>NW_026136710.1:17112906-22212906 GCF_905237075.1 Dicentrarchus labrax | reverse complement strand
AAGTACTCTGCAGTGGTGGGATGGTAGTTTAGTTCATGTCTGCTAGTTTATTATAGCATTACTTCAGATACTCAGCACTATCATAGTTGCTAGCTCATCGCATACGGGTAGCTAAATAACCCAGTGTTCAGTTGGCTAAGGGTTATTGTGCCGTGCTGTAAGTTGAATGTGCTGGGTCTTGACAAGCTGGAGCACAGTGCTGTGAAACAGAGCTAAGGACCAGACTGTGTCACAGTAACTTAAAGCTGTATTAATGAGCAGAGCAAGCTGAAGGGCCAATACAGCCCTTCTTCCATATCCAGCAGACACATTGTCACTGGGGTGGAGCTGTGTCCACCCAGCCCTTTCTCTTTTCAAGGTCGCCAAATACCCATGTTTTATCACACCCCTTACAGATGTACAAGGTACCCTTCAGCATCTGGATGAGACACACTGGGATGCCAGAAAGCCTTTAGGAGTCAGGTGATGTAGTGTAAAGAGTGACAGTCAGCGTAGGGAGGAAGTTGGGGTGGATGGATGGGTCAACCCTAACTAAAAAACATAACGTAACTTAACTGACACAACCATTTGTACTTATTTAAACCCAAACAAGCTCCCATGAAGAGCACACTCTTTGAAGCCTCATTGTGAAAGAAGCAGCTATAAAACGATGAATACTTTTTTCTGCGTGTCACAGCTCCCCTGAAATGACCCGCTTGCTCTCAGAATTCGGAATTAACAATTTGGAAAGTCTAGAGACATACGATTAAATCTTTTTTTTTTTTTTCTTTAGTGAAGGGATGAACTTAGGCATTTGTCTGGGTAATTTCTTTACAGCGGGAATATACTTTTTTGGCTTCATGCTCTTTTGAGCAGCAGAGTTGGAAAGATTTCTCTTTGGATTTGTCACTACAGGTGAATCCTTTCACATTACACAGAGTGGACGCAGCTGTACAGGCTGTTGTACGTCAACTTATAGTAATAGTCACTGAACATGACGAATGTTATGTTAAGTGCTTCTAGCAAAGGCATCTGTGATGAGTGAAAATGGCGTAGATGGGATAGATACATCAGTCACTGCTGATTAGAGCGGAACAACCCCCCTCCCAAACAGAGAATGTCCTTGTGGGGAAATTTAATTTTTGGGTATTTTCCTATTTTGCTTTTCTAGTGTACAGGTTTATTTCTTTTTTTCTTTTTTCTGCTAAGAAGAATGTTTTTATCCAAACACTTCATTTTAGTTTTAATTTACAGCAAATCCGTTTGTGTTGTCTGGTGTTAGAGAGACAGAGAGAGGTTGATGGTGTGTACATTTGGTGTGTATGTTAATGTATTCATACATGAGTGAAAGACATTACCCCCCATCTCTCTCTCTCCCTGTTTTACAGTCTCCTCAGTCCTCTCTCGCCCCCTCTGCAGTGCAGTCTTGGTTAAATCCTGGTCTGGATCTGATCTGAGCGCTGGATCAGGATTTAAACCTTAGACCACACATCGGTTGTCTGCCTTTGGTCTCATCTTGCCCTCCTCCTGAACCCCCTGTCTCTTTCATCTCTTCCTCTTTCTCTTCTTCCCTCCATTATTTTTCCTTTATCGATTCATCTTTCTTCTTTTCTCCCTCTGAGTCTCAACTTGGACAGCTGAGGTTTATTCTTCCTTCACCTGTTTTATTTCTCTCACCTCCTCCACCCTCCATTTTATTCCTTGTGTCTCTTTTCTTTCATTAGTCAGAAAATGAGTCACTATGACTGAATTTAGGGCAAAAATTACATGAAGGCCTTGAATGGTCATTCATTATTCATAAATTAGTACTCTTTGTCACTCTGGTCCAGTCCAGCTTCAAACATTAAGTGTGTGTGTGTGTGTGTGGGGGGGGGGGGGTGTATGTTGTCTGCGTAAAGGTCTAATATGTTGTTACTCCTTGAAGGTCAGGACACATACAGAGCATGTATTTGAAGGTGGTATCTATCTATCTATCTATCTATCTATCTATCTATCTATCTATGGAGGTATCAAATAAGTTGTACCCCCTACCTGCTACACATGTAGAACATGTATACCATTATATAAATAAGAATAAAATAAAATAAAACAATACAGTTACTTATATAAAGACATATATGTGTACAGTATGTGCAGTGGCGGAGTTGGGAGGATGAGTTGAGGGAAAAAGCTGTTCTGTATTCTGGCGGTACAGCGGATGCTTCTGTATGTCTTGCCAGACAGCAGATGCTGTCTTTTAGTATCTTTTGGGCTGTGCGCAGGCACCATACCTCGCCAGTATCACTGATATTTGGTAGGGTACAAGGTAATTTAATTGTCTTTTTACACGTGGGGTTGTATAATGAAATTCAGTTTTAGTTCCCTTTATGCTACTCGCAAAAAACAAAAATGATATCCGATAAATTTGATTAATGAGTCATAAAAGAATCAAACAAATGCTTAGGTGGGTGCTGTCTTTTGGTGTCTTTTGGGTAGGTTCATTTTCATTTTACAACACAGGGTTATATAATGAAATTCAGTTTGTAGTAAAACAAAAAATATATAAAAGTTGTATAAGTTTGATTAATATGTTTTCAAATTATATAAAAAAAAAAAACGTATTATGTAGTCCTGAGGAAGAATTAAGCAGTCTCACAATTTGTGGGAAGAAGCTGTTCTGTAGTCTCATGGTATGGCAGCGGATACTTCTGTATCTCTTGCCAGACGGCAAGAGGCTCTGTGTAGACACCACACCTCATCAATATTACTGATGCTGGGTAGATGGGTACCTGTGATGCTCTGGGCAGTTTTAATTACATGCTGCAGAGTCCTCCTTTCCTGGGCCATGCTCACCCCCCATGTCAGTTTGTGATGTTTTATTGCTCCTCTGTAAAAGTTAACAAGAACCTGGAGATGTGACGTGACCATGGCAGGTTTTCTGTGATGCTGATTCCCAGGAACCGAAAACTGTTTACCTGCTCCACCTCACCTTCTCTGATATAGACGGGGTGTGTCTTTTCCTCCTTTTCCCTAACATCAGCTGGTGGTGATATTTTCTATTTCTCCCACAGTCTCTCTCCCTTTTTTTCCTGCCTCCTTATTTTCTCCTTTCCCTGCATTCTCTTACATCTTTTCCATCGTTCTTCCCCTCCCTCCTTCCCCTTTGTTTCCCTTTTTTCCCCTCTTTCTTTGTGTTTGTTCCTGTTATTACTTCCTTTCTTGTTCACGTTTTGTGACTTGGTCCCTGGGTTCATTTTTGTTTTATTCCATGTCCTAATTGTCTACTGTGTTCACGACTTTGATTGTTCCCTCTCTTCTTTTTCTAATTGCTTTCTTTGCTTTTTAATAGTTTCCATCCTTCCTTCTGCCCGTCTTTATTTGTATTTTCTTTCTTGTTTCCTTCCTTTCTTCCTCCCTCTTTGAGTAGCTCAACCTTTTGGTTTAATTTGCAGCAGCTTGTCAGCCTGCTGTCTTGAATATGACTGTGTTTTTATTGGACCTCACAGAGTGTTTTGTCCTACTGTTGTCAGTCCTGATAGAAAACCACTCTGCTGTGTTTATACTCTTTGGTACGCCGTCCTCACTTGTTCTGTTTTAATTTGATTTATCTCTGGCATGGAGCTGTCATGTCGTTTTACCATACCATTCAGTTGTCTAATTGAATTGCGTCTGATGGATTGATTCATTTGCCTTTTGACCAATTACAAAACACAGGTTATGTTGAGTCGTGATGAAATTGAAAATTAAGTTGGTAGTAATAATGTTTAGTTTAGAGACCGGATACATTATGATTAATAACATTCCAATCTTTACTAACAAGAGCTTTGTATATTGCCTTATTCAGCAGTATCCAGCATCTTTTAGGAGAATATTAGGTATAAATAAAAATATAGTTAAAAAAATTTTTAACCTGAACAACCTGCATTAATTTTGTCTTGCTAAGGCTACTTTACATGTATTACTGGGGCAATGGAATTTTTTGTAAAGATAGGATCACAGGTGGTCTCCCCTGATGCTCTCTCTTCAGACATGCCTCTTATTTATCATATTAACTAGCTTCTAGTTCCTCTTGATGAGGTTGTTTGATGATGAAATTATTGACACAAAACATCTTGTGTGTTGCAAAATGAAGTTTCCCCAGGGATTTTGGTGCATTGAAGGTTTCAACAAGTCCTCCAAATTGAGTGTCTGTCCGAGCCTTCTACAACGACATTTTTTTGAAGAGATATAGAAGTATCTGCTGCCATTACTAGACTACAGAGCAGCTTCTTCCTGTGACACCTGTGATTCATCCTCAGCAAAAAGCGTGTAATAGACCCACCTCCCCTAGAGGATACATTGTAATATTTTAACTCACCTAGATGTAAAAAGCACATTCAAGATTCCAGATTCAAGATTCAATTTATTGTCCTCCGAGGGGGAAATTCATCTCCACATCACTGCACCTGCAGACATAACCATACAGTCAACCGGGGCGGAGCTAGAGGGGTGGCCGGGGTAGCACTGGCCACCCCTGGAACCTGATTGGACACCCTGGGTGCCACCCCAGTTGATGAACAGGTCACTGCACTTCACATCGAAAACAACAAGATTTTTCAACGCAAACAGAGAGGAATAAAGAATAAACAGATAACAATGAAGAGGAAGGGAGATATTTCCAACTTTTTTGCTAAAAAAACAAATCAGGCACAGATCAGGCACAGACAGACCCCAGCCCAGATATCAGCAGCCCGGGCAGCTCCCAACATGAAACTAGCCAGGCAAGTCATTCATTAATTCTCATACCAATGGCGTCTTTATTTGAACATTGAGCTGAGTCTTGCGCCTAGTGTCCGTGATGTGCAGCCTTCTCTTTGTTTTGCCAAGACACCGACTTTTCCCCAGGGTGTTTTTAATTTCCTAATGAATGACGGTGCACCGGTTTAATTGCTGCACCAGAAAGTGAAACTTAGGTCCATTTCCTCCAGCCACTTTCCGTCCGTCATAGAGCTCTTTTTTCTGAGTTTAACTCAACAGTTATTAGGAAATATCAGTGTCAGTGCCAGGTTAGCTCAGTCGGTAGAGCTGGCGACCCATGTACAGAGTTGCTGCAGTGACCTGGGTTTGAATCCAACCTGCGGTATCCCAGGATTTTCCTTTATTGGGCCTAGTATATGGCCCCCCTCATAAAACCTTGACCACCCTCTGGCCACCCCCCGCATAAAAGTCTAGTTCCGCCACTGCAGTCAACAAAGAAACACGCCATCCACAATCAACAAATCCACAAAAAAAAATCATGTATGAAGGTTTAGTATAAGAGCAGCAAAGTCTGCATTTGGAGGAGTGATACCTTGCCCAGGAGAGCGTGTATTACACGCTTTGGTGCGATAGGTTGAATTAGTAGGATGACATTTATATGCATCACTGTTACGATGGGACAATGCTATAGTTAAGGTTTGGTTAGTTTTAGGCACAAAAATCCAATCCAATCCAATGTTATTTGTTAAGGACTTTAAAAACAACCAAAGTTGACCAAAGTGCTGTACAGGAGCATAAATAAGACATCATAAATGTAAACAGTGATGAAGACCACTGTGAGGAACCACACTGGAAAGCCACTGTGGCAGACAACACGGACGAAGTCCGACGGCGACGAGCTAGATGTCCGGGCTGCAGACACGCTCTTTCACACAGACGTACCCGGCGTTACACCACCTGTTGTTTATGAGCACGGACAGTCCCCCTCCTTTCTTCTTGCCGGTCGCGGTGGTGTCCCTGTCGGCTGGAACCGTCTGGAAGCCGGGAATGGTGACGTTGGAGTCCGGTATCTGCTCGTGTAGCCACGTTTGTAGGGTTTAAAGCTCCTCTTCTTCATCCTCCGTTTAACCCCCGCTCTGCAGCCTCACCGTCTCCTCAGCTCCTCCGGTATGGAGGGTCTCTCTCCAGTCAGGATGCTTGTGTAGCTCAGGGCGATCATCTGGTCGTGGGTGTAAACAATGCGACTCCCCGTCGCCATGGAGACCTGTGCAAACAAAAAATAAAAAGTGCTCAAGAACGCCAAAAAAGTATTTAGGCGACGTGAACAAAGTAGTAAGAAAGTAAGAAAACAGTTAAAAATAGCAAAAAAAAAACCACTGAAAACACACTAACACTACAACAATGATAGGAGCTGCCATGACAGGCTGCCGTTGTCCGGAGCCATTTCATGAAATGGAATGAAAATGACTTATTAAGGTTTAGGGAAAGATCCTGATTTGGGTTAAAGTGAGTATTGTGTTATGGTTAGGATTTATGCTACTTAATTAAGGTTCGGGGACCTTTGTTGTGATTGTTATAATAAAAAAAGGTGCCTATGGTTAGAGAACAATCGTGGTCATGGTTAGCTACATTGACTGTTGGTTGCATACAGAAAATGCCTTGTTAAAATCTGATGTTTTGATGAGCAATCCATCCATCTTGAACTCTCAACCCGTTCTTATTCCCATGGTGTCAAATACAGTTGTTTTGTCATGCCCCTCGGGATCTCCATACAGACGCATGAGGTACATTTAGCATCTCATGGAGAAGCAGCAGGCTTTCGTTGAACTCCAGTGTACAGAGCAACAAAGTCCACTTAAGGAGTTGGTTGGGGTGGATAGACAGGCCAAACAAACACAGGACTTTGCCCAGGAGACTGGTGTCCTGTGTGAAAACAAAAGTCAACATTGACTTATTTAAAGTTTTAAGTTTCATAATGATGCATACGTGACTTCACTTTACTTATTGCCACAGTAATAGGTACATTTAGTACTTGCATCAACTCAACCAAAGTTACGTTGTTTTACGAAATCGATCCAAGTAGTCATGTCGTCTAAACTTAATCAAACTTGAGTTTTCCAACAATGCTAATGGATTAAAAAGGTGTCTTATGCAAAAGGGTTCTGCTTCTGTATGACACGGCAAGGGGCATGATAAAGCAGCATTGGTATTTGAGTACCTTGGATCAGAATAAGTTGGAACTCCTTCCTATGTGATCTTTGTCGCTTTATAGCATCACCTCATTTCCTGTTCTCGTCATGGTTCCTAAGGCAGCTTGAGCTATGCCACTTGGGTATAAACAGATGTTGTGATGTTGTTCTAGGGCACCTGCTGAAACAACAGATGCTGTCATTGTTCTTGGGAGGACCGTCTCAATGTTACCATGGCAATTGGAGTTGCTATTGGACCCAATCAGCCACAGAATTGGCGCTTCAGCAGCTGATTGAACTAGTGTTTTGATTGTAAGGTGTTGGTGGGGCTTTATATTGAAACGTCAGGAGCATGTGTTCCCACACCCCTGTTTGACACACTGTAGACATTGAATTGCACAAATGTGCACATGATGTGTTTTTGAGTGTATCAGGCATGTAACCGGTGATCACTGAACTGGTACTTTCCTCTCAAACTGGGAGGTTGATACATTACACCGTCTTGTAGAGCTGCTTGCATTTTTAACAGCTCCTCTTGTTGTGTTGTTGTTGTTGTTCCCCTGGTAGTTTATGTGTGAGTACAGATGGTATTGGCTGTGTTTTGTTTGTTTCAGCGTTTCATCTCAGTCCTGAGGGAGTTCAAACTGGGTCTGGGTCTGTGTCAGTCAGACTCAGTCCAGTTTCTGTCCTTTGTTCTACAGTGATGGCTGCTCTTTTTTTTTTCTTTTATTCTTTACAGTATCTACTGTGTTCCTCAGTTGTGTGTTTACCAGGCAAAATGTGTCCATTGCAGACATAGTGAAACGGTGTGATCAGATCTATAGACTTGTTTACTTAATCTTTGATCAGAAATCATGAGTTTTTTTACTGTTTTATGCTGACAAGTTTGTGTATGGCTGCTTGTGTTTGAACAACATGTACTGACATTTGGGAACTTTGACATCTTTTGTATAATGAAAGAGAAAATATTTTTTTAACATACTGTTGGAGCTATATTAAGCGAGGGAATCAGGATGGGGGGTGGGTGGACCCTGGAGATTGGGCTTCACATCTTGAGTCCTCTGTGAAGTTGGGAAACAAAAACACTTTGGATAAGCTAAAGAAAAGATAGTGACTTGCTTCAAGTCACTCTAATATTTAACCGAGATCTTTCCCTAACCATAGCCAAAAGCTGTGAGTGCCTAAACATACTTCACTATATACATTCAGTATCAGCATTTTGTGACTTTCCAAACACATTGATAAGAATGATTTGCATAATTCAGGTGGAATTAAATTTTAATAGTATATGAATGTCATCTTTCGTTAACTCTTTGCTTTCCTTTCCTTCTTTTGTCGTACTTTTTTTTCTCACTGTATGTTATGGACTGGCCTTTTTTTGGTTTCTTTCTCATCTTCGTCTTCTACTTCCTTTTTTGTCAATAATATGTTATGTAATCTTCTTAAATAATTACAGCAGAGTAAAGTGAATAGTCTACGTGGTGTATGTTGTATGTCTAGTTGACCAAAGGATTTAAACAGGGAAATGTGTTTATTTATTTATGTGGATCCCCGTTAACAATTACTGGATCAACAGCATGGCCCAGCTGGGGTTCATGGGGGGGAAAAAAACTATACATTTTCATGTGGTTGTATAAGTACTATTACATGCATAGGCTCATACATAAATACATGTAGCTTACTTAAATGTAGAACAGATATTTAAAGGTCCAATGTAGGCTTTAGTGGCATCTAAAGTTGCAGATTGCAACTATTTGAATACAGCTCAGCCTTCCAAGTGTGTAACAAACTACGGTGGGCGTGAAACGTGAAATGCCATATCTAGAACAGTTCTGGGCTGCTGTAGAAACGTAGCAGACTCAGTAGTAGAGGACCCACTCCCTGTGTAGATAAAAACAGTTAATTCTAAGGTAACGAAAACACAATTATTCTTATTTTCTACTGATTATACACTAATGAAAACACACCTATGAATATTATATTCTGTTTCTGACCATATATCCTCCTAAATGTTACACACTGGAGTATAATAAAGTACTGCAGCATATACACACTGCAGTCAAATGTCCATAAATACCCAATCTACAAATACAGTATAGAACTTTCCGTTTCCTATAATAATCTTGTAATTCTCCAAATATATAAAGCCTGTATTAGTCAGAATAACCTTTCATCTAGTAGATTATGTCAATTATTCCAGTAGTATGAATAGTTGCCTTTTCAGAACAGTTTTCTTCAAAGCATCAGATGCTTTTTCCACTTCACTTGTCTAGCTTTGTAAAAGTGCTTTATCCCAGTAAAGAGAAGATCATTTGGCTGTGTCAGAACACACATTCTGCAGAAGACGGCTAAAAGACCAAACACCAGCCTTGAATTCTTTCAATCTACTGTCTGAATGAACTGTACAGGACCCTTTTTCCTCAATCTTAGAAGTATTTTCCAAATGTTTCTATGAACGCTCTTAAATTTGTGTTTCCCAAAGCAGCACTGGAGAGTGAGTGCACATACACAACTTTAAGAGCTGCTTAATGTCGGCTGTCTGTGGTGCTGAAGAGGACATTGAATACATTTAACATATTTAGCTGTTTGTAACCACTGCTATATATTAAATATACTTAACAAAGTGTAATTCTGTTAAGTATGAATACTAAGCTTAATGTGCAGCAAAAAATCATAATTCATGTTCCTGGGTGGAAACTTTGCCTGCTACTGGGCTGTTCCTGTAGCTTTCATGAACATTATAACGTCATCATGTCTGTATTAGACCTGCTGTATAAGCATGTAACACTGAACCTTTACCACCAGGATTGTGTCATTTCAGCCAGAAAAGATAAATATGTCACACCACAAATACGACAACAAGAGTGAGAGGAGGACGATGACGTCAGAAAGTGGCAGAACAATTGTTAGACTGATTTGTGTGTGTGTTTGTTAGTTTTATTTTCTGATTTCCAATTTAAACATTATCAAACATTTTACTTTAAAGCTCCCCTCCAGTCAGAAATGTATGAACAGAGTTTGACACTAGAAGGATGTTTTCACATTCATCTGCTGAAAGTGGAAAGTTTCTCTGTGCTCATTGAACATCTGATTTTAAGGGGCGGGGCCTACCAGCAGGATTTGTGACATCACAAATAGTTTGGAAGTCAGTCCTGGTCCAGTATGCAACTTGTACAGTGTGATCCACCAGTGCACATCCACTGAGACTCCCAGGAACATTTGCATATTCAGAGATTCTGGAAATTTTAATGAGCTAGAAGGAGGAGTTTGATGACTTTTGTGTGTAATAAAAGTCTCCTGTTATCTTTAGCCTTTCTATTTTTTATCTTCTAATTTTTCTATTCTTCTATTCTAACACCACTAATGGAAGTAAGGCGACATCTGCAGAGAGAAAGAGAGAGATGGTCACCCCAGATCATTTTCAGGCTGCTGGAGGAGAAGAAGTAGAGAGGGAGGGGGGGGATCAGGATCAGGATAGATGAAGTGAGAGGGGGAGAAAGAGGGGAGGAGGAGGAGGAGGAGGAAGAGGAAGAAAAGAGAATAATAAAAAGAGAGAGGATAAGAGATAAAATGAAATGGGCCAACACGATTCTGTAGAGGCTGGCAGAGAAAAGATAGAGGGAGGATATGGATGGATGGATGGAGAGAAAGGAGAAGAGAAGAGAAGAAGAGAGTAAGAGACGGGAGGGTCAAGCGAAGGGCAGGGCGAGTAGGAGAGAGAGGTGGAGAGAGAGAGGAGGAAGTGTGTCAGCCATGACAGATTTGTATTCCACAGTGAGCGTCTGACCTTAGCAAACCCATCACACACACACGCACACCTACACACACACACACACACACACACACACCTTATCTCTCACACACAGAGAAATGCTTTTACTCTGTCACCTCCGCTCTCTCGCCGCACACACACTTTACTCTACCCCCACTCTACAACAGGAGTGTGTATAGTAGGGTGGGGGTGTGGGAGTCTCTGTCTGTTGCCATGGTGATGTTAGCCTCCTCTCCTCTCCCATCCTCTATCCTGTGAGGACCAGATGAGAGTGTGTGTGTGTGTGTGTGTGTGTGTGTGTGTGTGTGTGTGACAGGTAGAGATACATATTAAGTGTTTGCCTGAGAGCAAAAGAAAGAAGACCTGTGTGTGTGTGTGTGTGTGTGTGTGTGTGTGTGTGTGTGTGTGTGTGTGTGTGTGTGTCTTTTTGTGTGTGTTTCTTTGTATGAGTTCTGACCATTTGACCAGTTTTATTGGCCCAAAACACACACACACACACACACACACACACACACACACACACACACACACACACACACACACACACACACACACACAAAAGCCCTTAAGATGTAGTGATTGAATATGAAAACATCACTGTTTTACACATTCACTGATTGACTGAATGTTTTATAATCATGTTAATCATTAACTAAAAAGAGACAACAAGGCTCGAGGATGTGAGAAACCACATAATCAATTCTTCAGTTTGTCCACTCTGATAGATTTGTGTCAAAGCTAACTATTTGTATGTACAGTATGGGGTTGAGAATTGGTACGATTTTATTGATACCAATACCACTATCGATTCTTCTTATTGGCCCGATTCTTTGTCAATTCCATTATTGATTCCTGATCAATATTCTGTGTAGAAAAAAGTAGGCCTACACAGGTTTTTGTTTTTATTTAGATTATTTAGGGATTTTTAATGCCTTTTATCAGATAGGACAGGTGAGGATAGGCAGGGAAGGGAGGAGAGAAAGATGGGACAAAACAAAACAAAACTGTTTTATTATATCTCTGAGTCAGAACTATCACAATACAAGGGTTACAATTCAGTATATTGTGATACTGTAAACAAGGCAATATATGATTGTTTTTATTTAAAGATAATTTTAGGAAAACTTTTCGTAGTATAAAGAACACACCATATGCATAAAATCTGAGTAAAATAAAGTTTACCCTTTTCATGCAACCAGAACAATATCACAAAACCAAATATCGTGAAATATTATTTTTGATATTTTCTTACACCTCTAGTCTGAACACAGTGTAGAAGCAGAGTGGAGTTACAGAAGTTTGAGTTTTTTTCTGAAACGAGGCCACAATTTGGATCGTTTCTTCCTCTCCACCGTGACTCCTTCTTGTTGTTTCCAGCAGCGTATTCACGACTTTGATGTCATTGATTTGCAACGTGCATTGACAAAGGAATTGATAAGCTTGGTGGCATACGATTTTGAGGATGGGGCAAGGAATCGGTTCTTGTTTCCCATTCCTAGTACAGTTTGTGTCTTCATTTGTTCACACTGGAAGAAAAGCCTGTGAATGCAGTGTTCACAGCTGACTCTAAACAGTTGGCTTTTGGAGCTCTGACCTCCATCAATTATTTAACCCAGTGGGACCCCCACTAGGGGTTGGCAAAGCTTCACAAGAGGTCGTAGGGCCTTCTTGATTTTAAACTCACGTAGTCAGGGGTCATCAGTTTACACAAAAGGTGTCCCTTAAGGAAAAAGGTTGGGAACCACTGCTTTTTAAAAAATATTTTATTTAAATTTTTAAAGGGGAACTTGGCAACTCTAGCCATTTCTTCGCTGGTTTTCACTTTTGTCGTCGCATGTTTTCTCAACAAGCTCCCCCTACAGCTCTGGGACATATATCTCAAAACACTGTCGTAAAAAAACTCACTTGCGGCACCCTCCTCCCCCTTTCTACAGCTGCTGATGTGCATTTGTCTTTTTCGTGTGGAGCAATGTCTACCGAGGTGGGTAATACATTCATCGTCGCTTGTTCTTATAGCCGGCGTGGCTAACCGGTATTGAGGGGAGCGTGTGCGTTTACGTGGAATTACCGTAAAGCAGTTTGTGTTTCTTGCTCGTTCTCGCTTCTCACGATACTTCCTATTTCCAACTTAACGGGACAGTAGTCCCAAAGTTGCAAGGTTGGTTTTCCACCTGGGGACGCTAGGGGGAGCGGGGAAAGTCACCATTTTCACCGGAACAGGCCATTTAACCATCCAAATGATTTCTAAACAGGTTTATTAAGTTGAAATAGTTGCCAAGTTCCCCTTTAAATATATCACAATAGAATGATATTTGATATCTCAAATATAGGACAGTCAGGTCTAACCCCTCGCCCCCCAAGAACTAGACCATTGGTAAATGTTTATACACCCAAACATCCAAACAAAAATACAGCTATATAAATGCATTCATACAAATAAGTTGACGTACACAGAAAATGAACTTTACATAAACAATAACAAATAAATTAAGAGTCAAAAAGATTACAAATTTAAGCTGAAAGCTGCCATGCCATCAACAAAGGATATAAGATATATATATATATATATATATGTATATGTTTGTCACGTGGCATAGTTTTCTGGTGGGCTCTTTGACGATATATCTGATTTTGTGGTGGACACATGATCTCTCTAATCCACTGTCCATACGCTGGAGGGAGAGAATCCTTCCATTTGAATAAAATAAGCCTTCTGGGCAACAGAGAGCAAAAGGCCATCATATTTATATTGCACACATTAAAAGTAGTGTTTACTGGGGTTACAGGAACCACTGCTCATTTACCATTTATAAGCCATATATATAAACAGGTAATAGTTACTTTATAACACACCAAAATCTACTTTAAAGGTCCAGTGTGTAACATTGAGTAGGATCTATTGTTAGAAATGAAATATAATATTCATAGGCATGTTTTTATTGGTGTATAATCACCTTAATATAAGAATCGAGCGTTTGGAGCCTCTGTAGTTTTCTTCCTCATGCTTGGAAAGGGAGGGTGAAAGGAGTAGCTAGATGCCACTAAATCACGCACACTGGACCTTTTAAGGGTTAATCATTTTCACTACAATGTGATTACATTGTAGTGTGAATACATACAATAATCTTGTCAATAAACAGTAAGTGATACATCCATAATATTCAAGCTAATGACAATGAAAAACACCAGGGCAAAAAATTCAAATATTCAAATATTTTCTTTGAAATCTTAGAATATTCCTCTGCAAAACTTTCCTCCAACTCTGCATTTTTCTTTCTCTTATTAGTCTCAGTTTTCTCTTGTCCTTCCTCTTCCTTTGCCCCCCTGTCTTCTTCACCTTGTCTTAATCTTATGTATTCTTCCCTCGCTTCCTCCTCCTACTCAACATCTCTCTTTCACCTCCCATTCTCCTCCTGCTCGTCTTTCTCCTGCTATCCCTTCACCTCATCCACTTTCTCTTCTTCCTCTCTCTCATCCCTCCACCTCTTCTTTCTCCTCCTCTTCATGTCCCTCCTGACAGACAGGTGCTGGTCTGACTGTCTCCCTCGCCTCCAAACCAACAAAACAAAACATGACACGGCAGCGATCTGTCTGCCGAGTGTCATTTCAATGCACAGTGAGCGGCGAGTGGCGACCCAGCGACACCCATAAACGTCTTCAAAGCACCTGGAGAGGATGGATTCAATGAAATTCAGCTCAATAACACCTGTTTGATATGGAGAGAAGGAGAGAGGCACATAGTCTTACTGGCCTTTGAGGTTCATACTAAGTGTATATATGTATAGAATAGGGTAGATCCAATATGCGCTGTCACAGTGCGATACACTGTGTTTCAAAGCTGATAGGATTCAGCCGTGATAAGAATTTCATATTTTTTTCTGTTATTGTTATCATTAAAAGTGTGACTGTAGGAAATCAGAATAAGAAAAAAAAATGATGTCACACACATTAGTAAAACACATGCTGGATACTGGTCCAGTGATTCCCAAACAGGGGTACTTGTACCCCAGCGGGTACTTCTGCTGTAGCCTTTAAGATTACATCCCAAATCAGAGTGTACCCATATTGAACAATGTATGCCAAAAAATCATGTGCTTACGTAAGCGTGAACCAAACAATGTCAACCAATAATATCATGACATTCAAGTTTTTTCCAGCACAGAGCGAATACTATTAGTAAGCTAGCAACAGCAAAGCTTCCTGCTGTCACTTGTACGGAGGCCAGTTTCACAACAGCTGTACAGAGGTGATTTGCATAGTTTCCTGATGTCCGGAAGTCCCTCCCTAACTGCCTGTTTTTACACAAAACACCTAACATGTGGAAGCAAATAGCCCTCTTCTTTCAGCTTCATGTGGACTTTAATTGCAATTGAGTGCACAAAAACTAGTAGGCGATAAAAACGTTGGCTAAAAGCATTGGGTACACTGTAGAAATAGATCACTAAAGGTAATGCATAATTGGTGTAACTTTAGCCACTCAATAACCTCCAATTTGAAATAAATTCAAATGAACACATTTGGAGCATCAGTGGGGTTGTTGAAGGGGCACTTGAGTTCTTCAAACTGCGCTGTGGAGGTACGATTGGGAACCACTGTGCTGGATAATGTTTTCATCCTGAGGAAGATCCATTTTTACTGAAATGCTGCCTACAGGTTATTGTTAAGCTCAGTTCTTGGATCAGTGTCATCCTTCTGAATTTGCTGTTTTCAATAACACTGTGTGGGTGCGTGGCCCTGAAAATAAAGCCGCACGTGGGAACAGTTTTCACTTTTACTGGGAGTAGTATTAGCTGCTACTGCTAGCCTTTCTATGCCCTTTATTGACTACTGCTTTCAGAAATGTTATTTTCACTGTCTTAAATGAGAAGCAACGTTTGTGGTGCCGCCTTCATATTTTCTGATTCCACCGCTCACTTCCTCCAGAGTCATTCACAGGTGAATACAGTGAGTGTGTTGTATTTATAGAAGCAAAGCTTTATTTATAAGTCATGTAGAGACAAGCTGAGGAATCCAGTTGAAAATGCTGACATGGTGCTTTCACACAGTATCTCATTTATGTCTGTTTTTTGACAGAAAGTTTTAAAACTTTGAAATATTCGTATTTTCACTGATTTACTCACTAGACTATACTTCATCAGACTTATAGCTTTTATATAGCTTTTGTGTGGGAAAAAAGGGATAGCATGTATGTTGGGGTGAGGACAGTCTGGTGAAGATGAGAAGGAGGCATCATCTTTATAACATACTATTAACATAACTGCTGCTCTCTTTTTCTTGTTTTCAGTTATTATTATTAATTCCAGTTGCTTCTACTTTCTAAGCTGCTCTCATTGAAACTGAACACTTGTTTCACATTAAAAGCATATGAGAAAAGGGGGATGCCCCTTGAGCTGCTCGAATGCTTTAATGTGGAACATAACTGCAGAACATTAAAAAGGCAGATCAGAAAACAGAGAATACAATCAACTTACAACAGAGGAAATGAGTTGGAAAGGTCTGGTTCTCTTTGAGGTGAATAAAGAACCTGCCCATTGTTGTGAATTACCTTCTGTTATTGTATTATCGGTTCACTGCTTCAGTTTGAATTCTCAGCCTCCACGTATTCTTAATAATCATTTTTCTGCGTCATCTCTCGTTCGATCAATCTTTCTCTCTAGCGTTAGAATGAATATAATCTCATTGCTCTGCATAAAAACCCACAAAGAAGACAGGAAGAGATGGAGGACGAGAGGAAAATATTTATCTTCTCTCCTCTCATAGCGCTGATGTTTCTGCGACGTCGGCCTCTATTGATCGGAGAAAGTGGAAGGTCATCCATATAGTCTGTGTGTGTGTGTGTGTGTGTGTGTGTGTGTGTGTGTGTGTGTGTGTGTGTGTGTGCGCGCGTGCGTTTATGTGCGTGTGTATGTCCTCGCCTATCGATTGGTTAGAGGTTGGAGGTTTGTACCTCACAGCCTACACCTAAATGTGCCACCACACTGTGTGTGTGTGTGTGTGTGTGTGTGTGTGTGTATGTCTGTGTGTGTTTATATGGGTGTGTGTTGTCACTTCCAACATTGATCCCTTTTGTGATGAAACACCTTCCCATCAGCCCCTTCATCATCACTCAGCAGGAGGAGAAAGAAAGAGGAAGTGTGTGTGTGTGTGTGTGTGTGTGTGTGTGTGTGAAAAAACAGTTGTGTGTCTGTACTGTACGTCCTCTTCAGCTATTGAATGAATCCCACCGTTCAGAGAAAGCAGAACTCCAGCAAATGTGAGGGATTTGTAAGAAATCATTTCAGTGCACATTTGTAGAGGACAGCTAGTAATTCCTGGATTCCTTCAGCTTGTGCCCGCTTATGTAAAATAGTGGATAATTCTTGGAAGACTGCAGCTAACAGCTCATTCAAACGTGCTTGTGTTTGTTTACATAGGGCAATGGTTAATTCCTGGATAACAACAGCTCCTCTTCCTTTACATTCTCATTCATTGTGGACAGATACATTCAGTTGGTGGGATTGCAAATGTTTTGGTTTGACCCAGTTTTGGTTCAACATATTTCGGCTCTCAACTATGTCTCTTCTAAAACTTTTTCCATTGTGGCTGTAACTTACCAAGAAAACCACAATTCTCTCAAACAATACATTTAAAGGACATGGGAGGATGTGTGTTCCACTCTGAAAGCACTAACCATATATTGTTATATCAAGAAATATTGTTAAACTCATCAAGTATTAAGTTTAGTTTGATACACACTTCAACATTTACATGACACCTTCCATATTTCTCAAAATCCAACACAGAATATGGAATAGTCTCTGGGTCACTAAACATATTCAACATTTCTGCAAAAGTTTGATCAAATCAACCAAGAACTCCGCTGTTTCATTTTTATCTTGCAACGTCAGTCCAGGATTTTGTAGTAAAATTATTCAAAACATGATGTATTAAAATGTAGAGTGAGATAAGACGTGAAAGCCTCACATCTGCTAGAAAGCTGAGCTGAGAGCGTCTGAGGCAAAAACCTGAGAGGAAGTGAGATAAAGCTGGATAAATCTGGTTTCACACAGCTGTTCCACTCAGTTGGGACGTCAGGTAGCAAAAATCATCCTCACATTTATTCACTCTTTAGTCCAATACATCTGATCTACTACTGGCTACACTGTCACAAAATGTCCTGATCCCTCTTATGTTCCCCAGTGGAGGAACCCATTAGATTTTAATGAACTCTAGCTCCCCGCTCAAAGAATCAGTGATCACCTAATCTGACACTGTGACCATGTTGATCATTGTTTACATAGGGAATCGATCATTTGTTTTTCCAAATTCTCAAATTTCTTTCTCAAATGTGAATATTTTCTGCTTTCTTGAGTCTTTCTATAACAGTAAACTGAATATCTTAAGGTTGTGGACAAAACAAGACAATGGAGGAAGTTACCTTGGTCTTTGGGAAAAAATGTTAGTTGCAGCCCTAGCTCCAATATAAGATTAGATTAGGTTCAACTTTATTGTCATTGTACAAAGTACTGGTACTAAGAAAACGAAATGCAGTTAAGCATCTAACCATAAGTGCAAAAAGCAGTAAAGTGCAGAGTAATGTACATATGTACAGGGATATAAAAAATAACTGTGATATATGATATATATGTAAATATGCTAACAAGATATATACAGTATGAATTAAGTTTAAATGAAAAAAAATTTAATATACAAACATTCATCCTGCTTTAGCTTTCTCAAGTTGAAATTGTCAGAAAACTAAGTTACAACTGCATTTTAAGTGAATGTTCTGCAGATTTGTTTAGTATGAACATTTTCTGACTGCACAGTTTTTTCAACAATAACTGTAAACTGAAAAAATCACGTCCTTCTAGTTTGTTCTAGCGTTGATAATGGCACCAGAATCCACCGGGCTTTGACAAAGAAAACAGTCGAAGCCGAGACAGATAGAAAGACTCTTTAGGTTGGTTGATTTTTTCACAGATTATCTGTCTCATCTTATACTGTCAGGATATAGTGAAAGTCTCAGCAAATATGACAAATAAAATATATTTATGAAGATGACCTACTGCAGCTGTAAGAACGTTTCCTCGTTATGTTGATCCAAAACCTAATCCAGGTTGCATTAGTAGTGAATAGATATTATTTTTGAAGACTTGTCTCTTCATTAGAACCTTTCGTGGTCAGGATTTTTGGGGTTGTTGTTACTTTACATCAGCCATGCATCTGGAGAGTTTCTACTTTCAACATTCCCATGCTACATTTTGCCTCTGCACTGTGCACTAGAGCCTGGTATTTTGGACTTTTGTTGTGTTATGTGGTGGTGAATGTCAGCCTAGGTATGTTTTTAAAGGAAAAAGTAGTGTGTTCCCAACACACTGGTAAGGTTAAAGTAATGTTGTTGAGCTACCTTCAGAGCTTGGATCATTACTCAGAATTACTGATTATTACACACTGATTAGGCTCTTAGGTCACCTCTCTATGGTCACTTCAGTGTGTTTACGGGGTTTTTGATGCTGATGACGGTTTTGAAGTTCAGTGTGTGACCTGCGTCTCTTGCTTTCACAGTAATAACATCAGGGCTGCAGACACACAGAACGCTGCATTGCACGACAGAAAGACACCTAGAATTACTGCACTGTAACACATAGCTTTTACAGAAAATTACACACACATACACACATACACACACACACACACACACACACACACAGCTTTCATAGTGTGTAACCATCAGTGCACAACACACACAGCGCACACAGCTTTCAGGGTAAATTAATGTATACACATAGACACTCAGCTTTCACAGTAAATTACTGCAAACACGGACACACACTGTCATGAGCAGCTTTAAAACTACAGACGCACACAGAGCTTTCACAACAAATGACAAAGCACACACGCCATGCCTCTCAGTGCCTCCTGGACAGGAAAGGAAATTCTGATCATTTTACGTGTCGAGCTTAGCTTAGCGAAAAAGTCTGGGAGCAGAGGCAAACTGCTAGTCTAGCTCTATAAAAAGTAAAAAAAATCACACATCCAACAACTCCAAAACTGTGACAGTAATTCAAAGCACACACAGTAGCGGCTGCACTCTCCGTCATCTCGATTTAAACAGTTCAAATGACATCAGCAATCTGTTATTTATGATAATCAGTGCAATAGACAAGTGAAAACACATCAATAATACTCTTTTACATGTTTTACAGCATGAAAAATACATTTTTAATCTCTGAAAGAACCTACATAGATACGTAACCTACATTTGATCTAATATTTTGGTGGATTCCGACAAAAACAACTAATGATCTACTAATTCATGGGTACTAAGTGAAATTATTCTTATTCTTATCTTATTATTAATTTAAATTTAGAGTCTTTAGTCTGATAAAAGCACTTGGTGTTGCTTGTCTCTCCATTATGTTATTAATTAATAAAGAACATTTTCTAGCACTTTAAAATACACAGTATGTTCAGTGCAACATTTTTCAGTATAACTGATGACTTGCCTTCAAGTCTCAAGTCCAATCTAGTCTCACAGCATACAGACAGCTCTTATTTTAGCCTGTCAGTAAGGCATTGCTAGTAATAATATTATAGTAATAATATTACTTTCCCTAGTGACTAATAGTGTAACTAATTACTAATACAATTTCAGTAATAATATGACTGTTACCCCACCAAAAAATAACAAGTTACAACCTCAGTTTTGTTGTCACCCCCTACTGATTTGAAATCCAACCATCCAATCACAGATTCATTTTTGTTATCGTGTCACCAAGCAGGAAACTAGCTTGGAAGACAGAAATGCTTACATTCAGTGGCTGAAAATATTCCTATTACTTTGATTTTAACAACCAAAACTGGATTTTAATCGTGGACAGCACGATTGGCTTCAGGCAACAAAGAACTAATGAAGCTTGAGGCTGGATATGTGGTGGATGAAATGTTTGACTCTCTGTCTTCCAGACAGATCATTGGGATAGTCACAGTCTGTCTTGCAAATTATTTTCCCCTGTGGTTCTTCTATTCCTAATGTCTCTAAACAACAGAAGTTGTTTCAAAGATTGTCTCACCATCAGTTTTAGCCAGGTGTGCTTCTCATCTAGCCTGTAATTTTATGGATTTAGTGGCTGCATAAAAAACTGCTAGTTTGAAACCTAAAATGAACACAGAGGTGAACACGCGGAGAATGAATTGTTGGGAGAAAGGACGCAATTACCTGTTTTTTTCGGGAGTAACAGAAAAGTTATGTAACGAGTAGTGTAAATAATTACTGTTGGCAGGGAGTCATAACTATGTGAGGTGTGTATTTGAGTTTCCATGTTTTATATCATGTGACTCTGTGCCTGTGCTTGACTTGTAGCTCCCCCTGTTGGACCTGTTGTGCCGGTTGTGATAACCTATAGTTAATCCCACCTGTGTATATTCATTGTGAAATTACCAGAATATATGCTGAAGAAGGGAGTCTTGCTCAAAACATCCGTGTGGACAAAATTAAAGCATTTAGTGGGAGTTCTGTCCTAGTCCTTTGCTTTATAATTTTACACATTTAGAATTCAGCACCCAGTCTTTATATTCTTAATGGGAGTTGAGCGTGTTCTTAAGTAAAGCAATATGATCACTTTTGAGTAATAAGTAATGAATATAATTATTTGAGTAACAAGCCCAACAGGATTACAATTAATGGTAAATTTTTGGGACAATCAAGATATGATTCGGAACTTCTCCTAATTCAGGACCGTCACATATATATGTTTGTATAATATATATATATATATATATACATTTATGTATGTATATATGTGTATATATGTATATGTATATATGTATGTATATGCGTATATGCGTATATGTGTATATATGTATATGGGCCCTATCTTGCCGATCTGAAACGCAAGTATCAAACGCAAAACGCAAGTAGCTTTGTGGGCGGATCTCGGGCGCTGTTGCTATTATGCCGGCGGGATAAATGACTCTTGCGCCCGGCGCAAATCTAAAATGGGTTGGTCTGAGCTCTTCTGGACTGAGGCTTCTGATGTTGTTCCTGGGATCTGTTGGAGCCACTCCCCCAGTTTTGGGGTCACTGCCCCGAGTGCTCCTACTACCATGGGGACCACGCTCGCCTTGACCTTCCACATCTGCTCCAGCTGTTCTTTCAACCCTTGGTACTTTTCAACCTTTTCGTGTTCCTTCTTTGTGCTGTTGGCGTCTGCTGGTATGGCCACATCTATCACCACGCCTTCTTCTGCTCCTTGTCTACCACCACTATGTCCGGTCGGTTAGCCAGGATCTGTTTGTCAGTCTGGAAGCTGAAGTCCCACAGCACCTTGGCCCTGTTGTTCTCAGCCATCTTCTGTGGTGCAGCCCATTGGGATTTGGGTACTTCTATTCCATACTGGGTACAGATGTTCCTATACACTATTCAAGCCACTTGGTTGTGTCTCTCCATGTACGATGACCCGGCTAGCATCTTACACCCTGCTACTACGTGCTGGACTGTCTCAGGGGCATCTTTGCATAGTCTGCACCTTGAGTCAGATCTACTCTTGTAGATCTTGGCCTCTATGGCTCTTGTACCTAGGGCCTGTTCTTGTGCTGCCATGATCAGTGCCTCTGTGCTGTCTCTGAGTCCAGCCTTTTCCAGCGATTGGTAGGTCTTCTCGATATCAGCCACTTCTTCAATTTGGCGGTGGTACGTGCCATGTAGGGGCTTGTCCCTCCAGGTTGTTTGCTCCTCTTCCTCTGCACTCTTATCGGGTTTCTGTTGCCTGAGACATTCACTTAGCAGTTCATCTTTTATGGCCATTTTTCTGATGTACTCTTGGATTTTTGATGTTTCATCCTGGATAGTGGCCTTGATGCTCACTAGTCCTCGAACTCCCTCTTTCCGCTTTGCGTACAGTCTCAGGGTCCTGGATTTGGGATGAAACCCTCCGTGCATGGTGAGGAGCTTTCTTGTCTTGATATCTGTGGCTTCTATCTCCTCTTTTGGCCAGCTTATGATCCCAGAAGGGTATCTGATGACTGGTAGTGCGTACATGTTGATGGCTTGGATCTTGTTCCTGCCATTCAGCTGACTTTTCAGGACCTGCCTTACTCTTTGGAGGTATTTGGTTGTGGTTGACTTCCTTTCGGCTTCCTCATGGTTTCCATTAGCCTGTGGGATACCAAGGTACTTGTAGCTGTCTTGGATGTCACTTATGTTGCCCTCTGGTAGGTCAACCTCTTCAGTTCTGATCATCTTGCCTCTCTTTGAGACCATCTGGCCACACTTGTCCAATCCGAATGACATCTCTATGTCCTTGCTGTAGATCCTGGTGGTGTGGATCAGTGAGTTAATTTCTCGCTCATTCCTGGCGTGCAGCTTGATGTCATCCATGTAGAGCAGGTGGCTAATTGTTGCTCCACTTCGGAATTGGTACCCGTAACCACTCTTTGTGATGATCTGACTGAGGGGGTTCAGGCCTATGCAGAACAGCAGTGGTGATAGCACATCTCCTTGGTATATGCCGCATTTGATGTTGACTTGGGCAATTGGCTTTGAGTCGGCTTCTAGGGTTGTCTTCCACATTCCCACCGAGTTCTGGATGGTTCCAGATCCTGTTGATCTTATACAGTTCCAGACATTCCAGTATCCACGTGTGGGGCATTGAGTCATAAGCTTTCTTGTAGTCGATCCAAGTGGTGCACAGGTTGGTCTTCCTGCTCTTACAGTCTCGGGCGACTGCTCTATCGACCAGTAGCTGGTGCTTGGCTCCTCTGGTGTTGCTACCAATTCCCTTCTGAGCCCCGCTCATGTATTGAGCTACTACTTACTCATCTTAGCCGCGATGATGCCTGACAGGGCCTTCCATGTTGTGGAGAGACAGGTTATTGGCCGGTAGTTGGATGGGATGGGTCCCTTCAGAGGGTCCTTCAGAATTAAGACCGTCCTTCCCTGGGTTAGCCACTCTGGGTGGGACCCATCCCTTAGCAGCTGGTTCATCAGTGCTCATAGGCATTCATGGAGTGCTGTTAGCTTCTTCAGCCAGTAGGCATGGATCATATCGGGGCCTGGTGCTGTCCAGCTCTTCATCTTTGACACTCTTTCTTTGATGTCTGCCATTGAGATGGTTACTGGTTCTTGTTCTGGGAGGTTGCTGTGTTCTGCTCTTAGGTCCACTAGCCATTGGGCATCTGAGTTGTGTGATGCCTCTTTTTCCCATATGGCCTTCCAGTATTCTTCCACCTCAGCTCTTGGTGGGTCTGACCTGTTGTTATTTCCTCCCTGCCACTGAGAGTACACCTTGGCTGGTTCAGTGGAGAACAGCTTGTTTATTCTCCTGGCCTCTGCCTCCTTGGTGTATCTCTTCAACCGGGTGACCAGTGCTGTTAGTCTCTCTGTGTGTGTATATATGTATATATATGTATACATGTATGTATATGTATGTATATATGTGTGTATATATGTGTGCATATATATGTGTGTATGTATATATGTATATGTATATGTGTGTATATATATATGTGTATATATAGATGTATCAATCAGTCACACACAGTAATTGTTATAGGATACATTCATTGCTGGTTTGGTCTGCACATTAGATTTGTTGAAAAACAGCCATAAACTTTTAATAGAGAGAGAGAAAATATATAAAACCTAAGTGGCGGAAGAAGATTCTGTCTGATTCTAGGGTAGTTCATTCCATTTGACCTGTAGTGTCTGCTTTTTTGTGTGTGCCTACGTGCCTTTAGTCAACTTTCATCCATTAAAGTCAGTCTCTACCTCCAGGGCAGTTAGGTCACACAGTGTATACACACACACACAACTACACACACAAGATATTAGAGATTTTGCTCACTCACCGGTGCAGATTTACAGGAATAAATATCCATTTTAGAGGAATTTAAGAGTAGAGGGCAGAGAGGTGTGTGTGTGTGTGTAGTACAGGCGTTTTTAACGGCAGCTGGCTGAAATGAGCCCTGAAATTGAGTGCAGAGAGAGAGTGGTGGAAAGAGAGAGAGCAAGGCTGTGTGAATGTGAAGCAGAGTGAAGCTGAAGCGAGTGAACGAGCTCAGCAGTCTTCTGCATAAATAGAGGTTAAAAAAGAGAGAGATATGGAGAATATTTAGAGGCAAAATGATACGGAGAGAGGGAGATTTCTCTTCTGCATTCACAAGTCCTCCCTAATGTATTTATACTGCATCAGTACTACAGAAAGTAGAATATGTATTGGTATACTGAAGCTCTTGCAATGTAGTTCTTGTTTTTTTTCATTTGCACAACAGAAACTAATGAGACCTTGCTATCTCTCATCGTAATACCAGCTGCTATCAGTTAGCAGAAGCAGTAGCATTTAGATAAACAGACTAAACAGTAAAATCCGGCCACAACCTCCAAGTTAGCAGCAGCGGCAAAAGATATCAACATCAGTGGCAGTTGACAGCAGCAGTGGGTGTCTATGGTAAGCAGTAGCGTACAGCAGCAGCAGGGTCGAAGTGTCTTTGGACAAATACTGAACCCCAAATTTGGTTCTGATGGTTTTGCAGTGTGTGTGTGTGTGTGTGTGTGGGTTGAGCTCAGTATTGTTGTGCGTGCTCTGCATAGGAAGCTGCATTGCTCCTCCAGTTGCATGGCAGCCTCTAAAAACTAGCACATTTGAGTGATTGTAGACCAGCAGTAGCAAGTTAGCAGGAACAATAGTAATTAATAGTTGCAGTATCGGTCAGCGGTTGCATCAGTCATAGATATCAGCAGCTGCTAAGATAAGGGGTTGCAGCTGCCACCCCCCCGTGCTCTGCTCCTGAAAGCACATATCAGGAACAATAGTAGTTAGCAGCAGCATAGCAGACAACCGAAGCAGTAATGCTGTTAATGTTGGGCAGTAGCAGTTAACAGCATGCAGTAGCAGCATTAGCAGAGTCAGCTCTCAGGTAGATCAGCTGATGATCAGCTGGAAAATCAAACATTAACCGCTTCAGACGATCTGTTTACCACATCTGTAGTCTTCTCTGTGCAGTCGAGAGTGGGCTAGGCCTACAGTATGTCAGTCAGTAGTACAGCAGATAACAGCTTCAGTGGAGTTCATCTATTCACAGAAACTTTTAGAGTAGCTGAACAAAAGGTTGTGTTGACTCTTTTTAGATCGAAAAGAAACTCAATCAATGCGTAGGCTGTTTGTGTGTCTGTTGTGTTATGTAAGACAGGCTGTAATCTTGCTGTCTCTGAGCAAGATGTCTTTTTCACTGCAGCTCAGGGTACTTAAAGCTATCAGTGGTTCTCAAACTTTTCTGGCATGCCTCCCTTACCCTATATGATAATGATAGGGGAACCGAAGCTAATAAAAGAAGATTTAGAGTTGAATATGAATATTAATGAAATAAAGGTTGGAATAATAGCATCAGCAACATACATTGTTAATAAATTGTATTCATTCAACTTTGTTCCACTCTATATTTTCACCCTGGTCATCCAAGCCCCACCTGCATTGGCCCTCCATCGACATATAAAAGATGGACGTTGCGCCTCAACTTCCTCCCACTGTATAAAAATGAAGCCAAAATATATCTGATACAGCTGCTGTAATTTTTCACCACTTGATGTCTTGGTGTGTGCATCAGGGTTGGTGCTGCGGTTTCAAATTCCCGCCCATCAAGGACGAAATTTTGATTTCAGAGGTGGGGGACACACGTCCGTGCACACATACACACACACACACGCACATACCCACATGGACACCGATTCAAATGCTAATGTAAATGAAACCTCTGATATTACAATCCTTCTAGCTGACGTGACCCAGGCAGAACAAACACCCAGCTTACAGTGGCAGATTAATAAGGACTCCTGCGCAACTAGTAAAACGGCCTTTTGAAAAAGTGCAGGGGACATGTCCCCTGTGTCTCTCCCCCCCAAATTACGTCCGTGCCACCCGTACACACAGCCTACACAATCGCAAGCAGGGCTCAGCTGTCAAACATGATGTGAAACCCCCTTCTTATAGCTTCAAATAACTCATTAAAACCAAACTGATCAGAAAAATTAACACTTTAACAAACATCAGCGTGATATAACTACCTAAAATGACAGAAACCATCTTTGGGAAAAATGTATTTGACTTGTAATTATTTTTAGTTTGTCCCATCTGCTAACATGGAGACAGAGGGCTTTATGACCTGTACTGCAGTCAGCCACCAGAGGGAGATCAAGTTTTTTTATGATGTAATTTTTGGAGAGCTGTCATGTCGTCCATCTTTATTTATGTCGAGGCTCCCCACAGTTTGAGAACCACAAGCTACATTTGACTTAGTTTGAACCGACTGAAACACAATACTTTGCTGTTTTAATGTTATATTATATAAAATACACTTTAAAGTTTGAAAAAGTAATGCCACGTTTCAATCCATTCAAGAAGTTGTGGTGTTGCAATCGCAACATTTAACCCTTTATTAAACCAATCTTTGTGAGTTATGTGCAACATTGCACTTTTGTCCAATCACCACAGGTTTTCCACGGATTTCACCAATCATATCATTCCCCAGATTAGCAGTGATTATAGGCTCACTGGAACAAGTTGCCTTCGATTTTTAAAGAATTAAACAAATTGAAACTATTTTTGCCATCTCATTGAAGGAAAAAAATGCATGCAAATATCGCAACATGCAAACACAATTTTAGAACATTTTAGAAAGTCTACCATTAAATGAGCCTTTTCAGATCTGGAGGTGGGCCCCTGGCGCCACACGGTGGCTGCCCACTGCTCCTAGTGCTTAGGATGGGTCAGATGCATACAGATGAATTTCCCTACAGGGATTAATAAAGGATAATTTACCTTAGTTTAAAAAAATTCTAAAATATCATAATGTTTAAGAAAAGTTGCCATGACATCAGGCATTTTAGGTCGCAACAGTCCCCAAAAACATCCTGGAGGGATTGAGTTATGTGAGTAATTGTGGTATAAACTGATTTTATTGTCTTACATATAAGACAGGGTTTAATGTATTTCAGGTGGCAGACCAGGTTTAGGTACCTTTTTAATTGCAATTCATGTTAAAGTGCATAAAGCTACTTGTTTTGGGGGCCATATCTAAGGCCTCTGTTGCTGTGTACATATTTTGAACGTCAGTAGAAATGTAGTATACCCTGTTTTGTCCATTTAGGTATAAGTTACAATTCTCCAGTGCATAGTTGTTTTTTTAAACACACACACAAAAATCACATTTCTTTGCTTTGAGCTGAAACCAAACTCCCCTAAAGATCATCCAGGCAGCAGAAACAATATAAATGCAGAGCAGCTTGTAGAAAATGGAGCAATGGAAAAAACATGGAGGCTGTGTTTGTGTGTGTGCGCGCAGGTATCATCTGTCGTAGGGCAGACTGCAGTGTAATTTTCAGCACTTATTCAGATTGTTTTCCAGCTCTTCTTCTGTGGTGTCTGACTCTATTATTTACCCTACCCGTCCATTTGCGGCAGAGACTGACGCTTTACTGCTCAGTGCCGGCTCGGCTTTTCGGCCGGGTCACCGAGCAGAAACGAATCCGCCCTTCACACCCTGAAATCTCATCTCATAGAGATGAGAGGAGGTGTGTTAACACTCCTTTGTTTCCATCCACTCTTCTTTTCTCCTCCTTTTCTCCCTCTGCTGTAACCCACCATATCATCTTCCTCATTCTTGTCTTTCTACTTCCATCTACTCAACTTTCTTTTCTTTCTCCCTAGCTCCTCCTCCTCTCATTTGTCTTTTTCTTCCATCTGTGTCTCATTCTTCTGTCATCTCTTTCTCTAATTTTTCTTTTCTTTTTCCTCTTACCCTCACCCTCTTCCTGTTTCTTCTTTTTACTACTACATCTCCGGTTTTCTTTTCCTTTCTCTGTGTCATACTCCTTATTTCCTCCGCCATGTCCTCTCTCTCTTCCTCATCCCTTTTTCTCTTCCTTCATCCCCGCATCATTTATTTTCCTCCTGCATCTTTTGTTGTTTTCTTCTTTATCTACCCCTCTTTCTCCTCTTCTCTATATTTTCTTTTCATCCTATCATTGTGTCATCAAGTGTGAAGTGTGTGTGTGTGTGTGTGTGTGTGTGTGTGTGTGTGTGTGTGTGTGTGTGTGTGTGTGTGTGTGTTTAGTGGAGCTTTATTGACATGTACAGACAGACAAAAGCCTTTAAAGTCTCTGTGGAGAGTCACAACCTTTGCTCCCCGGGGATAAAATTGGATATCTCTCAGCTTATGATGAAGAAGAGGAGAAGAAAGAAAGGTAGAGGAGAGGGGGAGTTGTGAGGACGTCAGTTTGGTTTAAGATGATTTGTTTTCAGTTGTATTTTTTGTTTAAAAATGAGATCAACCCATAATTACCATTACCTACCCACTCCCACACACACACACACACACACCACTGAGTAAGAAAACCCATCAGCTGTGGCATGTACCTGTATTGATCAATTGATTATTGTTGCTTTCTGCCTTAGGGATTGTTCTCTACAGCTGTATAATTGGCTTAAAAGCAAGAACTACTGTAACACTGCTGATCACACACATTATACACACTCTCCTTTCCCAATCCGCGAACTCGTCTGTACTTGTGTTCTTGTGGACTTGATTTCATCAATCACAGCCCGAGTGTCGCTATTAAAAACCCTAATTTAGCCAAGTATTGCTGCTACCTGAAAGTGTTGTTGCTCTGCGCACCTCATCGAGGACATTATGGGAGCTGACTTGTTTAAAATTAGGTATAGATAAAGATCCCATCAAGCATTTCTTATTAACCAGTGGTGATGGCGGATATGAACCAAACCCACAGCTGTCACAATGTGTCACCAAATTTTCTATTGCAAGTTTTGGTGGGCATTTCAAATATGTGGGAAATTTATCAAAATAATATCTACTTGGCAATTTGCTCCAATGTTTTCGGGGATGTGAGGACCCCCTAGCCAGACCAGACTGACCGGTCAGCATCCATGGTCATCCCAGTGAGAACTGTCATTGTTCTTTTTCTTAGGTCTCTGTAGTATTTAAACATAATGAATTATATTTTTTGGAAGATAAACTAAGCTCTCAAAGTTGAAATTTATTATTTGTTGCTGATAACTTGGTTTGTTTGGTAAAATTAATGTTCATGTTTTTCATCAGTTTAGGGTAGGGCTAGGCTTAGGATTTGTTTAGGGGTTACTTTTGGCTCATCATATGGATTACAATTTTTTCATATTCTTGCTGAAGAAATATAAAGGAGAGATCAATACTGACATCTTTCAGAACAAGTTTCACATTATCCTGAATTTTGAATGTGATCAACAACAAAATAATTAAATAACCTGAGCAAGCATGAACCAGATTTGCATAGTAATTAAGCAGCACATCAAGATTAGAGATTGTAGTTTTTCATCTTGTTGATGTTTCATCTTCATTCTTCTATTTTTTTACATCACTGTTTTACGTACATAAAAAAAATGTATCCTGATCAAAACACAACACAACATTTCTGTTCTGTGACACATTTTTGTTTGGGGACATGATGTTAGGTCAAGACCAATGAAAAATTATTTGTGGTTTAAAGACGTACCCGTGATTCCATCATGTTGATCTGGTTATCTTACAGTTTGGGAACAACACTTGTTAATGCAGGTGCAAATAGAGTACTGTAGGAATGATTTATTTTTGTTGGTAGATAGATAGATAGATACTTTATTTATCCCGAGGGAAATTCAAACCAGAAGTCAGAATCGCCCTGGTTCCTGTATCAGAAAAACAATGAGATTTTTCCATTGGTTTTTGGATTATTGAAGAAAATAAGCTCTGTGGCAAACAAAGGTTTATGGTCCTTAAAGGTTTTGTTCAGCAAGATAAGCTTCACAAATGAAATTATTTTCTAAGTGCAAATGCAAACATAAAAAAAGCTAACATTGGGCTATAAACAAACTACACCACAGTTGCACGACTTCACTGTCACCACCACTAAACTTTCAACTTGTAATTAAAAACCACAACTTTGAGGTCCAACGTGCTGTAAAGACGGACTTAAGTAGAGTATAGTAAGTATCGTGACAACTTCTGTAGTCTCATTTAGCCACTTGTTAACAATCGTTTTTTTTTAAGACAAACCTTCAAAATTCATGGCTGGGGTATTTGCTGACATATTTCATGTCATAGAACAAAACGTTAAATTCTTACAAGCACAGACCTTATTTTAGGCAGCTAACCAGAAACCCATTCAAAAAAACCATTGACTTCAAGCAGAAGTAACCGTAGGGGATGAAATGCTAACTCATTTCCGTGTTTTAGGACTCATTCCTGCAACACTTTTATGACATCAGCCAGCTCTGCCCACCTAATTTGCATATTAAGAACCAATCACAAAGTGGGCGTAAGAAAATACAGACTGCTGGCTAATATAGTTTAACTATTCAGGATTTGTAGCCCATGTGGTTCTCATTTTTGTCTCATAACTTATTCAGGAATAGCTCACATTCTGCCTCAGGATGGAGAATCGACCAAGTGTTATATGAGTCTATAAAACCCTGTAGATCAAATTCTAAAAGGAACAAAATCCTTGTTTCGAATTCCATCTTTTTATAATGCCTGAATCCAACAAGTGTGAGCTGTTAGTCATTAATAAATGACATTATTGAGTTTTGATGTAATGTGAGAGCAGGCAGCAGATTACTGATTCCTGTTTATAATTAAACTCCTCAGATGCTCTGCTGCTTTTTCTTCTTGCCTGTGATCTTCTTTACCACTCTTCTTCCTCCTTTTCTTCCTTCTTGTCTCTTCCACGTCTTTTCCGTTCCTTATCTGCTCATCTCATCATTGGCTCCTTTTTTTTTTCCTTTGCTCCGCCTCCTCTGCTCACCTCCTGCACTTCCCCCTGTCCTCGTGCCTGCTTCTCCTCCCTTCCTCCCTCCTTCCCTCTCCCCTGGATGAACTGTTAACAGAGGCCACGCCCACTCCGTATAGACCCGCCCACACACCTCCTCCTCCTACTCGCCCTCCCCCTGCTCCTCCTGCTCCTTCTGGCACCCCCTTGACTTACTCCTCCTCCTCTGATCCCCCACCAGTGTCCCCCAGCCCAGGCGTTGCCCTCCCCTCTGCCCCCCGCGACCTGGTCCCTGTCCTAGTGTCCAGCCGATTTGTCCGACTCAGCTGGCGTCCCCCGGAGGAGACTGGAGGAGCTGTGCAGACCTACGGCATTTATTACTCCCAGGATGGAGTCGAAAGGTAAGATGGGACTTTTTTTTCCTTCATCTTCGTTTGGTCAGACATGAATTTGGAATCTGTCCTGTAAGGCATTGGTTCTTGTTCAGATGGTGTTTGTATTTTTTCCTTTTTCTAGTGAATTACTGTATTTTACTTTTTAGGGTTTCAAAATAATTCAAATAAAATAATAAAACGAACAACTCTTTAGTTAAACTGCTCACAGCCCGCAGATATGTGCAGCCAGTGACGAGAGGTTTTGTTGTCAATGTTTCAGTAGATAAAAAGCCAAAAAGGTTGACCACGGTTATAAAAACCATAGTGCTGACTTCAGAGAGTTAGATGAACACTTTGTCTTTTTCTTCTCTTTTAAATACACTGGCCCATGCATGTAAAGGAACATACAACGATTAGCGATAACATTCTGAGCACTGACAGGTGAAGAATTCACTGATTATCCAGTTATCATGGCTCCTGTCAATGGGTGGGATATATTAGGCACCAAGTGAACATTTTATCCTCAAAGTTGATGTGTTAGAAGCAGGAAAAATGGGCAGCGTGAGGATCTGAGCAACTTTGACAAGGGCCACACTGTGATAGTTAGACGACTGGGTCAGAGCATCTCCAAACCTGCAGCTCTTGTGGGGTGTTCCCGGTCTGCAGGGGTCAGTACCTATCAAAAGCGCTCCAAGGAAGGAAAACTGGGGAACAGACAAGGTTGCATTGATGCACTTGGGGAACAAAGGCCCTAGCTACTATAGCTCAAACTGTTGAAAAAGTTAATGCTGGTTCTGATAGAAAGGTGTCAGAACACACAGTGCATCACAGTTTGTTGCGTATGGGGCTGCGTAGCTGCAGACCAGTCAACTTGCCCATGCTAACCCCTGTCCACTGCCGAAAGCACCTACAATGGGAATGTGAGCATCAGAACTGGACCACGGAGCAACGGAAGAAGTTGGCCTGGTCTGATGAATCACTTTTTCTCTTATATCTTGTGAATGGCTGGGTGCCTGTGTGTCGCTTACCTGGGGAACACATGGCACCAGGATGCACTATGGGAAGAAGGCAAGCTGGCGGAGGCAGTGTGATACTTTGGGTGATGTTCGCCTGGGAAAGCCTGGGCCCTGCCATTCATGTGTATGTTACTATGACACATAAAACCCAGCTAAGCATTGTTGCAGACCATGTACACTCTTTCATGGAAACAGTTTTCCCTGATGGTAGTGGCCTCTTTCAGCAGGATAATGCTCCGTGCCACAAAGCAAAAATGGTTTAGGAATGGTTTATGGAATGCAACAATTAGTTCAAGGTATTGACTTGGCCTCCAAATTCCCCAGATCTCAATCCAATTGAGCATCTGTGGGATGTGCTGGACAAACAAGTCCGATTTATGGAAGCCCCACCTCACAACTTACATGACTTAAAGGATCTGCTGCTAATATGTTGGTGACAGATACCATAGAGGTCTATTGGAGTCCATACCTTGAAGGGGCAGGGCTGTTTTGGTGGCAAAAAGGGGACCTACACAAAATTATGCAGTTGGTCATAATGTTATTGCTGATTGGTGTGTATAAGATGTGGTAAGAATGTTGTTGTGAAGTGTACCCCTAAAAACCTCATCCAAACTGCTGTAGTTTTACATCAGTCTGTGGTGTTGACCTCTAAAGTGACATGAACTCTTGACGATGACTTCTTAAAGTACCAAAAGGCACATGTTGGAACTATTTGAGTATCAAATAATAAATATACTGCGTTCAACTTGTCCACCACAGACTGTATGCAGCTACTAGCAGCTAGTACTAGTGGCCCAATCAAACAGCACACTACATCAAAGAATATTTGAGGTGATCAGTGAAAAAAAACAAATAGTATTTTTCTTTTATAGATTTTGGTAGTTTGATAGTTTTGATACTACTTGGTACTGGCTTATTTTGGTTACTGGCTGGGTACTGATATCCAGCCCTAGTTGGAGGTCACCATTTAAGATTTCCCATTTTCCTGGAAGGTGGAATATCAGATTAATTACACCTTTAACCGAAGAAAGGCCAGTGAAATGGACACTAAAAATGAAAACATGAACTAATAATCACATCACTATTTTTAAATACATGCTCCACAGCTTTGCATATTTGATGTATTTTTCCAAGCTAGTTGGTAGTAGGTTGTTGACCATGAGAGTTCATTCTTGATATTAAGATTATTTTGTGAATCTTAGGTGAGTGTTTTTGCTTGCTAACATTAGCTAATTAACAGTAAACACAGAGTGCAGGTGAGACTGATGGGAATCTCATTAGTTTTGCAGGCATTTGGCCATAACCCAAACTATTGGACAAACTGGAATTTTGACCCAGTGATGGTAGAGCTATAGGAAAATCAGGCGATCACCAAAATCATTAAGATTTTGGGAGAGGGAGCTGATCAGTTTCAGGACAATCCATCCAATAGTTATTTATTTCATTCTGGACCAAAATGGTGGACCAACAGACAAACCAACTGACAGACTGATATTGCCATCCATATAGCCTTACCGCTGACATGACTGAAAAGGTTGTAGGCTTGAAGCTTTGTGAAGGGTTAGGGTTATTGTTGACTTACAGTAGGAAGGGGCAAAGGGCTGAGATGTAGAGTTGTATACTAACAATATGCCAAAGACAACACTTCTTTCCTTTGATAACAGCTCTGCTGCACACAGCAGCCATGAACGTTTACTAGAAAAGACTCTGGGTGACATATTGGCGAGTCCCCCGCTGATGTTAAATGGTAACCTCTGACAGTCGGGGCTCCAGCTGAAGGCTTTCACATCCAGGCTTTTAAGCTTTGTTACCTTAGGGACTAACCGGCCTGCAGTGCTTTAGGGCTCTGAACGGTATGCTGGACAAAAGAGCCACTGAAGTTTCATCATGAAACGATACAAGAGACAGATTCTGTCAGTCCTAATGACTTACAGAAGGAACAGAGGCAGAGGTTTTGTCAGTTCTAATGACTTAGAGAAAAATACAGAGATGGGTTTTTTCAGCACTAATAACTTGCAGAAAACGAGAGAGGAGGGATGGAGGGAGAGTGACTGAGAGGGAAAACAATGAAAGATCACAGAAGGAAGGGGGATAGCAGCAAGGGAGAGTGAGGATGAATTTTTTGTCAGTTGTAATGACTTCCAGGGAATGTATTGACAATAAAATAGAGAAATAGGAAGAGAGATCAAGAGAGAAAAATGGAAAAAGAAGGAGGGCAGAAAGAGCTAGATAGATGAAAAGATGAGTTTTCAACTGTAGGCTTGCAGAGTCACTACATGTTCTAGCTAAGCATGTCATGCTTTGTATTTTTACAATATGTTAGGGTACTAATATATTGCATCCTAGTACCGATTGTAGGCCAGTTTTTTATGAACTAAAATGTTTATTGCAATCTAAAATTAGTTGGATGTTTTTTTATTTTGAAATAAAACAGGTTTAGCCAATCACAACAAGTGACGTCACACATGGCAATGCACAATGACAAAATGGCAGACCTTATTTTCAACATCACACAGCAGCCGGCACTCTTTGATAAAGTTCACAAAAACCAAACCAGATACTGGCACTCTGGACCCAGTTAGCGGTAACATGAGAACACATGTTCTTATAATTAGATGCTGTCAGTCCACAAGTGCACAGGTGCTGCACAGGTGTCCAAAGCCTTCGACAGGAAATAGTTTAGACCTATTTACGTGATCAAAACTGGACCAGCTGTCAGCCTCACTGTATATACTGACTGACAGCATGTTTAGTTTGCTAGCATAGCATTAGCTTACCTGCTCCCTGAAGGCTGTAACATTATGCTCTGTAACTTATCATCATCGGCGAAGCCATGTCATCAACATTTTTTTTGTTCACGTTGACAAAGTTAATCCCTCCTGCGGTGAAAAAGAAATATACAATAAAATCTCTTTACAGTCTTTAAATTGGCCTCAATCTTGACTGTTTTGTGCGTGTTTCATTACTTTTAAGCCCAGTTCAAACCAAAGATTCATGACGAAAGCCTTTTAGAACTTTGCAGGGAAAAGTTGCAGTGGTGTGAACTAGTTGTCTCAGCTTGAGTCATGCTGGCGGATGGCTTTGCGTGCCACTTTAACTTGTCTATCTCCAGAGGCTGGTTTTAGAACGCAAAGCACTTCACCTGTTTCAACAGCCAGTCGGCTTGTTGTGAAGTTTTGGAATGAAAGAGAGGATCACATCATTAATTTGGACATCTCCAAATTCTCTCTCTCCCCCCTTGAGAGTTTTGGTCAAGGCACACTTGATGAATGATAATGAACTTGATACTGCAGTTGACAAGGAGAACTGACAACCAGGAGGGAAAAGGTAGTAGTAACTGAACAAGGTAAGAAGAATCACCAAAGAGATCAGAGGGAATGAGAATTTGTTTTTGAGCTCACTGGATGACCTCTGACTATGGCCATTGAAGGGCAAAGAGAATTCACACTGTGTGGCAGAAACAGCCCTACTGGTTAACTCGGCCTCCCTGCCTCTTTACTCAGCAGCTCAGAGGAAAATATGGATTCATAAACCCTGAGATCTCCACTCACCTTTTGTATTCTATTTAACCTTTGTATGTCTTTCTGCTGCCGCTGCTGTTGCTTCTGCTAATGATGTTGATTGATTTGTTGCTCAGTTTGTTTCTCCAACACTTTGGTCATTCATTCATCACAGAAAGAGCAGTTCTTATAAATGTCTCATTTAAATTTCTGCGTGTAGATTAGATTAGAGTAGATTAGATTCAACTTTATTGTCATTGCACAAAGTACAAGTACTAAGACAACGAAATGCAGTTAAGCATCTAACCAGAAGTGCAAAAAGCAGTAAAGTGCAGAGTAATGTCCATATGTACAGGGATAATAATGACAATAAAGTTTAATCTAATCTAATCTAATATGAAAATAACATTATAGATATATATGTAAATATGCTAGCAGGATATGTACAGTATGAACAGTATTAACAGAATGAACAGAGTGAATACGACTAAGATATATACATCTATTAAGGATATGTACAGTATGAACAGTATTAGCAGTAAATGATATAGTGCGGATGTAAGTACAAGAGATTGTTTTTGATCTTGGCAAGTGGATATCTTCCAAAACGTTGAACCAGTCCCTTAAGAACATATGTGTGATACACTCTTTAAAACCTCCTTAAAATGAAAACAAACTTGCAGTGATTGTGATTCAAGTCATTGTTGCTTGTTGCTCATTTTAGACTGCACTCTTTCACTCCCTCACGGCAGTAATTTATTTAGTGGGAACAGAAATATTCAACACTGAGTTTGAATTATTTGTAAAGTTTCATCCTCCCGTCTGTCTAAATTAAGGATCAGTTACAATCTGGAAACCGAACAGCGTTTGATGTTCTTTTGTGCTTCTTCTCACTGGATAAAATCAAACTGCAGTATGTGAGAAAAGATTCTTCAACCCAGACAATGGTTTTATCAATTCTCATCAAAGTGGAACAAAATGCTACTAAAATGAAGTTTCCAAAAGGATTTTTAAAAAATGCCCCCAATATTTAGTGTTAAAATCATTCCAAGGGTATTTTCACTGTCAGCTTTGTGTACAGTGAACTCATCAGAGTAGGCCAATGTGTGTATTGGGTGGTGTAGTGGAAACATGTTAATCTCAGCAGATGTCTCTTCAGTGATTTGACGATTATTTGAGGCTGCAGAGGTGCTGTAATCTGAGGATTAGCTGCAGTCACTGTGGTATTACACAGATTACTGCTCTGATTATCTGTACTGTTACAAAATTAAACTGGCTTTATTTCTTTTTTTAAATGCAGTGGTGTAGTAGTATCACCTCAAGTTGCATCTGTTTTTCATAATAGTTTAAATAATAGGAAAATAATGTCAATTAAATAAATTCTAACAAAATATTTATCAGGAAAAAAATATTGCGATAATAAAAATATTATTAAAATGAAAAAACGTACATTGGTACGTATGTTACTATATTGTGTAACACTGTGTTTTGCTGTGTCAGGGAGCGGTCAGTGAACGTGTCGGAGCCAGAGTCTTTGGAGCTGACTGTCTCCAATCTGAAACCAGAGGAAAGCTACAGCTTCAGGGTTATCGCTTACAATGACGTGGGGCCCGGAGAGAGCTCCGTCCCCCTGAGGATCACCACCAAACCAGACCGTAAGACACACACACACACACACACACACACACACACACACACACACACACACACACACACACACACACACACACACAAATAAATATTTTGGTCATATACTGTATATATGTATATATACAACAATACTCTGTTGAAACTGCGTTTGTTGTTTTGTGAACTGCGTGCATATCTTTATATTTTCTTAATTTATAGTTATATAAAATGTTGTTTAGATAAAAAAAACTTGTTACAAAACCACATTACCTAAGCCATCAGAAACTAAACAGTGCAAACAAAACACTTTTAGGGCTGAGCACATTTAAAATGCACACTATAAACGGGCATGAAGAAAATGGTTAACCTAGCGACACTCATAATGGAGCACTCTTAAAGGAGCACTTCACTGATTTTATAATGTTATAACTGTTGTATAATGTCCTCTGTTGCTGTGGTTCTCCAAACAAAATTATTCATATTTGTAGGATCCAGTGTTTTTGGATACTAAAAAACAACCGTCTATTGTTTTTTGGCCGAATCAACCAAACCAAAAGCTAAAAAAGTTAATTAATTTCTATATAATCCAGACAGTAAGAACTTGAGTAATTTCTGGAGACATAAGAATTTTGCTCCAGTCTCTGTTACTGCAGTACTGGCACTAGATGTAGGAGCAGAAGGTGTATTAGTCGCAGTTGTGATAACAGCAGTAGTACTTTAAAGCCTTGGTCACACTGCATGATTTTCAAAGTGGTCAGATCTCTGTACTATTCACACTACATAACACTACACTTTGAGTCTTAAAGGCGCTGTGGTTTTCACAGGACTGATCAGCAACAGGGGGTCACACACTACAAGATCTCTCACAACCAGTCTGTCTGGTCTTCAAGCTACGTTTCATCAGGAGTATTTAATAACAATAAATAATAAATAAGCTGATAATTATACTGATCAGTACTGATTAAAGCATTAATAAAATAAGTAACAAAACATTGAAAAATATACAAATGATCAGCCTGAATTCAACTCAAAGCTCCCTGCACCAAACTCCCTTTAAGAAATATGACATTTTAACAATTCCTAAAATGTCCGTTAATTACATAACTCTTTAAACCCGAGGTAAACGCTGATATTTGTCTGTCTTCTTGTCAATTCGGCATCAATATAATCCTTAAAGATAAACTGTATTCTGTACAAACTTTACATTTTGTCGGTTGTAGCTGCACTGCTTCCTGTCTGGAGAGAGAGGCTATCTGTGTCTGCTCTCACTGGCTGTATCTCATTGCATGGCTCCCCAAGTCGTCTTTGACACAACCAGATATTTAGCCTGCTTGATATTTTTCTAGACAGTGAGGCATCTGCGAGCTCTTGTTGAGCCTATGGGTCACATCGTTGAACACTTCACACAACGCTATCCTCTTAGTGGAAAATCAGGGCTAAAATCATGGAGTGTAAACTGGCCTTTAGTAGTTGTAGTAGTAGCATCAGTATCTGTGAGTATGTGTGAGCAGTGTGTTGTCTCTATGTGTTTCTACAGTCCAGGTTCCCAGCAGGGTGGAGTCTCTCCAAGCCGTAGCCCTGTCACCCACCTCCGTCCAGGTGAGTTGGGAGCCTCCCAGCCAACCCAACGGCCCCGTCCTGGGCTACAGACTGCTGTGGACCGAGAGCCCGTCCGGAAAGGAACAGGTCAGCACCGCCACTGCCTGTCAGAACACCAGGCCTCATGCAGAGTTTAATAAACCTTGGAATGCAGTTTTCAGCACAAATGAAACCCCCTGTTTTCTCAGAGTGATAACACACATTGATGGAATGATGTGTAATGCCTCCTCTGTGTTTGTGCTCAGAGTGTGGAGGTGAACGGACTCAACTACAAGATGGACGGACTCAACAAGTTCACAGACTACACGGTTCGAGTTTTGGCCATCAACCGCTACGGACCAGGCACCGCCTTAGAGACCGCCAGCGTCACCACCCAATCAGACGGTGAGCTCTTTTTTTGGTAACACTGTGAAAAAGGTGTATTATGGGAGATTTAGTTCCCTCAGCAGATTCTCATTGCTGCTCGGATTCTTTGACAGCTCTATCAAAGAGCAGAGCCTTTTCTTACCAGATCTGGCTGTGCTACCATTTCCTATAAATGAGTAACTGTGTCTGACTCAACTTGGTTTAGCACGTTATATAATTTACACTACAGGATATGAAATACTGAGCTACGGCCTACTTTTCACTTTTGAACCCCAAGAAAATAGAAACTTACACATAATAACACCCATCGCTATGGCCCAGATTACATCACAGTGCGATAATGATAGCATATCTGCGGACCTTTAAAGAGAAAAGAGAGCCAGACGTGATATTGAATCGTTGAAGACAATCAGAAGAGGAGTGAAAGTGTTTGCTTATTAAAATGAGAAGATTCTTACTGAATATAATCCTTGTTTACACAAACCAAGTTCTGCCAAAGAGATCAATACGCGATTAATGCCTTTTCTCCCAGTGCAGTAAAATCCGAGATAAGTGGCATTAGCATCTTTAGTTATTGTATGTTGTCAAGGTTCAGGTCGTCATATTTTCCCAAATATTGACCACACGACATTTCATTAAAACTCCTTAAATTAAGGGTGTAAAAAAAATCAATAAGACTAACAAAACAAATAAGCAGGCTGCTGATGTTTCAAAGCACACAGTGTCCAGAAAACTAAAGTGCACTGAGAGTGTGTGACTGGTTTGAACTGGTCCAGGTTTGAAGCTCTGCAGCCGTTCAGCTGAGACCAGAGAACTGCTGGACCAGGCGTTTCCTATTACCTGACACCATTTGTGTGTGTGCGAGCGGCCATTGGTTTGAATGAACACACACTTCATCCCTTTCTCCCCTAACACACAGTCTCATAGACACTGTCTCTCCTGCTGTCAGGAGCTTCATTAGGGGACTCGGGGGTCTTTAATTAAGCAGGGGGATGAGGAAGGAGCTGCTTCATTTTAGCCTCTTAGCCTCACACACTAATCGAGTCCATACACACACACACACACACACACACACACACACACACACACACACAAAGAGAGAGCCAGAAACTGAGAGCTCAGTATTTAATATTGTCATGTGTGGGAAGAACTCAGCAGTCGATGGGAGCCGGCACTCATTTGCATTTTCTTTTGACGATTTTCTGCAAATTCGGTCATAATTTGCATGTCGTTTGGAGGGAAACATGGCGTCTGTTTACTCCGGTCCACATGTGAACAACAAGAGTTTGTAACAAACAGCCATCCAACATGAACAGATCAAGAGCTGCATATATGAGATAAAAAGAAACTGTGGGAGCCTCCCATCACTCCACCATCTCTCCACGTTTGCATCTAGAAGCCCTGTGTGTGTATGATGGAAAACAGTGCCGGCAGACATCCGTCAGATGACACGTTGTGCCTCTCTCCATCCAACTGTCGGTGGCTCTAGGGCAGTTGTTCGAACTACAGTTTGCACTTCTGCATTTTTTTGTCTGTCCGCCGCCACGGATTGTCGGATCGAGAGAGGTCTGTGTGCAGGCAACATGGACGGAAGGTAACGCCTGGTCATTTGCATATACTACCCACATTGTAATAATACAAAGCTGGCAAAGTTTCCCTTTAATATCTCCTCGGAATGGAACTTGAGCTGCTGACTGGTGCTCGGTGTGTTATAGTGAGAGAGAATGGAGGCATCAGTCCAGCTGCAATCACAGCATAAATAAATAAAACTGATCTGAAATAACACACACACACACACACATACACACACAGATGCAGAGTGGCTGTATTGTGAATCTTCCGGCTGCGTCTCGATGATAACAATGACTTGTGGGCTAATTGAATCCACAATAAAACTGACACACACACACACACTCAGACAGTGAGCAGCTGAATCAATAGATAAGCTGCTGACAGTTAATCAGGCGTCTGCGCGGACAGATGCAGAGTTCATTCAAACCAAAACACTTTGATTCTCAATTTGAACACTTGGTCTCTGATTCTGCTGCCTCTTCATCATCGCCCCACCCGTCCTCTTCCTCCTGCTATTCACTGACTCCATCTCTATGTTTGCTGTCATCATTTTCTTATTTTTCATATTTCATCTTTTTGTTGAATGTTTTCACATTTTAGCTCCCCGTCTTCTTTGTTTTCTTTCTTTGCCTTCCTTTTGTCTTGTTTCATTTTCTTTGTTTAAATCTTCACGTTTTTGTTTTTTCTTTTTCTCTATCATGTTCTGCTCAGTCCTTATCTGTAAATCTTTTCAATCTTTTCAGAATCTTCATTTTCTTCCTGTTTTTAACTTTCTATGTCGTATGCTCTGTCTTCATGGTTTTTCTTTCCTTCATTATGTTTTCCTCAGCTTTCTTCTTTATTTTTTCTCTTTCATCTTTTACCCTCCTTCCTCAGCATCTTCTTTATCTTTATCTTGTTTGTTTTCTCCATCCTCCTATTTATTTTTGTTTGTCTGTTTTAGATCATTTCCTGCTGTGATGCTTACTGAGAGTCTCGTTGTTTGTGATTTAAAGTCAGATCATTAAAATAAACCAGGACTGATTTCTGAATCAGTCTGATGTCCTGATGGTTCAGAGGGATGAAGTGTGTGTGTGTGTGTGTGTGTGTGTGTGTGTGTGTGTGTGTGTGTGTGTGTTGACACCTGTCATGCATGCACTGGTAATCTTGCTTTGCTGTATACTGACACACTCAGATCTCGGAGGCTGAATGCTGTCACATCGTCGCTCCGTCTCCTTCCTGTCTGTGCTGATGTCATCAGGATGATTGATTGACAGCAGTGATGTGACAGCAAACAGAATCAGCCCGGCATGCAGCAAACACACTCGCACTATAGAAAACTATTAATACAACCAACTGATTTTAGGCGATTTTAAGTGTTAGCTTCACCAAAAAAAAAGAAATACACCTTTCAACAACTGATATTCATCTTAAGTGTGTGATTCAGTAGATTAGGGTAAATCCCAAAGTGTTCCTTTCATTTTTGTGATGTATAAGTTATATCACTGCACTATTTATTTTCCTAGCATTGCAATGGAATGACATGCCCTAATCTACCTTTCCACTCTCACTCCTTATGCCTTAACAGCTACTAGCCAATCAGAGGCAGAGTAGGGCGGGTCATCCCTTTGCCAAGGGAAGGAAAAGAAAATTGCCGTCTGTCTGGCCTCTGTTTTACCTTCACAGATTGTTTCCTCTAAAGGATTTGAGAAGCCTGAGAGCATTGGACAAATTGTAAAAAGTTATTTTAAAAATTAACAGCAAAAGAAAACATGTCAGTGAGGCAACCACAGATTGCTTTGCACAGTGCACACGTCTCAACATTTATATTGAGTCAAAGTTGTCTGTGAGCATCCAGTTTTATATCATGAATAACAAATTTACACAGTTTTTGTGTTTGTCTCTGCAGTACCCAGCGCTCCTCCTCAGAACATCACCTTAGAGGTTGTCCTGTCCCGGGTGAGTCCACATTTTTATACTTTATATACCTCTCTGCACACTGTACCAATCACAGTCACCTCAACTGCTTCAAAAATGAAACTGCCATATGTCAGAACATTTTCATCAAATTTCAAGACTAACATTTGAACATGTTGCCGGGTCGCACTGAGACAGCTGTCGCCTACGTAAACCATTTAACATTTCTGGCTGATTTTCCAAGTTCCTTCACCCTGCAAATGACTGATGGCTGTTTATTCTGACACACATTTCAACTGTGACACTGCCATCAGTCAACAGTTGCTCTCCGGTGATCTGGCCTCATTTTACTGATTGATGTGATCTACAAATGCGTTCCCAACTCATTTAAGTCTCCCCTGTTTACAGTCTGGTCATGAAATTTATGGAATACTTTAGAGCACTTCTCAAACGATATGGTATATGGAGGAATCTCTGAAATATTTTTAAAAAATAAGATAAATAAATCTAATAAATCATATTATACTGATATAATGAGTACCTAAACTATGACATCACTGTAATGTGACCTAAAATAAGTTTTTACATTTCCTATAATATTTATTTTTAATCTCAACCTGCTACGTAATTACGTTAATTTATGAAGCACGCACATACATCCATATTCACTTTTATTTATAATGTGCCAAATCCGAACAGAAGTTTTCTCAGAACTCTTTCTGAATAGACCAGGTCTACGCACTGCACTACAGGCTTATTTACAGAGACCCAACAGCTGACCATGAGCAAGCACCTGGCGGCAGTGGCATGGAAAAACATACCTTAAACAGGCAGAAAGTTTGAGACCCTGGACCCTGACCTAAGTGGTCTCCGGGTAGAGAGAGAAAGACAGAGATGCACAGCAAAAGCAACCGTAACAACTATAATAGTATAGAAATATGACCAATATGATGATGAATTATGAAAATAATATGACTAATAATAATGCTAATTATGACTAATGAATAATAGTAATGATGATAATAATAATCATAAAAAAAAACAGCAACAGAGTCCAAGCTGGAGACTACTCTTCTCTGGGACACACATAAATATGCAGTACAGTACCCCTCAAAGATGAAGAGCAGTATAATATTATCTAATCCGTAAATGTACTGAAATTCAAATATGATTGTTACCCAGAGGTTTTCTAAATGTAAGGCACCCCTGTGAGGGAAAGTTGAAGGTGGGTGCACAGAGGGAGAGATATGAGCTGAAAGGCACAGGTGTGTGCTGGTGCCTTGAAAACAATGGCAAGTTTTGGCCGTTTATCTACACAGTCAGCAGTTGCAGCTGCAGCTGTAGATTGCCGCAGTTTGCTTAAAAAATCATTCTCCTTGGAGTCATAACTCAGTCAAATGTGAACAGACATGGTGAATTATTTTTTAGGTTCAGTTTGAATTACATCTTACAAGGATACCATTGTCTTTGATGTCCATTGCAAACAGACATCTATAAAATCATAGAAAAATATGCTCATTATAAGTCCAGAACTTGCCTGAGAATCATCACAATTTTAAGTTTTCTTCAGTATCAAAGTAATGCAGTGATAGTTGTCTGTACATCCATGGACATTTCCAGACTGTAAACATATAGGCTACAAAGGATGGGGCCACAAGAGGACCATGCTGCCCTGCCTTATGAATATTTCTACATCATGTACTCAAAAGGAAAAGAAAAAACTGGGGGGAAAAAAGCTCACTTGGCATTATTGGTCTTGCAGCAGCCATTAAAAATACAACAAAAGACATACAGTACATACTGTAAATACTGTATGTATAAATGGACACAAACCGCCAAATAAATACACACTGTCCAGTTAGGCAAACTAGCCTAGAGTGGAGTTGGGATGACATCCAATAATCTCATAGGAAATCACATCACACCAACTCTTTTCACTCTAGCTGTTAAAAAGCAGCAGACAGTAAGTTTAATGAGCCGGCAGGTGAGTCTGAGCTGCAGGAGACTACTCTCTGGGATGCTCAAATATTCACTACCCCAAAGATTAATGTACAGGAAAATATTTAATTGTTAATTTACTGAACTTCAGATATCAATATATTAACAGCATCCCAAAATATGCTTTCAATGGCAGAGAGTATTATTTTAAATAACATTCAGGGTTTCAACATGTTTCTATCATTGTTGTCTGTTGACTGCATTCCGGTCATATGAGGGTACATTTGCATGTGCACTGCAATGCGAGTAGCAAAGTGGCCTTTTACATAAACTGAGAGCTCCAAGTAATAATCCTGCTGACACCACGGATTTTATTTTGATGATCCAGAGGAAATGGAGGTTTGGAGATTTGTAAAAAAAAAGTCCAAGCCGCTGTACTCAAATGATCTCGCTGTCTCAACTTGGAATCTGTGTGGAACAGCTCATAAGTGTGTACAACCCCACTGAAAATCAATTACAGTTTGATTCTGCTGTGGTGTCAGAAGATTAAAATAATTTCTGAAGGTAAGACACAAAATTATGCACCATACACAGATCACATCTGCAGACCTGTAGGGGGTGATCCTGCAGCTGATGGTTACAGGTATACATCCGTCAAGCAGCTGTTGGTAAGAATCAGATATCTATATTTTGGTGTGCATCTATAGCCCTCTTTCACCCCGAGTTGTGAGAAACCGTTTTTCCCCATGACATCCTGGCAGTTTCGGAGCTAGAACAAATATCCAAGGGGGGCACGAGGCTCAGAGCAGAGGGTACCAAATTACTGGCAGGTGGCAACATAGTTTTGTATAGTGAAAGTGAAACCATGGTAGGCTCCCTAGGAGAACATTTTAAGAAGGAAATCACAAAAATAGTGGATTGTGGTCCTAATAATCGGGCAAAAACACAAGGAGGAATTACTTAGGTGTACAAAAAAAGCAAGAACATACACATTTTACACTGAACAAAAAGCATCTCAAATGACTGAAAGCTACATGCGCTTAGTACTTCAGCCAGTTCCTCCTCTGGTGCAAGGCAGCAGGAAAAAATATCTTCTTCCACCCAAACAGGCTCATGGGATAGGTGTTGAGACTGACATTTTTAGGCCCATCTTCTCCTAAATCCTCCACAGTGGTGTCAGACTCAACAGCACTGTCAGCCCGGATATAGCCTTAAGAGGAGGGCTAGTAGTAGCCACGACACTGACAGGAACTCCAACGATTCAAATGAAGTGACATCATCAACCCTTGGCCAAGAACTCATCGTTGTTGAGCTGCTCAACCACTTTCTCAAATCCATGGCTGAATGAAGAATGAAAATATTCAGTTAGGGTTAGCTAGGGTAACCTTAACCCTTAGCTAACTTAAACTACCCTACAGCTGATGACCGATTTTTCGTTTTCAGAACTTGAATTCCCACTCAACAAAAATGTTACGTAACATAATTCTAGCATTACAATGGATTTCCATTTAGCACAGTCAGAAGAAGACATTAAGAGGCTTTTAAGCAAGTGATGTCCCCTGGTGGCCCCTTGAAGAGCCAACCACGCAGTTGGCAAAAGTTGTTTGCCTTGATAGCTGTGCTGGTTGGCATCCAACCAAAGTAAGTCAGTAAAATACAGTAGCAGGAGCTGATATCAGAAAGCATGAACAGGAACATTAGAGTAAAACTGAACTTCAAACTTGGTCTGAGTGCACTTCTATCAAGAAACCATGAAAATTGCTTTTGAGCTGGTCTGTGCAGAAGGAAACATATTAATTTGGCTTCCACAATTTACACATTATCACTACATGGCTTTTTTCTGGCAGCTCAAGCGTTTCCCTGCCTTCACTGCAGCCGACTCTGCAACAACACTTTTAAAACTAATAACGTACAAAGGAACTTTTGATGCCCCTGGTTTTTCTTTTTATGCATCTTACACCTTCATCTGAAGGGTAAAAACCCTCCTATGATGGCTGATTTTGTCTAACCATAATGCACCTTGTTCAGGGAGCACTGGCTGCTCAAAGATGACATTCAGATGACTCTGTTTGTCAGTTGTTATGCTCTCCTGTTTCACAATAGCTGTGTTTACATCAGCGTGCTTAAAGAAGATTGATAGAAACTGCAAAATTCAACACATAACGTAAAGACTACAAAAGGATAAGAAATTTGCTCTTGCCACACAATGTCTGCATATGCATGCACATAAACCTTGCTATCTAATCGCTGATTGCATTTTTACGAGCTTCTGGCAAGGAGCCGAATAGTAGCAGTCATTAGCAAGTCTACAGTTTTGTTACGACAGAAGCACGCTGCTTCTCAGATGCTTTGGTGTCATGATTTTCCGGTCAGGATGGCTTTGCTCCATGCTTTGCTCGCTAGTGTCTTGTAGCAAACAACATAACATTACTAGCTTAGTTTACTGACAGGTCAATAAGGCATGCCATAGGTCAATCTGATAGTTGAGCGCCCCCGGCTGGATCACAAGGCAAACTACTTGAAACAGTCTGTTGTTCTTATAGACAGTAAATTTGTAACACGTAATTACACTTGGAAAATTAATCTTGTCAAATTTTTCGATGTTGTGGCAGTCCTGGCAGCATTGTTTTTTACCATTTGAGCTTTTACGTCATCTTGTTGAGCCACCCTCTGGTTTCCGACTGGACAATTGGTGCCATCTACTGCTTATCTCTATGAACCAACTCCTAATTGTCGTGGTAGTGGATGTTAGTGGATGGAAGCATTCATTCAGATTTTCTTTTGCTATTACTGTGGTCTAAATTTGGTTAAAATCTTTGATACATTTGGTTGGAAACACGGCTACTGTTTTGCTCTCTGGTTAGATATTTGAAGGCAGAGAAGCAGTGGAGATCCCAATTAAAACAAAACAATTTTCTGAAGTGATTTGACCTGTTTAGATGTCAGTGTGAAGTTTTCTGTTTTTTTCCGTCCCGCTCAGAAAGCAGCCGCAGAGAAAATGATGAACATTTCCAGAGTGGTTGTGAACAGCTCATAATTTATGCCCATAAAGAGGAGGTTCAGATTGTCTGTGGAGAGCTGACCTCATTTAGTTTCTGCCTGCTTATTTCCCTGCATGTGATTGATATTTCTCTACTGATCGGCTCTGAGGTCAGGGCCGATTGATCAGTGATGTCAGACCTGCTTGACAGTTTGAAGCCTCATGATGCAAGCTGAAAAAAGAGGGATATTTTTCTGAACCAAACATTTATTTTGAATACATGTATATAATAAAGTAATTGAAAGCTGAATGCCAAACATTCCAAAGCAGTAGGTGGTTTTAAAGTTTAAACCCCTGCTGAACCGTTTTCATCAGGCCCTGCCAGCTCCACACCTGACCTCTGACCTCCCTGTAGATCAGGATGAGAGTAAAGGTTATTTTATTTAAGATAAAATAAATGTTGTTATTCAGTAGTTCTAACAATACCCCGAGTAGCAATCGTCAGGAGGAAATATACTAGGCATCCCAGCACAAGCACTGTCTAAAACACAGTGCTACTCAGTATCCTTCAGTTCACAGCCCAAGATTACTATACTGCACAGGAGAAAGTCACCGACTGCAAACACCAGCAGTCTTGTAGTAGAAAACGGCAACTGGTCCGCTACTTATCCCAATTTGCCACAGCTGTGACAATGGCGATCCCGCGGCTTGCCAGTGTTTCAGTTTAACAATTGACAATGTTGGTGACTTTCAGCCAAATATGTTAACTAACTGGTGACTTTATTTGGCTGATAGTTGCCAGTTAATCTAGTATGTAATGTTAACACAAACAGTGGTCTCCTGGGTGAAAGTCCTGTGTTTGTGTGACCCATCCATCCATCCCAACCTCCTCCATAGGCCGACTTTCTCGCTCTTTATACTATGTCACACTAGAAATTACACTAGAGAGACACCTGCAGCATTCTGGTTTGAAGCACAGGGACACTGACCAAACTGCCATATTTGACAATTTGGGAGTGAGATCGTCCTGACGCTGGAGACAACTGGGTCCTTAGTCCTGGGTATTGCTGTCCTCTGTCCAAAAGCCTCTTTTTCTTAGAATCTGCGTAAGTCAGAGGCTCCAAAGATCTAAAAAGACAACTATAATAGTTTACCTAATTTATTGTCCCTTAAAGGAAATTTGTCTTGTGGTACCCATTAAAGATACAACAGAAGTCACTTCATCATCAGTATCATCATTAAGGAAAACATTTTAAGATAAAATTAAAGACACAATTTCTTTTTAAGTGAGTAGCATTAGCCAACATTTGATTTCAGTCTGCCGTCTCACATGGAATGGATTATTGTACTGCACTGATGTTTGGCTCTGACCTCGTCACTCCCCCTTTAGAAAGACAGAGCTCAGCACCACAGGGAGAAGGGGAGTGATGATAATTACTTGCATACAGTAGATGTGTTGGATGTACAGTATGTTGCAGTGAGAATAACCCGTGTGAATATAGCAACGGACGCAAGTTGACTGCCTGATGTAGCTTGCAGACTTAACTTCATTTGAAAACACGACCCTATCTAGAGTCAGTGTTTGGTTTGTCTGTTTTGGGCTACTGTAGAAACATGGTGGTTCAACATGGCGGACTCTTTAGAAGAGGAGCCGCTCCTTTTGTAAACAAAAAATGCCTCATTCTAAGGTAACAAAAACCCAACGATTGATTATACACTAATGAAAACATACCTATGAATATTATGTTCCATTTCTGCCAATAGATCCTCCTCAATGTTACACACTGGACCTTTTAAAAGCATGTAGATAAGCAGTCTTAACAGCAGCCATAGTAATGAAATACAATACATTTGGGTTTTTTTAATGAAAAAATCAATAAAAACTGCAACTGAACTCCGAACTGTACTGAACTCCTGCAGCATCACTGCTTAATTGCCACACACACACAGTCAAGTATTGTCTATGTGCATGTGTGTGTGTGTGTGTGTGTGTGTGTGTGTGTGTGTGTGTGTGTGTGTGTGTGTGCGCGTGTGGGTGGGTCCAGCCTCAGTTTCTCTGCAGCGTTTTGCTGTAGGAGAAAATGTGAATCTCTCTGCTCCCGTCAAGTTTCTGCTGTCAAACCAACTTTTCAGACAAATCTGACATTTCTTCAACTTTCCTCCAGTCAGTGGAGCGTTACTGTGTGTGTGTGTGTGTGTGTGTGTGTGTGTGTGTGTGTGTGTGTGTGTGTGTGTGTGTGTGCTCGTGTGTGTGTGTGTGTGTGTGTGTGTGTGTGTGTGTGTGTGTGTGTGTGTTGAATGCTTGGTTGAACACACAGCAAGAGTTTACAGTATGTCAGTCTGTTGGGTTTTTACCCAGAATTCTCTTGAGAGTCCGGCCAGGGTCACTATCTCTGTGGCTGTGAGTAGTCAGGACCAGGAGTGGATTCTGGGAACCTTTAGCTCTAGTGCTGGTCTAAGAATAGCTTTTGGAAGGGTGCCTGTTGGAGCGATTAAACCTCCTGGTGAGTCTCTGCAGGAGTCAGCTGTGTTACTGTGAGAACCTGGAGACTCATTTAAACATTAATTAAAAGAACCGGCAGTGGAGGTCCAGCTGAGCTCAGTGTGAAGTGTTCATTTGACTTCTGGGGACATGAAATGAGGTTTTACAGAGTCCATTATGAAAATTTTCAGTTAATATCTGTCTATGAGAGGCCTTGCAAGGCATAATTCATGGTCTTCGCCAATGCATTCACTCTCCTTTCACCGAGACATATTTTCACTCTGATGTACACATTTTCTCGCTTATATGTACCTTCACTGTTAACCAGACATAAAAGCATTATTATTATATATATTATTTTGAAAGGAATAGCTTCACCGAAAGCCCAGAATAATCGATCACAGAGATAATGCCTTCACGACGAAAAAAAGTTTTTTTCCCCCTCAAAAAGGTCCATGTCTTCACACACTACTCTCCGATTTGCACACTTCCTGCAACAATTTCTTCTTCTGCGTTTACCTGCAGCAAGTGAAAGTCCCGCGCTGAAGTCCTGTGGGATAAACGCAGAAGAAGAAGAGACTGTTGATCGGAGGTGTTTACAAGTGGAGTAAGAATGGGTGTTTGCACATCCAGCTGAAGAACAACTAGTCACAACGGCAGTATCTCATGGTCATGGAAGGTAGACGATGAAAGTGTAGGCACTGTACCTTCTCATTCTGTTGCCACCATTTGGAAAGGCACAAACGCAAACAATTTCTTCTCCACAGTAGATCAACACACGTTATTCTTACTCCAAGCTTCTTCACTTGTAAACACCTCCGATCAACAATCTCTTCTTCTTCTGTGTTTACCTGCAACAAGTGAAATCCCGCGCTGAAGTCCCGTGGGATTTCACTTGTTGTAGGTAAACACAGAAGAAGAAATTGTTGCAGGAACTGTGCAAATCGGAGAGTAGTGTGTGAAGGCATGGACATTTTTGATCCGTGATTGATTATTCTGGGCTTTCGGTGAAGCGAGCGGTGGAAAAACAGGTAGGCGACAGTACTGTTTGTACGGTTTCTGCACAACGTATGAGTTGAAAAGGCATGTAGTTGTCACATAAGGCAGCGGTTCTCAAACTGGGGTCCCCGGACCCCCGGGGGTCCGCGAGGCATAGCTTGGGGGTCCGCAAAATAATTTGCAATAAATTATTAAAGTTATGCCGTATCATTAAAAATTGCCTAAGTACACATGGGAACCACTGCACCAATAAAACAGAAATACTGATCCAATTACTCCCGCTTACATTAGCTTTGGGCCAATCAAAACTCTCAAAGGATTGTATCACGTGAATCTGACACACATCACTCGCTCGCATCACTTACAGCTCCTGCTGATGTCTAGCTAGCTAGTGGTGATGGATGCCTATTTAAGACCTTCCACTTCATCAAGTGATGCTAAGCCCAAACCAGCTAAACTGAGGAGATATGTTAACAGTTATGTCCATATTTATAGTCATTTGAAAATATAAGGGGGGTCCTTGGAAAATTTTCTTCCCTATAAGGGGTCCTTGGCCCCAAAAGTTTGAGAACCCCTGACGTAAGGGCCCTGATCATGTTGCACAGACATTTTAATGCATTATGTGTCTGTTAAGAGGAGCAAAAGGCACTCTTTAGGATATGCCCCCAAGAAGTGTATTATAACTAACTGGGAGCTCTGGCCATTAGCTGCAGGATCTCCAGTTTGCTAGAACCAATTCTGGTCGTTGTTTTTCCTATCGACAGTACTCGGTGACCTCTAGTGATCAAGACTAGGGTAAAAATCTGCCGTTCCCCTTTAAGTCTGTAGGTGTTTCCCATGGCAACCTTTGACTCACATCTGAGAGCCAGTATCGCTAGGAGATGAGCTGTTAGCATGGTACTGACTGTGTATCCTACGGAAGTTAATACGGCACGTTTTTTTTTGCCAGTATTAATTCTGTACGGTTAGCAGTTTGACCTGCCTGTCCCTTTTATGACATTCTACATTTGGAGGACCCATCTTTCGGTTAAGTTTGTATTCCACTCTGAAAGTGAAAACTAGCAAGCTACAGTTGGCAGTGATTCCCACTAGATGTTACTTTTCATCAATGTTTTCCCAACAGGCTCAGCCTCCACTGTAGCTGTGCTTACTGGGAGAAGACTGGGAATGATGCTAACCATTCCCTTTTCCGGATTAAACCCTCACTTCTGCTAGCATTATGTTATAAATAATAATAATAAACGTATTTATTACTTTTATTTACTATTTATACAGCACTTTTAAAAACAGGTTTATCACTGTTTAATAGAATTGTATTTCTGACATTGAGATATAACATATTCATTTCTCCAGCCGCAGAGTTATTCCAGGAAAGTCTCTGATCCATGAAGAGCCGCTGGACGTGACCTTTCTTGAGTCAGAGGAAAGAGAAAAAGTTTAGATTTTAGGAAGTTTTAGCCAGTTTGAACTTTAACACACTCACACACACACACACACACACACACACACACACACACACACACACACAGTTCAATATGTGCAATATAAGATTTAAGTACACACGCTGCAATTATACTTTCACTAATTCAATCACCCATTTAGTTATTCATTCTTTCGTTGATCCATCCATTTGTTCATTCATTCATCCATCCATTGTTCAGTCAGTCACGTCTTTCATTAATTCATTCTGTTCATTCATTCATTACATTATTCTTCCAGCTTGAAATCCCAGCTGTTCTCTCTGCCTCCATCTCTCTGTCACACACCTGTGATGATGTCACTGAACAGCAGGTAATTACTGTTAATCATCCCAGATTCCCCTGCTCCTATGTTTTTGCGTGCAGTCGCCGTGGTAACGGGATGATTACACCCTCAGACACAGAAGCAGAAACATAATAATCAGTTTGTTGTCGTTCATCAGCTCAGTTTCACCCTCGAAGCGTCTTCTCCTCTGAATCAAACATCACTCCAACTTCACCTGAAGCTCCGCCCACCTCATCAGGAGCATGTCTCCTAATTAGTCAGAGCGGTAGACAGGGAGGGTCCTCTGACCAGGACGTCAGGACTTTGATCCCAGAACATCTTTTTGTTTCCCCCGTGGAACATTTCTGAATGTTCCTGAGGGTTTCTGTCTATTGAGACTACTAGACATCTGCTGCAGAACACCTCACTTTAAGATGATTGTTTTTTAATTCAGCTACATCTCCCATGATGCTTGCTGTCTCTTGGATTTTCAACCAAAAGAAAAAGATAAGCTCCCTGCATGTATATAAATTGCAAATAACACATCATGCTGAAACAGAATATCGTGCTTTCCATAAAAAACGGTGGTCCAACAAAAAAGAAATGGAATTTCTATGAGAATCTCTGTATTATTTATACACTAACCCTACTTCAAATGACATTTATAGGATTCTGGAAAGTGAGGGGGACAAGTCCCCCATCCCCAGTGGAGATTACACCCTTGAGTGATATATATATTTATGCAAGATCATCTGGTAACCATGGTAACGCTTAAGCACGTCAGCATGTCTGTGGGGACTTTCCCTGACTTTCTCTCCACATCAGACAGAAAAGCACTTCAAACAGAGGTATGTTGTGTAGAGCTGAAGCTATTAGTTGATTAATGGATCTGTCAATCGACAGAAAATTAAATCATCAATGCAGATGTTAAAAAATAATTGGTTCCAGCCTCTAAAATGAAAGGATTTATTTTTTCTGTTAACATATGGAATCTATTTGACTCTACAAAGTTGCATTTTTAAAATTTCCTGGCTTATTTTTTTTATTTTTTTTTTTTTTGGAATATTCAGAACAGTTGTATGATTAATTAAATCAGTAATTGCCAGGTTTCCCGCGCGTCCTGGAAAATCTGGAAAATCTGGAAATGTAGAGAGTAGTTTTCCAGTCATGGAAACACCTGGATATTGATTAAAATGACCAAATATCCTGGAAATAATCAATGTTGTCCTGCAAAATGTTATATTGTATTTTAGCCGTACACTCAGATTACATGAACCTGGGTGGGTATTTAGGTTGATACTCAACAGTTGGTCAGATAAGTTCACGCCACTTGGAGAGAACTTTCGGCATCAAATCTATTTTTAAAATGATGGTCACATCTTGAGGCATACGGCCTGTTATTAATGATCAAATTTACATTTGTTGATTATTGTTAATTGTATGTGCACCTATACTACCTCTTTTTTTTAACAGGCTAAGAGATTAGAAGATTCATTTTTTTGTGAAATAAAATGAATTCTACGTGCCATGAAAGTGAGTCCCATAAACGCTGATCACCATTCTGAGCAAGTGCTGTCTTATATTGTCAAGAAAAACTCTAGGAAAAGTCCTGGAAAATGATTTCTTCAAAAGAGTGGGAACCCTGAAAATGAAAGTCTTAATTGTCATCTACTGTGAGTCCCCACATTAAAGACCTGCTGATCAATGTGAGAGTGACAGCAGCTCCCACTGTGTTGAATATCACTGTTGGCCACTTTAGTTTATAATTAGATCACAGCAACCTGAAAATTATTTTAATTTTATTTTGTGTACACAGAGAACCACTACTTACACGCCTCCATGAGTATTTGTGAATGTATCGTCCTAAAACCAAACAGCTGTTTATTTGCACGCTTCCATACACACTGCATGGTGCAGCATGGTGTTGCATGTTGTATTGCAGAGCAAATAGAGACAGTCTGCCCTCCATGTGATTGTTCCTTTTACCCAGAGGACATTAACTCACACACACACACACACGCACACGCACACACACACACACACACACACACACACACACACACACACACACACACACACACACACACACAGTCGATGTGGTTGCAGCTCTCACCCAGAGGACATGAACAAACAATCACAGATTGAATTCAGGGAGTGTTTACTCACCTGGCCCGTGTGTGTTTGTGTGTGTGTGTGTGTGTGTGTGTGTGTGTGTGTGTGTGTGTGTGTGTGTGTGTGTGTATGTATGTGTGTGTGTGTGTAGGTCACAGGGTGGATGAGGTGTTCTGTATGCAGCTCTCACACTGCAGCTCAGCATACAGACACAGAAGAGAAACCCGCCGAATTAATTCCACATTCAGTTAAAAAGTTTTGTTTTTCTTCAAAGCTTTTTCACCCATCGATCGGACAAACTGCTCAGCATTACAGAGACTCAAAGTCCAGCAATACAATAATACTGACTGTACCTCTAAATAAAATGCACTGGTGAAGTGGTCTGTCCCGCATCAGCAACACAGGAGTTTCTAAATAACTGAAGGTTCGTCAGGCCCCGGAACAGGTTCAGAACTTTTGATACATTTTTTGGAGCTCCGCTTTCATTAAGCATAAGGTCGGGGTTTACATTTAAAGGGCAACACACACTGGCGGCATATGATGCACGACAAAACACCCACATTAATTTTCCCTATGGGCCTACAAAATGGCCGGTTTCTCGACGGACTCATCAGTTCGCCAGCAAAGCCTCAGTTTTTTTCACGTTCGCTCAACATGACCTGGCATAACAATTCTCTATTTTGGTTGGCTGGAAGGTGGATTAACTTTACCTGGACAATAACAGGACACACATGTTGCAGGTGTTTGTAGTTTTAAATCAAATCAAGTTTATTTATATAGCATGTTTAAAACAACCAGAGTTGACCAAAGTGCTGTACAAGATAAAGTGTACAAAACACCAACAGGAAATAAGGACATTGAAATTGTAGTAAAAAGGCATATTAACACCAATAAATGACATATATGGCAATATCAATGATGTGCATGAATGTAAAAAATGAGACGGAATAAAATTGGTAAGAGCAATGTCAAACAAAAGATTATAAAATACTAAAACTAACTAAGAGCACCAATTAAAGCCTCAGCAACGGGAGCTACTGTTGGTTTTTGTACCACTGTGACAACCAAATAAAGATAAATAAGTTCTCATTGAGAACTTTCTTTGGAGACTTTCTGGGCACATCCAACCCTGGGGTAGCTGGAGAGATTATATACTCATCTGGCGTATAAATGCTTCAGGATCCAGCAGGAGGAGCTGGAAAATGGTGCTGGGAAGACATACGCCTGGACTACCTTGCTTAGCCTGCAGCCACATAACTTTCATACTTTATAATGAATCGCAGCTATGCAAAGTTATCAGGACACCCTGTCAACTTAGCATCAGGACACTCACTTTAAACGGATAAATAACGTACTTTACTTACTTTTGGACAATGCATCATAAGCTAGAGAAATGTCCTTTGGAGTAACAATCTGAACAACAACACCTACAGCGGTAGCAGTGTTTCTATTGATAGTGGTTGTGGCAACGGCAGTAGTATCAGAGATTTAATTATTATTATTCAATTAAGTATGAGCAGTATTGTCTTTGTTCATTACTTTTCCCTCAGACTTCTCTGTTTCCTGTGATTATCACTGTCGTTTTGGTTATTATCAGTACTTATTACTATCTCTTCATCAGCTTTCTGCAGACCTCCTTGCATTTTCCTTGTGTCCTCTGAGGGGAAATTAAAAAAGACAGAGGCTCTCTGCCTGTTTGAAGGCTGTGAACGAGGCCACGGCTTCGCTTGCCCTGCTGCTTTACAATGTCAACTACATCTGAATACAAAGCAGCTGCAGGAGGGATTTCTGTTACCGACATTTTCTGCTCCACTCAGACAGAAAAAAAACCAGAGAAATGAGTCAATGTTACAGTACAGCCTGAGGCCATTTCACCTCTAATTTACACAAAGAAAGAAAGAACATCTGAAACTGGCTTAATTGATTCATGGAGCCCATTTAGTTCTGTGAGCACTTTGAAGGAGATGAAACTCAACAATTTAATGAACGCAGAAGACTGGTTCAGCTGTTTTGTTAGGAGCAGGTGGAAAGTGGACTCCAGCTATTATTAAACAATGTTGGTCTGATGTCAGCCATTTATAGAAATATAAATCTTAGTGGACGCAGGTGAATGGATTTCACTTTGCTCTAATACTTGAATAAATCCAGTTGGCCTGATTTTAATTCAGGCAAAAGAAAAGGTTGGATTTTACATTCATCAGTTAAAGATATTGAGAAGATAGAGGCACTACTAGTAGCACTAGTCTTCACATCAGTTACAATAGTAGTAACAGCAATAATATGTGCAGGAATAGTATTTGTATCTGTAGTATGTGTAACAGTAGCAGTGGTAGCAATAGCACTAGTAGCAGCCGTGAGAGCAGAAGCATTGATTGATTTTATAGCAGCAGTAATAAGAGAAGGAACAGCAGCACTAATAACAGTAGCAGCAGCAGAAATAGAGATATTAGCAGCAGTAATAAGGAGCAGCAGCAGTAGTTATAACAGTAGTAGTAGCATCAATATAGGTCTTAACAGCAGTAATAACAGTAATGGTAGCAGTGTTGTAATTATAGCAGTAAATGCTGCAGTGATATATTTTTTTACTGTGATATCATTAACAGTGTTACTAACAGTCTAATTAAAAAAATCCAAGCAAGGTTTTAGCAGTCATTGATGTTGTTGTGGTTGAGAAGGAGTATTTCCCTTCCCGTAGAGACTACAGGTGGTGGTGGTGGTGTCATCCTCCTTCATGGATGGTTTGCCTCTTTGTGTCTCTGTGGGAGCTGTTCCAACATGAATTTAACTTCTGCATCGTTTCCATGGAGACCTCACATCCAACTGTGACCTGTCAAAGTAGCTAATTAGTTAATGAAGCGCACGGTGACGCCCGACCGGAGAGAGAGAGAGAGAGAGAGAAAGAGAGAGAGAGAAAGAGAGAGTATGGAGGAATTTGGCCGACACACACATTTTTTCAATTTGTCCCTTTCTTTTTCTCTCCTTCCATCCTTCAGCGTCTCCTCTCCCTCCTCCCGCTCAGTAATCAGTTCTGCTGTAATCAATTAGCAGGATGAGGAGCAGCAGAGGGAACAGGTGCAGCTAAATGTTAATGAATTCCTCTGCGGCCGTCGTCACAGTAACACTGGCTGAATATTTAAACTGCTCATTGGCCCGATGACTTACACCACAGCTGATGGAGGGATACACACACCATCCCTCTGAGTCTGTGTGTGTGTGTGCTAATATGACACCAACAACAGATGTGTGAATGTGTGTGATACAATCTGTACATGTGTAAGTGGCCGTCCGGCACTGAGCTGTGTGTGTTTTGTATAAAATGACAATCCACTTCAATTCACGCTCTTACTGGAAATTTCACCACGGCAACAGCAAATACAGGTGTCTGATATCACACCTACTGTGACACACACACACACAGACGGATATGTTTACATTCAGTGGTTCTCACCAGCAGTGTGAATCCTTGAGGTCTAATAAATGCGTTTTCATCCTCATAAAACTTAAAGCTGATTTTTAGACAAATTTGAAACCTTTTTGAAACAATGAGTTGACGTTCATGCTTTCTAGGTGCCTTCCTCTTCTTTGCCCTTGTTGGCACATTGCTACATTCCTTGGTGCATTACTGTAATAGAATAATGTGAAACCATTGTCAAGAATATATATCACATGCTAGCATGCGTGGGCGTCGTAGATACATATATGACATACACTAACTAACCAGTCTTAAAGCAACACAACGGCTCCATGCTATTATTAATAGCGGTCAAAAACAACATTTTTTGGGCTCATAGAATTATTCTCTCTCTGACTAAGACATCTGGCTAAGCTGCTACGGAGCACAAATATGGCTCTAATATACAGTAGAAATTAGACTGACTAACATTACTTTAATCAGATTCTTTTATCAGATAGACTACCAAATCTTTTCTGTAGGAAATCCCCAAAAATACCCTCCAACCTCAGTGGTTATGATTAAGTGCAATAAAGTTGTATTTTTCATTACTGAGCCTAAGTCCCGCCCCTTTTTGCTCTGTGCTCCAATGACAGTTGAGGTAGCGTTGGTCAGAACCTCGGTCAACTATCTCCTTTCCTGTACTGTAGTTAGATATGCTATATGCTAGGCTAATCTATGTTGAAAGATAGAGAGACATTTATAGTCACATATCTAATGTTAGCAACAGGCTAGCATACTAGCCAGATCATCTACATCAATTGTTAGCTAGCTAGTTACATCTGCTAAAAAAAAGCTAAAAGCCTTGATTACATAAATTGTTAGGTTGCTAGCAAACGTTTTGTTAACATTAGCTAACTTAAGATGTGACTATATATATTTGGCTTTTATCTTTTAACCATCTTCAAAATGTGGTCTTAAAAATGTCTTTTCAACATAGACGAGCAGAGAGAGAGAGAGAGAGAATGAATGGTCAATTATTAGCATTAGCAGCCGCAGTAGAAGTAGCCTAGTAGAGAAGAACATACGCAGCTCGACAAAGAAAATGTATGATGAGACAAAAAAGAAAAAGAGGTAGAGATGGGGAGGTTCCATTAGAGAGAGATGAATCAAATCTTCATATCCCTTTTTAATTCATTAATCTTAATTTATTAATTTTGAGCCCACCTAACACACACACACACACACACACACACACACACACGCACACACACAGGGTCATACTGAGTATATCAGCAGAATGGTTGATGGCAGGTGCCTCACAGAGCAGAGCACACTGGGGGCCGAGTAAACATCTGGTGTGTGTGTGTGTGTGTGTGTGTGTGTGTGTGTGTCAGAGGTGGGTTGTTAACATGCAAATAAAGCAATTAAAATTCCTGCATCACACACTCAAACACACACACCCACTTGTACATGTATAGAATATATAGGTGTACACACAAACACGCAGTGAAATTCAAGCTGCCGCAGACACACACAGACAGCAGCCTGCCTTCACACTCATCTGAACAGAACAGAAACACAACAGAAACACTCTGCCGACTGCTGGTCAGATTTACAGACAGCTTTCACACCTCGCTGTGATTGAAACAGAGACATGCTCAAACAAAACACTGCATTCATCTCTTGTGTTAAAGGTTGTTGTCTTACCATTTAATAACTGCCTTTCTGTCTATGTTTTTATAGAGAGCTTTGAAAAAACTGTTTATAATTTGAAATCCATAGAGATCATACGCACGGTCATGGTATCATTGTAAAGATAATATTCTGTTTCATTTGGTTTGTTTTTAAGGATATATTACAGTTAAATTGGTGAGGTTCAAGCAAGAAATAATAAATTATTTCTTGCTTTTTTTGTATCTTTTTAATTTTATATCTTAAATGAAGTCATAATAGACTGTAATGACTTGAGAGCGCAGTACCCAGCATCCCTAGCAGATGGCCACGGCGCATTACACAACTGATTCAAAGCAACCTAAAAATATTTCCAAAAGCTCTCCAGAAGTTACCACATTACTGAAAATATTCATAAATAGTCCATATAAAATGACAACAAAGAAACACAAAACACTACAAAAACACCCAAAATGCCCACAAAGAGACACAAAACAAAGAGATGCAAAATGACTGCAAAGAGAGGAGAAACGACCACAACAACGGCTGCACTTGTTGTTGTCTGAGGAGGGTGGGCTTTTACTTGCCTGTGCCTGAGGTCCCATTGTCTCATTATCTGTCCATGTCCTCAGTCCTCAGTGTTGCAGCTCAATTAATTCACTTACGTTTTTTTCTGTTGTTATTGTCTTGCAGAGCATCAAGGTGTCATGGCAGCCACCACCACGCAGCGCCCAGAACGGCATCATCACAGCCTACAAGATCAAATACAGGAAGACTGGTCGCCGTGGAGACCAAGAGGCCATCGAACCCAACAACTTCTGGTACCTGTTCACAGGTGAGGCTCTGTGGGTTGTACTTGGGTACTTGAAAGATATACACAGTAGGGTTGGCCGATTGGACAAATATATTGTACAGGTTATCAGTTGTTCTCTACTGTTATTGTTATGTATTGACTATTATGACATATCCATAAAGTTAGTTAGTCAGGGGTCGTTAGTTTGCACACTGAGGTCCCATAAGAAAAAGGCTAGGAACCACTGCTCTAGTAGTATTTAATAGCTGTATAACAATTGAGCTCTATGGCACAGAGGAATGAGATATATTTGACATGGGATTTGGAAAATAAGGAATATATTGGATATCACAAGACTTATCCTTTAACATTTGCCCTCATCCTCTCTTCCAAACACATTTGATAAGACTCTTGTCTTGTTTGGACCAAACTACAAAACAAGGATTCCGAAAACCAGACTGTAGTTTCCATATGTATTCCATATGGGTTTAAGGGAAACAGACAAATGTTTTCAGAGAACATCACCTAAGGCTGACAAACATTCAAGTAGAGAAAAGAGGAGGTTTAAATCCTCAAGGTGCCTGTGTGTGTGTGTGTGTGTGTGTGTGTGTGTGTGTGTGTGTGTTGGTCTACACAGTGGACTGGTCTGCTGCCTGTTTTTTTGCGTGTATCTTTATGTGTCTGTGTGTGTTTTTTTTTTTTCCTTCTGTGAAAGAACATCTACATTTGCATGATTTTACATTTTTTGTGTGTGTGTGTGTGTGTGTGTGTGTGTGTGTCTGCATTCACACTGCCACAAGCTATTATTTCAATTTGACGTGTGCAGGATTTGAATGAAACTGATCTTCCTTTTCATTATTTTCCACTGATGGTTATCTTCATCTGTTTGTCTGCACAGGATTTCATTCCCCAGTGGCAGGTGTTTATGTGTGTGTGTTGAATCTGATCTGCCCGCTGCAAGCCCGGCTGTCACCAATAATCACTCCTTTTTACTGTCTGAGAATAAAAACTGCATTTCACTAAATAAAATAAAACATTGCAGCTTCACCGAGGAGATTAACGCATGACATGCTAAACCATCCAATTAGCAAGTTTCGGATTCTGTTTCCTGACACATTCTGAACAGAGCAGTGAAAAAGGAAGAGCTGCTGGTTCATTAACTATTGTAACCCACTGTACATTCCCAGGAATAATCCAGAGTCAAGCCCCAAGTCACAAACAACGAGTACGAAGTCCGGTTTCAAGTCAAGACGAGCAATTCTCAAGTGTAGTCCCAAGAATAGTTCTAAATCAAGACCAAGTCATTGTTTGCCCTTCACCAACTTCAATGCCTTTTTTGAACTTTAAAAGCAACATGTTTTGCATACTACTAGAATCTGAAAATTAACAGATTTAAACTTCTGAATCTTTCATTAGATTTTAACAATGTGTCATATTAATCTTAAGCTCACAGTTAGCGTCATTTTAAGCTGTGATTGGACGTGTGTTATTCACCTGTCCCCAGACTTGTACCTTTATTTTTATCAAAGTGCCAGATATTTTCCAACTCACTCTCTCTCTCTCTCTCTCTCTCTCTCTCTCTCTCTAGGTCTAGAGAAGGGCAGTCAGTACAGTTTCCAGGTAGCAGCCATGACAGCCAATGGAACAGGTCCAGCCAGTGACTGGTGTACTGCAGAGACGCCAGAGAATGACCTGGATGGTAAGAACAGAGAGAGAGAGAGAGAGAGAGAGAGAGACTTGTGTGTGTGTGTGTGTGTGTGTGTGTGTGTGTGTGTGGTAGAAAGAGAGAGTGAGAGACAATCTGTACAACAGCATGTAAATACCTCCGCTGTCCCAACACACACATAAATATTTAACCAGTTACGGCCTGAGATGGATAGATGGAGGGAAGATTCACCTCAGGGGAGGAGGGATGGGAAGGTCGAAAGCAGGCGGGGGAGGCGGGAGAGGTGGAAGAGAGGAGTATTTGTATATTGTTTATAAGATCACAGGTACTGTAGGTGAACTTTCTGTTGATCACACTTACGGTTGCAGTTACAAAGCAGTGGTACAAAAAGTCATGAGGGTGTTTTTTCATACCCCCAAGAGAATAAATTCCATTTCTGTAACAAAAAGTGCTGAAGCAAAGATTCTTTTTTCAACCTTTGCTTTTGCCCTCAAGTGGAAAAGAAACTTCTTCTTCCTCTGCTTCCTTTTAGTTATAATGTAAAAGAAGAACACACAAGCTGTACCGCCTGTTATTTAGTGGTGTGTAGACTATTTAAGATACAATAAATCCCTGGAAATTGTTACTGTCGTAAAGCACAACATGAAAACTAAACAAAAAACTATAACTCCTTCTGAGGCACCCATAGGTGGAGGCTGCTGTATAAGCAGATGATGATTGACAGTAAAACACATTTGTAATAATATTAGATATTTTCTCATAAGAATGACTGTTGACAAATACCGTACATTATTAAACATAATAATGTCCTTTTAGCTGTTAACAACTAGGGACATTATAGGGAGTTAAAATAAAATAAGAGTCAGAATAAAGTCTAACAGAAATTATACTTTTATTAAATACTGTGCTCTTTTAAGTATTGCAATTTGGAATAATCTGATTTTGTTGACTTTCTTTCTAGCACCACAATCAGGTCAGGATTTCAGTGTATTGTAGAGGACAGTAAGCCATGACATTTCGGAATTAAAATCATCCCGCGCAAGATAAACCATTTCGATGTAGGATACATGTAATAGTTTATATTCTGCTAGTGATAAGGATCAAAGCACAGGAAAGTTGCCTCTCCATTGTCTAACCATCACACAGTTTCGTTTTCTGCTGTTTGATGAACTTTACGGTCTCACTGCTGTTCAAAAAAATGAGGGGAAAAAAATGTAGTTGCAGAAGCACTACCATCATTTGGCCCTAAATTAAGGGTTAGTTGACTGCTGAAAGTCTCATTACATTTTATTACAAGGACATTTTTACAAAACCAAAAGGCCACTGGCTTTAGGTTCGGACAGCAAATTCTTACCTGGGGAAGATGTTTTCTGTTTCACCAGAGAAAGGAAAAATGAAAGAAATGAAGAGGTGAAGAAAAACAACAACCAACAAACAGGCTGTCAGCTCTTGGGTTTGGTCACCTAATAATTTCTAGCAGAATAATTAGAAACGCTGACCTCAGGCTGAGGCCCAGCAGGAGCTGGTCCTGGTCAGCAGGAAGCTGCTGAGATAAAAAACAAACACATCCATGCTAACTGTGTTTCCCGGCTGGGACAGAGGGAAACACAAATCTCATTTCAATGGATTATCACTCAATAAAGTGATATGAGGTGTCTTCCCCTGAGGACCCAGAGCACGCTAATCTGATCTAATCTGATGCTGAGGAATAACACAAAGTGTCAGGGCTTATTAGGGCTTAATACACAGCTAACGGGGTTAGCATCTGTTAGCCCAATTGCTCTAAGTACCATCCACTGCTGCTGCTAACAGGGTTAGTTTTAAAATTGCCAGTGGTGGAGGTCCAGGCCATAGCCAGGACTACAAAAACACTGAGGTCTGAGGTCTCCCAGACCCTGTTGTCTTCTTCTTTGGTGTGACATTTGATTGTTTGTGTTTCTGCAGAGAGCCAGGTGCCCGACCAGCCCAGCTCTCTGCACGTCAGGCCGCTGCCCAACAGCATCATCATGTCCTGGACTCCGCCCCTAAGCCCAAACATCCTGGTTCGAGGTTACATCATCGGCTACGGAGTGGGTAGTCCCTACGCCGAGACGGTTCGGGTGGACAGCAAGCAGAGATACTACTCCATCGAAAACCTAGGTGAGAATGTGATTGGAGTACAGAGATACTGGTTCCAGTCCTTCTGCTCAATCATCAGTTTGATTTACAGTTCAGACAATGTCGATTTCCATATTTCCATATTACAGAAACAGTTACATGCTACATTAGTGTAATAAAATGGTACGTTGAACTGGTCCGATCTGTTATTTTAACTGTATCACTAAGCTACACCAGGAGGCCTGGGGTTGGGGCCATCTTGTTGGGTTAGTTTTTAGGTTTAGTTATTTTCATATCTAATTTATTCATTTATTAAATCTTTGACTGTGTCAGTCATCTGTATCCATGTGTTTCAAGTCCACATGAAATGGAAATCATAGTACTGTTGGCTTTTGCAGATTTACATGTTCCCTGTATGAACAGGCAGCTAGGGAGGGTCGTGGTAGCCAATAGCGCTGAATGTAACGTCCCCCACCATGTAGCTGTAGCGGTCATAGCTGGCTCTAGCAGACTCGGAGCTCCCGGTGAACAGCACAGCATCTGATGCCGAGCCCAGTTTGATGACAGGGAAACCAGTACCCATGTGGTTTGCCAGATTTGGCTCCTGGCACCCCGGAGCTGAGTCAGCTAGGATTAGCCAACTAGCTCCAGGCAGCTAACATTACCGTTACTTTTAGCAACAAGTCCATCAGGAAACTCCCTAAATCACCTTGACCTGGCCTCCATCTGTCTTAGAGTCTGTGTTCACTGTGAGGCTGCTACAACAAGCAGTAAGCTTGCGAAGGTCCGGCTCCCAGAAACAGTGATCAGTGATCTGTGTGTTAGCCTTAAAGGTCCTCTCCTATGGAGTCCACCATGTTGAATCGCCATGTTTGTACAGTAGCACAGAATGGACAAACCAAATACTGGCTGTAGACAGAACCTTTTGCTCTTTTTGTGAGTTAAGCGGCCACCGTAGTTTCTCCTACACACTTGGAATAGGAGGGTGAGGCGAGGGGGCTGTAATCTGCAATAACACCACTAAGTTCTCCACACTGGTGCGTTAAGTGCCTTGCAGGAAATAGAGCTGCTGGTCTAGGGTCAGGTCAGGGTCATTGAAATTGAAATACTGATATCATGTCTGTAATTAATACATGGTTCTTCCCAAGGAAATTTTATAGGAAATTGTGGACGTGTAAATAAAATCATACTTTTTTATAAAAGTTTAAATTCTGTTTCATCTTCAAGCTGCCTGGAATCAAATTCTAGCGGGGAAATACAAAAATATATTTTGGGGGAAAAAACAGCATGTGGGCGAAGAAGTTATATGACCTGATTCTGACTTATTTCTGTGGTCTATTGGTGCCCCAGCAGGTGGGTACCTTGTTGTGAATTTAAAATGCACTGTGCTCAGTGCCTTGCTAAAGGGCAAACTGGCAGTGGTGTCAGACACTTCTGATGTAACGCTCATCCAGCAGTCCCCAGAGCCAGAGACACCTTCAGAAAGAGGAACGAAGGAGCAGATTATTCACAGATATATTTTTCCATCACAGTCAAAACCCTTTTGTTAGGATCTCTTTTATCCCACTCATATCAGCACTTAATAATTCATTATTCCATGAATTCACATTTCCAATGCACTTATTAACACCAATATTTAATATTTCCATCCAGCATAAATCCAGCTTGTCCCCCTGACAAAGTGCCAATATTGACACAGTGCTCCCCAGTTGCATTACTTCATTATGATGATGAAATCCCCATTTAATTACGATCAATGATTTAAAGGAATTTAATAAGAAATCAGCTTGAGGTGGAAATCTAATTGTGAAAGGTCGAAAAAGAGAAAACATCCTCCCCAGCGACCGCAGCAAGCAATTTGCATGCCAAAGAAGACAATAACAAATTGGGTGAAATTTTATATGCGGATGAAAATTCCCGTCTCAGGTCTCATAATGGAGGAGTAATGAAAAAATAAAATCCAGCTGTCGTGTTGCATGCACACATGGGAGCGAGTGCACATATGTACACGGCATTTATAATTCATAGTCATCATTAATTCATATGGTGAGACGTCTGGGGAGCGGAGCGGCCGTGTTTGTTTAACTGATGTGAGCGTTTGGCGCCACATGGAAAGAACATGCGGCATCATCGCATCAAGAGAGAACGACAAGTGGCGGCGGGACGAGTTGCATAGCATCAAGTTAATAGGTGTACAGTCATCATGTGACAGATACAGGTCATGACTGACCATGTAAACACAGCTAGCTTCAAGAAAACAGCACTGAAAAATGTCCTTGTCAAAAAACAATAAAAGAATTAGGGATATGTTTTTTGTGTTTAGGCTTAGGATTGTGCTGAATTAGGGTACTGGGACCTTTTTTGGTCCAATTCAGGCACAAGTCAAAGTAAAACTTGGCTAACCTCTGATCTTCCTTTCCCATAGACTGGGTCGTGAACCAGGATATTTTATTTGCATCGCAAATAAATGTGCAAAATGTCTTTCTCCTGCTAAATGCATTTATTTGTTCTTATTTATAAAGTATTAATAATTCATTAATTTACTCCTGCTTGAATGCATATATTTAGTCTTGTTTTCAATAACACATTCATCAAACAAAGTTGTGATTTATCAAACACAGATCTCTTCAAAATGCCTGGTTTACTGTTCAAGTAGTACAACACCTTTAGTCACAGATTTTCCCTTCTCACTATGAATTGGGTCATTACGGTTTGTCATTTTTTAAAGTGGGTCCGCAGAATAATTTGGCATTTGCCTTTGGGCATCTAGAAGTAAAGTTCAAACTATGGTGGCCGCGAGACGCCCTATAAAGAGTTGGTGTTGGTTTGTCTGTTCTGGGCTACTGTAGAAACATGGCAGATTCCATAGAAGAGGACCCGCTCCCTCTGTAAACAAAACCTTTTCATTAATTATTTTCAGGTGATTATACATCTGATAAGACGTTTCTGACAATAGATCCTCCTTGATGTTACACACTGGACCTTTGAATACATACAGTTTGTATTTCGGAAGCATGAAGGGGAAAGAAATAAAAGAAGAAGAAAGCAAATTGTCTCAACATTTCCATCTCAAAATGACAATGTACTACATTGTATTAATGTCATATAAAATTACTCTTTATGCCTTTCTTTCTCTCCGTGTCCATGTCTCTCTCTCAGAACCGAGCTCGCACTACGTGATTTCCCTGAAGGCGTTCAATAATGCCGGAGAGGGAGTTCCTCTGTATGAGAGCGCCGTCACACGGTCTCTGACAGGTATGATCGCACACAAGTCACCAACAATAATCACAGTAATGTCTGGTCCACCGGCGACCGGTGTTCACACATAAGTGATATGTGGCAGATATAATATCATGTTACATATCATATCAGTGTCAGTATATAAGAGTGTTGTGACTGCTGTGAGAATAATGGTGATGTGGCCATAGTACTTTTATAAGTTGTGACAGTAGTGTAATGAGTACCAGCAGTAGCAATAGCAGTAACAATAGTCTACTCTCAGACTACTGGGTTTTTAGAATAATCAGCCATCAAAACAAAAGGGCAGTCCCCTGTAATTGTAGTAGGATTAGTAGTAGTAGAATAAGAACTAGTTGGAAAAGCAGAGGAAATAGTACTCTCAGTAGCAGCATTAAACACTAGCAGTTGTAATAGTAGCAGTTAAAGTACCGGTAATAATAGCAGCAGTGAGCCTAAAAGCAGTAGCAGCAGTATTAGCAGTAGCTGGAGACGTAGCAGGTCTACTCAACTTATTTATGCTGGGTTAATAGAAGGATAGTGGATGCATGTATTGGCAGCAGTAGCGTTAGCTGTTTCCTGTATAACTAGGAGTAGCTTTATTAGCATTAGTAAGCTAGCAGTATCTTTACCAATAGCCGTATTGGTAACAGTTGTACCACTCACACATACAGCATAGGCTGCTATTCAACACTACACTACAGGAGAAAAATGAGAAAAGCTCAACTTTTTGCAAATGCTCTGGGACACAGTGTGATTAACCAATCTAGCGAGGGCCACTCAAACTTTTAAATCTCAAAGAAACAGAAACACAGAGTCGTTTACTTTGTTCTACTGTATTAGAGGAATGGGGATCCCAGACATAGGACCACATGGCAGATCAGTCTTGCCCACTCGGGGTCATTGTTGTATTAAAAGCATTTTAAAAACATATACCATGTGAAAAGAAACAAAATGTAAAACCATTCTGTACTTGGGAAACAAACTACAGCAGGAAAGCTTTCTTGTGTCATGTGTGGTACAGCAGCCATACAACTGTCCACTGCTTTGGATCTGTAGCAGCAGCTTTAGCAGTAGCAGTTACTGGTAATTGTAGCAGCAGTACCATTAGCAACATATTAGCTTCATCGACTAATACTTACAGTATTTGTAACAGTAGCAGTGTTAGCTGTGTTTGAGTTTAGTAGTATTACTAGTAGCACTAAAAGTTACATAGCAGCAGTCATCGCAGTAACTTTGTATCTTTAGCCCCAGCGGTGGCACTGAAATAATCCACGACGCTGTCCGTGGTGCTGAAGTAGCAGACAGATTTCTATTTGCTTCTTTTTTTTTCAGTTTCCTCTTGGACCTGTAGCATTCTCTAAACTATACACTATAAATACTCACTTCTATACTATAGTGTGTAGCCTATATACTCTATAGGGTTGTGTTAAAGTGACAAGTACCCACATGTAGTCGTGGGAGAGGTAGAGGATCATAGAGACATACTGCTGCCTGTAGTATTCCTCTAATATTCCTATTATTATTCAGTAGTGTCTGTGCTTCTGAAAATACACCCCTAGACCAAGCTTGTAACAAAATATTTTAGGGGAGACATACAGATTTTTACTATAGGGTTAGGGCCATCCTCCTGGCTGAAGTAGTGCTATTAGTAGCCTTAATGATAGACGAGTAGCATTAGCAGTATTAAGTAACAGTAGGAGCAGCAGTAGCCGGTTTCCTAAATATAGATGTCTTAGTTTTGGGGAAATGATGTATACTATCTCTTCCAGCTGTGTTCGAGTAAGGACTTTTTTTGTGAGGAAGTTTGCTCTTGCAGTTTTTTTCCAGGAGGAAAGATTTGGAAGTGACAGTCAGGACAGTTAGGCTTCAATCTGAATCCAGCAGTACCGAGTCCTGAAATATTCATCCCGACGAAACTGTTCACACGTCCGTCACAGCCCATCTGTGTGTGCTTAACATGTAGAAACTGTGTGTGTATATATATTTATTTCTGTGTGTGTGGCTTGCATGCTTTGCCGTATGTGCCTGTGTGAGAGAGCGAGAGACTCATTAGCTTCCTGCAGACGATGGGCTGTAGAAGTGAGATAAATGAAACACATCCAACTCTCAGCCAAGTTTCATCTTATGAATTAAACAGCCAGCCCTCCTCTGCTCACCCAGCACCCTGCAGCTGACATAAATCCTTTATTACTCACATAAAAATGCCACATTTCTGAGGTTTTTCAACCCTCATGATGTGATGATAGTTGCAGGAAAAAGCAACAGCAGAGACCACTTAGCTCGCCACAGTTTCTTAACCTTCGTGCTTGTGCAGTGAAACTTTCTAAAACAAGATTTTTTATAACTCATGCTCATTGTCTCTGATTGAGATTTCTTTTAAAAGATGGAGTAAGAAGCGCAAGAGAGGGTAGATGAAGGTTGGATTTTGGGGGGTAGACATTTGATGGACTTTATTGAAAGCTCAGGGAAAGTGGAGAGGGCCAGAAAAAGAAAAATAAGTGAAGGCAAGGACAGAACAGAGACGAGCGAAGAGAGAAAGGGAGCATGACAAAAGTAAGGATTCAAAAAGAAAGAAAGTAAAACACATTGGGACATACAACGCACATTTATTCATCTCCTACTGTCATGATAGAGTTTGGAGAGATATGTACTGCATATAGACACAGATAGAAACACGTGCATATAGACAGAGTCATGTCAAGATTTATAAAGAAACATTGTTAGACCCACTCTTGCCGTCAGTAGCTGTCTGCTTCAAAATATGACACTGTAGATATCCCTCTAGAGTCATTTCTGGATGTGCAGGTTTGTACATCTACAAAGCTGATTCCTGGTTAGCTCATATTTTTACAGGTGTAACATTTATGTTAAAGAATGTGTCCGAACCAGCAACAGCATCCGGAGAGAGAGAGAGAGAGAGAGAGAGAGAGAGAGAGAAAGCCTGAGAGAAAGAGAAGGGAGAAAGTGTGCTCGTGTGGACACAGACAGAAGGAAGGAAGTGTGAAACTGAAACTCACCACTCAGTGATTAATTTGGGCATATTCACAACTAATCCGTCATAGTGTTAATGATGATGATTTTTTTCTGTTCCATCCAGTCTCATTTGTGTTTGCAACTTTGTAGAGATTTGTAAACACACCTGGAGTTCTGTAGAGAAATATAAACACATCTTGAGTTCTGTCGACAAATGTAAACATATCTGGAGTTTTGCAGAGATTTGTAAACACATCTAGAGATCTGTAGAAATATATAAACACATTTGGAGTCCTCTAGAGATTTATAAACACATCTGGAGTTTTGCAGAGATGTGTAAACACATCTAGAGATCTGTAGAAATATATAAACACATCTGGAGTTCTGTAGAGATTTGTAAACAAATCTGGAGTTCTGTAGATATGTGTAAACACATCTGGAGTTCTCTATAGATTTGTAAACAACTGGAAATTTGTAGAAATACATAAACACATCTGGTGTTCTGTACAAATACGTAGACACGTCTGGAGTTCTCTAGAGATAAACAGTCTAACATGGAGTTGTAGTGTGACAGAGTTGATAAGCTGAGACCCTGAGGGCTGAGACAGAAACTAAACCCATTACTGTTCTGACAAGGTCATCAACTGTGACAGACACACACACTCATTTTCTGTCTTGTCATGTCGGGACAAGCTGAATTCTCCATCACTTTATTGTGGCAGGCTGCCGGAGAGTTTTTTACGAGAGCTTTTAAAAATGGCTCGTTAACGGCGGGATCCTCGTTAATATACTGCCTCGTCCTCGCCTCGCCACCCGCACACTGCAGAAACAGAACTGATCCTCAACCAGCCAACACACCGCCATTTAATCAACGACTGGAGGACTGCAGAGAGACAGAGAGAAGGAGAGAGGAAGGGAGACACGGGGGATGGATAACAGCAATTTGAAAGGATGGAGGGAGAGACAAGGGAGGAAACGAGGCAGAGAGGAAGCATGAGTGATAATCAACGGATGGAAAAGGTAATGGAAAGAGAAATGAAGGAAGGAGAGGAGAGAAAGAGGGGATGGGAGGTTAGAGGGAGAAACAAGGAAAGTGAGTGAGGTGGGAGGGATGAGAAAGGAAGGAGGAAAAGAGGGAGATGTGCAGGACAGGATAGAGATAAAAGGAAGGAAGAAAAATGTGCAGAGAAGGGAGAAAAGTGAACAGACGGAGGAGGGATGTAGAGAGTTAGGAAATAAGGGATGGAGGGAGGTGAGAGAAGAGGGAGGAGTACAGTGGAGGAAGAGGAGGAGGCGTGTCCTCCATCCTCATCAGTATTCTGTCCCGACTGGAGCTTTATTGTGATGCTGGACGACCAGTTTAACCACGACACCGCCTGCTGCAGCTCGCCCCCCAGCTCCAAACACCTCTTTCATCAATCTCTCTCTCTCTCTCTCTCTCTCTCTCTCTCTCTCTCTCTCTCTCTCTCTCTCATCACTCTCTCTGTCTATCTTGGGCCCTGCAGCTGTACATCTCTCTTCAACAGCAGCACATTAGATGTCAGTGTTGATTCTCTCAGTGGCCTCGTTTACACTGCAGACACAACAGGACGAGTCTCCTTCATCTCCCAGGACTGATGCTGCCTTCACATGAACTCACACTGAAAGTCAACACCGCGATATGGTCGACATTCAACGGGTTTAAATCATGGAATGTTGATTGAAAGAAACACTGTAGCTCAAATCACAGCATCGGGCACATTCGTCTGTTCCTCCTTATGTATGTTTACCAAGTAATAGCTGAGATCTGGGATCATGGTGACATCATCAAAAAGAAGTCTGACGGGTCAAGAAACTGTTTTTTTCAGATTTTCTAAACCACTTTGTCTGCAGGTAAAACTGAAAGTGACATCTGAAATGTCAGTCATAGTTTCTTTAGGAGAGAAATCAGTCTCAGTGCATGTGACAAACTTGTATTTCGTGATCCACAAATCCAAATTAAATTCAAAATCCACAAATACCAACTATATATAATTTTGCAAATAAATGCAACCGAAATTGAGCAAATGTCAGTATTCTACAAATATATTTCCATAAGCCTATTAATCTGATAGAATTTGCTTTTGAAAAGCTTCATATAATTTCACGTACAGATTATTAAATGTGTATGCAGGGATCAAGTGACTGGATGACATTTGTATATAGACTTTACTGCTTTCGATCCACAAATGCATGTGGAAAACAAAGTATTTTTAATTGTAATATTCTAGTTTGATGACTCTACTATTTTTGTCACATTGAGGTTGTGTCCCCTTCCTAACAAATAAAAAATCATTATGTTACAACATGATAACAAGTGGAAGAGCAGTCAGTCTATAAACTGGGATGGATGGTTGTTATGGACAGTTCACCAGTTTACCATGGTTTTGACTTGTCTTCTGACCGCTTGAGCACTGGAACACTGGACCTATTTGAATCTGTGGTTGTGGCCACAAATACCCCTTTTCAACCAAGGCAGTTTGCGGGCTGGTTCAGAGCCAGTGCCTAATCTTGAACCAGTTCTTCAAGTATCGAGGTAGCCAAAGAACCACCTCTCCGCCGGCAAGACTGGTTCCAGTAGAACACTGACACTTTACTGGTCTTGAACATAGCTGGGGGCGCCTTGTGGCTAGCCAGCTATGTATTTATTAGCTGTTTAGCAAACTACTAATTTCTCACATCAATGTTTAATTTGTAAATGTATCTAAGTTCAATCTTAGCAACGTTGATGTGAGAAATGAGTAGCTATGCTTGCTTGGGTAATGTTTGTTGATCAACAGCTAGCCAGCTATAGCTAACATTGTGTAACATTGTGTTACTGTGTAACAGTGACATAATGAAATGGCTGTCTAGCCTGTGGAAAAGCAAACCAGTTCTTAGAAGGTTCTCAAGTTGAACCGGCACTAGCACCAGTCCAGAACTAGCACTAGGTTCAAATTGGTGGAAAGAAAAACTGTGCCACTACAGGGGTATCTGTCGGTTACTCACCACCACTGGCCAGTGGATCAGTTTAGGTCTAGTTCAACCCACAGAGGTCCAGTTGGTACCTGTAGCCCACTGTGGCCCAGCAGTCCAGATAGTGAAGATGGATTTAAGGGAGATGATGTGGAGCCTGAGGAGGCTGAGCAGTCTGTTCAGCTGTAGAGTTGGAAATGATTTGTTCCAGTTACACTTCTGAAGTGTGTGTGTGTGTGTGTGTGTGTGTGTGTGTGTGTGTGTGTGTGTGTGTGTGTGTGAAGGCACTGAGGTAAAAATAGATGTTAGAAAACCACACTGAGATGATCTTCCTCCGGTCTCATTTCTGCTCATTTTCTAGAAAGAAGAGAGAACAGAACCAAAACTTTGAACTGAAATTTCTACACTATTTTTTTTCTTTCTTCTTTCTGTCCTCAGTTTGTACACAAGAAACTGGAGCAACATTTAAATAAAAGTTCATATAATTTATTCCTCTCATTTTATTTAGTATTTATATATTCTGTTGTTCACTTGACGTTTCTATCTTATTGTTTGTTTTTTTATGTAGTTGTGGCATCTTTTAGTTTTTTATTTAATTTATTTAACCTTTTTCAACATGTAATCTCGGTCAGCAGTATTTTGCTACATCAGTATCAGTAACAAACCTCACATAAGCTCAGCTGCCCTGCAGGCTGTATTAGGCCTGCTTAGTAAATGCATCAAACTAAAAATAATGATTTAGAAATGAATGACACTGACTTTCAGTGAACCAGAAAACAGCGTCATACATTCAAAACTGATGTGTGTTTATTTTAAACTATGTGTGTGTCACTCACTGTGTTTCTGCTTCCAGTAGGTTGAACTATCAGTGGAGGCCTCAGAGCTGGAATCAGCAGAGCGACTTATATTCTATTCCTCAGTTCACTGTGTTTATCTCTGCTCATCCCAGCTCTCTGTTAGCATCTGTTAGCGTCTGTTTCATGTTCTGCTGCCTTCAGGTGCTCCCCCAGCAATAATTTTAAATCTTTATACTTTTTTATTTCTTTCTTTCACAGTTGAGCAGTTCAACAGCATGCTCAAGTACTTGCTAATTTGATTCACACAAACAAAGATGTTTTTGTATTTTATTTTATTTTTTTACATCTACGGTAGTTCTGACAGTACTTGAAGGCAACAACTGCTCTCTGATCGGCTGGAGACACAGATCCACACAGATGGATTTAATTTGTTCGAATATACAGAAGACCGCAGTGTGTGAACACTGTCAGATAAAAAGCTTGTACCTCCAATTTTGTTGATAACCTTTGGTAAAACCTTGTGAATAAGCAGAAACATACTACAAGCCCTGAAAAGCTCACGTGAGTTTAAAACATGTGACACACCATAACACATTTGATAAATATCTTAAATCTGAAATATAAAACATGTTATTGTTGTTTTCACAAGTGATACATTTACATTTACATGTGTTGTTTTTCAGATATTTGACTTCACATGTTTGGGGTTTTTCTTAATGACTCTTTTCTTGGTTCAGTTAAAGGAAAACACCACTTTATAACTTAAAATGAATTTGCCAGCTCTAACCACAAAGTATATCAGTTATGATAACACTCTACTTCCCAAAGCAGAGATTTCAGAATGCAGTGACAACAGTAGCTTTAACAAACGGGGTTACAAGGCACAGGCAGTCAAAAAAATACTGAGGTCCTAGAGCTGATGCCACAGCCTCTAACAGGGTTGGTTCAGGTGGCATTCGTGCTCCCAGGTCGTCAAATACCGACGCTTTGGGCTGCCAAAGCTGTCGGCTGAGTTTCAGCCCTACCCCTCTGTGGATCTGAGGCCCCGATTCTGTTTAGAGCTGTCTTCTTACTCTTTGTCTTTTTCTCTCCTCTTTTCTCTCCTGTTTTTCACTTTCTCATCCATCCACTCCTCCTTCCCTTCTTCCCTCTCAAACAAACATGGTTGCCTGCTGCATGTCATTTCCAAACTTGCATGTCATCTTATGTATTTATTTACTTTTATTTTTTGTTTTTTAACCGCTCTCGGTATATAAACATGTAATCTGAATATATGCTTGTACCACTCTTGTCTCCATATATAAATCTCCATTATCACACATTCATTATCCTGTATGGTTTCATTTATTATCCCCAAACACCCCGGTTACTGTTAACGACCCCCCTCAGACCCCATAGACCCATCTGAGGATGACCTCTTCCACCTCTTTGATAAATACCCCACTCCCATGCCAGACACCAGCACACCCATGATCCCCCCGGTAGGAGTCCAAGCTGTGGCTCTGTCCTCGGACTCGGTCCGTGTTTCCTGGGCCGACAACTCCATGACCAAGAACCAGAAGGCGTCTGAGGTCCGGTACTACTCTGTCAAGTGGAAAACCAGCTACTCCACTAGTGGAAAGTACAAGGTAAACACAGTCAGTCCATGGCGTTAATGATTTTAAGTAGTTTAAGGTTCGGATAGGACTTGGGATTTATCTGTCTCGACTTGGATATTATCTGTGTTGACTTGGTTCTTAGTCAAACTACAAAGTTTAAGATTTGAACTTAAAAAGTTTGAAAAAAAGTTTTGCAAGTCAAGGCAGGTCCTTGACTTTGTACTTGCCTTAGAACTCAACTTTGATGACTTGGCACTTGACCTGGGACTTTTCTGTCTTGACATTGGACTTGACTTGGAACTTCAAAAGACTCGAGACATACTTATAACTTTCAAAACAATTACTCTGTCCTTCCTCCGCTCTCTTTAAAGCCCAACACTTAGAAGCTTTAACAGCTCTTCTGTTAGAGGATGAAATTATAGTTTATTTGTAATGAAATGCATATGTTATTGCATACATACACATTTATTATGTCCCCTACCTATTTCAAGTTCACCTTATTATTATTCTTTATGAACAAGAGGTTTGACGACAGCAACTCAACTAACTGCTGTTGTTAGATAATCACCTGGGATTAAACATCACTTAGAGTGGCAGTGACTACACAGAGCACAACCACTGTAAACTATAATCATGGACGATCAAGGAGTTTTCCAAACCATAGTTACAGCAATCTGAGCATCAAACACACTGAAGAAAACTGCACTCTTTTGTTTTTCAAAAGCTTTTATTGATCAAGAATCTAATCTGTCTAAATAAATGGTTCTCATCTGACAGAAACAACATAAAATCATGTAGTAAAACATAACATGGAATCATTTTGATTGTTCAGAAAAAAGATACAATTCTTGACTGGTCTTGTCATTTTCTCCGCTCACCTGCTAAGACTTCTTTTCTTCTAATAAAACTTTGAACTTTAGAAAAACCAGCACAATAATCTTAGCTCTGCTTCAAAAACACTGGAAATAGTAAATCTATACAAGGGCAGACAGTCTCCTCACCTTAATAAAGCACAGTTGAGGGGGAGACAGAGAGAGAAGTCTTTTCTTCTTTTTTTCTCCACCTGATTATGAAAATGAGACATTTCCTTTGTGCCACAAGGAAAAACAGAAGTCTTGCCTTAAAGTGACAATGTAACTGAGTTTGTGCAACTGCTGGGGTTTGTTCATTTTCAGTGATGTCGAAGTCTTAGCTGAACATAATCGTTTAAGTACAAACACAAGGACAGAATGTTTCATGAAACTCTGAGGCATTATTCATCTCATTATGTCTAGAATATATATTCTTTAAAGACAAGAAAAATCTATAATATATTTGTGATGTATAAGATATTGTATCAGCTTTAGTTTTTTGTCTCGACAAATAACTTCACCTTTTCCTTCATTTTTACTCTAAAAACATCTAAATTCTACAACTTTGTTGTGTGTCCAGTCTGCAGACACCACAGCACTCAGCCACACTGTCACCGGCCTCAAACCAAACACAATGTACGAGTTTGCTGTCATGGTAACCAAAGGTCGCAAGTCCAGCACCTGGAGCATGACGGCGCACGCCACAACATATGAAGCAGGTAGGTCTCTCAGACACACGCACACTTGTGTTTCTAGTTCTGTCCTTGTGAGGACTCCATTGGAATAAAACATCCCAACTCTTAACCCTCAAACAGTCCTTTGTCCTTAAGGTGCTTTCCATTTCACTGGAAGTACCAGTAGAGATCTTAAGATGTTGATGTTGTCCTGAGTACCACTGGGATTCTTCAGATGACTTCCGTTGATTTAAAAAACTTTCCAATTTCCATGAAAACTGAACAAAGTTCAGCTGAATTAGACACATTATGGAAATTACCATTTATCTCAACCACTTAAATAGTTAGATTTAGAGGAAATAGTTCTGTTCTTTGATGAAAGTTCTCAAGAATCTGAGCAGCAGTGAGGGTTATGCAGTAGAAAGACTTCAGTGCTCTGCCTGAACAAACGCTACGCTCCATTAAGTGGACCTAAATACTTACATTTAATAAGGGGCTTTAACAATGCACAGAAATCATGTTTTGGTTCAGTGAGGTGTAATGGAAAAACTCCACTCTCCCACAAAAACCACACGACAACTGTCTGCCACAATGAAACCCAACCGCAGACTGAAATCAAAATGTCAAGGTATTCCTTTCAGGATGTTTACAATCATGTTTGTCGGATTTGTCACCCAATTAAGCGTGAACGGCATTACCCCCACTGGTTCCCCGGGGCCCACTGGAATACATTGACATTCAGAGTGAGCAGACGGACTGAGTCCTCTCAGTCCCTACAGTGATCCACTGGCTCTGGACACACAAACACTGACTGCATTTTTACAGCAAAACACAGAAAAAAAACACCTTTACTGCAGCTCACAATACCTCTGCCTTACTGTTAAATAAATAATCATCACCCACTGAGTCTAAAAGACATTAGCTGAGGGACATTATTTTAAGTTGTTTTTTACCTTCTGCCAGAGCCAGTAATGGTGATATCGGTCCATTAAACACTTAAGTCTGGGCAAAATCTCTTGACTTCTACTGGACAAACTCGCAATAAATTTGCTGTGGATTTTCCTGCTCTCTAGAGGAGGAATCCTAATCATTTTGGTGATATCCTGACCTGTCCTCTAGCACCACCAGCAGAACAAAACTTTCCACTTACTGTGCAGTAATAATGAAATATTGAAAACTTTTTTTTAATAAGTAAATATTCATTTAATTGAATGCATTTGAAATAGAACTATTGTGGAACTGTTTTGGTTTGGAACAAGAGAGTAATCCCCACCTAACCCTATTGAGCTTGTCTTGGGCAATTAAAGATGTCAGCAGAGTCCAAATGGGTTTGAACTCCAGCAAGATAACATAATGTTGCACACCTAGCTGGGTTCTATAACTGGACACAAATTTAATCTAGTGCTCCAAATTAAAAGACAAAACAAGTAATTTGTAAACACCCTCCAGAATGACACCTATATCACATCATTCTCAGTGCGTTCCAAAGTCGTTACATCACTGAGTTTTGCGGCCACCGTAGTTTCTCCTACATGCTTCAAAGGCAAGTTATATTCAGCAGTCTGCAACTTCAGGGAAACAGAAACAAACAGCTAAGTCCCCAGTTTCATTTACCTGTCCATCCACATCAACATTCTACCTCTGAATCTTGTTTTGTTTTGTTTGTTGTTTAACACCTCAACCTGACTTCTTCCTTTAGCTCCAGACAAAAAAAAAAATCATAATCCCTACAGCCACTAGGGGGCTTTGCCATTTAAACACAAATGTCACTTTTGGGCAGTGTAGTGTTATGTTTAAAATAGGCAAATAAATTCAATTCAATTTATGCAATATTCTGCAGCTCAGCACTCAGTATACTGTCTTTTTTTCAATGCAGCATTGTCTACATAAAGAACACACAAGAGTGCAGACTTTAAATAATTAGTAATAAAAAGAATAATGGCTCCAGGATGCTTCCTTTATGGGCTTAAAACAGGAAAGCATACAATTGAAGGTCCAGTGTGATACATTGGCAAAAAGGGAAAATAATATGCGTAACTGTGTTTTCATAAGTGTGAAATCACCAGAGTATAGGAGTGGTAAGGTTTTTGTTACCTTAGAATGAGCAGGTTTTAGCTACAGATGCAGCAGATTGCCTTTCATGGAGCCTGCCATGTTGAACCGCCATGTTTCTACAGTTGCCCAGAACGGACACTGAACAAACACTGGCTGTAGATAGCACTTCGTGGCCACTGTAGTTTCTCCTTTGCACTCAGTTTTGAATGCTGGAAGCTCTACTTTCAGGTATATGCACAGTATTTTTCTGAGGTCTCCCTCTGTGTTTATGAGAAGTACAGGTTGTCACAGTCACTAACAGGCTCAGTTGGAACTTATCATTTCCTCCAGCATGTCATGTCAGATTTAACAAGCGGTTTCATTAGCCAATGCTGGGATGCAAGCTTTGAGGCCTGTCCTGGTGTGAAACTTAAAAACTTGTCTTTAATCACATCTATAACGAAACGCACACAGCCATCACACACTAAAGCTCTGATAGCCTGCCACTTAGTTTCCATGGTGACAATTCAGGAGGTAAAATGCCCTGGTTGTGAGGCCAGGCGAGTGCTTGACATTTTCAACATGAGTAATACAACTGGGCAGTTGAGGAGAGTGAAGGAAATTACCTTCTGCACTATTTTCTCAAGTTCACACAGAGCAGATTACTAGAATACAACAGAGTAACACCAATCCCACAGACCAACTGAAGTCTAGATTATTGTCAGATCAGGAACTTCAGGTAAAGAGACACCCAAGAAAATCATAAACACAACTCACCTGGGGAGGTTACTGTATGAGATACAGTTTATTGTAATCATAAGATGCTAACAGTCTAACATAACATCAGTAGGAGCCTATTAGGATAACATGCATTAGGCATTCCCTATTACTGTCATTGACTCCGGGGACAAACACAGGCCGACAGTATGTGCTTAAATCTACAGTCTGCAATTGACTTCCAGTTAAACTAAAAAGTCTGAACATGAAACTGAGGTGCTGTTTTTTTTATCCAATCATAGTTATTCTTAATATAAGCTGAGCTTCAGAATCCTACTGACCATTCCTCTAGCATGAAACTTGATAGGGACATCAATCGTGAACATGGTAAACAGTATGCCCGTTTTTCATGAGTTTTGCAGCCATCGTAGTTTCTCACCTCAAAGCCCGTTCTCATTCCCAGGTTGTCAAATACAGACGTGAGTGTGTTTAGTTCCAACACACCAATCCAACACACTGGTCCTTTAATCAACTTCTGATAACCTTCATCAACTGATGTCCAGAAATTTAGGCTAATCACAGATTATCATCCTACCAGTACTGACAAATTATTATTATTTTTTTTTCTCTTCTTCTTCCTGTCTATCAATAACTGACAGCTCCTAGCTCCGCCCCCAAAGATTTGACTGTGATCAGTCGCGAGGGACGACCCCGCGCCATTTTAATCAGCTGGCAACCGCCGATGGAGGCTAACGGACGAATCACAGGTGAGAATTAACCCAAACACATCATTCACCACAGTCACACGTTCACTGTTCAGTTACAGCAAACACACACTATGTGTCAGAGGTAATAGTTATTTTAATTTTCAATGAACCTGCTAATTATTTTTTCAAATAATAGATAAATCATTTAGTCTGTAATATTTCTAAAAGTAGACCAAACATTATTTTCTAACATCAACACACTGTAGAGAGTACAAGAATTTGGTTGTTGCTCTGTGTATCCAAACACACGCGCACACACACACACACACACACACACACACACACACACACACGCACACACACACACACACACACACACACACACACACACACACACACACACACACACTTCCATTGTTCTCTCTCTCTGCCTCCGAGCGTTCGACCCGGCTGTAAACCCGTCTGTTTTAACGAGCTCCGCTGCTCCACCAGCGTCCTGGAGGACAAATCAAACACTCCCTGCAGGGATAACAGCACAACACAACACAGCACAACACGCACACACACACACACACACACACACACACACACACACACACACACACACACACACACACACACACACACACACATTTCATTCTCAGAAAAAGATTATACTGTTTTATCTAATCCCCTAAAAAGGTTTTCTCAATTTTCATATCTCACACAATACAACTAAATATCTGTCTGTCTTCATCCTGTAATCTAACTTTGTTCAACATTTTCAAATATTAGTCTTCCACTTTCTCTAGTCTTATATTACAATGGAAATATGAGGTGTCTCTGGTCCTAAATTCAACATCTTAAATCAATATGGATATCTTGGGTATTATATTATATTACAAACTGCATAAGAACATGCTAATGCTAACTGTTATACATTTAGTCTGTCTGAAGATCTGTACTGCACTCTGGATATAAATAAGATAAGATTTTCCTTTGGTCCTTGTAGGGAAAATTCAAATTTGGCACAGCAGCACTGGGGAAATGTAGTGCTAAGAGTAGAAAAGGATAAAAATACAACAAAATATAATCACTATATACAATAAAGTGGAATATGGTCTGGATGGATAACATGAATGGTACATGTGCAATGTTTCGAGGTATTGTGCAAAAAAAGAGTTGTACTTAACCCGATAATAGTTAAGTCTAATATCACCTTTTTTGGAAAAATTTTATTAAATTTATAACGCCCTGTCTGACAGGTTACATCCTCTACTACACACTGGATAAGAACATGCCGATAGATGATTGGGTGATGGAGGCGATCAGCGGCGACCGGCTGACCCATCAGGTCGTGGATTTGAACCTCGACACAGTCTATTACTTCAGGATTCAGGCCAAGAATGCCAAAGGAGTCGGCCCACTGTCTGAGCCTGTCCACTTCAGGACCGCCAAAGGTCTGTCTGAGTGTGTATGTGTGTGTGTGTGTGTGTGTCTGACTGAAGATCAAGACCACTGTAAATGAATTCCTTTGTTTTATATTTTATAAGTTTGCTGACTCTCTCTCTGTTGCTCTTTCAGTGGAACATCCAGATAAGATGGCTAATGATCAAGGTAGGCTCTTCCCCCCCCCCACTTGTGTGTGTCTGTGTGAATTTTAAGTCATCTGTCTCATCCACCAGTCATCTCTACTTCTGATTTTTCAGCCATCCATAAATCCTCTTTCATCTTCAAAGTCTTTTCCCCATCATGTTGTCTGTAATCATACTTATTGTTCAAATTAGCTTCAGATTCTTGATTGAGATCACTTCTAATTCAAGTCAACAATGTCAGAATAAAAAAAAAAGATATTAGTAAACAGGTAAAGCAGGTATTACCTTTGTTGGGCATAATGCGATAACACATTAGTCAAATCGACCTATAAAGATGGACGTTGTGTCTTCACTTCCTCCCACTGTACAAAAATTAAGTAGTGGGGATCAGGGTCGTGCCATGGTATCACGGCCCCGCCCATATGCCCGGCTGATTCAATCGCGAGCAGGGCTCAGCTGTCAATCATGACGTGAAACCCCCTTTTTATAGCTTCAAGTAATTCATTAAAACCAAACTGATCAGGAAAATGAACACTGGAACAAACATCAGCGTGATAAGAACTACCTAAAATGACAGAAACCATCTTTGGGAAAAATTTATTTGATGTGTACATTATTTTAGTTTGGCCCTTCTGCTAACATGGAGGCAGCTGGCGATCAATGTGTTTTGGTTTCACTTATGGAAAGTTGTCCTATCGTCCATCTTTATATATGTCGATGGTTGTTCCCAACAGTGGTAATAGCCTACTTACGGAGTAAATTCCACTACTTTCAACTAATTACATTTTCAACCTTAATCACACAATTACAATTACTGAAATGTAAATGGACTCATCAGTGGTTACATTTGGCTTACCTGAAAAGAGAGAATTGAAGCAGACATTTAAAAGTAATGCAAAAGTTATTTTTCCTAGTAACAAATTACTTGTATGTGCAGTAATTGGTAGTAATTTAATAACCTTTGAGAGAAGTAACAATTAACTGTAATTCCTAATTTTCTTACCCAACACTGGCTGTTACTAGCATCATGGTCTTGAATAAAAAGGAGGATATAAGAGAGAAAACAGGGAAGTGAGTTGAAAAAGGTCAGGAAGGAAGGAAGGAAGGAAGGAAGGTAGGATGAAGGGAGGAGAGATAGAAGGAGGGATGAGCATGGTAGGGCTGGCTGAAATCTCAGTCTTGAGAAATCACTAACAGAGAAGAAAAATGTGAAAACAGATGAACTTACTCTATTTTCCTCCAAATTGAATTAATTTTTTACTTGCATGCAAACAACCGCAACTTATCAAACTGAAGGAAAGTCGTTTGTTAATTGCCCGGCAAAAATCATTTTTCTTCGGAGAGATAGAGAGAAATAGGAGTAGAGTGTGCGAGAGGGGAATGCAAGGTTTTTGTAGTTATTAATGCAGACAAATGAGAGGCGATGGAAGAGGGCTGTTTACCATATTTAAGTTCATCAAATTAACTCAGACATAATTAACGCTCTGTTCTCTGATTCTATTAATCAGCCACAGTAAACAGCAAGCAGAAGGGGACATGATGCTAATGAATGCTCAAAACTTTTTAAATCTGCTTCACTAAACTTTGAAATCTCACAGCATCACCATCTGTGCTTGTGTTACTTTTATTTTAAAATATGAACTCGCTGTTACTCGAGATTAATTATTTAAAAGTTTAAATTCTAAAGTTTAAATTTAAATTAAAATGTTTAAAATCTGCTTCATAAATATATACACAGTGTTGTTGAAAAAAAAAAAAAAAATATCAGTAAATTATGTCATTTTATGAAGCATTTTCTAGGTCCAAATGTCACTTTAGTTAATCTCCCTCAACTCTGGTCTCAATGTTGAGATACGTAAAATGAAATAATTCATTACAATATGACATAATTTCAAATGAAATTTAATGAATATTACTTCGCACAATATGAAGTCTTTTCTGGTTTTGTCCAGTGGTCATTTGTATGATTTTTTTCCATCAAAATTTGCCTGTCCCTTACTTCTGCATCCTTACAACAACATTGAACAAAATGCCATAGTGAAAGTATTCGTCAAGTTAGGACGTGAGCAAATGGATGACAGGTTGGGTCACCTTTACTTGTAGGCCTGCAATAGGGAACTGGCTCCTTTCTGGTTTGGGCAGCTAGTTTTGAACCGTCCTGAGAATTTCTAAAAATAAATTGTGTGGAACCCTGCTGGAACCAAAAATTAGACGGTTTTGTTTGGGAACTAAAGTAGGCGTATCATATTCTGCATTGTGCAACGTCCTCTGTTGATAACATAACCTTAATAACAATGGTTTCACTCAAAAGTGGTGGACATGTGGAGTCTTGAATAGAACCAGTTCAACAACGAGAGCCAATGTGGTGGAAAAACACTGTAGTAGGCCTTTTTCACCAACAGGGCTGCATTCTGGTTGGGGCATCTAGTTTTGAACCATTCAGGAGCATTTTGACCTAAAATAAATTGATATGGATCCCAGAAAGTTGGTTCTCAGCAGGAACAAAAAAATAGCATGTTGTCCCTGCAAACAAAGTGTGAATATCTACAGGTCGGTGTGCATCTGTTGGTTACCCACAAGATCAAGAAAAACAAGATCAAATATATTAATTATTTGGGTGAGTGATCATAGTTGCAGAAACACCCAACTATGTTGGGGCAGATTTCCACTATATAGTTCAGTCTAATGTACTAGGTGGATATATGGCACTCAGACAGTATTTGTCCGAGGCGCTCAGTGCTTTCTACAAATGTATCCTGGGAATTTTTAGTGCAGCTGGACTTAAGTGCAGTGAAGCGTTTCAGGCGTTGGGACACTGAACCAGAGAGACTCAGCTCCAGTGTCAGGGTGTTAAATGGTGCTGTTTGTCACTGACAGATGTGTATGTCTGTGTGTGCGCGTGTTTGTGGTATGTGCACATGTACACACTGCGGTCCCTCTCCATATAAATCAGAAGTGTCGTCAGGGGAGGAGGGAAGATTGATGTTCAGCCCTGTTACTGTGGACCTTACACTGTAAACACACACACACAGATATACACACTGTTTAATGCACACACAAAGACAGACTGAGAAGAAACATAATTTGTGTGTGTGTGTGTGTGTGTGTGTGTGTGTGTGTGTGTGTGTGTGTGTGTGTGTGTGTGTGTGTGTGTGTGTGTGTATTTTCAGAAACATGGAAGATTTTAAAATGCAGCTTTAATCAAACCAGTGTCTACTTGATGGCTGGCGATGAAGGAACCAACTTTTAGCTTTAAAATGTGGGAGAATTATGTATCGTGCCTGACTTTAGCTTCATTTGAGGTCTTTAGATTTGGTTTCCTGATGGGAGCGACAGTGTAGAGGTTTTGAAAATCTCTCTCATCAGTTTCCAGTCTCTGTTCACTGGCAGCCTCTATGATGATCTGCTTCTGACTTCCTCTTCAGATTTCTTCCTCCAGTGTTCCTAATTCATCTACTGCCTCCCCTGCTGGTTGGTGAACTGGGGACAACATATAAGCCAGAACATTTTTTCTTTTCTTTTTTTGAAAATAATATGGTTTAATTTGACACATTTCACTTACAAATATACAGGTGTCTTAAATGGCAAATACACCGATCAGCCATATCAATATGATCACCTGGGCACCCTGTCAAACTGTGATGACACCTTTCTATCAGAACCAGCATTAACTGTTTCAGCAGTTTGAGCTACAGTAGCTCGTCTGTTGGATCGGACCACACGGGCCACAATGAGCCTCAGCCCCCTATGCCCCTGTCTCCAGTTCTTTTCCTTCCTTGGACCACTTTAATAGGTACTGACCCCTGCAGACCGGGAACACCCCACAAGAACTGCAGGTTTGGAGATGCTCTGACCTAGTCGTCTAGCCATCACAATGTGGCCCTTGTCAAAGTCACTCAGATCTTCGCTCTGCCCATTTTTCCTGCTTCTAACACATCAACTCTGAGGACAAAATGTTCTCTTGCTGCCTGATATATCCCACCCACTGACAGGTGCCATGATAACCAGATAATCAGTGTTATTCATTCACCTGTCAGTGCTCAGTATGTGCGGCTGATTGGGTATAGAGTGGTCACATAGTGATGATGTAGCTACTGTAAAAGGGACTCAAAATATACTGTACTACTTTAATGTAATGGACTAGAGATTTGATTCGGCCCAATTCATCGTGCCCAACCCAAGCAACGAAAAATTCTGTGTGAACCTGAACCAAACCAGTTTTGGGCCTGAACTCAAACTTAGTCAGGAAAAAAAAGGGGGAAGAAGAATTTAGTTAGTTTACTACAAGCTAAAGTAAACTACATTGTGCATATAATAGAGTGCAGATTATTATTAAATGAATAAATAACAAATTTAAATTCCTGTTAATTACAGTTGCAAGCACAATTATTAAAATATATATATGTATTATTTTTATCACATTTTGTGAACCCAGCCCAGCCCGGGCGGGTCTTATCGGGTCCAATTGGGTTCGGGCAGATAATCGAAGCTTTAAAATGGACTGCACTTATATAGTGCCTTTCTAGTCTTCCGACCACTACTTGTCACATTTACCCATACATGTAGAGCAATTTGAGGTTCAGTATCTTGCCCACATGCGGAATGGAGGGAGCTGGGGACTGAACTGCAGATTTTCCAATTACTGGACGACCCACTTTAACTCTGATCCACAGCTGTCCCAATATGGACGGAATCAGCATCTTGGTGCACCAATTTTGTAGGTGACAAACTGGACACTTACCAGTTTCTATATAGGCAGAATCGTTGCCAGAAGATGCAGTTGCAGCATCAATACAACTACATTTAGACAAGCTAGTCTCTCTTCTTAGATTTTTACATCTGCATTACACACAATACAGCCAGAGCTCTTACTGGCAATGAATCAAGTGAAGGGTTATTCCTCATCTGATTCAGTGGTACTATTCATTTCTTACAAATGGAGTAGATAGTTAATTAGAGATATTCAACATCCATTGTTAGCACCCGTACTCTTCACACGTTTTCAGAGGATAATACACTGTTGTCTTTGTGAGGCACTGAAGATGATCCCAACATTCATTAAGATTGTATGGATAGATTAGTTGAGTACTGTGAAAAGAATCACTTATTAATCCAAAGAAGTTTTGGTCTTTCAGTCTTTCACCAGTTACTGTCCATACACAATTTGAACCAGTATCTATGTGGACTCTCTTGGACTCTTGGAGTGCACATATAGACTATATCTGTAGTAGGATACAACGATGCATTTACTTTCTTAGGATACTATGGTCATTTGGAAACTATTGTTTTTCTGATCTATAATACAGTGTTATGCAGTATCTACGTATCTGTTAAAGTTTGTGGCTCAAAAGCTTGAGTCAACTTTTCAAACTGCATATACTAACAGGATGTTGTCTCTTGGCTGGTAAGATTACATCACACCCCTCCCATAGTTTATTTGAAGAACATCAGCTTTTGCAATCAAACAGAAGAGTCCACAGGCTCGGCTGAACAGACTGCAGAACTTAAAAAAACTGTTAAAACTGTTAAAAAAAAGAGTTTGGGTTCTAAGTAGGCCTCAGTGTTCATGTGTAGACTAAGCACTGAATGTAAAAGGAAGGGATTAAATTGGCCACACAACATAGATGTATTCATAATGTCTGATTATGATACGTTGTGTTTAGTTATTTATGTGAAACAGTGTACACCTTGGGATGTAATGATAACGTAACCTTCAAGTCACAGTGACTTGGTCCTGTCAGGTAGCGGCTATGTCAAGAGGGTCCAACTGCAGACCTGGAAGTTCAAGCTTGTTCTCTCTGTGCTCTGCTAAGGTTGTCTTTTGTCATTGATTTTGACCCGGATTTTAATGGACGTGATAATTGCAGCCAAGAAGTAAAGAGCGTTCTGTTGGGTGAACTCAAGATTGCATCTCTATTTCTTTGCTGAGGATGCACTGCTGAGGGTTTAAGTCCGCCCTTATTGCCTTTTTTTGTCACTGTTTTTCACAGGTGTAACTAGTTAGCAAGCAAGTTAGGTAACATGCCGTCCCCATTCTTAAACCTGTCTACAGTACTTTTTGGTAGCCATCAATGGACACAGCATCAGACCCATATGAATCACTGAAAAAAATCGGAGATGTGGACAGTACTCAGCTAATTGACAGAATATTGTTTTAGCCTTGGCTAGCCCAGTTTCACTGAATTCAGTAGGAGATACCAGGTTAACCAGGTGGCTTCAGTCTTCCTAAAATTCTGGCTAAAGCTCTGGTTTGGCTGAAGGCGCAAGACATTACATATGCAAATTAATGGAATTATAAGAAAATATTTCCACACTGTAAATTTAGGACCTGTTGTTCTAAGGCCCCTGGGAAGTTGTTTGTAATCCAGTCTCATCACCTTTACCTGTCTTTAGTTAATGGTTTAGGCACCTGAAACTCTTATGGGAATACATTCCAAATATCCAGTGAAGTGTTAGTATCCAGGCAGGTGGATAAAACCTGAAGATTTAGACTAAATGCACTCTCAGGAAAGAACTACACACACAAACACACAGCACATGTATGACAAGCATGCGTGTGTATGTGTGTGTGTGTGTGTGTGTGTGGCCCATCTTAACAAAGTAATTTATTTCCTAACAAGGAACCAATCTCTCTCTCCGATCCCTCTATTCCATCTGCAAAATGACTCTGGTTTTCCTTCTTCACCTCTTTCCTTTTTTTGTTCCTTCCTGATGATCCTGTTTATTTCTCACCCTCCAGGTCGAGGGGGAGACCACACTTACTGGCCGTCTGACACCAACCTGATCGACAGGAGCAGCATCAACGGTAACACACACACACACACACACACACACACACACACACACACACTTCTTCTGCTTGACTGAATCTGACTGTCAGAAAGTAGAATTACATTTGGGTTCATTATAGGACTTGATACCGTAATGAGATGTGTGTGTGTGTGTGTGTGTGTGTGTGTGTGTGTGTGTGTGTGTGTGTGTGTGTGTGTGTGTGATATTTTGCAGCATCATCAGATTATCACAGCGACTCAGTTAGTGTCTTTGATCACTCAGCTCAGTCATGTCTAAACTTACTTTAATGACTCGCTGCGTCCTGACGAGGAGCTGCAGCTCACTGATTTACAGTCCTTTAGCGTCGCTTCCTGTTTGCTGTTGTATTGCCGTCGGCAGAAAAAATTAATTAGATTCACTATCTCACCATCAATCAGTCCTTTTAGAAACTGGAGAAAATAATAATCTATGTTGAGGAACAGGATTAAGGCGTAGTGGCATATAAATCTTCCGCTTGTAGTTTTTAATATAATGACACAAACAACAACATTATTGATAATCAGGAAAGTGACAGTAGCTTCTAGTTAGAAAAAAAAACAAACAATAGGACTAAGAGTATCAAACATAAATATGGCAATTCTGATCATGATAATAAAGAATTATTATTACATTACCCTTTTTGTATTCATATTCTTTTTATTTAACTTTAATTTATCCTCACATATTGAGAAGACTACCAAATCTCTATAAGAGGTTAGTAGTCATATCATTTGTAATATTAGCTACAATTCATAATTGAATGACAAAACTCATACTAATGCTTTTATCAATACTCATTAGTATCAACAGTATTAGTAAACTCTAATTGTAATGATAATGCTGATGATAATACCTATGCTAATATTCATTCTAATACTAGCTAATGCTAATTCTAATACCAAAGGTACCCTAAGACCCATGCTAATATTATTTTTATACCAATACTAATGCTGTGTCTCAATTTGAATACTTCCATACTATTTTGAGTACATAAGTGTGTACTTACACACCGGATGGTGAGTGTGGAACGCTGGACACTTTTCACACTTAGTGGTCGTCATTTTCGCTGCATAGCAGAAGGGGTGTAGAAGAAGGTGACATGGTAAAATGTTGCGTTCCTCATTTCTGGTAAGTGCATAACTGACGTGCTCGATTTGGGAAAACAGACAGAGCATAACACTAGTTCTAATGTTAATCCAAATCATACTCCTACAATACCCCTTTTAATTCTAATACTAACAATAATTACAACTTGTATTGAGTGCTGCAGGGAGGATGTGTAGGCAAACCTGGAAGTTGGCAGTGCTCTGGTTCCCTCTAAAAAACACCAATGGGATTGTTCTTGGGTTTTGAATAATGAACTCGCTTCTTCAAGCATAAATGCAATCACTGTGAGTTGGCAATGCACTGATAGAGATGGCTATACTAATAGCTACTAGCTAATGCTAATATTAATGATAAAAGTAATTACACTAATGCTTATGGAAATACTCTGCTAGACACTATGCTAATACTAATGTTGTTGCTATTAATATCACTGAAACTACTGCTAAAGCTATTGCCAATATCATAAATCAGTGTGTGTGTGTGTGTGTGTGTGTGTGTGTGTGTGTGTGTGTGTGTGTGTGTGTGTGTGTGTGTGTGTGTGTGTGTGTGTGTGTGTGTGTGTGTGGCGTTGTTGCTGCTGCTGCTGCTGGAGGCAATCATAAATCCGTCCTCTCTGACCTCCGCCCTCCTCTGGCTTTATGGTGGGTCGGCAAGGGCGAAGCCTCGTTCGTCAGCTCCACCGTATTTCATCTTTAACGCGGTGTCGTCCTTTATGTCGCAGAGCTTCCTCTCACTTGAAAAATTACCTCCAGAGAAGATTCACCTCTGACTCTTTCCATCAGGTCACAGCTCCGCAGCTCTCTGCGTTTACTGTCTGTACAGATCTGATCCGGCCTGTACTGATCCACTGACAGTGCCTGGGCAGGTTGTAGGTTTGATACACACATTCACTAAAGTTTCCTTATTTGTTCCTTATTCTCTCCAGAGGAGGTAATGTTGAAGGTTGTCGGGATAAGAGCTCCATACTGCTCAAGCAATTAAAGTTAAAATATCTCAGCTTTAAGTGAAAGGAACTGGCTGTTCAAAAGAGTTCTTAATGGAAGACATTAACATCTCCAACCCTCATATTTCCCTGAAACCTTGGTGAAAAGGAATAACAGTCATTTTCTCCTCTTTATGAGGTCTGGCTTTACATGCGTACGACATGAATGATTTATTTTATTTGCATGTATCCATAGGAGACATGATAAACCATTTGGCATGAATCCCAGTGTGCATTTATTGTACAGATAGATAGATAGATAGATAGATAGATAGATAGATAGATAGATAGATAGATAGATAGATAGATAGATAGATAGATAGATAGCCAGACAGTCAGCCAGCTCACGTTTGAAATGTTTATTACAGCAGTATAGCATATTTAGATTTTGGCGTCTAGGCTCCGACCTCATCATTCCTCACTGATATGTTTACATAGAGATATTGGGGAGTGATGCGCAAATACCTTAAACCCCCAGCCAGAGCCTACAGGTGGATGCTGGGTGGTGGGGGGGCTTACAGAGCAGCAGCAGCAATACAGATGCAGGGCAACAGCGGCATTGACAGAGCAGAGGGAGAGCTGGGAAACTGTGCAGTTTAAATTGACTGCCAGATTGGAAGGGTGCATTTGGTTTGTGATTATGGAATAAGGCATGTCATGTGTGTATAGCAGCGCAGCTCGAGTTGACTGCCTGAACTAGCTCTCAGGCTTCGCTCCATTTATGCTAAAAACTAAATATATATATATTAAAAAATGATACACAGAAGAATTTATGAACAAGTAAAAAAAAAAATAAAACTAGAAAATAGAAACTATAGACAGCAGTCTGTCATCCGATTAAAATTGTTGCACATAGAAACCTTGCACACATTTTATTAATCTATTTATTGCAAATGAGATGGAGTAATCAAAGTGATTTCAGCATGTATATTACAGAATGACATTAAATGTATCATTTTAACAACAATGAATCATTAGAAGTTTTTATTTCATAAATTTGAATTAGAGCTATTAGTTTGAACGTGGTTCAGTTTCAAAGTATAATTACCTGTTTTGAATTCTTTTTAAATTATGTATAATATAAACTGTAAACGCAACAGACAGTTTGAAGTAGTTTCCCTTGTGAGCCACTAGAGGGCACTTGACTTTTAGCATGACCCATAGCATGCCCAATGGACCTGTCCGTAAACTCAGCTAGCGGTGTTTTGTTGTTTGCTACTAAAATAGAGAACACTAGCAAGCAAAGCATGGAACAAAGCCACCCTGAGCGGTTTGTACAAAGCAGCTGTCTAACTCTACAACCACTGCAAATCTGCAGACACACTTGCTAATGTTAGTTTCCCACCGAAGTGAGGCAGCAGAGCGGAGGCACCACAGACAAGTGGAGCTTCTGGAGCCTTGCCAGAAACTCGTAAAAATGCCATCACCGAAAAGAGACCAAGATTTATATGTAAGACTGTGCCCATTGGTGTGGTAAGAGCAAATGTCTTATCCTATAGTATAGTTTTTACGTTGTGCCATACATTCGTACAATGTGTTTATAAATAATTTATTCAAATTCATTCAAAAGAATTGCATGACATTTGATAAAACGTTCTTTTTTCTTGTATCAAGTTACACATTTATGTTCAGTCAGACTTTTGAGCCTTTAATTAGTCCTCACGTCTGTGTAGTGAGGAGAACACATTTTTCAATAAGCTCTAGTGCTCTACCAAACAGCTGAGCAGAACCTTAAAGGGTTAAGGAATTTTAATACTTTAACTACAAAAACAGACCATTGTCCTGTTTGACAGGCAGGTGTGATGTGAGATTGATTATGTGTATTTCCCTCCTCTGGTTTCTCTACAGTTTTTTTCCCCCTCAGCTACAGGGCTTCATGTCTCAGTCTACAAGAATTAAATGTGGAAAGTAAAAGGACTGAATGTGAATGTGAATCAGCCAGCGGGTTCTATGTAGCTGCTTAGCTTTGTTTCCCTGTTGGATTCCTGGACTTCCTGTCTCTGTCTCGCTTGTGTTGATATTGTTGTGGCCTTACAATGACTGAGGCCTTCTGATTTATTCCACACAGTGTCACTGAGCCGCTGGGGGTTCAGTGCCAGGCTCAAGGGCATCTCAGCAGAGGTTGTTAACACTCCTGTTTACATCAGTGCCATACATGTTGCCTGCGGCTCAGCTTTGACTTCTCTCTTGCTCCTGTCACTTATTGTATTCATCTACAACTTTTTTATGATTTGTTCATTATAGTCCATCAAATTCAGATTCATTCGATTTAACAATTCTTACTTTAAAGCTGCAGCAGGTAACTTTTTTTTGTCATGATTAAAGGTATGGTTTCATCAGTGTATAATCAGCTGAATATGGGAATGGTTGTGTTTTCATTACCTTAGAATGAGCTGTTGTTATCTACAGAGAGACTCCATCTTACACACTGGCCCTTTAGAAGGCTATACAGTACAGTGTACAGTATTCAACACCCTGTATCCCAGCTGTCTCAAACTGCCGGCCCAGGGGCCATTTGGCCCTCCCTCCCCCTGTCCTGCGATATGATGTCAAAAATATAATAATCCAAACCACAAGATTAAAGAAACAAAAACATTTTATTTGTTTCATATCTATTTAAACACCATCTTTATATATAATTAAAATAAACATGATTCTGTTTTAAAAAATGTATTTTGTTTTAGTCAAATAAAGGTCTAAGGTGGCAGCAAATACGTGCCAAAGGTTGATAAGAAGAGAGCAGGTTTGGGCCTTTATTTGTTGTTTAGCTGTGAACAACAAAGCTGATATAACGTGTAGTTTGCTTTTTTTTTGTTAGTCATTATTTTAGAGTTATTCTTATCTTATCTTATCTTTTTTTCCTCTTCTCCTTTCTATTTCTCGGCTTATACACCACTTCCCCTTATTGCTCCTCAACACCAACATGTGCACTCTCATCACACACACACACACACACACACACACACACACACACACACACACACAAACACACACTTGAATCCTATACAATAGGCTGCACTGTACCCATATCAATATCCTTGTTTTTGTGTTGTTATTTTTTTGTCTAATCTCACAAAATAAAAAGAGCAAACAAACAACCCATTCCAAGTCAAAAATAAAAAACTAGTACTTCTACTTGAACATTGAAGTGGCCCCCCTGTTAGCTGGCATTTCCAGCAGTGGCCCCAACCCAGTTTGAGTTTGAGAACGCTCTGTCCTCTCAGTTTGGATACAGAAAAGCTCTTTAAAAAATGTTTTGAAAATGTGACCTAAAGATGTCTCTCTCTCTCACAAAGCAGCAGCCGTTGATGCAATAAATCACCAGCTGCAGGAGATTGACAACATTACTGAACAAGGTGTAAAACAGTTGACAATGATGTGATAATAATAATTGGACGTCATTACTGAAGTTAATGTAGTCTTCCTGTGTTCTGTGCCTGAGCAGAGTGATTAGTATGTCACTCCATTCATCCAAGACTGATTGTTCAGATTGCCATCTGATCACATTCCTGCTCCCCAAACGTTGAACCCTTTTGATTTTAATGACCTCCGTGACCTTTACGTTAGCACCGCCTCGAAGCCAGGACCAGACCTCAGCAAAAGGTCAGATTGCAATGTGAAAGCAAATGAAAGACTTGTATGGAAAAAAGGAAAGGGGAGAAAGATGATGAAATCTAACTTAGAACAAGAAAAGAAAGTGATGTTGTGGTCCCTGTGCTGTCGCTGTAAGCTGTGATGGATTGTGGTTTTCATTGAGAGAGACGACTGAATGGAAAGAGAAAGAAAGAGAAAGAGGGAAGGTGAAGAGGTAAAGTGCCTCTCTCTCGCATGCATTTTTCTTCTTTTTTCCTCCTCCTTCCTGCATTTTCCTCCATCTCCTCCCCCTCTCCTCTCTTCCATCCACCACTCTGCCCTTTCTTACTCTCTTATCTCCTCTCCATCATCTTTTTTCTTTCTTTCCCCCCACTTCTTCTCCTCCCTCTCTTTAACACACTTCTCCCTCCTCTCCATCCAGACTTCATTCTTTGTGTTCCCCATTCTCTCTCTCTCTCTCTATCTCTCTCTCTCTCTCTGCTCCAAGGTCGAGTTAATGAATGACAGAGCGTGTCATCAATTCCCCTTTCTCCCTTTACACCTGTCATACCCTCGCTCACTCAGGCTCACTCACGCTCACACACACACACACACACACACACACACACACACACACACACACACACACACACACAAACACCAAACACATTCCACACACACACACACACACACACACACACACACACACACACACACACACACACACACACAGACACATACACAGTGTATTGATTGGTGCAGCAGCAGCATTGTCGGTGTAGTAAAACCATTTTGGGTTTGGCTTTTATTTTGTAGCAGTGTGTCTTCATATCACTTTATTTTTTAAAAATTTATTAAAAAGACTTAAATAAGGTGGACTAACAGGATCATGAAGATTAAATGTATTGATTCGCTTATATTTATGTTAAATTGCATTTATGTTCTTACTCCTCACCTCTCAACATTCAAAAATGCAAATCAAACACTACGGTTTAGATAAATAAAATATAATTAACTTAGTGTAAAGTCAATGTATCAGCTTTCAAAATACAATGACTTCTGCATTAAAGACAATACCTACAATGTACATGTGACATCCTGTATGGAAGTCTATTGTTGTCAATATTAAAATGAAATAATGAAATGAAATTGAATTTTCCCTTTCTGTGCATATGGTATATGACCAAATTAATAATAATTCTAAATTGCAATTTTCATTTTCATTTAAAAAAAATGCGTGCTTACTGCCAAAATATAAATAAAAGTGAAACTTACTGTTGAATTTAAATGAAATCTATATTGAAAAATACATTTTAATGTACTCTGTGCCATAATAACAAAGAAATATGAAATAGCCTTTTCATTTCAACCTAAACTTGAAAATGAAGTTTTATTCTTGTCCTTATGAGTAGTAATGGTGTGTTTCATGAAAATTGCACACAATTTCAGGTTTATGAAATAGTTTAATTTTTGTACTGGCAGCCATAGACGTTCATAATCCTCAAACCCTTCCGATAAGTAAAAACCATGCTTTATATTTTTTTCACTGCCTCTTCTATTTTATATGTATTTCAGAGTCTCCCATTGGTCAGATGCGTCCACCTCACGGCAGCGCTACACCTCAGAAGAACAGTAATCTCCTGGTCATCATCGTGGTTTCCGTGGGGGCCGTCACAGTCGTTGTGGTTGTCATTGTGGCGCTCATCTGCACCCGACGCTCGTCCGCCCAGCAGAGGAAGTAAGACATTTCATTCATCTGTGTGATGGCAGTAAACAGCTGTCAGGGTAACAAGGCAGATGGTTAATGAGCAGTTTTTTTGTTTTTTATTTTTTTCTTAGAGTCTCTGATGTGTTCCTACCAACCGTCTGAATTTGTACCAAATAAAAAAAAAAACCTGTAACTGTCCTAGCTGGGATAGACCTGACTTTTAAGGCCACACACTAGTTTCAGTCATTGCTGTTTTGAAATTCACATTAGGTTCCAGTATTATTTCATAGTAGTTTGTTAATTTGGTTTTTATTTTATAATCCAGTTCATGTTCACATTTTGTTCATTGTTATATTCAAATTCCTGGTTGATTTAGCGACACCTGTGGTTACGCTGGTAACAGCACAACACTCCACCACCACCGATAAAAATCATTAAATAAGAATAAGTGATAAATTCACTTGCAAATAGGTATCGCACTAGAGCACCAGCATCTCAGACCGTTACAGTGCACACTATGGCCAACCAGACTCTATTCACAAAATCAGTATTTTTACCTTGCAGAAAATCGTAAAACAAACTTCAGACTGGACAGAAACAAACTAAGATTCACTAAAACCGTTTTGTTAGTTAGATGAGAAAATAGCTGTGAAGCAGGCGGCTATGGCTGCCCTGCAACGTTAGCCAATCCTTGGAGACGAATTTGCCCATCAGAATGCGCCCACTAAAGTTGTTGGTTTTGCCACTGACAGGCTCATATTGCTATTCTAATTGTCAACATTAATGAAAGGATCCCTATAGAGATAGACCTTTTGTTAAACCACAAACAGCTGTAATATCACTATCACTCTCCACCAGACTCCAGAGATGAAAACAATAATTTTACCTTGTGTATAATTGTTATATGATCTTAATGAACTTAATTCATAGTGGACAGAAACAAAATAAAACTCACTAAAAAGTCTTTGTCAGTCTTTCTACTGTATATGTATGTATATGTATATATGTATATATATGTATGTGTATATATGTATATATATATTTAAAATCAAGTCAAAATCATTTTGATCCAGTCTAATAGTCTAATTGATTGTATTTTAGAATGTAGTTCGAAAGGGTTCGGGTGCAGAGAGAGTGCAGCTGGTGAATTGACGGTCCTTATCTTCCTCGCCTCTCCAGCTACCGTAACCTCTCTGTTTCCATCTGTTTTCTTCTTGTTGTGCGTTGCAGCATACATGAGTGAGGCAGATGGTTTTATGATGGATGTACATGTCTGTTATGGTACAGATGAACACGTGTGTTAATGCTCTGCTGGTATTCGAAGGGTTGCCTAGTGACATGACACTAATAGCAGTCTACCCATGGGCCACTGTGTTGTCCGCTAACATCAGTCTTTTCTTATTTACATTTACATTCCTTCCTATCTGCCCAATGACTTCCTAACCTGTGTGTTTCTGCTTGTCTGTGCAGGAAGCGAGCGAGCCACAGCGCCAGTAAGAGAAAGGGCAGCCAGAAGGACCTGCGACCTCCTGACCTCTGGATCCACCACGAGGAGATGGAGATGAAGAACATGGAGAAAGCCCCCAGTGTCGCCCCGTCGGGACACGATTCACCCATCCAGTCCTGTCAGGACCTCCCCCAGGTCGCACACAGCCAATCAGAGAGCCAGATGGGCAGCAAGAGCAGCCACTCAGGTACAGGATGGATGCTGATTCCTTTGTTTATTTATCCACATATTTGTTATATGTGGTTGTATTTAAATGTATATATCATATAATGTACAACCATTTAAATAACCAATACGTAACTTGTAATTTGTATTAACTTTTATTTAACATGTAACTTTTTGCTGTTTTTATTCATTTAGATTTATTTCTTGGTGTCTTTTTATGATGGAGATTTGATATTAGAGTTCATCTCTGTGTTGCCTGGCAACATCACAATCAGTGTAAACACTGAAATTATAAATGCATTTGTGATTTGAGTGTTTTTACATCTGCATGCTAAATATTTCTTATTTATTATTTCTATGGTGCCCACTGATTAATTGATATCCGCTGTGAGTCTTGATTAAATAACCCATGCCACATATGAAGCCTTGATTCATCGCGAATAAAAACACTAATGCATTAAGCAACAACATTTTTCTCCCAGTGGAAAAGCTTAAAGAGGGCGGAGAACATGTTACTATCCCTGTTTTGATATGTGAGTGTTGTGATGTTCCAGGAGCTGACGGTGACGAGGCGTCCAGCAGCATCTCCACTCTGGAGCGCTCCCTGGCTGCAAGGAGGGGGACACGAGGCAAAATGATGATTCCTATGGACTCACAGCCGAGCAACACACGTAAGTAACACAAGTCCATTTGTGTGTTTGCATTTGATGGCTCTAAGGAGCTCTAACTGAATTTTTCTTTGCACAAAGGTTTACAGCAGCAAAATGACAAAGAGTCTACATCCAGGCTAGTGGCTCTGTGAGGCCCTACAGATAGTGTTTACTATGACCACCAACTCAGTTTAGAGTGTTGGCAAGCTAACACTTGCTAATTGACCACACTGCTAGCATGGCTAAAAATGTACCTTAAATGATGAGCTGCCTTGAGGTGGTGCTTAACATTAGGGATGTTTTTGATCATTTAGTGATGAAATAGTCTCAGATGTTTGTGAATTGGCTCCTTTTGTTATTGTTTTTTTCAGCCTGTGACTTGAGTGTTTGATGGTTGACAAAGTAGTAGTATTTTCAATTAATGTAGAGCTGACAGTGAGCAGGAACTCCTACGTTGCATGTGAAATAGCTGAAAATCACATGGGCCTTCATATTGTGATTTAATCCAAATTAAAATGTGTGTCATATGTGGCCAATTCTGTGAAACACTTGAAAACTTGAACGGCTGCTCTAGGCTACTGCAGAAAGTATCACGGCTAGTGTTTGGACCGCACCCAGGAGCAGACACTCAGACAGGATGGGCAGTTTAATGGAGCTTTATTACGCACGCACGCACACACACACAGGGAGGGACAAGGGGCGGCCACAGCAGGGACAGGCAGGTGAAATGGCAAAAGAGACTGGAATCACAGAGGCACAGGTGAGCTGACTCAGGAAAGTGCACTGCACAAGAGGGACCCTGGAGCACAGGAGAGAAAAGGTTAACTGAGGAGCAGGCGCAGGAAAATCACAAGTAGACTTGTAGTAGTAAGCTAAGCACTGAAAGGAACCACGAAAGTTACCACTAAGTTGGCTGGCGACGAATGAAAGGATGACCGGGGTTCCTGAAGGCTGGGACTGATGAATGGATTGAGAGCAGGTGAGGCAGCGCACAGGTGAGGTGAGTGGAGGCCGCACCCTCAGACACACACAGGAGGTGGAGCAAAGGGAGCAGGAGGGGAGCAGAGCCATGACAGAAACATAGTGTTGCAATGTGGCAGACTCTGTAGATGAGGACCTACTGCCTGTGTTGACGGCTCATTTTGAGGTAGCGAAAATAATAGATCCTCCTAAATGTTACACACTGGACCTTTAACAAGCCCACAGATCATCAATAAATACCTGCACAGGTTCCTTAATCCAGGACCAGACCCAGCATCAACTGAATACATTTTACACCATGCTCAACATGATGGGTTGTGGTTCTCTCTATTGGTGCACGGGATGTCACATGACATGTCTGCGGCAGTGGGGTGTCTTAGGGTGACAGTGGTTCATCTCCCTCTTCCTCTCTGTGTTTCTGCGGGTGGGTGAGATGTAAAAAAGTCTTTCATGCAAAGACAGAAGTGAAGTCGAGGGAGGAGAGAACACACAGACACACACACACACACACACACACACACACACAGAATTACACACTGGCACACACTTTCTCACACTGATAATTAGCCTTTATGTTCCCTTAGACTGACTCAGAGGACAGAGGGGATAGGAAGAAGATCTGAGGACGAGCGAATGGGGAGAGGAGGATGAGCATGGGAAAGAGAAAAATAGGGAGGGAGAAAGCGATAGATAGAGAACATATGTGAGAGAGAGAGGGAGAACAGAAGTGTTGCTCTGAACCCTCCTTTAGTGTCAGTTTACAATGCGACAATGGCTGAATGGTTCCAGATGGAGGAGTGTCTGAAACTTGTGTTTTCAAGCAGTGACTCTGATGATGTTCAGTCACATTTGAGCTTTTAAATCAGACAGAAATGAACATGAATTCATTTCAATATCTGTCCACCTCAGTTGTGTTTGTACTGTGCTTTTTGTTTGTCATTCACATTTTCTGTTTGGAGTATTGATCAATTACATTTAATGTTCTGTAATCACATAGAAAAAATGAAACAACAGTTAAGTGCTAGTTGGCTGTAAAGTAATATTTTTTCACATAGAAATGTTTTCTGGTCTGACGCCTCTGTCAGCAGGGGACATCATTTGTCTGTGCCTTCTAAAAATGCTACAAATCACATTTGATAAATAAATCTGTTTTGTGATATGACAATACTATGGTTAAGGTTTGCTTAACAATTATTTAATCAATTCAAATGTAAAATGTGTGATTATGATAGACACCCCATTTTAAAATGTGACATTACAGAGATAGACACCTTGATTCTTTTCAGTTCACTGGATCCACCAACAGTTTCTTTGAATTTCCCAAAAATGTACTATAACTCACATATATCGATATCAGACTATACAATTACTAGAGGATTCATATTGTCCAGTGTTCATTTATCTTCTCAATAACAGCTGAAATGCCTTCCTCAAAATTCAAAAGAAAACTGACCAGAAAAACTGGCTTCACTTCACTCTGATTATCTGCTGTGGCCTGCTGGGAAAATGCTGTTCTTTAAAGGAACTCTACAGCCTCTTTTCCATTTTGGCTGTAGTTGTATTTAGACCCTTGCTGTGTCTTACAGCAACAATCAAACTTCACTGCTGTTTTGGCTGATGAGATTACGCAGTAGTGTTCATTCCTGGTCCCGAGCAGCCACAACAGCACATATTTTCTCTAAGTCTGGGATTTTGAGTCGATCAGGAGTTGGTGCCTTTTAGCTCTTGACTGGCTCACACCTGAACCAGCTAATTAGCTGTTGGTGAAGGGAGCAGGGAAAAATGGAAAATAAGCAAGACTCTGGGTCTCCAACATCAGAAGTGAGCACCACTGAAGCCTATTTGAAAATAGGCTTTTTGTTCATTCTATCACACTCCTGTCCAACTTTGATCTGTCATCTCCATAACATCTTTTTCTCATCCGTCACAACACTTCAGTCAGTGATGGTTTCAGCTGTCTACTCATTTTGTCTTTATACCAAAATAAGAGCACAGTGTTACTGAAGAGGTCTTCATCCAGGATTAACAGATACTCTAACTGTTCAAAGAACCTAATTAGCTGGATGAGAATAAAAATGATTATTTTAGCTTCATAACAACATGTTTGCTTGAATTAGTTATAAGGCTGCTCAATTAATCGAAATTTGATCATGATTACGATTTTGGGGCCAAACGATCTCAAAACTAATAAAATCGGAGGGAAACGAGTTTCTTTTCATTTTCTGTTGTGCAACGTTGTATAGAAAAAAGCTGTGAATTGGGACACAGCCACAGTCTGCGTATTTCGCTCATGTGTATTTCAGTCAGTCACGTTGTTTTCGTTGGAACAGGTAACGCATAACAGTAACAGGTAATCAGTGTTTCCTCTAGGATTTTTTTTAGCAGTGGGGGCAGGCCCGTCCAAACACATTAACATTAACAAACACAATTTAACAGCAGCGGCCGCCGCTCCAAAATCAACATAGAGGTAACACTGGGTAATTTCAAATGTTGTAGCAGTGCACTAAAATTTGACAACACAAATTGTTTTTCTATGGCTTATCTTTTGTGTGTTATTTTATTTTATTTAATTTAACTTTTTGTAGAGATTGCAAGAGTGCACTATGACTGTCAATGTAAAAAAGGAGACTTACAAATGTTTATGGGGAAAGGAAAGTGTAACTGAGGACTTCCTTGCAAAGTGTTTTGGACAAATGTCCAATAAATGCAGCATGTTTCTGAAGTTTAAAAAAATAATCGTTTGAATAATCGTGATTTCAATTTTGACCCAAATAATCGTGATTATGATTTTTTCCATAATCGAGCAGCCCTAATTAGTTAAACCATATATGAAGAACAGAGCCCAGCGTGGTGGTTGTAGCTGTCTGTAAAATGATCCACCTGTTCAATTCATCAACGGACTGATGTAGAACATCTGCAGTAACAGCAGTGACACCATATCACATCCATGAACCAGTTTCTAGTCCGTGTGGAAGAACTAATTACTGCCTTCTCTCTCTGTGGAGTGTGTGTGTTCCGTCACATCACTCGGAGCAGAAAGTTTCATACTGTAATTACCCTGCTCTCAGTCTTAAAGGATTTGTGTCCTTCTTTCTTTCCCTTTCTTAAATTATTGTCGTCTTGTTGTTGTTTACTGCAGTTGTAACAAACTGAAGCTGCTGCACCCAACAGTAACAATCAGGTTACAACCCTGTCTGGTTTTTTTTTCTGCAGAGTGAGTCAGCGGGTGGCTGAAATTTTTTTTCTAGCATGTGACAAGCACTCCTGTGTGTTTTCATAAATGTGTGTGTGTGTGATATGTGGGTCACAGTAAACAGGAAAACCCTTCAGGCCTCCTCTGCCAACACACAGACCCGTCCTCCACACTGATCTATTTATTCTGTCGTTCTATCCCTTTGGATTTCTGTCATGTTTATACTTCACAACTTTTATTTTACTTCATCTTTTTGTCAAAGTTCAGTCTCGGGGACTATTTCTTTCAGTCTCCTCTGTTTCTTCATTCTTCTACCTGAGCCATGGCTTTGTTGCTTTCAGAATTATTTTTCTTTTTTAGTGGCTAAAGCCATTTCTGTTGCACTGATAAATACAGCAAAATGGGCAGTACAATAATCATACATTATACCTACAATTGCTTGTGGACACCAAATGCAATAAACTATACAGATATAACAAAAAGAATGTACTCCTCTTCCTGACAAAAGAAATTTGTCATTGCAGGGAATTTACAAGAGAGAGCATTGTTTAAAAAGGTTGTAAAATTAGAATCATTTTGTACATTGTCTAAAAATGATGGTGATGATGATGCCACAGGCAATGTCATTAAAAGAGAAGTAGGATTTAGTGGCATTGGCACTTGAAGGTGTTTCTTTTAAGGGCAGAATGACTAGGATTTGGTTGGTGGCTTTTGGAAACACTATTCAAAGTTGGTGAGAGAGAGCAGTGGTGGTCAAGTGAGATAGAGAGTGAATGAAGCAATGAATCCGACAAATTAAAGGTTCTGAAGTTTCAAGTCAGTTACGGTCTAAAGCATAAACACGGCCACAGCTCCGCACAACCCTGCCGGAAGGAGACACTTTTCATGTGAATCACAGGCCTGCAGCCGATGGCTCCGCAACCCTCTTGTGGGTGTTTGGGTTCGCTTTGACCCGACCCTGGAGATGGTCTATCTCGGGTGCAACTCAGCACAACTTGGCATGTTTAAACTGGCATTGGAAACACAATTCAACAAACATTCACTTGGTGCAGCCAAAAGTGCCTATGGAAAAGCCCCATAAGTGTCATAAAATTTCCACCATATGCCGACGACTTACTACTTTGTCTTGATGAGTTTTGTCTTTCTCTCTATTTTGAATAATCACATTGGTTTTAATTTCTTGTCATTATATCAATTTAAACAAATCAGCATTACTGCCTTTAAATTAATGCAACGACTAGTAATTAACTGAATTGAGAAATACCAATTTTAGATATCCTTTCATAAATGTCATTACAGAGTGCTAATGGACAAAGAACACAAAAAACTTCTAAAAGGACAAGACTCCCATTTTCTTATGCTACAATGCTTAATTTACCCCCAATATGTTTTTGTGAAAAGATACAATGTCAGGATGAGCAAAATGTGTGAGCATTCTTCTGACTGGTGGTGTAATATTTTAAGAGTTGAACCAAACTGCAACCTCTGCCAGATAATGTGGGATTAGTTGATCGTGTGTTAAATCTGAAATCCCTGCAGGGTCTGCATTGTTTCTATCTTTGCTTCTGTCTCTTGCTCTCTGTTTCTACTGAAGCAGCTCAAGGCTTTTTCACTTTTTCCCCTCTGCTGCCACATCTCTGCTCTGCAAACGACAGACCTACTGATCTCTCTATCTACCTTCTGTTTTTATCTCTTTGTGTCTGCTGTCTGGTTCTCTTCTCTCTCAGGCTGTTTTTATCGGTTTGTTTCAGTTTTTCTACTTAGTCTACTTGTATTTGTTTTTTAATCATTTCTGTCTTCTTTCTCTTTTGATCAAGCTTTTATCCATTCTTCTCTCTTTCAAGTCAGTTTGTCTGCTTTTTCTCTGTCACTCCATCCAATCTCCATTCTTAGTCTTTGATTTTATCTTTTCTACCCCTTCTGCCTTTTTTGTTTCCATTGTTTCTTTATTAATTTATTGTTTTGTTTTTCTCATCTGTTTTCTCTTTTTTCTGTTCATTATGTCATCATTTCTTTCTCTTTATTTTCTCTTACATCTGTCACTTTTTCTTTCTGCTTTCCTTCTTTCTTATCTCTCATGAAATATATCTCTTTGTCTCCCAAATTCCAAGACCAGAATGTCTGTCATCTCTCTCTAAATGTTTGTCTCCTCTTGTCTTTGGTGTCTCTCTCCCTCTTTCTCTCTCTCTCTCTCTCTCTCTCTCTCTCACACACACACACACACACACACACACACACACACACACACACACACACACACATACCTCCATTAACCTGTAGCTAACTGCCTCACTGCACCAAAATCATCAATATTCTCAATCAATAACAGCATTGATCAGACTTGCTCATCTCTGGTCTTCTCGCTGCTGTAATCAAACCCTGCCTCTCTTTAAATGATTGCAGCGTAAACACGGTAAACAACACACAGATACACACACCTCCTAAAGCTGCTGATCACAGCCTTGCTGCTTCCAAACTATCAATACTTTCTGATCAATACTGGTATTGATCAGGGTTTAGTGGAATCACTAACCTCACGGTTCAAAAGAAGAGGAAGCAGAAGAAAATTCTTGATTCTGTTCTGTCAGTCAGGTAGAATTCAATTGAAAAAGCTTTACTGACAAACATTCAGACAGTTGTGTAACAGAAAATAACAGTGTTTTTTCAGGAATGTTTTGTTGATATGTCATAATGTAGCCTGTGCAGCTGGGGGTGTGGCCACTGAAGGATGTTGCCTCAAGGGGTCTGGTTAGAAATGGGCCCTTTGTGATGAGGTGACCCCCCCCCCTTCAGGCGATCCTCAGCTTCACATATGTGAATCCAGGGATCCAGTTATGAAGTTAGTTATGACTTTTTCCTACAAACTTTGTTCATTGTTAAAATATTGTAGGGTGGTTCCTGTTAGTAAAATGAAAATAATACAGAAACAGGCTGCTTGAAGGGGCACTGCTTGTGAAGTATTGGAAACATGTTTAAGTCATAACATCAATCGTCATCTCAAATAAGTCTTTTAGGAGAGCTCATGTCTATTCCAGGGGAGCCGAGCTCTCAGTGCCTCCTCTTTACTTCAAATCCTAGTTATCTCACGTGGTGCTGCCCTCCAGTGGCACTGTTCTGGACCAAAGTTCAAATATGGTTAAAGGATTGTAGTATAAAAGCTGAACTGGACATGCAGACTATACAGATGTTTAAAATGTATAAACCCAGTGGTGAGAATTATCATCTCTCTAGAACAATCTTCCACTGGAATAAATGCACAAAAATACAGTTACAGATTCAATTCAATTCAATTCAATTACATTTTATTTGTATAGCGCCAATTCATAAGTTATCTCAGGACACTTTTTAAATAGAGCAGGTCTAGACTGAACTCCTTATAACATTATTTACAGAGACCCAACGGTACCACCATGAGCAAGACCTTGGTGACAAGGGCAAGGAAAAACTGCCTGTTAAAAGGCAGAAACCTAGGACAGATCCTCCGGCTCTAGGTGGGTGGTCGTCTGCCTCGACCAGTTGGGGTGAGAGAGAGAGAGAGAGAGAGAGACAGACAGACAGACAGAGAGACAGACAGACAGACAGACAGACAGACAGGTGGACAGCAACAACAGTAGCAACAACTACACTAATAGTAGTGACTGATGATGATGAACATGATCCATACTTGAATATCATTGGGTCTTTTCCGGATAAAGGTCCTTTTTGTTCAGTGGCCTGAAGACTGTTTTTACACATCAGTGCTAATATGGCTGAACACATCCAGTGTGACACTGACAGAGGACTGATGCCTGTCGTCTCCACTGGTTGTCTGGCAACTTCACAGTGTGAGAATAAAACTCAAGGAAGTTTTTAGCCAAGAAATAGTTCCAGCCACAGATAGTTGTTTCTTATGTTTCAGTTTTTATACTGAATAACAAAAAGATCTAACTTTTCAGTAGATAGTAAAAACCCAAAGAACCATATAAGTGAATGACTTGAATGAAGGCCCAGTGTGAATATAATGTTCATAGCTTGTGTAGTTAGTATTTAATCACCTGAAAGAGGGAGCGAGTCCTCTTCTACAGATTCTGCCATGTTGAACCACCATGTTTCTATAGTAGCCCAAAACGGAAAAACCTGACTGTAGATGAGCTTCGCAGCCACCTTAGTTTCTCTTGCAGTATTCAGTTGTTTGTAATCTGCAACGTCACCGCTAGATGTCACTAAATCCTACAAACTGGTCCTTTTTAAGGAGAAAAAAAACTCTATATAAAGTTATTTATTTTATATTATCTCTCATCTTCCCCTGTTAAGAAACAGATGGTGGTCACACAAAGAGAACATTGTTTGACACAAGTTTACTTTTTTCACTGTTACTTTATAGCATTCCTTCATTAATGTTTGTCTTAGTAGTGATGTCGCGAGAACCAACACTTTCGTTACCAATTGATACCAAAATTCTGAAAACTTGACGGTACTCGTTTTTCTACAGTACCATTGGTACAGAGGATGTAATTTTTCCGGACCTGACGGTGGATCATACATGCCCACACATATTCTAAATATTACAGGAAAAAGAACATGTAACTTTTGTGCACAGTGCTCCGTCGTCAACTATCCCCTACGTTTGTGTCTCTGTCGCAGTACTGTGTGTGTGAGTGTGCATGAGCTCAGCACCGCCCCCAGTGAAACACCGCCGCGTGAGAGCCTTAGCTGCTGCGCTGAGGTGGGACAACGAGCAGTGGAGGCGCACACTCACCACGCCACTGCATGTGCCACAAAAGCCCTGCAAACAAAAAGCAAAGAAGAGTCATTTATTAATGATATATGTGCAAAAGATGTACGGACGAGGAAATAAACAGAATACAGTTCATTCATGTAAAGGCTGCAGGACACTTTTAAAGGGAGAGAGAAATTCCCTCTAGACAGCAAGATCAACAAGATCCAAAAATATGACAGAGAGAGTTTGTTAGGCTATTTTATAGCCCACTTTGTTTACTAGTTATTCAGTATAAAAAATGTTTTTACCGTGGTATCGAATTGATATCAAGAATCGTGGGATTTCACTGGTATTGGTATCGACTACTAAAGTTCTGGTATCGTGACATCCCTAATGAGACTAGAAATATGTTTATAACTGCAGCAATCCATCCAATCCAATCCAACTTTATTTGTTAAGCACTTTAAAAACAACCAAAGTTGACCAAAGTGCTGTACAGGAGAATAAATAAGACATCATAAATGTAAACAGTGATGGTGATGATGAAGACCACTGTGAGGAACATAGACAGTGATGGCGATAACACTGGAAAGTTCCCGTGGCAGATAACACGGACGAAGTCCGACGGCGACAAGCTCGATGTCCGGGCTGCAGACGCTCTTTCACACAGACGTGCCCGGCGTTACACCACCTGTTGTTGATGAGCACGGACAGTCCCCCTCCTTTCTTCATGCCGGTCGCGGTGGTGTCCCTGTCGGCTCGAACCGTCTGGAAGCCGGGAATGGTGACGATGGCGTCCGGTATCTGCTCGATGATTGCAGGGATGTAGAGTTTAAAGCTCCTCTTCTTCATCCTCCATTTAACCCCCCGCTCTGCAGCCTCACCGTCTCCTCCTCAGCTCTCTCCAGTCAGGATGCTCGGGTACCTCAGGGCGATCATCTGGTCGAGGGTGTAAACAATGCGACTCGCCGTCGCCATGGAGACCAGCGTAAACAAAAAATAAAAAGTGCTCAAAAACGCCAAAAAAGTATTTAGGCGACATGAACAAAGTAGTAAGAGAGTGAGAAAGTAAGAAAAGAGTTCAAAATAGCAAAAACACACTGAAAACACACTAAAACTACAACAATGAAAGGAGCTGCCATGACAGGCTGCCGTTGTCGCCGGCGCCATTCCATGGAATTTGAAAACAGCAAGTATAGACCGGTTCCACCAACATTTCATAAATATACATTAACATTGCAAAAGGCAATATTAACACACTTCCAGCATGGCTAGAGGTGCATTCAACAAGACAGCAGGAGAGAGACACACACACAGGATGCACACACCATACACACACTGTCTCTTCAAGCCTGTTTAGAAGATAAGAGGCACCCCTCCGTGTGTGTGTGTGTGTGTGTGTGTGTACCTGAGGCAGTGTAATCAGTCTCTGGGAGTTTGACTCCCTGCAGTTTCCTCTCGAGGTCACAGTATGAACTGTGTCTGGTGTGACTACTCTCCTGACTGTTTCTGCTCCTCTCTCTTTACAGCAGCTTTCTGCTCTGGCTGACTGCTTTACTGCCTGTGTGACTGGCTTTAACATACTCTTACTCTATATCTAATAGTCCCTCCCACTTATATGTCATTGTGTGTAATGTTGCTAATCACTGAGCACGTCTGATTAATGTTGATATTAGATAGATAGATAGATAGATAGATAGATAGATAGATACTTTATTTATCCCAAGGGAAATTCAAGTATCCAGTAGCATACAAAATACAAAACATACATTAAACATACATTAGACTAAAATTAAAATTCCTAACCTTAAGAATAGAAATAAAAATAAAATAGAAGATAAAATATAAAGTATTATATATATAGATATATATATCTATATATATAATATATAGAATTAGCAGTAGCTACAATAAACGGTGCAAACAGTAAACAGTGCAAATGGAAGTCAGTAAAACAGTGCAAATGGATGTTCAAAATACAGATAGAAATTGTCCATTGTCTATTATCTAATTATCTATTGTCCTCCCTGCCTTTACTGAGAGCTGTTGTACAGTCTGATGGCCAGGGGGACGAAAGAGTCTTTGAGTCTGTTGGTGGAGCTGGACTGGGACAGCAGTCTGCCACTGAACACACTCCTCTGCCTGGTGAAGGTGTCGTGCAGAGGGTGGTGGGTGTTGTCCAGTATGGACAGCAGTTTGTCCAGGGTCCTTCTCTGCCACTGTCACCAGAGAGTCCAGCTCTGTGCCCACTACTGAGCCAGCTCTCCTCACCAGTCTGTCCAGTCGACCAGCGTCTCTCCTCTTGCTGCTTCCTCCCCAGAAAACCACAGCATAAAAGAGCACGCTGGCCACCACAGACTGGTAAAACATCTGCAGCAGTTTTTTGAAGATGTTGAAGGACCCCAGCCTTCTCAGGAAGTACAGTACTTCCATCCTTGATACAGCCAACTATCACAGTGTCGTCCGAGTATTTCTGCATTTGGCAGAGCCCGGAGTTATACTGGAAGGCGGCTGTGGCTCAGAGGCAGAGTGGGTCGTTCCTCAATTGGAAGGTTGTGGGTTCGATCCCCGGCTCCTGGTGCCACATGTCGAAGTATCCTTAAGCAAAATATTGAACCCCAAGTTGCTCCCGATGCCGTGCATTGGTGTGTGAGTGTGTATGAATGTTAGTTTCTGTTCGAAGGACTTTGCCGTCACTGAGTGAATCTGTGTGAAAGGGTGAAAAGGGTGAAAGGATGAATGTGGCACGTAGTGTAAAAGCGCTTTGAGTGGTCGGAAGACTAGAAAGGCGCTGTACAGGTCCATTTACCATTTACAAGGTGAAGAGGACGGGAGAGAGCACCGTCCCCTGTAGTGCTCTGGTGCTGCTGACCACAGTGTCTGACCATGCAGCCCTTCAGTCTGACGTACTGTGGTCTCTCCGTGAGGAAGTCCGTAATCCATGTCACCAGGAGTGGGTCCAGCCTCGTCTCTGTCAGCTTGTCTCTCAGCAGGAGCGGCCAGATGGTGTTGAAGGCGATTCTCACAGCGCCGCTCACCTTGTCCAGATGAGAGTGGGCCCTATGGAGCAGATAGAGGATGGCATCCTCCACTCCCACCTTCTCCTGGTATCCAAACTGCAGTGGGTCTTCTGCGTGGTGGGCCTGGGGTCTAAGGACATGGAGCAGCAGCCGTTCAAAGGTCTTCATAATGTGTGACGTCAGTGCTACTGGTCTGAAGTCACCCGGCTCCCTGGGGTGTTTTTTCTTTGGAACCGGGATGAGACATGAAGTCTTCCAGAGCACTGGGACCCTCCCCAGCTGCAGGCTCAGGTTAAAGACATGCTGGAGTGGCTCCCCCAGTTCAGCAGAACAGGCTTTAAGCATCCTTGGACACACTCTGTCTGGGCCCGCTGCTTTCCTTGGACGAAGCCTCCTCAGCTCTCTGCTCACCTGATCCTTGGTGATGGTAGTGGAGAGGGGGGTTGAACTGTCCATGGGTGTGGAGGGTGGCGGTGGTCTGCAGTCTGAGGTGGTGGAATTGGGGGAGGTGATGGACATGGTGGGGGTGTGAAGTGGGCCGTCGCTTGTTGTGGGAGCTGGAGTATCAAACCTGTTAAAGAACAGGTTTAGCTGGTTTGCTCTTCCAGCATCCCCCTGTCCTGTGATGCTAACCTTCTTCTTGAAGCCTGTGATGGTTTTCATGCCATCCCAGACCTCCCTCATGTTATTATGCTGCAGCTTCTGTTCTGCCTTGTTGTTGGGGAAGCAGCATACAGTTCTGATGGGGACCACAACTGAAGGAGCGTTTGGTCATGGACTGTCTCTGGATCTGTGGTTTGTACTGTGGCGTGAGCAGGACCAGGTCATGGTCAGACTTTCCCAGTGGGGGCAAAGGAGTGGCAGTGTAAGCTTCCCTCACGTTGGCATACAGGAGGTCTAATGTGCTGTTCTTCCTGGTGGGGCAGCTTACAAACTGGTGAAAGTCTGGCAGTGTGGAGTCCAGTGGTTGAAATCCCCGGAGATGGCGATGAATGCGTCTGGATGTTGTGTTTGCAGTCTCGCGATGGTGGAGTGTATGACATCACACGCGGTCTCTGCGTGCACACGCGGAGGGACGTAAACAACAACAGCAATGGCGTGGGAGAACTCTCTAGGCATGTAGTACGGTCTGAGACCTACCGCTAGCAACTCGATGTCTCTGTTGCACACGATCTCCTTCACCTTTGACATGCTCCTGGTTGCACCATCTGTTGTTGATAAACAGTGCGAGTCCCCCTCCTTTGCTTTTGCCGCTACGTCCAAAGTCCCGGTCCAATCTCACTGTAGTGAATCCAGGTAGATCCACATCAGCGTCCGGGGTGTTCTGGGTTAGCCAGGTTTCAGAGAGGCAGAGTAAACTGCACTCCCTGAACGTCTTGTCCGTCCTCACAAGGGCAGCCAGCTCGTCCGTCTTGTTGGTCAGACAGTTCACATTCCCCATTACTATCGATGGAACCGAGGGTTTGTACTTCCACCGCTTAGCCGCTAGCCTAGCCTTCACCTTCGCTCCGGCTCTGCAGCCTCCTCTTCAGCTCCTCAGGTATGGGGTGGAAAATGCTGGCACGTGAAAGCAGCTTCTCCCTTGAATAAACAAGATGTCCACCGCTATGTTATCCGTGAAAAGTCATTGTATCCATAGGATATATAGAGTTCTCCACAGCTAGTGTGATGTAAAGAGTTAAAAGTTTACAAAAACACACTCAAGTTACTAAAAACAACACGACACGCACAGAGCTACTGGATAAGCGTCCTGCTCGCGCCTGCGCCGGAAGAGTATAGATATTAAAAGTTTTACATAAATTTGATATGAGTTAGCATCCCATGCCTTGTTCTGTTGGGTATTTATTTCATTGAATAACCAAACCCAGACATCCCTGTCGGCTGCCTGCTTTAAAGAACAATTCCAGCGCAAAATGAACCTAGGGGTTAATAACACATGTGTACCGAGTTCGTCCGTTCTCTGGGATATGTTTTCATGCTAGTCGAACGTGACCGGTTTTAGCACAAACCGCTAATTACCTCATAACGCTAGTCAATGGGGCACAGAGTAAAGAGAAAAGAAATCGCTATTTCTATACCACTAACAAGGCTCAAAATAGCACCACACTTACACGGTAGCATAATGATGGCCCCTACCTGTAAACCGAAGCATTGAGAACTTTGTAAGTGTACAGACAGTTTATTAAAAAGATAGTTTAGAACAACAGTAGCGTTCACGTATACACCCGGGCGCCATCTTGGGAAAACAGTCACGCGACCAGTCGAACTCTCTGAGATGTGAAGTGAATCTGAGACGTTGTTGCCGGAAGAAAGCAGTGAGCACATAAGAGAAGCACTGAACGCAACAGAGACTAGTGCTTCCACAGGATACACACTAAAGAGATGGCATATTATTCAACCGAATTTGAAGACATCGACAACGAGTGCTTCTCTTATGCGCTCAGTGCAACGTCATTGAGAAATAATTTTCAAAATAAAATACCCCGCGCAAACTCTGGTTCAAATTTCACACGACATCAACACTGTGGCACCAGGCCAGAAGTCAGTCAGAGAAAAATTTAAGTAGTGAAACGCACCGTTTTGTATCCTTTAATGACAAAATACACACGTAAACAACATCAAGCAGGTAAGCAGCTCTGAAGACATTAATGCTCTCGGTGGGATTTGAAGATCACAGAGCATAACTGCGTAGCAGACGCAGTCATAAAGCCGTGCCTGGTGAAATTTCAGGGTAACTCTTCTTGTCTTTGAGAAACTAAAAAGGAATCCATATGAATATGGGTTCACAAAGTTCCTCTGCACAACATACAGCAGTAACAGCTCATCAGTACACATTTTCCTGCTGCCACAGCTGGAGCACGCAGTGCGTTGGGGCCACTGTTCATACAGTGTTACCGTTCATCAGTGTGGGTGCTCACATTGCTGTTACAGTTAATTGTTGTTGGTGTAGACGTGCCCTTTAGTGACTGACGGTTTTGTCTGTTTGTTTCAGCGGTGGTCAGTGCTATCCCGGTGCCAGCTCTGGACTCTTCTCAGTATCCTGGTATCCTGCCTTCACCATCCTGTGGCTTCACTCACAACAAGTTCAGCCTGAGACCGATGCCTTTCCCCAGCCTGACTGTGGACAGAGGATACACACCAGGTACTGCATTACTACTTACTGCTAATACTTCTGAGAATACTACTGATACTGCCATTATAGAGGCAGAGATACAAAGCAGGTAGTGGTCATATTACTAAAACTACTGACTTATACAGACAACACATACATCTGTAGTTCTTGTGTTCAGCACTCTTTAGTCAGTCACTGACCATCTATTGAAATAACCACTATAATTGTGAACTTCTGTACACCAGTCCCTCCAGGGTTTTGCAGGCTTTTTTAAAAATCGTTGCCGCCTAAAATGCCTGATTTTCAAATTCTGTTGCACGTCTGCTTGATCTTGACAACTAGAAACAAGGAAGTGATTTTGGTTAAATTTGTAGAAAAGTTGCAGTGATTGGAGAAAACTGCAAAGTCACGGAGTATTCATAGGTTTGGTTGAATTTGCTCAAATTGTTGCGATGACAACATTGTAACTTCCTGGAGGGACTGCTGTACTCCATATCTTACAATGTATTCAAATTTGAAACAGGCCTAATAAATATATATTCAAAAGCTGTAAATAAACTAAAACACCACTAAAACCAGATTGAACATCACCTCAGCTACTTTCATTTTATGTAACATGTCCTCATACCTAAACAATAGAATAGCTTGTTTGTCAGTTTCTCCCAAAACCACATATATAACAGTTAAGAATACCAACGATATGTATATGGGTCACAATAAACTACCTATACAGCCTTTGGCTAAACATAGGCTAAAATTAGTTCAAGTGGCTTAGTGTAGGCTAATTGAATTTGGGAGCTTTATACTCCAGCAACCCTGATTACCCGAGACTGATGCCAAACACATCAGTTATTCTTCATTCTGAAAGACTTCTGCTCTAATGTTAAAAGGGAAACATAACGTTTAAAAATATGAGCAAGTATGTGAGTGATCAGTCACACCGGGTTACAACGAAGACTGTCTGACAGTCTGGTCCTTTATTTTACTAATAGGACTAACCTACACTGCAATGTAACAACAATCCTTTTCTTTATTTCCATGTCTACATCAGCTGGTACGGATGCTGACTTTTGCGTGGGACTTGCAGCTTTACCTTCAGTCTTTAAACATGATATCAAGTAGCCTTATGTAGGCATCAAGCATATATTTAAGGCCCAATCTACAGAGTTGTCTGAAATGGTAGTTTCATGAGCCAGCTAGCAACAGATGAGAGACTCTGCCAGCAACAGTTGTCAGTTTACCCAGCAAAATCAATGGTCGCCGTCTAGAATGGCGCAATCTGCTTTTGTCTACATGTGAAATGAAGGAATCATCGTTTCAAATATTACGAATTTTGCTGGTGAATCTACCGTTATCACTGTGTATATGTGCCATGCAAGAACAGAGAGTTCACCATGGTTAGCAACAGTAACTAAGGGGCAGGCCTTAGCAGTGTTGGCAGTAAGGCATTACTAGCAATAACATTACTTTCCTTGATAACCAGTAGTGTAACTAATTACTAATAAAATTTCAGTAACAATACTACAGTTCCATTTTTTTCTTTGTCTTTGTTACTATCCCAACATATACTGTGGTTATCGCAGTTATGGTTTTTATTAATGTATCACTAATATAACTGGTGCTATGCTCTGACCGCTGCAGCTGTTAATCGAAAGAATAGTACACGTAATAATAACACAGCCTTAACCTTTAATAAACACAACACTGCAACACTTAATCGTTCTAGATCTCTCTCCACCGCTCCCCTCCTCCCCCTCCCTGACGTATTTAAGCCCCATTTTGCTGCAGAGCTAAATGCTAAACGACGTGGTGGGGAGCAGTAATTCAGTAATTCAGTAATTGGCTAATTCCTGGTCGGCTTGTATCAGTGATTTAACAACAGCAGAGAGACGGGGAGAAGCTTCAGAGTCATTGAATTAGCAGACACACCGGGAGGGCTGATCACTGCTGGCAGAACACACACACTCACAATGAGCTGACAGGAGTGTGAGGTGGGGCAGCTAATGACAGGCGCATATAATGAGCGAGAGATACAGAAGCAGTTAATGAGGCAGATAACATAAACTTTAAAGTCACACAAACAATGAGACATCGAGAATGTGTCCATAAGGACTCCCACTCCTAGCAATTGTGAAACCCTAACACCCAATCAGGGGGCTCCATGCCCAACACACCCAGCTAATGACGGTATTCAGAATTTGAATCAATCTCTTTTAGATCAATTGCTCCTGATGATTGTGATGGAGTGTTCTCGATAGCAACAGCTGATTCTGATCCTTACTTATAGTGATGCATCACATCATATTTTGTGGTTCAAGCTGCTTGTACTGTTCACACCGACTCCATCGTGGGTAGCCCAAGGTAAGATCGGATCACATCCAAACTTTGTTAAATCCACAAAACGTTATTTTAAAGTGCAGTTGAGATCCAAGAGTTTCCAAAGATGCCAAAAATGTCTTTGGGGAAATCTTTCAAAAATTAAGCACAAGACATGAAGAATATTTCCTTTTGATGGAACATTGGTTGATTTGATGAGTAGACCTATATTGCTAGCATCCAGATGAACTCCACATACAATTTAAGACACTTTCCTTCACATGTAGCCATATATATACGTCTCTGTTGGCCAGATCGGAAATCTGATTTCATGTAATTTCATCTTCCTGGCACATGAAAATTAGGGTCAGCTCTACTCTGGTGGTAGTGCATCTTGTGATTTACAGAGTTTCCTAATGGACCCATAGTTTTAACTACTCACTAATGCAGTAACTGTTGTTAACTCTATCTGCCGTTAGCTGGCCAAAAACAACTGAGGTGTTGTTAAACAGTGTTACTTGCGTCCTTCCATCACTGCAGCGATGGATATGAGGTTTGTTGTCAAATATGGCGTGTGATGGAGAGGAGAGGGGTGGGCAGTGCTAATGGAAGGAGGAGTGGAAGTAGATCAAACTGGGGCTAAGGAAAAAAGAGGAAGACACATCCTCCCTTCCTCTCTTCTATGTTTATTACACTTCACTCTTCTTCTTTAGTATTTGTTGTCTGGAAAATATAAAATGTATCCATGGATGGATGGATGAATGAATCCTTCAATCACAGTAACACCAGTGTGATATAACGGGCAGATGGGGTAGGGGAGGTGATGGGGGAGGGGCCTGACCATTACTGCCCACTGTGTTTGTGTTCCACTCCCACCTGCACAATAGAGATTTTGTGTCTTCTCCTGTCCCGCAGTTGAGAAGACACTATTTTACTGTCAGTAATTACTGAGACATTTTGAAAAATGCCAGACTTTTTTTTTTTTTTTTACTTTGTCTCCATCCTTCTGGTGGGTGCAAATTCAGGGATCTGCAGTTTATTTTTTGACCACCCACTCCCACCCTCGGCGAAGTCAGATCCGTTTGCTCCTGTGAAATTTCCTTCCAATGCAGCCCTCTAGTTCTATCTATTAAAACTGCGTAGGTGGAATTGGGTGCGTTTGACTGGGACACCCCAGGACCCTGATACTTTGGTATTTTTAAATAGCACAAATTGAAACAGAAACCTAAAGCAATGATATGAAGTCAACAGGAACAAATTGAAAAATTGGAAAGATAGAATAAAGCACCTATGACAAAAAGTATACCTCTGGGGTCTGCAAAATCTGGAGTCAGTGTTTGGTTTGTCCCTTTTGGGCTACTGTAGAAACATGGCGGACTCCATAGATCCTCAATGTTACACACTGGACAGCCAACACAGAAAACACCAGCGAGAAATTTCACACTCCAACAAGGAGAAAGAACAAAACTGCAAACCTGGCAGAACTCAGGGTCTTTACGCATGAGGAAAAGATTGATGTTTTAAATAAAGTTATTCAGTTGTACAGCTGCGATTTAACAGGTTTTAAAAATCCATGAGCCTTTCAGTGTTTAAATGACAAAATGTGTTTATTTGCTTTCATGGAAAACTAAAGACCAACATGGAATGTCTATCTAAACCCCATTGTAGACAGGCAGACAGACAGACAGACAGACAGACAGACAGACAGATGTTACATTCCTGACAGAAACACATTCTCAGTCCCGTGGCCTTCCTGCAGCAGTAATTTACACAATAGGGGCCCATTTTCTCAACACAATGCTGCCGACATCAAAGCACAAGCTGTCTGTGAAAAAACACTGAAGCTTTTTGTTGCAGAATATTCACACGTTTGAAGTTCTGCTGTTTGGTTTTTCCGATGTATGTATGATGATGATGATGATGATGATGATGAGGATATTTGGTTTTTCTGATGTATTCAGTGTATTTCTGTCTTTTCTCCAAATTAGTGTTTTTTACAAATAATACTGTGATTCAAAAAATGTTTTGTCTTTTTTTGTCTTTTGTCCCTCCTCTCTGTTCCCATTCTTTCATTCCTCTCATCCCCAAATCCATCTGTCATCTCTTTTTACCACTTCACCCCTCTGTACGAACTCCCTTCATCTCCTCCTCCCTCTTCCTCAGCAATGGCTTCAGACACCTCCGCCAATCCTCTCCTCCAGCAGCAGCCTCCACCCCAACAGACCCCTCCCCTCCTCCCTGGCTCGTCCGCCCCGCCCGGGGAACATGTTCCCGGGGTCGGCCCGGTGCCCGGGGCCCCTGTGGCTGTTACCGCAGCCGCTGCAGAGGAGGCACAGGCTGGTAGCGGTCGGACCATCCCGACAGCCTGCGTCCGGCCCACCCACCCGTTGCGAAGCTTCACCAACCCGCTGCTGCCACCCCCAATGGGGACCATCGACCCCAAAGTGTACACCTCCATGATGCCACAGTCCAGTGAGTACAGCTGTTTGGTTTACAGATCAAGGGTCAAGACGCACCCAGGTTTTTTTTTTTTTTGTTTTTCCAAATCTGCAACTAAACTACAGTGCAAAAGTTGATATTGTGTTTGTTCATATAGACAAGTAAAATGTCACATCTCACTTGCCTGTTTGGACAAGTGGTAAAAAAAAGAATGAAGCAAAGGCTTTTCTGGAGCTGATGATGGAGGTAGCTAAGGAATAAGCTATCTCACTTCCTTCTCATCTCTTTTGAGCATTGCACATGCTCAAGACCGATCGGGCATTTACGATAAAATTGCAGCAGGCAACGTTTTTATGAGTTGAAGTACGAGCAAGCTTTTTCTTGTCAGGGAAGTAGGAGTTTAGTTGGGTTAGGGGCTATGGGCAAAACTCCAACTATGTATCGCGCAGTTTGCTGCAAGTTTGAGTGCAAGGCGGATAAAATGGGGCTGTTTTTGAAAGGCATATCAAGTATCTAATCTGGTCTCTGTTTTTGATAACCACTATTAAACAAAATGATTTGAATAGGGACAAGTAACAATAGTTTTGGGGAAAGTAGTAGTACATTAATGTTGAGCCCTTATAGAAAAACATTTTGCATCGGTTTGCAAGTGTGCCGTGCATTCTGGACCCTTTCAGATGTCTTTGATCCTCTTTAGTTGGCAGTCAAGGGTGAAACCACTATGTCAATGCATGTTGCTTGATGTTACATAACATATCATAACATATGAAGTGATGTGGCATAACATGAGACATAACGTGACATAAACTTAAATTACATTATGTGATTTGACGTATGTTAAGTTCCTCTGATGTCTACAAGGCTAAAACTCTCAACTATTGAAAGGAATGGGGAAACCCTAACTGAATCTGAATCCATCTTGCCAGGCATCAAGCTGTGCTGCTTGCCAGCATGAGCTACGGGTGTGGTTTGTGTGACGACGTGACAGTTTGCTCAAAAACGACATTGGCGGATGCTGCTAGCATCAGTTCTATGAGAACTGGAGAGTATTTCTTCATTGAAAGAAGAGCAAAGAACATTGTTTTGTTGACTAAAGTAGTGAACTGTTCCTTCGTTTTGGCTGATATATAATGGGTTATCTTAATTAACATACGTTTGTTGAGATACGTTTGTTAAGTCATGAGACAGTAATGTTAAGTGATTACAGTGATTCAACAGAATGCTTTTGCTTTATCCAGTTTTACTGCATTAAGATATTTGTGCAATACACTTAAGGTTTTATAATTTATTAAGTAGCTTAACTATTACATTCCAGCCAATTAATATACCTTCAATATAAACAAACTTTCACTGAAACCTCACTCCTAGTAGAAATTGTAGCCATCCTAGAATTGAGCTCTTTTCATTTAGTGCTCATTCCTTGAAATTTTTTCCAGCCTGCTCTCACTGCTCTGCTTAAAATGAAAACAAGAAAATACGGGAGGTTTATCACACATGATGACAAAAACAATATTGAAGTTCCAGTTTGCTGTTGATTGTTTTGTCAGATTCCAGTGACTCTTTGTTTAAGCTCTATTCTCTCTGCTGAGCGGCACTTTGTTTGATATTTTATTCAGGGAAGCTAAATGTGTTAGCCCCAGGCTGCCCAGGTGTGTTTATGTGTGTGTGTGTATTTGTAGAAGCATACACTGTAACTGGCCTTGACATTAGCCAGAGGGTTGGATCTGATCTGGACTGACCTCACTCTGTTTTCTCTTTCTTTTTATGTTACCTGTCTGCCTCTCCGTATGTTCACCCCTATCTCTCCCTTTCACCTCCCCCCCCTTCTTTATTTTTTTTAAATCAAACATGTTGCCAAAGCAAAAGTCGTGTATAGAATATAAATAATACTAAATACTAATATTACAGTGAAACAAATATCTAATATCTTTGTATATTTATTTTACTTTATTTTCATAGCATCACTTTGGCATATGAATATAATTTCCTCATTTGGTTCATACCGTGTATTTTTATCTGGGCTCAGATAGCTTTGCTCACTCTCTCTCCATTATATTTGAAAAAACATCCCTCTCCCACATGAAAATATGGCTTTCCACAGTCTTGTCTTATTTCAGCCATGGTTCTAGTGATGGTCGACCACTTTGGACTGAAATATCTTGACATATTTCAAGTGGATTGCCTTGAACTGTGTTATAGATATCCATTGTACACAGAATATAAAAACTATTGATGCCATGACTTTCCCCTAAATAAGTTTTCATCTACGTATATAATGTGACAATCACTGCATGATACTCCCCTAAATCTTACTCACAGTGCTAAATATTAGTAATCTACACTTTGTTATAGTCCTGAAACTCAATTTAGCATTAACAAATCACAAGGATTACAAACTAATTAGTCACCAATTTCTGATTTGTCACACTAAGGCTGGATTTGCATCCCGGACGATCCCCCATTTGTCACATTCCCTCAGCCAGTTTGTGACAATACTTCCATAAATCTCGACATGAATTGTGTCAGTAAGGTGTTGTACAACCATGAGCCTCCAGGACAGGAATTAACACAGTTCCTCCAAAAGATAGTCTCTAATTCCCTCACTGTCTGCTTTATTTTTTTTTATATTCCTCATCTGTTTTTTTAGATCTTTTTAATCTCTCTTTGTGGCTCAGCGTGTCATTCTCTCTCTGATCGCCTGCAGCAGTGTGAACAGAAAATAAAACACTCGCCTACAGTACACATGATCCCTGGACAGTATGTGTACATTATGTGTAGGTGTATTTGTTGCATTTTCTGGCTCTCTGTAGGTGCGTATCACTTGTATGTGTGTGTATGTGTGTGTGGGTGTATATAGTTCCATTATGGTTCTGTTTACACGCCCAGGTGGCCTCAGATTAACATTGATTTTCAGCTCCTGGAAACCTTTAGCTCACAAATAGCGAGCCCGCGGCGACGCTCGCCTCGACTCCCAGAGACCCCCCGCTCACCCTGTGACCCCCTACCCCCCCTTCCATAGCGCAGAGCCCCAGAGCCGGGCAGTCCTACCTTCATCAACTCCCCCTCCTCCTCCTTTCCATCTCTCTATCAAGGAGGGGAAAAAACAGACTTGGGAGCGATGGCGTTTGATGTTCATTGTTGGTCTTGTTTGTGTGTTTATCTGAGCCTGAATGACTCCCTCGGTGGAAAGAATGGGGTGTTTTCATGGTTTAATTGGATTGTTGTGGGGAGAGAGAGAGAAAGAGAGAGACCTGAACAGACTAAGGATGGATACTCAAGCTTGTAAGATGGATAGAAAGCTGCAGAAAGAGGTGTACATGACATTAGTTCTTCCTCTAATATACCTGATGTTGGATCAGGTGTTGAAAGAGTCCTATAAAAAGAAGTAAAATCTGAACTTCTGGGTTCTGTTTCCGAAGTTTCTGGATTTTATTTGTCATTTATTTTTCACATTGTAAAAAGGCACGAGACAGGATGCAATTACTTTTTTAGTATGTAACCAAAGCCATAATCTTTCTTCAACCTGAACCAAGTGTTTTAGGAGCCTGATCTAGAGGTGTGCGAGTCATCCAACTCAATTGGAATAGATCATATGTGAATGTGGAATATGTTCAGCGAGGATATTTTGCGTCAAGACCTCGTCACTCCCCACAAGGATTCACCAAACCAAAAGTATGTGAGAATACAGTTACAGTTAATATTTTGGCCACAATTATCAGGGTGTGAAAATTATTGTGGTGTGAAAAGGTAGGACCTAAACTCCTGTCTTCAGTGTCAAAGTGTTAAGCTTTGTATAGCCAACAATGTAATTTAAGGCCATCACAATAGTGACCCTAACTAATATTTGATTTCCACATCGTATTAGTAGAATATGTGACCTGCTCCATCATTTTGAGTCACTTTGACCCAGAAACACATTTTGAGTTTTCTTCATGGCTGTAAAGAGGAAAGTCTCAGCTTTATGGCGATACCAAAATTATTTTTCTACTCCAAAATTGTATGAGACACGCCCTTCCAAAGGTCGACTGTCACCAAACCTTGTTTTTGAGAAAAAGGGCTCTAAAGATAGCAATCAACATTCCGCCATATTCCAAATGAATTGAAAGACATTTATAAACAGTTTATAGTCAAATAAATAAACTTACAATTCAAAGTGCTTTACATAATTATAATCAGAGACATTGTATGCTACCATCGGGTCAGCCACGAGTGGAATATCTTCCTCCTGGCCTCCGTCACACTCACTTTCTTCGCCATCACAATCGGAGCCGGCCGGTGTCGGTAGCACGAAATCCGAGTCAGACTCGGAGGTCGAGCCGCCGCTGTCACTCTCACTCTCAGCTGCCGGTGCGGTGAAATAGTCCGTAATAAGGTCGATCCAGTTGTCGTAGCATGTCTTACAGGAATTGAATTTAAAAGTCTAGGCTGTCAATCTGTCAATCTGTCTGTGTCTATCTAAACTGACAGTTGACAGATGACATAGATGACACAAACACGCTAGCCGGTGTTTTGAACTCTGACACCTGTTTCGTTTTATTTATGCTAGCTATATTTATCCTTTGTATTTTACATTAATTTTGACATGGTATGAAAGCTGAGACTTTATTTAATTAGAAACATGTAAAAACTGAAAATAGCCCAAAATTGTATTTTCTTGTAAAAACGTGTTTCTACACAAACGGGCCACTGCGACATCCGACTCATTTTGATGGAACGCGTCACATATAATCATATTTTGTTTGAGACAAGGTTGACATCCCATTATAATCCAAAATGTGATTCAGAAACATAAATTTGAGATAAAGTGAATGAAAGAATCTGAAGTTGAACAAGTCAATGTACAGTTATGTTGCTGTTTCTGAGCTTGAGCTGAAGCAATGGTCTTTTCTTGTTCACCAACCACAGAAAATTCCACTCCTCCTCCCTCATTTTATATCAATTTTTAAACTGACACCTTCCTTTCTCTTTAAATTGAGCCTCCAAAGCCCATTTGCAGAGCAAAGTATGATGGTGGGCAGTTACTCACCTAAATTGGCCTGAATGTGCGGTTTAATGCTGGAAGCTGTAATGGGATTGTCTGACTCAATGTCTGATACTGAGAAAAGACATTTCAGCCACAGCTGGAGGCAGACGCAGAGTCAGCTGTGATGGATGTTTTAAAGTGTACGCCTTCATCTTGCCTCGTAGGACACGCATTATTGCCAATGAAAAGCTTTAAGGTAGTTTAAAATAGTTATCAGTGGCAATTGGACAACCATGTAGGACAGAGGAAGGGATTTTTTTATAGTCATTTACAAATCTTAAGCTTGGCCTTTTCTTATTTTCCAGAGGCAGCAACATTCATTACACCACACTATACAAAAGCCTTACCAGTTTTTTTCTGAGGGTGGCACTACAGGAAAGGTCAGGAGGTCACCAAAATCATTAGGATTTATCTCTGTATGGCAAAAAATCAATTAACTCAGTCAGAAAATCCCCCAAAAACACGAACATGACCATATGCTGTAGATATTGAGGAGAGCAGCAGGTAAATCCAGGTGAAACCTCTGATCTCAAAATCATATGACCACCAATACCGACCACGTGAAGAAAGGGAGATGGGAGATAGAGGATAAAGGATGAAAGATGTTGAACCTTTCAGGTATGCTGAAGCTGAGGAGGGTGCAAAAGGACAGAGTTGGTCTTCAATTTGCATTTGATCAGACTAAGAAATAGAAAAGGTGTTGAAGTGGACAAGAATGTGCACTGAAATCCTTCAGTTTGCAGACTTTATGCTGTTGTCACACCATTTAAATCACAAAGTTCAATGTAGTCTTTGTCCTATTTTTATGGATGCCCACTTCTGCTGGGGGAAAAAAGGAATGACAAAAAAATGACAAATGGTAAATCAAAATTATGAGATAGTTTGTGAGGTAGTGAGGCAAAATTATAATATATTATGTTAGAATTATAAATAGTGATACTGTAGAGTATCTGTTCCATCTCAGACTATATCAGTCTACCTGATATTATTACCTATTAATTCTAAAAGACAGTTTCCCATAAACTGCCACAATCCCAAGCTGAGGGAACCATACATGTGCTGGAGATAAATCAACAGATTTCCACTCTTTAACAGTGATCTTCATGATGTATTGCAATTATCTGGACTTCAAACTTGACTTACTCACCATAAGTATATTAATTTTTATCTCCTCCACATATTTACAATAAATAAGGAAAAAACTTTTAATTTGTGTTGAAGAGATTAGTTGAAAATACTTTTCATATGTAAATATTTGTATTTCTCAGTTTTTGCACAAATACTGAGATAAAGATACAATTGTGGCTCATGTTCTGAGAGTGAGAAAAGTGTGAGAGTGAAAAGTTCACTAAAACCCTAACCACTCAGCCTGTCTGTGCACCTATGTTCCTGACCAATGAGGGAGCACTTCATTGGTGAGGTAGACAGGTGCACAGACAGGTTGACATCAAACAGGCAGACAGAAGATATAGAGAAGATAAAACAGGCAGACAAAGAAACACCAAACTCCTGTGTGAAGCAGAGTAGATGTTGCCTGTCTCCCTCCAGAGACACGATGTCTCCTCAAAGACACTTTTCATCTTTAACTGTATTTACTTCAAACCCTCCTCAGGATCAATAACCCCGCCCCCTCTATCCTCACTATCGCTGTAAATCTCTCCATCTTTGCCTTCGACCCAGAAACAGAGACAGACACCACTGATGTGACCCCCGGCGGGCGTTTCACACCTCCACTCCAGCTTGTCTGGTAAATATATCCACCTTTCTGAGTAGACGAGCCGCCTCTCCTTACACACCCCCATCCCTCTCTATCAAACACCCCTAGGGTGAGCCAGGCACCGTGAAACTGTCTTTTATGGCTTTCTCCACTGTGGATGTATAACCTTTGCTTCAGCTCTCTACTGCTGCAGCTCATTGTGTTTTTTTCCACAAAATGTTTTTTTCTGGAGCTCAGTTCAGTTTGGATCTGGTCTGACAGCAGCGTGCTGAGAAGTCATACAAACACATTTGGTTCTGCTTCATTCTGAAATGAGGCTGGCAGGGATTTCTACACCGTATTTACAGAGATTCAGAGTCACTCAAGGTCAGTATTACTGTGAAAATAAAGAACTTAGACACAAAGATTTTAGCCCATGTAAGGTCGTGATACTCCACACACCAGTAAGTATGGATAGATGGAAGAAACAACGCAGGTAGTCTTAGGCACTGATCACACGGAGACTAGGGCTGCACTATATGGTAAAAACATCATATTGCGATTATTCTGACACGTTGTGATTGCGATGTGATTTCTGATTAGTGGGAATGATCACTTTTGCATCTCAAATGTAATTTCACTGAACAGGAACAATTAAAATCATGATGATATGGAATTATTTGGGCTCTGTAATGGTTCAAAATCGGGTTCGGAAAGCGCATCGGGGATAAACCAGCTGGTGCACCTGTGCGACTGGCTAATCAAATATGAGTACCGATGGAAAAACGTCAACACAAGCAGACATTAAGCTCTAGATAAGTAAAGTGGATAACTGAGGTTTCTTTGGTTTCCCCCCCGCCACACCCTTGCTCCATAGCTCTCTCACAGTCTAACCTATTTACCGGCATAGTAAACGGCATCAATAAAGGAAGGAAGTGGTAAAGTACTAAAGCTTGCTTGATTTGATTGGCTGTCCTATGTTGCGTACTAGTCCTGGGGCAAAAAATGTAAAGATCTCACATTAGGCCTCCGATCAAAAAGCTATAGATGAGGCCATCCTCAAAGGACAAGTAGATGGGAGTAGCTGAGTTAGCACAAGCACAAGCACAATTGTCTTCTGGCACTTGTTACAGAGTCAGCAAGGCTACAGAAAAGTAGTCTTTGGCTGTTTTTGTCTGTGCACTGCTAGTCTGAGCAGCTGGAAAGCTAAGCAGTAGCGTGCTAGCTAGGTAGAAAGCAACTAGTTTTCAATGGAAAGTAGCTAAAGCCTGCTCGCAATGTCGTTAGATGTTACTAGATTACATCAAATGCTGATTTACACATCCGTCGCTGAGACCATAACTATTTACATATATATAACATATAAACAAGATTCTAAACAAAACCTAATATATGGTTGGACCGTGTATGATCAGCGATGGTGTCTGTAATGTGAATTTCTGGATATTAAATGTTCCCAGTAATACTTTTTCTTACTGAAGTGGCATGTCATATGACATGCTTATGCTACATTTAAGTCAAAATGCTTTCCCCTCATATCTTAAAATGTTTGATTTGAAAGAGATTGTGATTATAATCACAACTGTTGTAATCATTTATTAACTCCCCCTTCTCTTTTTTATTCGATTCAATCTGCAGGATTCCTGTGGTGTTTCTATGACTCATCCTGTATTGAGTGTTTTGTCAGACTGATTATTTGGGGTGCTTTAACTGTGCACTCCCTCTCATGCCTCTCGGTGCATGGAGAGCTGTTTTCTCTCCTACTCCGCTCTCTGTTGGACTGTTACAGCGCGTAACCCTCTTCTCTGTTTTTCACAGCAGTAGGCTTTATCTGGTTTTCCAGTTTCATTTCCCTCATGGTGACTATGAGACCATTGTACTGTCTGTACCCTCTGTGTGCATATGATGTGCTGTGATGGGTTGTTGCGCTGTGATGCATTGGTGAGTTATGGACCGATAATTGTTTTCTTTTGAATTGGGTGTGCTTGTAGGTAGGGTTAGGGTGGAACGTTAATTACTGTAACTCCAGATTTTACGAGTGGGCCTATAGGCGCAGCACTCTAAGCTGTGCGCCCCACTGGTTCCCTTAACTAGCTGAAGAAAAATCTGTTTTGGCAGCCGATTGTCTGGTCTCTGTTCAACTTGTACACAACGTGATTCTTAGGTTCTGCTCAAATGAGGGATGAACCCACTAGTGATAGCCATAGAGGGTTGCACCTACAGAATCTGGAGTTAACATAATGTTCATGCTTCATTTTGAAAGGGCAACGGCCAATGAGGAAACTCTATGACTCACTCACTCAGTAATTAACAGACTTTAGTGTTCATAGTGGTGTCCGCCTCTCGGTGCATGGAGAGCTGTTTTCTCTCCTATTCCGCTCTCTGTTGGACTATTACAGGGCGTAACCCTCTTCTCTGTTTCTCACAGCAGTAGGCTTTATCTGGTTTTCCAGTTTCATTACCTCATGTACGTAGTTGATTTTTCATCAAAATGTATTGGAAAGAAGAAACAAGGACAGTGAAGTCTATTAAAAGGTGTATCTTTTGAAATATCACTAGAAGAAGAAGAATCATAGAATGTCCCATAGATAACAGAAATCCCTTTATATTACATACATGTAGGTATGCAGTAGGCCTATATGATTTTGTCAGTGTACAAGTAAACCAACCACAGCAGATGAGGACCTCATCTATGTAATGGAAGAATTGTTATAAAGGAAGTATTTGGAGTTTGTCTTCATTGCTCTCAGCTGGAATCCTGAGGTGGAGTATTCATGCTCTTTACAGCAAAGTATGATTCAACGGTTTGAAAGAAATCTTTATTCTCAGTAGGAGACCATAAGCAGGCAGATTCTACCCAGTACTTGAGGATAAAAAAGAGACATTTCCTTTCACTACATCCTTGTTCTTCAGTGAAGAAGCTCCTTTTTTCATTGGTTTTTAAGGATTACTGATTTAAACTGTTTAGGAACCTGTTTCACTTTCTGAAGGACAGATTTTCACTTAAAGCTAGCTTTTCAAGTGCAGGAAATTTTCTCGGAACGGTTCTAGTGATTCATAAAAAAAATTCCAAAAAGACTTTCCAACATCAAGTGAATTACATCATCATATTTCATCATCATCATTTTATCATCGTATCTTTGTGTTGTTGTATAGCCAGATAATCAAAATCTGAATAATCGAGTGTCAACAAAATGTAGTTCAGTCTCTTAATGCTGGGATGGCATTATTTTGTTTTGTTTTTACTAATGAAAAGTGAGTGACATATCCGTTGTGCCAGTTATTTTCAGTTGACCCGGATGGGGTAGTGGTTGCTCGGAGAGTAGGAATATGTCCGTTTTTATTTTTGTAAATTGCCTGACAAAAACTCGTACAGCTGCTGTTACCATGTTTCAAAGCAATTTTTCACCATTTTTTACAAAGCCCTGATTAGTCTACAAGGAAACCAGTCATCAATGAGCAAATAAAACCATGGGTGTGTGTAGTGATGATATGTATCAATCCACTGTGCGTATATTAACTGTTCTTGAGATTCATTGGAACTATAAGGGAGTTTAGTTACTTGGATAATCCGGTCAAAAATCTCTCGCATAGTTTAAAGAGTCAAAATTTGAACAGTTTTATGATTACAAGTCCATGATTGACTATTTTGCAGTACAGAAAATTTAAGAACAAATTCAAAGACACTCACAGACTTGAGGTTGAGCCATTTTGGCTAAATAGAAGTCTCTTCCATGTCTTCAAATTTAGACTTGCATGCACTTAAAGGATGTTGTCCAACCAGAATATGATCCATTTGGTGCAACAACATTTGGAAAGTCTAGTAGAGCCACACAATTAAATCATTATATCCCCCATTCAAGTTAGCGGAGGGCTAAACCAAGAAGTTAGCAGCTCGGCTGTGCTTCGCTGACGGAAGTCTCCAGTAAAATCTGCTCTGTGGGCCCCGTGATGTCGAAACTCTGGGTAATGCTATACCCAGAAACTGAACTTTTCTGGCTTCAGGCGTCACTGAACAGGTTTCATGGAATCAATGGAGCCACGCCTCCAACACTATATCCAGACCTCCCTTAATGCATCCATGATGCTGCGCTAACAGGCACAATGACAGCATGAATCGATTGTTTGAATGCCTAGAAGACTGACCTGGCAAAGACTACTACTAAAGTGGCCATGTGAGTTATGACTCTTCTTCATCAGGAGTTATAGAGGAAGTAGTGTGATCTTTTACTGCCACAAAAAAACTCATATGGAATAGATTGTTGGGTCAATGAAGTGTGTTATTTTAAAATCTGTTTCCTACCAACCAGAGCATGTGAGCGGAGCGGACCGGGTGAAAATTTCCACTCCTCGCTCACAGACCTGTCAATTTGTGCCAGTCGTCAGCTCCGCCTGGTTCTGCGCATTCTCCGCTCCGCTCCGCTCCGCTCCACTCCATCATAAATTTTATCCCGCTCCACCCGCTCACCACTCCGCTCAAAAAAAAAAACCTGCATCGTACAACCCTCAACTGCAATCTTCTATTCACAAATAAAACATGAGCTTGGCCGTTTTCTCAACTAAGACATAAGGGTAATGTTTCGTTTTAAAGCCGACAAAGTAGTAGACTGCCGTGTTTCCGAGAAATGTGTCCTTTTAGATTCCAAAACGACTCTTTACCGACTGCAACAATGTCGCCGCATTCTTTTTCTTGTTCCACATTATCCCCATCTGTTACTTTTACAGGAATGGTACACTTGTTCGACTTCTCAGTTTCTTTTCTGAAGTACACATTAAACTCCATAGTTTTGAAAGAATTGGAGTGAGAGATAAGGCTTTGCTCCACCTTTAAAAAAAATTGCCGCTCCTCGCTCAACACAAAATCCTTCCGCTCCCCGCTCATATGCTCTGCTACCAACAGTCAACATTGTTTTGTTTTTTTACCATAACCACCATATTTCTCCAACCTTAACGAGTAGTTTTTCTTCCTAAACTGAAGAAAACCTTAAACAAAGAGGTGGCAGAAATTTTTTGTTTTGTTTTTGGGACTTGTTTCCTCTCTGTTGAGTTTGTGGACAGTGGGTTCTGTACTGTAAGAAGAAAGAACTGGATTTTTGAGACTATTTGTATAAAAAAAAATGAAGTTTTTCTTTCTTTGACACTTTGGACATTTTTCTGTGCCGTGACGACTGTTGATGTTAAAGGAAGTTTAAATCTGACTGTTTCATGTTCTCTGGTGTAATCCACTGCTATTAAGGTGTTTTGTTTCACAGGGAGGAGAATGGATGTTTATTGATCAGGAAGTGAAGGAGTGCAGTGCAGGGGAAAGGAGGAGGGGATTGTGGGTAGAATAAGCCTGAGGATGTGTTCAGACATCACAAGGCTGTTCAGGGAATCAGAGAGCAGATAGAAAACAACTAGACACCCCTCTTTTGTCTCCTATTTTTCCTCTTCCGTGCTTTTTTTCTTTCACTTTTGCCAAGTAAAGACACATCCTAAAATCTTACTTCCTGAATGGCATTTGTATTGTGGAGAAAACACAGTTGAATATATTTATTGTGTTATTTTCTTGTTCATTCATTTGTTTGTTCTGTTGCTCTGATGCCTCAGATCTGTTTCCTTGTTCAATGGTTCAGTTAGTTGCATGTGAACTACTGATCTAGATTAATCTATCAATACCAGCTTTGTGTTATCAGATCAAACTATTCCTGTTACATGGAAGTCAATATTAAATAGCAATAATAACAAGTTTTTCTGTGAAGAGTCTTAACGGACAGTGACTGGATAGTGACCTGATGATCCAAGAATAAACAGTTCCAGTTTATGGGCAGGTGACTGCTCGATAGTAGCAGTTGGCCAGGTTGCCCAAAATTGAGGGTTTCTAAAAATGATGATTGTGAAGATAGTGACCAAAAGAAAAATGATTGATTACTCTCACCATTCAGTCTCCGAAATTAAAGATGACAGTGGTTACACTGCATGCCACATAACTGTACCATTACCGGTTTGATTCCACCCGCCGACTTTGGTTGCATCTCTTCCCCCATTTCCTCTGCCTTCTTAACTGTCAGTTTCTAATAAACGTTGAAAATGCAGACAAAAAATCATAGATGACGGTAACCATTCAATCATTGATTATGATGATCAATTACTATTCTAAGATAACCTCTATGAACAGATATCTGCATATGAATGCAGCATCTGTGGGAAAGGGACAACATTTTGGTATCATAAGTATTCTGCTTTCTGTTTGTAGTCTGAGAAGTATTGACCAATCACGCTTGAGCGGGTTTTGGTTGCATGTAAGGAATGCATTGGCATAAATGCCATGTCAGAACCCATCAGCTATCATCAAACAACAGTTAACTTTTTATTAGCTTTTTTTTAAATGTGTCTCCATTTATATCTTTCTTTATCTTTATATATCTGTTTATAGAGATTTTCCAAAATGTGTGTTTCTCATCATTCTCCCTTATGAAGTTGTTAATCGCCCTGATATTCGTTATCTGTTATCCAGTTATGCACTGGCTACACCGGAAGACCCAAAACATTGGCCATTTCCCCCAAACACTAAATTGTCCTCAGGTGATAGCCGATGGATTCCAAGTTTGATTCAGAGCTAACTGAGCTAAATTTTGACATGCAGCTTAATTACAATCCAAGTTTGTTTTGTTTTTGCTCCGAAGGTCCTTTGTTAAAGAACTTCCACAAAACCATAAGGATTTATGAGAACACCAAACATCAAAAACAGATTATGTTCAAGTCTAAACAGTCTATACAATGTTTTGAAACCAGAACTCTTTCTGTTCTGCCCAGGTGCAAGCCTTCCAAAGCCCCAGGTGAAGACCGCCTCTCTGGGTCAAGCTGGTAAGGCTCGCTCCCCTTTGCTGCCTGTCTCAGTCCCTACGGCGCCCGACTTACCGGAGGAGGGAGGAACAAAACCGGCCGAGGATTCAGCTGCCAACGTAAGTCTGCATGGAGAGAATGTTGTAGGAGGTGTTGCTGATTTAGTTTTACACCACAGGTACATTGCTGGGCCAAAGAGCACCTATGCCAAACATGGTCACTGTGGGATTCAAACAAAATATAACTTGCCAAAGAATGGGCTTAAAATGGAAGGAAAGGAAGCCTAATATTCCTTTTACATAACTGAATAAGTAATATAATTATTCAAACTTAATATTATATAACATTAATACAGTGATATTTATTCTTCTTGATGCATTTGTAGTAGTAGTAAATCAAAATGGTTAAGAGCATGTCAGTTTTTCTTTAGATTGTTTGCCTTTTGCTGAAGCTGTTGCCAGGGGAAACATCAAACATCTGTTAGAAGTAATTGGTTGTATAAGTCGACTTTGAGCTTGTCCTCTAGTAACAGTAGACCGTAAATGTAAAAACACTACACAGAAATCATCTCATAAACCCGGTGGAGCTTTCTCAGTATAATGCAGACTGTGTCCGAAACTTCACATGACCCCTAAAAATGGGGTTAGAGAAACTCTGCAGTGTCCAGGAGGCGTGAGAGCAGAGATGGATGCACAACTTCTTTGTGTTAAAGGTCCTGACTAGCATTTGGATTTAGACACAATAACTGTGGCCCCAGAGTGGGTAAATGATGTTACTGTCCTCTGCTGTACTGACAGTAGTTTACACCTAATGGAATTCATTAATATATATATATATATATATATATATTTTTATACACATATTTTCCCTCTTCAGTTTCTGCTGTTTTGCTTCCAGTAATTCACTTTATGGCAGCACATATTGTTAACTATGTGATATTAATTGATTATACCTACAAATAACAGATGACACAGTATTGCTTTCTACAGCAGCCAGAATTCTACCAAATTAACCTTTAATCTACAAACCATTATTTTCCATATGGAGAGTGTGTGGAAGATTAAACCTGATCATTTTGCACACTAATTAAACCACTAAACAAGGTAATAGCAGTAGCAGTAATAACTATAGTCAAATAATTCACATTTGCAGTTGGAATAGTAGTAGTAGTAGTATACTGCCCTACAACGGCAGAGAGCGGTCTTTTCCTACTACTTTACAACAACAGAAAACATGTGTTCTTTCAGCTTTCCATCTAGTATTTTTATTAATACTAATAATAATTATCTTGATATTAATATAATAAATTAATCTATACCTTTGTTTTTTTTATTCATTTTAAAGTAGCTTGACCGCTCCAAATAGTGTCAAAAATGATTTGATGATTTGTTCCTGCTCCTCTACGAAGCTAACGTTAAGCTAGTAACCTTTTAGTGGTACTAATTTAGCGGATTTTTCCTTCTGCCTTATTTATGTGGAATAACAAACTAAATGACCAACATGTATATATTTATCAATTTATTTAACCGTTAAGGGGGCTCGTCAAGGCTAGGTGTGGCTATCTGTAGCTAGCTTAGCTGTCTCTCTTGCTTTAGCTAGCTATGTAACTGACAGTTTGGTTTTATTTGAACTGCATATCGGCATGCTGTTTTCTGTGGAGTTCTACATTTATAAATGTCTTGACTAAATTTGGACTAAATATGTAGTTAGTGCACTTGGCTCCGTCGGGGGGTATAGCGCAGGGCTAGCAGCGGAGTTGATAGTTGGCGTCTTGGCTCTGACCTCGTCACTCCCCACGAGGAAACAGCTCAGCAGGAAGTAGAGGGTTGGCGATGAGAATGGGGACTCGGAGCCCACAGGGTGATGCTGCTGGAGGTGGGGCCTTTGACATGCTGTATGAGCAGCAGCAGCAGCAGCAAGTGACAGCACAGCTTTGAGGTGAGCACTGTGGCAGCAGAAATATGCCATATGAAATGGGTGTGTTGGATATATGGTGCAGTGAGAAGAGGATTTTTCCGACTGTGTCATTTGTGGCAGCGGCTGTAGACGATGCAGCTATCATCAGCATTGACGTTGCGGCTGAAGTGATTCTGAAAAGCAGGGCAATTTAGTAAATTCTCTTAAATCCCTAACATAAAGAGAGTCTTTGTGCCTCGCTGTTAGAGGTTGTTTGTCAGAGTTCTTTAAAAGCAGACATTTTGGAGACATATTATTTTTAGACCGCAATCATATTTATCCCCTTTAAAATGTCAAATGTTAATCTCCAAAGTAACCAATAACTGCAGCCATCAGATGTCGTAAATTCTCTAATGAAAGCCGATACTTTTAAGTATGAACAAATAAAGTTCGCCCCCCCATGAAAACATTGAGGGGATGGAAATACCCGTTTAGTAATTAGTTAAGTAAATGTCTCTAGTGTAAACCTGTTTCAAATGAAGGCTTTGTTCTCTCTGCAGTGTGAACATTTAAATGCAAGAGAGGTAGCAGAATCTCCCGACCTGTGGTCTGCAGCCCCCAAAAGGGTCTCAGAATGAATCATAGGGGTCACCAGATGATTGAAGGGATAGGAAGGAACCAAAAACCTGCTCACTTTCGTCAAATACTGTTATCTAAAAAAAAAAACGGTTTGATTTTGGTTTCATGGGCTACTGTCCAGAAGTTACTAGATGGATACCTACAGCATCTTATTTTGAAGCGGAGGGCCACTGACCAAGCTGCAGTATTTGTCGACTTGGGAGGGAGACCAAAACATAATGATATTCCTTTTCTCTAAATCTCCTCTGATTATTTATCTTTTTCTTGTGGAAAAGTGGATTGTTTTACTCTTTAGGACATTTAATCGAGAACTGTGATCAAGATATGTGAATAGAAATAGAACTTGTCAGTGCTCTCTCAGAGGAGGGGCTGGAGGAATAAGAGAGAGGAGCGAGAGAGAGGAGGAAGAGAGAAGAGGAGAGAGGAGGTGAAAAGGACAGTGGACGAGGGGGAGAAGAGGGAAAGGTTGCAGGAAAAGGAGAGGAGGAGGCAGTGGAAGAGGAAAGGAGGGGGGATGAGAGGATGGCTATAGAAGCAAGGAAGGGGGATATACATGAGGGTGAAGAACGACAACCAGAACGGTCAACAGGACGGTAAAGGAGAAGAAGAGGAAAGGCAAGAAAGGAAAAGCAGTAGGAGAAAGGAGAAGGAGGCAGAAAAGGAGAGGGAGGATAACAAGGGAGGGATAGGGGAAGAACAGAAAGGAGGACAATAAGAAGGGAGATAAGTGGACAGACAAAGATAAGAAAACACAGGATGAGCTGGGGGTGAGGATAAAAACATAGGAAAGGGTGAGGATGGAGCTGTACAGAGTGTAAAAGGAGGAGGAAAAGGGAAGGGAGAGGAGGTGATATGAGGGTGGAGAATTGTTACATGAGGGGATGAAGAGGGGGGAGAAATAGATGCAGAGGCTGATTGAGAAGCAAAGGAGGGAGGGGGAGGAGGCAGAGAATGACAAGCAGGGAGATAAACGACAGAAGATGATGTGGAGGGACGCTGGACAGAGGGACTTAAATATTCATATGTGACTCAATGACAATTGGACAGGAGAAGGTGTCGCCACAGCAACGAGAAGGGAGGAAAGGACAGAGGAGGAAAGGAAGGGAGACAAAACAAGGAGAGCAGAGGTGTAAGGAAGGAAAGGGTCAGGAGGGACAGGAGGTGTCGCCGTAGTAACGGGAAGAAAGGCAGGAGGAAAGGATGGAGGGAAAGAGATGAGACAAAAACAGAAGGGGAGAGGACGATGAAGGGAGGTGGGCAGGAGGAGAAGGTAGCCATGACAACGGGAGGAAAGGGATGCTTCAGGAGGGACAGATGAGGAGCAGGAGGAAGAGGAGGTAAGGGGAGGAGAGAGAACAGAAAAGTAGAGGGAAGGGCAGACGAGAGGAAATAAAGAGTGATGGAGAGAGATAGAGGAGATGAGAGGAGGTGAGACAAAAAAAATCAGGAGAGGAGCGATAAGGAGGAGTGGGGTAAATGAGGTGGAAGGATGGCAGAGAGAGAGAGAGAGAGAGAGAGAGGTGTGTTAAAGGTCAGCAGGTCTTTCTCTTCATCTGCTGGTCTATCTTTGTAATTGATCTAGTTTTTACCCATCAGCCCCCTGGCCTATCCATCTCTCTCTCACACACACACACACACACACACACACACACACACACACACACACAGCTGGTTAATGGACTGCGACATAGGGTGAGTGAATCATGTAAGTACAACACCATGGTGCTTTTATTATGTTGTTACACCAGTGACATATTTTAAAGTAGCACAGTAGAGAGGGGGATATAGATAAAACGTGAGACTTCGTCGTGGCATTCAAGTCCATTGGTTCCTAAATCTGTAAAAACCGTTCATAAATATATAGTTTAATTTTCTAGACAAGCTGGTCCCTGTAGTTTTTAGCTAAAGTTAGTCAAACAGGAGGAAGTGCAGTGTAGTGTTGGGGACTATTTGTCAGCGGTGGATTAGTTAACATTCATTGCTCTTGTGAGTATGTGGGACAGCAGGACGATGTGTGTGGGATTGAGACTGAAAATAAACTACAGCGTGCGTCTGTATGGTAATGAAGGAACATGTCAGTCAGTGCAACAGTGGGGCTCACTGATGTATTTTTAAATCCTAACTAACCCCCAAACCACCCTTTTTCAGCTGAAACTGGACTCCGACTGGCTACATAGCTGCAGCCTGTCACTCCCTCACAGACACCAGAGAGTTAGCCTGAGCTGCTAACTTAGCTAATGTTACAACACAGGTGCCACATAGAAACTTAGTGAATGTGCTTCTGCTGACTGTAAAAGGTCCTCTGTGCACATAGCATGGACGCGTAGAGTCTGACAGCAGCTGCTCATGGCTGGTTAGCCTGGTTATCTGCGACTACCGGCAGCTGTATTCCTGTTACACTGAGCGGCGTGGTCTGTGTTTCTTCCCCTGTCACACACTCTATAGCAACAAGGCCACGCCCCTTATGTGATCCTCCTGTGTCATCCTTTGCTGCATTTTTTACAGTTGCTGAGAGGGAGGGAGCTAGCAGAATGTAGGGGTTTTGGGACAGCGATGGAGCTGTGTGGTACAGAGGAGTAAGATATATCAGACTTGATAGACAGACAGACAGACTGATACACATACAATACTTGTTAGTAGGTACAGTTGTTTTTTTGGTTTTGGTCTTTTCATAGGATTTGTTGCAAGAAAAAGCTAAACTATCACAATACTCCTAAAGTCTAGAAACTTCTGTACCACACGCTTTAAAACCATCAGTTCTATGCTCTGTATTTGTTCAAATACATATCTCAGGGAGAATGAAGTGCACTCTAAACTCCCACCTCTCTCTCTAGCTCTATCCTCTTTGTGTGTGTGTGTGTGTGTGTGTGTGTGTGTGTGTGTGTGTGTGTGTGTTTGCTCCTAGTCTGATCTGAACAGCAGGTCAGAGGCTCACACACATACAAAATGCATCAGGTGACCTTTAACCCAAAACACCACCATGTCCTCAGATTCTTTATTCTTTCAGAGTTTCACTGAGATCTGAGTAGCGAAGTTTGGATATTCTGACAGTGGGGAAGGTCACTAAACACATCGGTCATCATGAACTTTGTTGCACTGAAAGTTTCCCAGTGCTTTAATCTCATCTGCTTGCTACTTAGTATTATGTTTATTTGTTATTATTAGTTAGTAGCTCAGAAGAAGGATTTCCCCAATAGGGGATCAATAAAGTACATATCTTCATCTTCTATCTTCTATGTACATTCTTTACTAAGGTTGTATGTAGGCTTACATAGTAAGGACTTAAAGGGCCAGTGTGTAGGGTTGAAACCCCTTGAATCAACCAAGCTCAAATGAGAAACTACAGTGGCCGCGAAAACCGCAAACGGCCCATACTAGAACCAGTGTTTGGTTTGTCCACTCTGGGCTACTGTAGAAACATGGCGGACTCCATTGAAAAGATAAGTAGATAAAGAACAGCTCACTCTAAGGTAACAAAAAATACTATTACTACTATTATCAGCGGATTGTACACTAATGAGATCACACCTATGAATATTATATTCCATTACTACCAATTGAGCCTCCTAAATGTTACACACTGGACCTGTAGGTAATGTGTTGATCCTTGTTAGGATGCTTTTGTAGCACCATTCAATCAAAAGCAACGGCCTATGTTAACAAGAAGACACTGCATCCCAAACTGTAACAGTTTCCAATTACCATTTTAGGAGGCTTTGCAATACATTAACATTTCAAAGTGTGTGTGTGTGTGTGTGTGTGTGTGTGTGTGTGTGTGTTCCAGAGTTGGCAGTATTTGTGCAGAAAGCCCATTGACCAACCCCTTTCAGACTGTAGTCCACGTCTGTGTCCAACTTTCTATCTCCTCCGAGTCTCCCTGATCTCTCAGTAGTAGGAGAGATTTAACAGTTTAGCATTTAACTGACACTTATTAGCACTTAACATCAACTACAGCTGAAGCTGATGGGAGTGTAATTACTTTTGCAGTCATTTGGTCATAAACCAAAGCATTCAACACAATACATTTTCATCTAATTTTGGCGTTTTAGTGGGGTCTTTAACAAAGAATTTGGACTAATTGGACAGAAGGCTTGAGACATGTAAACACAGTTTTCTGGTTTATCTGCGTTAGTGTGAAACAGAGTTTCCATGTGCTCCTCTGACTTCACTGTGTTGGGATGAATCTCTGACGGATTATAGATGAGCGTGAATCCAGGTCAGCAGGCCGCCAGAGATAACAGGATATCGGAGAGGAACACGGAGCATCAATGGGGGTTTTATCCCATTGATGAGGCATTTACTGACTCCGTCGAACTTGGCTCTTATGGGTCAACGAACAAGATCAGGAGGTCGCTGGGGGTTTTGTGGGGGTTTTATACACTGTTATGATTTTTATAGAAGCCTTTTTGTCCGTGGAAAGTGGAAAATACCTGGTAGGGCAGGGCTTCTAGATGAGCTTTTATGGTCTCATTCAGAGCGAGAGTGGAAGGTCAAATTGTTGTACTCTGTGTGTATTACTCAGATAAAGGATAACTGCACAGGTGGGGCTGTCATGTTTCTTCCCATGAATCCACAGTCATTCCTATCTGAAGATTTATTTCACCTGTGGAAAAGCTACACTGGAGAGTTTTAAACTTAATACACAGACATTGTAAAGAAAAGACATTTTCAAAGACTTCAAAACTTTATTTAAATGTTGATCATCAAAAAATGTGTAATCAATAAATTTGAATCGTTTTTTATTTTTAAAGAGACCAGACAGCAGATACACTGTACTATCTTAGATTAAATGACACTGGCATTACCAAAAAAAGGACAAAATAGACAAAAAAATTGTAGCAGGAATGGAACAATGTATTGATGAGCTACTAAGAGATTAAGATTGTTCATTTCTTGTGGGATTTGCACCACATTTGGCATGGTAGATCTGGAGCACACCAGGTGTTAGTGGGCTATATATATAGTTCTTCAAATAGCTCAGTTTGAACCAAAGTGATGAACAACCCATTACTACCATCCCTATTAAAGCTTATAAAAGACAAAAAGTGAAAAATGGGTATGTATCAGGACCTAATAAATGAATAAAAGAAAGAAAATAGGTATAAAAGAAATCACTCAGATAAAAACACTTAACGTATCTGAAATTCATTTTAAGCAGCCTTACCGCTTTTAATGTACCAATTTAATATGTTTTGACTGAAACGATGACCTTACTGTCTGGTAGTTTTTAGCTGGTAAACTGGCTGCTGCTGGTGGATTCGGGATGTTTGTTGACCGCTACGGTTTCCTGCTGTGATGCGCCCAACTAATGTTTTAATAGAGGCAATATAAAAATCTATAAATGACTGGAGGTGGAAATGGTCGAAAGCTGATCCAACAGGACTCTGTCTGGTCAGGAGGTTAAAAGCTTTATCTGGACCAGACTGATAACTGATTTTCAAATCAGGATCAGCAGGTCCAGGCCTGTCTAGAGGGAGATCTAGAGTACGTATGCCTCATTTCAAAATAATATAATGTCGTGAGAAGCTTAACACCCTGAAGAATATAATGAAATGTTAAAAATGTGGTTGGAAAGAGTGGGCCAGTTAACTGTTTTCAGCATATGATGTTTATAGTCCACACAGATTGTTTCACGTTTTATGATCAATGATTTACATTTTCTAATCTTGGGAACACATAGAGTACACACCAAGTTCATCAACATTACCTCGTACAGCTTCTCCAACATACATCTTCAGTCATCTTAACTTTATCTGGGTGGAATCTGATGTGGTTGGGGTTATATTCAATATACAATCAGTTGTGGCTCTCCAAGAGAAATATACAAGGCCATGAATACAACACATACAGCTTTTGAAAACATTCATTTGGAACAGCAACACTCTTTCTGCTAGGGCTGTGAATGATAATTTTTTTCACTATCGTTTAACTTTTTGATTATATTTACAATCACAGAAGAACAATTTAGTCAGAAAAATGTCTGACAGTTTGTCAGAAGGTCTTCATATGTCCTGTTTTGTATAACCATCCAAAACCAATATGGTTTCATTTTGTAATAGGAAAAGGTGCACATTAGAGGAACTGGAATCATTAAAAGGGAAATTAAAGCTATAATAAGTAACATTTCCACATTAAAATGTCGAAAACACTATATTCAATGTTCAAACCCAGAGAAATTCATCCTTTTATTCAGGCACACTGCGTTTCACTGGTCGCCTGTCAATAGCGTCATATCCCCTTTGTGCCTGCGTCAGCATTGTGGTTGTCTGCCAGAAGCTGCCATACATTGACTTTTTATCCAGTTTGAAGCCACATTTTTACCAAACATGTTAGCAGCAGCTTGGCTTGCAGCCCGTCCAGGACGTCCTTTGTCTGCCAAACAGCATCGGAAAAACATTGATTTTAGGGTGGAACTGCTTTATTCGTTGTTTTTACCGGCTTTAATTAGTGCTTGTGTGTTTTATAGACGAGACCTCAGATAATGCGGATAATTTGACTCCTGGTAGAAACCTCCTAGACAATGAACACTGAAGAAAATAATCAACAGATTAATAAATAATGACATTACTTGTTGTTGCTGATCTCTGTAGAGCTAGAGATAGCTGTAATGGGTTATTCAACTTTAATTTTGATTAAATTGTTTTCAGGCTGTTTGATTTTCACACACAGATGATTAAATGCATGAAATACCTCGTACAACTGGAGGTGTAAAGTGTTCTGTTGGATGCTTCATTTTATATCAGTAATGGCAGATTTTCTAGTCTGTGCTAAATTGTCAGTATATTTGTAGGGTTCCTTTGGCATTTTACAGTACCTGCACTTAGTACCAGGGCTTTAGTAAGTGACTTTTTCACAGGAAGCTGTGGTGATATTTATGCATGATCAGTGCATTACACTGAAGGACATGTACACCGACTGTATACAGTGCTAATGCAGTACAAGTACATGACGATTTTGTGCATTAACACAAACCTTTCAACTGAAGTGTGAGGAATATTTCTGCTGAGCCTTTATCAGTTTTCCACAGCATGTTGAGGAGAATATTGAATATTTTTTTCCAACAGCAAAGACAAACTCTGCATGAAGGCCACGCTCAATATAACACACTGGGAGAGTGTGTATGTGAGGGATGTGCACTTGACTGTCACACACACATAAACACACACACACACACACACACACACAGATGGATGCACTTAAGCCGGCCCACTCAGAGGCGACAGTTTGTATAGCCGGACCGAACACGCCATTTCACAGTGATCACAGAGTCTGTTCAGGATTAAAGTGCCGCCGTTCACACTGTGAGTGTGTCCTCTCCTTTGAAACACATGCAGACAAGTGACAGCATCAACTTCAATGCGTTTGATGTGGTCGACTTGGAGGCAAACTGTTATCTAACCTGATGTGAACAGTATGTGAACATGGATATTATCAGTGGGTTTACATTAGATTCATATCAATATAAATACTGAACTTTGTGTTCCTGTTGACTGTTTTTATTTTGTTTTCCTTGCTCCCTTCAGGCAGCCGTTGGTTTCAGTTCAATCAGCTTGCACAGACTTGAAACTTGCTCTTGACAGATAATCCATCACAGTCAACATAAAGTCACCTTTTATTTTATTCCATTATAGGTGTAGATTGAAAAGTCTGCAATGCCAAGCAATAATGACTGAACTCCTGACAGAAATAAAAACAGACATGATGTTGTTCATTGTGATGGATTAGGTATCTGAAGGTATCTGAGAGTAAGTTATGGTCAGACAATCATGAAGTAATTAGGGACCAGGGTACTTGGTAACTGCTCAGTATGATGTATCACTTTACTTGGGGTGCATAGAAAGAGTAACTAATGATTAAGTAATTAGTAATGAATAAGTCTTTACTAGTTTTTGCTTCTCAAAGGCCTTTTCCACCAACAGGGAACCGGCTCCATTCTGGTTCCAGCACCCAGTTTTAAACTGTTCAGAGCATTTCAACCAAAAATAAATTGATTCGGAACCTGAGAAGGTTAAAGAAAAAAGGGTTTTCCTTGGGAACTAAAGTGGGCGTGTCATATTCTACAGGTCTTTGTGCATTGCCCTCTGTTGATGAGCCATCTGATTAAAATGGAATGGAACCGGTTCAAGAACTAATTTGGTGGTAAAGGGGCCTTAGTTGCAGATTCAGAGTGGTGTCAGGAATGACTAATGAAGAACGTGGTCGCTATTCTGATTTACAGATATTTATGAAGCTATCATTAGCTAATGTTTTATTAATATAGTATCTCCCAGTCTTGTCTTTTATTTAGTAATTACTCATTAACAATTATTGGGTTGTTCCTGATTTGTTCCTCTTTCATTCTTTTGTAACTTCTCACAGTTTTGTGCATCGTGTTGTAAAGTGTTACCAAAAACTGATATGTATGAACGGGGGAAGCAGTTGACAGCAGCAAAAACTATGATTTATGCCCTTTCTTCGCTGGTTTGGTGCAGTAAGTGTCAAGCTGTGTCAGGGCATGTTGATGCACATTTCCACCAAGCCCTAACAGCAGGGCCAACTGTGCTGACCTGTGATATCAACCATGGCAGGAACTGAGTCACCTCAGTAAATTGGGTGACAGTAAGCACTGATTTGGTGATTGGGCAAAAACGACATCTTGATGTCTGGTCAAATTCAGGCAAACTTGATTAGAAAGTGAGAGCTATTAAGTAGTTAGTCCAGTATATTTTGCTGAAACAATGGTTATATGTAACCTTGACTATATCTAAAATAGTTTGTTTTCAACCAAATTTACCCTGGGTTTAATATAGACCTGCAAATTCCTGGATAGAGGAGCAGAACTTATTTCAAATGCTTATTGTGATCAGCCTTCTTTAATTTCATGCCAACAGTTCAGTTCTGACCTTCATCTAACAGACAGCAGTTTGTTAGTCTGTTGTTTCTGATCTGCTCTACTTTGTCATGCTGTCAGAGCAGGAATTAAGTCTGTGGCTGTATTACGTTAAAAGTTTTCCTCTGGCAAAATGGCTGCAAGGCTTTTATTGTAAAGCAGCTACAGTAAATATCGGCTTTGTCACAATGCTCATCAGCCAAATGTTAACTCCTTGAGGAATGAGCATTGTTTTTGGTAAGCCGTGTCCTTGAAGTAAGGGGCATATGTTTGTTTGGGGCCATTTTCACCACCGTACAAGCAACTACTTTGCGTTTAGAAATAATCACCAGATGAATGGTAGGTGCTGAGATCTCTGATCATCAGGTAATGCGAGACCAATGGTCATGTAACTGGCTCTACTTTTTTGTCTTTCAGGTTTATGAGCAGGATGACCTTTCGGAGCAGATGGCCAGTCTAGAAGGGCTGATGAAGCAGCTCAACGCCATTACCGGCTCCGCCTTCTAACCTCTTATTTCAGCCCAGCCCAGCCCTCAGCCATGGTCCAGTCTGGAACCCTTCTTCAAGCCTTGATGTCACCTGCTGTCCATTCACTATGGGCGCCAACAGGTCAATCTGGGTTTGAAGACGCCTCTGCGGAATCAGACCTCCATCTGTGCTGGGTTGAGTTTGTTTGGTTTCTACTGGTCTCAGTCATTGTCCACTGTGGTGGGACCTGGATTGGATAGAAGGGAATTAAATAGTGGATAAACACTACAGCAGCACAGCATCAACTCCAAGAACAGGACAAGGGTGGAGGGGCTTCTTTAGGAGTTCAAACTGAAACCCCTCTAGACTCTTCAACCTCAAACACAAAACTAGAAAAACCCAATGCCTAGCGCCTTGACTTAGTGACACAGGATGATGGGATCATCACAAAAAATGTTATAAGATCCATCCTGTTTCTCTTCTTTGTGGTATTTATTAGCGTCCTCCGCTGAGTTATCCACAACTCAGTTACTGTGACTGTACCTCACTTATGTTTCATGATCGCTGTTGGAAGTATTCCTTTGTCTTTTGTTTTTTGTTTGGTATTCCAACTTTGTGCAGTCACGGGATGAACATTAAGAGAAAACACATCCTCAACCACCAAAGTTTCACCAAAAACTTTTCTCCCTTGGAGCCAAGGTTTTTTGTTGTGGTGACAGGAGGTGATTCTCTCCACCATTTCTTCTTTTGCCTTTCTCTTCCGTCTCTCTTTTTTTCCTCTTGAACAAAACAGTAAGATTATACTGAACCAACTATCAACCATAACCCATGCAGCCCCTTCACCTCTGGATCTTGAGGTTTAAAAAAAAAAAAAGTGTGAGAACCTACTAGACCAGTCTGAATCATCTGGATCCAGCTGACTCTACTCTTACAGGACTGTATAGAAACCTCTATAGACTCCCACAGTCTATTGCTGCTCTTGACCAAGCCTTTACTCTCCCTAACCCAGACAAATCCTACAAGGACTTGTGTCGTTGCCAAACACTCATCTTGGAAAGCTTATTGTGACCTATATTTTTGCACCATATTCAAGTCTGGCTTAGTTCCAAACGTGGACTGGAAATCAGTGAAAAGCAGTAAGATGATCTGTATGGAAAAGATTTTACATAAATCTGAATTTGATAGTTATGGCAGAAACCATCCCATCCTGGACAAATTGGTTTTGGGTGGTACGTGGTAATTGGTCCTTTTGAGAAATGTGTTGAAATTTGGTCTTAAGTTCTTGTTCACAATCTGTCACATTGCACTATATATGTCACATTCAGTGCATCAAGTCTCTCCCTGTACTAAAGAATGGTCACAGTCTGCAAAATGGAGAAAAGTTAAGTGAAGACTGTGTTGTTTTCTGTTCACCAAAGACAGTTACATTTTAGAGGCACAGTCACTGAAGCAAGAAATTATTAGGAGCTATAATGGAATACTATCAATTACAAGATCACAAAAACATCATCTTGTTGTCTTGAGAAAACAAATATACTGTTATCTTGAGGTAGCAAGATCATGAAGACTGAAGTCTGATAATTAGCAAACAAGTCTGGATTTTACCTACATAAAATATAAAAGCCACAAGAGCTTCTGTCAAAGTAGGAACAAATGGAAATGTGGTGTTACTGTGACAGAATAATCAATTTTGAAGAAGCAACAGGATCAAATTATTATTATCATTATTATTAAGATTAGAGATGGTAGCAGGGCAGCCGATGATAAGGAATATGATCTCTACCGTTGTTAAAATTTTCACTTATTATTTTGTCTCACCACAGTTTCAGTATGTGTTTGACTGAAGGTGAGTGTGTTGTATTTGGGCTTGCTTTTGATAAGTCCATTTTTATTTTTCATGAGAAACACACATATGTACCTCTGTCGACCTTGATCGCCCACATGGGAAAATTGCAAAACCGCCAGCTTCACTTTGAGTTTACTTCAGGGCGTTCCGTTTTTATACAAAAGTTTAAAGAAAAAAGTAACAAAAACACAAATAATGCATATTCCACAAAGTATATTTTTACATTTGCTGTCCTGTCAGAAGTGTGTTTTTTTTTTTAATTTTTTTTTTTTTTTTTTTTAACACATTTCCACAGAGAGCTACTTTAAAAGGTCATGAGCCACCATGGAAATTGTTAACCTGCAGTCTTTGAACACAGCAAAAAAGGCTTCATTTTGTCCAAAATTCAATTATGAACTGGAATGTGGAGAATCTTTTGTGCCATTTTTACTTTACTTTGAAAAGTTGAACGTGGAAACTGTTGGCACTGAGGGAATGGAAATTGAAGCATTTTGGTCTTAGGATGATCTCTGTAACATAAGGTCCAGTCAGGACGACAGCGCATCCACCCTTCAGTTCTTTAAAACAACTAGATTTTTATTGACCGCTGGAGAGAAAAACCTGATTTGGTCAATCAGTGTGAGAATTAATGGTTTGTTAAGGGAGGTTGGGGTTTTTTGTTACTCTTTGTGAAAGCGTTTGCTGAGAGAAATTAAATTTGTGAAATGTTGCAGGAAAGCAGAGTGAGCAAGGTGTACACTGAACAAGTTGGTCTGTTCTTGAGTCATAAAATTGTATTTTCAGACAATTTAAGTGCTTAACTTGCTAACCTGGTGAAGATCTTTTTTTATATCAACTCTCATTTTTCACAATTTTCTGAATTAAGAGAGATGTAATTGGAAGTAAGTTGAATTACCTCCCTCATTTTAGGGAAAGAATTTATATGGAGGCCAAGTATGTAACTAAATGACTTGTGAGGATGGAAATTTTTTGGAGTGTGCAGAAAGGCAGGAATTTAAAATGACAAATGATTCATTAATCAGCTGGGGAGGAAAAAAACAGGCCATCAGAATGCTCCATATTTGACTGTGTCACCCCAGTCACCATATTGTAATTTTCAGACCTTTATCTTTCCGTGATGAAAGGAAAAACCCTGAGGGAGACAGAGAGAGCAGTAGCAGAGGAGGTGAATTGATATTCAGAGATGGTTTGTATGTGCGGGCTGGGGCACGGAGGAATGAGGCCGGGAATTCATTATAACGCCGTTTCAAATATTATGATTCAAGCTCACGCTCGCTGGGTTGTTGCAGCTGTGGGGAAACGTCACCGGGACGGAGGGGATGGAAAGGTAACGTCTCTGCAGAACGAGCGTGGGGATGAAAGGTGAACGAACGCAAGCAGGCGGACAGTGTGGGATCAAACTCATCAGCGTGTTCTGGGAGATACCTCCAGTCTGGGCAGAGTGCTTTCATTCTGCTCCGACTCGCACTTCTTTTGCTCCTTCAGAAAGCAGAGCAGAGCTGCAGACAGATGAACAATCCAACGCGGACGGGTGAGACCGAAATTTGATTTAAAGGAAGAAAATCAGATTTTAACAGTAAATGCTAAATTAAATGGCCTGTTGACACAGGAGATTTCTTCTTTAAGTATCAAAAGGGGAAAGAAATTCGAAAACGAAGTGAGTTAAGTGATCATACTGGAGGTTTTGCACCTTTTTGCTCATTGAATATAAATCAGATTTTCTAACTGATTTTTTTCCAAATCATCCATCAATTCTTAGAACGATTCAGTTCATTTATATGAAAACCTACTTGACTTGAAAGCCTGGTTCCAGACTTTTTGAATTGCCTTTGAAAAAAAACAGAGCCAGAAAAATAGCAACCTAAGAATCGCCACGTACATTTCAAACAAACAAACAAAACGACACTATCAACCATTTTGGAGACAGTCACATCAGTTACTACCAGTTGGTTAGGCCAAACAGCACAGAAAATGGCCGACGTGAACACGAATGTCGAGTGTCGAATTAAATGATGAAGAGGTAATGAAATGACAGTTTAGTCTAGTTATCAGGCTCCCTGACACTTTGTGCGGATATATGATCTATCATTGTCTACATTAAGGAAACTTCATTTAAGCCAGCAGGGACTATTTTCAAAAACTCTCCTGGTTGGTGAGTTCAAGGACACTCTGACATTTTAAAATCAAGTCATGGCATCCATGTTTGTCTCTTCTCAGGTTCCAGCAAAGAGCTGGTTACCAGTTGGATTTCAAATCTCACTAACGCCAGCGAAGAGTCTGTGCTGGCTCTTAAATGTTTTACCACAAAACAATAGATAAGGAGGATCATGTATCTGTAGCAAGAGTCCTTCACAGTCCATTCTGTTCCTTGTGTCTAAGCCCCGACTGACCTCAGATTTAATTTCTATCCTGGTTGGGACGGGTTCTTTTAAATCATGGTGGGTTTTGGGTTAGTGAGTCAGTATGTGTAATACCCAAGTGTGCTCAGCATTGAATGTATGCACATTGGTTCGATGTCTCTGCAAGTTGATTTTCATTGAAATAGACAAACTAATGGCTGCTTGGAAGGAAGGAAATTAATCTAACTGATGGAGGATTTAGAAAATGATCAGCAGTATAGAAATTCGCAAAGTTTTATATTTAGTGAGCTAAACATGAAATGGCAGTTTGGTCTAATTTGCGTGAGGCATTTGACAACATCAGTCAGGCTGTGTAGTTATAAGCATGTCCAAAAAAGCAGTGCTGATTAGACCCAATATTGGATGCCAATTCCCTGCAGCTGTCAGAAATCACTATTGAAGGGTTCTAGATTCTTAAGTCCGATTTAAATACACAAGTTTTTCCATTAAGAGTTGTCCTAAACACCAGCCAACAGTCTCTGGATACCACAATGTGTCCAACATTTTCTTTATCATGATTCATTTGGACTTAAGAGTTTTTGTTGCTGTCGAGATAAATAAGACATCCCGTGTGCCTTTATGTTTCACCAAAACGTTTTTTTTCTTCGCCTGTATTTAGTCACTTTATTTGAAGTCTTTGTGAAAAGTTAAAATGTGCTCTGTGTTATGTTAATTTGTTCCTCCTGCATAGCCGACACACAGGGAACAGACGGCCGGCTCTACAGAGGGTTCTTCCCAAAAGCAGTGTGTCCCTTTTAAACAGAGAGATCTATAAGAAAAAACTGCTTCTTTTACTTTAGTGGCACTGATGCAATATTCCATGAGCTGTCTGGAAACAGGCACATCAGACGTGCTAAGTCTAGTGATGACAAGGATCGTTCTGTACCTGAAACACAGATCAGATGCACAAAACTGCTGGTGTGTCCATCAAAATGCCTTTGAGCGAATTCTCTATGACGCGCACTATAAAAAACCCATCCGTCCTCATGAGTCATTTAGCCTCAGATTCAACCTAAAATATGTGTTTTTCTTCATACGACAATAAGTTTGTGTCCAATGTGATTGTTTCACTTGTTCTCACTTCATTTTGCCTTGTTTCAGGATTTTTATAGAAATGTGTGTAAATAACTTGAAATAAGCAAGAATAAGGCCGATCAGCACACTACAAATAAAGGTAATTACTGAAACAAGTTGAAGGTGAAGAAGGCAGGCAAGGACAAAATCTTGGCTAATTATCCAAAATGATTAAATAAAAACATTTAAAAAACAGTTTTACTACAACGTATGAGCAAGTGCCCCGCTAACTTCTGTGTGTCTCTGTTCAACCAACTAAATTATTTGTATTCCATCAGTACTTTAAAAACTATTTAGAGAACAGCCTCAAAACAATGATTCTGATCACTAGAGTAAGAGAAGCATTTACAGATATTTGTTTTTCTAAAAGTGGCTGTATGTACAAGTCCAGATATTGACACACATTACTCAATTCTAGTAAATGACTTCAAAAAGGCAGAATAAGGCCGATCAGCACACTACAAAGAAAGTTTATTAGTGACACAAGTTCATTTGGATGCAAGCATTGCCAGATAGTAACCAAGTCTTAAAATTGAGATTTTTTGCATTGGAAAGGAAAGGATTTTGGATCGGATTTCTTAATTAATCTTAGCAGGAATACTTAATACGACATAATGTTTGCTAATGAAATTCATTTGACATTTGCACGGAAGGAACATCAATCTACATCATCTATGTTTATATTTAAACCGCAGAAGTCAGTCCCCTGGCACCAAACACCAGCCATCACTACGTCAGACTGTCCAACTCATTCAGCCTTTGGCAGGTTGTGTGATGTTTTTTATTTTAGGCCAGTCAAAATAATGACCAACTCACAATACTCAAAATCATTTTCTAAGTCACACCAAAGTGTTTCAGTGTTTCCTTTCACGCAGCCACTCATTTCTAGTGTGAAAATCCACGTTTAGAGACTTGGAATTTAAGAGATGAGTCGAGTAATCGATTAGGCAATCAAGAGAAAAGTCATCGGCAGCTATCTCGATGACAAATGTTTGCTGCCCCCTGCTTTCGGTTTTTAACTGTTGGTCAGAAGAAGCAAGCAATTTTAAGACATTGCCTTAGGCAATAGGACATTTTGAGACATTTGACAAATGAGAAAAATGTTTGATCCAATAACTGATTCTTCCAAGTGTAAAGGATAAACTACAGTGGCAGCGAATCGTTCAAAGAAACGCTAACACCCCTATTTACAGCCAGTTTTTGGTTTGTTGGCTACTGAAACATGGTGGTTCAACGTGGTGGGCTCCATGGAAGGCCTGTGTCTGTAGATAAAAACAGCTCATTCTAAGGTAACAACTAACAACTGACTAATGGACATCTACAAATAGTGGTATGCCTCTTTAACTGATCCCAGAACAGAACAGAGACAGAATGACCATCCCCCAAAAATCTAATAATCCCACATAACATAAGATAAACACTCAACTTCATCAGGTCGCTGATCTGCTAGGTGGCTTTTAAGGAAACCAGTGACAGTAAAAAAGGAATACATTGAATTATTAAAGACGGAGAAAAGTGAAAATACACATTATAAAATATACATTGCTAAAGATTTACAAAATGAAGCATCTGGCCCAGTTTAACCCCTGGGTGCAAGTAAAATACAAAATATCCATTTTTATTTTGTCCACTATGGAGTAAAAGTTTGGCCCTTGACACAGGAAACTACCGGGGGCCAGAGGGAACTAAAAGGTACTTTTTGTTTGATTTTGATGTCATTTTTTTAATTTAACTTTATGGATCTCGAACCAAACTTCTCGTCTCAGTCTCGATACAAAGGCTTCCCAACAGTCTGACCCCGGCCTCCAACAGCTGATGTTAGGGGGCTTTTTGTTGTTTTTTCTTGTTGGCTCTATATGTGTATTTTACTGTGGAGAAAAGCGTCGCTGCAGCAGAATTACATTACAGAACGCTGCTTTTTTACAGTGTACAGTTCCACTAGAGTAGTAGTAGCTTTTTATAATCAAATTTAATATATTATTATTGTTATTATTATTATTATTACTACTTTATTTTGAGTGCTCTTCAAAACTATTATTTATAACCATGTGATATTTCTTCAAATGTAAATTTAGTTTAGCAAAGAACAAAATGAAAAAGAGGACTGAAGTGCCGTTCAGAGTTGTTTTTTTTTTTTTCATTTATTGCCTTAAAAGGTTTCAGTATTTTTTTAAATGGGGAAAATTAGGAAAGGTATTTACATTTCTTAATCAAACATTTAAATGATTGGGTCGCTCTGAGGACACACAGTCACCACCACCATTTTGCTTTATTTTCAGTCTGAAATCTGTAGATTGATCGCATCTATGCAGTTATCCTTTCTAACTATAACCTGTGTATGTGTAATGACAGGGTCTGTGAGTATCACACCATCTGGAGCAGGAAATCTTAATTTGGGCATAGACGTGGGCGCCTGGGTAGAGCTGGGGTGTAGTTCATTTTTGTAGAATCTCGTTTAAGACACATATTCCATCAGTCCTCATTATTTTATTTGTCAAAGGTAATGAGAGCAGTGAATGTTTTAAAAACAAACGGTCAAATTAGTGCGTGTGGTTTGCAGACATTTATGCGTCTTTTTTGTAATTAGACTGCAGATCATGATGAGTTCTCAGTTGTCTGAGCATCCTTGAATGCACTACCAAGGAGAGTTTTTAAAACAGCCCCTGCTCTCACTCACATTACCACAATATATCTTTAATCAAAAAAGTGAAATGGCTGCCTGGAAGGTAGGAAAACAACACAAACACAATGCTAGTCTTTGGAAAAGCTCCGCAGGAAAGTAAACATGATTCGTAGTTAATGTAGAGAAACACGCCAGGAAAGTCCTTTAAAACACCTTGTCCTCTATCTGTAAAGACCCGTCATGTGGTGACTGTGTGAAACTCAGAAACACCAGCCAGACCTGATAAGGTGGAAACTGGGGAGGCTCAGCTTCCGCATTTCAAAGGGAAACTCGACTTCATTAACTTCTTTCTTTGGGCGCTTCACTCCTGTGTGGGAACCATTGAGGATCAAAAAAAGGACAAATTACACGGTCAAAAAAAAGGCGAAGTGAAGTTGGTCAGGGATGTGCTCACTTTGAAAGTGGCCCGACGTTGGTGTGAAATTGACTCTGTTGGCTCCGCCGCAGACAGTTTCAGGCCGACGGCTTATAAAAAAGAAAATAATGGGCCAGAAAAAACGAAAAAATGATTTGGACCTCATCTCATCGGGGTGAAAGGGGCCAAATTAAAACTGCCCTTATCTCCTCTCACTCAGACAATTACTTCATTTCCAGAACATCATTGTGCGACAGAGGAGCCGACAGATGGACGGCTCTGAGTAAATACAGTTCAACTCTGTCCTTCAAAAAAAAGTCCAATCCTAGAGTCATTATAACCAAATTAGCTTAGTGGCTGCAATATTTAAGAGTGTACATTTTGTTCGTTTGAGTGAAGGAGAGAAAAGATGATGGTGATGATGATGATGTATCTCAGATGGAGTAAAGCAAAGTTTCTATCCACAATGTTGTATACAATTGCTGGTTTTGTAATGCACTGTAGAACAGTCCCATGGTCCTTTTTTATAGAAATGTTATTTCAATGGTGCATTCTTTTTGTTTGATAAATAAAGTTTTGATACAAAAGCAAAGCGTTGTTTGATTTGTAGTTGTGCATTTTGTTTTACATCCCATCAGTGTGCTGGGTGGCAGTCTTTATAACCACGCCCCTGTATCTCTTACAGTAGAGGTGTCATAACTTTAATAACTTTAATTGGTATACACTGTATGTTGAGACTGTTAACTGGCCTTATAAGGAGTTTTTTGGGATTGAGTATAGCGTACACACGTGCTTCCCATCCTTTTTCCTCAAACCCCTTTTCTATTGTTGAGTAAAGTGACGACCCTGATGAAGTGACATTTAATGGATATTTAATATTATTTTTAAAGGCACACTATGCAAGATTTTTACCTTAATATAACAGCTTCAAAGTCATTTCGATGGTAAACGAACTCGTAGTATAGTGAATCATCCCGATTGCAAAGCAGGAGAGGGACGCTGTTGGCAGAACCATAGACATATATACATAGACGCTGCTTCGACTGTGGAGCGGCGTGCCTACAGGGCGGCCATCTTGGAACAGGGCTAGCAGAGGCAGCAGTGCATCAACCTACGAAGGAAAGAGGAACTCCTCAATCTCAAAGTAGAATTATTTGCTGAATTTTGGACCGATTTCCAAACGTATTGATTTGTTAAAAACGTCACACATGTAGCTATGATACAGGGTGCTTGGATATTTTAAAAATGCTGGTTTTACTACCCAAATACAAATTCTACTTAATGTTATCAGCAGACGAGCTTCTGACAGAAGATTTGTGAATGAAAAGATGCTGGACTTCTGTGCCGCGTATGGATGCTTTAATGAGCGGAGCATACAAACCAGATCTCGTGGGAGACAGCAGCTCCTATGTCTACAATAATAATAATAATAATAATAATAATAATGATGATGATAGTGATATAATTATAATAATAACAATAATAATATAATATTAATATAATAATAGCAATAGTAACAATAATAATAATAATATAATGATAATAATAGCAATAATAATAATAATAAAGCAATAATAACAACAATATAGCAATAATAATAATAATAATATAATGACAAAATAGCAATAATTATAATAATATAGCAATAATAACAATAATATAATGATAATAATAGCAATAATAATAATAATAATAATAAAGCAATAATAACAACAATATAGCAATAATAATAATAATAATAATAATAATATAATGACAAAATAGCAATAATTATAATAATATAGCAATAATAACAATAATATAATGATAATAATAGCAATAATAATAATAATAATCTTGGAACAGGGCCACTCGCTCCTACAGTGCATTCATCTATGATTACATCTATGGAGGAATGGTGTTTCTACACAATAAAAGTGATAATAAATCGCTTAGTTAGCTAGCTATTTTCACGAGGTTTGTTTGGCAAACGTCAGACATGACAGACAGATGGACAGACAGACAGACAGACAGACAGACAGACAGAGATAGAACAAAAAGAACCCAGAAAACAATCAGGTGTGTTCAGGTCTTTATTTAAAGTATTGCTTGAAGGGTATACATTGCATTTGAGTATTATAATAATATATATATAATATATAATAATTATAATAATTATAATATAATAATAATTATTATTATATTGTTATTGTTATTACTATTCTTATCATTATATTATTATTATTATTATCATTGCTATTGCTATTATTATATTAATATTATATTATTATTGTTATTATTATAATTATATCACTATCATCATCATTATTATTATTATTATTATTATTGTAGACATAGGAGCTGCTGTCTCCCACGAGATCTGGTTTGTATGCTCCGCTCATTAAAGCATCCATACGCGGCACATAAGTCCAGCATCTTTTCATTCACAAATCTTCTGTCAGAAGCTCGTCTGCTGATAACATTAAGTAGAATTTGTATTTGGGTAGTAAAACCAGCATTTTTAAAATATCCAAGCACCCTGTATCATAGCTACATGTGTGACGTTTTTAACAAATCAATATGTTTGGAAATCAGAAATCAAAATTCAGCAAATAATTCTACTTTGAGATTGAGGAGTTCCTCTTTCCTTCGTAGGTTGATGCACTGCTGCCTCTGCTAGCCCTGTTCCAAGATGGCCGCCCTGTAGGCACACCGCTCTACAGTCGATGCAGCATCTATGTATATATGTCTATGGGCAGAACCAGCAATGCAAGTCTGCAAATCTCGCAAGAATCACTAATTGCTTTACAGCGCGACGTCACATACATCAGCGACATAAGAAGCAGCCTCAATGGAAGACACTATCAGGCATTCACTCAGACGTTACCTGGTCAGTAGACATCTTCAGAGTCTATCTTTGCCTGTTCTATGTCCGACGCTTCCATCCTACTGAACATGTACCGGTATACAGGGGGGAGGGGATCAGGCCGTGAGTGCAGAGACGCAGAGCCGTATATAGAGACGGCTCTAGTGAGAGATACAAGTACTCCGTAGCGACTCTAGGGGGAGCTGTTTGACAAAACCGGAAAACTGCATAGTATGCCTTTAATGCACTACAATAACAGTTGAGAAAAACTGATAAACTTGATTAATCCAAATACTGAAAGTAATAACTGCAGGGATTTTGCGTAAAACAAGCAATCTGGATGAGTTTTGAGCAGATTATTTATTGTAAATACTGTATCAGAGATGAGTTTCCCTCAGGTTCTTAGGAACTTTGTATACATATCTGTGTCTGTATTTTTTAATTTCAAATCACAGAGTGAAGGCTCTGTGAATTATACATTTTCATCTTCAAAAATTAAATCTTTAATAATCTAAACTTAATTTACTTACTTTTCTTCATAGAAATGAATGGAATGCTGAGACACAGGCCTACTGTGTAAGTTTCTTTTAAGTTTTCTCACACCCATTAAAAGCAACAATGCCTTCCGACCCCCCGTGAAGCCACTAGGTTGGGAACCACTGGCCTACACTAGCCATCACAATTTGGATGTAACATTAAAGCAATATTATGTAGGATTTGTTGCGATTCGGCGTCCACTCTTGCAATACCACTGTGGTAAATATGGACAGCTGTACATTTGTTAGGATCAAAGAACGAGTCTACAACTTTGCTAACAGAGCCAAACATCAAGCAAGTGCAACAACACAGACACAGCAAGCAGCTAATATTACTGACACTCCAACTGCAAGAAGACCAGCTGTCTGTGTGCAGCCTTTTATTTCACCAAGCTCTCGTTAACGGCTATAAACTAGTCTGCGATTTACTCTTGTCCTCTCTTTTTTTCTCTTCTTAGCTTCCTCCGTCAACGACGCCTGCGCTGCCCTCTGTCAGCACAGCAAAATGATAGTGAAGCTGCTACGTTAAGGTAGAACAGTTACATAACATGGCTTTAACACTAATTCCATGGAGTCTAACATTAGTATACTAGGTATTTCACTATTTAATGTTACTGACGTTATGGCTCTGGGAATACTAATAATGCCAAGCTCACTGAAACCCCCCTAGGTTTCACCTTTTCACCCCTCATCAGGTTGAACACTGGCTCATTACAGCCACTATCTGAAAGTATGGGGCACAACAAACAACGTACTGATGATTTAGGTATTCTTAGAGTCATGCCAGCAGTGGAGCTAGAAATGTACAATTTATTCTGAGGCTGGGGCTAGAGCAAAGGCCATGGGGTCATTAAAATCTAAAGAGTTCATCCAAGGAAAATGTTTAGGAAGTTTGATTACTCTATGTACCAATAGATTTTGATGAGACTTTCGAAATGAGAGATTGAGTAACAATAAAGACTGACCACTTCTCTAATCTTATTGTCTTCATGGGACTGGAGAGACCTGGATGTGTTGAGTTTACACCCGATCATGTCCAGGGTCATGCAGAGTGCTTGGTTACAATACCATTACACTATTCTATGCATCATAACGAAAACTTGAAACTACACTAATCAAAAAACGTTATTCAAAACTGGACAAATCTCCGCTGGTTGCAGCCGACAGTTGTGGTGGCACTGCAGTCGTTGCTTCACCATCTGTTGCCTGGCGAAGATCTACTGAGTGCACTCTGCTAGTTTAAAATGTTTAAATTACATACTGATCTACTTAAAGGTGTCCTATTATGCTCATTTCCAGCTCTACATTCTTGCTCTGAGGCTCCACTAGAGAAGGATTGCATGATTCACTCTTCATAAGCTCATTTTCTGTCTGAAACAAGTAGATGACTCTTTGCCAGCTTCGCTGTGAGGCAGCACCCAGTGCTTCAAACGCTGTGCGTACCGAGAGCCTACAAAGAAAGCCTAATGATTAATCATAATAGTCCTTATTCCCTAAGGACTATTATTATAGTCCCCGCAGGGCTAGGCTGTTAGCACATTTTGCTGTCACTTATTCTCGCCCGAGCTTTTGTCTCTCAACTCTGCAGGGCAGAGGGCAGCGCTCAGCTCGTTCACATATAAAAAAAAGTGAAGCCAAAACATCTTGATCGCCCCCTGGTGGCTGACTGCAGTATACGTATATGTATTCCATCTTTTATATCTATATTATATATTGCAATAGTGAATTAGGAACAAGCTGAAAGGAAAGCTGTCTGTATGTAGTTGATTAATATGATATGAGTTTAGCACAAATCTGAGAAGGTAGCAGGAAGAACTGATACGGACTGGCTATGTATTTGACGTCAGGATTATTTATTTCACTGACATTGTACATTTGTTTCCAGTAAGATATTATTGAGCGTAAACTTTACGGTTGCTGCTCGACAAACAATGGGCTATTTAGTTCTATTTAGTATATATAAATCAATTCTAAGGCTAATTCTAATTTTCTTGCTGTTTGAGGGTAATGTGAAAAACTACAACCTATATGGACAAAATAAATATTGTAACAAAATTTTAGTTGATCATTTTTAGTCAAATAAACATTTCTTGTGGAGAATTACGTTGGAAAAAAGCTGCCGGATCGATGTGTTTCTGATTACTGTACACACTGATTTTAATGAAACTGGTTAAACCAATTGACTTGGTGTTCTAAAACCAGCAACCGCAACGTCATCAGCCAGCATGACTCAAGCTGAGACAACCAGTTCACACCACTGCAGCGTATTAAAACGCTTCGTCTCGTTGTGAATGTTTGGTCTCAACTGGGCTTCAGACAGACTGAGTGGGTGTGCGTATTCGTGCTCTACCTGGAGCAGATAACCATATAAAGAAATCTGTGAAAAAGACATTAAATTACATTAAAGCAACATCATTTACCTCATTAGTTGACACTTTGGCCTTGTTTAATATCAACATCTGACATTGTGACATTATATATATATATATAAACATATAGATAGATGAAACTAAGGAAAAGCAGAATGTTTTCTTTAATAGAGTTAGTATTATTAAAGAAATGGTCACATAGGAATTCAGTGATCAGACTTGAGATGCAGACTTGGTGTATGTGTAGCAGATTATCTAGTCAGGAGATGATGACATGACATTTCAGCACAAACTGATAATCTACAGGTGTATGCTCACATTTCTTTCACTTGAGGAAGTCCATCTGTGGTTGAAATGATGTCATATCCACATAAAATAAAAGAAGTGGAGGGGAAGAAACATATTGGTATTCTTTTCATTTTTACGTTACTCACTCAAGTCCTTTTTGTAAGTAGTTTCCTTTTCTACCACTCTGTCATAATGTAAATATAAATATGTAATGCAAGTACTTCAGTAGAAGTACTACTTTTATGTCTACTTAAGTACTTTTTCTAAACTTGAGAACTGTGGTGTAAGTCTAACAGTTGGGGGTTGTGGGGTTTTCAGGTTGTGGAGCTGCTGAAAAGGTTTTGTCTCTTTGTGGACATATTGAACTTTAGGACAGCACAGAGTGAGGAGTCTTTGAGGAGCTCTACTGCACTGTGTTTGGTTCCACTGTCTCCTCTGTCGTTCAGTTGTACTGTCTCTTCTGTATGGAGACTGATGAGCTGCCAGCCGCTGTCTGCAGCCTGACTAGGCGGATGAATGAGGCCTGTGGTGAGCTGGTTGTTAGTGGAGGACGAGGCTGCAGGAAACACTATCTGACAGCTCGTCTCCGTCCTCCACGCTGAGACGTCAGCCTCCATCTGCCGCCTGCCAGCCTGACAGACGCCGGCAACCAGACAAAGTAATTAGATAATTTTAAAAAAGTGAGGAAAAAACACAAATTTGCAAATGCTGGTAGAGGACTGGATGAAACATTGAGTATTCGTTTTGGACGAGATGAAACATCAACTGTTCAGTGGAAGGACCGGGAGGCTGGAATATCTGGGTTCATGACAGTTTGCATTTAGGAAGGTGTTAGGGAAAATGTATATATATATTTTAGTAATTCATTAATCATTATTCATCTTTTTAGAAATAAATGTTTGGTTTTGTAATGTTTAGGAAAGTGCCACGTAGAATCTGTTTTTGGTTAATATATATATAAAAAGAAAAAAGCAAACAGCAAACGGTATCCTAGGTTTTCAATAAAGTCAAAACAAACAAAAATGATTTTGATTCAAATAAATAGTTTGGTTTATAAGGGTTCTCAATATTTGTATCAAATCATTTTCCAGGACAGCACTTGCTTTAAAATATGCTTATTATAAAACATGACCACAGTCCAGTTCCAATCAAGTAGAATTTATTATACAGAAAATTCATCTTCTAATAAGTTAGTGTTCACTTCACATACAATAAATATCAATGTGCATGCATTTATCACAGCAACAAGACATTTGATGCTATATGTATGTAGATATGAGAATTCTGCTCACAGCTCTGGAAAAATAGACTCGATGCCAAAAGATCCCTGTAAGTCAGTTTCTCTTTGTGTCTGGTAAACCTGTTTTAAAGTATCAGACGGTTTTATCCCACCAACAGTAGAGTTTCACACAAAATACGCACCTACACACAGTCTCTAATCAGGTGTAAGATGGTGGCGCTATACTAAACTTTACACAATGTCACAAAACTCCATTGATCACCGATAACAGGATAAGTGGTCCCGTACTAACAAGTGCAACAAATCTAACAGGACTGAAGGAGATGTCAGTCGAGCCCAGTACCCGTCTGACCCATTGATGTATAAAAGATGGACGTTGTGTCTCCACTATGGGCTCTGCCATCTTTAGCTTGATTAGGGTTGGTGCTGTGGTATCGAGGTCCCGCCCTTACACCTGCCCGACTCAACCATGGGCAAGGCTCAGCTGTCAATCATGATGGGAAACCCCCTTTTTATAGTTTCATATAACTTATTAAAACCAAAGTGATCAGAAAAATGAACACATGAACTACCAAAAATGATAGAAACCATAATGTTCTTTGATTTTTTTGTTTGATCCATGTCCCATCTGCTAACATGGAGGCGGCAGGCTTTATGACCTGCAGTCAGCCACCAGGGGGCTGATTGCAGTACGTGTTGTCTATCTTTATATATGTCGATGGTCTAACCTTCCAAGGCAACTGGACTTGTGAGTTCACAGAATCACAACATCCTGCAAGAATCCATCTGTCCAAGCTTCAATTTGTGCATTTGTGGCTGCTACAGTGACACAGCACCAATCAGCATCGTTTGAGGAAGTACTGGCAGCTGCGGGGGTGGGCGCTATGTGTGAGGCAGCGAGAAGACTCTAGCTGTACTCATAATAGCATGCAGTATGAAACCAGGCTCAGCTGGTTTCTGGTGTTGGAAAATGGAAGTAAACAATAATAGCTGATGGCAAACCACCACAACATCCCATCATGCTCTGAAATAAAGAGAAATTATAAATGTGGATTTTTATGATTTTCCCAAGCCAGTGAAACACTTAAAGCAAAATTTTAGATTTTTTCTTTCAGGCCAGGTCATGTTCCCCATCTGTAACTTGTAAAACAAGTTACAGAGGAGAGCCCCACATTACCCTCAATGCCTGCATAACGAATAGCCCAATATTTAAAATGATGAGCTTTCAGCAGCACCCCACACATAACCACTGCTGCTGGTCTCTAATGCAGCAATCAAGCTGTACAATGGCTTTAACCTGCACTTTATTTAAATACTCAAGACTAATAGGGTTTTAAGGGAAGAAGATACTTTTAAACAACTTTTCTATTGTCAGTTTGCTTTTGTAATTCACTGCTCATTATTTGGAATACAGCTAGTGGTTGTATCAGTTTGTGTAAAGATATCTCTATCTACCTTTTAAATGGCTTAAAGAGTGAGAGAGAAGCCTTTCTCCTCAAACCCACACCTACGGCTGCCTGTGAGGACACACTGGTCTGTAAGCATCACTGGCTGGCTGGCTACTCAACTCGCTAATTTTCAATTCACCATCAGTTTTCTTATAACTGCCAATAGTCAATAATCTACAGTCAATTTGTGAAGTGAATGCAGTGATGAAGCATACAGAATTAGCAAAGATAGTTCCTCTGCATTGTGGGTAAGGTAGATGTACACTGGAAATTATTTTTGAATAGGTACAACATCCAGTTATTTTTGGCATATGGCAGATTTTCCTTCTGTTTGCACACTGTATAGTACATTCTACAGTTTGGCCAAATCACCACCACCAACACCAACCTTACTGCTTGTATAGCAGGCGGTTACGAATACAGACACTAGGCTACTTGTTTAACAACAATGGCGGCTACTAAAGAGGTTAGTGTAGGTCCAAAACATTCAAACAGTATATATACAGTACGCTAATGTGTGTTATCTGTCACCATGTACATTTTAGTTTCTTGAATTTCTTCATTTAACCTCTGTGGCTGCGAGGAGTCTGTTTCCCCTCATTCTCGTGTTGCTGCTGGCTAAAAGAGTACCTGTGACTAAAAGTGAGCATTCATGACAATAAATAGTTGCATACACACTTTAAGTCCTATTTTAACTCCTAGGCTGTTGTTTGTAAAGCACGGTAAGAGTTACAGGTATACGTTTGTACTTGTGGCAGGCTGTGCTGCTGCTGATTGAAATTTAATCTGAGCCACAGCAACAGAACTTTGTTGTTACAATCTCACAGCAGGGATTTACTTTGAGTCATAAGAGCATGATAACTTTGTTTGCCTTATGTGAAGGGAAGCAGCAACAGAGTGAGGGATGATTTAATGTTTCACATAGACGGGCCTGTTAGACTGCTGGGAACTGACTGACTGTTTTAACTCTCCCCCTTCCTCTCCCTAACTATTGCTGTTCAGTCCTACAGACGAGTCGAAACTGAGCAGCCAATGAGAGCAGCTCAACTCACAGTACGTCACCTCCGCTGGCTGACAACAAAAGCCTTGTTAACATGTAAATGGATTCACAGAAATGCCATTGAGCTTTTAATCTGAAACAGATACAGGAGGTGTTGAGTTTAAAAAATACATTGTCTGTCACAATGTATTCTACAAATAGACACTGAAACTGTAGTGAAAGGCACACATGTTGCTGGTAAATAGTCGATATGACTATGAACTGGTGTAGCTGAGAAACTGGGCGTGCTTGTCATCACAGAAATAGATCATAAGATTGTGATGTTTATTGCAACTTCAACAATATCTGCTGTCTCCTGTCTGTGGCACAGCAACGTTCAGTGTTGATAGTAGGGTTGAGTCATTACTCGGCTAAAATGTGGTACAGATAATGTAGCTTTATGAGTATGAGTATCATAAGAGTAAAATGTCTCAATATCTGTTTTAATAAATATAGCGACTTTTATTTTTTTAACACTTGTTCTGTTAATAGGTCTCTCTCTCTTGTGATCAGAATCATTGCTCTGACACTCAATTCTGAGGCTGTTCTATAAATTGTTTTCTAATCAATATTATTTCAGGCTTAAATTAACAACTTTGAGTCAAATGTAAGCCCAGCTCACAGTTACAGATTACTTAGTTGGTTAAGGATACAGATAATGCTATACTCGCTAATCCCCAGGAAATAGGCTATTGCTTGTGATGTGTAACCAATCAGATACTGCTGTGGGCGGGACGTTGAGTGAAACTACAGAGTGTTGACATACAGAGCCAGCAGCACAAGTAGCGCATTTCTAGGTCCAGTGTGTAACATTGAAGAGGATCTATTAGCAGAAATTAAATATAATATTCATAGGTTAGGGTTAGGTAGGACCTTTAATGTGAAACTGTGTATTTGTGAGTTGTACATCTTTAGCTGGAATGAATGAGTTAGGGACACAGTGGCACAGACATTGTAAGAGAGGTAAAGGATTCAGACTAAAGTCTCACAAGAACATCATGAAGCATCACGGCAATGCAGTGATGGCTGTGGGAAGAAAAACTATTCAAGTTTTTTTTTTTAAATCAGTTTCAGGGAAGATAATTATTCTTATCAAACTCACCAACAGTCAAAAAAAAAAAAAACTTCCACTGTAGAAAGGACAGAGCTGTAAAGTGGGAAGTAAACTTCTGTCGGCTTCCCTCTGCTGACTGAAGGAATGGGAGCAGGCAAGTCATGATGAAGACGTGACGGTTCCTCTCCAGGGAAACATTTTAGTGATTATTTGTTATCTGATGGGAAGCTACAGCTCAGATTTAAAATGACAAATGAGCTGATTTTATCGCTAACCTTTCTCTCCGTCAAACACAAGATGAGTTTTGAGTGAAGAAATTAAAAAAAAGAGTAAAGCAGAGAGAGAAAAAACTGTTTGTGGCTGAATCAGGATCAGTAAATATTCAGATGTCAGACGCTGGCACACATACAGACTTGTAATTTCAATCATGAAAAATACAGCTGAATGAATTGTTTCCTACAGGATCCCGATAGGAAAACTGACTAAACATAAAGGCATGTAGTGTATGTAATAAAATATCTGACTGTTTAAATGAGTAAAAAGGCCAAATATAACAACAAAAGAAGGAATCAGATACATTCAAACTATTTATTCGTTATTCCCCAACTCTACCTAAACCATAACCCTCAACAGCACTTTAAACAGTAAGGAACAGACTAAGTGTCTACCCTGGTTCCAGGTTCTGAATTGCTGCCCACATCTCTGGTTTGTTCAGTAATCAGTCTGACCTCATTGAGCTCATTGGCAGCTGTTTCCCCAGACTGAAGAAACATCTGAGCCAATCAGAGCTTTGTAGGTGGAAGTAAGAACGCCATCTTCTTGTGTCGGGGGCAGAACAACAGCGATAGATATATCTAGTGGAACGTGTTGGAGAGGTTTAGACTGGTTATTGAATATTCATAAGACTTCAGCAGAGTGGCAAAATAAACTGTTGGCCATCTGTTCTTTTATATTATTTATACAACTATATTATGGACGGATGTTGAGCATTTTATCAGGAGAAACAATTATCAAACTGCATCATGAGTGTACATTTACTTTGTTTTAAAGATGGTCCAAGTCTTTCTTTTCCATGTACAGGTTGTTTTATTGTTGGGAAATTCCACTTACATAAAAAGCAATGTTCACACTTCATGGGCCATCAGTGTGTCATCCTTACAGGTCTCCCAGCCCACGCAATCCAGACTGTCACACTGAGTGCAAGGGCCTTTGTGTTGTGTCATCTGCTACTTCCCATAGAACCCAAACTTGCTATTGTTGTTCTTTTTTTTTTTTTTACACTTCATCTTGATATACCTCGTTCATTACACAAAAAAGGCACAGAGCGTGAAAGTGGGGAGCTTACCTGCCAACACTGTAAACAGAACATAAATCTTGGAAGCTGTAATATTCAATCTGTGGCTCAGTCTCCTCAGTCTCTCACTGATCAGTCCCTCCAGGATTTAGCTGGGTTTTTGGGGATAGTCATGGCCAAAAATGCCTGATTTCATGTCAGCTCTTCTAAAAACCTGCAATGGATGTTGTCATATTTTAGAAATTGTGAAAATTGCAGTTGCTATTTTTTTAATGTATAATTCATTAAAATCTGGTTGGAGAGGGTAAATGCACAGAACTGTGTGGTCTGAATCTTCACTTGAAATGAGGAAGTGAATTTGCTGATGTATGGCTCAACTTTTTGAAAAACTTGCGGTTAGGGCTGCACGATTAATCAAAATATCACTGAAATCACAATGATGATGTTTTTACCATATCCTTGAGATGACTGGACCAAACTGCAAGGTTGCATAGAATTCACAGGGATTGGTAGAATTTGCGTTGTTGCAACTTCCTGGAGGGACAGGTTCTGTTCCTGACGCTCTGCCACTGTTTCATCCATGCCATACCATATTTTATTACAGTCACACTAAATGTAGATATCATTGTGGCAAATATGACAAAAAGTTATTTTCATAAAAGGTTACTACTGCAGCTTTAATTACACAAACAGTACACACACAGCCAGTAATAGCAACATATTCATATTAATGACTGCCTTCCCAAATAAACTGTAACATACACAACAGTGGAGAAGAATAACATCAGTTGGCACGACGGCCATAAAAATAAACTCAATTTGACAGTGCCATGCATGACTTTATCATTAAACATCAACCTGCTGATATCTGAACTGCTGATAGGTTATTTATGGTCGACATTGTAAATATTATCAATAATTTGTTCAAATTTCAGTCAGATAAATATTAAAAAATATTGAAAAAGACACTGACGAGGTACAGATTCAGTGGACAAAGGCTGGCCCTAGAGACCAGGGAGGACGGGCTGTGTACGCACCGAAAACAGGCACACATTTTTTGCTACACTAACATGCAGCATTATTCTTCCCCAAATCCTACACAAATATAATCTATCAGGTGAAAAATAAAATCGCTGCACATTGGCAGCTAGATATCTGAGCTCCTGCCAGAACCTGAGGGACATCCAGTGAAACCCCACCAAATGAAATACTGCTTCTTGTTTTTACATGTTGAAATTGATTGCTGTTGTTTGTTTGCTTGTTAATGTCATATTTGTTTTGCAATGCCCTATTTACTAGGGTTTGTGATTGTACAAATATGTAAACATTTATACAGGTTGTTTTTTTTTAATTGCTTTTATAACTGCTTTGGCAATATAAGCATCGTCTTTTCATGCCAATAAAGCTCATAAAAAATTGTGGGGGAAAATAAATCAAATTAAAGGATGAAAAGGCAGAATGTCGCAGGGCAGGAAGCCCAGGATAGAGGGTAATGAATACACAGTTTGACATGTTTGAGGCCCATACACTCACACAGCGTATAATCAACCCACACTCACAAACTGCAGTATGCAAGGAGCAGTGCATGGCCTGTCCCCACTACAATAACCAGCAGGCATTGCGGTCTACAACACAAACAGCAATAAACAACACTGTTTCTGTAAGAGGACAGATAGCTAGACCAAACTCCTTATAACATTATTTAGAGAGACCCAACAGTACCACCATGAGCAAGACCTTGGCGACAGCAGCAAGGAAAAACTGCCTGTTAAAAGGCAGAAACCTAGGACAGACCCTCCGGCTCTAGGTGGGTGGTCGTCTGTCTCGACCAGTTGTCGATACAGCCAGCTAGCTTACACACAGCACCAATCAAAGAGATAACACACACCTGCACTTAAACTGACACACACATACACACCTGTGGAGAGACATCGGTAATGAAGATGACACATCACCTCTTGATTTTAAACTGATTTTAGAAACACTATTATTATATATTTTACTGTTTTACTGTGGTGGAAACAGATGGAAGGATAGCACACTGGCTGCATATGGTAAATGGACCTGTATAGCACCTTTCTAGTCTTCTGACCACTCAAAGCGCTTTTACACTACGTGCCACATTCACCCTTTCACACACATTCACTCAGTGATGGCAAAGTCCATCGAACAGAAACTAACATTCATACACACTCACACACCGATGCACGGCATTCGGGGTTCAGTATCTTGCTCAAGGATACTTCGACATGTGGCACCAGGAGCCGGTGATCGAACCCACAACCTTCCGATTGAGGAACGGCTTGCTCTGCCTCTGAGCCACAGCCGCCCATATATACTGTCAATGTTGGGGACTCGTCTGATCTGGACATACCAAGTTTAAGTGCCGTCACCAAACAGCGGTAAAACTATTTGGAAAAGAAATTACAACCATTTAAAGTTATATGTCCCTCCCCTGTCTCCAAAATAAAAAACACAACTCCCTCCCCAGTGCTTCAAAATAAATCTGCCACCCCTCCCCCTCCCTTCTCATAAATAAGGAACAGTCCCATAGCAAACTATTGTAGCTAATAGTTAGCTAATATAAAGTTTAGAAATGACGTTGATTCATATATTTTTATTTAACTCAAAATATATTGACAATTTTTATTGATTTATTATATTTGTGTTACACAGATATTATTTACATATTCACATGTTTAAATCTTTACATTGTAGCTTGAAAACAGCTACAATATTATCCTGAATCTATCTCTGTGGTTCCCCCACTTTACCTTAGGGCCTTTATCATTTCTCTACCTTGTGCCTCCTCTCTCCTCTGACCTGGAAATCAATCCCAGTGCACCATCTTGAAGGACATCTCACTTTCTAAATTGCATCAGGAGGAGAGAGGAGAGAGGAGAGAGGAGGCTCGCTGGAGGAGCTATGAGGGAGGATACACAGGTGTATGCTTTGCAGAAGTCTTTTTTTGTGCCAGAGGTGTGGCACACAGCTGGAATATACAGACCACGGTGGGAGCTCTCTACAGATGAACTGATAAGTTGTATTAGTTATTGAAGCTGATCAAACTTTCTGCCCGTCAGTTTGTGTAATGCCTCATAAAGCACTGTCCTAACTGCATTTCTTAATAACATTTCACTCAGACACACACATAATAATAGACGGTGAATTAACAGCGTTATAAGTTTGTGTTTAATTCTGCATATATTTAATCTACAAACCAGCACTTATTTTAGTGAGAAATAATAATTATTAAAATATTGATTCCAAATTGACAATTTTGCTTCTAGAGCTCCATGTTGTTATCGCATTGTTAAATTGTGATATTTCTTAAAGGAAGTTTGGCACAATATATTCCCATAAAGTACAGAGCACAATGAAAAGCAAATATTTTGTATCTATAATAGTGCAATAGATTTATAGTGAAAGAGCAGCTTCATTGCTCATGATTAAAATAAAAATGTAAAAGTATGACTACATTCTTGTCACATTATGGCACGTTGTCAACTGAATTAAAAGTAAATATATAACAATTCATGAACACCGTTATGTTAATCTGACAGAGATAATAAAGTACAGCAGTAAAAACAATGGGCAGATGATGCAGCTGTGCAGTTGTTGACTCTGAAGCAAGGACATCTCATTTTGTTAAATGCCTGTCGCCTCCACTCCTTTCTCCTCTGTGTCTGGAGGATGTACAAACTGAGAAATGAGAAGCCTTAAGTCTAAGTCCTTCTAGCTTGTGATTGGTTAGTTCAGTCACAAGGCTGTGAGTCAGAGCAATGAACTGTTGTTGTTGTGAGGCTGATGAAGTGTGGAGAACACTGACAGTATATATGGTGGAGAACAGTAAAGTGCTGCTTGAGGAATTTTTTTGTCTCCATCGTGCTGTTTCTTCTTATAAAGCCACACCACACATCGAACCCCCACGTTACACTAACTTTAGCACGTGTCAGCTAATATGTTACACAGTCCAAAAGTATTTTAACAAGCCTGAAAGAATATATAAACAAATGTGTTGAAATGTAATTTTATTTACTCCAGTATAATAACCCAATAGATAGCCTGTAATAAATGTGTGCCTTGGTTTGTCAGGTGTAGGGCCTCCATAGATAAATTCATAAACACACTCATTCTGATGGTCACTGTCAACAAAGTGGGAGGATGTGAGCAAGGAAGAAACCTGACCTTTGGTTTTTGTATTTGCAATATCAAGCCACAAACAGGCAGGTAACTTCTTGTGTTTATCTTACGGAATCTCTTCTCATTAGCTCAGGAGCGAGGGATGCAGGGAGGAAGAAGACAGTAATACAGAATAAATGACAGGAAGAGATAAAGAAGATGACAAGAAGGACCCGCCTAAAAAAAAAAAATCTAATTTCAGGATGAGTTTGTATATCAAAACAGAAATCAATTAACTCCTCACACACGCAGAACAAGTGTGTTTACATGAGTCACCGTCTCCAGGCAACCAACGAGACGAGCCGGCGTTAACGAGCTGCAGCGAAGCAGCTGCACGCAGCGAAGAGCCTCTTCAGAGCAACACAGTGTGTGTGTGTGTGTGTGTGTGTGTCAGTGAGAGTGTGTGTAGGTGTTTGTGAATGTTTCAGGTGCATGGAGGCAGAATTGAAAACATGTATGAGAATGTGTGTGTGCTCATGTGAGGACTCACTGAGTGATTTAAACCTTGAGTGAGGATATTCTTAGAAAGAGGGGAAATACTTTAAATGTATTAGAATATTGTGGGTTTTTTGGAATATAATTGTAGTTTGCACTGTATTTTCTGTGCAGCATCTCCGTTGGTTACCTTGACAACCTAGCTGTGGCGACAGTTCCCTACATCAACAACAGATAGTCACTCCCCCAGAAACTATAGTCTTTATTCTGTTGTTTGTGTATGAATCAAACAAACAACACACGGGTGTTGATAGGTGTATATTTGTACTTTTGACATAGCCAGGCTAACATGCAACTCTCCAAAAGTGCAGCCAAACACATCTTGATCAATTGGCTGCAGTATAGGTCTGCCTCTGTAAGAGCAGGACAGAGCTGCTAACAATACCCTAAACTTTGTTAGCATCCAGGACTGGCTTCTATACAGTGGGAAAATACTAGGCTACACAGTTGATTAGCTTGTTGATCAGTCATGCTTTTTTTTTGCATCCGGACCCCCTCAGATCAATTTCTCCTAGGATATTGTAAAAACTAAAAACCATTTGACTTGTTGGGCATAACATTATTTAAACGTTTTAACGCCTGACTTAAAGGACCAGTGTGTAGGATTTAGTAGCACCTAGCGTTGTAGTTTCTGATTGCAGCCCCTTCAGCTCCCCCGGCCATTCCAAATGTGTAGGAGAAATGTGGGTGCTAAACTCACAAAAAATTCTTAAGGGTCTATTTAGAACCAGTATTTGGTTTAGTGTTTTCAATGTTACACACTGGACCATTAATACCTCACATATCATCACACAGTGATACTGACTGAATGTCCAGTTACACCTTATAGTGGGATTCTGAGTCTGTCTGCTGACTGCTGGATACCAGAGGACATCCAGCCTGACACACAAGTTTTTTCTCTGGACCCAAGAGGAGACCTGAGATCCCGACATAAAACATGTCTTTTGAGAGAAATCTTGAAGGTTTGAGTATGAGAGAGAGATTTGTTATTTGAATTGTGTGTGTGTGTGTGTGTGTGTGTGTGTGTGTGTGTGTGTGTGTGTGTGTGTGTGTGTGTGCGCGTCTGGATCTCATGCTGTGATATGAACTGGTGCAAATCGCCTCAGTCCAGCCCTGATGTTAGTCAGAGTTATTGGACAGCATACACACACACTCACGCATACACAGCCCTTTCCCATGATGCCCTACAGGGTTCCATCTCTGAACAGAAAATGAGCAGGCAGTCAAAGTGGTGGGGAGCAGACAGGAAGCGCTCTGAGTGGAGAATCGATACAGTCACTTTTCGCCATCAGACCTGAGTCTAAAACAGAGAGGAGAAATGTCAGATTATCCTTTAATGTGATGAATGCTTGAAGGCTATGCTTTTTTGTGCGTACACATCGTTTTATACATCTGACTCCAGGTAGCCATGCCTGAAAGCATACTCTGCTTTATGGTCTATTTTACTCTGAATGGGACCATCATTTACTAAATGAACCTTGTGCTGTATGGAAGAAGACTGAAACTAGAGATTGAGACCATAAACTCATTCAGTCAGGAAACTGTTTACTGAGCTCATAAATCAAGTCAGAAGTCGGATCCTTTCTCCATAAGACTCAAAACTATCTGAATTATTTTTTTGAAGCCCATAGAGCTGCCCCCTGCTGGCCATTAGATAGGTCGATCGATAGATAGATAGATAGATAGATAGATAGATAGATAGATATACTTTATTGATCCCAAGCTGGGAAATTGCAGTGTAGCAGCAGCATTACACACAGTAACAACACAATGAACAACAACAACAACCTAGACATATCAAAAAAGCAATATAAAATGCAATATAAAAAATTTATAAAAATGTATAAATAAGCGGTCTAATTGTAGTGAAAAAGTAAAAATATAAGGTGCAGTGAACAGATTATGTAAAAACATATAAGGTGCTTGGAGACTGTTTGCTATGACCAGAGTTTTAGCTGTTATTGTACAGTGTGATGGCATGTGGCAGGAAAGATTTCCTGTATCTGTCCCTCCGACAGCGGAGCTGGAGCAGCCTGTGAGAGAAGGAGCTCCGTTGTCTGACCACTGTGTGATGGAGAGGGTGCTGATCATTGTCTACGATGGATAACAGTTTATTCAGCGTTCTCCTCTCCACCACGGACTCAAAAGACTCCAGCCTGAGACCAAGAAAGAAAGAAAGAATTCAATTGTTTAAGACACTTCTGTCACTTCACAAGGGTCTGTCCACTACCGTAAAACTCGGATTTATTATAATGAAACCCTTTGATTATTCTGATCGGTGAACATTCATGGGTATATAAATAATGGAGGAACAGACACAGACCGTACGGACTGTATGACCGCTTCAGAGGTTTTTTTTCAGTCTCTCTTGTTTACCATGCCGGTAAATCTGAATGAATTATACTTTGGTATTCATAGTTTCCATAAAATGAACCCAACAATTGCATTGTGGAGAATATAACTGATCTAACAATGTTCAGCACCATCAACAAAAAGTTTAAACATGCATATTTGTGTAGGCAATCTAAATGGCTTAAAACTCACTCAACTCGATGGGTTTTAAGAGATTGTATATATCCAGATAATTTCTATAAAATCCAGACCAGGCCTCTTTTGGAGACCTGCGTTTATTTGTCAAAATGTGTAGCTACACCAGGCTAGTAAAGGAGACTAAAAGGAGTCTATTTGGGACCCTTCTTTTATTAGAAGTTTTATGGTAATTATGTACTGTAAATGTGTAGGACACAGAAATGATTTGGATAAAGCTTCCTTGATATTTGTACTGCACTGAGAAATTATTCTCTTTATTCTTTTTTGTCCAGTACATTTGCGGTTGGTTTTATGTTGTTATAGTGTGATGCCTTTTCATGTGTATCAGTTACATTATAAATCATGTAATTTAAATTTAGTTTAATATCTAATTTTGTATTCTTCTATTGAAATTAGACAGCTGTTTGTTTAATTTTACTTGTGCTTGGACATAAAATTGTATTGTAGTTGGTATGATATCACAATATAATGGTACTGTTGTACCACTGAAGTACAGTGGAATGGTTATCATGGTAGGGTTTGTACCATCTTGGTAGACTGTGATACAAACCTATCACCAACCAAAAACACTGACATTGGACCCATGATTACATTCATTGAGATTTTTTTTATTCTACCTTTCTACAATACCTTTGCATGGCAACTGCATATAGTTAAATTGGCTATAATTGATATTATAAAAACAATGTATGTGAAAACAATGTCACAATGTGTGAAAGGGGTCTCTGGTAGTGATGAACCTTAACATAACATAATTATCACCTGATACTGCTGCTCCCTTCTGCCTTACAGATCTTTACCAGTTTCAGCTCATTCCAGTCAGAGCAAACGTTCTGATAAACCCACTGTACACTACTTCAGCAGCAAACAGCAGACAGACACAGCTAGAGACTATCTGGGGAACATAGGGGAGTATTTAGCATCAGTGAATATTGGGCATACAATTATTAGGTGGACTCAAACATGACTCCAAAAGAATAATAATGCTGCTGTGTAAGGGTTGGATGTGTAAATAAGCAACTGTTTGCTAACAAGCCATATCCACTTAAAAGGTGATATGTCAATATTGTGGTCATAACCTCCTGCTGCCCCCAAGTGGCCAAAAAAAAATCAGGTATTGCAGCTTGGTCAAAGTAATACAACAAAACAAAACATTTCATGACAACATGTTGGCAAGTGTAAATCAGTTTGGATATTATTCATATTCACTTCTGCATTATATGATGTTTTATAACTAGGTTCGGGAACAAAGACCACGCCCTGCAATCATCTCATTTCCGCTCCAACTTACTTAAGCACACCTTATCCGTTCACTCCCTCCTTGACTCATTTCCCACATCCCTCCCACCCAAACCCTTTCTTTTTTCTCTCCCTCTCTTATCCAAATACAGGAACCACTGGGGCTCTCTACAAGAGATACGAAGAGACAGTTCCCCCACTCAGTGTCTCGCAACCCACTCAGTTCCCTCTTGCATCACGCCGAACCCCTCCATCCATTCATCGATCCGCCAACTGACCTTCATTCCTCCGACCTCCATCCATCCCTCATCCCTCGAACCTACCTCCATCCCTCATCCCTCGAACCTACCTTCATCCCTCAAACCTACCTCCATCCCTCATCATTTCATCCCTAATCCCTTCACCCCTCATCCCTCAGTATACTACATTGGTTCACATTTGTTCATTATGTGCAATAAACTTTTCTTATTTCATACATTCGATGGCGTGGTTGTTGTTAGTGAATGTTTAAAAATGTTTAGTTTTTGTTTAGTTTATTGTTTTAATTAATAAAAAAAATAAATTGTTTATCCTACCAGCAGACTTTTGATCTAGATTAAAAGTTTTGAAATACTGGGCCCAGGTAATTATACACTGATAAGACATTCCTCTTTGATAAAGCTTATAGTTAGGGCTGGATCAGGTGAGTCCTGAACCATCCCTTAGTTATGCTGCTATAGGCCTAGACTATCGGGGGATTTCCCATGATGCACTGAGCTCCTCCCTTCCTCTCTCTTTCTGCACTCATTCATGTTCCATTAATGCATGTTACTAACTTCACTTCTTCCCCGGAGTTCTTGTGCTTTCTCGTCTCGCAGGTTCTTGTCGATCCTGGTGGAGCCTCCTGCCATGGTCCTGCTAGATTGCCGTTGCCAATACTGTTGTTGCTATGCACCTGTCTGTCTGTCTGTCTCTCGCTCTCTCTCTCTCTGCCTCTCTCTCTCTCTCTCTCTCTCTCTCTCTCTCTCTCTCTCTCTCTCTCTCTCACACCCCAACTGGTCGAGACAGACGACCACCCACCTAGAGCCGGAGGATCTGTCCTAGGTTTCTGCCTTTTAACAGGCAGTTTTTCCTTGCCCTTGTCGCCAAGTGCTTGCTCATGGTGGTACTGTTGGGTCTCTGTAATTAATGTTTTAAAGAGTTCAGTCTAGACCTGCTCTATTTGAAAAGTGTCCTGAGATAACTTCTGTTATGAATTGGCGCTATACAAATAAAATTGAATTGAATTGAATTGAATTGAATTGAATTGATAAAAACAATACCATTGAATATTATTTTCCACACAAGATATACATTTTCGGGTCAGTACCTTGGTCAGCAGTTCCCCCTACCCAAAACATCTCAGTCTTGACCTTCTGGTCAGCTGGCTGAACAGTTTTTCTTTCATGTTGAAATTCATTTTGAACCTTGACAGAAAAAGATAAAAGCATCAAATAAGCACAACAAACAGTCCTCAGCCAAGAATATTAATCTCAGCCCTTAAATTGAAAAGCCTTTTCACACACATTTTTCCTGTTTAATGTATGTATCAAGTGTCGGCTGTGAGCTGACGAGAGGTTAGAAGCTCACACACAGCACGCTGTCATTTTTCCACAGTTAAACTGGATTGAGCTGCAAGCATCATGCATGTTTCATGTATGGCTGTGGTTCTTTGATGTTGTGAGCCAGGCCTGTAATGTAAAATTCTGATTACTGCTCTGTGTGTTTTATGAATGAGCAGCTCACAACTCGACTGAGGAGACGATACAGGATACATCGAGCCAGCAGATTTGTCCTGTTTTGGGAAACAACACGTTAATGATACTGATCTGCTGCAACATCAACGAGACAAGACTCTTAAGATTGTTAATGTCCTCATGTAGTCACTGATAGAAAGTCATTGTTCAGATTCACTTATAAAGGTTACATTTATTTGACCACATAAGTCTCATTGTGGTTCTAAGACTTCTTTTCAGGGACCTTGCTGTAGTACATCGGGCTACAGTCGGGGCTCCCTCAGCACACAAGCAATCACACTCCGAAGTTGAACACACCACTTTTATTTAGAGCGTTGCTCACTCAACACGCAACAACTGGCACCATAGGCTCTAGCTCTCAGTGGCACTCCCGGTAGCCTCTCTCTGGACCAGCACACTACTGCAAAGATAAGGGTAGAGTCATTAGGTAATCATCAGCAGGTGAGGTAATCAACTCACCTGGTGCCGCTCTCCCAAGCCTTCCCCACATCTCTCTCTCCTACAGCTGAGCGCAAACCACGCCTACCTCCACACTTGCCAAGATGGCAGCCAAAATGATGCTTGTGTGCTTTAGATCAAACCCTGATATACTGAGTTGATATATTGAAAACTGTAGTATACAGGTGAATTAGAGTAAAATGGTTTATTGTAAAAAATATATATATATGCTCCATGTGCAGCTGAGTAGAGCAAACTGCTGTCTAAGGATTGATTTAAACCAAACCAAAGGTTGGTAACTGCTGGAGTTTTATTTTGTTTCCATCTGTTTTGAATGAAGTTATGATATTACCATGGTATGCGATGTAGAATTACCATTTCTATCTCTGGAATCTGGTGGCGAGCAATAACTATATTACAGCTGTTTCTACTAAAACAATGGGTCTACTTCTGTAGGGATCTTCAGGTGCAGTAGGTAACTGTTATAACAAGTAACTTTTTGTCATCTATGACACCATAGGAATGAGACTCAACAATCAACTATCTTTCTTGGCTCTGATTGGTTGTTTTGATTCTGACATAGTGGATTCTTATAAATGCCATTAGGAGCACTAGGAGGAGCCAGAGGAACCAGAATTTGTCACAGATTTTCTGTCTCATGTTCTACTGTCAGGATATAGTTAAAGTTTCAGCAAATATGACGAAAAAAAATGTATACTGCAGCAGCTGCAGTTTTCAGAAACGAATAATCTGTAATTAAATGTAAAGCCACACCTGGACAGGACAGGAAAAGACAACAGTCCAACAGCAAAATGAAACATGGATAACAATATGTTACTGTGGCGATGCTATATTGTTTGCAGAGAATGGAATAATATACAATAAATAAAATCATTTTGTGTATATTTTTCTATGTAATTATTTAATTATTAGCTTCTCTTTATCCAGATCATCCATGTTTTGCACGGGAGCTACGTAACACTGAGTATTTCAGAAATGGAATATAATATTTGTGGGTATGTTTTCATTAGTGTATAATCACCTGAATAAAAGAATCGTCATCTATATGGTGTCCGCCACGTTAAACCATGTTTCTACTGTAGCCCAGAATGGACAAACCAAACACTGGCTGTAGATAGGGCCTTTTGAATTTCTTTCGCACATTTCGCAGCCATCATAGTTTCTCCAACACACTTCGCAGCCTATTCTCATTCGCAGGTCGTCAGATACAGACACAAATGGTGTTCATTTAGTTGCAATCTGAAATGTCACCGCTAGATCCTAGACACTGGTCCTTTAAATTTTGTTGTAGAGGACAGCCGTCTGTCATTACTCTTGCCACTGCCAGCTTCTAATTTTACCTTTCTACACTTGTCCACTAAAATGATATCTGGTTTGTTACCATCTGCCTAGATCCATGTAATTGCAGCATAAGTGATAAAATTATCACTAGTTTCAGACTAGACTAATCTACAAATTGTTTCATCACTACTTTTCTGTGTAGCTTTCTTTGTGTATGTGTGTGTGTGTGTGTGTACTGTGTCTGTATGTGTGTAATTATGCAGCACATATCCTTGTGCGTTCAGCTCCCCTCTCTCAAATAGATGACTCATCACTTTCAGTGTTAGACTGACGGCTGCAGTCTCTGATCAATAATGGAATCATTCATTTATTTACATCCCACTTCTTAAAGCCATGTTGCTGACTATTAGTGTGTGTGTGTGTGTGTGTGTGTGTGTTGAGACTCAAGAGTTAGTCACACCACTGGTGATGAAAGTGCAGTTCAAGTCAGACAAGGTAAGGTCACCAGAAAACTTTTTTAAAAGTTTAAGACAAAAAACACAACAATATTGGAGGCCATGTAAGCTTGTTTCTCAGGTTTTTCCACCAGATTGTGTGACACATCCTTGCTGTTTGATCCTGTGTGCAGCCTCCAAAAACTGGCCAGGAGAGATTATAGTGGGGAAATGGTCTAAAGAGCTACTAGTATTCCCTATACCCTGCAGTGTTCATTACAGCCACAATATGAAAGCACTGGACAGAACAAACGTACTGATGATTTAGCTATTCTTAGAGCCTTAACAGCAGTGAAAGGCATGCCAAGATCGAAAACTCACTAATGGCATGTCACTCTTGGATCAGTGGCATAGGGCCATTGACGGTAACAAACAGCGAGCTGTAACCTCCGTGGCCTTCACTGTTCCCTGCGTAACCTACAGTAGCCTTACATGCACCATTACTTGCCCCTGCTGCTCGAGGTGTTGATGGTTTAACTTTTTTAGTTTGCATTATATGTGGCTATGGCAACCACAGACACAACACTGAGGATAACAGTGCAGAAACTAATTGTACTGGTATCTGAGTTGTCTGGATTACCTTTTTTTTTTTACATAAAACGGTAAACCTTTGTTGTGATTGGGGCGTTTTTAGCCAGCCATGCCCAAACAGAAGAACAACAACAATGGTGGACTATCGAGCTGTGTTTACTCAATCCACCTCTATGTTGACAACCAAAATGCGTTTTTGGTATAAAACCAATTTACACCGCCACTTACTGGTCTCGCATGCATACTACAAAATATTAAATCATCTCTGCCAATCCGTGTGCAAGAGGATGTGATTGTATGAATGCAAAACGCAAAGGAAAAACCTTTTCTGGCAAAACTATTGTCATGTTAACAGAGCCTTAGTCTGTGTGTCCCTTTGCTTTAGTGGCAAGTTTGTCTTTGTCACCAAAGTTCCAGCCCTTTTCCCAGTATTTCTCAGTGTTTTAAACTTCTTCTGTATTTTCTTCAACTTTGCTCAATTGCACAATTGTGACGCCCAAGTAGTTTTGTAAGTGCTTACCCTTTTCCAACAACGACTTCCCAGAAGCGTCTGGCGCAGTTAGGTTAACTTGTAGTGGCCCAAAGTCAAACCATCATCACCATCACTGGTACATTTCAACTTTAGAAAAAACTGAGAAATTAACTTTTTAATTTCCTCATCCTTTTTACTCAGGCTTAGACTGCTCTAATTATTGTTTCCAGCTTTATTTCACATAGATTGTTTTGTTCTCTCTGAATCACAACCTAAGAATGTGCCTCATGTCCTAGAACACCCACATTACAACAGTATAAGCATTCACATCACATTTTAGTCATCAAGCTGACACAGGCTGTCGGATGATTCATTCAGTCCATTATTCATGGAAAATCCATTTGTATTTGTCAGTGGAGATTCTCTCACAGCTGAACATAGGAGAGCACCACTGTTTCCTTCCGTCTCCTCAGTGATTAAGACTTTATAGAGAGAATGCCATTTGGGGATGAAACAGTGATCAATTGATTGATTCTGTTTGGCTGCAGGACTTTTCTGCAGAAACTCCCACAGGTGAATACAGTTAAAGTGACCTTGGACAGAGACAGTGTGCGTATGCATATTCTTTTGCCTAAATCTGCTCCTTTATAATGTTTCTGTATTTTATTTATTCACTGTACTGGGATTAATTGTGTATGTGATGAATAAATCTTTAACCTGAAATTCTGAATATGAAGCACCTTGCCCTGTTCAAATCTGCATGAACAAGTGAGAACATTCGCTTCATCTTCAGTGTGAACACAGTTGGCATTCTTGAGAGAATGCTGAGTCTTGGCTCTGTGGTTGCTGGCACTATCCCCACCAATTGTCATTTTATTTCTCAGTCTAGTTTCCTGCCTTCCACCTGTCTGTCTGTCTGTCTGTCTGTCTGTCTGTCTGTCTGTCTGTCTGTCTGTCTGGCAGATTCTGTACTTTCTTGTTTTGTTTTTCTTCTTATTAAACCCTGCAGGGTTTCTTTGTGCCACCCACTCTCACTATGTGCTTTGTTTTCCTTTTAACTTTTAGTTTCTTTTCTTATCTACAGTTCTTTTTGGGTAAATAAAGTGGATATGAGATATAAGACCTAACTTTCTTTTCTTTCTACCATTAAGGACCCATTAAGGATAAATTCACTTTTACAGCATTATGAAGGTATGTTAGATGTTTGAATGTATTTATGTTATTTTAAATATAAGTTGTGATAAATTAAATAATATTAGATGTGTACCATTTTTTCTAGGCCCACGCAGAAAATTAGTTTCTCAGATGAAAGTTGTTCTGGTGAGGTCGCAGGTTCATAATGAGGCATGAAACCAGTTATAGAATTAATTTTCATGGGGTGTTAGTGACGGCCACCGTTGTAATGGATTGTGATAGGTCCTACTAGAGATGCTCTCAGACTGACATGTGAAAGTCACTGTGACTGATTGTGTAAGGAGACTGACAGGGAGAGAGACCTCCATGGTATACACAGAAAATACCAAAGAAAGCTAATACGGCAGACATTGAATTGACATGCCACCTCGGAGCCAGTGCAGCATCCTTCAAAGAGCCAAACTCCTCTTCACTTGTTCACAGAGTTTTCCATCTTGAATAAATCAGGCATAGAGTCATGGAGGACAAACTGTGGAAACGATGCCTGCACCAAGACCAGTCCATCACCACTGACAGTAGTTTTGTGATGCCAAATTAGACAAAGAGGAACCTGGAAATGACCCCAGTTGATAAACTTGTCTCTCTCAGCAGTAGCCATAGATTTTCCTCTTCCTCACTTGGGAGGCCAACAATATCATCAGACAAGAACATCAATATTGGACAATTCTGCAAAACAGTTTTTTTGTGTTCAGTGAAAACAATTTGAAAATACTCAATTTCTACACTATCTACCAATGGCAAATATGTTGATGGAAAGATTATGTTCATGGTAAATAAACTATGGTTCAGTTAAAGACAAGGTCAGGAAACTAAAACTCTTGGTTGTGGTTACACAGATTGTAAATCCCCCAAAGGCAAATTGTGATTTTGTGATTTAGGGCTATATAAATCAAATCTGACTTGACTTGAAATACTCTCTAGTTGTGATATAACTGATGCTAGTAGGATTCCCGCTAACCTCTTTATTAGGGTAACATAATTCTTGAGAATACAGTCACTTTTCACACTCATTGTCGCACAAAACTAGCATTAAACCACACCTATAGCTCAAATGCTATTTTGGTCTGGTACTGCTGTGGTTTGGACACAAGCATATAGCTTAAGCCTGGCAAAATGCTTGATCCCAGGTAGTGTCGTTTTTGGCGGCCTGTTTTAATTTTAGTTTTAGTCTAGTCTTTTGTCTAGTCTAGTCATTTTAGTTTTTATTAGTTTTTGTCACGTTTATACTCTTTTTAGTCTTGTCAAGTTTCAGTCGACTAAAAGTCTGAGCATTTTAGTCTTATTTTAGTCAGGATTATCCATGACTATTTTAGTCTAGTTTTAGTCGACGAAAACTGATGACATTTTAGTCTAGTTTTAGTCAATGAAAATTGTATTTTAGTCTCTTTTTAGTAATGCAATTCTATTTAACCCAGTTAATATAGTACAAGTACCTAGTATAGTATAGACAAAACCAAAATTTTGTTTAAGTCACCCATTGACTGCGCTGACGCAGCCCGAGACTCAGGAAACAGAAATATTTCAAAATAATAATAATAGCGAGACGAAATAACGTTATAACATTTCGTCTCGTCTCGTTTTGGTCAACGACAATGAAGAGATATTTTAGCAGAGTTTCTATTTTGCAAACCACATTTAGTCCCGTTTTTATTCGTCAACAATATTACAATATATATTTGATTATAGTTTTCGTCACATGACCACCATTTACGTTGCGTCTCATCTCGTTTCTGTCATGTGATAAAGGTTCGTTGACAACGATATTTAGTTATAATTTTCGTTGACGAAAGCAACACTAATCCCAGGATTTCATGATCTCTTGAGTCCAGCTGCTTAGCAAGGTTACTGAACATTGCCACTGGACATAATCATATGTTGTGCATTTGTCAAACATGAAGGTAATTCATTTTACATTCATGAAGCGGGAGGCATCCCAGGTGGTTATCATCCCTGCCTGCACTATTGCAACCCCCTCTTCGCTGGAGCTGTTATGTCTGCTGCCAGACTTCTATAGCTAGTCCAGAATGCTACTGTCCATCTGGTATCTGGTTTTCCCACACCATTATCATTCACTGGCTCCCTGTTGAAGCTCACATCTAGTTTAAGACTATGTGCGAGCCTACAGGGTAATGAAGGACACTGCACCTTCCCTAGGTGACCTGGGGATTAGGACCATGAAATGCCAAAGTCCCCAGTTCAAGTCAAGCCAAAGACCTTTTTGTATGTTGTTCCACATTCTTGTTTATTTCCTGTCTTCTTTCTACTCTTAACTTGGTAATAAGGGAAAACAAATACTAGACAGTAAAATACAATTATACTAATAATACTAAACAAGCTTACAGTCCAGCACAACCATTATGCTCATTTGTCTTTGGACAGTTAGCTGATCTCGGTCAAAGCTCTTCTCTGTTGTGGCCCCAAAGTGGTTTTATGAAATCCCCACTTATACCCCTTTTTTTATTGCCTTTAATTGATAGTGACAGCAAAGGGAGAGGGAGAGAGGGGGGACAACACACAACAAAGGGCCACAGGCCGGAGTCGAACCCATGACCACTGCAACAAGGACTCAGCCTTGGTACATGGGGCGCCAGCTCCATCAGGTGAGCCATGCCTCACTAATAACCTTTTTACACCAAAATTCTTGTGGCTTTATTCTGATGTGTCACAGATGGGCTAGAAAACAGGGTTAGTAAACAGTAGAGAGCAGCATTTGTTACTTTCCTTGGCCTGTGAGCAATGCCTCTTTGACAATGTGTATCACATTGTGTTTTATAGTGCCAGTAGTTTTGCACAACCCAACCTCCACAGCATTGTTTCAGCGCTGGAGAAAGTGCCAGCGACCTGTCTCCTTATTTCCTCTTCCCCTCGAATTGAAGAAGCTCTCTCTCCTCGCTGTCTTGCTGCTGTGTTGCATCTTGAACAATACAATAATAAAATCGCCATTGTACATTCTTCCCACAGACTGTAAAAAAAACTATAAATATTGGAGAACTTAAACATGTATCAGCATCATGGGGCAAATAGTAATGAATTTTGATTGTTTCCTTTCCCATTGAAGATAAAAACCAGATGTCAGTGAGTTTTTTGTCCATTGTAAAAGACGTTTAAGTCACTGCCATCTCCCCCTGCAGGCTGAAAACATACCTTTTCAGACTACACCTGCATGCTAACCATTATAAATACCTTATTTCTGAAAAAAGAAAAGGCAAAGATAAACAGAAAGCCCTGAACACTTCTACTGTAGCATTCTGAACGCGCTTTTAGTTCTTGAACACAGCACCATGTGACATCTGCCCTTTGGTCCTTTTGAGTATGAATGCACTTATTGTATTATTTTTGGAAAAGCCCGACATACCCTGGAATTAAATCCATATTGGACCATTCCACACCTTACCATGTGTGGATATCCAGGTGATAGATGGTTGTGTAGCACATCAGACTTTAAAGCAGGAGACTCGGATTTGCATCCCTTCACAGACCTACAGTTAAAGCTTACCTCTGTGTTAACCCCACCCACAATTTGTCTAACCTTAATCAAGTGTATTAATGGCCTAAATGAACTACTGTTTATTTCCTATAACCAATAACTTTCCCTGACCTTCCATTCGCTAGTTGCCATAAAAAATATTATAGAAAGTGAGAAATTTAAAACCTCAAAGTAAAACTTTATTCACTTACTTAAATATCATTTAGGGATTTCTACAGAACATGGCAACTGGGTATAAACTAACAACAGGTTCAGTTTTATGGTATTAAGATTTTGTTGTAGACGTCACATATTTAAACCGTTGAACCTTAAACTGCAGCCTGTGTAATGACAGCGCAACAGCCCCATAAATAGTTATTGTTGATTTTGTCAGTGTCACCAAAATGTGCTGCTTTTGTTTTCATTTGACCCTGGAGATCTATCTGCTTAGCTCAGTGTAACACACACACACACACACACACACACACACACGCGCACACACAGTTTATGTCCCATTGTTTTGCTGATATAATTGTGTTGCTGTTGTGTTGCATTTTCAATTTAAAACAAAAACAAAAACAGGCGAGCTGGATGAATAATTCATTTACCATCTGTGTGTTTGTGTGTGTGTGTGTGTGTGTGTGTGTGTGTGTGTGTGTGTGTGTGTGTGTGTGTGTGCGAGTGTTAATCCCTTCAGTTTTGCTACTGATTTCCTTCGTCAAGCGTGAGAGAGTAATTAATCAGATCTGAAATGAGATTCTGGAATTAAAACCATCAAGTGTGTGTGTGCGTGTGTGTGTGTGTGTGTCACTAGTTTAGCCCTAATGAATTCTGACAGGCAAATTATATCAGCTTCCTCCTCATCATCATTTCTCTGCTGCATCTCCTCTCTGTCTTTTCTCCGAGCTTCCCACTTTTCCATTTTCTTTCTTTTCTTCCCATGCCTTTTTCTTCCTCTCTCATTATCTTTATTATTTGACAAACCGACTGAATGAAGGTTTATAACCTTGAAACAGTCAGTTGATCAGGTATTATTTGTTGCTGATGCTAAATTTAAAGATTATTTAAAGGTCCAGTGTGTAATATTTAGTGGCATCTAGTGGTGAGGTTGCAGATTGCAACCAACTGATAACCCTTCGCCTCACCATCTCCTTCCAAGCTTGTAGGAGAAACTATGGTGACAAAACTTGACAAAAACGTGAAAGACCCTTTCTAGAGCCAGTGGTTTGTCCCTTCTGGGCTACTGTAGAAACATGGCAGTCTCTGTGAACGAGGACCTGCTCCCTCTGTAAATATAAAGGGTCCATTCTTAGCTAACAAAAACATAACAATGCTTATTTTCAGGTGATTATACATTAATGAAAATAGTGTTAATTCGGGTAACAATAACTGACTAGTATCTTAGTAAACAATGTTAAAAAATTATTTTAATTACCAATTGACTAGACTAGAAACTGCTGTGTTCTGCAAAGTAAAATTTGCATTGGGAAGAGCAGTCTAAGAATAAGTGAGAACAGGCTGTGAAGTGTGTAGGAGAAACTACAGTGGCCGCAAAACTTGCAAAAAATGCGACTCTCTCTGCAGCCAGTGTTTGGAAAAGATTTCCTTTAGATTAAAAAAACTGCTCATTCTAAGGTAACAAAAACACAACATTCTTAGGGACTGAGACTAAAAAAAGAACCTGCTGATAAAATTAGCACTAAATGAAATCAAACAATGCCAATATTTCTGCCAGCAGACCCCCGTAAATCTTACACACTGGAATTTTTCTTTGCTGTGTTGTTTCCATTGATTGAAATGTATGTCAACATGTCCATATGTATGATTGATTATACTATACATATGACATGGAAGGAGTGTCGGACCCGTGACCTCATCACAGATCCTTTGAGTTCATTCTAAAACACGTCAGCTCCTCAGACAGTCTGACACATTTCCAGCAGCAAGCTGTTTGTACCTGTGTTATCAGCTGTGTAAGGTGATGACACACAAACACACACTGCGTTGCCTCAGTTAGATCAGTTTATTGAGCTGTGAAATGACTTTTTATTGGAGGACATTCATTTATCCGTCACGCCAACTTGCAAATAGGAGCGTCTTCATAGTAACAACTGAGAATAAACAAACAACAAAGATCAAATAAACAAACTTCCTCCCCACATTGCTACACCTATATACTTGGTTAATGCATGGAGGAACAACAGTCTCTTACTCTGGATATCGATAGTTTGTCCCAGGAACACTTGAACACACCACACAACTAAACTGAAATACAGTATTTAGTCAAACTGACAGGCTGACAGTACTGCTAGGCTCACACTGCACCATATTTGGGACAAACTGTTCTTCCAGAGAATCATTGGAAAGTGTTGTTCCATGTTCTTGGTCAGTGGGGTCTTTACTCAAACTTGTAGGTCTTGACAGGTAACTTGACTCAGGACTTAAATTGGGACTTATTGGTCTTTACTTGGGACATGACACAGGACTTGTTGGTCTTAGGTGGGACTTGACTGTTGTTGATTTTGACTTGGAACTTGATGCAGGACTTGCCTGTCTTGACTTGTGACTTCAATCAGGACTTTTTCCAACATGACCTTAGTCTTCTCTTCAACCTTGACTGGGGACTTTTCCCATATTGACTTAAGACTTGTTGTCTCCACTTGGAATTTTAATGGGGACTTGCCTGTCTTGACTTGGGACTTGACTTATGACTTGGCAGTCTTCACTTTGCATTTGACTGGGGACTTTCCATCTCGACTTGGAACTTGACTGGGAACTGGCCTGACTTTACGTGGGACTTTGATGCAGTGGGAGAGCCAATGGAGAGGAGTTTGCCAAAACGCTGAACTTTTCTCAACTTTTGCCTCCATGAAACTCAACATCATCAAGTCAGTGCACTGGCCAATCAGATATGTGTACACACACAATTGTGGTGATACTGCAGCATAAACAGCATTGTTTAGTGTTTACCTCAAAATCACGGGAACGAAAAATGAAATAGTTGTCGCAATCATAGCTTTCTAGAGTTGTAAAATCTGCTCTCAAAGTATTATACAAGTTTTTTGGCGCATGTTAAGCCTTTAATCGCCAACCTCCAACTGGACTTCCTGGATTAGATTTCAATGTCTCACCGTTACCTGAAGCAGCACACCCCCACCCGCACAGTCTGAACACCCACTAAAAATGTCTCAAAAGAACAGAAGTAACTTTGTCTGGTGAATAATAAATCACAATGTGTGACAGCACATATATCTAACACAAAACCCTTTATGCTAGTTTCTTAAAAACTAAATTTTGTTCATGTTAAGAAATATTACAGCAGAAACACTCTCTGTACCCACTTAGACTCTAATTAGAAATCTGCTTCTTGTTGCAGTGCAATTAAAATAAAACAGAGAGAATTTTCTAAGCAGTGCGACAGTGAAACGTGTCATGTCGATTCAAAATCCAAGAATAGCGTCTGTTTAATTTCCGTGTGGAAACTGGGCTAATTGGCTGTCAGTTAGCAAACAGAGAGCCGTCAGATCCACTCCCTGCTCATTTTAAAGAGATTAGGAAACAGCATGTTCATACTGCAGCAGGGGAGGAAACAACACACACAGCTGATGCTCTAATCCAGAATGACCAGCAGTGATTCAGGGAAATACTGAGGAAAATTAGATTTTAAAATATTACAGGAAATTAAAATAGTTGGAGAAACTGAAGTTCTTACCTGCCAGTTACAGGTCTCAGTGCATACAGATTTAAAGGGCCATACCTGAGGATACAATGAGCATTTAAAAAATGAGAAAAACAAACTATATGAATGTTATTTACTGCACTTATATACATTTATTATATATAAGTCTGGCAAATAACATGTTAAGTGGATAAGTGTATCCAACAAATAAAATGTATCTATCATCATCTACCTTGCAGTATTGTCATGGGTAAAACCCTCTCTGAGTGGTTCAGTGTTTAGTCTGGAGTGAGACAATGGGCGTCCTCTCTCCTCCTACCCACTATTGATTGGATCATGTCCCAACCCACAGCGGATAACCCCAGAGGCATTCAGTGGACCTTGTTCAGGCAGCTTGAAGATTTAGAGTTTGTCAATAACTACCATAATATACAAGAAAACACAGAGAAGATTGACTTCTGTATTTGCCAAGCAAACCATCATTATAACCCCTCCAGCATCAGTTTTAATAAATGGGAAACCATATGAGTGTGCAGCCTGAACAAGGACGTTTGGACACACAGGGTCATCAAGGTGAGATTGGGGAAAGCCCAGGGTGCAGTTTCCCAACTAGACAAGACCAGACAAGTTTTAGCACTGGTTCCAGATGTCAGCTTTGACCAAACATTGTAGCTATGTCATGGGCCATATGCAACTTCCAGATCTGGGCCACACGTGGACTAATTTATTGCTCTATTTGGACCGAGTGTATTGGCCAGACCAATTAGACACACAAGTTAGACAGCTCACAGCCGACAGCATATGAAAGACAAAATGCCACTGCAATAGTAACACTAACACACAAACTAACACATATTCCCAGAGAAAATGAACTACAGCTTCAGCCAAAGCTAAAAGAAAACCTGAAATTGGGACGATTGTTTTTGTGGCTTTTGCGGTCCAATTAAACAACAAAACACATTGTTTGTCCATACCCTTTTGAATGACACAGAAGTGTTTTCTGATCTGACCTACATATCAGCAGCAGGGCAATGTCATTTATCTGCACCTTCTAAAACCGTTCATCACTAAATCACTAATATGTGATTTATGATGTGACAAGGCTATGGTCAAGGTTGGTTTAGATTTAGGTGCAAAAATAACTTATTTATGTTGAGGGAAGCATCACTGTTTGCCTTAAAGTTCTAGTGTGTAACATTTGTGAGGATCTATTGTCAGAAATGGAATATAATATTCATAGGTATGTTTTAGTATTTATTATGAGATTGAGACATTGAGGCGAAGACGTACAGAGGGAGTGGGTCCTCTTCCACTGAGTGCGCCATGTTGAACTACAGCAGCCCAGAATGGACAAACCAAACACTTACTCCTGATTCTGGTGGCCTGCTGGTCAGGAAGCATACCACATAACCGCAAAGTATCTGGTTCAATTCAGCTGTTTGTCGCATGTCATACCTTTCTCTTTCTCCCCTCATTTGTCAGCTTCTATACTCTCAGCTATCAAACAGTACTAATCATTTCTACTAAGCCCCCTTCCAGTCAAAAATTCAATTGAAATGAAATAAGGGGAGGGAGTTTCTCTGCGTCACCTTAAATCTCAGTTTACACATCTACGTATAAGCAGGATTTTGTGACATCACGACCAGTTTGGTCCAGGTCCACTATGCAACTTACACAACTGTGATGCGGAAACTTAAAACCTTGAGGCAACATACACTGAAAATACGTTTTAGTAAATTGGGGCCATTTTGTGTCCAGTAGTTTTAAGATGAAACCTATTTGCATATTCATAGATTCAAAACTGCTTTGTCAGAATTTCTAACAAGGTTACTGAACCTTTTTGTAGAAAACCCCAAGCAGACACAAAATGAGTTTTTATTTATGTTCTTATCAACCTGTGTTTACTACTAGAAATGGAAGAATGAAACTCTATAAATAATAATACCATCACCCTAGTAAGCAGTTAAAACTGAAGAATTTCTTTGTACAAACGTGATTATGTGACAAATAACCTGAAGCAGTGTCACTCAGGGTGAACAGAAGCTAAAACATAAAAGAACCTATTTAACTAAGCAGCTAAAAGACAGAGTGCATCAGCAAGTGCGAAAGGATTGCAGAGGACCTTAAGCCTCATTTGGATAGATATGTCTGTTATTCAACCTTTTCAGTGGGCGACAGTTAACATCTGTGTCATGTTATGGTTTAGCAGAAAATGATTTTTTCAGTGTGCAAAAACAGAAGGAGCTGTTTTCACTAATCTGAAAGGAGGCTAGAAACCTTGAAGCTTTAGAAAACCTTTTTGAAGACAGTCAGCATATTGAAGGGAGACAGTAAGAGGATACATAATAATACACATAAAAACAGTATACAGTAAAGAATATATTTCACAATTTTACACGCACCAGCTCTCAGTCCTGTCAGCTGCTAGCAAACAGGAAGTAGACTTGAATTCTGGAAGTTAATTTGAAGGTTTATTCATGACTTTATTGGGTGTGTGAACAGAAAGTGAACAGCTGCTCTGTTCTGTTTCAGTGCTCAGCATTCATTAAAAGTGGACTGAATGAAATCCGCCAATGAAGTATGTCAGTGATGATGTGATATCTGGACTGAACGTCAGATTAATTTCCTGCTTGATAAAAGAAAAATGCTAATTAGCTGCCAGACAGACAGTCATCTCTGTGTATCAGGAACACAGCTGCAGAATACTAAAAAATGTATTTTTGTTCAAACATGTATCTGTGAATGCTGCACATTTAGAGACAGTCCCTTAACGTAGATAATGTCCATTGTTTTACCCAGCGGGTTGGGCAGGTAACATGTGGTTTCAGCTCTCAGTCAGACAGCAGGTGATGAAGGCAAAGTCCTCTGACTGACTGTGAGCTGAAAACAGGTCCAGCAGACGCACATCAATAACTCTGCTGTCAGGAGGTGAACGTATAAGCTTCCATTTGTGCCAAATACAGGCCAAATGTACATCTGTCAGGGACTACTGTTGTTATCTGTTCAACCTGACAAACAGCTTGTTGCTGTTAGTCTGCTTTGTCACTGTCCTGATGCTTCTTTCTGTTAATCTAACATAAACCATGGCAAGAGTAAATCCTGGTTTTTGATTGGCTGGCACACTTTTCTGAGACTATCTGAAAGTGTGCTCTGTGACCCCTATCTGTACAACTCATCATAAAACGACAGGCCATTAACGCTACCTCTAAATACACTCATTCAGAACAGGTAGAAACACTATTGACTTTAGATGCTGTTGGATAACATGTCATACAAACTTGTCCATTTTGAGTATTTTGACAGCTTAAAGGACCATCTAGAGCCAGTGTTTGGTTTGTCCGTTCTGGGCTACTGTAGAAACATTGTGGACTCAGGAGAAGGTGTTCCGCTCCTTCTGTAGATAAAAACATCTCATTCTAAGGCAACAAAATCTCAACAGTTCTTATTTTCAGGTGATTATACACTAATGAAAACCTACCTATGAATATTATATACCATTTCTGACAATAGATCCTCCTCAGTGTTATATACTGGTTTCTCCAAGTTGATAAAGTACATGTAAACTCTTTCAAGAATACCAGAGAGATTGGCCAACTGTTATGTCTAATATGTTGCCTCGTTTTGACACTGAGGATTTTAGTGCCCAACTTGGGGATTTATTAGAGACACTCTTACTTGGGCAGCCACTGCAACTTTCCACCCAATCTGTAGCTAAACATTTGAAACAGCATCAAAGTTAACAAGATTAAAGGGCCAGATGGAATATGTGGAAGGACATTAAGGTACTGTGCCAATGAACTCAGTGATGTATTTCAAAGACTAATACAGCTCTCTTTAGACTCTGGGGTTGTTCTTGCCTGGGAACCAGACGAATCTGCCGAGTTCATGATGTTTCATTTGCTCAGATGCGTCTGGCCAACCTTCCATCCAAGCATAGGAATGTTGGTGGCCAAGATTTGAAAAGTCACATGTACACAAAACAAAAAAAACTGTCATACTAGGCAGTGTTGATCAAATATAAGTCAAAATTCTCATAGTGTTGCCTATTTCTCATTAAAATGTTTTCAGAAACACATTTTACAGGGTTACATTTTAAATTGCCTTTATGTAAAACAAAGAAAAGAAAGTTTGGTTTTATTCCAGAAGCTATTAGGCTTGTGAACATCCACAGTACAAGAAATGTTCAGTTTACCTTAGGTTTTCTGTCCTCCTCCACACACTCATATCTCATTAAAGTATCTTTCTAACTTGGCATCGTTTCTAACTTTCTCATCTTGCAGGTTTCCATATGTAGTGGTTGTGGCTGAAACATGGTCCTTCTTGACACCCACTGCTACTATTATTGTTATTAGTTATATTTCTATTATTATGTTAGTTGTTATTGTTACTATTGTTGCTGTGAATAGTTCTTGTTTAGTAGGGGGACGCAGAACGTCTGTCCACCTAGAACTGGTGTATGTCCATAAACACAATCCAAATCAGGGTGAATTTCAATCATCTTGCACACCTGTATATGTGTGTCTAACCCCTCTATATTCCACTGGTCTCAGTCTCATGACCCTCCCCTCAAAATCCCATTCTTCTCCTCTCTCCCTTCTCAGCGGGCAGCACGGTGGCTCAGTGGTCATCAAGGTAGCCTCACAGCAAGAAGATTCAGGGTTTGAACCTCAGACATCGCAGGTCATTTCTGTGTGGAGTTTGCGTGTTCTCTCTGTCTTAGTGTGGGTTTCAGGCCAGTGTTTCTTCCCACCATCAAGACATATGTGTGTTAGGGATAATACTTCTATGTTTCTTCTTCTACTGCAGGAACTACAAGGGGATAATGAAGCCATAAGCTCATCATGACGTGTCCCAACCCTAGAGTCTTGACCCCCAGGTTCCCAGTCTCTCTGCCTACATCATGATTCTAATCAGCATCTGTTCACCCCTGTGCAATTGACCCCCCCCCCCATCACTCTCCTCAACCCTGTTTATCCCTCACCTCAACCCCTTATCATCCCTCAATAAATGACCCTCATCCTATCCTACAAGAATCCTATCACTAAACCCTGATATATCTTCTTCCTCAGTGCCATAGAGCTCCATTGTTGTCCTGAACTATTAACCTTGAACTTGGTGACATGTTCCTTCATTAGCATGAACACACACATTGTAGTTTTTTTTTTTACTCAATCACACATACACTGTCCTTCTGCCCCAAATACTCACTAGAGCACCAAATGTTATAAATGAAACAATATATTTTTAAGTAGGAACCGGAGCTGAGAGACACTGACAAGGTAGGGAGGTTGGAAAGTATTGAGATACAGACTAAACATTGTTTTGGTCTTTTCAATGTCTTGACAATAATAAAATAAAATAACAGACATATCATTTTATAAGATCACAGGGCTGATAGCCAAATGTGCTTGTTGTGTTAGGAGTGGGTTTATTTCTTTGTTTTTGTCTGTTTTTTTTGTTTTTTTGCCTCTGTCAACATTTATGTCTTTCTGTTTTTCTTTCTCTCTCTCATCATCTATGCTGTTTTTGTTGTTTTTTGTCTTTCTTTGTTGCTCTTGCCACTGTCGTTGTCTCTGTATCGATGTTATACAGACTAAACATCCCAGAAACTGACTGGCGATGCTTTGTACCTCTCTTGTGAACTGTGTTGAGTTTCTAAGTACCAACAGTCTGCTGGAGGGGAAATTTGGCAGATTTAGGGTCACTGCTGAGCGCTTTAACCAAATGAGCTCTACTGTGTGAGAGCTTTAGTGTGTGAACAGGCTCCCATAAAGAGCTGCTGGGAGCTTCAGTCCTGAAAATCACAGAGCAAACAGAGTCATCATAGAAGGGAGCCTGCCTGTTAAACTCAGCACTGATACAAATTACAGCAGATAATGTGAAAGAACCACTCTCTTGCGCCTCAGCAGTTCTCTGAATCTGAATACAGATAGCTCAGCTAGAGAGACGTCTCACTGCTGGCCCCTGCTGACTAACACTCATGCTGCTGATAGTTCCATCCTCATGATGTTTAACTCGGGAAGCTTAGACTTGGAGGAAGTGAGTAACTCCTATCACCAATAAAGTCAGCATCCTTTAGAGACCTGTTCACAAACTGTCAGTCACCGAATATTGTAAAGTTCAGACAAATGTTCAAATGGTCACTAAACTTTTTTCATTTTATTATTTATGATTTTTTATGCAAACATTGCTGTCCGTATTTCTGGATTTGCATGATTTAGAGGCATCTATATCTTGTGCTCAGCAAATGTCAGCAAATGTCAATCTGCCTGCTAGTACAAACTTCAGTGTTTAGAGGAAAGGCTACAGGATCACAGGAATGCGTGAATATCCACAGACTGTTTATATATGTATATATAGTATATACATATATATATTTAAAATAGAAGAGATGGAGTAGACCTTAGCCAGGATCCTCTTCATGGACTTCAGCTCTGCTTTTAACACCATCCAAAAGCATCTGATGATCCAGAAGCTTCACTATTTCAATGTCTCCACCCACATGATCCATCTCCTGTACAATTTCCTCAGCGACAGACGGCAAGCGGTGCGGGTGGGCAATACCACATCACCTGCACTCACCATCAACACAGGAGTGCCGCATGGCTGTGTGCTGAGCCCATTCTTGTACACACTCGACTACCACAGCACCATCACACACTTCAGCAAATGGTGTGAGGACAACAATCTCCACCTCAATGTCAGTAAGACCAAAGAACTCATCGTTGCTTCCCCGACACCACAGCACCCCATTACTATCAATAACCAAACAGTTGAAATGGTTGACAGTATTAAATACCTTTGAGTAACACTGGACAATAAACTTAGTTTCAACCAACACACCACTGACATCTTCAAAAGGAGCCAGCAAAGACTATCTGTCATCCATAAACTCAAACGACTTTGTTTCCCCCCCATCTTCTCCTACTACTTTATCAAAGTATCATCCAGCCCATCCTCATATACGGCTCCTCCTGTTTTTACAGTCACCAACCGAACAAAATTCATACGCATCACCAACACAGCGGCCAAAATAATCGGACTCCCCACACCCAATCTCACAGAACTAAACAATAGGGCCATCTTACGCATTGCAATCACAATAAAACTGGACATTAAGATAAGATAAGATGAGATATTCCTTTATTCATCCCCCTTAGGGGAAATTCAGGTTGACACAGCAGCAATAGGGCAAAGTAGTGCAAAAACAGAGAACAAAGAATATCACAATAAAAATATTACTAATATTATAAAATATTAGAAGATATAAAACTATAAATTAAAGTATATACACTATGCATTGTTCAAGTAGGACATGGAGTGCAAAATATAAGCAGAAAATTAAACTTGACTAAAACTAAAAAACTTAAACTAAACTAAATCTACTAAACTAAGGAAATTAAATATAAATAGTGCAAAAGGCTTGTGCGTTGCAGGTAGGAGTTTAAAACCAGTCTTTGTCCGTGGGGGTTGGAGGTACTGGGTGCTGGAGCACTGTGGAGTCTGATGGCTGATGGTACAAACGAGCCTCCAAACCACTTTGAGGCTCGGGGCTGGGTCAGTCTGTAGCTGAAAGTGCTCCTGAGCTGCCTCAGCTCAGTGTAGAGAGGATGAGAGGGGTTGTCCATGATGGATTTCAGCTTCCCTCTCATCCTCTTTTCAGTCACAGATTCCACACTGTCCAGCTCCATCCCCACCACCGAGCTGGCCTCCCTCACAAGCTTGCTAAGCTTGTTGGCACCCCCAGTGCCGATGCCTCCCCCCCAACAGACCACAGCAAAGGAGAAGACACTGGCCACTACAGACTGGAAGAACATCTGTAGTAGCCGAGTGCACACGTTGAATGACCTGAGCCTCCTCAGAAAGAACAGCCTGCTCTGTCCTTTCCTGTAGAGGGCCACAGTGTGATCCGTCTAGTCCAGTTTATTGTTGAGTGTCACCCCCAGGAACTTGTAGGTGTCCACCATCTCTACCTTCTCCCCCCTAATCTCAACTGGGGAGGGGGTCCTCTTTCTCCGCTGGAAGTCCACTACCAGCTCTTTGGTTTTTTCTGTGTTGAGCTGTAGTTGGTTCCTGTCGCATCATCCAATGAAGTTCTGGATCAGGTCTCTGTACTCCTACTCCCTATCATCTGTGATACAGCCGACAATGGAGGAGTCATCAGAGAACTTCTGTAGGTGGCACACTCCGGAGTTGAAGCAGAAGTCAGAGGTGTAGAGGGTGAACAGGAATGGTGACAGTACAGTTCCTTGAGGTGTACCAGTGCTGCACGTTACCACATCTGACAAGCAGCTGTGCAGTCTGACATACTGTGGTCTGTTAGTGAGGTAGTCAGTGATCCAGGCCACGAGGTCCTGATCCACCTGCATCACAAAGAGCTTTTCCGCCAGCCGGAGAGGCTGAATGGTGTCGAAGGCACTGGAAAAGTCAAAGAACATGATCCTCACAGTGGTCTGTGACTTCTCCAGGTGGGTGTTAGCTCTGTGAAGCAGGTAGATGATGGCATCATCCACGCCGATGTCGGCCAGGGGTCTGAGGTGCAGCAGAACCAGTCTCTCAAAGGTCTTCATAACATGTGACATTAAGGCTACAGGCCTGAAGTCTTTGAGATTGCTGGGTCTTCCTTTTTTGGGAACAGGAACTAAGCAGGATGTGTTCAAGATCTTTGGCACCTTCTTCAACCTCAGGGAGAGGTCAAACAGATGCTGGAACACTCCTGCCAGTTGCTCCGCGCACACCTTAAGGACTCTTGGGTTGACGTCGTCGGGACCTCTGGCCTTGTTTATCCGGGTCCTGGTGAGCTGCGGCTGGTGGCCCACCTCAACTCCCTCCTCAGCCTCCTCTGAATGTCTTTCTTGGCAACCTCATCTCCTGCCATGAAAGCCATCTTCTTTCTGTTCAACAGGGCTTTGATGTCTCTGTTGATCCATGGCTTGTTGTTTGGGAAACAGCGAATCCTCTTGGTGGGGATAACGTTGTCCTCACAGAACCTGAGGTCTTGCCCAGTGTGTCTGTGACACACTGGGCGAGACCCTCGATGTCGTCTCCGTAGTCTTCCTGGAACACTTTCCAGTTGGTTGTCCTGTAACACTCCATCAAGGCCTCCTCTGCCTCCACCGACCACTGCTGCACAGTCCTGGTGGTGATGGACTGTTTCCTCCTAACAGCAGGCCTGTATGTAGGATTGAGATGTATAAGGCAGAGGTCAGACTTGCAGAGAGGGGGGAGGGCGGTGGCGCTGTATGCCTCGTTTTCATTGGCATACAGCAGATCCAAGGTCTTTTCCTCTCAATTGTTACAGGTGACGTACTGGGTAAAGTTTGTCTGGGTCTTTGAGATTTTGGCATGGTTAAAATCTCCATTTATTATGATGAATGCGCTGAGATGACGTGTCTGCAGGTCTGCAATGGTGGAGTGGATGAAGTCACAGGCTGTAAATGAATGTAAACAATGACGACAATAGTGGCCGAAAACTCACGGGGTGGATAGTATGGCCTTAACCCTATGGCCAGCAGTTCAATGTCAGGCGTGCAGATTTCTGCCTTCTTGACAACATGTCAAGAGTTACACCATTTAGAGTTCACAAAGACAGAAAGCCCTCCTCCCGACTTTTTACCGCTCTGTTTCTTCCTGTCAGCCCGAACTAGTGAAAAGCCGGCTAGTTTGACTGAACAGTCTGGTGTAATGTCATTCAGCCACGTCTCTGTCAGACATAATATGCTGCAATCCCGATACTCTCACTGTCTTGTTGTTCAGCAAACGTACGTTTCCCATGACAACCGAGGGAAGACATGGCTTGTCTCCACCGCCTCTCTGTCTTCTTGTTCCTCACCAACGTGCCTGCTCTGGTTCCTCTCCTTCATCTCCTTAACTACACCGGGATCTCCCTCGGGCATGCAAAACGTAAATCCAGATACCGTAGGAAGTCCTCATGTGAATAACCTCCGGCGTTTTGTTGTGTGGTGGTTGTTGTGTCCACATTTCTACACATTGTTTATATTTAAAAAAACTAAGTGGAACTACGGCTAAAAAAGTAAAAAATTAACTACCAACACTGGCGGTCTATTTATAACAATAAACACAGTGCTATTTAAGAAGGAATAAAGAAGTAGTAAGATTTAAGGCGAAAAAATAAGAGGCGGAGCGGGAGCTGTTGCATCAAGCTGCCACTCTCTGCAGCGCTCTAGTTAGACACCCACTCAATCAATATCTCACCCCATTGCCTTCTGGACAGAGGTACCGAACATTGATGTGCAAGAAAGCTTGCTATGAGAAAAGCCTGAATTTCCCCCTTGCAGGACAATAAATTAAATTGATTGATTAATTGATTGAGTACATTTTATTCTTCCTATTCCTGTTGAGTTGTATCATTGCCTCTAAATTACAACCACACAGAAAAAATATTTAAAAGGTTTTCTGCTCTGCTGTGTACTGTGAGACTCTCAAGGTTACACTACCAACTATTTAGAACCCTAGCAAAGCCAACGGTTTCTCACTTTCTAAGATCTGCCCATGACAACGTATAGTATTGTATACTACCTCTGGTAGTCACATGGCTCCATAATATAAATGGCAAAAATACAAGGATTTCATGCATTGGCCCACAATGGGAAAATGGTTGAATCTGGTAGAATACAATAAAAATGTCAAATATCACTACTTTTCTTCAAAATGAAATGCTGACATTACAGAATGCATGGTTTTATACTGTAATGGCAGTGAAGTAAAAAAAAAAAAGTGGTTTTAATGGAAGTCAATGAGGCATTTTTAAGCCATGAAGGTGTCCAGAGGGAGTATCTGGCACTACTTAAAAAATACTAATGCAATCAAATCAATTTTGTTGCTAATCTTTGACATATCCAAGGCTCTAATCACCACCAAAGCCCCATCCCCCTACTATTGTAATACATAATTAATATTCAAATAATTAAACTGGCAATTAAAGGGTTAAAATCCTGTATAAAAGACATGTAAGAGTAAAACACATTGGATTTAAAAGATTTGACTAAAAAGAAAAGTTCTTGCAAAAATTAATGCCACAAGCTGTAACACAGCCAAAATGATCACCAAAAATGTACAAAAATACCCGAGGAGGGCATAAGGGTTAAATAAATCCAGATTTGATAACTGAGTACACTACGCTGAATAAAACTTAATGTTAACTTATTGACAGTTTTCCCCAACTCAGACTCTTTCAATGCTGCTGATGAGTTTTAATGCATATTATCAGCATGTCTAGGGATGGCTCTCGGTCAGTCCACCACTTTGGTCCTAAACTGAAAAGATTAGATGGATTGGTATGAAATTTGATACAGATCTTCATGTTCCCCAGATGACTTGTTGATCCCTGACCTTTCCTCCAGCGCCACCAGCAGGTAGACGCTTTGACTTGAGTGCATGGATTGCCTTTCTATTCAGTACAGGTATCCATGGTGCCTAGAGAATGAATGCTAATGATTTTGGTGTAGGGGTGATGGTATTTTCATCGTCATCATGAAATGAACATGTGCAATGAACACATTATAGAAGACTGCCTGGAATGCAATGAAAAAGATAAACTATTTTGATTTTAATTAGGGATGGGTACAGAAACCCCGTATTGAACAGGCCTTGGGTGTGAAGACTGCAGTGTTTATTATGATGCTGCAGCCTCTTCCCTCCTCTCTCTGTCGGGGCTGAGCTCTTCCACACAGTAAAAAAGTAAAAAAGTCAACTGAAAAAATTTCTTGCGTTGACAACTAATACTATTCTCGTTACTGGAAGTAAGAATATCTGTTTTGTCTGCATCCACCTTTGCTATGTTTTACACAAGCACAGCAATATGTTACAAGCTAAAATGTATGTTAGTAGTTGTTAACTGTTTAGCTTAGTTTGCCACGTATTTTAAAATCTGGCAAAAAAAAACGGAAGCCCCCCGTCCTCTCTCCTTCTTTATCTTTAGGCAGTGAATCACACCACATACAGAAGACAGGATGAGTGACTAATACTGACTGACGTTTGTGTTCATTATTTATGAACTTCACGCAGTATTGTGCTGTCAGAATATGATTCATTTTATTGATATCCTTGCTTCTTCTACTCCACATTGTCTTTCAGAGGCTGTAATAATATCGTCTAGAGTGTATATACTGGTATCATATGGAACTAGATGACCTAATGCATCCATTGGTACCAACCATGTCATGCTAGCATGTAGCAATGAAGAAACTGGCATGGCCATTTTCAAAGGGATCCCTTGACCTCTGACCTCAAGATATCTGAATGGTCCCATAGGTACCCACGAGTCTTCCTTTTGCAGACCTGTCCACTTTATGCTAATCCCATGCAGCTTTGGGGCAAAACCTTGTAGTTTATTGCATGTGGTATAAATGTTTTATTTTTGCCTCGTGTATTTGAATATTTCTGCATACTGGGATTTGGAATGGCATAAATTGTGAATGAATGGAAGGCAGGGACTCATACTTCATGCCACCCCTGCATACGTCAGTGCCCCACTTGTGCCACCCCAGTAAAAAAAAGGCTGGCAACGCCCCTGGACAGGCCTATTATTGAGTTTATATAGTGACTTTGCTGTTGTAAATATGATGTCTTGTACCTCTTTCAGCAGAAATCACTCGTTTTTTGATGGTTTTTTTTAGCTAATGTGAGCCTAATAAATACTAAACTAAAATGGTGAACATGGTATTAACATTATACCTGCTAAACATCGGCATGTTAGCATCTTATGTTAGCACACTGATATTAGTATATTTTAGTCTTGTTTAAATCTGCATATGTACAGGTTCATTTTTCTATAGATCCATGTAATTAAAATGAAAGCTCTTCCCTTTTTTGACTCCTTACCATGATGAATCATTGTATCAAGGCTCCATCGATGATGATGACTTTTTTTCATTCACCATACAGGTGCATAACTCACAGGCACTTATTGGGCTACTGCTGATCAGCTGTTCTTGAACCTAAAATTCCGAGTTTGGGGCTCAGCTCAGAGTTTGTTAAACTTACTTTCTGGAACAGGCCCCAGGCTTCGCTGCCGGCAGGACAAAAACATCATCGGCACCATCACCGCTGTCATCATCATTATTTGTAACCGCTGAACATTTCTCTCACTGTTCTCCGCTCTCTGTGTTTGCAGCAGAAGCCACAGTGACTCAGGTTGTTCTCTGCATCAGCGGCGAGGTCAGTGTTTATATTTAGCAAGTCACGTCCAGTTCCATCTATTCACCAAGTCCTTTAAAACCAGCAGGTTTCACAGAGAACGACATCATTCTCTGCTGGTGACCCCACATGCAGTATAGTTTTCTCAGCAGTATGACGGTGAAGCATCCTTTAAATGTAAACAGAGGCTTCCAACAAGAATCTCCAGGATCTTCGTCCTGCTCTTTTTGGTCATCTCTTCAGTTCTACAGTGATAGATATGAATTGTAGCCTATCTTTAATTTATAAGATAAAAAAATAGATGATTTGGCCTTTAAATTGTACTAATTAATAGCAGCAATGTATGTCAATATCAATAGTTTTAAGGGTATTTACTAATAAGAAAAAAGAGAAATTACAAAGAACTTACACTACATGGCCAAAAGTATGTGGACAGCTGAATATATGTGATAGCTGAACATGTCGTTCAAGAACCATGGGATTAATCTGCTGCTCCACTCTTCTAGTTTCAGAATTTTCCCCCAGATGTGGAACTTGGCTGCAGGGATTATCTCCTATTCAGACACAAGAGCATTAGTGAGGTCCGACACTGACGTTGGAGGATAAAGTCTGGCTCAAAGTCTTCATTCCAGAGGTGTTGGTTAGGGTTAAGGTCAGGGCTCTGTGCAGGTTAGTCCTTCCACACCAAACTGGGAAAATCATTTCTACTGTATAAGGAGCTGGCTTTGTGCACAGGGAAAGTGTCATGTTGACACAGGAAAGGGCCAAACACAAAGAGTTGGCCCAAATGAAGAACACTACTGACTAAAATATTGTACAGTGTAGAATGAGGGTTTCTGTTTATAAAGCTATGGAGCTTTGCATAAACCATAACAGACTCAAATGAAAGGTACACTAAAGAATGTGGAAAAGGCTGTCCATATACATTTGGCCTTGTAATAGTAATAATAATAATAATATTTCTCATGTTGTTCTCAGTTGATGGCTGGATGTTTTACTGTGTGTTGCTGCCGCCTGGTGGTCAAGAGTAGAACTGCAGCATATTTTTACAGACTGCACATCATCGATGTGTCCTCACATAATAGTAATCTCAGCTCACACTATGTACTAGTGTTGACTGTGCTTTGTTTTGGCAGTTCCAAGAAGTATTTCTACTAACAGCAAATGATGATACAATACATGTAGTTCCCCAAAATGTTTTTTGAATCCAAGTGACAAAATGGGATATATGAATGGGAGTAAAGGAGGAAGTCATGTGATATTGTGTGTTATTATACAGCAAGTCAGGGTGGATGGTGGGGTCAACAAATATATTTAAATACCCACATTGCAAATTTGTCTGTTCCAGTAATGGCCAACACCAAGGCATGTCCAGCGGGTGGGCCTGGGGTGGCACTGGCCAACCCTTAAACCTGACCCTAAGTGTCACCCCATTATCATTACCTCATCCAGTCCACTCTGTCTTTCAGAGGCTGCAGTGGCGTACGTAAAGCTAGAGTGAAGATTTGTTGGCAATAAAATTACACTCCGAAGTTATGGAAAAACTGGCATGGTCATTTTCTGGACATTTTCAAATTGGTCTCATAAATTGCATAAATTGAGAATGGATGTAAAGCTTAGACTCATACTTCATGCCACTCCTGCTTAAGTCAGTTCCCAACTTGTGCCACCCCAGGTTAAAAGGTCTGGACACGCACCTGGGACACATTCCGCCCAGATACAGCACTGAATTATGGTCCATGTGTGTGCCAGATCTGGTAGCCACTTATGGCCCATGACATAGCCATATCCATATGACCATAGCCAGCCATATTCTGGCTAATGTTCATTCCCGAGGTTGGACCAGACCCTTCCAGCACTAAACCTTCGACTTAACACTTGTAACCATTGTCAGAAAAAAAAGAATAAGAAGAGTAAATCTTGAGTATGTTTTTTTCCATTTCCATCAACCTTTTCTAATACAATACTTCAAAATGAGTCTAAAAATTTGTGGCTCTTTGAATTGTTGTGACTAAAATGAAGTCTCACTGGTAAATCAACATCTGCCTCAGAGCTGTTTCAAAACATGTTTGTGTGTGTGTGTTTGTGTGTGTGAAGCGTGGCTGGCTGGTTGGACGTGCTTCCAGTTTTGGATCGTTGCCGAACAGATTTTTTGGTGTGTGGGCAGTTCTCCTCAGGAACAGACCGTCACATCCCTGCAGTACGCACTGTTCCTCCAAATACACAAACAGAAACCTGCTGGTTTCAAGCTTCCCTCCAAACAGAGAATCCATACCAAAAACACAGCTACAAGAACACAGATAATGGAACTAGAGCAACTAGTAGATCTGATGATTGAACTTGACTGTGTGTGACAACTGCATTGAAGGTTTTAAGAACAAAAAACAAGACAGACATCTTGACTGTGTGTCAAACTTCAGTTTGAGGCCTTTGACAGCTAAAACATCAGGACTAGAGCTAAATACTTAAGCTTATATACACAGAAAAGGATAGGAGATGAGACACAGCAGAAAGTAGAGACATTGAACTGTCCAGGGAAACACAAGTCAAACACAAGTTCATATTCTTTAAATGGCCAAAATGAATAAAAAAAGTTTCGCCAAGATAAGTTTTTATAGGTGACTTTTTATACTCACTCTTGTGGCCAAAATTAGTATTACAACAGCAAACAATAATCCTGAATAAAAAAATCTTCAGTCATAAACAATTTAGATCAGACTTAAATGGATCAGCAGAAGTTACATTTTCCACAAATTCCAGTCTTTCCCTTCCAAGAGAAAGGCTTAACTTAAGTCTCCTCAGAAAAACCTTTGATGTGAACCTGGATACATAAAGAAAGACATGGTTGTATGCAAGATTAGTCTTTTTTACAGTTAGAAACTAGCATTTAGCTGTTACAGAAACATATTTAGTAGTTAGTTGTACTTGTTCGCAATATCAGTAATATAAGTTGATGAATTATGTGTCATGTTGTGTACCACTGCCCCAAAGTGGACAAAATCAGTTATTACATGTCCACATTTTTTCATGTCTGTCTTAATACCGTACCCACATCCCATGCACTGTAAAACCTGACAACACATCTTAATATAATAAAGGGGTAAGGGTTAACATAACTTAATCCTCTAAAGAAATTGGAGTCACTCATTCACATGAATTAAACTCAACTCCTAAATGAATTGCTGAAGAAACTTATTTGTTTGGAGTGCACTAAAATGTAAGCAGTATTTTAAGTACAGGCGATATACAGTGGGTACGGAAAGTATTCAGACCCCTTTAAAATTTTCACTCTTTGTTTCATTGCAGCCATTTGCTAAAATCAAAAAAGTTCATTTTATTTCTCATTAATGTACACTCAGCACCCCATCTTGACAGAAAAAAACAGAAATGTAGAAATTTTTGCAAATTTATTAAAAAAGAAAAACTGAAATATCACATGGTCATAAGTATTCAGACCCTTTGCTGTGACACTCATATTTAACTCACATGCTGTCCATTTCTTCTGATCCTCCTTGAGATGGTCCTGCTCCTTCATTGGAGTCTAGCTGTGTTTAATTAAACTGATTGGACTTGATTAGGAAAGGCACACACCTGTCTATATAAGACCTTACAGCTCACAGTGCATGTCAGAGCAAATGAGAATCATGAGGTCGAAGGAACTGCCCAAGGAGCTCAGAGACAGAATTGTGGCAAGGCACAGATCTGGCCATGGTTACAAAAGAATTTCTGCAGCACTCAAGGTTCCTAAGAGCACAGTGGCCTCCATAATCCTTAAATGGAAGAAGTTTGGGACGACCAGAACTCTTCCTAGACCTGGCCGTCCAGCCAAACTGAGCAATCGTGGGAGAAGAGCCTTGGTGAGAGAGGTAAAGAAGAACCCAAAGATCACTGTGGCTGAGCTCCAGAGATGCAGTAGGGAGATGGGAGAAAGTTCCACAAAGTCAACTATCACTGCAGCCCTGCACCAGTCGGGGCTTTATGGCAGAGTGGCCCGACGGAAGCCTCTCCTCAGTGCAAGACATATGAAAGCCCGCACAGAGTTTGCCAAAAAACACATGAAGGACTCCCAGACTATGAGAAAGAAGATTCTCTGGTCTGATGAGACCAAGATTGAACTTTTTGGCGTTAATTCTAAGCGGTATGTGTGGAGAGAACCAGGCACTGCTCATCACCTGCCCAATACAATCCCAACAGTGAAACATGGTGGTGGCAGCATCAGGCTATCGGGGTGTTTTTCAGCTGCAGGGACAGGACGACTGGTTGCAATTGAAGGAAAGATGAATGCGGCGAAGTACAGAGATATCCTGGAAGAAAACCTCTTCCAGAGTGCTCAGGACCTCAGACTGGGCCGAAGGGCCACCTTCCAACAAGACAATAACCCTAAGCACACAGCTAAAATAACAAAGGAGTGGCTTCGGAACAACTCTGTGACCATTCTTGACTGGCCCAGCCAGAGCCCTGACCTAAACCCAATTGAGCATCTCTGGAGAGATCTGAAAATGGCTGTCCACCAACGTTCACCATCCAACCTGACAGAACTGGAGAGGATCTGCAAGGAAGACTGGCAGAGGATCCCCAAATCCAGGTGTGAAAAACGTGTTGCATCATTCCCAAGAAGACTCATGGCTGTAGTAGCTCAAAAGGGTGCTTCTACTCAATACTGAGCAAAGGGTCTGAATACTTATGACCATGTGATATTTCAGTTTTTCTTTTTTAATAAATTTGCAAACATTTCTACATTTCTGTTTTTTTCTGTCAAGATGGGGTGCTGAGTGTACATTAATGAGAAATAAAATGAACTTTTTTGATTTTAGCAAATGGCTGCAATGAAACAAAGAGTGAACATTTTAAAGGGGTCTGAATACTTTCCGTACCCACTGTAATTCCAGTTTGTTCCACTGACTCATTTTCTTGATGAAAACTTTATATCATTATAAAAGTATAACCATTATAATGCTGTATAGCTTAGGATTTTTTCAATTTTTGTTTTTATTTCAGTTTATTAATCACCATAAGCCCAAGTATGCATCCAAATAATTCTTAATGATAGCCCAATGTGTCAAGATGTTAGTCACATAACAAAACACTGAAAATTATTTGGCTATGATTTTGATAATTCTTTCTAAATTATTTTGATCATACGTCAGCTGTTTTGACAGGTCATGTAATAATTTGCTTTAGTATAAAAACCGGAGTAAATTCAAGTTAACATTAGATTGAAGAAGATGCATTTAAATTACTTTATTCAGATGAATTCTGTTCACACATTTTAAATAAGTTAAGAGAAATGTTTCATATGAGTGTAACCTTAGTTAACTGAATGGATTTGGTACAATAAATGTTTTACCTTAACAATAAATACTTGAGTTACTTCTACTCAAATCAAAGTTTATTGCAATCAGTTTCCTCAAACAGTTTGAGCTGAACTAACTCAGTGTGTGTTTATTATGTTTTTGGTGCCATTTGTGGGCGGACTCCATGGAAGGCAACCCACAGCATCTGTAGATATAAAAGGCTCATTCTCAGGTAACAAAAACACAACAATTGCTATTTTAGGTTATTATACACTAATATTATATATATTATAATATTATTATTCAGTTCTGCCAATAGATCCTCCTAAATGTTACACACTGGACCTTTCAATTTTGTAGCGGGTCCGAATCACAGGGCAACACAAGTATTGTGTCCTATGGCAAAATTAATTGAATTTGTGGTAGATTGAGCAAACCTGTTGTAATGGTGTGCCTAAATATACAGAAGCATGTAACAGCCACCTCAAACATCACTGTAGAAACAAATGTAGCAGGTGTGGAAGAAATACAAGATGTGTTCCATACAAGGCTGGGCTGGAGGTCTGTGCCTTTCTGGTAGAGTTACTGGTGACTATAAGTCCCTGCAACATGACGGCACTTTAAGAGATGGAAAACGCACAATCCTTAATCTGTGTAAAAAATAGCATTATACTACTGCACAAATGGCTCAGCTCTGTCTCTGCTGTCTACTCCGTCATGGCCGGCCACGCCCAAGCCAAGCCACATTGCTTTGTTTCTCCTACTCATTCCTGACTAGAGTGTGTAAAGAACAAAACACCTCATGAATGATCAATTTGGATACCTTTGGTACCTTTAAGTTAAGCTTTAAGTTCAGATTGTATTCGCTGTGACCCTTACTATGATGCAGGGCTGTGCAGTGTGGATGTAGCCTCATGTTTAGTTTGATGCACTGGCATTTAGTAGGCTTGTATAGTGTGTGCTGTTTGTCTGGACTGTAGGGACCGTTAAGTTTAATTAAGGGAGTTGAATTCATTCCCGCCTTAAATTACATTATGTTTAAAATATTATTTATTTTTTGTTGGCAGTTTATTTCACATTACCCATATGGCCTATGTCTACTTTCCTTTTATGCCTTTCTGCAGCACGCTGCGGCCGCTGCTTAACAACCAATCATATTGCCTTATTGTCCTCATTAAACCTCCACTCTCTTCCTACTGCAACCTCCAGGGCCTCTTTCTGAACCTCCACCAGTCAGCTAACTAGTTACACATTCACCAGAGGTCCCCTGACCTCATTGAACTACAGCCTTAAATGATCTATTACTACGTTGATAATAAATAAGCTGCAATGTTTTCAATAAACCGTGAAACACAAAAAGAATTTTATTAGGGCAAACTTTATTTAAAATGTGGCTGCTAAAAACTGAAAAAGGTCACATCAAAGACACACCACTGTCACATTTCCCAACACTGGCCCACATCAATTCTCCAGAAAAGCAATGATTCGATCACATTCCCTCCCTGGATCGACCTCAGCTTCTTCACCATCATGACTTTTATATATTTTTAAGTCTGGTGTCGCATAAAATGATTCAACACTACAAACAAATCTTGAAGTTGAATGACATTTTCCAAACAGTTTCAAAGGGTTTTTACATTTTAATGATTTCATTTACATCTTTGCAAGGATGAAAAGTAAAGCAAGCAAGTAAAGTTGAAGATACTAATTTGGAGATGGAGATTTTATCTATTTACTTTTACTAGACCATGGATTACGTGGTTATGGAGTAACAACATCAACATATAGTCTTTTCTATTATGGTGGAGGTTGTCACACTGAGCCATGCTGCGAAGAGCCATGAGTAGGCAAGCCACGTTGCCGCAACTTGTCTTGACTTGATGACACAATGTGGGGACGTGGTAAAAGTTGTTGCCTTTCGTGCTCACCTTAATCACATATAGATACAGTGCTGGAGGCGAGGCCCCATTAAATTCTATGGAAGCTGCTCAGTGGCGCATGAAGTCAAAAAAGTTTGATTTCCCGGTGTAAAATTACCCACATCTGCTTTCACATCGTGCGGGCCAATAGAGCAAGCACTGCAGTCTACTGCTGACCGAGCCGCTAACTTCCAGTTCAACATGCTAACTTTAATGGGGAGAAAATTATTTAATTGTACGACTCTTCTAGACTTTCCAAATGTTATCAGACCGGACTGATCAAATTCTGATGTAATTTCGTCGAGGGTTGTGATGCTCAAAAAATCTACCATCTTACAGCTGCTTATTTTACAATGTAAGCTTATAAGATAAAAAGCTTTTTGCTGTAATTACGTGGTTTGGCCACTATGTCAAATTGGCTCCAAAGGCCTGTGCTCTTCCTGGGGGCTTGCTAGCGGCTACTCAAGCTGTAGTGGAAACACATGTCATGACGACATGACTTGGCCCATCATGGCTAAAGTGGACCAACCCAGGCCAATGGAAAATCCTTAATATATACAAGTAATGACAAAACAATGTTACCATGCTAGTTTCAAATGCAAGGTAAACCTTCCTTAAGAAGGTGCCTATTTTATGTGTTTCTAAAAAGATAGATTTTGTAACCTTCCCCAGCTCGATCTGGAACTTTTAGGGAAAGCTGAGCTTCCTGAGGCTCTGCTGAGCTTTCTGAGCTCGTCTGAGTCTTTCCTCGAAGAAACTCTGTTGGTGCTGATTCCTCTGATCCAACCTGACCGACCACTGCTCCCTCAGCCTGGAGAAAGAGAGAGGGAGGAGGCATAAAGGAATTTCAGTCAGACAACTCACGTTTGAAATGTTTATTAAAGCAGTATAGCATATTTAGATTTTGGCATCTAGGCTCCGACCTCATCATTCCCCGCAGGTATATTTACATAGAGATATATACATTAAATTGTTCATAGTTTAAATAGCTGCAGCTCGAGTTGACTGCCTGAACTAGCCTGCCTAGATTGGTGGAACTAGGTTTGAACACTAGAGTGATGAGTTTGAAGGTTTATCAAGCTCCAAAACACTGCACAGTACGATTACAAGATTTAACAACAATCACCAAGAAAACTGTGGAATTATGAATTAAGTATGAATTAAATACTGTGAAAAAAAGGCTTCCCAGGCAGGTCAGTGATAAACCACAGAAATAAAGAGGGGAGCTATGTGGATGCAGAAAAGTAAAGGAACTGAATATGCATAATATGTGCTCAAATACAAACACTCAATGAAATAAAAAACACAGAGAAGGCTTACATTGGCAGCTGGATTGCAACACATTAAGGAAGAGTGCCAATTAAGGCGTTTCTTTTTTGTGTTCTTCATGCCATTGAGTTCCTGTATTTGTGCACATATTGAGCATATTAAATTCTCTCACTTTTCTGCAATCAACAGTGACCTGCCTTTTTTCACAGTACAAAGTAATCTACCAGGAATCTGTGTCTTAATGTATGTGATTAGTCCATGCAGTGTGTCAGCAACTTAAAGGCTCAGTAGTTCACTCCATAGAGCTGTTCTGCCTGAACAGCACTAGTATATCATGTTTGTGGTTAGCATGGCAGCCACAGAAGTTCACTAACTGGACCTCCCAAGAGTCACCAAACTGATCACCTGTTTTGCAACAATGCGTCAATTCATTTAGCCATTTTCTAGTGTGACCTATTACAACATTTTTGAGACAGAATGTTTTTAACTTTGGCATAGGAATGGGAACATGGTAATGGTAATGGTAATGGTAAATTGACCTGTACTTGTATAGTGCCTTTCTAGTCTTCTGACCACTCAAAGCGCTTTTTACACTACCTGCCACATTCACCCTTTCACACACATTCACACAGTGATGGCAAAATCCATCGAACAGAAACTAACATTCATACACACTCACACAATGTGCAATTTGGGGTTCAGTATCTTGCTCAAGGATACTTTGACATGTGGCACCAGGAGCCGGGGATCGAACCCACAACCTTCCGATTAAGGAACAATATTCTAATTAGCACTAAGAACAAAGAACTTCAGTTTGCAAAACAGTTGCTGTTGGATGTAAAAAGGCTATAGAGCAAAAATTACAGTTTCTTTAAAGGACCAGTGTGTAGGATTTAGTGGAAGATGCAGATTGCAACCAACTGAACACTGCTTGGCGTTGGTATTTGACGACCTGGGTTTGGGAACTGGCTGTCAAAAAGTGTAGTGCCAGGGTTTTAATTGTCCATTTTGGGCTATTGTAAACATAGCAGTTTAACAGGGTGAACTCCATAGAAGAGGACCCCCTCCCTCTGTAGATAAAAATGTTGTCATTGTCAATGTCATTCTAAGGTATTTTCAGGTGATTATACACTAATGAAAACAGACCTATGAATACTATATTCCATTTCAGATAACAGATCATACTGTTACACACTTGACTTTTAAAATTTGGGTTAGGTAGAGCTGGAATACCAACATGCAAATGCTGTTAACACGATGTTTATTTGTGACCAAAAAGATTTTCACCTTTCCAAATTAATCTGATGATGTCTGAAAGTGTCTGTTTTAACCCACAAATCACCAAATCAGTGCTTAATAAGACTCACACAGAACCTGACCAAAACTTCTTACACTGTATAGGTGGTATTTATTGCAGAAATGGGTTAAAATACTTTAAAGATGAGGAAAAAATAAGAAGAGGAGAAAATAAGAAGAAAGTCTAAAGTAATTTGTGTATTCTGAATTCAGTGATTGGGAGGAAGAGATGAGCGGCGGTATTGTCCCAACATCAGAGGCCAGTATTTACCCTGACACCATAACTCCTGGGCTTAAATTAATCGTGCAGACATCCAGTGAAACTTGATCTGCAGTCATCGCTGTCAGGGCTAATTGTGTTACGGAAAATAAGGCACAGTATGTGTGTGTGTGTGTGTGTGTGTGTGTGTAGGGCCGTGTTAGCTGTGACAGGATTAATATTGTTGTGTCTGTGTTAGCATGCGTCCGTCTGTCAGCACGCTCCACCATGTGCTGGGTAATCTGCAGCGTTCTGTTCATCTGTCCTCAGTTATTCGCACTGATCTCCAGGATTCAAACGTATAGTCGAGCTGCTTCTAATCAACATTCTCAGGCTACTATGTGATGACAGACAGATGAGCTGTAAACATAACTGAGGCATTTTCTCCAACTGATCAAGTTATGAAGCAGAGATGGGGACAAGGGCTAAGGACAGTAAAAAAAAATTTGCTTTTAATATTCTTTTCTTTTCCTCTCTGACCTTTTTGGACTCTGTAGTTCAACCATAACTTTGTTTTAAATTTGAATAAAGTCTCTAAAGAGGCTAATATTTGGAGAAATGTGTCTAAAATGATGCATATAAAGAATACTTTAATTTGATTACATGGTGCAGTCATAAAGGTTTGGGTTTGAATATTTTACTCCATGTAAACATCCTACAGCTTCAATAAAGAGCTGGAACAACATTATACAGAGGAAACTGATGGATGACAAATTACAGGAAAAGCCAGAATTAAGGTTTAAGGTATTGGAACATCACAAGCCTCCAGAACAGCTTCAATGCTTGGCATACATTTTCCTCTATGAATCTAAGCGTATATGCCAAGTCTCTGAAGTGGTGTACTGGAGGGATGAGCATCATCCATCCAAAGGATAGTCCCTCATTTGGGGTGTTGTTGATGATGGTGGTCCAAAATTCACCATTGGTGCTCAGTTGGGACAAGATCTGGCAACTACGTAGGCCATAGGAAATGATTCACACCATTTTCAGACTTATCAGTGACCCCTTTTTTACCTGTATTAGTTGCATTTCTCTTTCATTTATTCAGTTTTTCCTTTGTCATCCATCTGTATATACTGTCAGACACAGCGGAGAAACATCATTCTTCTAACTTTACAGCTGCTAGTAAACTCGACAGCTGTAATCCCCTAAACATAAAAATCATCAGTAACAGATCATTTAATCCCTCTCTTTCTGTGTGACAGGTTGCCAAATTTGATTGTTTAACTTGAAACACATGGAGGCTGTAAGTCATGGTTGGACGCACAATGTTATATACAAACTAGTTTGTTAGTTCATGCCCATTAGTGCTTATTTTATTTATTTGGGGAGAGCATGAAAGATGGAAAGGAAAGGGGGATGACATGCAGCAAAGAGCCACAAGTCAGATTCAAACCCATGGCCGCTGCAGCAGGAACTCAGCCTTACACAGGGACCAAATGTCCAGGCAGCATTCACTGTACTTTGTCCCATACTACAAAAGAAAGATGATACTCAGCGCACACAAGCATGTGTGAGCAAGTTTCATGGCAAAAGAGGCAGACAGAAAGCGAACGGATAAGATGCGGGTTTCAGGTGAACACCAAGACATTGTAGTAACACTCACATAACAATACTGTGGGCAGCATTGGGTGTTGTATTGAAGTTCACTGTTTCAGTTTGTCCAGCGCAAGAACAAAGTTTGTAGAACTTGCCAGCAGCCAACCTCCATATGACTAGCAGTTGTCTCTCACACACACACACACACACACACACACACACACACACACACACACACACACACACACACTCTTTCTCTCTCACACCCCACACTGTCTCCTCCAAAGTGTGAGTGTGGGTTTTTCCCATGTGATTGTAGCTTAGAGAGACGGATGCATTTAAACCTTTTCAACACCTTTTCTTGAATGCTTCTCAGATGCACTTTTTTGATACCTGATAGCTCAAGAGTCACTCACTTCCACCCAAGAGGCATGAAATATGAACGGGGGACCAAGATGTCTAAAACAAACCTATCAAGCTAAATTTAGCTGTAATTGTAACTAACAAGACATGCAACTGACCACTTTCAGAACTACAGATTTCAGGTGGAGTATGTCCTTTTAATAGCTTTGCTGCTGACCGTGTCAGAGAGCTGCTCCTCATGCGGTTCTCCTCCTCGTCCATCTGCTCGCTGTGTTGAATGATCCTCTGCTCCCAGAACGACTTCAGCTTGTGTTTGTCATGAATCCGAGCCGCATTCATCACCTGACGACAGGAAACAAGCCGCAGTCACACAAACCCTCGCTGCAGACACTAAAAGTTGTCCCATTGTTCCAGAAACACTGATAAACTTACTGCTGCTTTCCAGCTTCACTCTTCTTTCTCCTTTTCTCCTTTTTTTTAACTCTCTCTTCTCTTCTCTTCTTCTCTCAGTCTTCAATTTCACTTACCAGAAATTCCTCATTATTGTTATTCTTCTCTTGCCCCTCTTTCTTTCTTTTTTACATCTCTCTGTCGCTTGTCCCCTTCTGTCCTCTTCTCTCTTTTCTTCCTCCTTTATCTCCTCTTTTAACTCCTCCCCTGTTCTCCACCTTTCTGTTTTATTGTCTATTTTTCCTCTCCAACCTTCATTCCTTTTTTCTTTTCTATTTTCGCTGTTTGCCTGCTATCCTCCTGTACTCTCCTCTCGATTTTCCTCTCTTCCTTACTTTCACATTTTTTTCCTTCTCTTGTATGTTTTCTCTTTTCTTTGAATGTTATTCTTTCTCTGTAACATTTCTTCTCTTCTTGTTTTGCCCCTGTGTGCCAGTTTTGGGATGGTGGTGGTTTGTTAAGTGAGATCAGAAGATGAGTGACTAGGACTGACTTGTCTCTTAAGGCATGCTTTTGATTTGAGATGTAAGATTTAAAGGGGAACTCGATTTCACATTTGAAGATTAGTTAACCATTATAGGAATTGGAGTCTTCAGGGTTCTTAAAGTCTCAATAACCCTGATGTTGTCATAGCTCTGGCTTGGAGACTACTACTACCATTGGTTTGTGGAATTTATGAGTTGACACTGTGAATCAATCAACACACCTTTATTGTCAGTATGACAACTTTGACCATTCCATTTGTTTCTATTGGCTCTCTTGCATGGCATATGCTTTAGTGATTGGATCTTCAAACGTTTTTTAAAAATGTATATGAATTTCAATGCATTATTTCAATGCAAACACTCACTGGTTCCAGTGCCAGCGTCACCTATTTTACCATCCTCCTCTTATCCACTAACATGACATCTGGTTTGCTGTCTAGCGTCTACCTGATTCCATTTGAATGCAGCATTATGCAGTGAAATCACTGGAGTACCCCTGTAAATCTAGCTGAGAGACAGCTTAACATACTGATAGTACAGCTACCCAAGTAAGAAGGCAACACATTTCCTCTGTTTTTCTTCTGCTCCTGTTTGACTTTTCAATTTTAGTTTGAAAAAGGTAACTTTAGGATGAAGCCCTCGCTCTTTGATTCAGTGAGTCGTGAAAATACCCGACATTTACTGGTGATGGTTTCGATTTATTCAACACCTTGTAATAAATGCAGCACCAGGAAGATGTTTCTGTCTCTTCAGGTCACAGAGTGAGAGGACATTTTGGTTTTTACTGTTTCTATTTTTTTTTTTTTTTTTATTCATTTAAAAACCAGCTACATTTGTACTGAATCAATAAATGAGACAGAGCTCATGATGTGAACAACACACACAGGTCACAGATCAGTACGTCACTTGTTGTACAATGAACACAACAGGGAAAGACATTGTGGAAACACCATTTCAATTTCCCACAGTGCTGTTCATCATGCCGTAAAAAGCCCTAATAAGTTTTCTGTAATTACAGAGTTGGACTCAAATAGAAAATTCATATTTGTTTCTGTTTGTCACCAAAACATAATTGAGAGATTATAGTATCAGTCTGTATTTTATGGTGGTGATATCTGACTTTCACGCATCCAGATGTCATAGTGGCCCGTTCTCATTCCCAGGTCATCAAATACCAACATTTTGTCACTCTTCAGTGTCTCATGCAGACACACAATGTTCCCTTTAGTGTCTGTATGAGACACACCTAGCTTACATCTAACTCCAATGTAACCTATCCGCGTCAGCTGGCGTACTCAAAAGAGCAACAAAGTCAGTATATGGAGGTGGTCGGGGTGGATGGATGGGTCAAACAAACAGGACTATAAGGGCTTGTTGTCCCTTCTTATCTAAAATGGCTGAAAACCGTCACTGAACTGAGACATAACTATTGTAAAACATCAATTAAAAGGCAGGCCCCCTTCACTAGCCTGATGAGGCACGTTTGGACGAATAAACACAGGTCTCAACTAGATGCCTGGTCTGGATTTTATAGAAGTTATTTGCCTGTATAAAACCTACCAGGTCGCCCACATGTGTGAGGTCAAAGCTGCTTAGATCGCCTACACAAATAGAAACGTTTAAACATAGATATGCTAGATAGTTAGATTCTCCACAAGTCAGTCGTTCAGATTATTTTAAGTGCTGTCAAACGATTGAAATATTTAATCGCAATTAATCGCATTTAATCGCACATTTTTATCTATTCTAAATGTCCCTTGATTTCTTTTTGTCCCATAATTTTTTCTTATTTTAATGCTCTTATGAACATGGAAAAGTGGATCTGCTTGCTTTGTGCAACTGTTGTTTTTGTCAATGGAACCATTTGGCAACTTTTTAAAAGGAAACTTTCCATTCAGAATATTATTGGCATCCATTTAGGCGTCTTGCGCTGGCCATCCACTCAACATCTACTACTCTTAAACAAGTGTGTGCGGCGTGCCTGTTGTTTTGTTTCCAGTCTAGCTAGATCCGGTGTGGTGTTGTAGTTTTTGTTGCAACAACATGTGAAAAAAACTACAAAGTGTGCTAGGTCAAAACGAACGTTAATCTCGCGATAAAAAATTGACGCCGTTAAAATGAGTTTGCGGTAACGCTGTTAATAACGCGTTTAACTGACAGCACTAATTATTTTACAGAAACCATGAGCACCAAAGGATCAAATGATCAAATGAGTGATTCGTAATTGAAATTAAAGTAATATTCATACTGATTTAAATAAACTATTTGATATTATTTCCATCTGTCCTGAGTTTTGTGCAAAAGGAATCAAAGGCCTGTCCCATATATCGGCCTGTTCCAAATAAAGGCAGTCCACCTGACTTTATTTGAAATCTTCAGTGATTAAAGCAAATAAAAACCCAGGATATTAATAGAAGTTTCACGGTATTCAATGACTGTAGGTTTTCAGTCTGGAAACCAACCAATCCTAGAAATTACTACTACTTATACTACTAATGTGCAACAGCAAATATGTCTTTGCGAGAAACATAATGGCACCCAAATTATCAACAACGTCTTTTAATTGTTTGCCCTATAATATCCTCTCCTGCATTATAATATGAGTTGTTACCATGAGGACGGAGGTACCGGTAACCAACCTCTACCTTCCAGTTTCGCTCTGTTAAACAAATAATTAAGATATGATGGTTGAGCCACTTACATCATGCTGTTTTATTCTGTCCTTAATTGTTATGTTTCTTATTGTTGTTGTCACGGACACAAAATGAATTTCTGAAACTTTAACAAACAAAACTAACATTTAACTGAGAACACAAATGTCTCAGGATGCAAGCCTTGGTCTCTGGAGTGAAAGTCCTGCACTTTGTACGCCCACCATCCCCTCAACAAATACATACTATATTCATTAGGATACATTTTGCCACTGAACATAATCCAGGCAGCAATTCCATTTTCCTCAAAACTCATTTGGCATCACTAATTAATGATATGTAAAAATAATTTCCAGGAGACAGGGTTTGGTTTTTGTTACTTTTATTCTCACATGGCTCCGCTCTCTCTCTCTCTCTCTCTCTCTCTCTCTCTCTCTCTCTCTCTCTCTCTCTCTCTCATTAACACCACAGCTGCTAGAGTTAAACTGAATGTTAATGCCACAGTAGTGAGTGTGTGTGTGTTCCCCAAGCTACTACATACTCTACTAGCAATATCATCGTCATAGCTATGACATGATGCACACATGGTCCCTGTGTGTGTGTGTGTGTGTGTGTGTGTGTGTGTGTGTGTGTGTGTGTGTGTGTGTTCTTTTCCAATTCTATGGAAGCCCATTTCCACCAGAAGTTTTAAAACAAATGGATGCTGAAATGTAAGAAAGGACAAAAATAGACTTCAATCAAAATTCTGATTTAGTATCTCATAACTGTAACATGACTTAGTAACTCGTATTTTGACTTCTGCGCAGATCAACAGCTGAAAAGGCACTAAAGTGTTCAGACCAAAAGGTGAGAGCTTGATGATAAAATGGAACACGGTGACTCATCCTTTAACAGGTATGATTACAAGACATGATTAAAAAAAACAAAAGAAAAAATGTCTGAAGTATTTTTACATTAGTTCATTGTGTATTCCTCCCTGTGTGTGTGTGTGTGTGTGTGTGAATAACGTTTTAATGTGTGTCTTCTTGTGGCTGCTTACAAAATCCCTCGACAGGGAGTCAGATGGAAGGCATTACAAAACTTTGATATCATGTCACACACACACACACACACACACACACACACACACACACACACACACACACACACACACCAATGACTTTTATTCAAATCCATCCAAACAGCTGATCAGCACCACAGTGCAAACTTCCCTGCTGGGATTAAAACAGCTGACAATAGCGTGTCTGTGTGTGGGGAGTTAATAAAACAGGATGTTATTAAAGGACCATTCCACTGGTTTTACTTGTTAAAGGTCCAGTGTGTAACATTGAGAAGGATTTATTGGCGGAAATGGAATATAATATATATGTTTTCATTATTGTATAATCAGCTGAAAATAGGAATCATTGTGTTTTTGTTACTTTTGAATGAGCCTTTTATTTACAGACACCACCTGTCCACCACTAGCAATTAAATCCTACACACTGGACCTTGGGTGATTTTCAAGTTTCAAGTATTTTCTGAAAATAAGAATGTTCTCCAACAGAACAAATGTTGAGGATGACTAATATCCACTCCTGCCGCTAAAGAAGAATTGTCTATTATTATTTTTAAGCTATATAACACAGTAGAAATTTGGCATAAACAGCATTATTAATCTTTAAACCTGTTCTTGATGTATCGGTCCGCCAGTGTTGACAGCCAATGTTGTCTTGTTGCAGACATATTGCTATTGTATCGGTGTGTATGTTATCCGATATGCGCTGATATAAAAAGTGCCCTGTATACAATGCAAAAAAAATGCTTGTGGTAGTATATTAGTGTCACTGCAAAGTTACTCCAGCAGAGGGCGCTGTGATTTAAATTACACAGATTTACACACTTTTTTTCTCTCAACTGACCCCAAGGGGGGGTTCCTATTTGAACTATCTGAAGTGATAAAATGTATCTATGTTCTGTTTTCTTATTAATCATTGCTGTTACAAAGTCACAAGAATTATTTTATTTTATGTCCCTGACACTGTGGATACAAGTGCCCTTTTTACAATGTAAATAAAAGTGAAGTGAGTATAAAAGTAAAAGGTACTGTCTTGGTTTCTCTGAAGGACATTTCTACCGGCTGTTTCTGTGCAAAGCAAACGTATGTTTTGTATGTTTTTTTCATTATATTATATCTATCATGCGTGATTTGCACTGGTACGGATGTCGATTAATGCAAAAATAAAACAAAGGCCTCAAAGGCAGTTTTCATGTTTTTAAAATATAAGGAATATAAAGTACAGATATTTGTTTAAAAATGTTGGGATATAGTAAAAAGTCAGAAAAATAAATAGCCTAGAACTGAGACCTGTCACTCAGTAAGACGTATGCATGGCACTTATTTACACATAATTTCAAGTTTGTGCCTGAAATGGGTTGGTACTCACAGGTACCGGCACTGATTTTTGTCCACGAGCACCCTTCCATTTTATTTCATAAGCCACCTCCTTATGAGTCTAGGTGCACAGCCCTAAACACCTATTTAACACTTGACTTTTAACGCTTCATTTTTCATTCTGCCAAGACTGCCCTACTTTAGCTAGTGTTTGTTGTATTCATTGGTTTATTTGCTTTTTAGCCAGGAGTGTCATAGAAAAGAGCCAGGGTCTAGGTTAACACTGAGAATACAGCATTGAAAATGGATAGAAATTAGGGTAAGGGTGTGTTGTGGTTAGGGGTAGGGGTAGGGTGGTGCTGAATTTGGGTACTGGCACTTTTTTTTATCCCTTTCAGGCACTGGATTAGGGTTAGGGTAAAGGCTGGGGAATGCCTGAAACAATGTCATCGAGGTTCCCTCGTTCTGATTGCTGCTATCAGGCAGACAAGTGGAGAGATAAGAAACACACACACTCTCACACAGTTTCTTCCTCTTCACTCTCTCTCTTCCAGTTTGTTTGCTTTGCTAAACACAACAAAATCCCTTTGCTGAACTGCAGCAGATGGAGTTTGATGTCTGCCTTTTCTCTCACTGGGTTCATTAGCAGTTGAGCACTGAAGCATGCAAAGATGTCGCTGAAGTCACAAGAGTACGTGGAAACGTGGGTTCAAATCATTTCACATTTCTCATTTCTTATTCACAACCACTTTAATCCCTGTAAATCTGCTCCCATCTCCTGCTGCTCCTCTTCTGTTCAGACTCCAGGAGCTCCCTCATCTCCACCTGCAGCTCCTTAAATCTCCTCCAATCCTTTTAACATCTTCTTCAGGAGGTCAACAGACACAACATTCTGGAACTGAATTACTGGATTTCTAAAAGCTGCAGTAGGTCATTTTATATATTATTTGTCATATTTGCTGAAACTTTCAGTATATTCTGACAGAAGTTAATGAGACAGATAATCTGTGAAAAAATATCTTCCCAGTGCTCCTAATGGCATTTGCAAGAACCCACCGGGCCTGAACGAAACCAATCAGAGCCAAGAAAGATAGTTGACTGTTGGGTCTCATTCCCAGGGTGTCAAATACAGATTCTGGGACCTAGAAATTAGGCTCAGCAATCAACTTCAAGCCACCAACCTAAAGCGTCTTTATGTCTTTCTCAGCTCTGATTGGTTTTCCTCCAGGCCCAGTGGATTGTTACAAATGTTATTAGGAGCATTAGGAGGAGCCAGAGGAACCTGATTTTTTCACAAATTAAGTTTCAACAAATGTGATTATTTGTTGAAACTTAAATCTTCCACCAACAGAGTACTGGCTTCGTTCTGGTTCGGGAACCTAGTATTTTGGAGCATTTCAACCAAAATTAAATTGATTTGGAACCAAAAAAGTTGGTTCCCAGTTGGAACCAAAAATAGCAGAAATTCCATGGGAACCACAGTGGGCGTGTCATATTCTACAGATCGTTTTGCATTGTGATTACAATGGTTTCACTCAAAAGTGCAGCAACAGTTCAAGAATCTTAAATGGAACCAGTTTAGGAACCAGGGCTAATTTGGTGGAAAAACATTACTTGTTTTCCTCTCTCCATAACTCCCCTTGCACATCCTATCCCATAATGTGGTTATGGGCTTCATATTTATTTAAAATTGCAATAATACTTTAATTCCTGTAGCGATACGTCACATAATTAGCAGTTTTTTTTATCGCATTGTAAAAATGTTGCTTCTTGAGTTTGCTTTTTTCTAATTTTGCCCCTCATATTAACCTGTGTTATGACAGATAGAATGCTGGACAAACTATGAACATGAGATAAAATTATGTAATAATCAAGAATTATTCTTTAAGGTTAATTTATTTTAAGGTTTGTAATTTTATTCTGCCTGTTAAGTTTAAAACTGTGAGCTGTAGCAGCTGGCAGGCCGACACACTGCAGAAGAGCTGATGTGTTTGTTTAAGATAAGAGAGCAGCTGATAATCAATACAAACCTCATCAATAAACTCTGGAGATAAGAGACAGGGAGAGCTCCCACTGAAAATACCTATAGATAACACAGAGAGAGAGTTTTAAGGGAAGAAGGATTCTGTTTGATATTTAAAGATCCTTTGTTTAATATTTAGTTTGAATAACAATTTGATAGTATGATTTTGATGAGTTTTTCATATTTATATATAAAACTTTACTCGTATGTTACTTCTAGTGTCATATTTCTTTTAATGATGTAAACACTTGTTTTTCCAGAGACAACGTACTTCCTGTTTCTCATTACACAAACAAAACTTGTGCAACTTTGTAAACACATAATCAATACATGTTTAATCAAAGAGACAAAATGTCACATCAGCTCATAGTTTGTGCAAACAGACAGAAGACACAAATTTAAAAACGAGAAACTGCATCTTCTTTTACAAAGAAAAAAAATCACATTGAGCTACAGATCCTAAAATGACAAAAAAAAAACATACATTTCGTAAAAATCTTATGTACAGCTTCCTTCACATACATTTTGTTCTTCAAGATATCATAGACACACAGACGACCTTCCACTGGAAGGATAAGCTTTAAGAATCAGAGACACACACATACACACACACACACACACACACACACACACACACACACACACACACTTGCTGCTGCGTTCACTGTTAAACTGCTGATTCATAAATAGATAAATACCCTGCTGTAATCACTATTATATTTTGCATCTGTTGCCTTCTATGGTTTTAATTAAAATCCACATTGTAATATTTTTAAGTCAATACTGAATCCTCAAATGTTCAAATCTGTCAATGGAGTGATCTATTTTAAATATTTTTACACTCATTTCTCAAAATGTCTTAAAACAAGAGGAACTGAATTGGGGAAATGGAGTTAGTTCAGATGCAATACCAGAATTTTTTTATTTTTTGAAGCAACTGGTCAACTGTGTCTACTGAACTCATGAAATGTAAGTGGTGTATTATTCGAGTCCATTTAACCTATAGTCCTCAAAAAGACTCATTGCTGCCATTTCATAGGCAACAATGAATAGCTCAGTTTAGTGCCAAAGACCTCCAGTACGTCCCCATAAACCATAACATCACAGTAGGTCCCCCTAAACCACAACCCAGTCCAACTGCAGAGTTTAAAAGTCCAGAAATTTAGATTTTAAGACCGTAAGCATGTCTTCATAACTCCTTATTTCCAGTTTTGAACCAATATTTGACTCCTCCACTACTGTAGCATTTGGACAAAATACAATAAATATTTTTTAAAGCTTATAAAGCTCTGATTGTGACTGTAAACAGATCTTTAGTCATGAAGCAGCAGTATGAGAAATCTTGCATAGCGTCCAGCATCCATTTTGGAAAAAAACATCAGAGGAGGAGGAGGAGAAGCAGAGGAAGAAACAGTGTCAGATACAGGAAACAGCCGGTCCGAACTGTCCTGACAGCTGACGAACGATACCAACGCACCTCCTCCGAGTCATCTGGGAAGTAGAGAAAGACAGAAAACTCATGAAGAACTGGACTAATCATTCAGTGCAGAACTTGCACGGTGCAATTTGTATTCAATTATTTAGACACACTTTGTGGTTAGTATTTGACATATATAGTGCTTAGCTTTCTTTTCAAACTCTTCATTTTTAATATAGTAGATACACATAGTGTACAGTATTCAGATTTTTAAGGTTACTTATCTATACGCTATACTGCATCTGTTATTGTACTTCCTTTTGCTGCATTGAAATTTCACTGTCCCTCAATATCTCATCTCATCTTAACTTGCACTTCATCAGTTGCTGAGATGTTATGAGAAACACTGTATATAACAATAAAAGTCCAACACTATGAATGTCTTCCAGGTGAGATAGTTTGAAAATGCATGCTGTTATCCCAGTATTTAAACAATATCATGTCTCCTCCTACTCTACTGCCAAACTGAAATTTTGCTGCCTGACCTTGAGGACCATTCCTTTGTGAGTTGTGTGAGTTCTCTCTCCTGATTGGATAAAGTGGGAACGGGATACCAGGAAATGTACGTAGACCAATGTTACTGACTGAAGACTCTATATTAGTTGAAGTTGTTCTTATTTTAACAAAAAATATCACTTAAAGTAACTTTAATGTGGAAGCCCTCTGTGTCGTTTTTCTGGAATGTATGGGAAGGAGTTGAAGGTTGAGGGTGTTTTGCATTTTGGAAGAAAAGCCTTGAACTGTAAAGGAGTGGGCAGGGCTTATGGGTATTCTGAGGTGTGTTCACACTCAAGAGGGAGTTTACTGCGAATGGTGGCTTTTGACAGTCTGACTGCCGGGCGTCGGCAGCTCGTCAACACATCTTCTGTTCATATAAATGAAAAGGGCACAGCTGCTGAATGGACAGCGTGGAAAACTACCAGCTCACATTGAGAGACTCTGACACAATCTGTGCAGGTCCACGGGGATGAGTTTTTGTTATACATGCTGACAACAAAAACCTTGCCAGACCTGAACATCGCCTGAAGTTTCAAGTCCCTGATGTTTGATTTTCATTTGGGAAATATAACTCAACCTAAAGCTGGTGGATGATTTGGAAAATATTCAACTGTTGCAGGAAACAGCAGAAAGTGTAAACTAAAGTGTATCCTACCGCAGTCTTTATGGAAGACGTGGGGGAAGCAGTGTAGGACACCGTAACCACAGCGACAGTAGGAGCATCCTTTCTGAACCCACTCGCCATGAGGAATGGAACCACAGCTCCTACAGAGAGACAGACAGAGTGTGAACTACTAAACTAAAGACAACAATAACTGATAGTTTGAGGGACTGTCTCATTAACGTGATGATTTATAGAAAATAAGACTTGAGTGTTGTTGTTTTCTCGTTGTTTACCTGATTCGCTGGTCGTACTCGCAGCTCCTCCCCGTGAAGAATGGAGGGCACGCACAGAAGCTGCCCAGGATGCAGGTTCCTCCGTTCTTACAGCAGCTCCGACTCTGCTCAGCACCTACAAGATAAAATATGACATCAGAGCTGCAACTAATAAGACCTCAAACTCACCGTCCAAATCAATTTCCTTCAAATAACTGTGCTTAGACAGGAAACATCCTTTACTTTCACACCGTTTAAAGAATTTCCTGTGACTGATTATTGGAGTTGACATGGCCATCTAACTCCAGATTGCAGTGTCAAATCTCACTGCACTTTTAAACCATTTTGCCTTTTGCATCCAACTCAAATGGAGGCTTCCACATTTCAGACATGAAGTCTAATTTGGATGAATAAAATCAACCAATAAAAAGATTTCCCCCAAAACACATTTGAAAGCAAACTGAAAAATGCATCTTTATATGTAACTTGATTCATTATTCATCAGTAATCTAATCATATTTAAGACATTTTTTGTGAATTTAGTAATTTAGAAATTCTTCCTGTTTTTGAGGAGTTTACGCTTTTTATTCTATTTTTTTTGTTTAGTTTAGTAATTTAGTCAAGCATCTTGTAACCTTGTGTTGAACGCTGTAGTGTAAATTAGATCTTGCTATAATCTATATGGGTTCCTTTGTAGAGCAAGTTTGGGGATCCTGTGAGACCAGCCAAAGGCCGCTGCAGGGCCCACAGCCATCAAACCTCAGGCTGAGCCTCTCTCTGCCTCTATCTGTATCTGTGAGATAAACCAGAGTCTCCATCTGGCAGCACATTCCTGTCATCCTCCACTTCACATCAGCAGACAAACACTGAGAGTCAGAACAAACATCTGAAAATAACAGAAAAACACTAAAACTGACTAACGGTGGCCTGGAATATCCAGAGACTCTCCGTCAGGCTGTCACATCTCTACTGTTTCTGAGTTTCTTGTTTAAGAGAAACGCGAAAAAACACGTTATTTTGGAGCAAAACAAATTCACATTTTACTAAGAATTTATATTTAATGTTATATTTAATATCTTTTTTGAAAAGACACAGAATAATCCTAAAAAAATTACGCTAATAAAATAATCTGACACTATTTTAAAGTTATGACAAGCGTGACATGATGAGCCTACTTTTCCTGCGTTTTGGAGTTCATTCAGAAGTATCTTATTTGAACCACTTAATTTTGCAGTTTTTAGGGAAATTAAGGGAAAGTCGCCAGTGCGGGGAAATTATTAAAATATATGTTGGTCAAAATCAACTTATTATACGGTATATTGTTATTATTAATTTAGTTTCATTATGTTCATTTTCATGTACCTATTCCACACTTCCTTCTTTTTAAACAGTTTCACCCCCACACCGAGAAAATTCTGCATGTGCACATTTCAGGGCTCACCACCTGTGTGTGCACACAGTGGCTGGGTGTGAACTTACTGCCTGTGAGGCCGATGAAGGGCAGGACGGCGCTGGCGTCACGGTGTTTACGGTCCCCGCTGTTTGATGAGCTCACTCGGGTAAACTGAGCCAGGAAGTCCTCTGACGGTTGCTGGGACTTCACCACCAGAGAGGGTGAGATAGAAGAGGAGGAGGGGGGCAATGACGAGGAGGTCTGGTCTGTGCTGCACTCATCTCCTTCACAACCTGAAAAGGTAAAAAAAAAAAGTCAGAATCTGGAAAACCATCACAGTGTGAGAACACATCTGCTACCCTCTCTTTACTCTGCTCACCTGCAACTGTACCAGTAGTTTTGTATGTTTTGGCCCATTTACTACAACTCTCTAACACCTCACACCACAGCTAACTATTCATGCTCTTGTGTTCAACTGTTTGATTTAAACTTTAGACTTTTTATACATTGTCATGTAAGTCAATGAGTAGACTTTTGCTTGAACTGTGAGCATAAAGTCATTATATTGCATGAAGGTGACATAATTGTTGCAGTGCAAATTAATCTGCACATAAGTCACTGAATGGATCACAGAACATTACTCTCTTCATTTCCATGTTGCACAGTAATGAATGGAAACCAATGGCTGCATGGAGAAGGGTGAAATATAACCAAAAATTAAAAAACTGTACTGCCTTTCAGTTTTAAAAAAAGTCAGCAGTGTGTATAATCTGTCACATTAATTTACCAAGTTCAGCAAAATGGACAAAAATGGCCCACAAATGACTGCAAATTGGCTTCAAATGATCTTATAACTTACAACATTTATCAATTATTAAGACTGAATTATGTAATCTTATTTACTTACTATCCTACTGAAATAAAATGACAAAAACTAACACATGAACTCAAATATATTCAAATGTTTCTCAAACAAAAATAAATCCGGATCAGCAGTGAGAATAGTAAACTGTGTTGTTGCACTACAAGTCTACTTTTCTAGTTATTCTACTTTATTTTAAGTTTATCATAATCATTATTATTTACTTCACCTTACTAATCTGTATATACGTAATTTTACACTTGCTTTGACAGTAAGTAAGTCAGTAAACGTCTGATTCCATGCCAATAAAGGCCCTTTGCATTGAACTGAATTGTGTGAAACAGACCTGAAGCAGGCAGAGCATCAGCAGAGAGACAGATCACTGCGCACAACACGATCCTGCAACATCCAAAACAGATAAAACACACTTTATTATAAGGGACACTCAAAACTTAAAACTTAAAAAAACAACAAGATATTAGTTCAACAGTCTCATTTAGATCCATCTGATATTCAGACTCACCTGAGCAGCTGCGTCCGACTCATTGTACCTTTTTCTTCTCAGTAAAAGTAACAGTAAAGTAGTCCTGGATAAACACAACCAAAACTACCAAATATTTCCAAAACGATCCAAACGCGGACTCGTCAGTGTTTGCTGTTTCCTGTCAGGGGGAGGTCAAAGTGCCCATAAATAAAGTTCTCATCCGGAGTGAGCTCACTTTGACCCTTCAGTGATAAAAAAAAATGTAAAAAGAATGAAAGAAGCCTCATGAAATGCAAACACATGAAGCAGTGCGTCCTCCTGCAGCGGCTGTCTGTGGCCTCCGCAGCTTCTTTCTGCTCTCCAGGTGACTCTCAGGCAGGGGGGCGGGGGGGCGGAAGCCCCGCCCACTCCCGATCGCTCTCCGTTTCCGTCTGTCTGTCTGTCTGTCTGTCTGAATCCACAATGATGGAAACTGTCCCAAAATAAATAAATAAAACGAGTTTGGGAGATTTGGGGGATTTTTTATTTAAAAAGCCTGCAGACGTTATAAATAATGTTCACTTGAAAAACATATTGTCGATTTCCTATAGAAGGCCTGCAGCTAATTCTTCAGCTAGTAGCTAGTAGCATGTTCCAATCAATTAAGGAATATTTAGTTTAAATAAAAAAAAAATCATCTGGCGATACATTGCTTTCCTCTGGACAATATGCTTGTAATACTGAAAATGAAATAAAAATATCAAATATAAATATACAATAACTCACTGGCATCCAGCTCCTAGTGAATGTCTGTATTTACAGCAACATTTTTGTGGGGCTTTTATTTTCCTAAACCATTCAGTGCAAAGAATGAAAGTGCAGTGTAATTTATAAAAACAAGAAAATGTCATAATAACAGTATTTGTATACATAAATAGAAGAACAGAGACTGAAATATAACTCAGCTGACAAATGTTACGTTCCCTTTGCTTTATGAGGAAATGTGGACTTTTCTTCAAATGTTTCTTTTCTTTTGTACTTGGAAAACCTCTCTGATCTCCTCTCCCTCTTTCTCACCTTCCGCCTCCACCCCCTCTCTGTCTCTCTCACTGACCCCCCTCCCTCTCTTCATACACATGTATGGTTACTTCGCTCGCCCATCCAACCCTGCCTTCACATGTTAATGAGCCTGCTGCTAAAAGGAAATCCACCTTTAAGGAACACACCCCTCCTTCTCCTCTGCAGACAACAACAAGAGGCTTGATTCTTCTGTTATTCATTTTTCCTTTATACACACAGTCCATCTTCTACCACATATTGTAACAGTGTACAATATAATTAGAATATAATGTGACAAAGACCATATCCTTACCTCTCTCTTCTGTTTAGTGTATAATCACCTCAATATAGGAATTCTTGTGTTTTTGTTACCTTAGAATGAGCCATTGCCCAGAATGGAGAAACCACACTGGCTCTAGGGGCTTTCCTGTTTTTTCACTAGCTTTGCAGCCACCTTAGTTTCTTCTGCATGCTAGGAAGGCTGAACTGTATTCAAATTGTTGCAACTTCACTGCCAAATCCTACACACTAGTCCTTTAATGCCAACTAAATAAATACATCAATAAATTAATGACAGATTCCTTGTAGCATGCAAAGGGATTTGAAACAGCGATTAGTCTTTATGTCGAGAAATAGAATAGTAATGCTCTATTTTATGGCTCAATACATTTCTAATTATTTCCCTAAGAAGTTTCCTGGAATATAATCTTGTACTAATTACAAATAGAAATGAAGTTAGTTCCAAATTACTAAGAGACAAGAACAGCTCCATTCAGATACAATTTGCAGAAACTATATTTGATTGGCTAACTAAATGAAGAACATTTGAAAAGTCTCCAAATAATAAAAAAAAGAGAGACTTTCAAAACTGTTGAGGAATCTCTGTATTTCAAAAACTCATTCCTCGTGTGTTCGTTTAATGAAGCGATAGGAGAAGATTTAGTTTACTCAATAATCAGCTTTATTCTTAACACCAGTAAATTGTACAAAAGTAACAGAGCTCTGGGTTCAACTACGATTAACCTGACATGCACAAGGTCTGCCAGTTCACAAAGTCTGAGCAACCTCTTGTTCCTAACATCAGTTCTTATATTTTTGAAGATAACACACATAGCATAGGATGGTATAATCTCCACCCCTTGTCCTCTTGGTATCTTGTCTCCACGGATGGCGCTGATGGGATCGCCACAACCTGGAACTAATTCAAAACAGAAAGTGGCCTCCTTTCTGACATTCAGTGGTGTGTTATCTAATCATATTTACGACTGGAGGGAGTCCGTCAGGTGTTCTATCATTGTTTTACGAGCTCCTGACACTGACCTCGTAGGCCGTGTTTACCGCTGTCTCTCCCAAAGGATGTCATGTTATATCTGCAACTACCCACACTCTTCTCCCTTATACTGTGTGTACTAAGTTATAATTCTATATCACATCATACAAACATCTAATATTCATTACTTTATTTCTGTTATTAGTATTCCCTTAACAGCCCTTTATCAATGTAAGCATAATCAATGTAAGCACAAGTAAACATATTTCTATTCTAGTTAATAATCATACAGGTAAATATATAGAGTATAAATCACAGAATATCACAACAAAACTATGACTAAAACAGCTTCCTGTCACTTTCCTGAGTTAAGCATGACTTAGTTCTTCATGAGAACACAGTGGTTCAATTGTTTCCACTCAGTTTGCCTCAAATGTTATTTTTCCCCACTCATATACAATGTGTATTATGTCACACCCAGACACCAATATTAGGTATATTGGAGCTATGTGTTTGTTTTTATTTTAATTATTAACATTGCTTAACATTTTGAAAGATAATCAACTGTATTATTAACATGCCAGCTTTCAGAAGCACCATACAGAACATGAAGCATAAGAGGTAAATCATATAGAAAGGAGACATACACAGGCTCTTGGCATTAAGTCTCTACAGTATCTCTTTCTCTGCACATGGAGGACCAGATCATCACCAGACTGTAGTTTTTGTTTCTTGGAGAAAAATGGCACTCATATGTTGTGGTACTTCTCAGCAATAATAGTTTTAATGGAGACAGGTAAAAGCCATAATCTTAGGGGAAATATTTTTGAATAATGAATTACAATCACTTTTTTTGTGGCAGGTTTGGGATGTAATTTCAAATTACTTAATTTTATGTGGTTTCTCTATTTTTTCCCTCTATTTTTATGTTGTCTTTTCCATTTTATCTTTTTTTCCCCCTTAAATCTAAAAAACCATTAGTCATTAAAAAGCCAGTAAATGTGCAATACGTTCACATGTTAATTGATCTGGAGCTGAGTGAGCAACAGGTTATTCAGTGAGTTCAGTATTCAAAAAATCTACAGTTCCTTTTTCAGGTTTATCCTTCAACTCTGGCTTCTGGCATAACACCAGGACTGACCCCCTCCCCCTCCACCCAGCTCTGGTTAATCTGCCTCTGCTTTGACCACAAAGGGACAATTCCACAAGGTGGAAATGGGTATTTAGTAATCTGTGCAGCATCACAATGCAGTCTCATCTCATGCTAATACACAGCAGGGATAGTTAGCAGCAGGAGGGGAAACCTGATCTGAACACAACAGGAAGTCTGCATGTGAAAGCTCTCAGACTGCTGCAAGACACAGAGGGGAAGAGGAAGACACAGATACATGAAGGAAAGCACAACTTTATCATTATATCATGACAGTGAAAGTCTTTCCCCTGACTGATGCTGGCAGTGGGGGTCCACTAAAGCACACTCAGCACTGACTCTCAGGTCAGTAGGTTTATCTGAAGGGCCCCAATATAATGGATATATTGGATAATATATTCCAGAATTGGCGGTCAGCAAACATCTTGTAAAAAGCTTGATAAGACTAGAAAGTAATTAACTTCGGTTTCACATGTTCAGTTTCAGAGTCTAAAACCAACAATGAATTTATCCATGCTGTAAAACTTCACGGTCACACACAGTTGTCACTGGAGAGAAAACCTGTGGAGCTCCACAGAGCTGCAGGCTGAGCTGGACCACATGGCTCTGTGACTCCCTCTGGTGGCTGATTTATAAAACACATTCAACATAAAACTGTGACTTTGGAAAACATAAAAAGGGTCAGTTCCCTAAAATAAGTCAGCATATATCATCTTAAAGGTCCAGTGTGGAGTATTTAGTGGCATCTAGCAGTGAAGCTGCAGATTGCAACCAATTTAACACCACTGACGTCTGTGAGAATGGGCTGTGAAGTGTGTAGGAGAAACTAAGGTGGTTGTGAAACTCGCAAAAAAAACACAAAAGGCCCTATCTTCAGCCAGTGTTTGGTTTGTCTGTTCTCGGCTACTTGGCGGTTCAACATGGCAGACTCCACAGAAGATACGCTGCTCTGTAGATAAAAACGGCTCATTCAAAAGTATCAAAAACATTTTTAATTTTCAGGTGATTATACACTCATTGAAACATACCTATTACTTTTATATTCCATTTCTGTCAATAGAGCCTGCTAAATGTTACACACTGGACCTTTAACTGATGGCTTTAGTTTGGAGAAATCAGATACCCTGGTAGCATCTCCAGTGATTGCCAACCACTACACCAGTACTTGTACACCAGGGGGTGCTTCTGCAGTTGCCAGGGGGTACGTGAAAAAATTATTGAATAACTCATTTAAAAAACATATATGGACATATTGTATCAGCTGTAACAGAGTGTAGAAACACTAGTTAGTAAGCGAGCACAGAAGTCTCCAGTTCTGTACTGTCTAGTACATTATCCAAAATGCTGAACTTTTTCTTTAAAATGACCATAACCACTGTAAAACATTTGACTAGCTGGTATAAAAGACAATAAAAGTGCTTCACATAACACAACACAGACATGTTTGTTTTATAAATATGGTTCATAACTTTAATAAATGCAGTTTGAATTTATACATTATCTTTACAACAATGCAGTAAAGATACACAGCACTGTACTGTACACTGTTAAGACTGAGCTCTGCATCATCTTACACATCTACACCACTGAACGTGACATTTCTTCATATTTCTATACATTTGAACAAATTCCTCCTCTCTCTTAAAGTGCGTTATATTCCCAGACTGTCACTAACTCATGAGTTCAAGAATGTGTGACAACATGCTCACTGTTTGGTTGATGGGTAGAAATTTGTTTGCTAAATTGTGCAGCTTTTCGGTGGTCTGTTGTTTGGATTCATTAAGCCGTCACACATCAGTCTCACAATGCGTCCTTTGTGGTTTTTTGGGAAATTTTCTGATATCAGCTTCACTTGAACAGTGTTATTTAATCATTTCTTCCCAGTCAGCCAACCCAGTGAATCCCTTCATTCAAATGGACATTGAATCATGTTGAATTTTTATAGCAATAGAGGATAGTTAGTTAACGTTAGCATTTTTTGAGGTCAGGGGAATCAGCTACAATGGTAAAAGAGACAGAACAGACTAGCCCACAAAGAGACAATATTACCTTTTCTATGAGTACACCTCCTTGTGTGATAGTTATTATTAATCATATATATATATATATTATAATAATATTTTACACTTTAAACAGTTTCATTCAACTTATAAGTGTTACTGCCTCAAATGGAACTCGAGGTTGTGTTTTCAACAGGGCAATAGGAGTGTTAAGTGTTAAAAAGGTTTAAGTTGTAAGAACACAAAGAAACTGCCCGCAAAAGTGAGGTGTCCTTGTTTGGTAGTGAATGGCGTTATGATCTTCAGTGAGAGGAGATGACTAAGACGATTTTTAGGGCTAGGTATTGTTAGTGGTGGTATGATACCTTGCTTTCTATATGAAAAACCACTCAGTGCTTTAAGAAATAGTTCCTTCTTTACATTTTACAAAAGAACAAAAAGGGAAACTGTACAACTTTGCTAAGTATGGTGAGACAAAGTTGCAACAGGAAGTTTCTTAACTGTGACCAGACATAATGTAAGGCATTACAATTTGAAATTACCATTACTAATCTCAGTAACGCTCTGGTGCTTTGACATTTGAGCTTTGTCACTGTCTTACCAGGAATTAGATGGAGGATATCAGTCCAGGACCTAGCTGCTAGCATGGCGACCACCAAACCAGGAGGGTGTATCACACATTATGCACGCACCATAGCCATTTGCAGTCACTGGGGTTAAGCTAGCTGCTGGATGGTCAGTAAAATTGTAGGTGACTGCTTGTTAAACTACAATGTGGTTCTCTTGAGTAATGAGTAAAGTAAAATGATTAAAGTAAATTACTTTTTTACCTTAGGTAATATGTAATGATTTTCAAGTAACCTGTCGTTGATCTAAACACAGGTAGACATACAAGCACGTCATCCAATCATAAATAAGCTAAATTTGGACAGAAATCAGGACCCATCTGCTCAAAGTGTAAGACCAGTCGATGCCAGTTAATGGTTCTACGGACACAGTGAGTACCAAGTCGACCCAGACCCTCTAACTTCTCTAGGCGCCGTTATTTCTAAAATGTCAATGTACTTCACAACTCATAACCTTTAGCTTTTAGAAAACTTCAACTTTCCTCTTCTTCTTCTTCTTCCTCCTCCTCCTCTTCCTCTTCTTCTTCTTCTTCTTCAGTGCCTACACCCTTTGCTGCAGTCTTGGTCATCTTCCAGCTCAGAGTCCATTCACTCTTCGGCATACCTTGTTCTTCATGCATCAGTCCCATGTACCTCTGACTCCGGTTCTTGGTGGAGAAACACGCCACCTCGTCCTCATCCGCCTTCTTCCATCGACATATCCTCCACGACTGTTTCCATGCTCGCCACTCCTCCTCTTCCTCCCCCTCCTCCTCATCTTCCTCACATTCATCTCCTCCTCTGTGAGCCACCGCCACCATCCACGACTGCTTCCAGGAGGAGAAGGAGGCGTTGATTTTGTGGAACTGTAGATGGAGTGGGACGTCAGGTTTGATTCGTTTCTTTTTCTTTACTACTGTGTTGTCCTCGTCTTTCTCGTTTACTTTTTCGTGGTCATCCTCCGTTTTTGCTGCCATCTCCTCTACTTGAGCGTCTTCTTTGTCAGTATCCTCCTCCTCCTCTACATCTTCATCTTCGTCCTCCTCGTCTTCATCCTCGTCCTCCTCGTCTGCTTCTTCATCCTCCTCATTGACCACTTCTTTGTCCTTTTCATCTTTTTTGTCCTCCTTTGCTTTGTCATCCTCGTCCTCCTCGTCTGCTTCTTCGTCCTCCTCCTCCTCGTCTATTTCTTCATCCTCTTCCTCCTCATTGTCCCCTCTGTCCTTTTCATCCTTTTTGTCCTCCTCCTTTGCTTTGTCATCATCTTCCTCCTTGTCTACAACTTCATCCTGGTCCTCATCTACATCTTCGTCCTCCTCATTGTCCACTTTGTTCGTTTCATCTTTTTGGTCCTCCTTTGCTTTGTCATCCTTGTCCTCCTCATCTACTCCTTCGTCATCGTCGTCGTCGTCTTCGTCCTCCTCCTCCTCATTATCCACTTCTTTTTCCTTTTTATCCTCCGCATCTGCTTCTTTATCTTCCTCAGTGTCTTCTTCTCTTTTGTGGTCTTCATCTGCTTCATCTTCATCATCCTCTTCTTCTTCTACACTATCCTCCTCTTCATCTACTTCTTTACTTTTCACCTCCTTGTCTACTTTGTCCCCTTTCTTGCCTGCTTTTTCTTCCTCCTCTTTTTTCTCTGCCCATTCTATGTCAAACTCTTTCTCTTCGTCTTCATCCTCTTCCTCCTCGTCTTCCTCTACATTTTTGTCGTTGTTCTCGTCTTTTTCTTTGTCCTCCTTCTCCTTGTCCACTTTATCTTGCCAGTCCTTCTTGTTTGCTATTTTGTCCTCCTCCTCCTCCTCCTGTGTGTCCTCATACTCCTCATCCTCATCCTCTTCCTCCTCCTCCTGTACTTCCAAATATTCCTCATTCTCGTCCTCTTCCTCCTCCTCCTCCTCCTCCTCCTCCTGTACTTCCACATACTCCTCATCCTCGTCCTCTTCCTCCTCCTCCTCAACTTTTTTGTCTTCCTGTTCCTTGTCTACAACAACTTCCTGGTACTTTTTGTTTGCTATTTTGTCCGTTTCCTCATGTACTTCTTTATTCTCCTCCTCCTCCTCTTCCTCCTCACTTTGTTTATCTTCCTCCTCCTCCTCCTCTACATTTTTGTCCTTATTCTTGTCTTTTTCTTCCTCCTCGTTATCTACTTCATCGTTCTTGTCTTTTTGTTTTGCTTCTGTGTCCTCCTCATCTACTTCTTTGTCCTCCTCCTCCTCCTCCTCCTCCTCCTCCTCCTCCTCCTCATCTTCCTCACCATTTTGGTTTATGTTTTTGTCCTCCTCCTCTTCCTTGTGTATATGTTTGCCTCTCTCCTCCTCATGTTCTTTGCCCTCCTCTTTATGCACTTCACTGTTTTCATTCTTCTCCTTTACGTCCTCCTCCTCGTCATCCTCCTCGTCCTCTTCTTCTTCTTCTTCTTCTTCTTCTTCTTCTTCCTCGCTTTCCTTCTCCTTATCCAAATCTCTGTCCTCCTCCTTCTTCTTTATTACCGCTTCATCCTTGTTTACTTCTTTGTCCTTCTCCTTGCTGTCAACCTCTTCGTCCTCTTCTTCCTCCTCATCAACTCCTTCATCTTCCTCCTCCTCATCTTCTTCAACCTCCTCATCCATCTTGTTAATTTCTTCCTCTTCTACACCTTCATCCTCTTCATTGTCCACTCCCTCATCCTCGTCCTCTTGTTCCACCTCCTCCTCTTTGTCATCCATCTCCTCTTCCTCCTCTTCGTCTTCCTCCTCGTCTTCCTCTTCTTCCTCCTCTGTGTCATCCATCATCTCCTCCACTTCACCCTCCTCCTGCGTCTTGTCCAGTTCAACCTCCTCTGGTTGGATCCATTGTTTAGGAGTCCTCCAGGCCTCCGTCCACTCTGTGCTATCTGGGATCTCATCTTCTAGCTGGGCTGTGAGAAGGCGGTTCAAGGTGTTGCGTCTCCTCGTCAGCATGGCGCCGTGTCGATGATGGGACTCCAGTGAAGCCTCACACCACCTGTGGATACAGTCGTAGGTTCGGTTTTATTTTGGTAAGATCAGTTTGAGTCATTCAACCACATCTCATAGCCTCCATCAGAGCTAAGACAACTGAGCCAACAATGGTATTATCTAAGACAGTGAGATGTAAAACAAACAAAAACATGTAGAATCTATTTTCTACTATTTCTACTATTAAATCAATTTCACTACTGTCCAGTAAAAGGACATTAATTAACTTCAATAATCAATTATCAATAAACTTATGAAAGTAAGGCAGGACATTGTTATTGATGATTGATGAATATTTCTAATCATCATCAATAACCTGCTCTATTTGAAAAGTGTCCTGAGATAACTTCTGTTATGAACTCGCACTATACAAATAAAATTGAATTGAATTGAATTGAATTGAATCATGCCCGCCAACTAATTATGGATTACTTGGGAGTAATTAGTATCAGTAATCACAAATTAGCAGCAATACCTGGTGTCAACTGTCATGCATTATTGTAAGACATTTTTCAAATCAAAAGTTTTTCACAAATTCCACTACTATTTATTTCTTTATTTTCATTTAAATATCTGGTTGTCTGGCATATTGGTATTTGTCCATTCCAGACTGCAAATTGACCAGTGCCATCAGGTTAACCTAGGTGCACGCTAGAAAAGTGCTTAACAATCTAGGTATGGTTCACTCAATGCCAACCCACCTGATTTGCTGCCTATATCCCCAGCAGGAGCTCCAGTTCTTGTAAAGTTCTTCTGCTTCCTCCAGAGGAGCTGCAGAGAGCAGCCATGAGTCACTCCACCCAGGCAGGAACACGTTGTTTATCCTCATCATCACTGTGGTTTCAGTGCTGAAGAAGCTTGTAGTTATTTCATCATCATCTGTGGAGTCTATTTGCTCAAGTTCTGCCCCGGACAGTTTCCACGAGTCCTCCCAGTCCAAGGGCTCGTCCTGTTTAATGATCACAACATATATTTCTTAAAAACGATAATAAAAATGGGTGTCCTGGTTGTTCAATGGTCATTAGCATCGGGTCTCTGACTTGACATGTATCTGTCATTATCAGTTTCTATGTGGCCAACAAAGTCAAAAGAGAAAAAAACATCAATGAAACAGTAATTGTAATGATGTTGATCCCCACCTGCTCCTCTAGTTCTTGTACTTTGTCAAGCTTGTCGCTGAGGTTTAGTTCGTAATCCGGCCAGGTGCGATCCCACTTCTGTTTCTGCTGTCTGAAGGGAAAGTTTATCCACTTCCAAGTACCAGCCCAGACAGGAAGAGAATAATTTTCTATCTCAGCTTTACGAAACTGTTTCCTTTCAAACAAAATCTTCCACTGGAATTCTTTCTCTTCAGAGCACTCCAACTGTGCTGGACTCTTCACCTGGAAACAAAACAATGAAGAGGGAAGATAGTTTACAAAGGGTTAATTAGTCACTTTGTACCTACCCCACAAGGGTCTCTGTTCTCTTGTGATCTGGGGAAGTCATGGATTAATCATCTTGAGATAGATGTTATTTATGTGATTGACAGCTACACAAACCCTTCCTAGTCCTGACTGGATGAACACACCGCCTGCTATGCTTTATGCATGTATATAGTAATGAATCTGTAATTTGTTGTAGCTGGAAAACTGATATTTAAATGTACTACAATTTTTTTAGTTTTTTACTGGCTATGAAACAGTCTCAATTTAGTAATGATGCCTCAATGTGACATACATAAACAAACAAGACCATCAGTGAGATGGTTATTGGAAGCCTATTTTTCCATAATGACGCCAGGGGTCGGAGCAAAGGAGAGTATCAGTCAATTAAGCATTCTGGTTTCTGTCTGTGTCTGTGTCTATTTGTCAACCTACAACTGAAATGAAAACATTGCAAGCTCCGTGCACATTCATTGGAGTGACCTGTGCAGGTTGCCCCAGCCACACAGCTGATCTGATCTGAGTTTCAGGTAAAGGTTGGTTTGACAGGTTTGGATGCCAGAACACTATCTGTCTGAATGCATAGTTTCAATGAAGTACAATCCTCATTCAGCATTAAATAATGTTTAATACAATACTGTGCTTCCAGCTGTGTTTGATATTATTCTGTTTCAACATAACAATGCCCCTGTGCACAAAGCCAGCTCCATAAAAAATTGTTTTCCAAGTTTGGAGTGGAAGAACTTGACTGGCCTGCATAGAGACCTGACCTCAACCCCATCCAACACCTTTGGGATGAACTAGAATGCTGACTGAGAGCTAGACTTTGTTCTTGTGGCTGAATGGGAGCAAATTCCAGCAGCCAGGTTTAGAAATCTGCCTGAAATTCTGAATCCAGAAGAGTGGAGGCTGATGTAAGCGCAATTAATGCCCAGGGTTTTGGAATGAGATGCACAACGGTCACAATGGTTGCAATGTTCCTTTGACCACATTCTTTTGAAGTGTACTGTATGTTGACTGTTCCTTCTATCTCGTCAAGGCAGCAGTTCTGGCAAAATAAATTATTTTGTCCAGTTCAGTCCAGTCCAGTTCTGCACTGGTACTTTCTGCTTCGAGGAAATAGTCATATGCACAGTCCCACACTGACTAAAGCTCTCACCTTCTTCCATCTACTAAATGAAGGCAACATAACACTCTGAACCTCCCAGCACTAGCCAAAAACCTTTCCCAACTCACACACTTTGCCCGAAGCATGGCTGGAACCATATCTGAAAACTGACCAATTGTCTGGCTTTTAGTGTCTTTCAATGTGGAACTATTAGTTTGTGGTAAGTCTCAGTACCTGTTTCCAGGAATTACGCCATTTCACAGCAGGAGACACCCATTCAGTCTCTGATCCGTACTCCTTTGGTTTGTACTTCCTGTTGTTAGTCAGCTCTATGGTTGTGAATCCTCGGCTTCTGGCTCTTGACTCTTTGGCCTTGAGGTAAAGGTACTTTGGAGGCTTCATGCTCATCCAGGACTCCCTCCAACAAATCCGGAAGACATCAACCTCAACTTTGCGTTTCAGCCTAAGAGGTTTGGGAGCAGCTTCTTTCTTGGGAGGTGGCGGTGGAGGAGGCTCAGGTTTGGTTTTGGGAGGAGGCGGGACAACTTTGAATTTGATTTTGGGCTTGTTTTTTTCTTCTTCATTTGTGCCACCGGTGACCTTCTTGAATTCTCCCTTTGAAACAAGTGACCAGTGATAATTCCACTTTGAGTAAGATCTGCAGATTCAAAAAACAAACAAAAAACATGTCAGATCAAGATTTGTCAGAACGAGTGGACACTGAGAAACATAGCTCTGACAAGTATAGACGAATCTGGCGGCTGGTTAATATTTTGCGCTCTTAAGAGCTGCCAACATTAGTGCAGCGGCACGGTTTAACTGAACACAGAGATGTTTAGGTAGTTCATGATCGCCAGTAGACACTGTAATGTAGGTTTTCTCTTTTTAAGCGCTTTTGCCATGAAAACTGTTTAGGTGATCCCATAGGAGTCTATATGTTGAAAATATAAATTAAACATAAAACATTTAGTCGAGTATTAACAAACGCCTGCTACATGAAAGTTCAACTTTGGAAAAAATGGAAACTAAAAGCCACAAACATCTACTCAACAAAAGACTGAGCGCATAGAGATGGTGAGCCACCACCATCATATATTTATGAAATAATTAATCTCTGAAATCATGGAGTGCAATGATTTACACTTTAGCATCCACTTTCAAGTCAGACAGAAGTGGTACACTAATGTTAGTTTTCACCAAAGCTTTTGTCATAACTGATTTACTGTATGACCTTGAATACAACCAATTTGGATTGATAATGGCAGGAAGTGATGCTGAGACAAATACACAGTCTGCTGGCCTTAAGTCACAAAACAGTACTGTGTGTATTATATTTGGAGAATACAATGTGCTTCTGTAGCACCATTGCATTTGACTTTTTTAATCCAATGTGTATATTTAAGTGTGGCCCTTATTGAGCATTTCTATTTAATTGTAATAGATTACAGTGAATCTCACAGCTGGTCTGTGGTGCTACATTGCCAGAAAAATAGGCATGCTTTTTTTGCCTTTTCCTTTCAGGAACAGGCTCCACAAATTAGTTGGTTAGTTTTGGCTATCAAGTTAGAGCCAATCGAGCTGAGGCAGAACTTTAGAAAAGTTTTTTCTGAGATTTGAATTGTTGGAGCTTGTTCAAAGTGAAGGAGTAAATCCTGGAAGAGATGACTGAGTTCCTAACTATAAGCTGTTGCAAGTGATTCAGTAATTTGTTGAATTTGTGTTGCACATTACATAATAACCAATTGCTGAATGGGCTGACAAGTATAGCAAAAGCCTTAGAGCCAGTTCACATCCAGGTATTAACATGATTGTAGCCACAGTTTCATATTTAGATCTTGGATTCACTTTGTAATATGCTAAAATGTTCATCACTGTACAAAGCTATCACCTTACAGTTGTGATACAAAAACAACTCATAGCATCATATATTCTCACATTTTTTTCTCACTATTCTCCTTCCATTCAGCCTCCTGTTTGTTCTGCTCTGCCAAGCTCTGAGCTCTCTTCTCCCATTGGTCTCTCAGCGGCCCGTTGCTGAATGATCTCCGCTCCTCCTTTTTTGACAACATCCTGTTTCCTAAAAGACACACAAACAAGCAATAAACACCAGAAAGAGGTAAAGCGTGTCACTAATAATGTTAAGTTGCATTTCTACAGTAACTGTTTGTAGCTTGTTGCTGGGAAGTAATCTCCAGACATGTGATACTAATGGGGTCAGTTGCTGAACAGAGTTTTGTTCCCCAACATGGGCTTCATCAGCAGAATCATAAATGTGCATAGTCACAATTCCCAACAGCACATGAACACACCACAACACAACAACAAGGGTCAGGTTGTTGATTTGTTTAAGTAATGCCTGTGCTGACCGCTTTCCAACAATATTATTATATTATGTTATCAATATACAATATTATCCTACAGGTGTTTCTGTTGAATTTACAACAGTACAAGCATCAAATTGTAGATATAGCAGGACATCTTTAAAGGTCCAGTGAGTAACATTTAGAAATTGAATATAATATATAGGTATGTTTTCATTAGTATATAATCACCTAAAAATAAGAACCATTGTGTTTTTGTTATTTTAGAATGAGATGTTTTCATCTACAGCGGGAGCAGGTCTTCTTGAACCACTATACCACTAAATCCCTTTGGGATAAATATATAAATAATAAGAAATGTTAACTACTCTGGACAAGTGTCATTTCTGAACACCTCCTGTTTCCTCCTTCTTGCTTTCAAAATATTCTACACTAGACATATAAAACATTAATCATATATATGCAGAATTCCCATTAATCTCCAGTATTCATACATACCTACATTCATCTATTGATACATACCTACAGTACAATATGAGACAGATAGAGGTTTAGTCCAGTTTTGGTCCAGTTCTCAGTGTAGTGTCTTGTTGAAGACTGACTCATCTAACTGGGACACAAGACGACAGGCGTCACTCTATAAATAAAAATTGCTCAGCAGCGTGCTTCACAGAGCAACAACAACAAGAAAGCACCACTGCACTGAGTCTGTAAGATACTGGTTCTATTGGTGGGTTTGAGATCTAAAAATTACTATGATGACCATTATTTAATACTGCATTATTATCTACATTATTATTAAACCTTCTCATTTCTGTCAACTCAATTTAATAATGCTTCATTTTATAAACCATTTTCTAGATTATTTTCATCTAAACACAAAACATTTTTGTCTTTATTTGGATGCTTTTTATTGGAAAAAAGGCAAATGTGTACATTAATTAAAATGATAATGTTTATTTGGTTTGGTTTATCACAGCTTTAATCCCTGTCTGTCTGGAGGAAGGACTCTGGGTATTACCACTGTCTGTGTTGATAAATGAGTTATCCAAATAACGATGATTTAAAATTAGGAAATGAGCTCAGGCCTCCTCTCACCAGCTGCACACGATGATATTAAAGAAGTCCCAGATGAAAACTGCTGAGAATCAAATAACAATGACCTGTGAAGTGTTTCTTACAACTACGGATACAGGTTAACACAGGCAGTGGTGGACTCAGGCTTTCTGAGGGGCTGGGGCGAAAGTTATGATACATTTATGTTGAAAACTTCTTAGTCAGGATTAGGATTAGCATACTAGAGACCCCCCTGAGACTACCAGTGAACACAGTTAAATCTATTCCCTCCATTCCAAGGGTCCTATGTTCACTAACATTGTAAGAGATTGGTAAGGGCTATCATCACAGATCAAATAGCAAAAGAATGGGTAACACTTTATAATGAGTACACACTATTAAGCATTAGTTAAGCTTGAATAAATACTGAATTCATCATTTATAACGCATGAATACACATTAGTATGTAGTTTATAAACACAGTCAAAAATGTTTTATTCATCATTGATAAGCACATTAGTTATGGATTAGTAAATACTGAATTCATCATTTATAAAGCATGATTCTGCTGTAAATAGTCATTACTATGTGGTTTATAATCACAGTTATAAATGTTTTACTCTTCATTGTACTGTACATTTCTGCATGCACTTGCACATCCACTATTCAGACATGTATTAATGATTAGTGACTGTGTTAGCAGATGTTCTATAAAAACTCACAACAAATTCATTTTCTAATGATGGCCTATAAACAGTTATTAATGCAGGAATTCACAGTTACAAAGCACTTACTACTCCTTCATTAAGTATTTTGCACGAGCTTATCTAAAGTGAGCACTATCTATGGCTTATTAAGGATTTACAAATGAGATATAAAGGCTGACAATGCCTCGAGACTCACAAAGTCCCGCTCTCAGCACGTCATCACGTTGATGACGTGCTGAGAGCGGGACTTTACGTTACGTCATATTTACGTTAACTCTCAGAAGTTTCTGACAGTGCAGCCAAGGGGAGCATGGAGAAGCACATTGGAGTCGGCTCGTCGGCACTAGTGGAGAGTATGTGTCTTTGTTTGGTAGCACACATTATGGTTGAAAGATAACGTTAGCTTGTCACTTGACACTAACGACTAACGTTACCGACCCGCCCGCAGTGGCTAAGCCGACCTGCCGCTGCTAGGCACTCACCTCGCCCGGCTAGACGAGACTAGACTAGGTCGGCTTAGCCACCGCGGGCGGGTCGGTAACGTTAGTAACGTTAGTAACGTGAGTCGGGGAGCGAGGGCAAACACCTGCAGCTGCTGACAAGCTAACGTTATCTTTCAACCATAATGTGTGCTACCAAACAAAGACACATACTCACCACTAGTGCCGACGAGCCGACTCCAATGTGCTTCTCCATGCTCCCCTTGGCTGCACTGTCAGAAACTTCTGAGAGTTAACGTAAATATGACGTAACATTGCTAGCTCAACGTACACGTCCCAAACAGATAAGATCACAACAATAGCATGTCTTCATAAACCAGCCTTGTTCGTCTTCAAACAAATATGTTGGGAAGTTGCAGTAAATATCAATACAATATGTTCTATATCCCTTTGTGTTGTGTCTCTCCTTCGTCTGTTAAGATAACTGAACATTTTGTGAGTCTCGAGGCATTGTCAGCCTTTATATCTCATTTGTAAATCCTTAATAAGCCATAGATAGTGCTCACTTTAGATGAGCTCGTGCAAAATACTTAATTAAGGAGTAGTAAGTGCTTTGTAACTGTGAATTCCTGCATTAATAACTGTTTATAGGCCATCATTAGAAAATGAATTTGTTGTGAGTTTTTATAGACCATCTGCTAACACAGTCACTAATCATTAATACATGTCTGAATAGTGGATGTGTAAGTGCATGCAGAAATGTACAGTACAATGAAGAGTAAAACATTTATAACTGCGATTATAAACCACATAGTAATGACTATTTACAGCAGAAACATGCTTTATAAATGATGAATTCAGTATTTACTAATCCATAACTAATGTGCTTATCAATGATGAAGAAGAATAAAACATTTTTAACTGTGTTTATAAACTACATACTAATGTGTATTCATGTGTTATAAATGATGAATTCAGTATTTATTCATGCTTAACTAATGCTTAATAGTGTGTACTCATTATAAAGTGTTACCAAAGAAGGCTTCAAATGCAGGTCATATGGTGAAAATCTGTTCAGCCACTGTAGAGATATCAATGTCTGAAGTCAAGAAAACTGTCTTTGAAGGTGTAGGTTTCTGGAGGCCTACATCAGTAGGTAGGTGGGTGACTTCATCAGACCCCGGCTGCATTCTCACTAGAGTTGGTGGAAGCTTTAGAAATTCAGAAATTACAGTGAGTGGTCCTCCTTTGAATTTCACAGACCATTGTGCTGTCTGCTTTTCTGCACCTTGTACCTTTTTACAGTACAAGTGGCTAAGCTAACAATGCTATATGGCAAAGTAGGTGGGGAAACTGCAGTACATACATACATAGCCATGTAATGTCATTTTATTCACATCAATTGACGCCCATAGCACACATGGGATTAGTTACATGGAAGAATAGACCTTTTTCACAGCAGCCATTTTCATATGAAATAGTAGGATAAACACAGTTAAAAAACATGGTAAAATGGCTGCTGTGAAAAAGGTCTAATACAGTACAGTAAACTGCATGTTTTAACTGTTTTCACATATAACACCTGTAAACAGACTTGATGTGTGAAATACATATAACTTTTTCTTGGGTTACCTTCATTGGTCACATGACCTTCAGCCAGTAGCTTAGCACTATGAATGTATATGATCAAGCACCTTCAAAACTGAAAAAATACCCCAACAACTCCAGCATTTTAGATTTAAACCAAAAAATCCAATCCTGACTTACCTGATGTCTTTCTCTCAGTCTGCCTTTCTCTCTGTTTACATCCCCTGCTGTAACCAATTATACATTAAGGTGACTTACAGTGTCTGTCCACTGTCTGTCTCTCAGCCTGTCTGCCTCTAATCTTTGAAGTAGCTACAAAGGTACCTATCTGTCTGTCAGTTTATCACTGTCTGTCTTCAGTCTGTTTCTGTAGTTAACTTTTATCAGCTTACACCCAGTGTGTCCTGTGTATCTGCTCTGGGGCGAGCAGGCTTCCCCCCTCCTTGCTATTTTTACACCATACGTTAACAGATCCAGAGCTGCAGCTCTAAATTTAGTGCCAGGGTGAGGCAAACACGAGGAGAGCAGCCAGCAGCTTGGAAATGCAGAGATGTGACTTGAATTGAGTGAAACACTTATATGACATTAATCTTTATTCAACAGGTGCAACAACACTAACAGACAGTGCAGCTGTAAGCACGCCTGAGCCAATCAGACACCAGTGCTGTGAGCGAACCAGAGTCATTCTGCATGCTGAAACACAGCACTGACACACATTACTTTTGCAAAGATCCAATTAGAAGCTCTCTCCCCCTGGTGGGCAGGCTGTCAGTGTGAGGGTTGTCATAGAGTTCGAGGGTGTTCCTGCAGTAAAAATGTTCTTTTTCTTATAGACAGTTTCAGGTCACTGACAGTTGGAGGAATTCAAGGCTTGGATGGACATGAAACACTCCTGGTTGAATTATCATTACAAAAGATAAAAAACTGGGAACTAGGGCTGCCCCCCAAATGTTGTCAGTCAAGAGGACCCAGAGTTGATTTGCATTCTGTCAGTTGAATCTCTGCAGTTTTGTTATTCAGCTGTGTCATTGTAAACAGAGTGACAGCATAACAGGGTGTAAACTGTTATGCAAACAGAGTCTCAAAATGAGAAAAGATAGTTAACGGAGGAAAGCGTAACACTGGACATCGGGGCAGTGGCTGCTCCGAAGCTCTATGCTCCGGTGCTGACTGTCATTGAAGTCATTTATGTAATTCCAATACTGTTGTGGGACCAAAGAAATAACACATTTCCATTTTTTTTTTTTTTTAAGAAAAAGAAAATAACTGCATGGTTTTTGCCCACAAACTGGGAAACTGGGAATAAGCATAAAGTGGACATGTCTGCTGAGGGGAGACTCATGGGTACCCATAGAACCCATTTTCATTCAGATACCTCGGGGTCAGAGGTCATGGATCCCTTTGAAAATGGCAATGTTAGTTTTTCCATCACCAAAAATTAGCCTAATTTTGGAATGTTATTTAGGCCCCTTCCCAACATGTTAGCATGACATTGGTACCAATTGGTACCAATGGATGCATTAGGTCATCTAGTTTCACATGATGCCACACTTCACTAGCTGTAAAACAGAGCCTGCTACAGCCTCTGAAAGATGCCCTGGTAATCTGATTGGCCACCCTAGACCCCCCATGTGGACACGCCTCTGCTCATCAGAAGCAAGATATCCTTTTTTTCTCGTCATACTGTTGGACAAAACAACTCATTTCTATCTGCCCATCAGTATTTATGACAGATGAGGTCCAGCAGAAACCGGTCTAATGATGCTGGTAAACAACTATTTCTTCATGACCAACTCCGAGGATAAATAAAGCCTCAGCAAAGTGCAGCATGACTCAGCAGAATAAACAGTGTTTGGTGATCGGATGAGTTCGCGTGGGACTGATGATGCAAAATAACATCACTGAATAACTCAATGAATGAGTTAGCTGTCAGTCCATGTAACTTCAGGTTTACACCTCTTTTAAAACCTGATCAGACAGTGAGCACAAGACACCTGTTGTATGTCGTAATGTAGACAAACAACAGGTGTGAACACAAGCTAATAATGTGAATTACTGAACTTTCTTGATACATATTAAAGCAGGAGAGCTGCTACCACTGCTGCTGGTCACAGGTCAGTTTTCTCTGAGGTCACACAGCAGCAGGAGACCCCTTCACCTGTAACAGGATCCCCAGGTCGCCCTGCTGCTGATGACTGAAAACTGCAGCAGGTCAATTTGAGCTGCAGACCAGGTGGTCTCACTACTATTTTTATGACAACCACTCTATTTTCATCTATTTGCACAGACCGTTTTCAGTTGCATATATGTATAAAACAACATGCATTGAATGAATGTTTACATTTACACATATATTGATGTTAAAAATCTATGGATTCCTTCCAGCAGCCATCTTTGTCACTTGCTGGAGCCATAAAATCCTAATAAAGTTACAAATTGAAAGGAACTGCTGGTTTTTGAAATATTTCTTCCCCACTGTAATTTGTAATATGCTTTTAATGGTTAAACACCTGTATGTTCCTCAACATAGAAACACTTCACCATACTATAGAACTAATCACAATGTTTGTTTACTGTCATTTCCGCGTAGCCTACATACAAATGAATGGCAGCAACGAAAGTAAACCAAAGAAAACTTCTTGGTACTGCTATTTTGCTGCATAGATTGCAAGCCAGGGTACACAACATAAAACAAGAGGACACAACTGAGAGAGTTTAGCTGGATGTCTGACCGGCCGTGAGATTTCTCTGTTGGTTTATTAAAGGCACTAGCAACAGGAGCTAGAGGGGCATTGGCCACCCCTGAAATCTGATTGGCCACCCCTAGTGCCACCCCATTCCTCTTCAACTCGCACTATATTTCAGAGGCTGCAGCGAACAGGTTTTAAAGCTACAGTGAAGATACTGGTGTCATATAAAACTAGACTTAACGCATCAATTAGTACCAATCATGTCATGCTTTCATGTCAGAAGAGGAATTTTGGCGATTAAAAAACTGGCATGGCCATTTTCAAAGGAAACCTTTGACCTCTGACCTCAAGATATTTGAATAAAAATGGGTTCTATGGGTACCTACAAGTCTCCCTTTTTAGACATACCCACTTTATGCTAACCCATAGAGCTTGTGGAATAAAACCATACCGGTTTTTGCATGCAGTATAAATTTATTATTATGTATTTGAATATTTCTGCATACTGGGTTCCTTATTGGAATTGCATAAATTAGGAATGATTGGAAAGCTGAGACACACACTTCATGCCACCCCTGCATAAGTCTTGTGCCACTCCAGTTAAAAAAGTCTATCAAGGTAACACAGTACATAAAATAAGTACAGCAGAAACGTCAGATAGGTCAGACTGTGTTTAACTATGTATATATACAGTATACCTTTACACGTTACAGTAGTAATGGCTGACAACAGAAATGTAAAAAAATTGCCCATTTTACGTATCTTCGTCATTCAAATCAGTTGTCAGTTGTCTACCCGGACGTGACTGTTGTTAATGCACCGTCACTGTGATTCAGCCTATAGATTTATGTTCTAATGATCAGTTTGGATTATTTCACCTTTATTTCTGAGAATTCATATTTTTTTTATGTCAGTTTAGCAGATGTCTCTCAATGCTATAATACCCATGAGCCTCAGCTGCAGTTGGTATGGAAGACAAGCCAATCAAAGTATGATTGTAACAATGCTCTATTGTTACAATCAGGAATCAAACCTGCCGCCACAGTGACTGAATTCATCCAAAATTGATCCACAATATGGTTTTTAAACTGTTGTGCTACCTGCTGCATTTTTCCTCCAGTCCTGTCCTGCTTGGTCTGCAGTAAGTGGATTTAATACTTTATTTTACTGTATTGCAAATTGGCCTCCCTGCCAGTATAAATTGTTTTGATATGACATATTCACAGGGGAATATTTCAAAGTACCTTTGACTTTGTAGCCATTCGCTGCATGGCTCTAGTCCAGGCTGAAATATCTCAATACTACTGGATGGATTGGCATGACATTTTGTACAGACATTCATTACGTCTTCAGGATGAATTGTAATAACTTTAGTGTTCCTCTGACTTTTCATCCAGTGCCATTGTCAGGTCAAAATTGTAATTAGTCAAATTGGTTGGTTTAAACCCTTTTGAACTAATGACATTCCCATCAGTCTCTGGGCTGTACTTACGGTTGAGTGCTAATTAGCAAAAAATGGCATGCTAACATTCTAAAATAATATGGTGAGCATGGTAAAAATTGTACATGCTAATCATCTGCATGTCAGCATAGGAATTGTGAGCATGTTAGCATGCTGATGTTAGCATTTAACTCAACAACAACCTCACAGCTGCAAGCATGGCTATAGACTCAAAGAACCAGATATTTTCTAACACAGTTTTTTATCTTTTATACTGATGACTCAACAAGTAGAGTTTCATGTCCATCCAAGCTTTGAAGTGCTCCAACTGTCAGTCACCTAAAAGCCTGTCTAAATTGAGCAAAAAACACATATGGTTCTTTAAGATTCAATACCTCATTAATGCATCAGTGATTCAGTAAATCTGCAGTCAGACTCACATCAAAAAAAACTTTGAGAGCTGCAATCTTTGTGTAAAAAACAGTTTTGACTTTGTATTCATAGAGAGAAGTTGGGTTTTTTCCTTTTCACTTCAATGCATGAGTTTTGGAGCAGCATCTAGTGGACATTAGAGGAACTGCACCAACACTCAGATGGGGAAGGTCTTGAGTCATTGAGAAAAATTAATGAATGAAAGGAAAAAAAGAAATGCATTCTGTGAAATGTGTGTATTTGCATTTATTTCCTAATTTTATCCCTCCTATTCTATTTATCTCTGCCCACTTTCCTCTTCCTCTTTAACCTCCATATATCCTGACCATCCTTCTCTCTCCTTGCTTTCCTAATTCCCTCACAGAATTCCTCCCTCGATCCTTTATTCTGTCATGTGTTTTTCTGCCCTCCGCCTGTCTCATATTTATTCACTCACAAGCAGGTTTCTAGGCTTCAGTGTGACCAGATATGAATCAGAATTAGACTCCATTCTATTAAGGAAGCATAAACAGAGAGCAGAGTGAGTCACTGATGAAACCTGAACTCCGGCTGCAGTCTGTGTGTCTGTCAACACTGAACCGGCTGGGTCAACACACAGGATCCAAACTTAATCCTGCACTAATATTTCATATTCCAAATGGACTTAATGTTTGTATGTTTTTCTGCACAGTGATGGTTGCTGAAATTTAACACCAGACTAAACCATAGTCCAGTTTTGCCATAGTTTTGATTGAATATAACTGATGAAAGTAAAGCTGCTCTTAAATGACCAGAATAAGAAAAGAAAAGAGCATGATACAAGTGTTTATTTGAAGCTGTCAATCAAAAACACATCCTCAACTTCATCATCACCATGGGAACTGTCAGGAAGTGGGGTTGATGGGTTACACATGCAGACATAAAAGATACTAGTGCAGTGCCCGTAGGAGGTATGTATTGCTATAGAAAAGTGGGAGGTTAAGTAGCTTTTTCATGGATGGCCAAATGAGGTTGTGTTTGAAGGTGCAGCAGCTAGCTACAGACGAACATCCACAGATTCCGATTCCAGTTTGTTGTCCTCGCGTATCCGGATCTCGTAAGACCGGAACAGACTCGGTCCGGACTCGTTCAGTCTCAGTAATCCACAACAGTCAGTTTAGATGCACAGAACGGGACCGAACAGCCGGCAAAATCCGCTGCAGGTATAAAGCCGCTCGCGCCACTGCAGGTATAGATCAGCGTGTTTCTTAAGGTGTGTCATGGGGGTGGGCTCTGCAGTGATTGGCTCTGGTGTGCACGTGGCTATGGTGGCTATGCTTGACAATGCTAGCGGAATTCGGAAATCATTTATGAAATAATTTATTAATGGTATCTTTGTAGTCCAAACAACGCCGACGTTGCACACCCTTAAACCACACAGCAGCCATGTTGAAGGGTCAGTCTGATCCTGATCTGCAGAGATATTTGAGGCACACACACAGACACACACACAGACAGACAGACAGAGATTTCTTGCTTTTATAGAGAGAGAGAGATAACAGTGATGATGATGATGATGATGATGATGATGATGATAATGATGATGATGAAGGGTTTTAGTGAGTTGTGTCACATTGAGACAGATGCTGGTGAGGAGTTTGACAGGTTTACGCTTATAGACCCCTCCCATTTTTGGAAACCATGACCAAACATTTATACAATGAACTGAACACGATTGTATGACGTGGACAGGGGCGGTCCTAGACCGTTTGGTGCCCTAGGTGAGCTTTACTGATAGCGCCCCATCCCCACGAGAAAAGAACTCATGTCCAAAGAATTGCACATTTATTTAAACAATGATAATACAAACAATATGTGCAAAAGAATAAACCTGTTCAATAATAAATATACAAAAAATAAACTTTTACATTTTTAACAGTAGTGCAACATCTGAGAACAAAAAGTGCACACTAAAGAATCAAAACAAAAACTTAAACTAACAGTAAAACATTGTGTGCAAAATTAGATACTGTAAAATGTGATTCATATAACCTATTAATCAAAATATAATATACAAAATAAAGAAATAAGGTTCAAATTCACCCCAAGTGAACAGAATAATATATTCTACTTCACACTAATATCACACTTCATTCACAATGCAATCTTTCTGGCCTTCCTTGCCGCAAACTCATCAATAACCTCCTCGTAAGAAATCTGACACTAACCAAACAAAGAGGTTAAAATGTCGGTCTTATGGCAGTCTTATTATGACAATATTGCAGCCGACTGCATGTTAATAACGACCAAACCTAGCCGAACGAAGCGGGACGTCGCACACCCTCATTGCTACTTAACGTTAGCTTACTAGGAAGATGACATGATGCTACTGCTAGCTAGCATGATAATATCCTGAATGCTCGGTGAATTTAATAAATATATAATCAACATTACGTACCTTTCTCTTTTGCACGTTCCTCCCGCTCTTCTTTTCTTCGCTTTCGAAAGTGCGCCCTGGATGGCTTTGCCGTTTCATTTTCAATGGACTGTAGCTGTAACCATAGTAACCTGTCGACACACAGCCGACCGACAGACTGCGCGTCAGTGTGCGCGCTAGCATGTTGTGACCGTGACGTGTAACAGCTAAAGGTCACATCAGAATTGTCATTTCTTTTACTTAAGTTTAATTTATTTTTATGTCAAAGTATTGTTGTAGATAGAGGGATGGCAAAAACTGTTGAAAAAATAAATAGACATTATAATTTTAATTATCATTTTTTTCTCCCCGCATATTTGGCACCCCTCACTAGGTGGCGCCCTAGGCAAGCGCCTACGTCGCCTGTAGGAAGGACCACTGGATGTGGAAAACATTTGCTAATTATTAGAAAGAAACTGTCCGCCACATTTGCAGTAGAGTTCATTTTCCACTTTGTTCATTTGATGTCTGGATAATATAGCTGTTAACAATCTGTTGAATCGACATTAAAATTTCAATCTGCTGTACTCAAAGAACATATGTACATTGCCAGATTTGATTGACGACAAGTGGCCCAATACCCATATCTGCTGCTTGGTCAGTGGCCCTCTGCTTCAAAATATGACGCTGTAGTTATACTTCTTGCGTCATTGGACTCACCCACAGGTGACATCAGGTGACTAAGCATAAAGAGCGAGAAAGTTTGCAAATGGAGGAAACACAGGACTTTAACTCAGAAGAAACCCAAAGCAAACAATGTCTTTTAAGTAACGTGCCTAAGTTACATCATGTACGTTACTTAAATTATGTTTTATTCATGTACTTAGGTTACGTCAGGTACGAAATGTAACTTACGCTCATAATGTTGTTAGACACTTAGAATAACAATTTGTGGATGTAATTTGATGGTGCACATTTGTCCCCAAGGATTAACATTAGCTCACGTTGTGGCCATTGCAGCCCTTTTCACAAATATTTTTGTTGTCCTGCTGAGCCAAGCAACAGCAGAACAACAATCAGAGTCTTTATCATTCTGTTTAAATACACAAAGGAAAACAATATTTTTGAACATTTTTACTCTTCTAACTCATTTAAATCTCACAATTAACACAGAAACTAACAGCATGTGTCATGGGTCTGAGCCTATTGCAATGTTTTCCAGGCCTTGTCACAAGGGACATTCAACTCACGACTCAATACAATTCACAATACTGGGTTCAATAAAGATGGAATGCATGTTTCCTTTTCTTTGTAAAAGTGAAACTGAAAATATAATCCTGTCAACTTCAGAAAATGGCTTTATATCTCTTGCTCTGTCTTATTAAAGCTTCCACACCTCTGATTTTAAATCGGATGTTTCACCCTCAGTTTCTAAATCTTCACCTCTGGCCCCCATGTCTTTGCACCTTGATACTACTACTACTACTAACACAAGTTGTTACAAAAAACAGGGTCCAAATCAAAAATTAAGCTATGGACATGAACAATTAACATAATTAGTTTGCTTTTCAGACACAGACTCAATATCCAGACACATAATCTCCTGTTATACATGAATATTGCTGTAAATATACAATATATGCTTCCAAGATGATGATTCACATGTGTGTGGATATGTATAAAGCTGATTGTGTGTTTGTGTGTGTTTCTGTTAATACATTTTCTGGTGAGATCTGAAACAGCCAGTGAAACAGGAAGTTGGCTCTTCGCATAGTTTCTGCCATGTTTCATTCCTGCTGGCATGGACTGTGGTTTGGTAAATTGTGTTGAGTTGAGTTTAATTTCCCTGTCTTTGCAGTAATGCACAGTGTTGGCAGTTAGTATGCAAGAAATTACTGGAGAAGGCACTCCTAGAAAAACATCTCCATTCAACTTTATTTCAGTAAAGTACATAAGCATTGCCATCAAAATGTACTTAAAGTATCAAAAGTACTTATGCAGAATGACCAATTTCAGAATAATGTACATTATATCACTAGGTTAGTGGTGCATTTATATGTATGTAATTAGTTGATTTATATTATTAATAAAAGTAGTTAAAAGTAAAAAGTACGTTTCCATCTGAAATACAGTAGAGAACTTTGTGCTTAAGTACGATACTTGAGTAAATGTACATATTTATATTACACTGACTCTCCTGCGCAAACAGGAAATTATAGAATTATACAAGAGGTACAGAGTGGCTGATTGGCTGTGCAGATGTGGAATGTTAATAGTTAAGGACTGAGCATGCTCATTGCAGCTCAACCTCCTCAGTCTCACACATCTTTATCAACCAAACAGGTAAGAACACTCTACAAACACAGTAGATCTTAGAAACCCACACTACAGTGAAATGCAACAGGGAGAATTTCTCTTTTTCATTTAATGATAGCTGAACTGACAAAAGTTTTAAATGTGAATAATATGATGGAAAAAAACTGAACATGTGAGAAAAGTTTAAAAGTATGTATACATATTACATTGATTGCTTATGTAACTGACCTTGTTAAACTGATTTATTACATTGTAGCCTGAAGTTACAAGGGATGAGAGTAATCAATTCATGATTACTTATATGAAGTGGTGGAAGAAGTACCAAAGATCTGTACTCAAGTAGAAGTACTGTTACATTACTGAAATATTACTCAACTAAAAGTAAAACTACTGGCGTTAAAATATTTACATAAAAATACAAAGAAGACTGTTTTTCTCGAAAACTATTAGTTACATTGATGTTAAATGCATTATCAATAGTAGGCATTCAATCTGACAGTGAGATGAATGTAGGACATTATCTGCTTTCAACAAAGCACATTTCTCTGCAATGTAAAGAAATCTGTAAGTCCAGGGTTTTCTAATTTATTTTACAGATTTTTAAGTTTTTTTTTTTAATTCACAGAAATATTAATAAAATTACAAACATAGCCTGTCAATTTACATGTCGATTGTAAAATAACAAAAGCCTAAATAAAAGTATTGCTTATTTAAAGATTTCCTTTTTTCACATAAAAAGAAGAACGGTTTATCTAGTAGATTAAACTGTTAAATTCAAGTTTAATACTGTTAATACGTTTATAAAATTATTTAAAACTTGTGACAATTAACAGTAAAAAAGTATTTTTTAATTAATTATTTAACTAATAATGCTTTTTTTTTCTTAATGGAAAATTAGCGGCACAAGACTTGAGCCAACTATAAAACTACAGATAAGGGAAGTGCCCATGTTTCTACTAAACATATTACACCACATAGTGAATGGGTGTTTGTGCGTGTGAAGACTAGACAGAGCCAGTTTTGTGCAGTTGCATTCGATAACTGTCAGCAAATATTAACCATTCCCCATAATTTTGCATCCCTCTGTATAAAGGCTGAGGCTAAAAGTCCTTTTCAGAGAGCAGCCAACAACTTCTCTAATGAGTATCAGTGTAGCTGCAGTGCGTCTATACCATATGTACCATACATTAGGTACTATTCATTGAAATCAATAATGTAATTTTTCATTTTATTTGACGTGAAAGTAAATAAATGCACAGCCAGCATTTTTCTCTGGAAACAGGAGCCTGCTGTCGCCGAAAAAAATGACACTATGAGAGCGGTGAGAGTAAACCAAAGTAGCAAAGTAGTGGGCCAGACAACTAAACACTTACCTACTACTATCATCAAACATGGCGGAACGTGATGGTGGCACCATAATCGCTATCGAAAGGTCAAAACATGTAAAAGTAATTTAAACATTGTTGTATGTGTTACAGTTTTGCAACTTTAATCAAAGTCTTCATCGTTCCTCCACTCTGAAAATGGTAAAAAATAATTTTAACTTTTATGTCTTCTTCTCTATCGACTATTCATTAGACTTTCATTATTTCACTGTTACATGAGACAGGTGATGTGCAGTAGAGGCCTTGTCATACCTTTTTTGAATTACAATCAAGATAAATTGCTTTTTTAATGTAGAAAATGAGACAAAACTGAGCATGCGTGTAAAATTAGATAAATAGCAAGACATTTTAAAACAAATAATGTTTCAATACAAATGCGTTTCAAGGGTAGTTTTCTTTTATTTTGATGTTTTGATGTATTCTGTCTTTACTTACTAACATTCATTTCTATAAAAGTCCTGGAACAAGAGAATCTGCACTGTGAACCTGCAAAATGATGTCACCCACTGGGCTAAACGTGTTAGATAAATCAGTCTATAAGGTTGAGCAACAGTTTCTGTTTAGTTTCTGCCTAACACAATTTGAATCAAAGACTGCTTGTCATCATCATTTACTTCCTGTGGTTCTCTGTTTGGTCCACCTTTCAGTACTGATGCAGACAGTGCACAATACAATATGCACAGTTTTAATGCAAGTTAATGAAATCTAATACAACAAACCTGCAATAAATACTCCTTTATATGCAGAGAGGTGATGATTTAACTATATGTTCACTTTGGATGCTATAGTTTGTGGTGCTGCCAAACTGTATTGTATTGAACTGACAGGTGTTTCTGTCATCATTACTCTGACTGATATAAATGTAGTGGACAAAATGGTCAAAATAGAATTTTTTTGTTCTTTAACTTTTTTCTTTTTCCCTCTTCCAGCAGTGAGCAAGCACCACTTGTCAAGCTGTGCAAATAAGAACCAGCCTGGTGCCAGCTCGATAACCTGGTAGCAACGTATCAGTTACCCCTGCAGACAAGTGGCAGCGAGTTCCTCGGACATCCAGGGAGAGGCGGGCAGCAACCACATAACACTTTGTCCAGAAATAGAAATCTTTTGGTTGGATCTTTTTTCTATCCTGACTTTGCAGAGCTCTCTGTACCAGACATCACCATGGCAAAGTGAGTAACAATATCAACCACTAAATTATAGGTTATTCCTGTTTATACCATGGTCTGGGTGAATACTGATTTTTTATTGGCTCGAAAGTGTCATATGTGATACAGGACACCTACTGTCTGTGTACGTTTCTATACTGTCAAATTACATTTTCTGTTTGTTAACCGTACACAGTGTTATTGCAATGGGACATTTTATTGTTGTTTAATTAATTTAATTTTGTTATAAACGTTCAGCACATGTATACTCTTTCACTTCATTAGTTTTGGGCAAATTGAAGAGCAATCAGACATCTAAAACGCTAAGTATTTGAGACAAACTGAAATCCAATTCTAGCTAGAAGTGTAAATACATCCTTCTCCCCAAAACCCTTATGGAATCTTTACTCTTGCCAAGTGTTACTACATCAGGCCACAGGATCGGAAAATCTGATTAAATCACATTTGATTTTATCCAGCTGAAAGGATAAGTGTAAATGGGACCACTGACTAGCAATCAATATGTAAGTACTAATAAGAGGCTTTACAAATTCAAAATAATTGTTGAGTGAACCTCTTTACTTTTCCACAGGAATACTAATACTTCATCAAAATATGAGGACATAATCTCCAGAAGTAACTGAATCCCATCTGAATGTCCCTCAAGGTACCAACTAATAACAAAGACAGAGTACTTTGGAACTCTACGAAGAATGACCTTTGGTATAAAAGATCACAACAAGATAAACAAAACCATCTTACTTGTTGGTGAGACAGGAGCAGGGAAGTCTACTCTAATCAACACTCTAGTCGATTACACCATGGGTGTAAAAGTCTGGTTTGAGTTGGTTGAAGGTGAGAAGAGGATGAGACGACAAGTCAGTTAGAGAGTCAGACATCAGATGTCATGGTGTATGAAATCTTTGGCTTTAAGGAAAACATTCTGCCCTATTCTCTGACTGTCATTGATACACCTGGGTTCGGACACGGCTCGGGGATTGAAAATGATGCAGTCATCAGTGACAGGTTATATGACTTAATCCCCTCAGAGAATGGAGTTCATGAAATGAATGTGGTGGGCCTTGTGCTGAAAGCAACAGTGAATCGACTGAGTGACCGACTGAAGTACATCTTTGATTCAGTGGTGTCTCTTTTTGGCAAAGATATGGAGAAATACCCTAAAAATGTCCTTCAAGCCCTCAAGGCAGCAAACATTAGGTGTGCAAAAACCAAAGAGCATCAGCCTGTTTACTTCCTGTTTGACAACTGCCAGGAGGAACAAAGGACAGATGAGGAAGAAGATAATTCTTATAAAGTGACAATGAATGGAATGAATAAGTTCACAGATTTTCAGAAGTCCTGAATGAGCGGATTAGACTGAAGGCCTGTATCCAAAACCTGCAAGACCGAATTGAGTTGATTGAACTACAACAGATGGCGATCCAGCAGACACAAGAGGCTCTGAAGAAATATGAACAAGAGATGAAGAGCAACGAGAATTATACTGTAGAAGTTGATGAGGCCTACAAAGATAAAGAACCTATTAATGGTGGGATGTGGTTGTTGTTTTTTTCAGGAGCTGTCTGTTGTACTGTCTGTGAAGAGAACTGTCACTATCCTGGATGCACAATGGCTTTGAATCCCAGTCAGTGCAAGGTCATGAAAAAAGATTGTTGCACAGTATGTACCAGGAAGTGTCCTGTATCAGATCACGTCAAAGAAAAGTGGATATATAAGAACAAGACAAGAAAAGTTAAAAAAGACCAAACAGGAAATGAAAGACAAGTATGAAGCAAATAAGGAAGGAAGGGAGAAGACAGTAAACTTACTGGAGAACCTCAAAAAGATAACCGGAGACCTGGAAGCAGAGAAAGCACAGTTGGTGGAAGAGTCCTACCAGCATGTTCTCCAACTGGAGCAGACTGCCTTAATTGTTAATTCATTTTCCACTCATGTGTGTTTGGACTTCCTGATTAAGAAAATGAAAGAGGGAGGAAACACAGAGAAGGTCAAGAAACTGGAAGAGATGGCAAGTCCAGTGGATGAAGCAGATCTGCGGTACCTGCACATGGCTAAATCATTTTTAAAACTTTGAATTATGTCATCATGCTGGCTGAAAATTTAAATGTAAAATTCCATGCCAACTCATGATATGATTGAAAGCTCCAGAAAAGCTAATAAATGGACATTGAAATGAGACTGTATTGTCAGAGGCCTGGGCAGTTGCTTCTTAAAAGTTGTTAAATCAAAACCTCATCACAGAAAAAATCTTGTTGTCAGCAAACTCTTGAGGTCAAGTCTTTACAACCTTTTCTTAAAATCTTTGCATATAATTATGTAAATATGTCTAATGGTGTTGAATTATTTGAATAACACATTAAGCACCATTTTTTTGGTATATGAAATACAAACTGTGATAGCCACCTTGGCTGACATGCAGTGGATTTAAATGTCGACAATCTTCTTGCATTTGCCTTAGTTTCCACTTGATGGGATTCTCATAATTTAGTTTGTTGACCTCATGCATGTTACACTGACATTGCACACACACCAGAAAATAGATAAAGAATAACACTAATAATGTTTTTAAATACATTATACTCAAAGTTTTTATTAGTTTTGTTAGCAGTACATTTGTTTCTATTTGTAGCGCGCACATTTAGCTTCTGTACAGTCAGCAAATTTCTATTCCTTTTGAGTTACCAGTGCTAAGGGGTGCTCGTTGTTGCTGCTGGAGGGACATTTTGTCAGGCCTGAGCAAAATATGTGCCCCCTAAAGCAGAGCTGTTAAATATGGCAAGTAGCGTATCTGACTGTACCAAGTGCCCGCCACAGTAAGGAGGGATTGGGAATTCTAGTTCAGTGTTTATTCGTTTTTTGGATTTTGGACTGATTGTATTATTATTATTATTATTATTATTATTATTATTATTATTATTATTATTATTAGTATATCATATACACTCATCAGCCATAACATTGACAGGTTAAGAGAATAACACTGATTATCTGATTATCAGGGCTCCTGTCAGTGGGTGGGATAGGGGGACAGTAGCTCAGTGTGTAGGGACTTGCCTTGGGAACCAGAGGGCTGCTGGTTCAAGTCCCACAGACCACAAAAATATGGAGTGTGGACTGGTAGCTGGAGAGGTGCCAGTTTCACTTCCTGTGCACTGCCAAGGTGCCCTTGAGCAAGGCAACCTAAACCCAAAACCTGCTCATGGGGTGCTGTTAACGTTGCAGCCCCATCACTCCACCATCTCTCTCCCCTTTACATGTCCACAAGTGCATGAAGTGTGCATTTCAGCCTGTGTGTGTCTATAAAAAGAGTGAAAAGAACAATTTTCCCTTCTTGGATATATCAGGCAGCAAGTGAACATTTTGTCCTCAGAGTTGATGTGTTAGAAGCAGCGTGAGGATTTGAGCCACTTTGACAAGGGCCACATTGTGATGGTTAGACGACTAAGACTGTAGCTCTTGCTGTGTTAACTGTTAGCTGTGATCCTGGTCTGCAGAGGCCAGTACCTATCAAAAGTAGTCCAAGGAAGAAAAAGCGATGAACCAGAGACAGGGTCATGGGCAGCCAAGGCTGATTGATGCATGTTGGGAGTGAAGGCTGGCCCGTGTTGTGGCTGATGTTATGGCTGATCGATGTATGTTCCCGCTTGTGTTGCTGCTGTCAGGTCAGTTCAGTCTGTTCAGTTCTATTCAGGTATGTAGTATATATCAGGCATGGGGAGTAAGGGGTTACATGTAAAGGTGTTACAAAATCAGGATTCAAAAACAACTAACTGTAATCCATTACAGTTACTGTAGTATCTGAAGGCTTATCTTAAAGCTTATAAAGTTAAAATACATTTTGGTATAAGTTCAAATGATATTTTGTTACCATATGTAGTGTTAGAAGTTCTTGAGGTTCAATGACATCATTCTTACTATGGAATGTTTTAGGGGCCTCTCAATGGCCTCTGACCTCTACTTTGAAAACCCCCATCTCCCCTTATTACCTTACATATTTGGATTGGATCCAGATGTTTCTTTCCATTTTTGGAGTAAACAACAGGCCTATATAAACCATGCAAAATAGACAGAGTTGTTCATTTGGCAGGATGCTCTCCAAGCTCCCGGGGCTTGAAATGATGCTGTACATTTTTGTAATAAACCTTTATATAAAATCAAGATGGTGTCAGTGGACTTCTCTTCAATACATCTTCACATCATAGCTACCCAATATACCACAGTTACAAAAGCAGTAATCAAATTTCACATTTCCATTTTGTAAAAATGGGGATTATTAGCAGGATTACAATTTTAAAATGCATTTTAAAATAAAGAAGTAGTACAATGCGCAGTGCACACACATTGCAACATTTCATGAGTCTCACAACTGAAACCACAGCTGCCAGTTCATTATCATGGCCTCCAGTGGAAAAAAATGCCACCATTTATTTGTCTTTAAAGCAGAAAAGGGGAACAGTACAGTGCAAAGGTATGCCTTCAAAGTGTGAAAATATTTTACTGCCTTTTTTCTTTTCTTTTTCTTTCCTAAGGTTACATTGTTCTGTTGTCTTGTAGAATAAATGTAATTTTATTGATATTTCTTTATTTGCATACTTGATTTTGAGGTTTCAAGGTTACTGACTAACATTTTTTAATGGTTTAATGGTTTAAGGTAATTAGTAATTGTATCAGATTACATGTTTAAAAATCCCTCGCAACCAGAGTTTAATTTTGTATCGTTACTTATTCTGTATTTTGCTTTTATTTTGTAACTTGTTTCTTTGATTTGTGGCTGAAATAAACCCTACTTTTGAAAATCCACCTGTGACTCCTCATGCTTGCCAGCTCAGTCCCTCACACAAATATATCAACATTAGATATACTGTTCAACATCATTGTGTACATACATAACCTCAACATCTACTCATTCCTTCATTGTACATTCACATTTTTCTTGTGCCCTTTTAAGCTGTAGTTTAAAGAAAATTTAAGTAAACTCATCCATGTATTGGCTAGTACTGAGACATATAACTGTGTCATCTTCTGACAGAGATATTGTGTTTTCTGATCTTGGATATGAATATGTGTATGATTGGTACTATGATTGGTTGCAACATCTCTGTGTTTTAGTAAATTAATGTGCAAATAGGGAAATAGTTATTCTTAACTTGTTGCTGTTTAATCAATAAGTGGCATTACGTCTGCTTCCATAAACACAAGAACATACTCCCATTTACATTTGTCATTCCATCTTCACTAAACATTGCAAACTTTTCAACTTACAATTCAAAACTCCACCCTCTTAAAACTTGTCTCGTCTTTATTTTTATTTATTTTGTACAAAATGTCCAAACCTGCTGTAGTGCTCTTAAACAAGACTTTGAATCCCTTCTTGTCCTGAGGAACTGAGAATATTGTCGTGTTTATACTGTATGATGTAAGCTGATTGTTTTTGCTCCAAAATCAACATTCACAGTCCAGATGAGAGTTTTATTATATATATATATCTCAATAGAAAGCTAATGTTCTAACATACAAATGAGTTATCTTATAATTTCAATGCTGCCTTTGTTGACTCTCACTTGATCCACAAATAAATTCTCAACTAGTGGGAAAAAAAGAAAAGAAATACTGCAAGTGGTACAGCATTTATTTATTTTTATTCATTGGCATGGTTTGTATATGCAGTGTTTACTACTTCAGGTTGTCTGATGTTTGAAGTTTGAAGAAATTTGACTGAACAATGCCTTTTATCTGGCCTTGGGGCCATTCATCGGCTGGTAGGGTGGAAGAAGGAACTTCCATGACTCCTCCCAACCTGAGAGTGACATCCTGGGCATCTGTTTTTTCAGGCTACCAGGACACAGCAAGAATCTCCAAGATTCTGCCCACTCTTCAAAGAACTTGTCTTTGTTTTTGTCATCCATCTTAAGCTTTTTTCCTGAAGCAAGGCCTTTCTTGGGACGTGGTTGGGTTTTACCCAACAGGTGGCATCCTAACCATTTCCTGTCTGATTGTTTCTCCTTCTCAATGGTGGAGTACAAATGCTTCCTTGTTTTAGTATTTTTTGTCATAATCACCCTAGGATCAATGGGTTTAGACATAGGTTTATTTTTCATCTGTCTACGAGCCCCCTGCAAGAAACAATAAGAATTTCCCCAAAGCCTGAAAGTTGAAGGGTTGTTGCTGAAGTTGGTGTTGATGTTGTTTTGTACTTTCTTTCCTCTTGACCACATTACTCTATAGTAACATGGGTTAGGAGATGACTCCACCCAGGGCTGCTCCATGTGAGGCATGGGGTTGGCGAGCCTGAATGACATTCCCCACTTAGATCCATACTCATTGGGAATGCCATGTTGCTGCCGAGTACCACTGCCCATGCTTTTCCCAGCTCTCCATGAGGCGCTCCACTGTTTCTCAGGATATCTTTCTCTGAATATCTGGTTGTCAAAAGATCTGCTAATTTTAGCGTTGGCTCTCTGAAAAGACAATTTCTCTGTCTGGGGTTGGATCGCCATCAACACATCCACTCTTTCCTCTCTAGGCACCTGTTCAGTCCAGTGCTCTGTGTTGAAGACAGAACACCTCCAGGCTTCCCTCCACTGGGTTAAAGAGGGTTTGTCATGGTGGAATTGGGTTTCTGAGACCATCCAGGCATCCTGCCAGTCAGAATCTGACCTAGCATGACATGTTTGTCCAGATGACCTGTTTGTCTGTGAATTTTCAGTAAATTGAGAAGCAACACTTGATCTTCCTTGGTTGGTTTGTGCTCCATCCTGCCCAAGTTCTGATCGGTGCTGGACCCTCGAGAACCTCCATGATTCTCCCCAATTCCGCTCCACGGTTGGTCCATTCTTGGGGTGTTCGACAGGTGCAAAGTGGTTCTGGTCCCACGCACGATCTACTCGAATTCGGGGCGTAGTGGACCAACCCTGCTGCCAAGGTTCAGGCTCCTGACGCAGAGGCTGACAGGTTAATTTCCATGAGTTTTTCCACTCTGATGCAGTGGGCTTCCTGTCTCCTCCCTTCTCAGATGCTCTGAAAGGCCTTGAGGGGTCAGGCCTCATTCTTCTTCTCTCCATTCTCATTCTGTGTTTCAGTGTTTGCCAGGAGTCCTTCCATTCTGGGACAGATAAGACATTTTCCAAGTGTTTCAGATGAAGCTGGTGAGATTGAGTGAATTCTCTCCTTGAGTGATATATTACGCTATGTCTCAGTTGCTCATAGCGTGGGTCAACTTTCTCTGATGTTGAATAATGCCCCTTTGCATCCTTTTCCACATTCTGAGCCTCCAGATCAGTCTCCATCTTTGGTGGTGAGACCTTCAGGGCTTTCTCTATTTCTTGACACGGTTTAGAGTTGTTTTTGTTAACCTGCCATGACTTGCTCCACTCAGAGAGACCCTTTAATTCATTGTAGAGCTGCGAGTACAGATCTCTGTACTTCTGTTCATGAGACTTAAGCATGTTTTTGTGCAGATGTGACTCTTTCTGCTGGCTGTGATCATCACAGGTGCCACTGTAATCCTGGCTCAGAGAGGGATCAGAATTCTTGTGGTTGTTTAAGACCACCATGGCTGCTCTCCACGAATCAGCCCACTCTGGACTGTGACACTTTTGAACTTGAGGCAAATTGAAGTTGTTGCAGCCATGGTGGTTGACAAGCCTCCAACATTCTTCCCACTCAGGGCTCATCTCTACATTATTATCTTGCTTGTTAGAAACAGACTTATTTAGTAGACCATCATTTTGGATCATAATATTATCCTGCTGACTTGCTGGCTTGATTGATGACCATGAGTCGCTCCACTCTGATGAGCACAAGACTTCATTGTGGTGCTGAGTCTCCACCAACATAGTAAAGATTCCAAATTTGGGATCTCCAGAATCTCCCTTCTTACTGTTTTTGTCAGATTTTCTCCAGGACATCTGCCACTCCTCTGTTGGAAGACACAAGTCTAGCTCTTGTGATTCCACCATCCTGCATTCAGGTTTCTTACAGAGATGAAGGCTTTGAGGATCCAGCATGTTAGGCCCATTTAACCAAGGTTTGCCTGGTTCAGAGTAAGGCTGATGGGTAGCAAACATCCAGCACTTGCCCCAATCTGATGGAGCTGCAGCACCATCTTCTGGTGGTGGCAATGATTTGTTGTACTTCCAAGACTTCCCCCATACCATAGCAGAAGGTTGAGTCTGGGTGAGGAACATGAGCCTGTTTAAATTCTTGTTCTGCCCCTTTTTGTCCTTGTAGTTGGGGGTTGGAGTGGAGAAGCCTCTTTTCTGGTCTCCTCGTCTGCCGAGTGGCCCTGAACCTGCGCCACGGTGAGGGGTAGGAGGAACCTGGGGTTTCTTGCTCTTCAAGACATTCTTGTTGTCTGTCTGATCTTCAGCAGGTTTAGTTTTCCTCTCCACCCTTTTGTAGTTTCCATGTATGTTTTGCAAACGACCTTCCCAGTCCTTGTTAATACTGTGGAAAAAACGAACAGTATTAAAAGCCTGCAGAATGCCTGCAGAAAATATAAATACATACAGGGACAACATCTCTCACAGACATAATGAAATGGACAGTTAAACTTCCAGAAAAAGGAAATATATTGTCATCTGTCTTTCCTTTTAGGTGCTAATATTTTTCACTCCCCCTTACACATTGTGTGTATGTTGTGATAGCTGTACGGTAGGCTACTACAAAGGTAGAGTTTATCGCTAGGTTACAATACATGTGATGTATTGATTTCCACAGAGGAAGTCCAAGGGCGTGAGGATGCATATATGACAGCACTGTTTATATATTGACCGAGTTTTGAGCCGTTTAGATCGCCTACACAAATATACCATAAACGTTTAACCTTCTGTCAATATGGATATAATGCACATCGTTAGATTCTCCACAGTTCAATCCTTCAATTCATTTTACGGAAACTATGAACACCAATGCATAATTCATTCAGACTTATGGGTAACATGGTAAACAAGAGAGACAAGTTGTGAATACTATAATGTGCCGTAAAACGATGTTCACGTTCGAGTGTCATGGTCGCCGCACAGAGAAAAAAGTACAACCTGAAATTCAAGCTGTCTGTTGTCAACTTTGCCGAACAAAACTCAGGAGAAGCAGCAGCAAGACATTTCTCTGTTTATCCAAAATGAGTCAGAGAATGGCGTCTGTTTGACAGTAAAGGGCCAGACTTTGCGGTGGAGGGAGGAAGAAGTCTAGTGAAGAGTTGGAGCTACAAGTGTGTGAGTGGATCCACAGCATGCAGTCAAGACACCTCAGAGTTTCCTGCAAGATGATCAGGAAGAAGGCTAAAGAAATCCACGCCACCGTGAGTGACAGAAATGATGTGGACGTCTTTGGTGCTAGTTCTGGCTGGCTTGATAGATTTCTCCACCGCAATAACTTATAATAACAGAAGACGTACAACTGTTGCTCAGAAAGACGCCAGGCACTTCAACGGGAAGCTGGTGAATTTTGTCACATTTACGACGCGTTTGATTGAGAAAAGGAAGATGCAGGTGAAGAACATCATAGCTATGGATGAGACAGCGGTCTGGTTTGATATGGTTGCCTTGACTATGTTGGATATGAGAGGTATGCGTAGTGTTCCAATGAAAACTACAGGCCACGATAAGAATCACTTAACCAAGGTGCTTAATGCGAAAGCGGATAGGACAAAACTGAAGCCTTATGTGGTGTTCAAAGGGAGTGTTAGGGAAGTCAAGGCAATGCAAAACATCAGTGGAGTAGTGGTAGCATCCTCAAAAATGGCTGGATGAATGAGGATTTGACTGCAGACTGGCTAAACTAAACTTCGGTACTCGTTTGCTAGTCTGGGATTCTTATCGATGTCACATCAGCGCTGCCACCAAAGCGGAGCTATCTAGGCCCCTAATGTCATCTGGAATCAACCATTCAAAGCCAGTCTGCATGAATCGTCAGCGATTGCATGAAGCTCGCCGCTTACACGTAGCCTGGGTCCTTAAAGCGTGGGACAAGCTGGATGCGAAGCTGGTGAAAAACTCCTTCAAGGTGTGTGTGTGTGTGAGCCTGCGCGCATTTGTGTGCGTTTCTGTGTACTGGTAAGATTATTAACGGAACATTGTCCTTTAAGGTGTGTGGCTTGACAGTGGCTGGTGATGGTAGCGAGGACCACCTAATCCACTGCTTCAAAGAGGGAGAGCCATGCGCATCAGGGCTATAGCTGTTATCTCAGGCAAGACAGGGAGAGCTGGTTGAAGTTGGAGAGGGAGAGGAAGAGGAGGGCAATGATGAGGAAGAGTTTAACAACAAACTGGTAGTTGAGGATGACGATAATGAGGACATTTAAACTTTGTCACACAGTACATCGTAGCCTTTATTAATGTTTTTTCTTTGTTTAATTTTGATGTGTTCCGATCAACCATGTAGCCAGGATTTGGCTATTATTGATCAGCCATTGGTCTACAGTGTTACCATATTTTTTCCAACAGGCTCTATGTTCTTTCAGTTCCCATTTTTAGGTAGGCTATGAAGTTTGTTAAACAATGCAAATACAGTACCTAAAGATTTTAGCATATTGTTGTTAAAGGGGTAACATATCCCATTCATTTAAAAGGCATTGTGGTCTACCTGATTTTTTTTGTTTTTACATGCACAACTGATTTGTTAAAACATGTGCAAATAAAAATGAAAATACCACAACTATGGTAAAACATTGAACTTTCATTCTTTCTAAGAAAGCCTGCATTTGCTCTCTCTCTCTCTCTCTCTCTCTCTCTCTCTCTCTCTCTCTCTCTCTCTCTCCGTCTCTCTGCACACAAAGTTGGCCTATATCTCAGAGCTAGATTAAGTGAATCATAATTCATATGTTGTTTGATATCCTAATTTTTTATTTGTTTCAAAATAAGATTGATACTGCTTCAAATAAATAATAGTATTTCCCATATTTGATGAGCAAGACTTTTGTGCTAAATTAATTAAACACCTGTTTTTAATAGATACACGTCCCCAATAAAAGCAGGGTGTGTTCAGGGATTTAAGCAAATAAATGCCCGGGCTATTATTAGAAGTGTTACGATACGTATACATGTATGATGTCTAACCATTTACATACACACACATATAATTTTTCAATGCACAGACAACAAAAACTAAAATATTTCCATCCCTCTAATTGACTGTTATGTTCTTTATTCAAATTAACAACCTTTTCACTGATGCTTCAGAACCATTTCGGACCGTTTGATGTTTTCCTTCTTCATCATCCCTTAAATCAGCTATAAAAAATTGAGTTGTGAGCAGAAATCTATTTTTCAACATTAAACCAAAACTATTGCCTAACTGCCACTTCCTTACAATACCAAAATAGATTCATATCTGACTCTTTTTTCTCTTCCTCTGTTAAATGTCCCCTTTATGAAGCATTTTCATTTCCTTTTCCTTTCCTAGAGGGCAAGTATCTGTAAGTTAGATTTTGTTGTAAAATTCTGAGGAAAGCATCAAAGCTAGTTATGTAAATGCATGTAAAACTTTCCCCCATGGGTTAAATTTTTCTAACAAATTCTTCCATTTTGACTGGATAGCTGCCAGTGCATCTCACTTTATTGAGATGCATGTATAATTGATATATTTTCCTGTTTATTTTTCTCTTGCTCATCCATGTTGTGTCCCTAATATATGGAACAGAGGATGAACACATCAGTAACTTTGCAAAGAACCACTGCGGATTCAGAATACGTTTACATTTACATAAAGGTTGGTTTCAAAGCAAAGTTTAGTGCTTTAAGGTTTAACAATTTCAGACATATCATTATATAAGAAAGCTCTTTGGGGTTTACCACCCCATAACATAGTTTTTGCATATTTTGAAAAAAAAACTCTTCTCCTGGGTGTCTCAATGGTATGAGCATATATATGAACTGAGGTATTACTAAAGTATTATATAGTCATTCTCCCGACTTTTAATTTTGTGTCAACAGTTTATGATGAACTTGGTTGAATGGCTGTCTGGAAGGCAGGAAATAAATCCATCAACTAATTTCTAGCTTTAGAAAATGGGTAGGAGTTACTTAAAGTAGCAAACGAACAACACATAAAATATAATGCAATATCTGTGCAGATTACAGATTGACATGTATGCACAGAACTCCATGATGCAATTTTAAATTTGCTATCTGATGCCCAGAAACTCTACACTGAGCTTCCCTCCCTCAGTGTTCAGTGTCCACTGTGAAATATATATCTATATGTGTGTATATATATGTGTCACTTTGTTTAGCTAGTCATTACGCCTCCTATTAAATCTGTTCAGCTGTCCAAAGGGTCGTGACATATAATCCATTCTTGTGCCTGTCTCCTGTCTGAGGTCTTGTGTTGGTGTTAACTGCTAACCTTTCAGTGTGCAGATGGATCAGGTTTCCAGTCCATTACACCTTCATTTTCACCTCTTCAAGTGTTAGAATTGTATTTGTTATTAAGCTGTGATCGCAGAAACACTTTCATTCATATAAGAAGATTAGATAAACTTTCGGGCAGAGGAACAAAAGATCATTTGTTTGTGACAACTCGTTGTCAGCATGTCAGTAATTAACCTCCGCTGTAACTCCAGAACCTGTCAGTCCCTCCCTGTCCAGCAGCAGTCCACAGTGTCCCACTTCCTTCATCAACACCCAATCATACACTCAGTTGCCATGCAGTATGCAATAAATCTTACCTCCATAGGGGTTATGTATCTGTTTTACAGGCCATTAGGAGCACTAGGAGGAGTCAAAGGGGCCTGATTTTTTTTTATGTACTACTGTCAGGATATAGTTAAAGTTTCAGCAAATTTGAAAAAATTATGTTTTTATAAAAGTTACCTACTGCAGCAAGGAGAGTAGTCCAGTGTTCAATTTTATAAAAAAAATAAAAACTGTTAGATTTGCAAAAACAGTCTATCAGAGAGTTAGACTGTTCAGTAGTAGTTTAGTTTATATTGAAATAAAAATAAAAACTGGGAATATATTCTAATAGACTTTTTAAGGTCATGCAGACAGCCAGTGCACACACACAGACAGACAGATGTACAGTTTCAGTCCTTACGAGGGCAGAGCACTGTTCTCTATGCGTTCCCGCTCCTGCTGCATCTTCTGTTCATACTCTCTCTCTCTGATCTCCCAGACGTTCCTCATGATGGAAGCGTCGCAGCCGACCACTTCTGGGTTCTTCTCACTAGACATCTTCAAACTGCTTTAAACTCCTTGCTTCAAATCGCTTTAAATTTCCTGCACACACAGATAAAAAAAGATAAAGAAAGCTCTGAAGGATTATTACTATATTCACATTTCTGGACGCTGATAATATTTGTCATTTCCTTGATGGAGGTGATGTACCTTATAGTGGTGATCATCTGTGTTAAGGCGTTGCAGGCAGCTCAGCTCCTATATAGCTGCTGTCACGCCAAGATTCATTAACCTGCTGTTAGATGTTTGAGGGGCTGTCTTAACTAAAAATATAACACCCACCACACACACACTCCCTCACACACACACACACACACACACACACACACAGAGGGAGATCCCTTGCCTTCTCTACACACATGCTTCCAACATTACTGTTAGTGGTCGCTCCAATCTGTATGGAATGTCATTTTAGTCAATATGAAATAAATACATATATAAATATGAATATGAAATAAATCCTGAAATGAATAAATGAGGTAATAAATATATAGAAAAATATAAATAGAAATGTATATGTCAATTTGTAAAAATATGTTTTTCTACACTGCTTATTTATTTCAGGGGACTTTTATTTTCTAATGTCACATTCACTTCCCAGCTCTTTTAATTTCCAGCTGTTATACTTAAATGAACGGGCGTGGTTATCTACAGGGAATACAGAACCGAGGTGGTTTTCTTGCCCGGGTTAGCTCCTGGCACCCCTGGCATCCGGCTCTGCTTCCAGTCTTGGTGATTTACGGATTTTCCTGATGGACAGATAGCTTTACTTGTTGCTAAAGTAAGCACTGATGGCTGCTAACGGTAGCTAATGTTAGCTAGTTAACTTGTGCATCTAAGGATGCCAAGGGGGGGGGTAATCAGCGGATCAGCCAGGGAGGGGAGAGGAGCGAGAGGGAAGTCAAACATCAGAGGCAGTAACAGCGTGTAGAGCCAGAATTTTTTATCTGTCGGATAAGAAAAATAGAATATATATTTCCTTTCTTGACTTTCTGTTGATTTTTTAGAATTAAAAGAAGTAGTGAAGTACAAAGTGATACTTCGAGACAGGGCAGGACGGACCTAGTTGGTTAGCATGCTTACTTCACTAGATAACTCTGAAACACAATAGACACGTTGACATCAAAACTCTTATTTATTTTATTCTGATGATCATTTTAGATTTTGAATGTTCAATCTCACATTGCACTAAAACCATGTGGGGCACTGGTTTCTTAATCCTGCTCCTGGATTTCTGACCTTTACTGCCCACCCCCGCTATGTGTGTGCAAACATTCTGACCATTTGTGTCCGCACCATAGAGATTGTGTTCTTCGGCTGTCCCGCTGGTGGAGAGATGTTATGTTATTGTGTTGTGTCAGTAACAAAACTGTAAGACTGGCTTTGCTTTGCTTTTGTTTTGTAAAACCCACTTTAACTTTCAATTAACTTTTAACTCAATTTGTTGAATATTTCTATATCCTTCTGGTCGGCACTAGCTAAAGCCCATGTTTTTTTTGACCACCCACTCCCGCCAACTCCTGTGAGATTTATGTTGAGTACCGTGGGACACACAGGATCCCAGTCCCAATGCAGTCCTCTACATTGCACCATCATCCACTGGGGAGCATGGATATCCACAAAATAATCCAATGGAAATCTGATCAGTACTTTTCGAGATGTTTCACTCTGAGCAAGAGTGTCTGACAGACATCTTCAGTCTGAGGCTTCACTGCTTGCAGGCCTAAAATATGACTTAATGGAGGTTTGAAAGTCAGAGATCATTTGGCTTCCTGCTGTGGTCTGCCTGAGTTGGATCAATGCTGTCATGTGTTATTTGAGGTTCACGTTTTGTGGAAGGCTCACAGCCTGAAGCTCACACCGCTGCATTTTGGGAATGTCACCCCCCTGAAACATGGATATGGTAACATCAACCAGTGGCCACTTTTCATTTTTGCCATAAACAATTACTGCAAACGTCCATTTAATTCAACCAGATGTCTCATTTTATTACCATGAAAGAAATTTGGAACATGTTTTTTTTTTGGCTGCTTATAAGTGAAAGTGCGTGGGTGTTGGTGTCTGAATGTATTATCAGCAGGGCCCCTTGTGTTGACAGAAAATTGAATGTGCCTGATAGGGGTCACTGACCTCCCCTCACTGCTTGGATTGCCTGCCGGGTTTGAGGTGTGACGCTCTGCTCCTCACGTTCAGTATGCAAGTCTGTCAGGAGAATGGCATTTTGGAAATTTGCTGTACTAAAAATGGAAAAAGAATGCAGTGTACAGCCACAGTCAGGAGTAATTTCAAAGCTCAATCAAATTGAATGGGATTTTAGCTACGCCAGCGTCATGCGGCTGCCATACCACCAGACTACAGAACAGCTTCTTTCCTCAGGCTGTGAGACTGCTAAATTCAGCCTCACCATCTCTCACTCTTTAAAATTGTTTTATTTTTATGACTTATTTTTTATTCACCCATTTAAGGTAGCATAAAGGGGACTACAACTAGCATCTTGTTATACAACGCTGTCTTGTAAAATGAGAAATAAATAAACCTTTTACCTTGAAAGGCTGCAGAGCTGTCATGTGAGCAGCATTCTGGGAATTCACTGTCCCTGGTGGGTCTTCAGGTGGCTTTGGATGCTGGTGTGGGACCGACATGTTCTTCAGCAGTGTGAAAATGATAAGATATGGGTGTGCTTGATAACAATGTTATCAGCCTCACCTGTCAGTGTTCCTGTTTATTTTCTGTATCCTGATGTTTGTACAGATTTCCTCTATCGCGTCTTTCCAGATTGAAGACATGATGTTCAGTTTGTCTAAAGCTGAGTCATCTTTTCCAGCACATCTGTACCTCACATCTTTCACATCAAAAAGTAGAAGTGCTTCATTCACAGCATTCTCAAACACCTCTTCCTGTGTGCTGATCAAAGCTGGAATCATATGACAACAAAGTCAAAATGTCATCATTGCACAACATGTACATGATATTGATATTCTTCATACGTTTTTTTATTGAATAAAAGCTGCAACTGTGCAAACAATGCAACTACCAGGAAAACCTATGGAATTACATGGGATGACAAACATAAAAATACTCTTGTTGAGTCATAATTATGAGATGCAAAGTCTAAATCACAAAAATGTAAGTAAATGAGTAAGTGTAAGTGAAATCAAAACTATTGGCTAGCAAGAAAACTCAAATGATGAGTTAGTCAATTAAAACTGTGAGATTGTAAATCAAGATCACAAGATGGTGAGTTAATCAGAATTATGATATTGCAAGTCAAAATTCACAGACTGCAGGGCTGGTATTGTTTTGATCTTGTGAGTCAGTGTGTGTGTTTATATGTCTGTGGACAGATTTTATCAACATGATAGCATCATACCGGTGCAAGATGTAGTCATGAAAATGTCCAAGTGTACAGCTGAGATCAAAATGATTGCTTAGTTTGAAGATGGGTGTTATACAAGAAAGGGCACCAGACATAGGGGGGAGAAAGTAGTACACCCTGGCCCACATTCATTTTAAGTCACGTATCACTGTATCCAAAGATGTGAGATAAAATTTCACCTTGTGAGAGTGTGTGTGTATGTGTGTCTGTTCCGTGTGTGTTAGCATGGCAAAATGTGTGGTCCTGGAGACACCTGAAGCAGGAACTACCACAGAGGCAGTTTCCAGTACATGTCTGTCTGTCTGTGGACAGAATTTGTCAACGCCATAGTGTCACAACCGTGCAAGAGGCAGGAACTTGAGATCAAAATGAAGGCCGAGTTCGAAGATGGATGTTTTCTGACACAGTAGTAATGACTACTGAGTACTAGGGATGAGCATCTCTATCACTAAGGCCAATAAGATACGTATCTCAATGCAGTGCCAATAATCTGATACAATAAAGATTCATATGAAGCAACTACAAATGCGATCGGACATGGCTCACCCCTACTGCGATGCAATTCATTATTGTACAAATAGTGTGATTTTATTTATTTGGTTCTTCTTAAGCAGCTTGAGAAACAGTTTATAGCGGAGGAATCAGTCAAAATATCAAATTATTGGTCACATTTCTAAATAACATAAGATATAAATAAATCAGATTTTACAGATGCAAAGATGTTAGAAACCCACAAATTGTATCCGATCCGATGTAATTGTATCCACACACTCATTTATTGGGGCAATTACCTCTTGAGCTTTTACAGAGTACTCATAGGTTGGAATGTCATTTTGACAGGGGTCGGGGCTGGTATGTCCCTTCACAAGATGGTCTCTAGCTTTATCATACCAATGTTATTTGATATTGTTATATGTTATTTTATTTGATTCATATGATTTATTGGGGTGCATTAGAGGTCAGCCGGACAGGAAAGGGGGAGAGGGGGTGACACGCAGCAAAAGGTCACAGGTCAGCTCCAGCTGGGACTCAGCCATGGTATATGGGGCACCAGATCTACTAGGTGAACTGCCAGTAAGGTCATTTTATTATTACTGACTTTTTAATGACTGCTTGTTTTTCAAAAATAGGGTTCCATCTAAAAACGGATCAAGCCTGTGACAAAACATCTTCTATGGGTACAAGGAAAATATATGACAAATGTTTCCTCTTTCACACACAAGGTTTTTACAAATTCAATGCAAACAAAATTTGAATGTACAGTCTGAAATTCTGATATGACAACTTTTTAGACGAATCAGCACCTTTTGCTGCCTCTTAAGCCAACATTTATGAGTCCCTTGTGTCACAAGGGGAAGTGATGAGGGAACAGAAATGTAAGCTTTAAAAAGAGACTGAACACTATTTGCTATGACCCATATCCCCATTTATACATTGGAATCCTGACTGATTTAAGCCTACAGCACAGACGTGATAAATTGGCAGCATATGGAGGAGGTGCTGGTGGTAAAAATAGAGCTGTACAGTGTGTCCACTGTGACATACACACCATCATGCTACATGTACATACTGTACATTTCAGAGGAGAGCATATAACTAATCCTTGGTTTTAAAATATAACACCTTTCCTAAACATAAAATAACTTGCTTCAAAATGTTGCTTAAGTTCTTAAAATCGAATTTTCAAAGTAAAAGCACTCACAAGATGTATTTCACGATTGACTCACACAAATCGTGTCATCTGTTTGTATGTAAGTGCCAGTGAAGTATTTATTTTTATTTGGTGAATTGTTTTTGCATATAGTATGTTCAAGTGACATTGTAGAAGTTCATACACTATACTAGTTGTATGTATGCTTGTTTTTATAATTACGATTATGCTTTCCTCGTGTGCTAAAATACAACTATATCCTATTTCATTATTTTGGACATGTGATAGTAGCTACCTGAAAGATCTTTACTGAGCATACAACCCCGCTATATTTTTTTTCTTCTTCTAATTTTCTAATTGTATTAGAGGGCTGACAGGAAATGAGGGGAAGAAATGAAAAGTAATGGCATGCAATATGACAACACAACAAAAGTTATAAAATGTTTTACCAATAATGTTGCACTAAATGACCAAAAAATGCAGTTAGGTTAGTAGAATGACATATTTTTTACTCATTCTAAACTGTATGTATAACTCTGAAACACACATATTTCTTCATGTCAGTTTTCTGCAAAAAGACTTTTTTGTGTGAATGGTTTGCATGCTACTTTATACTTTTAAAAAAGAAAAAGAAGAAATGCTGATTGAGAAGCTAGATTTAGAGCTTACCAGTCTGCTAACTAACATGGAACCTGATCCAAAAGGGATCTGAAAAAAGGAGCTTGAATGCTTGTGGGTCTTCAGTTGGCTCTTGAGACTGGAACCAAGAACTCTGATTAATTTATGAATACTTTTTTCTATGAAAGCTTGCAGAAAGACTAAGTCATTAAAAGGGACCAACATAATATCATAACTGTTCATACTGTGTTGTAAATGTTTGCACGCATAGCGGTAAATTCTTATAAATAAATTCCGAGGAGTGTTTACAATTATCTCTGCAGGACTGTGTGACAGGTCAGTATGCAGTTAAGACATGTTGGTTCATCTAGAACACATCAGATAAGTATAAAGTATGCAGAGCTGTCATGAGCTGGGAATTCACTGTCCCTGGTGGGTCTTCAGGTGGCTTTGGATGCTGGCGTGGGACCCACATGTTCTTCAGCAGTGTGAAAATGATAATGGGTGTGCTTGATAACTATGTTATCAGCCTCACCTGTCATTGTTCCTGTTTATCTTCTGCAGCCTGATGTTTCCAGATTGAAGACATGATGTTCAGTTTGTCTAAAGCTGACTCATCTTTTCCAGCACATCTGTCCTTCACATCTTTCACATCAAAAAGTAAAAGTGCTTCATTCACAGCATTGTAAAAACAATGCATTTACCAGGAAAACCTACGGAAGCACAAGGAATGCCAAAAACAAAAATTCTCATGTTGGGTAGGGGTGTTAGAAAATATTTTAAAATATTCATAAAAATTATAAATATTTTGTAATATTGTAAATCGATTCTGAAACACTATATCAATTTTTGTATTTTTGTAAGCAGCAATATACATTTTTTTTCTCCTATATATTTTTTGGACCGTTATAACTTTAAAATAATTAAAGCATATTAGTGCAATTCTGGCTATTATTCATCTTTGTGATATCTCTTACCGTTATTTAGATATGAATACTTTACTGTAATGTTTTTGAAGGTGCCGTCAATGGGAGTTAAGCATATTTTACATTTTGGCTATAAACTCATCAAACCACTTGGGAGAACAAACATTTGGTACAGTGGATTCCTTGGATGATTGGCAGTTTTACTGATATAGGCCACGCCCATTCATGCTTTAGAAACATTCTGCCATTTTAGAAGAGACGTTTTTTGCTTATTTTGCCACATATTTCATCTAACTCACCACAATTGGTGCATAGCATATTTAGATGAAGCGTTTTAGGTTTACGTTTTGGTATCATTTATCGTTTGCCTGTAATTGGTTACCAAACTTTTAAAGGCGTGGCCTTAACGGGCCACAACTCTTCAATGCTGAATTGGATGGCAACCACATTTAGCAATATTGTACACAAAGCCACATTGCACAAGTGTGTAGCATTTCATACAATTCTACCATCCAAAATAATACTGAGTTATAGAGGACAGGGCAGATACAGGACTGAGGTCAGTGCAACCTTTTATTATGATTTGGCACTATACAAATAAAAGTTCTAGAGGACAGGACAGATGCAAAATCACTTTTTCACATCTGAGGCTGGGCGTCCCCTTAGACAAAGCTTGGAAACAGGTGTCCCCTCACCCTCACTTAGTTTACTTGTTTTCTTGCTGCCTTGCACCAGAGGAGGGACTGGCTGGAGTGCTCTGTGAAAGCAGATGCGTCTTTCTGTTATTTGGATGCATTACATTCCAGCAGTAACCTCTGTGGCTGGCTAATGAAGCCACTGTGGAAATTGAAGTTCCTCAAACGGCCCTCTGAGCTGGATCCAGAAGTGAGTACATCTTAATATCGATAGTATTGATACCAAGATGAGTATTGGTATCGGATCGATACTATCATGATGACATCGATACTTTCGTTGCAGTTTCTCTCCGAGTTCATGCAAGCACAGCGTCTCTCCAAGTCTGTGAGCACCGCTCCTGTCACAGCGCAGAGCACAGCCAGGCACTCCTCTCCTGGTCGGACGGAGCAGCAGGAAACTAGTAACCAGTCTTAATTTAGCCCGACTCAGCTCCACCCAGGCTCCACCTATTTGCCAATTTTTGGATTAATTCAATTCAATTCAATTCAATTCAATTTTATTTGTATAGCGCCAATTCATAACAGAAGTTATCTCAGGACACTTTTCAAATAGAGCAGGTCTAGACCGAACTCTTTAAAACATTATTTACAGAGACCCAACAGTACCACCATGAGCAAGCACTTGGCGACAAGGGCAAGGAAAAACTGCCTGTTAAAAGGCAGAAACCTAGGACAGATCCTCCGGCTCTAGGTGGGTGGTCGTCTGTCTCGACCAGTTGGAGTGAAAGAGAGAGAGAGAGACAGACAGACAGACAGACAGGTGCACAGCAACAACAGTATTGGCAATGGCAATCCAGCAGGACCAGGATTAGCCAGCGGAGTCAGGACTGCCAAAATGGCGACCACACTGAGCTTCACAGCTGATCTTCAGAAACCTCTGGGTGACATCACAAAGACTATGTCCATTTTTAATTATACAGTCTATGATTTGGGTCAATGTCAGTGGCGGACTGGCCATCGGGAGCACCGGGACATTCCCCGGTGGCCTGGCCGCCGAACTGCAGCAACGTTGGGCACAAACACACCCCCTCCTCTCTTTTTCTGAGGCTCTCTGTCACAGCACGGCAGGCACACACACACACACACACACACACACACACACACACACACACACACACCAAGTTGCGCCCCCGCCCCCCTCCTCCCTCCTCCCGCACCTGTAGTTCTACATGCTTGAAAAATGGAGCGAGATTGACAGCCCAAGAGGAAAGGATGAGCAGAGAGGATGAGGCTTACAAAGCTAAAAGCACTGGCCACAGATGCAGCGAAGTGCTGTAACATGTTTGTCAGTAAGGGAGCAGGTAAGACATTAAACATTAGTGGTGACAACAGACGCACAACCATAGCCTATCCAGCACGACCAGCTACTGACTTAATAAAACAAATGTTTTAAGTTGTAACAAAGGATATTCTAAATTTTAGAATATGTTTTTTTTTTCTCACTGGTACTATTGTATCATATTTCAAATTTCTTTCTGTGTCTGTTTGAAGTTTCCTTGTTTAATGTAACTGAGAATAAACCTACACATCTGCAGTGCGCCACCTGTGTACCTCTCACTTGTGGTATGATACTATGGTTGACACAGTGGTCAAATGTATAACTAGTCTGGTACCTGTTAAAAAAAATAAAAAAATAGGATTGGTCTCAAGTTTCTAGGTGGATGATGGTGTAACCTATTTTATTTCATCTACTACTACACTGTTAAATGTCGGCCTGCACATTAAAAGTGTAGTAGTAAATGCAATAGAAAAGAAATTATAGTTATAGTTAGCAATAATTTCAGTTTATGTGATTTGAGTACAGGTTATTGCAGCACAACAGAAACCTTGATTTTGTAGGGGAAAGAAACAGAAAAAGCTGTGTGTGGGCGCATGTTTGCTTTATTATTTTACACTCTTACATCAGTAGGCTCCCAACCTAACTCACTCTTGGTGTTTTGCATTAATCGGGTGGTAGTGGCCTGGGATGGTATCAAATTCCCGGCCTGAATTATTGTCCCAGTCTGCCCCTGGTCAATGTATAACGTTTGTTTCCATTTCCCCTAATTGTATGAATGCACTATTTTCTTTTTGGTTTTTCCTTAAAATCTTTCCTTAGCAACCAAATGGTTTCACTTTAACTATGCACGACTAAATTACGTTGGTACTTATTTGCTACTTTGGTTCTCCCCTGCTATGAGCCTTATATTATGTTCTAGCTCTGACACTGCTTCCATTCACTTAGCCTCCCCTGAAACTGATTGGAGTTCCCCCTTGGGAGGCCTGCCTTCGAAAGTCTCTGACTTAGTCAAATATGGAGGCGGTGCTAGTGGTAAAAATAGAGCTGTACAGTCTGTCCACGCGTCTTATCTGTGACATGCACACGATCATGCTAGATGTACATACTGTACATTTCAGATGAAAGCATATAACTAATCCTGGGTTTCAGTTCTTCAAATAGAAATTTGTTAAGTTAAGCATTTACTTACATTTGGTGAACTGTAGGCTATATGTTATATAGTATCATACTCATGTATGAGTATAAATAATATAAAGTCATACCTACATTTACATAGTATTGGCGGTTAAGTTAAGTTAAGCAGAATCTTGATGTTTCCAAGAGCTCTGATGGTGACTTCCCAGTTAGATTATGAACGTTATTACTGTAAGTTCTTATTTGCATTCTCAATTTATATTTTACTTGTGATTTTACTTATCATCAGATAACTAAAATGTTTGCTTTCTTGGTCTGCAGGCACTTTTGACATAATTATGTATTTATTGATAATGTAATTTTGAATCATAAGCTATACACAATAATGAAATATTGTGTGTTGGAGAACTGATATGTCCTGAAATGTACAAAGAAATCTTGCCTGCGGGAACACGTTGCGTGGTGAAGCATTAAAAATGACAAATGAGCCATATCTGATAGAGGTTTTAGAATGTGTTGTGTATTGATTTGTGATCTGATTGTCTACATGTTTCACACAATGAATACGTCTGACTTTCTGTACAGGCAGGAAAAAACAAGAGCTGCTCAGCAGGATGCTTCACATTGTTTGGCTCTGACGTAAAAAACCAACATCAGATGAAAATCATCAAACAGTCTTTGTTCTTGTGGCCTACATGTCACAGTTCAATACATGTGTGCATTGACAGCATTGCAGGACACAGGGGACAGAACAGTTGGAATTACACCGGTTGGAAAGATGGAGAGAGAAGAGTGTATGTTAACATCATAGATATGTACATACAGATATATACAGTATGTATCCAAACATAAGTCTAAAAATAGTATATATATATATATACATAATTATACATGTATACATATACATATATCATTTGCTATATATACTACATATACATATTACAATAAAATAGATATATATATACACAAATGTATACTAAAAGCAAAGAGATAAAACAAACAAATAACAGAGCACATCTGATATTTAATAATTAGTTAATGACATACATATCAATAATAGCCTACTTTTATGCATGATCCATGACGATAAAGATACAGAAAAATAGAAATGTATGGCAACAATAGCATAGTGTCAGTATTTTTAGTATTACATTTACATCTTGGGAGGTCTTTAACAACTAGTTTCATAAATCGTGTTTTCAGGGGAGCTCATATTTTATTTCCCGGTAGTTCACACCCTGTTTATAGTACTGTTTATAGCAAGGACGAAATTTTGATTTCAGAGGTGGGGGGGGACACAAGTATTTTTAATAAAACTCTAACTCTTTCAGTTCACTGTGTTTTCTAGTAGTTCTTCTAGTTTTCTATTGCTACTTTTAAGTTTACTGTTCCCTTTTTTGGTTTGACTGGTTGTAAAGCATGTAGCAAAACATTATCACCCAATTCTGTGTTTTACCTTGTTAGTCAACTTCACTCCAACTCAGTACCACCAATTTTACACTTATTTTTGGAATATATGGTAAACAGACCTCATTTACATAGCACCATCAAACTGGCAGGAATATAACAGGTGGGGAGAAATTGAATAAAATGTCCATAATTCAGTGGAAGTAGTCAAGTAATCAATTTTATTTGAAATGAGTGTAACAGAGAACCACTGTCATTTTTAGGCAGTTATATGGAAGAAAATCCTATTTTTGATGTAAATGAAAAGTGAACAAGGGTCAATTTGACCCAAAGAGCCAGTGAAGGTGTTGCAGGATGGGTGTAACGCATTTCTTTGAGTAACTTACACTTTGACTTCTAAAGAAGTCTCTTATGTCCACTTTTCTTTTTTTAGACATCCTGGCTGCGGCTAATTACCAAACACATACACACACACACACACACGCACGCACGCACGCACGCACGCACACACATACGCACATGAAAACTGATTCAAACGTTAATGTAAATGAAACCTCTGATATTACAATCCGTCTAGCTGATGTGACCCAGGCAGAACAAACTGCCAATTTACAGTGGCAGATTAATAAGGACTCCTGGGCAACTAGCAGACCGGTGTGCAAGCAAGATGGAGTGACAGCGGGGATGGCCAATCACCCAAGAAATGGCAGACCCAATCGAGGAGAGGAGCTTGTGGGCGGTCTAAGGGAAACAGGCTTCAGCTTGAGCGGCTATAGCGTAACAGGGGGGACATGTCACCTGTGTCTGAAAGCACTTGCTTAGGTTTAGGATTAAATACTGAAAAAAATTCCTTTTCAATATTTAACCAAAGCATAATTTATTGTGAACAAGCATAGCACAAATGACATAGAAATATGGAAATATGGAAGTATACACCACTCAGACAATGAGAAATAAGGTCACTTATTTGAAAACCTGACACTCGTTCATACTTTCTTATTCTTATTCTTATTATTATTAATACTAATAAAACTAAGAACTGTTATATGAATAAACTTTATTACTAATTGTGATTTACTCAAGTACTGCACTTTCGATGTTTATGCTTGGTTATACTTTGTCTTTGAACACATTTCAACATTCAACAACGTACATTTTTAGTTTTTAATTATAGATTCAGATCAAAGTCATGTTAATGAAAAAGCCTTTTACCTTTTGCCCACATACTTTACTTTCATACTATATATTATGGCTCTTTAATTACAACTAATTACTACTTTTATTCTCAAATCTCAGGTTGTTTAATTCCCATAACTGGCCCTAATAATCATAATTCATACTGTATGATTTACAATTTTCCTACTGCCATTAAATTGTATTGTATGTAACATCTATAGTGAAAGCAATGATTCAAGAAGTATGTAGATAATTTAATGGAGTTGAGGTAAATACCAAAATTAAATATACCAAAGAGTTTACTTAAATAAGGGGACAGATATTTTATCAGCAAAGCATACATACATTATTCAGAATAGCCCCATGTAGCTACAACCTTATGATACTGCTTACAGGTCAGAACATTTAGCAACTCGACATGAAACAGCACATCATTCTTTGAATGTTTTTCATTGCTCCTGTATAGAAAATGATCAAGATGACAAACGCTCCACCTCAGATCACAATCATGAAGACAGACTGCAGTGAAAATCTCAAACAGATCAAAACAGTCAGATGCATCTTGTCAACTTTATTTTGCTGTAGATGAGCAGAACCCACTGCAATTTGTACCTGTGATAAAACCCATGAGGAAAATTTTAATAAAATAGGAATGAAAAAAAAACATACTGTATATTTAATTTTGTTTTTTCTTTTTTTCTGCTTTTCAGTTTTGAATTTCCTTTTAAGACTAACACTTTTTGTTATCTTTTCAATCAGTTTCACTTTACATTTTATTAAAATGTTTTTCTTTATTACATAAATACATAGAAATGTCTTCTTTGTATTACTTCTGTTTTCCCATTTTATCTTGCTAAATAAGTGGTATTAAATCAAGAACTTTGATTTATTTTTGTTTTTTTACATATATCTGCAACATATATCTATATATAGCCTATATAAAAGGCATTAACAATGATTCAGTCCATTAACACCTTATTTTAAGAATTAGTCTCACAGACACAAAATAGCTTTTGGACAGTCAAGAATCAAAAGCACTGGGAAAATACCAGAGCCAGATAAATACCAGTGACTTTCTTTCAAACACACAAAGAATAGAGGGTTTAATTATCAATAAAAACAAGGCTATCTAGGTTATTAATAATGAACGCTGTATGCGTCATGTATTTGGTCATTCGCATACAGTAAATCCACATTTTGTGAAATTACATAAAAAATAATTACATGAAAACAGAGGGCTTTGTTCCATTTGGAAGACAAGAAAGGCTTTCATACCTTTTCAACAAATTCATCAATCATTCTTCATCATAGTTTATTCAATGTCAAAAATAATAATAAGAGAACAAGCAAACAATTTTATGCCCTCAAATTATCCAAAAGTTCAAAAACCAGAAGAGATTCAGTTCACAACATATGGCTGTGGTTGGTTTAGTTCTTTTTCCACCCAGATTTTAAACTAATCAACCTGTTTTCTGTCACATGAGCAGTTTTCATCAGACAGCAGGCCTAATGTTGGAGTAGGAGGCGGTGATGGATTGGTCCAGGTTGTTGGCATCTTCCTGTGCAGTGGCAGCCAGTATGGCCTGAAACAGAATGACCCTCTGCAGAAGGTCAGACATGAAGGAGAAGTTGTAAACCTGCTGCTCTGCTGTGTCTCTGTCCTTCATCTGCTGCAGAGTCTGCTCTGCCTCTTCATACATGTCTTCACTGAAGTGCTGCCCTCCATTGGCTGCCACCATGTCATCGATCTTCTCGATCAGCTTAACCACTTGAGTTCTGTTCCTTCTTTTCTTGTTGTTGAAGACGTGGTATCGGTTACCGCACCTGTTGATCACCTCTCGAAGTTTTGGATGGCCTGTTTGCAGATACTCCCGAATGCTTTTGCCCTTCAACTCATCTCCACGCGTGAACAGAACGATCATGTACTTAGATGCATTGGGTCCGAAGATTTTCTCCAGGGCTTGGACGCAGTTTTCTTCTTCTTTGGTGAACCTGCCGATCTGGATTACCAGCAGGAAGGCGTGAGGGCCGGGAGAGGACACTTGGATGCATTTTGCAATCTCGGTCTTTATGCTGTCTGCACTTCTAGATGTATCCATGATCCCGGGCGTATCAACCACGTGGATCTTTCTGCGACAGTTGACCCGTTCTTTCTCGCAGCTGGCTGTCACGGACTGAAGACTCGCTGAAGAATGGAAAACCCTTTTACCCACGATGGTGTTACCGACCGCACTTTTCCCAACTCCAGTTTTCCCAATCATCACAATCCTCAGTGGAGGACCTGGAAGCAAAAATAAGTAAGTATAAAAAGTATTTTACCATCAACATAACATAATTAGTACAAATGTTGCTGTTACTGCAATATGCTGAAAAAGATCCAACTTCACCTTCAGGAATCGAGGAGCGGTTACCCATCTCTCTATATCTTTGACTTTTTGGAGAATGAACAGAACAGATATCACTATTGTTTTTGTGTGAGGCAGTTTTCAGCACTCCACCCACAGGGTGGACCAGCCTATATCAGTGTGATTCAGTCTGACAAACTTAAAAGCTGAGTCAGACACCCCAGTGAAACCTACCTGCTCTACTAAGCAGCAAAAAATGCCTTACAGACCACATTCAAAAAGCCTTCTACCGCATCCTAAAGGCCCTCTACCACATCCTAAAGGCCTTCTACCATGTAAGTAATGCTTCTTCTCTTTTTTTAAAAACAGTTTTGGGACATTTTGCCTTGCAATTACATGATCAGAATCTTAAACTATTTGATTTTGGTATAAGGGTGTAACATATGTCCATTCTTTGATAGTGATTCTGACATATTGAAATCTTTTCAACACAGAACAATGTGAAGCTATGCATCTGGAATTTTATTCAAGCTTGACATATGTACGGCAGGGAATCAAAAGTCAATAATGCTGGAAGCAGTTTGGTGGCTAGATAACTAGTCCCTATTTTTTCTGTGTACACTTTCTGGATTGTGCATTAAAACATATCACTGTTGTTGTTTTTTACAGTATATCCTGGTCAGTTAACTGTCGCTCTGTTTGGAAAGAGAGCTCAGTTAAAGACAGTCATTGGAAAAATGATCCTCAGTGGTGAGCATAACACTGTCACAAAGACAAACAACTTTGATGTGAAGAAGAACGACTCGTTCAAAATTATCAGCACTCCTGATATCTTTGAGCAAGAAAGTCTGCACCCGGACCAGGACATCATTGACTTCATGGCATTGTCTCATCCTGGCCCCCATCTGTTCATACTGGCAATAGATTCAGAAAACACAGAAGAGGAAAAAATCGTGGCTCAAATCAGTAAACTTCAGCATACTTTTGGAGAAAGAATCACAGAACACTTGGTTGTCACGTTGCCAGACATCGAAAGCTTCCAATCACTCAGCCATCTGAAGGAACGGTTCCACACCCGGTTAGCAATTGCCAATGAAAATCTGGCCAGTGAATGTAGAAACTGGTGTGGTGGCCGTCACCTATTCATGTATGACTACAAAAACTACAGTGAAAGTGTTGTGATGACAAGAAAGAAAGCCTTAGATGAGACAAGGTAGAAACTTCATTACTACATAACAGTTCTGATAAATACGTGTGTACAGAGAGCTAAAGTTCCACCCTACTTTAGGGCTATGTTTCTCAATATATTTTCTCATAGAGGGTGTCTTTCATAAGACCTAGTGGAAAGCTGGAGTGTTTTTTTGGTTTTTGATAAACGTGGATACAAGCCATATTCAATATATATATATACAATTTTATAGACTTAATTTTTCTTGTATACAGCCTCCCAGGCTTATTTGAGCTCATTCTTACTTCCAAAGAGCTTAAATAGTAAATTTGTAAATTGAAAATCAGGTCGGCCTAAGAGCGTTTTGAGTTTAGGTAGATGGTCAGAAATGTTTTGCTAACAGAATTTATAGGTGGAGCTTGTTGGCCATACTCTTTGGTTATGACCTTTGCCTAAGAAGACAACTTAAGGGCAAGAGCATCCCTTAAAGGGGAACTACACACTAAATAGTGTGTGCTCTAGACATACATATAATGTGTATAGTGTTGTTGGATTTGAAAGTTTGATTCAGCATAATTCTCTGGCCCATCCCTGTCCAGGAAATATGCAAGACTCAAAGGTCCCCCCTACAAATATAAAAAGTAGGCTAACCATAGCCCCATAGCTCAAATGTGCTGGAAGGGATGTTTCTAGCTGAATTTGAGGGTGTAGTTACCTTTTAATTATTATCCTGTTTGCAATCAGAATCTCACTTTATTTGCCAAATGTACACAGGAACTTGACTTGGTAATACAGCGTAGTGAAACAAGAAAAGTTTAAAAAGTTAATTAATTAATTAGAAGGTTGATTTGTTCATGTCAACCAACAAATTACCATAAATACCCAGTCATTGTTACAATTTAATGCTCAGTCAAGTAGAATGATTGAATTTAGCTTAAAATACAGTCATATCACACTTTAGATTTACAGAAAAGCCAATTTTAGAAACCCACTATGACAAACTTGGATGAATACAAACTAGCCCCAAAGCAAGATCGGACATCTGTCTATAGTTATCATCTTGTGATTTACAATAATTATGCTGACTATTTCAGATGCAATGACCATCCTCCGTATCACCATGGGGGAGCTGGTAAGTCTTTCGTTTTTATTATTTTCAATTGTATTTGGTTATAAAATGATCATGCTGAATGGGTGATCAGGCCTTTGAAGCAGCAAAGCATTTGAAAATACTAGCCTGGTTCAAGACATCAGCTCAAAAGAATACCAAACCATTACTTGGCTAGATTTGGCCCATCTGTTCTCAGTGGGCATTGAGCTCCACCTTGGTTGTGCTTTGTCACTGATTATTTTCCCGGACAACATCTCCAGGCACAGTTGTGGTGACCTAAACCATCCAATGGGACAGTTTACAGCTCACTTGGGATTAGAGTAGGCATCTCCAAGTCTGTGGGAATAAAAATCTGCAAGGATTAAGGTGGAGTGCTAGCTCCAGGTTGGGAGTGAGTTACTGCCCCAAGTGAAGAAGTTCATGTATCTCTGGGTCTTGTTCATGAGTAACGATAAAATGAGAGATCAAAGCAGCTGAAATTAGTTTTCTTTGTAGGATAAGAGGGTGAAGAGCTTTGACATCCAAGGGAGTAGAAACCCTTGGAGTAAAACTGATGCTCGTAATGGTCGAGCTATACTTGCAAAAAAATAGTTTGTCTTTGGAAAGCAAAAGTGTTCATACATGTTCCAAAACAACTACACTAGAAGCCAGAGAAAAAGGATCATAAAGACAGGGCGGATGCAATTATCCTAGAAGGCATTCACAGTGTGCACTCATTGGGGTGGTTCCTTCTTTGATCAGGATCCCTCCTGGACACCTCCTTGTGGAGGCATTCAAGGGGATGTCCAACTGGGAAAAATCCCTTGGGGCAGACCCAGAACACCCTGCAGGGTGAATACATATCCCATCTGGGTTGGGAACAACTTGGGATCCGAATATGAAAAAAACAACTCGGCATCACTAGCTGACTAACTGGAAGAATCTCCTTTTCAGCACAAGGGGATTTACCTCCTGTGCCTTCTGATTTATCTCCTGTAGATCACCCTGATGAAGGCCCTGGGCAGAAACACATCAGTCCTTTGTTATTTGAACATACAATTGGCTGGTGAAGTAGTGAAAGCAAAATCTTCCAGCAGCTTGAGATCTAACCTTGAGTAGCCTAAGGATGTGACTGAGAAGACCTTTTGAGTCCATAGTACCATTTGGGTCCATAGTTCTAAATCGGGTACTATCCAGACTAGCCATCCATTTAGCCCATAAATGCCAAGCTGTAAGAATAGTATAAGGTGCTATTGACAGATTTTAAAATAGGAATCAGGGAGTATGTCTTAATAAATCGCAGTATGTATGTTCCATCTTTACAGATGCTGACCCCATGAGTCCGTCCACCTCAAAACATGATTTTGCTGCACCTGTTGGAGCAGCAGTTGAACGTCACATTGGTATGCCTCGGAAGATGCAATACAACACATATCATGGGATAACAAGATGACAAATGTGACAAATACTCCATATCTGTGTTTTGCAGTGTCCCTTTGCTAATAAAACATAATTCAGAGGCAAAACAATGCTGACATACCCAACCGTGTAAGATTATTAGCATTCCCATCAAAGTTTACTGTCAGAGTTTTTATGTCTGGGATCTTTTGATGAATCTTTTTGTAAAAAACAAAAAACATAAAAAACTTCTGCTCTAACTGTATCCTCAAGGTAACAGCAGCCACAGAGTGCCAGACAACATATTCAACATTGTTCTACTAGGACTAAGTGGGACTGGAAAGAGTGCATCTGCCAATACCATCCTGGCTGCTGAAAAGGCCGAGGTAGATTCAGGACAACTTTTTAAATCTCAGCCCAGCTCTGTGCCGGTCACCACCCAATGTGAGGTCAAAATAATGGAGAAACCATTCGGGGTGCAGGTGAGATTGGTCGACACTCCAGACTTCTTTCACGACCAGCTCAAAAACTCCCAGGCCCATGTAGAGGATTGTAAGAAGTATTGTCAGCCAGGGCAATGCGTTTTTTTACTTGTGATACAGCTGGGCCGGTTCACAGATGCTGAGGAAGGAATATTAGAAAAGCTGGAGGACAAGCTTGGCTGGAAGATCAGAGAGAGCACAATCGTTCTGCTGACCCGAAGAGAGGACCTCAAAGGGAGTCTGGAGGACCTTATTGAAACATGTCCTGCCCTCAAGAACATTGTTGAATTGTGTGACAGACGTTATCATCTGTTTAACAACACTTCCAAAGACACTAAGCAAGTCATTGAGCTCATCAAGAAAATTCCAAATTGGAAAAACACATTCCCAAAGATTGCAAAGAAAAATGGCTCACAGTGCTGTTTATGCTAAAGGAGCATTGCACTCCAAAAACATTGTTCCACTCCCAGTTTTAAAAAACAAGATTCAAATCAGTGTTTTGCCTTGTAAAACGCTTCTGCCCACATTATTATGCCATCAACAATAAACAATTATATCAGAGGTTCAGTTGTGGTAAGGCAAAAGGCAGGATAAATACAGTTCAGTAAGACAACTCACGTTTGAAATGTTTATTATATTCTAGTATAGCATATTTAGATTTTGGCGTCTATGCTCCGACCTCATCATTCCTCACTGATATGTTTAGAGATATTGGGGAGTGATGAGCGAATACCTTAAACCCCTAGCCAGAGCCTACAGGTGCATGATGTGGTGGTGGTGGGCCTTACAGCGCAGCAGGCAGCAATAGCTTACAGAGCAGCAGCAGCAATATGGATGCAGGGCAACGGCGGCATTGACAGAGCAGAGGGAGAGCTGGGAGATTGTCCAGTTTAAATAGACCACCAGATTGGAAGGGTGCGCCTGATTAGTGATTCTGGAGTGAGGCATGTCATGTGTGCTGGAGCAGCACAGTTGGAGTTGACTGCCTGAACTAGCTTGCAGGCTTCGCTCCATTTGTCACACCATTACCAATCTAAACTAAATTAGCCATTTTGATTGATTGCAGTTGTACCTTTATTTGAATATACTGTATATATTTCAGATTTTGCCTGTTTAATGTTTGTATGGACTAACGTTATGTTCTGTTAACTCCTGCAAACTAAATTAGTTTAATTGCTACAGGACACCACTGATCTAGGGAAAAAAAAGAAAGTGTAAGGAACAAAAAAGAGTCAGAGTAAGAAGTAAAATTTAAAAAGGGAAATCTAACATAAAAATCTAAATAAAATATAACAATTTGAGTTTGTAAAATGTTACATAAACTTGGCCTGTGGTAACATGTCTATCCAAGAATAGGTCATAAATAAACAAAGAAATGTGACTCTGGCTGACATATCTGATTAAAACATTATTATTCAGAGTTGTCAAAAGTGAATTTAATCTGGTCATCTGTCTATGTCTGTGTTCTATTTGCATCTGATAGCTGCCTCTGAAAAACAAAACAAAAGCTGCTCAACAACATATTTCACATTGTTCTGCTGTCAGTGTGGCAAAGCTCATGATACATTTTCATCAATGATCGTTTATGTGTAACATCTAGAAGCATTTATTAGCAATTCATTGTTTTTATCCCTCCAAGGTATTTTTTTTTTTTTTGTTATTTGAAAAAGGACATTGGTGTGGACTGCTCACTTTGTCAACTGGCTCCAGAAGAATGGTAATTTATTTTGGTCTTGTCCCCATTCTTGTACTTGGAAAGACGTTTGTGCATTTATTTCTCAGTAGATTTTGAATTTACCCTTTCCTATGAAAACGTTTTGTTTGCCATTTTCACTTATTCTAAACAAATCAAAACAAAATCATCAATTTGATCCTACTATACTTACAAAATACATATGCATAATTGAAATGTTCCAATCATAATACATCTTTTGAAAAAAATGAAATCAAACAATACATTATATCAATCCTATATTCTAAAAATAAGAAAGCTATAAAAACCTAACATTTATGTTTCCTGTAAAACATTTTTATCTTTTATATATATGATTTTTGTCTGTGTTTCCTGGTATTATCTGTTCATGTATTGTTTACCTTGCTGTTTATTAATAAAAAATAATAATTCAAAAATTAAGAATTATTTTGTTTTGAATTGTATTATATGTATTTGTATTTCAGTTTAAATCATATTTCTGCTAGTCTGGAAACATGTCTTAAAGAACCTGAAAATAAGTAAAGGGGTCCTATGTGAATGGTATATGGTAAATGGATGGACCCACTATTTGTATGTTTGTTTGCATTTTTCTAGACCAGGGGTTCCCAAACTTTGTCATCTTAAGGACCCCCACAATAGATACACATTAAACTGTAAAAAACTGTAACAGCAATGTTATTTTCTAGAATTAAAAAACAGTTTTAATAATTTAGTTTAGTTTTTAACAGCAATTGAATATTAAAATCACATACAATTAAAGCTGCAAGCAGCGTTGGGTGGGACCTCGCACTCCACGCAACTCGGGGCATGCTGCGGCCGCATCGCGTGCCGTCGTAACACGTGCGGACCACAACATGAAAATCTGCCGTTAATCAGCTCAAAATCGCCACGCAGCGCTTACTTCCTGTTGCCTGTAGGTGGCGCTATCACTATGTCTGAATATTGTAATGTACACATGCTCAGGCCGGGACTGTTATCAAGCATTTGAAGTGTGGAGCCGATTGGACAATGTACACTGAAGTTATGGCGAAATTGTGTTTTGTGGCGGTCCATCAAAATTTCCCGCCACCTCACAGACACGCCCCCTCACCACAGTCAACACATATCATCAACAATGTGTTTTGCATTCTATAAGTAAATTTCAGCTGGATCTGATCATCCTGCGAGGAGTAGAACATGAAAGTATAAAACGTGATACTTCCTGTTGCCTGTAGGTGGCGCTATCACTATGTCTGAATATTGTAATGTACACATGCTCAGGCCGGGACTGTTATCAAACACGTGAAGTTTCATTGAGATTGGATCATGTACACTGAAGTTATGAGGACGTGTTCAGGGTGGGACTGTACAATGAAGATATGAGTACTATCTGTTTGATGGCCAATCGGTGGAATTCGACACGTCGTCACGCGCACACGGTTAAACATACAGTCACAAATAGCACAACTTTTGATAACCAATGTATGTAGATTGAAGTGATCGAATTTGAAGTCAATCTGATAAAATCTGTAGGAGGAGTTAGTTAAAACAGAAGCCCTTAAATGCCGGAAATAGCATCACAGTTTGACATTCGATTCAACCTGGCCAACTTTGAGGGAACGCCTAAGACACGCCCTTTAATGTACAGTTACAAATAGCACAACTTCTAATCAGCACCATTTTTTGACTGTACTGACCAATTTTGAAGCAGATCTGATAAATTCTCTAGGAGGAATTCGTTCAAATACAATGCGAAAAATCACAAAAAATGACAAAATAAATCAAAATGGCTGACTTTGATGCCATGTTACACGTGTCTACCGAGTTTCGTACATATCAGTGAAACGTGGTGCCAGGGCTGCTGATTTTTTATCCTGTAGGGGGCGCTACAAACACGACAAACACGATTTTTGGTATGTGAGCTTCAGGCACTACTCTACACGTGTCCTGTGCATTTCATATTCATAACTACTACGGTCTACGCACAGTGATTTACCATGCCACCAGACCGCCACCTAGTGGCAGATTGTTGACACATTTTTAGTGAGCCTCAGGGAGCCATGGGGAAGCATCGTACCAAGTTTCATCTTAATCACACATACCGTTGTAGAGATATAAACTTCCTAATTTTAAAGAGTGCCACCTTGTGGCGATAGCCTGAAATTGTGCACGATGCCTAAGAAAGACATGTGGAACTATGGACCCAAGTTTGGTGTCAATCGGACATACCAATGTGGAGAAATGGTCCACTTCCTTTTTTGACGAAAAATCCACAGGAAGTGCTAATTTTATAACGTGCTGGTTTTTTGAAATATCAAAATCCTTTTAATCACTTTTTTATTATGATGGCCCTCAGATGCTACGTGAAACATTTTGTGTGAATCGGACAAAGCGCATGGGGGGAACACGGAAAAGTAGTTTATGGACATTTTGTGTTCTAGCGGAGAAAAATTATAGGCGGAAGTGGGCGTGGCCTATATGGGAAGATTCAGCTCTATTCACCGAACGCGTGGATACAAGGTTTTTGAACACGTGGATACAAGGTTTTTGAACACGTGGATACAAGGTTTTTGAATGTTTTAGAAATAAACTTGAACGGTGAAATGACTAAAAGTGGCTATACATATCATCACTGGGCAATCAATGATCAAAGTAGGACAACTATAAATTCCAATCAATCACAACCCCAACCCTATTTCCTTCCTGGTTCCAGCTTCCAAAAAATTTAATAAAAGTTAAAATATTCAGTTCCTCCTTTTGCTGGGGAACCCAGTTTGAAAACCACTGTTCTAGACTGTTCTAAACAACACCCACTGTTTATTTAGTATAAAATGAATATAATGTCAGACAGAAATAATTAAGTTAATATTCAAAATATATAATTTTAAAGTTTCAAAGGCATCATTTGACATTTTGGGGAGTTAAGCGTATTCTCATTCTTTCTCAGAAAGAATGTGGTTGACCTACATATTATTCTTTATTGTCCACCAGGCGTCACCCTTGTCTCAGTTTTTGCTTCCTGTCAGTAATTGGCATGCAGTCCTCCTTCAGGTTATGGAAGGGCTGCAGCAAGTTAAAACCAATGTTCAGTAGTCCATCTCTTTTTCTTTTGTCCTTCAGTCCAGTTTAGAGGTTCTGCTTGAGTTCTTCCATTTCTAACACTTTTTTTTTTACTTTTCTTCCTTTGAAAACTCAATGTTATTCTTTTTCCACTGTTTGTGTCTCACTGCTGAAGTAACAGCAGAGTTTCAGACAATGCACACATACTTACATTTATTCAGGTCCAAAAACAAAGGAATGAAAATGGAATTTTATGCAGATCAATATTTACATAGGGAGGACAAATTTTCCATCAAACACTAGTTCTACTTTTTTGTCTTATATGGGTTTCATGAAACACCAACCTGATAATTCTGGGGTGCTGATCTAATATATGCTCATTTTGAGTCTTCTTAATATATAAATGTACCACAGTTTTATTCGATTCCATTAGTGGTAGTTCCCATGTAGGGGAAGTGACCAATCAGGTTAGAGCCACAAGGGATAATTAGGCTCATGGGCAGCAGGTGTGGAGACTGCAGACTCCTTCAGCACAGACTTTGTTGCTTTGTGTGCTCTCTCCATGCACCTCGACAAACCTGTTTTTATCAGTAAGCGTTTTATAATAATTTCAGTATTTTTTATTGTTCAGGTGCTGTAGGGGTGCAAGTACCCTGAGGTATTGTATTAAAAAGATAGTTTAGAACAACAGTAGCGTTCACGTTTACAGGCGGGCGCCATCTTGGGAAAACAGTCAGGGGTTAGGTCATTCATGCAGATCAATGATCAAGATTTACAGCCGGCGATGTGAACTAAAACAAACGTAATCTGCTCAATATATCAGAAATAATCCCACCGATGTAAAACACAACTTGTCTAGTGTACTCACTCAGTGGATAACTGTCCATCTGGTCCCTCCGGTATGAGTCGCTGCCTCCAATTTATTTTCCGGACATGGAAAAAAGTTTCAAGTACAGCTCTGTTTATCAGAGAGGGGAAATCTGTACTGACTGTACACAACACTGCGTCTCTTGGGTGTCGCGACGCAACAAGTCCCACTCCGTGCAACAAGGAGGTTAGTTCCACTTTGTGGAAGCTGATGGGACTAAAACTGACTTAATAAAACAAATGTTTTAAGTTGTAACAAAGGATATTCCAAATTTTAGAATATGTTTTCATACCTGCCAACTTTTAAAAAAACCTTGGAGTGAGATTTTGTCGGGGTGACCAAAATTATGCCACGCACGCAGCCACACAAGCTGGTGGCTCAGATATCAGAGAATTGGAATTCATTTGATGTTGTACCCTGCATTCTGGTGGTTTGTGGGGAGGCCCAAAGCACTGATAGGGGCAGCCTACTGGAGATGGACAATATTGGTTACATTCTGAGAAGCAGACATCGCTGAAGGTCCAACCCCAGGAAATTTTGGATTAAGTAGATGTGATTTCCTGCATTCTAGTGGATTTTTGGGTGGTCTGCTAAAGATGTGCAATACCTGAACTTATTCTGATTCATGTTCGGCATCATGACTTGTAGGGCCTTCTAGACTTGAGCTGAACATTCAACCAGAAAACTATTGTTGTGCCTAAATGACTGCCTGTATCACAATAAAGCCTTATTCATAGACCAGTGTTTAAGATTTGACCTAGGTACCTGTAGGTTGATTGATATTTTGATTAGAATGGTATTAAACTAATTCTTAACTGAAACCTAACCTATGCTGTGAATAATTGTATTCTTAAGAGCACTTCATGATTTATGTTCAGCCAAAAACGGCTGCTGCTTGTTATGACAGCTTTCACCACACTAAATCATGTTCACACGCTCAAACACAAACAAATAATTTATTTCAAGATTTAAGGTTTAAGAGAGTGAGTACTCAATTGGACGACATTTCATTGTTACATACCTAGTCTCAGCTCAGATTCTCATCAGACTTCTCGAGGTAAACCTACACATCTGCAGTGCACCATCTGTGTACTTTAGGGATGGAGAGATTCGCCGATTTGAATCGGTGGTCTGAGACAGATGTTTGCGATGCGAGTGCACCAGTAGCTTCAGTGTGCATCGGATACAACTGCCGGCTAAATGCGCAATGTATCTTTCTTTGCGTGTCTGCATCGGTAAAACCCATGGTTGCATCGATTATTACATAGTTTATCTCGGCGCCTTGAACGCACCATCACTATGTTTTTGCGCGGCGCCGCAGACGCAGTTAGTTAGTAAACAGAAAAAATGGAGGGAAGCGACACAACAGGTGAAGAGGAGATATTAAGCGTACCTTGGAAGACACACAATAGTGCAGGATTAGTGTGGACTTTGCACTTTGAAAAGAAAGACGTCTAGTTGATATACCTCAGTGTGAGTGATGTTTACAGTTGCTGTGGCTGTCAGTTTTTTTTTTTTTTTTTTTTCAGAAAAGGTCAAAAAGAAATTGCCCAAATACAACACATTTAGTATTGTATAAGTAGAGAATGAGATTAAAAATACATAAAAATATTTTTTGTTTGATTTAGTGTTTATTAGGGAAAAAACAATCCTCTGTCTGTACCATATTGAATTGCATCTTCTTTTTAAGTTGGATTTATTGGTTTGCTATATAGAAAACAATCAAGTATCAAATACATTAGAAACCAGATGTGGGCTTGTAAATTCTTTGTATTTTGTTGAATCGTATCGAACCCAATCACATTGTAGAAAGTCAAATCGTTGTCAAATCATTAATGAATTGCATCGCATCGTAAACAGAGGTGAATCGTATCGCATCGTATCGGCAGGGGGCTCAACTGTATCATTAATGTATCGTATCGCTGGCAACGTATCGAGATGTGTATCGAATCGGCCTCAGTGGTGGGGATTCACATCCCTAGTGTACTTCTCACTTGTGGTATGATATAACTAGTTAACATTGTTTACACCCCCGACCAGATGATCGCCCTGAGGCCCCCTAGCATCCTGACTGGAGAGAGAGCCTCCATACTGGAGGAGCTGAGGAGGAGACAGCGAGGCTGCAGAGCGGGGGTTAAACGGAGGATGAAGAAGAGGAGCTTTAAACCCTACAAACGTGGCTACACGAGCAGATACCGGACTCCAACGTCACCATGCCCGGCTTCCAGACGGTTCGAGCCGACAGGGACACCACCGCGACCGGCAAGAAGAAAGGAGGGGGACTGTCCGTGCTCATAAACAACAGGTGGTGTAACGCTGGGTACGTTTGTGTGAAAGAGCGTCTGCAGCCCGGACATCGAGCTCATCACCGTCGGACTTCGTCCGTGTTATCTGCCACGGGAACTTTCCAGTGTTGTCACCATCACTGTCTATGTTCCTCACAGTGGTCTTCATCATCACCATCACTGTTTACATTTATGATGTCCTATTTATTCTCCTGTACAGCACTTTGGTCAACTTTGGTTGTTTTTAAAGTCCTTAACAAATAAAGTTGGATTTGATTGGATAGTCTGATACCTGTTACATTAAAAATAGGATTGGTCTCAAGTTTCTAGGTGGACGATGGTGTAACCTGTTTTATTTCCTCTACTACTACACTGCAGCCTGCACATTTAACAGTGATTTGAGGACAGGTTATTGCAGCACAACAGAAACATTGATTTTGTAGGGGAAAGAAACAGAAAAAGTTGTGTGTGGGCGCATGTTTGCTTTATTATTTTACACTCTTACATCAGTAGGCGCCCAACCTAACTCACTCTTGCTGTTTTGCGTTAATCGGGTGGTGGTGGCCTGGGATGGTATCAAATTCCCGGCCTGAATTATTGTCCCAGTCTGCCCCTGTGCAGTATAAACACAAGGCTAGTACGCACAATGAAAATCTTACTTTGCCCGACTCCCTGAGGTAACACACAAGTAGAACAGTAAGAACATAATAATCAAAAAAATATAAACATTTTCAATATAAAAATTTCCAATATAAAATATACCTTAAATATAACATAACTTACAACTTCAAACTTAAAGTGCAGAACATTAGAAACATTAGTGCAGAACAAATGTAAACTAGGTAGGTTGAAATATATTGAAGTCAAAGAACATGACTCTCACAGTGCTCGTTGGCTTGTCCAGGTGAGTGTAGACTTTGTTCAGCAGGTAGATGATGCCGTCCTCAACTCCCAGGCGGGGCTGGTTGGCGAACTGTAGTGGATCAGTGAAGGGCCTGACCATAGGCCTTAGCTGCACCAGGACGAGCCTCTCCAGGGTCTTCATGATGTGGGACATCAGCGCCACCGGTCTGTAGTCCTGAGGACCGCTGGGATGCGGCGTCTTTGGCACAGGAACGAGGCAGGACGTCTTCCACAGCACAGGGACCCTATGGAGGTGCAGGCTCAGGCTGAAGACTGAGTACTCCACACAGCAGGGGGGCACAGCTATTTGGCGAGAAACGCTGAATGTAAACATGTCTTGTTTGTTTACAAGAAAACTCAACAGGGAACTGGATACAGCTTGGCCAATCAGCCTTACTGTTAATTGCAGTACTGCAACTGTGCCAAACAGCACTTTCCCTTTACATGGCTATTGTAAGACCTATAAAACTGTTCGCTCAGATGATGTGGTAGTAGTTGCTAGGAGCAGATGTTTTTCATCAACATATTCACCAATTATTGAGTTCTACTCCTTTACAGTATATAAAAAGAGAGTTTCTGGGTCTGTGAAATTAAGCCATGGAAATGTCTTAATCCCCCCCCACCACCACCACGAGTTTCATGGATGTCCTATTTGGATGCTTGTTTTCACCTCAGGGACGTAGGGAAGTAAGCACACACATTGTATAGCATTCATTCTTAACAATATAAGAGGAATCAGCTTCCCTGCAAAAAGGGAAAAAAAGAAGTATTAAATAATCTATAAAAACTGAAATCAGACATCTGTCTATTACAAGAAACCCATCTCACAGAGGCAGAGTCTCTGAAATTTAGGGCCAGATGGATAGACCAGACATACACTTACCCTATAATTCCAGAAAACGTGGGATCTCCATTTTTATTAGCAAAAACACACCATATACTCATAAATCAACTATAACAGATCCAGGAGGACGCTTCATTATCATCAGCGACTATATACTGACTCTCATGCTTTCTTTCACTATTTTCAGAACTAGCCAACTTTCCCCAATTCCCAAATGATCCTTTGGAGGTGATTTTAACTCTGTATTAAACCCAGACCTTGATCACTCCTCTACCTCACCCTCCCATTCCTCGTCTGTAATTATACAATACATGTCAGAATGTTGTCGGATGAAAATTTGCTACACAACCCAGACAATATTCCTACCACTCATCCTACTGTAAAACATACTCCTACATTGACTATTTTCTGATTAATAACTCACTTATGCCCAAAGCTGTAGAATCTGATATTCACAGTATTATCCTTTCAGACCATGCTCCTATAACCCTCAAACTACTAACAGGAATTAACCCACAACACCCACCTAGAGGGCGCTTTAACACCTCATTCCTGAAAGACTTCAGCAAGAAGTGAAGTTAGTAACATGCAATAATGGAACATGAATGAGTGCAGAAAGGGAGAGAGAGGAAGAAAGGAGCTCAGTGCATCATGGGAAATCCCCCGATAGTCTAGGCCTATAGCAGCATAACTAAGGGATGGTTCAGGACTCACCTGATCCAGCCCTAACTATAAGCTTTATCAAAGAGGAATGTCTTAAGCCTACTCTTGAATGTGGTGAGGGTGTCTGCCTCCCGAACCACAACTGGAAGCTGGTTCCACAGGAGAGGAGCTTGGTAACTGAAGGCTCTGGCTCCTGTTCTACTTTTAGAGACTATAGGAGTGTAGTGTGTACTATAAGCTCTTTAAGATATGAAGGGGCCTGATCATGAAGAGCTTTGTAGGTGAGGAGGAGGATTTTAACATTAACAATTTAATTGTTAAATAGATCATGTAAACCCCATGTGACTCACTTATAACACTTTTAAAGGATCATAATCTAGAACAACACCAGTTCCCTTGGACCTGGTAAAAACCATGACAGATCAGGGGGTCCCAAAGGAAGCTCTCACAGTATAGAGGAGCAGAAGGTAAATTGAGTCCAGTGAACCAGCGAAGTTAGCCAGGTATCCCTTGGGCAAGGTTAGCAAATTAATAAATGTAATGTTATTATATGAAAATACAATGGTAACAAGGGTGCAAACTTTTTCAAATTTTGGGGGGTCTCCTAAAGCTCCCCTAAAAGCTGTATGCTATAGCTGGTAACCAACATGTAGCAACCTTCATTTAACTATCATCATATATTACTCATATGATGATCTCCATTCCATATGATTTAGTCAGTCTCATTTCAATGTAATATCAGGTGTTCATTTGCATTTCATTATGATTTTGAAGTTTGTCCATCACCAGTCTTTAAGTAGGTTAGGTGTAGTTAGGAAATCTCATAATTGCAAATTGGTAATGTGCGGCTATCTATGATTTATGATGAGGATATGATAACATTAATCTGCATAAGCAGTGAGATCCATACTTTGAATTATTTAATATAGTCTTCCATATATGGATGGAATTTGAGTTAAGGTAACACACTGCCAGGTTTAACTTGAAAAATATTTTTCTGCCGTATCAGGTGGATAACTTTTTGCTAAAATATGGATGGGCACAAGTAATCAAGGTTACATAAATCCCTGAATTGTACAGTCACGAGTGAAGCTCTGCAGTGGCACTATCAATATGCTGTTCCTGTTCTGTTTAACATTTCAAAATCTCACTCTCTACTCAGGCTCTGTTCATCCTCAATTTTACTTTTAAAGTACATGACTACTTATTACTCTAAAATATTACCCATTAGGATGGAGTAAGTGCTGTGTGTTTCACTAACGAAGGTTCTGTCATAAAAAACAAATCTGAAATTATCGTCAGTGATAGATGACATTTTCTCAATTACTGTAAGCATTTGCTTACAAATGTGGTTGTCTGTGTTCGGCAAGATTTTCACTTTGGGGGCAATATAGTGGTTCTAGTGTGAATTCAAGGATAATTTAATAACACACCCTTCTTTACTGCATTTTGCACACCATGTTTTCTGTACTGCTTGAGGAAAGTGTGTTAATTTACAGTTAGTCTTGGCATAATTTCACCGGTTCATCTACATATGGCTTTTTGTAGAATTATATTCTCTGATGCCACCTGTTTTAATTTATTCCTTAAAGTTCGAATTTAATCTTAAAAAATTAAGTTTATTCTCAAACTGCAAAAAAAAAAACAAGTGTCTAGTTGGGGACTTTTGCTAAATGTCAGCAACCAAAAATTCCTGGAAGTGTGTGAAAAATAAAAAATAAGCCTCACTCACAATGTCTGTCAGAAGATATTTTAGCTGCTAGACAGCAGGTAGGTTTCACTGGAGTCTCTGGATCAGCTTTGAAGTCTGTCTGACTGACTCACACTGATATACACACACTGTTGCATGTGATCCACCCTGTGGGCGGAGTGCTGAGAACTGCCTCACACAAAAACAATAGTGCTCAGTTTGTACTACACTAAGTCAAAGACACAGAGAGATGGGGAACCGCTCCTCCATTCCTGAAGGTGAAGTTGGAACCTTTTCAGCATATTGCAGTCAACACTTGTACTAATTATGTCAATGTTTTTGAAATAATTTAATATTACAGAATATATTTATGTTTGCAGGTCCTCCACTGAGGATTGTGATGATTGGGAAAACTGGAGTTGGGAAAAGTGCCACCGGTAACACCATCGTGGGTAGAAAGGTTTTCTATTCTGCAGCGAGAGAGCACTCTGTGACAGAGACCTGCGAGACAGAACGGGTCAAGTGTCGCAGAAAGATCAATGTGGTTGATACACCTGGGATTTTGGATACGACTAAAAGTGCAGAGAGCATAAGGACAGAGATTGCAAAATGCATCCAGTTGTCCTCTCCTGGCCCTCACGCCTTCCTGCTGGTCATCCAGATCGGCAGGTTCACCAAAGAAGAAGAAAACTGCGTCCAAGCCCTGGAGAAAATCTTTGGACCCGAGGTGTTTAAATATGTGATCGTTCTGTTCACGCGTGGAGATGAGCTGAAGGGAAGAAGCATTCGGGAGTATGTGCAAACAGGCCACCCAAAACTTCAAGAGGTGATCAACAGGTGCGGTAACCGGTACCACGTCTTCAACAACAAGAAAAGAAGGAACAGAACTCAAGTGGTTAAGCTGATCGAGAAGATCGATGACATGTTGGCAGCAAATGGAAGAAAGTACTTCAGTGAAGAAATGTATAAAGAGGCAGAGCAGACTCTGCAGCAGATGAACAGAGACACAGCAGAGCAGCAGGTTTACAACTTCTCCTTCATGCCTGAACTGCTGCAGAGGGTCATTCTGTTTCAGGCCATACTGGCTGCTGCTGCACAGGAAGACGCCAATAACTCAGACCACTCCATCACTGCCTCAGAGTCCAACATGAAGCCTGATTTCTGATAGAAAATGCCTTCAGATCTGTTCTAGATTTTTCATCCTCTGCAGCAGAGCAGCAGCTCAGGTAGTTTGAAATTTAGAAAATGAACTGTTTGTACAAGCAGCCATGTTTAATTCAAATATATTGTGGAAACTGTAACTGTATTTGTGTTAAATGTGTTTGTGTATTTGTGATGTGGTTTGTCAGTGTCAGGATTTGCTGCTTTTTCTGTGTTTCATACATTTATTACTGAATCTAGGTCAAACCACAAAAGGGTCCTTTCAGATTATTTTTACATTTAATAAATGAAACGATTGATCACTTTCAAAGACAACAAAGACTATGATTAAATCAGTAGTAACAAAATGGAGATTTACTGTATGTGAAATAACAAATATTTGACAACATACAATATTTTGCACTTCTACATATCAGTATAATCTCTATTCATTGTTTGTAGGTTTGAAATGGGGAATATTCACACTGTTTTCATTCTGCATTGTGCAACAGCTATTTTGTGTCCATGAAACTAATTATTAAAATGTATTCAAGAGTGCAGAACTGGAATAGTCATCTAAACTATATCTGTATAAATTGTTAAAGAAAATGTAACAAAAAAAAAATCTAATTGTGTGATTCATTTAATTTAATTAATGCACCATTTTATTTATAATTTTTGATTTAATTAATGCAGGGCCCTATGCAGTCTGTGTTGTGAGACACCAACTGATGAATTGACACAACTTAAATATATAATAGGTAGAGTTGTCAGTTGTTTATTTTGTCAATGTGTGCTTGTAACTGTAGTTATTTGACTCTTCTTCTTAAAAAAAAAAGGTTGTAGAATTTATGACACTCCCAAAGAACTGGTCTAAGGCCTTGGACAGCTCTCCCTCCGCCCTCAGAGTTCCACTTCATGGATGTTAAGGTTAGAAGAGGGAGCTGTAAAAGAGACCTTCACATTTCTGCCTATGTTTCCACCAAGTGTTTGTTTCTGATGGTTTATTTTGTGGCTTTGATTAAGCCTACCAGTGGCAACTTCTTCTGGAAAGTTCTTCCTCTTGGCTTGAACATCTGTCTCTGTTACAGTAAGGTCGCTGTCTGACAGGTTCTTCAAGTGCTCGTAGGAAAATATGAAGAAATGTTAGGTGTTTGGGGTTAGGAGTCAAGTGTTTGTTGTAAGGGGTAGGGTTAAGGTGATTGACTAAGTTTATCCCTGGCATGTAGCCTGTACTATTCCCATACCAATGAGGAAGTTACATTATTATCCTCCACTGACACATGTACCCTGTGCCAAGTGCACAGGTATGCACAACCACAGAGACTGATCTGTGCTGTGTTGCTTGTTGTAGCTGCGCTAACAGCTCTGCTGCGAGAGCCTCTCTGGTTTCACTTTACAAAGAAATTAAAATCGACATTGTTTTGCGCATTTTGTGCCCTACTTCAGAATTAAAAAAAAATGGAAAAAAGTAATAAACAAATTTTTTAAGATTCAATTTACATCTAATTGAAATCTTATCATTAAAATAAATTGAAATGTCATATTTATTTTGAACTTTTATGTTTGCCTTTTACTACAACTATTTTCCCTTTTCATTTGGTTTTTAAGTTTTATGTTTTGACCATATCTGAACCTGTGTGAAATGTGGATCACATCTGCAAATCTATATGAAATGATGTTTGTCGAAAATAAATCCCCATTATTACTGTGGCAGATTTTTTTGTTTGATCATTTATTTTGACATTTGTTATAAGATAAGATACTTTATTGATCCCACACTGGGATGATGCTTGTTACAGCAGCTCCTGATAGAACAGAGTAGACAGAACTATATATACAGAAATAGTTTTGATAATGATTCCAGTTCTGCAATCTTGAACCTTTATACATTTTAACAATCAGTCTCAGTGACACAAAATAGCTGTTGAATAAAAAGTGTGGATACTCCATAGCGAGCAGGAAAAACACTGGTGACACTGATTTCAAACCAACAAACAATAAATAACAATATTAATATGTACAAGTGCAAAATATTGTACATTATCAAACATTTAGTCATTCACATACAGTATCTCCCTTTTGTGAAATTACATTGACAAAAAAAATCTTGTTGCATGTGCTACATTGTTGGAAAATCCAAACTTAAAGACATGTAGAGACATCACAAGTTGGATTTTGATTTGATTAATCATAGTCCTTGTTGTCTGAATGAATTGTATGAAACAGAAAAAGCAAATCCTGACACTGACAAACATAATACTGGTAGGTGCTTTTACTGGATAAAGAGTTAACTGAGAGTTTTTCTGTTGTTGTTTTTTAATCACAAATACAGTCACAGTGTCTATGATTTATTTGCATTAAACATGGCTGCTTGTGCAAACAGTTCATTTTCTACATTTTAAACATAAGCTGTTCTGTATTAGAGGAGCAGAAATCTAGAACAGATCTGAAGGCAGTTTCCATCAGACATCAGGCTTCATGATGGACTCGGAGGCAGTGATGGAGTGGTCCGAGTTGTTGGCGTAGTTTAGTCCGGCAGCGGCCAGTATGGACTGAAACAGAATGACCCTCTGCAGCAGTTCAGGCATGAAGGAGAAGTTGTAAACCTGCTGCTCTGCTGTGTCTCTGTTCATCTGCTGCAGAGTCTGCTCTGCCTCTTCATACATTTCTTCACTGAAGTACTTTCTTCCATTCGCAGCCACCATGTCATCGATCTTCTCGATCAGCTCAACCACTTGAGTTCTGTTCCTTCTTTTCTTGTTGTTGAAGACGTGGTACCGGTTACCGCACCTGTTGATCACCTCTTGAAGTTTCGGGTGGCCTGTTTGCACATACTCCCGAATGCTTCTTCCCTTCAGCTCATCTCCACGCGTGAACAGAACGATCATATATTTAATCACCTCGGGTCCAAAGATTTTCTCCAGGGCTTGGACGCAGTTTTCGTCTTCTTTGTTGAACCTGCCGATCTGGATGACCAGCAGGAAGGCATCGATCTATCTGCGACACTTGACCCGTTCTGTCTCACAGGTCTCTGTCACAGAGTGCTCTCTCGCTGCAGAAAACCTTTCTTCCCACAATGGTGTTACTGGTGGCACTTTTCCCAACTCCCGTTTTCCCAATCACCACAATCCTCATTGGAGGACCTGCAAACATAAATATATTCTGTAATATAAAAGTATTTAAAAACCTTGACATAAATAGTACAAGTGTTGATTGCAATATGCTGAAAAGGTTCCAACTTCACCTTCAGGAATGGAGGAGTGGTTCCCCATCTCTCTGTGTCTTTGACTTAGTGTAGTACAAACTGAACACTATTGTTTTTGTGTGAGGCAGTTCTCAGCACTCCGCCCACAGGGTGGATCACATGCAACAGTGTGTGTATATCAGTGTGAGTCAGTCAGACAGACTTCAAAGCTGATCCAGAGACTCCAGTGAAACCTACCTGCTGTCTGTTCTCTACTAAGCAGTTAAAATGCAATCTAACAGGCTGCCATCGAACGGACATCTGCAGTGTAAGTGATGCATCTTTCCTCTGTTTTTTAGAACACTCAAGGATATTCCATTTACATGGCCAGGCATAAGAAAAAATGAAGAGAAGGAAGATTTGTTTGGATTATGCATTTCGAGAATAAAGCAAAAATGTTGAGAGCTATTAATTGTAAAGCTTTATTTTTCCTCCACACTGACTGGAACCCGTTTTGTGGCGGGTGAACTAAACAGCTCATACCATGTCCAAACTTTCCAAAAGTAATCCGGATTGTGCATCAAAAGGAACTTTTTGTTTATACACAAATTCTTTTTATTTGTACTGTGAACCTTTCCCTGCTTAATACTTGCCCCCATAAATCAGTACAGCTTTTATTTAAATAACTGTAAAATTGTACATATTTTTTAATATTTCATTATATTTTTTTCTGTTTTTTCTGTACTTGCTTTTTATCTATATTTTCTACTTACTGTGGTTATTGTTATGCATTAAAACAACAAGGTAAATTCCTGCGTGAAAACCTACTTATCAATAAACCTGATTCTGATTCTGATTCATACAGCACATCCTGAACAGTTAACAGTCGCTCTGCTTGGAAAGAGAGCTGAGTTAAGGAACATCATTGGAAACATGATCCTTGGCAGTAATGCATTCGACACAGAGTCAAACATCCTTGTAGTGGGAGAGAACAGCTCATTCAAAATAATCAACACTCCTGATTTCTTTGATGAAGAAAGTCTCCTCCCGGACCAGCACATTATTGACTTAATGGCACTGTCTCATCCTGGCCCTGATCTGTTCATACTGACAATAGATCCAGAAAACACCCAAGAGGTAGATGTTGTGGCTCAGATCAGCAAACTCCAGCATACGTTTGGAGAAAGAATCACAGAACACTTGGTTGTCACATTACCAGACATGGAAAGCTTCCATTCACCCAGTCATCTGAAGGAAATCTTCAACATCTGGTTGGCACCTGATGAAAGTATGGCCAGTGAATGTAGGAAGTGGTGTTCTGGCCGTGACCCTTTCCTGTATGACTACAAAAACTACAGTCAAGATGTTGTGACTAAAAGGAAGACAGCCTTAGAGAAGATCCTAGAGAAGCAAAAGTAGAAACTTCTTTACTATGTAACATTTCTGACCATTAACATAACATATAGACAACAAGTCCCACCCTATTTATGGCTAGCTTGTGTTTTTCAGTGCTTTTTTCACCAGACTTTCTGAAGAGCTGAAATGTCCTTGTAGTTTATAATTAGCATATCACACAGTGGATCAACTAAAAAGTACCGAAAACATTTAATTTCTCTATAGGGTCGTATTGTCAGACAGTTGTGGTGCTCTCATTCAATACTGGACCAGTTTCAAAATGTTGTCTCCATTAGTTATATTTATACGGTAGGTACAGGTTGAGAGAAAGATTCTGAGAATAGCGGCTCATTTGCTCTGACTACCAGCTTTAGATTGCTCTCCATGCTACACTGAGTGGGGGTCAGTGTACCCCTGTGTACCCTTACCCCGGGTTACACACTACATAGCCATAAGGCCATAACTCCTACAGTCCTTGCTCCCTCACGTGTCATTTTTTAAATATGCTGGGAGAGATGATTTAAGAAGGTTTTAAAATAAAGCACATGCTTACACATGATGCATATGCTTCAGATTTCCAGAAAGCCTGATTTCAGAAAGCCACAGAAACATGGATGAACACAAACCAGCCCCAAAGCAGGATGGGACTTCTCTATAGCTATCATCTTGTGATACACTAATTATGACAACTATTTCAGATGTGGTGGCGATCCCCTGTGTGACGTTGGCAGCGCAGGTTGGTTTTCATTTTCAAATATATTTGGTTATATGTTACGTTATGTTATCATGCTGAAGCAGCAAACCATTTGCAAGAATAGAAACATCAGCAGGAAAGAAATACCAAGTGTGTTAAACTGGCTAAATATGGTCCAGCTGTTCTCAGTGGGCATTGGGTTGGTTGTGCCTTGTCACTGATTTTGTTCATGGACAAAATCTTCTGGCACAGCCAGGGCTTGGAGGGCGTACAATATGGTATGTATGCTGGAGCAGCCCTTGAACATCACATTGGTATGCTTCAAGAGAAGCAATAAAACATATATAATTTATTAGAGTATATAAAGATAGCAACTGTGATGGATCAAATGCTCATGTCTGTGTTTTGTAGTGTCGCTTTGCCAATAAAACATAATTCAGAGGCAAAACAACGCTGAGATATTCAAGATTATGATAGACATTTTGAAGGGAAAACTGGCCCTTCAGAAAGTTTATATATTTGGGATCTTTTGATTAATTCATTTTGTCTGTAACTGTATCTTCAAGGTACCAGTGCTCATGGAGTGCCAGACAACATATTTAACATCGTTCTGCTAGGACTAACTGGGACTGGAAAGAGTGCATCTGCCAACACCATCCTGGCTGTTGGAAACACCCGACGGGGTTCAAGACAACTTTTTAGGTCTGAGCCAAGCTCTGTGCCGGTCACCACCCAGTGTGAGTTCAGAATAATGGAGAAGCCGTTCGGGGTGCTGGTGAGATTGGCAGACACTCCAGACTTCTTTCACGACCAACTTGAAAACTCCAAAGCACAGGTAGAGGAGTGTAAGAAGTACTGTCAGCCAGGACACTGTGTGGTGTTACTTGTGATACAGCTGGGCCGGTTCACAGATGCTGAGGAAGGAATATTAGAAAAGCTGGAGGACAAGCTTGGCTGGAAGATCAGAGAGAGCACAATCGTTCTACTGACCCACGGAGAGGACTTGAAAACAAAAAGTCTGCCACTATTTATTGAAAAGAGTGCTCCCCTCAAGAACATTGTTGAATCGTGTGGCAGTCGTTATCATCTATTTAACAACTCTTCTGAGGACCCAAAGCAAGTCATTAATCTCATCAAGAAAATTCCAAATTACTACAAAATGTTCACAAAGTTAACAAAAAGACATTAGTTACAGAATGCTAGGATTAAAGCACAGCACAAGAGCCTGCCTTTCCCTGCGATCCCCGGTCAGGGTACCGCTAACAGGATTCAACAGGCATCTGCAGCTTTAAACAGAAAGTCTGCCATCTGACTGGGGTCACAGGACCACCAGCTGATCTACGCAGCTCACTGGCAACTGTTCTTCCTCCCTCCTTTCACAGACTGTCGTTAACGTACTGGGCATAGATAGTTTCAGATAACTTAACAGGGTTAACGGCTAAGCAAGGACTGTTTAATTACTGTAATGTTGCTGTACTGATGTGTTTTATTCAGGTTATGTTATTGTGTTGTTACTGTAGTAACCGTAGTCTTTGAGACAGTGCTAAGGTTATGTTAGTTTAATGTTATGCTTCACACAGACAGTCGTTGCATGCCACTAACTCCCTTCTGCCTCAACCTCAGCACACACGACGAGAGGGAACTCAAACCCTCCCGCTCCTCCATGCTCTTCGTGTCTCACCAACACCTGTTTCATACTCAGCTGAAACATCTGGTCAGAGGACAAAGGACACACACCTTTTCTGGAGCGCAACCCCTCATGCGGGTGCGCACACACTAACACACACACGCACACACACACACAACTAGATAGATAGCTAGATTTGCATTAATTATTCCTTTAATAAATACTTGTGTTTACACATGCTAGCCTATTTAATTTCACACAAGAGTGGATGATACCAACCTCTTCTATGCAGAATTCCACATCCTTCCACTTTAACTATTAATAGTGATTTTGTTTATAGTTATTCATTTAATTATTAATCTGATTTCTAAATTAATACTTGTGTATTTTATGAGACTGATCAATCAATGATTGGCTATCGTTTGTTAGCTTTGTGTAGAATCTCTGGATGTGTCTTGTTAACAGTTTCATGTGTCTTATTATGACCATCTAAGAGGAAAGTTTGGCAACGACTGTAGTTGGCAGCAAGGCAAGCAAAATAATTTAAAACGCGCATCCACATTTACCAGCGAGCAGTCTTCTTCTTCACTGCTTTTGTGGGCGCATTGAAACTCTTTTTGTGCTTTACCGCCACCAATTGTCGATCTGCAGGATAGCATGAAATGATCAGTGTGTTTGTCAGAGTCCTAATTTGGCATTTTGTGGAGGTGAGCTTACTGTCATTCTTTCTCAGAAAGAATGTGGTTGACCTACATATTATTCTTTATTGTCCACCAGGCGTCACCCTTGTCTCAGTTTTCCCTTCCTGTCAGTAATTGGCATGCAGTCCTCCTTCAGGTTATGGAAGGGTTGCAGCAGGTTAAATCCAGTGTTCAGTAGTCCATCTTGTCTGCTTTTGTGCTTCAGTCCAGTTTAGAGGTTATGCTTAAGTAAAACTCGATGTTATTCTTTTTCCACTGTTTGTGGGGGGTTTGGCCATCCAGCTCACTGCTGAAATAAGGGAACAGTCGTGTTTAAAGCAATGCAGACATAGAACACATACTGGAACTTACATTTATTCAGGTCCAAAAACAAAGGAATGAAAATGACCTTTTATGCAGATTAACATTTACATAGGGAGGACAACTTTTTCATCAAACACTAGTTCCACCTTTTATAATAAAATTTTTTTTACATTGTTTGGTATAAAAACCTTTAAAAATAAACATCAAACACTATTACACGTGTATTGAACATTTTATTCATGAACTATGTTGTGGATGCTGGCGACCGACTCAACATACCAAGGTTTTACCATGCTTGTGTCTTAATATTATTACCAAAGCAAGATGTTTCTGGATCCATATTTAACAAACACTAAGCTCATCCTTTTAATCTGTCTTGTATTCATTTCTTAAAGAAAACAAGAAAGAAATCAACTCTTAGATGGAAGCCGGTGCCCATTGCTCACTTAAAGGAGGGGGCTCATCCGACTTGTTCACAGCCACACACTGGTTCTTTAATTAAACTTATCCTTATATGCCAATGCCGCGAAGCTGTGAACTTCTGAGAGAAAATCAACTGAGCTAAGGCAACAAAGTTTGACAAATTAGCAAATGAGACAAGAAACTATAGTTGGACCGGGAGCACTGGGATGCTTTGTGGGCCCATTTTACAAAAACATGAGCAAGACAGGCCACATCCTTCTCCTCAAGATCCTCGATACCTGTTCAACTGTTAGTCAAAGTTTTTTCCAATTCATAAAAATGAGCTTCCATTGCAGCAAGAGTGCGGTTTAAACCTAATCTGCCTCAGGGTGAGTTAAATGATCTAACACCGCAGGGTCTCCCAGAATGAGTTATTATTCCGAGTTCCAGTACCAGTGGCAACTTCTCCTGGAAACATCTTCCTCTTGGCTCGAACATCTGTCTCTGTTACAGTAAGGTCGCTGTCTGACAGGTTCTTCAAGTGCTCGTAGGAAAATACAAAGAAATGTCAGGTGTTTTGCGGTTAGGGGTATGAAGGTGATGAGTTGACATGTAGCGTGTACTATGCCCGTACTAATGGCAAGTGGCAGAAGTTGAGCAATTTTCTCATACCATTTCCATTGTTATGCTCCACCGTCAGTGAACATGTATGCACAAGACTGACTGCATTCAGGTTCATTAAAAAATAAAGAGCTAGAACTTACTGCATGATTTTTACTGTGGCTGACTTTTATTTAGTGATTTTTGTTTACATTTTCTTTAACTGTATTTCTATTTACAGACACCTTCATACAGTTTAATAATTAGTGTCATGGACATAAAATAGCTGTTGGACAATGCAGAATCAAAAACATGTGGATGCTCCCTATTTCAAAATACAATGATTAGAGATTATATTAATGTGTACAAGTGCAAATGTGGTCAAATAGTCACATCTCATTCACATACAGTATATCTCCCTTTTGTGAATTTACATCTTGTTGGGTATGCTACACTGTTGAAAATCAAAACTGGAAGACAAGTAGAGACAGAGAGTTTATTCTGCTCCTTACTACTGATTTACTCATAGTCTTTGTTGTTTCTGTGTCTGTATCAAGTGTCAGGGCAAGGACCATCTTGTGATTTGACCTAAAGATTATTAAGACAGAAGATATTTAGTTACAAATGTATGAAACACAGAAAAAGCAGCAAATCCTGACACCCTTAACTTCATCATTAAACCTACCAAAGTGGCTGTTAGTGATACATAACAGAAAAGACTAACATCTGATGTACAGACATATAAGCAAATATTTATTTTATAATCACATTTGTATATATTGGTTTTCATAACATCAAAGTGTCTTCGTCTTCCACTGTTCACACAAATGCAAACAATTTCATTAATACAGTATGTATTTACTTGACAATGCTGACCTTTGAACTGAAAGTCCAAAATGGAGGAAGCTATCTCACCAGCTGTGTGTCACCCTGTTACGACCTCAGATGTAAACAGAGAGGTAATAGGAGCAACAATTAATAATTAACCCAGGGTAGAAGAAAGACGGGAAAATAGAATTATAAGTACTAACAAAACGATTTATTAAATGTTTAAATAAAGAAAGAATTCAATGCTATTAACAAAAACTAAAGTGGAAATAACAATTTTAACAAAAAACATGACTTAAACAAACACAAACCAATCTCACCCTCCCTCCTCTGAGAGATTTATAACACATCCATACCATTTTCCAAACAGGTGCATAATCTTTTAGAGTCACTATAGATAGACTTTATAGTGACTAGAAATTTACAAGTTACACACCAGTAGCAGCAGCAGTAGTAAGCACCAGCACCACCAGGCATAGGCTGGCTCCGATCATTGGTACTGAAAATGGAAAATTCTAATCAGTACATATAGCCAGGCTAAGAAAGCACTCTGGAATTAATAGTTTTTTGTTAACTTTGGGAACATTTTGTTGTAATTTGGAATTTTCTTGATGAGATTAATGACTTGCTTTGTGTCCTTCAAAGAGTTGTTAAATAGATGATAACGGAAGCCACACAATTCAACAATGTTCTTGAGGGGAGCACTCTCATGAATAAATCGTAGAAGACTTCTTTTTTTCAGGCCCTCTCCATGGGTCAGTAGAACGATTGTGCTCTCTCTGATCTTCCAGCCAAGCTTGTCCTCCAGCTTTTCTAATATTCCTTCCTCAGCATCTGTGAACCGGCCCAGCTGTATCACAAGTAACACCACACAGTGTCCTGGCTGACAGTACTTCTTACACTCCTCTACCTGTGCTTTGGAGTTTTCAAGTTGGTCGTGAAAGAAGTCTGGAGTGTCGACCAATCTCACCAGCACCCCGAACGGCTTCTCCATTATTCTGAACTCACACTGGGTGGTGACCGGCATAGAGCTTGGCTCAGACCTAAAAAGTTGTCTTGAACCCCGCCGGGTGTTTCCAACAGCCAGGATGGTGTTGGCAGATGCACTCTTTCCAGTCCCAGTTAGTCCTAGCAGAACGATGTTAAATATGTTGTCTGGCACTCCATGAGCGCTGGTACCTTGAAGATACAGTTACAGACAAAATGAATTAATCAAAAGATCCCAAATATATAAACTTTCTGAAGGGCCAGTTTTCCCTTCAAAATGTCTATCATAATCTTGAATATCTCAGCGTTGTTTTGCCTCTGAATTATGTTTTATGAGCAAAATTACACTACAAAACAGACATGAGCATTTAATTTGTTGCTGTAGTTATTATACTCTAATCAGTCCCTCCAGAAAAATGCAGCATTTTTTTGTGATTGTTGCGGGCAAAAATCCTTGATTATGCGGCACTTTTTCTTAAACAATGCGATGAAATATGCGGCATATTTATGCAATGAAATTTCGGGAACTTGCCAAAATTTCGGGAACTTGCAAAAACTGCGGTTTGATGAAAAACAGGGGAAAAAAGTGATTCCCCCAACACCCTGTTCTCACAAGGCTACTACCTTAATGTAAAGAGTCATTTCCTATTACTTCCTATGATAAGCAAACATACTACATCACAGAAAGTGCTGGGAATATTTAAGTTCTCATCTTGTTTTATTTCAGACCTTAATAAACACATGGCTCAAACTTACAAAACACTGATGAGTCAAACAAGTTCTGTAGCTTTACAAAAGGAATATGCTACCACTTCTGTAAAAATGAATAAATAAAATATAAAAAAATTAAATGTGTGCTTCCTGTTTTACAGAGGTAGCTGTACAAAACAGACATCTTCTGTTAAAAGAATTAATAATTATTTTTGTTGGCAAAAGACTGATTTGCGGGCTTCATCATGGCTTCTTCGCGGGGTTTGCAGCTTTTCGATGACGCTCACGTCGCGTAATTACGTCACTTCATAACGTTCCCATGGCAACAGGGGAAAATGGCTGCTCTTGTGTGAAGTAAACGCAACATTTGATATATGTGACTTTTTTTGCAACGAAAATGCGGGGATTATGAAATCATGCAAGCCCCGCGTATATTGCACAGAAATCAGCAATTTATGCGGTGAAAGTGAGGCGTATTTGAAAAAATTCGGCCCCGCATGAATATGCAGACTTTGGCTGATTATGCATTGAATTATGCGATCGCATAATCGCGTTTTTCTGGAGGGACTGTCTAATATATGTTTGGATTGCTTCTCTTAAAGGGCTCCTCCAGCATACATGCATTCGGTCATTTATTAAGATACACATCCTGATTCCTTTCAGAGTGTATATTTAATGTAATGTTTAACACTCAAGGTTCAAGCTTAAGATTAATTTTATTGGGAATTATTTCAATCTTTGCACAAGGAGTAGCTTTCAAAACGTTTCACTTAAAAGTAAAAAATAAAAAACTTTAAAATAATAATACTAATAATATTAATAAATCCTGTTAAATATAACCAGGTCAAGGATAGTTCATACTGGTTCATCCTGTTTCCCCATACATATTCAATAGGAATTAATGAGCTAAATGGACGGTACCAGATTTAAAACTGTGATCCCAAATGGTACAATTGACAAAAAAAGAGTCACTACATCACTAGCCAACTACAATGCAGATAGCCAGATAAGATATGTAATTCCTCCAGGGTGTTCTGGGTTTGCCCCAAGGCTGTCCATACATTTGGTTGTGTCTCTGAATGTCTCCACAGGGAGGCGTCCAGGAGGGATCCTATAATCAGAGGCTGAACTGATATCGGATGATTGGAGATCTCAATTATGTTTTATTGGCAAAGCGACACTACAAAACAAAGACATGAGCATTTGATCCATCACAGTTGCTATCTTTATATACTCTAATAAATTATATATGTTTTGTTGCTTCTCTTGAAGCATACCAATGTGATGTTCAAGGGCTGCTCCAGCATACATACCATATTGTACGCCCTCCAAGCCCTGGCTGTGCCAGAAGATTTTGTCCATGAACAAAATCAGTGACAAGGCACAACCAACCCAATGCCCACTGAGAACAGCTGGACCATATTTAGCCAGTTTAACACACTTGGTATTTCTTTCCTTTCTATTCTTGCAAATGGTTTGCTGCTTCAGCATGATAACATAACATATAACCAAATATATTTGAAAATGAAAACCAACCTGCGCTGCCAACGTCACACGGGGGATCGCCACCACATCTGAAATAGTTGTCATAATTAGTGTATCACAAGATGATAGCTATGGAGAAGTCCCATCCTGCTTTGGGGCTGGTTTGTGTTCATCCATGTTTCTGTGGCTTTCTGAAATCAGGCTTTCTGGAAATCTGATGAGCATGTGCATTAGGTGCAAGCATCTGCTGTATGTCAACCTTCCAATTCGTCTTAAAACCCCACTCCTAGCATATTTAAAAATGTGAAGGGAGAAAGGACTGTAGAATATATATATATATATATATATATAGCTAGGTAGTGTGTAACGCAGGAGTAGATTGACCACCACTCAGTGTAATATGGAGAGCAATCTAAACCTGAACCTTATTTTCTCATGTTTTTGTGTTAACGTGACTAATGGGGACAACAAGTTTTGAAACTGGTCCAGTTTTGAATGAGAGCGCTGCAGCCTGCAATCGCAAGACAGCTGATACTCAATCCTTATGTGCAGTTGTGAACCATCGAAATACATCCGTTAAAAGTGATTGTTTTTGCTACTGACAACAGTCTGATAATATGACCCTATAGAGAAATGAATACACTGTGTGAAATATGAGTTACAATATTAACCACAGGGACATTTTAGCTCTTCAGAAAGTCTGATGAAAGAAACCCTCTATGAGAAAAAAGCACTGAGAAACACAAGTTAGCCATAAATGGGGTGGGACTTGTTGTCTATATGTTATGTTAATGGTCAGAAATGTTACACAGTAAAGAAGTTTCTACCTTTGCTTCTGGATCGTCTCTAAGGCTGTCTTTCTTCTTGTCACAACATCTTGACTGTAGTGTCTGTAGTCATATAGGAATGGATCACAGTCAGAACATAAGTTCCTACATTCACTGGCCAGATTTTCATCAGGTGCCAACCAGATGTCGAAGATTTCCTTCAGATGACCGAGTGAATGGAAGCTTTCCATGTCTGGTAATGTGACAACCAAGTGTTCTGTGATTCTTTCTCCAAACGTATGCTGGAGTTTGCTGATCTGAGCCACAACATCTACCTCTTGGGTGTTTTCTGGATCTATTGTCAGTATGAACAGATCGGGGCCGGGATGAGACAGTGCCATTAAGTCAATAATGTGCTGGTCCGTGTGCAGACTTTCTTCATCAAAGAAATCAGGAGTGTTGATTATTTTGAATGAGCTGGTCTCTCCCACGACAAGGATGTGTGACTCTGTGTCGAAAGCATTACTACCAAGGATCATGTTTCCAATGATGTTCCTTAACTCAGCTCTCTTTCCAAGCAGAGCGACTGTTAACTGTTCAGGATGTGCTGTATGAATCAGAATCAGGTTTATTGTTAAGTAGGTTTTCACATACAAGGAATTTATCTTGTTGTTTTGATGCATAACAATAACCATAGTGCATAGAAAATCTTAAATAATATATTAAAATGTATGTACAATATGACATTTAAATGTTGTATGTTATTTAGATAAAAAAATCTGTACTGATTTATGCAGGCAAGTATTAACCAGGGTTTTTAGGGTAAAGTTTACAGTACAAGTAAAAAGAATATCTGTATAAACAAAAAGTTCCTTTTGATGCACAATTTGGATTACTTTAAATAGTATGGGCATGGTTTAAGTAGAAATTCTACCCGCCACAGAACTGCTTCCAGTCAGTGTGGAGGAACAAATATAAAGTCAGAGAGGCTCTATGGGCTTTACAATCAGTATACAACACCCATTGCTTTGACCCTCGATTTGGGTAAAGTAACCCAAACACCCCAAAAAATCCAGGTCAAGAATTAACATAGTGTGACGTCACACATTGGTTTGTGGAGTACCGTTTTAGAGCCAGCGGAGTTAAAGTTCTGCAAGTTCATTGATTGTACAGTTTTAACTCGTCTGTAGCAGGAAACAATGGCAGCTCGCTTGGCTACATACGATCTCGTATTACAGCTACACAGTACACTAAAATATGTTTTTGAAATGAATCGCAGTAACAGCATCTTGATTCATATTTAAACAGCACTGCCTAGTTTGACCGTTTGATCTGAGTTTGATGCGTTGAGCTGGATGGACTCACTGAGAGGTCAAAAGCATACACTGCGTCATCAATATCATCTATTTTACTCTAAATTGTTACAAAATTTTGTTGGGTTTTTTTGTAGCCTAAGGTGCTCCCCCTCGCCTTTACACAGAATGCAGGTTTTAGACACTTCTAATTTGGCTTCATTTTACACCCAGAAGCTCTGTCCATTATATATACTGTCAATGTGCCAGGTCAAAACAGATTGTTCTCTATGATTACACAAAAAAAGGTTTTAAGTAGGTTTGTGTTGCATTTGTCAGTTAGTCAGAACCACTTTTTAAAATGAAAGATTTGTTACATTCTTACAACAAATGAGTAGAGAGAGTATTAGGGCCAGGCATAACAAAAAAATAAGAGAAAGAAGATTATTTTCTTTTCAGTTCCAGAAAAAAGTCTAAATGTGATCCATCTAATGTAATTATGCTTGAGCTTGGCTCTAAATTTATATACTAACAATTTAGTGTGGAGTACATGGTTGTTAATATGAGTTTGTTTCATGAAGGAAGACAACATTATAGATTACAGAATACATTTTCTCAATTACTGTAAGCATTTTCTTACAAATGTTGTCTGTCTGTCTGTCTGTCTGTCTGTCTGTCTGTCTGTCTCGAAATGCAAATTTAAAAAAATCTTCATTTTCTTATTTTGTTTTTCTAATACCTGGCTGTAATACTCCATCATGATTACTGACCATGTAATTGCAGTATCCCAGATTTGAGTCTTGTTGGGGACTTTTGTTACATGTAACCCTCCAAAAAATGGCTGAAAGTGTTTTATAAAACAGAGGAAAGATGCATCACTTACACTCTAGATGTCCGTTCGATGGCAGCCTTTTAGATTGCATTTTAACTGCTTAGTAGAGAACAGACAGCAGGTAGGTTTCACTGGAGTCTCTGGATCAGCTTTGAAGTCTGTCTGACTGACTCACACTGATATACACACACTGTTGCATGTGATCCACCCTGTGGGCGGAGTGCTGAGAACTGCCTCACACAAAAACAATAGTGTTCAGTTTGTACTACACTAAGTCAAAGAGACAGAGAGATGGGGAACCGCTCCTCCATTCCTGAAGGTGAAGTTGGAACCTTTTCAGCATATTGCAGTCAACACTTGTACTAATTATGTCAATGTTTTGAGATACTTTAATATTACAGAATATATTTATGTTTGCAGGTCCTCCACTGAGGATTGTGATGATTGGGAAAACTGGAGTTGGGAAAAGTGCCACCGGTAACACCATCGTGGGTAGAAAGGTTTTCTATTCTGCAGCGAGAGAGCACTCTGTGACAGAGACCTGTGAGACAGAACGGGTCAAGTGTCGCAGAAAGATCAACGTGGTTGATACACCTGGGATTTTAGATACGACTAGAAGTGCAGAGAGCATAAAGAAAGAAACTGCAAAATGCATCCAGTTGTCCTCTCCTGGCCCTCACGCCTTCCTGCTGGTCATCCAGATCGGCAGGTTCACCAAAGAAGAAGAAAACTGCGTCCAAGCCCTGGAGAAAATCTTTGGACCCGAGGTGTTTAAATATGTGATCGTTCTGTTCACGCGTGGAGATGAGCTGAAGGGAAGAAGCATTCGGGAGTATGTGCAAACAGGCCACCCAAAACTTCAAGAGGTGATCAACAGGTGCGGTAACCGGTACCACGTCTTCAACAACAAGAAAAGAAGGAACAGAACTCAAGTGGTTGAGCTGATTGAGAAGATCGATGACATGGTGGCTGCGAATGGAAGAAAGTACTTCAGTGAAGAAATGTATAAAGAGGCAGAGCAGACTCTGCAGCAGATGAACAGAGACACAGCAGAGCAGCAGGTTTACAACTTCTCCTTCATGCCTGAACTGCTGCAGAGGATCATTCTGTTTCAGGCCATACTGGCTGCTGCTGCACAGGAAGATGCCAACAACCCGGACCACTCAATTACTACCTCCGACTCCAACATGAAGCCTGATGTCAGATGGAAACTTCCTTCAGATCTGTTCTAGATTTATAACAGCTCAGGTCGTTTAAAATGTAGAAAATTAACTATTTGTACAAGCAGCCATGTTTAATGCAATACATTGTAGAAACTGTATTTGTGGTAAAAAAAAAAAAAAAAAATCTGTTAATTGGCCATGGTAGTCATTGATTAGTCAGGAAGTTTTCTGTGTTTCATAAATTTGTAACTGAATGTCTTCTGGTTTTTTAACTTTAGGTAAAACCACAAGACAGTCCTTTCACATCCATTACACACATAACATTTTTTCTTAATTTAATTTCCCAAAAGGGAGATATACTGTATGTGGATGATTGTGAATATTTGACCACATACAATATTTTGCACTTGTATATATTCATAAAATCTCTATTCATTGTTTGTAGGTTTTAAAAGAGAGTATTCACACATTCACATTGTTTTTTATTCTAAACTGTCCAACAGCTATTATGTGTCCATGGGACTTATTATTAAAACCTATAAAGATGTTCAAGAGTGCAGAACTGGAATCATTATCAAAAATATTTCTGTATATAGAAATATGGTTGTAGATGGTGTAAAACATTAACAAAAAAAAGAGCCACATTAAAAACCATGCGATTTGCTTAATTTGAAAAGGGCTTTTATGAATTCAATTCTGTAAAGACAAAGCAGCTTTACTTAGGGGTTAACATTCATCATCAGATGAAAAGACATCAGAGAAACATTGTGTAATATACACTGATCAGCCATAGCATTATGACCACCTGGGAACCCTGGTCCAATCCATGACCCTGTCTTCGGTTCACCGCTTTTCCTTCCTTGGACCACTTTGATAGGTACTGACCACTGCAGACTGGGAACACCCCACAAGAGCTGCAGTTTTGGAGGTGCTCTGACCCAGTCATCTAACCATCACAATGTGGCCCTTGTCAAAGTCGCCTCAAATTAACACATCAACTTTGAGGACAAAATGTTCACTTGCTGTCTAATATATCCCACCCACTGACAGGTGCCATGATAAACAAATAATCAGTGTTGTTCACTTGACCTCAGTGTTCAGAATGTTATGGCTGATCGACATACAGACACAAGAAACATTTCACTCAAGTTTTAAATATGTCAAAGTAGTACAAGCAAAACATACCTCTTGAGGATAAATATCATGACATTTAAATTTATTTACAGTAGTTAAAGACAACATTTCAATTAAATGTAAAACTGAAGTGAAAAACAAAAATATATTTATCTTTTAATTTTTTTATTTATATTTTCTTTATCAAGTAATATAATCCTTTTTTTATTTCTAGGGTATAAACTGCGCAAAAAAATGCAGATTTCCATTTCTTTGTGAAACCAGAGAGGCTCTCGTAGTAGAGCTGTTAGCTCAGCTACAACACAGGTACCCACACAGTGACAATTGACTGTTTGAAGTACAAACTTACTAAATAAACAATCACCTGACAACTCTTACTATTTTGTGAGCTGTGTCAATGCATCTTCGTCACTGTCCTTGTTAGGAAAAAGTATTGATTTTGGACGATGGGAAATACAAGCCATTGTTTATGTTCTAAAATGTTTTAAATAAAACCAACTGTTTCACATGATTATGCTGTGAAGATCATCATCACATGCATGATACATTCTAGCTCTTTATTTTCATAACCCAAGTGCACAAGTGCATACTTGTTAGAGCACATGTGACGGTGAAGGATAACAATGGAAAATTTATGAGGAAATTGCTGGACTTGTGCCACTTCCTCATTGTTGCAGGAATAGTACACGCTATATGTCAGTGATAAAATCTGTCGTCATCGTAACCCTACCCCTTAGGACAAACACCTGATATCCCTTCTTTTTTTTCTGACAAGCAGTTGAAGAACCTGTCAAACAGAGACCTTACTGTAACAGAGACATATGTTTAAGCCAAGAGGAAAAACTTTCAAGATTCTCCGGAAAGAGAACATTTCTTGCCTTGCGGCTTCCTCTTTGGTATTGGAATAGTACATAAAGGATAGTGATAAAGTCACCCTAACCCTAATCCCAAACCAGAGAGCTTCTTGTAGTAGAGCTGCTTGCTCAGCTACAACACTGACACCCATACAGTAACTCTCTCAAAGGGCCATAAACGTGGGCCTAGTAAAAAAGCCATCTGTGAAAAGCAAACCATCCATTGGTCTCATCAAAATACCATAGGCTCCATCAGTCACCCCTGTGGAATCTCTTACTACCCATTCTGTGGCACTACCCAGTGGTTTCCAACAGGAAGATGATCATGGTCTATAATCCTATTATAAAGCAAAATATAATCACTAAATTATTTATAGATTTACAAACTATATAAACAAAAAATATAATAACTATCAAAATTGCAACTGAATATATCAATATTATAATATTGATTTGAATTTAAATGTAACAATTAAAAAGAAATCAATAGAGAGTTGTGTTTCTCAGGTTCCACTGGTTGTCCTCAGGTCATTACACCTGAACGAAGCAGAAGAATAACAAAGCCAACGCTAGCTGAGATAACGTCAGCACGTCAGTATAAAGTTACATAAGAAGCATCATGAACAATAATCACCATAACTCACTCCCTGTATTTTGTTAACATTAGCTTCTAAGGAGGCTTGATCACAGTTTGACTATTTCTCTCTCACGGTAGCTCTATCTTTACCTCCAGTACATTTACATACAGCAGCACACACACACACACACACACACACACACACACTTGGTGATTCTCGGTATAAACTTTGTGTGAATCTCTATAAAAATAGCAGCAGGGGAGAATATGGAGACATCTGCACCAGCTGGCTTAATAAATGAACCTCACCTTATAAGTTTCATGTTCATCTTGCAAACATTTAACAAACATTTAACAAACATTTAACAAACAATAACTACGTTAGCATCACTGAGGCTCCTGTAGCTAACAACGGTTAGCATGTGCTAGCATTACACGAACAATAAAAACAGCATAAACTCTTAAAAATACTTCCAGTTACTTCCTCTGCCGTCTCTCCACAGACAGTTGGTACAATCCCTCTTTCAGGAACAGTCTTTCAGCCAGTCCAGTATTGTACTGACCGAGGTTGTGAAAACAGTCCGACACAAAGTGGTTCACACACGAAACCAAAAATTAAAAAATTAAAAAATACAATTATGAACCTGAAAAGGGGAATAATATGTCTCCTTTAAGCATGTTTTTCTCTAGCCAATGTCTACAGGTCCAGGAAATGGTCAAAACAAACGCGCCGCTTAGCCAAAAAGGAGCTCTGTGCATCTGCACTCGATTGCTCTTACTGAACACCTTGACCCGTCTGTGACCTTAAAAGTGTAATCTAGTGGTTTGAAATTGAGTTGAGATTATAACATTTGAATTTAGAGAGCTGAATTTGAATTTCGAGATCTGAATTTGAAAGAACATAAAAAGTTGAATTTTTAGTGAGGCTCAAATTCAGTTTCAAACTAATAAATTCAAATTCAAATTATGCTATTCAGATTCAGCTTTGCAATACAGTTATTCAAGTTTAACAATACAAATTCAAATTATGCAATTCAAATTCAGGTTTTTAATGCAGTTATTCAAGTTGGGCAATTCAGATTCAGTTTCTACTGACACAAATATCAGCCATACAACCCAGTCTCTGACCTAGAGTTTTTGGGACAGAAAATGCTTCAGTCATGGCATTGAACCAATATCCATGGTTTATAGATATTATTTTGTTTGAGGTGCATGGCCAGGTGTTTCAGGTTGATAAATCAATTTGTCAGGGTCTGAGATATCATATTGGTTATTTCCTCTACATAGTCTTCAAGAACAACTGCCTCCTCCTATCCCTGGTAAAAGAAAATGGATAGAGAGAGACCACTGGGGAATCTGGGATGACTGATTTGTAGTGATTTGTTGTGATCTGTGGCAACTGGGTGACACAGACTGATCTGGTCCTGGTCTTCATCTGAGTAATAGGACACCTGAGGCAGTGACTGGCTGTCAAAAACCTCAATAACTTTATCCTGGTCCTCAAAGCTAGAATCACCATCTTTGTGTTCAGACTCAGTGGCAGATGCATCTTCACCTGATTCTGCTTTGGAGGCAAAATAGAAAAGCAGCTAGGGTAGTTTGACAGTGTCATATTGTGTCAATAGAGATATCATCAGGAAAGAATGTTGTTCTCATATAATAAATTTGAAGTCTGATTCATGGCCTTTCAGGATACCATTAAATCCAGCAATGATGTCCATGACAACCTTTCTAGTGCCCCCTCATTGTTTTGCTCTAACCAGTTTCCTGTTCTTCTGCTGTCTCCAACCGATCTTAGTAGTCCATGTAGTTTGCCTTCTTCTGGAATCTGCTTTCAAAGCTCTTCACTTTGTTTGGATACCTTTCTTAACTTGATTGTCTCCCTGACCTTTTCAAAAAGACCCAGTTTTCAATAACATAATTATTAGTATTTTTTTCTATTGCAGTACTTGCTTTTTATCTCTATTTGCTACTCACTGTGGTTATTGTTATGCATGTTGAGTGTACCGCTGTGATTTATCATAGCACCTACACCTGTGGAACCAGCTTCCAGTTGTGGTTCAGGAGGCAGACACCCTCTCCACATTCAAGAGTAGGCTTAAGACATTCCTCTTTGATAAAGCTTATAGTTAGGGCTGGATCAGGTGAGTCCTGAACATCCCTTAGTTATGCTGCTATGGGCCTAGACTGCTGGGGGACTTCCCATGATACACTGAGCTCCTCTCTTTGGCCACCCACCTAGAGCCAGGGTCTGTCCCAGGTTTCTGTCTCTTAAAATAACTTTTTTCCTTGGTGGGAACTGCAATTCTATAAAGAGAGAAGGACAGAGACAGAGACAAAGATGGGCCGCAACAACAATGGAAACAACTATACTTCAGTCAGCCAACTCACGTTTGAAATGTTTATTACAGCAGTATAGCATATTTAGATTTTGGCAATAGGCTCCGACCTCATCATTCCTCACTGATATGTTTACATAGAGATATTGGGGAGTGATGAGCAAATACCTTAAACCCCCAGCCAGAGCCTACAGGTGCCTGATGGGGTGGTGGTGGGGCTTACAGAGCAGCAGGCAGCAATACAGATGCAGGGCAACAGCGGCATTGACGGAGCAGAGGGAGAGCTGGGAAACTGTGCAGTTTAAATAGACTGCCAGTTTGAAAGGGTGCGCTTGGTTAGTGATTATGGAGTGGGGCATGTCATGTGTGTATATCAGCGCAGCTCGAGTTGACTGCCTGAACTAGCTCGCAGGCTTCACTCCATTAGTATAAATGACTAATGATGATGATGATGATGATGACAACAGCCACAACGATGGGGAATGATGATAAATAATGCTGATGATAATAATAACTATAATATGTATAGTTCCCATACCCAACAAACACCTTTAGTCCATGATTCAATGGTCAGAATTTTCAGTAACTGGTACAACCAATGTGGCAAATTTTAGTTTGGCATTTTGATAAAGTCTATATCTCTAGCTGATATTTCAACATGATCACCCTTCCAGAGTGGTAGCTTAGACACAGTTTTCAAACTTCAGTGACACCAACGAATGGGCCAAGGGGATGAGCAAGGAGTTTTCATGTAAAATAAAAAAAAATGCATATAATGAAGGTATAAAAAATACATTATTGCAGATAAATATTCAACAATTGTTTTATTCCTATAATTATCAATGGCATAACAAGTATACATTTTAGTTATAAACTAAAATCCTGTTTGACACTTGAACTGTTTTGGAATATAAAATATTTTTGCACAAATTTAAATTAACCTGTTGAGGGAATTAAATTGAATTATACTCAAAAATAAATTATGGGGTCCTTGATAACCAATATAAACAGTTAACAGTTGAGAAATACCCAAATTAATAAACTTCTAATCTTGTAAATATCAGTTGACCTGAACATAAACAAATATACAATACCAGTCAAAGTTTGTGTACATCTGCTTGAACAAACCACTGGTAGGGACCACTGGGACTTTAAACATGAATTTATTTATTTTGTATGATTTTACCTGAACATGTCAGTCACTTCATGCTAATGTTACCTGATAGCCCCTGATGCCCCCATGACCAGTTACAACAAACCTTCAGAGGCCTGTAATACAAAGCAAGTTCAGCATTCCCAGGATCTTTAGTTATCATCTTTAGGCTTCACTAACCCTAAATTCTGCTGTCTTGCTATGTGGTCACACAAAGGTGGTTATCAACTCAGTATGGGTCGACCCTGCTTGAGCGCATTCACATAAATAGTGCAGCATTTGCATATGACCAATCACAAACAGAAAACAAATCACAACAAAATTGCAGGTGCAAAACACAGGATATTAATGTAGGTGTAAATTATTAGGCTTACAATATCACTGCCCAATCATTACAGTAGATTTAACTAGAATTGCATTTGTGAATTCTTTCAGCAGAATGTGTTGCGTACATGTATTCTTGTGGCTTTTATAGAGTTGATCTCTTATCTCAAACATACCTGTTCAGCCTTAGTTACCATGGCAATGTACCCTGTTAAGTGATCTACTGTTGTAGAACTGAAGCTTGTGGCTCCCTGAACCTTGGTGCCTAACACAGACACACCGAAGAAAGAACAGTGAAGGATTGTGGCCTGCCTATTCCTTTAGATTTCTTAGATTTCTTCTCTAACTGATTGCATGTGATGATTATACAATCTTCACATCATAATCATATGCTTAAAGTTCAAGGATGATGCTGTGAAATTGTCTTAATACAGTTGTTTTTTAAAATGTGGAATATAAGCAATGACAAGGCTTCACAGGGTAGAAGTAACCCTGAGTGGTTCAGTGGTTTTCAACCACTTAAATATCCTGTCATGTCAAGCTATTATGTTCCTTTCCTCCAGGGTAGTTCCCCTGTTCTCATTTTGTCTCTGGTCCATGAGAGTAGGTTGGGATTTCCACTTTGTTCTAGAACCTTCTCTTCCAGCATATTTAAAGGATCAGTGTTATAGTGTATTGTTAGGTGTATGTTGTAGAATTTATGACACTCCCAAAGAACTGGTCTAAGGCCTTGGACAGCTCTCCCTCTGCCCTCAGAGTTCCACTTCATGGATGTTAAGGTTAGAAGAAGGAGCTGTAAAAGAGACCCTTCTGCCTATGTTTCCACCAAGTGTTTGTTTCTGATGGTTTATTCTGTGGCTTTGATTAAGCCTTCCAGTGGCAACTTCTTCTAGAAAGTTCTTCCTCTTGGCTTGAACATCTGTCTCTGTTACAGTAAGGTTGCTGTCTGACAGGTTCTTCAAGTGCTCGTAGGAAAATATGAAGAAATGTCAGGTGTTTGAGGTTATGAGTCAGGTTTGTTTGTTTGATGTAAGGGGTAGGGTTAAGGTGATGGACTAAGTTTATCCCTGGAATGTAGCCTGTACTATTCTCAAACCAATGAGAAAGTTACCTTATTATCCTCCACTGTCACATGTACCCTGTGCAAAGTGCACAGGTAGGCACAACCACAGAGACTGACTGCGATCTGTGCTGTGTTGCCAGGGTCATGAAAATAAAAAGCTAGAACTTATAGCATAGCATGTGATGATGATCTTCACAGCATAATCATGTGAAACAGTTGGTTTTGTTATAGAATGTGTAGAATTTAATTAACGACAAATCCTTACTTCTGCTTGACGAGGACCGTGACGGAGATGCATCGACAAAACTTGAAAAAGAGTTGGTGTTTTGAAGGTGATGAGTTGACATGTAACGTGTACTATTCCCGTACCAAAGAGGAAGTGGCAGAGGTTGAGCAATTTTCTCATACCATTTCCATTGTAATGCTCCACCGTCACACTAACTGTGCCAAGTGCACATGTATGCTCAAGACTGACTGCAATCAGGTTCATTAAAAAGAGCTAGAACTTACTGCATGATTTTTACTGTAGTTGATTTTTATTTAGTGATTTTTGTTTACATTTTCTTTAACTGTATTTCTATTTACAGATATTGTTTTGATAACAATTCCAGTTCTGCACTTTTGGACACCTTCATACAGTTTAATAATTAGTGTCATGGACATAAAATAGCTGTTGGACAATGCAGAATGAAAAAAGTGTGGATGCTCCCTATTTCAAAATACAATGAATAGAGATTATATTAATGTGTACAAGTGCAAATGTGGTCAAATAGTCACATCTCATTCATATACAGTATATCTCCCTTTTGTGAATTTACATTAAAAAAGATTTACATAAAAAAAATCTTGTTGGATGTGCTACACTGTTTAAAATCGAAACTGGAGTACAGACATCAAAAGTTTTGTTCTTCACCTTACTACTGATTTACTCATAGTCTTTGTTGTTTCTGAAACTGTTGTTTCGTTTATCAAGTGTCAGGGCAAGGACCATCTTGTGATTTGACCTAAATATTATAAAGACAGAAGATATTCAGTTACAAATGTATGAAACACAGAAAAAGCAGCAAATCTGGACACAAACCTCAAACTGTTTGGTGCTTTTACTGGAAAAACAGTTTTTGCATTAAACATGGCTGCTTGTACAAACAGTTCATTTTCTACATAACTGTTCTGCTTCAGAGGATCTGAAGGCAGTTTCCATCAGACATCAGGCCTCAGGTTGGAGTCGGAGGCAGTGGAGTAGTCTGGGTTGTTGGCGTAGTTTAGTCCGGCAGCAGCCAGTATGGCCTGAAACAGAATGACCCTCTGCAGCAGGTCAGACATGAAGGAGAAGTTGTAAACCTGCTGCTCTGCTGTTACCCTGTCCTTCATCTGCTGCAGAGTCTGCTCTGCCTCTTTATACATTGCTTCACTGAAGTGCTGCCCTCCATTTGCTGCCACCATGTCATCAATCTTATTGATCAGCTCAGCCACTTGAGTTCTGTCACACCTAATCTTGTTGTTAAAGACGTGGTACCGGTTACCGCACCTGTTGATCACCTCTCGAAGTTTTGGATGGCCTGTTTGCACATACTCCCGAATGCTTCTGCCCTTCAGCTCATCTCCACGTGTGAACAGTACGATCATGTACTTAGAAGCCTCGGGTCCAAAGATTTTCTCCAGGGCTTCGACGCAGTTTTCTTCTTCTTTGGTGAACCTGCCGATCTGGATTACCAGCAGGAAGGCGTGAGGGCCGGGAGAGGACACCTGGATGCATTTTGCTATCTCTGTCCTTATGCTCTCTGCACTTCTAGTCGTATCCAAAATCCCGGGCGTATCAACCACGTCGATCATTCTGCGACAGTTGACTTGTTCTTTCTCGCAGGTCACTGTCACAGAGTGCGCACTCGCTAAAGACGTAAATACCTTTTTACCGACGATGGTGTTACCGGCCGCACTCTTCCCAACTCCAGTCTTCCCAATCATCACAATTCTCAATGAAGGACCTGTGAAAAAATGTTAAAACAAAACATTGACATAATTAGTACAAGTGTTGACTGCAATATGCTGAAAAGGTTCCAACTTCACCTTCAGGAATTGAGCAGCGGTTCCCCATCTCTCTGTGTCTTTGACTTAGTGTAGTACAAACTGAACACTATCGTTTTTGTGTGAGGCAGTTCTCAGCACTCCGCCCACAGGGTGGATCACATGCAACAGTGTGTGTATATCAGTGTGAGTCAGTCAGACAGACTTCAAAGCTGATCCGGAGACTCCAGTGAAACCTACCTGCTGTCTGTTCTCTACTAAGCAGCTAGAATGTCTGATAAACCTCGTAAGTGCTCATTTTTTCCTTTTTTCCTTCTTTTTTTCAACAAAGTTTTTCTTTACTCAAATCGAGGGTCAAAGCATTGAGAGTGTATACTGGGTATACTGTGTGGTATATTTTGAAGCCCATTTTGGGCAAATTGTGATTTATGAGCTTGGGCTATATAAATAAAAATAACTAGATTTTACACTAATAACAACTTATTAAAAAAACTATGCCCAAACTTGCCAACACTAATACATAAAGATTTGCTGGAACTTTCATTTTATCCTGACAGTAGAACATGAGGCCGATAATTTGTGAAAGGTTCAGGTTCTTCTGGCTCCTCCTACTGCTCTTAATGACATTTGAAGGAATCTAGTGGGCCTGAATTCCCAGGTTGTCAAATACCACATGGGAATGAAACTCAGCAATCCACTATCTTCAAATCTCAAACCCATTGTTTTTATCTTTCTTGGCTCTGATTGGTTATTTTCATTCAGGCCCTGGTGTGGATTTTTGCAAATGTCATTAGGAGCACGAGGACGAGCCAGAGGAACCTGTTATTTTCGTAGGATACTACTGCATTTTATTCTTCCTACAGATATTTTTTCTGCCTTGTACTGTCAACTTTGTCCTGGTTAAAACTTGCCTTAAAAAAATTATACATAATTTTTATTTAAATAACAGTCATATTATTCATATTTTATTGTATATTTTTAGCTATATTTCACTATTTTTATTATTATGCATCAAAACAACAAGATAAATTCCTTCTATGTAAAAACCTACTTAACAAGAAACCTGATTCTGATTCTGATTCATATAGCACCTGAGCAGTTAACAGTCGCTCTGCTTGGAAAGAGAGCTGAGTTAAGGAACATCATTGGAAACATGATCCTTGGTAGTAATGCTTTCAACACAGAGTCAAACATCCTCGTCGTGGGAGAGACCAGCTCATTCAAAATCATAAACACTCCTGATTTCTTTGATGAAGAAAGTCTCCTCCCGGACCAGCACATTATTGACTTAATGGCACTGTCTCATCCTGGCCCCGATCTGTTCATACTGACAATAGATCCAGAAAACACCCAAGAGGTAGATGTTGTGGCTCAGATCAGCAAACTTGAGCATACGTTTGGAGAAAAAATCACAGAACACTTGGTTGTTACGTTACCAGACATGGAAAGCTTCCACTCACTCGGCCATCTGAAGGAAATCTTCAACATCTGGTTGGCACCCGATGAAAGTATGGCCAGTGAATGTAGGAAGTGGTGTTCTGACCGTGACCCTTTCCTGTATGACTACAAAAACTACAGTCAAGATGTTGTGACTAAAAGGAAGACAGCCTTAGAGAAGATCCTAGAGAAGCAAAGGTAGAAACTTCTTTACTATGTAACATTTCTGACCATTAACATAACATATAGACAGCAAGTCCCACCCTATTTATGGCTAGCTTGTGTTTTTCAGGGCTTTTTTCACCAGACTTTCTGAAGAGCTGAAATGTCCCTGTAGTTTATAATTAGTATTGTAACAGGCCTCATATATCACACAGTTGATCAACTGGAAAGAACAGAAAACGTTTCATTTTTCTATAGGGGCGTATTGTCAGACAATTATAATGACAGTATGAGTTGTCAGTAGCAAAAACAATCACTTTTAATGGTTTTTATTTTGACCAGCCCCAAAGCAGGATGGGACTTCCCTATAGCTGTCATCGTGTGATACACTAATTATGACAACTATTTCAGGTGTGGTGGTGATCCTCTGTGCCACCATGGGAGAGCAGGTAAGTCTGGTTTTATTTTATTTTTGCATTTCATTATTTTTTATCTTGCGAAGACATCCGCAGGAAAAAAAATACCAAGTGTCTTAAACTGGCTAAATCTGGTCCAGCTGTTCTCAGTGGGCATTGGGTTGGTTTTGCCTTGTCACTGCTTCTGTTCATGGACAAAATTTACAGGCATAGCCAGGGGTTGGACGGTGTATAATATGGTGTTTTTACCAAATGTTAAAATATTGGCTACATGTTTTTATAACCGGAAAAAGAAAGAATCAATTTAGGCCTACAACAATAATAAATAAAAAAAAAAGTCAAAGCCACAGGGAGCTGAAGCTCCGGAGCTGCACTTTGCTTATCCCTGGTGTTATTTCTTTTTTATTATTATTTTACATTTAATTAACCAGGTAAAGTAGCTCGTCTGTTGGATTGGACCACACGGGCCAGCCTTCACTCCCATTGACAGGTACCATGGTAATCAGATAATCAGAGTTATTCACAATACCTGTCAAGGATCATAATGTTTAGCTGATTGGTGTACATTATGTACACAATACATATCAAAAATAGATATAAAAGCAAGTTCAGTGGGAGCGGCAGACAGCCAAAGGAGGTACAGACTTTCAGGGGGTCCAAAGTAATGAATTTGTTAGAACGTATGGTTACTGTTGGGAATGCTGAGTAGAGAACGGAGATGTGGAGGGGTTTGGCTAATGATAGTTTTATAAATGAACTGATACTAGTGCATCTGAAAGACTGGTGTGGAATGTTGCCCAGTTTACTAGAGAGTACAAGTTACAGTGACGAGAACTGAAAGGGGCACCTGTGACAAAGCAGATGGCAGTATTGTAAATTACATCCAGTTTGTTGAGCAAGTGATTTGAGGTTAGTTCAGGAGTTGCAGGGAAGACAGGGTGGTGTTCAGGGAGGGGCTAGATGTATACAAGATGGTGTCGTCAGCATATAGGTGGATTTGAGAATGGCCAGTAGCATGAGTAACATTATTTATGTATATTGTGAAGAGGGTTGGACCTAGAATAGACCCCTGAGGGCCATCCATGGACAGGGATAGTTGGTCTGACATGAGACCCTCATCTCTCTCAGATTGTACACGACTAAAGAGGTAGCTGCTGAATCATGTCAGACTTTCCTATCTGAGGCAAATGTCTCTGTGGACCATCACATTCTGCTTAACAGACTGCTTTCAGAGTCAAAAGCCTTTGCCAGGTCAATAGACAAGGCCACACAGTATTCCTTTCTTTCAAGATATATGATGAAAGATTGCCAGCGTTCCCTTCAAAAACTTTACTGTCAGATTTTATGTTTGGTATTTTGATAAATTTATTCAGTCAAAAATTTTTTTAAAAATGTGCTCTAATTGTATCCTCAAGGTAACATTGCCAATGGAGTACCAAACATATTTAACATCATTCTACTAGGACTAACTGGGACTGGAAAGAGTGCATCTGCAAACACCATCCTGACTGCTGGAGACTGCGATCTGCATTCAGGACAACTTTTTAAGTCTGAGCCAAGCTCTATGCCGGTCACCACCCAGTGTGAGGTCAAAATAACGATGAAGCCATTTGGGGCTCCAGTGAGATTGGTCGACACTCCAGACTTCTTTAACGACCAACTTGAACACTCCCAGGCACATGTGGAGGAGTGTAAGATGTACTGTCAGCCAGGGCACTGTGTGGTGTTACTCGTACTACAGCTCAGCCGGTTTACAGATGCTGAGGTAGGAATATTAGAAAAGCTGGAGGACAAGCTTGGCTGGAAGATCAGAGAAAGCACAATCGTACTGCTGACCCACGGAGAGGACCTGGAAGGAAGTCTGGAGGAATTCATTGACGCACGTGCTCCTCTTAAAAACATTGTTGAATCGTGCAGCAATCGTTATCATCTATTTCGCAACACCTCTGACAATAAAAAGCAAGTCTTTGAGCTCATCAAGAAAATTCCAAATTATAACACAAGGTTCCCAAAATTAACAGACAAAACATTCATTTCAGAGTGCTTTGTATGTTAGCTTGGCTGTATTTTGCATTATCAGACCAATGATCAGAGCAAGCCTATACCTGGTCATCATGGAGCTTATTGCATTGCATTACTTCTCCTACTCCTGTGTAACTTGTAAATGTACATTTTGTCAGTGATTCAAATAGGTCTGATATTGTGCCCATTGATGGCTGGTAATGCTGGAAAACAGTTGACCACACAGAGCATTGTAAGTTAGATTGAGAAAGGGGATGTCACCTTCCTAACTAGCTGTTTATTTTTATGAAAAATATTGATAAACAAATTAATTTAGCCATTTAAAGTGACAGATTCTAACTAGAGACAAAAAATCTACTCCATGTTCATCATAAACATCTGAAAATATAAATGACTCAAAAAAATCGGTAGAGAAATGTAAACATTATATTGCTTTTAATCCAAAAAAACTGCAGCTCCCTGATTTACTTGTATTTGTTTACATCCTATTCTTTCCTTTGTCTAGTATGGTGGTGACGCTGATGTATCCCAGCAACAGGTCGATGCGGCCAATGCAGCGTCTATGTAAATATTTCTATGGTGTTTAATAGCGAGCTGTCTTCTTCTTCACTGCTTTGAGGGCGCATTGAAACTTTTTTGTACTTTACCACCACCAATTGTCGATGTGCAAAATAACATAAAATTATCAGTGTTTGTGTTTTTCATTATGTACACAATAAAACCGAAATTGCTCCAACGCACGAATAATAGTCAAAAATGCCACAAGTAACCTGTAGTACATCCATGGGATATGGTGCTGAGGAGAAACTTAGGTGTGGTGTGACGTTTACGTTATTTCATTTTTGTTTTTCTGAAGTGCACATCAAGATTATTCAAAGGGCTCAACAATAAAGTTAACTATAAAATATCCTTTACGTGTTTTGAACCCTAAGAAAGCAACACAATAGAAATCATTTCTAATATGTAGAGATATGTAACTGTGGCACAGAGCTGGTGAGATAGCTTCCTCCATTTTGGACTTTCAGTTCAAAGGTCAGCATTGTCAAGTAAATACATACTGTATGACATAAATTGTTTGCGTGACTTCTGTTTATTACAGTTTGTGTTGAATAAATATTTGTTTATATGTGTGAACATCAGAGTTTTGTCTTTTCTGTTATTGATCACTAACAGCCACTTTGGTGAGTTCAATGATGAAGTTAATGTACTTCCTGTGTCACGGTGTCAGACAATCTTATTGTATGTATCCTTAAATACTGAAATAAAACAATTGAAGGGGAGAAGACAAATGTAAAATACTTTGTGTCCAGAGAAATTCATAGGCTGAGCTTTCAGGAAACCAGAGAAAGGAAGTTTTACTGGTATGAGGTATAGGAATGAAATCGGATTGAAACTGTACAATGAACCCAAACAGTGAACTCAGTGACTGCAAGAAATTTGTGTTAAACCAGCGATTTGGAGGAATTTATTTCCTGTTTAGGGAACTTTTTATACAATTCTCCATCCGAGCCATTTTTTTTTTTTTAAATCATTGTTAACAATCATACAGACTTAATAGGCTTCTTTTTTGACAGTTTCAGTGTTTTCTTGTCCCTGACACTTGATCATTGTTCTATTATACAATTTGCTTTACTTTTACTTTTCTTCACAGAAGTGGACCAAATCCTGAGATATAGGCCTACTATGTATATTTTTTAAGTTTTTTAGCACACCCTAAAATCAAGGAGGCCATGCGACCCTCCATGAAGCTTTTGCAACCCTTAGTGACTGTTTCCCTCATCTTAACTCAAAAATGCACCGTTGGGCCGAACACTCCAGAGACTCAATGTGAGTTATTATAGGTTGTTTGTTACAGCGTTAGATTGGCTGAATGAATGCAGAAGCACATTCCATTCATATGAGAGAGAACTACAATACAAAACTTTAAAAATGGAAATTGGAAGAGACTTTTTGGCTGTTTGGACTTCTACAAGAAATTCAGAGAGAAAATCTAAAACCGACTGAAGTCACTATGAGGAAGCAACATTATAGTAACCACAGGAAGTAGATGCAGCATCTCTCTGCTGAAGCACTTCTTTTGAAACTCAGACACTTATGAGCAAGAGATAGAAGGAGAGACAGAATCACAATGGTTGGGTCCACATGGTCTCTGATGTATTTTTGTCGGATGGCAATGCTTCAGTTTACAGGTAAGAATACATTTCGACATATATTAAAAAATAACTTTTGCATTATTAATGAAGATACTTTATAACCTACATTTATTTATTTTCTCATTTCAAGGAATTGAGGAAATGTATTCATCATAATATAAAACAACATTGTTTAACAAAGGAAAGTTTGTGGTGCAAACATAAAAAAGATAATTGAATTCATAGAATATTACAAAAAAAAGAATGTGTGATGGCATAGTGATGACAATATGGGTTCATCGTCACATAAAATGATTCAACTTTAACTGCGTTTGAGAACCAAGATTCAAGTCCACCTCCTCTCGTCCTGCTCACTTTACATAATTTCTCTCATCTTCTACACAGCAGCAGCTAAAAAACGTCCCGTCTCCTTCACCATCAGAGTTGAGATGAAGTCACTTTGTCTTGTGAAAATTAGTTTAGAGAGTCTGCAAAAATGTTAAAAATGTTCTATTTTTTTGTATCTTCATCATCAGGGATCATTCATCATAGGCTATTATTGATGTATGATTAATGCATTAAGGTGTTTTCACAGTTTAAGATAAAATTATTGATCCCCATCAGAAAAGACCATTACGGCGATTAAATAGTGATCATTAATTCACTTAAATAAGTGTGACAGCACAATATTTTAAACGTCACTCACTTTAACTCAAAGGGTTAGGTCCCTTGCATTTTATGTCTTATTTGTACTGATTATTATACACACATATCTCGTTACCATGGCACCTGTCAGTGGGTGGGATATATTAGGCAGCAAGTGAACATTTTCTTAGAAGCAGGAAAAATGGGCAGTATGAGGTTTTGAGTGACTTTGACAAGGGCCACATTGTGATGGCTAGACGACTGGGTCAGAGCATCTCCAAACCTGCAGTTCTTGTGGGGTGTTCCCGGTCTGCAGGGGTCAGTACCTATTAAAGTGGTCCAAGGAAGGAAAAGAACAAGAGATAAGATCATGGACGGCTAAGGTTCATTGATACATGTGGGGATTGAAGGATGGCCCGTGTGGTTCGATCCAACAGACGAGCTACTGTAGCTCAAACTGCTGAAACAGCTAATGCTGGTTCTGATAGAAAGGTGTCATCACAGTTTGTTGGTATGGGGCTGCAGAACAGGGTGCCCAGGTGCTCATAATGATATGGCTAGTTGGTGTATGTCACATCTACAGACATAAAGTCAGTAGTGCCCAGAGAAGCGAGAATACTAATTTATGCCCCAATTTTTTTAATGGTCCATCCAGCAAAGGATAAATGCCCTGTGTTACGGCTGTTCATTTGAAAAAAACACCTTTTTAGACTGCATCTTGACACCCATCACTAGCACTCACATCTCACTTTCACTTTTTAAATATAGAATCACTACTGTGATATAGTTTTTAAACATGCTTTTACCTTTTCTTTTAGGGGAGTTGCTCTTCCAATTCTTCATGACGTAAATTACTTACTGTAATACTTATTGAATTCATAAATTCTAGATCACTTTTGGGCAGAAGAGTCTTACAAATGTAATGTAACACCTTTGGACGCACTGAAGGTCAGAGAAGTGGGATTGGACAGTTGGGAGCGTTTCAGTGTGTGGGTTTGATTGTGTTCTGTTGGGGTTTTTTTACAGGTGGGAAATGATGAAGATGTTGGTGTCATTTAACTATGAAAACATCAATCTGATGAAGTCTGATCAACACTTCTGCCTCCATCCGACTGTAAAAAAGGAGAAGTACTGGTTATCTTAAGTACTTGCTTGGTTTTAAAAGGACATTTTTACCAGCTGTTTCTGTGCAAAGTTAACTGAAACTTGTTTGAGACTCCTTCTTTTGGGAGGTGTGGACTTTCTTCTCCAAGAAATTTGTATCTTATTTGACTAAAAACTATGCATTTCACATAATTTTAGACTATTGTCGTTATAATGTTTATTAATTGTATTAATTATTATTTAATTAAATGAAGATTTATTTCATTTTCAAGACCAATCCATCATGGGATGATTCAGACACATTAACTAACAACAAAACAAACATTTCAGCATGCTAACAACAAAATACATAAACAACAGCCAAACCATAAACCTTACACTAATGAAATTCAAAAAGATATCCCACAATAGAAATACAACAATTTCATAAACCAACACAGCCCCCCTTAAGCACAAAACACAATACACAACTCCAAACAACACAAAAAATAAAAAAAATAAAAATAAACCATCCACATTGATCCAGTCATAAACCAGTAGTCCGCAATCCAAATGCAGTCTGAGGAATTTATCACATATCACATGTTACTTTTCTCCTCCTATCCCATGCTTTAAAAAGATATTCAGAATGCAAAAACATTATCAAAAAGGTGTTCCATTAAAGCTCCTTTCTCAAATCTAAACTAAATAAGTATTGGACAATTTGAAACAATATTTGGCGTAAATATTATATAAGGGACAGTATAAAATGTATTCTCTACTCATCTACCTCAGAATGTTCACAGATTCTTTCATCACCTCTGTAGCTTCCTGTTTCAATGTGCAGTGCTAATATAGCACATCTTAAATGCAAAACTAAAATAAACACATAGACTGTGCTGTGGTTGAAGAAACACCAGCGTACAAAGTTCAAAAATGTAGTCAGTAACCTAATCCAAGTATGGCAGGATTAAAGTAACGTCATTTAATTACTTTCTGTTCTGTTGTCAATAAGAAGTATTGATGCAAGTGTATTCTATAAGACAACAGAAAAATGTGAACTTTGAAAAGCAGATGAAACGGAAAGAAAATTATAAAAACTGTCCTCTGGTCACAGTAAATTGTAAATTACAGTAAAATTGTAATCTGGTTAAATAATCCCCATTTTTACTAAATGCAATTGTAATTGAGAACATCTTTTTTTAGTGACTGTAATGGATTAGGTTTACCTTTATATGTATCCCGATTATAAAAGTTACAAGTAATCTGTTACTCCCCAAGCCTGTATATAACATTATAATTGTTATGATTAATGATCATTATGCTGTTTTCGTTGTGCTCCCTCTGCATTCGGTGGCCTGCGCATAGCGCTTAATGCATGTGTGCATAATGGCTGTAACTGTAACTGTAACTGTGACTGTAATAATCAATTCAGCTCAATTGCATTCAAACTAAAGCAACATGCCTGTTTTCAAAATGTAAGTCGTAGGAAGCACAGATATTTGTGTAGAAATGTATGGAGAGTGTAAGAGTACAAAGTCAGTTCAGATACCTGACTACAAAGTAACAGAGCAAAATGCCATGGCCCACAGCAATTTGTGACTATTTGTTTCTTAATTGTGCAAAGGAACATTTGAGAAAAATCTCTTTAAATACTTTGAGTATTTTATGTCAGTTTATAATATTAACTATTTTATTTTGTTTTAAAAAGGAGACAATGTTAAAGTTGTTGGAATATCTTTTTTTAAGTTCGGTATTTACTACGTTGTAGTTTGCACAATAAAAATGGTTCACATTCTGAAACTGTTTCATGCATTCTGATTCCTTCACATATTCATATCATGAATCGTATCATGTTGTGGGGCCAAGGAACCACGACACGGCTAAAATAATTTTTCTAATATTTTCAAAATTACCACATTCACAAACTTCCTTGATCCGTCAGTATCCTTTTCGGAGCCTCAAACTGATGGAAAAATTACGGAGCCCCTAAAGGGACATGCGGGGGGGGATGAAACGTTTGCACTAGATACTATCTAGTGAGCACTAGATATGATCCTGTTGTGGCAATCAACACATGGCTAATTTTAATATTCAAATGAGTATTAAACTAATTTGTCTGTAACTAAAAAATAAATGTAAATTAATCTGTAACCTTTTTTGTTACAGTCCGCATTTAAATGCCCTGTCCTGCAGCCGGACACTCACTTGTCCTCCTTTTGAGAAAATAACAAAAACAGTCCGCCTTTTGACACATTACCTTGTTAGTTTAATACTTATTGGCTTAAAATGTGTGTCAAAATAAGTAATTTCATTGGTTACATTTTCGTGTTGTGACCTATCAACACATGGCTAATTTTAATATTCAAATGAGCCATGTGTTGATTCGCCACAACACTGGATCTGTATCTAATGCACTAGAAACTTTTCATTTTTAAATTTTTTTTTCATGTCCCTTAGGGGGCTCCATAAAAAAATACATTGTACTGAATTATACATGCAGTCAGCTCAGCTGCCCTTTTAGTACGAAGAGGATCAGCCTGTGGCCATTCTGTCAGGTAGCCCACCATAAGTTCACCACAAATATGCATTGAAAATACAATGCTTTTAAAAGCGTTTTAATAAAAACAGTATTATCCAGGATGATTCTGTGAAGAGCAGTGATGTTTCCCTGCCTCATTATTTTTATTTTTGTCCTGCTTCCTGTTTACACCGGCAGGCACGTGACCTGTGACAGAGAGATTCCTAAAGGGGAAGTCTTCAAAATCAACATGAAACATTTTAAAACATGAAAGAGACATTTCACTACACTTTTAACATTGATTATGCGGCAGCTTAAAAAGAGAAGAAAAAAATGTAAGAATTAATGTGCTGAAGTATATTTATTGCACATTGCTCTATTGCAAGATTTAGACGTGTGTATGTGAATGGTCATGTTGTGTGTTTTTAGGTGTGAGAAAATTGATATGTGGCGTGAGAGTGTGTGTAAACTGTCAATTGCACCTCACAGTCAGTGTGAGAGTTGGCAGCACTGAGTCTGAACTGCACTGCTCCACTGCACCTTTAAATTCAACGTCACCTTTAAAGCTGAATTAAGACAATATCCAATACTATTAAATATTCAAAACCCAGCCCTACATTTCTGGGATTTCATATTAAAACAAAGCTCTTTCTATAAAGCCTTATGCTGCCTGGAGTTGGGTAATGAGTCCACATTTCCTGAGGCTGGGTAAACCGTCAACAACAAAGGTCATTACACCTCTACCACCTCAGCCCCAGGGCAGGTACTCAAAAAATTAAACCCAACCAAATCATAATGAAAAAAAAAAAAACATACTGGACAGAACTGACAATATACACCTATGTATATATATATAAATATTCATAAGCAGACAGACTTATATGAGACAAGACATGAAGCCAATCAGTGGCTCTGATCCAGTTGAAGGCCCCCATTCCTCAATGGATAGATCATGTCAGTGGATGGATTTCATTGGCACAAGTGGATTCAAGATCAATTCCAAAGGACTTATGTCGCCCTCTGGTGGTGGTTTGCAGTCAACGCCCAGTGAGAGAATGCTTGTAGTTGTCCATAGTGAATGGTGAAGTATTATACTGTTACAGTGCACTTAATACTTTGTGTGAAACATGCAGCCATTCCATTCTATAAGAAACAATCTCCATTTATTGATTGCATTTACACCTGGTTGTCTATTTATTCCAAATGTGTGTTTTGTTATGCCCACTTTATAGACTGCAGGAATGTTCTTGCCACATTATGGTAGAACAATATCAAAGGATTGTCTTGTTGTCCTGGCAAAACAAATAATTGTAGTTATATACAGTGTAGTTAAACTATGTAGTTCATTGGTTTATTTAATCATTTTTGATTCCAGGTGAAGTAAGGAGGGCCATCAAAGAAAATCTTGCCCAGGGCCCGCTGTTGTCTGGAGCCAGGCCTGAGAGCACTGTGTCAACCTATTTGACTACAGTGTCTGATCTAAAAATGAGGAGAACATTGACTAAGTACAGACTGAGTGAGCACGGCAGACCTGGCTGCACAGAGAGGAGAGGTTGTTTTACCTGCTCTTTTGTATTGTTACTGTCTATTATGAATGTATAGTTTGTCCGATGTACTGCAAGGAGTTTTTAACTGGTTATGAAACAGCCTCAGTTTAATACTGATCCTCTATATGACCCACATAAACAAACAAGACCATCAGTAAGAAGACTGCCGGTGTCTATATAGTTATTCTTTGCCACTGGTCAGATTCCACTTGAAATCAATGAAACGAGGCGGTAGGAACACTACCGCTTTTGTCCACAGGGGTCGCCAGAATCAATACAACAGGAAAGTTCCTTGTTGCTGCTTTAAAATAAAATTGAATCTTGTCTCCCACAGTGTGGCACGTCATCATTCTGTCCCGAACACAAAGATCGTGTATGGAAGGAGGAGGGGTTACTCAGTGTTCATAACACAGGCCCAGTGTTACTGTGGGGTGATTAGTCAGTTTTTTATTTGATTTTTATTCCTTATTTTTAAACAGAAGTATGAAATCATATTCTATCGATTTGAAGCAAGTCAAATTTGAAGCATTGAAACCACCGACCAAAGTTATCTTCTCAAAGTAATCTTGACTTTTCTGAAAGGTTGCCAGGCAACCAGACTCCAGGATGTCTCTATCTCCTTACTCACTTTGTGTATGGATTAAACAAACCAGACACAATGTAGGCCAATTGGTGAGCTTTAACTGAAGGTCTAGCTACATAGTCAAGATGCATGATGATATTAATCTTCTCCTAGCCTTTAAATCCTAGTTTGTTCTAACAAGGGTACGGCTGCAACTGTAGATAAAAACAGCTCATAAAGAAAACACAGTGCCTATCTTTCTATTCATACAGAGGACAGAGGTACTGAGGACAGAGGCATTGAGGACAGAGGCATTGAGGACAGAGGTACTGAGGACAGAGGCATTGAGGACAGAGGCATTGAGGACAGAGGTACTTGAGGACAGAGGTACTGAGGACAGAGGCATTGAGGTATTGAGGACAGAGGTATTGAGGACAGAGGCTTGAGGACAGAGGTACTGAGGACAGAGGCATTGAGGTATTGAGGACAGAGGTATTGAGGACAGAGGTACTGAGGACAGAGGTACTGAGGACAGAGGTATTGAGGACAGAGGTATTGAGGACAGAGGCATTGAGGACAGAGGTACTGAGGACAGAGACATTGAGGACAGAGGTATTGAGGACAGAGGTACTGAGGACAGAGGCATTGAGGACAGAGGTACTGAGGACAGAGACATTGAGGTACTGAGGACAGAGGCATTGAGGACAGAGGCATTGAGGACAGAGGTATTGAGGACAGAGATACTGAGAACAGAGGCATTGAGGACAGAGGTACTGAGGACAGAGGTATTGAGGACAGAGGCATTGAGGACAGAGGTATTGAGGACAGAGATACTGAGGTACTGAGGACAGAGACATTGAGGACAGAGGCATTGAGGACAGAGGTATTGAGGACAGAGGTATTGAGGACAGAGACATTGAGGACAGAGACATTGAGGTACTGAGGACAGAGACATTGAGGACAGAGACATTGAGGTACTGAGGACAGAGGCATTGAGGACAGAGACATTGAGGACAGAGGCATTGAGGTATTGAGGACAGAGACATTGAGGACAGAGACATTGAGGTACTGAGGACAGAGGCATTGAGGACAGAGGCATTGAGGACAGAGACATTGAGGACAGAGGCATTGAGGACAGAGGCATTGAGGACAGAGACATTGAGGACAGAGACATTGAGGACAGAGACATTGAGGTGTTGAGGTGCTGCAGTTGGACCTTTTTGAACATAAGGTCACGTGTTGGTTGAACATCGCCTCTGCCACCGGCACAGACGATCTTTGATGCATCGTCATCCCGGCGCGTCCTGATGATGTAAGCAGCGTGCGACGGGGCAGCCTGGGCTCCGGAGTTGGCAGTAGCGGCGGACAGAGATGGCTGCGCCCACGGAGCGGTGCTGCGGCGGCGGCGGAGGATTCGCTGGGTGTCCGCGGACGGTGAGGTGTTGGTGGCGGCTCGCGGTGCTCCTGCTCTCCGTGTCCTCCCTGCCGACGGTCACCGCGCTGGTGGAGGGCCTGTACTGCGGCACCGAGGTCTGCTACGACGTGCTCGGTGTCACCCGGGAGGCCGCCAAAGCGGACATCGCCCGGGCTTACCGGCAGCTGGCGCGCCGGTACCACCCGGACAGGTTCAGACCGGGAGATCCCGGTTTAGAGGGAGAGACCAACGAGTCCGCCCAGAAGAAGTTTCTGCTCGTTGCGACCGCGTACGAGACGTTAAAGGTGGGTCCAAGTGTCTGTCAGAGACTGAAGTCTCATCCAGATACTGTCCGTCTACAGGAGTGTGTTCCTATAACGCACACTGAGTCCAATCATGTCCTCATGTCCTCATGTCCTCATCAAACGTTGCCTTGTGACATCTGGTGTGTTTATGGTCTGTTCACATAATATCAGGAACTGTTGTTGCCTTATGGCCTCATACTGATCCACATTACTGCTCATGTGTCTCTTCTTCTATCTCTCTATAGCTTTAAGTTCACAGTGTTCACCTTTTAATAATATGAATCAATGTCCCTGTGCTACTGTAAGAGCACTGTGACTGTGTTCCAATGTTGGATATTTTCCTTCACATGGTGACCACCAGGGCGCCCAGGTGGTCACCATGGTCACAAGGTTCATAATGAAGTGTCTCAGGGTCCTTACAGGTAGCGGGTCAGCCTTTACGGGACACTGCTGCAGTCTCAGTGGAGCAGAGCTGTGGTCTCCATGGACTGACTACACTGTACCCAGTTATTCTCTAACTATAACATCGAATAGTCCATTCCACTCAGCATCTGGTAAACATTTCAAACTAAATGTGTACCTAGGTTAACTGTCTGTAGGTGATCTGAATGAGCAGGGTAAAATACAATGCACATTTTCCAGGATTATTTTCATGATATTTGGTCATTTTCATCAATTTCCAGGTGTTTAAATGACTGGAGTCAAAACTAGTCCCTAAATTTCCAGCTGTGAACCCTGTCAAATAGTTCTATAGTTTTCCTAAAGGGATTCATGCTGTCTTTGTGTCATATTCTATACTATCCATGAAGCCACGGTGTTGCATATTTGCATCCTTATAACGCACAAGTTATCTTTTTTTATGCCACTACTTTAAAGGACCAGTGTGTTGGATCTAGTCGGGTTGTTGCTGATTGCAACCCCTTCGCTTCTCCCTCCCGTTCCAAGTGTGTAAGAGAAACTACAGTGGCCGCGAAACATATAAAAAACCTCTAGAGGCCCTATTGTGGAGCCAGTGGTTGGTTTGTCCATTCTGGGCTACTGTAGACACATGACAGACTCCACGAGTCACGATGACTTTCAATTTTCATTTTTCATAGTGTCATCTACTTTGTGTCTTTCCGGGGATTAATAAAATCTATCTATCTAAATAATTTTAAAGTGACTGACCAATTTCTTGTGAAAAAGTAATTAATACAGTTCACATATATTATATTAACATATATTGATCCCTAAACTCATAATGGATCAATTCTTCTGCACTACTACAAGTTGCAGTGTATAGGTGCTACTCATGATTCTTTTTTAACACAGAAGAAAATGTGGTTGCACTCTGAGGTAGTATAATCACAGGACTGATGGTTTGGTTTAATTTCTGCCACATAGGCACAATAGCTTACAAATGATTCTACAACAAGTTGTTCCACAATAATAATTTCACCTGAAAACTGAGTCAAACTGTATGTGAGGGATAAGTGTGTTTTGTGAGCAGCTATGAAATGATTTGGGTTTTTAATGTTGAAATCAGGTTTGGCTGAGCTCCACCTGCAGGTCTTCATAACAGAAACCTTCAAGTAAAATCTTTCTGTGTGTGCAGGATGAGGACACTCGGCGGGACTACGACTACATGCTAGACCATCCTGAGGAGTACTACCAGCACTACTACGCCTACTACCGCCGACAGCTCACCCCCAAAGTGGACGTCAGAGTCGTCATCCTGGTCACCATCTGTGCCATCTCCATCTTCCAGGTACGATTCCTCCAACAGGTTCTAAAAGCTTCTCCAGATTTGCAGCGAGTCTTGCCGGACCACAGATGGACTGTGTGGGAGCCTAATTTATGCATTTGTGCAACTGTATTCTTTTGGAAAACAGTATCGCATCGGGACTCAGTACTGGCAGATGCTCACTGTTAAATGACTTGGATCAGAGCAGGGGCACTATTTGTACTATTATTGAAAAAAATCTATTGATATCCAGCATTATATGTGACGCACATTAATTACAAAAGATTAAATAAAAGGAAAGACAATCATCTTCTGCCAAATCTCCATTTCCTTCCTCTGTGTCAACCTGTCTGTCATTATTTATCACATATGAGGTACAGTCGCAGTCTGGACTTACACCTTAGTGTTAGTTGTGGGCACCTAACAACCCATAACCAATTAACCCTTCCTCCAAGTCCCGCCCCTTTTTGCTCTGTGCTCCAATAGCAGCTGAGCAAACCTCAGTCAGAATATATATCATGCAGAACCACTCACAGAGAGGCTGTAAGAAGATGTATTGCGATGATTTGTTTTATGATTGTATAGTTTCTCAAAAACATCGGTTTTCATATTTAAACCTCCAACCACTAGATAGCAGTTGTAAACTGAGGGCAATGATGTTGGACGTTACAGGGACTGTGATGCATACAAATGCAGATCTCACTGCTCGCAATGTATGACCTTGTTTACTGTATCACAATATAATGAATCGTAACCCCTGTATCGTTATGCGTATTGTATCGCCAGAATCTTGCCAATACACTGCCCTGCTCATAGATGCTGAAAGTAGAACTCGGCTTTATCTCCCTGTCTCTCCTGCAGTACTACAGCTGGCACAGCAGCTACAACGAGGCCATCAACTACCTGGTGACGGTGCCAAAGTACCGAATCCAGGCCACGGAGATCGCCAAGCAGCAGGGCCTCCTCAACCGCACCAAGGAGAAGGGCAAGAACCGCCGCTCCAAAGAGGAGATCCGGGAGCAGGAGGAGGAGGTGATCCGCGACATCATCAAAACCAAGATTGACATCAAAGGGGGCTACCAGAAGCCCAACCTGTCGGACATCCTGCTGTGCCAGATCGTGCTCTTCCCCTACTACCTGACCACCTACGTGGCCTGGTACGTCTCCTGGGTTTACCGCTTCACCATCTGCAGGGAGGACTACGGAGACGAGGAGAAGCTCTACATCATCCGGTCAGTTCTCGTGACAAGTGTTATTTAGACACAGTATTTGTGTGCTACTACCTGGATGACACTTTTATATGTTTCTCACCTCAGCATCCCGTCAGTGTCCTCACAGCAGACTCTGTTTTAATTCTCAGGAGGTACATGAAGATGTCTCAGTCTCAGTTTGACAGTCTGGATGAAAACACCAAACAGTCCTACGTGGAGAAACAGCTCTGGATCAAAGAAAACTACGAGGTTTGTCTTTCCATCTTTTCCCTTTAACTTCAGAGATTATTTTTTTAGATAAGATTTTTGTCATTTTATTTAGCTAATTTAATGTTCTGCCTCCAGAAAATGAGAGCTCCTCAGTGACAGAGCATCAGAGAGGCAGGGACAGTGCGTAGAGCCAAAATATTTTCACATCTTAATCTGTTAGACACCAGAGCTGGTGATTGTTGGAACAATGTAAATAAACGGTTTGGTGAGTTTTATTTAGTTTCTGTCGAGTTTGAATGTAAGACCGCTTAAGGTCTCAGTTTGGTATAAGAGAGAAACTTTAATTTAAAAGGTGTACAGTTGTATTTTCTGTTTAAAGAAGAAAACAGGTGTTTTTCTTTTCCTTACTTGACATTTGGTGCGTTTATTTTCTTTATTAAATCTGTTAGAGCTTGTTGCGCTCCAACGCTTGTAGGGTAGAGACAGCTAATAGATCCACTAAGTAGCTAGTGGTAGCAGCTAGTAGAGTTAGCATATGCAACAGTGCACAAGTAAGTGACTACCTGTGTTACAAGAGGAAAGGTCTGTGTTGCAACAATCCTCTTATACTTTAATCCCAGGGACAAGGCAAGACACTCAATCAACTAACAGTTAAGTTGACTATTAGGGGGCAGCTCTAGTCATATGATACATTTTCCAGCCGGCCATCATCACACCAACAACCAGTGATTGCTAATATACAGTATATTCACAGTGCACAGTAAGGGTAATTCCACCCTCTGTAATTTGAGTGCGTTAACGCCTCTGCTGTTTGTCTTTCAGGTGTACAGAAAGGAGCAGGAGGAGGAGATGAAGGTAAAGATGGCGACTGACCCGAGGATGAAGAGGTACCGCCGCTGGATGAGGAACGAGGGACCGGGCCGGCTCACATTCATGGACGACTGAAGGCCAGGAGCTCCGTCTGTGACATACACACCTGCCTCAGTGCCAGCATACACGGACAACACGCGCCGTGCTGTGTGGAGAAATACCTGTACAGAAAGATTAACTATGCCTGTTTATATAGTGAGAGATATTTTCATAGCGATCAAGCCTCTTAAAGCCGATGACTACGTGGATTAAACTGTGAGCTGGGGCTGCAGAGTAATTTTTTACATCATGCTATTTTTATTTTTCAAACCAACAAGCTCATTTCTTTTTAAATAAGTTCAATGATAATCGATGGAGGGGTTTTTTTCTGTAATTTTCTGCAGCCATTTTTTTATTTTTTTGTTCTCTCCTGCTGTTAAAAACAGATGTTTGAATGAGTTTTGATGCCTGAGTTTTTGTGAAATGGTTTTCTGCTGGATAACTGACACATCCAGGTGCCAAGTGATCAACGTACCACATAGTAACCAGAAGGCTACCAGTCTGACCCCTGCTACAAGCCAACAGTACTGTCAAAGTGTCCTTGGGCAAGGCACCGGACCGCTGCCTGCTCACCCTGTAAGCTGCTCCAGAGCATCAGCTAAAAGTCTATTAGCATGTATTGATTTTATGATGAATAAACCAGGGCCAAGGAGTCTTTTTGAGAAGAAGGATATCAATTTTGAACTTGTGCATTTAGAATGTGTTTAGCCTAGCTTAGCACAAAGACTGGAAGCAGGGGAAACCGTTAGCCTAGCTCTGTGATAAGTGAAAAATACAAAATTATAACCTTCCATTATGTCCGAAGCCCTTTGGGGTACGTTATCTTGATTAGTGAAAAGAGTAGAAATGTAAAAAAGACGAGGTGAAACTGATATCCATCTTCTCATCTGACTCTGGAATAGGACAGAGGGTTCCTTTGTTTACCAGAGAGGACACTGATAAACTGGTTAACAGACGATCACCTCCAGAGATTTTCTGTCTCTTCCGATCTGATCTGTGTTGTTGAAGCTTTTCTATCGGAAAAAGAAAGCAGAAGCAAAAGGAGATAAGCACATTTAAAATGTTTGCGTGTTATTGTGTAAATGGAAGCCAAAGTCACAGCTGCAAGCGTCTGTACATTTTGCAAAGGCTGCTGTTTCTCACACAGGGAGTTTGTGATTGTGGTTTCCGCTCTGTCTCTTGAGAAGTTCAGGTGACCGCTTGCTGTTTACTGCATTTTAAATAACTTTTACCTAAAATTATTTATTGTTTCACATTTCACTGGTCTTTTTGTTGTCGTTTTGGTGTTGAGGCGGCATTAAACTCATACTGTAACTATACAGTCATACTTTGACATGAACGCCACAGAATAGGGTTTCTAATAAATATATATAAAAATATTGTTTTGGATCAATTGACCGTTTGCTAAACCCAGCTCTGAACACTATTTTTCAGTCTTTTAGCCTATCATAGAGTGCTGCAGGGATGATATATTTTTGTAGGCAAACCCAGAAGTTAACATCGCCCTGGTTCCTTTGACAAAATCCAATGGGATTATTTTGGATTTAGCAAAGGTTAATGATGTTCATCCATATAACCTTCACAAATGAACACCACTTTTATGATTTTTGAAGTGTAAATACAATTGCCATAAGTACAAAGCTAATGTTAGGCTATCAAAGAACTACACCGCTGTTGTATGACTTCACTGTCACCACCACTAAATTTCCAACTTGTACTTAAAGCTGCAGTAGAACCTTTTTTATTTAAAAAGTATTTTTGTCATATTTGCTGAAACTTTCACTATATCCTGACAGTAGTACATGAGACAGATAATCTGTGAAATAATCCGGTTCCTCTGGCTCCTCCTAGTGCTCTTTATTATCATTTATTTCACCAGGCCTGAATGAAAACAACCAATCAGAGCCAAGAGGTTGAAGGCTTGAAGATAGCTGATTGTTGAGTCTCATTCACAGGGCGTCAAATAATGACATTTTGGGACTCTGGGAATGAGACTCAACACTCAGCTGTCTTCAAGCTTCCAACCCAAAGCGTCTTCATATCTTTCTAGGGTCTGATTGGTTGTTTCTGCTAATGACAGTTCTCGTTTCAAAATCAATGGTCGCCTATTAGAAATGAGAAGCTCCACAGAGTGAAGGAAGTAGCTATGTGAAAAACTTAGTTCCCATCCCTGCATACTCTTAAACATGGCCATTCACTGCACTCAGTGAGCACGTTTAAAGGATGTCACACAGATTTTCACAAAAATGTTCAAAGTGGCTCAGCCAGGTTTTTATGATGGAGTTTGGCACCAGTCAATAGTTAAAGGGAAAGGGGTAATGTTGGGTTACTTTAAGTTGTTCTGTCTGTAGATAAGTGTTACACAAGAAGTGTTTATGCTGACTCATACTAAAAATAGGAAAGGAAATGACAAATGCTTAATGTAACACAAGAAATGCACTTTCTCATTTTTAACCCTTTTGACCTTACTCTGAAACGCACCACATCCTGGAAATGTTCAGTTCTGTAGAACTTGTGTGCAAGTCAGTGTTGAAGTTACTATTGTTTTACATTCTGCCTGAGGAAAGAAAACTTGACTTGATGTTGACATTAATCTCCCTGGAGGAGGTTCATACTGAAGTTTTCAATTTTCATATTGTGTATTTAGCACAATCTTTTAATTTATCATTGATCAAGCACAAAATGCAAAATACATTCATCAGTTCCAGCTTCTAGGCCAGCTATCCTGGCTCTGCCCAAAGAATATGCACTCTCATCACACTGTCTGACTCACGATGGACAGTTAAAAAAAATCCCACACATTTGCTAATGTAGCCTGCAGCACAAATGAGGAGCTACAGAGCTCTGGTAAGCTCACTTCTATCTACACTGCCAGAGTTTTTGCATTTTCAAACTTAAGTCTTCAGCCCCCACTGACACTCACTAAAGAACTCCCCAACAGCTGTAAACCTGTAATAGAGTTCCCCTGTAAGGCACAGACACTACAAGAGAAACAGCAAAACTATTCCTTTAACGTTAAGTTAAAGTCTGTTTTGAACGTAGGGTGGTTGAATTAAAGATCCCCTCCAGTCATGAATTAAGACATATATATATAATTAATCTGCTTGGAATAATAAAGTGTGTCTGATTTGTTTTTCTGTAAAATAGTATAATTTCCACATTACAGTGCCTAATTTCTTAATACTCAATATGGGCAAGGCCGCTCAACAGATTTTGAAACTTCGGGAGAGAAGCCCAACTGATGTTGGATTTTTAAGGCTGACATTCAAGGAAGCAGGATATTTTACAGTTGAACATATGTTATGATATGTTGATATCAGCTCCCTCCTCCTACCTGCTCACATCAGTTTCAAACGCCTGTAAGTGAATATGTAAGTCAATCATGCTAAAAAAAAACAAAGCACGCATGTCAGGTTTTCCATTAACAATAAAAATTATTAACATACATTTTAAAACATACAAAAACAAACAATACAAGGCAGAAGAATGATAGAAGGCCCATGTCATTCCAACATTAACAACAATAACCTGTTATCAATATAACAGTAAAATGTACTGACTGAATGGGACAAAACCTTGCTGCGAATAAAGTCTTATTAACGATGCGTTATCTCGTTAACTAATTAAGATAGTGCCTGTTGAGATGATCACAATCATACTTCTCTTTAATAAAAAAAAAACAATATACAAGTGCAGAAACCTACAGACCTCTGGGAGAGTCTGTCTTGTTTTTTTAGTGCGGTTATAATAAGAGCTGTAATCTGCCTCGGCAACTAACTACATCACAGGAAGTACACAGCCTGAAGGTTTTACATACATTACTCCGTTCTGTACATTGAATCAAGCAAGCCAAGTGATTAGTCAAAGGTGTAATGCATCAACCTTTATTGGTTTCTTTTCTGTTTTCATTCCTATGTTCACTGGTTTTTGGAGAAAAAAAAAACTGTTATATGTTTACTGGTAGCGGTTGCATTAAGTGCTTAAAGGTCCAACCCAAAAAACCTATACTTGACATACACAACCTAAGTCTAATTTATAAATGGAGAATCAACATTTTTGTTTAAAATATTGGGATGGTTTCAAAAGTTACGTACGCAAACATACTTGATGTCATCAAATGCATTAATAATTCAGATTTATTTAGTAGTTCTGTTGTAATAAACTGGTCCAAAATTATACATTGAGGAACCAACAAGCTCTCATTTATTATTTGCTTTAATAAATGCTCTTCCAGGACTCTTACCAATTTTACTGGGATATCAGTCACTGGCCAGTAAAAACAGATTGATTCTGACCCTACAGTGTATTCCAATTTTGCTGAAATACTACTACTCAAGTACAGAACCGTGTTAATGGAAAACCTTCAGTCTCCAATAAATCCAAACAAAATCAAATGTACATTTGTGAAAAAGGAAATTTAAACCATCACTGGTTGTTAATCTCTTCATATACTTAACACAACTGACTGTGTCCTCTCTTACTGCATACACGCTGTGGAACAGACCAAATCATCTCACAGGCTACGCACAAAAACTCTTCTTCAGTCGGCCAGGAGAGCATTGGATCTACACCACAAGGAGTCTGTAATCTTTTTCTTTGTGTGTAAATACAAACTGGGATGCTCTTGTTTCAGTAATAATCTTATCGACCAAGGGAACCCTTAACAATGCTCATCATCTTGATAACGGATGAGAACTTCACTGCATCACTCTAGTAGATTCTTGTGGATTCTGGTGACAATTTAAGTCCAACACAGGGGGAATATTCTTCTTATCTCCTTCCCTGGGATTTAAGGTGCATTAAACCAAGTTTTCCAGTCCTTAAATCAACGGTGTGTGACATTTAGAATCCATCACTGTGTTCATAGTCCAAACGGAGGAAGGAAAACCCAAGAAATCGCAGGGTTTTTTTTTTCCTTCTGTAACAAGGTATTTAACAGTAAAACAAACAGCCAAGGACAGGAAGGGCTTTGGCCAAGTTTCAGTTTCACTTCTCTGTCACTCCTTCACTGGTGACTTAGAAAAGACAACACAAGAGCAAATCCAAAGGCCTTATTGAAATCACAAGAAAAAGCTGTCCGATCATCTTTAACATCAAACAACTTCACAACAGGAAGGGCTTTTGGCAATGATAAAAGCAAAAAACTGCCCCCGTCTTTTTTTTTTAAATCACAGTTTTTAACTGGAGACGTCTGTAGATGAGGATTGGTTGACCCTCTCCATGAATATTCAGTTGAAGTCGATAAAGTGAAGCTTGTGTAAGTAGCACACTATATGATGAAGAAACCTGTAATGTTTTGTTCTGTACAACAACCGGAACAGAAATCCCACTTCAGTTAACTTTCATTTGAAACAAAAGGGATATAATAAGTGTCCCCTTTTCTGTGACCAAGCCACACCAAACTTGGTTGAAGATTTTTGTTGTGTTTTTACCCCTTAGGTTTCTAGGGCTTTAAAAAGTCTCTAAAGTCCAACTTTGAATTAGACTAGAACCAGTTTTGTTTGTTTCCTGTCTTGTGGATCTCAGATATATGGAAGACCATTTCAGCCAAAAATAATAAATAAATATTATGACATAAAAATTACAAACTAATCCAAAATTATGGGATTAACTAAATCAAATTCCTATAATTTGGCATAGTCAAAATGTTTTAGTAAATTGAGATTTTTGTATGTAAAAACTTAAATATTTCCGCCAAGGAGGTTATGTTTTTGGTGCCATTTATTTGTCTCCGGAAAAACTACAGTCCTCATTTTCATTAAATTTGGTGGAAGGGTGTAGCCGAAAACAAAGACAAGCTCCTTCTCCATCGTGACCGCAATTGGTCTGAGAATTCTCCTTCTTGTAGCCTTTTTGAAGCCCCTTCCACCAACTAGCTCCAGATTTCACGTCTTTGCTGGGAGGCTGCTCATTTCTCTGTGGCCAGATGTGTTAGCTGATGTAGGAAACATGACAAGAAATCTTTGAAGACAGTTATGTCATGTTTCCACGCTTCCAGCATAAGTACAGAAGAGTTGGCTACTTTTCAATTACAGTTTCATTAGGATCAAATTAGCTGTGCCTCAAATTGAGTGCCACATCACTATGACCAAAATGTCCCTCCCCAGGCAGCCCACTGGATGAAATCTAACACTGAAAATGGATCTCAAGGTTAAGTCTCTTTCTAGAGTGAAGCAGAATTTTTGGACGGCTTCAGAGAATTATTTTGGGGTATTCACTATATTTTGGACCTCATACGGGTAATGTAAAAACATGGCATTTCTTTTTTAATTTAAGGGTTTATGAAGGTCTTCGATAAGGGTCTTCAATGTCCCCAAGCTGGTTTTTTTCCCCATATTAAACGCTCCCGAACACAAAAACAAGGCGATTCTCAAGAAGTATCTATCCTCTCTTTCCGTTGTGAGAATTCTTCTTTTGAGTCTTTACTTTTGTCTTTGATGGTCTGAGAAAACAAGCGCTCGATCAAATGCTTCAGATGTTTCAACATGTGCTGCATTTTGTTTCTGTCGCGTGGGAGGGACTCAGGACGTCCACAAAGTCTTATGAAGTTTTGACCAGGTCGTAGACATAAATAAGAAAGTCGTCGTCAAACTTGATGAAGTAGACGGAGGGCTTGGCCTCCACCTGGTGGATGACCATGCCTGTTCGTTTGCCGCCGTCCTCTTTGGCGTACTCAACCTGTTTACCCACCAGGCTGTCCACCACCTCGCCAGGTTCCCTCTCCGCTGGGACGCTGTCGTCTACAGAGAGAGAGAGAGAGAGATGTTAGCACTACATGGTATTAACATGTCCTCCATCTTACCCGCTTTTTATTCTTTTATTAAAAAAACAGTCAAACAAAGGCAGATGTTTTTGAAAGATTTTAAGGAAGATTTCTGGATAATACTTGCGATCAAAGAGACATGATCACTATCATATACAATGCTTTAGTAAATGCTGAACGCATAAGCACTGTAAAACTGAAAAAAGTACATATTTAAATAAAACAAAAATTAAAAGATTTAACTAAATATAACAAAATAATAAGTTAATAAAAGATACAATTATAATTATTAGTGAATTAGATTATAATAGATTATTAGTATATATACACAAGTATAAACATAAAAAATATATAAAAAATAATCAACTACAAGTTAGATACAATATTTAAATTATTTAAATCAATAAAATGTTTTAAACAATCATAAATATGAATAAACAAAATGAAATTAATAATAATGAAATGAATTAAATAAAAACGTGTAAACTATGTGTTGTCAGGATATATAGAGCAACTGTGATCCTGGCGGTACTCCCTTGCCCTCACTGCTTATTCCTAATCACCAATAATACAATTGTTCGATATATGGTGTATAATGGTATGGCAAATATATGTATGCACAATCACATAAAATTATTACACTGAAAGGTGTCCCACTGTTAGGCTTTACATCAGCAATAGACTTAAACTCATTTTGTTACCTTTTAATTACAATTAACTCAGAAAGCTTGGAACATCAGAATTTTCAATACATATGATCCTGTTTCTGCTATTCTATTCTAATAACAGTCCTAATACATATTCAGATATAATCCAAATGCTCAAGACACACACAGTTAAAGGTACCAAGTGATTCAGGTAGGTTCCTCTTTATAATCTTCACCAGTTTAAATAAACGCTGAATAGGATTACGTCACTTACTGGAGTCGGGCATGATGCGGAGGTCTCCCTCTTTGTAGTCGTCCAGCAGCTGGTACATGTAGAGGACAGGGTCTTTCTCATAAGTTATGTAGAACCAGGTGGTCATGATGGGAGCCCGGGCCAGCACCATCCCCCTCCACTCCTCCTTCGGACCCTCCTCCGTCTCAAACATGTGCTCCACTGCTTTACCTATCATGGTGTCCGCTAGGTTGACATCTGTTAGGCGGGATTTAGCTGCAGGGATAAAAATTATAATCAAGACAAAATGCACTTTCCAGGCAGTTGCATGTAGATTTTAGGAACAACGCTAAAACTCTAAAGCCTGCGGACCTTTGATGTATGTCATATCCTTCTCTCTACCACTTTTTCCTATGTGCCTCTTCTGTGTACTAAAGGCAAAAATGCCAAAAAGAAATCTTTTAAAAAGTCCACAACCACACTTAATGTGTTATGTTCTATAAAAATGAACACTCTACTATACTAAACTAAACATTAGTTACACAAGCATGCTAAATGTTATAGAAGTTATAGTTATATAATAAACATGAACACACTCATGTTATAATGTTAGCATGTTATGTTCTGCTGAAATGAACACTCTATTATAGTAAATTAAACATTAGCATTTTACACTAACATGCTAAATGTTATAGAAGTTATAGTTATATAATAAACATTAACACACTCCTACACTAAACATTATTACGCTAAATGCTAAAAATGTATATGTGTTAATTATATGACATATACATCTACTTTTTCGTTGAGAAAAAATTAACTATCTGTCTGTGCAGCCTTCTATCGCCACTGTGTTCAGTGGCTGTGACCCTGTTCTCAGTTCGGTCTTACCCAATCTGTCAGGGAGCACTTCCAGCCCCTGGACCCTCTCGTCTTTATGAAGCTCCAGACCATAAACGCAGTCGAAACCATCGTACTTTATCAGATAGAGAGACGGGTTTACTGGCACCTGGTGGACAAACACACACACACACACACGTGAAACATTGTTTTCCCACGCTTTTGGTGCTTCTTTCCACACATCCTTAATTGTTTATCGCACATCAAGATATTTGCGTCAACAATAATACACATTTTAGTTTGCTGGAAGCCGGCAGCAGTATGCAGATAGAATGAGCACTAAATGTTCATTATGGACTCTATAGTATTAGAAGTAGGTCTACACATATCATTAAATGAAACATGTGATGGTAAAAGTACTGCGGTCGGTAATTATTCAACCCTCTGCTTACCTGGTCGAGCACTGTTCCTTTCCAGATCACGTGTCCTCCTCCGTCCTTCCAGACGTGTTGGATCCTGCAGCCAACGATGTTGCGTCGTGGCTGAGACAGAACTTTGGTGGTCGGACCCAGACTGCTCTTATGTTTCCTTCCAGGCAACATTAAAACAACACAGTCAACATTATTTGCTTTGAGACTGTGTTTACTGTTTGTACTTTGAGATGCATTTATTGAATTCCCTAATGTGGGAACAGAAACATTATCTCACATTATGAATTAATGTTCCTTTCTACTGGACATTTAGGCCAATTATTTTGGTCATAACGCAAACAAAAATGAGCTGCAAAGCATCTTAACTCACTTATGGGGATTCTTTTTCTTCATCATGTTTGCAGAAACACCTGCATGCCCTGAGGAGAAAATCACAGCACATTCATCAAACACTGTACAACTTACTAAAATGGAGGTGGTTTCGTATGTTGCAGCCTATTTACTACAGATACTGCATACTTTATATGAGTGCTGAATATGTTCAGAAGCAATTGAATTAGAGTGAAAATCTCCCAGACACTAGGGCGGTGTATTGGCAAGAATCTGACAATACAAATACGGGGGTTATGATTCAGTATATTGCGATACTGTGAGAAAGGCGATAAAAGATTAACAGAATCCAATGGGAATCAATTGGAACAAGTGTAATCATTATGGAGTGTCTGCTAGTTAAATGTTAATAGCTTTGTGTCATGGCAGTGAGGACGACCTCTGACCTGCATCAGCTGTGTCTCTGGGTCCCGGAGTGCTCTTCATTCATCTGGAGGCAGGGGGGCAGCCAGGCTGCCCGGCCACACAGCTACGGCACAAACCTGTCCAGGGCTTAAACAGCAGGAGGAGGAAAACAGTGAACACATTATCTCCTGACGAAGAAGAACATAATGACTACTAGCCACAAAAAACAGCCACAATCTGTCCATGGATCCACACACTCTACTGCTTGGCTGGAATCAGACCACATATGCCAGTTACTGACATCTACTGGTGATAAGCAGGAATTACAACAACATCAGCAGTGTGTGGAAAACTGCTGCCAAGGCTGACACAGTAAACCATCGCTGTATGTCATGTTGACTGTGAAACATTACTAAATGCTCACAAACATTCATCTTGATATTAAATATCATGATATCATGAGAGCCTAGCTCCATTAAGGATTTTAAAAATACACCTTCCAACCCCAATATGGACTTTTGAGGCTAATACTGATACCAGTTTTAGGGGGGGAAATTTAATGGATTACCAATACAGCGGCCAATTTTACATTTATCTGACTATGCAAAGATACTCAGAAGGCTGCTCTCAAAAATACATAACTTTATTAAAGATTACTTAAGCGAAATATTCTTTAATAAGCACGGTTTGATACGCAGACCAAATTTAACCATACACTTTCACTGCTGCTATTAACGTAATCATACCCTAAAATCTCAATTCACAGTTGCAGTGAAACGATAGACGAGACAGATGTGCTATGTTACTCTGAAGCACAATGAACGGCACAGAAGAGCCACTGATTTAAAAGCTGTCGGAGGCTGAGACTTCGGGCATTTTCAACTGGGAAACTAGACATGGTTGTCATCATAGAAAGAGATCGTGAGATTGCAAGGTTATTTTCTGACTTCAGAAATGATCCCTTCCCCTCGACTCACAGCTCGGCTCACCGGAGCAACTGCCTGTCTGAGGCCTTCAGTGCTGAGAGGCTATTAACCGCGACGTGTAACCAATCAGATCCAAAAAATGATCCAATCGATGTCTCAAAACTGTGATACCATCCGACAGTTTTTACAAATGAATAACATAAACGGAATTTATTGGATTACCTTAAAATTGCACCCAGTGTCACCGAGTCTCTGTGTCTATACTTGCTTTCATCTAAACCTCCAGACAAATCAAAGACAGTAGAAGATAATGGGGGATTCGCAGTATTTACCTAGTCTGCAGTATTCAGGAGTGTTGGTGAGATGTTTAGCAGTTTTCTGGGTCCTCAGGATTCAGGCTGCTCATCTGCAGAACAAAACCAGGACATCAGACCTGTGACAGGAAAACACAAAGTGAACAACACAACAAACTGGAAGATGACTCATCTGAAAACGGACCAACCTGAAGAAGAACATTTTTGGTCGAGCTAAGTGAATCTCCTCAGTCTAACTATTCTGTCATTGTTTACGGTTGTGAACATCAGGGGGCGACACAGTGTCTGCCACTCTGCTCTTACAGTGAAGGTGTCTGATGAAGCTGGTTTCTGGAGCCTCTGGGTGACATCTCCACATTGTGCCCTGAACTCTGACTGCAGGCTGCATTATATATCAGCAGGAATGACCCTCCATGTTTTATTTACCACGGCAGCACTTTGGACCGAAGCTTCACTCAACACATCAGCTCAGCGTATGACAGAACAGCCGGTCGACAGCAACTCCACAGGAGCAGCCGGGGGTTAAACGTGTTGCTCGTGGGCACTTGAGACGTATTTCCTGACTGTATGTGAAGCCTCGACGTGTTTGGACGAATTCTATCTTGTGTAAAAGAAGATATAATTCAAACGTATATCACAAAAAACTATCCAAAACAATGTGTATATTAAAAGGAAAGCTATCCTCTGCCTCAAAAAGAGTGGGAATCATAAAATAAATAAAATAATAGATAGATAGACGTGGGACATCATGTAGTACCTCCTGTTTTTTTTACAACTACGCTTCTTACAATACAAACTGCATGAACTTTATGAACAAGCCACAAAAAATACAAACATATAAAGCTGACACCAAAGTCTTCCCCTGAATTTACCAGATATACATTTTAAAACCAATCTAACCCGGGTGACAGACCAGACTACTATCTCAAGGTGAAAAATGACTAAACAAAACAGACTGTGTACTGGAGAGCAGCGGGAAGCCTCCAAAAGGTTTCATGCCCTGAACATGAGACTTTAATTATTGATCATTGGAGCTGACAAGGAAGGCCTGCAGTGTATTATTTATCTGCAGGCAGGGTGTTGTGTAACACGTCTGACCCTCTAACTGCTCACTGTCCCCTTCACTGTGTGCTGTGCTCAAGACCTTTCACCAACCACAGCCACTGATGCACAGGAAAAACAGTGAAAATAAGAACAAGACAAGTTTGTGGGAAAAACTTAAGACTTGGCCTGACTAAACCGAATGATTTACAGCCAAATCTGATACCTGAACCAAACCCGACTCGACACGATATTTTTGCTTCACTCCTTTCATTACTGATTGTTAGTTCACCAGGGTAATGCAAAGAAATGGCTAGCAACACATACGGGTGGCACAGTCAAAGAGAATAAATAAATATATGGGTCTTAAGACTGTTGGTTAAACACAACAAGACAATCCAGGAGGTCAACACAAGCTTGCATCACGGCGGTTACTTCTAAAGCACGAATAAACAAGGCACAACCCTGCAGGAAGGAGCCACGTTGCCAGATTTTGTGTGAAGGCGTGCATGTGGAGCTCAGACCCTCCCTCGGTCAAACAGACACAGCCCCATTTAACACTGTAAATTGTATAAGGGGCCCTCTAACCTGGTACCTTATTAAAAACATTAATGTTGGGGCGTATGGTAGCTCACCTTGTAGAGCCTCCTTACTGCAGCAGCCCGGGTTCAATGCCAATTTGCGACCCCCTTCACTCTCTGCCCCCTTTCCTGTCAAGCTGTCCTATCTAATAAAGGCATAACCCCCCCCCCGAAAAATTTTAAAAATTATGCCCCTATAGAAATATTTTGTTTATATGTATATTAATATATATATTAATGTTTTAAGAATTGACAGCGCTTACTGAACAGTGACAGGTCAGATGGTCCCAGCTACATTGTAAATAGACAGCAGTAATCCACAGGCGCCTTCATGGCCTCTTTAAATCACCTCGCGACACATTTTAGCTCATTTTAGTGTGTTGATGGATGAAAGTTATGTACCAGTTTCTGAAAGCCTTCCGATCCCAACTCGCTGCACAACCAAAGAAAGCTTCCTAATCACGGAAAAGGAGCAACCAACCAGCTATATCTCAGCCGACGACCTCGAACAAATACAGGTAGACACCACTTTCTGACCTGAGCTTCACTAGTCACTAAGTACGGTGGCCAGACCTCGTTATGTGAAGAACTGAAGGCTGATTAACGGTCATGGTAAAGGCATTAAAAGATCCATTTGGATTTTATGAATTGATATCAGAACTATCAAATGAAAATCAATTTGAATCGGAAAAAACTGATTTCTGCAACCCAGCCCTGTTTCAGATAGTACAACAGATGCTTGGGAGTCAATTCTGATGATCTGACATTTTAAGAGACTCCGGCTCACTGCTGGTTACCTGCAAAGGAAACGAACCTAGCAGAAACACAAGAGACGTTTCGCAGCATTCGGCTGCAGCTGGTGGTGATTTCCCTCCCGTTGCCCCGAGCAACCCATGATTAGTCGTCTGTTGTCATGAGGGGCCGAGCAGTGCTGGACAGGAACGACTCAACATCATTCTGTCTGAGACATACCTTCAACATAGTGAAACCAGAGACAGGGAGCACACACACACACACACACACTGGTACTGCAAGGCTCTCCAGACTGAAAGACCTACCAAACACTGAATGTTTCGCTCTATTATCCCCCAAAACATCTGGATTACATCAAGCCCCTGCACTGCCCAAACTGTTAAAAACATTCAGGCTTCAGCTCCGTCATTCAACAAGAACAATAAAGCTAGTTTTCTGAACATGTGTGTTTATACTGTGAGTTACAGTCAGGGAGAAACTTTTCTTAACCTTGGTAGACTTCTGTAAAAAGCATTCTCAAGATTTTAAAAGGTCCAGTGAGTAACATTGAGGAGGATCTATTGTCAGACATGGAATATAATATTCATAGCTATGTTTTCATTAGTGCATAATCAACTGAATATAGGAATCGTTGTGTTCTCATTACATTAGAAAGAGAAATTTATATCTACAGAGGGAGCGGGTCCTCTTCTACAGAGTCCGCCATGTTGAACCACCATGCTTCTACAGTAGCCCAGAATGGACAAATCAAACACTGGCTGTAGAAAGGGCCTTTTATGCGAGTTTAGCAGCCGCAATTTATCCTACACACTTCAGAGCCCATTCTCATTCCCAGGTTGTCAAATACAGATGCGAGCTGTATTCAGTTAGCTGCAATCTGCAACTTCACCACTACATCGCTTCACTGTGAGTTAGTGCTCAGCTGTACAGCAGAGGTATTACTCGTTTGAGGTCAAATTTGAAGCCGGTTCTAGCTAGCGAAATGGAAGCAAAAAATATGGCATTTAGAAACTACATTTTTCTATTATCATTTATTTTTTAACAGAGCCGAATCAATAAATCGTCAAATATATTCATTTTTTCACAGATTATCTGTCTCATGTCCTACTGTCATGATATAGTGAAAGTTTTAGCAAATATGACAAAACGTTATTTTTCTATAAGTGACCTACTGCAGCTTTAAATACAAAAGACTTCAGTGTTAAGTTATTCCAAATGGCTTTCATTTTTCACTGCCGCGTTCACCAAAAACAAAGCTATCTGCATGGAAAGATGCCACGAAGTGTTAGTGGGTTAACTTAGCATGATTTTATTGTGACATTCGGGTGAAGTGTGCCTGAGGAAAATCAAGCTTTTGGATGCAGACTGTCCTCATCAGGATGTGGGAAGACAGATGTGCTGCAGATGTGTCGAAATGATACAGTTCTGGGTTAACACTCAGACTGCTCTGATGCTGCCTTCCTCCTGTGTTCAGTGGGAGCTGAGCATCAGCAGCTGGGCTCCAGTTCTACCTGCAGGATCAGCCTCCGGTTGACCTTTGCTTTGATTTGGTTACAAGTTGGCAAAGGGGGCGTTGCCATCAGCAGACTGGAGCATTCAAATCGCAAAACTTCAGCAAGGAAAAACAAAAAACACACACACACAGCTTTTACTTCACTGACTGCATTGGAATGAGAAAATGCAGCAGTCTGTGAAAGGCTGTGCGAACTCACCCTGGAGCTCTGTACTGCTCTCTGTCTCTGACTTGGACAGATGTTTTCTTTCATTTTCATTTCTGCTGTGAGTGTGAATGAGGGTGCAGGCTAATGACAGGTAGCCAACAGGCTAGGTTTCAAAAAAAATAATAAATATACAGTCATCATCTGCACTGACAAACGAACAAGCAGGTTCTGCAGGGCCAGCGTCAGCCATGTTGCTCGCCTTATTTTACTATTATTTACAGCCAGATATCAAGTGAAAAGGGGGCGTATGGGGGCTTCAGACAAGCGGACAACGGTGGGACTGTCCGACGGCATTTCCGCGGAAAAGGCAAAAATATCCCAGACAGAAAGACAGCAGCAGACTGGGTTCGGTCTCTGGCTGTCTCTGGCTGTCTGCTGCTGCTGCTGCTGCTTCCCCCGCCCCTCCCCCGCCAGACCAACCGTCGGCGGGAGAACGCCACCGACAAAACGAGCGCTCAGTGTGTGTTGTTTTTTGGCTGTTTACCTGCCGGCTGACTAACAAGCTAAGAGACAGGTGCATGTTTGTTTCTGTCTTACCGTTGTTATTTTTAAAAAATGGAGGTCGGAGGGGACTGCGGCGGGGTTTCTCGCCTCCTGCTGTCTGTCCACAGAGCCCGTTTCGACTTCACAGGAACCAGCAGAGACTCCACGGCCATCTCACCTCGGAGCGTTAAGGCAGACACGATGGAAGGAGGGATGTCCGGTTAAACCTTTCACAATAAATGCGCTACTGACCGTGATTAGACAAGATGAATGTAGGCTATATTTGACAAAATATGTAAAATAAAATAAAAACATGTTGCTGGGGTTGTTGTCCACTAATGTGGAACAGTAACCTTTTCAATAATTCATTAATGAATTGTTAAAAAATGTTTTACCCCCATTGTTTTCTGTGTGTCCAGTTCGGAGGTCCAGGACGTGTTAGCCTAACATTAACGTTAGCTTACCACAAAGACTGGAAGCAAGAGAAAATTCATTTCCATTAATTGGTAAAAAAAAAAAAAATGCACTTTACAACAACTCCAAAATTGTCTTATTTACATGTTAGTTATATCCTGAGTACTAAACAGGTGTAAATGTAAAGTGAGGTGGTTTTAGCAGCAGTTCAACCTGTCAACAAAGCTAACAGCTAACAGCTATATAAGTGAAGTTTTGTATGGATGGGAGAAAGGCTAACGTTAGCTTGTAGAATGTGAAGCTAACACATTAGAGAGACAGTGCAGTGGCAAATACAGATAACTACAGCAGTAATAAAGAAACTGTACAACATGTGCTTAATTGTTGGTTAATTGTATGATTTTATTGTGGAAATTCTGCATTCACAACTGTAAATACGATAGCTCACAGTTACAGCCAGTTCTTTTCTGCTTGATGGATTCAAATTAGCCTACATAGTTACCAAAGTTTCAGTTTTGCTCCCTTTCTTACCTGTTTTCAGTTTTTAAAATCACCATTGTTCATTTTCATACACATTTTAATTTTGTATTTTTAATTAATTTATAATTAATACTATTAAGTTTTCATTTATGAATGTGAAATGTTATTTTATACCAACTTTTTGGACTGAAAAAAAGTAAAATCTGCAGTGAATATAAATAAACACTGAGCAAATAAGGGCCATAAAACACATTCAAACCCTGAGAATAAATATGGAAGATGTGACAAAGAAGTCGATTATAACACAAAGTCCAACACAAAGCTCTTATTTTTCCATATCGCCTCACTTCCGGCCGTATTGCTGCGACCTTGACACTTCTCACCCTCTCTCCCCGCCCCTCTCTTGTTCTGCCAAATAGTGCAACCGAGAGGAAATACAAGGACACCGACTGGCGCATTACGCTGTTTTTCCTTGCGTAATAGTGATCCGTCCTGCTGTTGAATGCGACAGTGGAGGAGACAGACAGAGAGAGAGGGCGAGAGACAGCGGCAACCAGACAGACAGATGTAACAGTTGATCACTAAATACAATGAGCTGTGATACAGTTCTGTCTTAGCAATTATTAAAGCAACAATTTCCTATTTAATTCCTCCTGTCAGAGCTTTGATGCTGCCTTTACTGTCTGTTGGATTAATCAAAATCACACACTTCTGTCTATATTTGTGTTCACTCTGAATGACATGAAGTCACGCACTTGTGTGTGTTTTTTTTTTTTTAGAAACTGGAGGTGAGGTCATGTTTACTAACAGCCAAAATATGGGTAGATTATCAAATATAATCACCTGAAAATAAGAAGTGTTGTGTTTTTGTTACCTTAGAATGAGACGTTTTTATCTACAGACGCGCGGGTCACCTTCCATGGAGTCAGTGGGCAAACCTATCACTGGCTAGATGAGTTCCTGAGTTTCACATTCACCATAACTTCCCCTACAGGCTTGTAGCTGCAGCTCTTTGCTGTGTGTCATCCCCTCTGTCTCCCCCCTTTCTTGTCACTCTCAATTTTTTTTAAATATTTAGAAAAAAATATATATATCTGGCCAAAGTTTCAAATAATGAGGTAAATGTGTGTCATCCACATGGCTTCAAACTGCTCTGAATACGAAGGACAACACGCCCAACAAGCAGAAAGTGTCGTCAAAGCTGGAGCGGCTTCTAAACCACTGACCACCAACACAGAACATGAGTGACCTGAAACACACTGCTCTACCGCTGGCTCCACTGTAACCTCCGGGATGTGGAACGACCCGAGCTTGCGTTTTGCTTTTGTTCCACAAGCTGGAGACATCATGAAGGACAGTGTCAGAGCCATAAAACAGTCCCACACGACTGATGTTGGCTTAATGTTGTATCTGCAGCTACAGTTCACGTAGAAATGTTATTCTGCTTCCAGTACTGCTGCTGCGAATAAAAGAGACAGCACAGCCTGCAGCAGCTGTGGAGCTCTTCACGGTCCACCGGTTTGCTTAAAGACACCAAGGACAAAAAAACACGTCCAACTTGTCAACGTCCTGTTTTTGTCTCAGTCTGCAATCTGCTTTTATAAACAGATAACACAATGAAAACAATTTGACGAGAATCAATTCAAATTTACCATCACATTCTAAACATTAAGACTACATAACCCATGTTACACTGCTGAACAGAACTACCAGTATGGAAGCTCAAAAACATCTTTTTCAAGTCAAAAAACATTCAGTAATCTTTTATTCAGTTACTTTGTTACAAATATTTACTGTAAAAAGTGCCAGAAACTATGCCATCCTCAGTACCACATCAGCGGTAACCATGGAAACAGTCCTCTATCCTGTTTGCCACAGTACACTGCAAAAAATCTCAATGGATATTTTCTGTGATTATTCCATCCTTAAATTAGATTTTCCTATTTTATCTTAGTTCAATTTATTATGAGGTTCACTAATCAATCAATTAATCAATCAAATGATGCTTTTCTGTTGAACGGTCATACATTAAACAATCCAGGATACAAACCTTTAGCACAGTTTATGGCAAAATATTTTTATTGTAGGAAAGTTCAATACATTAAGAGTATTCATTTTCCCTTTTTGCTTTCAGGAAATCTTCCCACGCAGGAAACTTTCAGATAAAACATATAAGTGACACATATTTGTATCTGACCCTTAAAGATCCCCTTCCTGATCTTAAACATACTACAAGGAGCTTTTAACTGGTTGTGAAACAGTCTCATTTTAATGCCTCTATATGAACTACAGATCAGACCATCAGTAGGAAACAGTTACTATATAGTTATTATTCTTCCTGCCCGGTTGGATTCCCCTTAGAGTAGAAACACTACCACTTTTGTCCACAGGGACCGCCAGAATCAACACAAAATGAAAGTTCCTTGTAGGAGCTTTAACATGAGGGTCCAAAGTGGAACAAACATGAAAAAATCTGTTACTCAAACTTATCTATCTATCTATCTATCTATCTATCTATCTATCTATCTATCTATCTATCTATCTATCTATCTATCTATCTATCTATCTATCTATCTATCTCACATCACATTCCTTTGAACTGCTGCATGATGGACAGAAGATGTTCGCTGCGTTTCTGGATGCTGCTGTGCTCCTCCTTCAATCGCTCCTGCTCCTGCAACACGTCCTCCTGAGGAGAGACCCATCACACAGACAGACAGACAGACATCTGCATTCTGAGGACCACAGTGTGTGAAGCAGTAGAGCAACCAGACATAAAGTACAGCAAGAAATGGAAAAAAGCTCGAGTGAAGTGTGTGTTTACTGACTCGGAGTCTGCAGAGCTCCCTCCTCTCTCGGTCGTTCTCCTCGGCTCTCGCTCGGAGCCACGCCTCGTTTTGAGAGCGATGTCGATCCAGCATCTCCTGCAGCTCCTGACACACGCATCAAATGTGTTACTCAATACTACAAAGCAACACAAACAGATGTCCAGATGTGCTAATGTGCCCAAAAGCATTCAGCTGTGCTAATTTGTTAGCACTAGCATGTTAACATCATAAAATGTTTTTAGATTCTAATCAGATGCATTGCCAAGTAGGTCTTCACATACAAGGAATTTTGGTATAAAAACTAAGACAAAAAGCAAGTATTTGATGGAATAGATTAGAGTTAGAGTTGGAATAAATTAAACTGCATCAAATTAATTACATTTGGTATATTAAATTAGATTGTTTAACACAGGATTATATTAGGATAGAGTCATTGTTTTACAGTTTGAAGTGGAATCAGTTCTATTAAATTAGATTATATAGTTAGAATGAATGAAATTAGATATATTAGACTGGATTTAGTTGGGATGAGAGGAACCTGTTGCTGTTGTTGTCTGTGGCCTTCATGAGCTTCTTTGTCTCTTTGCAGAGCAGCAGCAGCTTTTGACAGCTCGGACTTCTCTCTGGAACAAAGAAACGTAGCTATGAGGAAATCAGTAGAAGTTTGGTTGTTAGGTGGATAAGCAGAAGGTTGATCAACCGTCACCGTTCATCTTTTCAAAGTGACCCCAACACGTACCGATCCAGTTTCTGGAACTCCTGGTCCAGCAGAGTGAACGCTGTCTGGATCATTTTCATGGCCTGGTCTCGAACTGCACTGAAGTCTCTGTGGACAAACACCTGCAGGAGGTTAAATACCCGAGTTATTATCAGTGTGAGCAGGCAGCATGCTCCAAGCAAGTATCAGCGACCAGGACTACTGATCTGCTACTGCTACTGCTGTTGCTCCAATTACTGCTACTACTCTTGCTACTGCTACACCTTCTGCTACTTCTTCTATTGCCACATTTGCCACTGCTGCTGCTAGCACTGCCGTTACTGTCGCAACTATTACTACTACTGCTTCTACTGATAAAACTACTGTTACTACCACGGCAAGCAGAGAGAGGCTGAAACCAGTCCAGAGCACTTGCAGAGCAACTCAAATAAACCAGATTAAGGGCATTTGTTAATTTGCTCTGTTAACTGTGTCAGATTGCTAACCATTCCCTGCCATTTAAGTTATAACCTCTATTAGGTGATATTAGACTGGGTAAATAGCAGAACCTTCTAGTGTATGGTACAGGTTGTTAAAGTAGGATTAGGTGTAGCCAGTTACCATGGAGACGATGCAGCGGTAGTAACCAACGGTCTGAAAGTGCCTTTACTTCTACTTCTGCTACTTCTTGCTCTGTCAATGCACCACCTTCTACTCCTCCTGCACAGCTTTTTTGGCCCTCAGTTTTGTCTTCCTCGTTTATCACCTGTGCATTAGCTGCTGTGTTCCTGGACTGGTTGGATGGAGCAGTCTCGCTCAGCTCGTAGCGAACGTTGGGAACCTTTGTGGGAGTGAAGCTGTTAACGGTCGAAACCAGAATGAAACCAGAGTGTCAGTACTGAGAGATGAGACTCAAACAGAGCGTGACATGAGGCTGAAACTGCAGACACACACACGAAGATGAAACAGAAACACAGGTGTGTGTGTGTGTGTGTGTGTGTGTGTGTACAGCAGCCGCTGACCTGTGGCTGACTCCCTGCAGACCAAACTCTGACAGAATCTCCTTCATTACTGTAGAGAACATGTTCAGCCTCAATGTCTTCTTCATCACTTTTAATGATAGCAACACTGTGAATGGCTTCGAGGTGAGACTGACTGAAAGTGTGCACCATTGCCCCCATTTGTGCTATTCTTGTATTCAAAATCCATAGGCCAGATTATCATGATACGTCATTGTACGTTCCCGTTCCTCAGAGGAGGAACCCTTTCATTTCATGTCCAAATTACCTTTCTTTGAGCGCCACCCTCTGGACAAACTATACATTTTAGCTCCACTCACTGTTGGTAAGGCTCTGAGAGTAGATAAATCATCTTTTGTTTGTTCTGTCCAGCACTTTCAGATTGGCTCCTCTAGGCCCTGGTGTTAATGTTATTTTAAAACAAGATAAATATGAATAGATTACCTGGTTGTCTCTCTGAGGGGTTAATGAGTTTCATCACCTTCAGGTCATTAAATTCCTGCTCTTCGTTCTTCCCTCCAAATACAAACAGCTGTCAACCAAACAAACACACAAGAAAAAGTATGTTAAATATCATATCATATGACAATAATTAACATAAATGATATAACCATACGTGGCTGTGGAGAATGAAAGCTGTGTGTCCGTGACGACGGGCCGGAGGAATCCCAACGTACAGAGGAACCTTCCACTTCATCTTAGCTGGAGAGACACAGTGTGAAATATTTGAGCAATACAACTTAATCCTTTGACTCTCTTTAGAATAATTCACAATTTTTGTGATTTGTTAGTTAATGTGCAGCGTCTCACTCACCAATACTGAGTTTATGGATTTCATTGGAAGACGTTACTGTACCGTCATCATTTGTGCTTTTGCCACCAAACAGGTAGATATCCTCCACAGGATTTAACATAGGGGAAATTTATTCAGCATAATGACAACAGCAAAGAAATATTGAGCTTGACCTTAAAATAAAGTGACAAAAAACCTATGGAGGCTGAAGTGTGCCAATGGAATGGACAGTTGGATGCATTTCTCAAATGTAAAACTACTGCTTTCTAATAATAATAATCCATACATGTGATAAAAAAAAAAACATGGTGTGTGTGTACGTTTGTGTGTTTACTTTATCATGGTGTGCAGTCAGTGTTTGTCCGCTGCAGGCTGCAGGTGATTCTCCCTTCACCTCCCATTTCTGCCACACCAAGTTGTCTGAGAAACAGAAAGGTCAAAGGTCAGAGACTAATAAGTAATCGGTAGAGATCACAAGTTACATCATAGTAGCATTAGGTTGTGTAAAACTACACTTATCTATGGAAGTCCAGGAGTGACTAAATTCAACTAAAATAATTTTTTATCATAATTTAATAAATTATATAAAAAATATTTCATTAATTTCTACTTTTAAAAATCCTTATTGTACATTTTTTACATACAAATCTAGTGACCAAAGAATATGTACTTCAAAGTATAATCTTTAGAATTTTAGAACAAAACCTGATTTAAAATGAACTTTTACAATGAAATTTTACAACTGGCAAATTAAACGTCCAGTATGTAGGATTTACCGACATCTAGCAGTGTAGGTGGTGATTACAATACCCTCACCTCACCCTCCAAGTATGTAGAAGAAACTACGGTGGCCATAAAATACATGAAAAACGTGAATGAAACTAATGAAAACATACCTATGAATATTGTATTCCATTTCTGCCAATAGTGCTACACAGAATCAGAAATACTTTATTGATCCCTGGGGGTAAATCTGTTAATATTCATAAGTGTATAATCACCTGAATACAAGAATTGTTGTTTTTTGTGACCTTAAAATTAGTCGTTTTTATCTACAGAGGAAGCGGGTGGCCTTCTACGGAGTCCCACATGTTGAATCACCATGTTCCTACAGAAGCCCAAAAGGGACGAACCAAAACCGACTCTAAATAGGGGCGTTTTTTGGCCAGTTACTGTAGTTGCTCCTTCAAGCTTGGAAAGGGAGCGCGAAGTTGCAATCCACCATTACACTAAATCGTGGACGCTGGACATTGAAAATTCAATATGGCACAAGCTCACCAGTTCAAACAACCTGTCTAACAACAGGTCTAAAACCCTGTGTCAAATAAAATGACTCACATGAATTCCTTTACCTGCATTTACAGCCATCAGCAATAACACTGTGAGCACTGACAGGTGAAGTGAATAACACTGATTATCTGGTTATCATGGTACCTGTCAGTGGGTGGGATATATTAGGCAGCAAGTGAAAATTTTCTCCTCAAAGTTGATGTGTTAGAAGCAGGAAAAATGGACAGCATGAGGATTTGAACTATTTTGACAAGGGCCAAATTGTGATGACTAGACGTACAAGTTCAGCTGTAGTGTTACATTGTGCACAGGCACAAGATGATCTGAATCCGTGTTTACCTGTGTTGAGAACATAGAGGTCTTTACAGAAGATTCCACCTTCTTCATAACCTCCAAACATGAACAGCTGATCTCCAACCAGAGCAAAACTCTGACCACACCTACACACACACATTCATACAGTGAACATACAAATCCTAAAATTACTTTCAGTGTTACTAAGGTGCAACAAATCCCAGGTATTATTCCAAACTCATATTACACACTGGGTGACCAGAGTAATAGTAACTCCTGTAGGTTTTAATATAATACAGCACTAGCAATGTCTTACAGGGCAGGAGGCAGCGATCCACTAGTTTTAACTGGCGTCCAGGTGAGAGACACTGAAACAGAACAGAGAGGAAAATAAACGGCATACACAAACATATCAGTCTTTGCAAGTTGATTTTCATAGAAATAAAGAAGAAAGTAGTTCAATCTAAAAGCTGATGGAACGTTTGGAAAATTATCATCAGGGAGTACTCATGATTTGCAGTTAATTGTCTAAAACATTAAAAATCACAAGCAGGGGGATAGCTTGTAGCTTAGTGGGGTAATCCAGACGTTGATGATGTATGGACCTGTGTTGAAGACCATGAGATCGTTGGTTGGATTCCCTCCAACAGTGCCTCCGTACACATAGATGTTGTCTCCCACAGCAACAGAGCTGTGTCTGAGGGTTCTGAGGGCCATGCCACCAACTTCTAAGCAATCCCAGGTCAGAGACACTGTAAAATAGGTACAGGTAAATAGTACCGTCACACTACTTCTCTACACTTGATTTTACTCGACCTTAAATGTACAACAAATGTACTACTTTTTAACTTGTTATGCAACAGTCTCAATTTAATACTGATCCCTCTATATGTGCTATGTCTGTATGGCTGCCACCAGGTTTGATTCAGTCGGATTCCCCTACAAATCCATAAAACAAGGCAGTAGAAACACCACTGCTTTCGTCTACAGGGGTTGCCAGAATCAATACAAAATGAAAGTTCCTTGTACAAGCTTTCATGTAACACTAAAATAAAAAAAGCAAGCTAAATGTGTTCACCTCCTCCTGCTGTAAAATCCTCACCTATGTCAAAGCTGTAGACTCCTGGGAGACACTCAGTGGCTTCGGGGCTGGACGCTCCTCCAAACAGAAACAGCTTCCCTTTCACAACACTTAAAATGACACAAGACAAAGTGCACATATTGTCACTGATAGTACTACTGATCCCACTGAGAATCAACACCTCCACAAAGCTTTTGGCTCACTGTTTTGGTTGTCTAAACCAATAAAAGCAACAGTGATGCTTCATGAAACCATGCAGCCACTGCCAAAATAGGAACAGACAACTCTATGCTACTTCTATAGGTAAAAAATGTATAGCCCTGCCCATGAATAGCTGACAAGAAACTTTTTAAATTCTTTGAAGAATCTTAAGACTCATTTATTTTGATCTTGATTTTTTAGTAGTCCAAGTATAGTATAATTTTGTTGTTGTTTTGTTTTGTTGAATCCTATTATAATTATTACCTATAATTATTAATATGCTTCTCAATTAGCACAGGAACTGTCACAATCTAACTGTAAGCTATTAATTTAGCATGTGAGCTAACACAAGATATCTGTATGTTACGTTCCATCTGGATGCAGCAAATGCATATTGCTGCCCTCCACATAATGCAGAATTCCATTGATTAACCTTCCAGTGAAGTTTGATACAATGGAAATAAATAGTATGTTTTCTGTAATTTCCTAATCATCCATGCCAAGTTACTCAGTCAGTGCTGTAGTTTACCAAAGAGTGTGTCCTTCTCTGGCTGACGGAACTTCTCCGCTCTGAGGAATCTCCTCCCATGTCACATCATCAGGAGAAACTACAAATAACAAGAAAATCTCTGGTTATTTTTATTGACATTATATTATTAGTGGACAAAGCTTCTGGGTCTGTGTAGCGTCTTTAACCTGCATTCTTTCTAATGGCCAGCAGGGGGCAGCTCCATGGGCTGGAAAAAAGAAGCCTCTTGTGGAGAAATGAGCAGAATTCTGACTTGATTTATGTGCTCAGTAAACTGTTTCCTAATGAGTTTATGGTCTTAATCTCTGGTTTCAAGTCTTCATACAGCATGATGTTCATTTGGTAAATGAACAAGTAAAATAGACGATAAAGCACTGTCTGCTTTAGGTAGTGGTATGCAACGCACCAAACTCAGATCAAACTGTCAAACTAGGCAGTGCTGATCAAATATAAATCAAGATTCTGTTACTGTGTGACTATTTCTCGCTTAAAACAGTTTCAGAACCATATTTTAGTGTACTCTTTATCTGACAAGCCATCGAGTGCAGCTCAACTTGTAGTACGTCACCACTGCTAGCTGTAAAACACCAACAGCGACCAATATGCAGTTCAAAGCGGTAGTCCACAACAGGGCCGCTGGAAGTAATTTTGAACAGGGGGTGCTGTGAAAATCGTTTGTTTGTTTTTTTTGGACAAAAAACCTATGAGCCTATAGGCCTATTTAAAATACATTTTAAAAATAAATGAATAGATTGAGATTCACTACTTTATTGTCATATACACTTCAGTGCACACAGCCAGGGTCTCTAACACACAGACATCATCAGTTCTCAGATGAATATATGCGCTATTAATTAAACTTCACGATAACGTTATAACAATGCAATAGATTTGGTCAGCTGGCATGAACCTGAGTCACTGCACCATCTACGTTTATGTCACACGTGACTCTATTAGCTCCAAAATCCTTTTACGCACACCACAAGGAAATAATCTCTGACTATTTAAGCACGTTATTGAACAGTTCTCCACATCCATTACGCAAAGAACACATGATCAAAATAACACTCTCCATCTCCATGCCCACCACGTTGCAAAAATACTATAGTGTGACGTTAAACTGCATGAATAGATATGAAAGTGCGCGCCGGCACCATGCTCTTACTTCAGGCTATAGGCAGGGTGCCCTGGTTACAGGTGTCCAAATGTCGAGGTGTGCTCTGGGGTCGTGGAGATAAAGTCTCTCATGAGGGGACAAATGTCCAGGGAGTTCAGAATGTCTGTGTGGGCATGCATCAGCAAAAGGTGTGTGTCTTTTCTGGGTCACGGTGCTGCGTACCCATGTCTTCAAAAGACGCAAGGCGGAGAAAGTGCGCTCGGATGAGGCCACGGAGATGGGTAGGCACAGACATAACTCGATCAGTTTTTCTGTCTCTGAAAACATGGCTCTTGTTTGTGGCTGGAGCTTTATCAAACATTATGCTACATCTTGGACTGTGACACACTTAGACCCTCTGTCGTTTCTGTCATCAGACTATGTAAATTTGCTAGTCTGCTGCTGCCATGAATGTATGCTGCATGGAACGAGCGGGAAACCTCTTTACTCGGCAACCACTAGCCTGCCTGACGTTGACAACGGAACTTCCGTGAACCTGTGTTGATTAGGCCTCAAAATAATTTTATTAAAATCTAAAATACACGTAATAGCCTACGTGTGTCAAAATCCTTTCCCAAAACATTCATAAGGATTTTATAAATTGTGCAAAATATTTTGAATACATTTTTTTTTTTTTAATCTCCCTCTCGCCACTAGGGGGTGCTGCAGCACCCCCAGCACCCCCACTTCCCGCCGCCATGGTCTACAAACCAATTGGTGACATCATGATAGGTTCACAAATGATTACTATTTATTCTTTTCAGCCACAGTAGATCCCCACCTGTCACTCAAAGCTGCCACATTCTTAATCATGCATAACTTTAAGCCATGATGTAATTTAAATGGGTAAGTTAAATAAAAATTCAAACCCTGTGCAGTTGTCATGAACGGGTAAATTAGTTATAAAGACCAAAACAGTTTTTTGTTCCAGGCTGTAAACATGTTTGGCATTTTAATATGGGGCCTTATGGAGATTGACTCACTTCTGGAGCTAGCCTCAAGTGGTGGATTGATAAACTGCAGTTGTACTAATTGTACTACCTTTGTCTCTGATTTGTACCTGTTAGCATGTAGAAGTCATTGAAGTAAACAGGGTTGTCCTCCTAATACAGAAGAAGAAAATTAGCAGATCATTACCATCCAGAATCGGTGTTTCAGCCATGTTTCACGGTGTGTTTTTAATATGTGTGAATGTGAAGTAGGCTGCTGTTTGTCACATCTGGTTTTGAATTGAGAATAAAACAGTCACTTCTTGGTTGATGCTGCAGGCTCCTCCAAACAGAAAGGCAACATTTCCTGCCAAAGCTAAGGCGTGGCCGTGTCTGTGAAAGGAGAATACGAATAAAAAAGGGTCTGTCTATCTAACAATGAGCAACCACCACACAAAAATACCTCTTCCAGTTTCATCTCTACGTCACTCCACTTTAAGCTTTGAATGAGTCACACACAGTTATGGTAGGAAAACATTGTGACCCACCTGGGACTTGGGGCTTCTCCCCTCATCTCTTTCTCCAGCCAGTGACCGCTGGCTAATGCCATCTTCTCATCTGCTATCTCTCTCTCTATCTCTCTCTCTCTCTCTCTCTCTCTGTCACACACACACACACACACACACACACACAAACACACAGTTTTACCATCTGAGTTGTTCAGAAATCTGAGTCATACAAGTAACCACTTACTCTACGGGGGAGGTTTTATTTTTGGTCCACTCTGTTGGTTTGTCTTTTAGTCATCCAAACACCTAAAGAATTATTTATTATATTTCAGTCAGATTTGTGGAGCACATAACAAGTGATTTGTTATGGTAAGGGTAAACCTGATATGTGGCATTAACAGAGCATCACATGACTTTTTATATATATATTTCTTTTTCTCATAAATTCAGAACTGTGAGCTAAAGAAGCAAAACTATTACCACTATTCACCACTAAACACAGTATATGAACTATACCATTCGGGGAGCTCACTTTCTTTTGATAATAATGGCGATTTGGCACACAGACTGACTTTGTTTTTTTCTGAACTTTGAGTTAAAGTGAGTGATTAAAATGTAGGATATTGTGCCACCACTTTTGGATGGTGATGGCAAGAATTAAGTTTTTTTTTGTTTTTTTTCAGTATTAAAATACATAATATGAGGATAAATTAAGTTATAATAAAAAGTTCAAACAAAATATCATAAAATGTATTTTTATGTTGAGAGTCATCTGAAACCATTTAGAAATAGATGACAGCTCTTCAAATTAATCTAGATGTGTCCTGTTTCACATTAAACACACTGTGCAGATGCAGCTGAATGATATCAACCATCAGCATGTGATGCCATTTCACCTCTAAGTGGCGCTGCGGCAACATGATACATTTAAATGGACATATATCCAGATGAATACATTCTCAACATGTTTTTGTCATTATCATACCAAATGAACAGGCTTGTGTGGTCTCTCTGGAGGTATGGCTCTCTGAATGTTTTCTCGTTATGTATAAAAACGAGCAGGATGAAACCACCTACCTTTTGAGGTTTGTGTCTATCAGGATGTTGATTTCTTGCTTTTCTATCGTTGTTTTATTGAAGCTGCTCAAAGCCACAGATGAGTCATCTCGCAGTCCAACAGCTGTCCTCTGCGTCTCAGCTTACTAGTAAGCCACACTTTCCTCTGCAGGTACACTGTTGCCTAGCAACGCCTCCAAACACACTGTCTGTCAGAGGAGGTCAGCATTTAACAGGACAGGGTGAGACGCTGGATAAAATTATGGGAGCCCATTTCTGCCAGTAAAATAAAAAGATAAGATGAAAATGTAGCCTTGGTTATAATATGTTAAGTCATTATTATGAGATAAAAAGTCAGAATTATGAGATAGAAAGTCGAAATTATGTGATAAAATAATTAGCAGAATTATAAAATAAGATGAAAACGTGTTCATGTTAAGTCAAAACTAAAAAGTTCCAATTGTGAGATATAAAAGGAAAAGTTATTTTAATTTCATTTAATTTAGATTATTATAATTAACTTTTTATCTCATAGTTTTGACTTATTAAATGTTTTTATCAAGGCTAAGCTTTCATCTTATTATTTATTTTACTGGCGGAAATAAGCTTCCATATAAATGACAAGAAGAAACGAAACATTCATTAATCCTGAAGGCAGAGGTGTCGATTGAGTCACATGACTTGGACTTGAATCAGACTCAAGTCACAAAATTCATGACTTTACACTCAACTTGACAAAATCAAAAAAGATTTGCAACTCGATTTGGACTTAAACATCCCTGACTTGTAACTTCACTTGGACTTGACCCTTTTGACTTGAAAATACTTCATTTCTTCCCCAAAAGATTAATAAGTGTGTTATTATTGGGTGTCAATTAATATTTATTCCTCCATAAAGGTGAGTAACTATATTCTACAACCTATAATTGTTTTGTTTCGCATTTATCTCTTTATTTCATTTTTCATAAAATATGCAACAACATGTTACAATAGAGTAAGAATAGTCTTACAGAAAATGTCTTACAAATGTGTGAAGAGAAAGTTATAGATATTGTTCCAGTATGAGAGGAGTTAAATACAACAGCACAAGACAGAAACATACAAAATGAATTATGTTGTGGTACTGGTTAATAGTGTTATATACTGAAGGCTATGAAAGTTCAACATCAGCACCACTTTTTATGATGAGTCCAGTCGCACCTTTTTTTAACAAATAAATACTAATTTCAAAAAGCATTCATGATTTGTGTAAACTTAACCCCAACCCTAGCTGTGACATGGCTTAAACCAGTATTTACTTGGGTGTTTAAATGACTGCTATATCATTTCTATACAATTAATTCTAAATACTAACTAATATCTGACTTAATCAGTAAAACATTTTTATAACTCAGTCAGTACAGCTATAAGAAGGGGAAGGAGACAATTGTTGGGAGCCAGAGATAAACTTGAAGACGGAAAGTGACTCAGAATGTCCTCCCATCTCCGAGATATTGGGTTAATATAGTTCTAAAATGTGGTTTTCAGTTCACCTGACCTAATAAAAATCAGTTTGTCTGTATTATTATTATTATTATTATTATTATTATTATTAATATTTGTCTTAAAGTGTCTGTGTATGGAACTATAAATGTATTAGGTAATTTATTTCCCATTCAATAATAAAAATGTACATCATTGTCTTACTGTCGATGTATTTTGAAAGAATGACAAACAGGAAACTGAAATGGTTCTAAAATAAAACGTGCCGCTGATGGCCACAGTGCGTCTGATTCTCTGATGATTGATGATGTAAGTCGGCTGGTCACGTTTTCCCGCCGTCACCGCTCTTCTCTATCATGTTTTATTCACACACACACACACACACACACACACACACACACACACACACACACACACACACACACACACACACACACACACACCGCAAAAACCACAACCACAGCCACTGACACGTGAACTACCCGTTAATTCCCCTCCGTCTGCCACTGTCAACACAACCGGAACACAGCTCTAATTTCAAAATAAAACCCAGATTCGTAAACACAACTGAGAGTGAGGGAAATGTATTTGTTGATAATTAACCACGTGTTTAAAAGATGTTCTCATTTGTGACAGGAAAATAAAATAAATTCTGTCTGAAGGTATGTTTGCGCCTCGTTTTCTTCTTACTAAGCGCTTTTATTGTGAGGGCAGTCTCTTATTTCCGGTCTGGTGCTGGATCCATCTGCCGGGTTTGACGTCCGGAGCCCGGGGCTAAGAGATGCTGTCAGACCCCTCTGTGTGGACAGTCCCGTTATTTTACCTTCTCTGCATTCTTTTCATTTTCTGTCTTTACAAATCAAACGCACCCAGTCTGTGTCCGTTTTCTGTACCATTCTGACCCACGTCAGTCGGGCCCAGACCCGGTCCAGGTCTTTAAAAACACGTAATGGATTCAACCGGACCGCATTGATTACGTCAAGTTCAGTCGGCGAGACGGGAAGTAGAGAGAATTAACTTTCAAAATAAATGTTAACTACGTCATGAGGAAAAGGTGATAAGGTTATTTCAGGTTATCAGATCAATGAATCCAACTACATAGCCAACATCTAAAAACATATAAACAGATAAGTTGAGTTAGCTCTTAAAATTGATGAAACTGATTGCATCGAACATTTCAAGTGAAACTAACTTAAGTTTAAAGAATATTCTTTTTATGTAGTTTTAGTCATTTTAACTGACACTGACTAAATTGTAATTATTTTGTATTGTACAGTGGAAAAAAATAATCTCTTTTAACTCAAATTTAGTTTATGTTACTTTACACATCTTTCCTTCGGCATTCCAGCTAACATTGGGTTTCAGATCAAATGTGAAAAATCGTCTCTCTTATCAGAGAATATAACCAAATAATTAGTACCTTAAAAATATACTAATTACCAATTATGTGGTTAAGGTGTTTTTAATAAACCTTCAAAGGATTTTTAATGGTAATAAATAAATAAAATAAAAATGGACAAAATAACTACTCCCTTAATCAAGATCTTAAAGGACCTTAAATATTCTTCTAAAAGAGACCAGGGAAAGATGTAATATGTCAAATACATATTTTATGACATGTATTGAAAAAAGTTTGGGGGTTCCTTTAATCTAACTTTTACTACCAACCCCTTTATGGTTCCCATTAAATATACCTTTGTATAGTACAATCCATTATGGACCTGCCTAAAATTTACTTTATTTGCTTGTTAAAGGTGTTTTGTATATCTAAGAAATGAGTTGTTTGACATAGATAATAAGCTAATGAGATCTTGTAAATTTTGATGGCTGAATATGGAATTTGGCTATAAGAAGTTACATTAAGCACGTAAAACAGAGTGCAGTTCCTGCCATAGCTCAAATGATTGGCAGTGGCGGGAAGGTAAAAATATTTCTACACTGTAGAATTGTTCAATTGACTTAAATAAAAAGATCTGAGCACTCAGTCCACCACTGGGGATAGATAGGTTGGGTAAAACCTGCGAGTCTCTGGGCAGTATTCGAGTGTTGCGCATTTATCCGAATCACGCTTTTAATCTGAAAAGAAGCTCAACCCACACCGGAAACCCTCTCCTGGTTGTGTGTAACTTGACAGTGGCAGCGACTGTAGCAGGCGGGCTGCGGACTGTCGGACTGACCTGAGGACGGATTTAACGAGAGACACTGTGGACGTTATCTCAACACGGTTTATTTGCTATTATCCTTTATCCTTTATCTCGGCGTAGCCTCTTCGGGGGTTAAATAAGGAGACATCCTGGAAGCACCCGGAGAACCGCGGATATCTACGCGGCATGGATGCTTCGTGACCCGCGGCAGGTGTGAAGAGATGCCGGGGGAGCCGCCGGCGGGCACCGGCCGGGTGGTGCTGGTGAAGAAGATCGTCATGAAGGACGGAGCTGCGGTGGGTGGCCGACCCGCCATTTTTATTAATATTTAATGAATAATTTATCAACCTGTATGATTGTTTATTCGATTTGATGTCGTTTAAAAATGCTGCGGGCTGTGTAATATAAATAATCCATTCATTTCAACTACACCTCCATATGTACAGTGAGAATAAGCTTTCATTTCTACCAGCATGTGTATGACATAACAGGATATTAAAACACATGACGTATGCCTCATTTATCATTTATGTTGTGCTTTAAAAAACAAACATTTATGTTAATTTCACAGCAAAATTAATGAAATAAAAAATATATATATATATCACTTTACATATAAAACTGCTCCAACAGCTAGTTTTCTCTATTGCTGATTGCTCTGAGGGTATATGTGAATGTCACTGTAATAAAACACAACTGATCAAAGGTTCCAGATGATCACATGAATGAATGGCTGCAGCCAAAATGAGCCCGAACAGAGCACCTCTGGTCCAAAATGGCTGTTGTTGTGGGATGGAAGAGAGTGTGTCTTGTAATGGAGTTTGATGTGGTCCACAGAAAGCTCAGCTTAGTGTGAGGATGATGTGGTCAGGATGGATCCATTATCTGTTACATAACAGCTCTCTGCCTGAAATACACTGAGGGCAAGCAGACACTGCAGATTCAACACTCCACAGCCTCCGTGGCTCCGTCAGCCTCCATTTTAGCATCCTTCATGACAAATAGTGACAGACATTTTTTATTATATTAAAACCACGAGAACGACAAGGCAGCTTGTAATCTATTGTCTATTAGGTATTAAATGTTGGAGAAACAGAAACATGCTATTTATATGATCTTTTATGGAGAATGGGGCGCACTGTGTTGATGCAGCATTAAGCAAACATGTCAAACACTGTCTGGTTCCAGATTCTCTTTCCTCAGTCGGATGTCGTTTTAGACTGAATATGTTGGGGGCTTGGACCGGTGGCTGGGTCAAACATAACATATAAAGACTTCACCTTGGAAACTGTGATGAGCCTTTTTCACAATGTTATTGATTGAACAATAATCGATCAACAAAAAAAAAGATTGACAGATTATTCAATAAGGAAAATAATGTTGGTTGCACCCATACAAACAACATCAAGATCATTGACGACAGATGATAAATTAAATTATAAAAAACATAAATAAGGCTAATGTTAAACTAAACTAAATTAAAACTGGGCCTACTCTTAATATACAGAAAGTACACCTGTAAAATTTAGCAGATTTATCGATTAACGATTAAAAAACTCATCAGCAACAAGTTTGATAATTGATGAACCGTTTAAAGGACCAGTGTGTAGGATTTAGTGCCATCTAGCGGTGAAGTCAAAGATTGCAAATAACTGAACACCACTCTGTTTGTCTGTATTTGGTGACCTGGGAATGAGAAGAGGCTGCAATACTCATGAAAATGCAAAAGATCCTATCTAGAGCCAGTGTTTGGTTTGTCCATTCTGGGCTACTGTAGAAACATGGCGGTTCAACATGGAAGGCAACCAGTAGGGACACAATGATTCCTATATTCAGGCAATTAGACACTAATGAAAACATACCTATGAATATTATATTCCATTTCTGACAATAGATCCTCTTCAATGTTACACTCTGGACCTTTTAAAGGTATATTTAACATTTTGGATTAATATGCGGTTGTACACTGATGCTGCTCCGCTCAGCTGCCTCACTTGGGTGGCAAGCTAATGATAGCCAGTACGCAGATTTTTTGCAGGTGTAGGGTAAGACAGCTGCTTTGAACAAAGGTGACGCAGTGCTTCTCAGATGCTTTGTGTGCTCAGGGATGCCATAGGTCGAGCTCATACAGGAGTGCCCTCTGCTGGATCACAAGGCAAACTACTTCCGTTGTTTGTCATTTTGAATTCAACTACACAAGTCAACCACGTTCAAACTAATTTTTGTTTTTCAAATATCAAGTGACTGAGGAAGAAAGTTGGTTAACGTGACTGGTCAGTGTATTTTGCGGGCAACAGATTTTCAATCATAATCAAATCAAGAAATGGGCTGTTACCCAAAAAAAAGGACAATGACACATTTTCCATTTTTTTGTTTTGAAAGTAAAAAATGGAAATTGAACAACGACTTGTTATCTGATTTAATTTGATGTGCTCATATCATCAATATTTTATTAAATCATCACTTACTGAAGGTAAGAACTTCACCACACAGGAGACACATCAAGGATACAAGGTTATTTAATTGTGATTTACAACGCATAGTTGTATAATGGAATTCTGGTTGTAGTTCCCTTTTTTGTCCCATTGTGCTAAAGTTCCTTAAAATGTGATTGGGATTATGTTGACAAATATTATTATAATGTCATTGTATTGTGTTGTTGCAGCCATATTCCAGGTATCAAAAGCAAATAAATTATCTGAAGATAATGGAAATCTTCACCTTATGATCCTCATCTCATGAAGCTTAATAATAAAGGAGAGCAGCAAAGATTAACTCATTATCTAAGTAGTGCAAATCTGTGTTAGGAGAACCTGTTATTATTCAAGCTAAAGATAGAAAATGGTCCACATCACCACCTAAATCCTGTGTATCTGTGTCAGTCGGCTGACAATCACTTCGTGTGCGGTGCTCCAGTTTAATAATCGCTCTATTTTAATTATACAAAATGCTCAACTGTGTTAGAAAATGAGTCTCTGTAGTTCAAATGAAGACTTTTTGTTTGAAAATGCTCTTGTGTTTGAGGAAAGATTTGGATTCATGCCGCATTTACTGTAGCCCTTCCACAGTGTCGAAGAGGACTACTTGTTGAAGACATTACATGCTGAGTCCGAAACTAATTTTCCACACAGGAATTTCACCCAGGTACAATGCGCACCAAGTCTGAGTCATTTGACATGCTGGTCTGCAATGGTCCGAGCTACAGCAGTGATGATGATATTTTGCTTTTCATGGTTCTTGAGAAAAGACATGAGTTCACCCAATGTTGGTGAGGCGACAAGAGGATGGTGAATGTCAGCCATTTTCAGTGTTTCTTTATTTGTTTGCAGGGACACAAAATCTCTGGCGTGTATGAGCGCGAAGGAGACTCGTTTCTGTTCCTGTCGTTCAGCGTTATCTGACGGCTTTTGTTGTATCGGTGGCCTGAGCCTGTGGTGGTGGCTCAGATAATTCACTAAATAAGATGTGTACCAGGTAGGTTGATCTCGTAACATCATTTAACAGACACGGATTCCACTGGTCAAACCCTAAACTCTGACAGCGAAATTTGGAAGAAACAACACAACTCACACAAGTTTTGCTATTGTGTGAAAATACATCTTTGGAGAGCAAGAAACAACAGAAACCCAAGCATTTTGTTTGGGTTTGTGTGAATATCTTGCATGTAAATCCAGACTTGGTGTGGAAGTACCTTTTGGTATCTCAGATGCCCACAAACTATTTTTGGACGATAGTTCCTGCTCTCAACTGCATCACCACGCGATGGTAATGTAACGTTGACACACAAATAACAAGTGACCAGTTTCGTGTCTCTGCCAGTTGATTTTAACTGAAACCAGCGGCTGCCTGGAAGGAAGAAAATCAATCTAAAACCTGATGGGTGATTAGGAAAACGATCAACTGGGATGACATGGGCCCGAAACTTAAAGTTAAAGGGGTACTCCAGCAATTTGGTATTGCATTAATGCTGTACCTATAAGAGAGACAACAGAGGCCAAGATATCCTGACATTTAGGCCTTGCTCAGACTGCCAGGCTAAATCTGGTTTTAAATCCAGATTGATTTTAGAAAGTCCGGACAGCCAAAAATGAAAATAAATGAAAAATGAAATGCAATTTTTGCGAATCAACATTTGGAAGTGTTTCAAAATGCGATGCTAATCGGATTTCCACAGATGCGTCTCAGTCTGGACACTCTGGCTGTATTTCAAAGTGTCTTTTTTGTGTCAATCGCAACGTGATAGACAACATCAAATCCAGAGCGATGGAAGTGCATCAGAGTGGCTGTCCGGTAGAAGGAAGGGGTTCTTGTTTGAAGCGCAAGATGATGGATCTCCGTTTTTCATGCTTCTTCATTGGAAAGCCATGTCACCAGCACACATAGTTACTGATGCCTACCTCATTACCATAGCAACCCATGCAGGTACAATGGTGATGTCTCGGCACATAAATCCAATCTGATCAATTGCAAATATCAGTGCAGACAGTCGGTCTTAAAGATCTGATTTGAGAACAAATCTGATTTGCCTGCAGTCTGAACAAAGCCTTAGTCCCTGGAATGGGTCAACCTCCAAAACTACTGGATCCTAGAATTCCCAAAATTCAATTCAATACCATCTTTCTTTAGACTTTTGCTGCATGGAGCAACCATGTTTCTTTCCCCAACCTCAGTTAGTAATGCTTTGTGTTATAGATCTATAGTTTCCAAGCCCAAGCCAATAATCTTCATCTAGAGCCATACCACTTATAACCATGATGATAAACTGTTCTTCGTATGTAAGATTGGTGGCGTGCCCCTTTAACTGTAGCATCACATTAAAATGTACGGCAAATTAAAATATAATTGTGATGGTAAAATCTGTGTGTGTCTGTATTTCAGCTCCAGCAAGGTATCGGCAGGCCCAGCGTGTATCATGCGGTGGTGGTGATCTTCCTGGAGTTCTTCGCCTGGGGATTACTCACCACGCCCATGCTAACTGTGAGTAAACACTGTGTGGTGGTGGGTAGATGGTGGTCACAACATTCAAGCTGCCGATTGGGTTCATAGTACAGAGCGATGGGATCAGCTTCCATTTGGAGAAGGCAACGCACTTCATGATGAGATTTGAGTAAAATTCTAGATTAGTCCAGTTTAAGTCCTGTTCTCTGCATTTAGATTTTTGTGCTTAGCAAAGTAGGAGTACAAGTTCTGACTGAACTGAAAGTTAACACTAAATGTTTAGTTTTGTCAGATATTTTCCAAATCAAACATTATTTTGTTTACTTACTGTATCTATGTCTATATCAAGTAAAAAAAAAGCACTTTTAAATTAGCCTGATAAATTATGTATTTTGTATAGACATTTATATATACTTTTTCATAGTAATTGACCTTTCATAAGTCTTGCCCCTTTTTGCTCTGTGCTCCAATAACAGTTGAGCACGCCTCGGTCAACTTTCTCCTTTCCTGTACTGAGATATGCTATGTGCTAGATAGTTAAAAAATAAAAGCGACATACAGGCACATCTTAAATGACCAAAAAGCTAAATTCTAACTAATTAGCGAGCTAATCTACATCAATCCTTGGCTAGTTAGATCTGACAGCTAATGTAGAAAAAACGCCAGCTAAATAGCTAGTTAATTTACGTTAGGGGTTAGTTGGCTAGTTAACTAGCATTTTGCTAGAATAAGCTAACTTGTGCGACTAAATATATGTCACTTTTATCGTTTAATTATCTTCAAAAAATGGTTGTCTTTTCAACATAGATGAGCCTAGCATATATCATATCTAAGTAAAAGAAAGGAGGAAGGTGAGCCAGGCTTGCTCAGCTGCAATTGGAGCACAGAGCAAAAAGGGGCGGGACTTAGGAAAGGTTAATTGATTTTTTTTATTTGCAACAACAGTTAATTTTTTCCAGAGAACATGCAGTTATTGAAAATCTGTGACGTTGTCTTGTACTGTTCACTCTGGTCTGGATCATGCCCATATATTAAGATAAAACAGAAATCAACTCTTGGTGATGTCAAGAGTTTTATTTCATTCTTCCTTACTGCCACAGATAGTAGAAATCCAGGTTTATAAACTGTCACTGGCAGATGTTAAGAATTCATAGAACCATAGTTACTAATAGGTAACTCTAATCTGGAGTTATAATTGAAATGAAATCAGGAGATTAGGAGTGTGCACCAGGCAGCAGTTGGGTTGCCGTGAAACATGAGCCGTTACAGTGTCAGTTCAGACAGCTACTGATTCAAACTGAGAGGGATCACTGAAACACTCCAGTGTAGACAGGGTCAGTTTTTTTATTAATCCCAATGGAGCTTTTTGCTGAAACTATAAACTCTGTGTTGGTTTTCTAAATGTTGGTGTTGTGCTTCTCTTTGTAGGTTTTACATGAAACATTTCCACAGCACACGTTCCTGATGAACGGACTCATTCAGGGTGTGAAGGTAAGAACTTCAACACTTCAGTGATTCATTCTGTAGATATCAGTACATCTTAAAATAGAACTGCTGTGATTTAGAGTTGTGGCTCCATAAAGCTGAACTGTGTCTGGTTAACACCCTCATCTTTCAACGCCAATGGGTTGTCACTATGACATCATCAGGGTCATTTCCTCAACCCTAACCCTTTCAATGTGGAATCTTGTTTAGTATAACCCAAAAAGAAGAGAAATATATTTCTCTGTAGCAGACAATGTGAGAGTTTTTTTTTGTTGTCACTGACTCCGCCTCTTCATCTCAAGGGTCTGCTGTCATTCATGTCTGCTCCTCTGATCGGCGCGTTGTCGGACGTGTGGGGGAGGCGGTCCTTCCTGTTGGTCACTGTCTTCTTTACCTGCGCTCCGATCCCTCTGATGAGACTCAGCCCCTGGTAGGACTCAATGTTCTGAATGTTCAGTCAATTGAAAAAAACGGCCGTCTGCCTGAAAGTGGAGCTAAACAGTGTCTCTCTCACTTGCTCGGCCCCCGCAGGTGGTACTTCGCCATGATCTCCATGTCTGGAGCTTTTTCTGTCACCTTCTCAGTCATCTTCGCCTACGTCGCTGATGTGACGGATGAAAGAGAGAGGAGTACAGCATACGGTCTGGTAAGCACTCCTGTTTTCCCTGAATTTGTCACATATACAGTGTTTTAATTCATGTGGATATTATGTTTAACCAATCAAGAGGATACAATTAATAATAGCTCGCAAGTGAGTATAAACAAAATTGAAAAAGACGTTCAACTTTAAAGGACACCCAGTTGTGTATGTGCATGAAAAGATTCTGAAAGGATGATCTTTTTCTTGAGCATTCTCTTGTAAAGTATCACAAAAGGACTCACATAGGCAGTGACATGAATCACAATGACCTCCTACTACAGACGGATGGAGGGCGGTGTTGAATGACTGACACTGAATCTGCAACCTTAGAGCAGAAACTGATGGGTCAGCTTAATCAGAGGACAAACATCAGCTCAGAACAGAAAATATATTTATAATATCTGAGGAGACAACAACCTTTGTGTTTGTGTTTGGACCAAGTTCGGGTCTATTTGTCAATTCCATTGTACAAAGATATAGTTAAATTAGCCTAATAATAAGACAGCTGCCATCTTGTTTTGCCAACCAGTCATTAGCATTAACATCTGTCCTGCCAGCGTCATTTTAGGTCAACACAGAAGCTGTGGTAGTGGTTTTTAGTAGCAGTTAACTGAGCGGTTTTCACAACAATCAACATTTTCCATCCTCTAAAGTCTCCTCCATCCTCCTCTCTCCTCGTTGCCCCCAGGTGTCGGCTACGTTCGCAGCCAGCCTCGTGACGAGTCCAGCCATCGGGGCGTACCTGTCGGCCTGGTATGGAGACAACCTGGTGGTTCTGTTGGCCACACTGATCGCTCTGGCCGACATCTGCTTCATCCTGCTGGCTGTGCCCGAGTCTCTGCCGGACAAGATGAGGCTCAACACCTGGGGGGCGCCTATATCCTGGGAACAGGCCGACCCATTCACTGTCAGTAACCAATAATTTGCAGTACAGTATCTGATTGGTTGAATAATGAACTCATAGCTGATCGATTTGCTTTGGTTTGTAGTCGCGTAAAGTCTTTTCACTGCTAACTGATCGTCTGACAGCGCCGATGTTGTATTTTCTATCTCTCTGTCCCTCTCTCTGTCTCTCTCTCTCCTTCAGTCTCTGAGGAAGGTGGGTCAGGACTCGACGGTCTTACTGATCTGCATCACTGTGTTTCTTTCTTACCTGCCGGAGGCCGGACAGTACTCCAGTTTCTTCCTCTACCTGAGACAGGTGAGACACACTAGTGAAGTGTTTTCCTACAAATGCTGCTAGTACTAACATTATTACTGCTGTTATTACTGGGATTGCTTCGTAAGGCCACTGGGTGGAGGATTCAAAAATGTTCATCTTTGGTGCAGTCCAGTGATGGTAGCCAGCAGCAATGTCTTATGTTTAAAAAGTTCAAACCTGTAGTAGGAAGTTGTCATACTACTGACAAGTGAATCTAAATGAGCTGGTTGGGTTTGGCACTGGTGCTTGGTGCTGGTATTTGGGATTTTACCTTTTAAATGATGTTGTGTTGACATTGACATCCCTTAAAAAATATTGTTTGTCCCTCCAGGTTATAAATTTCTCCTCCACAACCATCGCTGTCTTTATTGGAGTAGTGGGAATTCTGTCTATTGTAGCACAGGTAACACACACACACACACACACACTCCTCATTTCAAGTGTCACATATCCTGATTAAAGCTGCAGTAGATAACTAAAAGTAACTTTTTATCATATTTGCTGAAACTTTCACTATATCCTGACAGTAGTACAGACAGATAAACTGTGTATAAATCAGGTTCCAGAATAAACGAAAACAACCAATCTGAGCCAAGAAAGATAATTAATGTTTAGTAATGTTGTATATTTTAAATCTAAATGTGATTTAGTACACTTTGTGTACACGTAACCATATTCACGCAATATATGCAAATCAGGGCAAGTCGCACCGTCGCTTCCGTCCACCTGAACTTTTTAGCTAACTGCCAAAATGTTATTTAATTTTAAAAAAAGTTCATTTTTCATTTTTGCAGGGACAGTGCACGATTAAAAGTAATTACACCAGAGTTAGCTAGCAGCTAATTTGCATCTGTTGTCCCTGGGCAGGTAGACAACAGCCCCAGAACAGTAAATACACTACATTAAACAGCACAGAGGAGTCCATCAGTGTGAGATAATAAATGAAATCAGTGAAACCACAGAAGAAGAAGAACTCCTGCACTCTATGCTAAGAGCTATCATAAAGCTGCACTAACACATAGACAGCTTGTGGTCATACAGTATGTAACAGTGTAAATTGACAAATAATCAAATATTACTTACTTTTACTACTCATTATATTAATAAATGTTAATGAATTATACACATTCCTTACATAAGTACAAGGTTAGAATAACATTTGTGTTTTTTTTCTCTCCCTACCTCCTTTCTCAGACTCTCTTACTCACCCTGCTGATGAGGACTCTGGGTAATAAAAACACTGTTCTGTTGGGTTTGGGCTTCCAGATCCTTCAGCTGGCCTGGTACGGCTTCGGATCAGAGCCATGGTGAGATCTGTGTGTGTTTGTTTTCTGTTTTAGTGGAGGGTTACATTCATTCTGTTGCTGTAAAGCTGCTGTCAGACAGAACACGGTTAGCACTCTATCTGCTGACACAGCCACGTCAGTGTTCTGTATTTTGATTGGGCAGCAGAAGGGAACACTTCCACCACCACAGCTACAGCTGTACTATAGGCTACAGTTGCTGCTATGCACCTACTCTAGTCTCACCATAGATATACAATAAACACTAAATACCAAACGCCAACTTGGCTATACAGTCCAATGAGAAAACTGTCCAATGTCCAAAAACTGAAAGTAAGGCTGAGTGGCACCCCCGTAGCTAGTTGTTAGCAGGGACCTGTTTCGTCAGTAACAGGTCCAATGTCAGATACCTAACACGCTAAAAAACTATATGGATGATAACACAGAGATCTGACACGTTGAACTTGTGTTAAATGGGTTAACAGGATGATGTGGGCGGCTGGTGCTGTGGCAGCGATGTCCTCCATCACCTTCCCAGCTGTCTCTGCTCTGGTGTCACAGTCCGCTGATCCTGATAAACAAGGTGACAAAGAAAATCTCCCTTCTCTCCTCTGCTCTCCTCTGCTCTCCTCTCCTCTCCTCTGCTCTCCTCTGCTCTCCTCTCCTCTCCTCTCCTCTCCTCTCCTCTGCTCTCCTCTCCTCTCCTCTCCTCTCTTTCTGTCACACAGATCAATAGGTCAGTGTGTTATTATGTATTTTTTCGATGGAAGTTTGTATTACTAAGGGAGGCCGTGAAATCAACCCGTTGCCAGCTAAATATATCAGCAGTTCCAGTTTTCACCGTGTCAGCAATAACATGGTGACCAATAGCATGACCTGTCTGTCTCCCCCTGCAGGTGTGGTCCAGGGGATGATAACAGGGATCAGAGGTCTGTGTAATGGTCTGGGTCCAGCTCTGTACGGATTTATCTTCTTCCTCTTCAACGTTGAGCTCAACAGCATGGACCCCATCCAGGGAGACTTTAACATTGACCCCCTGCCTCTGCACAGTCCCACAGAGGTACCGTATTCATTAAACCTACACCCCAACGCTCCACACCGTTCCTGCTTTCTGCTGCAAACGGTGCAGCAATTCTTGCTTAACTTTACACATGTGTGGGTCTATCTACATGGCTATATGTCTGACTGAGTTTTTTCAAACTCCAGTGAAAGTCCACTAATTTAACTACTTTTTGGCACCATTTCTGACATTTTCAGGTGTTCTGTTCTAAAAACCCCCATAGAGAATTAATCAGATTGACTTCAGATTTGTTACACTTTGAAGAAGTTCACGATTAAAAGAAGTGTGGTGTCAAAAACCAGTGTTTCTCCCTGACCCTAACCCTAGCACTAAACCCTAAGCTTAGCTCTATCCCTAACTTCAATATACATTCTCCAATCGGGCCCAAACGTGCCAATATTCTGTCATAGTCATAGTGCCACCTACTGGTAAGAGGAAGTAAGCTTTGTATGGCTATTTTGATCTGATTGACATGAAAATTTCACAGCATGATGTTGTGGTGGGTAACCTGACAACAGCACGCCCCCACTCACAGGGACTGCGAAGGGCCCGTTCATCGCTGCTTGCAGCTTTAATAGCTGTAATAACATTTAAAACCGTCTTTCCGACAAGAAGTGAAAATATCCAAATCTTTTTACAGTCAGATAAACTTCCGAGCAAGAAGTAAAACACTGGTTAGCTATAATGCTTAACATTGTCACTGTTTCCTGTGGTTGTTTCATAGTAAAAGCCTACCACTGCCTTCACCTTAAAACACTTTTATTATGAATCGTAAGTGTCAGTATCAGTGTTAGCTTTATCATTAGCTTACTGCAGCAAATGAATGGAGCAGAAAACAAATCACAGCTCCTGCTGTAGCACTGCTGGTAGGGAGTGTTATAATAAGTGATACTCTGCAGAGGCCACACATCACAATGAATGCCATAGAAACGATGGAAATGTCATAGACTGTATGATTAAAACTGTCCGTAGTGTCACCCAGAGGTTTCTGAAGAGTGAAACTCAGTCACGAGTTATATATAAAGAGGAAAATAAGTTATCGAGACCAAAACCGCTTCTTGTAGCAGGCTGTAAACATGTTTATTTCTGCTGTAAAGTTGGGCATTTTAATATGGGGCCTTATAGGGATTGACTCACTGCTGGAGCCAGCCTCAAGTGGCTGTTAGAGGAACTGCAGTTTGGAGGTTTTTTTCAACGGAGCCCATTAAACAGCATAACGACGTTCCTTTTAATTTCACTTCAGTCCAGTTGGATGTTGGTGTGCTCTTTACTCGTCAATACCACTAACAACTTTTCTTGTCTTTTTTTAATGATAAAATTATTAACAATAAACTTAAAAATCACTTTGCAATTATTTTTGAGTGGAAAAAGAGCGACTCCATGTGATTTCAGTTGGACATGACATATTACAGATGACATCATTAAATCATGCGGCCCCTTGCCCCCATGTTGATGCAGAAAGTAGTTTGTGCTCTGGTCAGTACATTTGAAAATGTTTTTTTGTATGCACATTTATTTTACTATATTTTATAATTAGATGTGCTATATAAATGAATTGCCTTGCCATGTTTAGATGAAAAAATAACAGTAGTAGTAAACAGCAGTATTGGCTATGCTTCAGTTGTGCTCCAGATGAAAGACGAAAAAAATGAAAAGAAACACAGTTGTGCTCCAGACGAAAAAAATGAAAAGAAACATTGTTCTTTATTCCTCTCTCTCAGCGAGCGCTCATCCCCGGCCCACCCTTCCTGCTGGGGGCGTGTACCGTGGTAGTTGCCTTCCTTGTTGCGCTCTTCATCCCTGAGAAACCCTCCTGCTCATCCTCTTCCTCCCAGCTGTCCCTCAGCGACAAGCCCCACCCAGACAGCAAAGAGTCCATGTCCTCGCTAGCAGGCGTCCACATCAACACGCCCCTCCCGGGCAGCGACGAGGAGACCCCTCCCACCGCCAGCGACGAGGACTTTGAGCCGCTGCTGCAGGACAGTATCGTTTGATGGACAGGTGGAAGGACCACAGAGGGTGGGGCTTCCAAAGTGGTTTGATTGATTGACATTTTGTTACAAAAAGAAACGGTAACACATTTTCTTTGCCGTAGGGCGGGACTATGTGTACTTTTATTGTCAGAAGATTGCTATTGATACCAAGAAGCTCCAATAGCATTGTTTCTTTGCCAGAAGGCAGTACTCACGTATTACTTCACCGACCAGGGGCAGAGGCAGTAACGTCTTCTGAGCGACCAATAAGGATGTTTCTTTTACAAGGAGGCGGGAGCAAAGAGCTGCATATAAGATGTCATTTGCTCAATTTGACAGAAGAGACGGAGACGATTATTTGACTGACAGAGAGACGGTGGAGCCAACAGGGACCACACAGTTTAAATGGAAACCATCGTTTGATTGACAGGACGAGGGGCCAACTGCGTTTTTTTATGGATTGGGCTAGCCCAGTTTTGGGATACACCCACATAAAGTCCCCAGAAAGTAAAGTATTTTTGAGGTTTTAATGGAAGGATTTTTGTTCATCTTTAAGCTTGAAGTTGTTGATTGTTTTTGTGATAAACAAAAAAAGGTGTTTCTACCTTCAGCTGTATCATTTTGAAGCCGTATTTTTATGATGTGATTATTTCTTATTGGTTATTGTACAAAAGAAACATGTCTGCAACATATTTACAGCAGCCAAAACATCAGTGTTGATTTATACTGCTTTTTTGTTTGTTTTTTTGTTGAAGAAGAACAGTTTTTTTGACAGGGTTAAGGGATTTTTATTCTTTCTAAGTGTACAGTATCTAACCTGCTACGAGCTAACGATCGCTAACAAGGTACGAATGTGATGAGCTGAGAGATGAGAGCCACATAAAATGTCAAAATATCAATTTTAATTGTCATTTCTATAGAGATTTTAACTTCCATCATCCAAAACAAGATAGAAGGAAATATTTTAGGCAATGCATTGCTAACATACATAGGTTTATTGTATATATTTTAGAAAATTATTAATGATGAGAGTAAAATAACCAAACACCTCACTGGATAGTTTTTAATTTCACCGGGTAGTGTCCCCGTTTGTCACTCTACCTCAGGTCATCGTGTTTTTAAATCAACCTGGATTTACTCATTCTGTCACATCTGTTTTATTTTTATATCAAAGTCACTTTATGGAAGTGCTGCTGGCTGCTGGCAGTGGGGAAACCTCAGAGCTGCGACGTTCAGCGTGTTGGCGGTCCAAGCACCAACAGAGTTTGAGCTATATTGTTTATGGTTCTAATAATTCTCTGACTTTTATTTTTAATTTCAATACAGTTAACAATAGAGCCTCTGATTTAGAACGCGATGAAGTCATGTTGTCCTCACATTTTTTCTCAGGATTACGTTCTTTAAATTTGACACATTTTGGTGTCTATATCAATTTGGTTCTAATTGAACAACAGGTGGCATTTCTAAGTGAAATCTGCATTTGGCTAACTTCCTGACTTACAGTTAGCAGTCCCTTCCCGCCTCCCACATGACCACACTAAACTTCTGCTTCCTGCCCTTAAGGACCGCCTCTTTGTGGAGTTCTTTCTCCTGATTGGATAAAGTGGGACCAGGATACCAGAAACTATTCTCTGTTTACTGCAGAAAGGAGGGACTGGGAGACCCGTGTTAGTGACTGAACACTATATCAGTGATGGCTGTCAGATTTTAGAGCTATTTAACACCTATTTAACTAAAAAATATCACGTAGAGCACCTTTAATTATAATATTTAAGGTCCTGGTCACCAGGGGATTCTCAAAATGGCACCAGATTTGGAACGCACATCCTGTATATCCAATTGCACAATAGCTTGCACAACCTCCAGTATTGTAATACCAAACTCAAGAAAATCAAATTTTATTTATTTATTTATTTTTTAAACAAAGCTGTATCAGAACTCTCTACGGTGCCATGCGGCCATCTAGTGGTGCTCCGGAATGTAGGTTGAGAAATGCTGCTTGGTGGCAGCACGACACCCTGACGGTGTGCCTTCGATCCCGAGTTGCTCTGGGTGCTTGGACCGCAGTGTTCTTCCTTTGCGAGTTTAGATTTCATTGTGAGGTCGGCTGATCCTTTGCTGTATTATTTTCAAAAACAAAATGGAGCTCAGCTGGAAAGCCATTTGTTGGATTTTTAAACAAACATGTTGCAGATGTGAGGTTTTTCCCCTGAAAGTAGTGATATTTCTGTGAATGAACCTATACTTGAAGCATCAGAAAGAGATTTTATGAGAGCTTTAGAGAAGCTTTAGGAACGAATGCTGAAGAGTTTAACAGTATATATAACTGGCACAGAGTGTACATAGTTATTTGCTTTATGACCTTAAAATGTAAATGTACATGTGAATGATATTATAGTTTGTATATACTGTAAGTGAAATGTGGGATTGCCTTGGTTATTGTGGTTGATATGGAGGTTTTCCTTCAGTGTTCAGTCCTGTGTAGCTTAATGGCACCAACGCAGTCTGGGTTGGGGGTTCAGTTCCTGTGCAGACCATCAGTCATTCTGCTTTGGGTTTTTTGGGTTTGTTCAGATTAGACTATGAAACAAACAATATCCCCCTTGTTTCCTGCATTTACACCTGAGTATGTTTACATGCACACTGGTATCCTGATAGAGAAACTGGTTATTTGTATCCTTGTAACTCGTCTACTCTTTTTTATAACATTTGAAAGGTGCTAGATCAGATCAACTTATCTGCAGTTTGTTCTCGTACAAACTTTAACAGATCTGCATTTCAATGATTTCTCTAATCTAGTCTGTTTTTGCTCTTTTATTAACTAAAGCTTGCAGTTTCTTTTCATTATCATGACAAGGACAGCTGTTTTTGCTGTTGTTGTCGTTTAAGATTGAATGCTTTTTCACCAGTTGAAATAACCAAAACCACATCATTTATGCTCCTGAAAACCAGGGTGAGTGATAATCCAGGTTTGTGTAGCCAGGATTTGATGTCTGTTTGAGGCTTTGTATACTCCAAATCCCAGATCATAAGTAGGATATTAGTGTGAATGTGAACACTCAGTTAGTTCAGCAGAAACTGAAACTGACTCAACAGTGTAAATGTTGCACATGGACTGGATGTATGTATATGTGAAGAAATGAAATGTACATGGGATTTCACTGTAAATACACTTTGTCTGTTGTCTTGTCTGGAAGTGTACCAGCCAGTTGTTGGTTATTGGAAATTAAAACAGAACAACACTTGGCATCTGTATAACGAGTGCTTTTTTTCAAACTTCCAGCTGGTTGTTGGTTGAATGTTTCTGAGAACCAGAAAAACTGTCTATATTTTCGTTTGGTTGTCTGTTCTTTGTCCAGGACAGGAGGGCGTCACCGTGGAAAAATGACTGTACGTCTATATTTTACTTAAAGGTCAAGTATGTAGGATTTAGTGGCAATACATATAGTGGAATATGTACCTATAAATAATAAATCTTCTCACTGATAGTCTTTTTCATAAATTTGTCATGTAGAGGCCTCAATATTAAACTGAAACTGTTTCATAACAATTCAAAACTCCTTGTAGTATATTTAAAGGTCTAGTGTGTACTATTTTAGGCTCTACTGGCAGAAATGGAATATAATATTCATAGGTATGTTTTCATTAGTGTATCATCACCTGAATATAAGAATTATTGTGTTTCTTTACCTTAGAATGAGACGTTTTTATCTAAGGATGCCGCGGGTTGACTTTCATGGCGGCTGCCATGTTAAACCGCCAGGTTTCTACAGTAGCCCAGAACAGACAAATGTTCTATTTACAGCGTCTGTAGTTTCTCTCTCGTGCTTGGAAAGGAAGGGTGAAGCGAGTGAGTTGCATTCTGAAACTACAACGCTAGACCACTAAATCCTACACACTGGACCTTTAAGTAAAAAGACAAAAGACAAACTTTTTTTTTTTATTAATTCATGCAAAAATGATTTTTTTACTAAAGGAAATCTGAATACATTGTGTAAGTTTTAGTTATAATTTTACTTAACTATTGCAATTACTATTACTTAACTTTAACAACACAGCATTGTATTATGCTTAATCATCTATATATATATAAATTATATATATCAATATACTATATAGAAATAAATTATACATTTAGGAATCTCACCTGAAGTCCAGTGACTGTGACTGTTCTAGACCTTTCAACAGTATAACATGATCATCCTCAGCAGATGGAGCCTGGTGGAAATGTACACATTCAAATGTCTTTTTTCCTGAGAACATTAGGACTTCCCCTCCATGTTGGCTTAAAAATTGAGATTGAAGGGTCCAATCTGGAAATTATTCAAAGCTCCAGAACAACTACTGAACAGCTTATAATTATTTTAATCTCAAATTTAAATCTTAATTAAAATCATCAACTGCTCTCAACGGAATTAAATTTATTTAAAAAATGAAATATAGAACAGAATAGAAGTGCCTCTGTGTGTTGACATTTTGGTCAACAGCATCCTCACTGAGGAGATGAACACCGATCAACAGCGACCTCTATTGGGCAATGCGAATATTGCTCAAGGATGTCCCGGAATCGTCCAATCAGAGCTTGAAGTGTGGGTCATGTGACCAAGCAGCCGCGCAAAGGAAGGATTGAACGGCAACAACAAATATGGAGGCGTCTCCGTTCAGCTTCACACCGGAGAGGTACTGGACGGAGGAGAAAGAGAGGGCGCTCATAGCGTTTTTCTCCAGTAAGTCACACTCTACACCGGCAACTTTACATTCCGTAAAAGTTGCTGCTTTCGTCCACGTGTTGTCGGAAGCTGCAACATTTGTGGGCAACCGTTGCTCGACGAGACCGACGGCTGTTAGCGATGAGCGATACAGATACATGACAGCAATGGCGACTAGCAACTGAAGTCAAGTTAGCTGTTCTTCTCCTAAAAATACGCCCAAATGGCATCTCGTTTCTGTTCCATGAACGTTTCACCTGTTGGTTTCAATATAAATGGATAAAGAAGTTTGTTGGCTTTCTAAATTCAGTCAACTTCATCCTTAGTATTTGTAACGTTAGCCATTTTGTAGTTGATAAATATTCTGAATATTTTATATGGAGACTTGATTTGTGTCTAACGTACGTTATAGAGACTGTGGAACACCTGAGGAGTGAAATTGGCCCGTTAAAATAATGACTCATGACTGCTGATCCTCCCACAGATTTTCCACATAAGAAGACCCTGAGAAACACACACACACACACACAAACACACACACACACACACACACACACACACACACACACACACACACACACACACACCTGACTAAAGCAACTCAGTGAAATTTAAGCAGCACAAGAAATGACACCTGAGCTACAGCACAAATGAGCAGCATCCCCCAAACCACCTCTGTAAACATATCAGAATCATTGCCCTGCTCTGATTGCAAGCCAGTGTACACTTAACTATATAAATGTGTTTATACACTTAATAATATAGACTTAATGTTGTACCTGTATACCATAGGCTCTTCTCTCTATTTGGTCCCTCCTTGCATCCTCTCTCCTCCGTCCACCTCCCTGTGACCTGGAAATAGATCTGTGCCATTTTGACGGATTTCTCAATGCCTAAAATGCATCTCGAGGAGAGAGGAGGCTCGCTGCAGTAGCTATGAGCAAGGATGCACAGGTGTATCCTTTCCAGGACCCCTGACGTATAAAGAGGCGTGGCAGTGGACAGATGGTACAGCTGTGCCACATGTCATATTTAATGGACGGCTCCGAAGCAGGAATGTCTCATTTTGTTAAAAGCCTGTTGCCTCGACCGCTCTCTCCTCATGTCTCCTCTCAAACTCCTCCACTCGCATCTCAGAATCACAAGTGGACCAAAACAGTATTAGTCACAATCTGTCTGCAGATTGAAAACATCGAGTGTGAGTTTCTTTCAGCCATCTTTGAAATTGAACAAAAAAAATGTAAATAACTGCACTTGATATGAATTGGGTAAGAGTTCCAGACATACGTACAGAAGCCAAGAAAGGCCAAGCTTGAAATATAAATACATTTTTAATGCTGTTATTTTGAGATCACAAGTTAATTATCCCGAGAAAATTAGATGATCAGCAAGAAAATAAAAGGTTGCTGGTCTTTAGTCCTCTATGACAGTAAACTGAATATCTTTGGGTTGTGGACAAAAGAAAGCATTTGAGGACGTCACCTTACATTCTGGGAAAACATTTTCCCCCATTTTCTGACACCAAACAATTAATCGATTAATCAAGAAAATAATCGTCAGATGAATTAATAATGAACACATTGTTAGTTGCAGCCCTAAAATGAACTATACGCATTTGAGTTCTCCATAATTATCCCGTCATCTTGAGAAAACAAAAATCGTAATCGGTAATGAGAGAGACGCACTCCTAAAAAAGGACTGAATTGCAATGTTTAATTCATCATCTTTAATACAGTTGTATGTTTTGGTCCACTGCACATTTATGTTCATATATAAAGTTATGTTAACTCAGGATTTTGACACAACGGCATTAGAAAAAAAAGAATGCAAGCATGGCCATGCTTGGCTTCCGTACATCTCAGTTAATGTGACTGAAATACATCTGGTCCAAAATTCTCCTCTCTTTTTCCCTTTTAGCCAGAACTACAGGTGGTTAGGAAGACTAAGACCTTTTTTTTACGATGAACCAACATTTGCCAAAAAAAACCCCCCAAAAGAAATGCAAAACAGAATTGCAGATTTTTGATTATCTTTTTGTTTTTATTTCCCAGAGCACAGTTGTCTGTGGAACCACAAGTCAGAGAGCTACAAGAACCGACAGCTGCGATGGAAAACTCTGGAACATCTGAGGATCCTTCTGTCAGCCCACCCCCCACCTGTCCGTTTCACCGGTAAGGAAGGCAGTGGTTGGATCCTCTCATTTTTAAAGCTGCATTTTGTGCAGGTTAATGTAATCTTATACTGATTTTCTTTCCAGTGGAAGACATTAAGAACAAGTTCAAGAACCTTCGGACCACCTTCCAACGTCAGTATAAAATGGTGAAGGCGAGTAAGGTGTGCAGGTCGGATGACGTGTTTGTGCCACAGTGGAAGCACTACCAGCAGCTGATGTTCCTGCAGGGCTGCTGGGACCAGGATGACGGCCCTGATGACCTGCCGCTCTCGCCGCTGATCGTCCCGCAGGAGGACAGCCAGCCCCTCCTCACCTCCCCAGGGCTGATCATCTCCTTCCTCCCCACTCCGTCCACCTCCTCCTCTTCTTCCTCGTCCTCCTGTGTCCCGTCCAACATGATGGTTAAATGTTACTGGACTGAAGAGAGGGAGCGTGCGCTCATCGCTTTCTACTCCGGTAAACAAAACCGTGATTCCAGATTCCAAATAATTAGTAGTTATTACAGAGGGATTGGTATACAGAGGCAAAACCTAATGATAGTTTGGGTTCTTACAGCAACAGTGTTTTGTAGTTGATGGGTGTTGTTGTGTGTTGTTGTGCACAGAGCACAACTGTCTATGGAACAAGAAGTCTGAAAACCACAACAACCGTCAGCTCAGACTGAGGCTGCTGGAGGCTCTGAGGAGCCAGCTCTCCGACGCCTCAGTGTCTTTCTCAGGTAAAGGTCACATGGTCCTACAGCCCAACACAGTAGCACTGGTCAAAAGGTCAAAAGTACAATACCAGCAGTATTTGCACATTCAGTTTTTTTTTGTTACAACAATCAACATATATAAAGATGGACAACATGACAGCTCTCCAAAAGTGAAGCCAAAACATCTAGATCGCCCTCTGGTGGCTGACTGCAGTACAGGTCATATAGCCATGTCTTCATTTTTGTACAGTGGGAGGAATAGAGAGGTCCTTCTTACATATGCCAGTGATTACAACTTAAGTTGGACCAACATTTGTTATAACATATTTCATGTCCATTCTCTTGATTCTTATCCCTTAAACCATCCCATGACCACCTGGCAGGGTACAGTGCCCCAAGTTAATGACCACTGCTTTATAGTAGTAAATAATAGTTAAGCATTTTCTTATTTCCTTATTCACTTTCTTTCCAAGATAAGATGAGATCATCGATATCAGTCATAATAATAATTGTTTTTACCGATCAATAAATGTTCAGTAATTCTGGCACCACTGCAAGAAAAGCAAAGATTATGACTTTGATGTCTTATTCTGCTACATCTAACAATCCTAATGTTTACCCATTTTATCTGAAAAATATAATTCATGTTTGTTTATTAACTGGTCCTTGTGCTCCTGACATTTTGCAAAAGCAAGTGGAGTATCCCTGCTGTAGGGGTTTTGACCTCTAGTAGCGCTATGGAGCCCGTTTTCTATGTGTGGGTCCCTGTTTTGTTTGTGCATGCGGACATGTGTGCGCAGGTGGCGGTAATGCACCAGCAAACGCAGGAAAGAAGAAGACTGCTTGCTAGCAAACATAGATGTGAACACTGCAGGTGTCAAACAAGAAAAATCGGATTTGCAAATGTTATATGAGGAAGGAAATGCATTCATCATGTTGGCTTAGCATGCTTAGAGTAAAGACTGGAAGCAGGAAGAAACCACTAGCCAGGCTCTGTCCAAGTTCAAAAATATCCCTAGTAACGCCTCTAAAGCTCACCAGTTAACACGTTGCTTCTCGTCTGTTATGCAGCCACAAATAACAGTTTGTGTTCCTCAGCAACCAGTCGGGTGCAGTGACTACATAGCTTTTTAAAGCCTTGTCATCCCACTGTGGTTGCCAGGTTTGGTACCATTGTGCCTATACAGTGATCAAAACCGAACCCTGTGCTCAGTTCCAGCACATAACTTCCCCGAAAACCACAACTTGTTGCTTCTACATTTGTGTTTGTGTACAGACAAGGTAAAACGTGTCAATTAATGAGCTTTACAGGTGTAAGTAGGTGTATTTGGGAACTTCTGACAGATACAGTCTAGCTGCCCCCCCACTTCCTGTCTTTATGCTAAGCTAGGCTCCTGACTGCAGCTCTGCAGATAACTCTCCACCAACCCCACTAGATGCTGGCTGTTTCACCTCAGTTAATGGGCTATAAAACCAAAACTGAGCTAAAGAGGCTTAAAAGCTCCATAGAGCAGCACAGTTGGTGGATTGTCACGTTTGTCATTATAAAAGAAACAATAAAGAAAATGTGGCTTAACTTAGCAAGAAATAACCATTAACTAAAATCTGAATAAAGGAAGGAACGGCATTCTACATTTGAGAAACAAAATAAGAGATGTGAGTATTTTTTCGAGAGCTGAATGAAAGTGATTCCTTTGTTGCTGTTTTGCAGTTGAAGACATAAAGTGCAAGTTCAAAAACCTTCGGACAGTTTTCAACCGTGAATACAAGGCGGTCCAGGCCAGCAGGGCGTCTGACAAACTCTACGTGTCCAAATGGAAACACTACCAGCAGCTGCTCTTCCTGTGCGAGTCCTGCGACGAAGACGACAGCCCAGACGACCTGCAGATACTGCTGCAGCAGGAGGACACGGATCTGGAACATGGAAACCAAACACCCTCCTCCACCCTGAGCAACTTCTCCTCCAGCTCCACCCAAAACAACAGCATCAAGTTCAGCAATTCCTCCACTGCCTCCAGCGACGCCAAAACCAGCACCAGCACCACATACCAAATCTTCCTCCCTGCATCTCCAGATCATCTTAAACTAGCGGGCCAAACAACTGCCCCCACCCTCCCCACCTCTCCGTCCACTTCACTGCCAGAAACCAAACCTTGCACAAACCCCTCCCCTCAAAATTTGTCCAGTTCGGTTCAGCCAGACAGCAGACTGAGCGCAGACACCCGCTGCCACTGGAACGAGGCCAAAGTTCAGCAGCTCATATCATTTTACTCTGGTTGGTGGCATCATTTATGTTACTAATTAATGTTTTAAGGTCAAGGGCTATGTGGGTGTGTACAGACCAAGCTTGATTGATGTCTTTTATTTATTTTTCTAGAGCACAGCTGTCTGTGGAACCACAAGTCAGAGAGCTACAGGAACAGACTGTTGAGACAGAGCCTGTTGGAGACGCTGAGCAACCTCCTGTCTGACAATGAGCCGGTCCCATTCACAGGTAACAATGATAGAGAAATATTAAATTATTAGAACAATTATGGAGTATATGATGGCCATTCCCATGCTCAATTATGTCTCATATGTTGTTGCAGCCATTTTTGGGTTGATACCAAAATGTAACCACTTTTGACCACTTAAAATCTAAAACTAACTAACTAACTAAATACCACATTAAGCCCTTGGGGAATTGATTTGGTATAAAAAAAACTTTTGACATTCAGAGATTTCTGTAAGAATTGTATTATTCAGCAATTGGATGGTGAGAAGTTATTTTCCTTGACGTCTCACTACAATGAAATGGAGACTTCATCACAAATGAATACTATTGGGCTTATTGAGTCCATAAGAGGCTCAAAACTGCATGGGAATAGCATAAAGTGTCCATGTCTGTCAAGAGGAGACTTGTGGGTATCCAGAGAACCCATTCAGATAGGTCAGAGGTCAAGGGACCCCTTTGAAAATGGCCATGCTAACTTTTCCATCCACAATGTAGCCAAACTTAGGGGCATTATTTAGCCCCCCCGTCACGACAAGGTATCTCCTCTTGAACTGAGCCCGCTACAGCCTCTGAAAGACAGCAAGCTGTTTTATGTGTTGATGGTTCTGTAATTCTTCATTCTTCAGTGGAAGACATAAAGACAAAGTTCAGGAACTTGCGGACCATCTTCCAACGTGAACACAAGGCGGTGAGCTCAAACAAAACATGTGGGTCGGAGGACTTTTACTTTCCAAAGTGGAAACACTACCGTGAGCTGATGTTCCTCTGCGACTCCTGCGACGAGGACGAGCGGCCTGAAGACCAGCACTTCCCCGAGCCCCAAGAGTCCAGCCTCCTCCACCTGGACTGCCAAGCCCCTCCCTCCTCCCTACATTACCACGGCGCCACCCAAACTGCTACCAAACTGAACATCACTTCACGGAGCCTTGAAGCCCCTCCCTCGCCTACTCCCCCAGACTCCCAGCACTCCTCCCCCTCGTCCTCCCCCTCCACATCCTCCTCTCACACTGACAGCAGAGTGTCAGGACGCAAGCGAGCGAGCCGGCGCCTGCCACCCACCAGCAGCGAGGTGCTGGACTTCATGAGAACGCTGTGTCAAAGCCAGGCGGTGTCACCGCACGCAGGCTTCCTGAAGTACGTAGAGGAGTGTCTGAACGAGACGCCGCCAGACAAAGTGAAGAAACTGAAGAAGAAGATCATAGATACGATCCACAGTGTGTCAGAGGAGGTTTAGTGTTTGTGGAGTCAGTCAGGTAGGTCAGTCTCACTGGACACCAAACCTTTCAGCAGCAACACCTTTACTCTTGTGCATCGTTTGGATTTTACATCTCACAGCTACCCTCGGTTAGTTCAGTGGGTCAGTGACATTTCACTGTTCACTAATGAGATGACAGCTGTCCGAAGATGTAAGTGCAAGTGAACCGTGATGGAGTTCCCAGAATGATAAAATTCCACCTTAAAATCATCACAACACAATCTTTGCAGGACGACTGCAGCATGGCTGAATGTCAGCAGTCAGAAAGGGCAGCTTGAATAGGCAGCACATAAAGAATGGCACGTACCAGAAATAATTCTCTAAACCATTAGTTTTGTGTCCCAATACACACACCTGCAGTGTTGAGCATTTAACATGCGCTGCCAGGTAGACAGGCAAGTGTGTCCCGTGTCTGAAATATGCCAGCACACACTACATTTAACCCACACTTCTTCAAAATGGTATTCAGAGCTCAGTGTATCCCACAGTTGTGCCAGATCAGTCCAGTTGTTGATAGTGTGCCTATAGGTTAGTTTTACACATGAAGAAGATAATGACATGATTGATTCAGCCTGAATATTATTATTTATGTCTAGAGTTATGGCAGAAATGTCTTCACGTCACGTAATATGAATCCGTTTTTCTTGATGGGACTGAAAATAACACTGCATATCTGACACTGTCAAGGTAATTATTAAATATCTTTGTACATTCATCAAAGATGTTAAGAAATATGTTCCGTCCCTAAAAATTGTCAGCCAGCCACCATCAAAATAATGTCATATATAATTTCTCTTATGCCTTAATTTCCCCTCTGGGATGAATAAAGTACCTATCTATCTTATGTACAGTAAATCTATGTGCCTAGACGTCACAAGAGTAGGCACTAAACTACTTGCAAATACAGCAAGTGTGAGTATTGGGATGGACCCTTAAAGTCTGTAGCCATATTAGCAGCCCTGTGAGGCTGTAACGGTTTTTACACACCAAAAAGAGTTGTTTTGAGTTACGACCTTCATTTCATTTTAGCTCATCTCAGACTCAGCTTGTCAAGATCTTATTGGTACAAAACAAGCATTTAGCACCTTACCATGTTTTAAAGGTTCCATATGTAAGATTTTGGAGCTGGTTATAACGTCACTTAACAAAATTTACTTAACTGATCTCCAAAGGTTGTGACTTGTCATGAACGCTCCCGAGTCCCTTCTCAACAGTGTGCAACTCGAGCTAAGATTAGCTTATGATGAGCCATACTCACCAGAGGTAGTAGGCAGTGAGGGTACTGATGTGGACAAAAATCAGAAGTGCTGGTACTCGGTACCGGCCCATTTCAGACACTCAAATGGAGCCCACTAACGTCTACAAAGGACCGGCACCCCCCATTACACAAAGTCCAACGTCCAAGCTAACATTACTTCTACTGTACTGAAATATATTGTGACATTGTGGTTTTAGCTGGCTAATGTCAGCTTGCTTGTTAACAAGCATTAATTGTTTGCTAGCTAATGTAGCAGAATACTGTCAGCTTGCTTGCTGTGTGCAGGTTACTTTGTTGGTAGGTGTTGCGGGGTGGTCAGCTCCAGATAGCGTTTTTTAGTCTAGCTGGGTTACAGCTAGCTGTTCTTTAAATGTGATTGTAATTTATGTTCCAGCGTTCAGTCTGGTGTATGTCACTTTAGGCTGATGCCCAGGATGATGTACGCAGTGTGACCATGAGCAACAGGACGCTGACTGCTATTAACTTAAGTTACATATAGAACCTTTAAGCTTTAAGCCATGAAGTAATATGCAAGAGCATATTCTAATTGTATGTTAACAGCACTAATGCTGGCATTTGTAACACTTATTCATAACATTATTTCTCTAATTTAATGTTTGTGTTATTACGTGATTGTTTTTAAAGGGTTAGAATCAACCCACACAAACTAACCAATTGAGGCAGCGATAGACCAGCAACTCCTGTGTTCTGTGAGGTCACTGTTACTGTTTTTGTCAGTGGAGTCTGACTGTTGCAATATGCATCCCTCTCTTGTTTCTGGTTAAACAAAAGGGATCTTATTCTATAACAATATCTCTGTAGAGATCCTTTCCATGTTGTCAGACACTCACAATCTGAGCCCGTCAGTGGCAACAACAAACACTTTTAGTAGACTTACTTTGACGGGCACAATTGCCCCCGAGGATTACATTGCAGCAATTTTAGCCTGTTTCTACAGCTTGTTGTACCTATTAGCCATTTAGACCCCAATATGTGAAAACTGTGCCCAGGTTTAAACACCTGGGAATTACCCTTTACTGCAAACACTAGCATAAGATTAGCGTTTCAGTCATAATAGACTGATCCTGAAACAAAGCTTTTGACCAGTGGACATTTTTATCTGTTGGTGGCAAAGATCAGGGGCCCCACTAAAGTCATGTAAATCTGGACCATGTTGGGCTGACTGACTTTGTATTGTTGCTGCTATCATTGGCAAAACCACAACTGAATTTTATTTAAAGACAAAGCCAAACCTTCATCACAAAAACAAAAAAGGAATGTCATTAGACTAGGGAAGATAGAGAGCAGTGTAAAGTTCAGCTTCATTCCCTACACTCAATGTGCTTTGTCCCACTGTGCTGTCACAATGATGAGATTCATTCTAACATTACACTTACAACCACTATTTCAAATGATGATTTTATATATATATTTAGGCTTGTCACTGCAGTAACAGTAAAATTGCTCACATTAACTAGGAGAATGTTTTCACCAAGAAATCTAAATTTAAGTGCTTTGTGTTTTTTAAAAAAAATCTGTTTAGAGGGAATTAATTACAACACAAGCCAGCTGTCACTTACAAAAAGCCATGGGACTGTGTTTTTTCTAAAGCCAACTTCTGTCCAGCTCTGGACTCTCAGCTGCCAAATTTCTGCCATCTGCCTTCACTGAAGTAATAATCATCCATTTTTGTGGTGAAATTGAGACTTAATTTTGATACTTGTGTTCTTCAAACTAAGAATTCAGCCGTAAAAGATCACTTTTATTTTCTGAAATTCCAAAAGGATGGTCAACCAATAGCTGTGGTGGGTAATAAACCTCGTTAATTTATTTTAGCTTTAGCACTTATGGGGGAAAATCAACGTTATTGCCAAAACGACTTAGTAAATGTTGCACTGTCCGTTGGAGCTGATAACAGATCATGTAAAACTGTAATCAAACGTATCATTTTAAAGTTTGTCTTCATTATTTAACATGTTATGATGTTAATGGACAATAATAATATAAGTACTGTAACTTCTTTTTAATATAAGTCTGAAAATGTTACATTTAACTTTTCTTTGATCATCAACTTGCATCAGCTGCAAGCAGTCCTGTTTCTAAAAAAATCTATGCATGTAAAGTTGTTAAAGAATTCAGTTCTTATTCAGTGTTAAAGATTTAGGTTTTGATTAAATCCAAATCTTTTGAAGCAATAATGGTAATTGAATTTGTTTGCCCCAGTTATGTGTTTTATAAACATGTTTTATGAATTGCACATTTATATATGAATGATTTATATCTTTCTTTGTTTGGTGTTTGCATATGTCTGTTTAAATTGTGCCTTATCAGAATCACACAAACTGTATTTCCAGTAAATGTGGGGACATTTTTCTTTTCAACTTTAGACTATATGTATCTTATTTGATTAAATGTACATATATAAGAACCAGCTAAATGTGTGTGTTGTTTTTTTGTAGATTTGTTACTCCAGATTTCCTCCTCACAATACAACACTGCTTTCACCAGAAGTCAAGTATTAATAGTTTGCTAAAAGGGATGGATAAATCATTTAAAATGGATAAATGGTAAAAATAAGTAAAAGACCCCATGTAGTGCAAACAAACCAAAACACTGATACAGGGTTCCAACGCATCCTGGAAAACCTGAAAATTTAAAGACCTGTTTTCCAGTAATGGAAACACCTGGAAATTGATTAAAATGACCAAATATCCTGGAAATAATCAGTGTTGTCCTGGAAAATTTTAATAGCTTTTTAGCCTTTGCTGTGGCCAAATTAATGTTACAGGACGATTCAATTGAGAAAGCAGAAAATCGGCTTTGGTGAAAACACCCAAACGCACCACAAAAGCGTCCTGCAAAGGTCCTGGTAAACTATTCCTTAAAAAGAGTGGGAACCCTGTGATAGCTCTGTCCACTGTCATATAGCCAATTGTGTTAATTCCAGTTTAAATTCAGGTCTAATGAACACATCTGGAACATGATTTGTGCTGTCAAGGAAGGCCTGCCAGAGTTCATCTGACAGGACTGTGGAGGTACGTCTGAAAAAAAGGTTGGAAACCACTGCACTACGGGTTTTTAACTAAAATATCATAAATAATAGTATCATTAAATTGTAAGGAACGTGAGTAGCTAAGATTCACCACATCTTCATATAGCTAAATAAAATGTATCTTGTGTGTTGTGTTTATATTTTCAACAGTCTCTAGGAAAAGTTGAGTATAATCCTTACACACTCCTCAAGATGGCGATCTCTGATCATATACTGCGTACTCTGCTGTCGCCTCCACAGCGCTGGCCTCCAAAAAAAACCTGCTCAACCTGCAGTCCGATGGATTGAAAGTGAGATGTGCTCACATTGAGATTTAAACCCTGCAGTTGTCCTGTCAATAAGGGTTAACTGACTGTGAGACAGAGAGAGAGCTACAGACGGACTGACAGACTCCTTAAATCCTTCAGACTGAGCTTCAGGCAGGAATCATCATTCTACCTGAAGTCTCCTGGCGCTCGATGAAATGTCTCGTGTCACCTGAAACATTTTCATCTAGAAACCGGGCTCCTCTCTATTCTTCATGAAACCCCTGTGACCTTTGACCCCAGTTAGCTGATACACTTGATGACACTTCCACCAAACCACATTCACAACTGCCAACACACCCAGCTCAGGCTGATGGACTGCCGCTTCCCCGGAATTTACCTCGGCGGCGGAGCCGAGTGCCGTGGCTGTCACTGGGGAATTTGAACTTCACTGTCGGGTGAAAAAACCTTGTATCTCAACTTTTGTGGATTTTACTGCTTTCAGATCAGGATTACATAATCTCATTCAAAAGCTGCTTTCACATGACCAGCATATAAAGTTCCCCAAGCTTTTACCTGTTCTGCTCACACCAGCAGCTAGGTCTGAGCCTATTCCAGGTCAGGGTTTTGGGTGGTTCATGAGTGGGGCCAGTTCTGGAATTGATTCAGAGTTACTTGGTTGATAGAATCACAGATTTGCAAAACTGGACCCACACGTGAGTCACTGTTCATGTTCATGTTCTTGAGGACACTGGAGGACATTTATCAGACATCACAAGACATCCATCTGGAAATACAGAAGGATTTATACAACTTTGTTACATATGCAGTTGAACTCCCCAAGACCTCTAAACACGTGTTAAGATAGTGTTGTTGGAGTAGAAAGTCTAGAATTAGTTTTACAGAATAGAGTAGGGTTCGTATGATTCTGTGCAGCAGTGCAGGTGCTTATGACCACACTGTGTAACTGGACAGACATCATTTGTCAGTGTCTGTTGTATTTGCAACCAAATGTAGGTTTATTACAGTAACTGTACTTGTGCAATTTCTACGGAAAATTCTTCTACCACCCACGGTTGTGCCTACCATGGTTCAGACCGGTTTCAAACCACCCACGGTTGTGCCTACTGTGGTTCAGACCGGTTTCAAACCACCCACGAGTTCATTGACAAAAAGTGAGGCAGAAAACTACTTCAAGTGTCATCAGTCATGTGACTTTTGCAGTTTTGAAGCAAACTCAGACACAGAAGTTCGATTGTTGGAGTTCTGTTCTGATCAGATGTAACACTACTTCAGCTAATTCTTAAACCTCGCTCACTTTTCTTTTTTCATGAAGCTTAATGGTACAAGTGTTCCAACTCTCTAAACTGCACAAAGTTGTCATAAAATGCCCGTTTCAATTTGATGAATGTCACCTGTTCATGAGTACGTACATGAGATTTGAGGCACGGTCGATATTTTCCCCTCGTTCTGCTCCATTCTATGCAACCGAAGGGGCAGTAAAACCTTCTCTTTGGGTCGCTCTGTGTGTCCATCAGTTGGTGAATGAAGTCGCAGCCACAACCAAAGGTAAATACGTTTGTGTGGTTGACCTTTAAAACGGAAAGTTTCATTCACGAAAATGTTAACCGTCAGGATGGCGGTGGCAGCAGGGTGAAGGCAGCAGATAGCACCCTGTTCAGACGCTGAACCACCTCAACCGGCTCCTTTCAGCACGAACAAGCAGCGGTTCTACTCCAATGTGCAGACCAAAGTTTAACACAGAATCTTCTGACCTAACCCTAACCCTAACCCTGACCCTAACCCTAACGGAAGGGTGAAAGTAGGATTGGTTTAGCAACATGGCTCTATTGTTGAGAGTCAGTGGGTTGGGCTTTATTCCAGACTGAAATACCTGAACTATTAGATGGACTACCATGACATTTTGTGCAGACATTGATTGTTCCCAGATGATGATACTCTGACCTCTCCTCTAGCACCACCATGAGGCTGGTATTTATGGTTCTAAGTGGAAGGTATCAACAGCTACTGGACGGATTACCATGACATTTTGTGTACACACATTCATGTCTCCCTCATCCCTTAACTTTTCATCTTCTGCCTTCATCACATCAAACCTCCGGTTGGTCTAATACTTTGGTTTTTGATCTAATACCTGTAACACATTCTCACCAGCCTCCGCTGTACAACTGTTAGCACTGTTCACACGTTGAACTTGTAACCACTAGCCATGTTAGCTATGACGGCTGTGGACTCTTAAGGCCTGAATATACTCCCAAACAGACAGCTGCAGACTCCAATGTCGCAGTTCTGTTCACTTCCTGGAGTCTGTTTGGAGGATTGGCGTCTACCATAGTGGCCGTGCAGACAGTCTGCGGGAACTTTGACTGAAAAGAATACAAATTTAGAGAGAGAAGATAAAACAGACATTTAGAAAGCTCCATTTCAGTCGTAACTCAGTTTTGACCAAAATTGTAGTTACTGTGGTTTGCCTTTGTGGGGTCGTATATTATACTATATAGTATAGCTTTCACCTAGGCCTCCAGCATGACCCTCAGTACAGTTAAACTCTTTGACTTTAGAAGCGGTTGGACGACACTTCGTACGGACTAGTTCCTTTGAAGCATACTGGGGCCTTAGGTTTGTGCTGCTGATGAGACGTTTCCTGCCCCACATGAACCTGATCATCCAACAGCTGATGTAACTTCTGATTATTGTGAACCGTGTAACCGATTGGATCCACCAGGCAGTTGAATGTGGTTCTCCGCAGTAATCTGGTTCCAGTGCGAATGGGAACAGTGTCAGACCTGCTGCTGCGGAGCTCAGCTCTGCTGTGGAGGATTGGATTACAGCTCATCAGCACACACACACACACACACACACACACACACACACACACAAGAGAGAGAGAGAGGAAACCTTTGCTCCCAGTCCCTCTTTTATTCACAGCTATTCTCTTTTCTTTTTTTTTAATTATCCCCTTTTCATAAGAGTTTTCTCCTTTTTTTCTGTCTCTATTTCTTCCTTTAATTTCTTCCACCTTTTCTTTTCTTCCATCTTTACTTTACTTTCTTTTATCCTGTCCTATCTTATTTTCCTTCCTCTCTTCTTTCTTTCTTCATTCCTTCTTCATTCCTTTCTAACTTCTTCCTTTTTCTTTCCCGGCCCACCTCTCCCTCTCCTCTCTTGTCCCCCCGCTCTATCTCCCTCTCTCTGTCTCACTCTACCTCACTCCACCTCTCTCTCTCTCTCTCTCTGTCTCTCCCTTTTCTTTTCGCTCAGTGAGTCGCAGTAAATCCTATTGTGATGCTAAACTGATTTTCGGAAGAGAGATAGAGAGACAGACAGAGAGACAGAGAGGGAGAGAGGGAGAGAGGAGGTTTGGATGTGTGTTTGAGCAGATCTGATGTGCTCTGACCTTCGTTCTTATTGAATTTATTGCCACTTTCTCCTGTGAGGAAACTTTTGAACCTTGGGAGCGGAGTGCAGCGGGTGTTTGGGGCTGTGGTTGGAGTCTGTCGGCCGGAGGATCAGCCGCTCTCTGCGCGTCAGGAATGCACTTTGCAGGAAACGCAGCTCGGTGCTCGGACACCTCCTGCTTTGCTTTTTTCTCTTTTCCCTAACAAGGACTTCTAAATGAATGAAGGAAATGCGCTTGTGAAGGGAGAGAAGGAGTTTTCTTCAGTCCGGTCCCCCCCGCCTCAGTCCGCCGGGCCGCTGCCGGGCTCAGGACAGAGGAGCCCGGAGTGAGCGCTCCCTGGCCGGGCATGGAGAGCAGCGGCGGCCGGGCGGGGCTCCAGCAGGCGGCGGGCGGAGGAGCAGGTGGAGGCGGCTGGGTGCTGGTGGAGGCCCGGCTCCAGGGAGGAGCGCCGTGGGGCTTCACCCTGCAGGGCGGCCTGGAGCACGGAGAGCCGCTCATCATCTCCAAGGTACAGCTTTACTGTGTTCCTTATGTCACCCTACATGTCATTTATGGTAGCCTACTGTAATACACTACCAGGACCGGTACACTGTCAATAGTTATCGTCTATCGATTATTATTCGGTTAGTCTGGAAAACTAATGTTTATGTATAGTTCCTACATAATGTCATGAAGTATTCATTGTTTTTGGTAAAAGAAATATCTTTACTAAGGTAAAAGTCAGGAAAATATGCTTTAATATCAAAAGTATGAGAATGATCCAGTTTGAATGAACAGAGGCAGATATATCCAGATGTATAGGTATAATGGTTATATAGTTAGAGGGCAAACTCTAAACTGCAAATAGTGGAACCTGCAGTACATTTCCCATAATGCAACCAATAGTATCATTTCATTTGACCCTCCTGGTGAGTCTAGGTACGCACTCCTAGACACCAACTAACACTTGATATCTTTTTTTCCCCATTGGCATTCTGGGCCTCTGATTGGCTAGTGTCCGTTACCTTTGTTGGTTAGGTTGGTTAGGTTTATGCATGGGGAGTGAGATGGTTGTCAAAAATGTCAGGGTCAGAGCCAATCAGGAGCAGAGTGGGGTAGAATACTGTGTTCCTGTGTTAACACAGCTGAATGCTGGGAAACCAGTGCTGAAAATGTCCTTGTTAAAATGGATAAAACACGCTTAAAGAATTAGGGTTAGGGTTATCAGGGTCCAGTTCAGGCACTGCCTGCTGACCCCTTTAGATACAGTTCAGCTGACCTCCTCACTGTAGCTGCAGAGTTAGCATTAACATCACAGACTGAAAGCACAAGCTGCGTCACTATCGAGCCCACAGGAAGCTTTGCAGCCAGTGTGTTATAGTGGGCAAGCTGGGTAAAAGAAGCAATGGGTGCATAACAGCCCACTTGAAATGACTCGATTAATTATCAGAATTTGATCCAATGGTCAGATAACATTTGGAAAGTATGGAAGAACCGCACGATTAAATCTTTTTATCCCCATTCAAACTTAGCGGAGGGATAAACCAGAAGTTAGCAGCTTGGCCAGTGGAAGTTTCTGGTGCACTCACAGGATGAGCCCCCCTCCAGCGCTCCGGAGACCCCGACTTTTATTTGATGTGCATTTTGTATGTCTCCTTACTTTTTGGGATTAGTAGGACCTCATTTTAGTTGAAATTAAATTTTAGCTTTCTACGTGCTCTAGATATATGTCGAAACCAAAGTCCACATATGAGGACAATGGGCCTATCTTACTGTATAATAACAAAGACAATTCAATCAATGTTATTATTTACACCTGTGTAAATCAGTTTCACAGTATGTAGATTTACACTGTTTTCTGTCCAGACTTTCTGTATGACACAATAAAGACAGCATTTATTAACAAAGTACACATTTTTATTTTAAAAAAGTGCATTTTTTGCAGATAAAAGTGTAAACATGTTCACTTGAAACGAACTCCCGCACAAGAGGATCATTCTCTTCACCATCTGATAGCTCTTCAATGTCAGAGTTGTTTGCAATTGCATAGAGCAATTCTTCAGCTCTCGAAAAGGACATTTTTCCTGTGATATAAATGATAAAAAAATATGACGATAGACCCGATGTCCTCAAACGAGTACTTCATGTTTACAGACGTTGTAGCTTGCTAATATTACTCAAATTGATCAAATAAACATGCCTTATGAAGCTACAGACATTATTGTGCATAAATATACAAGTTTCATTCATAAAATTCAATTAGGATTCTTACCATGTCCATATTTCGGTCGGGAGCTGCCGTAAAAAGTTTTGCTAGATATTGCAGCCATCTTGTTTTTTATCACATGACTGTAATGTTGTTATGAGACCACTAGGTGGTGCAGGCAGTGTCCCCAGATGAGGTCGATGGGTCAATGTTCTTACAAATTAAGTATTCATGGTGCAGAAAAGTAAAAATGTAATGTCCTCATATGAGTTCGCAGGGTCCCATGGTCGCAACCCTGAATCCTGGAGGTCCTTATTCAGAGCTGTTTAAGCAATGTACTTTTACTAGAAGATTCTGACTGCTGTGTGCTATTCACCATTTGTCATTCACCCTCAACGATAACTGAAAACAACATGATGCGACCAGCTACACCTCTTTTAGCTTGTTAACATCATTGATAATTCATTTAAAATACGATTCATTGCTTAGCCCTGGCCTTGGCTATGACTGTAGGGTGGTTACAGTGAGTAGGATAGGCTTAGTGAGCTACTAAGTACTGCTAACTGTACAGAAATCCACAGCTCTTCTGAACATAATAAGGAAAATGACCACTAATGATTCCCATTCTGTCCTTACAGACATCATGGCCTCATTTTATTAAAATGCAAATCAGCAGGCTGGTGCAAGTGTGTGTGTGTGTGTGTGTGTGTGTGTGTGTGTGTGTGTGTGTGTGTGTGTGTGTGTGTGTGTGTGTGTGTGTGTTTGTGTGTGAAGGTTATTCTGGGACGGGGGCCAAATGGCTGTAAAATAGGACAAGAATGTGAATTATGTGTTTTCCTGGGTGCTTTTCGAACACACTCATGCTTTTATTCAATACTGTTCTTAGATCAGTGTTAGCACTGTTCTGTTTGATCCAACAGCTGCCCGATGTCTGACTGTCTGTTGGCTTGACAGTGTCTCCCTGTTTCAATTTTGAGGTTTCTAACTTACTTTATACTTCTAATCCATTCCATTTCGGAAGAAAATACTGTATGTCTTACTCCACTGCGTTTTTCTGACAGCTGGAGTTACTAGTTACTTTTAAAACAAAACCTACTTACAGTGGGCAAAATTGTGCCAGTAATAATATTCAAATAATATGATGAAAATGATATTATAACTTTTACTTTTAATGTGTTTGGTACATTTTGATGATAATACTTTTGTACATAATGGTATTGGTAGTTTTCCCGTACGGGCTTTTTGTGTTTCACTTGTCATGCCAACTATAAAGCAGTGATTTGATGGAGTGGAGTTTGATTAAATAAAGGGAAGTGGCATCACCCCCGTCTCAGATTTTCAGATTTAAATTTGAAAGTGGTTAAACAGATGAGGCTTTTTTCAGCAAGAGCAGAATTGAGCAGATTTGGCCTCTCAGCTTGTTTCATCAGTGCAGCATATTTCTTGTGGTTCTGAGCCGGGGTCAGAGGTCACGGTGAAGGTTTGGGTTAATCCAGGCAGTTTTAATGAGTCTTAATCTGAAGGTCTCATGACTGGCATCAAACTGGATGTGTGTACTAACATTACCCGGGTCACACCTTTAAAGTGAAGGTGAATGGCAAACCTGTGACCCCAAACTCTCCACTGTGAGCATCTACTGCTGTTGGTGCAACTTTGATCTACTCTGCGTACCGTAGTTGTGTAAAAATAACTAGTAGCTCCGACACAGTTTTGGAACCTTGACCTGAAAAGAATCTCTGACAGTCTCATCCAGGAACATGGTTAGTTTGAAGGTTCATTACTTCAACACTAAAACAGAAGAGAAAGCCTCTGAATGGTTTTCAGCTGGTCCATTTCAAACTTCCATTTTTTTTCATTTAGAATCTGGGGTTACAATGACATGAACAATGAATGAAATGACCAAAATAAGAGTTTTGTGAAGTCTGAGTGAATACCATTGATGATGACATAGTGATGTCATCGGGGTTATCTCAACCTTGGTTTGGAGATTACAGATTTATGTAGAGTGCCGCAGGGATGTATCCATAAACAAGAGTTAGCATTTTAGCATTATGCCTGAAATAAGGCCTGTGGTTAACACAAGATAAAGAGATTTCCATGTTTTGTTCTGCAACATAAAATACGTCAGTAAACTCCTGTTCATTTAGAAGCTTTTACATGTCTAACAAAGGCGGTTGCTAACAAAGGCCTAAATGAGACCACAGAGGTTGTTGGTTATATTAAAGCACGCTCAACTTTACAGCCTTGTTGTGTTTGTACTCTTGCACTCTATTCTAACTCAAGCTTTCCAACTTGTAGATTTTGATTAGAAGATTTAATTTGAATTTGGAAGTTTGGCGGTGGTGATGTTCGTTCGCTTACGTCTGGCGATCACATTTATGTTTCAGAAATCATGAAGTGGTGTTCATTTGTGTAGAAGATCTTACTGAACAAAACCTGTAAGTATTATAAATTGTGTTTCACCACAAAGCTTATTCTGCAATAATCCAAACCCCCATTGGGTTTGTCAAAGGAACCAGGGTGAAAATACGTCATCCCTGCAGCACACCTGCATTACAAACCGGAGGTGTGGTTAGAAAGACATGGGTGTTCACAAGTGAGGGAGGGTTGCATCATGAGAAATGTAGGATTTTGAGCTGGAGCCATTCTAGGGATGAAAAGTCTTATGAGTCCACCAACTAATCTAAAATGGGAACAAATAACTCACGTCCACACTAGAGCCTTAACCTGAGATGAAGACGTAGATATTGCTTCATTCTAAGCTCTTCCAAGCCAACAAGGTTGAGGACGACTGCACTATTCAAACTCAATTCAGTCCTTTTTCACAGCAGAGCCCCCCCACTGCTGTCTGAGGATATTTTCCCAAATCACACAGTCTTTATTGATTAGAGGAGGTATGTTGTTTCAGTCACAGTATGAACAGGCTGAGCCGCTCTGTTTGGATATCTCTGTCTGCAGGATAATGAATTTCAGCTGGAATACCAAAGCCGGTGACACACACACACTCACACACACACACACACACACACACACACACACACACACACACACACACTCACTCACACAGTTCTGAGTGATTCTGCGGGCCTTATTTGGGTATATTTATTCCTGAAAAAGGCAAACAGTGCCGGCATATGCGCCGTTCTACGGAGCTGAGGAATGGTTTACACTTTCACACACTGTTTGTCTTTCACAGCTCCGAGAGGATGTTTCATTTCCTCTACATCAGCACAACTCATTAGACACGTCTCACGTTTGTGTTTGATTGTGTTTTTACTGTTTTATTACACATCAGCAAGTGATATATTTGAAAAACCCATCAGTAGCCTGGACCTTACACTAATCCCCCCATTTGTTGATGCCCTTTCTGTCATTTTGTTGTGTTTTGAGCCCTCAGGACCACCATACAGAAGTGATTAAAGTCAATCAGCACATACAGTGCATGAGTGAACACTATGTTTGAGGACCCTCCAAATGTTGGAGCGGCAGTGTGTGGGCCAAAACACATTATGCTTTTGTTTAAAGAGTAACACATGTTGTGATTCCGAAGAGGTTCAGACACACCCTGCAAGAAATTCTTGGCAGTTGTTTTAACATTTGAAGAGTCCCAGATGGGTGGGGTTTATTGTTTCAGAACATTGCCAGATACCTTTGCCAATCACGTATGTGGAAACAACCATCAAGGCACTTTCTGGTATTACTTACTGTATTTCTACCCCTCATTGTGAACCTGACCTGTGATCTATGTGGTTATCTACAGACGTTTCAAGTCTGGAGTTTGAATTTGCTGGTCAGATACAGATTTGTCAACTACTGGAACCAGAAAGTGTTCCTTTGGGCAAAGACAGGGCGGACATTAGTGAGACAATCAAGATGCAACCAGAGTGTGATAGGATAGACATCTGCTGAATTAAGGTAAACTTGTCTGCAAACACACCTTAATATCTCCTTCACAGGGCAATGACTGATAACCAGACTCATATCAGAAGGAAACAATCTCCTACTGACTTTGTAGATAGAAGTTTGGGGTTTTCCCATTCATATCGATACAGTCAACAGTTTTCTTGAAGCAGGGTGTAGTGGCTTGCTTTCCACACCAGCGTCAAGATACAAAGCATACTACTGCCACAGTGATCAACTTTCAAGGGTTGTACAAACACTACAAACAGAAAACTGTGCTTCCTGGCATCCATTAAAAAAAATGATTTCACGTTCAAGGGAACCAACAGATCATGTCATGCGTTTTTGGCTCAACGTAGCATAAGATGACCCAAAGTCTCTCCTGCATAAACTCGACTCGCACTCAGGCTTCTGAGGCACACCTCGTTTTGGGTCTCAGCTGAAATATCTGACTTCACTGCGCACTAGTTCAGAATCAGAGCCACAGCAGAAAACATGTTTTATTTCACAATCAATTCATCCACCAAACACAGCAAACATCCAGGAATCCAGTCGGGGGTGGTGACGTATGTGCAGAGACATTTTGACGACCAACTCAGGATTTGATTGAGCTTATCTCACAGAGAACAAAACCACGAGACAACGTGACCTTAAAAAGGACGAAGACACACACACACACAAACACACACACACACACACAGTGATAAACAAGACAGTCACAGACGCATGTTCTGATACTGCCCACACACACACACACACACACACACACACACACACACACTGACAGGCTGCTGAGAGGCATCATTGGCAGGGCTGATAATGCAGTGGGGTCATGCTGATACATACAGTGTGTGTGTGTGTGTGTCACACTGGGAGCTTCAGTTGAATCATAATCACTTTAGACAATACCAATGTAGATATGATGAGAAACTCACAGGAAATCTGTGTTTATTGTGAGTTTTACTCAAATTAAATTATAAACAAAGGCAGCTACCAGAGGGGACTGTGTCCACGTAGCAAGTTTGGGCCCCCACTACTGGAATAATTGACCTACTGAACTAAGAGAGTGAACTAATTACCTTACTTTTAAACATAAACTAAAGACATTGCTTAAGGCAAACCAAACCTGCAGCCATAATTAATCTTACCACCTCATCTCTGGCCCTGCACTGATAACTTCGGGCACTAATTTGTGGGACTACAGATGAAAATCTAGCAAAATTAGCTAACTCTGGTGTGTAGTGCAAAGTGCAATATTGATTAATGTGTATTGTCCCTGGTAATAAATAAATAATTAAACCATTTTTGCTATTTGACATGATTATGACAAAGTAAATTAATTGCCCCTAGGCATAGCCCCACCCCTCTTATTGTTGCTAACCAGTCAAGCTAGCATAGCATATTCAGTATGTAGTTTACAATATTTTTCCATTTTTGAAAAGAATTTGTTCCTAATGGAGAAAAGTAAACAGGCTGCTTATTTTAAAAAGACGATCTTCGACTGTAAAAAATGACGGTCACTGATAGAGTTTAATAGCTGTAGCTAGCTAGCTAGCTAATTGTTAGAAATTGTTAAATATATGTTAGCTGTTAGCGTCTAGAAATCTGGCCTGGTACAAAGCAGGCTACTGGATAGTTTGTTTTACAGAACTCTGTAAGGAATAAAGCTTAATTTAAAGGAGAGGCAGCTCTCACTTGCTGTGTGTCTTCATTGAATTGTATGAACGCTGTCAGACTCTGTTGGTGGCAGACTGATGGCTTTGCATTGTGTTACTACTCTTATACTTTGTCATTGACTGAGCGTTGGTATATAATGAGGAATTGTGCAGCAATAGAGCAGGAAGTTAGAAATGCTAATGTTACTGCTAAATGCTACTTTGTGCGAGGGTGATTTTGACCTTTGAACCTGTGCTGCTGGTTGATGTTTTGGGACATTTGTTAATTTCTCGTCTGTAGAGCTAACTTTGTGTATTGTCTCAGTTAGCATTTTCATTGCCACTAGCCGCTGTTTCTCACTGTGTAATGTTAGCTAGCCAGAGCTGACAGGCTAAGACAGTGTGGTAAAAAGTTTTAATGAAAGTTCTGCATACAAACCTTCCCTTTAGACAGTGTTTTGACTGGTTTCTTGCAAGTTGCTTAATTTCTAAATGCCGACACTATGCTAACGTGTTTTCTACCCCACTCTGTGCATGCAGCCTGGATTGTTTGTGAACAGGAATCTAACGTCAGCTAATGTTAGCCTAAACTCTGATATTGTAGCATCTCAGCTACATCTTAGCATCCTATGCAGTTGACGTTCCAGTCATGAACGGACCTTTTGAAATAACATAATTTAACATAAACTGTAATTTCAATGATATACTATGATAGATACTAACTCATGGCATTGTAACACTAGGTCGCTACTGTAGTAATAAGCTAGTTAGCCAGGGATGCTATCATTACGTTTAAGCTTAAAATTTTACGATAAAGACAAAACAGTCACTTTCTTCAATGGTCAATTTAATTAGAAAAGACAGGTCTAGAAGCCTACTGTGGAGATCATCTGGGTGTGTGTTGGTTGGATTTGGCAAGTGTGGGAAATAAAAAAAAAACTTTGTTTTTTAGGGAAACTAGAGTTTTATTTGGGAAAAAAAAAAACATGAAGAATAATACAGACGATGTGAGAATGACAAAGCTACCAGGCAAACAGCCAAGACCTCCTACTTTCCCTACACTGACCCCGCTACATAACACGCACATGTACACACTGCAAGTGTTTCCTGCCTACCACAACAATAGAAACGCTGATAACAGCTGCCACAGCAAGTGTGACTTAACAAGTTTCATCACTGTGTGTCCAGTACAGAGAGAGGTCCAGGACGTGTTTAGCCTCGCTTCGCACAAAGCCTGCAGGCAAAAGAGGACTGCGGTATGAATGAGGTTACAACATTTCTTCTCTGAGCGTGTTGAGTTGATAAAAATCCCACCACTGAATATCATGACCTATTGAGTTGGTGCCTTATATCTCTTCTCACCAACATGAACCTCTGGGCTAGTGCCGGTTCAGAGTTGGTTGACCTTGAGGACCTTCTAAGAAACTGTTTGTTTTTCCACAGGCTAGAGAGCCACCATTGAGCCACGTCATTACATCAATGTACACATCTTCAATGTTAGCTGTTGTTACCGAGGTTGGTCAGCTTACATTACCCAAGCAAGCATAGCTACTACTACTAATTTCTCAATGACCTTGAACGTAACATTAAAGTTACGAACAACACGTTGATATGAGAGATTAGTAACTTACTAAACAGCTAATAAATACAGAGCTGGCCGGTCACAAGCTGCCCCCAGCCCCTGACATAAGTGGTTCTTGGTCTTAGACCAGCAAAGTGTTGGTGCCATGCTTGAACTGTCCAAACACAACTGGTTCGAGTTTAGGTTCCCGGTTCCAAACCAGCCATTAAACTGCCTAGGGGGAAAAGGAGTATTAGTAAATCAGGAGCTAAATACACGCAAACTGCGGCCGCAAATCATTGACGTTGCACATTTGCACCACACCATTTTCTTGGTAAATCTGCCTCAGGTTTTTTGTGTGTTTGTGTCTGTACAGGTGGAGGAGGGCGGTAAGGCAGACATTTTGGAGCAGCCTCTGCTGGTGGGGGATGAGATTATCGTCATTAACGAGGTGGAGCTGACCGGATACAGACAGGAGGCCATCGCTCTGGTCAAAGGATCGTACAAGACTCTGCAGCTGACCGTCCGCAGGTACAGATACTGTGTGTGTGTGTGTGTGTGTGTGTGTGTGTGTGTGTGTGTGCGTGCGTGCGTGTGTGTGACTTTTGCATGGACTTAAAACTGAGACCAAAGCCCAGCCTGAAACCCAAAGCCATATTTTTGCTTTCTTTAATCCCATACTCTCCAAGTCAAACTATCTACTAACAGCCTGACCCCAATCTCAAAAGTGGAGGTCAGGTAGCAGAAAGAGAGGTTGACAAGGAAATACCTCTGTTGGTATGTAATGACGAGCAAGAAATTTAGCAATCAGCTTTTGAAAAATATGTAGAATTCTTTTTGTATTTCAGTAAATGAATACTTTGACACTGATGATGACTGACATATACACACACAAGACTTCCTTCTCTGTGTAATCTATAACTGATCAGGATTCTGCTGTATATCCTGGTTCATAGTCCAAATCAGAGCTGGTTGTCTTGAGTAAGCACACACGCACCAGCAGACAAACACTGTTCATTACCTCTTATCTGTCATCATCCATTACTACTGCTGCTATTACTGATTATTACATGCACCATGTAGTTAATTAGAGAGAACTCAAATGTGTTGAATGTTCTTTGAAATTCACTTCTTTCTATAGCGAGGCAGTAAACAGAGAGCTAGCTAAAGCAGCATGTTGTATATCTGTTGATCAGTTCATTGATGTTCTTTGTCAAAATGAACAATTTTAGCCTTTCCAGCGCAAATGTCACTGCATATAAACAATGAAAGATGCTGGTTGCTGTCCAAGGTTGTTTCGGTACAAGAACACGAGACAGTTGGCGTTCTCGCTGGGTTGTCTACAGCCAGAGCGGGGGCCCAGATTTTTTTGGCTAGGGTGGAGAACTGACTTATGCAGGGGTGGCATGAAGATGTGTCTCAGCTTTCCAGTCATTCCCAATTTAGGCAATTCCAATACAGTTTATAGATCCTAGTATGCAGAAATATTCAAATACACTAGGTGAAAAATAACACATTTATGCCCAAAAACTGCATGGGATTAGCATAAAGTGGGTATGTCTGCAAACTTGTGGGTACCCATGGAACCCTTTTTCATTCAGAAATCTTGTGGAGAAAACTGTGGAGCGTTATTTGTCCCCTTTCCTGACTAGCATCACATGGTTGGTACCAACAGATGCATTAAGTCTTATCTAGTCTCATTTGTTATCCGAATGAAGAGGTAGGGATAATGGGGTGGCCAATCAGATTTTAGGGGTGGCCAATCAGATTTTAGGGGTGGCCAATCAGATTTTAGGGGTGGCCAGTGCCAGAGGCAGAGTGGGCCAAACATTAATTTACAAAACGTACTTATGTTACGTCAGGTATGTTACGTAATATACCTTTTATTGATGTTTTTAAGTTCTGTCATGTACGTAACATCATTTACAACCTTTTCCTAATCCTTAACAAGTAGTTTTTGTGCCTGAACCTAACCAAACTGCAACCAACGGAGCCTTGCAGCATCATGTTCTACCAGGCAGCAGTATTTAGTTAGCTAGCTTTCACTTTCCATGTGGAAGCTAGTTAGCCTAGCTTACTATCGTCCACTTTCCAAATGAAATCCAAACTTAACAGCACATACATACACACGCGTATTCAATAAACAAATATCCGAATAGTCAGACATTTGGGTCTAGGCTCAAGCAGAAACCAAACTATGAACTTAGTCAGCTGGGTCAGGGGTGAAATGCTGAGCTTCCACACAGAAATGAATCAGGTCTGTTTAGTTTTGTGGAGACACATTTGATGTTCAGCAGTTTAAGAATAAGTGAGTTGAAGAGTGGGAGCCCTCCAATATGGCTGCCACAGGGCGTGTCATGTGACACAGCATCTTTTAGTATTCAGGTTGATGCCAGGTACAAAGCCAGGTATGTATTTGGGTTTGGGGTGTGCCTGCTAGCAAGGCTGCTGTTTTGGCTACTGCAGCTCTCATTTACTGGAAGACGCATGAGAGGCATGACACAATACAGGACTTTAGACTTTAAACACAAACACACACACACACACACACACACACACACACACACACACACACACACACGCCGTAGGATAGGTGTAGAGGCACACATGGCATTATGGGAAGGCGTGGCGAGGAGGGAGGGCATGAGAATATGTCCTCCAGACAAGAAGAGAGCAGCAGTGCAGTTTTGGTCTGATCAGCTTCCTGCAGGAACCCTACTGAGTTGGTGCTGAGGAAGACCAGCAGGGTTGAACAGTGGACCTGGGTTTGCATGTTGTGGCCATGTGCAGTGGACTGTGCAGCAGGTCAAACCATGCAGTTCCATATAAAAAATAAAACAGTGGAGTGTAGGGGGCTATGTAGTGTGTGACGTAGGGTGTAGCATGGACAGAGACGTAGAGCTGGAAGTCAGACTTGCTCATCCCTGTTTCTTATATCGTCAGGGTTTGGAAGGGACGGGGAAGGGAATTCCGCTGAACTGAAGCAGACACATAAAAGGTTATTTTGAGGGGAAAAATTAAGAAAACCGTCTTTGGTCCAATTCAGGCACTGGTGGTCTCCATTGTTGTTATTACTCCTCCTTTGTTTCAGCGCACTGTTAGTCCCACCCATAGCGCTGGTCGGCTAATCAATCGCCTTTTTAACCGAGAAACTGTTTCATGTCTTGATGCCAGACCACAATCTATCAACTTGATCCAGAATCTGGAAGCAAACAGTGTTTACTACACTAATTGTAATCTTTAGCCTCTGGTTGTACATCATTTAAGCAGTGTGATTGGATATTTTTTTTTTCCTAAAATGAACCTTGGGAGCTGACTTCTCCCTCAGGGTTTATGCGGCTTGTTCCTTTGACGTTTTATCACAGAACCACAGGCGTTGGTCTTTCGCAGGAGAGTTTCGTGTCCATACGAGCCTTTAAGTTCTCCAACTGACAGTCACCTCACAGTGAACCTGACGTACTTCGCTGGAAATAACTTCTATAAACAAAAAAAACAACATGAAAATCCACTGTGGAGTGGGTGGAAGGTGGAATGTTGCATAGCAGTTCTGGGAGTTGATCTCCTCCTTAAAAAGGTTTATCATTTTGTGAGCCACACGTTCTCTGTCTCTTCGCTTTCATCTCTCCCTCCTCTTCCTCCTCCGTCAGAGCTCCTCCTGCAGCTGCAGAGCAACAGCCTCTTAGGACAATAAAGATTTATTGAATTGAACTGATGCTTATAGCCGCACAAGCCCAAAGTCTGTGTGTGTGTCTGTGTGTGTTTCTGTGTGTGTGTTAGCAGTGGTGTGTGTGACTTTGGCAGGTGTTTGGATGTACTGTGTGTGTGAGACAGATTATCTGAGGCAGGTGGTTATTGGTTTTATAGTTGGTTATGTCTGTGTGTGTGTGTGTGTGTGTGTGTGTGTGTGTGTGTGTGCGCGCACATCCTCCATCCTCTGCGTCAGTCAGACAATAGGTGTGTGTGATGCCAACACCAAACACACCTGTTAGACACAGCCACACTCACAACACCGGTCTGTCTGTCCGCCCGGCTCTCTCTCTCCTCCATACCTGCTGCACTCCCTCTGATTGGTGCGTTCAAGTGAGCCCTTATTGGCTGAGATCAGAGTAGTAAAGACACACACAAAGTCACAGGCACTCAGAGAGAGAGGGAGCCATGCCATTAATGTCCTCACAACAAGATGAAAACAAAGCAGAGTGTTCTCTGAGGAGCTGCCCATCAGAGCTGTAAGTCTGTGTGTGTGTGTGTGTGTGTGTGTGTGTGTGTGTGTTTGGAGTAGTTCCAGTGGTGTTTTTTTAGTGTTTGATATATGGACTGGAAACAAATCCTTTTCTTGACCCGTCAGACTTATTTTTAGTGATGTCATCATGAGTCCATATCTCAGCTTTTAGCTTGGTACAGTTTACTCTGTGTTATTAGAGAAATGTTAGACAGAACTACAAAAACAAGACCCAGGTTGTAATAATCCAATAATGATTCCTGAAAATGCAACTCTCCAGTTGATGAAAATCCCAAATAGATCAGAACGAAGTTGCTACTGTTTCCTCCAGCTGATTCTGAGCTCATAGATTGTGAGACAACACATAACAACAATATTTGCCCGACAGGCTTCAGCGGGTCACGCCCATCTCATGCTGTTAAACTACGCTAACATCTAAAGGCTCCAACCTATAGGAATGCAGTTTGTTACTGGTAACAGACATTTCCAAAATATTTTTCTTCATGACCTATAAAACGTGTTTACTTAATTAATTAAATTACTGACTGATTGGGCAAAACACACGCTGTCTGCAGGGCAGCAATCTTTGCAAAATACAGAAATAGTTTTTGTGCCTGAACCTAACCAAACTGCAACCATTGCGGAGCCTTGCAGCATCATGTTCTACCAGGCAGCAGTATTTGTCAGGTTACTGAGAATGTGTTGAAATTGTTAGCTAGCTTTCACTTTCCATGTGGAAGCTAGTTAGCCTAGCTTACAATTGTCCACTTTCCAAATGAAATCCAAACTTATCAGCACATAGGGACCAATCAATAGCTGCAGTATCATTATATTGTATATGTTTTTTACAAAAAGGAACAAGGACCAGTGTGCAGGATTTAATAGCATCTAGCGGTGCAGTTGCAGATTGCAACTCGCTCGCTTCACCCTCCCTTTCAAAAAGCGTGATTGGTTTGTCTGTTCTGAAAGTCAGTGATAAAGCACTTATATTGTAGCTGGTGTTTTAGCTGCTGGACTGCATTTGAAACATTTATTTTCAGGTTTTTTTCTTTGCACATGTGTGGGCCCCCTGGTGTGTGGGGCCCCTAGGTGCACTCCCTGATCTTGATCACAACAATAAAATCAAATGTGAGCAGGCTCTGGCCTACTAGACCTAGGCAGTTGCAGTTTTAGGGGTGGGGTGGGGGGTTGTGTGCTGTAACTACTCCTTGGTGAACAACAGATGGGTGCAGTGACTTCCTGAAGTGTTGTCGTCACCATGAGGTTGCTAGGCAACCAGCAAAGACGTTGCACAGTGCTGGGCAGACAGATACACTGTTGTTTGTGAAGCGAAGGTTCCAGCATATATAACTCCTCATTAAACCACATCATGTCGTACGGATTAAACAAATGAGGTAGAATGTTTAACTAGTTTGATTTAGAGGTGTTGGTAGGTGTGTGAACTTTGGATAGCTGCCCCCAGTCTTTATGCAAAGCTAGGCTAACTGTGTCCTGATTCCAGCTCTGTACTTCCACACAGACACAGACATGTGATTGATTGCCTCATTTCATACTACGAAATAGTGAATAAGTATATATCCCAAAACGTTGAACTCAACCTTTAAAGACCTGTAGACAAAAGAGCAGATCATAGGAAGAAATCTCCCTTCCCAGATCAAAGATCATCCAGTGGAGTGGCGTTTGGATGTGATACAACAACGCTGATCTGACTGACAGCAGCTTTGAAGTTGGTGAGCACTCTAAAGGATTTTTTATTAATGAACTTCCTTATTGTGGTTGTGTGCAGGAGGCGGTGGACGGTGTGTGTGTGTTGCCGGTGCAGCATGTGTGTAGCGAGTGTATTAAGGTTTTTTTCTTGTGCCTTCTTTTAATTGATACCTGACACTTGCGGCTCTCCTTGTGAGCCAGGTAAGATTATCACCACCCACCTGTGCTCTGAGTGTGTGTTTGTGTGTGGTTGCGTTGTGTCTGTGGACCGAGTGTGTATTGGGGTGTTTCATTTGGGTTGTGTGAAAGTGTGTGTCATGATTTCAAGTGAAGTTTTTTATTTATTATATACTTCCAAATTAAGATACTCAAGTGTTTGAGTCTGATTAGTGTTTACTATGCTCATTGTGTTCTGTGTGTGTGTTAATTACCTGTATTTGGCTACACCTTGCAGCTGTTTTTCCACTGTTTTGTCCTCTAATCCCCAGTAAGCAGCAGTCTGCACTTCACTGGTGTTATGTTACACATGAATAGTTTTTGTTTTCCTGGAGGAACAAGAAGAAAACTGCAGACAGGAGGCACCTGCTAGTCAAAGTTCAAGCATTTTTAGTGGTTTTTATAATGGCAGTATTGTGCCAGAGCAGAAAGTCTTAACTCACTGTTGGGTCCCGTCCCCATGGATGGTAAACCACAGCATCTGTAGATATAAACAGCTCCTTCTAAGGTAACAAATTCCCAACAATTCTCATTTTCAGGTGATTATACATGAATGAAAACATGCCTATGAATATAATATTCCATTTCTTCCAGTAAAAAGCCTCGTAAATGTTACACACTGGAACTATAAAAGCTATAAAAGCAATGGTAAACAGTTATAATATGTCTTGAATTTGAAAGTAGTCAGCATGTTCACAAATCGTAGTTGTTCTGGCAGTTTGTTCCACATTTGATCAGCATAGAAGCTAAAAGCAGCTTCACCGTGTTTACACTGTGGGAACAGCCATTAATCCAGCACCAGCTGACCTGAGAGGTCTGCAGGGTTCGTACTGGGTCAAGACATCTGATAAATATCTTGGACCTGAACCGTTCAGTGATTTATGGATAAGCAATGAATTTTGAAGTTGATTCTGTGAGTAAGGCCAATGTCTGAGAACTGGAGTTCCTAGTATTGCCATCCCTGGATCCATAGTGTGGCTAAAATATCATAATACAAAGATAATAGGTAATAATTCACCTCTAAGTTTGGTTTAGTGTGACATATGTCTCTTTTAATGGTGGTCACTTAAGAGGTCGAATACAAATATTTTGAGTCGTTACTGTATTTCAAACATTGACACTTCAAATATACAAACCCATATACAGTACTTCATACAGAAAGTCACTACAACTCCCTTCAGATAGCCTATTAAGCAGCTTAACTCGGGGAAAACATTATAACCTTTATAAAAGACTGTTCACAACCTGTTTAATAGTGTCATTAAAGTAATACATCGAATACATCAAGTGTCAGGAAACATCCATCATCAAAATCCATCGAGGCAGACGACCACCCACCTAGAGCCGAAGGGTCTGTCCTAGGTTTCTGACAGTTTTTCCTTGCCCCCGTCGCCAAGTGCTTGCTCATGGTGGTACTGTTGGGTCTCTGTAAATAACTTTATAAAGAGTTCAGTCTAGACCTGCTCTATTTGAAAAGTGTCCTGAGATAACTTCTGTTATGAATTGGCGCTATACAAATAAAACTGAATTGAATTGAAAATCTGATTCCTCCAGTTTGCTGCTGTCCCCTTTTCTCTCTGCTCCATGCTGTTTCTTGGTATTAGTTTTTCCATGTCTGTTATTTAATTTTGGATCATCCTATGGGTATTTTTTAGATAAAACCTAAACGGAAGTGAATCCAAATGTAGCATCTGCTCCACGTGTAAACAAACACCAGAATTCAGCAGCTGTGGTTGATGGGCACTGGTGGAGGCCAGCGAGCTGTTTGGGGTTGTGAATCTATCTGACAAGCAGCATCTGGAGCTTTTACAGTCAGAACTGTCTCATCCATATTAATGACACCACCATAATGTAGAAGTGTATATATTTTGCAGACTGCCAGTGTTTGTCCCATCAGTGTTCTGAGTGCAACAGACTCTGCAGTCAGTATTTTGTCGAGCAGGTTTGGCAGCTGCGTTCTCCTGTCCCTCGCTGGTCTTAGTGTTTGCATGTGCTTTGTTTTGTTTTGTTTGTGTGACTCAGACAGAATGCAAAACTGACCACAAAGAAAAAAAACACGTGTCCCTCCTTATTCAGTCCTTGTCTTCTGGCAGAAATGAATCATACAAGATAGTAATATCTTTTTTCTAGCATGTACTGTATAATCCTTTATTTATACTTTTTATCTTGTGAGCTTGTAGCGGCGGTACTTGTAAGACTAACTTTCGAGAGAGGAAATGACACTTACAGATTCCTCTTATGAATGTGATAAATGAAACATTTGAATTCAGTACAGTCTCACCAGCCACTTATAATGGCTAATGTTATAGCTTTTTTTACACCAAAATGAATGTGTATATGTTTTAAACACAGGTATATACACTAAAAGTAGGCAATTGACTCCTTTCCCATTGCCAGTAGATGGTAACGGGTAAATGGACCTGTACTTGTATAGCGCCTTTATTGTCTTCCGACCAATCAAAGAGATTTTACACTACCTGCCACACTCACCCTTTTACACACATTCACTCAGTGATGGCAAAGCGAGTTTGCTTTTCCAGTAACCTTATTTCCTCTTGCCCTTGAATCAAGAGAAGGTCTCTCATCTCACTGTCTCGCTAGTGTTAACCTTTCCCACTAATGACGATGACTAATGGGTTTTTTTGTCCAGTAGAAAAGGGCCTCACCAGGATTATATCATTTGTATACATAATTTATAGGCTTCAACCACCAATAACATATATGGATAGCGCCTTAAATATACGCTACACAGCCAAAAGTATGTGGATGAGTAAGGGTCTTCCTCAGACTGTCGTCAAAAAGTTGAGAGCACACTGTTGTCTAAATTATCTGTTGATGGTAGAGTTATAATTTCCCATTATTTGGAACTAGCTTTGCTAGGCAGCTATACATTCACGAGAATCCATCTTGCCCAGCTTCAGTCTTTATGCGTTTGTGGCTCTTAGAACAGATGCTGCTAGCATCAGTTTCATCAGATCGGGAGAGTATTTTTTCATTGAACGAAGAGCAAAGAACGGCACTGAAGGCTTTTCTAGATGGTAAACATGCATTCACTCTTCTCCCGACTGGCTTCGGTAAGAGTTTAACTATGTTAAATGGTTCATTGATCTGATTGATTGAGGTTTGTCCGTGATAGGCAGATGGTTCATCCAATCACCTGCCAGGTATAGTTTGAAAATGCCTGCCCTTTTCCAAACATTTCCCAACAACTTAACTTAAAACTAATTTTAATGAATTACGTTTTTTTTTTTTTTTTAAATTAGATCTCCAATATCTTGTCATATTTTACACTGCACTGTACATCTGATACATAGTAAATGTTTATTCATGTATTGTGGTCTATGTAGTGTCAAACATTTTGTAACGGTTTTGAGAGATGCTGCACAGAGCTGAACAGAGATGAGTCATTGTGTCTGTCTGTTGAGAGGTCATGCAGCATACCAGCACAGTTATCAGCAGTGTGCTACAGTGTGTGCATAAGATGATGGTTGTTGGTTAAAATAACAGTGATCTCTGTGATAGAAATATTTGTTCCAGATGTTGTCGAGGAGCTTTGACCTTTGACCTTTGACTTAAGTATGGCTGTGATCACTCTGCTGACTGTAGGTTATAACACTTTTCCATTCAAAAGTTTAGCAACAGAGATTTACAGCTGTGTTTGTTTCCATCAGTTGTGTTTGTGTGAACATCAACACTATCTGGTGTAATGGTTGTGTTTGTGATTAACTTCAGTTTAGTTTAGATATAGATATTGCTGGGGGGGGTTTTGTGTTTTTTTTTGTTAATGAAAATTTAGATAAAAACAGGAGGATTACAGGAAGGACTGAAATTGGAAATGTACTTTGTTATTTTTGTCACTTTGCCTTGTAACAAATGTTAAATCACAGTTGTGTAGCTGTCTGTAGGTGTTCTCCTCTCCCTCTCTCTCTGTCTCTCTCTTTGTCTTCCGCCATTCATCTCCAGTGACTCTCGGTCTTTGTGCCCTTTTGTTGTTGGTTGACGTAATCGAGCTTATTGAATGTTTGAGTTTCTCTGCTCAAAAAACAAGAGGAAGAAGTCATTACAGGGACAAACTGCCACAAAACCGTTTCCCCGGAAACTGCTCCTCATGTGTGTCTATGTGTGTAACATTGTGGGGACACAGACATGTTCATACGGGGACTTTGTGGGGACTCCACTGTCAGAAAAGAACATGGATATCGGACCATCCTGCATTAGGTTCAATGACACAGTATCTGTGTGTAGGTGCTTACATCTCTTGTCACATCTTTACGGTGCTTCATCTTTAAGGTGCCTTTAAGGTGCCCTTCAAACAAACTCTGGTGCGGACTAAACAACCAGACCAAGACCACTTGGAAAGATGGGTCTCTGAGTTATTTGTCATATATATATATATAACTTCACACTTACAGCTCTAGGTTTGTTTGAAAAATGCAAGTGAGAACACAATGGGGGCAAAACTAAAAGGCAATTGGCAAACATAACTTTACTTGGTCCAGACCAAGTTAAACCGAAAGACAGGTGTGAAAGCTCCCCTCAGGAATCAGGACTGATAAATCCTGCAAAGAAATATGAACGGTGTGATGTTTTATTTTACGTTTTTTATTAACTTTAATAAGCCATACTGTCGCTGGCCAGTAAAGATGCTAGTAGGCATGACATGATAACTACTTTTGTTGGATGAAATGATTGCTACAAACGAGATAATTGTCATTTCAAGAACATTTTATGCCACTGATATAATGATAACTTATAAATATCCAGACACTGGAATTGGAAAGTGGAAAAAATATTAAAATATTCTTCTTAAACATCAATAAAACCACACAACCAAAACAATAAACAAAATGCACTCTAGTGCTCTGTTAACAAAAATTGCACTTAAATAAATATGAAATATTTGGCACAGTAGACTATAGAGTCATTCATTCCTTAACAGGCAATATAGTTATGTAACTGTGTGGCATCATGTAAAATGGTGGTGACATTCTGAAACACTAAATTGATATTGTGACAGGGATAATTACACACTGTAACTTGTACAGTTAGTCGATAACAAAATGATTGTGACAGGCGTAGCTGTGAGTCTCTTATTGACTGACTTCCTGTTGTTGAGATCAGGTGTCTGGACCAGAAGCCTTTCTGCCATTTCTGATAAGATGTGTTGACAACTTGCATCAAGCTGTAATTCCTTCTGTAAATGAGTCAAGCAGCAAGTTCTTTTTTACTGGCCAATGCCTTAACCCCCAGGCCACCAGGGTCCCCCACTTCATTTTTTCACCTAGCACAGGGGTCCGCAACTTTGACAATCAAAAGAGACATTTTTTTAGCCAAAAGAAAATTAATAATATGTCTGGAGCCGCAAAACATATTTGAGCCTTACATAGCGAATTTATCACCGCAGGTCAAGCACACCAGTAAGCTGGCAGCTTGGGTGGTGAAAGCAAACACATCTGTCCATGCAGTAGTAATTCTCTATTTTACTTTGTCTTAGCAACTTCCTTTTTTTGGTTTTGGAATCCATAGTTTTCCTAGCTAGGGAGACTGAAGAGTTGTGTATGTCTGACACATTTTAATTGACAAAATGACAAAATGCTTCTTTATTCTGCCTGTAGATGCTGTACCTTTTTACAATTGGAGAATGTAAGAATCACTGTAAGCTTACAACAATGATCAATGAAAATGAAAGTGTTAAAATGTAACCGTTATCAGTGCTATATAATGTTTTGTCAAAGCCACAGGGAGCCACTAGAGAGGGAGCAAAGGAGCTGCAGGTTGGTTACCTCTGCCCTAGAAGGTCAGTCCAGCCAAGGGTTATTAACTGGATTAGCCAAGTCATCCCCAACTGTTTTATCTATAATAACTGGACTTCAAGGTTCTTTCTTGATCTTTGATACAGCCGCTTAACAAAAACTCCCAGCACAAGATCGAACATCTTTGTTGTATCCAGAGCTTACATCAACATCTCATGGCCTTCCTCTGTGAATGGAGCTGCTGCGAGGAGGTGGTTTTTAGAATGGGATTTTGCTTGTGTGGCAACAGACATCTCACACATCAGGTTCAGGTGTAGCTCTAACCACCACCAATAACAAAGATCTCAGTGGTGAGGGGTTTCCTATCGCAGAGCACAACATGTTATCAGTGAGGTAGAGGATAGAGAGATTGACGTGCAGCAGGTCAAAGGTCATTAACAGAGACTATCTTTGACCACAGACATACCATCTGTTACTGAAACTCACAAGATAACAACTTATACACATATCCACCACAACATGATTTGGTAGGTCATCATATGCAGCCCAGTCTGATGCCCAAGTGTGTAATAGACTCGCCGATCCACGAGAGGACTCTGTGTCACAGTTTGCTTCGCTTACACGTGAAAAGTACACGCGTGTATGAAGGTGCAGCACCAGTAGTAGAATAAAGAGCAACAAACCCAGTGTTTGGAATGTGTGGATGGATGGCTGAAACAAACACAGGACCTTCACTCAGGAGACCCCTGTTTGGGTCTCATGTGAAACCAAAAGTACATTTAGATTTTGTCAGGTATGATCTTTTCCTAAACCTAGCCAAGTAGTTAGCAACCTCAGCAAGCTTTATTTTGAAAGTGTATCCGAATGTTGCATATTTATTATCGTTAAATGACCGAGGAGTGAGCACATGTTGGAAATGTGACACTGCCGCGGTGGACCAGCGTGTGTTTTTTTTCCCTCGGGATAAATAAAGTATCTATCTATCTATCTATCTATCTATCTATCTATCTATCTATCTATCTATCTGTATTTCACGCTTTGGCGTTATATTGGGTTGAAGCTAATCCACTGATCACAGCGGCTCCATTGGAAGGACATGAACATGAACTATTGAACTACATGGAATAAAAGGAACTCTGGCACGTGTCTCGGGATTGTCTGTCACTGTAATTTCCCCAGAGAGAATATTCCATCAAATAGAAGTATTCTCCATGTCTTGTGCATCATTTTAGATTTAAAATAACACACACCAGCATAAGGTTCAATTGAAGGTTAAAAGGGGTCTCATTCAGACTTCCCTCTGGCTGAACGCTGCTGTCAGAGTAACTACCTGAAAACTGTTGGACTGGTGTGTGTGTGTGTGTGTGTGTGTGTGTGTGTGTGTGTGTGTGTGTGTGTGTGTGTTTGCAGTGAGATGGAAAGTGGAATGTGACAACACGGTCCCTCCTGTTCAGGTGATTCAGGGTGTTGTGGCTGCCGCACATTCCTCTCTGACGAGCTCAACAGGTTTCACTTTAATGGGCCTTTATCTATGCACCTGTGTGTGTGTGTGGTACAGGTTAGTGTTTAGATGTATGAAGCTCTGAATACTCTTCAGTGGAATGTCCTCAGTTAATAATATAAGTCTGGGTGTGTTTCAGTGTGTGTGTGTGTGTGTGTGTGTGCGCGCGCTGTGTATTGTCTTCTGTATTGTCTCTCTGTTTAAAAGGATTGGCTCTGCTGGGTGGAAGGAGGAAACAGCTCTGACTTTAATTAAATACTGCCGTGCTTATCATCAGTCTCATCATATATAAGTTCTGAAGTTAATCATATATTTTGAACAGTAACTTCAGTGTGTGTGATTAACAACCATAATATACAGTAGATGCCTGCAATTAATGGAGGAAGAAACATTAATTACCTTAGTCAAAATTATGTAACACTTTCCACATTTAATAATTAAATAAATTTAATTTAATTTAATTTCAACCCTACACCGTAGCCTACGCCATTATGAGCATTTGTACCTGTGTGCTGGTGTGTCTGCATTGCTCTGCTAATAAAGCTGCCAAAACACTAGTTGGTGGTGGGGTTTCTATGCCACTGTGTTGGGTTTCGACTGAAACTGAAACTCCCTTGTCTCTTTCCTCAATCTGTCTTGTGTTTTCCTCATTTCGTTTGTTTGCCCGTGAAATGAAAGGACGAGGGAATACGAGGGGACAGACAAGAGCATGTCATGCAGCAAGACAGTGTCCCATGTGCCCATGTGCCCTGTTTGTGTGTGTGAGTGTGTGTGTGTGTTTGAAGAGGGATTCTCAAACAGCATTATTAACTCATCTGTCTTTTGCATGAGTCGCTTACCATTCAGACAATGCACACACACACCAAGTGGACCGGTCATAGTTGTTGAGGCCTGCGTTGCCGCGACGCATAGTTATGTTGTCTGCCGGCTGTGGCTCAAGAGGTAGAGCGTGTTGTCCACTAATCATGAAGTTGGTGGTTCGATCCCCAGTACTACCGCTGCGTGTCAAAGTGTCCTTCAGCGAGATGCTGAACCCGATGCTGTGCAGTGTGGATGAATGAGTCAGCTTCTGTTTGTGATGGCCTTTGTCATCACTGTGTGAATGGGTGAATATGGCATGTAGTGTTTCTGGCTATCAGGCTATTTCATAGGCTACAGTAGAAGGTATGAGACTGTGCTGTACTTATGGATTACCTAAACCGTCAATTCGACATAGAAGTATAAATCTGAGTGCAGTAGACGTTCAGTCCTCACCGCAGCAGCCCAGGTTCAATTCCAGCCCAGGGCCCTTTGCTGCATGTCAGCCCCCCTTTCCTGTCTATCTTCAGCTGTCTCTATACTAACTACTGTAACTATTATACTACTACTAAATACTAACTAAAGGCATGAAAATCCCAAAGAAGTATATTAAAAAACAAAATAATGATCAGTATTTGTTGAAAGTCTCGTAGAAAGATGTTGATTTAACTTTATGATCATTTTTTTACAGAGATAGATCCAGTAGTCTCAAGGCTTAGCAATGCCAAAACACTGCATAATAGTTTATGAGAAAGGATTTTTCTGCTGTTTAAAGGTCCAGTGTGTAACATTTAGGAGGATCTATTGTCAGAAATGGAATATAATATTCATAGATATGTTTTCATTAGTGTATAATCACCTGAGAATACGAATCGTTGTATTTTCGTTACCTTAGAATGAGCTGTTTATGTCTACAGAGAGAGCGGGTCCTCTTCTATGGAGGATGCCATGTTGAACTACCATGTTTCTACAGTAGCCCAGAATGGACAAACAAAACACTGGCTCGAGCTGTATTAAAATGGTTGCAATCTGCAACTTCACCGCTAGATGCCACTAAATCCTGCACACTGGTCCTTTAATTACAGATGTACGAAAAAAATTGTACTGAATGAACCTGTTTATCCAATGTGTGTGTGTGTGTGTGTGTGTGTGTGTGTGTGTGTGTGTGTGTGTGTGTGTGTGTGTGTGTGTGTGTGTGTGTGTGTGTTTGTGCGTGTGTGGGTTGGTAGACAGGTGGTTCACTGGCCCACATACTTAAACAGTCATTTTCTTCTCTCTTTGTTCGACCAACAAAAGGATTCACAGGAGTTGTTCTGCTTCCAGGATCCTGTGGCCTCTGAACTTAGACCTCTTCCACTTGTTGTTGATTCCGCAGTTGACCTTTGACCTCTGGCGAAAAGCATTTGATAAATGACTAAATTGTGAATGGGATGTCATAGGAACAAAAAAACAGACATGCAGACAGTCCTGTTTGAACCAGTCGGACCTGAAGGCAGCAGGCCTGGTTTATTTTGTCAGCCGTGTGGTGATTAGGTGTGTTAGTTATAGATTAGCCAATGTTAACAGCGATCAAACCCAGTGAACATTTTTCAGTTCAACAAGACATCCCAAACTGGTTGAAAACATTGACAGCATAAATGATGAGCAGAGCTTCTGAGTCTGTGAAGTAAAGCCAACACAGAACTAACTTAAATGTGCATTCTTTATAATGGCCAGCAGGGGGCAGCTCCATGGGCCATGGGAACTAACCCTACTTCTCACTCGATTTCTACTTTCTTCCTTCACTTGATCTACATTCATTACAATATAATCATCATCAAAATAATGTTTTCGTTCTCTGTCTCTGTCCTCAGGGAGTTTGATCCAGGGTACATCGAGGAGTTTGCTACTTCACGTCCTTCCCTCCCTGCTCTTCCTCCTCCTTCTCCTCCTCCTCCTCCTCCTCCTCTTTCTTCTCCATCGCCCATAACAAACAAACAAACACAACAAACACCGTCGTCATCCCGCCAAAGCCGACCATGTTCAGCAGGAGGAGTCCAGCTTCGCATCAAGAACAGGTAGGAGGTCCAGAGCTGATCTGAAGGCAGGTGTGAGGCTTTGACAGTGCACACAATCATGAAACCATGAAACTGGTTCGATCCTGAGAAATCTCCTCAGAGTTGCAGTTGCTGCCGTAGTGTTGTTGACTGGGACTTCCTGTCTGCTGTATGATAACAGTTCCTTCCAGTGTCGATAAGTTCTCTTTATTTTTCTAACCGTGTTGGACGGGCAGGCGCCATGCGTGTGGGTTAGAACAGGAAGTGATGTCAAATCAGTGACAGGTTTACTGAGGAGGTCATCACCCCTGGTGTTAGGATGTCCTGCCTGTGCTTCCTTTGTGTGTCTGTGTGTGTGTAAGAGTTACAGTCAGAGGATTTAGTGTCCTGTTTGTGACTCAGGGTTCAACCTCAGATCAACAGGAAAACAAACTGTGTAAACGGAGGCTGCTCGGGTTGCTATGGTAACAACCTCACAGTGTTTCCTGTGTCTTCATCAGGTTGCAGGCTCAGTACAGCTGTTTGTGAGACAACGTGGCCATTACAACGAGGCATCACAATTAGCCTCATCTATGTGAGATAAAATGATTGTGATGCTGTTATGCATCTTAAATCTTTATTTCAAATATTTTTATTTCAGCTTTCTTTGTGCAGCTGACCTTATCATAAGACTCCACATTGGTCATGTTTGCATGTTGTGTGCATCATTTTGTACACATTTTTCCAAAATGCATCCTGACCTATTTAGTATATTTAAAATTGAAAATATTAAAAAATATTGGATTGAAAATAAAGTTTGGTGAGTTTAAACATTAATTGATAATATATATGTTTATAACTGAATAACTGTGAAAGTAAAATGAAGATATTAGAACTCAGTTGTTACTGTTGGTTGGGTGCCATATCCATCCTACTGACCCAGATATACACTACAGTTTATAAGATCCACTCAGTGATAATAACAATAATAATAATAATAATAATAATAATAAAGTAATCCGGTCTCTTTGGAGGCTGTGGTTTGTGCTGCTGTTGACCTGTATTGCATTATACTAAGAGGTGTTTCATTTATGTAATTGGCGTGAGGTGGAAGGACTAAATGCAATGAAATGTTTTAAGGACTTTAATACAATATACAATTAAAAAAATGTTATGAGAAAAAACATAGACACACATTATTGTTCCAAGCAGACTATTTATATATGTTGTAATGCACTCAAAATGCATTTTTCTTATGTTTTTTCCCCTTAAATGTCTGAACTTGATTTTACTGACTATCTGTGCAGTTTGTCACTAGAGAGGAGAGGAGAGAGACATATTCCTCTACTGAATGTCTGTACACTTCCGTAAAATCTAAGATTCAAATGTACCCCAGTTCAGGCTAGGTTTGGTATGTATTAAATTCAAAAGCCAGTCGCTGTCTAGCAAATGTCAGTGTGTGTCAGAGTGTGCAGTTTTTGGATGTAAACCAGAGCCTAGAGCTTCCTTCCACTACGTAAAAACAACGTGACAATGTGAACACACTGTAACATTGTAACAGATATTACACGTTTCATTGCATCAGCCACTGCCAGTTACGAGCTAACAAGCTAACAACCAACATGAACAAATAAAAGATGCTAACTATACTTATACTCATCTGAGTCTGGGTCTGAATGGGGCTCAAACATGGCTGAATCTTTACCTATGTGTCCTCTAAGGCAAGCCATTCTGGGTTAATGTGCTGGGGTGAGTTCACTTATTTTGGATGATAAGAGCTGAGTGTGTAGGAGTGTGTTTGATTGACATCTTCCTCACTCTCCTGTTAGCTTTGTGGGACCTCTGCCAGGGTGGAACAAATTACACCTTTATCCTTATTATTGGGGCATGGAGTCCAGTGACCTCACATTATAGCCAGCAGCAGAGAAACACCTGTGTGGGTGTGCTGGGCCATTAAACCTGAATTAACTGACCTTTTTGGCATATTATCACCATGCAAAATTGATATGGAGAACTTGTTAACAAAGAGTTGCTGATTCACACATCCAGCAGATACAGAGCAACATTATTATTCATTTGCTGCCATGTTTCTGCTCACCTGATTACTTCCTACAGGAAATATCTGGCTCTTAGGTAACTTTTGGAAAAAAGTTGGAAAACAGCCAATCATTGGTGAGAAAGATTGTTTATTTTGAGTCTTCTTCCCAAGTTGTCAAATACCGATGCTTTTGTTCCTGGAAATGAGACTCAACAATCAACTATCTTCAAGCCACCAACCTTTCTATCTTTCTTGGCTCTGATTGGTTGTTTTCGTTCAGGCCCGGTAGATTCTTGCAAATGCCATTAGGAGGAGCCAGAGGAACCTGATTTTTTCACAGATTATCTGTCTCATGTACTACTGTCAGGATATATATATATATAAAGTTTCAGCAAATATGCCAAAAAGTTATTTTTTATAAAAGTTACCTGCTGCTGCTTTAAGCTGATAAATGTGCCTCTATGTTAACCAGCTAGTCTCTAACGTTGCCTGTGATTTGGTCCTGGGCAGATAATGTACAACTTCATTTAAACCATTGTTAATATAAGAATTCTGATTATTGCACCTTTAACCAAGTGCTTTAATTTAACCATAAACAGGTTGATCATGCTTTAGTTTCCACAAGTGGACATAAAGTGACATAAGTTATCAGTGAACAGCTTGCAGAAACATGCATTTTAAACATTTTGTCATTGTGTTGATAAAAAACAATACTTCCTGCCAATTTTATGTTTCCTACAAAATGTTTTTGTATATTACCAGGCTCATTTTAGACATACACAAACTAGGTGGTCACCAAGGAAACCTCCAGCTGTTCGTTAAACCCATTGCTCACACTGAACTAAACATCTGTTTCATGCTGAGAAGAGTGCATAAGGGAACACTCCATTTACCTTTTTCACAGCAGCCATTTTGACATGAAGTAGTAGGGTAAACACAGGTGTTACCAGTGACACTAACTAAGGTTCTGTTCCATTTAGTGTAGCAGAGCCTTTCCAGTGAGCCAACATGCACGACAGCAGCATCCTGACTCTGTTTGACCTGAATGGAACAGAACCTTAATTAGTATCATCGGAAACACCTGTTTACCCTTCTATTTCATATCAAAATGGCTGCTGTGAAAAAGGTTTACTGGGGGTTGACGCTCATTGTCATATCAGCAGTTGCTGACCTGAATGTTCCTGAATATGATCAAAAACAAACATAAACGTATGGGGCCTGTACATCTCCCTCTCTATCACACACACACACACACACACACACACACACACACACACACACACACACACACACACAGTGTTGTGTGTATAAACTCAGTCCGTACAGACAAACAGTCTATAAATACTGACACTCTGCTACAGCCAGTTTCATCCTAATATGGAGGTCAGGTCCTGGAAGTACACTCTGTGTGTGTGTGTGTGTGTGTGTGTGTGTGTGTGTGTGTGTGTGTGTGTGTGTGTGTGTGTGTGTGTGTGTGTGTGTGTGTGTGTGTTGTGTGTGTGTGAGTTTGTAATGAACATCACAGCCTCAGGGGGGTGCTATTGTGACCACAGGCATTTACTTGTGTTGTTTTTTCTTGTATCCTGTTGAAGTTGAAGCTATGTACTCACAATAGTTCTAAAAACCTTTTGAAACTGCAGAGTTTGGAAACAGTGTTGTTGGTTCTTGGAAAATTCACAGCTCCAGGATGATTTTATTTTGAAAGGGTGACTGAGCAGTTGCACTGAACCTTCTGAAAGTTAGCTCCTGCCGGAGTGCCTTTGAGCAGGAACATGTTTAGGTGAACATAACAACAGAGTCATTAAAATGTACTGTTGCTCTCACAGAGTCTGATAAACAGGCAGAATGACTCTATTCTCCCACAATCCCCTGGGCTCTGGGTGGTTATCAGATACCACTGAGGAGAGAAGGAGGGGTTTGGGGGGCCCATGCTTGTCTCTTATTGGTCCAAAAACAGGAAGTGGGCCATCAGAGCCCCATGAGGCTGGGTGTTAATCTGGAGAGGACAGACAGACTGATTTATAAACACACACGGTCTTTCTCTCACTCATTTTTTCCTTTATTTTCCTCTCTTTTATCCTATTTCTCCTTTCTTATCCTTTGCACCTCTTCATCCTCCCTTCCCCTGTTCCATCCCCTCACCTCTCCTCCTTTCCTTTCTTTTCTTTTCATCCTCCTCTCCTCATTCCTCCTCACATGTTTCTTTAGTTGAATCACCACATTTTTCTAAAACGACATCATCACGTAATTGCACAAGACACACACACACACACACACACACACACACACACACACACACACACACACACACAAGCGCAATACATACAAACTCCCTTACACACAATCATAGCAGTCCTGACCAGTCCTGTGCTTTGAGTTTTGGTGTCGGGGGAGACACTGTGGTTTACAATTAATGTAGTCTGTTTGACCCATGGTAAGGTTAGCATCTGCACTGTTGCTATGGTTACATGCAGTAATAATATCCCATGAGCTCTGATTTAGATCTTTGGTTAAACTGTTGACTAGACTGATGTTGAGCTGTCCTGTTATAAGGTATACACATACACCTGTTAGCCAATCAGTGAGCAGGTCTACTTAGTTTTTTGGGACGTCATTGATGAGGTACAAGAGGTCCTTGACAATGTTGCTTAGGGTGTTGTAGTGATCCTTGAAGTGGTCCCAATGGTCCTTGAGGAGGCTCCAGGGGTCCGTAGTTAGTGATCATTATGCAGTAAAAAGCTAATTGAGGATTCCAGCGTTGATGTCAAATGATGTTGTGACCCATCCCTAGGCCCTGCAGTGGGTGTCAGGCTGTGCCATCATACATCTACTGAATGACTACTGCTGACACCATTCTCTAGCCCTCCCCTGAAGGTGCCTTTAATTCACCCAAGCAAAAAGCGGATACTCGGCAGCTTGACACCGAGAAGGCTCAACCGCCTCTTTACCTGCACGCACACACTCAACATAGCCCCCCATAGCAGTTTATATTCACCTTTGTCTACAATACTTAAGACTATGTCAAACTAGCTTCTTAACTTCTTCTAACCCCTAACCCCCAGCCATTCACTGGACGTGTCAGACAAAACTGATTCTTCTAACAAAGCCGCTACAGCCAACCCACAGCCGCTGGGTTTCCAACCGCACTCTACTGTACGTATCTAGACTGCATCCTCACAAAATACACAACATGCTGGGTTTGTGACCGCAACACAAGATCTGGTATTAAGATTAGTGAAAGCTATCTTCTCACGGACTATGAGCTGTTTTTCTTGTATCTGTTCTTATTTTCCAGTCCCTTTATCTGCCCTACATAATGCCTGTTCAACATTGCTTGCTGCCTGACAAATAAACAGAATCCCATCTTGTTTTCTGTTTGCACTTATGGCTGCAGCTAGACACTTCCCCACACTTCCCTCCAGCTAAGTTTTATCCTCTCTGCACTTTCCCGCTCATCTAGCAGCCTGTTCTTGCCTGCTAATCTCATCTACAGTCAGTTTCCTCCTGCCACCTGCTGTTGTTGTGCTCCATTTAGGCTGTGCTATGCCACCTCCCCTCCCCTCCCCTCCCCTTACACTAGCTAGGTTTCTGTCCAGATTTTCCCCAGATTTCACAAAATTTTGCAAAAGAACATGTTTCTATCCACCACTTTACTATGTGAATATTAAGAGTTGGTTTGTCGAGATGGTTCAGCTGGTTCTCCTGTTGGGTGCCATTCAAAAAATTGTGCGACGAGCTCTCATCGCATTGCATTGATAGGTCACACGCTTTGTCAAGATTTATTTGCCAATTTCCATTTACGATTTCCATTGCACAGAAAAACTGGAGGATGGAAACCCACCTACTGTTGGAATTAACTCCTCTAACTTGTGAGCACACAACAAGGAGGTTTCTGATGTGCCTCAGAAGGTTCCTGGGGTTGTTGAGCATGTAAAACTGGTAGAATCAGTACTATTGCTATATTGCAGCGGGGCGGCAGTATCTCCGTGTGTAGGGACTTGGCTTGGGAACTGTAGGGTCGCCAGTTCAAATCCCACAGACCACAATATGGAGTGTGGACTGGTAGCTGGAGAGGTGCCAGTTTTCACCTCCTCCGCACGTGGCGAGCCCATCACTCCACTCTCTCCCTGTTGCATGTCCACAAGTGTGAAGTGTGTATTTCAGCCTCTGTGTGTGTGTGTGTGTGTAAGAATAAAAAAGAGTGAAAAGAAGAATTTATCCAATAGGGGATTAATAAAGTATATATCTTCTTCTGCTATTGTTATCTGCAGTATAATAAAAATAATGTTTAAATTGTTGACCAGAACAGTGTTAGCAGGGTCTGCATATGTGATTTTAACTGCCAGCCTATCGGACACCAAGATGTAGAAGTACTGTAGTACCAATACTATTATCACACAAACGTTGCATGCATACTTTTAATACAATTTTGACACACCCCAAACACACACATACAAGCTATTAACATAGTTTCACAAACGTGTTTTGACACACTTTAATACACACACACACACACACACACACACACACACACACACACACACACACACACACACACACACAGTGTATCAGTATCCACTTTTGCCCACCTCTCTCTCTCTCTATGTCTCTCTCTCTCTCCAATTTTGGTTTCCTGGCAGATCAGAGAGATTATTATTATGGGCTGGAGGAACAGTTTCCCACGGCAACAGATAAGGTCTCTGTTCAGAGAGACACACCCTGCACACACACACACACACACACACACACACACACACACACACACACACACAAACACATCAGATCAGCACTGTTTATGTTTTCCATATGGCTCACCTCCACCAATCAGGTGCTGTGTTCAGTCCAGTTTTGATCCAGATGCAAACTGAAAATTAATTAACTAATTATATTTATCAAATATTCTTTGTTATTAAAGTAACATTTACATTTAGAGTAGTGGGTGCATTGTGTCACTGTGTTATCTATATTTCATGGGCTGTAAGCTAACAGGCTAATTACCAATCCATGCTGGGTTTTGTTGAAAAAAGAGTGAGAATAATCCTGGAAACTCAGTTATAAGGACTGGACTTGTGAGATGTTACATGCAGTCATTGCTCCCGCCCGTGGTTGGTTTAACAGATAGCTCCAATGTATTCACTAGGAACGCAGTCCATAACAATATTGTGCTATGATTTTTTTGTCGGAGCAACATTCTTGATCCAGAAGAGTAGGATGTTCTTTCTAGCAGCAAAAGTCAGTATATTGAAAAGTCTCTTTTGTTTGCTGTCAGTGATCCGACCATCGGGGAGACCAAGTATCAGGCACATAGGGTCCATCCGTATTGGGACACCAAAGATAGCAGTCAGTTCATTCACAATACTAGACCTTTGTAACTCCACACTTGACCAGAGGCAGTCAATATAATTACCAGTCTCAGAATTGCATTTCCAGCAAAGCGGGGAAATATTAGCGTCCATTTTGTTCTTGACAACAGGTGTTATATGCGTGCGATGTACAATCCTGAACTGTGTGGATTTGCCGCAGTTACACACAGAAATGTTCATGGCCTGAGACCAGACTTCCTGCCAGTCAGCATCCTCTATAACAACGCCTAGATCTTTTTCCCAAGCTTGCTTGGTGGCTTGTGAGGTAAGAGGGGAATTAGAGTTCAGAGCTCTGTAGAAAACAGTAATGCATTTCTTACTGATCAGTAGAGACAGGGCCTTCTCCACACATGAAGTGGTGTTATTAGACATTAAGGTGGTGTCTTTAACTATGAAATCTCTAATTTGTAAATATCTGTAGAAGTCACCTTGATTAAATAAACCAAATTTCTGTTGCAACTGCTGAAAGGGTAGTAAAATCTGGCCATTGAATAGATCACCTATTTTCTTCAGCCCTTGGGTGCTCCACACTTTAAAGCCCTGGTCCTTACAGCCTGGCAGGAAGTCTGGGTTATCAAGAATGGGAGTGAGAGGAGATGATAACTGAGCCCGGCCTTCTATAGAGTGAATGGATCTCCAGGCTCTGATGGTACTGAGAGTAATAGGGTTAGAGCAATGCAGAATCAGGATTATTCATAAACAATAAATTCAGCAAGGGACACTTCGACTGAGAGGATTCGATATCATGCCAAATCGAGGCTGTATCACAGTTGCGCCAGCTTGCAATCACCTGCAAGTGTGAAGCCAGTTGGTAAAATCTGAGATTTGGTACATCTAACCCTCCATCACAACCTGCCATTTGAAGTTTTGTCATCTTGAGACGGGGCTTCCTTTTACTCCAAATGAAGGAGCTTAGCCAGCCTTCAAGCACCTTAATAACCTTGCAGGATAATAAGATAGGGATCATTTGCAGTGGGTATAGCAGTCTAGGCAGGACGTTCACTTTTCATGAGAGCAACCCTACCTAGCCAGGAAAGCGGGAGAGGGGCCCAGCGGTCTAAGTCTGCCCTTATGGTATCCAAGAGGGGGGGAAAGTTGGACTTACACATCTGACCAAAAGTGAGTGTAACATGCACTCCTAAGTAAATGAAACCGGTGGGAGACCAGCGGAACGGGAAGGGCTCAGCCATATCTGGAACACGTGTTAACGACCCCAGGGGCATAGCCTCGGATTTTGCAAAGTTAATTTTATATCCTGAAAAGACGCTGAATGAGATGACAACATCCTTGATTACAATGGTTCTATTCAGAACTGATGGAAACACGTGCTGGTTCAAGAACCAGAGCTAATTTAGTGGAAAACATTATAAGTCATCTCAGTGGGTGTGTAGTGTAGTAGGTATGACGTGTAGTCTGCGAGACTTCAGATTCTGGAGGTTCCAAAGGTCCTTGAAGATGTTCACAAAGAGGTTCCAAAACACTCACACACCCAAGCCTGGGTGACAGTGAAAATGGCAGGTTATTATCTGTCTGTCAGCAACCTGGACAGAACCCCCATACACCTGTGTGATAGTGTGTCTGTGTCTGAGTGTGTGCGCCCTAGCCTTGAGGCAGAAAGTTTTCTGGAACAAAGCGTTTGGGGCCGGTGCGGCCTTGACACCTGATTGAAACACTACAAAGGGAGAGGATTTCCTTGCCATCCCATCATCCATTTCTCTCTGTGATCTCGGATACATCTAATGACATTCCCATGACACATGATTCCCAGGAATCTGGCCGTTGGAGTGCCATGAATGATGGGCACCTGTTGTAACACTAGGAGGAGCTACACCTTCAGCCCACTGAACAGCTGGAGCATCTTCATCTTCTGTGCCTAATGTGAGAGGTTGGTCACAGAGCTGCACTCATACCTGTACTATCAGAAAAACCCAAAAACTTTACATTAAAGTACATTAACGGAGTTCAAATCAGTTACACATTGACGATGCATGTTGACTGAAGTCTTTGAGGAGATTCAGATGGTCCTTGAGGAGATTACAGTAGTTCTTGAGGATGTGGGGTCCTTGAGTTGATTCCAGGGGTCCTGAGAATCTAGCAGATGTTTTTGAGGAGGTTCCAGAGGTCCTAGAAGAATTCACACTGGTCCTTGATAGGGTTCCAGTGGTCCTTACCAGAGGTCTATGAGCAGGTTCAAATGGTCCCCCAATGGTGTCCTGGAAGCAATAACAGAGGTATTTGAGGAAGCATGAAGTCATTTAGTGGTTTACAGGGGTCCATGAGAATCTACCAGATGTGTTGAAACGGTTCTTAAGGAGGTTCCAGGGGTCCTGAAGAGGTTCAACTGGTCCCTGAGGGGTGCATGAGGGAATTACAGGTGACCTTGGGTGAGGAAGTACAGACAGACTGTGTAGCATCAGTAGTGTATCTATGGTAACCTGCAGTTTAAAGGCCTGCACACAGGTGTTTTCACTGCAGTTGATTAGACCTCTGCCTCAGCTGAAGTTGGATGGACCTGTGCTACTTGACGTCATCAATAAGAATGAGAAGAGATCCACAGATGCATCGAAGCAAATAGGTTCAGGGAGATTTCAATCAAGTTCACTTCATACATGCCCCACATAGTCCTGAGAAGAGTTGTAACTGGGCAAAATAAGTGAAATCACCTTTGTGGGTGTAGTGAGAGGTGTTCTGAGACTTAACAATGATGACGGGACCCCTGGAGAGCTGTGTGCAGTCACCATGGCTAACTGTTGATGGCTAGTAAATACCTTACAAACTGTATGCTTGTAAACTGCAGTGTCTCATTTACATTTTTTGTAATGAATAATGGACAGTGATCACTTTGGAATATGATTTTGACTTAGTAATTAGTGACTTTCCAAGAACAGGACATGTTAGCTAATATTACTGGCAGAGACATAACACTACTGATGCAAGTCAGTGCCAAATGCTAAATGTAAACTTCTAAAGAAGAGAATATTTTAGGTGTGGTGGAGGAAACTGTTTTATCAATCATTGGCATAGACATTTTGTCATAGTTTTTGTTTTTAAGGTTTACTTTTTTCCCCCCTCATTTTCATTGTGGGGAAAAAGTGTTTACACCTGTTTAGCAGCTCTTGCTTAGCAGCTCTTAGCTAAAAGCTAACATGCTCACAGTGACTATGCTAACATACTAACGTTTAGCAGGTAATATGTACCCCGTTCACCATCTTTGTTAAGCTTGTTAGCATGCTAACATTTGCTAATTAACAATTAACACAAACTACGGTACAGTATTTTGTCATAAAACGTAAGTATTGGAAATTCTGAAAAAAGTCAGGGAGTGGCCAGAGTCATGATACGTCATCTGGGGAAACAGGGATATTTCACTGTTTATTTTTTCAGTGAGTAATCAGTAGTTGGTTATTCATTGGATTTTTCTAGTAACTTGCCCAATACTGATCAGTAACCTTTGTCAATATGTCTGCCCTTGTTTTTGGACTCCAGCCGTTCTAACAGTGATAATCTAACCGTCAATAGTCAGCTCATTGTTCACTGTAGTACCACATGCTGCATCATGAGATGTCTTTCTCCCCGCGGCTGGTTTTTAACAACACTCTCTCTACTTGTTTATCTGTCCTCCCTCGTCTTCCTCATACATCCTCCTCCTCACTGTTCTGCTCCTCCCTCCTTCCTCCCTCACCTTTGCACTTGTTATTGCTTCTTCTTTACCTCTCACCCCTTCCTCAAGTTATTCTGTTGTTTTCATTTCACAGCTTTTAGAGGCAGTATTGGGTTCCTCGAAAGTTCTTAAAACTTTTGCATTTTTTAAATCCTCCCCTTCCTTTATCTCTCTCACGATTTCCTCTCTTTCCACCATCTCTCTATCAGTCTTTTAGTTGCTCCATTCCTCATCTTCCCCCTAACCACTTTTATCTCTCTCGTCCTCCCTCCCTTTCTTGCTACCAGTTCTCTCTATCTCTCACCCTACCTCCCTCTTTTCCTCCCCCCCTCTCTCCCTCTCCCTCTCTCTCTCTCCTTAGACTCTCAGTGTCTGCCTCTCTCTCTCACTCAAACACCACATCAACTGCTACCACCCAGACCAAGTTGGGCCGAGGATGTTTACTTTATGCCTTTATCGTACGGTGGCCTAATGACGCTTAATTGCTTCATTTGCTTAACGAGCTCAGGGGCCAGGGACCAATGCAAGGCGACTCTATCCGTCCAGCCAGCCCCAGACTGGAACTGGAGCGAGGAGACAGATCAGAGGGTGGCAGAGACGGGATCGGTAGAGGCGAGTCTTTTCGATGGAGTTCTGATGGAAAAGAGGAGTAGGTGAATTTAGAAAATGCAGGAATAGTTTGGTTGTGTTGGTTTGGGTGACATTTGACTTGAAAGAGCGTGTTAATCTCTGGTAGTTTTAAGTAGAAGCAGAGTAGATGCAGGTAGAAGAAGAAAGGAGGTTTCGGCAAAAGTTGTAAGTAAGATATGGCAAAATAAGACAGCTGAAGGTGTAGTGAAGTGCAGTAGAGTAGATTTTATTAGAGGACAAGTACTTTTTGATGGACTCTTGTGCACAGGAGAGCATGTGAAGGAACAGTTGAGTAGAGCTCTGTTGAAATCAGAGAAAATAGGTTTTCTTGCTTTCTAGAAGGATACACACCAAAAAAACAGCTTGAGGTTGAGTAAAGGGTGTGGAAATGGAACTTTCTGAGACTTTCTAAGAGAAGAAGAACAACATAGAAAAGGAAAGTAAAGCTAAGAAGAAAGCAGTACAGTAGAAACTAGAATAAAGTGGACTTCGAATCGGGACCATGGAGCTGCTGGAGGCGCTCTACCGCAGGAAGCTCCGGAAGAAGCAGAAGAAGGCAGAGCTGGGCCGGTCGGACGGGGCACTGTGTCGGTCGCCGTCAGAGGCCAGCGTCAACAGCCTGGCGACCGGCCTCATCTCCAAAGTCCTCAGGTTCACCTCCAGGTAAAGCAAGTCACGTTTTGTTCAGTCTGTCAGAACGATGGGAGACTAAATCTGACCTCTTTAGAGATTAGAGAGAGCTGTGGCTGTTTGAGTGATTTTCCTTTGAAATAAGCCGGAGTAGATGGTGTGAGATGATTGACTTGTTTAAAACATTTTAGTATTTCTTCTAAGCACTCAACTTCCTGTACTCCTGTACTAAAATTGTCAGTATTGATCGAACTTGCACACTGAAATTCAGATTCTGAGAGCAAAACCTTTAATTTGTAGCTGACCCTCTGGTTGTTCTTAAACTTCCAAACAGAAAGCCAAATAAAGAGACTAAAATCATCAACTGATTAATAACTAAGAATCAAAATGACAAACATTATTTTCAGTGTGGCATAAATATATTTGTTTGTGGACCATGGATTGGTCTGGATTTGAGTATTCATCAGTGACAGGTGATACCTGAGTACTCAGGACTTCAAACCAAATTTGCAAAATGTATAACTTTGATGTTTATGAGGTGAGCAGGACATTAGTGACTCAGACACTTTTAGGTCATGGACGTGTCATCTACTGCATGTCTTGGACATAAACCTGGTAACTCGGAGAGGACATTTGTGATTCAGACATGACATTTCAGACTTCTTTGTCTAATAATTGTCATAGACATAACCTCGGTGACTCAAACATGACATTTTTGTCATACACACTAACTTGGTGACTTGTACAAGACATTTAAGATTTATATATCATCTTGGTCTAAGATATACTGTAATCTTGGTAACTCTGACACGAAATTTCTGACATGGACATAACCTTGGTGACTTGACATGATATTTAAGAACTGTATATGGCATCTTAAGACATAACCTTAGTGACACTTTACTTTTTTAAACTCGGACAGGACATGTAAGACTTGCACATGATGTTTATGACTCAGAAATGTAATTTGTGTCTCCATCATGACATTGATTATTTGTGATTCTGTGACTTGTGACTCTTCACCCCTTGATGACTTTTGTGTGACCTGGGTGACTCTGTCCTTTGCAGCCCTAAAATTACCGTGGCAACTGGCATTAAACCTCTCTGAAGTGAAAAATAAATTTGTGACTGTCATGAATGTCATGGATGACGTAACATGAACCTGACAAATACAGTCTTATTGTGAATGCAGGGCCAAATGAAGACAAAAATGTATCTTCATATGCAAGAGTTGTAGGTTGCAGGATTGGACTTGGAAACCCAAACCAAATCATACTACACTGCACTCTAGCCAGTCCCCCCAGACCTAATGGAGAGCGTGAATATCTGTGTAAGTGTAACGGTGATGATAACGTGTTGAGGTATTCCAGTCACGTCCTGTAATTACCCAGGGTCCTGTGGTTCAGAGACATGCAAGCTTTCATGTCTCTGTCTCCTGCTTACTCAGATACAATCTTTTCCTGTTTATCTGCGTGGATAAATACAGAGCAGCAGAACATGTCAAATATGACGAGGATGAAGGAGGATTATTGTAACCAGGGTCAGACTGGGAACAAAATTCAGCTCAGACAATTTTTGTCTGGACTGGCCCAATATTCCTAATATATGCACTAATATGAGTTACATAAAGTAATATCAGGGCAGTATTACCTGCTGGAGGTTGTCATGTTGCTCGTCCTCAGCAGCCGCCTCTTGCTGCAGCCTGCTGCTCATCTGTCCAGACTTTGTCTCAACCTCCTCTTCATTTGGCACTGGCGAACTGTTAATGTTGTCGCTGCAGCTAGCAGGATTTTGCGTGGCACTGGCATCAATACCGTTCATTTTGAAATAAATGTGTCAACTTAAAGCATTTTGCAGCATCGGCCTCGAGATATTCCTTTATTTCCTCTTTGTATTTTCGATTTAAACTTCGCTCTTTCTAGCTTGATTTCATTTGATAATTTTCCACTTCACCTCTGAAAGTGAGGTGACGACAGTCAGTACCACTTCCTGCACCTACCTTACATTGTAGGTAGCCTATTGACAATTTTGGGGCCGAGTAAACCCCAATCAGATGGGCTGTTCCAACATCCAGTGGGCCGCAGCCAGCAGGTCTTTTTTCCCCCACAATTGTTTCTTCCCCGCAGATATCCAGTCTCAGCCTTATTGTAACCACCATGCTATTCAATGTCTCTGTTCCATCTGTTAAGCACTCAAAATAATGATGGTGATGTCATCAAGATTATCACTACAAACTAAAACATATTATTTCATCCCTGAAATAACCACCATGGACAAATGAACTGAAGTCTGTTTTCATGTGTCCATCATCAGATGAACAAAACACAATAAATCTGAATAAATCAGACAGTACAACAAAAACAGCACCATGGAGTCATGTCATATTCACCATTAAGCTATCATCAGTGAAACTCAGCACTTCAATTCAATTCAATTCAATTTTATTTGTGTAGCGCCAATTCATAACAGAAGTTATCTCAGGACACTTTTCAAATAGAGCAGGTCTAGACCGAACTCTTTAAAACATTAATTACAGAGACCCAACAGTACCACCATGAGCAAGCACTTGGCGACAAGGGCAAGGAAAAACTGCCTGTTAAAAGGCAGAAACCTAGGACAGATCCTCCGGCTCTAGGTGGGTGGTCGTCTGTCTCGACCAGTTGGGGTGAGAGAGAGAGAGAGAGAGAGAGAGAGAGAGAGAGAGAGACAGACAGACAGACAGACAGGTGCACAGCAACAACAGTATTGGCAATGGCAATCTAGCAGGACCGTGGCAGGGGGCTCCACCAGGATCGACAAGAACCTGCGAGACGAGAAAGCTACTACACTAGAGACTTTAGGAACCACAAGTAGCCCAGCATTCAGAGAACGTAGTGTTCTAGTGGGGTAATAGGGTACTATGAGCTCTTTAAGATATGAAGGGGCCTGACCATGAAGAGCTTTATAGGTGAGGAGGAGGATTTTAAATTCTATTCTACATTTTACAGGGAGCCAGTGCAGAGAAGCTAGTACAGGAGAGATGTGATCTCTTTTTCTAGTTCCTGTCAGTACTCGTGCTGCAGCGTTCTGAATTAATTGGAGCGTTTTAATGGACTTATTGGGGCAACCTGATAATAAAGAGTTGCAGTAATCCAGCCTTGAAGTAACAAATGCATGGATTAGTTTTTCTGCATCTGTCTGTGATAGTATGTGTCTAATTTTTCTAATATTACGTAAATGAAAGAAGGCAGTCCTAGAGGTCTGCTTTATGTGGGAGTTAAATGATAAATCCTGATCAAAGACAACTCCAAGATTCCTGACAGTGGTGCTAGAGGCCAAGTTAATGCCATCTAGAGTAACTATATCTTTAGACAGTGAGTCTCTAAGGTTTTTGGGGCCAAGAACAAGAATTTCGTTTTTTCTGAGTTTAACAAAATTGCAGGTCATCCAGGATTGTATGTCCTTAAGACATGTTTGTAATTTAGATAATTGATTAATTTCATCGGGCTTGATTGATAGATATAACTGCGTATCATCTGCATAACAGTGAAAGTTAATGGAGTGATTCCTAATAATAAAGGGAGCATATATAAAGTAAATAGTATTGGTCCAAGTACAGAACCTTGTGGAACTCCATGACTAACTGTAGTATTTATTGAAGATTCATCGTTAACATGTACAAACTGCGAGCGATCTGATAAATATGACTTAAACCAGCTTAGTGCGGTTCCTTTAATGCCAATTTGATGCTCAAGTCTCTGTAAAAGAATATTATGGTCAATGGTGTCAAATGCAGCGCTAAGATCTAATAATACAAGTACAGAGACAAGTCCATTGTCAGAAGCAATCAGAAGGTCATTATTAACTTTAACCAGAGCTGTCTCTGTGCTGTGATGAACTCTAAATCCTGATTGAAAATCCTCAAATAAACTATTGTTATGTAGAAAGTCACACAACTCTTTGGCGACTACTTTCTCCAGAATCTTAGAGAGGAAGGGGAGGTTAGAAATCGGTCTATAGTTGGCTAAAACCCCTGGGTCAAGAGTGGGCTTTTTAAGAAGGGGTTTAATTACAGCTACTTTAAAGGACTGTGGTACATGATACTGATAATAAAGAAAGATTAATCATATCCAGTAAAGAAGTGCCAATTAAGGGAACAACTTCTTTAAGCAGCCTAGTTGGGATCGGGTCTAATAGACAGGTTGATGGCTTCCTGATGACTTATACATGCACAGCCAAGAGTTTCACTGACAGTAGCTTAACATTATTAAACAAACAGCAAAGTGGAAGTGCCTAAGTATTTAGTGCTTGAAAACAGTACCGTGTGTGTGTATGTTTAAAAACTGAAACTCGTGTGTCCGGTTAGCTCACTTGGTGGAGCTGGCGACCACGGACAGAGTCCTGCAGCGGCCCAGGGTTTGAATCCGACTTGTGGGTCTTTGCTGTGTGTCATCCCCTCTCTCTACCCCCCTTTCCTGTCTATCTCCAGCTGTCACTGTCGATTAAAGGCAATAAAAGGCCCCAAACTGAAGTCTTTTTGTGCTTTCGGTTGCAACTTGGGAGCTTTTGGGGAGCTTGAAGTTTAAAGTATTTCAGCTTTTTTTGGTTGGAAATGAAGGGAGAGGCAGAGATAGGCAGAAGGTGAGTCAGACTTCTGTGGAATGAGACTAACCAGCTGTGTGTGTGTGTGTGTGTGTGTGTGTGTGTGTGTGTGTGTGTGTGTGTGTGTGTGTGTTGCGATACCGTGGGAGGTTAATATTTAATGTGGAAATATTCCGTTCTCTGGTTCCAGCTCTGATAATAAACTCTGTTCAGTGGCCGATTCCCTGCAGCAGTTTGAGACATCTAATGGTTCTGTGAATGAAGATCTGTGCAGGATGAAAGCAAACAGTGTATAAAATTAGAAACCATGACTGCGGTGTGAGTGTTGGATGACGTGGGCAGCTTTCTGTATCATCGAAAATAAATTTAAAAATAGGATGCATCCCTCTCAAACACACATTTTCAGATATTTTTTTAGAGAATGGTTCAACAATTTTAGAAAAACACTTTTTCACTTGTCTGCATGGTAAATATGATGCTCGAACCAGCTGCCGTTAGCTTAGCTTAGTCCCTGCTGGCCAGAGCAAAGATGCTCTATAGCAAACTGCACCAATGGTATGAAATGGTACACTTCTGTCTCCTAAGTGATTGCCTCTCCCACCTCTCTCCCCACCTCATTTGGAAGTGTTGTGAACATTATGTGGACATATGAAAGCATTCTGTTTTGTGCATACATAATGTTGTAGATAATAACAACTTTCTGAACTGTCCAACAGAGAGGTGTGTTTCCAGGTCTCAAACAAAGTCCCCCTCCAGTCAAAAATCTGTTCTTCTTGTCCCTACAGTGTGCTGTTTGAATGCTGTATGTGCAGAGTGTGACAGTAGAAGGATGTTTTCATATTCATCTGCTGAAAGTGGAAAGTTTCTCTGTGCTCATTGAACATCTGATTTTAAGGGGTCTACCAGCAGGATTTGTGTCAGTCCTGGTCCAGTATGCAACTTGTACAGTATGATGTTGAAAGACATGTCCAGTGCACATCCACTGAGAATGGACTTTACAGTGAAGTAGGAGACATCTTGTGTCCAGCAGGAAAACTTTAAGATGAACAGCATTTGTATATTCAGAGATTTGGGGATTTTTAATGAGGTAGAAGGAGTGGAAGTGTTTTTAAGGATTTTAATGTGGAAATGATATTTGGCAATGATACTAAGCAGAAAAACATATCAGACAGACATTATGGTTCCAAGCAGACTATTTGTATATATGTCTTAATACATGTCTGGAGGGGATCTTTGATTATCTTTTGGTTTGTCTGTCAGAAAAAGGCCATTTTAGTGTCAGCATGTTCAGAAGTAGTATGTGGCTTGTGCAGAATGGGTCCAATATTCACTTTGGTGACTCTTGGGTGAAAGAACCGGTCGTAATCTGTGCTCACATTTACTTCTCCCATTGGAGTGAATAGACCGAGGACCCGCCGCTAATCTCCTAAAGGGACAAGTCAGTCACGTAACACAGGAAATTACTCTTAAGTGAACCATCTCCTTTCTAAACTGTCTCTAGCCAGAGTGAAATACTGTGGAAATGTCATTTTATAAATAGATACAAATTATTTTAACAGTTTCTGTTCAAGTGTTTGTAGATGCAACATTCTTTTTATTTTTTTATTTTATACTTCTGTATCCTAACATGACTGCATGCCTTCACCTCAACTAACTGTTTAGAGGAGCTGCTAAACATAACAGGCCATAGCAAATTAATGGCACAGAAAATAACATGAAATAGTTATTTTATTTACTTTAAATAGTGAAAAAAAAGGACTATATGGGGGAAAGGGACAGTAGTAAGAGTGTGAACATCTACATCTTTTTACGCTGCCTGGAGACTTTGCCTGTAAATGCAGTGTTTTCTTATTTTGTGGAAACAGAATCTCTGTATCCACTTGTGTGCACAGAACAGCAACTGACCCATTATCAGCCTGCGGAGGCAAGGAGATAAAATCAAACTCTTTGCAGAGAAAGTACTGAAAGCTGCTGGTTGTGAGGACAGACAGGATGAACATCTACAGTATCTGACCCATGATGCATCATTAATAACATATTTAATAAAATGCCATAGTGGTAATCAGCCTGTACAAGCTAAGTCTGTATGGTATGGTGAACACTTTTTCTTTTCAGTTTTGTAGTTTTGATGAGTCAGCAGCAGCTGAACTTGTTGCAGGTTGAAATATTCTTGATCAAATGGATCCTATTGTTTATTTTACTGGAATATCTATGGCAGTACTACATCTTTCAGGTTGATTTTTAACCTTTGGACAGAGCCGGTCAAGCTGCTTCTCCGTGATTACAGTCTTTATGCTAAGCTACACTAACCATCTGCTAGTTTCAGCTACATATTTACAGTACAGATATGAGGGTGGTTTGGACCTTTTCAGCCCACTCAGCAAGAAAGCAATTAAACATATTTCCAAAATGTCAAGCTTTTCCTTTTTCAAATTACTGTTTTGCACCAATTGTGGGAATGTTAATATGCTAATGTTAGTACCTGAGCCAAGTCTGTAGAGCTGAGCCTTACAAGCTGCGTCTGTGATGTTCTTAAAGGCCAGCGTACCGATGGAACAGTTTGAGAAATACTAAGGTCATTGGTTTAAATTCCTCCAAATTCCTAAGAAATGTCTGACAATAAACCACACTAACTGTGTGTTTTAACCCCACAGACGCAGTGAGCCGGCATCTCGACCTCACTCGTGGCATTCAACGAAGCTTGGTGAAGGTCGGCAGGAAGTGGACCCAGGAGTGATGGACACTATGAGCAGTGCCTGGCACCACAGCTACCACCCCAGGTCAGTGTTCTATGACAATAAATATCCAGAATTGACCCGGGTTTAGTTCTGCCCACCATTTGTATTCTTTAGATTAATTGTTTGCTAGCCAGTGAGCAGCAGGGTGAACAGGCAGTGGCTGGGTGGGTGCTGTCTTTTAGTAACCTTTGGGCTCTGCGCAGGAAACTCTCCTCACCAATATCACTGGCACTGGGTAGATGGTTACCAATGATTTTCTGGGCGGTTTTAGTCACTCGCTGCAGAGTCTTCCTGTCCTGTCCTTTACACCACATACACCATGTTGTTTGTGTATTGCTATGACAACCTCTTCCATAGAATTCCTGAATATTAACATCAATTATAACGCCCATACATTGTGTTCATGGCAGCTGGACGTCTATGAGAAAAGTCATAATGAACTCTTGTATTTGATAGGGATAGGATTGATTGATAAGATTTTATTGATACCACAACCACTATCAATTCTGCTTATGGATCCCATTCTTTGTCGATTCCCTTATTGATTCCTCAGTTTCAATTTTCTGTGTGAAACACATTATCTCAGAGTCTGAACACAGTGTAGGCACAGTGTAGAGTTACAGTAGTTTGTTTGTGAAATGAAGCCATGCTTTGGATTGTTTCTTCCTTCCTTGTTGTTTCCAGCAGCATAGACACAGTTTGACCTCACTGTTTTGCAATGTGCTACTGTCAGAGAAACATGCGGGCATTGATAAAAGGAACTGATAAGCTCAGTGGGATAGGATTCTGATGGATCAGACAATTTGGAACCAGTTCTCAACTGAAACCAGTTCTCGATTCCCATCCCTGATATTTGATGTCTTGTCTAACTTCAGAAGCTTTGCACAGTACATCCAGGTTTACCTCAAGTAATAGGATTATTAAGCATATTTTTTGCTCTGTAAGATTTCAGCCGTCCACCAGTAAAGGACATTAATCACTGGAGAAGCTTGTGAGTCCTTTATAACAAGACTTCTTCCATGTAGAATGAGTGGACGCTTGTAGATTAGGGGACAATAACACTGTGGTCATAAACGTAATAACACAAGATAAGAAACAGAGCGATCTCTTTTATGATACAACTCAGAATCACGTGAACTTGTCTGTGTGGTCTTCCAGAACTGTCTGAAGAGAAGGTTTGAAACCCGGATTTTAGGTTTACTGCTCTCTGCTATCGCTCAATCGCAAGGTCAAAGTTTGTGCTGTACTTCTCATGTCTCATCTCTTATCTAGGACTAATAGACATTCACTCTTGACATTTAATGTATCCTGCTTCAAGATCTCAGCTCCCAGGTCCACTCAGTTGTTACTTTTCTTGACTTGTAGTTACGGTTGCTATGGTTGTTTATGTTTTTAACAAGCCTTATTTAGTTCTTAATGTAACCCTACCATGTGACAGTAAAAAAATAAAAATAGATCAAACAATCAAAGAAAATTATCTCTGGAGAAAGGATCAGTCATTTACAGCCTCACACAGTTCCTGAGGATTTATAGACAGTTGTGGTTTGACAATGACACCACTCAAACACAGTGCTGAATAAAATACTTTGCCGGCGACCTCAGCCAATCATGGTCACTGTTATATTGCACAAACCAGCTCATTCAGCTTTCATTTAAACTGCCACTGAACATTCACAGTGTGTTTAAAGCTCCAGCAGTGTTTGCTGATACTGGGGCAAGGAATTTGTTCAGGTGACAGAAGGTATAGTGACGGATCAATGTGTGGAGCGGTTAGCTGCTATCTATCTGTTATATGATGTGACCTTTGACTGTCTGTCTGCATAGTGTGTCTCCATTCTGAAGTGTCTAACTGTTACTGTCAGATGTCAGGTTGTTAACCTCAGACTTTCATTTTCTTACATAATGATTTCCAGTCTGTGGTTGATCGCATCCTGACTGTTAATTATTACACACTGAAATATAATGGTTGATTAAAGGACCAGTGTGGAGGATTTAGTGGCATCTAGTGGTAAAGTTGCAGATTGCAACTAACTAAACACCACTCACATCTGTATTTGACGACCAATGAGAAGGGGCTGTGAAATGTGTAGAAGAAAGTACAGTGGCCGTAAAACTCTAAAGCCAGAGTTTGGTTTGCTCCTTCTCGGCTACTGTAGAAACATGGCGATTCAGCATGGCGGACCCCATGTGGAATAAAACAGTTTTAGATTAAAACAGCTCATTCTACGGTAACAAAAACACGATTCACATATTCAGGTGATTATACACTAATGTCCATTTCTGCCAATAGATCCTCCTAAATGTTACATACTGGACATATAAATATAATGATTATTGATTACTGACCAAATGTTCAGGCTCTGTGGCCCCATTGGAAGTTAAACCTGTAACCCAGGGAGTACTTCTGTCCTTGTGAAGACCAGTCAGTTACCTTGAGAGTGAGGACTATTTTAGAGACATTTGTGGACAATGAGAACATTTTGAAAAGTGCAAAACTTTCTAGAAAATGAAGTGAGGAACACCCTGGGAAGTGGGAACATTTTTAGAAAAATGTCCTTCAAAGGGACTGTTTACTAGATTAAGATTGCAGTTAGATTAGGGTTATGTTGGTAATATGTCAGTGAGGACCCTGATAAATGTAAAGAACATGTGTGTTCTGAAGTATCTGCACTGACATGTTGAGCATTTAGTCATCCCAGTTTCACAGACGAGTACACAGATAATTGCCTTGTGTTAGTGTTGTCCTTGTGTTCTATGTGAATCGGAGCTGTTGGTCAGCAGGTTTGTGTCATCAGAGGAAGTTACATCACTGTTTCTTTGAAACCGCAGTGAAGGGCGAATAAAAGCCTCTGACGTGGCCGTGTGTGTGTTGCATGGACGGGGCATTGACGTCGATGCCTGCAGAGACGGGCATTCCTTATGCCCTTCCCCCTCACCTCTGGGTCTCCCATGACAACCCCCCCCCACACACACACACACACACACACACACACGCTCTGGTCGTGTCCTGTTAGTAAATTAGGGGTCTGAATAAGAAACTCTAATAGAAGTGGAATTAAGCAACAGAAGATGGAGACGGAAAGTCAAACAGAGGTGGACCGTACAGCTGACTGAGAGAGAGGGACTCTGAAACAAAAGTTAGACTGAGAGAAGTTACTGACACAGAAACAGAGAAGTACTGACGGACACAGACAGAGACTGTCCTCTTTTCCACAGCAGTAATTGCATTGTGTGCGGTTGAAGGACTTGGTGGGTCAACCTGTGACGTAGACACACGCACACACACATTTACATTCCAGTCAGTTATCTAGAGTGAGGTAACTGCAGCAAATCACCAACTTTACAACCAACGGTCTGAACAAATAAAAGCCCTATCAGTCATAGACCGGGGTTATCTTAATGTTCTGGCAATTTAACACACTGGCCTCATAAACACCCGAGTCCATTTTATGTAAAAGTCACAACAACAGTCTGACAGGCTTGGACACATAACCTTTCTGTAACACTTACTCAGGGCACACGTCTGATATATATAAACGTATTGCACACCTTGTTCAGTTAAAAAATCACTTGTTTATCATTTCTTAGGCCCAACGAAAATAAAGCCAGCTTAATGAACAAGGAACCACTGTGAATGAGCCTGTTTCTAGTTTAATTGTTTCTGGAAGAGAGGAAAAAATAATCAGAGCAGCAATCACGCTTTATTTCATTTATTCCCAACGGCATGAATAGACCAGGAAAACACTTAAACTCCCTGCTCCCCTTCATTGTGCCTTTTTTTGCATGTAAGGATCAACTGTAATCACTTTGCTGATCTCCTGATTTTTCATCAAACTCCATCAAAACGTAAATCTCTCCAGTACTTTGGTTTATGACAAAATGCCAGCAAAACTAATGACATTCCCATCAGCCTCAGCTGTACCTTGTCCTCTTCTTTCTGGATTTGGCAGACTTTAATGGCGTATTGCTGCCCAGCTGTACTGTGTGATTATAAGGACGTGCTAACATGCTAAACTGAGATGGTAAACATAGCAAATTTACTTGCTAATGTCAGCACGTTTGGCATTGTCATTAGGAATTAGTGAGTACACAGTTATTTGTATCTGTTCTAGAGCTTTTATTTTCCACCCAAACCCGACTGGATCTGACATCCGAAACAGCTGCTGTAGGTCGGGCTCAGATTGGGCTCAGACAGAATAAGGTTTACCTCTTTTTTTATATATTTAGATGTATTAATAATGCATGTGACTGTAATTATTGAGAGCATTTGTTTTGATAATAATTTGCACTATATTATATGTAAAACGTAGTTTCCTTTGGCTGGTAAACAATTTTGGCAATTGGGTCCGTCTCTGGCCCGAAATTACTTCTGTGGTTTGGGCTCGGTTCAGGTTTGTCGTTGGGTGCATGTTAGCATGCAACATTAGTGTTTAAATTTACCATGATATGTGATGGTTTAGCCTCATTTCCACTATCAAAGCATGAGTGAGTCTCGTAGATTTGAATTCTCTGTCTTTCAGTGCGTCGACCAACGACCTGTCCGGTGGGTTTGACTCTGGTGGCACCTACCTGAGGAAGAGTCCGGACCAGTACAGCTCGAGGGGCAGTATGGAGAGCCTGGACCCTCCTCTGTCCTCCCAGCATCACTCCGGAGCTCAGCACCACCACCCACTGGGTCACCACACCCACAGCGGATCCCACCCCACCTACTCCTCCTGCCACCAGCTATCCTCTGCCAGGTTCATACACACAAACACCTCCGCCATTACTGTCTGAACGAAGTACAGAGGCAGATTCAGACATAAAGGCCACTGCTAGCTTAGCTTCATCAAAAGAGAACAAAATCCACCTACCCACAGCTGTCTGATTTATATGTTGTATCTTGTTTATTGAAGCTATTTGTTGACCAACAGCTGCTAGGTGCAGTAGCATTTCAGAAGACCATTTCACATAGTAGGTTGCCAGTTCTTACCTCTGTCCTGAATCTCCTGTGCTACAGCGCTAGTGAAACCTAAACTGTGTTGCCCATGTTTGCCAATGTACCCATAAGAAACTAAACGAGAAAGAATGGAAGCAGCATAGGAGCCTTATTGTACTATGAAAATGTAGCCTTCTCATTCATGATGAACCGGTCACTGTGTGTTGACCTTTTGACAGCACCATTATCAAGTACAGTTTGACAAGCCATCTGATAGTGTGTCTTTCACAGCTGTCAATATCTCAATGCCATGAGCTCAAATTTAATCTATTGTTTTTCCAGGTCCTCCAACAGCATCGACCACCTCCACAGCAAACGAGACTCTGCCTACTCTTCCTTCTCCACCAGCTCCAGTATCCCAGAGTACCTTGCCTCCACACCCTCATTCAGCCCAGAGCGCTCCTATTCGCTGGAGACCGTCTCTCAGAGAGGAGGAGGAAGTGGAGAGATGCAGCAGGCTGACATACGTTACGTCCGGACGGTTTACGACACCCAGCAGGGCCTATCTCAAGAGCACGAGCTGAGCTCCAGCTCCGCCACCTTTCTGCGCAACAGCGAGTCCAGAAGCGGGAGTGGGGCAAGGCTAGGCCAAAGCCGAGATCTGCAAAGTAAAGTTTCTGTTTTAGGAATAGTTTTGGGGTAATTGATTTTTAATTAGAGTATTTATGTATTAAATTTTTTCTTTATACTATTGGTTCCACTTTCAGTGGGTGGAGTCTGTTACCGTGGCAGCAGCAGTGGCAGCAGCAGTAGCGGCAGCAGCAGCGGTGGGGTGCCAGCTTCAAACAGACACAGTGTGGGTCCAATATGGGGCCCAGCAGCCAGCCGCAGCTCCTACGAGAGCCTGAAGGGGGCACCAGCTCCACCAAGGCGCAGCGACAGCTATGCAGCCATCAGAAACCACGAAAGACCAAACTCCTGGTCCAGTCTGGAGCACGCCCGGTCACTGCGGTGAGTAGGGTCCATCAACTGGATTTCATCCAATCAAAAGCTCAAAATCCCCTCTTTCAGTCTTCCCTGTGTTTTACTTTACTTTAAACTTCAAGACAAGTAGAAATGAAACTGGGGCTTTCCATCTTTCAAGGTAAATGGGTATGAACTACTTTAAGTAAAACCTGGATACCTCATTATTTAGCGTGCAGCAAGTGTTGCTGATTTATTTTTTTAAAAATAAATATGTAGTCAGAGTTTATAGCATAGCATAGTAAGTAGTAGTATAGTAGTCTATAGTAGATATTCTATGTAAAATATTATATGTTGATAAATACATGGCGGAACAGAGGATTGTGTTGAGGTGTGAGATATAATACCCTAAGATGTGATACATTAGCCTTCAATATTAATATCACTATGATATGCAATCATACAATACGATACAGGACAATATGTAATGCTACAATAAAGTAACAATACAATATGACATGATACCACATGACACCATATGCTACAATACAATAGAAATACACTAGGATATAATACAACACACAATAATAATACATATAGTATGCTACAAAATGCTACTATAAAATACAATTCAATAATAGACAACTTAATGCAGTACATCATAATATAAGTATAGGTAAAATATAAAATTCTACATTTCAATGTGATATAATATGGTGTAATACGGTGTGGTACAATGTAGAACAATGTAACATTTACCAAAACGAAAGCCATATAGTATGTTATGTGATTCAGAACTATTAGATATAAAAGAATGGAGTAAATTTCAGATGTTTTTGTGAAGTATGGTGTACTTTTACTGTGTAAAATGAACTAATCTAATTTGATCTAATCTGATATCTTTTACTCAGGTCTCTGCAGAAAGGTTCCTGGCATCACTCCAGTGGCCCTGTGGCTTCAGTTGCAGGTATATTTTAGTTCTATCTTAATGATTTTACTCATTTTAAGGACTCTAAGCCTAACCAGATCCAGACATACAATAATACTTCAAGTTAGGGTTGAAATGATAAAAAATATATGAAACACTAATAGGCAGTTGAGAGGACTGACATTTCTCTTACAAACACTGTCATCATTACTGTGGTTCCAGCTAAAGGCTCGTACGGCGCTGATGGTCAGCTCCACACAGTGATAGAGAAGAGTCCAGAGAGCAGCCCCACCACAAAGCCCCGGCAGGGTGGAGGCTTTCCCCAGTCCCCTTCCCCTACCGGACCCTCCTCTGGACCTGCAGGCTCCACCTCACAGTCCGGCCGGTTCATTCTGCCCACTGGCCTGTACCCGGTCCCCCAGCCTGAGCCCCACTACGCACAGATACCCAGCGCCAGCCCCGGGCCAGGCTTGTCTGGGGTCTACCCCGCCCTGGCCAAGGAGAGCAGCCGACAGCAGCACCAGGGGCTGCAGGGTGTGGGAGGGAGAGAGGAAGGAGCGACAGAAGGGCGGAGGGATGGAAGAATGTCAGCTACAGAAAATGGATACCAAAATAACACTACTTCTTCATCATACTCATATTCCTCTTCTTCAACATCTGCCTCTACACAGCTCAGGACTCAAGCACACCAGACAGACAGGTGATTTATACTGATACTACAGCTGTGTTTGTAGTGTCTTCACTCTCTACCAAGTGGCTATAAAAAGTTTGTGGCTGTAGTTTGTTGGAATATGTTCCCAAGATGAATATTTTTGCCAAAATATGGCTTAATGCACAAATTCATTGCTAGATGTGTAGCGGTGTCCCAGATGCAAAGCCGGTTATCCTATATTATAACAGACAAAACAAGCAGTTTTGCCTCATTCCTCTCTCTCGGGTTGGGCCAACAGGCTGATACTGTATATCTGATTTTGGCATTACTCTCATTTTGTGCCACGGGGTCCTTATAAATTGTACATATTGGCACTAAATGCTAACTTAGTCTTTGGTTTTTTCAGGCCTCAACAGGAAGAGTCTAAATTCTACAGACCACACCAGAAATCTGCTGGAGGGGTATCGGAAGGCCAGACAGGGCCCACCAGGCAAACCCACCAGGGACGTCACAGTCAGAGCTCCCAAGGGTCCCATGTTCATACAAGCCAGGGACCTCACAGCCAAGAGTTCCAGGACCAGAACCAGGATTTTCCTAATCCCCACATCCAGTTTACTCTTGGACTCAGGCCCTCATCCTCACAAGAGTGGAGGGACCCCTGCACACTCGTTCAGCCAAAGGGAGACAGGAGCAGGTACGTTATAGAGGATTAAATGGTGTAAAGTCCTTACCACATTTCTGAATGTGTCCGCAGCATTTTCAGATTTCAGATTCTGTCTATCACTTTCTGAACCTCCTTTGAGATGCAGTCAGCCGCTCCACAAAAACATCCCAAAAATTGACAGTAAATGAATATGAGTTTTTGTGGCCCATTCAGTAGGCATTGTGAGGCTTTCAGCTGTAAAAAATGCTGATTGATAAGAGCTGTGACACTGTTTAAAAAAGTTCGTAAACTTTTCAAGTAAAAAGGCGTGGACTGGCTGTCCACCTCAAGATGTAGTTGTCGGTCTTTACAGCTTGAGCACTTGGTGTGGAAGTTAGTATGCACACAGGCTGTTCTCAGTGGTCTTAACTATTTTCAGTGCAGCACAGGGTATGTGTCAACATGTCCCTTTTCTTCTTGACAAAATATACAGGAAAAAAAGGAGGGGATGACGTCATTACAAGAATACTTTGAATAAAAAGGGGAAGACACTCTTGGGGAGTTTTTCCTCTTCTCCTTATGGAGTTTGGGCTGTTGTCAGCCTTTAATGACATTGTGATACTGGTTAATACAAGCTCGACATGACCTGACCTGGCAGATCCTTCAGCAAGTCAGAGTCCTTCATAAGTCACTTGTTTCAACAGCCCTTAAGTCCTTTAGCAGGTCAGAATCCTCCAACTGATCAGTTCTTCAACCAGTCAGAGGGCTTTATAAAAGTAGCTTTCTGACAGTGAATAGTTGGTTTGTTTATCTTAGTGTCATCCATTTTCTCCTCCTCCCTCCCTTCAGATCAGTGGACCAGACCAGCGTTCATTCTGAGCCAGTGGCGTCCTCCAGGCTCGCCCAGGGACAAGTGCCAACTGCTCACTTACCTGGTCACCCTCAGCCTCAGGCTTCACCCACCTCCGCCCCTCAGCCTTCCTACCGTCACCTCAGTGACTCAGCAGCTCTGCAGCACCAGCACTGGGACCAGAGAGAGCGGGACAAGGACAGAGAACATCCACTGACACGCCTGGAGATCGCCCTTGCTGAGGTCCAGCGATGCGCCAGCCCAGACAGTGCCAGTAGCCATGGCAACAGTAGCTTTGGTGATGGCAGCAAGGGACCGGCCCGCAGCCTCTCTGTCCTGGAGAAGGTCAGTCGTTTCGAGCGTCGGGAACGCAGCGGAAACCAGCGCAGTCACAGCACCAGCAACGTACACAATAAAGCCATCCATCTGAGGGTAACTCAAAACTCCACCATATTTCCCTGTGATCATTAAACAGAACGTTTTTTGAGAGTCAATGAGGGTCAGTCCCATTTTTATGGATGTTTTGACTGTCTTTTGACTAACCCTAACCCTTCATTTAGAAAATCTTGCTCCTTGTTGGCTCTGATAATGCTTCACTGCTTTGTATTCTGATCTTGAATCAGATGACTGACAAAGGCCGCAGTGCTGCCTGTGGAGCAGATGACCTCAGAAACATGCTGGAGAGAAGCACTAACGGGACCAAAGCCCACAGGACTCTGAGCTACAGAGGAGGCAGCAGCGAACACATGAAATACAGGTAGAGGCTGTGTCCATGGCAGTCCTTTCAGATTGGCTATAGTCAAATTGAGTCACTTTTACTCGACTTTACTCCCTGTCAAAAGCCAGTTAATTTTTCTCTTTGGTGTTCAGGACCCCAGCAGATCCCAGTTCAGCCCTCCAGAGGAGCCGGAGCACCCTCCAGCTAGAAGAATCCAGGGAGGGTGACAGCAGCAAAGACTTCCCCTGGAGACAGGACATTCAAGAGATGCTGGGCTCCATGCAGGACACGTCCTCCAACAGGCCAGAGTCTTCCAACAGGTAAGATTCAATTCAGAGTCCTCTAAGCCTTTCCCTAGGTCCCAGGTCAGTGTCCCGAGTCTCTGTAAGCAATCCTAATGCTGGAAACTTTACTCTAATCAGATCTTACCGGGAGTCTTTGAAAGATGCCCAGTCTAAGGTCCTACGGTCCACTTCCTTCAGACGGAGAGACCTCAGCTCCTCAATCAGCCCTCCTCCTCCTGCAGCTCCTCCTCCCGTCTGCTTGTCCAACAGCCACCAGCCTCCATCCGGCCCTACCAAGCAGCACTCCCTGGAGAAAAAAGGCCCAAAAACCATGCCCAAACCACAGGGCATCCTCATCACGCCACAGTCGCCACCACCGGTAACTTCCCCTCACACCCCGAAAGAGCGGCATGTGGTCAGCCCAGAGATTCGAGGCCCAAGCCCCCCTGCCCTCCCCACTGTCCCTCCTGTTGGACCTCCTGCTTACACACGGATCTGCGGCCGCAAGCGTCTGGCGGCAGACCAGAAGAAACGGTCATACTCAGAGCCAGAGAACATGAACGAGGTCGGGGTTTCGGATGCCGAGACTGCTGCCCTCTTCAGGCGTGGAGGAGGTAAATACAAAACGTACATACAAAAAGCAGCTGCGGCCCTACACCCCTCTCCCCCGGCATAAATTACACTGTACCTGCCCCAAGATCCTCAAATAATCAAGTGAATATTGCGAATGTCACAATGGTGCACTGATCAAAGTTACTTGGGTCACGCAAACAATATATAAAGACTGCAGACTTACACAAAATGTACTAAAAACCTTTTAATAATGCGATAAATGTGTAAGCTTCCACAGGCATACAGATACATTTTTGCACTGTTAGTCACTTAGTTAGTTTCATGCATACTACTATTGACATGAAACCATTTAAATTAAATTTATATGAACGTAAATAAAAAAAAACTGCTAAACATTTGTTTAGTTTGTGAAACTCATAGTTTCATAGCTGAAAAAGCTTCCTGTTATGTGAAGCAGAAACTACCTTTAAAATGAAAGGAACAAACTTTGCTGTTTAAAAAGCTAATTTTGGATGACCCTCAAGCATTTGGTTTAAAAGCAAAAAATTACTTTGAAAAGCTGATTGTGCTCTGCTTGGCCTGCGAGAGCTGATATCACCAGCAGGCTAGCTATAGTGTTATAGCTCAATGTTCACGAAAGCTTCATTTTGTGGAGTCAGACTGGACATAAAACCTGAATACTTTATGTGTACAACCAAATGCTTGTTAGCTAGCATCAAATTCTAGGTGAGATTTACCTCTTTACGGAGGATCTATGGGCAGAAATTAAATATAATAGATATTTATATCAGATATGTTTTCATTAGTGTATAATCTCCTGAAAATAAGAACTGTTGTGTTATTGTTGCCTTAGAATGAACCGTTTTTATCTGCAGAGAGAGCGTGTCCTCTTCTACGGAGGCCTCCATATTGAACCGCCATGTTTCTATAGTAGTCCAGGACGCCTCGAACCTAACACTGGCTCTAGATTGTTTCACAGGCGCTATTGTTTCTCCTACACTCTTTTAAGGCAAGCAGCATTCAGTTGGTTGCAATCTGCAACTTCACCACGAGATGTCACTGAAACCTACACACTGGTCCTTTTAAATAATACTTTTATTTCTGAAAAGCTTGAGAAGCTTGGCTTATATTGTCAAACAAAGTCTAGTATTATATATAATAAGAATAAGTAGTTTATAAGTTATCCAAAAGATATGAAGTTAAGGTCTTGCAACGGTACTGAAAGAATATCAAAGCATGATCTGAGGAAAACAAAGGCATTTTAATAAATGTGATAGAAGCTTTCGCATCACACAAACATCTAGGAATATTAACAGTTCTGGTTGCTGAGCATCGGCCTGCCAGGAATGTCAGTGTTGGGTATCTTTTATGGCACATTAATAACATCTATATATGGCTAACCGCGGGCTTTGACCTTGATCTCCCTGTCTGTCAGAGACCAGCGTGGCAGACCGGCGGAAGATGTTTGAGCTTGCGGCAACCCGTGTCGGGGACAGGGCTCTGCAAAACGCCACGTCAAGGCCCGATTTACGGCAGCTTCAGCATGACGCTTTGGCCGAGTATGTGGAGAGGAAGAGAGGAGGGAAAAAAGACGAGGGAGGACAGAGAAGCGGATCTAGGCCTCGCAGTGCCTATCTACAGCCTGAAAACAGCAACCATACAGGTGGGTGGAGGGAGGAAGGGAAGACAAAGGGTGAGTGAGTGGTGTCTGAATTGAATGGTTTGATAAATGACGGATCAATGATAGGCAAAGGAAATATTGAATTGATAGACCAAGAGTGGAACAGACGGATTAATCATGTCCTTGGTCTTCTCTGTCCCTCCTTCTCTCCAGTCTCCTACTGTCACTCAGACACCCGCAGCCTCTCCTCCACCTCCAGCCTGCTCTCCCTCCAGGACTCTGGAACAGATCGTCTCTGCTCCACCCTCCCTCCTGGAGCCGACCTGCGGAGCCTCCAGTCCAACCTCTTTTACCCAGGCAGGGTGACCACTCCGAGGCCCCCGGTGCTTTCACAGCTGAGGTGACCAAGACTGGACACGCTAACGCTGGTTTTTAGCCATGCTAGCAGTGTAGCTTTAGAGCCGGCAGTGTCTGTCTCTCAGTCCAATATGTCAACAACATGGACATTAGACACTTTTGGTCCTAATGAATGACAGCTCAGTTTACACTTTGAGTGAAATGTATGCACAACTTTTGGATGGATTGCATTTTAATATATTTAATAATTAATGTGTTATTACATTATTATTACACTTTCCTAATTCCTCTTCTTGGATTCTACTCCCAGTGCTCCTTCCGGCTTCCATTCTGAGCTCCAGGCCCAGATCCTCCCAGATCTCCCCCCTGAAGCTGGGCTCAGCAGACAGAGTCGGTCTTTCAGCAGAGACCCGGGTCAGGGCCACCAGCAGCTGGCCACAGAGCCTGAGCTCAACCTGGGACTGTCCAAGCAGCTCAACGGCGCTCTGCAGAGGGCCGGGTCAGCTCGGGGTTCTGGGAAGTCGGCTTCTGCTGAGGATCTCCTGGAGAGATCTGAGGAGAGACAAATGACTCCTCAACACTCCCGCTCCCGCTCCTCTCCCACGGGAGAGAAACTGAACCAGGTAACGCAGCATTCCACCAAGAGCTCACATTTTAGTCCTCTCTCTAAGTATTATTTAAAATCACTGCACAGTGTCTTGGTGCCTTGTAAATCTTCAAAGTTGTCAGCAACTAAACAAGTTTAGTTTTGTTGAAATCAAGGTGTGATCCTATTTACCTGGGCTCCTAACCTCTGTTCACACGTACACTCTTCAACAGTATTCAATAGTGAATTTACAGGTGTGTGCTTCCTAAAACTCAAAAGTTTCCCAGGGTGCACCATATATTATGCTATTATGTAACCACTTATCTTATACATTTTATTTTTTACTTTTTTTGCCGTCCACTTTGGTCCAAAATGTAATATGTCAACAACTTGGATGGATTGCAACCAAATCTCATATTCACATCCCTTTTGGCGTTACCATTTATTTGACGACATCCAGCCATTAATGGACATTTGGCCCTGAGTCACACAGGAAATACCCAGAATCCTCAATGTTTCCTGTGAGGTGCCGGAGAGCCGGGGACGGCGGCTGGGCGCTGTCCGATGTGGGCGATGGCAAAGATAACGCTCACACGTATGCATATATACACACATCTGCAGTTGGTAAAGGAATGCAGTAAAGGATGAATTTCTCTTCTATCTCCTTCAGTGATCAGAGCGGCCCACATTACATAAACATCATTACAGTTCAGTCAGACAAACAGACACTGTGCTCTCTCTTTGAACAATAGTTCTCACTGCAGGGTGGTGCAGGCTTTTACAGTGCTGGATTTTATTTATCTGAGCAGATGACAAAGAATTTGAAATGTCTTTGAAGGCACCAGCGAGGACAATTTTCTGCATAAAAGTACAACTTTCTTTTCTTTTTATACACTTCATTGATGGGGGGGGGAGTTTCTTTTTAATGTAAATCTAGAGTTGTTTTCTTGGAAAATCAAAAAAGCACACCTGCTGACAACTAAGATAGGATGATCAATGGATGAATGAAAAAAGCAATGGATTTGTGCTTAGATCAGCTTATAAAATTCCACTGTGAACATTAATGGGTTAATCAGAGGCTCTCACCCTGACATTTTAAAGTCTCTGTTGGAGAGTTCTGACTCAGTTCAGTGGGGAAGCAGCAGACCTCAGGCCTGTGCTGTGTGTGTTTTTATTGTGTGATAAGGTCAGACATGTGATTGCTGATGCCACAGCCTGGATTCATCTTTTGAAATGGGTCAGAGACAGAAACACATATAGAGTCCAGGAAGTCACTGCACCCAGCCAAGAAATAGTTTGTAACTCCCCTTAAAAACACAACTTGTTATTTTGTCAATTTGTAGCACAAACATATTTCATAAAGCATCTTGTGTTACCTAGATTATCAAATACCTTTTTTAAAGGGGAGCTAAGTAGGAGAAAAAGTGGAGACATTACAGATGATTTTGTTGATTTGTGGTTCATTTGTAGTAACTATCACATTATTGATGCACTCAAATTTAGATGATAAAAAGTCAAATTCCTGTTCACCAAGTCATATTATTGTGTTGTAGTAGACAAAATGTATATTTTTAAAAGGCATACTGTAAATTATCAGCATGCTGGGACAGATTCAGGTCAGACTGTTGGACAATCATCCATCTGGACCTGGGGATTGTGTCACAATAAAATAAGATCAAACTGATCCCCAGGTGGGAGATTAACAGAATAAATAATAATCTGAGATATGAATACCATATGACTCTATAGGGAGAGGACAAACAAAGAATTCACTTCCTAAAACAGCCTCAGTGTCTAAACTTTGTCTGTGTGTGTTTTAGGACTTCCCTCCAGGTGACATCAAGATGTACGGTGTCTTCATCTCTCAGTCGGGACGCCACTCTCTGGCCGAGGACAGGTATGTCACATCTGCATTCGGACCATGTGACCAAACAGCTGATGGCTGATGGCAAAGCTAATAACCTCCTCCGTCCGATGATTCGTTCGTGTTTCATTTTTGATGTCAGACTGCTGTTTGTTTCCTGCTGGAGAACTGAGGGATCATGGGAATTCAGATCATTTCTCCGATATATTAGACCTCTTCCATAATAGGCTGTTAACAGTCAGCCTGTGTGTGTGTGTGTGTGTGTGTGTGTGTGTGTGCGTGCTTTAGGCTCTTGCTATTTTAAAACCAACTTTGGCCTTATGAGTCCATGTGCCCTGCTGCTGGCACTACAGAGAGAGAGAGGGAGAACAGGAAGTAAGGACAAGGAAGTTGAGGGAAAGAAGGAGGAGGACAGACAGAGGAGTAGAGAAGAGAGATAAAAAGGTGGAGGAGAAGGAAAAGAAGAGGGAGTTTAGGCAGAGGAGAGGAGATGTGGGATGGATAAAGTGAGGCGGAATGAGGGAGGAGGTGAGGGGAAAGGAGATAAGGTGGGAGAACAAGAAGCGACTGAATGTAGAAGGTGAAACAACACAGGAAAAGGAGGGAGGGAATGAAGACAAGGATGCAAGAAAAGATAACAGAAGAAGGAGTTGAGGGGAAGAAAGAAGAACGGAGAGGTGAAAGAAGAGGGGAGTTTTAAGAAGAAGGGCTGAAGAGGGCAGGTGAAAGGAAGGAGTTGTAAGTGGAAAGAGGTGAAAAAAATATATATTGGGAGAGGAGAAGGGAGGAGAGGTTAAAAGGTGGAGGACAAGGGGGGAGGAGAAGAAGGCAGGTAACAAGGAAGGAGAGGGGGAGAAAGGAGGAGGTGAAGGATGAACAATTGTGGAGAGATAAAGCTGAGGAGAGAAAGGTGAGACGTAAAGAGGGTGGGATAAGGGAGAAGGTGAAAGGGAACAGGAAGGAATAGGAGGAGAGGTGAAACAACTGAGGAAGAGGAAACAAAATGTGAGAAGGTGAACATAGGAGAGAGCAGAGGAAGGAGGGAGAGGTGAAAGGAGAGGAAAAGATGGTTTCGCAGCTTTCGTGAAATAACTTCAGTTTAGTTTTCAAAGATTGACTTCTTTATTTTTCTTCTTCAAATAGTCTGAAATTAAATTCCAGGCAGCTTTACAACAGACTCTCTGGAAGCTCCTGGGCAGGAAGGAGGGAGGAGTGAAATGAGGAGACTCGGCAGTTAGAGATAGGGTGCGAGCTGATGGAGAGGAGAGGAGACTATGGGGTCAAGGGTGCAAATGGCAGGTAAGAAAGGAGAAGTTACTGTAAGAGGAGCGAAAGTGTCCAGAAGAGGTTAACGGGAGGAGGGGTGGAGGAGAGGAGTTAAAGGAGGAAGGGACTGAGGAATTAAGGATGCAGATAAAAACTCCCTGGCACAGAGACAGAAAAATAAACAAAATACCAACTCCAGTCCTCTGGGATTTATTAGCTTAAAACTCTTAAATATGCTCTCATAATGTGAAGGTCGGAGGTCACTCCAGGAATTCTGTGTGTGTGTGTGTGTGTGTGTGTGTGTGTGTGTGCGCGTGTGTGTGTGTGTGTGTGTGTGTGTTCGCGTGTGTGTGTGTGTATGATTACACAGATCTTTCTGGTGTCTGCAGGAACATGATTGAACACTGCATTAGCTCATAAGATTAAACATGTTAACAGTTACTTTGAGGAAAAGGTTAATGACAGTTCTAATGCAGAACATACTGAAACATACTGTTTACTACATATAACATGTACTTTGTATTTCTGTTGTCACTTCATCCATCAGTTTTTAGATAGTTTTCCTTCCTTCCAGGCAGGCTAAAGTCCAGTGTTAGTGTCCCCTAGAGGCAGCAGTGTTATTACAGCCACAATATGAAAGAGTTGGACAGGACAGTGTGTCAATCTGAAAAGTGACCATATTACTATAGTTAAAGGAATATCTCTCGCACTAACAGCCAATGTTGTAGTGGTGCCTGAATAAGTGGGTATGCTCTTGAGTTATGCCCCATATATTTCTTTTTAAAGAGGCCCGTCCAGCATAGGATAAACATTCTACCCTTGCATATTTAGTTCACCCAAAAATGGACCCGTAGTATTTGCACATTATCATGTCACATTGTCAAGAGGTGCAGGTTTTACAGTCAATGCTGGCCCACAGACGGGTGAGACCGCTACATAAAACGATCCATTTTGAGTCTATTCCCTACTCAGCCTAGGAACAAAAAGCTTGCAAAACACTACTGGACGATGCAGAATAGAGTTAGAAGTGGGTATGGAGAAAAATGAGTGGGTGTACTCATAACTGAATGATATAATTATCTCCCTCTCTTTAATTCTGTCTCTTAGACCGGCAGGCATCCAGGCATCAGGGGGTCTCGTCTCTCCTCAACACTCCCAGAAAAGTCTGAACGCCGTCCAGTCTGCAGGATCTTCACAAGGTGAGCAAACTAAAACAAACAGGATGTTCATGAAAACAAATAGTTATCTAACCTATGCCCCCCCCCCCCCCATTAGCCTTGTGAAAGAAAGCATGTGCAGACTGCTGAAAGGTCCCGTGTGTAACATTTAACATGTAACATCTATGGGCATAAATGGAATATAATATTCATAAGTATGTTTTCATTAGTGTATAGCGTCCTTAGAATGAGCCCTGACGCCCCAGGACTTCCATGGAGTCCGCCATGTTGAACCACTATGTTTCTACATACGGTATATAGAATAAGCAATAAACACTGTAAAACATAATAATAAATAATAAATACAATAAATAAGAATCATGAATAAAAGGTTTTAAAAAAAAGATCACAGGAAGGCAAGAAAGTGTATTTTAAGAAGACTCTGTTTATCCCTGTCACCAAGGATACTCTTGCGTAGTAATAGAACATGAGTGCACAAATGTCCCCTTTGAATTCCCTATCTGACTCTTCCTTGTGTTCTGATCGTAGACCCGGGCTCCTCCCACACCCCCGTCGCTCGTAGGGAGCGGCAGAGGACGAGCGAGCGGCAGCGAGCCAACAGCACCTCCACCTTGGCGGCCTCTGTTGGCCTGCCCTGCCCCTTCTCCCCATCTGGCTCTCAGGACGGAGGCAGCACTGAGTGGCATGCTAGCGAGACGCTGAGCCAAGCTAACTTGGACGCCATCACCTTCCCAGGCATCCCGCAAACCGGCACAGGTGAGGACGTCAACGCCACCGGCTACAGTGAAACCCTGGTGACGGACAGACAGACGAGACACAGCATGAGTGACGCCAGCATATTAGAAGACACTGCAAAGGACATGTATAGAGGGAGAGCCTTCAGTTTAGAGATGAAAGGAGAACACTTGGCAGAAAACGGCCAAAGAGTTTCACCAGTGACGCCAACCCCCCTGCCCCATTTCCAGCCTGCAGCCCCACCTAACAGGAAAGACAGCGGGAGCACCGTGTCATCTCCTCCCTCATCCTCCCATCCGTCCATCCACCAGCACCTGTCCTCACTGCGGATCTCTGAGTCCAGCCTCTGCAGCTCCATCTACCAGCAGCAACCACTAGAAACAGGCGTATCACAGGAGGACTTTGACGAGGTCTTCCTCCAAGATCCTCCCCCTCCATCGCCTCCTCCCGCAATCAAAGAGACAAGCATCATGGAGGACTTCCCTCCCCCTCCTCCTCCCCTGGAGTTAGAGGAGGAAGCTGGACACCAGACTGTGGGAAGGTTTGTTGTACAATATGTTTCTTTATGTAATTAAAGTATTATCATTGTGGACTTTTAACAACTCCATCATTCCCACCAGGATGTCATCCATCCACTCCCCTCCAATGTCCCCGTCCTCCGTCTTTTCTCCGCCTGTGTCCAGCCTTCCTTTCACGAAGCCACAGGCCTCTACCATCACCTCCATCTCCGCATCCCCCACAACCGAGGACAGTCTAGGTCTTGAGTACCAGCCCCTGCCCAAGAGGGAAAAGACATCTGAGGAGCTGCGAGTGGAGGCACTGGCCATGCAGCTGGTGGGTACCTGGAGTCAGCAGGTCCCTTTAATAAGTTCTGACTCTACTGTGGTCAGTATCTCTTTGTAATTCTGTATGTGCCTTCATTTTTGTACCTAGTTCCATCTCTTATCTTTGCCATATTGTGTAGTCCAGACTATAGTTCAGCCATAATTGTCATACCTGGTTCTGACTTTAAGGTTGTCATTCTACTGAGTTCTGACTAGTTCCGACTCTGTCTTTGCCATCGTCCTTTGTTGTAGTACTGAGTTCTGACTGTCTTTCTCCTGGTACCCAGTTCTAACTTAAATGTACTCCGCTTTTCCACTGCATGGTATGGCTTGACTCCACTCTGCTTTTTTGGGTTTTCCATTATGGACAGTGCCTGGCACTTGGTACCACCTAGCTCGAGGTTCCACACAAGCTGAGCTGATACTAAAAGGTGACTTGAAAACTCTGCAGACCACTGATTGGTCCTGCACAAACCAAGCTACCATCAATAGTGATCACAATGTTTTTATTCACTCAAAAATGTTGAGTGAATGGCAGTAAAAAAACTAACTTTTTTTATTAGAACTTTTAAAGACAGCAGTCATCTTTATAATCGTTCAAGCTAAATAAGCTAAGGTAAATGGACAGTGTAAAGCTGAAGTAGAACTCCTGTGTGTTGTCTCACAACTGCTCCGCCTACACTGAGGGGTGTACTATCCAAAGTACTATCTACAGTGGAAAACCAAGTACTGGGACCAAAAGTGTAGAGTCGAGCTGTACCATGGAGTGGAAATACGGCTTTAGTCGACAACAAGTCAGCGTGAACATAGTTTGATTCTCCCTTTTTCTTTGTATACAGGTGTTGCAGGACAGCTCTCTGGCGCCCCTCTTGGACACATGGAGGGGTAAATCCACAGTAGAGCTCATGGAGGAGATCTTTCCAAACAGCAGATTGGGTGGTAAATCACCATGGCAGCGCAGGGGCAGTAGCCGATTGGCAGACAGGTAATTCTGACATCACGTGTTTTGCCTGTGAACATTCACATTTTTAGTCATATTTTGAATACTCCAACAAGGTCCCCACATGTCCTGGAACAGCTGGAAATTTAGAGACAACTTGGACATAGATTAAAATGACCAAATATCCTGGAAATAATCCATGTTGTCCTAGGTATTACTACACGTTGTTTCAAGTCAGGGAATCCCAGTGGAAATGGTGTGGACGGTCATATCTACATGTGTACAGCCTTTTAATAATCAAACTTGTTGTGGTTGACAAATACATGCACAGCGATTCATTTTCTGTAAAATAAAGTAAATTCTACTTATTATATACAGCGGTAAACTGTAGTCAATTCATCAGAGACCGCTCTACTGAGACCACCGCTGTGGTGAAAACAGCCATGAACCCCTTAGAAGCAAGCTAACGTGGCATGAAAGGTTCTGGAAAATGCTGAAACCCTGACCAAGACACTGAGTTTTAGTGTCAACAAAACTTTCTTCCTTTCTTTTTTGTGAATATTTTTATTTATTTCCCTGCAAAAATAAACATTAAGTTGGAAGTTTAGTCGGCCTTTTCAATAAAATACACTTTGTGCTTGAGGTTTAACCGTGCTTAACCAACACTGAAATGCATTCATCACAGACAGATGTAGTTCAAAACTGGAGGAGGATCACTGTGCATTTCCTTTAAAGTACTTTATGTAACACAAGGATAAAGACCTTCATGTTGAGTGTGTTTATTTAGCCATGAGACCAAAACTGCAGAAATGAACTTATGTAACTGAAGGACTAGACGAGACATTGGGGGGGACTTCCTGTAAACCAGCATTTGTCATTCTTGTTGTGTTTGCTGACAGCCTCCCTCTCCTATCTGCTGACACAGAGAAGAAACATGACAAACCTCTGCTGGCTCTGCATGCTGTGGCCTTTACTCACTGACATCTTTAATGTGTTTGGGTTTCTTGGTGAACTTGATGTTCAGGGAAGAAATGTTTCCCCACTGAAATTAAGACAAACAACCATTCATTTAAAGGCATCATTGCTCTGTTAAGAGTCGCAGGAAGGTTGTGAATTTGCTCTGACCTTGGTGATATGTATCCTGCAGCTACACACTCTCTGTAATGCCGCATTCATGTGCAAGTTTTTCTTCAAGTTCTGAAGTTGGAAAAGTGAGTTGCGTTTTCCAAAACATTCAGTCAGTAAATCAAATATATTTTTGGCTCAGAAAATAAAATCAGACATGGAGATGATATGATATATAGTTTCGTAGCACCGAGCACTCGGGTTCAACCACCTTGAAGGAAGATAACGTCCTGTGGCTCTCCTGGTGGAGCTGGCCCCCTGTGTGCAGAGGCTGGGTCCTTGCTGCAGCTGCCATGGGTTGGATGCTGCGTGTCATCGCCACATCTGTCTCCCGCCATTTACTGTCTCATAAAAAGGCATTTACTGTCTCATAAAAAGGCATTTACTGTCTCATAAAAAGGCATAAAAAAACCCAAAATACATAACACATATTAAAAAAAAGGAAGACAACGTTCCCATTCTTAATCCCACCTGCAAAGCTCTAACTGGTCCGGCCTGGGAAACTGTCATTGATGGTCTGTTTGAATTGCTGGAGGCCTGGAACCAGGCTAGCAAGTCAGACAGTGTGGGCATTGCCAGCCAGGACAGGAAGGACCAGACAAACCTGATCAATGTTTCTCAACACTCAGCAGAGTCCAACCACGGCGACTGCTGGATCATAGAATAACTGTAGATTCATTAAAAGCAAAATGACTGATCTGTAAGACTCACTGCTATCAACGTTAACCATTCATTAAGGATCAATGTCTGCTCGTCTGGAAGGTTGACGTCTTGTAGAATTGACAGATAACTTCCTGCAGCCTTAACAGCTGAACAATACTGCGGCCTAGTGGCCAGTGTTGGTACAACAGAATGGACTTGACCAGTAAAATACAGCATCAAAGTGAGCTTTTATCGTGAACCTCTTACGATGGAAGCTTTGTTTTTATTATTTCAGGTATTCCTTTTCCTATTTCCAGTTTGTCACTTCTGTTGCTTGCTATATCTTTATATCTTGTTTCTTTCCATCAACAGCAGCAATGCAACGTTTTAATGAATATAACCCGAGAATGACAGAGGAAATGGCACATAGAAATTTCCGTTTTTAAATAGTGTTGTTTCCTCCCTAGGATCCAAGATGCTGTCTGTGATCCTGCTCAGAGCACGGCAACGGATCGAGGGAAGGAGACCGATCTGGATGAGGATGAGAAAGACCTAAACACCAAGAAGGTAGAAAAAATGATTTCTTAAAACTTTACTCCAACCAAACCAACAATTTGAAAACAACAGCGTTGTACAGAAGAGTTTGTAGTGTTTTAGACAGCTATTTGGACAATAAGTCATGTTCTGCCACTGCCCTGAAACACTGAGTGTTCTTGTGTGTCTCGCCCTGTTTCCAGCTGGAGCTGTGTGAGGCGCTGAGGCACAGCGTGGCGGCTCTGCGGCAGGAGAAGGAAGCGTTGTGCGAGGAGCAGAGACGTCACCAGGCACTGGGGGCGAGCATCGAAGCACTGGTGCAGGAACGCCTCAAAACCAACGAGAGGGACAAGTACAGCGTGTTCATCGGTACGACACCTGACTGAATGTCACTGTACAAACAATATAACTATTATTGTAGAGGTATTCAGAGACTACAGCTCCCATCAGGCCTTGGTGAGAAGAAACTCAAAAATTTAGAAAAACTCAGAGATTGGTTGTGTTTGCAGGAGACCTTGAGAAGATCGTGAACCTGCTGCTGTCTCTGTGCAGCCGGATGTCGAGGATCGACAGATCTCTGCTCGCTCTGGAGAGAGAGGAGCTGACGCAGGAGGAGATAGCGGAGGAGAGGGTGAGACAGGACTCACTGTCAATCCAGCTTTATTTGTACAGCACCTTTCATACAGTTGCAGAGCAGTTCAAAGTGCTTCAGTTCACTGACAAGATAAGAATAGGACATAATGAAAAATTAAATAAGGTTGATTTAAAAATGATAATGATTACAATAAAATGTATATTTTACAGTATAACAATAGTACCAGGGGGAGGTCCAAGGGAATTTATTTTTGCGAGTTTTCAAACCTATGATTAAAATTTTGGTTTGTCCAAGTCGTGTGTCATGTCCGTAATATATAAAGTAGCACATACACATACAGAGGTCTTAGTGAAGTCTGAGAGCATTCTGGGCCTAATTTAAGAGGTTCTAGATACTCACATACCATGGAGGGCCGCATACAGAGGGAGTGATCTCAAACTGCTGAGAAGATAATGAGACGGTTAATGTTTGTCTCTTCATTCATAAACATAATAAAAGAATCACTGTGTTGAGGCTTTTTCATGAACTCACAGATCAAAGATTAACTTTCACACAGTTGCTTTGTCATCACTGATGTCAGATAATCTGATAATCACATGTTAATGAAATGCATTATTCATAAAGCTCTCAATCATGTATAACTAATTGCATAATAAGAATGATTGAATATTTGTGTAGGTGTTTTATTTAGAATGATGGTCTGTGTAAACTGATAAATATGTGGTCTCCTCCCCTTCAGGACTCCCTCCATCACAAGCGCTCTCTGCTCCTCAGTCAAACTGAAGACGCTCGGGAGCTGAAGGAGAACTTGGACCGGCGGCAGCGAGTGGTCCACGGCATCCTGTCCAGCTACCTTGCCGAACCGCAGCTCCAGGACTACCGCCGCTTTGTCAGCGCCAAACCCTCCCTTCTGATTCGCCAGCGGCAACTCGACGACCTCATACGGCAGGGGGAGGAGCAGCTGACACGACTGGCCGAGAGCCTACCACAGGAGCTGGTGGAGGCTCGCGGTTGGTCGAGAGCGTGTCCGTTCTCATCATCGAGCCCCGCCCCTTGCTCTTCTCCTTTCCCGCCGCTGCTACCCCCCTCTGTGGCTCCAGGCCCCGTCCACTCAGTCAGGTCCACCACTGTGACGTCACTGTGATGTCACAGACAAGGCTGCTATTACAAGTGGCAGTGAATGCTGGGAAATGAAGGAGAGACTCCCTAAAAACTCACTCTGAGCTCGAGTGGTGCTCCCGATGAAGGAGCTTTACATGAAGTAAGGAACAGGCGCTCACTCTACTATGCAGACTTCACACATGAAGAAGAAACGCCTTTAATGAGCCTTGTTCACACCCGACTGTGCGTTACAGTTCACCTCGACATCAGCCACCAGCGCTGTGTGGACTCAACTGCTGCCAACATCTCTAACTATCCTCTGAAAGGTGATTTTAAGGGTTGGAAGTTCATCGTCAAACGCTTCAAAGGACAATTCCAGCGTTGCAGGTAGTTGACAGGTGATTGGATGGACCATCTGTCTATCACTGTCTATCACGGGCAAACTGAAGCCGTTCTTTGTCTTCTTTCAATGAAGAAATGCTCTCCATATATAACTGATGCTAGCAGCATCTATGCTAACCTTTAGCAGCTGTCATAGTGGTTTAACAAACAGTGTATTCTCGCTGCATCACACCTAGCACCCACTGCCTGTAGCGGCCAGTACTTCCTGAAAGGACGCTGCTGATTGACCGGCCACAAACCCATAGATTGAATCTTGGCAAGATGGATTCCCATAAGTCCAGCTCCATCGCACGGTAACTCCTCAGTGGCAGCGACGGCCCAACATGTGATCTCTTCAGCTGAAGGAGCACTGGCCATAATCCTGGTGCTGACTGGTCAGACAGCAGCCTGAATTAATAGTAAGATGGTAGTATTTTGGTTTTAAGAGTCAACAAGCACACTGGAATTGTCCTTTAACAAACCTAATGGTGCCTTCAGGAACCTCAAACATTCAGACTTTCCTCCAGGAGCTCTATTTCTAGTGACGGGACGAAGTGAGCAGGTGTGTTATCTCCCAAAGACCCAACACTGTCATCTTTACAATAAAATATCATTTTGCCATCTTGTCAAACCCTTCAGAGATATTTGCAGCACCTGCTCATCTTTGATGCACATGTACAGTCAACTTACAATAACACCAAAATCGGAGGGACTCTGTTTTTATTCTACAGCTACAAAAAGAATCCAAACTCTGAGCTCATCAGAGAAACACCTGAAGCGTAGCTGTTGTGATCACTGTCACATGATACTGTAACACTACTACTGTCACTACTGTGTGTCCGGAGCTTGTAGCACTTTTTTTAGCAGTTTGACTACTGTTTGCAGCAGAATTTACACTGAATGATGAACGTTGTTGCCTCTATAAAAGTCGATGTGATGAAACATTTGATGTCAAAAAATGGAAAAAGTTCAGATTCCAAAGATTTTCACAGGATGTTTGCAGATGTCAGCTTCGTTTAATTTGGTCCAAAACTCTGTTGTGTTCTTTCAAAGTCTCAAGGTTTACTGGCGCCATAACTGCAACAATTATCTTACCTTTAGAAGGAAAGTTTGGATTTTTGTTAAATTAAGAAATAATCTGTTAGATTTTAAGTCCACAAAATGTCAGTAACAAATGCCACAATTTACCACACCAAAAGATATTTAATGTTTAATGAAAGGAGAAACTGAAAAAAGCATTTAATTGATCAGTAATTTAAATGATTAATCAATCACTGAAATTGCTGATATATGGCTAGTTGTTTTGTTATGGTTAAGCCCTTTGGTTTTGGATCATGTTTGCCCGTTTCCAACAAACTGACATTATCATTTTATTTAATTTTGTGGAAATTAATGCAATAAAACATCAATGTTCAAAGGATGAACGTTGAAACCGTCTTATAAAAGATAGACGTTGTGTCTCCCCTTCCTCCCGCTGTATAAAAATGGCGCCACCATGTCGAGGTCCAGCCCATTCATCCGGTTATCTCAATCGTGGCGCAGCTCAGCTGTCAATCATTATGTGAAACCCCCTTCCAGTGTGATAAGAACTACCTAAAATGACATGAAAAATATATTTGACATGTACTTAGATTTTTTTTTGTTTGGCCCACCTGCTAACATGGAGACAACAGGCTTTATGACCTTCTTTTGGAGAGCTGTCATGTTGTCCATCTTTGTAAATGTGGATAAAACGGCATACATATATATGATTGGCTGTTCCACTATCCTCTATATGAATTCATTATTTCTGGAAGTTAAACAAAGGAGTTTTTGACTGAGAAACAGTTTCAGTTTAATACTGATTCCTCTGTATGACCTACAGAAATAAACAAGCCCCTCAGCCACAACATTGGCTGTTTCTATAAAGTCATTCTTAATGCCTGCCACTGGGTCCGTTTTGGTCCGATTCCCATTCAAATCAATGAAACGAGGCAGTGAAACACTTCCACTTTTGTCCACAGGGGCCGCCAGAATCAACACAAAGTGAAAGTAAAACAGTTAACAGAAATTATTTGTTGGCGCAACCGTGAAGTATTTATTTATGTTGAAATGAGAATGCTCGGACGAGGTGAGGCACATATGAAAAGAAAAAGCATTCAGTGAAGAAAAACCAACATTAGAATAATAAAATAGTTATAAATTAAAAATGAAATGTTTCATCACTCCTACTCTGTTAAGTCACAATCATGAAATATCACTTCTTATTATCACATTATGTCATTGTGTGAGATCAGTTATTCCGTCTGCCAGTGAAGGATCAGATTTATATTTGTTTTTAAAAATATTGAACAGTTTTGCCTTGGAGCCGGTGCCATTGGGTCTCCCTTCAGTTCAAATCACCTGGGGACGCCAAATGGCATCAGTCCTACACAATCAATATTTATTGCTGAATTAACAGCCTCAGCATTGTGTGCAATCTAAGATACACATTAGGTTTTCTGATCAGTGGATGTTTTCACCTGTTCTCACTCTGAGCTGCTTCATTTTACACCCACAGTACGTTTCCTTTGACTTAGTTTCTAGAGCACCTTTTAAATATTCTCACTGTCATATTCTCCGAACATTACAGCACCCAGTCTGCCTTGTGTCCTCATCAATAACCCAGATTTTATTGTTGATTATTGTTTGTTCGTTGTTATTTGCAGAGAGGCACAACAGAATATCTCAGACGTTTTTTTTGGTTCGTCGTTGAATAAAATTCAATGTTTATGAAAGAAGAACGATTAAATTACAGCTCCTGGTTTTTGCTAAATAAATGAATTTTGTAAATGACTGTGTGTCCTCTTCAAGTTGTCCCGCATAGACACACACACACACACACACACACACACACAGAGTTTTATTATGACACCTTACATTGAATAACACGCCAATGTTAGGCAAAATTTTAGTGATGGAAAAACTGGCATGGCCATTTTCAAAGGGGTCCTTTGACCTTTGACCTAAAGATATCTGAATGAAAATGGGTTCTATGGATACCCATGAGTCTCCCCATTGCAGACACTTGCTAATCCCATGTAGTTTGGGGTAAAAACCATGTAGTTTTTTGCATGTGGTATAAGTTTTTAGTTATTATTATTATTATATATTTATTATTTTTGCCAAGTGTATTTGAATATTTCTGCATACAGGGATCCATAAACTGTACTGGAATTGAATAAATTGAGAATGAACAGAAAGCTGAGACACATACTTCATGCCGCCCCTCCATAAGTCAGTGCCCCACTTGTGCCACCCCAGTCAAAAAGGTCTGGATACGCCCCTGGCACACAGTTTGGCTTTAGATGGAATTGGATACTGGAAACTTTCCTTAGAAGCTGACTGAGGTAATAATCTTTTCTGAAACATTTATAGTTTGTTTCAAATACAAATAGTTGCCTAGTTGTAGAATAGAATATGATGACACTTGACACACAACCATATACGGAAAAAAAATATATATATATATATAGGCTATATAATATAAATATATATGTTTCTTATATCAAAAGATGACAAGTGTATTTCCACTAGTTTGTGAGTTAGTAACATAAAAGTTAAAAATGATACAGTCTCCCCTACCTCCGGTACCAGCAGCAACAAAACTGTTGTTATCGTTATCCGGTAACATCCGGGTCACCTGCAGGAATGCAGCAGGTGGGGCGGGGCTTAAATACCTGAGGTGGGCGGGACTTTATTCCAGTCTGACAGAAACAAGTGCCCGACCTTTGAGACCAGCAGCAGGGACAGGAAGACCAGGATGGCCACAGATTTAAGTCAGGACGCGGTGTTACATTTCCTCCGGAGCGGCGGGGGGTCGGTGAAAAACTCGGACCTGCTTCTGCACTTCAGAAACTTCATTCGGGACCATGCGGACCGGGACAGGAACCGGGAGCACTTCAAAAAGTTCGTCAACTCCCTGGCCACCGTCCAACAACTCGACGGCGTCTCGTACGTCGTCCTCAGGAAGAAGTTCAGAGGACGTGTCCCCGGCGGCGGGGAAGGGGGCTCTTCCGGACCGCCGCGACTCCCCGCCGGGAAGAGCACCGATCCCTCCCCGGAGAACGCCCGGCTGAGCCCGGCTGGGAGAGCAGAGCAGCCTCGGCAGAAACCGCAGCTGAGGGAGGCGACAACACCCGCCCCGCCGGGAGTAACCGCAGAGAAAACAATCCTACCTGCTGCTGGGCTCATGCTGAACAACAACAACAACAACGTGGAAACCAACCTCAACCTGCAACACAAAGCCAGCACACCTGAAGGTCCAGGTAGACCTGAAGGTCCAGGTAGACCCGCAGCAGCTCAGGTCCTGACTCAGATCTCAGAGAGGGCACAACTGAAGACCCCCGGTCCGTCTGAACCTCCCTCTAAAGGGGGACAGCTCAGGCCGGGTCCTGGCCCGCCTCCAGGGATCACGCCTGTGGTCCCTGCAGTGAGACACCAGCAGGTCCCAGAACCCCTGAGAGGGAGGGGGGCCAGTGTGTACCCTGGAGGAGGTCTTCATCAGGAGCCTCCTCTTCATCGCACCCGTCTCCCAAAGGAGCCTCCTCTTGATCATGTCCATCAGGATCCTCCTCTTGATCACGTCCGTCAGGAGCCTCCTCTTCATCACGTCAGTCTCCATCAGGAGCCTCCTCTTCATCACGTCCATCAGGAGCCTCCTCTTCATCACGTTCGTCAGGAGCCTCCTCTTCATCATGTCAGTCTCCAACAGGAGCCTCCTCTTCATCACGTCCATCAGGAGCCTCCTCTTCATCACGTTCGTCAGGAGCCTCCTCTTCATCATGTCAGTCTCCAACAGGAGCCTCCTCTTCATCACATCCGTCAGGAGCCTCCTCTTCATCACGTCAGTCTCTATCAGGAGCCTCCTCTTCATCACGTCCGTCAGGAGCCTCCTCTTCATCACGTCCGTCAGGAGCCTCCTCTTCATCACGTCAGTCTCCATCAGGGGCCTCCTCTTCATCCTGTCCGTCAGGAGCCTCCTCTTCATCACGTCCGTCAGGAGCCTCCTCTTCATCCTGTCCATCAGGAGCCTCCTCTTCATCACGCCAGTCTCCATCCTCAGGTCACCCAACGCCGCTTAAGACACAGACAGAGCTACAAGTCTGCCGTCTCCTATGATGAAGATGAGGAGGAAGAGGAGGAAGTTCCAATGAGGCGAGGTTCAGCAGGAGGAGTGTGGCCCCTGAGCGCTCCTCTCGGAGATAAGGGAAGGGCCACGTTCGCCTCCTCGCCGTGCATCATAGAACAGCCTGCTCCTCCCTCCGTCTCCTCTTCCTCCTCTTCATCAGAAAGGAATCTCCCGAAGATTTACATCCAGGATGTGAAAGGGGAAGTGCTGCCCCCCGGTGGCCCAGGCTGGGGCCTGGAGTCAGGAGTGGGGCAGAGAGGACAGCTGGCCGGGCCCGGACTGGAACCTGGATCTGTTCTGGGGGAGTCCACCAGACGCAGCCTGCCTCTAGAGGCGGAGCGATACGTGGAGCCTCACGGCGATCTCCACAAGGGCCGCAGACAGGGGCCCACACAGGGGCCCACACAGGGGCCGAATCCAAACCAAAGGGCGTGGCTGTCGTCCAGCCACAGCAGCATCTTCTCCCCCTCGTCTGACGCAGGCGTCTCCAGCAGCGAGTGGCTGACGTCGAGCTCCCCCAGAGGACCGGGGTGGAACAGCAGCTACGAGGATCTACAGGCCAGAACAGGTACAGTTAAAGAACAATGCTGATATTCTTTATTTTCTTCACTGGTTATTGTTTTCTTGAATGTACTTTAGCACAGTCAGACAGAATTTGGCCTTTTAAAGAAGATTCTTGAGATGTTTGATGAGTTTAATTAGTGTCTGCACTGGCCTTTGCCTCACATGTCAATCAAATTGTGTGGGCGGAGCTACAGCATTCTTCCACCTTGAAGAACCGCGAATGGAAACGCTTAAAGGCCAATCACTGCTGAGTTGGAGCTGTAGAGAGCAGAAGACTGACATTAGTACAAACATTGTGGATTCTTTAACCCTTCACTGTCCGCAGGTACGACTGGAGGCGACGCCAAAATCCAGGAAGTACTGCAGCGCGCCCAGAGGACCAAACCCCAGTCTGTGACACATGATGCGGACAGGAAGACCACGGCGCCTTGGCATCACTCTACAGGCCATCTCCATGACGACCGGGAGTCTAAAGCTCCTTCATCACCATTCCATCACTCCGCTGACCATCTCCATGACGACCGGGAGCCCACAGCTCGTGTGTTGCCGTGGCACCACTCCACAGGTCAGAGCTAAAGTCTGTAGTTTTTTATAAACTCTATACGGTGTGTGACTGATGATTGATCAGTCATTGGTCAAACAGCTGAGTGCTTTCTGCCTGCTGCTCCAGTCTGAGGCTTTTCTCTGTCTCTGTCTCTGTTTTGGTGTGTTGGCCACTCAAAACAAGATATTTAAAGACATCGCCTTTCTGCCCACATCTCTAATTTATCAGCGATTGAAATAAGTCTGATGTCGTGTTCATTGACAACTTCCTGGCTTGAGGAAAAAATGGACCAATCAGAACGTAGGTGTGATCTTCCATAGCTAGCTACAGTCATGGAAAATAATGACAGATAGATGGACATAAATATGGCAGCCATTAGGTGGGCGTGGCTGTGTTGGTTTCGTCGACTCTTCAGTAGATCATTCTTGGATTGATTAGCACATTAAGCTTGTCGTTGTCCTTTAATATGCTAATCCTAATGTTAGCTTTACTTTTTATAGTTAGAGGTCTTTAAATACAGCAGATGAGCATTGGCGTGTCAGAACGTGAGCTAACTATATGTACGTATGTAAGAGTAAGTAAGCTTTTTATTTTGTACCTACTACGTATGATATAGTAAAAAAAATCCTATTGAGATTATTTTGTGTTCTGTGTGTTTTACAGTTAGTGGGAATAATCCTTTTTGCCTGACCATCTTCATTTTCAGTGAAAAAATCATGATGATTTGTTGGCGTCTGTAATAAACAAACAAAAAACAAACACATTTTCTCACATCTAGAGAACAAGATTCAGATGCCAGAGCCTCCCTGCAGCTCTACAGTCCCTCATTCTACTGCCCTCCTCACATATTTGATCTTTATTAAAAAAACAGCAGCTTCTGTGATTAGGATATTGGTCATATTGCAATTTCTATAATTCCATTAATTGTACTTCTGCTATGTTTGATACCTGTTACAATAGTGTGGTGTGATCCGTACCTCCTGCCCAACTGGCACATGCAGCTCTCAACAGAGATGAGAAGGAAGCAAGATGGCTCTCTCGTTAGTTAGATTTTCTAATGTAAAACCAAACCGTGTGTGTGTGTGTGTGTGTGTGCGTGTGCGTGTGCGCGCGTGTGTGTGTGTGAAGGTAGGCAGGGTTTTCCTTCCACAGTGGCCGTTCAGAACAGCTACAGACACTTATGTGTTGATGATGTTTAAAGCGTTCCCTTTCCTTCACCGCACAGGTGATCTCTGCGACGACCGCGACGACGCAGAGTCGAGCGAAGGCTCCACCTCCACACCGCCGCCACGACTGCGTCCGACTGTCGCCAGGCACCTCAGCAGCCAGTTGAGGAGCAGGATGTGCCGCAGCCTGGGAGCCGACCTCGACCAGGTCCTCCAGGAGGGGACGAGGGGGGGAGGAAGTGAGGCGGCCCGTCTGAACCGCCTCCACCTGATCTCGTCCTCGCTCAGCCTTCACCACAACCTGTCATCCTCCTCGCTGTCGTCCTGTTCCACGCCGCCTCGCTGCCACAGCCTCGCCGACATGATCGAGGGGGTGGAGGGGAAAGGGAGGAGGAGGAGCCTCCCCGCCGCCTCCGCTTCCACTGCTCATCATGAAGGCTCCAGTAGGCAGGTGAGACCTGTAGTTTCTGTTTAATGTCCCATTCAAACCTCCTGTCCACTCTTGTATAGTAGTGTTGCTGGTAGGGGAGGAGTCACGCTGGTGACAACTAGCACAGACAACAATACGATATGATAACACATGGTTGATTCCATGAGAGTGAATAAGTTGATGTTTGTTCCCGTCGTCAGTCACTGGTTCCTCTGGAGCCCAAGGAGCACGCCTGGCTGGTGAAGGGGGCGGTGGGTGCCTGGCCCGACATCTACTCCCTGTTCAGAGAGGACTCGTCCCTGCTCAACAGACGAGACTTCATCTCCGGGTTCACGGTGCTGCACTGGATCGCCAAACACGGTGACCACAGAGTCCTCAACACCTTATGGTACGCAGCTAGCCGTTAGCGTTGTCGGGTTTATACTCTGTAAAACAGGAAGGTCTGGTTTATGTAGCATTCTGAAACTGAAATAGCTTGAATAGTACAGAGCTCAGTGGGCTGTAATTAGTGATATTTGATCTGTCTAACATGGATTACCAACATGTTTCTGCAATTGTGTCAGCCTTAAAAAGAATGGAGGATTATTTCAGCCCCACTAGCAGCCTGAGGATGATGATGGTCTGTGGCTTGGTCTGGAGTCTGGTATCTCACTGTGGATATTCTTGGTCCCCACAATGAATTTGATGACTTCCACACATTTCCTCTAGCAACGTTAACTTTTTTTACTTAAGTAATTTGTATAATACAAAAACAAATTGTTCGTCTTCCCCATGATTCAGATCACTAAAATCTTCTCTTTCAGGTATGGGGTTGAAAAGGCTGGTTTGACCTTCGACATAAACGCCAGGTCAACATGCGGCCACACGCCTCTCCACATTGCCGCCATCCACGGCCACAAGAGCATAATGCGGTTGCTGGTAAGCAAGTTCAATGCCGATGTGAAGCTGAGGGACACGGCGGGGAAAAAGCCCTGGCAGTACCTGAGCCACGCCGCGCCGTCTGAAGTCTTCCAGCTGCTGGGAGCTCCTTTGCGGGCTGCTGGGAGAGGAGAGGGAGGAGTCAGGGGAGTAGACTCCAGCTGGAAACCCGAACAGCAGCAACGGCGCCGGCGCCGGCATCACTTTTCTACGGCTTCCTCGGGGCAGAGGCCGCTGACCATTGCAAGCACGGCGAAGGTCAAAAGGTCAACGTCGATCGCTGCGTTCCTCAAACCCAAATCTCTGCATCTGTTTCACGGACATCAGTCTGACTCCTCCGCTTAGAGCCTCACTGATGGATTAAGTTGTATTTGTGTGGAGGATTCTGAAACCTGATGGTTTACTCTCCACTCGACTCAGCAACTGTTTGCTGACTGCCTTATACACACGGACGGGTAACTCGCTGATTGGACAGTTTTGAAGAACGTCATCCTGCATCATGCAGCGTGGGGGAAAATTCTGGTGACTGACAGCTGATCATTGGATGAGCAGTATTACAGTCGGAGCATGTTTACTCATTTAGACTTAATGAACTGCTTTTGACTGTCAAACTGCCACTGCTGCTACTCATGCGCATCACCATGGTTACAAGGATTTACATAAATATGGTTTATTCAGATTGATTTATAAGATTGCTTCTTGAACAGTTCACAATCAGCAGTTGTCCTGCGTTTTCAGATCACACAGACTGCACCAGTCGAGTTGTCTCAGTATTCAGTTATACTGATTGATGTAGATTAGCTGATGACGTAGGAAGGGTCAATTGCATGTCACTGTTGTACCACAGATAACACTTAGTAAAAAGACTGGACAGTTTATGTTTCAGTGGTCAGTGGTGTAGCATGGATGGTTAAATTAGTGGCCTAGAACCGTAGTTATTTGTTCAAACACAGAGAAATAAATACACACACATAACGTGCATCTTGAAAATAAGTGCCACTTTGTGATCTAACCACGGCACTCACAAAGCAAGAGCTAGCAGTTTAAAATGGCAGCTGGCGGTGGAGAGTGCTATCTGACGGTGGAGTAACTACTTGCAGTGTAGCAGCCAGTATGAAAATGAACATATGGAACAGGACTACCAGGACGATCTGCTTCTGTAGCTTCACTGAAATCTACATTTACTTCACAGTGGATGCACAAAATACAATGGTATTTACTCGACCTGTAGGTCTCCTCTCAGCTGTGTTTGAGCATGCTTTCTGAACTGAAGAGAAACTGAAACTGCACCAAACATCCAGGATTGCGTTTCAGGAGATACAGACATCAGTATCTCATCAAAAGAGTTTGGATATGTTGCCCGTCCCTGCTGTGGATTAACAGAGCCTCCACGCTGTTCAGAGCCTCTGAAATTACGTGTTTGGTGGTCTGACTTTAAAATGTTTTTAAAGAAAGGGATTTGCCCATTTCAGCCCAAAACCTTGACGTCAGTCCAAATAACTCCAACGACCGGGAGCACTAGTTTCTGTGCCTGAGCTTTCAGTTTCACTGGATAAGAATGCCAGAGATTGTATCACAAAGACTGCTGGATCTGAGACGTGTGATGGCCTAAAGCGAGAGGTGATTTGCGAGCACTTGGCAGAGCAGATTGGCTGTCAGTGTGACTGTCTGATCTCATTGTTGTGAGAGGGAGAAAAAAAAGTGGAGAGCCGCGGGGCAACGAGAGCTCCAGTTTCAGTCTGGAGCTGTGATTTACTCTCAGGACGGTCAACAGCAGAGGTGATACTGCAGCTTTGTGGCTCACATCTAATCTCTGTTCAGATGTACTTTCAGTCATACATTAGGTTTTAGATTTTAGATTTTCTTCCTTCCAGGCAGCCTTTTAGTTTCTATGAAAGTTCACTTGCAGAGAATTGTAATGTAAGCAGGAAGCGGACAAACCATCATGAACACTAAAATCACTTTGCAATAGCAACTGCTTTTATGAAGCTTCACGTTTGTCTGGCACTGAATCAGAGGTGTTTAAAGTTGGTTGCATGATTTAAAAGGTATTTCTGATGTATTACAACGTGGGTCTTGTTGTTGTTGTTGTTGTTATTTCTATAGGGTGTCCACAGAGTTTTTTATAGCTCATAAAGATTGATTGGATTGATAAAGTTAACATGCTTTTAAATGTGTTTTGGGGGGAAGTGTGTAGTGATCACGCTGTAACAACTATAAAACAGGTACAAAACAGTATGGACGTAAATGAATGGTCTGAACCTGTTTTTATCAGGAACGAACTCACCAGAGACGGCCAGAGACATGAGCAGACAGACAGACAGAAAGACAACTGTAAGCTGTAAACAACCAACAGGTTATCCAAATGTACAAAGTGTTAAATGAGTGTAGAGCACAGATTACAGAGCCACCCTAGCTGTTTCTTTGTGCTAAGCTAGACTAACCGTGTCCTGGCTGTAGCTTCATATTTATCCTGCAGATATGAGCGTGGTGTAGAAGAATGTGAGTAAGCGCATTTCCCAACTATTCCTTTAACCTGAGTACAGTGTTATCAGTAGTGATAGACATAAAGGACGAGCTATGAAAATAAGTTGTAATAAACTGAAAAGATCCGTTTATTTCTGAGATGGTGTTGTATTCAGTTACACTTTGAAATGTCTACCCCCTTTATTGTCACCCTCTCCTCTGGGGTTTTCAGTGCACTCCATTTGTTCACTGTTACATTATCACTGTATGGTAGTGTGTTGCTGCTTGGACATCTGAGACTTCACTCATTGGTTAAACAGCATATTATTTCTTAAAATTTTGTTCACCAGGTTTGGTTTTTAGGTCATTGAGCTTCTCCCCAGCACTTGAACACATCAGGCAGATTTAAGATGTACATGATGTTGACCGTGATGGATTATCTATCTGCGAGTGTCGTAGAAATGAATTCAAATCAATGGCTGTCTGGAAGGAAAGGAACAATGGAAGAACTGATGGGGGATTTGTAGATTAATGGTGTAAAACATGAAAACACTAGTTGTCCTGTAAGACTCACCAGCAGGATGAAGCTGGTGTGTTGTGGTTTGTAAATTATTCTGGTCTGAAGTTTACTGTAATTGGATGTTTCACAGTGGAGATGTACAGTATTTTTCAACCGCTGGTCAAAGTTTATACACGGAGTATTAAATATGTTTCACAGTTGGAGGTGTTTGTGTGTTATTTGTATGTGTGACCTCTTTAAACACTGTCTGTTTTCATGCATACTGATGACTGTCCATTCAGATCCATTCCCATCAGGCTGCTTTACAGTTTCACTTGATTGATATGGAGTCCCAAAAAAGACAAGAGGCCAAAAAACATCAGATGTCAAAAATATAACTGCAAACTTTGATTAAAAATACTTTTAGTCAAATGATTAAATTTAGTTTTTTTTAAAAAGTGATGTAAAGCATTTTAATTTTTTTTACTTCTTAGTTTTCTTGTTTGTTTTTTGTCTTTTCTACCACCTGATTGGAGGCTATAGAGAAAGTATCAAGTTATGTTTATATATTTCACTGTTTTGCTCTCCAATTTAATTATTTACTATATTGTTTACTGATCTTGTTACTTGATTTCTGTATTGTCTGGCAACATTTTACTGCCTTTTGTCACCTTTTGGGCTCCATACATTTACAACTTTTTTGTCTGTCAGTACGCAGGTACTCCTCACTTGGATTCTTCCTCATTTCATGAGCAGCCCCCCTGACCAAAAGTAAGTAGAGTTTTTCAGATCAAGTAAAACAATTAAGGAATAAAGTATAGGTAATATAAAATAAGTCTGCAGCTACATTTTATTTTTTTCTCAGGCCCAGATTCACTTTGTGGCAGTTGGTTGTGCGTTATTGGACTAACAGAAATTAGCACAGTATTGACTAAGGTAGGGCGGCCTTATGTCAAAATCTAGTTTTTAGACCTTTATTGTCTTAGAGCTAGGCAGTCCAAAGCGGGGCCAGCAGGCTAGCATGTCTGGAGCGTTATTTAGCCCCCTTCCAAATACCTCTGACCTCAGGATATCTGAATAAATATGGGTTATATGGGTACCCACAAGTCTCCCCTTTACAGACATACACACTTTATGCTAATCCCATGCAGTATTTTGCATGTGATATAAATGTGGTAGGATCCTTCATTGTGGATTATCTTTCATAATCTGAGCATGGTGGGCAGAATGATACTTTGTGCAGGAAGTCAGTCAGTTATGGGAACTTGGGATTCACCATTATCCATCTTAACAATACAAAACAACAGGTGTTTCCTTTTGACCCGGGGGACAGCATCAAGTTTCAGTTTTGGCGGTCCAAAGGAAAAAGTTTAGGCACTCCTGCGCCGACATGGTGCAGATTCCAAAATAAAATGGTGTTTGTTCAACCACAGGTTACATGACACACAGAAACCTGTGGGCTGGGTAGGACTGGTATCGGGACTGTGTGTACAGTTATAATGTACAAACACACGTGAACACCACCTCAGTGACATTTAGTCTCATTGGATCATTTATTTGTGGATCCACCCAGCAGTTATACCGCTGTATTGTTAACACTGGTTTTGAGACTGGTAACAACATGTTTAATCTGTAAGGAGAAACACTGCAGGCTGCAGGACATGTTGGCTCATGATCCTGTGTGTGTGTGTGTGTGTGTGTGCGCGCGCTCTTGTAGTTGTAACTGTCAGAAATAGTTTTAGACTTTGAGATTAAGGACATTTTGTCTCGTCATGAGCTCTTCAAAGGGCTGTCTGAGGGGTTGGGATTTGGTTTTAGGGTTCAGGTTAGATTCAGGTTTAGGTTATGGATTATGTTATTGAATTTTCTCACAAGTATAGAAGCAAGAGTGTGTGTGTGTGTGTGTGTGTGTGTGTGTGTGTGTGTGTGTGTGTGTGTGTGTGTGTGTGTGTGTGTGTGTGTGTGTGTGTGTGTGTGTGTGTGGTTTTTGTTTGAACAAGCTCAGCTGGGCCAGTGTGTACATTCTGAAGCAGCAGGTTAGAACTGTGGTGTATATGGAGTTACATAACACTCTACACTCTCTCATATCAAATAATAGGCTTTATTGGATTAAATGGTACATTAAGTGAAATGATATATTAATAAATATTAAAATTTCAAAACAATCACAAGACAACAAACATTAATGCAACAGTCCCCCCAGGATTGTGTGATTGCAAGAATTACCTCAAATTCATCCAATCCTTGCAATTTTTTTTTTGCGATTTAGACCAATCATTGCAGTCCACTGTACTATACATCACCAAACTACTAGCGATTTTATTCTCGCTGGAACAAGCTGCTTTCAATTTTTAATAAAGCCTAAAAAAACTGCAACTATTATAGCAATTTTTACTTTTTCCCGCAGTCTCATTGCAAATACAAAACATAACATGCAACCTTTTAGAAAAGCTGCTGTGAAATCGGGAAATTTAGGCCACAACAATTCCATAAAAGGCTGCAAAATCCTGGAGGGACAGATAAAATTACTGACTTTTAGGCCAGTGGTTCCCAATCTGGGGCTTGGAACCCCACTATTTTTTTACGATTTTAAAATGTTTGTAATTAAAACCAAAGAGCTAACTAATAAATGGCCCCAGTATGTATGATTGTTAAATTAAAGAAAAAACCATACATACATAAATACATACATAAACGTGTAATAGTAATCCAAAATTGCAGTTTTATACAAACCTCAGTTACTGCATTTACTGTACAGCTTTAATGGTGCAGCCTATCAGGCGTTCTGTACTGTTATTGTTATGCATTGACTATAATATGAAATATCCATAAAATATGTTTTCTAATTTGCTTTGTGCGATTTTCACAACGATGGAAAAGGGGTCCCTTGAGGAAAAAGGCTGCAGTGATGTGCGAGGCTTGGTGTGTGGAGATCAGCACGTTGGTGTCAAACAGATAATTACTGGCAGGGAGCCTGAGCCAATGCATCCGGCTGGAACAATGGAGGACCCAGCCTCTGGTTAGGGCACTGCAGGGAACCAAAAAAGGTTATATTCTGTAATAATCTGTTTATTAAAATCTAATACAAGTCTGTTAATGTCTTGGAGGAAAAAGAGAATGAATGTTTTTTGGAATCTATAGATAGCCTAGTTAGTGTAACCAGGATAAAAACACCATGCATTACAATACAAAGGATGTTTGTGTATTGTGTTTGTATTTGTCAACCTGGGAGTGGGAGCTGGCTGTGTAGGAGGAAGTACGGTAGCCACAATCTGGCGATACAATACGTACAATGATCTTGTCCAGTCTTGACTAAAAGAACTCAGGCCCTTTCCCTGATTAAATTAATATTAAAGTCAGCCACATTAAGGAGACTCAACACTAGTAGCTACCTGCTGTTGAGGTTCGGCAAAATATAGAGGATTTGATTTGTTTTTTCACAGCAGCCATGTTGACGTGAAATAGTAGGGTAGTTATTACCAGTAATACTAATTAAGGTTCCGTTCCATTTAGTGTAGCAGAGCCTTTCCAGTGAGCCAGCATGTACAGTAGCAGCAGCCTGACTCTGTTTGACCTGAATGGAACAGAAGCTTTGTTGGTGATATGTTTAGTTTCAGTATAATCCATGAAGACAGCGTCCATCGGGTGTGACGGCATTTGAGGAGTTTTTTCAGTCGTTACCAAAGTACCTACACAGTTTGCTGTTTGTTGCTGGAGAGAGTGCAGTTACCTTCCAATAATATTAAACATGAGCTGCTTCATATTTCCCTCACCCATAGTCCAACAACGGTTCCTTAAACGCATCGCCATATAGCACTGACCAGTTATGGGTGATTGTGGGAAGAAACTGGGTTTTATTCTTCTATTACGTAATATTTTAGGATGGAATCTAGTTTTATAAAAACATATTTAGGGAAAATATTTCAGAAAGTATAGAAGAGACACACATTAAAAGATAGTCTGATGAAGTCCTGAATGAGCTGAACATTTTGAAGTTTAAATGAAGTTTCTGTGTTGAACAGTGTTGAAATAAATAGGTGCCAAAAATGAGGAAGAATAAGAATAATAAAGCAAAACTGAGAACATAGTTTGAGGAACTGTAGGTACTTAAAGCTGCGGTACCTTTAAACTGAAAGGCAGTAATCACTAGGGTTGGCTACCTGTTTTCAGGAAACATTCAAGTTGTAAAAAGTCCAAACTCCTCCTACTACCACAGTGCTCGCATTCTGTAATAGTTCCCTGTAAACAGTATGCTGTTCACATGGTTTCATACTAATGTTTCAGACATACTAAAAAGATCATAACACTACATAATAATTATTAATATTTATGTCAAGTTGATCATCAAACTTGCTACCCTCCAGACATCAGAGCCTAAATCAGAGGAGCAGACCTCACCAGTCCCGTTATCTTCCCACTCTTCAGCTGGTAGATACATATTGTGTTTGACCAGGCGGACGAGGCCCTACAAGGCCCGAGGGTTCACAGGCCATCCGACTACTTCTGCTGCCATTCAGCTTGTGGGGTTGATGGGAGGGGCTTAGTGAAGTGATGCAAGGCAGTGAAGCTTTTGCATAGATTAGCAGGTATTGCCTTCTGCAGCTTTAATTAAATGAAGTGAATGAAGAAGACTGTGTGATATGGTCCTGGGTCTCCACATGAGTGAATTATGTGGTTAATGATTAACTACAGTTTTAGTAAGCAACCTGCACCAGAATATTCCACACTGAATGCATACAGTCATTTACTGTCAGTAAAACCAACTGTGTTGTATTTGGAGCGAGTGCGAGCCATCAGTGTGCTCAGCTAATACAGCAGAATGTCGCTCTGACACAGTCTCAATATGCAGTCAGCCTCAGGAGGAATTATAACCTTTCAGTAAATCTGGTGAACTATTTGCTAATTCTAAATAGTTTTCTCTCCTGTGTTTATGACTTAAAAACAGGTGGGAAAATAAGGTTTTACCAAGACAATCTTTCTTAAAAGTTCCTCAGTTGTTATTTGTTTCATCTGTGGAACAGGTGGGGAAATAAAAAGTACATCTGAGAACAGGTTTTTTCCTCCAAGTGTTTGCTGTTGTAATCCTTCAGCCACAAGAGGCTAAAGTGCACCACCCCGTGTTCTAAATAGGAGTAGAAGCTTCCAGGTGAATTTTTCATTAACTCCAAACACAAGGTATATAGTGTGATAGTAAGTTATTGAACATTACTGTCATGTCTTTCTTTGAGCTAGAAATACATGTTAATCAGCACTGAGAGAAATTCACTCACTTGGAAGAAAACGTGAATGACCTATTTATAAGTGGTGCACTCTTGTGGCCAAAATGAGTATTACAACATAAAACACATTCACCTATTTTCAGACTCATTATTTTTTTAAGGACCTTTGAAAGATTATCCTGGCAAAACCTTTTCCACCTGTTCTTGAGTCTTAAATACCATAGAAAATAATTAAGATAAGACTGAATTAAATGGATTATTAATTAAATGCCAGATTTATTTCTTATGTGCCTCTCAGGGCTTCTATAGAATAGACAAAACTAAATGTAAAAGATGAATGTATTTGTATGACACAGTTAAGACAAAGAGCGGGATCAGTTTTCATACGTTATTTATTGGTACCACGTTGTGTTCAGGGACCTGGAGCAGCCACCAGCAGCTCCCGCAGCAGGAACAACAGAGCTTTTTTGCAGAATTAAAATATATATTAAACAGAACTTCAAGAGATAAAAACAGCATGTTGTTTTTAGATTTTTTTTTTTTTTTTGAACATCAAAGTGAAGATTGTCACTTGTCTCCTTCTGAAGCTCAGACACCAACTCAAAAACCACATTTCTGTCTCTTAGCTTAATATTAAAATGCTTTAAATAACTCAAGGTTGTTTTATGTACTACAACGTTATTCCCGTTGGCTAATTCAACACAAACGACATGCAGTCTGATTTTTATCAGAGCCTGGCTCAACTTTAGGTTGGTCATAAAGCCTGGTTGTTACTGTTATTGGGAAATGATCAATATCTCTGTCTGTAAGGTTAACAGGACCCTTTTAGCTTGATAAGCCTGTTAGTCCGGATTACTTAAACCGGGTTTAAAAAACAGGGCTCTGATTGGACAACCAGATTTACGTGGCAGCTTCAAAGAGACTTTTTCGTAGGTGAATAAAACAACCTGAGAAACTTTCATTCAGTCAAGCTATCACAACAAGCTGAGAGGGAAGGGGAAAACAGAGGGATTCATAGGAGGGATGTTTATATTAGCATCTTATTAACAATCAAATTGCACTTCACTTAAAAAAAAAAAATCTGGGAGAGTAATACAGATTATCATCTACAAAAACATTCATACAGAGTGAGGAAGGAAAGAGGAATAAAAACATAAATATGTGAAAGAAAAGAAAAGATTCTAAGATATGAACAACAAATATAAGTTGACAAACAATGACATTTTCAGTAATCTTCCACAACAGGACAGAGAGTGAGACACTGGGGTTGAGAAGTATATTCTAGGTTTTTTTGAAGGTTACTTTTCTATTTATACTTTTTTTAAACCTTTTGTAATACTGTATTTGTGTTCAACAAATAGAATTAATAAGATAGTAGCAGCAGCTTTTTTATTTTTTGAATGTTTAATTTTTTTTGGGCTCTGTTTTCCAGTTGCAGGGGATGATGGGAGCTGACCTCAGGGCTGCTGAACAACTCGGGCTCACACTGGGGTCGTTTGCACTGAAACCAAAACCATCTTAACCACCAACACCATCTGTAACACTGCTTCATTTGTATTATAACATCAATATTTTCTTCTTCTCCTGCACCTTCCATCAAACGCAGTGATGTAACAGTTGTCTCTGGCAACTCTGATAGGCAACATTTCCAGAGGAGCTGCCTTTATATTGCTTTTTTATGCGAATGGGAACACTGAATACAAGCTTTCTCTGACTTCATTGCCTATTACTGAATGACTTGCCCATCACTGTTGCCAAAAGTTAGATTTGAACACTTGGATTTGAGGAGTTTAATCTGAAAGTGAAACAGGAAGAAGATGTCAGTGTGAAGGTGGTTTTGGTAAACAGGTTGCTGTTTGGTCTCTAGGAGGCACTGACTGGCTGCAGAGGCGGGCAGGGGGAGGAGCTGCCTTCCTGTCGGGATAACAGGACACTGCAGACACCCAGTCCTCCTCCACCTGTTGGTGTTGCCCCCTCCTGGACAGCGATGGTGATGTCTTCATTGTAGAGGCGTTTGATGCCGTCATAGAAGTCATCCACCTCCATCTCCTCCACCTGGACAGACAGACAGACTTATATTGTGACTCAGGTCTAGAGCTCTAACTAACCATTATTTTCATTATCAGTTATCAGGATGTCCCAATCTGATATCAATGATCAGTATCAGCTATACTGAGCTTTATTGATCTGATCCAATCTTTTGTTTTCCGTCAGCTGTCACACAGCTGCTTTTATACACAATGCAGCCATCATCAACTCTCTCCTCCATGCTGAGAGCCTGGGGCAGACAGTGGTAGAGAGCTGACACAGCCACACTCACCAGGCCAAGTAGTAAGCAACAATAGCCAAAAAAAAATTTAATTAATGTAATCTGCGCAAGAGATGGACGATGGAAATAAACAGTCAACAGAATACAGTCAGTTCATTCAGGTTAAGGCTGCACCTGCAAAACTGGAACTCCTTCCCGACAGCGACAAGATTAAAAACATTACAGAGGGTTTCTTTAATACAGTATTGTATAAAACAAAATAAAAAACCCATTAAGGAACAGCTTTGATGTAGGCTTTTTTTCTCTTAATGCAATGCAGAGATATTCAGTTGTCAAGCATATACATTGGATTGATTTTTTATGACTTTAATGTACTTGAAGTGTGCATTATCTAAAAAATAATTCCTGATCAGGACATCCCTACTAATCAGTCAAGTCTTTGGTCCTTAAAAGGAAGTGTTGTGTTGGCTCTCTGCTCTCTCACTGACACAGAGCTCAGAGTGGAGAGGCAGACAGCGGAGAGAGTTGACGATTGCCGCATCGTGCATGAAAGCCTTGTGAGTAAAAACAGCTGTGTAACAGCTGAAAAAAGATCGGATTGGATCAATAACACTCAATATAGCGGATACAATTCCTTAAAAAATGCCTTGTTTGGTGCCAATACAGATGGTTGAGACTGGATCAGAACATCCCTAACTAAACAATTATCCAAATTGTTGCTAAATTAATATTGAGTTGATTAACTAATCATTTCATCAATCATTTTGTTCCCCTCTAGGCCCTGCAGTAAGTTGTTTAAGTGTTTTTTTAAGGGGTAGGGTTACCTTGCGCTTGGCGGAGGCCTTGCAGCGCAGTGTGACCTTCTGCAGGTGGTTAAGATGACGGAGGTGTTTGGGTGGGGAGAGTAGGGCTGGGATGTTGCTGTTGGTGGAAGAGACGGAGGTCCAGGGCTGTTGCTTCCCCTCCTCCCTGCCAGCAGGTGTCTGTGGCTGGGAGGGGGCAGCAGTGACGAGGGTGTGGTCCCTGGAAGACTCGGCATCAGAGGTGATGATCCCTGGAATGTTCCAGAAATACTTTAATACTTATGTACATGTACTGAATATTTTCAAGTAAATAAACATACATCAGTGCAGCAGAACCAGACATATCAGATATTTTATTCCACACATTCTTCTTCCTTGTTAAAACCCACAGTTCAACTTGATTGAGTTTTGTGTATGTTACGCTAGTAGCGGCTAATGTAGCCTCAAGCAGCAGTAAGGAACAGGCTACAGAGGACTGGTAACTTCACACTCCTCCAGAGCTACAAAAGGCTTCATACCACTTTTGTTACATATGCACTTCAAGTAGAATCTGACCAGTGGCAGGCACTAAGAATAACTATATAGAAACAAAGAAGACCATCAAGCACGAAGACTGGCAATGTAGGTCATATAGTATAGAGGCATCAGAATTAAACTGAGACAGTTTCATAACTCGTGTGTTTAACATACCCAGTGTGCAGGGGGGGAGTGTGGGGTCCTGCTGCAGGGGTTGGTAGATGTAGACAGTGTTGGGAGGCAGGGAAGCTCTCAGTGTGGACAGACTACGAGCCACCAGCTCTCGACTCCGAATCAACTCGGAGCTGTCGATCTGAGAGAGAGGGAAGAGGAGGAAAGAAGAACTGAATGATTTTTGTCCATATCAAAAAGCAGGTCTAGAAGAGGTTTCTGTGTGTTTTTGCTCTCACCCAATGCACCTGTTCAGTGACCAGATATTCTAATTTCAAGTCCTGTTTTTATTCTGTTTGATCCATTTTGAGGAACTAAATGAAACAGGAGTTTCCTCTTTGCTCAGAAGTTCAGCGTGTGCTTTCTGCTGCTTCACCATCAACACTTCTGTTTATTTGCTTTGGTCATGTGACTGAATATTTAGAACTTCTTATTGGCCACAAGTTATCCCTAATAAATGAAAGAGTGTGAGTCTGGTACCTGTGCCTTCCTCAGCAGGTCGATGGTTAGAGCCAGCCAGTCAGGACAGCAGGTCTCCAGCTCCAGGGTGATGAGGGCCAAGGCCAGCATGGATCCTCTGAGCTACAGGAACACATGAGGGACAAACTTCAGGCAGGCACCAGATGTATGAAAACCTGAACCTCAGAGCTTGATTAGCCTCAGTGATGTGTTCGAAAACAGAACATGCTTTAAATCGTCCACTGAGGAGCAGAGCTATTTACCGTGCAGAGTAAAGTGAGGATATGTGTGTGTGTACCTGTAAGAGTGTGTGGTCGGCCAGGCAGTGGTAGAGCCGGCGTGTGAGCAGGGTGAGGTGCTGAGAGCGGTTCAGTCCCAACATGGCGTCCAAAAACCCAGAGCGACACGACAACACCATCGCATGGAACTGTGGGTAAGGTAGTAGAGTTGGAGAAAAATAATCAATGAGTCTTTTTAAAAATTAACGTACATTTTTTAAAAAAGTATTATGTTTTGTTCCAATAATTAGCCAATTGTAAAATAAACGATAAAATCAGGTTGAAAGCAGCTGAAAGTTGTGAAGCTCCAAAGGGTTTCTTCTGACCTTTTTACTATTTGTATTTGTAAGTGTTTCTGTTTGTAATACAGTACTTTATGTTGTTACTCATGATGCCATTGTTGGTGTTTAAAACAAGGATGGAAAAATCTGAAGGTCGCCCGTCTTTTTGACAGATGAACACTGAGGGTGATCTACGGTAATGTTAAGTGATTCACACCACAACACCGTCAATAACCATGAGTAGACCACCTTTCTTGAAAATTATATGCCATTAAATGTCTCATCTTTCAAAAATGAAAATGATAAGAATAGATTTAGGAATTTTTACAACCCTGACGAGAATGTCAACTTCTGATTGGTTCCATGGCAGATAGCGATAAAGGTAGAAATGTTGAGTGCTATGTAACATCTACAGATGGTAGGGATTAAAAACAGACTCCATTAAATTACCTACAGAGTGTAGATTTTACTACAGAACCTGATTTAATTCCCTGAAACATCACAGATAGAGAAACTCCTCTAGTTAAACTTGTTAAAGTAAAGTAAACTTCAGGGGCTGAAACAAAGAATAAAAATGTTATCCAGCAGGATGATCTGTAGGAAGGAGAGCAGCAACATCCTTTTGCCACCAGACGTCACTAGTACACTGATTAGAATCTACAAACATTCTACTGAATGAATGTTCAACGAGTAACAAATAAGCCAACTGACACGCACGCACACACACGCGCACACACACGCACGCACACACACACACGCACGCACACGCACGCACACACACACACACACACACACGTTTAACTTTGAAGTCCACTAAATGTAGTTCTGATCATGTCATACACGGCGAGGAGTGTGTGGGGGTGTGACTGACGTACGATGTGCAGGAAGTCCAGTGCTGTGGCGGTGTGCAGATCCCAGTTCAGTTTATCCAGGATGATTCTCTCCATCCTCAGGATCTCTGATGGAGAACAGCCACAGCTGCTGGAGGCAGCCAGCTCCTTCAGAGAGGGCACACACTGAGACACACACACACACAATTACCTAAACTGTCCTCATACAGTCAACTGCACGTATCTATTGTCTGCTTGTGCGTGCATATATGTGTGTTGTGTTTGTGTTTACCTCATCCTCCTCACAGGTCTTAGCAGCGAGGAAGAAGCAGGCGATGGCGATGCAGCGCAGGTACTTTGGACGAGCCTGGAGACAAACAAGCCCATTAATCCATAAAGTGTTTACAGTTTTACAGCAGTGTGCTGGGGACAACCTGACATCTGCTGACAAGTCTGTTGGAATACTGTGGCCATGTACAAAGTGGGATCAACAGACCAGGCACATGTGTTACTAATAACATTAACAACAACTGCATTTAGGTTATCTGTTTCCAGGTTCCTTGTATTGTGCACGCTCACAGTTATGGCATAGTGGGACACTTAATGGAACTCGTTAAGGTTCTCAGCTACACCTTTCCTGCTATGACGATTAAAAATGGCTGCTGTGAAAAAGTAAGAATTTTGATTAGTAAATCAGCCGTGATATATTTTTCCCTTTTTCCACCAAGCAGTTCACATTAGAACGGTTATTTTTTCGTCTCCATTGTCAAAAGTTGTGGATGGTACCAATAGCACCACTCTATTCTGTCTGGTTTTTCATTTCCCTTCTGTTGAAGCTAGCACACTCAACCGGGGCAGTGAGGTGGAGTTAGAAACCCTTCAAACCGCTGACTGGTCAGAGAGAATTTGTGCAACCAGTGGTTTGTGCGCCAATGTACGGTTAAACTACCAACTGTGTGTGGTTAAACTACCTACTGTGTGTGCGTAATGATGAATATGAGAGAGAGAGAGAGAGAGAGAGAGAGAGAGAGAGAGAGAGAGAGAGATAAGTAGACAGTGAACACAGTGATGTTGTCAATCTGGCAGTAAATGTACAGTGTATGTTACAGTGGGTCAGTTATTAAATAGTGCAGCTTCAACCGTGCCTACATTTAAGGATACTGGTGGAAATGTAACAGATCTAAGGTTTATGTACGGGTTTTAAGGGTACTATAGCAAAAGTGTTATACGTCAGAAACGTGGCTACTGTAAACTACATTTGCGAGAACAGAAACAGTGATAGGGTAAGGGGTAAGGGATTAACAAACAGTCAAAGTCAACCGTCACCACCACGTTATGCTCTTATGAAGCAGGCAGCAGGATGCAGTGCTTGTGCTTGGAGTTGTTTTAGACAAGAACAGTGCTAGATGTGTTCTGAATACAAAACCTTTAAATATTATTAAATATTAAATGAAATATTACTCATTATTATTCAATTAAAGTCATAAAAGTAATTCTAATTAGTTCTTCAATCTCTGTTTGTAGCAAAGCAGTTTGTGTTAGTATTACAGCTGCACTGATCAATACCCACTTGAAGTGCACTGGATAATGCCTACAACGCCATTTCTTTCAGACGATTTAAAACATGAATCAGCATTTTTGTGGTTGACTGATGGGGGAAAAAAGCAGAAAGCACGAGTGAGCAGTCTTTAGTGATGAGGTAGCGGAGATCAAAAAAACGTCCTGATCTGACAGTGCATTCTGGACTGACACAATTCCTGTTCCTGTGTGAACGCAGACTCTCAGCTGTAAGGCAGCTGGAAGAGTCATCATAGTTGGATGCGGCAGTGGGCATCAAAGACCGCCCACCCCTAGTAAACTAAGGACAACCTGAGGGGCCCTGTCTTCCTTTTTGGGTTAAAAGCAGATCATTAATAAAAGCAGCTCTGTTCTGTTAGTAGTACTGGTGTTTTTTTTTTACCTTGATGGGAGTGAGGAAGCGGTCCAGGATACTAACAGCTAACACCAGGGTCTCTGGGTATAGCTGCAGTCTGCCGTGGAGCTCCGTCAACCATCGCACAGCCTCATCCCGCTGGCCCGGGGAGATGTCTGTATCCTACAACAAACAACAAGGTTAACAACATCGTCAACGGCCTCATCTCACTAAGCCTCAGGGATGTTTGTACTGAGCATTTGTTCTTGTTCAGGTTTCCTCAAGGGGACAATAACATGTCATCATAGTTGCTGAATTTATCCTCCTCCTCAAGACAAATTATATTTCAGCTCCAGTCTAGAAACAGGTAATAAATAAATAAATATTTAGCTTTTTAAGTAGTAACTACTTAAACCTTAAGTCTACTATGATATATGATGAAGAAAAGCAGCAAGTCCTCTCCCTTCAGAAGCTGAAATCATTTTCTGCACTATTTGTGCTTGAGAAAGGACTAAAATGATAGATCAATGATCCCCTCGATCAACTGACTAATTGTTTCACTTCTATTATTACATTGTCTAAGTCAATCCATTCTTTATGTCATTAAAAATAAAAGCTGAAATAAATAAATGTAAAATATTTGTCTACAACTCCCTTTCAGCCATTTCTGTGGATACATAATGATCCAAAAGCCATTTCTACAGCTAACTCAGTTTCACAATGAACATAAGGGAACCTATTTCTGGACAAACACAAGGGGAAACAAACAAAGAGGCCTCGAGTCCTGAGGAGCTTTCCTTTCTCTGAGACAGCAATGCTATTTCAAGGCAACACTTGGCCTGGTTTAAACTGCAGGGCCAAACATTGGCAGACAGGACTTAACTGAGTCACCTAGTTTCAGATGAGGACAAACAGTACCTTCCTAAACCAGCTCGACAACCAGACCAACCCGATCCAAAAACATTCCAGGAATTCCATTTGTTAACCATCTGACAGCTGAAACAACTCAGCTGATGATTCCTTGTCACAGGTTTCTATCCAATGAAAACACTGTATGAAGGGTGTTGTATGACATGTACAGCCTTTTAATTTGCATACTCAGTACGTATTTTTAAACTGAAGCTGGGAGGAGGGAACTCCTGTATCTGATGTTGGTTGGAAAGGGTGAAGGTGTTAACAGGCTGCAGATACAACAGAGTTTTGTTAGGAAAGTTTGAACACAACAGATGCAGACATACTATACAGTTACTGTAGAATTGTAGCTAATTAACTTTACGGTAGATATTGCTGCAACTTCTCAGTCATAAACTGTGGTCTCAATTCCACACACACTGGAACAGATTGTAGACTGTTAGTTGTTTCATAAACCTTTGATAAGGAGAGCGATAAAGAAAAACTCTGAGGTTACACCAGTCCATCTGTATGAGGGCTGGATGACGCAACCAACATAAATGTCTTGATAATTGTATTTCTTATTTGCCTCACTAATAATAATAATAATAATAATAATAATAATAATAATAAACTGTAAAAAATAAATATTATATTATCTATTAAAAAGGTATGTTACACCAAACACCAAAATTGTTAGCATTAGCACTAATGTTGCAAGCTTAATGGCTGTTGCTCACGCAGATAGTAAAGACTGCCATCACTCCCAATACAACTGAGGTGAGTGGGATTTTCAACTGTGGTGCTTAAAGCACTAAAAACTCAACAGCAGCAGTCTTTCTAGAAACACTGTCCCTCAGTTACTCAGGATAATCCCCACACACCACTGCCAACAGATCTCAGTACAGCACTCTGGTATGAATAGGTCAACTGTGGCTTGAATACATGTTCATTTGTGGGTGAAAGTGGTTTAGGATTGATGATAATAGCTGCTGTGAACACCAAATTATAACACCAAATTACAAGATGCTTTCACTATTCTACCAACCAGCTATAGCTTTACAAAACCACACGTAATATAAATATGATAGTTGTCAAGAGTTTATGCTGAGGCAGAAAAACCTACAACAAGTACTGGTAAAAGTGACCAGTATTTGGCTGCTCATGATGGTGTCATTGTCGGCCATACGGCAACACCATGTTGAACCTAGGCTAAAGGTGCTACTTTTTCCCCCTTTTTTTTGTTTCTTTCACATAAACATACAAATTATATAATTTAAAAAGCATCTTTGTAATTCAATAGAAATGTTTGTATGTGTAGTCAGAAATTTCCTGAAAAGGATGCCTATAATTCATTTTCCTGATTTGTCTCAGGCCTGAAATCACTGGTTCAGTGAGTGGAATGTGTAACGCTGGACTGGCAGCAGGGGCAACAGGCCCTGTTGGCCAACTAGTCTGCAACTTGACACCGTACAACCTCTCGGCTCTTAGCTGTCCAACCTAAAAAAAAACGGCCTACTTCCAGCATGTTTCCACTGCTGGACATAAAAGACAAAGTCTGTCAAGGTGACATCAATTTTCTACTGCTTGTCCAGAGCGCAGGGGCAGCTGCAAGGTAGTCCACACATTATTTCTCCTGAGCCACTTCTGTCAGCTCTTTCTGGGGGATCCTGAAGGGACATGCAGTCCTTGTGTGTTTTACAAGTTCAGGGCAACTGGAGCATACCCAACATTTGGCTTTTGTCTTCGACCTCCACATGACACTGAAGAGGTGTATCAGCTGACTACATCAAAATCCTGTTTCAAGGACATCTCTCCCTGGTTCCTTGTCACTGCAGAGCTTCCTCAGTGCCCTCATCCAGGAAGATGGGCAAAGCTTCTTCTTCCACAGTGGTTACTGCTGGTCAGGTTCAGAAGTTCCAGCCTAGGAAACATTCTGCCTCCTGAGTCAGCTGAGGGTTTGCAAGAAATAGGTTTGTATGACAAGGTTTATCTGTGGAAAAAGGGTGTTTTTCTGTGTTCTAGTCTATCAGAATTACTCCCATCTATCTGGCCTTTCAAAAGCCCTTGGACTTGTTGCTCGCCGACAGACAAGGTTGTACACAGAGCGAAGCTCCCTCCTAAAATGAGCTACTTCCCAGCAGCCATTTTTTTTTACCCTAGGAGAGCGAAGTGATAACCTACACTACTCTGGCCTACCTGGATATTCTCACCCTAACCAATCTCAGTCCTCATGCTTAAACCCAACCAACCCAAACCATCGAAGGCAACGAGTCAGACGGGTCATGTGCGCTGCGCTAACACTGGCAAATACTGTTTTAGAGTAGCGAATGCCAGCTCAGCTTTCTAACTCTCACTTGCAAGAGTGTATTTTACCCAGCAACACTGCGGCTGTATATGTGTCTCTGAGGTGGCCGACTGCCTCACTAGTTTACATGCTGCTAACTTGGCTGAAGCCACTGTTATCTGTCATATCTGTCTCAATGGCAACATTTACTGCCTTTTATTGGTCTCTTCGTTATCAACATCAAGTATAAATATTCAGGTCTAGGGCCTAGACAAAGAGGTGTTTGTTATTCTTCAAATAAAGTTGGATTTATTTGTATTAACTCAATATCATATCCAAAGTCTCATTAGGCTTCACTTTAAGCTGTTTAATGTCTTGGTCTTTGTTTAGGTTATTCCTGTGTTCACACAGATTAACCCTCTGCTAATTTCATAACCAAAGGTCATGCTGAGGAAAACATTTTCTGTTTGGTCATTGTTTTACATATCCAGACCCAGTGAATTTATTAACACTGGAAAATGACAAAAGTAGTGCCTGGATGGAGAACAAAGCTTTTCCCTGATTAGCCAACCTGGATCCAAAACCAGACAACAACAGATCAACAGGAGGTCGACTGTATTGCAGATTTAACTAGCAGAGACATGAACGTGCTGCAGTGACTCAGCAGCAGCAAATCTGGATTAACAGTCAGAGATTACCCCACTGCTAATTCCATTTCATTTGAACAGCACACTTTCAGATCAACTGTGAATAAACAAAGTGCAGGCAGCTACCATAGTGTCACAAGGGAAAAATAAAAATCCCACACACGCATGAGTGAAGAAAGGAAAGTAAACTAACTCAAGCATTAACCACCATCGTCAATACCTCATTTCTTGGTCACATCAGCCTTGTGATGATAAACTTTTACAGTTTATACATGCAGCAAATATTACCTTTATTTTCTATGTACATTGCCCTTTTTACATTAGTGTAGCACTGCAGGTTTCTCATATCCAGATTAGTGACGAGGGATACCCTCCTGCCAACCCTGTTACCTCAATTAGCATCAGATGAGGTTGCAATCACTACTACACGGGATGTTGAGGGCGAGCAGAATAGGTTCTACAGTACCGATGTAGGGTAGATGATGCAGGATAAAAACATGGAGGACAACTTCCTTATTGTCAGCCACTGTAGACGTGCCATTTATTGGAAGATAGTAGATAAAACTGTATTTCTTCTGCCGGGTTTCTGCAGATTTCAACAGGTTAAATTTCCGGCTTTTTAAGACCATTATCAATGCACTGACATGTACTGGCCAACAAACAGTAAGAACAATATGAAGGAATCAGTATTGATTCCATGTCAGTTTTGTTTTGTAGTTGTTACAGCGTGATCAACAAAACCTTTTCCCAAAACCACATTTAAAAGTGACACTAAAAAAATCTAACTTTATACAAGTAATGTTACCTTCATTAATCTAATACATTTTAAGTAGTGCTGTCAGTTAAACGCGTTATTAACGGCGTTAACGCAAACCCATTTTAACGGCGTCAATTTCTTTATCGCGAGATTAACGTTTGTTTAATTTTGTAGTTTTTTTCACATGCTGTTGCAACAACTAGTAACATTAGAAAAACTACAACACCACACCGGATCTAGCTAGACCGGAAACAAAACAACAGGCACGCTGCACACACAGAGTAGTAGACGTTACGTTTTGAGTGGATGGCGAGCGCGAGACGCCGAAATGGATGCCAATAATATTCTGAATGGAAAGTTTCCTTTTAAAAAGTTGCAAAATGGTTGATAAGAGCATTAAAATAAGAAAAAAAATAATGGGACAAAAAGAAATCAAGGGACATTTAGAATAGATAAAAATGTGTGATTAATTGAGATTAATTGCGAGTTAACTATGACATTAATGCGATTAATCGCGATTAAATATTTTAATCGTTTGACAGCACTAATTTTAAGATCTGTCAAACTCACATTTAAGACATTTTAAGGTCTAAAATTCTGATTATTGGATTTTAGACTTTTTATGACTATATTTGTTCCACGACAAAAAATAAAATCAATGCTCTGTGCATGCCAGTCCAGTTCTTCAACACCCAATTGGGAAAATCTTTTCTTTAGGAACCTAGCTCTGTGGACAGGGACGTTGTCATGTTGAAACAGGAAAGGGACAAACAACGTTGGGAGGACAACTATTGTCTAAAATATAATGGATGCTATGGCATTTACATTACCCTTCGCTGGAACGTAGGAACCTAGACCAATCCATGTAAAACAGACCCAGATCACAAGCTCACAAACGTATATGATTGGGCTATCCAAATACCTACCTATCATACATGTAAACATGAACCACAAAAAGATCAAATCTATGTGACGTGTTGTGACTACTGCAGGGCATCTTAGGTGCATTTGGACACCAGTATCAGCATTCAGCAGACAATGGACTCTATTTCTTATTTGTTTACCACTGGAGAACGGGGGAGGTAAGGGTGAAACAATGAAACCAGGGAGAACAACACCTCCACCAGCAGGCAAAAAGAAATCCTGTGTCATGTCACAGGAAGACTGCCATTCTGTAAAATATGTGACTGTGGAAACAAAATACCACGTCACAGTTACACAGAGAGGGCTGAAAACTGAACCTGGTAACCAAGCTAATGACCTTAAATGAAGTAACATACTGCTGAGTGGATTTCTAGAATATATAAAACTATATTTTATTATACATTATAGGCCTATTGCAATAATTATGGTGAATAAGATTGTCATCAAACATTTAAGCCAACATGATGCCAGAATAAACAGCAGGGTTTCCCCTACCATTACTATATTATCTGTTAAGGAATTAATGACTGACCAACAGCACTGAAAATGTAACTTAAACTAAAATCTTGAGAGGGCAAAAACAATGGGATTAAAATAAGATTATTATTATTATGAATAAACAGGAAGGTATGAAATCATTTCACAGGTATCACGAGAGGACACGCCCGTAAACCGGGTGAGACCAGTTGAGGGTGTGATGACTCTAACCAATCTGTTTCAGAATGTTTCGGAATGTGTCTTGAGACATGCAAACCGGGTGAGACCAGCTGTGTGGTGCTGTAATGAAACTAAACGTTTGTGTAAGAGGAGTCTTTGTTCATTGACTCACTGTGTTTCTGGTACATCATTGCTTTATGATTACATGTTATCTAGTGCTGAGTCTTGGATGCACCAGAGCTGGGAACACAATACTAACTTAATCCATCTCAGCAAGTCGATTCATGTATTCAGAGTTACAGCAAACATCTGCCAGTTTGGTGGAACTGTGTCACCAGTTTCCACCCACAAATCAATGTGTGTCATCTATTTTCTCAAATTTCTATCAATTCCAAATACAAGGCAAACAGGAATTTGCTTTTGAAAGGATTTGTTGTTGACCCTAGCAGTTCCACTGTTTATGATGCTTACAGTTTCAATAAACTGTTGCTAAAACATTTATGATCAGTTATACCTTTTGTGGTGTTAGACTGTTCAAATACCTGTGTAAGGTATTTGCTGTTAAAGTTATCATCTTGGGAAAACTATGACTATGTATGGATGCATCTATTTAAAGGAAGAATCAGTGTCCCAAACTGAAGCACCAGAATCATTTTCTCTCTGTGTCAAGATGTATTTTGTCCATGAAATGTTTTAGTTATTGAATGGCAGCACCCAGAGGTGAATCCTCACCTGAGAGGAGGGCTTCTTTGGCACGTAGATCCTCCACATCTTGGCTTCCCTAGAGGCGGCCTTTTCCAGAAGAAAAGACAGCCTCTGGCGTCCCCAGGGTTCGAAGAACTTCATTCTTTCCTCCCCTGGTTGAGCCTACCTCCCCACTGGATACAGCTACCTGCACAGGGACACATCAGAACATCACATACTGTAATCCATCCAAAACTGGTGAGCTTGAATTATACTACACAAACAATGCTGTTGACATAACTTTATGACACAAGTTTTGCATCAATATTCCCACTGTTTTTCTGCTAATACAACATTGGGGGTTGAGAGCAGACAGAGGTGTGAATGACAGTAAAATGTTATCATGGGCCCCTCATCAAAGGTTGCATATATATATATATATATATATATATATATATATATATATATATGCCACTAGTAGCTTTTCCCTGTCAGACCGACTTTGTTTTATACTTTTAGAAGACTGAGGAAGTAAATAGAAATTCACAATCAAGAAACTCAAACAGAGAAAGGTTAGGGTGGGAAATATGACAATACCAGTATACTGTAAACCATGCACAGTATAAATTTGTCAACTACCAGAGACTGTGTTTCCATTGTGGATACTATCCCTTTAATATCTCTGGGTGTATTGTGGATAGTGATAAACTGATTAATCAGTCTGCTATTAACTGGGTCAATTATCTGACATTTTAAGATAAACGACATCGGCCGATGTCTGTGCTTATGAGGCCAGTAAACAAAACATATGTTCAGACAGATCTGCTGGCAGCATTGTCAGTGTGGCTGCTGTGGAACCATGTTAGAGCTCCCCCTTTGTGTGTTCTGGGAAGCTGGTGAAAAAGCTGGTTTCAAGCCCTGCACTATAACTCTGCTGTAAACATACAAATTATAGATTATAATTATTATTATACAAACCTTTTCTTTGTTTTGATATCTGCATAATATACCAGCCACCGGAAGCCATGCTCTCTAAATACTGGCATTTGCCATTACAAAACCCATATAGGTCGACCTGTAATTGTGGATGATGTTGAATTTTAATAAGCTTTTCGCACCAATGGGAAGTTCTTTGATCTGCCAGGTATTTCATTGGGGCTAACCAAAGCCAGACATCCCTGTTGGGTCTCAGCAGAAAATGTATTATATAACAATATATATGGATACTGGGATATAAAATGACATGCATTGGGATATAGAAAGTGAATAATTACCCCCCACCCAGATGCATGAAAATACAAAGAAATCATTTGTGTTGGGTAAATATATTTTTCTTCTATCCTATCCTGTTAATAACGTAATAATGTGTGCATGCTGATGTTTGTGCTAAATGTTGCATCAGTCCACTGTTCCTGTTCTAGCAGACCCCAATCACACTGTGGTAACGTTACCTATTTCTTTAAAGAAACTCCATAAGAACAACCTTTGTTTCTGCTATTGCATATTCAGCATAAAGTTACATAATATCCAGCTACGGTTAGCTTTGAATCAAGCTCACTGCAATGAATTCAGTCACCGTCTAAACAGTGAAATCCAACATCTTCTGTTTTCATTGGGAACTACCTTTAACCTCCTCCCAAAAGTCCCATTGTGCTGGAAACCACCGGGCCTCCCCCCGCAGGTGCATTACAAAGCGTTTCCTTCCATTATTACCCGGAATGCAGCTATTGCTTGGAGCTAATTTGACAGCCTGGCGTCGCTAGCAACTAACGTTAGCTAGCGACGCGACGTCGAGCACAAACCAGTATGTAGCTGACATATTTTCAACTTAATGTTGAAAACGTTGGTCACCACCCTCGCTTTGTCTCATGTAAAAGAAGTTGGGGTGCGTTTACGGCAAAGACTGCGCCAACCTACAAAGTAGGGACATTTAAATGGCTGACTCACATCCAGCAAGTAGCCGTAGCCCCGAGCCTTACCTCCCCTGCGAAGCGGAGAAAACCACAGTTGGATTTCATCCGGTCCACTCAATTCCAGGATAAGTAAAGGGGTGAAATCGGGGACCCGTTGTTGAGTTTAATCGTCCATCCCGGCATCCATGGTGCTAAGTATAGGGGAAAAGGGGTTGTTATAAAAAATATATAAAAATAAATGAACGGAATATAGACAGGCGTCTACTTCCGAGGAGGGGACTGGGGGGAGAGACTGGAAGCAGGCTCCGCCCACCTCCAGGCCGGACCAGAACAGTATGTAGTCAGTGGTTGAGCCAATGTCTTCGTTTTTATGTCCCAAACATTACACATGAGATTTACCCAGCTACAACAACAGCTGTTTAGTTCCCACTTCCCCAATTGACTCAATTAAAGTTTAAGCAGCATTACTGGCTTCATATTCACTTCAATTGCTTTGATAAAAAAATGAGAATCAAAGCCATACTTCTTAACAATAAACAGAGCCACACCAGATATCCATTTCCCTCCATGTACTGTCGCCTAAATTCCAGCTCCTTTGCTTACATTATTGTGCCACTGACATGTAGCTCAGTGTTGCATTGTGTTACAGGTAGAAGGGGCATTCAGAGGCTGGGGAATGACTGAGGATGCAGTGATGTGGGCAGCAGAGAAACCCCAGGATGAAGCCAACTGTTCCGTACCTGGGGCTGTATTACAGACACTTTAGAACTTAACTGTTTGGTAACCATGGTAATTAGAGTTAAGATCTGATATAGGAAAAAAGCCATGGCAGATGAACAGTTCCTAAGTCATCTATCTTATACCTCTCTGTCTTTATTTTATGTTTATGCTGCAGTATGTTTTAATTAAAAAAAAACAAAGTTGTTTAGGCCGGTGAGATGAAAATAAAAGTTGATAGGTGATGTTGGTTTGAGTATTATGATTTCCTAACCTGATTTAAGATATGATGAAGTAAGATATGATTCCTAAAGTTAGTCAGGATCTTAGACTCTTCCTGTCTTAACTGAATTCTTGCAAGTTTCTGTAATACAACCCCAGAACTATTCACACAGTCCAAATAACAAACAACATGTCCAGAGCCTTTAAATACAGTCAGTAATAAAAGCATTCATTGCTTGTTTGTGTTTGGATGTACATGAAGAGTACTAGCCATTTCTTTATTGTGACTACAACCTTTAAATGTATGTCAGAATTAAACATTTTTAAGGAAATCTTGTTGCACATAAGAGTGGAGGGGCGAAGAGCATAGGGTCACATGCACAGACTCGGCTGTCTGGGCCTAAAATATGCACAAATAAAAACACAGAATATTGTTGTATTAGTATCAGTATTATAAGGTTGCAATAAAGAAAAAGAAATAAATTATTTTGGAAAGAAGAGGGAAACTGTGACTGAACAGTTAATACTGAAGACACCACTGGCAGTGTTGTGGTAAACAGGAAGTGAAGACAAATGTGCAATTTGTAACATCAGTTTAAAATAAACTGAAGTGGGGTGACTCTCTTTTTACCAGCATATCCCATCATTTTCTTTAACAGTTGCAGATGGCAGAGCTGATCATTGAAAACTGAGAGTTTATTAGAGGAACAAAACATTAGCACAGTCAGAACTACTATTCAGATTCCTTCAATATAAATTCTAGTTTTGCTCATTTAAAACGGATTTCCTTGCTTATATCATTTAGTTCCTCCCAATTACTAGCATTTCTAATTCCCTGGACACTACGGTAAGATCTAGAGCTGACTCTACTCCATTGCTGAAATCAACCCTGGTGCCTTTCCCATTGATTATACTTGCTAATAATAACTATCTCTCTTATATTCCCCCAAATCTCAGGAACTACTATCAGTATTGTGCTTAATCGATACCCTCCCATAAGATAACAAAGGTTGCCCATCCCCCTCCCTGACCACCGTCTTTGTCTTGTAAAGTCCAGATATTTCAGTAAGGTCTCTTGAATGCAGATAACTTCTGGTTTATCGTTTAACTGTTATATATATTTCTCAAACTATTGACCTTTCACAATAAGGCTTCCACAAAGACCATAAAGTTAAATTTGTCCACTATCAAGGTGTTATCTGTTACTGCTTCATGGGACTCAGATTATGCTCCTGTGGTAATCTAGGTTAATGGACAATCCTGCCTCAGTTTATATGAGAATATTTAGGTACTTTCAATGGGACTTATGAGTTTAAAATGAGCCTGGTAAGCTTTATGACATTTTCTGTGATATATTATTTACATTAATAAAGAGTTTAAAATGAATTCTTCTATTTTTCTTTACTTTGCTAACACATTATACAGCATGTAAAAGGTGACAAGAGTTAGGCAATTTTTTATATATAAAACCTACAGTACAGTAAACTCAACCCTGCTTTACATCAAAAATGCATTTGCGAACCCACCCACGCAAAGGAACTCACATACTGTATAGACAAACAGTGATCATAAACCTGAGAAAAAAAGGTCTCTGTGTACATTTGAATGAACACAATGTAACACCAAATATTCTTTTGCAAAATATAGAGTTTATGGTGGGTTTTTTCTGTAACTTTGATTATGATGTAACCCAGAGATCTGTGTTTTTGGTTGCGTGGGCCTACGTTTGGGGATGTAGTGGTTCCTCAATAAAGCAGAACTCCAACATAAAGACGTATTTGCTGACTCCAACTATGACAGTTACTGCTTGGAGAATTCCCTTCGAGGGATGACTTGACGACTACATGAATGGTTTTCTGTTCTTCCTATATTTGTTAATTTCCTCTTAACAACTACTGAATGCAGATTGTTGTCTACCCACTACAAGTTATTTTACTGTATCTGTTTCCCTATGTTGTTAACACTGGAACAGGCTGAGAACCATTTTCACAGACGTTATTTATGACATTTATCATAGAGCTTGCTGAAGACAATAAAAGACACAGTCAAAAGACACTACGTAATGCTAAGATTGCGTCAGGGATCTGTATAACCACGAGCCAATCAAAGCCTTCTATTTTGGGCGGACTATTTGAACGCACCAAATTGCAGCTCGCCGATTGGCTATTGGAAACATCACTCAGATGGGGATCGTCTCATGCGATAGATACGCTGTATTTCGATTTCAGTGGCATTTATCAGTTGACTGAAGATTGATTATCGATCTCAAGCACAAACTTGTGGTCGATAATGTTAGAAAATAAGTTAAAATGATACCAAAACATTAGGGTGCAAGCTGAATTCCTATCGTTGAGCACGAAAGGGGCTGATTTCTTCTTCTCGAACCCAAGCCTTTGATTGGTTGCCACATGTGACGTCGCCATGTGGGCGTGAACGTTGTGAACATCAACAAAAGAGAGAAAAAGGAGAAAGGAGAAAGACGAGAAGGACTCTACGATACAGCAGGACAGAAACAGATATGTGGATTTAACCTGCACTAACAGGTAGAGTAAACCTTTATACATATATTAAAACACTATAATGTACTGACTGAACGTATTTGCTGAACCAACGTTACATTTTGCCTTACACTTATCTCGAAAGAGGAGAGAAGGGAAAAAAAGAGCTGATGAAAGTGAGCGGTCGACAATGGGACGTTATTTTACCCATAATCCTAATTAACAGGAGCTAATGACTCTCCAAAATGAAGAACTTGTCTCTTTTTCTTCTGCATTTAATTTTCTATCAGGCCATTTCGACAGAACTCGTACAGGGAAGATGTTATTAAAGGGTATTTTCTAGTTTCACTATCTGTAAGGAAATAGTGTCATTTATGGCGAGTGCTTCCCTTTTCTTGTCGTAATTTAAAGATCAAAAACAACAGTTTGACGTTAGTTTGCACGTAACGGTATCCTTCCTACAGCTGAAGATGTTTTTCTTCTCGTCTGTAATTGTGTTATTGGTATCCGCTCTACCCGTCTCCTGTTTGTAACACGGTTATATCCATAAGGAGAAACCAACACAAGCTAATTTTGGTAGGTTTAGTGCACCAACAGTCCACTATACCGTCTAAAGCATTAGTTTGGCGTTGATAACCGTTTTGACAGTATCATTTGATAGACCTTTAACGTTTGAGGAATGAGACATATCAGCCCCTCCCCCGCTCTTACAGAGAGGATTTAAAACCATAGCTAGCTGCAGCTAACGCTAGCTTTCTTACTTGTCATCAACTATCTAAAACGGTAAAGAAAGGAGGATTTCCAAACGTGGGGATTATGTTTTTGTGTATTTTAGGTTGGTTATTAACCGGCAGAGCCTTGGAGGAGAAAAAAGCAGTTGTTTTTCGGTCAATAGGACAGAAGGCGTCTACCAGAGGAAATCTGACACCGGAGCCCAGCTGAGGGAAGTGGGCTGGGCTCCGAGCTGTGACCCCCGTTAGGGCTGAGAGCCAATGTAGGCCACTGCTGTACAGTAATAACACACACACATAGCCCGGAGGACAGACTCACCGTGTCTACCAAACATGGATATATATATAATGGCATTTTAAAATATGGCTCGGTATTCTTCTTAATTATTTATAGATATATCCTAAGATTTGTTTTACATAAATTCCTAATATCTGTGAAACCACAGGGGTATGGCATTGTGTCTTCCATGGTTTCTTATTACTCGTGTTACATAAAACAGAAAAATAAATATTCTTGGTACTAAAAAGTAATTTAGGTCTGCCCTTTTTGATGAAATACACTGTTATAATGTCAGAAACTGGGGGAAATGTCGTCCATGGTTTCCCCAAGCTGACATCCTCCACTGTCTTGTTTTGTCCACAACCCAAAGATATTCAGTTTGCTGTCAGAGAGGACTAAAGAAAGCAGGAAACATGAACATTTGAGAGGATTTCTTTCTCTTTTCTAAAAGTGACTCAAAATGATTAGTCAAATGTCAAAACTATTTGAAAGCATGAAACTACAGTTGTGATTTTTGTGGATTGCTCACTGATGTGAACACCTGCTCTCTCCCCTTTTGCAGTGAAAATATTGTGCTGAAAACAAAGACATCCCTTGCTCCAGTGCCAGAGACATGGACGCCTTCAAGCTGATGAAGGAGCTGAGGGTGAATTATGAGCAGGAGGCTCATTATCTCCCTAAAGAGACGGGGTTGAACCTCATCGAATCCACAATGCAGGTGAGCACATTTGACAAAAATGGATCCACAGTAGATTCAGTACGCTGGGAACATTCTCAACATAACCCACATTTAGGGGTATAGATATGTTATTAAAGCTCCCCTTCAGACATGTATTAAGACATAAATAGTTCAAGCTGCAGCTGTAGGAACAGGAACTTATTTTTGAGCTTTTCTGCCAAAATGGGATGAACTGGATTAATCAACTTTGTATCGATGTCTTTGTATTCCAGGATGACCGTCGGATCTCGGCTAAGTGCAGAAATGCCAAAGTGGAGGACCTTTGGAGTCTGACCAGCTTCTTCGGTTACAGCACGCAGACCTTCGTCCTGGCTGTCAACCTGCTGGACAGATTCCTGGCCATGATGAGGGTACGAGACATTCACACGTGATACAACCAGACATACATTCAAACAGGCACTGTAGCTTTTGGTTTTCCTTCATTTAAACAGCAGACGTAGAAGCAAACAAAAAGCAGCCTGAAGTGGGTATTAATACACGGTTGATGTAACCGGGTTCAGCTCAGTGATGTGAAATTGTCGCTCTACCAGTCGTTTACTCACGTGTCGTCCCCCTCAGATCCAGCCAAAGCACTTGTCTTGCGTCTGCCTCAGCTGCCTCAACATGGCGGCCAAAGTGACGGAGGAGGAGTGCAACCTGGCGCCCACCGACGAGCTCATCCGCATCGGCCAGTGCAGGTTCAGCGTGTCCGACCTCGAGCGCATGGAGAAGGTCGTCGCCGACAAACTCAACTTCAAGTCCAAAGCCGTCACTGCCTTAACCTTTCTGCACTTGTACCACCAGATCGTACTTTCACACTCCACAGACAGGTGAGGCCATCACACACAGGGAGTGATCTGTAACTTCATATCCTGTGAAGTCCAGTCCAAAGCACCAGTTTTTAGATTGGTTAGCTTTAGTTCATTGTCATGAAAATCGACAGAATTCCTTTTGCATCAGCTACAAACAACCTTTATTTCTGAATGTGGAAAGCTGGAATTCCTTATTGAGGCTTTCAGGATTTGTTTCACATCTCTGAATGTCAGCATAAAATACCAGAGTTCAGGTCAACAAAGATTTCCCCATGATCTGATTGGTAGAATCTCTCCACACCACTGCTGGTTTGTCACAGCACTTGAAGTAGGGCATCAGTCGACTATCAGCCAACTTTAACGTCTGACTGAAGTGCACTGATAAGATTTGTTGTCTGCTGCCTCTGGCACCAACACCTCACACTTGCATAACCCCGGCACAATGTATTGTTATTAATATGTCCGGCTTTGGTTCCAAACCCAACACACACACACTTAACATTAGATTTGGTTTTTAAAGTGTTTCTGAGTTATTATACTTTTGTCTTTTTCATTAGTTTTTAGTTTAATTTAACTATAATAAACTCGGTTTCCACATACAGATTTTGCATCTTTGGAGGCGACAGTTACACAGGGCTTATTCTCTATATAAACATATGAACGTTTTGATTCTGTCTCGGAAACAGCTCTGACCTGACTCTGTGTGTGTGTGCGTGTTTGAACAGGAAGGAGACTCTGAGCCTGGAGAAGCTAGAGGCTCAGCTCAAAGCCTGTCTTTGCCGGATCTCCTTCTCTAAAGCAAAGGTAAGAATTCACTGCAGGGGTCAACTGTCAGACAGGATTACAGCAGCTCAACAGCCTAATGACACAGTCCCAAATGAGTTTTGTTATGTTGCTGTTAGTTTGACGACAACACTGAAACTCTGCTAACATGTTTCTGTCTGTTCTTCCCTGTCTTTTTCTGTCCTTCCAGCCGTCCGTGCTGGCCTTGTCTCTCCTGAGGCAGGAGATAGAAGCTGTTCGGTCCAAGGACATGTTGGAGATAGCCTATCACATCCAGAGACACTTGAAGGTAAACACAACATAACTTTATTACACAACAACTCGTCCAGGGAGGGAAAGTAACACCTGTGAGAACCCCATGGAATGGAAAAGCACAAGGAAAGGTGTGCTTTTCCAAAACAGAGGCACCAACACTCACAACAGCAGCTCGGGGCCAATTCATTTCAGAGGAGCTGAGGGTCTAAAAGTTTACTTTGATGGAGTCGAGTTGGTATGGGCTCATAATTTCCTGGATCAGATACAAACAGGAAAGGTTTCCTGTTTGTATCTGATCAGAGAAGCCGTAACTCCACAGACATCTACATGACAACTGTATTAACCAGCCATACAGCCTGCAGGCTAACTACTTAGAGTTTACACTCCAGTTTGTGGCTGGGCAGAAGGGAAGTGAACACAACACAGAATCATGGGAAACTGTGTTGGGGGGGCGGGGGGCTGTCTGTTTATTCTTAGCTCGGCTCTGGTCCAAAATTTTTTTCTATTGACGGCTGTGGTTTCGTAAGCTGGTGTCCTGTGTTGTGACGGCAGAAAAGAGACCTTTAAATGCCCCCAGTCACTATGGGATTTCTGTCAACTGTCGAGTGTTTGTGCTTAAACTGGTGATATTTTCGGGCTTTTCCACCCTTCTTTACCCAATTGCCTGAAATCTGAGAAGAGACTAGTGTTTTCCCCCTAAATTGAGTTTTGGATTATTTATTTTTTATCTGCTACAGTGACACTTTCACTTTCCTGCATGTTTGTCGTTCCAACCCTCCCAGCTACAGTATGTACACTCAGGTATTACGTGACCGATAAGGTTTCAGCACAAACCTACAGACGCGGTTTTAACCTGGTTTCTCTTAACCCCGTGACCTGGAAAAAGAAACCAGGGATCCATTTACAGGAACCCTTTTCAAAGTGATTACATGATCTTAAACCCACTGATGTTAGTCAGTTAGTGAACAGGGCTGATGTCCAAACAGCTAAATCAAACTGCTGTGTGGTTTGGTTTCAGATTGTGGATGACGAGCTGCGGCTATGGAGTGAGCGTGTGGCGCTGTGCCTGTCGGACTACGCCTCCCCCGAATGCAGCAAACCCAACCACAGGAAGTTGCAGTGGATAGTGTCGCGGCGGACCGCCCAGAACCTGCACAGCCACCGCAGCGTCCCCGAGCTGCCCACCATCCCCGAGGGCGGCTGGGATGAGAGCGAGAGGTCAGAGCCCCAAATATACCTGATCAAAATACTAACTCTGTCAGGACCCCAAAAATGCCTGTGTGAGATACTCGGTCAGATAGAAAAACAAACCTGAATAGGATACCAAAATAAACAAATTAATAGTAAAATAATTACTATAAATAAATACTAAAAGTAAAATAAGTGATCACATCCTTCACATAAGATTTAGTGCAAATATAGACAAGTGCAAATATTGATCCAAGGATTTTAAGAGTTAACATTTAGTCCTTCAACTAACCACAACTAGAAGTACTCAGCCCAAATAAAATAAGGGATGAAAATACCAGTCTCACATTAAATGAGTAGATAAAAGATGTAAGAACAATAATTTGGCAAGACTAACATTCACTGTTAATGTTGAACATGAGTTAATGGTTTCTGATACTTGGTGCAACAAACACACTTCAGACCAAACTTCAACAGTCAGACTCTGAGTTGCTTCATTGACAGTGGATCATGTTAGTTTCACTTTTGATCCTGATGCAGATGGCAGACGGCAGACAGACATCATGAATTAGCTCACAGCAAACACTCCTGAAAACACCAGAGGCATTTAAAATTAAAAGGAAACTGACACACCCTGTGTGTCACCACACACACCTGGAATGTTTACATTTGTATAGCAACAGTGCAGTGACAAACACTGTAAAAAGTCTGTCTGAGGTTGACTTGGATCAGCTGGACGTGTCTTAGGGGCCGCCACACGAATACGTTTTTTTAGAATCCGGATAAATACTGTATCGTATCGGCCTCGCGTCCAGATGGATACGCCGTTTTTGGGGTGTGAAAACGGTATTTTTTGGAAACGGGTACCAGAGTGGGAAAACGCCGGATTGCCAGGAGTTGTCTGGACGGCGATAACGGATAAGCCCCGCCTCTCTCTAGCCTTTAATCTCCGCCGCTGCTAGACACGTCATAACAACAACAACAACAACAATGGCAGACTACTACTACTTGTTTGTAAACAGCGCATGCTCCATGGCTTCTCTTCCGGCTTTAGTGGCATATGTACTACAGCGCTTTGGGTCGTTTCAGTGAATCAGTGTGAACGCAGATATTTCGGGAAACGACGCCGTGTTTAATTTTTCTCGAAACAACATCGTATTGGGTCAGGCCGCGTATTCGTGTGGACAGGCCCTTAACTTCACTTGTAAAAACTAGGACTGGAGTAAAGCTCACTAGCATATTAAATGATAGCTTTTGAGTATGGGCATTTTTTATAGTGTGCAGTAACACTCCTGTTGCGGCAACCAGCTGTGCAGAAACACACAAGTTCCTGATATGTTGTAACAACATGACACACACACACACCCTCTGACTGTCTGAGCTTGTCAGGGCCTCTCATATCTTGCAGCACCGTGCGATCGGGATCTGTGCGAGGCACCGCTCACGTCCCACTGACAGACGTTTCCATGACGTCACATGAGGCCCCAGTGCCCTACCTTTATTGTAACATGGAACTTTTTTTTCCTGGGTGTGTGAAAAGATGGAAGTAAACACGAAGACGTTACCCAGCTGACTCCTGTAAACATTAACCCACAGACAGCTGCTCATCATCACGCCTGTTTAAATCCTTCTTTTATAACGTTTCATTTTACACCTTAACTTTCTGCCCAGACTCAGCAGATGTTAACACACCCACAGCTGAGTCACACTTTAACTGTCGAGTCAGAAGATGTGATCAGCTGATGATAGATGGTCTGTTTTTTTTCTTCTTGCTGAATTGTGTAAACTCCCTGCCTTTTGTCCTAGTGTGACGTAAATGCTAACAAGTTCAGGAATCATAAAGAGGGCAAAGTGATGCTTATTGTATCGTTGTACTTTGGTTCATCCATATTTCTTACTCATATTTTTTTTAGTCCTTCAAACATCAGAAATCATGACCAATATCTGCCACAACTTAAATCTTCAGTTTTGCCTCTGTCTGATCAACACTCAGAAACTCAATGTAAACGTAGTCGATTTAAATGTATTTATTTAAACCTGTTCATGCCTTTTTTAAAAAACATAAAAATAAATAAAAATATTGACGACTGTCAGAAAAAAAGACAATTTTGGCTGAATAAATGACAAATTGTTCATTTTCTGTTTGTCGACTAATCGTTTGTCAGCACTTTTCAGTATTGATATAAAGAACTCAAACGACGAGTTGATTAATCAATTAGTTGTTAATTATTAAATGAATTGCCAACTTTTTCATAAACAAGATGTTCACATTTTCTGATTTCCGCTTGTCCCGTGAATATTCTCTGGTTTCTTTGGTCCTCTATCACAGTAAACTGAGTATCTGGGTTGTGGACGAAACAGAATCAGCTGTGTGTGTAAAGCTCTATACGGCTGTGTATAGTGACAGTATGTCCCTGTTTGTGTCTCTACAGCGAGGACGCCATGAGTTCAGGTGAAGAGTCTCTCAGCAGTTCTCTGGGCAGTGATGCCGAAGGGCGCTTCTTCCCTATGTACCTCCGCCGCCCAAAATACCACCAAAACCTCCACGCCTGACGCCTCTGCCGCCACGTGCCTTGCCGTCTCCACCCCCAACCTCTTTGCTTTATCCTATGTTTTTAATTTATTGTTGTCATAAGCTCCGGTGCTGGTGGAGAATTGCACAAAAACAGGCAGCTGAGCAGTCCGGACTCTTCCTGGTAGACTTGGTAGATTTTAGTTTGTAGATGTAGTGTGTTGGTGCATGAGATGTCACATTCCAGGACGCAAGATTTTATGGGTGTACAAGTGATGTTATATGAAATTTAGACTCGTGCAGTCTGGTCTTTATGATGCTGAGCTAGCAGTCAGATAAATAACATCTCAGTGCTGAGGCGTCAGTTCAGACCAGAAATGGTTCAGGTTATCGGCAAGAAGGAAATGAGCTTAAACATGTGGTGTTTAATAGACTGTTATTAATCTAAGACTGTTTTTATTAAGGGTGAGGATGAGTTTTCCTGATGTACAGAAGCTGAGTGGCTGCAGGCTCGCTGATCTTACTATCTTGATGACAAATTATGCCATTTTTGGTGCTCATATTTATAGTATAGGATAGTTGCTCAAAGAAAAGCACATTGATAACAAGATGTCCTTCAATCTGCTACCTTGAGATCAGAATTTTCTCATGTTGCAAATTCGGTGAAACGGGTCGAGTTCTCAACTGAAGCTCACAGCCTCATTATTAACATTAGCTCCAAATGTTAGGGGATCAAGCTAAACGGATTCAAAAAGGTACAATGACATTCTATCAGTGCTCAAGCCTGCTCATGTGTTGGCCTTTGTGGCCTGTTGGTCTGGAGATAAATGACTTCAACGTGAACTAGAGGTCTTCACAAGTTTGCCTGGGACCTGACCTGAGGCCTGGCCCAGTTCCAAACTATATTCAGTCTAATCAGGCCTCTTATTATCTTGCCTTATTATCCTCGAGTGCATCTTAGATCTTTGTGTCCCACGTATCGGTTTCAGTTATAAAGACTTCTGAAGTAAAGTACCGAAGGGATATTGAAGTCTTTATCTGGATCACAGGGTTGAAAACTAAATTTGAGCATAGTTTGTCGTTTAAGATAACTGCGTTGTGATGTTGATATGACAAACTGTTGGCGAGCTCAGCCACTCTCATCTTCTGTAGTCAAGTTCATTTGCACAGTTTTCTTTTCTCTCATTTCAAGTGTTAAATGGACAGACTGGAGGTCTGGGTTTGAATCTGAAGGGAAACATGTTAGAAACTGTCCGGCGAATCCTTCGTTGTCGGGGCAATGGGGTGAAGTGCCTTGCTCAAAGGCAGCAGGGAGAGAGATCTGAATCAGCCTGACTTTCCCCTTCAGATTCCAACCCCGCTGACACCACAGGGTGCTCAGAAACAAATATTTAACGAGTGTGTGTTTGTGGATGTGTGTATGTACGACCCTGGTTAAAAGTCAAAGTTGCCAATTTTAGTATGTAGCTTCAAAAAAAAAAAGAATGGTGTTTTGAAACTGTTTAGAGAGAATGTTGTATGAACCAATAATGCTGACAGTGTCAAAAAAGTCTAAAAAATGTCAAAAATGTAAGAAAATGTCAATACAAAAACATGTAAAACTGTAAATGATGTACAAAAAAAAACTGTTAATAGTTCTTTGTAGATATTAAGTTATTTATTCTCTTTTTGTCACCTGTACTGAAAAAAAGAAAATCTTATAAAAATCTTATTTTTTAATCTGTTGTCTCTGTTTTTCTTCCATCATGTCTGAAAACAACAGCCAGCCTCTTGGTTTCATTTTCTAAATCAAACTGAAACTGAAACTGAATGACGCAGATACATAACCTGGTTTATTTAGAGACTGATGTTGCTCTAATTGGATGATATTTGTTTTATTGTGACAGAGTACTAGGGCCATTGTTAGGATTTCCAGAAGACTGGTAATATTCTGAGAAAAATTACTAGTAAATATGAGAAATAGTTTTCTAAAAGTCAATGATTTTGCTGTTGCTTTGGACAACAGAAAGTAATGATATAAGGGATTAATTTAAACTGATGTAATGACATCTGTGCTAATAAGGTGTGTATTGGTCAAATATACACTTCAGTATTTACAAAGTGCCTTATTTCACCACTAGGGGTCAGAGCTGCTGGGACACTTCCTGTATACTAAACAACTGAGCTAAGAGAAGGGGGGTGGGGGTGACCGCCCCTTACTACATATGACATATCTTCTGGATTAAGTATCAAATAGCTGAACTTTCTCAAGAGATTTTTTCCTTCACGTGCTCCTTTTTCTCTTTGAGAACTGACTGTAGAGCTACACCATGTTCCTGATGTTAATCAATGAGAACCCAAGTCTTCTTTGAGTGGTGGTTTTATTGAGAAAATCTCTTTTGTGTTTAGAAAAGCAAATGTAGAAAAGTTTCATAAATAGAATTTATCACAGTGAGCGAGGTGCACTTTCATTTATCAGTAAAAAAAAAAAACTGAGTAATGTCTGAGAAACTGTATTGATGGAGAAATACAAAACAAAAATAAGATTTCACTTTCAGAATGAATCATCAGCTCAGTTATCTGCAGCCTGACCGACTGCTCAGATCACCAGACACTGCTTGTTCCTTACAGTACTGATACACACAGACAGACAGACAGACACACACACACACACACCAAAGACAATAAATTCGGCTCAGTCCTACCAAATGAAACGTGGTCCGTGTTCTTCTCCAGAGCTCTTTCTGTGATGGATCCTTTTCCAACATGCATTCAGTTTATCCTCCTCCATTAGATCCAGTTTGCATGTTCAATTTCTGTAAGTACGATCCCAGCGTATAATACTTTTATAGATCCAAAGGATTTACTAATCCTGACCCAACTTAAGAAGCCAAGCCTTTTTTTCCAAACGATACGCCTCTCTGCGTGACGGACAGACCGACCAACCAGTCAAAATCCCATTCGAGATTTCTTCTTCTTGGGTTGCGAGGCCTGCGACAGCCCCAGTCGACCCTGTGAACTTTGGGACTGGGACAGGGACTGAGAGAAGCCGGACCAAACCAAGGTGTCCTGGGAGAGGTTCACCCTATGGCTTCTCTGAGGGACAGCCTGGGAGCTGCGGAGCTGAGAGGAGAAGGCCACAGGTGGAGGTGAGGGGTGCACGGTGCTGCCCTCTTCCAGGTAGTAACTATCATGCTGCAAGGGCTCATCCTGGAAACAGAGTAAACAATTGTTGTGAGTGTAAAACCAAACTGTATTTCTGTGTTTTGCTTCTGGTCTAAGAACCATGTAGTAGCAAAGTCTGACTCTTGTTGCTCATCATTCCTCCCATCCCTATTGTCAAACCAAAAGACAAAAATGCCCCAAAAAGGGCTTTTTATAAAGGCCAATGCTGCTGGTTTCATGTTTGAGCTGTTAACAGGCAGCTGTGGCTCAGAGGAAGAGCGGGTTGTTCCTTAATCGGGAGGTTGTGGGTTTGATCCCCGGCTCCTGGTGCCACATGCCACACGAAGTATCCTTGAGCAAGATACTGAACCCCAAATTGCTCCCGATGCCGTGCATCGGTGTGTGAATGTGTATGATTGTTAGTTTCTGTTCGATGGACTTTGCCATCACTGAGTGAATGTGTGTGAAAGTGCTTTGAGTGGTTGGAAGACTAGAAAGGCGCTATACAAGTACAGGTCCATTTACCATTTAACCAAAAAGAATTTTTAAAAAAAAGGACCAGTGTGTAGATTCAGATTGCAACCAACTGAATACAGCTCAGCCTTCCAAGCATGTAAGAGAAACTCCAGTGGCTGTAAAACTGTAGAAACATGGTGGCTCAACAACGAGCCCCGTAGAAGAGGAGCCGCTCCCTCTGTAGATAAAAACTCACTGGTGTGCTCTCTATGGCAGGACAGTGTTTCAGTAACTTGGCTTGGACAATAGCAATACTGGGTTATTACATTGATGACTCACCGATAACTATACAAAACACGCAACTTTATTCACTGACTTTGGTGAAACTGGATCATAATTTATAGAGTAATTATTTCTGTCTTCCCTCTGATGTCCTCCACCTGCTCTGCTTCAACTTTCATTTTCACTTTGATCTATGGAATTTCTAGATGGAAATATAGCCCTTGTTGTTCAGCTGCTTTGTTTTTGGTTTCTCCAGTTGAAGAAACAATTGGACAATCAGAGCTTTGGAATGGTGCCATCATCTCCCAGTTACCTAACAGTAATAACTGTTAAAGCGACATATTTCTGTCATGGTGATAGAAGTTAACTGCTCCAAGCAACCACCACCACAGCTTTTGTGTCAACTGGACTGTTGTTAGGTGCACAAATATTACAGTACTGAACACATCACCTGTCTCTTACCTGTTGTGCAAACAGAGAGCTGAGGTAGCGCTCGCCTGGATGTTTGTTCCTCCTCTGACTGGCCGGTGTGGAGTCGGGTCTTGGAGTCTGGGACAGGGAAAGGGTGCGGGAGCTGCTTGGGGTCTCCTGCTCACCTTTTTTACCTTTAACAGTTTGAGGTGTGGCCGCCGGCGTGGCAAATGGAGAGTCTGTTTGCACGGTGCTGGCTGTCGCGCCTCTTGGCGTCCCATGCTCCAAAAAGCTCTCCAACTGGGACGCCGGACCTTCCGAGTCTGACTGCGCCCCCCGGCTTACCTCAGAGGACCAGTCTGAGAAGTCGTCAAGCTCTGACTGGTAGCTGGATGAGGAGAAGCTCGCAGACAGCTCCAGGAGTGCACCAGCGGCTCTCTTCGCCGCCTTCTCCTTCCTCCTCTTCCTCCTCAGAGCCTGCATCTTCTCCTCCCTGTTCAGCCCCAGCTGGTCGTTCCACCATGCCCGCCACGCCTCCACCCCCTGCCAGGACAAAGTCAGACGGTGGCTGAGCTGATCTGTCCAGACTGCTGTGTCCACAGGATCTGGCACTGGTACTGCATCCGGAGCCTCGAGCGACGCAGAGACTGCGCTGTGGACCAGCAGTGAGCGTTTGGACATGCACGCTCTCAGATCCCGCCTGAGGCTTTGTACACGCTCCTCTTCTGTCGAGTCTCTCGCTTCATCGACAGACGGGTTGAGGAGGCTGTCGGTTGGGATCGTGAAGTGCTGCAGGCGGTGTGGGCGGGGCTTCTTTTCACGACTCTTTTGCATCAGTTTTTGGAGCCAATGTTTCCACGTGACAAGAGTGCTGACGCTGAGCTGTGCTGGAGTCTGGAACCTAGAGGGACCAACGTGACTCCCGCTGCTGATTGCTTCCTTCACGCTACTAGGTTCTACGTTGCCGTTATTTTTACCCACCTTTCCATCTTTCACACCTGCGTCCAATTCGTCCTCCTGATCCTCTGAATCATTGTTGACGACGACCCCCAGGAACAACTGCTTCAGGTATTTACGTTTCCCTACTGCCTCTGACTCCTCAGAGGAAGAGTCAGAGTAAATGTTCACGCCTCGCTGCTGCCTCTCTGGTGTTTCAGCAACAACTCTCTGCGCAGTCGGACCCTGAGTTGGTCCGATTAGATCCTCGTCGCTCGAAGTGGCATTTATAACCAGCTGAGCATCTGGTTGACGCTGCTCTGCAGTTTTCCTTCCTGATGTTGTGGCTTGTGACGACGGTTCGTTCTCTGCTGCTGGAGGTCGAGAGTTGTCCGGCTGCTTGGGCTCGAGGATCTGGTAGAAAATATCTCCCGCCTCCGTCAGCTGTAGGATACAGACACACTCCTCGCCACCTGCTTCTCTTCCTCCTTTATTCTGGATACAAGTCAGACCTGAAACCAAAAAATAATAAACAAATAAACAAAAAAGGTTCAGCCACCTCACATATGTTAGTTTCAAAATAAAAAGCAGACAAATCTGGCAACTATGACTATGTCGGCAGGACTTTTGACACCTTCTTGAATATTACAACGTTCTGAGTGGATCACTGTCTGTGTCCCCTCGTCTATCCATACCTCCGGCAGGTGAGGACAATCTGTTGGTTGCAGTGTCCAGGCGGTGAGGGATCTGGACTGGAAGGTGTTTCAGACTGTCTTTGGGTCTGAGCAGAGCCTGAGGAGGACCTCTACTGAAACAGGCCTCTGCTCTGCCTCCTGAACACAAACCCACAAAAAAGGAGTTTTATACAGATGGTTAGTATGAAGCCTGAATGCTTGAGATTATTCGATAAATTTGATTTGCTCTCGTCACACTGCCCCTATAGACTGACCTGAGTACTGCAGCAGTGTGATTTCCTGAGAACTCTGGGAGCCCAACAGGACCTTTGTGGTCCTAGCCCTGTCCACTGCTGAGCCAGAGGACGCGGAGCCTGGAATCACGTGACAAAACATAGGGGGGGACTGCATCATGTGATCCCACTTGAGCATGGGCACGCTGGGGAATCGCTCGTCCATGATGTAGGCTGAGTACTGACAGACACACAGAGAGAGAGAGAGAGACAGAGAGAGATCAACTTAATTAGTTCCAAATTGTTAGAGTATTGAGTTTCAGTATTAGGAGGAAGTAGCTTGAAAATGTTTAAATGTGAAGTCAGTAGTTGTTTTAATGTGTATTTAAATCAACATTTCATATCTTCCCTTCCTATTCAGTTTCAAGTTGAATCTACAGGTTGTGAACATGAATTAGGCAACCCTCAAAACAGAGTCTTCAAAGGGTTAGCCTAGGGTAACAGTTACCCTAACCCTGTCTTGACACATTTAGTATTTTTGGAAACTTTGGGGTCGGTACTAGAATTTTAAATGAAGTTCTGTGTGTTTGCTTGCAATAGTGCGTGAATATGAATGTACCTGAGTGGTGATGAGGTGGTGGAAGGAGTGGACGTCTGCCAGATATCTGGACAGGATGAGTCTCTCCCCACTGCGACAGTCTGAGGCGTTGCTAATACGAAACAGAGTGTGACCACTGACAGGACTCTCCTGCAGGGGCGGGGGGGAGAGGATGGGTCCGAGGTGTGAGGGAATGAGGCAGGGAGGAGATAAAACATGGATCAGGGAGGTGAAAGAAAAAGGGATGTTGAGATAGAGAATGAGGAAGGCTTCTTGAACACTTGGTAACAATTTGCACTTTAGCTTATGAAACCATGCTAGAATCACACACTATCAAGAAATCCTGTGGCTAGTCGTTGTTTTCAGATCATACACAAACCACACAATCAAACAGAGACCCTCACTGCTTCTTTAAAAAGGCATCAACCATCATTTATACGTCCAAACTAAACTCAGTCTTGTGCACACTGAAATGGTTCTCTCTCTCTCTCTATATATATATATTTTTTAGACAACCACCCCATTACCCACATCCCCTTGTCTCACCCTGATATCTGTGAGCTCCACCCCTGTCCGGTCGGCGTACAGCATCACTCTTGGGTGGGCGGAGAACTCGCACCAACGCCATGACGAGTTGGTGTTGAAGTACAGGTTGCTGTCTTCCTCCCGAACCTTCTGCATCCTGATGGGGCAGAGTGTCACGCAATGTTAGTTTGACATCTGACTGGACTTGAGACAGAAAACATCTCTTTTCATCATCTATCTGTTAGAGGAATCAGTAAAAACCTTCTTGGATAAAAACAAACTTCCTCACCCTCTCCCGACAGTCCACAGCTTTGCCACTCCACTCTCACTCGCGACCAGAACTTCACCTAAAACATGAGGACTGACGATACACGGCAGAGAGGACAGTTCTTCAGTTGCACCATTTTCAAGCACAGGAAAAACTGCAGAGGGAATTCTCCCACCCCACAGCAGAAATGATCCTTCCTAATGATCTCTCACCTGACACTGATGCAGGTCGCGACCTCTTTGGTGTTGATGACTTGTAGCAGACGTGGCTCATTTGTTTCGCTGAACCTCCAAACTCCGCACAGGCGATCCGACCGCACAGCAACACAACCTAAAAACAACAAACACACAATATCAGACTGCATAGCCTGGAGGAAATTATAAAACCACAGTACACTGCTGATGACATTTCTAAATATTTGCTTGCTCTTACAATCGTTGAACAGGGAAGCAGAGCTGATCTGTCTGACGGGGCCTTTCAGTTGGAAGCTGAACGGGTCTCTGCTGCTGGCGTCGACGCAGGAAGAATTTCCTCTGTGGTGCTGCAGCTCCACTCTGTGGAAGTCTGAAGGACTGCATTAAGGAACAGAACCAATGGAAACACACATCATGGTGTCCTTCTCCTCTACCTCACATTTTATTGTTTGATATCAGAAAAGCATATTGTATCTCAACCCTGAGCCACTTTTCTATTCCTTAATCCAAAGATAATAACTGATAAATTAGCTGTTGGTTGCATAAAACAACAATATGGTCAGGTAGCGGGTCCTCTTCTATGGAGACCACAATGTTGAACCACCAATGTTTCTACAGTAGCCCAGAATGGACAAACTGAACAGTGGCTCTAGACAGGACCTGTCACGTTTCACAGCCCCTGTAGTCTCTCCCACCCATTTGGAAGAGGGGCGGTGTTCAGTTGGTTGCCAACTGCGACTTCACCATTGGATGCCATTAAATCCTACACACTCGTACTTTAAAAAGGGAAAGCTTTAAAATTCCAGTATTTCATCTGATCTGCAGGATACTGAGGCAGTCGAGTCCCTGGTTGCTGGGATAGAGGAGACAGCCATGCTGAGAGCCGCTACTGCTCTGTGAGAAAGGGACAAAGGCCAGAGCGCCCCCTGTGGCTCCTTCAGAGAACACCAGGCGGTCTCTCTGCTCTGTCAGCTCCTCGTACAGCAGAGCACCCAGCAGCTGAGGAGGGATGGCGTGCACCACGTCCGACAGCAGGGCGCTGTACCCAGCCACTGCTTTGGAGGAGTACGACTGCTGACATCTGCAAAGAAGATGTAAAATGACGTAATAAAACACCGATCAGACCGCAGGAGATATTGATTGATTACACCAATCAGTCAGGTCCACTCACATTTTAATATTCAGCATGTCCAGGAAGTTTTTCACCTTCCACATGTTGACTGAATCCCTCCGCCGTTTCTGCAAAACACACATTCTGATGATACACACAAACAATAAAAAATAAAGATAAACGCTGTCTCCAGCTCAGAGAAGGTTTATTTCTCTGTTTCTACCTTTTGTACTTTAATAATGTCAATGATTGATTAATCACCACTTAAATAACAACATATACTACTAGCAATTTGGGGTTCTTTTATTTTTGTCAACTTGTGATTGGCTGCTAAAATGTCCATCTCCGTATTTTATGGAGGCCTTTAATGATTGTTGATCAATAACGCTGGATGCTGATGAGGGAACAACAGAGCGGACGAGTAAGATATGGCAACAGAACCACTGGAGATGTAAGAACTCTTAAGGACCTTAATAGTATTTTTATCTTTTCATACAGAGCCAAAACTGACATCTGTAAATTGTTTACTGCATCCAAAAAACAACAAACAAAGTTAACAAATGAAAATAAAGTCTCTGTTAAACTCACCCCTCTCGTTCGTTGTTTAAAGTTGAAGTTTTCACCCAGAATTTCACCCATGCAGCCAAAGGCATCTTCGCAGTGATCCACGAAAAAGTTCTGCATCTAAACGCAAAACCTGTTTATAGACCCCAACATGCAGAACAAAAGGCAAAAAACAAACAAACAGATCTGAGGCTGCAGAGCTTGGTTGTGTTCACACCAATTCTGTTCATTATGAATCTGATCTGACTGGTTTGGGTGTTCATTCTGTTTATTACATTATGAAGGACACTGTGTGAGAATCGTCACATTGCATTGTTTTTCTAATGGGTTCTCTCTATGGATGCTCTTAAAGTCTTAAGAAACAGAAACACTCCAGCTTATCGAAGCAATGTGCACTGTGCTGACTAATTTTGGTAGGTGCCAGTTTATGAGAAGTTACAGTAGCTTATATGTAAGATAGTACGGTATAAACATGAAATATAACTAGGGCTGGGTATTGTTAAGAAGCTCACGCTTCGGATTTGATTCTTTAGGTCACAATTCGATATCGATTTAAATGCTTCGATATCGATTCAGTGCCGACTTCAACAACTCCAAAACCGCTGTCTTTACCTCTGTGTACAGCTTCGGGACGGCGATTTCTGTCACTTGTTTGCGTGTTGGTATGGTGTATCATGGTTACAGTGTGGATATCATCTTCTTAAAACCCCCCGTTTTCCACGACACTGTACGTTCGTAGGTCCTTACATATGAAGACGGCCACAGACTCAGCAGTTTGCAAAGGAAGGATCTGTCGAGTTGCGTCTCTTTTGAATCCACAGGTTTAGCCGTGGGTTGCTGCAGAGCATCTGCATGGTGTCAACTTAAGTGGTTGCGCAAATTAGTTGTGTTATTGCAGTATTTTAGTACTGCCTGGCACAGCTTACACAATACCTTACTTTTGTCTATTTCCTGTGTTCGGGGTTTACACTGGAATATAAAATGACTCCAAACATCTGCTTTTAAAGTTGAAGGCGCTGGTTTAACACTGCTGCTACCTGCTTCGGTTGCCATGTTGTTGTTGTGTGGTCGAGTGCGGCCCCCGTCCGTACAACGCAAATCACACAAAAGGTGTTGCTCACCTTGCCCGCACTGGCCAGGGGCTTGAATCGATTCAGAGGATGTAATGAATCAATACTGAATTGGGAAAAAATATATTGCAATGCATTGATGAATCGATATTCTTACCCACCCCTAAATATAACAGCGTACTGCAATACCCATTTACGGGTTAAAGCAGTACAGAGCACAAATGTCTTCCATTTCAGACTATCTAAGGGTTTGTTATGTGCTAAACTGTTGCACTCACATGTTCTGTGAAGTCCAGTGGATCTGGAGGCGTTGAAGGCCAAAGCACAGCTGGAAAAAAATATAGTGTAAAAAATATAACTTAAACTTAAATAAACAGGCAGAATGTTTACAGTTCCTCCAAGATGATTTAATAAATATAGGAAAAAAAACTGAAGGAGAATTTTGTGTTATCTCACTGTTTAATTTGTCATTTGTTCTTACACTATATTCCCCTATGCTGCTGTGTCTAAATTGAATTTCTCCTACGGGGGATCAATAAAAAGGTACATCTGATCTTATAATATTATATTATTATATTCTTATCTATAACCATCTATTCTCAAGATTTGCCCTGCACCAGTGCTCCAGATCTGAACTGAAGGGTGGAACAGGCACTGCTGTCTGAGACCTTAACGACCTCCAGTAAGGTAAAACCAGCTGTCAGGGACTCACAGTTTTTTGGGGGCAGGAGGGGAACCGGTACTGGTTCAGTGTGACACCACGTCTCCCCTCTGACCTGATGTCTGGATGTAAATGTCGAGCTGGAGAGAGGACCAGAGCTGCCCTGAAATCATAAACACAAAGAATAAAGAAGTGTGACAGTACAGATTCAGCACAGATGACACGTTCACACTGCTGATCCGGTCCAATAACCTAAAGCTAGAGCTGCAACAATTGGCTGATTACCGGTCGGCTATTAAAGTAACCGCCAACTATTTTGATAATCAATTAATCGTTTTAAGTAATTTCTCAAGGAAAAAGAAAATTCTTTATCCTTCTTTAGTCCTCGATGACAGTAAACTGAATATCTCTGCGTTGTAGACAAAACAAGACATTTGGAGACGTCAGTTTGGGTTTTGGGAAACGGTGATTTGAGATTTTAGACAATTTAGATATTTTATAGAGCTAAGAAAAGAAATTGATATGAATTTGAACTCATGTTTTATTGCAACTGGTGTGTCCATCTTGGCTATTGACAGTGATGACTACTGAATAAAGACAGTTTGGGATAAATATTGTTAAATAGTTATAAACAAATAGTTACAGTATCTGTTTACCCGATGAAATATGGTACTATTAAATAATATTCTTCTCTGGATCAAAGTAAAAATAGTTCCTTTCTTATAATCCAAACCAAATCTAATAGTCAATTTAGGATTTTACAGCAAGAAGCAAGAAGTAACAAACCCTTAAATGTTGAGACCTATATAAACTTTAATGCTGCAGTTGGTAATTTTTATGAAAATATGTTTAGACATATTGGCTGAAACTTTCACTACAGTCAGAGCCCAGAAAGACAGCTGACTGCTGAGGCTCATTCCCAGGGGGCCAAATACCGATGCTTTGGGACTCTATGAATGAAACTCAACAATCAGCTATCTTTCTCGGCTCTGATTGGTTGTTTTTGTTCAGGCCCGGTGGATTCTTGTGAAAATACCACCAGGAGCAGTAGGAGGAGCCAGAGGAACCTGATTTATACACAGGTTATCGGTCTCATGTACTACTGTCAGCAATATTGACAAAAAGTTAGTTTTTAGAAGTGACCTACTGCAGCTTCGTCACAATCTAAGGTAGCTTCTCCATATATCATATACAGTCATTTATTAACATTAGTCAGTAGTGTCACGCTGACAGCTGACCCACCTGCGGTCTGACTCGGTCGTAGCAGCCCCAGTTCCCAGCCGAGTGTTTCAGGACCGAGTCCGGCGGTCCGCACTTGTAAAACGACGGAAAGAGCTGCTGTGGAAATTGGTAATCCATTTTATTTGTCATAAACGAATTCAAATAACCGGCGGGGTTTCTCATGGTATATGCGTCGCTGTCCCTTCACTCTCACTGCGTCTGGGAACAAGTCTGAACATGTTGTTCTCCGGCTCGGCTAACGCTAGCTCCCCCCAGCCCCTGCTGCTAGCTAGCGCCAATAAACACCCCCCCTCTTCTAACCGCCATGACACGCGCTCAGCAGCACAAACTACAAGCTGCACGCGTCCAAGCAGACAGAGTAGTCCGAAAACAAACCAAATTGTGGTAAAATGATCCAAAATGATCCAAAATGATCCTCAGTGCATCGGCCAACACGTGCAGACTGGCGACCAGAAAACCATACTCAAGCTCGCGCTTGTGAGCGTGGGGTAACGACAACTTCCGGCGGGTGGGATTTTAGTATTTTCGTCCCCCGGAAGTAACTTAAGTGGCAGTGATTGGAGAGAAAGAGGAAGGTTGTTCTTGCCAAACCGACAACATATCGAGACATCATGTAAGAAAACAGTAGTTAAATAAAGAATAAACATGTGACAGGGTCTTCAATTCTTTCCACTTCAGTATCATGTAGGGATAACAATGACATGCCGTTAAATGCTCCAAAATGTTTACATTTTTCTGCTGTTTCCAACAAGGATTCATTCCCTCATGTGTTTACATTTCTTTGTTGATTACCCCTATCAACAACTATATGTATTTATATTTGTATGTATTATTTTATTTGATCACATGTTAATTTGTTTGTGTCTGTATAACAATAACAATAAACATGCCTTCTATATGATTCCCAAATAACGAGGATGTTGCCGTGAGCTCAAGAAAACCCGAAAACGAATACCGCATGATTTTACTTTGAAAATATGGAACCGGATGCGGATCTCAGTTGTTGCGTGATCAGCTGACCGAGCAGCTCGGTTGGTCAGTGGGACGAGCAGCTACAAACAAGCCGACAAGGAGGATAGTTTCTGTTTTTATTTGCCCCGGAGGGAAACATTCGTCGATAAGCCTTCCACAAGAAGGACATGTTCCAGTAGGACTCATTGTTTCTGGTCGGTATATAAACATTTCAGTTGTGTGTTTTGGTTCCGTTAGCCGTTTTGCTAACCCGGTAGTCGCGTCATTGCAGGTGTAGTTTAGCGTTAGCTAGCTCTTCACGGATCACTGCACAGCTAATCTGTCCTTAAGCATGTCATAATAATTGTCAGGTAAAATTAAATTAAAAAAATAATGAAATGAAGATATCTGTAGAGTTGTCCGTCGCTGGCTTCCTCAGTGAGGAGTCAGTGACGGTCCTAGCAGCAGCCTGTAAACCTGAATGTAACATTCACGCCAAGGTTAATTATTCAAATGAAGCATGAAAACACAAACCGCTGATGTGTTCACGGTACAGTGTGTAATATGTGATCATTACTGTCAGAGCGAGGCTCGCTGCTGTTTCTATGCCTGTCTAAGTGACTGGACGGCCATTCGTGACTGACAGACGGATGGACTGATGGACTGTTTATTTGTGTCTACGACATGACTAATGCTTTACGTCTGACAGGTTGATTATGAGTACTGTTAATTCTAATGTCAGCATGTTCCTACACACTCTTGTGAATCTATAGTCTGTACACATGATCATGAGCCAACATGCTAAACGTTAGCATATCAGCACACTGACGTGCTCTTTGTTAAGCATCTTTAGCATGCCATGGCTATATAGTGCTAGTGTTGGCGGAAGAATATCAACATATAAAACATATTAATGTAATATTAATGTGCAGAGTCTAGAAATGCCCCAAGAGCCTGTCTGCACACCGAACGACATTATGCTAATCGAACTATCAATCGATCAAGCTGTCATAGATTATTTGTAAAGGCCATATCGTGCAGATTGGTGCAGTATCTGTGGTAGGGTGGGTAATATTTAAAGGTATCCTTACTTTTAGCTCCTCTCAGATGCGTGCTCATACAATTTGAAATGTGCGTCACCAAATGTCTTTTTTGTCCATAACACTTTGAAAGGCTTCCCAAACATCCTGGAAAAGCTGGAAAAGCTGGAAAAGCTGGGAATTTAGAAACTAGTTTTCCAGTCACTGAAACAACTGGAAATGGTTTAAAATGACCAAATATCTCAGGAATAATCTATTTTATTTTATTTCTTTTGTATTTTAGCTCCTCACTCATATCGCCTATTCAAACCTAGTTGTGTGTATTTAGTTTGGAACTCGACTGTTGGTCGGATAAACTTGATGACACTTGAAAGCAGGTTAGATGCAAAGGAGAACTGACTTCAGCGATATTTTGGCATCAAGTCTATCTTTCTAGAGCTGCAAGCTATATTCACCGCATTGATGGTAATTGTTTGTTTAAGGAACACTTTAACTTTCTAGAAGATTAATTTTCTGCAAAATGAAATAAATTCTAACTGATTTGAATTGATACTTATGGGCTGTTGCCAAATAAATGTCAAGCTTATATGACCCTTTGTAAGCAAGTCCTGTTCTGTATTGTCAGATCCTGGAAAATGACTTGTTTGAAAAAAAGCGAAAGAGTGTCAGACTTCCTGAGACACCTCCTTGATTTATACAGTACAAACATGACAGATACTGCATGTAGGATCATGCCAGACCTAACGTAGTTTTTTTAAAATAATAAAATAACTTGAAAATCAATAGACATGATGGGGTCCCAAATGCTCAGAAACCTTAGTCTCTACTGTATGGTTGGCTGATGTGATGATGCATGCAGTGAGAAAATAGTTAATTCTCATACTGTTAACACCAAGGTATCTATGCTTTTTAATAGATCTGCTTGCTCATGGTGGTAGTGTTGGGTCTCTGTAATTAATGTTTTAAAGAGTTCGGTCTAGACCTGCTTCATTTGAAAAGTGTCCTGAGATAACTTCTGTTATGAATTGGCACTATACAAATAAAATTGAATTGAATTGAATTGCTTGTATTAGACTGCTGTTGGCAATGTTGCAAATCAATGAACAGGAACTACTTTATGGCTGCATAGAATTTGCAGGATTTTTGCCTCACAGTGATGAAGGTATTTCATCCACTGGATCAGCCAAACGCAGACATTTCCATCAGGTTATACTATCTAAAAATGTTTTCAGAAAATGTACGACATCATAATATATTCTGACATCATGGTATCAAGTGTATTTTCAAACATAAAACAACAAATAAAAACATTTGTTGAGCCATTTTTTACAGTGGCATCTGTTCTGCTGGTCTGTTGTCTCTCTCACTTTGTCCCTCTGTCTCTCTTTCTGTCACTCTCTCCTTCCAGACACATCAGCATAATGTCGGGGAACAGCCTGGTTCTACCCATAGTGCTGTGGGGCCGCATGGCTCCCACCCACTGCATCAGCAGTCTGCTGGTGATGGACGACTTCAGCACCATCATCACCGGCTGCCATGACGGCCAGATCTGCCTCTGGGACATGACACCTGAGCTGGAGGTACTGATGAGGGTGAAGGTGGTGGTGGTGATGTTAGTGGTTGTGTGTGCGTTGGTCACCTGTTTGTCATCATCTTATTATAACCCCTGTGTTCCTCTTTGGCTTTCTTGTGTTTCTGCTCAGATTTGTCCTAGGGCCATGTTGTTTGGTCATACAGCCTCCATCACCTGCCTGTCAAAAGCAAGCGCGTGCACTGACAAACAGTACATTGTCAGTGCATCAGAGAGTGGGTGAGTACATTTTTATCACACACACTTTTTAAAAACTCGTCTAGAATCTTCCATGTTTGCTTTTTTATATTGTACGGCAGTTGTCCAGATGTCTCCTACATTGTTTCTTTTTTATTTTGTGTTTTCACATTGATCTGTTTGTCAGCTTCTGTCCTTATTTATGTTGCAAAATAGACTAATTTCTACACCCAACAGAACCTAAGAATGGGTACGAGAATCGGTATTAAACCGGTACCGGTTCCTGACTGGCATATCAGTATATCGGTATCGATAAGCTCCTGGAAAAACAGTACTGCTATTGGTATTTATGTAATGTTACATAAACAAATGGCAGGCCAAAAGGTGTTGGCTCACTTTACTGAGTTTAATGAAAATGCAGCTAAAAGCAATAACTCAGCAAACAATTAAACTTTTTATTTTATTTTCATGTCATCTCTTTATTTTTTGGACCAAATTATGGTGAGTAGTATCAATTAGAGTATCAATCAGTATCATTAGCAATAAGCAGTATCAGTATCGATACAAGTATCAATAAAATCCTAAAAATACCCACCCCCACCAGCAGACCACAGGTGGCTTAACGTTTTCACTATTTTCAGGATTGTTTGATCCCATTAATTCAGATATTGGACTGGAGGAAGTTGGCCAGGCTACCAAAGCCTCAGAACACTGACTCATGTGAGGAGCTGTGACCAGCTCATCTTTTCCATGTTTGGCAGTTTAGTTTGACTTGAAAATGACAAAGAAACTTGAGGCATTATCTAAATTGCAATTCAGTGTGAACCAATCATGACGTCACCCACTGATTTGTGGAGGTCCATTTTAAAGCCTTCTTTTGGCATTATGGCTGTCACCATGACGGTTTTTCAGAGACAGTGGAGGTAACGTACTGCGAGTTGAGCGGCTCTCATTGGCTGCGGAGTTTCAACTTGTCTGTAGCAGGAAATAATGGTGGCTCACCTGGTCACACACCATCTCATATTACAGATAAACAGTACACTAATGTAAAATATGTTTGAGAACTACTACTACTACTCTAAATGGGACCATCATTTACTGAATGAACATCAGGCTGTATGGAAGAAGACTGAAACTAGCGACTGAGACCATAAACTCATCAAGAAACTGTTTACTGAGCAACTAAATCAAGTGACAAGTCAGATCATTTCTCCATAAGACTGTATGCCATCAGACTTTTTTTGTGTAAGCCTGCGGGCTGTTACATTGAATGCAGGTTAAAGACACTTACGTGTTAGCTTCACTTCACAGACATGGAAGTTCTGTCCACTAATTATATACTGTCAGTGGTTGCAATCAGTTAATCTCATTTTAGTTGACTCTTTAGTTTATCAGTGGTTGCAGCACTACTGAGGTCAACATGGGGTTGGATTAACATAGAAGGATAGAGTGTTTTATGTATTCCTATGGAAGTAGTCTGTGACCAACATTTGTTCTGTTTAAATATCCTCTATAAATAAACTGACTTAGACTGTTACCACTGTCATTTCTGTCTAACTTCAGTTTGTTGATGTTTCCAGAGAGATGTGTCTGTGGGATGTGAATGATGGACGCTGTATTGAGTTCACCAAGCTGGCCTGCGCTCACACTGGCATACAGGTAAGACTCACTCACATACCTGGATTCTCAAATAGTGTCTTAGGCTCACATAAGCATGAACAAATAAAGGCCCGTCTCCAATAAAGGATGGATGAAGAACACTGTGCAGTTACTGTCATACTAGAGCCAGTCCACCAGTACAAGTCACGTCATACTCACCACTCTCTCTTTTCAACACAAATGCTCCTTTCAGCCCCTAGTTATTTCCAGTTGCTTCTATATTGCTGTTTTTTTGACACATCTGGCAAATTTTCATATTAAAAGCACACCAGGAAAAGGAAATGTTATTGCCCTTTGAGCTGCTGGAAGGCTAATAAGTGCTATTCTTTCTCCTGCCCCTCTGTGCTTCTCCAGTTCTATCAGTTCACCATCGGCACACAGAGGGAGGGACGTCTGCTTTGTAATGGCCACTACCCAGAAATCCTTGTGGTGGATGCCACCAGCCTTGAGGTCCTGTACTCGCTGGTGTCCAAGATCTCTCCTGACTGGATCAGCTCCATGAGCATCATCCGATCCCACCGAACCCAAGGTGAGACACACAGCTGGAAAAGATGGGGAGATTAAACGGATGGGATTTGTTTCTCGAGGGGAAGTCGGGTTGAAATGCGCTGGTCAGTGACTTTAATCGGGTGCAGACCACATATGTCTACATCTCTATCACATTTACCATTACGAGCAACAAGAGCTCAAAAGTGTTGGAATTATATCTAGCCTGCTGCAACAGCTCCCATGGTCGCGTCTCACCACCTGATCCTGATCGACTCTGTAGACATTTTAGTCATATTTTTGCAAATAGATTATGTGTTTTACGTCCGGTTGGTCTGTCTCAGATTGATGACACAGTTTGATGACCATCCGCACTGTTCTTGGCATTGATTGCTTCAGTATATAATAATACCACTGAAGTAAAAATACTTCAGTGGTATAACTGTGTCCTCCTGGTATTGTACCGGGGCGGCTGAGGATGTAGAGCGCATCGTCCACTAATCAGAAGGTTGGTGGTTCGATCTTGTTATGAATCTACTCCACTGAAAAGAGCTTCCTCCTCTTCTTTGTTTAATTCTGGAAGAAAGAAGTGATCTTACTTGTGTTTTTTTATTTTTTTATTCACTCAGATTCGTCGAGAGAAAATCTCTAAAGATAGCATCTATAACATTATGATCCTTCATGATGGTACCGTTTGTTAAAGTACTGATTTCAGTGCTCCCGTTCAGATTATTTCAGTTGACATGCAGGTGTTTTACCTGCCATTTCACCATTTCCTCAATTTGTGTAATCCAAAAGCATTATGTATCACTGCTTGTGCATTTGCCTTTGTCAAACGTTATTCTGGTTTCAGACTTTTTTTTTAGGTCATTCACATGTTTGACCTCAATTCATCTTTCCTTCCTAACTTATTTCTGAATTGAAGCTTATGATCTTACCCCTGCAAGCTGCCTTAAAGCTGCAGTCAGCGATTCTAATCCAATACACGTTTTGTTAAATTCAGCGAATATCTCCTCACAGTCACCAAAAGAAATCTGGTGTTTGTGCACAGCCCTGGCTCTGTTAATTGGGAAACAAACACAAAGGCTTGGACCGATCCACACAGCACTCCAGCCAACCAGCAACGGGGGGAATTTGTATGTTGTGTTAAGGGATTAAATGTGTCATCTTTCAGTTGTGAGTTGTTAAAGCACCATTGTTTTGAGATTATTTTTCGTAAATGGGGAGAATGCTTAATGAAACTGGAGCACGATCCAGAATAATGAAGCTATGAATAGTTTCTACTTCTAACTCTACTTTTCGATTTGTTATGTTAACTGTAACCATGAGACGCTAACTGTGACTCTGTCTCTATATAGAGGACACAGTGGTGGCAGTGTCAGTGACGGGGATTTTGAAAGTCTGGATCATCACAGCTGAGGTCAGCAGGATGCAGGTACACCGCCGTACAGATGTTTCTTCACTAACATCTGTCTTGTGTCAGACCTGTTTATACCATTGGAAAAATGAGTAAACGCAAGTTGAAGTGAACACAGGCCTTTACAGTACTTCTGTGACTATTATGGAACATTTTATTCATAATATTCAGTTTAGAATCATATGTGAAAATATACTAAGAATAAATACACCTCAAACATATTTTCCCCAATAAAATCAAGTACATCATTACACGTTGTATTTTTTTTTTTTTTTTCTGTCACGGCTCTAATTTGTTTGTGTGTGTGTTTTCAGGACCTGGACCCTGTGTTTGAGGAAGAGTCCAAACCCATCTACTGTCAGGGCTGTCAGAGTATTTCCTTCTGTACCTTCACTCAGAGCAGCCTGCTGGTTGTCTGCTCCAAGTACTGGAGGGTAAGAACCTGTGTTACCACAAAGTAATATTACACACCAAGTACTGAAGTAGAATACTGCATGGACCTGGATTTTCTTATCTCTGTGTGTGTCTGTGTGTGTCTGTGTGTGTCTGTGTGTGTCTGTGTGTGTCTGTGTGTGTGTCAGGTGTTTGATGCAGGTGACTACTCGCTGCTCTGCTCAGTGCCCAGTGACAGCGACCAGGCCTGGACCGGAGGAGAGTTCATCGCCGCAGACAAAGTCATCATCTGGACCGAAGACGGCCGCAGTTACATCTACAAGCTGCCCGCCAGGTAAATCGTGCTGCTCCTCCAGCTCTCGCACCACCACTCAGTAGACATGTTAATGGCGTCCATGGGGTTTTGGCAACGTTTGTAAAATGTGCTACACAAATTCAGTAAAATTAAACTTGGTGTGTGTGTGTGTGTGTGTGTGTATTTCTCAGCTGTCTGCCAGCTAGCGAACATTTTCGCAGTGATGTTGGGAAAACCAAAGAAGGCTCAATCCCTCCGCTGATCTACAGCATTGCAGAGCGCTCAGACAAACAGGTCAGTCCACCGTCCTTCACTCTGCCCAGTTTAACATACACACATTACACAATAAATCTCAGCTGAGAGATTGGAAGCTCAAATATGCCACATGACAGATGTTTATAAAAAAGGGAGCTACATAAAGACGGTTCATTAGACTTTATATGAAGATTGACAACACGTCTTCACTTCCTAACTCTTTGCAAAAATGAAGCCAAAATATTCCAGATACGCCAGCTGCCATCTTGCGCTCATGACGTAATTTGGAGCTAGAGTGTCCTCCCATAAACCTGGCCTACTCAATGATGAGCATGGCTCAGCTGTCAATCATGACATGAAATGCCCTTTTATAGCTTCAAAACACTAATTAAAATCTAACTAAAAAATGAACCCTTGAACATATAAATTTGGGGAAAAATTGACGTGTACTTTTTCAAAAGATTTTTTTATTTTGGCCCATTTGCTACCATAAAGGGGGCGGGCGGTTTATGACCTATACTGCTGCCAGCCACAAGGGGGTGTTTGGTTTCACATTTGGAGAGCTGTCATGTCGTCAATCATTATACACAGTCAATGGACACATTTTTGCGATATTCAGCAAAAATATTGTTAACTAAGCATTTGAATTGAATATTATTCAAAAATATTTCAAACAGAATGTTTCACAGACCTAGAAATCATGGAACAGATCAGAAAAGTGTTTTCGCTCCTGCTGCATACCAGACAAAATGTTTCATGCCACACAGTTGTAGCTTTTTTTATACATTTCTTGTTAAGGATATTGTGGTGTTTGCTTATTTTGGACTTCAGTCTGTTTAAACCCCCTTTTCCTTCCTATAATAGACAAATGCCGTTGCTAATGATTGAGCTGTTTGAGGTACCTGTTTCCAGACATATACCAATACTTGATCAGGACCCTGTTGCTCAAACATGTAATTCAATTAACATGATGCTAGCTGTAAACTGCTGCACTGCAGTAAGAAGTAAATGTGGGACATAAAGGGCTACATCTGTACAGGTAGCTGTGTGTAGTGCTCCTGTGGTAGTGTGTCGGCAGTCTAACTGTTTTGTTTGTATTGATGGTGTTTAAGTTGATTTAGGATCATCAGGGCTCAGGTCAGGCACATGGATTACACATAGTCATTGTTGTAAAGGTGTGAAGGAAAGAGTAGTGAAGTCAAGTGTGTCTGCATTTTCTATCCTCTCCGAAGAACTTTATTGTCATACTTTCTATAGATGGTGTAGAGTGTAAAACATTCACAGTTAAAGTACAGCTCCAGTAACACAAGTTAAGATGTCACTGAGCTAATTCAGAACAGCCCTGATGTAAAAATCAGAGGATAAGATATTGAAACAGACAGTAAATGAACAATAATTTGTAGAACAAGTTGATGAATCAGTGTGGTTTGGTCATAATTTGGTCAGAAAGCTTTGCGAGAATCTAGACATGGACCACAAATTTGATGCGTTTGCTGTTAATGCAACTCAACCCTTCCTCCACAGCACTAATTCCATCAGTACAACAACAGAGTCATATCATACTCATCACTCTGCTGCTCTGAGTTTATCTTTTTAACCCAGATTCTGTTCTCAATCACTGATTAATTGCAGTGAGTTCTACTTTGTTGGCTTATCTGTCATTGTTAAACTTCCATCAGAACAACTCAGCACAGATGTTTTACATTCAAAGCCTGCCAGCAGCTCAAAGGGCATGACCCCTTCCATTCCCAGCAGGCTTTTCATTTGAAACATCTGTAGGAAATGTTCAGTTTCATTGATGGTAACTTAAAGGCCATCGAAAAAACTGCAATGTAGATGCTTTAGTAACACTAATTCTGTTTTCATTTACTAATTATATCAAAGAAAATGGCGAGTATGGTATGACTGCAATCAGAGTCATTGTTGGAATGATCAATGTGGAAATGTACATTATACTAAATTTACCATGTGGGCCATTAAAGAACTGGTAATAAATTAGTGAGCAGGCTAAATTTGAATGTGTTGGCAAATATTTGAGACTCTGCCATTATTTAAACAAAAGCTTTTGTTTGAGATTTTAATCATACAAATTAAATCTACAAACTTAACATTTGTACTACTACTAGTTGCTAAGCAAATAATCAGTACCTTTTGGTCTAAAATAGTCAGATTTCTCTGCCTTAATCCATGTGTGTGAGCCTGACCCTTGGTGTTTTGTTTGTTATGTTTAGTTATAATTTCATTTTGGACCTTCAGTATGTTGTTGTTCTATGTGAATTTATAATTTACTGTCTTGTAGGTATTTATTTGTTGTCTGTGCCTTTTTTGCTATTTTTGTTGTTCCTTTTTGTTGTTCTGTCCTCTGATGCTGCCATGCCCTCTCCCTCCTTTGACCTCCTCACTCCTCTGAGAAGGAAGGAGGTGAGGAGGAGGAGATGGTTGTGGAGGTGATGTGCCTCCCTGCCAGCGGGTGCGACTTGGAGCTCTACACCGCAGAGCTGCTATACCGCCACCGGCCTATAGAGGCGCCAGTAAGCCCCAGAAAATGCACACTGAAAACCAAAGGCAGGAAGAAGAAGGTTCACCTTCTTGGCTGAGCTGCAAAAGCTAAAATGGACGTAGTTACAGTATTCACACCACTACCATTTTAGGAAGGATAAAATCTTATAATATCCATCGTGCCATTTTGCACATTCTAATAAAATCAACAAAATTGTTGGTGTGCAAAATGGTTAAAGATTCTCTGCACCATCAGATGACAGTAAAGCATACTTTTAAAGGACCATACCAGTGGTTTAGTATGTTTTAGCTCATTGGCTACAAATTGTTCCACCTTGATATTACTGCTTAATATCCAGTATTTGATTATGTCCAGTACTGGTACTTGAAAATGAAGCCTAGAAGACAAACCATAAGCAAACATAGACGTTGTGACGTTTGGTTGGTTGTTTCTTCAGAATTTGCCCCTGCAAACATTGCTGTATGATAACAACAATTTTAAATAATTAGGGCCTGTAAATAAGTTTTTCATAATCAATGAATGTCAATTTTATTGTTTTATCTCTAAAATGTCAGACAATGTGAAAGATGCCCCTGACCTTTCTAATGCCCAATGTCTTCAAATGTCTAGTTTTGTTCGACCACCAGTCTAAAATAAAGATATTTAGTTAACAATGATGGAACCAATAAAAGCAGCAAATCCTCTCATAGGAGAAGCTGTAACCAGAGAAACTTCAATGACTTAATGATTAGTTAATTAGCAGAACTGATGGTGATAAGAGTTCTGCCAGTCAAGTGATTGATTAATCATCTAATCACTTTTAATAATTTCAATCATCTTCTCATTTTATTCAAAAAATAAAAAATGTTGACTGTGATAATTATTTTCTATCTGCAGCAAGATTCAAGCTCTGATTTTTACAGAAATGAACTTAAACCAATAGCAATGTTAAGGTCAAATATGTGAATAAACAGTGGTGTGGTCCTTTTTAAGTGAGGTTGGTGCTGGGTTGTTGTAGTTTGGTTTAAGAGTTGGGATCAGTGTGAGTTTAAAAATTCTTTTGAGATGATGAGGCGGGAATTTTTTTATTTCAAGAGAGGTTTGTAACGTTGCAGCTCAGCCAGAAAGTAATGACCTGAGATGAGATGAGCAAACTGTGTGAACAGCAGTGAAAAGAGAGACATCCCCTCAGTGGCTCACATTCACCCCCCACTGTGGTAGTAAACAGGGAGCGGAGGTCAGTCTCATGTCTCATATATTTTTATCCTCTCTAAACCTCCAAACTAACTAGGTGCATTTCAGAAATAAAATCAGTGGTTGAATTCTGAATGAAAGAGCAGCTTGTTTGCACAATTAACAATATTCAAATCCAGATTGATTAACTAATGTCTGCAGGGCTTATATTTGAAAACACGTTAAATCCTTGTGTTTAAATCAACCCTGCAATTAATTGAACTAAGAACTAAGTAGCAAGAAGTGCATAGATGAATTCGATTCTATTAATATATATAAAACAAGTAATCAAGTTGTGCCCTTTTTAAAGGTGTGTCCCCATCTTTTTTACTTAAAAAAATCATGAGAGAGCCAAAAGAAATTAATGTTGAACAAATAAATAAGATTAGTCAGAAGTTGCCAGATTTCACATCAGATCTAGCTTTACACAAAATCTATAACACAAATGACAAAAATAATGGCATTAATGATATTGGTTATCGTTAGCTGCTCAGTAGGAACTTTAAACTTACTTCAAGCTGATGTATATAACTCTATTGTCTCAAATGAGTGTCAAATTAATTAAAAATTCCAGTATTGCAAAATGCTACTCTGATTTAAGTGCTACGAACATTGTGATCCAATAATCAATCACTTGTTGAGCTGAATCAGACAGATCCTGACGCATCTTGTTATCTGTGTAGTTACTTGTCGATAGCTCAAACAACAATACTCATCAAATACGTGGTTTGTGCTTCGTGACACTGCTCATTTTCTCTGAATCTTGATAAAAACCTAATGGTATATTTCATGAGATGATTTTAATGTCTAAAGTTAGAAGAGGTGCTCTTTCTTTCAGATGAGGTAGAGTACTTCCTCTATATCCCTGATATAAAGAGGACATATTGTTGCTATATAAGTTGACTGAGCATGCATGTATAGCAAGTATATTGAAAACAACAGTGGGCCAAGAATTGACCCTTGGGGAACACCGTAATTATTGTAAACATTTTTGCACTGTAGCCATCAGACTTATTTTCAAAGTGTTTGAATAGAACCGTAAGCCACTGAGTTGATGGCATTGAAAGTGAACTGTCTGTTTTGTTTGCTCCTCTCTTTGGTTTCCCTCTTGCCTGACTTAGAGACTGAACTCATTCTGGTTCACCTGATTTCATGCTCTCTTCCCACTAAAATAAAACTCCTCTTCCAAAAGCACCATCAACCTCCTCATCTATCTTCATACTGATGAAGATGCATGCAAAGTCCCCAAGCTGCTTTTTAACTAAATAATGATCTGCTCAATCCCTGAGTTTATCACAAACCAAAGATACACAACAGGAAGGGATAGAAATAATACCACTTGGATTGAATTTGGTTGCTTATCTTCACCAGGCACTTTAGACTTCAAAGTTTAACCGTTTGTGTGTAAACTAAAACACAAAGGATAAGCACTGATGATGCATCCTGGACATATTAGGGACATAAAAGAGTTGAAATGTAGAAATGTTCGTGCCATGACAAGAATCAAGGATGCAACTTTTATAGATTTTGATATTTGTGTTGAAATATATTATCAGATACAGATAGGACAAGAGGAAATGGTGTTTCTGCCTGTGGTCATCAGACCTCATTCAACAACTGATGGCAAAAAGTTTTTTGTGTTTTCATCCCTCTGTGAATACTAGGTGGGTGAGGTTTTCCTGTACTACCACAAACCTTATTTAAAGTTTATTCACCTTAATCGAATAATAGAGAGACGCCATCATATTTGATCATAATTTAGTAAATAGCCTCCAAGATTTAAACTCAACACTCCATGTTTATTTGTTATCTTGATACATTTAGGATAATTTCCACAGACCAGAATTCCATCAGTACAACAGTCATTTCAGACTCACCAGTCTGCTTCTCTACATTTTTTTTCTTTTCCAAAAATAGTTTCCAGTTGGTTCTACTTTGTTCTTTGTTCTACTGTTCTACTGTTTTTTTTAATCGCCACTAAGATGCTGTCAGGAAGTGCACCGATGTTTCACATTAAAAGCCTTCCAGGGGCTGAAAAGACAATCCGTCCCGCTCCTGGTAGGCTTTTAATTTGAAACATCTGCATGAATTGATGGTAGTTTTACACTGATAAAAAATGGCAAAGTAGAAGAGCCTGGAGTTACTTAGTGAATGAAAACTGAAATTCTTTAGAAATGTACATGGTGGACATTTTCCTTGTAGTTTTATACCCATTTTAAGTTTAGAATTTTGGCTAAATAATCTGAATGAATGGGTTGAAACCCCACCCATCTGCAGCACAGTTGAAACAAACACAAAAAGTTCTTGCCAGTCACTGCAGGTTGATATTCTGTCTTTCTCTCTTTGCTTAAAAAAACAACACTCGCTGATGTTGGATTTATTTATTCACATCTTATATGTAGATGTGGCTTAGTTTGTGTGTGTATGTGATTGTGTGTGTGTGTTTTTTAAAAAAAACATCTGGTGGCACTTTGCATACCCTCTCTGATCGCCCACTGCGTTCAGATGAGCTGAACTAACCGATTGTGGCACACACCGGACACCTCAGCCATTCCCTGCTTCTGTAACTCTTTAAATGCTGTAGTTGCCATGGTGACGGCAGCCCATCCTTCTTACACACTCACAGGTTCACTAGCTTTCATCCTGTCCATCATTATCACTGCGATGGATCATCACAACCTCCTACCTGCCAGCAGCTCCTGGAAATGACATTATGATGACCCCCTTGTCAAAGATTCGCTTAAAGAACCTTCACTGAATATTTAGGGAATTGGATCTTATCTTTTATGTGTTCTGAACATTAGCATTATCCAAGTTTACAGGCTAGATTTGTTAAGCAATAATTTTTTTTACAGTGAGGCTCCAAGTCAGGGAATTTGTTGTCCATACTTTACCATAGTCACAGTTCCTACGTGTCATAACATGGTCAGGTGTGAAGCCATGGAGCTTTCAGGGCGTGACTCCAGATTATCAGTCCCTGCCACAGCATGATACCTCAAACTAACTGATTGCCTCTGCTGAGTTCCAACTGCTGTTTGATATCAGCAAAAATATGGAGAGGAAAATCTACCCTGAAGCAGAACTGCAATGTTGACTGATTGGCATTAAGTGTTGAACATGTCTCAGCTAATTCAATTCAATTTCAACTACTTGCTAAGTGGCCACTTTTGGTCAAACACACTTTTAGGCCTTTTTCACTGCAGGAATTAACAACCTGAAACCTGGGCGATTGTAGAGTAGACAACAATTTAGGAAGTGGCACTGATATTGTTATTGATTTTCTGTCACGTTTTATGTGATCATGAGCTGATGGAGGAGAATCTAGGGCACTGCTCGGGCTGGCACAAGCTAACAATAATAATAATAATAATACATTTTATTTAAAGGCGCCTCTCTGGGCACTCGAGGTCACCTTACAACACATAAAAAATAGAAACAGTAAGAAATAAGAAACAGATAAGAAAAGACAAGCTAGTGGGTGGCCCAAAGCAGCGTCCAGTCTTTCAGGTGGATTTTTAGCTGCCTACTCAAGCTCCCTCTATGTGGCCGTTTAGAGCAGGTATCAACTGCTTTAAAGTTGTAGTATTTTGTAAAGCAAACAATTTGAGCAATGCCCAAATTAGGTTCCGGGAACAGCATGCTTTACAAATGCTTTTTACTTATGATCTATAAAGCAAAGACACATCTCAGCCTTCCCTTCTGTTGAGGAGCCACTGTTGGAAATTCTAGTAACCACTGTGCAAAATGTACAGTTTGGGAACAACACAACTTAGTTCTGTTTTGAGGTGGATTGACCCTTTTTGTAGACAAAAAAAGTTATGCTGCCCTCCTCATCTCCACCATTTTTCCACAATAACCTCTGGACTGATTGTGGTGCAGTTTAAAATGTGAACAAAAATGAAGAAATGATGACTGCAACTGTTGTTATTTTTAGGTAAAGGTCAGTTTTATCAAGAAGTCGTAAAATCTTCAGCACGTCAGGTTTTTGATTGCCCACAGAAGGGCACCAGGACACAGCTGAAGCCAACACCCCCCGCTGTGCAGGAAACCTTGTGAGCCTAGCTGGCTTGTAAAAGAGTTACAGCGACACGCAAAGTCATCCTCACGTTTTGTTATGGCTAGCAAGGAGAAACAAAACTCAGCCCAGGTTTTGGTGATTCTTAACAAAACTGACCTCATTTCACTTGGTCCTACTTTCAGAGCCCTGGCTACCTCATGTTTTAACCTGTCAGGCTCTCATGTATCCAGAGTGATAGATTTGACACAAGTGTCCATGTCTATGGCTCTTGATTTTGTCCATGATTTCCTTCAGTGGACAGACGTTCCACCGCACAGTGCTGCTGAACCGAGCAAAGGCAAACTCACCTGTTAATGGACTGTGGTAGCCACTGTAAAAGACCCCTGATCCACTGCTCCTCATGACATCGGAAGGACAGATATGAAGATGGTCATGTGACTCATTGAGGCTATAAATGGTTAAGAAAACGGGTCATGTTTAGGCTCTGATTTGGGTGAGATAAGTCATAACTTAGTCAAACCAGAGTTAACAGGGATGGTAAACATGCTACTGGAACAGTAAACTGTGATGGCAGTTTTCATATTATGAGACACCAGATATTCTATTAAATAATATTATATTTTATTATATAAAAGCGTCAGAAATCTAAATCTAAATCAAAATCTACAATGTATTTTTTAGCAGAACTAAGGCCCATCAACATGGTTTTTATAGAGAGGCTAAGAGAAACTGGAACTTCTGGGTTCTGTTTTAGAGGTAATGCAGCCTTGTTCAACCACTTTGGACCACAGAAATATCTCAAACTGTTCTTATAGGAAATTCTGTTCAGGCACTCTTATCTCCCAGTAGTGACTGTGGTGATCCCCTGACTTTTCCTTTAGCGCCACCATGAGGTTGAGATTTTAAAATGTCTCAACAACAACTGGATGGATTAGCATGAAATTAGACAGAGACATTCAGGATGTATTGTAAGAACTTTCCCCCAGCACCACCATCAGGTTAAACCTTTAATTTGTCCAGTACTTGGGTTTTTCAGCAAATACCAGCAAAACTATCAGCCTCAGCTGTATTTAATGTTAGGATTCCAACAGAGTAAACTAATGGTGAACATTATACCTGCCAATCCTCAGCATGCTAGCATTTAGCTCAAAGCACTGCTGTACCTAAGCGCACACTCACAGAGTAGACTCTTGTGATCTAAAACATGTATAGTCCCACATACCCATTGATGGCATTTTATTAGTCTGGAAATAACAATATGTGGCATGCCCAGCTAAACAAAAACTGCTGAGGGTTCAAAGGTTGAAAATGCCATGGTTATGTGAAGGTATTAGTTTGGTTGAGACGACAGTTAGAGGCCACGTCAGTCACATGACCTTCATCCTCTCTGTACCTGTAGTTTTGACCCTGCCAGTCCTTCGTCTGTGCTGCATTAGCACACAATGTGATGGGTGAGTGTGATCATTGGACTTGTTCAGCGGCTACATTTGGTTTTATTTCACTGCTACACTTCATGTTACCTGAATGAAAGCCCCAGTAAAACCTAAACAGCATGTTAGAGTCAGTCGGTATTTCACTATCAGACGGTTTTTACGTGTGTCTCAGCCTGTAGAGGAGTGCTGGTGATTCGGAGATGTGTGGTTCTGTTTTCAGGCAGTTTGCTGTTGCTGTTTGTATGAAGGCAACCAGAGAACAAAACCAAACGTTTCAGCTTCACGTGGCCCTCACACAGAAAAATACTCAAACTGTTAAGAAGAATGTGAGTGCTCTGATGAACTTTGGGCTAAAATTTAGGTTTTCAGATTTTGACATGTCTTTTGTTTAATCCCCCCACCGCCCCCCAGCTCCTGATCTGTCCTCCTGTGACCCGGTTCTTCTTCGGCCGACGGGAGCCCTTCCATAAGCTGCTGATCCAGGGTGACTCAGCGGGCAGACTGTCCCTGTGGAGCATCCCAGACTCCTCGCCTTTGCAGCCAGCGTCGACCGCCGCAGGTAAGAAAGGCGTGACATGACACAATCAGTTCTCCAGAGAAAAGTCACCACTCTTGGTCTTGATAAACTATATTAACCCACAGTCCAGATGTGGCAGATTTACGCTCCGATTCCATTTTTTCCTTCCTTATACAGATTCTGATAAAGACTGCATGTCAGGCAGAATCAGAGGAATTTGCGATACATTCCGACAAAATATTTTAATTACTGTCATTTCTGCATTGTCATTATTTGCAAATACACTATTCATACAGTGACATCACAGTGATCTTTTCTTTCCCTCACAAATTAGTTAGAAGCTGGTTTTACTCATAGTTTTCTATTTATACAAGAGTCAAACAAAAAAAGTCAACACTGATAACAACAAACCTCTTGCCTTCAGTAACCAATACATATTGGTAACAAAGGGTATATTTAATATGTATATCTGTCTATAAAATATCAAAAAGCAAAAAAACATTGGTAATTATATACACCATATACTAATATCAATTAAACATAAAAAATCCATTATGATTCAAATAGTTAATAACCACAAATCTAATCTTTCTTTGTTTTACTTTTTATTTAATTACTTTTGTCATTTTTATAAAAAAAAGGATTTCATATTCCACAAATCTTTTTTACATTGACTTTTTAGTGTGTAGATTGTTGTGAAGTAAATTCTCCAAGACAGTAGTTGTGGTGAAACATGGAGGCAGAGTGACATCCAGTGGCCAAAATGTGTCATGGTGCCGTTAACTAAGTCAATATTGTTGATATATATTTTTTGTGCTCAGGGATGGGGGGAATATCAATTTAAGATCCTTCCTCCTGTGTAAATAAACAAAACTTCAGTCAATGTTTTATTTAAATGTATTAATAAATAATAAATTAATAAAAACAACTAATTACCTGAAACATTTCAATTTCAGAGGCTCCCAGTGTGCAATATGTGATTATAATATGTAAAACTGTGTTTTTAAGAAATAAGAAATCATTTAGTTGAGGTGATAAGCCCCCCCGATCTTCTGTATGTCACATTATTGGGATGTTGGCCTCAGTAATACTCACACATGGGATTTGCTGTGTGAAATTGTTTCTCTGCATCAAGTTTAGAGTTTTATTTCATCAGTCTTTTATTTAAGTGTTTAGTTAGGCTGGCCTCTAAACTAAAACCTTGCTTCCCTCTGGGGTTGACTGTATGTCTGTGTCTGTCTGTCTGTCTCTGTGCAGAGCTGCAGGTGTCGTCCACCATCAGTCTCCAGGAGGCGTTTGATAAGTTGACCCCTGTGTCTGCAGGGATCATCGACCAGCTCAGTGTCCTGCCTGGAAAAGAAGAACCCATTAAGGTTTGAACCCTGACAGTAAATGAAATGTTGCTTTCAAATGATTTCAAGTTTGTAAAAGTGTTCCCATGTATACAGTGGACTCCAGGCTCTCCTGACTTTTAACTTAGTGCTTAGTTTAGGGTTGAAATTGTACTTCTGGAAACAGATTTACATTGTAATATATTTGCCTTCTTATTGCAACCTACTAAAGTTTATCTAATTGGTCGGCTGCCGTTCGAGTTTGGTTGTTAGGTTGCTGACTCTGTGTTTGTGTTCCCTCAGGTGACAGCCAGCGTGTACATCCCCTCTCAGGGTCGTCTGGTGTGCGGTAGAGAAGACGGCAGCATCATCCTGGTTCCTGCCACTCAGACCGCCATCGTCCAGCTGCTGCAGGGGGAGCACATGCTCAGGAGAGGTGAGGGAGGGACACAGTGAGGGGACCAATGTTCAAGGTTGAGAAAATAGAAGTGGGGAAAACACTGACCATCTGATTTCTACATCACTACAATTTTTATAAACAAGTAACACTAAAAGTCAGCACTGAGCTAGCTCTAGGAAAGAAATGATAAGTTAGTTCCTTTTAGTTCTGGTCCATTTCATCAGGTCGTCTGTGGAACGTGAAATGGACCCAGGTGTCTGGTGACTTTGATGCTTGTGATGTGTTTATTTAGTGTCTCTGGTGTCATGGAGAGCTCACCATTACATTTGACTTTTTTTTTAGACTTTCGTGATATTGAGGTACAAAAAATGAAAATGGTAGCACACCAACTCTGTTTTTTCTCCTTTTTTACTCCTGCACTCATGTGGTGATGTGCATACATGTTACCAAGTCATCTTATGTAAATTCATACACTTTGTCATCAACTTTTTATTAGTTAATGTTGATAACAAACAACCCAACAATTATGCACCACCCCAACTCAATCCACATTATTCCATTCTGAATGTCGTGTCCGTCTGTCCTGCAGGCTGGCCTCCCCATCGTACCTTGCGAGGTCACCGGAACAAGGTGACGTGCGTCCTGTATCCGTACCAGATCTCTCCCCGCTACGACCAGCGCTCGCTGGTGTCCGGAGGAGTGGACTTCTCCGTCATCGTCTGGGACATTTTCACCGGAGAGATGAAGCACATTTTCTGTGTCCATGGAGGAGAGATCACGCAGCTCATCGTCCCGCCTGAAAACTGCAGCGTAAGACCTCTGACATACAGCTCTGTGTTTGTTTCTTCTCATCCTTTTATTCCTTCTGTCTCATTTTCTTTTCTCTGTTTGTGTTTTGTTGTGTCTTTGTGTGATGAATGTACTGAAAGACAGCAGTGTGTTATATTGCTGACATTAGATTTGAATGTTACGGGGGTGATGTCATTGTAGTTACTATGGAAATAACTTTAATGACATTAGCCGTTGTGGTCGGATGTTGAATGCACAGACGCACACACAGCCGCCCATTCAACCAAATGAAAACATTACATTGTTTAACTGACATTAAGAACTGGTCAGAACTGTGTTGTTGCCATGGAAATCAGATGTCAGATGCTGTTGCTGGAGCTGGACTACAATGACCCATCACACATATGCTTTAATTAATGTTTTTCATCTGCTCACTTTTGGACAATCAGTGAAACCTTAAACAGCAAACTGCCAGCCTACTGAGCATCAGCAGTGAGTTAATGTGTCTAAATGTGCCACTAACAGCAATGGTGTAGATCAGGGGTTTCAATCTCAGATTACCTCAGGGCCACTGCTGTATTGTCATCTCATAGGAGGACCACTTCAGCGTTTGAGTACAACAATAAAAGCACAATATCCTGAAAATATCTCCATTACAGATCCCTGGTATAGATTTTTTTGTGTAGCGACATATGGCCCTTGTACAAAACCACAAAAATACAACCTGGAGGAGATCCAGCAGGTTCCAGGTTGGAGTTTGATTAAAACTATGATTCTTATTTTTGGGAAGTGTCCATTTTTTGGCTAATTTGGAATTTAGTTTAAGGAAAATTTACAACTTCCCTACATTTCTTTATTCATTTATGTTCTTTTTTTTTTTTTTGCATTTTCAGCATTATTTTACAGATTAGAGTGAAGAGACAGACAGGAAACTGGGGTGAGAGAAGAGGGCATGACATGCCACCAAGGTCGCCAGCGAAATAGGCCTGCTTTTATGTAACTACTGGCTTTTGTTTGAGGAAATATGGTAGTGCCGAATAGTGGTTTTGGTAGTTTATTAATTAACAGGATGATAAAACTAGAAGGCACCAAAGTCAGAAACTGTCCGAGACACATGGATTGTTTTCTTGACTGCTAAACCTAACAAATATATTATTAGGATTCAGATTCAATAAGATTGAACTCAGTCTAGTCAGTGACCCTCCATGGTGTCCTCAGGTACAGTTCTTTGAGTCATCATTGTTTCCCGCTGTGTTTCCTCTGCAGACTCGGGTTCAGCACTGCGTCTGCTCGGTGGCCAGCGACCACTCCGTCGGCCTGCTCAGTCTCAGGGAGAGGAAGTGCATCATGCTGGCGTCGCGACACCTCTTCCCCATTCAGGTCATCAAGTGGCGTCCAGCAGACGACTACCTGGTGGTGGGATGCTCTGATGGCTCCGTCTACGTCTGGCAGATGGACACAGGTGAGAACTGGGCGACTGGAGCTCATTGGAGTTGTGTAAATGCTGATCCACTGGCAGGAGTTAAAACTTGTGATCGAGGGCAGCTGCTATTACAACTTTTCATTAATAAATGACAAGGTGGGCTGGAAAGCTCCAAAACAATCCAATCCCACAAATTCTTTGTCTAGATTGCAGGCATGTAAAATAGCCTCAAACATCCAGTTTCACTTTATCAGAAATTAGTTTTGACCCACGGCACAAAAAGCTCTGGGTTGTATCTGGGAAAACATGTTGCTACATTAAAGTTTGATGACCATGAAGCTATCCATGAACCTTTCTAAACTAATCACAGAGCAGAAAACTGTGTTTTTCATCAAATTTAATGGTGATAAATACACATTTTTATCACCATTAAAATCAGTATAAACCCATTAGGTTCACTACTTCTACCTACACCCAACAGACCCCCCTGTCAATGCTGCAGTGACTCTCTAATGCTACTTTAATGCTCCAAACATACCAAGTCTACTAAATATAGTCTCCATAAAGTGAATTAAAGTAACAGAAAAATTATATTTTAGAACTATCCAGAACAAACTCTGAAATCTAATGAGAGGTTGTGAGGTTTGGTACCATTGTGACTGTTCAGAAACCAAATCCAAGATCTGCGCTTGTATTAGTCAACCCACACTATAAACTAATCCAGGTTGTAGGTGAAGGTAAAATGAGCTGTCATTACAGTGGTGGCATCTGACTTGTGAACCTGCACAATAACACTGTAATGTTTCTAAGGAATTTTACTTTTTCACCAAATAACACTGCTGTATACCACTGCTAAAAATCTCTTACAGCCTGCTACATATTGGTAATGTAGACCTTGACATGCTTTTAAAATAGAGGTTAAAAACATATAACTTTTTAATGAAATTGCAGTTGTATTAGTTCACCAAACCACAACTTGCTGTACTGAGCTGTTATCAGCTGCTCCAACATTAAAGCAAAATCCACAATCCTCTCCTCCATAAAATCAATGTCACTTTCATTTTTCATGTTTCATCTCCACGCTTTCTACATTCTGAGCTTCTAAAGACGGATATCTTGGCTGAAACTCCACGTTTTACGTTTTAGTTTGATGATGTATTTCATCTGATTGCAAAGCAAGAGTTTATGAATTGCAACTTTGTTGACTTGCTGTATAATCATAAGCTAGTAAGTAATGCCACCTAGGGCTACACTGCATTTTCTGACTGTGGAGGTCGGGCAGAGGCAGTTATTTTTCCTAAAGCTTTGTCGAAATTAATTTCACAGTTTCACATTTACACAGTCTACCCAAATATCCAAGCTTTCAGCGTTAGTGAAGAAAAAAGTGTTGAATATGTTGAACTATTCCTTTAAACCTCATCCCCCTCCTCAGAGTCCTCTGCACCCTCTATCCTGTTTAGGCGTTACTATGACAACACAATCTGCAGTAAACATGTATGTGCATAGCACAGAGGTAAAATCAGCTTGAATGATGACTAGCCACTGGAAGACCAGGTAAGTGTGTGTGTGTGTGTGTGTGTGTGTGTGTGTGCGTGTGCGTGTGATGGCGACCTGAATGAGCTGTAGTGCTGGGAGATTGCAGGGTAGCTAAGTGTGAAATTAAGGAAGGTGTGTGTGTGCTCAGGCGTTGGACATGTAATAGGGCCATGGCTCACAGGCCCCTTCATCACACACACACACACACACACACACACACACACACACAGGTACAATGGTACCACTTCTCCTCTCACTCAATAACAGAGCCAATACTGATGTCAGCTCAGTCTGCAGCTAATGATGTCTCCCTAAACCCCCCTCTCTTTCTGTAAAGGTAGAGAATTGTTGCAGTTAGATGGAGAAGACTCTATCTGTGACCTGAATCAAATTCATGGGACAATAGATGATGATACTGAGTATGGAGACAAACTGAGTGGGAAACTGTGTAAAAGACAGAGAGAGAGATTAGAAGATTGATATAAATAGAAGGAGAGTGCAAGGACAGGAAGAGAAAGATTGATAGGAATAGAGCACGCACAGTGGGAGGCTGAGATAAAACTAGTCTGATTACACTCTGCTTACCCTGGTTCTCTACAGGGCCAAAAGTATGTAGACACACAACATTATAGCCAAAACCATGGGCATTAACACTAATGAACAGTCTCCATTATTCTGCTGTCAGGATTTCAACCAGAAGCCTTAATTGTTTAGTTTTGGTTTTATGCTGTAAGTGAAGCCAAAGACGAGCCTAGCACATTGCACATCTAAGAACAGGAAAGAAGAAAGTTCACAGAGGTTCTGGCCGAGGCTTGCTCAACTGCTTTTTTGGTCACAGAGCAAAAAGGGGCGGGATTTAGGAATAAGATTCCAACCGACCAACAGTCCTGTCCAGTCCAGAATCTTTAGCTGCTCTTATTTTATTTAATCACAACAGCCAGACATATCAGAAGTGAACCAACCAAGAAAGGCCACATCATGAAGTTGTGTTTGTTACATTTATTTTGATTATACGTAGATTTTAGGTGATACCGTCCTACCATAATCAGGGTAGTAGTTGATGAGATATGTGATATTAATGTCACAAGTTGACATTCTAGCCTGAGGGTGGTGTTTGCTGAAAGGTCATGGAGTGTCCAAAATTAAAATAAAGATTTCATCTGGGGAGCAGGAATGTGATCAATAAACTTAATCTGAAGCTGCCCGATAGATTTTTCTTGTGCCTAAGTGAAAATATGTCCTGATGGTGGCACCAGCGAAAAAGGTCAGGAGGTCTTCAATATCATTAAGATTTATTCTTTTGGGACCAAGAGTATCTTGGGAAATACTATGTGTATATGGACAGTAGTTGTTTACTTTCTCTTGACCAAATAGTTGATTCCTTGTATAGAGGGTTTGATAAAGGTTTGTTCACTTGTTTGTGTTTTCAGGAGCCTTGGACCGCTGTGTGATGGGTATAACGGCAGTAGAGATCCTGAACGCCTGTGACGAGCTGGCTCCGGCCACTGTGGACGCTCTGAGCCACTCAGCTGTGAACCTGAAGCAGGCGATGACTCGCCGCAGCCTGGCAGCACTGAAGAACATGGCCCAGCACAAACTGCAGACACTCGCCACCAACCTGCTGGCTGCAGACAACGCTGACAAGGTACAAACGGCTAACAGTCACACTAAGAGGAAGGGAAGCTTTGTTTGGGAAATGACTTCAGCTATGTGCACTACTGCTGGAGCATTAATGGAGTAGTCAATCAACAGAAAATGAATCACCAATCATTTTGCTGGCCTAAAGGCTCTGTAAGGCTGTTACAGCAGTACTTTGAGCTGGATGCAGACATCAGCATCTTGACACACTCACAGTCATCACTACATTAGATTAGTGTGTTAGTACACTTAACCTGTGCTTTCACACCTAACCTTTTTGCTTCAACAAACTGAGCTCTGTTTATGTTGGCTGGTTTGAAAGCTGTCAGCTTAAAGCTGCATTAGGTAACTTTTACAAAACGGACTTTTTTCACTTTGTTCTGACAGAGTGACCGTGAGACAGCTGAGAAAGGCGCTTTGGGTCAGAAGCTTGAAGATAGCTGATTGTTGAGTCTCATTCCCAGGGACCCAAAGCGTCATTGATGCCCTGGGACTGAGACTCAACAATCAGCTATCTTTCTTGGCTCTGATTGGTTGTTTTCATTCAGGCCCGTGAATTCTTGCAAATACCATTAGGAGCACTAGGAGGAGCCAGAGACGAACCTAATCAGTTCACAGATTATCAGTCTCATGTACTACTGTCAGGATATAGTTAAGGTTTCAGCAAATGTGACAAAAGATTGTTTTTTATAAAAATGACCTACTGCAGCTTTAACTCTGGTGTAGACTAAACTAAGCTGCAACAGGAACACCTGAAAAGGTGGCTCTTTGTCTGATCTGGTTTATTTGTGGTGTGAATGCAAAGCAGTGTGTGTGATGGTAGATATTGTGTTTGATTTTGCAACAATATTACAGAACAAGATGCCTCTTTTTCATCCTGTTTCTACCAGTTTGTCATTATTAATTATAGCTGTCACGACTAATAATAATCATAATGAAGTATTTCTTTGTGAGCTCTATAGATAGATAAAGATAGCTGAATAAACTCATAAGGAGTGCTTTATGACCTGCTGTCTGATTTCTTTTGTGGGTCCATGTAGCACTGATGATGCCAAATGACATCACCAAAACTGGCCAATGAATGTGTTACCTCAGTCTGTGAATTCATGTTTGCAGCTCTTGGTTTGTTTGCAATGAATCAGTTTGAACATGAACTAGAAAAGAAGTAAAAGGCAGAATTTATTAAATTTTGCTCTGAAAGAGACCAAAGAAGTTTTCATCATAGTTTTCCAGCCTCAGTCCAGTGTGGTGCTGCTCATTCCTGACGATAATTATCAAATAATATAAAGGCATGTGAAAAAGAATGATATCATATTTTTTTTGCCATAACTTTTTTGCTGCTGTAAAATCTGACTTATGATATCTTTTTGATCAACCTTGAATAAAACAAAACAAAAAAATAGACGTCAGCAGTCCCTAAGGCTGCAGGCTGAAGAATTTTTTGTCAGATGTCTGCTGACTTCTAATGTTGAGCTTGAATTGATTCAGATCTGATCTCTGTGAAGTTCAGATGTCTCTTCCTCCTCATGTTCTTTCTTTTCTCTTTTTCTCGCTCTTGGTGGCATTCATCAAAAAACAGACACGCAATACTTTTTAATCACACACACACACACACACACACACAGACCGGTCATCTCGGTCAGATAGCTGGCTAAAGTCACACACCAATTAAAACTCTGCTGGAGACGAACCAAAGGTCAACACTACAGCCTCTGTGAGAGAGAGAGAAGGAGAGAAAGAGAGAGAGAAAAAGAGAAAGAGAAAGACCACTGGTGTCTCCCAGGGAAGGATGAACTATCTTAAATGTCAAAATGGTAGAAAAAAACAGAAGTGCAGTGTTTCTTTTCTCTGAGCTGGACTTTCCAGAGAGCAGATGTAGTGGTTTAAAGGAGAAATCCACACAAATGGAAAGATAGGTGAGCCACTGTTGCAGAATGGGCTCCATTACTCAGTTTTTTTTCTCCCCCCTCATTAAATACTTCTAGAAAATCCCCAAAAATTATTGCTCAAAATTCATTGTAGTTATTATTATACTGCAGTTTAATGTGAACTTTTTAAACAGATTAATTTATTATTTTTTCTCGGTTTGTGTTTGACCTGTGTACTTACTTGGTCAAAATTATAATGATCAAAAAGACAGATGTACGTTTTATTTTTTTTCTCCAGTGAGAGCGCCCCCTACATTATTGTTCTCCAGCACGTTCTGAAATGACGTGAGCAAAGGAAATCAATGCTAATGTTACTAGTTAGTGACATTCTCCAGTCAGATGTCAGTTCACCTTCGTCCTGAGAAAACCCCTCTCGGAGGCTCGAAGGCTTTCTCCATACATTATACATAGTATGTCCAAGGACAGTTTAAAACTCTTGGAAAATGGAAAACTATGCTCAATCATTGAATTTCAGTTTGACTTTAGTAACAGATGGAATGACTCTGTAATGTGAAAGGTTCTGCTCAGCTGCAGCGTGCACAGTGTTGTCACTGGTGGTGGGAAGCTACACAAATCTGGGGTAAAAGAAAAATATCAAACAATATGGTAATATTTTATTTTGTGATATTGTATCGATTCCTAAGAGATTTTTGTGGTGAAACCCCCAACTGCTAGCTAGCAGTGTTGTAAACTGAGGGCTGTGATAAATACAAATGCAGATCCCACTGTCCTGTTTATATGAAAATAAAAGCTCCACAACAGTGGGATCTGCATTTGTTTTTGTCACAGTCACTGTAATATCCAACATCACATTCCTCAGTTTACATTTACACTGCTATCGGGCATTTGGGGGGTTCAAACCCAATTGATACAATATCACTAAACAAAAACTGTGATATTTTAAATATTTTCTTACACCCCTAGAATGAATTATTTTTCACAGACCTTTTTAGAATTGCAGTAATAATCTGTAAAAAAACACTTTTTTGAACAAGACCATTCATAATCCTAATGTAGAAGGAATGACTCAAATCAGTTGCTTCAGTATTCACACAGGTTTGACAGTTTCACAGTTGTCATAAATCCGCCTTCAGATTGCTGCTCAGACTGCAGTATGTGGAGCGGTTTGTCTGTGCTGACCCCTCAGAGGATCAGAGGTTCACTTGTCAGACTCAGATGATCTGATCTGCCCTGACCGAGTAAACCCCACCCACCTGGGCCTCCCAGCACAGAAAACAAACGCCATGAATTATTTAGTGCCTGAACAGCGTTTAGTTGAGCTGCTGGTACAGTTTGACTTTTACAGTTTTGACTCTGAAGCCATTTAGCTCGGCATCCCCTCTCCTCCTTTGTTTGTCCTTTTTCTTCTCTTCCCTTCCAGCAGATAACCTTTGTGTTGTTTCTTTTCCCCCCTCCGTGTGTCGGTTTTATTGTAGGTGTCTCCCGGGTTTTTCCTGCCATAACTGTCCATAATCACAGCTCTTTTTCTGAAAAGGCCAACACACAACAGCTGCAATCTTCTCTCCCCGTTCTATCAGAAATACATCACTGTTGTTCTCTGTTCTGCCTCCCACCTCCGTGTCATTTCTCTCTCATATCCACTCAAATCATGGGTCAAAACCACCCACTCTCCCGGTGTGTGTGAGAGTGTGTACTCCCCTGATGTGTGTAATGACAGATAATGACCATGAAATGTCAGACTATCAACCCAAACATTACACCCAGCCGGCTCCGAGCCTTCATCTGTCTGTGTGTTTGTGTGTGTTGACAGCTGATGTTTGTTGTTGTTCGGGTTGTCCGTTTGTGTGTGAGGAAGTCGATGCGTGACTTTGGGTTTGTCCTCTGGCAGGTGTGCTGAACCTGCTGATCTGTGAATGTGTTTGTCATATGGAAAAAGCAGAGCTGCCAAAACTGAATCGACTAAAAATGCCAACTATTTCTGCTTTCCTTATGTCAAATGTGAGGATTTACAATTTTTCTGTTGTGTATAACTGTAAACTGAGCATCTTCAGGTTTTGGAATGTTGCTCGGTTAGACATTTGGAAACACTCAGAGGTTTCGTTAGACTCTCCTGTCCATCATTACAACAGGGTTGTAAAATATTTTTGTGTATGTGAAGTGTCCTAGCAAAGCGCTCTATAAATAAAATGTATTAACATTATTATTATTATTATCATAATCTATTTACCTGTCATTGTCATTTTTGAATGATTATGAGATATATAGCCTTTTTCAAAAACAACTCGATCACAAAAACATTGTACATTTTATACAGAAGTAACCCGGTAGTTCCTCCTGCCTTCCTTGCTGCCACTTGCTTCACCCGTAACATCAGCTGCCACTGCGCTCTGTATACAACATGATGATGATTATGATGAAGATCATTAGGCTGTTTTGGTGGTGCACTACATACAGTGTGTAATGCTCGTGTATGTGGTGGCGTTGCTGACGACAATAGGACATATAACATGATTAACAGGTTTAAGGTTGTTTGTTATTTGGCCTTAAAATCACGTCATATTTATTTTAAGTGTAATCATGTTTATCAAAGCTTAGATTTCCTTTTATTTAAAGTATTGATTGCTTCGTACTTTCACATGACTTTATTCCCTTATGTGTCTGTCTACCTGGTGTCCTTTAGACCATATTCTAAAGGTACCATAGGTAAAGTGTGCAGATTTTCTTCTTGTATGTATTCAGTGTTTGTGCATCTGATGTCTCAGAGAGAGAGAGAGAGAGAGAGAGAGAGAGAGAGAGAGAGAGAGAGAGAGAGAGAGAGAGAGAGAGAGAGAGAGAGAGAGAGAGATGTTTTGGACTCCAGTGGTGTTTGCCAGAAGGGCCCTGCAGGACAATGACCTTTAGACCTACTGCCCAGGAGCTATAGGACACTGTGTGTGTGGGGGTGTGTGCATAGATAAGAAATATAAATGAAATGTCAGTTTTTCAAAGGCAGAGTAGAGACAAATCTACTGTCTACTGTCTGAGACCTCTCTCTGTTTGCAACCTACTGCACAAAGGAAATCTCAAGAGAAATTGTTCAAAATCTTAGAATTTATTTAGTCTGAAAATTCACATTGCCATCCAAACCAAACATGGCCTGTTAGGAAACATAGAATATCAGCTCAAGCACAAAACATGTTTATTATTGCCTGTGTGTAATGTGGCTGTTAGCCTTTAGATGGCAGTGTTCATCCACCAAAACAACACACACAGGCATCCAAACACCCCGGCACAGACACTGAAACATGGGGATGAGGCACACATGTCATGCTTTTGCCGGGTAGAATCCACGACATCTAACATAACAGGAACTATACTGTCTGTGATTAGAGGCCAGTTGGATGTGTAACATGTCAGCTCACTAATTGTATTCATCACAGTGCAGACTAGGACTGCAACTAACGACTATTGTCATTATTAATGAATCTGTTGATCATTCAGAAAATATTCACATTTAAGAAGCTGAAATGAAAGAATTTGGACGTTTTTTTCTGTAAAAAATGATTAAAAATGATTAATCAAATCTAAATAGCTGGCAATTAATGTAATAATTAATCAAGTAATGGTTAAAGCTCAAGTGCAGACGCAGTCTTTGTGGGGATGATTTGAGCTGGAATCAAACAGCTCTTGGAATGAAACCATAAATAAAGTCTCAACAGTGCTGTAGCTGCAATTACACACACGTTTACTCTTGGTACACGCATGAATGTACATGCATTTGCTGTCAGCTGACTTTTTTCATCCCTCATTCACACACACGCACACACACACGAACACACACACGAACACAGAGCGACATAGAGGAGCAGCATTACAGCTTTGACAGGAAAGTCTTCCCTGAGGTAGGTAGTGTGTGTGTGTGTGTGTGTGTGTGTGTGTGTGTGTGTGTGTGTGTGTGTGTGTGTGTGTGTGTGTGTGTGTGTGTGTGTGTGTGTGTGTGTGTGTGTCTCCCAGCTGCAGGTGTATTGTGTCTCTCGGTCAGTGAGGAGTCTCCACAGCTAATTATTGTTCTCTCCCACAGAGTCACATCCAATTCAATTCCATGAGCTTTAATGGCATGAAAGGTTAAAAACAGTGATTCCACAACCAGAAAGCCCAGCACAGAGAAATATTCATGATTTGATTAGCAACAATAATAACAATATGGAGAAGACACCTAAATCTGGTGCATTTCCAGACATACAGAAACACACATTAGAACAACTGCAGAAAATGTAACTAATGTCTCAAATATTAACGTGCTTTATTGTTTTGACCAGAGTCTGGTAGTGTAATGCTAAAGCAGCAGGTCTACAGTGTGAACAAATATAGTGCCAAAACAATTGGTCATTTGATTGATTGCCCTGAGTTATTTATCAAACCACAATAGAAAACATCCTCAGGTTCAAGCTTCTCCACTGTGAGTATTTGCTGCTGTTTTCCGTCTTATGGCATTATAAAGTGAATATCTGTTTTGGAGTGTTGGTCAGAAAAAAGCATTTGTCAAATGTCATGTTTTGTTTAATGGTAAAACATAACATGTTGCAACACAACAGGTAAAAACACAGAGGCAAACACAACAGAATGTCCATTTGACAATTAAAACACAGCCATGCTGACGCTGTGCGTTGTAATTGATCTTGTATGTTGTGTTAACTCGCGCTGCATGTTTTAATCAGCCTTTCTGCTCACACTGTACAGATCAATACACCCTTTTCACAGCAGCCATTTTCACATGAAATAGTAGAGTAATCACTGGTGTTATCAGTGACACTTATTATGGTTCCATTCCATTTAGTGTAGCAGGGCCTTTACCAGTGAGCCAACACCCACAATAGCAGCAGCTTGACTGAATGGAACAGAGCCTTAATTATCTGGCAACACTACTATTTCATGTTAAAGTAGCTGCTGTGAAAAAGGTCTGTTGGTCACAGCGTGGAGCTCACCCTGAACGTAGTCATGGAACCACCAGTCAGTTTTGTCTTGTGATGATTCCCATAATGTTTATTCTAGGGCTGTCCCTGACTCAAAATGTTCATAGTCGACTAACAGTCGTTAAATAAAGCCGATAGTTGACAAGTCGCTGCACGTTTATGATATGAATTAATGATTTAAATATATAGATTTTAACAGCTACCTGTTAAATGATAATGGAAAAAGCGGTAATGATTCTGAATGTCTCGGAACAACCAGCAAGGCTGTACATTTAGTTCAATTATTTCAACACAGAATAACAACACACAAGCCTCGTTGTTGAAAACACGGAATGAATAACTTCACTAAAACAAATATTGGCGGACTTATTGATACAATTATCCCACTTAATGATTATCCCAATAATGAACAAATTGTTGTTTTTTCATTGCAAGACACGATTATATCGTATATCGTCCTATCCCTATTCAGATAAGATGCGTCCTCGGCAATGTTGTTAAAAAGGTTACTCTATTCTACTCTGCATCAAAAGTAAGAATATGGAGCCTCTGATGGCTGGAAGATGTAGACAGTATGGTGTCTGCTTTAGTGTCAAGAGTACAGTTTTCGCCACAACATGTAAAATACTAAAATTAGAACAAGCTCAGAGTTTACAGCGGCCCTTTGACAGCAGCCATGAGGGAAATCAGACAGTGGGGCTGTTCACACTGCAGACAGCCGGCCCAGAGTGGCAGAAATTCAACCAGTTCCAAGAACCAGATAATTGATCGTTCAGGCAATTAATCTTGTGTCGTGACCCTTTTCAAACTGCACGTCAAATGACAAATGCTTTGGTAGAAATTAGTTGAGGGTTAAAATAATCTGCCCGGCCTAAGACTTAACTAAACACATCACTCCTCATGCAGAAGTGGGTGGTTTGTAGAGTTAACAAAAAATGGAAAATCCCTCATGAGATTCATGCCCATTAAAATCTGCTTTTGCCATTCTTTCCCTTGATTTCCTCTTGTCATTCTTCCCTTAATGACTCCCCCCTCCCTCAGAGTCAGACTCTAACAGGATCACCGTTGTCTGATTGCAGTCATCAGGTCATTAGCATGTAAACAAACAGCACTGTTCTGCATACGGCTCCACGCAGGTGTCTCTGCTAATACAATTAAAATCGAGCAGTGTGTTAGTATTGGTGGCAATTACAGCTAATGCTGTGTGTGTGTATTTGCTGTGTATCTGTATCTGAATGATAGTTTGTGTTTAAAGGGATCAGTTAATGATTTAAATCATTATTCTATTCATTTTGTTCAGTCCAGGTTGGATTTTTGTTGAAGATCTCTGACGTGGTTATTAAAGCTTCACTAATCATTATTATTGTTAAGCCATGTTATTATAGTTCGTATAATATAATCCACATTATTTTATGACTGTTTCTAAATAAACTATAAATATAAATATACTGTATCGCTGGTAGTCGGACATTTCTTGTTATTTATCGACTGACACATACGTAGATACTGACATAGAGAGGTAGACAAAAAAAAACGATCTTGTTGAATTATGGGAACTGTAGGATTCAGAGCTTGAGCCTTATTAGGGACTAACAGTTAGAATATCTCAGCCTGTGCTGTGTTAGTTTTAACTTTTAATTTTTAAAATGTCTCTAACAAGTCCCTCTTTCATGTCCAGTACTACATCACTGGAGGACCTCCTTATAGTCATGGTACCTGTTTGAGTCCTGCCCATGTGTAGACTTTGCCTTAGGCCTAAATATTCAATTTCAGAATGAGTACAGATGACACTGGCTAACCACTGTGTGTAGGATTTGAAAATTGAATAAAGTGGATCAGTTTTCACTGAGGTTGTTTCTACAAAGAAAAATTTAATGACATCTGAATAGATGCTTAGAAATTCTACACATAGTGACTTTAATATGTTGCTAGTCACAAGGAAGGACATATGGACTGTGACTGTCCGGTCAGGTGACAGATTGAACATGTCCCCAGAGGGAGCTCTGCCATCTGACTCTCATGAATCTTGACATTTTCCTTTCTCTGCAGGAACAAGGCACACTGTGGTTGTTTCTGTGTTGGAAACACCGACTGAGTAACATTCATCGCTGCTTCCTTTAAAGTCTTCTTTAAAATTCTCTCTCCTCCAGGGCAACTTGCCGAAATACTCCCATAATGCCCTGGTGGTCCAGGCAATGAAGACCAACCTGACGGACCCTGACATGCACGTGTTGTTCTTTGACGTGGAGGCGGTGATCATCCAGCTGCTGACAGAGGAAGCCCAGAGACCCAACCCCACGCTGGTGTCTCCAGAGACGCTGCAGAAGAGCCAGGCCGGGGCTGACAAGGGGGGGTCCTTCCTGGCAAACAAGATCTTCAAACAGGTCAGTAGACAGTCCTAAACTATCAAAATCAGTGTGTATTGAATAATGGCGTGTCTTTTATCTCATTCTTGTGCTGTTCATTTACTATTTTATTTGAGCTTTTTAATGAGATGATCTCCTGTCCGAACCAGGTGAAAGAGACAATGAAGGAGACCATCAAGGAGCACCTGTTGGACGAAGACGAGGAGGAGGAGGAGGAGATGAGGAGGCGAGAGGAGAAGTCCAAGTCTCTGAGTCTGCTGGAGTACAACCTGACCATGGACACGGCCAAACTCTTCATGTCCTGCCTGCACGCCTGGGGTCTCAACGAACAGCTGGACGGCATCTGTCTGGAGCGGCTGGGCATGCTCAGACCGCACTGCCCCATCTCCTTCGGCCTGATCTCCAGGGGAGGACACATGTCCCTCATGCTGCCCACCTTCAAGGTACTTGTCTGGTAATGAAATGAGTAGATGGGATCTTATTATCTTCATATACATTTTTATATTCCATCACATTCTCCCACAATATTATTATTATTATTATTTCTAGTGTTTGTGTTAATTTATTCATATAGCACAAAGTTACAAAGTGCTTCACTTCAAATAATGGAATAATAAAACGGTAACACAGGTAGGATGAGAATAAATAAAGCTGCTTCCTTCTCTGAACGATCACAGAGCAACTGCAGACATGTCAGTAACAGCAGTATCAGGAAGTGATTGACGGTTCTGTAGCACCTTTATGGAGCGAGTGTCATAAACTACTTCACCAGTCAATAAAGACAACAGATCGCCAACAGATAACAAACAGACGATACAGAGAGCGTAGGGTGTGTCTGTAGAAAAGATAAAAACTGATATCAGTGAAGTGGGAGCTGGCCTGCAAACACATGATACAGAATATAGTGTCTGAGCTGAGTAAAACGCACAACAAGGCCACTCATGTTGACTCTCTTAAACCATGCACTAGTATTTCCCATGTCCCTTGTTCATTTTCTGCCTCCTTTTCCCAGGAGTCCTTGCTGCGACAGTTGTCCCTTGCGACGGGTCTGAAGCTGACCCTGTCGGACATCGTGGGGAAGGGGACGTACGGGGTGTCGAGGGCCGTCACCACACAGCACCTCCTGTCTGTGATTTCACTGGCCAACACTCTGATGGGCATGACCAACGCCACCTTCGTCGGAGAGCACATGAAGAAAGCACCAGCCAGGTAGCAGACGTGAATGTGTTTTGAATATGCTTTCGTATATTGTTTTTTGTTATCTTGTAGTTTTATTGTGAAGAAGGGAAAAAAAAATGTTTTCCAAGAGTTGGTGGAGACCAAAACACAACCTCAATGGGATGATACTGTGTGCTGGATGTGGAAGTAGGCTGCTGTTTGCTAACACAACAACTTTAAAATGCGATAATTATCAGAGGGTCCTTTTTTTTAATTGTTGTGGAGCAAAAAAAAAAAACACCCTTTCAAAATACAAAACACACTCAACTGACCCTCAGACCTCTGAGCTGATGTGCACTGTGTGAAAACTTTGCATCAGTTTTTGAGACTAGTTGACATCAGTCAATCAATCAATCAATGAAATCAGTCCACATAGCTTCTGAATCTCTGGAGCGCTGCCCACAGAAACAGAACCATGCAATGGGGATGATCATAAATTAACTATTAAATTCAAATATTAGTGGATGTCTTATCCACAGCATCTTTAAGATATCAAAAAGAAAATATAAAGCTGAACACAACATATCTGGATTCTCCAGGCAGAAAAACACAACCCGATCCGTCATCAGTGATTCCAGCTGAAAAACAAAATAACAACCCAAACAAGCTAGAACAGAAGCACAATTCAAAGCACAGACACACAGACGCTGTTCACATACACAATGATACCAGCAGCACCTAAAGTTCAACTACTGTCAAATCTGTGTGTGTGTGTGTGTGTGTGTGTGTGTGTGTGAGAGAAGCTGATTGTTTAGTCTGTCTGAGCTCTCATTGTGCTGTGAAAGATTTAACACGGAGGTCGAGGTCCTGCTGCTGTAACACCAACATAACATTTCATCATTTCCCTGCACAGAATAACCCTGGAGGGAGGGAGAGAGAGAGAGAGAGAGAGACCTCTGATATTTATTTTATTTCACCTGTTTTCAGTCTTTTTCTGTTTATTAACTTCATTGAATAAAATAGTATATATATGCAATAACTGCCGCTGTAGTTTAGCCTCCAACCTTTCAGTAATCAAGTTCATTTTATGCAGTAGCTTAAAAAGCCACTCAAACATCTGGTAAAGTTATGGTGAAATGAGTACAGGTTGGATAGAATTTGTGTTCCTCAGTGGAGTCTTGTCTTACATCAGTGATTAACAGGACCCAAAGACTATAATAAGAGCTGTGCCGTTAGAGCCAGATATGGTCAAAAATATCCTCAACTCAAATCTGATCTTTTTAGTGTCGGATACCAGAGCTGGACTCTTTTTAAAGAGCAACTAAATAATATTTTTGCATAATCACATTCACATTGATAGCATGCTATGTGATATCTTTTTCTGCCCGAAACTATCTTCCGTCTGTATGCTTTTATTTGAATATTATGTTCAGCTGAAAACCTTGATGAAGACTTCTTGAAGACTATATCTTACATCGATTTCTGCGCCAAGTATAAAACACTGGCTCAACTGTAGCTTCAGTTTGTTCCTATAATACATAGCTGCTGTTAACCTTAGTGAAACACTTCCAACGCCGGTGGACAGATGATGTCGTACATGAATGAGATTTATTCATCTTCAGTGGCAGTGAAGACGACACATGGGCCAACCGATAACTGTGCTGTATTTAGAGCATAACCAGATATTTAGGGCCTACGAACAGTAGCTGTGATGAACAGCAGGGCTATGACTATGTATTGACACTCCTTCACAAACACCCAAGAGCTTCTTTTATTAGAGCTGCTAGGTCACCTACAGCACAGTGACTCTTTCAAAGGGCCATAAACGTGCTTCTAGGGACTGTCAAAGCTCCACCGGACTCCCTGTCTTTCCAGCACAGACACGGGGAGTCTGACAGTAGCTGGTCATTAGCTCTGACTGCCAGCTCTACTGTATGTCATTGTCCACGCTACACTGAGCTGGGGTCAGTTGGTCTCCCCCAATTTCCCCTGACCCACCACGTCACTCACTACGTAGCCTCCTACAGTCGCTGCTCCCCCACTCCTCTGTTGCATTTTTTAAATATGCTGGGAGGGACGGTTATAGCAACATTTTAGGGTGTAGTTAGCCTATTGTAATTAGTAATCTTTTGGGGCAAGTTTAAGTCAAGTCTCAAGTTAATTGAGTCCAAGTCCAAAATCAGTCTCAATTCAAATATTAAGTCCCTTGAGTGCAAATCCAACTTACATCTCAACTCAATGGAGACATGTCCAAGTCAAGTTTTAAGTCAAATCTGGAGACTTGACTTGGACTGAAGGCAAGTCTAAATCGAGCCCCAAGTCAAGTCTTAAGTCAGTTGAGTCAAGCCCAAGTCAAGTCTCAACTTAATACAGATGAGTCCAAATCTTGAGTTTTGTCAAAACCAAATCTCAAGTTCTTGAGTGCAAATACATTTTACATCTCAAGTCTTGTCAAAGCCAGTCTCAGTTAAGTCCAAGTCCCAAGTCAACAAATCAACAAGTCTCTCAAGTAAGTAAAATCTCAAGTGCTTGAGGGCCTATGTCAAGTCTCAAGTCAAATATGAGGTCCTTTAAGGCATGTCCTTGAGAATAAGTCCAATTATAATATAAAGTCAAGTTTAAATGAAGTTTTAAGCCTTTCCAAAGCCAGTCTCAAGTCAAGTCCAAAGTCATGATGAACAGGAAATGGCAGTTAAAACATCAGAAACGATGAGCAGGAGTACGAAAACACCGCACAGCCCAAGTTTTTCAAAGCTGTCTATTCCTCTCTTACAAAGAACTCTTCTTCTGTGGTATGTCCAGATCAGAGAGGGTGATTGTGCAGCTACAGACAGAAGCTGAAGACTTCTTTTATGAAACTCAAACAAGGATCTTCACTCTTGCTGTCTCCACTTCCACACCCCAAACCAGCGGTTGTGAATATTTGAACGTGTTTGGGTTTTTGGCTTTTTCATGTTCCCCATCTTACATTTATGACAGCAGAAAAGCTTCCTCACTGTGTGTTGGAGTTTGAAAAGAAGTGCCCCTTAACTCTTAGTGTTTTAGTATTTCATCACAACAATCACAACAGCAGTCCCTTCACCATCTCTGGCTGACGGATTGAGCTTCTCTGTGGGACAAGTCCTGGAAGTCCTCCTTTTGGGAAACTGACCTAGACAAGAATAAACATGAAAAATACAAAAACCCTTTACATTTGCCTGGCCCTTGTTTCCTTTCCTAACCTCGGTCTTTAAAAATAGTTATATCAAGCCCCTTCTTCCCCATAACATATTTAGAATGCAATGCATCTTTTTCTCTCTGTTTCGGGGAGATTTTTTTTTTTTTCTCTTGGTCAAGTGCCTTGTCCATAGAATTATAGTTAGCATTTAGCTGCAAATTTCTGCTTGCAGAGCAAGCAAGGACAGTTTCAGATTGAAGATAGACTGAAAGATAGGACAGGAGGACTCATTTAAAGACCCATAATCTACACACGTCCATATGGGTTGATTTTCACTTTCCAATAAATAAGTACACCACGTGTCTGCGTCCCACAATTCCATGTTAATGTTTAGGTTTGACTCGTGGGTAGAAAAAAACAAGATTTTGTAGCTCTTGCAGCTGAACATCCAATCACACCTGAGGCACACTTATACTCTGTAGAGAATTTCGAAGAGAGATTTGTTTTCCTTTGGTTTGAATTGAATCAACTGAAATGGTTGGATTTATATGGATTTAGATTTTATTTAGATAACAGTCCTAAACCCCATTTTCCAGTTTGTACACACATTACACATGCAGATACAAAAAGCAGCACTCTGATAACATCACAAGCTGTAGTGACAAGCCACATAGTGAATTTATTTAGCCTGATGAAGTGTGATATAAAATATAGTTCACATAAACACATTACAAATTACATTTGGTGACCTGCCATAATTCAAAAGCCAACTGTAGTTTCTTCAATGTAAAAATGGTCTCTAAAAATCCACTGCAGCTCAGCCAGGAATCACTCGCTGTGGACATGACTTTAGAAGATACCCTCTTGACTTCCAACTCAAACTCCTGAAGCCACATATTAGCTTCAGCTGCCATTAGAGTCATATACAGAGGTGTGAAAAAGTATTTGCCCACTTTCTGATTTCTTATTTTTTTGCATATTTGTCACACTTAAATGTTTCACATCATCAAACAAATTTTAATATTAGACAAAGATAACCCGAGTAAATACAAAATGCAGTTTTTAAATGATGATTTTATTTATTAAGGGAAGAAAGATATCCAAACCTACCTGGCCCTATGTGAAAAAGTAATTGCCCCCTAAACCTAAAAACTAGTTGTGCCACCCTTTGGCAGTAACAACTGCAATCAAGCATTTGCGATAACTGGCAATAAGTCTTTCACATTGCTATGGAGGAATTTTGGCCCACTCTTCTTTGCAGAATTGTTTTAATTCAGCCACATTGGAGGGTTTTTGAGCATGAACAGCCTGTTTAAGGTCATGCCACAGCATCTCAATCAGATTTAAGTCCGGACTTTGACTAGGCCACTCCAAAACCTTCATTTTGTTTTTTTTAAGCCATTCAGAGGTGGACCTGCTGGTGTGTTTTGGATCATTGTCTTGCTGCATAACCCAAGTGTGCTTGTTCTGGGTTCTTATGTGACCTCCCGGTTCAGTCGTTGATGCACTCCGGCCACCCCTGTTTTTTCCATATGTGGATAATGGCTAACGTGGTTCGCTGGAGTTCCCAAGCCTTAGAAATGGCTTTGTAACCCTTTCCAGACGGATAGATGTCAATGATTTTGTTTCTCATCTGTTCTTAAATTTCTTTACATCGCGGCATGATGTGTTGCTTTTTGAGATCTTTTAGCCTACTTCACTTTGTCAGACAGGTTCTATTTAAGTGATTTCTTGATTCAACATGTCCGGCAGTAATCAGGCCTGGTTGTGGCTTGTGAAATTGAACTCAGCTTTCCAAAAAATTTGGTTAATCATAGTTAATTCATGATTTAACAAGGGGGGCCAATTACTTTTTCACATGGGGCCAGGTAGGTTTGGATAGCCTTTTTCCCTTAATAAATAAAATCATCTGCATTTAACTAATATTAAAATTGGTTTGACAATCTAAAACATTTAAGTGTGACAAATATACAAACGAATAAGTAATCAGGAAGGGAGCAAATACTTTTTCACAGCACTGTATAGTGCTGCAGGAGTCCTGAAACCTCGGAAATGAGGTCTGTGGTTATCATAAACTTGCACATTTTGTTCTACAACATAAAGTATATCAGTAAATACCCCACATGTGAATTTTGAAGCTTTTACGTGTCTAAGGCGGTTGCTAACAAGTGGCTAAATTAGACTACAGAGGTTATCGGTGACATTAAACGCCAGCACAATGAACACAAGTCATATGACCGTGATGTTTATAGCTTTTTTCCTCTAGCGATTGCATTTACGCTTCAAAAATCATAAAAGTGGTGTTTATTTGTAAGGATTATCTTATCTTTATTTTCTGCAGTAATCCAAAATTCAATGGAAAACTCCCATTGGGTTTTTGTTGAAGGAACCAGGGCGATGCTGACTTCAGAGTTGGCCTACAAACTAACACAATCCCTGCAGCGCTCTATTAAGGACGGATCACTTTAGGGCCAGTGTATATATAAGCTAAATAATTACAGCGGCCAATTACAATTACTGTATGGCATGTGAGTATTGTATTAATATAGACTTGAAAATTAGTGTTTATTCTTTACTGGAATTTCTTTGGCACAGTCTTTGTGCTTGTTAGTGACTGTGTGTGTTTCTTTGTGTTTTTGTGTGCCACATTGACACAAAAGTGTGTGTGTGAGTGAGAGAGACAGAGGGTTGTCAGTGTGTTTTTTGTGTGTGTGTGTGATATAGTGAAAGGCAGTGAGAGCAGGTGTATGAGTCGGGTGGGGGTGCGGGGGGCGTGCAGGTGCACATGTTCTTGTGCTGAATGGTTCTCAGTAGATGTTCTCCATAGAATAAAAGAATTCTGTTTCTGTGTATGTTGTCACATTAAAAAAATCACAGCAGAAGAATAATAATTTTAACTGAAAATATATTTTTTAATTTGTGATGTTCAGTGCATTCCACTTTACCTTGAATTTTAGTTTTTCAAGAATTCGCTTTTTTCCCCCGTACTTCTACAGTGCAAAAAAACAAAAAGCAATAATGCCTATATAACAGTATTTGGAGTACTTCACAGTAAGTTTATCCGAACACTTGCAGCCCTGTCATTTAATTCTTTTTTGCTTTCTTGCTTTCTTGCTTTCTTGCTTTCTTTCTAATTTCTCATTCATATTTCCATGGGAAAAAAAACTTTAAGTAATTTTTTAGGCTTGAAGAGGTAAATGTATCGACTAACAGTCAAGCATGAACAAGTAAATGCCAGTCACTGATACAAGTTGGGTGAAAAACGCATGGCTCACATAGTAAATTGCTAAATGGTAAAATTCACGGCACAGATTCCATCATTTATGGTAATGATCTCACAACTCTTCTGATTTATTTTGCAACCCATTGAGGCCGACCTGACCCCCATGTTGAACTGTTGGTACAGCTTTTGCAAATGTTTCTACCTAGTTTGTAATAACCATTGATTTACCTCCATACTAACACTTTGCAACCAGTGCTGGGCATTACTAGTAATAATATTAGAGTAATGATATTTCTTTGCTGAGCAACTAGTTGTGTAAGTAATTACTAATACCCCCCCAAAAAAAAAAATGAAAATAAAAATATCCAATCACATCCTTGGATTAGTTTTTGTAACTGGGAAGGAAGCTAGTTTGGAAGATGGAAAGACTTACATTGGCTGGAAATGTTATATTTGATTTTAACAAACAAAACTCGATTTGAATCGTCTGGATTTGGGGGAGAAGAGACACAGACACAGAGTATCAGAAAAGTTATATAACTAGTAGTGTAACAAATTATTAGAGCTCCCTGGGCAGTTATTTGTTGCTTGGCAACCGTTATTGATCCTTCCATTGATTGTTGTATTGGAAGTGTTTGTGTGTCTCTGAAAGTTAGAAGCCTCCAGTCTGTTCAGACTCAGGATCGTGTCCTCCACCCAAAATTCAATAGGCTGGAGCCTGAGAACACACACACACACACACACACACACACACACACACCAAAATCTCAAAAAACACAGTCACAGAAACACATACATACATAAAAGAGTTGAATTTCTTTGTCCAGTTTGTGTGTGTGTGTGTGTGTGTGTGTGTGTGTGTGTGTGTGTGTGTGTGTGTGTGTGTTTGCTGGCCCTCCTCTCTCCTTCCTGCTCCTTTAATATTTCATGCCTCCTCTTTGTGATCCTCCTCCAGGCCTCCCAGACCAGGAGGAACCCCGGAGACTCCTCGCAGGATGCTGGCCGCCCCCCCTCAACCCTCCAACCCGGCGCTACAGGCCCAGATCAAACAAGGTAACTACAAAAGGAGGGGGCGCTCGCTTCACACACCCCTCGGGGACCTGAGGGGAGGTTTGGAGGGAGGAGAGGCGGGGATTTGATAATGCAGCCCACCGGCAATAAAACCCACAGAGAGTTATAGAAAAAAAAGAAAATATCACAGGAGTAGGCTGCCGCTGTTTCCTCGGCCAGCAGGTCTTTGACATGAGGGTGGAGTTGTTGGAACGTCAGACCTGACTGCAGCTTTGTATCTGTTGAATTGAATTTGTTAATTTTGGAAAACAAAGAAACAGTTTCACATGTTGGGAACTACACAGTTTGACCTCAGTCTGTACTCTAAATGGGGTCATGGGGTTCTGTGCCCCACTTGGTGGAACTTTAAGGGGACATTTTGGGTGTGAGGCTGACTCGCATTCACTTTGACGACCATGGTTGTTCAGAGATTCATACTGGAGTAGTGCAGCATTGTTTTAGGGCTGCAAAACATTTTGGGGAGGAGATTAGGATGGATAGTCAACAATGTTTGTTACTTTGACACTGTTCATATTCCTTCACCGACCAACAGTCAGTGTTGGTTCAATTATTCTCTGACTTTACCCGAATAGCAAGCAGATGTTAATCATAATGGTGGCAGATAATTTTTGTAACAGTCATTTTGTAATGAGTTTTGGAAGCCAGTGACATGGTGGTTCTTGTGATAGGGCCACCAGATCAGAAAATACTCACTGGAAGGCAGGGACAAACGACCAACCAGTTAGTGAGGGGGAAATTACATATTTCCAGCATGAATCACAGGAAAGAGATTTGATTTTGCATCAAATGCCAATTTTTTACCATGGCCCTTTTGTGTCTCCTTACACCGGCAATAAAAACCCACATATTAAAAAGATGCCTCATACAGACGCTAAAGGGTACCTTGTGCTTCTGGAAGAGATGCTTCGGGCAAATGACAAAGCAGCATCGGTATTTGACATTAATGGATGAGAACATGTTGGGTATCCGTAGCCCCAACTTTATGTACAATTTTGAGGAGGCACATGTCAAGCACAGGCTCTGTAGGTATGGTGTAAGCCCATAACGCACAACCGTAAATAAAACTTTCACTTAGCTTTGAAGTAATACAATTAGAAAGAAAGAAGAATTTCACTTAGTGAAAAAAGTTTTGAGTCTTCCTTTGCAGAGAAGAATCTGCTCTGGTTCACTGTAGGGGATGTTTTAACCAGCCGTCACCATCTGCCTACCACCACACACACACACACACACACACACACACACACAGAGCTACCTACCACACTACAACAAGCTCAATACCTACAAATACACACACCAAAAATCAAGTCACACTCACACATATGCCATGGGTGGCACCCTCGGGTGTTGGGGGAGGCACGGTTTTAGTACTATTGTCACGCCTTAATGGAGGCCAAGCGTGACAAGCGTGTGGACTTATTCACGCCACACGCCTATTCACCACCATTCAGAGGGAACGCTCGGCCCTGACCTATGCTCAGCCAGCTACTCCAACCTAGTGTGTGTGTGTGTGTGTGTGTGTGTGTGTCAGAAGCTTTGTGCAGGAGAGTGCTGTTAACCCTGCTCACCGTCTCTTTTCACATGGAAATAAATGAGGAGGCCCCTCTAATTTACTGCAGCATTTACAATGAAATGAACAGGCAGTGCTGGGTGTGTGCATAAAGTTTAACACACTTAAAAACATCTCACAGTTACTATTGTACAATCATGTCCACAGTGATGCAGAAAAGGTTTAAAAAAACATCTTTATTTTTCTCGTTTCGGCCCTTTGTCCACACACTTCCAGCAGACTTCCATCCAACTATTTTGGTCTTCTCCTCTTCAGTACAACTGGTTAAACAGTACAAATGACATTAACATATTTTCCTGTTGCCATTATGACTGCAGCAGTATAAATTACGGTTGGCCTTGGTTAACAGGTTGCATTTCTATCCTCCAACTAATCACTGTTTTAATGGCACACTATAACAACATAGAATTCTCATGAGAACACAAAACTGGGTCAGTAATAGCTAGATTGTATAATCGGCTCTCCTGAAAAATAACAAATCACAGAGATGATGGTGCTCAGGTCCAAAATCAACACCCCACACACAAATGTGGGTGAATTTTGGGTTTGGCAGAAAAAATTATTTAGTTCAGCAGCCTGTCAATAATTTGGAATAACAGTATACGGCCAGGTTTACATGAAGTTAAAGAAAAAAGTTACGGAGGTCAGTAATTTTCAGGAGGTGGCCTCTGAGATTAGTTAGTTAGAAGTAATGAATTTTATGCCCGGTAAAAATATTTTTACCTGCCATTGGCAGATGAGCTAAAAAGTTGGACCCCAATGGTGCTGTTCTATATTCATGTGATGCTGATGTTTCTCTCCAGTAAACTGTGTTCGAGTGTAATTTCAGTGTGGAAAATAACATTTTATGTGCATAATTTTGGGGACTCAAGAAGTAACAGTTAATAATAACTGATTCCTCATGTTCGATAGGAATATTAAAGTGTCATCTGTATATAGGATTATTTTATATTTTAACTATCATTATCCAAGCATTTTTTTCATTGTCTTAGCAGCTTAACCAGCTAATCAAGCCAATCTCCTGACATGTTTTCTGATCTTACTTAATTAAAGCCCCAGGATTGTCATAATTGTACAAAGTTATACTACTTTTAAAATATTACTTTCATCCTTCGATAAAGCCAGTTTGGCCTCCTTCGGTGATCAAAATCGGTTAAAAAGAGAATATAAAGAGCTACAGACCTAAAGACACACTCAACATTCACTCTCTTAAAGATATTAATTTACTTATTAATAAAAACATCATACATTTCTTTACATTTAACAAATTGTACACATTGATGATTTGTTTCAGGCGCAATGTTTTTTTTTTTCAGGGTTAAAAGCTTTGAGCTTGAACCTGCACCTCGGAGTAAACTTTACATGGTCAAAAACAGCATGCTTGGACCCAGGCCCAGAAAAAAAAAAGTATAATCATTTATGGAAGAGAAGCATTAGATGGGAAAGAATGAGTGTGCTCTACATACATGTTGGTGGTTTTGGATAGTTTGGGAAAATATTCAATATAATAAGGAATTTTAAAGCTCCCTAAGTTTGTCATGGTTTAATATTTAATTGCAATAGTTAAAACTAAACTGAATCTCGTAACGAGTTTTCCATCTGCTATTCCTAAGGTAACATGATTACCTTTTTTATAATTCCTTAATTTTACTACTTGTCAGGCACTAAATTATCAAGTTAGAATAGGTATCAAAGTATCATCTGCATATATGATTATTTTATAAGGTAACAAAGCCTTTTCTAAAGGGATTTAGAGTAGATGATGCAAAACGTAAAATGATCAATTACATTTAACCTCCTCATACAGCAAAATTTCATTCGAAATATTTGGTTTTTCCACACCAAAGCTGACAAAGTGCTGTTGACTGCCCTCAGCCATCTTCTCTGTCTATCTTTCAAGTTCTTTCTCTCCCCCCTCTGTTTCTCTCCTTTTCTTCCTCTTTTTGTCTCTCTTTTCATCTTCACACTGTTGTTCACTGCATGGCTTCAGCCTGCTGCCTGTTCTCTAGAAAAAACCCGTTCCACAAACAATCTCCCTCTTTAGTATTTCTTTATAACTTTCATTCAGTCTCTTGTTTGTATTTGTGCATGTTTCTTTCACTATTTCTCTCCTTTTCTAGTTTACTTCTCTTCTTTACCACCAACTAATGTAATGTTGCTGTACCTGTTTTCTCTGTTGTGTGTGTGCTCTATGTTTTCTCTGTGGTATTTGGACTATTTTATAGTAAGGTGGTTTTTAAATTTGTACCTGTTGCATTCAGCTGCCTAGCTACTTTTGTGTGAACGATAAGGGTGCTGTCCATGACTGTATTCAAATATAAAATATATTTTAAAACATTTTTAAAGTTATTGTATATTATATGTGTAAGATGTGATTTTACTTTTGTGTGAAAAGCTGGGTTTTTTTCTCAAAAATACTCAAATCTCAAATGGGTTCAAATCAGAAACATAATCATTTGATCTTCACAGTGTAAAGGTTTCGGGTTTCTGACTCTAGCACAAAGAAACACAAAATCGATATTGTTATTACAATTTGAATCCGCACATATTTTTACTTGCAGATAGATTGTTTTTGCAGACATGTTGGTCATCCTTTTTTGAGACAAGGTTCATGCTCTTTTTAAAATTGTTTCTCATGAAAACAGGTTGATAAAATGATAATGCCACCGTCTGAGTCCTTCATGTCCCGGTCTAGGACTTTTCTTCAGCTTTGTTTTTTTTTTTTGTTGGTTGTAGTTGGTCTTCATCTCCAAACTAACAGCTGATTTTTCATCTCTTCACAAAGCGCTTGCTGGGAAATGAAGTGTCATCTTTGTTTTGATTTTACATTTATGTGCCTTTTATAATTATATCATTATCAACCCCAACTTACACTATTACTCCTAGGTAGTTTGAACAGTAATAATCGACTGCTAATAAATACTTATACTTACTGTCCTAATAGCACTTAGTGTTGTACTTGTGTATGTTTAGGGGGAAATCTGACAATCAGAGGAAACCAGCTAATTCCTAACATTAGTTGATTAAATGGATTAACATACATCCGTTTGTTGTAATCCTTTGATTTGGACTTTTCAGCACCTCATGAAATTTGTCCAGTGCTAACATTTAGTGCTAATGCAGTGTGTAAAATGAGGGTGTGGAAGTCAGGATGGATGTTATCTTAACGTGTCTGACTTTCATCTAGGAGACTGCAGCTCACATCCTGTCACAGACCTGCAATTATTTTCTGTTATTTTTTTTTTTTAACTATGATGTTTCCCTAACCTTAACCAGATCTTAACCATGGTTTATTCACCATAACCACTATTTTCCCCTAACTTTAAGCACATCATGGTTGCCTTGTGCAGATATTGAAGGAATTTTAAAAGCTTCGGTGCGGAACATTAAACAACTGTGCCACTGAATGTAATGCAGGTTTTTACAGAATCGTCTAATGGTAATGTTCTTGTTTTGGGTTGAGTCCAGGGCTTGTTTTGCCGTAGTTTCTTATTCATTTTTAAGACTATTTATTCCATATGGTATCCATGTTATACCTGCTTTTTTTCGAATAGGGCTTATTGAGTTTGACACAACCCATGAGTGCATTTGTGTTAAGCAAACTTTTGTGTATTTTTAATTTGTTTTTTAATACTTCTTTCCCTGTGATGGCTTCCTTTTTTCTTTGGTTTTGTATTTGTCTTTTCATTTTGTGTGTTGTAAATACATTTTCTTCTTCCCTGCTTCCTGACTACTTGTATTCTCTCGGTTGTTATTGTATATATTTATATCTTCCTAACCTATTCTTTTCTTCTTGACTATTTCTCTCCTTCTCTTCCTTTACAAGCTGCTGTAGCTGCCACAGCCAGTGCTGTTACTACTGCTACTGCTGGGGCTCCGGGGGCCCCCGGGGGCCTTCCTCAAGGGGCCCCTGGCTCCCCCAGCCCCGGCCCTGCTTCTCATAACATCCCCTCAGTCAACGAAGGTACAGACTGAACTGACGGGTACCACTTAGGGAAAGTCTTGCAGCCATACTCTTTGTTTTCAATTTCTTATCTTTGTCTTTGGAGATCTGCTTCCTAGATCTCCTTTCCTATCTTCCTTCCTTTTGTCTTTCCCTTTGTTCCTTCTCTCCTTCCCATCTGTATTTTCATATTTTTTCCCTCTCCTCCTCCCTCTTTACACCTCTCTCTTAATGCCATCACAATTCTTCACCTTCCCTGTCTTCACTCCATCAGTTATTCATCTCCCCACCCTGTTTCTCTCCTTTGCTTTCATCACCTCATTTCTCCTTTCTAGCATCAGTCTTGTTTTTTCCCGCAGCCAATGTTAGGTTTTCATCTCAGGTGTCTAGCTCCAGATTTTTTTTATCTTTGTCCTTGTTTTGGTCTACAGCTCTGTCTGTTTACCTGCCTGTCCGTCATAGCTGTGTTCAGTCCACTTTCAAAACAGTCAGCTGAAGAAACTGATAGTTTTGGGTCACCAGATTTAAATGCTGCCAAACACTTGACGTCACTGAAACTGTGATTTGATTTGGTCATTGGAAATTAAATTAACCTTGCAATATTTGCAAGAGGTAGCAGTTTTCCTTGCTCCCCAACAATCTTCTAAAATATGGACAATTGAAAGATGGTGCATAAAATAATCCAGTACAAAACCAAGCACCAGTTTAAAAAAAAAAACCTGACCACAATAATCATAACAAATACGCCACTGGAGGCTGTTGGAATTCTCTAAAATGTAAGCAATTGTTTTTTTTTAAACCCAAGTTAATTAAACTGGCAGGCACCCGGGATGAGTTTTCTAGGGCAGCAAAATTTGATGAGACAAAGAGCTGTGTCATCTGCAAACAAGAGGACTTTTCTGATTTGATGTATTTGAGAGTGCATTGACCACAGTACCAATTCCCTTGTCTTTTGTATTTTTTTTAGTTGTTGGCAGTATTGTGCAAATCCTACCCTGTTTTTTCTGTCTCTAAATTTACTTGTCTGTCTGAATGTGTCCATGTGTCTCGATGCTTTAGTGTCTCTGTGCTCACTGTTTGCATGCTTGCTATTTCCACCTGATGGAATGGGGATTGTGTCACTGGGGGAAAAAAACTATTTGACCAGACTAAATTTAAAACAGTCTAATTGACTGAAATTTTCCCTTGTTTGACATTTAGCCATTTTCACTTCCATCTTATTCTGTACTCATAAACCTTTAAGAGGGATACATTGCAAAAGTTGTGTTTTGAAGTCAAAAAAGAGAAGACTGAAAGTTTTCTGTATCAATCATTTTAAGTTTTACTGTAAATTACCTAAAGTGTAATCATTGTAACTTACAATTGGATTCCTTCCTGGTGTCCCTCACAGAACCGAATGCTGGTTTTTATTTTTAATACATTTTTATTTTAACAGGATGTTGGCTTTTACCATGGAGGCTTGTTGCCCCATTCACCCAATGAATATGCTCTCAATTTATTTAAACTCTTCCACATTTGTGGTTTCTATAGGAAAAATAAAGTGCCTTTCAAAGTTTATAACCTTTAGTTTACAATTTTCACAGACTAAACCAAGTCAGGATTATTTTTCATTTAGTTTTATAGTGGGAAAACAGCAAGCTTGCACACAGATGCTCATCCTTCCCAGTAGGCCACACTAGGCCAAAAATGTAGAACTAAAATTCCTTCTAATTTTCTGTTGGAATAAACAGCAACTGTAAGCAAAATGTAGAGCTTTTGTATTATGTTTATTCCCACAACACTGACCTGCAGAAACCTTATTATCATTGTCAATGATTTAATATTGTCATTATTTTTAGTAGTAGATTCAGGAATGGTTAGTAGAGGTAGTAGCAGCAGCAATGATGGGAAAGAAAGTCTGCATGTTTTCTGCTCCAGCCACTTGGGATAGTCTACAGAAGGAATTCAAAGCAACATGTAAGATTTGGGGTTTACAGTTTCAGTTAAAGTTCCAGAGTGCAGTTCACTTATACACCACTGTTGTGAATATGAACACGTGCATTTGTTATGATTACTTATGATAAAAAACTAGCAAGTCAACTGCTTTGCTAACACAGCCAAACATCAAGTAAGTGCGACAAGACATAGCAAGCCAGCTAATATTACTTACTAGTCCAACAGGAAGAAAGCCAGCTCACCCTCTGTCTACAGCCTTCACCAATCTCTCAACAACGGCTCAAAAGCTAGTCTGAAATTGGTCACTTTATATTTTGCTAATCTTAGCATATTCGCCAATGCCGCAATGTCCGTAAAGGATGCTGAGCCCTGTTTCATTGCCTCTTGCCTGAAAACCTCCTCCTGGTGGTTCAAAGCTCCTGTGCTAGTGGTGTAAACCCCGGTGGTCTAACATTAAGCTCCCAGTCTGGGTAGTAGGGGTAAATAACCTACATAGTAACAGCGTCTACATTTTAAGAAAAGGTTACCTTACTGTCCATCAGGATACTGTAAATCACCGAGAGTTAAGGCGGTGGACAGAAAATATGATCCAATTTCACCAAAATCAGTGACATATCTGGTGCTGTGTGACTAAGTGCTGTAAAGCGTTACGCACCAACAAAGTTACATAATACAGGAAGAGGCATATGGGGTGCTGAATGGGAATGACAGAGGCACAATTCACCCTACTACAAGTCAGTGTAGCATTACAATAATTTGAAGCTGTTATTTTGAGGTAGAAAAGTTACATAATGTTGCTTTAATAAATACAGAATGTGTTTAAATTCTGATATCTCAAAAATAATTTTTAAATGAAAGTTACTTTTAACAGCATTAACAGTAAAAGTAATAGCAGAAGCGGCTGTTAGCAGCAACAGCAGTAGTGGAAACACCAACACGAATAGCTGTTCTTAGCAGCAAAAGTAGTAAATGTAGTTTGCTGTAAAAGTTATACACACCCAAATATACGGTATGGTAAGGAAAGCAGAAATCCAAAAGCGTGGCTCTAAAGAAAGGCTATCATTTAACATCAACTTGATTTCAACACTTACAGCAGTAGCTTGTAGATTCTCGTGAAATGTTGAAGCATGGTCTGCCGTATCATATTGGTATCATGACCCATCTTCCGTTTAGTAGCTCAAGAAAAAATACGAGATAGCAGAGGAGCTTCCTGTGTCAGAAGGTGACCTGAATAGGTTTCCGTTCTTCCTCAGTATGAGTTTGCTTCACTGTTTGAGGCAGAAAATTAGGGACCAGTCTGAACAGAGAATAAGGATTTAATTAAAAGTATTGATAGTGGTGGTGGAAGGAAAAGTTTTGAATTTGATTTTAGGAACTAATGTAATGAAATGATTCCAATTGATGTTTTTTACATTTGAGGTTTCTGCAAGACAGTGTTGCCAATGTAACTAGAGGTTGACTGATTATTCTTTTCTGATAATACTGAGACAGTTTTGCTTATTGGTGGATAAGAAAGATGTCAACTGTTTGTGTGTATGTTTTTTGAGATATTGATTACCACAAATCTGTCAACCTCTACATAGAATATTCCTGAATACACAGTCTGTTTGTAATACACTTAACAGTTTGAGTTTTCCCTGTGTATTTCAATGGCGGAGGTAAGTTTACATGGTGCCCTAGGCAAAGAAATTTGTATGGAATTTCTTTCCTGCTTAAACGCAATTCAGTGTCCATTCAAGTGCATTTCACATACATGCATCTTTCCTGGAAACCATATATTGAACCAATATATGTGAATGAGGACCTTGGTTTATGTTGAGTATCCGCGAATAAACATTTCAGTCCATTCTCCGTCACAGACATGTACAAACTGGTGTACATTTCTCTCGTGTTTGGTGTAAAATATAAATATGTGCCATTGTTTTGGCTCAGACTGATACAGCCGGATTTGAGCCCTGTTAAAGCGATACCAAGACATTTTGAATGTTACTTTTCTTCATCAGTCACTCAGGATAATGCAACTGAGAAAAAGAGTTATGCACCTATGTCATTTATTCTGAAAACCCACAAGGTTTCTTAAAGTTTTTCTCTATTTTTCAAGTAAAATCTCCCACACATTGTACTGTTCCTGAATGAAATGAAACACGCTTTCATCATGCCAAGGTATCGTTGAGGCTTTTGTCGATCCACCTGGCAGTGCTGTATATCTGTTGTTTACCTGTTTAATGCCATCAAACATACTCAGGCTCTGGTTAGCAGAAATAATAACTTTGCTCTAACCAAGACTGCGAATATTAGTCAATAATATTCCCGTTCTGTATTTTACTGTTGGTGTGTGAGGACTGTATAAAGTACAAAGTCAAATTATGTGAAGTGTGTGTGTGTGTGTGTGTGTAAGGATGTGAAAACCTTACTGCTGTTGTATGGAAACACATTTTTTCAGCCTTAAGAGGAACATTTTTTAAATGCGAATAATTTAACTGTATGGGAAATGTGCTAATTTCCTTTTTTGTAACTTGAAAAGAAGTCATACTTGATTGAGATCAGTCTTGGTCTGCAGTGTGTTCAAGTGAAACTTTTAACAAAAGATGTAAAGAGACGCAAAGTGTTTGCCAGCACTTTCCACCATGATTGTGGTATCAGGTGGTTTATCTAAAACCTCGGCCCATTAACAAGCGATCTTTATAAACACTGACCAGAATTCCAGTGAAATTGTTTGTGGATATTGGTCCCCAGAGGAATCGTAGGTATTTTGTCACCACTTAATCTCTGACCTTGAAATGGTGCTCGTTTTTAAAAACAAAATTTCCTCATCAAAAAACACTACTGGCGTTAACACTCAAAAACAAGCGACATCATCAGCATTTTGCATTCAGTTCGTTCTGTCTCAACACTTTCAAATTGTCTGGTTAACAAAACAAAGGTTTTTATGTGACAGCAGTGAGGTTTGTGTGGGAGCACGTGACAGTTTTTGAAATATAGGACCATCCACTGGCCCTCCCTGCAGTCTTTTCTGACTGTGTGTGTGCGTGTGTGTGCGCAGGATGGAGCCAGCTGGCAGCCATGCACTGTGTGATGCTCCCTGACCTCCTGGGCCTGGACAAGTTCAGACCTCCTCTGCTGGAGATGTTGGCGAGAAGATGGCAGGACCGCTGTCTGGAGGTAACGCACACAGAGACCGTATGCACATCTCCATGCTAATGCTGCATTCACCTGGGTTCAGACAGACGGACAGCACCTCCCTCACAGCACAGAAAAACAAAAAAACATTCCAATGATATGGTTTTATACATGCATGACAATATGTTGCTACGGTGATTGTCATGATGATGAATGTATTGGTTAGAATAATATTAGTTTATACATGTTTTCTCCTCGCGTGAGGGACATGTGGTTTTGAATTCCGTCAGGTCAGATATTTTCACTTTACATGACAATGCTGTCTACCATTACCGCTGCCAGTATTGTCTGCCGGCCTCACCTAATTTTAACATCCCGCTCCACTAACATGACATCAGGTTTGCTGTCAACTGTTTGCCTGAACCCATGTGAATGCAGCATAAGGCTTCCAGGTTAACCCTGTCTGCTAAGAATGACTTTTATGTTACTCAGAAACATAATGTAGACCTGGAGTACAAGATGAGGAAACAAAATGTTATAAATATGAATGTTTATATTGAAATAAATTGAAATAAATGTAAAAGAACCCAACTTGACGTCTAACATGGCTGCTCACTCGAAGACCCGCTATAGAGCACTGAAGAATAATGATCAGAATAGTCATAACTCGACTCTTTGCTGTTTTAGGTGCGAGAAGCAGCACAAGCTCTCTTATTGGCTGAGTTAAGAAGGATTGGCCAATCAGGACGTAAGGACACCATCGACATGTGGGCTCCCTACCTGCCTCAGTATGTGGATACTGTCAGCTCCCGTAAGTACCTTACGCTACTTTATTTCTGAGAGAAAGAGAGACAGAAAGAAACCAGTTTTTCTGTTGGTTCTTGGTGGTTTTTAATGTCACACAATGACAGTATTTGTTTACAGCTTTTTATTTCGGAAAAACAGCTGAATTTTTTTTCATGAAAATGTATCTCAGAATTGTGAGATAATTAACCCATTATTTTAGAAAACATACAGAAAAACAGGGCAAATATTTAGTTTTCTAAGTGAATGCAATACACGTCTATCCCCCATATAGCCATCTGTCTATGGATACATATTCTCTATCCAAACCTTTTTTTCTCTCAGTCCGTCTTCTGTATTTTCCCTGGTCTCTCCCCCTGTCTATAGTTAGACCTGCTGATGGGAAGAAAGGTGAATCTCCACCTTCTTTTACTAGAAACAGCCTTCTAAAATGGTGTGTGTGTGTGTGTGTGTGTATTCGGGAGTCGCCCTGTGGTTGGTGAGGATGCTGGGGGTTTCTCAGGGGAACTGTTGCCATGGAAACGGGCACCGGTCAGTGTTGTGTTACCACAGCAGTACCGCAGGCGGGGGGAGGGTGTGGGGAGGGAGTGATGGGCCGGTGACCTCGGGGGAACGAGGGAGGATGGAGGGGGGAGGGAACAGAGACAGAGAGAGAGAGATAGAGCGAGGTTAAAGGGTCATTGAATTTGATCTGTGTGCTGCACAGCAGGACTGGAACAGACAGTAAGATGACTCCTGCTGGTCCTGAAAATCCTGGAATATCATGGGAAAGTCGGGAATGTGTTGAATCCTCTGGAGAAGTTCTTCGAACTTGAAGCTGTACTTGGGGTGTGTGTATTGTGAAACACAGAATATGTCATTTCCAGACATCGTGGACTCAAAACCATCCTTTTCCCTTACTGTAAAACAGGGTGCGTCAACCTTCTCTGGTCTGGGACCCCATGTTTTGGTCCCAAAATTCTAGTACACCCCCCCGTCACATAAAAACTGCTGGTCTACTTTTGCCCTGAAGCGAACCAGCACTAGCAGCAGTAACATTGCTCGAAGCTTCGTATTCGAAGGTTAAACGTGTTGTCTCTGTATCACAAAGCGTAGTGTCCGAGGTCCACAGGGCTCCAATGAATCTATTAAGAGGAGGGTGACAGATATTTTCCCCTAACGTTAAGACCAGGCCTGTTTTTAGTCATTGTTTTATTACATCAACACTAACATTTTTAGCTTGTTCACTAACTGGGAATTCACTTCAGACGTTCAATGTCACTATTGTGAAAGCTCTACTGAAGCATCCATCCATTCAGTCCACAGCAACTCTGACCTCCATTACAGCTTCATTGTTCTCAGAGGCAGCTGTACACAGCACCTGAGGAGCTGAGAGGACAGCGGCAGGACTAATTGTCTTCACCAGGCAGAGAAACGTCGAACATTTACTGCAAAAAAAATAGTTAGAAAAATAGGCTTCGTAAGCCTTCATCAATCATTAGAGATATATAAGTTAATAAGTCCACTACACATAGACAGCAGGAGATTTGTATTATTTGAGCAACAAAACAAAAACAAAAAACCATAGACTCAGAAAATTGTAATTGTATTTATCCTCTCACTCAGATCGCCAACATAAACCTGACTATTTAGTTTGAGACTTGACTGTTGGTAGGATAAGCTGCGCAGTGTGACACTTTAAAGTGGGTTTACCAGACGCAAAGTGGAAGGGAAAAATGTTTTAAACCCTCCAGTTAAGGCATTTCAGCCATGGCAGTCAATCTATTGTGGCTGAACCTGTTATTGGTTCATGGGAATAAACACTCTGGCTTGTTAGGACCAGGGTGCAGCGACGGTGCCCTTGCCAAACAGTGTCAGGAGGACTTGTTTTGGTTGAACATTTGCATATGGGGGGACAACTGCTAGCTTGTTTACATTTGTACCAGGTTAGGGTTAGGGTACTCATTCGGTATTCAGTAGGTTGTTAGCACAGAGGTTGTTGTTGTTTCACGTAGTGGCAGGGAAGGACACTTCCTATGGGGCAGACTACACCATACTATATACTGTACTGTACATTGCAACACTTCTCACACACCCACTCCTTCTACCCACAGTGTCCTTCACATGGGGGCAATGAGTGTAACATAAGTGCAGTGATAGGACTTATTTCTCACTGTTGACACTGTCATCAAATAGTCTCTCTCTTGCTCTCCCTCTCTCTCTATCTCTCGCTCTCGCTCTATCTCTCGCTCTCTCCAGCAGCAGAGTGGTTGCTGTTTGAAGGAAGTCACCTGTATTTATCCATTAGCTTTTAGTGCTGAGGAAATGTCACAGAGTCAGTGACGGAGTCCCACTGTCGCAGCGTGGGGCTGATGACCACACAACACACACAAACACATACACAAAGCAGTGCCTATGACCTTTCAGCTCTCCTGGAAGTGTTTAAAAGGCTTTAACACAAAGGAAACAGGGCGAACTGGAGTTGTTAACCTGCCCTTAGAGAGAGAGAGAGAGAGAGAAAGAGAGAGAGAAAAGTAGTGTCTACTCCGTCTCCATCGTCACTCCTGTGTCTAATGTCAATTTTTTTTTTTTACCTTAAAGGAGCTGGTCAAACTTTCTTATTAGCTTTGATTAGAGTGAGATGAGGACATTGACAATCTCATGTTTGTGTGTTAAGTATGGAACTGGACTAAGGACATGGTTAGTTTAGCTTAGCATTAAGACCATTAACATACATTAGTGGACAGAGCCGCCAATGCGAAGTACCTTAAACCCGCATTCTTTCTAATGGCCAGCAGAGGACAGCTCCACTGGCTGCAAGAAAAAGTCTGATAGTATTGAGCCTTATGGAGAAATGAGCCTTTCCGACTTGATTTATTGGCTCAGTTTCCTAATGAGTTTATAGTCTCAATCTCTAGTTTCAAAACCTTTTCCATACATTATTGTGTACGTAAATGATGGTTCCATTCAGAATAAAATAAATGATAAAGCAGGGTATGATTTTGGGCGTGGATACCTTGGGACTGACAAGTCATTCTTAGTGAGTCAGTCCAGCTCAACACACCAACCTCAGATAAAACTGGCATCGCTGATCAAATATGAATCAAAATTCTGTTACGGCGTTGCCCATTTCTCGCTTAAACTATTTCCGAAACCTATTATGTTGCACTGTTATAATACTAGAATATGTGTCCGCCATTGTTTCCTGCTACGAACGCGTTGAAACCAAGCACAGCTAATAACCTCAACTTGCAGTATGTCAATGCTTATGGCTACAAACTAAACTTGCTGCTCTAGGTTCACACCTAGGTTCACACTTGCATAGCTCTGTTTAAAGTTTAAAAATCAACTTCCAACACCTCTAAAGCTCCGAACACCAAACTGTTTCTTAGCAAACAACAGCCAGGAGCAGCGACCGTATCTTGGCACCCTGTGGTAACTGAACATGCTGCACAGAAGCACTAACAAACAATAAAACCTGAGTGTGAAGCTTTAATCTTTGGGGTGGAAGACTTCCAGAGCAGCAGGGAGGGGGACAAAAGGGAGCAGTGGAGGCCCGGGAGAGAGGCTGCGAGGCTGGGCAGGGAGAAAGAGTCCACCTGGTGGGGGTGTGGGGGGGCTGGATGGATAGAGAGGGGCTCTACACACACTTTACACTCTCATATTCACACACACTTGATTAAACAAAGTCCCCAGCATTGTTCACACTCACACACGCATGAACACACACAGTTTTAAGGGTCAAACTGTGTGTGTGTGTGTGTGTGTGTGTGTGTGTGTGTGTGTGTGTGTGTGTGTGTGTGTGTGTGTGTGTGTGTGTGTGTGTGTGTGTGTGTGTGTGTGTGTGTGTGTGTGTGTGTGTGTGTGTGTGTGTGTGTGTGTGTGTGTGTGTGTGTGTGTGAAGCAGCTGTTTCTTTGATCACTGAACAGCGGTCACCATTTCCTCTCTCTCTCTCCTCTGTCTGTAGTTTATTCTGTGCCTCGATCACCCAATCCGGGCTACTCGGTAACCTGCTGCTGTTAAAGATCCGCCTCTTCCTCCTTTCTTGTCATCCTCTCCTCCTCCTCCTCCTCCTCCTCCTCACCTTTTTCTTCTTTTGCATCTGTCTCTTCAACACCTTTCCTCCTCTTCCTCCTCCCCCTCTCCCTGTCTTTCACTTCTTGACCTCGGCTCCTTTTCCTCACCTCCCCCTCTTCACCTCTTCTGCTCCTTCCCCTTCTTCTCTTCCTCCTCACTCTTCTTACTTTTCCTTCTCCAGTTTTGTTTTGTTTTGTTTTGTTTGTTTGTTTCCATCCTTTTTTTTTTTTTTTTACCCTGCCTCCTTTCTGTCTTTCCTTTCTCCCTTCTTTGCTGGGTAGCCTTAATTTCTCCTCTCTATATATGTATCCTCTATATGTTCTTATATAATATCATATTCTATGAAGCCACTTTTGTTAAAATCTATATAACAATAAAATAAAAACTTTAAAAATGTAAAAAATAAGTGATGAAAATTTAACATAAAAACGAACATGGCAGGAGTGGCAGACACTGAACAGGTCAGAGGTTTTAATCATATAGAAAAATGATATTAGCCTGATACATATCTGAAATATGTGGTGGGAAGTTTTCAATTTCAATTTTACACATGCTAAAAAGAAAACTTTTAGTAGGGGAATTTTACAAGAAAAAACATGAAATAAAAATGTTCCATTAAATATTTTAGCAACAGTTCTGAAAATTAACGTTGCAATAAATAATATAAACACAGAAAAGAAACAAAAGATCAAAAAAAGAAATTGAAGCTGAAAGAGAGCAAGGAAGAACAGGAAGTACGCGTTTTAAACTGGAGGAGAGAGAGAGCAACAGACAGAAGACAGGAGCATGAGATCCTGGAGGTTAACAAGGCATGCTGGGAGCTATGTGTCATGGCTGACATGACAAGCTTGACCTTGGAGCAGGGCGGAACGCCTTCTCCTCCTCCTCCCCTACTCCCCCCTGTCATCTGCCCCTCCTCCACCTCCCTCTCTCCTCTTTTTTCCTTCAGCTCCTACATCTCTCTCTCTCCCATTCCCTCACCATGAACAGTTGAGTTATAGGCCCAGCCTGTGTGTGTCTGGGTGTGTGTGTGTCTAAGATAAACCACCATGAACAACACAGGCAGACCAGAATTAGACAAATCTGCACAGTGGTTTATTTTATAGCTCATCCACAGCAATCTATCAGTAATGTACAGAATATTGGTGCATTGTGCACCTCACAGTTTACATCAAGTGCTGCAGCTGGAGGTAGTATATCCTTTATATAGGCAGGTGGAAAGTGATTTGAGTGTTTTAGATGCTTAACCCTAGCCATACCTTAACAATTTGCAGTAACTGACATTTTTCCCTAACCTTAACCACATCGTAGTTGCCGTGCACAGATATTGTGAGAAGAAAAATGAAAATAATTTCTGCATTTACCGTAATCCTGGCCAATTCGGTCCTGCATGTGGTCAGGGTTCGGCTACTAAAAACCTGATTGGATTGAGCGAGTTCTCAGCTGAAACGATGTATGTACGAGTACCATCAGAGTAAAATGTGTGATTATCCGTACCTAAATATAGTCCTCAATTTATCAGTCAATCCAGATCAATTTCAGGCTTTAATGAACAACTTCCTGTTTAAGCACTGCCCATGTCCACTTTACACCCTGCTCATTCTGAGTACAGATACTAGTACAGATAATTTAGTTGGTTAAACAGATAGAGATAATGGCATGCTCGCTCATCCCTACTAAAATCACGTGCTTTGGGTTGTAAAATAAAAGCATGTATCATGCTTTAGGTGCCAGGAGTAGATATTGTAGGAAGAGAAATAAAATACATGGTCAGTGAACAGGTACCTTCATTAAAAACATTCAGAGCACAAAAAGCTTGAAAATGGGGAGCAAAAGGCAAAGGTACAAGACTGCGTACATAACTATTTTAAGAGTGAATGAACTACTCATCCCATAAAGCATTGGTTGAGAGCGATAGTGTTTATGTAGAAACATCAGTTGGTCTTTTTGTCCAATCACAGCGAAGCATCAGTTATGTTTTAATTAAGTTCAATTAAGTTTTTATCACTTTTATCGTTTGAGACGGATAATCAACAACCATGCTGTGTATCGGCCTTCTGTCAGTGTGTGTGTGTGTGTGTGTGTGTGTGTGTGTGTGTGTGTGTGTGTGTGTGTGTGTGTGTGTGTGTGTGTGTGTGTGTGTGTGTGTGTGTGTGTGTGTGTGTGATATAAAGCTGTACAGGGTCATTATGTTGAGCTGTCAGCAGTGTGTGTGAGCAGGTTAATTGGAACATGGAGCACAATGTTAACCGGGATTAATCAATGTAATTACACAGTGTAATTACAGTTTTTTTTATTTTATTGGTGCGTTCAGGGTCTCCTTGTGAGCTTGTGTGTGATGGTTGTGTTATTGCTGTTATCTTTTTTGAAATTAGCTTTTTTTGGCTGATGTTTTCTCACACAGGGACACACTGTGAGACTGTGTGTGTGTGCGTGTGTGTGTGTGTGTGTGTGTGTGTGTGTAATTCATTAATTAGGCTGTTTTCCCAGAGATTAGCCCAGTGTAGGCTCTGTTACCTTTAGTCGCTTCATTCATTAGCGCAGCATCATTCATTAACCCAGCTGCTAATGAAAAGCCACTCTTAATTGCCAATGAAGAGATAAGGGCTAAATGAAAACACTAAATATAGAGAGGGCAGCTGTGTGTGTGTGTGTGTGTGTGTGTGTGTGTGTGTGTGTGTGTGTGTGTGTGTGTGTGTGTGTGTGTGTGTGTGTGTGTGTGTGTGTGTGTGTGTGTGTGTGTGTGTGTGTGTGTGTGTGTGTGTGTGTGTGTGTGTGTGTGTGCATTAATTCTCTAGATAACGAGGAGGCCCAATAAACCTTTATTAGCTGCTTAACCAGGACAGTTAGCCTGATAATGAGGATCAACATCAACTGTTTATCTCTCTCTCTCTCCTCAGCTGGGTCGACCACTGAGCCCTCCCCTCCAGCCCCGCCTCCTCCTGAGGCTCAGCAAATAGAAACCAAGGTGCCTGAGGAGGAAATGGATGTCACGGATGATGACATCACAGCAGGTAAGGCCAAAAAATATAATGTTTTTAAAAAGGCTCATTTAATTATTCCTTTTACAGCAGGGTTGGGAGGGTTACTTTGTGTAACGTAATGTAATCCGATATAATTACTAATTACCTGTTGTAAAACAAAGTCACTGACCTAGTCCACAAAGTACCACAATATTAAAGTAATGGAACTTCTTTTCATTACTTTCTGATTACCTCAACACCAAATATGACCTCTATGCAAGATTCACAATATTTTTTCAGTGTGATACATTTCTAAACCAACATTAAAGCTACACTTACAGTTGGTGCTTTTGTCATCAGAAGGCTTTCATAGTTCTCATACAACATTGTATATCACATCTTGACAGCACCATAGGGTGTTATGTCAGAAAGAAAATCTGACAGTATAAAGACAGTATAAAAAACATTAAATTAGTCATCGCTCTAAAAACACAGGCAGCACAGGGTTGTCACTTGTGAAATAACCGTGCTTTTTAAGTGCCGCTGTTAGTTGAAAACTGAATGTGAACTTTGCTGGAGATGCTGTCTGACTGCGATTCAACCCTTCCCTACATCAACAGTGACATATGAGGCTACTGTAGGACGACATATAAAGTATTGCACTGCACTTGCACTGCTCAGGAAATGACATAAACACCTGGAAGGCTGGTGACAGGGAGGAACTACCTGCCTGATGGTGATCTGGTTTTGGATTTCTGTGCCAGTGGGCTCTCCATACCAAACAGCATGTTCCAGCAGCAGCAGCAGTAGTTCATATGTTTACCTGCTACCACAACAATTAATGCTGGCATCAGACTGATATCATTACCATTATCATGAATAATGGGCGACATTTAATTGGTTGTATCCTGTGTAGTGTGTCACATTGGAAGACTGCCGATATTGAAACTACTGAAAAAGTGGTGAAACAAAATAATGTTGTTAGTTCTGTCAGATTGGAACAGTGAAATCGGTCTAAGGTGCTATACCGATTACCTGCGTACGTGACGCAAGTCGTGACAGACGGCAATCTCTGATTGGTTCGGGGTCCAACATACAGTCTACCATGTCTTTCGGCCACAGCAGGAATTTATGACTGATTTATGACTATCTCAGAAGGCAAAAATACTGTGCAATCCACTCCCTGTATTAGGACAGGGTGAGGAGCTGGAGTCAGTTGAGGATATTCCACATCTTATCAAAGATCGAAAATGACTTAATCATGTCTGAAAGCTACTTGTGCTGTTCACATTTCACCTTAAAGTTACTGTGAAATGTTTGAGGTAGAACGCAGAGGCATAATTTTCCCCAGTGACCTGTGGAGCCACATCTGCTTTCATATAAGAAACATTAAAAACTCATTTATCATTTATGTGGCGTTGAATTTGGGAGTCTTGCTCTGGTGACTCTGAATATAGGTTAATCATTGTGTGTGTGTGTGTGTGTGTGTGTGTGTGTGTGTGTGTGTGCGTGTGTGTGTGTGTGTGTGTGTGTGTGTGCGTGTGCGTGTGGCGTGTGTGTGCGCGTGCGTGTGGCGTGTGTGTGGCGTGTGTTTTCTAATCAGTGTCACACAGCCCATGTGTAATGCCAGTGTACTGTGACCTGCATGGTGTTAAAAGCAGTTTGGTGTTTAGTGTGCACACATGCTCTCTCTTTCTCTCTCGCTCTCTCTGTCACACACACACACACACACACACACACACACACACACACACACACACACACACAATAAGGTGAGAAACATTTCTCCCCATGAAACGACTGACACCTGCAGTACAGGTAAAAAAGAAAACACACACACACACAAACACTTTTCCAGTCCATTTATCTTTTGTCACATTTTCCTGAAAGTTTAACTGTGAAAGAAACACACTCACTCACACACACACACACACACACACGCACACACACACGCACGCACACACAGATAGGTTTAGTGATTTGTAGTATTTTCCATTCATCATTTTTTCCTTTTGAGTGGCTTTTGTTCCACCAGCTTTGTGCCTGTAAGCTTCTCTACTTCCTCTTCCACCATCATCGTCATCTCATTATAACAATAATATAATGGATTCAAAAATCACAGGAAAATAAAAAGGAATCAACTCACATGTCTAAAGGGAAATGTACATTCTCCCAACAATCATATATAAAACAAAAACTGCAAAAACACTGTCTTACTGTCTCCTCACCCTCTTTCCTTCCTCCTCCCTCCATCCTTCTCTCAGACCAGTCAATATCGCAGATGTGTCTGACAATTTATCATTTCTCACAGCTCATTTTTCTCCTATTGACAGCAGTGTTTTTTTCCCATTCAGTCTCTGCAGTATTAAATCTGTTAGCAGACGCCTCAAACACAGAGCAGAGTCTGAATCTTCTCTGCTGTGGAGGAAAAAACTCTTTTCTTTTGTTAAAGGATGTATATTTGAGATTTAAAACATGAATACAGCAGTGAAACAATGATTTGCTATGTAGAGATATAGTGGAGTCACTCCCTATTGCAGCCTCTCTGTGGTTTATTTATGTAGCCCGTCTGGCCATGTGTGCATGTTTGTGCATGTGAGTCCCTCCGTTTCCAACTGAAACCTTTCTCATCTATGTCGGTGAATTAAGGATTTATTTCAACCAAACCAGAGTTGGTGATTGTTGGAACAGTGGAAAGTGATTTTGTTTGTGTCCAGTTTGAAGTACAGTGATAATGATACAATCTGCTAGGAATGACGGGTCCTGTCAACAGAGTCTGCACAGTCTATAATAATCTAATAATTGACTTAAACAGGTCATCGATTATCAAAATTGTGTTGATTAATTTCTTACAGCTTTATATTCTTAGAGATGAAAGTAGTGTTGACTGATTGGTCAATAGACTGAAAGACATAATATTCTGTGATTCTTTTTCCAATGTGTATATCATTGTACACTGATATCTGAAAAAGTTGAACAGTATTTGTAGCCTTCACATTGGGCTCTGATGGATATTTTTTACTAAATGATTATCAACTAATAAAAAGAAATAATCTGCAGAATTATTTGAGAAGAGAAGAGGAGCTATCATAATACAACACTCAAAGAGGAGAGGAAAGAGGACGGGAGAGGAGATAAGGGGGAAATGGAGTAAAAACTGACCGGAAAAAAGAGGGAAGGAAGGGAAAAGGAGGGTAACAGAAAATGGGGAGGAGAATAGAAGAGAATAAAGTAGGGAAGGACAGGAAGAGAGGAGATGAAAGAGAACATGAGAAGAAGAGACAAAGGTAAAAAGACAGAGATGTTGACAGCCACAGAGTCACTTGGCTGCAGGCTGTTACCACGGCGATGGACTCATCACCTCAGTCTACTGTCTTCCCTGTCACACACACACAAACACACACACACACACACACACACACACACACACACACACACACACATACAGGTCAGGATACGCAGGTGACAACAGTTGTTGCTCGGTGCCACAGCTGCAAAACCTCCCAGACCAGAGCTCACACACACACACACACACACACACACACACACACACACACACACACACACACACACACACACGTTCAAACATAAACCTGTGTGTGCTGTAATTATGTCCCTAGCAGTGTCAGGGGATGTCATTAGGATCCACAGCACCCTCCTCCTCACACACACACACACGCGTGCTCCCTCTCTTTCTCTCTGTCTTGCTTTCTCTCTCGCTCACACACACACACACACACACACGCACGCACTTACTTCAGTTTAGTTAATTAAATCTCTATTGGCATGACATTTTGATGGAAAAACATGTTGCCAAAGCATCTAAACAAACAAAGTAAAATAAATAATACATACAGTGAAATACATGAAGAACACTAATGATGTACAGTGAATGGAATGAAACAGGTGGTAAACTGATGAGAATCAGAAAAACAACATTTGTGCATTACAGCTATAAGACTAGGGGTGCAATGGCAGAATCCACAGTTTGGTATAGCTGATAAAACAAAATAAACACCGTACGCAACATTTTTGTCATACATTTCATTGTTGCATCATTGCTATCATTTAAAGCGTGATACAGTGAAACACCTCTCTGTAGCCCTGGAGGTCCATCCATCAGTGATGAGAGTAATGTGCAAATATTTTATCATGACTTAAGTATCGTGATAATATCGTATCATGAATTCCATATTATGATATTGTATCGTGATTTATGTATCATGAAAATATGGTATTGTGAGTATGGTGGGACCTCTGGTGATTCCCACCCCTTGTATTAATGTATTTCTAGTGCCGAAACAATTAGACAATTAGTCTATCAACAGAAAATGAACACACAAAAATAACAAATGATTAATTATTTCAGTACTGTAAAGGTGAAAATATTCTCCAGTTGCAGCTTCTCACGTGAGGATTTGCTACTTTTCTCTCTTAGATTATCTGCATATTGTTTTCAGTTGAATATCTTTGGGTTTTGTTGTTGTTTGTATTATTCTCTTTATCTTTTGGAGCCTTGTTCAGGCCATAATAACATTGGTTACTGCAGTGTACTTCAGGTTAACACAAAATATCTGCAGCTGCATTAAAACCTGATCAAATCCATGTGGAACAGTAATATGGTTCCACACTGGAGGGAAGACTGAGGGAGTATCTCATCTCTGCCTCTGATGGAGACACTGACCCCAGGGAGGTTAGAGGTCCCTGCTGGACACAGCCCCATCACCCCCTCCCTCACACACTGAAACACACACACACACACACACACACACACACACACATTTTCTGGCAGGCATTTTATGTCCTTTAGGATTTAAAACCTTGCAGATATTATCATCTTATTCATTCCATCTAAAATTAAACTGTAGATGGATAATTGCAATAGTATTATTTTCTGTTCGACAGCAGTTCCTCATCCTGTTTGTTAGGAGGAAGGAAGGAAGGAAAGTAGGAAAGTAGTACCCTTTTGAGGGGTCCACGGCAGCGTAGATAGAGGTCAGAGGTCAAAGGTCAGGCTGACCCTCACCTCTCAGTGTCATTAGCCCGGCTGTGATTTGGTTAGCTGAAACGCTAGCCTCCCCTGCTAATCTAATATCGGAGCCTGGAGGTCGTTTGGGTCAGATCACATTTCTCCTCACAACAGATTGAACTTATGGAGAGATAAATGGTCAGCACTGCGACTCTGGACGCTCTGATTGTTTCTGATGATTGTGTCTCTTCTGTTTGACACGGTGAGAGACCCAGCTGGTGTATAGCAATATTATTATATTACAGACAGAAGAGTGAAGTTATTGTCCAAATATTATTAATGTACAGGAATGTATTTCTGGTGGCAATATCTAACAGCAATAACTAAGATAGTAGTACAGGACAGAACAGTATGGTATAGTGTAGTATAGTACATTGTAGTATGGTGTAGTACTGTATGTTATAGTAGTATGATATGGTATGGCAGCGTATAGCTTGGTATAGTACAGTAGAGTTTAATACACTATATTATTTCATTGCATAGTATAATACTGGTACATGTAGTATGGTATAGTATGGTAAAGTATGACTTGGGGCGTCCTGATTGCTCACCTGGAAGAGTGCACCCCATGTTTCGATTCCAACCCGTGGCTCTTTGCTGCATGTCATTCCCTCTGCCTCTCCCCTGTTCCTATCTTCAACTTGTCACTGTCCAAATAAAAAAGGCAAGTAATTCCCAAAACCAGTAAAGTATGACTATAGCATAATTAAAGGTTATATATATGAAATTCACTTGCCACTAGATGTAGAGCATCAACATCTTAGACCAAAACAAATGGGTACTCCAGACTCAAAATAATACTGACCAGAACATCTATATTAGTCTTTCCACAGTCTTTCACTGCTGGTTTGGTCAAAATAAATCCTTAATTCACATAGAGTTAGATGTGAAAATATTGGTAAAACAAGCATGGTATGGCATAATAGGATAGTAGAAGGTATAGTATGATATGCAGTAAGGTGTAATATTGTATAATAAAGTGATCCCAAATAAATGTCCATAAATCCACTTTATATTGTAGGAAAAGAGATTCACCAAATAATAATAACTCCAGAACTTGCCTCAGAATCCTCAGTTTTTAAGTTTTCATCAGTATCAAAGTAATCCACTGATAGTTATCTGTATGTCCCTGGGTACACTGCAAACAGGGACTGCTGAAAACTAATTCAGCATACTTTTAATGGTACCAGTTTGCCAAAATAGAAACAAATACAGGCTAAAAAAAGCTTGTATTTTAGCTCCCAGTGTAACTCATTCCAAAGCAACATTATGCTTCCTGTTTACGTCCCCAAAGCATTATGGGAGCTATGTTGCATCAATAATTTTTTTTCTATGGTTCTTCTATTCCTGGAACGCTGACCCTCTCCTAAATTCATTCATACACAGTTAAAACGTGTTGAAACCCTGTGGACATACAGACATGTATGGTCGAGTACGGATACAGTGTACTGGATTACAAGAAATGACATTCACTGCTTAACATTTGATAACAATATGACTCTCTCTCTTTCTCTCTCTCTTTCTCTTTCTCTCACTGTCGCTTCCTCACACACACACACACACACACACACACACACACACACACACACACACACCTGTCTTATGGTTGAGTGGACAGTGTGATAATGTGCACAGGAAGGGGGGATGGGCAGAGTGTGTATGATTGTCTGTGTATATGTGTGTGTCAGGGTTTATGAATGTGTCACAAAGATAAAGGGCTAGCCTTGGGCTTGTGTGTGTGTGTGTGGGTGTGTGTGTGTGTGTGTGTGTGTGTGTGTGTGTGTGTGTGTGTGTGTGTGAGAGAGTGTGTGTGTGTGTGTGTGTGTGTGTGTGTGTGTGTGTGTGTGTGTGTGTGTGTGTGTGTGTGTGTGTGTGTGTGTGTGTGTGTGTGTGTGTGTGTGTGAGAGATATTGTGTGTGTGTGTGTGTGTGTGTGTGTGTGATATGTGTGTGTGTGTGTGTGTGTGTGTGTGTGTGTGTGATGTATGTGTGTGTGTGTGATATTGTGTGTGTGTGTGATATTGTGTGTGAGAGATATATTGTGTGTGCATGTGTGTGTGTGTGATATAGTGTGTGTGATATTGTGTGTGTGTGTGTGTGTGTGTGTGTGTGTGTGTGTGTGTGTGTGTGTGTGTGTGTGATATTGTGTGTGTGTGTGTGTGTGTGTGGCAGCCTGCTCACAGTCTGAACACAGATGTAGATAGAGAGTCATGGAGCCGATGGAAATAACTGGTTTACTGACTGGATTTCTGGGTCACTGTCCAAATGCCTGATTGGCTGTTTGATTTCTAACTGACTTAATTGCAACCTGATTGGCTGTTTGACTGAAGAACTGTTGACTGACTGACTGACTGGTACTTGCGAACTTGCTTAAAAGCAAGCTGATTGGTTGCTTAACTATCCAAGCTCCCAGTGGAATGTAAGACGACCTTTCACACTGTGATTGTCTGACTGTATTAATATTTGTCTTAAAATAATTTACCAGCCATTAATACCTTATTTATTACGAAAGCAAATATGAGTACAAGTAAATAAAAATGTTTTTTTAAACATACAATTTCAGAAAACTTTTAATAATTAATGGAGGTCGTTTCATGGTAATATCTAGTCTAGTATTTAGTCCATTTTTCATTCACATGCAGGAGACTTTTGTCTGTTTTAGGCATCTTCTTGCAGCCTGCTTATCATTTTGAGGATTTGTTGTTTTTAAATGTTTGAAGAGGATATTGCTGTGTGGCACTTTCAGCACTTTCCACAGTCATGTGACACAGATTAGCTCAGTATGTCAGGGCTGTTTTAGCACAAACATTACAGTAATGCACCTGAGAATTTTGATGATGCAGCCACCCACGTTTTGATTTCTATCATTGCATTAGCAATAATTTATAAAAGGAATTGATACTGATACTGAAGTTTTGATCCCCTAGGATCGATCCGCCCGTTCCTATCAGCCAGGTGTTGTACCTGTTCCAAAGTAATGGAGTCATTTAGATCTGACAACAGTCAGCCGCCACACAGAATGAATGCATTATACTCCTCATACACTCTTATTTCTAAGAAAATTAACTAAAAAGGGTCATCTGCTAAGAAAATGTGAGTGTGTGTATGTGAACAAGAGTCTATACCATTGATGAGTGAGTAGGCAACAGTTTGGGTGAAGATGAGTCATATATTTTAAATGAAAGCTCTTTCTACTACCTAAAGGGCACATACATTCTAAACCAAGTTGACTTATTCATAAAAAACCTTAAGACATGGGGTTCCCGGTTAGCTCAGTGGGTAGAGCTGGCGACCCATGTACTGAGGCTGAGTCCTTGCTGACCCGCAGCCCTTTGTTGCGTGTCATCCCCCCTCTCTCTGCCCCCCTTCCTGTCTGTCTTCAGCTGTCTATCAATTAAAATGCAATAAAAAGCCCCCCCAAAAAAAAAAACAAAAAACCTGAAGACAGAACACACTGAACTATTAGGGGCTATATTATCATCCACATGTTTTAATACTAAAGATTGAATTTAATGAACAAAGTCAGGACAAAGTATGGGCATAATTGGTTTAAGCTCTTCTGTAAAGTTAGTCTTATGTCACTTACAGCCCTATGGTTTACACCACTCCTGCCTTTAATTCAAAACTCAACCCAGTGAGAAACAACAAGCTTCCTACGTGCACTGGAAAACCTGAATAATTAGAGACTAGTTTTAGGTTAATAATAATAATTAATTATTAATTTACTTGTTAAAGCAGGATTCAGAATATTATTTGTTCAGCTGATTGTTGGAGTCATCACAACATTTTCAGAGCCCTCCAACTCATTCAATCAATCAATCAATCAATCAATCAAACAGACAACCAGATAGACAGAGAGGTAGTGAGCTTTCAGGCCTGTGGGCAGATTCAGATGTTAATACTGGTCACACTGATCATTATGAAGCTCAGTTTTCACCTCAGAGACTCAGATCGTCCCCTCATCACACGCTCTGAAAGAGAACAGCAAACACACTCTAATTGGCTTATATGGGAATAAGATAGAGGGAGAAGAGGAGGAGGGGATTCAGTTCCTCAACCCTGATCCAGATAATGTATACGTTTGTCATTCACGTGAAGTCAAATTTTATTCATATAACCCCAAATATCACAATTTGGCTTTGGGAGCTTTACAATCATTACATATAATAATTAAGCGTTATTCTGTCATTGCAGCACATTTTCTCAAAGTATTTAGGTTATTGTAAATTCAGGATAAGACCCAAAATACCAATACCTCACTGTGTGCTCCCCCTACCTGTGCACACTGCGCTGGGCACCAAACTATCAATGCTGTGTGCGCTGGTCCAGTGGTTACATTCAGATTGACTCTGTTCTCTGCCTTCTTCTGTCTGTTTCCTCTACTTTACTGTCAGCAGTGATTTAGTTCAGGAAAATGTTGAGTTCCGATGTTCTCAGATAATTTCTCTTTTTACTGCAAAGTTCTGCTTGTTGTGTCTAATCCGGTCGGATTATCTGTCAGATATCTTGAATTGATCCAATACTACTTTTTCTCCTTTCTCCTCCATTTCTCTGCAGTCCAAGAAAGAAACAGCTCTATTAAACTTCTATTTAATGGCATTTTTATGTGAACAATGGCTCCCCTCCCTTCTACCAAACTGAGAAAATATCTGTCAAAGTCCTTCATTCCCCTGATAATTTGTTGGATTTATAGAAACATTTTAACTGTTCTGTTCATTATTATTGTCCCTTATCATCTTCTATAGGTCTCATCTGCCTTGCCCCTCCTCCTTCCTTCTCTCCGTCTGTGTGATGGGAAAATCATTTTCTTTTCCCTCTCACTCTTAAGTTGTGATGCTTTTTATTTGGCGCAGTTGAAATCTAATTCTGTCAGATGCCTTTGATTCATCTGTGAGCGAGAGGAGAGTGTGACTAAGCTGCTGGGGCTTTAATAAAAATAATTCCTTCTTTATGAAGAAGTGGTGTGATGGAGGCCCTCCACTGTCTCTGCATTAGGGAAATTAACATCCAGAGCCATTTCTCAGACCGCTCTATTAACGGTGTGAATCTGACAGCCGCAGAGTGCTGAAAATATTGGTTGTATTAAAAACCTGTCGGATCGTAAATTAAACTGCAAAACAAACACGTAATTGATAACGGAGGACAGAAAAATAAGACCTCATGCTTTCAATATTGCCAATCTGTGCCTTCATACAGTAGTACTGAGTGGAAGAAAGCTAATGTGATTGGGGGTACATGTGTTTATACTGCATCTGTCCTGCGTCACTACTATATTGAAGACTGTTAGGAAGGGCAAGGGAAAAAATAGATGGAATGTTAGGAATGAAAATTCTGACTCTGAGTCGAAACGATTAAAATGATGACATAGTAAGTCAAATCTATATGTGGTAAAGTTTGCATGCATGTACTGTAATTGTAAAAAAAGCATTATCATTTCCAAAGTAATACAATATGAAATATAGGGCTGCACAGTATGGTAAAAACATCATATTGCTATTATTTTAACAGATATTGCAATATGATTTATGATGAGTGTAGGACTGATTGTTTTTGCATCACAAATGTAATTTTCACCGAAAAAACAGCAAAACATCTGGAGAACAAGATTATACGTCAGGGCATCTCTTCAGAACTACTGTGCTTCATTATAATGCTGTTTGTCATACATTTTAGCTGGTGTCCACAATAGTGACCAGAGAGTTCGGGCAAACAAATACATGAATGGAAGATGGCCAACTCCTGGCTTGATGTTAAGAGAGCCGAACCCGTAAGCCGTGTTTCCATCAACGTATTTTTATGCAACTATTGAAGTATAGCATTAGAAAAGTAACCAGCAAAATTTAAAAAATAAATAAATATCAGAAAAGTTTTACGCTCGCTTGAGCTAGACTTTGCTTTTTGAATAAGAGTTAATGCGCTTAAAGGGAGTTGGGAACAATATTTCTGAACAAATTCTGACGTAACAAACATTTGACTCGCATAACCAATCAGCTGTTCCCGCTCTGACAGTCCCCTCATTTCACACAGATCCGATGGACCCTTCCTCACATTAATACATTAAACGAACAGAAAAAAGGTTAGGTTACTTTACTTTCTTTGTATCCGGGTTTGGTTTGCAGTAAAAGCCAAAGCAATCCTCTTAACGAAAATATTTTAACAACAAGCAAGTCAAACAATAGATATGATATGATATGATACAGCATGATAAATGATAAAAGACAAAAAAAATAAAGATAATCGCATAACAGTAGTGGATGGAAACAAGCATTTATTCCCATTGTCTTTTGTGGATTTTACTCGAAATTCAGGTAAAATAGTTGCTCTTATATTTATGGAGCCCTTTATACCGATAAAGAAACAGAAACAAGTTAGATAAAACGTAATGGTGCGATACAGATTATAAGCTCTAGTAGCTTTCTCCATTTTGGACTCTGCGGTTTTCTGTTCACTTAAAGGCCAACACTGTCAGACTTCAGTACTTCCTTGGTCAAGGAGGAAGAGGGTTATTCTTTGTAAAAACTGGTGCATGGTCAGCACAGATGTCAAATGAACAGGATGTGTAGTTACAGGACTAATAATACCAGTAGTTTGGTTTTGTCTGGTCTCCTTCTCTTACAAAGTTGAATCCAGTTTGTTGGTAGTATCTCATGTGGACGCCCCCTGACCCCCCACCCCCCTCCCATACCCACTAATTGAGGGGTTGTGTTTCCAGCGAGCGCAGATAGCTCCTCTGTCTGTGTCTTAAGACGGTAAAATACACTTAACCTTCAGATGGACTCGGGCCGGTTGGAAGGGCAGCCACCGTTTCGGGACTCAAATCTTTTTTCTCTATCAACTTAATTGTGTTTTTCAATTATTTCCCCAGATTTTCTGTCTCCTGACATTTGCTGTAAGGACAGTGTTTCCCCTCGACTCCCCCCTCTCCTCCCACTAAACTCCTTTGTTTTAAGAACTTGAAAGGCTTATGTTAGACTTGAGGGCTGCCTTCAGAGTTAAGTTTCCCTTTTTTCTGTTTGTTTTTGAGTTCTTGTATATTCATATTTTTTTTCCCATTTTGATTAAATCTTTGCTCTCACAGCATTTTACTGTCCGTCGTTCACTTTTTCTTCCTCCATTCCTTCTTTCTCACATCAGTTTCCTGCTGGTATTGATCCCCTACCTCGTTCCCTGGTGATCAGGTTTTACCAGTCTCCCATTGATTACCAATGGAGGCAGAGTTCAGGTGCATTATGGGAAGATGGTGGGGCTGCTGTTTGAGAGGAGAGGGATGGGAAGGTTGTTGGTTTGATTTCCTCAGCAGGGTTAGTAAAACAGTGCGCTAAACTGTGGATTACTTTTCATTGTTAAAAAACCCCAAATACATTATAACCTCAAACTCAGCCACCAGCATTGTTTACATACTATTATAAAAACTGTTGATTTTTTTACTTTAAAATCTAACATGATGCAACTAAAAGTAAAATATTACTCATTATGCTAATTACTTCAGTTTCATTTTATGATTTTCAAATACTATATATTACAATATAATGAATTTAAAGCATTAAAGCAATTTCTAAATTAATTTTTGGTAGAACAACCCATACCGCAAAGAGGAATTGTTGATTTTTGGTGTGTTTTTATTCCATTGTGTTTTTAGTGTTCTTGTTGAGAAGCAGAACGTTTCGATCTGAAACGTGGCCAGAGTTTTAGTTGCAATAGTGTAGTACAGATGTGAGGTTACTGTTACTATAAGCAGATATCCAGTGTAGAATCTACTGTGTGTGTGTGTGTGTGTGTGTGTGTGTGTGTGTGTGTGTGTGTGTGTGTGTGTGTGTGTGTGTGTGTGTGTGTGTGTGTGTGTGTGTGTGTGTGTGTGTGTGTGTGTGTGTGTGTGTGTGTGTGTGTTCAGTCCTAGTAAGGATAAACTTTATAACTCTAAAAAACCCTGTATTCATACAAAAGCTAAAAGACTGTTATTTGTTTAAATTGTCACAAAATTAAGTACAGAGGTTAAATGAACAGCTTTTATTATCTGGATGACAAGTTAATTGGTAGAGAGCTGACCCCAATTTTGTGTGTGTGTGTGTGTGTGTGTGTGTGTGTGTGTGTGTGTGTGTGTGTGTGTGTGTGTGTGTGTGTGTGTGTGTGTGTGTGTGTGTGTGTGTGTGTGTGTGTGTGTGTGTGTGTGTGTGTGTGTTGCAATATTGATTACAGTTCCTCAGACAAAGAAATCAGCCTTCCATTTTTCTCTCTTGTCTGTCTTTTCTCCTCTTTCCCCATGCCATCCTTTTCTCTCTCTCGCTCACACCATCACTCATGTTTTCTCTCCCTCCTCGCCAGTCGTCATTGTTCTGTCTCTTTTAAATTATGTCTAATTAAAAACAAAAATCCTCTCAAAAAAACCTTTAATAAAGCAAGCAAACATGAATATAAAAAAATATAAATACAATAAAAATAAATAAAGATTGTGGTAATCTGAATATATTTTTACTTTTATGGAAAGGTGAAAGAGTTCTTTCTGTTTTTCTTCTGCTCAGTTTTTATGACAAGTCCATATTTTTACAGTGATTGCATGGACTCCACAGGTTGCTGCATTACACCATCCTGCCCTTTTTTAATAGATTCCTTCCTTTATGGTTAATGTCATTTCAGCCCCAAAGCCTTTTTATCCTGATCCATCCATGGTTTTTATGAAGATTTAGCCGAGCTGAGGCGAGCAGCGAGGGGAGCTCGTCCGTCCCCCTCTTTAGTTTATTGGGTTATGTTTGGGAGTAGGTTGGCCAACAAATAGGATTTAGATACAATGTCATTATAATAGATCTGCCGGTTGTGAAGGAAGCGGATCGATAGGTTTCAAAAATCAATCAGCCCGTTCGCACGGGTCGAAAGAGGCAGCAGGTACACACAGACAGGAAGTGATGCTGCCAGACGACTGTCCGCAGAAAACCTCACATCTCACAAATGATGAACGTTCAAGTACGTCCTGTCTTTTTTGGTACCTTTGGAAATATCCTTGAATTTAGACTAAAGTTCTGACTTTGAATAATTCCATCATGCTTCAACAATGAAATATTTTAAACCCATCAGTAAGACTGATGACTGACTGTGATCAGTTATGATAATGCTGGTTTTGTCATCTTTGTTGCTTTATTTGGTGAGTAAAGGAAAATTTTTTCAACTGGGTCTTATTCTTATAATGGTATCCATTTTCAGTGTTTCCACAGAGGGAAATATAGATGATACAAATTGTCCTGAAAGGCTTTGATTGCATTATAGGGGTTATAATCGATAGGATGACCCATAATCTTCCTTTACATTGCTCTAAGACAGTGGTTCCCAACCTGGTGGTCGGGTACCCCCACTAGGGGTCACCAAAGCTTGGTGGGGGGTCGCGAGGCCTTCCTGATTTTAAGATGACTAGAAACGCATATACATATTCCTATATCACAGGATTTGGTTTACTTAAGTGAAGAAAAGTAAATTGTCTAATAGAACAATGACCAAGCATCAGGGAAAAGAAAACACTGAATTTGTCAAAAAAAAGAAGCTTATTAAGTCTGTATGATTGTTAACAATGATTTAAAAAAATACGTAATACAGACAGAGAACTGTATAGAAAGTTCCCTCAATAGGAAAAAAGGTCTGCACAGTTACTGAGTTAAATATTTGAGTTCATTATAGTTTTTAATATAATATGAAGTCAGGGGTTGTCAGTTTACTGAATGATAGAAAAGGGGTCCCTTAATCCCTTAAGGAAAAAGGTTCAGAACCACTGCTCTAAGAAGTGGAGGACACAATAATGCCATAGGTTCTTTAACAAAAAAAGAAAAGAAAAAAACCTAAAACTAAACTAAACTAAACTTTTAAAAAACTTTAAATTATACATACACAGTCATCCTAGATCAAATTATTGATAAATTATATTTCCCCAGAAGAAACACAGAGGAGGTGACAGTAGTTTTTAATCTTGCCTAGACTCATATGCAGATATGTTTTATAGAGATGGTCGATCTCCTGAAATGTATCCATAACTTTTACTATAGATGAGATGTTACAGATATAAAACTAACTGTGTTTCTGCAGCTGCACAGCTTCAACTCTCCCCTCAAATGTGACAATGTTTCCAGAACAGCAGCCATGCTTATTCCATTTTAAATATCAGAAACGAACACCAATGACAGTGCAGCAAGGTGTGTCCATCCAATCAGGCTTCAAAAGGTTTATTGACTGTGGGTAGTGAACCCACCAGTGCGTATAAACCACACATTGTACACTTGTTCTCCACTCTCCTCTGTAAGGATGCTAAGAAATGAATCCCAATCCCCATCATTCATCATTTCCAACAGTTTCCAAGTTTAAAATGGACAACCAACGGTCCACACCCCTGTCTGTAAAAGCAAGGTTAAATGCAACAAAATTTTTTGATTTTGTCCACGAAACCTGCAGATACCCCTTCTCATCTGTCTGAATCAGTCTCTCTTTACTTTCTCTTTTGCTGTAAATCTCAACTTTTTAGTGATTCTGGTTGGGAGTCTATCTCTAATTCTGTTATCTACTGGCCCAGTCTGGCCTGGGGATGGATGCCATCTATAATCCATTTATCAGAGCCGGCCGCTGGGCCTTCTTCCAAATGACAGCTGGCCTTTAGCAATCTCATTATAAAAAGCACCAGGATATAGTATGGAAATATGGGGGGAGGGGGCTCCCAGGGTTTTGAAAAATGGAGAAACAAACATGCAATGGACAAAATATTAGAACCAAATCTTTTTTAAATGTATACATTTCTGTATGTCTTAAATCACACTGTTCAATATTTTTTTCCAAGAAACAGTAATGGTTACACTACTGCACAGCGCCAAGAGTTGATGCCGATCACTGCCTGTGAATCTCAGGTGTCTCGTGGATAAAATCCAAATGCAATGTAATATGGCCAGATAACAAATCTAATTGTTGTCCATTTTGGGTTACATGCCAGTCAAGTTCGGACCTTCGCCAGTGGTAGTAATGGACTTGAAGCTGTTTGGTAACTGCCAAAAATAGCAGTTGCATCTTACCACAGTCAAGTAATATTTTCTTCATATGTACACTGTGGGAAATCCTGCTGATTAATCACAGCCTCCCTTTATCCTGAGTTGTCTATTTTTAGTTTACAGTCATCATTCCCCTCATTTAGGTTCATGTTAATAGATCCAACACACAAAGAGAAAACTCCATTAAGATTAACAGGTAGTGGAGCTTTTATTTTCTGCCCAAACCCGATTGGACCCCAAACATCCTGCTACGTTCAGTCCCAAAACTGCTGCGTTAGGTTAGGTTTAGGTCAGGCTCGGACAGAATTAGATTAAAAAAAATAGAGATTTCATATTTTATTATTAATGTATGCAACTGGTTATTGATTCGTTTTTGAAATAGGTTTTTACTATATTATATGCACAATGTAGTTGACTTGAGTCTGTAATCGGGTGGTTTGGGCCTTGGGTCAGGTATAATCTTTTAGGCCTGATCAAAGCCCTAACAGGAAGTACACACAGCAGTGACCAGCTCTCTATCTCTCCCTCTATTCTTCACACCCATTGTGCTTGCTCACCCCATACTCCACTCAGACACTGTGTGTGTGTACGTCTATGTGTATGTGTGTGTGTGGTGAGCGAATACTTGTTCCACTGCAATACAAATCCATAATAATGCTGTGCTTGCTCATCCAGAGAGAGAGAAAATAAGAAATAGAAATCAGGGTGGAGGCGGTGGGAGTGTGTGTGTGTGTGTTTTTATGTAGTCCTTATTGGGCCTTTGATCCAAGGTGTGTAAGGAGCTCTCATCTCCCACTGTGATACTCATACAGACACACACACACACACATATTGGTCACACACACACTCTTGTATTCCTCTTAGGACTGCAGCAGTTCCCCACTGTGTAGACCTTGGTACACGCACACACACAAAAGAGGTTATTTTGGGGTCGTCTTGGTGAACACAATGGAAGGACACGCCCACACGCACACACACACATATAATAAAAGGGTTTCCAGTTGCACGTGTCCAAAATCCTTCCTGAGGTCTGTGAAAATGACTGTGTGTGTGTGTGTACTGTGACTAAAGGCTTTCAGCGGGACAATGAGACGTGTGCCTGCGTGTGTGTGTGTGTGTGTGTGTGTGTAAGTAATGGTTAATACCAGGACAATAGAAGTGTGCCTGTTCAGTTGTTATCGGCTCACTGGAGACTCACAGGCCTGCTGTTTTTTTTTTAAACCACGTTGCACCATGAAAAGGGAGAAAAAGAAAGAGATGAAAACCAAAAAAAATTTCCCCCACGCACTCTGTTCAGCTAAAACATCTTTGAAAGAGTCTTTAAAACATGTTCTTGTTCAATGGTCTTAATTTATCTAAATTTAGAAAGTCACTAAAACCAATAAAGTATGTTGATAGCAGTGTGTATAGGTCTGATTTCTTTTCAGGTCCTGCAGGTTTGTATATTAATGTAATTCAATAAAGTTTCCTCATCATTTGACGGATATTAGATGGAGCTGTTGGCAGTTTTTTTTTTCACAATTATGATATTTCCAAGAGGCAGATTTGAGAATTGAGACCAATTTAAAATACGTAAATTGGCTTATTTTTTTCTTTGCTTTAAATGCATAACTGGCCCATAATTAGCCAGCCATGTTATATAGTGAAGTATAGTGCATGCTATTGTATCGTTTAATAAATAGTCAGCAATTTAACATAAATATAATAGGTTTAAAATATATAAATGTATTATTTATGTATTTTCTCAAATTCACACAGTTGAATAAGGGTGTAACTGCTTGGGGGTTTTGGGGGATAAAATGTCCGAAAATGTATAGAATCCCTGCTATAAGCTATACTGTATTATGATCAAATATATTTAACAATAATGCAGACACAATGCAATACAATTGCCAGTGTTGGCAAAGTGGTCAATTGTCCCAAAAACCCCCGGCTTTTTTTTTAAGCATCTGTGTCAAAATGTAGTCTTGAAGACCTTAGTAGTTCAGTGTGTATTGTTCTCACATGGTGCATATTTCTAAATTAATTTGTGAGACTGCAGAAGTTTTGCTTTGAGACGCACTATCACGTTGTTTGGGATCTCCATGTCCTGGGGATTAACCAGGGTTAACATTTCTTAATTAACGAGAACCACCACAAGACAATTATGTTTATTTGTCTGTCTGTCTTTCTGCCAGGCTGTCTGTCCAACCTTCCACCAAATGCGAAGAAGATCTCCAACTCGTACGAGGAGCGCCGTAAACAAGCCACTGCCATCGTGCTGTTGGGGGTCATCGGGGCTGAGTTTGGCGCTGAGATTGAACCTCCAAAGGGTGCAGCACGGGCTCGAGCCGGCGGACAGGCGCCTGAGGGCTTCGGACTGACGAGCGGAGGGTCTTCCAACTACTCACTGGCCAGGCACACATGTAAGTGCAGCGATAACCCACTCATGGGTCATATTTACTTGATATCTACAAATAATGTCATAATTCCAATGTGATCAGTAAGTCCAGATATCTGCATTTACAGTCTGAGAAGTAAGAGTGATAATTCAAGATACTCACAATGTACAATTTAGCGATAGAGGATAAATGTTAAAAACCAATATTAGTATGTTAAAGACATGTATCGGTCAAATATTTCCTTCTTAGATAAGTATGACCAAGCAGCTTTGTTGTCATTTTTACAACTCCCAGCATGCACCAGGGCATGTTTGTTCCTGCATTGTTAATGGTGTTGTTTGGCCTGTTTTAGTGTCACTTAACATAAATCTTTAGCTTTACTACAAGGCTCTTTTTTTTTCTTTTTTTTTTTTCTTTTTTACAAACAGTCACTTTAAAAAGGTGACACCATGCGTGGTGCTGCAGTTGATTTTCTTTCTTTGTGATTCTTTATATTTCTATAATCTTGTTTCTGAATTGTTTCCACAATAATGGAGATACGGAAAAAACCTTCTTGTCCAGCTTTTGGTTTCTAAACACTGACTCAAACTCCCTTTGAGTGGGCTCCTCTCCCCAATCAGTAATGAGGGCCTGGACAGTTTGATTTGTCCAACAAGTATTTCTCAATGTTCTTTTTTAGGAGTGTGGCTATAGGGATGGTAGAGTCAGCTGGTGCATCACTTTGGTCCAGACTTTCCTCCAGCACCACCATGAGGTTGAGTTTGGGTTTGTGTAAAACAGCTCAACCACTTTTGGATGGATTGAAAAATAACTTATGTGGTCCCCTGACCCCTTGACCAGTCTTTTGGTTTGTATACCTCCAAAAAAAATTACATTCATCATCTACTTCAGCTGCTAGCTAGTGTTTAGTGCTATTTAGTAAATGTTAGCATGCTAAACTAAGACGTTACGTTCAACGTTACCTTCTCAATGTCAGCATTGCCATTGTGAACATGTTAGCATTTAGTGCAAAGCACTGCTGTGCCCAAGTATAGTCTCACAGAACTGCTAACATGGTTGTAGACTCTTAGTTTTGTTAGAATAATGGTTTTATGGCAGTTACTGTTGTTGTGTTTGTTGTAGTCTTCCTTGTTATGAAGTGATGTCTAATCTCCTCTACCAATCATCGACAACTTCTCATACCAAAATGTTCAGTGGTTCCTGTTTTGGTCCAGAATCACGGTCTTTCCAAACTCACAACTACACAACTGACAAAGTAGAAACTTCAGTGTCGGATTAGAGGTGAGGGGAGAGATGGGATTGATTTTCACCCACCAAGCTTGACACCTTAAGGAGCTTGGCACTGACTTTCACACACACTCACATACACACACACATTCACTGAGCCCAGGCTGTGCCACGCTGTGCCTGCAGCGTTGGACCTTGGTGGGCATCAAACCTGCACTAAGCAGAGCTGCTCTTCCATCCCGCTGCTCCTGAGCTCTGATTGGCTGCCTCTGGGGGTGTCCGCCCAGCGACAGAGCCTGTGCTCTCACTGATAGGCTGTGGAGCGTGATGCTGCTTAGTTGGACCTGTACACAGCAGTCAGCTCACCTGTGTGGACTCGCCAGACACATACACAGAAACCCCAGAAAACCCCAGAAAACCCCAGAAAACCCATGTCATCAGATGAAAATAACTCAAGGTTTAATTGATCCCCTTTAGTAGAGCTCCACCCTTTTAAAACCTTTCACTGACCCCTCAGGCTGGGTGTCATTTGGACACTGTGATACCATATGATAATTTTTTCACTAAACTGGGTAAACCAAACTTCTCAGTCATCAGTGTCTAATGGAGTCATACTAGAACTCTGCCTAGATAAAATACAATAAAAAAGTTGGAAAAATTCTTAATTTAGAAAAAGTTAAAAGGACAAAGATCCTATAATGGACAAATTCACCACTGTTTCTCACCCAAAAAGCAACAGGCCTCATGCAAGAACATTTCTGTATTCTCTTCCTAAGCCTCTTGATATTTACCGTGAGGCCTGCTCTTACATGTGCCCCAAGTCAAACAGCAAACTCTGTGAACTGCACAACCTTGGTGTCTTTTCAACAATTCCACCTGGTCAAGAGTGGGTTATATAAGCCTACCTGTTCTACTACTTGTCCTATAGCTGCCCTACTCTACTTTTAGCATGTCACAAAAGTAGAACAAGAAGTAAACACACAATTATTGAGACAAACTGGCAGCAAGGCTGACTTGCTGAGTGGTTTTGTTGGCAAGTTTCATTCATATAAATGTCACAAGAGTAAGAATAACTTCACACTGTGAAGCTTGAAGCCCTGCGGTCAGAAACAAGCATATGAAAGCGTAACAGCATCAGTGTCGGTATAAGGGGATTTGAAATATAGAGAACATCTTATTATAGCTGTCAACATGGTGTCATCACAGAGTCGTACAGTGACATAAATAAAGAGGGAATGGTTTGACATGACATTACATGCTTGAGCAAAGCAGTCTGGGATTACAAGGTGAGACGGTCAAGACGATGTGACGGTCTCAGAGATGGAGGAGAGAATACATTCATCAGGTTTCAGGTATAGAGGATTTTACCTGGACAGTGACCTGTATACTATATTTGACAAGTAACTACTGAATTTAAGTATGATCATACCAACATACCAAAATGATAGTCAAATATAGATCAGGTCAATTTGCCATATAAAACCCTACAGCAGAGGTGGTGAGTGCAAAGTTAGCATAGCCATGTTTCCAACGTATTTGAAGGGCATTTTGAAGTATTGCATCACAAAAGTTTGATGGAAATAGCAAAATTACAAAAACTTCGAACTTCAAAAAACTCTTAATGCTCTCAATGGGACTTTTTCTGAATAAGTTGTGACTGTTTCCATGATCGCCCTACACAGATCTGACGGAACCTCCCTCACATTATTACATGAAACAAACAGAAATGATACCGATTATCTCAATGAACCAACTCCTAATCATATAACACATTCACATTTTCCTCTGCCGATTTACTTGAAATTCAGTTATAATTTGCAATACTTTTGGGAAACACAGCAAATGGCTACATTTACGAGACCGGGTTGAAAAATGTCCATAATTTCCCTTTGGGGGTATGTGACGACCCAGGTCATGTTACAAGAAAGCAGTATAGGTTTAATATAGGAATGAATAAAAGTCTTATGTCAAAGTCACACACTTTGTTACCTATTCATCCACCTCTTCTCCTTAATCAGATTTTGAGGGTGTAATGTCATGCCACCCCTGCTTTTATTCCTTACAGACGATAATTCCTAATTCACATGGCCTCTAGACGTCCTTGTCACTTTAACCTAAACATAATTCATATTTAGCCATTAGAACATCGACTGATGCTGTTGTTTTTCTTGGAGGACAATTTCTACTAACTGAACTGAACTGGAGGGTGCTGCTTTAAAAACCGCAGAGCAGCCTACTCCTTCAACTGACCCCGCAGAGAGACTGAACCCTTTAAAACATATAATTACTTCATAAAAAGCTCAAGCAGACAATTGCAGATTTATGTAAAAAGCATGTGGTGGAGGCAGTTTGTATGCTTTCTCATGTATTATGCTACTTTTAGTCCTGCATCTTCCACCATTTTATCCTTCTTTTCCTTTCTCTGTCCTTTTTCCAGCTCTCATTCAGTCTGTTGTTTTTCTCCCTCCTTCCAATCTCCATCTCCCCCTCTCCTCTCTCTGTTATGAAATTGAAAGATGGATTGGTGTTGTTGGCATACAGCGCTGTGTGTGTGATGAATGAGAGCTGTCCACCCAGAGAGAGGGAGGGTACAGTAGTCTATACAGCACAGTATAGATTGATGTTTTCATATGGCGAGGCGGGAAATGTAGGGAAGATGGAGGGGGAGATTGAGCTTAAGGAAAGGAGGAGGGAAGGGAGGAAGGAATGAAGGACAGATGATGACAGAGGGAAGGGGGGATCTGGTTGGACAGGATAACAGAGACAAACTGTACATCAGTGTACCATCTCTGGACAATAACGCTCATAGTAAATGTCAAAATACCTCGAGTCCCTTCTGAGGCCCATTCACTGTGAACGGTGGCATTTTAAAACATTCATGAGAGCTGATTGGAGTTTTATTTTGTATTATAGAAAATTGAGCAGGGTCAGTATGTGAGATGAACTTGAAGGGTTTAAGCTATCATAAAGTGTATTTCTATCCACATTTTTTAAGAAAGCTTTCTGTGTGGAAGAGTTACATTTATATATCTGAATAAGAGCTCTTTACAGGTTTTTGACACTCATTCTCCCACTTATTCAAACCGCCAATCCTGTGATCAGTGGACTTCCTCCTGAGCCACAGTCATCCCCATGGTGGAACGTGAAAAAAACAAAAAAAGACCTATGTACCCACAAGACATGAAATAGTAGGGTAAACACAGGTGTTATCAGTGATATGAATTAAGGTTCTGTTCCATTCAGGTCAAAGAAAGTCAGGGTGCTGCTATTGTTCATGTTGGAAAGGCTCTGCTACACTAAATGGAACGGAACCTTAAACATTATCATTGGAAAAACCCTGTTTACCCTAATATTTGATGTCAAAACGGCTGTTATGAGAAGGGTATTTTGCCACAGTAGCCAAATATTGGGCTGACATCCATGAACAAAATCATTTTTTTAATGATTCTAACTTCTTGAACATTTTAGCATTAGCCACAACTTGGTCATTGGCTAGCAAAACGTGAGGACATTAGCACAGCAAAAGTAATGTGCATGCCTTCCCAAAGTACTGGAAGCTAGGTGACGTCGAGACTACTTGGAGGGCTTGTTGGCGATCTAACCGCTAATATGCTAGTTAACCAGGAACATGCTGGTGCTAGAGCGTACAGTAGCAAACTAGCCAGCTTGCTGGATTGTTACACAGGTGTAAGTTTGAATCTTGCTCTGGCCAATTACAGCACTGATGGTTAACGGCCATCTTTAATTGCATGTATGCAATGGTTGTTGACAAAATGCTACTCTTATTATTTGAGAATGTGTATCATATACCGTATGTATACAGAAGAGCACCTCTCCCTTTTTCTCTCTCAAACTGGCTCCCATTATTTCTCTTTTCGTATTGTTTTTTTTTTTCTCTCTCCTTTCTCTCGGCAGCCAGTCTGACCCGGCTCTCATCCACTAACCAAGTCCCCAACATTGATTTACCTTCACCTCTCATTTACGCTCAAACAGAGGAAGAGAAGGAGAAGGCGGGATGCAGGGCAGGTGGAGGAAAGAAAGTAGAAAGCCTGTTAGTGGTCGACTCGGCCTGGCAAACTTTAGACGTGACAAATCTGTCACTATTTCACACTCTCTACTTCCCTTCCTCCTTTATTCCTCCCTACTTCCTTCCTCTCTCACTCCCTCCCTCCCCCTCCTCCTCCCCCTGCTCTAATCACCCTCTCCGTGTTAATGTGACATGTTTACTACTCTAACCAACAGCTCATTATGGCCGGCTGAGGCTTTGTCAATAGCTATTGGTTCATTTGGGTTCGGGTCTGCCTTTAAATAAAGATGTCCAGCGTGAGAAATGGACCTGAGTCCGGACCTCTGTCACTTCCTGCTCACCAACTCAAAGGGAGGGGCTGTAAATTTGAATCTCACTCCAGCCAATTACAGCACTGATTGTTAATGGCCATCTTTAATTGTCCAGAAAAATAAATAAATAGAGGCTTCTAAATGCAAATGTGGCTATCAGATTAAACCTCCATCAACTTCCTTATAAACACCACCCCCTTCACACACACACACACACACACACACACACACACCTGCCCACCCACAGTCACTGTCACTGTCACTGCACACAGCGTGAACTTTGACCTCATGACCTCTGAGGCCTGTTCTGTGTTGGGAGGGGTCCGCTTGTTCAGTGTGTGGCGAGCACGTACACACATATTAACAATGTCAGAGGTTTGAATTTGAATAGTGACCTTCTGCCCCATGACCCCTAAATCATACTGCCCCCCCTCTCCATCCTCCCACACAGTCACCTACCAAGTTTATTTATTGATTATCAGCTTATACAAAAGTAATGTTAAGTTGATTTGCTCTTAGGAGGATAGTAATGTTTGCAAATGGCAGTCAATACTTTCTGACTTTCTGTCCCTGCCCCGGCTATGGCTCTCAGCCCCAAGCCCATGACTACTGAAGACACACATTGTTTTAAAATGACTTTTTTCATATTTCCTTTTATATGGAGCAATAATTTAAAGGTCCAGTTGTGTTGAATTTATCTAGTGGTGAAATTACAGGTCGCAACCAACTGAACATCCTGGAGCCAGTGTTTCTGTGGCGGGCAGAAACTTTGGAGCTGCACCAAACATGCACCCTGTCAGTATTGAATTAAGACACAATTACTATGGAAAAACTCTGTTTTCTGAACCTTTTTTGTGGGTCATCTTAAAATAACACACCGCTAGAGGATATTTATGATCATCGGGTATTAAACAGAATCTATCCGAATCAGGTAGAAAAAGCATAAAGCAATCGTATAACTGAGAGTGTAATTGATTTCTGTCGGTGGTCTTGACAGAATGATTGTAATAATCACTAACTGGAGGTCAAAGTTCATCACTGCTGATATTTATGTCCACTGTTTGTATGTATATTGATGTATGAAACAAAAACATTGATTGATTTTAGCTCTTACATCTTTGCTCACATCATGTTGTTCACCAGCTGAGGGTCAAAGTTCAGCACCCTATCACTGATTCAGTCACAGCAAGCTAAGAGCACACCTATTCTGCATGTTTGACTCCAACAGACATAAAATAACTGCTAACAAACGTTAGCGTCGATGTCCATCTCTTACAGTCTATGTCGCCCATAACTATGTAGCATGACGATGCTAACACAGTTAATGCTCTAACTGTCGCTGCCGGTATACATTATAACAGTCGTACCCTGCGATGCTAACATGGTTAGCCTCTAGCTATATCTTTCATAGCCCCATACATAGGCTGTGTGTGTGTGTGGATATAAACCAATAAAGCAGGGGGTTTGCCATTTAAGGCGGGCTGATGATGAAATGCCAGGAGATCCAGAAGATGAGATTAGCTGTGTGTGTCTGGAGACTGGAGGACCTTTAGAGCCACCACATGATTATAAATACTTAAAGTAAATGATCTGTTTTATATTATATGTTTCTTCATATTATGACTGTTTAGCCTTTACATTTCAAGCGAAAATGCAATCAACTGTATTGATTTCTGAATGGAGAGACAGTAGAAGAAGCAAAAGGCCTTCCTGATGCTAATGTATTGTCTGTGAGAGAAATTTAGGAAGGAAATTATAAGCCACAGAAGCAACGAGAGATTCATATGGTTTTCCAGACGTTTTCCAAAAGCCTCTCTACATCTTGATTTTCCTCTGACTTTATCTTTTTGAAGCGCTTTGAGAAGATTCTGCTAAAAGCTCTGGACCTCAGGCTTCAGTGGGTGAGACAGGCAGACAGAAAGGGTGCATGTGTGTATGCGTTTGGGGGAGGGGGGTGTTATTGAGGGATGGCGATATTTTCTGGAGTCTTAATGGTCAGTCTGTCCCCACAGAGACTGGCTCAAATGTCAGGTCAGCTATGAGGTGACCCCCATCCTCCATCCTGCTCGCTGTCTTTATCCTCTGAGTGTGTGTGTATATGTGTGTGTATATGTGTGTGTGTATGCGTGTGTATGAGTGTGTGTGCGTGCCTTGCACAAAATTTTAATCGTTTTTACCCAAACCTCATTTGAAACATTAGGGTTTATTAGTTTTTGGTTGTAAAAAGATAGATTTTTTTATTGACATTCCTTTGTTTGACATGGCTCCCATGTTTCAGATGGCGCTCTACAGTAACAGTGAAGTCCTGTAGAACTCATATGGTCATGGGTCGTCAACCAGAGTCTGTTTAAATTCTTTAAGGTGTCGAAAATGCAAATGAGCTGGTACATTCACATTGATAATGGTGTTGAATGTGCACTGTCCCCTTAGAAATTGAACGGGCAGATTTATAGCAAAAATCTAAAGTGTGAAATAAGAGACATCATGGAGGCTGATACAGCTGCACTGTGTCAGTTTTAAATGTATCTAAATGCCTTCTTCACATTTTAATTCTGTTGTGTCCTAATATTATTAACGGCTGCAACAAAAAGAGAGAAAGAAATTCTGAAATAAGAGCTGATTAAGTCGTAGCATTGTTGGAGGTTCGACCTCCACATCGAGCTCCTGTCATTTTCAGATACCCCCTCCCCCCGACTCTATTCTACTTTACTCTGATTTTACCGTTTCTACTGTTTTGCAGGTAAAGCACTGACCTTCCTGCTGCTGCAGCCCCCCAGCCCCAAACTGCCTCCCCACAGCACCATCCGCCGCACCGCCATCGATCTGATTGGCCGAGGCTTCACCGTCTGGGAGCCGTACATGGACGTGTCGGCGGTGCTCATGGGACTGCTGGAGCTCTGTGCTGACGCCGAGAAGCAGCTGGCCAAGTGAGTCCACAAGCACACACACACACATACAAAGTCAAATGTTGCTGTTATTGATAAATGACAAACACGATCGATTTCATATCCTGAAATAGATCATTTAAAATAAACTCTGTAGCTAAATATATAAAGACAACGGTAAGAGGAGCCAAGGAAATATATATGAGAAAACAGAATTCAGCAGGTAGAAGTCAACAATCAGTTATAGCTCACTTGTAAACATATATATGTTAAGAATTTTGCTTTTAAGCTTCTATTTCCAAGAAATACCACGTCTACATGTCCACATGCCTGCTATATGTTAAAATTTAGTCATCAATAATTGGACCAAATCTAGATGTGAAAGATCTTGAGGAAATGACTTGAGACTTGACTTTAGACTGATGTGCACAATTGAAGGTGCAGTGTGTAACACTGAGGAGGATCTATGGGCACAAATGGAATATAATGTTCATAGGTTTGTTTTCATTAGTGTATAATCACCTAATCACCTTGTTTGCTCACCTAACCCCTGGTCTTTTAAGACTTGACTTGGACTTGGCCCCAAAAACCTTAAAAGCAGCTCTGGAAAAACAAAGCTTACATTGAGATTTAAGTGATACAGAACAACATAAAGACACTGTGGTTTAGTCCTCTGTCCTCAGTTTCTGCTCAGGAACTGATTGGTTGATTGATTGTTTCTGTTTGACTGTACAGTCTTCCCTCTCAGATTCCAGAGTACAGACAACAGCCTACTTATAGATACGGATGTATGCACATACAGACACACACACACACACACACACACACACACACACACACACACACACACACACACACAGAAACACTCAGGCATTATAGAGCTGACACACTGAGCTATGGAAGCTAGGTTGTAATGTGATTGCAGGACATTATGATGATGTAACGATGTCTGCGTTGCTCTGACATGTGAGTCCTCTGTCTGTGTGCATGTGTGTCTGTCTGTGTTCATGTGGTATCATGAGCTTTTTTTCTTTCTTTTGTTTGGTTTTCCCCACTAGCAGCGGCGCTTAAAGCCCTTTAGAACCCCTCTAGAACCCCTCACATATTAATGACCAGTTTACAAGCCAATCGCAGCCCAGACCGGTTTTGACATGTGCAGTATCTTGCTTGTGGTACCTTTTAAAATAAAGGAGGCTTGAAAGAACTCACTCAAAAACGCTAAAAGTTCTTGTATCTCGACTTGTATCAGTCACTGTGACTGCTCATCCATCCCGACTCTCTGAGGTAACCCTGCCAGGAGTTGGTGTTGATCACAGATGTTGACAGCAGCAGAGTCTGCTTCACTTCCATCGACATCACAGCCAGCAAAGAGGAGGTCAAAGGCCCTGGCTGTCTTCATACAGTCGTAGTGGTGGTTGTGGTTGAGTTAATGCAGTGTTTTGTATGAGTAAAGGTCAGAGGTCACAGAGAGAAGGTGATTCAGTGGCATCATCTCGTATGGTACAAAGGTGTGTGTGTGTGTGTGTGTGTGTGTGTGTGTGTGTGTGTGTGTGTGTGTGTGTGTGTGTGTGTGTGTGTGTGTGTGTGTGTGTGTGTGTGTGTGTGTGTGTGTGTGTGTGTGTGTCTTCCTCCCTGCTGAAATCTAACTGGCCAACATGAGTTGATCCTATTAAGGCTGAAACTAGAGCTGGGTGAGTCTGGTTAAATGAGTATAGATATGTCTGCTGCTGCTGTGTGTGTGTGTCACAAAAACAATGCAATTAAATTTTAGTTGAATACATTTTTAGTGGAATAGAAAGTGAAGAGAACTTGAGCTTTTCTCAAAAAAAAGTTCCATATGGTACACATTTCTGTTAAAAACAGAGTGGAAGGTTTTTTTGGCCAATCATCAGGCCTGATAGATCTTCTGTAATTCTATCTGAAATACTACAACTGTTACAAATAATGATTATGGTAGTAATGTTAAAATGAAGGATTAGTATAGAAAAAGTTGTGATAGGCTAAATTCAGTCATTAATTGAAAAAGTGGACAGACTCGTGATTAGAGTGGCTTTTTTCAAATTAATTACTTAAGATAGGTAAACATATAGTCTGTCATTTCTGCCACTAGGGAGTCTCTCTCATCAACACAATAACAAAACGCATGACCTTTGTTGGAAACATTTGGGATAATGTAAGTACACAATGCAACTACATATAGAACACAGCTCTGGAACATTAAGACCCAAGCATGGTAGGAATTTCCAGAAGTTGTACTAAATGAAGGGCCAGTTGGGAGCCGAAAGCACCGACTGTCACAAGCGGAGCCAAATGATCTGCCTCACAAAATAGAGCCGGAACTACCATCAGTTAATCGTAATGATCAGGCGGGAGTCAGAGATGAGTCACACTGATTTATTCGGAAGATACATTCAAATGAAAAGAGAACACAAGTTAACACGTACAGACACAAGAAGGTTAAAGGTGTGTTCAGACAGAACACAGAGCTCGTTTTAGATGCATCACGACTGCGCACAGAGTCGATGGGAAGACACAAGTGTGCGCACATAGACTTAATATCACTGCAGATGGCACAAATTAAGGCCAAGATCTGTCTGCGCCAGTTTAAACTCGCTTTTCCTGCTTTCTTCACACACACACACACACACACACACACACACACACACACACACACACACACACACACAGAGAAACACCAATATAGTTTATGACCATGTATAATTAATAATGTGATGTCTGCGGGTGTGCCTCCTGGTGTTGTTGAAGTAAACAGCACGAGGGCTGATCAATGAGACACAATAATCAGATCAGCACACTACAATACAGAGGGAGAGACTACATTAATACACACACACACACACACACACACACACACACACACACACACACACACACACACACAGTCTGTTTCAGTATTCCTTCACTGGTGAGTTTATACTGTAAGAAAAAGAGATAGAGTGTGAAGAATTTAATTCATCACTGAAGGGAGTGTGCGCGCGCACACACACACACACACACACACACACACACACACACACACACACATATTACAGAGGGTGTATTTCCATGCAGCTGACTTGCAGTGAGGCTCTTTGTCCCTGAAACACCCAACCAGTCGTCAATACACTCCTTGCAGAGCTGCGTGTGTGTGATAATCCCCCTTCAATAGGCAGAAATTTGAAAAAGCTCCTGGTGTTGAAGAGTTTTTATACTTTCAGATACACAAGCTAGAAAAAAATATACAATACCCCTTTACCAACCCGCACTTTGTGTGTGTGTTACACCTCCAACATAGACCCTCTCCGACATGCATACCTTGTTTTGTAAATGTGGCAGCAGATATACATGTCAACCTCATGTAATACATGTTGCAACATTCCTGTAAGACTCACAACACGAACATAAGTCTGAATTGAATCCATCACATTAATGTAAACACTGCAGCCTTCATTCCTAATAATAAAGCATCCAACTATAAAATCACTGTAACAAATTTATAACTTAGTTAAAAAAACATAGTTTTTCATGAATTATGCACAAAAAAGTCAAACTAGCTTCATACACCACACAACAGTGAATGAGCCAGTTTTGAGTTATTGAGGAGATTCTTCTAATGTCTGAGCAGTCTTGACAAAAATCTGAGGAAATACCGGAAGTAAACAAGTCGCCATTACTGCGGTGACGTCTCCCTACAATAGGTGCACATTTAAATGCAAGCTCTCCTAAGAAGTGTACACTTTTCTACTTTTCCCATTACTTTCTTTGTAACGTTGCTTTTACAATGATCTCTAGGAAATCAGGAAGAAGCTGTGCAGTTAACTTTGGACCATACTCTTTACATAGATTCCCTGAACATGGAGAGGACCAAGATGTTCATGTGCCAGGGGATTATTTAAAACATGATTGTATTTACTATTACAACTTGCCACTGCAGTAATGGCAGTGGTGCTAGATGGAAGAACACACAAACCGATTGCTGGATTTATTTTTTTTAAATAAAAGGTACAAGGTCAACAAACAGCATTCAAAAATAATAAGGTGTTTGTGGTAGTAAATGTCGACTGAACGCAAAACATGTTGCTCATGCCAATGTTAATACAATACCCTTCATCATTTTATGTATTTAAATTGTATTCAAATTAGATTTTTTTTGTATTTAAACTAGGTTTTGACATAGGCGCCCTCTAAAAGACCTCAATATTAGGTTATCTCTAATTAATACACAGTGAACCTGGAGCCTTAGGGCCTCTGTGGGTCTTGGCCCTGGGCATTTTGCTGGTTTTGCCTGGTTGGTAATCCTGCCTTGATGTCAACTGTGTGGAATAGTCAGGAAAACCCTTAAAGGTCCAGTGTGTAACATTTAGGAGGATCTATTGGCAGAAATGGAATATAATATAATGGTATGGGTTCATTAGTGTATAATCACCTGAAAATAAGAATCATTGTTTTTACCTTAGACTGAGCCCGCAGACACTGTTGGCTGCCTTCCAAGGACGTTTCACAACCATTCTTATTCTAAGGTGATCATAAACTAATGAAAAAATACTTGTGAATATTATATTCATTTCTGCCAATAGATAGGACTTGTAATGCGTAGACATGAGATTGACATTGATCGTCTCACCTCAAAAAGTTCAAAGGATTCTTTAAGTCACAGATTATGGGCCATCTTGATTAAGGATTTTTGCAAATTGTAAATGTAGATAAAACATGTAGGTTAAAACATACTTCATGTCATAACCGAAATTAACCAAAACAAGGGGTGGAATTTTTGAATAAGCCCTCTGAGACTTTCAAAACCTCTGACTTCCAATAAATCTGTGAATCAAGAGTGTAACCTCATCAAATGTCCTACAGTGAACTATAATTTCAAGGCTTCTTGCTGACCTGTCGATGTTTCCCACTCTGCTCTCACTTGATCAGAGTGTGATGTGTTGGTAGTCGCGACCGCAGAGATAAATGCATGTTGTAATATGTGTGTGCGATATGGAGAATATAGTATTTATTTGACATGCAGGGATAAATACATCTATTTACATTGTGTTTTGGTCTGTGTGTGTTTTTGAAAGGTTGCATTTGTCATGCAGAGGTAAATCAATGTTGGTAACCTGTGTGTATGTGTCATACAGCGATAAGTACATGTTGTTGTCACCATGGATGTTGACTCATGAACACAACAGGATGTTTCAACACCGAAAAACACCATTGGAAAACTACAAGTCACTTCTATGAAAGAAAACGACCTAGTGTTGTCTGATTTGTGTTTGGGTCCCGATTATGGTCAGATCTGGCATGAAATGCAGTTTACGGTCTTTATTAGACAATGACAATGTTTTATTAAATAATAAGAGAAGATAACATTAGAAACTCGGGGTATCCCTGGACAAGTATAATCAGCCGCTCCTCCATCTTTAGATTGGCCAACCGATGTTGTTACGTCCTTGTACAAAAAAGCATTTTCAAAGTTGACATTTTTCCATCCTCTAGAATCAAAATTATGAATTTGCACGTTGAAAAGACGAGACATTTCTAAATGCAAAGCTGTTGCTGTCCCCTCATTCTCCTCCATAGTGAAACATTCTGGAGATACAGCGAATCACTTTGTAATACGGAGAGAGATTTTTTTCCATTGAAAATGGATGAGCAACGTTAGATTATTTGATTCCACACTTCTGTATGTCATCACCATGTCACCGCCCTAAAGTCTTGGATTGGTTCTGCAATGCAGGTTTACGTTAAACTCTCTAATTGTTTCCACCCAGTTTCAGCAAAGAAAGCTGTGAGATTGTGCTCTGTTGAGCGAAACGTTTAGAGACTGACTTGTGAGTCGACGTTACATGCAGGTTTTCATGCTTTCTTTGACTTCAACAGACTGCATTGTGCAGTTGATTTCGAATCCGCCACAGTGCTTACCACAGCCTTGGAGAGCAACGGCAACTCCTGCAAGGACTAACTTGGATGAGAATGTACACAGTTATTGTTGCGGTTGCAGTTACTCAGTTCAGAAACTCACTGAGAAAACCTGTTCGACAATAATACCCCTATTAGACAAACACATCAATGTATATCAAACCTTAGACAATAGCTTCAAAACAATTGGTCAAGTAGACCCACATTATATGTGCGTCTTTGTTTAAAGTGATGTAAATGAGCACACCAGTCAGAACGCTGTTTCTGAAAGCAGTCAGTAACCCAATCTGTCATTAAACCAGTCTGTAAACCTGTTGGTTAGTAAACCGCCCAGTTACCCAGTCGGCAACTCGGTGCGTAAACCAGTCAGTCACACACACTGTCTTGGTTTCTTGCAGCAGCGACTCTCATGTGACTGAGGTTATTCACCCCTACCTCACACACAAAAATCAATACTTCCAATCCTCAGCGTGTGTGTTTGTGTGTGTGTGTGTGTGTGTGTGTGTGTGTGTGTGTGTGTGTGTGTGTGTGTGTGTGTGTGTGTGTGTGTGTGTGTGTGTGTGTGTGTGTGTGTGTGTGTGTGTGTGTGTGTGTGTGTGTGTGTGTGTGTGTGTGTGTGTGTGTGTGTGAGACTCAGTATTGACTCGATAATGTCAGCGTGATACCATGTTGCCAGGTTCACACACACTGAGCCCTGTGTGTGAATGTGTGTATGTATGTATATATGCAATGTATGTATGTGTGTGTGTTTTTCTTGTCAGCTCCACATACTGTAAATTCAGTTGAATGATTTCAGTCTGAACTCATAATCCTGTTAACTTTATTTAGTTTAATACCCTTTTTGTTTTACTTTTTATTTTCTGAGAAAGGACTAAGTTTGAGTTTTTATTTTGTTTTACTTTTTGTTTGTGTGTCATTTGTATTTGGCACGGCACAGCTAAGCAACACACAACTTAAAGCTGCAGTAGGTAACTTCTATAAAATAACGTTTTGTCATATCCTGACAGTAGTACATTACAGTAGTACAAATTATCTCCTGAATATGCAGCTCCGCTCTGCTTTACAGAAAAAAGTGAGTTTCAGCTCATTGTTTAGCTGTCCGGCTGAAACTTTACTGTTTTGGTTCACTCTCTGTGTGTGTGTGTGTGTGTGTGTGTGTGTGTGTGTGTGTGTGTGTGTGTGTGTGTGTGTGTGTGTGTGTGTGTGTGTGTGTGTGTGTGTGCGTGTGCGTGTGCGTGTGTATCTTCTCCTACAACAGTAATAATAATCCAGATTATTTCATTACATGTTCTAAACGTTGGCTATTAACCTCCGTGGTTCTCAGTACAATTAGCTCCCTGCGCTCCTGCTGCCTTATATCAACATCATGACTGTTTCCAATTACAGCCACCCCTCTAAATGAAATTAAACATTTCAATATAGCTGATATATTGCCAATATATTACCAGTATTAATTACAGGTTTTGTAGCTGTGATCTGTAATCAGAGGAGATGAATCGTGCAGCTCGGCCGTCCGTCCACCCATTACTCCCTCCCTCTCCCTCGCCGTCTCCCTCCCTCTCCCCCTCCCTCTCTCTTTCTCTCCCCTGAGTCGTTTCTTAACAAGGTGGCCTCTCTCGCCCCCTCTCTCTTTCTCTCTCTCTAACACACACACACACAGACACTCACAGGGGTGTGTGGCCAGCTGTTAGGGTGTGTGTGTCTAATTCCTGTTGCATTGTGGGAGTCCATTATGCCGTCGTCTGGTGAATGGCTCCCATTGACTCGGCCTTGACATTATAAGCTGTCCGCTAATCTCTTCACTCCATATATTAGTAAGGCTCGATCTCTTCGCCTCTCTCCTCTGTTTTATCTCATTTTCTGTCTCTGCCTCTTTAGATCATTATAAAAATGTCTCTTTAAAGGATAGGTCTGGTGAAGTTCTGTATTTTTCTTATTGTCAACAAATCAAATGGTTAGGCCCAAACCAATAATGAATGTATAATGAATGTATGTACTAACTAGTACTGTGTACTGTGTACTGTGTGTGTGTGTGTGTGTGTGTGTCAAACCTGATGTATCTCATTTCTCTGAGCTCCATTGTTGTCCAAAAACTATTAAAAGCACACCAGTAAGCCACACTGTTGCACTGGGTGACATGTCCCTTCATTATCATGAACACACACATTGTAGTGTATTTGGACTCAATCCCATACACACCATCCTGCTGCCCCAAATACTCACTAGAGCACCAAATGTGGATTAACCCCAGTCCAGTGTGTAACATTGAGGAGAATCTATTGTCAGAAATGGAATATAATATTCATAGGTATGTTTTTATTAGTGTATAATCACGAGATTATAGGAATCGTTTTGTTTTCGTTACCTTAGAATGAGCCATTGTTATCTACAGACGCTGCTGGTCCCCTTCCGTGGAGGACGCCATGTTGAACCACCATGTTTGTACTAGGGATGGAGAGATTCACCGATTGAATCGGTGGTCCGAGACAGACTTTACGATGCGAGTGCACCGGTAGCTTCAGTGTGCATCGGATACAACGTGCAATGTATCTTTCTTTGCGTGTCTGCATCGGTAAAACCCATGATTACATTGATTATTACATAGTTTATCTCCTCTGCACCCGTGTTTTCGAGGCGCCTTAAATGCACCATCACTATCTTTTTGCGCGGCGTCGCAGACACAGTTAGTTAGTAAATAGAAAAAATGGAGGGAAGCGACACAACAGGTGAAGAGGAGATATTAAGCGTACCTTGGAAGACACACAACTCCAAAGTTTGAAAAGAAAGACCTCTAGTTGATATACAGTGGGTACGGAAAGTATTCAGACCCCTTTAAATGTTTCACTCTTTGGTTCATTGCAGCCATTTGCTAAAATCAAAAAAGTTCATTTTATTTCTCATTAATGTACACTCAGCACCCCATCTTGACAGAAAAAAACAGAAATGTAGAAATTTTTGCAAATTTATTAAAAAAGAAAAACTGAAATATCACATGGTCATGTACCTCATGTACCTCAGTGTGAGTGATGCTGTGGCTGTCAGTCAATAGTTTAATTTTTTACATTTACATTTGTAAGCAGTTGCAATTGTTTATTTTTGTTTAACTGTTATATTGTTATATAAATCTCAATGATTTCTGCTCTCACTGCTCAGTTAGCCAACTAGAAGAGTGTCAGCTCAAGCACATCAGTCTGGCAGGCAGTAGTATGGGCATTGCACTATGATGAAGTTATTTGCACAATGCACATTGTTGATGTTGGGAAGTTTTATAAGTGTTTTGTAAAACATTGTGAAATTACAGACAGAGAACACTATTAGTAAAAGGACCTGAGAAAAGGTTTGTTTTGTTTTTTTTATGAAGAGGCCAAAAAGAAATTGCCCGAATACAATACATTTAGTATTGTATAAGTAGAGAATGAGATTAAAAACACATGTAATGAAAAAAATATTTTTTGTTTAGGATTTAGTGTTTATTAGGAATAAAACAATCCTCTGTCTGTACCATATTGAATTGCATCTTCTTTTTAAGTTGGATTTATTGGTTTTCTTTATAGAAAACAGTCAAGTATCAAATACATTAGAAACCAGATGTGGGCTTGTAAATTCTTTGTATTGTGTTGAATCGCTTTGAATCGCATCACGAATTGTATCGAACCGATTCGCATTGTATAAAGTCGTTGTCAAATCATTAATGAATTGCATCGCATTGTGAACAGAGGTGAATCGTATCGCATCGTATCGGCAGGGGGCTCCACTGTATCGTTAATGTATCGTATCACTGGCAGTGTATCGAGATGTGTATTGAATCGACCTCAGTGGTGGGGATTCACATCCCTAGTTTGTACAGTACGGACAAACCAAACTCTGGCTCTATAGAAGGCCTTTTGCATTTTTTGTGAGTTTCACACCGACTGTAGTTTCTCCTACACGCTTGGAACAGCAGAGTGAAGCAAGGGGGTTTCAGTCTTATACGCCACAAAATCCTACACACTGGTCCTTTAAGTCGTCATTACTGTATTTCAGTATATGTATTGTTACTGTTTAACATTTTTAAATAGCATCACTTTTTGTGAAGGGTGCATGAGGACTTGTTGGGGACTTGAAACACAAAGTTTGGGACTTGGACTTGACTGGGGACTTCTTAGACTGGACTTCACAATGAGTTTGTCCTGCCTCTGCTCTTTACTCTCTGTTTGCTATAAACTACAGTGCAGTACAGTCATTTTAGGAAATGACTGGACTTTTGTGAGCTGTAAACATTTATATCTTCAGTAGGAACCAATGGGACTCATGATCTTGGTATTTCTAACATTAAATGTGACTTCTTTTAACTCTTATTGCACTGCCTTCCCTGGTTTTATATGATTGTAGTTTTTATTCTGTTGTTTTGGCACTTGAATGAACCCTCCACTACTCTCTCTCTCTCTCTCTCTCTCTCTCTCTCTCTCTCTCTCTCTCTCTCTCTCTCTCTCTCTCTCTCTCTCTCTCTCTCTCTACAGTATAACCATGGGTTTGCCCCTCAACCCGCCGGCTGACTCAGCTCGCTCATCCCGCCACGCCCTCTCTCTTATCGCTACTGCCCGCCCACCAGCCTTCATCACCACCATTGCAAGAGAGGTGAGACTGAACATTTCACAGACATGTAAACAAAATATCAGCGGCCTCAACGTGTTCTATATATATATAATGTGCAATATCTTTAATGCAGTGAGCAATAATTAAAAAACGAAGTAATGCATTGTTTTAATTTTGCAAAGTGAGAAACTTTGCTGTTTTTCTCAGGCTATAGTCACCATGTTTCTAGATTGAGAAAAAAAGACCGCAATTTAGATCATGGATCGTGATTTCTAATAGATTGTGATTATATTATTTTTTGGCCAGATCACCCAACTCTACTTAGAAGCACATTAAGAAGGGATCTAATATCTAATATAGCCAATATAAACAGAAGGAAAAACTTTCATTGTACATTGACTGTGGACAGACTTGAGAAATTGTTTGCCTATCCTTTTAGTTAGACTGTATTTTTATGTTAGCAAAATTCTTGTACAGTCAGTTAATATTTAAGAACTCTTTTCAGTTAAGACAGTAGTTTTCTTGAAAAAACATATTTATATTTCTTAAACTAAGGTGTCATATTGGCCGTAATATTGAAAAAGTTCAAACAACACCCGACATTTGGTTTGATTGCTAATAGTAGCATGCATGTATACACTCTATAAAACCACACGCACCCACCCAACATAGGAACTTGTTAATTAATTTAATGGTCTCAAATGCAGTATGTTAATCATGTCATGTCTTTCATATATTCTTCCTCCAGCAATAACACATTTATGTTTTCCAGGTTCATCGGCACAACGCAGCTCAGGCAAACTCTCAGTCGCAGCAGAACGTTCACACCACCACTCTGGCCAGAGCCAAGACTGAGATACTGCGAGTGATTGACATCCTGATAGAGAAGATGCCTGGAGACGTTGTGGATCTGCTGGTCGAGGTAAACATTATTACATATCAGATGATATATTACCACTCATGAAGATGGCAGTCCACACAATCTAAGTAAAGACTTGTGTTTGGCTTTATAAGACTGTTACCCACATTTCTGAAAAATGTTACATTTTCATAGCTACTATACAAAATAAAAGAAACAAAACAACCATTATGGTAGATATCATAACCTCCTACTATTGCTCTTCTTCTCCCTTTTTTTCAGGTGATGGATATCATCATGTACTGTATTGAAGGTTCTCTAGTGAAAAAGAAAGGACTGCAGGAGTGCTTCCCTGCTATTTGCAAGTAAGTGTGTGTGTGTGTGTGTGTGTGTGTGTGTGTGTGTGTGTGTGTGTGTGTGTGTGTGTGTGTGTGTGTGTGTGTGTGTGTGTGTGTGTGTGTGTGTGTGTGTGTTTTAACAAGCCCCTAACATTTCCTTATAAGGGCAGTGGTGGGCGAACTGGGGAAGAATTATGGAAAGTTAACCTCTGGGAGCTGATGTCAAAGGTCAGAGGTCAACTCACAGGTACAGATATCAGCCTCAGGGCATGTGGCTGAACCATCTCAATCATTGTGTGTGTGTGTGTGAGAGTGAGAGAGTGAGTGAATATATTAATGTGTATTTGTGTCTTTTCTGTCTCTTCTTGGCTTGGAAATAACAGTTGGTGTGGGTTGACAAAAATGTGAAAAACAACAACAACACATTTATATGAGGTGTTATGTTTATATTATGTAATGTAGGCTTCTAAATACTGTTGTTCTAGATGTCAGCTGTGGACTGTGTTGAGTTTGAATGAAAAGTGAGCACAGAGGAAAAAAATATTTTAAAAGATTTGAACAATCAAATAATACCATGCTTTACTTATGTGACGCGATGAACGCATGGTTGGAATTGTCAAATTGTTTATGGATGCTAAAACAATGTGTAATATTAGAGCTGATGAGTCCAACAAGACCTATGTGACATTGTCAAGAAACCTGTCATGCCAGTCTTTGACTGAATTCCAAGCTAGGCTTTTGCCTTCAAGCCAGAGCCACAATGGAAGCTACTGCTTTGGCACCCCTTTTCTTTTCCCACTAAAGTGATCACACTCTATGGCAAGCACCCACTCACTAGTTGGACTAGATGGCGAACTGCAGCCAAAAAGCCAACAGGCAGGAATATGTGGAAAGTGACATGTGGGTATGTGAATTAAGGCCTCCTGTTTTTTGTAGCCAGCTCTAGCTCATTGCTGCCCACTGTGATCCCTTGAACATACCCAACGTGAGATGCCAGTGTTTGATTGAACCTAATTCCAAGATTGCCCAATTTAGAATTACAAGTGAAGCCCATCTGCTTTAGCATCCCCTTCTGGCTATTTGAAAGACATGTCAGCAAAAGGGTAACGTCTGAGGTGCTCAGGATCATAATTGTTCATTGTTGTTCAAAGAATGAAGAAGAAAGACCTTGAGAGAGACACTCAAACTCCACCTTCTCACCTCCACACACCTGGCCAATTGCTGTGGAAGTAGGTGCAAATGTTAGAAAGTCCAATTGTCCAGTCCCAGTTAACAACCCGAAAGGTGTGAGGAGGTTCACACATTGTTGGACCATCCGACACCTTCTAGGAATTTCTGCAGTTACTGCTGGAAATGAGCTGCGCCACAGGGGAAACAAGGAACACAGCACCTGGGGACTTATGTGCAGAAACTTGACCATCAGACCATCAACTTAGGCAGACACTACTAGTTGTCTTTTCTTGGTTGTGTTTTTTGTCTTGTTGGTTTGTCTACCCAATCCCAATCTTTTCTTTCAGAGTAGATTTTAAATAGAATTTTTCTATATGCTTGTGTCAAGTGTGTCTTTTCGTTTCAAGAATTAACAATGTTTTTGTATGTGAATGTACATTGTAAGAGTGTTGGTTTATTTCTATGCAATCCTATCTTCCAATACTACTACTTAACAGACATACAGAGTTCTTGTGGTTTAGTTTTATGGGAACCAGTGGGAACATAAGATGATTGATACCCAGGTCAATGTTAATGTGTTAACATGTATCTGTTGTCTCTTGGTCAGGTTCTACATGGTTGGATACTGTGACCGTAGTCACCGCATCGCCGTTGGAGCTCGCCAGGGTTCAGTGGCCCTTTACGACGTCCGTACTGGAAAATGCCAGGTACATTAAACACACCGCTCATCTCAGCTGCTCTGTTGTTTGATTGCAACAGGAAGGAAAAGCTCAAGCAGCTGATTAGTTTCTGATTGACACAAATGTTGAGCTTTCTCCTGCCTGCAAGTTGTATCCATTCATCCATCCACCTCTTCAACAATTCAGTATGTCTATCCGTCTATCAATCATCATTCATCCGACCATACTTCTTCTCATAATCATTTCTATCTATCCCTCCTTCCTTCCGTCAGTCAAACCATTTTTCCATGTATCCATCTAGCCTCCTGTACACCAATCATCTCCATCCTTCCTTTCAACCATCCATCCATTCATCTATCCATCCATCCATCAATCCATCCATCCATGCATCCATCCATCCATCTGCTCCCAATCTAATACTGTATATCCACCCATCATCTATTAATCCACCCCTCCTTTCATTCTCCATCCACCCTTTATTCCTTCATTCTATCCTTACATCCTTCAACTATATTCTGCAACCTTTCCATCTGATCATCCACCATTTTTACCTCCAATATTTCATACAGTCTTCTGTCCATTCTTTGTTTTATCGACATCCATCCATCGATCACTAAACCGATCACCCACTGTATTAATCGATTTACCAACCAGCTTCCACTATTTTATTAATCTGTCCATTTCCCTTCAGTATGTCTAGTTGTTCTCAGTCTATCTTTAAATTTTTCTCTCCATCCATGAAAAGAACATTTTACCTCTAATGACAGGAGAGTAGAGGAAACAGAGGAGAGTAGTAACAAGGGGTGTAAATAGGGGAAATGAGAGGGGAGGAGAAAGGAGAGAAGCATGAGGGGAGTTTTGTTGCCTCTACTTATTTTTTTCTCTCTCAGTAATTGATTAATGATGAAGCGATGACTCTGTTAATCACGTTTTTGTCTTTGCGCACGTTTATATTTGAGTGTGTAGCATGTGCGTTTGTGTGTGATTGTGTGTGTTGGTAATTTGCTGCGTATTGATTTGCAGTAACCTGAGAAGTCTAGTCTGGTGGAGGGGGTCATTAATATCTGATAACAGCACTGGCCCCTGTTCACCCGACATTTAGTTTGATTGCGTGTGTAGGTGTTTATTTTTTCTGTGCACGGTGTAAAGACAGGAGACGATTTTACTTTGTGTTATTTGCAGTAATTAATATTTAATTAGATAATGGCTATGCAGGAATTGTGTGTGTGTGTGTGTGTGTGTGTGTGTGTGTTGCTCACACACGTTTCATTTCAAATGTAAGCTACAAGTCATGGCCAATTATTTTAGCAAGAAAGAAATTAACATATATTGTAAGCTATGTTTAAGCACATTTTACTGCCATTAAATATTGTCATAATTAGAGCTGTAAGGATTAATAATAATAATTAGTTGTCAACTATTAGTCAACTATTAACTTAATCTTCAATCATTTTGATAATCGATTAATCAGTTTGAGTCATTTTTTGTTAAGAAAAAAAATCCTAATTCTATGATTAGGACAAAACATATACTAAATAGCTTTAGGAATCAATTATCAACATTTTTCGCCATTTTCTGACATTTTATGGAGAAAACAGCAAATTAATTAGACAAGAAAAGTATTGACAGATTAATCCATAATGAAAATAATCGTTAGGTGCAGCCCTAGTCAGCAGATTAATTACAGTCTGGTTATAATACATAGCAACTCATTGTTTTTTATCCTGAATCTATACAGTGAAGCCACTAAAAGGTTTTTAGTGATGCTAGCAGCAGTATAAGGGATGGCAATGTTGGTCCACCACTTCGGTCCAGAATGAAATATCTCAAAAACGATTACATGGATTGCCATGAATTTGTGTACAGACATTCTCGGTCCCCATGGGATAAATCCTACGGATTTTTGTGATTTGTCCTCTAGTGCCACCACAAGGTTGATATTAGTGGTTCAGAGTGAAATATCTTTAACTTTAGGATGGACTGTCATGAAAATATACTCAAGCTCCCAAGAGGAGGATTTCTAATAACTTTGGTGATCCCCCAATCTTCTAGCATTATTAGATCAGAACTTTAATTTGTCCAATACTTTGGTTTATGCAAGACTAATGACATACCCATCAGCTTCACCTGTTCTTTGAGTTTAGTGCTAATTAGTAAATGTTAGCATCCTAACATGGTACAGTAAACTAAGTTGGTTGCTCATTACCTGCCAAACATCACATCATGTTAGCAAGGTGATGGTAGCATTTAGCTCAAAGCACCGCTGTGCAAAATTACAATCTCACAGTGCTGTAGACTCTTAGGGGTTCACACATACAGACTCAAAACTCGAGACAGCGTTGGTGGGACAGAGACTCTAAGGTGCCCAGTGAAACTACAGGGGAAAGTTGGGATGGGAAGGAAGGAAGCAAAGAAATAAGAGTTTGTGGAGAAGAGGAAGAAGAAGATGACAGGCAGAGATTTTGTTCATAATCCGTTAGTGTGTGTGTGTGCATGTGTGTGTGTCCAACCCTAGCTAGCTATTCCCTGCATGACCATCTGCCACAGCTTTGATCAGCCTCCGTGAACAGCCCTTTGTCAGCTGCATTACTCTGTGTGTGTGTGTGTGTGTGTGTGTGTGTGTGTGTGTGTGTGTGTGTGTGTGTGTGTGCGTGTGCGTGTCCAGCTGCTTGCTCTGCTTCTTTAACAGACTCTACTGAGTCTACTAATTGAACACAAAGAAACAATCTGACTGATCTTTCTCTCTGCCTGCATCTGTTTCTTTCTGTAACCACGGAAGCTCTGCCTCAGAGTCAGCACCTCCCACTGTACATCCCATCGGAAGTCACTCAGTGTAGCTTGCAGTGACCTAAAGAATCAGAAACCTGGAGAAAGCAGCCCAAGCTGATCATCATTTAGAATCAGAACCAGAATCAAGTTTATTGCCTAGTAGGTTTTCATGTACAAATAAGTTGGTGCATGACAATTAAATATAAAAAAAATAGATCAAGATAAAAACAGAGACAATAAAAAGAGACAATATGTACAATATGGCAGAATTGTAAAATAAATTAAACAAAAGAGCTGTACAGGAATGTGCAAAAAAATGTCTGGAGAATCTGCAAGTTAGCAGTGTGACGCATAATGATATTGCATAAGATTGCATCCTTGAGTTAACTAAAATGAAAAATTTATAAATAATTAAAAGAGCAAACAGAAGTGTATACAACTGCCACAAAATAATGAATCACATACAAACATATACACCATATACAGTGGAAAGATTATGTCAAAATGAAAATTCACTGATGTAATAATATATATCTGATTAAGTAACTGGTTCATTATATGTAATATAAATACAGAATGTGTGACAGGTGACCTCACACTTCCCTAGTTACCTGCACCAGCCCTGTCCTCTTACACATATTCAGATGCTTTTGTATTTACAATTTTTATATTTGTTGTATGAACTTTTATTATTGTCAACAGTGGGTGTTTTCTATTAAAACCAACATACTTAGTAGCTGCAACTCTACTAATATCTGTACCCACTTGTTAGCAATGTTAGTATTTCCTTATTGGAACAACAAGTCTTTTTGACACAGCACTTAGCGCCATCATTACCTTCGTTGGCATTCCCCTGTGTGTCATTGTTAGCTTCAGCTTGCTAGAATGATATCTAGACCTATACCAGGGTCCTGGCATTGCCTTAAAAGAATATGATGCTATTGTTGAATAGTGGCTAAACAGGTGGTGTAGTAGACCTTTGTTACTGCTCCAGTGCACACTGACAGGATCTACTCCAGCCTTGCCCCATGTGACCGCCGATACTTCATCATGCAACTTAATGCACCGAACACATCCATAGAAAGTACTTGAATATGCACGGATAAGGTTAAGGTGGATGCAGAAAAATAATTCAAAAATTGAATACACAATCTGTGAGTGATGCATCTTTCTGTGGAAAGAATCCCTCTATTGGTTAAAATAAGTCTCATTCTAAGGCTGGGCTGGGTTTAAGAAGTTCTAGGGGACACGCGCGCACACACACACACACACACAGTGGAGTCCCCAGGCGTCAGGTGTATTGAGGTACAGAGTGCTGTAAATGGTTTCAGTGTGCTTCACTGCTCTCTGATAGGCTGATTGATTTGGTAGGCAGTCCACCGTGACACACTCACACACACACACACACACGTACACGCACGCACACTGATCATAATATATATGAAAGCATCAATATTTGATGCACATTAAACAATTCTAAACTGCATCCTGTTTCTCTCTGTCTTGCACTGTCTCTCCATACATGTTCTTTTTTCTTGTCCTCTTCCACCAGGTCGTCATCAGGTTATCACAATAAGGTCATGGGCTCATCTCATATTCTCAGATTCTGTATGCAGAAAATGCAGTCAGCTATGCACTCTGATTGGATGACAGTTTACACATGTTACTGTCTCATATAACAAACTAAATGCTTGCATTCCATGGAGCCAGGAGTTACTAAATAATATGTATATATTTTAATGCTGTCAGTTAAACGCGTTATTAACGGCGTTAACGCAAACCCATTTTAACGGCGTCAATTTTTTTATTGCAAGATTAACGTTTGTTTAACTCTGTAGTTTTTTTCACATGCTGTTGCAACAACTAGTAACGTTAGAAAAACTACAACACCACACCGGATCTAGACCGCAAACAAAACAACAGACACGCCGCACACACTTGTTTAAGAGTAGTAGACGTTACGTTTTGAGTGGATGGCGAGCGTGAGACACCGAAATGGATGCCAGTAATATTCTGAATGGAAAGTTTCCTTTTAAAAAGTTGCCAAATGGTTCCATTGACAAGACCAAAGTGATCTGTGTGTTTTGTCGTTGTGAACTGAGCTATCATCACAGCACGTCCAGTCTGAAATACCACTTGATGGCCAAACACACAGCTGATGCGAATTCTCCGACCCCTTGTCAAAGCCAGGCGACAATGGATGATTTTTCAATAAAAACAACATTTGCACAAAGCAAGCCGATCCACTTTTCCATGTTGATAAGAGCATTAAAATGAGAAAAAATAATGGGACAAAAAGAAATCAAGGGACATTTAGAATAGATAAAAATGTGTGATTAATTGCAAGTTAACTATGACATTAATGCGATTAATTGCGATTAAATATTTTAATCGTTTGACAGCACTAATATATTTGCATTTAACGATTAATTAATAAGCTCATTACATTTTCCAATTGAAAACAATGTACCCCCCCCCCCAGAGCAGCAACAGGAGCTCTGATTGGCTAGATGTTGAGCCTGTGTGTGTGTGTGTGTGTGTGTGTGTGTGTGTGTGTGTGTGTGTGTGTGTGTGTGTGTGTGTGTGTGTGTGTGTGTGTGTGCGTGCGCGCGTAACTTTGGAGTAAAACTGGTATTTGGTTTTGGTTTATTTGTTTTCTCCTTACTGATGCCATGGCCATTGTTCTTTCTTCGTAAATTTCTAGGATGGATTTTTAGGATGAAGCTGTTAAGCAGAGAGTTCAAAGTTGAGATCTTAAATAATAATCTAAACATAAAAATAAAGAAATTAACAAAATGCTATAGGCCGACTGTGTATATTAAGTTTTTGTACACCCCTTGGCCTCGCGACCCCCCCCCCTTGAAGCTTTGGGAACCATTGCTCTATAGTGTAACAGTGGTACTCTGGCAGCATGGCAGCTGCTGTCAATCAAACACCACACCAGCTAGCAGAGAGCTGGACATTTATCTTCCTTTTAAGAATGAAAACTATTAATAATACATACAATGTACATACTTAAAACACTTTGACATTATTTTTGACTACATAAAGGGATGATGAATGTGATGGCAGATTTCTAAATATGCAAAGGTTGGAATTGAGTCTCAGACATGAACCAGCTGTTCACTTAAAGAATCTGAATCCTCTGCTCATTGGCTCAACGTTTGCAACGCCTATCAAAGGCACCCAGTACTTAGAGCCCCTGAAGGGATCTTTCATTTTTTTGTTGATGTGTTTCCACCGCCGTATCATTGATTTCAAGGGGAATCTGACTGAATCCGACCCAGCAGGCATTAAGAATAAGTATACAGAAACAGCCAATTTTCTCACATGTCTTGTTTGTTTATGTAGGTCATATAGATGCATCGGTATTAAGCTGAGAGTGTTTCATAACCAGTGAAAAACTTCTTGTAGTACGTTCACAGACAAAGTTGCAAGTATATGTTGGAAATGCCACTCAGTGTTGGAACAGGTTAGTGGATCCCTGGCTCCACATTCAAAACACACTAAACCCCAAATTGGTTGCTTTCCACAAAGACATCTGCTTATTGAATGTAATGAATCCAGAAATTGTATTGAAGCTCAGTTATCTAGATCATATTGGGGTCATATTTCATTCTCCTCTGCTTAAATATTCTTTGAGCTCATGAACGTTTGAAGACAAACTGTCCACTCCGGTGATGGGAAATGTTATTTGGGATCTCGCCAAAGAGAAAGTAATGGAGGAGAAAAATAAAAGAGGAGAAGGATGCAGAGAAGGTTTAAAAAAATGGATTATAAAGAGGTGAGATAGGGAGAAAAGAAAGAGAGGTAGACGGGGATGAAGGCTAGAAAGAAATCAGAATTATTCAGCTTGTTTCTCAGCCAACACTGCTGGAATCTAATAGGATTTCTCCTAAAAGGAGGAGGGAGAGAACGAATTATAAAGATGAGATTTTCATTTCATTGCGTTATTATTTTTTTTCTGCTTTAATCGCCACAGACGTGTTATTATTTCATGGCCCGGGTGCCTGAGGCGACGCGTCTTAATCTCATCTGGAGGTGAGAGTTTGTAATCCCACTCGCAAGCAGAGGCAGGGTGGGGATTTCTGGGAGGGCATTTATTGCGTTACACACCCTGCATCTGGTGGGACAGTTTATTGCGTTAAACACGGCGCAGCGTCGCTTTATTTTGTCCCCTGAGTTCTGGAGGCGAATGGCAGCATCTGTTGGACCAGAAGCTGCCCCTCATCTGATGGAATTATGTCGTCCAAAGCAAACACTTACTGTCAAGGAAAATCTGGGCTGCAAAACGAGTTTTTCTGAGACGCCTCAATGAAGTTTCAACGAGGACCAAAATCTTTCTTCATCTCGTCTTTATCACAAAACAGAATTTATTGAAGTCTGTGCTTGATCTCGAGCCGCAGTTTGGATTCATCAACAAGAGGAATCTTGTGGAGAATTCAAGTTTGGCTCTCATTTTAGCTAGAATGGGTGATGAGGAACGATGTAGAGGTGCTTGAGAGACGCTTGAGGGTTTTTTTTTTTTGTAAAAAACGTTTGATATTGTCGAGTGACTATTTGTTCCAGGCTGTTCTTCATCTCTGAAAAGGTTCTATAAAACCTCAATAACACTGCTTCACACTTCATAAACTGGTGGAATTGTGGTACAGATTTGGGCCGTACAGAGCAACACACACACTCACATAAACACACTTTTTTATCGTTTAGTGCCTGGCAATAACGAAATCCAAAGACAGACATGCGAACCGAGCAATCTTATGGCATTCAGAGACATATTGCAGACAGGACAATAAGGCAGTATAAGGGAAACCAGAGGACATCAGTTTGCATTCAGCACAATGAAGAAAGCAGGTATTGTAGCTTGGAGTGCATGATGATAAAGTCACAGGCCGCCAGTCTGATGGTGGTGTGGTACAGCACACCACAGTACAGTATGTGCTGGAGGTAACAAGACTGAAAAGACTCATCACAGTTTAACACAACTTAATTTGTTGATTTCAGTTGGGCACTTAGATCCATCAGTGTCCAGACAAACTCATATTTAACCTCCAGCTGCAGACAGAAACACTCCAAACGCTCCATTATCTTAGATTAAGGAAATTTGCCCTCTTACTATCTCATTTTGTGTAATGTTTATTTAATATTACTTATCCAATTCCACTTCCATAAAATAACAAGCCTGAATGTGTAATTTGTTATTGATAATGCAAAATTTATTTCATGAAGCCAGCAGGAAATTGAGAGGACTGCGGATGGTAAGATTCACCAATTTGCATCGGTGCACCCCATGAAAGTTTGTGATGTTATCATCCTGATTTAAAAAAATGTGCATCAGGTAGAATTTGGGATGAATTTGCGATTCATCGTTTCTAACATCAACTTTGCATCAGTAATTACTGATATATATAACTCTTAGTAGACTTACCCGTGTGCCATTATTATTTAGAAATGTGACCAATCATTTTAGATGTTTCTCAGGCTGCTTGAGTAGACACCAAAGAAAATCAAACTCTTTACCAGGGTGCCCGGTTACCTGCGGCCCTTTACTGCTTGTCATCCCCTCTCTCTGCCCCCTTTCCTGTCTATCTTCAGCTGAAAAAGCAATAAAAGCCCCAAACAATACTTTAAAAAAAAAAAAAAAAAACCTTTAAGTTAATTAAGTTGCATAACATCATATTACTTTGCATCATGTTGTGTCGCGTTGAATCGCATTGTATTAAATCTCACTGTATCACAATAGGGGCGAACTGTATACATTGATAGTGGCTTCACATGTATTTTTAATATATTGTAAAGTTTTTATCGCATCAGCTTCAGTGATGCAGATGCACATCACTACTGCATCGTACATACAAAAGCAGCTGATGATACTGAAACATACAAAAAATAAAATCCTAGTTTTAGAGAGTGTACCCCTACAGCAACAGCAGCAACACCTTTCTCACACACACACACACACTTAAACACACAGCTCAGCTCTCCTCTATGAGCTGAATATTTACACAGTGTAGCAACTAATGGCATTTTCATGAGGTAGATCAGAGATCAATTACACAATTCACTTATGAAATAGTTTCTTATCAGTTGTAGCAGTAGTACTGTATCATAGTAGGCACTGGGTGTGCTGCACACATACTCACTTGGTTATTTCCATTTTTCATTTTCCAGGGAACGTGGAAGTGTTTGCAAATCAATTTGTTCACCTGTTATTACATTTTGTTTTATGATTTATTAATTTTGTCATTTTGTCTACTTCGGTTGATTCCCATATTTACATCCCTCTGCTAGCAGGATGCTTCCAGTAGTTTTTGTTTTCTCTTCTCTGTATTTGAGCCAAAACCTGGTATTTATCACAAACAGTAATGTGAAAGAAACATCTTCACCAAATGATCCACCAATTAAAACTTTCAGGTTTTCCTGATATTTTCCCCATTCAAACAGATGTTAAAAATTCTAACATTTTTCATTTTTCATGCATTTTCAACTCTACACTACTCATTCATACTTTCATTCATTTTTTCTATTATTCAACTTTCAAATCCCATTCAAACTAAAAATATTTAACTGAGTGGGTACAATGGAACCCACTCATTCATACACTGACATAGAAACTCCATTCAAACTTTTAGGACTCTTAGGAATTTGAATTTTTCTCTCTCTCTCTCTCTCTCTCTCTCTCTCTCTCTAGAACATCCATGGTCATAAGGGTCCGATCACAGCGGTGTCGTTTGCCCCTGATGGCCGTTACCTGGCAACTTACTCCAGCGCTGACAGCCACATCTCTTTTTGGCAGGTAAATGAGTCTCACACACACACACACACACACACACACACACACACACATATGCATACAGTACATTACTTTCTCACATTCTCTTATGACAACATGATTTCTTTCTTGAGTCTTAAAGGGCTTTGAAGCCATCACAGCTGATATTCTCTCTGCTTTAGTAAACACCGTTGGATTGGATCTCAGTTCACATCAGAGAAAGCTTTTTTCCCCCAGTCCCTATTTAAGATTTGAATGGTCCAGTGTGTAAGATTTAGTGGGATCTTATTGTAGTTGCAGAGTGCAACTCACTCCTTTCACCCTTCCTTTCCATCAACTAGGGAGAAACTATGGTGGTTTTTCACTGCGTGAGAACTGCTTGACACAGTGGACTAGTGACATGAAAGCCTGTAAAAAGTCTCACGGTCAGTGCGTGAGTTGACAGCCCTGTGGCTAATGCTAGTAAAACTGTAAGCTAATGTCAAGAGTGAAAAAATCCCCATTATCTCCAGCAACAAGCTAATTAATTACCCGAAAATGTCGATGAGGATGTCGAATTTTTTGCACCTGAAGGGTTAAACTTCAGCACCTGCTGCAGACGTGCTAATATTAGCTGCTGCTGCGGGGGACGTTGATTTCAGACAAACAATCAAACAAGGTAACGTAACATTCTTCAGGTTCGATGTATTTGACCTGGCCAGCTTTACGTTTGGCAATACAATGCCTGCATCCCCTGCTCTCAGGTAGCAAAATGTGTAGCACCAATTAACATACCTGCCAACTTTTCAAAAAACCTTGGAGTGAGATTTTGTCAGGGGTGACCAAAATGATGCCGCGCACGCAGCCACACAAGTTGGTGGCTCAGATATCAGAGAATTGGAATTCATTTGATGTTGTACCCATGTTGTACCCTGCATTCTGGTGGTTTGTGGGGAGGCCCAAAGCCGCTGATAGGGGCAGCCTACTGGAGATGAACAGTATTGGTTACATTCTGAGAAGCAGACATCGCTGAAGGTCCAACCCCAGGAAATTTTGGATTAAGTAGATGTGACTTCCTGCATTCTAGTGGATTTTTGGGTGGTCTGCTAAAGATGTGCAATACCTGAACTTATTCTGATTCATGTTCGGCATCATGACTTGTAGGGCCTTCTAGACTTGAGCTGAACATTCAACCAGAAAACTATTGTTGTGCCTAAATGACTGCCTGTATCACAATAAAGCCTTATTCATAGACCAGTGTTTAAGATTTGACCTAGGTACCTGTAGGTTGATTGATATTTTGATTAGAATGGTATTAAACTAATTCTTAACTGAAACCTAACCTATGCTGTGAATAATTATATTCTTAAGAGCACTTCATGATTTATGTTCAGCCAAAAACGGCTGCTGCTTGGTATGACAGCTTTCACCACATTAAATCATGTTCACACGCTCAAACACAAACAAATAATTTATTTTAAGATTTAAGGTTTAAGAGAGTGAGTACTCAATTGGACGACATTTCATTGTTACATACCTAGTCTCAGCTCAGATTCTCATCAGACTTCTCGAGGTAGTTCCTTCGCGCTGTTTTCTCGGTATCTCTTCTTCTGTCGCTAACTTCGGGGTGCCATAGACTGTATATATAGAACGGGGTGCAGCATATATAGGTGCAGCGCATAGGGTTCAGTGGCACTCATCAGCGCCATCTACCGTCGGGGAGTTTAAACAGGAACGAACGAGTCTCAGCCCAAGATCGGATTTTTTTTGCGTGAGAAATTGGATGTGTGGCGTGAGTGCGTGTGAAAACAGGCAAAACCCTGTGTCACACGGCGAAAGCGTGAGAGTTGGCAGCTCTGAATTAATTAAACATGAATCGGTACTCAGTAGTACCAACCTAATTCGCTTGGTACCCTTAAAGGTTTGCAGGGCGCCCGGTTAGCTCAGTTGGTAGAGCTGGTGTCCCATGTACTGAGGCTGAGTCCTCGCTGCAGCGGCCCAGGGTTCGAATCCGACCTGCGGCCCTTTGCTGCGTGACATCCCCTCTCTCTGCCCCCCTTTCCTGTCTGTCTTCAGCTGTCACCATAATAAAGGCAATAAAAGCCCCCAAAAATACTTTACCCAGTCCTATTCCTCTGGCTTTTTATATTAGATTTAATTTTATTCTCATTTATTTACATTTATGTTTATCTTATGGTTTACAAACTAAAAAAACATTCAAGCAAATAAAAGTGCAGTGCACAAAAGAAATCCGAACCACATCTAAATAAACAGTAATAAATAAACAATAATACAGTCAGTCAGGCGAGCAGTCATACAGGTAAATGATAAACACACACACACACACACACTTCTTATCTTCTTCCCAGAACTGTTATTTTGAATGAAAGGTCTTTACGACCTCTGACACGACTGTCCACACACACACACACACACACACACACACACACACACACACACACACACACACATGCACACACACACACTAATGGCATTACTGTAAGCATAAACCGCTGCTAGTGCGCCGACAAGACGGCTGCTGTGGTAATGAGCTGGCAGACGCTCTGTCGGTGTGTGTGTGTGTGTGTGTGTGTGTGTGTGTGTGTGTTTGAGTTTGAGTCAGGGGCGGTGTCGTCTCAGGAAACGATAGAGTTTCTACTCGCAGTGTTTTTCCTACACACACACTCACTGTGTGCAGTTTCAGGCTCTGCCTCCTTCACAGGACACAGCGACAGAGGCCTCACGGGTTAATCTCCATGTTCCCTCAGAGCGTTCAGCAGATCCATCACTATCAGGAACTGGTGATGAGGGTCTTCTTACCAAAATATTCACTGACTCATTTTTCACTAGGATTACTGGTTTCTAAGTGTAATCATTTACATCAGCTTTACTGTTAGCATTACCAAGTTTAGTAATTTTAGAATTTGCTGCTTTCTCTAACATTTGAAAACACCACTTTAGATTCTGGTAAGGGCTGCACTGATACCACTGTTTTTCAGACCAAATACACAAACAAATTCTAACACTTGGGTATTTGCCGATACCGAGTACTTAAAAATACCATTACAGTTGTAACTAGGGATGCACAATAACTTTTTTTTTAAACCAATACTGATAACCAATAACTTTCAGCTCCTAAAGGCCGATACCGATGACCGATAACACTTACACATATACATATATTTATGATCATGACCTAAGATCATGACATTAATACAATGAACAAACCCAAAAACACTTTTGACTCTTTAAATGGAGATATTTATTTTTTCCAATGAAAAACAGTTGGCAAGCCTCTCAAAAAAAAAAAAAGGGGCCCCTTGAACTGATGCAAATACATGCATCGGGATTACAAACTGAAAAAGTGCATTCCAATGTTGCTAATGTTCTTGTCAAGGTTGACATTACTTCTCCTCCACCTACCTGCTAAACTAACGTGAGGTTATGTAATGTCACATTGCCGTAAAGTGCTATCAGAGTAGTTTTATGATTACAGGTAGTATGACTCCAGGAGTACATGAGCACAATGTGAGACCTGATACCCAATACTGGTACCAGTATCAATGCATTCCTAATTATGGTGACTGCTGATGGACCCTGTCAGTAGTTTTTACCTTTTACAGCGTAAATATACTCAGATTGATGGATTAGTGTTATCTAGTGATCTATCATTAGTGAACGAGTCGGCTCCTTTAAGTTTCTTTCTTTCTTTTCTTTCTTTCTTTATTCAAAAATAAATTAATTCAAGACAGAATAATACAATAATCCTAAATACAATCCAGAAACGTATCCTTTTAGTAATAACATTAAGACCCAACCACAGTGAGACCTTTGTATGTTTTGTGCTAGTTGTCGACATACAAAACATAGTTCAATCAAATAAATTGTTTGATTTTTATTTATTTTTTTTGCATTAAGGTTTTTCTACTAAGTAAGTGGTTCCCAAACTTTTTCCTCAAGGGACCCCTTTTCTATCATTTAGTAAACTGATAACCCCTGACTAAGTGACGAATTTTATATTTCATATTATATTGAAAACTATACAATGAACTCAGTAACTGCAAGAAGGTTGTAAAAAATTTGTGATTTGGATGACTTTTGAGCAGATTATTTTCTGTTTAGGGAACTTTTTATACAATTCTCTGTCTGCATTATGTATTTTGTAATGTATTTTTAAAAATTTGTTTTAACAATCATACAGACTTACAAGGCTTCTTTTTTGACAAATTCAGTGTTTTCTTGTCTCTGCTGCTTGGACATAGTTAATAAAAATATATAAGTTTATTTGCTTTACTTCTTCACCAAATGCTACGATATAGGCCTACTCTGTATATTTTTCTAGTGTGCCTTAAAATCAAGAAGGCATCGCCCCCCCCTGTACAAAGCATTCTGTAAAATGTATTATTAAAGTGATATATGAGCACACATAATCATAGGTTAAAACATTGGCTGAATTATAAAAGTGAGAAGATATTATTATTATTATTATTGCTGAGCTGTGCCAAATGATCTGGAGAAAGGGCTGGAATTTACGTGTCTCTTGCCCCCCTCAGATGAACACCAGTCTGCTGGGCAGCATCGGGATGTTGAACTCTGCCCCTCAGCTTCGCTGCATTAAGACCTACCAGGTTCCTCCTGTGCAGCCGGCATCCCCGGGCTCCCAGAACTACCTGAAGCTCGCCCGCCTCATCTGGACCTCCAACCGCAACGTCATCCTCATGGCCCACGATGGCAAGGAGCACCGCTTCATGGTCTAAACAACATCTGTGTCTCCAGCTGAGCCCCCGGTGTCCAGTATCTGACAGACCTAGACCTGTGTTACGGTTTTTGCTCTGAGGCAGTCTTAAGTTTTAGCTTCAAATATGTATCTTGACCTGCTGAGTTCAACAATTGATGGAGGCTGAAATTAAGTCAGGCTGACAGTAAAAGCTCATTCAAAGGTTTGTCTTTAAAAAAAAAAAAGAAAAGACATTTCACTTGAAAAATCTGCAGCCTGATCGTCAAAGTAAAAACCCAGCTCAGGTCCAGGTTTGGACTGTGATAATTGTAAGGACACCCACTCTGTAATATATTTAAAAGCCGTGATAGAAGGCTTGTTTACATTATGATTTGCATTGATGTATTTTTTGTTTTGTTTTTACACTTTGTTTCCATTCCTATTTATTTGAGATGTCACAGATGTCCTCTGTTGCCATCTTGCTGGAGCCATTTGGGTCACAACTGTTGCTGTTTATTCAAAACTGGCTTCCCACCTATTTTTTAGTTTACTTATTATTAAATGTTTGTAAATTATTGCAGGTATTTGTGGAGTCACTTTGCAGAAACAGTGATTGGAACATGGTATAACACATACCCCCCTTTCTAACAATGTGAACCTAGTGCTAGTTCTGGGCTGGTGCTAGTGCCAGTTCAGAGTTGTTCAACTTGAGAACCTTCTAAGAACCGGTTTGCTTTTCCACGGGCTAGAGAGCCACCTTAGGGCCATGTCATTACTGTGATGTTGCATTACATTACCAGCGTAGCTCGCTGTTGGTCAACTAAGGTTATCCAAGAAGTCATACTACTCATTTTATCGATGAGAAAATAGTAGCTATGCTTGCTTGGGTAATGTTAGCTGACCAACAACTAGCTAGCCTCAATGCTACATTTGTAACATCTACGTGCTAAACAGCTAAAACATTTATAGATTACTGGCCACAAGGCACCCCCAGCCCCTGTTCTAACAGCTCTAGGTTTGAAACCAGCAAAGTGGTGCTGTGTTGCAGCCAATTTTCCCGGCCAAGAGCCTGTTCTGTTGGGGCCAAAATCAAAAAACTGGTTTGAGATTAGGCACCGGCTCTGAACCAGCTGTACAGCTGACTTGAAAAAAAAAATGTAACAGGGACCCAGATTGAACCAGTTTACGCTCTTTTTTAATTTTCTGCTTTTTAAAGTTTGCTTGGAAGTCAAAAAGTGAAACAACCTAAAAGTAATTTCTTTAATTTTAGTTGCTGGAATGAATTCTTTCTGGTAGACTGTTGAAAACATTGCCCACTTGAAGGCTTTGGTACTCTCTGACCTCTGTAAGACAAGTACACACTTTTCACATCTCAGACTGTGTGTGTGCGTGTGTATGTGTGAGTTTGTTTGTGTGAGTGAGTACTTTGGTGATGGGTTTTATTTTGTGACACCTTGGACTCTTTCCCATCCTCTCTGAGATTCATGCAGAAATGTGTGTGTGTGTGTCTGAGTGTTTACACCCTGAGTGTATTTTCACAAACACACATTCTCACTTCAGCCGGCTCGTCCTAAAAGCACGATCACATTAAAGCTTCAGATACTGGAGGTGCAGCATTACTCACTGCAGATATTTAAAAAAAAAAAGACAAAAACTAAAACATCTTATTATTTTAGTCACATTTTTAGGGGATAACGGAAACACTGTGTTGTTCAACAAAAGAAGTTCCGTGGTACCAGTCCTAACTCACTCCTAGTAGCTGATTTGATTTGTTCTAAAAGGGGCAAAAGATATTTTGATAATTATCAAAAGTTGGTCATTTTTATTCAAAATGTCTTCCCATCCTTGATTTCACTTTGCATTGAGTCTGAATCAGATTTGTTCAGCCTCTTTGAGTCTGTTTTGTCAGTCTAGTCATTCTTAAACAGTTTGGTGTTCTCAGCCTGTTTTATCACCGGATTCCATTCTATGTTCACATTTTGCTCCAAGTTCCCAAGTTTCTTTTTCTCCTTTTATTTTTGTTTTGCGGGTCATGTCACTCACTTCCTTCTGGCTTCTCTAGAGTTTCCATCCCCTTGGATGTAAAAACTCTTTGTATGTTTGAAGGAAAACAACTCACTTGTTTTTTATGTGAGGATTGTGTGTTTTTTTGCAGACAATGAGGCTTTATATGTCACTGATAGATGTGAAGACTACTCTTCGTCCTGCAAGTTTTTCTCTTTCACTTGCTCATGTGTTGGGAGGGTATGTCTAGATACAAATGTGTACATATACAGTATATATAGATATATATATCAGAACTGCTGCGTAATGTAGTAATGTTATTCCTGTACAGTGAGCTTTGATCCCATTTGGTGTATTTGTTGTGGCTAATGTGATTGTCTGCCTGGCACTGACTAGTTGTTCAAATGAGTGAACTTTAGATTTTCACTTTAGATTTTTCAGAAAATGAGAAGTGATTTTTCTTCTTTTAGTTTTAACAAGAAACATAAACTGGCCCAGATTATTTAAAATTAGCTAAAAGGTCCAAAAATGGAAAAGTCTTCTTATTACACAATCCTTTTATTGAAAGAAACAAAAGGTTATTAATAGGACACATTTACAGTTTAATAACTGCATCTGTTCTCTTAAATCTGCAGTAGGTAATTTTAATAAAAATATTTTCCTGTCACATTTGCTGAAACTTCAACTATATACCCTACAGTAGTACATAAGAGAGATAGTCTAGGAAGAAAACAGGTTCCTCTGGCTTGTTAAGTGCTCCTAATGGCATTTGCAAGAATCCACCAGGCCTGTCAAAGTTGTTGACCCTTGGAATGAGACTTTCTTTCAGGCACGGTGCATTTTCACAAATGTCAGTAGGAGCACTAGGAGGAGCCAGAGGAACATACTACTGTCATGATATAGTGAAAGTTTCAGCAAATATGACAAAAAAATGACTTACTAAATTTTGGTAACATTCCTCGAAGGCATGAATCAGCTCAACAGCCAGGAACTAACCATGTGATTGCTTCTTATAAGGAATGCTAACAGCTTTAACAGCACAATCGGTTTAGAGACTAACAGCAGCTGAAAAGGTTTTTGTGGACCTCCAGTGGTTTAATTTCTCACCTTGCTTCATTGATGTAGAAGTGTACTCAAGGGTGTGTCAGTACACCATGACATCACTGTCAGGTGTGTGGTTACAGATGCAACAAAGCACACTTCTTTCCAGCATGAGTCTTTGTAGTTGGTGACATGTTTTTGCACATTGGCTGTTGGTCAGGACCTTCTTGTTTTAAAATGTTTGAGTGTTCAGAGTTTTATGCAGAAGATAAATATATACATATATGCAGCTACATTTATAGAGACAGTGTTCTGCCAGAATCAGAAATCAATTGTTTAGATGTTTTTATTGTTGACATGTTTGAATAATTTGACGCACTAACTAGACACTTAACTGGCTTTAATTCTATATTTTCCACTTCAACTTTCTTCCCTCTGTCCCTCCTCGTCTCTGTCCTCCCCCTCTCCTCCCTCCATCTCCTGTCAGTTTCATTAGTGTTGTCAGAAAGCTTCTAACACTGTTACACACCTGTAAACCCGAGTGTGTCAAAGCTTTTCACAAGTTCTTCCTCTCCTTTAAAAAAAAAAATATATATATATATATCCAGCAGCTCGTCAGATGGGTTTCTCAAAACACACACACAAACACACAAACACACAAACGTCAAGTCCAGACAGTTTTGAGATCTTAATCTTTCGTTTTCTCCACCACTCTTTACAGTTTGAGAAAATATGTTTTTGGCAGCCTCACAGGGGAGGAAAGGTGAGAAAAATAAAGAAGGCAGAGAGGAAGAGCTGAAGAGTAAGTAACAAGTGAGGAAGATCAGGTCACCCACCCAGAAAAAGAAGGTTCTGTGGTGGAGCTAGTGAACCGAAATGTCTGAAAGAATCTTCTGGTTCTTCTTCAGATATAGCAACGTGGAAAAAATAAGACGACATGCGAAGCAGTTGCTGAAAACAACTCAAACACTGCAGATGTTTTTGAAATTGAGCTTTACAGCACTCTAAAGATTATTTATGACAATGTTACACTTCTGTGACTTGAATATGAACATGATAAATACAGAAGGAACATTTTTACATTTTTAGGTCCCTTCATTTTCTGACGTTCCTCAACCCTCGTGTTTCCTGTGAAACTGAACTCATAAAACAGTCTCTTCAGTCTGTCCCTCAGACTGTGAATAACAAATTTACCTCTAGTGTCTGATGTGCGATGACCAGATTGATTGTGTTTTAAAAAGTGTTTGCTTATTTAGTTGTCAGCAGCAAAAATTTATTTCTGAATTTCACACTAAATGTAATCAGCAATTTTTCTCATTAATTTTGCTTTGATTTGATTATGTGTTTATACAGTGAACTCAGCCTCAATAATTAAGTGTGTGTGTCTGTGTGTGTGTGTGTGTGTGTGTGTGTGTGTGTGTGTGTGTGTGTGTGTGTGTGTGTGTGTGTGTGTGTGTGTGTGTGTGTGTGTGTGTGTGTGTGTGTGTGTGTGTGTGATGTAGTGCATGTATATAAGCTTCCCTTGCTGTAACACAGAGCAGGTTGAATCTACTGTGCATCGTATAAACATGTGTTGTGTTAAAATGTGTTGTTGTTGTTGACTGTGTCCAATAAAGATGAAAATGAAACAGCGGGTGAGAAATATCTGTTCCTTCTCCTTTAAACTTCCTGCCACAATGTATGGAGTCATATAAAAAAGAATCCCTCTCAGTCATCACTTATGACCCATATCTGCAGAGACCCTGCATCCCTCTGCCTATATATTGTTATTTTGCCGTGTTCAACACATTTTTTGGGTCAGTGTTTGGGTGTAGCCCCTAGCTAATAAAGCATGCTGGGTAGCGACCAGGTTACATTGCTGTCTCCGTCTCTTCTCTGGTCTCTGTCTGTCATGGATGTACAAAAAGCTGCAGGTATGTGCATTCATTTTCACTTATTTGATGACATTTTTTATTTAAAGTTTTATTTTTAACATTTGTGTCTCCCGTTCAGTTCCAGCCGGGTGCCTTTGTTACATGTCCGGTCTCTCTCCCTCTGTATGTTTCCTGTCTGTGTCGGTACTGTCAGTGAATCAAATAAAGACAAAAATGCCACACGCAAAAGAAAATCATTGCCTTTTTTTGAGACAGTTACTCTAAACTAAAGGAAGAAACACTGTCCACCATGAGTCCGACACTGTTGCAGAAGTGCAACACTAAATCTGCTGTGTTCTCTTTTAATACACATGCTCTGCTCTGTCTGCAACCATGGATTGATTGTTTTAATAGACCTTTCTCACAGCAGATGTTTTGACATGTCATAGTCATAAACCACAGGTGTAAATAAAAACATTAATAATGGCTGCAATTCATTTCGCTTTACCAGTTTCAGAGCCCTGTACATGAGGTCTCACTGACATGGATGACCAAAAATGACTTGTCTTGTTTCTTAAACACATTTATAATGATCGATGGCAGCCAGCGCTAACCTCTATGACAAATCACTGCATTTCCTGTGGCTGCTTCAGAATAAAAAACAACCCATGGTTCGCCAGGTGAGTGCTTTTTTAAAAACTGCAGTCAAGCATTTGTAAGTGGCTACAATTTTGTAATCTAGTGCAGAAATGGCGGACTCCACCACGAACAATGGAAACTCCTACTGGGAAGGTAATTACATATGTAAACACGTTGAATGACTTGCTTAAAAAGTTTGACTATAACTTATAATCAAAAATGGGTTTGATATAATAATCTCAAAAATAGTTTGAAACTAAAAAGTGAAAACATCAATCATAATATTCAAGACCTTAATTTAATTCCTTCATCTAAAATTCAGTTACAGTATTCCATACCTTTCTGTGTTTCTGTCTGACTGATTATGGATGCACACACACACACACCTCTCTCTCTCTCTCTCTCTCTCTCTCTCTCTCTCTCTCTCTCTCTCTCTCTCTCTCTCTTTTAACTAACATTATTATGTGTTGAGAGCAGAAGTGTTTTAACAAGTCTCTGATCACTGAGGAGCCGATCAATCTCTTCCTTTAATCTCAGATCTCTTTAGCGTTCTGACACCTTCTGCTTCCATCTGTCTGATATTTAAACTGAACTTCATGTTTACACCTCATTCACTTTAAAAAACATAAAAGACGAAGTCTGTTCATAATTTAAGGGTGAGTAACGATTAAAGTTGTAGTTCCACATGTAAAGTTAACCATGCTCAATTATTCACTTTGAACTGCTTCACTCTTTTTATTTCAAAGTTAAAAGTGTTCTTTCTGTTTTATTGTTATTTTTAACATTTTCAAATATGTTGTTAATGAAGTAAATGAGAACTAAAACTATGGTTGGGGATCATTCATGATCCTGGTAATCATGTTGTTCGGAGACGGAATGCAAACAGTCTCTGGTGTCAGATACAACAACTGGAGCTTCTTGTAAGGACGGTCGCTGCATGCATTTGAACAAATGACCAACACTGTTGTTTTTTTGTCTCAAATGATTTAACTTGTGAAATAATCCTAGTAGTGCACTGATTTAGTGTTGCACTTCCATAAAGTTTATTCGACCGAATAAAAAAAAAAACAGAATCGGAGGAGCAGAGGCTGGAAGTACAGGTCGAGCTCCAAAAAACACTGGACACTTTGTTTCCCACGATGCAACTGGAAAGACCCTCTTCACACCTCCAGTTTGTAATGCGGGTTATAAATGTGTACTCCGACTCCAAACTGAGAAAACACTGATGATATCATGATGACATAATCTGGGGTTATTTTCCCCAGACTTGACAAAGCTCCTCCAGAGCCACAGCGAGCATTATGCAACTGTTTTTACGGGCTGAGTAGTGCATGATGAGTAAACTGAAATATACTTTTACAGTGTGTCATGTTAGAAAAAATTAAAAACTGTTTCTTTAGTGTTATTTATCTGTACTTTTTGTATATTTATAATTTAAAACTCGCTCTCTCTTTCTTTCTTCCTCTCTCTCCCTCTATCCTCTGGCCGTGTATCTCAGGCCATAGATCTAATCTCCAGGTGGCTTTGACCTTTGATCTTCCACACACACTGACCATGTATCACACACCCTTTCTGTTCTCTCTCTCTTCTGCTCTATAACCAGATTTTTTCCCCTCTTTCCCTCTTTTCGTACATGCAGAGGCTCTCTGATCCTCCCTGGTCTCGCCCTCTGTCTTTAATCAGTCCTCGGTATGAACACCATCAGGTATTGATGTTATTGATCAGCAACTGTAATCTGCAGTCACAGCTCAACGTTTTTCTCCTCTTCTCTCCTTGCCTCCAACTTCACATTCCTTCACACAGACGCAGAAAACAGCCTGCAGACCTTTGAAAAGTTTGAAACTTTTGATGCTTTCAGACAACATCAGCACACAGTGTGTCTGCTGTTCTGGTGGTTAAAGTGGGAATAAAAACCAGCTCTGGACTTGAAATTCACACCAGCTCCCCCTAAACCCACCAGGAGATAGACCCCCACACATACACACCAAGTCACACTTAACAAGAATTACAGCTGCAGTAGGCAACTTTTATAAAAATAACTTTAGGAACTTTCACTATATCCTGATTGTAGTAGATGAGACAGATAATATGGCTCCTCCTAATTTCTTAAATGAACTATGATCATCTGTAGATCCAGTCAATAGAAGAAATGTCACCACAGATAGAGACAGCAGTCCTAATTACTGACAGAACAACCACAGTGACTGTCTGTGGTGGTCACTCCACAAACACCACCACCATCAAACAGTTTATGACGCACAAACTGCCGGTCTGAGCAGCAGCTCACTTTAGGCTTTTGACGAAACATTTGAAAATATTCATTAAATCTGACCGCATCAGTTTCATTTATGATAACTGAATTCCAGTAAAGTTCACTGCTTTAAATGTACGCCTCTACTTCAGGCAGGTTAACCAGGTTAAGGTCACACGATGATACCCGAGCCAGTTCTATTCGCTGGATGAAGACCATGGTTGAAAGCTCTGAATGCCGGTAAGTAACTCTTCACCACATACAGTTATATCTTTTTGTTACAGTCTTGTAAATGCCTGCCTCAGTGTAAGGTTTTGCCACAATGTATTAGTAGGATAAAATATATCATCACTCTCACAGTTTGGAAAAATGGGCAGCATGAGGATTTGAGCGACTTTGACAAGGGCCACATTGTGATGGATGTTCTTTAAAGGACCAGTGTAGGAGATACTATGGTGGCTGTGAAGCTTACAAAATGCCCTATATGGAGCCAGTGTTGGTTTGTCCCTTCTGGGCTACTGTAGAAACATGGCACCTAAATATACAATTATTCACAATATATAATAATATTCAGAACTTTCTTGTAGTGCCTGAATGTTGAACTGGCCCTCCTATGAGATAACAATACGAACAGTGGCCCCAAGGCAATATGAGATTGAGACCCCCTTTTGGGGGATCTACATAATTTTCCCTACAGGAGGTTACTGAGGTAGTCAAACAACTCAACAGTGGCAAAGCCCCGGGGATTGCTGAGATTCGCTCAGAAATGCTGAAGGCTCTGGGTGTTGAGGGGCTGTCTTGATTGACACGCCTTTTCAACATCGAGTGGAAGTCGGGGACAGCGCCGAAGGAGTAGTGGACTGGGGTGGTGGTTCCCCTATTTAAAAAGGGAGACCAGAGGGTGTTTGCCAACTACATCACACTACTCAGCCTCCCTGGGAAAGTTTACTCTAAGGTGCTGGAAAGGAGGGTTCGGTTGATTGCAGAAGCTCTGATTGAAGAGGAACAGTGCGCGTTTTGGTCGTGGAACAACAGACCAACTCTTCACTCTTGCAGGTGTCTTGGAAGGGGCCTGGGAATATGCTCATCCGGTCTTCATGTGTTTTGTGGATTTAGAGAGAGAGAGAAGGCGTTTGACTGGGTTCCCCAGAATATTCTGTGGGAGGTGCTGCGGGAGTATGGAGTGAGGGTGTCACTTATCAGGGCCATCCAATCCGTACTTCCAAAGCGAGAGTTGTGTCCGGATTGTTGGTCGTAAGTCGGACTCGTTTCCAGGGGGTGTTGGCCTCTGCCAGGGCTGCACCAGTCCTGTTTGTGATTTTCATGGACAGGATATTGAGGGTAGAATGGAGCGGGAGATCGGGCGGAGAATTGTGGCAGCAGGGGCGGTATTGCAGTCACTTTATCGCACTGTTGTCACGAAAAGAAGAGTTGAGTTGAGCCGAAAGACGAAGCTCTTGATCTACCGGTCAATCTTTGTTCCTACCCTCACCTATGGTCATGAGCGATGGGTCATAACCGAAAGAACGAGATTGCGGGTACAAGCGGCCAAAATGGGTTTCCTCAGGAGGGTGGCTGGCGTCTCCCTTAGGGATAGGGTGAGAAGCTTGGTGTAGAGCCGCTGCTCCTTCATGTAGAAAGGAGCCAGTTGAGGTGGTTCGGGCATCTGGTAAGAATGCCTCCAGGGCGCCTCCCGAGGGAAGTGTTCCTGGCACATCCAGCTGGGAGGAGGCCACGGGGCAGACCGAGGACCAGGTGGAGAGATTATATCTCCATACTGGCCTGGGAACGCCTCGGGATCCCCCAGTCAGAGTTGGCTGATGTGGCCAGGGAAAGGGAAGTTTGGGGTCCTCTGCTGGACCTGCTAGCCCCGTGACCTGACCCCGGATAAGCGGATGAAGATGATGATGATGATGATGATTTTGTTTCTGTGTTTAAACAGACTACAAGGAGTTTTATACTGATCCTCTATATGACCTACATAAACATACAAGACCATCAGTGAGAAGACTGGCTATTTCTGTATAGTTGTTATTAATGTCTGCCACCAGGTAAGATTCCCCTTCAAATCAATGAAACGAGATAGAATCACTACCGCTTTTGTCCACAGGGGCTGCCAGAATCAACACAAAATGGAAGTTCCTTGTAGGAGCTTTAAGCACTTTATGTTTGACAGAGATCACAGGGATGAGTATGACCGTATCAGTTGGTTTTACTAAGGTTTTACGGGGAGAGAAAGGACACTGTTTAAATTCTAAGTAACTATTTAATATTCAACATAGTGTGCTTTACAGCTTATTTGTATTTTTAATCATGTATTTACTTCTTTTCTGTATTATACTGTAAATAAAGTGGCGCTGTCCACTCACTTTATTTCTGTGTTTTTGTTTGTTTGTTTTTTGTCCACACACCTCCTTTAGGGGGTCATCTTGGAATAAAGAAAAGTCTAAAAGTCTAAAAAGCAGCGGGAGGTTCAGTCTCTTTGGTCTCAGATTTTCTTATTGATCGACTGAGTGAGGCAGCCAACCAAATTCTCTCCTTCTCCTCCCCTTTATGTTTCTGCCCTCTTCTCCCTCCCTCCCTCTCCCTTCCTTCCTTGGTGAATGAATCCACTTTAAAAAAAAATATACACCACATATTCATCTTGGAAACTAGTTTCTCCTGAACTTGTTCTCTTCACTTTGTGTTTGGAATCAAACTGCTGATGGTTTAAGTTGCTCTGGATGTGAAAGTTTTGTCGAGATCAGAAAGTCGTGTTGTTCCAGTGTGTGTATTTATCCATTATTGATGTTCCCGAAAGTTCCTGCGTTTCAGCTGCGAGTGGTTTATTTTTCTCAAGATAAAAAGATTATCAAAAGATCTGCGGTTGTTTAGAATCGATAGGATCTCACAGCTGGATGGGAGAGAGTTTCAGGGGATAAAAAACAGAAAAATATTTCATCTGCAAATGTTTTGTGGGGACCAAACAGTTTGATACAACCCAGATACAGCGCAGCTACTGTTTGTCTTTTTTATAAATGTAATAAATGCAAAGAAAGATCTGTGCCACCATGTCTCTTAAAGATTATGTCTATAAACTTACCTTACTTATTGCATCAGCAGATACATTTTAAAAGAAATTTGTGCTGCTGGGATTACAGTTTACGCTCTTTCAACATGAGGAAAGCTTTTAATAAACATAGATATCTGTAAAGATGGTGGCCTGGGTCCAGTGAGAAACATTTAAGAGAGACTACTGGATCCCAAGTTCCCTTAATTGACTTCCTGCACAAAGTGTCACTGTGCCCACTGTGCTCAGATTATGAAAACTAATTATGAAAAGAAGGATCCTCAATATTTACAGCGCATTCTTACTACACAAATAATAAAACAGCGTAAAGAAATTAGAAACATCTGGCGGATCTGGAACAACATGGTGGGCCGACTTTGGCCCGTGGGTCCCACTTTGGGCAGCCCTGCACTAATGAAAACATGCCTATATGTAAATGTTACACACTGAACCTTTAAGATTTAATATGAGTGAGGAGAGCAACCAAACCTTGATTTGGGTTAAAATAACAAGTTCACTAAGGTGTACACTAACTACTTGGTCAAGATTAGGGAACGATTGTGGTCATAGTTAAGAGAAACCAACGCTGACTGACTGTAATTAAATCCCCCCAATTTGTCGTGAACTGAAACCAGGGCTGCCCGGAAGGAACTTAATCTAGGAACTGATGCATGACATGAAATATGATGAGCAGAAACATGATATTAACATGGTTTGTAGTAGTTCATAGTAATTAGCTAAACAAAACAAAAAAAACAGTGGTGCTTTAGTCTTACTTTACTCTTAGTAAATTCTTCATGTAACTGTTTTAAATTCAGATTTCAGATGAAAACTTCTCAGTGCTCTACTTGCAGATCTTTATCCCTACAAACAGTTTTAAGTAGTCCATTTATCCACCCGCATCTTTTCTCTGAGCCTCCTGACAGCAGCAGTACATTTCACCATCAGAGCCTTCAACCTGCTAAGTTCCCTTTAATCCTGAGAAAGTATCTGCGCATACTTAAACGTGGGACAAAGCACACGGTGTCGACGTTTAAAGAAAGTACGAAGGAAAGTCGATGTTAAGTGCCGAGCGAAAAGGAGATCAAAACCAGGACAATATGTGTGTTTAGCTCCGACAAGCTTGGAGTTTGTTGTTAAAGTTAGTGAAGATGGAGAGAGAGAGCGGAGAGAGAGAGAGGGAGGGAGTTTGGTGAGGGGGGTTAGGTTTCGATTAGTTAAGAGCACAGAGGCTGTGATTCTGCTCAGCTGGAGAGAGAAAGTATCGACGTGGAGTCAGAGAACCTCGGCTTCCCCTCGCTTCCCTCCCCTTCAGTCCCTCAGGTAGGCATTAAAACCCAGCCGAGCGATGGAGGGATGGAAGGATGGAGAGATGGAGGGATAGAAACCCCCGAGAGCCCAGCCGGAGCTTTGATTCACCGGGGTTTCTCACATCAACTGCGAGAGTCTGGGGCCCTCAGCTCGAGGAGGGCCCGCCGTCTTTAAAACCACAACGCTGTCAAAAATTAATCGCCGCCGCTTTACTTTTCAATTATCAATTCAGTGTCGAGCCACGCTGCAGCTTAGAGCGGGCTTAACGTTACTAACGGCTGTTAAGACGCAGGGGTTTGTGGGATTGGGGAGGCAATATTGTGTGTGTGGTGTTTTAACGAGGTGAGGAGATCAGAGACGAGATCATCTGAATACACTTAGAGAAGTGAGGAAGATGGTACGTGTTTTCATGTTTGAATGGATCTGGTCGTGCAGAAGTCGGATCAGAGCTTTTACTGTAAACTGCAACTGTTAGCATGTCCCGCTAGCTAGCATACTACCAAAACTAGTACGTGTTGCTGGTTCCAAGACCAAGTAGCATATTATTAACTTACCACATTAGCTTGTGGGTTACATGTTACATTTAATAAAAAGCTCTGTTCATGATCAGAACACCTCTGTGTGCAGCTGAGGTACTGAAACTGCTGTTTTTATCATACGTCAATGAATTAAGGATTTATTTCAACCACAGCAGAGTTGGTGATTGTTGGAACAGTGGAAACACTAACAAAGACAGTTCTGGTGAGTTTTATTTTGTGTCTGTCCACTCTCAATGAAGCTACGATGTTACAATGATATGTGAGGTAAAATGAGCGTTTTTGTCAATGGAGTCTGGTGGTGAGTGATATTACTGCTGGTATTGGTTAAACGAAAGGTTTATCTCTGTAGGGATCCTTTCCATAATGTTGTCAGACAAACACTTTTTAGTGGACGTACTTTAACAGCGCATTTGTCCCCAAGTATTAACGTTGATGTATGTTGCGGCCATTGTATCCCTTTTCACAAATATTTTCGCATCTAACTCTGTGAAAAAATGGTTTATGTTGAACAAACAAGTGTGATGGTTGGAACAGTGGAAAGACTAACAAAGACGGTTTTAGTAAGTTTTGTTTTTTAAATTTCTGTCCTATTGTTTTGGTCTGAGATGTTAGTGCTCCATCCAGTGGCAAATTCATTTTGTATGTATAACCTTTAAGGTTAAGAGCGAAAACATACTGTTATTGGAATACCAACAATAAAGCATTAATCTAACCTCTGTTTGCTCGTCCATGTAAGTCTGTCACCCATGGTATGTGGAGTACCGTTTTGAAGCCTAAACCTCGGCCTTATGATCATCGCCATGGCGGTTTTTTTTTTTCAAACATACTTATATTTGGAAACTAGAGACTGAGACCATAAACTCATTAGGAAACTGTTTACTGAGCTCATAAATCAAGTGACAAGTTGGCTCATTTCTACACAAGACTGTATGGTATCGGGGGTCATTGCAGCCAGTGGAGCTCCCCCTATAAAGACATTGTGTATAAATGGACTTCTTCTATTAAAACATTTTATATTATTTCATCAGTATTTTATGATATTGTCATTCATGATCTGCTTATACAGCAGCCTCCACCTATGGGAGTTATTATGTACATGTGTATTTATGTTTTTATTTATTTATCATTTCATGTTTTTATGTGTTTTTGTGCGAACGTGTATGTGTTGGCTACCTGTTGTGAACCAAATTGCCCCTTGGGGACATTAAAGACATTTCAATTCAATTCCATTCAATTATGTGTTAATAACACTCAATAAATGGTAATATACTGCTTATAAATGCTAAATAGGGGCACTTAAAGTATAGTGTTGCCGATAAAAGAACTGTAGTGTTATAAGACTTTAAGCAAAACCCTAATGTAAAATACTCAATTAAAGTAGTTTGTGTACACTAAATGTAACATCTGAATGTGTAAAGCCACTACTGACTGCTGCCGACAGCTTTATAATGAAGTTATAATCATCACAATAATCAATAAAGTACTGTGATCACTGACCATCTGCTTGTCACTTTTTGCAGCGTTCTGGCCCCGTACAGCGGTGAACTCTCTTCTCTTGATGAAAGGTACAAGAGCCTCAAAGAACAAACTTTCTAATGTTACATATTGATCAAAAATTACTTATGCAGCAAATTTAGGCCGCGCTCCTTCCCCCTGCTTCTCTTAATTCCTTTCATCAGTCGGTGCGAAGGCTTTTCTCCATCGAGCGCGGCGCAAACCTCCTGACGAGGAGCCAATGACCTCATTATTTATTATAAAGAAGCTAAAGAAAAGTTCATCAGCTGCTCTACTTTACTGTCTTCACTTGTGCTCAGGAGCAAAATAAGCTGAGAAGTTCACTCTTTTACTTTTCTCATGTGCAGATGTTTCACTTCTTACAGCTGCAGCATCACTGGGGCTCTATCAGCAGGAGGAGCTGTGTGAGTAAAACAGGTTTAGGGGCGTCCTGATAGCCAAATGGTTATTGTGCATACTGTACAACATAACTGCAACAACGTCTGTTTGATTCCAGCCAGGGACGTTTGTTGTACATCACACCCCCAGCTGGTTTCCTGTCTCCCTCTGTACTGCCTACCATGTAATAAAAAATTAAATAAAGTAAATAAAATAAACTTTCATCAGTTTCATATACACATACATCATTGTGCACAGTGAAGATCAAACATCACCCTGTTGGAACAAGAGGAAAAACACATTTTTGACTGGAGGGAGGGGACTTTAATGTTTTATCTTAAAATTCCAGTAATTCACCCATTAATAACAGTGAAAGTAAGGTCCATTCCATTTCCATTTTTTCTATCAAAATGCTAAACTAATAGATTTGAATACATTAAGGAATCGTTAAGAAATACTGACACAGTTTAAGGAGTTTAAAATATTAAAACCACTTTAAATTAAACAAGTAATGTTAAAGACATATTTTGATTTACATCTTTAATGGCCCTTTATTTAAGATGCAGGAAATCTATTAAAACCCTTAATATATGATAATACATTCATATATCCTTTAATTAACCCCAAATTTGGGATGAACCTCTGAATTTGAACCTGAAGTGACAAACTGAGGTACTTTTATGGAACAAATTAAGGGGTTTAAGTAAATAAGTTAACAGCCTCTGGCTCTTGTTAGTAGTCAGTAAAGGAATAAATCAGTTATTCAGTTATTTTAAGTTATTCTTACCGAGCAAGTAAAAGAAATAATAGCCTTAATAAACCTAAATAAACTGGTATTAGTGGCAGTAGTAGCTTTGGATTTAAAATAAGAGTAGCAACAGTATCAGAATCAGAATCAGAATCAGAAATACTTTAATAATCCCAGGGGGAAATTACTTTCGTTCCAACTCCAAATCTACATACAACATATTTACATACAACATAACATATCTATATATAAATATATATATATAAACATATCTATATACACAAGGTAGTAGTAGTAGTAGTAGTAGTAACACTATTTGTAACTGAATCAATAATAAATGTAGTAATCGTATCAACAGTTTTTCCTGCTCTTTGTCTGAAGGGAAGAATGAGACGGACGTTTTCTGGGCTGCGAACCGCCTTTTGGCCTACAGCTGCTACTGACCACAGTGTTCAATGTGAGGAGTCAGGAGTGTCAGGGTGTCCAGGTGGTCTGTAGGGCTTTAACTCTCATGCCCCTGAAAAGTTTACATATAATAGTCTCTACACTGTCTGCTAAAGACAGAACACTCCCTAAAAGTAATCAGGATGTTGTTTTTCAACTTTGCAAATAAACTCACTTTAAAATATTTGTGACAAAGTTAAAATTCAAAAAGCGTGTGTGTGTGTGTGTGTGTGTGTGTGTGTGTGTGTGTGTGTGTTTGACTCTGAGGCTGATGAGCTTAGAAACACACACACACACACACACACACACACACACACACACATTACTGTCTATTTAGACCATCCCAGCTCCACACGCGTCCTCTGGTCCTCTGGGGTTGTGACCTCTGACCCCTGCTCTGCTCATCACAATGTCACCACATCCATCTGTGTGTGTGTGTGTGTGTGTGTGTGTGTGTGTGTGTGTGTGTGTGTATGTGTGTGTGTGTGGGAGGAGGAGGAGTTCCTGGAAACAACCCATCTGTCCCTTTTAGGACACACAGATGTTTGTATATCTAGCCATGTGAGGACCCTCATTGACATAATAGCACCTAACCATCACCTAAACCTAAAACACAGAATCAAGACAGAATTTATGAAACAAACAGAGATGCCACAGTGGGCAGTGAGTTGTTGCTCTTAAGCGCATTAACACAAAGTTATATCATTTTTTCTCCTAAATATAAAAATGTGTGTTTCATATTTCTCAGTGGGGTCTTTAAATTTCTACTTAGTTTCTCAGAATAATGAGAACACAACTTAGTATTACTGTAAGTAGTAGTAGTAGTAGCTACTGTAAAACCTGATGAGTTAATTCAACTGAAACTGTTTATTATTTATTTAAGAATTAAAGATAGTAGTATTAGTATTTATATTTAATTTATGTAAACTTACTTATTTTATTAAGATGTGTTGTAATTTACAATGTAATATTAATTATAGTAGTATTCGTATGATAAGGCACTAATTTATATGAATTCATAACTATTATGAGGTATTCATTAGGAAAGGATTTTATGATTGTAACAACATATATATACTGTATATATATATAAATTATTATGACAAATTGTCATATGGGATGATATTTGAGTCAAGAAGCCAAAATCTTTTCTAACAGGAGAACACATATCTAAGAGAAATGTGTTTTTCTTCGATTTTGTATGTTAACAGAAAGACCAAAGCAGATGAGAATGTAGAAACATAAAGAGATACAATTACAGGAAGGTATGAAATATTGAAATTAAAAATTAAAAAAAGGAGGAGAGAGGGGTACTTTTTGTGATACTAGTACTTTTTAATCAGTTAATAGAACCTTGATGAAAGAATCTCAGCTCTTCAAGTGCGTCATTACATCTTTATCACACTGGGTGTGTGAGGATGGTGTCCTGTCTTTCCACTTAAGACAAGGGGCTAGGACATGCAGATGCAAGTGAGTTTGACTGACTTTGTGAGAGGGGTTTCGGGGGTATGATTAGGGTATACATCTGTGAAAAAGTTCCAAATATAGTGGACTAAAGCTGGATAACTGACAGACAGGAAAAAAAACACGATATAGGGTTGCAGGGGAGCTAAGACACCTCTGGCAGGCAGGATCAGCATCAGGATATAACCTGGTGAGCATGCTCCTGCAGAGATACAAAACTATAAGAATTTTGATGTAATCAGTCAGTATTATACAGTAAGAAAAAAAAGTAAAAGGATTTTCATAGAAAGTGTAACTTATGGCAGCCTAGAAGAGAATAAATTAATCTAAGAACTGATGGAAGGTTATAAAAAGGTAAATGATAAGCACTAATGTAAGGTTTATGAATGGACATAAAAAAAACACTGGTACAGTCCTTTAATCTTTCTTTTACATTTTCCTTCAGGATATTGTTTTCCACATCTGTGTTTTGAATTCAGATTTCAAATGAAAACTTCTCAGTGCTCTACTTGCAGATCTTTATCCCTACAAACAGTTTTAAGTAGTCCATTTATCCACCCGCATCTTTTCTCTGAGCCTCCTGACAGCAGCAGTACATTTCACCATCAGAGCCTTCAACCTGCTAAGTTCCCTTTAATCCTGAGAAAGTATCTGCGCATACTTAAACGTGGGACAAAGCACACGGTGTCGACGTTTAAAGAAAGTACGAAGGAAAGTCGATGTTAAGTGCCGAGCGAAAAGGAGATCAAAACCAGGACAATATGTGTGTTTAGCTCCGACAAGCTTGGAGTTTGTTGTTAAAGTTAGTGAAGATGGAGAGAGAGAGCGGAGAGGGAGAGGGAGAGGGAGGGAGTTTGGTGAGGGGGGTAAGGTTTCGATTATTTAAGAGCACAGAGGCTGTGATTCTGCTCAGCTTTACTTCTGAAATATACAAAACCAACAGTGTGGTGCTTTAAAGAGCAGACAGAGCGGTTACATTGCCCATTTAGATCCAAGGTTTATTCCCCAAACCAACAAATAATATAGATAGATAGATAGATAGATAGATAGATAGATAGATAGATAGATAGATAGATAGATAGATAGATAGATAGATAGATAGATAGATAGATCACTTACACTCAATAAGTGATCCCTTTTTTAAAGTGAAGATAAAGGGAAATTGACCAGTGTGCTAGTGTATTTTTGCATTGTTAAAATCACATTTTGTAAAAACTAAGACATGAAAGAGTAAAGAAACTCAGCTTTTATTACGTTTTTTCATTTTTCAACAACAGCTGTGTTCCTTCTCTTTTTACCCTCTTATGCAGCACAAGCAGACAAGCTATAGCGAGGCTACTGTAAAGTAGCCTTCCAATGTCATTGGCTGTCTCTGCCAGTCATATGACCCTTGCCTTGCAAATCATAGCAGTGTATTGATAGTCTGCCTTCATTTCTGATGGATGGATGGCAGATATGGATTTAGTTTTAGCCGATATAATAACCAATAATTACCTGCTTCTCATGACCGATATGATAAGATAACTGAGAATTTCACATTTTTGTATTTTAAAAAGAAGTTCAGAGCCTGTAGTTTTTACTATTTGTTTGGTGTCAAATGCTAAGAAATGTAACACATTCATTTAGATTAATTTTAGAAATAACATGTTAGTACTGGGATGACCATGGTTTTCTGTTTATTTATCTGTTTTTCTTCAAATACTTTTGTTTGATTATTGCCAATCATATTTCTATTTTATTTCATTTTAGTTTCTATAATTACTATTCTGTCCTATTTTTCTGTACTTGTGTCATTTGACTTTGTTTGTTAATTGAGGTAAATTAATCAAGAAATAATTATTATAAAAAAATTAATGTTAAATGTTAAAAAACTAAAATCTATTTAATGATCTGTTATAGCCACAGTTTAAACTCAGAGATAGGCCAAAGACCAACATGAGGGAGAGGTGGAGTGGAGCCAAGAAATGGAAAAGAAGAAGAAAAAGAACAGGCAGACTAATTGAAGGGATAGAGTAAGAGATAAGTGAATGTAAGGAGGAAATAGAAAATGAGAGCAAAAAGACAACAAGGAAAAGAAAAGAAATGGAAAAAGTGAGGAGAGGGGGAAAAAAAGGCTTTTCCTGTAGGAAGCAGCTACTGATGTCCCACATCCATCGTTTATTATTATCATTATTATTTTTTCCCCCCATAAAGAATAATGTTGACTTTACATTTGAAGGAGAGAATAAAGCTCCTGTCAGCGTCTTTAAATCGCTGATAAGCCCCATCGCAGCCTCCCTGACCTCTGACCTGCTTGTGAAAGTTCCAACATTGTTTTTCACTTGGAAAAAATTCATAGCATAATATTTCTTTAAAGTTCCTCCCATAATTTTCAGGAATCAGATAAACTCTCGTCACATCAGTCTCATGCTCGGTTTGAAAGATGAGATCAATATGTTCTTGTGTTTGATGTCTTGAACAAGCATCGGTACAATTCTGCTCTTAACCGCCGTGATTTGTACACCGGAGGGCATAACGATTGATCACGTTACCAAACCAAGAGCTGCTTGATGATAAATATTTTATTCCTGTGTGTGTCGATAAATGACTCCCTAACAACGCGCGAGTTGTTGTGAACTCATTCTGGACACAGATGATCTCAGTGAGGATATCGATGGATTGTTTATGAGCAGCTGATGGGAGATGAATTGGTTTTGTGGCGTTGCATCCGCTCTGTGTGTCGGAGCTGCTGCTCATAATCACGCCTCAGATGATTGACAGCTGGCTGTCTTTAGCCTCTGATCCATATATGGGAAAACAAATGGAGAGGGAAAGCTTGTAACTGCAGTTTGCAGCTGTAAGTCTCGTTTCAGTTTGTACTCATCAGGGTCAGGATGTGTGACTGTTAAAAACTGGTGAAAAATAAAGAGACTCCACTGAATGCATTACAGTCATTTTAAAAGCAAATAGCTGAAACTAACTTATTGGAAAGAAAGAAAAGGGATGACTTGGGAAATGATCAGAAAGAACAGAAAGTGGATTTGTAGTTGAAGCTATAATCCTACAGATTTCAGTCCTGGTTGTTTTGGTGTTACTGCATGGTCTAAAATCCAATAATCTGAATGTTAGGCCTTAAAATGTCTTACATATGGTTTCGACAGGTTTTAAAATTTGATTAGATTAATGAAGTTAACGTTAGTTGTATAAAGTTGCATTTTTAAATTTTTATTTAAATGTGTTTTTGGGAAATTTTTCTATTGTTGCAACTACAAAACATAACCCTCACTGAACCATCCTTCATATTCTACTCACTGTTTTTTGTTTTTCCAATATAGATGGAAAATACGTCTTAAATATCATTCATAATAAAAGTCTTAAGTTTAACCTGTGCAGGTTACTTTACAGTAGGTGATGTTTTATACATATGTTTCTCATGTACAAACAGTTCTTCTTCCCAGTGTGACAGTGAGTCAGGATAAACAATACCAGGAGCCTAAAACTGGAGCAGCTAAATGGAATTAGGCCATTTAAAAGTGTCTTCTGTTGAGCTAATTAAAGGTGTGTAACATTTGGGAGGCTATTTGCAGAAATGGAATATAATGTTCATAGCTATGTTTTCATTAATGTATTATCACCTGAATATAGGAATCTTGTTTTTGTTACCTTAGAATGAGCAGTTTTTATCTACAGACGCCAAGGGTCGCCTTTCATGAAGTCCGCCATGTTGAACTGCCATGTTTCTACAGTAGCCCAGAACAGCTGCGATCTGCAACTACACTGGTAGCTGGGAGTAAAAACCACAGTACCACACTCATCTTTTATATATGAATGTTTTCAAAATTTAGAAATAGACCAACTTGTAAAGTAAAATCCATATAATTGTAACGTTTGTTCCTGGGTATGCAGACTGAATCCTGGAGAAGAAGGGCCCACTCTGTATGAAATTCAGTTTTTATATTATATATTTGTTTTGCCAAATAATGTGTGGAGGGAAATGTAAGTGATGCGCCCCCCCCAAAAATAGGAAATGGTCAGGATGGATAGTAAATAAGTTCTATGAAAGAACTGAAAAATTATAGTAACATAGTGGTGGGTAGTCTATTACCAGTTTATATTTTTTTTACAAGAATTTCTTTGAAAGAGCTGAAAAATCTTTATGACAGGAAAAACTGACAAGAGCGCATTTACACCAATTTATACAGTATATTATTTAGTGGTAAGAAGTCTTATTTTCTATATTTGTTGAATTGTATGATTGCCTGTAATTTAGAATTGTAGGAAAACACATTTTTACATTTTTGCATGTTCATCTGAGCTGTTGTATGCCAACTAAAAAAGCTTATGCTACCAAGTGCAACAGTGTCTCCATTTTTCCATTGACTGCCAGATTACAAAACCCTTTCTAGGAAACATCCAGTTTATTTCTGGGATATTAGAAGCAAGGGGACGTGTAAAATGAAGCCTTACCAAAACTACTATGGAGGCAAATGCAAATACACTGAATGGATATTGCTTAAAACTCGAACCTCCCCAATTCAAATCCGGCTGGATATCGGCTCATTTCCTGTAATCTCTCTACTGTCTAACAGAGGCATAAAATACCCAAAACAAAAATTTATATAATGCATCATATATCATGTAGGCATCATATATATAATTTATATAGTTTATATAAATGCAAATCTGAAAGATTCTAACTTACAAACATGTAAAATGAATAGCACAATCCTTTAAAGCTACATATAGTTTGAAAGCTTTTCACCCTTAAACCTGCTTTGCAATGATTGTCTCTAACTAAAGAAAATGCATTATTAGAAACTTTTGCTGAGGGACATGCTGGTGCAGGTTTACAGGATCCCTCTGAAATTGAAAATCCTTCAAAGTCCAGCAGAAGGAGGAAAGAAAGATTTATTTTCACTCCACTAAATGGCAAATGTCAATTCTGTGATGCCACCACATCTCAAACACTCTCACATCAGTCTGTAATTTTACCTCAGAGTGAGCGCCAGTAACAAACAACAAACCTAACAACAAACAATAACAAACCCTCGTCTGCAGCAGACACATCGTGGAGAAGCGAGGTTGTCACCTGGCGGCGGTAAATCGCCTCCAGACCAGATTTCTCAGGTCTATTACAGCCGGAAACCAAGCAGGAGAGACGGCGGCGGGCAGGATGTGACCGGCAGCAGCATCGACTGGTTAAAGCTGAAGATTGGTGAGAGCGGACAGATCGATGGGCTCGGAGCCTGGACAGAGAGCTGGACGCACAGAGAGAGAGAGGCCTGTGATTACTGCAGAGAGAGAGAGAGAGAGAGGGAGAAGGGGGGGAGAGAGAGAGAGAGAGAGAGAGAGAGAGAGAGAGAGAGAGAGAGAGAGAGATTGGCCTGTGATTACTTTGATTGATTGTTTTTTTTATTCTGTTTATTTGTTGGAGAGTTCAAAACTGTGTTGAATGGAGATAGACCCAGCAGGTATATATTTATTGAAACAAACAAACAAACAAAGGCCAATATGGTTGTTTTCCACAATGTCAGAATGGTGGTGATGTTGGATTTCATGAATGGCCACCTTAAAGTGAGGTATCTTAAAATTAAGTTGCAAGAAACAGTGATTTGGACAGGCTAACCCCTCCCACACAAAATTGCACTTGATACAAATACATACGTACAAAATTCTCTGACCAAAACAACTGGGCGCTACCCAACCAAAGTCCATTGACAAAACACACTTCCAACTGGACTGAAACAAAATCAAACTAACCAAAACCGTAGTTGTTAGTCTTTACAACAATCACTAGTGCTGGTTTGGTCGAAATAAACCCTTTATTCACCGACATAGATGAGAAAAGCATCAGTTTCTCTCTCCTCAGTTGTACACTGAGGGACTCACATGCACAAACATGCACGCATGGCCAGACCAGCTCTGTAAACAAGCCACAGAGGCTGCAATAGCAGCACAGGCAGAGGGAGTGTGACACCATTCACTGCTCAGGACATGACCCCATTATATGTGTACATTGCTAAATGTTGTTTGCTGCTATATTAATGTTTTAAATCTCATATATAATCTTTAAATGTCGATTCACTGGTTGCAGGTTTCATCTGAATCAGAGGGAATAACGTGTGTGGTAACTGGATTAGTGACAGGATAATTATTCATAAACTGATGGTCTGATTTGTTTGGTTAAGAAAAATAAGAAAAAATAAAATGATCGATATCCGACAGAGGAATTTGATTCCAAAAACAGAAAAATTATAGTCCAGCCCAAATTATGTGTATTCATGCAAAATAAAAGAAAGTAAGTTTCTAAATTACTTCCTCAGAGTGGAGTTTATTTTTTCATAGTTGAGTATATTTTTTTTATGTACATCTTAAATAGCAGTTTTTGGAAGAAGTAAAAGTAATGTGATTTGATGAACTGAATCAAATCAAACAGCTGAGTCCTGTGAGTCAGAAGTAGAAATGTGGCTCTGCTGAGTGAAACTGAATATAGGAAACATAGGGAAGTATGGAACTCTGAAGTCTGAAAATAAGAGCCAGGATTATTTCAGATGCTGTACAGCAGTAAAAAAAATGGGATAGAGATAAAACATCAGTCTGACACATTATCCTGCAGAACACAAACCTGTGTACAAAAAGTCACAAAGAGAGTAAAGTACACAAGTCCATGAAACGGGAGTGTGTGTGTGTGTGTGTGTGTGTGTGTGTGTGTGTGTGTGTGTGTGTGTGTGTGTGACCTTGACATTGACAGAGCTTTAGCCTTAGGCCTGTCCTTTAGCTGCAGGGTACACACACACACACACACACACACACACACACCTCTCCCAAACACATAGCAACACATGCACACTTACACACAAATATACACACGTAGTACACACTGATGGAGATGCACAGATGACACATGCATATACAGGGACACAGATGAAAGTATGTACAGATATCATCGGGTAGACAGACAGACACACACACACACACTCACACACACACACACACACACACACACACACACACACACACACACACACACACACACACACACACACACACACACACACACACACACAGAGTTCCCAGTGTAGCCAGCAGGGCTGTGCCTCATTAATATTGCATTGATTGGACAGAGAGGAGCAGTGGACTGGAAGAACTGTGTGTGTGTGTGTGTGTGTGTGTGTGTGAGAGTATACAGTATGTGTATGTGTCAGGTTAGAGGAGACAGGAAGGAGGGAGGAGGAGTAGCGTGAGACAGATGGACATCTGGGACGAGGACTAACAAAAAAGTCTGTACAAACTGAAACGTGTGTGATATATACATTGTGTGCAGTTAAGACTGCAATTGATCTCATATCTAAAAACTACATTCACCATACCTCAATCTAACATGAGAGGACCTAGAAGCTGGCACACACTACAGCGTATCTGCAGAGTTTTAAATGCCAATTCTGAATGAAGTTCAAGACCATTTTCCAGTAACAAACTGGTGAAAAGGAGACAACTATGTCAGTTATTTAAGTGTAAGGACCTTTTGATCAGAAATGTTCAGTGAAACATAAAGGTGTGACTGAATACTCTCTATAAAATTCTACTGTCCTGACTAAACAGTAGCCTATAATTATTGATACAAACACAGAGAAACAAACTGATTTGGCGCCCCCAGTTTCAGAGTGCAATTCACCTATACATCTCTGTTGGAAATAAGGACCACTGTGCATTTGTAATGATTACATTACTTATAATCAAAAACTAGCATGTCCACAATTTTTCTAACACAGCCAAACATCAAGCAGGTCCAACTAGCATAAACAAATGCCACACACCAAAACATTTATAGCCTTAGCTAAGCGGTTACGCACCTGGCAACACAAGTTACATAGTGTGAGAACAGGCGTCCAGAGTGTGGAGTGGGAATGAAAGGCACATTGGAGTATAGGTCTCTACTTTCTTTAACACTTATATCTGATTTCTGTGGCTTTTGTCTCCAAATTTACTGGTTTTGATTGACACAGTTCTTCTCTGGATCACTTCATCCATTAAACAAGCTGATCAGCATCTTTCTGCAGGCTGATGGATACCTTCAGCAGAGTTTGCCTCTGCCTTAGATATCAGATTTTCTTCGTCTTCTGCTCATCTAGGTGCACTCTATATCTAACCTTGCTGATGCAGCAGGGGCCACAGCTCCTGTGAGATGGGGACCTTGAGGACCTCGCGCACAGATGTTGACAGAATCTCAGATCAGTCTGTGGGTGATTATTGGTCTCCACTTCTTTGTTTACAGAGAATCCTTTCTCGTTGAAGCTCTTCGCAAACCTTCCAGTTAATGATAATGTTGACTCAAGAAACCACAGAGGCATACATCCATTGGTGCGTTGGTGGGAGAGCAAGGTTTCATTCTTAGCTTCACCAGAAAAGAAGCTACCAGACTGTTGGATAATGGCATCACCTGCAACAAACAGCAGACAATATTATCTTTAAGATTTATGTTGAATGTGTGTTATATTTACACCAGTAAGCCCCGTTTGGCAGTGGGGGAAGAACTACCCAGCCATGTGACTCAAATAGTACAAAAGTATTAGCATTAGGGGTGTGCATCATTCCTATCTAAGACAGTCCGATACGTATCTACATACATGGGCTACGATATGATTCAGGGACGATGCATTCAATATGTAACAATTTGCTTTGAAGCGATTCGATGCAGTCTGATACAGATCTTAACATTTTGTTTAATGTATACATTTATTTTCCTTTCTAAATGTCTCATTTGAGAATAACATGTCAATGTGTTAATTACCTTTCCAGTGACACAGACAAAGACTTTCTGCCATGATTACCTTAGACCTCGCCCAGTTGGAGCTACGTTGTGGCTGGAAAGTCTTTAATATCTGTGTCTTGGGTGTTCTTGCTTGTGCTGTGTTAGCATCCACAGTCTCCTCATCGCCTGTGTAGGTGTCACCATGCTGTCTCACCAGATCAGTGTTAAGATTTGTCGTGCTACAGCTGTACTTAATAGCTGTCCAACAGATCTTACTAATGGCTAGACCTTTGTCCAACTTTCCTTTCTTCATAGATATTTCAAATGTCTTCCAAACTTTAGATTTGATGGTGCGCTGTAAATCATGTTGTTGTTGTTGGACATGTTTCTTTATGTACCAACCAAGCCACAGTGAACCAGTTCATAACTTTAGAATTGGACCATCAATCGGTTCATAGTACATTTGGATCAATACAGCAGTCCGAGTACTGATGTAGTCGCGTCTATAACATTAAAAACGACTCGTATCGATAAATCTTTACACCCCTAATTAGCATTAAAAAGCTTGAAGTACTAAAAGTTAAAGTACTTATTATGTGGAATGACCCATTACAGAATCAAATAAATTATATTATTGGACTATAACTATTGATGCATCAGTGGGTAAACATCCCTTTAATGTTGCAGCTGGTAAAGGTGGAGCTAATTTGAACTACGTTATATACTGCTGTGATCAATAAAGTATTATCTATAATAATACAGCATTGTTTATTTGTTGATTAGATTTTGAGGAATGAAAGACAGAAGGGTGAAATGGAGGAAGGAAAGAGAAGGGGTAGAAATAGGAAAGTGGAAATGGAAGAAGTGCTAGATTTTTTTTAGGGAAAGCGGGTTGGAGGAAGGAATGAAGGAAGAAGGGATGGAGGAAGGAGTCAAGGTTTAGGATAAAGGATGAATGGAGGAAGCACAGATAAAGGAATGTGAGTGAGGGAGAAGAGGAAGGAGGAAAGAAGAAATTAGAGAAAATGAAAGGCAGGTTGCAGTAAGGACAGAAGGGGTGGGGGACAAAGGGGATGACAGAAAAAAAAAGGAAAGGACTGATGGAGGCAGAAAAGAGATAGACAAAGAGAGGGACAAAGGAAGGTGTTAAAAGGGAGATAATATGAAATATCAGTGTGAGGAAGAAAATAGAGAAGTACTGAGAAGGAGAGAGAGAGAGGGGGAAAGGAAAGATGAACAGGGCAAAGGAAAGAAAGAGAGCAGGGAAAGGAGGGATGGATGGATGGATAGATGAAGGAGGGAAGGGAGGTGAGACAATTAAAACAGTCAACAGGCACTTTGGATTCCCCAGACTGCGTCTCATCATTACATCACACACACACACACACACACACACACACACACACACACACACACACACACACACACACAGAATTTACAGGCACAGTGAGACAGGCGGGCCAGACACGAAGCTCTTTGGTTGCCGCGGGAAACACTTCCTTGTTTGCCCTAACGCCCTCACTTCCTGCCCGCTGAGACGTTTAGAGAGCTGTGTGTGTGTGTGTGTGTGTGTGTGTGTGTGTGTGTGTGTAGTTTTTATGTTGGATGGCTAATTTTGACAGCATGGGAATGAGAGAGTAAGTAATGGTCCCGGCAGACGTGTGTGTGTGTGTGTGTGTGTGTGTGTGTGTGTGTGTGTGTTTGTGTGTTTGTGTGTGTGTGTGTGTGTGTGTGTGTGTGTGTGTGTGTGTGTCCAGAGAGTTCCATCCATTAGTGATAATGGGGAAACAGAGCTGCTATTAGCTGTTAATGGACAAACACACAACCACACTGCAGGCTTCCTTTCTCTCTCTCTCTCTCTCTCTCTCTCTCTCTCTCTCTCTCTCTCTCTCTCTCTCTCTCTAACACATCTGTTTCTGTTTTAGCAAAATGAAAATGTGTTCCATCTTCGTGTTCTACAGATTGAATTTTGGACTCGAATGATGGCAGTCTGATCCAGTGCTCATCAACGTTCACTGGGTACTGGCCCCTCCTTGATGAGCACACATGCCTCAGGGGCCCCCTCCGTGAGAAAAACTACTGGTTTCACTCACTTAAGGTGCTTATAGAGTGTTCGATAACAACAGTGGTAGAAGTTCCTTGCATGTCCCACTGTGCGGGATGGGTCTAAGCCTCAGCCTGATGAACCATCGTGCTACAGTGACAATATTCCGTATCTGTCTTTGGACGTACCACATAACTGGTCTGGCCCAGTGACGGCCCACACAGCCCACTTACATTCGGCCCATATACAGCAATGAATTACCAGTCCAACCAGAGTTACAATGCAATGAAAATGTGGGAGAAAGTAAGAATTGCAATTCATTCATTCATTAAGAACTGAAGGCAACTTGTTCCAGTGAGAATAAAATTGCTAGTAGTTTGGTGACGTATGGCTTAATGTTTTACTCAGGGGACTGCAATGATTGGTTACAATACAATACAAAATTGGTTAAATTTGCATTAATTGTTGTGATCGCAACTTCCTGGAGGTGGTCCAGATCCAGGAAATGCATGCTTGAATCTGTCTGTCGTGCTGTCATCAATAGTATTGAATGGGAGATTCTATTTGTAGGACGAAAGTATATGTGACCATAGCTTTAGACAATGGAAGAGCTTTGCTTTTAATGTGAGGGGGAGGGAGAGATGTAATTCATTAACAGCCTTTTGAAGCCTTTTAAACTTAAAATCTGGCGGCTGAGGCACAGGCTGCTTCCACTTCCACTGTAGGCTGGAAGTGATTTTGAGGAGTAACCAGAAGGTGAAGTGGCCACGTTCGAGTCACATTTTGGCAGATATGTTTGGGAGGAAACATAATTGCCGCCTGGATTATCTTCACTGGCAACTTTTTAGAGAGTCGAGGAGCTGATGAGTTCAAGTCCTGCACTGAAGTCATAGCGAGGAGGATGGTTGGATCACTGTGTTTAAGGTTAGTGAAAGATGGTGCTCCAGTCTCGTGTCCAGGGTGACCAGGTGTCCCACTTTATTTTTATCCTCCGTCCAATGTCCCACATATTGAGACAATGAGACAATGTAACATTTTCCTCTTTACTCCCTTCCCTCACCCCTCCACCCCTGCTATATCTTCACTCTCTCCACATTCTTCAGTCCCTTCTTCTCCTCCTCCATCGTGTTCTCTGTCTTTCCTCCCTCCCCTCTTTCTTTCCCCTCACTATCTCCCACTTTACACCTTTCTTCTATTTTTTAATCCCTCCCTTTCATCTTTATTTTCTCCCCTCTCTTCCATCCCCCTCCTACCCTTTCTACCCCCTCTCTCTTCTGTGCTCTCCTCTTTTTTCTTACTCTATATTTTTCTGTTTCCTCCCTTCTCCTCTCCACCCCTCGCATTTCTTCCTCCTTTTACCTATTACACCATCATCTTTTACTCCATCCCTCATAGCCCTCCCCTTTTCTCCCCTCTCTGTTCCTCTCTTCATTTCCATGTATCTTGCCTCCCTCCTCTCTCCTCAACTGCCTTTTCTTCTTCTCTTCCTTCACATTATCATTCCCTTTTCCTCCCTTCTGTCCATGCCCCACTTCCCTCACCCCTCCCACCACCACCATTTCTCCTCTTTCTTTAACTTTTCTTTTGCACTGCCCGTTCTCTTCCTCCCAATTTTATCACCTTTCTCCGCTCCCTCTCTCCCCTTCTCCTGCTTTCTGTCTTCCGCCACTTTCCTCCCTCTTCTTATGTTCCATCGCTCTCCATCCTCCCCTCTTCCATCTCTCTCCTCTCTCCTACTTTTTCTTTCTGTCTTCCTTCACTTTGCTCTCTCCTCTTTTGCTCTTCTTACTCCCCCTTTCCTTCATTCTTTCCTCCCTATTTTCCCATCTCTCTCCCCTCCTCCTTCTCTCTTCTCTCATGTTTTTTCTTCTTTTTAACTATAATTTCCTTCTTGCTCTTGTTCCTCCCTCTCTTCTCCTTTGTCTCTTTCTTTCTTTCTTTCTTTCTTTCTTTCTTTCTTTCTTTCTTTCTTTCTTTCTTTCCCCATTTCTCTCTTTCCTCTCCCTCATTCCCTTCCACCTCATCTCAACCCTTCCTCCCATTTTCTTCTCCGATTTCTTTCTTTCTTTCCTCCCTTTTCTCCCCTCCTCCTCTTGTTTTCCTCTCCTCCCTTCCTACAGTCAATCTCTCTTCCTCTCCATTTTCCTCTCTTTTCTCTCCCCTCTCCGCTCCATGTGCCCCCCCAGTCCCCTCTCCCTCTCTCCTATTAAGGTCAGGATGGTGCTAAGTGTCTATCAGTGCTGATGAGGCTCAGGAGACTCCTTTGTTCTCAATGAGGGTGAAAATTCGAAACAGCCACAAGAGTGAATGGCCTAACCCCCACCCCGTCCTCCCCTCCATCTTCGCCTCGCCCCCCCCCACCTCCATCCCCTCATCCCTCCATCCTTCATCCCGTCGTCCGATCAATCGCTCCTTCTCCCTAACAACTCTATTGATCAGATGCACTAACAACATCTTTCATTTATTAATTATGAAAGAAAGTCTTCCTGGGATTTCTCTCTCTCTCAGTTTGTTCTCCCGACCCCCCCCCCTCCTCCTCCTTCCTTCTCCCTCCATCCATCTGCCCATCCCTCCATTTTAGAGCTCTGATATCTCTAATTTCTCTTATGTCTTTAAAAAATATGTTCTATTGGCTTTTTTCCTCTTTTTTCTCATTTACTTAATTTTCCCCGCCTTTCCCCTTCTTTTATTCCCCCTGCGGAACAGTGTGAATACTGTTGCTATGCAGAAATATTCCAATACCCTAGGCGAAAATATGTACACATTTGGACCACATGCAAAAAATGTTTTTTTGCAAAGTGGCACACCAGCCCCCCCTCTGGAAACGCTCCTGGTTTTTACAGAGAGATGAAGATCTGTGTCCAGTTGACAGAAGAAAGGAGGAGGCAGGTAAGGACAGCAGGAAGTATGTAAAGAAAAAAAGAGATATGCTTTAAGGATAATGGATCTGTCTACTTGTTTTTTGTTCCTGTAACTGATCATAGACCACTCCTTATATTGGCCACCCAGAATTGTAATGCTGCCCGATGTCTCCTTTTTGTCTTCTGTACATTTGATATCTTTGTAGCTGTGGTTTTGACCCCACCTTAGTTATGTCTCTGTATTATCTGCCCGTTGACTCCACATCGTTGCCTCCTCCTCATTGTTTATTTCTTCTTGTTGTCTCTTCTTTGTTTTTTTGCCCCTATTTGTTGTCTCCTCCTTGTTGCCCCCACTTGTCTGTCTCCTTCTTATTTCCCCCTATTTTTTAAAACTCCTTCTAGTTGTCTCACTCTCATTGACCACTCCAGGTTGTCTCCTCCTTGTTGCCTTAATCTAACCACTTCCTGTTGCCATCTCCTTTTTATCTCCTATCCTCCTTGATGACCCGTTTTTTGTTGTCCCTACTTGTTGTCATCTCCTTGTTGTCTCCTCTCTGTTGCCTTCTCCCTGTTGACCTGTCTTTATTGTCTCCACCTTATTTTCCCCTCCTTGTAGACCCCTCCATGTTGTCTCCTATTTGTTGCTTCCTCCTAGATGCCTTGTCCTTCTTGTTGTCTTCTCGTTGTTGACTCCTCTGTGTTGTCTCCTTCCTGTTATGTCCTTCTTGTTGACCCGTATATGTTGTTTCCTTCCTGTTGTCTCCTCCTTGTTGTCCCCTCCATGTTGTGTCCTCCTACAGTTAGGTTTCCAGACTCGATGAGTCTTCATTGATTGGAGGAGTGAGCGCTGACAGACTGACAAATAGCCTTTTTATTAACGGCCTGTCTGTGCCTGGTAGCCAGAGATCGCAGAGAACAATTCAATTCAGTTCAATAGACTTTATGTCTCCCTGCAGGCCCATTTTCATTACAGGCATAAAAACACTGATTAAAGACAAAAAATAGACATCACTCTCATAAACTCTGCCTGTACCACACAGCGGTATCTTCGTGTGGTCTACCTGCCCGCTCCCAGGCCTCATGTGTTCACATTATTTATAGTCTGTTTATCTTACAGGATGAGATGGATTTAAATTGACAGTCAGCAGTCTGAGTTTTAGTATCAGGGGCCATTCAGCAGCAGGAATGTGTTCAGTTTCATTGCTGCTAACATTATCTGTTTTTCAATATGCTTTCCAAACATCATGAATAGTAAGTGGTTAATATAAGATATTACACAAACAGTAGCTGAAGTCTTGTTAGGAAGGCATTAGACATGTCTAACCACAAATGTGCTTTATGCGTGCATGATTATATCGCTTGGTAAAATAGATTCAACTACACCAATTTGAGCAGGCCTGTGTGTGTCTGGATATGAATGTTTTGTGAAACTGAATAAACTGACTGATAAACTGGCTAACTTAAAGGTCCAGTGTGTAATTTAGGAAGATCTATTTGCAGAAATGGAATACAATATTTACAGGTATGTTTTCATTAGTGTATAATTTCATTATTAATTGTTGTTTTGTTGTTACCATAATGAGCCATTTATATCTACTAAGGGAGTGGGTCCTCTTCTAGTGGCGGAGTCAGCCATGTTAGAACAGACAACCCAAACGCTGTCTCAGGACAAGACCTTTAGTGAGTTTTGTGGCCACCATAGTTTCTGCTACATGCTTGGAACAAGAGAATGAGGCGAAGGGGTTGTAATCTGCATTTACACCACTAGATACCTCTAAATCCTACACACTTAATATTATATGATTATGCCTTTGTGCAGTCTGTAGGCTTTACATATACAGTATATTCATATGTTTTGGGCAATAAATGTAACGCAATGTGACTGTACATATAAAGTAATTTACTAACTCAAGAAAGGGGATTCAGTGTGAAGTTTATCCTGAATAAACTGTAAGCTGTTTTCTTTGATACATACACTGATTTTTGTCGTTCTTCTCAAATACATCTGTATAAATGTGTGTGTGTGTGTGTGAGAGAGAGAGAAGTATTGGGTGTTTCAGATTGTTTTTCCTCCTTGAGGACACACATTTGCTCTCCCTCTTTCTCTCTCACTCTCTCTCGCTCTGTTGTCCTCTGTCTCACCCGGCCCTCAGGGGTGCTCTCACACGATTGGTCAGTGACATGACAACCAATTAAGGACTAATTAATCAAGCTCCAGTTGATAGGTAATATCCTGAGCCACTCGGGGTGAAACTGTGTGTGCGAGTGTGTGTGTGTGAGAGAAAGAAAACGAGTTAAATTGAGGGGGAGAGTAAAAGAGAGAAAGAGAGAGTGGAAGCAAGAAAAAGAGAGAGATGGAGAGGTTGGTTTCCATCCAAACAAAAAAGTGAATCAGTGCGTTTCCATAATTTTTTGTGAAATTAGTATTTTTCAGAAAAACAGCAGAATTAATCCAGCTTGATTTACTGTATCTCTGGAGATATTTCACTGTTAATGCATTCCTTTTATTTCAGGGAATTCATTTGTCTTCTCAGTTCACACTGTTTTCTTCTGTATCTTTGTTTTTTCTGGTGGAGCGGAGGCTGTAATATTATAATTATAATTTCACTTACTCAATCTAAACTAAAAATCTGCTGACCGTAAACAAAAATCTCTCCATGTGTCTAGATTAGGATGCTACATTTTTGAAAAATATATATTAATATTTTGATGTATTTCTGTAACAGCAGGTCAGAGAAGGCTGAATGTTGTGTAGATGTTTTTAGACAGCAGCGATTACAGTTTTGTCACTTTTACAGAGTTGTAAAGATGAGAGTTGATTAGAGAGTTGGTGGATTTTGGATGAGGGAGAAAGTAACACATTTTGTGGGCTGCCACCAGTTTTGCAAACTATTTTCAGAAGAAAGTAGTTAAAGGCGGCTTAAAGTTGCTAGATGTCACATACTAATTTGCGTATCAATAATGTATGATACATAAAATTAAGTTTTATAACTAGGTTCGGGAACAAAGACTACACCCAGCACTCATGACATTTCCGCTCAAACTTACTTAATTGCTCCTGATGCCGTGCATCAGTGTGTGTTGTATGAATGTTAGTTTCCATTCAAAGGAATGTGTATGCGGCACATAGTGTAAAAGCGCTTTGAGTGGTCAGAAGAAAGGCGCTATACAAGTACAGGTCCATTTACCATTTACCATCCCTCAGTATACCACATCGGTTCACATTTGTTCATTATATGCACTAAACTTTTCTTATTTCATACATTCAATGGCATGGTCATTGTTGGTGAAATATTAATAAGTAAAGTTAAAGAAAAGTTGAGCTAAACCTAAGTGACTAGACTAGTAAATCTACACTGGTGAAGTGAATAACACTGATTATCTGGTTACCATGGCACCTGTCATTGGGTGGAATATATTAGGTAGCAAGTGAACATTTTGTCCTCAAAGTTGATGAGTTAGAAGCAGGAAAAATGAACAGCGCATTGTGGGCCACATTGTGATGGTTAGATGACTGGGTCAGAGCATCTCCAAACCTGCAGCTCTTGTGGGGTGTTCCCGGTCTGCAGTAGTCAGTACCTATTAAAAGTGCTCCAAGGAAGGAAAAGCAGTGAACCAGAGACAGAGTCATGAACGGCCAAGGCTCACTGATGCATGTGAGGGTGCCCAGGTGGTCATAATGTTATGGCTGATCAATGTAAAGTCTCAAGAACTTTTTATGAATGCTGTTGTATTGACAGTGGAACTGATGTGACATGAATAAAGATAATCTAGACAACCCAATCTTCTAAACTGTGTATTTTAAGAAAGAAAATCGCACTGAAGTGATCTTTAAAGTTGCTAAATTTTGAACCATGCTGGTATTGTTTGGGATGGCAACAAATATTATTGCTGTAAAAAAGGACCAGTGTGTAGGCTTTATTGGCATCTAGTAGTGTTGTTGCAGATCACAATTTCTCGCTTCATCCTCCCCTTATAAGTGAGAAGGAGAAACCCTAACCCTAACCCTAACCCTGTGGCGTCTGTAGATATAAAAGGCTTATTCTAAGGTAACAAAACATACTTGTATATTCAGATGAGTATACACTAATGAAAACGTACCTATGAATATTATGTCCCATTTCTGCCAATAGATCCTCCTAAATGTTACACACTGGACCTTTAACTTTGTTAAAAACGTGCAGAGCTCCAATTCTCAAAGCAAGTTCTGTAGATACTCATTTATCTTACATAGATTGTAAACCCCAGTAAAATGTTTCACTAGAAATACAGATGAAAAGAAATGCTCAGTTAGAGATTGCATTGAGTTAGAAGCCAGTGAAACAGGCTAAACTCCAGCTCTCCAAACATAGCACAATACCAAACCATCCTAGCCCAGAAAAACAACTAATAAGTAGACAATGTCAGACTGAATTTTGGTGTGGTATCTACTATAATCTGAAGGCTTGTGTGGATTAGACAGGTAGTTGTTTTTGTAGCTCTTGCACACCAGTAGTGTATTTCCAGACCTCTGAATCACCATCCAAATCTCCACATTGTTGATTGATTGATTCAAAAAGGTCTGTTATTCTGATCTTGGATGGCTGTTTCTGTCAGCTGGAGAAACAATCCACCAGTCAGAGCTTTATTTGCAGGATTAAGAATGGGAAGTCATCTTCCTACGTAGCTACCTTGCAACATCCATCCTGTTCTTATCTACAGATGCCGCTGTTCACCTTCCATAGAAGCGACCATGTTGAACCACCATGTTTCTACAGTAGCCCAAAACGGACAAACCAAACACTGGCTCTAGATAGGACCATTCACATTTTTCGCAAGTTTCATGACCACCGCATAAATGAATGTTCCTAACCATTTTAACTGCTATTTCTGCATCACGTCATATTTTCTTGAACAGTTAAAGCATTTTAAATGTATGTTCATCACCAGTAAAACAATACACATTTTAAATACTTTATAAATGAGACACATAAATGCATTTAGGTTAACAGGCTCTCATTTTTTCCTCACAATAGTGGTCATTTGGAGACCCCATCTCCTTCCTACTAGGTAGCTCACTTCATAAACAACACTTTAGTGCATCTAGCAGTTAGTTAAGGCTCTTGTTTTTCATCAGGAAAACAATGCACACATCTTAAATACTTAAATGAGAAAAAATAAGTGCATTTAGCAGGAGGAAGAAATTCTTCAAAATGTATTTGTGACTCAAATAAAATCTCCCACACTTGGGGCGCAACCCAGTCTCTAGGAATAAATGCTTAAAATCAACCCCTTTTTTTCAATAGGCTGAAAAACATAAAACTACCTGCTCCTAGCAACCGCTATCACAGCCTCTGTTTCAACTTAAAATTACTTCGGCTGGACAGATACGTCAGTCACTGCTGATATTTCTGGGCCTCTTCTAACAGAGAACAGCCAGACTAAGTAATGAAGAGAAACTAGATGGACATTCAGTGTAGTTATCAGGGTAAAACAACTGTTGTGTCACTTCTGCTGTAATGCTGTGTGTACCTTTCCTATGAACCCTTGTAACAGATGGATGCAGTATAAATACATTAGTCAGTTGTACATTGACTGTATACAGTACTGTTGCAGTACAAACACATGGAGCAGTACCCTGCAGTGAAACTCTGTCGGCCCTCTAAAAATAAATGTGAACACTGTGGGGGGGCCCGGGGCCCTCGGGCCGACCGAATGGAAGTATTGATGAGAGCAAAGGAAAGAGAAACACACACACACACACAGGAGCAGAGTGTTAGAGCCGCTGGCTAGAGGCCACAGTAAACCTATCGATCCATTGTTGTTTTCAGCCCATCTCTACACGCGCCAACACACACACACACACACACACACACACACACACACACACACACGGTGAGGGATGCTATTATTGTGCTTCTTTTTTGTTTTATTTGTTTGTTTTATTTGAACCTTTCTAATACCTGCTTTCACATGGACAGAAAACACTTTCAGACTCTCAAACACACACACAAATAAAAAACTCAAACGTTTGGTAAGCTGTTTTACTTTAAAACATAGAATTCTACTCTCCATTAATATTCTCTGAGGTATTCTGGTATAGGAAAATATCGGGTGAGTTGCCTGAACACCTGGAAGTGCATTATAGCTCTAACTAATCCATTAAGTTGGTTTCACCAGTGGGAGTTAACTAGAAATTAGAGTCCCCTGCAGGTAAATACACATTAAACTCTGGCTTATAAGGATGGTTAATAACAGGGGAGGGTATTTAAGAAGGTATATTGGTATAAATGGAATATAATATTTATACATATATTTTTACTTGTGTATAATCACCCAAATACAGGAATCGTTGTTTCTTTGTTACCTTAGCCACCTTCCTCGGAGGCCGCCATGTTGAATCGCCATGTTTCTACAGTAGCCCAGAAAGGACAAACCAAACACTGGCTGTAGGTGGGGGTGTTTGTGGTTTTCACATGTGTTGAGGTCACTTAGAAGGGAAGGGTAAAATGAGTGCACCCTGAATGCTGAAAGCTAGTTAGCCTAACTTGCAAACATTAGCAGTGATTCCCTCTGGATATCACTTTTTTTTCATGTTATGTCAACACCTGAGTCATCATCATCCTCAGTGCTGTGTTCATTATAGAAAAGAGGGGATCTAGCTAGTTAGCTGCCTTTCTTCATCGTTCCACATGTGGTGATGGCAGTGGTGGGCAGAGTACTGAAAATCTATACTCAAGTAAAAGTACAATTACTCCCATAAAAAATGACTCAAGTAAAAGTGAAAATTCCCATTTGAGAAACCTACTCAAGTTAAAGTAAAAATGTACCAGGTTAATAAATAAGATTTTATATTTTGGTATAAAACGTGGCCAGATGTGGCCAGGGATTGCTGCAGGAACCGAAAGAAAAAAAAGATGCAAATGTAGTGAAGTGAAAAGTAGATTACTGGCTCGAAAATGCACTTGAGTAAAGGATAGAAGCACAGTTTTAAAAAAGGAAATGAAAAAGTACCTGTTCCTTAAATTTCTTTTTCTTTTTACTCATGTGCTTTACCTTTAATCCGTCTCTACTGAACCCTGGATGATGGAAAACATATGCAAACATGTGATTTAAGTTATGATACAGGTACAGAGTCATGCAATGATGTGGGGTAATACATGGGAATATATACAATTAATGCCAATAAGAAAAAACACATTGACACAAACACAATGATGTACAACCCACCACAATGGATGTGTTTATGTGTGAGTGCGTTTGTGTACGTGTGTTTCCCTCTCCCTCCTGTTGTGAAGCCAACCCTCATGCTCTATTTGCAGTGATTCCAATTGCCCCATTCCCATGCCCTGTCTCTCTGATGGGGAATTAGCTCATTCCACACACACACACACACACACACACACACACACACACACACACACACACACACACACACACACACACAAAATACCCTGATTGGGGGCTTGAGCAGACAGGAGGAGCTGAGCCTTATAAACACACTGCTTCCACATGAAACTAACAGCCCAAATGTCTTACATACACCCAGGAAATAATTCTGCAGTGCATCTTTTGAGTTTGGGTCTGGGGGAATGTGAACAGCAACAACAGGATAGTGATGATAATATGGTTTCATCTTCACATACAAAGATTCCACTTTGACTGCAACGGAGAACCAAGCATCATTTTAACACTGAGTCCGCCTCCTCTCGTCCTGCACGTCAGTTTAGAAAGAAAGAAAAAAACTCTCCAGACTCTTCTCTCGGATACCCAGGCCAATATACACACTGTTCTGGCTAAATTTGATTGGACAACTCTATACAATTCAATAGACTTTGGGCAAGTTCAGCCCCTAGTCAGTTGCTGAGATCTTGGAACATAAAAAAACAACTAAAAGAGTCAGAAGGGTCAGCAAAACATGAGCACTCAGACAATAAGAAATGTTGACAGCAAACTTGTGTTAGAAAAACTGATTTGGAAGAGAAAACAAAGGCACACGGTTAACTTCTAACACAAATGTCCATCACAGTTAGCAACCGACAAGTGATGGGGATGGCAGTGCTTTTCAGTGAATCACTAGGAATCTGTTCAAAAGATTTATTCACCAAATGATTGAGTGCCGACCAGAACAAAGTCCTAACCTGTTATGTACAGCATACATAATATATACATATATGTTTGTGTCACACAATTGAGAGGGAGGGAGAGGGAGGGAGAGGGAGGGCAGCTGGAGCGACTCAGCGTTTGTATCACTGCGCTCATACTCACTGTGTAGTTTGATCAGTGAATGAATCGATGCACCGTTCCCTCACAGTGAATTGATGTAGACAGTCTCAGGCTCAGCAATACTTTTTTCATATTGTAGATTTCACCATGCATTGTAAAGTATGAGCAGCAACACACACACACACACAGACACACACACACACACACGCGCGAGTATGGCTTGGGCTCAGGAAGTACAGCGGGTCATCAACTAATCAGAAGGGTGGCGGTTTGATCCCCTCCTCCATACTGAACCCCAGATTGCCCCTGATGCTGTGAAATGTGGATGAATGAGTTCTGTTTGTGATGCCATCATTGCATGAATGTATGTGAATGGGTGAATGTTGCATGAAGTGTAAAAAGTGCTTCAAGTGGTTGGAAGACTAGAAAGGTGCTATACAAGTACCATTTACACACACCCATGCTCCGTTCAGTGAGTGTATGTAAGTCATACCCTATTATATACAACACCTCATTATTAAATACAATGCTTGATACTACGTCCTACTGCTAGACTTCAAGACTTGAGAGAGAGGGAGAGGGGCAGTCTTGAGTGTGTATCACTCGGAGCTCATGACACTTTCAGTGTGTGTAGTTCAGTAAGCGAGGATCCATCTGAGTGAGTCAGTGTATCCCTGTACGTTCACTCGTAACTCAGTGAGAGCTCAACTGAACTGACTGAGAACAGATTGTTTCATGAAGGGATTCAGTACAGTTCGTTCACCCAAAATGCAATTGACACAACACCAAGACTGACTTCCTGCTTCAACATTGACCTCCTGTACACAGTGCACACAGCCTTCCATTTTCCACAGTTCCTCCAAACACAGTAGTTTAGATAAGTCGGACAAACTATTGGTTTTCATTGCACCATTCCCCCAGGTCTCAGCAGTTAAATTACAAGTACAATCTTGTTTTTACTGATATGAATAATGTACAAAACTACAAAAAATAAGACCCAAGTTTTAATAAACTGCAATGAACCTTTAATACGGAATCAAAATGCTTTGAACCAAGCTTTATAATGAAAACAGGATTTACAGAAAATATAATGATATATCACATAAAGCTCTCGGATTCATACTGTGGAACTTCACTGTTTATTACACTTGCAGAAATCCCTGCGTCAAACATACGTTTATGAAACTCCCAGTCTACAGTGACACCTAGCAGGTAGAGTAGCTGAGCTACATCTAAATAACATCACATCACATCACAAGGTTTAACTTTGCAAAAGGCACAAACAGACAGACAGGCGTAAAGACAGAGACAGATATAAATACAGCGGCAGACAGGAAGCTGGTTTGATGACAGTGAGTCTGTGAACGAGCAGCAGTGTCACTCAGAGATTCATCGCTCTAAATCACATATGATTTATTCTATTTCTGTCTTTCTTTCTCTCTCCATCACATCTTTCCTCCATCTGTTTCTTTCATCCTCTCTGTCTCTCTCACTCTTTCGCTTTACTAACTCTGATTGGCCCTCCTCATCCATCCCTCTCTCTCTCTCTCTCTCTCTCTCTCTCTCTCTCTTTCTCACACACACACAGACGCTTACTTTAACATGGCCTCTGGTCTGTTCTCTACTCACAGACCAATCAATAGACAACATGTTGAGCTCTATACAGGGAGAGCTACTATAGATCCCAGGCCTAATTGCACAACTGTACGGCAAACAAAGTGTGTGTGTGTGTGTGTGTGTATCTGCATGTCTGTCAGTGTTCATTTTGGCACCTGATTGATTTAGTTTGAGTCTTTTGATGAAAATGTATCTTAGTAATCTTAGTTTTTGTCTGATTTTTGTCACACATTTTAAGCCTGCAGTACAGTAGTTGCCATCTTTGCTGTGTACAGTTGCCATGGTTACTGGTGTACATTGCAGAGCTGCCAACTCTCACGCTTTCGCTGTGTGACACACGGTTTTGCCTGTTTTCACACGCAGTCACGCCACACATCCAATTTCTCACGCAAAAAAATTCCGATCTTGGGCTGAGACTCGTTCGTTCCTTTTTAAACTCTCCGACTTATGAGCGCCACTGAACCCTATGCGCTGCACCTATATATACTGCACCCCGTTCTATATATACAGTCTATGGCACCCCGAAGTTAGCGACAGAAGAAGAGATACCGAGAAAGACAGCAGGAGGAACTACCTCGAGAAGTCTGATGAGAATCTGAGCTGAGACTAGGTATGTAACAATGAAATGTCGTCCAATTGAGTACTCACTCTCTTAAACTTTAAATCTTGAAATAAATTATTTGTTTGTGTTTGAGCGTGTGAACATGATTTAATGTGGTGAAAGCTGTCATACCAAGCAGCAGCCGTTTTTGGCTGAACATAAATCATGAAGTGCTCTTAAGAATATAATTATTCACAGCATAGGTTAGGTTTCAGTTAAGAATTAGTTTAATACCATTCTAATCAAAATATCAATCAACCTACAGGTACCTAGGTCAAATCTTAAACACTGGTCTATGAATAAGGCTTTATTGTGATACAGGCAGTCATTTAGGCACAACAATAGTTTTCTGGTTGAATGTTCAGCTCAAGTCTAGAAGGCCCTACAAGTCATGATGCCGAACATGAATCAGAATAAGTTCAGGTATTGCACATCTTTAGCAGACCACCCAAAAATCCACTAGAATGCAGGAAATCACATCTACTTAATCCAAAATTTCCTGGGGTGGACCTTCAGCGATGTCTGCTTCTCAGAATGTAACCAATGTTGTCCATCTCCAGTAGGCTGCCCCTATCAGTGCTTTGGGCCTCCCCACAAACCACCAGAATGCAGGGTACAACATCAAATGAATTCCAATTCTCTGATATCTGAGCCACCAACTTGTGTGGCTGCGTGCGCGGCATAATTTTGGTCACCCCCGACAAAATCTCACTCCAAGGTTTTTTGAAAAGTTGGCAGGTATGAGGTTGGCATATACTGTAGTGTTCAATTTCACACTAACATCATCCATTGTCGCCTGGCTTTGACGAGAGGGTGGAGAATTCGCATCAGCAGTGTGCTTGGCCATCAAGTGGTATTTCAGACTGGACGTGCTGCGATGATAGCTCAACGACAAAACACACAGCTCAGATTCTCATCAGACTTCTCGAGGTAGTTCCTCCCGCTGTCATTCTCGGTATCTCTTCTTCTGTCGCTAACTTCGGGCTGCCATAGACTGTATATATAGAACGGGGTGCAGCATATATGGGTGCAGCACATAGGGTTCAGTGTACCGTCAGGGAGTTTAAAAAGGAAAGAACAAAGATTTTTTTTGCATGACAAATTGGATGTGTGGCGTGAGTGCGTGTGAAAACAGGCAAAACCGTGTGTCACACGGCGAAAACGTGAGAGTTGGCAGCTCTGGAATGTTGTTTTCAATAAAAACAACATTTGCACAAAGCAAGCCGATCCACTTTTCCGTGTTGATAAGAGCATTAAAATGAGAAAAAATAATGGGACAAAAAGAAATCAAGGGACATTTAGAATAGATAAAAATGTGCTATTAATTGCGATTAATTGCAAGTTAACTATGACATTAATGCGTATTAAATACATTGCATCAGCAGTTAAATCTGTACCTGTTTGCATCTCCTCCAGTGAATAATATATGTAAAAAATATGACAAATATTTTAAAAGTCTAAAAGTTAAAAAAATGGAAGAAACTTCTGGAAGAGCGACAGACAGGAAATGGATGTTGTGTGTACAAGATTTGACCAACGTAGTAAAATGACAGTATGACGAATCAGGATGACAAAATAAAAACATACATTATGAGCATCAAAGAATAGTAATAATGGAAATCTTCCAATCAAAATATAATACTGTAGGAAAGGTCTTTCATAGCGATACTCACTCGCATATGAGATTTTCTACCTTTATGTGATGCTACTTCTAATAAATGTGATTTGTTATGTACGTGTTAAAGTTAATATTAAATATTAGAGATGATGGCACAGGTTAACCCGCAGAGATGAACTCCAGTAATGATCATTTGGTCCGCCCTAAAGTGTTGCTGCAGACATAGACTGTTTGTCCAAAGCAAGGTGACCTTCACCATCAGACAGGATGGGACACATGCTGATGATGTCACGGTGATGTCATCTGTCAGGAAGGTAATTGTGTGGTGACGTTTTTAATAACTGCAGCTCATCTCGGACATCGTCTGCTCTGGCCTGACCCACAATCTGTTACAGAGACAGAGACAGGTAGGCAGACCCTGATGGTGAGAAATACTTGGAAAGATAACCAAGAGAAACAGGGACACAGTGGCAAAAACTAAAAGACCGACAGAGGATGAGGAAAAGGAGTGGAAGACAACTGCAGACAGAGATGGAGAAAGAAACAGACAAACAAGGCAGACAGGCACAGAAAAAGACAGAAACATTAAAAGACACACAGGCACAGGGAGATGGAAACAGATACAGAGACAGTCCAGTGTTTAGAATGCCAATAAATCCTACACACTGGACCAATTTAAAATAAACTAATAGTTATTAGGTTAACCCAAATTCAAAATGCTAAAAAATTAGAATTTAAAGACAAATATCACAAATCTAAAATCTGCTGTCATTTATGAGTTTGCACTTGTAGGGGGTTAGTGATCTCCTATATCTCTGAGTTCATCTTTTAACTGGTCTGTAAAGCATTAATAAGTACAACATGTAAAGAGAGTCTTTGGCCCATTCACTCTGCTTTCTTTATTTTGGTTAGAGAAGCTCATGCCTAGTTTGAAATGTACTTGTAAATGTATATAAATGCCTATATTTCATGAGATCATCATTTTTATTTTCTCCTGACTTTGTCAACACTCATACACAGCAAAACCAGTTTCGTAGTTAGAGAGGACGCAAGAGAAGGAGAAGGAGAAGGAGAAGGGAAAGAGGGAGGGAGACACCTGTTAAACTTCCGTTCAGTGTCCTAAATACTGTAGGCACCCAGATTCATCATATAGTTACTGTCATTTACATTTTCTTTCTTTCTGTTGCCAATAGAATGAGCATGAAATTTGCTCAATAATATACTATGTCGACCAGCGATCATTACAGAGCTGCTGAGCTGCAGATGAATGAGTGATGACAGAGGCAGGAAAAGGATGTCTTATTTAAGTACAGCCAGAGGGAGTCTATGATCACGACTAAATGACGAGCAAATGTGATTTATGCTTGAAAAACACAAAAAGTGGCAGCAAAACCAACAGGAAATAAGAGTGAAGCCCTGGAGGACACAGACAGACACAGGGGCAGTATCAGACAGATAGGTAAAGAGAGACAGGGGAAACAAGACATGTACTGAGACAGAGAAACACAGGCAGAGAGACACAGTATCAAATAGACATACAAGTAGAGAGACAGGTGTTGACCCCTGCGGTGTCTCCTCATGTATCCTTCAGCTCCCTCCTCGCAGATCAGGAGCAGGACGAGACACAAACTTATGATTTGCCCCCTCCATCCAGGCTCCATAACTCACCTCCATGCCTGCCGCTCGCTGTCACCGCACCGAGACCCACGCCGGTTTCAGGGTGAAATACGGCCGCCTGGGCTGTCCCCGTGGCCCTCTCCAAAACAACGTTAGGCTGGAAAAATGGCAGGAGGAGGCGCGGGGTTAATAGAGCGATCCTCCTCTTTTAATTGAAAAAGTTAAACGAGGCAACAGGGCGAGGATGTTATTACAGGGAATGAGACGGGAGTGGAGAGATGAATGGCGGCCTCTGAGGTTGGGTTAATGAGGACACAGGGGAGCATGTAGGATGCTGGACATGAGGGTCAAACGTGTGTATGTGTGTGTTGAAAATCAGCGTTCTGGGATAAAAGCACCGCTTTAAAGAGTTTGGTGAACAGATGATATGACTAGTTTTCATCTATTCACAGGTGCTAATTAGAGTTAAAAAACAAATTTTATTGTATACTGCTTTTATAGTTAGTGTATGTACTTGGTCTGTAGTAACAGGGAATTATGGAGGAGCATAATTGAGCAACATTCTTTAGCTTGGAAATGGTAGGGTCCACCTACTAGCTTTTTCAGGAGTGCATGGACGGTGCTTGTTAGGTTGTCATAGAGACAATTCACTGACAATGGAACAAACTCCATCCTCTGATGAAGCCTGGCAGATGTGGTTCAAACTCACAGTTGGAACTCTCCATGCATTCGAGACACGCACTTTCCAGGTGTGAAGATCATTCTTGATAGGGTTGCCAACTTCCTGTGATGGAAATAAGGAATGTGGGGGGTTTGGACTAGGCCTATATAACCTTAGACTGAGGAGTTCCACCTACTATGGCATTATTCTCATTTTGTCCACAACGACATGTCTTACACCTGTATTACCCTTCAGTAGAAGGCTGCCCTAATTCTCCCATGGTTGTGAGAAGCCTATCCATACCACACATAATCACATCAAGGAAACTGCAATGGCTTCATCCATGTACCACACATGTATCTATAGGCCCATATTTTAAGACCTCTCTCCACATACCCAGTAGAGCAGTGGTTCTCAACTTTTTTGGTGTCAAAATCCCCCAAATTGATACACTTCAGGCCATGGACCCATATTTGACAAGAGGTAGTCCCAGGAATTTCTGTCTGAGAGTAAGTTATTCTATAACTGTCGATATTGTAGATTGGCAGACCACAGCCAGGATGTTTGGAAGGTCAGCTGCCTGGAGAACTGCCAGCTGTTTCCCTGGACACCCACTCCTGACACACTCATCATAGAGCTCCATGGAGATGTTAAGCCTGCCAACCAGGGGAAGCCACTCAGTGACCTTCTCCATGTCATTAGATCCTCCCAGATGTCAGAGAGAGGGCCTGCAGGTAAAAGATTCAACTGACTTCTGCAAAGTTGTACAACTTTTAAGTAGGCTGTAAACTTAGAAAGCTATAATTGACATTTGTATGGTCTGCACTGAATGGAGTCACATGATCCAAAGTCAAGAGAGTCCAGGATGGTCTTGACAATTCCTTCAGAAGACTTACTGGGATTTTAAACAAAATAAATCAACTCACTGATGACCCCACTCTCTGGAGTAAAAAACTGTACATCCAAGGAAAACATCTTGCGATTGCCCTTGTTAAATTAATCTGTTTGTATAGAGAATGGGAGTGATTTCTCAGCACTTTTTGGTTTGTTGATCAACTCCTCTTCTGCCTTTGGAGCAAGGACATCTGTGACCTCGGCTTTTGTCCTCCCACAGGACATCTTCTTGGCAATACTGGAGTCACTCAGTGTTCGGTGAGTCAGCTTTAAGTGAACAGTCAGAACTGTTGTAGCTCAGGTTGTGCTTCACAGTATGATAGCTACAGTATGTGCTAGCTCAGCGGCAGTCACCTGTAAAGATCTAAAGGCTGCAATTTCACTGGATATATGTATATGTATATGGTATCTGAACTAGCTGTGTATGTATATGAGTTGTTTGAACTTGTAAGATGTGTGTAAAAGGTTGTATGATAATTACATATACCATATCAGCCTCTGGAGATGCTTGACAGACAAAGAACTTACTACCTTTCCCTATGTTATCCACAGCTTCTCGCTTGCCAAACCAAGAACCATCACTCAGAAGGAGAATGTATTTCTGCTCTTTCTGGTGTCATATGAGAGTAGGTGTATTATTTTATGTATTGCTGGTTACGAGTGCCAGTACTAGTATCGGTTTTAGCGAGTTGTAAAGCCAATAGAAAGCAAGCAGTTAATACAGAGAGAAACCAATCCTAATTCTTGACTTTGATTGGTGAGATGTGGTTGAAACCCCTAAAAGAAGTCTGGATAATCTTCATAAGAAATTAGTAAAAATAGATGAAGGCGATAACCCAAAACTTCCAGAAATCAAAGGCATGTAGTTTTACACGTGTTCCCCACAAATTTGTAAAAAATCCCGGAATTCTGGTGCACCCACAGATAATACTAACAGATTTAATCACCTCATTGGCACAAAATGAGACAAATCAAGCGCTTCTTTTCTGTTTAATATCTGAAACTGATCCAAATATCCCCCTTTAGGCCCCGTCACCTCTGACAGCACCCCTCCCCCTTTACATGCCATAATTTATTAATGGTAAGAGGTCTGCATAAAGCATTAGCCGTGTTTGTGATAAACCATTAGTGATGTATTTCATTTCTCAGTAGGAAACGGAGGAGCGTTGGGGGCCGTTAATATCCGTTAATGTTAAGAGGCGGCGGAAGGGGAAGAGGTTCCTCCCTCTGAGGTGATTAGACCCGTCCATTTAGTTAGAGGAGGCGCGCGCACACATACACACACACGAACACACACACGAACACACACACGAACACACACACTTTTTCATCTACAGCCCTATGTACATGTGCACATACTGAATGTACACACATTTTTATGAACAAATACACCTATACGAGCAAATACACACTCGTGAATGTGTGATTTAGTCTTTGTAATAATGTGTGTACACACACACACACACACACACACACACACACACACACACACACACACACACACACACAAACACAATGCTCTTTTTGCAGTTAGTCACTACATACAGTATTAAGTACTTGAGTAAAAGTCAATTTACTTCAAGTAAATTTGAGGTGCTTATACATAATTTATAATTTTGGCAGTAATAATATATATAATATATAATGAATATAACATAAATGACAATGACTGAGGCAGACTTACAACGGCTCCCCATACAGTAAGGTATGAAAGGCCTTAGAAACCTTCAGTAGTTAAGATAGTCCTTGTGTCCTTTAAGAAGTCCTTGCGTCCATCAGACAATGCCTTCCGGTTATCAGCCCCCTTTCATATCATACTCACAAGCAGATGGTGAACAAAAGATCAGATAATGTTTAAAGGCAGCAAATACAGTAGGCAATAGAGAATGATAATCACTCCACTGTGAGCACCATCCTCAGGTAGACTATACATAAATCTCCAACCTGACATTTTTATCAATATCTCTTTAACTGGGAAAGAGACGGCTCCTGTACTGCATTAAAATATTCAATCCATTCTTTAAAAGTAGACAAGGTGTAGGTTTTCAATGATGTGGAATGATTGTACAAACAGTGACACAGCACGTTATGGTACTATGGTAACAATCATGGATGAGATGGACACAGCTGCCTTAAATGTTATAAGTTGTTTCTTAACTCTGAAATTGGCATATTTCCTTCAATGTGAATGCCTCTAGTAACCGCTACCATACCTTCCTTGAACTAAAATAATGTCAATGGGTGGCGTCCCATGTGGCACTGCAGCAAGGACTCAGCCGAGGCGGTCATAGGTTTCAGCTCTTCGCTCTTTGCTTTGTCTCTCTCTCTCTCTCTCTCTCTTTCTCTCTCTCACACAGAGAGGCTGCATACGGTGGGGACACTTTACTTTCTTTGCTTCCCTTATACTTTTTTCCCCCTTTCCTTTTTTCTTTGATGGCAGGGGTTGCGTGGATAGTGTTGTTTTTCTAATTTATCGATTTAGAGTGTGTTTCAGTATTTTAATAAAGGAGGGTTCAAATAAAAAACTCTCTCTCTCCCCCCCCCTTTCCTCTCTATCTTGAGCTGTCCTATCAAGTAAAGGCAAAAAGCTGTCAGGATCTGAATATTTCCTCCAACTCCGATCAACTTTATTCATTATGTTCGTCTCATTGTCTTCTTCCACGCTTCTCCACAGGCTTGGTGTCGTTTCATCCAGGTGCAATACATAGAAGGCTAAAGTCAGGGATTCTTGAGCACAGTAAATGCCACATATTACATAAAAGACTGTAAAATCAACGCCTGCGGTCTAACTCTGCAAGATGTGCACTGATACGTATCCACGTGGCTATTTTTAGGTAGGTATACAGTAAATCCCCCTGGCCAGATGTGCGTATGAGCACCACTGCACTTGTTCTGGGTTAACATGAACACAGCGTCAGCCTCAATGTGTGTGTGTTGCCTGTGACATTTCTGTCTCTGCAGACAGTGTGTTAATGTTGTCCTCTAATCACAGTGATTGTTTCTACTCAACAATCAACTCTGATTGTTCAGCAAAACACACATAAAGTGTCTTTGTAACATAGCAGAATTACCCTTTAATCTCAGTCCTTGTGTGTGTGTGTGTGTGTGTGTGTGTGTGTGTGTGTGTGTGTGTGTATGAGTGTGTGTCTGAGTTGGTCTTTGGAGCTTTAGCAGACAGGGTCAGATATAAATTAGTAATGATGAGCATGCAGCTGGTGTGACTCTGTGTGTCACTACAGTGTTCATCTTCACAGCTTGTGAACAAATCTCTTCAAAACAACAGGGAACACTTTCCACAACTTTACACTGATTGTTAATGAGGAGACAATCTGAACTGACTCCCATGATTCTGTTTGATGTGGTTTTGTGGTCAGACTCTATAGTATAAGTATTTATCAGTATATATATTATGATATAATATCTATCCTAATGACTTTGATGATCCCCTGACAGATTACATTTTTGGTTTTGAGTGAAATGTCTCAAAACTTACTGGATGGATTTTGATGAAATTCTAACAGACATTCATGTTTCCCTTAGGAGGAATAGGTTGATCGATTGAGGTCAATCAAAGTTGATTGACAGGTTTGCATCTGCAAAACATTCACTGACAACATATTCCATTTGTTTTCCTTAAACATTCATAAAGCACGTTTTGGGTCTGTTTAAAAAAATCTTCTATTTTGTTCCCGTGCCAAAAGAACAATTATTTGGGATTGTGTGTTCATAAAACATATGTATTTGAAGATAAGCAATGCCACTGTTATAGAATTGGCTTATTTTAATTTAGAAATAAATGTCTTCATTAAACAAATTGCACGGAATAGCATCAAATTGTTCCATATTAAAATGTATCATCCTCATCATGCTCCATTTGAAAAGTGTCCTGAGATAACTTCTGTTATGAATTGGCGCTATACAAATAAAATCGAATTGAATTGAATTGAATTGAATCATCCATGAATTGTATCATGTATCTAGATACGTATCGGATTGTCTTGGGAGATATGCACACCCCTACTAAATACTCCAAGTACTCCCATAGCTGCCACAAAACAAAATTGATGCATGAAATGCTCAACCATTGACCTACAGTGTACAAAAAAAAAAGTAAATCACAGTTGGTAGAAGCAGTAACTACTTGCAGCAGCCAGTGACAATATTGGGATTAGGAGTAGCAGTAGTACAAGAACAGGTGCTGTGATCAAGGTTTCATTGGAGAGTTTTATTGTTCCATGATGGCCTAGTTGCAGATTCAGAGCATTTCTTTTGTCCAGAATACTTGGACATCAGAAAACCATGGAATAACATCACAAATATTAAAACATGGCCATAAATAGAAAAAAATAAAAGCACCAGTCAGCCCTGCTTGCAGCTCTGCAGTGTCACAGCCTTAGTCTCAGTAATAAGTCAACCGCTAATTACAGAACAAGTGAGATTACAACCTGAGTGTGTTCCAGCTGCCGCCTGCTTGTCAAACATCCCTCCAGCAGAAATCAATAGGTCATCATCTCTACATATAACTACATATCAGAATAAGGGGGGTGGTGGGGTAAAAGGAAGGATGAGGAGAGTAGAAAAAAGAGAGGAATGTCACGTCTATGTTGCTGCCATTGCTGAGTATAAGAACACAATCATGTCTTTATATTAGTGTTTTTGATTGAACAACTAACAACCCAGTTAGCATTTTGTAATCGTTATTTTATACTGCAGGCGTCATGAAACACCATATTAACTCAGGTGATAATATGTCAGTGTTGTGTTCATAGCTTGTTTCTGTTTCTTCCCCAAGTAGCCAAATAAATTGCAGGTTTAAGGCTTGGGTACAAAAGCAGCTAAATATCAGACCAAAAGCTGTTCATTTCAACGGAATGCCCTGATAAGGATCCATAGCATTCAGTTTTTGTGAACTTTAACTAATTAGAAACCAAGTTGGCAGGGCATTGGAGGCAATGGAGGTGTCCAAAATGCTATCACATTAGCTGTGTTGCACCATCCAATATTATATTAGCCTACCCTACTGTGTCAGAGTATAAAGTGGTCCACAACAAAGATTAAGTCTGTTCTGCTGTCAGTTGTCAAATTGTGTAAAAAATGCAAACACCCTACAGCCAGTGTTTGGTTTATCCCTTCTGGGCTACTATAGAAACATTTCTCAAATATTTAGGAAATTACTTTGTAACATAAATCATTTGAATACGCTATACATTTAACTTTATATCTGCCTCGTACAATGTGATGGTGCTTTGTCTTTTTTTTGGCAGTCTTATGTATTATCAAGCAAGCTTGCTAAAAGGTCGCAAGTGGCTAGCAAGAAGTCATGACATCATCAGAACACATGAATACATTTTGCAATATTTCCTAATTTATTCTGGTCAGACCTGGCTTATTTGTAATCATTTCTAAGATAGTAAGATACCAAAAAATAACAAATTAATATTAATATATTTCCATGGAGATTGTCATGTTAAACCGCTATGTTTCTGTCTCCTTTATGTTTATCTGCATTACTAGATTCCATTGAATCTCACACACTGGACCTTTAAAACAAAAAGTAATAAAAGCTCACACCTTATTAGCTTGTATTTAGCCTTTAACTTCATGACAGATAAAAGGTTTTGGTTGTTTTTATTAGTCATGTGACTTTATCAAATTTGTGTTAGCTGAGCAGATTCACAACTAACGAGCTAGCAAGCTATTTATTGATGAAATGATCAGTCCCCATTTAAAAACAGACAAAACTTAAAGTTATATTTAGATGGACAAATCAGAATATCTGCAACACAGCCAGATGTTTACTGTGCCAATGATCTCAAGTATGGTTGTCAGAGGGAGTGTTGCACACTCAGTGCAGAGCTGACAGTTGAGCTCAGAATACATCAACCATTGGCCATTGTTCTAAAAAGAGTGATAGCAACAATCAGTCAGTAAACAATCAGGACATCAATGGTTAAACTGGTTAAACTGGGAATACAAAGCATCTGCAAGAGTGTGTGCGTGTCCCAACAGACAGACACACTCTTTACTGAAATCCACTTAAAATGTGCCGCTGAATCACAGTCAATGATTAAACAATTTAGTCTGAGAGTCAGAGCAGTGATGGGGTGTGTGAGCTAATATTTGGATAGATATTGATTGTCATTATTACAGGTCATTTCCTCTGAAGATGATTAATATGTCTGTTTCTCTTTCATCCTACGGTCCACAGTCTCCGTGTTTAACCTCAAGCTGGCTCGGCCTCAGAGGACACAGAGGAAGAGGGTGTCAGCCTTGTCTCCTCAAAAGTCTCTTTCTATTATATTCTAATTTGGAAAGCTTCAGTAATTCATTTTGAAAGAACTGCCACCCAGCTTTAAGTCGCATAATGCTCATGCTCAACATATCTGCAAAATGTTCACTGACGACTTTGTACAACATAATATGAGGGGCCGTACAAGACATAATTCATTCTGGCCCTCTCACACACATACAGTCTCCTTTCACATACATATATATTCACTCTCACATACATACATTCTCCTTTCACATACATATATATTTACTTGACACGCAAGAAAGGAGTTTTCCTTTTTTAATATTTAACTAGAATCCACACTAGAATCATATGTCCCTAAACTTGACTCAAGTATTTTAAAAAATCTAAATTTAACCACAATGGACACAGAACAGGAACCACAGTCCCTTAAGTCCTTCGTTTTGTACGCCTAGTGTCCACCACGATCACCATCAAAGAACGTTGCACTTCTTGAACTGGGAAAATCATGCAATATGTAGAATTAAGGTGGTGGCTACATTTCTAGCCATGTTAACAATGTGGCTCTTGGGATGGTAACGTTGCCCAGCCATCGGTCTAACACTTTTTTTGCAGCTGAAATATTAACTTAAATAATAACAAAAGATTAGATAGACTGCCAATTTTTGTGTGGGTAGTCAAACTCCCCAAAGGATGAACCATAATGACGTTTGTATTGTAAAAAATGTATTATGATATCTACAGGAGGGATTGGCACAAACAATTATGGATATTCCAGATGGATCTATGATAATGACTTTCACCTGACTTCACAGCTCCACCAGAAGGTTTACATTTTTATCTTGCCATGAAATCTAGGACATCCCCATCAGCTTCAGCTGGAATTTGTCATAGCTAATTAACAAATGTTATCATGCTATTGTTAGCTATCCAGGTCCTGCCCATATGCCATGATGTGAAACCCCCTTCTTATAGCTTCAAGTAACTAATTAAAGCTAAACTTGTCAGACAAATTAACACCTGAACATACATGATGTGATAAGAACAATCTAAAATGACAGAAACCATCTTTGGAAATAATGTATTTGACGTGTACTTACATTTTTTAGTTCATGTAGTCCATGTGCTCACAGGGAGGGGATGGGGTTTATCACCTATACTGCCGTCAGCCATCAGAGGGTCGAGATGTTTTGGCTTCACTTTTGGAAAGCTGTCATGTTGTCCATCTTTATATACATCAGTGATTCAAAAGAAACAACTTCTTGAAGTTAACGTACGTAAGTTAAATTACTTCATCGAATACATTATGTAAGTTACATTTTATTTTAGTCTAGGTATGTAATGTAACTTAGAATCTTTTCCTAATCTTAACCAAGTTGTTTTTGTGCCTAAACCTAACAAACTGTTTCACAGTGTTAACCACGCAAGCTTTATTTTGGCATTCTAATTGGATGTTGTATATTTATTATTGCTAACCTGACTGGAAGTTGTGTACATTGCGTAATTATTCTTACCAGCTTGACCACGGAGCTCTGTGTGTCCAGAAATTATGCAGGACTGGTGCCCACAGCACGTAGGGCCACTGACCAAGTGGCAGTATTTGATGATTTCAGTGTTGGCTCACAGCCTCACAGAGCTGCTAATGTGGCTGTAGACTCTGAAATTCTTTGAAATCTGTGCTTTTTTCCTCGCTTGTCACTGCATTTCATTAAATTAATTTGGGACTTTTACCATGTATCAAAGCTAAATCCATACCACAGCTGCTTGGGTTCGGGTCTGGCCCAGGCCCTTTGCTGCACGTCCTCCCCTCTCTCATTCCAACTTAACCACCTTTCCTGTCACTTTCTACTGTCACTGTCAAATAAAGCAAAATTGTCAAATTATTTATTAATTTATTCACATTTTGCACAGCCCTGTAGGTCAACTGTAATTTCTACTGTTTAATCTATCTTATTCTATTTTACTTTTAAATCCTGTCTGTCTTTTTATATTGTATTTTTTATCGCCTAGTCTTTTATTTATAGCTTGTCTTAAAGTCTTTATGTCTTATGTAAAGCACTTTGACCTGCCTTGTTGTTGAAAGGTGCTATATTTGCCTTGCCTTAAGGGCAATGCATTGATTCCCAGCACTGATGTGCGTAAACCCTCCAGAAAACCTGCAGTTTTATTGGCACTCCCTGGCTACATCCTGGTGGCCGTCAATTTACTTCCCCATGTGATGTCTTGCTGAAAGGCCAAGACTACTTGTACCAATCTGAAACCTGTCAAACAGAAGTAGCCTGTAGAAAATACAAGTAAGATAGTTAGGTTGCATTGGAACTGGAACTCCTGGCGTCAAGTTTCATTTAAACAACAAAAATAAATCACTTAAAACTCTGAGAAGAAATGAAATAAATGTCCCACTGCAGGATAAGGAGGAATGTTTTTTTTGTACTATTTAAAATGATTAAACTTTTTACGTATTCTGGTCAAACTCACATTGATTGAATGTTCTAATATGAATAGATTTCTTGTGGGATTCTGGCTAATACCTTACGGAAATGAAGCAAATTTAAAAATGTGAATTAGTGAATTACTTCGTCTCCTCTGTGCTCCTCTGTTGTATTTCTGCCACTATGTATTCCTCTCCTCCACTCCTCTGTGTCACTCACTCTCTGTCCCTCAATCACATTTACTTCCATTTTCACCTTCATCATCTCATAATGAAACATCCCAGATTACATTTTCTGAAATGAAGTCAGTATCACTCTGCCTCATGTGTCGGAGTGTCTCTGTTTATTTCACCTGATGAGCTGGGAGGTCGGTACACTGTAAAAAATGAGTAGCACAGAGTCAATGCTCAGATTTTAAAGGTACCACAAGTGGAGATGGTGACTTTGGTTGGACACAGTAATCAGTACTTCAATACTCAAATACCTCTCTTTTGATTTGGTATTGATAAGATAATTACTGGTGACAGAAAGTGTTTTAGTCTTTTAATTTGAAAGGATGTCTCTTTCTTCCCAACACGATATCTCAGGAACACCTTGAGGGAATTTCATCAGATTTGGCACAAACGTCCACTTGGACTCGAGAATTAACTGGTTAGAAATTGGGTGTCAAAGGTCAATGTCACTGTTACCTTACAAAACGCGTTTTTTGGCCATAACTCAAGAATAACAGAATAAGAACAACAACAAAGTTTAACACCTACCTTTTCACTTCCTCTCTCTGGGTGACAAACAGAGCAGGGGGCCTGCTGTTCCTCTGGTAGTCCACCACAAGCTCATTGGTTTTGCTGGTATTAAGCTTTGTTGTTGCACCATGTGACAAAGCTCTAAATCAGTCCTCTGTAAAAAATTGTCTCTAAGTGAAGACAGCATGTTTCTCACTGGAAATGATTCTCTGGAATCATACATGTCAATTAAGGGTGTGCATCTCTCCTAAGATGATCCAATACGTATTTAGATACATTGGCTACAATACGATTTAGGGACAATTTTAATATGGAACAATTTGGTGCAATTCAATGTGATTCGATGCAATCTGATACAGTTCTTAACTGTTTAATGTCTACATTTATTTTCCTTTCTAAATTAGGATGATTGAAGGAGTAAGTAGTGCATTTGTTGGGACTATTTTTAGCAGTGAATTAATACAGATTTGGTGCTCCTAACATTGTAGCCTGTATGAGACAATGAACAAGACTTTTTACTTTGGGATCTTTTGCCGCCTGAAGTAACCTTGCAGTTTTATATGTCAGCGTGGTGAAGACAGTGTGGCTGGTCTCTCTGGCCTTTCGGCACCTTTAGGGGCTGTAGTACTGTAATGGGAGCTGCTTCTGAGGACAGATGTAACAGAGGTTGGAAGCTTCTGCACTGCTTACACATCACTGACAGTCACTTCTGGTCTGACTACAGGGTAGGATGGAGTGAAATGATTTGTGGGGCTTGTCATATTTTACAGTGTTCATCTCATGGGGTAAAATCATCCTAACAGATCAGATCAATGGTAGCTCGTATAAGGACGGATCAATACTGTTTAGAGACAGACTGATCAGTAAAACTGGCGAGTTCTGATGTCTGGGAGCCTCAAGTTTAATGAAGGAGACAGACAGAGACAGACAGAGGGAGGAAGAGGAGGGGGACAAGTGAAGGGAGGAGTTTTATCTACAACTCTGCAACTACTACTCCTACTTCTCCTGGAACACTGCATAAAAGGAATCACAAGAAAGTAAAACAGCCTTGTTTCTGGGAAATGAGTTGTACTTTTTGTCCAAAAAGAAAAATAATCTTGTCAAGCATGTTTTGCATTAGAAAAGTCATCTGGTTTTAAGAAAATATATCTAACTTCGTCTTAATAAGAGATTACTTCAAATATTGAACTCGATTCAACTTGTAACAAGTTTCAACAATGGTTTGCATAATGTCCCAGCAGAGGAATAAGATTATTTTCATTATTTTAAGAGTAAGACCACTTGAACAACTTCTAACTTTAAGAGAAAGTAGTCTTGTCCCAGTATTGCTTCTGGTGCCTTCATGTAAGACAAAGTCACATTTTTAATATACTGTTTGAAGAAATCGTGTCTTATTGTAAGATTTTTTTTTGCTAATTATTAATCTTGTATTAAGGTACAGATTCTTAAATTCAGCTCAGTGAAGTGACCAAAATACTTATTTGAAGAAAGTATATCATAAATAACTGAGTTTTTCTTACTTGTAATAAGGACAACTTAACTTTTTGGCAAGGCCAATTACAATCGTTCAGTCGTCAGATCTTTGTGCTAATTTTAAGAATTCTAGCCTAGAAAAATTAGCCTTTACCATTGCCATTATTTTGCTCAATACAAGGCAATATGATAATATTCAAGAACATTCAGCTTGTTTCAAGAAGGGCAGTTGTTGCAGTGAACTTGTTCTTTTTATCTAATTTAATTAATTGTATTTGTCTGTAAAGGGACTGTACATATTAAACATATGATAAATGTCAAATTTGATGTAATTTACCCATTTACAATTAGGCAGGTCAGACTTACACACACAATAAAATGTAATATGTTCATTTTGATGTACTAAAAACATTAAATAGCCCATATAGAAAAAAAAGTGTGCATTAGGCAAATAATACCAACAGCTGCTACTAACATTACTACTGTTGCTGCTTCTGTTTAGTTAAAATGAAACAAGCTAATTAATATTCACAATAATAAAGTGTACACTTTTACACTTTAAACGTGTTCAGTATGGGTTTAAAAATGATATAATTTTCTGATAGTTTCATCTCTTGTAAACCTGTATCTCATTGAAAACTAGTACTACATCTTACAGCTGCCTTTAAAATGCTTTTGGCAGCTGTTACACTGCAATCGCAATTACCACAACAACTACTACTTTTATCTTTTTTATCTTTTTTTTAAATCTACTTTAAGTTTATTTGAAACATAAGCAATACAGAGGAAGGAAACTTTGAAAACCAAAGTAAAGAATTCAGCTACACATAGTAATGCCACTTTAAATACTATTATTCATTTTAAAAATGTAGAAAAAACATTTGAAATTGAAACATTGGACCACTACTGCAACGTGTAAGTAGTATCCAAACACACGTTCACTAAAGGATTGTATATTGCATTACTATAAAGCAATTTTGAGTTTCCTATTTAACTTACACTTCGTAATTACGTTGACTTCATCCTGTTTGACTGTACAGTTCAAATTATAATATAGTTCTAAATTAACTTGTTATTTTTCCCCACTCCTTGGCCTTAACATGTCCTTTGCTTCCACTGCTGACGCTGTAAGAAATGATTTCCTTTGCTGATCTCCGAGAGCAGGATTTTTATTTCTAAACTTTAAAGTTCTTCTGTTTACTCTTCCATACCATTTTCATGACTGAACTTCCTCACACAAAGGGCAGGCTGTGGAGCTTTATATGGTATTATTGGGGAGTTATTTTTCATTTCTAATAAACGCGCTCCAGTACGCACAGGCATTTATCAATTTTTGCGCAGGTGATTTATACAGGAATCTGAAGTTACACTACTGACTACCTGGTAATTGTTGGCATTACCTTCTCTCCAACTACTTCCTGTGCTAACTTAGTATGGATTGTAGCTTTCTGTTACAAATTACTTCTCTTCACTCGGCATTAATGTTTAAAATAAAGTAAAGTTTTTCTACATCTACACAATGTAAACTGGATTCTTCAGCGTGACCTACTTCTACTACAGCTACTGTTACAGGCATGCTGATGTTGTCATGTTGTTTGTCCTCTTACTGATTATTAATGCATATTACTGTAATGACTGTGATTGATTAAACATAAACTGAATTAGTTTGTGGTGTTCAGCTCGATGACGGCAGTAAAATTTTAAAGACACACACATTGATCTGAGGCCCGGATTTCTCCTTCTTTACTCCTCTGCTGCTTTCGCTTCCTCTTTCTTCACACACACACACACACACACACACACACACACACACACACACACACACACTATTTCTGCTTTCTCTCCTTGTTACTTTCCCAAATTCCTTTGTAATGAATGAGTTTTACCCTGTGTGTGTGTGTGTGTGTGTGTGTGTGTGCGCGTGTGTGATTGATGCTGGACAGCTCTGGTCACGCACCTGCTGAAATTGATTGGCCGGAGCGACTCCTGCAATCAGTGAGCAGTGACCACCACCTTATCCTCCCCCCTTCTTTTCTTCCTCCTCTTCCTACTCCCCCCCCGTCTTTTCTCCTCTTCCTCTTCTCCTTCCTCCCTCTTCTCCCTCCTTGCCAGTCCTTCGTCTCCTCCCCCACGACCCTCCTCCATTTTACCCCCTTCTCTTCTCCACACCTCGTTGGTCAGCCCGGTTGCCTGGCAACAGCTGCTCTCTCTCCCTGTCTAGCCCAGGTATTGTGGATGTGTGAAAGGGGAGAGACGAGAAAAAAAAAGGAAAAAATATGAATGATCGAGGGACAGAAGGGAGAGAAAAGATTGGAGGAGAAGAGGAGGGGAAGAGATGGAAGACAAGGTTAGGAAAGGAGTGAGAGAGATAAAGAGGGAGGGAGGGTGAGAAAGGTAGAACTGAACGGAGTGAGGATGAGGAAAAGATGTGTGAGAGAAAAAGAGATAAAATGTGAAGGCTAGCAGGGAGGGAGTGGAAGCATGGGGTGATGGAGGGATGAGAAGTAGAAGGAGGGAGGGGAGTGTATGTGCGGGAGACAATCTCCTCTCACCTAATTCTCCCATTTATCTTTCCTCTGGTCTGAAATTGACCTTTCAGCCCCTGGACATGTAGAGCTGATGGACCAGAGCCCTGCAGAGAAAGAGTTCAGTCAATAGACTCAGACCAGAGTTCAGCAGCTGGAGTCTGGCTCTGTACAGTAGCCGGGATGTGCCGATCCCTGGAGCGGCTGTGATTATTTACCGGGGAACTGACACGCACCTCTGTTGGGATTATTTCTAAGTTTAGTCAGTTTCAGCTGTTTAAGCTTTTACCTTGTTTGTTGGTGCTGTTGAGATTGCACCTGTCCATGCTGTAAAATGAAAGCATCCCTGTGACGGCGGGCACTCTCAAGGTCCACTTACTTGCTTTTCCTGGAGCGTTCACCCACAGCCTTCATCAGCAGATGTCAAATAAACACATCTCATGTCAAAGCAGCTAGTTTTCAAGCTGTATGGTTTAACAGTGATTTAAACTGAATGTTCCTCTTTTATTTCATTTATTGCTTATAGGGGGGAGAGAGAGAGGGGGACAACATGCAGCTAAGGGTGTGGAATACATGGGGGCGTGTTGTGTTGTTTCTTTTTGAAGAAAGAAAGAAACAATTTTTCCATCACACAAAGTTATGCCTTTGGTTTGTAAGAAGCATCGTAAACAGAAGGACTTCACTACCTGCTTGGTCGTACAAACATTTGGACTGAAAAAAAAAAGAGTCTTAAAATGCTGAGTGGAAAAAAAAACTGTATGGTAGTTCTTCTAAAGAACTGTCAAAACAGTAGATGGGTTCTGTCTCACCACCTACTAGGGATGTAACATGAATTCATGCTGGAAGTGATTGTGGAGTTTTTGGAACTCATCTGCTTCATTTTCTGCACCAGGACATTTTCTCTCCAGTGCTAAGGGGGAGCTCAATGGAGGCTATACATAGCACACAGCACATTCTATATAAATGTAGTTTTTAATTGAATTTGGCATATTAAGCATATTTAACAAAATAGGTTACAGGGAACCTCAAGGCAATGACAAAAATGTCATGTGGCCTGACATGTGGACATTGGCTCAGAGGCCACAGAAGTCAGCTCAACAAGAAAAATAAGGCAAACAAACAAGTTGTCGATTGAACTAACCTGCAGGTTCTTTCAGTCACAACCTGATCCAACTCTGTCTGTATAGGGCTCTGGCCAGTTTGACCTATTTGGCTTTGTAGCGCAGTCCTTCACTGCTGTCCAATCACACACACACAGACACACACACGCACACACATACATACATACACACACACACAGGGCTCAGCCCTTTGCTGTCCACTGTCTGAACTATGAGTGATGTACAGTCTGTCTGCTGTCCTCCATCGATACAGTGGACATAACAAAGCACTGCAGCCTACTCCATTTATACACACACACACACACACACACACACACACACACACACACACACACACACACACACACACAGAGAGACCTCATCTACAGAGAGGAACAGGTTCAATCTCGAGGTTGGGATGATGAATTATGAAATGTGGAAACTGGATTCTTCAATGTGACCTTGGACATCCAGCCGAGGCTTCATTTACACCCGCTGCCTGTTCTTCACCTGCTGAGCTCCACCTCACCTGACACCCACACTCAAACAACAAATAAATACTAATACTATCCACTGAAAACAGGCTCATTAGACTGATAATAGAACTGTGTAGTAATCCCACCTAATATTATTATTCTAATTTATCTGAGAGCTTTTAGGGCCATTTCAGCTCCATTTCATTGTATAGTTGCTACTTTGCATACGTTATCAGCTGGCAGGCATTACATTTTTAACATGTTCTCATTTAAGTTATTTTACATGTCATTGTTCAATGTACAAATAACAGTTATTTTTGTTTTAACTTCTGTTACCAGTGACAGACCAGTCTCTCACTTCATTATTTTTTACAATCAGTGCATCTGACTGAGAATGTGCACTTTTTAAGTTCCAAATTCAATCAGATTAAAGCTTCATGACTCTTAAAACTCTTACCAACATTGAGGGTCAAGGCACTTAACCCAACAGATCACACTGTTTTACAGGTATTCACATTCCAGATGTCTCATAATTACACTTGGGTATATTGGCACCAGTTCCTATGGAATCACAGCACAGATGCGGCAACTCTCTCTGTACATGTCTCTGGTGTCAAACGCTGTCAGATTTAACACATTCATTTAGATTAAACAAATAACGTGTTAAAAAAACAGATATTACCCATATAATTTAATTATCTGTTATGGCCACATTTTAGACTAAAGGCCTGTACACACCAAGGGCAATTAATTAACGTGGCCAAAAAGAAACAACCACACTGTGCGGAACATACACACCTCATAGTGGTCTGTTCATTGTTTATTCTTGTCACCCTGTATTGTATGACAATGGACACAAAAATTATAAAGACAATTCGACAAAACTGACTCGGGATGTGTGGGATTTACTGTGGTAACATTTACATCTTAAGGGACAGGACTGGACTGGAGCCCTGGTACAGGCAGCTGAGGTAAACCCAGTGAATGCAAACTCTCTATCGGTGCACCTTTCAGTGCTGCGGTGTGACCCCCGAGTACCCCAGGAGCTTTCCAAGCTGCTACTGTTTTTCTGCCAGTCCCTGTCCTGCTTGGTCTGCGGTAAGTGTGACTGGTTTTAATCCTTTATTTTATTGTGTTGCAAATTTGCATCACTGCCGGTATGAATAGTTTTGATGCGAGTATTTTGCATTTTCATGTTATTTATTCGTCACATCCCCATTATATAAAGGCCTTAAGTGATAGGCTTAAAGGTCCAGTGTGTAACATTTAGGAGGATCTATTGCACAGTAAAACTGCATATCTTAATAAAGCAAGTAAGTTAACATAACTTAATCCTCCAAAAATATGGAGTCACTCAATCACATAAATTAAACCTTACTCAAAAATGTATTGTTGAAGTTACAACTGTTTTAGTGCACTTAAATGTATTGGTGATATAATTCCAGTGTTAAATGAAGTGTTTATATTTATTTCTTTATAATGATACATTTATGTATACCTTAACATTATTCAGTTTCAAGTTCAAATTTGCCTTAGCAATAAAGGCAAATTTGGCAAATAAAGGTTCAGGCACTGTTTAGGCAGCACTGGTTTCGGAAAAAGCCCAAACAATACCCAACCCTAGTCATTACATAAGAAATGTGTCATTTAAATATGTGTTTCGTGGGTAAAATACATTTGAGCCTTTTTGTTAGGGCTCTTCAGAGGCGGCTTACACACATCTTGTCAGTGTTTGTGTCTGTGTGTGTGTGTGTGTATGTGTGTGTACAGTACATAGAGGGCAGTAATTTCACGCTCCTCTAGCCCAGGCGGAGCTGCAGCCCCTGATCGTCCACCCACCTCTCTGCTCTAATGACTATTGATTATTAATTGACTCTTTCATGAGATGTGAACTCCTCTGATTGGTTTCATATCACAGAGTTCACATGAAAATCTGATCAACCTGATTCATGAGTTCATTCTGCTTTTATTGAAGTGCTCAGTGGACTGCTGCAGCTGAGCGAGAACACACACATTTCATCTCTTCACAGTGAAAGTTTATGAGTGTTTTCAGACAAACACAAACATTTTTTGTTTTATGTCTTGTTGATATATGACAATAATTATTAGTTATACTGTCATTATTGTGTTAAAGTAGTGTTAAATCTGTATATCTGGATAATGACATCTGATCTCGAGGTCTTCACGGGTCCAACATTTGTGCCCAAATCCAAAAAGACATAAAAATGTCTGAGACACAGACCTGATTAACACCGAGAACAGCTGATTACTATTAGTAAGTTAACATTACTAGGTTCGGGAATAAAGACAACACCTCAAACTCATCTCATTTCCCCACAAAAATAACTTAAGCACACCATATCCATCTATTCCCTCTTTGACTAAGTTTTCACATGCCTGGCACCCAAAACCCTTCTGTTTTTTCTCCCCTTCTTCCCTCTCTCTTATCCAAATAAAGTAACCACTGGGGCTTTAACTGGGAGCAAAGAAGAGACGGCTCCCCCACTCCGAGTCTCAACACCCACATGGTTCCCTCCCATTTTCTCGCCCGAACTCCTCCATCCATCCATCTGTCCATGAACACGATTTCTCCCCCCATCCCTTCATCCCTCACCATTTCTTCCCATAACCCTTTATCCTGCAACCCTCATTCCTTCATCCCTCAAAATTTGGTAAAATATTTAAATTCTGTTATTCCTCTGTTGCTGATTGAAACAGCTTTGCTTATTTTCGCTTAAAAGTCCACTTGTTGACATAGTGACGGTTGACAAGCGCGACTTTGGAATCAGCTTTGCAGTTTTGTTGCATCTAGCATTAAAAAGTTCACTTCCACTGTTTGCTCTTCTGAACTGTAATCAAATAACAATTGCTCGTTTGTTGCCATGGCTGCTAACGTGAGCGTTGCTAATTTGCTGTCATCTGTGCTCTCCGAGACTAATCTGACCTCTGCTCTCTGACCCTTCACCTCCTTCAGTTAAACAGACCCAGGACCCGCAGTAATAAGGTGGGACCTGACCCAGACCCGTTTGACCATATAAAACGTGGTCCCAGGTCAGTTGTTATTAAAATGCATTCTTGTTATCCTGATTGTTGACAGTTTTATGAAAAAACAAAGATTTTCAACCTGCAGTACGTCACCTCCACTGGCTCCGACAAACTGCCTTGACAACGACAATAATGACAAGGTCAAGGCTTCAAAATGGTACTCCACAAGCCAGTGGGTGACGTCACGATAGGTTCACACTTGAGCAAGACTTGCTAGCTAACGTTACTGTAACCTTGCAGGGTTTGCTTGAGTTAAGTGACTTTTCCAGTTGCTGTATGGATTTATCTCTTAAGAATGTGGTCGCCCTGTACGGATTGCGTTTACACCTAGAAACATGGACCAATTCCTAATGTAATCAATTGCATTCAGATCCTGATGCGTTCTTCATGAACTCATATCTGCATTAACATGTATTTTTCCTTATCTAGACTGAATATCCAAAGACACATCACATGTCAATGCCAAATGTAAATGGGGTCACTTCCAAAAGAGTGCGTTGTGAACGCTGTCCACAGTGCTAATGATGGAGCTGTCCAAGGTACCGACACAGCTGGCTGAGACTGATGTGGGAAATGAACATTGTAGATTGAGTAATCAGTGTATTGATTTGGCCATGATCATGTGATTTTTGTGTTGTGAGGAAGTCAGATTAGAATTGGCTGACAGTCAACTAAAGGAGCATTGTACTGAGGAAGGCCTAAGGCATTGACATGATTCACACTTGAATGGTCAGAAAGTCTCCAATTGTTCTTCAGTGTGCTTAATGGTATATAAGGCAAGGCATTCTGACAGTCTTAGAGAACAACCATGCTGAGTTCTTCTCTCCATGCTGCATGAAGTAAAGAGACTTTATTCATTACACCGGGTCTATAATTTCTTCAGAGAACTAGCAACTCTCAATATTCTGGAAGAATTTCTCCTACACTGACAATGGTGACTGATGAAATTCATCATTTGCCTCACCTAACCTAGTAAAGTGGTTGAAGAACTTCTCAAAACCTTTACTTAAGTAAAAGTACTTAATAAAAAACAGCATTTGAAAGTGTACTTAGGTGGAAGTAAGTAATATCATCAAAATGTACTTATAGTCAAAAGGAAAAGTACTTCGCCCCTGGGACTGATAATTATCATATATTACATTAGAAGATTGTTAATATTAATGCAGCAATGCATTACAGCATTTTACTGTTGTACATTAGCTGCTCAAAGTTGGACTAGTTTTAACTACTTTAGTAGTTTAGTGTCAACCAAGGGTGTGGGCCCCTCCAAAGACTTAAAAGATGAATAAGGAGGTTCTGCTACCAAAGTTTGTATATTAGTTATATAGTTATATAATATTTCTCTAATCTTTGCTTTCTGTAAAATATTGGGCCTCAAACTGTTATTTAAATGAAACCACATGAGAGGTTCTCAGCCTTTGTTAAATTAGTAAAGAATAAAGAACTACAGACATAAAGCCTGTGACAAGGAGGCAGGAGTAGACACTGGTTGTTGTGAGGGGTTTTATATTGCATAATATCATTATAAGAGTATTGCACATTTGTTTGTAATACTTTACTTTTAAAAGTGTAACTAGTAACTGCAGCTGTCATTTCCTCCTGAAATGTAGTGGGGAAGAAGAATTGCTGTAGTACTGTAGTATCGCACTATTGGACTTGCAACATTTTTTCTATTGCCTCAAACTGGTCTTGTCTGGTCTATTCAAGTTGGTGTCAACCGAGTCTAGCAGTGTTTTTTTCTGAAGTAATGTCCTCCTTCAAAACAAAACCATTGATGAAGTGCACTTGTTCAGTAAAAGGGCATTGGTTGGCAATTCAAAATTGATCAAGAATTGGTACTGACACTGGACACATGGTTACCTGACCATGGTTACCAGGCAGCCAGTCATTGTCACATGTAATATTATGCCTGGCTGCCAAAAGTCATCTCACTGGCAATGGCAAAGGCATTCTGTTTTTTCTCAGTCTAGACTCTGTCTCTCTCATTTGGACTTGGTCTTGACTTGGACTCAAACCTCTTTGGACTCGGCTGTGACAAGTCCTGGCCTTGGTCTTGACTACAGCACTGGGTAGAAGTATAAAGAAGCATAACATGGAAATACTCAAGTAATGTACAACTCGAAATGATTTAAGAACTGTACTTGAGTAAATGGACCTGTACTTGAATAGCACCTTTCTAGTCTTTCGACCACTCAAAGCACTTTTCACACACACACGGCAAAGTCCATCGAACAGAAACTAACATTCATACACATTCACACACCCATGCATGGCATCGGGAGCAATTTGTGGTTCAGTATCTTGCTCAAGGATACTTCGACATGTGGCACCAGGAGCCAGGGATCGAACCAACAACCTTTCGATTAAGAAACGACCCGCTCTGCCTCTGAGCCACAGCCGCCTCTGAGCCACAGCCGCCCAAATGTCGTTACTATCCGCCACTGCTGTATCCTGTTTGTTTCAGTGTCGAAGGTGTAAACACCAGGCAAGGTGAAAAGAAAAATATGAATTTTGTATTAAAAAGTTAATCTATCTCTTTATCCCTCCATTTTCATTTCTTCTTTTACCTCCTATCAGCAGTTACTGACAATGTGCCCCTGAGCAGGGCACTGCCATCGCAGCTGGCCCAGAGGTACCGCACAGTCTCAGCTGGATTTATGAGATGGATTTTGATGACAAATTGATTCTTAGCATACCTCCAGGTGGAGATCATCTTAATGTAACCGGGGCAACAGTGAAGCGCTACCCTACTTAAAATCTGTCTGTGCGCTCTGACCCAAAAATACTTCACCGGTGTAAGTGCCCTTATTTTGAATCAGCAGCTGCTACCCCCTTCCCTTTCTGAAACTGCAGTGTAACCGCAGATGCACATAAAGAAGGGAGCAGGAAAACACATTTGCTTACTAATGCTTTGGAATGGGTGAAGGCTGCAAAATATAATGAAACAGGTACAATGCACGAACATTGTCAGTTTTTAACCCCGAAAGGAAAGGCTTTAGCAGCAACAACAACACAAACAAATTCCTTTATTTTGTACGTCATGCTGTTACATACATTTCTAATTTGTCCATTTAATTAATGTAATTGTTATAATACACTGAACAAGTATAGTTATTAATTTATGTAATATATACACCGATCAGCCATAACACTGTGACCATCTGGGTCTGAGCTACAGTAGCTCGTCTGTTGGATCGGACCACATGGTAAAAGAATGCTTGGCCACCCTAGTTTGGTGTCAAATGCTGTCAAATCGCATAGCATAATAATGATCTGTTATGGCCACATTTTAGACTAGGTGATAGAAAGTTCATTGAAAAAACACATATATTGTGAAAAATTGTCGACACTTTACTTATGTGCTACAATAAGGTCATTCAGAGCTCTTACGTCTTCAGTTGGGGGTTCATATGTGATTGTTTGCAATTAAATCAGCATATTTCCTCCACTCTTTAAAATCGTCACCCTTTTGCCCCCCATGAATATTTCTCTAAAGTGATGAAAAGTGAAGTAGTCAGTAGTTTCAAAGAAATTTTACTAAGCTTTAGAGGACATTTTTCAATGCTTTGTACAGCTCAAACAAAAACCCATTCACATCCATTGTACTGACTGGAAGTCTTGGTAAATATTTAGAAACCTTAAATAACATTGAAATTATCTGTTTTACTGTATTTCCTGCTATAATATGTCAATAGTAGTAGGCAGAGTGGCGGTCCGTATGTTTAAATCACTTCCTGTTGACAGAGTGTAAAATAGTGACAGCTGGGGACTCTATAGGGCTCAGAGGGATGAGGGAGCGTCATGACAGAGTCAGCTGCTCTCTGGAGAAAAAGAACTCCTGATGGCCTGTTTTATCTATTGGAAGCTGATACACCAGTATCTTCATTCTGGATCTCTCCTCATCTCCTCCCTCTCTCCTCTCACTCCTCTCAGTATCACTTTACTTCTCGTCTATCTGTTACACTCACATCTCCCACCCTGTCTCCCTTTCTTCCCTCATCTTATTTCCTTACTTAAGCTGATTCCCAAACCCTCTCCTTTCCTCTTAAGTCCTTGAGACATATTCATGGTAATGTCAGCCAGGTATTATTATTATACCAATGATGTCAGATGTACCTGGCATAAACTCTATCTGTAAAGCAAAGCGAAGTGAAATGAGGTAACTATTATTATAACTATTTATTATTTCCTCTGGCCTCCAGTCCCTGTACAACCTGGGGGTTCGGACCCCCATTAGGGGTCGCTAAAGCTTCATGGGGGGTGGCGAGTCCTTCTTAATTTTAAGACGTGTAAGAAACCTTAAAAACTATACACAGTAGGCCTATATCTCAGTATCTGGTTCATTCTCTGAAGAAAAGAAAGTGAATTGTTTCTGGCATCCTGCTGGTGGTATTTATTTCAATCTTATTTTAATTGTGTTTACTCCTTATTGTAAATATAAATGCTTTTGCACCACCTTTTCTCTGATATTTAAATTTAATTTGATAATTTATTTATTTGTTTCTTTTGTACTGTGCTTTTAATTATGAACCAGAAGTTAAGGAAGGAGCTCAGGGTGGGTGGGTGTCCTGTGGGTACACAAATCCTATTGTTTTTCTGCATTGATAATGGAAGAATCAATACAGAGATTTGTAAAAAAAAAATGATGTTATTATTTAGTTAGTAAATTGTCTAAAGTGAACACAATAGGAAATGTCCATAAAATATGTCACTTAGTCAGGGGTTGCTGAACGATAGAAAAAGGGTCCCTTAAGGAAGAAGGTTGGTAATCACTGCTGTACAGTACAGCAAAGTGCAGTGAGATGAAGTAAATTATTCTGCAGTAAAGTGATATAAAAGTTAAGTAATGCAAATTACAGCGCAGTACAGTGATGTAACTATTTATTGTTATAGGCAATTTCTGTTTCCTCTGTCCTCCAGTCTGACAGCTGTATTATACCGGTAATGCCAATTCTGTCTGTTATTTAATTTCCTCTGTGACTGTTTGGAGTCTCCTCCACATATTTATAGACAATTAGGTCTGACAAATCATTCATTTCTCTTAGCAAAAAACTGGTGATGCTGTTTAGTGTACTATATTAGTATTATTATTAGTAGTGCAATATCTGTAGCATCTCCAATTCACAACTATAATCCCCACTGCTGCACCTTTGTTCAACTTGAAACAATGCACCCTCTCCACATTTTAAAATTTGCACCAGAGCATGTGATTATACAGCCTAATATATTCATTTTACATCTTTACATATTGAACAAGTGAACCTACACACTGGGCCAATGCAGTTTTTGCATTCTTATTTTATTAAAATAATATTTTATGAATATATTAAATATATGTGTCATTATTATTCTAATTATTATTATATAAGTAACCCTGCATTTCACTGCACATATTAAATGACAAATAAAACCTTTGAAACTCTAATCTTGTTTGGAGCCATTATTATTTACCATATGAGTTTACCTTGCCTTGTAGATTATAGTACAATGGGAAGCTAAGGGAACCATACCCTGTTAGTATACAAGACATCAACTGAAATCTCCTCTACAGGAGTTGATAAAATACATGTGTTGCCAGACATAAATCAAATTGCAACTTTAGAAAGCAGCAGTCAAATAACAAAGGTTTTGACAAAGATTTACTTTTTTTTGTATGATATTTCTGTGGCTGTTTTACCAACACTCACAATTAGTTTAAATTTTTCCAGCTGTTGGGAGCTGCTTTATTTACTTTGTGCATTACATTGTGCAACAATGGTAAATTTTAAATGCATATGAACATCAACAACAGAAAGGTTAACGGTTATTTAACCTGCAAACTGACTGTGAGTATACTTCCAGTATGCACACAACGTACTCAAAGCCTGCTTAGAATTAGTGTGTTGTTCCGAGGAGGGACTCAGCTATGGAGCTGTCACACACACGTGTAATTACTGGCATTACTGTAATAGTGGCCGCATTCCATTTAGTACTGACAGGTCCGGGGGCCCGCCAATGTTCATGCTGGCTCACTGGTTTTACTTACTGACACATCTGAGTGGAAAAAGGCAAATCTTTAATGTTATTAGTAAAACCAGTGCGTGTCCTGTTCAGACCAGTTGATATGTCTGCTCCAATCGTCTAAGGCACAGACTCTATCTGATATTAATTCACATTTGGTTCAACAACACAGTCGCCACTTTTTATGCACCACATATCGGCTGTCAATAAAAAACTATTACTGCCTCTAGTTGAGATATTAAATTATGTAATTTGTGACAGTTTTCTGCTTCAGTTGGAAACTGTGTAAAGAAAACTACAACACTGACTGGGAAGACTGGGACTGCTGCTGCTGTATGTGTGTGTATGTGTGTGTGTGTGTGTGTGTGTGTGTGTGTGTGTGTGTGTGTGATATTAAGAGACATTTGATTGGAAGCTTTAGGATCTTAATCTCTTTGTCTGTTCGATAGCCTTTACAAAGCATGTGGGTGTGTTGGATTCTGTCAGGCCTTAAGACCAGTAGAAAGGTTACTGTTGAAATGCCAACAGTCATGGCAGCCTGTCTTTCTGTCTCATGTCTCTATGTGTCTGTAGAGCGTCTTGCTGTCTGTCTTTCTGTCAGTTTGTGTTTTGATGAAAACATTTGAAACAATTGCGTAAAAGGATCGACATTATTGAAACCTTCAGTTTTCCATGCTGAATATGCTTATATCTGTAACCTATAATGCTGGGGTAAAGTGTGAATCATATTGTAGGAATATCCAGTAAGGAAAAGTCCATGGTTGCAATAATAAACAGTTGGTTCAGGTTAGGGAACGATCGTGGTCATTGTTAAGAGAAACGAACACTGACTGCCTGTTGTCTCCTGTGTTAAAGTTTGATTTCGTTAAAGTTTGTTGACCCATCCATCCACTCCGACCAATCTAAAGCAAGTGTTTGGTCCTTCCTAGGCTATTAGACACATGGCGTTTCAACATGGTGGCTCTTTGTAAGGCAACAAAAACACAACGATTTATCTTTTCAGGTGATAATACACTAATGAAATTAAGATTAATATTATATTCCATTTCTGACAATAGATATTCCCAAATGTTACACACTGGACCTTTAAAGAACATAGCATAACAATAGGCTACATATAGCCTACATGTACAAAACAAACTTAGCACTTATCATCTTTAATGTATGAGAAAAACAAAGTTTTTGTCCAGAAATGCGTAGAAAACACTACAGTCTCTCCACAAAGATGACATATTTGTACTTTTACATAAACAGATTTTTTTCTTTTTTATATCTCCTTGTGATTCTCAAGATGTTTGACTTCAGACTGATACTTGACGCCCCTGCAACCCCCTCTGGTGAGTCTGAGCGGCGGGTATCCTCTCTGCGTCCCTCTGCCTCCATCAGGACGCAGAGCTCCGCCTCGGATGCAGCTGCTGCTGTTTATCTGATTACCGCGATACAAGCTGCGTCTCCTTAAAGCGACACTCCGGCTTAATTAATTAGACCACAGGAGAGAGGAGGAGAGAGCCGCCGACGATGCAGATGACGAGAGGGAGCAGCATCCGCCGGTCGCCACCATCTTCTCCCTGCAGGACGTCGCCGCTTCATTTCACCGCCTCGAGGTTATGAAACCGGCTGCAATCTAACCCTGCATGCCCGCAGAAAAACCTCCCAAGACCTCCCTCCTCCCTCCTCGGCTCTTCATTCTGCGATTCATGGACTGTCAGTGCGTCACACTCGTTCTCCCTGCGCCTTTTTTCCGCAGACGCGTCGTCACCTCCTTGCCTCGTATTTAGGTTATGAAATCGGCTGCAATAACGCGGCCTCCCGCTCCTCAGTCCCGCTCCGCACACGGACTCTGTAGCCTTCATGTCCTCTGTTGAAAGCGTCCCTAAATCCGCCGTTTGCGCGTCCTTGTTCGCCTGTCCGGCCTTTTGCATCTCCGCGTTCCTGTTTGCCGCCCATGCGTCGCCGCTGCCGCGCCACCGCCTCTACTCTTCCGCACCACATGGACTCTGAGATCTGCGTGAAGCGCGCGCCGTCTCCGCTCCCACGCCCTCCCTCTGCCGCGGATGCGGTGCGCCTGGGTACTCGCTATCTCTTCGACCTGGCCCGTCAGTGATCCTCTGGTCCGGGGGGGCTGGTGTCCGCAGAGAGGCAGGATGGTGCGGATAGCCAGCGCGCTGGGGCTCGTCATGTTCAGCGTGGCGCTGCTCATCCTGTCGCTCATCAGCTACGTGTCCATCAAGAAGGACTTCCTGCTCAGCACCCCCAGATACGGACCTAATGGAGGACCCAGATTGTCCATGTTCCACGCGGGGTTTCGGTGAGTCCAGGCCAGGCTCGCATCAGATCAGCTGTTTGGTTTTTAGTTTGAGCTATTTCAGGTGTGTACATGCTGACAGGGTAGAAAGACCAGTTGAATGTGACCTAGAATTCCTCCTTGTGTGGCATTTATTGATTGTTTATGTTTTGACTGAGTCTTAAATCCTCATACATGAAGCTGTTTTATAGTTTTGAGTTGCACATTAACCTCTCTGTAATGTAATGGAGCAATCTAATCAGAAGAATGCATCAACTTCACCTGCTGAAACAGCTGTTAACAGGTCAGGAAGGCGTTGCTCTGACCAGATGAAGGCCTCACTGCTGTCTGAGGCCTGTCAGCTCACACACTGTGCCGCTGTGCTTTCATGCAGTATTTGTCATCATCTATAGGTTGGATGATACACTGAATAGTGTTTTTGCTTCTGCTGTATTAAAATGTCAATTCACATTATTTACACACTATAAGGCCAAAATTCTATGGACACTCCTATCTACATACTTTGGTGTGCTTTTGGGCCGGCTGTATTTCATGGTTTGAACACCGCTCACGTCTGTGTTTAACAACTGGGAATGAGAACGGGCTGTAAAGTGTGTAGGAGAAACACAAAGTGCATATCTACAGCCAGTGTAGAAACATGGCAGTTCAACATAGTGGACTCCATAGAAACCTACCGTCGGCGTGTGTGAGATAACAATATCGGCTCATTCTAAAATAACAAAAAAAGGTGATTATACACTAATGAAAACATACCTATGATTATTATACTCCATTTTCCTAAATGTTACACACTGCGCCTTTAACTTGTGGATTGTGACGGGACGCAAACTCCAGTGTCTTTGCTACATGCCCATCTACCTCCATGCTCTTTCACTCCGAGCCCTGCCTTCAACTCCATCTAACACCTTATGAACTGGAACACTGACTGTGAACCAGGTCTTATCACCCAACAGCTTGACCTAAATAATGCTCTTGAGGCTGAATGGGAGCAAATTCCTGCAGCCAGGTAAATGGACCGACCACTCAAAGCGCTTTTACACTACGTGCCACATTCACCCTTTCAGACACATTCACACAGCAATGGCAAAGCCCATCGAGCAGAAACACATTCATACGCCGATTTTGGGGTTCAGTATCTTGCTCAAGGATACTTCGACACGTGACGGGAGGAGCCGGGGATCGAACCACCAACCTTCCGATTAGGGGGCGACCCGCTGTTGCCTCTGAGCCACTGGTGGAAAGTCTGAAAACTCACTCGCTTAATTTTAAAAAGCAAACAACTTTGCCTCAGATGCTCAGTCCAGCAATCAGTTAAAACCCAAGACCAAGCTGACAGGGGTCACAGTGAGGGGTCAACACATGACTGCTAGCATTAGCTACAGTAGTTCAGTTCTCATGTAAACAAGCCTCTTACTGAAGGTAGCCAACATATTAGCAAGCGTGTGAAATAAAATGACGAGGTTTCATTGTGTTGTGGGATGATGGGCTCCTGGTTACATATGCTTAAACCCTCTGCTCAGCTGAGGTGGACAAAATATCAGAACAGCCAACTAAGCACTGATCTGACCTCCGCGTAGAAGGAGATCGAGGCTGTTTTTAGACGGAAGTTGCTGACAGACATAAATCTGTGCTGACAGTAAACTCTAAAACCTTTTTTAAAAAATATCACCGCTAACAGGTGATCATTTGTGAAAAACATTAAAGGAAAATGACATTTTGGGAAATACACTTATTTGCTTTCTTTAGTTAGAACAGAAGTTTGATACTGATCCAGACTGGTACTGAACTGAAGTCAGGACATGGTTAGCCTAGCTTAGCATAAAGACTGGAGGCAGAGGGAAACTGCTATCCTGGCTTGGTCCAAATTTCACACCTGCAACTGCCAACAGCTCTAAAGCTCACTAATTACAGTAATATGTCATTTTGTGAAACAGCAGCTGGGCACAGTGACTTCCTGCTTATCTCACAGTGACGACACAAGTCTAGTCCCTGCGGCCATTTTTGTTTTTGTAGGAATTACACAAGTGAGACACGCTAACTAGGTTCTTTAGAGAGCTGTTGTAATGGGAGTTGTATGTTGAAAATCTGCTTCCAGTCTTTATGCTAAGCTAGGCAAATTGCCTCCCAGCTCCAGCTCAAACCCTAATGCACACAGGTCATTTATACATTAAAAATATTCAACTTTGTGATGCAGAAACTGCTAATTATACTATAATACTATAACGACTACTACTACTTTACCACTATGGCTACTTCTACTACTACTGCTACTGCTTTTGTCACTACCAGCACTCATCCTCTTCTTCCTCCAACTCTTCCCCTCCTCCTAGTACTGCTACCAGTAGTAACACCACAATACTATTTTCCCACTGAATCTACTTCTGTTTTGCTACTTGTATTACTAACAAATTCTTATTCCTACTACCTCTCTGCTACAGTACAACTATTGTTACTACTCAAACGGTTGGTATTACTACTACTACTACTACTACTAGAAGCTATACGTATATTTATATGTAGGCTAAAGTATTTAGCCTCAAATCAGACTTACAGTCTTTATGGTGAAAACATCAGATAAGGTGAAGACAGATGATTAGTGACAACCTTATCATTTACAGAGGCAGTTTCCTCCACCAGAAATGTACTTGTACGTGCTGTCTCTTAAATATCTGATCAAAATGTCTCAGCAGTATCAGTTCAGGTTTGTATTTTCTAACAGAGAGCAAGCGTGTTATTAATACATTTGACCATAAATATACAGACAATCTATCATGTCAGTGGTGGATGATACTGATTGGCTAACCTTTTTTTACAATGAGGTTACAGCTTTGCCCTGATATACTGGTCTGAATGTAGCACATATTAGTGTGTTTTCTCAGTCAGTGTGAGTGTGTATCAGCCTGAAGGAAAACAGGGCATCTGTCACTTAATCCCACAGCTGTGAACTAGATCAGCTCATTAACACACAGCTCTTCTCTTTCTCCTTTAGAACATTTATTGACACATTTCTGTCTGGTTGGTTTATGCACATTGGGAAGTATTTAGTTACAAATATTTAAGAAATGCAAATTGAAATTTGATAAAACCTCTTTAGCAATGAAAAACTTTTTTAAATACATTTTTTACAGTTGCTCAAGTTGATTTTATGCTAATATAGAGTTAAGACTAAAACATATTTGTTTCCGCCCATTGTTTGCATTTGCTTTAACAGCAACTGTATTTATATTAAAAAAGACAACAGAGTGGTGAGTATGATATAGCAGGGTTGTTGTACTTGCTCTGTGAAAATGTACAATATACTGAGTTTATCAAGACAACAGGTAACCATTGAGTAAGTCTTGAGTTAGCAACAGAAAATGCAATCAACAACATATCAAGAGCAGAGCAGAAATATGACAAAATCTATATATACTTAACCTTTCTAATGATTGCTTGTCCCAATATACGTTTACGTATTATTTTAAAAAATGCATGTTTCTCTCTGCAGCTAATATCCTACATATAGTGACAATTTATGGTATACTTTAAAGGGACATTGTGTAGTGTTTTAAGTATTTTATTAGCTAAAATCAATGTCTTCATTCATAAATGTGTCCTCATTGGTGTAAAATTACCTCTGCCAATGATCTGACTTATCCTCATAAGCGAAGAATTTCTTATCTGTATATACATTGGACGGGCAAGTCCATGGAGGCTTCCATGTCATTCCGCCATTTTGAAAAACTATAATCGGCGAGAGGGACATAAAGCACTAGCCTACCTGTGTAGCTAATCCACAACGCGTTTTCGTTTGGAGCCAGCGTCACATGACTGAAACCAGCTATAACGGAGAAGGAGATCAGTGAGAGGCGCTTGTCACTGCCCTATGTATTTGAAAACGCAAGACACTAGAGAGCACTATTCGTTTGAATGCAAACTACAATTTCACCGCTAGATGGGAGAAATTCCTACACAATGTCCCTTTAAAAATACCTAGTATTTAGTAGTAGCTAGTAGCTACTCCCGCTGTAAAACATTAGAATAAACTGAAGGTTTCTGAAGTAAGTATTAACACTTAAAAATGTATAAAGAAGTATAAAAAATAGTTTGCAACTCACCTAATTTAATGTCCAAAGTGGGAAGGGCTGCTGGTGTTTTTTTCCCCACCCAGTATACACATGTCACATTTTTTATTGAAGCAATATTGTCACTCTTGCAGAAACTCATGTCCATCAGTTTGGAATGGCAGACTGCTCTAAAAACTACAAAATCCACGAGCTTCAGCCGCCATTGCTATGGAGAAGAAGTCAGTCAGAGGCACAAATCAGAGTGGGAGCATATTTAAAACATGCAGTTAGAGTTGGTGTTGGGTGCCTGTACTGATGTACTTCACATATATTGGAGTGATGTCACCAATCCATGTACCAATCAAATCCAGATTCCATAGTCTGATGGTTCTATGAATTATGTAATGAAATTTTAAGTGTATAGCCAAAATGTTGCAGCAGTAATTAATTATTAACCGTTTAACAAAGACTTCCAGAAGTCCCCCTATTTTTTTTTTTAATGCTTTATGGTCCGGGTCATAGAATTTTAAGAGTTAGATGTACAGATGGACCATGAACGTAACCTGAAACAGCCTGCAACTGAGTGAGCTAACAGTTGGCTAACTCAACATGTTTTTAGAGATATTTTAGTCTTGAAAAGTAAGACAACCGACAGAGCAAGCAGTTTGTAATGTGTGGAAAAACAACACTTTGAGGGACTGCCAATTTAATTAAGTTGTATTAGTACTGGTATCAGCAGGTATACTAAAACAATATCAGGATCGGATCGGAAATGGTAAAAAGTGGATTGATGCAGTTGGTAACAAAACAATGTGATTGGATGTTTCGAAATGCGCCATGGGAATCCGAATCGTGGTGAACTTCTCCGGTGAAGTTTTATGTCCATGGGCTCTTTGGTACTGATGATTCAACCAGCAGAGTTTTATGCCGATCCGAGCTGCAGCAGTGCTCCATCTGTATGTTGCGTATTATTGTCTATGGGAAAAATCAGTGGGCTACTATTTCCTAGCACAAAATGGTAAAGTACTTAGTTTGTTTGTGCACTGCTAAACAAGTATACTTGTAGTTAATGTGTCCTATACTTTAGCCTCTACTGGCTCTGTGACTGACCAACTCCAGAACTAGTTTAGATAGTCAGATCCTGTGTATGTGTGTGTGAGGTGTTTACACCTAGGTTTATTGCATTTTTACTGCATCTGATTCCAGTCCAAACAGGATGCCTGACACCAGGAGAGCTCTGTGATACTTTTTAACAGGTTTTAGTAAGGCCACTGCAGTACAGGTCCATGTGAAATCACTCTGTAAATCTCTTGTCCGACATGTTCGGTCAGGTCCAGAGTGTGATGCTAAAACAGCGTCGTTCTGATGAAGGTTCTGGAGGCCAGCGAGCCGTCCTTGGCTGTGATTTACAGCGCAAGAGCCACATTCATTTTCCTCCCGCCTGTAATCATTTTCCTCTTTGCTCGCCGTCACCACAGGCCAAGGTTATGCTCAGAGTGAGTTAGATGTGAAGGAGAGCAGCATTTTGAAGAGAAAACACTCTGCTGGTCGACCGATCTAAATTTCTCGCTGTGTTGTTGTGGAGTTTATCACAAGGAACATGGTGATTCATGGGAATCTTTGGTTTTGCCAGTGGATGACGAGGGTGTTAGTCCATCTGATGGTCTATGATGTGCTCTGAAAAACTATGGGTCAAATTACAATGAAAACGAGTGTATTCCAAATTACCTTAGTGGCCCCCTGACCTTTCCTGTTGCACCACCATTAGGCCCACTGGACTCTAATTGTTGGATTTTCATGAAATTTACCACATTGAAGCAGTGTTTATGCTTGATGGAGCTACCCCGGGTGTGTTTTCTGTAACTGGGCCCTCCTAGAGCAGTACCTTCAGTTAAGATCCAGGAGAGAAAGGTTAATGCTGCCGGACAATGAAGAATTTTGTGTTATTTTAGGCACAAATATCATAGAGAAAAGAAATGTCAGGTGAGGTACAAAGAGTGACGGCAGGTTGGGTGGATCGATGGGTCAAACAAACCCAGGAGTATATTTTTCTTTCTTTGTCGCGTAACCTATTTAACTTGCTTATGTAGTTTGGATGTCAGTAGCATACTTATTTTACCCAAACCATGATGTTTTCCTAAACCTAATAAAATAGTTGTGATGACTAAATCTAACCAACCTGAGACTGTTGTGTAACGCCTGACTATTGTTACCATGAAGACGAAGATCACCTGACTTCGTCCTTTCCTCCACGTCCTAAAATGCAGCAGCTCTAACAACAGTAAATGACACATGGAAAGCTTAAAATGCGTAGACGCGCAAAGTTATTTGAGTTCATCTTGAGGGGAACATTAATGTTTGGCCCAAGTTTCATGGCAGTCCATCCAATAGTTCAACCAAAAAACCTCAACTTCATGATGCTAGAGAAAAGTCAGGGTATCACCAAATTCAAAAGGATTCGTCCTCTGGGGATCATGAATGTCTGTAACAAATTTCGTGGCAATCCATTCAATAGATATTTCACTGGATAAGTGACCTAACCGACCTTCCTTTGCAGAGCTTTCTTTAAGAAACTTTTATACATTCATACTTAACATTTAATAAGGATTTTGCAGTACACATGAACCCACTAAAGGTTAAGAAAAACTATTTCACCACTACAATAAAACACAAAGTTTTATAAAGTTAATGTGAATCAGTTTTTTCCTGTTTACTTCCACAATTTATTGTACTACTGTTAATAGACCAAAAATGTCTTTTACTGTGCCCAATTGTTGAAATGTTTGTCTTCTTATTGTGTCAGCACTTTGTCATTGTTGCAACTCAAATGATCAACATTAGAGCTGTATTATATTACAAGTGCTGTGTGATGTATGTAAGTAAGTATTTGAAATGCACTTTACCTCTGCATGCCAGGTCTTTATAGTCTACTTTTAGATATTCCTTTCTGTCAGTTTAATGTAATCTTAAAGTCACTGGTGATGATTAAGATAAGAGTAAGTGAGTTTTTGTTTTGTTTTACATTCCTCCTGCAGCGAGAGGCCACCTCGCAAACCCGATCTGAGGTGAATACAGAGTGCTGACGTTTTAATTAAAAACGCAAGGATGTGCTCTGTCTGTCCTTTTCCTTTATTTGAATATTTTTATTCTTCTACGGGAGTTTGATCTTTACTCTGCCTACCTACCTACCTACCTACCTACCCACCTCCCTACCCGCCCACCCACCGATGGTCTGACTCTGAGCAACAAACCAAACAGCTTACTTCTTGCTGTTGATCATTTGAAGCGTGGAAGCAGCAGAATCTTTGGTCTTTCTCGTAAAACCATCAGCAGCTTCTGCTTCAGCTGTTGTTGGCCGAGCTGAAACCTGCAGCCACCAAACAGTTTGTGTCATGAACAAGAGACAAAGCAACGAGTCTATGACCCTGAATTTTCTCTGAAGCCTTTTGTATGGTGTGGTGTTGGATTTGAAACAGCATGAAATTAATCAGTTAGACGAATACTTAGAGTAAACATAACTTTCAAATTATATTTCCAAATTATCCTCAGATCTCATTTTGTGGAACAGAATTCCATTATTAAATCACTATATATTTCTAATAAAGAAACTTGCAGTAATATAGAAGTTTTTAGTTATCTTATTAACAGGTTTCTTATTGTATTCAAGGAACCATTGTTACTGACATGAATCATCCACACATTTGGGGATTAGTAACAAAATAGTACAGAGGCCCAAACAATGATTCTTTAATCTTAATCTTAGTTATTATCTTCTGCATCCAAGATAATAACTTAGTAATAAAGTAATATTTCTGAAATCCGGAATATATTGAAATGTCAATATATTAGCATATAAACTAAGAAGTCTTAATGCAAAGTGAGATCTGCAATTTGCTCATCTTTAGTATTTCTACAGTATTCTTGGGTCCCTATTTCATGCTTTTCCTGATTCAGCGCTGCGCCTCTCTGGCTGAGCCTCACTGTCCACAAAGATGGCAGACGCTGCAACAACAATATAGAGCTTCTGGAGGTCTGACTGCCATCAGATCCAGGTCAAACAGTATTTACACATGCTTTTTAAGGTTTGTTTTAGACTGGCCGGGCATCACTGACGTGGAGTTTGCCATGTAGGACAGTATGAGTTACAGAATGTTTGAATGATCACATAAGCTTTTGGTGTCTGGTTTCGTCAAAATCTCAGTGATCAAACCTCTGACACTGTCTGAACTGCCCTGATGCAGTAAACTCCACTGACCTTGTTCTTAATGCAAAATGAACCAAACTTAAATTTACTTGCAAATACTATTTGACCAGTTGTGTCTGCCATAGCAGAGTCTCGACCTGAAACCTTGACATTTTGATGTTTAGCTAAGATTAGTAATAAAAAGGCAAAATCTCTGTTTAAACCAACTTTCCAACATTGTGGAAAACCTTTTTGTATCTGTATCTTGTATTTGTCTGTATCTCTGATGAGAAGATTGGTTTCATCTCTGTGCGTCCAGTGCAAAGCGAGGTGAAGGACGAGTTTAGCCTAGCTTAACACAAAGCCTAACTCCATCAAAAGAGAAAATGTAGACCTTCCAATAACCCCAAAGCTGTCTGACTTTCATGTATCTGGTTGGATAGGAAGCTACTTTCACATTTTGGTAGGTTTGACTGGAGCGACATCACTCAGGCGTTTCTGAATCACATTATGAGAAATGATGAAAATTTAACCTCACCATGGTTGGTAAGGTATTAGTTTAGATCAGGCAAATGTAAAGTAACAAACACAAATTACCTTGACTAGGATCTCTTCCATGTAACACCCATACAAATCATCCCTCCAGTTGAGGGTGAGGAAGAGGTCCCTTCATTTTACACACTTTATATTGTCTTTAATTGAATTCCATGTCCTTGAATTGAGCATGTAGTTTTTTGTTGTTGCTTTACACCTGATGTATTCTTTTCCCCCAAACTATGATTTTCTACCGTCCAGTGAGTTTGTATTTTCAGCATTTTTAATATTTCTCAACAACACTGAATGACTGATAGGTCCAGGTTCTGTGAGATGTCCACCCAGGGCATAACCAGCAAGCCAACGTTAGCTACACCAATGACTTGCTAATGTTAGAGTTAGGACAGAGCTCAAACCTGTAACCCCAGTATGAGGACAGACCTTTTGAGATGCTGTGTGCAGTTACTGCCCTTAGCAGTTGTTAGTAAAAAGAAAAAAAATGCCCCAATGCTAACTGCTGCTAAAACCACAATGTTTTATTTTCACATTAGTACTTGTACACCTGCCGAACAAAACAAACACACAAAACAAGATGCAAGTAAATCAGACAGTATATTTTTGTATCTTTTGATGGAGTCAGGCTTTCCGATGCTTCCACTCATTGTGCTAAGCAAGGGTAAACACATGCTGGACCTTTTCCTGTACCAGATGCACAGAGATAAAATTGATGTAAATTTTCTCATTTGACTATGAGAGTTTTGCTTTTACAGGAAATGGAAGGAACTGAAAGCTGTTCTGGCCTGAAAACAGGGACAGGACCATGGACAAGAAAAACTCAAATACATTAAAAATGTCAAGGTTTCCATGCCAAAATCAGGCATTAGAAAAGCTTAATAATAACTTAGTACATGGTTAATGTCCAGGTTAAGTCTTGGTTTTAATATTGGAAGAGGCTTCTTGCACTGCAAAAAAAAAATAAAGTGTTCATCTTATCAAGTACGTGTATCAAGTACATGTTTAGTATTAAAATTATATTTAAAAAACTACCAACAAGGTGATGCTATGAGATTTCTAATGCAGTTTAAATGTCTTGAAATGCAGTAAGAAAGACATAATTTAAAAATGTGAACAGTGGTTTTAAAAACCATATTGAAATTAAAGTAGATGAAACAAAATTTGGAGGGCAATTATTTCACTCCACATATACATAGTCTCAAATTAACTTTATGAAAAACTTGCTAAGATGGACAGGAATTCTGCAACAGTTTGGCCTTACTGCTCATTTTCCTACAGTGCACTGGGTTGATTTTAATAAGGGAAGTAGGAAAGAGGCTGAAAGTCTGCGTTTACACTGAGCTGATAGTGTAAATAAAACTGTCTAAATCTGTTTTCCACTGCAGCTGGTTCCCTAGAGGAACAAAAAGGTCTATATTTGCTGAATGGCTCGTCAAACACTTGCACATTTCAATCAGCTTCTTTTGGAGGCATTTGTGAGGATGGTTCTGATAGAGACAAAATATCAGTAATCATTAATTTCATGCAGAGCCCAACTGAAGCTTTTGAAAGAACAATTCTTATCTGGTCTTATTTCTGTAGACATTTCTACAACAACATCAAGAAACACTTGCAGTTAGATGATCTCACTTAGACTTTTTAGGTATTTCCACACCAAGTTTACATTTATGTGCAAGATATTTAACACAAGTGAGTACTTACCAAGTTCTTGTTTTTCTGTTGCTTCTTGCAAGCCAATGAATTAATATTTTAGTTGTCTTTGATTGGAGGAACTCAATACTTTCTTATTCTTTTGTTAAGAGGCATGAAAAATGCTTTTTCAGTGTTTCGTATTGCTGCTGCCCAGGGCATGAAAATTAAATGTAACACAAAAAAGTGTACAATTCTATCTCAAATTTGGTATAGAATTTTCCTTTTGCAAAATGTATGCACACAAATTTGTTGCATTTTTGCATCGGAACTTCAGTTCAGACCTGTTGTGTAACTGCTGTTACCTCCAAGATAAATTAGCTTGTTTTACAACCAGTCTGATTGCCTGACTGCTTGTGTTTCTTGACCTGTCAGATAAATGGCCTTTAAAGGTTTTCATTGCAGGTAAATGAGGATGTTTTGCATTACCCACAAACTTGAATTAGAAGAGCTAAAATGCTATTCAAAACATTGTGAAGTGCAAGTGGATGAAGCTGACCTCCTTAGACAGGGAGACTGGGTTAACCTCCATGTCTCTATCTCCTCCTCCTCGTCCGTGTAGCTCCCAGCTGGCGATGAAGTATCTGGATCCAGCTTTCACTCCTCTGACCAACTCTCTCAGCGAGGACCTGCAGAACTCCTCTAAATGGAACTACAACAGCACTGCTTTTATACAGCTGAAGTAGGTTACACGCACAAACACACACACACACACACACACACGCACACACACACACAAACACAAAAGCAAGAGTTTTGGAGTCCTAAAAGCTCGGCATGCTTTTAGCACTTAAGGCAGTGAGCATCAGTGGTAAAATGCTTAAACTTTTGTTTTCCTGAGCAAAGGGCACTTCAGCGATGTCGCAGTACCAAAATATGAGGCAGCATTCACATGGAGCATTCATCGTTTACAGAAAAGGTTTTTGCTGAAACCAAATGGCTTGTGTTATGTTGTTCCGAACCCTTTCAAATTCCTCATTAAACCCATTTATCAACATGTGTAATTAAAATGTATAACTATATAACTCATTCAGTTCATTTGGGATACCTATGTTATATGTTATAAACATATATATTATATATAAACATATAGAAATATCATATTCCATTTTTGCCTGTAGATCTTCCTAAATGTTACACGCTAGACCTTTAAGGGTTAAAAACTCAAGAACAGTCAATTAACTTATTAAATCAAGTCTTAAGTCAAGTCTGATGTCCCTGAGAACAGGTCTCAAATCAAGCATTTTGGCTTGAATTTTTTTGCTTTCAATATTTTTCAAATCCTCAGTGTCAAAAAGTTTCACAGTCGCAGTCGAAGTCCAAGTCAAGTGGAATCCCTGGTAGAAGCAAGTAGTTTCTGTGCAACCAGAGGGCTGAGATCACATTTAGATAAACTGATCATCAATTGAGAGGAAGCACCAGTAAATTAAATGCTGACTTTGATACTGATGTATTTTAATATCACAAAATGTGTTTTCATCTGGTTTGTAGAGGCCAAAGGTTAAAAAAAACAAAGCATCAATAACACAAGAGAACAGTCTGCTCCTACATCACCCACAAACATAAATCTGCTTATGAATCATGTTTAATGCAGACTGAGAATTATCTACATTACATCTGAGTCATTGTCATCATAATCATTGTTTCTGCTGATTACTGGGTTTAAAGCCCTCAAAGGTTTTTTTCCTTTAACCCATTGTTTGCATTTTGTTGTGTTCACTGTGCCAACTGTCTCATCAAGAGTTGTGACTGTACCACATAATAAACAGAGCTATAAAATAAGCCAGAATTCCTTGATGAGCAACATTGTAAAACAGCAACACTTCAAAAGATTCCCTGTATTACTATGGTGGTCATTTTACAATACAATACATTGTTTAATGTAAAGAGTCACTTCACACAAATTAGGACGAAAAAGATTTTCTTCCTTCCCTCCGGTGGCAACTTTTCATGCAGATAGTTCTGCTTTTATTGATTTAGAAGTATTTAAAAGTATTTTTTAACTGGCTCTTTAACTTTTCAATTTATTAATTTAAAATGGCTTCCATACTAAACAAGCATATGTAATAAGCATATCAATGCACTGTTATTAAATGTACTACAAGGAGTTTTTAACTGGTTATGAAACAGTCTCAATTTAATACTGTCTCTATATGACCTACATAAATAAAAAAGACAATCAGAGATTGGCTATTTCTATATAATTCGTCTTAATGCCTACCACTGGGTTGGATTCAGTTGGATTCCCCTCGAAATCAATAAAATTAAGCGGTAGAAACAATACTGCTTTTGTACACAAGTGCCGCCATAATCAACACAGAATGAAAGTTACTTGTAGGGGCTTTGAGTATGCAAATGTCGAATAGTCCGATGTTTCAACATAGGTAAACCAAAACAAGTTTTAAAATTTTTCTCTGACTTCCCTTCCCCTGTCACATTTAAAACTGCAGGAGGTAGACATATTAACAGCAACATCCTTAGTATAACCCATTGGTTTTCATGTATTTCATGTTGGAAGGTTCATGGTTCGCAGCCCCTGTAGATTTCCTAGTGCTGAACGATGTATGAGTACTATGAAAAAACTTCAAAACAAAGTGCAGATATTATTTAGTTTAACTTGTGGATTCTTACAGTGAGGATGCAGTAATGAACAAAAATGTCTTTGTTGTCTTGTAGAAAGGAGATCTCTCAGTACATCGACATCCCTCACAACTTCACACTGACACGAGGCTCAGTACGAATCGGACAGCTCATGCACTATGACTACTCCAGCCACAAATACGTCTTCTCTATTGGCGAAAACTTCCGCTCGCTCCTCCCTGAGGCCTCACAGATCATCAACAAGCACTACAATGTCTGCGCCGTGGTTGGCAACAGTGGGATCCTCACCGGCTCACGCTGTGGCCCTCAGATCGAGAAGTTTGACTTTGTCTTCCGCTGCAACTTCGCGCCGACTGAGATCTTTAAGAAGGACGTTGGGCGACGGACCAACATGACAACCTTTAACCCCAGTATCCTGGAGAAATACTACAACAATTTACTGACTGTGCAGGACAGGAACAACTTCTTCTTGAGCCTAAAGAAGCTGGACGGTGCCATCCTGTGGATCCCAGCATTTTTCTTCCACACGTCAGCCACAGTGACGAGGACACTGGTTGACTTCTTCGTGGAACATCGAGGCCAGCTGAAGGTCCAGCTGGCCTGGCCCGGAAACATCATGCAGTATGTCAACAGGTAAGAAACACTGTAATGCTACAGTATGATCACAACAAAGACCCACATCCAGCCGGCAGACTTATCAACTAAAAGCTGTGTCCGAAGTGATGCAGCTGTATGGGCTCTGTACTTATTGTTCCCTTGCTATAAAAGGGCTTCTGGTAGCTTTTTGCTGGGCTTCCTTGAGATGGTGAGGAGAGGCGGAGTTAGGTGACCCCAGTGAGCATTTTTACATTGAAAAGAAGTTCAAAATTAAATATGGTCACTGGTGAAAAGATGTTTAAAATGGGTTCAAAGGCCAAAGTTTTTTTGCCGACTATTTGAAGACGTATATTAAACTTTGACAATTTAGACCATATTTCATTTTGACTTACAATAGTGACACTTCTCATCCTCGGCAATTTGCAGGCAATAACCTATTGTCACTTTGGAGCTTAACTAACAAATTATCTAAATTTCTCAGTTAAAAGCCAGTATAAGTATAAAAACTTGCCTCACATGGGACCCCAGTCTCCTGAAGAAACATCCCTATTAGATTGAAGACAATATTCTCGCAATATTTAAAAGTCCTCGTGCATATACCGTTAGAGTAGTCAAAGCTGTAACCAATATGCCTAAGTGCTGTGTGGTTGCACATGCGCTTTACAGCAGTAAGCACAGTTTCTTATTTTACATACAGAACTTCTCCCATTGCGATACCCCCCAACTATAATCTTACTATATAGTCAATATCATCTCTGTGTCAACCTACAACTGAACAAATTATCAAAATGATTCAACAAATTTCTGTTTTGCTGGTTGAAAAGAGGGTGAAAAGAGCTCTTAGACGTTCAGACAGAATATCACCCAGTTTTCAAATCAATGTTGAAACCCCAGTTGGTGCTCAATGGGACCTCTCAACTCCAGGTGTGGTCTGGCTGATTCAGTTGCAGTGCAGTCTGAGTGTATTTACAAACACAGATTGCATTTCTTAAACCGTCAACAAATCCAATGAAACCAAACCAACAATGCATTAGTCTGTTTCTGACTAGTTACGGCTCACAAATATATATATACTTTCACTTTAAAAAGAAGGATCAGTTATTTCCTAAAACAGCTGGGCACTGTAGTTTTTAGCAATCATTACTCAAACTGGAGAAAATAGAAAAGATTTTGAAGACTATGTTCAACAGCGGATTGATATATATTTGATATTCTAGTGAGAATGGCAAGACTGGGCCTCTATGCGCTATAATATGCTATATCAAGTCAGTGTTTGGTGTTTGGGTTATCTTCACTGGCAACAGTTTCACTAAGTGCTTCGTATGTCATAAGGCAGTGCTTATGATGGATATTGACATTGTTTTATTCAGACTCCTGGGCCTCTCAGTGATTTTCTGGTCAAAGTGGAGTTGAATACAATTAGACCCCATTTACACCTGTTGAAGGACGGTCAACGCTCCCAAAACTTCACTTCATTTTTTTCTGTGTTTTTTTTTCTCTGCCCATCAGTCTGTCTCTCACTGTCTTTATGTCTGTCTGTGTTTAAAATGTCCCGTTGTCGTTTCTGGAAGCTAATGTGTGGTTGTATTGTATTGTATTGAGCTGTGCTCTTTATGGCAAAGAGGAGATTTAGGCTCCAAAGCCGGATTATAAGGAAACAGCTATTTAGCGAAAGGTATGGCACAGAGCTGTAACCGTGCGTGTGGAGAGGGATTTAGGTCTGGTGCTTAGTGTTGTAGCAGCAGAATAGGCTGTTCGTACAGTAGCCTAATCTTCACCAATCCCATTAAAACTACCTGCTCTGGAAGAATTACCACGTTTAAGCAGCTCAGACGGCTTTCAGCACCTCAAGGACTCTTGGAAATGCTTTCTTTCAGGCCAGTTTGGAGAGTTCCCACTCTGTGATGCACCAGAGCAGTACTGCCTGCTGAAAGCATTAGCAGCGGTCAGATTAGTTTTTTTTATTTTTGTTTAATCAACTGAAGTCATTGATTTTACTAACAGTTAATTCTTTTTGATTGGATATTAATCAAATTCATACATCGCTTTTATCAGAACAACTTTCTTATTACCTGTTGTTTAATTTATAAAAAATAAATTTGACAAAATGTAGGTTTCCACTGCACTAACTAGTCACGTCATACTCATCATTCTGCTACTGTTTTTCTTTTACTACCGAAAAACAGTTCATTCACTAATTCTGATTTTTCTATCACGGTTAAGGTATCAGTGAAACCGAACAGTTCCTGCAGTTGATTCTTGGTCAAAGCCTACCAAGCAACTGAGAGATTATGCTCTTTGAGCTGCATGAAGGCTTTTATTGTTCTACATCTAGACACGAAGTGTTGAGTTTCACTGTAGCTTAATAGTGATAAAAATGGTGAAGTAGAAGCGATGTGAATTAATTAGTGAAAGATGAAAATATTTCTGTTAGAACATAGAATGAGTAATGGTATGACTCTTGTTATAATGGAATTAGTGCTGTGTAATATACATTATATTGAATTAATCAAAATAAAAGGTAAACATGTAGAAAATGGACAAGTTTGGGCAAAATGTTTTATTAAAGCAGAAGCACATTACAAATGACGAATGCTTCCGAATTTATATGATAATACACTTATAAAACAGCTAAATAGAAATAGGTCTGTCTCTAATACAAGCCAGTTTTAAACAAAGAACTGGTCCTTCAACTTTTGTAGTTGAGGAAGGAAAAGCATTTTTTAAAAATGTAACCCTAAAAGTTAAATTTAAAGACTGAATCATTAATGTAAGAATGACTTCTTAATGACTGAAAGGGCTTCACTTTGGTCTATTCAGGATAAAAGTCAGGTTGTTTTACCCATGTAAATTGAAGAATGAAGGAAGTTAAAATCCCCCTCATCTCAAATGAGTTTTTGTTCTTTTTGCTACAGTGTGCTGTTTGAATGATGTCTGTGCAGAGTTTGACACTAGAAGGATGTTTTCACATTCATCTGCTGAAAGTGGAAAGTTTCTCTGTGCTCACTGAAAATCTGAACCTGGTGGAAGTGTGATGTACAAACCTGAAGCCACCAGTGCATATACACTGAGAATGGACTTTTTTAAAGAAATTAACAAAATTAACATATTTATAGATTCTGCAATTTTTAATGAGGTGGAAGGGGTATTCTTCTTTTTAAGAACAGATACATATCACAGTTCCAAGCAGATGATTTGTATATACGTCTAAATGGGATCTTCAGTGTGTAATTGTTTTCGTCACTTGTATTCAACAGCTACTGGAAAACCAAGCAGCTGTCGCCAAAGCGCCTGAGTACCGGCATCCTGATGTACACGCTGGCGTCCTCCATGTGCGACCAGATCCACCTGTATGGCTTCTGGCCCTTTGGCTGGGACCCTAACACGGGTAAGGAGCTGCCATACCACTACTACGACAAGAAGGGCACCAAGTTCACCACCAAATGGCAGGAGTCCCATCAGCTGCCAGCTGAGTTCAAACTCCTCTACAAGATGCATACAGAGGGACTGCTGAAGCTCACCCTTTCCCACTGTGCTTAGGCCTAAAACTGCAGCAGGCACAACGCTTCTTCAAACTCTTCTCAAACGCTTCATCAGGCCAGGGTGGTCAAGACAAGGCAGGCGAGGGAAGGATTCATGTGGTTTTGCCAAACGCAAAACCTTGCCTCTAAGGTTGAGCTGTTGCAATGGCTTCTTAAACTGTCCAAGATCCCTGAGCAAAAACCTATAATCCTGTGCTCAAGAAGACGAACCACAACAGCTCAAGAATCATGGAGTCTATTCATTTTCTACTGCTCAAGAATCTAAAAAGGACCACAGGTAATTTTTTGGATAAGGTGACTGCAGCTAGGCAATGTTGCTCTTCCGCAGAATATCACAACTTTGAATTGCTTCATGGTGTTTTTATCACCCATAACTCTCAGCACTACAGCTACAAATCAGCAGACGGACAGTTTAAAACCAAGGTTGTGTTCAGACTGCATTAAACAAGGCGGATCCCTTGTTCATTTCTATGAGACTACTGTGTTGACGCAGTTTGGGTCCTGACGCAAGGGGCAATGGCAAAAAAGTTGAACCTGGCACTTTGTTTGCTGCAATTCAGTGCGATGTCATCCAGCAACGTACTGTGTGAGCCAATCAGATATGTGCACGTGCACATTGTTCCTAGATTCAATTGTAGAGAAAAGGATTGTTGCTGATAACTTTCCAGAGTTGAAAAATCCTGTCATATTATTATAAACCGCCATGCAGTGATTTGGCATCTGATAAGCCTTCAAATTCATGGATCTGTTACTCAAACTGTACTTCCTGAATTGTATTTCATCCTCTCACCAGTACCTGAAGCAACACGCTACCATCAACACAAGCTCTTGCGTTTCTTTTGCTGGGATCAGACAACACAATACCCTTGCCCTTGAGAGGCCACTGTGTCACATTAGGCGATCATAGTCATAAATTTCTGCCAAAACTTGGCCGAGCTTTCCGTCTTTCATGACTTGCATGACTTCCATAGGTGATCAGTTAGGAGGTTCCAAAGACCAACTTTGCTGTTCCACCTGATCATGGCGATATCATTCCTCTTTCACTTCCCCATGTTTTTAACCACTAGGTGAAAGAAGGCAAAAAAGATATTTTTCTGTTCTTTTTGTTGGGACATTTCTAGGTGTCCTAAATGCTGCATTAGTTGTCTTCCATTCTACAAGGAATAAAACTAGCAACTGTCATTCCCAACCTCCCATCTGTTGGGTCCGGTTACTCTCCGGCTGATTTCATGTAGTCTGATCCCAGCATTAGACATACTGATCTGTAATCTGAAAAGGAAGAGTTATAGTGGACTCAGCTAAATCTTGTCACTGACATCAGTGAGAAAAAAGAATCATGCCACATGGGTGCATCACCTTCACTGTTGGATGTCAAAACATTTGGATGTACCAGGAACAGTCAAAACACACATTGTTTAGAACACATTTAGAACTATTGCATTAGAAAAAGTTGATGAAAACTACAAAATCCTAAAGTCCTAAATTTTTCAAAAACAAGGTGGTTTTTCCTTTTTCGAGTTAACACGTTTAATGGGAGATGGAAACATCATAGTATCCAACATTTAACTCACATGACTGATCAGCGGTTTCAGCTCCGACAGTCTCCTCATCTTTCCCATGGCAATATTATACACCCATGTACACCCAGTTCCACACTAATCTGATGGAAACTTCTTCCCATTAATTCATAAAACAGAAATGTCAAATTTCCATCCTATTTGCTGGATTGTTTTTCATCGTTGGAGGTTTTGACTGACATTCTTTTAATTACAGAATCTTGCCATCTCTTGTGACCTCTTCTTCTGAATTTTACGACTGGAGAATTGGTACCACCTACTGCTTATCTTGATGAACCAACTCCTAATAATTGCATAACAGTAGTTGAGGGAAAAAAAGCATTCATTTGCATTTCCTTTTGCCCATTTACTTGAACGTTTGTTCAAATTTGGATGGAAAAAGGCTAGTGATACACTTTAAAACATTAAACATTTTAAATTTAGGCATGCAGCAGAAGTTCTCATACAATAACTTACAATGAGTGCAAAATTAAGATAAATAATTAGATTAGTCATATGCATAGTTATTTAGTCACAGGTTCATACGAAATCTGGATTTGTTACCCAGGTTTCAGTAAATTTATTATTAAAGCTCCATTCCCAGAATTTTTGAAAATGCAACATTGACATATTAACACCACAGAAAGTTGTTCCAGCTTCATATTTAGACATCCAGCTGACACAGAGCAACATTATCATTTTTTGAGTTGTTTGTGTCCACCTGATGAATGTAAGTCCAGTATTTACTCTCTTTTAGCTCCGGTTTGGTCTCTACCAACTCTTGAGAAAAATATTGGGCTCGTTAGCTGCTAAACGTTACACTTTCTTCACCAGCAAATCGCAAATTTTATCCGTCTGCCATTTGGTGCTGGGCAAGTAGTGCACAGTGTGTTTATTACAGCTTTTTTGCTAGAAACAAGGTTGATACAGTGGTACTGTACAGTTTAACAATTTTCCACAGCAACAACTAGCACAACCATAATATGTAAGGACATATTAACACACATAACTCTGAGTCAGGTTGTGTGTCCACGAGACATCTTTAACAGCACAGATAGGGATGTTGTATTTAATACCAGAGATGTCGCAATTGAAGATAGAGGTAGGGCTGTTTGCTGACTTTGTAAAATGCAACTGTACAGACCTTAGCACTGCAACAAATCTGAGGTGTTACTGTTAGCTTGTTACTCAGTGAGATAGTTTTCTCTTTTTTTAAGTGACAATCCACTTTGTAAAGATTACTAATGGTGATTGTGAACCCAGCACTATGCAACTTATCAGGAAGATTCACTTTCAGCCAGTATCCTACTGTTTCTGTTTTTTACGTTATCATAATTTCCCTTCCTCAATTTGTGTGTTTTAAAAAAAGATCATGGTTTGAAAATTGGTGATATATGTTAGAATATAGCTTTATTATCCCATAGTGTTAAGAATCCCCAGGTGGCTCCATTCACACAGAGGTGTGGGCGTGTATCCATGTGTAACTGTCCGCTAACCTCGCATACTACTGGACCCAAAAAAAAAAAAAAAAAAGTGAACGTGTAGAGGGCCGCAAGTGATCAACAACTGCTTCAGATTGGAATCTTGTTTCTGCTTGGGACAAGTACGTGGTGGTCAGGTTTGTGTTGGCAGATTCTTTTGTTGTTTTGTTGCTGTCATCAGTGGTGTTTTTTAATTGTTCCTGTCCAGATTTGCACACCAAGGTAAGACACTGTGGACACACAGCCTGCCCTGCACTCCTAGTTCCCCACCCACATGCACCTGACTGAGTGCAATCTTCTAGTTTATATTTGCTTCTGCTAGAGGGCGTTGGTGAAGTAACATGGAGAGTCTGAAAAAATGTTATCCTGAAGTTCTGGAAGGCAGGTGCAATTGATAGTAACTGGAAAAGATACCTAGTGGACACAGATCCTAAAATCTGTCTCGCACCTTGAGACTCAGACAGCACAAAAGTAAAAATTATGATCCTGATTGCTTCAGATATTATCAGTATTATATGTTGGTGATTTGGAAGAAATTATTATTTTGTGATACATTTCATATTATCATGTATATTTAATTAATTAATTAATTTGTTTGGGTCAGTGAAAAAATTCTTAATCAGTATTCGTTTAAAAACAATTGTTTTATTGTAAATCCTTAAATTGCTCTATATGATTACATAATTAACTAAAAGGGCCAAGGATAAAGAGTGCAGACTGTTGCTGATGGATTACCGGTATGAATCTACAAGGAAGCAATGATGACAGGCAAACTCTGGTCTTCTGCATAAAACCAGATGTTTGCCCCACACTGAAGCACACTGCTTTCATGTAGAAAAAGAAGAATAACCATACATATAAGAAAATGTTAGTATTAGTTGATGTGATTTAAAGATGTCCAACATAACACAGCCTGACCCAAGAGGAACCTTAGATAATTAAAACAAAAACATACTCTCACAGCCATGATTTTTTTTTACATATTATAACTGCAAAAATAAGAAGTAAGAAAAAAATAAATTAAATAAGAAATTATTTTGGTTTTGATCAGGTTTCTTTGTATTTAATGGCAAAATACAACCTGGTCCACAATTTTCGTAAATTTGGTGACAGAAATAAATGTTGACCCTCTGCCATTCCACATGTATGTGTGCATTATTTGTATACTCAGGTTACTGTGAATGGGTAAAGTTGTATGAACTACATTTATGGTTCCTTTGGTCTGTGTTTGTGTGTTTACAGATGCATTTTTGTGTGTTTTGATGTATGTTAATGTTTTTCAAGTCCATCAAGTATTACTGATTTGAAATGCTGAAATGTTATTACGTGGGAAGTTATACATATTTTTGTAGCTTCATAATTTTCATAATTTCCTGTTGTGTCCCCATTATCCCACACATTGCAATCAGGCATTTGCATCTGGGCATTCTCCTCGAAGAAACATAAATATACAGTGTAAACTTTACAGAGGCAAGTGGTCTGGTTGTTTAAGAGACAGACAGTTCTTCAACAAGGTGAGTGTAATTATGATTATTATTAGGATGTTTAAGGAGGCCAGTACATCATCCATGAAGCAGTAGAGGCTCATTTTATTGTGCTTTTTTGCAAGGGAATTACTTTTCTTTTCAATGTTTTTTTTCATGTGTTCATATTTGCTGCAAAGTGTTAGACAACAAAAATGAGAGAAACTGGGACTATTTTTGTAATCTGCAGCTGAATTTTAGCTGCGTTTTTGCCTCTTGTTTGTTTTTTAGTCTCTTACAGTTTTATTCCAACATGAGATATCTATGACTTGAAGCGTGACATTTTCAGGACTTTGACAAAAAGATTGTTGGCATGAAGGTTAGCTCACTGTTTAATAATAGTAGTACAAATGTTATTTTTTGACTTGAACACATCACAAACTTGTTAAAGTCAATATGATGTAACTATTTCATTTTTGAATTCTTTTGTCTATTTTTGTTATATAAAATATCATAAATTATAAATGTTAGGTAAAACCATTTCCAGAATGTATTTTTTGCATTTCGAATGACGCTAGCTCCATCCATATCGATGTCTGTAGAGATCACTTTATGAAGAATAATATAAACTAAAACCACATTTATTTTATTCATACACAATATGCTGTAGATCAACAACATGTTTTATTCATCCAATACTTGAAATAAAATATATCTACTCTGTATTTATTTAATCATTTAGTTATTAAAATGAATGGAATTATCAATTTGACAAAGTGGATCCTGTCTTGTTTTGAGTGGATGTTAACTGATTGTACGATGCTTTCCCCTTGACCTGTCTGGTTTGGTTTAGGGCTGCAACTACCAATTATTTTCATTGCCAATCATTGTTGTTTGGTCTATGTAAATGGTGAAAACCCAAAGCGGTGACGTCCTCAAATGTCTTGTTTTGTCCACAACCCCAAGATATTCAGTTTACTTTCATAGAAGACTAAAGAAAAGAAGCTGAAATAAATGAACTTAAAAATGACTGAAACCAACTGGCGATTAATTTAATAGCTGACAAGTAATCAATTTAATTGTTGCAGCTCTAGTTTGGTCCAGTATGCCAATTCAGTTTGTTTTACTATGTGATAGTGATTTTAGCAGGAATTCACTACAATAACTAATAAATCCATCTGTTGATTGTGAACTGTTAATAAAGTAATAAGCAACAAGGTACTGGCCTATATATGATTAGGCAATTAGTTCATTGGGTAACCATGGTAACGTGCAGGAGTTCTTTCCTGATCAACCAGAAAGTGAAAATGAGCTAAAGCAGATAAGAAGTGAATTAAACGTAGCGACCACACAGCATCCTCCCATAACATTACAGTTAAAGACTATATGTTTGTCACTATAACATTTGCAGTTTTGACTACTAATATTCATAGAGTGGTATTTCTCCATGAGCGTACTGTGACATTAATAGAATATAAACGAACACATGATAAGGTTCAGTACAGCTGACCTGCTGTCAGGCATCAGTTAGTTTTTCCTGTGTGGCTCTATGTAGTGCTGATGATGCAGCATGACATCACCAAAACTATCCCATCAGTAAGCTACCTGTCAGTCCATGTGACTTTTTGTTGACTCCTTTTGGTTTTCCTGCACTGAGTCAGTGTAAACAGGAACAGGACGCGAACTGAAAGGCAATAATGTGTGTTTTATTCCCTCAGCCTGGACCGAATGAACCCAACTACAGGTGCCCTGAAGCTAATGGCTGAGGTTGTAGTGATAACCTGTATCAGAAAATAAGTGCACGTGCAACATTATCAGCAGTAAACAATGATTTGTCCACGTTGCACAATGTCTGACCCTATTTTGTGACCTTTAACCTGTGTGGGGGGAGAAGACATGTGGCATACCATGTTGAACACAGAATGTGAGGTTCTGTCAGTTAAAACAGGAGTTCAACCAACTGATCATTCATATTGTATCTTATATTTCAAACTGCTCTTATTTCTTGCTGTTCTCTAAAGTTACATTGATCACGTCTTTTTATAGTTCCTCTTTCCTCCATGGGGACAGCTAATCATGGGGTTCACTTTATCCCGGTTTAATGCCTCTCAGTTGATCTTACCTTGACTTTATCTCATTACATCTCAACAACTGATCTCACACTAACTCATATCTTCATTCAACTTCATCTCACCTGGTCAGTTTAGTGATCTCACCTCATTCATTTCACTGAGTCTTCACATCATTCTCCTTTGATCTCAATCACCTCGCTTTGTTTGATCTGTGAACATTTGTGAAATAATCTGTTCCCTACCTCCAAACCCAAACCTAACTACATTCTAACACTAACCTTTAAAACAAGTCAAAATCTCCCCACTTTACTAAAAGGTCCTCACTTAATTAAAATGTCCTCACTTTGCTAGAATGTTCCCACTTTCCAAAATGTCCTCATTTAACTAAAGTGTTGTCACTTTGGAAAACACCCTCACTTCTCAATCTGTCCTAAACAGAAATGAGTCAGTCAGCAGCAGCCTGCAGGTCGATACTGTGCTGCTGGTTTTTAGGGAGTGTGGTGAACTGCCCAGCCTCAGAGGTCAGAGGTCAGGGAGCGCTTTCTGAACCACTGAGAGGAGGATGAGGCAAGGGGGATTAAATCCGAAATTATCAAAAAACAAAATTCTTTTACTTTTTCTTCATTGTTATTTTAATAGTTTTATGATCAAAGTGACAACAATTTTGAAAGTTGTCTTTAAAAGCTGCCAGCACATCGGCAACAAACATGGAGTTGCAGCAACATACTGTCAACAAGAAAATCTTTCTTTCTCCAAGTAAATAAATGCATGTGCAAACTTATTTTTATTTCACAAAATGAATAAACATAAAGTGCACTAAACAACTAATACTACATTATGATGAATTTTAAAAAGAAAGGGATCTCAATCAGTGATATGACACTGTTACAGTGAATTAAAGTCAAATATGGCATTTTGAATTGAAACTGAGAAACTAAATTTATCAATGTTAATGAATGTGTGTGTGTGTGTGTGTGTGTGTGTGTGTGTGTGCGCGCGTGTGTGTGTGTGTGTGTGTCAAGTCCCGTCCCCAAACGCATAATCAATCACTATCTCTTACTGATGAATGATGTCATTATTTCTATACCAGTAGATCACAATGATATTTATAACATAAACCAAAATAAAAACAGAACAAAAAAGATAAACAATTGAATACATAAAATAAAAATATGTAGGGAAATATTCATGTTAAATGGCAAAAAATCTTTGAAAATAGAATATCAAAAAAGTAGTCTTATTATTCTTTTATTTAACAGAAACAGAAACAACTGTCACAAGAATATAGGTCAGCGTGTATGTAAATGAGAGAGGTCAGATGGCGTGTGCCAGGGGTGGCTGACCTCTGACCTCTGACCCTTTTAGCCCCCCTCTCTTATGTCAGCAGCTGGTGACAAAAGAAGACCTGCAGGAGTCAACAGCTGGATTGAAAACAATCTCACAGATTGGGATTATTTTTCATTTGAATAAAGCAATTTGTTAACTGTCATACATTTGATATTTTACAGTTCAGTGTTTGAAAATGTCAAAAATAAATGTTAACACAATAATCAGATGAGGCTGAAAAGAAAACACAACATTTAAAAAAATATGTAATTACCTTTGTCACTGTGTTGGATTGAGTTCCTGTAAAAACATTAATGTGTATTTAGTATATATTACAACGCTACTTACTTCTAATTTTTGCTGTCAAAGTTTTTACAGTACAGTAAAAATAAAAGTACCGTTTTTTTTATGATTCAGCAACAAAGATCATGTTTAGAACGATGAAACTTTATTGATCTGCATGAGACAAACAGTCCGCTGCTGAGATAAAATGAAAGAGATCATTTAAAGCTGAAAAAGACAGATGAATAACAGAACACAATTGCCTGATTAACTGGAAATGTCCAGTGTCACATTGGTGCAATTGTTGGAGTCAAAAGATAAAGAGAAAAACTTTATTGATTCCCGCAGGAGGAAACAAGGTCAGTGCAGCAGTGGAGAGTGGAAAGAGCCGACAGGGAAAACATAAACAGATACACAACGGACAAATGAAAGAATGAGTAAATAAGATTAGAAAGAATGTAGGTAGGTAAATGAGCAATAAGAACAACTGGTTTTAAGTATGTATGAATATGTGTTTTTGTTGTTTGCTCTTTTCTAGTTTTCTAATGAAATACATATTAATTACAAAAACTAAATTATGAAACTATTGAAAATATCAGTGTCTGTAGAATAGAAGGTTGGCTACAGGCAGGAAAACAAGTGAGACATTTACATGATCACTTATTCATTTAGCAGATGTTTCTGTCCAAAGCGATGAACGAGAAGCCACATACTCGAATCCAGTGCAATGTTTGTTGTGACGTTTCTTTATGATAATACCCAACAATCACCTAGTGACTTTTATGCTACAGTCAGTTTGTCAAACCAGAGCTCTCAGGCCAATCAAATGAAAGGACATGTATTATACATCTTATATATTATCTATAATAGAGGACATTCATGACCAAGACCTGCAACAAAGACATGTCCACATATCTAAAAAACAACACAAACTATATGCATGTATATTTTAGTTATACTGTATGCTTTTCATAATCTCTTTCTGACAATTACTTGCTATTTTGTGGCAATTTCAGCACTTTGGTCCAAGCTTGAAGTAAAATTCATATGCAGCTGTTAACACTGTATAATGAAACGCCCCTATTAAATTAGGAAATACCCCCCAAAATGGTATGTTTCATAACACAGCGTCAACAACTGCACATACCCACTTTGGTTGCATTTCTGTGGTCACTTTTAAATTATATATATACTGTATATATATGTCTGTGTGTATCTATATATGTGTGTGTTAATTGATTAAGGTCAAGTAAAGAAAGAACAAAACATTCTAGAAATTGATTTATTCAAAATAGTGTGAAAAATATTTTAATATCATAAATAACAAAAAAAAAGGACATAATAGAATTTTTTTTAATTCATATATGTATGTATATATTTATACATATATGTAAGGAGAAAAAATAGAATTATACTGTCAGCAGGGCAGTCTCACGTGCAAAAATGATTGATTTAAAACCACAAGTCAAAAGTCAATCCTCTAAATATAAGGAGCTCACACAAAATCACAGAGGACAGGCCATGAATTGGGTCTAGGGCCACTCATAGAAATGATGCGAGCTGATCACACACTTTTATCACACACTGGAAAAATATCAACCTCTGAGGAACAGATTTGACCGCAGTGCTCTCTGTCAATCTGTTTTGGCACACATAAAACAGTTCTGCTAATCTGCTGTCGTCTCCGATTCAGCCATGTAGAGATCTGCAATATTAATGCAGCTCCTCCTCTTCTTCTTCTTCTTCTTTTTCTTCTTGTCTTTGATCAGAAGTGTGAAACCTCAGAAACCCTCAGCTGTCACGCTGAAATCAATAAATCAAATGTTATGATTAAAAGAGCAACATGCCAGAGGACATTAAATAATCATGCAGGGAGGAGGGGCGAGGGGGCAGGGGGGGACCCTCCTTTAGTCCTGTAGTAAATAAGTGATGATCCTGTGCCGTGATTTTGGGACTTACTTTGTCAACAAGGAGGTTTATGAATTTGTGACAAAACATTGTTCTTTGTAGAATTTAAATACATTTCACACATAAAATAAAGTGGTAGAGATTGAATCAGGCTGACTGAGCGGAGTGAATGTGTGTTTTTATGCTAATGAAGTCGTAAGGAGCTGTGTTAAAGGCCTACACCCGGGTCAGGACTGTACTAGGTATCTGCTAAAGTAAAGGGGGTTTGGGCAGAGGGCATTTTTGTTTGTGTTTATTAGGTTAATTTAACATTTTACAGAGTTATTTTGATGTTGCCAGCAAACTATCTGTTTATTTGTAATTAATTTAGTTGTTGTGTTATGTCTATCCCTTCTGTGCCTGAAATGTGTACATACCCATTTAGTTAGGTCAGTTTGCTTAAAGATCCACTCCAGATGTTTATTACAGCATATACAAATAGTCTGCTTGGAACAATAATGTGTGTCTGATATGTTTTTTCCCAAAAAAATATAATTTCCACATATTTATAAAGTCTTCTACTCCTTCTACCTCATTATAAACTCCAGAATCTCTGGATATGCAAATGTTGTTCATTTCTAAAGTTTTCCTGCTGGACACAAGATGTCTCCTACTTCACTGTAAAGTCCATTCTCAGTGGATGTGCACAGGTGGCTTCAGGTTTCTACATCACACTGTACAAGTTGCATACTGGACCAGTCCCTCACAGTTTCACTTACTGTACACATTAAATAATGAAAGTTGCATTCTGGGGTCAGACCTGATGGTATTTTGTCATGGCAATGTTCACTGTAAACCTGATGAGTTAACTGAACTTGACTTTGCAATCTTTATTTGTACTGTTCTGTAACTTACAAAACTAAGCTAGTGTAACGTAAAATTACTAGTAAAAGTTGCTTAATCAAGAATGTCTTTAGCTTACAAAATTTAGTTAGTATTACTTATAATTTTCAATGTAATCAGTTTCAACAGTTTTTTGTAGTTAAAATAAATAATCGTGTTAGTGTCGTTGAAAAGACACATGACAGAAAACAATATTTTTAACGAGAGGTTTATGTTTATTTGATATTGAATCATATGCATATTGAGTTATCTCTTTGGCAACTCTTTCAGAAATAAAAAAAAAATTGAGAGAGTCTTATCAGGATAGCAGAATAAAGAAAAGAAGAAAATACATAATAACCATTTACCAAATACCCCACAGTGAAACTGCTTACTTTTTTAGTCTTTAAAATCACCAAAACTTTACATTTATTTTTAAACGCCACAGTCTGTGTGCTAAAAATAAAGAACTGTTATTTATTTTCCCCTAAATGTATTCTGTAAACCCCTGGAAAATACTTTTTGTGACATTTATATCAGATATGAAAAAATGGCAGCAATGTTCAGATTTGCAGTTTAATGGAAGTTTTGTATAATTCTCTGTTAGTACGGAGCATTACAGTACAATCACAGCTTGTATTCAGCTGCCCATGGTGCACTGCCAGCATTAAAAAATTGTGCTTTTATGTAGTGAGAAACTGGAACAAGATTCAAAGAAACACATACAAGTGAAGAATAAATGATGGTGTAAAAAGTATTGTAAATTCTCATATATTTGTTTCATTTTCTGTGTATGTTGGTATCTGTCTCTTTTAAGCGATAAATGTTAAGTTGCTCTTCGGGTCTCTATATTTACAGAGAAGTACAGAGGACGTCTGTTTGTGTTTATACGGTATAGACTGTAGACACTGCACACACACTCACACAGTGTTCAGTAGTGTTAACTAATGTGCACAGTAAAGCTGCCCTCAGATCACGGAGCTGCCTCTCCGAGAGGAGACCAAGCTCACGTGGAAATTCATCACTAATATTGATCTGAATTAGCATGAGCTGCCTCTGCCTGTGGCCATGTTCTCTCTGATGTTTGCTAAAAAATATATGTGAGTGTACGAGTGTGTGTGTGTGTGCACTCAAACTGTCAGCAGCTGTGACTGAAGTGAGTTTAATGAGGGGAGACGAATGAGCCCTTTAATGATGTGAATTATGAAAAATATCCTGATTAAACACATTATTTCAGTGTGTGTTTTCTTGCCTTCTGACCGCCATCTTGTTCAAATCCATTAAGAATTACAAAAATATAAGCTTTCATTTAAATGTTTTGTATATTTCTCACTGTATATTAAAATGTGACATTAAATTAGAGGTTTACTTTATTTTAGGTTAAAATACTGGAGTGGAATTACAAACATAAAGAAAAAAATATTTTGAAGAATGCTGAGTTAAATAACTGTAGTTGCAATTGAATGATTTTGAATGGCCTACATAGCAGTCTTGTCTTGTGTATATTTTGGGGGAATTTTGGAATTTGGGCAAAGTGGTAGCATTCTACAATTAAAGCTCACACATGGTCAGTATTTTATATTCTCCTTCTTCTCATACCCACTGCATTTAATTCTGACTCCTTTGAAGCCAACAAATGATTTTTTGTGTGTGTGTAAAATAGAACAGTTGACTTGATAAATAAAAAATGAAAAATCCCAATGATTAAAACACTTTTTTTTGGTAGTATGCTGAGGGGGTCAGTGGGGTGGAAGACATAGGGGACTCTTGACCTTAACATTAATAAAATCATAGCTTTGGCCCTAGGCCGGAAAAATCTGCAAAAAAGAAATAATTCTAAGTCCTTATTTACATTTACAAATTTTACATTAGGCTCTGGGTTTAGTGTTAGTGCCCCAAATTATTCAAAATTACAATCTGAATTGAACTTATTTACTTATTCATTGGAAATGTGTGGGCATATTAACTAGTCTAATAACAGTGTGCTACCAGATATATTACAGTACAATATAATAAAATACAGTAGAAATACAGGGAAATACTGTTCTGTAGTCATACAGTATTGTTCTATATATTAAATTACAATACAATTATAATAGTTTGTTGTAAAGGCAGCAACTTGCTGGCAACCGTGCTGCCAGTAATTTACTGTAAATGTACAAGGAAATCATTTACAGTGAACTATTTATACAATGACTATCAATATACTATTGGCTAATCAGATTTTAGTATTATTTACTATTTGTCTTACTGCTCTGCTTGGCTGTGAGCAAACTGTGCTATAAACAGTATTGCTCATTTGTGCTGCTTTATACTGCTTTCCATGGCTTGTATTGAACATTGTATTGTTGCATCAGTGTTTTGTTTCTTCCTGTCCCACTGCATGATTCGTACACTGTGTGTGTTTTGTTGCCTTTGTTGTTTGTTAACTTGTCACTTTTAAAACATCTTGCCAAAGGACAGCAGCTGAGAGCCAGATGGCTAACAATGGAACATTTACAGAAATGTTGATTAATGTGCATTGTCCTTATAATCAAAATGAATGAAAGAAAATAAATTGCATGAACATGAATTATTTTCTTTTTGACAAGAACAAAAATGACTTGCAGCAGTTACTTTTGCTTCTTTTTTCTTTCTTTTTTGTAATAGCTGGTGATGATGATGAATCTTTCAAAAAGTCATACAACCTTAGAGGTAACCTGTCAAACTGTGAGGTATAAATCTTATGTACAAAACCATAAAAGTTTCAAAAGGCTGTTTCGTGGCAGTTGACTGGAGTTTATCAGCATTTGAAGAATTTGCAAATATGTACAAATATATATAAAAATTCATAAAGGGGTGAGATGAAAGGCTGTTAAATGAGTGTTAATTCAGAGTTGGAAACGCAGTGATTATGGCGTGTGGTCACATTTGAATACAGCGGGTCGGCTCTGCACGCGGCCATTGTGTTCCCATTAAAAGCCGATTTCACGGCCAACAGAACCGCAACAAAAGAGGCAGCAGGTCCGAAAAGTTTGAAAAGACTTGAGTAGAATAAAGGAGGAAGAGAAAGAGGAGGAGGAGGAGGAGGAGGAGGATGAGGGAAGAATTGGAAGAAAAGGGGGAGAAGATGGAAGAAGAATAGAAGAAAGAAGGAAGATGATGGAAGTGTGCCTTACTTTTCTCAGTTTTTTCCCCCAAATGGCTACAATAAGATGCTACAGCATTATTATTATATTATTACATTGTGTGTGTGTGTGTGTGTGTGTGTGTGTGTGTGTGTGTGTGTGTGTGTGTGTGTGTGTGTGTTTGTGTGTGTGAAGGTTTAGAAAGTCCCAGAAAACCCAGAATAATGGCTTATCTTTATGTACTTTATTTACCATCTCGATGTATTTATTCTCTCTAAATACATATACAATTAATTAATTAATTAATTCAATCTATGTACAGTAATATATAGACTAATGTTTATGTCATTGTGTATCACTATAGCTAAACATCTGTAGTGTATATAAACATCTGTGTCATATCTTTACCTTTTATATATATATTTATACTTGTCTCTAATAAAATCTCAATATATTTTGTATCTGTGTGTGTGTATCTACTGTGTATTATCTGTATACATTTTATCCATATATTAAAATACTTATTTTCTCCTACAAACATCCCCTACAAATAAATGTTTTATCTCTACAACTCTACATATGACCTCAGTATATTTCCATATAAGTCACCATAAAAACATTTATTTATTGTCTTATTGGATTATCTTAGCATACTGTATCTCCAACAAACTCTAAAATATTTACACGAGTATATATTTATATTATATCTTTATATTCATCTGTATCTTTATGTATCTTTACACATCTCTGTATTATTTATTGTATCTTCTATAAATTGCTGCCTCATCTCTTTACAATGTATTTATTTCAGTGTCTACATTATCTACACTGGTCTATTTTCCGTATATGTATGTATCTCTGTATAACTCCACTGTGCATTGTCTCTATGCATGTTTATGAAGCTCTATTTTATTTCCATATATTTAAATATAGTTCTATATTTTATCCTACATGTACCGAGACATGTGTTTTATCAATATGCATTTATGTAACTCCATAAATTAGATCAGTATATCTGTATATACATCTTCATAATAGCTGTATTATCTTTACATATCTCTTTAATATTTCTCTCAATGTCTTCTATAGATGTTTATACAAATCTCTGTATCATATCTATATTATGTACTAATTTCAATGTCTATATTATCTAATAACAAATTCATGTTTTTGTCTTACATATATTTGATGTAAATCTATCATTTTATCTCATCGTGTCAAATATATCTCTATAAATCTGGAATTTATATGATCTCTTTGTATGTAAATCTATAAATCTTAATTTTATCACCATTTAAATATATCACAACATTTTCTTCAACAATGATCTGTTTTATCTTAGTTAAACTCAACATTATTTTTGCATTATCTTTTCTTAGCTACAATATTTCTACATACATTTCTGATACATACATTACATACATTTCTAATAGTTAAATATATCTCTATTTATATAATCTGTAGAAATATCTCCATGAATCTCTACATACTGCATGTATCTCTCTGTATATCTGTACATAGGAATTATCATTCCTATGTATTGCATTACCACATTATGTCTATGTCTCCATAATATCTGTACATCAACAACTTGGAATAATATCTTGCACCTCGATCAAACTCTGCAATATCTCTGTATATTTCTCTACTTCTTTATATAAATTCAGAAAATTATATTTCTCAAAAAACACAATTGTCTTGTTTACACAAAATACTTGTAAATGTCTTTATTCTCTATTTCTGCACCTCTCTTGCTCTCAGCTCATCAACATGTCATTTATATTTAACACCAAACATGGCTGCCATGAAACACCAAAACACACTGAATAGGACTCACCAGCAACCAACCACTGCAAGAGGAGGAGGAGGAGGAGGAGGAGGAGGAGGAAGAGTTTACAGCCGGACAGATGGACCCCCGTCCAAAAACTGCTGGGTCATTTGGAGAGAGAGAGAGGGAGGGAGGATGACACTGGTTATATTGAGAGAAAAGAGAGAGAGAGAGAGAGAGAGAGAGAGAGAGTCAGTGGGACAGATGCGAGGCAAAGCGGAGCAGTGTTTGTCACTAACGCTATAGATTAGCATGTGGTCTCCAGCACAAAGCTGCAGATCAATACTGCTGCTCTGTACACAGCAGATGGCCCGGGACAGACAGAGAGAGAGAGAGAGAGAGAGAGAGAGAGAGGGAGAGAAATAGGACAGAACTGAGAGGAGGAAACGTCCTGATCAACCTGCAGCTCTGCAGCTTTATTCCCATTTTACAACCTGCCACTGACTCCAACCACAGCAATATGACTGACAGCAGAGGAACCTGCTCTCTGTCACCAACTTCTGCCTTTTCTTTACTATTTTCTCTTCTTTTCTTTTCTTTTCTTGTCTTCTATTTTAACTCATTTTCTTTATTTTACTTTTCTTTTCTTTTCTTTTCTTTTCTTTTCTATTCTATTCTATTCTTTCCTTTCCTTTTCTTTTATCTTTTCTTTTCTATTCTTTTCTTTTTTCCCCATCTTTCTTTTCTTTATGTTGTTGTTTTTTTGTTTTTTGTTTTTTTTACTGTTTTGTTGCCTTTGTCATTTTTTTCTCTCTGACTTGATACACAGTTTTGGTTTCTCCATATGTCACACTGAATGAGTGAAAATCAAAATAAATTAATTCATAACAATAACATAAAATGTTAAATACGTTAAAAAAATACTTATTACTAATACTAATTTTAACATGCTTTGTTATGTATGGTATATGTATACGACTTTTTGTTATAACAAGATCTAAAAGGAAACTGGCTACAGCACAAAATTAACCCCTTCAGACCCGCCTTATGTTCCAAGGTTGTGAAAAATATAATAATGACTTTTTCCCATCCTTAATGCAACCAGAAATGAGAATCAATAAAAAAAATTTTTTATCAAAAGTCTTTCATTGTTATTTTTTTTGTCCATCTCAATGGACATCAGGTCCAAACAGTTGTTAAAATACCAACATCATATGACAACATCATACCTATTTTTTATCTTATAATTGTCACATTGACATCACATGGAACATGAATTTGAACAGTTCAAGTGATTTTTTTTTTGTAAGGTCCAAACAGTTTTAAAATATAATTGTTTTAATTTTCTTTCTTTTCTTTTTTTTTTTTTTTTTGTTTGTTTGTTTGTTTGCTCTGCATATGGAATATTTTCAACTGATTATCGACTCATTCTCTTGTTCTGATGTACTGTTTTATAGTAATAAGGTCATTCATCAATACTGGCCAATTGAGTTCAATAACATGGTTCCTGAGCCACTGTCCATTCTAATGGACAGCGATATTTGAAAAAATCCTGTGCAAGAACTTGCACTGAAACATGTGATATTACACTTCTATTCATACATTCCATCTTTCAATATTATATCAAAACTATGAAATATTGGCACAAATATCTATAAATGTGAGTAAAACTGTTGAACATGATCCTTACTTCGACGTGTGGGGTGAAGCCCTGCCATGCCTCTCTTCCGTGTGGTGGATTTTTTTCATACATCAACAAGCAAAGCTATACTGCCGTTCAACTTACAGCAAAATAACAAATGAATCATATTCAGCTCTATTGTAATGCATATTCAAAATGAATCTGGAAAATAATAAGAGCCTTGAAAGCACACAGAAATGCAGCAAATATAACCTGGGAAACCTTTCTAGATAAACAGGCTAATGATTATCTCAGCAGTCAGTCAGGTAATGTGATGCCAGTAAGGTCTGCAAACAACTCAGAGACCAAACGTTTACTTCCTTATTTACTATCATCTTTACATGTTCTAATACAAGTGTTATTAGGTCCAAACAGTGTTCTCTCTCCACAGGAACATGATGGCACAATGCTAAACATTATATTTATCATTTACTTTTTTTATTTTTTGGCAAAATGCATTGAGACAATCACATTAAAGTATAAGTTCTGTGATATTCTGTATGTATTAACTAATAAATATTGTATGTGTGTTTTAAAGCCTGATATATCTTATATTGTGCCACAGAGCTCCATTGTTGTCCAGAAACTACCAAAAACACTAAAAACACACCTTCATCACCATGAACACACACACACACACACACACACACACACGCACACACACGCACACACTGTAGTTTATAATCCCCAACAAATGCACTTTTTCCTAATGTTTGAGTAACGTTTCATTAAAAACTACAGGGCCCAGCTGTTTTATTTAGAATTAAGAAAAAGTTTTTTAGAAGTTTGTTAGAGATTTAAACCAGTGGATCCAATGGGATTAGTGCTGAGAGCCACAGACAGGTGTTTGACACATTGTTGGTTTAGGTCTTTTCATGGGAGTAACGCCACAGTTATCCTTTAAATAAACCTACTTACTTTCTTTTACAAAGCCTACGTATTTAACTGAATGTTATTGTTTTATTCTTTTTTTCTACTACATTAAATTCAGCTTTGGTAATAATAAAATAAAATATAAAAAGTAACAGTTCATATTTTTCTCATTTCTTATTTTCTCTCTCTCTCTCTCTCTCTCTCTCTCTCTCTCTCTCTCTCTCTCTCTCTCTCTCTCTCTGTGTGTGTGTGTGTGTGTGTGTGTGTGTGTGTGTGTTACACCCTGTCAGTCATGTCTCTCAGCCTCAGTATTTGCAGCCGTTGGACAGTGGACCTGTTATAACACTGAGGACAGTTGCAGTGACTTTATGGGGACACGTGTTGGGAAACTTTGAGGGCTTGATAGCAAGCTTGTGGCTAAGACTCATGGGAGCTGTAGTTGTTGGATGCAAATGAAATGTACTGTAGTTTTATCCGTGTTAAAATGATGGAATTTTAGTGTTAGACACTTGTTTTTGAAATGATGAAATAAACTTTGTGAGAGGGGGCGGAGCTTCTGTCAATGCCCGCCATATTGACTCCAAACTCTATCACTTCCTCCTCCGCCTCTTCTTCCTCCCCCTTCTCCCCCTGCAGCTGCTCCTTTACAGTCTTCCTCCCCCGTCTCCTGAATCTTACCCCTCCACCCTCCCTCCTTTTCTCCACCTCTCCCATTTCTCTACATCTCCTCCACTTTCCAACTCTTCTTTCTTCACCTCCTGCTCTCCACTTCCATTCCTCATCTTCATCTCTTCCTCCTCCCTCTCAACCTCCTCATCTTTTTCTCCCATTCCTCATCCCTGTCTCACCTCTTTTCTCCATCTCCTCCTACACTTCCTCATCCTTCGTCCCCTCTTCCTCCTTCTCATGCTCACTCAGTTCTTCTTCTTCTTCATTTTCTTCTTCTTCTTCTTCTTTTTCTTGTTCACTCCTCCTCTCTAACACTTATAATACCTTTCTCTGTATTGGGGAATGTCAGGTAGAACATAAAATGGCAGCCGCCTCTCGAATGGGGTTCCTTCGGCAAGACAGCTAAAAGTTTTAGGAAGAAACAGACAGACAGACTGACAGACAGACAGACAGACTGACAGACAGACAGGTCATCCCTCAGCAGACCCCCTGCCTGTCTCTCTGACAGCTGATCAAAAGGAGAAAATGGGTCAGGCTTCTGTTCTTCTGTGCTTAATTACACAACAGTCTTTAAACAAAGCAACATCTGCCCAACTACCCATCCTGCTCCTCCTCCTTCTCTCTTCCTTTTCCATCTCCTCCACCTTCTTTTCTCCTTTTTACAACCCCTCATCCTCCCTCTCAGCACCTCGGCTCAGTGAATTTGGAAATGTTCTTGAAAGAGCAACAAGATTTAGTAGCCTAGTTGTAGGGATAATATAAACAGTGTTCAATGGTTCACCCACAATGAATTCATTCTAAATAATAGCTAGTGTATAACCGTAAAATATGAAATTTGTGTACAATATTACAATTGAATATATGTGGAGAATAAAGTTTGCGACAAATTGCGACAGAAGAATGGCCACAGAAATGACCACGGGGATGAGATTGATACAGCTGTACCGGTTGTTGTCCACTCACAGGAATAACCGTTTGTTAAGCTTACTGCTCCCACCACTTCTGTTCTGTTGTCCAACAATGAGAACCTAGTGCTAGTGCCGGTTCAGAGTTGGTTCAACTTGAGAACCTTCAATGCTTTTCCACGGGTTAGAGAGCCACCATAGAGCCACATCATTATATCGCCAGCGTTGGCTATTGTTAGCAAGGTTACGCTAACTGGCTAGCTAGCTAGCTGTTGTTCAGCTAATATTACCCTAGCAAGCATTCTACGACTTACTTTACATTAAAGTTAAAAACAATGTTACGTACAAAACATTGATGTGAGAGGTTGGTAGCTATGCTTGCTTGGTTAATTCTATCTGACCAGCAGCTAGCTAGTATGCCAGCTAGCTCAATGTTCGTAACATGCATGTGCTAAACAGCTAACCAAGACACCCCTAGCTTCCCATTGTAAGCGGTTCTTGGTTCTAGACCAGCAAAGTGTTGGTGCTATGCTGGAACCAGTTTTCTTGGCTCTCCAGTTCTTTTGCTGTCGAAACGCAAATGGTTTGAGATTAGGCTCCGGCTCTGAATCAGCCCTCAAACTGCTTTGGTGGAAAATGAATATCTGTTGTTGGCAGGAGAGCTACTTTACTTGCTACTGATTGGTCTGGGTAAAACAATACAAAATAACCCCTGTGTAAGACTTAATGAATGCCAACTTGGTCTGATTATCTGGTTAGACAATACAGGCACCAACCACAAAAAGGCAACCAGAAAAATAATCAAAACCATAATAATAGAAATACAACATTGACCACCTCGACTATATTCTACTTATTACAGAAAATGTTCTTTTTGATTGAATAACACAACATAGGAACGTCTACTTGTATTGTTGTATGAAAGGGGAACTTTCACTTTTATATGACAATCAACCCTGATTGTAGTTTGTGTATTTGTATCATAATTATCAATGATAAAGGGGGTAAATTGTTAGTAATTTAATATAAAATAAGTGTCTGATTGTCTTTGTTGCTGTCTATACTCTTGTTATTTTATGATGATGGATTAGAGCAAGAGAGGGAGACAGAGAGAGAGGCAGACAGAGTTATTTAGCAGTCATTTGTCCTTGGAAGTGTAATGAATTGTAAAGTGAACGGGCTACAGGCCATAATGCTCTTTCAGTGCGGCTCCCACGCTCATCACTCCACCCAGAGACTGTCAATAACGTCCCAACACACACCAACACATCATTTACACTGCAGCAGCCTGCACTCAACACTGTGAGCTACACAGCTGTGAACATCTGTCCAACACCACACAGCACAACAGACTGTTTATAGTATTGCTGCTCACCTCATGTGATGTTAAACCTTGTAATGTTATGTCCTGATATATCGTGCCATGCCATATAATGAGTCATGACATGTAAGGTCATGACACATCACATTGTTTCATCATATTATGGCACACATCATGTCACACCATGACAGAATAAATAATGACATTATGCTGTGTCACGTCATACGGTGTCATTTAATAACATGTCATATCACATGTATTTCTGTTCTATGGTACTGTCATATGTTGTCATGTATCATGCTGTTTTGTTTTGTTATGTTATGTTATGTTATGTTATGTTATGTTATGTTATGTTTTGTTTTGTTATGTTATGTTATGTTATGTTATGTTTTGTTTTGTTATGTTTGTCATGTTGTGTTTGTTTGTTATGTTATGTCATATTGTGCCATGTTATGCCTTGTTGTGGTATGTAATGCCATGTTATGTCATCTTATCTTATATCATGATATATCACGCCAAATGAAATGATTAGATGTTGTTTCATCTTGCAATGTGTCATGTTATGTCATATTATGTCATGATATTTTGTGTTGAATCATGGCATTAAGTGTAGCTCATGTTATAGTCACACTGACGATGAGATATATTCACTATCCATAAATAGTGGATAGTCAATTAAATTAGATTAGATTTTAGATTTAGATTAGATTTACTTTATTAATCCCCTACTGGAGAAATTCTTCTTTTCACTCTTTTTTATACACACACATAATTTGGATTTGGGGGGTTAGGTTGCCTTGCTCAAGTGCACCTCGGCAGTGCACAGGAGGTGAAACTGGCACCTCTCCAGCTACCAGTCCACACTCCATACTATGGTCTGTGGGACTTGAACCGGCAACCCTCCGGTTCCCAAGCCAAGCCCCTACACACTGAGCTTCTGCCGCCCAAAATCATGACATTTCAAGCAGAATAGTCTTTTATAATAACATAGTTATGTTGTGTCATATGCGTCTTTTCACACTGTATAATGTCAGGATGTGTTATGTTATTCTTATATGAAATTTAGCAGCAGCCTGGACTGGGGATTTCCAGTGTTCAATGAGTTTCATTTTCATTTTCTATCTTTCTAACTCTATAAGTGCTGGGGGAAATCATATTGTAAGGATTTTCAAGATGAACCAGTGTTGAGTTCATGTGTTAGGCTAATTTTGTGGGGAAAAACTAACCTGAAAGACAAAGATAAATGTGGCCGCTTTGTTGGGAAAAAGCAAAGGAACATTTTTTCAATTCAATTCAATTCAATTTTATTTGTACAGCACCAATTCATAACAGAAGTTATCTCAGGACACTTCAAATAGACCGAACTCCTTATAACATTATTTACAGAGACCCAACAGTTCCCACCATGAGAAGTTGGGAGAGGTTTTGCTGTTCTGGTTCTATCGTGTATTTATCATGTGTCATTTCCTGTCACCTTACTTTATCTCAACAATCAGAGGCAGCAGGTGATGAGATGAGAGCTGAGATGAGATCAAATTTTAATGATCCCTGTGGGCAAATTGCTTCTTTGCAGCAGCAGCAGCAGAGGAGACAAACCAGCATCCTCAGTTTGTTACAGAACGTCACTGATTAAATCATGTTTTTGTCTGTTTCACATACAGTACAGTGAATGTGAATATCTGCAGGATGTAAAGGTACATCATTGACTCTCCACATAGTCACTGCTGGGTGCTTTCAGCCACAGGGCCTTTGTGTATAAAGACTGAATTAATTTCACATTCATTTTCCTGTGAGCCCGTAAGTAGACTAGAGATTTTTCATTAGGCCTTTTTGCTCAGCCTGATCATAACATATATCACACTGAAAAATCCCTATAGTGGTTTCACAGCATAGAATAGTACTGATTATAATGAATTTTAGAGATTTTAAATATAATTTTCAATACTTTATTTAGATTTTTTTTATTGTCTTTTCTTTCCTTGTTTCATTTTGTTCTCTTTCTATCTTTTTTATCACTCCATTAATTAAATAATATCATCAGCCATAAAGCCATGTTCACCCTGTTTTTTAGGAATAAATTGCAATATAAATAAGGATATGAATGATATATGAACAAAAACCCCTGTAAAGGGCGTCAGAACCTAAATGTGTATTTGGGGCATTTTCTTTCAATTTTCTAAAATAAGACATTAATGGAAGCAAAATAGGCAATTTCTCACAATTGACAAGTTCCTGAAAAAAACCTTTAAAAATAGCTCCATCTTATGATATGACCGAAAGCTCCAGATTCCCTGCAACTAAGTTCCCCTTTGATATAATTGTTTTCATAATATACAACATATATCCTAATACAGTGAATTAATTAATTATAATTGTTGGATCAAAAAAAAGTCACGATAGTATCAGAATGTATTTACATTTCAAGCCGAGATTGAAATATATAGTAAATAACGTTAAAGACAGAGAGAACTGAATATTACTGTTTTTCATTGTCATCTGTCAAACTGTCTAATTGTCTAATAGCCTGCTCAGAATATTAAATGAGGATTAAATTAAATAAATAAATTCCCCTAATACAGAGCAATATGACACCTCGCACTCACATTTAAATCCTTTAGACAAGTCACTATAGTAACATTAGCATTCTTTCCAAGCAATAGTACAAAATGATTTTGCGCTCTAATACTACCAGGAGTAGCTTCTCCACCCCGCTGCATACACCACAGATGCCGATTGGACAGCCGGCCCGACCGACACGCCCTCCTTATCCCCACCGGCCCCTCTGATTCGTCTGCCGCACCGTCAGTCAGTCGGGTGACGCTCCTCCATCCCAGCCCGCTTCTCCCCCTCCTCCTCCCGCAGCAGGTTGGGTTGAGCGGTCTGCTAGGGGACCGTGGACAGCTCCCGTCTGAGGAGCAGAGTAACGCAGGAGGAGGAGAGGGCTGGATATGGGGGAGCCACCGCACAGGCCCGTACGATCGAGATAAAAAACAACACTTTTTTATGTGCACATACCGGGGAGAATACACAAAGACACGGAGCTGGAGAGGCCCTGGGAGGACGGGGAAACAACCGAGGGAGTGAAGGAAAAGGGGGAATACGGCTACTGACCCATCCCGGCGCATCAGGGGTGAAGCTGCGAGAGAAAGGAGGAGAAGAAGGAGAGATAATTCCGCTCGACCTGATGGACTGAGAGGACAGATGAATGAAGACTGCCTACACTAACGCCTATAGATGCCTGGCCAAGGATCTGGACGCTTACGCCATGAACACGGACATGACAATGGACGGCATTGGCAGCCTGCATGGCGGGGTGTCGGTGAGCTCCGTGGTCTCTGATGCGGAGCTGATGAGCGGCCACAGCCCGCACCACGGCCGCGGGAGCTCATCGGGGGGACACGGGGCGGGGGCGGCGGCGGCAGCGGCGGCGGCGGCGGCGTCCACCCTGCGGATACACCAGGACCTGGCCGCCGCCGCCGCCGCGTCATCGCGCTCGGCCATGGTGACCGGCATGGCTACGATACTGGACGGCAGCGGGGAGTACCGGCCGGAGCTGTCGCTGCCGCTGCACCACGCCATGAGCGTGCCCTGCGACACGTCCTCTCCCGGGATGGGGATGAGCGGCACCTACACCACCTTAACCCCGCTGCAGCCGCTGCCCCCCATCTCCACCGTGTCAGACAAGTTTCACCATCACCATCACCACCACCACCAGCGGCTCTCCGGGAACGTGAGCGGGAGCTTCACCCTGATGCGGGACGAGCGGGGGCTGCCGGGCATGAACAACCTGTACAGCCCCTACCACAAGGACCACATGTCCGGGATGGGTCAGAGCCTTTCCCCGGTGCTGGGCAACGGCCTGGGCTCCATACACAACACCCAGCAGGGTCTCCACAATTACGGCACCACGACGCACGGAGGCCACGACAAGATGCTGAACTTCGACGCACACCACACCGCCTCCATGCTGGCCAGAGGGGACCACCACCACCACCAGCACCGAGGCCTCGGTGGCCCGGCGGCCGGGATGATGCCGCACCTGAACGGGATGCACCACCCGGGGCATCCCGCATCCTCGGCGGGCCACCACCCCCACTCCCACCTCCAGTCTCCATCCCACGGGCCCGTGTTGGCTTCCACCAGGGACAGACCGCCCTCCTCCTCGGGGACGCAGGGGGTGAACAGCTCGGGGCAGCTGGAGGAAATCAACACCAAGGAGGTTGCGCAGAGGATCACGGCGGAGCTGAAGAGGTACAGCATCCCCCAGGCCATCTTCGCCCAGAGGGTGCTGTGCCGCTCCCAGGGGACCCTGTCGGACCTCCTGAGGAACCCCAAACCCTGGAGTAAACTAAAGTCAGGCCGGGAGACCTTCAGGAGGATGTGGAAGTGGCTGCAGGAGCCCGAGTTTCAGAGGATGTCGGCCCTCAGATTGGCAGGTAAGAGCGCGCTGGTGTTTTGGTTTTCCAAGGAGAGGAATTCAAATCTTCCCCATAAAAATCCCACAATTACTTCCCCTCTGGCTCTAATGCTGTTTTGACTTTTCCCCCCTCTTTTTAATCCTTTGCTGGCTTTGTTTTGGTGTTTCCTCGTGTCTCCTCTCCGGCGCAGCACTCCAGTGTAGATGAATGAATTTTTTTAAGAATCACTGCTGTTATGATTACCATTATTGATCAATAACAAAAAGGGATCGATACCAAATGACAAGGTCATGGGATTTCCCTCCAACAGTCCTCTCTCTCTGCACGGTGCGGGCACACTTTTACTAAACATAACTCAATTAATCTGCTCCAAATTTCACCAAACTTATGCTTAGAAATACATCCAGGCACATAAAGAACAAATAAGAAAACAAAGGGAAAGATAAAAAGGGAACTCTCTAAATTTGTAATTTTGCACAAAATATAAGAAATAAATCATTGTTAGGGTTTCATTAAATCAAACGGGTGGATTATATTATTCAGCTGCTGCTGTGGCTGTCATTAGCCTGTTAAAGGATTATTGTATTGCTCAGTATTAGCAGGGAGAGAGGTGTGAGAAAGCATTGAAAGCAGCCAGAGAGCGCTCGGAAGAGGATTTGTGTTTGATTGTGTGGAGCTTGAAGTGATCAGACGGCTGTGACATAAACATGAAGGTCTGTAGCATCAGTGGGTCTGGTGCCCCCTCTAGTGAGGAACCTGGTTTCTGTCCCAACAACAAGCCTCTATTGTCTGCAGGGGACAGCAGCAGGGACCGAGCAAAAAAAAAGAAAAAGGATCAGGTGGCTCTCAGGGATCAGTTGGCTGTGGATTAGGTTCAGTTTTTCGGGAATATTGCAACATGGACAGAGTTAAGTGTGGCTGTAGGGTTTAGTTTTTGTCTGTGGGGAGTTTATTGTAAGATTTGAGTATGTTTAATCTGTTTAACAGAGGTGTTTCTATGGGAATTTTCAATTCTTAAGCCTAATATTAAAGGAAGGAGCTATGTTTGGATTTCACCTGAAATATTATTAGAGTTTAAACTTGTCAGGGTAATAAGAATTTATTGGCATATTGGGATTTTCATCTTAATGAAATATTTTATTACACTGTAAATCAGTATAGGCTAAGGGTAGCAGTTCAGTTCAGTTTCACAATTTAAAGTGTCAGTTTTCTTAAATATATTAAATACATTAATAAAATCAAAGAAAATAAAATGTATTCAGTAATACAGCTAGGTGTCTGATAAAGAGAGGAATGTATGGCTTAGTTAAGGAAAGTGACGTTGAATAAGCTCATTGCAGGATTCAATGTGTTTATACATTAAAGTGGATAAAGTCACGTTCCTGTGGAAATCATGCATCTCTGAAGGTTTTTGTGAGCCAAGAAAAACAGTTTTCAGCTTTGTGACTCTGCATTTAAATGAAAAAGAGTTGGGTTTATAAAAGGAAGACCCATGAAGGAACACTTTATCCTTCAGTTTATTTTTAAAAAAAGTCACAGATACATGGAGATAGACCGAGTTCAGTTCAGCGACACATGTTATCTGCTCTGTCTCATAAAGCTCCAAAACTTTTAAAACCATACATTGTACGAGTTAGGTTCAGGTTCCAAACAGCTGACTGCAATATATTAATGGTGGCCCATAGCAGGATTTGTAACAAATAGATTTGAGCCTCTCTGGAATTACCCCTCGGAGAGCTACCTTGGGATATTTTGAAATATGATATGATATAATCTTTATCAGTTTCACTCTCAGTAGACTTTGTACATTTCACTGGTTCATGCACTTAACAAAAACATTTAAAAGAATTTATTGTGCAAAACTCTTGATCCTCCTAGCTTTGGGCTTTCAAATCACACATGGCGAGCAAAATGAAGAAAACAGTATAAAATTGTCCTCATGCGTCATTTATCAGAGCGTCACAACATTGTGTACATATTTTCAGAATCAGCTTTATTTGACTCAGAAACTCTTAAGATACAAATATAGAAATATAACTGAACCAAGTCAACAAAGCTGAACATAGATAAAGAAACAAATAGCTATTAGAAATATATGTATACCTGCATAACTAAAAACGGAAATATAAAGTAACAAAAAGTAAAACATATAGATTCAATAACTGCTAAGAGAATGTGTGTGTGAGGTATTCTGGTATAAATATTGTTTGTTACTTAAAAAAAAAAAAAAGAGGTAATTATAAAATGATTAGTTATAAATAATTGTTATAAAGTATACAGTAGTCATTTTATCAAAGAAAATTTATATTGACGTAGGGTGTGAAAACTTTCATTATGTTTGTTTCTGTCCAGTAAAACCAGTGAATCTCCATATTTGATGATTTTGAAGTTTTAGCTAAATGGAGGGATTTAATGCTTCGTTGTGGGCTGTTCTTTGGCTGAAACCCCCCAAATAGTAATGTAAAAAACCTCATAGTCAGGAAGCTGACAACACAGTGATTTTTCTCAATTCATGAAAAGTTTACTTTTAAATACTGTAAATGTAGATAAGAGTGTGGAGCTTGATTTTATGTTACAGTAAAATACTTTTGCTTTAAATTGAGTATTATTGTGGTGTTTTTGTAGTTAGTTTTAAGATTCAAACACTTTTTTACAACATTTTCTATAAGGTCGTCATACAGTGGCTGAAATGGTATCACTATAATATATCCAACAATAAACCTTCAGCATAAACTTCTCCAGTTATTTAAGATACAATATGTTTTTGATGGATATATTTCCAGGACAGATACTCAGTGAATTATCCTGGTGAAATCAAGTAAACTGAAATAGAAATGGATTCCTTTAACGCCGGGACATATGATATGTTCTTTACATATTTCTCTTTTATCATATCTGTGTGTACATTTTTAACAAAACACAAATGTCAAATGACAACATTTAGAAATGACAAATATGACTAAAATGTTAATTTAATGGACACATTACAATGTGTGCAGCTAAAATATCCCTAAATTGAGAATTATTATGCTATATCTCAAATGACTATAATAATAATAATAATGATAATAATAATGATAATAATAATAATACAAATAATAATAGAATAATCTTGGAAATTACTTGACTCAGGTTGTCAGCGTTTTTTGTAAAGTGAAAGTAATAAAAAATAATTAAGCTTTATAACAGCACAGGAAACAGACCCGAGATCAAATAAAAAAAATTAAAACAATTCATAAAAATACCAAACAAGTAGAGTAGATACAGTATATATTAATTGTACATTGTATGAAATTAAGCTCATTTAGTTTTAGTTTTACTAACGAAGATATATTAGGCATTCTACTAAGTATTGAATATAAAATGTATTGTTATAATAGCTTTATATAGGGACTTTATTATAGATTATTGTACACTCATAGAACTCTTAGCTAATCTTTCTTTGTATTCAGTATAACTTTGAGTAATAATCAGATTCCAATAAGACTTCTTATGCGTCTCCTTTACTTCCTATTGTGAATCTCAACTTTTCATGTTTTTCTGCAGTATATAACATTCCTACATACTACATTCAGCATAATAACTTTTTGTGATTTATTTCTCTACATTATGCCTTCATGATCTCAACCTGTTTGTGGTGTTTTAATTGTGAGTTTATGGAGATCGTATCATATTCTTAAGTCATATATCTTCCATGGTTTCGTCTGACACATCCTGCTGTAGTTTCTGATATTCAGCGGCTGCATCATATTACAATGTTTGGTCGTAACATCTGTTCAGTATCTTTCAGATTTTTTTTTTTCCTGAGGTTTATTGTGGTTGCTTTTGAAATGAGGCAAAAGAGGCATTATTTAAAATGTAACATGGTTTCAAGTGGCTGAACAGTCTTTGCTGAGTAGTCTCTTGTAAAGAATGAACACTGCAAATAGGTGGCATTTCCTTTCCTTTTTCAGGTAATTGAGATCCAATCATCCCAGCATGGACAGCTGATTCTCCAAAAATTGATTGGAAATGTGCATTTAATTAGCCTAGATTGGGTCAGTAGATTTTTAATCAGCTCAGACCCTCATATTTTAAATTTGTGCACATGCTAACACGGATGAGACTGTTACTTCATTAGTGTTTGATTTTTCAGGGCTGGTATTTGATGATACAGGTTAATGGGAAATGACGTGAGTGGTGGTGGATGGAGGGTGGAGCTGGAGGAGCAGGGGAGCGTTAATGTGAGCTGTGTGTTGTAAAATATCAGTGTGCAGAGACACAGTGAACAGCCTCGCACTTACACTGCTGTCTGATGGAGCTGCACTTGTCTGCTTTCCCTCTGATAATGAAAACCTCTCGCTGGCTGCTCTATGTACAGTGTGATCATGTGTGAACATTTACAAATCAAACCTTGGCTAAAGGATGGATTGGTGACTAGGGGTGTAAGAAAATATTGATACACAACAGTATCGTGATATTTTGTTTTGTGATATTGTATCAATTCTCAGAAACAGATTTTGGTGTTTAAACCCAAAACTGCTAGATAGCAGTAGGGCTGTGTATTGGCAAGAATCTGGCGATACAATGTGCATCATGATACAGGGGTTACGATTCAATATATGGTCATACACTGCAACGTTTTCTGTGGGATCTGCATTTGGGTTTATTGCAGTCCCTGTAACATCCAACATCTTAGCCCTCAGTTTACATTTACAACACTGCTATCTAGAAGTTGGGGTTAAGTGTTTTTAAGAATCGATACAATATCACAAAATACCTGGATATGTTTTGATATTTTCTTACACACCTAGATAGCAGTGTTGTAAACTCAAACTCAGGGCTATGATAATATTTTCAATCTTAACCTCTGTATCATGATACGTATCGTATCGGCAGATTCTTGCCAATACACAGCGCTATTGGTGAATGGCTTGTTAGCTACAACATGTAAATCAGACGGTTTTGGATTTGTTGGTGTGTTTGTTTTTTCTCTTGTGATGGAGCTATAGGCTAGCAGGGTTTCCACCTGCTTCCTGTCTTTGTGCTAAGGTAGGCTAAACATGTTGTGTAAATGTCTTGTCCTGTCTTTCCTCTCCACTGTGACTTTGAAACGAGTGTAGAAACTGAAGGAGCTTCAATTCCTAGATCTGCGATGCTACAAGCAACCAATAGAGCCGAAGTCAAAGGTCAGAGCTGCAACAATGAGACAATAGATGGAGCAAATAGTCCCCTGACCCTGAGAGGAGCAGAGAGGAGCAGCATGCAGGGGGAGAAAGAGATGAGAGAGCTAGGGATATGTTTCTCTTGCTGTTACATTATCCACATTCATGTTCAGTTCACAGCAATGAAAATATGAATTATAATAAAGAGGATGTTGTGAATGCCACCACATTCCTCCTTTGGTTCTTCTAGGTTTTTGCTCCTGATGTAGTCCTGCTTAGAGCTGAAATGATCGATGTCAGTGGACAGAAAATTAAAATAGCCACAATTAAATGTTTATGTCATATTTAAGGCAGAAATGTCAAACATTCTCCACTTCCAGCCTCTCAATCTTTAGGATTTGCTGTTTGTATCTCTATTGTATGATAGGAAATTTCATATTTGGACTGTTAAAACAAGACATTTGAAGATGTCACATTGAGCTTTAGTAAATTATGATGGGCATTTTTAACTATTTGTCAACATTTTATGGACCAAAGACCAAACAAAACGAGGAATCTATAATCAAAATAATCAGTAACTGCAGGCCACCGTCTTTCCCCTTTAAAAACAAAAATTTCATACTAAAAGTATTTAGCGTAAAATATCTTAGGAAAATAGAGACGTGTTTAACTGGTACTTTTCCAATTGTCAGTGCACTGCAGGTAAAAAGGGAAAAATGTGAATAAGTACAATTACACAAACTGTATTAGTAGTCAAAGATCCCAAAGACTGCTGCAGGTATCTTTTGTGCACTTCTGAGGTCATGTTTTATCCTCATTTAATTTTTTGGGGATATCCAAAGGTAAGTTAGATTTCTCAGATGTGACAAGTAGAGCGTGTTGTTGTCTGAAAATAAGGGAAAGATAATGAAAATGAAAAGGACCAGGGGTAGCATAAAAATAGTAAATAAAATGGGGCCAACAACAGACCCTTGAGGCACTTCTTAGTTTGTACCGCAGCATAACAAATGTTACCACTTCTGTCTTCTGTTAGATGAATTAAATTAAATCAAATTAAATTAAATTTTATTTGTTTAGCGCCAATATATAACAGAAGCTATCTCAGGACACTTTTCAAATAGAGTAGGTCTAGACCGAACACCTTATAACATTATTTACAGAGACCCAACAGTACCACCATGAGCAAGCACTTGGCGGCGGCGGTGGCAAGGAAAAACTTCCTTTTAAGAGGCAGAAACCTCGGACAGACCCCGGCTCTAGGTGGGTGGCCGTCTGCCTTGACCAGAGAGAGAGAGAGAGAGAGAGAAAGAGAAACAGAGAGAGACATAAAAAGAGAGAGAACAGAGGTAACGACAGAAGGACAGAGACAGAGACAAAGGTGCACAGCAACAACAGTAGCAACAACACAACTACAATAATAGTAGTGACTGATGATGATGATAAACATGAAGAAGATGATGATGACGATGACGACGACGACGACAACAACGATGGGGGACAATGAGCAGTGATTATAGTAATAATAGTATCTGTATTAATAATAATAGTAATAATAAAAATAACAATAATATCAGTGACATTAGCAATGGCAGTCAAGCAGGACCATGGCAGGAGGCACAACCAGGATCCATGAGAACCTGCGAGACAAGAAAGCACAAGAACTCCGGGGAAGAAGTTAAGTTAGTAATGTGCATTAATGGGGCATGAATTAGTGCAGAAAGAGAGAATTATTAAGATTTATTGGGGCAACCTGATAATAAGGAATTGCAGTAATCCAGCCTAGAAGTAACAAACGCATGGATTAGTTTTTCTGCATCTGTCTGTGACAGGATGTGTCTAATTTTTGTAATATTGCGTAAATGAAAAATGGCAGTCCTGGAGGTTTGCTCTATGTGGCAATTAGAGGACATATCCTGATCAAAGATGACTCCAATATTCCTGACAGTGGGGCTAGAGGCCAAGGTAATACCATCTAGAGTAACTATATCTTTAGACAGTGAGTCTCGGAGGTGTTTGGGGCCAAGTACAAGAATTCTGTTTTTTTCTGAGTTTAGCATCAGAAAATTGCAGCTCATCTGGGTTTTTATGTCCTTAAGACATGTTTGTAACTTAGATAACTGATTAATTTTATCAGGCTTGATCAACAGGTATAACTGGGTATCATCTGCATATCAGTGAAAGTTAATGGAGTGATTCCTAATAATATTGCCTAAGGGAAGCATATATAAAATAATTAAATACAAACTAAAACAACTAACAGCTGATTTCGATTGGTCTACCCACTGTTATTGTCTGACAATGAGGTATCTATGATCTACTGTACTAAAGACTAAGCTATGGTCCAGCAAAGAAGGACTTTTAAGAAGTCAATTTGAATCAGAATGTCAGATTTGCACTTTTGGACGTCATTTAACCTGGAAGGTTCATTTGACTGGTTTGGCTAAATTGGCCATGTGAATGACCTGGAAGAGTAAAGCCAGGTGTGGACAGTAAGGAGTTATTCAGCTATAACCATGCTGAGGGTAGAGTTTTGACTACAGTAGGAGAGGGTGGAGGTCTAGTTTTGTGCTTCTGAATAAGAACTATTTGTATCCGGTGTTTTTTTTTATATAGATATATATGTGTACGTGCTAAATTGTTGTACCTTTTGATAGGTAAACAAAGAGAAATCAAATTTGCTGGCCAAATGTATGTGGACAACCATGTCTATTTTTTATTTTGTTTATTGGTTTGGGCTAGGCCCTTTTAGCCTGGTTCCAGGCCTCTGCATTATCGTCTGCATCTCTAATCTTTTCAGTGATTCAAAAAGGTCTTATCTGTTAATGTGCTCTTAAAAGGCGACCCCCCCAGCAGGAGGAACAATAAACCAATCAGAGCTCTTTTAGGCGGGATTAACAATAGGGATTTTATCCTCCCACAAATGTTAGCAAGCTGCATCCATGAAACACAGTGCCACAAAAAATGGCAACAATTAAGTGTGGTGAGAGGGACCCGGCTGTACAGGTTGTCGTAAGTCGATTTACTGACGTAACAAATCTTACACAATATCTTTTCTAGAAGCCGCTATCACAGCTTCTGTGTTGACTTAATGTCATGACTTAATTTTAAACCCAGATTGGCTCTTTGTGAGGTCTGGATCTGAATTTATCTGATTTTATGTCCACATACTACCATGTAGTCCAAGTACAGCATTGCCCAAGCAGGGTTTACAAGGTTACTAACAGTGTATTATAATAAAAGAAAAACAAAACTCTCTGTCTAAATGTTTCTCTGGACCTTTTCCTCTGTGCTTCCTTCTCCTCTCCTTCTACCTCATTTGGAATCTTTCTCTAACCTCCCCATCTCTCTCCTCCCTCGGACCTGCCTGTCTCTTTTGGGGGGAGGTATTATGTGATCGTCAGGGGAATTGAACACAGGAGCAGAGGCAGCAGCGGCCCGATGAATTATTGATGGGAATCTCGGCGTGACCCGCCTCGGTCTGCTCACTTCACTTCTTCTTCACCTCGCAGCCGGGTTAACCAGGCAAAATGGAGGGAGGGGAGAGAGAGAGAGAGAGAGAGAGAGAGAAAGAAAGAGAAAGAGAGGAGGAGTCCATTGTTTGGTTGGAGGACTCTGCCTGCCTGTGACTCCAAGTGAATTATGGATGAAAAGACAACGATGCTCAAATCTGTGTTAGAATTGAAAAGCTCATATTAAAGCTGCAGTATGAATAGGAGCAGCGGTCAGCACAAACAAAAGGCTGGGTTACAAACATAGGGGAGGGGCGGGGGGAAATTACTAATAGTTTACATGGTACAATGAACATTTCCGCAGCACTAATTCCATCAGTAAACCAACAGGGTCATGTCACTGCTGCTCTCTTTTTAATACAACTACTGCTCTTATTGACATATTCATTCTACTTTGCTGTTTTTTTTATCGCCGTTATATTGCTGTCAGTGAAACTCAACACCTCCTACAGATGCTTCACATTAAAAGCCTACCAGTGAGGGATTATGCACTTTGAGCTGCTCGAAAGCTTTTCAAGGTAACGAAGGAACTTGGCTCATTGATGTGCTTTTAATAGTTTTTGGACAACAGTGGAGCTCTATGGTACAGAGGAAGAAGGCTTTGGACACTTGTTAGTAGGATCAATTCATTGCTGGTGTTGGTCTTTTCACCGGGTTTGTTGACAATAAGACAAATATAGATTGACTTTAATGTTATAGAACAGAATGAAAGAAGTCCACTTAGAGTGGAACTGTGCTGAAAATCTGAATGACTGAACCTAAATATTTTCCATTTTACGCATCCTGCTGCAAGCAGACACAATGCATTATTTATGAGCCGGACTCTGCTTTATGACACAGATTACCAGCAGTTACTGTGTGTGTGTGTGTGTGTGTGTGTGTGTGTGTGTGTGTGTGTGTGTGTGTGTGTGTGTATGGTCTTACAGTTTCAGACTGTGGGAATACAGTTTGTGTCCGTTTTCAGGGTTTCTGTTCTGACCTCCTGCATATTCAGAGGCTGCTATCGATCTGTAATAATGGATTTCAGGCTGCTGAGAGGAGACTTCTGATGTTTGTTTGTGTGTCAGTGTGAGAAGATTTGACAGAAACTGTTATCTCTGACCTATCCTGTCGATAGCAGTTTTGGAAGCTGGAAACTGAGACCTGACAAAGTCTGTTAACAGGTGCTGTGGAGTACTATTGCATATGCGGAAAAAGTTGTATAAAGCTCTCAGAGGGAGCTGTGTGAAGGCTGATAAACTGCCTTAAGTGATGTCACTCGAGTCAGCGTCAGTTAGGGCTATAGACTAAAAGTTTGAGAAGAAAAAATCTGGGGGTGTGAAATTCTCGAGGCTTTAAAGCGGTACTCACAAACCAATGGGTGACGTCACGATAGGTTCACACTTGGACCCAGGTGAAGTGTTTTTGAATGCACTTACAAATGAACTGGAAGCAAGCTAGCTCTACTAAATAGGCTAGAGCGTGAAAAAATCTCCAGACATACCACAAGTGATGTTGTGGCGACAACCTTTTTTAAGCCTTGTTTCTTTGTTTAGTTGAAGGGCAGTTTTACTTTCTTGTAACACCCAACAGCTTCCTAATTTACGTCCAAACTCACCCTTTTTGAGGATATTCCTACACAAAGGGTGCTGTGGATCATATAAGATCAACCTCATAAATGAGTTTCTCATAATTTCTGGCAGAAAGCAAACTTCTCACATAGCCAGACCTATTTCCACACTTTACTTTAGCACTTTTGAAGTGTGCGAAACTTTATAAAAAGAACCAGGGTGAGCAGTTTCTTAAACAAGTGACACATCACTCAGCCTGTTCGCTGACATACAAAACAGGTTAGGATATGTTGATTGGGAAAAACTGAAACAATCTGATGTTCGCTCATTGGAGGAGGACATCTTCAAAAAGGATGAGGTTTGGAAGGAAATCTGGAAGCTGTTGGGAGTTGGAAGTAAATAATTAAGTAAATTATCCTTCAATTATATAAAAGGCTGAAAAAAAGATCTCTTTGTGACGTCGCTCGTAGTATTATATAGTAACTGCTTTGCATTCCATCTGCTAGACTCAACCCGCTCGCTTACAGTTAGTCCCTTGCTTCCCTTGACCTAAGATGCTGTATGTTGTCCCTCAGCTCCGCCTACCAAACTTGCATTTTGAGATCTGATCACACTGCCGACAAAATCAAGATAACAAGAACACTTGTGAACCAGTTGTAAATACAAAGGCCCGAGATCAGATGTCATTATCTAGATAATGGATGCAGATAGAGATTGCAGGTGAATACCAGGTGACTAGAGTTACAATGTTTTGACGTGACCCAGAGCAGCACATCTGCATGTTTGTGCCTCTTTGTCATTCATATAGAGACTCTGATACATTCAGCAAAGCACCAAGCGCTTTATCAAAACTGTGAACTCCAAACATCAGCCTTGTGTGTTCAGACTCTCTACAACCTTCACTGTAGCCCCCAATAAGAAAATCAGAGGAATAGCATAGTGATTTTTTGTTAAGCCTGTCCACACCAATTAGGGTGCCCTGGTGGTGTTGGAGTGGTAGAAGTGTTGCTGGGGCCAACTGAGCGGTTGGGGTTCAGAGGAGAAAATGGTCCTGTCGCCGCTTTATTACGGCGGTCAAATAAAACGTGACACCTGGACTCTGAGCTCATCGAGGCGGAGCGCTCAGAGAATACACACCGCACAATCAGACAGAGCTACACACTACTACACACACACACACACACACACACACAACACACAGGTAGGAAGCAGCAGGGGAGGACAGGAAGGCAACTCTGAATCATGCTGAAAGGACCATATGGGTTTTTTCACATAAAGTGTATTTTGAAAGCAGTGCATTAGTGGTAATATCTCACCACGGTGGTATTGTTAAAAACTAGTCCTTCTGAAATTAAAGACCTTAATTTCCCATCAGTCCTGTTGTTTTGTGTGCCCCCTCCTCAAAAAGAATAAACAGGCCAGTAGTCATTTTTCTCCATCAGCCTTTCTCTCCTACCACCCCCACCCATCAGCACACACTCTAAACGCATTACATTATGATCCCAATGGAAGTGTGTATTCATCGGCTGGTGAAAATAGTCCCCAACATATGCATTATTTACATTTGTTTGACTAATGCTCGCTAAAAACTATGACGCCCAGCTATCTTAGGAAATTAGTGAGACTTTTACATGAAACAGTTGACTCATAAAGGGCCATTCCACTGATTTTACACATCAAGTTTCCTCATCATGGTTAGTACTACTGAGCAGGGATGAGCGAGTACGCCATCATCTGTGCCAGTACCTGCTTAAACAACTAAATTATCTGTTTCTGCCGGAATAGGCAGGGCTTGTTCCAGATGTGGGTGGTGCTTAAACAGAAAGTGGGCATGACCAACCACAAGAAATTGTTGTATTTATTAGAAAACTGAGCTTCAGAGAAATGTTTTTGAGCTATTTACAGAACAATTGTTTTATAATGGCTGCTAAATGTATGACTAGTCTACAATCAATTTTGCAATAACAATTTTAATTTTCACAGAATAATAAAAAAAAAATGGAATTGTGATGCTGTGATATGTTGTTGGGGTCTGTACCAAACAAAGATGTTTTCTTAAATCTGGAGAACAAGAACTGTAAGTCAGAGCATCTCTGCAGCACTAAAGTAATTAATTGTAATGCTATTTTGTCACATTTTACCTTTATAAATATCTTCCTGCAATTTGCGTATTGCACTTGGCCATATTGTGATTTCGATAATGTTGCGATTAATTGTACAGCCCCAGTGTGTGGTAACCTGTATAAAAGGCCTGTGGTAAAGTGATTGGAGATGCTACCCCAGGAGCTAACATGGCTGACTGTGACACTATCTGACACAGAGAGAACACGTTACAATCAGTCATCATCTGTATCTTGATTTGCTGACTAATGGTTGGTTTTGGATGATTGAACAGCAGCCCTTTTCACATCTGAAACCAAATTGTTTTTGCTTGTGATGTTTATTTCTGATGATTTGTTAACAATATGTTTCAAACATTACTCAGAATTAATTCATTGATGACCTTTAAATAGACTGATCCAACTGAAAGCCACTCCCCGATCCCATTCATTCTTCTCTGTTGCTGCTGGTTTGTTATCTCTGTTTTTTACGCCTTCTTCCTTTTTGAATTCTCGTTCCATCTTTGTTCTCTCGTTGTCCCTCCTTCCCTCAGGTTCATTAGTATTGGTGACACAGCGCTGCTGAAATAACTCTGTCCGGAGGCGTAATGAACGACGACAGCCGGGACAGACCTGTCAGGCGGCAGGCAGGGTTTATGGTGAAAGACAAACAGTATTAAAAAAAACAAAGGAAAATAAACACAGGGTCTGATTTGACCTTGTGTCTGACCAAAATCCTGTATTCACTTGTGAGGATGACAAACAAACAAATACATACTTAAAAAAATGATTATTGTTTTGATTATTATAAGAAAAATGGTTATTATTATTATGATTGCTATTTGTATTGATATATCATAATGAAAATAATTTCATATAAAATTTAAATCTATATAAATAAAGTATATAGTCAATTATTGATGAATATTAAATGAAAAATAATAATATCCTATGGAGATGAAATAAATGAATATTCTATTTATAAATAATAATAATAACAATTCAACAATAAGATTTAATAACAAAACATTTAAAAGGAAAAAGATTAAGAATTCATTTAATTTAGAAAATGAAAATATCCTATGAAGAGGAAAATATAATATAATAAATACATATTTAACCCTTACAAGTCTATTTTATTATTATTATTATTACTATTATTACTGTGTTTGCTATTGATAAGACAAATAGAACTATACTACTACTACTAGTAATAATAATAATAATACTAATCTGCTGTCTAACATACATTACATACCAAACTGCATTAGAATTTTTGCTATTTTTATCCAGTCTCTAATATGTCTGTTTGCTGCTTGAGCTGACAGTTCCCTGTATGTAAATGTGCTGATGTGTATCTATAACCGATCAATACTTTGATGCTCAGATACTGAGACTGAACACAAACAAGGAAGTGGACGCACATTCTGTTTGTTGTCCTTCCTGCTCCTGTCTCTACTCATGTTGTTGTTTTCTGTTTTTTTGGTTTCTCTCTCCGTCCGGGAGTCAGTGTGTTTTTCTGAAGAGTGTGTGTGTGTGTGTGTGTGTGTGTGTGTGTGAAGCAGCAGTTTTGGGCCCGGCCGTGCGTGCGGATGGATGATGTGGATCGATGGCTGTAATCCCGAGCAGATTAAAAGAGCATTAATACTGGCAACGATAACGTAAACGGTGCGGACCCAGATCTCCATTGATCTGCAGGAACCTGATCCAGACCAGTTCCTGGAAGAGAGGGGGGAGGGGGGTGGGGGGTAGACAGAGAGAGAGGAGGAGAAAGAGCTGACATTATACAACACAGAGAGAGAAAGAAGCAGTATCCGAATGGCTCATGATGATAATAATAATAATAATAATAATGATAACATGGGCACTCTAATGAGCAATATTATATGCAAACTAATAATGAAGTAATTGAAAGGTAATAGTATGGTCTGTAAAGGAGGCCAACAATGCCATAATTAAAACCTATCACCACAAAAGAACATGCAAATCCCAGATTTCTCTCAACAATATCTGCACATAGTGACTACAGTAGGGTTAAGGTTAGATTGTGATTCTAGTCTCTAGTGAAAGCCTCCACCCAGACACCATTACTCCCTGCATCCCGACAGCGGCACTAGGGCTGCAACGAACCATTATGATTCTCTCGATGAATCGATTAGTTGTTAGGTCTATAAAATGTCCGAAAATGGTGACAAATGTTAAATCACAGTTCCCCAATTGTAAATTACCTGTTAAAATATGTAGTCAGTAACCTAATCCAATATCACAAATAAAGACAAGAGAAAAGAAATAACAATAAGAAGTATTGATCTAATTGTATTCTATAAGACAACAGAACAATGTGACCTTAGAAAAGAAAATGGAAACCAAGATTTTTAGCATTGGAAATGTGTCCTCTCCTCAGAGCATTTTTAAAGAAAAACTGATGTATTTTAAATCCTGCTAATAATCCCAATTTTTATTAAATGTAATCTGATTATGTCTGTTTTTCTGCAACTGGAACAGATTAGAGTTTTAGTATCCTGATTAAATAACTCAGTTATATGTAATCCAGTAATCCTGTAGAGGGCTACAAAAAACTGAAAATATTCAAATTTGAGAAACCGGAATCTGAGAATTTTTACATAAAAAAAAAACGATGAATGAATTAAGTTATGCATGAACGAATCGATCAATTAATCGACTAATTGTTGCAGCTCTGAAGTGGAGGTACATCATGATGTTTCTTATTATCCAATGTTAACATCATTTTTGAGTTGAGTTTGGTTGAGTCCTCTGTACTTGAACTGAAGGTGTCTCTCATTTTGCCTCTGAGCTCTGTACGTGTTTTCAAATCAGAAGAGCTTCAGTTTTGAAGATTTTGGGTTCATGTGCGTGTTTTTTGTCTGTTTACACGTTCTCTTAAGTTGCCGTAGCTCTTAGGGCCACTTACCAATCAGTTTATTGACGTACAAGTCCATAAGACGCATTGTTGAGATTTTCAAAGTGTGCACATCGGCAGTTCCTTGTTTTCTTTCTTCCTGGGATGATATATGAGTTTCTTTATCTCACCTACACAGTTTGTATTTCTTATGTTGACCTTTTGGCTTATCATTTGTACTGTTTGTGTTGAATAACCCCCCTCCCCCCCAAAAACCCACAGTTTGAGGGTCTAAATTGCTCTTATTTTTCCTGCAGATTTGGTGGTAAAAGCATTAAAAGCTGCCGGTTTGATGCGTATCAGACAGATAGGTTTGAAGGGAATCCTCCTCTATTTGATTGTGCCACATAACTGGATTCATTAAGCTGAATCTGTCTGTTATTGGATTATGTTTCATATTGGATGGAAGAGATCCAATTGTAGATATTAGGGCCTTTAATGTAGACAGGTTTAGCAGGACAGAGCAGACAGAAACATGTTGGAGAAAAAGATAAAGACAGAAAAATAAAGATAGAAATAAATAATTACAGGGGAAAGAACAGAATACAGAAAACATACAGTAAAACCAAACAATTAACATTGATTTTTTGAAAAAGCTAAACAATAAAAATGGGTTGAACAAAAGGTAAGAAAATACACTATATGGCCAAAAGTGTGTGGACACCCCACTCCTCAGTCTTTCATCTCTCCGAGTGGGAAACCCGATCAACTCGTATCGCTTGCCGCTGATCGTTTGGAGACAAACACAGCGGTGAGCGGTTTGCCAGGATGTCCGTTTATAGCTGCCCAACCTCCTTTTGATCAATCACCGATTACAATACAACCTATTGATCCGAGAATATTATCTTTCTGCCCGTGTTTGCTCTCTGTTGGAGCTGTGTGCTGTGAGACTGAGCACCGATGACTTCAGGCTGCCAAAAAACAGCACTGATAAGAAAAGGTACTGAGAGGCCGGTTAACTCATCATCCATTAGTCTGTCAGGTGTGTGTGTGTGTGTGTGTGTGTGTGTGTGTGTGATGTCCAAACAGAGCTCTCACTGTCAACATTTGGCAGGTTAAAGGTTAGTAAATGTTTTCCCAAGTTTTTGAAACTTTCTCTCCAGCGACGTTTGCTTTTTTACTCCCACTTCACTCCCTTATGCTTAAAGCACAGTCACCACATGTATGAGGGACTTTTTTGAACGGGCTAGGATAGTTGTACAGGAACTAACTTTACTCCCTGGTTCCTCACTCAAAATGCAGGTTATGTTCCTGATTCCCTTGAAAGGTTCTTGGTCCCCTGGGATAGTGGAAACGCCCTCAAATTGTCATGTTCTAACAGAAAATACCATCTGCTGACATGTCAGTGAGTACTGTATGTTCCACAGGTTCAACACACAAACAGCCAGAATCTAGAGGAGAGTGTCTTTGTTACAGAGATATAACAATGTCAGTATTCCTGTGAGTAATATTCCTCTCAGTTATGAGTCACTCACCAGCATTATTGTAAATATGTGTGTGGCATTGTACCATTAGAGCTGCCAGAAAGGTCTGGCACACATTTTAATTCCTATTTGGAATAAATATCTTTGAGTTTTGTCACTGCAGTTCCCATAATGCTTTGGGTGATGCAAAGAGGAACTATAATGTTGCCATAGAGTCCAAAGTTCCAAAGTTACTCTCCATTGGCTACATTGTGCTGTATATTTACCCTCTGCCATTTTATTTAAAGCTGCAATACACACAATAATGACATACCATCTGTGGTCTCCGTGACATCACCCAGAGGTTTCTGAAGAGCCGTTGTCGCAGTGTGGTCGGCTCTGGCCGTCGCCATCTTGGCAGTCCTGACTCGGCTACTAAAAATGGGCAAAGAGGTGGAGCTGAGGCGGACTTCACCCCTGTACAGTTGTCATGAACAGGGAATTTTGCTATAGAGACCAAAACCATTTTTTGTACCAGGCTATAGACATATTTATTTCTGCTGTGAAGTTGGGCATTTTAATATGGGGCCTTATGGAGATTGACTCACTGGTGGAGCCAGCCTCAAGTGGCAATTAGGGGAACTGCAGCTTTTGGCAAATCCTTCATTTCTTAGCTGCAGATGTTGCCGCTTGGTGTTCACCTGATGAATGCCAGTCCAATATTCACTCTCTTTTAGCTCTGTTTTTGGTCTCAGCCAACTCATTTGTGTCTCTCTCTTTGTTTAGCTGCTAACTTTGTCTGTCTGCTGTTTGCTGATGAGCAGGTATTGTACAGTGGGTTTTTGGGCTGCCAGCTGTGGCCAAGAACAACACAGATGAGAGCTGTGAGAGTCAACCAAAACAGTAAAATTGCAGGCTGAAAGATAGAAAAAGCAATACAGAGCTGACAGGAAGTGTAGAGTCAGGTGATACAATTTCTGTGGGTTGTCACTATGAGCGCCCTCTTTCACACACACACACACACACACACACACACACACACACACACACACACACACACACACACACACACACACAAGTAGTCATGTAATCCATTGTTTTTTTGTTTTTTTTAAAAGATATGTTTTGGCCTTTTCTTGCCTTTATTGGATAGGTACAGCTGAAGATCGACAGGAAAGGTGGGTAGAGAGAGAGGGGATGACACACAGCAAAGGGCCGCAGTTCAGATTCAAACCCGGGCCGCTGCAGCAACTCCATACATGGGTTGCCAGCTCCACCGACCGAGCCAACCGGGCGCCCTATTGTTAATATGATAAACTAAATTAGAATTAAGTTAAATTAAACTATTAAACTAATTAAACTAAACTAAGTGTCAATTTTCTTCAACAAAAGGGCCTGTACACTACTTTTTGCTAGAAATCCCACAATTCAATGGAGTATATTGAATCTTTATATGTGTTTTTTTTGTAAGGGGATTAAAGGAATAAGAAAGAAAAGAATATTTACAGTTACAGAAATGTATCTTGATAGGGTTTCTTTTAGAAAACAGCTTTACCTATTTGGGCCTCTGAAACCCTCAAGATGAAAGGAAAGGGAGGAAAATCTGCTGTACTGGTCGGACTGCTCACAGCTCGCGTCCACACTAAATTGATTTTTAGAGGTCACAAGCCAAAAAGGTCAGGCAGCACAGCTCCAGTCCATTCTCCCGGTCCAGTTCATACATTAATTCATCATATCTAAACTGGAGCGAAAGATCAAATTACATTCCAAACTGTTCAGAAAGGGTTTGATGACAACAACACACGTAACAGCAAGCCCATAATGACTGAAACCTGGCTTCATAACTCACACCTTGCTTTTTATCGAAACAACTGATGTTGTTTTGTTGTTGTTATTTTTTATTTATAGTAGAACTGTCTGTTGGATAATAGTAGATGGAAAACTAAAGAGAAACAGAGCTGAAGGAGACGAGAGAGGGAGGGTGGGGGGGACAGAGGTGGATGACATCAAACTCCTCTGAGGCCATTTCCTCATCAGCTCAATGACATCACTGAGCCACCCGAGGCTGCGATTGGTCAACCCCTTTATGCTGGTAAACAACTGAAGATACATTACAGTGTGTGTGGGTGTGTGTGTGAGTGTGTGTGCGCATGTGTGTATAAGTGGGCAGCGGGACCTTTGTCCGGTGATGTCACCACAGACCGTGTGGACATACAGATTATCCACTGATAAAGCATCTCTGCGCACACACACACACACACACACACACACACACACACACACACACACACACACACACACACACACACACACACACACACACAGAGAGATTCGGTGATTACACACTGTGAATACTCGCGTTCTCTCTCCCTCTTTGTTCCTCAGTACAATCAGTGATGGAAGCAGATCTATCTATTTGCCTGTATATGTGATGTAGTGCAGGAAGTCCATATCACTAGAAAACCGAAAGCTTTCATTTAATTTTTTTAAAGGGTCAGCAATATCCTTAAACAGCTGGACACTGTAGTTTTTAGCAAATGCTACTCAAACAGGAGGAAATAGGGAATTTTGGTAGGGACTATTTTCAGCAGCGGATTAATACACATTTGGCATGCTAGTGAGTATTGGGAGCAGCATGACGGTGTATGTGTATGACTTCAAACAAACTACAGTGTGTGTGCTCATGGTAGTGTCTCACTGGTGTTTTTTTCTTAATTTTTGGACAGTGGTGCTTTATGGCGCAGAGGAAGATATGTGTATGTAGGAAGACAGTATGTGTCAGTAGGAGGATTAATTGTTGGTTTTGGTCTTTTCATGAGATCCATATCCTGTAAACTATCTTTGAGGGTCCTGTGCTGGAAATCAGAAGCAAATGAGCAATTTAGGGTTCTAAGTTCATGTTTGTTTGCATACATACAGATGGTTATGGTATTTAAAGATGTTCTAGTGGACATGCAGCCAGAAATAGCTGTTGATTAATTGATTAACGGATCAACAAAAAGTTAATAACTGTTATTTTGATAATTAGTTAATCATCTGAGAGACTTCAAGTAACAAACGACTATATGCTGATGTTTAGCAATGGTTGCTATTTTCATCACCTTAGTTTAGTTTGTTAGCATGTGCTAATTAGCACTAAACACAAAGTACAACTGAGACTGTTATTAGTTTTGTAGGCATTTGGTTGCGCTGTTTAACTGTTTACAGTAATGGATAAATTAGAATGGTGGTGAAGGGGGAACATGAAGGAATTTCATTATAAACCATGATATTAGATATTTGGTGGTGACGTTTCACTACAAACCAGTACCAATGGCCACTTCATAGTGGTGTGAAAGGAAAAGGCAAGAGATCACCAAAAGGCAGTATAATTTATTCTCTGGGTGCCATAAATGTATGTTCTAAACTCAGTGGCAACTTAAAGTATTGTTATTGAGATATTTTAGTCTGGAGGGACATGGGAGTGGATTTTCACTCCTGTCCAAACCTCTCCCACAAAAATACTCCTGTCTCACCCAAATGCCATGACAGAGTTTTAGGACCAGTTTGTGGATTTTAGTGGCAGTATGGATGGATAGTGTTTGTCCATCCATATTGGTACTGTATATTTATATATAAACACCATCCTGTTGTTATTATGATTCCCGTCTCTCCTGCTCCCGTTGACTTTCTTTTCTGTCCCGTCCCAGTCATGTGATGAATAGTGAAATTGATTCTCATCCCGCGGGAATCCCGTGACCCACAGGATTCCTGCAAAAATGTCAGCCGCCAAGTCTGGAACAAAATGGTGGACCGACATTGCCATTCTAAAAATACCAAACCTTGGCAAGCTAAAGCTTCCCAAATGCAGATTTTCTCCTTTTCGATGTTTCATGTCTGTGTGAAATGAATCTCTTTTGAGTTTTGGAGTTTTCTTAGAAAAGTAAGTAAGTGAAGGTGTAACATTGGGCTCTGGAAATGGAGGTGACAGGAATTTGTCATTTACAATTAATTGGTTAATTAGAACTAATGGATATGAAGATGTGCGGCCTTATTTCTCAGCTGATACAGTGACATACTGTGCTATACTGTATTGTTAAAGGATAAATATTCCAACAGATCCATTCATGCTCTCAGTTTGGATGTGTGTGTGTGTGTGTGTGTGTGTGTGTGAGTGAGAGAGAGAGAGAGAGAGAGAGAGAGAGAGAGAGAGAGAGAGAGAGAGAAACAGAGACTGAGAGAGTGTCTTCAGTCTGATGCTCCATTTCCGGTTATCTTCTCAAAACGGAAGGAGAGAAGCATCGTGGTGCATTAAGCGCAACCACACACACACACACACACACACACACACACACACTCAAGCAAGCTTATAGTGGAGTGCTGATTGCTACAATGCTGTGTGTCTCTATGTACATCTGTGTGTGTGTGTGTGTGTGTGTGTGTGTGTGTGTGTGAGTTTAAGTGCTGAGATATGATGCATCAAGTGTGTGTGCCAGCCTGTCATGCTCATGAAGTCTGCAGACTGTGTTATAGTGCAATATTCCGACTACTAAGGGGAATGTTCGGATTTTTTACAACCATGTTTTCATAGTTTTGGTCATCATTTCTCTCTGTTATGAGTCACTCACCAGCATCATTGTATACACACGGGGCATTGTAACAGCAACCGTCTGAGGACTGACACGTCTCCGGTTTAACTTCATACAAAGTGCTTCACTTTGTGTCACATTGTGAGCTGCAGCTGCTCTAGAGGCAGCATATTAAACCAAGGCTGTTGTAAAGTAAAGCAGTAACACACCCCTTTAAACACCAGCCAACTATGATTGTAGCTGTATTAGAGGCTCAAACGTACCCTATGGCTGATTGCATTACTAATTCAAGCATGTTTGTTTATGGTTGGTCTGAGTGTGTCTGGATGTTAGGTAAAACCCATTCCACCCTTAATTTTTTTTTGTGTATGGTGATAAGGTGGCTGTTTTGACTTACTGACCTAATATTATATGGACATGTGGCCTATGAGCTTTTTTTGGACAGTGACAGCAGAATCATGTAAAGCTTGGTATCTCAAATCTTGGAAAAATCATTGTTGATGAGTGACGATCTCCAAACAAAGTAGAATCTGTGATTGAATCTTGTCATAACGAACCTGAAAACTAAACTTGAAGTCAAGGTGAAATCAAGATACAGTATAATATGAGGAATTTGTGTAGGCTCATGTGACTTGTATACATACTGGTCAGGGCTGTGTTGGCAAGAATTGGGCGATACGATATGTATCACGATACAGGGGTTATTGTGACACAATATATTGTATATACTATTCTGTTTTTTTTTCTAGTACATATGGAGTATATGTAAGAAAAGTAATTTCCCCCTGGGATTATTAAAGTATTTCTGATTCTGATTCTGATTCTAATATTGTGATGTATTGCAATACTGTAAGCTAGGCTAGGCTATGATATATTGCAATTTTATTTAAAAAAATAAAATTTTAGGAAAACTGACTAGTATAAAGAACACACCACCACACAACCAGAACAGTGGGATCTGCATTTGTATTTATCCCAGTCACTGTAACATCCAACATTAAAGCCGTCAGTTTAAGTTTAGGTGCACGGCTTTCTTGCGATTGGGGTTTATACACAAAAACCGATACAGTGTTTGTGAGAATCAATACAATATCACAAAATAAAATATTATTATTATATTTTATGTTTTTTTCTTACACGCCTAATACTGATACTCCTCTAAACAAGCCAAGAAAGCAAACAAAGACTCGCTGACTTAATGGAAATCTTCTCCAGAGTTAATTATCGTGCCACTAAATGGGTTGGTCTTTGTGGCCCTCATGGTCCCTATCCTTGTCTCCAGATTGTCTTTAATTAGTTGGCTCTTTTAGATTGATTGATTTTTACTACATAATCTGCTTAAAATGGCTGATATTGTCATTTTGAAATTAGATTTGTAATGAGACTGGTGTCCCCCAACAAATGTACCTGCCAAGACTCACTGCTGTCCCACCCAACATCCCATTTAAGGAGGTAATGACACAATTTCTTTGGATATTTGAAAAATGCCACAATGCTACTGCACCATCTCAAACTCCATAGCATCCACTATAAAATGAATTTCTTACTGTAAAAATCAATTAATTTAGCCATTAATTCTATTATATAATAATTGTTATTTTTATTGGATTACATGCATGATTTAAAACAACAATACAATTGCCAAAAACATATGTAAATTATTTTCTAAGTATTATTTCTTTTTGTTAATTCAGGGCTTTTCAAATTGAGGAGTTTTTCAAGGGGTTGGTGTTTTCCTTTGTTAAATTAGTGGCTTAAATGAATCAAATTACATTAATTGAAGGTGTTTGGTATGTTTCAGTTGCTTTGCACCAGCTGACCATCACTGATGATGCTGTGAAAATCATGTGACTGTCAACCCGTCTAGACTGCAGCAGTGGACCTGCCCCCTGCAAGTACTGTTCAAAGCTTGAGTAGGCAAAATGAAAGACAGTTAACAGTCGGGATTATTTTGGGGGGAAAAGTCACCTGTGACATCACAACAATCACATTTACAGTCGTGAAGCTAATTAATGATTTCATCAAAACAACGCTCAGCCCTGCCGGCTCATGACGGAGTGTCGAAGCGTCCAAATGTGGCGCCACACATGAGCAGTGAAGTGTATGTTGAAGGGCGACTTTAGTACTTACCCTGCACTTATATGCCCTCTGTGTAATGGATACCAAGGCTTAAGTGGTAATGGTGCAATAAAAAAAGATACACAGAGAAAGAAGGAAGAGGAGAGACATGGCGAAAGGAGAAAGAGGGAGGGAAGAGAGAGGCAGAAAGGTAGGAGGGGCAGGAAGATGAAGGAGAGGAAGGAGACATAGAGGCAAGGAGACAGGAAGGAGGACAAGTGAAGGGGGAGAAGAAAGAGTTAGGGAGAAAGAGAAAAGGAAAGACAATGGAGAAGAGAGGCAAAGCGATAATGGACACAAAAGAGAGGATGAGAGGGACAAATTAGAAAGATGCAAAAGATAGATGACAGGTGAGAACAAAAAGTACAAAAAACAAGTCTAAAAAGAAAAAATGAAGGAGAGAGACAAAGGAAGAAGGAGAGGAAAAGGAAGTGATGGAGGAAATCGTGATGAATGACAAAAGAAAAAGCAAGACAGCAATAAAATACGAAATTACGCACAAAGAAAGTCTGAGACAGAGAGAGAGACACATGAGAAGAGAGAGAGAGAGAGAGAGAGAGAGAGCTCTCCTGTTGAACCCTTTGTGCTTCCTTTTATGAAGTCTGTCTGTCTGACTCTGTGGAGTCCTTATATTCAGCTATATTGATCCCCAAACTCTCTGCTCTCACTCTTCTTTTAATCTCTCACTGTGTTGCTCTGTCTTTACTTCTCAGTCTCAACCTCTTCATCTCAATCTCCCTCTTTTACCTCTGTCTGTGTCTGGCCCTCACTGACACTGACATAGTTTTGTGCCTGAGAAAATACCAAAAGAGGAACATGTCCAATGTCCCACTAAGGAAACCTCCCTGTTAGCTTAGCATGCATAATTAGCATTTGATCTAGTCAGACCCCAGGAAATGAAATAAGGTAGTGGGTAGCTTTTCCACAGAACCTGGTGAGGGGGGAAAAACACTTATTTTAAAGTAATAATGTGAGATTTCTTCAGGTTCAGGTGATCAGTGACTTTTAGTGTGAGACTTGGACACAGCTGACAGAGGTGCGGACTGATTGATTTGCATTTGTCTTAAAATCTGCGGTGTGCAGAATCTATTTTCATGATCCTGTGTAGCTGGTAAATAATACTAAGTAAGTATTTTTTATAAGCACACTACGTATTGTCACAGATTAAAGCTTCCCCAGTACACACTAATATCATCTAATAAGTAACACACCAGTGTCTGGTATATTTTGATGGAAAACAGCAAGCATTTCCTACATCAAACATTATGGTTAGTATATAATGTTATTAATTTGTTTTTTTATGCTAGCATTACTTATGTGAGGCTTCTGTGGTCTTTACTTCTGCAGCAGGAAAACAAACAGAATTTCACATATTATGCTAATGTTAACGTTCCTCCTATGCTTTTAACTCATGCTGCTTGTTGATAGTTTGGGACACTCACAGTTCATCTCTCTCTACCTACAAGAGATAACTTTGTGTAGTCTGGGTTAGCACTAACATTGCTACTAGCTGCACTTTCTCACTTGGATTCCATGTGTCACGTTGACTTGCCGGAGCCAAGTGTGTTGAGTCGAAAAATAAAATGGTTGTACATGACAAATAGACCAACATTGTACATGTTTGTTTGAGCTTTCAGAGCACCGACAACAATTTTGTCCCTTTAGTGATAGCTCCTTCATTTCTGTTACATATTGCATTGTGGGAAATAGAGTCCGCCAGCAACAGCACACATACATGGCACTGTGGAGACTAAGGCAGTCATGGTAAAGCTGCCAGGCTGTGATCTATCTTTGTGGTGAGGATAGAAACAGTCTCTAATGACTCTGCTGAGCTCCTCTTTCTCCTCTCCCGCCCTCTCTCTGTCTGTAAAATGAAACCAAAGCTTGCTGGCTCAGTCACTTCCTCTCTTTAAACTTTCACTTAAACTTTATTTCTTTATCACACTTTATGAATACATTGCAACACACAATTCTTTACATAGAAGTGAATGATTAAATAATTATTAACAATTGTGATATTTACTCAACAAATATATAAATAGGTAATCAATTATTAATTAAAACTATGTTAGGGTAGAAACTCTAGGAAAAAGCAAAGTTGTGCAAAGTATGTGTCTTAATATTTAATATGTGTCTTCCATATTTAGATTTAAAGATTTACCAAGAGTTTCTCCTTCAGACTTAGCCTCAATAAGACAACTTTAGCTTGATTTACCTATAAGAAGTCCTGATATTAATCAATGAATTAATATGCACAATATGAATGCACAACTTAAGTGCAATCAAGGTGTCCATAGGAGTCATCTGGATGTAGAGATGGGTATCGTCTGCATAGCTATGGAAATCAATGTTGTGTCTTCCAATAACTGAGTGCAACATGCAAGAAAAACTGGGCCTAAGATAGAGCCCTGAGAGACACCACATTTGAACTCTATTGTATCTCAGGAGTGGTTGCCCATGACCACTATAAACTGTTAACAAGTATCACTAACGCTAAAACAAGTAGTGAAGTTATTTATTTGTTGATTAACAGAAAATATTAATCAAAGCAAAAGTTTGAACTTCAAATTATTAAATGTAATCAAACTTTAACCAAAGTAAACTTTAAAGTGTGACATTGTGGGAGGTATGTTCTCATTCCTGTTTTCTTTCCCCCATCCCACAATGTCACTATTTACTTCTCTTGTTTCCTTCACTTCTCTCCTTACTTTCTCCATTACTCATCTGCACTCTCCTTATCATCATTCCTCTTTCTTTTTTATTTTCTCTTCTGCTATCAATCTTTTCCTCTCCATTTATATGTGTACTCTCTAGCCTCTCTGCTCTGTTTGTTCTCTTTGTTTATCTGTATTCACTTGAAATGGCTGCTTCAATAAAACATCACCTTGATGTTTCTATTGACGTTTAGCAGCCCTTGACTCTTAAAACCTCTGTATAATACATTGCTGTGTTTGCTGTGAGAGTTACTAGCTCTTGAGGCCCAGCACTTGACTCAACCCCCATTCAAGTGAGCAGAGAAGAGGCTTTAAGGTGAAAGAATGCCTCTCAGCTGCCATATTTGAAGACTTGATCTCTTGGTCAGCAGAGGGCGTTACAAGCTGATTGCGTTTTTAAAATGTAAGTCTTGTGTTTCTGAATAGATGTTAACAGATGTGGTTAATTTCTGTGTCTGACTTTAAAAGGTTAATTTCACCACTAATTTAGCCTGGCCCCAGATATACAGCACCAGATTTTGTCAGAAATCTAGTGCCATACATAAAGACCAGGACTAGTCGAGTCCGAGTCGAGACAGAGTCCAAAGAGGTTTGAGTACAAGTTAAGACTAAGTCTGAATGAGTGAGACAAAGTCAAGACTGATATAGAAAAAAAAGAATGCTTTTGCCAGAGATCAGTTTTGTAAGTCACTATACAGTTGCAAGTGATGTACTGAGGGATGAGGATTGTCTTGGTGCCTAAGGAGCCTGAAGAAAGGAGGAAGGAAGCTTGGTGGAAAGGTCTAGCATGGACCAAGAAAGAATGGTATGCCAAAACAGTCACCTCAAACATTCAGAAGGGATCAGCACCATATTGTAAAAGACTGGACTGTTGGCTTTGGTGGAGGTCTCTGTCTCCAAGTCGCATTCAAGTTTTCTCAATGATAAAGATTATGTCTGGGTAGATTTTATATATATATATTACAGCAAACTGTAGGGGAGCCAGGATGAGCTTTAGGACACCCTAAAAATACGATTTGTGAATTTGTGGGGGTGTAAATATTAACAATATGCTATTTTTGCCATACATTTCTATTTTTCTGCATCTTTATCATCATGGATCATGCATAAAATTAGGCTATTATTGATGTATCATTAACTGATTATTAAATATCAGATGTGCTCACATAAAGTAAGTACATGATTGCAGCTATGAATATTTCTTTGCAACTAGAGCAAAAAAGCCACAGTATAGTTTTCACACACGCACATTACCAAAGCCATACAAAACAATACTTTTTGTGACACCTTCCTTTGAGAAATATAAAAAAATATTCATAAAACACTTTTTTTCTTTCATTGTTAAATGTCTAAACACAAGGCACCGAACAAAACCTTTGACCTCCATAATGTGTGCAGAACTGGCAAAATTATAATTCTAATCAGGAACTTTCTGATATCTGATTAATTAAAACTAATATGATTCCGACCAGACATTTGTTCCCAACAAACAGTACTTTACAGATACCCACATTTTGGTCTGTACCTAAAGTATGTGAGTATTATGGATTAATTTAGACAGTCATACAGATGATGATGTGGTGAGTGAATAACTGATGACTGTAGTTTTAATTTCTAGGATATTCTAAGAGACAAGGGAGGCACTCTGTGAGAGAACGCCCTGACAGCTGACTCACACAGAGAGAAAGAATAGACAGAGAGGGCGAGTGATTGTCCGTACTTTCTGCTGATCTCGTTTGCAGTTAGAGACGCATTTAGCAACACACTGATGTCTGTGAGAGAGACCGAGAGAGCTGATGAAAGACAGAGGAACCCTGCTTTATCGATCCCATTGATCCAACCCTTACCTTTAAAGAAAAGCCACCCCACCCCCCCTCACGGCTCTCACCCCTCCTCAAAGCGGTAAACCCCTTTTGAATAATATAATTGCGTATTTCATCCTCACTGTAACCCCGAGCAGAGGAAAAAAGGCCTGATTGAATCACTCAAGCGTGCTCTTTCTCCATTGACGGCAGCGCGTATGTGGGTGGGTGATTTTGATTGCTCCCTTTTTACACGTAAATGTCTGCACAAAAAATCCTTGTCTGGGGTGAACTGCTGCTGAGCTGCTTTTCATCGAGCTACAGTAAGCAGAAAAGAGGAGCGACAGAGAGAGAGAAAGGTCTACATTTGAAATCTGTTTACAGTATTTGAAATAGCTTGTCCTTGTTTTATTATTTTCTTGTTGACTCTTGTTTGAAACATCAAATTTGGTTGTTTGTTTAAGAGAATCCTCTCATGTCAGATCAGTCCATATGTTGCCCCATTTCTTTCTAGTGCTGCCTGTATAAATACAAACTACAACCATTAGTCGATTAATCAATTAGTCGTCAACAATTAATGGCCAGCTATTTTGATAATTGATTAATCATTTTGAGTCATTTTTTTAAGAAAATTGTTCAAATTCTCTGATTTCAGTAAACTGAATTTCTTTTAGTTAAAGGCACAATATAAATATTTGAAATCATGGATATTCTGTTATGAATATCCAGTCAAATGCTTTATATACAGAATGTGAGAACAAATTAAATTAGTCCCAACTGAATGTCTTGTCATTCTGCACATGTGCACTGTTTAATATTCTAAAAAAGGCAGCAGTCATGTCCGAATAAAGTCATTGCAGGTCATTTATGTAATAGAGACCTATGCCTAAATGACAAAAAAACAAACCACAAAAACATGGACGAAACCAGTAATGTTACATATGCCTTGTCACTGATTTCAGGGTCACATTACATCCAGACATCTCAGTTAAAGCTGGGTTTAATTTGGTTGAAAAGTAAAAGGTGTTTTGTTTCTTTTTGAATGTCCAAGTAGCCGAAAATGGTTTGAAATGTTTTTGACACTATAGTGCCGACACAATACCTGCGTCTCTTCAAAACCTTAAGAAATAGAAACAATATTTTTTCTAAAAAAACACTTGTTTCATGTAACATAAGAAGCCGTGAAATGTCCAATATGCATGCAATTAGACATTTTAGAAAATATCAATATGCATGACTATTGTGATTGTTTTGTGATATTGTATCGATTCTTAAAACCAATGTAACGATTATTGTGTTGAAAACCCCAACCATTAGAGAGTAGGGTTGCAAACATAAACTGAAGTCCATGAAGGCTATGATGTTGCATGTTACAGCGACTGTGGTAAATAGAAACGCAGATCCCAGAGTTCTGGGAGTTTTTCTAACCCCTTTATCGTGATACGTATCGTATCGTCAGATTCTTGCCAAAACACAACCCTACATATAGTAAAAAATTGCAAAATTAAATGAATCTGACCAGACATTTGATGCCATCTTTCAGTATTTAGGGCTTAGGTCTTAGGGTTAGGGCTTTCTTGTGGTGCCAGGCCCGGTCTGTCTATTGGGAGCACTGGGAGAATTCCCGGTAACTTTGGCCAGCTGAGTGTCCCAGAGTATCAGACTAAATGTTAAATGAAATGTATAAAATAAAGTGAAAATAACACGGGGCAACTACAGTCTCTCTGACCTGCAGAGCGTCAGCCCCCGCCTGCTTTCAACCTGAAGGTTTGATCTCCGCCTGTCATCACGCACAATCGGTCGCACGCACGTACACATCAACACAAAGTTCAGCCAGTGAGTGGAGTGCACGGCAGCAGTGTGCAGAGTATATGGACAGCGCAGGAAAAAAAGAGAAAAGGTGGAGCTGAGAGGGAGCGCAGTAAAAAAAGAAAGCCCTGCAGGAAATTGACGCCAAATGCTACAAAATGACAGATATGTGGAGCAGAGAGGGACATGGTTAGTGTAAACGCTGACGGGGTCAGCATGTCATATCACAACTACCTGAGTTAAATGGCATCAACACTTAATCATGCTGTGTAGATGTGTTTGCATGCAAATAACACTGAAAATAAACACCTGCATCCTCTTTTCTGTCAGGTGGAAGTACCTCCAGTTACTCAGAGCTACCAGAGCTTCACGGTGATCAACACAAGTCCAGTCAGAGCTCTGAGGAAATGCCAGGTGCACAACTAACACTACAAAAGCGCACAAACATTATATATATGAATATTTAGTCCTGTAGCCTTGATTATTGAAGAGTAAACTATTGCAACTGAAGACATTTGGCTATTTTTAAGTATTTTGGCTGTTTTTTGAAGCAGTGTTTGTGTGTAGTATGAGATATGTTACTGGCATAAGCAGAAAACACATGGCACTAAAACAGCTACAGTGTATGTGGTCTGCTGTCAATGTGTGGACTGGGCTGACGTCCCAGCCTTATTATCCCAGTCCAGCCCTACTTGGTGCTACATCCAAGTTACATATAGTCATTGTTTCTACAGCAGTTCACTGGCTTTATTTCAGTGTGAAGCAAGTTTTAAATGGACATTTAAAAAATGTTAATTTATCAAAGAAATGTAGCCCGTATTATTATTATTATTATTATTATTATTATTATTATTATTATTATTAAATGACTTTTATAGGGCAGCTTTTTATGAATATTTAATGTTTATCACTGGTTTTACCGTTCCATGCTTGCCATTTCATGCTTTCATCGGGTTTGAACCATTGTCTCATTGTTTGCATTGGTCTTTGTTTTTAGGTTTTTTTGATTGATTTATTGATTTTAGTTTAGTTTAGTTTAAACTGATTTTATTATTTTATTATGATGAAGTTAAAGGCAATATTTTCTGGTTTTCTGATCATTAGAACTGTCAGAAAACATGTTAAATTTCACAATAAAAGCCTAGGGGATGGAAGGTTTTGGCACTACGTGGATGACTCTACACAGATGTTATTACCAGTAGAAAATATAGTATTAGCACTTACTGTAGCATAAAGAGTTGTAGAAAGACCATGTAGTAAACAACAGTAGTAAACACAAGCTGTTTATGTAAACCTGTAATCAAACAGCAGCTGTAATAGGTTTAATAGCACTTTGTTGCCTCCGTGTCCTTCCCTGTTTAAATAATGCTTTCACACATTAGAGAGGAAACCGTTTGGTTGTGAGGTGGCTCAAATGTAAAAGCTGTTAATAACATTCATTAAAAGTCCGGCTGGATAAAAAACACACTTCAGCTCACAGTCAGATGTTTCATCACAAGGATCGTCCAGTAAATAGTCGGGTCCAATGTCCAAGATCATTTTTAGTTTAGACTGAATAAACAAAAACAAAAAAAACAGCACTCTAAAATACAATTGGGAACGAAGAGAGACAAGAAAAGAAAATGATAAAATAATAAGAAGGTACTGATATAAAAAGGTTCAAAATAAATGGTGCCATAATAAAGCATGTGCATCAGTTTAGTGGCTTTTATACCATAGTTTAAAAGATTATTATTATAATTATTATTATTTAATTTTTTCATGTCTTTCATTTGTTGTCATATAATGTGTGATGATTCAAGTCAAACGTGTCTCTTTCGCTCTCTGTCACACACACACACACACACACACACACACACACACACACACACTGTAATTTTTTTCAGAGATCAATAGTGCCACCTGTCAGTGACAGACTCTATTACAACAGTCTGACTCCTGACAGTGTGGAAGATTGATATTGTTTCTTCATAGTATTTCACATATTTACCCAGAGAACAGAAAAAGAGTCACAATAAACAACAGGGAAATCAGGACATTTACATTTGAGTCATTCCATCCAGCAACTAGCCACTGTGCTGGCTGGATTGTTTAAAAAAAAAACCTCAAGAAAACTAAAAGACATGGGCATGTATGTACACTGTACTCAGAATAAATTAAGTCAATAATTTTACCTCTTTACTCTCACAGTGTTTTTTCCAAATCCTTTATATTACATTCTAGTGGAGATCCAAAACTTTCCAAAGACACCAAAAACATCGGGCTGAATTTTGGTGAAATGTGTCTAAAATGATACACGGAGGATATTTACATTTGATAGATTGATTGCAGCCATAAAACAACATCGAGTCTCTGTTTTGAATGTTTCACTCAGTGTAAACATAATATATGTGTTTTTCTCATGACGGCTCTAAAGCTACCCAACCATCTATCATGATAACGAGACAAAGACACAAGCTGTGATCTTTCATTTGAAACTGTCGCTAGGTGCTGTGGTAAGAAGCTGAGGGGAGAGGGGAGGAGGTGTGTGTGTGTGTGTGTGTGTGTGTGTGTGTGTGTGTGTGTTTTCAGCGTTGGTAGTTTCCCCTTACATAATAGTTTTGTGACTGAATTGAGTACTTAACCTGATTCGTACTGATCTGCCCAGGCTCTGACTCATGCATACATAATTCAGAGAGGTGAACAAATCAAACGCACCCAAACCTCATCCTCCCCCTCAGTGACTGAGATACAATAGCTGAACATTAGAGGACGTATTGTTGTTGTTGTTCTTCTTCTTCTTCTTCTTCTTTTTCATCTGTTTTGGTTTTCCTTCGAGTTTGTGGTCATATAAAGTGAATATTTGGGTACATCATTACAGATTGGATATTCAGATTTTGTTTTTGTTTGAATGGTGCTTAAATTTTAGAATAAAAAGTGACAGCCCTAGCTACTGATTGCAGAGAGTGCAGGGTCCATTGTAAGAAAATAATCAAATAGTTATTAATATCTACAATATTAGGTTCAAGTTTGCAGAGAAGGCTAAAATGAAGAAAAATAAAAGAACCAAGATAAATAAAAAATCACAGTGAGGCCACAGACTGGTGCAGTGCTCTGTCTTTTAAAGCAATAAATACAGTATACCGTATAATATATTGAAAGACACACACAAACAGAAATGCTGCCAAACACACTGAGGGCCACGTCGTAGATGTTATTACACTCAATGGGATTTTCTGTGATTAGATACGGTTGTTATTGGTTGCAGATAGATGAACCGTGAGGGAAGTGATTATATAGAGACCACAGAGCTTCTCCTCCTCAGCCTGCTCAGCTCAAGAAGAAAGAGAAGCCTGGTATATCCAAAGTGAGCTGGACTGGCAAAACCAAACTGAATTATTAAGCAGCTTTCACACCTGTAGTTTGGTTTGTTTGGCCCTCATCAAGAGGAAAAATTAGACATTGTTGGCTTGCAGTCCTAGTGCGGTTTGTGTTTACACTGAGTGAGTCCTAAAACCTAAAAAAAAATTAATTCGCATTTTAACACTTCCTGTAACCTCTGTTGGTTTTTAATTGGATGGCGGAAATAACGTATGAGGTTAACACTAGACATAAAATAGTTCTGGCAATCACATTTATGCTTCAAAAATGTGTTCATTTGTTAAGATTATTGCCCCTCCGTCTCATAATATCCTGTGGTTGGTCTGCTTTGCTTTCACACCACAAAGTTTGCTTGGAAGTGGACTGATCTACAGTTTCAGGTGGTCTCAGCCTGGTTGTGTAGTCCACACCAGAGTCGGAGTGAAAGCTTTCACACCAGCCTAAACAAACCAAATCAAACAGGAAAAAACGCACCAGAGTTAGTTTGAAACGAACCAGATTAGGTTTGAAAGGACTGTAATCAGCTAAATGCTCTGGCAGGTGATTTGATGACCCATCTGTTTATCAAAGTCTATTATGGGCAAACTTCAATCAGATCAATATACCATAAAATACCATATAACATAGAAAACCTTCTACCGAAGGCAGTCGGGAGAAGAGCATTCAGTGCCGTTCTTTGCTCTTCTTTCAATGAAGAAATACTCTCCAGTTCTGTTATAACTGATGCTAGCAGCATCTATGCTAACCTTTACAGGAGCCGCCATCGTTGTTTAACAAACTGTAAAGCTTCCCACTGCGTCACACCTCGCACCCTGTCAGCTGCCAGTACTTCCTCAAAGGAAGTTTAGTTTGTTACCTCTGTAGTTTGGCCACAAACCCAGTGATTGAAGCCTGGCAGGATTGACTCTCGTGTGATCTCGTGATTTTGTGATCCTCTGATCCTCTGAGTCCAGCTGCCTCGCAAGGTTAATTCTGTTGTGTCCTAATCAGTGAAATACCTGAACCGTATAGTAAAGTTTCATAATAACTCAGTGGAAGACAGACAGCACAGAAACAGATGTAAGATGCACATAGGAACATGAACTTCCATCAACAAGACCTTCTGTTTGTGTTTCATCTACGCTGCTGAATCCTACTCCACTGTTTAACTGTTGTTCAGACAATATAAACAACACTAACACTTACATTTTCTGTCTCTTCTTCCCATCACCCCAACTCCTCTCCTCTGCTGTCCTCTCTCATTGGCCACTTCCCCCCTCTCTCCTCGCAGCGTGCAAACGGAAGGAGCAGGACACGGCGAAGGAGCGCAACAGCACACCAAAGAAGTCACGGCTGGTCTTCACCGACCTGCAGCGCCGCACCCTGCTTGCCATCTTTAAGGAGAACAAGCGACCTTCCAAGGAGATGCAGCTAACCATCTCGCAGCAGCTGGGCCTCGAACTCACCACCGTCAGCAACTTCTTCATGAACGCCCGCCGCCGGAGCCTGGACAAATGGACAGACGATGGAGCCAGCCCCGGCGGCCAATCTTCGGCGTCCAGCACTTGTACCAAAGCGTGATAATAGATTGCGAGGAGGAGGTGGGGGAGGGAAGTGACAGGGGAGGGGTCTCGGGCGGGGCGGGGAGGGTTGGAGATGCGGGGAGGGACGGAGGGTCGAGTGCCGCGGGTCGAGGTTTTGTCCAGAAAACCAAACTTTTTACATTTTTTTGTTTGTTTGTCTGTTTTGCTTTTGTCGAGGGTGACAAAATGAGAGAGGGGCTGCTCACTGCGACGACTTGTTTGTAGCCTAACCGCCTTTTGCAAATTCATCGTGAATCCATAAAGAAGCTGAAGGGTAAACTCACTTATAAAACATAGAAACCTCAGTGGGGGAAAAAAAACTTTTGAATCATAGACTTTTAACTGCTGATGTCTCCTTTAGGACAATAAGCTGACACTCTAGCCCAAATACCAAAGACTAGAAGACTGTATGTTTTCTATTATGCAATATAAGCTAGGAACCAACCAACCAAACAAGAAACCAATGAAAGCTTTACGACTGCAGAATGTGCTAGAAGCTCTGGGATAAGATAAAAAAAATCTGTTTTCTAGTATTTTGCGTCCAAAAAAATGTTGAGTAGAAGATATTCACATTCAGAAGTTGGGTTTCGGAGATTGCACAGTCAAATTTAGGAAGTTTTCACAGCTGAATTCTAGACAGTCTATTTTTTTTTGCCAAACAAAAGATGCCTGAGAGGGCATTTCTCGGTCAAATGGACGGTATGACGATTGAGCGTCAAAGTTCATTCTTGACCTTGGGAAAAGTAGTTTGACAAACCAATCTTAGCACAAGGCCCACTTGCTAGCTTGAACAGAGTGTCCTCAGTATGCGCAAGGGAAAATCTAACGGACCTTAAGGTTATTTAGTCAAACATACATTGATTTATTTATCCAAATCAGTAGGTTGAGGGTTGACCGTCAAGAAACTGGTAAATTTATATCTGCAATGGCTAAGTGATGGATGGTGATCGTCTGTGCAGTCTCCAATTTTACCCGTCAGGTTCACAAACACTAACAGAAAAATCTAAATCTGTGTTCCCTTGAGATCAGAATTGAAGAGTTGGCTTCAAAAATGTTCTGTATCCATTTTAAACACGCAATATGTACCTGAGGTTGATCTCTGGAAGATATATGATCCAGGTTGTAGATGGATTATTATCTTCAGTAATGACAAAACCTAATCAACTATCTTTTACAAAATGCCAAGATTTTTGTCATTTTTTAGACAAAACTCTTCAATTTTACCAAAAAAAGAGTAACATGTAATGATTTGACTCTTTAAAGGGGGCAGTGAGGATTCTTAAAGTTAGGAAATGGCTAAATATGCAAGCACAAACACACACATACACAAACATTCACCAAGGCACATGCAGCTTTCCTCATAATTTGAGCCGACATGTAGAATTACAAGTTATCTCAGCATACTGTACTTAGCATTCAGTGGAGTATTAGTGTATTATATATGAATATATACAACGTATGTGAGCACAATCTTGAAGCACATTTTCTTTGCAATAGAACCGGGGCTCTCTGCCAAGCCGAGTGGTCTTCACATCTTAGAAAACTCAGGATACCATTTTTTCTAAACAGTGGCTGAAATCCATTCGGCGTCTGTCGTTTCACACTGTAATGTACAAATGTACAAACACACGTGCAGACACACTCTGTTGCAGACAAGCAAACACACCTGCTTTACAGAAACACACACACACTACTTTAAAGAGTCATTTCCCACACGTTCCCCAGAATTCCCACCTTGACCAAAATATTGTCAGCTAAACCAAAGCTAAGCTCCTGTTTACCCTAGCTTCACCCACCCATCATTTGTGTTACCATGGTAACTCATACATCAGGGCAGCGGTTTCCACCGAGCATCTTAGCATTAGCACGATCTTTGTTTTAAATTAGAACAAAGATACTATTAACAGTGCTGAAAGTTGGTGCTGTTTGATGATGACAGCAGTCAATTTGAGCTAAATATGGGTCCAAAAGGTTCTAAAGGTAGTCATTTGAGATTTGAAGCCATACTTTTAAATTTTTTTACTTTTAACTCAAACAAGCAACTTCCCTATAGCTACAGCTCTCTTCTTTCAGGGACAAAACATCAAATCCGGCTAAAAAATTATGTAAGAAACGTGGAAAGTCCCTGTTCACATTAAACTTGTTTGGGCACAGAACAACCACAGGATCCAGAGAAAGTCAACAAAACCTAACAATGTTACACATATTCTATTAATAATCAAGAATTCCTGGGCTTTCAATACAGCAGCAGAAGCCACAAAACACGTATTGGTTTCTAGAGCCATTTCTGCCAAAGCTTTGTGAAATAAGCACGGAAAGCACAAAACAAGAGGTAGTTGGACACTTGAGGCTTCAATATACTTCAAACATGTTCTCCAACCACACCTAAAGGCAAAATACTTGTTCCAAATGGCCACTTTCACCCCATCATAGAGACAGACAAGGTCCGATAAATCATGCAAATGGGGAAAATGGTGCACACTTTTTGGACAATCTATCCTCGAAGGCAAGTGTGTTTGACTCGAAAGTTACTAAAATTTTCAGACCCAGCTTATTCCAATGTACGAAAAAAAGTTAGTTTGAAACCCCATTATTAACCCCAAGGAGGGCTGTCTAGTTTAAACTCCTAAAACCTTACCGTACCCCAAAAAAATAGTCTTTGAAGGTTAACAAAAGTGTCCAGAGTCTGTGCATATTTCACAAAGTTTTAACTGTGTGACGCGCTCAGAGCCTTACAAACTCAATTACACCTTTTGGTGTAAATCTAGCTGTAGATCTGAGATGCTATTTGGAAACCTCAGACTGCCATCACAGATACCCCCAAAGAACAAACCACAAACTCTTATCGCATCGAGTGACAGACACAACAGCAGATCCAGTGAACCGTCTGAACCCGCGGAGGACGGACTGCCCAGGCGGATCAGGGCCTTTGTAATAGTTAAAGAGGACAATCTAAAGACGATGCCTGGCAGGTCCGTCTCTTCCAGAGGGTCAGCGGGCTGGAAAACAGGAAGACAGGTATAAACGCTGCAAACAAAAGTAATATATTCAGACTTCAAATTGTTTCCTTGTTGATAGTGGAGAAATTTACAGCTCAACAGATTTTGAAAGTCTTGTTTGCAGCGTAGGACAGTTGGATGCTTGGTAAAAAGGACTACAGACAGACAGATGGACTGGACCCTGCCTGTCTCTCTGTCTTTGTGTTCATACAAACTTCACCAAGCATCCATCACTACAGTCCCACAACACCCATTGATTTTATTTTGATACCGTCACACTGTACAGCCTATACATGATGTAAATACTGATGCACCCAAAAAACCTCAACCGCCACCACCTCCTACTCAGCCTTTACCATCCGCAATCACCTCATCAATCATCTCTCACTCAAGCTATCGAACCAAAAAAAAGAAACAAAACCAAAGGAAAAGGCGTCAGTCAGCAGCCCCTGCTCCTTAGAAACCCCAGGCTGAATACCAGCCTGGTTAGAGGCAAGCCAAAGGCTTTAAGAACGATTTAAAATAAAAAATGGACACTTGAGACTTTTTCTATTTATTGACAAATCGAAACCAAAGAAAACCTTTTTCTGCACCTAACTGTTCCAACAAACGGAAAAAAAACTGACGATGGAAGAGAATTATTACCAAAAAAAGAAAAAAAAAAGAGTGGCGGCGACGATGTCGTGGATGGAGGGTTGACGACGACGAGGAGAAGGAGGGAGGATAGAAGGAAGGATGACATCATGGGAGTGGAGAAGTAGCTTTGATCTGCCTGATGTTGCGTCAGGCCGTCTTTAAGGGAAAGCAAGTTGGGGACTGAAAAGGGTAAAACCACACGGGGAGGAGGGAAGGAACCAACGGAGGACGCCGTCGACCATTTTCTTCCCTCCGACCCCCCAAAAAAGGCAGAACATTAATGTGTCTCTCACGGTTGAAGAGTGTCTTTAACGTGTGCCTATGCAGTTTTTCAAAGTAAAAAAATGGTTAAAAGAACAACAGAAACCTCATCAGCTAACAAACCAAAGATTCACCGTTAACTCCAGTAGCAGTTCTTCTCCCCCCGAAAAGGACATTTTTTTCCCGCTAACTAGCATGTGCACACCTAGCATGGTGTGCATCCATGCTGGGAGTGGTGTGCTGTGGGTTTTTGAGTTTTTCCTCCAGTTATTATTCTACTACATTTGTTGTTTGCAAAGGTTTCTGGGTTAGCATGTAGGCTAATCAAGCTTGCTTCTCCTTTAACTTCCAAGCTAGTAGCATTTCTTTCTTTCCTTCTCCCCTTATTAGCCACAATGTTGAATGACAACTTCTTTCAGGATAGCCAGTATTCTGCTTGTAAGCTAGTGATTATCTAGCTTCATTTCCCCACAGCACACACTCATATAGGTCTTTCAAAGCTAAAATGTATACATCTGGTATTTTAATTTTGCTCATTCCTCCAGCATGGCGTCAACCACTATCATAGTAATCATAGTAAGTCCTTCACACTCACAGTCTTCACCGTGGCCGTGTAACCACAAACGTCTGTCTGATGCTCAAGAAGAGAAAAAATGTTTCTCAGATGGATAATGTTGTTGTTTGTGCCCCCCCCCCACCACAAGTCATTACCTGCTCCACAGGACAAAGTCTACCTCCAACAATCTCCAGCAGTAGTAACAAAAGCTGCCAGACAACAGTACAGCGAAGGTTTTATCTCTTTCCCAGTTTCACATCCATAAGGTTTGACTAATTCGAACTGGAAGCACATTGGTGTGTCAGCATTGAGAAAAAATATAAACTAGTTGTTGACTTTCTCTCAAATGCTTCCATCTTCCATTTTTGCTTCTACACATTTTGGGGACTCAAACAAGCCACTTGTTTCTTTTAAGCTGGCTGTTGTCTGGCGCGCTTCCTACTGCGGAGAGAGTGACAATGTAATGCTATGTGAAACGTACAGTGCATACCAAAGATTTTTTGCTGTACAAACAGTAGCACACTGACACCTTTTCTTTTCCCCATACCTCTTTAAGAGTCAAGAACAGATCTTGGATCTGCAATCTAGATAGATCAATTTATTTTACACGAAGTCACTCACAATGTTACTTAACTCATAGTCTCTTAAGTTTTGACTTTCCTACCCAAACCTAGCAGAAACCAGCTGAACCATTTCACGGAGGTATCGAATAGAAAACAGGCTTATTCACTCAAAAAATTTGAAATATGCAATATGAATTTGAAACAGGAGCCCAAAGAATTCTATTTCTAAATTTCAATATCAGAAATGTGGTTACCAGACCAAGAAATGAATGGACTGGGGACAATCCAGGGAACAAAAGTCTGTTAAGTTGAGTTTTATCTAACTGAAAAAAAAAGCACTGCTGGCTTGGGTGGAAAGTTTGGAAAGGTGGAGAGCAACTTTTTGAAAATACCTGTCATTACACCACAGTTTCTTATAGCCTGCATTGCCATGCTGGAGGAGGAGCCTCACAGAGAGAGTGCTGATTGGACATACTAACTGTCCTTAGCTAACAAACCTACATTAGCTTGTTGTTTAGGGGGGAGGAACTACGCTGCTGCTCCATATGTACAACAACAATAAATGAAACAAAACCAAAAAACACTACACCCGCTGAGAGAAACTGCTAAAATATCGGTCAAATAGCTTTATCCTTAGTTTTCTCTCTCTCTTTCTGTATGTAAAGCTTCTAGTCCAAAGAAATCATCCGCCCACCTGATCCTCCCATCCTGCTGACCACGCCCAATGGAGGGGCGTGGTTCCTGGCTCAGGTGGTGGCGGCCATTTTCCATTCCCACTTGCAGTTCTGTCTGGATGTAACACAGGCTAAACCTGCCAAACCAAAAAAATGGGTATGAAACCAAAAACTGTCCCAAAGAGGTTTTCATTGCTTGTTTGTTTTTAAGTACTTAAAAATTATTTGCCAATACTTATGTGTCTACTATTACTACTATGTTCCTTCCTAGGTTTTTGCAATATGTGATTTTTTTTTTATTTAATGTAATTTATGTTTTCTTTTTAATTTTGAATTAATTTAAGCGAACAAATTTTGTTGCCAAATCTCCCTCTGAACCCTTTTACCCTTGATGATGATTAGCTTTGCCAAAGTTTACATTGTACGTTCCCTTTTCTTTCTGTTCAATGCTGTATTTATTTATGAGGTGTTTTAGAACACACTAGTTTTGTACTTAATAATAATTTAATGTTATTTAATTAGATGTAATTGTTTTTTGATGAATATTTATGAGTATTTAAAAATGTTAGTTGCATCAAAGATGCAGTGCTTACGCCAGGCCTGTTAATTTATTCTTAGTTAGCTTTACTTTAAAAAGCAAATGAAATGTTGTTTTATGAATGTTTAGACTCAATGACAGAAAAATGTAGGAATGTCAGATTAGACTTGCGTACTTCTGAATGTCAACACTTGCTCTCACTCTTTAGCCAATCTAGTTTTTTTGTCCTGGTAATGATTTTTCTTTTTCGAAAATGAAAACAATCTCTTTATGACAAATAATAGCCTACCGAATGATGAGCACTGCATCTGTTTTTATTTTCCTCCTTGTGATTTTTATGGCTAATTTATTGGTTGCTTTCTTTTTAATTTGTTTGCATCCTGCTGACCATTGTTGAACAAGCAATGAATTTCAGACTGATGTTCTAGTGACACTTGATCAGGTGAAGTAAGGGCCACACGTTGCTATAAACTGACTCACCAAAGATAACTGGAATCCTTGAGAGGCCAATAAACTGTGTGTGTTTACATCCACGCAGCTCATACCCTGGTTAAGGTCTTATTCGTACATTTACTTTATACAAAACTACAAACAGTATACACATATTCAAAAGCGCCATTTTCTACCCCAAAAAGAAAGATCACAGCATGTAAACCAAGCTCTGTTGGTAGTTTGAGGGCAGTTTCTTGCACATCAACTAATTATTTGTTGCATTTTAGAATCAAACTGATTTTAGCTGCATCTCATGTCTCATAACTAGATTAAACAATATCGAAAATGCTCTTATATAGCCCATGGAAGGCTATAGAGCACACGGGTAAAGATGATTTTAATTATGTTATGATAAAAACTTTTATTTTGTGATCACAACCCAAAGTAGCCCTTTAGGCGGTGTGAGCAAAAACTTTATTTCACTAGTTTCTGGTGCGCAGCAGAACTTTAAAGCATAACTTAACACTAAATCCACTTTTTTGAGTTATTAAATTACATGTACAGCCACTTTATTACACCATCTATTGATCCTGGTCCTATTTAAAGCAACAGGAAATCCATTAATTGTGTGGTCCAATCCCAAAAAATGGCGGCCGCCACAGAAGACAAACTACAGCATCTGTAGAAAAAGACGTCTAATGAAAATGAAAACATAACTATGAACATTATTTTCAATTTCTACCAGAGCCTCCTAAATGTTACACACTGGACCTTTAAGTTGCTCTTTAAGTTTCTGGTGCGCAACCAAGACAGTTGTCTGTCTGCTGCCGATAGTTTCTGGCGTACACTAAGGGGTCCTGTACAACCGACAAAAACATTTTGATTAGAGAAGAGAACTTTTTTTTTTTTTTTACTGTTTTGTTGTCTCAACTTAAACTGCCCAAGTGAATAATTGAAAAAATGTCCCTGTACTTTTCGTACAAAACTGAGCTTCTGAGGAACAATATAAAGCACCACGTGGCATTTTTCAATGATTCTGTCAGTATAAGAGCTTATCCAGGTTATTGTAAACAGGATGGGATGTTAACACACACCACCATACAGTAACATACCTGCTACATTTCCCAGTTGTTACCAGAGTATTGGTGTGTGACTGCGTGAATGCAAACACACCGACTTGTTTCACTCGTTAGGAAGGAAAACTGAGGAGTCCCTTAAAGCTAGCTGCTTCCAAGACTGACTTTGTGTGTATGTAAAAAGAAAAAAAAACTTTCTATTTCAATAGTGAGAACCAGAGAGGCTACCTCACTGACTTTCCATTTGTCCTTTTAATCGTGTTGATGAAACCAAAGAAACCAAAGATTTTTGTCCTCTTCAGTACGGTCTGCGCTCAGCTCCATGCTTTTGTGCTCTATCCTCTTAATGATGATGCCCCATTTTGTCCTCTTCTCTCCTTTTCTCTCCCTTCCTCTTTTTCTCATTTCCCTCCCTCTCTCTTGGCCTCACATTGTCTCTTCTCCTCAGAAGGAATAAGTGTGATGGGGAAAAAGGCAGGTGTAGTGCGAGGTCGGTTGGATGCTGGATATCCGGAGGCACAAGCAGAAATACATAATTCTACATTCTTCTGGGCAATGAGTGTTAGAGCAGTTTCAAATTTCAAATTCAGCAATATGAGAAACAAAAAGTCAAAGACCAAACTTGGAGTAGATGAAAAAAGAAATAGCCATTGTAAGCTATAAAGATGATCTGTACAATAGGGATGTGACAGGTAAATAATGGGAACTAATGATGATGAAATATGGGCCCACTGGGCTCTGCTTTTTCTGACTCCTCTGCTGCTGAAGGAGAAGGACCCAGAATGCTTCAAACCAACTAGGCAGGACAAGTGCTCATAACTGTTGCTAATGGCTACACTATGGCAAGGAAGGTCTGCTGGCACAAAGGATCATACCCGTTCAGCCGTTGCAGATGCTGTTATACCATCTGATAAGCACTTTGTTTGAAGCATAATGAGGCCTGTAGACTTTGATATACACAAATTAAAAACAAACAAAAATGGTTGTTTGCACTGAAACTTAAAAGTTGTAGATTTATGAAGCCACAATGGTAGCTGAAGTAGAGGCCTGACACCAGAACAATGGTCCTTCAAACACATACTCTGAACTTGGAGGTTTTTTGGTGTTCTGTTCAGACTCCCACATCCTGTTTCTTCAACAATAGCTTGAGTTTTTCTTCTGCTATTTTTTATATCTAACAACATTCTGCCCTTTTTCTGCTTTACTCCATCTTGCTAACGGTAATTAGGTGGCTGGTTGTTACTAACTTTGTGCTGCTTAGCAACCACTATGATGTAACGCCGCTAGGACCCTTTGAGCTCAAGGCTCTACTTTTCTGACTGATGAACTACTTGTGGTCCTCATAATTGTCTGTAATTTTTTTAAAAGCTGCTCTCGCTGAGATGGTTTTAGCTAAATGCTAACATCAGCATGCTAACATGCTCACAGTGCTAAAGCTAAAATGCTCATGTTAAACACGTAATGGTGAACGTTCACTATTATCACTTCGTAATTAACTGAGACTGATGGGGACGTCATTAGCTTTGCATATTGAACAAATAGAAAGTCTGACCTGAAGTTGGCGATACAGTAAAAGTCAGAGAATCTCCAAATTATTACAATTTATTTTGTGGAGGACGTTGAATGTCTGGGCCAAATTTCATGGCAATACATCCAAAAGTTTTTTAGATATTTAGTCTGGACCAAATTGGTGGGCCAACCAACCAGTTGACCAACTGATACTGATACCCCTAGAGCATGAGCAGGGCTAAAAATCCTCCAGAAGTTACTCTGATTGATTTTCAGACTGGAAATTACTGTGCTAATTACTCAAGTTATTCAAGACAATTATGACTTACTGTACGTCAGCGTAAAGGCTAACCAACACTCTAGACATCTGGAGACTCATGCAAAAGGTTTACAGGAAATAATTTTACAGGACATCTAAAAAAGTTGCAAGAATCCTCAGCTGTTGTTTCAGTGCAAAACATCCAAAATGACCTCAAACCGAAAACAAAATCCTCAAGAAATCAATCTAAGTTGTTAGTGAACTTCTTGCTTCTGCTATTGCAGGCCCTAGACTGCCTCCACAAGACCAAAAACAACCCCAGACAACCTGAGATAGATGGCGATACAAAAATACTCCATGTACCTTATACCGATCACACAAGCCTGGCTGGAAAAGCAAAGCATACTGAAATAATGCAGGAGAGTACAAGAGGACAAGAACTACAAGTTGGCTGATGTTTTCACCAGCATGAATAAAGGCTAAGGAGTCAAATGCGTACAAGTCGTGTTTCAAAGGTAAAGAGAACACTTAGGAGACAGGAAATTGTCTATGTAAGCATTTGATTAAATTAATTAAACAGCATAAAAGCAGCAATATGCAAGTAGGATTAAATGCCTTGGATCTAAACATCCGGCTATTCCATTTTGCTTCCCTTCTTACAAGCATTTGGCTTAAAAATCAACCAGGGAAGCCAAATGGCAACCAATCCGTGGCTTGTTCTGGTTAGAGTCGAGGGTTAAGGGCAGCTTCCAGACACCTGCTGTCGCACTTTGCTTTTCCAAACTAGGCCGCTTCGAAAAAAAGACATAGAGAGCGCTTTTGTTGCAAAGTATGAGATAACCTTGGATGAGTGCCTTGCTTGAACCAAAGCGAAGTCTAGACCTCTCTGTTGTGCCGTAAACTTTCTATTCCTGTGAAAAACAAATACCTCAGCGCTGGTGCCGCTGCCGCTCGGCACAAGCGCCTGAGTTCCCTCTCTGATCTCTGGTACTTTGCAATGCAATCAACGCAAAGAAATCTGGAGCGAATACCAAAGGCTTTCTGTTCTTTTTTACCCTTTTTTTCTTCCCCTTTCTCCTTTTTCTGAGCTGGGTTTCCACATGAAAGGTCTGGTTTTTCATGTGGAATAGCAGAAATTGGGTTAAATATCATTTGAAAATAAACTCTTGTTGGCTTCAATTGGGTCCAAAGAGCAGATGAGGAATACATGGAATAATTCAGAGAAATTTTAACTCTTTGGCTTTCTGTAAATATGGAAGGCCAAAGAGACATAAAATAGCTCTCTCACCATCACTGTTAAATGGTTTCATGATTTAACATAAGTTGCTTGTTTTCTTGACACCACAAAATAATGAAACATTTACTTTGTGATCACAAGAAAACACTGACTAACGGTTACAATTATACTATAACAAATAATTATTTTGTGGTCTTCACATACCCTGCTGTCAAACCTGATTCCTCATCATGTGGTGGAAATGCAGCTCGTTCCCTTTCATCGCCCTCCCTCGACTCTTTCTTCAAATGGTTACAAAGCTTTAAACGATGGAAAAACATGGAGGCAAACTTGCGAGAGTTGTGCGCAGACCGTGCTCTCTTTACCAAACTGTTGCAGATATACCTCATAGACACTAGTGTTAGGATGATGTTATAATAGCGTATGTCATAAATTATTCACTTGCTCTTCTTCCTTTTTTTTTTTTTTTTGGTAACTGTAACTTTAAAATGAAACAAATGTGGGTAAAAAAGCTTTACACATTTTTAAGTTGTGATTTTTCTTCTTTTTGTAATAGTTAAAAAGGTGCGCTAAAACCAAAAATGAAAAATGCTTGTCTTCTTCTATGCTCTCTTTCTTGTTGATGTATTACTGTTTCCTCTCTGTCCCATCTGCCGAGGATTGAGGGATTTATAATTTAAGATCTTATTTTATTTTGTAGGGGTCATTGTCCCCTCATGTGGATATTTTTGGGATTGGGAACATTGTTGGAATGATGCCAGAATTTACTCGTTTCAGCCCAGAATAATACCGGCTTCTTTGATCCATCCATTTAGTTTTAAATCCTGCTACGTTTCAGTTTATTTTCATGCATCAATTTGTAAACTTTTGTTTTGGTGTCATTCTTTTCCTGCGTTCTAATGCTAGCATCACAGTTACATTATCCATACAGCAGTGCTATAGTCCAGATTTTATGCATGAGTATATTTACAATTAGCTAGCCGTGTAATGCATTGTGATCTTATTATTAACCTCATTATTATCATCCTCTCATTTCATTTCCGTCACTGTATGCTCTACAGACAGGACTTTGCGTTTGCATCTCGCATCAGTAAGACCATTGACCTGCTGATATAAAACGTTTCCGTTTAATCCAGTTTCAGAGGGTGAAGCATCAGCGTCTACACTGAGAAGGGATTATGGGGTTTTCTACGAGCTGCTAATAGTTTTTAGCTAATTTGGAGACCAGCTGTTCCTGTGACAGTGACAGTTAAATTCAACGTGAAACATGAGATGTACAATCGGTTCTGGCTGAATTCAAGGGAAAGATTGCTAACCCAAACGACTGACAGTAATTGCAGGCGCTCGTCTGCTCTGATGTACTTCAGTTTATTTTTGCCTTTTCAAGCTTTAATGAGGTTCACTGCCATACATCTCCAAAACCTGAAAATCCCAGTTTTTAGGGATTTTATGCATTTATGTTCATAAATCGGATGTTTTTTATTGGTTTAGCAAAATCTTATCAATCGATTTTGTGTCCAATTTAAAATACACAACGCTGTTTGCTCTTAAAGCTGCAGTAGGTAATTTTTGTCATATTTGCTTTCACTATATCCTAACAGTAGAAAAATTAGACAGATAATCTGTGAAAAAATCTGGTTCTTCTGACTCCTCCTAGTGCTCCTAATGGCACTTTACAAGAATACATGGGGCCCGAACTAAAACAACCAATCAGAGCCAAGAAAGAGAGTTGATTGTTCATTTTTTTTCTAATTTTCTACAGATTATCTGTCTCGTACTATTGTCGGGATGTAGTGAAAGTTTCAGCAAATATGACATACGTTTTTTTTAATGAAAGTTACATACTGCAGCTTTAATTTGAGGAACCTTTAGATGAATAAGAGGGCAGTTGTTTTCAGGTAGAATTTAACTGTGATTGGACAGGAGCCTACTCTCTGGGTTTAATCATGCAGCAGTCTGCAATCAAACAACACAATAAGAGTGAGAGAACAAATGGGCTGATGAACAAAATGAAAGCTAAGATTTTGAGTTACTTTAGTATCCAACCAAAGGATACAAACATAACCCTCAGTAACTCAGTTGACTAACTCACGCAATGAAAATTATGCTAAAGTTACTGCAGTGTGTCAAAGAGATATTGACTCAAGTTTAAGATCTTGACCAAAGACCAAAATAAACCCATCAGTATTTGTATTAAAGTTAATGCAGTGTTAGTTAAAGGAAAACCAAAGTATGTGTTAGAGCACTTCCAGTCTTAACTTGTCTTCCATAACCGATTAGCTTTAGAACATCAAACATGAACTTATTGCTTTTTCTGAATTAAAAAAATGGGTTTACAAACTGCATAGTTTTTCTTTTGTAGATGCAAGATTCCTAGATGAATTTTAGTACAAAGATTAATACGCTAAATGCTGTAAAAAAAACTGCCGGCTGTAAACCAATTTATCAACATCTAAAATCACCAACAGGAAGGTTCTTTTATGCTTCATTTAAAGACATGCTGCTATCAGATTACTGTAGCTTAATGTCTAAATGTAAGTATAAGTTAGATCATCCGCAGGGCTGCGATTGAAATGCCTAAACATGCTTTTAAAAGTTGCTTAACTAAGAACACCTGTCACCTTAAGTCCCGTAAGAGGATATTTTCTTAACTTGTACACACAAGCTATTAAATCAGTATTGTTCAGAACTTCGGGGGCTCCGTATTAAACAAATCTGATTAAATCAATATATGTATTGCAGTTAAAACAAAACATGAGCAACCAGGACAGTGAGGGGTCAAAGGTCAAACTGGCAGATCCAAGACATCAATTATTTAAAAAAACCAATTAGTCCACCTTTTAAGTTACAACAGCAGGCTACTCCTGAGCTAAACATGTGAACTGTATCTGATTAATTGTTCAAGCAGTTTCCTCCCCAAACATCAAGTTTGCCCAAATTGTCCAATCACACGCTCTACCGCCAAACCTCACCAAACCCATAACAATATTTCATTCCTTTCTGTTTCTCTGACCCCTTTTCCTCTTTTATTTTCTACTTTTACCATTTTCTTTCATGGTTGTCATACAGTAATCAAAAATCAAGTGATGCATTTTTATTTTCTACATTTGGTTGGAACAGAAAAAGAGAAGTGACTGAAAACTTGTGGTGTGGAATAAAACGATGATCAAACATGAAGGAGATATTTGAAGAATTAATGTTGTTCCACTCTATGTATAAAAGAAGAAAAAAAATCAATAAAGAAATCACAATGGTCTTATCCATGTACAACTTATCCTCCTGTTATTTTTTCTCTGCTCTATGTATACGTAGCTTCCTACTGCTCCTGCTAGATGAGCTAGCTCAGTCAGTCTTTCACATTGTAGGAGTTTGTTTGGAGTCTTGTAGGTGTTTTCACCCCACCTTCATCGTCTCATTGTTGGTATCTCATATTCTACCAGCAGCAGTGCCACCAGTAAGAGGAGAATCGAGGGATAAAGTGGGTGCTTTCTTTTTAAATCTTATTATCATCAACTAGGGCTGTCGCCAAACAGTTGACTGAACTGTTAGTTGATATGAAGAGTCTTAGTTGGCGTACTCTTCATTAGTTGGATAGTAGCAAAAGAACAAAAACGGCATCAAACTCCATTCGGGAGGATTGTTGCAACACGGACCTTTTCTCTAGTAACACCGCACTGCTCCGGCCTCTAGCCAGTGCATTATTGTAGCCAAACTGTTTATAAATGCGAGTGGAGAGTTGTCTAACTGTATCTCAATCCGTGTATGCGTAATCAGATTTGTGAACGTGTAAAATAATCTGTAAATATGTACTGGGATTTGTGAATGTGTACAGGAGGTGTGTGACGTGTGGAGATTTGTCTCTGTAACTGATGACCTGTCTGTATTTACAGCTCTTGAAGCAAATTCACACATTTACAGATTTGTCCACACATTTGATAATCTGACTATGCACACAGATTCTGAACACACATTTGCAGATTCCTGTGCACATCTTATTACGCACACACGGATTGAGTTACAGTTACACAACTCACATTCGTAAATAGTTTTGCTACAATAATAGCTCCGTACTAGTCCTATTAACTGACTATATCCAGACTGCAAGCTCAGAGTAGCAGGGAGGTTTGTTCACACCACTAGCACAGGAGCAGGGCCGGAATGAGTGGGCAACAGAGGGGGCTCAGCAGCCTCCCAGTGACTGCAGCCAGGACCGAACACAGTCTCCGACACCATCAGAGGCCAGGTTATTTAGAGCGGCTCCAACCAGGACTAGACACTGCGGGCTCAGATAAAGACGGGAGAGGTGAGGAGGGAGAGGAACAAGTTAATTTGTAAGTATGTTTTACATCATCCATCATATCGATAAGTCTGTATTTGTTTTTTGAAGTTGGAAGTTATTGATTTTGTGCTTTGAGACTTCTGTGATGTTACACTGTGTTGAAATAAATGAACTATGTTCAGTCTCCTTGCTGGATGTTCTGACATATTCAGAATCATTACATTATTTTCCTGTTATCGTTTTTCAGACAGCGGTTAAAATGTATATTTAAATAATTAAATTGATATAATAAACGTTGGACGACCAAGTGACTATTAGGACAACTACTAGGACAGCCCTATTATCAAAGAAGTGCTCAACGTTAATATGGAAAATGCATTGTCATAAATCTGAAATTTAGGGATTTTAATGTGGAAATTATACTGTTTTGCAGAAAAACCATCAGACACGTTATTGTTCAGAGCAGTGTTATGTGTTAATACATGTCTGGAGGGGATCTTTAACTATAACCTAATGACTTGCAGCAGTCAGGATACAAACCTTGGTGTCTGGTGTCAACATCCTGTGCTTTATATGCCTACCATCCACCCCGACCACCTCCCTCTGACTATAAATGTAGTGCCTGTGAACATAATCCAGAGCAGAGAGGATCAGTGGAACATTGGTATTGACTCTCCTTGTTAACACAATAAACAATGAGTGCAACATGTTTGTTTATTCTCTGCTTTTTCTTGATATTGTTCTCAATTTGCTGCTGCCAACTAATTTCCCTGTAGAGATCTTTAAAGTTTCTGATACGATATTTTCTTTTCTAAGTCGTGTTAGTCTTTTCTCTCGCCTGCTCATTTTCTCGAACTTCTTTTTAACCACTCCATCCATCAATCCAGCTATTTTTTCTGTCTCTGTCTTTAATGACTCTATCTCCTTCCCTGTCTCTTGTCCCTTCATTCTTTTTTTCTCTCCGTGTCACTCTTCTCTCTGTGTAATCATCCCAGCATCCATCTCCTCTCATCAATCCACCTCGTCACTTCTCCCCTTTAAACTCCACCTCCTTCTCCTCCTCCTCCTCCTCCTCTCCCCTTTTAATCACTCTATCCCATCCTGCTGCTCCTCTGCCTCTCCTCTGTTGCCAGGGAAACAGCAGTCCATTCTGTAGCTGTTAATCTTTTGACATTGTCTTTCTATTACCTGTGGGTCAGATGCCTGATAAGGAGGACAAAGGGTGGGAAACCAAAGAGCGACTCATTTTAAACGTTTGTAAAATGTTCATGAACACGTGTGAATTCTGCAGTTACAGAACAGCCTGCGGGGAGAAATGTTTACTGCAGTAAACAAATATTATTCTCACTCATACGAACTCTGCGGGGATGTAAACAAGCTAATCCAGTACAGCAATAAATCCTGTCTTTGTGGATTATATGTTCAGTTTTTGTTGACACTATCAGACAAGAGCTGAGTCTACCCTGTGGTGATTTTGAAGGGTGTTGTTATGGATCACATTTTCTTTATTTCATTATCCTGGAATCCTTCACACCCCATCTATACATAGTTCTCATTTCAAACCAAAATCTGTTGGCTGCAAAGAACGCTGACCTTCCTGCCTCCTTCAGTCTCGCGAGGGGTTGCATCCTCATCAAAGTTTTCCCTCCCCTTTGTTTTTTTTATATTGCTGAGTTAGCACGTATGCCTTTTTCTTTTCCATCTTCTAATTCTCTCTCTATCTTTTCCTCACTTTCTGTTCTCTCCTCTGAATTTTATTTCACTCTTTCCAACTGCCTAATTATTCCCTTTCATCCCTCTTTCTCCCCATACTCATCTATCACCTCTCCTTACTTTTTCTCTGCTACTGCTATTTTTCATTTTTCCTCTTGTTTGTCAGCCTCCTCCTTTGTCTCCATCCTTCCTTCTTTCTCCTTTCATCCAGTTTACCTCCATCGTTTTCCTTTCATTTCTATCTACCTCTAATTCTCTCTTCTTCTTGCCTTTCATTCTTCTTGCTCTCCCAAAATTTTTTTCTTCAAATTTCTCTTTTACTTTATACCTCACTCTCTCCCTCCCTCTCTCTTTCTCTGTAGAAATCAATGGTCGTTCTCTCAATAGGAGGTCACAGGGGTTGCAGGCGCTGGCGTCCCGGCTTTTCAATTACTAGCAGCCTGCAGTCACCACAAAACACACACACACACACACACACACACACACACACACACACACACACACACACACACACCTCTATCGTCCTGAACAGCCCTTCCCCCTCCTAAACCGACGGGCCAACAGACAGACAGACAGAACCAAAAGAAAAGATTTTAAAATTAAAGAGAACACTTTGGATGTTGGACAGAGAGAGAGAAAAAGAGGGTCAGAACGAAGGGCAGTGGAGAGAAAACAGGAGGAATAAGAAGAGGAGGAGAACGACAAGAAGAAAACAGACTGGGAGATGAAGGGCGAGGAGAAAGGGGAGGAAACCTGGTCAGGAGAAAAGGAGAGGTAGGAGCTCAGGCGGAGGAGGAAAGAAGACGAGAGAAACTGCAGAGGTCAGTTCTCTGTCTGTGGACTTTTTCAGCTATTCTGTTCTCAAGTACTGTCCCTAGTCAGAGTCTGCATTTAGCCAAGTCTGAACCCCATTTACTTAGAGTCCAACCTCATTTTGTCTGTCGCATCATTGCATTTTTTGTCATTGCACACAGAGCAATGCAGAATAACAGCCTGGCAGGTTTTACAAGGTTTCTTTTCAGTCTCAAAGTCTGAATTGCAAAGCAGTGAGTCTTTTTGTACCAGCCACTAGTTCCTCTACTGCTATCCCAATCAGAAATTTGGCCATTGCCCAGGAGAGACACTCCATGGTAGGATTTTATGACTGAACTATATGACGAGGACACACACTTTTTATTTCTCATTTTCAACTCACAGATAATGAGCAGAGATACTAAAACCTGAAACCTGACCTGTAGACTGTTTAGTGTGGTGTGGCTGTTCTGTCGGTGTAAAGTGTAACTGGGCAGAGGTCATAAGTAATATATTTCTCAGAAACATAGGTCAGTAACTCCCCCTTTGGATATAATATCTGTTGCTTCCAGATTGGTTTGTTGAGAATGCCCAAAGTTGCCCTGATCAAGAGGTAAAGGGAAGGTTTGTGAAGTTTCCCCTGGACATTTCGCTCCTTTCTCAGAAATGAATAAATGCATAATAAAATTAACAGAGCGATAGTGTAGTTTATGAGATAAAATAAAATGTTATTGTGTATACAGTACAGGGAGAACAGCAGTGGCGCCGCCAGAAAGTGCTGGCTGGATGGGGCAACTGAAAACCTTGGGGTGGCAGTAGCTCAGTGTGTAGGGATTTGGCTTGCAAACTGGAGGGTCACCGGCTCAAGTCCCACAGACCACAAAATATGGAGTGTGGACTGGTAGCTGAAAAAGTCAGCAAGTGGATCTTTGAGTTGAGAGGATTTTGCCACACAACAAATGTACAGGTGTGTGACAGGTGAGAGCTGGAAGGGAGGAGAAGAGAGGAGGAAGAACGCAAAAGAAAGGAAATGTGAGGGGAAGGAGGAGGTAAAAAGAGATGGTAGGAAACAAGGAAAGGGGGGATAAAAGGACCGCATGTCAAGGGAGCAAAGAAGAGGAAGAGAAGGGGAGGTCAGAGGAAATGAGACAGGAGAGGAAACAAGGATAGAACAGCAGAGGAGAGAAGGAGAGAGTGAGAGGGGAGAAAATGAGATGAGGATAGATGAGAATAGAAAGGAGAGAAGGTGAGAAAACAAGAGGAGAAGAGATGAGGAAAGAGAAGAGATGAAAGGAGAAAAGGAGGTCAGGGAAGTGGACAGGAGGAAGAGAAGGCGAGGAGAACAAAAAGAAGAAAATGAAAGGAGAGATTGTAGCTGGCTCAGATGCGGGGGGGTATGGAAGGGGGGAGAGAAGGGGAGGAGGCGCCCAGCCCGGCGCCCTCAGGGGTTATTGGGTCGTGGACAGCCAATCTCTCTCAGCTTAATCAACAGCAGCAGAGGTGATTGCAACACCGCAGGGGACTGCTGGGAAAAAAAAGATGGAGGGAGGAGGAGAGGTGGAGGGGGAGAGAACGAGATAGGAACGAATGGTAAGGTGTGAAGCTGGGGGGGGGGTGCTGGAAGATGAGGAAAAGATTGGAAAAGGAGGAAAAATGGGGGTGAGGATGGCGAGAGGATGGAAAGATGGGCGGGAGGAAGGGGAGGACAGAAGATTGGAAAAGATAAAGAGGGAGGAAAGGGAGAGGAGGCCGACAGGGAGAGGAAAAAAGAGATGGAGGAGGAGGAAGAGACGAAGAGGTTAAAGAAAGAGGCGGGAAAATTAAGGGATGAACGTGGGAGAAAACGGGTGAGGGAATAGAGGAGAAAGATTTGAGGAGGAGAGAAACCGAATCCACTGGGAAGATGTTTTTGACCTGCTGGAGGCGCTAGGGTTTGGGAAAAACTGTGGTCATGATTTAACCCCGCTTTCGCCCCGCCCTTCAGTCCTGGCGAGGGCTGGGTGTCGGTACTAAACACCTTTAAAGGATCGACTGAAATAACCCAGTGTTATGTAGTATCGAAACTTCTCCAGTCAAACAATACCTGTGTACCTAGATTTATGGAAAATGACTATTTGAATGGTTTTGCTCGCAGCCAATCACCGCAAGCGATCTTCAATTTAATGAGACGTATGATTGGCCAACTGCCGCAGCGACAAGTTAAGTTGGGCACGTGTATTTTATGGAATTGTCAGTTCCGCGTGATGAAATGCCACCAGAATGTTTGAAAGCATGATAGCATGATAATAAAATATGTGGAAGGACTATTTCGGGATAAACTGGGAATGCGAGTAACACAACCTGATCGAGCATGGAGAGAACTTCAGCGTGGAGAGCTGCACTGTGTAAAAAAAGGTAGCAAATTAAGTATTTTGTTGGTATCGGTATTGTAATTTTTACCCAGCTCTAGTCTTTGACAGACAAAGAGTTGTAATGCTAGTAGCGGGCCCTGTCAGGTAGCGTTAAATTAGCCCAGTATCCCCAGTAATTCTGTTCATATTCAACAAATCTGCAGCGTGGGGCAGTGGTTACCTCCATAGGCTCCAGCAGTGAGTCAATCTCCATAACGCCCCATATTAAAATGCCCAACACAGCAGAAATAACTATGTTTACAGCCTGGTACAAAAAACGGTTTTGGTTTGTAGAGCCAATTTTCCCTGTTCATGACAACTGTACGGGGGTGAATTTTTATACAACTCATCAGTTTGAATTATATTAAGGCCTAAAGTTATGTATAGTTAAGGGAATGGCAATCACAGGAGGCTGGTTCCAGTAACCAGGCTTCATTCAGCCATGCACACACTCCACGTATTTGCCATTTTTTGGATTAGGTGGGACCCGGCAGTCAGGACTGCCAAAATGGCGACAGCTAGAGCCGACCACACTGAGCTTCACAACGGCTCTTCAGAAACCTTTTTTAATTATACAGTCTGAGTAAGATGGGCTGAGGGTGTGGAGGTCAGCCTGGTGGGAATGTTGGAGTAGTTTAACTCTAGTTTAATTATGTTGGTGAATGAATATAGGTTTTTGTTGATTTATCCAATATATATATATAAACATAGGTCACAACCTCAGTGAGAAAGGGTGTTTACAACATCACGTCGGCCAGTGTATTATGTGTTATATCTGTGCTGTATTCTGATTGGTTTTAAGACATGGATGCTAGATAGAGTAAGAATCTGGTCCCAGTTTTATTTTAACGCAGGTGCCTGCGATCCAAAAGATGTATCTGACAGCAATCTGTGACCACCATTTTGGATTGAGGACCAAAGCTTTCACAACATTTCTCTCAATCATCCAAAACAGCTCATATTGTAAAGGATATGGAGGCCTTACATGAAGAAGCTACACAAACATTTCATCTCACACCAGTCCTTTTTATTGTTTTTTATTTTGAAGGAAGACTCGTAATTATGTGTAACCACACTGTTAATACCATTTCTTCAAAATGGTTTTAAAAAAAGTTCTAACAGTGGAGACAGATGGTTTGTGTGGTCTAGAACTCATTAAAAGAACAAAAATAAATAATTTGAACAAACAACGTATGCTGGAGCTGCAACAAACGTTGTAGCGTCTTTGTTATATGTACAAATCCTGCACAATGCAACTTTCAACTAAACACACACAAACACACACACACACACACTCACACACAGCAAATTCTTACAAACGCAGAGTTGAAAACTGAAGCAGAGGATAATAAAAGAAAAACATGTCGGAGGAAAAACCCGCCCGTCACAGACATTAGCATGTGTTCCTGCTGTGACTGAAACATTGTGCCGTTTCTGCTCAAATTGGACTTTTTCCCAATGATAGTTGTATTAAAGAGATTTTACTTTTCTCTTACTGATAGAATCTGTCATTTGAAGGTATCATGGAACGGCGAGATTAGTTTAGATTAGCTCAATTGCAAACATCCAGTTATTGAGCTGAGCTATGCTAATGTTACCATTTAACGTCTCTTCAGTTATGCACACAGAGACATTAAGTGTCCTGGAGTTTGCCTATTCCTCAAAAACCAAATCATCCCTTTCAAAACTGTGGAAGAGCACATCATTGTGGTAAAGTGCATTGCTGTATGCAACACACAGTGGAAGCAGAAGAATGGACCAACTAAAACTGTACAATTCATGCAAGTGTGGTTGGCGGTTACCAGTGACGCCATGTGGTAAGAGGGCCAATGAGGCTACATAGGAAGAAAATTTGAATTTCATTTACTTATCATTGGTAGTCAATGGCAACCGCATCCAAAAGCAGCAATTTCTAGCCTTAGGTATTGTGTACACTGTCTGCACTGAGTGAGTGACGAGATCCTCTCAAAGTGAAATGCTAAAGGCCTCAAATGTCTTCAAGCAACACTATCTTCAAGCTCAGACTATCAAAAAGTCATCGCCCAATGTCATTTAGCATGTTCTGCCACACAATGTTCAAAATGGCCGCACCTACGCAAGTTAGTGAGCTCGTGAATTAGCTAGCTATTGAGCTACCTAGAAGCCAGCTAACAGCTTACATATGGAAGATATTGTAGTCGTCAGAAATGTGCCATCGCTTTCTTTCCATCAGCAAAGTTGTGGTATGCATCCTGCCCCGGTTTACAGAAGTCATCAACGACAGTGAATTGATTAGCACACCGAGCAGGTGAAAAGTAAGGGCTTCTTAGCTCGCTGGCTAGCTCACTATTAGCCAGCTACACTTGTACACGTCTGACAGAAAAACCTCAATGAAGGTCTGTTTTTCTGGATTTCCCCATGAGGAGAGAGCTGTGGATGGCCCTGATCCCAGCAGGCACATGGAAATGTTTCAGGGAGGGTTTTTCCTGTCAGCGTTTTGGTAAAGCGTGTGTAAAACGGACATAAAGCACAAGTCCAGTATTTCTAGTTAGCCAGTGTAAAAGGCACATTATCATGGCATAACAGGACAGACACAGCAGAGGAGGAACAGGTTCAGAGGTCAAAGGTCAAGTTAGCCCCAATTAAAAGTGTCAGGTGTTATTGACATTTACACATTATTAGGGAGTCTCATACCAAGCAAATGGGACAACAGAGGGAATCAAACCTGTGACTTTCAAGACATGTTCTGCAGCTGTAGCACCCGACGGTGAAAGAAAATAAAGCATTCTTTAATTCAACCTACGGAGTCATTAACGTACGTTTTTCCCATTGAGTTACTGCACTGTGATCAGGGAGGAGTGAGCGGATGAAAACGGTAATGAACTGCACTGAAGTTCAGGCAGACAGAAGTCAATCGATATTAAAACTAAACTCTAATCCAACATGTGACGGATGTCATTTCGGACACATCTCTGCTACTTCTCTACACAGTATACTATAAAAGAATTCCAGCATCATTGTATTTTTATGTGCAGTCCCACCAGAGCAACTTTATTTTCTGCTATTACACACCTACAAGGATGTGACATAGAAATGAAATGTAAAAAGGTATCGCCTATACAGTGCGCTCACAGTAATGGAACAGAAAGCCTCCTCTAATTGCTAAATACGTTAATCAAATCAAACATCTATTCTGACATTGATAACTCAAAGTATTGAATCAGTATTGGTAATGAAAAGTAGTATCTGCACAGAATTACTTCAGGGGCTCAAAATGACTTTAAGTGACTAAATAAATAATTAGAGAGGATTCAAAGAGGAAACTACAGACGCCACCGGGGGGCAGATTGCAGGGAAAATAAAACATTCATGAGGAAACTCTGTCATGCTGTTTTTAAATCCGTACACACACAGTTTAACAATGTGTATCCTAAAAATACATCCTCCGTGTCACTGAGGATGGATGCAGCCTCTCTTTTCTCTGACATTCTTGTTGAAACAGGATCAAACCTCCGAGTTTTCCAACATCAGTTGACAGACATCTGACACACCCTGCCGACTTCCATGGTTCGCAAGTCGACGAAGCATTACTTATCAACCATTAGCGATTTATCCCAACATTTAGGAGGACCCATCGTAATCTTTAGTTTGTATTCCACTCGGAAAGCACAGATGTACTTTCCTTCCATGTTATATCAAAATGTCAAGTCACTGGTTAGCTAGTGGGGATGAGTGAGTACTCTATTAATTGCATCTGTTCAACGAACCAAATGATCTATATTCGTATCTGCTCTGGGAGGGGGCGGGGCTTAAACCAGTTGTGGGTGGTACCTACAGCTGAAGTGGGCGTGGTTAGTCTGAAGCTGATCATTTAAGCCTAAAATTTTAATTGCTATATTTATTAGAAAACGGTTTACAATACGACCTCAGAGTTGAGCTTCAGAGTAATGTTTTTGATCACAAGAGTAGGAGAGCTATTTAGAGAACAACTGTTTACTGCACTATAAAAACAATAACTCACACTTGGTTTTAACTCAGCTACTACTTTACTTTCTCCTCTTCCTTCCCTGTCTATTAGCAACAGCGTATTTATAATACAGCAGAAAAAAGCAATAAACAGAGTATAAAAATAAACATGTTAATGAATTTCTATAGTAATAACATATTTTGTGTAAACCATCTCACAATACCCCAAAAATTATTTCATGACACCCTGAGAGGTTCCGACCCAAGATGCTTTTTTTTTTTTTTTAAGCTGGCCTACAGCTGCACTCTAGTTCATAGTAGAAATCACTAATGTCTTTCTTAGCTCTTGTAACTCTGTACAGCACCAACATAGAATAGATGCAGGATTTAATAACTTAAATCTGTCATGATAGAGCAAAAGGTAAATCTCTTGAATCCTTAAAGTAGCCGTGCAATTCCTTCTAAATCGCTCTTTTCTCCTCTCACAGGGCACGGTCGCACATGCACAAATTTGCATCTTTTCTTCGCGAGGAGTTCAGATTCAGGCGAACTTTGACCGGCTAAGTCACAGCCTCAACCAATAGCAAAGATGTGTGTGTGGTTGAGCACATGTGTTTGCGCATGTGTGACCGTGCAGCAGCATTTTAAGGCGCACCAACCTCCTCCAATCACATTGTAAGGATTGCAGCAGGTGTGCAAAGCGACAGGTGAGAAGGTGGTGGGGGGAAAAACAGCCAGCCAACCAGATCCCTTGTGTGTGGTGTTGTTGTCACGAATGACTGTTATTCATTTAGCACCAGCAAGAAGAGAAACGGGGTCTCTGATGGGGTTTTGCACGGGCTAAGTGAATGGAATGTATGCAAGGGAGCTGTAATCATAAAAAACACCGAAATAACAACACAAAACAAAAAAAATAGTGCAAGGCTTTTCTTTCCTGGAGCTTTGATGTGATGCAAGCAGTGTCAGTTATCGGCACAGACTTTCACCAAATGGAATCTGCAAACCCTTACAAGGGTGTTTGTTTTAATCTGTGTGGGGTGGTGGTTGGGAGATATTTACTGAATCAAGAATAGTCATGTAATCTGTTAAGGGCATGTTACTGCCAACAGGTTCATTTTAAGTTTTGATCAGTATTTTGTGTTACTGATGCTATTTACACATTTTAAAATCATATAGTAATTATTTTGATCCATTTAAAAGTCTGTTATTCTTCATGCCTACAAATCCCATAAGAGGACCAAAACAAATGAATTGTACCGTCTGCCTATTCCTCAGACTATTAAAGTATGATTTACAAAATGCATTTTTATTTTCCCATAAAGTTAAATGTAACCCCCCATGTAGGAACAATAAAACAAACTTTGAAATATATTTACAGAAACCATTTGGAAAGTTCTTCATGTTATGCTTTCTATGTAGCTGACACTCTTGCTGGAGAGACGGTGTGTTTGTGTGTGTAGGAGCCTTCTGGTTATTGGAGAAGGCCTTCAGTTCGTTCACAGGTAGCACTGCTGCAGGAAGGGCCCCAGAGTGTGTCTGCGTTTCTATGTGAGTGTCTGACTGGCGAAGAAGGCCTTGGTCTCTCCACAGGTGGGGTTGGTGCACAATGGGCAGCGGAGGGTCAGCTGGCGGGAGCAGGGCTGGTTGGACTTCAGGTGGGACTGGACCAGGTCTGCCAGAGCCTGGACAGGACATGACAAATACGTTCATTATTGAGACAGTAGTTGTGTTTCTGTCTGTCAGACAAAGAGTTAGGTCATTCTCACCTGAACACTCTTTTCATTTCTAATGACCACACAAACTCTGGGTTTATTCACTAATTATTTCTAGTCACTGACCTTCTACCAATGTAATGTGTGTAAGAACGCAACACACATTCCTGCCTATGGTGTCCCTCTATTCTAGTGATCTACAGGAGGCGATAATGCGCTAGATAATAATACAAGATACACAACAATGTGCCAGCAAAGGCGGGAAAGAAGAAGATGGTTTGCTGGTAAACTGGTAAAAAATGAGTGTAAACTATGTAGGTTTCAACCTTTTAAAGGCATTATGGGTGTTTTATGAGGAAGGAGTTGCATTCACCAGGTTCATTCAACGTTGTGTTTAGATGAGTAACATTGAATGTAACTTTTGTTTGAATACGGAACCTCAACAAGGCACCTTTAAAAGCCTTCCAGTGTCTCAATGGGCATAATTGCTCAGTTCCCTGGTACGCTTTTAATTTGACGTACAGTATTTACAGGAAGTGTTGAAGCAGAAGGGCACTCAGAGAGCACACCTCCGCTAAGGTGTTTTGTTTCTACAGTGGTGTTTGAGGCGTTTATGTTTTGTTGTTTGTTTAGAAACAGGACACCATAAATTATAATTATGTCAGGTTTGTAGTTGTGTGACAAATTCAGTTCAGGTTGTCGTAGACACCCGTGGTGACCACTGGCCTATCACACAATGTCAACCAATGGGAAAATTTGCATGATTCAGTTATGCTCTAAAATGTAATGGTTTCTTCCTTGGCCCATGCTACACCTTTCCACCAAATTCAAAGTCAGGCCAGAAGTTTTCCATAATCCTGTTGACAGAAAAACAAAAAAAACATCTGGCACCGAAAGCATAACCTCCTTGGCAGAGGTAATAAAAACAGTACATTTATTATTCCAGTAGTTTTTTAGTAGACAATTTGGGAAAAATGTTTATTTATTATTTACCAAGAGTGGAGATTGATATATATTGATACCACTCTTGACATGACTGTGACACTATAGACAGGAGACAGTTAGCTTAGCTTAGCATTAAGACTGGAAACAAGGGAAACAGCTACCCTGACTCAATCGATTTCCTGGAGCCTTATCCTCACTGTGAAGTTTAAGGGTCATTTTTACATTTAGGATTTTGTGTGGGTTAAACAAACATGTTAGAATGTGTTAATTACCTCTAAATCCAGTCTTTATGCTAAGCTAAGATAACCACATCACATTTACCTCCAAACATTGTGGTTGTATTGATCTTCTCATCTGACTCTCGACAAGACAATGAATAAGTGTATTTGACACAATGTTAAACTATTCTTTAAAAATGTTGCTGTTGCTCTCCACAGTCGAGAAAAGGATAAATAAAGCAAACGAATAGTATAAGAGAATGAAAGCAGTAATTTAAGGGTAAGAATGTCAAAATGAGGAGTGACATAAGTAAACCGATTTATTTAAGGATTTATAAAAAACAAACAAAACAACAGCAACCAGGCTCTGCAGTGAAAATTCGGATGAAAGTAATTTTCTTTATTTTCCAGCAGCTGCTGTTTGCAGACGGCAGCAGACTGATGCAGCTCACTGAGAAACTAAAACTACACCAAGGAAACCATCCTTCAGTAACTACCAACTAATCATCCTCTGGATATTGATCTATACACTCAACACACACACACACACACACACACACACACACACACACACTCAGAGACTTGGCGAGGGGTCTCTGAGCACGGCGGGTTTGACCAGCCAGCCAGCCGGGCGGTTCAGTTCTACTGTAGTCAGCTCTAAAGGTTCCCATTGATCTGCCCCCTTCCTTTAATAAACCTTGCACACTTGCACACACTTGCACACACACACACACACACACACTTGCACACACACACACACACACACACACTTGCACACACACACACTTGCACACACTTGCACACACACAAAGAGCTGTTACAGCTGGAGGAGTTGCCTGTTGTGAGAAAGGTTGCAGGGTTGAGGATGAAGGGAAGGAGGGAGGTAGGATGGAAGGAAGTAAGGAGACTAAGTAGAGAAAGGAGGAAGCAAGTAGGAATCCATTTATTGACCATCTCCTGCCTCCTTCACTTCTTTCACAGAACATTCTGCTGCTGTCTCCTTTTCTATTATTAGAGCCCCAGCCTGTGTTCCTACAGTCTTCCCTCTTTTTATTTTCAATCCTATATGTATTCTCAATGTTTGCTTTTCTTTTTTGGTGCATCTTTTATCACATCCCCTTTATTATTAACTTATTTCTATATTTCACTATCTATAGCTCCTCTGTTATCAAAACTTAAACTTAGAATCTAAAATCTGTTAGATATCATTTAAATGATTTGATATTTCCCTGCTGTATGTCAGCCCTTTTTTAACATGAGTCAAGTGTGTGTGAGACGTACCTTCATGAAGAGAGGATTCCCATTCAATGACTCTGCTCTCCTGATGTTCTCCACTCCACACTGAAGACAGAAAGGAAGAAAGAAAAAGCTGTCACACGTTTACACTGAACCCAACATGCACAGACTACAGTTCATATGGACCAATTCAGAACAGGTTAGGTGTAAAAAGCACCCCAGAGACGGTTTATATCCATAGTGAAAAATAGCATTAAATGGAGTTCAACGTTCAAGATAATGGGGTGGGAAAGTGTTTTCATTTTGTCAGTCCAGAACTTTAAAAAATAAAAGCATTTTGTCCTCAGTTTCCAATTATTTTTTAACAGGTTTTTAGAGTGAAACGCCTCTTGACTGTGGACACCCTGAAATGGTCCAGACAGTGTGTGTGTGTGTGTGTGTGTGTGTGTGTGTGTGTGTGTGTCTGTCCGCACGCACACTGGTGGCATCTGGTACGTCTATCTTTGTGACGACCTGTTTGAATTTTAAAATCTTGAAGGTGAGGATACCTCCGAAAGAAAAGACATTTATGAAAATGTAGGACGTGTTTGAAAAGTGAGGACATGTAAGGAATGTAGGGACATTTTTTAATGTAGATGTTTACGGTTATGGTTGGGATTTGGGAATGAATTATGTCAGGGTTCTCACAAGTATAGGAGCCCCAACAGTTGTGTGTGTGTCTTTTTGGGCACCAGTCTCATTGATTGGTGGTCACCTCACTGGTGCCTTTACACAGACAGAGGACACAGGACACAAAGCTGCAGCTAACACGTCTCACACTCACACTCACACTCACACACACACACACACACACACACACACACACACACACACACACACACACACACACACACACACACACACACACACACACACTATTGCTAACCTAAACTCCACATCAAGTGTCAAGTTAAACCATCATTAATTGATCCCAATACATACAAGTACATATAATTATGGCAGACACTTTCTTCTTCTTATAGGATTTACATAATGATGAAACAGAAACCAATGCTTACTGGGAAGGAAAGAATTAAATCTAAAAGCTGACGGACGATTTGGAACATGACCAGAAAAATACAATTCATAACCCCCTTTATGGTCCTTTTACCCAACAAACATTTATGGCAATATTCAGCCTCTCCTCACTTAGAGACTGTCATGTGACGCTGTATACACACTACTAAACTGTGCAGACAGAAGCTGACAGCCTGGAGCTGCTGGGAAAGTGAACTTTTTTTTTTCTCTTCCTTACCTCCTCCCCTAGCACCTGTCCATACTCGATGTCTAGCTCGTGTAAAGTCTCTATGTGGTCAGAGGTGAAAGCGATGGGCACCAGCAGGATGTTTTTCTTCCCTCGTTCACACAGGCCTTTAATCACCTCGTCCGTCTGGGGGCCGAGCCACGACATAGGCCCCACCTGAATGACACAGGACATGACACATTGAGATGGGGAGTTATGGGTGCTGTGTTTGTGTCGACAGAACACGAAACTACAATCAACAACTACTTGGTACCTGGTCCACAGAAGATGGTTCCCTTTTGATCTCAGGACAAACTTATACATTTTAGCTCCACTACTCATTATAATAATAATACATTTTATTTGTAAAGCACTTTTCATAAAAGAATCTCAAAGTGGGCATAACAAGTCAGTGTCGGGCCCCAAGGCTAAGACACTGATTAGACTAGACTACTTGACCAAAATCAGTATTGAAGCACCAGAAGAGAATAAAAACGCACAATAACACATATGAAACCACATTGACATTACTGACAAAATGTTTCATGTATGCGCATAGGCATTATAAACACAAAACACTAGTGTGTAGATGGATTATTATACAATCATTATATCCATCAAGTGTGAGATGGAGACACCGTGGAATGAGGGGCTTAGCTCACCGACTACTACAGCATATTTTGATTGATTTATATGACTGTAAATTGATTGGCTGCATATGATGTCGATTCAGCTCACGTCAATCAAGATTATAGCAGCAGTGCAAATATGAATGGTCCGTTACGGGCCCCTGGACTGCTGCGGGCTCCTATGCAACTGCAATATAGGTAGGTAATAATAACTGCATATAGGTAGTTGTAGTAGATAGTTAGGCCGCTGCCACTACTGGTAAGGAGCTAAATCTTCATCACTATGCTTGCTCTGTCCAATACTTTCATATTGTGTGTAATCAACACTGCAGAGGGTGTGCAGGTTTGCAGTCTATCTGCTCCAGGTATTCTTACAATACAAAACTTAAAGGATCAGTGTGCAGGATTTAGTGGCATCTAGCGGTGAAGTTGCAGATTGCAACCATTTGAATACAGCTCAGCCTTCCAAGCGTGTTTGAGAAACTACCGGGGCCATGAAACCATGTTGGTTTGTCCATTCTGGGCTACTGTAGAAACATGGCTGTAGAAGAGGACCTGCTGCCTCTGTTGATAAAAAATGGCTCATTCTAAGGTAATGAAAACACAATGATTCCTATATTCAGGTTATTATACATATATACTAATGAAAACATACCTATGAATATTATATTCCATTTCTGCCAATAGATCCTCCTCAATGTTACTCACTGCACCTTTAATTTAACACGACTGTCCCATAAAATGAGTTCACTGTAACTGTCTCATTATTCAACAAACAAAATGGTATGCCTTGATAATTAATAGCTATAATCACATACAAATTATTCACGCAGCTATCTTAGCTGTGTTATGTCCAACATATCTGTAGCCTTTTAACAGTATGAGTATTTCCACACACATCTACTTTATTTTCTGCTCCACAGGAAGCCAGCAACACTTCTCTCCTCCTCTACTGTGAACAGCTGATTGGCTGCAAGAACAATTCATGTGATGTGTGAATTCTATAAAGTGTCAGCCACTGAGACCTGAGGGCTCGGAGCTTTCCTGCTCTACTACAGCTGCAGTATTAGACAGACGAGTGGCTCCATCTTGTGGTGACCAAAAAATCTGAGTCTAAGTTCATCCTAACAAATGGGAAACTGTACAGTTGCAGTCATTCATTGGTGTAGATACATAATTATACATGCTGTAGATCATTTGCAGTAGCATTAGCAGTAGATTTGCCACAGTAATAAACCTGCTAGTAGTAAATAGTATGTGCTCATCCAGAGTGAACAAACTCATGCTGTACCTTGCCCAAGTTTGGTATCAGGTACCAATAAAGTACTTAATGGTCCCTACTGGTTCTCAAAGAGGCTACAATCGATATAATCAACATTATATTTAAAATGACAATGCATCAAAAGACATGGTGAACATAACGGAGCGTCAGTGGCTACAGAGCCAGAGGATTCCCTCAGGAGTTGGTAGAGACCAAAATCAGAGCTAAAAGAGAGAGTATATATGATAATGTTGCTCTGAAACTGCTGGATGTGAATAGGCAACTGTTAGTTATTTGCAGGTTTAAGGTTATAGATGCAGGACAGATGCAGATGACAAACAGACTGTTACAGTGCTGCTGATTGTATCACTACTGTTCAGTTTCAGCAAACAACCACTAGATGATGCTACTGGTTTATTTCTAACACAAACAGACAGTTCTCAGTCTGTCTATTGTGTGTGTGTGTGTGTGTGTGTGTGTGTGTGTGTGTGTGTGTGTGTGTGTGTGTGTGTGTGTGTACTCACTCTGGACTGCCACACCAGTCTGTAGGGGTTACAGTGTCCCAGTCTCTCCATGACTCTCTGAACTGTGGCTCCCACTTCCTGAGGATAAGGGTCCCCTCTGTTTACAACCTGCACACAGTACACAGCAGTAGCACTGTCAGTAGCACTACTAGTAGTACTGATAGTATCTTTACCAGTAGTAGTTTAACAAGCAGCAGGAACAGAAGTAGCAGCAGTAGTAGCAATAGCACTGATACCATCATCAGCATAAGTAGCTGTCCATTTGCAGTAGTGGTATACATTTTTGTGTGTACAGTAAACAAAAGAATCCGATATGAAGTTTAATAAAGCATCAGACTGATGAGCAGTATGAGTAAGCATAGTAGTATCAATAAAGTCTTAATGATACACATCCCTGTTGCTAACATTTGCAGACACTGGTGTAACCTGGTAGTATTAGTAGGATGTGTATCAGTGGGACTAGCAGCATCAGCAGCATCAGCAGTGTTATGGTTAGTATCAGCACTAGTGCTTACAGCCATAGGGAGCGAGTGTGCTGAGAACAGAATGACAACGTCGTCCCTCTTCCCTTCCGGAAACTTCAGCAGCTCGTTACTGATGTGTTCTGCAAAACACTAAACAAACACACACGCACATACAGAGTGATCATTTGTTGTATTTCATGTATTTTTCGACAATCTCGAAATTATAATTTTCCTCAATCATTAGAAAGAAATGTTTCTGACTGACCTCTATTGAGATCTAAAAATGCTGCGCACTTGATAGTTGCTATGATTCGCAAATGTGGCAAGCAATATAATATAATATAATATAATATTTATAATTTTTTGTTCTTGCTGAGAGAAGGAGGAGCCTTATGGGCACTTGGTTTAAGTGAGTGTGTATGTGTGGGTGTGTGTGTCTAACCTCCACCAGCAGAGGGTGTGTGGGCCAGCGGTCAATGACACTCCAGTTCATTTTTGGCCTGTCCCCTCTGTTGCTGTAGTAACGGTAGATGGCATTCAGACTGCTGCCTGTTTACACACACAAACAAACACATTAATATTACACTTGTGTTCCAATACACAGCAACCACGGGCCTCTGTGGACCACCAAGCAGCTCCACTGGAGGGTTGGTGGCGAAGTGGCTTAGCTCGAAGGCAGGACTGTTTGAGCTGTTTCAGAGAGAAAATTCATTCCCAAAGACAAGATTAGCTGCAGAAAGCTGCTGAGTCAGCGTTTCCTTCCAAAGATCAAAAAACAGACCAAACAGAGAAGTAAAGCTGATGTATTTAATCTGTCTTTTGGACTAAGGTTTCAATATAATGTCCAATCCATCTACACTGACAGTAATTATTCTGGTCAGCACCAACACTGACAGCAACACCCAAGTAATCACCCCTGATAAAATGTAAACTCCAACATTAAGCCCCATATGTGCCTGTGATTACTGTGGTGTGTGCAGGGTGGCTAATGTTCACATTTTCCCACAAGTTCAGGTTCCTGTCTGTATTATTTAGCTACCTGTGTATTTAGACCTTGGAAGCTACAATAGGGAAATAGATTTCCCATGTGTACTTGCATCAAAAGTCACCAATGTGCTCAGTTTGATGTCCAAACATCTACCCTCCAGAGAGCCCCAGTTTGTGTCTCTCTTGTCCTGGCGTTACATTCTGGTTGCTGCAAGGTTTGAAAGACCCAGAAGGTCAATAAACTTAAGGCTGTTCTGAAGGTATTCCCAAAATCCTCACAGACTCTGTTATCCATGCTGTTTCCTAATCCAAACAAAGATGGCAGCCAGTGGCTATCCGGATAGGAAACAAGAGTCACAACTTGGGAAATGTTTTTTATGTCCTGTGGCAGCTACATTCTTATTATTTTTTTTCTTCTAATGAATGTCTTTATTTTGCGTTTTTTATTGTGTTCAATGATAGTAACTACTGTAGAGCAACAGGAAAGGGAAGAGAGAGAGGGGATGACACGCAGAAAGATAAGGCCACAGGTCAGAGCTGAACCCGTGGCCACTGCAGCAAGAACTCAGCCTTGGTACAGTGGTAAAGTGCTGGCAGGGTTCTAGGGAGCGCTGGGGTGATACACTTAGGCAGTAGAGAAAAAAAAACACTGCCTTTACAGAGAGCTCACTAAACAGCTAATAACAAGCTTACACAGCTTTTTAAGAGTAAAGTTAAAGCAGTTTCTGTTTGACACATCATAAAGCTCAGGATAGACCTCCATTTTCTTGGTTACCAGGGTGACGAGGCCCACCGTCTCTAATAATAGAATAGAATAGAATATACTTTATTGTCCCCTAGGGGAAATTTGTCATGGACTCAAAGTGCGTAGTGCATAGTAGTAGCTGCCCTTACAGACAATACAATTAAAATACATATAACAACTAAAGACATACACGTAGGCTACATACACACTCATGACACATCCATCTGCGTAAAAAATACAGCCTTTGCTGTAAACGGGAACATACATAATCTACATGATCACTCCAGCTGAAGAGGTTATCCAGGTGGAAACCCAGATACCTATAAGATGTGACCTGTTTGATCTCCTCCCTGTGTATGGACAGTGGAGTATGATCGCCCACCGACCGAGGGTCAAACACCATCTCCTCAGTTCTTTTAATGTTAATGATGAGATAGTTCTCGTCACACCACTGAACAAATGTATTAACCTCCGTGAAGTACAATGACGGGTCTGAGTTCTGGTGAAGCAGGCTGAGAATGGCAGTGTCGTCGGAAAATTAAAAAAACAGGTTGCCCGGGAGACTATTGGTGCAGTCATTTGTGTAAAGGGTGAACAGGACCGGTGAGCTTACACAGCCCTCAGGTGCACCTGTACTGATGCATTTGGATTCCCAAAGTGAGTCGTTAATCCTGACATTTTGGGTTCTATCTGTTTAAAAAGAATAAAAGCACTTCATAATAAAAGGATTAACATTCATCTGGGTCAATGAATAATAATATAATAATAAATGATTGGTGAATTAAGAGTTCGGAGCAACAAACAAAAAAAGTAGTAGTAATAGTAGTAGAGGACAAGCACTTTTTCACTAGCCGGCAGCATGCCACCACATACATAAAGCCGCCGATAAAGCTGATGACCAGTGTTTTTCAAACTGCACACAGACAAATAAAGAGTGCTTCCACTATGTCAGAAGAATGATTACATTTTTATGAAATATAATATGATTATTACAGGTCGACAGTGCAACTACGGTACACTGCAAAGGCTAAATATTTAGAGGGTCCTCACTTAGAAACTGTATTTATCAGAAGGCAACAGGGTGGACAGCGCTGTGGGTGTGGTAACACTAACGGCTACAAACATCTTTTTTTATCTTTTGACTTTTTTCCCCCAGTTAATTCAATGTATGTGTTCTTTGGACACTTCTACTTCTGAACAGAACTTAGTGCTTGAAAGGAGCATTATTGCTACTGTAAATGTTATCTTATGTACTCCTTTATTTCATTTGCTGTATGTGTGCTGTGTGTGTGCTGTATGTGTGCTGTATGTTGTATGTGTGCTGTGTGAGACTGACCTGTGGTGGAGCAGCTGTACTGAGGATACTGTGTGAAGGCGACGGCCCTCTCCACTCCGTCTTTCTCCATCTCCTCGATGGCGTCCTCCGTCAGCGGGTTAACGTAACGGAAACCGATGTAGAACTTATGAGGAGCTGCAGAGAGAGACAGAGTCATGTGAAATAAAGTCATTAACAGTACCACTTTGAGTTAACTGTTGAGCTGATGTGAATTAGCTATTAGCTTTTAGATGTATGTAACTAGCTAGCTAACGACTGGTGTAGATTAGCTTGTTAGTTAGCTAGTGTTTTGCTCTGTATCAAAACACTAGCTAAGTAGCTAGCTAATGACTGATGTGGATCAGCTAGCTTGTTAGCTAACAGATTTTACAGCAAAGGTTTCACATACAATGAATGTGTCCTGGTAAATTAGTGTAGAACAATTAAACCTAGAAAAATATGAATAAAGATAAAGTAAGACAATAAAAAGACAATATATACAGATATAAAAAGACAGACAGTATGGACAATGTGACTAAATAAATGAATGAAGAGCTGTACGGGAATATTATATTTGCAATGTGCAAGATACCTTTAGCACGCTAGCTTAAGGTGTGACTATACATATGTTGCTTTTATTGTTTAACCATCTTTAAAATGTGGCTGTCTTTTCAATATCCAAGTGCGATAAAAGTACAGGAAGTTTGCTTTGCTTGCTCAACTGTTAACTGAAATATTTGTTAAATGTCTGTATAATCTAATTAATATGGAAGATAAAGGAAGTGGTATGGAGAGCATTGTTTAACAAACTGCCGCCTCTGAATCTGGTTTTTATACCAGTCGATAGGATCAGCTTTAAGACTGTTGCCTGTTATCAGTGAGGTGTGTGCAGGGGTGTGAAGAGACACTCCTTCACTGTGTCACTATCTACACTTCACACACACACTTGCTGCGAACAAGTGAGTGTACCAGTAGGAAACACAGCAGCACTGTTGACAGCACTGTTAACATGATGCTATGTCTTCCCAAATGTCTACAAAAGGACTTTCTGAAGCCTACAAGACACTCAAACTCTCCATTTAAACGGAATGCTTTCAGGAGGAGTGAGAGCTCTAACAGGCAGAGTGACCCTCCTGGAGCAGATGCTCTCTGGGACTGTCTCACCTGTCTCAGGACTCATCTCATCCAGCAGCTTCACCATGCCCTCCCCCTGCATGGAGGTCCAGTGTTTGATTGGTGAGCCCCCTCCGATCTTACTGTACTGCTCCTGGATCTTTGGCGTGCGACGCTTGGCGATGAATGGGCCGAGCTTACTGCAGAGCGAAGGACAGGACATCGAAGAGTTACACACTATACACTTTTTGTGATAGTGAAAACGAAACACTGGGATGCGTTATTTCCAAAAAGTTTCGGCAAAATTTTATCTGAGATGTGAAAGAAAAATCACTCTTTGGTTGACCTGCTCATAAGTCACAGCCACACTATAGGCCAAACCTGTAATGTTGGGTCACAAGACAATATTGCTTCATTTTAAGGGGGTCACAAAAAAAAAAAAGTTTGCTTTACAGGTTCCAGTGTTCTTTATAAACACATGTGAAAATGAAGACCGCGTCTCAGCAGCAATGAGAAACTACTTTACTGGTTCACCATCAGTTATTATGTAACAGACAGAGCACAGTGACCCAACAACCTTCCCCATTTGTTCACTCGTGTGTGTCAACTTCACAAACACATATGTAAAATGTATCACTACTAACGTGTTCCTTCAAAAAATATGCTTGCCAAAACTGTTTGCACTGCTCATAGTGTGTGTGTGTGTGTGTGTGTGTGTGTGTGTGTGTGTGTGTGTGTGTGTGTGTGTGTGTGTGTGTGTGTACCCTATGATTTGTAGAAGCTATCAGCTGTTGTTTCCAGACTGCATTTGCAATGTTATTTTTAGCTGTAAAAACAGCTAGTGCACACCCCAGGCCAGGGCTTGTATCCCAGAACAAACACACACTAAACGAATGTTTTCCCGTGTTTATTGATGAGTTGCTGATATATATATATATAGATATATATATAGATATATATATATAGATATATATATAGCTGGGATATCTTTTGCGATGAAACAGGCAAAGATGTTGATGTCAGTTCCTCAGTGTGTTGGTCCAGAGAAAGATATGAACTGTGCTGCAAACAATCAAGTTATTGATACAGTTCTTAAAAAGTTGCTTTTACTCTGAAAAGACAATGTGTTTTTGTGTGTGTGTGTGTGTGTGTGTCCATGGCACATACTTCTGCACAGGGAGTTTCATCAGGTCTGTGTCCATGAAGAGCCGCAGCAGGAAGTCATGAACGTCTTCTAGTTTCTCAGGTCCTCCCATGTTCAGCATCAATATGCCTGTCTTAGGTTTCCTGCGGGCACAAGAGATTCATAATCAATATCTATCTAACATCCCCATGACTCCCAGCGCAAATCTATTGAGTTTATTGATCATTACCGATGGTTAATTAAGAGGTCTTCTTACCATGAAATCTCACAGTATATTGATTTTCATGTCTGCTAATGTCTTAGGCTTTGTGCACAGATTAATTGAAGATTATTGATTGCTGATGCCTTGGTCATTATGCAAACACAAAATATTGATATTTCTACCAAGATATAATTTATTGATAATAAATATTGGTTTCTATGTTTCAATGACATCATATGAATGTTTTTAGCTTAACTTAAAACATTTAAATGTGGTTGTACTCAAAGCAGCTATAGTTAGCTTCACCTGTTGGCCTGTGAAATTACCTCGAGCAGCTAGTGTTAGCTTGTTCTATCAGGCTGTGATGCCAACGTTAATTCAAGAACCTGATGTTGACTCATTCTAACAGCTTGTAACATTAACATTTAGAGGTGGGTATTGTCAAGGACTTCACGATACGATTATATCACGATACATACGATGTATATTGCGATATATTGCGATAGTCCAAATAGTTAACTGAAAGTGTAAAAACAGAACTATACTATATTGATAATTCAGCAGACAAATTGAGTCAAAACAATGTAATTCAAAATGTCTAGGTGTTCTGTTTGTTTTGTTTTTTCTGTTTGCTTTAATCTTTCATTGGATGGGTCATGAGTGTGTATGTAGCCTACGTGTACGTCTTTAGCTGTTATATGTATTTTATGTGTATTTATTGTCTGTAAAATGCCTTTTTCAATTTATTTATATTTGGCAAATTACCAAACACGCAGATCTAGCTGCCATTACATCAAAATGAAAATGATGTGCACTCTTGCACTTTAACTGGACGCACTGATATTGAAAACAAGAAAACAAAGTGCACAGTGAACTCACTGAGGATGGTGTGGGGCTAGTAGAGGACTGAGCTGAAATGTACACATGAAAATATGCACAAGTACTCCTTATTGTCACTCAACACAAGCGTAGTTTGCCTCGCGTCGACAGGTTTTGGTTGCTGTGGTAACGCTATTATATCTGCATGGCGTCTGACAAGGTGAGTTTCGCAAGTTGGTTGTGTTACCTGAATATTTCACGGCAGCGTGACAGAGCTTGCAAATTGCATTTGCTTTATCCAAGTCCATTCTCCCTGGTTTGTTCTTGAAACCGGAGTGCACCCACACATTGGCTTTGTATTTTGAAGGCGCTGCTCTAATACCGTCAGTAGACATGCTGCTTCCATTTCTCACTCTGCCAGAAACTGCGCCCACCAATTCGAGGCAACCAGAGTCGTACTGCGACACCTACAGGAGCGGAGGTTGTAGTTTCCCCCTTCAAAATATCGGGAGCTGGAAATCGATGTAGTATATCACGTAAATAAATATCGCGATATATTGCCGTATCAAGCACTGCCCTATTAACATTAGCTCCAGTAGCTAATGTTCCCTTTTTTTTTTTTTTTTTTTTTTTTAAATTGGACTTTTATTTTTTAGGAGGAAAGCAGGCAGAGCAATGGAAACATTGCCAGCTGTGGGAAACATTTGTCAGAAAAAAAGTATACAGAGAGATTACATGCAACTAGAAGACCTAACATATTTCTTTTTTTAAATCATATTAGCTTGTGAAATTAATGCTATCTCTAGCAGCTACTGTCAGTTTGTCATGTCAGCTTGTGAGATAACAGCTAGTTTCAGGGCCTGTCCTTAATGAATACGTTTTTCTCGAATGCGGATAAATACTTTACTGTATCGGCCTCGCGTCCAGACGGATACGGCGTTTTCGGGGTGTGAAAACTGTATTTCTTGGAAACGGGTCCCAGAGTGGGAAAATCCGAAAACGGCGGATTGCCCGGAGTCGTCTGGACGGCGAAAACAGATTTTTTCCGAAACTATGACGTATTAGCCCCGCCTCTCTAGCCTTTAACCTCAGCCGCCGCCGCTAGACGCGTCATAACAACAACAACAATGGCGGACTACTACTACTTGTTTGTAAACAGCGCATGCTCCATGGCTTCTCTTCCGGTTTTAGTGTATTGGTGTGGCGGCGTCACAGCGCCACATACAGGCCTGGCATATGTACTACAGCGTTTTGGGTCGTCAGTGAATCCGTGTGGACACAGATATTTCTGGAAACGACGCCGTGTTTACGGAGATTTTTTTAGAAACGACATCGTATTGGGTGAGGCCGCGTATTCGTGAGGACAGGCCCCAAGAAGCTCATGTTAGCTTGTAGAGCAGCTTGTGAAACTGACATAAGATAAGATAAGATGTTCCTTTATTGACCCCCCCGTGGGAGAAATGTACTCAAACAGTATATGTTAGCTCATTGTTCATGTGTCACCATGTGAAATTAACACCTCAGGCAGCTATTTATGAGGTCGTCGTGTAATGTTGCGCAATAACTTTAGCTCAAGAGGCTAATGTTAGCTTGCCCTGGCAGCTTGTGACGCCAACTTTAGCACCACCAGCTAATATTAGTTTGTCAGTAAATTCCGGTGGGTGCTGCAGTGCTTTCAACTTTACATCGCCAATGTTTTCATCAATTCACAACTCTGGTTCTGGTTCTTTGTACGCTTTCTGAGCCTTGATGCCCTTGAAGAATCTGCTGTGTCATTCACAATTATTATTTGGCTGCCATCTTCAAAGGACAGATGAGAGCCAAAAAGCCAAGAGGACGAAGATGAGAAAGATTGTGCGTGAAAAGACATCAACAGAAAGCAGAAGTGGCCTACAGACGGCTGGCAAGCATCCACTGTTTACCTTCTGATGAAAACCAAAAGGTTAAATCAGGACAAACTGGCATCTGTTCACCAACTGCTCCGCCGTGTGAGCTTTTATACAAACTCAAAGTTTAGACCTGTCAATTCATTGTTTGAAAGCTTAATCATCAATGACAATTTGGACAACTGACTGACTGAAAAATATCCGCTAGTTGCAGCTTCTCAAATTTGAGGATGTAATCCATATCATTGTTAACAGACCTTTATCACAGCAGCCATTCTGACTTGAAATAGTAGGGTAAACACAGTCAGGGTGCTGCTATTGGGCATATTGGAAACGCTCTGCTACACTAAATGGAACGGAACTTTAATTAGTTTCATTGGTAACACCTGTGTTTACCCTACTATTTCATACTAAAATGGCTGCTGTGAAAAAAATATTTTGAATCACTGAGGTTTTTGACAGTTGGTCAAAATAGACAGTCATAGACAGTTTGAAAACTTCAGATTGGGGTCTTGAAACTGTGGACGGACATTTGTCATCATTTTTACACGGTATAAACTTATTGATTAATCATTAATTGAAAGGTGAACAATGGTTTAATTGAATGGTTCCAAGCCAGAGGGGAACTGATGGTTAATGACATGATAACCAGGAAACAGCCGACTGACGACCGGTGTGAACATTGTGAGACTGTATAAGTAGAACTTAGAAGTCTGCATTCTAAAAAACATTTTTATGAACTTGTTCCTCTTGCTTAACTTTTTCATCTCTTTTGGTTTTTTCTTCCACTTCCATTTCCTCATTCTATCAGAGTTCCTCTCATTCACAAATTCTTACATTATCATAACTGGCCAATCAGCTTCCTGCTCACATTCCATTAACCAGTTGGTACTGACAGTTAAACTGACAGTTGAAGGAAATTTACATACGCACACACATTATTATTTAACCAAATAATCACTAACTCGCTGCAGGGACATCGTATAATGGAAGTAACAAAGTGGGGGAAAAAAATCTACAAAAGGGAAGAGAGAATATCAAACAAACTATGTAAATAATTACAACCTCAAACTATTTACCTATAAGCTATGGGAACACTCTCATCCAGAGAGAAAGAGTGAGAGAGTAGGTCAAACGTGCCCCACAAGCCACACCCACTGACTGCCTGCACACAGCCCAAGAGGAGAGGTAGAGACCCCAACGCTGTTGGCAGAAGAGCCATGGACTGTGATTACTCTGATTAGCATGCATGAAAATTAATCACATTATAATTTATTTGAATATATTTCTGACCTTTCCCCTGATGTGTAAAGTAAATGTGTTGCTAGTAGCTTTTTAGAAATATTTTCTTTTTTAAACATTTCTCTACTGTCCCAGAACTTTCCCAGATGCTGTATCTTTGCAGAAAACTGGATGTGCTTGTAGTCAGGGCACGTTGGAAATAAAGGCTTAATTGAGCAGTATCCAATAAGGGTGCACTGGAAACCAGAGGTGGTGCGGGGAGAGAGTTTTGGGGGAATTTTCTCAACATGGTAAAAAATGTGCAGGTTAATTTGAAGGAACCAGCTTTAGCAGAAACAAACTAGTGGCAGATGAAAAATTGCCTCTTGGCTAACTCTGGTGCAATTACAGCAACGTGTAACAACTGTTAAATAAACCAACAACAACACACAGTAAGTGTTTTATGAGGAAGGAAATACATTCAACACATTTCTTAGACTTTACTTAACACAGTCATGCTACAGAGTGTATGCATGTACATCTACATCCACCGCCACTGTGTGTGTGTGTGTGTGTGTGTGTGTGTGTGTGTCTCTCTCACCTGTTCTCCTGTGTTTCTGGAGACGCAGTCTGGGCTAAAGCAGCAGCAGTGGAGCGTCTCCTTACACTCAGACCGACGCTGCTCCTGGCAACTAAAGCAGAAGAAGAAAACAGGTCATGCACTATTTTTTAACCTTTTTTAACCAGGTGAGGAAATGTTCATACATTTCCTCCAAAACTTTCATCCTCTGAATCTTTCAGGGTAGAACCAAACAGGTTCTTAGTTTTTGTGTGAACAACAAATTACATCATTTCTGTTATTAATACCACAAATGTGACGGGGCCCCAAGTTAACCTAAAATTCAATAGTTTTCCCCCCTAAGAGGCTCCTGGAGGTTTCTCACCACCATCATTAGTTGAGAAGAGACTTTGTCTCCTTTGTGCAGTGCATTGTGGGACAATCCTCTACATCATTTATCATTTATTTGTCACTTTTCTAGAAGGAACACCCTGCAAGTGAATAACTTTATACCAAAATCCAGACTCATACATTTGGTTTCTTTGGAAACGTTTGCATCTCCACAAGAAATTAAAGTCCCCCTGAGTCAGAAATCAGTTTCCTCTTGTCCCTACAGTGTGCTGTGTGAATGCTGTCTGTACAGAGTGTGACAGTAGAAGGACGTTTTCACATTCATCTGCTGAAAGTGGAAAGTTTCTACAAGCAAGATTTGTGACATCACAAGGTCCAGTATTAATATATAATGATGGCCAATAAACATTAACTTGCAAAGAAGTGTAGTTAAATAATATGTCCCTGGCTCTACAGTGACCTCTTACAGGAGGTCACACTAAGTGACCTTAAACACCCTTTAACAATTAGCACCACTGCCATGGAAAACAGTGAGACAAAGACACATTCTACAAGCTGTAGAGGACACACAGAAAACTAATACCTTATAATTGAACTGTTGGATTGACTCTATCAGTGTATACAGTCAGCTCTACTTTCATAACCCGGGCTGCAGTACCCTGACGCGCCACCAGGGGGCCTGCTGTGATTATGCAAGTTGACAACGCTGGAATTGTGTAACTAACTCCGAGAGAATGTTTGGTTCTCTCTCTCAGTGGAAACATGGCCCGTTTACAGCTACGTGTCGTCTGTAAGGATCCCCTGGCTGTTGCTAAATGAAGCGCAAGCACAGGATAAATCCATTATGTAACGTTAACATTAAACTGTAACCTACAGTAATGTTGGGCTGCGACAAAACAGCGGCTGTTAGTGACAGGCTAGTTACGGAAACACCGCCATTGGTCTGTAAAATAAAAGCAAACCAACGGCCACCTTTCAGCAAATATTACGATTTACAGGTCACAAAATGCCACACATGGACAAAGAACACACTGCCAGAGCTGCATAAAGCGATGCTGGTGCTATAAAAGGCGATAATACACGGAATTGGGTGTTAAAAGTTACAGCGAGGGTTGTAATGTGAAAGTCCTGACAGGAAGTTGTACTCTAACATCTCCGCTAGCTTAACCCCCGTTTACGAAACGATGATGCCAATGTCAGCGGCGTGCTGTTGAGTTACCACCGAACAACGCCACCCCGTCACCCGAAACTGCCTTTAAACTGCTCCAAAGAAACACAGCAGCACAGTTTGCTCTGTGGCGTTTAATCCCGAGCCAAATTATGAAACTTGAAGGTGTCCCTTCACGGCTTTCACCGGGCTAACTTAGCTCCACTGTCACACTCACATTGGATCAAGCGACCGGCTCTGCCCAGGACTGCCATCATGGTTTCCTGTTTTCACCGCCGATAAAAGTCTCTGTTCCCGCTGAGATGAAGGCTGGCTCCAAGAGTAACACTCCTCACTGACTCACTGGCCAGCCCGATGTGTCCACCAGATTTGTTCAGCTACCGCCGGCTGGCTGTCTGTCCACACTCCTGTCAAGTTTGGTAACGATAACAGACACTTCCGGTTTGCAAATTCAAAATAAAATCCTCGATGATGCAATATTTTACATAGGGTTTTCCTGAGGATTCATGACTCATTTTATTCATATTTTGTGTATTTTATATGTAATTATTGACTTTTCCATTTTCACTTGTCATTGTTAGATTGTATGTCACTGTTGTAATTGATATTTTATATCTTCTCCGTTTCAATAAAGAAACAGAAAAGATAAAGATTTCACGGGTGAAAATTTAAACATAACTTATCAAAAAGAGTGTACATGTGGAACAAATTTAAATATGTAATATCTTTTTTAAAATATACAGTTTATGAGTAATACAGAGACAGACATTTTCATTTAAATTGTGAATTAATGGGGATCCATGTATAAGGTATTTAGAAATGTGTGTGCAAAACATTTATTGAGCAAAAATAACAATTAGTACTAAAAGGACATTTTTATTAAATTCTAATCTTGATGTTTGACTTAAAGTGTTTTCAAAGACTAATGCAGTTTAGTAACTATAGGTCTGTTAAAGGGTATTCACAGTCACAATTGTATTTATATATTAATAACCATATATAGTTATTTTATGGTAAAATACTGAATGAGGATATGAACGATATCAGGCTTTTATTGTGGAGAAAATAAACCTTTCCGGTCTATAGATTGCGTACTCTGGTTCTCTTGACGCAGAGCGGTATTAGTATCAGTATTAGTGTAGCGTCACATCTACGTTGCTCTGAATTAGAAGATAACTCCGCCCCCGCTCGTGCCGGTTACACCCACACCAGAGACAGTGTGTGTGTGTGTGTGTGTGTGTGTGTGTGTGTGTGTGTGTGTGTGTGTGTGTGTGTGTGTGTGTGTGTTCAGATATAGTTTATCAGTCCTAACAGTCACAGTGTAACCCTGTTTCTGGTTCTGGAAGAAGAAATGAAGGAAGACAATTAGAATGGACTATATAAGATTGAAAGAAATGTCAGTGTTGTTTTATGTTTTGTAAAACTTAATAAAGAATGTTTCATATATTTTCACATTTTTCTTCCTGGTAGGCTTAAATTATGTGGCCAAAAGTATATGGACACCCTGTCCACAGCCACTGTAGCTACTGTCTGGGTCACTTTGCATATAAACATACTTTTGGCCATGCAGGGTACCTTACTCCTTCAGATCTGGACAAATCTTAAAGTAACTAACTGCAACTAATGCGAATGCATTAATGAAGAGTGCACAATCAGTTAGAATACATTCATGAATAGTTAATAGATACATTATTATAAGAATAATCATGGTTTCAGATTAATTGTAGTTCACACAATCTACTTTTTACAAATCTACTCCTTTATGAAAACGAGATTTGAGAGCACTACTGAAGGAACAGTAACCTGTTCAACTGAATGAAATGAATGTGATGTTGAGGAGCAGGGCACACCTTTAAGAAAATAAAACATCCTTGGTCTTCCTGGAGAACATTTCTTTGAGCAGGTTGTTTTTTGGAACTGCTCGGATTCCTTTAAATCTGACCCGTTTTTCTAGAACTGAGGTCTAAAGCCGCATTTCCTTCTTCCTTTTAAAATCAGTTTGCAACAATAAAGCAGGAAGCCCACGAGGAACCAGGAAACAAACAAAGCAAGAAAACAACAGCTGCTGAAGAAGGAAGTCCTCACATACACAAGCTCTTCTCTGTCTGTCTGTCTGTCTGTCTGTCTGTCTGTACCACAGAGACAACGTTCCTCCAGTGTGTCAGTGTCTCTGAAGAAGAGTCTTCCCATTCATGTGCGGCTAGTCAGTCAGTTTTCTCGGAGCAGCATCTAGTGGCCATTAGAGGAACTGCAGCTCAACTCATTTTAAACACTACTGCTCACTGGTCACACTGCTAAGCCACAAGCTAACAGGAAGCTGTGGGACCTTGTTTGTTCTTTAGGCAAATCCGCTAATAATGCTAATATGATGGGAGTAAAACTTTTATTTAAAGATTATAAGGAAATTTGTTTTTATTCCTGAGTACCTGGAATTCCTTTGTCTTTGAGTGAATAGACAGTACCGGTATACATTTATGGCAAAAAAAACCAACCTTTTCTCCTAGTTACGACTCACGTATGTGAATGTGAAAATATCCTGTAACGAAAATATAACCTGTAAGAAAATATGAAACATAACAAGATAAATGTTATAAGAAAATGTTATTATAACATGTTTGTCATAATAACATGAAAATATGTACCATAAAATATCTTATATATGTGCGGTGTATCTTATAATATAAAAATATCTTATTTCACATGATACTGATACCGTACTATAACACACACTTAACCTATTTTAGTTCAATCTACTGGTTTTCCATTATATTTCATATATTTTATATCTTTTACATAAGGGAAAACCAAAAGATCCAAACAAGGATGAAACCCAACCCACCAGACACCTGAAGAAAAACCCTCGTACAACCATCCTTCAGAATGCCATTTTATTTAAGTGCAGGTTACTTGTAGTACTTTAATAGTATTAGTATTAGAAGTAAAATGTTCCCAAATACATGAACAGTGCACATCCACAGACTGATCTACTGACATCACAGGAACACAAACGTTCTGTATCCGTCACTGACTGTTGCTAATTTGATACGTTTTCCACAGAAACATTGCATTAAAAAAACAAAATCAAAAGAAAATAAATTAGAGACCTTATTTCATAGTTGTGAGAACAGATTAAGTTGTTCGAAAGATAAGATTACGAGATAAGGTGTCTCTATTTATTTGTCTTTGATGAATGTGCTTCCATAGTTTTCTCAGGTGTTCATCCAGGTTTGTTTTGAGGGAATCTTGTTTTTATTCCTGAATCTGACATGCAGAGTTGCATGCAGACAGATTTTACAGGATTGGATTTCCTGACTGGCTGGTGGACTGTGCCGTTTATTCTTTTTACAGTTTTCCATAACATTCTGCACATATTAACTTAAAATGTGTGATTATGCAGCTTTGTAATTTTACTCCTGCAACTACATTTGTAAGTTTTTTACTATGTTGTTGTTTAGCAGCATTCAAGATCACATTTGAGACATTGTTAGATTTTTTTCTAGAACTTGTAGACACAATCACAATAAACTACAGTGTCGATTAATTAATTCATATTGGTTAAATAATCAACCAACATGAAGAGAGGCAGACGTGATCAGATTCAGGTTTTAAGTCAGAACAAACAAGGAGGAAGCAGTGAAGTTTGAGGCGGAGCACAGCAGGTGGGGTTTCTAACTCTGTCTGTGGTGAGACATCATGCAGCTCACTACAGATTTAACTCTTCATGATCCAGGATAATACAGAACATAAAACAATATTGTGGTGGCACCTTTTATAGCTAACAGAGCGCTGCCACATGCCAGGTCAGAGTGTGTGTGTGTGTGTGTGTGTGTGTGTGTGTGTGTGTGTGTGTGTGTGTGTGTGTGTGTTCAGGGTCGGCAGCGCTGGATGAATCGTGGGTACAGGCAGACGTCTCGGATGTGATGTCTGTTCAGCATCCAGGTGAGGAAACGCTCCAGACCGAGACCGTAACCGCCGTGAGGACATGTACCATACTTTCTCTGAAACACACACACACGCACACAGAGCAGACTGTTAATACCCACCGTTACTGAAACACACAGTAAGGCAAGGGGCCCACTTATACTAACGGGCAAGGTCTAGACAGATGTGGAGAATCCACAGGTGAGCAGGGCTATGGTGCAACAAAGCCAAACAAACAGAAAAGAAGCTCTCAGTTGTCTGTTACCTGGTCAGTGTACCAGTAGTAGGGGGTCGGGTCGATTCCCTCCCTCTTGTATCCCTCCAGCAGCTCTTCAGAGTCCCAGATACGCATCGAGCCTCCGACAATCTCGCCCACATTTGGCATCAACACGTCAACCTGCAGCACAAACAAACACACAGCTCATCAGTTAGACAATAAGGCTTCCACACAGCTTTAAAAGGTGGCACCCAAAGGTCAGCCTTTAGGTGGTGTATCACTTTAAGGCCCCAGTTCCCACATCAGCTCGGAGGGTTACTGTTCCATTTAGGTTAGAGCGCTATACACCGTAATACAACAGAAATGTGTCGAGATGTTGCTGTACAGTTTGTACTTAAATCATCTCTCTGTGTTGTAAATCAATGAGCTGGCTGCATTAGACAGAATTTGTGAACAGCCAAACAAAACAAACCTGGTTTTAGCAACAGATACAAAAGAGTGCAAGGGCTGGCAGTGTGAATGTATCATGTAATTTATCAAAAAGAAAAACTATATATTTGTTGGTTGCTTTATGGATGGCCATGTTGGTCGGTCGGTTGTTCCACCAGTTTGAGTCCAGACTGAAATATCTCAACAACTGTTGGATGGATGGAATTTGGTGCACTGGCTTTGGCAGTCTCACTGACTTTTCCTCTAACCCCATGGAGTCGATTTGTCCAATAATGTATGACCAAATACTTGCAGAACTAATAATATTCCCATCAGCCTTTTGTTTAGTTTTAATTTACCAATGTTATCATGCTAACATGTTAAAATATGATGGTGGAGATGGTAAACACTGCAAACAGCGTTGTCACAGCTGTACCCAGGTACCTCACAGAGCCGCTAGCACGGCTGGAGACTCTTAATCTTATATATGTGTTCAAAGCATGGATGTATTAAGGAAGAACTGGATTTAGCGTCTGATGCTGGTCTCCGTTTGTTCCTTTGGAAGTTGCTCAGCGGTGCGTGGAGCCAAAAAAGCCACTACCTGCAGCACAGACACTGCCCAGATAAATCCATACACCAGAGACGTCTGCCTGCCGAGCTGGCTACCTTTCAGTTTAGCCCTTTGCTAACTTGAACGGAGGTAAAATGATGGAGTCGTGTGGATATACTCGACTTTATAAATGTTATCAGACTGCCTGGATCAACTTCTGATAGTGAAACATCTCATTTCACAGAGGTTGTGGCACCATCCACCCCTTTTACAGCTGCTTCTTTAACTATGTGAGTTTATGGGGGAAAGTCTTTTGGGGCCGCTATGCATTAAGGGACATTGCCATGGCTGTCATTACACAGGCTGGCCACTATGTCAAATTGGCTTCAAAGCCTGATGCATTGCCTGGTTTGGTTCAGTGGGAAATAAACGGCTAAAAGTTATTGCGATTTGAAAAAGGCGACATGAAAAACTACTCGTACTGTAACAGAATTTTCCAGAAAATTTACTTGTTGACTTACAATGTGCTATAAAATGGCATTTAGGGGTTATAGAAGATATCATTCATACTGTCCATCCACTTCAAAAACGTCAAAAATACATTTAGATACCCCAAGTTCAGTTAGATTGATGTTGAGGTTCATACCGACTCAGTGAGGCGTTTGTCATCATCACAGCGCTGCATGTAGAAGGACTTGATCTCAGCAGGGAAACGACAGAGCAGGATGGTCTCGTTGATGGAGTCTGTCATCAACCTCTCTGGAGCCTCTGGGATGTCCTGACAGTAACAAATCAAAACAGAGTGGTTAATATCAGACTGAGGCCACAAAAACTAAAAACGGGACATAAAACATTTATTAAAGTATGTTTGAGTAATCATTTCTTAAAGTAATATTGGTATGAATGTGGTGACACAAATATCTTGAGCCCTGTGAGCTCACAGAAACAGGAGACAAGTGTTGGTCACGTGTTTCTGACATATATTAGAGCTCCAGTTGACTGCAAGGACAGCTGTTCCCCCTACAGGAGAAGTGTACAAACTGCAGGTGAGCTGAGACCCTTCTTAGACTGGATCTGCTGACCTGCTGCTCCACAGACGCTCAACGAAAAAACAAGTGAACTTCAGACTGAGAACAGCACAAGCTCACTTTACTTGTCATTGTCTGGCACTACCAGGTCTGGGAGAACAGTTTGACTTTGTCAAAGTCTGGGAAAATAACCCTAGTGATAATAAATACATTTTTACATAATAACTCATTTAAAAACCCATATTCTAATAACTAATAATAGGATTACTTGAAACGAATTGTGGGCTACCTTTATAAGTGTCAATTGGGAGAGCTCTGCTGACAATAACTGTGTTACATATTCTGAGGGGTGTGTGTGTTTCGTACCTCTCCAAACTCGTAGTAGGTGCCGTCGTCCTTCTTGACGTCGTGCTCTCTGAGCCACTCGATGGCTTCAGTGTAGTTCATCCTCTTAAACGGCCTCTTGGGGGGTTTGAAGTTCTGGAAAAAGTGATTAAACAAAATATCAACATTGTTAGGAAATCACTATGGAATATCAAATATCAAGTCCATCTGCTAAACATCACAAAGAGGGCTGTAAAGTGAGACCGTTTTATCAACTGCTGTTAACAAGAAAGAACTTTGAAGTTCTCCATGGTTACTGATCGTATCAGTCTATCATCAGAATGCATAATGAATGAACGTTCTATCAATCCTCAGTTTGTTTCAGCAGTAAGACACACAGACACACACACACACACACACACAGACACACACACACACACAGACACACACACACACACACGCTGACGTACGGGGTTGATGTCATAGAGCAGCGGAGCGGCGGGGGACTTGAGCACTCGGTCCACCACGTCACACACCAGATCCTCCAGTCTGTTCAGTAGATCCTCAAAAGACATGAAGGGACACTCGGCCTCGATGTGAGTGTACCTGAACACAGAAGACAACTCAACAATGTTACAGAAATAAATACTCAGAATGCAGGAGGCTTAAAGGCTCAGATTCAGAAGACAGAAAACAGTTTCATCAGCGTACGGAGATGAGATGTGGTGAAATCTACAGTTTGTGACTGTAGTGTAATTAATGTTATCTATTTATTTACCCATTTATGTTTAAGTTTGCGATTTGATTTCCTGTACTTTGCAGCTACAGTAAGCTACAGTAGCAGCACTAACAAATGTGTTATCAGCAGACAGTGCTCAACTTCATACACAGCTATGCACACGTAAACCCACTACTGCACTAGGTTGAAGCCTATAAGGCTTGGGATTGGATGTCACACAACATTCAAGGTGCTCAGGATTAACCCACGGTGGGACTCACAGTGGAAAGTTTAATGAGGATCAAAATCGAACACTGTGGAACCAGGAAGGCAACCTGTAGCGTCTGAAGACAAAAACAGCTCATTCTAAAAGGTAACAAACACAATTATTCTGATATTCAGGTTATTGGACACTAATGAAAAAATACCTATGAATATTATATTCTATTTCTGACAATAGATCCTCCTCAAGGTTACACACTGGACCTTTAAATCCTGTCAGGCACAGCTTAATATGTTCATTGGTCTCATCAGTTTACCCAGAACACTGTGACAACCAACCTTTTCTTTAAGTGTTAAAGTTGTCGTCGTTGTCTCAGAAGTTTTGACCAGACGGAGCACATTGTATGCTGTGGCAATTACCCCAGCTGTGTGGCTTCAGGGCAAATATTTGGGTGCGGCCAAAGTGTGCACTGGTGTCAGTGACTGAGACAGTTGCTGTCGTGAATTTTAGAAATCTACTTCAATAAGGGCTTTACAGTACAGGGGAAAGCTATTAGACCTGCAACAATTAGTTGATCAATCAATTAGTTGTCAACTGTTAAATTAATTAATACTATTTTAACAATCCATTAATTATTTATCCAATTCCCCCCCGCCCCGAGTACTCACTCAGACAGGTGTCTGCGGGTGCGGGACTGCTCGGCTCGGTACGACTGAGCAATACAGAAGGTGTCGCCTAGGGCGGGTATGCAGGTCTCCAGGTAGAGCTGGGAGGACTGCGTCAGGTACGCCTGCTCGCCAAAGTAGTTGAGGTTAAACAGCGTGGAGCCGCCCTCCACCTGAGTCTGCACCAGGGTCGGAGGAGTGATCTACACACAGAAAAACAAACAGTTAGAGAGCCTGTGATCCTGAGCTCCCAGGTCTATCTGAAACAGAACGTGCGTGTGTGCGTGTGTGCGTGTGTGTGTGTGTTCTGTCAAACTCAACAGTTATATGAATTCGCTAAGTTGGGTTCTAGGGTTGGTAAGAGTCTTTTGTCCCAACCAATCAAAGACTGTGGCATTGTCATGCTTATTCTCCCAACAAACTGTATGTACAGATTTTAGGTGAATTATTGAGTTTTACTTCTTATATATTCAAGTTAGAATCCTTTAAAATAAAACCTTTTGATATTATTTCTGGTTGCCATTTATTCCACAATAGCCATTCACTTACATTCTAAACTACCTCTCTTTTTTAATTCCCACACTAATCTTCAGAATGAAAATACAGAATTCTGAGTAAACCACACATTCCCGTTGTCAGTGTTCCTGTCTGTAATTTTAACTGGCTGACTCATTGGTGTGCCGCCTGTCACCTGCAGCTCATTTTCCTGTGCCTTGCTGTTGTGTGGAAAATGTCTCACACCGTGTGCAGCATGAAATCAGATCACAGCAGCAATTATTATTGACTGAATTCTAAAAGGTTCACATCCAGTGGCAAGTCAATCTGGTATATTTATCACCTTTAATTAACACAATATGAGTTTGTTTGGCTGCACTGAATTTAGAAATAACACTATACAGAGTCAATAAGGGATTTGAATGGATTTGAATTTGATAAGAAGATCTGGTGCTGCATTCATATTTGATAAAATGCTACTAAAGCCAAATCCTTCTGTTCACTTATTCACAGATATTAGATAAGACTATCAGCTAAAGACTACAACCCTAGGCTACGTGCAGACATTTGCAGATTAAATATGTTGCCAACTCAAAATTACAACCTCATATGAGTTCACTCTGATAAACCTGCAGTGCTGCAATAGTAAGATGTTAGGACACGTTTAGAATAGGCTGATTATCTTTTTAAGATGGAATTGGTTCGCTGCACAAAACACAAAGCTTAATAGAAAAGACTGCACACCCAGAGTGCTGTTTACACTCACTGAAAAGCTTTATACCCAAATGTTTTGTACATTAATTTTTAGTATACATGAAGAGCAATAAGGAAAAAAAAAAAGTTAGTGAATCCAGGTATTGTATCACCCTGGAACTGGCTCCAACAGGACACCAACAATCAGAACCCAACCCTACCACAGATTTATTCTCTTCCTTTTAAAAGTAATAAATTAGTAACAACAAATCGGAAAGTGCCTCAACAGCAAAAAGGGATGAATTTGACAGTGTGAATCACCTCGTAGTATCCGCGGTTGAAGAAGTGGTCCCTGAAGCACTGTGTGACGGTGGATCGGACCCTGAGGATCTTGGAGACGTTCTCTCCTCTGATCAGCATGTGCCGGTTGTTCAGCTGGACGTCCACGTCCGACTCCTCGTTCAGCAGGTTGTCGGCCCCGCCTGCCGGAGCTAGGCCAATCAGCTCCCAGAAATCGCAGTGCAGCTCGTGGCCACCGGGCGCCTGGGAGAGGAAGACAGGATTATTTTACCATGTGGCATTTGAGGAAGATGTTTAGTTCCATTGTTTCTTTTCCAAAACACTGAGATCAGATCTCCTCAGCTGAGGTTCAACTTAGGGCTACTACTAATGATTCATTTTCATTATTGGTTAATCTGGTGAAAATCAGACGGGACTCAGGCAAAAACTTCACAGACGAGGTTAATGTATTAAAGTTGTATTCATGTTACGTTTAGTGACGTTTACCAACTTCGTTCCTCACTCTCCAACCAACTCTGTGCTTACCCAGAAGCCATAGCAAGTTACTTAAAAATTACCGTAAAATTTCTCTGGGTTTGTTGTCAATTGTTCACTATGGGTATAGGTAAATGGCCATCAAAATGTCCCAGAGCTAAAGGTCTTCAAATGTCTTGTTTAGTCCGACAGTCTGAATCCCAAAGCCATTCAATTTACAGCGATATAAAGCAGAGAAAGGCAGCAATGTTTCCCAGCTAGTTTTCTCAGCGCAGGACAAAGACTTCCCAAACTTTCTGTGACAGCAGGGCATTGGGATCAAAAGAGAGGAACTCTTCTATTCAGTACTGACAGGGGCGCCGCCAGGAATTTTGGGGCCCCATGACAAAAAAATCTAATTGGGCCCCCTCTGCGCAGCTGTTGTCACCACATCTCTAGGACCTAACTGTCCCATCAAAAAAGGCTTGCAACTGTCTTGCTTCTTGTAGTTCAATACTAGTACTAGCACAATATTTACTGCTGGTGATTTGTACATGCATGCAAGTCTGCATACAGTATGCAGTTCACTATTTGACGCAAGATTAAAAGCAACCATAAAATGCATACTCACTGTTTCCAACTGTCCAGCATCTAGAACAGACAGTAGGTTGTTGGTTTTTTTATTTTATTTCATAATGATCATTATGTGAGAAAATAATTGTTATTAATGTGTTTGAATTTCTGTCATTAATAAATATTTAATTTTCTTTTTTGTAATGGTAAAAAGAGCATGAGAGAAATCCCCACAGACTCCCTGCAATGATGCTAACTGGCCTGTCATTGAACACAACGTTGCTCAGCTTCTTCACTGCGACAGGGAGGGGTACAGTTACGGGGAGACTGGGGTGCTGCTGACTCATCTGTTGTTAAGTCTGCTAAAAGGGGCAGGGACAATGATTTAATATGAATATCTTGCTAAACGTTTCCCTGAACTGATTAATGGTGATTAAATGTAGGCTAACACTAGTCTGTAGCTGGCTATCTTATTTCCCTATGGACATTAAGCCAACAGGTTAATACCACTCACAGACTATAGGCTCCTTTCTTGGTGAAAAACTGGGTTACAGATTGACATCCTTTCCTTTGTCTTTCCTCCCTTTCCTTTTTTGAAAACCAGATTTTGATTTACTAGTTAACATTGTGATCACTGTAGTTCTGGCGCATCTACTGACTGCAACTAAACACCGTCACTGATAAGTGTGCTAAAGCAGGACCAAACCATTTCATGCAGATACAGGGGGGTGGTCGGTCAATATGGATGTTTACTTTTTGGTCAATGGGGATATTTAACTTTTACTGCCACAAACAAGTAAAAACAATGAGATCATTAATTTTATAATTATATTTTAAATATATATACTGAATGATGATGGTTTAACAATTTTATATTAGTTTTTACCTATTTTTTGGGGCCCCTGTCAGTCATGGGCCCTTGGAATTGCCCTAACTTTCCCCCCTATACCGCGCCCCTGAGTACTGACATTAAGTAATCACCATGTCTGACTAAAACTGAAACTGATACTAAAGCCACTTTCACTTTGGACAAAAAAGCCACTAACAATGGCTTTTGTCTTCAGTGGGAAAGGGTACAATTGGCATTCATTCCCAGGTCAAATAGCTGAAAAACAACACCCGGATGGACTGCTAATTTGCAATCTTTTTCCGGCCCAAGTGATATGTTGTTTATTGTTTTGTTTTTTTTATCGTCAATGGGAACAGCGTACCATCTTGGGCAACAAGCAACACTGGCAAGAAGAGATTTCTGAGGGGAAGAGGAACGGAGAGTGGTCAGTTGACGTTTTGTAAAATGCAGGCACAGTCCTGCCATTAGAAAAACACTTTTTTGCAGTGTATCAGAACTCGCATCAATACAATAATTGGATCCCTAACAGGGTCAGGTATTTACAAACACGCTGCATACATATGTAGAATCAGGTTACACTACATGCAGTGTTTCCTCTATGTTGATTTTGGAGCGGCGGCCCGCCGCTGTTAAATGTTCGGACAGGCCTGCCCCCACTGCTAAAAAAAAACCCTAGAGGAAACACTGACAGATTTCCTGCGTAACCTGATTTGACTCAGTAAGCTGGTCTCCTGTGTCCATGTACATGTAGTGAAAGTTTTGACTGCAGCAGGAAGCACCTGTTTCCCCTCAGGAACTGGAGTGACGGTCCCATACAGAGCTACAGTACTCTCCGTAGACAACACCAAGCCATTGTAGCACTGGCACTGAAGACAAGAACAAGAAAATAAGTTAGTTTGCATCAGAGAACAGTCTGAAGCTTATATTATATACGTATTCTATTGAGTTCCTATGAATCTGCATATCTAAGTAAATTTATTTTTTGGTTGGATTTTATCATTTCAAACATTTTTCAATTCACACTTTTAGAAATGTGTCTTTGTTTGTATTATTATATAACACAAATTAAGTTATTAAGTTGTACCAGTTCATCAGACAGAACACACTGGAGGAAACCAGTTCCATCTCTCAGCACAATGAACATCAGGTTCTTCCCTGTAGGAGACAAAAGTATATACAGTGAAGAAAAACTGGTGTCAAACTATCTGTCAATCAAGTTGAAAGTAAGAGGCATTTTGAATTGAAGTGTTGCATTTTCTGCTCTGAAGCCAGAGGTAGAAACAAATATGCCACACAAATATCTACCGTCTCTCTGCACTTTGATTCATTTATTTAAACTGCTATCAACAACTACAAGTAAAACACTAGTTTCTATTTTCATGCATCAGGCTCCTCACCCTGTCTCCTGAGGCGATGAACCCATCCAAACACTTTGACTCTCTGACCTCTCTTGGCCTCCAGAAGACGGATTTTAACCTGAAAAACACAAGTCAACGCTCATCTTTAGGTCATTGTCACAATAAGTTGGGGCTGTATTTTCGGTTGGTGGTGCTGACAAACATACGTCTGTCGCATGGAGATTCAACAGTCAAGCACAGAAAGTTGGCAGTGAGTACCTGGTGAATTGGTAATCTTTACTAATTCCTTGCTCAGACAGTTGCTGATACAGAGCAACATTATGCCAATTTGGCTTGTGTTCAGGAAACATGAATAATCAAGCCCACCCTTGCTTTAAAGATGACTTGGCTTCTTACAGTTCAAGAGAATTGGTTTGGTTGTGGTTTAGAAAGAAATGCAGTTTGAATGGTCTCCATTCCTATTAAAACCATAAAAAGCTAGTTACATTACCAATATGTGAACACATGGTTCAATCACTGTAACCAAACTCCAGGATCAAAACAGACACAAATGGTTTCAACAGATACAACATGAGAATAAACAGCACGATGAGCAAAGGGAGGGAGGTCAAAAACAATCCAAATACAATAACACTTTATTTAGCAATTATAAAGGAGTGTATAAACACTCACAGGACTATAGGAATAGTCTGGAAAATGCACTTATTTCTGTCAGAGTGAGGTGAGACTGATTCCACTCTCATATCTGTCCATTAAACATAAGGCTACAGCCACATTAATAAATCAGCTTTAGGGGTGCCAACAGGTGGATCTTGTGATCCCCGGAGCCAGGCTACCTGTTTCTGTAAATCTACTATGTCCATAAACTGTTTATAATACATTTTAACTGATGTTTCAGGAACGTGTTAAACGATAATATAAGATAGTTGTAGTAATATAAGTAAGTTATGAACACATTCATTTCAAGCATTCACTAACTGTTTATAAACATGTTACAAATGCTCTCTACTGTATGTAGAGTTGTGATTAACAACAAATAAGTTATTAAACACTTCAAATGTCAACTACATTATGTATGTATCACAGTGTAATATAACCCTTCACTTAAATTATTATAAGAAATAAAAACGCTAGATAGTAGGTTAAAATTGTTTTAGCGGTTATTATTAATTAGATATTATTAATAGAACATTAGGACCGATTTAAGAGTAGAAACAAGATGAAATGTGAGAGACTGACGGTTTCAGGTTTAGGCAGGCTGGGGTCGTCCACAATGGTGATCTTCTTGGCTTCTTGCAGGTTCTTCTCTCTCCTCTCGTTGTCGTCTGCCTGCACAACAAACATGTAGCAAATATTTAAAGGCACTGCTTCTTGGTCATATAGATTAGAGCTCAACTAGAATAATGAACAGTAAAACAGAAAAAACAGGAACCATCTATGGGTTTTATGTTGCTCTAGCAGGAGCTGCTGAAGAGAGCGGTAGAACACACACCTCTTTCTTGTCTTTGGCATCGTTCTTCATCTGCTCGCGGTTAAAGGCCTTCTTTGCGTTCTTCATCTGCGTCTTGGAGATCACTGCCCAACGCTGAGGAAGAAAGACGTACATGCAGGGACTGAATCATTTCCTGTGCATGAAGCAGGTAGATATGATGAAGATTAAAGTGAAGAAATGAGAAAAAGATGCTTTTAAACCAACCTCTTCCTCCTTCTGTGACTCTACGTAGATGGTCGGGAACGGCTCCTTCCCAGCAAACATCAGAGCCTTCATTGTTCAGAAGCACAATGAGATGCTAGCATTAGTGCAACTGGATCAACCAGCGGGGAAAATATCAATATATCCTGCTACTATTTCTACTACTAATAATAAATCCTGTAGCATGAATTATAATGAAAGTGAACAGCAGAGATACGATTATAGTATAGTATGATTATACACTAATGAAAACATAATGAATATTACATTCCATTTCTGCCAATAGATCCTCCTGAATGTTACACACTGGACCTTTAAGACACACGACTGTTTACCTTGAGAGGAGTTTTGAAGGGTTTCTGCTCCGTGCCGTCCCCATCCTGGTCGCTGCCACATTTGTCCGACACGTACAGCTCACCTGTGAAACAGAGGCAGAGTGAGACTCGCTCACAGTCATAAAATACCCGTGGGAACCCTGAATGTTTTACCTGGGAATGAATACAGATTTACATATTCGGTAAGAGCTGTAGAGCTTGGCCAAGTGCCACTGACTAACACATTGTTGGCTTTGGTGTTTTATGTTATGTGTCGACAACAATATCCGGTTTTCACTGAATGATGGATGCAAAAAAAATCCACAGTAACGATATTACGATATCTATCTGGGGGGAAAATGCTATCAGTCAAATTTATCTTTAACTTTTATTGTGCATATTTACTTGCATCTGTGTATTATTAACATAACAACACCTAGTTTCCACGAGGACCCTCCTGATTCACAAAGTGGCAAGATGAGACAAAGAACTGATTCTCCCTCAGATAGAAAAGTCTATTTCCAGTCTTGTCCAGCCTTGCAGAAGGAGGAGTCAGGTTTTGAATTTTTGCCTCCTGGAGCAAAAGTGAAACTGGACAAACATTTTCTAAGTGCTTAGTCATCTGCAGAGTGATCTGAAACCTCCACATTAGAGTTCACTGCACACCAGCACTTTTGTCAAAGGCTGGAGGCACAGCTTCCACATTGTCAACAATGACACCCATCTATCAAGGCAATCACAGGCGAAAACATAAACTAAACTATATGGCCAAAAGTATGTGGACATGCCATCCAAACGTGGCCATTAGTGTGCGGTTAAAACAGGCTCCACTCTTCTGGTTTCAGACACTCCAGCACATTTTGGAACGCAGCTGCAGAGATTTGTTCCCATTCATACACAAGAGCATTTAATGAGGTCTAACACTGATGTTGTGTAATCGTGGCCGGCTCCCAGTCAGCGTTCCAGTTCAACCCAATGGGGTCGTGTCGGATGGGGCTGAGGTCAAGATCTGTCTAGGTCTTTCACGCCATCATTGTAATGCTGAATCACCAAGAGTCACTCCATGTTAACCTTACAGTAAGACATAGACATGACTATTTGTTATGCAGCAGGTGTCTACACTATAATGTTTCTTTGAAGAACAGAAGCTCATCACAGTTCCACCTTGTGCTTAGAACAGAACAGAACAAACACAGATATCTCCAGGTGGACCCACACTATACTGACCCTGTATTTGGTGTCACGCAGAGAGAGGAAACTGAAAGCACATCCAGTATTTCTAACGGGTCGCATATTGTTGACATTCGGTACAGGGATCGACCCTGCTCACTATGGTACATCGCCTGTTGACTATATGACGAATATAATATAATTGTATTCAATATACCGAGGTCGGGTTCACTCACCGGGGTAAGAGACTGACGCAGCCTCTTAGCGGCTGCATTGCAAACTGACAGCTGTCACGGCTAAATATTTCCCTCTCAGTGGCTCAGTTTGTATCCGTACGAACTGTCGTTGGTCCGGCAGCCGCACAGAAGTTCAGTGACTGTATGACCCTGCTCCGTATGAGAGCATATCGAAGCAGACACCTGAAAACGGCGTTAGCTATCATGCTAACTGCTAACACCACAGCAACTGATGCAATACGGAGGACACACATGTCTCCGGGAGCTCGCTCACGAGCTGGCTAGCTCTGGCTACGCTCATTTCTTTTCTTACCCACTGAGACTTGTTCCACACCTTTACTTATCTCCGTCGCCATGTCAGCCCAGGTGCCACGACAGTCCGCTGAGGAGGGGAAAGTAAATAGTTTATATTTTTTTAAAAATGGAAGAGGCGGCCGCCGGTGGGGTCTCCTCAGCTGCGAAGGTGCAACTTTACATCAGCCAGACGGCAGCTGCCTGTAGTCGGCGGAGAGGAGGAAGTGGGTCGGCTGCTGTTTCCGTTCGGCACATTTCCCCAGCAATGATTGGTGAACGCGGGAACGTCACTGCCGAAACAACTCATCCGATTGGTCAATTAATCAAACACTTATCACGTCACTCAGCACTTGAGACAAATCTGTTTTGTGCGCATAAATAAAAACAAAAGCAAATTACGACAGACGACGAACATAATAAGCACAGAGTGTGACACACACAAATATCAAACACATTATAGGGTGAAAAACGCTAATGTAGAATATGTAGGCTATTGAATAATATAAAATACTTTTTTTTGGTTCAGTGATGTTTTAATGAACTTGGAAAGTCTTAAAAATACAAATACACATCGATTGATTTTAAAAATATTTAATATGTATTTCTAATGTATTAAAGTCAATAGCAATTGTGATGGAGAGTGACCTCAATGATATAGGAATAGGTGCCACTTAAGGCCTATGCAGCAGAACAGAAAGAGCTGAAAATATTACAGCAGCAAAACAAAGATACACCAAACAGAAGAACTATACAGCCCACACAGGTTAGAGGCTCAGTAACTACAATAGTCTATGTGGGGATAACAATGAGGGAAAATATCTTGTAATCTTTTAACAGTATTCCAATTAAGATGTTGCAAATATGAAATATCTAAGGTGTTATGAACTAATTTTCTGAAGAAACATTACAAGTTAATTATTATAATCTAACCACACACATTTAAACCAAAAGAAAATGCAAATAATCAGTATTTTTGTATTTTAATAATAAAATCTTCTTTCTTCTAAAATGTCTTAGTGTACAGATATTTTAACATTAAAACATGAAAGGAGAAGAAAATGAGCAGTGATTACCACCATGGCTGAAAAGACAAAACGCACCAACAGAGTCTGTAAATAAGCTGTTGGCTGGTATTGTCTTGCATCTGTAGGTTTTAATCTTCTGTATTTAAACCCTTAGAGATTTCAGCAGATGTTCCATTCACATACAAACTGAGTCCAGCACAGAGCGGCTGAGTGAATGTGGTCTGGACTCTGTGGAGGAGAGTCATGGTCTCAGAGACGCTGTAGAAGGACAGAATACCTGCCCTGTGATCCAGGTATACTCCCACTCTAGAGGACTAAGGGCCAGAGATGGAAGTTCTGATGTTGTTATGTCTGAATTCATAACCATTGTTGAAACATTGTAATGCCCAAGACTTGTCATTGTTTCCAAATCCACTTTCATCTCCTTTTCTGCTAATATCCTTGTATGCAACTGCTACAAAAACTTCATCCCCGCTCCACTCCACCTACCAGTAGCAACGCCCAGTCAGACTTTCTCTACACAAAACCTGAGGCCAGGTAATAATTCTGTCTGGGTGAGGGTAATACCGGTCACTGTGGGAAAGATGCCAGTTCACATGTTGTGCCTTTATGTTATCCTCAACCACTATATCGAGGGCTTGGAGCCAGAGGGGCGTAAGTGGCTTTTGACAAACTTTACAGGAGAGACAAAACTAAATTTTGACCACACTTCAATCACCTGTATTATTAACCTTAAACCACAAACATTGCAACCACAGGCTTACATGAATGAGTATTTAAGTAATAAACCTATGGCATATTAACACAATGAACATGTTCTAAAACATTTTAAAATCCAAAAAATATGGCAAAAACGTCAGATACGCCTTTTTGGCACCAAACATTTCCAAGTCTTCTATGGACATATTGGGCGTATCTGCTGAACAATGCAGAAAATAATTGGTCAAAAGGGGAATTGATTGAATAATTAACACTTCAATAACACTTGAACAAGTAATTCATTTTCATTTAACTCATTCATTAATATTTTTTTTCTTTTTTTCTCATTTCACTTTTCCATTCTGGGCAGCTGCTGAACGGTACAGACTGTATAAAAGTCACTGAACTTGCTAAACACACTTCTGATTGGCAATTCATGAGTTATTCAATTTATTTCATTACATTCATTCATTTTTTTTTTCAAATACTGTATACAATTGACAGTTCTCTCGTGTTCTTTTTACTCATTTCACTTTTCTTTTTTATTCAACCATTTCAATTACTCTGTGAGTCTATTCATTGACCACATCCAAAGAATCAAGTCGCGTCTTATTTGCTTTTCTGTTCACTAGTCTGTTTAGTTCTACTCACTGTCCACTGTCAGAGCATTGTAGAACTCTGCGTATGTGTGAGGAATACTCCCATTGCTGCATTTTCTTAACTGGTGGGCATCAGTTATCCTTATGACTTTCCTTCTCACTGTCTTCTAAACGTCGGTACCATTCACAGTATTTGCACGCATCTTTCTTTGGAGTGTGGAAAGCTAGATTGAACTCAGTGTCGAACACCATTCTATAAAGACTTTGTTTTTCTGGTTTAATCTTCCACTCCTGTTCGCATTTCTCTTTATACAGCGCAAACATTCTTGGCACATTCAGAGATCCTTCCAAGTAGAGCTTGTTTGTATCTTTCCTGGAGTAGTGGGATTCAAGTTTTGGGAAAGACTTGATATGCTCTCGTATTTTGTCTTTGCTACTCTCAGGCACTTTGTTTTGAGGTGCATGCCGCCCTTTCTTGCTTGGAGGGGAAATTCCCAATTCACTAGACGGATGGCCGCCTGCAGACCTCGCAAATTCACATCAAGGGTCTTTAAAAAGAAGTCTTTGCATACCCTTATCTGTCTTCCCTCAAATGTTAGATAATACTCAAACAAATGAGTTCTTCTTGAGATTTTTCCACTGTTTCTTTTCCCTCTTTTAATAACATGATTGACAATGAAGTCTTTCTGCCTTGCTGCATCTCCCATCTCCCAATACTGTTGAAATATACTTTCCCTCACTGGCTCTGGGAAGTTCTGATTGCATTTTTAACGACAAGAGGCACAGTTCTTTTCCCTCACCTTCCTTCCTGGAACATGAATGCCATGTGAATTAATGTAGCTTTGGCCAGAATTTCTAAACCTTTTACGTTGGTTTCTTTTCCAATTTTCAACATCTCTCGGTCTTTTTCTTCCTCTTTGTGGTGTGTTGGCATCCTCTTCCTGGCCACTTTCAGCCCCTCCCTCCTGAACAAATTCTAGCACAATGTCTACTGTTTCAGTCCCTCGATCCTCTTCTGTCCCTCATCAATTGCATGATTTGTCTCCCTGTCTGTCTCTCTTCCTCCGTCTTCTGCTGTCTCCATGTGTCCCTGTCTCTCTTCCATCTCCTCATCTCTCTCCCTCATCTCATGCTGTGTCCCTAAATGATATCATTAATATTTATTAATATCCTACATGAACGCCCTGATACTAATAATTCAGGATTAAGGATTAGATAAGGTGAATGTTCAAACTTATTTTCTATGCAAGTCAGAAGTCACTTCCTCCATCATGTGCTGTCTCCATGTGTCCCTCAAGTTGATCTCTCTTCCTCACCTCATGTGGCTGTGTGCCTTAATGATTAACACATTAATATTTATTAATATAATATCCTACATGAGTGCCCTGAATCTATTAGTTCAAGGATAGGGTAAAGTAGATTATGAGAAAGTTCAAAAGAATATTCTATGTCAGAACACTAGGCTAGTTAGCAGGCACAGTTAGCCAGATCAGACCAAAACAATGGGATTAACGTTAGCCATGCTAGGCTAGGCTAGGCTAACAAGGTAAGGCTCTCAAGACCATGATTATGTCTTACTGTCATCACTCTTGTGAGGAAATGCATTCAAAAACAACTCTGACTCATCTTCAACTTCTTCAATATAGGATTCATCAGTTTGTTTCATAATATTCATCAAAATCTTTTCTGCCTCAGACAGTTCCATGTCTGCAGTTGTGTCAGCCATTTTGAATGATGTTTTAGGGCACCCACTACACTTACGCCCTTCTGGCTCTGAGCAAAAATGTGGGTCCTACATGTATTTTTCAGAGCCAGAAGGGCATTTTTGGATTCAGTGTGATTTGAAATAAATACTGTAAGAATTAACATGTCTTGGTTTCTGCTTGTGGCAGTAAAACATCCATTTCAGTCTCTTTTTTGGTCCATTCCTCACCAAGAATGGCCTGTAGTTTATCTCTGACCTCTGACACAGCTGCAGTTGCATCTTCAGTGCACAACAGAGAACACACATTGATGCTGGGTAAGTCTGTAGCTTTGCTAAGACGTGACAACGAGGTGTAACTGTAGAGAAACTGGGTGTGGTCCTCTGTGTGTGAAAGTTGCTCCAGCTCATCGTCTCTTCTCCTCAGCTCAGCAATCTCCTGCTCTACCTTCTCCTGGAGCTCGTTGACGTGAGTCACTTCAGATTTCTGACGAGATCTGATCTGCTGCTTTATGAATACAGATACCTCATTGTGACGAGTGCAGATGTTCTCCTGAAGCTTCTCGGAGGGGTCAACCAGCTTGTGTTTTTCAAAGGCAGCGGATTCATAGTGAGGCTGGAGGTGTTGCTCACAGTAAGAGACCAGACACTGCAGACAGGACTTGAGAGCTTTCATCTTTCTCCCAGAGCAGAAATCACAGGACACATCTCCTGGTCCGGCATAGCAGTGATCAGCTGGAGCAGCTTGAGGTTCTGTCTTCTTCAGCTCCTCCACTAAATCTGCTAACATGGTGTTTTTCACCAGGGCAGGCCTCTGTCTGAAAGTCTGTCTGCACTGAGGACAGCTGTAGACTTTCTTCTGATCTTCTTCATCCCAGTAGCTTTTAATACAGTTTTACAGTAGCTGTGTCCACAGGGAATAGTCACTGGATCCTTTAGTGGGTCCAGGCAGATCGAACAGCAGAGTTTTTCCTTGTCCAGTTCAACCCCTTGATGCGCCCTTTCACCTCCCACTATTGGTGAAAGTCTAATAGATTCACTTCCTGGTAAACACTGCCTTCAAAACCAGAAACTGGTCATACACAGTACGCTTGCTGATCTGCAGTGAATAGATCTTATCAGCTCTTATCAACATAGCATGTTGGTTACCCCCATCCCTACGCTGGCAGATCTGTGGAGGGGGCAGGAAGAAATAAATGTTGATGAAAGGAATTGGCTTTGAGAGGAAGGAACAAGAGGGAGTGGTAATGAGGGTTTGATTCATTACAGGAAGAGGAGCAGTTTCAGCGAGGCAGCATGGGTTTACAAGATCCAAAGTACAAGACACATGATGCAATCACCATGATACATGCCCACACAGACCTGAGCAGAGGTCTAATGGTTGGTTTTAAATAGCAGTGTATACTGAATCAGAAGTTGTGTAGATTAAGAAGTATGTCAATGCAGCCGTTTCTTGAATTTATTTTGAAATTAGTAAAAACAGGAAGTAGTGCTTGTTAGCTCCGTAAGCTTCTCACAGAGACCGAGGAGCACCTGTAGCAGTGGTGTCTGCTAGTTCGTCTCCCTCTTTTTTGTTTATCACTCCATGCTTCGTGAACTGTGTGAATGAGGTTTATGAGAGGTTTTTGATGAAGAATGTATTTTTGACCGTGAAGACTGCTACTGGGGAATGACTGCCGTTGGTTGATGAGCAGGCTAAAGTGTTCTACGGTGTTGGCTGTAATAAACATCTGTGAAAGGAACCGGAGTCTTGCATCCAATCAATGGGCGGCTTAAAGTATACTGGAATAATGTGCAGTAATTAATATGAGTTGTATCCACTTTTGTATGTTTGAGTCGGTCTCAGGCTATTGTTTTTGCAGCAGTATCACCTTCTGTTCAAACTAAGAAATGAACAGCTGTTAAATATCTTCTACTTGAGTTTTAAACCAAATATCAGTCATCCCTCCATGTGCACTGGTGTGTGTGCGCTTTGATGTTAATGAATTAATTGAAGAAAAAATGTAATCAATTTGTACCATCACACTTGTAAAGATAAAGAAACAGAAATATGCTGAGTTCAAATTTACATGACACATTTTTAACTGTTGAGGGTGGCAGCTAAAAACAGTTTCACTAAACTCTTTTTTCACATATGCTTTAAACACTGACTGCACTTTGTTGTGTTCTAGGGGGGAAATGACCTCAGTTATAGCCTACTGTTACATTAGTTTAAAGTTTTCTATAGCAGCTTTGACATGATTGATTTTGTTCACACACATCCAGTCAGTAAATACTTTACCAAGCATTTCAATCAATATATCATCACACAACAGTCTGTTTAGCTATTATTTCAGCACTGTAGAGAACAATAATCAAGACTCCCCTGTTGATGATCAAATACTGGATTTACTAAAATTTTTTGAACACATTCGCAAAGTGACAGGAACAAAATGAACACATGAACATCAATTGAACATCAGCTGTCATTAAAAATAAGCATTATATTACAGCTCTATTGAGGCCCTATGGTTAAACAGAAACAGCAGAAAATATTACAGCAGCCATAAGAATAGACAACTACACTAAACTAAACTACTAAAAAACGTTAGAACAAGCATTTTGTTTCAAATATATCTAGTAATTGACATAAAAATCCTGGTTATGTCCCCACAAATAATCTATAATATAACAAAGTTCACTTTGAAATGATGCTCAGTATTAATATTTACATCTTGCTAAACATATGAAAAGTTCTGGTAACCTGCTCGTAACAAAAAATACTGTTGTGTCAAAGATTAAAAGAAGAAATCTTAAATCTTAAAATGATAAGTGTGTATTTCTTTTACTCTCATCTCTCTTACATTATCCTTGTTGTAACAATTGCTGTCTACTTGAGCTCACACAACTCAGCTGTGGATCCAAAATCCAGCTTAAGTCCAGCACAGAGCGGCTGAGTGAATGTGGTCTGGACTCTGTGGAGGAGAGTCATGGTCTCAGAGACGCTGTAGAAGGACAGAAGACCTGCCCTGTGATCCAGGTACACTCCCACTCTAGAGGACTGAGGACCTGAGACGGAAGTTTTTCTTTTGTTATGTCTGAATTCGTATCTTTTGTTGACACACTGTAATGCCCAAGACTTGTCATTGTGTCCAAATTCACTTTCATCATGTGTTCTCCTAATATCCTTGTATGTGACTGCTACTGAAACTTCAGCTCCGCTCCACTCCACCTCCCAGTAACAACGTCCAGTCAGGCTCTCTCTGCTCAGGACTTGATTCTTGTTGATGAAACTGGGTGATTTCTCGTCAGTGGCAAATAAATCTACTGCGAACGCGACTGCTGTTAATAATGTTGGTTTCATCACTGTTGCTTTTCTGTTCCCCTCAGATATTATCAAAAATGTGTTTGCTGTGTTTGGATCCAATGTGATTTGATGTGAATATTGTAAGAACTCAGCCCTGGTCTTGGGCTCTTGTGGCAGTAAAACATCCACTTCAGTCAGTGACAGTGAGATTTTTGTCCATTCCTCACTAAGCATGTCCTGTAGTTTATCTCTGGCCTCTGACACAGTCACCATCACATCCTTAAAATAGCTCAGAGGACGAATATTGATGTTGAGTGAGTCTGTAGATTCACTCATTTGAGACCATAAGGTGTAATTGTGTAGAAACTGAGTGTGGTCCTCTGTGTGTAAGAGTTGTTCCAGCTCAGCATCTTTCCTCCTCAACTCAGCGATCTCCTGCTGCAGCTTCTCCTGAAGCTCTCTGACTCTGCTCACTTCAGTTTTCTTTTGCGATCTGATCTCCTGCTTCACATCAGAACTTCTTTTCTCAATGAGATGGATCAAATCTGTGAACATCTTCTCACTGTCCCTCTCTGCTTTATCAGCAGAGCGATTGATAGCCTCCAACTCCTGCTGAAGCACCTTCACATCTTCCTCTCTGTTCTGGATTCTCTGCTGGATTCTTTTCTGACTCGTCCCAAGCTCTCTCTGCCTCTCAGTCCTTTCTAATGCTGCTACCTCATTGTGATGAAAGTAGGTATTCTGCTTCTCGGAGGGGTCAACCAGCTTGTGTTTTTCAAAGGCAGCGGATTCATAGTGAGGCTGGAGGTGTTGCTCACAGTAAGAGACCAGACACTGCAGACAGGACTTGAGAGCTTTCATCTTTCTCCCACAGCAGAAATCACAGGACACATCTCCTGGTCCGGCATAGCAGAGATCAGCTGGAGCAGCTTGAGGTTCTGTCTTCTTCAGCTCCTCCACTAAATCTGCTAACATGGTGTTTTTCACCAGGGCAGGCCTCTGTCTGAAAGTCTGTCTGCACAGAGGACAGCTGTAGACTTTCTTCTGATCTTCTTCATCCCAGTAGCTTTTAATACAGTTCATACAGTAGCTGTGTCCACAGGGAATAGTCACTGGATCCTTTAGTGGGTCCAGGCAGATCGAACAGCAGAGTCTTTCCTGGTCCATCTGAATTCCTTGCTGCGCCATTTCACCACCCAGAGACAGCGAGTGTCAAATAGTTTCCCTTCCTGATAAAATCTACCCTCTGATCTAAACCAAAACACAGTTTCGCTCGCTTGTTTACTGGCATCTGTAAAGCGGCGAATCTGTGTAGGGGGCAGAAAGCAGAAAACATCTTGACTAAAAGGGACTGGCTGTACTTGAGAGCAGGAAGAAGGAGGGGCATTTATGCATTTCAGGGAGGGTGATTTACTCACAGCAGAGTGTGTTTTTAAGCCATTATTTAGTGGTGCAACGGTTCATAGTTTATCTGTGGTCTGTATGGATAGACCCCCATGGTTTGGCATGCTTGTGAAACACTTTTACTGCTGCTTTTTAAAGTAATAATTCACTAAATCTCGATGCAGAGTTGCAGTGAAAAGATAGACAAGACAAATGCATGCTGTGCAACTGAATCACAGTGATTGGGTTAGGGCAGAGCAACTGAAAATATCCTGTAGCTATTGTACTTCGAGTCATGTCATCAATGTCATAGGGTGGAAGTCGAGGTGGATGGATGGGTCAGAAAATGTATTGAACACAGAAGACCAACTTGTTTCTTGTAATCGACTTTTTTTCCTCAATATTCTCTTATAGCTCTGTTTTGGGCCTCTCTCTAACTCCTGATGGAAATATCTGGCTCATTAGTTGCTAGATGTTTACCAGCTGTCTGGTGCTGAACAGGTAAGGTACTATGGGTTTTTAGAGTTTTTTCACTGAAAACCAAAAATTAAAATTACTCTATGAAATCAGTGAGAGTGAACCAAACCAGTAAGCACTGTTGCAGCCAGCTAAGCAATGAGCTGAAACTTGCTATAAAGTTCCATAAAGCTGATGGGAGCTGCAGCTGATAATTCTCTGTAGGTTCCAGAGCCGACTGATATGGGATTTTTGAGACCAATATTGATATTAAAGGGAAAAAACATTAGATTAGCGGCCATTATAGTGAATAGTCAGCTGGAATGACAATAGACCTTTTCTATGTGGATTGTGCACTGACATGACTATACAAATGGCTCAAAAGGCTGCTTTCTTTAAAAAAAATTACTTTATTAAAGGGTTATTTATGTTAAATATTATCTACTGGAAAAACTTCCACCAATGTATTACCACATGCATGTTTTCTGCATTATATTGCCTACCGGAAAAAATAGTTATTAATATCAGCACATTTCAGATAACATATATGCTGATACCGATATGTCTGCACTAGGCCAATATTGGCCAATATGTTGGTCGCGTTCTAGTAGGTTAATCACGAGTGACCCCTGTCACACAGTGATTATAAAATATGAATTATAGACCTACTGTTGCCAGTTTATCAAGAACTTAATAGCTTAGTGCCAAAATATATTTCTGATATAGTTTAAGAAAACATAGCAGATACTTCTGATCTTCAGCTGCTACCCACAAAGCTTCCTATTGATCATAAATGTGGCCTAACTCACTTTCAAATCTGAAAAAATAGCTTTATCAAGCATTTCCTTCATTAATTGTAGATTTTGCATTCTGCAGTGTACCTACACTATAACTCAAATAGTGTCAGATGATAACTGCAGAAACTTCTCTTTAAGTTGCACATGTAGTTCAGTTTTTCAGTCATACACTGCTCAATTTTACTACATTTACACCATTTTACTACATATTGCATATAGTGTATATATTTTTCATTATAGTCTTATATTTTATAATATTCTTATTTTGTGATTCTTTATTGTACCTTTACACTTCTGTACTTTTTGCACTACATTCCCCTATTGCTGCTGTATCTGATTTGAATTTCTCCTATGGGGAATCAATAAAGGAACATCTTATCTTATCTTAACTGAACTTCAGCCAGTTGCTGACGTTCATGGATGAAATCTTAACAATTAGGTTCATTCGGTTTTTCAGCACTGTCACAAGTTAGATTCGAAGTCCTATGATTTCTTTGAATTTTTTCATTGGTTTTTGAATTTTGATGCACTCTAGGTGAATGGGTTTCTGTTGTTTTCATATACTATATTGCGAGTTTGTACAGTATATATAGTTGTTTGCTTCATACCTCTGTATAGCCTGATCTTCTGGTGGTAAAATTGACTGACAGCACTCAAGGAGCTGTAAGCACTGTCCATACATACATATGTCCATACTACATCTACCCATGTTACTGTCTGCATACTAGATCAGTTACCAGTGCCACATTCACTGGAGGACAGCAGTTTCCACAGAGAGCTCACACGACGCACATGCCTTTGAAAAAGGATTGTGTTTATTTACAGTGATTTTCATCAGAATTACAATACAAATGACTTATAGACCGACTCTCCACAGACGGAGAATTCATTCAGAGCTTGAGGAGGTCAGCTAGAGGCTGTGTGTATGTATGTGTGTGTTTGTGGTTATTGACAGCAGAGTGTGTGTCAGCTTTGGCAGAGGGAAAGTCCATGGATGTATCTGCAGCCTCCTCTTCCTCTTCTTCTTCTTCTCACCCTCCCCTTGGTTCTCCTGCTCAGTGACTCTCTCCTTTCTTTCCCACAACCTACGGTTCAACAAAATACAATTACATGCATGAAAACAACACATTTACAAACAAACCTCAACATAAGTGAATCAAAGTTGTGACTGGCCCGTACCCTTTTGAAGTCGTTCATGTTGGTGGCCTGTACTGGAGTACCAATGAATGTCAGGTAGTTGATTTTTGTTGTCTCCTCGTCTCCTTGGTTCGACTTGACAAACAACTGGGGAGAAAAAACAAAAGACAAATAGCATCAATAAACATACTACACCAGTTAAGACGGTGTTTTCTGAAAACCTATATGACTGCTGGTACCATTTAGTGTAGGGAACATGAGTACATAAGTACCAGCAGAGAGAGGTCGTTTTCTGAGTGAAGACAGTTGATAAAACCCTTTTACTCTTGGTCCGAAAAGTAGGACCAAAATTGTTGGTTGAATGCTGATCATTCACAAATCAGAAACTCTTCCAGTGATGGGTCTGACAAATGATTTAAGGTTATGAAGTGTGAACACAAACTCCTAGAGAGAAAATCTCAGTTTAATATATTTATGTTAGATATTATATTAAATCTAATAATAAACAGATTCACTCTAACCCAGAGCAGGTGCATGTTTTACCAGCACATGTTGAAATGATGCCTACTTTGCTGCTGATGTGAGCATACTGTATGATTAGCCTTGTTGTACTGCATTAGCCAGTACCTTTCAATACATTTCAAATGAAATCTGACACTTTGTATCAGCAGTAATCTGGTCCTCACCGTAACACTCTGGACGTTCTGGAACTTGACGTAGCGCAGGGGAATCAAACCGTCGTCTTTGTAGTCTTCCTCTGACAGCTCCAGAGCCTGAGTGGCTTCACTCCGCTCGGCGTCGTCAAAACCCATCGACCGGGGGAGATTGATGAAAACCTTCACCATCTTAGGGGCTTGGGCTGACACGGAGAAGGAAGGAGGAGGCGAGGAGGGGAAATGAGGGATGGAAGGGAGGATGGAGCAAAGGATAGGATGTTAGTTATCAGGGAATGTTTCACTGAAATACCTCCAGATGATGATGATTAATACTGAAGTGTAGAGCAGCATAACAAAAACATACCAAAGTCTGAGGACAGTAGCTTCATAGAGAAAAGCTTCACAGGCTGGTTGAAGGCGATCGTAATCAGCAACTAGACAAGATTAAAGATCAGCAACACATTAGACTAATTACTAACAAATTCAACTTATTTGAGGAGTACACTGGCAGTACAAAGCGACTACCATTGGGCTGAAATGTAACATCTGTCCCTAGGTGATGAAGAAAAGTTCTGATGTAGGGGCTGGATATCAACTTGTGTTTTCGACTTTTGTCCCGTTTATATTCTTCAAAGCAAGGTTTGAAAAAAAATATGGTGCCAAGAATACGTAGACATTGAGTTGGCTATTGACCTCTTGCTAACTCCCTCCCCCAAGCAGCGACTGTCCAGTCATAGGTTAGCCACTGTTACCATTTCCCACACACATCTGGTTGCCTGCTTTCTATTAGCATTTCTCCAGGAACGTTAATACAACCAAGTATGCAAGCTAAGCAACAGGGTAACAGTATGATCTGACATTTCTCCTCATCATACTGAAGGACTAACTCGCTCTACACTGCAATAAAAAGAACAATGCTGTCTTTTAATCTATATGGATGATGATGTTGTGAGGATGTTTTTGGCTGGGACGTGTAGCTTTAGCTTTACCATCATACCTCTATTACAAGATGCAGAAAATACAGAGACAATGTTTACAACCCATTTGCAGAGGCACGGTGAGTTTGATTAGACAGCTAGCTACAGCTGATTAAAAAAAGAAGAAACTAAATGAAATTGTCAGTTTCTAAAGTTAAGATCTATTACTATTATATTCACAGAGCCTTCACTCTCTGATAACCAGTCTCATCATTATAAGTATGTCATTAGAACAACAAAAGACTAATGGCCAAGTATCAGAAGGAAGAAAACACAATACAATACATTGTAATATACAATATGTAATATACATAAAATAGGTCAGTCAGGGGTTGTCAGTTTACTTAAACTGATAACTGCCCGAATATTGGGAGTGTGAAAAATGACAACACGTATGCTTAAACTGTATACTTGATTGATTCCAAGATCACACATTTTGAGCGGGGACGGGTTGTTGGGGTTAACAGCTCGTACCTGTTCGTCACAGTCAGACTCCAGGTAGGTGGAGTCTTTGATTAAGCAGTTATCGAAGCCACAGTCGTCGCTCTCGTTCAGGCATTCACAGCCAGCTTTGCTGACAAAAGGCATGAGGTCCATCTGAAAACGAAGCAAACCAGACTTCAACTTCTATTTCAGTCTTCATTAAACATTTATGTACATATTGTATACAGTAACAGTTCTATCCATTAATATTAAGGTTTTGAAAGGTGTCATTGTCCACTCACATATCCTTTTGGGATGTCAGAGTCCTCGCTGTTTCCCGGGTCATTCTCTGTGTGCTGTTTGATCTTCTCTTCCAGACCTGCGGCGTCTGCCCCCTGATACTGATCCACCCGAACCCGGTTCCTGAAGAACAAGAACGTCGGTGTGGCTGAGATGTTGTTGGCTGCTGCTGTTGCCTGAAAAAAAAGGGGGAAAGAAGAAATGGTTTTGTAAAGTTTGCCTAAACCAGTTTCAAACTAACTACTGGATCTCCTAGTTTTCCTGATTCTAATTTCCAAGTCTGCAACGTTCACTGTTTTAGCAGGAAACCAAGCGGTTAAATTTGAATGCCAAATAAAACAGTGCGATTTCCAATTTAAGGATAAATGAAGTTGAATTGAAATGTTCTTTTTTATTATGGTCAACAAAACACCAAGAATGAACTGATCCAACTAACAAGTACTGTCTGTGTAGTTAAAGCCTGATATACTTCTTCCTCTGTGTTATAGAGCTCCATTGTTGTCCGAAAACTATTAAAAGCACATCAGTGAGCCACACTGTTGCACTGGGTAACATGTCATTATAATGAACACATACACATGCACCATTTCCTTCTGTGTGAGTAACATTTGTTAAAAACTACAGTGCGCCGCCATTTTAGGAATTTGCTGAGCCTTTTTTCACTTCCTCCAGACTACACTGACTTTACAAATCAGTATCGACGTATACGTTATCCAACTATTGTTTTCCTGGTGTATAATGCAGGAAAAAAATGCTTGTGGTAATATATTGGTGTCACTGTAAAACTGATTGTGCCGCGATTTACAATACTGTGGCAACCAGCACAGAGTAAAGCCTTGGACACACTGCTCAGGTGGGCCGCGCAGTTCCCAGCTAAAACAGACAGTGAAAAGGATCTGCACCTTTCACTACTTCTATTTCCTCAGACAGAGAAACACAACACCTCCTGTATCTGTTTCAGATTAAAAGCTCTCTGGTGTTTCTGTGGACAGAGTCTATTCATATGTTAACAAGGCTGTTATTGTACTGTATTGTATTTATCGAAGGCAGACTCAGTGTATTGAAATAATGATCAATGCCACCGCTGGGTTTTCAGAGGAAAGTGATTCGGAACCGGATGAAACCCACATGGTGGATCAGACTTACCTGACAGACATGAACATCTACTTCAAGGAAGACGACCTGTGGGTACTTGTTACTCAACATGTTGAAAGCTGGAGCTATTCTGACACAGGGCCGACACCTGAAGAGGCAGAGGAGAGTGCGTTAGTCTGTAAACTGCTCTGGTCTCAAGTAGTCTAAAGGAATGATTATTCAATTCATCAACAAATCGGTTGAATTAAAGAAACAATTGAACTGTTTCAGTGACTTATACAGTAAAAAGCTACACTTTAGCTCCAGCTTGTCAAATGTGCAGATTTATTGCTCATCTGTGTTGTATACATTACATTTTGAGGTTCCTGCACTGTTGCCATGCTTCACTGTATCTCATAAAACCTAGGAGGAACACTAAGAATCTGATCATCATGTGTATACTGTCATTCCAGCTTTTAGTATCTAACAGTGTCCAATACTGACAATTTAGTTACAACACAAAATGTAGTGGTTATAGCCCAGGCAGACTTTTAGGGCATAGTTTTAAAACAAATCCACCAACATCTGATCTCAGTCAATTTTTACAACAACAAAGAATATTAACAAACATTTTGGTACGGATCCCATGATTACTTTCTTTTTTTAAAAACTGGACCAAGATATGTACTGGGCAGGACGCTGTACAGTTGAAAATTAACTTAACAGTGCTCTCTGGTGGACAGACTATGTAGTTGAGACATTTTTCCTCAATGAAAGATATCTATGAGATTTCTGTACAGACATTTATTACTACTTATTGGTTGACAAACAAAACATTTCAGATTTCAAAAACTTCCTAAGAACTACTGCTGTATTATGGTATCTCATCCACTATTACTTTAAACTTTAAAGTCCACACTGGAATTTTATCATTTCCTTTACAGAACTTGAGGTACTAGCTGAGCTAGGCACAAATCCACTGTAACTTTTCAAATCAGTCAGAGTCTGACGCTACAGCGCAGGTTTTACTTATCATACTACTTTGTCATTAGTCACTGCTGCTGGTCATTTATTTTCCAGGAAAACACATCTAGACTAATAGGTTAGGAATGGCAGATCTTCATAGTTTCTGACACACACATTTTCTAGACTGTTACAATATAGATTCCCCCCAAAAATCGGTGTTTTTTTCTAGGTCCAGTATAGCCATTGTGCAGACCTAAGAGACATTTAATAAAGTATTCCTGTGGGATAAAACGAGTAACCCCTAGTGACTAATGACTAATAGTATGATAGAGAAATGGCTGTATCTCATAAACTACAAGGAGTTACCATTCAGTATCAATAATATGTGCTTTGATCCATAGTAAATATTTCTGAACATGATATTTAACATGTAAGGTGAAACATATATTTGTAATTCTTTTTGTTTTTTAAAGAAAAACCACTCTCTACCAATTTAAGCATGTTGAATATGTAATATGAAAAATATGTATCTATCATGTCATGTCTGGGGTGTTTCCACAGCAACTTTTAAACTCAAACTATAAATAGATTTTTTTTTATAAATGCCCATCACCTCTTACCAGAATTCAATCATGAAATTGCTTACTTTCTCTGACCTCTCATAAATCCCACAAAGTGTTTCATTTAATAACAGGATTAGATTCAGCAAAACTTTAGAAGCTTTCGGATTTTAAAAGCTGTAAATAGAACACAATTTGATGTAATCTTATCAAACTTAACAGCCCGACACACTTGGATCAAAGCCTCGTACCAAGTCCAGCCAAAGAGTGACTAAAGACACAGGACTGCTACAGTGGGGGTAAAATACAACAGGTTATGGTCTAACGTTTGTGTCTGTATTGGTGGTCATGCTGCTGCTTTTTCCTGGTGGTCATCGCAGACTAACTAACCAACACACCACTGGGTCTCAGGACACCTTAGCAGCCAACTTACTGTAATACTGCTATGTCATTGTAAGCAACACAGCTAGTTAGCTAACCCCTGCTAACGATAGCATGCTAACCTAGCTTTCCTAGCAATGAGATCTGCTCTCGTGAGACAATGTAACTAGTCAGCTCGTGTCAGCTGCCCAAAATAGTTCAACAACGAGCTCTGAGTGTTTTCCAGTCTCATGTCGAGAGAAGAGGCTAACGTGCTAAACGCCCAGCTAGCCGCGAGGCCTCGAAGCCGGTTTGGTGATCTTACCCAGCCATTGTGAACTTCACCACGGCGAGCCTGGAGCCGGCGGCCGCTAGCTCCGGCTGGAAGTCCGGGTCGCTCCCGATCACTTTAACGCCGACCATGGTACAGTTTGCGGCTGGGGTGCGGACTGGTTACTCCGGGTAATGTTCAGGACAAGAGACTGGCCAACCTAACGAATATAACGTGTTGTGTTTTTAGCTTTCTGTCAGTGTATTAGCTCACTAGCTGCTCCGCTGTGTCTGAGCCACACTACAGGTACAGTGCGCTGCTTCAGGATGTGGACTCCTGATTGGCCAACCACCACAGGAAAGGCGGGGTTTTTCTTCTTCTTCTTCTTTTGTGCTTTTTGTCAGTTTAGAAGCTTCTAGGCGTTTTACTGCCGAACACAGGATAAAGAAGAAAGAAACTAAAAGTGCTCCCCGCTTCAGTGTTATATTTCCAGCGTTTATAAAACATGTTAGGCAGGACTGCTACAGGAGTCCAGCCCATCAGGACATTTCACTGTCTGTCAACTCTTATACAACAAATAGCGCCCTTTGTGTCTGAGCAATCCCTTCTTTTTCTCTCCATCGTATGCTCTTAAATTCCACTTCACCAAGAGCAACTTTAATGTTAATTTCTCCTTTCATTGAGGTTGACTTTGCAATAGCCTACATTCTGGTTTTTCATTTCCCTGAATCCCAGCCAGCTTTTCCATTAACCCAGGGTAAATGTACCATACAGCCCATCTTCCCAAGTCTAATCAAAACTGTGAAAATCTCATTCCTGTAGTCCAGCTTTGAATCTGTGCTCATGGAGTTCCATCTTTTTCTTTAGTTTTTTTGTTACTGTAGAAATGAGTAATGCTGTTATACTTAAACATATAATGAAAGGGACACTCCGGTGAGTCATATTGTATTCAATAAAGTTGAAGGACTCACAAGACAGATAAGAAAAGTGGTCCAAATTGAAGCAATACAGGCCTTGCTTTGAGTGCCTATTCTATAAAAGCCTTACATCGTAAGCAGTTGTTTACGATTACGCTATTGTGATCCCTGGAGGTGGCTCGTTATATTTCCACTAAAAATAAAACAAACAAACAAACAAACAAACAAACAAGAATATTCAGTTTATATATTGGGTCTTCAAAATGGTCTCTGAAACTATAAGCCTGGGATAGCTTGTGTCATAAAATGAGAAAATGAAAACTTTGGTGTACAGTAAATCCATCATTAGAAAGGTTAAATACTGACATAGGTCGAGAGAGTAACGTATGTGGCACACTGTGTCTGCCCGATGATGATGTAAAAGCATTGTACAATTAATAGTAAGTTATATATGTTTTTATTACTTTCTTAAGTGCTGTGACAATGGCTAAAACATGTCTGTTACTCACTGTGGTCAAGCTGTACTGTAAAGTCAATACACCTGTATATTCCCTTTCATTTTTACAACAAAAAATAAAGTGTATTGCAGCAGTAACCTTCATTTACTCATGGTAAATATGCAAGCCCTCTTTACCAATGTGTCCTTTTTACAAAAACATGGTTTAGAGATACAATAATATGGTTAGTGTTGATTGTAAGAATATTTATGACACCAAAGAACTACCTTTGAGTACTACAAAGCTTTAGAAAGCCGCAGACAAGATTTCTACAAAATCTTCTTTAATAGTCTTTATTGTCCAAAAATAGCAAATTCTATTTTTCAAACACTATTTTGATTCAGTTTATCAAGATAGCTCACAGGTCAAGAAAAACAAACATGGACTTTGTTAGAGTTATACTAATCAACTGAGCAGCAACATGGACTCAGTTAGGAACCTGTCATAATGAAAACACAAACAGAACCTAAACGGTCTGGGTTTGATGAATTTTGGTTACCACTGAATCCAGAAGACATTCTGAATGACAAATAACAAAAAAAAAAAAAATACAAGCTTGCTGAAATTACTTGTTAAAAATTAGGAAGCAGCAAACAGAGTGCCTAAAGTCCTAGTTGCTATGACTTTCAATTCAGTTCATTTCAGTTTCATTTGTATAGCGGCAAATCATAACAGAATCATAACAGAAGTCATCTAGAAGTCTCTAGGACTGCCTTCTTTCATTTACGTAATATTACAAAAATTAGACACATCCTATCACAGACAGATGCAGAAAAACTAATCCATGCATTTGTTACTTCAAGGCTGGATTACTGCAACTCTTTATTATCAGGTTGCCCCAATAAGTCCATTAAAACGCTCCAATTAATTCAGAACGCTGCAGCACGAGTACTGACAGGAACTAGAAAAAGAGATCACATCTCTCCTGTACTAGCTTCTCTGCATTGGCTCCCTGTAAAATGTAGAATAGAATTTAAAATCCTCCTCCTCACCTATAAAGCTCTTCATGGTCAGGCCCCTTCATATCTTAAAGAGCTCATAGTACCCTATTACCCCACTAGAACACTACGTTCTCTGAATGCTGGGCTACTTGTGGTTCCTATAGTCTCTAAAAGTAGAACAGGAGCCAGAGCCTTCAGTTACCAAGCTCCTCTCCTGTGGAACCAGCTTCCAGTTGTGGTTCGGGAGGCAGACACCCTCTCCACATTCAAGAGTAGGCTTAAGACATTCCTCTTTGATAAAGCTTAAAGTTAGGGTTGGATCAGGTGAGTCCTGAACCATCCCTTAGTTATGCTGCTATAGACCTAGACTAACGGGGGATTTCCCATGGTGCACTGAGCTCCTCCCTTCCTCTCTCTTTCTGCACTCATTCATGTTCCATTAATGCATGTTACTAACTTCACTTCTTCCCCGGAGTTCTTGTGCTTTCTCGTCTCGCAGGTTCTTGTCGATCCTGGTGGAGCCTCCTGCCATGGTCCTGCTAGATTGCCATTGCCAATACTGTTGTTGCTGTGCACCTGTCTGTCTCTCTCTCTGTCTCTCTCTCTCTCTCTCTCTCTCTCTCTCTCTCTCTCACCCCAAGTGGTCGAGACAGACGACCACCCACCTAGAGCCGGAGGATCTGTCCTAGGTTTCTGCCTTTTAACAGGCAGTTTTTCCTTGCCCTTGTCGCCAAGGGCTTGCTCATGGTGGTACTGTTGGGTCTCTGTAATTAATGTTATAAAGAGTTCGGTCTAGACCTGCTCTATTTGAAAAGTGTCCTTAAATAACTTCTGTTATGAATTTGCGCTATACAAATAAAATTGAATTGAATTGAATTGAATCTCAGTACACTTTTCAAATAGAGCAGGTCTAGACTGTACTCCTTATATGATTATTTACAGACCAGCCAAACAGTTCCCACCATGAGCAAGCACTTGGCAACAGTGGCAAGGAAAAACTTCCAGGCATGTACAGGCTTTAAACATGTCTTTTGTTAAGTTGTCATAATTGTATTGTTGATAGGCACATTATATAAATAATTTATTAATTTGACAATAAAGCCACTAGATATAATTAGATATAAGTCTAAGCCATTTCTTTACATTGGGTACATGTTAGATAACTCCTCTTTTTTGGTTGAATACATCCTTGCCTTTTTTGAACAGTGCATCAAATCTGAGTTCCCTCACCTCAGGGCTAGGGTCCTCTGCCTGTCCTTATGCCCTCAGTGCGGCTGCCTCTTGAACATATTTCTACTTTTTAGTAGGACAACTACTAAATATTGTATCCTCGAGGTATCCTTGAACATAATACTGAACCCCTAATTTGCTCCCGATGCTGTGTATGAATGAATTACTTTCTGTTTGTCATCACTGTATCAATGTGGGAGAATGTGGCATGTAGTGTACAGTGCTATCTGCAATCAACTCATCAACCAGTATAACTGTATATCTACTCTGGTTCTCCATCTACTTGGTGCCAGATCGTCAGCAACTGTGGAAATTTAAGATGAAACCCTGGGTGCAATTTTGTTTTACAATTAGCCATGACCAAAGGTAATATTTTATAATGACAACAACCCAACATCCTTTCGAAACCTCAAAGCAGTCATATGAACCGCTATCTTGCTATTCCAGTTCATTATTTATCTTTTATAAGCTACTCTTTGTGCTCTTGTTATTTTTTATTCTGCCCTTTCTGTATGCTGTTGCAAACTGCAATTTCCCCATTGCGGGACAAATAAAGGTTTTCTTATCTTATCTTATCTTATCTTTTTCTTTAAAAAAGATCGGTAAAACTTCTAATGCAAAACGGTTATCTCATGTCATGTCACCTTAAAACTATATTGTTTTTGCTAATTGACAAAATAATTACAGTTTAAATGTCTGAAGTTTTAATTGTCTTACCTGGACATCTAATGTTATGCACCAGACTGCCTGTTTAGCAGTGAGCCGACAGGATGTGGAGTCTTATATCGGTGGTCAACCATGTGCATAGATTATAATAGCCTATTGAACCTACTGGTAGGTATAGCAGGCCCCTTCTGACCCATATCTATGAGGCTGAGGCCCACTAATGAGACCCATTCAATATTCAATTAGGGTTTTTTATTTACTTTTTTAATTTTTATTTTCAGCTTCTTCATACTTCTACTCCACAGCAGTTCAGATGTATATGTTGTACTTTTTAATGTTTATAACAGGTTTCCCAGGGTTTAGAAGAGCTTTTACTGTTATTGTTATTCTTCTTTTTCTTTCTTTTTTTAGCTTGTGTTGTGGTGTATGTATTTTACTGTTAAGTCCTGAGTAAGTATTATCGGATATTTTTTTATTTTACTTTGTTCAAGAGGGTTAGTATATTATTTGTTTTATATTTATTCTGACTTTTATTGCCTTTAATGGATAGTGAGAGCTGAAGAGTGACAGGAAAGGGTGGGAGAGAGAGAGAGAGAGAGAGGGAATGACACGCGGTAACAAACCAAGGGCTGGGCCACTGCAGTAAGGATGCAGCCTTTGTACCTGAGGCGCCAGCTCTACCAGGTGAGCTATCTGGGTGCTCCGTTTAGAGGACATTTAATATTATAATATAATAATAACGACAAATGGAATGGTTAGTTTAAATTGTGATATTACAATGGAATGCAATGTCCACATCCAATGGTGATGGCACAATGGAATGGAATGTTCACATCCATTTGTGATGTCACAATACAATGTAATGGTCAGTTCAGATTGTGATGTCACAATGGAAAGCAATGGTCAGTTCAGACTGTGATTTCAGAATTAGGAGTGGGATGAAACAGATGAATGGAATGGAATGTTCATTTCAAATTGTGATGTCACATTAGAATGGAATCTTTACACCTAAAGGTGATGTCACAATAGATTGGAATGGTTAGTTCCAATTGTGATGTCACAACAAAATGGAATTTGATATTCAAAAGTGATGGAATGTAGACATTTAAATGAAATGGAATGTTGACATTCAAATGTGATGTCACAATGGATTACAATGGTCAGTATGAAACGTGATTTCACAATTGAAGACAATGCTCAGTTGAAGTTGTGATGTCAAAATGTAAAGAAATGGTTATCCAATCCAATCCAACTTTATTTGTTAAGCACTTTAAAACAACCAAAGTTGACCAAAGTGCTGTACAGGAGAATAAATAAGACATCATAAATAAAAGACATAACAGCTCACATGAGGCGCAAAATAACATATAATACAACAATAAAATGAAAAGACATAAATAAAAATAATAACCATGCAATAACAAGCAATCAAAAAATAAAAATAACAAATACAAAAAATAAATCAAGTAAATAAAGTCGACATCTTACTAGGTGTCAAAGGCCACAGAGAAGAGATGGGTTTTAAGACTGGTTTTAAAAACAGACAGAGAAGAGGCCTGTTTAATGTGCAGAGGCAGATCATTCCATAATTTAGGAGCAGACACAGCAAAGGCACGGTCCCCTCTGAGCTTCCGCTTAGTTTTAGGCACACTCAGGAGCAGCTGATCATCTGACCTGAGGGGGCGGACGGGTATATAGGGGTGTAGAAGCTCAGATAGGTAGGGCGGGGCAAGACCATTTAGGGATTTAAAAGCAAATGAAAGAATTTTAAAATGGATCCTAAATTGAATAGGCAGCCAGTGGAGTGAGGCTAAAATGGGGGAAATGTGCTCATGTTTACATGTGCCAGTTAAAAGACGTGCAGCAGCATTCTGTACCATCTGAAGACGGGCGATGGAGGACCCACTAACCCCCACATATAGTGCATTACAGTAATCCAGCCGAGTGGTAACAAAGGCGTGGATTACCGTCTCAATGTGCTGCCTTGATAGAATTGGCTTTATTTTGGCCAGCTGCCTCAAATGGAAAAAGCTTGATTTGACAACAGCCTTGATCTGACTGTCAAACTTAAGCTCAGGGTCCACTTTAACCCCTAGGTTTGTGATGCTAGGTTTAATATACTGGGCCAAGGAACCCAGATCTACAAGGGGGATCCCTGTGGTGCCACCAAAAACCATCACTTCTGTCTTTTTATCATTGAAATTTAAAAAGTTCAGAGTCATCCAGGCCTTTATGTCATCAAGGCACTTAAGTAGCAGTCTGACAGAGTATTCATTTTTCTTTTTAAGAGGCACATAAATCTGACTGTCGTCTGCATAACAGTAGAATGAAAAGCCGTGCTTCCTAAGTATGGAACCAAGTGGGAGCAAATAGAGAGAGAAAAGGAGAGGGCCAAGAACTGAGCCCTGTGGGACCCCACACGAGAGAGGAGCAGAGGAGGATACAGAGTCACCTAGGCTGACACAGAAAGTTCGATCAGCCAAGTACGACCTGAACCACTCCAGTGCTATGCCCCTGATACCCACCCACTGCTTCAAACGTGAGATCAGTATTTCATGATCCACTGTGTCAAATGCAGCAGTTAAATCTAAAAGCACAAGGATAACACAGTCACCAGAGTCAGTAGCTAAAAAGATATCATTAAAAACTCTTAAGAGAGCTGATTCTGTGCTGTGCATGGTTTTAAAACCGGATTGGAAAACCTCTAGAATATTATGTTCTTCCAGAAAGGCCATTAATTGACTGTGCACAATCTTCTCCAGGATTTTTGAAAGGAAAGGCAGTTTGGAGATAGGCCTGAAATTAGTAAGAACTGCAGGATCTAGAGCAGGTTTTTTAATCAGAGGTTGTACTACTGCATGTTTAAAATTTTCAGGGACCACACCTGAGGTCAGACTGCTATTTATGACTGCAATAACAGATGGTCCTACAGTGGGGAAAACCTCCTTAAATAGTCGAGGGGGGACAGCATCATTTGGAGAACCTGAGGGCTTCAAATGACCAACAACCTCCTGTAAAGGAAAAAGTCACAGGCTCAAAATGGTCAAAGACAGCAGAGCAGGGGACAGGGATTGAGGGGTCATAAACTGAAGGTGAGATTTGAGCCCTAATTGAAGTGACCTTATCAATAAAAAAGTGAAGGAAGTTTTCACACACAGCAGGGGACGCCTCAATACAGGCAGTCTGTGGGGCATTAAGAAGTGAGTCAATAGTGTTAAACAAAACACGAGGCTTGTGACAGTTTGACAGGATAATATCTGAGAAATGTTTTCTTTTAGCATCTTTCACAGTTTTTTGATAATGACGCCAGCAGTTCCTTAACATTTGAAAAGACACCTGCAGTTTGTCCTTTTTCCACTTGCGCTCAGCTCTACGGCACTCACGTCTGACCGCATGAGTCGTATCATTTAGCCAGGGCTCAGATTTAGTTTTAGGCTGCCTGGATTTTAATGGAGCCACAGTGTCTAAAACAATTTGGCAGGTGGAGAGAAACCATGAGCTAAGCTCCTCTGTACTGCATACAGACTCAGGAAAGATGGAGTTCTGATTGAAAGCAACTGAGAACTGAACAGCAGTGGAAGGGTTAATAATGCGACAGCGTCGAGCAGCAGCGCGAGGTTTAACTGTATGACAGGCAGGCAGCCTCAAATAATACAGGCATATGGTCAGAAAACACTGAGTCACATATCTCTAGGTTAAAAACGGGCAAACCATATGATAAGACAAGATCAAGTGTGTGTCCGTGTTCATGTGTGGGTCCAGACACAGATTGCACAAGATTAAAAGAATCAATGAGGTTTAAAAAACCCTTTACCATTGGCTTATCTGGACAACACATATGAATATTAAAATCCCCAACAATAAGAACACGGTCATATTTAGGCATGATTTCAGCCAGGAAATCAGAAAAGTCATTTAAAAAGTCCTTATTGTACTTGGGAGGCCGACAGACCACAGCACACAACACTGTGTGAGAGCCACCAAGCTCAAATAAGCTCAGTTCAAAGCTGGTGAAAGAGGATGACAGCAATAGCTGCTTACATTTAGAATGACTCTTATAGACAGTCGCTATTCCTCCTCCTTGGCCCGACGTCCGCGGGGAGTTAAAGTAGCAGCAATCATGGGGTAAAGGTTCAGTGAAAGCGCTGGATTCACCAACACTCAGCCATGTCTCAGTCACACAGAGGAAATCCAATCCTCGGGACGTGAAGAAGTCCTTTAAGACAAAAGTCTTGTTCGCTTGTGATCTAGCATTTAACCGGCCAATCCTGGCAGGAACCGGCGGGGCCGCGGCGTTGGCTGACCGGGGAGCCCGACACAGAGGCCGTAAGTTGCGGTGATTCACCCCGTGCCAGCGGGGATGAGGAGAGCAGGGGGTGACGTTGAGTCCGGTATCTGCTCGATGATTGCAGGATTGTAGGGTTTAAGCCTCCTCCTCTTCATCCTCTGTTTAACCCCCGCTCTGCAGCCTCGCCGTCTCCTCCTCAGCTCCTCCGGTATGGAGGGTCTCTCTCCAGTCAGGATGCTAGGGTACCCCAGGGCGATCATCTGGTCGCGGGTGTAAACAATGCGACTCTCCGTCGCCATGGAGACCAGCGTAAACAAAAAATAAAAAGTGCTCAAAAACGCTGAAAAAGTATTTAGGCGACGCGAACAAAATAACAAGAAAGTAAGAAAGCAAGAAAACAGTTAAAAATAGCAAAAAAACACAGGCTAAAAACACTGAAAACACACTAAAACTACAACAATGATAGGAGCTGCAACGAGACACTGCCGTTGTCGCCGGCGCCATTCTGGAAAGTAGTTCCAACTGTGATTTCAGAATGGAGTACAATGATCAATACCCATTTTGATGTCAAAATTGAATGTAATGTTGAATTCATGATGTCACGAAGCAATGTATCGTTTACATCCAAAGGGGATATCACTATGGAATTAAATGGTCAGTTCAGATTGTAATGTCACAATAGAATGGAATAGTCATTTCAGTTTATGATGTCAGAGTGGACTGGAATGTTTACACTTAAATGTGATGTCACCATCGAATGCAATAGTCAGTTCCAACTGTCCAGTTGTGATGTCACAGTGGAACGCTATCACCAGGACAAAATGAATGAATATTCCAGAATGGCAGCCTGTTATGGCAGCTCCTATCGTTGTTGTAGTTTCAGTGTGTTTTCAGTGTTTTTAGCCTGTGTTTTCTTTTTTCTATTTTTAACTGTTTTCTTACTTTCTTACTACTTTGTTCATGTCACCTAAATACTTTTTTGGGGCGTTTTTGAGCACTTTTTATTTTTTGTTTACGCTGGTCTCCATGGCGACGGGGAGTTGCATTGTTTACACCCGCGACCAGATGATCGCCCTGAGGCCCCCTAGCATCCTGACTGGAGAGAGACCCTCCATACCGGAGGAGCTGAGGAGGAGACGGCGAGGCTGCAGAGCGGGATTAAACGGAGGATGATGAAGAGGAGCTTTAAACTCTACATCCCTGCAATCATCGATCAGATACCGACTCCAACATCACCCCCTGCTCTCCTCATCCCCGCTAGCGCGGAGTGAATCGCCGCAATTTGCGGCCTCTCTGTGTCGGGCTCCCCGGACAGTCAACGCCGCGGCCCCGCCGGTTCCTGCCAGGATTGGCCGGTTAAATGCTAGATCACAAGCGAACAAGACTTTTGTCTTAAAGCAGTTGTTCAGTCCGGCCCGCGGGATAAATCTGCATTATTGAAAAAATAAGAATAAACTTCATTTTCTTTCAAATCTGCAGTTCCTATATTGTCCGCTAGTGGCGCTGTGTTTTAGTCAGTTCTATCGCTTTACCCGCTTTTTCTGTTGACCCTGGCACCCTCTTCAGTGAAATGTCTTTGTCAAAAAAGAGAAAAGTGGACACAGAGTGTCGGATTTTTCAAGAAAAATGGACCTCTTCCTATATGTTCACGGAGGTGAATGGGAAACCCCGTGTGCCTGGTGTGCATGCAGCAAGTTTCGGTGCTTAAGGAATACAATATTTGGCGCCACTATGAAACTCAGCGTGGTGAAAAATACAATAGCTTGCACGGAGAACTGAGAGAACAGAAGGTAAATGAATTGTTGGCGGGTCTGAGGAAACAGCCGGAGCCGAGAGGTCAGTGATGCTGCGGTGAAAGCCAGCTACGTAACTGCAAGCCAAATAGCATTAGCCTCAAAGCCATACTGTGAGGAGGAGTTCGTCAAACACTGTATGCTGAAGGCTGCCGAAATTGTGTGTCCTGAGAAGCGACAAGCTTTTGCCAATATTAGCTTGAAGAGAAATACCGTGGCAGACAGGGTTTCGGAACTATCGGCAGATTTGGACAGCCAACTAAAACGCAAATCGGAGTCATTTCTGGCATTTTCTGTTGCAATTGATGAGAGTACTGATATTACGGACGTCGCTCAACTGGCCATATTCATTCGTGGAGTTGACGACACTTTGACTGTCACAGAGGAGTTTCTCGAGTCGGTGCCTATGACCGACACCACAACAGCTGAGGACATTTTCCGCTCCGTCGTTGGAGCGCTGGACAGAGTCGGGCGGACTGGTCCCCCGCCGTCAATGATCGGGAAAAAGGCAGGTGTTGTGACAAAGGTCAGAGAGAAAGTACAAGCCGCAAATGGAGGGGGTGATTTTTGGACATTTCATTGGCCAGAGGAACCTGATTGTTTCACAGATGGTCTGTCTCATGTTCTACTGTCAGGATAAAGTGAAAGCTTCAGCAAATATGACAGAAGGTTATTTTTTATAAATGTTACCTACTGCAGCTTTAATGAACCATAAAACACAATACAAGCAACTCTTAGGTTGTTCATAATATATTTAGTAAAAGGACAATTCATTGCATATAAAGATTTTTATAATTTACTTCTTCTTCTTTGCACTGATACAAAGAAAAAAGTGGACTTATTGTTAGTTCTAATGAGTTTACTGGTCTGGCCCCCTTGAGATCCGATTAAGTTGTATGCGGCCCCCAGACCAGAATGAGTTTGACACCCCTGTCTTAAAGGATTTCTTCACGTCCCGAGGATTGGATTTCCTCTGTGTGACTGAGACATGGCTGAGTGTTGGTGAATCCAGCGCTTTCACTGAACTTTTACCCCATGATTGCTGCTCCTTTAACTCCCTGCGGACGTCGAGCCAAGGAGGAGGAATAGTGACTCTCTATAAGACTCATTCTAAATGTAAGCAGCTATTGCTGTCATCCTCTTTCACCAGCTTTGAACTGAGCTTATTTGAGCTTGGTGGCTCTCACACAGTGTTGTGTGCTGTGGTCTATCGGCCTCCCAAGTACAATAAGGACTTTTTAAATGACTTTTCTGATTTCCTGGCTGAAATCATGCCTAAATATGACCGTGTTCTTATTGTTGGGGATTTTAATATTCATATGTGTTGTCCAGATAAGCCAATGGTAAAGGGTTTTTTAAACCTCATTGATTCTTTTAATCTTGTGCAATCTGTGTCTGGACCCACACATGAACACGGACACACACTTGATCTTGTCTTATATGGTTTGCCTGTTTTTAACCTAGAGATATGTGACTCAGTGTTTTCTGACCATATGCCTGTATTATTTGAGGCTGCCTGTCTGTCCTACAGTTAAACCTCGCGCTGCTGCTCGACGCTGTCGCATTATTAACCCTTCCACTGCTGTTCAGTTCTCGGTTGCTTTCAATCAGAACTCCATCTTTCCTGAGTCTGTATGCAGTACAGAGGAGCTTAGCTCATGGTTTCTCTCCACCTGCCAAACTGACATTTGAAACTTTTGTGGATGAGAAAGGCAACACGTACCCTTTCTAGTGTGTGCAAAAACACTGAAAGGTGTGGAGACTGTTTTACAGAACAGAGTGTGTTAAACATTTTTCTTTTGCATTTCAGGAGCAATCAGTATCGGAGAAATGTTTCTATAGCTCATAATGCTAGAGGCTTTGACAGTAATCTGATTTTACAAGGTATATTGAAAGAGGGTGCATCGCCACAGCAGATTCTCATGACAGGAAGTAAAATTCGCAGTTATGAGGAACCAGATTATCAGCTAAAATTCATAGACTCCCTCTCTTTCCTGCCTATGCGTCTTAGCGCCATGCCCAAAGCCCTAGGCGTTACCGACCAGTCCGTATTTCCCTCACAAATTCAGCTCAAAGATGCATCTCAATTATGTCGGTCCCTACCCGCCCCCTTCTGACTACGGCGTGAAGCGCATGATAACGCATGAGCAGGAAGAGTTTTACAGGTGGTACAATGAAGCCTGTCAGGGTACCTTTAACTTTAGGAAAGAAGCTCTGCATTATTGTAAAAATTGTTGACTTTCTCTCCAAGGGTTGTGTTGAATTCAGAGACCATTTTCTGAGTGAGAAGGGTGTGGACCCTCAGCTCCATCACCATCGCTTCGGCCTGCATGAAGGTGTTTCTCACCAATTATCTACCTCCTGAAACCCTCGCTGTGCCATGCCCCAACAACTACATGCAACAGTGTAAAAGTTTCTCCAACGCCTCAATCCAGTGCTTAAAGTGGGTAATGTACAAACAAAATCTTCATTCAGCATGCTCTAAACAGGGGGAGAAACAGATCAGTCCTTATGGTTACGCCGAGATTGATGGTGTGATATATAATCCACCGCTGCTTTTACCACGGTTGCCCCCGTTGTTTTAACCCTACAGGAACATGTCCTCTGAGAGGCGTTGCCTTCGGGGAACTGCACACCGATAGCGAGCAGAGACTGCAGACATTAGTGTCCAAGTACAACGTTCGCCCTACCGTCATGAGAGTGCACGATTGAGTGGGGATGAAAAAATCAAAGGACACGGTAAAAAATTTGTTATTTGGACCTCCCAGAGCCTCTTATCCTTCGCAAAAGTTCTTAACGGCGGTAGAACAAGCGCTTTGAAGTTGAGACACACAGCAGAGCCTGGTGAAACGGTACACTATGGACTTCACTTCTCAGTACCCCTATGTAAACAGCACGTGTTCTTACCCATTAGGTCACCCTACTATCATCTACAGAGATTTTGGGGATCCCCGAGACTACTTTGGTTTAATCAAGGCCACCGTCTATCCCCCTCGCGGTCTGTTTCCCCGTTTTACCTTACAAAAGTTAAGGAGGTAAATTAATCTTTCCTCTGTCGAACCTGCGCAGAAACCAACAATCGGCGTGGTCCGTGCACACGACGATGAGGCAAGATCGTTGACGGATTGTGTGGGTCACCGCTGAGTTTAACAAGACCCTGGAGCGAGGATACAGAGTGGTAAAATTACAGAAGTGTGGCACTTTGATAAAAGTAGTGACTCTGTGGTTGTAAACTACATACATGCTTTTCTAAAAGGAAAGCAGGAGGCGACAGATCAGGTGAGTAGGGAAAAGTACATCAGAGATTACCAGATCCATCAGGGTATTCTGTTAGATGCCAGCAAAATTGAAGTGAACCCCGTCAAGAGACAGGTTGCTAAACTTTGTCTCAACAGTCTTTGGGGAAAATTTGCACAGACATACAATCTGATTCGTGCCAACATTATCTCAGATCCTGAAGAATTTTTTAACTTCTTGTTTTCAGGGATATATGAAGTTGATTACTTTCAATGTGCCCGACAACAAGAGGGCTTTAATGCGATGGCGATACCACGACTCCCCCCCCCCATTTGTTGCAGCATTTACCACCGCACATGCACGTCTCAAGCTGTACGACTGTATGGAAAAATTGCAAGAGTTCTTTACATAGACACAGATAGTTTAATCTATGTTGTGAAGGAGGGTGAGACACCCCTGGAAGTGGGTAACTATCTGGGTGATTTGACGGATGAATTGGAGGGTGACGGCATTCAGGAGTTTGTGGCTGCGGGTCCCAAGAGTTACGTCTACCACACTAGAACAAAGAAAGTAGTGATGCACGTAAAAGGTATTACTCAAACTCAGGAGTGCAGTGAGCTGGCAAACTTTGACAGCGTCAGAGAGCTGGTGGAGGGTTACATCCAAAATTCTCGAGGGGGGTGATTGAAATGCCACAGCATACAATCAGACATGATGAAAGAGGCTTCGTGGAAAAACTTGACATTTCAGAAAAAGTTGAGGGTGGTATATGACAAAAGACGTCTCTTTGCCGGTGGGACAACTCTGATAGGAAAACCTACTTTGTAAAAAATTTTACAAAACTGAGCATGTGTGGATGTGTGGATTTATACCTCCTTTCAACCTATGTACAGTGATCTGCAAAAGATGAATAAAAAGATTAAACTTGTTCAAGGACTACCTGATTCTTTTGAAGATGAAATTTGTGTGGAGGCTTAGAAACATGAGCGTCATGATGTTGACTCAATGTTTTTCAGGGTAAACAGTCGCACCATTAGTTTGAACAGCAATTTGGTGATGTTTAAAAATCCATGAAATAAACTACAGATGAATATATTGGCTCATCAAATCTTTCCATCCCAAAAGGCATATTTCTTAGAGCTTTGAAGATGCCACCAAAGATCCTCACAGGTATTTAATAGATCTCACGCCCGTCAGTCCAGAACGGTACAGACTGAGGACAGGTGTACTTCCTCAACAGTCAACCGTCTATGTGCCCAAAACATCAACCTAGACCATCATGTCAGCACGTATAAAAAGAAATGTGCCCTTACTCACGGCTCTGTACCACGCCACACCCAAGAAACGTAAAGACATTCTTATTCACGGTTCTTTAGACTTTATTCAGACACTTTGGGAGATTGCTCTAAATCTTTTGAAGGGTAACATTCCCCTGTCTCCATCTCAGGTAAAAAAAACTGAAAAGGCAGAAAAAAATGATCAGACTCCTGGCTAATAAGAACCAGTTTAAAAAGCAAACGCCAAACTCTAAAGAAGCAGTCCGGTGGTTTTATTTAACCTCTGCTTGCAGCCGTTGTACCTATGATCGGAAATCTTTTAGGAGATATCGCTAGATGCTAACTTATTAAAAAATGTCTTTGCAGAAGGTGCAGAAACTGTTTCTCGTCTCACCCCGTCAGTTAAAGCGTCTGACTCAACCAATGTCAGCCATCAGAGTAACTGCAGAGGATGATTTGGATTCCAGAATGAGGGCCGTATTAAATGAACCACGATTGAGTTCTTATGAAACAATTTAAAAGTCCAACGCTTTACTGCAAAGATATTTGACCTTCTTCAAGCAGGATCAGAGAGACGGACGCCGGGTGACTCTGTCTCTGCAGCGGGGGGCAGGCAGAGCTTTTAGATGACATACAACCGTCTCAAGGTGCTTAGGTATCCGATGGGATGGACCACACTGCCGATGAGGTTTTGAAAAGTCTACCCCAGCGAGATCGCAAGAAAGCGGAATACGTCTTAGAGAAATTATCCGAAAGGGTGAATTTGTTTATAGGGGAAAGATTGTGAAAGGGTCTCATATGATTGATTTATTCAAACATCTTTCAGTACCCTATAAAAAAACAAAATCCCGAACCCCACCACCCGCAGGCTGGTCAGAATTTCTGAATACTCTGTCAGAACTGAACATCCCTTTATCCTCTGTAAATAACCTGCATGCTTGTGATCAGTACCGTCCCCTCAAGACGTACACAGACGGTGCCCACAATATCAGCTTTGAAACTCCTCAAGACACACCTGGCACAGCTCATGCTAAATGGGTGAATAAAAATTATGCGATGACCCTGCGTTGGATTACACCCCAGGATGAAGATGAGAGGTCCTTGGGAGATGAGGAGACTGAATTACTCGTCGCTAAGGCGCGGAAGAGGAGAAGGCAAATAACTTTATCCCCACGTTGGATAGACATTTCATCATAAATAATTGTAATGTGAAACATTTTTTTGTCTTTCATTAAAAAAGTGTTTATTAAACGCATTTTCAAAGTCTATATTCTATTTTTTTTCCTCAAAAAACACAAGAGTAAACAGTTGAAAACAATTTTAAATATTTTCAAAATATAAAATGTAACAAAACAAATGAATATATAAGATAGGGGTAAATAACTTCTAACAACAATTTTTATCTGCAGCAATCTTTAAGAAATTGTAAAGAACAGCTCCCCTGTTTTGGGACAGTGTTGATTTTATTTTTGATACAACGTTGATATTTTCTCTCAAAGTTGTACACCATATTGTCATTTTTTAGCACATCATCGCTGTACAAAGAATACAGTAATTGGTTGAGAGATAATCCGCAAGCCCGATGGCAGAGATAAAAGATGCAGTGTTGACTGCAGACATTTGACAGATGGTGTTGCAGCTGACTATCGTGGTACATGACTTACAAACTGTAAGATACTTGAAGGGTAGTGACCAAAGACCGGTGAAAATCCATAAGAGATATTTTGGAAGGAATTCTGTGCACTGATCGGGGCCACTGTCAGCCTGTCGTCTGGGTTCCATCCCCAGTCCAATGGTCAGACTGAGAGGAAGAACCAGGAGATGGAGACGGCACTACAATGCATGGTATCTAAGCACCCATCTTCCTTGTCTCAGCAGCTCAGTACGCCCACAACACCCTGACCAGCTCCGCCATGGGACGCTCCCCCTTCCAGTGTGCCTATGGGTTCCAGCCCCTTCTGTTTCCTCGTTTATTCCACGAGCTGAAATTAAAGGTCATTATCAACTGTCTGTTTGCCTAAGTGTCCTGCATTTGGGTCCTAAACTGACCTGTTACAGCAATGGTCAGTTTCAGGTGTAATGTCACAATGGAATGCTATCACCAGAACAAATTGTGATGTCACAATGGAATGGAATGTTCACATTTAAATCTGATGTCACAATGGAATGGTCACTTCCGATTGTGATGTCACCATAGATAGATAGATAGATAGATCAATCTAACAACAGACTCTGCCTTTTTAATGAGTTTGTTCAGTCTGTTGGCGTCCTTTGCATTGATGCCTGCATCCCAGGACACCGCAGCAAAGATGGTGCACGCCACAACAGACTGATAAAACATCTGCAACATCCTGTTGCAGACATTGAAAGACCTGAGCCTTCTCAGGAAATAAAACTGGCTCATGCCCTTCTTGTAGATGGCCTCTGAGTTTGTGGACCAATCCAGTTTGTTGTCCAGTGTGACACCCAAGTACTTATACGCCGACACCATGTCCACATCTGTCCCACCAATGCTGACAGGAGAGGGCAGGGGCTTGTTCCTCCTGAAGTCCACCACCATCTCCTTTGTCTTTGCCACATTCAGCTGCAGGTGGTTCTCCCCACACCACTTCACAAAGCGATCAACCAGGTCCCTGTACTCAGCTTCCCCTCTGCCCTCCAGACACCCTACAATAGCCGTGTCATCAGAGTATTTTTGCAGATGACATGACTCAGTGCAGTACTTAAAGTCTGCACTGTAGGTGCTGAAGAGGAAGGGAGACAGTACAGTTCCCTGGGGGGCCCCGATGTTACTAATCAGACGGTCAGACACATAGTTCTTTAATCTCACAAACTGCGATCTGCCCGTCAGATAGTCATCGACCCAAGTAATGAGGGAAGCACCCACCTGCGTGTTCTCCAGTTTGGCCTTCAGCAGTCTGGGCTGGATGGTGTTGAAGGCGCTGGAGAAGTCGAAGAACGTGATGCGGACTGAGGTGTTGGGTCTGTCCAGGGAGGAAAAGGCCTTCTGCAACAGGTAGATGATTGCATCATCAACCCCCACATGAGGTTGATATGCAAACTGCAGGGGGTCTTGCGATAGGCACACTAATGGTCTGAGATGTGCCAGGACCAGTCTCTCCATGACTTTCATGATGTGAGAGGTCAGAGCTACCGGCCTGTAGTCCTCTAGTGTCACAGGACGTCCTTTTTTGGGCAATAGGACCAGGCAAGATGTTTTCCAGAGCACTGGCACTCTCTGAAGGTGCAGACTCAGGTTGAAGAGGTGCTGGAAAACATGCCTTCAATACACGAGGGCTGATGCGGTCCGGTCCAGCAGGTTTCCTCTGTTTGAGCCTCTCCAGCTCTCTCCTCACTTGGCTGACTGTGATATTAAGTCCAGTCTGGGAGGTGGGAGATGTGGCAGGGTCTGTAGTGGGTGTCAGCAGCAGATTGGGGACGGGGATGACAAGGTTGATACAGAGAGGTGTCTGCTGCAGGAGGTGGTAGGAGGCTGTGGGGGCTGTGGGAGTGTCCTGGGGTTGTTGCTCAGAGGAGCAGCAGAGGGGCTGCCAGGGGTGGGGGAGCTGAGGATGGTCAGTTAAGAACCACCATGTTTGCAAAACAAATGCAATGGTCAGTTAAGAATATTATGTCACAATACATTGCAATGGTCAGTTTCAAGTGTCCAATTATGATGTCACAATAGAATGCTATCACCAGGTCAAATTGTGATTTCAGAAGATGATGGAATGTTCATTTGAAATTGTGATGTCACAATGATATGGAATGTTTCTTTCAAATCGTGACGTCATAATGAACTGGAATGTTAACATCCAAAGTTGATGGAATTTTGACATTCATTTTTGATGTCATAGTGGGATGCAATCGTCACGTGATGTCATAATGAACTGGATTGTTGACATTCAAATGTGAGGCCATAATGGAATACAATGGCTAGTTCCAATTGTGATTTCATAATGGAGTACAATGTTCAGTACCTATTGTGATGTCAACATTTCAATGTTCAAAATTCACAGCTGGGTGAAATGTCCATTGTGAAATCATAACTCACTTTTGGTCAACTTTGGTTGTTTTTAAAGTGCTTAACAAATAAAGTTGGATTGGATTGGATACGATTGCATCCCACTATGACATCAAGATTGGATGTCAACATTCCATTACATTTAAATGTCAACATTCCATCACATTTGAATGTCAACATTCCATCCCACCTCTTATTCTTTTATAGGTATTAGATAGATAGATAGATAGATAGATAGATAGATAGATAGATAGATAGATAGATAGATAGATAGATAGATAGATACTTTATAATTTTATTTTAGGCTAACTAAATCACAGAAAGGAAAGTCCAGGGGCCAGATGCATAAATCTCTGTGTATATTTATACATGTAGAAATACATGTATAAATCTGTGTTCACACAAAACAGGAAACATGCATACACAGTCTTTTCATCAGATTTGTAAAACCTCACTTACGTCTGTTTCCAAGTAATGTTCCCAAATACATCTCAATCAATGTTTTCGTGTGTATGCATGTTCTATACATCTGGCCCCAGATGTATAGAACAGTTCTGTGGAAGTTCTGTGGATTTGGATAAAGCTTGGCTGCGTTTGATCCCATATGAGGAATCTTACTTGCTCGTCTATTAGCACACCTGTCTCCTGTGAGTGTTTACAATTTAGAAGCTTATTGTGACATTTACATTAATGCAAAAGATGAACACTGGACTGCTTCAGCTCGCAAACCTGCAGGTTCTACACAGAGAGCGTTTCCCTTAGATTAATACACTACAATAAAAGCCTTGTTAACCAATCTTAATCTGAAACAGATAGAGGAGATGTTGATTTGATTGATTTATATATTTTTTTATATATTCTACAGATGTCTGTATGTTGAACAGATCCTTTTCACTGCCTCTTTTACTGGGAACCGTGTGCATCAAGCAGAAAAAACAGGGAAGACCTTGACCTGTTAACATGGGTGCCAAAATGAAAGGCAACAGGTTCTGTGACACACACACGCCGCATACACAGGCATTTTTTTCACAGAGTTATTACAGAATAATGAGATTCACAATCAAAGTGCGAACCAGTGTGTTGGACAAATTGTTTCTGTATTAGCTTTAAAAAGACATGCAGAAGTGTTACGTTTTTGTGCCATTATCTTGAGAAAGTAATAAAAAAAAAGTAAATAACTTAGTATTAATTATACAATGCTTTTACATTATCATCAGGCAGACACAGTGTGCCACATGTTTTTACATAGTCATAGATGCCATGCAGAAGCTGTAAATCATAGGTTGAAGGGTGAAGTGCCGCAGTTGCGATCTTACACCACTAGATGCCACTAAATCCCACATACTGGTACCTTAAATAAAACTAAAGAATCAAATCAAATCAAATTCTGTGAGCTCCTGTATTGTATTGAACTAAATGTTAAAAAACAAATAACATTTATTATTTTCTTAAGGAATCGAGGTGCATATTTAGCTGTTTATTGACCTAGAAATACAATATAAGCAAGTTCAAACTGAATGTTTCAACCTCCCCATAAAAACTTAAAAGGTGTTTCATGAAGGATTCACTTTAGGGGGCACTATCTTTCTTTTTTACATCGACCTCGTTTCCTTCTTGGGTTTTCTTTGGAGTTTATTGCCTTACGACAAGCACGAGTACAGAAATTTTATGTCCTGCAAGAGTGGCAAATAGGTTGCCACTTCATAAGTCAGAAAATTGTTGCTCCCGTCCTGCTCCGATAACTAAATTACAAAGTCGCGATGCTGACAGGTGCCCACATGGCTAGTTTACTACAGTTCACTAAAATAAGCTGCGCTTTACGGCAGTATCGGTTTGTAGTAGCAGGACAAAATAAGAGCAAAACAAAACCTTATCTACTGAATAGACATTAATTACATTAAGATGAAACAAAATATTAGTTATGATTAATCCTTATAAATTAAAGCAAAATAGATATTAACTAATTAGGCACAAAATGCAAACATAAGCCTCATGTTCTCCATGGCTCTAACACTCCCCATAAAAACTTAAAAGGTGTTTCAGGAAGGATTCACTTTAGGGGGCACTGCAGGTGAACAAATGGAATAAACTCCATCAGAAGTGAAAAGCAAGCAGAAAGCTGGAATGAGACTGCCTCAAATTACTTATTACAACTTTTTCCTTCTATAAGCATTATGCTAACACAACAGAGCATAAACATCATTCCTGTCTGCACTCTAGACAGGACAGAATGACAGTGAAGAAACAAAAAAACATATCTGTAATCTACCAACCAGAAAAAACACACATGCATATCTCCCAATTCAAATGGGATGCCTTTTATTATAACTAAAAGTAAGTTATTGCCTTTTATTAAATTACATTTGGTATCATATACTCATATCTATCACTGCACTGCAGCTGCACAGTTAGCCTATGTTTTATTCAATTTTAGCTTATTTTTTTATCTTATTCTCTTCACATCGTATTTATAAAGTGGCTTTTTATATTTCTTGTATCCAGGACCGCCCACAGAAATGATTGGGCCCCTGAAAGGTCCAGTGAATGGGTCATCCTTATGATTTACTCATATGAATGCATGCGAGTGCCTTCTTGCACACATAGATGGTGGTGGCTTCTTCACTGATGCTAGCTATTTCTTCGCCATTATCATTAGCTGTAATGTAAGCTTTCCAGCGATCGTTCGTCTCTTCAACCAGGCTTGGGCTCTGTTTTAAAGCTAGCGAAGATACTAGTATCATATGAAACCAAATGCCCTCATGCATCCATTCGTACTAATCAGTTGGTAAGGGGGGTAAATAAAAATCCAAATGAATCCAAAATTGGTGGTAGAAAAACTGGCAAGGTCATTTTCAAAGAGATCCCTTGACCTCTGACCTCAATACATCTGAAAATTGGTTAGATGAGCAGCCACATATCTCCCCTTTTACAGTAATGGCCACTTTTTTTGAATGTGGTAAACACGTTATTTTCTCCAAGTGTATTTGAATATTTCTGCATTCTGGGGTCACTAAACAGTGTTGCAATTGCATAAATTGGGAATGTCGGAAAGCTGAGACATACTTCACGCCACCCCTGCCACCCCATCCTAAAAAGTCTGAAAAGGCCCCTGATTATAATGAATAATAGTGAGTGTTTTGGTTCAAAATAAAAGTTGGTTATCGTCATATATTTAGGATGAAATAGATTTTTTCTGGCCTCCTTGGTCCCCTGGGCCGCAGAAAGCTCCTTCCCCCCCCTTATGTGTCTATTTTACATCTTGCCTTGTAAACTGACATGTCTTGCAGCGGTTTCCTTTGCAAAGGTTTTCTATTTCTAACAATATAAGTTACACATCCCCTAACATGCTTAAGAATACCATAATCAGCCACCTGGTTAGCTCACTTGGTAGAGTTGGCGACCATGGACCGAGTCCTGCAGCGGCACAGGGTTCGAATCTGACCTCTGGCCCTTTGCTGGATGTCACCCTCTCTCCCTCTGCCCTGTCTGTCTCCAGCTGTCACTGTCAAATAAAGGCAATAAAAGGCCAAACACAGAGTACCATAATCATCTCTCTTTAATGCTTATTTCTTCATAATCATAGTGCTACCTTTTTAAATATTCGTTCAATGTTTGTCACTTCATTCAAAGTGTTATCACAAATGTTCTGATGTTAATTGACACTAATATAAGCAACACATCTTGATCTGTGGGATTTCTAAGGAACTGAAATTCAAAAATCCTTAAATTACAATTCTTATTAAAAGATGACGGTTTAAAATAAAGGGATTGAGTTACATATTTGCATTCTACTGTTTATTCACGTCCAGGCTCGTCTCAAATGACAAAAAAAAAAAAAAAGGTACAACTATTCAAATAAAAACCATAAACATGGCCGTTCTGGACAGCAACAGCAGGCAGGCAGTTCACCCTTTAAATGACCACCTGGTTTAATCAAGGATTCAATTACGCACCCTTACCTGCGCGTCACGTGACCAGAGCACCAACGCGCGCGCCCACCTCCGCAGCTGCAGCCCTCCCTGGGTGCCATGCACGCGTTGTTTTTAACCAGCTATTTGTTGTTGTTGTTTTAAAGCGTTTGACGTGTCGGACCGGTCCGGCAGGTTTTTCGCGGGGCAGAGCAGGTGAGAGGCAGCGGGGGAAGAAGGGCGGGGAGCCACCGGAGCCGGAGCTCGATCTCTATAAGCAGGAAGCAGAGGAAAACATGGTGCGGTGACTAAACGCCCCGGACACCGATTGAGAACAGGATTCACCTTTAGTTTCAGTCTGCAGAGGATACGGAGTAAGTCCAGTTCAATTTACAAGTGTACCTGAGTGTGTTTGTGTGTTTTGTTCTGAGTTTTTTAGGCTTTAAAGGGTTTAAAATACGCCGAGAACAGATGAGTGTTTCACCTGGGCGGCTGCTGCTCAGCTCACCTTTCCTCCGTGAAGACACCTCGGTGTTTGGAGTTTCACTTCGGGGGCTAAATATTAGCTTTATATTAGCCACTTCATTAGCTTGTTTTGTTGTTGCAGTAGGTCATTTTACCATCCTAGTGTACGGGCTCTGGCTCTGGCTCTGTTTTATTCAGTTCGACCAGTCTAGTCAAAAAGTTCTGAAGAATTTTCCAAAGCACGCCTATCACTCCCTTCTAAAAAAAACTCCGACTTTCTGTCAGGTCTGCTGAAAAGGGCATAGTGTTACAGTATGGAAGCCCATTTCCGCCAGTAAAATAAAGATAAAATACACTGAAAACTTAGCCTTGACAATGAAACAATCATGAGTGAAAACTAAGAGAGAAAATGTAGAAATGAAGATCATTTTGATCATTTAAGTCGAAATTTTGACTTTTTATCTCACCATTTTCACTTAATATGATTTTTTTTTTTTAATTATCATGGCTAGGTTTTCTTTTTTTTTTTTTTTAGAGTATTATAAACGTACTGTTGGAAATAAATACAAAAGATATGATGAAACCACCACACAAACTATTTTAGTTTCTTATATTTTGGCCATCCCATTTAGCAGAAACACGTCTCAGCCAATACAGTCCAACAGCTGCACAAACTACTATGTCCTCTAAAATGATCATACAGTTGAATCAACACCTCTCTAAAACAGGTTCAACAAAAAAACTAGAACCTCATGAAGGGAGGTTTTAGTGCGGGTTAGCTCTGGCCCCCACCCCCACACACCTAGCATGTATTTCTTACTCCTGTCTGATTGCCTAATCAAAGCCTATGTACCACGATGAAAAATATTGTGTAAAAAAAAGGAAAAAAAAAAATAAAAAAAGAGACAAAACCTCACCAAAACACCTGTATTATGTATCTTGTTAGTTAGATTTTAGGAAATGTTTGCCTCAGTTTCCTCTGAACATCTGTGGGTGGGTGTGTGGAAAAAGAAGAGACCTGTCTGTGCATTGTCTCGCATAACCTTTGTTCTGCCAGCAGCAACAACTTCTGACCCAAATCCTTCAGAATATAAACCTTAACCTCGTGAAATTTGACTCACCGGAATACTTAAATTTGGCAACAAACTGCACAATCATATGTAAAAATATACCCTCATGTTCTATACTTCACCCTCATACAATCAGCCCAAGGGTTCCCAAAGTGGTGGGTCTTTTTATGCTGTTTTTTTTTTTTTTTATGTAATTTACTGGATAAGAAAAGAAAAAAGTCTAAGTTGTTTAAACTGGTAACAACTGGTAGATATATACTATACACCTGGGATGCATTGCTTTGTCTCCTGTACTTTTTGCTACTGTGAGAACGTGTCACCATTCGTCTTTTTCAGCTGACAACAGCAGCTGTCTTCTTGTTCAAAAGCAAACTTTTTTTTACTGCCACCTCATCGTCTAAGGGAGATCAATGCTAGTAAAAGTGCTGGATGTAGTGTATGTAGTTACAAGTTAATGTGTCAGAAAACAGAAGCCTGTAAGACTTTAGGTAGCTTGTGAACCACACCTACATACCCTGTTTCAGCTGATGTTGTGTCTGAAAACAATAACAGCTCCTGGACGCATTGTCCAACCAGCCCAGACGTTTTTCCATAAACAGGCAATGGAGCTGCTCTTCTGCAGGCGAAGCAAGTCGGAGTCCTTTGATTATGGAAATGTTTGTCTCCTTATGGAAATAGTTGACCTTGAGACCAGGGACGGAGAATTTGAATTGTGACTTGGGAGGCAAATGGATTTGAGGTTAAGTTGAGACAAAGACATCGTGGCAGCTGCTTATCATCTTCCACACGCACTTTCTATCAGGTTCAGATTCTGGATCTGTTTGGGGCTGAAGCTTTCTGGTTGCATATCAGTATGTGTTGCTTCACATGTTGACTTATTGTCCTGAAAGTGTTGCTGATGATCCAAATTGCAATCTTTTTTTACTTAATTTTGAAATGCCTTGTAGACAATAGCCAGATGTTATGTGAAGTTTGGAAACGGAAGTAAGAGGACATTAAGTCTCTTTGATTTGCCCGAAAAATAGATTGTGGATACCTTAGATCACAATCTCGAACAAGAATAGTCAGATTGCTCGCTCTTCTGTTAAAGAAGCTCAGTTTCTATTAATGATCAGTTCTTAAATTAGCCATGGTTCTACAGCAGAATAACATGAAATGCTTTCATGGCTAAGCTTAGCTAAATGCCAGATTGGTTTATCAGGAAACTGGGTTATTTGACGATAAGGCCTAGCTAGCAACTGAGGTAAGATTTTAGCTAACTGTATATCGTGAAATGGACTTCTAAGCTTAATAACTAAACTTGTGTAACAAACATGGAGACAGGCTAATGCTGCATTCACATGGACATTTCTTGGAGTAGAGGACAAGATCCAAGAGAGTTTTCCAGTCCTCACTTTTATATGTACTTTAGTACAACATGGGCAAATTAGGAGTCAAATGCAATTTGACTACGTCGGGGTTGATGTTAGTGTGTGCGTGTGTGTGTTTGTTGTTGGAGGAGGACTGCATGATTTCACTCTCTACATGAAGGCGTCATTTATCATGGTGACTCAGGTAAGAAAAGTCATAAAGAAAGGCAAAGGAAAATCTACACAGAGGCATTGAACCTCTAACTCTGGCAGTATCGGTGCCTTGCTCAGGGGCTGTGGCAGTGTGGGGTTACATGTTGCCGTAGCAGCTAGTGTGGACTGTTTATGGATTCATCGTCTGGACTCCAGCTGTGAGTAAAATACTGAAGAATCTCTATTAAGACTTTACTCATTAACCCTTATTAAGCTCCACTAACAGGCAACACACACACACACTGCAAATTGAACATACTAAAATAAATATGATTTTAAAGCTTAAAAAATGAGTCTTCATTAGTGGCATAGGCTCTAATGAATTTTTAAATGACGCAGGTGGTGTAATAGCAGTATTAATTAGGGGTGTAAGAAAATATAGCATCACAATATTTTATTTTGTGATATTGTATCTATCAGTTTTTGTGGTTAGACAGCAGTGTTGTAAAAGTAAACTCAGGGCTGCGATGTTGGATGTTAGAGCGACTGTGATGAATACAAATGCAGATCCAACTACTCTGCCAGCATAATAAACTCAGATTTTCTGCTTATGGGGGTGGGTTCTCAATACTATGACTACACTATGATTTTATTTTTTTGGCTTGCTTACAGTACCACAGTATATCACAATATATTGATATGTATCGTATCACCAGATTCTTCCCAATACACTGCCCTAGTATATATATTAGGAATATGTAGTAGGAATAGTTTGTCTTACAGATTTTATGAGCTGCAGTATAACTCAACTCTTTGACAAGTTTTCCTGGAATAAAATCCTATAAAACAAATATAACCCCATTCAAACTGGATGACTGTGAACTGACACATGTACATATGAGAAGTGTGTCACCGTTCAGTATGAATATATGATAATATTGTAAAGGATAGCGCTTTTCAGCCAAACAGCCTGAAAACCACCGTGCCTTTAAATACTATGCCAAAAAATACGTGATGGTCTAAGTAGCTTCTTTATGTACACACTGCAGTGGCAGTGCAATTACAGTACTATTTGTGGCCTTTACACTGATGCTTTTACACTTCTTTACACTTCCTTAAATGTTGAAGATCATTACTTTTGCATTCTGTGCACTTTTCTGAGAGGAAGTAGTAAAATTCATTACTTTTCAAATTCATAATATGATAAGATATCTAATAAGATAATAAGAGAATCTGTCAGTCATCTTTACAATAAATCAATTAGCTGTTAATCACTGTTGACCTGATCCCAAGGTCATGTCTTGTTTTTTGTCCATAACCCCAGAATATTCACTTTACTGTCATAGAGGACTAAAGAAAGCAGGAAGAGAATCTGATATTTAAAAAAAAAGACGAAAACAATAATCAATAGTTGTCCACTTTTAAATTGATTGCCAATTAATTGACTAATGGTTGCAGCTCTAGAAGGTGGCGTAGATAAAAGAGGCGAGTGGTGGATAGTTTGTGGTTTGTGCTGCTCTACATGCAGAGTCACTGTATGAAGTGGCAATCCAGCAGAGAACAGGCAGCGATTGTTCCTTCTTGTTTTCCACCTGTTTGATACAGACATCAGCTCAAATAGATTCCTCTCAGACACTGCAGAAACCCAACTCTGCATTAATCTGACTGATCTGTTCTCACCTGGAACGGGACACTCAGTAATGGCCACAAATACTTTACATTCCTCTCCGCTGTTGGCCAGACCTCTCTGGCACAGCATCCTGAAAAATAAAGAAGTTCCATATCTCTCACTTTCAGCTCTTGCTAGCTTACACGATCGCTTCAGGAAGGCCAATACGTTTATGTCTGCCGGGGAAGTTTTGTTTGTGGTTCTGTTTCTCAGTTTGTTTGCAGGACACCTCCTTTTTTTTTTTTTTTTTTAAATGTTTAATTTCAGTGAAAATTTGTGAAAAATTCAGCTAGCGACCAAGAAAAAAGTGATTCAAATTGGCGTTTCAGTATGGCCACCATGTGGCCATTTATAAAGCAGGTTCTGTTTTTCAGTCATTAGAGACTATGTTTCCCCAGGATTAACTCAACAAAAGTAGCCTCTACTCTTCTCTTTTGAAACATTCAACATTTCTGATTCATCATTACTTTTATCACCTTTTTCTCTGGCAAATGTCTTCTGATCTTTAACCAAATTTGGTTCAGATCATATTTGTCTGACTGGTTTAAAGGTCGAGTGTGTTTTGAGGAACTTTTGGCAGAAATTGAATATAATATTTTATCTTAGAATGAGACTTTTTATCTACAGAGGGAGCCGGTCCGCCATGTTGACCACCATGTTTCTACAGTAGCCCAGAACAGACAAACCAAACGCTGGCTCTAGATAGGGCCTTGCACATTTCATAGCAGTTTCTTTCATTCACACTTGGAAGGGGAGGGTGAGGCAAGGGAGTTGCAATCTGCAATTAGACCGCTAGATTCCTTTCACTCATACACTGGTCTTTTGAATAATAATAATAATAATATAATGTAATACTTTTATCGTACAGACTATACTCAATACACACACATTCATTGAATTTTGAGTTAAACAGAAACATATAACCAGAGAAAAAATTCTATATACTTTTTTTCAGCCTGGATTAGTTTTAAAGTTAGGCTGCCTTCATAGATCACAAGAAAGATGACCTACAGAAATGTGATCACAAACATAAATAAAAATATTTGAAGAATTTGTAGATGATAGACTTTTATTTATAGGATTCAGAGCGAAAAACATTGAGAGGACAATAGAAACTAAACAGCAGTACCTACAGAGCCACACTGTCTGCAGTGTTTTGGTCTCAAGCTGAAAAGTCTCTCCTTACGTTTTGTTTTGTTTGTGTGAAGCGCCTCACCTCCTCCCTCCTCTCAGGTTTCACCATTGTCGCACAGGTATGTTCTCCTCTGTCCCAGTCTGTGAATCCCTCCCCCTCCTCCCTCCTCCGCTCTTTGTTGCTATAGCGACGCCCTGGGCCAGGCACCAAAACCGGTTTGCCGAAATGGGCGATCCTTGCAGCCCTGGCCATCCGATTGGTTGTTTTTTGAAGTGGACGGAGCAGCGAGTGTTGAGCTCTCAGGAGGAAAAGGATGAATTTGCCTTTTATAATGAGGCTGTTTTCAGGCCTGGTAGATGTCTGAGGCAGTGTTGCTGTTAATTTACTCTAATGCTGCCCTAAACGGTAGCTGCTTCCTGTTGTTTTTTTTTTGGTTGGTTTTTTTACTTTTAATAGGCTTAACAGGAGTGTTCTGGTTGGCAAGGTTGGCAGATGTACATCAAATGTCAAGGCATGTCAAGGAAGTAATAGACGGGTAAATAAATAAGGCAGAATATAAAATAAATACCCCCCCACCCTAGTAAATTCATAATTCAATGTTTTATGTCATATCACATGACTGCTACAAAGTAAATAAGGAAACTGATCGTCATATCGGTAATGTTCTGTCTTAACTATTGACATTAACATATTCTTTCATAGCCCCCTGAAGCTGAAAAAGGTCAAACCTGTTTACCAACCACAGAGTTGTGAAGTGGGGGGAGTGGTTTTGTCCTCCCCTGGTTCCAAATGTAGATGTCCCTTTTTATTTTCTCACAGACAATGTTACACGACTCACAGCTGGAGCACTCTTAACGGCTTGGGTCGGCATCAAGCTCTCCTGGTACAAAACATCAATAACTGCTATAAAGAATCTCGGCCTGCGCGCATGAAACTTGGGGTATCACTCCCAATTTGAATGCCTGAATTCCCTTTTCCCCACCCTGCTGCAATTGCTTCATGTCCTCTCAGCAGGGTGGACTGGGGACTGGGGCCTGGGGTCTGGGGGGAGGTCCTATACCCTACATTCTATAGATCCCCTTTAGTTTCTGCTAATGTGGTTGCTCGTCTCCCTTATTGCATGCAAATAACACAGGGCAAAAATCTGGACATTAACAGATCCAAGGCAAATGAACGGGGAAAGAGAGCCCTAGGTTGTGTCTGAATATAACCCTGAAAAACAAACATTAGATATCTGGCAGCAATAAAAGCACATAAAACTGTCCAAAATCTAGATCCATTTTAATCCAACAACAAGGAGTTGGAAGTTGGTTGCTAACTATGACTTGGCACTTCATGCCACAACTTCACAATTAAACCTTCCCCACTGGATTGCAAGTAGAAAGCCTTTAAAGGGAAGGTGATGTTGGAGAAAGTAGAAAGACAGCTACATTTAGAAAAATCCAACCCCCTCCTGTCAGGCCTCCCTCCAAAGCCACTACCCCAACACACATGAACACACAGTGCCTGAGAGGAGCACACCGCATTGGTGTCATCGCCAACTGTTTCCAACTACGTCATGTCTCATTCATACATAGTTTTATATACTACATAGTTTAGGACGGAGTGTCTCATTCAGTTGTCTGTTTTTTACACTCTTGTGTCACAATCAAGGAAACATTTTATTTTTAATAGCATGCATGCCTTTGGTGTGTTTGTGGATGAATGCAGGCATGACGCAGGGCTTAGTATTCCTTTGGTGTGGCACCCTGTTGGACTGGATGTTGACGACAGTACACACTTTGAAGTAACATTTATCTTCAGATAAAGACGTCTGATATCGTTTCCTTCAGTCCATCTTGATTCAAACTGTGAGAAACATTGATATGGGAGAACTGCCTCTAGACTCCTGTCAGTGATACTAATTAAGCTTCTGTTCCATTTAGTGTAGCAGAGCCTTTCCAGGGAGCCAACATGCACAACAGTCGCACCCTGACTCTGTTTGACCTGAATGGAACAGAACCTTTATTGGTGTCATTGATAACACATATTTCATATCAAATTGACTGCTGTAAAACAGATATTACCCATCTTGAAGTTTGGACAAACTCCTTCTTTGGGGAAAAAAAATATTAGCTTTTGTCTTATTTTTGGTCAATTAAGTTGGAAATCTGTCCTGTGGAGACTTTTATTTTATATATTTTTAGAATTTCCAATTTTAGAATTAGTATTCTGTCTCTGCTATTGTCAACAAGAATTTCTATTTTTAAATAGTTATAGAATGTTTTAGTATTTATAAAAAATGACCTGAGAGCATAGGCATTTCATTTACTCACCACGTCAGGGTTCCCTTCTCTTTTGTCTTCCAACCCCCTCCTCACTCAGTTTTCATGTGCAGACTTGTGTGACCGGTCAGAGCTCATTGAGTGAAACCGCAGTTGCAATGAGGATTCTGAACTGTTTTGAGGAATATTTAGGTTAGGTTTCATTGGAGACACTGACCCATTCCCAGTCTCCACGCTCTTAGACGCTCTCAAAGACTTAGTCGGCTCACTGGCAAGTCCGCAAGGGCTTAGGGCTGTCCCACTGTCAAATCGTCAAGTGCTTGAGGCCTCTCGCGCAGACATTTTGAGCCCTTTAAGCTCACTTTCCTTTAAGCCTGCATTTCTGCAGACTTTGGCTGAGGGAATTACTCACAATTCATAGCATTATAATGTCAGATATCCCCTAGTTTTTCTACAGCTGCTTTCTGTTGAAAAAAAATGAAAGCTGATATTTAGGTTAATTTGTGAAATGGTAGAGAATAAATATATAAATTGAAAATATTGTTTGTTTGTGTATGGCACTAGTATCTGAAAGGTTGCCAGCAGGAGTGTTCAGGAACAGCACAGGGAAAAATGTAAAACGTGAAAGGAAATTATAAAAAAAATAACAGTGTACAAAGTAGAGAGAACTCAAAATCTATGAAATGCTTTGACGTGCGGGGCATTGTTTTTTGGCCTCCAGCCAGCTTCTGCAGGCCACAGCAAAGCCCTAGATTCTCTGTTCACATAAAGAAAATGGAATTATCAGCACAACTTCTTCTATTGTTTTCTGTTACTCGTCTATACATCAAATACCGCGGTACAGGATTCTATAGCCATGCTTGCAGCTCTCTGAGGCTGTACACAATGTTAGCATGGTACAATGCTACAATGGGAATCATTTACAGGTCAAGAAGGTGATGGAAAAATGATGAAATGTAAAATCCTGTCTTGTAGTTAACCTCTGGTGGTGTTTGGTGTTGATAAACCTGCAAACTCCTGGATCTATTACTCAAACTGGATGTGTTGAATCATATTATATCTCACTGGTATAGCAACACACCCACACCAACACAGATAGTTGTGGGGTTTTTTTTGCACAGTGCTATTTTCACTCAGTACTGCTCAATATTTCCTTAATGATTTAAGAAGAGGCTATATCTAGGGTCTACAATAGCTTCAAAACGGTATTTTTATGTCAAACAGGTGAATAGGAATTTATCTTTGTGTAGCTCACATTTACAATAGGTGCACAGGAAAGTGTACACTATAGAACATTATAATTGTCAGTAGTGCAGGATTCCAGTCTGTGTGTTACATACACTAAAACTAATGCAGTGTAAAAGAACAGTTGTGCAATTAATCCCACCACCGTAATATTTTTGTTGAAATTGTTTTTGGAGAGGTGTTTGTTCAACATAATTTAGGGGCATGTAGTTTGTGCGGCTGTTGAACTACATAGTTTTATACAGGAAAGATTTCCTCTTGTTTAGTCTGCATTCATTGATTTTGAGTGTAAACTTTTAAAATAGAACCGTCAGGTGAAGTCCCAGGTGGCTTCTCATGCTCCTGTATTCAGGTAATGAACTTATGTTCATGTTGCTTTTTTTTTTTTTTTTTAGAAAGTATGAAGTTCTACCAGTCAAGAAATGGTTGCAGTCATAAAACTGAAAATGGACTGAGAATATTTTGTTAATATAAATCTCTCTGGACTATAAAGTATCCCTTCTTTCCATTTAACTACTTAATTTCACAGGTTGGATTTCGCCGTAGTCCCTTTCTGGCCTCGATGAGCTTTTTAGGTTTGTTTGTACTTGGAAACCGAACTAATGAACCTTATCAGCTGTGCTAATGGACTCCTCCACATCATTAAACATTAAACTGATGGGCAAGTGCTAACCCAAACTTGGCACCTGCTGACCAGGACCTGTAAGATGTTGAAGGGATTTCCAATGAGACAGTGGATTTGTTGTATTGTCTGTCAGGACGGCGACGGGGTCAGAGATGGTCATTTTTATCTGTAAAACAGACAATCATTTTTAGGGTTGTTCCACTACAGATGCTGGTGTTGGAAATGCCTACGATACAGCCAGATTGGTTATCGGCCAATAGACAAGTCCACGCACTGATCAAATACCACGTCATTTATTAGCATTAGAACATCAGCATCACATAGCACCCCAGGATGGCAAGGTCATGGCCCATCCTACTGTGACTCGGATTGTCTTACCCTGATATTACTACCCTAACCAGTCTCACTCCTCATGCCTAAACCTAACCAATGAAGGCAACAAATACTAGCCAATCAGAGTCAGACGAGTCATGTGCGCTGTGCTGCCACTGGGCACTGGCAAAGAAGAGTTGATTTCCACTGATCTAATGTTAGGCAGAGCAAGCTAAATGTCAGCATTTTGTCAGACTATATAATAAGAGGTCTACGGCATTCCTTTTCTGTAGGCATTGGTTCATGTTCTACACAGGGTTCAACTGTAGGCCATATAACTAGTGAGTATTGATGGTGTATGTGGGATTCATAAACTGCAGTGTGTAGGTAGGTCAGCTAGTACAGTACACTAACAGTGTGTTGCAGACTGCTGTGTTTTATGGAGCTCTGTGGAACAGAAGAAAAAGATATCAGGCTTTGATACACACACAATACTTGTTAATAGATACATTTGCTACACGTTGGTTGTGATTGTTTCATTATTTTGTCTGTCATAGGACTGGTCTTACCCTTGTAATGAACTTTTAAAAGGTCAAATCTACACTTGTAGCAGATTGTGTTATGACTTCGGCATAAACAATATTGAAAATCAGCTTTTGGAGGTTAATCCGCCTCTTCCTGTCATACCATCCCACAATGGAAAAACAAGAATAACTGAATTTCTCCCAGTCCCTTAATCTGAAACCGGTCCCCTGGTTGTCCTGTCAGTCAGCTTATTGCTAAAAACAGCCTGGCTGAATATAGCTCGTGAACACACTGAACTGTATTGAGTTCTGTATAAAAGGACTGGGAGTGGTTGCATTCTTGAGTCACATCTGCATATTCATCCACTATGTGACACTTTCACACACAGACACACTGCAGCGTCATCACACGTGCATCATCACTCATCAGGACGTTTGGCAGAAACCTGGCTGTCAAATCCGACGGTAAACCTGAAGCGCAGCACTTTATTTCTCCCTGTTCACGTACAGTATCAGTGATTGAAATAACATAATAGATCAATCATTGAGGCTGATTTAACATGCACGTTGACTTCATGACTTATAGGATCAGTTAAATTTGAGGTTGAAAACAGAAGCCAGAAGATAACAATTAAGGGTGTGATCAGGGTTTTTGGGGCAGATCGCCAATCGCTGGAAGCAGTATTGGCGACACCAATCACTGATCACTGGGTCTATTTGAAACCTTCTGTTTTGTTGTCATCTTGCCTTATTTATTTTACTATTCTTGAAAAAAATTGTATGTTAAATGTAAAAACTGAGAGAGGAGAAAGTATAATTTATTGGCAGGTGACATGTTCCACATATTCCTCTCTCTCTTAAACCTTAGCAGCTTGGTTATGGGGAGCAGTTTAGACCTCTGTCTCACACACTAGCTTGCTCGTATTTTTCTGCTTCTCTCTCTGTGTATCATACAGGCTGTAAGTGTCTACTCTAACTTACGGCTTGATTTAATAAAGTCCCCCAAGAAACACAAATCACATCTTGGATTTTTTCTTCCGTGATTTTGTTTTTACAACAGCAGGTGAGCCGCGTGTGGACCAGCCTGTGTTTTTCTGCAATGCTAAAATAATTCACCGGCTGTTAATATACCGGGAGTGTAAGTAAATCTGTGTATGGAAAAGACCGAATATAACTTTCTAACTTTGTTAGAGGAAAAGTCAGGGATCATCAAATTTGGTTACTTCCTCTGGGATTCATGAATGTATGTATGAGTGTATTAGATTTTGCCATTGATGTAAGTTTTTCTGGTCTGGACCAAAGCCGTGGAAAAACAGACAGATCGGCATTGTCATCCGTAGAACCATGCTGGTAAAATGTCTAAAGTGGGTGGGATTGTCAGACTGTTGGTTTTGGAAAGTTAAACAACTTGTTGGATGCAGCCCCTCCACACCCTCAGTTGTTCCGCAAATGCTGCAAAAATATGAAAAACTTAAACTGAAACTATTCTTTCTCAGACATTCCTGAGGTGCTAAGATGAGTCGGCGGCGCGCAGACTCCCAGGGTTCTCTGGGGCCTGATGATGAGGTCATGCCGTACAGTGACGATGACACAGATGACGAATTAGAACCAAGCTCTGAAGGGGAACCAGAAGCCCCGCATGCCCCAGCAGAAGTTAGAGTCAGTGGTGAGTCACTTTATATTAATTTAAGTCATTTATTTATTTAAATGTATGAATTATTGTTTTGTGAACTCCATATTGTCAGCCATCTTTCTCAGACTCAGATATAAAGATGGGTATCAGTTTTTACTTTTACTCACCCAGTACAGAGATGGGTCTAGAACGTGTTTAGCCTAGCTTAGCATAAAGACTGGAAACTGTTAGCGTAGCACCATTAAAAACATGTTATATATTCTGTAGTGTACATATTACATTTATGTTAATTGAACCATTTTGATGTTTTCTTTTACAGAGATGGGATGGAAGGTGAAAGCCAACGACCGACCTTATCACCACCTGCCAGAGTTTCAGAAAAAAGTCTGCCTGTGCATCAAGAAGAGCAGATACTCTGTAAGTTCAACTGTTTACATTAAACTGCTACTAAATGGACTGTATCCTCCCTCCTGGTTGCTCCTGGTAGACACTAATCCTGAGCTTATAGGGCTGAGCATAGCTGACACACCCCGGACAAAGAGCAGGACAAGGGTGTGTTTTGCATTTTTTAAATGAGCTATTCAAAATCATTTAACAGTCAATAGATCTATTTCCTTCCTTTACGGCTGCCCTTGGTTTTACATTATTTCTATGACCATCAACCTTTAGAAAAATGTTACTTTTCCTGGTAGTTTTTGTCATTGAGGGTAATGCGGTGACGTTTTTATCAGGATGACTTGCAGTGCTCTTCTCAGTCTTCCAACTTCAAACCTGTAGACAAACACTACATACATACGTTTGTGTTGTATGCCATCATTTCCAGCAAGCACTTGATGTGACATCAAGGAAAGGTTGGACAAAACAATCCTTACTTTTGACTGGATGACTGGATGAACCTGATGATAATGCAGCTTCGATTTAAGATTTAAAAGAAAGTGTGTCCTGTGTGTTTGATAGTTAGTTAGTAGTTAATAGTTTGAAAGTTTCTAGCTTCAGAGTTTCAAATTTTTTATAGGAGTAAAGTAAAACCCATGGCTGCCTGGAGGGAGGGAAATCGGGCTCAATCCTGTCCCAACCCCCAACTTTTATTTGTATCTGTACTCAGAATGGCTTGGGCTTTAACCATGTCTGGGTGATATCGGTTGATTCTATATTTGATTCACCATTTTCAGCCTCAGAATCAAACCATGTTTTTGGTTACAAGAGTAGGAGAGCTATTAAAAGTAAAATAAAAGTTCCTAGATCTACAAACACATTGACACTTTACTCTGATGATACTTATGAGAAGGACATTATTTTTACTGACTACCTATTTTAGCCGAGTACTTGCTCAACCCTAGAAAATGTCTTTAAAAGTAAAATTTACCATTTGCTAAACAGCGCCTGCTCTGGCTAAAAGTGACAATTAAAGGACAGTGGTGTGCTAACATTGTAACATAGCACAAACAGATAACAGTGTGAGTTAAACACATTAAACAAATATGTCTAATGTGAGTTACATGGCAATATCTACATTTTACAAACATCATGCGTAAAGCTAGGATACGCATCATAAGCTAATGGTCATACCAGACCAAGAAAGGCTGACCAGCAAAACCTCCAATGTCTTTGAACAAGCAATCAGTAAGCATTAATTGGCTGTTCATGCCTGTGAGGGACAACACCAACACGGAAGCTTGCTTTGTTTTAGTTGATCATTTCTCTTTGCGTGTGCTTCCCCCTAATGTCATTCGTCGTTTGTGCTGAGTCATTTCTGACTCCATCAGGGCTGTATAAGCTGCTGAAAGGTCATGTTTGAAATATGTGAAGAGCTAATCATGCTAGGGAAGTACTGTTAGAGTGTACACTTCTTGTTGTGAATGAAGATATGGAGGAAACGTAAGATAAGGTGAAAGCATGTCAATGACTGAATGTTGCACTTGATACCCACATTAGATCAGGGCTTTTCTTGGTCTCTGTACATTTTTGTTAAATAATTTAGCTCTTTTGTTAAGTTAGTCTGTCTTACACATGGAAAGACTAAATAAAAAGTACTTTTAATTGTAATTTAAAGCTCTTGCTGGTCATTTGCTGAGACTCACTGGTCTGTTTTTGTGTCATCTGCCTTTGTGGAGGCTGAAACTGATCATCCAGCTGAGCCGACCTGTATCGGACTAATAGACACATTAGACACAGCAAGGCTTAGCGTGACTAAACCCAGAACATGTAACATGAAACAACCTGAACATTAATCATTGTACATAAGTGTCCTAGATCTAACAGGAATCTGGTGAAAAGGAGGTAAAAGAAGGTGGTGATTGTTTTTGACCAGCCATTTGTTGCAAGCTATAAGTCCAAGCTATAACTGGTCAGAGTTCAGATGGTTATCTATGATGAAATGCAGCTCTGTCTCATTACTCCCCACAAACTGGGCCACTGCCTGCACAGTCAACCAGGACACTGACTGCTAAGTTGGAAACTATTTACTCTCCTTGGTTGTAGAAAATTAGACATTTCAGTAAAGAAATAAGCTAACCCAAAGCCCTGTCTGCACTGTTCAGTGAAGGGAAATGTTAATGCTACAGCGTCTAATTATATTTTAGTCAATAGTGTGCCGCCAACTTTGTGATGGAGATGCACATTCAACTGTTGGGTTATTTTCAAACAATACAATGGCTGTGGGGAACCTTGGGTGCTAAGAATCATTGAACAAATTTTCACTTTAAATCTTCAGTAGACTTCCAGTACTTTAAAAATGAGTTTTTCAGTACTGTAAATGTGATGATATGATACTGTGTAAATTTTTCGCTGGCATGGATGTAAAATAGATCTTAAATTGTATTCAGAATGGTCCTAAAAAGTCGGAAATTGAACCTGTTGAAACCTGCAGAAAGTATTCCGGTTACATATCTGGCCGTAGACAGCTGAAATCATAAAACATGCTGATTATCAGTGGAAGGAAATTGTTTGTGAGAATAGTGAATTAATTTAGCTGAGATTACCCAGATGACATCACTCTGACATCATTGGGGTCTATTTTCTGAAAAAGCTCCTTCAGAGCCAAAGGTGACATTATGCAACCATTTTTACCGGTTGTGCAATAGCCCTTGTGTCCTGTATCATCTTATGTAATATTGGTGGAGACCCCCCCATTTGAAATGCATATGGTGGTACTGTTGGGTCTCTGTAATTAATGTTAAAGAGTTCGGTCTAGACCTGCTCTATTTGAAAAGTGTCCTGAGATAACTTCTGTTATGAATTGGCGCTATACAAATAAAATTGAATTGAATTGAATTGAATTGAATATGGTAAATATGTTTAACAGCACAGGACAAAACACTAACCGACTATGTGCTCATCACTGTGCGTTTCTCCTCTGAAGGGAAACTCCATCAAGACGTACAAGTACAACGTCCTTACCTTCATCCCCCTGAACCTGTTTGAGCAGTTGAGGAGAGTTGCCAACCTCTATTTCCTGGCTCTGCTCATCCTACAGGTAGATATAAAAAAAATGAACGACCTTTCTTCTAATTTACAGTGATACAAAAAAAAGGATCAAAATGTCATCAAATGTTTGTTTGTTTGTTTGCTAGATTATTCCAGACATTTCCACTCTGCCCTGGTACACAACACTGATTCCTCTGGTCGTGGTGCTGGGAGTCACTGCCATCAAAGACCTGGTGGATGACCTGGTATGGCTTCTCCTTTAGGAAGACACTCACGCAGACACAGAACACAACACACAATGTTATTCTTATAAATAGATATTTTTTATGTTTTTTTTTTGTTTTACATTTTGTGATTCTAAGCCACACTTCTTTAAAGCATGGGTCTCAAATTGACTTGGGACCAATGCTGGTATTGTCGTCTCATAGGACTGCCACTTCACTGTGCAAATACTACAAGAAAACTCAATAATCTGAAAATATTTCCATTATTAACATCATACCTAACAACAAAGAAGATGTACATTTTTATATCATTTTATGTAATATTTGCTGTTCGCAGCCAAACAACAAATGAAGGCAGTGTTTCCTCTAGGATTTTTTTTAGCAGTGGGGGCAGGCCCGTCCGAACCCCCCCCGTGACGTTTTTGGTGGAGCTGTTAGTTTAATAGTCGACTTGGAAGAAAGCGAACGTTTTGACAATAAGCTACATCAACACAACAGTATGTGGAGTTAAACTGGACAGCCCCAATAACCTCTCAACAGTTCTACTTGTTGTTAAATTGCAATGTGAGTTGTTAAAGTGCATTATGTCGGCAGGATCATTTAAAAGGTAACCGTGACTACATTGTGCGTCTGCCCCATTTCTGATACCGTGGCAGCAGAAATTTAACAGCAGCTCCAAAATCAACATAGAGGAAACACTGGAAGGCCCAAAACCTGCTCTCTTCTTATCAAAATACTTTTTTTTAAGCTTTAAGTGAATTTCATATATGTTAGTTTATTTTATTTATTTATTTTTAATACAAAGTTTGAAAGCTTTGTAATTATTTATGCAAAGATGGAAGATTAAAAACATTATTTCAAGCAAAGACTCATAAATGAATTAATTCCTTTTTCATTTTGTTTTTCTTCCAGGCGCGTCACAGGATGGACAAGGAGATCAACAACAGGAAGTGTGAGGTGCTGCTGGACGGAAGGTCAGAACAGAGTTCATTTTCTATTAGGTTTGATTTATAAAACAAGATGTCAACCAAGGACTTGAGCTGCTGGCCTTTCTCAAAACTGGTGACATTTTTTAAAGATGGTGGATAATGTGTTAAGCTGCTAAATAGAATAAAAGGAAATACGGGGTGCTTAGCTCAGTCTGTAGAGCTGGCCACCCATATACGGGGTTGCTGCAGCGGCCCGGGTTCGAGTCCGACCTGCGGCCCTTTGCTGCGTGTCATCCCCTCTCTCTCCACCCACCTTTCCTGTCTCTATAAAAATAAAGCCAACAAAAGGCCAAAAAAAAAAAAAAAGAAAGAATAAAAGGACATATTTTAACATTTTATACAGCATTTTGAAACAGGATCTACTTTAACCCCTTGTGTATCAAAGCGTATGTTGTATTGTATGTAAGGATTGTTCCTGTACAGTGCGTGCCAGTACATGAACATGAACTTTACATATACATGTGTAAAAACTGCGATTGATCCTCTCAGGTTTCAAGAGTCAAAGTGGAGGGACATCGAGGTTGGAGATGTGGTTCGTCTGAAGAAGAACGACTTTATTCCGGTGGGATGATTTTGCCTGCGTAACTTTCACTGGACTGTGACTTGCTGACTGACTGACGTACACAGTTAAATGCACATCTGTAACCTCCTGCCATTTCAAGCTGATCTAATGGTGCAACTTGAAACCATCAGAAAAGTCTTTTAAGCATCCACAAAATATAGAAATTACACAAATTTAACTTTGACTTAACTTCACTGATACCTATTTTTATTACAAAAAAATAATATTTTCAGTACATTTTAGGTTTAAACTGCCTTGGATCTGTTTAGTTTCGTTGTCAGTAAGCTACCTGAAAACAACATGGATTACTATTTACATTTGAAAACAGAATCTACACACCAAATGGCTTCTGTAGAAAAAAATATTTGAATTATGTCGTCAATTGCATAATAAATGTTTTCCAAGGGAGCTATTTGGTGTGAGGATGTTTTAATTTTCAAAGGTAGGTTTTTTTTTTTTTTTATGCACACCCATCCAAGGAAAACCTGGTCTCTTTCATTATGTTTATTTGACTATTAGTAATTAACAAGTAAACTCACAAGTATGTTTTTTTATATATATATATATATTTTTTTATTCTCCTCAGGCTGACATCCTGCTGTTATCCAGCTCAAACCCAAACAGCTTGTGTTATGTAGAAACAGCAGAGCTCGACGGGTAAGACACTTCACCTTTTTAGATGAACCTTCTGCCAACAGAATAAATCTTTATCATAATTCAGTGTTATGCCCACATAGTTTTGTAGTGTAATACCTATACTGATTGCTATGTTCAAATTGAGTAATAGACTACATTTTGTATGTAGTGACTGGAGCAGCTCTCTTTGCCCTGATAAGTTTTTGTTTGACCGTGTCGTTTTCTCAAGAGTTCAGTCAACAAATTACTCACTGATAAGAGGAGACTTAAATGTATAAAGAGCTTTTGCCAACAGTTAAACAAGCTCTGCAAAGCTCAGCCATGTGACCATTGTGATTTAAAGGCGTTTCTCACTGAAGGCAGAATATACAGTCAAACAGGCCCGTCTGTGTGATTATCGCTGGAATCTGTAATGGCGCTGTTTGACAGTTAATGGCAGTGACTCTAAAACATCACTATCCCCTTACTTTGTGTTTTTCAGAGCTTTGTGGCATGGGACTTATATCAGAGAATGAATTGTGAATTAACTTATTTAGTTATCTTTAACAATATGCAGAGAAATCCTACTTCAAAAATCCTTCTCCCAAACTGTTTCCATCTTAATCCAAATTAGAATCTGTTTAGCTGTGATTCTGCTTTCATCTGGGCTTGGTTTTCAGTCCTTTTGTGTATGTTTTTATTTCCTCTGCAGAGAGACCAACCTGAAGTTTAAGATGGGACTCCGAGTGACTGATGAAAGGCTGCAGGAGGAACGTCAGCTAGCTGAGTTTGATGGTGAGCATGATATAGAGCTAAGTTTATTTGCATAAACCTAAATCACCTGACCCCCCCTGACAACAAAACCTAATTTTTAAAATGAATATCAATTGTAAAAATGTATAAAATCTTTTTAAATGAGTTTTGAGGGGAATAAAAATCAGTAACTGAAGAAATATTTACCTTTTTTATCTACACCAATATGAAAAAGGAATAACTACATTTTTGTGATCAATGAATAATAATGATCACACACTCACTGATAATGGCAGGAGCGTGTGTGTGTGTGTGTGTGTGTGTGTGTGTGTGTGTGTGTGTGTGTGTGTGTGTGTGTGTGTGTGTGTGTGTGTGTGTGTGTGTGTGTGTGTGTGTGTGTGTGTGTGTGTGTGTGTGTGTGTGTGTGTGTGTGTATACATTCTTCAAGAAAAGATGGTTTGTAACTTTGATACTAATCAATTAAAGTTTTCTGGCAAGGCCTGGTAGTGTTTTATTTTGTACATTTGAAATAAAAATGTAGTTTTTTAGTTTGGAGGATTTGTGATAATGGTATTTTTCATTATTCATAAATTCTTCACTTTTAAATGTACCGTTCCACAATTCATTCTACTGTGCAATTAACAAATACAAACCTGAAAATGTGACTGAAGTCTTGAGGTAGAAGCCACTCTAGCTGAATGGAATTTCAGCAGTAATGTCAGAGGGTACTTGAGGAAAAGGTTGCCTCCTTTTGTATTTGTAAATATCTTGTCAACTACTGACAGACTGAAAGTTACTGAGCTAATTCATGCTGCCCAGAGATGGATTTGAATAGTTTTGACTGGAATGAAATCCTCATGTCCTTTTGTGTCTCCTGAAGCTCTGATCGAGTGCGAGGAGCCAAACAACCGCCTGGACAAGTTCACAGGGATGATGCAGTGGCAGAGTGAGCGTTACCCCCTGGAGCTGGACAACATGCTGCTTCGAGGCTGCAAAATCAGGAACACGGAGGAGTGTCACGGGCTGGTCGTCTTCGCAGGTGTGAACCCTTGAGCGCCCCACTGTTACATTAGAAGACATCACTTTAGTTGATTGCAAAGTAATCGCTTTTAGCTAAAGCTGGCAAATTTTAATCGGATTCGTTTTTTCTTGCTTCAGAGCTGAAACAGTTAGTTGCATCAACAACTTGATGAGTTCAAAACAATTTTTATCATTGATCAATTATTTAAAAAATTCTTTAAGCAAAAATGCTCTATATTCTATAGCACTACCGTGCATATGAGTGGGTCACATGCCCCTGAAAGTAGGGCTGCAACTAACTATTATTATCAGAATAGTTGGCCATGTAAAAGACAGCCAAATAATTTATTTACTGCAAGCGACTCTAATTAGACTGCAGTGGTGCCATCTTTGAGTCCAGTATCCAGGTCGTCTTATACATGCATGATCATAAATTATGAGAGTAAATAATTTAGAATATTATTGATGGGTGATAACTAATAACGACCGATACAATGGCTAGCATTCACCATTTTGATACGTGTTTCTGTAGGAGCCGACACCAAAATCATGAGGAATGGCGGGAAGACGAGGTTTAAGAGGACCAAAATTGATGAGCTGATGAACTACATGGTTTACACAGTAAGTCTGAGTTGCATGCAGACTTCATCACTATCGGTGTTCATTGCCTTTCCTCTACCAGCTGCATGTTCTTGGTGTGTTTTCTTTTATTTGAGGTGATGTTTTAATGTGATTAAGTAACATGAATGAAAGTTATCAGTCGTTTAGTGTATAACTGGGTTTTGGTTCCCACCCTCCCTGTAGATCTTCGTGCTGCTGATCCTGGTGTCGGCAGGTCTGGCCATCGGTCACACCTTCTGGTACGAGGAGATTGGCTCCAATGCCTGGTATCTGTTTGACGGCAAAGGCCAGAACGCCTCCTACAGAGGCTTTCTCAGCTTCTGGGGATACATTATCGTCCTCAACACCATGGTGCCCATTTCACTATATGTCAGGTGAGTAAAACCACCACCACCAAGAGACTTTATAGGTGTTGCCAGAAGAAAGCAACTTACATTCTCTATGGATTGCAGCTTTAAATCATTTAACTAATCAACTCAAACAGAGAGCATGTGTTACCTGGGTACAGATTGGGTTTGAGAAAATAATAATTGGACGCAGTAGTGTCATCTCCTGTTTGTGTGCTTTGTGTTCAGTGTGGAGGTGATCCGTCTGGGTCAGAGTAAGTTCATCAACTGGGACCTGCAGATGTATTTCGCGGAGAAAGATACACCGGCTAAGGTATGCTACTGCTGCTAATAAATAAAATTCAAATAATTCTGAGACTAAAGTAAAAAATGAGGGATGCTGGAAGTCAGTTTGGGTTGCTTGGAGAGTCAATGTAATGATCCTGTGTGAGGATCTATTGGCAGAAATGGAATATAATAATAGGTATGTTTTCATTTGTGTATAATAACCTGAAAGTTTTTGTTACCTTAGAAAGAGCTGTTTATGTCTACAGAGGGAGCAGGTTACCTTCTACATGAGTCTGCCATGTTCAACTATCATGTTTCTACAGTAGCCCAGAAGGGACAAACCAAACACTGAATCTTGAAAGGGCCTATGGTGTTTTTTTTTGCATGTTCCATGGTCACCAGAGTTTCTCCTTTTGCACTTAATCCGATCTGCAGATCCGAACTGCAGCAGCTTGCAATAAAAAGTAGGATTTTATATCTTTCTATTGGCAGCATTCTTCATTAAATCACTTCTTGCCCCTATGCAGGCTCGAACCACCACCCTGAACGAGCAGCTCGGTCAGATCGAGTACATCTTCTCCGACAAGACGGGAACTCTGACACAGAACGTTATGCAGTTCAAGAAGTGCACCATCGCTGGACGCACCTACGGTATTGATGTACTTTATTTCACTCAAACATAAAACTACAGTTTGACATTTTAGTGGTTTTGTTTAAAAAGAGCGAAACAGACGTACATGAGCCAGTGAGAACTGAGACTCTGGCAGTATTGACACCTTACTTAGAGGTGTCGAACCTGTACCTATGGCCTTGCTCGGGGGAATTCACCTTTTCATGTTTGTGAAATAACCTGTGTGGAGAAATGGAAAGAAACAGGCAGTAGAGTACAGGCAGAGGTAATTGTGAAAAAAGAGAGCCAGAGAGTGACACCTGCTGCCTTTTACAGGAACTAAAGAGTTTGTACCTGTTGGCAGTATTGCGTTATCTGAAAGGTGAAAAATGGGCCTTTAATGATCCCTTTGGGGAACGTGGTTGCCTGCAGCAGGAATTTCGAGAAGAACGGAACAAACATAGAGAGACAGATTTGAAAGTTTGCAAATGGCTTTGCTGTGTCGCAGTCTGTGGTACAGTTACAAAATAAAAAATTCAGGAAGCTTCTGTAGGTTGGTTAGGACAGGTGTGGTAAAGGCCTGTTGACCAAAAATTAGCTAATAAAAAAACATGAGTGGACAATATTCTTCTTTTGATCATGAAAACAAAGATTTGCATCAAAAATTGCTCCAAGATCTCAGCATTCTGCTTAATAACGCCAAGAACTCCTTTGCTACCAGCTAGAGATGGGCAATAAATTGATTAATTCGAATTTACATTTAAAACGATGCAAAAAAAGTCTGGAAAAAACAATTGAGATTTAAACTATGAATGTTATAATGTAGGGATATACAGCTGCTAAGGACAATGTAAAGCAAGCCCCAATCCACTCAAATCACTTTTACACAAGTTGCTTTTACAGCTGTGTCTTGCTGTGCTCTGTTTTATAAATCTGCAGTTTTGTCATTCCAAGTTTTTGCTCTCTTGTCCACAGGTGAACCGACCACTGCTGAGGGAGTGCCGCTGGATCGTGGAAAGGTAAAATATCAAATACACTTACTTTAGAAGAAGCGTTTAGCTCCAAAATAATTTATGTAAAATCTGACACACTGTTAAATATTCAATGAATGTTTCTTTTGTAGGATAGAATAAAATTATACTGACTTATGGAAAGTGACACCTTCTTTTATACTATACTTTGCTCAATGAAGCCAATTTTCAGATGTTGATTAAAATGATGAATTACACAATACTGAAAGGTGATGGATGATTATCTGCATTTGTGGTCTAAAATATCACTTCAGCCATGTCATCCGAATAGGTACAGATTATTTGTACTATGGTCTTGACAACCATTTTTCCGTATTCCCCCTTCAGCCGGTAGACTGGAGCTGGAACCAGCTTGCTGACAAAAGGTTTGAGTTCATGGATCATTCCTTGGTTGCCTGCATCCGTTCCAGGAAGGATAAAGATGTCACCGAGTTCTTCAAACTGCTCTCCCTCTGCCACACTGTCATGGTAGAGCACAATGACGGTAAGCCTAAAATCCTAGTTTTGGTCAAAGGGGAAGAAGCCTGAGTGAAGCTAAGGTGTGATGAGTGAATGGCAACCACCAAGGCAGTGAAACCTGCCAATCAAGCCTATGAATGAAGAAATATTGAAGATATTCGACATCTTCATGTATTGGTTCATATCTTTTTCTCAGGTGATCTGGTGTACCAAGCGGCGTCTCCTGATGAGGGCGCCCTGGTGACTGCCGCCAGGAACTTTGGCTTCGTATTTCTGTCTCGTACACAGGACACCATCACCATCAGGGAAATGGACCAGGAGATGACCTACGAAATGCTGGCATTGCTCGACTTCAATTCTGACCGCAAGCGCATGACTATCATCTGTAAGAGTGCACAGACACACACATTCTATCTCACATACAAACACATGTCATTTCTGGGTCTGTTGTTGTACAAACGACATAGATACAGAAATAAAAAGTAGTGACTAGCTGGCTGCTCAAAACCTGCTATGTAGCTTGACCAGACGGTAATATACCTTCAACAAGGGAGCTGCAGTCAATTCACACTAAAACTCAGTCAGAATATTTCATAAAAATACCAAGTTAGTGGTTAAATGATAGGTCTGACAATGCTCTTAATACTTTAAGATACCAAAACCAAGAATGGATCCTAGAGTACTAACATTATGCCTAATGCATACAAAAAAGGATCTTATTTATGTTTGTATCCATGATTTGTTATTTTGTTAGTAGCCATTGATTTCTGGGATTTACCAGTTTTCTTATTTTCACTCTTGAGTGAAGGAGTACTCTTACCAAAATAAGAACAAAACATCTAGTTTTTACAGTCCACAAATGTTGTCCAATACAAAATATATAGAATACATCTATTTTTTAAGTAAAAGTTAGTTTTTGAGACTAGCATAACGTTAAACAAGCTTTCCACACTGTGTTGCTTTAAACAGGCTAAACCATTATTGGGCTATAATAGTTTTGAAGCAAAGTATTTTAAGATGTAAACAGTCTTGCAGTTTTAGCTTTGCTTGACTTTAGCTTGATGCAAAACCACTAAATACTGAAGTCACAATTCTGCTGACCTAACTTTGACTAAATCAAAACACATCAGTGAATCCAGCAGCAGCCAGTCACATTGCCTGATCAGGAGGGAATGGTGCATTTGGCAGAACACAGCATCAGACAAACAAATAATGACTTGTTTAGAACTTGAAACATGTTTAACACAGGTCTTGACTTGGGATTTGAGTAAAGAATTCAGAGCCGAGGCTGAAGACTTGCAAGCATGACTTTGTCCCGCCTTTGATCCTCTGTCCTGCTGTCTCTTCTCTTCCCTTTTAGTGAAGTTTCCTGATGGTCGTATTCGTCTCTACTGTAAAGGAGCAGACACTGTCATCTATGAGCGACTTGCCCCTAACTCCAGACATAAGGAAACTACCCAGACAGCCCTGGATGTGAGTGTGCATGGATTTATTCTCATTCTATCGTTACATTTCACTGCAGTTTTTTAGCACAGCAGACCCACTATGTGATACAATGACATGCATGTATGTAGCTGTTTCTCTGTAAGGCAACATGTTCTGTGTTTTGTGCTTCAGATCTTTGCCAATGCGACCCTACGGACGCTGTGCTTGTGTTACAAAGACATCAGCGCAGACGAGTATGAAGCCTGGTCCAGGAAACACAAAGACGCACAGTTAGCCATGTACGACAGAGACATTGCACTCGACAGGGTGTACGAGGAGATCGAGTGCAACCTGTTGGTGAGTTGAAAACAAAACTTCCAGCAACTTGTACAGTGTGATGTAGAAACTTGAATCCACCAGTGCACATCCACTGAGAATGGACTTTACAGTGAAGTAGGAGACATCTTGTGTCCAGCAGGAAATCTTTAGAAATGCACAACATTTGCAGTGGAAAAAAATCAGAAACACATTATTGTTCCAAGCAGACTGTTTATATACATGTACTGTATATTGTAATACATGTCTAGAGGGGAAACTGGGGCATACTTAAAAAAAAGTAAAAATGAACTGAATCCTGGCTCTTGTTTTTCTCTTTTCTGTTGACCTTAGCAGAATAAGCAACTCTGTGTTGTTTTTTCTGTTTCCCTATAACTTACACCAACACCAGAGAAGCCTATAAAATGCGTGTGGGTATTCTTTTGGAAGAAGCCACAACGTTTTAAGTATAAGTTTAAAAACTGTGACCCTCAGCCATATCTAAGTAGCTATATCCCTCTCCAGCTGATCGGGGCAACAGCCATTGAGGACAAATTGCAAGACGGAGTACCAGAGACCATTGCCACACTGGCCAAGGCTGACATAAAGATCTGGGTCCTGACTGGAGATAAGAAAGGTACAGTGTCTCCTTTTTCACCAACAGGGAAGTGCCTCTCTTCTGGCTTACACACCTAGTTTTTAACCATTGGAGGCTTCTAGACCGAAAATAAATTGGTTCAGAAGCAAAAAGGTTCGTTTTCAGCTGGAACCGAAAAATATCAGGTTTTCCTTGTGAACCGAAGTGAACGTTTCACATTCTACACGTGGTTGTGCATTGTGCATTGCCTTCTGTTGATGATGCTTCCTTGATTACAACGATTCTGCTAATTTGGTGGAAAAAGAGGAGGGTGAGAGAGAGGAGTCTTACTGTTAGTCGACTTGTACTTAATATAAATATACACCAATATAAAAACACCAATGGTTACCCTGCCTTTCTTTAAAAAAAATAAATTGGTTTTACATAAAGAACCTAAATTAAATAATGCTGCTGTTAATGGATGATATAAAAATGCAGTTACAGTTTAGTGGCTCTGTCTTTTGAAGTAAACACTGGAAAGAACATATGTAACAACACAAATAAGAGGTTCACATGTATTATAGGGTTACATTTCCATTTGATCCACAAATGTAAATAAAGGCTGCCAGGTTACATAAAATTTCAAAACAGACCCGTGTAGGGAGTATCTTATTTTTTCTAGCTTCAGATATTGCATAGTCTCTTTAATCCAGTGGGAGTACGAAGGAGGAAGAGGGTCTTTCCATCTGAACAGAATCAGTCGTCTGGCCAGTAGTGTACCAAAGGCCACCACATTGGACTTCTAAGTACTTAAATTCATACCCTGTGGAGTGACACCAAATAGAGCAGTAAGAGGAGATGGATCTATTGGCTGCATTAATATTTTAGAGAGAGTGTTGAAAATTGACTGCCAGAAGTGGTGTAGTCTTGGACAAGTCCAAAACATGTGTAATAGAGTTGCAGGAGCTTGCTTACATCGATCACAAGTAGGGTCTAACTCTGGTCTGATTTTAGACAGCCTAACCTTTGACCAGTGAAGTTGGTGCATTTTTAAATTGTACAACTGTATGTCTTTGACAAATAGATGATGTGTGGATCCTCCTGATAACTTTCTGCCACACTGCATCTGGAATCTGTTCATTTAAATCCTCTTCCCATTTCTGTTTGAGATAATCTAAAGTTGACAATTGAAATAAATTGAGAAGGCCATATAGCTTACCTATAAACTGCTTTAAGTTTTTCCCCAGCTTGAAAATGGAGTCTTACAAAGATACTGAGGAACATAAGGGAAAGCAATTGGAACGTGAGGCTATAAAATTTCGCAATTGTAGATATCTAAAGAAGTGGGATCTAGGGATATTAAATATATCTACTAGGCTGCTGAGAGCAAATGATCTCCCGAACTGATTCCAGATTTTTACCGAATATGCCACAACAGGGTTAAAGGTGTGATGATAAGAGATGGGCTTTACTAGTGGGAGTTCAGTGCACAATAAAGCTGATAAGGAAGAGGGTCCACAGGAAGTATGCTCCAAGGTTAGCCATTTAGGGGTATTTGAGTTGTCTATATCTGACATCCAAAACAACAGTGGACTAATGTTGGCTGCCCAATAATAAAACAAAAATTGGGAAGTGCCATGCCACCCTGGAGACGCGGTCTATGCAATATGCATTTCCGTATGCGTTTTTTTTTTTTTTGTTCCAGATAAAGGTTGATATGAGTTTATCTATGGAGCTGAAGAAGAATTTAGTCAGAAATATGGGAAGGTTCTGAAACAGATAAAGGAACTTAGGCAATACATTCATTTTGACGCTATTGATCCTTCCACTCAGGAAAAGAGACAACAAATCCCAATGTTTAATATCCTGTTTCAGATCATCTAACAGGGGCAGAAAATTAGCCTTATATAGGTCTAACCTGATATTTTCCCAAAACCTTTCAATGTGCCCAGCAGGTTAGGGAGGCATGACAAAGGATCTGAAATATACTGCAACAAATCATCTGCATAAAGCGATCTCCTCTCACTTTTTAATGTGTTTTATGTTTTGCGCAGAAACTGCAGAGAACATTGGATATTCTTGTTCACTTTTGACAGACGACATGCAGATCCACTATGGAGAAGACGTCAAGTGAGTTGAATTTAAAATGTCACAACCTAAAACAGTACTATAAATAATGGAGTGTTCATGTTGTACGTGAGAAGTTTCTTTTTCCCCTCTATTTAATGTCTGAGAAAAGAATGTGCTCTTTCTTCATTCCAGACACATACATACATGTCCTCTCTAAATTCAGTATTGGTCTGAAAAATATCAGTCAGGCTCTATACAGGAATAGAGTGAAAATGACAGAAGCTCTATTGCCCCTGTTAAAAGTCAGTATAGCATCAAAATGATTTTGAAGCTGTTAGAACAGTTGTATAATGTTGCTTCTATCATAAATTTATTTTCACCACTGGTCAAATCAACCAGCCACTCTCTCCTTATCTTGCATACCAATCCCTCGCTGTTCTCTCACCCCAAGCACAATGCCACAGAGTCCTTGTTGAGGTTAAGAGATTGTCTGTTATTTCCATGTCTCCAGTGAGAACCTGAGGATTCGTCAGGCCAACAGGAGAAACGAGCTTCCAACTACCCGTCGAGGCAAAAAGAAACCTGCTGAGCCTTTCTTCCCTCAGCCTGGCAAAAACGCTCTCATCATCACCGGAGGATGGCTGGTGGGTTCCGTTTAAGAGTAATAATTTTAAAATGATGACAAATGATTCAGTTTAGTATTTAGAAATGCGGCTATGGGGAAACAATTATGGTAAATTCTTTATTTTCCCACCAACCAACGTGGTGGATTGTGCTGATATTATTCTGTTTTCATTTTCTCAGAACGAGATTCTGTATGAAAAGAAGAAGAAGCGCCGCCGCCTGCGTCTTCGTCGTTTGGGAAAGCGCCCGCCTCCCAGCAACCCTCAGGACGGACAGCCAATGGACGACTATGAGAAGGAGTTGAGACAGGTACAGTGAAATAAATGATATATTAAACTGAGATATGTAGGCACACTGAAGCACATGATTACATTCTAACAAACATGGTGAAATGTCTCTGCAGATTGACTTTGTGGACATGGCCTGTGAGTGCGAGGCAGTCATCTGCTGTCGTGTCACACCTAAGCAGAAAGCTAATGTGGTGAGTCTGGTGAAGAAGTACAAGAAAGCTGTGACACTGTCCATCGGAGATGGAGCCAACGACGTCAACATGATCAAGAGTAAGGACACGATTGATCCCTGCTTGCGTTAAGACACGCTTTCATGTGGTTTACATTCTGTAATTTCTCCCCATCCTCTGTCCCTCCAGCTGCAGACATTGGTGTTGGTATCAGTGGTCAGGAGGGGATGCAGGCCGTCATGTCCAGCGACTACGCCTTTGCTCAGTTCCGTTACCTGGAGCGCCTCCTGCTGGTGCACGGACGCTGGTCCTACATCCGAATGTGCAAATTCCTGCGGTTCTTCTTCTTTAAGAACTTCGCCTTCACACTGGTCCACTTCTGGTACTCCTTCTTCAGCGGATACTCCTCACAGGTCAGCAGCATAGCAGCATTTGACCGATGATTTAAGTCATGGTCTATTTAGTCCCAAATATTTCGATTTTACTCCGAAATCCAGAACGGGCAACATCTCAGGGTTAATAAAATTATTAATTACATGAATGCACTGATTGATCAGTATATTTGATAGTAACCTGACCGTTGGATTATTATATTCCATCCTTGAGGACCAAGCATATCCACCATTAATTTCATGTCGATCTGGTCACCATGTTCCTAAAAATAGTTCAGCAAAACAATCTTAATTCAAGATAAGATATTCCTTTATTTATCCCCCTAAGGAGAAATTCAGGTTGACACAGCAGCAGTAGGGCAAAGCAGCGCAAAAACAGAAAACAAAGAATATCACAGTAAAAATATTGCTAATATTAATATTAGAAGATATAAAAACTATAAATTAAAGTGTATATACACTATTTGTTGTTCAAGTAGGACATAGATACATAATAGATACACAAAATACGAGCAGAAAATTAAACTAAACTAAAACTACTAAAGTGGAAATTAAATATAAATAGTGCAAAAGGCTTGTGCGTTGTAGGTAGGAGTTTTTAAACAGTCTTTGTCTGCGGGGGTTGGAGGTACTGGAGGTACTGGGTGCTGTGGCGTTGTGGAGTCTGATGGCTGATGGTACAAATGAACCTCCAAACCGCTTTAAGGCTCGGGGCTGGGTCAGTCTGTAGCTGAAGATGCTCCTGAGCTGCCTCAGCTCAGCGTAGAGAGAATGAGAGGGGTTGTCCATGATGTCTTTCAGCTTCCCTGGGATGACGTGTCTGCAGGTCTGCAACGGTGGAGTGGATGACGTCACAGGCGTGCGCCGCTACTGCCGATGGAGGAATGTAAACAATGACGACGACAACAGTGGCTGAAAACTCACGGGGCAGATAGTATGGCCTTAACCCTATGGCCAGCAGTTCATTGTCGGGCGTGCAGATTTCTACCTTCATGACATGTCCAGGGTTGGAGTTCACAAAGACAGCGAGCCCTCCTCCAGACTTTTTACCGCTCTGTTTCTTCCTGTCAGCCCGAACTAGTGAAAAGCCGGCTAGTTCGACTGAACAGTCTGGTGTAATGTCATTCAGCCATGTCTCCGTCAGACATAATATGCTGCACTCCCGATACTCTCGCTGTCCGTTGACCAGGGCCGAGAGCTCGTCCATCTTGTTGTTCAGCGAGCGTACGTTTCCCATGACAACCGACTGAAGACATGGCTTGTATTTCCACCGTCTCTCTGTCTTCTTGGTCCTCACCAACGTGCCTGCTCTGGTTCCTCTCCTTCGTCTCCTTAACTCCACCGGGATCTCCCTCGGGCATGCGACACGTAAATCCCGATACCGTAGGAAGTCCTCACGTGAATAACCTCCGGTGTTTTGTTGTGTGGTGGTTGTTGTGTCCACATTCCTACACATTGTTCATATATAAAAAAAACTAAGTTCAACTACGGCTAAAAAATTAACTACCAACACTGGCGGTCTATTTATAACAATAAACACAGGGCTATTTAAGAAGGAATAAAGAAGTAGTAAGATTTAAGGCGAAAAAATAAGAGGCGGAGCGGGAGCTGTTACATCGAGCTGCACTCTCTGCAGCGCTTCTAGAACATGAAAGATGATATCAGATAGATCCACTTACTACTTTTTTCTGGAGCTTTTCAGGTGCACCTCATGGTCTCTGTTAATGGAGCAAGTTGTTTGCTGACTTGGCAGTTGGCCCAGTTTATTTGCTACTCAAAGACAGAAATTAACTTTCATGCTCTGATTCTATAAATAAAAGTCTTTATTTGTAATTCTTTTGCATTTGTATTTAAAACTAAATAAAATAAATAACCAATACAAATATCCAAATGGGCCAGGGGCCAACTTCACTTTTTCACCTGACTGCACCAACATCATTTCTCACATCGTCCTGTCTGCAGGTGTTTATGGAAGAGCTTTCTGTGCTCTTATTGGTCAACATCACTGAGCTGTTGTGAAAGTTGTCAAATTAGGTGAGAAAAACGCCAAAAAGTTCTGACATGCCAGGATACGCTCTTTAAATAGCAGAGGGAGCTATCTACTAACTTGACTTTGCTTGTTCGATGTTGTATATCACTTAGTACATCAAGGTGCAAAGACATGGCGGCTGCAGGTAAAGATTGTAAAATGAACAATAGACCTTCCTGTTTAAACTCGTGTGGCAGCTTTTTGGCTTCCCTGAGTAAAAAAATGGGAAGGGTAAGAAGATAACAGACAAGATATGGCCAAGAGATACCCTACCTCGGAGATAAAAAAGGATTCTATAATTGAGTGAAGAAAATATACGAGAAAATATATATTCTAGATTTTGTCTGAGAGTTAAAAGAATGTTTTTCACTCATAATTTGTTTTCAGTCTCATTTTGGTTTAAAAAAAAAAAGAAAAAAAAGAATAAAATCACATTATGAACCCAGCATCATGAATACTACTCCCAGATGCATGCAACCTCATCCCAGCATATGTCAGTTATTCTCGCCACCAGACACTGAATCTTTATTTTCCTGCAGGTCGCTTATGAAGACTGGTTCATCACTCTCTACAATCTCTGCTACTCCAGCTTACCTGTTCTACTCGTTGGACTTCTTGACCAGGTAAAAACAGGCTTAGGTAGACACAAAGAATGGTACAGAGAAGGGTCATTGGCAGGTGAATTGGTACATGGCATTCACATCTTTTGTATAAATTTCAGCCCAAAATATCATCAAGCATTTCCTATTAGTAGGTAGTTGATATTGTACGGGTTGATCTCAAGTAGAATTTTTTACTTTTATTGCTCCTAAAAATTAAGTCTTTTTTTAAGCAAATGTTTGTTTTACAGATTCAAGTAACTATTACTGAGAGATATTTTTAGTTATTCTCTGGCACTAATTACATCCAGGACTTCTGCACTTTTTGTTTGTTACCTTGTTCTCTTCTGCTCAGTACGAAGTTATCCAGAACTCTGTTAACTGACCCGTCTGCTTCCTCCCGCTGCAGGACGTTAACGACAAACTGAGCCTGAAATTCCCCAAGCTCTACCTGCCCGGCCAGCAGGGGACGCTGTTCAACTACAGGAACTTCTTCATCAGCTTGTTCCACGGCATCTTCGTCTCGCTCATCATCTTCTTCATCCCCTACGGAGCCTTCCTGCAGACCATGGGGCAGGACGGAGAAGCCCCCTCCGACTACCAGTCCTTTGCCGTCGTCACCGCCTCGTCGCTCGTTTTTATTGTCAACCTGCAGGTTAGTCACACATCAGTATTTGTGTTGCTAAATAAAAAAAAAAGCAATATCAATATTTGGTTAAGCACTGAATCAGAAATCAAGAATACATATGCTACTGCCACTGTGGAATAAGATGATTGTTCCAACCATAAAGCTACCCAAGGAGAAATATAAGAGGAAAACTGCATTTTAAGAGGTTTAGAGGATGAGCATGTCATGGATTCATTTTATGTGAATGGCCTGCTGATTCTGTTATCTTCATCTCTTGTTCGTCAGATCTCTCTGGATACCTCCTACTGGACCTTCGTCAACTGCTTTGCAGTTTTGGGCAGCATAGCCATCTACTTTGGCATCATGTTTGACATCCACAGTGCTGGGATCCACGTCCTCTTCCCCTCAGCGTTCACCTTCACCGGTCAGTCACCAACCAGTCACCAACCATTCACCACAGTGTGACGCAGTTGGCTGTCTTTATAGGCTCTACTCCAAAACACTCTTTAAAAGCTGCAAAGAGAATAACGCATTTGTATTTTTTTTCTTCGTTTTATTACTAACGCAGAAACCCAAAAATAAGAATTGAAGGGTAAAGGTTTTAAAAAGCCACTTTCAGGACTGACCCATATACTGTGATGGTGCTGGTTCTGGCTGTGAGCATTTCATACTGTATGTAATGTTAGCAGATCTCTTAATTGGATTTGGAAACCCAAGCCAAACCCATTGCCAGAGATATTACTCGAGCATTGTGTAAAGCATAAATTTAACCTAGTTCTTGTCCAAGTATGCAAGATAAACATTTAAAACCAAAATAACTGTGGTATTTATTGGGGTATGTTTGTTTTCCTCATCATACTATCATATTGGGACATGTAGCTTTTGCCTCAGTCTTCTAGCATGATATCATACAGTACATGTGACTGTGTTAACATGTATATTTTGTGCTTGTAGGCGCAGCATCGAATGCTCTTCGTCAGCCCTACCTGTGGTTAACCATCATCCTGACTGTGGGCATCAGCCTGCTGCCCGTCATCTGCATTCAGTTCCTCCATAAAACCATCTGGCCCTCTGTAGGAGACAAGGTGAGACCTCAATGAGTCAACCTACAGAACTGCTGTTGGGCCTACATGAATTATCACCAGTATCAGGAAAATGTGCATGTGGCTTCTTTGCTTTGCACAACATATCAGAACAATAATCCATGAATCCATATTGTAAGACTCATTTAATGGTTGCTTACAGTTGTAACAGTGGAAACTGGTGAAAGTAATGCATCAAATATAATATCTATAGTACAGTAAGATAATAGGACTATGAAGTTTTATGGTAGCAACATTTCAGTACTTAAGAGAAAAAATCTAGAAGCAACTTTAATTTTGTGATGATTCTGGTGACCCCTGTGGACAAAAGCAGGAATGTTTCCACAACTCTGTCCGACCAAATCCCGCCCTGTGACAGGCATTAAGAATCTTCTTGCCTCGATATGACCTAAATGAACAAACAAGACCATCAGCATCAATTATTAAATTAAAACTGTTTCTGTTTCACTTAAAACTCCTTGTAGGACGTGTAAAAAAACGGGAATTATAGATGTCATCCAAGTTTGTTTAGGTAGATTTTTTTTTTCCTGTTTTAAGTTTGTTCTCTTAACATTGTTTAGGTAGTTAAGCAGAGATGCTGCTTTTCAGCAACTATCAAATCCAACAACACTTTAAGACTGGGAGCTTCCACTGTGTCTCAGGAGGGATGATATTTTATTCAAATAATAATTTGTGTTAAAACAAAAAAATATTTGTCTTGCAACCTTAAAGTCTAAAATGTTAACATGTGTGGGCCACCATATTTGTACAGTAATATAATTGAAAATGTTTTGCCATCTGTTGGGATTAAAAGTCCTAAATAATTATATTGTCAAAACCAGCTATTAAATGACCTTTTAATAAAAACTTAAGTATGAGTTGTTAAATTCATGGACGTGTCAGAGTAATTGGATCAAATTGAATCGTGGAGAGGATGAGATTAAAAGTCCAACGGTTTAATCCAACTGCAATTTGAAAGAACAATACAAGTTTTAAATGAAACAGTCATAAAATAATGTAATATAAGGGGAATGAATAACAGCACTGTTTCTCTAATGTTACCTGCTTATTTCCCATCATCCCGCAGGTCCAGAGAAACAGGAAGAAGTACGAGATGGAGATGCAAGAGGAGGAGAAGAAAAAGCCGCCAGCCTTCCAGCGTGGCCGGCGTTCCCGCCGCTCCGCCTATGCCTTCTCTCACTCCCGTGGCTACGCTGACCTCATCTCATCCGGCCAGAGTATTCGGCGGCGCCCCCCGACCCGTGGGGGACCCCAGGACAGCATCAGGGAGGTTCCCCAGAGAGAGGCAGAAAACATCTGATGGGGGCTGAGAGGGAGGTGGAGCAGGACTGTTGTCAGCAGGGTCGGACACATTGAGGAAACTGCAAGGGGCGCTTGGTTTATTTTCATTCTCATCTGTGGAGTCGCTGCTGAAATGGTCAACATCAGGAGCTCTGCACTGAAACAAAGGGACCTCCTCCTTTGGGGTATTTAAGTGCCTTAAAAGGTGATGGAAGAAAAGAAGCACTCCTGAAGATTCTTTTAGAAATGAAATGATGAGCTCGGTGTGATAATGAATTGCTATTGAAGGTGTTTTAGCTCCAGTCTGTGATCCTGACTCCACTGACTCCAGTTCCTCCGCTATGCACAGACCCTTTGTTAAAAATCAAATGCAAAAAAAAAAAAAGCTCACCGAAGACACGACCACCGTTACCGGGGTTTGAGGTCATACAGCGACTGTGTGACTGACAATGTTTGTTTAACTCAGGATTTTTAAAATAAAAGCTTTATTTTTAGTCCCTGCTCACCACTACTGTGGCTGGATATAAAGTCATAATGTTGTTCAATATGATCATTTTTGACATTTACAGTTTTAGCCCAATGTCTGAGCACTTGATATGTTTAGTGTTTTATTCAAATGAAAGAATATAGAAGTCCAGTCAGTTTGTCCGTTAGCTACATGAAATCTTTCCACAGCATCTGTTGGTTTAGTTTTATTTCTGTCCATTGAGATGCAAATGCAAACATTGTCCCTCACATTAAAACAATGGGCTAAAACTAAACATGTCAAGGTAAGCTCTTTTAATGTTTTACTATACATAATGGTGGGATGTGGATATGCAAGGTGATCGGACGTTATAAAGTGTGTCTTAATTTAAAAATAAGTTGTGAATAGTGGTCTTTTCTCTTCTGCTGTATCAAATGTCCCAAGTGTCCTTACAGATGGGTGTTGTAGTCTCTAATTTGAGGGACTACAACTTCATTTCAGCCTTCAAATCTTTTAAATGCCTCTTTCAAAGCTGGATCCTAATATTATTTGTTCTATGCCTCAGCTTTTGTTCTTTACTTTCCTGGGTGCTGTAAACCCACTCGCAGTCTTCCTTAAACAGCAGTGCCGCAAATCCTTTTCAATTTACGGATTGTAAATTCAAGTCCTCCTTACTTCTAATGGGGAGACACAGCAAGGGGGTCTTGGTTCATCTTGATTTGATGTCTTAGTAGTTTGTTTTCTTTCAATTGATTTAACTTCTTCAAAGTTGAATAGCACATTCTTTCAGTGGTTTAAAAAAAAGAATAATGAGGATCTTCTGTGTGTGTCACTGTTTGTTTACAACAAACCCAAAGATGATGTTTGTGTTTTTCCAGTCCTAAATTCAAATTTAGGATATCCGCTAACCAGTGCTAAGCCAATACTGACACATTCCTGTTCTGACTGTTACTGTATCCCTTTCATTACTGTATGTAGATAATGTATTTTTATTACTGAATGAATGCCAGCAGTAGATGAGGACTGCTGTTGGTTGTACCAGCAACACTTTGCTCTGTCATGTGATGGTATTTTATCATGTGGTTGTTAATAAAAGCCAAGGGCACCTTTAGCAATCTGAAATTAGTGTTTTATTTTACTGTGCATTTTTATATATTTTTTTAAAATGACATGTAATATTTAAAAAGTCATGTTTCAGTACCTTCAACTTATTTTGGTACATAAAGAGCTATGTCTCCTCAAAACATATTTTATTTAAAGTACCAGTGTGTAACATTTAGGAGGATCTATTGGCAGAAATTGTCATTAGTGAAAATGAATACAGGAATTGTTGTGTTTTTGTTACCTCAGAATGAAAGTTTTTATGTACAAATGGGTCACCTTTTATGGAGTACCCATGTTGAACCACCATGTTTCTACAAAACACTGACATTTTGTGAGGCAGTGACCAACAGTAAATTACAGTACGAAAGGTGTCCTCATTGCTGCCTATCTATTTACGTTTTCCGATATTTAGAGAGGTTGCATTTAGTAGATGACCTTTAGGTGCACAATAATGCCTGTACTGGAAACTAATAACAATTTTGGAATCTTGAAAGAAAACGGTGGAATCCACCAGGAGTCATAGATGAAACAATTCTATTCTTCAAAGAGTCTATAGCCATGCCAGTGGATGGTTTGAGCTAAATGCTATCATTAACATGCTGACATGCTCACGACTATATTGATGATGCTGATGCAGAATTTAATCAAGTAATGTTTTCTCCTTCATATGTTTACTAGAGCCACCTCATGGTTAGAGAATAAGTGAGCGATTCACCAAAATGAGTTGGATCTGGGGGCGCTGTGAATGTCTGATTTGTCAAAGCAGGAAAAGAACAGGTAATAACCTTAATGATGGCAGCAATCCATTCTGGTGAGCCAGTTTCAGGGCTCTAGGATTGTGCAAGCTCACTCACCAACATGGTTTACTGCTACACTAAATGGAACTGAAGCCTCAATAATGTTATTACCTGTTCTTTTCCTGCCTTGACAAGTAAAAATGTTTGCTGTACTAATTAGTTGTTAGTGGTTTTGGCTGGTTAGGGAGGAGTTTAACTTGTTTGCAAACAGATCAACTACGAAACCCAGCTGCCTCACAGGGTTAGTGCACAGCAGCACCTCTTTTAATTAGGAGCCAAACAGATCTTAACTGCTTCTGTATAATGGCTGTAGGTAAATTCTACAAGCAGTTGTGGGAATGATCAGTGTCTTCTGCAGCATAGACGACTGAAACCTGATAATGTCACACAGCTCCAAACACACTAACCTGCATTGCTGAGATGGCTGGATGTAGACATCATGTGAATATTCATCATTGCAGTAAGTTTCTAAGTTCTAAGTTAGTTAATCTTTGTTCTATGTTGTAAATGGGCCTATAAACACAACTCAAGTCCAACAGACCGTTTCATCGACCAGGAATGAATCAAAGTCTGATCTGATAAGGCGTCTATCTTGTACACTTAAATGCACTGAATGCCTTCAGTCCAAATATCTCAGCCCAGACATTCTCCAACTCTGAGCGGTGAAATGGCGCAGCAAGGAATTCAGATGGACCAGGAAAGACTCTGCTGTTCCATCTGCCTGGATCTACTGAAGGATCCAGTGACTATTCCCTGTGGACACAACTACTGTATGAACTGTATTAAAAGCTACTGGGATGAAGAAGATCAGAAGAAAGTCTACAGCTGTCCTCAGTGCAGACAGACCTTCAGACCGAGGCCTGCCCTGGTGAAAAACACCATGTTAGCAGATTTAGTGGAGGAGCTGAAGAAGACAGAACCTCAAGCTGCTCCAGCTGATCACTGCTATGCCGGACCAGGAGATGTGTCCTGTGATTTCTGCTCTGGGAGAAAGATGAAAGCTCTCAAGTCCTGTCTGCAGTGTCTGGTCTCTTACTGTGAGCAACACCTCCAGCCTCACTATGAATCCGCTGCCTTTGAAAAACACAAGCTGGTTGACCCCTCCGAGAAGCTTCAGGAGAACATCTGCACTCGTCACAATGAGGTGATGAAGATTTTCTGTCGCACTGATCAGCAGTGTATCTGTTATATCTGCTCCATGGATGAACATAAAGGCCACAACACTGTCTCAGCTGCAGCAGAAATGACTGAGAAGCAGAAAAAACTTGGGGTAAGTCAGCAAAAAATCCATCTGAGAATCCAGGACAGAGAGGAAGATATGAAGAAGCTTCAGCAGGAGGTGGAGGCTATTGATTGCTCTGCTGATAAAGCAGTGAGGGACAGTGAGAAAATCTTCACAGATCTGATCAACCTAATTAAAAACACAAGTTCTTATATAGAGCGGCAGATTAGATTCCAGCAGAAATGTAAATTGAGTCAAATCAAAGAGCTTCAGAAGACAATAGAGCTGGAGCTCACTGATTTGAGGCAGAAAGACACCGAGCTGAAGCAACTCTCAAACATAGGGGACCACATTCAGTTTCTACACAAGTATCCCTCACTGACATGTCTTAGTAAGTCTACAGACTCACCCAGCATCGATATTCGTCCTGTACGGCATTTTGAGGATGTGATGGTGGCTGTGTCAGAGGCCAGAGATAAACTACAGGACTTACTTAGTGATGTATGGACCAAAATCTCACTGACAGAGACTGAGGTGGATGTTTTACTGCCACAAGCAGAGCCCACAACCAGAGCTGAGTTCTTACAATATTCATGCCAAATGACACTGGATCCAAACACAGCAAACACAGAGCTGTTATTATCTGACGGGAACAGAAAAGCAACAGTGACGACAGACTCAATATTTAAGACGTTAAAGATGACACTGGATTTATTTAGCAAAGTTCCACCCAGTTACCTCCACAGTCTTCAGGTCCTGAGTAGAGAGAGTTTGAATAGACGTTGTTACTGGGAGGTGGAGTGGAGTGGGGTCGCGGTTTCAGTAGCAGTCACATACACAAATATGAGAAGAGCAGTATATGAAAGTGGATTTGGAAACAATGACACATCTTGGACATTAGACTGTCACAATAACACTTATAATTTCAGACATAACAACATCAGCACTTCCATCTCTGGCCCTTGGTCCTCCAGAGTGGGAGTGTATCTGGATCACAGGGCAGGTATTCTGTCCTTCTACAGCGTCTCTGAGACCATGACTCTCCTCCACAGAGTCCAGACCACATTCACTCAGCCGCTCTGTGCTGGACTTCGGGTTGGTTATGACTCCACAGCTGAGCTCAAATAGGCAGAAGTGCCAAACATTCCCTAATTCCAGATTCTCAGTTGTGAGGGTTTTGGTTGTATGTGGTCACAAACTGAATCAGTTTTGGATTTTGGGCTGTTAGTCTGACAAGACAAGCAATTTTAAGTCATCGTCTTGGAATTTAGGAAGTTGTGATGGTCATTATTCAATATTTTCTTACATTTTATTGACCAAACAATTAATCTCAGTTGCAGCTCCAGTTCACATACTTGTGTACTAGACATAAAGATAAATCACTTCACAAACTGCAACACTTCCTTTCTGGTATATCACCTTGAATGCCCTTGTGGACTACGATATAGGGGGACCAAAAAAGAAGATTTCAGGACAGCAATCCTATCCAGGGGTGGATCTAAAGAAATATTCATGGGGTGGCCAGAGGGTGACATGTAGAAAACAAAAATATATTTCTGATATAACTGCAAACAATCACATGTATCAATAGTTGCTTGGAAATTTGAACTAAAAAACATTATTGTTCTTTATATATGTTATTACAGCACATTAGTGAAGGTGGCTTTAGAAATCAATACATTGTTTTATTTCTAAATCTTCAGACATTTTTCTAAAATGTGGTCATAACAGATCATTAAATTATATGTGTAATTTCCATTTTTTTAACACATCACTTTTTGAAAATGAATCTGAATTAATTGTTAAATTTAAAAGCATTTGACAGCAAACTGGGATGGCCAGGCATTTTTTAAAATCCGCCCCTGGACCCAGATGAATGATTTTTTTTTCATGTTTATCAGCACCACTTGAAAAGCATGCTCCATCAGAGTGCAAGATGCTGCTAAATGCGCCTAATGGACTATTCCCCTGCACTACACTGACTAACTGTACACACTTTAGAACAGAAGTTGCCGGTTACTTAGACTTCAGTGTTCCAGCTCACATAGGCTTTTCTGGCAAGGTCTAGTTTTGATTAATTGCAGTGGTGATGTGCTTTCAAACTCTAACTAATCAGTGTCCTATGAGGAACTACTGGCAGTGCCAGCTCGAGCTACGGGCGTGGTTTGATGCTATGTGTGTGGTGGCTTAAAAACAACAATGGCAGCTAATAGAGAGGTTAGCGCAGATGCTATTAACATCAGTTATATCAGAACTGGAGAGTAAAGAACAGCACTGAAGACTTTTATCAATAGAAAATATGTTGAGATGATGAGACTACATTATATGGTTTGTTGATCGGATTGGTTTAGGGTCGCTTGTGATTGACAGGTTCATCCAATCAACTACCACTCTTTTTTGAAAGTGCCTGCCTTTTTCCAAACAATTTACAATTTCCCAGATAGTGTGACAAACTATCTGTCAGGATATGTCTTTGTGTTACCACTTTGGTTTTTCAAAATGGTCTCTATTTCTCTATTCATTTTATGTTCAGTTGGCATAGAGTTAAGTTCTGTTTGGTTGACCTCTTTTATGGGCCCAGGACTTTGTTGATTATATTTACTAAATTATATCTTTCATTTGTGTAAATGTGGGTAAATAAAAGTTTTGAAATTTTACCTGTGACTCCTTATACCTGCCAGGTCACAATATGTTTGTCACTTTTAAATTGTTTTTCTAAAAAGTGATCAAGAGCAGAGCAGCAGAAACACAGAAAACTGAAAACGGTGTATGTGACAAGAGAAATCAGAAATATTAAAAAAGAAAATAGCGTACAATATAAGAACCATAAATAAAACATTTTATCTGTGCAGCATGATGATACTATCATTACTGAACAATACACTTACTGTTGAGTGCAGTTTAGGTGCTGCCCAACACGATAAAAGAATACATTTAAAAAATCATAAAATAGATAGTTTTTGGTTCCTCCTGGATGTTCTAGAGCAAATATAACAATTATTATATAAACATAACAAATATTTCCTAGGAATTAAATTATGTACATTATGTAAATGTAATGATCCCACAATATAAGAGGCTAGAGATAAACTACAGGACATACTTAGTGAGGAATGGACAAAAATCTCACTGTCACTGACTGAAGTGGATGTTTAACTGCCACAAGCAGAGCCCAAGACCAGAGCTGTGTTCTTACAATATTTACGTCAAATCACATTGGATCCAAACACAGCAAACACACATCTTTTGATATCGGAAACAGAAAAGCAACACTTATAAGTGACTCAGTAATGAAGATGAAAGTGGAAATTAACCAAGTTACCTCCACAGTCTTCAGGTCCTGAGTAGAGAGAGTCTGACTGGACGTTGTTACTGGGAGGTGGAGTGGAGTGGGGGACATTAGTGTATCTGGATCACAGGCAGGTATTGTGTCCTTCTACAGCGTCTCTGAGACCATGACTCTCCTCCACAGAGTCCAGACCACATTCACTCAGCCGCTCTGTGCTGGACTTTGGGTTGGTTATGGATCTACAGCTGAGCTCAAGTAGACAGAAATGAATGGGTGGATGGAGTGATATTCTGTGTTGTATTGAAATAGATTTCTCATCTCTCTGCTGTGATTTTCTGCATTTGCCATCTGATGACCTGATAATCAAACAGCGTCACTTTCCTGTTTTCTATCTTTGATCTTCTGTTGATTTTGTTTAAGTTTCGGTAAGTGACTCAGTAAACATTTTTATTTTAAACATAGAATTGTATTACATTAAAACTTGGTGACAATATATAAGAAATCATTTTCTGTTGATATAATATGTTATGTGTCAGTGAAACTATGATGAAAAAAGGAATTGTCACTGCAGCAAAATATATGTTTCGATCTGTAAAAATTGCATATGTTTAATCATCCTTTACACAGGCCAATTTTGATTTGCAATAGAAACCAGCACTTGTTTGAATTGTTTGGCCATTCTGCAGGGGATCAGACAACTAAATGTCAAACTAAGGGGCGCCCGGTTAGCTCAGTGGGTAGAGCTGGCAACCCATGTACTGAGGCTGAGTCCTTGCTGCAGCGGCCCAGGGTCCGAGTCCGACCTGTGGCCATTTGCTGCGTGTCATCCCCTCTCCCTGTCCCCCTTTCCTGTCTATCTTCAGCTATCGCTACTATAAAGGCAATAAAAGCCCCCAAAAAAGAAATACTTAAAAATGTCAAACTGAGATTTTTAAACTAAGTCTTTTACTCATGTACCTTTTGGTTTGTTTTTATTGTATATATATTTTTTTAGTTTGTGAAGTTTGTTTCACACATTTTGGGGCATGGACATTTTGTTGAATATAATCGTTTATTGGTATTTGTTGGGTTTTTTTCAGGATTTGTAGGTGCATGTATATGATGTAGATACACTTTTCTCTTTCTCTGACATGTTTGAATGGAGTCCATACTATTACTTTAGCACCCTCTGGTCGTGTCATGTATAAGCCTTATGTGTGGGGAAGAAGGCCTCCCATGGCTGGTATATGATCCAGATTGAATAGGTTTGTTAGACCCAGACAGGGGTGGATCTAAAGAAATGTTCATGGGGTGGCCAGAGGGAGGCATGTAGACTTTAAGAGGTGGCAGAAATATATATAGAAATAACAGCAAACAATCACATCAACATTTGCATGGAAAATTCCAAATGAATATTTTTTTAATGAAAAACCTTACATTATTGTGGGACATTAGTGAGAGGTGGCATTAGAAATCAATAAATTGTTTTATTTACAAATCTTTGTTTACAAATCTTTCTGACATTTTTCCAGTTTTTTTAATTCAATTAATCAATGATTATTATGATGTGTTAATTACCATTTTTAACACGTTATTTTTTAAAAATATAAATCAGATTTATGTGTTAAATTTAGCAGCATTTGACACCAAACTGGGGTGGCAGCTGGGGCGGCCCGGCGATTTTTTAGGGGTGGCAGATTGGATATCTTTTTTTGTACACCTTTACCTGCCTCACTAAAGAGCCCCTGTCGGATCAGCCGTCAGAGCCATGCTTTCTTCTTCCTCTGTAAACTCACATAATTATATGTATTAGTGCTTTAAAGCTGCTTCATTATCATTAGTTTGACAGTCTTTGATCTTTCTCACCATAGTGATGAACTACTGCTTTAGGAGAGTAATTGTATGGCTAAAGTTAATATGTAGATGGAAATATTGAACCTAGCTGATGTAAGGATTTACTGATTGTATGTGAACAAAATCAATGCTAAATGCGCGTAATGGACGGATCTATTCCCTGGTGGAAGGGGCAAGGTTGCTGTGACCCCTGTTAGCAAGCAGTGACTTTAGACAAAGATGGAGTCCCAGACAGAGTCTCAGTGGACTGCTCGGACTCTGGCTGCTAGTGTGAGGTAGGACAGTCTCCATTTGCAATATGCAAATCACAGAAGCGACAGTTTTAAATGTAGAATGTGTGACAAACAGCGTTGTAAGTATTGTGGATCTACAGAGAGGCCCTGGCCTACAAATCTTGTTCTCCAGATTTAAGACCACATATCTGTTTGGTACAGATATTATTTCAGTGAAAATTAAATATGTAATGCAAAAATTCTAATGTCCACACTAATCCTGAATCATACTGCAATTTCAATATCTGTCAAAATAATCACATTTAAGATGTTTTTACCATATTGTGCAGCCATAGTTACAAAAACTGTATTTGTGTTCAAATTACTGCCAAAAAACTGTCTACTCGTGCCCGAGAAGCCTCTTTATGTCAATGAATTTTAGTCCCAGTACATCAATGGGAATATGTCCTAACTGTGAAGCGGTTGTGAAAATATTTACACTTACAGCTTTAAAATCATCCAGAGGTCAGTAACATTTTTGAATGTCCTCTGTGAAACATGTCACATATAACTCCCGCGTTACTGCATGCCAAACAATATGCCATCCTGTGAAAACCTGCTATCCAGCCAAGGCTGTTCAATTAGAAAATATTTTTGTTGTGTGCCAGTTTCAGCAGATTATACTGTGTCTTGTCATAATTTCAAGGGTCAGTTCACTAAAATTACAAAAACACACCCCTACTTGTTTTTAGCCATGCAAAGTAATTAAAGCATAGTAACTACACACTGTCAATAATTAGTCCCTATGAAAACTGTTGACTTAACGTTTTGTTGATCTCAAAAGGGCTATAATCAATATTTTTACAGAGACACACAAAAGATTACTGTATTGCAATAAAAATTAATCAGTTATACAGTGGGTACGGAAAGTATTTAGACCCCTTTAAATTTTTCACTCTTTGTTTCATTGCAGCCATTTGCTAAAATCAAAAAAGTTCATTTTATTTCTCATTAATGTACACTCAGCACCCCATCTTGACAGAAAAAAACAGAAATGTAGAAATTTTTGCAAATTTATTAAAAAGAAAAACTGAAATATCACATGGTCATAAGTATTCAGACCCTTTGCTGTGACACTCATATTTAACTCACATGCTGTCCATTTCTTCTGATCCTTCTTGAGATGGTCCTGCTCCTTCATTGGAGTCTAGCTGTGTTTAATTAAACTGATTGGACTTGATTAGGAAAGGCACACACCTATCTATATAAGACCTTACAGCTCACAGTGCATGTCAGAGCAAATGAGAATCATGAGGTCGAAGGAACTGCCCAAGGAGCTCAGAGACAGAATTGTGGCAAGGCACAGATCTGGCCAAGGTTACAAAAGAATTTCTGCAGCACTCAAGGTTCCTAAGAGCACAGTGGCCTCCATAATCCTTAAATGGAAGAAGTTTGGGACGACCAGAACTCTTCCTAGACTTGGCTGTCCAGCCAAACTGAGCAATCGTGGGAGAAGAGCCTTGGTGAGAGAGGTAAAGAAGAACCCAGAGATCACTGTGGCTGAGCTCCAGAGATGCAGTAGGGAGATGGGAGAAAGTTCCACAAAGTCAACTATCACTGCAGCCCTGCACCAGTCGGGGCTTCATGGCAGAGTGGCCCGACAGAAGCCTCTCCTCAGTGCAAGACATATGAAAGCCCGCATAGAGTTTGCCAAAAAACACATGAAGGACTCCCAGACTATGAGAAAGAAGATTCTCTGGTGTGATGAGACCAAGATTGAACTTTTTGGCGTTAATTCTAAGCGGTATGTGTGGAGAAAACCAGGCACTGCTCATCACCTGCCCAATACAATCCCAACAGTGAAACATGGTGGTGGCAGCATCAGGCTATGGGGATGTTTTTCAGCTGCAGGGACAGGACGACTGGTTGCAATTGAAGGAAAGATGAATGCGGCCAAGTACAGAGATATCCTGGAAGAAAACCTCTTCCAGAGTGCTCAGGACCTCAGACTGGGCCGAAGGTTCACCTTCCAACAAGACAATAACCCTAAGCACACAGCTAAAATAACAAAGGAGTGGCTTCGGAACAACTCTGTGACCATTCTTGACTGGCCCAGCCAGAGCCCTGACCTAAACCCAATTGAGCATCTCTGGAGAGACCTGAAAATGGCTGTCCACCAACGTTCACCATCCAACCTGACAGAACTGGAGAGGATCTGCAAGGAAGAATGGCAGAGGATCCCCAAATCCAGGTGTGAAAAACGTGTTGCATCATTCCCAAGAAGACTCATGGCTGTAGTAGCTCAAAAGGGTGCTTCTACTCAATACTGAGCAAAGGGTCTGAATACTTATGACCATGTGATATTTCAGTTTTTCTTTTTTAATAAATTTGCAAAAATTTCTACATTTCTGTTTTTTTTTCTGTCAAGATGGGGTGCTGAGTGTACATTAATGAGAAATAAAATGAACTTTTTTGATTTTAGCAAATGGCTGCAAAGAAACAAAGAGTGAAAAATTTAAAGGGGTCTGAATACTTTCCGTACCCACTGTAGTTTATAGGTTTAAGTCAGGGGGACACTAAATTCTGTTCTTCTCCAAAAACCTAGTTTATAGTATGATCCCTTACCTTAATTTCTATAGTTTTATACTTTTGTTGGTTTTGGATCCTCCTCTGAGTTGTGTGAGCCCAAATAGACAAGAGCCATTAATGAGGCAATAAATGCTTTAAGTTAACAAACTGATGTAGTTTCTATCTTTGCTGCTCTCTGCTGTGGTGTGTTTCTTTTTTTATCTATGTGTGATGGAAGCACCATGCTGACTGACAGGGAACCCTCCAGCACTCACCTTTATACTTTATACTTAATGATTCATTTACTGATTTGGTTTGTTGACCTTTAACTTATGCACATTACATTCACACTATATACTGTATACACCAGCAATCAAATAAATCATAAAAAAACAATTGTTTCATACATCATACTACAGTTTATTTATAGTTAAACTGGGCCTGAGTTGTAGTTTTCAGTTAAAACCATCAAGTGCAGTCAGGTTATGTCTTTGTGTTACCACTTTTGTTTCTAAATGGTCTGATCAGCCATAACATTGTTACCACCTGGGCACCCTGGTGGTCATAATGTTCTGCAGCCCCATACCAACAAACTGTGATGCACTGTGTGTTCTGACACTTTTCTATCAGAACCAGCATGAACTGTTTCAGCAGTGTGAGCTACAGTAGCTCGTCTGTTGGATCGAACCACACGGGCCAGCCTTCACTCGCCACGTGCATCAATGAGTCTCCATGCCCCTGCCTCTGGTTCTTTTCCTTCCTTGGAGCACTTTTGATAGGTACTGACCTCTGCAGACCGGGAACACCCCACAAGAGCTGCAGGTTTGGAGATGCTCTGACCCAGTCGTCTAGCCATCACAATGTGGCCCTTGTCAAAGTCGCTCAAATCCTCACACTGCCCATTTTTCCTGCTTCTAACACATCAACTCTGAGGACAAAATGTTCACTTGCTGCCTAATATATCCCACTCACTGACAGCTGCCATGATAACCAGATAATCAGTGTTATTCTCTTCAGCTGTCAGTGCTCACAATGTTATGGCTGGTCTGTGTATGTTCCCTTTCATTTGATGTTCAGTTGGTGTGTTCTGAGTTAAGTGCTGTTTGGTGGACCTCTCTTATGGGCCCAGAACTTTTTGGTTATATTTTTCAGTTTTGTGTTAATAAAACCAACTTTTTGAACATCCAACTGTGACTCTTCAGGCCTGCCAGATCACAAAATGTTTTACAAATTTTTATTTTTAGTAAAGTGCAGCAGTGGTGGTACACAGAAAATAGAAAAAAGTTAAAAGAGTAAAGTGCAATATGACAGGATAAATTAGTAACAAACAATGAGTAAAAGCCAAAGATATAAGAAGGTGTTTCTATCTGTGATTTGTTTTTTTTTTTTTTTTGTCCTGATGAATGTAGGCTTAAAAATACAAAACACAAAACATAAAAACTAAAACATATTTCCTAGGAATTAAACTAACAAGGTTTAGAAATCAACAAATAGATGACAGTCCCAAAATGTAAGAAATGAAGATGAGTTACCGGTGATGGCCTGAACAAACTGAAGAAATTACACAGGTAAAAAGAATAAGTCAAGCAATATTGCAGACATTTTGGCATATTACAGTTGGAAAAGAACAGCTGTAAATAATAAAACAAGTGATTTAATGGTGAACTGCTTCAGTTTTAGGGTCCTGGTATTGTGTATGCTGGCTCAACGTCAGACTTTATTTGTATAGCGCTTTTCATACAAGTTCTGACTGTGGGGATAATTAAAAGGCTACTGCCTGAAGACCTGACAGTTCTAGAGGGTTCATAGTGTAAAAGCAAATCTGATAAAAAGTAGGTCTAAGACCATTATAAACCAATAAAAGGACCTTGAAATTGATCCTGAAGCACACTGGTCCCAGATACCTGGACTGAATAGAACTGAGCCATTGTAAATGTTAGTAGTAACATAATGGCTTCCTCAATATCACAAGTCAAGATGTCTACTGTGAAAAAGGTCTATGCGTCACAGAGGGAAAAGTAATCCAAGGGGGACACCTGGTGGTGAATAAATCAAATTAAAAATCAAAGTAACCAGTAAAGGGGCCACGAATGGAGACAGATATGTGAAAACAGCACTTTAGTTTTCTCCTTTCCCAACTGGCTCCTTTCCTGTCAGGCTGCCATGCTGAAGTTTAAAAGAAAACCTCATAAAAACAGAAAACACAAAGGGGGGTGTTGTGCTCTCTGAAAAGTTGTAACGGGCAGTCGCCCTAAAAGATAACTAGTACTTGTTTCACCAGTGAGCTTAGGTCATGTACTGTGAGCAGGATGTATTTTAAGGGGGGGATCATCCAGTCTTACGTTCCAAACTCTTCACTTCATGTCCTGAACATGGCCTAGAACAACCAGCAACTTGCTTTAATCTATCAAAACTTGATAACCCCTCCCTCCTCTCCCTAATTTTAAGTACAAACCAGTCATTCAACATGCTTCTTGTGTCCCTGACAGATGAGTGTTACCAACATTAAGTGAGTAAGTGAAACTATTTGACACTCGCTGTCTCTGGGTGGTGAAATGGCGCAGCAACTAATTCAGATGGACCAGGAAAGACTCTGCTGTTCCATCTGCCTGGATCTACTGAAGGATCCAGTGACTATTCCCTGTGGACACAACTACTGTATGAACTGTATAAAAAGCCACTGGGATGAAGAAGATCAGAAGAAAGTCTACAGCTGTCCTCAGTGCAGACAGACCTTCAGACCGAGGCCTGCCCTGGTGAAAAACACCATGTTAGCAGATTTAGTGGAGGAGCTGAAGAAGACAGAACCTCAAGCTGCTCCAGCTGATCACTGCTATGCCGGACCAGGAGATGTGTCCTGTGATTTCTGCTCTGGGAGAAAGATGAAAGCTCTCAAGTCCTGTCTGCAGTGTCTGGTCTCTTACTGTGAGCAACACCTCCAGCCTCACTATGAATCCGCTGCCTTTGAAAAACACAAGCTGGTCGACCCCTCCAAGAAGCTTCAGGAGAACATCTGCACTCATCACAATGAGATAATGAAGATTTTCTGTTGCACTGATCAGCAGTGTATCTGTATTCTCTGCTCCATGGATGAACATAAAGGCCACGACACTGTCTCAACTGCAGCAGAAATGACTGATTCAGCAGAGAATCCAGGACAGAGAGGAAGATGTGAAAGTGCTTCAGGAAGATGTGGAGGCTATCAATCGTGCTGCTGATAAAGCAGTGAGGGACAGTGAGAAGATTTTTACTGATCTAACTAGCTGGAGCAACTCTCACACACAGAGGACCCCATCCAGTTTCTACGCAAGTATCCCCCTTTGTCATGTTGTAGTGAATCGATATTCGTCCTGTACTTCATTTTAAGGATGTGATGGTGGCTGTGTCAGAGGCCAGAGATAAACTACAGGACATTTTTAGTGAGGAATGGACAAAAATCGAACTGTCACTGACTGAAGTGGATGTTTTACTGCCACAAGCAGAGCCCAAGACCAGATCTGAGTTCTTACAATATTCACATCAAATCACATTGGATCCAAACACAGCAAACACACGTCTTTTGATATCTGATGGAAACAGAAAAGCAACACTTATAAGTGACTCAGTAATGAAGATGAAAGTGGAAATTAACCAAGTTACCTCCACAGTCTTCAGGTCCTGAGTAGAGAGAGTTTGACTGGACATTGTTACTGGGAGGTGGAGTGGAGTGGGGTTGCAGTTTCAGTAGCAAATATGTACAAATATGAGAAGAGCAGTATATTAAAGTGGATTTGTGAACAATGACACATCTTAGGCATTGTTGTGTTTTGACAGTGGTTATAAATACAGACATAACAATATCTTAATTTCAATCTCAGGTCCTCAGTCCTCCAGAGTGGGAGTGTATCTGGATCACAGAGTAGGTATTCTGTCCTTCTACAGCGTCTCGGAGACCATGACTCTCCTCCACAGAGTCCAGACCACATTCACTCAGTCTCTTTGTGCTGGACATGAGCTGGATTATGGCTGCACAGCTGAGTTCAAGTAGTAGTACAGAAATAAATGTGAAATTCTGAGAACAGATCTGTCTTTCACAGCCTCTCTTTGCTGTAATTTTTCTGGCATGACTTTACTGTCGTCTATATTTTCTTTTCTGTTGATATTGTTAATGTTTTAGTAAGTTTTGATTGACTGAGTAAATTTTTTTATTTTAAACGAAGACATTCTTTTGACATTAATATATATATATATTTTTTAATTCTTTTTCAAATACATTGAAATAATTTTTGTTTGGTTGATGAAACAATTAGTATCATTACTTATACTTTTTATTACTATTTTTCAATCATCATATTTTTTCCTTTGTGGACAGTTTTGTGGTTCTTTAGTCTTTTCATTTTACGTTAAGCTGGCATAGCCTGAGTTAAATTATGCTTAGCTGACCTCTTTTATGGGCCCAGAAATTATTTGCTTATTTTGTAAATTGTAACTTTCATTTTAGATTTGTTCAGTCATTCAAGTGGGGTTCATTCATTGATTTCCTTAAAAATAATGCAGAAAAATAATAACTCTTATTGGTATGAAAGTGAGACTACGAAGGTATAAAATAACAAATAACACAATCTTTATCTTTAAAAAGAATATTGAATGTGAACTGAAACTGATCTGTCCAACGTACTGTGCTTCTTATGATGTGTGATGTGTGTATCGGAGGGCGCAGGGCAGTGTATTGTGTAGTATTCCATATATATATTGACTCTTCTGTACTTATACGTTACATAACATTTTAGCATAAATATGTTTCCGTGATTGGGAAACTTCAGCTTATGACCACAGTGACTGCTGTTTACCATCCGCTTTAAAATACAAAGCAATGACTGAAATAGTATATGGAAAAAGGGTGCACCATCCATACATTTCTTATTAATTGTATTCTTTTATTCTTTTGTGTGGATGTAGACACACATATATATATATATTATGAAAATAGAATCACTAAAATTGTGGACAGGGAGGTACTTGTAAGGAAATAACTGGATGGATATATGAATATTAAGATATATGGGAATAATGAAGCAGAGTCCTTCATTATTCACATTTACAAACACTGTAGTAGATACACAATCAAAAATTATTTTGTGCATTTATTCAATAAAATATATAAAAACTACAGAAGCACAAAGACTTGGAATTGGAATTGATATCAGTACATGCTGGGATGGGGTGATAACTTTGATAGCTGTGTATTGAACTAATATCTTTTTCAGTTTAATAGAGCTGTCAGTGTATCATAGTGAACTGCAGTAGCTCCTGCTGTGTATTTTCATCAAGCATTACTGTTTGGAGCCTCTGGGTGTCACTGCAGGACTGTGTCTGCATGTTTCAGCTCCAATTAGTTTCTGACTTTTGTGCAAAGCCTATGTGTAGTTCAGCTACAGGAACAGAGGATGGCAGCTCACATGGCACGGAAACATCTGAACAGGTTTCACCACTCATATTTTCTCACATATACCTGCATCTTCACTGACTGTGCAGTTTAAGGACTGTTCAACATCTAGTGGGAATTTGTCCCTCTCACTACATCAATATAGAATCAGATTTATTCTTTTATTCATTTTACAACGTTACAATGTTTTTGTGCCTGGGAAGTACATGCAGCTGAAAAAAGCCAGAAAGGGCAAGATACATCAGTCTTTTTAAATCACATAAATTCATGTTAACTTTTTATCCAACAAATAAATCTCGTATTTATAGCGTATTCATTCTGGACATACTTCAGCATTTTAGTTTGTGCTTATTTGACTTATTACATGTAGGCTACAAAACAAATGATTCAGTATATATGGTACATATACACTTCTTTCAGTACATTCTGCAATCATCTCTGGGAGTTCTTACAGTTTTTATCTGGATTCAGTGATGTACATGTTGTGCTTTCCACGTAAAAACTGTGACTGCAAGCATGCAAGCTTGATATTTTATAATTGAATCTCTATTTTTTACCCTTTTTACTGCAAATCATTAACATTACTGCAGCAAGTTGTTCTATGTCAATCTCCATTTTGTTTACATCTGCTTCCCCATGAGATCATGGGAGGTGATGCCTTCCTCCCTCTGGCACATAAATCTTAAATGCATCCCTTAGAGTGTAATGCACCAATATTTTCAAATCTTGTAGTGCGTGTGTAATTTCTGAAGTTTCAATATCAGTTACGATTTTAAAACTCCTGTAGTCTGGCATAAATAAAGTCCAACTAATTCCAGACTTAAAGGTCCAGTGTGTAACATTTACGAGGATCTATTAACAGAAATGGAATATAATATTCATAGGTATGTTTTAGCGTATAATCACCTGAATACAGGAATCTTAATATTTTCGTTACCTACACATGCTGCGGTTCACCTTCCATTGAGTCAGCCATGTTGAACCGCCATGTTTCTATAGCAGCCCAGAATGGACAAACCAAACACTGGCTGCAGATAGGGCCTTTCACGCTTTTTCTGTAGTTCATGCTACACACTAAATCATACACACTGGAACTTTTAAAGAAAAAGTTAAAGGAGGAAAAGTGACCAAAACACATTCAGAAGCAGCCAAGGGGTCAAAGACAGACAGACTATGGTAGCTATAAAAAATGTGAAAAACAGGACAGTGGAGCCAGTGTTTGGTTTGTTGGTTTTGGTACTGTAGAAACATGGTGATTCAACATGGCAGCCTCAGTAGAGGACTCGCTCCCTCTGTAGATAACAGCACACTCTAATGTAACTTAAAAACAAAACTTCTTATTTTCAGGGTTTTTTTTCATTAATGAAAACATTCCTATGAATATTATTATTCCATCCTCCTAAATGTTACACACTGGACCTTTAAACAAACTTTAAATTAGGTTATCAAAGCCCCTAATAATCAATGGAAGAGGAGCATCATCAACATTTAAAGCTTTACTTTGGCCTCTAAAGGATCCAGTTATGTTGTGGTTAAAAAATGTCACTTAATTTTATACCTTAACAGTGTTCATATTAACGTGATGGTTTCTGTTCCAATCCGGCATAAATGACATCAGACTCCATCGGGGTTTTAAAAAGTTGAAATTTGATTCGATTCATCCCTACAACCAATAAAATTACTGCTGTAACACTGCTAACAGCATGTTAAATCACCTCTTTTTTGGCCGCTATCTCTCAGTCTCTCTGTCAAATCTGCATCAGTTCCACATCGGAGGCCTCCAGGCAGACTTAGATAATGCTCTCCATATTTACAGTGGCAGGAGGATTGGGAGGTTTTTGACTAGATCCCATTTGTGTGAACCTATTAGTGCTGAGCGCCCTGAGCTCCCTCTGATACGCCTCTGAGATTAGGCAATGGTATTACTGTAAGAGGATCGACTCGCCTCGAGGTGAGGGCCGAATATACAGAGAGAGAGAGAGAGAGAGGGAGAGAGAGAGAGAGAGAGAGAGAAAGAGAGAGAGAGAGAGAGAGAGAGAGAGAGAGAGACGAACACACACAAAGACGGGAACATGCTCACACAGATAGGACCACACACTCCCCAGAAAAAAATCAGGACCTGGCAGTGAGAGCGGGAAAGAGATAAAGGGAGGAACACACACACACAGACATAGACACACTTCAAAATGAAGAACTAAAACCAAGAACCTGCAATGATAACGATGGTAATGAGAGGAAGTGTTTGTGTTTGTTTGTGTGTGTGTGTGTGTGTGTGTGTGTGTGTGTGTGTGTGTGTGTGTGTGTGTGTGCGTGCGTGTGTGAGTGAGCAAGAGAGTTAAATTGAAATGAGTATTTAAGCCCTTATGTCCTATTTGGAGGAGAGGAAAAACCTAGCCCACCCCGATGTGCACAAAATTTATTTTAAATAGAAAAGAGGCCTGATCCAAAGCGCTCCATTCATTAAAATGAAAGATGCACCAAAAATAGATTTTTGAAGAATTTTTGTTTTTATAAATCACAGTTCTGACTGAAGTATTTCTCCTGTAATGATATGACCCTGCCAAAAGATCAGAGCTGATGGACAGTAGAGATATTCAGGAATCAAATTGCTTGCATGCTTTGATTTTGTGGCCATAAAATGTGGTACTATTATAATGACCACCACACTCACCTGAAATACTACTATTAGTGCAACGATACAATAACATTTTAACACACTTCACACCACAGTCACCTTGAATTTAATCAGACCTTACAAACTGAACCCTATACTGCGGCTTTATTGTGTAAGATTTCTGCATTAAAATGTCTAGACCTTCTAGTAAATTGTGTACTCACATTATCCCAAATCTTTCCAACAATGTTCAAAGAGAAATCTGTCACTTTATTCAGGCGTCATATCCCCTTTGTGCATGCGTTATCGTTGTGGTTGTCTGTCAGAAAGTGTCATAAACTGACTTTAAATCCAGTTTTAAGTCACATTTTTTACCATTTTTACCAGGCAGTTTTCAGATCTTGGTTGTTTTTAACTATATATTTAAACCAGATGAAGGATTTTAGTCTGGATCTTAGGTTATCTGGATCTCAGTTAAGAGAAAAGCTGAGCTAACGTTTGCAGCAGCTTGGCTGGCAATACACTAAAATATGTTTTTGAAAAGATTTTAGGCGAGAAACTGGTAATACAGTAACAGAACATTTATTCATATTTGATCAGCACTGCTTAGTTTGACTGCATTGCGCTGGATGGACTCACTGAGAATGACTCGTCAATCACAACCAGAGTTGGTGATTATTGGAACTAACAAAGACTGTTTTGGTTAGTTTTATTTTATTTCTGTCTACTTTGAATAAAGTGACAATGTTACAATTAAAGTAGTAAAGTAAACATTGGTCACTTGTCAGCTTCATCAGCTTATTCCTTTTCAAAAAGTTATTTAACTTTTTAATATTGGTGCAAAATTTGCAACAATATTGTTTATATTTAACGTTTGTCTGTTAGATGTTCTGTGAGTTGTTCTCGGAAGTCGTCTGAAATGTCAGGTTTAATGCTGTCGTTTCCGACCGTATTCACAGTAAACCCAAAGGCTTTGTAGGCTTCATCGTATTTCCTGGTCTTATTAGGTTTATGCCGGTTACCGTCACTTGCTGTCCTTGCCTCTGACGCCTCCTCCGTTTTTCTTTTTACTCCTGTCAGAAACTTCTCCCTCTCTCCTCCTCCGTCAGTCACCCCTGCCCGCCCCACTATTTGAAAAGTACTGTCTTAGACTGACAGGAGGAAGAGGAGATGCAGAGACAGAGCATACTGATGTAGGGAGTATCACTCAGAGTAAATACATTTAAGAGTAGATGGAAACTACTGCTCTGTCTTAAAGCTGTAGTAGGTAATCTTTATAAAAATAACTTTTTGTCATATTTGCTGAAATGTCCACTGTTTACATAAGACAGATAATCTGTGAAAAAATCTGATCTCTCTGGCTCTTCTTAGTGCTCCTAATGGCATTTGCATGAATCCACTGGGCCTGCTTTCGGTTGAAGGCTTGAAGGTAGATGATTGTTGAGTCTCATTCCCAGGGTCCCCAAGAGTCTGTATTTGAGGCCCTCGGAATGAGACTCAACAATGAACTATCTTTCTTGGCTCAGATTGGTTGCTTTTTTCAGGCCTGGTGGATTCTTGTAAATGCCATTAAGAGCCCTAGGAGGAGCCAGAGGAACCTGGTTTTTCCCTGATTATCTGTTTTATGTACTACTGAAAGGATATAATGAAGGTTTCAGCAAGTATGACACATGAAATGCTGCAGCTTTTTTGGGGCTTTTATTGCCTTTATGATAGAGACAGCTGAAGATAGACAGGAAAGGGGGACAGGGAGGGGGGACGACACTCAGGTTGGATTCGAACCCTAGGCCGCTGCAGCAAGGACTCAGCCTCGGTACATGGGTCGCCAGCTCTACCCACTGAGCTAACCGGGCGCCCAAATACTGCAGCTTTAAGGAAAAACTACGGCAGCCCTAAAGGACCATGCATTTATACATTTTATTTCCTCCGTTTTCCCATGATAACGAGTTAATTTCATTTGTTTTCCTGAGATAACGATATAATTAATTTGAGATCTTGAGATAATGACTGTGATTTGATAACTGCGGTCAAGCCAGCCGTTACTCCGATCTCCGTGGTCAAATCAACCGCACTTAAATTTCGAGTGTACAAGTATTCTTAGCATTATGGTAATTGCGGAGAAACAGCGTATTCACTTCCGGTTTTCAAAATAAAATGGTATTAAGAACAGTAAATTAATATATTGTTAAACTATGATTGATGTTTACAACTGACAGTTGGGACAGTACTTTTACTCTTTTCCATGTTTCGTGTTCCCAGATCTCAGCAATTAACTTAATGAGCGCAGTGTCATTATTACTGGTCTCCTCTCCATCCTTGTAATGGAGAATCTTTGAATGATATGGTGGTATTCTAAATCCTTAATGTCTCAGTCCGTGCTTCACTCCTTTAATTTTGCTAAGCGTGAATGTGTGTGTGAGACAGTGAACCTCGGTCAGGAAGAGGAAGGTTGATGAGGAGGAAGTCGCAGACCCCCCTCGAGCGGAGGGAGAGAGCGTCATAATTTATGCCATGAAAAGCATGAATTTTTCAGCGCACAGTGGCAGAGATGGCACTTCATGTTTACGACAATCATTTCCTTAGTGAATGATTCATGTGGATGTGGCGCTTATGAATCTTTCAGGGAACAAACAGAAACACTGATGCTCAGAGCTTTAAGCTCCTTCACTGCTTGCTGCTTCAACAGCCAAACTGAGTGTCTGGGAACGGAACAAACAGTGAAGTGAGCGTGGGAATAAAAACCCCTTCCTGCTTCGTCCTCACTTTTTTATTTCTCTGATTTATTTTTTAAGGGTCACAAGAATATTAGTATAGCTTGACAGATTTCTGAACAGAGTTGGTACATGTTATGTTCCTTAATAAATCTAAAATAAAATAGCATGAACAATTCTATTTGATCTTCAAGTTGAAATCTTGTTCAATTCACCTGGATTTCTTGTTCCTTTCAGGCCAAGAATAACAACCTAAAGGCCCAGTCAGACCAGCATTTCAAACTGTGAAATCACTGCAAAGTAAATCAGTGTCAACTTTGGTGAACTGTCACGCAAATTTGCATTGTTGACCAATAGCAAGCCACCTTGATAGTGCTGACTTTTGAGGGAATGGAGAGCTTAAGGGTCCTAAATGGGGGGAAGCTTATTCTGTTGCATCATCCACTTTTATGGTTGGAGTAATTCAATTATGAGATAGGTCTTGATGATGACTTGACCTCAGAACCCTGTACATTCAGAAATTAGAGGAGGGATACACAGTACAGCGTCATATTTAGAAGCGAAGGGCCACTGACCCGGTGGAATGCTGAAAACAGCCCCCTGTGATGGTTAATGTTGGCTTCTTTGAAGCTATGGAGGTTGTGATGCATGTTGTGATGCTTTTAGGCATTTTTTTGCAATGAAATTGCAAGAGAAAGTGAAAATTGCAAAACGCAATTTGAATAATTCATTAAAAATTTAAGGCAACTCCAGTTAGAATAAAATCGCACTGTTTGGAGGGTTAATGTGAGAAGTCTGCTTGTACATCTGTATGGTCTTCACTACTAGAAACAAGGAAGTGAGTTAGGTGACTTATGGCTCAACATTAATTTAGCTTTAATTGTTGCGATTGCAACATTGCAACTCTTTACTACATTTGTATTGCTGTTCATTTGTGTATTGCTTTTCATAGTATTTTATATGGGTATCCTGTAATCTGCAGTTCAAACTTGTGCCAAAACATCAGTCCTTTGTTCAAAAGTGCCATCCTTAGCTGTCATAGAAGTCACTGCACCAGTTGTACTGTTGGCAACAGCTTTGCTATATGTTGTGTGTTGTTGCCATGACTGTATTTTACATTTTTGAGATTTGATCAGATTGGAAGCAAACATGTAAGTAAATATGGCTAATATTGAACCAGGCTATTATTAGATCATGTAAAACCATTGGATGGGCCACTGTCACCCTGATATTTGCTGTCGCTCCTCTGCTCAGTGGAAGCATGTCCTCCTTTAAAAATCACATTTATCTGTTGCCTGGAAGCTGCAGTCGCCTGGTGGAAATCTTTCATCTTGTCTGTGTAGTGCCCTTCAGAGGGCCCTACCGGCTGTTTGGATTTTAGCCAAGGTTACTATAGAAACACACAGAGGGAGAAGTGCAGGAGAACAGGAAAGGCTGGCTCATGCTAATGGGAAACACGCTTATTGATTCCCATAAAAAAAACACACACATTTCAAAATGTGAATAAAACGTAAACATCAAAGGTTTTTGTTAGTGATCAAACAGTTTGTATAACCTCTCCTCATACATAATTGAATCAACCTGAAAGTATTGAGAAAGCAGATATGTGCACTGATTGATGGTGTAATTGATTGTCTGTTTGTTGGATTGATTCATTCACTAAAGGTATCAGAAGATCAGCTCATGACACAAAGACTCTCTCATCCACAGACAACTGTGTTCACACCAAAGCTGAAGGCTTTAAAGGGCTGTTCTGCAAATGTATTCTTTACAACAGATGAACACAATCACCTTCTCTTTATGTGCAATTCAGCTGGGATAAATAATACATTTTCCCTTTCTAACAACAAAATTAGTACAAATGGAGTTATTTTCTTATTTGTTGTTATTTAAAAATTAGTGTGATGTGTGATTGAGTGACTCCATCCAATCACAAGATGACACTGGGGGATTTGAGGGTGTGTGTGACCTCAGAGGAGTATTATTCTCTTTGAGGTGAGTTTGACAGTCATGGCAGACACCTGCACCGATCACAGCGGAAAAAATGTAAATGGTGTTGACTGGGAGAGTATGGAACCAGCGAAGGAACAGATGAATGAATTAAACTGGTGATCAAACGAGTTAAATTAAAATGTATGTTTGATTGAAGTCAACCACGCTGAATGCACTCACCATTGCATATTAAAAAAAACATTAACATGAATATGCCCACATTAGTGAGAGAGCGAGAGAGGTAATGAATGAATGGATGAACAAATGAGACAGTGAATGAGTAAGTAGACGTCAAACAAATGACAGTGTGTGAATGAGGACTGATAAAAGAAAATGTTGGGATTTTTAATTAATCACATCAAAGTACAAATATTGCTAGACAACTGTGCTGACTGACTGATGGATAAGTCCCACCTGGGAATTACAGTGTGGAACTGTGCGAAATTCAAGAGTGAGACTCATGACGGCTGCGTTTTAACCATTAAAACCAATCAAGTTGCTTTACTGCGTAAGTTAAATGCCTTGCATGCATCATCTTAATTTGGTCCCAAGTTCTTAACGCGTTCAGGCAACAAGTTCTCACCACTTAGTCAGTGGCATTCCGCTTCAAAATGTGATGCTATAGGTATCCCTTAGCATCATTTCTCAATGTGATGGGCCCTGTGGTCAAGTTATTAATAATAAATAGTTCATTGGTTCAGTTTAGGAACAAAAACTACTTGGTTAGCTTTAGGAAAGATCATAAGATAAGTTACGTAAGTTAAAGGGTCCATTGTGTAGGATTTAGTACCATCTAGTGGTGTAGTTGCAGATCGCAACTCACTCGCTTCACCCTCCCCTCCAAAGCATGAGGAAGAAATGACAGTGGCATCAAAATGTGTGAAAAATGTGAATGGCCCTATCTAAAGCCAGTGTTTGGTTTGTCTTGGCCTACAATAATTTGATATATGCAATGTCATGACAATAATTCAGTACTTTCTGGGCTCATCTGAAATATTATGTACTCAAATTTATGAAGAAATCTGTACCAGCTGTGAAATGGTTACTGTTTGGTTTTGGTCGTGACGTTTTTTAAAATGTCGACTAGCTCAGAAATGTTTTCATATTACGGCTTAACAGTAGTACACTAAAATATGCTTCTAAAAACATTTGAGGTGAGAGATGGGCAGTAACAGAACCTCGTTTGACAGTTTGATCTGGATTTTGTGGCATTTTTGTGTCGGATCTTCTGCTCTACATAGAAAATGAAGAGGATCCGACAAACTGACATAAGTCAGCAGATCCAGTGTGTCTGTACCATATTCTGCTGTTGTCCTGTGGAGGCTGCGGACAGCATGCATAGTAAATACAGTTGATTCTGGAGTGTGCTGTCCCTGTGCCATATTCCCCCACAATGCAATGCACAAAGGGAATGGAGGAGCTGCTCACACCTGGAAAAAAATACAAAGAAATTGTTGTTTGTGAGAACAACTCCAGAAACAAAGAAGTTTAAGTGGACGTCTCACTTTGTATCATTTTCTGTTAAAGACGAACTGTAATATTGATTTGTCTACCAGTCCATTAAAAATGTATACTATGATGATTAGTATGTAGTACATACTGTATAGAATTAGTATGTAATATGGATTTGGGACACGCTGGTGTCCCCAGCTGCTTCCCCTCACCTGCTATTAGCTTCACCTGAGGAGTGTCATCCCCTGTTTACACATACAGACTTACACTAGAGGAACGACAGCATAGTTATAGTCGCAGTATAAAGGACTGTACCGCTGCAGGATATGCTCTCTTAAGATGCCTACTTTTTCATGAAAACGCTTTCTCCTTTATGTTTAACCTAATTCTTCATAACATTTAAACTCCCTCCGCACACTTCATCCCCTGAGGTTTCTCCTTTGACTCTGAATCTTTTCTTCTCATATACAAATACAACTACTTTATTATTATTAAGCATTTATAATATTATGTCCCATTTAGCCGGACAAAGTTAGCGCTCATTTTTAGCATGTGTGGCCCCGCAGGGAATCGAACTCTCACCCGGGCTTTGTTAGTGCCTTGCTCTGCCGATTAGGGACAGCGGATCAGTAAACTGCTTTACCCAGGGGATCAAAGAAAATACAACAAAAAAACTAAAAAACAGAGGAGGTGTGGATTTGAACCGATAAATCAAACTGATACAGGATCATTATGTAAATTTTAACCTCGGAGGGCAGTTTCACTTAGTACTGATGTAGGTGTGTGTGTGTGTGTGTGTGTGTGTGTGTGTGTGTGTGTGTGTGTGTGTGTGTGTGTGTGTGTACAGGGAAGCATCTCTCTCTCTCTCTCTCTCTCTCTCTCTCTCTCTCTCTCACACACACACACACACACACACACACACACACACACACACACACACACACACAGGAGACATTGTGCCAGCTGAGACCCAAACAATAAAAAACAACAAATAATAAAACTCTTCTCTGACTCTCCCTCATCCCTCCAGGACAGACTCTCCCTCTCTCTCTTTCTTTCTGTCTTTTTTCTTCTCTTTCTTTTATTAAGACTCCAATGCCACACAGTAACCTCACACGGAGTGTTGTCTCCATCTTGTCATTGCTCTGCCACAGGTTTTGTTATTTGCAGCCAACACAGAAAACAAAATATTTGTATTAATTATTTTCTATTTAAAGCCACACTAATCAATATTTTTATACAAACAATGGATCAAATGAATGGTGTTGCTCTGATGACCCTGCAGAGAATTATCACCCAGTTTCTTCTTGAAGGACGTGGAACATGTAGAGCTGGATAATTATCTCAGGAGTTGGTGGAGACCAAACCAGAGCTAAGAGGAGAGTGAATATTGGACTTTCATCAGGTGGACACAAACATGGCTCTAAAGGGATCATATATAATGTTGCTCTGTGTCTGCTGGATGTGGAAATAGGCAGGTGTTGAAAAACAATGTTCATACATCACATCATATATTGTGTTTTCAGCTTGCTTCCAAGTAGCCTAAATATCAATGAATGCAGCTTTAAATAAATGTTTTTTTTGTTTTTTATGCAAACTGTTTTATTCCTCCTTGAGGTTGGATTACTCCCCCGACTGGGGAGGTGGGCCGAGGTCCCAGGTTTACCAGAAGTCAATAGGTTTTGCTGATTCACTGCAAAATTGTAAGATAGAGATAAGACAATAAAATACAATAGCTATGGGTTGCGTTATTACTTAATGTTGTGTCACTGTCTTGCAGAGGGGCCCTGGGTTAGAATTAGATCTTTATTATAAGGATGCCCGATACATATTGGAGCCAATAAATTATTGGTCGATAATTGGAAATGAACATTATTATGTATTGTTCCGATAATAAAATTATAGCTGATAAATGATATGCAAACAGTTTGATAGGCTTTATGTTCTATGAAAGTGAAGTGTTTTGATGTACTGTACTTAATGAACATTGAGTCAGAGTTGTTGTTGTTGTTGTTGTTGTTGTTGTTGTTGTGATGTCAGTTACATTTGGTTAGAACAGACCTTTGGAATGTTACATCAGCCATCTTTGCTTACTATATGTCCTCTTTTCTTACCATCAGGTGTGTCTACAGGTTATGAACATATATTAGAAATGCGAAATGACCTGTTATCTTCGGCCAAGAGAAGTGGGTAATTATCGCATCGGCTTTAAAAAATCCATATCGCGCAAGCCCTACATTTTAAAAAGGAAATTTTAGTATAGTAAATAGTAAAAAACATTTGGATGATTGTAAATGACTAATCCAGGGAAAGGCAACTTGTGGTTTTGGAGCCCCATGCAGATCTTTAACCCCTTTCCAGTGGCTCCCTGTGGTTTTAACAAATAATTATATGGAATAATGGTTATATTTAAACATTTTCATTACTTTTTGTCGTACCATGTAAGGCCCATCTGACTGTTCTAACAAACACTGTTTTTGATATCTAGGTATAGTGACATGTTTTAGACTTTCTGCTTCATTAGATTTTTAGCTTTTGAAGAGCCAGAGAGAAACAGACAGAGGGGATATTGCTGTAAACCTAACCTAATAAAGGACAAATAATTTGCAAAAGATTTATGGTTCTCGTCAATAATAACATTTCTGTTGAAAACTAGCAGAAGATATCTTGTTGACAGAATAATACCAATACAGATTAAGTTAGCAGCATCTGTTTTGTCTGCATTTGTCGTTTGTTTCCTCTTCTTTCTTTTCTGTTTGTGAAGTGCAAATCATTACGTGTGCCTTATTGTTTGTGTCTGTTTCGACCTTTGGTGGTGCAAAATACACAATACATCATTTCATCACAAGGATCATTTTAACAACGCTAGCTGTGTGACTGTGGGCGACAGTTAATGTCCTCCATAGGATGAATTTTAACAAATCAAGTTTTGTGATCTCTTACATTTTCAGCGTCTTCATCAGGTCAAAATTGTAATTTGTCCAGTACTTTGCTGGATTCCCATCAGCCTCAGTTGCCAGCCTAATTAGCAAATATTACGTTATTAATGCTAACATTAGCTAGTTAACGTTAAAGTAGTCAGCTGAAGTTGAGGCAGCATTAGGGAACTATGCTAGGATAGACATTTTAATACAAAGTTTATTATACTACTAGGGATGTCCTGATCTGATCTCAACTATTGATATCGCCACCGATCAAAGCATTTTGACTGCTAAACGCTAAACTCTAAATGCTATCAGCTATTTATTCATGAAGCTTTCATGCATGGTGGAGCATTGTCAGTTCTCTCCGCTGTCTCTTTCCTCCACGCTGAGCTCTGTGTGTCAGTGAGAGAGCGGAGGCAGCACCTGCTGTGAGGAGAGAGCGGTAGAGATCCGACACAGCCACACTCAACACACCACTGCAAGTGCAACAAAAGACCTGCGAACAAAAAGCCAATCAGAGTAATTCATTAACTTAATCCACACAAAACATGTAGAGACGATGTAAATAAACACTCAGTTATAAAATAATACAGTTCATTCAGGTAGCTCAGGTGAAGGCTGCACCGAAGCACCAAACACTGGAGAGAGAAACTTCCTCCAGACAACGACAAGACCAAACAGATTACAGGGGGGTGGTGATTTTACACTTTATTGGGTAAAAAAAAAAAGAAAAAAAAAAACCATTATGGAACAGTCAATCATATACATTGGATTCATTTTATTAACTTTAATGTACTTAAAGTTCGGCAGATACTCAATATTAAATGACTCTGGGGTAAAAAACCTTGATCGGGACATCCCTATATGCTACTCTATTTAGTATTGACTGAATGAAAGAGCACCAGCAGTAGCTGACAGTCTCAATATATGATAGCGTTACATTTATGGTGTCTTATTATCATCGTCATTAATTGAATTAGTCATCATTCATCATTGTCATCATATAATGGCACACACTACCTCCCTGAGAGTCCTTGTTTCCCTGCATGCTACTCCTGCTTACTGTTGCAACTATGCTCTCCTCCTGCAAACTCACACTGTTTGTTCCTTCCACCTGTTGCTGCAGAATGGAGGGTACTGCTGTCACCCTAGATGTTGTAGCTACTGCTGCAGCCACAGCAAATGTATCTATTATTTTTGCACATTTGCCGGTATCCGCGTCTAGATTTTTCTTCTTTTTGGCCTGCAACTTCTCTGCACTTTCTTTTGCTTACCCATCTTGACAACTGACAAAATTCCCCGCCTTTAGCCGCAGATGTTTGGCTCTGGGCCACAGCAACTGACACGATAAACAGAGGACAGAGGGGGAGGGGTGGGGCCGGCCCAGTAAGGGATGTAGAATTAAAGCGAGCAATGATAATAATAAATAAAAATAATAGCAATTTTAAAAAAGTTAATCAAATAATAAAATTATCACAAGGTGTGTCAACCCACTGGGAATATGCCAGGTATGCCAGATGACCAGTCCGTCACTGGTAAGTACAAAAGTGCAGCAGATCTAAGTTGAAGGAGGAAATGGGTCTGTAAACTGGGATGGATGTTTATAACCAGCAGATTGGTAATCAATTTACTGTTATCCTTCATTTTCAAGCAATGAAAATTAGACACAAATTGTAAGAGACTGAAAATTTCCTTTGAACTATGACTCTTGAGGTGGCAGATAAGAAGATAAGTCATTTTTGGAACAAACTGACAAACTCCTGTATTGCAGTAGAATAGAATAGAACAAGGGGAAATGTGTCTTGGGCGCAGTGCTATAATATAATTAATATACTATATTATAATATATACAATATAATCTGTTGCTTCACAAAACAAAACAGGGGAAATCATCACAAAATCAACAAGTAGAACCAGGATATCATATAAACAGATGCATCCTGTATCCCGGGGCTATTCAAATACAAATTCAGCTGGTCCACATTTTAAAACCAGGAATTGTAGATCGGCTAGACATTTTCAGCAGCTTATTTAAAACCGGTTTTAAGATTTTGGCAATGACAAATTACAAACAAATGCAAATGAATGTAGTAAATAATTTATCACTTCATCCACAACGGCCAACAGGCATTCTTTCACAGTTTCGGAGTCTGTGAATGACCTTTTCTTCTTTGCCAAGATCCAGGCTACACGAAGGAAAGCTGCTGTAGCTCTGTCTTAGTCCATGCATGACACTACCAGGGTAATATGGCTCCAATCGTGAAGTGTAATAAAACTCTGCAGATTAGCATCCCTCTCCTACAGTTTGTCCAAAAAGTTTTGTTTTTCAATGTGGTGCTTCAGAATATAATAAACTACCACAACTGGTTTGGTGCTTAGAGATGGCAGTCAAATAAACAAGTACATGCCAGTTTAGGTAAGGTTAAACTGGTGGTTTTAATTGTCATTTTTTTTGACAGAGACATAATTTCAAAGAGCATTTCCCTGACTGTCAGTTGCTAGATGTGTGGTCGGAACACACATGAGGAAAAGTAGATTTGTGAAAGACATGAATGCCGTCTATATCCTGCTGGTACTGAGTACTGAGCATGTGCAGCTCTCAACTGAAATGAGAAGGAATGGTTCCTTAGGTACTTCCACTACTATATATGTAGTTTACTCAGTTCTCTCAGGGGTTGCTTCTGGGCCGGATGTGGCCCGCAGACCACTAATTGAGTAGTTTGGCTGAGTCCTTTCTCCACTGTTTCTCCAATTACGCACCTACAGTCATACTTCCTTCCCTGATACTCATCCTTGCATGTTTGTCTGCCCTTGCCCCCCCCCCACAAACACAGACACACACACACACACACACACACACACACATGCACACACATGATCAGTGAAGGATGCAGAAACATGAAGCTCCTCTCTTTCCCACTTCGGCACGTCAGAAGCATTTTGCCGGGTGATTAATCGCCGCGGCGAGCGTTCAAGCCCTGTGGTCGGCCCGGGGGCGTCGCCACGATCCCTGCACCTGCCACTCTGATCCACTGACCCCCCCCCCACACACACACACACACACACACACACTTACATTTATATGCAAACATAAAACCATTAAACCACAGATAAATGTATAAATGAACAAGATATGAAGCATTGTGCGTGGAGGAAAAAATAGATACAGCTACTTAGGGACTAAACTCACTAAAAAAGGCAAGCAATAACATCAATTATTATTTTTCATTAATTAAAATGTTTTGAATATAGACAAAACTCATAGTAAAAAATGGCTAAATTTTGTCATAAAGTAAAACATTAACACACACGTCCTCACCTGCCTGAAGACAAAAAAAAGAAAGAAAAACAAACACACCTGCTCCTGCAACAACACAACAAGACTGGATGAACTGAGAGCAGTAAACTGACTGCAGGGTTAGGGGTTCAACTCCCTGGGGCAAGGCGCCAGTCCACTGCATCTAACATGCAACTCAAACATACACACGCAGGAGAAATTCAGGATAACTAAATATTTTAGAGCAGCAGGAGCCACAGCACAGCACCTTATGGACCGACTCCAGTTATGGGGCTAGTGCCTTGCTCAAGGGCAATGGCAGGGGGATTCTAAATAACCAAGCACATGGAAACGAGAGAAACTGGGGCACCTGGAGGAACCCCATGTGTTCACGCGGTTAGAACGCACAAACTCCACATACCTTGTGTCACAGTATAAGGGGGAATCAAATACACAGTTAAATTCTTTCTTCGTCTTTTCTCTGAACTATATTTCATACCTGGTTCTGTGTAGTAATCATCTAATTTGAGTGTAATGTTGCTTATTCCAGATATTATGAAAGTGTAAAATGATGGCTGACATTTTCCCACTCAGAGGATAAGTTCTCTCTCTCTTTCGCTGTCTCTCTGTGGCACCCTCTGCTCTCTCACCACCTGAGTTGGAGGAGGGCGAGCACGTGTCTCAGGCCCACACTACATCTGTTACACTCCAGCGTGTGTGTGTATGTGTGTGTCGCACCACCGGTTAGCATGTGCGTTTGTGTGTTTATATATACTCTTGGTGGTGAGGTGGTGTGTGTGTGTGTGTGTGTGTGTGTGTTTGTGTGTGTGTGTGTGTGTGTGTGTGTGTGTGTGTGTGTGTGTGTATGTGTGTGTGGCAGCAGATGTCATTTGTTCTGAAATCAGCAGCTGGATCCTAAGTTCCCAGTGGGACCTTTAATGTCTACAGCAGATACACACACATGCACACACAGAGCCAACCACCAGCCCTACCTGTGGACGATACACTCACGCACTCAGGCAGATGTCATATGGGACAGTGGGACAGTTTGTGTGTGTGTGTGTGTGTGTGTGTGTGTGTGTCAGAGATCAACAGGTTATGTTTTGTGTTGGCTGTGGAGGTGAAGCTGTGATGTGTGTGTGTGTGTGTGTTTCTGTGGATATTAGCAGAGCTGAACTGCTGACCGTTAACATATGGAGCAGATAACCACAGGTAACACACACACACACACACACACACACACACACACACACACACACACACACACACACACACAGATTTATTTTCTAAACAAACCTTTGTCAGAAGTTTTCCAGAGTTCAGAAAGGAGACCAAACTATACATCTGTAAAACTTTTCTCATTCTTCTTCTTCAGCAGAAGCTGATGGGAACAGAAGCTTTAAGTGGAATAAAGTCACATTTACATACAGGGTCAACATGTAAATAATAACTGCACTTATTAAAGCTAATTATTACATTCGTATTAGTTATATTTGGTTCGATTCAAAATGTTTTATTACATCAAATTTACAAAAATTTGATCTTTTAAAATAATATTTATAAAACTATATAATATAATTATGTATGTATGTATTAATATCATAATAACTAGTTATTGTTGTTAATGTAATAAACCAAATAATAAATAATGTGTTATTATTTTGTCATTCTTCATGTTTATAGTGATTATGTCAACATCCAAAAATGTCATTATAGTGTATTTATGTAATAATATAATTGAAATATGAAGCCATATTACCATTATAAATAACATTTTATTTTTAAATGATGACTCATTCATTTGTCTTAGTGTATCTCAGAAAAGGTTGAAGAATTATATCACAGACTTTTAGCTCTGACAGCTGCCAAAAACTTCCAGACTTCCTGGACTTCCATTACTAGATACACTATAATTTCTCATGTTATAGCAATGGTACAAGGGAACGCAACATTGATACCTATTGAAAATGTAATATTGACTCAACCAAGACAAGGAAATATTATTTAGGATTTTAGGATGTGCATTGTTATTTTTTTGTCCTTTTTGTTTGTTCTTTTGCTTTTCTTGCATGTGAGGACAGGTGGGAATTGGAGGACCGAAGCTATGGGGAAAGTAAATTACTGCAGTAATTTTTATGACATGTTAATCACTTTTACTGTATATACTTTTTGAATAAATATTTTGTGTTTTTACGCGCACAAAGGGAACTACAACCTAAATTTCATTGTACAACCCAGTGTTGTAAAATGAATTACCTTGTACCTTGGAATGCACATGAGCACAAAATGTTTATACAGATAACAAAATGTTAGTTTTGCCTGATAAGACCTGATGCCCCGGGACAGTTTTACATGTGTAACAAATGTTTGGAAAGTAATTAAGTGTGTGTTTCCTACTGCTGAACTTTAAACACTGGTTGACCAAAATACATTTCTGGAACTGTATTCATATCACATGAGGAATGTTGTATGTTAGGAAATTTGAAATAGGCTGATGTCAGCTTAACAAAGTCAGATCCAAATAATAATACAAAGTTAAAGGGTAGTTAAATGTATGAATCCATTTTAAAAAGAATGATGGATCTGAAGGAAAATTGGTATTGGTTCCATGTTTCATTTTGTAGCTGCTACAGCACGATCAATACAACATTTTCCCAAACACACATTTAAAAGCGCGTCTGAAAAAACACAACTTTAAGTAATGTTAACTTAATCAAAATCAAATTTAAGACATTTTAGGACCTACAATTCTGATTATTATTATTATTATTTTCTGTGGACAGGGGCTGATCTAGAGGGTTGGCATGGTTGTGGCAGCTGCCTTGCCTTGCTTTAACACCCTAGTTTGGTTTTAAATACTTAAGTTAAAAAAACAAAAATTTAACACATTAGTTGAGATTATTAATTTTTTAAAATAACGTTAAAAAATAAATGTATTTATTGATCTTTTATGGCCACATTTTAGACTAAATGATTGGCCTATGTTCAGTGAATTTTTTTTAATGTCTTAAGATTTGGAAATAAAACATTTTATTGATTACTAATGCCATCTTTAGATATATCTATTCAATGCTTTACTAATTCCAAAATAATGTAATGTTTGTTTGTTCAAATATCTTAATTTGGGGCTTTCCAAGAAAATATTGATATATGTGATTGTTTGCATTAAATCAGCATATATTTCTGCCACCCTCTGGCCACCACATGAATATTTCTCTAGATCCACACCTGCTCACAGACACTCCGTAATATAAGAGCCGTTACTGGCAGCTTCAGTCATATTACAGTGGACTGAAGCTGCTGGGAAACATTAAAAGTGAGGGAAAATAACAAGGAAACACATGTAAAATAAAGCTGTTAATAGCTGTTCTTTTCCACTGGTGCACAAGACCTTGGTATGGTCCTTGTAGTAAAGAAATACCCATATGTTCAGAAATATGTATGCACTGACATAATCTCCTGATATATGTTTTGCCCTCCAGTGATGACAGATAAAGATTTGACCACAAAAAATACTTATTGTTCCAAGCCTACAAGCTGAGCCTGACAAAGTCCAGATTAGACTGATGAGAGTCAAGTCTGACAGCGAACTGGGGAGACATCATCAAGGCCACCATACGGAGGACAACTTCACAATCTTTGGCACTAGTTTGTGGTAAAGATCTAAAAATAGACAAGTTGTCTCTGTGTTTCGCATCCTTTCACCAAATTTATTTTCTGGGACGGAATGAGCATTCATATATGTAATTTTCTTTTGCAGGGTAGCCATCTCACAAACATTCACCTTAAAATGCCCGGGGAGTTTTAGCCCTCTAGCCATGCAGGCACCATATGGCCGTCTCATACAGGATCTACCCTCATCCTGACAATTAGGACCACGGGCTAAAACCCTGCTGGATCTGGAGCATGGCCAGATGAGAGGAGGACGGAGAGAAACTGAGAGAGAAAGAAATGGAGAGCAGACTCAACATGAAGACCCACCGAAAGTAAAAATGTACATAGATGGAGGAATGGTAAAGTGAGTGAAGACGAGCAAGATTCAGCAGAGTGACAAGGAAACATGGTGATGAGAGGAGTATAATAATAATAATAATAATAATAATAATAAAAGTAAAGGAGAAAAAACTGACTAAGTGGGCTAAACAATGTTTAGCCAATTAAGCGTTGCAGAGGAATCCATGTGCACAATGAGCCATCCATGACTGAACGCAGAGACAGAGGCAGAGCTGCTTAATTACAGCCTGAAGAGATGGGAGTCTTCATCAGAGCGGAAACAGAGGAAGGGTTTTTTTAGTCTTAGGAAGGAAAAAAGGAAGGATGCAAGGAGTGAAGACTGATCTGATGTTAAGTCAGGAGGCTAGTTTGTTAAAGAACAAGTCACTTTAATATAAAGGAATGTTTGAATCTTTATTTATGAGGTATTCCTTCTAATGTACATGCAAAATACAACAGAAAATAGAGAAATGTAAATCTCCTCACACTCACACACATGCAGTCACACACTTGTGAATAAACAGAGAGAAGGGGGAGAAGATGAAATATGATGGTGAAATAAAAACACGACAACCCAGGAGGCTCATGGAAAACATCTCACCTCCACACAAAAATTAACAGACACAGAAAATAAACAACACGGGTGTATTCAGGTATAATTTACCCAAGATCTAAAAATGATCAAATATAACAACTGAGAACACGAAGTAAAAGTCAAAGTGTGCTTGTGAGTTATGAATAAATATGAATACACTTTTCAGTGAGGAACTGCAAACTGAATACGCTGTACTGTGAATAAAAACCCAGACAATAAAGTTTATGGGGAGCACAGCGTTCAGCACAGTGAATAAATACAACCACTAAACTTCACAGTGTATAAACATGCAGTGAACTAATTATCAATGAACATACAGTGAATAATACAGTTGATCCTAATATTGTAGGAATTTTTGGATGGTTCCATATATCATGATTTATGTCCAATACCAACGTTTAGTGCCAATGCAGACCTGTGTACTTAATGTGGTGATGGGATGGTAACCATGATTTTTACTTAGCCTTAAGCATTCTCCAGGTGTAAATATACAAAATTAATTTTCTGGCCATAGGGCTGAATCAGAAACGAGAAATAAAAATTCAACGTAACTCAGGAATGACAATAACTTGAGCATTGTCCATTATCAATATGGCAATAAGACTGCAACAAAAACAACCATCCAGATGCACAATCAGTGACTGACACAGCACAAGGTATGTATTCAGGTATGGTTTAAACCCAGTGATTACCAGCTAGGGGTTAGTGTACTGGGGGTACTAAAGCAGTTGCCAGGGGGTACAGTAGAGTAGATCAACTAATCTGAAAAAAACAGAAAACTAGTTAGTAAGCAGAGAAGTCTAAAAAGTTAGCTAAATGGTCAAAATAGCTAAAACGTTAGCAAAAATGTATAAATTATTGGAAAAAAAACAAAAAATGGAGAAATCATGATTTCAAAACACTTCAAACTGTGGGAAACTACAATGATTGGCTTAAGTTGCGGTGATTGGACAAAAGATTGCATCAACTTAAAATCACAACTTCCTGGAGGGACTGTAAAATAGTCATAAATAAATGGTGGAAATAGCCAAGAGTAATGGATAAATAGTTGAAACATCTAGCTTGTCCCACAAGCAAACCAAAACACAGTTCTATCCACTTTCATATCAAGTGATAAATAACATCTAGTTTAATATCAATCCAAATAAACACAATTTGTACATGACTGGTGGTGTTGATGAATGGTACTTGAGTTAATCAGACAGGACGGTGGGGGTACGTCTGAAATCACTGCTTTAACCTGAGAAAGATAAAATCCTTTTCAGATGTTAGCAACCACCTCAAATAAATAAAGTTAATTTGAGGTGATTTTTAAGAGTTAATACAGAGATATTATATACAGTTTATAAGTAAGTGTATTAATATGGAATTCATACTGGCTATAAGGACTGAACAAATGATGGATAAACAGTTAAAAACAGACTGAACAAACAGTAAAACAACACAGTTGACATATAACCCAACTGAAACTAGACTTCACATATGGAACAACTGAGAATAAATAGTCCATCTTCAACCAGTTAAAAGCAGTTTGAACCTGGTTTAATGTTACACATTAAATGCAGAACACAATGTATTCACTTTATATGTCTGCGTATACGCTGCTTAAAGTGGTAAAAATTAATAATACTGAACATTTAAGTTGATGGTATGTATGCCCGTCCACCTGATGTATGAGGGTTATAGCAGAGTCCACTGGAGGGGAGGAGGGAGAGAGAAACTTCTTCATTTATTTTCTGCTGTGCTGCCTGGCACACATGTTTAGCCCGGGGTGACGGCGAGCAGGAAGTATTTCTAAAAACAGGGCAATTCTGGAAAAATCACTGGCAGCTAAACACCCCCCCACCCCTCTCTTTCCCTCCCCCCCTTGATGTCTTTGGCTGGGTCATTGCATAATTTAGTAATCAACTAAATTAAGGTACGGAGAGATGAACTTGCAGCTCGTGAGCATTTGTGTCAAGTTCATCGGCTTTTGCAGGAAAACGGCGTCCGGGCAGCCGCCGCGCTTTAATGAATCGCAAACTGCCTCCGATTTTCATCTGCAGCGACGAGGGAGGGAATTAGCTGGGGCCCCTGCACACACACACACACACACACACACACACACACACACACACACAGGAAACAGGCACCATTTGGTGTTTATGTAAATGTGCAAAAACAAAATGGCTGACTGCCAAATCCTGTCAGTAAACAAAGCTTGTTTGAGTGCCAGGCAGAGTGTTGTTAAGGTGGACCGCTCAGGATGGAGTCTGAGCAGTAGGTGGCCCGGTGAGGATGAAACACCTTAACCGAGGGTGCTGGTGACCATGTAAAACAGCCATTAACTTGTGATCGGATGCAGGAGCGTTGGTCTGCATCTCTAAAACGGGAACATTGTTCCCGGGCCTTTTGGTTTGGGGGATGGTTGGTTGTCATGGCAGCCGAACAGCCAATAATCATTCAGAGCAGAACAGTGGATCTGACCTACATCAGCTCGTAGGTTCTGACTGGAGGTCCATTCAAATCACACCATCTAAATGCAGAAACATCACTGTAATCAGATCCCTAAAGTATGAGCGATCACTTAATGTTCACAGAATCACTTCAAACGAAGTTGAGTGCCGATTTCTCCCATAATCCTCTGCAATATGGGCCTATAAGGGACACCACAAATCATACTCAGCCACTGTTAACAGTTCATCCTAATGCCCAGTGCTTCCCTCAATGTATGTCACTGAGGTTGGACAAAATATTATAAACACCTTTCAAAATAATGTTTTTACGGGGGTACTTTTTATATAACTTACCAGTTTAAGTTATATTAAGGCTTAAAGTTATGTATAATTAAGGGTGTGGCCACTTTGAGTGACAGGTGGATGCTGTCACAGGCGCCTGCTTTCACCAACCAGGTTTCATTCAGCCCACCACAGTTCCACCTCTATGCCCATTTTTGGATTAGCCGGGAGCCGGCCAACTCCGGACTGCCAAGATGCCGATGGCCAGAGCCGACCACACTCAGCTTCACAACGGCTCTTCAGAAACCTCCGGGTGACATCACAGAGAAAACGTCCATTTTTAATTGTACAGTCTAGGGTGTAATCGTACTTCTTTTCAACATTTCTTTAAAATAATGTGAATTTTTCCTTAGCCCTCTACTACCACTGACAGTAATACCTGTGTGACTACTTCGACTAGCACTACCTGTAGTTCAGTGCTCCAACATCAGCTCCTTTCCGTACATTATAACTGCCACATGAATTCCTTTCAGTAGTGACTCTATTATTCTATCTCTCTACTTTCCTCCTTTCTACTCTTCAGCTTCCACTTTCACACATTCCAGTGATGACACTTATTCAACTCTTTTCAGTGATTACTTTGTGACTTAGATGTCCTCACACTCCAGCTATTACAGCCGCTTTAAGTCCTTTATGCCCTTACACATCAACTGCTTTTATTGCTTACTTTTCAACTGCCAATTGATCCCCTCTTAACTCTTGCACGTGAAATGACACAAAATAATTTTTGTTCCACTTCAACTCCTTTACTACTACTACTAATGCAACTTTATCATATTTACTGCTCTTCAGCTTCTTTCATCTTCTGTACTGTAACCTGTAGTTGTTAGTGTCAATGCTGGAGTGGTATGTAAAGTGTCCTTTGCATTCTTACAATGCAATTGCTTTTAGTGCTTACTCTTAAACTGACAATTTAACTCTTTCATGTCCTTACCAACACATTGTCACTTCCAACTTGTCAAATACTGCCACTTGGTCACCTGTTTGTTTAGGTTTTGGCACAAAAACTAGGTTACGTTTCATACCTGACCTAACTTAAGTACATGAATAAAACACAACTTACGTACCATAATAACAAACCTGACATAACCTGAGTTAACTTGCGTACTTAAAGGAATTTATTCACTTTTGTACACATGTACACATGAAATCCCACATCAGCTCTTTTCTGTTATTATAGTTAAACTGCCATTTCATCTCCTTATACTTCAACTATTCAACCTTTTTCAGTTGTTGTTGTTTCCGCAGTCACTTTGACCTCTTTAGTTAAATTTTAATTGCCACTTCTACTCCTTTATGACAACCAGTCCAGCTTCTTCCACTTCGATTACTTCCACCTCAACCTCTGCTTCAGCTTCTTTATTTTCATGAGACTGGGTTGATTGTTTACCTTAAACTACTGTGGTTAGTATCTTCTTGCAGCAGGAAACACAAGTATGAGGGGTGTGAAAAATTAGGTTGAACATTTTCACTTTAAAATCAATTTGCTGTTTGCCTTTTTACCACTCAATTTTGGCAGTCTTATGGCTATCTAACATACTTGAGTTTCTGTGATAATTGTTTCAAAATCAACCGGATAGTCTCCGTTTCATGGTTCCAACACATTAAGGACTGGGTATTCAAACAAACCTGAACGATCTGTTATCATAGGTGTGTCTCAGTCAACCAGTGTGTCCCTGAAGGCCTCAGCAGGTATCTTCAACCACTTCAGAAGTGTATTCGGAGGCTTAGAGGATCACACTGACCTTTTCATCTTCAGGGACAAGATAACGTGTTTGGTACTTAAGGGGAGTAAAGAAATATTCATTAGCTGTGTTTGTGATTAATTGGTGTCATTGAGTGTGTTGTATTTAGGCCATTTCCTGGTACCTCAGAGGCAGCAACAGCTAAACACACCAAAGGACTAAATGTAATGCGAAAGGTTTATTTTCATCTCTTCTCAATAAAATACAAAATTAGAACATGTGATATTTAAACAGCATATCTAAATCTTCTGATTTGTTTATTCTTATGGTATTTTTAATGTGCAAATGCTGCTGCATTTAATGACATTTGTACATTTTTATTCTCTGAAACATCAAAAATTTAAATCCATTCCTTCTGTCTTCCTTTCTTCCCCCTTTTGAAAACAGCAGCTGTTGTTGATGTTTCACACTTTAAGAACGCGTTTCACTTTTAAATTATTCAGCATAAATTATCTTTGAAAATATTATCTTTAAAATAGCTCTAAAATTCCAATGGATGCCCTTAATCTTTCTCTCCCCTGCATATATTCTCCCTAAGTCTTATATCTAATCTTACTTCTCTATTTTCACTGTTTCATTTTTATTATTTTGACATACACTCTTTGGTGCCTTTCCTTTTCTCCTTGATTTCTTCTTCTAAGTAAATATTATACTATATTATACTTCCTCACTGCATCCTATGCTTTCATGTTTCCCTTTATATATCCCTCATGGCTTCCTTATTTCTCTCACCCTCCTTTTTTTCTAGCACTTTCACCTTATCCCTGTTCACCTTTATCATACAATCCATTCCTTAAAGGACCAGTGTCTATTTAGTGCCATCTTGTGGAGATTTTGAAGATTGCAACAAACTGAATACTCCTCACTTCAACCAAGTGTGTAGAAGAAACTATGGTTGCCATGAAACTCAAGAGAAATGCAAAAGGCCCTATCTAGTCAGTGTTTGGTTTGTCCATGCTTGGCTACTGTAGAAACATGGCGGTTCAACATGGCGGACTCCGTGGAAGAGGACCCGCTCCCTCTGTAGATAAAAACCACCATTCTACGGTTTCCTTTCTATGAAGATTATATTCCATTTCTGCCAATAGATCCTCCTAAATGTTACACATTGCACTAAATCCTCCCTGTCTTTCCCGATCTCCCTCTATCCAACTATTTTCTCCTTTAATTCTGACATTGTTGATGATGACGATGAAGAAGAACTTCCTTTTCATCCTTTCTCCTTTCTTCAGATTCTTGTTTCACTTTTATTCTGTTGCTTTTTGAAATAGAAGGTAGGACGGCAGGATCATGTGCCCCTGGCTCTTAGTTTGTGTAACCGCACACCAGAACTGATAATAATTAGCAAACGGAGACTGGATTAATGTGGTCCTAGTGACGGCGGCGGGCGGTCTGGGCCCCGCCCCCTGTGGCGCGGCGCTGTTTGCTCAGCTCGTGGACGGACGAGAGGGAAAGAAAAATACACTGGCTAATTATTTCAGATAATGCAATTAAGATATGCATATTTTGCATAAATTCCACAATGGAATTGTATACGTCAGCAGATACAGAGTGTGTGTGTGTGTGTGTGTGTGTGTGTGTGTGTGTGTGTGTGTGTGTGTGTGTGTGTGTTTCCTAAGCATGGCGGGGTATGTGCAGTGGTCTCTTGTGGCGGGTAGCAACATTAATCTCGCCCTGTTTTGGGTCTGTTAACTACACAGAGGTTAGAGTCTGTATGTGAACGTGTGTGTGTGTGTGTGTGTGTGTGTGTGTGTGAGTGTGTGTGTGTGTGTGTGTGTGTTTTCCTCGACTAAAAATAAGCACATTTGAAATCTTTTTAAAAAAATGTTTATTTATCTCTGTCATGCTCAGCTCTGCATACTCATTCTTATGCACACATGCACACACACACACACACACACACACACACACACACACACACACTGTATGCAATATACCAGGTGCGCCAGTATGTCTGTCCACAATGTGTGTATTTGTGGTTGGCGCGTGTGTGTGTATCTACCTGCTACACTAATGATCTGCAGCTGTCAGCAACACACACACACACACACACACACACACACACACACACACACACACAGAGCAGAGAGAAGGAGGGGTGGAGAGAAATGGATGGGAAACACAGAAAAGAGAGAGAGAAGGAAACGAAGGAAGAGGAACCAAGACAAGAACCGAGAATGTGATGGAAAAAAGAAAACAGGAAAGAAAAAGTGAGAAAGAAAGTGGAAAAGACAGGAATGGAAAAACAACCAAAATGGAAAGGGAGGAGAGATGAAGGGTGAATGAATATGGAAGGAATTTAAAAATAAAAGGAGATGGGGAGGAAAGGAAAGGCAGAAGACAAGAGTGGAGGAAAGATGGGAGAATGAAAGGAAGAAAGTGCGAAATAGGAAAGAAAGAAAGCAGAGGAAGAAATAGGAAAGGAGAGGAGAGAGGATGGCATGTGTGGACGGAAGCAAGAGTAATGGAAAAGTAAAAGATAAAAAAGGAGACAAAGGAGAGAAGGAAGAGGAGGGGAGAAAAAGAGGGGAGAGAATTGTTGGCATCCGTCCAAGTAACAGCCTCTTCCTCTCCTCCGTTCTGGTTTGAATACTGCTGCATGTCATTAGAGCTGCCAATCAACAGCTGCTAACGCTCTGCTGCAGCACGCAGCTCCACGCACAAACCCTGAACGCTGTGTGCTTCAGGCTTTTAAACACTCTGGATTTCACCTGCAGGACTCTTAGACTTTAAGGTAACCTGTTTGATGAGGTCAGCAGGTCCAGATCAGAATCTAGATCACTATTCAGAAGTGATAGACTTCCCAATGGAGCCAGTCGTGGCTGGAAAGAATTTGTGTTTCAACTGCACTGTCTCCACATGATGGGCAGCAGGGCACTTTTTAAATTTGATATTTATTATAGTTATTCTCTGGAAAGGAAATACTTTCTACTCCTAATGCACATTTTCAAAATTTCCTTTCACTTTTCTGCCTGAAGCCACAGCAAAGAGAGGAGAAGGGCTCTTTGATAAATAAAAAAATGAATAAGTAAGTATAAGTAAGTAGTATAAGTAAATAAAAATGCAGGTAATGTTTCCCAAACACCTCATGCATTTTACAATTTACAAACTTATGTTTGTTTCCCTTCTGTCCAATTACCACCTTGTTCCATTCAGGTTCCTTAAGTGCTAATACTGTACACTAATATGTGATTAAAGTTAACAGTGTAGTGCTGGGAGAACAGTTCAGAACTTGACTGCTTGTATGATAATCATCATTTATTAAACTGTATTTGACAGTTTAATCATTTTCACAACTTGAACCAGCTATGGGATTTTTTGAATCATATTAAATGTAATTACTTATTTATATAACCCAGAGATTATCTGGGAATTATCCAAACACCTCACTGAAACCGAAGACAGGGACTTTCTGACTATTTTAGTCATATCAGATGGTACAAACTAGGCTGTTCAACTTCAAATTTAAGCCGTTGAGACAGCATAGGAGACTTTCAACACATAGTCTTTAAATTACTATAACGTTTTCATTCTTACTGTAAGATGAGCATATCATTGGATTCAACCATCGGCTCGACAGTTACCAAAAACAATAACCATAAGCCCTGCCTTATGCCAGAGCCAACCCTACCTGTCATCTTGTAGTGTGGGTATGTGGTCTATCTCCCACACACACACACACACACACACCTACACACACTACCTCTTATTGCCAATGGCTCTCCTCTCACTCTTCCTCTGTGCATCTTTTTCTTTACTCTAGTTTGTTTTGTATCTTAAACTTTGGCACAAATTCTTTCAGAAAGTTTAGATTATTAAAACAAAACAAGTATTTTGTAGAAACGGTGCTGCTGTAGTGCTTCAGAGCAAATCCTCAGTCAGACTTTGGGGTGTGGGCAGGTGGGGAGAGAGTGTGTGTGATATCTAGCAGTATGAAGGTTGACTGCTAGCCAAGTGCACTTGTTCTACACAACTTCAAACACTTTTTTTTTCTTGCCCCACACAAACTCTGAACTTTAACACAACATGCAACATGCTGCCAACAATATCGTAATGCTAGTGTTGTCTGAGTAATACGCTGTCTTGGTGCTCTCCTCGAAACAGCTTCTTATCAGTCCGCTTTCTGTCTGCCTCTTTTGCTTCTTTGTCTTACTGGAAGGTGTGCGTGTGCATAAACACACTCGCTGCATCTCAGTAGTCGCTCCGCATGTCCTCATTCCCATTTGGCACTTGTCCTGGGGGACTCCCAGCGCCATCATAAGTGTCGTTCCATTTGACTGAAAAACTGAAGTGAACTGGGTGAGATTCACCCTTGGAGGGTAGAGGGTGTTCCCACAATCACCCACAATGCATTTTTTGAAAATACATTTGTAGTTAGGTGGCAGTAATGTTTGCAAAACTCTGGTTATTTAATCTATATATTACCCAGGTAGGGGCAATGCACATGAATCTGCATTTCAGTTTACACATCAATGTAAATGCACTGGAGTTTTGAAGGGTAACTTTTCCCTCTTTCATACCTCGGGTGGGGCAATGTGTCCCCCATGACAATTTTGTGCGTGCTTTAGAGCCATTATTCAAACATTGTTGAGGAAAAAAATTATACAACATATACAACTTTTTAATTAAGGAATGCTTTGCAATTGTATTTTTTCATTTAACAAACGATTCACAGGAAACAAACAACATAGATATAGCATAGAAAACATACAAATAACAGACAACATGATATTTGTATGTGCACCGGACTGTTGAAATATAATTTTAGATAGGCTGCATTGATGATGTGTTAATAGTGATGCTTAAAAACATTGAAATATTCAAAGTAGTCCCAGTGTTTGCTTCTCATGTATTATGTTCAAGCCAAAGAGGTAAAACATGGATGGATGAATATATTCTGACCACTGAGTGAAGATTTTGAACCCACTTCTCAAATTGTGACTATATTTCCTAATCAAGGCAGAAAAAGTGACATTTGTTTGCTCCTTTAGTACAGTACAGTATCACTATAAAACAATATTAAAGCATTATTTTGTATAAACATATAAAATAATAGAAGTTGACATCAAAGACAAATAATACTGATTGACTGTTTTTTACATTTTGGATAAAGTTGTATAAATGAAGCAAAGACAAACGTCATTTCCAGCTGCCATCTTTGTTTGGATTAGCAATCAAAGTCAAAACTACAAAAGTCAATTCATTAGGATATTTTGAAGGTTATATAATATAAATTGTATAAAAACATTTGTATATAATAAAGTGAGTATAAATTAATTTGTCACTTGGCAGAACCTTTAACCTTTGACCATTCAGCATTTCCTTCAGATGTTCTTTCACACACCTGCTTCACACTGGAGGAAAAATAAAGATGAAAATAAAAAAAACAAAGGCAAGAACGTAACGTCACCAGTGGTCAGATTTAAATCTGATACCTCCATTCATCACGGGAAAGTTTTCCAGACTGGGAAACCCAAATGTCAAAATACAGGGACAGGAAGAATGTCTGTTGTCCTGGCAACCGGGTAAATATTTAAGGATGTGGGGAGTTCGTTCAACTGGTGAAGTGGTGGCTGAGGGATCTGTCTCACCCTTCTGACCTCTGTCTGTCTGACTGTGTGTCAAGTCTGGTTCTGTATCTGTTTCTCTCCATCATCTGTATGTCTTTCTTTCCGTTTAATGATGAAAACAAAGCACTACAATCAACAAAATGAAACTGAAACTTTAGTTAGTGCTTTGGATGTCTCATCTAATGCCAAAATTAAGTCTTAAAACTAAATCCTCGTACTTTTAATCAGACTAATTTGCCTGAACTTCAGTGTTCTTCTACATGGATCATCAGGAAAACATATTAGTTGCTGGCTAAAGGCTTATTCTCATAACAACGGAAAAACAATGGACTTGCTCTGTGTGTTCCACGTTGGTCGATGCAGTATTTAGCACTGGAATTTCGCAACAACAAACCTTTGTAGTGCCATCTGCATACGGATATTTCACCTAGCAAATCTTTTTTTTGTCTGTTCTTGACACCAATGTGTCCTTGTATTGTACAATTCTGGACATTCAGAAACACAAGCGCACCGGTTTTTTGTCCATCTGTCAGTTCAAGCAGTGGTCAACAGCAACTGACTGCACCTGCAAAGGTCAGATCCAGCTCCACTCGGTACACCGCAGTTTTTTTCATTGTAAAAACATAAGTCTTGCAAAATGTAGTTCCTGGTAATATGTTCAAGCTAAAAACTGCTTTATTCTTGGTGTGTTTTTCTAGTCTCACAGTTTTAGAATTTACCATGGTATAACTTCATTCTAAAAGAAACTGTTGAGAAACAGTCAACTTGAATATCAAGTCCAGGACAAATTAAAAGCTTATCTTAAACACATGAGATCAATTAAAAAAAAACTTAACTTAGGCTGAAGGAAGTAACGGTGAAAAGAAAGTTTAACATCGGAAGAAATATTTCCCACAATGGAGGAGGATGACCAATGCCTCTCTCTCTGATTACATCTATATGTCTCTTTCTCTCAGTACACAGCAGCTGCTTCAACTCACCACTCCAGTGTGTATGTGTGTGTGTGTGTGTGTGTGTGTGTGTGTGTGTGTGCGTGTGTTTGTGCATGTGCGTGAGGGATCGGATAACAGAGCATATTTTCTCACCAGCTGACTGTATGGGAAATGGATTATACTAAAACCTGCAGGTTTACATTTCATTACATTTCCGCCACAACTCAATATATCACAATATGAGACACAAAGTTCACTCAGGGCTAAAGACCACTTACTGTCCTGGATATTATGTAGTTTATGACTAAAAGAAGAAAGAAAGGGAGCTGTTGCATGCTGAAAAGGGAGAGTTGACCACGGTATGCTCACTATGGGCACAAACACAGATAATTAATGACACTAGTTAATCTGTCACTTTTCATATGGATTTAGAATTGTTTGGCCACTTGGTGGAAGAGTTACTCCACAGACACACAGTCTGACACTATTATGTTTGGATCACTGTTAACAGCTGCCTACTTCCACATCCACTCCACAGAGTAACATTGTTATCCCATTGGAGCTATGTATATGTCTGATGAATGAAAATCCCATACTCACTCTCATTTTAGCTTTGCTTTGGTCTCCACCAACTCCTGTGAAAAATATCTTTAGCTGCTAGATGTTCGACTTTCTTTCCAACTAGTTTCTAACTGTGGCTGCCTGCAGTTGGTTCTGGACAGGTAGTGTACAGTGGGTTACTCAAATCTCATTTCCTGAGAGCTGAGACTGAAACGTACAATTAAATGTGTTGTAAAGCCAAAACGATGAGCTAAAACAGGCTAAAAGTTTGTTCTGGTTTTGTTGATGCAGATTATCCCGTTAGCTTAGCTTTAATGACACTGAACTGCAGTAGTGGAGAGTAGCTTATTTAATTAATCTAGCAATGATTATAATGCAGTAATATAATATTGTACATACATCATTTTGTAATGAGCAATTTTGCATAATGAGTACATTTGAATGCAGGATTTTTACTTGTAATAGAGTATTTCTACACTGTGGTATTGCTACTTTTACTTAAATTATCTGAGTACTTCTTCCACCACCGCTGAATCCTGGCCATGAAATTTTTAGCAACTTTGGCCCAGAACTGCTGTTCAAAGTCCTCTGCAGAATGAGGCACAGCACACAGTCACAGTTCTTTGGTCCAAAAAGATGTCTTTTTCAGAATTTGAAAGCTTTTATAGATTTAAAATTTGCCTCTCATTGCCCTACAGGTGCACTGCCTGAGGATGGTGACATTGGTCAGTTGATTGAGCTAAAACTTAAAAGAAGGTATCCAGAAAGCCTTTGGCCAGATTCTCTGTTATCAACATATATCAAAATGTAATTGACAGATTGTTACAAAATGTTCTGGTTAACTCCCACCTCCCCAGAGGATGAACCCTTTCAATTCTATAACCCATGACCTTTCCTCTATCACCGTCAGGACAAACTCGACATGTTTAAAGAACGTAAACACACACACACACACACACACACACACACACACACACACCTTTGTCTGGCTGCAGGTGCAGCTATGCTGTGGAGGAAAGTGTGAGAGAGAGGGAAGTGGTAGCACAAATAAAGATAGATAGATAGGTAGGTAGGTAGATACTATGTTTTGTAATTCAAGTAAATACTTTATCTAGTATTTAGAGAATGAGAAATAAAAATGAATATCAAATATAAAAAAGAAGAAGGGTGAATGGAAAGAAGGAAGAGCAGTGAGACAGAGAGAGAAAAATGAGGGAGGGAGGGGGGCGCTCACTATGAACATCTGGCCCTGCAGCTATGAAAGGACTCCCAGCCACACACACTCACTCACTCACTCACGCACACACACACACACACACACACACACACACACACACACACACACACACACACACACACACACACTCTCCCGGTGTAAATCTGTTTGGCCAGGTGAGGTTTAAACTCAACATACAGACAAAATTATAATCTGATTGAGGAAGAGTTGTTCACAAATGAGTAATCATATAATCAAATGTAAAATCTTTTTTTACATTTTTATTTTTATTTTTCCTGAGAAGCTCCATCAGCAGTTGGAGGTTAAAGCCTTTGCTCTAGGGTAATTAGGCTGTGGTAATCAGAGAGGGGTAAGTGCTGCTCTTTAACTTTCCACAACCTGACAGCCAATCCAAAGCAGCCACACCTGAAGCAACCTTACACTCACAGGCCCACTTCTCTAACCTATAGTCCACCACTGGCTTTAGGTTGCATTAAGCCATTTGGTTTCAGGAGTCAGAGGAATGAAGTCAAAAAGAAAAACAAACATGAATATACGTTTATAGCCTATCGATATAGCAGAGTATCAAGCTTTCCATAAGAACTGTTAATATAGTAGAAAATGAAATATTCCATATGAACTGCTGCACGTAAGGCACTACAATATAAACCCTATAATCATTCTTACTTTCCTAGACAGGGACTGATACTTTATGATAATTATGTACACAAAACACTGTAATTTACTGCCTTGATTGATATTCTGTGGCTCTCAGCCACAATGACCTCTACCAAGAAGGTAGGGCTGCCTGAGAGGTGAAAGTCAGAGCGAAAAAAAGAAATAAAATCCCTTGTTGCCACTGATATAAGCTCATGGTAGTAAGTCTACATTTTTTTCTTTTCTCTCATCTGCATTTTGGTGCTGGCCAACTAATGGTAAATGGTAAATGGACCTGTACTTGTACAGCGCCTTTCTAGTCTTTCGACCACTCAAAGCCCTTCCACACACATTCACTCAGTGATGGCCCATCGAACAGAAACTAATGCATTCATACACATTCTCACACCGATGCACGGCAATTTGGGGTTCAGTATCTTGCTCAAGGATACTTCGACATGTGACAGGGGGGGATCGAACCAACCATCCTTCCGATTAGGGGACAACCCTCTCTGCCTCTCAGACACAGCCGCCCAAGTGTATTACCCGAAGGTGTGTGTACCTCATTAACTAAAAAAACTTCATTAGAAATATTTTTCTTTTGATGATCTGCTATTTCTCTTAAACTGCATTGTGGGTAATATTATAGTGAGGAGGAAAAGTTGTTTTAAAGAAAGTCTCAAGCATTAATGGGAAAAAGATGGAGGACATCACAAACAAACAAGCAAAACAAAATTGAAAAACAGGATTTTGAAAAATGAGAGGCGCATATGCTTCAATCCCCCAGTGGATATAACACCTTTGACTTAAACTATTAGGACAAAACATACTTAAACTTTTATTTATTAAGTGAATAATGAATAATAAACCCTGTTATGTTCCAAAATGAGACGACAGCTCTGATTCTTGTCTTCATTTTTCTGCCTGTCATCTCTACTCTCTCTCTTTAACACTGTAATTCCACAAATCTTTATTGGCACTTGATCAAAAGATGTTGCTAATATGTTGAGCAAGCTACCCAACCCCAAATTGCTCTTGATGCTGTGCCATTGGTGTGTGACCGTGTCATGTAGTAAATGTGCTTTGAGTGGTCGGAAGGGTGCTATATAAGTGCAATCCATTTACAATTTCATATTTTATCTGTGTTTTCTTAAGAGAAATTACATTTGTTTTACTGCCTTTTCTCTGTCTCAGCCCTGTTTTCTACAGCCAAGTGTTGATCGCTTCTGTATTTCATTACAATGTTTCAGTGTACGTGGTTTTATTGTAATTTAGATAAATATGGCTGCAAATTGTTTGGATTAAATAATGTCTCTGTCTCAGTTATCATGCTGTCACTCTGGTGATTTGGACAGTTACTAGACTAGGCTTCCATTCAAATATATCACAAATTTGAACCGAATCTCAAGAAAATCTTTGTAACAAGATAATGCAACTTAATGTTTGTTTGCATCCACTACTGTTATCTGATTATTAGGAGCTTGACGCTCATGGCGATAAGCAGTAGGTGGCGGCAATTTCCCAGTCAGATTTTGAATCTTTGGCACTTCCACTTTTTTATATACTCAAATTGAAAATGTGCCTAAAGACGGCTGGATGGAAACGCCCCCTCTGTCATCAGCTGAGGTTAAAACAGTGTGTATTTTTGGTGGGCGTATGAACATCCACATTTTACAATAAATAAATGGATGTTATTTATTTCTCTGCGTGGTGTGTGGTGTGTGTGCATATGTATGTGTCTGTGTGTTTGTGCACACGTCATGAAGCTAAATGAGGTCACATCCCACCGGCCGAGTGTTGTCTGCAATCTGCTGTTCTGCAAATCTAAAGGTCAAAGGTCAGGCCAGTCAGAGCCAAGTTCTGCAGCTCCACTTTTACTAATGAAATTAATTAGAATTAAATCTAAAGAGTTAATATGAATCAAATGTAATGAAGTGAGGCCGGAGCGGAGGAACAATCTGGTATCATCTCTGTAGAGGATTAAAGGCTCGGCGAGTTTTATGTCGATTATGTGACGTGATAATGAGCAACTGCAGGGTTATGAGGAGCTCATCATTTGGACGGGAAGCTTTAACCCTAACCTCTTGGCCTAAAATAGTCTCAACCTCAACACCTAAATCTGAATGAAGTGGCTCAGAGAGGTTCAGTACTCCCAGTGGAAGTGTATTTAAACACAAATAGAATTGTAAACCAAGAATAGAACCAAGTGTCTGATGCAGATCCAAGATAGACTGAAAAGGTCTCTGCATGCAATCTCCTTACTCAGCCAGATATTTTATATTTGAGATCTCTGTGAGTGGGTCAAACAATCACAGGACTGTTGCCTAGGAGAGTGCTGTTAAAATGAATTGAAGGAAAACAAAATCTGTATAGGCCTATCTCATAGATATATCACAACCAAGTGTGAACCTATCGTGATGTCACCCATTGATTTGTGGAGTACTGTTTTGAAGCCTCAGGTTTGGCGATATTGCTGTCACCATGACAGTTGGACAGAGCCAACGTAGATGACATACTGCAAATTGAGCCGTTCTCATTGGCTGCGCTGTTTCGACTCGTCCGGTTTGCCTGGTCACAGACGATCTTGTATTACAGCTAAACACAAATATGTTTGTGAAAAGGTCTTAAATGAGAAATAGTCAACACAGTAACAGAATCTTGATCCATATTTGATCAGCTCTGCCTACTTTGACAGTTTGATCTGAGTTAGGTGCGTTGAGCTGGACGGACTCACTGAGAGTGACTCGTCAATCACAAGGTAGCCACGCCCAAAAGCATACACAACTTTATTGGCTATTTTACTCTAAATGGGACCATCATTTACTAAATGAACATCATGCTGTGTGAAAGAAGATTGGAAACTAGAGATTGAGACCATATACTCATTAGGAAACTGTTTACCGTGCTCATAAATCAAATGAGAAGTCAGCTCATTTCTCCATAAGAGTGAATGGTATCATTTAAGCCTATAGTGGGTTGCTTTTCTTGACTGCTATTTGTTCTGTGCTTATTGACATACCGTGTAACCCACGTTGTGTTGATTTGTCACTAAAGGCTGGCTAAAGCATTTCGGTTGTTTGATAGTCGGAGACAGCAGGCTGTGGTGGTTTGAGTCCAGGGCAGGCTATTGGATTTGCATTGATAGATTTGGCACTTCGTCTGCTGGGGGTGGGGGCAAAAGAAAAATATTTGCACAAGGGCCATCAAAAATACGTTACTTTATTTACATTACATTACCTGACTTGTATTACCTTAAATGACCTTACTTACGTTATTTTACCTTACTTTAGTTAGGTTACCTTATGTATGTTACCTTATATTACCTTATGTATTTTACCGTATGTAACATTACCTTACATATGTTACCTTACCTACGTTATGTTACAGGATGTACATTACCTTACTTAGTTACGTTACCTTACTTAGTTACCTTACGTTACGTTACCTGATGTACATTACCCTACTTGCGTTGCATTACCTTATGTTACATCACCATACATACATTAGATACTTTTTTTAACCAAAACAATCCAGTTTGTCCCCTGTTTAAATCAAAAATCTCATTTTGTTATCCTCTTGGTTCTCTACTGTCTAAAACAACCTTAGACTTTACTGTAAATAATCCAATTAAATGTTTTCATCCAACCAATGGTCAGGTGGGTTTCTGTCACTTTTGAGACAGTCCCTGAAACTTCCCATCTCTTCTTCTTCTTCTTCTTCTTCTTCTTCTTCTTCTTCTTCTTCTTCTTTTTCTTTCTCTCTGATGGACTAATTATTGTCGTTGTTCTGCCGCTCGCGCTGCTGGCTGCCAAATGGAATTAAAAACCAATTATTGATAAATGAAGAGTGGCTTTAGCTGTGTGTGTGTGTGTGTGTGGTTGGTGTGTGTGTGTGTGTGTGTGCGTGTGTGCGCGTGCGCGCGTGTGTGTGTCTGGAACCGAGCCTGGACCAGAGTACTACATCTGTCATCTGAACGCCGTGACAACCACTCATGTGTGGCATCGCATCCTGTGCATTCAACACACACATCTGCACTGCACAACGCCTTTGCTGCAGGAGTGTGTGTGTGTGTGTGTGTATGAAATATGTTTTACTGTGCATCTGTGCTTTCATATGCGTGTATGATATGTATCTATTACATTTTAGCATGTGCATTTGTACATGTATGCAGGTATGTGTGCAGGTGTGTATGAGTGAGTGAAGACTGTGCTATCTTTGACTGCGTGTTTGCTGTGTGTTTGTGTGACAGATTGACGTGTGCACAGATGGTGGATGGTGAACATATGAATTTCACTTCACACTTTACATGTTGACATGACAACACTGTTAAAGCACATGTGAGGAAAATTTCACAAAATTAATCAAATTAAAACAAACTCTATTGATCCATGTGGAGTAATTTGATCAAGGCAGGAGCAACAGTAACAGGATTTAGTACAGAAGAAATAACTGTCCATCCTGGAAGAATAATCTCTCTTTTGTTGAAGTTTCTTTCATTTTTCCTGCTGAAGTTTTTTTCCCCTCTGAACTGAGGGTCTAATAATAGAAGTTATATGCTGGCAGGCTGTAAAGCCCTCTGAGAATAACTTGTGAACGACTTGGAAAATAGGACCGAAGTAAATTAAAGTGCAAAAAATAAGAAAAAGCAAATGCCATTAGGTGCACTAGGACAAGCCAGATGAACCTGATGTTTTCACAGATTATGTGTTTTATGTACTGCTGTCAGGATGTAGTTTAAGTTTCAGCGAATATTACCTACTGCAGCTTTAATTTGAATGTCCAAATTCTGAAAAAACTTTGCTGTATATATTCCCTCAAATATTCACATAATGGAACAAAGTGTCCATGTACACTACTTTCTGCAATCCCCAAATGGTAATGCACTCTACAAGCATGCACTCTTAGACTCTACAAGTGTCCGAAAACTTAATTTACTACAACTATACAGTAAACTATTGATTATATATAGGAGGTAGGGATGGTAAGATTCACTGATTCACATTGGTAGGGCGTAAAAGTTCAAAATGCGATTTCTTTTACACTGGCTTTTCGATACTACAGTAAAGACTCCTGGGGAAGGACTTGATTTCAACATGCTTCTTTTACCATCCACAATATTAAACTATCTTGATGAGATGAGTTGATTGCAGGTTTGGATTGCCATTGCAGCAGGGCGAATGTGTGAATGAATGAATGAAGTGCATGCAACTGTGATGTGTGTTAGGCTTGTAACAAAAATAAAGAAATAATTGGATGCTTCAAAACCGCCGTATGTGGATTTAAAAGCATCACAAGTAAAATGAATCTGTTCATGCAATACTAAAGCGAAAACAAACTCATTTTGTAGGACATCTTTTGTCACAAACTTGCGTCTGCCTCTATCAGATTTCGGACGCGCCATGATTGCGTAAGTTTGAACTAAATTGTTATCTTATTTTCATGGACTTAGAGGCACAGTCGCTGGTTTATTCATGCCTTGTGTTTCATTCTCTATTAGGTGAAGCATCGAGGGAAACCTCTTCAACTGTAAACTGTTGTAATGAATATTTTCTTGCCACAGAAAACAGCATTTTACATGAGTAGGGACATACATTCTGGATTAAATACAGCCCAGAATGATCTTTTAAAATAATCTTTTTAAAAAAGCACTATGAAAATGATGAGCCTTAATACTATGATTAATTCAGACACAGAAAACACACACACACACAAATGCCCCCCCCATCATGCACAGTAAATTATTATTAATCCCAGTAATAACGGCCTCACTGCGAATCCATCAACTGATCTCTATCTGTAAGGACCAGGCTATTTTTAGAACTGCTGCAAGGGAATATGTGTGTGTGTTTGCACATGTATATCTATATATACATATATATTTGTGTGTGTGTTAGCGGGGGTCGTGGGACTGGAGTTGTTTTCCAGAAAATAGTTTTGTAATTACATCTGCGAGGGGGGAAACTCGTTATCTGCGTTAGCGAGCGGCCGACGGCGAACGCTTTGAAATATGGCTCCTCTTCAGCGCGGCAACGCCAAAATACTGGTAATAACTGCTGATAAACAAGGCGAGTGTAATTGCATCTATTTGCATTTTTAAATAATGCCGCTGAAAAATAAATGTGTTTGCTGTAGACAGTGGCTGCTAGGTGTAAACTGCAGAGTCGCTCTCACACAGGGGGAGCTGCTTTAAAAAAAACATAAAATTCTGCCTGTTTCCATTTCAGATTATCAATTCAGCTTTTTAATAAGCTGATATATTATCTTATTATTTTTCGGATGAATATTAGTATTATTTCAGAGGTTTAAACCAGGGAGACGCTGCTGCCCTTCAAAAAGTTTGAAATGCTTTTCAATGACAAGAAGCGTTTTGTTTACTCATTTTCTGGTGTTTTCAATGGAACTAGCATCGTTTTCTTTCTGTCTGATAACCCAGTTTACTCTCCCAGGTCACTTACAACCTACAGTAACAGTACAGGTGATCATACAGTAGATTCTTGTTGGTAAATTATGTTGATACATTTCAAATAACAATTCCAATCAATATTTGCACACCCAATAAACCAGCCTGTTATCTCCAAATATGTACATATGAATAAACCGCCAATGTTATACATGTTATCACAACACGTTTTTTGCTTTCCGCGTCAATTAAGGTGACGTGGTATAAAGGGGGAGAAAGTCCATGTCTGGAGAAGGTTGGGGTGGACGGATGGGTCAAACAAACACTACCTTTCTCCAAGAAGAGCATCGTTTGTGCCACGTGTGAAACCAAAAAGTCCACGTTCAATCTCTCAATCAGTCTGTATGGGACTTTCAATACAAGCAAAATGGAACACAATGAAAATTGGTAACATTTATGAAAAAGCGTCAAAACAGATAAATAATAATAATAAAACTAATTGATAGACAATAAAAATCAATTAAAAGCCAGACTAAAAGGTAGGCTGAGTTTGCTCGATGTTGATATAACATACATAAAGTGATCTTTTCTTGAACCTATATACTTTTGTTGCCTAAACCTTACCAAACTGCATCCACTTCACAACGTTAACTATGTGTTTATTATTGTTACCATGACAACAAAGGTGACCTGGCTTCATCCTTTGCTGCTTGTCCAAATCTCACAAAATATGGCATCTGTAGCGGTGTTAAATGACACATACAAAGCTTACGTCTTAGACATAAATGCCAAATGTCCTTAATAGTGGTGTGCTATTTAAACGCCGTCCCATGATATCATGTTGACATAGCGCACAATGATAAAAAATGGCACTCAATGAGAGTCCATACTTCTGCTGAGTTCACTGCAGAACACAGCCCTGAAAATGGCTGGCAAGCAAGATCCAGACAGACCTAGAGATGCTCTGCCCAGCTGTTAACTGGACTGTCATTTGCTGACATCAAACTTGGAGAGGCAAGAACTCAAGTTTACCTGATTCCTGTTTCTCTTTTGGTGACCAGAATGATAGTTCTGCTTTATCCTCTCATCAAGAGGAAACACTGACACCCACTTCAAGGGGGAGGCGGGCCCTTGTGTAATTTTCGGGGGCCTACGCAAGTTGCATAGTGAGCGTATAGGGCTGCCTGGCTCTGGCTGGTGGCACTAGAGATAAAGTTAAGGGACCACCAATGTCAATGGGATGCAATCTGTGGAAATCTGTATCACACTTTATGGCAATCCAAAACTTAACCAGCTGCAAAATCTTCACCAGTTTAAAGCGTTCCCTTGGTTAAAGAGACCCCAATCTTTGGAGTTCTAGCCAGTGGAAAACATCACCCTCTCTTAGCAGTGAAATCTGATTGGTTAGTTTTTTTGGGGGGGTTTTTTCGCCCTTTTATTGTCCTTAATCCAGAGTGGCATCTGTAGAGAGACCGGAAAGAGGGGGGGGGTTGACACAAAGGGCCTCAATTCGGAGTGGAACTCTTGGCCACAGAAGCAAGGATTCAGCCTTGGTACATCGGGCGCCAGGTGAGCTACCAGGAACCCCGATTAATTAGTTTTAATGTCACTTCAGAAGGTAGCTTTGTTTAGTTGCATTGGCAAGGCCTTCTACTAAATTATCAAGCAACAACAGAGCTCCTTGACATAGTTTTGTTCTCCAGGTAACATCCTTACCTTTGTTTCCTTTTCTGCGGTTGATCTTTTTCCCAAGCAGACCTTTTTCATGGTGTAAATAACACTCATAATATAGATAGGGCCTTTGAACAACTTTACATATACAGCACTGCAGCTTCTGTGGCTAATGTGACCTTGCTAACACAGATGTTACACCAAACTATATTTACACACACACACACACACACACACACACACACACACACACACTGTGCAAGTTTACAAGATAGGGGTCATTTATCTGAGCAGCTAGCTGCAGATTTTATTATTAGCCTGCTGACCACAAGCAGCAGTGCAGAGAGGCATTCATACATCCACATTATCTCCCTCTGTTTGTCTTTGACTAAATCTATTTCATTCTTCCCTTCCTCTCCATACAACTCACCTTTTCTTTCTTTCCTCTTGCTTTCATTATTTCCATTTCTTGTTTCCTTTTACATTTGCTCTTTCTTGTCGCTCCATTTCTGTCTGTTTCTCCTCTCTCAGGTTCTGTCTCCTCTCTTTATCTCCCTCCCCTTTTTCTCACTCCTGCTTTATCCTTTTTCTTCCCCTCTTTGTTTTTCTTCCGGTCTTCGGCATAACTGAATCTTTCTTTCCTTTCTCTCTCTGATTCACATGCCTTTCCTTTTCCCGCTCCATCACTCTTTACATTCCCCATGTCTCTCTCTGTCTTTCAATTTTGCGTCCTCACTTTTTCCTTTCTCATTATGCCCTTCTTGTTTTTCATTTGTCACTTTGTCTTATTTTATATTTGTTTTTCCCCCCTTTTTACCTCAATTCTCTCCTTCTCTCCATCTCTGCTTCTCATGTATAACGGGGTTGGGGGTGTTAGGTTTGGTTTAATTAATACCACAGCATCTCCTCGCTCTGCTCCCCTCTCCGGCTCCGGACATTAATCAGAGGTATTTTCGGTGGAAGTGAGGCGGCGCAGGTGCAGATCGTCGGGGCAGAGAGAGAGAGGCAGATGATGTATGGAAATACACGGCAGACCCTGATCCGCCCGGCCAATCATCATCCATCACCATCCGGTCGCCGGGCGGAACAAGTTATTCCCACCAATGGAAGAAAGGGAGGCGACGGATTTACGTCTGGCTCATCAGGACAAACAAGGTGGACGGTTTGTAAGTGGAAAACAGGAGGCAAAGTTCCTCCAGGTCCATCTGGATCCACTGTGTATAGTAATTTCCTACCTTTCACAAAAGGCTTTGTGACAACAGAACCACAATACCTCAACTCTCTTATTTAACGCTCAATATCAGGTCAACATCTTAACTTTATGTCATATTAACTGAAACTTTCACTATAGCCTGACAGTAGTACATGAGACAGATCATTTGCGAATCGATCAGGTTCCTCTGGCTCCTTCTAGTGCTCCTAATGGTATTTGCAAAAATCAACCGGGCCTGAGTGAAAACAACCAATCAGAGCCAAGAAAGATAGTTAATTGTTGAGTCTCATTCCCAGGGCGTCAAATATAGATACTGGGAATGAGACTCGACAATCAGCTATCTCCAAGCCTCCAACCTAAAGCAACTTTTCATCTTTCTTGGCTCTGATTGGTTGTGTTTGTCCAGGCCCCGTGGATTTTCCCAGATAATCTTTTTCATGAACTACTGTCAGGATAGAGTAAAAGTTTTAGCAAACATGACAAAGTAATTTTTTATGAAAATGACCTACTGCAGCTTTAAAGTTGCCACAAGGTGAAATATTACCAAAGACCAACTTCACACGCACAGTATACAAAGTTTGTTTCCCACCAAGCCTGAACTACTGCAGCAGTTGAAGAGCACCAACCCTGAAAGAAAAAGACGCGACAAATAAAACCAAGACGTTAGTAAAAAAAACGATCAGCTCTTGAGACTGGCTACAGCAGTAAGGACTGCCAAGATGACGATGGCCAGAGCCGACCACTCTGAGCTTCACATTTGCTCTTCAGAAACCTCTGGGTGACTTCAATGTCTATTTTTAATAATAAAAATAACAAAGTGATGAAAATATACCAAGGCAGAGTGGAGCTGCCTGTCTTTTTCAGTCAAGTTAGCAGTGACTGCAGGAGTGGAAATGTCTGTCAGTCTGTTGGTCAGTCCACCACTTTGATTCCGACTGAAAGGGTGAATTGGAACAACTTTGACGATACCCTGACCTTCCGTCCAACCATGGTAAATACTGTATTATGCTTGGAAAAAGGTTTTTCATTAAATCATGATTCAGATTAAACGTGTGTATTTCATTTTCATTTGTATATGTATATGTATAACACTAGAGCCGTTGCTAGTGCTATTATTCCTGTTTACCCAAGTAGTTTGCTTAAACCAAAGTATTGCAAATTATGTAATAGTAAGAATATTACAGCAATACTGTTTCCAACCTGTCCTCAGTTTCAGGGTCTTGGTATTGTGCACGCTGGCTCATTGTCATGGCTTTCTGTGATAACTGAGACATTGTTGAAGATCCCCTTCCCTCAAACATTTGTTTTTCTTATGTTTATGTCCCCTAAAATGACAGACCTTGACTCTACTGACTATTTTCATTCTTTGATCACCATGCAGAAGGAAGGAATGTCGTTCTCCTCGGCTGAGCTATACGTTAGCTAGCTCACCTAGAACCACTAAGATAGCTAACATTCAGCTACAGTTGGTCGGGTGTAGTTCGGTAAAAAGAAAATAGTCCCTACATGAAACATACGATCACATTGCTGGTTCTAGTCTTATAAGGCTCATCAGCCTTATCCTTTAATTACAACTGAAGACAGTTAGAGTTGACACAGTCCGATTACACCAGCGGCTCAGATCAGGGTTTAGAACAAATGAATTATTACATAACATGACAATATAAAGTAAATTAATTGTCAATATTACTAATCAGCATATAAAGGATGATGATGATGATGGTCATGATTGCAGAAACAATGAAAGGACAATAACAAGCAGCAGACGACAGATAACTGTAATGGTAATTGCTACACCAATAATGTCAGTGTTATCTGATTAATTATGATAATGTTATTAAACCAGGCAAACACACTCGCTCTCTCCTCTCAACCTCTCTCTCTCTTTCTTGCTCTCTCTATATGAATATAACTCACATGTGAACACCACTGAAATTCATGGATTTACATCATAATTATCATTTTTTCTTTTTAATTATCCAAGCATTTATGTCTCATCTCTTCACTATAGTACACATATTCTCAATCTCTCTCTCACACACACACACACACACACACACACACACACACACACACACACACACACACACTCACACAAACATGCTGTCAGAGGTGTGTGTGTGTGTGTGTTTGTCAGGTCAGGCCTGATAAATGCACATCAAATAGTTTGGCTAATTGGGAGCTTTAATTCAGTATCAGGCTGACTTATTCCACACACACACACACACACACACACACACACACACACACACACACACGCACTTAATATTATTACTTGTCATTCAGAGTCTGTTTAGTCTGGTCATTATTAAAGCCTAATACCCTTAATGATTAAAAGTAAAATCCCACCTATTATAACACACACACACACACACACACACACACACACACACACACACACAGAAAGGTAATGTGCATTTACATGTGTGCAAGACAGGGAGTTAAGAGAATGTGTACGTTTTATGTAACTGTGCATTTCTTTTACTTTTTTACAGCTTTTTCTCCATAGCTTGGCTCATGGGTATTGTAGTAAGTAAGATTAAGTAAGTATAAGTTCATTTTTACAGCTTAGTTACAAAGTGCTGCACAGGATATAAATCAGTCCCTCCTGGAAGTTCACAACAATTAACGTTAACCAAAACCCAGTGCATACATCACCAAACCTCTAGCGATTTCATTTTCACTGGAAAAAGTTGCTTTTGATTCTCATGTATTATACCAAAAAAAGAAAATCGCAACTATTTCGTATAAAAGTGATTTGAAACTATCACAACATGCATTGCAAACTTTTAAGAAATGCTGCAGTGAAATCAGGAATTTTAGGCTCCAACCATCCCAAAAAAGCCAGGCAAATCCTGGAGGGACTGATAAATACAGAAAAAAAACATACACATACAACATTTCACAATTTACAAAAAAATAAATGACATATAAATCAGTCCCTCCTTGCAGGGAAGGCAAAAAAATTGTTTTTTTAGAAGTTTTTGGAAGCTGATCTCGTCTGATGTAACAGAGGGAGGGAGACTGTTATAAAGAGATGGGGCCCAGTATTTTGAGCCAGCTGCCATACCAAGCATGTTTCTCAGACACAAAGGTAGAGAAGTAGAGTGACAACCGATAACATAGCACTGTGGTATAATTCGGTGACTGTGGGTGAATTGACAGTTGGTAAAACTATGCTAATTGTATGATAAAGACATGACGTGACATTGGAGCGCCAACTTTTTGGAGGTGAAAACAAACACACTGCACTGTTGTTAATGAATGTTGAGCTTCTGTAGGTATATGTCTGGATTTTGTTTGTATATGTGTTGCTGCCATAGTGAATTTATCTGTGTACACGCTCATTATGAGCCTGATGTGTGTGACAGCAGAGCGGCTAAGCTAATGCTCTGGTATTAATTTGGGGGGAGGTTATCCTCCTAAGGTTGTTCCGACATGGCCGCTAATCTCACTGCCGGCTCTCCTTTTAATTTAATTACAGTAAACTGTGTTAATATTTCATTAAAGTATTAGATAGGAGAACGTGTGTTTTAATCAGACCGATGCTGCAGCAGCGTTCCTGCAGCCTAGTGTCGCGCTCCGTCCCTCCCTCGCCATCATCCGCTGTCTGCTCATCCGTTTGTTCTCTCGAGACTTCCTCATCCTTTCATCCCCTCTTCTGACAGAAGCTGACACGCACGCACACACACACAATAACACACACATACAAAAATACTAAAAGAAACACGCACTTATGCAACTGCACATATGCAAGAGTGTCGGCTAAAGGCCCAGGAATAAATGTAAATGAGATGTTTTCTGTGCAACCCCCCCCCCCTCCAACTCTAAATACACACACACACCTACACACACTCAGCTCGTTCTCTCCACAGGCCAGGGCAGATGTCTCTTGTCAATGTGCACAAGCGTCAAACGACCAGCCTGTCATATTTTCATATTTAACTATTCATCTCATTCTAATTTATGGAGTTCGAAAACACAAACACACATGCACACACACGCACGCACACACAGCGTCAAATATTTAACATTAAACATGAAAGGTTTCTCGTAGGACACTTGAAGTATTTGCATTTTATTATGACCTTAAGTGTAGCATCTATTGCCTACCTTGACGTGGGCATGGTGAGTTACTTGATGGCACCTGGTGATAATTCCTCAAAGCAGGTCTCTCCCAGCATCTTTAAGGGCCTGGACCTCCAGCCATAATGCTTCGATGGCCTGATCTTTCAACAAACCTACTGATCCTCCACTCGATTGTCTTTGAATGTTTCTCTGCTGACAGTTGACATCACCAAACCGGGGCCGAAAATCTCCTGTTTGGGTAACATCTCTAGTGACAACAGGAAGGCAAAGTTGGTACTAAACAGGCAGCTCTTTCAGAACATTCTGACACCGCACTACAATGCTCTCCTGCATCTCCAGAAAGATGCTTGCTGATTAAAGATAAATTTCCCTCAGTTGCCTGTCACTGTTAATGTGCAGGACACTCAGTTTCACAACTCTCCTCAGTGTTGACAGGTAGAGTCTCTCCAGAATCATGAAAACTCCCAGAGAGCCTCACGTTTATAATTGCACTGGAGTATTTGCACAAAGATACAGATATATGCAGAAGATTACAGACTGGATCTTTGACAGAGTTTATTTTTATATGAAATGATGAGTGAGTGATAAAAACAACAAAGATAAATATAGATAAATAGATAGATATAAAGTGATGATATAAAAATGTATAGAAACAGCTGTTTGCACTTTCTTGTCAAGTATGATGTTAGTAATGAAAATATTTTCAGTATATTGCATTTTCTTGTTGCACTTGAATGTTGAAGAAGCCCTCCTATGAGATGACAATACCAGCAGTGACCCCAAGACAATTTGAGTTTGAGACCCCTGACCCATCTATTCAAGTTGAGTTGAATCACCTTGTGATTATTATTTTATTTTTGACAAGTAGTTTACTTACTATTTGTGAAAAGCCCACATTTAAAACTAAAACTTTCCAATCGGGAAACCCTGGAGCCCAGCGTCCACCACTGCTGCTAGTTGAATACATAAATCTTAACTTAATACTATTGGTAACTTACCAACTTGTGTTTACCCGTCTCATGTGCACAAGAAACCTCAACTCTTCAACCTGACCACACTCTGTTAATTTGTGTCTTGAGGACCATCTGTGTTTGAGTACTCTCAAGTGTATTGTTGAATTGAAAAACCATTTTGAAAATGTATGAACGATTCTCTGCCAAAATCATTGACTGTACATATATGTCAGTGGTCAGAATCAGCAGGGACAGGTGCATAGAAACAGCTGTTTGCGCCTATAGTGGCCAAAGTCTGTGTCCCACTTGTTCAACAGGTGTTAGATAAACTGATCACACTGTTATACTTCTGTTTTGTTGCCCTAATGACTAAAGAGCATTGTCATTGTAAAATATATCATGAAGTCTGTTTCATTCCCACTCTGCTCTGAAATTACATCCACTCTGTTGCCATTTACATTTTTACCCACATACAGAGGTCTACGTGACTGCGTCGGCGGTCAGAGGTGTAAATGCTCATTAATCCTGTGTTTTATTTTATTTCCTTCTAGGCTTCAGAAAACATCCAAAACACATATTCAGGAATAGTCGTGAGCTAAAAAGCTTGTAGTTTTTATTAAACAGATATTAAACGTTACAGATTTATTAGGTTACCATAACACTGGGTTTGAGAGGCTAGAATGATGTGTTAATTTACAGCAAGTAATTACACATTATGGTTGTCATACTGTTATACTCTGTTATTGAAAACTAGGTTACAGTTATTTTTGCATGCCTAATAATGTTAGCAATATATTCCTGTTACCCTGAGTAACCATAGTCTACATGCATTTCTTTTCATTGAGTGAGTTTCATGTTTTTTGCACTAGTGTTTAAAGTGATCATATACCAAGCAACTAATCAAGGCTGATATTGTAATCTAATAGATAAAGGAGTGATGATAATGCAGTGGTACATGCTTTGAATTCCTTAGATATAGCTATGCAGTGGTCTAAGCAGACTGGATATACAGCAGATGATAGAACCAAAAAAAGACTTGAGACTTGGCTTGAACTCTAGCTCTAAGACTTTGCAAGTCTTTTGCAAGGTGAAGCAGAATTCAGTGGTATGGGTTGAATTAATGTGTACCCATTGTATATTGTTTAGATCGCACTGGAGTCTGAACTTTTGAGGCTTCAGAAGATATGAGTGACCTGCTGGTAGAAGAGAGCAAAACACACTCACACACACACACACAAAGAACAGCACTACACCTGACCTCATCTCTGCACATGTAGGAAGGACCAGTGAAGATGAAGCTTTTTCTTTTTGTTTGAAGGCTCTGGGGCTTTGAACTGGAGGACTTTGATCCTGAAGCCAGGCTTCTTCTCAAGCTGGTAAAACCACAATCCTGAAAATACTCAACAGTAGTTTGGAATCAACTTTTGATTTATTCTGTAAATATGTCAGATCTGCTGATCAGATCTCACTCCGTGTTGCAGGTGTAAGAAGTGAAGAACAGCATGAAGATGAAGGACTCTGAGTTTGATGCCAGCAGGCTGCGCAGCTCTCCAGAGGCTGTTCCTCCTCAGTTTCAGTTTCAGGTACAGTGGTTGGGATGTCTCTGTGTTGTCCTGAAGTGGTTTTAAAACCCCAAGATCATCAGCATGGCTCAGAAGTATACCAGGATTCTGACAGAGCAGCAGTAGCAGGAGGCCCCCAGCTCCAAGCGGCTCTTCCCATGGGAGGCGATGGATGGAGGGGGGTTCCAAAGGTCCTGCAGGGCTTCTGATTGCCTCCTCCAAACACCTCCTTCATTATGCCCCCACAGCAGCTCAGTAAAATAGCTGTTGGAGTCGCAAAAAAAGTACGGGGATCAGGGATCCAGAAAATGTTTTTCAGGGTTGCACTCAAGATGTCCTGGAGAAGAGGCTCAACTGCTTTGCAGCAGTATGCTGTTTCAGCGTCAGACTCTGAACAACAGTGCTGGACTTCCTGCAAACATCTGCCTTGAGGAAACAGAGCCAGAACACCCCTCTACTGTGGCTGATGATGGCACAGAGACCAAAACTGGCCCTGCTGAATGTGTGGATGGGGAGCCTGGTCTGGAGGAGGACAGAGAAACAGTCTCTGCTGTCATTACTCCTCCACCAGTTCCTCTGAACAACAGTGCTGGACCTCCTGCCAACATCTGTCTGGATAAAGCAGAGGAACAGCCAACATTTAACAATCAGCCAGGTTCAACCAGTGCAGCCACCAGTTCCCAGCCCAGGACCAGACTGTGCTGTGGTGTTATGTCCTCCACCTCCTCCGACCCCTCCTGCTTCAGGTGGTGGTGGTTAGCCTACCAGAAAAGCCCACCAGAAAACCAGACACTGCTGTGGTTTCAGCTCCACCAGCTCGTTTCTCTGCACATATTGAAGCTCCTGTCATCAGTGTAGGAGCCATCAGCCAGGATTAGGGCAAAATTAAGAATGAGGGTGGAATCCAAGGCTTCTTTGATTGGTTCAGTAACCTCACTCTGCTACCGGGCATCTTCTTTGTTGTGGTGTGCTGGGGAGGACCCTGTACAGGAAAGGACAGAGCAGGCTGTTCTTTCTGAGGAGGCTCAGGTCCTTCAACGTGTGCACTCGGCTACTACGGAACCTGAAAGCCATCATGGACAACCTCTCTCATCCTCTCTACACTGAGCTCAGGCAGCTCAGGAGCACTTTCAGCCACAGACTGATCCAGCCCCGAGCCTCAAAGCGGTTTGGAGGCTTGTTTGTACCATCAGCCATCAGACTCCACAACGCCACAGCACCCAGTACCTCCAACCCACGCTGACTAAGACTGGTTTTAATTCAACCAAACTTTATTTATCTTAAATTGCACATGTACAGTTTAGTTTTTTAGTCAAGCTGCTTAAAATATTGTTCAAATTGCACACCATTGTACTTGCACATTGCACATAGTGTATATATTTTTCATTTATAGTTTTATGTTTTCTAATATATTTTGTAATATTCTTATTTGTGATAAGATTGTATGCACACTGTACTCTTTTTATTGCACTATATCCCTAATGCTGCTGTGAGTAACTTGAATTTCTCCTACAGGGGATTAATAAAGGTATACCTTATCTTAACTGTTTCCTGTCTGAAGACACAGACTGAGACAGTTCCTCAGCTGAATTGTTCCTTTGTTTATTTTTTTTATTTTTTGTAGAATCATTTTTTTATTGCTATTATAAATAATTAATTAATTGTTACATTGCAGTCCGTTTGCATCAATTTCATTTTTTGGTGAATTAATACAATGTAAAATGACAGGAAGTGTAAGTTGCATTCATTGTATGTTACAATACAGTCAAAGCTTTGACTCATGGGTATTACACAGAAACTACAATACATCGAGAAATACCCATTGTTAATACATATTGTTAATATGAAGCTATTACCTTATAACTTAAATGACCAGTGTGTAGGATTTAGAGGCATCTAGCAGTGAAGTGGCAGATTGCTGACTAAATGAACACTGCAGACATCTATATTTGATGACCTGGAGTTGAATGAGAATGGGCTGTGAAGTGTGTAGGAGAATCTACAGAGGTTGTGAAATGCACGAAAAACGTGAAAGGCCCACCTACAGACAGTGTTGGTTTGTCTGTTCTGGGCTACTTTAGAAAAATTTTGGTTCAACATGCGGACTCCACGGAAGGCGACCTGCAGCATCTGTAAATAAAAACGGCTCATTCTAAGGTAACAAAAACACACAATTCCAATATTCAGGGGATAATACAATAATGACAATATTATATTCTGTTTCTGCCAATAGATCTTCCTAATTACATACTGGATCTTTAATTATTACTTTATTATCAAACGATATCCCCAGTATTACCATGTTATCACAGAGCTACTGGGATATGAAAGTTGAATAATACCTAAACTGAATGAAAGATGTGCAACATTTTCAAGTTTGACTGAGGTTTCTAGCTGAAAGTATCATTGAGTAGATCAGAAAACTGTGAAAATATGTCAATTTTGAACATTCCGTCCAATGAATTTGAAATGAGGAAAATTCACTGGAAAACATGAAATATATCACATGCACAACTTTTTCTGCACTGGTGGTGCCCCCATGTTTGGGAAAACATAGCAAAGGTGCCCCTATGGTAGATAAAATATAATGAAGTGTCCTCTTGGGTGCGCTTCCAGTTTTAAAATAAAACATAATAAAAATGCTGCTGCAAATCTTAACCCTGACTGTCTCACCATACATGTATCACAACTTTCTGCACACTCGTCTAATTTTTTCGCCACTGAATGTCCATATATATGATTTTGTTTATATACTTTATATATCACACACACAAACACTGTCACACACGCATGTATATTAAAATGTGTGTGTCAGGAGTAATATTTGAAGCTTTGATACACAGATGGTGGTGCTGTCTACACCTGCCCTCCGCTGGGACCTGAGTGTGTGTGAGTGTGAGTTTTTTGTGTGTGTGTGTGTGTGTGTGTGTGTGTGTGTGTGTGTCTGTCTCCAACACTTGAAAGAGACTTGTCAGCATTCCTCTCTGAACTACCTCTGTCGTCTATTAATCTCTCTCTTTCATTCTGTCATCCCTTGCTCTCTCTCTATCCTCCTCTCCCTCCCCTTAATTCTCGCTGGTTCTTTTTTACCCTCTTCCTCTCTCCCACTCTAATCTATTAATCTCTCTCTCTTTCTCTCTCTCTCTCTCTCTCTCTCTCTCTCTCTCTCTCTCTCTCATTCCTCCCTCTCCCAGCTCTCTCTCTCTCTCTCTCTCTCTCTGTCTCTCTCTTTCCTTGCCCTCTTCATCTCCCTCACACTCAGTCACTTCCTCTATAATCCCTCTCACTTTCTTTTAAAAGTCTGTCTTAAATTACCACAATTAGATTTATTGCTACTACTGGTATTAGTGCAGAGAGATCAATTTAATTTTAAGGAACACTATTAAAAAAATCTGTAAGTTTTCCTTATTTTACATATTTTTTCAGTATTCATTAAATACATGGATATATTAAGAACATGACAAAAATATGCTGTGAATTTAAATGTCTAATTTAAAATAATGTAAAAAATCTGTAACTGTAAATATTCGTGAAATTGTTGCTTATGTAAAGAAGATTTCCTTTTTTCATAGATATTTACTGTTTAAAAGATTAAACTTTGAAATTCAAGTTTAATACTGTTAATACATTTCTAAAATTATTTAGAATTGGTGACAATTAACAGTAAACAAAGAATTTGTTCTGTAATTTCACATGGATTTGTTTGTTAATTGACAGATATGTTGTATAATTAGTGAAGTTTTCACAACAAAAACCTTATCAGTGTATAAGCAGTGGTAAACTTCAGTTGGGTCTGAGGCGATCTCAGATGTAAGTTGGTGCCAGTCAAATGCAGTGCTTTAAATAACAAATAATAGAATCTTAAATACTAATAATGATATATGGAATCAGTTATAACAACAATTCTGATTTTGATCAGAACAAAATTAGTGAAATCATTTTCACCTTTTGAAGGAAAAACAAAGTATTTCACCAAGACAATTGATGCCCCGCTGTGTTTCTGTGTGCGTGTGTGAGACAGTGTAGTAACCATGCTGAGAGCTGATGTACACACACGATACCCTCATATTCACTACTTCCTGTGTGCTAATACGCCTTTGCATAGCTCACACGCATGCATACATGACGTGTACACAAACACTGTCATTGCCAAGAGGAAATCAATAGGTGGTGTGATGTGGATTTCATGTGACTAAAATATGTTTTCTTGGCCGTGAGAAACACAACTGAGAAATTCACATATGTTACAGTACAGGCAAGTGTGTGCAAAGAGAGAGAGAGAGACAGGGGAGAAGGGTGTGGGTAAAGAGGAGTAAATTCAGATCATGTTTAGAAGGAAGGAACCAAAGGGAAGGATTTCACCAAAGAACAATTAAAAGAAAACTGTGGAAGTAGTTGTTTTGTTTAGGTTTTTACTATCTACTACTATTACTGCTATTGTTAAATAGGATCCTTTGAATCCTTTGAATAACAATCTGAGACTGTTAGGGACTTAAACAAGCACTTTTAGTGGACGTACTTGGACGGGCGCATTAGTCCGCAAGGATTATAGCTAACATGACATGGCAGCCATGGCAGCCCATTTTTGCAAATATTTTCACATCTACTAGGTAAATTCTTATATACTGTATATGTACCTTTAATATAATAATACTATGTAATGACTTTTCTAAAGGTGTGCAAAGTGAATTTTTGCCTTGTGTTATTTCTGCGAATTTGAATGCTGGACTGTTCATTCACCCCTGAACAACTAATGTACCGACTACAGACGTTACCTGTAAGCTCGCTAGCAACGTACACACTGATCGTGTATGGGAGTGTGCCTGTATATGTTTTCAATGCCTGTTATTTTCCTCCAGTCTCTTTTCTTATTCTTCTCATCTCTAGGATATGTGAGAATTTTCTGTTCAAATTAAAACATTTTCAACTCCTGTGGATGTGTCTTACGTCTATCCATTGATTTGTCATTGTGCTGCCTCCATAATTACGGTTTGCCCGGGATTATCCCAGTTGGGATGCCCAAACTGTCTCATGTTTAACCACAATTTAAATAATTATTATAATAGTTTACTCATTCAGTAGGCGGTGCTGTAGTACTTGAGACATTTTTTTTCTATTTTCTCTGACTTGTCTTGGACTTGTTGTTATATGCACTTCGACTTGTGGCTGTGGGTCAGAGGTAGAGCGGGTCGTCCACCAATCATAAAGTTGTTGGTTTGACCCCAAAACTCATCTCATTGGCGATAGCAAAAGCATAATTTTTTTTTTATCTCAGTCTTGACTCTCTCATTTGGACTCTGTTTTGACTTAGACTTGAACCTATTTGGACTCGTCTTCACTCTGCCTCAACCAGTCCTGGTCTTGGACTCAGCAAAGGTGGTCTTGACTACAGCACTGTGGGTAGGCATGAGCTCTGAAATAATTCTGATCCTGATGTAAACGCCTAGATGCGCGGAGAAGCGCATAAACAAGCATGTGTATGAACGTGTGGTACACTTAGGGTACCGGTTTGGGGGTTTGAAAATATGGTGACCTTATCAAAAATGTACCTCGAGTTCTCTCCGAACACACCTTATACTGCTGCAGCTACAATTGTTACACTACCATACATAGATACTATTATACTACCATTACTAATGTTAGCATTGCTAGTGGCATTAAGACCTCAGTAGTTTACTGCCAATCACATTTCTCTCTGAAATATATATTTAGTAGTCTTGCTGCAGTTTCTTTGTGTCGCAGTTACAGCGTGAGGTAATAGCTGGTGATTACTACAGACTGCTTACTGTTGCATCAGTAATTAACCTTTCAACTATTAGTCCTGTTTAAACACACAGCCCGACGCTAATGCAGCATGCTCTGTTTAAAAGGCAGACTGGGTAATTGGCTTTTTGGCATGAGTGGCCAGTCAGTGTGTGAGTGAGTGAGAGAGAGAGTGAGAGAGAGCAGGTAATTTATGTTTATGCTGTGTGTGTGTGTGTGTGTGTGTGTGTGTGTGTGTGTGTATGTGTGTATAAATGATAGAGAAATGCCAGATCCATGAGGCCTGTGTTTATAATGTGTGAGAAAAAGTTTTTTTAAAGATGTGTGAGTGGAGTTTAAGTGTGTGTTGTGAGAGTGTGTTTGAGAGAGAGAGACCCTTACATCAGTTTGCTGGCTCTCAGCTGCCAATTTTACAAAAAAAAGGCAAGAAATTAACATTCCTACACAAACGCCTGTGCCATTTCCACCACAAACCTGCACCTGTTGAATGGTTGGCAGTGTGTCTGAGCGTGTGTGTGTGAATTCTTCACACACATACACAATGAAAGATTTTTTGTGACCACTCACAGAAAGCTGGAGCCCCGCCCCCTGTGCTAGCTGAATCTAGTTCCATTAGCTTCAGTTCATCCTCAGTATATTTTCTCATCGTTCCTTTAAAAGCTGAAACATGACCATATCATGTTAACCAAGATATGACATTAATTTTGATAGCATTGACAACAGTTTTCATAAAGAATGATGAAAGGAACGTGCTATAAAAAAACACTGAGTTACAGGAGGCTGTTAAAGGGGAGGATCCAGAGGGGCATCTTGCTGATGGGGTAACCAAGCCTGCGCTACCAAGTTATTCTCATTGCTTGTTTACTGTGGGCCGACCTTCAGCAACACAAACTGTTACTATGTTACCTTATGCATCACTTTGACTGTGGGTTTGATAAGCCATTCAATGCACTTTCATATAAAAATAATGCATATATTCTATAGGATGGTTATTGAAAAGTGTATTTCTTTTCCTCTTTGTAGCCTACTACATTAGCATGGCTAGAGTTGTAATATGTCTGGAAGGTTGAGTAACAGGTGCAAATAAGAAGAAGAGTGATGTAATAGGACCACAAAGTCCACACAGGGAAGAGGTCAGTCTGGTTTGATGGGTCAAGAAAATCTTTAACATGGAGGACTGCTGTTCACCGTTCCTCTGCCATCAGTGTTTGACTGTGTGTGAATGAGTGAATGTGACATGTAGTGTAAAGCGTTTTGAGTGGTCGGTAGACTAAAATGGCGCTATATAAGTGCAGTCTATTTACCATTTACTTCCTGTTTCCTATGGCTACCTGGTTTCTTTCAACCATGACCATGATTGTTCCTTAACATCAACTAATTAGGTTATTTTAACACAAACCACAATCTTTCCCTAACCAAGTTGTTTTTGTGACCAGACCAGAAAATCTTGGATTTGAAACAGTTTTGGAAGGAACTGATAAATATGTTGTCTATATAAGACCATTGACATGGCAAATAAACTGTGGACTAAAACACTTAAGGTTAGGAAAAGACTGTGGATAAAAATATGTGCAGGTCTGTGACAGATGATGAACTGGTCCTTCTGTGTTTTACTCATTGTGTTGGACAGCAGGTTAGAATGAGTCTTCCCACCACTACAAATCACAAACCTCAATTCTCAGACCTAAATTATATATTTACACTCCACTTCTGGCTGAGCAATGAGAAGAAACTAACAGCCTTTTACACAGGTTGCGTTGACAGCGTTTTGTACCAAGCTCTTGTCAGTGTGGTTGCTTGTTAGTGCTAAAGCTCATTAGTGTTAATTGGCATGGATCTATTAATAAATGACTGGGAGAAGGAAAAAGGTGGTTGAGGAAAAGGCTCTGCAGATTGACAGTTAAAGGATGTTATGGCGTTGGGTTTGGAGTGTTTTACATCTCTAAATAGTATCAAAAAGCTTCTTCTTTTGCTTATCACTTGCCTAATGTTTGTTTAGTCTGACATGTTTGATTTTGATTTTGCAATGAAGCTGTCCCTAATCTGGATGTAACCTCAGAATCAAATTTTTTACAATGTGTTCATCAGCAGTCTGTATGCGGTTGTTTGTGTTGTTGTGAGAGTCATTAAAGGGTAGAAGAGACTGTGGTGCAGAATGACAACGAAGCCAACACCAAGCTTTTTTTGTGTGTCTGTGGTTGTGTGCACCCTTGCCAGAATCACATGTAAACGCATAGCAATGAGTGTGAGTGTTGTTGCCCGCGATGTGCGTGTCTGTGTTTAATGTGTGTGACAGCAGGTCTGAGGCCGTAAAGCACCTATAAACCCAAACCTGAAATCATCAAGAGGGCGTCATGCTGGGACTGTGAGACGTGGAGACACTAAAGCAGAAGGAGAGTTTGAACATCATCAGCACTGGGACAACATCAGCTCAGTTATTACACAGCCTGTAGTGTCCTACAGTCTGGAGAACCCTTGTGTGCATCCCAGAAGAGTGCACATCACATGATCAACTATCATATGATGTGATATGTTCAGACAGGTATGAAACAAAATACACATATATGTAAGTATTATTTTTATTCTAACGGAGAGCCCAAAGCTTCCAAAGATGCCAAATGTGTTGGAGGAAATGTTTCTACTACTTTGGATATTTCATACATTTTATGGCAAGTACTTATTTATTTTAGTGCCAGAACTTACCTCAAAACAGAGTAATTTTACTCTTTGGCTGGTTATTTTAGTTAACTACTTTATATGCAGATGGATAGTTTTATCTAAAACAATGCATTGAAATGAATAAAATGGAAATATGAATGAATGTAGTTTAAGTTATAATATATAAGACTTTTATTAAATCACCTTTTTAATATTATTGTTCTGCAATAGCTGTATTTTTACACAAAGTTCTTCCCTACAAAGTAGTTTTCATTGCTAGTGGCAGAGTCCGCCATTCCCTTGTTGGATTCAAATTGTGTTCACGTGCACAAGGGATTTGCAGGAAATGATGCATACATAAAATACTATTTAATTTAATTGATATCAGCCTATCTTTCTTTACACTGTATCAGAGCTTTGTTAAAGGTGTTAAAGGAGGGAGTAGGCCCTCTTCTACAGTGTCCGCCATGTTAGACCTCCATGCTTCTACAGTAGCCCAGAATAGACAAACCAAATGTTTTGCCCCACAGTTTCTCCCATACATGCTTGGTTAAGGCAAGGGGTTTGAGTTAGTTGCAGTCTCACTGCTACATGCCACAAAACACTGCTCCTTTAAGTTAAAACAAATGCAAAGGGAACATCCCACTACTGATGTTTCACAATAAAAGCATTAAACTAGCAAAACATGATGTATTTGTCACAGCAGGTAGCTAAAAACACAATCATTCATCAAACATGTTTCTACAAGATAGGAAAGGCTGTTGTTTGGAAAACTACTCGCGCCATGTGTTGCATGTATCAAATGGATATTGGTCATGCAGTGATGGAAAAAGGCAAATTATTGACTGACTTCTTCACACCAGTTGCTCACTTGTTGTATTTCTTTAACCAAAAGTGTTGCCAAATCAACCAGCCGGAATCTTATGGATTACATCTTTCTTCACCAACTAGTTGCTCACTTGTCTGCTAGCATTTGGTGCTACGCAGGTAGTCTACAGTGGGTTTATCAGAGATGTTGTTTGCTGAAAACAGCTGTCTGCTATTGGTTGATGAGAATGCTGAGAGTTAAACAGCCCTAAATGTGCCAGAAAACCAAAACAATGAGCTAAAAGAAGCAAATGGGGTGGTAACAATTATTGGGGACCACTTCCACGTTACACGTTGTCTTTTGATTTATTGTTCATACATAAATAATATAATGTTAATATAATATACATATACATAATATCCAGTACATCAGTATATAACTTGAATAAAACGTATACATTATACATAACAAACCTTATCAAATACAGACAGGGATGAAGAAAGGTCTGTGTGTGATTTGTCAGTTAAGTCACACAAGCATATACATACACACACACACACACACACACACACACACACACACACACACACAGTCACACCTGTTTTAGTGAAACCCTGGCAGAGTTTTGTTGTGTCTGTTCGTCTGCTTGCCAATTTGAAGCGTCCCTCGTCCGTCTCCACTAATAGACTTTGTTACGATGCCAGAGGTTCAGCACGTCTTAAATCACTCCGCCGGTCCAAATCTGACAGTGTGTTCTGTGATGTTTAATTAGGAATAATAGTTTCTAATATTCCACCAATTAGGGCCTGTCTCCCGTTCAGTCGGGGGAGTTGTGTTAAGTGAAAAAGAGGCAGGAAAAAAGGGAGAAAACTAGAATAAAATGACTGCACAGGTAATGCCAGGTTGGTGCACCCATGGGGTTTTTATTTCAGTATAAAAACTGGCACCGCCGGTGGATTTCTGACTAATGATTCATTTAAGCTCTTCTCGAAGGGAATCACTAATTAAAATGAGGCTGAAGGTCCAAACGTCCAAACCAGCAAAATATGTTTAAAAAAGAACATTTTAAAAGGGGCTGCTGGTGGGTACCTGTCTGTGTGTGTGTGTGTGTGTGTGTGTGTGTGTGTGTGTGTGTGTGTGTGTGTGTGTGTGTGTGTGTGTGTGTGCGGAGGTGTTGCTTAAGGCAGCGATTTACAAAGGCTGGTTGGTGAACTACATTATGTTAAATCATCCTGCAGCCAGAGAACCTGCTGAGTTATGGTGCCAAAGCCTGAGTGAGTCTCTAACGTAATGTCTGCCGAGTCAAACACTGAGGCTCTTCTGTTGGGTCACACTTCAGCTAAAGAAGGGGATCAAGTTTGTCCAAAATGTCCAAATCCTCAGAAACATTTAGTGCTAAATTTATGTTACGCTCAGATTATAGACATTTTAAAATCTTGATAGCTTTTAAAGATTGTGTCCAACACAAAAAGTGAAATTTAATAGTTCTGAAACGAGCAAGTGATCACATCTTGGGCAAATTTAGGACATTTTAGAAAGAGAGAAATTTCTGAAAGAGGACAGGTTTGGTAAGTGAGGACACCCTCAGGCAGTGACAACATTCTGGGAGAGTGAGAACATTTCTTTTTACGCTTACATTTTCTTAGTAAGCACATTTTTGGAGAGTGTGGACATTTCTTGGGAGTGACAACATTTTGGGAAAGTGAGGAATATCCAGAGAAACAGGGACATTGTTTGGGATTTTTTTGATACCACAAAACAAATATATTATTATTAATAGTAGTAGTAGTAGTAGAATGAATTCAGCAGTGGATATCTACAAATCTGGACAAAAAAAATCAGTATGACACTGCTAAAGGTGAGAAAATACAGTATTGAGTCATTTTGGTGTACTGACCCTTTAATATATAACTGATTACAGTGGTGGGTAGATGTCTGAAGCTAAGGCCACAGTGCTGTGTTTTTGGGATGAGGGATGGCCAGAACAAGCTCTGCTCTGAGTGGTTTTTGGGTCACCCAGTATAATTGCAGTTACACCATTTTATTCTGTTATTCTGTATCCACAGCATCAGGTGCACTAAACATAATCAAGAAAAGGCAAAGAAAATACAAGAAAAAAATAATTATAAAGGTAAAAGGAACTGAATGAAAATGAAATGTTAAATATCATATCTTTATTTTTACTTAAATTCCGTTTCAGTATTAAGTATTTTCTGCCATTTATGTATGAGATAAGAATAAAAGGTGTGTAATTTGTGAAAAATGGTGTCAGGGCTGTTTGTGTTTATTGTTTTTTTCTTAAACAGGGTTTGGTGATAAAAGCAGCAGAGCTCTTTCACAATAAAACGCTCTGATTTCTGTTTCCCTTATTGGGTCACTGAAGGCTTTTGTCCCATAAATAGGACCAAGCGCACAGACAGACACACACGCACGCACGCATGCACGCACACACACACACACACACACACACACACACACACACACACACACACACACACGTCCACTGCTGTCTAAAGCAACAACAGAGGAACAAACAAACAAATGAAAGAAAAGAAAGAAAGAATCACCCCGAACGGATTTATCAGCACACTGTGAGAGAGAAAGAGGATGTTGTGTTTTAGGATGTCCGTTCAGTAAAAGTAGGTCACACACACGCACACACACACACAACAGTGTCTGACCTGGACCAAAAAATTACAGCTACTCACACACACACACACACACACACACACACACACACACACACACACACTTATACACATTTATGCTCACATTCATATACTGTGTGTGTGTGTGTGTGTGTGTGTGTGTGTGTGTGTGTGTGCGTGCAAACAGGGCTGTTGTTGTTCTTGCTGTTCATTTCTTTGTGTTTGCATTTTGTTTTTCTTGATTATTAGAAGATTTATTTTGCACTACAAGCTCAAGCTTCTCTCTCTCTCTCTCTCTCTCTCTCTCTCTCTCTCTCTTTCTCTCTCTCTCTCTCTCCTGCTGTTTATGTGTGTGTGTGTGTGTGTGTATGTGTGGCTATATCTGTGTGTATTTGTGCCTATGCACTTCTATGTTTTTTGGACTACTTTCAGGTTTGCGGAGACGATTTTGGTTTTTGGAGACTGGCGACATTTGTAGAAAGTGAGGATATTCTGGATGAGGATATTCTGGATGAGGATGTTTGAGGACATATTTGAGGAGTGGCAAAATATTGGAAAATTGGAACATTTTTAGAAATTGAGGACGTTTTTGTCCGGTGCTCCTTTCATCAAAGAGCTATTTGAGGAACTATTTTGGAATTAAGTCTATTTGTACTTTAGTCCATCGTCTTTATCAGTAATAATGGGGCGCTATACAGATTTTACAAATTAAGTTCAGATCACTTGTCATGAGGAGTACTGGACCTGGAAAACAGGTGTATAATATATATGTGTGTCTTCTATGGCTCTGGAAGGGACGTGGTCAAGTCTGGGAGGATCCCTGATGATGTCACAGTGATGTTACCTTGGTTCGGGTGTGAGACCCGTTGTAATAAAAAGCTTGCGTTACAAACTGGAGGTGAAGACTTGGAAAGATGTTGGTGTTTACCAAACAGAAATGGTTATAAATAACAAGAAGTTGCATTGTGGGAAATGTAGGAACCAGTATTTTTAGATTTTGACCCACGCACTGAAAACATCAGGATAGGTCTTATCTGCTGCCTTACTGTTGATTTCTTAATTGAATTGAAGTCTATTATTACATCATTGGAGTACTGAAGGGTTAGGGTCTAGAGAATGTAATTTGTCAAAGAGGGTCTTCATTAATCCGGTTTGAGCACGTGTGAGAAAAAAAAAGACATCTTTCAAAAATAAAAATCTGGTAAACAGAGGACAAAAATGCTTAGAAAAATGACAAAAACACAAAAACAAACGCACCTCTTGAAAAACTGCACAGCAACAGAACATAGCTGCCGTTTTTCAGGGCGCGCTTGATTAATGTTTTTTGGTATTTTTTTTTCCTTACCAGCGCCTAATAAAAGGTTCACAAACCATCTGTTTCTCTCTCCCCCTGATGCCTTGCCCAAAGGTCCCCCCATCCTGGGACTGGCACCACGCCCAAACACATCCATCCATCCCTCCCCCCATCTCCTCCCTCACCCACTCTCTTTCTCTTCTTGCTTCCTCCTGCCTCGCCTCAAATCCCTCCTCCGTTTCTTTTCCTCACTCCCTTCTGTCTTCCTCGACCCTGTCTCCTCGCTTTCCTATCATCTTTTCCAGTTTCCTTCTTTCAGCTCCCTCTCTCCTTCCTTCCTTTCTATCTTCTTCATCATTACCGTTGCTCTCCTCATCAGTTTCTTCCATCCTCCCTTCTCTTCTCCTCCCTCACCCCTCTCCATCATCTTCTTGTCTTTTTTCCTTTCTTTTCCCATCTCTCTCCTCTTTACATTTGTCAGCTTTCCTGCCTTCTGCCCTCTTTTTTCTCATTCTTGCCTCCCTTATATTCACCTTCCTCACCCTTTTCTGTCCCTCTTTTCCCCCTCTTCTTTCTCTCTTCATCCTCCCTACATCCATCTCTCCTTCTCCCCCTTTTCCCCACTGTTCTCTCCATTTTTATTCTTCCACTTCTCACATTTTTCTTCTGGTCTCTTTCTCCTCCCTTCTTATCCCTATCATTCCCCTCCTCTCTTTCCTTTCTTTCTCCCTCTTCATCCCTTGTGTTTTCCTTCTTCTCTTTCTCTTATTCTCTCACCTGTCTTTGTACACCACTTCTTCCTCACCTATCTTTCTCCAATCCCTTCCTCTATCCTTCATCCCTCTTTCTTTCATCTTCCTCTCTCCCTCACTACTCTCTCTACCCCGATGTCTCCATTCTTTTTCTTTTTTCCTTCCATCCTTCTCTTTTCCGTCTCTCACCTTACCTCTTGCTCATCCTCTATCTCTCATTCCTACCCCTCTCTCTCCCTCCGCCTCCTCCCCGTCTCTCCTCTTTTCCTACCCATTTAAACCTCTCTTGCCCGTTATGCATATTCATAAACCTGCAAACATTCCCATCCAATAGCGTTTAATCCCTCCCTGTATTAGTGTGTGTGTGTGAAGGGTTAAGGGGAGAAAACACACACACACACACACACACACACACACACACACACACACACCTCCTCCTCCTCCCAAACATCTAGCAGCTGGCCGACAGATGGGGCCCGCAGCCAAAAAAGCAGCAGCGGCAGCGCCACGAAAATAAAAATTTACAAGACGCCAGTGGAATTTATTTAAGGACAGGAGGAGGGGGTGGGGGTGCTGGGGGTGCTGCACCTCCTCTTTCTCTTCTTTTTCGCCTCAACACCCTCCCTCCATCACTGACTTTTCTCCCTTATTGCCCAAAATGTGTAAATGTGCATCTTTCTTGGCGTTCTCCGTCCTCAGTCTCCTACCATCTTCTGTTCACTCGTTCACTGCATCAGCGGTTCCCACAAAGGGTCAGGAGATGATTTCCAGGGTAAGAAGATAGAAAATCAAATTTTTTTTTTATTTATTTTTCCTTTCTCTTGTCCTCTTGTCTTCAGCCCCCTGAATATATTAAAATTAAACTTTGGGTTGCAAGCAGGTAAGGAACCACTGCTCTTCATGATAAACAATACTTTACAATGAGCAGCTGAAACTTATCATCATTCTGTCTCATCACAGAAAGGTTCAGTGTTAGCTAAGCCATAATTTATACGTCTGCTAAAGCAGTGGTTCCCAACCTGGGGTTGCCAAAGCTTCATGGGGGGGGGGGGCTGTCTTGATTTTTAGGGGTGTAAGAAAACGTGTTATTTTCAGATTATTATTTAAGATGTAAACTCTGAAGACAGCCTCGTCCTGCAGAAAGGTTCATAGTTAAAACAACAAAGAGCTAATAGAACAATATAGGGCAAGCGTCAGGGAGAAGAAAACACAGAATCCGTCAAAAAAGAAGCCTATTAAGTCTGTATTATTGTTTGAAATAAAATAAAATACATAGGGGTCCCTTTCGGAAAAAGGTCAGGCACCACTGTGTTGAAGGATAAGCATTGCATTATGAGATTGTAAGGAAAAACATGTTGGCACTGAGGACATTTTTTGGTTCCAATGAGGACGCGACATAATGCACAAGATTTACATTAAAGACACACACAAAATGAAAATATAAAAGTAAACAGTAAACAGTAAAATCTTAATTTGCTGTCCTGTCTGACTGTCAGTCAGGAAGCAGTATGTTTAGAAGGTAAAACAAAAAGGAAGATTCAGGAGCAGAACAACATTGAGCCGGGTCCAGGTGTAAACCACACCACTGGGAACTCGTGTTTAAACCAATACTAATTATTTTTCCATAGACGGGCACTATGCAGCCCGTGAGTACGTACAACTGATTATTCAGCCTTAACCCTCATCCTACCAACATATTTAACATACAAGGACTACCGACGGTTGTCCCCAGGGGCCCCGAGAATAAACTGTTGTAAGAAACAAGCATCATAGCCAAATGTTACTAAGTTCTTCTCAAAACATTATTAGTTATGTAATTAATGTCCTCTGATAAATAAACAAAACAGATGATTATTATTTTAGGAAAGTTAAAGTTAATTTGCATATTGTATATAGAACAAAAATAGACACACAGAGCCCATGAGTGTCTGCTACATCTGTGTCTGTCTCCTTTAAGATGATGGACCTGAACACCAGGGCTGCGTTCACATAGTCTTTTCTAATTGTTTTCAATGTGCATAGGAATGTTCCAGACTTGACGAAGTAAACAATTCCTTGCACCAGCAACATTTAAAGTGACGTAGCATTGTAGTTTCACCACAACAGACCTATGTAAATTTAGAAATAACACACATGGGTCTGTGCTTCTGACACCATCCAAAAATTGGAAATTCTGAGACTTCCTCTTATACAAATCTAATTGGAAGTCATCTTAACCCTTAAATGGGCAAGGACATATACATTTTTGGGAAAATATAATATTTTCTATATATGTGTATCTAGGCTACAATAATAATATAATATATACAATATAACTTTAACCTTTTTCCTACTTTTAAATAGTTAATATGCCAACTTTAAAAAACATTTTCTGAATAAATACTTTTACTTTTAACTATACTTTAGCTACTAACTATATATAAATGTACCCAAACTTCTGTGTGTGTGTGTGTGTGTGTGTGTGTGTGTGTGTGTGTGTGTGTGTGTGTGTGTGTGTGTGTGTGTGTGTGTGTGTGTGTATGTGTGTGTGTGTGTGAGTCTGTGTGAGTCTGTGTGTCTGTGCACGTTCATTATTTTTCAACAATAACATGTAAAATCATCCTTAAGAAACAAAGTCCATCCAAAATGAAAAAATGACAACTTTTACCCCATGGATGATTCTGTTTTGGCCAGGAAACCTTACTTTAATGGTACAGCATTCAGTTTGTCACTGGCCTTATCTTCCATCCTTAGTTGTCCTTCACATAGCTCTTTGACCTCATGACCTTTCCCACAGAAGTCAAGGAAAAAGGACACACAACGTCATTTTTTTTGACAATGTGACCGCGCCGGTGTTATAACAGACCTTTTTCAGAGCAGCCATTTTGACATGAAATAATAGGTTAATTGCAGGTGTTACCAATGATACTAATTAAGGGTCTTTCCAATGAGCCAACATGTACAATAGCAGCACCTTCACTCAGTTTGACCTGAATGGAACGGAACCTTAATTAGTATCATTGATAACACCTGTGTTTACACTACTATTTCATGTCAAAATGGCTGGTGCTTGAGAGTGTTTGAGACTAGTTAGTAAGTGAGCAGAGAAGTCTAAATAGTTAGCTAAAAGTAATAGATAAATGGCTGAAAAGGTATGTATAACCAGTGCCTGAAACAGTACTGAGTGCTGGCATTTCTGATTGTCCACACGAGTACCCTTACTTCTTACTGAGTACTGTCTCCTCTGGTGACGTCACCAAGGTATGGAGGGGTATAAGATAGAAATTGTGAAATAACTGACCATACATTTGTATAAATAAGATTGATTTAATTTAGTGTTACTATATTCAGATACATTTAAATAAGTTTGGATAAATGCTGCATATGACTGTGATATGCTTAAATATACTATTTAAGTTCAATTACCTGAATGCAATTTGTAGAATTAACATATTTTACCCAAGTTACCTTAACAAATACTTGAGTTACTTGTACTCAAATCAAATATTCTTTCATGTATAAATTGTTTGAGTTAATAAACTTAAATGGTTTAAGGCAATCGGTTTCCTCAAACAGATCAAGTAGAATTAACTCATTGGGTTTTACAGTGTACATGAATGGAATTAGTCAGTTGGGTTCTTTGCTCTCTACGTTTTGTTTCTTTACTTTTGTAAAATGTTTTTCCATTTGAAAAAATGTGGGCCTTTATTTGAACATCGTCATCATTTGCTTTCATCACAGTCTCCATCTTTCTATCTTCAGTTGCTCCCACTTTAAATTTCTGTCATCTTCCTTTCATCCTTTTCCTTTCCTCTTATTTCTCTAAATATTATTAGTGCTGAGGGCATTTTAAGTTATAAATAAAAAGATGATTTCTCTGATCCATCTGTTACACTGGTAAAATGTTTATTTTTTGCTTTTCTTCCATCTTGTCTCCATTTCTGACCCTCTTTCGGTTGGTTTGTTCTGCTGCTTTAATCAGAATGTGTGTGTGTGTGTGTGTGTGTGTGTGTGTGTGTGTGTGTGTGTGTGTGTGTTTGCATCTGTGTGTGCATGTACTCCGTGTATGTGATATATTAGAACCAATGTCAATTTTAAGGAAATCTGCTCGGCCCTCCCCTCTATTTACTCCACTAACACCCATACCTGCACACACACACACACACACACACACACACACACACACACACAAATTGAGAGAAGCAGAAGGAGAGAGGAGGGGGACTAAAAATGAGGTGGAAATTGGAGAAGTGGAGGAAAAAAACGAGTGAAGGGAGGAGTGAGATGATGTTTTCAGTCTGCTGAGGCTGCAGGTGGATTTTCTTTGGCCAGATGACCTCTCTCTCTCTCTCTCTCTCTCTCTCTCTCTCTCTCTCTCTTTGTGCCTACCTCACTTTGCCTCTCGACCTCACTGTGTCGCTCCCTCGCCTCCCCTTCTATTGGCAAACATAAGTGGAAAAGGGCAGACGGGGAAAAAGAAGAGGGGAAAAGGAGGACAGAGGAGATGAAATGAGTGACGGAGGGAAGGATGATGGCACAAAGGAGGAGCGGAGGGGAGATGAGAAAGCATGGGGGCTAAAAAGGAAGAAATAGCAGGGAGGAAGAGAGGTGGAACAAATATACAGGAGAGGAGACTGGAAGGAGACTCATCCCCAGGGGGCACTGTTTGTCCTTGTAGCAAACCGACACACACACACACACACACACACACACACACACACACACACACACACACACACACAGAAGAAAACACAAGTGACAAATAACTTTGGTCAAAAATAAACCAACTTCATTTCCACTCAGTTCATTGTTTCCTGTTGTCAAGTTGATTACACACCAAGTGAAACAAACAAACAAACTTAATCAGATTTTATTAACTCAAACTCCAACTAAAAGGATTTAAAAGGTACTGGAGGGGATTAATGGCTGTACACCTGTACAACATATAGAGACATACAGAGAACACTGTGCACATACTAAATCTGCACGACTACATTGCACGTGTTAATCATTCCTAATTGTGTTTTGCATAAATAGTTATGACAAAGCTGTTGATTGGCTGGGGAAGATGAAAAGGATGAGATGCCTGCATGGCCTGTGATTGGCTAAATCAACAGATGATACTCTGCCTGTATTTTATTATTTAGTTGTTGTGCTCGGGACGTTTCTGGACATCAACCAGTTGGGCTTTGCTGTTTGGAACTCTATAAAGCATAATGAGCTGCAGGTCTGTGTGTCAGTGCCTGTATGACTGAGGGCAGACGGGATGAAGCTATGTTGCGGCTGCATTCACACAAAAGCCAGAGTATGGCACTTTCCAGAAGGGTTGTACGGAGCACTTTAGAGCGTAACTGCTGTAAAACAGAAAATAATGTTTTATATCTCTGATTCACTGCTTTGCTCTCGCTAGCGTCGCTCCTTCTCTTCATTCATTCTCAATGTAGCTCGACCGGAGGTGAGGAGGGGCCAATTTTGAATCCACCATGTTGAGACTGCCATGTTTCTACAGTAGCCCCGAAAAGATAAAACACTGGCTCTAGATAGGGCCTTTCACATTTCTCATTCGTGCTTGGAAGGCCTAGCAATTATTCACTGCTACTAAATCCTACACACTGGTCCTTTAAAAAGAATTCTGACGCTAACATGCTCAGAATGCCAATGCTAACGTGCTGATCTTCAGCAGGTCAAATATTTACCACGTTTACCATCTTAGTTTAGCATGTTAGCATGTTAACAGTTGCTAATTAGCACTAAACAGAGAGTATGGCTGAGGCTAGCTAACCAGGTTGCAGCATGTGGCAAACGTAAACCGTAGCAGAGTTCAGCGGTAGCAGTGACTTGTTAGCTTTAAACCTGTTGTAAGTGTGTAAATAAAGTGTTTTTAAGTAACTCAACTATTCACAGGATCGTGTTTGCGGTAAACATTACCATGGTAACAGCTAGCTCTACCTATCAGAGGCCTTGCTGATACACTTTAGGATTGTGGGTACTGTAGTACTTCTTCATGAGATTGCGAATAAATCATGTTCTTCTTCAAACAAGGTTGATATAATACAGACTTGTGGCTTCTACAGGAACGTATACCTTTGTTTCACAATCTTATAGCTCGTCATTATGGCTAATACTGTAAATCCTCTGTTCAGAATATGAATGGGATTTTTACTTCCAGAACCTCACTGTTGCTGATGCTCTGAGAGTAAAACTGCTTGTTCCTAACAACCAGAAAAAGCCATTGGCAATTAGCCAGCAGTGTGAGAGGATCGAGATCCTTTCATATTGCGGCGTTAATGATCACTGCAGCCTCTAGAGGACGCTAGCAGCACTTTAGACCGGTAGACTGAAAGACTTTTCTACATTTTTTGCTGTGAAAAGTAAACAAGCATCACTGCGGTCATGCATTCTGTTACGAGTCCAGTGAGATCAGGTGTGTTTATTTTGTAGACCTTTTTATCCCTTCCCCCTGCTGCCCACCTGCGCTGCACCTGACGTCAACCCCACTGAGACACACACTCGTGGTCAACATAACAGACACACATACAGGCAAACAAGCATGCAAACGCACACACACAAGCAAACACAAAGAACGCCCCTGAGCTACACTGTACTGTAAAGCACCATCATCATCTCTGTCTCCCATTTGAATTCTTTTCCAAGCATTTATTCCTTCAAAGAGACATTCATGGCAACTATTCAGCCCAACTTGTGGCCCACACAGGCACACCCGCACACACACATACACACAGACACACACACACACACCCACACACATTTTTGTCCCCATCTGGTCACCATTCAGCAGGATGCAGGCTCTGTCTGTAGCTGTGTGTTGAAGCGAACACTCTCACAACCCTCAGTCAGCTCCGTTCTGCAAAGGTTCACTTTTTGATCTTTGACCTTTAATGACCTCTAATGGTGGCCGGCAGGAACTGCATCAACATTTGAAACCTGAATCTGTAGGTGTGATTGTATTCAGGTCAAAGCTATTTTCAGTGATTAATTGGTAAAAAAGTAAAAAAAAAAATTTAAAAAAAGTTGCTAACGTGCAAAGAATTGTTAGCTCGATGGCTAACATTCTTGGGAGTTATTGGACGGTGTATTGTTTCACTTTTGGTAAAGCTAGGTGAGCCATCTTTGCGCTAAGCTACGCTAAACACAACGTGGATCGACCTCGGTACTGGGTGCACAGGGATGAAGCTGATATCCCCGTCTGACTCTGGGGAAGATGTGAAACAAACAGTCCTAAAACTGTAGACACATTTTAACTGCAGTATGTGGTTTACTCTGATGAGTACCATAATCAGAAAGTTATCTGCATTAGATGGCGCCACTGAGTCACTGAAACTGAGTCAGTTTCTCTTAATGGGAGTTAGAAATTGGACTTTTTACCTTTTTGAAACCTTAAAACTCGCTGTGCATCCACAGGTAACTTTCCCTCTACAGGAGTACATTCATAGCTGGATAAGTGTGTCTCTGTGTGTGCATGTTTGTGCGCGTGTGTGTGTGTGTGTGTGTGTGTGTGTGTGTGTGTGTGTGAATGCCCTGGGGCCCAGGCTGACAGGATCTAAAATAAGCAGCTTTTTTTCTGGTTCCAAGAAGCCACCTGTGGACAGCGCTCTGTGTGTGTGTGTGTGTGTGTGTGTGTGTGTGTGTGTGTGGGTGTGTGTGTGTGAGTGAGTGTGTGAGTGAGTGTGTGTGTGTGTGTGTGTGTGTGTGTGTGTGTGTGGGTGTGTGTGTGTGTGTGTGAGAGTGAGTGTGTGAGTGAGTGTGTGTGTGTGTGTGTGTGTGTGTGTGTGTGTGTGTGTGTGTGTGTGTGTGTGTGTGTGTGTGTGTGTGTGTCTGCAATATGCATGTGTGTATATCAGTGTGTGTTTTCATTGGACATCTCTGTGTGGTTTGTGTGTTTCAGTACAGATTTTTGAAGGTATTCATGTCCTGCTTTACAGTTTTGTGTGTTTTAGTGCATGCTCTCATGTTTTCCCCCCCTTCCCTCTGGTTTCCCTTATTTGGAAATGGTTGGTTACTGGTCATCCAGCCTTCCAGATGTTCTTACAAACTGAGCTGTTCCACATGCAGACTCCAAACCAAAACCAGTGGTAGAAGAAACTTCCCAGAATACATTGCAAATGAGGCTGAAGAAAGCTGCTGGCTTCCAGCTTTCTTCAGCCTGAAAACGACCAAATTTTGACTGATTTGGACCAATGTTAGCATTTCTAATATTCTTATGAAAAAGAAAATAATTCCAATAAGCTATGTTTGGAATATCATACTGTGAATTCTCAAATAAAAGCAGGTTCTATAATAATAAAAATGTGAGGTCTGTTTAAAAATTAAATGTCTTGAAAATGATCCAATCAGTCTCATTATAAAATAGTGATCTAAAGTGTGCTTTCTTCTGATAGATGTGGATGACTGTGTTGCATGGATATATTTAGTGTGGATCGTAAATGAGAACAAAAAATTCTACATACGTCAACTGTGTTTAACTCTGTGATAATCAGCTGGTTATCCATATTTTACAGTTAAAATACTGAATCTTGATAACATTAGTACATTTGAATTTAAGATTTAATAGGGATTAATACATTTCTTTCTCCCTATATTTGGGAAAATAAGAGTTATGTAGACTAAAAGTGTGGTTGTGTGCGTATGTTGATAGAGTGGCTGGGTAGGCCTCACCCACTCTGTCCCACTCTGTCCCTCTCTCCCGTCTCACCGTGTGCTGACGTCAGTATCGGTGGTGAACCAGACCACAGTGGCTGCCAGCAGAGCCCTTTGATCCCACACTCCACTCCATTAGAGCTCTCATATGAACTTCACATCACACGCGTGCGCGCACACACACACAGAGAGAGAGAGAGAGAGAGAGAGAGAGATGGTCTGTAGCCTGTAATTTGTCTGTGGTTTAATAAAGTTCTGGTAAAGACTGATGAACTGAGCTGTCAGTTGTATAAAAGCTTTACATACATAATACGAGATCATATTATTTTACTGTAGGACCACATTGTGATACCACATATTATTGAGAGATACATAATCATACTGTGGAATTACATTATCATGCCACTGATTCACATGATTACAGGACACATTAGCATGCTATAGAACTGGATAATTACAGTACTGTGCAAAAGTTTTAAGTGGGTGTGGAAAAAATGCTGTAAACTAAGAATGCTTTCAAAAATATAAATAATGATTGTTTATTTTTATCAATTTACAAAATGCAAAGTGAGCGAACAAAAGAAAAATCTAAATCACATCAATATTTGGTGTTACTACCCTTTGCCTTCAAACCAGCATCAATTCTTATAGGTAAACTTGCAAAAAGTCAGGGATTTTGTAGGATTGTAGTCAGGTGTATGATCAACAAATTATACCAAACAGGTGCTAATGCTCATCAATGTCACATGTAGGTTGAAACATAGTCATTAACTGAAACAGAAACAGCTGTGAAGGAGGCTTAAAACTGGGTGAGGAACAGCCAAACTCTGCACCAAGGTGAGGTTGTGGAGGACAGTTTCATGTCGCAGGTCATACACTATGGCAAGACTGAGCACAGCAACAAGATACAAGGTAGTTATACTGCATCAGCAAGGTCTCTCCCAGACAAATATTTCAAAGCAGACTGGTGTTTCAAGATGTGCTGTTGAAGCTCTTTTGAAAAAGCACAAAGAAATGGGCAACATTGAGGATCGTAGACGCAGTGGTCGGCCAAGGAAACTTAATGCAGCAGATGAAAAACACATCAAGCCAAAATCGGAGGATGTCCAGCAGTGCCATCAGCTCTGAACTGGCAGAAACCAGTGGGACCCTGGTACACCCATCTACTGTCCGGAGAAGTCTGGCCAGAAGTGGTCTTCATGGAAGAGTTGCAGCCAAAAAGCCCTACCTCCGACATGGAAACAAGGCCAAGCGACTCAACTATGCACAAAAACATAGGAACTGGGGAGCAGAAAAAGTGCTCTGGACTGATGAGTCAAAACTTGAAATATTTGGCTGTAGCAGAAGGCAGTTTGTTTGCCGAAGGGCTGGAGAGCAGTACAATAATGAGTGTCTGCAGGCAACAGTGAAGGATGGTGGAGGTTCCTTGCAAGTTTGGGGCCGCATTTCTGCAAATGGAGTTGGAGATTTGGTCAGGATTAATGGTATCCTCAATGCTGAGAAATACAGGCAGATTTTATCCATCATGCAATAGCATCAGGGAGGCGTATAATTGGCCCCAAATTTATTCTGCAGCAGGACCCCAAACATACAGCCATGGTCATTAGGAACTATCTTCAGCGTAAAGAAGAACAAGAAGTCCTGGAAGTGATGGCATGGCCCCCACAGAGCCCTGATCTCAACATCATCGAGTGTGTCTGGGATTACATGAAGAGACAGAAGGATTTGAGGAAGCCTACATCCACAGACAATCTGTGGTTAGTTCTCCAAGATGTTTGGAACAACCTACCAGCTGAGTTTCTTCAAAAACTGTACCTAGAAGAATTGATGCTGTCTTGAAGGCAAAGGGTGGTCAAACCAAATATTGATTTGATTTAGATTTCTCTTCTGTTCATTCACTGCATTTTGTTAATTGATGAAAATAAACTATTAACACTTCCATTTTTGAAAGCATTCTTAGTTTACAGCATTTTTTCATACCTGCCTAAAACTTTTGCACAGTACTGTATACTACAGAATAACATTGTTATGCTTGAGAATGACATTGTCATACCAAAGAAATACATTGTCATATAACTTCATTCTCATACTAGAACTACATTGTCATACAGAAGAATCACATTATCATAACTTGGAATTGATTGTCATACTATAACCACATTGGCATATTACCATAACTAAATTATCATATTATTGAACTATATAAAACCACATTATCAACTTATAAAACTACATTATCATACAATAACCATCAGGTAGAACTAGACGCCATGCCGCTGAACTACATTGTCTAGTATAGAATTATATGTTCATACCAAAGAACAGAATGATCATAACTTAGAACAAATTGTCATACTAAGTACATTGTCATTTCTTCAAAACTAGACTTACGTACTTATTGTACATCATTAATATCAATATCAATATCTGTCTCTTTCTGTCTCTCTCCCTCTCCCTCTTTCTCTCTCTCTCTCTCTCTCTCTATATATATATATATATATATATATATATTTAGAGCGGCGGCCACACAATGGGGCATCCACGACACTGTTTGTTCGGCCGTGGTATAATTCCTGCCCTGATACTAAAGATCTACACTGTCATATAACATAACTACATTATTATATCGTAGAACTACACTGTCAGACAATACCACTACATTATCATACCATAAAACAGTGGTTCCCAACCTGGGGTCAGGACCCCCACTGCAGTTGCAGTTACTGAGTTCACTATTTGGGTTCATTGTCCAGTTTTGAATCTAAAACATCCATAAAATATGGCTCTTAGTCAGGGGTATCCATTTTACTAAATGGTAGAAAAGTCATCCCTTAAGGGAAAATGTTGGGAACCACAGCCATAGAACTACATTGTTATAGAAGTCAGCTTTTGAAAAAGGCTTAAATCTCTGTACCAGGAATGTATTACTTTGTATTTCAGAAACTGCTATTTCTAAAGTCAAGAATAAACTTAAATACACAATTAAAGTAAAGTGTGAAGGAAAGTGCCATTACCACCACTTGGACCACTTTATAATACACAATACAAAGTCAGTGTAAGTGATGTCTAAATACCTGCAGCAAGGATTTTATCCTACAAACCTCTGTGGCTCAGAACGACAGACACATCGGCAAATAGCAGAATGGCAAACAATTCACAGCCAGAAGCTTTCGGGGAGAAACCTGTTTATTTGTGTAAAAGGTGTCACCTTCTTATTAGAGACTGATAAACAGTTTTCCACTCAGGTGAGCAGTGTGGACGATTATTCTCTGACAACTTCACAACAACACGATAATCGAGAGGAAATAAATAATTCCCTGGTAGAGATCAAATTATCAGCTCACATCGCAGCTTTCGAATCTGCTCAGTCTTCAGATTTACAAGCACTCATTCCAGCTCTCCCTTTCTTCTTCTCTTGCTGAGTTTCTCCCTCTTCTTTTCTCACTCTCCTCCCTCATCAAAGGTGAAAATTTACCCAAAGGGAGTCTCTCTTTCCTTTCCTCTCTCCTCCTCGCGTGTTCACACCTTCCTCATCAGTTCTGCCAAGTTTCCCCCAAAGGTGTGCTGCAGCTCGCTGACTTGCTGCAGGAAATGATAACAAGCTTAGGAGAATTTTTTATCCCCTGTTCAATCTCTTTATTTTCCTACTTAGAAGCTAACTGGTTTTGTTTATTGCATCTAGGGTAGCATGTTGCAGTAGTTTTGGTTCTATACTTTATAGTTATTTTATAACAGTGTAATTACATTAGAAGCTAAAATATCTGCAAAGTTATGTCTGAAATTGCAAAAAACTAAATTCTAGATAGATAGATGTATCAGTTTTTTAACTTTTAACACAAAAAAGTTGAAAAGTCTAATCAGCTAGAAAGTTCGAATGATTGGAAGTTTGAATGACTTGAAAAGAGGCTGTTGAGGTGAGAAAGTCTCACTTCCACAGCTTTTGTCTTCTTTTGCTGCTCATCCTCTCATGCTGACGTTGTTACATTGTTCTCTTTGCTTTCGTAATTGTAATTAATAAGTCAGTGGGAGTTCATGTGAGTGTCTGCGGTAAAAATGTGTTTCTATGTTCTCTGTGTGAAAAGGATTGTTCCTTTAATTACTTTTAATGTACTTGGGTTATTAATTTGATATTAATAGTTAAAATAAAAGTTTTTTGTGCAATGTATTAGCATTTTTAGTATTTAGTGGAATGGAACTTAAACAAAACTCATTGTAGTGACAGGCAGGAGGATGATGAAGGGGAAGGCTGACCCTGTTCTGGTGGTGGAGCCTGGGGGGCATGACAGAAAAAGTTTGAGAAACACCATTTATTAGTCCCTTTCTATTGCCAATGAGTGAACAGGTTGTAAAATAAATGAAAGCTTTTGCCTTGTAACTAATTACTTTTATTTGCAGTAATTGGTAAAGTAATTAAATTACTTTAGACAGAAGTAACTACTAACTGTAACTAACTCTATCACTTGCCATGTACATATATTGTAAAATGTGATACATTTTCAACATTAAAAGTAAGAAAATGTCACCATTGAACGTAATCCAGTTGGTTTAGTGGAATCTTCCACGATCTTCTCTTGTGCTATGGTTAGTTTATTGTATGTATACTGAGCACCTTTGGCTGAACAATTCCCAGAGGATGAATAAAGTTGTATTTTATGTTAGCTTATATATGAGTAGAGAGAAAATGAGGCGAGAGGAGGAGTGGAGGGACAGCAGGAAGAACAGCATAAGGAATGTAGAGAGTAACATGAGGAAGAGGAGAAATGGGGCTAATGAGAAAGCGGAGGGTAAAGAAGAAACTAAAATATGAAATAAAGTTCAGGAGGAGAAGCAATGACAGGATTCAGAAGAGGATCCGAGGATAGGGAAAGAAGAGAAGGAAGAGCGGGAGGTTGATGAAGAGGAGAATAAGCAACTTAAAAGAAGAGAGGAAAAGGACAGTAACACCAAGAGAAGGATGCGAAAGAAGAAAAAATAGGGAGGAGAAAGGGATTAAAAAATCACCTGTAAAGTGTGTTATTTCCTGCAGTGCATAGCAGTGCATCAACACCTCCTCCCCCCTCCTCCCTCCCTCTCTCCTCCCTCTCGCAATGACACAACGAGCTCTGTGAATACATGCCTCGAAATAAGTCTTAATTGACTGTGTGGACTTTTAATTACACTGCTTTGTTCTCCGCTAAAAGGTGAAGTGTGAGCGGAGGCCTGCGTGTTCCTCTGCACAGAATGAGGTGTGTGTGTGTGTGTATGTGTCTGTGTGCGGGAGAGCGACAGAATCCAAGAGATGCTCATTACCTGTTTCCTGACTCAGAGTCCCTGTTAAAAGGCTGAAAATGAACAAAGTCACTCATAAAAGATCCTCATCTAAATGACTCCTCGATCAAGAACATCACAATGTGTTTATTTGCTGTTCAAAACCTAAGGTAACTCTATCTCCTGTCTTTATTTAAGAATAATACAGGTTCATTACAACTTGTGTCTTATTTTAGTAGTCTGTCTATCTTTGCTACTGAACAAGGTAATAGATGAGATCAAGAAACAAAAGCAGTGACAATAAATAACAGATTGGGCTATGTGAACCACATTATTTGTGTGCGCATAGCTATGGCAAATACGATAGGTCAAAGTTGAAGATGGAAGTCGGTCTTTAAACTAGGGAGATTTTCAATGAATTGCTTTGACCTGCAAGGCGAGAGGTGGATAACAGAAGGAGACATTCGATGATGTCAGGAAGCTACTGCCTCTTCTAATAACCGTGATATTTTCCTTAACCTAACTGCAAGCGTTTCATATTACCTGACTATTGTTGTGCCATGATGACAAAAGTCACCTGACAAAACTCATCAAATGCAGCATCTCTAACAGCGTTAAATGATGCAGAAGAATTTGTACACAGACGTAAAATGTGTCATGATATTCATATAACATACCATTATTGAGGACTGTTGATGATGGATGTCTACAATGGACAGTTTGGGTAAAAAGTTTCTCTTTCAAAATAGAATAGAAAGTTGCGGTTATCCGTCTGTCTGTCTGTCTGATGGTGTTTTTTGATGCATTTTTTTAAGCGATGCTCCCGGATGTCACCAATTAACTTGGTGAGTATTGACAGAAATGTTGGATGAAACTTCAAAAATATGTCGAGTTACAATAAACAGGAACACTAGCTCTCTACCTTCAAGACAACAGTGTGTGTGTGTGTGTGTGTGTGTGTGTGTGTGTGTGTGTGTGTGTCCTCAGGCTGAAGCAGGTTGAGGAAATCTGTATTCCATTAACTGGTTTAGCTTCAGACCCAGCCCTCCTTTCAGCCTGTTTTTGGTGCACTGATGCTCACAACCTGCTGCACAGCCACATCTGGTTGTTCAAAGGCCCCAATGTGTGTGTGTGTGTGTGTGTGTGTGTGTGTGTGTGTGTGTGTGTGTGTGTGTGTGCGTTAAGGTATTTTCCCAGCAGCTGCCTGCAATCTCTGCAAAGTGCTTTGGTGTCTCTCTCTCACACACAAACTCATACAAACACACATTATTAAAACCATTAGCTGCTGTGAAACAAGGCTTTGCCTGCTTCTGCCTTAGAGCAGTGTTGTGTGTGTGTGTGTGTGTGTGTGTGTGTGTGTTTGTTTCTGTTCTGACCAGCAGAAAGGAATGCACATGTTAACCTATAAAAGTTAAAGGTTAATGAGGAGCAGACATTGTAGTGCGTTCTTTCTGCACATTTAGAATAAAGTAAGGTGTAAGGTTTACAAAGTAACACTAACTGCACTCCTTTGCGTAAATAAATGATTCACTACAGTTGTTATTTAGACACGCCGGGGGTGTGGCTCTGTGAATGTCGGCTAGTCGACCATTTTGGTCCAGACAGACGTTTGTCAGATTGAATGGATTGCCATGCCAATAGCTATCTAATCTACATCAATTGTTAGCTGGCTATTTAGCTAGCTAATCTACAATAATCATTAGCTACACAAACATCTGATAGCTAACGTTAACAAAATGTCAGCTAATTAGCCATCTAACGATTGATGTAGATTAGCTAGCTAGTTAATCTAGTGTTTTGCTAACATTAGCTAATTTAAGATTTACAACATAGCATATCTAAATACAGGAAACTAGGAAGCTGGCCAATTCGCCAAAAGGGGCGGGACTTAGGAAGGGTCAATGGTACGCTAACTAACTGTTGTGATCCCCTGACTTTTCCCCAGCGCCATAATCAGGTCAAAATATCAATATATCCAATATACTTTAGTTTATGACGAAAAATGAATGGCATTCCTTTTTTGGTGCAAATTTTCAGACGTTAGCGTGCTAAAGTAAGCCAGCGAACATGGTACATATGTTAGCATTGTCATTGTGAACATGTTAGCTGACATTAACGCGTATGTCAAAGTAACACTGAGCCAAAGTACAGCCTGACAGAGCTGCTAGCTGCTAACCGATTCTGGTCAAAAATCCAGAAATCCAGTAATTTGGTCTTTTAGATCGTTAATTTGTCATTGTCATTGTGCAGAGTTCTATTTCTATTTCATTAGTTCACTCTATGAGCTGAAACGAGAAAAGACAATGACTTACAATGAATTCATGGACATTGTTTTGTCTGCAATGACTCATTGTGGTTCAGCTCCTCATGTTTAGATGATGTGATGCTAATAATCCTCTCTGAGTTCAAACCTAAACATCTGTAGGGCACACATACTTCCTCTCTTGTTGTGTCTGCCTTTGTTTTTCTCTTTTCACTGTTCACTCCATTCAGTAAATCTGGAGTAAAAAATCTGGTTTGCATTTGTGGTTCAACATCAGGACAGTGTTATAGGCTTTCTCTTTAAAGTTGTATTTATTTGGCCACTAAGTCCGCAATAAATTAGTCAAGTTAACTGACACGCAGCCTCAACATATAATAAAGTTGTTCTGGATAACTTGTTAGTTGAGTTGCCTACTTCTACAGTTGTCTATTTCCTGTTTGTGTCCACCTGATCAATGCAAGCCCAATATTTACTCTCCTTTTAGCTCTGCTTTGGTCTCCACCAACTTCTGCAAAAGATTCTAGCTCTTTAGCTGCTAGATGTTCCACTCTCTTTCCCAGCTAGTGGCTAACTTTGAAGGTAGTGTACAGTGGGTTTCTCAGAGCTTGCTTTCAGCTGCTTAGCCTACTGCTCCTTAAGGTTGATGAGAGCGCTGAGACTGATCTATAGCCTACAATGTGCTATGCTTACTTTGACATAGTATGATGATTGGCTGATTCTATATTGCCTGTGTGCCTGTGGGACACATGGTCATGTGTATGGTGTTGTTTTCATTCCATCTCAAGGCTCCAAATGGTGGTCAGTTGTGAGGTCAGCCATCGCACCACTTTAGTCCAGACTGAAACAACTCCTGCATGGACTGAAATTAAGTTGAGTAAATACATTCATGTTTCTAGACAATGTCGCCTAATGACTTTGAATGCTGAACATTACGTGACTTATGTAACATCTTATGGTTCGGTACACTGCCTGATGCTGCTTCTCTACACCGGTCATATCTGTTGTTTATGGAGTCACTTGACAATCGACCTACTCTGTTGTGTAGGACAAGCTGATACTTTCGGGTAAGAGTAAAATGTCTCCATAACTATTGGATGACTTAAAATGAGAATTTGGTACAGGGATACTTCACAGGGACATGTGTACAGAGCTGCTAGTGCGGTGGAGTGTTATTATTCCACCAAATATAGCAAATTAAGAAATTGGCATGTTAACATGTTAAAATAATGTAAACAAATACTTACATATCAGTATGTAAACATTGTCTTTCAGGCATGTGGACGTTGGCATTTTGCTCAAAGGACTGCTGCCTCAAGACTGTAACTCCTAGACTTGTGTCTATGCTACTTTTAATATTTTATAGTGCTTTGTTGCTGACCTGGTCCTATTATTTTGTTCTTCTATGTACCATATATCTTTATGTCTAATTGTGTCTAAGGTGGATCAGTGTAATTAAATATTCTGATTTGGAATTAAGTTATTTTAAGGGCAAAGTCACTTTGGACTTCGGTAAATTCAATTTTAGTGGGGCATCACAGCCATATAGTGCACCCAGGCCAAAACTACCCAACAGTAAAAATATGCACTTTAAACATCTACAGCAATAAAATGCAAAATACACATTAATGCAGCAGTAATATTAATCCAAAAATACCACAGTAAAACACTAACACACTGCTACCCTACTGCACAATGACTACTTTAAATACATTTTCAGATAATACTTAGATACCTTTACTGTAGTAAGGTTTAGAATGCAGAACTGGTAGCTGCTAACTAGTTAGTTGTTAGCTTATCACAGTCTGCTGTGAAGAATACTAAAAGATGCTGACGTAATGTTACATCATACATTTTTATTTATTTTCTGTGGCCGCAAACACAACACACAGTAGCTATTATACTGCTGCCTGAGTGTATCTACACACTGACTAAAGTAACATACCTACTCCTCTGCCAACGTTACACCAAAGATGCTCAAAATGTTAACTTTTTAAACCATCTCTGGTTACAAATATATTATATATATATGAAGTTTTATTATTATGTCATACGTCAGTTACGCCCAGTCGGCATAGGCTAACAAGACATCAGATTCAGCCAGGTCCAGAACACAGCATATACTGTACATTGTATACAAACATCAAAAAGAAATATATATGTATATATATACCTACATATATACATACATACATATACACATATATACATATACACATATATACATATACGTACATACACAAACACATCTCTCTGTATATATACATATATACACAAAGAAACAACAAAAGCATCTTTTGCATTCCTATCTTCAGACTATCAATAGCTATCTTGTCTTCTTTTCTAGGCCTTTGAGATTAAGTTAGTTAACTTAAATACATAAAAATTAAAAAGGCATTCCAATTTTTGTTCCGTACACAAGAATAAATATATTTGCCGGAGTGGGAGATATCTCGTGCTACTGTTGATGTCCAGTCTGATGACAGACACTGGGAGTTTGTTTATTTGCTGCTTCGCATGTAGTTTTAACTGAGGAAATCTGCAAGATTCTTTTAAGGGCACAAAGGCCCTTCAAAACAAGGCATGCCAAACTGGCCATGTGGGTAGTTAATTTTATAAGGCGCATTACGGCCACACGGCAGAGTCTTTGTTCAGTTTCTTCTGAATTTTCAAGTTTTTGTGACAAGGTAATTAGCGACCTACATCAGTAATTCAGGGTATAAAGCAGCCATAGAAAGTGTTGATTTTTGTAACAGGAGGCGATAATGTTTTGCTTTTATATCACAGTTTTCAGGTGTGGCCTTGTATAAAAATGTCACACTGTTCTTATCTTATCTTATCGTCTTATAAGACATTACAGTTTCCACCTATGACATGAACTATCACTGTTTTCCTGCTGCTGAGACAACACACACTTTCTGTAACTGTTGCATAATGAATGAATGTTGTGTCTTTACGTGTGTGTGTGTGTGTGTGTGTGTGTGCTAGGTCCATGCTGACTGTAAGACAGAACGTTCTGCAAGAGGACAGGCCGACTGTGGATCATTCCACTGTGTGTGTGTGTGTGTGTGTGTGTGTGTGACATGGCAAAAACAGAAATATGGACGTGACAAAAACAGAAATATTGTGTGTGTTTCTGTCAGAAGGTCAGTGGCTTGTTTTTTATGAAGAAAGATAATTGGTGAAGTTCAGTTTCATCTTGAACTAAAGTGTGCAAGGGTCCGGTGTGTGTGTGTGTGTGTGTGTGTGGCCTTGTACCTCTTGTCCTTGTGAGGACCAATTAGAGTTCTACACTTTGAGAGTGAGGACACCCGTACTCACTCCGTCAAAGGGCTGTTTGACGCTTCAAGGGTCAGTTTAACCAAATTACCAAAAATGTAATGTCACCTACCTCCAGTGGTTTCTATCCATACAGATCATTGTGGTTTAATTTGTTCAGGTTTTCAGATATCTGTCTCTAAGATTTCAGGTTCTAGTATAGAGTTAGAGGATACAGTGGAGGGGAAGCACTGTTCTTGGATAATCCACAAACCTCACTGGGAACAGTTTTAACTTGTTTAACTTACCTAATGAAACTGACTTGAGTTTTCTCATAAGGGCATAATGAAGCTGCTGCCACTACTTCTGCTTTATTCTCTTCAAGTGGGGACACATTCAGTAAATTTTACTTAACTGTTTCCAAAAGACATCTGTATACTAATGATTCACAATAACAAATGTTTTGAAAGAAAAAAAAAAGTCCAGATTATATTTTCTTATCAATACAATGAGGAAGCATCCTCTGTGCAGCTGCAGCAGCTTCCTGGACTGGACAAAAAATGCTGCCAGTGAACATAATCCAGGCAGCGATTACTTTTCACCAAAACATATTTGACATATTGTATATAAACATAATTTTTTGGATGCACCCATCAATGATGCTGGCTGTGGTCAGTGGAACTTTCCACCAGAGAGGACACTGTTTGTCATCCTGATGACAAGTCAATATTTAAAGATATAATTAAGTGAAAGATGAAACCAACGCAAAATCTGCAATTCCTCAACTGGCCACTTGAGGCTCCAAAAATGAGTCAATCTCCATAAGGCTCCATATTAAAAGGTGAAACTTTACAGCTGAAATAGTAGTAGTAATAGTAGTAAGTCAGTAAGGCTTCTTTCAGCCAGCCTCAGCTCCACCTCTTTGACCATTTTTGGATTAGAGAGCCGGCGGAGTGCCAACAGGGCGATGGCCAGAGTCAACCACACTGAGCTTCACAACGGCTCTTTGGAAACCTCTTGGTGACATCATAGAGACTACATCCATATTTTACACAGTCAGTGGTATGTCTTCATGTTTTCTGAATGTTGTGCACCTTTGTCTCTGTCTCTATCCTTCTGTCGTTACCTCTGCTCTCTCTCTCTCTCTCTCTCTCTCTCTCTCTCTCTCTCTCTCTCTCTCTCCCCAACCGTTTGAGGCAGATGACCACCCACCTAGAGCCGAGGGCTGTCCGAGGTTTCTGCCTTTTAACAGGCAGTTTTTCCTTGCCCTTGTCGCCTAGTGCTTGCTCATGGTGGTACTGTTGGGTCTCTGTAAATAATGTTATAAGGAGTTCGGTCTAGACCTGTTCTATTTGAAAAGTGTCCTGAGATAACTTCTGTTATGAATTGGTGCTATACAAATAAAACTGAACTTAATTGAATTGAATTAAATTGAATACTTTCTAACTACTTAATAAAATAAAGAAAGGAAACAAGTGCAGGGAAAGAGTGGACACTTCTGGTGCCTTATTTTACAATCTTACATAATTTATTTTAATGAACATTCAAGAGACTACAGTTCATCGCAACACTGCAGGTCTCCACTTGTCTTAATTCACAGAATTACACAGAGTGTAAACGTTTAACAGGATGTAACCGAGCGACACTGATAATTATGAAAAGTCTAAATGTAATTAATGAGAATTATTTCAGTGTGGGAACTAACGGTCAGAAAAAGGATCAACAGGAGATTATACTGCAATCTGCTCAATGAGAACACACACGTACACACACACACACACACACACACACACACACACACACTCCCACACATATTCTGATTGGATTTTGGAAGCTAAGCTTTCCAACAATAACTGACCTTTTGTTTAAATATCAACACACAGAAGGTGCTCAGGCTAACAGCTGCCAAAAATCTGAGACCGTTCGTTAAGATGTGCGTTTATTATAAGAGAAATGAACTAAAATAATCAATAGATATTTCCTCTGATGGTCCAACAGTGGAAGGTGCAAACTAAACCCAAACTAAACGGTTCTTATGCATTAGCCTACATAATACAATACAAGGATACAATACAATAAATTATACATATCATTTGTTTGAGTGTCACACTTTAAAGGTCCAGTGTGTAACATTTAGGAGGATCTATTGGCAGAAATTGAATATAAATGGAATATAATATTCATAGGTATGTTTATAATATAGGAATTATTACCGTACCTACATTTTCATTACCTTAGAAATAGGTGTTTTTATCTGCAGACTGTTGCCTTCCATGGAGGAGGTTAAAAAAGGGTGGTTGTTGGTAGATTCTTCCATTTTTGACTATCCAGCTCTCTGATGACTTGCTATTGGTCAATAGTGTGGATTAGCTCACAAAAAACAGGAAAGGCCCTATCTAGAGTCAGTGTTTGGTTTGTCCATTCTGGGCCACTGTAGAAACATGGTGGTTCAACATGGCAGACTCCATAGAAGAAGACCCGCTAACTCTGTCGATAAAACGGTTTATTCTATAGCTAACAAAAGCATAATGCTTCTTATTTTATTTTCAGGTGATTATACACTAATGAAAACATACCTATGAATATTAAATTCTATTTGTGCCAATAGTTCCTCCTAAATTTTACACATTGGACCTTTAAATGCTGATGTGACCAGGCCAACAAGTTTAAAACTTACACACATTTATATTGCTGAGCAGTATGTTTTCACAGGATGTAATGAACATCACCTGAAAGGTTGTAGTTCAAAACAGTGAGTACAGAGGAGAGCTGTACAGTGTGTGTGTGTGTGTGTGTGTGTGTGTGTGGTTCCAACAAACACACTCCTTGCATCAACTGAAGCAGTCGAGCTCAAGCTCTGCAACTGAAGTGGTTCTATTCTTTTTATACAGCATCTGAGCACACCGCAGCTCTACACACACACACACACACACACACACACACACACACACACACACACACACGCTACCCACAAAGAGCAGACCTCAGCGGCACCCGTGGCCGGGTTGCATGTGGTGGCAAAATGAAGCAGCCTCTCTTCATCTATCTGAGTGTGTGTGTGTGTGTGTGTGTGTGTTGATTTGAGTTTGGTAGAAACCAACAAATCCCTGGTTTAGGCCGCTCCCCATCTTCCTCTCTTACCCCCCTCTCTCTTCTTTTTCTCTATTTTTACTTTTCCTGCCTTCTCTCTCTCTCTCTGGCTGTAGGTCATTCTTTCCCTCGCTCTCTCTCTCCCAGAATATCTCTCAACTTTCCCCTCTCTCTCCTTTCTGTTTGCTGACTCTGCACTTCTGCCTTCCTTTTAAACCTCTCAACACACACACACACACACACACTCGCACACACTCCTCTCAACGTTGCACTTAAGCACAATAGTTATATTCAAATGTGCTCCCACATGGCTGCTGTGAGTCCGTGTCCAGTCAGCAGAAGTTGGAGTCGAACACGGCAACCTACATTTGAGGTTAATAAATCAAAAGAAGGTAAAAATAATCAACTGTTATTTTTGTTAAAGATCATTTTTAGGATTTTTTGGGGACTTTATTGCAGTGGATTCAGCAGATAAGAAGGATGAGAGGCAGGGAGGGTAACACATTTTATAATAATAAGGCAAAGAAGAGCAGAAATATTTTCAATTAAAATAATGAATGAAAATACTGATCAACTGATGATGTTAATTGTGAATATTATGGTTAGGGTGATGAAGGTGAGAGTTAGGAATTATAATGATGATGATGGGAGTCTCATTATTGTGATAAAAATAAGATTCATGACAAAATGTCATATGATGATAATAGTGATGAGATACTGACAATCAATATAATAATCAATATGATCATTGATGAGAAAGTTTAAATAGTGATTGTACCAGTGACCATGATGATGATGACGATGATGATGATGATGATGATGATGGTGGTGTGATAGCAATTAGAATGGCGATGAAGATGACAATGATGATTATATTAGCATGTAACAATGATGTTACTGCTGCTGCTGCTGCTGCTGATGATGATGATGGTTATGTTGATGATTAGTATGCTAATAAAGATGATGATGAAGATAATGACAATGGTCATGATGGTCATGATGATGACTAGGATGATGATGAAGCTCGTGAGGATAATGAAGATGCAGCTGATTAAGAATAAGATGATGAGGAAGATGATAAAGATGATAAAACATGGTGATGCTGATGATGATGGCAAGGTTGACAGTATTAGATTGATAATGATGAAGGTGGAGATGATGATGATGATGATGATGAGGTTAAAGATGATTAGACTGATGATAAAGAAGCTGGTAAGGATGAAGATGATGACTTAAATTTACATTCAGATGATGGACGATGGTGAGGTTAACGATAATAAGACTGATGAAGAAACTGATGACGAAACGATGATGACGATGATGATGATGATGGATGAAGATTGTGAGGTTAACAATGATGGCGACGATGATGATGACGACGAAGATGATGATGATGATGATGATGATGGATAAAGATTGTGAAGTTAACTATGATGACGACGACGACGATGATGATGACGAAGATGATGATGATGATGATGATGGAGGATAAAGATTGTGAGGTTAACAATGATGACGACGATGATGATGACGAAGATGATGATGATGATGGATGAAGATTGTGAGGTTAACAATGATGACGACAATGATGATGACGACGACGATGATGATGATGGATAAAGATTGTGAGGTTAACAATGATGACGACAATGATGATGACGAAGATGATGATGATGATGATGATGGATGAAGATTGTGAGGTTAAAAATGATGACGACGATGATGATGATGAAGATGATGATGTTCATGAAGATTGTGAAGTTTACAATGCTGAGACAGATGATGAAACTGATGATGATGACGGTTTTGATGATGATGATGATGATGATGATGATGAGCTAATGATGATGGATGAAGATTGTGAGGTTTACAATGCTGAGACAGATGCTGAAACTGATGATGATGATGAAGAAACAATGATAATAATGATGATTATGGATGTAGATTGTGAGGTTAACAATGACGACAACGATGATGATGATGATGATGATGATGGATGAAGATTGTGAGGTTAACAATGCTGAGACGGATGATGGTCATGATGATGATGATGGTCATGATGATGATATTAAAGATGGTGAGGATGATGATGATGATGATGGTCATGATGATGATAATAGTGAAGATGATGAGGATGATGATGATGATGATGGTCATGATGATTATAATGAAGATGGTGAAGATGATGATGATGACGGTCATGATGATTATAATGAAGATGGTGAGGATGATGACGATGATGATGGTCATGATGATGATAATGAAGATGGTGAGGATGATGATGATGATGATGATGATGATGACGATGATGATGGTCATGATGATGATAATGAAGATGGTGAGGATGATGATGATGATGATGGTCATGATGATGATAATGAAGATGGTGAGGATGATGATGATGATGATGATGATGATGATGATGGTCATGATGATGATAATGGAGAAGGTGAGGATGATGATGATGATGATGATGATGATGATGGTCATGATGATGATAATGAAGAAGGTGAGGATGATGATGATGATGACGGTCATGATGATGATAATGAAGATGGTGAAGATGATGATGATGACGGTCATGATGATGATAATGAAGATGGTGAGGATGATGATGATGATGATGATGATGAAGATGAAGATGGTGAGGATGATGATGATGACGGTCATGATGATTATAATGAAGATGGTGAGGATGATGATGATGATGATGACGATGATGATGGTCATGATGATGATAATGAAGAAGGTGAGGATGATGATGATGATGATGATGATGATGATGATGGTCATGATGATGATAATGAAGAAGGTGAGGATGATGATGATGATGACGGTCATGATGATGATAATGAAGATGGTGAAGATGATGATGATGATGACGGTCATGATGATTATAATGAAGATGGTGAGGATGATGAGGATCAGGATGAAAATGGTGAGGATGAAAAGATGAAGATGAGAATGAGAACCTGATGATGCAGATACTGTTAATGGTTGGCTTCCAGGGTCCTGCTAAGGTTCATGTTGACCTCTGACCTCTTAATAGTGAAGTCACCATGCTCAGATGTACAGTGTTATTATTGCAGATAGAACTGTTGGTTGTAAAAGAAACAACGTATTCTTTAATCCATATGCCAGCTTTACACTTTACATTTCTTCAGCTTTCTAGTTGAGACTCTTTTATTGGCAAATCCAACACGCACATAAACACCAGTGGATAACTTACTGAGAGAACAACTTTTACTTTATAAACAGAAGGAAGTGGCCTGAACGTGACCCCAGCTGCCTCCCTCAAGCCCTCGCTTTCTCTTTTTTCTCTCTCTTTCACTCTCACTCTCACCCTCACACACACACACACACACACACACACACACACACACATATGGTACATACATACTGGAGACACCTGTGTAAACCATCTGCTTGGCACCCGCCTCCTTATCCCAAAAAAGGGATAACACACACACACACACACACACACACACACACACACACACACACACACACACACACACACACACACACACACACACACAAAAACACACCGCCTTCTAGAAACATCCACCCTCACACTCTCAGAGACAGGCTCACACCAAGCAAGAATTCTGCAGTGAGATTTGACACCTGCTGAGCTTCTCCCACTGAAAAGAACCTCAGTTACTCTTCAGGTCTTTAGCTGTTAGTAATCGTCACTTCTACCTGAAAGAGCAGGTGGGGCTGCTCAGCCACATTCCAGTCAGATGTGGAAGTTGGAAATTACTAGAACCTCTGCGTGAACTGTATGTGTCCAACTCATAAAAACCATGGGAGAAACATGGCTGCCACTGAGACCTTTGACCAGCATGAATTACTGCTCACTGTGTAGCAAGAAATGTATACAGCTGTGTGTGCAGATTGGCCAGCATTAGAGAGCAATTTTACTTTTTGGGTAATAACTGCATCCAACAAAATTGAATGAAGATGAAGAAAACTTGCACAAATTCCTTTCCTTGAAGTGCCGGTGCACTAAACATACAGACAGAAATCTATCTTTAGAAATCTTTTGAAAAAGTGAAGGGCCCCTGGTATGCTGGGCAGGTGGACCTCATTCCTGAAAGGGATAATGCTCTATTTTGTAGATTATTATACATATTAACAAGGTATTCATCATGCCTTTATGTCTTGTATTTTCTCCCATCCCTATTGCACTTTGAAACTATGACTTACTGTAAATGAATTTAGACTTGCTGTCATATGACAGCTAATTCATTTATTAGTTTGGTAATGTCATCCTGCATTAGTTGTGTTATGTAAACCATCAAACTCTGGTGAGTGCACGTTGCTGCTCTGTATATCTTTATATTCTCAGGTGTCACAAAGAGCTCACACATATAACTGATTGTGAGGATTAGTAGTCCAGACTGCAATTTGACCTCACATGTAAAAAAAAAGGAAGTTTACATAAAGGAAACTGAAGGAAGTGCTAGTGCAGGAGGTAAAGAGTAAGGGTGTGGTGGTCGGGGTGGTGGATGTAGCAATCTTGACATTCATGAAGAAGACTAGAGTTTGCATTCCACTCACCACTTTTTTATTAACTGGAAGTCTTTTAGTATCTTAACCCTATACATATGGACATAAAACAAATGTCATGGTGTCCTTAGCAGAGAATGGTGGCACACCCCCTCTGCCTGTGTTGCTATCACAGCCTCTCTGTGGTTTGTTCACACAGCCGGTCTGCTCCGTGTGCAGCTGAGTAGAGTTACTGAAACTGCAGTTTTTCTCTTCTACGTTGGTGAATTAAGGATTTATTTCAACCACAGCAGAGTTGGTGATTGTTGGAACAGTGGAAACACTAACAAAGACAGGTGGTGAGTTTTATTTTGTGTCTGGCCACTCTCAATGAAGCTACGATGTTACAATGATATGCAGGGTAAAATTACTGTTTTTCTCTATGGAGTCTGGTCACTGCTGTTTCTGGTTAAACAAGAGGTCTATCTCTGTAGGGATCTTTTCCATAAAGTTGTCAGACACAGAATAACAATCTGAGCCGAAACCTTTAGTGGACGTAGTTTGACGGGCACATTTAGTAAAGATTAACGTTTACTTAGCAGCCATTGTATCCCTTTTCACAAATATTTTAGCATATAACTCAGTGAATTAAGGGTTTATTATGACCAAACCAGAGTTGGAACAGGGGAAAGACGAACAAAGACTGTTTTGGTGAGTTTTATTTTGTTTCTGTCCCATTGTTTTGATCTAAGACGCCGGTATCATATTAACTCCAAACTAATTCAGATCAAAGCATTATGATTTCAGGTCCAATTAGGATTTTGTGAAGAGTAGACCTTTTGCAAGTCAAGACCACTTGTGAATATCTGAGAAAATTCGAAGTACGATAAAATTGCTGAATGCCACCAATCCTCTTAAATCCCTCATAGGTGCCACTTAAGAACACATCTTTTTCTATGAGTGGGTCTTGCATGCGGGCCAGTGATTCACCCAAAAAGAAGAAATGATGCTGTATGAGTGATGTCTCATAATGAGTTCTCTAAAGTGCTTTATTCTGAAAAGCAAATGCTTACCTGTTATGTATATATAGTATGTAAATATATATATATATATATATATATCAGAAATTTCTGATATTCTAAAAAGCTTTCTCTGCAAAAAAAACAAAAACCTAACAGCAGCTTCTTCCTCTGTGGTGGATGGTTTGACTGTTTTTAGGAAGAGGGCGCTCAATGAGTTCAGCTGGAGGAGGAGGAGGAGGAGGAGGAGGAGGAGGATGGAGAAATGTACCAGAATGCTGATACTGGGGACAGATTATATATACACACACACACACACACACACACACACACACACACACACACACACACACACACACACACGCCACAAAAACACACAAAACAAACTTGAGCCAACACTCATCCACTCTCTTGCTTTTCCTCCCTCTCTCTCCGTCTCTCCAATCTCCAAAAGCACTCACACTTTACACACACACACACACACACACACACACACACACACACACACACACACACACACACACACACACTCAGTGATCCGGGTGGAATCAAAGGGTATTAGCTGTGCGGTGTTCAGTTCCCCCGGTCCTTTCCCAGCATTCTCCACAGCTGTACGATTACACAGGTGTTTGGCAAAAACACACTGTTAGAGACCGCAGAGGGGCGGAGTATGTGTATATGTGTGTGTGTGTGTGTGTGTGTGTGTGTGTGTGTGCGTGTGTGCGTACGTGCATGTGTGTGTGTTTGAGTGAGACAGAAAAAAATGAATATGCATGTGTGGTTGCATGCATTTAGTGTGTGTCTGCTTGCACAGCTTCCCTGCAGGAGTGTGTGTTTATACCATTAATTCCTCTCAGTGACTCAGCCCTGTTATTTGCTTGACCACCACCACCATCGTCACATTTTAAATTCACTCCTGTCATTTTTTTATCTTCACATCTGCCTCTCAGTCTTCATTCATGTAGTTTCCTGAGAAACACCATCAGTGTGTCCAGTGTTGCTCAGGAGCTGGGGACTTCAAAAATGGCCGACGGGGTGTGTGCTTTGTTACCCTGTAAACACATTTATATGTATAAAAAACCCTAATACATCCAATACCTTAGTTAGTGGCTCCTGAACAAGTTTCTAGAAGCTACCACTGCAGAACTCCACTATCTTTATGCATGATTTTATTTTGAAGGGCAACATGGTGGCCCACTGGTCTAACAGGCATACCATGACTCATTTATCCCCGCTGCTCTAAGGAACGATATAGAAATTAATCAGCTATTATAACATTATAATTTCCCTTTGGGGATAAATAAAGTATTTCTTTCTATCCATCTAAACCTCACTGTCCCAGGTTCACATCAGGCCAGAGACCTGCATGTCATCCCTGTCTCTCTCTGACCTCACAATTCCTGTCATAGTTTAGCGTGCTAGCATGCTAACATTTTTTTGCGGGAACAGAACACACAAGTAGGAACTGAAGCTGAAATGTAAACCAAAGAACTGGACATATTAAAACATTTGACCTATTGACTAAGTTAAGGGACCATCGAGTGATATCTAACTATAACTAATCCTGAAGGGAACATGAATGTCTGAACCAAATTTCATGGCAGTCTCAGTACCTGAGATATTGGACCAAACTGGTGGACTGAGCTACCCACAGAGTGTCTGAGAGACAGACTATAGTCTATAGAACCATGCTGCTATTATGGCTAGACTCTAGCTCACCTGGGTCCCTTATTAGTGGCTGAAAGTGTGGACTTGTAATTACAAATGACTTATTTTTGTTGACATTTTGGTACATACACTTGTTCGCTTTCTTGCTGAGAGTTAGATGCAAAGGTTGAGTTCTGTCAACGAATAATTTCTATTTCAAATAAAATACTCCTTAAAAAATCAATATTGTGTATGTGTAATGTTTTAGGAATCACTCCTAACGACGAACCCTCAAAGAGATCAAAACTAAACCCTGTGCTCACCGTCTGTAGGGACAGAAGTGCTGGATGGACGGATAAACTGTTCATCCAGACACAGCTCCAGCCATTGCTCCTGTCAGTGAGCTTAGCTTGATTTATTCACAGTGCTTTTACATGTACATGAGGTGGAAATACAGTTCCCATGATGCTTTGGAGGGATGTAAACAGGAAGTATAATGTTGGCATGAAGTCAATGAGCCCTGTTATTTTTAGCCTGTATTGACCTATATTTAGGCAAATTTGCACCATTAAAAGTGTGCTGATTTAGCAATTAGCACCTTGTGTTGGCACTGCACCCATGGCAGAGGTGGAAGGTTATCAATACGTCATTACTGTACTTAAGTTGTTTTTCCAGGTATCTGTACATTTTTACTTTTACCCCCTACATTTTTACACAAATATCAATATGTACGTAATAATGTACTTTCAACTCATTACACTTTAAAAACATACTCATTACTTTAGTTTTTTTTTATTATTATTATTTTTGGGGGCTTTGATTGCCTTTATATGATAGTGACAGCTGAAGACAGACAGAGAGAAGGGATGACACGCAGCAAAGGGCTGCAGGTCGGATTCAAACCCTGGGCCATTGCAGCAAGGACTCAGCTTCAGAACATGGGTTGCCAGCTCTACCCACTGAGCTAACTGAGCACCTCTCATTACATTAGTTTTAATGCATTTGGAGTAAACAACATCAAGGCTGCTACATTTCAGAGCCTGTACTTTTTTCCTTTTACTTGACTCAAGGATGTGTGTACTTTTGTCACCTCTGACCCATAGAGACAACTATGATTACTTTGATACTGAAGAAAACCTAAAAAAGTGAGTGGAGTGGACTGGATCAGATTTGTGGTTATTTGCAATGGACATCTGAAATAATGATCCTCCTTCCTGGATTCTAAAATACCTTAATTGCCTCCGAGAGCTGTGTCACAAAGTGTTTCCATCCACCTGTTTTTATGCTCAATTTCAATTTCCACATGAAAACCTGTTTTGACCTGTCTGGACATTTGAAAAAAAAAGTCAAACTATCACAGAAAGGTTTTTACTTTTGCCTGAGGCGGAGGTCTCAATAAAAGCAACCTGCGACAAAGTGCAATAGAAACAGCATATTAATCGTGACATACATTAAACATGTGAACAACATCCTCTGAAGCTTCCGCTGAAGAGACACAAATTGCTGCACACAAAAACACAAATCTGTGTGGAGCAATGATGCACTGCCCTACTTAGGTCACGTTCTTCTGCAATGGTTGAATGGCACCCTAGTGGAGAATTAGCGCCACCAATGGTTTTTCTTGATGCAGCCAACTCCTAATATTTGCATTAGTAGTGGAGGGAAATAAAATCCACATTAAATCACATTTCTTTTGCAGATTTAGTTATTTTCTGGCCTTTGATTGCCTTTTAATGGATCGTGACAGCTGAAGGTAGACAGGAAAGAGCGGGGATGACACACAGAAAAGGAACACAGGTCAGATTCAAACCCTGGGCTGCTGCAGCAACTTGGTACATGGTCGCCAGCTCTACCAGGTGAGCTAACAAGGCACCTTGCAGACTTGCTATGGATATTTGTTTTAAATTTTGCATTAAATTCAGATGGCAGCTTTACTTAAGCCACTGCCGCTGCTCCAACCACTGACTGTGTTAAGGAGTGGGCCAAATCAGCGGGCCAAAGTAGAGTAATTCATTTCACATTGTCTTTAGAACACCAACATGCATCTGTCACCCAGTGTCTTTGCCTCATGTCTCTCCCTCTGCATCTCCTGTTCAACTCTATCGTCCCCCTCTTGGGGAGGTGCAATGTACAATTTTAAACAATATAATACATTTAATAATTTATGTTTAAGTAGTAACAGCTTGTAATTCTCATTTACATCAAAGAATACAGGTACAAGCTCGCATGTTTTACAGTGAATAATTTCTGCACAGTTTTTCTATGTTTCTGTGGTATTTTGTAGGCTACTCTTCAGTTGTTCCACTAACTGAGTCACACCAGGAAGTATGTCCCCCATGCCCCCTCCTTCCCAGCTCATTATGTCATAACTTGTATGTATCAAGGATGATTTTTGCAGCTCAGCTTTGACCCAGATGTGACAGACGCTCTGTGTCCCGTGTCAGACCATAACTGTGCGTTCCTGCTCTGTTTCAAGGTTAAAACACTCAGACTAAACCAGGATATGTTGTTTGAGTGTTATGCAACTCTGCCGCGTTCACATGTTGATAATGGAAGAGAAGCAGAAGACAGTTCAGCGACAGATCAGCTAGTTTTTTTTGCACGAATCAAAGGTGAGTTAGGGTCATACAGTCCTATGAATTAACAGGAGAATGAAAGAAATTAAGAAAAATAAATGTTTTTAATAATCTGTCCATGTTTAAGTCAGTACCAGCCACAGAGAATAGATCACAGGCCATGAGCGCCTCAGCAACAGCTTAACAGATTAACTGTTCTCCCTGATTTTCTTTCTTTCTTTGTGTTTCTTTCTTTCTTTTATCTTCTTTTATGACTGTCCTCAGCAATAACATTGTCGACAGCTTAAAAAAACCTATGGTCTGTTTTAATCCATAAAGGTGCAGTGTGTAACATTGAGGAGGATCTATTGGCAGAAATGGAATATAATATTAATAGGTATGTTTCCATTAGTGTATAATCACCTTGAAATAAAGATCCTTGTGTTTTCGTTATCTTAAAAACACAAGCCAAACACTGGCCATTGGCCCCACACACTGGATCTTTAAAGCAGCATTCTTTCATTCTTTTCATTTTAAATTTTTGCCATTCAGGGGCAGTGGAACGAGCTATAACCACTCAATCATCACCTTATAAATTTGTAACACAATTTGTGTTAGCAAACCACTGAAGTCGTGTTTGTGTCCACCTGATGAATGTAAGTCCAATATTCACTCTCCTTCTAGTTGGATTTGGTCTCCACTGATTCCTGAGAAACATATCTGGCTGCTAAATGTTTCACGTTTTCCAACATCTAGATACTAACTTTGTCTTTGTGGTGATTCCTGACAGAGTAAGTTAGTTAGAGTAAGTAACCTCTATGCGTTTGTGGCCTTTAGGAAAGGAAGTAGTGGCAGCTACCTGTTATATCAGAACTGGAGAGTATTACGTCACTGAAAGAAGAGCAAAGAGCGGTACTGAAGATTTTTCTTGATACAAAGGTTGTTTTTGGCAAGAGTTTGATACATTATATGACTCACTCATCTGGTTGAAGTTTGCTCGTGCTAGACGGTGATAGACAGATGCTTCATCAATCACCTGACAAGTATTTTTTGATAGTGTACTGAGTGTGAAACAGTTTTCAACAATGACTTTCAGCTGGTTCTCTGTAACAAACCACCTGGCACAGTCAGGTTAGCTCCATACACACGTCATTTCCAAACCAACTCAGAAACCTGTATTGTTAAAACACACCTGTTACCTCCACTAACCACAGGTGTCACTGAATCAACCAGGACTGAAATCTTTGTTATAACTTTAAGCAGGATGTGGGTTTCTTTGCACCATGAACATGTTCTTTCTCTAATCTTAACCAAGTAGCCTAAACTGTACTGCTGTAGTGTGTTCCTCCTGCAGAAAACCTCTCATGTGGGGAATTTTATGTACAAATGACTTATTCTGTCACTCAGGTGTGGTGTTCCTTCAGTGACTTTTCCATAACTTTCCATGCCGACTGATCTCCTTCCAGCAGTTTCAGTCTGTTTCTATGGTTTTCTGTTCTGCAGACACATCATATCAACATTTACTCACCTCTGTTATTCTGACAGCATTATATCAACCAACTGTCTGAGGATGAAACTTCCCAACATCCCTGTTAGTTTGCCTTCATGGTTGGTTTTGACAACCTGGCGAAATAGTACGTTTTGATTGTTTGTTTGTTTTTTTTCGGCGATATTGACAATATTCACTCAGTTTATGTCTGTTGTCATAGTTGTGTAATGTGGTGGGGGTTTTGTGTGGGGACATATAGGGACCTAAAAATGCTTTGACTGTCCAGACTGGCAAAAGTTTGTTGTTGGGCCACACTATGAGCTAATAATGCACAACCTGCTTTAGTTCATGTTGTATGTTATGGTGCAATTTGCAATTACTCAAAGTGCCAAAAAACTAAAGAAAAAAAGCAGTTTCCACTCAGTGAATGTGGGGCTTTTTGGGGACCATGGGGGTTTGGGGTCCGGGGTCAGTTTCCTGCTTTGCCAGATTGGAAATCAGGTGTGTGTTGGCTTGATAAAGTGAATAAAGAGAGTTGGGGTGTGTTTATGGTCCACTTCATCCCCGACAAGATCTTCCCGTCAACACTTTTAACATAAAAACTGCTGATTAAATTCGCCTCTGATCAGGAACGTAACAGAGGCTAAACACACTTGCACTCCTGTAACAACACAGAGTGGATCTGTGCTCTCTGCTGCTCTGTGTAAGCCGTTACGTGGCTTTCAGGTTGTTTGAGAGTGACGGGCTGTGAAGGGCCAACAGGCAGTGCCACTTTACACAGCAACAAATAAGCCTTTATGTCGTACCTGCACCTGTGTGTTTTTGCTGGCTTTTTTTTCCTCTGTGAAAGAAACCCGCACATGCAGGGTGTAATTTGCAGAAATAGGCCAGTCATTTTATACCTGCAGGCTGTGGGCTGCACAAAAAAAAAAAAAGCAAAGTACAGCAAAGTATTTTCAGAGAGGTGGGTTTTGGTGCTGTTGTGGTTTAAGTGGTGACCCATAGGGGGTTACCATGCAGGTCAGGCACACTTGTTTCAATGTACTTTTATAGTCTCACCAATAAAAAGAGAAATAGAAAACCAATTTACATAAAATATGTAAAGAAAGAGGCATTCATACACACGTGTGTAGGGGTGTAACATAAAGGATTACATGAAAAAAACCCACCTAAATGAATTAAACAAAATAATGTAACTAAATATGTAATAAACATAATAAAGAAAATACAATTTACACATAAATATTTTGCACGTTTTTAAAAAAATATTTTTTAATAAATAATTTATTTTTTAAAGTTTTATTTAGGGTTCAGGCTCAATTACAGTTCCCTGCAGAGGGAAAAAAACAACACATTTTCTAACCCCAATTAGCCCAATTAACCCAATCCAAATCAAAGCAGCCAATCACCGAGCCAATCAGCCAATCAATCAAACCAACAAACCAATTTTTTCTTCCAAATGTATTTATTTTTCCTGCTGGTTTCCCGCTCTCCCCTGCAGCAGCAGCAGCAGCAGCAGCAGCTCGGTGCTCGGCGGTGTTTTAGACGACAATGTAAGCTAGGTGGCCGCACGAACACATTTATCGCGCCGAGGCTGTGCCAGACGCACATGGGATCCGTCCTGCGTACCCGGGGATCTTCAGCACCCGCAGCCGAGCGGAGGGCACCCTCAGCCCGCTCAGGAGCAGCGCTCACCCTGCCTGGACTCTTCTTCTGACAACAACAACAACACACACACAAAACAAACAAAAAAAAAAACAACAACACATTTCTGAGGTGATCTTCTTCCTCCCCGAGAGGCTCTGCGCGTTATTTATTTATATCGTGTGTGAGCCTGACAGCCAGCCGCGGCGGACAAACTGCGTCTCAAGCGCGGAGAGGTCGGACTTCTTCGGCTGGGGGGGTAAAAACACACCAAAACACACGCGAACAGACTCCCGTCCTGTCGCCCCCCAGTCTTTTTATTTCCTGTCAGTTCTTCTTGCGATTGATTTCCTGCTGCCGAAACCAGGAACCCGGGACCGAGAGCTCCGAGGATGAGAGAAAACTAGATTTGTGATCGAGGCTTGTGAGGTTGTTTTACTGGATTTATTTCGCTGTGGAGGAAAAGAGACCCGGGAGCGGAGCGGTGCGCGACACACACACACACACACACACACACACACACACAAAAAAAAAAAAAAAAAAAACCCACGCCGAGGTCTTCTTCCTCCTCTCTTCTCTCCTCTCCCTCCCTCTATCTCTCCATCTATCAATCTGTCTACCTATCCTCTTCTGTCTATCTATCTCTCCATTTGTTTCCATGTCTTTAGGTCCGTGCGATTTTGCTAAAATGCATCATCAACAGCGGATGGCAGCTTTGGGAACAGACAAGGAACTGAGTGACTTACTGGATTTCAGCGCGGTAAGTGCATCCATCTCCTGCTTTCTGTTGTTAATATGGATTGAAATGACTAGTATGATGACAGTAGAAGAGAATAAACGCGTCCTGTACGCTTCATACAGCGACCACTGTTTACATTTTTAACCTGTGAGTTGCACATAACCTGCATATTTTAGCCTTCACTCAGTCTTTCAACTGTTTGCACACAAAAAAAGTTGTGTTTATGTAGAGTAACTTGCAGAAAAGTCAGTGCATATTGTTGGTTTTGTAATTTCTTTTTTTTGTTTGTGTGTGTGTGTGTGTGTGCAGAGAATTGTGATGCTGCATTAGTAATTTTGTTGTCTTATAGATGCGAAACAGCGATTTGAAAATGTTCCCAACATCCATGGTAGTATATCTCATTTTAAGTCCTTTTTTCCTTCATGTGTAAGCCTGATTTTTTTTTGCCCATGATAGGATTTAGAAAATGTTTCTTTTTTTTTTTGTCTGTGTGAGTTTACTGGGCTGCTCCATATGCACTCTGCACCGGGGTCGCACAGAATGTTTCAGATGCAAAAAGGCTCGATGTTGAATCATGAACCTGCATGACAGACAGACAGACAGACAGACAGATAGACAGAAAGACAGGCAGCCGAATAGAGAGAAATGTGTCACACAGTGTCCCCGCAGTTTGAATGCGCCTGCAGCAGGCTGTGCCATGCCCCAAACTCACGGCTCCGTTTAAAAGTTAGTGTGTTTGTGAAGGGACAGTCTGCGTTGTGAACTTGACGGACAGGAAACAGCGTCCCCCGCTCTCGGCCATGTTTTCTGTGTGCCTCTCCTCCTCTGGGAGCAACTTTAGTCTGAAGAGGAGGAGAGAAAAAAAATATATCAGAAACACCCCAAAATGAAGAGAGACAGAGTGAGAGAGAGAGAGAGAGAGAGAGAGAGAGAGAGAGAGAGAGAGAGAGAAAAAACAAGCACTTCCATTAATCCTGTTATGAAACCTAGAGAGACAGCATGAATAGAGTGATCAGAAATATCTTTCTAATATCTATCTATAGGAATGAAGCTACTGATGCTGCATGAGATGCAAACATGAGAGAACATCACTGCATTTTCCTGCAAGAATGTTAATGCAATAAAGAAATTAGATCATAGCTGAGGCCTGCACACACAATGTAAGTGAGTGGAGGAGAATATTTTCGTGGCACTATTAACATGTAATACCAGATCTTAGTTTTAAAAGAATGCGACTAGTGATGCAGCACAATATGCAAAAAATAGGAGATCAAATTCCCATAAATGTAGCTCTCAATCTCTACAGGAACGCTAACGCAATAAACAAATATCATAAACCCACAGCTGAGGCCTGCATGCACACTGTATGTACAGGAGATAGCATATGAGATTTTAAATTCAAAAGCTAATAAAAGAGCAAAATAACACAATAATCCCCTATATTTGCCCTATAATGATTTTTCAATATTACAGAAACACCATAGGTCATACAGTTTGTATCCACTCACTATATAAACACTGAATACTGTAGGAATATTATGTTATTGTGTGGTTTTTAACAAAGGACAATAAGGTACAATAAGATGTGAGAACTGAGAACCAAAGACATGCCTTTATTAGCAATATTCTAATAATAAAAAAATGTTTGTGCTGCCATGGCTATATAGGCCTGTGTGTACCATAAAGTCTCTATAGCAGCATTGTAAGAATATTATAGGAATGTTATAGTGACATTTATTCAAAAAGCCTGACAATAAGACAATTAGATTAATAACTGAGTACAATAGACATGTGGTAATCCATGTAAGATTATTATAGGGATATTTTTATCCCCATATAGTGGCCTTTTATTTAAAAAAAAGCATAAAATAGGATCACTAAATCCATTATTGAGACCACAGAGAGATAATAAACCGCTATATGAAATTTTGCAAAGATACAAACAGTCCAGCAATACATACAGCAAGCCTGTAAAGCTCAATAGTAATATTGTAGGGACAAAAATATCATAAAGACAAATTAAATCACAATAAACTGCTCATTAATGGCACACTTATACTATAGTATAATAATACTTTTTACAGGATTATAATTGTGGACAAAAGTACAAAAGAAATCATTATAAAATCATTATTTATCAGCACAGGAATGCTCCTGAGTGCCTGAGGTCTATCACAGGAACATCATTCCTGGGTTTCATTTTTTACAGTTTTCCAAAAACGTCAATCAGCCCGTCTTTAAATTATATTTCTTGAAAAAAATGTTTAAACAAAGGAGGGCAGCAGCAGCTAGAACGTGTCTCTTCTCATTATAAACGCAGGCCGGTCGCATTAATTTATGCGATCATCTGTCTTTGCACGCCCACAAGCTGACACCAGCAGCTCAAAGTGCTTCGACTGGGATATCGATAGACCTGCTAATAATCAGAATTACGTCTTTCAGCTCCCAAAAACGTTTGTTTTCCCTTTATTTGTCGCAGCCAGGAGGGAGATGGAACACACAAGCAACCCCCGTTATCCAACGTGCATGCTCGCAGGCCCCACAGGCTGCCATAAGAACAATGGCACATCAAGTATCTATTGTTTTAGTCAGGGTTTAATTTACTCATACAGTGGTCAATTCAAAAGAAGAGAATATTGGAAAAAACTTCAAATCCTGAAAAGCTTTTAGCATCTGAAAGAGTGTTTTCACGATCACTGAGATTTCAGCATCAAACACACTGACACACAGGCCTGATGTTTATCCAGAGAGGTTATCTATCGGGGTCACGTCTCACTTTGATAACATGAACTGTTCTCCCATGAAGCTTTACAGTAGAGTACAACAACAGAAATCAGTATTCAGCTTCAGTCTCTGTCTTAACGTGGGCTTGATTTTCCTGTAGATGTGTAGAGCAGATGGTAACTAGTTCTGATGATTATCTCACATGTTTAAGTCAGATATGAAGTAGATATGAAGTGTTTCATTCCAAAATGAGTCGACCAACATTTGGCTTAAGTGACACTTTCTGAATGAGAGCACATTTGTAATAAAGGTGAGCAGGTGATATATTTCATCCTGTTTATGTTTTACAGATGCTGAATGAGGAATTTGATCTCTTTCTGCTTCCCCAAAAAACAATCCCACAGTGTTTTGGAAAATGAACTCTTCATATCTGTGTTCAGCTCTGAGCTGAGAGTCTGTGTGATCATTGGGGCCGGGTATCGAACCTCGCTGCACTGCTCAGACTGAAATGTGTCCATACTAATGATATCAAGAGGTGTGGACTCAAGTCATGACGTGGACCAGAGTCTAGACTTGAGTCATGAATCTGACTTTAGACTTGACTTGAAAACAAAAACTTTGCCACTCAACTTTAACGCCACTAAAAATGACAATTTATTACAAAAACACAAATTGGAAAAAGCATGAATTATTTCTGACTGTTTATTTATTTTTAAATATACTAAATTTGGTGAAGGGCACATATTGACTTTAGGAGCTGAAATGCAAAGTAAAGGACTTGGACCTGGTTTGGGACTTGATGTCTTCCCATGGAATCTGATTTGGGTCTTCCTTGGACTTGGACTTCTCTTGACTTTGAACTTGACTTGGGTTTACCTGTCCTGGGACTTGACTCAGCACTTACATTGCCCAATATGTTAAAATTTTCCCCCGGCCACCTTTAATTCACAGAGTTAGATGTGAAAATATTCTGACTCTACAGCTGTTCTTCTTCTCACTTGTTCTTTTGTGTACTGTGCCACTGAATGAGAGGGAACAGCGGCTCTCATTCTTCGGAGGCAGAACATTAAACAATAATGCTAATAATAGCTAAATAAAATGACAAGAATTGCCCAAAAAACCACAATGGTCGCCAATATATTCTTCCAATTGCCCAACCCTATTACTTGTCTTCCCATGAGATTCGGTACTTGCTTGTCTTGACGTTGGGCTTGGTAGTCTTGATTTGGGACTTGTTGGACTTGGTGCTGGATGTACCTGTTTTGACCTGGGACTTGACTCGAGTCTCGTTGGCCTTAACATAGGACTTGACTGGGAAGTTCGGACTTCTCATGGGACTTTACTCTGAACTTACCAGTCATGACATAGACAGACCCCGGACTTGACTTTGTCCTACCTCTGCAGACATTAAATCCATGTCAGATTTACAATTCTGTTGAGTTCTTCTTTGATGAGATAGTTCCTGATGTTAAGCAAATTCTTGACAATTTTAGACCAATGTATATATAATCTACTTAAATTTCTTTTAGTCAAATATAGAAAACTATTTATTATTTTTGGTATTGGTACCAAAACAAAATGGACTGATACCCAGCCCCAGTGATGATGGACCTTTTGTTTTCTTGGTAAATATCCACAAAGAGTTTCCTTCCAAAATGAGATATCTATTTTAAAAACTGCTCTGATCAGATGAAAAAAAGCTCATTCAATGACTGTTTAATATTAGACATTTCCTAGCAAGATTGTAATGTGATGAGAATCTGGCAGCAGCATTTTGCAGCCAAATGTTGCCCTGGCGTTTTGGAATGAAGCTCTTCATGTGTAGCTGCAGTGATGTTTCTGTAGAGATGTGTCTTGCTGTCTGCAGTGTCAGTGCTCTCGGAGGTAATGTGCGCTCTGTTTGTCTTGTAGATGTTTTCCCCTCCTGTTAGCAGTGGAAAGAACGGGCCAACCTCCCTGGGGAGCGGACATTTCTCCGGCTCAAGTACGTCAGCCTTCTCTTTTTTTTCTTCTTCTTCTTCTTCTCTTTTCCTTCTCTCAGCCTCCTTACACCTGCTCACTGCTGCTTCGCTTGCTGTTTGGATTTTCTTGTGTCGGTAGACATGTTCTGTACATGCAGATGCAGTTTTGGGGTTTTATGCTGTTTTGCTTCGTGGATCACTTTTTATTTTGAGGAGGCTTGAAAAATTGCAGGGTTTTTTTGTAAACTGTAACTTGCTCATGTATTATTTGGTGTTTTTGTTGAGCTGGTTGGTGCTTTCTGTACTAAAATGCTGCTTAAAATATCACGTTGTATAAACAGTGAGGTGGCCTGCTGATTATATGGCTTTCATTACCTGTTAAACCATCTCTCAATGCTTCATTGCCGTGTCCCAAGCCCATTGATTCCTACCAAAGATGTAAAGAGTATTTTTCTAAAACAGCCGGTCACTGTAGTTTACGCTACTCAAACAGGAGGAAGTAGTGCTTTTGTTGGGGACTGTTTTCAGCAGCGGATTACCACACATTGGGTGCTGGATTCTGACCAAAGAGGTTGAATTTCATAGTAAGGGACTATGTGTAACGTTTATACCCATTTGTTCTGTGCTCAGGTGTAGCTTGCACCTGCGTCACAGTGAACGACATACTGTTTGAATGTCGTGGTGTAAAGTAAGGCCATCAGGAGACGATTTTTCTTTTCTTTATTTTGGGCCAACGCGTTTTGTCTTTCAGCTGCTCAAGTTCATTCCTGAAGGAGACTTCCTGTTTTTCTGATTTGCTGCTCTCATTCTTTCCTGCCTCTGTGTGTGTTGTGGAGATCAGCCCACTGTGTTTTTCTACACAGTGGTGTTGTTGGTGTGGAACAGGCACAGTTTGGTTTCATCAGTGGTGGGACACGGTGGCTTTGACTTTGAAATGTTATGGGTATGAGTGTTTAAAAGTGAGGTGAAGTTCTTTGTTTTTTGTCTGTGTTTCATTCAGTCAGTAAATAAGTCACATGTACAGTAAGTAAGTACACATTTGAGGTTGTATTATATATATATAGCTTATGAAATATTATCTTTTTTAACATATATATATATATATATATATATATATATATATATATATATATAACTACCCAATACGTGTAGAGCTGAATCCATTAGTCGATTAATTGATTGGTTGATTGACATAAAATAAATTGCCGTTTATTTTGATAAGACATTTTTCCATTTTTCATTTAAATTAAGATTAAGAAAATATTCAGCAGATTGATTCATAATAAAAATAATCATTAGCTGTTGCAGTCCTATACCTATACAGTACGTAATGTGTGATTGATCCATTCGCTCAGTCAGTCAGGTAGTCGGTAAACGTTCTTCGTGTGTCAGTCAGCCCTTCTTTCACTAACACACTGAGCCCTTCATTCATTCATTCATTGGTCCCGTCAGTCTGGAGGCCAGTGAGTGAGTTCATTAGTGAAAGAGTCCGTCAGTATATAATTACTCAGTGTGTTATTGATTGATTGAGTCGGTCAATCACTTAGGCCACATTCAGACTGACTTCAGCCCTGTGTGAAACAACGATGTGTCATGGGGTATTAAAAGGTGGCTCTCGTGCTCGACCACAGTGCGACATCATCCGACAAGGTGCTGACGTGCAAGCATACATTTGGGGTGGATTAGTTATACTGTTATGTGAACGTACTGTTGATCTTGTGATCATCGTTACTAAAGATCAATTGCAGCTGTGAGTTGCAAAGTTGGTGAGGTATATTTATATGTATCTATGTATGCATATATGTAGGTTTAAATCATTGATCATGGAGTGCAGATGCAATGTGGACTCTTGCTCATATTCTGTGTTTTGTTTTATGTTGATTGCTAAGAGCTGTTGTTGGGCAGAAACCTTGTATGTCTAAAATTTCAACTGGAAATTAAAAAAAACCCTGTGTTTTTAAAGATCCCCTCCAGACAAATAGTCAGCTTGGAACAATAATGTGTGTCTGATATGTTTTTTCAAAAAATAAAACGTAGCATTTCCACATTTAAATCCTCAAAAAGGCATATACTACCTCATTATAAATTCCAGAATCTCTGAATATGTCGATGTTTTTTTAAAGACGTCTCCTCCTTCACTGTAAAGTCCATTCTCAGTGGATGTGCACTGTTGGTTTCAAGTTTCACACTGTACAAGTTGCATACTGGACCAGTATCAAGTGATGAACAAACAGACTTCCTTACAGATAAAAACAGCAGACATGTATGTACGAGTAATGATAATAAGTACTATGCTGTCAGATTCTCCTCCTCTCTCCTCCTGCTGGCTCTGTGTTTGGATGTAAAGTTTCTGTATTCGACCTCTTTGCTGTGATCATACATCAGGTTGTAGGTCATGCCGCAATTTCCCTCATACATTTCCAGTGTTTGATTGCACTGTATGTGTGTTCTATAACATCCTCCGTCCATCAGACCAGGAGGACACTTTCCTGGAAGCTGTTCACAGAAACCAGCCGGGTCGTTTGTGTTGCTCCCGCTCGTGTTATTTGCCTCTAAACGGCGTTCGGAAGCCATTTTGTTTGTTGGCTGGAAAACAGAGAGATGTCGAGACGTCTTCTTTGTTTACTGCTTCGTTGTGTGCTTGTTGTTGTTGTTTGTGCACTGCGGTTTCGGCGGTGTTGCTTGCTCCCATGCCGTGCATACAAATGTGAGGAAGGACGACAAATGTTACGATTTTTTTTTTTTTTTTGGGGGGGGGGCTCATTTTTTGTAGAATTTGTAGCGGCTGCTAGGCCTCGGTTTGCTGCTTCGATGTGTATCTTCATTTTGAGATTGTTGTTTTTTTTTCTCTTTTGATACTGGAACACACACTGGTGTCACACACGCATGCACTTATCCCTGTACACAAATCACACTCTGTTTCTCGCGCACACACATCTAAACACCCTCAAGTACAAGATGCAACACACACACACACACACACACACACACACACCCGCACACACACACTCTGCTCACCCCTGCTGTGGCTTTCTGCAGGCCTCGGCATTTTGATGAGCCCGGCGCTGTTTGTGAATGCAGCTAATTAGAACTCTATAGACCTACACAACCATGAGAGCAGCGGTTTCAAAAAGCTGGGGCGAGGCCAGAGCCTGGGACACACCAACACTGAACCGGGTCCACACAGAGGTTAAAAAGATACATTTGATGAAACGTCATATTCATATTTACTCCTGTCAAGTATTTTCTTCTCGAGCTTAACACTTATCTTATAGTATCTTATCGTATCAATTAATATCAATTTATTTGGTATTTTAAAAACCCAAAACAGAGTAGCTCTGGCTCCAGGCCTAAATTGGACTTCTGGCAGCTACTCAGGGGCCTCCACGGGGGCCCCAAAACTGGCAAATATGAAGGTGAAAAAAACCTTGTATGTAAGATGTCAACTTTTAATGAATTGTTTTTATTCTAGCTGGATGACGGCATGTTGTTGGTGTTATTATCCAGATGGATTTGAGAAAGGTTCATGACCTTAAAGGGACATTGTGTAGGAATTTCTCCCATCTAGCAGTGAAATTGTATTTTGCATTCAAACGAGTAGTGCTCTCTAGTGCCTCGCGTTTTCAAATGCGTATTGCAACTACGGTAGCCGTTATGTACCAAGATCATGATGATGAAAAAACCAGTGTCGTGACAGCAGGTTGTAGGATATGCAGTGTTTTGATGACATTAAGAGGTTTATTGAGCTGCAACCTCATTTGTACCTACTTTATTTAACATTTAAGCCATTTGATTTCCGCCACAAATAGTTATATTCCAATGAATCTGCCCCTCCTGTCCAGTATGGTTGTGACTGATAGTTTACTGAACTTAGCAGGCTCGGCTTAACATGTGAATACAGTGGGAGTGCGTTTCCATCCTCCTGTTCTTATGCACACTTTCAATTTTCACTTTCAAAACGCTACAAAATCAAATCGTGAGCTTAGTGCATCGTTACATCCCAACAAATGCCTCTTGTGTCTTTTGTTGTCTTGTCTTTTATTAGTATGTGTAAATGTTTTTTTGTTGTTGTTTTATATTCTTATTCTGTTAGTTCTGGGTTTCTGTTTGGAGATAGGCCTTTATTACTGTGTTAAAGTAACTGTGGTTTAGGTTTGCCTTATAATACTTATATAGTTTTACTCTTCTTGCACTTATATTTGGCTACATAACATAACATGGAGGCTCTCAGGCTATATATATTATATAAAACCTATATAAATTGTCAGATTCACAAAATCCCTCTCATTAAAGAATTAGACATTGGATTATTTTCATATTTTCATGAGGATTGGGCTGGTTCGAGTAAAATAAGCCAGTAAGTATAGAGGTTTGATAGCCAGCACTACTCTACAGCACAGTGTTTTAGATGACATCCACATTTAATCTCCTATGTTATCAGAGGTCTTTTGCCACAATGCAGAAATTCCCACACACAAAGAACACACATGCTATAATGAAATAGGTGGCGGTTTCCAAACAGGGCTAAGGAAGACAACATCAACAGCAAAATTAGGACATAAAGGAGACAAGAGCCTGGATGAAAGCGAGAAACACAAAGTGTTGTGTAAAAATAACACGTCAGTCAGACAGAGAGGCAGAGGAGTAAAAACAGGTTTTAGGATTTTCTTTATCTGATGCTTTTGAGGGATAAGGAGTGACATTTTTGTCCCAACGCATCTCATGTGAGAGGTTGAATTTTGAAACGACAAGCTTCGCACAATGCTGTGAATTAATGTCGCTTTTGAAGCCCTCCCCTCATTCGATGTAAGTCCTCGTATTTTTGGCGATAAATTCACCTTAGAACACAAAAGCATCTAAACATAAACGCCACACAATCCCCACGAGTCCCGGCTGACACGCTCAGCCCACGGTCATCGCCAACCAGGAAGTGGATTAGGCGTTTTAATTATTGGGAGATTTTGCCGGTGTTGTTGTTTATTTTGGGATCATCCCTGGAAAGATAATGCACACTTCAAACTCTGTGTGTGTTTCTAATCTCCTCCTGGATGAAGCCGTTCAGCGAGCAGCTTCACTCTGCCTGTCAAAACCACTGCCACCGCCACTCGTCTATTTCAGGTTTTGGCTGGTTTTGGTGTTTTTTCTCTCTTTTTTTCAACGCTGTTATAACCTCTCAGATCCGCTGTTTGTCTCCCTGTCAATGGTGTTGGAGGGGGACTGAGGTGTGTGTGTGTAAATGCATATGTATAGGGGAATGAGTGTTGAGCATAAAAATGTGTGTCTGAGAGATTTGGAGAGATTTTGTATGTGTGTGTTAATGTGTGTGTGTCTAGTTGGGACCAAAGAGGGGGGATGGGAAGGCAGCTTTGGGGGCAGGAGGGCAAACCATCATCCCTGTTGCCATGGAACATAAAGTTGGCAATGAGAGACAGAGGAAATGTTTCCTCAAGTGTCAGCAGAAAGAAAAAGATAAAGGAAGGAAACAAGGAAGAAAGGAAAGACAAGAGGGAACTAAAGAAGGAAGAAGGGAAAGGAAAAAAAGGAAGGAGGAAAGAAAGGAAAGGAAACCAGAGAGAAAGAAAAAGGTAAGTGTAAATAGGAAGAAAGGTAAGAATGAACTGCTAAAGGAAGAAATGAATGAAGGAAAAATGAAAAGGAAGGTTTTAAGAAAAAGGAGGAAAAGAAAGGATAAAAACAGTAAAGAAAGGAAAGGTAAGAAGGGAATGACAAAGAAACAAAAGAAGGAAGGGAAAAGGTAAAAGGAAAAGTTATAGGAAGAAAGACAGGAAATTAACAAGAGGAAAGGAAGGTAGGAAGGACAGAAGGAAAGAAGGAAAGTACATGACTGCTTATCCCTGAGAACCATCCCAGCCGACAGTGGACAAGAGGTGGGGTCCGCCATGGACAGACAACCACTCACACTTACATCGTCTATGTATCCCAGCTGCAACCCCATTGGTTCCTACTTGAGACATAAAACTTTTAAACAGCTCACAAATGTATAGTTTCATTTAAAAAGAAGGCTCAGTAATTTCAGAAAACTGCTGGACGCTGTAGCTTTTAGCAAATGTTGCTCACACAGGAGTAATCAGTGAATTTGTTGGGGACTATTTTCAGCGGCGGATTAAAGTAGGAAGCGGAGAAGTAATCTACTGCAGTTGTTCCCAGCGTTGGCATGGAGATGTCCCTAAGAGTTGTGAGATAAATCTGAAGGGCTGGGCGGTATGTTGAGTCAGGATTTTAATACGGATATTTTGTGAGATCAACGTATATCATGATAAGGAAATTATATGCAAAGTCATACGTTCAATTATCAGTCAGTCAGTTTTCAGTCGTGTTCTACTCCATACATCACATTAGACCAATGTGTCAAACAAAAACTAACAAATGTAACTATAGTTTGATAAGAATTTTGTTTACAGCATTTAGTTAAATTTCAGTAAAGAACTTGCTGAGCTATATCTGACAGGGTGTGAGAAACTGCATAGTTTGACATCTTCAGGAATCTAGAAATGATTCAAATGAATAATCTGAGAAGGGAAACTAACTCTTTGGTCAAAGTTCTCACAGCTCATAGGGGATGCATATTCCCATGGGGTCAAAAGTAGCAAAAAAAACCCCCACTGAACTACAGTGGCCATGTTAATGAACTAGTAGTTTTTTGACAAGAATATAAGATAGAATAAGAATAAGATACAATTTTGGTTTTTTGACACATCTTAAAAACATCAGCTCTGAAGGAGACGATCACAAAATCAATAAGCTTTATCCTGCTGTATATTATTTCTGTCCCACCTTCCACCTCTCCCTCTTCTTCTTTTCCTTGTCAAAGCCAAAGCCAAACAGAAAAACGCAGCAGCGCTGTCGCCTCTGCCAGCGAGCTTCACACATTAGCAGAGAAATTTGGGCACGCATAGATACAGCCCCGATGGCATGCCTGATTTTTGTTCCCTTAATTGGCATAGCTTATTAAGTCACAGTTCACAGCGGAGAAAAAAAAGGGGGCTGCTTTAATAATATCCCCTCTCCCGTTTGATTTGATGCACTTGTACCGAGACAGATAACGCGCTTCAACGCAGCGAGCGACGCCCCCACCGCCACCCTCTTGTCTCTATCCAGTCAAATCTGCCTCCGTTACGCCTGTCACTCAAAAACACCCCGGCTGATCGCTTTCAAAATAGAGATGGAGAGCAGGAGCCAGTTGCTTAATACCTCACCCTCCCACCTTCTCTCTGCCTCTGAGGCAGTTAAATTGTCTCGTTTCCCCGGCAAGGAAATGCAGAACGACTCACAAAAACACCCAACCATGCTCTTAATTGTGGTGCGGATTAGGGATTAATAGGCGTTTTTAGCCATAATGGCAAATATTATTAGCCCCATTTGCTTTTCTAATGCTAATAATGACTCTGCTAATAATGGCAGTGATTTCAAGGTTAGCGTTTGTGAGAACTCGGCGTGGATTTGTGTGTTGTTGTTTTTTTCAAAGCTCAGGAGATTGACGTGCCGCTTGCTTCGACGGGCCGGCTCGCTACCGAGTCGGAGCTCCATATGTTTTCCCCAAAGACAATGGTGAGCTGGGCTGAGCTGTTAAGTTTAGATTAGTTCATATTTTGTTCCGTTTGGTCTCTTTGACTTGAGTTTAATTGAGCTGAGTTGTTTAGTTTGGCTTGTTAACTTTTTTTCGGTTGGTTGTAGTGTGTAGTGTAAGTTTCACTTTGAGCAGGGCTGCATTTACCATCACAGGGCAAAGAAGTAAGCTGTGGGCCTTAGAATGAGCTGTTTGATCTACAGAGCGAGCAGGTCCTCATTTATGGAGTTGAACCACGTTAAACCATGTTTCTACAGTAACCCAGAACGGACAAACCAAACACTGGCTCTATATAGGGCCTTTTTCAGTGGTTTTGCAGCCACTGTAACCAGTGGCTGCAAAACCACTTTGTAACCCAAATGGTTACAAAGTGCAACTATACCACTAAATGCCACTAAATCCTACACACTGGTCCTTTAAGACCCTTAGTTTTTCACTTTTCAGTTGTGTCTCATATTCTTCAACAAATTTGCAATCAACCAAATTACCACAAACCAGTTGACACACAATAATGGCTTGTTTGGGCCCTTTAGAGACTGGCATCCCATTGCAGCTGCCTGCTTTGCCTGGCTGGTAATGCAGACCTTAGTTTGAGGTCAGCTTGAGTTTGTTTAGACTGATCTGTTGTGGCTCCTTTGAATTTTAAAAAGTTATATTAGGTGAGATTTTTGATTTTATAATTATTTTTATATAAAATATTTGGCCCTCCAAGTACCACCATTATGACCCACGTTAAAATACAGGAGCGTAGGCTGACCCTATTCAGCAGAAGACATTTCACACTTCCTAATAAGGAACCAGTTCAAGAACCAGAGCTCATTCTTCTCCACACTTCTCTACCCAGTAGTTCCCATTTGGCACCATGATTGCTTGTTGTTTTTGAACCACTCATTTTACCTCTGCTTATTATCTTACTATCACATTTTCGCTTGTAACTAATCATGAATGTATGCATGCATTATTTGTACCACCAGTGGAATGTGTAGCCATAGCTTGAGAACCAGTGATACCAGTAAGCTTAGTTTTGATGATTTGCAGGTTGAAAGAGTTTAAAAGTGGGCCAGATTTGGTTGAAAATCTGTAAATTACCAGAACAATACTTTGTTGGCTTTAAAAGCTGAGTTTTACCTATTATAACTAGATGTCAGAATCAGCTAAAAGAATAGAATATAAATGTTTTGTAGCAGTGTGCTGGCAGTCAGCGTCCATGTTTTGCTCTGACGCACTTTGCAATAAGTTGACTAAATGTCGACAGGCAGCCAGTTTTTAATTGCTGGTCTTCATCTGCTTTTGGCTGGAGTCAGAAGTTACTGTTTTAGAAGCATCTGTGGTACACCTGCTGCATGTTACCTGTCTGCTTTCTGTGTTCAAAGTATAAACCAGTCATTAACTGTGGAGAGCTGTTAGGAAGACAGACAGCAAAGTGATTTCTATACCTTTCCATAGGTTGAATATGAACAAAGTCTATATGAAGTATATAATATATATTATAATATAATGTTTGACAATGCAAGACCTTTAGCCTGATTTGTGGCGTTTTATTTCACCTCATTATTCAATCTGATATTGTTTTCATATTAGCTGTTTCCTGTCAATCGATGTAATTTTCACTTGACATACTGTAGAAGTTGTGGTAGCAGTATTATTATTTCTGGAAGGCGACCTACAGTTGAACTATACAGCTGCAACCATCTCATTCACACATTTGTGGCCATTTTTCTGGCATTGCACAGGAAGATGACAGCCCCATTCTTAATCCTGCCCGCAATTCTGTTATTGGCTCCATTGTTTTTCCAACTGGGGAAACAGCTGGCAATGAGTTCTCACAGCACTAGACATTACTGAATCACAAATCAGAGATGTGGGGATGGAGGTCGGGAAAAAGGCTGTAATGGTCACTCATCAATAGCTAACTACCACCATGCATTGCACACACAAAAAAGACAGGTAAATAAAGATGGCTGCCAGAAGAGAAGAATGTACCGAAAAATATTGTCCAATTTTTTTGGTTGTTATCAACAACAATTTGACTATATCAATTACACCTTATGTTAAAGTAGATAGATAGATAGATAGATAGATAGATAGATAGATAGATACTTTATTTATCCCGAGGGAAATTCAAGATCAAGTAATTCAATATTACCTTTGACTGGGAGACCAGTGAAAGGTAATAGCTTTAGGGATGGCAATATCAGTTGCCTGGTCCAGACAAAAAGAGATCTCAACAATTCAAATTTGGTACATATATTCATTGCCCCGAGAGGATGAATCCTAATTACCTTGGGATGCGTCGACATTTCCGCCAACATGAGGTTGACATTTGTGGTTTTGAGTTAAATGTCACAGTGACCATTGAATGGATTGCAAGGAAATTTGGTTTTTGGTGGTGACCAACATCATCAGGACCAAACCATTTCCCATCAGCCTCAGCTGTACTTGTACTGTGTCTAGTATATGTTAGCATGCTAACACACTAAACCGAGGTGGTGAAATGGTAGACATGAGATCTGTCAAACATCAGCATGCCAGCGTTGTCATTGTGAGCATGTTAGCATGCTAATGTTAGAATTCGGGTCAAAGCCACGCTCCCTTTTAGTCTATGAGTTATTAGTTACATTCACAAGTCAGCGTCACACAATCGCTTCCATGTTTTCCTCGTTAAAAGGTTTTCTTTGGGGAGTTTTTTCTTCCCCGAATCGAGGGTCTAAGGACAGAGGCTGTTGAATGTTGTACAGATTGTAAAGCCTCTGAGGCAAATTGTGATTTGTGATTTTGGGCTATATGAATAAAATTTGACTTGTCTTGACAATCTGCTCGTTTCCTCTCCTCCAATGAGCTGAAGTTGACTGAATACCTGCTCCTCCCCCCCCTGTGGTGAACATGGTTTCAGTCCTCCATCTTCAGTATCTTTTGGTTGAGCCTATCGGCTCCGGTCCCCCTTGTCACCGGTAAAAAGCCCTTCTCCCTGCTCTGCGGTCGGTCTGTGACGTCGGCGAGGTGTCGTGTGTTGTGGCGCTCGCTCCCACACCTGTTCGCTCGTACCGGCGGCAGTGGCGGCACAATCGCAGTCACCGTGCCTAATTACCCAGTCCTTAAGAAATAAAGAGACAGGGAACGTCAACCAGCCTGCCTGGCAATTACAGCGGCGCTCAACACCTCTCCGCAACAAACACCACTCCAATTAGAGACAGCCAACTTATTCTGGGAGGCGGCAGTGTGTGTGTGTGTGTGTGTGTGTGTGTGTGTGTGTTATATTGTGTGTGTGTTTGTGTTTATGCTTGTAAGTGCAAGTGTGTGACAAGCTAAATTGTTTTGGGAGTTTAATGTCGCCATTGGAACTTGTGTGTTTGTTTTTGTGGTGTGTGTGGCAAATGAGGGGTAAGAATGTGTGTGTGTGTGTGTGTGTGTGTGAAGGTGTGTATAGGTGTGTGTAGGTGTGTGTGTGTGTGTGTGAAGGTGTGTGAGTGGCTAAAGGGAAGGCAGAAGAGGTGTGTGCTGTTGGGTGAAAATGGTGGCGGTTAATTGAGAAGACGAGGGTTTGGGAATCAAATGTGTCGCAGTCGGAGCAGCTGATTCCACCCACGTCTTCGTCCTCTTGCCCCGTCACTACTCTTCTACCTCCTTCTGTTCTTCATCCTGTCCCTACTACTCTTCCCCGTCAGCCTCCTTCACTTCCTCCCTCTCCTTCTACTTCCTCCTCTGCCATGTTTTATTCTAACTTCCCTACTTTCCGTGCTCCTCATGCTTCCAACTCCTTCTCTGTGACTTCCTCCTCGTCTTTCTCTTCATCCTACTCCTCCTCTTCCTCCTTGCAGTTGTCACCCCATCAATCCTCCTCCTCCTGGTTCATTCTCACTCTGCTCCTCTTCCTTCCTCTTACTTCCTTATTCCTTTTGTCCTTTATTCTTCAACCCTCTGGCCTCTCCTCAGCATCCTCCTCCTATTTCATCATCTTCTCTTCCTCATCCTAAACCTACTCCTCTTCCTTGGGAGCTTCCCTCCATCCTACTACCTCAGTTTCTTCCACTTCAGAGTAATTTCCATCTTATCCCTTCTCTACTTGTCATCCTCTTCTTTCTCCTCCTTGTTCATCCTTTCTTCCTCAGCATCCTCTTCCTCCCCACATTTGCATCATTGCTCCTCCACCTACTCCTCTTACTCATAAGCCTCCTTCTCTTTTTTCCCTTACTTTTCATATTTCATCCTCTGGCTTCTGTTTATCTTCCTTTATATCCTTCTTCTGCCTCAGCTTCCACTTTTCCTCTTCCTCCTCCCTCCTCTTCCTCGTTGCTTTTCTTACCTCACCATTCCTCATCCACCTCCGCTTCTTCCATATATTCCTACTCTTATCAAACTCTTCTTTTCCAGCTTCACCTCATTTTTCAATCTCGGTCTTTCCCATCTCTGTTCTGTACGTCCGTCCATCGTCATTGTCCATTTCATGTCTGTCCTTTATTTCTTCTTTTGTCCTGTTCTTTCTCTTCCACCTGTCACTCCTCATCCTCAATTTTTGTCCAGTCTCTCCCTCCTGTTTTCCCTATAATATTCTTGCTCCTTTTTTCCTGCTTCTCCTCATCATCCTTGGTCTCCTGTTGTTGTTCTCTCTCTCTTCCCCTTCCACTCATTCATCCGCCTCCTCCTACTCCTTCTCCGAAGTCTCCAAGTTCAGCTACACCAGCAAACTGTTGTTGACTCACATATTGTCCTCATAATGTTGCCAGTTACTGCAGTTTTTCTACCCTTATCGAGGCTCTTTGGGTACATTCAGTGCAAAACATCCTGTGGTCATGTGATTTTTTTATTTTACATTTCCTTCCAACCTTTAACATTTACTGTTTCTTCCTGCTCTAATTCCACATTTCCTATTCCAGTTCCTCCTTTCTGACCTCAATGCAAAACACAAGCTTCTACACTTAAATCTGACCTCTGACCTTCTTGTATTTGTCAGAATCCTGAGATGTACTTCTTTTTTAAATTGTAGGACAAAAAGAAAAAAAGTGATAGAAAGGGCATACAGCTATTAAAAAAAGAGACAAGGATGCTTTTCACCAGGAATAGAATAAAGCAGCCTTGATGAAAATTAAATTTTAACTGATTGTAATTGCTTTAATGCATTTTGCATTCCAGTTTTCAGGGTCTTAAAGATCCAGTGTGTAACATTCAGGAGGATCTATTGGCAGAAATTGAATGTCACATTCATAGTTTTTATTTTAGTGTATAGTCACGTGAATATAAGAATCATGTTTTTGTTCCCTTAGAATGAGCCGTTTTTATTTACAGAGGGAGTTGGTCCTCTTCTATGTCCGCCAATTGTTGAACAACCATATTTCTACAGTAGCCCAAAATGGACAAGCCAAATACTGACTGTAGATAGGGCCATTCATGTTTTTCATGATATAGTCCAATATTTTAGGAAATATGCTTATTGGCTTTTATTTTTTTAGAGGTCGATAACACTCCGTTTACCAATCAGTGAGTAACCTTTCAGTCCATTTGACTTAATGTTTGCAGCTCCTTCCACTTTTGCAAAAAGTGAGTGTCAGTTTATAATTTTATTTCCTTTTTCCAAATCCAAAGCAACCGAACTACAGGTGTGAAAGTGCCTTAAGGCTCAGAATGTACCAACTGTATCTTCATGGCTCTTATATCCCTGGAACATAACCATTCATATACAGATATCTGCCAAGTGCGAAAACTGTCCTAAAACATTGTGTTGTACAACTTGCGTGCCAAATGTTGGCATTTTCGAGGATCCTTATGTATCCTGAAAATAAAATGACTTTGATATGCAGTGACTATGCCATGAGGCTGTAAATAAAGAGAGTGAAAACTGAACACAAATTGCATAGGGTTCAAATTCTGCATCCTCTGAGAGAAAGGATTTGGAAAAGGAAGAGGAGATTAAGAGCAGGAAGAAATGGAGGGAGAGGAGGGAGGATATGATGGAGATGGAGAGGAAATCACATAATACATCACATGCTGGTCGCCACTGAAGAAGATGCTATAATACATTTGATTGGTTTTTTAGATGTAATGCATTTTACTTCCATTTCTTTTCCTTTTTTGCCGCTTGCATCAAAACAGGATTTTTATCTTATATCACAGGAATTTATCAAGGCTATCTTAGCATATTCTAAATTAAAAACATCCTGTTTCCTCCCCATTGTCATCATATGCTTCCTCTTTATCCTCAATTTTTTCTTCTGCCCTTTCTCCTCCAAGTTGTTCACCTCAGACTAAATTCAAAGTGAATTTGCAGATTAGCCTGTTTAACTTATACTGTCTTTGTGTGTTGTCTCAGAATCTGTTTGCTGAACTTAATGTACAAATATGATGTGAGTTGACTTGCCAGAGACACACTGAACCTTCACACCGCAGAGATCAGTGGGTTAAACCATCTGTTTCAGAGTTAGGGGTGGGATAGAGGAGGGAAGCAGCGCGATGGTTCATCCCGGCTTTTGTTTTATTCTCAGTCTTTGGCAGCACTGGCACCAGAGTGGCACTGCCAAGTCCCTATGTGTGTGTGTGTGTGTGTGTGTGTGTGTGTGTGTGGAGGAGATATATTTTCCAACCAGCCCCCCTTTTCCTCTGACACACACACATACACACACACACACACACACACACACACACACACACAAACACACTGACATACGTGCACAAACACACACACACAGACTGTAAATTGTCTGGAACACCCCTAGTGCCATCTGGTCTTGTGACGGGCCAGACACTGTGTGTGTGTGTGTGTGTGTGTGTGTGTGTGTACTCTAAGTGTGTGTTCATGGAGAGAGAGAGAGAGAGAGAGAGAGAGAGAGAGAGAGAAAGAAAATGGAGAGAAGTGTGCATGCATGTTATGGTCGTGTGTGTGGCATTATTGTGTTTTTTGTTCATCCGTGTAAAAGAAAAAAAGAAGAACAAATACGCTCTTCAAAACACACACTTTCTCTCACACACAGTATCAGCAGTAAATTTATGCCACCATCTCTGGCTGTGTTTGTGTTAATTTGGATCTCCTTCCCTGACGTTTAATTGGTGTTTTGGTCCAGCGTGAAACTACTTTATTTCACACAGTCCCAGTGTGTTTTTTCCTGTTTTATACATTTTTCTAATGGAGTTCTGCAGCACAGGAGGGAGGGTTTGTAGATAGGAGCCCTGCTGAAATCCACTTGAGAAAGACGGTGACTCTCCACAAGCTTTAGTAATACATCTCTGCAGGAGATCTTGACCCTTGACCTCTGATGTTTTGGATTGGATTCTGATCTTAAGTTTTGTCGCCAGAGAAGATTCATTTTGACTGGCTCAAGCTGTTGGAGGTGGGAGATTTGATGGGAAGTCCAAGTAAAAGTTGTTTTATTATATATGTTTTAACATTTATTTATTTAAAATTGACATCCAATAGTCATATTATTACTCTTTCAATATATATTTTATTTGTACTATTCTTTATTCCTATGTTTGATCTTGTTCATGTTTTACACCAAGCTGCTTGGTACATTTACAGTTAATTCTGCAACGGTTTTAGTGCTTTGCTAAAATGCCCACTGGCAGTTATTGATAACAAAAGTCAGTGTTGCTTAAGAAAGAAATGAATGGTTGGTCTGTAGAGTTCAACCAGCAGCTTTCCACTGAACCTCTAACCCTGTCAGTAGTATTGCCTTTCTCAGGGGAATTGAACCTAAAACCGTGGCAGTATTCGTGGCTCTGACAGGGGAACTGAGCTTCAAACTGTGAACATTTCATTGATAAAATAGAGAATTTTGGCAAACAGACACATGTGAATGTAGCAAGGAAGGAAAACTGACGTGAGTAAGACAGGTCAGATCTTGACTGTGTGTGTATGTGTGTGTGTGTCTGAGACACATGTGGGTTGACCTGAGGAGACCAGACTGCTTCTTCCTCATTGGCTAAAGAACATCTGGCAGTCTGTGTGTGTGTCTAAGATACCACATTGATCTCCCCTCTCACATTCCACACTGTCAGGACTCTGAATAGCAAGAACTCTTCACTCCAAACATTTCTCTCCCTCTCTCCCTCTCTCTCTCTCCCCCTCGCTCTCTTTTTCTCTATGCTCTCTGACTGTCTCTCTCCCTCACTTTTTCCTCTTTTAATTCTTCTTTCTTTTTCCATTCTTTCATTCTGTCGTTGTTCCCTCGGACTCTTCCTAGCTACTCTTTTCCTTCTGTCTCTCACCAACTGTCTCTCTTCCTGTTACTCCAGTTTAAACTGCCCTCTCGTTCACATTTTTCTTCATTAACCAATAACCTATGGCTAAAATTGTGATCACAATTAGTGTTTAATTAATTGTGAACATCAACATCAAAGAATTTGACAACAAACTTGAACCTCAATGTTGACTTACACCTTACTTTGCCACACACCTTGAATATTAATCGTTAGACTTGTGCATTGAAAGGAATTTTGTCCCAGCCTTGTAAAAAATACTTTTGAGACTGGAGACTTTGAGACTTGGACATATAAAGGACTTAAGAAGTAACTTGGATTCGCCCTGAGATGACCTGGCTTAAGACTTGTTTCAGAAATGTTTTAAATCTCTTTATACTTCACTCAGACTTACCCCAAAGAACTTGATAAGTCACTTCGACTTCTTTCCGAATGATTTGAGACTTAACTCTGGCTTGTCTCAAACAACTCAAGATTTGACCTTAAACTTGATCTGACAAAACTGAGAGTTGACTTGGAGCTGCCCTAAAGGACTTGGTAACTGACTTGGACTTATCTCAGATTACTTGAGACACACTTGACTTGAACTAAAATAACTTGACACTTGTTCTGACCTGGGACTTAAGTTGGACCCTGAAGAACTTGAGAATTGACCTGAACTTGTCTTTCAGTGTTGTTGCTATGAAACATGACTTCTGCTTGTACTGAATAACTTCAGACGTGACTTGGACATGCCTCAAAAAGACTTGGCTTGAGACTTATTTCGGAAATGTGGCAAATCTCGTTAGACTTGACTTGGACTTACCCCAAAGAACTTGATAAGCCACTTAGACATGGCAGGAATAACTTGAGACTTGACTTTAACCTTGCTCAGACAAACTTAGATTTAGTATGGACATGCACTAAAGGGCTTGGTAACTGACTTCTACTTGTCTCACATCACTTTAAACATAACTAGACTTACCCTGAAGGTCAAGAATGGACTTGAGCTTGCCTCAAAATCACTTGGCATGGGACCTGTTTGTCTCAAATCTTTTTAGACTTGACTTGGACCAAAATCACTTGATAAGTCACTTGGATTTGTCTTGATTTACTTGAGACTTGGCTTGACACTTGCTCTTATAAAATTTCAGACTTGTTTGTCTCAAATCACCTAGGACCTGACTTAGACTTACCCTAAAGAACTTGAGAATTGACTTGGACTTGTCTTCAGTAACCATGAGACCTGACTTGAACTTGAGCATGAAAAAAACTTGGAAATAAGCTTTGTTTGGACTAGTATAAGGCTCAGAATTATGTTTTCTTAATCTGGCTGCACTATGCCAAATTATCCATGTATAATGAACAAAGCAAAATGTTAATTGAGAAAGTTGAGAATTACTGTTGTATTTTAGGCTGTTTGTCTTATTTGACAGCTTTGTGTCTGCAATAACTTCAGGGTGAAACCTTCACTTCCAACCATTTTTTTTAGCCTTTGGTTAAGAGGACGTTAAAGAGGACATTACTTCGTTTTTTGTTTTGTTTTTTTTCCCTTAGACTTTCCTCTTTTCTCCCATTTTCCGGCCTGCTGCCTGTTGGATGGCCATCCTTCGACAGCTTGAAGCCATTTGAAGGACCAATTATCCAATAAATGCGGCTTTATGAAGTTGTTTCCCTGCTGCTGTGTTCTTGGAAGGCAGAGGTGTATATCAAAAAGATTTACAACACTGGAGCTTTAAAAGAAATAACCACCATTTGGAAGCATGTGACACCTACTTGTGCAAAACAAACATAAACCCATTTGCATTATTGGGCTTTATTATATCAGTTGCCAATCCAAAACTAAAAGTCAGTGGTCGGAAAAAATAAGAGAAGAAATAAAAGACTTAATCCACAAAATGTTAGACTTGCACTACACTGCCAAATGTATATGGATACCCAGACATTACACCCATGTGTGATAGCTGAACATGTCATTCCAAAACCCCAGGCGTTAATCTGCTGCTATAACAGCCTCCTCTAATCAGTAAAGACTGTCCACCATATTTTGGAACCTGGCTGCTGGCACTCATTCCCATTCAGCCAAAGGGAGCATCAGAGAGGTCCAACATGGATGTTGGATGATGAGGTCTGGCTCACAGACGGTGTTCCAGTTCACCCCAATGGTGCTGGATGGGGTTGAGGTCAGGCGACCTTGCAGGTCAGTCAAGTATTTCTACGCCTTAGAAACTTAGAAACCCGTGTCTTTATGGACCTGGCTTTGTACACAGGGGCATTGTCATGTTGAAACAGGAGCAGGTGTTCCTCAAACTATTGCCACAAAGTTGGAAACACACTATTTTAGGGCTGTTTATTGGCAAGAATCTGGCAATACAATACATTTCACGATACAGGGGTTTTGACAGGGAAAACTGTCACAGTATAAAGAGCGCACACACATATACAAAAAATAAAGAGTAAAATCTTTTTTTTGCAACCAGGCCTGTGGGATCCTGGAACATCCAACATCATAGCCCTATGTTTACAACACTGTTATCTAGCAGTCACAAAAATCGATAGTGTTTGATACAATATCACAAAACAAAATATTACAATGCCAAATGGTACATTTTTTTGATATCTTGCACCCCCACACTACTGTCTAAATATCATTAGTTGTTGTAGCAATATGATTTCCCTAAGGGGCCTATACCAAACTAATGTAAACATCCTCAGGCTGAATTTTTGTGGACACCTGTGTTCATATAGAAAATGAACTTAAGGTAATTCATATTTTCTAAGTTTTCAATATTTGTTTACATTTCATTGATTAATATATCACCTCTGTTGATTAATTTTGTGTCTTTAGGGTTCAAAACATCTATGATCAAAACTGGCTGCTTTTTTAAATTGTCTGGCGACCAAGCCATGTAACCAATGAGGGTTTTCTGTTATAAATTCCACACTGCTCCTGCTCCTTTTCCTGCATTTTTGTTGATTTAAAGATTGCAACCCCATTTACTCAAGAGCACTAACTGTTAAAAAGCAAATCCTAACACTTACCCTAAACCCTAAGTTGTTCCAAATGAAACCGCTTCACGTTGTATGTGTCTCTTGAAATCCTCAGCTGATTAAACATACACTGGATGTAATACATGCATACAGGGATGTACATATAAGGGACTTTTTTCTTTTTCCACTGGCGTAACTCTTTCAGACAGAAGGCTCTGGGTGCGGCCAGAGGTTTTAAATACTTCAGTCCGGACTAAGGAAGCAGAACTAATTGCTTCACTGACTCTGTAAGAGGGGAGGCAAGGCGAGACCAGGGGTCTGTCACTTTCACATGTGTGTGTGTCGGATAATAAGTCAGCGAGCACGAACTGAGTGTATTTCTGTGTTTGTTTGGACGGCGAAATTTGATTAAGACCACCTTGTTGCCATAAATTAATTCTTCCTTGTACCTTGGAAAATCTATTATCTGTGTTTTAGAAGCAGGAATCTGGAATAAAGATCGATAAATCTTTACTATGAAGCACGGCCATATTTTCAGGAAAACAGGCGCTCCACTCCCTGTTTCCTCAATAAACTGTTTCCTTCACTGAGTGAGTGTTTAGGCTGTGAGAGCTGTGGAGTCCTTACCTTTTCTGGTGAATAGGATGTACGCTGAATTTCAGACATAAATTTGAATTCAACCTTTGTTTGAACTCAGAAAGACAGATGGAGGAACAAGAGCATGTGTGTATAAGTGTGTTGCCCTTAACATACAGGAAAGAAAACACATGTTTAGCCTCGCTTAGCACAATGACTTGAAACAGGGGGAGATATGCTAACCTAGCTCCATCAATTAAGGAAAAAATACACCTTGCAACAACTCCATCATTTGATTTATATGATCTATCTTGCTTATTGAATAGGTTTAGAAATAGAAACCGAGACATTGTGGCTTTAGCAAGAACAGAGTGGAACGGAACTGAATTTTATTGTGGCAGCACTGGAGCCATTTGTTGACCAACAACTGCTGGGTGGTGCAGTGACAAAAGTCCTGTCCTCATAGTGGGGTTGCCAGGTTTCAGCTCTGTCCTTTCTCTGCTCAGACTGTTCCTTTAAGTACAAAACATTGCCAAAGGTATGTGGACAACCAAACAATAAACCCAAATGTGATCAGTAGGCTGCTAAAACAGCCTTCACTCTTCTGAGATGTTTTTCCACCAGATGTTAGAACCCGGCTGCAGAGATTTGTTCCCATTCAGACACAAGAGCATTATCGCCGTCCAACACTGATGGGTGATAAGGTCTGGCTCACAGTCAATGTTCCAATTTATCCCAAAGATGTTGGCGTTTGTTGAGGTCAGGGCTCTCTCAGTCTCATTCTTGGACACTAAACTGGGAAAACAGGCTGGCTGTGTACATGAGGGCATTGTCACATTGAAAAAAGCTTTAAACACAAACTGCTGCCACAGAGTTGAAAGCACACTGTTGTCTAAAACAGTGTTTTTTTCATGCTGAGTTAATATTAGACCACATACCTCCAATTTGAGGGGATTGGGTCTTAAGGAATCCCCATAGAGTATTTTGTTTTATTTTTAGGTTTTGAAGATAATATAAAGTCTTCATATAGTCTTTCAGTGATCAAACAGTCGAACTAAAGTTCCAAAAAATGTGATCAAAGTTAAAATATTATATTCGTCTCCTTTGGTTGGGGGCCCGTACAACCCACTCAAGGACCCCTGATGGTCAGTTTGAAATCCACTGGTCTAAAATATCACTTTATGCTTTAGCATTAAGATTTCCCTCCACTGGAGATACGGGGCTCAAGCTGTGAGAAACAAGCTACTATCCTATATGTAGATGTATGTGTATGTAGGTATGTGTGTGTGTGTGTGTGTGTGTGTGTGTGTGTGTGTGTGTGTGTGTGGTAGCATGCGAGCCTCATGTGCACGGACGGTCTCATTTGGCAGCCTGTCTGTACGAATGTAACCTGACCCACACACACACCCACACACACACACAGGCGTTCCCACACTACCTCTCTCTCTCTCTCTCTCTCTCTCTCTCTCTCTCAGATGTAAGCCTTTTGTCTGCCCTCGACCTCTTTTTTTCTCTCCTCCTCAGTCGTTGCAGGTGTTCATCATGAGGCAATAAAACAAGTAGTGACTGTTCTCCGTCCCAAACACGGCCCACGCTCACGCGGCTGCAGACCTGCTACCCCCAGCCCTGCTCCGCATTTACTCAGCTCTTTTTAATTTGTACCTCTGCGTGTTTGAAACATGTGTGTGCATGTGTGTGTCTTTAAGTATATATGTGTGAATGAATACGCGTGCAGTGGCAGCCATTTTGCATAAAACTTAAAATATTAAGGCCTCTGCAGAAGTTGCTGTTATTGTCCATGCAAAACATTCTGTATTTAAGAATTGACTTTGGGAGAGAAGCACATTTTAAAAATGAGTTAACCCTGAGGTGGCATGCTGTCTGCTGTTAAGGATGAACTGGATTGTAGTAATTTGTTGGTTTTGATGCAAGCTCTCTCAGCATTTTCACTAATGTATCAACCGGGGCTCCTGACATGAGAAAGTAGATTTTGAAATGATTCTGCTGCTCCACTATCAGCCTGTCAAACTTCCTGCTCTGGACACTTTCTTTTCTCCTTAGTAGTGACAGCCTTATCACTGATTCAGGGTTGTTGTGCAATTTTCAAACAATCTTTTGCAAGGAATTACAGAAAACATCAGTCAGTTTACATAGTTTATAAGCTTTTTTTTGGGATGACAGATTTTTTTAAGGAGCCTACTGCTACAGGACTTTATGTGTCCTAGAATTTAAGCAAATACAGCTAAATACTTTTTATGCCATAGACCAAACAAAATTCCGGACAAATGAAGGTTGTGAAACACAGTGTTTATATAAGGTGGTGAATGGCTTTCTCAGCAGATGTCAGCAGAGATGTGATTGGATCCTCAATAGCAGGTCCAGGGTCGGTCAAAATACATTATTGATATGGTACAATGACTTATCAGGCTGATTCCAAATCAGCTCTTTAACATTTCATTGTTATCAAAAAAAATGAGAGGTAGGAATCATTGTCCATCATACAAGGGCACACGTACGATAATTAGCGTAAACCTGGTAATACTGATGATGATGTTTAGAAGGTATAAAGTTTAACATGTTCATCAATTTAGTTTGATAGCATGTAAGCACGCTAACATTTGCTAATTAGCACTAAACATAAGGTTGAGCTGAGGCTGATGAATAGTTTTGTAGATATTTGGTGATAAATCACTTCATCCAACTAACTACAATTTAGATTTAATTGTGGGGAAACATCAATGTCTGAACCAAACGTTATTGCAGTTGTTGAAATATTTCACTTACAGACAAAAATGTCAACTTCACAGTGATCCTACAAGAAAAGTTAAGGGAACAACAGATTCATTTGTTGTCATGAATATCTGTACTATAATTTCATGCAATAGATTTTGAGTTCAGTCACTAGCGATGGCTTAAAAACCCATGTACGACAACTATTACTACTATATGCATGTATTACTTTGTATTAGCTTTGCCTTTCGTACTCAAGCTTAACCAGTACTGGATTTTTTGGGTTGATGATATTTTTGGAATATATTGGCCTATACATATGTTGTTTTTAACATAAAAGCGTAAAATGAGCATGACATTTTAAAGTTGAAAAATTAGCCTCTGTTGGACAAACTTTGTAATTAAAACACTCTAACCTCAAGATATGTAGCTTATAATGTAAAATAACCTTGAAAGAAATCAGCTGTTTAATACGCCTCTGTAGAGGAAATGAAAACACTGCAAGAGTGAGTGATTGGGTGAGCTAAACTGAAACTCCAACTGAAACTTGGTGCCATATTTAAAGACTAGTTTACTGGAACATGGTGTACATATAGGCCTATATGGTAAAGTAGAGTAATAACAGACTTTGATGTGTGTGCGTCCTGCAGGATCCTACTGCAGCTCTGAACCACATGCATCGCTGCACTGTGACTCAGTTTGTGTTTCAGAATGGAGTCTCATTTCTAAAAAACCTTTTAGATTTAGATTAGACGTGACCTCAGAAACTATGAGCTCTGCTATCTGTCGTATACAGTCCTCAAATCAGTCAGTGGGTCAGAGATCATGTTAAACTGTTGTCCTTCCTGAATCTGCCAGTTGTTTGATTTTGATTCTCCACTGCTTGGTCACTCAACTCAACTCTCCCCCACCCATATATAACAAAAAATAAGATTTCTCCTACTTTCACTGGGATTTCTTTGTCTGTTGTGTGTGTTTGTGAGCTTGCATGAATGCACTTTTTGTTCAGAGCCGTCATTTGTAGTTTTTTTCTGTGTATGTGGGTGTGTGTGTGGGTGTGTGTGTCTCTGTCTGTGTGTGTTGTGCGTAGACCAGACCGCGGTTCTCTTAATAGTAATAATGTGAAATGTGAAGCAGCAGGTTCTGTTCTCTGTTAACATAATGATTGCCGTTATAGAGTCTGACAGTCACGTGCGCACACACACACACACACACACACACACACACACACACCAGAGTTTACTTTCCATGTGATTCGCAGAGACAGCCTTTCCCAACCTTGTTTGCTGAAGTCAGATTAATCAAATTTAGCTTATCTGTGTTTTTATTTTAAAAAATGTGTGTACCCGCCTTTTTATGCTAATAGTAAGAATAGATTAAGCTACAGACTACGTCATAGCTAGGATCACAAAACAAGCATGTTTGCTGACATTTAGTGTTTCTCACACAACAAACGTAAGTTATTACCTTGTGAAACTTTTGCAAATCTCCTTTTGAATGGTCTTCTTTATTGGCACATTCCTACCTCCTACAGCAGGTGACTGTCACCTGATGTTTCTGCAGCTCTGCATAAATGTGTGTTATGTCACCCTGGCGCTCGTAGCATGTATGTAGTCCTTGTCAGTGATGTATTATGAGAAATCGATGGCATCATTGCATTAAAGTTAGCCACCTAGCGCATTAGTCAAAGAAGTCTCAATGTTCCCAGTTGTCCCATTGTGCAGCCTACTCCACATGTGCATTAGTGTGAGTGATAACTGGTCATTTTTCCAGCTGGAGGTGTCTTATCAACAGTTTTCAAATGTCTCTGTAATAATAGTAGGAAATGATGTTTTATATCGTTTATAATGATCAGCCCAAAGTTGCAGTTGGTGTCCTCTCAACCGCACATGACTGACACCAAAACACTCTCCACATGTTGGACGAAGTCAGAGTTTGTGAGCTCTGTCGAAAACCATCAGGAAGACCAGCGGCCTGTTTGGAACTTAATTCAGTTTTGTCTTCATATGATGTTGTCATTTTGAACAATGGAATACACAGACACACACACACACATGCACACACATGCACACACACACACACACACACACACACACACGGACGTGCTTTAATGTGTTTAGACAGAGCAGCAGAGCTCTCCTTCGTGCGTGCCCAGACATGTATTATGTGGTTTTCAAAGGGGAAGCCTTCACTTTAGTGTGTGTGTGTGTGTGTGTGTGTGTGTGTGTGTGTGTGTGTGTGTGTTTGGGGGGGGGGTGCACAAGTGGGTGTGGGTGTTTTCTTGAGATCAATGAAGTTATAGAGTGCAGTGGCTTTTGACTCCACACACACACTCTACAGTGAGGCCTGTTTTTAGTCAAGTGTCACGCTCTGCCCTTCTGACATCTGGTCCCTGAAACCTCTGGAGTCCCCAGGTGTGTGTGTGTGTGTGTGTGTGTGTGTGTGTGTGTGTGTGTGTGTGTGTATAAGTCCATGTGCATGTCTGTGTTTGATTAACTAACCATTCCCTGTCTGTATGACAGATCCTGCCAATACACATGTAGTTATTGTAAACCTGCATTTTTTACTGAATTACTCAGATCAGAGTCCTCCCCGGGTCCAGTTTTATTAATCCACAAAGCTAAGTAGCAGGTCCAACCTGTTACCTACAATTGTCTCCAAGTGAGATCCAGACCCCGTTAATATACGTTCCACAGTCACTCACTTTGAAGTGCTTCATTTTTACCTGCACAATTTGAAGTAGAACACATAGAAACATAAATTTAAATCATAACCTTATTCTGTTTGGCAGAATCGATCATCACCAAAATAATTAATTATAATTAATTAATTAATTTTAAATTCTTCTGATGTCCTGGCATACAGATTTTACCGCGAACTGGGCACCCTCATCATGGTCATCCTTTTTGGGTGATTTGAGAGTGGTGTTCTTGTAAAAGTTGCCAATTGGTGCAGACACTTTTTTTTTTTTAGAAATGATATGCTGAGCTTGCGGCTTTCACAATATAAAAAATAAAAACAATTATATTGGCTTATGATAATATTAGCGGATTTAGATGTTAAAAATTCCCTACAGAGCCATTTTAATTTCTGAATACTCCAGAAAAAAACAGCATATTGTTGTTATCAGTTTATTTTTACCTGTGTCTGTACCCATGAATTTTTAATAAATATATTTCATTTTTGTGGGTTACCCGGTGTGTACCCGCTAGTATCCGACCCAATGCAGGACAGTTAGATCAACTGCTATTGCAAACTAGATAGCTAGTTATATTTTTCATGCTCTGGTTTTTTTTTTTTTTTATTCTTCTGCACATACAGTACTTCACAAAAAGCATTTTAAACAGTGTGCACATTGGTAACCATCACATACCCGCCAGAATAAATACCCTTGAGGGCTGCTGTTTACTGGAATTAATGGGAGGACTGGGACCTGTGGCTGTGTTCTCAGTGTGCCTCATACCTCCACACATCAGTGTTTTACCTGTAATCACGGCGAAAAATGCCGTCCTGGGGATTATTTCTGCAGCACTTTTCTCACTGTGGATATTTTAAAAATAACCGCAGCCCAGTGAAATAACAGCAGGCTCTCAGAGGATGAAAAACTCTCACACACATGTGTAGCATGTTAAGTGTGAATTAATTGGATTGCTGCTGTTTTCAGCCACACTTTATGAATCTCATCTGTGGAAGGATGTGGAGTTTGGTTTGCAACAATACAAATTGGCCTGATGGCAAACAAACTGGAGCAAATTAGCACTGGAAATGTTTACCTGTTTCCTTAACAAGCTGCATTCTCACTCTGCTGAGGCTGCCGCAGATTCTCTCCACAGACTCTAACTGACTACAACTGTGTCGTCCTCTGAGTGTGGGAATGTTTCACTTATCACATCACTGGAACAGTTCTTTACTTATTGTGTATTTGTGTGTGTTGAGGAAAAAACAGTTCAAAACATCAAATTGAAGTTTTGTCAGAAAAACTTCAATTGGATGTAATGTCAGAAGTGAAAATAACAGTTATATAATACATGTAATAGTTATATATATGTTTTCATTAATGTATAATCACTTACATTGGCCACCATAGTTTCTCCTACATGCTCGGTTAAGTCAAAGTTGGTTGGACTCTACAACTTTACCTTGATGCCCCTAAATCAGTGGTTCCCAACCAAGGGACCTCCGCTAGCCCTCACCAAAGCATTACAGGGGGTTCTTTCTTCTTGATTTTAAGGCATGCTACAAAACCTAAAAACTATACTCAGTAGGCCTATATCTCTTCATACTGCGTTAGCTTTGTTCTTGTACGGAAGCCCATTTTGCTCCGCGACCCCCACATCCATATGTGTGTTGCTGAATGTAATAGCCTTGTCTAAAAAAAAGTAGTGATGTAGCTACTTGTGAAAAAGAAATGGTCAAACTTCAAGAATTCATTGTCTTGGCAATGTGGTGTAACTTTGATTAGCACCCCACAGCTGGCAGGTGTGCACTCAGTGGCCAGTTAGAAATATCTATATGATTTTTACCCCATCGACCAATCGATTAGCTGAAAAGTGGAATTTCAGTCAACCAAGATTTTCAGGCTTCCCACATGGACCTGGAAAACCTAGATATTTAGAGATTAGTTTTCCAGTCATGGAAACACCTGGAAAGGTATTAAAGTGACCAATAGCCTGGAAATAATCTATGTTTTCCAAGAAAGTTAATATTGTATTAACCTGTGCTGTGGCCAAATAAATGTTACAGTAAGAAGAAAGCTGTAGTCAATAGACCTTTTTCACAACAGCCATTTTGACACAACATAGTAGGGTAAACACAAGTGTTACCCTTGATACTGATGAAGGCTCTGTTCCATTTAATGCAGTAGAAACTTTCCAGTGAGCCAACCTGTGTTTATCCTACTATTTCATGTCAAAATGGCTGCTGTGAAAGCAGCCTATTTCACAAGTGGAAAAATTGGCTGTGGTGAGAATAGTCAGGCAATCCACGAAAGCGCTCTAACACGGAATGTTCCATGAAGGATGACCACCTATGGCTGACCACCATGTGAGAAACTTCTGGAAAGGTCCTGGAAAATGATTTCTTGATTTCTCTGGATTCCCTGATTTTCTTTGGTCTACCGCCCTAGTTTCTACCGCCTCATTAATGTCAAGAGGAATCTGACTCGTTGGCAGACATTACGAATACCTGTATAGAAACAGACAATCTTTTCGCTGACGGTCTTGTTTGTTTATGTTGGTCATATAAAGCATCTGTATTAAATTTAGTTAAAACTCCTTGTGGGACATTTAACTAACTGTATGATATATTAATGCATTTGGTTCTATTTTTGACTTCTCTGATAATCTTTTTTGTGTCATCTGTTGGGGGCTCTGGATTTTATGAAATCGACCTTGTAGGATGTTAAGTTCTGAAGTCGCCTCTCTTTAGCTTCAGGTGCATGGTTGTTTTTAAGAGGGGAGGGGGGTTTTCAGGACGTCCCAGGGGTCCTTTAGGGGTTTTCAAGGGACTTGCAGATAAAATGAGGAACAAGTTCATTGAAAAGTGAGAAAAATTAGGTTTCAGTCTCCTCCCTGTCAGCGCAGACCAGAGCCAGTTGAAGAAGCCATTTACCTGATGCTATTTTCATGTGTTTATGTATTTGTATGCAGATAATCTTTCTGATATGTTTTTCAGCTAATGTTCAGACCTTCCACTGAGAATCAGTCGTATTCAATATTTACCTTCTTCTTTGAGCGATTTTTGCTTCTCTGCCTTTTGGCTTCTCTGTCGCTTTTTTACATGTTTAAAACAGACACTGCAAAAGTTAAAAAAAAAAAAAAAGTGTATTCACTTGTTAAATTTTGCTGTTGAAAAGGATAGAAGTGACGGTGGGAGGATGGACGAGGGGAGGGAAGGGGGAGAGTCAGGGGAAGGAAAAAAGGAAGGGAGGGCAGAGCGAGGAGGAGCGGGAGGGATGGATGGAGAGGAAAGAGAGGGAGCGGTGCTGGATAGGAAAGAAGGAAGTGGAGAGGGAGGAAAAGAGTTAAAGGTGGAAGTGGAGAGAGAGAGAGAGAGAGAAAAAGAGAGACAGTTGTCGCTGGGGGGAAAAGAGAAAGCTGTCTCTCTCTCTGTCTCTCCATTAAATTTCACAAATTAAAGCGGTATTATCTTGAAATATTTAAAGGTTAGATGAATGTCGATAATGGATCTCGACAGCCATTAAGCTGTAATTGCTCTCTAATGTAGTTAGTGAAAGACATGGGATACAATTTTGCAGCAAACACAGAGGGGGCGAGGCTGGAGGGGAGGAGGGGGAGTGAGAGAGAGAGAGAGAGAGAAAGAGAGAGAGAGAGATGAGGTTGGTTTTCTATTTATTGATTTTAGTCACAGCCTCTGATTTAAACCAGAGCTGTTGTTCTCCGCATTAAGTCTTAATGAGGCAAAAACAGAACATGATTAACTATTCAGAGTGAGACAGCACAGAATGAGAGAGGGAGGGAGAGAGAGAGAGAGAGAGAGAGAGAGAGAGAGGTTAAAGTGAGGAAGGGTTAGAGAGACGGAAAAATAATATGAGAAAGACCGGGTCCAGGCCTCCCGGGCAGAGTTCGGGCCAAAGTCTGCTGCCGGAGGTCAGGCTCGGACAGAATGAGATACATTTTATACATATTTAATATTTTAATCAATAATGCATGCGACAGTAATTAATGACTGATATTTATTTGTTTTGATAATAATATAGTTTACAAGTTTAAATTTATTTATGTATTTAAAGCAGGAATTTAAGTTCGGGTCGAGCTCAGACCCAAAACTGCTTCAGTGGTCCGGTCTCAGTTCGGGCTTGCACAGAATTTTTTCGGGCTCAGATCAGAGCTCTTTATTTATATATCTTCAAAATAGAATAAACAATAGCTTTTTCTTATTTATTTGTTTTATTGTGATTGTGTGGTACATAATGAAGCTGCTGCCCCATTTCAGTGAAAACTGCAACATCCCTTTTTTTCTGTTCTTTCTTCGGGATTGTGGTCCACCCTAGTGTCCCAATGTCAATCTGTGGGGGTCTTCATATGGTTAATAGCAAACACTGGTGCTCACTTCTACTTTAATCCTATTTTTTTGTGCCATGATGTTCTTCCAGCATGATATACTGAATATTTACAGTACAGTTTATTCAAACATGAGCGTTTGGCACTGAGGACGTGGGTGGACAGTCAGGAAGTGGATTAGAAGTTGAGTCCAACTGTTGAGTCCAACTTTTCAGTGTCACCTTGCAAGCCTACAGGCAGCCAGTGTTTTTGTAGTTTTTCAGTGATGCACACTTTAATTACACACTTCGGCAGCAATGTGGTCCATTCAGGAGGAATTTGTAACATGGGGAGGCTCCTCGGGGTGACAGGTCGGAACGTGATTTCTGAATTTCAGTTCCCAGCAGCTGGTGGAGAATTTGAGTCTTTGAACAACCTGTTGAACCTGCAGCGTTCTGTCTGTCCGTTATGGGACAATATAGAAACCCGAATAATTGATTGTTTCATGTATTTTTATAACATCAGGATGTAGCTACTGTAGGAGACTGAACAGAAATGTGCCTGAATGCAGCGTGCTCCAATGGAAGTGAAAACTCACTTCTTCTTCTGCAGAAATCTAATCAACAAGTGCAGAGAGGGGCTGAGAGAATGTCTGCAGAGCGTGTGTGTGTGTGTGTGTGTGTGTGTGTGTGTGTGTGCGTGTCACTGTGTGCGCATCTGAGCGTGTCCCTGCAGCCTTGCACCCATGCAGACATGCTAACTCGTTAGCGGCTTCTCACTCCTTGTTTCCAGAAAAGGAGGTGCCATCCAGGTGGCAATCCCACGATGCACCTCTCCCCAGCCGGTGTTAATGGTCGCCGTTGGTAACAACCTCGTCAGGGGAGAAAACAGGGAATCTGCATTTTACGGGGGGGTTGTACCTTTCTCTCTTTTTCACCTTTCAATAACTGCTAATAAATACTGAACTAATCAGTAGTAGTAATTATCATCTACATTCAGTCAGATTTTCCAAAATACCAAATATAACAAGCTGAGTAGAGTATATTAAAACAGTAGATGTATACAGTGAGAAAAAAATATGTGTACATAGTAAGAGTGAAACTAATATGCACCATCATTTCCATTCAATGTGATTTTGCAGTTTTCTAAAGTGACTGTTTGACTCAGCAAGTACAGTGAAGCATGACCAGAGGAAACAGGACGTGTAGCCAACGTCATACAGTCACAACCTTTTCCCGACATTAAGTGGAAATATAAATACCAGCGAGTTCCTGGTAAATTTGAAAATGTATGATGTTTAGACAATTAAGCTAATATCATTTACATGCTGTGTGGTAGCAGTACGCATGTTGTAAAGTGTTTATAAAAAAGGTGTGTTAGACACAGTGACGTTACAGTTATTCTTATCATTGATTAATCTGCCGATTTTTCAAGTAATTGATTCAATGTTTGGTCCAAAAAATGCCAGAAAATAGTGAACAATGCCTGTAATCATTTTCTAAACCAAACATGACATTTTTAGATTTTATCTGACATCTGTTGACAAAAGCGATAGTGTTTTCACAGCCTCGATTCATTGATTTCAAGGGGAACCCAACCGAATTCGATCCAAAGTTACAAGTTCTTCCAAACGGTTGATCATACACACTTTTTTCCCTTTTGATAATATCTGAACTGCTCAAATTAAACTAGTTTCAGTGTATGGAAATGTCTTTTAATATCATTATGGAGAATATACATTATATAATATGTGTCCACATACTTTTGTGTATTTATGATCACTTTTTCCTGGTTTTGTCTAGCCCCCTTAGTTCTAATGAAACCATGAACGCAACTATCTAGAGCCAGTGTTTGGTTTGCCCCTTCTGGGCTACTGTAGAACCATGGTGGCTCAACATGATGGACTCTGTGGAAGGAGACCCGTGGCATATATTGATACAAATAACTCATTCCAAGGTAACAAATACACAACAGTTCCTATATTCAGGTGATTAGACATTAAACATACCTAGAAATATTGTATTCTGGGTTGAACTGGAACACCAACTATCAGCCGGACCTTATCACCCAACATCAGTGTCGGCGGCACTAACACTCTTTAGAGGTTGACTGGGAGCAAATCCCTGCAGCCAGCTGCCCGTGGGTTTGTAATAAGATATTCAATAATCATAACTCAATAATGGGTGTAATGTTTAGGTGTCCACATAGTTTTGGCCATGTCGTGCAGGAGAAGAGGAGAAGAAGAGGTGCAGATTCTCCCTCTTCGCGTCTCTGTTGAGAGACTTCTAAATAATTACTGGAAGAGAGAAACAGACAAACACATTAGTTTCAGTCTCACTTATAATCACTGTGTGTGTGTGTGTGTGTGTGTGTGTGTGTGTGTGTGTGTGTGTGTGTAGCCAGAATTAGCAGTGTTGTTAAGCACAGAGAGTGAGTCTTACTCTCAGTCTTTCTTCTGTGTCTTTATGTATTCGCTGGTTGTCATCTTTAATAAAAGATAAAGATTAAGAAAACATTGTGTCCTCTAAATAAGCGCTGAAACAATTAGGCAATTAATTGATTAGTTAATAGACTGAAAATAAATTGACAACTGATTTTGATTTGATAATTGATTAATTGTAAAAATCACAGGGAAAACTTGTCAAATATTTTCTGGTTGCAGCTTCTCGAATGCGATGATTCTGTGTTCATTCTAAACATTACATCTTTGGGTTTTGGACTGTGACAAACAAATCGTTTGAAAAGATCACTCAGGGATTGCGTCACTATTTCACTATATTTGTAGAGACTAAAGGATCGATCAATCAATCAAGCCCTAGTCTAAATGCTCTGCTTTTTACTTTAATTGTACAACATCCACCCGTTACAGGTGGCAGGCTGGCGACTGGTGACCTGCTGGTAGATAAACTGTTCTGTAACTGGAAGGTCGCACGTTTGATCCCTGGCTCGCCCACTGTGTCCATCAACATCCATCTTCTTTCTGTCAGAGAGTCCTTGAGCAAGACACTGAACTACGACCTGCTCAGGTATCACAGATTTGGACTTACGGATGGACAAAATAACAAACAAGGTTGCGTTCTTACATTGTTCAAAATGTTTAAACGAGTTTATGGTTTTCTATATCAGGACGCAGTGTGCTTGGTTGGTTCACCACTGAAATAATACCCATGTACCCCCCTGAACTGTAATAACGGACCATCATGCCCAATTTATAATTTGTCCAATTTTTTTAGCTTACCACTGATTAGCTGCAAAACTAATGACATTTAGTGCTGCCATTGTTTCCTGCCACAGAGCCAATGAGAGCAGCTCAACTCGCGGTATGTCACCTCCGCTGGCTCCGACATGGCAACAACCATAATGCCAAACTCCACAAACTAATGGGTGATGTCACGATAGGTTCACACTTGGTTTAGTGCTAATTAGCAACATTAGCATGCTAACACGTTAAATGGTGAACATGGTAAACATTATACATGCCAGACATACTAGTATTGTCATTCTAAGCATGTTAGCATGCTATTGTTAGCATTTAGACTCTTAGTCCTGTTTGTGTCCTTTCTCCAGGTTATTTGACCTTTTCCTCTGCATCTGTTTCATTTAACCCATAATTAATTAGGGTATTTATTTATTTTTTTACCTTTTTGTCCAGCCTATTTGAAATAAAAGGCCTAGTGCAGTAGTTGTGGCACAGTATCTTATTTGTCAGCTGACTGAAACGCTGCTGTCAGGTCATTTTAAGTAATGTGCATTTAGCATGATGGACGTGTGTGTAATAAACCACTGAGCGTCAGACTGACATGTTGAGCATTTGGTGCCTCAGAAGGATTAAAGTAAAGTGAAGGAGGAAGCAGTCTGAATCAGCTGCTGTAAGGTTCCGGGTGTGCAGGTTGGGGGTTGTTTCTCTCTCCACAGACTGACTCTGTGTGACTGATTTCTCTGTAAATGGCAGCTAATTCTGCATTGGTTTCAGTGGTCATCTGTTATTAGCGGGTTGGATCAGAGCTGATGGAATTCACCTGAGCCCCCGCTCTCACTTCCCCATCACCGCCACAAACAGACTGCTACATAACTAATGCACAGGGTCCTTCCTGTACAGGTGCATGTGGTGTGTGCGTATGTGCGGCTATTTTTAATCCCATCCCAACCGCAAAGATTCACGACACCCAAATTTATCATGTCAGACTGTGGTAGCCGCTGCAGCTCCTTTTGGCCCAGAGTCTCACTCCTGATTCAGTCTGAGATGAAAGACTCAGGAAAATCTTACATATTGTTAAAATGTGACATCAATCCAAAGCTATGAGCTAAAGGAGGCTAAAAACGTGCGTAATTAAAAGTATCTTACTCTAGAACAGAGATTTCAGCATGTGAAGGTTTTTTAAAATGATCTCAGGTTGCCTTTAAAAAGCACCACATCCTCTTCAGATTTCTCTCTGCTGTTTGTTTCATAAAAGCAGTTGTCACCTTTTCCAGCAGCTGATTTTGTAAAGTGAAGTGAGTGAACCTCTCCGTCTCCTCGGCGGTATCAGCAGGAGGGGCGTGACTGGAGGACGAGAGCAGAGGAAGAGCTGATAGGAGTCGAACCCCTCTGGCTCGGGCGCTCAGTCATGTTTACACTTGACGACAGGACGCCATGAAAGAGCGAGGAGAGGCGGAAGATAAAAGGGAAGAAGAAAGAAAGTAAAGGGTGGGGGGGAGATGAAGGGAGAAGGGGGGGGGAGGAGCAGCGAGAGAGGAGGCAGAGAGGTGAGGGAGAGGGGAGAAGAAAGGCAAGAGGAGCAATACAAGAAGGAAAGGTTGTTTTTAGTGTTAATGAAATCAGATAAAGGTGTGATTCAGGGTGAACAGTGTCAGCGTGACAAATTTAACCTTAAAGCCTCGTGCTAAAGTTTCATTAGAGAGCTCAGGTAAACCAAACCGGCTGCATTCAGGAGTGTTAGCATTCATTAGAAACAATATGTGAGGTGACAAGCTGACACACTGGTCACAGCTGAGATTCAGAACAACAACATGGGAGGAAATCGGAGGCGTGAGGAACAGTGTGTAGGATTTTGTGGCGTCTGCCGATGCAGTTGCTCATTGCAGCACTGTCACCTCACCTTCCCCTTCCAAACACAAATGTGTGCCAGTGTTTGATTTGTCCATGGACTACTGGAGAAACATGGTGCCAACAGATCCTCCCACGTGTTGCACACTGGATCATTAAGTTGCCATTATTGTCATAACTGGCACCCTGATAGGAGTAATGTACTTTGAAAAACAATAGAATGTATTCGGGATTTACCGTCGAATGGGTCAAATCAAATTACCCTTACAACAACATGCTGGCATAAACATCTACAGGTGTACTGTACTGTTTCTTTTGCTTAAGTTTTCATTGTTGATCATTTTAATTTAAAGATCACGGAAGGAAGAAGTTTGCTATTGCTATAGCGTTAAAAAAGTTAAAATTGCTCAATTCTAAAGACATAAACAAAGATGTAATTAAGTAACCTAATATTTGACAATACAACTATAATCTAATTTCAGATGTTTTAGCTGGAATTTCATGTTAACTGCCCACAGGTGTCTATCAGTGTGGTGTGTGGAAAAAAAGAAACACATAAATACAAGTTGTTAGTTGCTTTATTTCTCCTGAAATGAACTTGACATAAGATATCCCAACTTCCTAGAGACTATAGGAAGTTGCTGCATCAGAGAGAAATAGTTCTACCACATAGCTCCCTGTAAACCACAACTTGTTAATTTTACATTTCTATTTGTGTACAAATTAATAAAACAAGATACAACGTGCTAAGTGAGCTAGATTTCCCCCCATACCTCTAGTCTGTATGCGAAGCTAAGCTAGATTTCCGGATCTAGCTCTGTATTTAATGTACATTTCTGAGAGTAGGTCTGATTTTCTCATCTCACTCTGATCGGGGAAGCAAATAATTGTACTTAAACTATTCTAATTCCAACTTCGATTTGGTTAATGCTACATTTATTCATCACTGATTTCTGCACCACCCAGTAAATATGGGAAGTGATCCAAACAAAATACACCCACAGTGAAACTATGTGCCCAGCAGGTGAAATTTGGTTGAAAAAGGCGCTGTAATGTCTGCCAAAAATGCTGCGGCATTATGGGAATACAAGTCATTTTTTTCCTGCATTGTCATCAGTAAGGGAGGGGGGCATGGGACAGATAGCATGGAGGACCCACCTGTTTCTGTGTTTAGAAAAGGAGGGATGGAGGGAGGAATTAGCCACCTCGCCACTAGTGATAGAAAAAAAGAGGAAAACAAGATGGAGTGCTGCTTTCTTTATTTTCCACGCTAATTAAAAGCAGATGTCAAGGTACAATTCTCTGAGCTTGTTTAACGCAGCACAACTGTTTCCTGATTTACTTTCTAGGCTTCTCTGCACTTGTTGAGAGACCATTTCTCTTCTCCTCATCCGACCCACTGGACTTTCTCCAGTTTCGAACATCTCTCCGCTCCCTCCTCTCTCCCTCTCTCCCTCTCTCTCTCTCTCTGTATGATTAAGCTCGCTCGTCCCTCCGCTTGCATTAGCTCTAAGCTGGCAGGTGTCTATGAGATAGAGTTTTAAAAAGCCAACAAACACAAAAACCTCCACAGAGAGAAGGAAGCCTTAATTGAATTGTCAAACACGAATCTACCCAGAGACTTTGACAAAAACTCATCCGAAACACTGTCTGTCTGTGTCTGCTTGTCGTCTCACTGCCTCATTGTCCACCTGTCTTTCTGTCTGTTTGTGGTTGGGTCACTGAGTGTTCAGGGGGAATCCAAGGACCAAAGCTTCAATTAATAGCCCAGGCTTTTATTTGCTTCAATCACTGAATTCAACCTTCCCTTTGTATGGGGTAGGCCTTTGATTCCTTTTGCATAAAACTCTTACTCAGCAAGGATGGGGAATATTTTATCACATTGTTTATTCAAACCAGTATGAATATCACTTCTATATCATAATAGGCTACAGAATAACATATCTATTATGAATCCTCCATTTGAGCTAGAGAGACAAACAGCGCATCTATGCCGACCTTATTCAGAGAGAGAGAGAGAGAGAGAGAGAGAGAGAGCCATATCTACTTTAGATTTTGTAGCGAGCAGGGTAACGAAAACAAGAATACCCAACAACATGGCACAGGAAGAAGAGAAAGTTAGTCGACAGTGAGCAATGGACATCGCATGACAGTATTCACAACGTGACTCAGTGTACTGTAAGAGATTTTATACATCCAAAGAACTTCTATAAAATCCAGACCAGGCCTCTAATAGAGACCTGCCTTTATTTGTCAAAACGTGTAGCCACAGCAGGCTAGTAAAAGGGACCTGCATCTAACTGGGGACCCCGGGATTTTAATTGAAGATTTACAGTATGCACGTCTTGAAAAGTTGTTTACACTTTTTAAACTATATATTCAAGTAAAAAAAAATGTAATGTCAACTACCCCTGGGTTGCTATAGAATCCCCAGATTCCCAGAAAAATTACCAACAACATGACCTCAGGGTCCTCAGTAGTATCTACAGCAATCTGTCTCTAATGTTCTAATTGTATCCAATTTACACGCAGCCACTTTGTGTGTTTTGGGCGATTTTGCTATCCATTTTCACTGTACTCACACAAGTGTTAATGGATCCAAAAAGACTTCAAGGGAGATTATTTCCTCTAATTAAAGCCAGATGTGGAAAAAGTCTAAATGCCTCCGTCTCTCCAAGACACATATGCAATCTTTACTTCTTCCAAGTGTATCTACGGCAGTTAGCGGTCAGTGGAAGTAAGTGTCTGTCCCCTGTGACAATGGCAGCGGAAGTCCCACTGAAATTACACTGAAATTAGCCATCGTTCTTTATGTCACATACAAAGTTGTAGCATTTATCTAATCTCTGATCAGTGTAATCGCCGAATGATCCGTGTGGGTGAGAGAGCACTGATGCGTATGGGTAAGGGAAGACGAGGAAAACGTTAGCAGAAATGGGCCTGTAGTATTTTCACATTGCCACTCAACATCTCAGTCTCTTGACTTCAGGGAGTAAAGATCATTATGACATCAACATCAGCCACAGAAGAAGAGCAGATTTTGCATCAATTAAACGTTTGTAGTGAAGTATTCCATATTACTTACTCCATCCACTCATGAAAATTGGATCAATATGGATAAAAAAAAAAAAAAAAAAGTATATCCTCTGTATACCTTGCATTACACCACTGGCTTCAGGTGCATTGCCTCTGAATTGCAATAGGATTTGTATATGGCAAAGTGTATGGGACACTTGAAATGACAAGTGTAAATAGGTCCACAGTTGCATCTACACTTGACATTAGAAAATTACCTCATTCACCTACTACTCACGTAATGGTGTTCCATTACATGAGTAATATATCAGCGTCACTAGGTGCTATAATAACAGCACCTAGTGACGCTGAAGTTAGTCATCTGTATACTTGTCACGTTGGAGCATCAGGAATTAAGCAGCTTCATCTTCAGTACATACAGTCATACAGAAAGCATAACATGCTGCTGTAACTCCTATCTGATCCCTGATCAGTGCAACTGTTGCATGACCTGTGTGGATGAGAGCTGTGAACGTAATGGCAACCCAGTGTTAGCCCTTACTCCATGCAGCCCAGCCATCCATGTGTTTCTTAAAGCTGGTGAACAGTTGTTAGCTTAACTGTTTTTATTTATTCTTCCTCTGCTGTTTTTAGCAGTTAGCTTCAGGTGCATCACCTCCATCCTCTGTACTGGAGTTGAGCTGACGCCTAAACTAAGTGGTTTCTCCATAAAATAAGATCCAGTTTCACCAAAATCAGTGACGTAGTTGGTGGTGTGTGACTTAGTGCGGTACGTGACTTGGAGGCAAAAGTCACACAATGATACAAAAGATAGTGAAGCTGTTATTTTAAGGTTGAAAAGTTACATAAAGTTGCGTTCAATAAATTATATGAATGTTATATTGTTTTGAAAACATGGGGTCTTCAGCTTTCAGAATCTATAAACTAATTGCTTGTGGTCCAAACTGTGTCTTATTACAACAATAAAGTCATAAATATAAATGTTGCAAATATAGGTGCAAGTCGTAATCAAAAGCTCTGAGATCAGTTGCACTGCAACTAGAAATTCCAAGCTTTCCAATTACCTAAACACACCACGATTGGAAAACTCATTGGAATTGGAACTCATCTGTAGTCTTTTCTGTTTCCTGAGCCATAACTGTTATATAAAAATATATCACAGCAGCTTCATATCTGTATATTGAGTATTGTATTAAGTAGATTAAACCAGGTTTTATTGTCTTGAGCTCCGTGTAGTATGTATGTAGGGACATTAGTCATTAGTAATTAGTGCTTCAATGAGAAATTTGAGAGAATATTTAACATTATAGCATCTAAAACATTGGCCTGAACATTATACTAATTCACATTTTTCTATAGGGCTTTCACAGTTTTTATAAAGCTACTGAAAAAAAAAATATTTCAGTCATCACTCCACAGTCATGTTACTATTAAATCAGTAACCACTTCAATAAACTCTGTTTCCCCCCTCTTTTTTTTCATTCTGCTTACAACTAGTTTCCAGCCAGCCTTTGGCTCTGTGCCTTCATCTGAATTGTTCTCACTTAGTCTTTATAAAAGTTTTGCTAACTCTGCTGCTTTTTAGCTTCCGACCAGTTTGCACACAGATTTTTTTTCCCCCCCCTTTTTTTTTTTTTGGAGTTTCCTTTTGTTCCTCTGGTTGTGATGGTGTGCAGAGATCTAAGCCACAGTTGGCTCGGCTTCACATGGGCCTGTGTGGAGAGACGAGGGGGTTTGTCAAAGGAATCGCCCGCGCCGCTTATTCTTCTTCCACCACAGAGATGGGGGGAAAAAAAACAAAACAAAAAAAACAAAAAACAAAAAGGAACAGCCTTCTTATTATCAATATTAATCTCTCTTTTTGGAAAGGCCTCTGTAGGCTCTGAGCTCGGCTGTCTTTAAAAAAAAACACACACACACAACGCGGCTGATTCAAGAAAACCATGTTTGAACTTGTTAATGTTTTTTCTCTTACTTTTTCTGTCTCTCCCTCCCTCCCTCTCTCTCTGTCTCTGTCTACATGAGCTATTCTCTCTCTTCATTTAGCGTGCCATTAGCTCTCCAAGCTGTTGTTTGTTTTCTTGCTTTAATGTGCTTTTTTTGAAGAGAACAGCGGAAAAACAAGCAAAAAAATAATAAAAAAATTGCACAAGTGACTGATACATAAAGCATGTACAGTTTTTGGAGTGTGTGTGTGTGTGTGTGTGTGTGTGTGTGTGTGTGGGTGTGTGTGTGTGTGTGTGGGTGTGTGTGTTGGTTGCTGCCACTGTATGTGTGGTTGCATGCTTATGGAAAAGTGTGTGTGTGTGAGGGCACTGGCACTAAACTTACTTGGGTCCAGATGTTCTAATTATAGAACGGCTCTGCTGCCTAATGACAGGAAACGCCGGGCCTGTGTGTGTGTGTGTGTGTGTGTGTGTGTGTGTGTGTGTGTTCAGAAATAGGTTTCTGACAGACACACTGACACATTGACTGAATGCGCGTGAGACAGACACATGAATGAAATTCTCGTCATTAACCTCTTGAACTGCGATTTCCTTCTTAAATTTCCCCTGAAGTAGCCTCAGAGTTTGAGAAAACCATACGTGCATTTTATGCGACAGATTTACTTTTCTAAAAACTATGTTTTGGAGAGAGACGGGAGACGTAATTGCAGCGCGGGTTACGTTCACTGGCAACATCTGTGCTAGTCCAGAGAAGTCACATTTATATACTTAGAGTTATACATAGGGATGGGATTGTTTGAACATTTTGGATGTAGTGTCAAAATGATGTCTCAGTTTCGGTAATAATACCAAATCAGTGCAGTTATTACAGTTTGATGAATACACACATTTATTTCTACAGTGTCCCTGCTTTCATTTAACTATAGAAGGCAAAGTTATTAAAGCACTTTATGTAAATAAAACTGTTTGGATTATGAATCAGAATAAATAAACAATGAATCTGACCACAATGCACTGCAGACTTTGTGTAATTAACAGCTCTGTCCTGTGGAGCCAGCACTGGAGAAAGGACCCATCATAATCATCTTGGGTGACGTTAAGCCCAGGGTGCAGAGACGGTGCCCTTGCAAAATGGTGCCGGGGTTTAGGGATGTGCGTGATTCGTCAACTAGTTGGTTATTTAAATTGCTAATCTTGCTAGTTGCCACCAGAAATGCTAGTCGGTTAAACTTATAATTGTATGTTATTAATCTGCAATGCTGGTTAACTGCATCTTTATGCAGTCACCCACTAGTGTGGCATACAGCTCCAGCAGTCGGAAGACCCCCATCCCTGTCCTAATGCCACTGCTGGTTTTAAGAGCCATCTTTGTCCAACTTGTGAAGTTATAGTCCAGCATTTGGTTATTGTGGTCTGCTTTTTGATTCTACCAGCTGAATTTTACGATCCTCAGACACAAGGCTGGTGGAAGAAATGAACTGTCTTGTAGCCTGGTGTTTTGTCAAGATGAATGTGCTTAACATGTAAAAACACAACAAAGAAAACATGTTAAGGTTTTCTTTGCTTACAACATATAAAATCTGTTACTGTAGAAGGAGGTTAACCTATGTGTAAGGATGTGTAAGTCACCAGACAAACCTCTTTTCCTTTCTTCCTCAACTTGCTGGTTCATCTCTAAAGTAAATTTTATGATCATTGGGTTTTGAACCACAAATTAATAAATGCAGATTTTTGTCCTCTATTATAAAAACCTGTTCTTGTGTTACATACATGTTTTTGTTCTGCGTTGATGATGGTCATTCCTGTCCTCTCGTCGTTACTATGGTAACAAGATGTCAATCGATGTGGCATCTCCATCCTCATCTCCAACTGTCCTCTCGATCAGAGCTCTGTAACCACGGAGACGGAGGATGAGGAGAGTTTTTTGTATCAAGGTTCAGATGGAGATGCCGTCTGCAGCCCTGCCATGCTTAAAGGATCCTCGGGAAGGTTCAGAGGGAGTACGCTCTCTCTGCCAGTCCCCGGATTCAAACAGGCAACACTGGGGGAGGGATGGAGGGAGATTGAAAAGGATGGGAAGAGAGGGAGAAATGGAAGGAAAGGGGTGAGGGAAGGAGAGGAAAGAAATGAACATGAGAGAAGACAGGAAGGAAAGGAAGGAGTGCATGACAGAATGGTCAGAAAGGAAGGAGGGAATAAGAGGAGTAAAAGAAGAAGAAAAGGAGAGAGACTGAAATAAAAGCTGAAAGGGAGGGAGGGTAGAAAGCAACAAGGAAGCAGAGAGAAGAGGAATAAAGAAAGGAGACAAGGGAAGAAAGAAAGAGAAGAAAAAGAAAGAGGGAAGAAGGGGCGTAAAGGAAGGACAAAGGGAGAGAAAGAATGGAACAGGAACCAGAAAAGAGGAGGAGGCAGAGATTGGGAGAGATGTAGGAAAGTGAAAGCAGGAAATACGTTTAAAAAAAGAGGAAGGAAGGGGGGAAGAAGAGAGAGGAAGAGTGATGGAAGGAGACAAAGAAAAAAAAATAGATATCAGAGAAGGAAGAGGGGGAGAAAGAAATGGAGGAAAGAAAAGAGGGAAGCAATGGAAGGAGACGAGGAGAGAGAGCATGAATCATGTAGCAAAACAGGACATGGGCGACTTCCTGAATGTGATCATTACATCACTTCCTCTGCCTGTCCAGCCACACACACACACACACACACACACACACACACACACACACACACACACACACATACAGTGGGATTGTGGGTGTTAGACACTTTAAGCAGCTTTAAAGGAGAAGATACAGAAACGTAATCTGACTCTTAATTCTTACTCTGATTTTAGTGTGTGTGTGTGTGTGTGTGTGTGTGTGTGTGTGTGTGTGTGTGTGTGTGTGTGTGTGTGTGATTACCCAGGATAATAACATGAATGTAGTTCAGCACAAGAAGCTTCTCTTTGCATTATATAAAATGACTGAATTAGATCTTTCTGTCATCCTCCAATTTTTTCTGTCTCACGCAGTGTGTCACCCTTGGTCTTTTGGTTTAGAATGCAATCTCTTGTTTTTTCCTCTACTTTCTTTGTTTCCTCTATCTCCTCCTTGTTTCCTCTCCTCCACTGTCCATCTGTCCTAGGTCCTCTCCTTGTTTCTTCTCTCCTTTCCTCTTCTATTTCTTCTCTCCACTACTTATCGAAACTCTCCATGAGAGTTTCTCACTATCTCTCTCATTTGTTTTTCCAGTCATCACCTGTCAGTCACACGGTGGGGACAGGACTGTCACGTCTGCTTCCTTTGAATTTCTCTGTTCTGTGACGTTGGCTATGTGTTTTTCCATCCTGTAAACGATATGAAAACATAGCTGTGTCAGATCCAGGTTTCTGAAGGGATGCATTTGAAACATGGAGTGTGGGTTCCATCACTTAAAATATAATTTCAATGTCTCAATATGTTTTCAAAGCTGTTGAAATATCTTATCATATGGCATTAATAGGTGAAGCTAAAGTTATTAGATAATAAACAACTTAATGAAGTTGTTCCTGTTATGGTACTGCAAGAAGATGAAATCGCATTTGAAGCAGAATTGCTTCATTAAGCTACAGTTATTGATTTTTGGCTAAGAGAGACTAAGAGAACGTGAAGAGTGAACCAAAACCGTAAAGTTGTGGGCTAGAGAGCTAAACAGCACTAAAACCTGTTGACCTGCAACTGAATTGCAAAAGGAGTGAGAAGTGACATTTTGACACAGCAGCACTAGGGCAAAACAGCGCAAAAACAGAAAACAAAGAATATCACAGTAAAAACATTGCTAATATTATTAATATTAGAAGATATAAAAACTATAAATTAAAGTATATACACTATTTGTTGTTCAAGTAGGACATGGAGTGCAAAATATAAGCTGAAAATTAAACTTGACTAAAACTAAAAAACTAAAACTAAACTAAAACTACCAAACTACTAAAGTTACCATTAATGTTAACACCATTAAAAAAAACAGTGAGATTCAATTTCATGTGGAGGAAACGTATTGACGTATGCATAATACACTCGGGGGGTTTCCGTTATCCTCAATACAGTTGAAGAGTTATTTTGGTGCAGCAACTAGAGGCTGTTAAAGGTACTGCAGCCTAAATCACTTCAGGTCTGACTTACACAATCAGCTGTGCTGGCGTCTACTTGTTCTTAACCACCAAGAAATTTTCATATCACTCAACAGCAGCAAAAGCAGCTACCAGATATTTTGGGGCAACAAAGAGAGAAGCTTTCATCAAGGGGATACAATAACATTATATCAAAGAAAAGAAAGAACATTAAAACATTATTTTGTCAGATAGGATATTGTTTGATTTTCATTTGGTACAGCTCAGTTAAGTTTCAAGTCAATTCCAATAAATGTTGTCTTCAAGGCTGTTGTAGCTCATTATGGCTGCCGTCGTTTCCATGGGAGTTGCAGTGTCTGAAATGTTCCCAGTTGGGAAGGTGTAAAACTGTTTGATTACACAGCAGAGTTTGGCTGAGAAAGACTCTTCAGAGTATCTTCAGTATGATATGAAGGTTAGAAAACCACTAGGGTCTCTTTTTCATCTTGTGTAAAAGCGAAATGTTTTTATATTACCATTCACACAGAGCTCTTTTTCTTTTAACCATTATTGTGATTTATCTGTTGTGTTTCATTGAATCTTTATACATTGCCGAGGCCCATATGTCGACTTCTGATGATAATTTCCCTTCAAAACAAAGATTAAAAACAATTATGTTTTTATTTCTTGATTTTCAGGAACCTTCCAGTTAACAGGAGTGTGTTTGATTTGAGGAAATTAAAAAATGCCTAAACAGATCTGATGACAGTCAGAAGTCTTTCTGATCACCACATGCTGTTTGACGTGTTTGTCTGTGTGTGTTGGGGGATGGGGCAGGCCTACGGTTAATTATAGAGTTTGGTTGGAGACCAGATGAGAACAGTGGGGCTATAGAGCTCACACAGGTGCGCACACACACACATACACACACACGCTTGATGTTCTCGCAGCATGACCACTGTCCTCATTTCTGTCAATCAGAGACCATTTATTACCACCATCAACACGTGTGTGGCTGTTTGTAAAGGTCTTCAGTTCTCAGCATTCTCTTAGATTACCTTTACATAAACTAGTTTTGTTGAAAAAATTGTATGGTTTCATAAAGGGCGGCTATGGCTCAGAGGCAGAGCAGGTTGTTCCTTAATTGGCTCCTGGTGCCACATGTCGAAGTATCCTTGAGCAAGATACTGAACCCCAAATTGCTCCCGATGCCATGCATGGGTGTGTGAATGTGTATGAATGTTAGTTTCTGTTCGATGGACTTTGCCATCACTGTGTGAATGTGTGTGAAAGGGTGAATGTGGCATGTAGTGTAAAAGCGTTTTGAGTGGTCGGAAGACTAGAAAGGCACTATACAAGTACAGGTCCATTTACCATTGAACAGTAAAGGTAAATTTGGCAGCAAACAGCCAGTTCAGTGTAGATTTTAGACTGATTTCTGTGTCAGTAATTAACTTCACAAAACCCCAGAAAGTATTTTTTAGGTCATAGAACATCCAGTCACCTGTTATATAATTAAGGCTGTAAAATGTATCGCACATATTTTTAATAAAGACCGGGTGAAAACAGGTTGAATTTACCCACTTTATGTATCGAGGCACACAGGTAATCATTTTAATTCTAATGTTTTGTCGTATGGTATTATTACTGAGTGCCTTTCCATCGTGGACTGCCCGTGGATTGTTTCATAGGTTGTGACTGACAGGTTGCATCCTCCAAAGGGTGGAGGTGGCTATGGTGATTCACTCATTCACATTTCATTATCAAGGGATATGATAGGCTGTTTATGAGCCAGGGCGTATTTGTTATGTGCTTTAATGGCATTTAAGTGAAACTATCGTTATTCTATTGAACAATTTTCGAATTGCTATTGATGAACTGTCTATTGCCGATACATAATTGTTTTATAGCAGGACTACATATATATAATCTGTAAACAGATCTGTATAAACAGATATCTGCAAGAATCTGTAGGCAAGGGACCAAGATTTTGGCATAGGAAGTGTTCTGGTTTCCGTTTGTAGTCTGAGTAGTATTGCCCAATCATGTTTCAGTGAGCTTTGGTTGCATGCAGGTAAACAGTCGGTGTGGAGAGCAAAAGAGGCGGACCACACTGACTGCAGTGCAGTCTTGGAAAGGATCGATTTTCAAAAATACTGTATCGATTTTGAATGTTTAAATCCCTAACAGCTACATAGCAGTGTTGTAAACATAAACTGAGGGCTAAGATGTTGTATGTTACAGGGACTGTGATCAGTACAAATGCAGATCTCACTGTTCTGGTTGCAGATTTTTTACTTTATTTTACTCTTTCATTTTTCTAAAATTTCATTTTCAAAAATCACAATGTATCGCCTTACAGTATTGCAATATATAGCGATATATTGAATCGTAACCCCTTTATCGTGATATGCATCATATTGCCTGGCCCAATCTTGGAACCCATCAGCTATTGTCCGAATTCTTGGCTTTTTATTAGCTTTTTGCTAAATTAATATACATATGCTGTTTAGCAAGAATGTGTCTTTCTCGTCATTCTTGAGTAACAAGTTGCTAATCGCACTCCAGAGAAAGTCTTGTCGGATGTCTGTTATTTTTTTTCAGGATATCAGCTGGCTACACAGTGAAAGTGTAACCGTGTCATCTTGTCTTTGTGACACCTGATAATATTATCTCTTTGGGGTTTGACCAACTGAGTGAAGCTACAGGTGTCACAGTGTTCTGGACCAAATATAAAATAAAATATATATTTAAAATATTATATAAGCTTGACTGGCCTTCACACACAACAGATCATTTTATCTAATTTAGTACAAGAAATAGTACAAAGAGCTGGTCAATGGTCATATAGGGTACAGGCCTGTTTTTGTCCTCAGTGATCTCACACGCACACACATGCGCACACAAACACAACTATGCACTATACACACACACGCTAACTGTATTAATAGGAGTCTGTTTTGTGTCAAGCAGGTCTTAATAGGATCAGTGTGAGAGACATGGAGCTGTCTGTCAGTCTAAGTTCATTAACTGATGATAGATGACCTGAACCTTGCGTGTGTGTGTGTGTGTGTGTGTGTGTGTGTGTGTGTAGGTGAGAGAGAGAGAGAGAGAGAGAGAGAGAGAGAGAGAGAGAGAGAGAGAGAGAGAGGTATGTATGTGTGCATTTATGTGTGTGTTTTCCTGCTTGTGTGTAAATTCTCTCTCTCTCTCTCTCTCTCTCTCTGGTGTAATTTATAGCCCTCAATCGGAGGCCTTATCAGGTGCAGGACACATGGATGCCTCCTTCTCTCCTCCTTCTCTGCTCCTCCTCCACGTCTTTCAACTCTTGCACACCAACTTGTATTTTTCTTTCCCCCTCTTCCTTTCCTCTCTCTCTTCCAATCTTTTCCCCTATCTTATTATTCAATACTAAAGGATGCTTTCTTTAATTGCTGCCCTCCTCATCCTCTCCATCTTCACCTCCAGTTCTCCTGCATCTGGACCAGCTATCATCAAACTCTCCTGCTCTACTTTCATTGAATTTCCCTCCCCTGTCTTCTCCTAACCTGTTTCAAAACAAACTTTATTTACATGACAATATATGTTGCTAAAGTGTAAAAAATGAAGTATATCAGCTTGAAAGACAATTTCAAACATTTGATAGGGATTCTTTACTTGTTCCCTAAAAACATCTGATCAGGCGTGTGTTCCCTATAGCCTACCCAATCCCTCCAGTGTGTGTTCCCTTAATTCAAACAATCAAGTCTGTGTTTAATGATGTTTGTTTATTTGATCAAGTGTCTAATCCTGAAGTCCAACCAATTATGTGTGTTTTCCCATAATTCAACTGATTGTGTGTTCCTTAAACCTGAATGGTCAAATATGTGTTCCCTAAATCATGATAATCTGGTGTATGTTCCCACAATCCAACAGATCAAGTCTGTGTTCCCTGATTCCAACAGATTAAGTGTGTGTGTTCCCTAAAACCAAACAATCAATTGTGCGTTCTGTAAATCCAGCCGATCCAGCATGTGTTTCCTAAATCCATCTGATCAATAGTGTTCCCTAAATCTGAATGATCAAGTGGGTTCCCTAAATCAAACCAATCCAGTTCCCCATATCCTGACAGAAATGTTTTTTGTTAAATTCATGTGATGATGCCTGTTGCCTAACTATTGAAGTGTGTATTCCTAAATCCAGCCAATCGTTGTGTGTGTCCCGTTTCCTAAATCAAGCTAATTATATCATGTATTCTCTAAATCTGCTTGGTCCCTAAATCTATCTAATGTTTCCACATCTATTTTATGTTTCCTAAATTTAAATTAGTTTGTGTTCCCTAAACCCATGTGTCTATCAGTTGTTTAGAAAAATCCTCTTGATCATTGAACATCCATTCCCTCAACCAAAACGACTCTGATCAAGTGTATGTTCCCTAAATCCAATTTACCATCAAGTGTTTTTTGCGTAATCTTCACTAAACCCATAAATTCTATTCTTTTCTACAAACCCAAACATACTTTTGTTGAGGTAGCGCCTTTTGGTGTGACTCCAAAAGGCTTTTTGTAGCTAAACCAGTTCATTTCTATTGGGCTAACAAAATCACACAATCACGCACTCAAACACAGATAAGCTGACATTCCAAATGACTCGACAATGAATGTAAGCTGCTCACTATACACACGCTGACACAATAGAGGGCCTATTGAGGAGAGATTTGTGCACTACAATGCATGAGACAACTGTGAGTGCATGTGTTTGTGTGTGTGTGTGTGTGTGTACTGTAAGTGAGAGCTGTGTTTGCACATTTCAGTCAACCTGAATGAACTGATTTACCTGTCATGTACAAAATACATCCTTCCCTCTCTCGTCAGTGTCTCTCAACCTCTGTACGTCTGTCTTTTCCAACTAAGGCCTCATATTTAAACAACAAAACAGACTATTTGTCAGTGTCAAATGGCTATTACATGTTCTATTACAAAGTTTTTCATGGTTTTGGTTAGGAAAAGCATGGTCATCGTTGTTGATGGGAGATGGGATATAAATCACTGGCTCCTATGTTAAGTCACACATTTTATATTTTGTACCCTGGTTGTAAGACAGTGGTGAACTATATTATTCTGTTTGTTAATCTAATGTAATTTGTGGTTATTTTGTCAGCCGATACACAACTTTGGTCCAGATTGAAATATTTGAACAACTATTTGATTGGTGGATTGCCATGAATTTTGTATAGACATTCACTGTCCTCAGAAGATGAATTCTACTGACTTTCGTATTCCCCTGACTCCGACTGTCACCTAGCGCCATCAAAAGGATGACATTTTTGTTTTTTAGTGAAATATCTTAACATTTTGATGGATACATTTTGGTACATACGTTTACATTCACCACAGGATGAACTGTAATAACTTGATCCACTGACTTTCCATCTATTGCACCATTATCAGATCACCTGTGACCTCTCAGTCAGCAGACTGACCTTTGGCAGATATAACATCATGGATCCAGTGATGATAGAGGGGATTAGTGGTCTACAGGAGGCTTAAAGGACCATTAAATTTCATTGAGACACATTAAAGGCCTTACAATCATAATCAATAATGTTTAATGACATGGAGAGTGAATGATATACGCCGCTGTAGTTGATTATAGACTGTACAGTAATATTATATGTAGTATTAAGTGTTGAAAGTGATGTGATGAAAGTGATGATCGCTCACATGATTATGCGAGTGATTAAAATGTCGATCTGAGGACTGATGTTGACTATAGCAGCTCCTGAATAAATGTTAACTGAAAACAGTTGTTTAAAACAGTGAGTCCCAACCAGGGGTACTTGTACCGCTCGGGGTACTTCTGCTGTTGCCAGGCGGTACTTGGAGAGAATGTCGAGTAGCTGGACTAATTTGAAAAAACTGAACTAACAATTTCATTAAAAAAAATACATCCACATATTGCTAAAACAATTAATGAATTAATTAATGAAAACTAGCTAGCAAGTGAGCAGAGGAGATAAAATGGGTAGCTAAAAGTACGGGATAAATGGTTGGAACACACAGCCTTTGCCACTCCATGTGGTTGTAATACGAATGCAAACTTGACCTAACTAAACTAGACATTACATTTGTATGGAAATACTGTAACATCCACAATGTGATTAATAGTTATAACACCCAGTTTGAAATTTGTTCAACACATTTGGAACATATCTGTTGATGTTAAAGAAGGGTTACTTGAGTTCATCAGACTAGGTTGAGGGGATATGTTTAACAAAAAATGATGGGAGCCACTGTTCATCAAACATCACATGTAGCATAGATATTTGTATTGTCAAATTTTTTTTTTATGAATTTAAAATGACTTTCTGTTTACTTACTTTACTTTTTGGATATATAATTTTTCTACTTGTTGGTTTTATTTTCAGTCATGGTGATGACAGTATTTTGCTGACTGTTGCTGTTTTTTATATTTTCCACCTCCATTTAAACTCACCGAGGCACATGAAGGGATTGGATTTTCTGGGTCATTTATTTTCCCAAACTGTATTTTTCCTCCCGGATTATCAACTCTTACTTTCCTAAACTTCAGTGCAATGTTATGCTTTGTTTTCTATCGTCTAAATCTGTCTTTCTCTCTCCCTCTCTCATACAGATATGGAGGAGAGAACGAGTGCAGGGTCATGGGCGAGTGGAAGTCGTTCTTCCAAGGTAACTACTAACAACAATGCTACTACTTATAATTATTTACTTTAATTATTTACTTATTTACTTTAATTGCTGTCAAATACATTTTTTTTTAAATATATTTTTAACATTGCAACATTACTTCCATAAGAACTACTACTGCTATAACTAATGCACTAGGGATGTACTGACATGTTACTGACCTAAGCTGTTTCCATCAACGTATTTTGGTGCGCATTATATTGCATTAGAAAAGGTTGATGCAAAAGTCCATCCTGTTTACTGTATTGTTTTCACCATTTGAGGTTCGACTGGCGGCTATATCCTGACAGTAGTACATGAGACAGATAATCTGTGGAGAAAAAAATGTTCCTCTGGCTCCTCCTAGTTCTCCTAATGGCATTTGCAAGAATCCACCGGGCCTGAATAAAAAAAAAAAACAATCAGAGCAGAGAAACACAGAAAGACGGTTTGGGCTGGTAGCTTGAAGATACTGGATAGTTGAGTCTCATTCCCAGCCTTGATATTTGACGTCCTAACTGACGTCATTAGCGCAGCAATGTGAGAGTGGCATCAATCTTCTCATCTCTTGGCAACAAAGAAAACCAACTTATTATAAAAATGTCAAACTATTAGTGTACTCTGCTGTATCAGCTGTATTATAAAATACAGGAAAATATAAGGAAAATATAAATATGAAACTGATTATTAGTATCAAAAGACTCAGATGAGGCCATCCAGCAGTGTCTCTGCTACTTCTAGTACTACTATTGGTACGTTGACTACAGAGAGTGCTACTGTTGCCTCTGCCAATCTGATTATTACTACTATCACAAGTATTTGCTGTTAGAAGTAATGACAACTACATATAATAATGAAATATAGCTGTTCACCCCACATGTCTGTGTCTTTCTCCAGAGTTATGCAGATGGATCTCAGTACATGGCATCACATGACAGTCTCTCACCGCCGTACGCCAACTCCAGGCTAGCAGGTACGCCACAGGCCGTGTGTGTGTGTGTTGTTATTATTTTACAGTGCACTCCTTTCTTTCCATCTACTTTGGATCCACTGCTATGTTGGGTTTGATCTGACAGTGTGTGTGTGTATATGTGTGTGTGTGTGTGTGTGTGTGGGTGCAGAGAATTAGTGAAACACTATCGTACACTGGAGGAGACAGGTCATCTGGCATGCAATTTTTCTCTCTCTCTCTCTCTCTCTCTCTCTCTCTCGGCCTGCTGTGTGGAAAACGCTAGGCAGTGTGTGCTCATTTACCCATGATGCTCTCTGCCTCTGGCTCTCTCCGAAGTGGCGCCAGTTGTGAGCAAATGGCCACTGACACAGATAATCTGCCTCTCTCACTCACTCACTCGCACACACACACACACACGCGCACACGCACACACATACAGAGCTTAATTACCTTTGACTGGATGCATCAAATATGGAAGATGTCATCTCTCAGCTATCTGACTCTACCTGCTCTTTCTCTGTCTCTCTCTCTCACTCTCTCTCTCTTTTTTATAGTTTTATAGTTTATAGTGTGCTCACTCTTTCTCTTGTGTAACATTACATCTTGAGTCTTCCATTTTGAAACCACAAACAGTTGACGCAAGTGTGTTTGACAGATTTTTTTTGGGTTGTACGGTATTTTACGTGTGTGTGTTTGTAAAAGAGATGCAAAGACTACCAACACCATGGGACTATACCTCTATATTAGTCATGTGTATCTCCATCACTGAGGCTGATGTGATACACATCTCAATGCAGTGCCAACAATCCAATACATCCACGATACAGATGCCAATGCAATAAGATTCGCCTCTATTGCGGTGCAGTACGGTTCAAACCAATTGGATTCAACGTAATGTAATTCAACGCGATATGATGCTAAGGAATATGATGCTAAGCAATTGGGCTGTCACCAATACTCACGTTCAAACAAATGACAAGCAATTTGTTGGAATGAATTTGAAAAAAATATAAGTCAGACGAGGTTGTTCACTTGCTCCATGCTTTGTATGATAGTGTCCTCTGTTTTCGTAGTAAACATTTACTTTTAGTTTAGCTTACTGACAGGTCAATAGGGCATGTCATAGGTCAATCTGCTAGTGGAGCGCCCTCTGCTGGTTTAAAAGGCAAACTACTTCAAGTCGTCTGTTGCACTCATAGACCGTACATTTTTTATTTCTTTAGTCTTCTTAAGGAGCTTGAGTTCAGAGTTCAGAGAGGATAAAAAACGTGTTACATTTTTCAATAATAAAGGCATAGGGCCTCTACTAATGATAATTATATATAAATAAACCAGATTTTACCGATGCAAAGATGTTAGAAACGATGCAGCCCAAATTGTATCTGATGCACTCTTTTTTAATCGGGATCGCATCTTGACCTTTAATGACGAATCTTACCACCCCAATTGTATATATATTATATGACCAAAATATACAGACACCTAATCAAAGGTTTGATGACACCTTAACACTTATCTTTGATTGCTGAACATGTCACTCCATAACTATGGGCATAATATGCTGCTTTAAAAAACCTTTGGTCTTCAGGGAAGGCTTTGTAAAAGACTTCAGAGTCTGGCTGCAGGGATTTGCTCGTATTCATCCACAAGAGCATGGGGTCGAGGTCAGGGGTCTGTGCCGGCCGGTCAAGTTCTTCGATGTCAAACTGGGGGGAAAATCTGGCTTTTTTCTTCCCTAACTTCCCTAAGCTAGCAGATTTCCCATCACTGGAACAAAGCGGTCTGGACCAAACCATGAAAACAGACCAAAGTTTTTTTTATCCGTATCTCCAAAACTACAATCTATTTGCTCATGGCTTATAATTTGCCACAAACCATAATAAACACAAATCCCTCACACAGTTTGTTGTAACTATTATTTTCCTAATAAAACTTTGTATTGGTCTGTTAAGATTAAATTTGTGTATTCAAACAAAAGTATCCCATTGTTTCTTTAATCAACTGAAACAAAATGAAAATGAATGAATGAAAATTTTAATAAAATAAATATATATTTTTTATAATTACAAGAAAATTGCTAATTCCTAAGATAGTCCAGTTAGTTGTGGATGCACACTAACAAAAGACATAAAATAAATGAAAAAATGAAAAACTTTGGGTTTTGGGTTCTTTGCTAGAATGATCCATTGTGTGTGCGATGTGTTGTGACAGTGTTGTGATTATGGTATGTAGCTGCAGAGGCAGAGAGGGAAGAGACGACGCAGAGTCAGAAATGGAAATATTGTATTCTTCATCTGGCACACGGGAGCTGCAATTTACTTTGATAATGATAACGCTAAGAGACAGAGACAGCTAGGGATATGGAACACACAGACACACGCACACACACAGTTTCACCATTGCTAACACTATTGTAGAAAACATCCTCTTCACTTTATACCTGTGACTGTTCTGATCTGGGTAAATCAGACTGTCTCTTATGTCAGTTGGCTTTTCTGTCTCTTTTTTGCATGTCCTTATGGGAAACGTAGTGTTTCAGTATCGATACAAAACCACAGAGCCTTCATTAATATCAGTGATGACGTATCGCCCAGTTCTAAGTGCGAAAGAGCAACAAGACTACTTCTTTCCACAAATGTTGGACCAGTTGCTTGGACCAGTTGCTTGAGTTAGTTGGTAGATCGTTGCTAAGGCATTACAAGGTGGTCCTCACTATGATGTTGCAAGGTGGTTGAAAAAAAGGTTTTCAGGGTACAGTAGTTGCCAGACCATTATTGGTCATTGTTAAAGTGTTGCTAGAGGGTTGCTAAATGGTTAATTTCCACATGTCAACAGATATCTGTGTGTGAGTGCCGAATCTGTAAGCATGGGTCCCTTTGCTTACGGATTCTACAGTCATTTTGGCGTCGGAAGCGTTCTGGTTTCTGTACGTAGTCCGAGTAGTATTGACTGGTCAAATTTGAGTGTGCTTTGGTTGCATGCAGGTAAACAGTCAAAACTAAAAAGGTGGAATGTATTGGGCAAAATGCAATCTCGGAACGCGTTGGCTATTGTCTGATGTCAGTTTAGCTTTTTATTCACTGTAATCATTTATCTGCATTTATATATAGATATATGTTTATAGAGGTTAGCCAAAATTTGCTAATTTGCACCAGAAGCCCCCGAAACATTGCCTGTTGCCCCCAGAGGCTAAATCACCATTAGACAATAGCTGATTGGTTCCAAAATTGCGTAGGTATTGCTTTATGATGCTAAGGGACATTAGGCTGCACCAGGCTGCCCCTTTTCTTGCAGGATACGTTATTCTCTTATTAACTTAATTCGCTACTCAACTCACAAACTACTTTCATCTGCTCACCTTGGTTTTCCCTTCAGTACTCTGTTCCTCAGACGCACACACCTACTCTGGTCTGTGTCTCTCCCACACACACACCACCTCTTTCTGCTTCTCTAGCTACCCGTATGTGTCATTGTTGACTTTCTTCAGCAGTATATTTTGTAGTATGGAATATATTCATGAACCAAACACTAGCTCTTGATAGGCGTTTTCTGCACGATTTATATATTTGTAAGTCACCCAAGGGTGTGGGAGATTGTCCTCTAGTTAAGTGATTGCTGATACTGTGAGTGAGAGATGCTTTGTTGAAGCAACGGCACAACACACAGTGTTAGAGAGAAAAGTAAAACATTTTTTGGTTCATTGTGAAACTGTGGTGGGACAAATTAGACTGTGATCTGGGTGATGGCTGTGTGCTTGCTTCGTGGTTAAAGTGTTTGCTATGGTGAAACTAGCTCTATTTGGGACTATCAGACCTACTGGGTGGGAGAAATTAACAAAACAAACATTTGTCAAACCAATGAGTTATGTTATCCTTGAAGCCCTTTTCTCTTGTAGGTTTGAGACTTGGGATTCTCACCTGAAATGAACTCAAAGTAAAAGAAGAAAGAAACACTGCAGAGTTTAATGAACCAACCTGAACACGTTGAGTGTGAACGCAGCCTCTCTCTCTCTCTCTTTCTCTCCCCCTCTCTAACCTTGTCTGTCTTTCTTAACCCCCCCACCATCAGATTAGAGTGATGTTATGCTCTAGATAATCAGCGAAGGGATTAGTGTCATCTCAGCGACCCCACTAGATTAATCTGCCGACACACACACACACACACGCACACACACACACACACACACACACACACACACACACACACACACACACACACACACACACACACACACACAGAAAAACCACAGTGATCTAGCAATCAGATGTGTGTGTTTTTTGAGTAAATGTGGCCTTGCACTTACATATATGTTTATATAGGTCCATGTACAGTTGTGTTGGTGCTTGTGTGCATGAATATGTGTTTTTGTGGGTATCTTCATGTGACTGTGTGTGTTTTAATGACTATTGGATCTGTGTATGAATTTGTGAAGCAAGCTTCTCTGTGTGTACGTGCGTTTCTGTGGCAGGATACTGTGTCAGTATCTGAGTGTGTGATGTAAGCTTCTGTATGTACGTGTATTTATGTGGTTAAAGAAGCACTGTGTGTGTGTTCTTTGTGTGAATGAGTGTGTGTGCCCTTGGTGTGTTTCGATGTGTGTGTTCATGTTCACTTAGTCATTTGTTGTGTCTGTACCTGAGTTTGCAATGCTGTCTTTTATGTTTATATGTATGTATGTGTATGTGTGTGTGTTGTTTTTTGTGTGTATGTTCAGTGCGTGTCTGCTTGTACATAGTTTTGTTTTTGTGTTTGTGATGTGTAAACAAGTGCATGCACACATGTACTTGCGTGTGTGTCTGTATTCAGTCTGTCTGTCTTTGTATCAGTGTGTGTGATGCTGGCCTTCATGTGTATATGCGTGTGTGAGGATACATGTATATCTGGGTGTGTGTGCGAATGTGAATGAGCTCTTTGACTTGTGTGTGTTTTTGTGTCTTTAAGATTGTGTGTAAATGTGAAGGTATTGTATGAGTCTACCTTTCATGTGTGTATATGTGGTTATACAGTATGTGTGTGTGTGTGTATCTACCTATGTGTAGTTGCTGTGCAGAGCAGGTGCACCACCCTGAACCCCCCCGTAACTGTCACCTACATAGTAAATGAGAGGCTCAGTGGTTTCAGCCTGTAAGCACATTCTGCTCTGTTATAAATAAACGATCTGATGTGGCTTCAGTCTGATTATGATGCACAGCGGCTTCATTCTACCAGTTTTCTGCCGCTTTTATTCTGCAGTTTAAAAACTTAATGTGTCCAAGAAAAGGTGAGAGAACACAGAGGAGGGGGTATGGCCACAGTTTTTGGCTGATTGTCAGCAAGCGGCCTCTGGGATTGTTCAGGGTTTATTGCTTTGAAAGAGCATCTTAAAGGAAAATCCTCTTGTTTTATTTGCCAACAGCAGATCAGAAGATATCTGTTTTCATCTCTGTGCATCCAGAGCCTAGCTTAGCACAAAGACTGGAACCATGGGGAACTGTTAGCTTAGGTGAAACAAAACAAAACAAAAAAGAGTCTATGGCCATGCTTGCACCTTTGCGAGGCTGTGCTGAGGCACAGGGGTGCTTTTTGGGCTAAATGCTAATGTATTCATGGTAACATGCTTACAATACTAATGTTCACACACTGATGTCAAGCAGACAATGTTTAACATCTTAGTTAATCAGTTCATGGTACTAAATGCAAGGTAGTTTAGCAGGTATCATAAACCACTGTAACGGACAAATACAAATTTTTACTTTAAGGATAAAAGTTAAAGGTGCAGTGTGTAACATTGAGGATGATCTATTGGCAGAAATGGAATATAATATTGTATGTTTTCATTAATGTATAATCACCTTAAAATAAAAAGCATTATGCTTTTGTTAGCTTAGAATGAGCCATTTCTATCAACAGAGGGAGTGGGTCCTCTGCTACAGAGTTCATCATGTTTAACTGTTTCAACAGTAGCCCAGAACGGACCAACCAACTACTGGCTCTAGATAGGGCCTTTGGTGTTTGGCGGCCACTGTACTTTCTTCTACATTGGACGGCTTTGCAATCTGCAACTAGATGCCACTAAATCCTACACACTGGTGCTTTAATGGATCACCAGAGTTTTTGGAAATAATCCTCAGAGGAATATGAATGTGTCCAATTTTATGCGATATTGAAGTCTGGACCCAAGCGGTGGACCAACCAACACTCCCATCCTTAGACCCAAAGTGCTAGCGTGACTAAAAATACACCCTTGAAAAACTCCAACAGTCCATCCTGCAGTCAGCTGTGTTTCGTTGACAGCAGAGTTAGGGCAGAGCTCGAACCTGGAAACCCCACAGTGAGGACAGGACTTTTGAGATGCTGTGTGCAGTCACTGCCCCCGGTGGTTGTTGGTCAACAAATATCTCCAGCACTAACTTCTGCTAAAACACAATGTCTCATTTTTACATTTCAGCTGTTCAGGAAACGAAATAGAAGATGCAAACGAGACAGCTTAGGATTTGTAACTGGAGTTGAACTGTCTGTTTTTATATATAAAAAAAATTCAGCATGAAACAGAAGCGTACAGTACATAAAGAAGTGGTATAAACCTGATGATCTTGGCTCCCTCCTCCTCCTCCTCCTCCTCCTCCTCCTCCTCTTGTTGTTTTTGTTGAAATGTAGTGAGTCAGCCGTCTGTCTCACCTCTGTGTGACCTTATTAATGAGTGTTGAGCCACGAGGCTGGACCCCCTCTGAGGAGGTCACATCTGGACACTTTATATAGAAATACATATCTGTCTCTCTCTCTCTTTCCGCCTTTCATCTGTCTGTCTCTCACTCCGAATTTTGTTCAGTTTTTGTTTATTCTTTTCACTTTTAATCAGATATTCACTTTTCTAGCTCATCTTTTCTCTGTATTTTCTAATTCTCCATTTCTCTCTTTTTTTTGCGTGTATGTGTGGAGAGTAAGTCAATTTCTCTCTTTATATGAGCATCATATATTTGCTTCTCCTCCTCTTTTTGTGGGTCCTTTCCTCCTTCACTTTTCCCTCTCTCCCTCTTGTCCTTTTCTCCTTTTCCTGTCCTCTGTCTGTTTTGTATTTCCTCCCCTTCGTCTCTGTATCATCCTCCTCTCTTCTCTTCTTCCCCCATTTCTCCTCCACATAGACCGGGCCCTCCTGTCTCCCTCCCTACACCAGGAGCCTCTCACCTCAGCTGGGTGTGGTGCCAAGGTCGTCCCCCTGTCTCTCCCTGCTGGGTCTGGGTCTTTGTGCTCAGAATGTTTAAATAGAGAGGAGAGGAGTGGAGGAAACAAAAGAGGAAAGGAGGAAACACATTAAGAGAGAAAAAAGGAGAGGAGGGGAAATGTACTGACGCAAATGATCACCTTCAGAAAATAACAAAAACTTAAACAAGATCATAGGGTTGTAACTAACATCATTGTCAATGAATCTGTCCATTTACAATTAATCCACTATTTATAAAATGTCACAAAATAGTAAAAGAAAAATGGCCCAGAGCAAGGAAACACCTTCAGATATTGTCCAACCAACAGTCCAAAGATATTCATTTTATGATGGAAATAAGAAAACTAAGAAAGATTAGCAAATCATCACATCTGAGAAGAAGCTGGTAACAAAGAATGTTTAACATTTTTGCTTGAGAAAATGACTTAAATGATTAATTCGTCATCAAAACTGTTGGTTCATTCGCTTTCTTTTGTCTCTTTCTATCTGAATCGCTTGAATAAAGATAGAGGTTACATACAGCCACCTGTTACCACATGACCTAAGTTGGTCACAAAGCGACACTAGCTCTATTAACTGAATGAAGACCATAAGATGCAGTTCAAAGCTCTGAAAAGCTATACGTTTTAAGCTTTGAGTTCTTCACGAAGTGTTCCAAAAGGTCAAGAATCAACTTCTATACTCAAGTCTTCAAGTTAGAAGGGTATAAATCCAAGATGATAAGCAACATACATTTTAAAACATAAACATAAAACATCTATACCAATATACTTTGTTCAAATACAATTTAATTGCAGGTTTCCAAAGTGATTTTCAGGTTACAAATCAGGATATAAAACATTTAAAAAAAGACTAAATGAAGAGAGAAAAACACGAGTCGAAGTAAGCAACCAAAAATACCACAATAATTACACCCAGGTCCATAGGCACAATTATTTCAAATAAGAATAGGGAATGAAATATATTAAAATAAAGGTATTTTTTCTTTTAATATTCCTCATTTCCTGCTCCGCCCTCAGTGATTTTGTTTCTATTGTCTCTGCTGATTGAAACTCAACAGCAACCGTCTCATTCTCTGAGTATTTTGAATGGATGTCATGCATTGATTAGTGCTGCATTGACTTCAGTGCATTAATGCGGACGCACAATGTAAGCCACTGCGGAGTATTTAGTATATTATTGTTTTGAAGGGGCTGTGTATCACATGTAAATTGTCTGTGTAATTAGATCTGACATAGTAATAATAGGTCTCGTCAAGGCGAGAGGGCGGAGGGTGGAAATGTAAAACGTACACTCTGAAAGCGGCGGTTCATCGGGGAGCACTTCAGGGTTCCTGATCGGGGAGGGGGGAAATGTCTTGGAGTATTCTGTGACGAACGCTTTTAGGTTTCTTGAAGATCTGTCAGAGTTAATTACCACTTTTTGAAAAGGCTAATAAAGGAAATAGTGAAGCTGAGGCACAACCTACTGTGGGTCTTCAATTGTAGAGGCAGGTGGTGTTAGTGGGGTTCAAGCCCACATACAGAGATTTTGCTATCCACCTGAATTTACTGCCAAAGTCCACCCCATCCATCAAGAAAAAGACTGTGGGAGAATTTGTAATGTTTTTCCTTGTCTATCTATTCGCACAGGTGTTTGCATGTGCTAAAGAAAACTACCATCTACACAAGATCCACCTGCTGCTTGTAATGCTACAATGGGTGCGCTGGGTTTACCTATGCGGCAAAAAATTCTGTAACCTGAAAGCTAACATACTGTGTGCAGATTGTTCAACAAGTAGTTTGATCAGGTTTGCAAACCTTGATCCCTAAAATCAGGGGGACCTTCACATGTAATGCAGAAGAACTCCAGTGTTATAGCAGAACATCCTCAAAAGAAGCTTCTACACCTAAACCACCCAAAAAGTCTCCTTCATGCTTAAAATAGCTTCATGTGATTGATTCTCCATCTACAGTAGGACTAAACAACAATCTTTTTTCATGACAGTATGACCATCACAAATCACATGGAATCTGATCTTTTCCAATTCTGATTTAAGCCATGTGGTCCAAATGAGTTGATTGCCAGAATGACACAAGCATTTGTTGATCTTACGCCCCATATCGGCTGGATTTTTTCTATCTATCTATCTATCTATCTATCTATCTATCTATCTATCTATCTATCTATCTATCTATCTATCTATCTATGTCCCTCTGTTTTTTCTCATCTGCCTGTCTATCTATCCATCCATCTGTCTGTCTTCTCCATCTTCTGTCATCCATCCAGATGAGGCCTCTGGAGACCAAGCTCGGGTCATTCATGTTAGACTCTGTGTGTGTGTGTGTGTGTGTGTGTGTGTGTGTGTGTGTGTGTGTGTGTGTGTGTGTGTGTGTGTGTGTTTTCCTGCCTCTGTGTGTGTGTGTGTCCTTTATCTTTCTATCTCTGTATGTCTCTGCTGCTATGTGTGTGTACAACTCGTGTGTGTGTGTGTGTGTGTGTGTGTGTGTGTGTGTGTGTGTGTGTGTGTGTGTATGTGTGACAGACTGTGAAATGGTGCGTAGTAGCACCTGGGCCCTTCAGTGTTGATTGATCGGCTTGGTCATGTGGAAGAGTCCCATCTGGCCAGCCACGCTACGGGTGTGTGTGTGTGTGTGTGTGTGTGTGTGTGTGTGTTTGTGTGGTGGAGAGAGAGTGCTTGTTTGTGTGTAAGAGGTGAGGGAGAGAGATAGAGATGTGCAGCATGAAACAGTATGTTTATTGTGAGAGTGAGAGAGGGAGAGAGAGAGAGCTCTTCAGTTATAACTGTGGCTCCCAGAGGCCAAAGATGAACTGTATTTTATTATCTGAGAGAGAGAGACAAGAGCTACATTCACATTGCAAACATTAAAGGATAATGTCGCTGTTTTTTAGAACCCAGAACTTTGTTTTCATAAGAAGTGTTTTGGTATCGGGCTGTTTTTCATGGTTTTGGACTTTTAATGCAACAGCATACAGTGTTATTTTAGACAGTAGTGTGCTTCCAACTGTGGCAACAGTTACAGGAAGGTACTTTCCTGTTTCAACAAAACAGTGCCCCTGGGCACAAAGCTATGTAATCCATAAAGAACAGTTTTGTGTGGGAGAGCTTGACTGGCCTGCACAGATCCCTTACCTCAACCTCATAGGAGAGTCATTATTACCCAACATAAGTGGTCACTGATGATTGGGAGCATATCTCTGCAGCCAGGTTCCAAAATCTTGCAGACAGCCTTCCCTGAAGAGTGGAGGCTTCTATAGCAGCACATGGATGCCCATGGTTTGGGTGTTAAATAATACATTGTAATGTTCAGGTGTCCATAAACTTTTGGCCATATAATGTCTGTTTCTTTGGTTTAGTCTCACTCAACTCATTTGTAATTTTTGCAATTAAAAATGAATGTAAATGGAAACACAGGTTTTTCATTTTGGCTTAGTGGCAAACACTAGCACATGAATACAAAGAAAATGAAATGAAGCATGACAGGGAAAGATTTTGCAAATAAACTATTATTTCCTTCTGAGTGGACACAGTGTCGGTGTGCTGCTGCCTTTAATATTGCCGACATAACTGCTATATGGAGTGTGTGAACAGCAAAGAAAAAAGTCAATACTGTACAGTAACATAAATGCTGGCTTCCAGGAAAATGGGTTAAACGAAACAGGTTGCACTGAACAAGGGATCTTCATGAGTCTGTTACACTGATGAAGGCCGGATGGCAGAAAATATTTTGTGTTCTTCAGCATACATATACTCAGACAGGTTTTAAAGCTGCAGTACTCAAATATATACACAATACAGTGTGTTAAATTACTATGTGTAATGTCTAAGGGCTCATTCGTAGTGATAGTAGTTCGTAGTTGCACAGCACCAAACAGCAGACAGACAGTTATAATAATGTGAACAGATAATTTATTGCAAACTTAATCACCATAGAAACTTGCATGGTTTGAAAATGTATTAATGCTGCAATAAACATCCTTTTGATCACATTTGTATGTATGACAATCTCCATCAACTGCCCTTAATTTTTCCTTAGTAACGCCAATATCATCATGAATGCCAGACCACAAATGGTAGAGCTTTGTAAAAGTCCCATGAATTCAGATATGACTGTTCAAACTGATGTCACATTGCCACAAATCAGATATGTATCATATTTAGAACCGTGTCATAAAATGGCGTAAATCTGAAATGATTTCACACGGACGCTCTGAGTTGTACACTAGAGACAGAAATCAGTTTAAATATGGAAATGAAACGAAATAAAAATAGGTGACAAAAAGAAAAACAGATGCAAGAGAGAGAAAGTGGGAGAGACAGACAGAAAGAGAGAAAGACAGAAAGAGAGACAGTGTGTGTTTTCTGAAACGAAGCCAACTGATAATTAATGCCTCTGACATCATGGTGCTCTAATTAAGCCTGGCATTCATTAAGCCAAGTGAGGGGGGTGTTCGTTAGTGGCTTTTTTTTTTTTTTTTTTTTTGGAGGGGGGATTTGTTAAGTCTTCATTGTTACTCTTTTTAGACAATAGAGACAGAGAAATGGTAGGAACAACAAAAAGAGAGAGGTGAGAATAGTAATGCAGAACTTTAAGGTAATGTAGCACAGTTTCTGGCAACCGTATTGGAGGTCCTCACCTTGTGGGCAACTGGAGCTGGGATCTTTCTATTCAAATTTAGAACTTTTCTGTCTGAACAGGACTTACCAGAAGTAGTTTATTTCTAAAAGGTCCATCAAATTGACTTTCTCATCAGGTGTTAGCTACATACTGTACATACATAGAGAAATAGATGCCAACTGTGTTATTATAAACACATATGGTATCTGCAACCTTTATATTGCTAGCTGTTAAACAAGAATTTCATTACAACCCGAGTAGCTAGCTAGCTAACGCAGTGCAATCTGTTTGTCGAGCTGATTCTTCTCGTACAACACAGACTTAAAAGGTGTAGCCTAATGAATTATGACAGTTCTGAGAAGCTAAATGACTAAGCTTAGCAAGTTAGAACTACAAAATGAGGGATGAATCTGTGGGAACAACAGAAGTTATGACTGATGGACCAAATGTTTTCAGATAATAGATACTTAGGACTAAGAGTGCTACGACTGAAAGCGCTAAAAGCAAATGATCTGGGCTAAATGAGCCAGAGCTTAAGTACCCAGTGCTAAGTAATTAGGGTAAAATTGGAAGGGCAAAGGGGAGCTAGGACCAAATCATTCCAGCTAGGCTATATAAAGTAGGCTAATTAGGGCTACATTAGATGGGGATTAAGTATTTGGCGTAAGGAACCAAGACTAGGCTACAGGGGCAAGGACTAAATGAGTTAGAAATGAAGGACCAAAACTAAAAGACCAGTCCTTAAGAAACTAGAAATAACAGAGACAGGGGTAAAGGTTAGGGATTGACCCTGAGCAAGACAAGATCTAAAAAACGTAGGACAAAATACAGCTAATGTAGCTTCAACAAAAGGTGCTGGATTAGACGCGAAGATATCCACTAAAGGGGCTACAGGACTAAAGGATTAGGTTTTCCTGGCTAAAGGAGCTACACCTAAAGAGGTTTCCCACACGTCCTGGAAAACCTAAAAATTTAGAGACTAGTTATCTAGTTATGGAAACACCTGGAAATTGATTAAAATGATCAAATATCCTGGAAACAATCTATGTTATCATGGACTTTTTTATTGTATTTTACCGTGTGCTGTGGCCAAATTAATGTTACGGTTATAGGAAAACTGTAATCTATAGACTTTTATGACATGAAATAGTAGGTAAACACAGATGTCACCGATGATAATAATCAAAGTTATGTTCCTCCAGGTCAAACAGAGTATGGACTTGGAAATGCTCTGCTACACTAAATGGAATGGAGCCTTTGTTAGTATCATTGGTAACACCCGTGTTTACACTACTATTTCATGTAAAAATGGCTGTGAAAAAGGTCTATTCGGAAAGCGGAAAATTGGCCATGGTGAGAACAGCCAAGTGCGGCACAAAAGCGAGCTAACACGAGGTGTTAAATAAACGATGACCACCGTTTTGCGCAAGTGCTTTCCTGTATTGTCAAGGAAGACTGCTAAAGGACTAGAGCAAAAAAGGCTAGTTAGAAGAGGGTTAAAGGTCACTCGCAAAGGAGCAAGAACTAAAGGACGTGATCACAAAAGGCCAGTACTAAAGGTAAGGTTGAAAGACGACTTTGAAGACTAGAGCTTAAAGGGCTAAAGAAAGAGATCTGACAGAGCTGTTACTTCAGGAGTAAAGGTAGCCCTAGAAACAAATAGAGGCAGAGGAAAATACCTAATGGAGAAAGGATGAAACTGCAAGGTTTGAACAACTGAAGGACAGGAACTAACTGCGCTTTGGGACTACTAGAGTTATGTCGGACATCACTATACAGTAGACCAGTTGGCAATGGCGAGAGAAATACATTGGTCATCAATCAAAAACGTTGGTCAAAGACACGACCTCTGACCTCTGATATTTATATATCTGGCAATCAAAGACAACCTGTATCAAAAGTCAGGAAGTGATTGGGGAAAAAAGAAATGATAAGGAGAATAAAAAAGACTAAGACAAAAAAGAGAAACAGTCAAAAGTGAAGGCCAAGAATGAAAAAAAAAACAGAATCAGAGACAAAGAGAAAAAGAAATTGAAATAAAGTTAAAGAATAAAATGTTTCATTTATGACAGAAAGCGTACATTTATAATGCTGGAAAAAAGGAAAAGGGGTGAGTAAACCACAGTGAGAGAAAGTGAGAGGTGCAAAATGAAAAGTAAAGTTGGGATCCCTATCCATTTTTTTGATCGGAGGATTTTCTGATAGCTAATTAGGCATGGAGGGCCAGCCATCGACAGCTGCATTCATCATCATAAAACGTAATAATTAATGACATTCCAACAAAGAAAAATATGCAAATGAGCTCCCCTCATTAGCATTTTCATATTCAGCTCCCATAATGCTTTTGCTGACAAGGTTGTAATTAATGAAAATTCATGTCTCTTAGCCGAGGTCTAGATTGGATCGCATTCATTCGCAATCCCCCAAACGAGAAGTGAAAAAAAAAAAAAAAACACAACGGGGATCACTGCCAAGTTTTTAGGGAGACGAGAGGGAGGGGTGAGGGATGCAGAGAGAGCGAGAGACAAGACGAGTCAGAGAGAGGGAAGAGAGAGAGGAAAATGGAGATGGAGGAAGGCAGATGGCGAGAGATGAAAGGAAGACGGGCAGCGAGAGAGAGACACATAAACAGAGTTGAGGAGGAATAGAAAGAGAGACCTGTACTGATGCAGAAAGTTGCAGAAAAGTGGGATGAAAAACAAAGAGTGACAGGTGAAGAAAGAAAGGATGTGGGAAAAATTATGAATGGAGAGAGACAGAGTGATGGAAAGAAAGAGCAGTGGAGAATAGGAAAACTTTGGGGTGGGCAGATTGATAGTTTGGTCTTGAAGTATGGATTTTCAAGGATTAATAATTACCTGCTCAAAGACCTTTTGGGCCCCTGTTTTTCACTTCTCAAGCTACATTATCTGTGGTCATCCACATGTTTATTTATCCATACAGTTTAAAGTTACAGGGACAGTGCTCATTAATGAACATTTCTGTAAATGTGCCAGTTTAGCCATCTAGTCCCTGGGCAGGTGTAATGGCACAATGACACTCACAGGAGATTTGAAATGAGTTATATGTGTTACAGTCTTTGATAAGTGTTAGCAGACTGTTCCACAGTATTGCATTGCAAAGGTTGGATGGAAAAGGCAAAATTCTGAGAAAGTTCCACAATTTCGCAAAAAAAAGTTTTTAGGCTCGCTTGAGGTGGATTCTGCCTTTTTTCGACAAAGAGTTAATGCGCTTAATGGGAGACAGGAACCCTCTTTTCCGAGTAAGTTCTGACATAGCAAACATTTAGCTCACGCGACTGATCAGCTGGTTTTGCTCCGGCTGTCTCCTCGTCGCTCCCACGGCTCTGTTATACTTTGATGATGGAACCATACTACCAGCATTCATTATTAACGTATGTATATTTTAAATAGTATCGGCAAATTTTGTATTTCAGCCAGGTGGAGTTTTTTTCTGACTCCTCATGTAAAGTCATGTAAGTCAGTCAGTAAATCTATTTGACTTGAACATGGTAAAGTGTGTGTGTGAGTGTGAGAGACAGATAGAGAGATAGTCCTTTGGGAAATGCTGCCGTACACCTGTGAAAACGTAGAGTCAGAGCTTCTCTAAGAGCTTATCGCTGTGTAGTGTGTGTGTGTGTGTGTGTGTGTGTGTGTGTGTGTGTGTGTGTGTGTGAGTGAGTGAGTGTGTGTCTTTCTTTCAGATGATACTGACAGATAGCAGTATCTGTGGCTTGGCACCTGAACACAGCTAATAGTGATATTTTGCTCTTCACTCTGCAGCAGCTTGTAATTGTCTTCAGCTTCTGTAATAACAATATTCAACAACATGATGTCAATCTGCAGCGCTGCTCCTGATGTCCTTTGCTGGTTTGCTGGTAAACATGTGGTTGTTGTGTCCATCACTGTGGCGTGTCCATACTTCATGGTTGAGGTTTCATCAGGTTTGTTTAGTGTCCTCTGTCCTTAAAGTCCCCTCCACTCATTAATTAGTGTTTCTTCTTGCCCCTACAGTGTGCTGTGTGAATGCTGTCTGTGCAGAGTTTGACTCTAGAATGATGTTTTCACATTCATCTGCTGAAAGTGGAAAATTTCTCTGTGCTCACTGAAAATCTGATTTTTAAGGGGCGGGGCCTTCCAGCATGATTTGTGACATCACAAATAGTTTAGGAAGTTAGTCCTGGTCCAGTATGCAACTTTTTTTAGTTAATTCTACTTTAATGCCTTGCTACGATTTCCATAAAGAGTTGATATTATAGACTGATTTGGCCGCGTATACTTGTTGGGTGAAGTAAATTGTTCCTGTGATTAACTGTAACATGTTAACACTCTTTACATATGCCTTTTTTGACATGATGACACCCAATCATAAGTACTTCAGACAATGAGCAAAATAGGCAATACACACTACTTACTTCAAGATGGTAATAAATATCTTCATTCATGGTAATTTTGTGATCACACACTTTAATTAGCACTTTACTTCTACTTGATTTTTTTTCCTGCCATACCTTTATTTAAATGCCGTTTTTGGTGACAACACCTCTGACACATCCTTCACACAGCCAATCAAATGACGTTTTCTGTGTGTTATAAGCTTTTTAAAACGTACAGTAAACCTACCTTTTTGAACTAGGGCATTATAGGGCTGCACAATTAATTGAAATATTATGAAAATCGCAATATAGCCAGGTGCAATATCCAAATTGCAGAAGCTGCAATTTTTTGATAAATGTAAAATGTAACAAACAGCATTATAATGAAGTACTGTAATGCTGCAGAGATGACCTGCCCTACAAATCTTGTCCTCCAGATGTGAGAAAACCCCAACAACAGTCACGTCATCATAATTTTATTGCTAAAATGATCATTCCCACTAATCGTTAATCATATTGCAATCATAATATCTGTCAATATGATTGTTTTTACCATATCATGCAACAGTCAATATTATTTCAACAACCAGAGGTGTAGGACAGGGGAGAAAGGGGACTGAGTAGAAGATTCTAGAATTAATAGCCATGGATTTAGGGGTTGGGGGGGGGGTCTATAGAGAATGCCTGTGCATTGGATCCAGAATTGTGTGCTACGCCCCTGCTAAAAGCGGTACCAGTCTATAGTGCCCATTGCAATTAGAATCCATGCCATTTTTAATGCATTTTTTGAATATGTGAAGGGGCATGTTTGAATTTTGCGCATTGAGCATCTTTGACTGTCTTGAAAAGTGCTTTAAATGAAGTTTTTGAGATGTTAAAACGGCAGCAGCGTAGAGTGAATTTCAAACTGTTGAGACCCTCAGTAGATAGCAGACAATGAGAGGGAAAGAGAGGGAGGAAGCACATTAATCCATAGGAAAAATAAAACTCTACAGATTAGATGCCTCTGTTGAGGTTGGAGCAGGATAATCTCTGTAAAGTGCTGTTTGTATGTCGGCTTCAACCTCCAGATAATGTCTGAGTGAATAGTGTAATGTAATACCCTAATGATGTGCACAGTTATAACCACTGTTATTTCAGCTTTTGATGAAAACTAAATACAGCCTCTTCTCCCATGATTTTAATTGTTAACATGAATTATTCAGTTGGTGACCTGGTGCTTATAAAACACTGCGATCTATGAAGTAATCACATTTTTGTAAAATATGTAATTAGTCCTTTATTATATAGCTTATTGGAAATAGAAAGACAGGTGGTTCTTCACTTTAGAGGTATATTTGTGTCCAGAAAACACACAACACACAAAAAATGAGCATGTAAAGAATCCAAACATTTTAACATAGTTTCTGTAGAAAAAAACACGCAGACTGTCGAACATGAATCCACACAAAGCAGGCGGAGGAGTCGACACTGCAACGATGCTGGAATACTGATATGTTCTCTCTCTGTGTGTGTGTGTGTGTGTGTGTGTGTGTGTGTGTGTGTGTGTGTGTGAAGTGTTGGCACGAGATAGCAGTTGCCCCCTGGGCTTTGCCAACGTGGCACTGCCCCCTCTGCAGCAGCATGGCACAGTCTCTGTCTTTGTTGTGAAACTGGCTCTATGTGAGTCTGTGTGTGTGTGTGTGTGTGTGTGTGTGTGTGTGTGTGTGTGTGTGTGTGTGTGTGTGTACCCTGGAAAGAGAGGTATCCAAAAAGAACTAACAGAAGAATTATTAAAAAAAAATGTTGAAACAAACCAGTCGTTTGTTCAGACGAACTCAACATTTGGATGCTGAAAAGTGAAAACACGACGTGTCCTGTTTGGATGTGTGTGTGTGTGTGTGTGTGTGTGTGTGTGTGTGTGTGTGTGTGTGTGTGTGTTGTATTGATTCTGTTGATTCTGGCCTATCTTCTATGTAGTTTTTATTTTTTTAAATACATGTATTGACTGACCGTTTGGGTCACTTGTTTGGAACGTTGAATTTTGACTCCCTCAAACATTGAATATGAAGAGCTGGGTGGGGTTAAAGTCTCAATGTGGAATGTTGTGCATTAGTCTCTCTCTCTCTCTCTCTTTTTATCCTTTCTCCTTCTTCCCTCCACTTCTTCCCTCCATCTCTATTTGTCTTTATATCATTTGCTTCTTTCCTTTGTTTATTCTTACCTTACTCTCCTTCTCTTTCTGCCCTCTTTTCCCTCCTTACTTCCCTACATCCTTTATTCCTTCACTCCTTCACTTTATTCCTTTCTCCATTATTTTTTGTTCCTTGCCTTTATGTCTTTCTCCTTCCCTCTTTTTTTTCTGTTTCACCCAGCTGTCATCTTCCTTTCCTTCCTTTCCTTCCTCAACCAGTCCTTCCTCTCCATCTTCTTTCCATCTTTCCTTCACTCCTTTGTCTTTTACTACCCTTTCCCACTTTTCGTCCCTCCCTCCGTACATCCCTCGTTCACTTTTCTCTCCTTTCTCTTTCTTTCCCTTCTGTCCTTTTCATTACATCCTTTTTTTATTTTTCCTTTCCTTTAATTTACTTCTTTTTTTTATTTTCTACTCTACTGCTAACCTCGTGCCTGTGAAGGCACTGGGGACTCCATGCTGCTGTGGTGCCTTTCACTCTGACTCCCTACCTCCCGAGAGGGTACTGCTCTGTAACTGACCTTTAACCCCTCCCCTCTGTTTACTCAGGCATATTTAAGAATCTAAGATTTACTATAATACATATTACTGTAAATGAATGTCCCACACACTGAAGGAATTTGAAAACTCCCTGATGTCCTCAGCAGATTGCACACCAGGATGTAGCTATTATTCCTGGTAAGGCATAACTGAGGTTTTTTTTTACTGTAAGATGCTTCATGTTGAGAAAACCACTTTTTTAAGTCCTGTACATGTCAGGTTTGATTGGCTGATGTGTCATCAGTGCTGAAAATAATGAAATCTCTAATACTCAGTGTTACACCAGAATTACACAAATACTGTATCTCTTTCTTACTACTAGGATTACTCGCAGTTAATTCATTATGTCTATTACTGTAACTGTGTGTGTGTGTGTGTGTGTGTGTGTGTGTGTGTGTGTGTATGTGTGTGTGTGTGTGTAGAGGTGCCCTCTTTGTGGTTTTGTGTAAACTGAACATGTCTGTTTTGTCTGAACAGATGTTTCCTGTGGCAAGTTTTTAGGTAACAGCCTCACCAACACTCTGTGTGTGTGTGTGTGTGTGTGTGTGTGTGTGTGTGTGTGTGTGTGTGTGTGAGAGAGCAAGCACCAGTTTTTGAAAGATATACAGTATATCCATATGTATGTATGTATGTATGTATGTAATGCATTTTAGGTTTTGCTGCAGTTGTCACTCTTGTTTGAACTTCAGTGGCAGGTACCGGTCTGTTCTGTGATTGGCTGGAGAGGTGAGGAGCAGGAACACAAGGGGCTTTATGCCGCAGACGTCATATGGATTATATGTAGGGGTGTGAGAAAATATCTGCATATTAATATATGAATAAATAGTTTTGTGAGATTGCATTGAGTCTCATAAACACTATATTGATTGTTGTGTTTAAACCTCTAACAGCTACTATAGCAGTGTTGTAAACGTAAACTGAGGGCTGAGATGTTACGTGGACTGTGATCAGTATAAATTCAGATCCCACTGTTCTGGTTGCATGAAAGACAATTTTTTACACAGATTTTATGCATGTGGTGGTGTGTCCTTTGAAAGTTTTTCTAAAATCAAAATTTAAAAAATCGCTCTATATCGTCTTAGTTACAGTATTGCAATATATCGCAATATACTGTGATACGTTTTGTTTTGCCAGACTGCTAATACAGAGGCCTAATTTAATGGTAGAGATGGGAAATATTTGTGTTTAATTACATTGAATATCAGCCTTTAGCCGATATGAGGCAGAAAGACACAAGCACACTGAATGGAAAATGGCTTAAATAGTTCCATCTTTCTTTCACTATAATAAACACAAAATGTGTGGCTTTATCAGGGTTCCCAGGCACCCTGGAAAACCTGGAAATGTATTATTAAATGACCAAATATCATGGTAAAAATCTTTTTTGTCCTGGAACATTTGAATTGTATTTTAGCCCTTTACTCAGATTTTAGGCCTCAGATATTTTGGTGAAACTCGAAAATTCGACTGTTCAACAGGATGAGCTGCCCGGTATGACACTTCATCAATAGGAAAAGGAGTAATAAAACTGGAATTGAATGTGTCAATACTAGGCCTACCGGTAAATTATATGACCATAATATAAGGCTATGTTTATGAGCAAGTGCTCTCTTGTATTGTCAAGAACACTCCTGGAAAATGATTTCTTAAAAAGAGTGGGAACCCTGTTTGAAGTTTCAACAGCTTTTGGGTCCACAGAGAAACAAACTAAGTTAATGTTTCACCTTTTTCTAAAAATTAATGAAGTTATCTACAAAGATTTCCCCACAGCATCACCATTAGTTTCCATCAGACGTGATGGGCTTGCTGTGAATTTTAGGATATAAAGGCAACCCTGATTCTTTTCTCAGAATTATGGTCACAGGGACAATGGGCAGCTCTGAGGATCTGTCGTCTTTAACACTGACGATATCAGTGTTGTCAGTAATATTTTTGGGTATTAGTGAGAAGAGTTTACACTTGGTAATTCCAACATAGAGTATATTTTTCCAGATGTTGGTCTTTTCATGTTGATTCTAAAGCTAAATTGCTAAATTCGACGGATCAGACATTTATTAAATAAAAAACACATGTTCTAAAATACCTTTGAGCAGCATGTTGACCATCATGTAGAGATATACATTTATCAGAAAATATATTTCAAAAGTTAAATGTATGAAAACAAAAAAAGAAAACAAAAGTTTTTGGTGGCTAGGCCAAAACTCTCGTTGGCGGTAGGTTGTGTGTGGGTGGCCACGGCACAGGACAATAAGATGTTTGGATTGATGGTGGGGTTTTTCACAGCAAATGAAAAAGCTTCATCAAAAGATCTCATGAAGTTAAAAAGGACAAATAAAGACAATAAAGGAGTGACACACGCATTTGTTCGTAAAGAAATCCATCCAACCAGTCGCTGTTTATTATTACTTAAAATGAACACAGAGACGAATGCAGTTTTTTTTTAAAAACACACCGTAGTTGTAATGCACTCCATTCTCCCTCTTTTCTTTTTCTCTCTTTTCTCATTCTTTTAGCTCTCCCTCGTTCTCTCTCACTCAACCTCTCTCTCCGGTTTACTTTCGTCTCTTTCTCTCTCCCTCTCTCTCCCTGTACCATATGGTGTACCATGGTACATTTAGCTTGTCAGTGATAATGGATGGCCATGGAAGCCCAGTTTTGCTTTAAGCGCTAGCTTGCTGCTCGTTGTCTCTGTGTGTGTGTGTGTGTGTGTGTGTGTGTTGGATGATGGCTGCTGATGCTTTCGGCTGTGGGATGAGGGATCATGAAGCAAATTCAGCCCTAACATGCGCACTCTCTGTGCACACACGCTGAGCCTCGTTCATCGCAGTCGACGCTGCGGTCACTTCCGGGCATTCACGCGATCCCATTGGTCGATGACAGAGGTTGGATGCGAATCTGATTTTGCATTTCACGCCGCAGTTACACAAGAATCCCCTTTATACAGACTGACTTCGGCTTTAGCTCTTGTAGTTCTTTTTTGACAAGCAATGATTTTCAGCATTTCGCATGAATTGAGACACAAAACAACAGAGTGAGAGATGATCAGCTGTGTAGCTTCTTCTGCTCTGCTAATTCTGGAAAGAGGAGTTATTTAGAAATGGTTTAAAATGTCTATTTTTCTTTTTTTCCTGTGACACTATATATCTTCATACCAGCTTTTTAGAGTATTAGTGAGGCATCAAACCAACCAATCACATGGTTGCACTGTCCTTAACATTGGCTGCATGAAGCAACAATGATATATATACCCGTGACATTTTTCTGGCAAACACACCTTGTTTGTGGTGAGATAGGACTGTGGAGCATCAAGCGACCAAGCGTACATTTACTGAGAACTCGCAGACGGTCAAAGTTGTGAGGAATTCTAATCTAGGTTTCAAAAAACAAGTAAAAAAGGTGCACAGTGCATTTACATTTTAAACCTTTAATGCAGCTGTAATGGATATTTTTATAACAGCAATCAGGGAAGCACCGATACCAGTATTGGTTCCAATTCTATGCCCATGTACTCGTAATTATAATTACCTACTCTACAATCATCTACTACTCTGACACTGCACCCGATACCAATTTACGGCAGCTTGACGTTACGTAACCTCTCGTTAGTTGAGCAGGTAGGTGAAGGAGAAACAATGTCAGCAGTCTGGAGATATTTTAAGCAACTATTAGAACAACATTAGCAACAATTAATTTACAGTTACAGTCAGAAAGTGAGGAACATCTGGTACTTGGTATCAGCAAGTACCTAAATGCAACTACTTTGGTGCATTGATAACAACAATGTATCAAGTCACAGTGTGAAAACAATGTGACACTTTAAAAGATGTGACGCTCGTAGTGATGAACCTACACAGCTCTCCTCAGCTTTACAAAGTTTTACAGTAAATTTAAAGTCATCGTTTAACTCTCCGGCTGCAACCTTACTGCTTTGGTTCACCCTCAACGCTCTAAAACCCCAATGCACACTACCTGCTCAGAGCTAACAGAGGGTGAATATTGGACATACATTAATCAGGTGGTCAGAAACTAAACTCCAAATAAATAATAATGTTGCTCTGTGTCTGCTTGATGTGTAAATAAGCGACTGTTTGGAAACAAGTTATGTTAGTTAAGCTATATTAGCTTAAAAGTTCACTGTAGTGTTCACAACTTGTTTCTGCTGCCCCCAAGTGGCCACAAAAATCAGTTTGTGCAGGTTTAACTTATTCATTGTAAACAGCTGTTAAACAGAAAACATGTCGACATGTTATACAATATAACAGGCAACAAGGAGCTCAGAGATCAGGATATGGAAAACAGGAACTATACAGAATAAAATAAGACTAAGGAGGAGGGCTGTACTTTAGAAGGGATTTTGCTAAAATTTTAACATACAAAACATTTAAAACATAATGCTTTTTAACCTAATCTTTAATTCACTTCTGATTATTAAATAATAATAAGGATAATATAATAATTATATATATTTTTTCTTCCTACTGAAATGTATATTTTTTATTTCAAACCACTTGTAACTCCTTCATTGATTGTTTTTTGTTTCCTAGTCTGTCAGTGAGTGTGCTATTGATCATTAATATATTATCTGAAAGCCTAATGATCAGGTCATGATGCCGATCGGGGTTGGAAACCTCCTCCTCTCCGCCGGCAAATCAGTGAACAGATCCAAGCCTTGTCCTGCTTTTCGAACATGAAAAAACAGCTTGGACAGATTTTTTTCCCCCTTCCCCTCAGTACAATCCTTCAGTTATCCCTGGCATCGACCCCATCTTCGTCAGAATCATTATCGGAAACAAAACGGCGAGCAGAGCCGAGCTTCGTGGAAGAGAAAAGAGCAGAATACAGGAACAGGATGTCTCCTCTTCCTTCTCTCGTCCTCATCCTTCCTGCGTCCCTTTGAGAAGTGAAGTGAATGGAAAGCAGAAACAAAGGCACGAGACAAGAGACAGTGATTGTGTGCTAATACAAGAAGGTGCTTTAATTCCTGCAGAGCACAATTTGTCTGTTTGCTGGAGGTCTAAGCACAGTGTCACTCTTGAATACAGTTTGATACAGAAATATAAAATCAATAACCGAAACAAGATGATTAAAATCCATAAATGGACAGTGGAACAGGAGGGGGAATGCTACAATGGGCGCAGAATTAACACATTCTAAAATATATGTTTCATAAGCTATATTGGTGTTTTCGTAAAGTCTCCTGTATATAACAGCTCATGTAGAAAACTCTCAGACATGAGCACATGTAGTGAAAATCATAATACCCATGAGGACATTCTTTACCGGGGTCTCTGGGAGTACTGGTTGATGGTATGACGACTCGGCCTCCTGCATCCTGCTGCGACCCTGTCACACATCACAGCACAGACAGACACTGTTTACTGAGTATTATTGTTATTTACCGGACAGGACGATAAACAATATTATCGCATTTAATGATGACGCAAATTTATCATGGTGAATTTCCATTATTGTGATAATCACAAATTGTGACAATCGTGTCTAGCTCACCAGCATACAGTATATTTTCATCATTATTGTGATAATATCGTATTAGTAGTAGTAGTAGTAGTCGTATTAGTATCGTGGAATGAGATTTTCATACTGTCCCATCCCAGTACTTACCATGGCCTTTTTCCAAATAAAACATTTCTCAGCATTAAACTTGAGTTAGAAGTTGTGTTAGAAAGAAGTTGTGTCAAGATGACCTTCATCCAAATCATTAGCCTCATCACAGACAGAAACAGGAAGCACTCAGTCTTTGCAATATATTTGGTTCTAGAAGCTCGGGGACGTAGTATAGTAGCCTGTAGTAACTTATTGCAGGAATAGCTGCTGAACTGCTGTATCCAGTGAGCTAACCGCTAACTCGCTAGCTGTTGCTAGTCAGTCACAATAGCCCCTGGAGATTTTCTCTCTCTACTCTTCTGTTTTCTTCCCCTGTCATTTTCTTCCCCCCTTTATTGCCCCTTTTCATTCTATAAATAAAGTGTTTCAAAGACGGAGAACACATTAGCTCGTTAGCTTAGCTTGGTTGCTAATGGTTTACACAGTTTATTCAAAAGACCCATGGTACCATCGCCTCCTGTGTCGTAACTAACTGTGTGAACGCCATTGCTGTGTCATGGACACAGGAGGTTGAACGTGGCTCGACTTTTACAATACAGAACAAGTGGAGACTTATCGAATCTGAGCTGAATCCATAACAAACTGCAGCTGAACTGATTCGTATCACATCAGCTGTGAATGGCAGCGTATTGTATATCTAGGAGAGTGCTACTGAAGTTGACTGAGATTCCCTCTCCTCTCCTCTCCTCTCCTCTCCTCTCCTCTCTCCCTGCAGCTGTGTTCTCCTTTCTCTCTCCAGCTGTTGCCAACCAATCACCTGCTCCCCCTGCCACACACACACACACACACACACACACACACACAGTATAATTATAGGAGACGGGGCGCTGGCTGGGGATCCATTTGAACACATGAATAAACGAAAATGGAAGGATTTGCATACAGAACCCAAAGAGAGGTGATCGATCAGGAACAGCTCATTACTACATTGATTGATTAATTTTTCTGTCATTTTGATACTTTACTATGACCAATTTGGTGAATTAAGAGGATAAAACAAGTCCCCTGATGTTATACCCAAATAGACTGAATAAGAATGTTACATACATTAATAGTTCATGAAAACAAGCCTTAGTTTCCTGAAGTAAATACAATGGATAAATAGATAAAGTAAGTAAAGGAAAAAATAAATGAGGGAAATAAACCTTCAGGAAACCACATTATTTTATTCTTTCAAAATAATGGCAAAAGGAAAAAATAGTATCAATAATACATTTTGCAGTGTTTCCTCATTGTCCAATTCACCTCAGAGCAGACTGACCTCCATGATGGAGGAGCACCAGAGTGAGGAGCAAAAGGCTTACAATTAAAGACAGAACTGAAGGAGGAAAGGAGTGCAGAGAGCAGGGAACCTGAGAGAGAGAAAAAAAACTAAACTAGAGCAGCCAGGCTGCCAGAGTGGCCCACAAAGTTTCCCTGTGTATCACTGCCTTAATGTCCCGACCGTTGGTTGGTTTCCATGGCAGCAGACGAGGGTAAAGTGGTAGCTTTTCCCTTTTTTTTCCCACGCTTCCAGGGCAGTGCCATGTGAAAGCAGCGGGCAGAGTCTCTGCTGGCACACACTGAATGGGAACAGAGCTGACAATGAGCTGAAAAACCATGCTGTTAGTGTTAAACCACCCCAAATCTGCCAGGGTGACCGGTTCAAATCCCGCTCTACCTCAGTACGAGCAAGGGAGTGACACTGCCGGGTGGGTCAGCTCCCACCAAAGAAATTGTAATAATAGTCTGTCCAAGATGGTGTTCTGGTTTTGGTAAAATAGTTTAGTTCAGATGTTGTTTCGGATGCTGGACCTAATAAAACCAGCAGCTGGTTCCACACCTCTTGTTTCAGCAATTCAAATCTGTCTGCTGTTCTGTACTCATTGACGCCTGTTTCCATCGTTGGAGGAACAATCAACCAATCAGAGCTTTGTAGGTGGGACTAAGAATGGAGAGGTCATCTTCCTGTGCCAGTGACAGGAGAATGCAGCTATCACAGTTGCTGTGTTGACTGAGAATGACTCAGACATGTTATCAACTGGTTTGGGCAAATGAATCCCACCAAGCTAACATGAACAAGATGTCAAACAAGTGAATAATGTAATGAAAACAAAAGTTCAGTCTTTTTATCAGACTAGTCCCCGTTCTTTCTGATGTTCAGTCACATTTGAACTGCGTATGTGGAACGTTTTAACTTTGAAGGTTAGGTTAGCTTGCAGACACAGCTAGCTCTAGTTAAAGAATATATAAGCAGCACAATAATATTTATGAATGCTGCCAAGTTGAAAGCTGGTTTATTTGAAGTACAGCTGGTTGATTGGCTGCTTAACAGCTGCGAGCTAATGTTAGCAGGTTGCTGGAGGCTTTCAGTTGGAATCACACGTTCACCAGCGGCAGCATCAGTTCTTTGCTCTTCTTTCAATGAAGAAATATTCTCCAGTTCTGATGGAACTGATGCTAGCAGCATTTACCGTCTTTAGCAGTCGGGAATTTTACCAGTCACTCTTGGTTTTCACGCTCGCCTAGCGTTAATCCCTGCCCTTAGCTCATGCTGTAGCTTCCAGTAGTTCCTCAGGGGGCTCTGATTGGTCCCGTTCCGTTATCTCATCATTACGTGATCTTGCGAGTCCAGCTGCCTCGGAAGGTTAAACGATACCATATATGTTATGTTATGACAATAGAAGACGACATGAACACTTTCACCCATTCAGCTGTTTGTAACTGAACAATACGGCGTGAACATAGCATGAACATAGCATCAAGACCTGTTGAAATCCTTTTGGTCATCTGACTCATTGTTTTATTCTCAAAAAGCCTATTTTGTTGATCATATATGGCTGTTTGAAAAGTTCAATTGAGGTCTTAGCCGGTTAGAGATTTGATTATTGTTATACTTTTTGTTTCTTTGCGTTTCAGCAGATGGCAACGAAATGATGTCACTGTTGTTTCTGAGCCTCTGAGCATATTAGAGCTGTTTGCCACTCTCTTTAATTTCTGACCTGTGGTGAATGAATTTCAATAAGGCCTAATGGAGCCCACAGTGCATTTCTTTTTGTTGTTACAGCCGATACGGGTATTAACTTTTAGCGCTTTTCTTTTTTTCTCCTAATTTGTTAAGGAAAGCAGGTGACTGCCATCTCCGAGTTTCTACGTAGGCGCTCAGATGCCTCGTCTCTCCTCCCTCCTCAGTCTCCGTCCTTCCTCCTGCTGTCCGTCTATTTCCGCCCTCCTCTCTCCTCCCTCGCCGTGTGATGTCAGGTGGGGTCTGCCCTGCTGTGATGAAGCCGCTCTGATCACCGGCTCCTGAACAGTGTGTGGGAGCAGATATGTCATTATTCTGCAGCCAGGTGGTCGCGCTGAAATCACACCGAGCACATCAGCAAAGTGATGCAGCTCCCAGATCCGCAGCTATACCCCTCATATTACAGTCGTCCAGGTGTTCAAACGCTGGCACATTTGTCTAAATACAGGTATTAAGTTGGGAGTCAGGGTGGAGGAAGAGGAGGAATAGGTCTGTCAGTGATGGCAGGAGAGAAAAAATGGGGGAGGAAGAAGTAAATGTTGAAGATAGCTCGGAAAAAATGACTTATTTCATACTCAGGAGGTCAGTTCAATGGAGAGATCTTGATCCAAAACAGACCCACAAAAAAACATACCTGAACCAGATGTGCATAAATACATTTTCCACCAAAAGAGTCCCAATCTGATCTGGCAATACCATAGAAACAGAGAACAGATTTCTCTGTTTCTCTGCCCGATCATAATGGAAGAAGAAACAAAATGGATGGAAGTACAAAAAAAAAGAGCAAAGGATGAATAGAGAAAATCAAAAAGAAAAATCATTTTTACTAAAGGAGAGTACAGGGTGAGGAAATGATGGAGGAGGAAGAGCAGAAATGATCAGAGACAGACAGGCATGACAGTGACAGGAGAAAATCAGAGTGTGATGCTGAACCACAGGATCCTTTGACCTTTGACCCCTGCAGTCTGACAGCACCTGACCCATCATCCATCTCTCCTGGGTCGCCCCTCCTCCTCCTCATCTCCTCCCGCAGAGAGAGAGACAGAGAGGTTGTAAAAGGCAGGAAAAACACTGACAGTTATTCAGCTCCTGTAAATCAGACTTCAACAAAAATCAAGGATCTTGATGTTTACTGTTGAAATTAATTTCTTCATCTTGTAGATGTAAAGCTTCTTCTACTATTTACCACCTTAAAACTGTCAAAGTATAACTTTAACGTTGCAGCTTTTGTCGAAATTTGCATAAGGTGCTACTGTATCTTAAAGATCTGATAGCTCTGTTAGCTGTCATAGATTGGCCAGCACCATTAGCTCTGTTAGCTTGGTTAGTTCCTGCCTGGAAACCAGTTTCTTGCTCATCAAAACAAGATCAAATTTTAAAACAACCCAGTTGAATTACATTCCTTCTTCTCAGAGTCATAACTCGTACAAATACCTGAATTCAGCGCAACTGACACTTTCTGGGGATATCAATGTCTCTAATGGCCATCACACATAAACTTGCATCAATCAGCTTAGAAATCATAGGAAAAGACGCTCCATATAGCTCTAGAACTTGCCTGAGAATCATCACGTTTGTAAGTTTTTGTCTATATCAAAAGTAATCCAGTCATAGCTATGTGTATCCATGGTTACAGTGCAAACAGGAACTGCTAATAGCTAATTACTAGGGTTGAGAAAGTACTTGGTTAAAATGAGTATGGTAAAAGTAATGTACTTGTTAGTATGATCAGAGTAAAACACATACTCATAAATGTAGAACATTAAAAACTTTGCTCTGGAGCTCAATTCTGAGCTAAATATAGCAACTTCTGATCAACACATATCAGTTCACCCATGTCTGGTTTACACAGGTAGTTTAGTTGGTTGAACAGATACCGATAGATATGGTGTACTCGCTCCTCCATTCTTATTTGGTGTGACTTTTCATGGTGCAAATTTGACAAAATGTGAACAAATGTGACTCAACATGTAGCCCATGTACAACAAACTGACTGACTCCATGGCACCATTATACTTTGTGCTTGCATCCCTTAAAGCATTATAGGAACTGTAATCAAAAGAAAGAACACGATGATCCCAAATACAAGTAAGAGAAAAAATAACAGGAGTGACAACATCCATTAGTATTTGGATTCTTTAAACGTTTCTTTACATCAGCATCAGACTGTCGACATGGTTACGTCCCTGACTAACCACTGTTACTCACCTTTATCCATTCATATACAGATATTTACCTAGTGTTAAAAACCTGGACATACAGGAAAAAAACTCAAGCAATTTTAATAAGACTGCTTTTATGTCATTATAACTGTCCTAGAACATGCATAGTACAACTCATGGAAATTCTCATTTCAAACTAAAAATAACAATGTATGGGATACATTGTTATCTGCTAAAAGCTCTAAAATAAATGAAAAACCTCTAGGATTTAAAGGGTTAAGTAAATTGTATTTATAATCCACATGAACAGGGCTGATATTTTATAATATTTCAGTGGTTAGTGTGAGAGTGAGACACACACATCTTTTTTTGCACCACAGAAATGAGCCGTGTTGGTGTTTGTTTCCCGGCCTGTTCTTGTGTGACACATAAAAACCTTGTGAGCCTGAACGTTGTATCTTTATTTAGTCAGACAGTGTCAGTGAACAACACTCCGCCGTGGAGCTCTCACAGCTCATTGTGCCGCACTTTAATACTTCCATATTGTGCTGCTAATTCAGAATTTCACACCTTTTCTCTCGTTGCTACCTCTCTCTTTGTCTCCCTGCATCGTTCGCCTTGCGTCTCAACCCCGAAGACAAGAGGAAACGTGTTAAATCCACCTCTAAGAACCTTTTTAATTCAACATTAGCAGTCGTCATCTGTCTGCCGAACAATACCCAAACACAATTTACAGCTACGACTGGAGCATCCCGCCTTTGTTTACTCCGCAGCTAAATATTGTTCCATCAATAATGGACTCCAAACACAGAATCAGGCTTTTAGTTTTAGGTAATCCTGAATGTTCTACAGGAGATTTTTTTTTTCTTTTTTCTGCTGTGTTTTATTGTCTTGGGAGCATAATTGGAGTATGCTGTTTTCTTCATTTGTTTTAGGTTTTAGGAGGAACATGGGCTCAGTGCCTCATGGATGTAACTCCAGATGCTATTGTGTCCGAGGGTTTTCGTGGAAGTGTTGCCCGAAATCCTCAAGACAAAGGCAGCAGATATGGAAGGGAAAATATAAACCCTGGAAAGAATCAAATCCTCCAAAAATTCTCATTCGACGACACTTATGAAGGGAGGACGGGGGGTTAAACTGGAGCACAAAACAAGGTGATGTCCAAAAAAGAAAAAAGACGAGACGTCAACGCGGCAGTCTACCTAAAAACTCCCGAGGTGTTTCAGGTGCCATGTTTTCTACTCCCCCCCCTCCACCACCCTCCTCCCATCAGATCAGAGCGAAAATAAAGACAGATTGATAAATTCACGGATGGGTGTGAATGTTGCCAAATCGAGTCAGACCCCGACCAAAGTAAACGCCGTGCCACAGAGCGAGAAAAGAGAAGGAGAAAAGAGAAGGAGGGATGGAGGGGGAGAGAAGATTTGGGGCTCTAATGCCAGCCTTATGCGTCTTTTAGTCGTTTCCGCCGTCGGGGCTTGGCACCAGCACGGCGCTGTCAGCCAGCCAACAAAAATCTGCAGTGCCTGCCGCATTTCAGCAGCCCTGTTTTGTCTGAGACCAACACACACACACGTATAAGAACACACAGCGACACACTCGCGCCGCATACACACTGTGTCCTGCAAATCTGCGACGTTTTTTTTTCTTCACGAAACCGAAGCTTCGTGAAAGAAAATGTAAAAATTCTAATTTCAAGTAAAATTCCCCAAAACAAAGGAAGGAATTTTTATTTCTTATATGTTCTCCCTTACACGCCAAAGACACCCTGAACATTTTTCCTCCCCTTTTGCATTGCCACGAACTCACCACGCTGCTTTGGAGTATTAATGTGAAATATAGTTCTCCTGCTGAAGCCCTGCTGTTTGGAGGGTTTGGTGGTGTCGCCCTGTTTGTCGCCTCGTTGTTGTTTGTGTTGTTTGTCTATTGATTCCAGGGTGGGGGAGGGGCGAACTAAAGAGTGTGTGTGCGATGGGGGGTGGGGTGGCGGGGGGGTTGTTGGATAATGAAGACTGTTTGGTAACGAGGGAGGGGGGCACCGTTCTTCGGGTCTCATTCACATGAACAGGGAGCAAGTGTCATGGCTGCTGCTGAATCTGAATCCATCTGCTTCACAACCGCATGGACAAATGACCTCTGATACATACTACTGTTATACTACTACTTAATTGTGTTGTTGTTAGTTTCTTTCTTTTTCTGTTTCTTTCTTTTTCTTTTTGTGAGACATTCTATCACACTATCAGACACCTTAAATCACTGATTCCCAACCTTTTTCCTAAAGGGACCCTTTTCTATCATTTAGGAAACTGACGAGCCCTGCTTAAGTGACATATTTTATGGATATTTCATATTATACACATATAGGACAAATGATAAACTGTACAATGAGCCCAAATAAGGAATGTAATAACTGCATGTGCATGTGAATATTGCATTAGAGATTGGTTGTTTTTTTCTTTTTTCTTTATACAATCCTCTGTGGTATTAAGTTTTCTTTACAATCATACAGAGTATTTTTTCTCCCTGATGCTTGGCCATTGTTCTGATGCAGGATGAGGCTGTTCAGTAGTGAGTAAAAGCACAGTGAATATAACTTTCTCGAAGGAATACTGTTTTATAGGCCTACTGTGTAAGTCTTCTTACACCCCTTAAATTCAAGAAGGCCTCACGACCCTGCGTGGAGCTTTGGCAACCCCTAGTGGGGGTCCCGACCTTCAGGTTGAGAACCACAGCCTTACACTGATCTTCTTTCAAGGGTCTTCTTTCAATAGTGTTTGCAGAGTTAGTATAGAAGCAAACAAAGACTGAAGAATTGGTGATATGTGGGTTTGACCTACACATAACTGACTTCTGTCTCAGAGAGAAAGAAAAATGTTTTTCCAAAGATTTAACACTTTGCCACCATCAGCGGTTTATTTTTTGAACATGTTGCAGCTGTAAGCGCTCCTCCACTTCCTTTGTGCATAGCATGTGTGGGACGGCAGTATCAATCAACAGCACATTCAGAAGTTAAGAGGATGTTTATGTGTCCATCACTCCAGGTTTGTTAGCCTACCTAGTGTTCTATATTTACCTTCATCCATATATTGAGGGTCTGGATTGTCAGTGTGAATGTACACTTGGACTATATGGTGTCCATTAAAAATGTCCATATTGGAATGAAAACAGTCCTGTCTGCAGCATTTATGAGGGGTGTCACGCAAAGCTACTAAATCTCTGTATCTGTGTTTGTGAGGGCACAAAAATGTTTGTATTCGCATTTATATGTTTGGGACCATACAAGAGAAATCAGTTCGATTATTTAAACAACTCATATGTACACGTTTATAACATGATAACTTATACTGCTGGAAATCTACGAAAGCATTTTGCTGCCATGCCAGAAATCCCCCCCCAAAAAAATATTAAAATTACCAGTATAATATAACATTTATTGTTATAACAGGATATTTTTATTTATTATGACATACAAACATATCCCTTTACAAAAACTTTTCTAGTTATAACAATATGCTATTTATCATGTTATGACGTAAAACATTTTATATTCCACTTTAGCTTCTTCAGGCTTCAGTACTACAATATATGATGAGGTAAAAATAACACGTGTGAACATCAGTTAAGCTATATCATGTAGGGAGTTGAGAATGAAACCCTGCCCTGCATCCATATTGAGATATACTTAATTGTGTCATTTTGCCACTAACACCACTAACAGCCAGCTCAGAATTAGCATGAAATGTGGAATTGGGACACAGGTAATATGTATTGACAGTATATGGTGTATATTCAGGTACATTAGCATTAGCACCATTAGCTATAACTAGGAGGAGAAAAGTTTACGTGAGATTGAAAACAAACTCCAAACTCTTGTGTGATGTTTTATTGTTTATTGAATCCGTTCTGTAACATGCAGGTTTCCTTTGGCTGGATGAGTTTGAAACTCTTGTGTTTTTTGGGAGAGGAGTTGTTTTTTTAGCAGACGTTGTTTTGGGATTTTTGGTCGGGAGAAGAAACAAACTATTTTGTTCAGCTTGTCTTGTTTGTAAAGTGATTCAGTTTTTCTTGTTGCAAGTTCTGATTCACCACTGAGACGATGTATTTGTTTTATAAGCCTGTGTGGGCTGGACACAAGTTGCTTGTTGATTTTGTGTACACAAAAATCAACAACAACAACAACTGCCTTCAATATAGAACTAAAATACATTTAGCTTTCATTGCACAAAATAAACAGTTTCTTCAGTTGATGGGACCTGTCTTTGTTTTTCAACGTTCTAACCATTCTGACCATTCTGACCAAATTACATCAATACTCATCTTCAATGATCTTGATCTAAAAAAATAAACAACTGTTTTACCAGTTTTACTGCCATAGGAAGAGTTAATAGATCAATATAGGCCTACACTGCTGTATAGCCTCAGTAGACCAGAATGCATTGCAGTTATGATTCATGAACTAGGTGCCTCACGTACAGCATGGTCAACTTTGAGATCTTTTTAAAGCACAACAGTTGTTCAAAATCATTCTGGGAAATGTGGGTAATCTACAAACAGAACAAATTTTTCAAACAAAGTTCAACATTAAATGTTGACTTCAAATCACTTTCTAGTTAAATATTAAATAAAAAACCCTGTATGTGACATCCTGTCACAATATGACAAAATTAAAACACTTCCATAAACTTGATTTTAACACTAGAACCACCAGGCTTCTACTATGGTGGGAACTATGAGATTGCTGAACTGTAATTTAAAAGTTTTGCATTTCCTGAACATAGTGTGTGCATAGATCCATGATTAGTTCCATTCAGGATTCAACAAGTCAACAATAAACAAACATGCCTCCTCTGACAACTGTCCATACCTGAGTAGGGTTGGCCTACCCATTTTAACGTCTGTTAAATCGTACTCTTATCCATATTGAAGGTTAGCCTATGAGCTCTATCAAAAGCCGTTGCCAATGGCAACACAGAATGTTTATCTACATGTGAAATTAATATCGCCAAAATGACTGTGTAAATACTACCCGATTAAAAAAAAAATGGCTTTATATTGACAATTTTTAACAAGACTGGGGGACTTGAATGTTTTATCAAAACAAACTTATATACAATTGAAATTAGCCGCGGGTAAAAGCGTTAAAAATAATAATTGTAATAAAAAGAGTTAATTATATATTGTGTGAAAATGTATCTATGGCAGTGTCCGATGTACAGAATCAAACTAGTTGTGGAAAATGTTCTAAGAGACTCAGAGCTGTGGTCCAATCAGCGGTCTGATCCGGCTGAAGATGGAAGCCGACAGATGTGAGCTGGATGCTGCGTCTCTCGAGTCGTTCTCGTCGCTCGTATACGTTCATCTGTTGTTTGATGTATTCACTCGCTCTGGTGCCAAGAAATCAATGCCTGCTGGGACTGAAGGATGGGGGGGTGGTAGTGGTGTGTGTGTGTGGCGGGTGGGGGGGGTTGTCTGTTAGACGACGGTTAGTCATCGACCATCGTCTGTTAAATTAATGTTGATCCCAAAAAAATAGTTACGCTTTACACGGGAAGACAACGCCATGAATAAATATATAGATTATTTCAAATTCAGTGCTGGCGGGATCGTCTCTGTTAGAGTGTGTGTGTGTGTGTGTGTGTTGGTACCTTTCAGACTTTGTAGAAACTTCTGGACCGGTGCCCGGCGGTGTCATGGAAACGCTTGAATCGCTCAGAATGATTCATGTCTGCACAGTCCAACCCTCACCCCCCCATCGCGCGCACACACACACACACATACATGCACACACACACACAGAGCATGCAGGAAGAGGGAGTTTAACCCTTCTTCTATCCATCTTCCTCCCCTCCCTCCCCACTTCCCTTTCTCCTTTCCCTCTCCTCTTTCTTTCCTCTCGTCATCTCACCATCCTCGTCAAATCGCAGTATTAGTCACATAGTTTATTAAAATGGACTCATTATATGGATGTCAGGGGAGATCACGTCTTCTGAGTGTCTCCTTTCACGCAGAGAAAGACTCGACATGACTCTCTGAAAGGGAGAGTCTAGACGTTGACGTCGACTCCAAGAACAACTCCATCCCGGTGCTTTTTAAAATGTTTTATTCAGCTGATAGATGTCAAACGCGATGGACAAAAAGGAGAAATATGTCAGCTCTGACTCCGCTAACAACTGCATCTTAATGAGTAATTTAAATTTTTGTAGTAATTAAAATGAAAAGTAGCTGTGAGGATGAATTGATGGATGTCAAAGTTATGGAGAAATTTAATCAAAAGAAATATTTTTTTTATTCGTCTTTGTGAATCTGAATAAACCATGATAAAAAAAATAATAAATTGAACTTAAAAACACTCAAATAGACATAAAATACAAAGCCTTCCTCTTTTTGAATCTGAATAAAAAGCAAATGTATATCCCAATAAAGACTTAAAATAACATTAAAATCCGAAATATAATCTAATGAAAGCACACAAAAACAGAATTCATTCAGATGTTGGTATTGACACTTGGAGCCAATCCTTCCCTTTATTGCTTCTTGTTGTTGAATCTGAATAAAGAAAAGATAAAAGTTAAAGAATTATGCACTGGGACGTTTTAATAGACGTCATAGTGGCCGACTAAATAGATAATAAGAAAGAATCCAGAGGTTGCCAGTGACTCATAGAACAATATTCTTGTACTTTAAAAAATAATGCAAAAATTAGAAAACTGGCACTGACTCTTTAGAAATTCATTAATTCGTAAGAAAGTGACAGATGCCAAATTAATGGATGAAATTGATTGTTGTGAAAAGAAAAGAAAAAAACATATAGGATGGGGATTTTATTTTGTTCATTTTGTTGCAGTCAGGATTTGAGGGCCTGTCAGTGACAGGAAGTGGACGAGCCCCCACACAAACATTATCCATTTCTCTATGTGCTGAACTGAATTGCAAACACTCGTCGCCCTCCTATTAGGAAGTAAAATGCAGTGAGTCAGTGAGCAGGAGAATAACGAGCTGTCTGTCTGAGCTGTGAGAGAGCGATGGTCACTCAGTTTGTATTATTGTTTTGTTGTAAATAAATCAGATCATTCTGCAGCAAAGTTTAGAGTTTCAAGTTCACTCTCCTCCCTTTTCCTCTGTTCTTTTCCCTGCTTAGTTATTTTTCTTCTCTTCTTCTTTAGCCTACCTCTCTTGCTGTTTCCCTCCACTTGAGTTGCAACTTGTGTCCTTTCTTTTCCTCCTTTGTGTCCTCTATCATCCTCACTACTCTCCTTGTTTGCTCGTCTCTTGTTTCCTTTCCTCTCATTTTCTGCCCTCCTCTCCCCTACTTTCCTGTCCTCTTCCCCTACCCTTCTCTCTTCTCATCTTATCTCATCCCCTCTCCTCTCCTCTTCTCTTCCCTTCTTTCCTCCTCTTCTGCCCCCCTTCCCTTCTCCTCCTCTCCTGTCCTCTCTTCTTCTCTCCTCTTCTGTCCTCTCCTCCCCTCCCCTCACCTCCTCTCCTGTCCTCCCCTCTCTTCCTCATTGATAACTGATCTGAGCAGATGAACAGACTCTGTGTTGTTGACGTTGCAGTGACTGCTGTTTGCTGCTGCTGATGTAATCACTTTGTTGTGCAGCAGTTAATGAAACTTTATTAAACTAATTAAGATGATCATTACTGTAACATGGAAGAAGTAATTAATGAAGAAGAAAATACCAAGCTCGCCCTGACACTGTTGCCTTGTATTGATCGGAAGATATTGCTGTATTGTTCGGGGTTTAATTGATTCGTAGTGCAGCTCACAAATAAGCGTCCGCTCTGTCTGTCACTGTGGGAATGAAGCCTCCTTGTTTACTTTTTTAATATTCAGCCTAAGCCGCCTTCTTTCCTCGACACTAACAAAGTGTTCTGTATACACCCACCAACCTCCAGTGGAGTTGCATCAATGAAAGTGTAGCATCCAGTTAATTTTGGATAGTGACCTTTAGTAGGAATCTGAATCCTTTTGAATTACTTATGAAAGACATCCCTTTGTTCCACAAATATGTACTGTATTTATTCCACTCAGTATGGAGATTCTACTGAGCTGAAAAGGTGTAAGGCTTTCACTACACATCTTGTCGATACGAAACAGTTTTAGAACGTTGCAGGGGAATGTTGCAGCAGTGTGAACTGGTTGTCTCGGCTCGACTTAAGCCAGCTGATGACGTTGTGTGCAAATCTCCAGTAGCTAGTTCATCTGTTTCAACAGCCAATCAGCTCGTAGCGAGGTCAGCTGTGCAAGTCAGTTACAAACTGTCAGCTGGTTGAAAAAGAGTTTTAGACAGAGGAAAGAATGGACGGCTCCAACTTCTCAACCCTCCCCTTTTATTGATAGTTTTCATCGTTAGGGTTCAAATGCAACTGTAGCAAATAACTGACTATTCTCATTGTATATTTTAGGACACTACAAATTATATCCAGCTAAACAAAAAAAGCCTGAAAAGATAGAAATACAGAGAGTCGTTACTATGGAGACAATGATCATCTCATCTGGTTGCATTGGTGTAAACTGGCAGGGTTTCAGAATGTTGCAGACCATTGTAAGTAGTTGCAAGTTATAACTTGTTGCAAATCTTTGGGCTGAACTGGGCTTAACATTCATTAACCCTGTCCTGACTCATTGTTCCTTTTGCTGCAAGGGAAAACAACACAGTGGAAATAATATGAATTCTATTTTTATCATTCAGATTGCCCAAGGCAGCCTGCGTGGTTGTACACTGTAAAACAGGATAAGTTAATTTAACTCCAAAATGTTTTTGAAACTGATTACATCGAAAATTTTAAGTAAAGATAACTTTTTTGTAGCTTTAATAATTTTAAGTGACACTGACTTAATTTTGCAGGAATCTTTCTTTAACTTACAAATTAAGTTATTGTCACTTAAAATGACAAGTAAAAACTGCTTAATCAAGAATCTTTGTTTAACTTACAAAATTGAATTTGTCAATGTAAATACGTTTCAACAAATGTTTTGAGTTCAAATAACTTTTAGTGGAGGGCGACTGACCACACTGCCTTATAAGTCGAGTTGGGAGTGAGAACGTGTTGCTCAAGTTATCAAAAATAACACAAGTTCCTACTTTAACATGATGGGCGCCTTTATAAATGCCCCTCTGGTAGATGAAACATAATAATAAGCAAGTTTCCTCTAGCATCCACTTGCTTTCAGTGGAGGAAACGCGATGCAGTGCACTCTGGTTGTCCTTCTAGTGGAGGAAATCGGAAATATCGGAACTCATCCCTAAGTACCACTATCATGAGATATGAAGAAAGAAAATAAGCGATCAAGAAGCAAGAGAATAAACAGCAATAAAATGTTGCAGCAGTGTTACGACCAAACAAACAACAAAAAGCCTCCAACACTAACACTACAGGTCTGAGAGTGGTTCTGGGCTTCGAGGAGGCAGACATGACCAGAATACAAAGTGATGTTGGTTTGTGGGCTTCTGCTGTGTAGGCGAGTCCAGCAAAATCCACTATTTATACACACACACACACAGTAAGTGTGTCTCTGGTTTTGGATCATGTGTTATGAGTGTTTGCTCTCTCTGGTTTCATATTGTGTTAGGTCGTGTGCCGGCCTTGTTCAGTAAAACACTTGTCAGTGAGCGTGGCGGTTAAAACACCAAAGGAAAGGTGAAATATTAACTATAACCTGTAAAAGAAAGCTGAGGTATGACATCTTGTGGAGTGAAGAGATAGAGGAGGGGTTCTTTTGGGAAGACCGATTCTGATGGGGCAGAAAGATTCAGTATCTGAGGCTGGCCTTCATCCAAATGCAGTGAGACACTTTGGGTAGCTTGTAAATCGTCCAAACCTGAGGTGTTTCTGTGTTTGTTCTGTGTGTTTTTGGACAGTGAGGGTCAAATACAGGAGGAAAAACAGACAGAAAGAAAAAGTGTCTCAAAGGGTCGTGTGTGTTTCTTTATTGTTTTCATACTAAACAGTATAGAGTAGCAGAGTTAAATGGCTTCACAAGGACAAAAATAAGCTAATTTAGTATGACGGTTAGTTTTAGGGTTAATGTTGAGTTGAGTTTAAATTTAAGTCTTGAGATTAGAATCAGAATATTTTATTGTTTGCTGCTGAGATTTGTAAGGGTAAGTATTAGTATGAATTTTATTTTATTTTATTAGAATAGGGTTCAGGTTTACAGGCGATAAGGACATCCTATCTTATATATATATATATATATCTTATATATACTATCTTGAAAATTGCCTGAAACAGGTTTTATAATCTTGGATTTATTTATTTTAAAGGGGTTTTTTGGCCCTTTACAAGGAAGCACATGTGGATGTTTTACATTTACAATATTACATTTGTCATATTTTTTTGAGTCCCTTAAATCCATGTTCCAGTTCATACCTAAACGTGTTCAAATATTAACTTTATTATGGCAGACACAATTCTGGTAGCATTTTATGGTCTCAGCAAAATCAGTATCTCATTAACAGTCAAAGCTGCTAGATTTAAATTTAAATTTATCTTGAAAATATCAGCTGTTTATCTTAAATTATTCGATTATTTTAGGATCAGGATTTAGGCCTGGGTTAATGAGAGTAGGTTTGGTTATGTGTCTGTCAAGAAGTAGTGTGATAATGGCTAATAGTCTAGCAGAGTGTCCTGCTTCCTGTTAGCTCTCAGCTTGTAATGGAGCTTATTTGTGTTTCCTCTCTGTCTCTCAGCACTGTGGATTAGCAGGGATTTGGTCCTCCTGGCTCACCGACTTCTCTATGGGCTTTATACAGCAGAGTGGGCTGACCTCCCCTCCTCCACCTTTTGTACCTCTGCAGCCAGCACACTCTAATGAGTGGCGCTTCGTCTGGAGGTCCTCCTCACAGCCAATGAGCCTGTTTATGTTCATCGTCCAGGAAAAAATGTCCCTGCGGGGTTCCTCACAGATATTCAGAGGTTGGGGGAAGTAGAGTTTAGGTTAGAAACCCTTCTTTTATGGCTTTTTTTGAAAGGTTTGAGACAGTCCGGTTTTTGTTGTTAGATTATTTTGTTGCCTTCATGTGACAGCTGATAGTTGAGATAAAAAGAAAGATCTAGAGACGGACAGGGCTTGATGAAAGAAGCAATGATCCTGTGTCTGATTCAAAGCCATAATGTCATGGTTATGTAATAACATGTAAGGCTACAACTAACACATAACACAAGTGTCAAAAAGTGATTTCCTAAGATGTAGTCCCACCAACAGGCTTATGTTTGAGAAGCTCTAATAAGCAAAAGTTTGGCATTTTTAATTGAAAAATTACCTCAAGTGTGAATGGATTTTCGATATTGTCATTGATCAACAAATCAGGTACACATTTTAGAGTAATTTACATATTCGTCCACGAAGAGCAAATTCATGTCCTTGCATCCATCCAATGAAGTGAAATGCAATTGCCTCTTGTTTTCTTTGTGTTCAATCTGAGAACACCTTCAGGGTTCTTTAGCCCTTATAAATGGTTGCATAAAGGATATGTTCAGGGAAAGCATCCATTTTGATGTTAGTGATTGGTGACTGTCCCACCAAGCAGGTCTTAAAGAAACATGTAGAGCTTTAGAACATTTGTTTGTGTGAGGTCTCCAAACATCAGGGTTTACAAAAATTATTACAGAGCTGTTTTTCCATGAGCCATCCAAGGTTCCCCTGTTCCCTTGTGGTTTGAGAAGCATAAATTAAGGCTCCCAGTTTGTGAAGAGTTATCCTGGTTCCTGTGTTCCTAGAAGCACCATTAGAGTTTGAAAACTCTTTAAGGATGGGTTTTCTAGGAATGTTCTGAGAATTCAGAGGCCCTGCTTCTATGTTTGAGTTTACTAAACCCTGTTATGAGTTCCTGGAAGTGTCATCAGAATCAAATCAACCTTATAAACAGGTTTGCAGTCCTCTGAGATTAATGAGGTTACTTCAAGGAACAAAGTGTTTGCATGAAGAACATACCAAAACAACTGTTTATATCTTAGAGGTTGCAGACACGCCATGAAGTTCCTTAACAATCCACGAAAGACTGTGCAACATCCAATTGTGTTAAGGTTTTGAGAAACAGTTAGGGTTCAAGAATTGTTTTTTTTTAAATGATGGAGCTCTCTAGAGAGGAAGAATGAATATTTTGGATGTTAGTAAAGTCACTGTCATTGTTTGAGAAACTGCTGTTTTCTTAAGACCTCACAATGGTCAAAGATTCCTCGAATTGGCATCAGGGTTTGAGCACTTTTTAACTAGGGTTTTTCTAAGAATGTTCTAAGGTTCCTAGAAACATTGCCAGATCAAGTTAATGTTTTTGAAAACCATGAGGTTCCTTCAAGGTACAGTTACTTTATTATTCTTTCATGAATCATTTGCGCCAAGAAGGTACCTGAACGACCATTTAGTGTTAGCAGTTGCCTGAAGCACAACTGAAGTCTTTTGCGGATTGTTGGAGGATTATAGAAACGTCCAGGTACAAGAAATGATTACAAAGGGTTTTTCAACAAGCCTTCCAAGGAAGAAGGTTCCCTTTTTCCAGTGTTCTTTGAAGCATTGTAGTGGTTTGAGAACCTTTCGTGAAGGCACTTTCATTCTCCAAAATGCCAAAGGTTCTTGGAAACACATGTTCACCCTTTTAAGGAGGGTTTTCAACAAACGTGTTGAGGTGTCACAGTCCCTGTTCACATCTTTGTGAGTAATGGTTAAAAAGTGAGTTTCTTTTTAAGATGGGGTTCTTGAAGGTACCCTCTCTGATTGATTTTAAACCTTGAAATAAGGTCCTAAAGGTACTGTCAGATCAAATAAACCGTTAATAAAAGGGGCTTTGTCAAAGAGCCTTCTGAGGCTGACAAGGTCCTTGAAGCGCTTTCACATTTTGTAACACTTCCTGGAAATTAGGTTCTGCACAAAGTGAAGAAGCCAAAAAGGTTCACAGAAGTGCTTTTATTTTGGAGAGTAGAGGCGAGAAGAGAGGAGGTTCTGCTGGGATTAGATCCAAAGTGGTCTGATAGCATCAGAGAACACTGTGTATGAAACAGACTGAGGAATAAAAAAATACTGCAGCAGTGATGTGGTCTGTCAGCTGGACTGCTGAATGTATTTTGTAATTGTAAATTTAATTAGATTTTTCTGGATGAACTGAGTTTTTCACTGTGTCCTCTGTGATTTTGTTCCCTTCCCTTTATGTGTGTTGTATTTGTGTGCCTAAAAAGGCTGGCCAAGAGTCATTATACAGTGGGTTATCTGATCAAAATTAAAACAAAACTGCTGAAAAATAGAATTATATGGTCATAATTTAGAAGAAATTTAATACCCACTAAATGTCAAAGGCCTCTTTAAAATAAGTAATCCATTTTATAAAGAAAAGGATTGAATGGTTTTTATTCAGATGTATTTCGTGTTGTCTTTTTTTTATTAGATAAACCCTACTTTGTTTTTTTTAGTCTGTTTTGTCAAAATGTCTTTTCCAGTTGGAGGCAGTGAAATTAGATGCATTCCTGTTGGTCCCTGTGTGTGTGTGTGTGTGTGTGTGTGTGTGTGTGTGTGTGTGTGTGTGTGTGTGTGTGTGTGTCTGTGTGTGTGTGTGTCCATTCACGGTACTGTGACAGGGTGTGTGATCTTGAGGCTGACCCTTCCCATCCTGTGCTGCTCCGTCCCTGCCTGGCTTTTTTTCTAATTAAAATACCAGGGATTTTTGTTTGTGTGTGTAATACATGAGCTCGGCCTGCAGAGATGGTGGAGGTGAAAAGGTTGCCTTGTTAGGACAAAAGTAAAGTACAGGGGTTATACAGTTGTGAGATACTTAATTCACAATTTATTTTTGTGGTATTTGTCGTAACTTCTGTATCCAGGTTGTTGTTATCTTATTTCAGTAATTATAGCATTTACAAAACATTAATAACTGCATGATAAACTGTATTCAGTCACATCGATAAGTTGTCATGTTTTTTTACGTAACAAAACCATTTACACAAGCGGTGTGTATTCTGAAACATTTAACTTCACTGTTACTAATTTTAGGTTGTCAACAATAATAATTCCACAGTTATGGGGAGATACTATGTACTGATATTAGAGTATACATTAAAGTACCAACAACCTACATCACAATTAGTTTTACATTTTTATATTCTTTTTGTCATAGTTTCACTGACAGCAAAATGTAAGCACACACAATTTAATTCTGGATATGGTCAAATATACTGTATCCATACTGTACATTCTCTGCAGGGGCTGATGAACAATCTGTGTAAAAAGTAAAAAAAAAGAATCTACATGTTCTACGTAGACATGACAATATTTCAACTGTTAATGCTCTTGGGTGGGAGCACACATTGTCTGTGGACAGGGTAATTGATCATAGGTTATAAATGTGAGGACCAAATGGCAAATTATTCCTTTAAATGTGAAATGGTAAAATAGCGATGAAGGCAAAATATCAATATACTTGTCTTTTGGGGTGGGGAAACATTTTCTTAGCTTTTCTTTTGAAAGAACTTGCAGAAGTATGCTAAAAAATAAGAAAAATGCATTACATTTTGCTAGATAGATAGATAGATAGATAGATAGATAGATAGATAGATAGATAGATAGATAGATAGATAGATAGATAGATAAGTGTGTGTACATAGAGCACATAGGTTGGTATATACACACACACAGTGCTCAACGGGGTATTCTATTTAGAGCTGCCGTGGCAGACGAGACAAAACTCCTGCCAGCGTTGGCCCTCCTCCACTCTAAGGTCCTGTGTCTGCGACGAGAGTTGAGCAATGAGAGGAGTGGATTGAGGGGGTGATCAGTGCTGTGAACATTATTTTTGTCAGAAGAAGAAGCGGAGAGTTCTCTAACAGATGCAAAAGCCTCTCGTCCAATTTCCTCAGGGCTAATGATAAAGGCCTCTATTTCTTTTTTTTTTGGGGGGGTTGTGTGTGTGTACAACAAAAACAAACGTTTCACCTGATCACATTTATCTTAAACCCTGTGATGATCTTTCATCTTTTATTCCTGTCGGTCTGTGCTCAGGCAGCTGGATTTATTGCACCTTTAAGGTATTTTCCAGTATAAAAACGTTAAAAATAAAAAAAGTGGTGTAATGAACAATCACTGAATTCCTGGTTAATATAATTTGTAATATTGTAGAATCTTTGTGTAGTTTATTGTTAATATTTGATCACACCACTGATGTATGTGTTTATATACAGTATTTAAAATTGTATTTAATATGTGTTGGATAGCAAAGAATGAATTAATGAATTGGTCAGCGTATGAGAGGAAAAACTGAAACGAAAAAAATTACCAATTTCTTTTTATTAATTATCTTTATTTCATGCATAAATCCCTTAACTCTCTTAAAACCTCTGTAGCCTCTATTACATATAAAACAATGCTTTATTTTACAGTGTAACATGTGACACTAGGCATTCATTATTTGAAAATTATTATAAAAGAATATACGTGTGTGTGTGTGTGTGTGTGTGTGTGTGTGTTGCTTTTAAAGGGTTTTAGGCTTGAAAATTGTAGAATTATTTCAAATATAATATTTTTATATACATTTATATTTTATATTTTAGGTGGAAATTGTGCATCTTCCTTGGATGTTGGTTGGAAGATTTTTAGTTTTTGCAGCAGTGTATGCAATGTTAAATCTAAATGGATCTTTGTTTTTTGTGTGTGTGTGTGTGTGTGTGTGTGTGTGTGTGTGTGTGTGTGTGTGTGTGTGTGTGTGTGTGTGCGGTCCTGAATTAGTATTTTTAACTGCATTAGCTCCTGTATGTGGATATATTTCGGTACCATGCAAAAGTACATTTGCATGTGTGTGTGTCTGTGTGTGTACATGGTGCTATATATACAGTATGTATATGTACACATTTACACATCTGTGTGTGTGTGTGTGTGTGTGTGCATCTGTGCCAGTGATTTCCAGTACTTTGTGTGTGTTTGTGTGTGTGTGTGTGTGTGTGTGTGTGTGTGTGTGTGTGTGTGTGTGTGTGTGTGTGTGTGTGTTGCGGTGTGTGTGTGTGTGTGTGTGTGTGTGTGTGTGTGTGTGTGGGTGTCTTTGTATATGTGCCAAACCGGTCCAGCTGGCATCAGTCGTAGCTGAAGCCGAGGCCGCTGTATCGGTCACACACACACACACTCAGACACACACACACATAGTCGACCACATTCCCATTCTGTACGCCTGTAATTATCAACCTCTTCTGCATCGACTACCATGTTGGCGTGTATTCAGCGCTGGTCTATACACGCCTGATTCAAACCCTTCACCGTGTACACGCTTCATTTTCCTCCACACACGCTCGCTATAAAACCCCTCCATTTCATCTCGTACGGCTGCACCGACCGCAGAATGTAATTACACACTAACCGTGGTTTGATATTTAGACTGGCTGAAGATTTAAGGTTTTATCCAAGAAGAAGGTCTGTGTGGTAAAAATAGGCTCGAAGTGGTCCCGCGGCTCGGAGGAGAGGAAAGCCTGTTCAGAAGCTGGAGAGGAAATTAGCTTTGTTGTCTACACGCCGCAGCGGTTGGTGCATTTTTCGAAAATTCATCAGACACCTTTTTCACAGCCAGACACGCTCGGTTTGTGTATTAAAATGATGGCGGGTTACCTGCCAAAGAGGCTTCACCTTCCTGTCATGTACTGATCAATCCTTGGCCCGCATTTTAAGAGCTCTGATGTCTGATTTCAATCAAACACACGTTTAAACATGTTTGACCAAAGATGTTCTATAAAGACAGCAGGTGAAGATGTCTGTGCTCCATAAATGTAGAGTGATGTAGGGTAAGACTCAAGAGACCTGCACAATTACAAAGTAGAGACAGACAACCTGATACAAAACTATAGTTTATATACGTAAAGTCAGAGAAAAACTGTACGAGAGTGCACAGAGCATCTGTTGTTCCTGTACAGAACCGGCTCCTGTCAAGGGGAAAAGTGGTGGCTTGAAATTGTCTGCTTACAAAATGCACTCTTTAGGGGGTCTGAGCAGAGAGTTTAACTTTCCACAGAAGTCACTCAATCAAATATTTGGACACATTCCATATGGAGTTGACTCCATATGGAAATACTCTGAAATTCACCACAAATGCTGCAGGTAAAACTCCAACAAGTTTAATTTAGCCTCATGGTATTGCTAGATGGTTGCAACCACAATGGTGTTGTAAGACACCTTTCTAAGCATTAATATGTGATGCTATGGTGTTACCATGCAGTTTAAGGTTGATACACAACGCGAGACAGTATTTATTTGTCAGCCGTCACAGATTTTGCAGCATTGTGTGCTACCTGCTATTGTCCGGCCTTTAGGTGGTTCATGTTGGTTGCTGAAGGGTTGCTAGGCCGTTTAGTTGCTACAAAGTTGAATCAGTTGCTAGGGCATTGGTTGCTACTTGCTAGGCTGTGCCACACAGTTGCTATGACGATATTAGGTGGTGGCTTTCTGCTTTCTAGATCATGACTAAAATCATTCAGTATGTATTATATAGTGCACTAAATTTGCTGTTTTATCCGCTGTTTAATTTTATTGTCCCAAAATATACTATACGCCAGTCCATATGTATTTTTTAAATGTTGTCTAACTCCCCTTAAAGCCAAGATTGCAAACCCACATGACGCTTTGGCCGGGACCCCTAGGTCTGGAACCAGTGCTATTAATACTATATAAAGTAGTATATGGACTTCCTGTAATGAAATAGAAAAACATTTGTGTCCATCAGATCAGGTTTATTGCAACGTACCTTTTTACATACAAGGAATTTACCTTGGTAGTTTGGTGTTCAACAATTAACATTGTACGAGAAGATAAAGAGGATAAAATGCAAGTACTGTGAAGTCAAGAAACATCAATGCAAAAAGGGAAAAATGTACAAGAAAAAATATTTTATTATTTCAAAATATGTCTATTATGTATTAGTTTTTAAAGCTGAAGGTGCAAAATATTGTCCAAGGAATGTGCAATAGTTTACAGTATGAAGTGCAAAGAATATTTTCAATGTGCAAAGATAATAATCCAGAAGGTGTGTGTTAGTTTGATGCACTGAGACAGATGAGGAGACATTAACGTTACATGTTGTGTCTGTGTGTGTGTGTGGGGGGGGGGGCGTAAAAGTCTGTGAGGCCAGCTTGTGTCAATGGCATGCACATTACTTTTTGCGCAGTATCCCACAATGCAATGCATCCCATGTGATAGACGGGGAAATGGCAGTACAAGCAGTGATGCAAAATGATGATCATTGCAGACTAACTAAAACATCTAGGTAGTTCTTCAGTAGTGTTGGATGCCTGGAAAGTACACTAATGAGTCTCCATGGACCAACAGTTGTCCAATGGGAGAAAGAGCAGAACTATACCATAAATGGCAAACCTTTAGAAGGGTAGCACAGACATGACAGAGGTATCTTAATGTGAATCTTCTCTTAAGTTCTGCCTTAACACATTTCATTACTAAAAAGTTTCATTACGTCAACAGAGATCTGAGACATATCAAATGTCTTGGTTTCTAGATTGTAAATGCGACCTGTAAACCGTATGCCTTGTCTCATATTCAGTTTGTTTTGTCTGTAGAGAGGAAACTAAATCTACACCTAAAAGAAAGTGGAGAGTGAACATGTTTCTCTTTTCAAAGCCGGCTCCTGTAGCATAAATCCTTTTTTTCTCTGTATGTGGATGTATGCATTGCAGGCGCAGCAGATGTCCGTTTTGTTGTGCTGTGAGATCAGCGAGCAGATACAGAACACACACTGTGAAGACTGATCATGGAAAATGGCTTCGGCTGTTTTCTACTGAAACTCTTTTACTCACACTTTTACTTCCTAAACAAAGTGTCAATGAATGAATGAATGAATGAGCTTTTAAATGAATGAAAAGATTGACTTATACTTTGGATGTTCAGAGAAAATGTATTCCTAGTGGGTAAACAAATCCGTCCAAATTTATACTTTAACATCAAATATTGTATGTATGTAATTTTAGTAGGAGTGTCCACAATAAGTGAGTGACTCAGTGAATGAATGAAATCAATAACTGATCATCGTGTTTATTTTAAATAGCCCTATTTTTCATTAACAGTGGACTAGATTGAACTTTTAGTAGTCGTTGTGCTCAAATGAAAAATAAAATGATGGATGGATGGATTGACAAATAATTGAATTGAATTTAATTCATTAATACTCATGCTTCTGAATTGAGTGAACGAAGGAATTAATTCTTAGTTATATTGTCGTGTAGTTCGTTGACCCTGCTTTATGAAGGAATGAATAAATATTCTAACCTGTCTAAATAGTTATGGTGTGCTAACCCTAACTCTGTAATTCCATAGCTTTACAGACTGAGTTGTGAATGAATGGATGAATTCTGGTATGATATGGATTTGTCCTTGTTGAGATGACTGCCTCTGCTAACTGCCCCCTCTCTTCTCCTTTCGTCCTCTTGCAGGTAAAACAGAGAGGAGTTCGTACTCATACGGCAGAGAGTCCAACCCACACTGCCACCAGGTCAGTCCCAATGTGCATGTCTTCTTTTATAAAAGCAGAGTGAGCATGTCACTTACCTTGTGTCCGAGCAGTAAACGCACTGAGGGAGACAGAGGTGTGAACGGTTGTGTAGAAGCAGGACAGTAGGAAATCATTATGCAGATACGAAGCATATTATAGAGTAGTTTTTAGCTAATTGCTCACCTTATTCTTTTTGCAGCATGTAGCTTGAGAGTGGAACAGAGTGAAGCACTTCTGTTGATATAAATGTTTTACACACATAGGCCTGAAATACAGTCACACACAGGGCTTATAAACATGCACATGTGGAGTTCCCCGAGAGCAGGTAGGGGCACAGCCTTGATCAAGGCAGTGCCCAGGAGGTGGAACTGGAACCTCTCCAGCTACCAGTCCATGGTGGACTTGAACCGGTGACCATCCGGTTCCCAAGCCAACTCTCCACAGACTGAGCTACTGGCATCTAAAGGATGAGGATGAACACATGTGAAAGGGAAGTTTCTGTAATGTGAATTATTTCCCAGTGAAATGGAACAAGTGGGCTTGGTTAGTTACGAAGGGGATTTGGATCAAATCCTTACATTTGATTGGATACTTGACAAGTGGCCGTGGCCTTGAGAATATAGTCAGATGGCAACCTGGTCTCACAAATGTCAAATACTGCTGTCTGACTAGTGGTCCTACACTTCCAAATGTGACACACGTCAAAGTCAGGTGATGTAGTGCAGTGGTTCCCAACTGGGAAGGGGTCGCAAAGGCTTCACAGGGTGTCATGATGCTTTCTTGATTTTTAAGAGGTTAAAATGTACTCAGTAAGGTCTTTGTCTCAGCCTTCCATTTGTTTCTGTAAAGAAAACAAAATGATATTGTTATTTTTTAAGTTTGATTACTACCTTAAAACTTCCAATAAAAGCAGGGTCCCAATTAGATGCCTTAGACGTCTCCCTTACAAGCCTGGTGTGGCTACATGTTTTGACAAATGAACGCAGGTCTCCAAAAGAGGCCTGGTTTGGATTTTATAGAAATTATCTCGATCCTCTTAAAACCCACCGGGTCGCCGGGCTGAGCAGGTTTTAAGCGGTTTAGATCACCTACACAAATATAAATGTTGTTTTAAAATGCCATGTAAATGTGTCACATAGTCAGAAGTTGTCAATTTACTAAATGATAGAAAAGGGGTCCCTTAAAGAGAAAGGTTGGTAACCACTGACGTAGTATAAGGAGCAAGAGAGTCCATCTATGGAAGAGGAAGAGTGGATGGATGGCTCAAACAAACACAGGACTTTAACCCAGCAGACGCTGTTTGTGTCCGTGTGAAACCAAGAGTAAACAGTTTCTTTTAAGTAACGTTTGTAGGTTATGTCAGATACGTAACGCAACTCACAACCTTTTCCTAAAGCTAACAAAAACGTTAACCACGCAAGCTTAATTTTGAAATTCTATCCAAAAGTTGCTTATTTATTCTAAATGACACTAGAGGAATTCCTACAGTGTCATATTTTGATGCGCAGGGCCTCTGACCCAGTGGCAGCATTTGACGACATGGGAGTGAGAACGTGTTGGATACGGAGCTCTAGTGAGTTTTGGAGTTGTTGATGACTGTTGGTCTCCAGGTACACTCATCTGAACTGATCAGTAGGAGAAGGATGTGAGAGAAATATATGACTTACAACACGCTCTTTTGGAAATAAAAGGTTTTCCAAACGGACCTCCGAACACACACCTTCCATTGATCTGCTAGCTAGTACAAAATACAAGCCAGTGGTCAAGTGTGGTTTTTATTGGCTGGATGGGGAGCTGCCTCAAATCCCATTTAATTGGTTTAAATGCATGTATACTTGATCATCAAAAATATATTAGAAAATAAATAAATGATATAATATATATGTTTATACAGGAAGAGAGATGGAAGGGATTTTGCTATTAAAATAATTCGTTTTTTACATATTTCCCACATAAGCAGAGACAGCTGTAAAGTGGTCTTTGACTTGGTTGCAGATATTGTTGTCACAACTTTTACGGTGTCTTTATATCATGCAGGGAGCAGCAACAACAGAGGATGTGGTTGTTTTATTATCGAGCATCATCAGTTATTTGAAGTTCAAAAACTATAGAGCGCTCTCCGTTTCTTATCTGTCAGTCATCCTCACGACAACTAAAAACAACAGCTGTTGCATATTTTTTGTATTTTTATGTTTTCCAGAGAGATGTCTACCATCACCACATATTCCCAACTTCATAAACAAAGAATTATTCACTTTAACTTTAAATATTATTCTTTTAAAAGCAACATTTGTTCGTTGGCGGTGCCGCCAGGTGTTGCTTGGTTTTGAATCTGCACTGTAATCTTCCCGCTCAGTTCTCATGGACCATATGCATCCATGAGAAGATACACATTGATAATTAAGAAAATATACAGATGTTGGTGTTTGATTCTGCTGCTGGAATATTACACAGAGAGAGGATTGATGTGCTGGCTGTAATTTGATGACCACCTTCAGGTTTTTGAAATTAAATGATCACATATGCTTCGTTTGAGCGCAGGCTGTTGGACATGTTGACTGAATCTGATGTTATGGATTTATTTTTCTTTTAGTCTTGAACATCTATTAATTAAAGCTTATCAAAGAAGTGCATTTCCGTGTTTATAAAAATCAAAGTTGTGTTAAAAGATGTTACAGATTATGATGAATATATGTAGGCTGTTACATTTACTTTTGGAAAACAAGATGTTTGGGTTTCAGTTCAGGGGAGTTATCATGTTATTCACCTGCTCAATAATTCAGATGTACAGACATTTCTGTACAATACACCTTTCAGTTGCAGCAAAACTTTGACAATGTCATTTGGTTTTAGTCAAATCACAACACCAGACACCACAGTCCCTTTTCTACATCAGTGACTTTACTGTTTGATTCCCAATCTCTATTGGGACACTATAGCCTGATAATAAATGATCTGATCTTGTCTTTGCATTTACCTCTGGTATTTTTAATGCATTCTCCTTATTCTCATTGAGATCGAATCTCTCCCCATTAATGCAAGAACCTGTGCGTGAGTAAATTGAGTTGGTGGCAAATCAGCACCACACTCCATTAAAAAAAAAAATTGTGAGTTGTTGAGTTAAGGGAAACATTCTAAACTTTGTGAAAGGCTGTCTACGATGAATGTAGTACTTATTAAGTTATTATTTTCTTTGTATAAAAAGTGTCGTATCAGTTTGTCCTGGTGTGTTGCAGTACAGCTGCACAGGTGATTGCAACACAGACCATCGCACACACAGTTATTTCTGACTGTATGTCAGTCATTTCCGGATTGCAGTTACACTTTTGTTCCATGTGGTCACAGTGTGTCCCTGACCACCTCTGAAGGTGGTCAAGATCACAGTCCGTCCTCAGTGTGTCTTAGATGCATTTACACCTGTACTTTCATGTGGTCTAGCACTATCTGAATGTCTCTGTCTCTTATTTAATGCTAGAAACTAACTTTAAGTTTGTTGAGAAAATTAGGATATTTATATTTTAAACTGCTAGATTTTACGTTCAAATACTTTACATAATCCATTTTTTTCTTTTCCTTGTTCTAACAAGAAGCTTTGTGTTTTGGAGATGAACGTGAGTGATGAGGGACACAGAGGTTCTGTCTAATAACAGGAGAAGTGGCTGCCAACAGGGGCGATCAAACCAAACAAAATGATTGACGGCGGGCCAAACCTGGTTGCCCAGGGCAACTGGGCAACCGTTACTGTCGAGCCTTGTGGATGAAGAGAAGACAGAAAGTAGAGTGAAGGAAACTAAAGGGAAGCAAAAGAGTCCAGTGTGGCATTTGAAGGACTCGTAGTAGTTTTCAGACTTTAGGGGTAAAAAGACCTTCCTGCCTTTTGGTTTTGATCTCTTCCTTTCTGTTACGAGGACAGGATTTGGCCCTGACAACCTTGTGAACAAAGACGTGCACACACACAAAGAGAGAGAACATGCCGGTCATATCTGCCTCTTGCCAAGTGTGTCAGTTGTACTGGAATAGTTGTCATACAGACGTCTTTCCACTGGTGGATTTAAATATAGCTGCTGGTCACGTTTGAATCTGTTTAAATATTCCTCTGAGGCTCACTTCTTCATGTGTTTTATTCACTCATTCAGTCAGTTCTTTTGTTGAGACCATTTATTGCTCTGTGCATTCATCCATTCATTCATTAATTTATTAATGCATTCACTCCAGCTTAAAATGAATTGGTCTGTATTCATTCATTCATTCATTTAACATTTTGGTTGTTCAGTCATTTCCTAACTCATCTCATCAATTTCCATATACATTCATTTTTAATATATTTAACTTTATATTTATTTAATTTATTAATTTGACTGCGCATCTATTCCCTGGATCCTTCATTTGTTTATTCATTCATTCATTAAGTAGTCAATTTGCTTAATTGTTATTGTTGTAATCATCCATCCATTTAATATTTCTTTGATTAGGTGGTTCATTCATTCATTCACTCTTATATTCATTAGATAGGTGGTCAATTTATTTATTAATGTATTGTGTTCATCCATTCATCATTCATGTATTCATTGAGCTATACATATATCCTTTAGGTAGTTTGTAAATATATTACTTTACAGTGTTCAGTGATCCATCCATTGGTCCATCATCATAATTCATTAATTTCTTAATTCATTCATTTATCCACGTATCCAGGTGGTTTGTTAATTTTTACATTTATAAAGTTCAGCCTACCGTCTATCCATTCCTCCACCTGAACACTCATTTTCACATTCATTAATTTGTTCTTTCATCACTTTATATGTTGCCTTCATCCATTTGTCTTACGGATGCCTTCACTCATTTGTTTACTATTCAACCATTTACAATATTAATTTGTATATCTAGCAGTCCATTTGTTGACTTGATCGCTCTCTCATCCATCCATCCATCCGTCCATCCATCCTTCCATTTATCACCAACTAGCTGATCTTTTATTTATAACCACCTCTCATATCCAGCTGTGGCCTTTGTACAAGGCTACAGCAAACCATAGAGGACAAAAATATGAAATAAATCAAACATTACTGCCTCACTGGCCATTTTCCTACTGGGCTGCTGTCAAATTATCCTGTTACACAGTCTGAATGGCTCCTGATGGAAATTGTTTGGAAATGGCAGATAAATTTACATGCTGGGCTGAAGTCCAAAATCCTCTGGCTTCATCCTCGGCTGTTAGGGAAAAAAAACACTTAGAAGGGAGGATGAGCTCACAAGCTACACAAGCTAACAGCAGGAAGATTTCCAATGACCCCAGTCTATTCCACAACTCTCTTACCAAACCAAATAGATTTGTACCATTGGACTTGTGAGGTAATTTAGATTTTGGTTCTACGTTCTGGCTTCAGGTTTTTGTTAAAGAGTATTTAAGGTTTGAATATATGCTTCATAATGTTGTTATTGTGCTCAATCACAGCCACAAATCTGCACATTTCCTCCAGCTGAGTTCCAAAACATTTAGCTGGATAATCAGACTGAACTGTCATTTCATTTTCACTTCATTATTCAGCCTGACATTGTGTTGATGTTATCCGATTTGTGTTTGGGAGGGGAGGAGGACTAATTTGCCCTAACCAATTGGCACTGACTGCCAAATCCTTCCCATTGTAATCATCTTAACGTTTGTTATATCAATCGAAGAAATATGTCAATTTAAGAATTGTTATTTCTTTAAGTTGACTTGTAATCCATTCTTTTGGCTCAACACCCCACCTATTTCAATCACTAAAAAGATCTGAGATGTGGGCAGCTTTCAGAGGTCTAGAATCAAGTGGGATTTTTTTTACATGAGTGTTTTGCAGATATTTGGCTGTAGACCAAGTGCAAACCCTCTGTTGGTTTGTGAACAACCGTTTTGAAGCCTCGAGTTTGTCATTAAGACCATCCCCATCTTGGTTTTTTGGCTCCAGAAGTGACCATATATGGATGAGAGTGTGGAGCTTGTGGGTGATGCACTGCGGGGGGCTGCGCTTGTTTTTGGCTCCATTTTCACGCAGGCAGCCTAGCTGGTCACAAACCTTCTCTTATTACAGCTAAACACTACACTAAAATATGTTCTGACAAGATTTGAGGCAATAAATGGGCAACGCAGTAACAGAATCTTGATTCATATTTGATCAGCACTGCCTAGTTTGACCTTTTGATTTCAAACCTAATGGTGGCACTACACAAAAAGTTGGCCGATCACCAAAGTCATTATGAGTCATCCTCCTGGCACTGTGTACGTTTTGAGGCAACCCATCCAGTAATTGTCAAGATATTTAATTTTGGACCAAAGCGGTGGAATGACCGAATGAACCCTAGAGCAATCCTCTTAGCATGGCAAAACAGCTGGTCAAGTGGCTTTAACTGATGACACTACAGTTAAATTTGACTAAATTACTAAGAAGTCTTATTGATGTAAATTAAACTTACAAGTACAACCCCTGGTCCCTGAATTTCAATTTTCTGGTTTTAAACCTCAGTTTGGTAGAGAATTCATGTGTTGGAAAAACTTAATTGCCTTCAGAATCTCTGTCAGGTGCAAGTTTAAGTTTCAAATAGTTTTAGATTATTTCAATAGGAAGAATTTCAGCAATAGTTTGAGTATCCTGTGGCGACTGTTGATAACTTGATTTTAATAAAAAAAAGAATTGTTGATGAATTCTCATTTTATTGTCTTTAACTTTGGTTTACTGTCCCATGCTACCTGTATCATAGGATGATATACTGATAATGATTTCCATTGTGAATGGTGTAAATGTCTTCGGAAGAGTTATAGGGTAGGATATACAGTATAGTTTTTTTTTTATTACATTGTTACCCTCACAGGTGCAGCAAACCTACCCCTCTGTGTGGAGTTTCTATTTTTGTGCATCTGTCTTCAATGTTGCAAATGGATGGTTGGATGGTTCTGTAGTGTCTAATGGTCTGAGTATGTTTCCATCCAGCAGTTTGTTTCCTGCACAGCAGAGTCTTTTTCTTCAGTGGTAGTAATGCATTGTATTTGGTATGAACTGACTGCTTGCATCCTGTGTAAACTGGAAAGCTGACTGGGTCTGGCTGGTGATTCTCTCTGAGCTGTAAATGGGTGGTGGGGGCTGGGAAACGTGGCCTCCTGCCAAGGTACTAGCCCAACCCCCCAACAGCTAGCTCTGCTCCCCTAAAAACATCCAAACACCCTCCAAAAACCATCGTTTGCTGGCTGAAGGTGCCATGAATGCAATGAAACTGCCAGGGATGGAGTCTGTTCAGGTCCTGGTGTCAAATGTAATCAAACTGTTTTTTGTCATTTATCCTGATATATTGTTTTATTCTCAATTATTTAATTTTCTTCTGTATTTGCCAAAATGTGAGTTGCATGTGAAACAACATCAATTAGAGGTACTTGAAAATGATCACCGTATTCTGTATATGTTGTAGCAAGATTATATTTTATACCTTTTGCCTAAAACAACAGTTTGATTTTTTTTTTTTTACTAAGGAAGGAATTGTCGTCCATGTAGGCTTAAAAGTTAAGTTTCAAAGATTGATTCTTGATCTTGGAAACAGCAGTTGACAAAACAATATTTCGCCATACGGTCCGTTTAGTTGCCGACCTGGAGTTTTGATCATATCCCATGATCTTCATCAGCAGATGGAGTTCAGCAGCTCCCTCTTCCTGATGCTTCATTATGAGGGTTGGATCTTCTGCAGTGAGTGACACTGCTCTGAGTTTCACACTGTAATTGACCTGTCACCTACTTCAAAGCTCAGTTATCACATGTCATGAGCATTTTTACACCTGTCAGGGAGATACAGTAGTTGGCTAATTTGCAATGGTGTGACTGTTTTCATTAGAAAAACAGCTGGCATTGGTAGTTTGATCACATGTCTTGAACAACCTATGTTTATGTTTCCTGACAAGGAACCCTGGAAGCCGTGTGAATAATGGCTGTTGTTTCTGAGTGGGCTAAAGCTTGACATTGTTGTTTTAGTTGCCAAAGATTTTAAAAGACTAATTCATCAATTTCATTTAGCTTACTTTCCAAGAGTTAGAACAGAACAGATTTGTCATCAACAGAAAAGTAAAAACAACACTTCAAAGAATTCAAAGAGTCTTATTGTTACAGTGTACTTGCCCTTGCATGTATGTGATTGGCCAGTGCAGAAGGCATTGCATTCTAGCAAAAGTACACCTGCTGCTCTTTCAAATGAACAAGAGGGCTGAACGAAACCTAAAACAGCACCTAACTTCCCATAAACCCACTATCTTGTCATTTTTACTCTACAGTTTGTGTAAACCTCATATGAATCATCTTAAGTGAAACGAGTCATTTTGGAAGGCAGTGATAAACAACCAGTGATAACATCAGACAACTGGGCAGTCTATCTGTTCTTGGGTCCATGCACATCTCTGAAACTACGGACCAGATGTGCTCTGATCCACATAAATCCTGATGATTTTGCTGACCTCCTGACCTTCCCACTAGTGCCACCTGCAGGACAAACACTTTTCTCAAAAGAACTACCAAGACCTAATGAACAGATATTTAAGTAAGATAGTACTGATCTCATTTCTGCTACCCAGAGGATGAATCCTTTAGACACTACTGACTGTCTGACCTCTCCTTTAGCACCACCCTCGGGATAATTCGGAACATTTTCTTGCTCCACTACTAGTAATCATCAGTGTGTTGTTTGCTCTTTCCTCATTTTATGGGGATTTCTGTGGCTTCACTACTGCTGAGAGCATCACCTGAACTCCCATAACCACAGCAGAAACACCCTCAAGGGTAGTATAATATACAGCCAGTGCGCACACGCACACACAAAACACACACACAAACCTACACGGACACGCACTATGTGGTTTCTCTATGGCTGCTATCTAAAGCTATCTAAAGGGACATTCTGTCTACACAAGCAGAAAAACCCACATCATCTGGATGAAGGGATGGGAGAGGATGATCTTCCCCTATCACCCCCCCCTTCTCTCTCTCACTCACTCACTATCTCTCTCGCTCACACATTACCACTATCTTTTATTGTCTCTCATCCCCTCTCTCACTCCTTACATCTTCTTATCTTGCTGTTTCTCATCTGTTATTCTCCCTCTCTCGATTTTTCCCTTCCCTCTCACTCTGTCGTTCATTCAAGCCAAAGCCACTGTGTCGGCTGCGCACACACACACACACACACACACGCACACACACACACACACACACACACACACACACACACACACACAAACACACTCTCATCCACACCAAAGCATGCCTGTCATCCACTTATCGCCTCACAGATCAGTAGGTTGGTCGTGGGCCGGCAGCTACAGCTGAGGCAGCAGCAGTCTGGATGTGAGGTTCTGGTGGAATGCAACATGAAAAAAAAGTATTTAACCCGTTACACACACACACACACACACACACACACACACGCACACGCACACAAACACTCACACACATACATGCATTCACACATCAGTCAGTAAAAAGTGCTGAAGGCTCCGTTTTGAAGCTCTGCGAGATTTCAGAGGCGCTTAGAAGCTGCATTTACCTATTAAAGAAGGTGCACTTACACATGCGCACACACACACACACACACACACACACACACACACACACACACACACACACATACACTCATATTAAAGCACATAATGTAGATATATACACTACTCCATAACCATACATCTACTCTTTCTCAACCACACACACAACAGAACAATATTGAGATTCAAACATGGGTCACACATACAATATATACATATATATATATATACATATCAGTAGAGTGTTAGAAATGAAAGCTGTACAGCCCCACTCAGCATTAGCTACATAACTAAAATGTAACACTGTGGGCTGTGTCGAGTTTCCATAACCTGCTGAAACAGTAGCAGGTGTGTCGTCTTCAGCTTCCTGTTCACTCCTCATCAGTCCTCAGTGAGCTGAACTGGTCCTTTAAACACTCGGAGGGCTCTCCAAACACACCTAACCTCTGACCTCCACACCTCTCTGCAGAGAGAGAGTCCTCTGGTTATTACTGAACACATCTCAGCCCTGTAGTCTCTCTAACTCTATGTCTCTGTCTTTTTCTCTATTTCTATTTCTCCATTTTATCCTTCTTTCTTTCCTGTTAATGCATATATACGTCGACCAGCCATAACATTGTGAGCACTGACAGGTGAAGAGAATAACACTGATTATCTGGTTATCATGGCAGCTGTCAGTGAGTGGGATATATTAGGCAGCAAGTGAACATTTTGTCCTCAGAGTTGATGTGTGTTAGAATCAGGAAAAATGGGCAGCGTGAGGATTTCAGCGACTTTGACAAGGGCCAAATTGTAATGGCTAGACGACTGGGTCAGAGCATCTCCAAACCTGCAGCTCTTGTGGGGTGTTCCCGGTCTGCAGAAGTCAGTACCTATCAAAAGTGCTCCAAGGAAAGAAAAGAACCAGAGGCAGGGTCATGGACACTCATTGATGCACGTGGGGAGTGAAGGCTGGCCTGTGTGGTTCGATCCAACAGACGAGCTACTGTAGCTCACACTGCTGAAACAGTTCATGCTGGTTCTGATAGAAAGCTGTCAGAACACACAGTGCATCACAGTTTGTTGGTATGGGGCTGCAGAACATTATGACCACCAGGGTGCCCAGGTGGTAACAATGTTATGGCTGATCAGTGTATATAGTTGTGTGTGTGTCTGACTATGCTTCTGGTGTTTGGAGTTTCCATGAACATACAGGTTGTAACACTGTTCATCATATTCGGTCTTATTTGGGAGTCCATAAATTTACTTCAGTTTTGGTCATTAGTGGGGATATGGGATGGGAAGATCAGAGACTCACTAAAAAGATATTTAACTGGGACATTTCACATCACATCCCTGGGCTAATGCGCTGATATCCTTTTTTACTTGAATGATTTCTCATTCATTTTCCAGAACAGGTTATTCAGTCTCTTGATATAGGGTATAAACCAAAACTACAAGCCTATTGTCTCATAAAGAATAGCTAGCAAAGTTCCATTTAGGAACATTACCATTAGCCCTAGAGGCAGGTAGGTTTAATGCCACTCCAGAGGACGACAGACTTTTGGACAGTTTGTTGTGTGATCTAGGTGAAACTAAGAATGAGGTTCATTTTTTTGTTTTGCTGCCCTGTTTATGAGTAATGTATAAATGAATATGAATATATATATTTATATATATATAAACTACATAAAAATGCAATGAATCTCTTCATACACTGCTTTTCATATACTCTTGAACGTTTTAATATGTGTGAATAGTTATATGGGAGTGTTTGATCATCCCTGTAGAGGTGACCTGAGGTTATTTTCTTCATGTAGTGTCAGGGATGGAGAATTTGTTTCATGAAGCTGCTACAGCATTTGGCAGTGGTTTGTTGTTTGATGTATAGCCATAACATGGCTGCTAATGGGACTGCAACAATGGGGGACAAAATCCGTGTTTATTAGATGAGATGAGTGGGCCCTAATGCAAGAACAACTTGTAAGAACTGATTAAATAAGATTAACTTTATTAATCCCCAGTGGGAGAATCAAGACATAGGTCTGAAATACAATCACACACAGATGGTGGAGTGATGGGGCTGCCACATAGTGGCCCCTTGGGAGCAGTAAGGGGTTTGGTGCCTTGCTCACAGGCTCCTCGGCTGTGCAAAGAAGGTGGCACCTCTTCAGCTACAAGTCCACACACCATACTGTAAACCAGTGACTCTCCGCTTCTCAAGCCAGGTCCCTACGGATTGAGCTAATGCGATGAGGAACTACAGTGCCTACACAACTTGCAAAAAACGTGAAAGGCCGTATCTAGAGCTATTTTAGTTTGTCCGTTCTGGGATACTTCACCATGGTGGACTCCATGGAAAAAGACCCGCTCCCTCTGTCGATAAAAACAGCTCATTCTAAGGTAACGAAAGTGCAACAATTCTTATTCTCAGGTGATTATACACTAATGAAAACATAGCTATGAATTTTTTTTTGCACTTTAACCAATTTTGTCATACTCAAATAAGTGGTCTAGACCTGTTGCGTGAGTCATGTATAGACATGTATTGATATTCTGTTTCACAGATCATCATCATCATGGCTGCCAATTTGAGTTTTTCTAGAGTTGATAATTGGCATATTTCATCACTACAGATTCTACAGTTCAGTAGGTATTAGAAAAATGCCTCTGTCAGCTGCCTTGGGGTCTTTATGCAGGTCTCTGTCAAGTTTCATTCTCTCTTATAACACCTGACAGCTAATGTAGGCTATAGTATTCTCTCATCTAATGCCTCAGTGACTGTCACTCATTATTAGTGATGCACCACTTTGCTTTAGAAAGACGTTTTTTAGCAACAGTACAGCACTGCTCTGATGACACGTCATTGTCAGCTGTATTATAAATATATTCTCATTCTTTGTGGTCCTCCAATAGAACTAATTTGTTACGTATTTGTCTGATCATTTGCGGAACATGACTTGCAATTCTCCTTTTTGTGAATGAAACTTGCCTCTTTAGGCTGAAACCAGCGACTCACAACAAATTTGTAAAATAAGTTTTTTAATTTAAATTTAATTTCTCTCAAGTTCTCTATGTCTCTCCCTCTTTCTCTCTGTCTCTTCTCTCTCTCAACCTGTCTGTCTGTCCCTGCTTCTCAAGATGTAATATTTCTACAGATCTGTGGAATGTGTCCGTATGGAGGCCAGGCATGCCTCTGTGTGTGTGTGTGTGTGTGTGTGTGTGTGTGTGTGTGTGTGTGTGTGTGTGTCAACAGTCTTCATCCTCTCTGGAAGCCCGGCGGTTCCTGTGCGTGGGCTTTACTGTGGAATCTGGTTTCCAAGGGGTGTGTGTGTGTGCATGTGTTCATCATCACTTCATTCTGTCTGTCGTCTGAGCCTGTCCCCATTGGCTGTTTTCTGACCAATGGCGTGGCAGCAGGAAGTACAAGCCCCCAACAGCTGCTCTCAAGTCCAAGAAGAAAAAAAAACAAGGGCGAGTCAAAGACTGTTTACATGGAGAGAAATATTAATAAAGCTGCCTGGGCCATAGTTTGTCCTGATTGGCCATTTTTTTATTACATCAGTATATATACATTAAAGGAATACTGTGTTTCTCCAATATATAGTACTTTATTGTGTACACCTGTATCTAATGCAGACTAATGCAACAATAACCTCGTTATACGTCCTTAGATAGTAGACTTTTTACTGTATTTCTCCATTATTTGGTTGCATTGTCTGAAACAAAAGTGCCGTTTCTGAGAAGGTGACAGTAACATCTAATTTGGACAACTGTAAATAAATGCGCTAGAAGGTATTTTGTGTTCAAAACTCTTAATGTAATCATCAAACTGGTGTCTAAAAGAGAAATATGTTAACAAAAAAACTCTCAATACAGCAGAAAGAAAAGCAACCATCTTTTTCAGCACAGGACAGTAAGATCAGTCATACAGCAAGATCAAACCTGCAGTCTTTCAGTGGTGAAAATCAGACCGAAAAAATAGAATCAGCTATATATTTCAGGCAGTCTGTTTACTGCTCTATAGCTCACATAACCTCCTATAATATTCTCCATGATCATACGGTCATACGCCTTAAGCTGGGCTCAGTTGTTCTGCTATGTCAGTGTCCATGTTGTTTACACCCGCCTCCCCGTAAGATCCCGTGAGGTGATGCCTTGCTCCCTCTGCCACAAAAAATCATAAATATATCCGTGAGTGTGGGATGTTTTCACTTCATGTAGCATGCGCCTGTTTGAGATTAGAGAGAAGACAATCTGTGATGTTTCTCCTTGCATCTGAAAGACTTGCGTAAAAAGCACAAGAATTGATTCAACTTCTGTACTCAAGTAAAAAAGTAAAGGCTCTGAAATGTACTCAAAATATAAAAGTACTCCCTTGGTTTCTCTGAAGGACATTTCTACCGGCTGTTTCGTTTTTATTTTGCTAATTTAAAGGTCTGCCTCTGAAGAATGAGATGCATAGTTGCATGAAAATTACACATCTGTTTTGGAAATGTAGGGGTAAAAGTATAAAGTTGTCAGGAAAAAAAAGTACAGATACCTGAAAAAACTACTTTACAACAAAGTATTTGTACTTTACTTCCCACCTCGGCCTGGACATTAGATCTGAAAATGTAAATGTTAAATAAGGAAGTGCACATTTCCCAATAACTGCTGTCCCTCTAGAGATTCCCCCACCTTTAACACGCCCCTACACTACAGCTGTTTTTCCTTCTCTCTTTGCATTCTTTTCTTGCAGTCATCAGATAACCAACATGCTCTGCACTACATGTGACCTTACACTGATTATAGTCACACTTTAATGTTGTGGCAAAGGCCTATTCTTCTGCTGTAGACAGCTACAACTCATCTTTACAGGCCTCCACTCCAACAGACCAAAAAAGAGAGGTGTTGTTTTTGACTGTGTCTGTCTTCAGTATCCATCATAAATAACTCTCCTGTGCTCTTACATACATCCACCCATCCTGTGCATCTTTGTGTGTGGTGACATGTTCCACTCACAGCTGCTCTCCAGCTCTGACACACACACACACACACACACACACACACACACACACACACACACACACTGATCCAGCTGCTCGGTGCTCTCAGGAGACTCTCAGCCGTCATTTAGTCTCATTTGCCGGCCTCACAGATCGACACTTTATTTTATTTTACTATTGATCACAAACACACACACTACTGGGCTCACTTATACCATGTGTGTGTCTGTGTGTGTGCTGATATGTCAGCTATGACAGCTGACAGTTTGTGTATATGTGTGTGGTTTCCATTATATGATCATTCTGAGTGTCAGGACCACCCAGTATCAATATGACGTGATGAGCTACTGGGCTCCTTTAGTTAGAGTTGCAGAGCAAGTTCCACTGTTTTAATTACATAGTTTTGGCATCTCACAGAATTAGGTCATTTCATTTCATTTTAATGTCAAATTATAGTTGAAAACTCAGGTAAAACCAAGTCAAATGTTAAGTTTGGCGAAATAATTCAAGCCAAATCAGGCAGAGTTTCTAGTCCTGTTACTATATGAATTCCTGTGGGTAGGTGCTAGCGCTATACTTGAGTCCACTTCCTTGATGATGCAGTATACAGTAAATATGTCATGCGTTCCACCACCGGAGTATCATGGAAGGATGGATGGATTCTGGTGAACATCATCCAGTTGATGTTCTCATCTGAGCCCCTAATCCAATTATTCTGCGTGTGAGAGCTGATGTAGCTCAGAGTCAAGTTCACCTCTACACCGCTGGGTCAATAAAACTGTACAGCAGTTCAACCATTTATCCTAAACCACTATACTTTTGTTGGCATGTTAACCTGACTAACGCTAACAATGATAAGTTACCATTAAATTGTACCCTACTTATTTTCAGCCTGGCTACCATTGGACTTCTAGGAATGGCAATGTTGGTCACTCAGTCCATGACTTTTGCCCAGACTGAAATATCACAACAACTAGATAGATTAGTTGCTAATAAAATAAAATTTCATAAAGGCATCCATGTTCTACACAAGATGAACTTTTTAGATTGACTATTCAGCTAGCACCATTGTCAGTTAATAATTTCAATTTGTCCAATACAATGCTTTTTGACCAAATACCTGCTAAACTAATGGTATTCCCATTACTTAACAAATGTTTGAACCTGCTAAACTAAGATGATGAACATGGTAAACACGTGTTAATTACAGCTCGTTACTGTGTGCATGTTGCATTTAGCTTAAAGCACCACTACAGTATGTACCTCATAGAGATGCTGGCATGCTTTCTGCTTCTAGCAGGACGTCTGTGACTAATACGTTATATTTGGTCAGTTGTACTTGAACATTTCACTGTGTTAATACAGTTGGGTTTTTATTGATCTTATACCATGTTCACTCAAAAAGTAACAAAACCATTACCTTAAAACACAGCAAAAGTAAAACTATGCTCTTTTATACTTTTGTGGCATCAAAGGGAGTGACACACCTCTCCAATAGGGACCTTATACTTTTCCCATTAGCTAGCAGACTTAATACATTTTTTTCTCTTCTTTTTCCTTTTTTGTTGCAGATTCTGACCTTCTGTCAGCTTTTTTGCAGCTTTCAGCCAAGTTGCCACATAGAGATTTATGTAAAGCTTTGAGGGCAGGACTTTCTCATAATGGAGAATTTCCACAATATGGTACTTCCAGTTTGACCCAGGTATCTGAATACTTATTCCATTACTGACAGTATGTGTTTTAGTGTGAAAAACAAAGCGTTGAGAGGAAACCCTGTGTGCCCTTTTAGGGATGGAGGTACTCGGTTATGAAAGGGGTCAAATAATTTGATCAATTTGATCAGCAGTCGACTCAGTGTGTGCTTAACAAGTTCTCGTCAGGCATCATGGAGGCAAACCAGGGAGCTACTCTCTATCTCTGTCAGTGACGTTAACCCTCTCCCCTCTCTGATGTGTCTAACATCAAACAGTGTGCTGTCACACACACACACACACACACACACACCCGCACGCAGAAACTGTGAAAGAAGTACAACAGCTGGTAACAGACACAGAACAGAACTGAGCTGTCACGCCTACACTGCAGAGCTGACACACATACACACACAGATGTACACACATAGTACTGCCAAAACTTAAATACACACACACTGATGCATGCACTAACATGTGAGACATCTGTGTGTTTTTGCACTGATTCTCACATGCACACCTACACACACACACACACACACACACACACACACACACATGCATATAAGTAAACCAGTCTTGATCCATGAGATGTGGGAGAGCGAGCTGATATTTTTCATGTGTGTTCCCTTCATCAGAGTTCAGTTCTGCAGGACGTCTCTTGAATTCTTATCTGTGACAGATGAAGCAACAACTTCCTGGATCCCACAGGCCTTGAACTTCCTTTAAATGAGCAAGAAATGCAACCTTGCTAAATATTACTGAAGGGCTACTGAAGATAAGTAAACCGTACAGTGCGGTTCAGGCCTTAAAAGAACTGGAAACCTATTTTCCTCAATCAGCGTCATTCTGTGACTAAATCTGAAAATTTTTGGTTGTTTCATGTGAGAGATTTCTATATGTGTGCTCTTCTCACTGATGAGGCTCTGTTGGGAAAAGGTGATGTGTGTGACACTTGTTCACCAGTTAAAACATGGCAATATCTGATTAAATGTAAGGACAGTTGCCAGGGTTATTTGCTTATTGTTGCCACACTCACACAGTCCTCATTAAAGCAGACTGTGTTCTTCAGTGTTCTCTATGGCTCATTATTGTTTATTTTGTCAAAAATGTAAAATTTCTTAAATTTGAAGCAATGTTTTTAGGGGCTTTAATCTATTCTCTTCTCAATTGATGTGGTTTGACTTCAGAGACCAGTTGAGGCTGTTCCCATTCACTTCAATACAGTCATGTTTTCTCAGAGCAGCATCTAGTTGACATTACTGTACAACATGTCTTAAAGTTCCCATTGAATGGCTAGTGGAGTGCTTTTTGCTTCCGCGTATTTACATGCTTTTTGTAAAAACAGGCAGCTAGGGAGTGACTTTGAGGATATTGAGTGGAGTTTGCAGTCGCCAATATCACTGAGTAATAGCGGTCCTATTAGCTGACTCTTCCTGGACTGGACAGAACACAGCCTCGGTCAGTTTGATGACAGAGAATACAGTTTAGAAGTGGTTTTCCCAGGAACTACTGCAGGGCTGAGTTAACGACAGTGAGCAGTTAGTTATTATCAACAAGTAAAGCTTGTTTACTTGTTGTTTCCAAACTCTGAAACTCTGTAAATGCAAGTAGCTTAAGCTATCTGCCCATCAGGAAGAACCAGAATAGATTTTCTCTGTAAAATAAGATCCAGTTTCACCCGAATTAGTAAATAAAGTTATAAAATTGTGTCTTTGCCTTTCCCTCAGAAACAATAGGCTTTGACATCATAAGAAAGAAAGAGAGAGAGAAAGAACGCGTTTCATTGGACGCAAAAATTAGTATACGCCCCCAAGTGCAGGATGAGTCGTTAATATTTTTTATCGGTTTTCAGGAAATAACAGAAATACCATTAAGAATACCTGAAAAAACCTACAAAATGACTTTTTTTTGTGGTTGTCTGGCCAGATACCGGTGTATACGTGACATATAGCCAAGACATAGCTATGTGATAAAAAACAACATAGAGTTTGACTTCATGGAGACGTGTTTGAGAAGTTATTGTGAAAAGGAAGTATTGACTGTCACTTTGGATCTTTTCCCTTCACATCAAGATAGATTTTTTTTCCACGGACAAGCATCTAGTGGACACTTAGAGTAACTGCAGTTTGACTTTAAGAGCTTTTTCACTGAAAACAGCTGCCTACGGCGACTGAAGGCAGCGCTGTGAGAGCCGTGAGAGTGAACTAAAACAGTAAAGTTTTGGGCCGGACGGATGTGTTAAAAAAAAGAGTGCTACTTAGAAATAAGAATGTCCATTGTATACGTTTTATTTCCACACTCCTGTCTGTGTTTGTTCCTGGTTATAATGACTAAAATGTCTCCACAACTACAAAGCGAAGGCAGCTGGGACTGAGGCATGATGGGAGTGATCAGTTCAAGATGGCACCACAGGGAAGCCTATTTTTCATTCTCTTTTCATCTCCAAATATAAATCTGTCTCTCCATCTATCATTCATTCACTTCCTGTCTACTTCCCTTTCTTCCTTTATTATTCCCCCTTTCTTCCCTTCTACCTTTGCCTTTCCCTCCATCAGTCCTTGCCTCCTTTTGTACTTTCCTCTCCTCCCAATGTCTCAGCTTCAACCTCCTTCACTCTTCCCTTCCCTTCATCCCTCTCTTTATCATTCTCTTGTCTTGCCTTACTCTCTCCCTCCTTCTCTTCTTCACTCGTACCCTCTTTCCTTATCTGCTTACTTGATTCTTCCTTTCTACCTTTCCTTCTTTTCCACCCTCCCTGCTTTTCCCTTTCACACATCTCTACCTCCCTCCTTCATTCTCCCTCCTCCTCTTTTCCCATCATTCCCATGTCCCACTTGTCTCTTCTGTTTTACTTCAGTCCCTCTTCCCTTTCCTTCTTCCTCTCCACCACCACCAACCACTGGCACCTACCTTTTTCCCTCCCTCAGCACCTCGTCTTCCTTCCGCTTTCATTCTCCTGACCCATTCCTCTTTCTCTTTTGACCTCTTTTCCTTCTAACTTTCCTATTTGTTTCTTCCTCTCAATTTTCATCCTTCCTTACTCCCCTTCCACATTTCTTATCCTTTCTTATGAGCTCATTTCCTAACCCATTTCATCTCTTCTGCTTTTTATCGTCATCTTCCATTGTTCTGTTCCCTCCTTCTCTTCTTTCCTTTATAACTTCCGTACTTCCATGCCAGCTTCTTCTTCTTTTACTTTCCTTTTTTCATCTCTTGCCACCTACTGTCTCCTTCATTACCTATTTCCTACCCTCCCTGCCCCCGTCAATCCTCCCTCCCTCTCTACTCTTCCTCCTTTCCCAGTCTCTCCTCCTTTGTTCTTTTCTCCTCCCCTAACCTCTTTCGTTCCCCACTTACTTGTCTCCTCAGTTTGGCTTCCATCCTTCCTACCTTTCCCTATTTCCACCAAACTACTGTCTCCCCCCTCTCGTCCTTCATCTTCCCTCCTCCTCCTCCTCCTCCTCCTCTCCTCCTTCTAATTGCGTGCAGGAAGCTGCCAGATATTGTGAGGTGTAATGTGCTGTCTGATTCCTCTCTTAGTGTTCTTAAATGATCGCTATTTATTTGTCAAGCCAAGCGTTGAACGCTAATTAAGGAGAAACGCTTTGAACTGCCTTGTGTGTGTTGGTGTGTGTGTGTGTGCTGGTGTGTGTGTGCGTGTGTGTTGGTGTTGGTGTGTGGAGCAGTTAGAAGATGGAGGAAGTTGTCATTGGCGAGTCGATCCCTCGCTGCTTCAAGTGCTACTGCAGATGTGTGTGCAAGTGTGTGTGTGCGTTTTCTATGATCTGTCCCTGAGGTTTTTCTTGCTCTGACATCATTCTAAACACACACACACACACACACACACACACACACACACACACACACACACACACACACAGCAGCTGGTGTATCAGAGACTCGAATGCGCTGATATTATTGGCCGTTTTCTTTGTGTATGTGTGTGTTGTCATGGCGGTTCTGCGACTCGATTGGCCGTTTCAGTCTTCAACAGCGATAGGTAATAAGCTCAGTCTTATCTTGGATGTAATGCTCATTGTCTTTGGCACTCCACAGGGAATTGAACCTCTAACCCTGGCAGTGGTAGCACCTTGCTCAATGGACCTGAACTTGTAATTGTAGCAGTGCTACATCTTTAATAATTCAGGGTTTGTTGTAAAAAGGTTTGGTTTGTTCGGCATTTTTTATCCGTTTTGTAGTATTAAAGTTAGATGCCCCAAACTGTTGGGTTTTGTCACACTTTGTATGACATTTGCAATTGTCTTTGAACAGAGCTGTAGAGCTGAATGATGCACTAACACTCCCCCTCAGCTGTCACCACGAGGCAGTCTACCACCGACTAAAACAAGAAGCATTTATGCATTTATAGTGCAGTTAATGTGCCTCTAAAAGGCCCCTTCATCCTATCGTATCCAGCAGATGGCATGAAAAAACACGATAAAAAATAAGTTTCCAGTCACTGAAGAAGCTTACTGATAATGTTGTGTTTTAGGATCACTGTCCTCTTTTCTTTCTTTTGTTTTGGTGTAGAATTTAGCTGTCAATCAAATACACATTTATTTTATTGAACTGAGCTTCATTACAAGGAAGCTGGAACTCTCCTTTAAAGATGGAACCATCAGTCCTCTTTGCAGCTTTAGTAATGATATGTATAAAAAAAGAACAAATACATGTAATATGTTACTGCTGCACTTCCTTGAAATAAATGGCCACACACACCACCACAGACCCGTTCTGGGACTCCATTTTCACTCTATGGCTATTTGTTAGTGGTAGTTTGATAAATTACACATTTGAAAGGTAGCCTAAAACCAAATTCACACTGTAAGCTGAAGTGACAGGGTTTTCTTAGAGCTGCAGTATGCAACTTTTACAAAAATAACTTAATATTTACGGAAACTTTCACTATAACTGCACTAGGAGGAGCCAGAGGAACCTGACTTTTTCACACATTATCTGTCTCATGTACTGCTGTCAGGATATTTTTTATAAAAGGTGTTGTGGATGTGTGTGATTGGTTTATAGACATCCATTCAAATACATTTGTGCATTTGGGTGGAGTCAGATGACAGTAATCAGAGATTTAGACACAATAATAAAGTTATATCCATTAGAATGGACAGGCATCCACCACCTGGAAATGTTGTTTTCTGATGACCTGTACTAGTTTAAGTTCAGTTCAGTTTTCCTTTATTAATCCCTGTATGGAAATTCATTGTCTGCACTGACCCTTTCTAAGTGCTAGCAGCAGTGGACAGACACTGTGTGGTGTAGCTTCGGATCTAAGCCAGTACCTTGGTCAAAGGCTGGAGAGTTAACCTAACATACCTTACATGTTTGGATGGTGTTGGACACCCGGAGGAAATGCACGCACACACAGGGAGCAAACTCCACACAGAAAGCCGGGAATCGAACCCAGGACTTTCTTGCTGTGAGGCAACAGTGCTAACCCACTGCGGGGTGTGTCAATACCCCATGACATCACTGTTGGGTGTGGTTTAAGGTAAAACAGACCAAACCACAAAGTGCTTAGTTTTCAATTTCCCAGCAAAGAGACCCATGTGAGCATTTTCTGATCTTGGCAGAAAATATTCTGCCACCTCTAGAGTTAACGGTTTAGACACAAAAAATGCTTGGTAAGGTCAGGGAAAGACTGAAAGGAAGAACAACACTGAGAACAAGATATGAACAGCAGGGCCTTGTTTCATGTCAAATTGACGCCATTTACATCAGTGTCAAGGATTTTATTTTATTGCATCTCTTTTAACCTCTGCCATGGCAATTGCTAACCTTTTGAGGTCCACACACAGCTGATCTTAATATAATACAACCAAATCAATACAATCAACAGTATCAACAAATGGTTCAAATGACCACACATACAGTACGGTTATGAACAGTCTGGCCCTGTTGGTGGCACCATCACTGAATCACTGTTGAGCTACAGCAAAGTGATATAAACAGTATAACTACACTACAGATATGATGAATATGTATCGTGCAAATTAGTCAATTAATTAATTAGTCAATCAACATAAAATGAATCAACAAGAACTTAACATAATGAAGTCATTTATCAAGAATGGTTCCAGCTCTTAAAATGGTTTATATGATTGTAAACTCTTCTTTCATCTCCACCTTGCACTTTGAGAACTTGTGACAGACCATAACAAGTTCTTTGACTGTTTTAGGCCTTTAATAGAGTAATGATTAATTGATAGCTGTAGCTGTGAGTGTGTATAATTTCTGATATGTGCTTACACTGTTCTGGCTCCCTGAGTCCAGTTTTATTCGTCGTCTCTGCTGGTTTTACTGTGTCTGGTAGCAGCCTCAGGGCCTCGCTCCCTCAGGAGTGTGTGTGTGTGTGTGTGTGTGTGTGGATGTGTGTGTGTGTGTGCACATATGTGTGTGTGTGTCAGCTGGAGCGAAGCTAGCGTACAGGTGCGCCGCTGCCTCGCCAGCACTTCCTGGTAATTAATGACTTCTTCCTGCCTCTCTCTCTCTCTCTCTCTCTCTCTCTCTCTCTCTCTCTCTGTCTCTCATATTTGGGATGGTGGAATTCACATGAGGACAGAGGGTTGAGTGGGAGAGGAAGGAATTGAAGGGAGGCAGTACAGAGAGGGGAGGACAGAAAGCAAGACCTTTCATTGATTTTAAAATTTAAAATTTAAAATCATGAAAGGAATAGTTCAGCATTTTGGGAAATCCTTTTTTTCTGAGAGTGAGATGAGAAGACAAGTTGAGGAAGGAGCTGGAGTCCGGAGGTAGTTAGCCTAACTTAGCATAAAGACTCTAAGCTCGCATGGTTCTTCCCAAAGTTCAAGAACACACCTACCAACACCTCTAAAGCTCACTGGCTGACACCATATATCTCGTTTGAGCCGTACACACAGATAAAGATCTGTTGTTTTACGGGGTGTACGGGCTGACCCACAGTCAGCCATCCATCCTGACAACTATTTTATTCTGTCCTCTTCATTTCTGTTCTGTTTAGATCGCTCTATCCATACCTGTCTTCCATTTTTTTGTCCTTTTTTGTTCTCTCTCTACATTCTCTCTCTTCCTCTGACTTCTTGCTCTTTTTTTCTGGTTTCTCTTTCTGCTTCTTTTTGCCACTCTCTCTCTGTCTCACTCTCTATGTGTGTGTCTGTGCCTCTCTCTCTGTCTCACTCTCTATGTGTGTGTCTGTGCCTCTCTCTCTGTCTCACTCTCTCTCTCTCTGGTAATCTATCTTAGTTAATATCGTCTCTGTGAGCAGCTGGGTACCGAAGCCCAGTCAGCTCTGTGAGAAACAGACCTCTGGTTGTGTATGTGTGTGTGTGAGAGAGAGAGAAAGAGAGAGACACACACACACGCACACACACACACACACACACACACACACACAGAAAGATAGAGACAGAGAGAAAACAAGATACAAAGTAAAACAGTAGCAAGAGACAGAGCAAGGAGGAGGGAACCTGATGATTATCACCACAGTGTAAGGCTGGAATTATGTATATATATATATAAATATGTCTATGGATTGACGCAGTGCAGGGGGTTATGGGTAACTGTAGGTCAAAGAGGAGCTGACACACACGCCTCCCGAATCTCAACAACATATTGACGTCAAGCTGATTGGTCAAACAATTTTCCTGTTGGGAGCAGGTTGTAAGCATCACATCCAAAAGATGTCTGAGATGTTACACTCTTTCCAATGTAATCTGATTACTTGTACTTCACAGTACAAATGATGTAAATCAAGTGAAAAGTAAATTGGATGAGAAGCGCCTTCTAACAAACTAAATGGAGATGTGGAACGTGACCAACTTGAACCTTGACATTAGCTGTATGGTTGACGACAGACATGTGTCACTGCTCTTTCTGACCCCGGCGGCTTCTGATTTGGAGATTTGTGTTTTGAACGGGGTCTAAATAACTATGTATTTAACTCTTAGACCAGGTCTCTTCTTAGAAAAAGTAATTTATGCATTGTTTGGTCATTATTCAATCACTTTCAGCTGAATTCTGATAATGTTCTGTTGCTGTGGAATAGTTAGCCAACTCAGTTTATTTGAACTATTCAGCCCATGAATATCGTTGCACAATGTCCTCTGCGGCTCTGGAGGAGGAATTCTGATGGCGTCATAGTGATGCCATCAGGGTTTGCTTGGTGACTTTAAATGCCTGATCTGTGCCTCCTACCCGATCTGTACTGCGCATGTACAACAGAGATGAGTAGGAAACTAGTTTTTTCTCTTCTGGATGCAGTCTGGTGATATCTTAGCTGAGTTGGTGCCGAAGTTTTGTTAAGTTATTAATGTTACTTTTGCTACTACTGAGAAGTGAGGATTTTTGTGGTGGAATTGGTGGAATACTCCTTTAACACCTCAATCTGACTGATCGCTTTCATCTCGGTATCTGCAATAACTCAACTGTACTGAACAGATAGTGTGTAATGAAGTCAAATTGATGGAGACAGCGAGACAAACAGGTAACGAGAGACAGACCGAGAGACAGACGGGTATTTTGTCTCTCCTCTAGTTGCCGGGGCGACCGGCCTGGCCTGGCCTGGCTCGATGCTCGAGTGCGAGAAGAAAAAAACAAAGAAAGGAACAGAAAAGAAAGAAAAGCGCCACAATCAATGAGACCCTTTTTGTTTTAGTGGGAACCCCCTTTTACCCCCGACGACACACACACACACACACACACACACACACACACACACACTGAAACACACAGGGACAGAGGAACAGGATGACTGAATTGGTGTGTGATTGTGTGTGTGTGCCTTTGTGTCTGACTCCCTCTCCCTCTCTGTGTGTGTGACTGACTTTATTTAAGACAAGGGCCCTTTTGTTTTAAGCCGGAGAATGGCTCTGAGACCGAGGCTGGCCCTGTAATTGGCCTACTTAGGCCCTGTTTAGCATGAGAAAAGCCTTCCTTGGCCCGGCAGTGCCAAGCTAACTCTTGTTTTCAGCCACAGAGAGGGCGAAGGCGCTGATCAGAATTCAGATTAGCTCGAAAAACATCCACCACCACCCCCACCCCTCCAAACACACTTCTCCACCCTCTGCTTTAAATACACTGCACACTAATTACTTAACGAGAAAGCTGGGAAAAAATCCACCCTTTAACGGAGTACCGGTGGAGTCTATTTAAAGTTGAGGGGGAGGGGGGTGGCAGGTTATTTTTCACCTCTAACTTTTTGTGCCACTTTAAGAAAAAATGACCCTCTCCTCCATCCTTCTCTCTCTGTCTTTTATTCTCGTGCTCTCTTCTCTCCAAATCAGCCCAGACGCCACTTGTTGCCGCCGAATCATTGAACTTAATTAGCGGGACAATGTGTGAGCGGTTTGCTAAGTTTGAGCCGTAAACAGAGTCACAGTTAGAGGAGGGGGAAAGCAGCCGAGACGAGAAGTTAGACTCTGAGCTGTGGAGCTGTGAGATGAACGTCTCCACGCTGAGCAGCATGAGGTCGCTCTCATGGAGGTAAATACCATCCCAACCGTGGTTCCATCAGCTTGGTTTGAGGTGTCTGAGGTAGGCTTGGTTCCTGGATGTTAGACGGCTTCAGAATCAGATCCAAAGGGCAGTTGTTTGTCTTTCTGATGATGAACTTCGGGTGTCAGGTGATGTACTGTATATAGGGATATCTAATGTGACATTTGGAAGCAGTTTTGAGATTGAAAAGAAGCTAAAATATCCCTTTTGTAATTTGTTTTGTATTAAAAAACGAATGTGATCGATCTGTATGTCTGCCTGTGTCTGTCTGCCTGTCTTGCATTCAGTTTCATTATCTTGAAGGCAGTGTTATGGTTTTGACTACGCCAAAAAAAAGGGAAAAAAATGCTTTTGGTATTTTAATTTAGATTTTAATTTTGGCAGCAAGTGTGCATTTTCAAACATCACGTTTAATTTTTCCATTTTAATGTTGCAATACATCATGCTCACACAGAAAATGAAATTTCAATTTGATTAAATTATTTCATTTTAATCTTGGCAGACGTGGACTTCCATTTCTACACTGTATTAACCTATTTAGAGCAGTTATACATGGAACTATGTGATTTAACACACAGACACACATGCCTTAACACAAATGAGCGCTTACTATTAACAAATTCACAATGACTTTCAATATTCCAACCATTAATAATGTGCTAATACCGCGTATCATCATATATGATGGATAGTACTGATGGGAAAGATTCCTTTACATATCACCTGTCAGCATTGTATTATTGCAGACTTTGGCATGTGAGGGTTCAAAATACTTTGAACTGATAATATAACAATATATCCAATAAATCTGGGTTTAATTACCCTGAATCATAGATTTATTTCTTTTTCAGGCATTTCTGTAACATTTAGTGCCAAGTCAGATATACTGGGGCTTTCCAAAAAAATCTGAAGTCAGTATCAACTTGAATACAGATATTTTACAAGACAGAAAACTAGTAGTCATAGTAACTCTTGTATAATGCAAGTTGGAATTATTCTTAGCATTCCAAACTGTCCTCAATATCCTAGCTTCCATTCACGTGTCAAGTCGGCATGCCTGAACTGTGCTGAAAATTGAGTATCCGCAGCGTTCCAGTTTTGCTCAGCCTTCAAGCTTTCTTCAACACTCAAACATTCCAGCTGTTATCAGCAGTCGACATCCTGACCATCCTCAATTTTTCCAACATTTGTCAATATTTCAGACATTCTCACGTCAACACTCTGACATTTTGCAACATTACTGAAATTCCAACTGTGTTCAGCCTCCTGACACAAAAATTCTCAGCATTACAGTTAGATTCAATATAACAGCTGTGATCATTCCAGTTACCCTACACTCCAGTTTTTATCAACATTACATTGATCAATATTCTGTTTAATTTCATCTTCTCGTTGATATTTCAGATACCTTCCACATTCTCTGATCAACATAGAGATGCATTCCATCTTTCCTGAACATTCTCATTGTGTACAAAATTCAGAGGTATTCTGGATAATAATCTTTATAAACAGATATCTGCATACAAATGCAGAGTCTGGAGGCAATGGATGAGAGTTTGGTATTGGAAGCGTTCTGGTTTCCATTTGTAGTCCCATTAGTATTGACCAGTCATGCTTGAGCGGGCTTTGGTTGCACGCAGTCTGACAGCGATCTAGCTTTTATTAGTGACCGGTGCATGGAAGAGGAACTCCTGGCCCAGATCCGTTATTCACTGGCTACACCTGAAGCCTCGAAGCATTGACCATTGCCCCCTACTGTCAGACAGTAACCGATGGGCTCCTCAACATTTCAATGTTTCCATTCACTTTTCAGCTCCACATGCTAGCCATGACGAACATTTTAACAATTATCTTTATTCCTGTTATTCCACTGTCAAAATTCCAGTGATCAATATTGTATTTGATTCTTCAGCACTACTGACAATATTCCAGCTTGCTTTGTCGAGTATTTTGGGTGGTTTCAGAAATTTCTGTCACAAAATTCTGGTAGTGATTATTGGAAATATCAGACAACCATCAACATGCAGAACTTTCACATATACATATGTAAAATCATCAATCATTTTCAACATTTTGACTGTTTTTAATTATCATTTAAAAAGGATTTCAGGTGATATTATTTACGGTACCATAAACACTCTAGAGAACTAAATGTGTGTTAATCTGTTGCTGAAAATAGTCCTCTACAAATGCACATTCCTCCTGTGTGAGTAATTTTTGGTATTAACTACAGTGCAAGCAAGGCTTTTTATATATATATATATTTATATATATTTATATATATTTGTGACTCTGGTACCTTATATATGTAGATTTAATTTTAATCCAATGCGATTTCATTTTTACTGTCCGAAATATTTATGACAGGCTTATCGTCAGGCTACAGTCTTCATATCTTCAGAAATCTTCCTGTTTTTGCTTGTGAAGAATGGTGCATCCTTCCTGGTCCTTGAGTCACAAGGTCACATGATTAACAATTTCTCTCTCTCTCTCTCTCTCTCTCTCTCTCTCTCTCTCTCTCTGTTTCTTTGTCTGTCTGTGTCTCTCGACCAGTCGATACTGGGTGGTGAGCTGGGGTTGGGGAGTCCCAGCGCGGCATCGCCCACCAAGCCGGCCGGTCAGTACTACCAGCACTACAGCTCCAACCCTCGGAGGAGAACGCTGCCTATGGACACCATGGGTGAGAGGCCGCTATCACGCTAACATTATACATTCACTATAAACACACAGTGACATTCACATTAACAGGTCTGTCACTGAACTGCTTCCTCTGTTACAAAATGTCCAACAAAGATAAAAATTTGTGTTTGGAGTGAGAAATAATAAATTATACATTTTAAACCTTAAATAAATTAAATATATAAAAATATACACTCTATTATAGCCACTTTATTATGCCACCCCAAGCATTATGTACTCTATGTTTCAGAGTGGATCCCAGACACAGTTGGGGCCCTGTATGGGGTTGACAGACCTTTCTAAACCTAATGTAAACTATTTAGACCAATATGTTTTTTATTATGTAGTTGTCCCATTATTAGGTACATCTAGCTAAAACTAATGCAGTGTAATACAGCACCACAATACCTCTAAAATTACAGTAAAGATGAAATTATGACCTTTATGAGGAATGGCTTTATTGCAGGGCAGTAAAGACTGCATTAAACTAACATATATAATATATAATAACAATACATTGGTCTAAATAGCCTGCATTAGGTTTAGAAATGTCACGTGTGTCTGGGGTCAAAATGGACACATTGGGTGTGTAATGCTAGCTCAGGGTGTTGATGTTTTCCGGTTCGGTCACTCATTTAATAGACAACAGCTTTTTCTTTTCCAAAAAAAAAAAGAAAGAAAACATTTTTCAAACTTTTTGGAAGAATTTCCCAGTATCAAGTGCCATTTTTTTAAACAATAACATGATGATCCTGATAAGGATCTGACTTGCTTGGATGTTTTTCAAGGTATACACACCTTTGATTCACATTCAGTTCCTGAAACCAATGGGAAGTACACTGGGAACAACTGATTATCTGTCTTTTTGACTTAAAGCCTGAATATGTTCCTTTTTAAGATGATTTTCTGATCAGTCTGAAACCAATAAGCTCATGAAAATGAACCTCAAACAATTACATCCTGACGTTCTGACTATGAGCTACGAGAACAATGTCTGTGAAATTCTAACGTTTTAGAGTCGGTCAGTTACAAGTAGAACCTCAATATTCTCAATATTAGACTGAAGGAAGCTTTTAGAAAGAGCTATATTAAAGCAGCACGTCACCCTAACTTCATTTACATTCCTGTATCCCGACAGAAACTCTTTTCAGTGAATTCAGTGAAACATTTTAACCTGCTCGGATCCCGGCCCCCGCTGATGGTGTTGTTTTGTGTTTCAGAAGGCCGAGCATTGTGAGTGCGTGTCCATGTGTCCGTGTGACCATCCTGTTTGTCTGTGCGTCTGTTTTCGAAAGGGGACTTTAAGAAAAAAAGACATACAGGGAAACCTTTTAGAAAGCAGGACAATGGTGGCCGCGTTATAGCCTTGGTGGCGTTAGCCTTGAGAGGACGCAAAACACACACACACAAGACTCTGGGCCAATTCCCCCCCCCCCCAAAAAAAGGCACCTCTCTTTCATTTTTCCATCAAAGTCTCACCTTCCCAGTTGATAGACCGCTCCCTCGCTCGCCTTGAGAGAAACCCTGAAAAATAATATAAACATGTCAAAAGCTGCCCTCCTTCCTTTTATCAAACCAAAAAGATAAAAAAAAGAAATCAACCCGGCCCTTTTTGTATTGTGTCTTTTGATTTTCTGCATCTTATTGTGCCACGCTTGTTTGCAGTGAAAGCTCTCTTTATAAATGTATCAACGGCGGTGGGAAAAGTGGCCTCGGTCTCTCCTCCTCGGCTGATCGATTAAATTCAAGCAAATCAAACCAGAACCACCTTTTAAAAGGCAAATAAAAGAGTCTTGGCCCACTAAACCCTCATGTATTGTTTTGTTTTTCTCTCTCTTTCAGAGGTACACACAAAAAAAGTGCGGAAGGTCCCTCCCGGCTTGCCATCCTCGGTAAGTGATAACATGCCCTTTTTTTATTATTTCGCCGGTATTATTGCTGCTTCAAGTGTGTGTCGCCACAGAAAAGGCTGCTGATGCTCCTGCATGTTTTGAATCGCTGAGCTGGTTCCGGAGCAGGAAAAAAAACATTGAGTTGTAGAAAAGCTGCACACGTTGCCAGGTTTTGTGAATCTGCGGAGATGAAGATGATGCTGCTGTCGGAGCCGAGCTGGACACAAACAGCTGCTGGCTTTTTGTTGTCGGTTCCTGATTTTGGGGAATGAACTGGAAGAATTTCATGCCAGAATAAATAATCGGACATTAAAAAAAAATTCTAAATCTAAAAAAATGTATTGGTATAAATGTTAAATGACGCAGAGCTAATAAAATTTGACTAAAGAAAAACATATCAGTGTAAACAAAATAAGGACATTCTCACAGTCTTAGTTTCCCTGTAATCGATTGATTGATTGGTTTGGATCTATACTGAGGTATTTTGGAATCCTCACCAGTTGATCCGCTCGGCTGCTGGGCGTTGGTATTTTTTCTGCAGGTTTTGAAAGGACCCAGTCGCTGAAGAAAGAAAAGCCGCACTCGTTGCCAGGTTTTGTGAATTTGTGGAGATGAAGATGATGCTGCTGTCGGAGCCGAGCTGCTGGACACAAACAGCTGTTGGCTTTTTGTTGTCGGTTATCAGCTGAGAGAGTTTCATCCCAGAATAAATAACCCAGCACAAAAAAAACCCAATACTTTTCTAAATAAATAAAGTATATAGAGTAAAAGTTAAAAACAGCACTTTTTTTTAAACATTTAATAAATGGTTTATAACACACTATATGCTAGTTCTACGCAGCAATTATGACCTCTCCTATGAAGTCATTTTATATTATTATAACTGTGTTTGACTACATTGCTACATTTGTTCATCAGCATTATGGGTGCCCACAGGAGAAGTTATTAAGAATACAATAAAATCATAAACATTTATACCTGCTTACAACTACAATATACTGTGTTTTATGATGATGATTGATTGATTAATTTATTTTAATATTGGGATTTTTGGGCATTCTCGATTGAAACTCGTGGCAGTCGATGTGCTCGGCTGCCGGTTGGAGGGCTCGAGGATTAGACTCGGCCTCGGTTGAGTCAGTTCAAGCAGAAAGAGAATGGAATGGCCCATCCACCAAATAAGAAAATACTGCTGAGACCATGGTTTATCACACCAACACCAGAAATGTGCTGCTTTTCTCTGCTCTTTGTCATGTAAACTGAATATCTTTGGGTGTTGGTCAAAATAAGACATTTTAAAACGTCAATCTGAGAGCATGTGATGGACATTTGTTTTGGACATTTGATAGACCAAATGGTTCATTAAAATAATGATTGGTTGCAGCCCGAAACAGATCATCCATGAATGGAGCTTTCTCCGTAAAGGACGTTATGTCTGTGGGTGAAATCATCAGAAAATACTCTCTGATCAGTCTTCAGTGTTTGTGGTTCCTCTTGAGCTGCTTGAATTGGACCCCGGCTGTTGTTCTGAGGCCTGGAGCTCGGCTGGAGTCTGCTGAATCATATTTTACCCTTTATTCTCTGGAGTCTTTGTTTTTACCTTTCGGTGTTCGACTCATCTGCTGTTGTAGTTTAATTTGTTATAATGCAATACAACTTTAAAATGCATTCTTTTAGAGCTTGGTTTTGTTTGTGTGTGTGTGTGTGTGTGTGTGTGTGTGTGTGTGGAAATGGATTTGTTGAATTTGATCTTGTTTTCCACCGACCTGCAGCTCCTCTCTGTTTGAATCTCTATTCGGGTCGGCGACTGTTGATGACACAAAATCAGCAGGTAAAGTATTGTAGTCCTAAATCATCCCTCGTAGCGGCTCTAGTGCTCATTAGATTTATTTCTGATTATGACTTTGAGGTGTTTTGCACACTGAGAGTTTTTTTCTGTTGCTGACCTCATTAATCTGCAGTTAACGATGGCTGAATGTACGACGTGTCAGCCGCCTCTTTGGCTCGGCAGGAGTCCGCTTTTCTGTGGCCTCGGCCCGCTTTGTCCACGCTTCCTCCTCTCTTTCCTCCGCCACCTCTCTGTGTCTACATCGGCCTGGGGAGGGAGAGAGGATGGAGGGGGAGGAGGACGGGGGGAGAGAGGAAGGAGGAAAGAAGGAAAACCAGGAGAGGAGAGGAAGGGTGTTGAAAAAAGGGAGAGCGGGGAGGAAGCGTGGTTTGTTTGACAGGTTGGTGTTGTTCTTCATCTTCCGTGTGTGTGAAGTGGAAGGATGAGACGTTTCCTGGGGAGGAGAGAGAAATGTCAAACTGTGGCTTTATTTGAATATAAAACTAACATTAGAGCACATTTATTTAAGTGCTGAACATTTGTAATATTCTGATACTTGTACTTTTTGCTACATTTATCTCATGCTGACTTTGTCTTCATGCGACAGTAAGATTTATACTCTAAACACACGATCAGCAGCACTTTGTGCCAGTGGGAGCCATTGTTTTTCCTTGGCAGGAGTAAAGACACAGAATGTCTTCGCAGTGAAATCTTTTGATCAAATTAATACATTTTGGTGTCAACTTTGACCTTGTCTGTCAACACTGTCTCTTAGAAATTAAATGGACTGCACTTATATAGCGCCTTTCTAGTCTTCTGACCACTAAAAGCACTTTACACTCCATGTGTTGTTCACCCGATCACGTACATTCATACATTGAAGGCAGAAGCTGCCATGCAACTCCTCATCAGAAACTAACTAACCCATTCACACACACACACACACACACACACACACACACACACACACACACACACACACACACAGTGATGTCGCAGCATTGAGAGTAATTTGGGGTTCAGTATCTTGCCCGAGGACACCTCAGCATGCAGAGGGTGGAGCCAGGGATCGGACCGCCAGATCTTCTGATGGGATACAATCCCAATTTTCAATCCCAGAATGGTGTGTCCTTGTAACACAGAAGTCGTAGGGTGGCTGTTACAAAGCGCAGGGCGGTGAAAGAGATGAGTTCACACCATGTGTGTTATATGTGGTTAGGTTTAGGCTACTAAAACACAGATCAAAATAAAGCTTAATGAGGTTGCAGTTTGGTTCGGTTTAGGAAAAGATTGTACCTCAACAAATCAACAATGGCTTTTGATTTTGAACTCAAACAGCAGTCTCTTGGATGAAAGTTCTTGCGCTCGGGATTAACAAAAAGGAAATAAAACTGTTTTATTTTTTAATGTATAGTTGTGAACATGCTGGTCCTCTACCACCAGACAGGGGGTGCTGCAGCACCCTACCACACCCCTACTTCCAATGCCCTTGTGCACTCTATTCTGCACCCCACTCTGCACCCTACCTTGATGTGAGCACGCCTACTACAGCGTTCTACGGATTATGTGTAGAGAACCTTAAAGTGTCGTCAACCAGAATTTGAGGTCAATTTTAGAGGTAGCACAATTGCTTACAGAGTCAATGGAATATCACGACTGACTGACTAACCGCTTGTAAAAGTTTTGTGTCGACAGTCTTGTGATCCAGGTTTTGGATCTCTGTGCTCACACCTCCTTCATGTCTGCCGCGCACCGTCTCCTCTCTGTGCTCTAACCCTCTCTGTTTCCACCTCTGTGATGTGAGTAATCCTTCCGGCTTCCTCCCGCTCACATCAAGAGAAATGGAATGAGGAGAGGACCTGCTGCCTGTGAAATGGAGAGTTGGTTTGACTGCGAGAAAATAAATTCAGAGCCACTTTCTGCCTGCTTGTTGGCACGAGTACCAGTCGTAACAGAGAGCAGGAACTGTAGAGCTTTGTAGTTGTACCTGTTGTTTTTTCGAAAAGATTTGTTCTATTTTTGTTGTAGGTGTCTTTGAATCGCAGCCGCCCGGTAGGTTCTATCGTGTCATGAGTCAGTTTCGGTATTGAGGCCTTGTTTAGAGTTGTGGCTTTTAGTCTGAAAAAGCATCAAATTGCTGACAGGTGTTCATTTTCATAATCACTTCTGCTGGTTTTAGTTTCAATGTTTTTAGCACTAAACCTTGCTTAGAACCAAAACACTGAGCAACACACTTGAAGAACCAGCCATTATGTCAAAGGACTGACAATAAAAAGAGCAGTATTATTTGTTCTTCATTTCCTCCTCTGATGTCTGTACATCCATGGTTACAGTGCAAGCAGGAGCATCTGATACTGATACCATAATCAGAAATTCTTCCGAAATACTTCCAATACTGCCTAAAATGCGGTATCGGCTATCGACAAGAACGCCTGTCCGTGCACCAATATTATACCACATACTTTATTAGCTGCTGGACACTGCTGGAAGTAGCAAAGTCCCGTTTGGGGACTTTTTTCGCCAGGATATCGAAGTCATGACCTTTACTTCTCTGATTCAGACAAAGGGTTTAACCTAAGCCAGTCCATACAACAATGATGGCAATCAGGCATTGTAGTATAGTCTTGTTAATACTATAACTCGGTATCGACCTGATATGCAAAGTTCACGTATTGGTATCGGTATCTGGAAGGAAGAAATGGTATCGGAACATCTCTAGCCCTAATGGAAATTCATAAAATAAAATGAAACTATGGGAATAACAAGGAAAATGTTCTTATTTTGTTGTCCACTGTATATGTTTTAGACATCACTATGACTCTGAATGTCCCATAAACAATGGCACTTTCTCCTTCCCATTCATATACACTTCACACTGTGTATTTTCATGGTGTGTTGAAAACCTGTGGACATAGAGGCAAAAGAAAAAATTATTTCAAAATACATTTAAAAAAATTAACATGTCTAGTATTACTCACATGAAAACTGGGAAATATTTCTGAATAGTCTAACTTATCCTGTTTGTTTAAATGACCTGAATATTAGCATACTACATACATACACTGAATATATTCTGTGTATGTATGCAGTTTTTCTGCAGAATTAAGATTAAGATTAATTTGTTGAAGTGAAAAAAGTTTTTCTGCAAAGAGTGACAGTGTTTCTAATGGCTGAATGAATCCAACAATGGATGTTGATTTGTTTTTATTATTGCATCCTGTCTCTTTAACAGAAAAACAATCACATATGAAATTCATTGTTAGTGCCTTGTTGTAGAGATTGAACCTGTAACCCCGTCAGCTGCTTGTTTTTGACTCAGATCAATCCCATGAAGATTTTTCTCTGAGTTTTCCGTTTGTTTTTTAGAGCTCAGCATTCTGGTGTCTGGTCAGAGATTCCTGCTTCTCACTGAATTTCTTTTTTTTTTTTTTTTTTTTTTTTTTTTCGATGGTCCGGCCTCCAAACCGGCTGCCAACAGAAACGACGCTGAGGCTGTTTTCATTCCTGCTCTCAGCAGCCGACCGGGCTGTTTGTCGTCGTCTTCCTTTCGTCTCTTTAAAGCAGAAAATTGAATTCTTTTCTCTTTTGGTGTGAGCATGCCTTTTGTTTAATGGTGGCAGTTTTACTGAGCTTGAGGTCTATATTTTTAGAAATAGTTCTGGGAAATTCTTTTTTTCTGCTGTCCGCATGATCCATTTGTACGTGTGTGTTAATTCTGCATGAAGCACGTGTGTAAGATAGACATTAGTGAATCTTGTAAAGAGGGAATATTTCAAATGTAGTTCTGAATGGACGACAACATTAGGCGGATTTACCGGGTGATTAGATCCTAAACTAAAGGTTTGATTGGATATCTGATATTGATCTTACTGGATACTCAACAATGTTGCTCATTCAGTATTTCTGACAAATTTACAGGTCAGATTTCAGTAGCTTTTAAATGTAAAATACTTAATCACTTTCTGATCTTTATGTAAGTCATTGTTTCTCACTTATTTACACTTTCAGCTTTTTCTGTGCTTCATAAAACTCCTCTTAATTTTATCAATAGTAGTATTATTTTAGGGTAATAATTTACTGTAGGTGGTGCTACTCACTTTAAAGTTTACAATTGATATAGACTACGTACATACCTAATATACATTTGGATAGGAGGTATAATTTCAGATTTTACAATTTGGCATTTTTACTGTACTTGTGAAGCCCTCTTAATTTATTTTAAGTATGGTGATATCAGTCATTTTTTGAATAGAGTGTGATTCAGTTGAGTTAAATTTGTTTTGTATTTAAAGATGCCGGATATGTCAGAATTTAAATGTTTGAGAGTTACAAAACCCTCCAGGGTCAAAGGTCATTGGGACATTAACACATGGTCTGAGCTTTGTCTCCTTTTAATAAACACAACTATCTAGCAGTGTGCATTAAATGCATATTTCACTGGATGTGAGCTATGAAATATACACATATGCACAAGAAACAACTACAGTAACACAACAGGACCCGCAGTCTGTGGAGGAGCTGATTTATGACAGAAATGCATTAAAAACAAGACCAATGGAATTTAAACAAAGTTGTGTGATGTTGGGAGGGAAAGAGCGCTGAATAAGAAAAAGAAGAAATATACCAGACAACAGTATAATTGCAAAAAAAGATCAGATGTATGAAGCAGAATTTACTAATGCTGTTATTTGAATGGTGATGATGAAATAGCTGGGCATCACAGTTTTACAGATGATCTAACAGAGATTGTCATGTTTTATACTGAATATAACTACAGACATGAAATAACACACACACACACACACACACACACACACACACACACTCTCTCTCTCTCTCTCTCTCTCTCTCTCTCCCCCAGCCTGCACCTGCTCTGACTACAAACACAGCTTTACAGAGGAATGCCTGTAATGTAAGTGTGTGTGAGTGTGCGTGGTTCTATGGCAACACACAGGGGCCAAAAACAAAAGTTCTCTTTGTGAGAAAACTGGCTATGCGTAAACAGCGTGCCACACACACACACACACACACACATACACACAAATTTGTATATCCATACATGTGAGGACCCCCTGTTGAAATAATTCAAACCCTAACCCTAACCTCAGGTCTATCTTAATACAATACTTACACAATATATGTACACTGAGAGAGTTATTGGTTGTGCAATCATTCCTCTTGTCTATACTGGCCACAAAGAGATACCCTTTGTGCTGTGACTACACCGAAAGAAATGGCAGACAAAACCCACAGTCCTTGTTTGGTGCAAAAACACGTTCCAAAGTTCAGCTGAGGTTAATGTGAGGCTTCAAAGGAAGAGGGAACCTAACAAAGTTACAGTGTATTTGGTATGAAATGTCCTCTTTGTGGATTTGTAACAGTTCACCTCACCTTTTTGTGCTGCCAGGCCTAGTTAATTGCATTAAAGGTCAAGTGTGTAACATTTAGGAGGATCTGTTGACAAAAATGGAATATAATATTCATAGGTATGTTTTCTTCAGTGAATAATCAGCTGAATGTAAGAATCTCTTTGGTTCTGTTACCTTAGAATGAGACACTTTTATCTACAGAGGGAGTGGGTCCGCCATGTGGAACTGCCATGTTTCTAAAGTAGCCCAAACCAAACACTAGCTCTGTATAGGACATTTTGTGTTTTTCTTAATAAATCAAAGGCAACTTATGGCAAACTATGTTATATATTGTGCTGAGTGGTGTACTTATATTGTCCCCAATGTTTCCAACAATGGTCAAACCCAGAGAAATATGTAATTTTATTCAAGGTGACGGTGCGTTTCCTACTTGCCTCTAGTTGCTGTAACTTCAGGTAAACAGGGGATGCAGAGAGTGAGGAAGGAAGTCAGCAAACATGACTAAACATAGCTGTAATAAAACCTCGTACCTGAGCAATTTCTGCCTGAGTGACGTCAGATAGGTGTTCATAAGCAGTGGTAATTGTTTAATGAACTCCCATGATCCCGCGCTACTTTACGACGTCATCAAACTGTGTGTTATTAGTTTAATGAAAGAGACCCCCTAGTGGCAGAAACGTACATGTTGTACCTTTAAGTGTCATTTTTGTCATTTCATCCTCCTTTGATTTTTCCGATGACTTTATTGGAACTTAAGGAGACATTTTTCTTTTAAATTTGCACATTTCTTCAGCCTTCAGTCACACTGTGCTCAGTGTTTATAATGTTTTAATCATATTTTTGTTGTAGTTTAAGATCTCTAACATAAGGAACATGGACACAGTCTGCCTTCTTGGCTCTGCATTGCATTTGTTTTTTCAGAAAAATATTTCAGGTGTCATTTCACTGTGTTTAAACGTGTTCTCCTTGTTGCTGTGTTGCTGCCCTCCCATATGCTCCAGCTCGCGAACACACTTCATTTAAGGCAAAAAAGTCGTGTCTGTTCTCTTTCATCTCTGTTTCACATCCACTGCGGGCGATGGGTCTTTTTCTTTTAATTAATTCATTCCCCCCCCACCGCCTCCCTCCTTCTCGTCTCCCTGCGCTGCAAGTTTGTTATTGTTGTTTGTCAAATTTAGTTTGCTGAGTTGATGATTTACTTTGAGAAACAATTAAACGTCACTTGAGAGGAGAGCGTGGGATGTCTTTGTAATCAAAAGGAAATTAGGCATCAGTTGCTAACATTAGCAGGTTGCAGAGTGCCGTCTCGCTGTTGTTTTTCTTTGTTGGTGTTGGGAGTATAACAGCTTTTTTTTTTTCTTTAGATATCATTGTTTTAGTTAATTTGTTGTTCGGGCTGATAGAGTCTCCGACTCGTCCTCAGAGCTTTGCTAATGCTGACAGAATAAACAACAAAACACACACACACACACATATATCAAGATTATCCCCAAAAATGGCCATAATGAAACCGTGGAAATGAAGCTATTAGAGGAAATAGAAATAAAATGATATATGTATCAGTATGAGCGCGTTTAGTCTGTTCACTGTTTTTTTTTTCTTTTTTTCGTAATACTGCACACACACACACACACACACACACACACACACACACACACACACGTGCACACACACACACACACACACTCCCTCTCTTTCACTGGGTCCAGGCATTAGGCTGGCTTTTGATTGGTTGTACATGTGAAGATGATTACATATGAAATAATTCCATGACACAGTTTGGACATAAATGAAGAAAAACTTGATTTTATATGTTAATATTTGCAACTCTAATGGAACTGCTTATTATTTTATTATTCATAAATGTTAATTTTGCTGAACTGAATAACATTTTTAAAGGCTTGTGGATATTTTAAATGTTGTGATATTGTCTGGATCATCTTGTGGTTCAGAATCTGTATTTTATTGTCTCTGAATCTGACATGACATGAACTGCAAAATCTCTGAATCTGATTATTCTCAATCCAAAACAATTGAATAAATACAGATTTTTCTTTTAAAATCAAATTACAAATTCAGATATTTGCTCTGTTGATTATTATCAATAATATATTTTCCAAAATAGTCTAAATTTGAACATTTAAAATAAGATATATAAAGCTTTTATTGTGAAAAAACGGAATATATCAAAGTCTTATATATATGAAGCTCCTTCCTCTGAAACTCTGCTTTTTATCCATCACATGAAAAAGCTGTAAAAAATATTACTCATCACTAAGTATTTGTAGAGGATATGGTTTGTAAAATTTTATTTAATTTCCAAAATTGTACATGTCAGTGTTGGGGATAAATCTGAAAGGACACTGGACTGTTGTTTAGCCTTCAGAATCAGTGAAATGTAGAGAATGTAGAGTGGAGAAGTGTCCTATTTACTTTAAGAAGTTGTGAAGTTCCCCTATTTGCCTTACAATGTTTAAATAATTGCTTATTATTATTATTTATTCTCTTTATCAAAACCAGAATCTGGGGCTCAAATGCTGCCGAAACACAAAATTGTAAAATAATGTCTCTACAGTCTACACTGTATTAATTTCATCCTCCTAATTCAACATGATTTCTCCCTCCTGTAAAGAATTTCTCATCTTTAAAACACAAGAGAGAGAATTGTGTTTAAGAATCTCTGAGCAAAGACCAAAGCCACAGTGATGAGAGACTTTATTTTCAAAATGCCAAACAACCATAAAATCAGGTTTACCTGAAGCTCATCATCTAGTGTTTTAGTTTTAATCTGGAAGATCCAGAGTGTAAAGAGTCTCATCTTCAGCTCCCTACCAGCACCAGCCTTTAGAAACAGACCTCCTTTGATATTAGTCATTTAAAGAAGTGTTAAGGTCTCCTTTTTGAAACCAGACTCCTCAAAAAAAGGTGGAATATTTTCAGACCCTGAACCGATTAAATCCTCTCAGCGATCTGACCGGGTCGATCTGATCCCATCTCTGGCTATTTCCTGCTCTCTCTCTCTCTCTCTCTCTCTCTCTCTCTCTCTCTCTCTCTCTCCCTCTCTCTCTCTCCCTCTCTCCTCGGCTCAGATGTGGTTTTGTTTAAAGTCGACAGCGTTAATTAAATTAAGCCAGGTCTTGCAGAAGGCACAGTAGGAGAGCCGGCGGTTCCCGGTGGGCCGCGGGTGGAGGACGGACAGGGGGGGGGTTGGGAGGTTGGAGGGCGGTGTGGTGGTGGCGGCGGCGGGTGGGGGGTGTACAAAGAAGCGGTTTGGTGAGCCATACTGCCCCCTTCAGGCGGCCCCAGATACCACAGAGGAGCCACAGACCTGAGCAGGCAGCTATGCTGTGGGGTTCTGTGAACGGTGAATGCTGACACCTCTGAGCCACAGAGTCACTATTATATCCTGCTGTTTGTCACTCCTCTGTTTCCTACGAATGAAATACACTCAAACACACACAGTTGTAAATGAAAAGATTGATAAAGGAATCATTCTTGTTTATCATGAATATTTGCAGATTCTCAGCAGCATGAAAACTCACTTATTTCTAATATTGAGGAACAATAATAACTAAACAAAAAATAAGACGTTTACACGGTAAAATCTCCGTGTGCACTCTGTCAGCTTTGTCTCACTGCAGTTTCAGATAAACGACCATCTGAAAAACATAAAAACACACGTCGACCTCACCTCCTTGTGTGTGAAGTGGTGCTGAAAATGAAGTGTGTGTGCGTGCATGTGTGCGTGTGTGTTTGTGTGTGTGTGTGTGTGTGTGTGTGTGTGTGTGTGTTAGCATGCTGCTCAAATTAGCAGTGTTGTACCAGGCCTTGGCAGAAGATGAAATGAGAAAGAGGCTACGCTACAGGGAGGGATGGGTGAGAGAGGGGGGGAGAGAGGATTTGTATGCAGCTTTGACATGTGTAGAAAAAAAAAAGAAAATATCCACTGTTATGTTATTTTGTTATGTTATTATATTTTTATTATTATTATTTCAATTAAATTAGACATTTGCAGTGGACCATCTTAATGATGCTAATGTGTGTTCCTCTATTGGCAGTGACAGTTTATTCTAAATCAGTGCTCCAGGTATACTAAGCTGAAGGTCACCATAGCAACAGTACTAATGCTTCATGCTACAGGTGACAAGTGAAACTAACCTACCAGCAACCATGGTTTAACTGATTCCCAACACATGAAGGAGGGTTTAAACACAGCTCATTTTTTTCTTTGGTAAGGGCTTATATCGAGTCATAACGCACTCCCAGGTGTTCAGATATAAAACAATAATGGACTTGACAGAGAAAAAGCAGCAGCTTGAGTTTCGAATGACAGCTTTGGTGTTTATACTGAAGAAACACAGAGAGCAGCTTCAGCAGGGGATGACCTCATGGCTTAACTGCCTCACACAAACACACACAGACAGCTGTGTGTTCAGTTATGTTGTGTGGATGCTTCAATGACTCATTCCACTTGAACAGAAACAAAAATATCTGCCTGTCTGTCTTTTTCCCTTTTAAAAGTCAAGGCAGTACGACTTTGAATTGTTTATAATGCACTTAACGTGTTAAACAAGTGACAAAAAACAAGTCTGTAAGTGCCTGTATATGAATGAATGTGTGTTGCGCGTGCGTGTGTGTGTAGTCTATAAGCTATCTGCTTGGCTCTCAGCCCCAAAAATCCCATGCTAGTGCACTGGGCCGCCATTTTGTATCAGATGGGAAACTGACTAATTGAATTACAACACATCCATTTTGTGTGTGTGTGTGTGTGTGTGTGTGTGTGTGTGTGTATTGCTGTATCTGAGTGTATGTGCATTTTGCTTTTTTCCCAAAGAGAACTTTTGTTTGACAGAAAACTAAACCTTTCACACACATAATATACACTGCGTATTCATAGGCTAATGTAGCTTCATATATAGACAGAGAAGCACACATATATTTATTTACTTCTGATATTATTAACTTACATTTATTGAAAACGTCCATATTTAAACCTACATTATTTATTTTGACATGTAAACTAACCTCAGCAGAGAAATGTATTTTGTAGGCTATGTATTAGCCAATGCTTCAGTAGTTTTGACTAACAGGTTTTTCTATTTACGTGTACTTTGTTTCATATTTGTAGTTACTAGCGACTGAAAGGTGATAGTGTGATATCTGACTAGCTCATGTTGGATTGTGGGAGCCTAGCCCTGCTAACGCTGTACTAGCGTTCGCGTCCTGTTGAAGTGTCTATCTTTGCTCACGTTTTAGCTTTTGCGTCTGAACTGATTTTGCGCTGCGCTTAGCTTAGCCCCAAATGTTATGCTAGCTTTGTAGGCTACAAAATGTCGACTAGTCTTGCTAATGTCAAGTCTGTTTCCTGTTAGCTTCCTGTTGGTTAGCATGAATTCATGACATACTGTGCAATTTCTAATTCTGAGCAGTCAGACGGTCGAACAGCATCTGAAGCCTCCCACCCCCAATTGTGACACCAGGAAGGTGTGGCGGGTGGGGGGACGACGCATACTGCTTATAGCACATAGCGCTGCTGGTGTTGGATCAGTATCTTAGCCCCAGCCCGAGTGTACAGCGTGTTAGCTTTTGTCCTGTTCACTGCTGTTGAACTGCTGATATCGTATCCCCGCTAATGTTATGCTTAGCTTACTGTTAGCTTATCTCGGCACACTGATGGCTCTCTGCTTACCCTGTTAGAGCTAGTGAGACAAGAATTTGAGTAAACTATATTTAAACCCCCCTACACCACCATCAGCCCCCACAGGCCTCCTATGAACTGGTCTGGACATGTCCGTGGCACTTGCTAAGTTGGTCAGTTAGTTGTTGATGCCACCATCCGACTTTTACCTTACAAAAAGATTCAACAGCATCAGCGCTTCAGAGGTTTCCTGTCAATGAAATGACCTCAGCCTGAAGATGTTTGCTGCCTTTCTGTCCTTGTGAGGACATTTGGCTTCCACAAAGACCTCTCACTCTCTTTTACGCACGCACGCACGCACACACAAAAACACACACACACACACACACACACACACACACACACACACACACACACACACACACGAATGCCTGCTGCAGATGTGAATGTTCCCTTGTGCATTCCTGAGCCCAAATATTTGGCTGCAGTAAGCTAACAGGCAGCAGAGAGCGGCACTCTGATTTGCTCCAAGGCTAAGATGAATATCACATGTTATCACACACACACACACACACACACACACACACACACACACACTGACACACACAGAGACAAATTACCCTATACTTGTGGTGACAAAACTGCTTTAAGTTGTTGATAAAGTGTTTGAAATGAACTGAAAAATATTTCTCAGTTGTCGTTCTCGGCTGCACCAGTATGTCAGACTCAGTACTGCTTTCGTCTTTTTCTTCCCCCTTTAGTTTAAATTACGGAATGAAATAATTTTTAATAATCCCTTTTTTCTGCTTGTCAGCTGTTTCAGCTTTATAAAGAATTGCTAAATAAAACTCAGATCACTTATTGTGGGCAGGAATCAGTGAAAATGAAGTTCCTCCACAATAAAACGATTCTGTGATACGTTCAAAGACGCTCGGCCATTTTTGTAACAACCATGTTTCCTTTATGTTTTTCCACTAGGTTTGTGACACTCCTAAATACAACATCGTTCATTTTGGTTTTCTGTTGGTTATTAATTCTCAGATGTCAAAGCTTCCTTGAATGCAACAGCAAGTAGTGTTTGGAGACTAATTGCTGTCTGATTCTAACATGACAATTTGTTTTCAAGGAAACCTTTATTCGTGATAAAAGAAAAACAACAGATTGAGAGATATTTATCAGGGAACTTATCATGCAGTCCCTGGATCTGGAAGTTTATAATATTTAACAACCGGCTCCCCCTGTCCATGTGTTGGACAGCAAGACACTGAACCCCAAGTTGCTCCACAGGTGCTCACGGCTGCCTCGTGTATAGGACAGTGCTGTAGTCAAGACCACCTTTGTTGAGTCCAAGAACAGGACAAGTCGAGACCAAGTCCAAATGAGAGAGACAGAGTCAAGACAGAGACGGGATGAGTTTTGGCAGCCAGGCATACGATTGCAAGTGACACCGATTGGACGCCAGGTAACCAGGTAACTATGGTTACCAGGCGGATGATATGGCAGCTCTCCAAAAGTGTTAATCGCCCTCTGGTGGCTGACTGCAGTATAGGTCATAAACCCCGCTGCATCCATGTTAGCAGATGGGACATGGGCCAAACTAAAAAATCAAAGCAATCAATCAAAATCAAATATATTTTAATTCCGAGACAAGTCGGAGTGCAAATACCAACGAGTCCGAGACAATAGAAAAAACGGGTACTAATGTACTGGTAAAGGATGGGTCAAATGCAAAAGACAAATTTCAATTCCATGTAAAAATACTGAAAATGTGATAATAAAGGCAAGTACCAGGGAATAAAAGAAGAAAGAAATATCTGTGAAACTGAAGTGGAAAAATCAACTCAAAATGAGTACAATAAAAGATGCTCAGAAAGCAAAAAGTAAAAAACCGAAATTGAACTAGAGACTGTAGATCCAAAATAAATGAAAGAAAGATGTAAAGACAGTAATTTCAATAAAAGAGAGCATTGGTTTCAACGAAGCTCGCATCTTAGCAATATGAATATCAGCCTCATAACACACACACATACACACACACACATAAAACACCCTGTCGTGTGGCTGTAATGCATGCTGGTGGTGCGGATTAGCTTCATCTTTAATCATTGTTTTCATTCTGAGCACGCTCTGTGTAAAGTATACCTGAACACAAAGCACTGAGCGGCCCTTTCTCTCAGCAGCAGGTTGCACTCTGCGCTGAATGAACCGCTCAGCAGGAAGCCCGAGAAACTGATCTCAGGGTCTTGCGGTTGAACTGGTGAACAGGCTGTAAAAAGAGCTGACTGAGCTGATCTAACTCTTCTGATCTGGACATTGAACCTTCAGCCAAGCAATTTCCGAATGCCCACCATTTTATCCAGGACTGAAACCTAGCATCAACCAGTGGCGATGATGGAGGATGTGAGCTTCCTAAATACAAATTTAGGGATCATAAAGTTAGTGTAATCCTGTGCCAAATGTCATGGCAATCCATCCAGTAGTTGTTGATATATTTTACTAAAAAGCAAAAATGTCAACCTTCTGTTGGCAATAGAGTGAAAGTCAGAGGATTACAAAAGTCAGTAAAATGGATCCTTTGGGGAACCATAAATACCCCTGCTAAAGTCTGGACCTAAGTGATGGACTGACTGACTGACTGACTGACTGACTGACTGACTGACTGACTGACTGAAGGACATTCCTTGTGGCATGGATCATTTCCAGTCCCAGAGTCGTTATGTAATATTTGTTACTGCTGAATTGGTTTGGCTGATGGGGAAATGAAGGGTCATGTTTGTCAGTGGGCCATTAAAGTATATTAAAGTCAGTGTGGTTGAAAGCTCTGGAAAAGCCTGGTAGTGGACCTTTGATTTAAGATTATTTTATCAGGTGTGCAGGTGTGTTGAGGTATAATCACCTGAACCCAGCTGAGCTGTTGATATCAACGAGAAAGCTGTTCCCTGTTACAGATCTGTTGAACTGCTTCCTGACCTTCTCTGGAGTTTGAACTCCTGAGTTCAGCTTGTCAACTTTGAACTTAGAAAACTGCACTGAGAAAGGTCTTGTGACGATGTATGCAATGAGATTAGGGTTAAAGGTCCAGTGTGGAACATTTAAGAGGAACTATTGGCAGAAATGAAATATTCATAGGTATGTTTTCATAAATCACCTGAATATAGGAATTGTGTTTTTGTTATCTTAGAATGAGCAGCTTCAATCTTCAGAGAGAAGAGACCACTAGATACCACTAAATCCTACACACTGGCCCTTTCAATATCAGCAGGAACAGTGAAATAATTGAATTGTTTGAAATGTATCAACCATCTTGCAAATTTCCAACCCCCTGTGAAGTTAGTACTCAAGGTACAAACAGTGATTCCAACAATAAATTAGCTAATGCTAGCTTAGCATGAGTGTGAAATCACCATTATAGACCCGCACAAAATGTCACTTTTATATAACACATCCCATTAAAATTATACACACTCATGGCAGGAGAATGATTGCAGTTGTATTATGTATCGTCGATATACCACTGCATCCATTAAATTAATGTTTAATTACCGTGATATCATTTCCAACATAATTTCCTCCTACTCTAGGTTGAGATGAGGATGTTTGTTTGGTTTTACAGGCACATATTTTACTCTAAGTCAGATATATATGGTCTTTAACACAAAGCTGAGCTTACGAGTCGTAATTAAGAATAATTAATTTCTTCAAAGTAACTTCTTAAAGTCATTCAAAGCAGAATTGGCTTTAAAAAAGCCATAAGGTGGTGTGACAAAGTTTGCCTTCGTTCAACAAGTAACCCCCCCCCCAGCTCCTCCTTTATTCTCAAACTACAGGAAGTTGAACTGGGAAGTTGGGTTTGTTGCTGGGTTTTTTTGTGTTAACCCCCACCGTAGCGCTTCCTTCCAATTTGTTGAATTTCTCAAAATGTTCCGTTTGTTAGGCTGAAAAGAAAATCACAGAAAAATCACCATAAGGGCTGCTTTGCATTTTTAATTAAGAAACTAACATATGAATATATTTGCATATTATTGAGTTGCAGATTAAATCATGCATACATAATTAGCGTGCAGCAGCGCTCGTTCGTTCGCCCCTCTCTCTCTCACTCTCGCTCTCTCTCTCTCTCTCTCTCTCTCTCTCTCTCTGCACTGTGCTTACTGTTTTTTCGGCAAGCTGTGGTTCTGATGGATGCCAGACACACACACACACACACACACACACACACACTCACTCACTCACTTCTTCAGACACTCAAACACTCACATCACAGACACACTTACACACCCTCTCCAAACACTTTAGGTACTCTGTATGTGTGTGTGTGTGTGTGTGTGTGTGTGTGTGTGTGTCTCAGTTTGTTTTTTGGGGGAAAATTAGCGTCTGATTTTCTCTGTCAGAATTGAGGCCACGTCAGGTTTTTTATCCTGATTACACCGGAGAGAGAATGAAGAACTCTCTTTCTTCCTTCTCTCACTCTAATTCCTTTAGTCTGTCAGCCTCTCTGTCTGTCTGTCTGTCTGTCTGTCTGTCTGTCTATCTACAGATGCATATATACAGTATAGTCCCATGCATATTTATAACTATATGTGTAACATAGGCTGTGCTGTTTTTCCAGGTATACGTTAGGCTGCTCATAAAGGCATGCATTGTCATGTGAGCGGTGTTGGGGATGTTACTTGAAAAATTGAATCAATTACTCATTACATATTACAGATGTAAACAAGTTTAAACAGATTTAAAAGTGGAAAACAAGACTTTATGGTTTAACAAACAGCCAGCCAACAATCTGGAGATACTTACTGACCAATCGGCTGCTAGCTTTTCAACGGTGAAGCGCTCCAGAAGTCCTATTCTCTCACCCTCCAATCCTGAATAAGAGGTTATAAGAATTAAGCGTGTACATCCCACTGAACTCTGAATGTACACAGACAAAATTAATTAATATCAACCTTCCATCATACTTCTGATAAGACAGCTACAATGCTAACCACCAAACATTACTCATTACAGAAGAAAATGATCCCATTACTGTAATGCATCACTGACCCACACATTTTGTTTTTGGCATTTTCTATTTTTGTCCCCCTTTATTTGGTAGTTGCGAATTAATTAGAAAAAAAAAAAATCTGTGAACACCGTACAAATGTATGACACCACTCAGAAAGACATAACGTAAAAACTATACTATAGAAAAAGACTTTTTCTTGTTGTTTGTTTGTTTAGTTGTGTACTTTCTGTTGCTGAGGACCTCCTTGAAAACAAGGTGGTTCATCTCAAGAGGTTATTCCTAATAATAAAGAATTTCCAACATTCGCTCTTACCACACAATGGATGGCATATCCTTGCATGAAAATGTTGCTCTCTTATGGTTAAGGACGGAGAAGCTCCGCTCGTCTGTGGTACCTCCACTCTGCTCCAAGCTAACGTTAGCAAGTAAGTCCACAGATGTGTTTTGTACAAAGTCGACAGAAGCTTCTCAGATGATTTGGTGTCGTATTGCGATTGTCTGCTCAGGACGACTTTGCTTGCTAATGTCCTCCATTTTAGAAGTAAACATCAAAACACTGCTTGCTTAGGTTGCTGACAGGTCAATAGGGCAGGCCATAGGTCAAGCTCATAGTCGAATGGTCTGTTGTGCTTTTAGACTGTACATTTTGAATTTGAAACAGATCATTACACTTTGAAAATCAACCACATTCAAATGAATGTTTTTGAATTTCAAGTGACAGCCCCACTGTCAGGTCTGAGTGGACGACAAGATACATTTGCCTCTTATGCATGTTTAAATAGAGATAATTTGACAATGAAAAATGTGTACACGTGCCCCTAAAGAGGCAGATTTGATTGTTTTTTATACAGTATATATAATGTTGCAACATATAAAGTATATGCAACATTGTGCAGGAAGGCTGCTTTTCAGAAGAGTATTGTGCTCAGTTAAGGACTTGCACTGTAACAGACACAGGAACATTATTGGGTGAGAGAAGCCTGATCAAACATGCTTACTGCACGATACAAATGTTCTGAACAATATATAACTACATAAAAACATGTATATCACTTCTGAAACTACCAGATTTTCCTTGATGTTTTACTGCCCTCGTTGCCTTTGATCAGTGATATGTTATCAAAGAGCTCCAATTTTTCATGGATGAATGAATGGGATGACATTTTTTTTTTTAGGAAGAACACTAATGTGTGCAGTAAAGGGTTAGGCTACCGGAGTGTCAGTAGAACAGTTTTTTATTGAAAAGTACGTATGTGTGTAATTTGAAATTGACTTTTTTTGCCTGTATGTCCACAGGTTCTCAGCATACCGCAGATATCAGTATATGAATGGATAGATGTTGGTTTCCATGTTAATGGGACATTCTGAGCCTGTCAGTAATGTCAAAAAGTTTATTAATAAAGTAAAACTAAAAAAGGTTTTTGTCTTCTTTGCTTTGTATTTGGCACGAATGTGTTTTGAGCTTTTGCCATCAGGGTTCCCATCATGCTTTGGGGGGATGTAATGTTGTCATGTCAGTGAGCCAGATGTGGGCTACACCTGAGCCCTGTTTTTTATTCATTTAATATTGTTATTTTTGGTGAATCTGCACATTGCAATCACAACTAGGAGTTTGTGTTTGCATCGTAACCATGGATACACACACCCATGAGCTGGACTACATCTGATACTGAAGAAAATGTATAAACCTGATGATTAAAAGGAAAGATCTGAGGCTAAAAGACGTCTTTAATTATGTTAATACAATGGAATGTTTATGCGTGATGGACATCGGAAATACCTTCAGGGACTGAGAAGAACTGTGCCATTTTCAGTTCAAAGGGTTAATTCATCAAGTTGAATTGTCTAGATTGTTTTAAACGCCCCTTACTGAGATTCAGTGGTTGAAGTGGTAAAAATGTATGCAACAGTTGGATGGAAATATATACTCATACTCACTCACAATCTGCCTCGCAGCACTTGCCTCTGTTTTGAATGAAAGTGTGTGTGTGTGTGTGTGTGTGTGTGTGTGTGTGTGTGTGTGTGTGTATTCCTGTGTGTGTAGCTGCCTGCTCTCGACTCTTCAATCCTGTAGATAACTTTATTGTTTGTAAATTCAGACCTGCAACATAAAAAGACTCAAATCAAAGGCTCACGATAGGAAGTGGCTGTGTGGAGAGAACAAAGTGCAATCGCTGAGTGTGTGTGTGTGTGTGTGTGTGTTTGTGTGTATGTGTGAGTGTGTGTGTGTTTGTGTGTATGTGTGAGTGTGTTTGTGTGTATGTGTGAGTGTGTGTGTGTGTGAGTGTGAGAGAGCGAGAGTGTGCCTAGGCCTTTAGGCCAGCACTGCTCAATGTGTGAGAGAGAGAAACATGAAGGGAGAAGAATGGGAAATAGGAAGAAAGGAGAGAGGAAAAGGAAGAATGGGGGAAGGAAGGAATTTAAAAAAAAAGAAATTAGAACAAAAGAAATTAGGAGGGAAGGACAAAAAACGAAGGAAAAGGATGATGCTGAGAAAACAGGAGGAAATGTGTAAACTCACTCAAACAGGAGAGAGACGAGAGGAGCGATGTAGAGAAAGGGCGAGAGACATTGAGAAAGACAAAAGAGCAGAGAGAGAGAGATTGACAACTGGGCGTCGTAATGTGAAGGAAAATCCTGTCAGCGTGAAATCAGGATGAAATGTGAGATTATAATTCAACCAGGGATTAACTGTCATCTCACCACCAGAGGAGGAGGAGGAGGAGGGGAGAGTGAGAGGAGGAAGAAAAGAGTGAGTAAGGGAGAATGCGGGAGGGGAGGGGAGGGGAAACTGGCTGGCATTTTAAGGAGGGAGTGAGGAGGGGAAAGATGGGGGAGAGAAGCAGGAGGGAGGAAGAGGAAGGAAGGAAGGAAGTAGAAGACAAGTGATAGGGAATGAAGACATGGTCTAGGAGGAGAAGAGGTGAGGAGGAGGAGGAAAGGACGCACTTAGAGGAAGTACCAGAAGAGAGCGAGGAACTGGAGAAGGGAAGGAGATGAGGAGACCTAATAGAGGAAGAAGGAGGCATAAGGGAGGGAGGGAGAAGGGAGAAGAGAGGGGTTAGTGAAGGAAGGAGGGAGGAAGGGAGAAGGCAGGGAGGGAAGAGGAGAAAGTGACCTTCGGTGGCGTGTTAAAGTAGAGACGGACAATGGCTGTTGTCCCATTTGTGTCTCCGGTCCACCTTAAATAGAAATAAAGCTCAGGGGGTAAATGTGCTCGGAATAGACTGTACTACCTTAAGGTCAAAGGTCAGTTTGAGTCCGTTTTTAAAAACAGAAATGAACGCAGTGCCGTCCTCTCCTCTTTTCTTTTCTCCTCCCTCTCTTCCTCACACCCTCCTTCTCTCACTCCACCTTTTCTCCTCCCCTCGTCCCTTTCTCCTCATCTCTTCTCTTCTCCTCTCTCCCTGTCTCCTGTCCTACCTTCTTTTTTCTTTCATCTTTTCCCTCCTTTCCTTCTCTTTACCTACTTTCACTTCTCCTCTCCACCCCCCCTTTCCTCCACTCTTCCTCTCCTACCTCTGTTTCCCTCCTCTCCCTGCTCCTCCCTGTTGTCCTCCCATCCCTTGTTTGTTTCACTCTTTTCCTCTTTTCTTTTCTCCTTGTTTTTCTCCCCCCTTTTCTCATCTTCACTCATTTTCTTCTCCCCATTCCTCCCCTCTTCCTCTCTTCTCTTTTCCACCCTCCTTTTCCACTCTGATCACCTTTCCTCCTCTCTTTCTCCCTTCCTTCCCCCCCTTTTTTCCTCTTCCCTAATCTTTCCTTCTCTTTCCTCCTCTCCTCCATCATCTCTTCCTCTCCACCCTCTTCCTTATCCCCTCACGTTTTCCCTCTCCCGCTCTTCCCTCCTAATGCTCTCCTTTGAGCACTCTTTCTTTCTCCCTCTCTTCCTCCCTCTATCCTCCTCTCTGCTCTTCATTCTTCTTCGTCTCCTCTGCAGGTTTGTTGACCAAGCAAGCGTCAGACAAAATTAAAAACGCTGTCTCTGCTTCTTTTCCTCAACCGGGTCACTCTTTTTGGGTTCTGTATTTTTTTTCCCCCCCTGCACTTCTCTCCTCCCTTCATCCCTCCATCTCTCCCTTAATTTCCCATGCAGTCTGGTTGGGTACAATGCTGGGAGCCAGCCAGCGCTGCAGACAGATGGTCCACTTATTAGATGTGCATCAGCCCTCCCTCCCCTTCCTGCAGCTCGCTTTTTAATCAAATTAAAGCCGAAAGAAGAGGAGAGGGGAGAGAGAGATAGAGAGAGTGGAGGAGAGAGAGGTTTGGGACGTCTGCTCGCTTGTTTGGGAGTCTATTATTTGTTTGAATAGGATGAATGATGACGGTGTTAATATGAAATTTGGAGGACTGTGTGACTGCCTGTATCCTGCTCTCTCTCTCTCTCTCTCTCTCTCTCTCTCTCCCCTCGCTCTGTTTTTCAACATCTCTCGCTCTCTCTCTTCCTGTCTGTGTGTTTTTACACATCAGTTTACATACAGAGTTAGTACTTGTAGTTGTATAATGTCTTCTGTGGCTCTGGAGGAGCTTTGTCAAGAAAATAACTGATGATGTCATAGTGATGTCATCAGGGTCTAATTAAAACTTGCATTGTGGGAAATGTAGGATCCAGAGTTTTTGGAACTTGACTCATAGAGACTCAAAGTCAGGATGTCCCAGCCTCTGCTGCTTAGATTTTGGACATTTTCAAAGGTTACATAGACAAAGATTCCCTCACGTCTCAGACTAAACAATGGGACAGAAACAAAATAAAACTCATCAAAACCCATGTTAATCTTCCCAACAATCACCAACTCTGGTTTGGTCAAAATAAACTCTTAACTCGCAGAGTTAGATGTGACAGTATACAAACTGCTGCAATGGCTGCAACGTAAGCTAACGTTAATTCTTGGTGGCAAATGCGCTGTCAAAGTACGTCCACTAAAGGTTTCTGCCACTGACGGGCTCGGATTGTGATTTTAAGTGTCTGACAACATTATGATAATGATCCCTACAAAGATAGACCTCTCGTTTAACCAGAAACAGCAGTAATATCACTCGCCACCAGACTCCATAGAGAAAAACAGTAATTTTACCCTGCATATCGTTGTAACATCGTAGCTTTATTCAAAGTGGACAGACACAAAATAAAACTCACCAGAACTGTCTTTGTTAGTGTTTCCACTGTTCCAACAATCACCAACTCTGCTGTGGTTGAAATAAATCCTTAATTCAAAGAGATAGATGAGAAAAACAGCAGTTTCAGTCACTCTGCTGGCTGGCTATGTAAACAAACCACAGAGAGGCTGTGATAGCAACACAGAGGGAGTGTGCCACCATGACTCCACTATATCTTTACATAGACAATAGTTGTTTGCTGCTATACTAATGTTCTAAATCTCATATATAACCCTTAAAACCTGTCACTTGTGAGTCTACCAACTTTAAGAATGTACAATACTAAATTGGAAATATCATTAATTATTCCTAATGGCAAACCAGCCTTCAGGTCAACCAAACATATTGGAAAGTGAATCTCTGTACCGCTCTCGTTGTAGGCAGATCCTAAAATGTTCCAAGCTCGTTGAAACAACCTGATCTGAAGCAACTAGAAATATCTCAGTCCTACATGGCAGACCTGGTGTTGTGGTGAATCTGGGGTGTCAGTATTTCAGGGTCTGTACACAAACCTGGGTGTCAATCAGACTTACAATGGAGGCTCTGTGGTACTTTAAAGTTTACCTTTAATTTCCCAAGCACCATCTGACCAGTTTGTTGCAAATAAACAGTTGAACAGCTCCTCACACATAATCATAGTTTTATATTTAGATAAAAAGAACACAATAAACAATCACAGCCAGTTGTCTATGATTTATAACATTGTGTGCCAGAAAAAAAATTCTGATCAATTAATTTGAAGTATTTATGGCGCCTCCTATTGGCCATTTTGAGTTTGAACATTTTTTATTTATAGTCAACTTTACAGTTACAGGGGAGGACTAGGGGGAATTCATTATGTGTTTGTACAGTACTGAGAATACAGACAAACATACAATTCGGTTCAGTTCAACAGAGGAATTGAATTAAACTTTTTACCTTCAGTGTCTGTTGTTACCCGACTTCTAGCATATGTTAGATTTCACTTTTAAGTAAAATGATCAAAATAGACTAATCTGGTTTGTTGGCAGAAGTAATTTATCACTAGCACTGTAATGTATGTAAAACACTTTATTTTTTTATTCTTTGTCAAGGACATCCTGTGGAATCTGTCAGAGAGCTGCCATTGAAATACTAATTGTAAAACTTATTTAAAGTGAAATGGAATCCTGCTCCAACTGTAGTGAAAGGAGGAAAGGAGGAAGCAAAAGGGGAGTAATAAAGGGAGGAAGAATCAGATGAGGAGAAAACAAGAGGGGAGAGGAGGAAACAAGGGGAGAGGGGAGGAAATTGGAAAGGAGGAAATAAGATAGAAGATAAGGACAGGAGAGGGGAGGGATAAAGGGAGGAAAAAGGCGACAAGAGGAGAAACCGAACGAGGCAAAGAGGAGACGAACGGGGAGGAAACAAGGTAAGATAGGAGGAGAGTGAATAGAGAAGGAGGAAACAAGAGAGGAAGGGGGTAAATGAGGGGGAGGAAACAAGGGAGGAAGAAGGAGACGAGAGGAGGTAACGAGGGAGGAGAGGAAACAAGGGAAGAATGTGAAAAGAGGAAAAAGCAATGGAGGAAAGGATGAAAGGAGGGGGAAGGAAACGAGGGAAGAACGGAGGAGAGTAAAAGGAGGAAACAGGAGAGGGAGGGAGGAAGGAAGGATGAGAGGCGGAAATTGGAAGAAAGGATGAGAGTAAATTGGAAAGGTGGAAACAGGAGGAGAGGAGGAAACAAGAGGGGAGGGATTAAAGGGAGAAGGAAGGTGAGGAGGAGAGAACAGTGGAGGAGATGAGTGAATGGGGGGAGGAAACAAGGGAAGAAAGGAGGAGAGGAAAGAGGAGGAGTAAAAAGGAAAGAAAGAAGCTCTGAAAGCGGTGGAAAAAGTGAATATTCGGCTCCGTTCAAAGGCAGACGGCGAACTGCAGCTCCGCGCGAGGAGGGGGGAGGGAGGGGGGAGGGATGACTTCCAGATTTACTGTGGAAAGTTGAAAGAGTGTCGGCGACCGCGCGCGTGTCCGCGAGCCACTGCGTGCATGTGCGTGCGTGCGTGTGTGTTTATTTGTGCGCGTGTGCTGCGTATCAACCTCTCTCCTTCCGTACATTTTCCGCGCGCGCGCTTCTGTGTGTGACGGAGAGAGCGAGAGAGAGAGAGAGAGAGAGAGAAGGGGAGGGGCACTCCTCTCTCTCTCTCTCTCACTCTCTCTCTCTCTCTCGCTCTGCCTACTTTGCATATTCCGCGTGCCTCGGCTCGGCCATATGGGAAAATGCAACTGAAGGAATTGTCGGCGGGGAAAAAAAACGCGCAGGCAGGAGCACGCGAGCGGAGCGGCGAGAGTTTGAGATCATAACAAATCCGAGAAAAGTTCACACAGAAGAGGAAAGACACGAAAGGTGGAGAAGAAGAAGAGAGAAGGGGCGGGGGGAGCGCAATAAACCAAAAACAGAGCGAGAAAGGGAGAGACACGGGGAGAAAAAGGGGGAGAAACAGAGTTTTTCTTCTTTCTGCGGAGGAGAGGAACGATGTATTGTGCGTACACCATCCCCGGGATGACAGGCAGCTCACTGATGTACTACTACAACGGCAAAGCGGTAAGGCAGACTCTTCCATCCCTCCTTTTTCCTCCTCCGCGAGGGTTTGGGAGTCAGACGGAGAAACAGAGGGAGAGAGAGAGAGAGAGAGAGAGAGAGAGAGAGAGAGGGGGGAGCGAGGTAGAGGGAGAGGATGAAGAAAAGAGGAGAGAGAGAGAGGGAGAGAGAGAGAGAGAGAGGAGGTGTGAAGGTGAAGAGTGTCGCTTTTTACGCACCAACTTAACAGCGCGTCGGTTCGCCGCCGCCGCGCGTCAAAGTGCGAACGGACTGTGAGCTCTCTCTGTCCGTCTGTCGGGGGTTATTTCTGGAGGAAAAAAAGCATCAGTGCTGTTGTTTATCGGGGGAAATAAATGTGTGTGTGTGTGTGTGTGTGTGAGAGAGACAGAGAGAGAGAGAGAGAGAGAGAGAGTGGAGCGGGGAAAGTGACAGTAGCTGCTGTAGAGTGCCGTAGCGCTTGGATAAAAAGGTTGGACAGACTCTTCTGAAATGTGATCAGTGTGTTTACAGTGTGTGCGTGTGTGTGCGTGTGTGTGTGTGTGTGTGTGTGTGTGTGTGTGTGTGTGTGTGTGTGTGTGTCGAACCGCAGCTATTAGAAAAATCATTTAAAAAAAGCTCCCACATCCAACGTTACTCCTGTTTGTTTCCCGGATTTTGCGCATCGGACGCTTCCAGGTTCAGCTCGCAATAATCCGCTCGCAGCTTTATTTCTGTCTCTCTCCGTCGCTTATTTCTAATTTCTTTAAATGGACGTCAATGCAGCAAAATAAGAGCCTTATTGTTGAACTGAATTCATGATTGATTTTTTTTCCTCTCAGGCAAAAACCCCACACGTGTGTGGCGCGGTTGTGTGTTTCATTCAGAGGCTTGTGGCTTTTCATTTTTTTCATTTGTCCCAAAACCGCTTAAATTGTTGATTTTTCTGCCGTAATTGGGCCTGAAATTGTGCTGCTGATTTGTTATCACAGTAGCACTCAGTTCCTTTACTCATAACCTCAGAAATGCATTTAAAAATAAGTCAAAATAAGTCACCCTTTAATTACACACTGAGAGTTGTATTTAATATTAATGTCAGTAGTCAATAGTTATTTTTAATCTGTCTTCATGCCATTAAAATAAAATAAATGCAGCAAATTCTAATATCAAGGAAGTCAGAGTTCTACCCATCTTTCTATATATCTTTCTATATGCATACATGTATTATAATCATCATTTTTACAATGAGCTCTTCACTGTCTCACAAATGATAAAACACTGTGGATCCAAAATAAAAAAAAATAAATCTGAGAAAGTCATCCAGCAAGTATGAAGCTGTCTGACCTCCTGTGAACCTGTCTGTCCATCTGTCTGTCTGTCTGTCTCCCAGTAACCCCCACCTGTAAAACACCAGTAACAGGGTGAAGTGATTTAGAGAGAAGGGGGAGGGGGGGGTGAAGTGAAGGCTAGAAATGAGAAACAGGGTGTAAAGCGAAGCGAGGGCAAATGGATTTCACAGGTTTTCTCGCGTAAACGCAGGAATGTCTGCGAGTCGCAGGTGCAAATGAAGACGGAAGGCTGGGGTTTCCTACACACCCACCTGTCAGTGAACTGTCCGTCCTCACCTCTGACTCTTAATTGCTGCCTCGCACCAGGTTTAAAGCAAAGAAAGAGGAAATAAAGAGGAGACGACAGCAAGGATGGAGGGGAAACGAGGACGGGAATAATCATTACCAAAAAAAACCACTTCAGTTTTGGTGCTTTTTTATCATATTAGCATTAATGCAGATTTGAAATGAATGAGTCTGAACTGAAGGCTAAGGCCTTCTGAGACGATTCATCATTAACACACAAGACTGTAGCTGTGAACAAAAATCTGAATATTTGTGTAAAAAGACAGCAAGCAGACATTTAATTGTTTCCTTTATTTTGTAGAGAAAATTTACAATTAGATTTTTGCAGAATTGTTTTTTAATGGTGCATTTTCTTGTAGTTTTTACAAATCTGTAACCCTCATTTCTATATTTTATTTTATTCTTGTGGTTTAATTCCTATTTTCTAATTCTCTCAATTTAATTTGCATACATTTTTTAATTCTACATGTTTATTTTTGTCGACCAGTGTGTGAAAAGACTGAAAATCTGCTGATTTTCTTGATTTTATAGTTGTTGCGATGGTTTTGCAGCTGTAAACAGAGCCTCCGTTGTTCCAACGCTGCCACACCAACAGTCGTCCTCTGTCTGCTCCGCGCCTGTCAGGTCTCCGGCCTCCATCCGGCCGCCGAGCGCTTCCAGCCCCTTGCTGCCGGCCGTCGGCTCCGGAGCCTTATGCTTTTTGTGCCCGCTCTCTCCCCGTAGTTTGGGGCCTTCTTTGTACCTCAGCAGCTTCGCTCGAAACCGGAGCTCTTTAGTTCGGCGATGCCACGGGGCTTGGCGTGGCACCGCTTTGTTTGGCGGCTGGCTGCTGGATGGCACATTGTGCCGACGGTCTTGATCCAGTGCCAAGCTCCTTTCCATCTTCACTTTACCCCCCTGCCTCACCCTGTCTGTCTGTGTCACAGCTTGTTTACACCCGCCGTCCGCTAGCAGGAAGGGAAAACACCAAATAAGAGAATCAGTGCAATAAAGTAATGTTTGTCTGCTTGTGTGCTGGCCCTGTTGGAGGTGTTGTGGCGATGGTTGTGTGGAAGCAGATTCAGGCCGGTCGGTGTGTTATGGAGGCAGAGAAGTAGAGTGGAGTGGAAACTGGGGCAGAGTGGTCGGGGTTTGAGAGAAAGGCTCGGACAGATCTGCAGCAGCAGCGAGCTGAGGCCCGGCGAGACCAAACAGTAAAGAGGCTGAATTGGGGCTTTGGTTTTTGGGGAGAGTGTGTGTGGGGGAGGGCGTTGGAGGGGAGAGAAGAGGAGGAGGAGGAGGAGGGTGAGGGCCGAGGCCCGAGCTTCGTTTAGCGGCTGTCGGCTCGCTAACTTAAGCTCCAGCGGCTTAATGAGGCAGCAGAAAGCTCGGCTAAAACAAAAGGCCTCATTTAAAGCGGGCCCGGCCAGCCGGCTATTGTTATGCTAACGCAGCATTTGAATATTCAGTAAGTTTTAATTAGGAGAGTCCTGAAGCTGCCTGCCAAAATCGTGCAGTCCTCTCTCAATGTGCAGCTACAGGAAACACACACTTTAAACACTTTAAACATTCTCTTGCTCTGCACTTTATTTTGCATTCGCTGCTTTTCTGAGACAAACGACACTGTGAGAGAGAGAAGATTTTAATTAATTTCTCATTGAACTAAATTTTTTTGTCAATGTGCGCCAATTATAGTTGGATACAAAATAATATTTTTTATTGTCTTTTCAAATTAATTTTAAATGAAAATATACACGTTTATTCAAATTAATTTCACTTACTGCAAAGACTTGTACATTTACATACCTGTATTATTCAATTCCTTTTCATTTAAATATTTGAGAAGCTACAGTTTAAAACCACAGCCTGTGGAGAGGAGGTCAAAGGTCAAGGCCAAACTGTCCTAATACAGTTTCTGTGTTGAATAGGAATATTGAGCAAATTTTCTTGTATAAATATCAAATAAATTTTTTAAATAAATATGGTGTTTTTTCAAAAGAAATCTTGTATTATCAAATCTGACCACTCTTAAAAAAATATGATGCTGTTTGGATTAACCTCCAAACAAAAAAATTGTTTCACTGTCAGAAAACAACAAAGTGAAGGATTAAAATGACAGAAATGATAAAATAATATAGCTGGGTTATGTAATGAAATCATTTCAAAATAAAATATTAAAATGAGTGAAACTACAGAGAGAAGCTTTTCCCGCCTGCAGCAGTGAATATGTAAATGCTGTGTTTTTGTCTATAGACGCTGTTGTTTAAATGATGTTTTTCTTCACATTGCCTTTTTGTACATGCAAACATTAAAGCAGAGTGTGTTTTTCACGTGTGTGGTCTGTGCATGACGACTAAATACACAGTAATACAGATTTTTTGTGTGTGTGTTGCCATTGTGAAGCCAGTGTGTGTGGACATCCTGTGTGCTCAGTAGGCTGGAATTAGAGCACAGCGTGTTATGCAATTATAACTTTATAAATAGACGCATTGTGTGTGTGTGTGTGTGTGTGTGTGTGTGTGTGTGTGTGTGTGTGAGCAGGCCTCTATCTCCATCTGCTTGACTGTTTGAACAACTAAAAAAAAGCCGATTTTATTGTGTATTTTTGTGTGGTCATGTGTCCTTTCTTTGCTATATAAGTGTGTGTGTGTGTGTGTGTTCGAATTATTAAATGTGTGTGATTTAACGTGCTCCTTTTGAAAATATTTTGTCCCTTTTGTTTTTATAAAAGCCAAAAAAGATGTGTCTCTGTCTTCAATGAGTGTGTGTTTGTAGTTTGTCACCATACAAAATTTTATCTTTCTATATATGTGTGTAATGTGTGTGTACGGTGTGTTTTATTTAATAGAATGTTACCTTTCTTTATATAAGGATGAAAAATAATCTGGCCGTGTGTATGTATTACCCTCCACTCTGTACTGGAGGATCAGTGTGCGTTTGGTGTGTGTTTCTGAGTACTTTCAGAACCTTTTTTTGCATACTGATGATAAAGTCATTCATGCCAAAAAAAAATTGTGTGTGTGTGTAAAGTGCTCTCTTGTCAGTGGGGTCATTCGGTTTTGTGTGTGTGTGTGTGTGTGTGTGCGTGTGTGCACGTTGTCCGGCTGTTTAAAGCCTGACACACCATTCAGGCTTAAACTTAATCCTTCTGCATCAGATTATCTGACACTGATGCCGCTGATACACACACTGATACACACTCTGATACACACACTGATACATAAAGAACTGCTAAAACACCCACATACTCATACACATACACACACACACTACACTATGTTTTTTATATATATATAAAGCAGGAAGTAAGTAAAAATCAACATGGTGGTGTGTTTACTGACCACCTTTAGGTTATGGTAAGGGTGTGTGATGCTTTCAGATAAACCTCTGATCATTACTGTCTGTGGTTAAAGGTGTGTCAATTTATTTGACATTTACATTACATAAAAATAAATTATTGCCAGTTCTGATAATAAATTCAGTCGTTTTAGTCAGCTGTCTGACTAAAATGTCTCCTTTCTTTGAATGTGTTGTATGAGAATCTTATCAGACTATGTAAGAAATCGTAAAATCTCATTTTAATCTCTGGTAATTTTATTAAATGATTAATCCAACAGATTAACTGATAATGACAATCATTTATTGGAGTTGAAGCCACATGTTTTAAAATGATCACGGCTGAGTCCTCGCTGCAGCAGCCCAGGGTTCGAATCCGACCTGCGGCCCTTTGCAGCGTGTCATCCCCTCTCCCTGTCCCCCCTCCTGTCTATCTTTAGCTGTCTCTATCATAAAGGCAATAAAAGCCCCCCAAAATACTTAATAATGAATAATAAATTACACTCCATATTAAAAGTCATGTAGAGCTTCTTTTTTTTATTTTACTAATATTTATGTTTAACAGACATCCACACTTTGTTTGTACACAGTGGTAGTGTGGGTTACAGTATGTTTTGTGCACAGGTGATGTTTTTTCATAATTTAGTCATAGAGCGATGAGACTTATCTCTGTCAGGATTTCTTGTATGTTTCTGCCCTTCATTACTAATGTAGGGGAAAGGGTAATTAGCAGGTCATTAGTGATGTCATAGCTGTCACATGTTTGAAATATAAATGTCAGAGAGTCTGCTGATGAAGAGCTGATGTGTCTGTGATAATGACACGTTTTCCTGTTTAATCTTGCATAAAGGTGTGAGATTACTTATATTCACATATACGTGTTTTGCATGTTTTCTAAATGTAGTTTGGTATGTTCTGGTTCATTTGCTGCAAGTTTCTGTACGTTATTAAGCTCTGGTGTTAAACTCAGGTTCACCCTTACTGTTTACTTCCTATTTATGTGTTTTTTTGAATGCGTGGTTGTAGGTCGGGGGTTAATGCAGCCTCAGTCAGTGTGCTGTTCAAATGTGGCTGTGAGGTTTAAATGATGTGTGATGTTATTGGCTATTGGTGCAAAAAATGCAACGTCAAGTTTATTATATTTATTTTTATTTATGTGTTTTATGGCACTTTACGTGAAAAGAGACAGGATGAGCTGAGAGTGAGGCAGTATGCTGCCTGTATGGTGTTTTATGTTTGTTTGTTTTTCAGGTGTACTCTATTACGAAAGCTAGAAACATATGTGCAGGGCCTCCATATGTCCTAAAATGATTTTCTTAAATATCCGACCTTAGAAGTCATTCAAGTTTCTTTAATATTTTTGCACTTTTGTCATAATTAGTTGAATTCTCTGCAGCAGAATCTGAAGTTTTGAACCTTCTTTCACATTAACCTAACATTATAAAGAGAGGCCGTGTCCCACACTAAAAGTCAGCTCTTGTCAAACTTCAAGTATCTCCGAACAAATCACAGGTGTGGCATCAAGCACTCAAATGTTCTATCACAAGCTCCACATACACTATTGAATAGTGATGTATACCAAACCTTTAAACACGAAATACAATAGTAATCCAGAACGCATCATTGGGTCATATGTATGGTATATATACGTTATTTTACAATAAATATACAGTTTCATTCAATAAGATGCACATGTAATCCTAGGTGGACCTTTTAAAATGTCCACAAATATACATTTAATTCGAAAAAATTAGATAAACCTCAGAGAGAGTTAAGCTGGAGAGGCTACAATAAAAAAAATATATACAATGTGATTGAAATTCAAACAATTTTAAAATAAAATAATAATGAATGAGCTTGGTATCACACGACTGTAAGATGTTTAAGTAAATACTAGTTTGTTTGCCTTCATTTTTAATTTTTTTGTATTGCCTGGCTGAATTTTGCTCCTCTGCAGTTGATCTCTGATTTATCTGTCCATGCTCCCTTTATATCTACAGTACAGCCTCTGTACCTGTGATGACTGAAATTGCTCTGCTCAGTTCGTCCAAAACTGTGCATAAGTGTTTATTTATATTTGGTTTAAGAAAGCTTTTATGGATTGAATTCTCTGAGTGCGACTGGAATTTGTCAGAAACAGCGTAAATAAACACATGATCTGCTGTGTTCCATTGATAATGTGCAGGTTGTGTAACACAGGCTCTGGTCAGTTTTTCTCTCTCTGTCTTTCTAAACCCTTCAATGCACGAGGTCGCAGCTGCCAAACTGATGTGCGTGCATATCAACACACAAACACACACAGACATAGTCAAACAGTGAGTCATCTGTGTGTGTGTGTGTGTGTGTGTGTGTGTGTGTGTCCCATAAGGGAAGGTGGACTGTAGCAGAGCAGAATGGGTCGGCATTCTTTGGATAGCTGGGAATTTCCACCCTGACCTGTCCATGGGAAGAGAGGCTACGTTTCTCTGAGTCGCGGGTTTGATTCCCGGTGTCTGACTGAGCGTCTGCCAGCCTGATCATACCTCTGAACATCAAGAGCTGGCAGACGGGGACAGGCAGCAGCAGCAGTAGTAGGTGATGGTAGATCCACACAGGCCATCAGGGCACAGAGGCCCTTTAGCTGCCCGTACAGTAACAAGCCCTCTGGCGGCCATATTGTAAATCTGGAGACCTTGGTGTCAGTTACCGTCAGTCATACATTGGATATATTGGGTGATGATAATTAATAAATCATTTTCTGATTGGGAACTGATCATTTGATCATTGATCAAGCTAACTGTGTTAGCTTATGTTTAGATAATGTAGTTAGCATACCTCTAGATGGAGCCAATGCTAGTTTCATTTATATGCCAGGTAATCACATGTTCAATTTTTGTAACATGAGGCTAGCAGAAGCTAATGCTAGCTTCAACTACAAGACAGCGAGTGTGCAAATAATCCATCAATCACTTTCTATGTTTGATGGAGGGAATGGATTCTGCTGCTATGTGGCTAATGTTTTTATGTAGCTCAAGGTTTAGCTTTGTAAAATGTGTTGGATAAATCCACTTGATCTTCACTACGGATGAATTTTGGAAACAAAGGAAAATGATTTTTATGGAAACACTGAATCTGATGGCCATAAATGATCCAAGAGACACATCTTGAGTGGATTTGCTACTTTTAACGACACTTGAGTCATGCTAGATGCCATTTTGGCTTTTGAATGAATGAAAAGAAGAAATGGAACATCAATAGTGTCTAGCTGTGATATTAGAAAGGCTATAAACAACATGCACCATACTGACTACTGTGTGGCTACAATTAATTGATACGTTAGCTGGTAGGAAGATAGTATTTGAAGAATTTATGTGACCTAAAAATTGTATTGAAACTCTAAATTGCATGTGAAGAAGTAACAACGTGTTTGTAGCACAGGATTTATTCAGTGCTTTGGTTGGACTTTTACTCACTCAGCTTCAATTTCATAAAACATAACTAAAGCCCAGCTGGGGTTTTATGTCCTGTACTGTTGTAAAAACTCTGTCTGTGCTACATTATCACTTCAGCTCTTATTTCTTTGTGCTGGGATTGTCTAACCTACATAGTACTTCACAGTACTTCACTCCTATTACTGTTAGCTGGGGACAGTGGTGATTTTCAATGGCTGATTTACTATTTTCTGTGTGTGTGTGTGTGTGTGTGTGTGTGTGTGTGTTTGCGCGTGCTCTAAAGCCTATTTTCATACTAAGCACAAGATTCACAGCAAAAGGCAAGCTTAAGTAAGTTAACATTTTTGGCAAGAGAATAAAGAAAAGCTGTGTGTGTGTGTGTGTGTGTGTGGTTGCATGTATGTATAAGACACCACTCTGACACACTTGTCCACAGTAGAGCCCCCCTGCAAACACACACACACACACACACGTAGTAGCTACTCCATTATCAAAGTGGAAAATGGGGCTGCTGTCGTTTTGTTAAGCGTGTGTGTGTGTGTGTGTGTGTGTGTGTGTGTGCGTGTGCGTGTGTGTGTGCGTGCGTGTGTGAGTCTGTGTGCGTTTTAGTGGGTCAGTCATGCTGTGGTGAGCTGTTAGGGAGGCTGCATGGACTGCCTGATAAACACTGGACAGCTGTCACACTTTAAACAACAAGACAACAAAACTGTATAACACAATGCAGCGCAGCACTGAGTGGCAGTTAGCGGTGTGTGAGCTCAGACAGCTAGCACACATTTAGCTTTAGTGGCGGTGACAGTTTATGTGAGGATGATACAATTCAGAGTCCAGACAGGTGGACGAGTGTGTTGTGTATTAAATGCTTGTTGTCCTTATATGGTGCCTTCAGGTGCAGGGATGTAACACTCACAATTTCATAAGTGGGAATGTTCTGATAGAGCTCAGAGTTTCTGATTTTTTTTATATGTCAGAGCATGTGGAAGTTACATTTTAGTGTTTTTTATTAGTTCCCAGCAAACACACAATAATTCGTGAAAATGGATCATGGCAACGTCCATTTGTATTGTCTTTGAAAGACCTAAACAACATGAATGCAAATACGTTAAAGTAAGATTTACTTTTACAACTATCAGGTGATAATCTGTCTTTTATTTGAATTGGAGCAGTTTGCAGATCAGTTTGTTTGTTTTTTCTTTTTTGTCAGAGTTAGTGTAGTATTAGACAGTTTTTAGCTACTAGACTAAACTATGTAACTAATCAACTATTAAATTACTAGTTGATAATCCATTAATCTTGAAAAACAAAAACTTTGACATTTTATGGACCAAACCAACTAATCGATTAATCAAGAAAATGATCGACAGATTAATTGATAATGAAAGTAATTGTTAGTTGCAGTATATATATTGTATATGTTGAAGAAAAATGTCTTCCCTTCACTTTTTATTTTGTCCTTTTACTGTGGAGAATTGCACCTGCAACCCCTGCACTGTTAGTGCCTTGCTTCATATTAGAGAATTATGAATGAAACAAAGAGTAGCATAATGTATTTTTACTTTTGAAGGAGCAAATGACTTTGAATTTTTTCATGTGTCTGTGTAGACTAGGCTATTTAACAGGCCACACACACACACACAAACACACACACACTGGGGCATTGTAGTGATTGTCGGTGTGCCACGCTGAGAGGACTATTGGGTTGATGCCCATTTTGTCCCGCGCTGGCACTGCCAGACTGCATGCAAATAGGTCCACACACACACACACACACACACACACACACACACACACACACACACACACACACACACACACACACACACACACACACACACATATCCACAGAGCCAGTTTGGGGCTCCATATCCTGCTGTCACTGTGTTAATGGTTCTGCATCTATCTATCTATCTATCTATCTATCTATCTATCTATCTATCTATCTATCTATCTATCTATCTATCTATCTATCTATCTAACTAAAAGGTTGTACATGCGATCAAACATCTGGTCAACATGGCACTGTCTGTTTTCACTCTCTATTCATCCAACAGCATCTCTGCTCACACACACACACACACAGATCCATCAATAACCATGGTGATAGATGCTACCCAGCTTCTATACGGCTTCCAAAAAGCGGGCTATAGGTTGAAGAAAGAAAGAAAGAAAGGAATGAAGGAAGGAAGAAGAAAGAAAGAGAGAAAAAGAGAAAGAAAGAAAGAAAGAAAGAAAGAGAGAAAGAAAGAAAGAAAGAAAGAAAAAGGAAGAATGAGTCAAAGACAACAAAGAGAAATAAGGACAACATAAAGAAAGAACAAACAGAAAAGAATTCTGCAGCTCTGGAGTGCTGAAGTAATCAGCTCTTTGATCTAGCCTTTATTATTCCAGTGTGGGCCAAATAATGCAGTCCTGATTGTGTTGCTGGCAACCAGCGAGCTTCCATATGTTGGCTATTAGAGGCTCTTACCGGCTGCGTCTCCACTCTGCTGCTGAAAACGGCTTCTTCTGTGGTGTTTTCTGAGGGGTCACAGGCTCAGGTTGAGACAGAGGAAATATTACATTCAGTTATTTGATTACTGACAGTAAGTTCTGCTCTAAAGAGTGGTTTTAAGGAAGGTCAGGGAAACAGATTAGAAAGACCAGTTTTGAGCCATTAACCTATATGGGGAATTCTATTCATTGTGTAAATGTTGGCATCAAAGCGGATACAAATTTTGGGGTGCTCAAACTGGAGATAGATACCTAGGGGTCAGATTTCTCCCAACACTAGATGAATATCTTAAATGTGATCAGCCTATCTTGTGCCTTTACTATGTTCTCCATAGTAACTGTGACAGTTGGAAGGTTGGGTTTTCTGTGCTGCAGTCCATGTTCTTGTTCTTGTATGCTACTTTTACTGAAGCACTGATGCACTTCCAGCTTTTGATGACTTCTTCCTCTTGTTCTACTGAATTTTAATGCACTTATTGGACAAAATCCTCTGCTAAATGACTGTGATGTAACTCACTGGGATAGACAGCGGTGTTTGTGGTGAGCAGAAGGTTTGCAGTGGACATGGTTTGGGTTGTGTTACTGAACAGATCACTGAGCATTCCTTCAACTTGCTAAATGTTGTCTTCTCTATAAACAATTTCGATCACAGAGAAAATTCCAAGCTGACCGCGCAGTTACATTTTTAAAGGAGGAGCACACCAGCTACAGCCATAATCTCTTAATGCATTAATGCTACGTTAGTGATGAGCCTGACAACAATATCCATTAGCTCACAATTTGACCCAGTGAGGTATCTTACCATAACAATTATGTTTCTTAAAAGACTCCCACTTACTTAGACATCTGTGTCCGATACGTCTTTTCTGCCAAAAAAAAAAGGAAGTCTCCTACTTCACTGTAAAGTCAAAAGGCTTAAAGTTTCTACATCACACTGTAGCAGTTGCGTAATAGACCAGAATTGACTTCTAAACTATGTGTGAGGTCACAAATCATGCTGGTAGGCCCCGCCCCTTAAAATCTGATTTTCAATGAGCACAGAGAAACTTTCCACTTTCAGCAGATGAATGTGAAAACATCCTTCTAGAGTCAAACTCTGTACAGACAGCATTCAGACAGCACACTGTAGGGACAAGAAGAAACTGATTTTTGACTGGCGGGGAGATTCAGCATGAACATTCCTGCTCTCCAGAGTATGATCCCCAATTATTTTAAGCTTTTGACTTTTCCTCCAGTGTTGCCATCAGACTGAAGTGACCATTACTTGTCCATCACTTTGGCCCATGATAGTTTATCCTGAAAAATAACTAACCAGCTCCTCAGAGGTTGAACCCTTTAAATTATAATGATCTTTTCTGTAGCTACTGCTTAGGCTGTATAATCACTAAACATCAGTAGTTTGTTCTGTCTGACACTTTTTCTCCTTTTATCCATTCATTATTTTTAGCCACAGACAGATAAAGACTGTAGAGGCTGACAGACAGTTTTCAGGCCCAGTGGAAACGGGACCAGAGTGCAGTGAGTCAGTCTACACAGGAGGCCGATACTCTTAATCCTTATTAACATTTTTATGGATCACCAGTCCGAACGGGATCAGAATCAGATGTTCAGAGGGAACCGTCCGCTCCGTTTGAACCAGTTAAGGTGGGCTTGATTTAAGCTGTCAGGCTCTTGGAACAACCTCTGAAGCCATAACATCTCTGGAGAAATAAGAGCGTTGAGCACTCTGCATCCTCTGGCTTCTATTTACAGATTTACTGTTGCTCTTTTCTCCCAAATATTTTCTGCATTAGCTTGAATTTTATTCTTGGTGAACGTGGGATCAAACAGAAGTGAAGCGTTTGAAACTGGTGCATTGTGATAAAGCTTTGCAGGAAAGGATGCACAAGTTTAGATCTGATGATATAAACAAGTTCAGAACACATTTCTAACTGGCTGAGGTCTCTGTTTGCATTTGTAACTCCATCTCACTTAATTTTATTGTGTTTAATCCTTTCTTTCTCACGTTTTAGCCACCTTAATTAGATTTTAAAGTTGCTTGTATGATTTGTAGGTTAAAACTGGAATGTGACATGCAAAATAAATTTCCATGCAGGTATACTTAATTTCCACGATATATTCAGTAGAAACCTCCCATTGTAGTTAATTTATCATAGTTCCTTTTTATATATTTGGTGAACATGAGGAAACATTACAGTTTCTGACCTTGAGCCTATCGCAAAATGTTTAAAATTAGCTTTCTTTTCACTTCATATGCATTCAAATTCAATAGGAACAGATGTCTTTTTTCCGCTCACTCGTCCTCATGAGATTCTCCAGTCAGTTTTATTCAGACTCTCTGGTCCGTCAAAAGAATCAAGCCGAGCTGAAACGTGCCTCTCAATGCATTCTGACGCAGTATGAAGATGGTAGAAAGGGATCTGGTGATGTAATGCAGCAGCCGGATGGTCTAATGGCTGCACAGCCTCTCTCAACATGGAGGGGTCAAGGGTTAAAATCCCTGCGAGCCAAAATGAGGAAGATGAAGGATTAAGTGTGTTAATGTATGTCGGCTTGTTTAGTGCTTTAGTGCTCTCTCTCTAACTGTTGCTGTATGTAGAAAACAGGACAGCATTTGTAATTTTACAGAATTTGACCTGTTTTTACTTGAAGGATTAAAACTGAGAATGGCTCTGACCACCATTAGAAGTTAAAGCTCTGTTGCTCATTTTAAAAGGCTGCAAGGGCATCTGTGTAGCCTTAGCCTGTATATGTTACCGTAGGTCTATATTACACTATTATAATGATAGATTCTGTCAGTGTAACACAGTAAATGTACATGTATTTACTGTTTTTTACAGTTTAGATTTAACTAATAAACTAGAGTTTATTTTAATTTTATAAACTGTTTTAGTTTTATCTAGTAAATTACACACTGGTTTTAACTTATGAAGTAGTTTTATCTGTACCTCTGTGTTATGTAATGATTGAACCTGAATCAGCAGGTGATCAGTGTCTCTGCTCGTCACTCACTTCCTGCGGCAGCCATCTTGTGTGTTCGGTTTGTTTAAGGTTGGCACGTGTGCCGGTTGCCATGTTAACGTTGCGGTGGTGAGCAAGACCCGGGCACCCGTCGCCAGCTTGCATCACCGTGGCAACTGTGTATAACTGTGACCCAGCACCCCGCCGGCAGCCGTGCTCGCTGCTCCCCACTCTCCGTCTGCACCCTCTTCAATAATTAACATGCCACGGCAGCCATCTTAGTTTTTGGCTTGGTTTTAGGTGCCTGCCGGCGTGTTGCCCCGGCAACGGGGTCCCTGCGACGCAGCACTCTGGTGACGTTGGCCGTGTTGTAACACTCCCAACTTTCTGAGTTGGAATCCATTAATCTGATTCAAATGCCACGGCAGCCATCTTAGAGAAGGTGATGGAGACAAACCAGGATGAGACACACACACATTTTACCCCCATGGGTTCAGGCGACATTTGATTACACAACAAGTCCTGATTCAATAGTGACATTTTTAGAAATAGAAACTTTTATAAGCTCACTTGTGTTCAGTTTTTCTACATCTGTCAGCATTTTACAGCAGAGTCTGTTGTTTACAGCAGGCCGGACGTCCCGTGTGTATCCAAGGTGACGCACACATGTTGGGCTCATGACCTTCATGACTGTATGTGTATCAGTTTCATTTATTTACACAGCGATTATTTATTTACAAAGCTTTATTTGGGAGAACAGGTTCAGTGTGGACAGCCTCCAAGTTCAAAAAAATGAAAACCCTTCCAGAGGAGCTTGTAGATGTGCTTTAATTCATCCCAGATTAAATAAAAATCTGCATCAATAAATGTAGATGGAGTCCTTTCTAAATCAGATAAATATAAACCTCAGAAGTCAAGTGATAAAAGCAATAAAACAAAATTATAAACAGTGGAAAAAGAACAGTGAATGACAGTAAATCACCTTTCAAAAATATCCTCCTCTCACTCTGTCTTTGAAAGGAAGACCATAAATATTCATTGAACTCACTCAAACTTACAAGACGTGTGCGTTGTGCGTAGTCACACACACACACACACACACACACACACACACACACACACACATGCATACACATTTGCTGCCTCCTACACTCTTGTTCTCACCCTGACAGCTTGGCTGCCGCAGAGAGCAGAGGTCTCATTGGCCGCTTGCCCTGCAACGGGCGTTGTGATTGGTTGTCGGGCCGGCTGCCACCATGCCAGCTGAGAGAACACGTTTGTATGAGTGTGTGTGTGTGTGTGTGTGTGTGTGTGTGTATGTGACAAGTGTGTTTGTCATGGTGGCAGTAAACAACCAATCAAATTGCCCACAACTCTCTTTGTCTCTTCTTCTCTTTTTTATTGAATTTTTGGATTTTTATTTATGTTTTTAGCGCTTTATCTCATGATGATTATCAGCAGGTAATGTTCTTCAGATTTATTTGCCTTTGTAGTGATACATTAAATGGCTTTTTAAAATCAAACCTATTTCTGTCTCTTTGAGCAGTGGCTCCCAACCTGGGGGTCAAAGACAAATCTTGAGTGTGTGCTGGATAATTTAAAACAGTGGTAGAAACGCTGAATTTGTCAAAAAAAAGAAGCCTATTAAGTCTGTATGATTGTTAACAATTATAATAATACATAATACAGACAGAGAATTGTATAAAAAGTTCCCTAAAATGTATCCAAATCATTCGTTTTATACAAACTTCTTGCAGTTACTGAGTTCACTGTTTGGGTTCATTGAACAATTATGAATATAATATGAAATAATCATAAAATATGTCACCTAAGCAGGGGTCAGTAAAGGGGTCCCCTGGGGGGAAAAGTGTACACAATGTATGTATTGATCAAGTATTGTGTCATAACATCACCTGTCTCTTTCCAAAATCATTGAATCATATTTTTTTTTATGTGACAACACTGGTTAAGGCTTGGTTAGGTTTAGGCACAAACACAACTTGGTACAGTTCAAAGAAAGATCATGGTTTGGGTTAAAATGGCTACTTTGCTAAGCTTAGAGGAGTTTGGTTGTCATGGTTACAATAATAAACTTGGTCATGGTGAAAAGAAATCAACGTTTTGTGGTTGGAAACGTTTCCTTAAAGGACTGATTCCTGTTGTTGTCTGGGAGGACAGTCTCTGAAGTCTATGGGAGTGGAGCGAGTGTTGGGGGTTAGGGGCCTTGCTCAAGGGCATCGGGGCGGCTGTGGCTCAGGAGGTTCAGTGGAGCTAGCTTGTCCATTAATTGCAGGGTTGGCAATTCAGTCCTCAGTGTATTTGTGAATCTATGATGGACAGTCCCATAGAAATCTTCTCTCTCTGTGTGTCTCTGAAACTTCGATTGTTAATTACTTCATCAATTGATTATTTATAAAACCACTTAATGAGCTGTCAGACAGCCAACTGGCTCAACTCCAACTCTTTACCTCTGCTGTGTTTTTTTTTATCTTGTCATCTTTCTGCACTTGTCTCCCTTCCTGCTGCGTCCTGCAACACAGAAGATGTTCTTTCTATCTTTCTTTCTTTCTTTCTTTCTTTCTTTATTTATTTCTTTCTCAGTTGCTCTGTATATTTGGATTGAACACTGATAAAGCAGCAGGAGTTCAAATTCACAATTAACCCAGCATCTGCCCTGCCAAACTGCCCTTGAGCAAGACACAGAAATCTTATTAGGTTCAGGTGGTCGTGCTTTGACCTCTGACCTCCTGAGGAAAAAGGACCATTATTTTCCCATTGGGAATCAGCTGAGTGCCACAAAAAGGACTCTCGTTTTCACTCTCAAACACACACACACAGGCGCGCACACACACACACACACACACACACACACACACACACACTTGTTTGAGGCCAAACAGAAACAGACATGTTGGATAAAGAGATGATTTAGACGGGATTGGGTATTGAATTCCCTCACTCTCTCAGTGTGTGTGTGTGTGTGTGTGTGTGTGTGTGTGTGTGTGTGTGTGTGTAGAACTGCCACAGTTATTTGATTAATCAATTAGCTGATTAGCGATAATCGATTAATCATTTTAGAAAAAAACTTAAAATGTTCTAATTTCAGCTTCTCAAATGCAAATTTTTGAGACAGAAATGGTCAACTGAATACTGGGTTGAGGACAAAAAAGACATGTCTCCTTGGGTTCTGGGTAACATTTAACAACAATTTCTGGGCCGAACAAAGAAATTGATTAATTGATGATGATTGACAAAGTCAAAAACTACAAGATCCTAAAAAATCCTCAAAACTCCTAATATAATTATATATTGTAAGTATAAAGGAACAATGCAACATGTTTTGAAATCCTCTTGTTCTGCATCTTCTGGGTACATGTTATATTTAGCCTAGCTTAGCACAAAGACTGGAATCAGGAAGTTAGCCTAACTCTGTGAAAAGAGACAAAAACCCACCTTCCTCCAGCTTTGTCTTCATGTTTTACCTTATTTATTGAACAGATCTAGAAATATAAATGCATTGGTAGACTTTTCATTATTTTTAGCAGCAGTTAGTGTTGGAGCTATTATTTGACCAACAGCTGCTGGGTGCAGTGACAGCGGGGGTCCTCGAAGGTATGGTAATACAGAGCTGTTTGTGCATCTGTTTGTTCCTCCACGAGTGTGTGCTGAGGTGTGTTTTTTTATTTCTCTGTGTTTTCTGCGTCTTCCCCACTCGGCCTGTCAGGGCTGCGTTTGTCGAGGCGGCTCCCTCGCTAACGATCGCTGGCAGTCGGCAGCATGTGGCAGTAATTAAATCAAAGGAAATTGGTGAAAGAGAAAGAGGGGTGGGGGAAACGTCTGTGTGGTGACTTTGCCAAAAGGAAAAAAAAGTCCTGGTGGTTGAAAGGAAAATGGGAGGCTAATAAAACGAGTGTGGAAGAGACTCGTAAAGAGCCGTCACCTGTGGAGAAATGTTTTTGTTCTCCGGCCTGAAAACCTGCACGCAATCTTTCACTCACACACACAAACACACACACACACGTGACGTTCTCATGTGTGCAGGCAGACGCGCACAAACCGCCTCGTTATTCACTTGCACAGATGGGGAAAGCATGCAGACACACACACACACACAAATATAAAGGTGAACTCTGCATAAACATATTTACACACAATAGATTTGGAAAGACAGCTTTTCAAATCAATAGAGGCAAATATATCTATTATTATTATTATTATTATTATTATTATTATTAAGTTTGAAATGTAAAAATTAACATTTTGATTTATCAACTTTTCCTGCAATTCATTTGACATTTAAATCTTAATTTTAACCCTGAAATCTTGAAATGAAAATGTACCTAACATGTGAAATCAGGCTGGATTTTACATTGAAGTGAGTGAAACCCTGATGAGATTGTGTGTGTCTGTGTGTGTGTGTGTGTGTGTGTACAGTTATGGAGCCCTCAGCGCTCTGAAAAGCCGCAGTGCGATTCGTTATTTCCTTCCTCTGATGGGTATTTCTCCTCACTCTCACACACACACACGCACATACTCAGTCCCAGACCTCTGGCTATTTCCTGTGTCAGGGGGGACATTAAAAAGCCACATTATGTTCACTATGAGCCTCCATATTCCTCCATCACTGAAATCATCCTGTGTGGGTGTGTGGGTGTGTGTGTGTGTGTGTGTGCGTGCCTGTGTGTGTGATGAGAAGAGCCTACTCAATTTCCCGGGAAAAGAAATGTGAAAGACGGCGATATTACACACACACACACACACACACACACACACACACACACACACACAGTGGATTAGTCTGATGCGTTTCAGAGACACAGATCATCAGACTGGATGAAACATTGGAAACAGAAACAAACAGAACATAAGATGAGCTGCTGTATTGATGTTTGGTCAGGAAAGTATAGATTTGTAGATCATGTTCTGCGTCTGTAGAAATCATCAGGAAGCTCTGGATTATTGTTCTTGTCACTGAGGTGGAAATGAACAATTTCCCTCTGTTGTTTAGGGTTAGTCTTCCCCCTATCACTGCCTCTTTCATCGGCATCTCTGGTTCTTATGTTTAACTTCTCTTTTGGTCTGTTACAACAACTCAATTCTCTAATGTTTTTTTCTTTTATTCCTCTACACATCCTGGAACGCCTCATCAGTTCTCTGTTCTGTCCTTACTCTTTAAGCTCTGAAAGGTTGTGGCGGTTCTTTATAAAAGTCTGGATTTGTTGACTCCAAACTTGAGCTGATCATATCAAAGACTGTGTTGTTGCTCCTGGGATTTGTTCTGTCGAGTTCATAATGGATTCCAAACAGTCTGTCACTGTGAGAACATCCTGCTGTTGGTTCTGAAAAGGCTCCAATCAGGTCCAGAAATGGAGTCCAGAATGTTCTGTCCTCTTCACAACATTATTGTCATTTATTGCCTGTTTCCAGACCTCTGAGTCAGCATCCGTGTCCCTGATTTATTCTGCAATTCAACCAGGTCTGGTGTTGTTCCATTAAACCCAGTCTCACTCCCAAATCGTCAAATACTGTAGCTTGGTTGGTGGCCCTGCGCTTCAAAATATAACGCCTGTAGGTATCCCTCTAGGGTCGTTCTGTCCTCGAAGTTGGATGACGTAGTATAAAGAGTGAGAAAGTCTGCATATGGAGGTGGTGGATGGACTTAACTTAAAAGTTACGTAACTTACTTAAGATATGTCAGGTACGCAACTTAACTTACGATCTTTTCCTAAACCAAGTAGTTTCGGTGCCTTATGGTTATAAAGTTGTTTTGGTGCGCAGACCTAACCAAACTTCAACAGTTTCACAATGTTAACCACACAAACTTTAATTTGAACAAAATTTCGTCCAAAAGTAAAACGAGAGAGGCACCTACAGCGTCATTTTTTGAAGCAGAAACCGAGTGTTGCCTATTGAAGGCTGTTTTACCCTGCTAGAGAGTTGACCAGTCAGAACACAGCATGCAGGATTAAGAATAACAACTCATGTATTAACAAAAAACTTTAAGTTGACTTCCTTCCAACAACTACCGCAGCTTCTGTGCACACTGGAAATGGCGTTAGCTAGCATGCTGGATGAATTAAATCAAGACAAAGAATAACAAAAGTCTATTGAGAGAGAGAGAGCAGTGTAAGTCAGTCTCGTTCTACCCTACGAGCTGCTCCAGTGTTTGGGTCTTGGATCCTTTTTTTTGTGAGTGTGTTGAATTTGATGGAAGGTGCAGGGTTAACTGTGGTGTGCGCATCAGATTTAGGCAGTGTAACTGCAGGGAGCCTCCGTGCTATAAAACAAACACCCCTTTACTGGGATGGATGGATGGATGGATGAATGGATGGATGGATGGATGATGAGTGAGTTATATCACAGGTGCAGAAATCATTTTTCCAGTTCTAATTGGCTGATAAATGTAGGTGAATACACACATGCACTTTATGTTAGTATTGTTACACTATTAAATACATAGAGACCAGGCCACAGAAAACACACGCACACACACAGTCTTAGAGTTAATTCAGTGTAATTAGTGGTCAATTAAAGCGCTGTGACTTCACTGGCTGTCTGACTCTTTGATGTTGTGGCTCCTGGCGAGACCAGACGCCATCTTGAATTCATTTACAGGCTACAGTGTAAACATGCCGCACAACCGGACCGTCTGCTTCTTCTTCTTCTCTTTTCCTGCTTCTTTTCTTTACTTTATTTTTCACTGATTTGTTTATTTTTCTTTCATTTGCAATTTCACTTCTTTCTTTTTTGTGCAGCCGTGACTTCTTGATCTCCTCACTTTGTTTTTTGTCCGTTGTTTGAATTTCTTTCCACCTGTTTTTATTATTTCTTTTCACTTATTTTCTGTCCTCTGCTTTTTATTTGCTTTACATTCTTGCCTTCATTTGACTTTCTTTCTTTCTTTCTTTCTTTCTTTTCTTTTCCCTAACCCTACCAACAACCTGTGGGATGGAAAAATTTATAAACATTCATTCAGCTGTTGCATGAAACAAAAGGGAAAGTGACTTTCTGCAGATGTAACTTTTTGATATTTTGATATCTTTATGATATTTATTTTCTGTTTTTCATTTTTGCTGGTTCCCTACTGCAGTTTCTTTACTTCTGTATACTTATTCATAAATGAAATACACATGAATATCTTATCTGTATATTCACTTAGTGAGCCTGAAGAACATTTTCCAACAGATTGAATTATTGTAGTTATTATATTCTATTCTGTTCTCTGTGATTCAGGACTGTTATTTGCTCTATAAAATGAGTCATTTTAAGTTTAAAGTAAAAACACACTCTGTGTCTGACCGTAGTTTCCTGGAACCCACCATGACTAGAACTGAGTAGAAACCTAAACATCCCTGCTGTTGGTCGTGATCTTGGCTGAGCTGAAGCTTGTTCAGCAGTTTGACTCACTGAGGGTACCGGACTGAGGTCAACGCAGGTCTGAAATCTATTAACTAACTACTACATGTTCCAGCAGTAAAGTGTTGGAAACGGCGAAGACAAGAAAGAACTGCTAACTGGGTTACTGCTGATGATAGAGAAAAGCAAGTAAATAATAAATATACAGTCTGCTGCCTGAGAGAGGAGGAGAGGACGGAACGGGAGAGGAGAGGAAGGGAAAGGAAGAAACAAGGAGATGAGGAAACAAGGAGAGGAAAGGAGATAAGGAAACGAGGAGAGGAGTAAAGAAAAAGAAGAAAAGGGGGATGGGAGTGGGGAAGAAAAAACAGGAGAGGAGAGGAGGAAACAGGAGAGGAGGAAACAGGAGAGGAATGGAGGAAAAAGGAGACAGGAGGAGAAGAGCAAAGAGGGGAGGGGAGAAGAGGAGTAGAGAAAACAGGAGAGGAAACGGGAACACAATGAGAGGAGAGGAGATGACTAAACAGGAGAGGACAGGGGAAATAAGGAGAGGAGTGGAGAAGAGGAAGCAGGAAACAAGGAGAGGAGGAAATATGAGAGGGGAAGGGAGAAGATGAGCAGAGAAAACGGGAGAGGCAACAAGGAGAGGGGAGAAGATGAGGAAATGGGACAGGAGAGGAGGACACTGGAGTGGATGGACAGATCACACAAACATCAGTTGATCAATAGGAAGAAAAGCACCTTGTTTTGTACTGTAGGTGTATAGGTGTGTGTGTGTGTTTGTGTGAGGAAGTCATGAATCGCCTTTTTCCTCCTTGAAGTATTCTTCTAAACACACACACACTCAGGCCAATTTATCCCTTTCCTGTTCTCACTTACACAGTATGGTCACACACACACACACACACACACACAGACACACACACACTTTTTTAATGCAAAAAAATTTACAGCCGCTCATGCTCACTCATGTGTCACACACCTCTCTCTCTCTTTCTCACTCTCGCTATCTCTCTCTCTCTCTCTCTCGGTCTTTGTCCGGCCCCCCAGTGTTTTCTGTCTGAGTAACTCGACCCCCCTTCAGTCACAGGTGCACCACGCTAAGACACACACACACACACACACACACACACACACACATACACACACGCTGAGTCCACTTGTCTTCACATAGGGGGCTCTAATCAAGCCACAGGAAGCCTGAGCTCCACAGGGAGTGTGTGTGTGTGTGTGTGTGTGTGTGTGTGTGTGCGCGCGCATTTGGTTATAAGTGAGTTGAAGAATGTGTTTCGGTCCATGAAACTCACTGGGAGTGTGTGAAGGCTCTGCATGTTTTCAATTACACACAAGTATTTTTTGCAGATGTGTGTGTGTGTGTGTGTGTGTGTGTCTTTACTTTCTTTCCATTGTCACTTTCTCTCTTTCTGTCTGTGTCTATTTGTTTTGATTTATTTCCTGTCTTTTAACTACTAATTTAATTATTTTATTTCTTCAAAATACAAAATCTCCGTCCATCCTCCATCCTTTTTTCTTTTTTACTCGTTCTTTCTTTTTAGTTTCTTTTTTCGATTCCTGTATCCTTTGCTGTGATGCTTTTTAAAATTCCCTCCTTCGCTCTAAATATCAATTTTTCCTCTCTCCCCATCTTTCTCTTTATATTTGTCTTTGTTTATCTCCTTCTTTTCCTCCCTCTGCTTCTCTTTCTTTCCTTACACTCTCTTTCCTAATCTCTCTCTCTCTCTCTCTCTCTCTCTCTCGCTCTCTCTCTCTCTGCTGCATCATATGGAGTCAATTACGCAGCCATGCTCAAAACTCTGTCTGTGTGTGTGTGTGTGTGTGTGTGTGTGTGTGTACATCTGGTTCACATTAGTGCAATTGCAGGTTGGTAGAATAAAGGGCTCGGCTCGGAGGTGGTGGGTGGGATTTCCTTCCGCTTTCTCACACACACACACACACACACACACACACACACACACGCACACACACACACAGTTTTTCCCTCCATGTGTTTTGAATCAGGAACATAATTAACCTTCAGAGGATTCCGAGGCCGCTGCTCAGATCTCCGCTATAAAAATACATCTAAAAAACAGAAACCCCCAAAAAATATGTTTGATCCGTCTGCAGTGCGTTTGATTCGCTTTCCCACATCTGCCTCCGGACGGGCTCAGAGCGCAGCGGCATGAGCGGTAAACGGAGATGAAACGAGCGCGTCTACAGGTGGAGAGAGGAGGGGAATGAGACGGGGCGGACAGATACAGTAGATGGATGCAAATCATCTCGTGCTTGAACCAAAGAATGTTTGACGCTATGAATGGTTTCAGTGATTCATTAATTATTCAAATAGTTTTGTATTGGGCTTTATGTTGGGTTGTATACTCTATGGTGTTAAACTGTGTGTGTGAAGGTGAATAAAGACGAGATGAAAGTGAAACCAGCCTGTGAGAAATGAGAGAGGCAGAGGACAGAGAGGAGGAGGGAGAGAGAGTGAAACAAAGAGAGGAAAAATTGGACAGGCACAGGTGCAGCCGACTGTGTGTGTGTGTGTGTGTGTGTGTGTGTGTGTGTGTGTGTGTGTGTGTGTGTGTGTGTGTCTGTGTGTGAGTGCAAGTGTGTGTGTGTGTGTGTGTCTGTCAAGAGGTTTCGTGACTGCTCCTTTGAGTGTTCACATTCCAGCACATCTGCTTTGGATGAAGCGTGGTAAACTCTCTCTCTGCGTGTGTGTGTGTGTATGTGTGTGAGTGAGTAAGAGAGAGAGAGCGGACAGCGGGAGGCGGGGAGAGAAAAGAAAAAAACAAGACGGGAACATTTTTAAGTCCTTTATTGTGCAAAATGATGATTTGTTTCTTGTTCCGTTCTCTGTCTGGCTGTCAGTCTGTGGAAGTGCATTCATGGAGTCCTATTAGTGATCAAATCAACCTGCAGGTCCAGATGTGTGTGTGTGTGTGTGTGTGTGTGTGTGTGTGTGTGTGTGTGTGTGTGTGTGTTGATATTTCAGCAAGCACGCGGTCATCCTTTATTTTCCAAATGTGCTTGCTCTCATTTAGTACCTCATGTGTACGCTCGATCTGGAAGGGATCCCGCTTGGCTCTGCCCTGATTCCAGACTGCTTCTGTGAGCTCTATCATTGGTCTAAAAGACAGGGGCCTAACAGCCAGATGTGGGCATATCCCGCTGAAGCCTGTTGGTCAAAAGTTGTTGGCAGTTTGTTGCTAGGCGCCATCCCCACCACGTCCCATATGAGCGCTCCTCCAACTCGAACTGTGGTTATGGTTCGGTTAGGTTTAACCAACACTTGGATAAGGTCCCGTGTCCCTGGCTTTGCTAACCCATCCGTCCACCCAGACATCCTCGGCCTCTAGAGGTCCATGTCTGGAAAACATAAAGTTATTTTGAGACAAATGTTGTCATTCTTAGCCGTGCCAGTGGTGTGGCTCTAAGGATGACGAGGCCTGTCAGTCGGTAGGACCACTAATTTGGTCAGGACTGAACAATCTCAACCACGATTGGATGCATTGCCATTTACACTTCATACAGACATTCAAGGTCCCCAGAGGATTAATCATCTACTGACTTGACTGACAGGGCTCAATAACAAGGATTTCCCGGTTGCCTGGGACAAGTGGTAAAAAAGACATAAACTCATTAAGGAGCTGATAGAAGTTGCAAAGGAGTGAACCACTTCACTTCCGTCACACACAGTACCAATCGGGCACTCGTGAGGAAAAGGCAGCAAGTAAGTTTGAGAGCTGAAGCGCAAGCAAGCATTTCAGTTACCCTGGGCATAGGGGTTTAGTTGGTTTGCGTTAGAGGATGTGGGTGAAACTCCAAGTATGTACTGCGCAGTTTGCGGCAGGTTTGAGAGCAAGGTGAATAAAAGAATGTCATTTTGTCAAGCCTCCAAAAAAAAACTGCGCTGGAGTGACCACTTGCTCAACCTGGCTTTTTAGTGCCACCATCAGTTCAAAGATTTCACTTATATATCACAACAACTACTCGATGGATGCTAGAGGTGGCTGTCTCCATAACAGTGCCATGGATTACCATTTGTTTATGGCCAAACACCTGCAAAAATGACCTGTTTTATCCATAATCATTGACATTTTGTATCCTGTTACCTCCAGTCATCGCTTTTGCATCTCATTTAAGTTTTGCATCACATTATGCATCGCTCTGAGTTGCTTTGAGTCTTTGCAAATTACGATGTACAATATGCAAACATCTTGTTCCACCCCAGAATAAACACACTTGTACAGTTGCTGCAGATGCCACACTGTATTGTTTCAGCACTTAGGACTGAGATATTACCATGTAATTTTTTGTTAAAAGCGTGAAGTGTTTTTCGACACATCTTCCAAATGTGTGTTTGTGGATGTTTCTTAAGGTCAAAAGTAAGTCCTCCTCCTCTCTCTCATCCCTCCCTCCGTCCCTCTGTCGGAGCAGAGGAGCTGAAGGAGGAGGAGAGGCAGAGAGGTTGAACAGATGCTCCCCACATTTGGAGACAATAACGTAGAGAAGAAGCATCAAACACCAAACAAAGACCAAAAGCCTCCTTCTTAGTCTTCTTCTCTTCCTTTCTTTACTCTCGTTCCATTTTTCTCTCGTTTGTTTCCGTTTACTGTCTTTTTATCTGCATCCAACTTCTAGCATTTCACTTTGTTCCATTTATTGTTTTTTTCCATTCTCTCTCTAACAAAACCCTTCAGGGCCCAGCAGCGTTTCCACCGCTGTCAACAAGTCAGAGCTGAAACACTGCAGGGAAAATAAAGTTTCTTTGTTTCTTTTCTCGGTCTCTTTTTTTTTTAATGTCGCATTGAATTGACAACATGAGCCTCCACAGTTATTATATAGACATTTATTTGCTCCCGTTTTTTCTCACTTATTGTTGTTTATTTTTATTTTTTTGCGATTGATAGGAAATGTGGTGTCAATTTAAAGTCTTTGAGTTTCTGCCTTTTTGGGTTTCGTGACTGTCTTTAACAGGTGGTTGGGTCAAAAAACGAAATGTTCCTGTACTAATTGAATTGTATTTGGAGCTATCAGTACATGTGCAGACTTCTACAAATTTGCTGTTGTGTTTGTACCTGTAGCTCAGGTCAGCGAGTCACACAGCTGGTTGCTCAGAATACATCTTGTGTGTGTATGAGTGTGTTTTGTTAGCTCCATGAGGAATCAGTTTTCTGTGGAATGCGTCTTTATTTTCTCGTCTTGTTGCCGGGGGCGACGCGGAGCAAAACTTTTGATGAAATCTGTGATGTTTCGTGTTCTGTGAAGATTCTCTCAATCCGACAAATGTCACGAGACAGCGGGAGGTTATACAACTGCTTCTACCAGACTCTATTAGGGTTCCTATGGGTTTCTATGAGCAGTATCCGCCATTGTTCTGCTAAACAACAGGTTTCATGCTTCTACTGGTTTCTACTGGGTTTGTGTTGTAATATAATAACTGCTTTACAGAACTGGTTTGACTTGTTTCTATTTGCTATTTTATAAAACTGGTTCCACCGGTTTCTATTGTGTCTCCACTGCTTGGAGAACTGGTTTGACTTGTTTCGTAAAGTCAGCGCTGGCTTAGTTCAAAGGGACTGGGAATCAGAGGGTTGCGGGTTTAAATGAGTGTGGACTGGGAGTCCAGAGGTGCCAGTTCCACCTCCTGACGCCTTGCTCAAGGGCAACCCCTAAGTGCTCCTGGGGCGCCGCCACTTGGCAGCCCTTCAATCCACCATGTCTCCACATTTGTGTGTCTATAAGCCCTGTGTGTGTGATTGTATTTCAGATCATAATTTTACATAACTCATTCCACTGGTTTCTATTTGGTTTCTCAGAACTGTTAGTAGTGGTTGCACTTGTTTTTCATGTTTTTCTAGTTTTAGAGTTGCAACCAACAGTCGATTAATTGGTTAGTTGTCAGCTTTTAAATTAATTGCTAAATATTTTGATTGATATATTGATAATCGGAAAAAAAGAGAGTCCTCTATGGCAGTAAACAGCATATCTTTGATTGTGTGCAGTCATTCGAGGACATTTTATTGAGCTTTGGGAAATCGATAAATCAAGAAAATTACAGACTAACTAATGAATTAAGAAAATGTAGTTTGTTAGTTGCAGCCCTACACTACACAGAGAACTGGTTCAATGGTGTCCATACTGTACAGAGCTAGTTCCAATGGTTTACACCGGGTTGTTAAAAATGTGTTTGACTTATTTCTGTTCTGTGTCTACTGTGGCACAGATCACAGTTGAACACAACTGGACAGATTGGTTTTTTATTTTAACTCTGAGAGATCTGCTTTGGCTGCTTCTACTTTATATCAGGGCACATAAATTATCTACTATTATTACTTCTGTTTCTGTTTCTAGGAATCAGGATATTTTCAACGCATTCCAAAAAATGATATTCACACACTAACTATTGGACATAAGGCAATGCTTTTGTTGGAATACCCAACAGAGACGTGTTATGAAAAATAGTTGCATATGAAGGTTATTGATTGGAGACACACTGGTTACTATCGTGGTTCACATTATTTGTCTCTGTTTTGCGGTTTGCCAGTTGTCACTGAAATGACAACACTGTCGAGGGTCTTCTCCGATTGGCTCGGGGTCCGCTCACTAACTGTGGGAATACAGTTACTGCGTGTGTGTGTGTGTGTGTGTGTGTGTGTGTGTGTGTGTGTGTGTTCAGACTGCAGGAAGTGAGGTTGTTATTGTGTCTTTCTACATTCCTCAGACTTAAACACACTCTGCACCTGTTTCTGTCTGTCTGTACACACACACACACACACACAAACACGCACTTACATAAACACACACTTACATAAACACACATAGGCAACTACACGCACAAATCACAGCCTTTCGTCAGCAGTCAAGCATCACATTCAATGGGAAAATATGCCTGTACGACATGAGACATAAATCTAAATATTTTCACCAGGAACAACAAGCATGTGTGTGTGTGCGTGTGTGTGAATTTCTTGTACAGGCTTTGGGTCAATAAATGTGGTTTTATCATCAGAGCACAAACTCAGTTCTCAGAGGGGAAGAGGAGGAGGAGGAAGTTTGAGGGGATTTTACTTTAGCTCTAATGACATCTACAGACACTGTGTGTGTGTGTGTGTGTGTGTGTGTGTGTGTGTGTGTGTGTGTGTGTGTGTGTGTGTGTGTGTGTGTGTGTGTGTGTGTGTGTGTGTGTGTGTGTGTGTGTGTGTGTGTGTGTGTGTGTGTGTGTGTTTGTGTGTGTGAAGACTAAAGGATCTGGATCCTTAAGACTCCTGCAAGGTGCACTGTGGGAAGGTACCACCCTCTCCCAGCTGATTAGCTTCTCTTAGCACCTTACATCTGTTTATTTAAGTTTGGGTTTCTTCAGGTTTGTGCATGTTGTGTGTGTGTGTGTGTGTGTGTGTGTGTGTGTTTCCTGACCTCAGCCTTTCATTCCCACAGTTCCCAGTATTCCCTGCTCCTTAGACTTCCTCATTGTTGTAGCGTTTATCGCTGTGTCTGCGTCTTTCCGCGACCACTTGCTTCAGGAAGTAAACAGTCGGCACAAGGCTATGACCTGGAACACAGCTTTTACTTTACAGAGGGAACTGAACAGTTTGTGTGTGCAACAAAATACTGTGAACGCATAGAGTGATTAAACTTACTGGTGGATATTTTCGTATTATGCTGTGTACTCCAGGAAGCTATTGGTTGAAACTTGTTGAGACTTACTTGAGTTGTGTAATCTATTACACTGAACATCAAGTCCTTGTAACATTTTATTTGGATTGTCCGTCTATAATTTATACAGTGTTTGTAACATTTTTACTGTTTCGCGTTGTCTGTAGATGTTTAACAGATTATCTGTGACAGTTCATGAACATACCCTAACCAAGATGGTTTTTGTGCTTAAACCTGAGCAGACCTTAACCACAGTGGTGTAATATCAGAACAGGGTTGTTGATACTCACATTATAAGCTGTTGAAATGTTACAAATGCTCTATTGCTCTCCAAATCATGTCTTACCATTTGCTTTCATTTTCCAGTCCCACTATCATTACATGGTGATGCACTTAAAGCACAGACTAAACCTAAAGATTTGCATTGTGTTACATTTTAAGATTCTAACATACAAAAATGTATGTAATGATTCAAATTCAAAAGACACAGCAGCACGGCACCCCTATAGACAGGACTGATATTTGACACGTGATAAGGAAGTGAAGAGGCTAAAATGCGCGAAACTCCTGGTATGACCATTCCAGGTCAAAACGTACTCCTAGAGCAAGGTCAGATCCAAAAGATCTAAAGCGCAACTACACCCTGGCTAAAACTGCGTTTGTGCTGCCATGTAGTAGTTGCTGCATACTCAGCTGCTACACAGCTGGGCGTGGTTTACGTCCAGTAAAACAAATCACACCTGACCCCCCCATCGCTGGTATATTGTGTCTAAACAGCAATGAAAGACGTTGCTTTTAAACCATAGAGGATAGTGCAACAATACACAAGATATAGTGTGTAGTAAAGTATGGAGTTGTTGTGGAGGGAGACTGGCTACATTCCATTCCATATAGTGTTTGCTTCTGGACATTGACTCCCCTTGAATCTCAGGTGGAACCCCAATACCTCCTAACGGCATCGGGTCCACGCTTTTCATCACAGTGATGGAAGTTTGTTCTCGTCCTTATTTAATCCCTCGTTGACTTCCTGAGAACCAGAGGGGCTCACTGCAGAGTTCACCGTCAGGGGGCTGACTGAAGGAAAGACATAAAGGGAAGACCGCATTCTAATGTCGCCACCGTCTATCAGCTTCTATCTCTGCTTGCTCCATCCATTTTCACACCTTTGCACACCTGGCTGTTTGCTGCAGAGAACAGGCATGGCTGCCAGTCTCTCAGATAGCTTCTTGTACGGTCACATTGTGTGCTGAGATCTTTTACCTTTAAGTTTATCGGACAGTAATGCAAAGGAAATGAGTGCCTGTTTTCCTCCTCAGAAGTTAAAGCTGAGAGCTTCAGAGAAGCAGCGAGCTTTGAGTGATCTGGAAAAAAAAAGTCAGGAGGTTTTTGTTGGACAGAAAGTGTTTTAGGCTGTTTTCTGTTTTTAATAATTTCTCTCAGGGAGTGTGGGAAGTGAGATGATGTTTTTTATAATGCCCCCCAAGTGTTTTTCTTTTGTTTCTTCTGTCTGTGTTTTATCACATCTGTCTTCCATCCATATGCAAATACTCTAAAGTTAACAAAGCAAGACCCGTGTCTTTTTTAGAGGGTGGAGGTAGATTAGGTGGAGCTGTGGAGCGGGCTTTTCATTTTGATGTGAATCAGTGGGGGAGACGGAGAGGGAGAAGAGCTCTTTCAACAGCTGTTCTAGGGTTTGCGTCATGCGGCGCGAGCTAGCGTCATGGCTGAGTGTTCGCACGCAATGCACACACACACACGTACACGCACACACACAGAGGCATGCTGTGGGGACCCCCAGTCGAAGGCATGACCAAACACAGGCATTGTGTTCTCGTGCAGCCGCTGTGTTGCTGAGGAAGAACGTCACCTGTTCTGAGTGATGACAGGCTGCCGGTTCTGCTCGCAGTCTCACGTTTTACTGCACGTCTGCTGCATGACTGCTGCACTGCTGCACAAAACCACTGCTTTGGTCCTCTTTTAAACTAGTCTGAGTTAGAAGAAATGTGCTGTCGTTGTTTTTGTTGTTTTATCCATTGCAGCATTTAGCGCTGTAAATGCAGTGGATCTGGATTGACAGAGCTTTTTTTAATAGAACACAAAGTTTTTAATTTTGTTTTAAAAATAACTATAATGTTTAAAATTCCGTTAACAATTTACAAAATATACATATAATGTATTTTAGTTTTTTATGCTTTTTAAAAGTTTTTATGCTTTTTAAAAAGAAAATAAGTTTAAAATGTTTTTTTAAGTTGGTTTGTATATATAATTTAGAAGTAATTTTAAACAGTTTAAAAATCATCTTATTTTTAGAAAACAAAACATGTCAAATAATTTTTACCCTTACCTGTAAAGTCATCTATTAGGAAAATGTAAAAAATAAATAAATAATTGTTTTAATATATATATATATATATATATATTAAGCATTTTTTTATTAAACTTAAAATTTTAAGTGTAATCCTATTTTTTTAAAGTGTAAAATGTTTTTAAAAATGTAAAAAAATATAATATAAATATAAAGTTTTTATGATTTTAAGAAGAATTATTTAGTTTAAAAGTTAAAAAAATAATTATATAATATGTATAATATAATATGAATATAAAATAATGTATTTGCTTATTTTGAATAGTTATAAAGTAATACAATGAAGCTAAATGAGCAAATTTTTACAAAATGAAAGTAAATATATTAAACATAATATTTTATGCATATGTTTTAAAATAAGCCTTTCTTTTTCTTTTTTTTTCTTTTATAAAAAATAAGTTACCGTGAGGAATTGCAGTCTTGTCTGTGTATTATTCAAAAACTGATGGAAGTTGCAGCTGTTTTTTCCAGTGTTGGGAGTGAGCGCAGTGTTCATCCAGTCAGGTGTAGGAAGGGTTGATGTTAAGATAAGGAGAGAAGTGTCATTCATCTGATACAGCTTAGTGGAAACGATGTCCATCTGAAGCCGGTTCCTGCTGAGTCTCAAAGAGGAAAATGAGAGAAATGAAGGTTTCGGCAAGTTGTGCTCGGCTGTGAGCTTTTGATGAGAACAAGTTGTGTTTTGATCAGAGTGCAGATTCCTGAACGGCACTGTGTGTCTCTGTGTTTGTGTTGCAGGTGTACGCTCCGTCTGCCAGTACAGCCGACTACAACAGGGACTCACCGGGTTATCCCTCCTCCAAACCTCCCAGCTCTGGCTTCCCGAGCTCATTCTTCATGCCAGGTACTCACACACACACACACACACACACACACACACACACACACACACACACACACACACACACAGGTCTGTCCCTCATCAAGACTCCCTCCAGTGGATTGCTGATCTCATTGTGGATTCTGGATCACAGACGAGCTGAAAGATGTTCTTAAACCAAAATCCTCAGAAGATTTGAGTTGCACATTTCATTAGTTGTTGTAACAGCAGCAACACATGCTGAAAATGCGTTAAAAGGAAAGAGGTGTCATGACAAATAAAAATAACAGTTAAGTTGAGATGTTTCTTCCTCTGAGGCCATTGTATTTTATATACCAGGACACCCCTGAGAGCTTTATTGCATCCATTTACCACAGGCAGAAAGAGAAACTTCAAAGTGTTCTTTTAAAGTCTGTTTTAGTGTTAATTTTGTTGACGAAAACTATGACTAAATATGTCAATTATCTTTTTTTCCATGACTAAAGGCCATGGCACATAAAACAAAAATGTGTTAAAGCCGTCATCTGGAGGTATCACACAATGAGGAGGATTTTGTTGTCCTTTCACTTGAAAATAGAAAAAGAAAATGCTAACTCTGATTAGATGAATATGCAATAATGTTGACCAAAAAAACAAAAATGTAATTTAAAAATCAATAAAAAACATTTTCTGTACTAAAAGTGCCATATCAGGACTCCAACATCAACTGTTTAACAGAAAGCAAGTTAAAGTTAACAGGGTTTAGAGTTCCGGGGGATAGTGAACGCTCTATTTAGAATATTTTTACCTCAGCGTCAGGCAGCCCAGACACAGGAGCTGCTGGCCCACTGCTGGCTCGATCGGTTAGTTTGTTTGTGATATTGCATGACTTTGGTGTTTTAAATGGTGAGCTCGAGGCTGCGTTAGATCAGTAACTCCCATGTTCTGCGAGGTTAAATTACTGTTTTTGTCATAGGAGTCTGGTGGCTTTGAAGACAGCATAGATTAATTTGTTTGTTTGACTAAAATGACAAAAAAAAAAATACGGGTTTTGGCTCGACTAGACTGACTGAAACATTCAATATAGTCTGATGAGGAAAAAAAGACTCAAATGCCAAGAGTTTCCTTTGACTAAGATAAGACTTTGACCATATTTGAACTAAAACTTGAAGAAAAAAAAAAACAGGATGATGGTTGAATATAGTATATTTGACACAGGACTAAAACTAAAACTAAATAAAAAATATCTGACAAAATGAACACTAGTTTGTTTGCAGTCAGTTTGGTCTGTTTCTGTGAGGGTTAACAGAAGCACTGATCGACAGAGGTACATCTACTTTTAAACACTCTGTTTTGGATGTCTTGCATCTATTGACTGCAAACAGTAAATGCTCAGACTGATTTAAATACGGGTAATTTCCTCCAGACTGCCTATTTTTCCCTCTCACCTGGGTGTCTTTCATGTAAATACACACACACCCAAAAACACTTTACAGACATGGATAAAGGTAATGGTCCGGTCCAGGTTTGTTTAGCACAAATCTGTGTTATTCTTAAACCTGAAGATGAAAAGCAGGTGTCCTATTTACATGGATGCTTTCTAAAACCAGGTTAGTGCATAAAGTGGGTCAGATTACTAAACTGCACTGAGTGACTCACTGGAAGGTTTGACAGCGGAGAGAAACCTCAGCTTGTTTTTAGCGTGTGGCCTGCACAGAGATAAAGCTGATCTCAAACCAGCGTGCAGAACATCATATGTACCTCTTTCTCCCTCTCTCTCTCTCTCTCTGTGTCTCTCTTTCAGACGGACACCACAGCGGCGACCCCTGGAGCAGCAGTAGTAGCAGTATGAGCCAGCAGGGTTACCATGGCAGCATGCTGGGGGGCGGGAACTCGTCCCACGGCCCCGCCCAGAGCTCCTCCTACTGCGGGATTCACCCTCACGACAGATTGGTGAGCAGAGCTGTCAATCACAGTGCTACTAGTGATACTTTGAGGAAGCCACAGATTATATAGTTATCAGTTTATCCAGGTTTCCTCTCAAATTCCATGACTTTCCATGATATTCCATGCCTGAGCTGAATCACTTTCACTTTGTGTATGTATGCATACATATATATATATATATATTTATGTCAGTCTGCGTCGGACAGTCAAAATCTCACATAAATTATATAACTGCCACACCAGGCTTACTTCCTGTTTCCAGTAAGTGCCGCTATTACTATGACTATGTATTGGCATGCAGATGTGCTCAGAACTCTTATCAGACATGTGAAGTTTGGTGGAGTACACATGGTAACTTCCTGTTTCATGGCGAAACAACGAAATGAAACAGCTTTTAATGACCGACCTCCTGTTGGGTTTGGGTATGGCTCCAAGAGGCTGTGCGTACCAATTTTTATGCCCATCGGTAAAATGTGGCACAGGGACTGCAGTTAAGGCGACACTGTGGAGCCCATGTGTTGGACCCATATTATCTGTACATTTTTGTGATTTTTATTAGCTCTCTTTGGCCTCCTCTGTGTATATTTATCATAATTTAAGTATTATTCAAATGAATTGTCTTTCTTATCTTTTTTTGCTGTAATTATATTTATACATTTAAACCTCTACATCTCCTCCTAGCATGTTAACATTTTTGAGGGTAAGGTCCCTAATATAGAAGTTGAGCACATACGTTCATTCTTGAACTTGAAAAAATAATTTAATTCAAAGAGAAAATGAAGATTCCCTTCATTTAAAGTCCAATGGTTTTTTATTGAAGCTTTCAACTGCATCTCATAAGACCATAAGATGATCAGAAAAGGCTTTTAAATGAGGCTTGGGTTTTTATTTTTATATTCAGAGAGTTGGACCTTAAAATACTCTTACATAAGTAGTAAGTTAAATACCCAAGCTACAGTGATTAGTTAATGAAAGTTATAGAATTTAAAATCGGAGCCACAACCCTGGTAAAGTCACAGATTTATGGGCGGGAAAGGGCTGTTAAATCTGCCATCATTAAGGACACATGACACACATTTATAGATTGCACACAACTGTGAAGCTGTAAATCTGTCGAAGGTCATTAGATGGCAATGCTTTGACTAATGAGAGCTCTGTGTAGTCATACAATGAAGTGTTTATCCCCACTTTATTCTGTCCTTATGCAATCTTTCCTGTTTTGCAGCAGTTTTTACTTTTCTTGTTAAAGCTTCGTGTTGTTCTGTCCGTCCCTCTGCAGAGCTACCCCTCGCACTCGTCTGCAGATATCAGCTCCAGCCTTCCTCCTATGTCCAGCTTCCACCGAGGGGGAGGGAGCGGGGGCGGGGCCAATCACTACAGCACCGCCTCTTGCACAGCCCCCACCAACGGCACAGACAGCATCATGGGTAAGAGACGATGTGTCTTCAAGCAATGCTTTTAAAGGCATGCCACTCTGCTGTCACTTGGAGAATCATCTGATTAGACAGAAAATATAAAATGTGTTTTATCACTTAAGAGTTGAATATTTTTTAACTCTGATGCTCAGTTTGTTTCTGTAATGAGCCCGAAATGCATGCAGGTGGAAAATTCTCATTCAGTAGGGGAAAAAAATGGATTTGTAAAATAAAATGGATCTGGTTATTTAAGAAACAATTCTGCTTTTCACAGAATGTGCTGTTTTTAGCCATGCTAGCGGCAAAATGGCAAGGTCAACAAAACTGTCCATTAGTTGGTCCACCGCTTTGGACCAGACAGCCATTTTTCAAATTTTCAAATATTGGATAAATTGCCATTCAATTTTTCAATTCAACGTTAATGACAGAACTGCAACAATTAGTTGATTAATTATTTGTCAACTATTAAATTAATCCAACTATTTTGATCATCGATTAGTCAGTTTGAGTCATTTTTTAAGAATAATGTCCAAATTCTGTGATTTCAGATCCTCAAATGTGAATATTTTCTGCATATTTTCTTTAGAATTCTGTGGCAGTAAACTGGGTATCTTTAGGTTGTGGACAAAATAAGTCATTTGAGGACATCACCTTGGGCTATTTTGGCATTTTGGGGTATATTTGGGGTGTATTTTTCACCATTTTATTGACAACTAATCGATCAATCGACATTAGCATTTAGCTTAAAGCACCGCTGTCTGAGCACAGCCTCAAAGAGCTGCTAGCATGGCCGTAGACTTAATCTGTTGGTAGGATGTGATCACTGGTCAAAATATACCTTGACATGATCATGGTGTAGTTTGACCTTGCATCATATTTCATCATATTTTACTTGTTTAAACACATTATTTTTGGGTATGTGTCTCAGAGCTGTAGACTTCAGACTTCAGACTTCAGACGTGGACTTGAGTCAGACTTAAGTCACAACAATGAGGACATGAGACTTGACTTGGACTTGACTGCTGACTTGTACTTGACCTCAAGACTGCACTTACATAGACCCTTGACTCCCTAAAGACTTGACTTTCAACTTTAAAAGCAAAACCATTCAAGTCTCAAGGTTTGAACTGGTAGAGTCAGAGGCCTGAAAGACCTGTGCCTTGGCAATTTGCCCTCAAGGACTTGACCCTTGACTTGAGACTTACACAATGCTCTGCTGTGTGTATCTGCAGCAACCTGTACTCACTGCTCATGAGTAGACAAGATTATTATACAGTAAAAGTGACTGATCATTTAGATTTTTTCATCTTGGAGTCATGTCTTGGGTGCACTGGCTGTGTTTGTGTTTTGAACTTTGGAAGTCCACAGATGATCTACTCGCTGTTACTACATGAAAGACAACTTCACCAGTCCTTTCCAATCAGAAGATGTTAGCTAGACCACATTTTTATTAACTGCCACATAACCAGTTATAACTGTCCCTGCTGTGATTAGACTCAGATGATTTAAACCACTTAAAAACTAAACTTCATTGTCAAGGGAGAATATAACGTCTCAACCTTGACATCACTGACACACAAACACTCACACACACACACAGCATGCCATATGGACCCCTTGCTTTGAGTTCCATAGAACAAATAGGACAGCAATAAGAAACAGATTGAAAGTTTGTTTTCATGGGAAGACATCTCCAACATTCCACAACGATATCACACACACACACACACACACACACACACACACACGCACACACACACACACACACACACACACGAGCCAGAGCAGATGAGTGTAAACACAAGATGAACCTAATAAAAAACATGATGCTGTTGCTTAAAGATAAACATATGATACACGTGTGTGCACACAAGAACACCAAAGCAGTGTTTGCAGCCATTTCTCTGCCTCAGCCTGATTTTGAAGTAAAGAGGTGAGTGGGTGGACAGCAGCAGTGGTCACTATGGATTCATGTCAGCTGATTTGAATAATGAGCAGTGTCCACAAAGAAAGAATAAAAATAGGCACGTCACCAAAACAATAATTTTCTCTTTAAATTGCAACTCATTAGTTTCACCCTCCCATTCCTAGTGTAAGGGTGAAACTAGTTTGCCTGTTTAAATATTTTTAAAGGTCTGGTGTGTAACATTAAGGAGGCTCTATTGGCAGAAATGGACTTTAATATGCACATGATCACAATAATTGTTGTGTTTTTGTTATCTTAGAATGAGCTGTTTTCTATAGACGCGTCCACCATGTTGAACCACCATGTTTCTAGAGTTTTGTTTAGAGCTTGGAAGGGTAGGGTGAAGTGAGGAAGTTGCAGTCTGAAACGACACCCCTAGATGCCACTAAGTCCTACACACTGGACATTTAAATGACCCTTCTTCAGTCCATTTTGAATTACATAAATCCTAACAGACCACAGCTGCTGTTCTTTTTGAATAAACAAACTGCAAAAAGGATCATTTTTTAGCTTTAGAAATAAAATGACGAGGGTCAGAGACCCTGTAATAAATCTCCAGCTTGTTCATACCCTCCAATGAACAAAATTGGTGGGAAGCTGGTGAGGGATCATGTCCTTAATGCTGTTTATACAAGTTTTGAGAACGAAGTGTGTTACACTGGAAACGTGACTGTTTTACGCTTGATTTATTATTGTGCTGTTGATTGTCCTACAATGCAATGCTCAGAAGAAATAGAGGAGCTACAGATGCAAGACAACAAATTGTGGTTGGTGAAAGAAAACAACACTTTAAATCTTCTGAAAAACGTGTTGGTTTTTCTTTAGCTTTGCAAAGTTTCTCTGTCAGTGCAAATTTTGCATCTGTTCCTAAAAGTTTAAAGCACTGATTGTTTGTATAGTAACTGCAAAAACAGTATGCTCTGAAAATTAGTATAGTTAAACAGTGTGTACAGCTAATACGTAAAATGGAATTAGCACACAGCAAAGGGACTGTAGGGCAGAGATAACTGGACACTTTTAGTGTGGAGCATATGAAGAAATGAATAGAGATATTAGATAAAAACAATAAAAATGTTTGTTTATATGCAAAATATGATTTATAAATATAAAATATGTAATATGAAATACAATTCTTAGATTTTTGAGGTGATGGAAAAACATAAAAATCACTTTCATCTTCTGAAGACTCTTCTCCTTTGCGGCTATAAGCTCTCATTTATGAAAAAGATTTTCTCCTGCACATGTTCTAAATTATGCATCAAGTTAGGATACAAGTGTGTTTGTGTGTGTGTGTGTGTGTGTGTGTGTGTGTGTGTGCAACAGTAATCCCTTGGATGGTTTACTAGGCCAGTGGTATGGCGTGAGTGAGACATGAGGCTTTAACCCCAAAACATATGCTACTTCCTGTCTCTCTCTTCGTCCCTGTCTCCCATTCTCTCTCTCTATCCATCCCTCTCTCCTCCCCCTCTCTCTCTCTCTCTCTCTCTCTCTCTCTCTCTCTCTCTCTCTCTCTCTCTAACAGCTTAAAGAAGTCCAGTCCTGCCAATTTCTGTAATGGATTCATTTGCCATGAAAGGATGTGTTTTTGCTGTGCTGTGTGTGCTTGGCGTGCGCATGTCTAACTTGTGTGTGCGAGCGTAAACTTTCCATCTGGGATCTGCTATCAGGAGAGATGAGCTGTGAGCATGTCAGAATCTCTCTGCCTCAGTGTGTGTGTGTGTGTGTGTGTGTGTGTGTGTGTGTGTGTGGGCGCTCATCTGGTCCTGTGAGGTCACTTCCTTCCTCCCTGGCCTCTGTGCTCTTCAAGTGTGTGAAACAGATTTAGCTGTATTGAAGACACACACACACACTCACAAACACATGCCGTCAGTCAGTTAAAATGTGAATAAATGTATTTGTTAAATGTCGGCTCTGTTGAGTTCTGCCTCTGACTCTTGTCACCAGCATTTACAACAGCAAAGATCTGGAGCAAAATCAACTCTTTTCAGTGGAGACACTGGTATTCATGCATTTAGTGTTCAGCTTTGGTGAATTTTGGCACGAGAATTTTCTCCACTGCCTTGACAGACCTGACCTTTGAGGAAACAGACAGTCCCAAACAGAGGACACTATCATATCAGCTATATCATGCCATCAAATTTTGCTCTACAATAGTAGAAACTGCTCCACAAAAGAGATGCATCATGTAGGACCATCTCCAGAATCGGAGGCTGGTTGCAGGGACATCTTGCCGACCACGACCACCATCTCCTACAAATACACTTTTTTTTTAAAGTCATTATACCAAATTAGCTCTGGTTCTTGATACGGTTCAAATTCCTTGGAACCTTGGTGCTATGTAGCGAACCAGCCTGTGTTTCCACCACAGCCATTGTAATCAAGGATGTGCCATCAACAGAGGGCGCTTTACAATGTACAATGTAGAAACGTTTTTCGGGTTGCTAACCAGTTTGTTTTTGGTTATTTTTGCTTATTTATTCAAAACTAGGTGCGCAAATCAGAACGGAGATGATTGTAACTGAATCTCAAGCAAAACATTTTAAAAGTTTTGTTTTTCTCCTGCGTCCCTGTTTGTACACTCAGAAAAGCTTTTTTTTTACTGTTTCATGTTCACTTTCAGCTGTACAGGAGTCGTGTTAAGTTACTGCTGATGAAAACCCAACATTTCCTGACTTTGCTACTTCATAATCAAATATTTTAAATAAAAAAATAACCGGAGACTTTTATTATGAAGAATTTATATAAAATTAAACGTTTATCACCAAATTAGCGGAGCTTAGTAAGCGGCTATTCTTCAGTTTTAACAAGTCTAAATGCTGCAGGGGGGAAGGTGGCCATGTTTATTTGTGTTTGTTTATGTGATTCACTGCTTTGTTCTCGCTAACACCGGTCCCTCTCTTCATTCAATATTGAGCTCTCTAAACCGTCGCTGCTCTCTCTGCCTTTAAAGACACACCTTCAAGCAGGTAACCATGTTGTAATGGAGATGCAAATCAAACCGAGTCAAGCCAAGCCAGCACATGTATATTGAAAAGGGCTATTGGTCTGCAGTCAGACTTCAGACAGGAGCCCATAGTATCAACAGTTGAATTAATGTGTGCCATAGGACAACATTCACATGCATAAATAATTACAGTGGGAGCTTCCACGTCTTCCACTCTTTGTTTTATTTCCTGCAGTGTAAGAAAGAACAAATGAAGAATTAAAAGGAAACCAGCTCAAACTGCTACACAGTGTGTGTATGTATTAATGAATATGTGTTGCCGGTCTGAGTGTGGAACGGATGGACTGACGGTGTACGAGTAGACAGAATAATTAAAATATGTAGTTAACAACATCCTTATTTACAAGAATCCATCCCTCTTTTCCCCCTGTGTGTGTGTGTGTGTGTGTGTGTGTGTGTGTGTGTGTGTGTGTGTGTGTATGTGTGTGTCACAGCTAACCGAGCACAGAGCTCAGCAGCCAGCAGCTCTCAGACAGGAGACGCCTTAGGGAAAGCACTCGCATCCGTAAGTGCAGCACACACAAACACGCCTAAATATACATATACGTACAGATGTGAGAGATCTGTTCAGTATTTTATCAATGTTAAATTATTTAATACATTCTGTGATTTTGGAGTCGTGATCCATCCATAGACGTTGTTTTCTCTGACTTTTATCTTCTTATTTTTTCAGATCTACTCTCCGGACCACACGAACAACAGCTTCTCGTCCAATCCCTCCACCCCAGTCGGCTCCCCACCCTCCCTCACAGGTAGCACATGACACTCACCTTCTAATCACAACACAGTCATCACAGATAGAAAAAGCAGAGACCTGACTTTACCTTCTTTCAAATGACTTGAAACTTGACTTAAACTTCTTTCAAAGTACTTGAGACTTGACCTTGTTTCAAAGTCGGAATTACAAAAAGACATTTCAAATGACTTGACTTGAACTTGTTTCAAATGACATGAGACTCGATCCAGTTTCAAATGACTTGAGACTTGACTCAAACTTGTTTCAAATGACTTGAGACTCGATCCAGTTTCAAATTACTTGAGACTTGACTTGAACTTGTTTCAAATGACTTGAGACTTGACTCAAACTTGTTTCAAATGACTTGAGACTCAATCCAGTTTCAAATGACTTGAGACTTGACCAGTTTCAAATTACATGAGACTTGAATTGAACTTGTTTCAAATGACTTAAGACTTGAACTTGTTTCAAATGATTTAAGGCTTGACCTGAACTTGTTTCAAATGACTTGAGACTTGACCTTTTTCCAAATGACTTTAGACTTGACTTGAACTTGTTTCAAATTACTTGAGACTTGACATGAATCAGCTTCAAATGACTTGAGACTGGACTTTTTTCCAAATAACATAAGAATTGGACTTCTTTCAAATGACTTAAAATTTGACTTGGACTTGTTTCAAAGGACTCGATACTTGACTTGACCTTTTTTAATGACTTACAGCTCTGGGAAGAAGAAGCGGGTGAAATAAATAGAAAATGTATTTATTATTTATACAAACTAAAAACAACACATTGAACTAAAGTGATACATTTTAGTGAATAATTTAAAGGGAATTCAGCTTTTTAAATGCAGCCTCTTGGCGTAAAACAAGACCATAAAAACACATTCATAATAGCTGTGTCTCCACTCCACACCCCTCCTCTTCCTATTTCCACCAATTACTCCTCCTCCTGGCTGATGTTGTAAACTCACCCTGCTCCTTAAAGTGAAAAATGACTTTTCCTAATAATAGTTGTGTCAAATTTGTCTCTAATTGTCGCTGCTACACACACCGTTTGATATTTCTGTGCCGCGTCTTGTGACTGATAGCTTTAATTACGAGCACCACTTCGACAAATCGTTCACCAACCTAGCGGCTCTGCAAACCCGAGCCCCCTCCCCTCTTCCTTCGCCTCCTCCTCGTCATTATAGCTGCCTGGGATATTGCCTGCTAAACCGTAATTGGTGTTTATCATTGTGTCAGAGTTACTCCACTTTTTACAAATTAGAAATGAAGCCTATTAGAGCAAACTACATGCAAATTGATATCCAAGGCTAATTCTGCGAGGGTGTTTTACAGTGTTGGACTCGGAATAATTTACCCTGCCGTTTAATACATATATTTGTATTTGCACATGAATGTACCCAGGTGATTATTCATTAATTAGCATATGGAAATGAGCATGTAATATGAATAAAGGAGAGGGGAGAGAAAAGACTGTGAGACAAAACGGGAAGACAATAAAAAAGAGAAACACAAGCTAATGAGATGAGATCAGAGTTACAAGGGAGAGATCAGTGTTGAGGGCAGAGAGGAGGTACGAGGAGGAGATAGAGGAATAAAGGAAAGGAGAGGAAATAAAAGGGAGGCGAAATTAGGAGGAACAGGAGGAGAGGATCGATGGTTGAAGGGCTAGGAAGAGAAGAAAGATGTGGAGAAAGAAAACAGGAGGCATGAGGAGAAAAGATATTAAAACTGTGGGATAAGATGGAGGCATAAGAAGAGGAATAATATGAATGAATAGGAAACAAGAGGAAAGAAAACATGACATTAGAAAGAAGACAAAATAAGGAAACTTTCCTCACCTGTTTGAGTGAAAGCATCGCTAACTGGTGATGTTTTTGCTGTTCTGACTGTTACAATATTAATATTAACCTGCTGTTCTGGAGGTGTTTTCTTGAAAAAAACAAAAAAAACAATCCCTACTAACAACTAATAAAAGTATGAAAGTATGTTAAGAAAAACTTACACTGTAGCCTCATATTGTGACCTATAAAATGTCAATGGGTTTGTGCTTAAATCAGCTAGTCCTTTAAGTGCTGTATGGAAAATTATTAATGGGCTGGCAACTTTAAAGGTCCAGTGTGTAACATTGAGGAGGACCTATTGTCAGAAATGGAATATAATATTCATAGGTATGTTTTCATTAGTGTGTAATCACTTTAATATACAAATCATTGTGTTTTTGTTATCTTAGAATGAGCTGTTTCTATCTACACACAACACAAGTCGCCTTCCATGGAGTCTACCATGTTGAACCAGCATATTTCTACATTAGCCCAGAACAGACAAACTAAACACTGACTGTAGATTTTACGTGGCTTCTGTAGCTTCTTCTACACACTTCACAGTCCATTCTCATTCCCACGTTGTCAAATAAAGACGCGAGCGGTGTTAAGTTAGTTGCAATCTGCAGTTTCACCACTAGGTGCCACTAAATCCATCATTGGTTGAAACTGGTCCTTTGACATGATGTTGCTATCATTATGTGTCGAAAAAATTAGTTTGAAACCTACTTGAGCCAAAAAAAACTCATATGAGCTCGTCTCCACTCTGAAACCCAAACGCCGTTGAGAGGCCCCCATACGCTGGCCGGTCATCACTCCGTGCCTCACATTAATGTAAATTCACAGAAGTCGCTGTCTCTCCTCCGTCTACCAGCTAATGAGACCTGTCGATTCAGATACCACCCTTCAGAGCGACGATGAGCACAAAAGCAGAAAAGAACACAGACACAAAGCTTGTTTATTCTGCAGAGGGCCCATGCTAATCAACCACTTGTACCTTTCAAATAACAAAAGCCTGATATTAGCATTTCTGCTATGAGATATGAGTTGGTTTGTTTTTGTCTTTTCTTCCTTGCCTCCGTGTTTATTGCGTCCGAGCACCACGAGTGAATACGATGAGAGACTCCTCGTGTGTAAAGATGTTTTGTCTGGTGTTTGGCCGCTGTACATCGAGTGGTTTCTTTCTTTGACGTATAAAGGGAGAGGAGGTTTTGGCTCGAATCCACACATCCATCCATTTTCTGCACACACTTATCCTGTGCAGGGTCGCAGGGTGCTGCAGCCTATCCCAGCATGCATTGAGCGAGAGGCGGGTAATACCCTGGACAGGTCAACGCTAATCTCCCACTGACATCCTCTTGTTCCCTGTCTACTCTCCTGATCATGTCTACTTGCCTCCTCTCTCCTAGCTGCCAGTTCAGCTGTGTGGTCGAGGAACGGCGGACAGGGAGCGTCGTCGCCAAACTACGAGGCTCCACTGCACTCTCTGGTATACACACTCACTTATAAAATATATACTGTTTTTAAAGGGTCAAAACCATACTGTATCTTCCCTCTTTCTCCTATTTACACATTGCAGATAGGGGGGGATTGCTTTCGAGTTGTTCAAATGTAATTTTTCAATGCACAAAATATATTCCATTCACCTCCATTGTACTGGGGTGGAGGCAGAAACCTTAGAGACAGATATCTGGCAAATAAATGCACCAGGTGTTGAGCGAATTGAGCCTTGAAGTGCATACTTATTGTGCCTTAGTGTGTCTGCAAAGCTCAACTAATTTCATTGTTTTACTTTTAGTTTCTCCTCAACACAAAACAGTTCTCTACATAACAGCAGCCTCCAGTTACCAGATCACTGTCACTTTGAGTGAAAACAATGCTGGATTTACGTTTTTATTTGTGCGCACCAGATTCAGTGTTCCTGACAGTTTAGTGACATAAAGCTCTTTATGCCAACATTATGTTAAAGTTTCACTGAAGTTAAAATATCATACTGACAACATTTTCCTCATTGTCAACAAATTCCATGAAAAGATAACAATGTGTTAGTCCGTCTCTTTTCTGACATCCCTAGACACATCGGTGGCTCTCAGTCCTTTGGTTGGTGAAGACAATACAAAGTTTAATTTAAAAAAAAGTCTCAGTAATTTCCTTCAACAGTTGGCCATTGCAGTTTTTAGTAAAGGCTTCTTGAACAGGAGGAATGTGTGCATTTGCTGGCACTATTTTCAGCTGCGGATGAATACACATCTGGTGCTCTAGTGAGTACTTCCAGCAGCAGGACTGAGTGGGATTGAGTCAAAATAAACTACAGAGTGTGTGTTAATGGTAATGAAGAAAGATGTCTGTCAGCGCAACAGTGTGGCTCACTGATGTGTTTTTAATAGTTTTTGGACAACAATGGAGCTCTATGGCACAGAGGAAGAAAGTCAGGCTCAGGTTTTGATATGCACAATACTTGCTGGTTTTGATCTTTTTTTATGGACAATAAGAAATATATATTTATGTTCACATGAACTTGGGGCTACTTAGTATTGAGGGTCCTGGTTTTTTAATGCAGGTAAAGACCCTGTGATATCCCTCATAATCTGTGTAAGATTTTAGTAAATGTCAGATCTCAGAATGAATATTGAGAGTCGGAGCTGCTTCAGTTTACAGACGTAGATAATAAAGAAATCTTCAGCAGGTTCTTGATCGCTCTCTGTTGCGTCCCTTCATTCTGCAGCAAAGTCGTATCGAGGACCGTCTGGAGCGTTTGGATGACGCCATCCACGTACTGCGGAGCCATGCGGTGGGACCGTCGACGGGTATGACCAGCGGGCACGGTGACATGCACAACCTCATCGGGGCTGCACATACGCACAACGGCGCTATGGGCGCACTGAGCAGCGGATACGGGACAGGACTGCTGTCGGCCAACAGACACTCCCTCATGGTAGGACCTGAAAGCATGTTTTTATGCTGTGATAGTGATGTAGTGTAAGGGTGATGGGTTGGAGGAGCAGTACAAAAGTCCCATCAATGCTACTAAAGGTGGTCCTCAATGTAGGGCTTTTTTAACCAATTTAGAACCCCCAAAAAAACAAAATTGAAAAAAAATATTGTAATGGTTTTCTATTAAATGCACTCATAATTCATAACCAAGAAAAGGATTAAAACACTACTACTATGTGCTCTTTTTTTGTATTCTAATGGACGGAGAACATGAATGCAACAAACCACCTAATGGTAAAAATGAGAGCTTTTTTCAACAAAAACATACATTTATTAATTTTTCATGGATGGTTTACTCATAGAAGTTAATCAAGTGATGCTTTAAAACACTTTGCATGTATATTTTGTATTAATAAAAAATATATAATAATTTAAATTATTTACAGAAAACAGAATGTCCAAAGTCTCATGACTTGAATAGTCATAATCTTCCTTGCCTCACGTCGGCCATGCTTGCTGAAAAAGGGGGTTTGGCTCCACTGTAGTCCACTTTAGATGACATGGAAGACCAGTCAAATAAGTTTGTGCATTTGGTCTGAAACACTAAAAAATAATCTCCACTAAACGTCTAAAGTCTCTTCATATTGGGCTGTTTGTTATAAATAAATAATGCAATGAAGAAGAGAAATCCACACTAAAGTAAAAAAATAAAGTGGCACTTTATCAAGATGATTTGTGCCATGAGATGAACAGTGCCAGTGATGTAAGCCAAAATAAGTTCTGAAAAGAAGCTAATGACGCTAATTAAAGATGAAGATGAAAATAAGGGTTCTTGAACTGTCATTGTTCAGCTCAGTGTAGGAGTAAAAGGAAAGGAATTCTTTGGTGTGGCGCTTCACCAAGAAACCTGTCGCTGATATCTTGCAAAGGAAAATCAAGGCCAGTGACACTGAAACAAGGATAATAATCCTGAATGTATCGCTTGTCTCGATTATTTGTCTTCGGAAACAAAAAAGATACAAGATCTGATTTTGGTGAATTGCCGTTTTTGCAGAGCATTTCAATTGACAAATGAGACGTGACTGATATCGTCACACAGCTGGAAAACATGAGGCTGTGAGTCAGTGAAAATAACATTTGTACTTTTTCAAACTTTGATTTTATTTGTTGATTTAAAATGGACTACATAGTTAACATACTGTAGTCTATTATATCAATAGAGGTCAAAGCAGATCAGTAATGGGAGGGTGAGTGAAAGAAGAGGAGAGAATAGCAGGGCCGGGGAAAGGAGACAAGGGTAGAGGGGATATAAAAGAGGGGAGGAGAGGAGGTGAAATTATGAAGTAAGACAGCAGTAATGTTTTCCAGATTTAATTTAGGCTTTTTTTTTGTCAACTTGAAACAATAAACATAAAGAACCAAACAGCTGTGTGACATAAGGAGATGTAGGAGGACGAGTGAGAGAGGGAGAGAGAGAGAGTGAGAGAGAGCATTATACAACTCAAGCCAGTATAAACACATTCAGATGCCTGGACATGTTCAGTCAGACCTACTTTGTTTATTTGTGCCTAATGTTTGTGCATATTCCCATGTACACACTGTCACAAACACACACACACACACCAGATGTTCACGCAGAAACTCATACACAGGACACTCTGCACACTGTCACAACCTCTTCAACACCTCTGTGCAACAACCTGGCCGCAGCCTCAGCGACGTCACCCGTCAGGCTTCTGGAGGGACATTCTGACTTTTATTCTGTCCCAACAAGTTTAGTGTTGTGTCTGTAATGAGCACCGCAGCCTCTAGGTGGCGCTAGCAGCAGCTGTACACTGCTCTCACTACAGTAGTCCAGGAGCTGTGTCCCTCTCTCTCTGGTCTTTGTTAAAGTATTTACTTTGAAGTGTTGTTTTCTAAATGGAGAGCACCTGTGGTAGAGCAGAGTGTGCGTGTGCGTGTGTGTGTGTGTGTGTGTGTGTGTGTGTGTGTGTGTGTGTGTGTGTGTGCGCTGGCCGGCTCCCACAGAGATTATCCTCTTCTCACGCATATCTGACCAGCTGTCTCTCTCTCTCTCTGTGTCTCTCTCTCTCTCTCTCTCTCTCTCTCTCTCTCTCTCTCTCCCCCGTGTCTCTCTCTCCCAGAGGTTTCCCTCTTGCTTGTGTATTTTTGTTACATTTCCTGCTCCCTCAATCTCGCACAATGAATGAAATGTAATGTGAACGCTGTCAGTCACAGTCCTGAACCCACCAACCAACGATGCTCAGCTCTACAGCGCTCCAGGTTTTTAGCCTCTTTCAGCTCAGTTTTAGCTTTATAGCACGTTTACTGTACAGGGCAGATCTTGTTAATGTTGTTTCCATCAGCAACAGGCAGATGTTTTTAGCAAATAAACTCTGACAAACACCACCTGCCCAGCACCAGAGAGCAGTTAGATACTAGCTGATGAAGAACGTGGAACATCTAGCAGCTAGAGAGACAGACTTTTTTGGGGAGTCAGTTGCAGCTATAGTTGGATACAAAGTGATTTGAACGTCACACTGAAGGAAATATAAGGGTTAAGGGATCTAAATAATGTCAATAAGTTATTTGAAGCTTAAGAAAACAATCACTGCTTACTTTGCTGTTGATAAAAGTTCGAGTAGAACCCATTTCTGCTTTTAAACTGTGTACATAAAGAAATTCTTGTTTGGTTTTATCAGTAAATTAAAGTTGTGAGAAGCATTGCCAAGAGTTGACAAAAGTGGAAAGAAGGGGACAGAGAACAGGGCGGTAAAGAAAATGCTCACATTTTAAGAAAAACGCTTGCAAACTACTTTTCAGTTTCATCTGGAGGTGCTTTTAAACACTTTTCTGCTCTTTGGACGTCCCCAGAGGCAAATTTGGCGTTTGGCTTTATGAAGTGACGTGCGGTTCAGCTCAAGAAAACTTCAAAAGTTAACTTCTTCTTTAGGGTAATATTTTTACAAACTCCTTTTCAGTTTAATCTTGAAATGATTCCAAATACATTTCTGACTTGTTTTTATACATATGCAAGCAGTGGAAAGGGAGAATAGTGAAGTGAAGTGAAGGATATGTGCTGAAAAACACTGTTTACTTATGGACTCTGTAAAAATACACACACACACAGAAGCTCATAAATTGCTCCTTGTGTTGTCATTAGGACCCGTGTGTGTGTTTATTCAGGCTCTGGATTATTGGCTGATAGAAAAACAGACTCATTAAGACTGAAAACACAGCAGCTTTATAATAGGGTTTTCCATGGGCCCGGGTTGGTCCCCTTTAACCGTGCTGTGCCAAGCCAAACCCTGATGACATGCACCACTACAGCCTTGCAGCAGGGGATAGCTGCGCTGCTATGGTCCTGCTTGGTAGGAGGGCCAACCCGTGATGGTCTCCTTCTCTTAGCTGGGTCCTTGGCAGCTAAACTCATGTGCGTCTGTGTTGGAGAGAAAGCATGTCAGCCTTATTTTATTGTTTAACGATCACTTTCAGCCCTATTGGGCTAAGTTACTGCTGATGCAAACTGAACCTTTCCTGCTGAATCTTACCCTCGGTGGGGTGCTTTTATTGTGAAGGAGATGTTATGGGAAATGCAAAAGTCAGCGGATCATCATTATTTGTGCTATGCTTCAATGAAACAGGCCTAATCAACTAGATATGGACATAATCTGCATTATTTGGTAAGCGGATCAGTTTTAAATATCGCAGGGAGGAATAGAAACAGCCACTGTGAGCTGAAAAGGTCTGCAGGCGACTAGCTTTTACTGTGGTTTGTCACCTCCATCACGTCAGCGAGGTTAACAACTTTACCTTGTGAAAAAACACTCACACTGTTCATGGCATGGCTCTGCGCAACTAACCCCCCAGCTATGAAAAAACCCTAGAACTACACACACAAACACACACACTGCCTTGTAAATGAGTGTATGAGCTGGTTAATGTCACATTGGGGGACCCAAGCCTGATAACCAATTCACATTGTGGGGAGTCAACTCTGTAGAGTAGTTTTAAAGTGGAGGAGCTGGAGTATTTCGCCTCATTTAAATTCCCATTTAAACGTATCTTTTAAAGATCCCTTGTGAAAATTGAGGAGGATCTATTGGCAGAAATCGAATAGAATTTCCATAGATATGTTTTTTATTTGTGTATAATCGCCTGAATATAGGAATCATTGTGGCTTTGTTACCTTAGAATGAGCTCTTTTTATTTACAATGCGGGACATCTTCTACTGAGTCCACCATGTTTCTACAGTAGACCTGAACAGACAAGCCAAACACTGACTATGTTTTCTGTACTAGGTCTGATAAAATACAGAAGTTTCGTTATCAATACCAAAACTATGTTTTTCTCATCTTTATTGCCAGACAACGTTTTTCTATATCCACACACTTTTAGAATTCTTACAATAATGATATATAGTATATATATTCTTACAAACATAATATACACAACAACAGTATGTTAACGTTAGAGAAAGAGTGTATTATGCCAAATAAACTATAGTTAGGCAACAAAAACGCTTGGTTATGGACAAAAAAATTACAAAATCTTGATTGAAATCATCAAATGTCTGATTACAAGAAAAAGTTAACAAGATTATGCATCTGACATTTAGTGCCCATTTTAAATACTTTGCAGTATTTTAAAACTCAATTTTATGGTTACATTTCAATTAGTATTAAATTGAGTGTATAATGTATGTAGCAAGTGTGTACAAACGTGTGTGTGTGTACAGTGTAAACAAGACGTTTGAACCCAGAGAAGGGAAAGAGATGAAACTGAAAAAAGAAATGAGTGGGAAATAGTGAGAGGAAGGAGTGATGTCATGTCTAAAAATGAAGCTATTGTGTTTGCACTGTTCCGCTCTCTCTCTCCTTCTAGTTTTCTATGTCACTCTCCCAGTCTCTCTCTTACTCCTCTTCCTTTCTTTCTTTGCCATTATCATCCTACCACCTCTTTCACTAGGTTAGTATTTCCTTCTCTTTCCTCCCTTTTTTAGTCATTATTATCTTTATTAATTTTACTGTCTTCCTGTTCCAATCCCTCTTTACTTCCCTTTCTTTCTTTTCTTTTTCAAGTTTCCTTTCCCTAACTTTCCTGCACTTCCTTAACAGTTATTTTCTTTCTTTCTATATTCTTTTCTATAATTATTTCCATTTTACTCCATGACAGATGTAACTCACTTTCCCTCCTCTACTAAACTCACACACACATTTCATTACAAATTACTTTATTACATATTTTGTGTCACATTTGTTTTCATCTTCCGGTCATGATTTACTGATTTTTTTCTCTCTCTCTGTCTCTCTCTGTCTCTCACTCTCTGTCTCTCTCTCTCTCTCTTTTTCTCTCTCTCTTTCTCTCTCTCTCTGGTTGTCCCTCTGTCTCTCTCTTTCACACACACACACACACACACACACACACACACAGCTGTATGTAGTTTGGCAGTGTTAGGCAGAGACGCCTGCAGGCTGAGGTCATAACTCTGGGAAAACAGGTGGTAGACTGATGCAGGAGAGAGAGCGGGGCGAGAGACATATACACAGACACGAATGCATTATACACACTCAAATACATAAATGCGTTCATGCGGAAGTAGATAAACACACATGCTCCAGCATTTACTAAAAACTCAATTTGGTTTATATTTCCTTTATGCTCAAATCATTACTCAGTTATTATATAACTTTTGTCTATAAAATTCAAACCACATCACCATAGAAATACTCCAAATATTCCTCTAAACAGCAAAGGAAAAGGAAAAGAAAAAAATTTGTTCCAAATGTAAAATTGTCTTCAATGTTTACTGATCCATGCCTATGATGATGCGTTTGAGTCATGATAGTTTCTTTGACTGCATCTCAGATTAGTTTGCAGGGTGGCTCTAAAAGGAGAGGAAAGGTTAAAGGAGAGGCTCTCCCTCTCTCTCTCTCTCTCTCTCTCTCTCTCTCTCTCTCTCTCTCTCTCCATTAAGCAGTGCTACAGTGGGTGAAATGGATCATAATCTGCATCACTTTGCTGAAAAACACACTAATGTCTTTTAATTCTCTGCATCTATTCTCAGTTACCAAATTTACTCCTTATAAGCTGATGGAAAACTACTTTCACTCCAGTTCTTTAAAAATAATGATGATGATGATGATGATGATGATGATGACACAACAACACTAATAATAATAATCTTGGAAAACCTTCCCAAGATTTAAACCTGTTATATATGTTCATCTATATCATAAATATGGCTAATGCAGGGGTGTCCACATACTTCTGGCCATGCAGCATAATATCTGATAGAAACAGGTGGGAAATGGAGAGCAGGCTGAAATGACCTGTGGCTTTGCATTTCTTGAATCCATTTAATTTATTTGTTGTACGGTATGCAGTGTGGTATAGGTTTCCGTATGCACATTTTGTTTTAATTAGATTGTTGTGCTGCTAATTTATGCAATGATGTAATGCAAAACAAAACAATGTGTAAACTCTGATCTTCAGCTGGTGATCAGTGTGAAGTAAACAACCACAAATATCAAGAAAAAAAACAACAGGGCTTTCAGAAAAGTTTTTTTAATCTTTAAAAACCTTTGCATATACATTCATTTGATGAATGCGGGCTATTGTGTTTCTCCTCAACTTATATGTTCCTGAGAGAATAAATTACAGCACTGTATGTTAATATACATCGCTACAGTATGGTAATGATGTTTCAGTGCGGTCCACCTTCACTGTTAGTATTCAAAAGCTGTGTGATTATGGATATTTATGAGGGAAAGAGGTTATGATCATTGGACATTTGTGTGCAGCCTCGTGTTCATGAAGATAATTAGATAGATAAACTTTAATTAGTTTTATAATTTGTTAATACAACATGGTTTTGAGTCTCAGGTTAAATGACGAAATTAATACGTTTTATAATATGTTAACACAACATGGTTATGAGTCTCAGGTTAAATGACGAAAATGCAAAAAATGTTCCTAAACCCTGTTTGTTGACAAAAAACAAATAAATGACTCCACCTCATGCTGCTACCAAACAATGTGATTGTATAATATATAGTTAGTTAGTTAGTTAATTAAATTAATTAAAAAAAGAATGTGCCATTACCTTAATACAATACAAAAATAAAATATAACATATTTTCGGCATGCACAAATATTTTTAAAAAATCCACATATAACATAAATTATTTAAAAACACATAAGTGAATCTAAAGGCTCACTGACTAGCTAGAATGCCGCCTTGTATTCTTCTTGAGAAGATGAAAGCTAGGCTAGTAAGTAAACTTTAAATTAAGATTTTTGTTTTCTCCAGTATGAAACTGCACTCAACTGTTAAAGAATATGCAACAGTGCATTTGTATAAAAATATAAACATTAGAAACCCCTGTAACCATATAAAATGTAAAACTAAACCCAAACAGTTATCATAAATTTAAACATAAAAGTGTTAATAGGATTTACATGAATATAAATTATTGAATTTTATGCTGGGCAAATAAGTATTTAAATGCCATATTTGTTTGTGTATATGTGGTTTTAAAATTTATCAAATTTATCAAAGTATAAAGTATACAAAACTTTTTCATTCAGCATTAACAGATCATCCAGCAGCTCAGAAATGTTTTACCTCACAACGCCAAATTACATTCAGTATTTCCCAGTGCCTCATTCTTTCTCTTCCCTCCATTTTTTCCTCCGTTTCATTTTTTATTGACATTTTAGTCGACAGAAGAGTCTGTCGTCCTTCACTCTGTTCATTACACGGGGGGGGGATACATATGTATCACGCCACTGGAAAATGTTGCTGTACTTTTCCTCCCATGGACGTCCAACCTCAACACTGGGCCCTGTGTGTGTGTGTGTGTGTGTGTGTGTGTGTGTGTGTGTGTGAGTGTGTGTGTGTGTGTGTGTCTGTGTGGGTGTGTTGATGTTGCTACAGCAGGTGCTTTCTGTCAAGTGTTCAGTTTGCACAGAGGAAAGACTGTACAGTGTGAAGAATGTTCCACCTTGTGTGCGTGTGTGTGTGTTAAGGGTAGACCAATGTAGACTCCATTTTGTTTACAGTATCCAATGTGCTGTATATCATATATATATTGTAGATAAACAGTATATTGTTATTAGTATGAGATCCATAATTATGAAACACAGATCTTGTAGTTATGAGACCCTTTTGTCATATATTTGAGAAAACCCAACAATTATTTGTTCTTAAGTTACGTCCACATTTTAAAGGAAAATTTAATCTTTTGAAATTTAAGTGTCAACTGTCACTGTCAGGAAACAGATCTCTAACGTAAAATATTTAACAAATATCACTGTTAAATACATCAAAAATGACATTGATTATCAACAACATTTTATTGAATTTTGCTGTGAATATGCCTGCTCCCCAGAGGATCATTTCTATTGATGTTGCTGAACCCCTGACCTTCCCTCTAGCACCACCCTCAGGAAAACATTTCCCATGAATGCACAGGAAATTACAAGATCTAAAGGTCATATTTTCATATTTCACATTGCTGCTCCCTTGAGGATGAACCCTTTAGATTGTAGTGACCTTTCTACCCGTGTCACCGCAAGGACAAACCTTACATTGAAGGAGATTCTTCTTAACGTAGCAAGTAGATTTGTGCTAAATCAGCTCTCTAGAGTTATAAAATCAGCTCTGTGGTGTCTTTGTGTCTGGTAAAATTCCAAACTGGACTTCCCACTTTATATTGCACCACCCTTTCGTCTCGTGCTCCTCTGCAGAGGTGTTTTTTGGGACTGCGACAATAATTGAAAATGACAAACGAAAATTGCATAAATCCTTCTAATGCGGGTTGAAATATTACAATTTATAGAGTTAGTCAATTGGCCGAGTTTATTCTTCTCTCAGACAGACTTGTCCTTACTGTTTATAACTGCATGAAGAATCTGTGCGTGTGCAGAGAGAGAGACTGAAAGAAAGCGTGTGTGGCATCTCTTGACCCAGAAATTCCCTTCTTTCTCTTCTTCTTCTTCCTGTGTAATCAGTGCACTCTCTTTCTCACACACTTTAAATGAACACACTTCCCACTGATCAACAACATTGCAGATGACAGCTACTCAGCACCTCCTCCACTATCTCTGGCTCCGGCTCCTTCTGTTTTTTATTTCAATCTGCTTCATTGGAATGACATTTAGATAGAATCTGTGAATGAATGTTTTAAGTGACCATTAAAACACATACTCTCATATACCCAAACCTCAATATTTTATGGTATAAACAGAAATCTATCTAAATGTATCTGGTACTGAAAATTGTCAAGTATGAATGTCTGATCAAATTCATAGTCTAGTTTAAGCTTGAAAAGATATTTTTTCTCATTTAAATTTTCTAACCTTGAACTAGATTTTATTTTAGTTCTTAAACTGTCACTGATGCACTGAGCTTAGGACAAAAAGCGCTTTTCTTCCAAAACGAATGAATTTGTAAAATAAAGATAAGCCTTGCTGCACACCAAAAATCAACAATACCCATTTGCTGTACTACAAATAGATCCCTGGATTTTCCAAATAATCCATCAGTTTTTGGTTTGAATTCCCTCCTTCAAAGCAGCCGCTGGTTTCAGTTCATTTCTATTAAAATCAACTCACAGGAATGTGAGTTTTGTCAGCGTTACATTATCATCATCCAATAGATTCCATACAGGAACCTAGAAACTGGTGGTGCATTCAGAAACCTCACATTGGACAAAATAGACCTGTATCTGGAACAATCTAATGATATGCAGGTTTATGGATCTGTGTCCAGTTCTGTTTATTGTATCTCATATGATAATAAAATCCAGTCTATAGTCTTCTGCATATTGACAAAAACAAACGTATCACCTGGTTGTTGTGGAAAGAATCACGAGTTTGATCATTCTGGTGATCGGCAACAAACAATCATTTAGAAAATGGATTTTGGTGGATCCTTGAACGCACCAACGAGTTGAGTTTTCGCAACACTTTTTGTTCTGTTACCTTGTTGTGATGTGCTAATACAGCTGAGAGCACTGACTGTTTTGAAAACTCTCCCTGTGGGTGCACAGCTGCTTTTTTAAAATATCAGGTAAACAATGTTCGCTTCATACTTTTCACAGCAGCCGTGTCTTATTTGTTGTCTGGGTTTAATTTCTTTTAGACATAACGTCTCATGAATGTGATGCTTTCCAGCTGTCAGAAATGAAATCGCAGATGTCCGAGCGTCCTTGAATGCAACTGACAAAAATCAGAACAAACCAAAACAAATGTGCCAAGACAGTCTTAACTCAAGATCTACTTTTAAGCTTTTTCTGGAACTTTCAGTCATGGTCACAGCTGACAAACTCAACAAACTGTCCTCACTGATAGTAAAATCCAAACCTTGCATCCAAATTATTATTGGCTGCATGATTAGGTTTAACCGTCCTCCAATCAGATGTCTTGAACCTGAGGGACGGTGGGTAAGTGGGCGTGGCTTTGGTTTGTGGTGTTTATGTGTAATTTATTTATATTTTTCTCCTCCGTCTGTCTCCTCGTCTTCCCTCCTCATTGAACTAAATTAAGCAAGAGAGAAGGAAGGCTCGTTAAAATATAAAAGCCCTCCATTAAAAATGTACGCCACCCTCTCTGTCTCCCTCTCTGCTGCCATTTTACATTTGGGAATCCAGGCAGTGATGAAAGGCAGGGAACGGAAAAGAAAAGACAGAAAGAAAGACGAGAGGCAAATACTAAATAAGGGAGCAAGCAGACGTATGGACGCATAGACGTAGAGCGCTTGGTTTTGAGACACACACTCGCGCACTCAGAAACACACGCACGCAGACAAGCCGGTCGACATTTTGTGATATTTGCATGGAGCAAGAGGGGAGTTTGGCATGTGGTGGGCAAGACCTCGCTGTCAGCCAGCTGGATTAACAGACAGACAGAGGGATTGGATTGGAACAACTTTATTTACACTATGGTTATAGCACAATATATTTAAAAAAGTCAAAGCAGACAAGAGTGATCATGTATTTCAGTTACATTTACAAAATATCTTTCATATTTCATCTTTTATATCACACATCACGTGTCATGTGAAACTAACCCTGAACGTTAAATTTTCACCCAGGATAGAGCAGATTATATCAGAGTAACGACACTGTTGGATAATAAAATCATTCATAGTTTTTCCTGTCCCACAATAAAAAAAGGCTTTTACTACAGTTCAGTTATAATATCCTGAAGTTCTCAAAAAATAAACCTTTCCATTTATACACTCAACAGCTGGGCAAATCAGCCAAAACGTCACTGTCAGTTGGTTTTAGTAATCTGATTAATTGAACATTTATGAGGGAATCTGCACCAATACACATAAGGCAGGATCTACATCAGCTTATCTTTTTTACCTGTCTTGTTAAAGGGCCAAAGACAGTTTAAAGAAGTTAAATTTATTTAGTTTGTACTCTGCTCATGTGATGTATATTCCTACATAAAGTTGTGCATAATCAAATTAAAAGAAAACCTGAAGTCTAGCTGGGCTAATTGGTGGCTGTTTCCCTAAATTGGAAAATCTAGCCAATCAGAGATTTGTAGGCGGGGCTAACCAATTTTATTCATCAGAGTCTGTTTACAGCTGCTGGGGAGTGCTAAAGCATATGTAAAAAAAATTTGTATTAACCCTGTTGTGGCTCCAGAGGAAGCTGTTTGATACATTACACTCTTTAAGGAATGGGAACGTCATCTTTCATAATTTTAGTCTTAAACCGATATATTTATTTGATGACAAACATTGAGTTAAGTGCTTCTTGCAACCACCAGCACTTGAAAATAAAATGACAATGGCTGAATGGATTTCTCACTCCCTGCTTATTTAAAAAAAAAAATTTAACATGAGGCTGAATTATGAATTGAAGTGAAATGGCACTTCACTCTGATTATCTCACCATTAATGATCCTCTGTCTCTACACTGCCATTCAACACACTACAGCTCAAAACTTTCAGACAATATTTATATGCCACCTACCGTATACCCTGCTAAATATCTGTCATCACTCATATGGAGCCACTGTCCTGCTGATATGTTCAAACTAAAACACTCAGGAAAAGGAGGGTGAGGGAAAGACTATTCTGAACTCCAGGATGCTACGAGAAAGCTGGCATCACACACACACACACACACACACACACACACACACACATAAAGAGAGCCCATCTCGTGCCAAAACAGTGAGTCCCTGCTGGAAGCTTCTCGGTGCTCTGGGAATTAGAATCCCACAATTAAACATATGGGCATTAAGATAATTGTCAGTTGTTGTGCTGTCGTGTGTACGTGTGTGCGTGTGAGAGTGTGTTTGTGTGTGTGTGGCAGACAGATGGATAGGATTCAGCCAAGCACACACACACACACAAACACACCCATGCACCCTTACAGTATTTCCCTCAATACACACATGAAAAACACACTTGAGTTAAAAAAAACAAACTGTAAATATACATGTCAGACATGCAGATATGAACCTGGACTGGAACACACACACATAAACACACAAGTGCAGGCAGTTTGAGGGAGCGGAGCACAGTTTGCCTACCAGAGTTGTACTGTACTGGAAAAATCGAGAAAAAAAACATCGGGCGGGATGGTGTGTGTGTGTGTGTGAGAGAGAGAGAGACAGACAGATGGAGATCTTCAGTGTCTTAGAAAGGCAGAGGATGCCCTCAGCAGGCCTACAGCGGAACTGCAACATCTGGAGAAGGAAGAAAGGAAAAAAAGGAGAAAAGAAAAAAGAACAAAGAAATATTAGTCATTTTATATTTATAGAGCATTACAGCACAGTGTTACATTCATTCACCAGTGTTGATTTTTATGACTATCTTGTGTTTAATGGTTTCGTAATGTTGAAGAGTGACACTTTTCTTCATTCAAACAAACAAATAGAATTAATTAGTTATACATGCTTCCAGTCACTTTAGACTACTTTAGCTATAAAGTATAATGAGCAACTTTAAGATCTGGAAAAAATAAAAAAGTATTTGAAATAATACAATCAAACCTATTGATCAAGCATTATCACAATGCAAACAGACAAAACAGGACAGCATTTAAAAGCAAGGTACATACATACATTTTAAATCATTTATATAATTAAAGTAATTATGGGAGCTAATTAATAAAACAACATGCCACTTCTTAGTGTAAAATATAACTAATTTGGGTTTATAAAGCAGAAGATTGCCACCACCATTTTCTAGAGGCCCCTTCAGCCTGAGCCTTTATTTGCACAACAGCACAGAAAATATATTTCTAATAGGCTCAATGCATTTTTCATGAGCTCTCATTTCACTATTGAAAACAACGTAACAATGATGAAATTAAACACAACCTCGTGTCAGCTCAAGGGGTTAGGGTTCAGACCAGCCTGAAACCATCAGTTTGGGTCTGAAGCTGACTACATGTGGCAAACTTAGAATGTGAGTCACTGTTGTGTTTGTAACTGCAGAAGCTGTTTGTTCACCATCCTTTTCTCTCTCTTCTCTCTGTTTTCCAGGTGGGCTCTCACAGAGAAGATGGCGGCGGCGTGGGCAGTTTGCGTGCCGGACACTCGATGGCGGGTCAGGTGCCGGTGCCTCAGCTGCCTGTTCAGTCGGCCACATCGCCAGACCTCAGCCAGCCCGACCCGTACCGCGGTAAGATCCCAAAAACCAACATTAGTAAGACCAGTAGTTACTAGTTAGGTTCACATTACTCCTCTGTGTTTCAGTGGCTCTATTCAAACATATACAGATGACAAGAAAATAGTCCCTTCATTCATGTGTCCGTCTTTGCTCTGCAGCAGATTTTATGTTAAGTGAACATTGAGCAGAGAAACAAGCATACAAAGAGCCAGTGATAGACAAACAGTGTCAGCATCTGTTGTTTTTGTTCATGCGTGTGTGTGTGTGTGTGTGTGTGTGTGTGTGTGTGTGTGTGTGTGTGTGTGTGTGTGTGTGTGTGTGTGTGTGTGTGTGTTTGTGTGTGTGTGTGTTTCCATATAGACACAGGCATCCCCCACTGGTATCCCATCATGCACTTGTGCACACACACAAATACACCAAATGAACATTTCCAACACAATGTAATAATAAATAAATAAATAATGAAGAGGAAGTAAAAGAGGAGATGAAGAGGAACACAAACGGGGGGGAAATGAAAGTGACAAGTACAGAAGTGGGTGAAGATTAAGAGGAATGAAAACAAACAAAAAGGAAACAGACGAGGAAGGTAAAGAAGATAATAAAGATGAAGAAAGGGATGACATGGAGTCAAATAAAGAGACAGAGGAAGTAGATCTCAAAACAGTCAAATGGGATTAATAATAACAAGAATGACAAAATAGAAGAAACAAATGAAAAGAGATAAAAAAGAGTGTACGTAAAATACATGGGAAGAAAAAGATGAAAAGGAAGAGAAACAAAATGGAAAATTCATAAGAAGATGGGTAGGAAATGCAATATTGAAGAAGATGAGAAAGAAAAATGTAGAAAAAAGAGATGGAGTGGAAAAAAGGAAAAGAGTTGCAGGAGATAAAATGGAGAGGATACAAAACATAAAGGATGAAACAGAGTACACAGGAAAAAGAAAAGAAACAAATCTGTAAAGAGGAGAAAAACAAATATATAATAAATAAAAAGTAAGATGAAGACGAGCATACTGTCCCAGAACGGGGGTCAGAAAGTTGAGGAAGAGTTCAGTTCAGGCGCTCACATGGATCTCAGCTGGCGAGCTTCGACTTCAACGCCCGAACGGCGAAAAGCCTAACGAGGAAGGTAAACGCATACAGTGTGTGATATGAATATGGAGGAGGAAAAGTGTATATGGGCGCGCTGTGGATCAAATTAGCCCAGAGCTCTTTTTTAAAGGCTGAAAATGAGTCTGCTGGCAGCGGAGTTCAGCCAGCGGCAGCTGGAGCCAAGTGTGTAATGAGGTGAGAGAGAGAGAAACACACACACTCGGGTAGAAGAAGTTGTTCCTCACTCTCACACACACACACACACACAGAGTAGAGGGTGTGTAGAGGCTGTAAATAAAGGGTATTAAAATGTTTTTGGCAGCAAACACTTCAACTTCAGCAGCAGAGCTTTGGTTTCCTCCTCTCTCTCAATTTCAGAATAATTATGTGGAGAAGATTTATATTATATTGATAGTATTTTATGTTAATATTTATTTTATGTGTACTTTATACTCTCTTTCTTGCTCTTTAAAAAATGTTTTATCTCTCTACAGCAGGTTGGGTGGTTTTATTTTATTTTATTATATACAATGCAATGAATTTATATGCTACAGACATCATTTAATAATTTAAAGGGCAGGTTCACCCAAATTGAACAAAGCACTAAACGTTGGCAGTTGAGCATAAATCCTGAGTTGTGGAATCAGTGCCCGAATTGGGTCGGCACTCACCAGTACTGAGTACCGGCACTTCTGATTTTTGTCCTCATGAGTACCCTTAGTTCTTATTGAGCCCCACTACGTCTGGTGAGCATAGCCATACCCACCACTGAGGTCCAGGAGGTATGGACGTATTCGTACTCGGTATTTTTTCCGAGGTGTATACAATAAAAGTTGTGAAACAATTGCATAAAAATAACTATTTTTATGTTTTGATGCCCCAAAACCCCCTTAGGAAGTTCAGTTTGGACCTCTGTATTTCTAATATTTCTGAGGTGAGGTACTCCTAAACGTCTGCATAACTGTGCCTCAGTTTAAACACAGCTAGCTTAACGCTAAGAAAGCGTTGAAAATGCCCTAGTTAAAAAGGATAAAAAACGGCAAAAGAATTGGAGTTAGTGCTGAATTAGGGTACTGCTGGCTTTTTGGGTCCAATTCAGGCACTGTGTGGAATCCTTCCTGTGACACTGACTTGTACACTGCTTTTTTTAGTTAGTGGACTACAAATCAATGCACTTTAATGTTCGGTACTAACAGGAAATGATGCAATGTGTGTGCCAACACGTGTCAAGCAACTGGGACTTTGGAAAGTCAAATTGAACTGAACAAAGAGGAAGAGTATTTTATCACACGAAACTTCAGCCAGACACTAGATTAGATCAGACATTACGACTCTGGGGTTCAGACTTGCTACCCTCAATAAGTCTTTTTTTTCTCCTCCGCATTTTGTCCTCCACTGTCACTTTGTGTCTGTCTGGGCTCAATCAGACATTCAGAAGCACAAAGTCACTTTTCACAGTTTTAAGCCTTTTTAAAAGCAGCTATTTATGCACAAGCGAGCCACGATTGTGTGGACGGAGACGTGCGCACACAAACCAAACACAGGCCGTCACTCAAAGCTGCAAACAAAATGCCTCCAGTCAGGCAGACGGAGATTCAAAATGGCCGACAGTTGGTCGTGTGTGAGTGTGTGGGAACAGAGCGCAGTGTTTTGTGTTGACTGAGAAGTTGGCAGCGTCCCAGTGACGGATCCATACAGACGTCAAATAAAGACTGCACTGTTGGGCTGAGGAGAGAGGCTGATAGAGGGTACAGAGGCTTCACGTCTGCATCCCAACTCTCCCGTGCTGCCATCTTGGGGGTCAACTGGAGGATTAGCTGTGTTCAGACACGCCTGATGCTGCATTCACGCTATGTTGGCAGAATGGGAAGAACAGGAACCCCTTACGTATTCTGACTGAACGTTCATTCATTGTTACGGGATGGCCATTGCTACATTAGCTCTTTTTATCATATTTGCATTGGTTTACACAGTGACACAGATACAGTGTCCAGCTCTTATGTAATTAACTAAATTGTTAGTTTTGGTATTAGATACCAAAGATTTCAATGTAGCTGACAGTGATGGACGCTGCAGCTATTTTGCCAATGTTGTCAATTGCTGTTGTCAGACATGTCCAACTTTAAGCTGATATACACTGTTTTTCCCATGTGGATGCTCGTGGATGATAACAGATATGGCATGAATGCAACATATTTTTATATCATCTAAGCAATCTAATAAGGTAGATTTTTCTTTGTGTTCTGTTGCTGCACCCTTTTATTGAACCTAGAAGTGTGAATTTAGTCAGAAATTCCAACCTTCACATTTAGCAATAGGCTTGTTTCATGACTTACATGTACCATAATACAGTCTCAACCTGGTGGGATCTCTCTTCCAAGATGGACAGACTTCTTATTACTATGAGAATTAGCAAATAAAAATCATAGTAGTAAAACACCTGGTCTGCCCTTTCTAGGTTTCAAACCAGCAACCTTTCTGTCGCATGTCTGCCTCTTTAGCTCAAAGCTTGACGTACTGGGCTTTCGACCGTATTTTCTTCTTTTCTCCTGTTCCTTGTGGCCATATATTGTATTTATCTATCACCTTCTAACTCCTCCTCTTCTTTCTCCCCCTCCTCCTGCAGCCCTTTCCGGAGGCCTTCAGGGCCAGAGTACCTCCTCTGTCAGCTCGGAGATCAAGTCTGAGGACGAGGGGGACGAGAACCTCGACACGAAGCCCCTGGACTCCAAGAAGGAGGACGGCGACAGCAAGGATCTCAAAGCTATTGATAGGTCAAGATCTAGGTAACCCCGCCTCCCTCAGACGTTCGCTTCCATCAAAAATCTAAGCTGGGCTGGGACATGCGTTTTCGCAAAACACCTACACTCTCAGAGACCTTCCTTGTTCCGAAATGTCATTGATACATACAAACCTCTTCAAGAGACAGAAACTATTCAGGATGTTACAGTGGTTTGGATTTTGTACAAACTAAATTAGTGCCCTAATTTTATTTTATTCTCAATGAACACATGATCATACAGCATTTTTATGGGATAGAGCAGGAATTGTATACCAGGAAATGTAGCCGTTTCCTGGAGAAATCTGATTTACTGTAAAAATTACACAGGACTTGTACTTCTAAAGTATTTGTACATTGTGGCATCAATACTTCAACTTAATTCAATATTAATACTATTTCCACCATCGGGTAGCAACCACAAAAGTTCAATTCAGTTGAGTTCAGTTGAGGTCGATTTCTCTTGTTTTGGAGAGAAAGGACACAAGGAAGGACTTTAAGCTGTGAGTGTTTTGGGAACCAGCCTCTGGACTTTGATGAAGTGACCAAGTGTGATGAGAAGCAGCTAAATGCATCAGTTAATAAAGAGACTTCTTGTACACGGAATGTCCGTATTCACCAGGCATCTCTCTTTGCCTGTGGTTGCTGTCGACGCGTTTGAGCCAAGCAAGCACTATAAAGACGAAGAGAGGTTCCCGGTGGACATGTAGCTCCCACTTTATCCCGTCAGTCTCTCCATGGTCTTGGGCCTGGTTTTAACTGCTTCTCACACAACAGAGTAGAGCCCACGGTCAATATTCTCAAAGAAGTGCCCGGTCACATTGAGGGCTGGGAAATCAACACCAACAGAGACATGAATATATTCTTACTCTTGGCGAGAATCTACAAGCTTTCAAAAACACAAACATGTTTCAAAGAACCAAAGAGTAAACCTGTGTAACCCACTTCTTGTATGAACATGGAAGCCAGAAAAATTTAAAGTAGTAGAAAGATCGAAAGTGTTGGTTTGTGTTGATTTCCCATCCTGGATGCAGCCGAGCAGCCTTCACCCCTCCAACGAGATTTTTCAAAAGGAGGACGATTAAAATAAGAAATATTTGGATCCCAAACCCAGACATTTGTACATGATGGTGGCGGCCATGATGATGATGTTGATAATGATGATGATGCAAATTGTTTTGATGATTAAGATAAGATACGGATTAAATATGTTGCCCATGCTATGTTACAGGGTTTGGGAATGTGTAATCAGCAAAGCTGTTGGCAGGGAGCTGATCAGTTTAGTCAGCGTGAGTCGGGGCTGAAGACTACAGGTTTGAAAATAAAACAAATCTGGAGGTGTGGAGTTAGAAACACTTGAACTTACCAGACCCCTGTAGCCAGCCCCTCATTGCTGCTTGAGGCTAGAGGCTCAAAGCTACATTAGCCGCTACTAGCAGGCTTGGACAAGAAAGAAGAATGCATGGAATAAAAACAATATTCAACATTGTTATAGGAGTGCAGTGCTAAATCAGTGGAGTACTCACAAAAGTCACTGACTTGGAAATTGTTTTGATGTGGCAGAAACTTACATATTGTAAGTTTAACTAGTTTCCCACTAGTTTACAGCGAGCTCAACTAGCTATTCTTCTTGTAAATTCTGCACTAAAAAATTCAGTTATTTCAAGACACTTCAATCTTCATCGAAGAGTGCATCCTCCTCTTATTTGCTGTATATTTTCAGTCACGGTAGTGAATGAAGTCACAATATTACCATGAAAACTGCAGCACAACACGATGTCTGTTCCCAAGCCCTGTTCCTTGTTCTTTTGTCACTTAATGAATCATCTTGTAAAGGTCAGCAATACCCAGCATCCACTGCTGGTTTGTATTGAGATCTACATACATTAACTGAGCTTTCATCCTCAAATCCTCCCCTTCCTTTGCATCCTGCTCGTCGTCATCATTGGTAACCATAGCAACAACGACGATGAGGACCTTTCTCCGGAGCAGAAGATGGAGAGAGAGCGGGAACGGAGGATGGCCAACAACGCGCGGGAGCGTCTGCGTGTCCGCGACATCAACGAGGCCTTCAAGGAGCTGGGCAGGATGGTCCAGCTGCACCTGAAGAGCGACAAACCTCAGACTAAGTTACTGATCCTGCACCAGGCCGTGGCTGTCATCCTCAGTCTGGAGCAACAAGTTCGAGGTCAGTTTCATATAAAGATACATGACCTTTGACCTCAGTAAATAACAATATAAACCACACATACTGCACCAGACTTGCTTGCTTTTATCTTAATTTGTTAATCTATTTGTTTGTTTATATGAAAATACAAACTCCCCTGTAATGATCACATCACCAATGTACTGTACCTTGTTGTTTACTGACATCATTATAGAAATAGTAAAGAAACTATAAAATGATCAACCTAGATAGTTCATCATGCTAGTGGTCAAATTCTAGTTTGTCCCAGAAACTGTAGAAATAAAAATGGACATCACCCAAATGTTTGGCTGTTGTGAAGCTCAGTGTGGTTGGCTCTGGCCATCGCCATCCTTGCAGCTAATGCAAAAATGGGCAAAGAGGTGGAGCTGAGTTACTAAAACCAGCCACCTGTGACAGCACCCACCTGTCACTCAAAGCAGCCACAACCTTAAATCATAACTTCAAGTATTAATATCATCTTAACCATTGAGTTTTATTAACATTCTATACCCAAGCTGTTTTTGTACCAGGCTGTAAAGGCATGTTGTAAATATTTTAATATTGGGCTTTATGGAGATTGACTTACTTCTGTAGTCAGCCTCAAGTGGCTGTTCAAGGAACTGCAGGTTTTGTTTGTTGTTTCTGGTCATTTAATTCTTTGAGGAAGCACCACACTTTTTGAGGACCATCCCTAAAATTACAGTACTGTCATTATCATGATCTGTTCTGAAAGGAAACTCTTTGAAATGTACTAACAAAAAAACACAGTTAGTCTGTATAGTCGATAAGTGTACAGTGTACACAGGCACATATTTCTTTATTGTACTGTTCTGTTTCGTATACAGTAAGCAACTTTAGCTGCAGTGATATTGGGATCTTAAAGGATGAGGCTGGTAATATTCACAATTTTGTCTTAATTATCGAAAAATCCCATGACAAGACCACAGAAAATAGTGAATTAATCCTTCTAACAATTATTGTCTGTGTATCAAAAGCCTGATATAGCCTATGTTGTATTAAAAACACATGAGTGAGCCACAGTGCTGTACTGTGTGAAATGTTTCTTCATTACCATGGACACACACACTGTACAGTAGTTTATTTTGACTCAGTCATACATACACCATCATGCTGTTTTAAATACTCACTAGAGAACCAGATGTGTAATAATCCACCACTGAAAATATCAGTCAATCAGTCTATAATATAGGAGATTGCTTGGTGTTTTTTTGCATGGGATTTGTTGGTAGTGAGAAAAATATAGAATAATGGCAACCTTTTCCATTAGATAGAATCATATGCAGTATTTGTGCTTTCAAACAATGTATATTTTGTCAAGGTTAAGATGCCTTTACAAATGAGGAAACATACCCCATCCAGACCAATATTTTGGCTTTGTCTTTACAAACTCATGCTGTGCAGCCAAGCTTTGTTGTGTCTAAATGTGTCTAAAATTATACAAAAATTGTACTTCCATTTGATTGAACTGTACAGCCATATAAAGCATAGAGTCTGGGGCTTGAATGCTTTACTCATTAAAAACAGCATAGAGCTTTAATGAAAAGCTGGGTCAATATAGTATTAAAACATAAAAAATGGTGTCTTTATTTTAAGTTTAAAGCCACTTAAAGGGAAATTTAAGGTGGAATTTTAGGGTTGAAAAGGTTCAATTAGATTTCCATCACATGTAGTGCTTCGGGAGCTCCAGAAGAGGGCGGCACTGGCACCTGTTGATTGTATTCAACCAGGCTGAAGTTTTTGGCTTCTTAGCTTCAGTCTCACTACCTATTTAATGATTCAGCACAAATAACTCCCTCACTGAAACAGAGAAACAAAAGACAGAAAACAGCAGAATGAGTAACAGTCTCTCCCCTCTCTCTCCCTCTGTCCAGAGCGAAACCTGAACCCCAAGGCAGCCTGTCTGAAGCGTCGTGAGGAGGAGAAGGTCACGGTAGCATCGGACGGGGCTCCCCTCTCGTTGGCCGCTGCACACCACGTCGCCGCCGCCGCCATGGGCGACGGGTCCAACCCCTTGGGACAAATGTAAAACGCAGCAACATCTCCTCCCCCCCTGAATGGTCAGATTTCACTTATAAACTAATCTGCTGTTGTACCTTTAATTCAAACCAAAGAATCGGATTTCAGAAACCAGTCCAGAAACTTCAAGAAAACATTTTAAAATCCTCACTTGCCATAAAATCTTAAATCTATGGCAAAGTTTTTTTACATTTTGGCTTTTGATGAGTAATCTGGAAAAGAACCTTCCTGTTTTCGGGGTCAAAAGTGATCTCAAAAGATGGACAAGTAAAACATTGTCCATCCGTTGTCCATTAATGTGGTTTCTGTGTACTTTTTAACCATTTGTTAGAATTATAGTGACTGAAACAAAATATGACTTGAAATCAATTTGACAGCTCATTCAGTTTATATCAACAAATCATAATATAACTTAATCAGGAGACAAGTAGGTGAACTAAGCTGGCCAGAAAAAGAATGTTAAAGAAAAAAAGACTTGTTTTGTGTCCAACTTTCAAAATAAAAGCGCAAAAGGTGAGAAAACTTCCCTGGATAAATAAAGGTTAACCCAAATTTAAAAATAAAAAGTAGCCTCTATATTTAACCATTGCATCCAGAAAGTCAGATGATTTCATCAGTTTTGGGTTTTTTTATCTATAATTTTAGAATTTTATTGGTAAAGGAAATTCAGTAAAAGGGTCAGGTTAGATTTAAGAAAATAAATCAGTTTTAAATAGACATGCTCATTGGTAAACATTCTGAGCTTTAAATTAGCTTAGAATGTTTGTGTTACATTCAAGCCCCCACCGAACGAGTTCACACAGTGCTGATTAAGCTTATCACCGCTGCATTTCACAGTATACAGAGTTTTTAAATCTGGTGTCTGTGGCAACATTCCCACACTGCACTGTAAAACCAGATAAGTTCAATATATATTTATTTTACAGCATAAATTTTAAGTAAAACTAACAAAATTTTTTAAGTTAAAATTACTAAAGCTACTTGGTCAAGAATGTTTTTTAGAGTGACAGTGACTTAATTTGGTAATTTATATTTATTATATATCTAGTAAAAAGTACTTAATTGGGAATGTAAATGCAAAAAGAATCTTTTTGAACTTAAAAAACTTGTGTTACTTAAAATGATGTAATCCAAACAATTTTTGTAGCTAAAATAACTTTTTTGCATTACAATGTGGCAGTCCAGTAGTGATGCGTTTTTATGTAAAGTAGCATTGGTTCGTTGGGGGGTGTAGGTTACTGCAACTAGGAATACAGCAGAGGCATACGTCATAAGCACGCGTTGACAGTGTGTGTAATAACTCTCACTGCCAGAAGGGGAAGACAAAAGTTCGGAACTGCAAGTTTAACTGATCATCATGATAAATGTGGTTTTTTTTGTCTCATGACTTTATACTAAATAATCAGAAAAGGTTAAAACCTACACAGACAACATGTAGAACAAATGCCATGGTCAAATTTCTTCCATTATTTGAATGAATTTGTAGAAGTGCGTCGTTCAGTTCCAGATAAAGTCTGGCAGAGCTGATGATATTTTAGCTGGCTAAAAAAAGAGGCCAGAACTTGAGTTTCTGTCTGGCCTGGGTACATTTTAACAACAGATTGGCAGTAAGTGTGATTTTAATGTGTGTCTGTGTGTGTTTGTCGCTGCTGCTTTTTACTGAATATGTACTGTTTCTGTTCTTTGCTCTACAACCTTTGTTTTCTCATTCTCAAAACATTCATATAGTATTTGTGTTTGCATGTTAAATCATGGAGCAGATTACAACGTGTAACTGAGCTTATTTTCTGATGTTCTGTAGGCTTGAGGTACCAAAGGTCTTTGATAAGGACCAGGATTGACCTCAGGCAAAACCTTAGTTTCTTATCTGAAAAAGCTTTACAGTGAAAAAACTGAAGTAATGTCTTTTCTTCATTATATCTATACTGGGGGTTGGTGCAGGTTTCAGGTCATTAAAGTTGCCCAGCACATTAATGACCCTGTCAACTTTAAATCCAAGGTCCAAAAACACAAAATGTTATGGGTGTGTTATAAATCTAAAAAAGTAAATCTAAATCCATGATAGCTACATCTGGGTCCAAAGTTTTTTTAAGTCACTTTGGTTCCTAAAACTGTACATTCCTATAAAGAATAACTTCACAGCTCTGACAGACCCAATATCACAGCTGGTGATGTAGCGTTGTACTATAGTGCAATGGGATGTCATTATGTGAACTACTACTAGCCAGAATGTCATACAATTAGCTGAATATTCACGGCTACCAGAGGATGAAAGCTAATGGTTTGACGAGCCCAGATCTTTCCAAAATGTACTTTCATAAAAAGAAATACCAAATTTCCTGATCAGATTTAGCCCTGATTGCCACAGATTTTATTGCACACATTGATGCTCCCAGAACAAGAACTTTTTTCTATTTTTGGCACTCCACATTACATGAATGACTTTTTACCTTACTATTGTCGTGGTGTGAAATAAATACTACTACCACTTGGGGCCACTATTAGGGCTTTAAAATAAATTCATTTATTTCTGCGTGAGTGCTTGTGTGTGCAATGTGATGTGCAACTTTCCTTCCCTTCATTTTTCCTCTTTGCTTCTCTAGGTCTAAGGTGCCAGAATTCATCAAGATGATGAGTGATCACTTCCTCTGACGGCGTTTCCATGACAACCCGGCAATCGATCAAAACCCGTTGTTGCTTCAGCCCGACCAATCAGATTCTCCGGAACTTGGGCCTGACCAATCAGATCAGACTCTTTCTCTCCTCTCGTCTGTCCGTCTCCGATCCTCCTCTTCACCTTTGTCTCCTTCTTCTGTCGAGAACACAAACTGCAGAGTCACATTAGTCGCTTTCGTCACTTTGCATCTCCAGCTGAAGTGAACTGGATGCTACTTTGTGGAGACGTTAAAACGGCCGCGTGGCAGTTTGTGGGAGCTTTTGACACAAAGTGACAGCAATGGACAAAAGTCTTTGGAATCACATCATCCAAGAAAATCTTCTTCTTGTACTACTTGTTTTATCAGCATTCCCAGTTTTAAAGAACAAAAGGGTTCTATATATAGTATATATATATATGAGAAAAGGAAAACATGACAAAAAACTTGTTAAAAAAAAGTGCAACTGGACGCGGGCAGTGAGGAGGGTACGGGTTGGGAAGGGTTGTTCAGAACGGAGCAAAACATATCACAAAGTGTTAAAGAGATTTTTTTTTAAGCAACATTGCGCAGCTGTTGTTGAATGCAGCTTCAGCGCGTCTCTGACTGAATGGCAATCTAACGCCACACTGTGGATGAAGCTGTGCCTGATCTCCTCTTGGATGCAAACCAGTCAGATAGATACACGTGGAGAAGCAAACAAAACTTAAAAAAAAGAACAGGAAAGTTCCTGGAAGTATCATGGAAGCAAGCTGCCCACTCATACAGTACATCCCCATACAAACCACACATTTCACCGATTAAATTATAAATGAAAGATATTAGGAATCTGTTACAACCCTATTGCTTTTTGGAGGCACTTGATTTGCCAAATGATCTGAACAAAAATTAAGTTTGCAAGCGCTTTTTGACTATCATAGATGCCTAGAAAGAAGCAGGGCTGAACGAGAACAACGGGGGCAACTCGTTCTTCCCCTTCTAATGCATTCCTTCGTAAACTGCAAATATTTACAATAGATTGTCAATGTAAAAGAAATCTGAACATGTTCATGTATTTTATTAGTGTTTTATGCTTACAGCCACATTAACTTTGTTAACAAAGGGCAAATTTGTACGAACTGCTACAATACCTGGACAGTTGTACCCAAATGACCCATGTGTATCTACTGAGCGGAAGAAAATACCTAGAAAATCAATCATTGAGTCAATTAATCAATCAATTAGTGAGTGACTCCAGAGGGACTGGGGTGTTTAAACTATTGAAGGTAGAGCAATTACAGAAGACAGGAAGGAAGAATCATGCTGTAATGAAAAAGTGTACTTCTAAATGTGGCAGGAAGGAAAGACTTTTCTTGACATCTTCATTTGAGATCATTGTTGGGGGGTTGTAGTGCAGATGCAAAAATGACGACAGAAAGGAAGAGCTCTAGCAAACATCTCGAATCAGAGACCTTTGTCAGAAATTCGTCAGCCTGTGCATAGCAGAAATTGTGTCCAGGCCTTTTGCTGAAATCAAAGGATTACTGGGCAGATGGTTGAGAGGATGGCGGATGATAAAAATGATAGATAGATAGATAGAAGGATGGTGAATGAGGGGGAAAGAGGGCTGGACTGAGCACTGAAGTGAATACTATTCCAAGTTTAGCACATTCCCTGAATCGCGATCACGCCACTTGAATCGAGTGCTCCCGATGCCCTAAAGGCCTGAACTATGAGAGCTTTGGGAGTCATGGAAGAGTAGGGAGACAAGCGGAATTGAAGTAGGCCAACATCCTGAGGCTGAAGACAGAGGGAGAGGATGAAAAACCGAAGCCGGAGGTCTAAATGATGATGACGCTGCAGAGGAAGCAGGGGAACAATCATCGGGGTGAGGGGTGTATCATTTTCTTCTAGGGGCCAAGCAGCGGTAGTCAAAGCATTCCTGTGTTGGATTCATTAGATTCCTACATTTCCTGGTTTAATATCTGGCCGATCATACCCCTAAACCTCCAACCCCGCCCTCAGACTTCCTTGCCCAGAGTACCAACCTTGGGGGACTCTCTGATTGACATTTGCTTCCTGGCCAAATCACAGAATCGTTCATTTGTTGAAGTGTCTGTTGCTGGGACCATTAACTGTTTGAAATTTCACTGGCCTTGCAGCTCTTTGCTCGTCGGTGCCACAGTGATGTCGGGCAAAATTTTGAACACAGAGGTTTGCAGCTGAGTGTCAGTGCAATCGCTGTCCCTGTGCCAGAGGACCAAATATGAGCAGACTCTGGACAGACTGCCCGATTAGGCTAGGTTTTATGGTTTCAGACTTTGTCTGATTTGTCCTTAGGATCAGCTACAGTTAGCAGATGGTTTGGGCTTGTGTTGCCTTCCAAGGATAAAAGAAGTGTGTATTCTTGTGTGTCATTCGTCATGAGTCTGGTATGAGTCCATTGACCAGAGACGCCTGAAGAAGGGCCCAGACATTTTGATTACCTTGGTTTGCTCAGTGTACATCCAGATCAGTAGTCTACATCTGAAGGAGGTCCAATCCAGAAGTCACCACTAATATGTTACATAGCTTCAGAATTTGAAAGTTCTGCGTCTTGTACTTAGACTTATCTAAGTTTCTTGGGTAGTAGAAGTGAACATTGACTTGGGAGTGATATAGGATTGAGAAAGAAAATGATGGGTGGAATTGACAAAAGTCTTGGCCATGACAAGTGAAAACAGGAATAAATAAATCAGGATACGATAGGTCAGGATAAAAAATTATTGCATTGCTATGCTTCAAGGTCTACTTTCCAACAACAGACGAAGGTAACTGGAATATCTGCAAAAACGTACACTGTGTTCTGGTGTCAATCTGAAAGTCCCCTTTCACCCTCGCCCCAGTTGGAACCCTCCTCAATCCTATAGCCAGTGTTTAATCCCCGGTCCCAGTGTTGTCTTCTCTGCTGACCCTAGCCTTATGAGCCCTAAACCACAGCCCTGGACCCTCTCCCCAGCCTCTTGCCCCACCTAAGCGTTCCCACCGATGCAATTTGAACATTCACAATTCTACCAATGTGCCTTTTTAGAGTTCATATCATTCGAGTTGCCAGAGGAGGACATTTACCTGGTCTTTTAATAGGATGCAAGCTTAGGGAAACCTGTTCTTAGTCGTTAGGTTCTATGCAGTCAGGTTTTTTACCAGACCTGGGAATTTAAAAAAAGCTAAAAAGGAAAAAAAAGTATTTTTTGGATAAAAAAAATTAAACTGTATTTAATGTACTGTACGCTTATATGTAAGTAGACAGCGTGTTCTGGCTTCGAGCCAATGAGACAGACGCTTGATTTAGCAAGACAAGCCCCGTCCCAGTCCTTTCCGTCCCCCCAAGTCCTCCATAACCCCGAACCCTTCCTGTTCCAAGCCCCAGCCCTGTTTCCATGGTGAACAACGCGTCTCTTCTTGTATTATAGCTTATCAGCTTTTTATCAATATTTGATCGGCTTGTCCGTAAGCCAATGTAGTCTTCAGTACAAAGTGTGTGGTCGTATGTTGTAAAGCAGATTTTCTTTTTTTTCTCTCTCTCTCTCTCTCTTTTTTAAGAAGAATCTTTTCTCTTATTACTTTTTCTTTGTCTGTTCTGGTTTACATGTCTATTATAGAAAATGTAAAAAACAAAACAAAAACAAAAACAAAAAAACAACACAATTCGCTATCCGACAGCATTGTTCTCTGTCGTGGTCATTTTGGCGCGGTTAAAATCCTACCCAATCAACAGGAAGGCACGGAAACTGGAAAAGAATCTATTTGAATAAATCAATCTATATATAAATGTACAAAAAATATATACAATATATAAGGAGGGTGCCATTTTCTGTTTTTTTATTTTCTATTGCAAAGGAGTGTTTGCTTGGGGAAGAATTATTTTCTCAAAGACTGAACTGGCAGAAGTTGGCGAGGCCCCTCAGTGTTATAAATTTTCAACTGACTTTGTTGCGTTCTCTGTTGTTGCCATGACAACACCCTCTGACTAGTACGGCACCCTGCGCAGGACAAAATGGGACCGGAGTTCTATCAGCTCCATTCACTGCTATCTATCCAAGGCAACAACACACAGACGTTTGTAAATTGTATGCAACAAAATGGCAAACTTTACCATTATTTTGAAATTGTGTATGTAAAAGTTATATTTTTACATGTAGACTGTTGTTATTTTGTGTTTTAGAAATATGTTGTATCGGTTTTTTTGTTAAAAGATAAAAAAGTAAAATTCAGTGTGTGTTGAAAAAATGTGTCACATTGAAAATGTAGTGAGGTCAAAAGTTCCGAATCATTTTATTTTTTATTTTTCAACCTTATGTTTATTATCTGTGGGGAACATTTTTGAGGGTTCGTGGGAGGAATCAGAAATCATAAAAGATATATGATATTTGTTTAATTCTTCATGCCTCATGACATTACCATTTTTAATTGTATTTTTTGCAGAGAAATGTGTAAATAGTCATAAAACATTTTCTGTGGGGTTTCTGTGGGGTGAGGACTTGCCAGTGAGAAGCGATGATGATGAACTTGTTTTGATTTTTAGTGAGGTTGTATTTGTCCGGTTAGTAGCCAGGTGCCAACTTTTAGTTTTGGTCAGTGGTGCTCAGTACTGTATGTAGTTTTGGTTGCCGACCATCTGAAGTGTAAGTCAAATTGTTGTCTTTGCTTGCACCAAGAATCACCTGCGTCAGAGCTGGCGAGAGCCATTTTTTACTGCCATGCGAAGAAATTATTCTGATTTTCAAAGAAAAAAATAACCCAGTAAAAAAAAGAAAATCATAAAAACACAGGATATCATAACTCAAAAGTACCCTCATGATTTTGTTATGTACATTACTTAGGTAAATTAATCTGGACAATCCCAAATTTTTCTTTTTAAAAAATTTGTTATAAAACATAAAATTTGTTAGAGGATTTGTTGTGATAACACCTTTTCTTAAATTGATATAGGGTGGTATATAAAAATTAATCATTTTATGTTTTTACATAAACTATGACAAAAGCGTAAATTGAGTTTACAAATTCAATTCACATTGGTTCCCCCTGGTGGCTTCGGGCAGGCTCTGACTCTGGTGCATTTATTTCTTTCAAGATGGGTTGTAAATGTTGATTAAATTAAAGACCCTCAGCACCTGATTCAAGATTAATATATGAAAATTTTGTGAAAGATTGGAGCGTTGCTAATATAGAAAAGCAGGTCGTCAGCAAACAATCTTATCAGCTATTTCCCCAAAAAGATATCAGATCGTGTGCAAGGCAGTTTCAGTCATTGGTTTTTAGTGTTTGCCATTAAAATTTAGCTTTTCATCAAAAGGAAAAGCCGCTTTGAATCGGACCTAGGTTAAACACTAGGATTGAATCTGTCAGTGTAAGTGCTAAATGTATTTTATAAGTAATGTTATTTTTGTGATGCTTCATTTCATATTTTCTCTTTGTTGTATAATCAAGTCATCTCCCGAATTACAGTATCTTCATTTTTATGTTACCCCTGATGTTTCTATTAGCCAAAATGTTCTTTTTTTCCTTTTCCCTCCTTGTTGTACATACACGCCTCATTTCTATTTTTCAGTGACTGTGCCATGAGCTTTGTAATCTGTTACTCTGTACCAGTTTTACTGCAATAATGAGTTGAATTCAAAATGGCCACTCCTGTCCTTTGTTTTTCCCAGCAATCGTAGAAGCAGGAAGCATTTCTCTCTTTTCTCATGATAGCTAACCCCATTTAAATGAACAAATACACTCCACACATTGTAGCACAGTACATCTGAAATTTGGTACATTTATATAATACTACAATTAATTTGTATTTTTTCCACACAAAAGAATGAAAAAAAAACATTTAAAATATTTTATATGGATGTTAACACTTCTATATAAGTACTATAATTTCTGTAAAAGAAAACAACAAAATGAACAAACAATTTAAAGGTTTTCATGTCTTTAACCTCTATATAGCAGAACATTTTAATTGTACAAATGTCCACTGCCAGAAGAAAAAACTGTTTAAAATTCCTGCCAACATTTTAACTCTCTTATTACCGAGTGTTTCACCTAAGGCATTGACTATTTTTCCATTTTCATATTCATATATTTGAAATCTCTGATAAAATGATTAGACTTGGGATCCTAAACCATACAGATATTTTAGATTGTATTAAGTTTAAGTGTTTTTTAGTCGTTTTTTCCTGCCATACATTCATACCCAGAGTCAGTTTAGAAAATGGATATCAGTTTTATCTCTGTGCACCCATTACAGAGATAGGTCCATGATGTGTTTAGCCCATCTTAGCACAAAGACTGCAAGCAGGGGGGAACTGCTAGTACAACTTCAACAAAAGAAAGTAATACACCTTCAACAACTCTAAAGTTGTCTGATTTACATGCTGTAGCTAACAAGATAGTAACAGATCCAACCAAGCATCGGCTGTGTTTTGTTGACAGAGTTTGGACAGCTCAACCATGAGGACACAACTTTTGAGATGAAGTTACCACACCCAGTGGTTGTTGGTCAACAAATAGTTCCGAGGCTAACTCCTGCTAAAACCACAATGTCTCCTTTTGACTTTTCTATTTCTACAGCTATTCAATAGTTTCAAACATGTAAACCAGACAGATTTGGAGTTGATACTGATCTCTGGAACACAGACAAGCCACTAGGAATAAGAAAGTGTTTATTTGTGTTTTTGGTGAACTGGCCTTTTAAGATTAGCCGAGGATGGGTGGCTACTGTATGGTTTTCTTTGATACTTTCTGAATTTTAATACATCTAACATTGTGAAATATGTGGATTTAAGAGTTGTCACTTTTATAAATCCATTAACAACAACCTGCACAGCTACGTATATCCATCCCATCCATGCTTGTCGGCACTTTCGTGGGACATTTTCTGTCGTTACAAGAAGACAACATCTGTATTTATTTATCCCGCCTACAAAGTTCTGATTGGTGGATCGTTTGTCCAACTGGCTAAAGTAGATATAAATGGCTATGTTCACACTGCAAGCCTTAACACTCAATACTTATTGCTCAGATTATGCTTTTTTTTTTTTTTATGTGGCCCATATTAGATGTGTGAACAGGTCACGGTCTTGAACTGACCCTTTCTGATATTGCTGTTCACAAATCAGAACTGGATCTGGTTTTGACCACATATGAGAGCGGCCCAAATCAGAATTGAAAAGATCAGGCTCTATGTGATTTGTACTGCTCACACTGTCATAAAAACAAAAAAATCTGATCACATATGAGCAAAAACAAATCACATTTGAGCCACTTTTGCCTGCAGGGTGAACATAACAACCTGTGGGCAGCGATCCAGAGGTCAGGAACCAGGATACGGTTTAGAAAATAGAGGGCCCTGAATTCCAGAAGTAAGATAGTAATTTAAACTCAAATTAGTAATATCAGGGAACAATTCATTGAATAATAATAATAACTAAAAAACAATCATTGTAAATCCCTGCTGCATCCCGTACGCTGGACTCTAGTATGAACAACAAGCACAAATGAACGGTTGACTGAGCTGATGTTCACCATGTTCTCTCTGTAAGTATTATTTGTCATTTTCAAAGACATCCTTCATATTTCAGTATTATAATCAATACGTGAAAGTGAAAATACACGAAATGTGGCCTTTTTTCTTTCTTCATGTTCCTTGTTAAGCAAAAGAAAAAAAATACATGAAGCAGAATGACCCTGTAATCAGTGCCTGGGCTTTTTGTTAAAGCTTCCTTTGTCTAGTCTTTTGCTATGGAGTTAGTGCACCCTATTACTGACGCAAAATTTAAATGAATCATAAATTAAAATATATTTGGCGTGTTTTTTGCAGGGGCAATCCTTTTATACCATGAACACCAAAAAGAATAGGTAAAGGAAAAAGTACAGTAAGAAAACAGAATAAATACAATGAAATGTTCCCTTAGTAATTTTATGGAAATGTTCAAAAGTGAATGATAAAAATAATTTGTCACATTATTAAAGAGGTTTTATTTGAACCATGTGTTACTGAAGATGAGCCTGTGAATTTTCCTGTGTGATGGCTCGCGATTAGAGGTCACAGTCGGGGACGTCCCATCCCAGCCGGCAACAAATGATGATGTGAGAAAAAATAACAATTAAAGGACATAAAACAACACAGCAGTTATACTTTCCCCCCCTAGTGTGTGGCTGAGTGCCTCAAATCTTTATTTCATTGTATCTCCTGGTGCATGTGTTCGTTTCTACACTTCCATTTTCTGAATTATTTCCGGTCAGTGTTGTATTATTTCATTTTTTATGTTATATAATTATTATTGTCCTTATGGTCGCCGTTATCGTTGACGTTGTTATTATTACACTTTTTATTCCAGATCAGTGGAGGTGTTGGGGAACAGGTTCTTTTTGATTTCTGTGCTGAGGGTTTTATTCTTCCTCGTACCAGCCCAACAGTTGGTCGTTCGTTGCCTGTTGGTTCTCATCTTGTAGTGATTCAATGAGGCTCATGTTCATGACCGTTCTGTAGCAATAAATGTGCCATTTTTATAATGCAGCGCTTTGAATGCCTCTTTTTTTTATTCTCTACAGCGTGGAGGAAAAATGACACGCAGTGCACGTTGGTTGGTGTCTAAGGAAGTCAGTAAAAACAAACACAAAAAGTTAGTTAATCATTTTGAGAAGGACACTTGTTCGCTTTCTATCGCAGTGACCTTTAGTAACTTAAAAGTAACACAGAATACTCCATTACATGTTATATTAATGAATAAAATGTTTTATTTAGTTTACAATGCAGGAGTATTAAAAGCTATAAGCTATATTATTAAACTAAATTAAAAAGTTTTAACTGGCAATTTAATAGATTGACTATTTCTATATAGTTATTCTTAATGCCTGCCACCAGATTGAATTTGCTCGGATTCCCATTGAAATCAATGAAAAGAGGTGGTGGAAACACTACCACTTTTGTCCACAGTCCAGAATCAACACACAAAATAAAAGTTTCTTACAGGGGCTTTAATTACGTACCTGGAGCTTTTAAATACTTTAGTTAATTAAACTGCAAATCTACAACAATCCATCACACATAATATATGTATAACATGATCATATGTAGTGCAGGAACCTATTCATCTGCATGGTAACTAATACTACTACCACTACTAACTAGCTGTTGCATAAATGTAAAATTAATAAAAAGATATCTCTAAATTGTACTGCATTACTAATAGTAGAAAATGGAAATAATGATTTAGCATTGCACCCCTATAACATTGTCCAACCAGAGATATTGTCTTTGTTTTGTTCAAGGTATTGCTCTTTCTTTTTAAAACCTGGGGCCTACATTACCCACTATGTAACTCAATCCCCAACAGTTGATTAGTCGATTGCTAGTAATGGCTAATGTCTAATGACCCCACAACCCCAGATTTTCTTTCTCAAACTTGTCTTCAGTCTTAGACCCAGTTCCTTTAAGTACTTACAAATTATACTGATGTACAGTATTGAGTAAAGACCAAAACACAGAGAACAGACTAGCCTGGTTTTTAAAGGCAAATAAGTTGTCTAATAACAACCCCAGTCACTTGAGTCAAGTGATTGGGTCTGAATTCCTTTGTGGTCTTGAGTCCCCCAATCTTTTTTTTTAATGACATGTATTCATTGAATGTTAACAGTTTATTCATAAACAAAACTCCTTAACTGTAAATATTTGAATAAGTGTTCAATTTGTACCTATGGTAAGTAAGGTTCAGGCAAAAACCGGTACATTGCAGCTCTAATTTGAGCAGCCCAAAAGTACCATTGTAAATTGGGTAATTGTAACCCTCCTCTCTCATAAGGCAGGTAAAGAAGTGACAGTCTCAACCTTGACCTTCTGTTATTCCAAATAAACTTAGTAAATACTTGCTTCATTTTTGAGAAGAACTGTGGCGGCAGGGGTAAAGGGATGGATTGAAATAGGTATAAAAACTTTGGTAGTATATTCATCTTGATTACATTTATACTTCCTAAAAGGGAGATTGGCATTGATGACCAGCTATTCATGGATTCAGTTACTGTAGAAATCATAGGATCATAGTTACAAGATACTAATCTTTAATGAATGAATTATGACCGGATTTATTCACTCCCACTTATTCAAGAACATGATAGAGGATTTTGTTTTGTTTACTTTAAAGCCTGAAAATGTTCCGAATGTGTCAATTAAGTTAGTCAGATTAAGAATTGAGTTACTTAGGTCTGTTAGAAGTAAAAGGGTGTCATCGGCATACATCACAATGAGATGTTCGGTGTCCGATCTCACCGCTATTGCAAGCGGTTCCATTGCTAAAACAAATAGCGTTGGCGAGAGAGGGCACCCCTGACGGGTACATCTTGTGAGTTTGAAAGGAGATGATATTATATAGTTGGTGGAGACCTCTGCCATTGGGTCAGTATAAAGTGTCTCAATCCATTTTCAAAAGTAGTTACCAAAGCCAAAGTGAGATAACACATCAAATAAATAGCTCCAGTCCACTCTGTCGAATGCTTTTTCAGCATCTAAAGACAGAATAGCAGTGTCAGGGGTTCCCTCCCTCGCATGTATCAAATTCAACACCCTTCTGACATTATGGAAAGCTTGACGTTTTTTCACAAAACCATTCTGATCCGGATTGATCACCGTCGGGAGGACCGGTTCCAGTCTTCTAGCCATTACTTTAGCGATAATCTTAGCATCTGTGTTAAGCAGTGAAATAGGTCTATATGATGTGGAATTGGTAGGGGACTTATTGGGTTTCAAAATAAGTGTTATCAGCGCGCTCCTCAGGGAATCTGGAAGACAACCCTGTTCAAAGGCCTCCTCATACATAGCTAAAAGGGGTTCAATTAATTTATCTTTAAATATCTTGTAAATATCAACTGGAAGACCATCAGGGCCTGCGGCTTTACCTCCTCTCATATTGGTAATGGCGCCAGCAATTTCTGAGGCATCTAGTTCCCTATCCATGTGTTCTTAAAATCATCTGATATGGAAGGAATATAAAGATCGTCCAGGAACTCCGATTGTGTTTCCAGATTTTCTGGGGATTCGGATGAATATAATATTTTATAGTAGATGGAAAAAGTATCATTAATTTCCTGTGGGTCTGCTCCACTCTGCCAGACAGTAATTGCCCTGTCTGCATCTCATTTCTTTATTCGCCAGGCCAACAATCTCCCCAGTTTTTCACCTTGATCATAGTAACTCTGTTTGAGCCGGATTAAACTATTTTCTGCTTTCGATGTGTACATTTCCTCGTATTGGGCTTTAAGTAACTTTAATTCTTGGTTTTTTTTGTGGAGCCGTCCAAAAAGGCCTCTCTTTCCAATTGTCTAATTTTGCAGTCAAGCTCATTCATTTTCAACGTGAGCTTGTTTGTTTTTGAACTGGTTGTTTTTAAGACATGATCATGCCTCTGATGTAGGCCTCCCATCTGACAATAGCAGAGGTCTCATCTGTATTTGTATTGAAGAACAACTCAATTTGGGCATCTAAAAATTGCAGGAAATTCGAATCAGCAAGCCATCTGGGATGAAATCTCCATCTAGGAGTGCCTTTAACTACCCCTTGGGCTTTATATACAAGTGAAGTAGGAGAGTGGTCTGACAGCAGTATGCTGTTATAGTTACATTCTATCCCAGAGGAGAACATTGCGCTGGAAATCATGAAATAATCTATACGTGAGTATGACTTAAATCGGGAGAATAACAGGAGAATTCAAATTTATCTGAGTTCAGTCTTCTCCAGGGGTCACACAAATTCAGATCATTTACATACTGTAACAGTTTCTTCCTACTTTGTATATGAGAAGAATCCATCCCAGTTGACCGGTCCAATTTAGGATCTAAAGTGCAGTTGAAATCACCTGCTAATCACTTCAAATTTAGATTAGAAGACATATAAAATAAAATCAAGCATTAACTATTTTAACCAGGCCACATATGTAATAGGAAGGAATGATGTAAACTGTAATCTTGTTCTTAAAACAATTGGATTGTATGCCATTATCCCACATTTCAAAATAAAATGTACATTTATAACCCCTAAACTAATCCGAGCACTGTCTCCCCAAACAAGACGGCTTACCTTCCCTGGTAGCATTAAGAGCGAGCTGGACGCTCAACTGATCCACTAACAACAAGGAGCAGTTATGAACTGTTAAATCACTTTAAACAATCCCCCCACTCACAATCTGGTTAATGCAATAAGCGAACAAAATGTACGGTGTATGTATATGCGCATCTGTCTGGTGTGTGGGATTAAAACCACATCAGTGTATAGTGACAATCAGGTACAGCCTGGTAAAGCATCTTACAGCGTGCATGAGACAGACTGTACCTTTTCTTAGTAGGTGAAAAACAAAGTTCAGGTTAAATGTTCACGTCGTATGCTGCTGTTGAAAAGTCCCGTCCCTGACAGAGGTCATCACAGTGTAATCCCGCTTGCTAGCCGTGGATAACCTGCTAGGTTTCCAATTCTTTAATAAACAACTCCACACCTGCAGGATCAGCAAACACGCGAGGTTTCCCTCTGTGGAGCAGCGTGAGTTTAGCAGGGTAAATGATACCGTAGTCTATCTTCAGGTCCCGTAGTCGTTGTTTCACATCATCGAATCGCTTTCTTTCTTGTGCAGCTCAGTGGAGATGTCTTGGAAAAGCATGACATGGTGGCCTTCATACATGATCTTGCCCTTCTTTCTGGCCGCCTGCATGACTGAAGTCATTTTTCAGGGCTGCAATAGCCTTTAAAATCCCCGCTGCTTCCCCTGTTTCTTCGAGTTGGTCTGCCTTATTCTGAGCCTTTTTCTGATGGCCCGAGTTGGTTTTAGATTGTTTGGTCGACATGTCTTAGATTGCAGATGCCCTAAACTTAAGTTTGGTGAAGGAGTGCGTTCGCTTTTAAGTCAGGATAATTAAATGTAGCCGATTCCTACGGAGAGATTGAAAATGCAACCGCTCAGGTCTGCGCCATAGCCACTCCCCCCAATCTTATAGGATAGTACATTGGTGGAGAACTCTGTTAAGACAGTTTGAAATCCAAGCAGCAGTCGCAAAAACAGTCGTTACTTGTTTCTCAACAAACTTTATATCAGTCATCATCTTTTTCTTGGGATGCTTCGCCCTCTAGCTTGTGACAGTCATTGGCGTTATTTCTTTTTGATTACATGTGGTTTGGTGTGCTCACTTCATATATGTGCTTGTGCAGGATTAGCTAGCTACTAGTGTCTATACTTCTCCATTTCATAACCCTTCACAGGTTATGGAATAACAGCAAGACAAGGGACTTTTGTTCCTTGAGTTTATCCTGAAGACAGCCTATCTCTCCACCCAGAGCAGTACACACCCTGGGAGGGGGAACTGCCCTAAAGTCAGGGAACAAAAGTCTCCTATTCGCAGTTAATGCCATAGATTACACAAACTGAAACATGACTGGCTGTAGCCTTGCTCTGCAAGATGGACAGTCATACATAGCTATTTTTAGCTTGTTATACACTTAATTCCCCTGCTCAGAGGTGGGTCTACAGCTTTAGGGTTGCTGGCAGGCACTTTTGACTGTTTCCCCCCTCCTTTCTTTCTATACACTGCCAAAAAAATGTTGAAACTGATTTTATCGAAATTTTTAAGTAAAACTAATTCAATTTTGTAAGTTAAAAAACATTCTTGATCAAGTAGCTTTAGTAATTTTAAGTGACACTGACTAAATTTTGTTATACTTATTTGTACTGTGAAAACAAAATACCTAGTAAAAAGTATTTTATCAGGAATGTGTCTGTAACTTACAAAATGATGTAATCCATTTCAACAATTTTTTTGAGTTAAAATAGCATATCACATTATGTTTGCATTCTCCCCGTGTGTGCGGGTTTTGTTTAGATGTTCCAGTTTCCTCCCACAGTCCAAAGACATGCAGGTGAACTGAAGATTAAAAATTTCGGTGTGAATGTGTTAGTCTACATGTGTCAGCCCTGTCATAGACATGGAGGAGGAGCAGTTCTCAACCAGGGGTAATTAAACAGGGTCCAAGAGGGTCCCCAGAAAAATGGGGACTATTATAATTTCAGTGTTATTTTACTGACAAAAAGTCAGCCCAATGAAAGAATGTATAAGATTGACTTTTGTTCTGACAATGTCAGTGTTTGCTGTACACTAGTGACGCCTACAGGCAGGTTGAGGTACTGTTCCTTTAAGGTTTTCCCCCAAATCCTCGATGTTTTTGGGGTCAACACAGCGCAGGTATGCAGTGCACATGCAGGCTCAGCCCCACAGTGTTTCTTGGTTTGATCCCTGCAGCATCTGTCTGTGAGTATGGTTACTTACCTTGCTAATTTAGTAATGTGCCGCAGAAACGGATTTTATTGCCATCCGTTTTATGAGACACACTAACTAGCTGCTGAGCTAATCATATAAGCTAATTGCTAGCACAGGCTGATTTCTAAGTTAACACTTTGTTATGGCAAATGTATGTTAGTTGGTCTGAATAGGTTATGCAGGCTGACTAACTGTTACTTACCTCCTTTGGCAACCTGTAACCTGAAAGAGACTGCCACACAGTCAGCCTGGGACAGCATACAGTGAAGTTGGTTTGTGATGATAGGGAGCTCTATGTACGTGCACCTTTACTAACTAAAATGCAAACTGCGGTGTTCGCGCTTTCTGCAATTGTCATTATGGGCCAATCTTGTTTAAGGTGAAGAGAAGCCTGAAACACTGGAGACTGCTGTAAAAACCGCTGCACTCACTGTAAATAACTTTACTGATATTATAATGCATGCATGACCTGTTTGAGTTTTAGCTGCAGCACTTCTTCTGTCTGTCTATGTAGTGTGACACATCTGCGAGGGCAGCATAAGTATTCTGTTCATAAGTTTCACACTCTTCGCTCTTAATTTGCCAATCTACAGTATAGACAGTTATAGAGACTACATCTACTCCAACGTGGGTATGCACCCTTAAGTGTTTCAATTTGGCATTCCTTGACACCAAAAAGGTTGAGAACCACTGGTTTAGGTTGTACCACTGGGTTCAGTTCACCCAGTGCATGCTGGGATAGTCTGCAGGTCTGGACACAGAACAGGATAAGCACATTGGAAAGCAGACAAGTGATTTAAATCCTTTAAATCTCTGTTTTGATGGATGCATCCTAGCTGAAGATATCCAGTGATTTGTAAAACTCGCTGTAAAAATGATCTTCAATCTTTCAACTTCAGTCTCCTTCATTCTGCAACATTACACACAACAAACATTTCTGTGGAGTAAATTTAGTCCTTACTTGACACTAATCCCATATGTTTAACTGCTTTATGTTACCAGGCTGCTGTAACGAGCGTGGACAGGTTAGACATCACGTCATGAGTTTAGAGGAACTGGTTCTTCAGTCGAAGGGATTGCCTCCTGAGCTGATGATGCCTCTGCAATAAACTGTCTGTTCAGCTCAGGATGACTCTCCATTTTGACTCATCGAGAAGGATTCATCAGTCTCTGGCTGCAGGCTACAGGGATGACGTCGGTTTATGAACATTGTCATTATATATTTTTATGAGCCGATTGTGCAGTTACTTCCACAAACTACACGTTGCAGTTGCCAGCATCTCCAACTCTGAAGTACATTCTGTACACAGCTTTTTTCCCACGTCTGTTTACTTGATAAAAGTTGTTCATATTAGGTTTTTAGTTGTTTTTTGGTTTTTTACATATTTCATAATCTTTGAAAATACCTCTCCACATACAATTAAAATAAAAATACAATTGTATTTTTTGTATGTATTTCATTTGGTGCCACATAATGCCAAAAGTGCCTGCTAATGCGTGCAAACGGTTGATACAAAAAAGAACAGGTTTCAGGCCTTAATTTGTTTGGTTTTGACCAAAGATGATATAAAATTATGGTTTAAAGATGTATAGTTAGCTACCTTTTTCAGTGTCTAGAGAAATTTAAATTTGGCCCAAAATTCATATCGTGGTTAGAATTTTTATATAAATCCCCAATGTCGTCAGTACGCACTAATAATATGGACTCCCAATATTTCCCGTTGCAATGTGGCACAAGGCAAGGATGCCCAATCTCACCCTCTTATTCGCGATAGCTATCGAGCCTCTCGCAGCATCACTGCGCTCTTCACCTGAGATTCGCCGCAGGAGTGGAAAGGAACATAAGTTATTGTTACATGCTGACGATTTATTGTTATATATCACTGATCCCCAAAAAACTTTACTGCATATTATGACTAAATTAGATCGTTTTACCAAGCTAGGGCACAATCTGATCACATTGCTTTTGTCACCCTCTTGGCAAGAAGAAGAATTTTACTTGGAAGCAGGCTACCCCGCCCTCCTACAAACATTGGGTTAGAGAAAATATTTTCTGGAATATTGCGCCTATTGTTGAAGTTCCATCAGATTTAATTAAACTTTTTCCATACTTTGATTTGATTTTGAGGGATTTCAAGTCATTATTGGTTGAGAGATCGAAGTTTGGATTTATCCTAAGGCATGACACCATACTTCTGTTTTTACAGTGGAAAACAGACCCCAATAAATCACTGCAGGGTGAAGGTCTGACCTTCTCTTCCTCATAAACACTGACCTGAGCTCTGCTGCTTTTCATCTGACAGGGTTTTTTTCCAGCCCTGTTGGAACATTTTTAACCTGCTCGGTCTGAGCTGGAGTTTGTTTCAACTGAAGCTAGCAGAGCTGAAAGGTTTTCTGTCACTAATCATCAGGTGCATCGTTCAGCGTTTCTAAGGTTGTCTTGATAACTATAATTAAATTTTGAAGCCAAATTGCTGAATAAAATGTTGATATTAAGTAATTGAGAAAAATCACGTTCAGTGGCAACATTTTTAAATGACTTGTTCCTACAATACAAAAAAATAATAATAGAAATAGCACTAGTTGTAATAGAACTACAACAAATCCTCTTAGGGAAACAAGAAACACAACCCATATGAGGTTTTAGCTGATCAGTAGTGGCAAGGCTCTATAGATGGCAGTTGGTCCACCATTAAATATATTTACTATTGGATGGATCGCCATGTCATTTTATGCATTCATGTTCCCTCAGAGGATGAAGCCTAATGATTTTTGTGATCTACTAACTTGTCCTCTATAGTGCCACCAGCAGATTGACTTTTGTGGTTTTGAGTGAAATTCTCGCTCCTGGTCTCTAGTGACAGACTTCTGTATTTGATTTGATTGTATTTTTGACTACTTCCTCAGTAGCCAAGTAGAGCACACATTTATAACAGATTGCCAGAATGTCTATCCGTTATGACGTAAATATTAAGAGTTGGGTACTCAACACTGTAGTTACTCTAGATAGGACAGTAGAAAAAATAATAGGCAATGTACAGTAGTACTATTAGCAAAATAAGTAAAGGGGAATTAAGTATAAGTACTGGGAGTTGTAACAGTAATAGTGGTGATATCAGTTAAAGAAATTTCCCAATAATTCATCCAAACTGTTTTTTTTTTTTGTCTAATAATGTAACAAAACAAATCCGCCGTGTCTCTGTGACCTTTACAAGTACATCATTGTGATACTGACAGTTTTCTGTGAGCTCACCTGCAGATAAGAATAAACCCAGAACAAATCATCTCTCTGACCTATCCCAATTCCGTCCTATTTGTTTATGATAGCTTTTTTGTCCTCATGCGTTGCTGGGTGGAGTATTTTGTAACATTCATGTTAGTCTTAGGATTATGTTTTTTTTGTCTTTCATCATTCCTGAAAAATCTGTTTTCGTCTGAGCCACCTGGTTAAATAAAGGGTGAAGACAGAAGGTCCCTCTATGGTGGGGTCAGTTTCAGTTTATATGTCTTTAGCCCCGCTAATGTGACTGTAGGAACGGCAATGTCGGTATGTTGGTAGGTCCACCACTTTAGTCTGAAATATCTCAACTGTAAAAATTGTATCCAGACATTCGTGGTCCCCAGAGGACGAATCCTACTGACTTGAACTTTCTGCTCGGGCCACAATGTGGTTGACGTTTGTGGCTCAGTGCAAATTATCTTGACAATTGTTTGATAATTTGCCATGAAATATACCACCAATATATTCAAGGTCCCTAGAGGTTACACCCTAATGACATTAAACCAATAAAACCAACATGTATTTATCTTTTTGGTTCTGACTATTATTGGATGGTCTGTTCTGAAAGTTGGTACACATGTTAATTGACCCCAGAGGACTAATTGTAATAATCTCCCAAATTTTCATCTAGCACCATCGTGTCAAAATTCTATCTTTTCCAACGATGTTTACCTGTAAAATAAATGTTTCATTAACCTTATCTATACTTTGTGTTTAGTGCTAATTAGCAACCTGCATAACCATCAGGAAATTACGGTATATGGTCTGTAACAGACATGGACATTCCATCTCCTCAGGGGGGCGCAGGAGAGTGTAAGGTGAGGCAAAGCTACTGCGTGAGGAGAATATGAGTCAAGATTTGACTAAGTTATGACTCAGAAAAGGAGTAGAAATTGAAGACACAGACATGAAACATATATTGATATCATCCATTGTGACTTACACTTTCAGGCACATTCCTGAAATGCCTAAGAATCATTAGGTTTTTAACAGGGGTGTGTGTATCTCTCCCTTCTAAGACAATCTGATATGACCATATATATCTAGATACATGGGCTTCAATATGATTCAGGGATGATGCATTTTAATATTGAACAACCTTCAACTACATACATTTTATAATATACCAAGGAATCCAAAGTATTTTTCTCTCTGTGGCATGGGAAAAAATGGAAGACAAATGTATTATTTCAGAATTACATGTCAGTTGTTAGTGTGGCTGGAGAGTTTTTTATATCTGTGTCTTGTGTGTTCTTGCTTGTGCTAGCTGTGTTAGCATCCACAGTCTTCTCGTCACCTGCATAGGTGTCACCATGCCGTCTCACCAGGTCAGTGTTAAGATTTACTGTCTGACAGATCTTAAAAATGGCTAGACTTTTGTCCAACTTTCCCTCCTTATAGAATCCAAATGTCTTCCAAGACAGATTTGATGGTGCACTGTAAATTGTGTTTGTTTATGTACCGACCTTGCAAGCCACGTTAATGTTGGCTGTCCTATGTCCTATGAGTATATCTTTGCACTCATAGTTTTTATGTTTCTATCAGTAGCAAAGTAATCCAGTAATCCAGTAGTTATTTGTGCATCGACGGGTGCATTGGTGCATTACTGCTAAAAGCTGATTCGGCACACTTGATGGTGCCAGTTTGCCAAAATAAATAAGAATAGGCTCACACAATGTTGTTTAAAAGAGAATAGGCCTTACCTACCTGTAGCAGTCATATTGGTTCCCAAACAGACCTATTAGGTGTGTGCATGTTTCCAGATCAGCTAAAACATTTTTGACATTTTAAGAGAACTGAATGACAGTTGCATTCTGTTTGAAATGTATTTATTGTCACACAAAAAACATATACAAGAAAATGGAAAGTTATACTAATAATAATAATAATATACAGAAAAATAAACAAGAGAAAAAGCTAATTATAGCAAAGCAAGTCTAAAAAAATCAAGAAATAGTTTTGAGAATAATGTTGTCTTATAATTTAGCTGCATAAGCTAGCGAGTACATCATCTCATATGTCTTATGTAAGCAGTGTGAGTTATCAGTGAGTAAGTAAAGGTTGTGTCACTGGGACGCTCCCATCAGCAGAACATTTCTTTCAACTACAGTCATACCTTGAACAACCAGGTGACACAACACAACATGTGCAACTTTCTGCTGGCTGATTCACAACTGTGGAAGAGAAAACAGATGTGTGAGATGATAAAATGAACTCTTTAGCAATTAGCTTTCCCTTTTATTTCCCCCTCAGGAGCTTTAAGGTTGGAAAAAGGGTCTTATTCCACACTGTCTGACAGTATCATGTTTATTGTATATCATGACAAGTTAGGAACGTTTGGGATCTCAATTAGAATCCAGAATAAAGTCCTGTGGATTTATGCAAAGTCTGACTGCACAGCGTGACTTTGTAATGACTGACGCATCGAGTCAGGTCAAGTTTTTAATCTTAACATTTGCTTATAATCATGTAACAAACAAATACTGTGAGACTGATTTATAGAGATATGGAAAAGTGATGCAGAGTATAGTTTAAGATCTGCTGAATGTAGGAAATCAATCAGGTAATCAAAACAGTTTCCAGTGTGAAGGTCTGCAGTGGGAAACAGACCAGAACCACTGACAGTAGCAGAGTGAAGGGCTTGCTCCATTTTATTATGCCACAAACTGTTTCGCGCAAGGACATTTGAACATGAGAACGTAGTCCTAATGGTGTGTGTATATATATATACATATATATATAAAATAGCTTATATTATTATTTTTTATGTATGATCCATCATAAAGATACAGCAATGGAAATGCGTTGCAAAAAAATAATTTTTAGATATTATAAATCATGATTTCAGGGGAGCTTATGTCTTGATGAGTACATCATCCCCATCTCCCCTTTAGTTCACATCCTGCTGTCTGGATGTAAAGACAATTTCAACAAATATAACAAAAATGAATAATAATTTAAAAAATAGGGAAACAGTTAAATCAGACAATTGACAATAGTAAAACAGTACATTAGGAGAGCTTGGAGTTCAATCATAGGCAGTTTAAATACATATATTCTACTATTAAGTTCCTGTAGAAACATACAATAAAAAAGGAACTCATGTAAGTCATATGAATATTATATTCATGTGAGCTTTAAACGCCAACTGACTTTGATAAAGCCAAATCCAGCTGTAACGATTAGTTGATAAATCGATTAGTCAATCAAAATAAAATGAACTGGCAACTAATTGAACAAAGTCTTGAAACTATTACCACGTGTAGACTGTGAAGAAACAAACTATACAGCCACATTTCAGAGTGAAGTGTTTGTTTATGTGAGTGAGACTGGATTTTAAACGTGGTCAGTTTGGGAAAAAAAAATTTTTTAACACCCCTAAACCTCCCAAACACTGAGTTTCACTAAATATATGGCTATACTGCTTATCTGAACCCATCAAGCTCTCAGTTAGGCGTGTGCATTGGTTTGTACATGATAAAGTGCCACGTGCTGCACTTTTATCAGTCCACGCTGAGACAAAGATTTCCTACAACCCTGCTCAGGTGAGTCCGACCGGCCTGTTACTGATACTGAGGCTGTCAGACAGTATAACTTGCTTATATTCAAATGTATTTATGAGTCTCTTCACAGACAGGTTTGTCACAACAAAGTGCTTTTTACAGAACAAAAGGTGAACGTGATATTACTCCATTATAGTACATCTGCGCGTGTGTGTGTGTGTGTGTCCATAGTATAGCCAGCTGAATGGGTGTGTTCTCAGCTCCAGCACAGAGGAATGTGAGGTGTGGTTGTCAGCGTTGCCCAACACAAGGCAGTTCTGCATTCACTCTGACACCTATAGCAACCAGCGGCTGTTTAACCAACAGTCCTCTCCACAGGAGACTGTATCACAGTGTGTTCAGACTGCTGGAAAACCTCACTGTGATCTAAGTTCAGATATCACATCCAGCCTGTCCTTGGCCTGGCAAAAAAAATGTCACTATTGGTCCTTGGTTACAAACATTATCCTTTGTTAAAAGCCCACTCCACTCAAAAATGTGATTTATTTGTTGCTTGTAACTGTTCTGTAATAAATCTTTGTTTGAGGTGTGAGCCCACATGTATGATTTTGACTAGTCTGAAAGCCGATCATGGTCCAATATGCAACAAAGACGCAGTCTCAGAATCCAAAAGCTATCACAGGCAAATATGGGGGCAATGGCCAATGTTTCGGGGCTCTCAGTGTAGCCAGCAGATATCTGGATATCCAGCCCAAGATTTTCTCTTCTGTGCGCCCGTCATTATTTACAGTCCAATTAGCAAATTGAGAAGTAATGATGGTGATTTCTACAACAGGTATCTGCGTATGAATGCTAAATTATTGTCAGACGATAGCCGATGGGTTCCAATATTGCATTTCACCTCTTTTGCTCTCCACACGAACTGATCATTTGTCTAAAAAGAAAAATAATCTTCTCACGCATGTTAACGCTGTCTTAGTAAGATATTACAGCTAATATTGCGTTAGATTTAACAAGTAACAAGTTGCAACAGTGGTTTGTATAATATCCCAGCAGAGGAACAAGATTAATTTCCTTATTTTATAAGTAAGAAGTCCCTTATTTTCTATCATGCTGGGTATTTTCAATTTTGAATCTTAGATTAAGGAACAAATTCTTAAATTCAGCTCAATAAGGTGACCAAAACATTCATTTTAAGTTTCCATTGCTTATAATAAGCACAACTTGCTTACATTCTTTCTAGTTTTAAGGTCCATTACGAACTTTCAGTGGCTAGACTTTGACTGATTGAATTTTTTTGATTTTTACAAATGAAACCAGAACGCTTCCTTCTTGTGTCCTGTCTACAGATTCAGCATGCAGATATCTGTTTATAGAGATGAACAAAAGCGTAGTAGCATGGAAATCTCCAGTGCACATACAGTACGGTGAGAGCAGACGTCAGTATTTCCATATTTACAGATATTGCATATGTGAGTGAGAGAATGAGTGGATGTTGTTCACAGAATCTTTAACCAGTCAGTGGAAGTTGAACACAAATTATTATTCAAATTATTTCCATCATTTTTGTCTGGTCTTTAAGGCCACGTTCAGACTGCAGGCCAATGTGACCAAAGTTGGATTTTTTTGCTCAGATGTGACTCAGATCCCCTTTTTATGGCAGTATTAACTGCACATATCACATGGAATCTGATCTTTTAAATTCTGATTTGGGCCAAATTTGGATTCAGGTCTGATTATTTCTTTTATGTCAGTCTTGATCTGCATTTGTCCTGTGGGTCATTTCAGGACTGTGACTTGTTCACACTGGACTCTGATATGGGCCACATTTTTGGAACAAAACAAAAATAATCAGATCTGAGTAATAAATCAGAATTGAGTCAAGGCTTGCAGTGTGAATGTAGCCTAAAATGCAATCTGACCAATAGAATAGGTCGATATTTCAGTCTGGATCTGATTTGTTAATAAGTCTGCAATCGATTGATTGACAAATGAAGACAGAGAATGATTCAGCTTCTTTCAGCTCCAGTTATTCAATAAAGATTATCAGTGACATCAGAGAGAACCAAAACGCCACAAGGGAGGAGAACATTCCTGAAATAGTTACAATAGTTGCATTTTGGTGAGAGACTGGTAGGCTACACTAGATCTCCAAAAATGGTGAGAGAGAGAGCGCGAGAGAGAGAGAGAGGGGGAGAGAGAAAGAGAGAGAGGTTCACATGCTTCTTAAAACTTTTGTGGACTTCCGCCTAAAAAAATGAAAAATAAAACAACCCATCCCCTCCTCTCTTCCCGCCTCTGACAGGCGGTACAGGTAAAGCAACAACTATTTTGCGTGCGTCAGCGGCGTCGTGCGCGCGCCCATTTTTACGCACGTCTCCGGTGTGCGTGCGGCAGGTGTAGCCCTGGCCCCACCCACAAGGCAAACTTCTGTCAGGCAGAAAGTTGATGCTGTCAGTCCCAGCAGAGCAGCGCCGCAGAGGGAGCGTTAACAGGTAAGAGGCTGATCATTTACTGCGCACTCTTTGGATTTCAACCTGGAGCTTTCCACTGCGCTTGCTGGCACTGGCTCCCGGGGCCCCGTAGTTCTGCTTTCAGTTCATTCCGTTCTTAGAGCTGGAGTTGAGCAGGCGGTGATCAAAAGTTAACTTTAGTCTGCTGAGGGGTTCTTAGAGGGACTCATGCAGGGTTAAATCACAGAAACTGTTTCAGTGGGATGAATAGAAACTACAGCAAGGGCAGTGTGTCGACCCAATGTAAGCCCATTGCCTGTTATTTTTAGAATGATGCAAAAACATTATAATAGTGTACATTCAGCAGCAATATGTAAACACAGCCTGTCGTTATTTCCCTATTTGAGCAATAGCATCAAATATGACTTTAAAGTCATTTTGTATTTAACCAGTTCACATCAGTGACATATTTTATAGATATGTCATTATTCAAAACTGTACAGTGTAATAGTGAACAGTAAAACGAGTGATTTGCATGCATTTTGAGCAGATTATTTCCTGTTTATGGAACTTTTTATACAATTCTCTGTCTGTATTAAGTATTTTTTATCATTTTTAACAATCATACAGACTTAATATATATAAAAATAGCCTTCTTTTTTGACAAATTCAGTTTTTCTTCTTCCTGACGCTTGACCATTGTTCTAATAGACAATTTACTTTACATTTACAACTTAATGCTGAGATATAGGCCTACTGTGTATAGTTCTAAAATGTTCAAGTATGTTTTAAAATCAAGAAGGTCTCCTGAGTCGAGGTTTTGGCGACCCCTAGTGGGGGTCCCGACCCCCAGCAAAAAGTGCCATTTAATGTAAAAACAGGAGATTAAAATATGCCAGAGTATGATAACAGTTAACACACAGGCCAGGCCTTCCACAGGAACATTACAAAGCCAGTTCACATTTCAGTAAAGTTAGACAAAGTAGCTTATGATCCTTTAAAACAAAGTGACGTTTATTAAATAAACATCATTTTGTGTAATTTAGGAAACTTTTGGAAATTTGGGAACTTAGGAAGCATAAATGATCTAAGTTCTAACAGCATGAAACTCACTATATGATGATTGTGTAATTCCCATAGTATTACTAGTAACGTTGGTGAAGTCATTATGAATCTATTGAGTAACTCAGACATACTCTTAGTTCCAAGAATACCTTCAGTGTAGGATAATATGATATCATACTGAAGATTTAAAACAGGGCTTCTTCACGTTTCCACAGGTTAGAGTTAAGACTTTCAAAGACCTTTTTAAGACTATTATGAATGCAATTTAAGACCTATTTTACGTCCGATATTGCTTCCATGTCAGTTTGGTTTTGTGGTTGTTACAGCATGATCAATACATTTGGCACAGAGCTCTGACCTCAACCAGCATCCAACAGCTTTGGCATGAACTGAAAGCTTCCCGGCCCGAGTGCAGTCCGTTAGCCTGTAGCAGGCTACTCATGTGCAGGGTTTTGGAATGACATGTTCAACAATCAGTTATGGCTGGAATGTTAGGGCGTCCACATACTTTTGATCATTGAGAACGTGTTGTCAACTTAGTAACATCACTGGAACATTATGGCCATCCTACAGGAGAGATAAATACCATAAATAACACAATTACTCGCCATAAAGCGCCCTACAATTGTTTTATTGTCTTGTTATAGTGACCCAGCTGTTTCAGCAGATGCAGTTGTCTCCTCCTACCATTATTTAATCTTTAAACTACATCTGACTGAAACAAAAACCGAAATGTCACAATGATGAAACATATTGTTTGGTGTTGTGTCAAAGTGCCACTCTGTGCTCAGCCAAAGGGCGAGTCCGACTGTACCCTGCACTGTGCGCCGATAAGAGAGCTGCTGGAAGGGGACGTTATCTTTATTACAGCTGGGCGGAGGGCGCTAATGTCACTTACACAAGATCCACGTGGAGCCACAGTGTCAGTCATTAGTTAATTAATGACAACCGTTATAACAATAACAGTCTACATGTGTTTGGATGAAATGGCCAGTTGGGTAATTGTACAGTAATGGTGAAGACTTATGCTATGTTCATATGCTAGTGGTAATTGAGAAATCCTGGACTTAAAGGACTGGCAGGAATGGAATATAATATTCATAGGTATGTTTTCATTAGCGTATAATCACCTGAAAATAATACCAGTTGTGTTTGCGTTACCTTAGAATGAGCGGTTTTCCACGGGGACTGGGTCCTCTTCTACGAAGTCCGCCATGTTCTCTAGATAGGTTATTTTGTGTTTTTCGCTTTTGGAACGGGGAGAGTTTGCTGGCAAATAACGCCACTATTTGGATTGTTTCTTCTGAAAATCCAGAAGATTCCAGGCCCCTGAGGGTTGTTTTGGCTTTTTTAGCTTATAGTTTTAGTTTTATGGCACATTTAGAAAAAAAGAAAGGGGAAAATGATCAAATAAAGAACCAGATATTTTTGCCAGGAGTTTGTGGAGGCCAAACCAGAGCTAAAGGGAGAGTAAATATTGGACGTAACGTTCATCAAACATTCCTCCAATGTGATAATGTTGCTCTGTCTTCTTGTCTTAGCCTGTAAATAGGCAAGTGTTTGCTAAAAGATTAGCCAAAACAACATTAGAATTTAATATACCAGCTTGTTGTGGGGTTGTTCAACTTCTGTCCAAAAAATCTAATAATGCAGCTTTAAATGGGCTTTGTTTATAATTGGCAAGCTAGCTTGTTGCTTATAGTAGGTAGCTAATTTTGCTAGCTTGAGAGCTAGTCTCCAGAACAGTGGTGACACAGGCTGACCTCAAGATAGATAGATAGAAAATGTGTGGTCTTGTAAACTGGTGTTTACAGCCTGGAACCAAAGCTTTATTTTAATTCTCTCCAAAATGGATAAATTAGGAAATGCTAATGCCTCGTGTTGTAGTGTGAGCAGCGGAAACGGTGTTGCAACTGATGTGCCTGCTTCAAATAGTGTAAATGGAAACAGTTGAATGGACTGGTGGAGGTGTGTGTACAGTTACCAGACTGTCGTCCTGCACTCTGCATGTAAAGCACTGTTGTGATGCTTTTGTCTCACTGACTTCTAAAGCAAACAGACGAGTCAGTCATGCATGTTTAAGTGTTTTCCAAGGCTGAGGAATGCTGAAACCCCGACAGCAGCATCTCCGACTCTCTGCCTGTAGCTCTTCTCTTTCAGAATTCCTCCTCTTTATCTTACTGTCCATCTTTTTCTGCTCTAATTGTGTTTATCTCCCTCTTTCTTTCTCACTTTCTCCCCTTCTGTGTGTTTTCATTGTCTCTTCTGTCATTTTTTCCTCTCTTCTCTTGTGCCTCTTTCTCTTTTTTACTTTCCTCTTTTTCACTTTCCACTCCCTGTCTTTTTCTTTCTCTTACTCTTTGTAATTCTGTAACCAGGAGGCCGACTTCATTTTACTTCATTTTTTTCTTTTCTTTTTTTGTATTTTGAATTTATATACTTTATAGAATTTTAGACTAATTTATATATATATATTTTTATAAACATTCATTTATTTACTTATTTATTGATTCTTATCTTTTCAGTTTTTTGTATTTTTTATTATTTTATTTTTTGGTAATTTTTATTCCATTTTTTAAAAATATTATTGATGCTAAATGTTTTCTTTTAAGTCTATGTCCTGCCACAACTGCAAACTCTGTCTCTTTGCCATTGATTGATTTGTTTGAATGAATTACACCTGACACTACCTGTTGTCATATTGTGAGCTTGCACAGGAGGGCATTAGTTATGTGCTTGTTACTGTACAGCAAATGTGATCTTTCCCTGTATTTCTTCCTCACTTTGTCTCTCCTCCCATTCATATTTTTTTCCTCCATTTCCTCATACCTCTCTTTAACTTTCCTCCCGATTACTCTCACCTATTTTCATTTCGTCACACCACTTTCATTTCCTATGGCCAGTCGCTCTGTCACTCTTTCAAACTCAGATAGTGTTTATCTGCAGGAGGAGACGACTTTGTGAACAAAACATTGTAATATTATGACAGTGGATCAACCATTTATATCTGTTTATCTTCATCCAGCTCTCTCTGCCTCACACTGACACACACCCATTCTCTCTCTGCCTCTCTCTCTAATGTGTTTTAATGGGGCTACATTCTTTCCCTTGACTCCAGCCCAGTTAACCAACCAGACCAACGAGAAAACACAACAGTGCTCTCTCATAGTTTAACCCAGCACACACCCACCCCTTCTCTCTCTCCCTCTCTCTCTCTCTCTCTCTCTCTCGCCTCCCCTCTGTCTCACACACACTTGATACAACTGCTGATACAATACTCGAGTTTCATTGCTGTTACTAAGTAAATACTATTTTAGGTACCATACTTTGAGAAAACATGCGGTTGTAGAGGCTAACAGGCTGGCAAGCTAACTGCTAACTCACCAACCAGCCAGGAACATGCTAACGCTACTCAGTCAGTCATAATAGCTCCCGAGTTTCTTTCAATTGTATCTGTACTGTGCTGTTTACTCCCTGTAGCATTTTAGAATTAAAAGTTTACACCATTTCTCTCGATAATAGAGTTATTGAAGGGACTAAAAGCTGTCGAGCTAATGAGCTTGCTAACTGATCTTGTTAATCCTTCCTTAACAACACTAGCTACTTTCAAACTAGTGATTTACTAAACCTGGTTGCAACAGTAAAACTTAAAGCTGCAGTAGGTAACTTATTATAAAAATAATGTTTTGTTATATTTGCTGAAACTTTCTCTATATCCTGCCAGTAGTACATGAAACAGATAAAGTGGGCATGACTTTCATTTATATATACATTGGTATATACATTTGCATTGGCTTTTATAATACAGGACATATAGACATTCATGTAGGAATCTGTATATTAAGAGTGAATTGAAGATATCTAAATAAGCTAAGCTCATTAAACCAACAGCGTTTGGTCATTTAGTCTACATATTTAGCATATCTTAAACGTAATTTAAAATAGTCTCAGTTTACCGATATTGGCAATTGGTAGTATTATGTAACAGTTAACGTTACACCTGCAACCCGTTTTAATGTCAATACTACTACTACACTTAGGTCAGTTTAGACTTAAAACAGCTATGTTTTTATTAGTATATAATAACTGACTTCAGGCCTTTAAGTATCACTATTGTTTCTATGGTTACATGCATTTTCTGTGGCAAGTCTTTTCTCTTGTGAAACCAAAATGGTTCTCTCCGACCATAGTTGCTGGGATTGTTTTCTGCTGTCCGGCGCACCAGAATGCGGGGAAAAGGATTAATTCACTTTAAGTCACACAAGGATAAGATTTATACTTTGTTATCAGTGTGATTGGGTTTTACAAGAGAAAAGGCTTCAAGGATGAGGATTGACTGGTTGGTTTGGGAATTGCACAACTTCCCCACCTCAAAGTGGATGAGACAGTCCCAAATGGGGCTGGGTCAAGGGCAAGGCTCTAGGGAAATTATTAGACTATATCAACAAAGTTCAGTACCAAGTGATGATATCAGTGTTTTTCAAACTTGCTTCCCTTCCTCCAAATACCTGTCTTTGTGTGTGTACTCCCATTCACCGAAACCTCCATTACCTTAGCTTTTAGCTATGTCATAGAAGTAGAGTGATGATCTCAGGCTTGGCTTGAACACACACACACACACACTATGCACACTTGATGTCAAAACTGTGGTGAAAGGTTGCAACTTGCCCCCACAGTGATGTACTGCACATATGCAAACCTAGTCTATGCATAGTATGTCTATCGTATGCATATTCAGACAGACATATATTCAGACACATCATTTTGGCAATTAATCGATTAGTTGTTTGGTCCATAAAATGACAGAAAATGGCGGAAAAGGTTGATCACTGTTTCCCAAATGTCTTGTTTTTTCCACAACCCATATATATTCAGTTTATTGGACTAAAGAAACCAGAACATGTTCACATTTGAGAAGCTGAAATCAGAATTTGGAATTTTTTTTCCTAAAATGTGACTCAAAAAGAATCTATTATCGAAATAGTTTTAATATACCATAAGCTTGTCTGAATCTGTGCACCTAATTTGTGTAATTCCTTGATTATTTTTAGGAAAAAGAAAATCTTGACGTGAACATTTTTCAGATATGTTCAATATGAGTACTTCTTCTGTCTGATCTGATGATATAACCAAAGGAGCAGTTGTTACTTTAAGGGATCAAAATTGTGTGTAGATCATTGAACTTTGTGTGTATCGTCATGTTGCAGTGCGCTTCCATTGCTGTGTGATGAGCTTTTGTTCAGGGTGCTGTCTCTCTATCAGTATGGTTCAAAAGGAGAAAAATATGTCTGTGTCTGTTTGTCTTCATTCTCTTCACTTTGTTCCTTTCATGTTTGCAGGAGGGATCAAACACGTCCCGACCGAGACATAATAGTAGATAGTTGTACCGTGAAAATTATTATATCTGCGGTTTGTGGAGCTCATAATGAAACTCAGCCTGAGAAAACAAATGTAAATGGTTTGAAGCACGCATTCAATGGGGATTCATTTCTAATAACAAAAATGCAATAAAATACTTAATAATGATAAGGTAAGTGTAAATATTTAATTGGTAAAATACTTATCATGGCAGTAGTGTTTCCAATTACATAAAATATACCGTAAAAATATCCACTTCCTGTCTGTTACTGGTCAAACCCAGTAGGGTTTCAGTTGTTGGGGACATTGCTGTTTAGACACTTTTTGTTTTTTTCTAGGTCTCAGTTGGAAGACTTGAGTTAGGAACACAAGCTTGGCTCTATAAAGAAGTATAAGTATCTAGTGTCTGCCGCTCCAAAGTTTTACTGAACAAGTTGTCCATTGTGTACTACATTCATTTCTATTATAATACAAATGTCAAGTCGTCTGGTATGGGGAACACCCCGAGGTGGCATCTGGCACCCATCAATCATTAATGCAATGGAATTCATGTATACCAGGAGAAAGTTCCCATAAACCTCTAAAAACGTCACTGTGCGGTTCATTAATCATTGCACTCTGTGCTACAACCCTGACATCAACCTACTTTTATTCCACACAGGGACAATTGTCAAAGTCTGTTTGAGATCAACCTTTTGCTGATTATCAGCTTGCTGTGAAAAAATCATTCAATGAATATATTTACTGCTAATGATAATGTAAACACTAATGTACCACTGATGGTGTATGCACCAGTTTAAATAACGAGCTTTGCTAAAAGTCCTAATTTTGTTGTCAGTCTGTGTCGATATGTAATTAAAGATATCAAAATAACACGCTTGTGAGGAAGTAGCCTTAGATTTACATAACATGCTGACTCATTTACAGTAAATCTAAAGCAACACAATGTATGCTAGATTATTAGCATGGAGCTTGCTATAAATCAGCACAGTGAATGCTAAAGGGTTAGAGAGCTTACTAAAACATAGTGTTTTAGATTGGAAGTTGGAGCTTGCTATCAACGCAGCAAAGACAACATTTTTAGCAAAGCGCTTCCTGTCACTAAACTCGCGTCAAAGTGTTAATGCCTGGCGTTTAGAATAAGGTGAGCATAAATTCAAACTCCCAAACCGGGACCCTTAAGTGTTCCACACGTTCCTACACACACATATGTGCTTATGTTCACACCACAGGCATTTTCATGAGGAAATGATTTCAACACTTACACCTACCGAGCACACCTTTCAGTACCATGGAGCCATGAACGCACCATTTTGGTTGCCTACTGTACGAAGGAGTAAGCCCCATGGAGCTCTTCAGAAAAGACCAACTTTCTCTTTGGCATGACAGCTAACCGTTACCATACTGACAGGTTCTGTCTGTCTAGGGACTCAGAGGCTAGCAACAGCCTTGACAACGACGGATTGACTGACACACAGAGACAAATAAGTGTTGTGCGTGGTGTATTTGTGTTTTTATATTGGGTTAGGTAATAATTAGTGGTAGAGAACGTGACAGACGTCTGTGTAAGTGCTGAAAACATTATTTTAATCGTGGTGAAAAACGGGACAATTTGGAAGGCAGATATTTGTTGGGACTTGGGACACCCAGCTTGAAACCGGGACAATTTTGGACAAACTGTGACACGTCACTGTAATAAAAGATTATACAAAATATTGAGTGCTAAATTGTTAGCATGAAGCACTGGAGTCAATGCTGGGACATTGTTGGTATTTATTCTTCTATCTGAGAAAGGCTGAGTGTCAGTACAGTGACTGTCATTTTACAGAGAGGATGTTATCACTGTAAACATTGCGTTGTGTCTGGTATCACTCAACATCCTAACTGGCAAGGTGTAAGCATTAAGAATTCTATCACTCATCACAGGAGACTAAAGTGTTAGCAGCTTAGTATGACTCATCAAAAGGGTTAAGTCAGTCACATGATATATGGATGGGTTTCTCTTCTCAGAAAGAGGATAAACATGATAAAAACCATCCTAAAAACATGATCTGTTGCAGCTAGCACATTTTGATTTTAGTACTGATCACATAAGAGATGCTTACGATTCTGACTCAGTGTGTCATAATGTCACAAACTGCATGTCAACAGTGAATCATGGGAAAGTAGGAAGGTGGATGGAGATGGTAGGTATGTTAGCAATGAGGGTGTGAGCCTTGACTGGTAGGGTAACACACACACGCAAAATTGTTTGGAATGGTAACACTGCATACTTATAAACATTTCCATTTGTGTGTGTGTGTCTGTTTGTGATGGACTGTGCCTGTAAATGACTCCTTGTTAAACTGTGTGATGTTTGTTGTGGCCATATCAGTGTGGTGTTATGTATTTCAAATATCAGTTTGTAATGCAGGCGGGCAGAGAGGATCTTGGTATGTCCGATAGACAGTCCTGTCTGTCAGAAACTCACCTTTCTCCGTTAATCCTAAAAGGACTTGTCATGTCTTCTGACTGCCTAGAATTAGTAGTCCTTGGTTGAGCTGTACACAGCTCACAAACATATTCAGCCTATAATGAGGTTTTACATATAGGCTTGGACTGTACTTCTACTAAGTTCACTGCATGACAAGCTGTGTGAGTCCAATATAAAAAATATTAAGGCGTATCAGATTTTGTAATGAATCGTAGCTTGATGATGTGAGAAGGAAACGAGTTCAAGTAGAGACAGGTCGTCAGCTTGCATCATCCATTTGTGCTGCTCCCATGTTTGGAAAAATGCAAAGTCTTACTTAATTCATTTAGTTAGTCACCAAAGCTGTAAATAAGCAGAATGTGGACGTGTCTCATAGTGTGACCACAGGTTTCAGCACATTTCACTCACGATTGTCAGCTTTTGTTGATCAGTGTATCCCCTCTACAGCTTCTTTCACATGGGTCAGGGGCCACTCGCCTGTGGGTCTGTGCAGGGCTCTTCAGGGCAGCATTTACACTTTGTTTGGAATCAACTAGGAGTGTGTAGTGAGGATGACCAGTGATAGTCACCATAGCTGAACAAACAAAGAGTAGAACCATCTGCAGAAGTCCAAACTGCAACAATAGAGCATCCAGTGAGAGAACAGTGCAGCCCCGCCCACTAGGTTTGATTGGCATGTGGTGTCTGGGCAACAAAAGTGGAGAGTGATTAAAAACATCTCAGATTAACACTTTGACACACATTAGAGGTTCTGGGGTGGTAGTAGTAATGGGGTGGTTGTAATGTATTACCACAAGGGGTGTAAGAAAATATCCATACACTGGTATCACAATATTATCTTTTGTGTCATGCTGTATCAATTCTCAAAAACACTGTATCCACTTTTAATTAAATCTAGTATTTTACATGCAAAGATTTGTGACAGATAGCAGTGTCGTTATCTTCAGCCATTTGACTCTTTCACCCCAGTGCTCAGAATGCACGAAAAGTGCTATGCTATTGGATTTATGATATACGAGTGTTGATCCCACTGTTAGCCTTAAATTAGTTTCTGTGGTTGATTAAACTGGTAAATTGAAGCCCAGATAAGATCTTTAATGATCTGCAAGAACACAATGTTTTGAAACACTCCACTGATTTGAAGCTGAAAGAAAAGGTCCATGGGATAACACTTAACACAGAAAAGCTGTTGATGTACAGTATGTGCTTTTCTAAATGAAAAGCAGGAGCATGTCTCCATGAAATGACTCCTGGAATGCATTGAACTCTACAGATTTATAGTACTTTATGTAACCCTTAAAGATGATCTGGATTTAAGTATAGGCCATAAGACTGAAGGCGCTGTGACATTCCCAGAATACCCATACTGACCTGGGCACTCTGCCTCAAGGAAATATTCTGGTTAATGGTTGTGCACTCTACACAGATTTGGTGGCGATATCAGAAACAAAAGTCCTGAGCCACAGACAGGACATGGTTCCCACTCTTTTTAAAGAAGTTTTCTTGAGTTTTCTTGACAGCACAGGACAACACTTGCTCAACAGTCACAAATTCACCAATAGGCCTAGTTTACATATTTTTCCCAGTTTTATTCCTCTTTTTTTCAATGATGCAGGGTTCATGATGAAGTGACGCAGGTTCATTACATGTAGGTGGACAGCGCTTAGGGGACACTTGCTTTTCGTCTCCATTGATTTGACTACAGTTTGTTAGTTTTCCTCAAATGTAGGTACATTTACATAGGTGATCTCTTAGGTGAGTGAGTGGCTAAAATACCATTAAGAATTTCCAGGACAACAAAATATATTTTGAGGATATTTGGACATTTTGATTTATTTCCAGTACTTGAAAACAAGTCTCTAAATATCCAGGTTTTCCAGGACGAGTGGGAACCCTGGAGGAGAGAGGTTTCTGATTTTTAAATCACATGGCCACTAAAACACTCCACATGTTCACTGTCTTATCAAAAAGATTCAACTCTCTTCTGCGTGGCCATGGGATTTTACCCTGTTCCAGGAGTCTCCGTCTATTTTAACCAAACAGGTTAGGTAGAAAGCAAAGAAATGCTACCTACTGATTTACACACGTTGAAAAGCACATGTGACAGTATATATATATACAGTGATGTGTTTTGTTGTTGCTGATTTTATTCATTTTTGATGTATATAGATTATAAACATAAATACTCTGGGGTTTTACGGCACTTAAATTCTCTTTTCTAAAATACATACACTTGCAAACTGACGCATTATCTCAATGCTTCTAAGTATGTGTCTGCACTGAAAGCCTCACTCTTTTACCTTTCATCCCATCTCATCAGCCTTTCCAAACCTCGCATTCCCCACCTTAACATAATGTTCAGGCCAATCGGTTTAGATTTTAGGGTCATGTGTGTGTTTTGGAGCCCATTTTCTACATCTTGTAATTTCTCCTGCTAATGGACGCCTGAGAGTCCTAATTATTCATCTCAGTCATTTAAAAACTGCCATCGCGCTACTCCTGAAATGCATCTTAGTGCATTTTTGCATTTTATAGCTCCTTGTTTTTATCCTCCCAAGTTTTAATGAGTGTTGTTTTGCATTATGCAGTACCTCCAGGCTTCAATTTGGCATCTGGGAAAGTTGGCTTGACTCCAAGACTGTGGTCACCCAGTGCTTATTACTCATTAAGCCTCGTCTGAGGGCCGAGTGGGTGCAGGCAGGCTGGGTGGGTGCTGGGTGGGAGCTGCATTGCTTGGAGAGAAGATGTTGTTGTTGTTGTTTTTGTCGATGTTCTAGTTATTGAGGTGAACGAAGAAATGAGAAAAGTGAAAGAGTTTGAAAGTCTTCATCATCTGCACGACTTTCTACTTCTTCTGCATGCACGAGCCATCTTTATTAGGGTTGGAGAAATATTGATATTTTCTAATATATCATGGTGTTTGTTTCTGTATTGAAACTGTAAACATGACATATTGCTTAGGACTTCCTGCTTAATTTCAGAGTAGATTCATTCGTTTGACAGTTTTCTCTCAGTTTAAACCATTCAAGGATGGTAGTGAAGGGAAAGAGAAAGTAAACTTGAAAGAGAAACTTGCAAGTGTTAATGCCACTGGATAGCTCATACTGACTTGTATGATGTCATAGTTGCGGTCTTGTGAATGTTAAAAGTACTGTACATTGTCATTATGGCACTCCTTTAAATGTAGCTTGAATTACCTTGAAATACGGACTTTGGCTGAAGTGAAGCATCCATATTTACGTACAACCAGTTCTGTTAAGTTTGGGCAACAGAAATCACTTGGTTAAGGTGAGAAATGCATATCATCCTTATTGTTAAAAGAAACTGAGCAGACACTTTGTTTGCCTAACCATTCACCTGACCTGCTCCCTAAAGCCCAAAGTACACTTCCAATGTCCGCTCGAGGATCAGCAGGACGTACATTTCGTCATTCACCCATGTCCATCAAAGACAAATATTAATGACCGCTCTGACAGACACGTGAACATTCATGTATGCAGACACCAAATGTGGTACAAAAAGAACCACATTCACATCCGGTGTACATGTCTGTTTTGGAGTATATCCAACCCGGTAGAGGTTTCGTCAGGCTCCTTCTACGGTAAAATAGGTTATTTTGAGCTTTTGAACAAATGGCTGATTCTACTTTAAGGACAGTGAAGACAATTGTGTATTCAGCAGCCACAATCGTGAAGCTCTGCTGTATGTGACTGCATACCTGTCTGCTTGAATGTTTGGTTGTCTACATGTCTACCTGCTTTTTCTGTGGGTTATTCTACCTGTCTTCCTTCATGTCTGTCTGAAAAATGACAGAGTGGTTGGGTGGTGTTGAGATCTGTGTTGTGCCAAACCTAAAATAACCTGTGGTAATACCTGTATGCAGGGAAAACATGCCATTAGTCAGTGTACACAGTGCATGAGGAACAAAGTTAGCAGATTATGTCTCATTATTTTTAAATATTGCACTTTGTCAAGTAGCATGTAGTAAATCTGCCATGTTCGTGATGTGTGAAGACAAACTTTTCGCACAGTTTACCTTCCATATTTTGAGAAACCCATTCAAATGAAAATATTGAGAATCAAATTCTCTAACTTTTGGTTTTGATCGACATTTGGCCAAACTGATTTTCCTTTTACTTTGTCTTTTAGATGCAAAAATTCTTCTTTCTGAAAAGGGGAAGCAGTTTAGAAAGTCATGCAGAATAACAGAGCATAATGCAACGCATTTTCTGTGTGAGTTCTTCTCACAGGGGCTGCTGAAACTGCTTCTTTTGTTCTGTTTCACGCAGATAATGATAGTGGAGCGAGCGACAGAGATGTGATCTTAAACTTGTATAATTGTTAAATACAGAGGAACTGGTTCGTTTCTGCTTCAATTAGCAGGGGAGAGAGCAAATACAGGAGAGGTGATATGTTGCTTATTCACCGCATCACTAAGTACAGACAAACTGGTTCCTCTGTGTTATAGAGCAGAAGTGTTTATAGAGAGAACTGCATGCCACTGTATGTATGCATGCTGTGCAGTTCAGTTGAGATTAGACCTAGGATTAATATATTCAGCAGGACAGGCCTGCCTTCTTCCAAACCTTTCACAGGCTTTTTTGGGATTGTTGCAGCCGAAAATGCCTGATTCCATTTCTAAAGAATTAAAATGCATGTTGCAATGTTTTTAGCGATTTTGTTTTGCAATAAAATTGCAGGAGAAATTTAAAATTTAAAAACCATTTGCCTTTTTTTTTGTAGAATTCATTCAATTCATTAACTTGTTCCAATGAGAATTAAATCACATTGTTTGGAAGGTAAATGAGAAACGTTGCTCAGTGTTTTGCACAGGAATCACAATGATTGGTCAACTTTGTGGAAAAGTTGCAGTGATTGGACAAAATTGTAAGGTTGGGCAGAAATAACAGGGATTGGTTAAATTTGCATTAATTGTTGCGATCATATTCTGGGTGAACCAATCAGGAAAGAAGCAGTAGCCAAAATACTATAATTCAGCATGGTAAAATGAGCAAAACAAAGGAAGGAACAGGGTCTATTTGTTGTCTTTACATTTAGCTCTGAAGGGCCAGAAGCAAAGAACCACTGAATTCACAAAATATGTGGGGCAACACTTTCATTCCATTGTACACACTTCTTTTTTTAATGCAAGAAGAAAGAATTTGTGAATACTAGTTATTTGTGTATTAGTGTAGTGCTCAATATTGTATTGTTAAAGTATCACTTTTTCTCACTGTTGTAGCTCCATGCAATGCATAACATGTGCTCATGCTATGTGATGTGTGAATTCACAGTGATTTCAGATGGAATTAAATGATGAAACATTCCTGGTCAGTAAATGAGCCTGCAGGGCGTCTCCTGCTGGTTCAAAGTGCACCAGCACACAAGGTGACATACCACAGCCGAGAGTCACGAGCAAGGCATGCTGGGTAGAACAGGTCACTAGTGTCCTTCACTGATTTGTTTGCTGAGTAATGACATGTGTCGTTATCATGACAGTGCAGGTCCGCACTCTGACCTTTTACTAATTGAAGCGTGTCAGTTGAAGGTGTGGTTGTTTAGTTTATTTTAAATGTACTTTTAGAAGTAGCATCAAGTGTCCCTAATAGCTTGGATTTGACTTTTTTTAGATTCATTTTTATTTATTTTTTCTGGGAATTAACTATCCTTTTAAAGTCTTATTTCAGAAAACGACCCGTCCTCTTCTGGGTGAACAGTAAAACAACCAGACAGCATGGATATAAAGGGTAGAGACAGACTATGTAAATGATAAAGATGATTCATAACTTCCTGCGGGTGGAGAAGCAACCTCACCTGACTGCATAATAGGATTTGTTCAAACAGGGAGAGTCTGCAGTGTCTCATCTGAAAAGAATGACGCTCCTCTGGGCTGCTGCCAGAGTTATTCAGGGAGGGAGAGTAGCGCTCTTATCACTATGATTTTACAGAAGTTTAGGTTTTTGATTTGATATCTGCAGTCGGGACTCCACACTGGCTTGTTTTTCACTGTGATCATGTGGAGCTTTATTAAATATTATTAAAAAGACAAACTACTTTTACTTAAAGCTGCAATGGTTTATATTTTCAGATGAAAAAAAAATTGGTCAAATGAGTGTAATGTAAAAGGGGTCACTTATAGTAACAAAACCACGGAGAACTCTCACAAACTCTGCAGATCTACTGAGCGTTTTAGCCTCTTTTAGCTCATAGTTTTGATTTTACAGCAAGTTTATAGTGGAAGATCTAGCAGTTAATGAACCAGAGTGAACCTTTGTGTTTGCTGGATGTGGAAATAGGCAGCTGCTTGGTAGCATATTAGCCTGAACAACATTTTTAGGCTGTAATATGACCAGGATGTTTTGCCCGTAAAGTAAATAATTGAGCTCTAAGTAGTTTTCAACAAAATAATCTCTTTTTTAGTCAATTTTCAGTTTCAGTTGTTTTTTGTAACCACCTGACTGTTAATCGTGTTACATAAAATATTTTCTGTGTGTGTGTGTGTGTGTGTGTGTGTGTGTGTGTGTGTGTGTGTGTGATAGACAGAAACAGGGCCTGAAAAAAGCAAAGTCAACAAAAAGGTAGAGCGAGCTGCAGACATGCCCTCCTCACACCTTCCTGCTTATCAAGGTGTGTCTGACTTGGCGAGCGACCACAGTCATCAGGCCCCACCCAGACACACCCTGGGTTTGGAATTACGACTCATCTAACTTGAGTGGGGGGGGGCAACTGGAACCCTGTGGTCCAACCCAACCTCAGGTGTAGTCATGGTTTCTTTTTTCATCATCCTGACTTGACTGAACTTGACAACGTTGTTCTCTTACTGTTAGTCTTTGTGTTAGTTTGTTTATATTGAGTTTCGTATTTTGTACTAGGGCAGTATTAGCCAAAGATGTTCTTTTCAAAGCCTTAATATTAGATAATTAGTTCATGATGATGTAGACAGTTATTGATTTAAAGCTGCTGTAGGTAATTTTTATGAAAATAACTTTTTGTCATATTTGCTGGAACTTTCATTACATCCTGACAGTAGTATAGGAGACAGATAATCTGTGAGAGAATCAGGTTCCTCTGGCTCCTCCTAGTGCCTCTTATGGTAGAAGCCACGTGGCCTGAATGAAAACAACCTATCAGATGGAAAGCTTTTTGGGCTGGTGACTTAAAGAGAGTTGATTGTTGAGTTGCATCCACAGCGTCGATATTTGCTGTGATACTGCCGATTCATTTTTCAAGAGAAAGCTAACTTTATAAAGATAAATTCCTTTTTGTTTTGTTGTTATTTTCCTGGATGTCAGAGCTCACTATCATCCACATTTTAGGTACAAATGTAGCTACATTCTAATGCATCTGATTGTGTGGATGTCAGTTGTGATTTCATCTGCAAATTGACTTTTTGGAGTAGACTTCATTTTGTCATTTTTCCTGGATGAACACAGACTCAAAAACCTGCCTCAAATTGTAATGTAGTCTGTAACAGAGACACATTTATATCTACATATTTACATATATTTTTATTCGGTGTTCAAAGGCTTTACTGTGATCCAGTTTAGTGAAACTTTCGTGCGTGTAGAAGTTGACTGCTCATTTCATATATAGCTTACTTTTTTTTTTCTCCGTCTGTCCACACACACACACACACACACACACACACACACACACACACACACACACACACACACACAAATGAGAGGTTGAGTAAACTGATCAATCAGGCACAGAAACCCTGACAAACTCTGGCAGGATATTAACTAAGAAACTCACATTCTCTCTCTCCCAGCCTCTCTCTCTCTCTCTCTCTGCTTGTCCATTCTGGTCAGTGGGAGGTTGTAGTTAGGGTCATCTCCATGTACACAGAAGTGCAGCCCACCCACTAACACAACACACACACACACACACACACACACACACACACACACACACACACACACACACAAACCCCCTGTGGTTTGAGCTCAGTCAGGAAATTAGTTTTTAGTCAGTCTGTCATCATGAACACTTCTCTCTCTCCAAATCCTGCAGTGAGTATTTTAGAAACATTTTACAGCTCAGGAGTTATTAAATGGCGTCCGAACGTGGGAGAAAGTTTGTCTTCTTAAAGCCGTTAAAGCTAACTACTTAAGCTTGCTACAGTAAGTTACTTGTCAATGGCCTATCAAAAGAATTTTAATGGTAAGTTTCTTGAAGTGATATGTTGGTCTATTTAAAAACACGTAACTACCGTTAGTCTTTTTAATGATTGTGTATTGGGACATTTAGTATGTTTTGGTCATTGTTAAGGCAATGCTACGTTCTTTTCATTGCCTTAGTGATGGAACAGCTAGCTAAACGTGGTCATTTAAAAGCTTCAGAGTGTTAGCTTAAGTTGCTCATTGTAATGCTTTAGTTCTCAAGCAGCTAGCTAGATTGTTGGAAAGATTGTCATCTTAAAGCCTCATTAATTTGCAAATTTTGTTCTATTTAATGTGTCAGTATCAGAACATTTAGCTACACTTGGTTTAATTGAAGCCACAGACATGTAGCCACAGTTAGCTGACGTCAGGACACCATGTTGTGTTTAGCCTCTGGAACTTTTCTTTCCACATTCTAAGACAAATTGGCATCGACTACCACACCTGCTAACAGGAAACGAAACCTTAGTGATTTTTAATAAGGTCCAACAATGATTACTTTGTGAGCACAGAAGAACTACAGTTCCCAGCAGCGTGGGTACGTAATCATAATGTGGTTTTGTTCATATCCTTTAAAGCTCTCTTCTACAGTAAATTTTCCATTTCCAAACTTTTACAGCCCCCTTGACTCTTCTGTCGAGCAATGACGTTAAGCCGCCAGAGGTCTAGGGCTTATGGGAGATGGTGTTTGTTAAACTCATGTGAAATGATTTGGGTTGGTACAGGAATCTTTTATCTTTATTATCATTTAAAATCCTGAGAATTTAATGTTGTTATTCTGACAACCTTAGAAATTACATTCATATACTCCTAATTTGTTGCTGAGAAATGTAATTAGGAAAACAAATTAACAATATAAAAACATAATTTAAAGGAGACAGGGTTGGACAGTAACTAGGAGAGAATTCTAGCATCTCCCATTCCTCTGGCACTATTTTACTTTATAATGAGATTTTTTGAAAAGAAAGGACTTTGTTGGGTCCACTGATTGTCACACGCTTCTTAAACGCTGTATATCAAGACTTTTTTTGTCTTTTGTTTTAACAACTATAAACTCCTCTCTTCTCCCCCAAGCTCCTGTCAATGCATGTAATCTTTCTCAGAGGGATTAAAACACAATGGGCTTGTTTTGATTGCATTTAATCAGACAACACAGACTCACTGTGTCACGAACACCCAGCCCACTCATGTTGTGAATGCATCCTTCATATGGCGAGTGAGGGAATTAATTGCCTGCTGTCCATCTGTAGTACTTATATATGTATGAAGATTGGTTTCCTCCTTTAAGATGAAAACATGCATACGAGCCAACCGGGTGAGCTGCTTCCGCGCAGTCTTACAATGGCTCTCTGTGGTGGGTTTCAAACAATGGTGGGTGGGAAGCTTCTACCACCTGAGAGTCTGTTCAGTAGGCAGACTTATCGCGGTTACCTACACCCTCATCTTCAAAACAATATAGAGCATTTCTGATGTTATCCTAAGAGCACTTTGACGTTTAACTTCTGGAACCAACTTAAACAGTGTTGGAGATGTTCTCCACTTCTGCTTCAACAAGAAGGAACATTTCGGTTTTGTAGTTTTTTTTGTTTTACTTTACCTTTTTGTTCTTTTTTTCTACAAAGTCAGTGTTTGAACTTGTACTTGCTGCCAATCATTCTGCTTCAGACACAGACTAAAGCAATCCAACATTGTAGAGGATCATGTTTTTACCTGACCCCATGCTTCCTGTCACTCACCTGACACGCTGACAGGTGGAAATAAAAGTCTCCTTCAGGACGCAATCCCTAAAAGAACACGTCACCTGACAAACAGCACTGTCAAGCTAGGTGTAAATGTAGAGGTTGGATTTTGGAATGTTAGAGTCACTGCTAGTCTTAATAAACAAAAGATGAAATATCTCTTTGTTTCATATAATCACATCACACAGTACACTTTAGCTTAGTTCAGATTTAGATGTATTGTTTTTCAGTGCTGAAATAATTAGTTGACTCATTGATTAGTCAGTTGAAAAAGTCTTAAAAAATAGTCATGCTGTAAGAACTACAACATGAAACCGACATTGAACCAAAACCAATTTTCCTTCATAGTCTTCATAAATGTTTTATCACTGTGGACATAAAATAGGTCTTAAATTGCAATGGTCTCCATTTGGTCTTAAAAAGTCTTAAATGTAACTTGTTGGAACCTGCAGAAACCCTGTCTTCATATCGACTAATGCTGTCATGGTTCATAGGGGCTTATCTGATGGTGTCATCTGACGTCCACATAAACTGGGTGTGTTGAGTTTGAGAGACATCTGTGTTTACCAGGCAGGGAATATCCATATTATTCTAATAATGCTATTTCGATCATACAGTCTCCAATGTTTCCCATCTTTTATTCCAGCACTGCACTCACAGAGCTAGACAGATAAACCCTGACGATAACTAGCGTGCCTTGTTGCGTCCGCTGATGTCACCACCAAACAGTTGTGTGCGGCTATTTTGGCCTCTCTCATCATTCAGGAGCAGGAGTCGCTACATTTCTCTCCCATCATTCCTGTTTCTCCCCATTCCACAACAAAGAAAGAGTTTGCTAAAAGTATCAGAGGAGGATGTTTAGCAGGTTGGGTGTTGCCCTAATTGTAGATGACGATGGTATCTGGACACTCAGGTAAAACAATTTGTAGAATGTTCTTCAGACATTCGACAGCCAAAGTGCACCTTTAGAGAACAGAGATTGAGCATATTTTTTATAAATAAGAAGTTTTCACTATGTCAGCAGCCAGTAGACTCCCAGTGGGGTTTGGTTGCTGCCAATGCAATGTTGTGAAACATAAGGCTGATTTCCTGTATGAGGGTTACTGTGATGAAAGTTTATAAAATAACAAAAACTGCCTCTCTCTCTTTAAAGCATCCAGAGTTCCAGAGAAACAGAGAGGACTTCCCTGCTTCGCTCGACAAACTACGGCAGTTGATAGAAGCCAAAGTTCACATCCTACAGTCCCCCATCACTGAGGAGCAACAGGTAAATGTAAAATCATTCTCAACTTAACAAATGCTGAGTATGGCTGGAAAGAGACTGCATTTAGGGGTGCATCATACTGCAAGTGCTCGATATAATAGGATAATTCCTATTTAATGGTGAATGATAAAGGTAACGTTTTCCAGTTGGACAGATTTTAATCGTCCAGCACTTTCCTCTTTAATGAGTTAAAGCTCCACAAACACAGCTGAAGGTGGACAGAAAGTGTTTCAGAGCAGCTTCACTGGGGTCTGAAACATGACGCCTCCAGTTAGAAACAGTTAGATGATCATCAACGGTGCAGAGGCATCAAGTGTCATTCTGTGTTTGCTGGCGTTGAAGCGCTGTTGTTTTTATTTTAACTTGATGTTTTTAAACCATGAATCTTTGCTCGAGGGTACAGGCCTAATTGCTCAACACTGCCTTAACTGCATTCCTGCTAACAGTCTATACAGGGATTTGTTTTTATTGGCACTCTCTTTGTGTGATGCACTTGACTTTCTTCTCCACTTTTGATGGTGAGAATCTGCCTGTCTGTCTCTCTTTGTCCCTTTCTTTACCCTTGTTGTGGATCTTTCCTGAGGCCATGTCCAGAAAGCCGGTTTAAATCCACTGTATTCCTCATCTCTGTTCAATAAGGGTCATTTTTCACAAGGCTTAATCACTAAACATTTGATATATCTGCCGATATAAGCTCATTGTAGATATATCTGTATCGACGTACCCGTCAGCTGATAAGTGACTAAAACTGAAGAACAGAAATGCCAGATAAATATTCTGACAGTGTCACCATTCTATTGCTCGTCCACTAGTGAAAGAAATGTCTTTCAAGCACAAACATGTTCTCCTTGAATCTCTTATTTATGTCTGTTGAAGTGAATAATTATAATGTCTGAAGAGACAAATATTATTCAGCCACTTGTAAGCTTCAGTGCGGATAGTGAGGACTAAAATGTACATTTGAAAAACAAATCAGATTTGGCTGTTGTGTGAATAGTGCCAGTTTGTCTTTCAGACTGAGTCACATGGACACAGATAGACAGAGCGACAGACGAAGGGGAGGATGGGGGTGATCATTGCGTTGTGCCAGGATGACTCAGTCGGTCTGTTGTCTTTCAGCCCACAGCCGCTCGCTGAAGGACAAAGAGTTCAGACTCAGGACCAGATTAGACGTCCTACTCCAACTTTAGCTTTACTCATTAAGTCCTCAAGTGCCTTTTTTGGTTTCTCGTCTATCCTTCACCACTTTGTGTCTATCTGCTGATCTACCTGTCTGTCTGTCTGATGAGTCTGTCTACTCCAACTTTCCTCCTTCAGCTGGTGATTCATCACTCTCTTCTGTTTAACCCAACATGTTGCTATGTCTGACAAACGGAGACAGCAGACTACTCAGAGCTCAAGTGTAATATGGGTACATTCTCATATCAAATCCCCTCTAGACATTAGATGATAACTTATGTCTGTTTTGTCTTTTTATTGTCAGCACACAGTTTATTTATCTTAGATTATGGTTGTAAGGGTATTTCCTTTCACCCTGGTAACAAAAGGAGGATTCTTTATCTGAGTGTGTTGTTCAGAGAGAAAACCACTTTAAATCCAGCCTGGATACGACGCTGTTATTGCCCAGCAATGAAAGTGATCGGCGTGCAGCAACTTTATTAGATTTGCTCCCTGCGTGGGGAAATGGTAGTAGAGGTGCACCTAATAACATGGTAAACCACTATTTATTAGACTCCTAGAGTCTAATGAAGTCTCATTGAGTCTAATGAATGCTATGCTAGCAGCTAGCCCTGCAAGGCCACTCGCCTTGTGACTTGTTATTTTTATGTATGCTAGCAGCTCTTGTATGGCTGTACAAGGTAAATGCTAATGTCTGTATGGCAACATGCTCAGAATGACAGTGCTACGTCCTGATGATGGTGCTAGATGGAAGGTTAAAGGACCAGTGTGTAGGATTTAGTGGCGTCTAGCAGTGTTGTTGCAGATAGCAACTCAGTCACTTCACCCTCCTCTTCCAAGCGCAAGGTTATACGCTATTTATAGCAGGCTAATTGAGCAAACACACTGATGCTCATGATAACATGCTAATTTACTGAATGTTAGGCTACGGCCAGCTATGAACATACTGAACACCTGATCATGGATCAGTGCTGAAGTGTTTGCTTTATAGTTGGCCATTATTTTGTGGACCTTCTGTAACTTCTCTGTCCTCCTGTGATCAGGGTTCGGTGTGCGAGGAGAACCCAGGGAGAGGAGGACTGTGGAAGTTTGCAGCTTTGAGTAAAGAGCTGACCTTTCACCTCCAGCAGCTGCAGAGACAGACAGAGCAGGAGCTCAGCAACATACACACACAGTGAGTTAATGACGTGCTGTGCTCTCAGTAGAAGGAGGCTAAAGTATGCTATGTACATGAGAGGGCACACAGAGCCTTCATTTCTTTGCAGTAGTCTGTTCCCTCCTCAGAGGATACTTCCAGTGTAGCTCAGGCACACTGCTGCAGGCTGGATGTTAGTAAGCCTATTACTACTCCACAAACTGCATTATATGATCATCAACTCTCCAAAGGTTGTTCATAAAATGGTTTTTCTGGTGATAAGAATTAGCTTATGACTCTCTGTTGAGTCTTGATTAATGATTAATATTGATTTTGCAAGCAGGAAATACAGTCAGGTTAACACTGATCAACAACATAAACACCATACACAAAATTCACTCATTTCATTCACTCAGTCACATTTTTTTGTTAAGTTTTAAAAGTTTTTTTCAAATATTTTATATATTCCTAAAAACAATACACTGTAAATGTTGAATATTGGCAAAATACCCACTTCTTGCTTCTGAAACTGGACCCTGCTCTTTATAAATCAGGAGCATGTTATACAGTGTTTGAACATGGGAGTAGGAGGCAGCTCCGTGTTGGTTTGTGGGGTTTTGTCACAGAGCTGAAACACGAATGTGGGAGTTTCACTGTATCTCATAACAGCAGCAGGTTCTGCTCGGCTGGAGAAAACAACAGGATCCTGCCTGCCTCTGTGTGTGTGTGTGTGTGTGTGTGTGTGTGTGTGTGTGTGTGAAAGACAGAAAACGAAAGTGAATTGTTCTTCCACAGTTCACACATTAGTTTTTGTGTGTGCGTGTGTGTGTGTGTGTGTGCGTGTGTGTGTGTGTGTGTGTGTGTGTGTGTGTGTGTGTGTGTGTGTGTGTGTGTGTGTGTGCATGTGTGCGTGTGTGTGTGCCTGCTCCTGTAAATCTATCTTTACAAGGACAAAATTGAGCCTTTGAGCTTGGATTAAGTTGTTACATGTTCATGAATATCCATGCTCAGATCTCTTTTTTTTATTTTTCTTGTGTTTGTACTTTTATTCACTTTTAAGCTTGTGTAAATTTTGATTTGATTGTTTAAAAAGTCTATGAAATGTTGTCATTAGCATGCATCGATCTCATAATGACAGACACACTGTCATGGTGTACATGCTTCATATATGTAACACATAGTTCCTACTGTAATATTCAGAATCAGAAATACTTTAAATACTTTAATAATCCCCGGGTGGAAATTACTTGTGCTGTGTACAGATTGAGAACTCACAAACAGCTCTGAGCTGATGTGATAAAAAATGATCAAAGCTGATGCTGCACTCTCGATCATCTGTGTGTCCATACAGGGGGTGAGGGAAAAGTCTTCACTCAGCGTAATTACAGCCTACTGTATCACTCTCTCTCTCCACACAAACCAACAGTGACCTGTTAAAGGTGCAGTCAGCGATTCCAAATTTAGCTAATATCTCATCCGTTTGTGTGTGCACTGAAAAGTAATCAGGTGTTTGTACACAGCGTCTGTAAATGGGAAAACAAACAAAAGATTCTCTTACTGCGTTGCCTTTTTCTCGTCCATTTTAGAAACATATTTTAGTGTACTGTTTAACTGTAATACAAGAACGTGTGTGACCAGACAAGCCGCCATTGTTTCCTGCTACGGACAAGTCACAACTGTGCAGCCAACTCGCCGTACTTCTCCACCTCTGGCTCTGAAAACCGTCATGGCAACAGACATAATGCCAAACTCGAGGCTTTAAAATAGTACTTATCGGCCATTATCCTGAGCAACCCAAACTCCAGAACTTCAAACAACCCATTAAAAAACCTGTGTGACATCACAGATGGTACGGCCATCTTTTTTGTCACTTTGCAATTCTATTGTGGACATCAGGCTGGCTGGTGAAACACTGAAAGTGTCTAAAAAAAAGTTAGCCACTGAAGTCCTTTCTATACTAACTGTGAGAAAGTCCCGGTGGATTTTTCAGATTTTGTTACCACTTGTGCTGTGTTGTCAGTAAACGTTCAGATGGTAGTAGGTGGCTGCCGCCTCACCCTGTTCGCTCATACTCTCTGTGCTCCTGCCATGATGAGCAGTTTGGCAGAACAACACTTCAACTGGTCTCACTTCTGTCAGACAAGACAAGCTGAAACACATCTCAGGATTCAAGGTGTGCCAGCGTGCAACACACACACACACACACGCGCGCACACACACACACACACACACACACACACACACACTATTCTGACGATATTCCAGGAAATCTCCTAATTTCCCAGTAACATAGGTTCTCACCGCCAAGACTGATCGGCTCCTGTCACAGAACGGATCAAAGGCTTCATGAGAGAAGATGAGTAGCTCTCTTAATAAAAAAGCGGTATATGTCTCCATCATGTTGCCCTGCCCACTTCTCATATCCACTTGGCTTACTGGAAGAAGACGTCACCCTGCTTTCATTTTACACGGGTTTTCCTTGGCTTTGAGGGAGGCTTATGTGGGAATGTCAGCGCCAACACAGGGATGGGTTTTGTTCCTGAGAAGAGGATAGAGCTACTCCCCTGCAACGTTTAGGAACGCAGATAAGGAGAATCTTTTTTTTTTTCTAAGTGGACCTTAACAAGCTGCAGGAATCAAGCAGCTTTCACGCCAAGAACTTCTGGAACAAAGCTCTACTTGAGTTCAGTTTCTTTGTTGAGGTGATAATGGCGCCTTTTAAACTAGTCTAACACAAAATAGTCTTCTGACAAGAGAGCCATGCTGCTGTTTGTTAGTAGGAAGTGAGAACCTAATCCAAACCAAGCAGTAAAGTCTCAGTGGTCTTTGGTACCAAACTTTTCTCACACCAAGCGAGGTAGAGTGTAGGATGAAGAGCTTGGTTTACAGTCACTATAGTTACTTTGGTTTTTTATACTCTTTCTTTGATAGTTTACAATAATTACTTCCCAAAAAATCAAATAAAATGATCATTTTGAAAATCATCCCTCCATTAAATTGTTATTGAGGCTTACAGACAGGAATGTTTGGGGGTGGGTTTGCCTTCATTGACAGATCAGAACGACATAAAGAATCTGGTCAATTTTCAAAACAAAATACCCTGTGCAGACTTAAAAATGAAAATTTAAAGGAAAAATTACAAAATCAACATAATATAAGCAAATAAACAAAATCAAGCAGGCAAAATGCTCTGCTTATGAAACACTCCCACTGGGGTATGAAGATTGCGGTATGTCGAAAGGAAGAAAATAAAAATATTTATAAAATATTTATATAAAATAAAAAAGTGGAAAGTTAGAAAGAAGTTAGAAAGAAGGGACATTGACATCTTACCTGTGGGGTTTACTATCTCATAGGTCATCATACCTATAGCTTCACCCATTGTGTGCATTCACAAAAAACTTTCTTCTCTATTAATTATCTCAAATATGGAACACTATCCTGCACATTTGCATTACTATTTTCAAGTATATGCTTTGTATTAGCTTGTTTACATTTTTCTATAATGTGTGTTTTTGAGAGATTTATATTAATATGTGCATTAAGGCCCTTTTTGCAGCATTTATACGTAGTAAAATCCACCATATTTGCAGTGATGCATGTTTGGTCCAAAAGTATGTATTTTATTAAAAGTTTTAAAAATGTTAGCTGACCATGTGAAGGCCTGCATGATTAAAATCAGATTTTCAGTGAGCACAGAGAAACTTTCCACTTTCAGCAGATGAATGTGAAAACATCCTTCTAGTGTCACAGACAGCATTCAAACAGCACACTATAGGGACAAGAAGAAACACTGAATAATGAGTGGAGGGGAGCTTTAAGCTCTGTTTCATTTGCAACATGAACTCAATACAAACAGTCGATATATAGAAATGAAACAGTAAAAACTTAAACTCCTCTTTCATTATGGCTGACATTCCTTTCATGTTTGTTTAACTGCTTTCTCAGAAACTATTTTATGAATACACATTGTGGTTTTATTACTGGAAGCGTCCAGAGCAGCAGGGTGGGTCACATGGGTTTTCCTTTAACACAAGCCCTTGAACTTTGACCTTCCATCCTGTGGAGTGGGAAACACCCAAGTAAAAAAGAGTTTAAAAAATAATGTTTGTAAGTAAACTAAAATTGAAGTAGTAGAAGAGGCATCTTAACCCTTTGAACTGTGCAACAGAAATGCTCCGCCAGTGCCTACATTGGTATTTTTTCTTATTGTGATGTCGTTTGATGATTCATATCTCTAAAATATGTACAACCTAAGCTAAAAGGTTATACAAGTCCATAATTAAAGGTTTGAGAAAGTATTGAAATTGAGTCATATATATATAAAAAAATACAATCAATTTTTTCAGCAAATTTGACTAAACATAAAAACAACGTCGTGATTCAAAAGATTTCTATATGTAGAAACATGAAAAAAATATATCTCCGTAAGTTATTTGAACTGTGTACATTTTTTTGTTTTTTGAGCAAAGTTTAATTTATCTTTTATTTTTTTGCTTTCGAGTTGAATAGAATTTTCAATGGTGTGAGCAGCTCGGGCTGAATTCTGTTAAGCTTCACTGTATTGGGCTGATCCAAACCAAATACAAATAAAACTAAAACTACTGTATCTGCACGTATAGATGCCATTAGGACGGTTGAACTAACCCTTTATAAGTAACATTCAGATATACTGTAAGAACAGTAGCACAATACAAATAACTAACTTAAACCAGATTTGTTTTAGATTTCTAAATATTGACAATGGTGCAGATATTCTGCCTTAGAGGTTTAATGAAGTATCTTACAACAGACCTGAAGTCCTGACCTGCTCCATTTGAAAACAACAAGACATCCTTTATTATCTGCAGCAGTGCATGATGGGCTGAACGCTCACACACAGCAGTACAAACCAACATAGACTCAGCAGCACACAGTGGAATAGACTCAGTCTGATTGTGACGGATTATGTGTTGTTTGGTGGTATTTTCCCATAGATAGACAGAAACAGAGCCTGGTTATGCAAGGAGAGCCCAGCATGTTGCCAAGACTAACAGGCGGACTGGCAGTTTGGAAAAACCCCAGCTGAACTCCGTCAACCCTCTCCTCGCCTTCATCTTCTTCTCTAAAGGATAATCTGGTCATTCCTCTTCTTGGCTTTTAAATCCTCAGACATCGACCATGAAATCAGTCAACAAGGTGGAAAAGCTCAGACCCCTCACTGATGCATCCTGTTAAAATCCAAAGATTCATTTTGGTCCTTATAAAAAAAAAGCTTAATTTCCTTTTGTGGGACGCCAACACCACAAAGGTCAGAGGTCACAGTGGCCTAAGAGAAGAAGATGATTGTGTATACATATAACGACTTATTACATGTGTGCAGAGGAATGAGTAACATGTCTTTCTCCTGGAAAACCTGCTGCCAAGGTTCCCCTGAGCAATGCACGCACACTTTAAACTGCTGCTGCAGCTGGTCAGTGACCTCCCGAAGGAAGTAAAGGTTCAATTTAAAGAAATAGAGGTCAATTTAAGTAATTCTTTGTTACATTCTCTATATTCCCACTTTTCTTCTTAATTTCTTTTTTATTAGTTTTTTTTATTCCTCTTTCAGTTTCTCTTATTTGTTTCATTTTTGTTTGCCTTTCTTCTTTTTTACTTTTCTTTTTCTCTTTAATTTGCCAGTTTCTCTTTTGTGTCTTTCTTATTGATTTGGACATGCAGCAGGGTTGTGTCATAGAACAAATCTCGACATGATTTCTCATCCGCTCACCCCGCTCTTCATCAGTATCTGTATTTCCTCCCCCTCAACATGTCAAAACATTTTGCATTCCTCTCACTCTTTTTTTCCTCCTTTCAGTTTTTCTTTTTTCAAGACGTTGATGTCTTATTTTCCCTCCTCTCCCTCAGCTGTTTATTATTTTCCTTCAAGACTTTCTGCTCTTTCTCACCCCCTCTTCCCCCGTTTTTCTAAATATCTTTCCATCACTCCTCTTCTTCGTCCTATTCTTCATTTACACTCTTTTTTTCCTAACAGCACTTTACTTCTTTTTACACTTACAAAACAGATTTATTTGTAGGTGCAAATATACACGTAGAAAGTTGTGACACAAACAATATGAAGTAGAGGCAGAGACATTAACACTGCTGTTCATTTACATACAGGTCTATAGCATCACCTCTGTCCATGATAGAAACACTGTGGAGTGGATTTTACTCATCAAAATGGATTCTTTTTGTGCTATAAATACGTGCAGGCATGTACATGCTGGGTAACCTCGACACAGTGAAAATTACATATGTGACATGCTGCAAGTGGTGAGATACATTAATGTAAAAAATAAATAAATAACACCCACACATTTTTCACCTGCAATTATGGAGTGAAATGTGTTTGTCACATACATTCAAGCAATTATGGAGCCCTATTCACGCTTTTCTGTACGTAAGCACCTAATCAGAACACATTGACAGCTGGCACAGTGTGTGTGTGTGTGTGTGTGTGTGTGTGTGTGTGTGTGTGTGTGTGTGTGTGTGTGTGTGTGTGTGATTTTTGAATTGTCAACAGCACACACACACACACACACACACACACACACACACACGGATATTCATTGGTAATTACTGTCTCCTCACACCGCTGGATGATGTTTTCCGTCACACGCAGTGTTTTAATGAAGCCGTTTGATTGGTCAGGATCATTTTGATTGACAGGTGACAAAGTAGCTCGTTTGCGTGAAGCTTCAAAGTGCTGAAATCTCCTCCAGATTCCTCTCAAGATGTTCATTTCTTCTAAACGTCGAGCTGAAGTTCTGAGTTGAAGTTTAAATACGGTGAGATTTCCCATAATCCAGCAGGAATTAGGCCTGTGGTATGCTACATACCGGTTGCTTTGGTGTTGATGTTGCTGCTCAGGTGAATCACGTTATATTTCTACCCAAACCTTTTGTTGTTGTTGTTGTTGTTGTTGTTGTTGTTGTTGTTGTTGTACAACAAACTACAAATAATTAGAATAGAAAATGTAGAGAAGTGAATGAAAGAAGGGAAAATATTTAATTCTCCTGAGTCTCCTTTCTCTGAGACTTCCTGTGTCCAAGCCCTTCAGATTTATTTATTTATTCATTTTTGCTTAATAGAAATAATATTGAAATTAATAAGCAAGTGATTCATTTTTCTCCGGTCTAGCCAGGAGTGTAACCTTGAATCTCCATACACACATTGTCATGTTGAACGTAGTGTTACATGGACAGTGAGGCTGCACAATGAATCGAAATATTATCCAAATCACAGAACTCCAATTTTTGATCAAGGTAAAATGTGACGATCAGCATTCTAATGAAGTACTGTAGTGCTGCAGAGATCCTCTGGCCTACAAATCTTGTTCTCCAGATGTAAGGAAACATATTTGTTTGCTGCAGACCCAAACAAATGTCACATCAACATGATTTTAATACTTTTTCAGTGAAAATGAAATTTGTGATGGAAAACTTATCGTTCCCACACTAATCGAGAATCATCACAATATCTGACAAAATATTCACAATATGATTTCCATATTGTGTAGCCCTAATGGAAAACAGCCCCAGAATGCACTAAAGCAAAAAAAAAAGAAAAGCCATGTTTCTGAGGGTTTTCAACAAGGACACTGGGATAATTAGTCTTTCTCTTTTTATTTCTTATTACTCTGTAAAATACTGTAAAAAAAAACGCTTCACACACACTTTCAAGATGCTCTAGGCAACTGGACACATGACTCTCCAATGAACAACAATAATGAACAACAGCGGTCTGAGATCAAATGTTATCATACTCGTAACTGAACTCTTTTATGTGCAATGTGATAATAATTTGAATCTTGAGAGCAGGAAAAAAGTGTTGCACACACCGGCTCCATGTGTATTTCTCTTTTATTTAACTGATGATGTTTCATCCTTCCAGCCTTCTTCAGGATCAACAATTATTTATTTTGATGAGTAATTCAGTGGAATTCAGCGGTTTTCAGCAAAATCACATGATTTTATCTTACAGATATACAAACGTCAGTTGTCCAACATTTTAATTATTTTGAGCAAGCTGTAATTTTAAAGTATCTTGTGTGGCCTGTGAAGAATTTGGTAAAGGCACAACACAGCACATTGCATATGTTTGATTATTATGTCTTTGCATATTTCCATACTGTGCCATGTCCATTTTGAAAGTGATAAAAAAAAACAAATACATTGTATATTTTAAAGAAGAGGCATAATTTTTTTCTTATGTGACAAAAAATAAATTAAAAAATTGCAAACTAAACTGCTGAAAAATAAAATAGAATTATACTGACTGTGTTGGAGCCATATTGAGTTTTTGAATTGAAATAATTTGAAGTAAGAGGGATGTTTTGAGTTGATTTATGATATTTTGATTTATGAAAAAAGAAGAAATGTGATCATTTAGTTTATTTACCTTTAAAATTTGATCATCTTAAAGACACTGAGATTAACCATGTACCTGTTCTTCCTGATAGAGACGCTGATAGGTAGCCTTTAAGTACGGTACTGAAATGCTGGTGTGTGAGTTAGATGGTGGAGAACGACAGGGAATTCATTAAAATCTCGGAATCAATCAAAAATAAATGATATTCCAGTTACTTTGAACAGGCTATATCTCTGTGCGTGCTTTAACTCCAGGCTTTATAGAAGAGAGGTTAGATTAGTCACTTCCGACTGGTTCTCATACGTAACTTCAGTTCTGTTTCCTGTAATGGATGTTGTGTTCGTAAAAATTAGTGCAGACTACCGAACCTGGACCTCAAATATTTGCTTTTTCTTTGGTGAAATATTTCCTAAATTGTAGATGTTGTTTTGGAAACAATATGAACAGTTTTTGAATAATATCCAGCACCAGTCAGTGATGAACATAAACAGATAGAGGACTGCTTCTTTTAATAAGAGTCAACTGTATTCAGTGTTTGACTGAACTGTTATACAGCCTTTAGAACATTTAAACCATATTAAAATATTATGATAATTATACGAGTCATCCCACGCTTATATATTTAATTGACATTTTCTTCATCAAATCTACTTTCTGTTCCAGCAGGACATAGAGAATGTAGAGATCACCGCCGTCTTTCAGGTTTACTTCACATTTCTGTCCTTCTCCTAACAGTCTTATAACACACACAGTGGAGTGAGTAGGCCTCCTTGAAAAGCTCATTAACAGAATGTTAATATATTTCCCAGAGGGCCTTTGTGTTTTTGTGTCGTTGTTTGTGTCGTTTCTGCTAATTTGTCTTTTCTCTACACATTGATGTCACTCCTTCAGTTAGTTCATCAAAGGCTTCCCTCAGATGAGCCTCCTCTTCTTCCTCACAAACAAAGCACTTCTCTGCCTCTTATCACCTGCTGTTCTGACGCTCTGCTGCAGAGGGTTAGTGCCTCCCAGTGGACACACAGTCAGCTGCACTCTGAGCTCTCACTGCATCACTGTACTGGTTAATATATATGAATAGAGTTAATGTGAGCTCATATGTACACAGATAGAATCTTTATTAATAAATACTGGTATTATTCCCCTTCTTAGTACCACAGTTATTGTGTTGCTGTTTCTACTACTGCTATAGGCTAAACTAATACTACCACAACTATGGTTCCGACTATGTTTAATACTACTGCTAATCTACAAACCACTTCGGTACTAATGCTACTAGCTTTACAGTAGATGTGTCTTTGCAGTAGTAGCGGTGGTGAATAATGGAATGTATTCCTGATATACAGTAAACAACAGTACATGGTGGTGTGACTCCTGCTGTGTTCACAGTCATGACTTGTATTGAATATTTGACTGCTGTTGACTTTAACAGGGAGCATTAATCACTGACTCTGTATCAGCTGTTGAACTCTGTGTGTATCTATGAAAACACGGCCGTGTTTGTCCAAGGAAGGAACTGTGTGATATGAGCCCGTCAGGGATGTTTGATGTGGGAAAGTTGCTGCTTCGGGTTTCCAGACCTGCAAAGACTGCTGGGATGGAAAGTGGAGTGAGACCAAAATAAAGATGTTTAAAAGATGCAGTGAAAATGCGATGCTGTATTTACTGTCAGTGTTTTCTCAGGCAGCTCTCTCAGCTGAACAGAAAGGTCAGTCCTGGCCGCTTCTGTTCTTCTCACTGAATGCAGGAGCTGCTCAGGTTGTCTGTTCAGGGAAACTATATAAACAGCAGCATCTGAGGGGTAAAAGATCCCATTGTGTGCATTCACAACAAACTTTCCTCTCCATTAATTATCTCAAATATGGAACACTATTCTGTACATTTGCATTACTCTTTTCAAGTATATGCTTTGTGTTTTTGAGAGACTTCTTTTCATATTAATATGTGCATTAAGGTCCTTTTTGCAGCATTTATACGTAGTAAAATCTACCATATTTGCAGTGATGCATGATTGGTCCAAAAGTATGTGTTTTATTAAAAGTTTAAAAGATTTTAGCTGACCGTGTGAATTGTATTTGAAGAGCTCAGGTGGGAGCTTTTTGAACTCAATGTTTTTTTGTTTGTTTCGTCAGACTGTTGCAGATTGAAGGCCGTCAGCAGCTGCTCGCCACTGAGCTTTCTAATCTTCGGGAGAAGAAGAAACAGACTGAACAGGAGCTGCAGAGAAACTCCAGCCTTCAGGCGTCCACTGTAAGTGACCACAGCAGGAAACTGATATCGTACACACTGCTCTCAGTGGCTTAAAAAAACACAAACAGAAAATGTCATCATGGCGAAACATAAGTGTATAAACCTTTATCAAAATGTGATTGTTGGTGATATTACAAATGTTACACATACACACTGAAATGTGATGACATATAAACATTTATTAGGTGGCTGAGATACTTCTACTACTACTACTACTAATCATAATCATCATAATCATAACCATAATAATAACCTTAACCTTTCCTAACAATGTTACAAAAGGTACACACAAACGTGCATTTCAGTGTGAGTAGAAGCATAACCTTCCAGAGTAAAACATCAGGTAACAGACACAATACAAAATGCCTGCAGAAAAAAGAATAAAACACATTTACAGTACAAAAAAGCACATTTAAAAGTATATAAAAGTGAATAAAATGACTTCTGCTACTTCTCTTTTCCTTCAGTCAACTTCCTGACCACCTGACCTGAGAGTCACATGGTCATGTGCAAAATGTGTTGCCAAAAAAAAACCAATTCTGTGTTTATTCCTACACAGTTCACAATAATATCTTTAAAATCAATATATTGACCAGAAACTTTACTGTTAATATACCACTTTTAGAGCTTTCAACTGCCTCCCGTAGTCATTATTTGCTGATTTAGACCATGAGACGCAGTCACACATACTGATCCTAAAGTAAAGTGTTTGCTTAAGCGTATTGGCAGGACAAGAGGAGACAGGAACAAACTGAATCAGAACAACCAGTTTTAAGTAAACCAATGAGATTGCTGCATTTCCACAGAGCAGCGCCCATTAAGCTGATCAATAAAACTGTCGTCCATTTTTTTCCTCACAGTTTCAGCTGTGTGCTTGTCGCGAGCTCCAGACCTCCATCACCGAGCATTTGCTCCAGTCAGAGAGGCTGGTGTTCCAAGAGGAGGCACTGAGCACGCTCCGTAATCTGCTGACCCAAGACCTGCAGAGGTACCAGGAAGAGACGCAGAAACTGACCTGCTTCACACAGAAAATACTCAGACAATCCCACAGGTACCCAACTCCTCAACCTGGTCAGATTAGCTTTTGATTTATTTTACTTTATTCCACTGTCTTGTTTCAAACATTTTAACTTTATGTTTTTCCTTCAGGTCGGAGGAAACATTCAGCAGCAGGCAGAGTGACCGCGGCATGCAGGGAAAGAACGAGACAGAACAAGAAAACAACATGGTACAGTTCAACCCTAAACTCACTGCATCCATAACTCCTCTCTGATCTGTTGTCTCACCTCGCTTCAGGATGCTGTCACAGTTTTATCCGCTTTCTCCTAAAAAGCACGGTCTGACTGTACGTATTGTTTGTTTGTTGGTGTATTTTCTGGGCATAATGAACCAAACTAACACACCTAACCCCGAGATTCAGCTAAAACTCAAGATACGGTAGCTCTTTCAGTCTTTTTGAAATCCCACCGAGACATTTTAAATTCCTGACCCAATCAGAATGCACCTTGGACAAAAATACAAGGAACACTATGATTGGTATGGGTATAATCCCACTCTGAAGACTTTTCAAAACAGTGCTTAGGAAATAGACAATCAAAAATAGTACTCATAGATGCATAGTAGTAGTACGCTGCATATACTTACTTGTACAGATACTTTACTGCTCTACTACTAAAATCAATAGGAATTACAAACGCAAACCAATACAGGTGGGGAGGCAATCCCATAGTGCTGGAGCTAAATCAGTAAAAGCACAGCCCTCTTTTTTTTTAGCCTAGACCAGGGGACATTTAGGAGCAGTTGGTCAGCAGATCTGAGTTATCTTGCTCAGAAATATAAGAGGGCTTGTGCCATGAAGGGGTCTGAATGTGATCAGGAGGATCTTGAACTGAATTCTGAAGAGGAAGCCAATGTAATTGTGCAAGAAAGGTGCCCTCTTTGTCAAAAGCCTGGCTGCTGCATTCTGGGATAGGTTGAGATATCTGCAAATGCTGCTTGTTTTATATTTAGATATATATGTAAGACTACTTTCTCTGACACGGCGCAGCATTTTCTCCCAGTCGTGGTCGTAATTACATGCAACAAGGAGCGATCTGGGCCATTTGTTGATCTGAGGCCGAGGCTGTAACGTTCTGTGGGCCTCTTCAAGTGGTGGAGCACCATCAAAGTCAAATAACTCCTCATAACAGCGGTGGGGTTCAGGCCCTCTTCCCCTTCAGGAAGTGTTATATTTGTGTCCTCCTAAGGTGACACAGTGTGCCATGTTTCTCTAGCCCCACGCTCCAAATCCTGTATAGTCTTACTATGGCTATTGTTACTGGTCTGAGTGGAGGCTATACAGAATTGGTAACACCACATGACTTTCAAATTTGTTATTTTTATTAAAGCAAAAAAATCACGTAGTGGGATCTTCCAGTTGGATAGCCTAGATCTCAGTGATATCACTGCTTAAAGCACACGTTCTATTCTGCCAGCAAAGTTCGAGTCATCGTCTGTCAATGCCATTTAGTTCCTGAATTGTATTAGTTTTAGTCTACTTTCAGTTCACTGAATATCAGAAGATTTTATTCGGCAAAAATGGTTTACAGGTTTAGTAAGTTTAGTTTAGTGTAGTGCATTATTTAAATGCATATCTCCTCCCTATCACACACAAAGAGATCTGATTGGATCTCTTCCCAACTTGTCTAACTAACATTTTCATCAATTTTTCCCTCGTTGATGAAAATGTCAATAGATTTAGTTTTTACCATCATAAATGAGTTTTTATTTAGTTATTGTCTAGTTTCCATCAGTGAATAAAATGAAATCATTGACAAGTTATTAGTCAATAAAATTAGCATTGCGTTGTGTTACATATATTTGGTTTCAAGTCTGCAACAGTATCGAGGCCCGCGGTTCCACGCTGCCACTCCAACATGGCTGCGAGTGTGTGCGTGTGTTTGTCTGTGTGCGTGTGTCTGGCATTGGTCCAGCTGTTGTCAGTCTTCCTCAGACAGTCGGAGTGGAGACAGAGGAAACATCTGCCTGCTCATCTGGCTCTGTCTGTCACACACACACAGATGCAGACCTACACACACACACACACACACACAGACACACACACACACACACACACACACACACACACACACACACACACACACACACACACACACACACACAAACACACTTTTAGCATCTTTGCCTTAAAAACAAAACAAAAAAAAGACTCATAATAGACTGACACGGTTGTGACAGGAAACGATGAGGGAAGAAACCTGGTTTGGAGTATTATTATAACAGGAAACCTGTCAAAGTGTCATCACAGTTTAACTCGTGAAGCTTAAACACAAACAGCAGACAGGCCAGCTGCCAACACGCTGCATCTCCCGCACAGAAATATAACATCCATCCAGCTCATCCTCCTCAGTTTGGACAGATCGGAATTGAAAAATACGATTTTTCAACAGAAATTAAAAGTGAAACTGCACCAAAAATCTGAAATACTTTATGTTTGCTTCTTTCCATTTAAAAGCTGGATTCATACAGTATCAGTTACGACTAATTTCAGTGGATCACAATGGATAATTAAGAATCAACACATTCATAGAAACCTCTCAAACCACTCCACTGTAGTCCAATTCTAGTCTTGAACAAACTTCTTACACCAGAAATCCCACACAAGCCGTCGTTCCTGACTGTATTTAGTTACACTGTTGCAGTCAGTCAGTTCACCAGGTAAAACAGTGCCAGTCCAACAACAAGTTCTTATACCTAAAAGGACAAAATAATGGTCTAATAAGAGTCTTCTGACTTCATCTTTGTAAAGTTTAGGTGAGGGAAGAATCACCTTCACAGATAAAATGACAAAAATGCATTTTTAGATAAAGTCAGGACACACAGGTCGCATATGAAGCTTCTAAACACAGGTAACCATTGTGTCTCTGTAGGACCACACACTCATGGTCATTGTGGAATGAAACAAACACTGACTGTTGGAACCAACCTCCTCCCTCTGTAGCTTTTGTGGCTATTTCCTCCTTTGCTCCCAACAAAGTCATAACTCGTAGAGCTGTTTGGAGGTCTTTATCACTTGTTTTTGTTCTTATGATGCAGTTGTTCTTGAGAGGATAGTCTTGGCTGCTATCTTGACTTCATTATTTCTGTATGTAACATATACAGGACGTGTGTTACGGCTGTCAGTCGATGCGGCGCTCCACAAAGTTCCCACTGTTTAGCGTACTTCTGACTTTGCCAATGAAACAAAGACTTTCTGCGTTGCTTCTGAACTTAACTGTAGCTAGTCTTAAGCTGTTTGACTAATGCAGGAACTGTCTCGTTTAGCCAGATACAAACAGGCACCTCCTCAAGGGTATATAAGCAAAAGACAAACACCCTTTACTTTATTTTTACATAAACTTATTGCAGACTGTCCTGATTCTACCAGGAAGCTATGTTGTGTAAAAATCTGCTCACTGACTTACATGTTGATGATTTTTTTTATGGTTTACATCACTGTTTCTCATTATTTAGGCCAAGTTTGTACCAAAAAAAACAAAACAACATGAATTGAGCGTTTGATAAAAATATGCCCCTGTGACTAGTCATTGATGTAATGTCCTGACAGCTGAAGTCACTTGTAAAGTGGATTTAAATGGAAATAGGTCAACTCAGTGCAAAACTGGATTTTACAGCTGACAGAATTTGGCTTGTGGCAGTTTATAACCCTGATGAAACAAAACAAGTTCATAAAACAAGAGGCAAATGTAGTCTCTGTTTTGTGCAGTAAGCCTCAGTGGACGACGAGGATTCAAACCCCCGACACCTTCAGCCCGCTGTCCCACGCTAATCTAGACAGACCACAGAGAGAGGCTCAGTAACCTTTTTATCAGATTATTTGGGGTTAATCTGTCAGAAAATGAGCCAGGATTTGTATAATCACACATCATTTTGATTAGATATAAATTGAATGTAGATTAGATTGAATAGAGAGGTTTTTGTAGATTCAGTGATCCACCCTGGATTTGGGGACATTTGTAGTGGACACACAGCCACTGTGAAATGATGGATGTGAGCTCTGTCTGTCCTGTTTGCTCCTATATGTGACACCATCAACATATTTATATCATTTATTACAGCATTCATTAAACTGAAACATCCTCAGAGTCTCAGAAAGCACCCATAATGAGAGGTTAAGGCCTCAGCTGCACGGCCGGCTGTAGAGCTGTCAACCAACCAACAGACCTAGCCACGGCTTCACCCAGAGGCTTTTAAAGTGAATTTAGATTGGATTGGATTTTTTTTGCCAAACACAAAGAAATTGAAAATCTTTGGAAAAAGAAGGGGTCTCGAAATTCTATTTTACAAATGTTTTTACAATATAATCAAACCAAAACAAAATCTCACGAACTTTTGAACCTTTTCTCTAAACTTCACATTCATTTTCCATCACATAAAGACAGAAGGTAAAACATACAGTTGGGGCGCAGCAGGTATAGACTGTATATTCTTGTTTTTTAGTAAGAGCTAAATGAATGATTATAAAGGTGTCTGTTACAGTTTAAGAACAAGGTATTGTCTATTAATGGATTTTTAAGCGGAGCAGATGGATGAGCTGTCCTGTCCCCAGTCCTTAAAGCTAAAGTCAGCAACAGACAAACATTCAAAATCCTATAAATCTCTCTTAAACTTAAAAAAACACAGGACACAGGTGCAACTGTCATGAGATGAGGACATTTGAGGTGTAAGAAGGCCGTCGCAGCACTTCATGCTCATGGGGCAAAATCAATCTGTGATGAGAGGTACTGATGATCTTTGCTTTAATAATTTATAATATTCTAATTTTAGTTCCATTGTTCAGAGTTAAAAAAATACAAAGCAGTTTCAGTGCAGGGCAGAATCTACAAAATATTTGAAAATAATGAAAATATACATCACAATTTCCTGAAGCCCAAGATGACCTTTTTTGTTCCACCAACAGTCCAAAACTACAAAATGTACTATCTACTATCACTATGAAGTGAATTCATCAGTCTCTGGCATTTTTGCAACAAAAGTGTCTTAAACAATTTATCAATAATCAAAATATTTGCAAGTTAATTTTCTATCCATTTTTCAGCTCTACAAAATATATGATTTACTGCATATGGCTGTGTATGGCTTATGTATATTATACAGTATTTGACAAAGCAAGGGTTTCGCATTGTCCTTTACTTCTGACCAGAACAGTTCCCACTGTTGCTTTCATTCTCTACCAGCAGCATACAGTATGCACTAAGCTGCTTTTAGATTTCCATATTTAACATATCACTGATAGCTTTTTCAGATTTGATAGGCTTAATTAAATGAACCCACTGATCAGACATCTGAGCTATGTTATTCCCACATTAAATAAAGAGACATGCAGGATTAGTTTGACCAGATTTCAGCCTGATTTGTAACGAATATTCCTGTCGAAGGGATAATTGTCGGCTAAGCAAAGTGTGAAAACGGGCAGGCCTTAAGGCGAGGACCAAGCGCCGGTTGGTTGATTAATCTCTGTTATTTACAGCCGGGGGGGGCAATGACAACAACACAGGAACATATTGCAAAGCAGATTGCCTCGGGCCAAACTTAGCTCGACGTTTTGCTCTCTGTGAGAGACGTACGTGTCCAACACAAGACTGCTGCCACTAATTGGTGATTTATTTTATTTTTTATTACACTATTGTTTCCTCTCTCTCGGCTGCAGTGACAGTTTTGCTTTGTTGTAGCGTTTAAGTGCATCTGCTGCTTTACACCTGTGTCACAGGCAACTTGGACAACAGTTTGATGTTGAGCTGATACGTGTGTCTCCCAGTAACAACTGAGTGTGTGTTCAGACTGTAGAATGTGAAGAAGAAGTGAGAAAAGTTGTTGTTGTGAGGGAGCGCTGAGGGTAAAAGCCTTTTGTGAGAAATATAGATACAGATATATTTATATATAAGTATATACACATACACAGACTACATGTTACAGTGGCAGGCATGTTAGCATGCACAGTAATTATCTTCTCTGAGCTGTGTACATTGTTCTATTAAAGTATATTCCAAGACAAACTAGAAAACTAGTAAACAACCCTGAAAAGCAAAATAACAACGGACAGAAACAGAGAGAAAACAATCCAACAACCTGAAAAGCCAGAAAACATCCACAATCAACTATAAAAGGTAAAACACAGCCCAGAGAGACCTGAAGAAGCTAGAATACAACGAAAGGCCAGAAAACGGAAAATCTATAAAACTGCCTGAAGGAACTTGCAAACAACTTGGAGTATCTAGAAAAGCAACACATAGAAGCTAAAATATAATATGAAGAAGCTACTACACAACCTAAAGTAGCTAAAAAGCTACTTGAAGGATTTAGACAACAACCTCTGAATGCTATAAACAAACAAGGAAGCTTGAAAACAACCAGGAGATTCTAACAAACAACAGGAGAATCTAGAAAAATAATTTAAAGAAGATGGACAACAACCAGGACATGGATGATACGCTACAAAACAGCCTGAAACAATGAGTAAACAATCCAAAGGAGCTAGAAAATGAATGAAAAACTAGAAAACAACATTGGAAGCTGAAAATAACCAGGTGATGGCATAAAAACAATTCAAGAAAACAACCATAACGGGAAAACAACCTGAAGAAGAGAGAACGCACAAAGGAGAAGCTAGAAAACAACCACAAGAAGCAAAGAAATGAAAACGGAAAACAATCCAAAGGAACTAGAAAACAACAAAGGAAAACAAGAAAACAACCAGGAGAAGCTAGAAAATAGACAATAGAAACACAACCCGGATATTTCAATGGAGCTAAAAAAACAACCAAGAAAACATAGAAAGCAGTTTGAAAACAACCAGAAGAAGCTGGAAATTCCCAGCAGAACTAGAAAGCAACGTTTCTCAGTCTTTCTTCTAAGATTAGTACTACTCTGATGTCGAAGACACCCTTCCCTCTCCATTCCTTACTGTCACTGTGAGATGTTTATTTAACTAAAATTGACCGAAACAAGTTTGTCTTCATCATCATCCTCTAAGCTGCTCCTGGAGGTGCCCACAAACAGACATTTTTTTAATGAAATGTTTGAGATTCTTTTAGCTGAAAATGGATGAGGCAGGTGTAAATTTGTTGTTTCCAACTTTAAAAGTTCTTGTATTGTCTGTGGTTTGGTGTGCAGATGGCCCAGAGCCGAATCCATGTGTGATCTCTGAGTAAACCAGCCTGTCTATCATAGAAATCCATGTAAAGTCCCACAAACACCTCCAACACCTTCCGCGCCAAATGACATTTTCCTGGGTATGAGATCTCTGAGAAGGACAGTTAAAGGGGAACTGCACTGATTTCACACATCAAGGTTCATCTAGTACTGCTCAGGCTGTGAAAACTGGAGGAGCTTCGCCATGTCTGAGAAAGTGACCCTGATGATGTCACAGTGATGTCATCAGGGTCATCAGCTACAGAAAGGTCATTTCACACTGCAGATGTGGAGCTTTGGAAGATGTTGAAGTTTACCAGGCGGGGAGGATCTAATAAAAAAACATGTCGCGTTGCATTGTGGGAAATGTAGGATACAGACAATAATTTTTTTATTCAGGCTCTTGCAGTCAGTGGAGATGTTATATTGAAAATAAGGATTCAAAATGTCCAGATTTTTATGTTGTATTGCTGAGATGTATCAGTTGATGATTCGAATATCAGATATTTTTCTTACATTAAAAAACAAATGTTTAGGTCCGTCAACTTGACAAACTAGAAACAACGGTCGTCTGCTCTCACCGCCTCTCCTGACTAATTCTGGGGAAAAACCCTGAGCACGTCTGCACCAAACATCAGTGAGCATTCACTGTATTTCCCAGGATGCATTGCTGTCACATATCTGGGTCAGATGGTGTACAGCTCTACGCCATATGTCTGTACTGTAGTGAGACCACAGGGAATGGAGGACCAATGTGTGTGTGTGTGTGTGTGTGTGTGTGTGTGCATGTGTGTGTCCAGGACTTTGGGGAATAGGGAGCTGGTTCTCCTGAATGAAGCTCTGTCTGTCTGTCTGCCTGTCTGTCTGCCTGTCTGTCTGCTTTCTCTGTTTCTCTGAAAAATTGAGAACCGAGTCTCCTATCCAACCTCCCCAAAGCTGACTCAACTTATTTTAGTTAGCTAAACCTCAGAACAGACCAGCAAGTGCTCATATATGTGGTTTGCGCTTACAAATGACCTTTTAGTCCTCATTTAAGCCTGAGAACTTTGATGCCAAGTATCCACGTATATAATTTTTCTGAGAACAGTGGCTTCAAAATCATCTGGGACTGTGTGTTAGTTAGTTGTATATTACCAGAAAAATAGAAATGCATAAAATAGCTCTCAAATAACCGTCAAGGCCATAGTGATGGTGTCCTTCTCGTCACAGCATAGAGCGCTGGTTCTCAAACTATGGTAACACAGGCTTCCTCTAGTGGTACTCTTAGGAATTAAACAAAAATTAATACATTTGTTTAAAAACATATAATACCATTAATATACTACACATTTTAACTTTCACATCTGACTCTCTCTCTCTCTGTATGTCTGTCTCTCTCTCTCTCTCTCTCTTACCCCAACTGGTCGAGACAGACGAGAAAGTGTCTTGAGATAACTTCTGTTATGAATTGGCGCTATACAAATAAAATTGAATTGAAATTGAAAAACTACGAGATGTTTTGCATTTAGTTTCAATATCAGCCTGCTTCGTAGTCACGTTCAGGCACCTTATGTCTTATGTCCATGATCAGTTACGAGCTAAACACAAGCTAAAATATGGACCAGCAGTAGCCCTTTTTCACCAGATTGTACTTTTGAGGCAGTACACGTGTAAAAAGTTCGAGAAACACTGACACTTGGACCCTTCATATCAGAATATAAGAAACATTGTCTTCCGTCTTAGTCTTCCATCTTTAATTACTTTATTATTTATTTAAAATATGAACTAATATTAATGTTTCAGTCTTAGAATATCCTGTGACCCTGTCTGCGTATCAAGTCCTGAATGTTGAGAAACAATAAACAATAAACAATAAATGCTCTGTACATAAGGACAGAAATACAAGAACACACACATTGCATCACAAGTGTGTGTCCCTCTCTCCTCATTCCATGAGGCTCACAAGAGTCCAAACTGGGCTCATGGGCCGAAAATAATAACATTAAAAATCATCAGCTCAGAGCTAATCCCACCACGGCCTGTAAACAATTTAATACCGTGGTGATTAGCAGTGATCCTAAACCCTAGACTCCCACCCTCCCTCTCAGTCCTCCCAGGCTACGGCTCCTCTCCCACCCCAGCTTCAACTCGCCATCCCTGGGGGAGGCGGCCAGGCGAGTCCCTGGATTAAGGCCACTCGGTGCTTTGGACCCTCGAGCCCCTGAAAGTTAAACCCCTGGACGCTCGCCACTTCATTTCTCTAAGTGGCATCAGCCTCCTTGTTATGATTGTTAATTAAAGTTGGATTTAATCAAGTGGCTTTTTGGCAAAAAAAAAAAGCCACCATTTTATGTTCTTTTTTTAGTGTGTGAGTTGAGTGGGGTTTTTGGAATTGTGGAGTCTTTCTGTTGATCAGTTTATATCCGTCCTTTTATTTCTGTGTGAGAAAGTGGGATGTTGTGTTTTGGGGGGTAGGGTGCTGATTTTTCAGATGAGCGAGCAGATGTTACACTTTCTCAAGAGGGATTTATGTCAGGATAGGAACACACATACACACACACACACACACACACACACACACACACACTGGGCTGCATGTCATTATGTATGCATTTCAACAGTCAACAACATCTACACACTGTAAAGACAGGAGACAGACCTGGAGAGTAACACGCTATAAACGTTCTGCTTTCAAGGAATCATTTAACTTAAAGCGATGGAATGATGACTGACTGCTCATTGGAGATTTACTCAGTGTTTGTGTAAACTACCTGCTTTCTAGCTTCAAAGGAAGACTACTTAAAGTCTGAAACAAAGTAACACAATCTTCCTCTTTTGCCGCTACAGCTTTACTTGGTGTGGTATGACCAGTAGCTAATGGTGGCTAATGTTAGCTTAATACACAGAAACGTAGATAGCTATGGCGGCATAGCTGACATTAATAAGGCAGTTTGCTGACTTTGCTGCTTATCACTGTATTTTTACAAGAAAACATTTAAATGGTTATGTCACTTAAGTAAAACAGGAAGTAAACACACCGTACCTCACCAGGAGACGTGTTTGTTATTGGTGTCCTGCTTATTGTCCCATTCTTGTGGGCTCTTGAAAGGGTACTGCACTGATTCAACACTGCACTCCTATAACATTATTGGACTCCTCATGGAATATGTAGCCGCTATTGTAGCCTTGAGCCGCTAGCCTCATGAGGAGTGGGCTACAAGTGATGTCACTTGAGGCACTTGTACAAGTACAAGTTTTTTTACATATGTAGTAGTGCTCCCAAACACCTGTAAACAGACTTTGATGTGTAGATTGGGCTGTATATTGGCAATAATCTGGCAACACTATATGTATCACGATGCAGGGGTTATGATTTGATATATTGCAATACTATAAGCAAGGTATATATTGCAATTTGCAATAAATAGTTAAAAAAAACACTTTACTTGTTCATGCAACCATAACAGTGGATATTGCATTTGTATTTAGTCTCTTTAACATCTAGCATCATAGCCCTCAGTTTATGTTTACAACACTGCTATCTAGCGGCTGGGGCTGCAAATACAAAAATCAATAGTGTTTTTGAGAAACGATACAATATCACAAAACAAAATATCGCAATACAATACTTTTTGATATTTTCTTACACCCCTATGTGTAGAGTGACATAGTTACTTGTCTTCATTTGCCTTCGAAACCCAGCGCATCCACTGCCATTATTTAATTTAAAAAAAAATTCTTAAAACAATAAAATACAAAAGTGCATATAATATACACAGCAACAAGCTTTACAGTGAACACAGTACATTAGTCCTTTCTCAGAAAATAACATTTTAGCACAGGATCCTAGATTTTAGCAAACACACTGCCTCTATAAAATCTCAGTCTCTCCAGATGTAATGTGTTCAACCATTTCTCTCAATGACAGAAGGTACGGAGTCCATTTTCCACACTAGCAAAATTACCTTTTTTGCAATCACCATTCCAAACAAAACAAACTTTTTTTTTTTTCAGACTTACTGGCAAAAGATAATGAGCTAGTTGCTCCAAGAACGGCTTAGCAGCAGATCAGGTTCCTACTGCTTCCCAAAAGCCTAAGAAACAAAAAGAAATGCTTTTTTCAATATGTGTGAAGTGTAGTCCAGAAACAATGTGTTGGATTACTGATCATAAAGTAACATAGACTGCATGCAGGTGAGACATCAGGGAAATAGCTGTACAACTTTTCCCTGGAGTAATAATCCACATTCAGTTCGTCCACCCATGCCCAAATCCAGTTAACACTGATGCCAAATGTATCCTAAAACCCAACAATGCCATGGCTCATTGGTTTGCAATATTGCCCACAATGATCTAGCATGTCCAGAAATATGTGCTAGCTACTATGGTCCAAACTGTATGGTCAATTCTGATGTCATATCACCACTTACCTGGTGCATCTGCTGCTCCCGGCTAACACTGTTTTGGGAATATGTTATTGTGTTCACCTCTTTCAGCAATCGCCCGAGTCCTATTCCTCCCAATCACCCCTTAGTCCTCACACCAAAGAAGAGGCAGAGCAGGCCTGGAGAGCCAGTCACAAGAAGCCGTCTGCAGGCCTGTCCCGCAGTTCAAACCTGCACAGAGCCGGCAGCATCAAAGACCTGATCAGTAAATTCTCTGGTCAGGATTACGTCTCTTCTTCCGGATCCCCAAACAGCCCTACTTCTGGAGCAGGACGAGTCCTAAAGTTTGTTTCCATGGAGGCTCTCAAGTCTCCGACGTCCAAGTCGAGTCCATCCACACCAACCAGTGTCGGACAAGAAGAGAGTCCAGTTCCCTGCATCACTGTGACCCCTCCGTTCAGGGAAAACAGTCAGAACGGGGCGCAACCAGCTCAGAAAGATGCTAAAACTAGTCAGATCACTGCAAGAATGGATTGTCCAGTAGGAGGCAGCGCTGAGAAGACCAATTCAAAGGCAAAACAAAACAAAACGCAAACTACACACTCTGGTAGAGACTCGGTGGCTGACTCCGGCATGGGATCGGTAAGCAAAAAGAAAAAAAGTCCCAACCGACCATTCTGAAGTCCTTGCATGAGTTGAAAAACTTCTCTGCGTGAAGATGGCACGACAGCATGGCACTGCAGCTTTTTCAAACGCATGATCACTGCGCCGTTCTCAATCCGCATGACGACTCCAAAGCATGAAACCGTGGCAAGATTCTAAAGCACATGCTCTTCAATCGTACTAATCAAAATGGCTTAAAACGCACTGACAGATTTAACTCTCACTCTTCTCTTTGATTCTCTTCCTGTAAATGTTGCCATTTTTGTCTTTGGTCGAAAATAATAACTTTCACACTGCGACTGTGTTGATTCTTACTGCATGAAAGTGATTTTTTGTGCGTTGTTGCCTTCTGTTTGCTTGAGTTTCTAATTTGCTTGGTGAGGAACAGCAGTCCAGCGGCTTATTGTGGCTTATTATCCACAGTACGTGCAAAGGTGTAACACAGTCATTATTTTACAACTCACAAGAAAGTCATAGTTAAATGATTTAGCTATGTTTTAATAAAGTTTCCTGAAGTTAAATCATTTTTCAATCATTGTAATTTTTTTCTTTTTTCACTTAAAAATACCCTTCTGTAATTTCATATGTGATCTTTTTTTCTTTTTGTACTATATTTTCTCTCTGCTTTCGATCACTGGCACCACCAGCACATGCTCAGTGAATTCATCCTTATCGCTTCTAAACGTTTGTGTAGCTTGGTTTATTAGTGCATTTACTTAACTACTGCTATACCACTCTCTTTCTCCTCCAGGAGTCTGAATTCGATTCGAACAAGCAGCCAGACAGCCCGTCAGAGGACGAGCCCTCCACACCACGGACCGTGCCGACCAGCCAGAACCCAAAATATCAGCTTTTCCTCAACAACGAGATGAGGACCAATGGGGTGAGCGGCAGGGATGCAGATGGTCCGGGAAGCGGTGGGTCGGTGGGGGAGAACGGCCCCAGGCTGGCCCGATCGGAGAGCAACCGGCTGGGGACGAACCACTACCGAGGGTCCCTGGAGTCCCTGGCCTCGCGGGACTGGGACACTATGTCTGAAAGGGTGGGTGAGGTGGACCAGGGACTGTGTTTGTGTGTGATACAGATCAGGGAGATCAGATGCTATTTTACAGCTGGATGTCTGTGATTCTAGACGGTTATTAAACAGTGCCATCTCCTGGACAAAACACAGCTTTAAGGCCTCTCAGTGCACTCACACTGCAAAAAGCTCCATCTTTTTATTATTGCTGAAACCTAAAAGTTTTATTTTCTTGAAAAAAATGAATAAATCTGTATAATAACTTTCATTATCCCCATTCAGTAATCTTATTCTGTCATGTTCCAAAAAAAATCTTAAAACAAGTTGGTTTGTATTAGAAATGATATCAGTGGACTGGCAGAATTATTTAAAAATACTTTTAGGACTCAATAATAAACAATAAATAAAGATATTTGGTAATGTTGAGACTTTTGGTGTAGTTATTACAAACTTTGTCAATACACAAGTTTTTCACTGTTGTCAGGTCTATACCATGTTCTGAGATGTCAAAAGTCTCAGGACTCCAAACAAGTTCAAGTTAATTTGAGAACTCTCTAATTAAAAATTGCACTTTTTATTAAGCATTTAAAGATGACATGGTTAACATACAGCAATACAGCAAATGACCCAAAATAGAAATCTGTCCTGTGTTAGTGCATCTAGAATGTATTTCCAACTGCTCTCCCTCTGCTATAATGTAACGCACATTTACATGTCATTTACAGATTATAATGTCATAATCCGTTTAAAATGTTAAAGTGATAAATGTCTTATGCAGCATTTGTAAAATACACTTTTTCCTTTCCAGTCATTGAACAGCGCCCTCTACAGGACGATACACAGACTTAAGGTTTCTTACTGGCCATCTTAGTTACCTGAGTCTTTCCACAAGATTCAGTTATACCAGAGTGTATCAACCTGTTCTGGCTCTTCACCCTGTTTTTAAATACAATAACTATAAATCAACACCCTCAACAATAGAATATTTGTTTAATTAAATTATGGTTGAGAAACTCTGAATTATACAGTGACACAATCCCTTCATCCTGCATCACATCATATCTAATCAATATAGACACCTTAAGCACTGACTGTCATATATGTGCATCTGATAAGCTGTCTTTCAACAGTAATTTAGCACAAATAATCATTTGTAACGAGCCAATGATATCATCATGCTGTCATATATTAGTGTAATCTATTAGTGTAATTACTAATCTCCTACTAGCAATACAATTGTGGCTGTTTTTGTATTAATCATGCTTTTTATTTGTTATTTAATTTGATTTAAATCATATTTGAATATGAATTTAGAAAACTTCAGTGTTAAATGGATTACATTTGCAGGACTGTTGCCCACAACATAGTCTTTGCTTCTGTTCCTTTCTATTTAATATTGAAGTAAAAGTTCATGCAAACCAACAACCGTGGCTAGATCAACACGTACTGCACTGTGACAGTTGACTGTTGTTTGCCATGTCTCTCTCTCCTTTTGTTATTGATTGGAGGTATAAAAACCTAAAAACTCTGTTTGTTTGTTTACAGTTTGGTAATGTTGACAGCCCTTCCAGGGTGTTCAACAGTCCGTATGCCACGGCCACCTCCATGGATTACAACCCCATGCACCGAATGTCTGAGTTCAAGGTTTGTAATTTGGTTGGAAAACTGTTTCTTATTTCTATATCATAGAGTGTTTTAAGTTTTCGAAACACTCTTAATGTCACATAAACATGATAAATTGATTTTAAACATTTGAGTTTATTAATGAAACCCTTGGAAAGTCTTAATGAAACCAATGTTCTGTCTAAAAGTTTCTAACATTAACTAAGAAAATAGCGAGACTGATGCAGGGTTGTAAACATAAACGGATGCACTGGGGCCTGTGGGATTGGGGGGGCCATACAAAGAGCGGTATAATAGTCAGTAGCAATCTATAACAAAAAAATATACTTCTACATAAACTATATAAACTTTAAAAAGAATTCATTTAAATCTATTGATTAAATCGGTCTTTTTCTTTGGTATTTGTGTCGTATACAGAGCAATGATTGCTGGGTAATATGTATATGTAATATGTGTGTTGATATCCGGGTTCAGGGTGGACTGTCCCCTGCCACCTCAGAGATGAACCTGTACAGCTTCAACAGTCGCAGCACCAGTCCAGTGGGCATGGGCATGGGCACTCCCACCCTCAGCCCTCGCCCCCGCTTCTCCGCCTACGACACCCTGGTGAGGAGGAGGACCGAGATCAACACCCCTGTAAGTCTACTACACTACTACTACTCTAAATACACACACTGATAACACACACTCCACCATCACGTCCACTCTGTTTAATGTTATTATATATAATATCCCTGTTCATATGCTACAGGTGGTGCCCTCCCACACCCACTACAGCATGCGCTCTGCCACTCTGGGAGCCCCCAATAAAAAAGACTACATAGAGGAGTTGACCAAGCAGCTGGACGCCTGCCAAAAGGTAGACCCGGTCAGATGCATTATGGGATTCAAACACACGTTGTTCTGCTGTAAGAATAAACAGTGTTTTAGCTGAGGTCTTGGGCCAGAATGTCCTCTAGGTGAAGCTGCAGCATCGAGAGGTTTTGGGATTTGAACCCATGCAGTCACAGCTGTTGTTATTCTAGAAAAGAAAACATTTTGATGGTGCGTTTATGTTCTCTCCAGCGTAACCAGTTCCTGGAAGCAGAGAGTGTGGAGATGGAGAAGGAGAGGAACCAGATACGGTCAGACAAGATTTTTCTTTCCATCTTATTCTTTTCCTGTTTGCTTGCTTTGTCTTCTGTGCTTTCTATTTTGGTCTCATTTTCTCTTTCTTTTGAAACTGCCTTAATGAATTACTTAACAAAAGCTGAGAATTTGTACATATATGTTTATAAAATGTAGATTTTTGTTAAATTAATCCAACACATTTAAACAACACTGTACCCTTTCCTGTACATTCTCAGAAATAATTGAATACTGACCTCCACTGGTTGAATTTCCCACGTCCCTGCAGTGAGGAAACTGCAGTCGGCTATCTACCAGCAAAATGTCTTCTCTCAGCCTGCCTATCCATTTTATCTGTTTGTTTCGTAAAATTAGCTTCTGTCCAAGTCCATACCTCAAAGGAATCAAGTGTTTCTGTGTTTGGCCAAGTGCTATTAGTGTAATTTAAATACACATAGTACACCAACATAGTACACTATTTAACAATTAAATCCATGTAATGTGTGATTTAAAGGCAGCTTAGCCACACAAAATCACATGAAATCCAATAGAGTCAAAAAATGTGATGGCAGCTACTGATCTGAAGTTAGCTAAGCTAGCTGCCTTTAGCAGGAGTTCAGCTTTTTCGTCCTAATTCAGAACTAAGCACCTTATTTAGATGTCACTCTTTAAATGTACCTTGAAGTTCTTCTTTTAAGAGTAACTTTACTACTTTACCAAAAGCATTTCTTCTGAAATCTGAAGCCTTTTTGCACCTGTGACCACGCCCACAAGTGATGTCACACCTGACCACACCTTCAGCACGCTTCTGCTTAACATGCTTTTTTTTTGACAGTGTTTTCTTCTTATCGATCTATTAGCTCTTTGGTTGTTTTCTGATGCAGGACGAGGCTGTTTACCAGAGACTGAAGGCTCTGTTAATATAGCTTGTGTTCAGCTCTTCAAAGTTTAGATCTTAAATAATAAAGTTTCATTTAGTTTTCCTCACAGAAATGAACGAAATGTTTTCTTACACCCTTGTCCCCCCCTGTGAAGGTTTGAGATGCGCGGTCTGCTGGTGAACAACGAGGACCTGCTGAGGACCAACACTCAGCTGACCAACGAGCTGAAGAGGATGAGAGAGCAGATGATAGAGATGGAGAGAGAGAAACAGTCCATAGGCGAGAGAGTCAGAGAGATGGAGGTGTGAGCAGATGGATGGATGGATGGATGGCTAGAATGATACTGTAGTTATCCATGTGTTTGCAGGATTAACTGTTTTCTTGTACTGTGCAGATTGAGGTGAAGGAGGCCCGGAACGTGATGGTGGAGGCAAACACTCAGGAGTACGCCTTCAATTTTCTGGAGCAGTCGCTCAAAAACAGGATCAAGGATGCTGAGGTACACTGAGTTACACACAGCATATACTGAAGTCAAAAACTAGGATGGATGGATGTGCAGATAGTCTGGAATTTGTATGTTTTACACTAATTTACTGACTTTTGATAATAAACAAGCACTCCAAAACATCGAGCCAAGATAAACAGCCCCTCGTTTTTAGATTTCAGCTCATCCAGTGCGTTCTTGTTAATGATCCATTTAGCTTTAACCCATAAATGAATACTTTTCATTTGTTTGGAAACTAACATTTCGGTCCCTCTGGACCTTCGTCAGCAGTATTTATTACAGTTATTGTTCACAGTACAATAGTTCCCATTGATTCCAGACAAAGCTGAGGCCTTTAAGGACCACACAGTAATAATAACTGCACAACAACACGGAACAATCTGAGATGGTCATACATATAGGTGGAATACGGACAGATAGTGTTCATATGCAGAACATTACAGACTGGATCTCTGATACCGGTATACACATCTGGATACAGGTATATATATATATATATAAACTCTACATGTCTGCCGTCCATTTTCAAAAGCATAAGTCAGTTTTTAAAGACTTCCTTCTTCCAGGCAGCCATTTGTGTATTTTAATCTGAATGATAATGAACTAGCACATATGTGTAACTCACTGATAATCAGCAAGTAACCATCAGATAATCCACTGCAGCCTGGTTTTATTTGTCAGCATGGGAATGCAGTTGTGAGCATGGACCGTTTTCAAAACTCTTCCTCACTGGTGAGGAAGCAGAGCTCTGAACTGTGTGTGTGTGTGTGTGTGTGTGTGTGTGTGTGTGTGTGTGTGTGTGTGTGTGTGTTCAGGAGAACCTGGAGAAGCAAACGCAGCACACCAAGACTCTGTCTGAGAAGTTGTGGCTGACAGAGAGACAGCTGGAGGAGCTGGAGGTCAACAGAGGAACCAGAGACAAGAAGACATCTGAACTCAACAGCACCATACTCAGGCTGGAGACGGAGGTACGGAGACAGAGACGGTTCCTTTTTTCCGGGAACTTTCCTGAAACGTTCCCTGTAATTTGGTGCTGTTTATAGAAAAAGTAGAAACAAAGACAGATATTTTAGTTTAGAGTTTTAGATTCCAATGAAATGGAACTGCTTCAATCTGAATGTAGGGCTGTAACCAATGTCACTTTTTAACATTCAAAGCTTCTGTTTTGATTTTCAAACAAATCTTTGAATGTTTGTTCATGTCATCACCCTAGAAAAAATGTAAAAATCCTAAATTTGAATACTTCATCACATTAGTCTCTTTTATTAAGTAGTAGTAGTAAAGGCAGATTGAGTAGTATTTGTTGATTGCTGTTTGTTAACGCACCGTTCAAAGTTGGAGTTCAAGAGCGAGAGAGAGTGCTGGTGGACCCAGGTTGAGAGTAAGTGAAGTGAAGGAGCGTCATTAAATAGAACAAAGCAGTGAATCAGAGAAATAAAGAGTTATTTTCTGATTGACATAATCTGCAGCTGCTGTTTCACTACCAAATGGAGGTGTACCAGTTCAACAGTTTCCATCTTTCTTCTAAATTGCACCATGTTACATCATCCTTTCCACAAACCTTCTATGTGTCATTGGACTGTAGATAATAAGAAAATAAAGCCATTTAATTTAATAAAACTAAAGCACTAAATTCATTCTTGTATCAAAGGCATTTTGAAATTCTTGTTTCTTGTCTAGTTGTTGTTCATGTTTCCTTAATAATGTGAAATGTCAGTAAAAACATAAACAGAAGAAATGTCAAACTGTAGTTTGACCAACCAGTTCAATTCCTGGGAATTAAAAAGAGATCCAAAGTAGATGATTTACAAGTACATTCTCTTTAAAATGGACTGAATGTAAATAAAGTGAAAAAATTAAAGGAAGTTTGCATATTTATTTACTTATATAAACAAAATATGAATATGAGCTCATCTCTCCAGGACAGTTTCTAATTGGTAGTTGTTATGTACTCACAGCCTTTAAACAATCAGCAGCACCATAGCAACTGTGTTTGGTATCAGCTTCAACACTGATGTCAGAACTGCCTCTAGTCACCAAACAGAGGCAGATAAAAGTCCAAAATATCAACCTGAGCTAAGCACAGATGTGTGTATGTGTATAGTAAATGTGTGTGTGTGTGTGTGTGTGTGTTTGCAGCTGGGCGAGGCCCTGCAGGTGTCCACACAGGCTACAGCAGAGCTGAACCTGCAGCAGAAGCTGCGTGAGGACAGCACGCTGAGGGTGGAGGAGCTGGAGGAGTCTCTGCTGGAGAAGGAGCAGGAGCTGCAGAGACTGCAGGCCCTCGTCAACAGACTGCAGGGAGAGGTGAGCCCACATGTCCAGTAACAGAATTCCCATCAGCCTCAGCTGTACTTTAAGGGGTTTTATGTTGTTGCATAGATGAAACAAACTTAAAAGATAAAGCTGCTGGTTTTTGATAATAGCTGAGAACCACTCTTGAACGAACGCAGCCTCAGGATGTGTGTTTTTGCGTGTGTGTGCAGGTCTCTGGTAAGCTGATTGATAAGGAGCAGACGCTGGAGGAGGAGATCCAGCTGAGGGAGAAGATACAGCTGCAGTGTAAGCAGGCGGAGAGGATGGTGGACGACCTCCACATGGAGCTGCAGACCGCCAACCAGGCCAAAGAAGACCTGATCAAACAAGTCAAACAGGCTCAGGTACTGGCGTCAGTCATTTGATAGTTTCAATGGCAAGTACATTAATACACCATGATTCCCATGCATTTACATAAGAACATCATGTAGAAGAAATAAAAACAGAGGAATTGGGGTTTTCTGGTGCTTTAAGACAAAAAAGAAAGCTCAAGTTCATATAAAATAAATTATTACACCTATTTAATATCTAACTGGTATCAGATTTATTGGATAAGGCTGGTAAGATTTTTTTCTCCATATCCCATGAAATGATGAAAACCAACAATGTGTTAATCTATCTCTCAATACTCTCTGACTTCCTGTCTGTGGCTCTCAGCCCACTGGTTCCTCCTGAGGATGTGAATCTTTAGAAACAGCTCAGATAAATATACGCTCACATGCTGCTCACTCTAGTTTTTAACCATCTTTACTCTAACAGGAGGAAATGTCTGTAGTCTGTAGAATCGACCTGAGTGGGATTTCAGGCTGCTAACCGAGCTGACAGTAATAAAAAAGGTTCACACACCTTCCTTTTTTATTTGGGATGAATTAAAAATAAACAAATAAAATATTGTAATAATGTTTCATCCTTGGAGCGAAGTCTATTTCCAGCTGTAGATCAGACAGTATCCACTGTGTGTTTGCGTACGTGACCTAATGATTCAAACAGAGATGTCCACTTGAATTAATCAGTCATGCAAACCATCAGAGTTTGGGGTTAATGAGGCATTAATTATGCAAATCCTGTTTAGCAATCAACTGTTAATTCCATAATCCCAAATATTCATCATGTCGCTATTTCTGAAGATACTTAATCTGTCCCATTTCTAAACAGCCTGAATGTTCTGCTGATGAGACACGAAGAGTGACCTCAGATCAGCCTGAGAAAAGTTTAGTTCAGTTGTTTGTGGATGATGACGTATTCTTTCGGAACTCTCTCTCAGGAGAAGATGATCGACCTGGAGAGCGACCTGGAGGAGCTGCACGACAGCGAGCAGAGATGGGCCGCCAAGCACAAGAGAGCCATCGAACAGGTAAACACACAGGAGACAGGAAGTGAGTTAACTGAGGATATTTAGCCAGTTACAGGATTTTAAAAGCACTGACGGACAATTCCAACGTCCATTATACTGATGAGACTGACTGTACTGAGACGTGTCTATGTCTGCTGTCAGACTGAGCAGCTGCAGCTGAAGCTGATCCAGGAGAAAGACCTCAACGACCTGCTGGAGACTGACAAGGCTGCCATGGAGAGACAGGTAAGTGTGTGTGTGTGTGTGTGTGTGTGTGTGTGTGTGTGTGTGTGTGTGTTTGAAGATTTATTAACTGGTATAAATTTTTTTAGCATAACAAAGAAACATTTTTGATTTCTTTAGGAACTGTGAGGAAATGTGGGACACACATTTTACAGTGCAAAAAGCAACTTGTCAGCGCCCTCTGGTGGACACACTCTGTAATGGAAACTAAACATATCTGACATTTCTGTACTGCAGGTTCTAAAGAGGATTATTAGCTGACATGTAATCAATCAGATACATCCTAATGCATTGCCAAAAAGGAGGAAAAGACACATTCAGACCTCATCTCTAATAGAAATCTCTGTCTGTCTGTCTGTCTGTCTGTCTGTCTGTCTGTCTGTCTCTGTAGCTGCGTGAGCTGCGTCTGGAGGTGGAGGAGCTTCACAGCTCCAGAGTTCAGGAGGACGTTATCTCCAGGACAGAGAGCAGAGTCAAAGAGCTGGAGAACACTCTGAGGACCGAGGAGAGGTCAGTCACCAACCTCTGGTAGAACACGTCTGCGGTGTATTATGTCACTGAGCGCTTTCTGAATGTTCCTGATAGAGATATATCTGTATCAGGGGTCTCAAACTCAAACTGTCTTGGTGTATCAAAGAATGGTTAGCTGTGATATAAACAACATACAGCCACGGCAGTACACACAGAAACATGCACACACACAGGTAGTGTGTGGTCCTGTTGTCTGATGTGTTTGTGTTTTGTGGTTCAGGAACAAAGCAGTTCTGACAAACACCATCAGCAAACTGGAGAGGAGGATCAACGAGCTAAGCGACCAGATGGAAGAGGAACACAGGATAGCTACCGAACAGAAAGACCTGGTAACACACACACGCACACACACACACACACACACACACACACACACACACACACACACACACTCTCTCCTTCTCCACGTGGAGGCAGTATTACAAAATAGTCCCTGTACTAATATGCATTTATAGTTGATGTATTTTATAGAGAGGACTTGTTAAACTGTGCAGGTACAGAAGCATGTACGCTCGCACCTTGAGGTGTTTCTGTGTCGCGTTTCAATGTGTCGGTCTGGTCCTGTGTGTCCAAACTAAGCGCTGCTCTGTGATTGGTCTTCCAGATGACCCAGAGGATCCGCACCCTGAAGCGTCAGGTGAATGAGGTGGAGGAGGAGGCGAGCAGGAAGGAGGCGCAGTACCGCCACACCCAGAGAGAGCTGGCCGAGGAGAGGGAGACAAGCAGCCGGCTGCAGAGACAGCTGCTCGACCAGCACATGCAGACAAAGTACGCAGAGTCTAATCACACACACACACACACACACACACACACACTCAAACACTCACCTCCTGCTGATGTAAACTAGCTGTGATCCTCATAGACTGGATTTTAGTGATCATTTATGTGTAACATAGTGTGAAGCATCAGTATGGTTGCTATGGTTACCAGTGGTTAAACTTTCGTTCAAATGTCCAAACCGGCAAGTTGATCTGAAATTGGTGTTTTTTATTTGCGGTGGCATAAAGGAACTTGCAGATCGGTTTCCTTGAACACAGAGGTGCAAATACGCGTACAGTAACGCTGTCACCGTCTCTCTCACAGGCGTAAGGAGACTCTGAACATTCGTCAGACTCTGGACAACCTGAGGCTGGACCTGAGTGTCGACGATGAGGACGACGATCAGCTGCTGCAGCAACAGACCGCCAGCGTCACCAAAGTCTAAACCCTCACACTCCCTCTCTCCCGTCCTACAAAACATAAAGCATCTTCACACTGACAGCGTCAGGGTGCGTCCACATGTGACCAAGCTGCCACTTTATTACAGCCAGGAGGCATTCAGTCCATTCTATTGTGATCAACACTCAACTTCTCAGGAAAAAAAACAGTATTGGCTGAGAATGAGGAGTTCATATTCATCATCAGGAGTTTCAGCTATGGAGGGAAATGGCTAGACAGGAAAAAAGAAGTGTTTTTTTCCCAGCAGGATTTTTTCTTTTGTCACTGTCGGCTCCATTTTGCTAGAAGTTGCAAATGTTGATGAACACTTTTTAGTTGTTACAGATTGTATTTCCCAGTAAGCTCCTAGGAAGTGTCCTGGAAAGAACTGTGTAATCTGGTACTAATTACAGGAAAAATACAGACAAAATCATTCATTTTCCGTGAAAAGATTTTCTCCATTTAAACACGTGTATATAAATCCATAATGAATTTATTACTGGAAACTTTATTCTCCATATATGTTGAATTGTAAACCTGCTGATAGACCAGTTTGACACTCTGACTAAAAACACCAGATTTTTTTCTACCATTAGTATCAAATGACCTATTTCTTTGCAGGAAACCTCTGATGAAATTGTTAGGAAATTACTGCCCTTACAGATGTATTGCCCTCTCCTGGTGGCCAGCCGGAATTACAACAGTAATCCATTCATAAACACTCACAAAGAGCAGTGTAGACACAGCCTCACTGTCAGTGCGACTGACTTGGACGCACAATGAAGACATGTTTAACATCATCTTTTCTCCTTTTCTATTACATAGAATATTAAATAGAATCGTGCCTTGGTAATGAATGCGCAGGAGCTTGGTGCAGAGAGACATAAAGGGAAAGCTTGCTGTGGACAATAATGGCATACAGTGATAAGGATTTGATAAAGATGCCTTGTTGTTTTTAATCTGTTCTCGCTACAACAAACCGAATGAGCTTTACACAGCCAGAAGTACATTCTGGAGAGAGAAATTTCTACAATATCCAGTTGCACAAAAGCTTTATGGACTTAAACTCTGACCGACTTAAGTTTGATGACATTTAGAACGGGACTTATTTCAGTTGTTTTTTTTAAATATATTTTTGGAAAAAGTTCAAACTCTAAGAATCAGCGGTTCCTTGTAAATGTGACAAACTTCTCAGATTTTGCGTTGTTTGTTTTTATTTGTTGGAGCTTTGCTGATTTCCCCTGTTAGAAGCTGTGTAGTTTAACACATTCACCTGCAGTATTTGAACATATTCCACACTGGTTGCTGACACATTACTGACTGCAGAGGAGGGACCTTTGGATGTGATTGTAGCTGTTTTTGATTCACACACAATTACGAGATTATTTATATTGAACTTTGTTTATGTTGTTTTTATGATTTGAAGATTATTGAACTTTCTGTGTTTGCAATTGCTTGCGGGGCAAAGAAATGATTGTAGAGAATGACATTCTTTTGTATTATTTTAGAGATGTGTTTTGTTAAAGGGGTTTACCGCTGTACTGATACTTGCTGTGCTTCCCACATACAGTATCTGGTTAGGAAAAAAAAAAAAATCTCACTACACACTTGGCATTAACTCTGCGTCTTTATTAATTTTATCAAAATTCACTAATGTCACAAAAATAAAAAAGTTTTAAAATGTTTAAAAACAGCTGAGACGTTTTAGTTCTCATAAGTAGAATAAATGTCTGAGTACAGTTTGGATCCAAGATGTGTGTTAATGCAACTTGTGGAAGAGGAAAAAAAGTAGAATATTAATTAGAAACACAGTTTATATGCTATGTGGTTTTCTGTAGCATCTGTTTAATGTGTTAATGTGTGTTTTCTTTTCCCTTTAAAAGAAAACTAAGCGCACAGACAGAAACAAACAGGGCTCGGTTGTTGGTTTCATTCTCAGATACTGACTGTGGCCAAAAAGTTTGCCAATACTTTAATTTGAAAGAACGCTCACTTCCTGAGCAGTGAGTACGTTGAACCCAGGCAACCGTCCACGCTCCCTGCTTGAAGGATGTCTGTCGTGAACGCATAAAGCTAATACTCAGATACAGTTTGGATTCTGTTATGTTTACATTTGTTGGTGTCTTTTGCTTTTTTGGAAACAGGAGTCTAAATCATATTTCAGCTGTTGGGAATGTAAATGCTACACCGTGTCACTAGTGTTTTATTTTTAATTTTTAAAATTGTATCTTTTCTCACAACGAAAGAAAGCAAGGGTGTCTACACATATGTAAAAAGAAATTGAACACACTGACTATTTTTGTAACTACCTTCATTCTACCGGTTCTGCTGTTCTCGGGTATTTATTTTTGTTTTTCCCATTCTCTCTTTTGGTGAGAAGTTTCTTAGTACAAAATGCAAATAAAGTCTTCTCCACTGTGAATTCTGGGTAACGTTTGTTGGTTTTTTGTGAGGATCCGTTTTACAAGCAATCAATATTTGAAACTATTTTGCCTTCATGTGTGATTTTGGATTCTCCTCCAAATGGAGATAAAAACCAGCACATAAAAGTGCTAATTTACACATAGAGCCCCTATTTGGTACCAGGAGTATAGCGCATTACTTTTTCTGCCCAGAGAATTCAACAGACACACAACACAATTACAATTACAACAACATAAAAACTTGTAAACAAGGCCCTTTAATTGTCAGTTTTCCTATTAGGTGTTTATATTTCTTGCGAAGAAAGTTCCCTGTACTACACGCATTACGACACAGTTACAAATTATAAACAAAAAGAAAATGAATAATATATAATATATGAAACACGGGCCAGCAGGGTCTTGAATCAAAGTTACACAGCGTAGCCAAGTCCTCCGGACAAGTAAATTTACATACAGCAACACACAGCAGCTCCAGAAATAGTCACATTAACTAAAAATAACAAGTGGCTTCAAATGAGGCTGAATGTTCACACACTGCTAACAACAAGTAGCATTATTATTTATTTATTATTTGCACATACACTATACATTTGTATGTAACTACAACTGATTTTATAGGTAATAGAACAATGTGCAGGAGAGGTTTGAAACCAAAAATGGCTTGTGAAGAAAGCATTGGCATACTACTTCCTGTAACCGAGCAGCCTGCTTGACACTAGCACACTACTAAACTGCACCGCTATGCTGCTATAAACATCCCCTCAGTAAGTGACAAAGTAGGTTACGTTGAGAATTTATCTTTCACTAAATCCAAAAAAATATGGAGTCTAATATTTCCCTGTCTTTTCAAACAGCCAGTGCCACACATGGCAATAATATGGAACAGAGAAAAAAATGAGTAAAGGAGGTCCAAGGATTGAGCCTTGAGGAGCACCACAGGTCATAGAAGCAAAAGAAGACCTTGTCAGCAATTAATACAAAGAACTTGTGATATGATATGTAATAAGAAAACCACCACTGTACTCCAGCAGACATATTCTTGTAATTTGTGTCCTGTGATAGTGCTAGAGAAGAGGTCAGGAGATTTCTTGCTCAGGAACAAAGAGTCCATGTCCAAAAATAAGATGCTTTAAAATCTACATGTTACTTTGTTATAAGAACATTGCAATAAACCTCTATGCCTGCCACCAGGTCAGATTTGGTCGGATTCCCCTTGAAATAAATGAAATGAGGAGGTGGTAAAATTACCTCTCTTGTTGACAGGGGCGCCAGAATCAACACAAACACCTTAATTATATGACTCGAATGAAATCATCATGGTGTCCATGTTTCTCGCTACAACCAGTGTAAACACACACTTGCCAAGCTGGGGATTTCCAGCTTCTAACTCTGGTGGGAACATAGTGAGATTTCTGGACACGGCATTCACAACAAAACCTGAGCAAATGGCTGTTTATTTGAATCAATGAGCCTGGTGCCACTAACCAGCTGTGTCCACACACAAACAGTGAAATGGTGCAGTGAACAACAACAAACACAACAGATCCCAAAGTTATTATAGTACTAAGTCATCTTTAATCAGCTGTCAGATCTCACAATGCCTGAACAAAATTTACTGCAAAGTCGATCAATCATCATCTATAACAAACGCTTCGGCAAGATAAAATGCAGACAACTGACTCTACAAAGACACTGGTCAAAACATACATGTTAAGTTCCAGTTTATAACACTTTCACAACCAAAAAGCCAACTTTTTTTAAACATTTGAATTAGGGGGCAAATGTATCTTTTTACTTAAACTCAACACTTCAGCATCTATATCAAAAACAACAGAAGTATTAAATTCACACCTCAGGAAATGTGACAAAAGATGCCGAATCAGTGTTTTAAGCAATTTAGCAAAAAGTGTTTTTTCCGAGCAGTTTTTGTTTGGTTTGTATTCAGCAGGCGCCAGATGGCCGGGGTTTTGCCGCCAGATGATTTTGTTTAAGGTCTGATAGCCATTGCCTCAGCGGGGCGTTCCTGTCCTGAAGGTACAGTGACAAGATTCTTTTTCACTGATAGCAAAAGGGTTTAGTATTTCAGAGACTTCCCTGTTTGATAGCAAGCTTTAGCTGTCTAATGTTAGCTTAAATGCTATACTATTACCTCTAGCAATTTTTGTGCTTAGGCTAGTGTTAAAAGCAGTCAGGTAGGTCTATCGACGGGCATCGTACTCAAGGACAGCTACTACATGACACACCCTCAAAATGGTCGCAGTTTGTATAGGTTTAGACACCAAAACATCTTGGTTAGGTTTAAGAAAGATCATGGTTTGGGTTAAAAAACGCAAAACAAAAAAAGCATGTTAATTAATGTACATATTAGAATCATTTACTCGTCAATTTACTCAATAATGGCTATTGTATGTGTGCGGTAACACAGTCAGGCTCTGTTTAGTAGTACAGTAGCTACAGTTAGCAGCTAAGCTAGCTATATTTGTACTTAGCTGGCTCCATAGAAATGCAGTCAGACCTTCATTTTGCATCCATTGTAGCAGTTGCCACAGAAACGGAAGAGACAGTTGAACTAGCAACCCTTCAAAAGCATTGCTATTATTATTATTATGTTACTATTATGTTATTATATTAATAGTCAAATGTATGTTCTCATTAGTGTATAATCACCTGAAAATAATAATAATAATAATAATAATAATAATGAGCCATTTTAAAGTTGCCATGGGTCACGGTTTTTGCATGTTTCGCGGCCACCGTAGTTTCTCCCTCGCGGTTGGAAAGGGAAGGTGAAACGAGTGAGTCACAATCTGCAACTACACTGCTAGATGCCATTTAATCCTCTACACTGGACCTTTGATATACTTAAATATAGGCTTACTGCTATATCAGTAGACTATATTCAGACTTTCATTATTAGTAGTATTTTCTCTGTCTAGTGTCTCTAGATCTAGTTTCCTCCCAAATTACTCAAAACATCAACATATGTGTGCACATTGTTCCATATCTTGTAAGATTAAGTATGTAATCTTTCAAAACTTTTTATTTTCAATCTATTTTGTTTTGGGACAGACTTGCAGTGAGCCTCACCAACACAGAAACGCCTCGCTGTTGGTGCTATCAGACTCTTGTACACATTTTTGACAATCAAAGAGAGGCTTTCGCAATTTCTTTAACTTTTCTAATGAAAAAACAGCGGTTACTATCTGCATCAAACCAAACCCAAAGCAGACTCTCCTGGAGAAAAAAACACAGGATAAAACAAACAGATTTATTTGCAGCTCTGACATCAGAAACATTAAACGCATCACAGGTCATTTCATTCTCATTGTGTCAAACATGCTGACGGTGCAACAAACCCAACAAACACACACCGAAGAAACGTGTACAAACCGCAGGCATCAGAGAGAATTCACACACAGAGGATTTCCAAAAATAAAAAAGCTCTGAGAGGTACTTGGAGTGATAAGTTGTTTTGATATATCGGGCACAAAAACAACATCATGACGTCTGGTCTCTTTAGCCTCTGCTTTGTAATCTATAATCAGTAATGCATTAAAATACTCAGTAGCTCACAAACTTTACAGAGGATCAGACAGAAGAGTTAATAATAACAGGCACAACATGACTCTCCAAACAGTGTAAACTTTCAAAGTGAAGTCAAAAACTACCAAAACCATTTAAGACTTATTAAACAGATGCTTCAAGAAAAACATGACTCAATACAGCGAAAATAAATGTAATGTTGGTAGATGTCAGACACACCTGTGGCACAACTGAATACTGAATTTAAGCAAAAGGACATCAGAAGACAAATGTATTCTTAGAGTTCAATCAAAATTGAGAAAATATAATGAGCAACACAAAAGGAAGGGCTCAGATAAAAGCTGACAAATTGGTTCAAACGATTGTCACAATGAAAAGGCATTGGTACAACAAGTGCAGGAAAATGGTCGTCCATCTGGGTGAGGAGCACTGGGAATTTGGACTCCGAGAAAAGCAGCATTAACTTGACACAGTTGATGCTTTTTATTTTACCTACTTTTGTCCCCTTGCTTTATTTGATCTGAGCAGTTGGGTAGATCTTAAGAATTCATTTTCATTTTTCTTCTTCTGTAATTGCAAAATAAATGTACTAAAATTACTGGAGAAATAAGAATCTTTTTTTAATTCTGCATTTAAACCAATATGTGTTGCCAGTCACCCTCATCAACAAGGCTGTATTACATTTATATAAAACCATGTCATTATTTTCCCAAGTCACAATTTAACTGTTTTACCAAAAACATGGAAACTTAACAAAAACTAAGAAAAAGTGACACAACTTATTAGTGACTTTAAAGACATGTAGGAGACATTTAAAGCTGCACTAATCAATATTTTTATAGTAACATTGGATTGTGTTAAGCAAAAGGTGACACTCATAATAAACCTACCAAGAATTATGCAGCACGATACAGAGCTTTTTAGCCTCTTTCAGCTCATTGTTTTGGTTTTACGGCACATTTAACGTAAGGTTCAGTCTCATCAAACCCTTTTCCAGCAGCGGGCAGCTGATACACCCACTATACACTACCTGCCATAGATACCTAGCCATATATTTTTCTCATTAGCTGGTGGAGACCAAAACAGAGCTAAAGAGGATAGTAAATATTGGAATTATATTTATCAGATGGACACAAACTCTACTCCAATGGAACTTTATAAAGTTATAATATGTCAGGCTGTGTTTTCACCTTGTGCCAAGGCTCCTAAAGTTTTAATTTCAGTTACTGCAGCTTTGACTAAGTCCTAATGATACAATTCTACTAAAATATCACTTGCGTAACAGGACCTGTTTCATGGACTAAAGTTGGAGCAAAGAAAAAGAAGAAAAACCTGTGTTAGGAGGATTTCACAAAGCTGCTTCTGTAAGTTTAGAAGTATGTAACCTGTACATTATGATTGATAAAAGATCTAACACAGATCTGAACAAAAGAAAAGTGACACTGAAACGGAAACAGTGCAACCAAACCTATAGAGATACAGAATTTTATGGGAACATTATCAGAGTTATCCTGATAAGTAACTGTGAGAGGATGTTACAGTGTGAGCCATCTCCTTATGTCTTTATAATTAGCGAATTAACAGCAGTGAGTGTTTAATATGGCACAGGGATCAGCTGTTGGCAGACGACTCTGCTTGGCTCTTAAACAAAATACAGCACAAAATTAAAACACATTTTTCTCACTGTGAAGGCAGTTTCTCTGAGTGAACAGCAGAATGAGGTTTGGGTTTGTCGAAAGCAATCGCTCATTTTTGTCGTTTCCTTTTTTCATTTGGCACACTGGCAGATTAAATATAGGTGACAACAAGTTGAAGCCAAAGCTCTATGGTGCTTTAACTTATTTTTGTATGGATCCATAGAGCAAAATGCTAAAAATGTTACTGAAAAACATTCAGAATTTTATCATCTTTAAAATGACCACACCAGGCCATTAATAAGCCACACATGCAGTATACTTCATGTTACTGCTGACCCATTTGGCAGCCACTGGTTTCAGAACACTTTGAAAACCAACCTGCAGTAATCCTAATATTATGCAGCTGTGAGTTGGGACTAAACCCTCCCGTTGGCTCACTGAAGGACAAAATAAGGATTTAGCTGCCAGCAGGTGGCGAGCAAAAAGATAATTTCCCTTGTTTCTGGTGCACGTCAACTCGGCTCAAGATTTGTCATGAAGTAAGGCAGATCAAGGTGTTACTTGATATAATGAAAACTGTTGAGTTGCACTTAAAACAAAAGAGATCATCTCGGACTCAAAGCTGAGTTTTGACATTTAAATCAACAGATTTATTTTTCATTTTTTGTAAGTTTACCTCTAAATGGCTTCTAAAGACTTGTGTTTTTTGCTATGCTCAAGCGTAGCGTCACGGTACAAAACATGCAGCCTTTTAAACTGAACTCTTAAACTGAATTTCCTTTCAGTGTAACATGATTTCGTTAGGTTTTCTGCACAGCAACTGTTAATTGGTCTGGTATGCAATGAAAAAAACAATGTAGTGTTAAGCAACAAAACACAACTTTTGAGACACAAGAAAGTTGGTCCACAGTAACTTCAAGTGTTGAACCAAAGAAGTCCAGTTCAGAGCAAAGAGAAATAGTCTTAATCAATTTCTACTGTACTTCAAGAGTTTATAATAGTGTATTTTCTTCATGTTAGACACACTTGATTGATAAATTTGTCATTTTTGGGTTAATTTGACAATTGAGCTTAAGAGCACTATAGCAATGAAATAAATGGTGGAAATAATTTTCTCTTGATGGACGTTAAAAGTAAAAGGAAATGTGTGAGTGTGAGATATAAAGAACATAACAAAAATATGACAACGCAAATAATAATCTATGTTTTACATTTCTTTTAATATAAATAATTGGTCACTTTATATTCTAACAACACTGGTCATGTATGGGGCCTTAAAGGGATATTTCACTTTGTCTGATTATCTGTTATAAAGAGATGAGAGTTCAACATTTAAAACCAGCTGCCCTGAAAAGGCCTCGTCACCCAACGAACTGATATCTGGTATTTTTCCATTCGCAGAAAGGCCTATTTTCATGATAATGATTCTGATTAGACCTAATTATCTTCTATAGTTAATTGAACTTTTTTTCAATGCATTTATAATGACTTACAGTACATGTCATGTTTGTTCTATCTGTAATCTGTAAATAGCCATTAACTTTTTTAGATTGCATTTATTTCATTTTCCGCAAATGTTACGGTGACATTGCCTCCCCAGAGCAGCAGATATTTTTAGCTGACTTATCTCGAACTCTCACAGAGGTTAAAGTCTGTTCCGCCACAGTGGAATAACGCTTTAAAAGCCAAGGCAGTAGATCAGTTTGGAACAATACGTCTATTTAATAATATACAATGTAGGCTTTTTTTCACCATTTCACGTGTACCATGCTGTACCCATATTCGTCCTACAATATGAATGGTGTATTATCTGCTATCGGCCGGTCTGGCACCATCATTCAGGTCTAATGGAGAATAAGTAAACCAACCGGGCAGCTGACAGAGAGCTAGCTGAAGCACTAGCAAAATTACAAAGTATCTCATGTTATCAGTATAATGTAAAAGTGTCCACAGTACCCAAACAAAGCTACTTCTGATCAACCATATGGCACTCCTGTACGAAGGAACAAAAAAAGAGCGCAGCACGGTAAATTCCGTTAGCTAAACTCACCACATGCTAACGTAAAAGTCCGATAGAACGATGGAATTCAGAGAAAACCTTGAAGCACTGGCACAGAAAACAACAACTTAAACAAGATGTTGGTGGCGTGGTGAGAAGACTGATACAAAAGTATTGTGATAAGTTTTTCTCTATTTGATTTGTTTCTGTATGAAAGTTACTAAAACATTGCAAACCATCTTTACTAGAAACACAAATCAGCTGCTTTTGTTAATATTAGCCATTTGTAGCCACTGCTAACACTGCCGGGCTCTGGTGCCCTAAACGTTAGCTAGTTTGTAGATGGCTAGCTACAAAATGTGTTATACAGCAGGCTTGTGGAGTAATCAGGATACAAAGAAAAGGTAACTGTAAAGATGGGGATTATTTAGCAGGATTACAATTTTAAAATACGTTTTTCACACACATTTTGGATGCTAAAAATCTTTCCATTTGTTCAGTTTCCATTTTCTTTCCTAAGGTTACATTGTTTTGTTGTCTTATTGAATACACTTACATCGATACTTCTTATAGATTGTTTTTTTAAGGAGTGCTAACACAAATATTCAATTTAACATGTTGATCCAAAATATGATTTCAGCTTCTTCTGCTTTGTGTCGGGGGTATCTCCATCTTGTGTATTGTTATGTTTTGTTTTTAATAAAATATTTAATATAGGCCTAATATTCATCTGCACAGGTCATTGTTGATTAAAAATACATATCCTAAAGTTCGCTATAGACGCTAATAAGCTGACATTAGATTAACAAAAAACAGACACACAGCAATCTGAGACGGGTGTCAGAGACGTCCAATATGGCACCGTAGCTAACTGTATAACGTGGTGCATTTTTAACAAACGTCTAAAAACAGCTTGAAACACTGAAATATGACCATATGTGGCTAATATGGGTACAGCATTGAAAACAGTGTGAAACTGGGAAAACAATTCAAATAGAAACACATTGGTCACACAGTTGGTCAGCCTGGTCCAGGAGGAAAAGTTTCAGGAGAGGACCATGACTTAATTAACACAGACACACAGACTGACTCTTTATGGATTAGGATGTCTTCGAGTGACAGCCTAAACAGGAAGCAAAATGCTTCCCCTGTTATGAAGTGATGAAGAGATGAGACTTTAAATAGTTCAAATTCATTTTTTAAAGTCTCTTTTTGCCTGGTTAGATCAATTTAAATCATTCAAACCACTTGCAAGCAGAGGAATTGGGAGCGTGCAGAGCTTCATTCCCAGACTGCATGTTTTAACCGAGGCACATTCTGTGTCTGACAGTGATGAAACTGTCCCCTCCTGTTTTAATTTCCTCCTAAACAGAGCTCAAAGGCAGACAGGCTGAGACTGTATTACCTTGAAAATCCACTAGAGGGGGACAGAGTTGTTTCATTGCCAGACTGGCAGACAATTGGGTAAAGAGAGGAACAGAAAGAAAAGAGGAGCAGGAGATGGCTAAACTTTAGTTCTAGAGAGAAGAGAGTGACCAGGGGAAGATGAACAAACATGCAATCAAAGATGACAGAGAAAGTAAAAGAAGGAGGGAATGTGGCGAGTAGAAAGGACGGACGAACGGAGGAGCGCTGACTGGTCGTTTCCTGAATCGCCTCTTCATCTAGCATGCACATTTCTTCTCATTGGGCTGCTCCTCAGCAAGCTTCGTGGCCCCGTTCCCATTGGCTGGCTCGGCGGGCGGTTTGTCGACGCACTGCTCCATCCTCTTCATGACCAGGTCCAACAGCGTTATCACCGCCTTGTCCACCTCCGCTCCCGTCGCTGCACTCGTCTCAAAGTACGGTATTCTGTGAGGGACAAGAACAGAAATATCTATTCAAAAGCTCCGTAACAGGAGAAGGTTTTAGCCCACTACATAAGAACCATTTTACAAACAATCCCATCATTATTCGACTGATTCCAGTTCATTTCTATTAAAGTCATCTTGTAGAGAGTTGAAACTTCATGCAGACCATAACAGCAAGCAACAAGGGAAATGTGTTGCTTTATCAGAGCTATTATTGCGAGGTGGACATTTTTTCTGTTGTCTCAGACTTGCCTTAGTCTCGTGAATATTTTTTTCTGAAGTAACTTTCTCCATAAAGCAAAAGCATAGACGAAGCATGGTTGTTGAGAAAACAAGCTTTGGTTACCATGGCGTTGAATGTTAGGGCCCGTTTTGGATGGATTTTTCATTAAACCAGTCAATGTTACTTGCAATGACAAAAGCATTATATTTTTTGTCTCTGTCTTAACTCTGGCTCTCTTTGGACTCAAACCTCTTTGAACTAGGTCTTGACTTTTCCCCAGTCCTGGTCTTGGACTTGACAACGTTGGTTTTGGACTTAACAGGTGGTCTTGACTACAGCACTGGCTTACAGAGCCCAGCGTGGGGGTACATACAAAACCGTATTAATGGCTTGATAAATGGAGCAAAACGTTGATGCAAATATTCATCTGGCTTATGATTTTAAAGAAAAACAAGGGGGCAATGCTGTATTTCATTGTCGGACCAGCTAAATCATTAGCATCATATTGGCCATTGTTATTCCTCATTCATTGTTAAAGCACAAGTTGTATCTGAAATACCTCTTGATCATTACTTTATCCTCATATATTATGCATTAAAAACCAAATGGGACCTCCAGTACATTTTGAACAGTGCACAAAGACAGCCAAGCTAATCCTTTGGTTATTAATTCATTCACTCAGTTAAGCAATTCATTTTCTTAAGTTTGCTCATCAGTAATTTAATGGGGAGTTTTCTAAACATTCTCTTCTCACAACATATAATGTTATGCAGATAATGAACTTTTGTTAACTAATCGAGGTCAGGCACAGTGAAGTAAACCTGAAGGAGATAGTAAATCAATGTATAAGCTGATGGGTGGTTTGGAAAATGATCAGCAACAATCAATACGGTCCAAGGTTTGGAGTTCATGTACTAAAACTAGCAAAACTACCACAGGATCCTTTAAAATGCAGCCTCTTAGTCCTGAAACGAAAGGTTGAGTAACCAATCAGTCATCAGAATGACAAGTTTAATAACAGGTTATTTGAGTCATTTATGAGTAAGTAAAAATACCGAACTGTATTCCAGTTTACATAATTGTAAAGGATTACAAGATTTGCTGCTTTTCTCCATTTTTCCCTTTCTTTGTGTTGCGTTTTCACACTTTATTGACTCAACAACCGACTGATTAATACATCAAGCTCATCACCGTCGGACTTCGTCCGTGTTGTCTGCCACGGGAACTTTCCAGTGTTATCACCATCACTGTCTATATTCCTCACAGTGGTCTTCATCATCATCATCATCACTGTTTACATTTATGATGTCTTATTTATTCTCCTGTACAGCACTTTGGTCAACTTTGGTTGTTTTTAAAGTGCTTAACAAATAAAGTTGGATTGGATTGGATTGGATAACGATTGGTAGTAACATCTCTGTAAGTGTTGTGTTCTATCTTTAGTGTCACGTTTAAAGAAAAAATCTTTCTGAAATATTTATCATTTAAAAATACTGTAAACGATGAGTCATATTTGACAGTGGAAATAAGACTGAAGCTATCACTTTAAATGTGATGCAGATATATTTTAAATGTAACTTTTAACTGACAGTATCTGACCGTCATATTGTACCTATACGTCCCTGAGTTCCCCAGAGTTTAAGGCAGACTTTATTACTTCCTGGAACAGAGTTTTGTTGCCTGGCAACACCAGGCAGAGGTCTTGGCTGGCTGGAATGACACAAAGAAGCGTTTTTTAACTCGTCTAACAGGAAGTCATTTGTTGAGAAATTGCGAAATGTCAGTGTTGCACTGGAGTCATGTACTGTCTGTAATGTTGTTGTTTGTCTCACTGCTCGTCTTACAGCTAGCCTGCTCTTTATGAAATACTTATGTTCAGTCTCTCCAATATTATCGATACTCCTGTGATCCTTAAACACATCCCCACACACTGTACATGAAAATCAAACCTACCCGTATTTATCAGCCAGCTCCTTGGCCTGTTTCTCCTGAACCTCCCGCTGGTCGGCCAGGTCTGCCTTGTTTCCTACCAACACAATATCTGGATTCTCACAGTAGGCATTGGCCTGTAGCTGGCCTGGAAATGAATACAAACAGCAAAAAGGAGATGTTTAAGTGTAATACAGAAAAACTGTATCTCTGCACAGCTGAATGAACTTGATAAAAGTGAAAAACTCTGCCAATAGTTTCACTTACTGCTGTTTTATTTTATGCTTCCTTTGTATGCCCTTTACCAGGCATAAAACTACCTTAATTTTATGTGCAAATATAATGAAGACTTCACTGCCACTAGAGGCACTATAGAGCAATGTTTTGATAGCAAGATCAGAAGAAGACCTCAAAGCTAAAACAGTGCAGTTTCCAAACACGTAAAGAAATTGTGACATTAACAACATACTCATCCAGTTTCTGACGTTGAGGAAGCTCTGCTGGCTGGTGAGATCAAACATCAGCAGGAACCCCATGGCGTCCCTGAAGAACGCCGTTGTCAGGCTGCGGAACCTGGAACACACAGGAAATATGTATGCTTGATTGACAGGTTTCTCAGATCTTTCATTTCTTCTTTAAATATTCCCTCCAGACATGTTTTTGTGACACATAAAAATGATCTGCTTTGAATAATAATTTTCAACTGATGTCGTTTGTCATTTCAAATTCCTTAAAATTAAATTTTATCCTTCTCCTTCAGTGAAATATCCAGGAATATGCAAATATTTTTCCATTTTAAAAGTTTAACTGCTGGACAACAAGAAGTCTCCTTTCTCCTCCAAAAAGTCCATTCTCAGTGTATGCGCACTGGAGGTTTCAAGTTTCCATAACACACTTGTATAAGTTGCATGGACCAGGGTTGACTTTGAGACTAGGTGAATGAATGTGAAAACAGCCTTTTAGTGTCAAACTCTGCACAGTGGAGCTCATTCACAGAACAATCAGCAAAACCTGGTGTTGAGTGTAGGAGGACTGTTACAGTAATACTTTTCTACTTAAAGCTACAATCATTCATATTTTCACATTAACAAAGAAACAATTTGTTGTGAAAGGGGTCACTCTTTGTGACAAACCCACAGAAGTTGGTGGAGACCAAAACAGAGCTAAAAGAGAGTAACTTACATTTGTCAGGCAGACACAAAATGACTGCAAATGAATGATGATGTTGCTCTGCATTTGTTGGATGTGTAAACAGGCTACTGTTTGTTAACAAGTTTGCCAAATCAATTCAAGATCTGTCAGCGTAGTAAATGGTACATGGACTGTACTTATATAGTGCCTTTCAAGACTTCATTGTTGAAAATGTCGGTACATTATGAGTCAGTAATGTGACTTCCACAGTGAACTTGTATGTTCTGTGGCATGTTGGGCTTCTGGGTGTGACACCAGCAAGGAACATAACTCTGTATAAACATTACATGTGAAGCTTCATCAGCAAATATGTGACAGGCAAACACAGCAAACAGTCTGAAATACTGATCACACAGGTGGAATAATAGGCGCGCGATTAAAGGATCATGGATCAGTTTCTGGAAATAGGAATTTGTTCCGTTACACTGAGCAGAAGAAATGAAGTTAAAATTATGTTAGTAACACTGACTCATCCACCAATGATTCATCGGTCCTTTATAAACAGATTCAACACATCGAGGCCCGTTCCAATTAAAGACCACGCACATGCACTCTCACACATACATGATTGACACATATGGTATATCCAGGCAAAGAGGCACACACACGCACACACACACACAAACATAAATAATTGCCACTGATTTGTTTTTCCCTAGAACCATTCAGAGTGATTATACACACTCGATTTCAGCAATGAGCTTCATCTTTGAGTGGTTTGCCATCACCCCCACCATTTAACATGTATTACATTACAGCCACAATGTAATATGTGAAATTTTATAGCCAGAATGAGACGCATTATTGCCTGTCAATCAAGCAAAAGAAATAAAACATACTTTATTCCTGTAGAGACACTCGCTCGTTGTATTTCTTTAAGCAGCATCTATTGGCCACTAGAGGAGCTGCAGCTGAGTGCAGTACAGCTCTGTGTGCGTTAGTTTTGGAAAAAGAAATATGTGCAAGTGATTGTAAAACAAAATTGTAATTGTCATGATGGAAAGACGAGCCAGTCCCAGTGTGACGAGGAGCCAACCCACCTCTCCTGTCCGGCTGTGTCCCAGAGCTGAAGGTGAACCTTAAAGGTTTTCCCCGTGGTCGTCCCATTGGGGTTAGACGCTGTGTACACCTGAAGAGGAAGAAACAACACTTGTTTAGTTTTTATTTATCAGATACAATAAACTTGGTAATGTGTCTTTAATGGTCCAGTGTGTAACATTTAGGAGGATCTACTGGCAGGTATGGAATATATACATTAACCAAACACTGGCTCTAGATGGGTGTTCTCCGCACGATTTGCAGCCACTGTGGTTTCTCCTTACGCTTGGAAGGGGAGGATGAATTGAGTCAGTTGCAATCTGCAACTACACCGCTAGATGCCACTAAATCCTCCACACTGGTCCTTTAAGGAGAACTGGATACAGCTGACAGGAAATGATCCCATTAAGGGGCCACTGTACAGTTTCACGAGGCCCACCATTGGGTTGCAAAAGACGTTCCACCAAAATCATACAATGACATGTAAATAACAACCTATTCATTTCAATGACCCCTGCAGCATGTGGCCGGACAAAATCGAACAAAAAGAGTTTTACCTCACCCAGCGCGTGTCATCTGGCCACACACTACACTGACCAATCAAACAGAAGGGCAGGAAAGACTCTCGGTTCGTGTTTGTTGACAGGGTTTTATCTGATTATGTGAAGACATTGGAGTCAACTGAACAGTGTGTGTCCGGTCTGCAGCATTCAACATGGTGGACTCCATGCTGGGAAGCTAACACTAACTAGCCAGCTGTCTGTAGACATCAGGCTGATGTCAAGAGCCAGAAACAGCAGGAGCAGATGAATCAGTGTGCAGCTCTGTGCAGCGTTTTAGCATCAGCCAAGCCTTAAACTCAAGGATCTGTTACTGACAGGGAACTTCCAGGATCACATTTCATCATTTCACCAGGACCTGAAGCAACACGCCACCTGTTTTCAGAGTGTTAATCGCCCTCTCCACTGCTTTATTGTTGTGAATATCTCAGCAGGTCTGTGATCTGGACAGCGGTCCTGACTCTGTAACGATGAACTCCTGTGTGCTACAGCTGGCTGTGTTTCTGCAGGAAGCCTCGAGGCGTCATTCACACCTCTGACTCTCCCAGATGACACACACTGTCACTTTCTGCGACTTCCTTTTAAAGCTGCGTTCACACCGATCATGCTCAGAGCAGTTAGTTTGAATTCAGCGTGTTTTTGGTGAAATTTTCCAGGTGATAACAGACTTTCAAGTAAATTATGACACTTGTACATCTGACAGTGTGAGTCCACTACAGTGAGACCTGTGGAGCAGTTTGTTATTGGGGCTGAGGATTGCTGGATTACAGCACAAATGCCACAACTGCACATTTTTCCATACCCGTCTTTGCTGAATAAAATCGAATTTTTCTTAAAATTCGTCGAGGCGAGATTGCACAGTTGTCACACTAACAACCCAAACATCTAAGATGGCTTTAGTTTTTCAATCAGTCCTCAAACTAGAAAAGACAGAAACAACACTGCAAATATCCTTTTTAGGTGACTGAAATGCAGTACAAACTATTATTATTATTTTTATTATTATTATTATTGTTATTATCATCACTAGAAGTAGTATTAGTATAAATACACTATTTATAGGCTAGTAGTAGTTCTTAAAACAAAAAAACCCAAATAAAATACACCACAATAAAACAAGATAATTGGACCTGGAAAAATTAAACTAGGATTGACAATACAGAAGAAATATTATTAAAAAAAGGTAGGGGGGGTTAAAAGATGGTATTGATTCTGCATACCTTAGGTTTTCAGTAAGGGAATTACTACATACACATGCATAAACAGACACACACACACACACACACACACACACACACACACACACACACACACTCTAAGTTCTCACTTATTTGTATTTGTGTTTTTTAAGTCTACTTTTAATTTTCTACTTTATTTTAAGGTTGTTTTTCTTACTAATCTGTATATACATATATTTTACACTTGCTTTGGCCATGTAAATGTCTGCTTCCCATGCCAATTAAGCCCCTTTGAATTGAATTGAATTGAATTCCAAAGCTGAGAGGCCCTGACTGAAAAAGCCCCGTCATTTGAGCCGGCACTTAAGAGGGGAATCAGATGGAGAAAAAAACCTGGCATTAAGTGGTGCAGGGAGCTGCGTTGGTGGAGGTGTGTTGTTTTAGGCACCGGTGAGAAGTGAAATCTGATCCAGGAAGTTCAGTTTGCGTAATAGATGCGTGTGTTTGAAGATGTATTGTATTGCAGTTGCCAGTACTCACAGACAGAATTTTACTACTCTAGAAAGATTTTCCGACAATTGAGATACCTCTCAACTGTACAACAGTAGGAATAAGGCATTCATGTTGTGAAGTAATCCACCAGGAACATGTATTTGCGTTTATGTGATTGTGATTGTTTTGCCGGAGCCCACCTGCATTAGGACCCCCACTGTGTCACTAGACTGGCCTAATAAAGTCTTAAAATCATTGATTTGTTCACTATATTCAGCTGGATGTACAGCAGTTGTTTATTTGACAGTTTTGGAGAGGTGGACAGGTGCCAACTCTCCAAAGCTGTCAAATAAACAACCTCGTTGGGAGTCATGTGACTGGTCCACAAATTCTGGTTCAGTGGCTCAAACTGGTCCACAGTCAGCATTCAGCTTCCGTTTCCATAAAGACCCTGAGGAGGATCCACTGACATCACTGAGCTACAGCTGTGATCACACGTGTCCACTTCTGTTTGACTCTTGAAATGGGGTGTGATCTTAAGACACACACACACACACACACACACACACACACACACACACACACACACACACAGAGGAGGTGAGGAACAATAATCAATCCATGAGTCATCCAGAGCGATGGGATTAAAGCAACGTTGTCAGTATTTCTGACGCTCGAAGGCGGAATGGCACCCAAGTGAGCAAACCAAGCCTCGCCCACTCTCTGATTCAGACAGCTGCATCTTCCACTGAGACGTCTGGATGTATTTATACTGATCAGATTCCACCAGCAGGGGAACGTGTTTTGTCTCAGTGACAGTTTAAAGTGGTACTTCAACCAAAATCAATCCTTTGAGTACGAAACCTTCTATAGACTTGAAAGGCGGTTGTAAAGCGTCTTTTTATCTTGGACCGATTTCCTTTCTTTTTCCATTCATTACCACAGCAATCGTGATTTTAGAAACTCAAGCCACAGTTAATTCATCTCAGTTTATTGGTAGATCCGACCCAGGTTTGATCTCCCTGTACAAGTTAAAATAATGATTGTGAAAGCAACAGAAAATCCAGACCTGACCCGACCCACTATTTGTTCTTTGATAAGTACAGCCCAAAGAAAATACCTGGCCAAATGACACAGTAACTATGGTAACCAAGCCTGCATCACGTGAGCGTGTGGAGGCTGTCGTAGCAGAAAACTGACTGACTGGTTGAGACTGAGCACCAAACGAACTGGCCTTGATTCAAAAAGACCAACAGAAACATGCACACGTTTCCCTGCTTTTCTTCCTAAACATGATTAATATAAGGGATCAGAACTCACCACTCTCTTTTCCCTGAAGTCGATGCCAACTGTGGTGATGAACTTGGGGTTGAACTTGTTGTCTGTGTATCGGTACAGGAAGGTAGTCTTCCCCACGCCGGAGTCCCCCAGGGCAAGGAGCTTTATAAGGTAGTCATAATCCCCATCAGTCATAGTGATGACCGCAATAAACCTGTGGTGAACAGACAGAGACGCATGTTAACAAATAGACACACACAGAGAGCTTCTGGGCAAGCCTGTGTGTGTGAATAATAGCATGTGACATGGATAAAATAGAGGGAAAGAACATGGCATCAGAGTCCAAGAAGCTGAATAGAAAACATACTCAGTGATAGAATGGAGACGGATTGTGTCTGTGTGTGTTATACTACCCCCTGTTGAGTTATGGGACTGTGGTCAGAGGGTCGATCCGACCAGAACATGACTTTCTGGGAAAATTGTGACTGTGTGTATGTGTGTGTGTGTGTGTGTGTGTGTGTGTGTGTGTGTGTGTGTGCGTGCGTGCGTGCGTGCGTGCGTGTGTGTGGGAAAGAGAGTGTGCCTTTATATGTCTTAGTACGAGAAAGACAGAGAGTGCAAGAAAGTGTTAAAATGTAGTACACTGTAAGAAAACAGCACAGCATACAGACAAACTCATACCTTAGGTTCATTCATTTATATTATTCACAACAATAATCTAGTAAATTGTATTATTTAGAACAATGTCCTGAGGCTGGTGCTTGAGGAAAGGTAATGGATCATTAAAATCTAAAGCGGTTATCCTCTGGGGAGTAGGACTGTGATTAAGAAATTTAAAGATCCCCTCCAGACATGTATTACAACATATATATATTATTGCAGACTGTTTGTATGTATACAAACAGTCTGCAATAATGTTTTTTCCACAAAAAAGACTTAAAAGGGCATCTACTCCTTCTACCTCATTCAAAATTCAAGAATCTCTGAATATGCAAATATTGTCAATTTCTAAAGTTTTCCTGCTGGACACAAGACGTCTCCTACCATCTGTGAAGTCCATTCTCAGTGGATGTGCATTGGACATGTCTTTCTACATCACGCTGTACAAGTTGCATACTGGACCAGGACTGAATTCCAAACTATTTGTGATGTCACAAATCATGCTCGTAACCCCGTGCCCCTTAAAATCAGATTTCCACTTTCAGCAGATGAATGTGAAAACATCCTTCTAGAGTCAAACTCTGCACATACAGCATTCACACAGCTCACTGTAGGGGCAAGAAGAAACACTAATTAATGGTGCTAAAAGTCAGGGCAAGGGGTCACCATGGAAACCTGGCCTCTATCCATATTGTATCCTGCAACCAATGCACAAATTGCAATTTGATAAGTCAAAGATGCTAAACTTTTCAGAGAAAGTTCATCAGTGGCATCCACTTATTTTGGTTAACTGAGTAAGCAGAGACGGTATCTATAAAAAGGAAAGGAATGCAGTTTTCATGCGAAATTCTCGAAATAAATCTTCATGTATCTAATGATTTGTAGTCTGGGGTATGTTTGTCTCATGGCTAAATGTTGTATATTTAGAGAGAGGATCATAAGACTCTAATTTACTCAGCTGAGAGGAAACACATATAACACTGTGCTTTATTACAGTAAGAACAGTGGTTACCAGGAGCTCTGATCTCCTCACAACGCCCCTGTACCTCCAACAGTATGGAATCAGAGTGACCTATTCACTGACTGGACTGAAGCAAAACAGTACTACAGTAGAGTCAACTAGCACTCAATCCTTATTATATCTCTAACCACAGTTACGGTTCTCCTCCTGACACCCAGGAGAAAAAAGTGTTTTCATATTTTTTTCATGTCCTTTGTAATGGACACTGGGTCAGTGTTTTCCCCTTTCCACCTACATTTGACTTGAGAACCTTCTAAGATCCAGTTTGCTTTTCCAGGGGCTAAAGAGCCACCTTAGAGCCACGTCCTTACGCCAGTGTATATGTCTACAATGTTAGTTATTGTTACCAAGGTTACGCTAGCTGGCTACCTAGCTAGCTGTTGCTCTACTAACATTAACCAAGCAAGCGTTGTACTACTTCCTCATGTCGAATGTAACAATAAAGTTACAAACGTAACATTGATATGAGAAATGAGTATAATGCGCACTTCGGTAATGTTAGCTGACCAAAAGTTAGCTAGCAACATGTTGCCCTCAGCCCCGGTTGCAAGCAGTTCTTGGTTCTAGACCAGCAAAGTGTTTTCCTGGCCAAGAGCTGGTTCTTCTGCTGCCAAAACACAAATAACTGGTCCAAGGTTAGGCAGGTGGTAAAGGGGTCAGAAAGCACCGCAACCTGTCCTTTGCAGGTCTCCCAGAGGCCTGTTGGTCTCCTGTGGCAGCCACATCAGAGAAATGCGGGACAGTGCGGACAGTCCACGTCTTTGTGTGACTTGACACCGGATACAGGCCGATCGTACGGCCACACAGACCACAATCTTTTCTGCCTCACTCAGTGCTCTGTCTCCTGACGTTTGGAAAATGGTTGAGAAGAAATAAGTCCCACTGTCTTCCACAAAGGGTTTAAATGTGGATTTTAAAAAGGTCTAAAATCTTAATATAAGACTCATAAATAAAAACACAGCATTCCTATGAAGAAGAGAAGCGTTATATCTTTATAAATTTAATCACATATCTCCCTAACTGCCAAAAACATGTTTGCGACATTTCCTGCCTTTTTGAAAAGAAAGATAAATGAATCGCTTGTTCATCTAGAAGAAAAAGTAGTGGTGTGAATGCTAGAGCAGCTAGTTCGACACAAACGTTACACTTTTGGCTAAGATTTTTTCACTAGACACACTGAGGAGCAATTCAGTGTCTTGCTCAAAGACACTTTAACATGTGGACAGGAGGAGACAACCCTTGACCACACAAGCTACTGTACATATAAACCCAACCCAAACAGAGGAACGTGACACCGGAACATATTCTTGAGATTATTGCTAACATGACATGCTAAAGAGCTAATGTGCTGACATCCTAATCATTAGCATGTTACACTAACACACTGAATCTCTGCATTTTCCATGCTAACAGCATGTTAACATGTCAAAATAAATGTTTGAATGTACACATACCAAAATGCTATTGTTAGCATGGTAACATAGAAACATGCTAAATGCCGCACATGTCGTATCAGCTAGTTAGCATATGAAAAATAATACTTCCCAGTGAATGTTTGTCCTAACGTCTTTTTGTTATTTCGCATTCAAAACTCATAACAAACCAGACTTTGACAACATCGTCTCTGTGTCTGTGTCTTCCTGTGCAAGAAAATAACGAACTTAACTTCAGAAATGGTCCAGAGAATGTGGGTAATGTGTGTCTGTGAGAAAAAGGTCTTGGAAGGTCTAGAAAACGGTCCTTAGTTTCTTTTATTTGTTGGGACACTTTGGCACCACAAGACAGCAAACTGACAGATGTTGTTCTCACACATTTAGCATCCGTCAGTCCCGGCACTGATGGAGCCCTCTGGGGATGAGAAGTTGGGGGTGAGACAATGGGGAGAGGCTTATTGAACGGTCGCTACTGGTGCAAAACCAGAAATGTTTGTAGTGCGATCGGTCAGTTAGTCATGATTCCCTGAGGGTAAAACAGTCAACAGCTGCTTGGTCAGCTGACGGCAGAGAACAGAACAACTCACAGTCACCCTGACAACCCACAACAGCACAGAACAAAACAGAAAGAGAATAAAGTAAGGATTTAGTTCATAATGTGTGCTCTTTTTCTTAGTAGTGCTTGAGGGAGAAAGGAATTTTAAAATACTGTTTGATTTTGAATTCATTCCTAAACTCATAAAATAGATTTTTGTACATTAACCAATATCGCCCATGTCCAGCTGCAATTTCCTCCATGTTTGAATGCACTAAGTGAGTTTTCTAGGTGTTGCCAGGGCTGCCAGTGGGGCTGAGAACCCCTCAGGGTGGGCTGCTAGGTAAAATTAGCCCAGCAATGAATCCTACTTTTGTGGCGATTATAATGTTCAGTTTTTGTTATGCTTTTAAAGTTGCGGATGTAGGTGTACCTAACAATGGGGCAACTGAGTGCATAGCCTACCTAATAGGAGAAATATATACCAACTAATATAAAAATTGGTTCACAGCTTTGCCACACTAGTTTGTTCTCCCTGGTGTCTGCTAAACCTCCCATCTCAATAACAAGCAAGAACAAAACAATAAAACATACAGGGACATTAAAAATGTATGAGCCATCACCCACAATGGGAGAGAGGAGAAACAAATAGAAAGAGAGGAGAAAGGAAATGACAGTCTATAACAGTCCGGTCATGCTGCACAGAGAAGAGATGACTTGAGAGTTTGTATGAGGACACATCAGTGTGAGTGTCAACTATCAGAACGCGTATCAGGAAGTTGTGTTTTGTTCTTCCTCCTCTGTTATCCTTCACATCTCAGAGATAAAAAACCGATGTCACTGCTTTTAGCCACACTGACACATTGTTGTCCCCGTACTTTGACTATGCAAAGCAGACCTTTTTAGTTCACTGCTCTTTGTTATTTAATATTGGAGAGTTTATTTTGTATTACACATTACTACTGTAGCACATCTCTTTGATCACAAATAAGACTCTTCTTCGACACCTAAAGCATCAGATAAGAAACAGCATGTTTCTCCATATCTGCATCTTCATGATGTCAATGACGCAAAGAACGCTGACTGAGAACACGTCAAAATGCGGACTTCCTGTTCTCTGCTCTCACATGTTTATCTCATAGTGGTCTGATAAATACAAAAAAAGAAAAGCCGAAAGACACACTGGTTTTCTAAAGAAAGTACAAGCAACAAAAACCAGACTAAATGCTTATAGCCATGCTGATGTTAGCTGAGGTATCTTTTTCTGAGTCATGACCCACCCTACTCTGATTGGCTTACCCCAGTGTTGTAGTCAAGACCACTTTTGTTGTATCAAAGACCAGGACTAGTCGAGACCCAACCAAGACCAAGTCCAAAGAGGTTTGAGTCCATGTCAAGACTGAGTCCAAGTGAGAGAGACAGAGTTAAGACAGAAAAAAATGCTTTTGCCATTGCCAATGAGGTGAGTTTGGCAGCAAGGCATATACCTGAAAGCGACACGGGTACCCATGGTTAAGGCCCGTTAAATGTTTCCTTAACATTGAACAAGCACGCTTCAACCATGATTTTGTTTTGAAGGAGGAACTTGCTTTCGAAAAAAAAATACATATATTGCTGGACTAGGTCGAGGTTGTTGAGATATTTCCGTCTGAACCAAAGTAGTACACCGACTGACGGAACAACAGACAGACAGACCGACTGACCGACACTGCCACCCCTAGGGGAATGTCACTAGCACACCTATAAAAGCAAGAAAAAAAAGAACAAAAAATCGAAATGCACAGTTGATCGTAGCCAACTCTGACCACCCACTCTGGGCGGAGATACAGATCCCACAGGGTTAAAGGTTTCAATTTTCCTTTGTTCCAAGTGCAATAAATGCATTTAATTTGCATTGAGCCTTGACTGCACTGCTCAGCAGCACTTTATCGTGGCTACCATTCCAATGGTTTGATATTTTCAACGAACGGATGCATCTTATTTATTTGGTTGTTTGCTGTAACTGTCGTGATTAATGTCCCCTCGTATGTTGTGTTTTGCCCTCTACTGCAAATTATATTTCCCCTCGAGGTACAATAAAGATGTGAACTGAACTGAACTGAAAACTAGGAAAGAAAGTAAACCAAAAAGAAATGGGAAAAAACTGACAAAAACTACTGTGAAAAGAGAACAGATGTATCAACAAAACAAGGTGGAGGAAGGCAGACAGAGACCATTAGGACAGTTAAACTAGACTTATACTTCTGCATCAGGGTGTTCTCTGCCAGAAGAACTACTGGAGCTGACAAAAAAAAGTAACAGTGATGAAACATGGACACTGCAGGAAGTGTGATGGGTCAGCTTGAGACCAGAAAAACTGTCTGTCTGACTGACTTTGACGCCAAAGGCTGCTGTTCACATCTAGCAACACCCAATGTTACTTTCTTTGAACCATAACAGCCATCTCTCCAAACCCTAACCAAGTAGTTTTTTGTTTCTGAACCAAACCTAAAAGAGCAGATCCCCTCAGTCATTTGTAATGGTAATGGGTTACTTTGAAAGGCAGTAATAAACAATGTACAGTATTTTGGAGGACTTCGTAGAACTGTTTAAGAAAGGTTCAGTAATCTTCACTCAGATAGTAGAAATACGTACAAGTGTATCCTTTCCGATCTTGTAAAACCATTTTGGCGCTCTCAATCACAGTACTTCAGGAACATAATGGATCCACAACATGGCCTGATGAAGTAGAGCACATTTATATTGTGTGCTTTGTGCTTTTACAATCAACAGGTCCAATCCAACACCAAACTACTGTATAAATCACTTCCAACACCAGAGGAATCTACACCCCCATAGAGGAGCATAAATCCACCTGACAGACCCTGAGTGTAATTTCCACCATTCAGTGCTGTGCTGCTCTAAACACACACAGATTTATTACACACTGTGCATTCAGTCTGAACAGAGCAAGAAGGAGTGAAGATTGTGTCGGACAGCCTCAGCAAGCTAGCTTCACTGTATAGCTGCTTACATAATTAAAAGACTTAACTGTAATTTACTTTTGACAATGCAGAGGTCCTGATAATTCGTCCTGAACACCTTTCTGAAGAAGTAAAGCCACCCCTTGGCCACCTCACTCTTAAAATAAAGTGCACAAAAAAATCAATCTATCATTTAGTTAAACAGAGACAGCTATGCATGCTTTCATATCGTTGCAACCTGAACTATTGTGCCTTGCCTCGTGCCTTGTTTACTTGTCTGGCAGTTTCAGGATTTTACAAATGAAGGTCAAATATTGGCTTCATTGCAATGGCTGTCAATGACTTTTATAATTCATTGTAGTACAAAAACTAATTCTATTATTAATCACAAGCAAGGCCTTGTATCCAGCAGTGGAGTATACAACCAACTTTCTAAGCCTTTGTTAGGTCACCAATTTGGGTCCATTAAAGGTCCAGTGTGTAACATTTAGGACGATCTATTGGCAGAAAAATGTAATACAAATTTTATAGGCATCTCCTCAGTGTATAATCGCATGAAAATAAGAATCGTGTTTTTGTTACCTTATAATGAGTCCTTTTAATCTACAGAGCGAGTTGGTGCTCTTCTACAAAGTCCACCATGTTTCTACAGTAGCCCAGAATGCACAAACCAAACACTGACTCTGGATAGGGCAGTTCGCGTTTTTCGTGAATTTTCGTGGCTTTTGTAGCATCTCATATTCGCTTGGAATGGGAGGGCTATAATCTGGTAACTACACTGTTAAAAGTCTACAGCCATACTAGCAGCTCTTTGAGGCTGTACTTAGGCAGAGCACTGCTTTGGGCTAAATGTTAACATAAACATAATAACAATGACAATGCTAACATCTGATGTTAACCAGGTATAGTGTTCACCATGTTGATCAATTTAGTTTAGCCCGCTAGCGTGGCAACATTTGCACTGCAGCTGAGGCTGATGGGAATGTCATTAGTTTCGCAGGTATCTGGTCATAAACCAAAGCATTGGCCAAAATGTAACTTTTGACATGCTGCTGGTGCTAGAGGAAATGTCAGAGGTCATTAAGTCCATCTGGGAACATTAATACCTGCAACGAATGTCATGTCAGTCCATGCTATAGATATTTCAGGACCAAAGTGGCGACCAACACTGCATCCCTAGAGCCAGCCTAACAGTGATCAAGCTGTTCATGTACTGGCTCCTCGGCTCTGGAACTAAATTTACAAAGCATTTTCTTTCCTTTATTATGAGAATATTTTTTACAATGCTAATTTCTCACGATAAACTAAATAAAAAGCTTTAATTTCTTTTATTGGGAGTTCTTTTCATAACTTTTTTTTACAGTGTTGTGAAACTGTTTACCACTTTTCTACCTTTTATGTCCTGTCAGACTTCTGACAGGACAATACTTCAATATTATAAATTAATAGTAATCTGGTTTAAAGAGCAGTGTCTCAACTTGGAATAATTATAGTTATAATAATTCAGGAGCAGAGGAAGAAAGATGTTTATTCTTTGCTTTTTCATGAAATAGTTTTTTAATCCAATATTGGATATTCTATAGTAAGGAGAGAAAGACAGTAACAACAGTCTGCACTTACCCCATTACCCTCTACTTAGTTTAGCTATTCCTCATTATCTAAAAATGTCCGCTGATGGAAAAAGAGGGTGTTGTATCTTTGGGGTTCATTAGATCTTTATACATAATGCAACCTTGATCCTTTAATTAAATCAATAAATAATTCATATTAGTTGAATACGTTTTCATCCCAATCCAAGTTAGATTTTCAAATTTAATTTATTCTCATAAGACCAGATGGCTCTGAGCAACAACAACAACAACAAAAAAACAATTTCTTGTAGAGGGTATAGCTGCACAACAACGTGTAGGTTTTAACAGCTTAAATAAAAAGGAGGCAAATGGATTCTGGAAGATTTTGTGCTGAGTACATATACGAGACATCAGCATAACATAATCAGTAAAGTCTTGGTGAGTTTTAAGTCTAACAACATTAGTTTGTACAGAGAAACATCTCAGGGAGAGCCACGTTCGACTACTGAAAGCAGCAGGGAGGTGATGACAGCTTGGCCTTTGCTGTCTTAATTATTGATCAACAGCTCCAGGATTAATCTCACTGAAAATGCTCTCTGTGGTTTTAAGTAATCCCCAAAAGAGAAGTAAAATAGTCACTCAACACTTGTGAGGGCTACACATTATGTCTTTAAAGTTCCACCTTGTAGGATTTTTATGGCATCTAGCGTTATAGACGCTCATGGAAACCCCATTAGATGGTGGTTGGAGACATTTAAATGTGCCTCTGAGAACCTCAGTTCTCATGACAACACTTTTTTTTTTACAGGTTCTCATTTAAAAAAGTAAGCAAAGAATGAGTAAAGATTACTAATCTGACCAGACGTTTGATGCCAGCTGTCAGTGCTTAATCTATACACAATGATAAGGACAGATTTCTTTCATTAAAAACGTTAGACCACCACAAGTCATACTGTATGCGTTTCAGATATCGCAGACAAATCCGTATCATATTGGTAACAGCATATGTATGTATCCGATATAAAAACTGTTATGTTATTTGTTCAACAAAGCAGCCTTTCCATATTCATATCAATGCACGAACCCCATAGAAAAGGTATTTTTCCTTCCAACTCAAAATTAATGATAAATAGTAATAATAATAATAAATCGGTAATTGTTGAATTTTCCCCTCTAAAAAGCATATCTGTCTCAAATATCCCATAACCGGGTTCTATTTTCATATATATTCTCTCAAACTGTTATTTAACCACTTCTGTTTCCCAATAATCTAATATATATAAAATGTCTGCGGACATTTGTCAGAGACCTTTACGTTTGACTGTTGTGGCCTCTGAATCATCTTAAACAGATCAGACAACTGATTTGTTTTCCATCGGTTCTGTGCCGAGGGCCTTCTCTATCTTTTAATCTATTCTCCCCAGTCAACGATCAATATCCGCTAACATGGATGAAGATTGACCCTTGATCATCCAATTTGTCCCGACGTCCTCCAGGTCAACCCCTCAGATCGTCTGAAACCTTTTAACATTCAAGACCCTCTTAGCAAAACAGTGAGGCACATTTGAGACAACATAGCAGAAAGATCAATGAAGTGAATCTAAACAGCAGCTGGGTTGCCCGGTGTGTACCACTCCTCTCCACAAAAAACTAAATTACTACTATTACTTATGGCTATTCTTAGTTTTATCCACATATAGTGTATAGTGTGTGATCAATTACTGAAGTACTTGCTCATCTGGTGGCTCTGCCTTCTTTCCAGTACGTTAAACTGATTTTTACTGGGAGTCTGACTACATTCATGAGTCCAGTGGTCTGGTACAGAACCAGATCAGACAGAATGAGACACACTCGGCTCAGGTGTGCTATATCTATTTATTTATCCATCTGCGAGTCCCACCGGGGTTCCCTCTATCCCTCCCTAATCTCGCAGCACGACACGGCCTAACATCTGTACAGACAGCACACGCAGTTGGATCTGAAAGGTCAGCATAGATGTAGGAATACTGGGAGGCAGATGGAGGGGATGAGGAGGTCAAGGAGCAAGGGTCGGGCCTATACTGCAGGGCTAGAGCAGGGGTCAGCAATCTTAGGCACGTGGTAGCTTAACCAATCAAATAATTGTGCTAAAAGAGGTTTTTGGAAATGTTTCCCTCTCATCCACATGCAAAATTACTTCTTTTGCAGCCACTGGTGGCTGCACTTCCTGTCTTATTAAAGCACCTCATTGACTGCAATGTCGTGATTACGGAAGGAAATGTTTTTATTATGCATGTTGCCTATACGGATGGAATAAAATGACCGATCCGTTGGATATAAACATTTTGATGTGGTGTCATATTTAATGAGGTGGAGATTAAAAAAGGATACTAAAAGACAATACTTGTGTTGCCCCCTAATAGTTGACTTGACCGAGTCTTGATGTACTTTTCATTAGTCAGGTTGTCGCAGAAAAACAAAAACACTGTCAAACAACGTGCACTGCTGCATATGCTAACTATACTAGCTGCTGCCACTACCTACGCAGTCATCTTTAGTCAGGAATAGTCCCAGACAGTTCCCGCCTCAGCCACAGCCTGTTCACTCCGTTGTGAGATACAGAACTATCAGCTGCTGTAACATCAGACTAAAAGACAGCTTCTTCCCTCATGCTGTGAGACCTCATCCTCAGTGATCCATCGTGTAAAATAGTTGTTTGACTTATGACTTGATGTAATGTATGTCATTTTATATATATATATTTTTTGTGTTTTAAGCAGTAGCATAAAGGGAACCGGAATTTCATTATACAAGTCTGTGTTTCAGAAAGACCAATTACCTTGTATCCTTTGAAATAGTGGTTATTTTAGTTGTTTTTCAGAAAGGGATTATCATTTAATAATGTCCACAACACATCAGCTGTCAACTGAGAGGATGGATGGATGAAAGGCAATCAGCCAACACAACCGACACTTGGGTCCAAAGCAAACATCAAAAAACGTCCAGATTGACAGGATTTCTGGGGAATATTCTGGATCTCCAGAGAATGAATCTTAATGATTTTGATGACCCCCTGACTTTTCCCTTGAGCACCATCTTAAGGCCAAACATTCTACAGCTATGCCAGCGGCTCTGTGAGGCTCTACTTAGGCACAGCAGTGCTTTGAGCTAAATGCCTAATAATAAAATGTCTATTTCTTTATCTCCACTCTGAACAGCTACACATAAGGACCAGTGACTGAACAGATTGTGTTTACAGTTCTGCAGTAAAAAACCTGTGACATTTCCATCGAAGCCAATATGTTCTGCTGTTCTCTGTCTGTGGTTGCTTTAACACAGCAGTGACCCAGCTCACAACATATCCACCATGAAAGCTTTTTCCATTTGTTCACAGTCTGGTACTTCTCTGCCGCCGCACAGGAAGTGGAGGGTTTTTAGCTTTTAATGGTTTCTTTGCAATACAGAAGAATAATTCTCTACTTCTCATGCACAGTGATAGTGCTGCCTACAGGAACTCAACAGAAAAATCATGAAAAGTGGAAGTGAAAATACAAAGGAGGCACTTATCAAGTCGCACGTCTTCCAAGCCATCAGAGATCTTCAAATTCCAAATGCAAAGCTCTCCCTGTCCCGACAGAAATAAACAAACCCTCTCAATTTACGGACCTAAATTCCACTAAATCCAGCCACATGAAAGCTGATCAAGTGCAATCAGAACAGAACACTGTTAAATTCAAAGCCACGTGGAGACACCAGTGAGCATTGTCCTGCAACCTGCAGGTCTCATGACTCCAATAGTCTAGATTTTTTACTTTAACCCACTTACATTTTAAAGCTGTGGATCTGTACACAACAAACCTGAAAAACAACCAAGTGATGGACACTCAACAACTTTTTCCTCAGCTAATTCTATAAGTCTTTAGCACGCCTCAGACTGCATTGTGGCTATTGTACCATGAGCACAAAAAGAGAGCAAGCAAGAGAGGCTGTTTAAATTCTGACTACTGAAATTGATGTGCCACAAACAGCTATTGTTTTATTTTACAGCTCAAAAGACATGTTTAAAGGCCCAGTGTCTAAAATATAGGAGGATCTATTGGCAGAAATGGAATACACTATGAATAACAATGTTTAAATTAGTGTATAATCACCTGAAAATAGGAATCGTTGTGTGTTATCTAACAATGAGCTACAGATGCTGCGGGCCACCTTTCATGGAGTGTGCCATGTTGCACTGCCATGTTCCTACAGTAGCCCATGAGAGACAAACCAAGCACTGGCTCTAGATAGTTCTCCTTTGCGCGTGGAAGGGGAGGGTGAAGCGAGGCAGTTGCAATCTGCACACTGGTCCTTTAAGTGTGCAGTACCTCTTTAATGATAGCACATACTCACATTAACAATAGCAGTTGTGCCAAAAGGTGCTACTCCTAACTTTAATACTAGTACAGGAGTAAACATCGACATATAGCAGACTTCCTCCCAATGTACAAAAGTCAAATCACTTTTGGAGAGCTATCATGTCGTCCATCTTTACATAGTCAATGGGTGATAACTAATAACATCTATGATAGTCGTTATTAACAATATTACACCATAAATATCAAAATATCTTCTGTGAGAAACGTTTATCATCTACTGTGTTCGATGTTTCTACCTTACTCAGCTCCTTTCTCATCTACCAATCTCCGCTCTTTTCAGGTTTGTTGTACACAGCACATTTCTCCAGTATTTGACTCTTATTTGACTTTCTACTCAGCTCTTCTCCCTCTTTCCTTGAAACCTGTTTCTACTCTCTTTCATTGCTTATTGAGTTGGAGGACATGTGATCAGTCAGCTGACTGAATTTGTGGTTGCCCCAGGACAGTAAAACACACAGCATCATGGTCAGCTGGAGCCCCGCCCTGCGCTCCAGAGCCCCTTGCCTCTTACAGCTAAATGATTTGTCCTCACTGCTACAGTATATCCACTTAAAATGTTTTTATCATTGAAAGGGGATAAGTATGCTCATCTTGTGTTCTATTTTTAGGCTTAGTTTGGTTTGTCATTTTCCCTTTTTACATTTTCTGACATTAAATTTAGGACTAGCAACAGCCTGTTGTTTTTACAGTAGACAACAACTGAAGTCTGTATACCAAGTGGAAGCAGAGTTGCGTGCAAAATAATGATAATCACTACAATTCTGGTTTGCTGCTGCTCAATCTAATCTAATCTAATTGCTCAATACCTTGTGTGAACTATTATAAATCCCTTTTCGGTTCCAAAGTTCTCACGCTCCCTGCTGTAAGACTCTTCATCTCATCTTTGAGTTATGTCTTATTATCTCCAAGAGCTTGTGTAGCTCCATGGTGGGTTGTTACATATAAATGTATGATATAATTCTAAACTCTTTATTCTATCACAGTCCCACGTGGACTGATCTAAATTGATCTAATTTCTCCACAGGAGCAATATTGCTTAATTCCATCAACAGTTTCAATTTAAAATCTCTTCAGCCTCCCAAAAAAAAAAATTAAGGTTCTTTCCATCAGAAACTCTTGAACTTAAATATCCTCTTCACAAGCCTTGAAGTTGACAAGGCATGAAACTAATACATTGTGCAACATCTTGAAGCGATATATTAATGTTGAGTGGAACACTTGAACCCACGGCATGACATCTGGCAGTGTTTACGAGCATTAAACTGTTTTACTTTCACGTCAGCGCTTCTTTTTTTAAACGGTCAACATTTCACTTTGGAGTTCATCTCATTACTCCCAATCACTGCCTGGTGTCTGAGGGGAAATTGGAAATCTTTTAACCTTTGACCCCTGTCACAGTAACTGGTTTATCCAATCATTCATTTGGCCCATACAAGACAAGTCTTACAGCCCTGGTGGTTTCAGAAGTGCACAAGTGAGTGAGAAAGAATAGGTAGATGATTATTTTTTACAGTCTGTATAAAAACACCTTGTCTACCATCATTATAATAACAAAGCAAATGTCAAGTAAATCCCTAAACCTCAAATGACAGGTTTTAAAAAATAACATCTAACAACTAAATCTTAATGTTAAAGTTACCATTGGGAGAACAATCTGAAAATTAAAGCTCCCCTCCAGTCAGAAACCAGTGTTTGTTCTTGTTCCTACAGTGTGCTGTGTGAATGCTGTATGTGCAGTTTGACACTAGAAGGATGTTTTTACATTCATCTGCTGAAAGAGGAAAGTTTCTCTGTGTTAATTGGATATCGGATTTTAAGGGGCGGGGCCTACGAGCATGATTTGTGACATCGCAAATAGTTTAGAAGTCAATGATGACGCACAAACACTGAGAATGGACTTTACAGTGAAGTAGGAGGCATCTTGTGTTCAGAAGGAAACCCTGAAATAAACTAAATGTGGATATGAAATGAGGTAGAAGGAGTAGATTACTTTTTAAAATTATTTTAATGTGGATAAAAAACATATCAGACACACATTATTGTTCCAAACAGAGTACTTGTATATACATTCTAATATATGCCTGGAGGGGTTCTTTAAGTATTCATTGGTGATTGTGTTTCACAATAAAAAAAAAGGTATTCAGTTGCTACTGTAAGATTCAAATTATTACAGCTATTATTTGCAGCCATGAAATATAATCAGTCACAGTTCTGCTGCACACATGAAGCTGGTGATGCTGATGTCTTCCTCTGTGGCCTCATCTTACTACCCACAGGAAACAAGCATGGTGAATACTGACAATGTAGAGAATATTTGTGTGATGTCACTCACCATGGGAAGCAGCTTTATACCTTGGTTAAAGAGGTACTCCACCCATGTTGTTTGAGCATCAATGCTGGTGTTAAAATTGACATGAAAATCTGCACTTTGTGGGTTTAAAATGGCTCAACATGCCCTTTACTGTTTGAAATCATGGAGACACGGCGAGTCCAACAGCAGCTGCTCATTAGCTCTGAGTACCAGCCGCTGTTTCTGCTACGCTGCTGTGGTCAATTCTGTCAATCACTGCGGTCGGTATCGAGGCCACGCCCCCTAAAGTCACTGTCCTCTGCAGCTTTTAAAAGCATTTTTTTTTAATTTGCTGAGAGCAAGGGAGTTAGCACAACTGAGGGGTGTAGTTACACTTTAATGTGTATACTGTATATGTACTGTACGGATTTTATAGGTTTTTTTTAATGTGTTTTCTAAATTCTGTACTTTTTTATTACATATTTTATATAATTTATATACAGGGCCCACTGTTTGTTGCCTAAAGTACCAATAAACAGACGTAAAAAAAAGAAGAGAACACTGCAGATTAAACGTGTTAAACATATTAGATTTCATTGCAGACTAAAGACTGTTCACAGTTTTTCCTCCATTTAGTCTCAGCCTGGTCCAGCTGCCGGCTACATTTTGTGGGTCTTATGACTTTACTGATTAAATAATGCTTCCTGTTTTTGTCACCTGTTGCACGTTTGTTTACACTGTACACCATAATGTTCATGGTGATATTGTCCTATCAGTGCTGGGTTAAGATTTTGAAAAGATAAAATTAAATAAATGGAAGTACTCCATTAGACAATGCCCTTATCACGCACAAACACACACACATCTCTGTCCTCCACTATGAATAGACAGAAGGCACTTACACTTCTAATATGTCACATGCCTCACCCGTTAAACATAGACACAAAGAGGAGGGGGCTGGGGAGTGCAATAAATGAATTCTCCTGAATCAGAGGAATTATTTCTGCTGTAAATCACATTGTTTGACACAGAAACTAAAGCTGAAACTTTGCTCACTAATGTGTTCTATCAATCGTATCTTTCACTGATGGTTTTTTAGCCAAGTCTAAAAAATGTTGGGTCTTTAAAACAATTAGTACTGGAAAGTCGGCTAAAATGTGCCTTTATATACCCCTATTATTGAGAAAGTAGGCCTTTAATTATTAAAAAAAAGTAAGTTTATTTAACAATTTTAAACAAAATAAACCAAAAAAGTGGTCTTTTCTAAGTGGTCATTTTTAAGAAAATGAGTGAGGTTGGTGTTTTAGGCAAGTACGTAATTCATTTCACAGCCTAAGTACTGAGAGCATAAATAACTAAATAGTAGCCTTAAAATTAAGAAAATTGTTTTATTTAAGTGCCTCAAAGTTTGGAGCAAGATAACACGGCTGGTTTCTCCTACTTGAAACAAACACACTCATGTCACTTTTACTTTCCAAAATGGCTTCTGTTTTCACCATCACACATCATGCATGCTAGAGTCAAATATTTACCTCTGAATCTCCTCCGTTATAAATCCTGAAAGAGGAAATGCTTGTGATAAGTAAGCAGTAGGAAGAGACCTTTATCAGCACGCAGAAGTTTCCCTCCAACACTCTGAGTCTCATCCACTGAATCCTGAAGCTAATTACAGTTTTCTAACATCTGTGCTTTAAATGACAATATTTCCCCTCTGCAGTCAAACCAGTTTCAGGATAATACTGTTTACACAAAGCAAGTGGATTTTGTTTTTCTTCTACAGAGCACAAGAAGCTCCTATCACAGTGTTAGACTTCCACTCCAGTTCTAATGTCACATTCAAAAAGAGTTTGGTGAAATGAAAGAGTGTGCCCTGGATGATAATGAAATACTCCAAACATCAAAGAAACCTAACCTGACTGGAATACAAATTCAGCTCTAGTTGTTGTTCAGTTTATTGGATTTATACCATATCAACCACAGCTTGAGCTGGTAGTCAAATCTGTGTGTTATATATGCCTGATAAAATCAGCCTTTAGTAAAGTAAAGGAAGGGACTGAAGGGACTGAATGTCTTACATTAGTTTACCAGAGGATATGACTGATCTATTGATTCTATATTTTTCTTATTGTCAACAATTCTAACAAAAAAAAAACTAACCATGTGCTAAATCTTTTCATACTCTCTGACAATCTAGCTTGTTGCTCCCAAGCCCATAAAAGAAGACTCAGTATGCAGTATTTCCTGAAACCGCTTTACATTGTACTTTGTATCAAACATTACTCAAACAGGAGAAAATAGACCATTTGATGGGGACTATTTTCAATGGCGGATTAATGCACAATCAACAGTGGAGGTCCACTGGCACAGACAAATAAGCTAGCAAGCTTTCGGCTATACAACAATACTTGTTAGCAGAATAAATCCGTGGCTGCTTTTGGTCTTTTTGCTTCATTGGTTGACAGTAAGAAAAGCGTCCACTGCCAGGCCTCCCCACTGAGGCTGGCGTCCATTCAAAATCATTGCGTTTTTTTGGTGAAACTGGAAGCTAATTCCTCTGCGATCTCGTGGTCGGATCAGAAAGCGGTACAGCAAAGTTAATCTATGTGTCCTCACAAGATATTTGGTTCTAGACGTTTGTACGTAGGGACTGTGAGTACAGGGCTACTTAGTGAACTAGTGTAGCTGACTAACACGCTAGCCAGCCAGAACGATCTAGTGCTAGTCAGTCACAGTAGCCGTCCAAGCTAGCCAGACATAATATGGTTTTTTACCACAGCAGGAATTTAAACCCGTTTTCAGCTGCTGTACCATCTATACGTCTCTTTAAAGAACACACAAGTTCATGCTCATCAAACATTTGCTTTCAAAAACTCCCTTCAAGTCCCAATAAAGGCAAATACGTTTAAGTAATTAGTCTTTCCTGAAATTTTAAATCTACGTGTTCATATTGTGTCTTTTGATGTTTTCACCTCATCATCTTGTCTGACTTTGTCTTCTTTTTCTTTTGCCCGTGTCTCTTTCACTGTAGAGCCACTGTTTTAAAAAAAAAGGGTTGGACCAAAGAGATGAACGAATTTTATAATAAAACAGTAAATAGTGAAATAAGCTTATTTCCTGCAATATTATAAATGGGCTTTGAAACAAGAGGACCCAGTCTGGTGTCATCATTTCATTAGTCAACAGGCAAAAGCTAGTTTTTATCTTTACTTTTTTTATTTTCTTCTTTTGTTGAAAGCCTGACAATATATCTTTAGATTTTCTTCTGCACTCCTCGTTTCAGGTGTTAACAGGCAACCAGAAGTCAAACCGATGCCACACTGAGTGGATCAAATTCAGCCCCTTAATAAAACAGGTTTTAGTAGGAGACCACAGCCGTGAGCCTCCTGCTTTCCTTCAGAACATCACCACTATCATGAGACTGAGCATGAGAGAAAATTCATGACCAGCTTACGTCGCTGCTGCTCTGCCACTCAGAGCCCAGATAACATGAGGATGATGCAGCTGAGCGCAACAGCACGCCAACAGTTATCAACTTGTAGAAAAGGGTGTGATCACATTCCACAGCCACAGATGCAACAATCTTATTTCCCTGTTAAAAACTTGTTTTTCTGCCTCTATATCCGTCAGACCTCTCCGTCTCTCCCGGTTCAGCCTGCAGCCTGTCACATGCCCACAGAAGTCAGCAAACAGCTCTGAAACATTCTTGACAAAGTAGCCAAACAAACGTCCTGCTGGGCGTCTGATCTCCTTACCTCTCAGTGGCTCCTCAGCTGATTCAACAGTGTGAGATCCTGAGGGAGATACGAGCCGTCCAGAGCAGCTGACCAGCAGCCCTGCATCTACACCCACCGACTGACGGACTGACTGACTGACTGACTGACTGACTGACGGAGTGACTGAGTGGGAGGCAGGACGACTGGATGACTGACTACTATTCAGCTAGAAGCAGCAGAAGCGAAAGCCACACCCACTCACCGACCAGCTGACTCGCTGACTGGCTGGAGGGATGGATGGATGACTGGTTTTAATGGATCTGCCTTGCTGACTGCCTCGGTGCTAAACTTACTGACTGCCTGAAAGACTAACCAACCAACCAACTGACCATCCAAACTAATAACTGACTGACTGACTAAAGGATTGATTACAAACAGTAACCCACTGGCTACCTTACTACCTGAACAGTTAGCTGACTGGCTGGTTGGTTACCGACTGAAGTCCAGTTGCAGTTCTGAAGTTTCTCCCTTTCTGCTCTTCCCTCTTCCTTCTCTTTAATTCTCTCTCTCTCTCTCTCTCTCTCTCTCTCTCTCTCTCTCTCTCTCTCTCTCTGTGTAATGAGAGGGTGGGGCCGAGCTACAGTAAGCTGGCTCTGGACACACACACACACACACACACACACACACACACACACACACACACACACACACACACACACACACACACACACACACACACAGCCTTATCAGTTAGTAAGAGCAGAGCAGGGCAGCCTCAGGTCACACTGGTGGAGGGAACTGCGTGTGTGTGGTAGTATAACAGGAAATATTGGAAGTAATACAGGACGGACCATCCCAGGTAAATTCTTGAATGGAGGAAATGCATTCTGTATTTTATCGGTCATCCAAAGCCAACAAGTCTGCAAAACTGACAGCCAACCTCAAAATGGATGGTGAAAAAACTAAAACAAATATTAGTTATTGATTGTTTACTCAGTGGAGCAGTGGACGGAGCTGCTGGTCTTCCCACTGTAGTATTCTATTGCAGATAAAGTTAACGTCTCACCAGAGACTCATGAGAAGTCTCCTGGATGATTTCACGTCCCAGTTTCTGTAAATAACTAGAATATTAAAATATATATTCATTAGATATCAGTTAAAGTGTCTCCTGAAGGATGCAGTGCTCATTTTGTATGTATTCTTGTATCAGAAAGCTCCTGATTGAAATCATGAGTGTAGTTAGGTAATGTTTTTGAATGGCTGCATGCATTTAGACGACATTTAACATTTGAGAAGAGAAGAGAGGATCTCTTCATCTAAAATCTGCAACAGAAGCTAAAGAAAATCATAGTTCTTAGGCTCCACCCACTAATATTTACCACAGCCAATGAGAATAGTTCTGCTCGCACAGCAGGTCTGCCCAGCGACAATCTGTTTCATTTCTTTCAAACAGATACAAACATTTCAGTGCTTCTTGTCAGTCTGCTCGGAGCGACATCGTGGCAGCTGTGTGTCTTCGGCTGGCCGGCAGCCATCACAGCTTCATTAGAAACGTCGATCATCATCAATGTGATGATAACCTGATGCGCACAGGGAGGGAGGATAAAGGGATACATACTGCTTCTCACTCATTCCTCCTTCCTTTAATAGCTTCAAATTGACACTTTAAAAATGGAACACTTTCACACCTTTAGTTTGGTTCATTTAGACTGGAACAAGGGAATAAAATCACACATTGTTAGTTCTGGCCTGTTTTTGGTTGCCAAGCTTCTTCCTAGTCTCCCTGTAGTGGGGCATTTCTTCCTCAATGGCATTCTGGTTCTCAGTATTGTATATCATTAAATCATTCAACATAAAGAGTTGTTGAAGGGGGGGGGCTCTTCTAGCTAGCTTGCTCACTGTCAGTTGGCTAGCTGTGTCACTAACAGTACAATAGTTAATTCCACACAGTTTATTCAGAATACGTATTTGCACCATCACATAACTGTCTGTAGTTGTGGAGCAGTACAGACAGAGTCGGTTCGGTTAGTGGGTTCAATAAAAGTGGATGGCACAACACAGCTGAGCTACGATAGCTTCCTCCATTTTGGACTTGCTGCTTCCTTGACAGTTCCACGATCAGCAGACGGGCTGTGAACATTTCAGTAGTGCAGCCTTTAATATCTATATTATAAGTCAGATAACTACTGACAAAAAACAGCAGCCTCGGATTTATTTTGTGTCTATTTTATTATTTCTTCAGTGTCATGTGTAAAGATTATTAGTTATCATAACAATATCTTTTTTTTTAAACAAACTGTACAAGTTGCCTCCCACACATACACTAGAATAAATTTGTACCTTTTCAGACACTTGCTGACTAGCGTGCACTTTTTGACTAGTGTAAGAGAAATTTGTGTGCGACAGGAGAGATACGGTTGCAAACGCTTCAATAAAAAATGAGAAGATAGCTCCTGCCCGCTCTCAGCTGGTCTGGAGTCTACATGTGTCCAGGCGGTGAAGCATCACGCAGCTCATGTTGGTGACCTTTAGGCGACGTTAAAGGCCACCTACCCACAACACCGACAGTTACCATGACAAAACAAGATCTATCACTGGCTCTGCAAGGAAACACTGAGAGCTGGAGACATTACCCTGTTACATCAGAATAATGTATTCATCTCTGTTCTTTTATTTTCTTGAAAATGATACCACGCTTGATCTGGGTGTAAGGAACAGAGAATTTATCCCATTATCCTCAATCTTCCATCCATTCTGCACCGGTTATATATATTTATATATATTTATTATCTGAGCCTTCACACTATGTTGTTGTCTAGCTTGGTGTACTAAGCTTTGACTTCAACTCTCAATATGGCCCCCTTGTATTGATAACACAAATTTAGCTAATTTAATACTTAATTTTTCATAGAATGGAGAGACTTCCAGTCTTTAATGAAAAGCTACTCTTATTGGTAGTGCAATAAATACATACATGGACGACCTTTCTTGTGTTAGCTCTTGATGGATTTTATATCCATTTACTTTTATTATTTAATTAGTGTGTGTAACATGGCTAGGATGGCCCCCATTAGGAAAGAGAATACAAAATTAACACATTTCTGAGGAAATAACTTAATAATGTATTAAGATTGCAGACTCTGACTGAGCTTTGTGGCTGGTGGGGTGCTCTGCACAGGCAGCCTCTATTGACCGGCTGCTGCTGGTTTACTTTATAGTCCCCACAGGGTAACTAGTATTCATCCCATTGGAGATCAGCCCACTGAAGACATACTGCACAACACCTGCGGCCAAAAACACATTACATTTTGATGTTAGGTGGCTTAACTGCAATGGAAATAAATGAATGTTTACAGTGATTTAGCTTTCACTAAGGAAGCCTAAATCTTTCACCTCTTTCAACACTCTACAGACAGGCTGTAGTGGACTCCTGGTCAAAAACAAGAAATCTGACGATGCCACCTCTACCCCTGGAAAGCTGTGAAATTTTAGAGCCAAACTGGACGAGTATTTCTTCAATGAAAGAAGAGCAAAGAATGGCATTGAAGGCTTTTCTCTATGGAAAAGATGTTTTCACTCTTCTCCACACCTTGACATTTCACTGAACATACTGAAACATATGAGTGTGGGACTTGTGTGGAGAAGAGCAGAAGGAGGGCTTCGATGTCTGTAAGATCACCTATTATCATGAAAGTCCATACTTAGATCACATGATAACAAACTAAATCATCTCCATGACAACTAAGCAGCCTCCATCCAAAGAGGAAGTCCACGAGACAAAAAGAAGTAAATGGACCCAAGCTAAATGATGCTTTTGCCTAGCAGGCAGGTATTATTACATTACCACTATTAACTGTTAATGTCATTACATTCTTCTAATTTCATCCTGGCACAACTGTTGTGACTGAAAGCAGAAGCTATGCTAAGTAGAATGCATCATTCAGTCAAACAGCAGCAGTCTGCAGTTTAGTGAATGAGTATCATTGGGGCCAATATGGCGGCGTCAGCGGGACAGTGACATCACTCCTCCCTGTCATGGATAGCTCATTCTTTCATGCTGTTCCACATTATTTGTTTAATAGGAAAATGCACCAAGGACAGGCAGAGCCATGAAAGGCCACCGGACCAAACAATGGATTCACTGAGACAACACAACCCCCCACATCACTGAGGTTGAAGATTTCCCGCTGCTGTCTTTCTTCTATGCTAAAGTCCTTATACAGACATTAAACATGCATGTGTCAGTGTGGGGTTTTTTTCCAGCGTCAACAGCAGCACCAAACTCTGCCCCCGACAGCAGCAGGGATGCTGGGAAACATTAACAATCCCTCAAACCCCATTGGTTAAATGTGAAAAGGGCAACAGGGTGCAAACCAATCTGCTAAGACTTTGGACATGGTCCTCCGAGTCGGGGACAGCAATTCCCACAATTCCCAGTGAACCAGAGAGAAGCACATATTAATTTTGTTAATATGCTGGATGGGTCTCACTGGTACAGAACAAAGATGTTCACAGTGAGCACCAATGCTCACAACAAAGGCACACATACAGCTAGCATCAGTTGAACAGGGTCCACTGGTCATAAAACAGTAATTGCTGCCATCAATTTTGACAACAGAAAGTGAACGGTGGGAATGCTGCGTGTTTTTGTGCGTGTGTGTGTGTGTATGTAATATAACCACATAATTGCCAATAGCAAAATCCCAACAGCCTGACACAAATCACTGGGGTCCAACAAAAAATACTGTAGTACAGACATTTCCTCTGGTCCTTATCTGCCTGTTAGAATTTACCTCACAATCTAATGTCGGACGTGTAGCAAAAAATATTTCTCACATTTATAGAGAGCCTGGGTGAAACCGGAACGGAAGGGTTCTCTTCCAGAAACACTGAAATTTGATTTCTCCTATTTCTTTGCACAAGGAAATATAAAGTGTAAAGATACTGCAGCTATTGTGCATATTTTTCCATTTTACAAAAACTGATAAAAGCGATTTTGAAAATTACTTGACGGAAAAGTGTCTAAGATTCAAGGCTCTGGGGGAGTGTTTCCTGTTACACTGGTTGACAGACAGGCCCCATTAACACTTGTCATTTGGAGTGACTCACTCACAGAGTGTATTATTAAAAATGGATGTCACCCTTATTTTTTCGAGGAGCCAAATTTCAATTCAATGTCTTAATACTTCACCAAGAAGGTAATTGATAAATTAATGGTACTGGATTTGGGAAATGCTGTTACGTATAAAAGATTTTGTACTTGGATGTGGAAAAGCAAAAAGGACTGCTTTTCAAGATCTAACACAACTGCCAAAATTTAAGGATGATTCAACTAAAGTTATCTGCAGTACCACCAGGAAGGTCTAAGCGCAGCTGAAGGTGGAAAACAACCGGTCAGTCATGCAGTTTCTATTACAGCAGTTAAAAACACTGAAGGAATGTCCTCTCCTATTTAAAACTGTTTACCCAGGGACAGACACTCAGCAGAACACAACGATCAAGTCTTTCTCCTGAAAGGAGAGAAGTTAGCAACTGTTAAGTGAAAGGTCACCAGTTCAAATCCCAGCACGAAAGCTGCTCCTGACCAACAGGATTTGTCATGAATTGTATTCAGAAAACGTAGACGTTAACGTTAAAAATCCACAAACCCACCAACATTACAGAAATTAATCTTTTTATAAAAATGCATGACACCACGTGACAGTTCAACAGTGGGATAAGTAAGCACTGAGCTATTCTTGAGATCATAGGAGACTGGTGATGGCTTGGTGATGCTGATAATGTGTAGATAAAAATTCACACAATTTTGCACAAGTTGAAAATTTTGCATTGTGTATTCCACACATTCTTATCTCTTGTCAAAACTGGCGGTCACATTACCCACAATGCAATTCTACCACTGACAGATCAGTCAGCTAGCCCCATGGCTCTATGAATGATAATGTAGGTTGGTTGGTTGATCAATAGATTGACCAATGTGGTCCAAACTGAAATATCTCAACATATGACATTTTGTACAAACATTCATGGTCCCATCAGTACGAACTGAAATCACTGACTTTTCATTTAGCGCCACGAATTGGAAGTAGGCCTAGGTCCCAAATCCTATTACGTATAGCATATTGGGACTCCAAATACTGTACTGTATGTACAGACCTGTTGCTTCTAAACCTGGACCCAAAACTGGGATCCTAAAGTTTTTTTATTTGCAGGAAGTTTTGTGACATCTGGAAACTGATGTCAGAGTCGAGCAGTATCTCATGAGGTCAGAAAGAAAAACATACCACAGCTGTCACAAGACATTAACAATTTGGATTTGGACAAGATGGGAAATTTGTGAGTTTTTGACATGTAATGTATTAAAAATAAAGACGTTTATTTTACGTCACATCTGAAATGAGACATCTTGCATGAGACCAACAGGCTGAGTCTGAAGACAACAGCCCCTCACACACTGGGAACAGGTATTAATTGTTCAGACACACCGTAGAAAATGTGACCAGCGAGAGCTAACATTGTTGTTTCCTGCCAGCACAATGGAGGCCATTATAGCTCGACTGCTGATCACCATGTCATAATGTCATGCTCTTTACAGGCCGCGGTGATGTCCACAAGTCAGCAGAAATGGCCATCGCTGATGTAACGACCACATCCTGTGTTAGATTAACACAGTGGCTCCAGTCCACAGCTAATCGATTAATGCAGACAAACAAAAGAATTTAAATTTACTGGTTTACGCAGTCTGTGAGGATAATGTCAGCAAAGCATTTATAGTACTTTTATAAAACTTGAATTCTTCACATTTGTGTCCAAAGAGTTTCATTCTAAAGGAGAAAGGCTATAAAGGCTGAAAACAATAAGAACCCCTTAAACAAAGGAAAGACAAATATCCTTCTGTGTACTGTTATCCTTAATATTTGTGGTGATAGAGCCTGGTTCATCAGGCAGTCGGTTAGTTTTCCAGGGTCACACCAATACCAGTGAAATTCCATGATTTTTGATACCCAATTCGGTACCATGGTAAAAATGTCCCAATCAAGTTTTGCTGCCTCCAATCCCCATTTAATATGGAGTATCTGCTAAAACAGATTCCTGATCCAACTCTTGTATTTTCCTAGATAATACAGGTGAATATCTCTGCAATGCATTAAGAATAAAATGCCTGGATCCTGGAAAACAGCCTAAAAAACACTGGTCTTGTTGCTGTCTGGAGAGAATTTCTCTCTCTGTCTCTCTCCTGCAGTGTTTGATGCTTCAGTGCAGCCTTTGCTTGAGTTACCTAAATTAACTGTATTCTGCTGAGTGTTTATTTTCCTCGTCTGAACATCTTTTGTGCGAATTACAGTCATTACTTACTCTTACTGGGGTTTTTGTTCGCAGGGCTTTTGTTGCACTTGCAGTGGCACGGGGAGCATGTGGCTCTCCACCGCTGTCTATCTCGGCTCCGAATACCGTCAGTACCGTAAGTTTTCAGAATTCTGGCATCGACTTGGTACTGAAGTATCGGCCCTTGTGACATAACTAATTATGACAACTTTAATGATGCCATGAATTTTCATCTAGAGGTTTTAAAGATCACCGCTAACCAAGCTGCAGTTGTGGCCTTCTCTACACTCTTTCTTGAAAAAACACTATCTGGAGGATGTGATGGCACACCTCAGACTCAAAAAGCTAAAGCAACTTAATCCTTGTACACAATACACTTTTCTTTTCTGTCCGTATTTTATTTTCCCTTGGTATTATGTATTTATGTAATTAACAGATGTAGGGTATGAATGATATGCGGTGTGTGTGTGTGTGTGTGTGTGTGAATATTTGATTAAATGACAAAACACATCAATTGCCACTGGCTTCTAAGGCAACCCATATTAACGTTTTCTGATCCAACCTTTAGGTTAGAGGGAAGGACCACAAAAGTGCTTTAGTCTTTGAGATGACCCTACCAGAGGTAGAGCAACCCAACAGCACAAACAATGTTTTTTATATTCTCCAATATATCAAATGGCTTCTTATATAAAAAATATTTTACTGCAAAAGTGGTCTAATTGACATATATTGTGACGCACTCCATAAATAAAATAACTGCAAAATAAAGCCAGGCCGAACGGGAGATGATACATTACATACATTGATACTTAACAGAAGGATGCTGACAACATGAGATTCCTCAAAATGATACAAACATTACAAATTACAAATACAATTACACATTTCCCAGTTTTACACTGTTTTCAGGTTTGGTTCAATTCCAGCACAAAAACAATTTGGTTAAGGTTAGGGAATGATTTTGTCATGGATAAAGAAAAAAAACTGACTGTTGATAGAGAATGGGAAACAAAGAGCGGCCTCCTGTGTCCCTACACAAACTCAGTCTCTTTAACAATTTCACACTATTTCTGCTTTTGCTCCTGACAGACAGGAGTCATTTACACAGCCAATGTAAACACAAGTATAGACACTGTCACCAGTGATTATTTGTCACTGTCAGTTTCACTGGAAGGGCAGTCTCCTTCATTCATTAGCATCGATTTATCAGCCCAAACAACAACATGCGACCTTTTACTTAGGAAAGAAATACAGACGGAAAAAGGAAGGAGGAAGGAGAAGAGATAGAGGCTGGCGACAACACTGCAGTTTAAAAATGTATGAGTCTCCAGCAGATTGCCTGTATGTGTGTGTGTGTGTGTGTGGAGCGCTGTGGTGTTAACATTTAACAGCCAGAATGAAGACAAATAAAGAAGGGACAGTTGAAGATGCATAATGTGCTGCTGTTGCTCTGTGTGTGTGTGTGTGTGTGTGTGTGTGTGTGTGTGTGTGTGTGTGCGTGCGTGTCACATCTCGTTATTTACCAGAGGATTTTATTGTTTCTCACAGTTCACACACTCCCTGCTGATGATATTTATGCACGTGAGAGAGGAAGAGATGCCTCTGTCTGACTTCTAATAAAGTCACGTCAGCTGAGGCTCAGCGTAAGAGTCACGAGTCCCCAAACGAGGAGGAGGAAGAGGAGGAGGAGAAAACAACACAACCAAGGAGGGGGTAAGAGAGAAAATAGAGGAGGAGACCACTAAGGGATGGGAGGAGGAACAACGGGAGAAGGAGGGAAAGGACTTAGAGGAAGAGGAGAGGAAAGGCCAGAAGATGTAGCACGAGGACAATAAGGGGTGTGATGAAGGTGCGAAGAGGAGATGAATAACAAAAACTTTCTTAAAGCAGTCAAAGCAAGACAAATCAAATGCTTGTCAACTTGTTTCCTTTGCTTTTCAAAATGTATTAAATGTGACCCTTCCATGCTCTGGAGAATGAATAAATAGCAATCAAAGTGTGGCTCTATAGCTGGATAACCACAGTGACTCCCAGTGGATTCAGCTCTACACAACCACAGCCAGAAATCCTTCCTCCGAACCATTCGCAGAGGAAAATGAGTCTGGCTGCGTTTGTCAGGCTGAGTGTGTGATGAAGGAAGGACAGGACATTAAGAGATAGAGAATCATGATGTACATATCCCAACATGCCTTATGACCAATTAAATCTGAGCAGCTGCCTCTTTCGACCCCGCTTCACACGTTGGACACGTCAGCGAATGGTGAGCAGAGTGATTGCACTTTCTTAGATATTTAAAAAGGAGGTAAAACTATCTGATATTACACAAGAAAAAAGCAAAGATTTGGGAGGATTTATAAAACAATAAATACAATTTTAGGATCTTTTCTTTCTTTCTCCTGTTAATCATCCTGCAACCAACCCTTCAAATTTAACTTGTGACCCCTTGGAGGGGACCTGACCCCCAGGTTTGGAACCACTGACATACGAATTAACAGTGTATGTAGGAGGTGAACATTTTAGTGGACAACTGCTGCTTTCACCAGCTCCACTGTAATGACTGCCGCAGACAAATTTACTCAGCTGTAGCTAATTAACATTAATTCTGTGAGTCATCCAAAATACAAAGCTCTTGGCTGTTGTCTGATTAATGCGCTCTCTGCAAGCCAGCGTCTGTACTACTTACGCTGGGCAAAATGGTTGTGTCAAGAAAGACACTCTCTTTGAAAAACACAGAGTTTATGGGAGGAGTGGTGGGTCTTTCTCTAAATAAAAGATCTAGGAGCTAGGTCACTGAGTTTAAAGACAGATGTCTGGAGGAGATACTTGTTGGAATCTCCTTGAAGCGCTGAACAGGCCTTTTTTATTGCAGACATTTTGATGTGCCACAGTAGGAAAAGCGCGGGTGTAAATAATAAAATCATAATGGCTAAATTCCATTTAGCTGCTTCAGTTTCAGGCTCCTGTTATTGTTCATGCAGGCTCACTGTCACACTGTCACGACTTACTGGCACACTTAAATAGAACAGAGCCACCGGTAATGTTCTTAGTAATGTGCTTTTCTATAACAAGTGAAAATGTCTGCAGTGGAAAAGACTTGTTGGAGGACCAGGGGAAGAATAACAAGGATGACAGGGATCTACAGGAAGAAGAGGAAACAGGAGAAATACAATGTAAAGAAGAAATTGGAAGAGAGGACATGAAAGACTATGAAAAGGAAGAGACAATGAGAAAACAAGTAAAAAAAACTGATTTAAAGCGTCTATAACTGATTATTTTATAACAATGTATCAAATGACAATGTGAAAGGGTCGCTATAATTCACTCAACTCACAGTTTGATACATTTCAGAATACTGGGTTCACGCTACCATTTTCTCAGAGTACCAGTGTGTACGACTCAGTGCCACCTAGCAGTTAAGTTTCAGACTGCAGCTAATACCACTGACATCTATATTTGGAGGGACTACAGGGGCCACAAAACTTTTGTGACATTTGTGCCAATAGATCCTCCTAAACGTTACACACTGGACCTTTAACAAAATGATAGCAGAGACAAATTATGACTCAACAGTAATCTACAAAATATATTTTATCTGTTATAAAAAACAGAAGCTAAACTGAAGTTTCTGCGTTTTGTTCAGTTTTCCTCTCACCAATCTGAATCTTCACATATTAGTATGGCGATTTCACTGTCTAGCAATATAGCTTTACAGTCCTAGTCACCGGTAGTGATGAACCTGAATCTGCAACTCCCCTCAGCTTTAAGGAGCCTTATAGTGAGTTCCAGCTCACTGTGAAATGAAAGCAAATGAATGATAATGTTAAAAGTCCACCATATCAACTTCAAAGGTGATGATATGTCAGTGTTTTTGTTGGCGTTTACAAATGGTTCCTGCTGCCCCATTATTAGTAATGTATTCATTTGTTTTTGGGCCACTCGGGAAATCGAACTCCACCACCAAGTGACAAACGCAGCATTGTCATATTATCTCTAAAGTTGTTCTGGCTAATAGCAAACAGTTGCCCACTTCCAACTTATGAATGCTAGTCCACTCTAGTCCTCTCACTTTTAGTTCTGTGTCTGCCAAGTAGCTCATCAAGTCTGTTAACGGAGTAGTTAATGAGCCTGCTGCTAGCTAACGGAGTTAATGAGCTAGCAACTAGCTAACGGAGTTAATGAGCCTGCTGCTAGCTAACGGAGTTGATGAGCTAGCAACTAGCTAACGGAGTTAATGAGCCTGCTGCTAGCTAACGGAGTTGATGAGCTAGCAACTAGCTAACGGAGTTGATGAGCTAGCAACTAGCTAACGGAGTAGATGAGCCTATCCAAACATTAACTACCAAAAACAAGCTAAACTCTGCTAAAAGAGGTTAAAAAGCTCAGTAGAGCTGCAGTGTTGGTGGGAATTCACTGTGGCTTCATTAAAACAGCAAATACTATCAAATTACAGGCAGTAATTTAATTCTTTCTTAAAATAGAAAAATAAATCAGCGGAGGTGTAATGCCCAATTCTGAGCCAGCCTTCACAAAAGCTATCTGACTGCAGTCAGACTGACTGCAGAAAACGCCAAAAAAATCTGATTTGGACTGCCAACAAAACACACCCTCATTACAACAATTAAAACCATAAATCACTCAGTAAGACACAACATGTAAAAACTGAGAGCCAATACATGTTCTTCATCCTCTGGGAGAGCCAAAGAGAGCGCAGTGGGAGGGATGGCAGCAGCAGATGTAGCATCGTGACCAGTAACTCTTTGCACTTGGAAAACAACTCCACACCTCTCCTCCTCCTCCTCCTCGTTTTCTCTCCCTTCTTCACCTTCTCTCTCCTTTCTCTCCTTCTGCCTCCGTCACCAGGCAACTAGCCTTTCCTCCCTCTCTCTGCTTTTTCTCTTCTCTCTTATCTTTGTTACTCCCCCTTTTCACATACATTAAAGCCCTTCCCTATGCATTATATGTATGGTCTGTATTCAGAACAGGTTTTTGTTTCAGCTCATGCAGGCGCCACGAAAAAAGCAAGACACATTTCAGTTATTGTTTTTTCTGAAACCATCAACATTTACGGTTGTGTTTGCATCTTGTGTTGCGATGGATTTTGAAATGTATATGTCTGTTAAATACCAGCAGTTTCATCACTTCAAACGCTTTCAGACAAGACAACATCCCTGGCCTCCTCTGTCTGTTAAAGAAACCCTGTCACTAAAGGACGGTGGGTGGGTGTTGAATGTTGTTCCGTTTAAAGCCCCCTGAGGCAAATGGTGATTTGTGATTTTCTGCAATGACTCCATGAGTAAGGCGACTTTATAGTATGGCCTTTCTTACACTCTTTTTTCCTGAAATTACATAAAAATAACTTCCTCTGACATTAACAAAGACATTCTTTCAGGTGAAATAGAAACCCTCAAATGTACAGGATATAATTTCTGCCACTAGGGGGTCTCACATCAAAATAATTAAAAAGGCGTAGTTTAGACATTGTGAAGTAGCGTGTGATCACCACAACTGCTGATGAACCTCCGTCTGACGTGACTCATGAAGAAATAATTTACAGTGTGTGACAAACAGCATTATAATGAAGTACTGTAGTGACGCAGAGAGGCTCTACCATACACATCTTCTCCAGATGTAAGAAAACATGTTTGTTAGGTACAGACCTCAACAAATGTCACACCATCATAAAAGTAATGGTTTTCTTTAATGGAAATTAAAATTGCAATACAGAAATGCTCATTGGCACTGATTGTGAATCATATCGCAGTATGATTTTTGCACTATATTGTGAAGCCCTATGGTCAACTGCTCAATGTTATTGCATGATGATTAAAAAATGGGTTTGCCATGAATTAAGTGATGGATTCTAAACATTTGAAATGAAGCAGTGTTTGTTTGTATTGTACCTCTTTATATAGGCTTTAAATATTTCAAAGGGAGTACATTAATGAAAAAAGTTTGAGAACCACTGCCATAAGTAACCCTAATGCGTGTGTACTCTCATCCTTTCTTTCACCCTATCCCCGTCTTCCTCTGCCCCGTATCTCCTTTTTCCGCTTTCTCTTTGAATCTCATTCATCCCCTGGCTCTTCTCTCCTGCGGCCCCTCTCTTTCCAACCCCCTCTTCGGGTTCGCTCGGATCCAAACTAGCACAGTTTCCCTTGAAGCCGTCCCTACAATGAGCCGTGCAGAGACTTCTGACGCACATCAAGCAAAGTCCTCACAGCAAGAGAGGAGAGATGAGGGATCAACACAAGTAATATAAAAACCTCACGGCCCTTGGAACTTTAAAAGGAAAAGAAGTCAGATACGGTTGATCTCAAACAAAATTTTAAAAAAGGCTTTTTGAGTGAGTTTCAAGTTTGAATACAAATAAAACTCCTGATTCAATTACTGAGACACACCAGAGCACCGAAGCTGTTGGGTTGTTGAGACAGTGCTAACATTTGATGAGCTACCCAACTTAACTCTTCTTCTCATCCCTGTAATAACAGTCAATCTTTTTCTCATTCATGATTCATTTTATGCAAAGTAATTTGCTGGTTTTTAATCCATCAGGTCTCAGTTTTACTTTATTTCACTGTAAAGTGGGACACATTCAGGGCCATAGTCAGGACTTAAGAAATAGTGGATTCATGAGTCAAAGTATTTTAAGGGTCCTTGAAGTCCTTAAAGTGTTTCCACTTCATTTGTTCAGGATGTAGCCCAAAAATATTAAACTAGTCTTCGATTCACAGATCATAATTTTTTTTTTTAAATCATGTTTGAAAAGTGCAACACAGAAACTTCCCTCGAACAGCCCTACTCAGCAACACAGGAATCAAGGAAGCAAAAAACATCATAAAGCAAACATCACCATCAGGCAACTGCGAAACCATTTACACTGTTACAAACAATAACTGGCAAACACTATTTTGCACATCTGCTAATTTGCATATTGCAGAGTCCTCGATTTAATCCATCAGCACAGACTGAACCAGCGCATGCTGCCGGACCACAGGGATGCTACGTCAGGTACCGCTAAATGAGTGCAGTAAGTGCAGTACATTGCAGCAATGCATACATTCAAAGGCTGCATTAAGTATGTTTCACCATTTTTCTGCATCTATCATATTTCCTTTCTAGTGAAGTTCACAGTTTAAATCTGAAATTTGAAGTTTTGTTCACACTCCTGTCATATTTGACAAGAGGGCTTGGCAATATGGTTGAAAACCAGTTTTATGGTATCAATATATAGCACAATGTGGCAAATATTGGCAAAATCTTATTTATAACAACTGTTGACAGCAGTGAACTAAGTTATATTAAAAAAAATGGGCCAATATGTCATTATCGATTATTACTGAAATATTGATCCAAATCTGCTCCAAAAACAGTATTCACACCCTGGATCACAGAACAGAGGAAGATCCAGTATTTCAGACAAAAACTAAACCCTTACTCGCTCTCTCGCTCTCTCGCTCTCTCTCTGTCACTCACACACACACACACACACACACACACACACTGCACTCCCCAGTGTGGCATTTCTGTGAATACGGTACATCCACTGCTGCTGGTTACATTCATTATTAATACGCTGCAATTAGTTTCTAATCTGCTGCTTCCTTTTACAGCACAGACACAGTATGATTACCAGACAAATAAATACTTCCTAAAACATTCAAGCATTAATAAAAGACGCTCAGTTTGAGTGCGCACTGTACACAATTATGGTCAACACAGAGATCTATCAGAGGACTAAAGTGCTGCAAGACCTACAGATAAGCAGAAAAGCAAATCCTCAAATTGAATGTTTGGTCATTTCACACATAATCTATTAATGATTTATTAAAACTGTCGCTGATTCATTTTCTTTCAGTCCACTACTTTATCATCCAACTCTTACCGTTGGTGGTCACATCACACTGTAAGATAGTATGTTGCTCAGCCTTGTAAGGGAATTGAACCTACAACCCCGGTAGTCTAAGTACCCTGCTCTAAGGACCTGAACCTTAAACCTCAGTGGTGTTCATGTCTCTCTGAAAGGTATTTTTAGCCATGCTAGTGCCTTATATAATGGAACTGAACCTCGAACACTGGTGGTGTTAGTGCCTTGCTCTTGCTGTCTGTGCTTCGCTTTAGAGAACTGAACTTCTAATCCTGATGATGTAAGTGCCTTGCTCCAGGGTGATGAACTTTCAACCTTGGCCGCCTTAGTAGTGCCTTGCTCTAGGGAAGTGGACTTTTACATCCTGGCACTGTAGGTCAGTGCCTTGTTGTGAACATCTGAACATGTAATCCTGGAGGTCTTTGCTTTAGAGAACTCTGCTTCCCACCCCACGGCAACATTACTGTCTGGCTCTGGGGAATCAAACCTTCAACCCTGGTGGTGATAATATATTCTAGTGTTGAGCTGAACCTCCTTAGTCAAAATCAAGCTACACATGAGAGAAAATGAAAACATATTACTCTCTTATGCACTTCCGTCCAATTTCTGGACGTTTTGAGTTGTTGACTAAAGTCCAATAACAACTCCAAGTCAATTCTTGGATAAAGTGGCTCAGTTAGGTCGGTGGTAAAAAAAAATATGTGAACCCAGTTCTGCAGAAAAGTCCTCCTGAAGTGCTAGAACAAACACCTTCTCCTCCCTCGGCATGGTGAGGAAAAGAGCAAAAAAAAAACAAGGATGGTGCCAAATCACAAAATGTCAAGGCAGCAGTTTAATGGGATCACTCTGCCCTCGCCCCACTCCTGCCTGTCAAAGTGGAGCGCGGTGAGGAAAAACATATAGATTGTGCAGAAAAATCTGAATGTCAAGGTATTCCCCAGAACCAGAGGAAATTACAAATGCTGTACCGAGGTTCTGCCTCCAGGTGCCCACATCTCTGCATCTACAAGCCTCTCAAAAAACACTATCTGTCACAACAAGCCACAGGAAGGAAGAAAGAAGAGAGACTGAATCATTTTTATCTTGCAAACACAGGAAGAGAAACATGGAGGTGTACAGGTAGAAATGAAGACAAAACAGAGGGGAAAAGAGGGGGCGGGATCATTTATCCTGAGTTTCTGGCAGCAAATAAAATAGGCATTTGAAAGGCAGAAATAGGCAACGAGAGAGGAGAGTCAGACACGTACAGATTGTGTTTAGTCACATGGTGCATTCTTGTCAGTGACATGTAGATCTAATTACTTTTCAGTTTATTAATTCATGGTCAGTTTATCTGGGTCCCTGCAGATAAAGTATATAATGTTCTTAGTTACAAGATTATTAATCAACATGTGCAACATACAACCTGTTGCATACAAACAGAAGCAGTGCTTCAAGAACCATTCCAGTGAGACCAGAGTCGGCTTGCGTTCCCTCATCATTTACATATGCTTAAGCCCGGGACGCCTTGTCTTCTTATTAGTGCGGCATCTAATGATCGTTTTCATTATCAATCAATCTGCTGATTCATTTAGTGAAACACCAGAGAACTGTGGAATTCCCCACCACAGTTCCCTCACGCCAAATGTGATGTCATCGATGTGTGGGACGGGCCGCCACAGTCTATAATTAATGGTAAATGCTGTTTGGAGCGGTGTATGCTGTCCTGTCATGTCTGGAAGAAGTGAATTCCCGATACCTACAGTACTGCAGAGAAACAAGTACGAGTAACATTTTCTGAACCTTGGCTCTGACTCGGTACCAAAATACTGGTTCTCGTGTCATCCTATTCATTTAAAAAGACAAACCCTAAATTTGTTCAAAATGATCAGTTTCATATTATTCAGTTAGTTATGTGTCCTGGTGCCTGTTTGATGTTTGGAGACCACAGTTTAAAGATGGAGAACCAGCATCTATCTTACAGATCCCTCAGAGAAGAGTGTGCCTCTGCTGTATATAAATCAACATTAGCCTCCATCATTAATACAGCACTACACGACAAGGAGTTCTCTGTCATGAGAAGTAGTAATCCTGGTATTTATGAGTGAAGATAAAAGTGGCAGCTGAGGGGAGAGAATGTACTGCTGAGCTGATTTACTGTCCAGAAGTCTTCATTATTGATCCTACAGCCCTGTCCAGATTTTTGTTCTCATTCTGTCTCATTCTGAAGTCCATTCCCCAGTCACAGTCTCTCTCTGTGGAGCAACAAACTTTTAGGAACCAAACAGTCTCAGGGATAAAGCTAGGCCGATAAATTAGCTGGGCCGATATTGGCCAATTCAACTTCTCACCAATACATCCAGTATCAGCAGACATGTCGGCCAATAAGTAACTAGTAACTGTAAAACAGAAATATTTGGACTAATCCAGAAACAGCATCTCCTTTACACAGTTTCTCCATTAGAGTAAGTAATAAAAAGAACAGTCTAATGCGATGTTTACAAGACAAAGATTTTTCCCCTCGCGTTTTAAAAGCGTTCTGGACCCGTTTCAAACGTTGCCAAAGGTCAACAAAAGTTTACAATTTTATGCAAAAACCCTTGTTGTATGAACTGTATAATAGTTCCCAGTGTATGCTCATGCATAATGCCCATCCCTATCATATATCGTATAAACCTTAAAATTCCAATACTGGTCAGGCTCTACTCTACAGTCCAGGACTCGGTTTCTTCAATGCATTTATATGTGTTTCTGCTACAAACCTCATCCAATCTAAACAACAAAATATTTAATTTGCCATATATAGTTTTCTGATCCTATTGGCAGGGCAATATCATTTGTCAGTGTCTTCCTAACATAACCAGACCTTAACCAGAGGTTAAGCGGTTTAGGCTGATTGTAGTCAAACAAACGTCGGCAGAAAACAGTAGTAGCGATGGACCCGTGTTTGTGTTCAGTTCAGAAGTTGAAACATTTTCAAGCTCACAGGATGCGTCTTTACATCAATTCAAGCCGCTCTGGGTTCATTTGCGTCTCAGTGTGTCATTAACTTTGTATGCAATCACACCGCCTGAGTAAACATGGAGTAGGTTAAAGTCATGATGACTCTTGTGTATTTTGTGGTTTATCTTCTTCTACAATACTTTTATTTGACCGCACCACATATAAATGCAATTTGGATTTTATCTTTTGCAAAAAACTTGCACAGAATTTGCTCCGCAGTTGAATAACATGTATTCCAACTCTCTGAGCCTGTTATTCTGTATCTGTATGGTTTATTAAATCCTCCCTTTCCCCCACCCCATCTCCTGTTTATTCAGCTGTAAATTATGCAGACTGACTGGCTGGACCGAGCGACACACTTGAGATCAAATCGTGTAACCTGATTGTGTCACAGCATCTCCATCCTCACACCAAAAGACAGCTCCAAACACTACAGAGAGCTTAAAACACTGGTTACAAACGCAACTGCACACACACCTCGCTTGACTTGGAGAGGAGTGTTACTGCAGTCAGGCCCTTGCTATCAGATGGAAATCTTATTTATGCATTAATCATCTTAGGAAGGCTGAATCCTGCTGGTTCTGGTCAATACACTGCAGGTGGGTGGCAGGAGGAGGAGAGAGAGAGGCAGCAACAGAGACAGAGAAAGACAGTGAGCGAGAAGAAAAGGGCATACCGGTTAGGGAGAGCCGTCCCAGAGTTAAAAGGTCACAGAGAATCATCACAGCAAAACACCCAACCTGTATTCTCACAGCCTGTAATTCTCTTTGGATAAACCTCAAAAATACAACTGGATTTCTGAACATTACCATGGAAACTGAGCTGATACACCTCAGGAAAAGTAAATGACAATGGCAGGAAAGGTCTACAGGCCTGAACATGTACAAATAGTTTGACTGTGACTCCAGCTTATTGTAGGCTGAGTCAGATTGCTATCAATCAGGAGCTCTCTGTAGGAAGATGAGGTGGTAGACACAGTGGAGGGGGGGCTGTATGGTTCTGACATTATCCAGGTTTCTGATGGCCTGTGTCTTTGAATGATATTATTTCTTATGGTGTCGTACAATAATATCCAAAAGAAAATGTCAATGTGGAAGCTTTTACAGAAAGTTCTAGATAGGATTTAGACAGATATTCTTTAATATCAAACAGCAGCACGAAAATTCACTGAAATAGATGAAAATAGATGCTCACTGCATTCACACACCATCACTGCTGCTCCTTTAACTGAAACTGGCTTTTTATATAATATATTTAGCAACCCTCACTCCCAAGTCATCAAATACTGCCGCTTGGTCAGTGGCCCTCCACTTCAAAATACGATGTTATCCCTCTAGCGTCATTTGTGGACGCACCCACCGTTGAAGTCAGGTGAAGTAGTATAAAGAACGAGAGTGTCCACATATAGAGGTAGTGGGGTGGATAGATGGCTCTAACAAACACAGGATTTTAGGAGGGACAATGACCTAAAGAATCTCTATAAATTAAGTTGTATAATACCAAAATTGGAAAAAGACATAAACAGGTGGATAGACCTACCCTTACTGGGAACAATCAGTTGTATCGAAACGAATGCCTTACCACCAGGGACGTACCGATACACTCACAATTCGATATTTCATGATACTGGGATAAGGATGCAGAGTTTTAAACATTCTCAGGCAAAAATCTACAAAATACATTTCTTTATCAAATTATAGAATCCTTTTTTTTATTTCTGAAGTAGGGTATAAACAGTAAAAAACAATTCCTTTTGTGAAGGGAAACTGACTTTGAGGCGTGATACCATGATTGACATCAAGATTCATTTTTCATCTTATCGATTTGAATCTTCACATATTTGTATTGCATTCAAAACATCCTTTTTTAAGCACCTGGATAAGATGGTAAGACATTTTTTATTTGGAACCACAAGACCTTGGAGACCTTCATCTCCCTTCTTCAAAATCTATAACTGGGCATCACAAATCCAATTTGTTTCCTCTTTGTTTGAACCTGATGCAGTTTTCTCTTGGACCCAAATAGAATTAGGAACTGGGTGAAACCACTGCAACATTAAACAAATGGAATTCCAAAAATATCGAAGTTAAAATGAAGAATCCCTTTACAATACATTTAGAGAAAAACTGGTGTAAAATTCATAAATTGTTTGATCAACAAAAATACTTTTCACCTCTATGGCAAAACTTCCTTCCTATGATCTCTGATAGCAAGATATTAAAACTCTGGTATGAAAAAATAATAACTTCAAAAATTGCTATACAGAAGGGACTCTTCTGTCATTTGAGCAGTAAAAAGATACCTCCAAACTTTTTAATAACCACTTCTTTCCATATCTCCAACCAAGGAATTTCCTCAGGAATACCCTTGGTGATCAAATGTCAGATTTATTCAGCCTTGAACAACTCAGTGATAACCCAGATCCATACAAATTTATAACCAGAGTGCACCCGTTGTTAATGCAAAAGTGCCCTAAGCCAAACATACATAAATCACAAGAACAGTGGGAATCACACGACTATGGATGAGGCCTTGTGGGAAGATCTGTGTCAAGGCAGTGTCTGTGTGACCATTAATTCGAGGTTCAGAATTATTCACTACAGTTTCCTTCACCAGCTCTATCTCACTCCTCAGGAGCCACATAAATACAACAGCCCTGTAAGTCCTCATTTCTTTTCATCCTTATTTTAGATGTGGTGTTCATATGGAATATACATAACTTGGTTATTTATACAGGATTTTTACGCAGCGGTGTGAGCAAATGAAAATGCAAATGAAGCAGCAACCAGTGATTTCAGTTAATGATTTGATGGCAAGTGTCAGCCCCCAGAGTGTCTCCCTGCAGAGTCTGCCTGTAGGCCCTTCTCAGCATCAGCTGTTGCAAGCAGCAGGGGGGGTTACAATGTGATGCACAAACATTCATAAGTCTTTTACTCTAAAAACCCTCTCTGAAAACTTTCCTCTTTAGCTCAATGATATGCAACCTGTGGCAAAGACTACACAGTGCTTGGAAGACAAAAATGCTTCATATTCACGATAAATCTGACAGGACATAAATGCAGCGCCAGACAGAGCTGATGCAGCGTGACACGACAAACTGAAAAATACTTGTGCATGACACCTGCTGCAGCTCTCTCACTTTTGCTTTGGTTTTGTTGATTGATTCGTCTTTTTATGAGATTTTAACAAATTAATAGCGATTTTGAGGAAGCTGAGGCCTTTCAGTGTATAATAAAACCAGCAGAGATAACAAAACCCAAAAGCCAAACATAATCTGTAATTTCCATTATGAGTCCATCAGCGAGGAATCAACGTGGATTGATACTGGAGACGTGAAACAATAAAGCTGCCAGCAGCTCGAGGGACAGCGAGTGCATTACCAAACCAATAAAGGCTGCTTCCACTAATTACCTCTGCTCCTTCCATCTTTGTTTACAAACTGATTTATGAGTCAACAAATACCCTGAGTCTGCCGATGGGACGGAGAGAGATACTCATTACTGTCACAGTGGCAGGGGAGCTGCTCACGTCTGCATATGTGAAATATTATCTCTCATTCAGATACACCTGGATTTAAAACAAGTCCCGGTGTTTGGTTCGAGACAGAAGCTGAAAAATCTTACACAGATATTTCTGCACACTCTCAGGGTGTAACCAAATACAAATACATTATGCGGACATGCATGGATAATGCAGATTAGGGGTGTAAGATCAATAAATAAAATATCACAATATTTGGTTTTATGATATTGTATCGCTTCTCATATTTTTGTGTTTAAACCCCCAAACTCTAGACAGCAGTGTTGTAAACTTTTCTTTACTCAGATTGAATGCATATTGTGGTGTGTTCTTTATACTGTGAAAGACAAATTTGTGGGTATTTAATTTTATTTTTTTAAATCATAATATATGACCATGCTCTCAGTATCGTAACCCCTGTATCGTGGTACATATGATATATCGCCGAATTCTTGCCAATACACAGTTCTAGAACAGATACAAAGAACGTTCTCTGCAGTAACATTTGGCCTGCACGTCGCCCACCTGTCTCCTGTAGGCATGGGAAGGTATGAAAATTTGTGTTAATCTTGGCCAGATGAATTATACCATACAATATTATCCTGATAATCATGAAAATTGACTTCATACTTTTAAAAAACATACTGGAATCAGTTTACCTTACACTGCGTCGCAGATAGACACCTCATCTCTCTGTTCTTTATTTTGGAATCTATATTATTTCCACACATCTGGTTTAACTTTATTTTGTGGGGGATGCAACGGGTGAGCCGAGCCTAAGAGCTTGGACTTTTGGAATGATTGGAAAGATGTGGGCTGCCCATTGTCGCCTTGTTCAAAATAAACCAGGGAATCAATATAGGACTGTCTGCTGGAGAGCTAGACAGCTTCAAGTGAAGCCATGTGAAGATATTCATGATTATCACGTTAATGGAAATTTACCACGAGTGTTTTTTATCGCGATACGTGATAATATCGTATATCGTCCCATCCCTAGTCTCCAGATTGACACAATTTACCACAAACATGACAGTGCTTCTTTTTTAGAGTCAGTCAAATCTAAACACACACACACACACACACACACACACACACACACACACACACACACTCCTACACTTACAGTCAATTTCCATCAAGGACGTAACTTCAACAGATCTTGTCTCGTAATCATCAGCCTCAGACTTTTCTTCAGTATCAGTCGTCAAGGTGACTGAGGTCTGTACTGTGCAAACAGGAACTGCCAGTAGCAGCAGCACTTTACACGATGCCAGAACGTAAACAGCAGGCAACGGGCTAAAGGTTAAAAACATGGAGGTGTATTTAGGTTTAAGTTCAATACTCAGACATTCAGCAGTGTTCATCCTCAATAACTTTGCATCAGTTTGCACCAGACCAGCTGTGACTGATGTTCCACAGGTGTTATTTGTATCATATGATACAATATCGAAGCCTGAAGTCTGTATGTAGTTGAGTTATCACAAATGTTTCCAACAAAGTTTTTAGAAATCTGTCATTTTATTCAGGTAAAGGTGCGTTTCACCGGTCGCCTGTCAATGTCATAAACAGACTTTCATTGCAGTTTTAAGCCACATTTTTCCCATACACTTTTTAGATCTTGCTTGTTTTTAGCTATACATTTTAACCAGACGAAGATTTTAGTCATCGGGATCTGGATCTTAAGTTGTCAGGGAAACAAGCTAACGTTAGCAGGCATCTTTTGTTCACCAGTTTTTTTAAGGTAGCGTTCAAATACAAATCATGTTATTTCAAATATTACATTATGGGGCACCCTGGTAGCTCACCAGGGTCCCAGGGTGCTTTTGGGTAAGAAACATCCAATCACAGAGCTTGAAGCTCTGCTGAAGCTAAAGCTACAGATTACACTGTAAACACCTGATAGAACCTTCAGCAGCGTCAACTAAACGTTTCAAATGTGTGCCTCTGACTGACATCCGTACTAAGTTATGTTCAGAGGTTAATCTGCTTCATCTGGATTGTGTAGGTGTGGTTTGAGATTTAAAGAAAGAGAGATACCAATATCAAAACCGTTCTAACCTTAGCAGAAACCTGTGTTTTCATGTAGGAACGTGACCCTCATAGTAAGAAGATGATTGAGAAAATGAGAGATCTGGAACTTGTCTGCAAAGATTTGTCCACATTCACTCAGAAGAGCATTAGTGCTCTGATGTTGGGTGGTAAGGTCTGGCTCACAGTCGGAGTCCCAGTTCATCCAACAGGTGCTGGATGTGGTTGAGGTCAGGGCTCTGTGCAGGCCGCTCAAGTTCTTCGACACCAAACCGAGAAAACCATTTCTTCATGGTGCTTTGGAGGAGTGAATCAAACAAATCCTGTTGCTATCTTATTACAACTTTGTGGCGGCAGTGTAAGGCCTACAGAAATCACCAGAACAGCTCCAGGCTACAAGTAGACAGGAGTGTCTAAGTACTCTCTAATGAAGCCATTCAGGATGGCACCAACCAGGTAAAGTTTCACACACACACACACACACACACACACACACACGTGCATGCACACCCACACACATTCCAGCTACAAACACACTGTACACCAACTCTACAGAGCAAAATGCATGACAGATCATGTCCACACACACACACACACACACACACACACACACACACACACACACAGACAGTGGTCTACGCAGTCATTTGCCTAAACAGCCCGGAGGTGCAGCGCTTTGCGTGTGCAGCGGCTGATAAAGGACTGTGGCTTTGGAGGCTGCAGACTCTTTGCTCCTCAGCAGATCCTCCGGCAGCCCTGCGCCGGGCTATGACTCATACCGCCTGCCTTCTACTGATGCTGGAAACGACAAGAAGCACGGAAACGCACCAATAAACAACAACCAAACAACCCCTCTGCACCAGGCACGACCCGAGCCTGAAGGATGGTCCGGGGACATTTCTTTCTTTCCTCTTTGGCACTTACCTTGCTTTGACGTTACAGAAACAAACTCAGATCCTCCTCTCAGGTGTCTGCTGCTGCTGTTGCTGCTGCTGCCTGGCCAGTTCGTCTCCTCCTCCTCCTCCGAGACGTCGCATCTCTCCCACGGTCCTGCTGGAGAGGAAAACCCGCGCAGAGACCACCAAACCTGGCCGGAGCTTCGGTGAGACGGCCCGGCAGTGAGTGGTGAGGGTGCAGGCTGAGGAGTGCTGGAGCGGACCTCCGAGAGTCCAACGAGTCTGATGGATGTCGCTCGGCTTCCTCGAGGGGTGGAGGTTTTGACGCGCCTGCCGCGTTCAGGGACTCCTCGAAAACTCGGATTTGCCAGCTGTTAGCAAACATGCGCTACCACCTGCTTCTGATGATTTATTGCTGTTACAGAAGTTTGTTTTCCCCCCAAAAATGGTATCCTGATTGTGGATTTACAAGCACACCATTTTGAACAATCGTTATATGCCATACCATACAAATGTGAGTTCTTGTTAAAAGAAAAAGCATGGTTAACTGTTAATAAGTGCATAATAAAGCATGTATTAGCCTTAATAAGTGCTGTTCTCATTTTAGATCTGGCACCCCCCCAAAAAGATAATTTAACTGCTAATCAGTGCAATAAAGCATCTATTAACATTAATAAGCATTATTCTCACTTATCATTCTCATATAGTACCCCATAAAGCATAGTTAACTGCTAATAAATGCATAATAAAGGATTTATTATCCTTAATAAACATTGTTCCCACTTTAGATCTGGTACCACAATAATGTCTTATAATCTAACTATGTTTATGATGCTATTATATATTAACACATGGTAATAAGCATTTTATAAGGCCCAATTACGTATTAACTAACACTTATTACAAGCACCTTGATATAAAGTGTTACCAAATAACTTGAGTTCCATAAATTGATGGAAAAAATATGGTAGGCCTACCCCACAAATAAATGTTACCTCATGTCACAATCTTTCAAAACATGTTGAGTTTAGATTCTACATTTTTTGGGGGGGAAAGAATGTAACCCATTTTGGATCTGCCAATACTGTATTTTTAACATTTTTGGAATGATTTCTCCAGAAGTTTTATTATTTAAATTTTCATCTGATAAATTTGAATCCTTTATGGACACACTTATATTAATACATGTAAATAACATAGTAAAAAGTATTAAAGTCTTATCCCTGTTTCAGTTTGTGGAATTAAAAGCTTCACTTGTATTGCTTACTGTGCAAACAGAAAGCCTTTGAGACATTATACCTGAATGTCTTTTGGTATTTTTGTTCAATCTGGGCCTTTTTCCTGAAGAAAACGCCTACTTTTGTTTTCTAAAATAGGCACAATAACGAATTCAGGACATGAGGATTTAAGATTTTTGAATATGGTACACTGCACTCCATATGGATTACAACAAAAAATAAATAAACTTCAAGTTCACATTCACACATTTTAAGTATATGTGAAGTTTTAATATAGAGACAGTGAGTGTAGAAATGGCCAAAACTGAAATATTGGCTCATTATTGAAAATTCACACTAACAAAATTAGAAGCAATCGCAAATAGGAAAAGTAAAGCTGATAATTCGTGCATCATGTGAAAGCAGCATTGTGTGTGTATGGCTGATACACATTTACTGGTATCTAACCTGATAAGAAGTGTGCCTACAGGGTCCTAGCACCTACAGTTTACTTCCTCATTCACTTTGGCCTAAATGTTCAACAGGTGGAAGCACAAACAGTTCTTATATGGATGTTTTACATGGCTAAATAAAAAAAGAGAGAAGAGGAATGAAATTAAAATAAAATATTGTGTTATTGGATGCTGCAGCAGACGAAAGGATGCTCTTTTTAAAACACCAATGATAAATGCTGTAGGAAATTATTTTTACAGAAAATCTGATCATCTTATTGAAAACATACTAAAATGTTTCTAACTCAAAGGAGTCGTCAACAGTAGAAGGAAATCAATAATTAGATGGTCAAGTAAGCTGATTATGATGTACGGATTCAGAATGCATTATTAAAATATCAAAGGTCTTCATTAAATATTTGTTTCATACTGTCATAAAATCTAAAAGTATTCACCAAACGGAAGTTTAATTGCAACTCAGCTGTTAAAGGGATGCAGTACGCTTACACATAAACAACTCAGGACAACAGCAAAAGAAAAAAAAAAAGATTCATGAAAAAAATATGCAACATGATCCAAAGATAAATAGAGACCCCCTTACTGGAAATAGGTTGCTAGGAAACAGTATAATTTCCTGTCACTGCTCGATATTAGCAAACACTGTAACAGGAAATAACCTTGGGCATTTTGTAAAGCACACTGATGAGCAAACCAGGCATGTTTTTACTGAAGGAATTATCTCTCATGATTTTTTCATACGAGGGCAAACAACCCCACTCATGATTCTGTTCATCAGTGACCGACTGACCCACTCAGCAGTTACTGTACACTTCCTCCACACCTGTAAAGGCCTCAGGCTCCCTTAACTGCACGTTTTTAGAAAAATAACATTGATTTCCAGCATCAGTTCTTCTATGCTAAAAGAAAAACAAAAAGCCATGATGGTTCAATGAAAATAATAAGGTTATTGGTCAGTCCAACAAATATAAAAGCATAATAGGGGGAGGTTGTTTGTCCAATATTGTAACGTAAAGAAAAGCAAAAGTTGGATACAATTAATTGTATTATGCACAAAATTACACATTTGTCTCTGAGAACTTTCCAGTCTGTGCAATATAAGTACAGAACATATATATATATATATATATATATATATATCAAGTTTTTTTTTTAATTTTTATATATATATACATAGTGATATGATTTAGAGAATTAAAATGTAGATGTCTCTCTCTCTCTCTCTCTCTCTCTCTCTCTCTCTCTCTCTCTCTCTCTCTCTCTTATTATTTCTTAGGTCCCTTGGTGCACTTTGGATGTTTTGACGTTGCGTACAAAAACATTACTCACACCATTTTCAGGAGAAGGGTTTTTTTTACTATAAAACAGGCTACATTCTACTAAAGAAACACAAAGCAAAATGTTTATGTCTGTTTTAATAACTGATAGGGAGTATTTTGGTTCAAAAGCCGATTTGGTTATCAGTGTCATTGCTGGCCTCCATGAGCAAATCTAGCAGCTGGGCCCCAGAAAGCTTTGCCCTTTCCCCCCTTATGAGCAGCCCTGCCACAAAGTAGCAACACAACTGCACAAAAAGCCTGATATGTCTTACACACGTGCACACACGTGCACACACACACACACACACACACACACACACACACACACACACACACACACACACACACACAAAGTAGTTTATTTCACCATCCTGCTGCCTCAAATACTCACAAGAGCACCCAGTGTGTAAATCCGCAGTTGAAAATAGTCCCCATGCAGCAAAAGCACAGTTTCCTTCTGTTTGAGTAGTTTTTTTCAGTTATTGTGTATTAATGTGTATTATTCACTATTTTTTCTGTGAGACAAGAACTGTTGTGTGTGTCTAGGTCTGTTTCTATAATACAGAGTCCTATATCTGATCGATTGTTTTCTTCCACAAATGTCTAACCCTTTTTATTTTAAACCTAACCTACTTACTGGGCTCCAGTTAATCTTTCAATCAAATCTTAACAGCTGCATTTTAGTTGTCATGGATACTACGCGCCTCTGTAAACATGTGAGGTGCTAAAGCAACTCCTGAGCATGAACACACATCTTTCTAGGAAGCTTATAGTGGCTTTTAGTTGAGATAAAGTATCTGTTGGTATGCGTGTGTGATGTTGGCACATGCTTAAGTGAATTTACATTCGATCATGCATGTGCCAATGTCAAGCTGCGTTCAGGATCAATGTTTTATCACCAAAACCTGTTGCCATGGCGACATAAGAGTGGATTCACATGTCATGTTTCTCCGTTATTCAGGAGAGTCTTGTATCAGTTCCTCATGTTAAATCAGAATTAATAAAATACTGAAGGCCTGGAAAAACAAACAAAAGAGAAGAAGAGTCACAACTTCTAAACCACCATTTTGGAAACAAGGTGGTTACAACTTCTGTCATGAGCCCTGAATGTAACATCAAGCCTGACCTCACAGCATATTCTTGTGGTAATTACCTTCACTTCTCATATCCTGCAAAAACTGCCTGTTTGCATTATATCCTACACATCCTTCGGATTTGTTTGAAGTGACCCTTAAAATTCCACGTCTACACACTGAAACTACTAAAAAAGTGCGAGGGATAAGTGAGTGGAAGGCTGATGCATTTGCAGACTCTTCAAAGGATCATCTACATGTGCCTGAGAACTGTGTCGTACAGCCAAGCATTGTGGTAAACCAGTCACCAGCAGCCGCCTCAGCAGCAGTGGTGCATCTTGTGCTTTCTTTTAAAGTGCTTTCTTTTAAAAGCCAAAGCTGCTTTCATGTTACGTCATACAGTCAAGTGGGACTCTGTTCTGTGAGGCTGAAGGCACAGCATGTTTTGAGGTGAAGTCAACATGCTCAGAATGATAACGGTCACATGCTGATGTTAAGCAGGTATAATGTTCACCATCTTAGTTTAATGTGTTAGCACGCCAACAGTGACTAATTAGCACTAAAACTGAGGCGCATGGGAACGTCATTTGTAGGTTTTGTCACAAATCTACAGAGCCCCAGAGTATCCGAGAAAAAATACATTTGCAATACAGCCTTTTTATGTCTGATTTAACTTATCAACCACTACCAAGAGGTAAGATGATAAAGCATTCTTGTTGATCTGTGTGAATACAATGCTAGCAATGGACAGTCATCTTGGAATATAGTGGGTATAGTACGAAATAGGAAGTTTATCCAATTCATTACTATTCTCTCAACTTGTCATTTTAGGGGAGGCATCACCCCAAAAAGAAATTCCCATGTGTGACCTAATGAAAAGGGTTTTAGATTCTGAATTTATTGTAATGAGCTTGGTGGTGACCATGGCCCCTGTTGGGCCAGTTGATACCTGGTCCCCAGTGGCTCAGTTCTGCTTTAGTGTTGGCTTTTAAGTAACAGTAAAGTGACAGCTTTGGGCTTTTTTTGTTTAACTTTAATTGATATTAGCCCACCGTGGGAATAAAATAGTCTGTTAATGTAATTAAATCAAACAAACAGGTTAACAACAAGGTTGAAACTGATCGGCAAAGACAAACCAATTAACTGAGGAAATCAAACAGAAGAACGATTAACTGACACTCAACAAAATGAAGACAAGTAGGACACCTAGTGGTGAAACACAGACATGGCAAAGTAGCCAACTCAAAGTGAGGGGCAAAGCAGTGCAGACAAATAGCCCTCACATTTTCTCTTTGGCTGACAGGCTGCTGTCTGATTGGTCCATCAGTATCCAGTGTAAGATACATGTACAGAGCATTTGCATTATTGGTCCAGGAAGCCACACACAGCACTGATCTAATGCCCAGAGCACAGAAGCATTGAACAATGGAGTTTATTCCCTTGGTTATCTTCATGCCAAACTGCACTTCTTCTCATTTTCTTGCAAAAACATGACAGTATCTCAACTTCTCTGGAATGATATATCAGAGATTTCCACAATTGAACAGCAGCAGATGATTCCCAACATATGTTCACCTTTCTAGCCAACATTACGAGAAATTGAACTGTTTCTTTGTGTACTTTCAAATGGTAAATGGACCTGTACTTGTATAGCACCTTTCTAGTCTTCCGACCACTCAAAGCGCTCAAAGCGTCCAGTATGCATAAATGTGGACTGGGGAGCAGTTGTTGCCCTATCATTATACTTATTTCTTTACATGTTGCCTTCCAGAATAATTCCAAAGACACTGTAGCCTGGTTCCAGTATTTATTTTGTATTTGGGACAAGTTGGAGATGCTCCTAATGTGTATTTTCTATAAATATATGCAGATATGTAGACATTATGCATGAGATTGTATTGTATCTCCCTATATCTATTGCATATTGATATTCTGAAAAGCAATAGCAAAGGAAAAAATTAAACAGACAATTAAAGCTTTTAGGAACATTAATAAGTGAGTTTTTCTAACAAGGTGATAAGATGTACAATAACTCCACAACATCATAATCAGGCAAGAGTTAATTTTACCAAAACTGCTAGAAAATAAAACCCATAACTTCCTCCCCTTTCCCAAAGTCTCATACAGTCCACATTGCCAACACCTGGTGGAGTAAGGGGCATTCATGTGTGCAGTTCATCCTCAACCAGGAAGTGAACCTCGGGAGAGAACAATGATTAGTAAACAAGCAAACAATAACCCAATAAAACAAACACTTGAATGAAAACATACAAAGTCAATGTATTAATCAACTAAAGTGGATCCTAAGTTTAGATGATCAACACATGTCACATAACCAAAACCAAACATTCAGCTTAACTAATAAATAAGAGTTTTATCATCTGACTGGTGAGGGGGTGAGTGGAGCTCCCTCACACCACCTTAAGCAGTGTATGCCCAGATGTTCTTGAAAGTGCTGGTACAAAACATTCATGCTTTTTAACTGACAATGAGTCCGGAGTTATTTATATTCTGCTATAGACGTGCATAAAGCACAACATTTGTTTTACCATCTCAAAACCTACACTGTAAAGCTAAAGTTATTTTAGTTTTAAGTAACACAAACTCATTTTTTTAAGTAAGTTACAGAAAAATTCCTGGTTATGTACTTTTTACTAGCTAATTTTGTTTTCACAGTACGAATAAAAATTACAAAATGAAGTCAGTGTCACTTAAAATTGGTAAAGCTACTGGATCGAGAATGTTTTAATGACTTACAAAATGTAGTTACTTTTACTTACAATTTTTGATGTAAGCTGTTTCAACAGTTTTTTGAGTAAAAGTGGACTTTGTCTTTACAGCGTCACTCCTGTAATGGAATCCATGCTTCCTCTGTGTGTGCACTAAAGGCTGAGAGGACAAGTTCCACTAATTCACACAACACAACTGCTCCAAAACACACACTGCTTTATTTAAAGCCTCCTCCTCTTCCTGGAATGAATGTGGGCATAGTAACCCCTCCCTCCTCTTCCTGTTTTCCAACTCAGCCAGTCCCATTCAGTCCTGATGTTTCCTGCTTCCTCTTTCTTTCGCAGATCTCCAAGTGCACAGTGGTGTAATCAACATGTAGTTAAGTGAAGCCCCATTTACTGCAGATCAGCGAACAATAATCAGGAAAGGGAACTAAGCTTTGGTATGGATCAGTTCTCTGTTTATATTTTGAACGAGAAAGTGAAACTCTTTTATATTCACTGTCTCTTCGAGGCAAAATGGCGCAGCAACAAAGCCTTTTGGATCAGAAAAAACTCTGCTGTTCCATCTGCCTGGATCTACTGAAGGATCCAGTGACTATTCCCTGTGGACACAGCTACTGTATGAACTGTATTAAAAGCCACTGGGATGAAGAAGATCAGAAGAAAGTCTACAGCTGTCCTCAGTGCAGACAGACCTTCAGACCGAGGCCTGCCCTGGTGAAAAACACCATGTTAGCAGATTTAGTGGAGGAGCTGAAGAAGACAGAACCTCAAGCTGCTCCAGCTGATCACTGCTATGCCGGACCAGGAGATGTGTCCTGTGATTTCTGCTCTGGGAGAAAGATGAAAGCTCTCAAGTCCTGTCTGCAGTGTCTGGTCTCTTACTGTGAGCAACACCTCCAGCCTCACTATGAATCCGCTGCCTTTGAAAAACACAAGTTGGTCGACCCCTCCGAGAAGCTTCAGGAGAACATCTGCACTTGCCATGGTAAAGTGATAACGATTTTCTGCCGCACTGATCAGCAGTGTATCTGTATTCTCTGCTCCATGGATAAACATAAAGGCCATGACACTGTCTTAGCCTCAACAGAACGAACTGAGAGGCAGGGAGAGCTAGGAACGAGTCGGCAGAAAATCCAGCAGAGAATCCAGGACAGAGAGGAAGATGTGAAGGTGCTTCAGCAGGTGGTGGAGGCTATCGATTGCTCTGCTGATAAAGCAGTGAGGGACAATGACAAGATTTTCACTCAGCTGGTTCGCCTTATCAAGAACAGAAGCTCGGATGTGAAGCAGCAGATCAGATCCCGGCAGAAAACTGAAGTCAGTCCGGTAAAAGAGCTTCAGGAGAAGTTGCAGCAGGAGATTACTGATCTGAGGAGGAAAGACAACGAGCTGGAACAACTCTCAAACATAGGGGACCACATCCAGTTTCTACACAATTACCCCTCGCTGTCATGTCTTAGTAAATCTACAGACTCACCCAGCATCGATATCCGCCCTCTGCAGTACTTTGAGGATGCGACTGCAGCTGTGTCAGAGGCCAGAGATAAACTACAGGACATACTTAGTGATGTATGGACCAAAATCTCACTGACAGAGACTGAGGTGGATGTTTTACTGCCACAAGCAGAGCCCATGACCAGAGCTGAGTTCTTACAATATTCATGCCAAATGACACTGGATCCAAACTCAGCAAGCATACGGCTGTTATTATCTGATGGGAACAGAAAAGCAACAGTGACTAGTGAAAAGCAGTTATATTCTAGTCATCGTGACAGATTTACTGACATGTTTCAGGTCCTGAATAGAGAGAGTCTGAGCGGACGGCACTACTGGGAGGTGGAGATGAGATATGAAGTTTCAGTAGCAGTCACATACAAAGATATCAACAGAGCAGGATATACAAGTGGATTTGGAAATGATGACAAGTCTTGGGCATTAGAGTGTTTCAACAACAGTTATGCATTCAGACATAATGGTGTTAGCACTTTTGTCCCAGGTCCTCAGTCCTCCAGAGTGGGAGTGTACCTGGATCACAGGGCAGGTATTCTGTCCTTCTACAGCGTCTCTGAGACCATGACTCTCCTCCACAGAGTCCAGACCACATTCACTCAGCCGCTCTATCATGGACTGGGTGTTTTTGCGTCATATGGTAGTGGATCCAGTGCTGAGCTCTGTAAGCTTGAGTAGGTAGAAGATACAGTAAACAGCCGTGAGTCTGTAGCCTCACAAAGATTTAAGATGATTCAGTGAATGGTGATGTGATTTAGGAAAAGGTGCTGCCTTTTCTTTTTGATTTGATTTGATTATGTAATTTATTATTTGATTCGGGAGCTATAAGCCAGTATTGTATAAACATTGCCTAAACATAATGCCTGTCAATTACATCTTTCAACAGACGGTATTATGGTTTTGGCTCTTGAGGTACTTCAGGAGAGTTTTGCAATGTTTACTGGAGTTGTACTTCTCAGAAATCCAAAGCAAACTTTAAAAAAAACAATCTGCTGCTGAATTTGAATTATGAAAAAGAACATCAAAAATGAATTTAAGTTTACATTTACAGTCAGTGAAGGCATAATCAGAGTAAGTATGTGATTTATTCTAATGTTTGCAGAAACTCACTTTACATTCATCAATGAAGGTCCAGAGTCTTTTTCCACACTAATGCTTTCTTTTCTACTATATTCCAAAAGTATCATCTTCAGGTACAAAATGTATACCCGATTCTTTTACACTCACTATACAATATTTTTTATATATAGGATTTTGTTTACAACTGATTTTGTTTTTATATTTAAAAAATATATTTCATATTTTTACAAGTATCAAGAAAAGCACATTGCAAATAAATACAATATTGTCAATTTGGCTCCATTGACTATAATGTTCACGAGGGATTGCACTATAAAAAACACTGACGACTGAAATCAGCTGGCTGCCTGAAAAATTTGTGCTTTTATTTTCTTCACTGCATTCAGAGGGAAATATACATTTATCTGAGAGCTGCAGATTGTATGTACAAAGCAGTGTAATAGTGATGCATTTTTTAGGTCATAAATCAGGCATGCCCTCACACACATACACCACAACACTCCTTCACACACACTACCACTTAGAGCCTGAATCATATTTGCTTACACGCACACACCACACTCATACACTCTCACAAACACCATTACACACTCTGTAATACTGTATGTAAGACAGAATAGTGGGGTATAAGATACAATAATTGTGTGTGAGATTGTGCATCTTGTCTTACAATGATGCATTGTTATACTGGCCAACAGTACCTTAAATTACAATGACATTAAAACTGTGTTTACATTTTTGCTTTATCGTGAATAATAATAATAATGAATAATAATAATGTGACACTGACAGCATTGTGCTGCCTAATGAGCACTTTCACCAGACATGTATTAAGACACATATACAAATAATCTGCTTGGAACTACAATGCATACCTGATGTGTGTTTTCAGCAAAAAATAAATAAATAATAATAATTTCTGACTTCAATTCCTTAAAAAGTAATCTCCTCCTTCTTCCTCATTATAACCTCCAGAATCTCTGAATATGCAAATGTTGTTCATTTCTAAAGTTTTCCTGCTGGACACAAGATGTCTCCTCCTTCACTGTAAAGTCCATTCTCAGTGGATGTGCACCGGTGGCTTCATGTTTCTACATCACACTGTACAAGTTGCATACTGAGGAATATTTTGATTGGTGTGATGATTCATAAACTATTACAGCATATTCGGGTCACATTGTAATCAGTAATACCCTATTTTATCTAGCCTCGTGATAAATGTGTTTAAATAACAGTGCTGGGCTAGTTACTCAAAGAAATGTAATTTATTACTGATTACTCCTTTCAAAAGTAATATTTTACTTTACTTACTCCCTACCGACAGTAATTAGTTACTAGTTATATTACTTTTCTTCTACTACAAACAAAATTGGTAATTGTGCCCCTTCTTCCCAGAATTCAGACTGACAACGTTAAAATCCAAATGTGTTTGTTAAAATCAGAGTAATGGAATATTTCCAGCTGCTGAATGTAAAAGTTTCCATCTTCCAAACGAGTTTCCTCCACAATTACAAAAATAATTCCAAGCATGTGATTGATTTTAAAATTAGTAGGAGGGTTAGAAGAAAAGTAATGCTGTAACTAATTCTTTTTTGGGGTGTAATCTCATTACTAAACGTATTAGTAAATAGTTACAATAGTAGTTATTGGGGGGAAAGTAATATTATTAGTAGTAATGAGTTACTGCCCAAAACTGTTAAATATATCTGACATGGAAACACAGACAGACTAACGTCCAGTCACATCCATAAAAATAAAAAAAAACGTTTATACAAAACTGTGACGAACAAGCGGAACCTTTGGTCGACTGCACCGACACGGAACGTTCTAGCGCGGGACTCGAGAACGCGGAAGTGAAGCGCTGCTGCTGCCTCTGTTTATGTTTTCGTCTTCGCGCCGCACAGAAAACGCCATTTGTCCTCAAACATGGCGGTGAGCGCCGTCCACCTGGAGTCCGACGCCTTCCTGGTGTGTATGAACCACGCGCTGAGCACAGAGAAGGAGGAGGTGATGGGGCTGTGTATCGGAGAGGTCGAGACCACCCGCATCGTCCACATCTACTCCGTCATCATCCTCCGCCGCTCGGACAAGAGGAAGGACCGGGTGGAGATCTCCCCGGAGCAGCTGTCGGCGGCCTCCACGGAGGCGGAGAGGCTGGCCGACATCACCGGCAGGCCGATGCGGGTGGTCGGCTGGTACCACTCCCACCCGCACATCACCGTGTGGCCGTCCCACGTCGACGTGAGGACCCAGGCCATGTACCAGATGCTGGACCAGTGCTTCGTGGGCCTCATTTTCTCCTGCTTCATCGAGGACAAGAACACCAAGACGGGCCGGGTGCTGTACACCTGCTTCCAGTCCGTGCAGGCGCAGAAGGGCTCCGAGTACGAGCGGGTGGAGATCCCGATCCACGTCGTTCCCCGCGAAGCCATCGGTAAGGTGTGCCTGGAGTCGGCCGTGGAGCTGCCGCGGATCCTGTGCCAGGAGGAGCAGGACACCTACCGCAAGATCCACAGCCTGGCGCACCTGGACCCCGTCACCAAGATCCACAACGGCTCGGTGTTCACCAAGAACCTGTGCAGCCAGATGTCGGCGGTGAGCGGGCCGCTGCTGCAGTGGCTGGAGGACCGGCTGGAGCAGAACAAGCAGAGCATCGTGGAGCTGCAGCAGGAGAAGGAGAGGCTGCTGCAGGAGCTGGCTGCTCTGTGAGGCTGCAGGGAGGAGGCTGCAGGAGGAGGCTGCAGGGGGAGGCTGCAGGGGGAGGCTGCAGGAGGAGGCTGCAGGGGGAGGCTGCAGGAGGAGACCACCAGTTGTTCTTCTGTTGTTGGACAGTGGGGAATGACTTTCGGTTCTAGCTTCTTTACTGTTTTCATACCTTCCACGCAGGGCTGTGTATCAAACAACACTTTTCTTGTACCTTTGTTCAGAGTACAGAGTACTGACGACTGTCCAATACCAAAAGTTGGCATTAAATGTCTGGTTAGTCTTGATTGCTCATTCTTGATTAGACATTTCCTTATTTAATCAGAATTTTGCTACATGTATTAAAGCTGTAGGTAACGTTTATAAAAATAAATAACTTCCTTTCACTCTATCCTGACAGTAGTACATGAGACAGATAATCTGTGACATAATCAGGTTCCTATGAGTCCTCCTAGTGCTCCTCATGATATCTGCAAGAATCCACTGACACTATATATAATGGACACAGCCTCAAGGTCTGAAAAGTGAAGCCAACCCGGTGGTCTCTTAAACCTGCATTCTGTGTAAATTCCAGCAGGTGGCAGCACCATTGGCTGCAATAACACAGCGATCCCACTCACTCTAATGGAGAATGAGCCCACTTGTCACTTCCTTTATGAGCTCAGTAAACAGTTTCCTGATGAGTTCAGGGTCTCAGTGTTAGTTTAACATTTTCTTCAATACAGCATGATGTTCATTTAGTAAATGATGGTCTAATTGAATTTAAAATAGATGAGAAACCACATGTGCTTTTGGGCGGGGCGACCTTATGATTGACAGGTTGTCAATTTGACTGAGAATCAACAATCAACTATCTTTCTCAGCTCTGATTGGTTGTTTTCTTTCATGGTAGCACTAGGAGGAGCTAGAGGAACCTGATTTTATCAAAGATTATCAGTCTCCTGTTCTGTCAGGGTATAGTGACAGTTTCAGCAAATATGACAAAAAAAATGTCTGAAAGAGTGAAAAAGCCCAGAGCCCAGACAATATTTTGTCTTAAACACAAAGATGCCCAATGATATAATGATACTCCAAATCCTAACATTTGAGGAGGTGGAACGAGAGCGTGTTTACCTCGGAAAGTCCTTTTGAAGAGAATTGATTATCACAATTGCTGCAGGTTGGATCAACTCACCGTTTCAGCTCTAGTTTCTATTGAGCTGGTATATGGTCAAATTTGTATTTTCTCAGATAGTTCCTGATTTAAATAATATCTTAACAAATAGTTTTTGTACAGCTCTTTTGTGATGATACAGAGTTAAACTTGCTCCGTTTAAAAAGTTTGTTTTGTTAAGAAGAGAAACCAGTTTCATTACAGGAAAATACTTTCATTCCTCTTGCTGGTGCTGTGCTGTGTATTTTGGGCAAACTGATTATTGTCCTGGGTGCACATAAGTTACGGATCTATTTTGTAAAGAGAAGAAATATTGGTGATATTTTTATGTTAAAAATGTATGTTGAACATTATTGACACCCTTCTTCCAGACTGCTGCTGTTAATATCAACGGAAGCTTTTATTGTATGGAGCTCAAACGATTAGCTGAGTATATGAAGTCATTCGACCAAAAATATATATATATATATTATTTTATATATCCAAAATCAATCTGGATAATTCATATTTGAAGTTATTCAAGCAAAATTGTTGTTGACTAATCGTTTGGTGTTAATGTTAATGACAGCAAGGACAGATTGGAGAGAGAGAGAGTGTGTGTGTGTGTGTGTGTGTGTGTGTGTGTGTGTGTGTGTGTGTGTGTGTGTGTGTGTGTGTGTGTGTGTCTACAAATAGGTTTTCATCCTGTACAGAAGCAGATGAAGAGATTTTGTCTCTATTTACTGTTTACCCTTGGTTACTCATTAATACAGTGTCTGGTTGGATCAGGCCATTGAGGACAATGTTGCAGATTATTAAGCATGTGTGGTAATGTTGCATTTACAGGATTTTGGTCCAATGAAGTGAAATCTTGTTTCACTGTACAATGATATATGATGATATTTTAGACAGTAGTGTTCTTCCAACTTCAATTGGTTGTCCCGATTTGTAGCGAAAGACCTTGACCGGCCTGCATAGAGCCCTAATCTCAACCCCATCCAACCGCTTTGGGATGACCTGGAACACTGATACTGAGAGTCAACTTCAATAATGTGTCTGAATGTGAGCAAATGTCTGCAGCCAGGTTAGAAAATCCTCCCCATGATAGTGGAGGCGATAAGAGCAGCAGCTTAATGCCCATGGGTTTGTTCAACTATCACACATGGGTTGTCCACAAACTTTTGGCTACATATTCCTTGATTTTTCAGATATTTAATTCTGCCAAAAAAAATGTATCTAGTGGTTTACATAATGTGACTGAAGATACAGTCTTCAGACACCTGTAATGGAAAGGGATGGTTAATGGAAGGAAATCTGATGGTGTAAAATATTAAGCAATTTATGGTAAATTACCAAAAACAAACAAAACTATAGCTGGGTACAAGAAGAGCCTCCCTCATTATAAGTAATCTCTCTGAATCAGAGCCAACTGAGCCCACTGAGGGACACGTGACAAAGAGAATGTGCCTTTGGACTAATGAAAGTGTCATTGTACGTATTGTGTACTGTAAATAAAGGTTATTGGATGTAAAGGCTGTGTGGGCGGTGTCTGTGTAACACAGTAACATCTAATGCCCTTGATTGACTTTTGTTGAGTCTCTTTACTGTTTGCTGTGTCTTTTTCTTCTGCCTGGCCTCATCACAGATTTGTAAAGCCTGATATCTCATCTTAAAGGAGTATAATTATTTACGCTGTTTTTGTCTGAAATGCTACAATCCACCTACTGTAAAATAAAAATCTCTTTTACTTTACTATACTGGGAACCAGAGGTACAGTTTCAGTAAAGTAGAAATATCAATTTGATATTATAATAAGTTTATAACAATAATTCCCAGCTGCTGGTCACTCAGTAAGCAGTTTGGGCTCTGGTCACACTACTAATGTAGAAAGGCTATTCCCGGAGTGCAGCACTGCTAAATTTACTCAGTCAAATCTGAATACACATACCGGTACATGATATTCAGTGCAGGCTGTCATACATTCATTATCCATTGTGAAAATGTACCTCAGTCGGCTTAGAAATCAGAGGGGTTAAAGATTCAACTCCAGTGACATGCAACTGAGAAAGCTGAAAGCTCCCCTCCACTCATTAATCAGTGCTTCCTCTTGTCCCTAGTGTGCTGTGTGAATGTTGTATGTGCACTTTGAAACTAGAAGGATGTTTTCACTTTCTTTTGCTGAAAGTGGAAAGTTTCTCTGTGTTTACTGAAAATCAGATTTTAAGGGGCGGGCCCTTTATGTGAGATGATATGTGACATCACAAATAGTTTGGAGGTCAATCCCGGTCGAGTATGCAATTTTTTATAAGTGTTATGTAGAAACTTGTAGCCTCCAGTGCACGTACACTGAGGAGCAGAGTTATAGTTTCAAGTCCGTTTAGTTTTGGGTAGTTTCCAGAGTGGGTTTGCTAGTTCAATTTATTTTATTTTTTTTTCAGTATTAATTCATTTTATTTTTTAAGTCTAAGCACTAGGAGGAGCCAGAGGAACCTGTTTTTCTATTATTATCTGTTTCATGAACTACCGTCAGGATGTAGTGAAAGTTTCAGAAAATATGACTAAAAGTATTTTGTTATTATAAAAGTTACCTACTGTTGCTTTAACTTTGACTTTTGTCACTGCAGTAGGAGCTGCTGTCAGTCTGTTACAACAGTCTCTCAGATAACTCAAGTAACTTTGTAACAAAAGATGAGTTGTTGAATTTATTCTTACATTGTTGTTCCTATTATAAATATCTTTTGAGAGTGAAGTTAAGTCAAATTTTATTTATATAGCCCAAAATCATAATTTGTCTCAGGGGGCTTTACAACCTCTGTCCATGGACCCTAAAGGTGACCTTCCTGACACACTAGTATTCTAACTGTGTAGTAAAGAGCTCTTTTAAGCAACTCATTCTTGGAAACAAAACAACTTTATTATTTGATTGTGTCCACATATCCAACCAGTGAATTATTTTATTGTCTTTCTCTTAACATCTACATATTGACTTTATACACACAAACAGTATGTTGAACAAGTATGTCAGCACTGTGGAGAGAAATCAATGTTCTTCCTACTGATGAATGAAACTAATGATTCAAATATAACTACACTTTTTTTTCTTCTCTCTCGTTTCATTCTTTACGAGCGCAGACCCCGATCTAGAGCCAGTGTTTGGTTTGTACCGTTGAAACATGGCGGCCTCAACAAAAGGAGACCTATTGTGTCTGTAGCCAAAAAGGGCAGATTCTAGATCCTCCTAAATTTACACACTGGACCTTTAGGGCACAATTAATAGAACAGCAATGTAAAATATTACAACAAACAGTGCAAATATAGAAAAAACAGGATGTCTACAGTTTATAAATCACACAGAAGATTACAGTTTCATATAGAAAAATGCTCATTTTGGATTTATTACTAAATTAACTATCATTAACAGTAATTTAACCATTATCTAATCTGTGAAAGCAATTTCTGTTTGCTGATCTATACAATGGTTTCTGGGAAAAACCCACTCTAACTCTACTTGATGTCACAAAACTCAGCTGTAGATCCAAAATAACGAACACCAAGTCCAGCATACAGTGGCTGAGTGAATGTGGTCTGGACTTTGTGGAGGACAGTGATGGATTCAGAGATGCTATAAAATATCAGAATACCTGCTCTGAAATCCACAAACACTCCAATCCTGGAGGCCTGAGGGGCTGAGATGGATATTTTGTCACTGTTATGTTTGAAATTATAACCCTTACCTTTGGGTAAACACTCTAATACCCAAGACTTGTCATTGTTTCCAAACATACTTTCGTCTCCTGTTCTGGGAATATCCTTTTGTGCAACTGCTATCGAGGCTCCTAATCCACTCCACTGCACTTCCCAGTAACACCGTCCAGTCAGACTCTCTCTGCTCAGAACCTGAGACTTGTCCATGAATCTAAGTGAGTTACTTGAACATGGCTGTTCTTCTCTCATTGAGGTTGCTTTTCTGTTATCTTCAGACAATAACATCCGCATGTTTGCTGTGTTTGGATCCAGTTTTAACTGATGCTTTTTAACTGCATAATGTGAAAACTCAGCTCTTGTCTTGGGGTCTTGTGGAAGTAAAACATCCACTTCAGTAACTCTAATTGCGATATTTTTCAATTTCTTCCTGTAACTTTCCAGTAATTCAGCTCTAGCCTCTGACACAGCTGTTGTCACATCCTCAAAGTATCGCAGTGGGCGTTCCCTATCGATCCTGGGTATGATGGTAGATTTACTGAGGTGTGGCAGTGAGTAGAACTTGCGCAGAAACTGGGTTTGATCCTCTGTGTGTGAGAGCTCCTCCAGATCAGCATCTTTCCTCCTCAGATCAGCGATCTCCTGCTCCAACTTCTCCTGAAGCTCTTTGGAACGACTCACTTCAATCTCCTGGTGGGATCTGATCTTCTGCTTCACAGCAGAACTTCTCTCAGTGAGACGAACCAGCTCAGTGTACATCTTTTGACTTTCCTCTGCTGCTTTGTCAGCAGAGCGATTGATAACTTCCACCTCCAGCTGAAACAACTTTGCATATTTCTCTTGGTTCTGGATTCTCTGTTGGATTTCCTGCCGACTTGGCCCAATCTCTCCCTTCCTTTTTGTCATTTCTGCTTCTGCTACGACAGTGTCATGGCCTTTATGTTCATCCATGGAGCAGAGATAACAGATACACTGTCGATCAGTGCGACAGAATATCTTCATTACCTCGTTGTGACGAGAGCAGATGTTCTCCTGAAACTTTGCAGAAGCTTCAATTAGCTTGTGTTTCTTCAATGGAACCACTGCATAGTGAGGCTGAAGGTGGACCTCGCAGTAAGAGACCAGACACTGCAGACAGGACTTCAGAGCTTTACGTTTTCTCCCAGTGCAGAGATCACAGGCCACATCTCCTGGTCTGGCATGGCAGTGTTTAGCTAGAGCAGCTTGAGGTTCTGTCTTCTTCAGGTCCTCCACTAAATCTGCTAACATGGTGTTTTTCACCAGGGCAGGCCTCGGTCTGAAGGTCTGTCTGCACTGAGGACAGCTGTAGACTTTCTTCAGATTCTCTTCATCCCAGTAGTTTTTTATACAGTTCATACAGTAGTTGTGTCCACAGGGAATAGTCACTGGATCCTTTAGTGGGTTCAGACAGATTGAACAGCAGAATTTTTCCGAGTCGGGTTTATCTCCTTGCTGTGCCATTGCTCACTGATAGTGAATATCATTAAGGTTGTGAATATCAACCTGTTCAGCAGGAGGGAGTGGTTTACAGATTGTGCTTTATTCCAGGAAGGGGAGTGCTGGTCACCAGATCACCTTACTTAAGGTTCTTATCTCTTAGCCAAATTATTTTACATGATTTTACATACTGGCCGAGCAAGTTGAGAGCATACGCATTAGCAGTTTTCTCTTTCTGACTTTCTCCAGCTTGTACTCGTAGTAATAATTGCTCTTTGAGACTTTTCAAATGTTACTGAACCTAATGGATCAAAGTCTTTTAAAGAGAGAGCGAGTGTGTGTGTGATCAGTAAAATGTGCTACTCATGTTACTCATGTTACAGGTAGACTTAATAATAGCTTAGTTCTATTCTGTGTTCCAGTAACAGTGAACCAGCATGCACAACAGCAGGCCCTCCTTTGAGTGGAATGCAGCAATAATAAATACCTCTCTGAGTTTCCTTTTATCAAAATCATCGGTCTCTACTTTGAAAGATCAGGTACTTTCCATCATGAGGCAAAACAGAGAAGCATCAAAATAACAGGAACTCTCCATCGGAACAAATGAGGAAGTGCACAATGAATATGATAACCAAAGCAGTGAAAATAGTGAAGTTGATTTTATGCGCTTATATGAAATATGTATGTGATTATAAGTTGATTTTATGAGATATGTAACGTTGATTGAAGTTAATTATTGATTATAATTATAAAAAAGGAACATGTAATAATGAAGAGAAATCATGTATGAAATTAAATGTATGAAGTATATGAACTAAGACAAGACTGTAGAAAAAGGGGAACAAAGGGTCAAATCAAGTTGAGAGCTGGGCTACGAGCAAGAAGGCCCTAGACAGGATCGGACCGGCTTGAGGAGTTGAGAGGAAGAGGAAGTTAAACTAAACCAAATAAGGAAAACGGATGCGTACAGAGAGCACTGTGATGAGCAGAGGGAAAGGTGACGGCATATGATCTGAGGATGATAAAAGGAGCGGCTCCGGGAGAATCGGGTCCTCGGCCGGCTCTCGGGTTCAAGACTTGCTGATCGATCGACCACATCAGGGCAAAGCATCTTCGAACTCAGAATTCCAACTCAAGAGATAGAGCAACGAACAAGCCATCATTGGAGAAAGAGAAGTCCAACAATCTACAGCCTAGAAGGGAGCGGCAGGCAGAGGAGGATTAACCATCTCCACCCGGCTGCAGGTTCCAATTGATCACCAAGGATCACTCTTTCGTTCACCCTGCCACCTGAGACTGCACTGGTCAGAGACTTTGCGGACTTTGGACAAAGTCGGGAATCTCAACAGCAACCAACAGTACGGCAGGCCAGGAAGAACTGTATCGGCCGGTACACCTCTTCCCTCTCTCTCTACAAGCTGGACATTCGACGATTCAGCTGCAAGCCTTTTTCATCAGGGGTTTGAATTTTAAACAATTTTTACTTAATATTAGAAATATAATTAATCATTATTAGTGGAAGTGAACAATCAGTTTTTGAATCAGTTTATGCTGTATACTTGCCCTTGCTAAAACATTGCAATAACCATTGAAGTTAAAGTATAAACTGTGGACATTGGATTTATGATATCTCATCAGGCAGTAATTATTAGGTAGTGGGTTCACCATCGTAACGGTTCTAATGGGTTACTCTAGCCACAGAAATTCAACAGACCCTTGGGGCTTACTGTACAAGCCACTAAAATAATCCTAGCAATTAACAAGTGCACAGATCAGTAAGAGGAGAGCTGCCGTTAACGAACGTGACTAGCGTGGTATCTGGCTCCAGGGCTATTCGGTCAGGTGCAGCTCTAGAGTGAGCAGGGTAGGCGTTCGGAAGGAGGCAGTTAGAAGCCAGGCGTGTCTCCTCGCCACCAGCTTAAATAGCCTTTTTTAACCTAATAGGGTAATACTTATAGGGGGAGAGGCTCGGACCCTTTACAACGGAGAGCTGGTCCAGTACAACCTATACGGGGCTAACTCTGGATCTAACAAAATATCTCCTGTGGGGTGCCTGGTTAGCTCAGTCGGTAGAACTGGCAACTCATATACAGAGTTACTGTAGCGGCCTGGGTTCAAATCTTATCTGCGACCCTTTGCTGCGTGTCATTCCTTCTCTCTAACCCCCTTTTCTGTCTATCTTCAACTGTCACTATCTAATAAAGGTATGAAAAGGCCAAAAGAATAACTTAAAATATATAAAAAAAAACTTCCCTCTCAACCTCTTGGGGTGGTATCTGTGTCATCCTCAAGCTCGGGTCCTCTACCAGAGGCCTGGGAGTTTGAGGGTTCTGCGCAGTGTCTTAGCTGTTCCTAGGACTGCGCTCTTCTGGACTGAGGCTTCTGATGTTGTTCCTGGGATCTGTTGGAGCCACTCCCCCAGTTTGGGGATCACGCTCGCTTTGACCTTCCACATCTGGTCCAGCTGTTCTTTCAATCCTTGGTACTTTTCAACCTTTTCGTGTTCCTTCTTTCTGATGTTGGCGTCTGTTGGTATGGCCACATCTATCACCACCGCCTTCTTCTGCTCCTTGTCTACCACCACTATGTCTGGTTGGTTGGCCAGGACATGTTTGTCAGTCTGGAAGCTGAAGTCCCACAGCACCTTGGTCCTGTTGTTCTCAGGCACCTTCTGTGATTTGGGTACTTCTATTCCATACTGGATACAGATGTTCCTGTACACTATTCCAGCCACTTGGTTGTGTCTCTCCATGTACGCTGACCCGGCTAGCATCTTACACCCCGCTACTATGTGCTGGACTGTCTCAGGGGCATCTTTGCATAGTCCGCACCCTGGGTCAGATCTACTCTAGCCTCTATGGCTCTTGTACCTAGGGCCTTTTCTTGTGCTGCCATGATCAGTGCCTCTGTGCTGTCCAGCCTTTTCCAGCCATTGGTAGGTCTTCTCGATATCAGCCACTTCTTCAATTTGTACCCTTAACCACTCTTTGTGATGATCTGACTGAGGGGGTTCAGGCCTATGCAGAACAGCAGTGGTGATAGTGCATCTCCTTTGTATATGCCGTATTTGATGTTGATTTGGGTTTGTTCAACTATCACACATGGGTTGTCCACAAACTTTTGGCTACATATTCCTTGATTTTTCAGATATTTAATTCTGCCAAAAAAATCTAGTGGTTTACATAATGTGACTGAAGATACAGTCTTCAGACACCTGTAATGGAAAGGGATGGTTAATAGAAGGAAATCTGATGGTGTAATATATTAAGCAATTTATGGTAAATTACCAAAAACAAATAAAACTATAGTTGGGTACAAGAAGAGCCTCCCTCATTATAAGTAATCTCTCTGAATCAGAGCCAACTGAGCCCACTGAGGGACACGTGACAAAGAGAATGTGCCTTTGGACTAATGAAAGTGTCATTGTACGTATTGTGTACTGTAAATAAAGGTTATTGGATGTAAAGGCTGTGTGGGTGGTGTCTGGGTAACACAGTAACATCTAATGCCCTTGATTGACTTTTGTTGAGTCTCTTTACTGTTTGCTGTGTCTTTTTCTTCTGCCTGGCCTCATCACAAATTTGTAAAGCCTGATATCTCATCTTAAAGGAGTATAATTATTTACGCTGTTTTTGTCTGAAACGCTACAATCCACCTACTGTAAAATAAAAATCTCTTTTACTTTACTATACTGGGAACCAGAGGTACAGTTTCAGTAAAGTAGAAATATCATTTTGATATTATAATAAGTTTAAAACAACAATTCCCAGCTGCTGGTCACACTCAGTAAGCAGTTTGGGCTCTGGTCACACTACTAATGTAGAAAGGCTATTCCCGGAGTGCAGCACTGCTAAATTTACTCAGTCAAATCTGAATACACATACCGGTACATGATATTCAGTGCAGGCTGTCATACATTCATTATCCATTGTGAAAATGTACCTCAGTCGGCTTAGAAATCAGAGGGGTTAAAGATTCAACTCCAGTGACATGCAACTGAGAATCATCACATTCTTAAAGCTCCCCTCCACTCATTAATCAGTGTTTCCTCTTGTCCCTAGTGTGCTGTGCGAATGTTGTATGTGCACTTTGAAACTAGAAGGATGTTTTCACTTTCTTCTGCTGAAAGTGGAAAGTTTCTCTGTTTTTTATTGAAAATCAGATTTTAAGGGGCGGGCCCTTTATGTGAGATGATATGTGACATCACAAATAGTTTGGAGGTCAAACCTGGTCGAGTATGCAATTTTTACAAGTGTTATGTAGAAACTTGTAGCCTCCAGTACACGTACACTGAGGAGCAGAGTTATAGTTTCAAGTCCGTTTAGTTTCAGGTAGTTTCCAGAGTGGGTTTGCTAGTTCAATTTAGTTTTTATTTGTTTCAGTATTAATTCATTTTAGTTTTCAAGTCTAAGCACTAGGAGGAGCCAGAGGAACCTGTTTTTCTATTATTATCTGTTTCATGAACTACCGTCAGGATATAGTGAAAGTTTCAGAAAATATGACTAAAAGTATTTTTTTATTATAAAAGTTACCTACTGTTGCTTTAACTTTGACTTTTGTCACTGCAGTAGGAGCTGCTGTCAGTCTGTTACAACAGTCTCTCAGATAACTCAAGTAACTTTGTAACAAAAGATGAGTTGTTGAATTTATTCTTACATTGTTGTTCCTATTATAAATATCTTTTGAGAGTGAAGTTAAGTCAAATTTTATTTATATAGCCCAAAATCATAATTTGTCTCAGGGGGCTTTACAACCTCTGTCCATGGACCCTAAAGGTGACCTTCCTGACACACTAGTATTCTAACTGTGTAGTAAAGAGCTCTTTTAAGCAACTCATTCTTGGAAACAAAACAACTTTATTATTTGATTGTGTCCACATATCCAACCAGTGAATTATTTTATTGTCTTTCTCTTAACATCTACATATTGACTTTATACACACAAACAGTATGTTGAACAAGTATGTCAGCACTGTGGAGAGAAATCAATGTTCTTCCTACTGATGAATGAAACTAATGATTCAAATATAACTACACTTTTTTTCTTCTCTCTCGTTTCACTCCTTACGAGCGCAGACCCCGATCTAGAGCCAGTGTTTGGTTTGTACCGTAGAAACATGGCGGCCTCAACAAAAGGAGACCTACTGTGTCTGTAGCCAAAAAGGTCAGATTCTAGATCCTCCTAAATTTACACACTGGACCGTTAGGGCACAATTAATTGAACAGCAATGTAAAATATTACAACAAACAATGCAAATATAGAAAAAACAGGATGTCTACAGTTTATAAATCACACAGAAGATTACAGTTTCATATAGAAAAATGCTCATTTTGGATTTATTACTAAATTAACTATCATTAACAGTGATTTAACCATTATCTAATCTGTGAAAGCAATTTCTGTTTGCTGATCTATACAATGGTTTCTGGGAAAAACCCACTCTAACTCTGGTCTACTTGACGTCACAAAACTCAGCTGTAGATCCAAAATAATAAACACCAAGTCCAGCATACAGTGGCTGAGTGAATGTGGTCTGGACTTTGTGGAGGACAGTGATGGATTCAGAGATGCTATAAAATATCAGAATACCTGCTCTGAAATCCACAAACACTCCAATCCTGGAGGCCTGAGGGGCTGAGATGGATATTTTGTCACTGTTATGTTTGAAATTATAACCCTTACCTTTGGGTAAACACTCTAATACCCAAGACTTGTCATTGTTTCCAAACATACTTTCGTCTCCTGTTCTGGGAATATCCTTTTGTGCAACTGCTATCGAGGCTCCTAATTCACTCCACTGCACTTCCCAGTAACACCGTCCAGTCAGACTCTCTGCTCAGAACCTGAGAGTTGTTCATGAATCTAAGTAAGTTACTTGAACATGGCTGTTCTTCTCTCATTGAGGTTGCTTTTCTGTTATCGTCAGACAATAAAATCTGCATGTTTGCTGTGTTTGGATCCGGTTTTAACTGATGCTTTTGAACTGCATAATGTGAAAACTCAGCTCTTGTCTTGGGGTCTTGTGGAAGTAAAAAATCCACTTCAGTAACTCTCATTGCGATATTTTTCAATTTCTTACTGTAACTTTCCAGTGATTTAGCTCTAGCCTCTGACACAGCTGTTGTCACATCCTCAAAGTATCGCAGAGGGCATTCCCTATCGATCCTGGGTATGATAGTAGATTCACTGAGGTGTGGCAGTGAGTAGAACTTGCGCAGAAACTGGGTTTGATCCTCTGTGTGTGAGAGCTCCTCCAGATCAGCATCTTTCCTCCTCAGATCAGCGATCTCCTGCTCCAACTTCTCCTGAAGCTCTTTGGAACGACTCACTTCAATCTCCTGGTGGGATCTGATCTTCCGCTTCACAGCAGAACTTCTCTCAGTGAGAAGAACCAGCTCAGTGTACATCTTTTGACTTTCCTCTGCTGCTTTGTCAGCAGAGCGATTGATAGCTTCCACCTCCTGCTGAAACATCTTTGCATGTTTCTCTTGGTTCTGGATTCTCTGTTGGATTTCCTGCCGACTTGGCCCAATCTCTCCCTTCCTTTTTGTCATTTCTGCTTCTGCTACGACAGTGTCATGGCCTTTATGTTCATCCATGGAGCAGAGATAACAGATACACTGTCGATCAGTGCGACAGAATATCTTCATTACCTCGTTGTGACGAGAGCAGATGTTCTCCTGAAACTTTGCAGAAGCTTCAATTAGCTTGTGTTTCTTCAATGGAACCACTGCATAGTGAGGCTGAAGGTGGACCTCGCAGTAAGAGACCAGACACTGCAGACAGGACTTCAGAGCTTTACGTTTTCTCCCAGTGCAGAGATCACAGGCCACATCTCCTGGTTTGGCATGGCAGTGTTTAGCTAGAGCAGCTTGAGGTTTTGTCTTCTTCAGCTCCTCCACTAAATCTGTTAACATGGTGTTTTTCACCAGAGCAGGCCTCGGTCTGAAGGTCTGTCTGCACTGAGGACAGCTGTAGATTTTCTTCTGCTTTTCTTCATCCCAGTGGCTTTTTATACAGTTCATACAGTAGCTGTGTCCACAGCGAATAGTCACTGGATCCTTTAGTGGGTTCAGACAGATTGAACAGCAGAATTTTTCCCAGTCCGGTTTATCTCCTTGCTGTGCCATTGCTCACTGATAGTGAATATCATTAAGGTTGTGAATATCAACCTGTTCAGCAGGAGGGAGTGGTTTACAGATTGTGCTTTATTCCAGGAAGGGGAGTGCTGGTCACCAGATCACCTTACTTAAGGTTCTTATCTCTGCTGCTGCTGTTAGCCAAATTATTTTACATGATTTTACATACTGGATTTATTTATAGTCCTTTTCTTTACGCATTAGCAGTTTTCTCTTTCTGACTTTCTCCAGCTTGTACTCATAGGTAGTAATAATTGCTCTTTGAGACTTTTCAAATGTTACTGAACCTAATGGATCAAATTCTTTTAAAGAGAGAGCGAGTGTGTGTGTGATCAGTAAAATGTGCTACTCATGTAACTCATGTTCAAGTTGAGAGCTGAGCTACGAGCAAGAAGGCACGTAGGCCTTAGACAGGATCGAACCGGCTTGAGGAGTTGAGAGGAAGAGGAAGTTAAACTAAACCAAATAAGGAAAACGAATGCGTACAGAGAGCACTATGATGAGCAGAGGGAAAGGTGACGGCATATGATCTGAGGATGATAAAAGGAGCGGCTCCGGGAGAATCGGGGTTAGTCCTCGGCCGGCTCTCGGGTTCAAGACTTGCTGATCGATCGACCACATCGGGGCAAAGCATCTTCAAACTCAGAATTCCAACTCAAGAGATAGAGCAACGAACAAGCCATCATTGGAGAAAGAGAAGTCCAACAATCTACAGCCTAGAAGGGAGCGGCAGGCAGAGGAGGATTAACCATCTCCACCCGGCTGCAGGTTCGAATTGATCACCAAGGATCACTCTTTCGTTCACCCTGCCACCTGAGACTGCACTGGTCAGAGACTTTGCGGACTTTGGACAAAGTCGGGAGTCTCAACAGCAACCAACAGTACGGCAGGCCAGGAAGAACTGTATCCGGCCGGTACACCTCTTCCCTCTCTCTCTACAAGCTTGACATTCGACCATTTAGCTGCAAGCCTTTTTCATCAGGGGTTTGAATTTAAAACAATTTTTACCTAATATTAGAAATATAATTAATCACTATTAGTGGAAGTGAACAATCACTTTTTGAATCAGTTTATGCTGTATACTTGCCCTTGCTAAAACATTGCAATAACCATTGAAGTTAATGTATAAACTGTGGACATTGGATTTATGATATCTCATCAGGCAGTAATTATTAGGTAGTGTGTTCACCATCTAACGGTTCTAATGGGTTACTCTAGCCACAGAAATTCAACAGACCCTTGGGGCTTACTGTACAAGCCACTAAAATAATCCTAGCAATTAACAAGTGCACAGATCAGTAAGAGGAGAGCTGCCGTTAACGAACGTGACTAGCGTGGTATCTGGCTCCAGGGCTATTCGGTCAGGTGCCGCTCTAGAGTGAGCAGGGTAGGCGTTCGGACGAAGGCAGTTAGAAGCCAGGCGTGTCTCCTCGCCACCAGCTTAAATAGCCTTTTTAACCTAATAGGGTAATACTCATAGGGGGAGAGGCTCGGACCCTTTACAACGGAGAGCTGGTCCAGTACCATCTATACGGGGCTAACTCGGGATCTAACAAAATATCTCCTGTGGGGTGCCTGGTTAGCTCAGTCGGCAGAACTGGCAACTCATATACAGAGTTACTGTAGCGGCCTGGGTTCAAATCTTATCTGCGACCCTTTGCTGCGTGTCATCCCTTCTCTCTAACCCCCTTTTCTGTCTATCTTCAACTGTCACTATCTAATAAAGGTATGAAAAGGCCAAAAGAATAACTTAAAATATATTAAAAAAAACTTCCCTCTCAACCTCTTGGGGTGGTATCTGTGTCATCCTCAAGCTCGGGTCCTCTACCAGAGGCCTGGGAGTTTGAGGGTTCTGCGCAGTGTCTTAGCTGTTCCTAGGACTGCGCTCTTCTGGACTGAGGCTTCTGATGTTGTTCCTGGGATCTGTTGGAGCCACTCCCCCAGTTTGGGGATCACGCTCGCTTTGACCTTCCACATCTGGTCCAGCTGTTCTTTCAATCCTTGGTACTTTTCAACCTTTTCGTGTTCCTTCTTTCTGATGTTGGCGTCTGTTGGTATGGCCACATCTATCACCACCGCCTTCTTCTGCTCCTTGTCTACCACCACTATGTCTGGTTGGTTGGCTAGGACATGTTTGTCAGTCTGGAAGCTGAAGTCCCACAGCACCTTGGTCCTGTTGTTCTCAGGCACCTTCTGTGATTTGGGTACTTCTATTCCATACTGGGTACAGATGTTCCTGTACACTATTCCAGCCACTTGGTTGTGTCTCTCCATGTACGCTGACCCGGCTAGCATCTTACACCCCGCTACTATGTGCTGGACTGTCTCAGGGGCATCTTTGCATAGTCCGCACCCTGGGTCAGATCTACTCTTGTAGATCTTGGCCTCTATGGCTCTTGTACCTAGGGCCTTTTCTTGTGCTGCCATGATCAGTGCCTCTGTGCTGTCCAGCCTTTTCCAGCCATTGGTAGGTCTTCTCGATATCAGCCACTTCTTCAATTTGGCGGTGGTACGTGCCATGTAGGGGCTTGTCCCTCCAGGTTGTCTGCTCCTCTTCTTCTTCTGCACTCTTATCGGGTTTCTGTTGCCTGAGACATTCACTTAGCAGTTCATCCTTGGTGGCCATTTTTCTGGTGTACTCTTGGATTTTTGATGTTTCATCCTGGATAGTGGCCTTGATGCTCACTAGTCCTCGGCCTCCCTCTTTCCGCTTAGCGTACAGTCTCAGGGTGCTGGATTTGGGGTGAAACCCTCCGTGCATGGTGAGGAGCTTTCTTGTCTTGATATCTGTGGCTTCTATCTCCTCCTTTGGCCAGCTTATGATCCCAGCAGGGTATCTGATGACTGGTTGTGCGTACATGTTGATGGCTTGGATCTTGTTCCTGCCATTCAGCTGACCTTTCAGGACCTGCCTTACTCTCTGGAGGTATTTGGTTGTGTTTGACTTCCTTGCGGCTTCCTCATGGTTTCCATTAGCCTGTGGGATACCAAGGTACTTGTAGCTGTCTTGGATATCACCTATGTTGCCCTCTGGTAGGTCAACCCCTTCATTTCTGATCATCTTGCCTCTCTTTGAGACCATCCAGCCGCACTTGTCCAATCCGAATGACATCCCTATGTCATTGCTGTAGATCCTGGTGGTGTGGATCAGTGAATCGATTTCTTGCTCATTCCTGTCGTACAGCTTGATGTCATCCATGTAGAGCAGGTGGCTAATTGTTGCTCCATTTTGGAATTGGTACCCTTAACCACTCTTTGTGATGATCTGACTGAGGGGGTTCAGGCCTATGCAGAACAGCAGTGGTGATAGTGCATCTCCTTTGTATATGCCGCATTTGATGTTGATTTGGGCAATTGGCTTTGAGTCGGCTTCTAGGGTTGTCTTTCACATTCCCATCGAGTTCTGGATGAAGGCCCTTAGGTTCCTGTTGATCTTATACAGTTCCAGACATTCCAGTATCCATGGGTGGGGCATTGAGTCGTAAGCTTCCTTGTAGTCGATCTCGGCGGTGCACAGGTTGGTCTGTCTGCTCTTACAGTCTCAGGCGACTGCTCTATCGACCAGTAGCTGGTGCTTGGCTTCTCTGGTGTTGCTACCAATTCCCTTCTGAGCCCCGCTCATGTATTGAGCTACGTGCTTACTCAACTTAGCTGCGATGATGCCTGACAGGGCCTTCCATGTTGTGGAGAGACAGGTTATTGGCTGGTAGTTGGATGGGATGGGTCCCTTCTGAGGGTCCTTCAGGATTAGGACTGTCCTGCCCTGGGTTAGCCACTCTGGGTGGGACCTATCCCTTAGCAGCTGGTTCATCTGTGCTGCTAGGCGTTCATGGAGTGCTGTTAGCTATATATATACATATATATATGTCTACTGTGGAACCAGCCCTTTATAACTCATTAATAATTTATTTTGTGCGTGTGCGCACGTGTGCTACTTTTATTACTCCCTCAGTGGAGGGAGATTGACATTCGGGTTTATTTGTTGGATTAGTGTTTGGTTTGTTTAATTCATGTTTTTTGTTAAAATAAGTGCAAAATAAAGCCAGGCCGAATGGGAGATGATACAGCTGAACTCATGTAATATCATAATGCAAGCGCTGATTGATTCCACATTTGGTGTGGAAGTGGGCAGCAAGTTCATTTACATGTCTATAAAACAGAATGTGAATGCCTTGATGCATTGAGGAAATACAGGACTGAATGTGCAGTTGTCCATGGTCAACCAAGCAATAATGAATATGCAGTGTCCAGTTGAATTTTCAAAATAAGCGTGTGGACCTGAAAGGATTGCGTTTTGGTTAGGTTTCGGAAAAGATTTCTAGTTACGTAGCTGACGTAATAGGCAGGGTTGGTAGGGGTTACTTTAAAAATGTAATTTGATTAGGAATGCACGGGGCCGATAAACTATTGGCCGAAAATTAGATATTTATATTGCAAGGAATTATGAGGATAATTAAATTACAGCCAATACATTATCTGTCCAATCCGGTGGTCTCCTGGGTTTAAGTCCTGAATTTGTTTGACTCCACCCCGACCTCCTCCATAGGCAGGCTTTATCTGTCATTATACTATGTCACCTGACTTTGACGGCACATTAAAACATAGGCTAGATGGTAACGTCCAGAAAAGAAGGTACCAACAGTGTCGTAGTTTGAAGCATAAGACCACTGACCAAGCTGCTGTATTTTATGGGTTAGGAGTGAGAATGGGCTGGGAGAAGAGGTGTGTGGTGTTTCTGTGCTCTTGTGGAGCAGTTGCTTTATGGGAGGGACGGTGGGATTTCAATGAATCAGCATTGTCCAGTAAGATTCTAGACAAGTGCCTTTGGAAGATGGCTCCACGCTGCTGTCGGATACATTTCTCTCAAAACATGTTGCCTAAAAGCAACTTCAGTTGGACGGAATCGTGGTGCTGATGCATTGTGGATGCAAAAATCATCAAGCATGGACTTCCTTTCTTTTTTCTCTTTTGTCCATACAGATGGGGGGCATATTTTTTACCACAGGCAATGCTTCTTCCAAGCTGTTAGATAATCTGGTTAGACATTTCTTGTAAATCAACAAGGTGGGTCTTCAGTTCTGTAAAAGCTGTTGTCTTCCTTCTCTTATGAAAGCAACCTGTGGTGTCACAGCCTGTGAGGGTGTTGCATGCAGGTAGACAGTCACATAATTAAATTCCCAAGTTTATGTAAAATAGCACAGATTGAGACAAATCTTTCCCTTGGACATGTCCACAGTGCAAGTCGACAGTAGATGATGCAAATATCACTTTGCTTGCATAGTAAGCAGAACAATCACATTTGTCATCTCATCTGATGATAAGATGAGAATGTGACTGTGCAAGTTGTATTGCACGTAACACCAATCTCATATAATCCTCGTTCTGGTTGCTGTATAGGTCTACTAAACTTTCTACCCCTGACTGGCAGATTATCTTGCCCCCCTAACCATTTTCAAAGTCTCTTGCCAAAATAACAATTTTCTTTAATGGTCCTGTATCCACTATTTAGTTGCATTGTACAGAATTTGTTCACTGCAATTGAGGTATTTATCTGCAGTTAGGAACATTTGCTCTTCCTGTTATAACATATAGGTCTCTTGACTTGAACCGTCCCTCTTTGTTTCCTTTCAGCATCTTTTGGTCATATCTGTCTAACTATAAGACTAAAGCCACAGAGTTTAAGTCCTCTGAATGTCTCAAAGTCTGAGTCACTGAGACCCTGCGGAAGAACCATGCCATCAATGGTGTACACAGATGGTTCCTCTCATTTCGGTAGTTGCTGTATCTCCTGTAGCCTCAGTTACAGTCACCCTTTGTTTTCTTCATCATGCTTCCTCATAAATAAACAAAGACATGGACAGCAATAAGTTCATGAAACATCAGTTTCCATCTACACCTTCCTCTGCTTGAAACTGCAAGAAACCCTCGGAAGAGCATGTCTGAATCCACGTGCACATTTTGTGTGCTACTGGAAAACATCAGCCTTCAGTGTCATGTGTTCAATGGTGTCTGTTGTGCTAAGATCCTTGAATACAGCTCTCTGCAGCTAAACAAAGTAACTATTTTATTATATAGCCATGCCATTGATAGCGTGGCTCTTCTGCAGGGTCTCCATGACTCAGACCTACAGACATTCAACAACATGAGTATGACTTGAGAATTATGAAATTTGAATTATCCAGTTCAATCAGTTTATTGCAGAGCTCTACTTTAAAGGGAACAGAGGAGGCACAGTTCAAGTCAATAGACATATGCACCATCTGCTATTTCACAGAAACTTCAGCTATGTGACTGTCTACCTGCATGCCACACCCTCACACGCTGTGACACTACAAGTAGTTTTTATGGAAAAGGGAAGACAACAGCTTCTACAGAGCTGAAGACCCTGAAGACCCTTATTTGCAGTCTCGTATGAATTGGCAGTGAGAATGTGTTGATACAGTGGTGATGGACCTGCACTGACCACAGAAAATCACAGCACCTTTCGGTACGACTAGCATGCAGTTTTGCTCATGCCCCTCTCCTGAGTGCCTAAACATGACACATTTTGAACATGACATTGCATATTTATTATTGCTTGGTTGACCATGGACAGCTGCACATCCACAAATAGGGGATACCTACAGTGTCATATTATAGGTGTATTTTGTCAGTGTTTATTACATTCAGAACATTTATTTACCCTTTAAATTGAAGTTTATAAAAAACTTGCAATACATTTTGGGATACAATTTCTCCCATACTGAAGTGTATTTTAAAGTCCCTTTATTGACCCCAGACGAGCCATTAATGGCAGTTTCATTTTGATGGTACATGTCATACATTACTTAATGTAGACCACTGACAATACATGCTACAGTTACATATCATATATTGCTGAATTCACCAGTTCAGCAGTCTGACAGTCTGAATAATGTTTTAATGAGATCTTAAAATAAGAGTAAAACACTGATGGTTGATCTACAGATTACTTGTTTTTTATATCCCACCGGGACTTTGACTATACACTTTTTCATTAATTTAATCTTCATTTAAAGCTGCATACTACTTGCAAGATACCAGTTATGGTGATAGTTCAAATACTCTGATACTAGCTTCATACTTTATGCTGGACTTTATTTTTATTTTTGTAACATTAAACAGCTCCTTTCTCAGCCCCAGCTATCAAAAGGCCAGAGATCTCTCTATAAAGTGGCACTCCCAAGGATTTTTGACCTGATAAAATTCTCTTACAGTATTTTTACAACAACATTTGTCTCAGGGCATTTGGAATGAGCAGTCTCAGGGTTGTGACACTGAACAGTAATTGAGCAATCTGTGGAGTGTTTTCAATGAGTCATTCTTGTCTGTACTGTGTTCATGTAGAATTGGAAAATGTTAATAGTCATGGCTCCAGTCGCCTACTGCCCCCAATCACACATGTTACAGGTGGACTTAATAATAGCTTAGTTCCATTAAGTGTAACAGTAACTAGTGACAACTAGAGAAGGCAATTTCTGAAGAAATTGCGGGTGTGAATGCTGACGCTGAACTGAATTGCTGTTTTTAAAACTGTACGAGATGTGGAATATTTGAAGACTACTTAAAAAGCTGAAGCTTAACTGAATTACTGGGTTTAATTTGTATAAAGCTGCTGAAGAAGTTTTCTAGTTGGAAAAGTGGGAGTCTAAATACTATCAATCAGACTGAAAGGTGGAATATATCTCAATTTTCTTGAACTATGTTTACGTTTTAACAAATCCCTCTCTCTCTCTCAAATTGCAAATATGCTTCCAACTCAATTTAAAGGGTGCTTTTTGACCTCAAAGAGTTTTTAAGCTGAGGCACGTTCCTGCTTCTAGCGCCATATTTTCAGAAATAAGAGAACCTGCTGAACACAGTGGATGACATTTGTGTGTTTAGGGTCAAAAATGTGGCCACAAAAGCAGTCTACTTCTACTTCACTCCTGAAATGTGTGCTTTTACTTAATGGCCTCAAGGCCTTTGCACACTAAGTCTGTATTTTTCTTATGAGTTTTTTAAATCCTCCATCTGATTAGAATCGCTACGCATAGAAACCTTGCACACTGAGTTTGATGCGCTTTATTATTAACAATACGACCCTGCTTACCACCCTGCTTACACCTTAGAAATCTTACTGATATTTAACATTTTGTGGAAAATAATAACAAGCCACGAAAATTAACAACATGCTGAGAGTTGCACACGGGAGCAAGATTCATCATGGCAACTTACTACTCTAGAGGAAAAATTATCATTTAGTAAATAACCTTTGTATGAACTGTGATTCTTTGTGTTACAACGTTCTGTAGAAAGCATGATTGGCTCCATTTCCGCTGTACCATAAATGAACTGGCTGAATATCATGACCACTTTTATTTATGTGATACATAATGATAGGTTGAAATATAGCCCAGCCTACACATGTCTGCTGAACTGTACATGAACTTAATGAATACAATAACCAAATCTATGTAATGTAAGGTTGAAATGTAGCCTGCTCTGCTCTGGTTGAAATATAGCCTGGCCTGAACATCTAAACTTTTATCCAATTTTGGTCTGAGACGAGGAGCGGGCCTTTATCTCATTTGGTATGAGACAGGAACATGTCTTCACTTGGGAATGCCCTTATCTCCCTTTGATGTTTATCTTTTTATTCTTTATGGTCATTGACTCTTTGTTCTTATGCATATAAAAAACCCTGGTAGCGATGCACACAGCATCGATTCCTCAGCAGTCGCTGACTGTCACTTTGCTGGTTTCGATCCTTCTGCGCAGAAGCTAAATAAATATACAAAGACAAATTTCTCTTTGTTGGTTTTCCTTTATTCGGTAAAACTTCCACCACAACTACTACTAATACTACACTGTAGTTACTTCTCTTATAAAACAGACAAAACAAAGTATTACTATGACCAAATCACAGATATATGTCAAGCAAATCCACAGAAACTTTTCACTAGGATCCTTATAGCAGAATAAAGTGGATTACAACTAGGGCTGAACATTATGGAACATCATGTTGTGATTATTTTGACAGATATCGTATTGCAATTCACAATTATATGGGAATGATAATTTTTGTATCTCAAGGTTTTCACAAAAAAATCATGATGATGTGAATTTTTTGGGGGTCTGCACCAAACAAACATGTTTTCCTAAATCTAGATAACAAGATTTTTAGAGCAGGGGACCTCTGCAGCACTACAGTACTTTATTATAATGCTGTCTGTCACACATTGTCCCTTTATCCAAACATTACAGCTCTTGCGGTTTGCATATTGCACTTGGCCACATTGCGATTTTGATAATATTTCATTTAATTATGTAGCATATAGTACATAGATAAGGCACGTCAACCAATGGCCATTTCTGATCATTAATTAATAGAATAGTGACCATGATGCATTACGATAGGTGAGGTTTTTACACAGCTGTACCAACACTGGCAGCAAAGTGATCGTAACAGAGATGACACATAATTAATATTTATGGTGAATTAAAGAGATGCTTTAAACAGCAGAGAAAGACACACAATGACATGTCAGACCAGAAATGTGTACGTTACGTTACACCTGTACCAAGCTGTGTTAGTGTCACGACCTCTGACACAATATAGGTGGACCCAAATGCACAACACACGAAGATGTCGAAAAAAATTATATTTGTTTATCAACAAAAGGCGCTCTCAAGGAGAATATCAAAGTACAAACAAAACTCAATTTTCAATTGAAACATGACATAACCTGAACACTGAACTGGAACACTTGACAATATTCATTTACCTACTTAACAAAACAAACTGACAAAGATAAAGGGAGACAAGGACTATTTATACTAGGTGTAAGTGAAAACAGGTGAAAGCAATCAGGGGCGGGGCAGATAATTACAAAGGCGGGAAAATCACACAAAGGGAGGAAGTCAGGGTTTGAATTGTGAGGGAAAAGGTGAGTACAAAATAAAACAGGAAGGACTAACATGAAACACTTAACGTGAACATGACTAAACTTAACAAACTTGACGAGACACAACAGTTAGCTAATGTACCTGAACATTAAATGGCCCAGAATCTGATTTTATTTAAACAATATGGCTTCTCGATAAAATTATACTTGAATAAAAGTCTACCATAGGTTAAACTAATGTTTTCTAACGTCTGACCAGCTAATAAGACACATTCACATACTTTTGGGGTTTTGTAATGACGGATAAAGCTGAATTTGGATGTTGTATTGCTTGTGTCACTGATGTTTTATTTCTATTATTATATGTTTTTTTAAGTAGGTTAGTCTGCTGAACTTGACACACTAACGTCACATAAACATTAATGTACTTTGCAGCTACGTTAAACCAGTTCAAATGGATATCACGGATATAGCCAAGGCCTAGTAAGAGTGTAAGAGATTTGCAGCTACCCTAATTTGAAATAGTCCTCTCACATCCCAGCAGTAATCCCTGATGTAAAAGAAAATATTGTTGCTGTTGATCCTGACAGTATCATCAATAGAGAGAACACCCAGAGAACGTGGAGAATGAAAAATGTGACATGACAATGGTGAAAATGCTGTTTCCCATAAGAACCAGTATGTTGGTACCTGGTAATCAAAATATATTGGTGGGTGAATGAAGTCTAAGTGAAGGGGGGACACCTGGTGGTAAAACATAGTATCTGGTTTACTAAATTTACTTTAATAGCTTAAAGACTGCTCTGCCCTCTTTATTATCTCCTTTCTCTATTTCCCTTACAGGTAGGTCTGCAGTTAGACTAGGTTTGGAGAACTCTTAGTCTGCCATGCAGTTATCCTGTGGTGTTCTTTTTACAATGAGACAGTAAAGAAGGTAGATGACCTAATGGACAACAGGTTTGAACTGACTGCCTGACTGATACCTTTATTCCTGTTTGTAATCAGCCATATGTAGGTGACGGCCCTAGTAAACTTTTTTTAGGGCAGTGATTCCCAAACTGTGGGGGGATAGAGCCACTGCAGGTGGGATGTGGATGACCAGAGGAAAAATATGGAGTTGAACAAAGTTGAATGAGTTGAATATTGATTTATGTTGGTAAAATAAATAGACAAGAGTTTGCTGATACATGACAGCAGACACATGGAGTGCTGTGGTGGCTCTTTTGTATATCGACCAGCCATAACATTGTGAGCACTGACTGGTGAAGAGAATAACACTGATTATCTGGTTCTCCTAAACTTCAGCTATTGTGGGGTGTTCCCAGTCTGCAGAGGTCAGTACCTATCAAAAGTTTTCCAAGGATGGAAAAGAACCTGAGACAGGGTCATTGAGACTCATTGATGCACGTGGGGAGTGAAGGCTGGCCCGTGTGGTTCGATCCAACAGACGAGCTACTGTAGCTCACACTGCTGAAACAGTTCATGCTGGTTCTGATAGAAAGCTGTCAGAACACGCAGGTCAGTTTGTTGGTATGGGGCTGCAGAACCTCATGACCACCAGGGTGCCTAGATGGGTTTAATATTATGGCTGATGGATGTGTAGCAGCACTACTCTAACTGCACCTATCTAGCTTTGTCTTAAGACATTCCACAAAATATAATTATTTTTACTGAACTACTGAATCTTCAGTATTTTTACTGAACTCTCTCAGTAGACTGATCACTCCAAAACCCAAACTGAACCTAAATCTGATTCAGATAATCAATGAGCCCATCAGCTACCCATCTCTCAGCAACCTTTATTTTGCTAATTCAGTTGGGTCAACTGGTTTTAATATAGGAACCACTATAGCAGATCAATTTTAATAACATTGTGAAGGTTATGTAATAAATCTTCTCATTTAGCTTCAAACACTAGGGCTGTTTGTGAACTGCTTTTAGACTATCTGTTCTCACATGGCTGTCTGTCATATTTTCATAGGAATCTATGGCCATACAGATATTTCTATCATCATTTCTTTGACAACACACAGTAACTCTGGAATAAACACCCAAGAAATACAATATTCATTCTTGGGGATAAAACATTTTATTTGTTCACATATATAATCAATAAATCCTGGTAAATATCTCAATCTTTCTATTTACATATTCACATCATTACATACCTGTATTTGTATCATATGTACATCCAAGCTTCATCTTAAGATGCCTTATTTTTAAGAACATGGTTATGGGGCTCAGTAGGGATCTGGACAGTAAATTTAGGGGACTGCATTGGTGATATACACTATTTAAGTTGTTGTCCCTTGGCTCTTCAGATAGCTTATCTCTCATTAAGCACAGATGCGAGAGAAGCTTGCGAGTATCCCTGACCACAGCACAGTGGGAGAAACACAAGAGCTTTATTTAAATGTGTACGATATGAAACTCTACAAATGAAAGTGGTGCATATCGCCTGCATCACACCGTGTAGATCAAAAGAAATGGACCATGCTCTTTCACATTTGTGCTGGCCTGTAATGGCTGTTGAGTGGAAGGAACACTTTTTGGAATAAGGTCATTTTATGGCTGTCCTCTATTCTGGATGTGAAAATACCTCAATGTCCATTAGTCTGCCTCTAAGGTACAAAAGTAGAAAATATACAGTCAATTCTTATGCTTCATATCATTGCAGTACCTTTTCTATCAGTTAAACGTATTATTATGATGAATAGGAAACACATTAACCAACATACCCCCCATGTATAATGTCAGTTGTTTGCCCCTTGTCAAATTAAAAAAACTGTCAGTAATTTAAAGGGAAAATAATCAGCTCATTGTGTTGAAGAGAATACTTGTCCTACTCCATAGAGGCCTGTGCAATGGAGCAGAAAGAGTAGACAACATTAAAAAAAAGAACTATTCACAACACACTGCAGATTACATTTGCACATGGATAAACGTTGGAGTTTTATGACTGTTAGCCATCTTTATCAAATTGGTTTCCAGGAGAAAGTCCATTTTAATAACTGTTGTCTACTGGAGCTCACACAACTCAGCTGTAGATCCAAGATAATGAACACCAAGTCCAGCATAGAGCGGCTGAGTGAATGTGGTCTGGACTCTGTGGAGGAGAGTCATGGTCTCAGAGACGCTGTAGAAGGACAGAATACCTGCCCTGTGATCCAGATACACTCCCACTCTGGAGGACTGAGGACATGGGATTGAAGTTCTGATTTTGTTATGTTTTGAATGATAATTACCATTAAAGGAACACTCCAATGCCCAAGACTTGTCATTGTTTCCAAATCCACTATCATCTCCTGTTCTGCTTATATCCTTGTATGTGACTGCTACTGAAACTCCGCCGCCACTCCACTCCACCTCCCAGTAACAACGTCTGGTCAGACTTTCTTTACTCAGAACCTGAAACATGTCAGTGAATCTGTCTGGGTGACAGGAATATAATTGAAATGCTTCCATATTTGTTGCTTTTCTGTTCCCCTCAGATAATGACACCTCTGTGTTTGCTGTGTTTAAATCCAGTGTGATTTTTTGTGAATATTGCAAGAACTCAGCCCTGGTCTTTGGCTTTGCTCGTGGCAGTAAAACATCCGGTCCAGTCTCTGTCAGTGAGGTTCTGGTCCCTACATCACAAAGAATGTCCTGTAGTTTATCTTTGACCTCTGACACAACTGCAGTCGCATCCTCAAAGTACTGTCCTGGACCGATATTGATGCTGGGTGAGTCTGTACATTTAGTGAGATCTGGCAGCGAAGGGTAGTTATGGAGTAACTGGATGTGGTCCTTTGTCTGTGAGAGCTGCTCCAGTTCAGCCTCTTTCCTCTTCAGATCAGCAATCTCCTGCTGCAACTTCTTCTGAAGCTCTTTGACTCTGCTCACTTTAGTTTTCTGTTGAGATCTGATCTGCTGCTTCATGACAGAGCTTCTTTTCCTGATACTACTGACCAATTCTTTAAAGATCTTGTCACTGTTCTTCACTGTTTTGTCAGCAGAGCGATTGATAGCTTCCACCTCCTGCTGAAGCATCTTCACATCTTCCTCTCTGTCCAGGATTCTCTGCTGGATTTTCTGCCAAATTGCCCCAAACTCTTTCTGCCTCTCAGTAATTTCTGCTTCAGTTGAGACTGTGTCGTGGCCTTTATGTTCATTCAAAGAACACAGATAACAGATACACTGCTGATCAGTACGGCAGAATATCTTCATTACCTCATTGTGACGAGTGCAGATGTTCTCCTGAATTTTTGCAGATGTTTCTACCAGCTTGTGTTTCTTTAATGGAGCAACGTCATAGTGAGGCTGGAGGTGTTGCTCACAGTAAGAGACCTGACACTGCAGACAGGACTTTGTAGCCTTTCGCTTTCTCCCAGAGCAGAAATCACAGGACACATCTCCTGGTCCGGCATAGCAGTGATCAGCTGGAGCAGCTTGAGGTTCTGTCTTCTTCAGCTCCTCCACTAAATCTGCTAACATGGTGTTTTTCACCAGGGCAGGCCTCGGTCTGAAGGTCTGTCTGCACTGAGGACAGCTGTAGACTTTCTTCTGATCTTCTTCATCCCAGTAGCTTTTAATACAGTTCATACAGTAGTTGTGTCCACAGGGAATAGTCACTGGATCCTTCAGTAGATCCAGGCAGATGGAACAGCAGAGTCTTTCCTGGTCCATATGAATTCCTTGCTGCGCCATTTCACCACACTGTCAAATAGTTTCACTTACTCAAAAGAAAGAAGCTGGGAACTGATCCAGACCAAAACTGGGTTTCCTTTTTTATATTCACTTGCTGATATGCAACAAATGGGTCGTTGAGAGCGCTTGCATTTCACATGTTGATTAGACTACTCTGTAAACTTGCAGATCTGTGAAAGACAAAAGAAGCAGGAAACACATGAACTGACTGGGACTGGCTGTATTTGAACACGGAGAGAGGAGGGAGGGGTTATCAGGCTTTCCTCCATTCCAGGAAGAGGAGGCGTTCATGTTACTGTGTTCTTTTAACCCATTTTTAGAACATGGATTGAAGAGTTTGCGACATCAGACTGGGTGATTCCCCCTTAAAATACATCCTGCTCACAATACACAACCTAAGCTCACCCTGCTCAGATAATAAGTCAGTATTACTTTTTGGTTTGTTTGGAGCAGCTGTGTGACATGAATTAAACGTGTTCCGTGGGTGAATTCTGGGTTAATACTCGATTTTGATTGGCTGCTGGGTATCCATTAACACTCGATGCGCTGAAATTAATTAAAATCTGAATATCTCATAAATATCTCACAGTGTAGTCCTTCAGTGCCTCATCCTCTGAACACCACATGATGGCAACAAGCCCCTACACTGCCCCTCTGAACTCACTGACACATGATCATGTCCGCTATTCAGCTCGCTACTTCAGGCTGTGGCTGTCAGCCCCTTTACTGTTCAGCTTGGGTGGACTTGTTTTTCACCACCAGGTGTCCCCCTTGGCTTAATTTTTTCCTCTGTGACAGTTATAGGCCTTTTTCACAGCAGACATAGCACAGGTGTTACTAACAGCATTAACAATTTCACCTTGCCATTCAAGTGTGCCACTAATATTCTCATGGTGTCTCTGTTATCTACATTATTTTGATATTTCACATTTTGGTTGTTTTTCCAGTGATGTTGTGTAAATCTTTATAACTTTGAATATAATACTTTGGTGGTTTTGTTTTACTTTTACAGGCCACTATACACTGCACATCCGATTGAATCTGGCATAGAGATGTGCACCAATTCTGTGGTTGTAGCCACACGCACTGGAGGCACTCTCTCTATTCAGTGACAGACACAGTGAGTCAACACGATGCCTCTGTACCTGATGAAGAGCCAACCTGGGCCTGAAACAATGTACTCGTTTGTCTCATCATCCACCAGATAGACTACTAAAAATTTAAAGATGTTGGTGGAGATGTACTGTAGATGGTACATCAGTCTGAAGGTACAGTATTTAGGATTTGAGCTGGATGACACAGAGAAAAGACACCTTCGTTTGTTGCCTGTTTCTGTTCAACAGATTTTAAAATTATGTCAATTAGCTGAGGGTGATGTGAGAGGAAAGGTCACGGGGGCAAACAATATCCAAAGACCTGTAGACAGCACTTAATAAAGACAAAATCAAACACCGTCATCATTTAAGCCTTTTAATTATGAATAAACACAGCAGGAAACAAACTGAAGTATTTATTTTAATCTTAATTCATAAGAAAGTGCTATTAGTAAGCAGAGTTCTCTCACTACACAGTAACTGTGTTTATCTGGCCTTTGTTCTCAGTTAATGAGCTTCCTGTCTGCTAGGTGAGTTTTGTGCTTTCAGCTGTTTGGATGGACGCCCTGGTTCACGTTTGCCTGCATGGGTGCAGTCTGTGGGGGTGGGCAAAGGGGCGAGCCGGGGCAGCGGGCCATAGCCGGGGGGTAGGACGTGGCCTCCTTTACGGGACAGGAGGCAAATCTCTTTTCTGAGGGCCTCCGCCTGCTGCGATTGTGTTTTCACCACCTCCTGAAGCCTTCGAATCTCCCCCTGGTCCACACGTCGTCTGTAATCCAGGAACTGTCGGCTCTGGATGCACACAAACAGATATCTATGCAGTGACAGATGGACAAACTCACACATACTGTATGTCAGACACCTCAATAGTTAATAGTTCACTCAGTCTCGTGCACAGATATAGAAGAAAGCATCAGAAAGCAAGTACTAACATGACAGCTCTGTGTTTACCCTACTATTTCATGTTAAATGGCTGCTGTGAAAAAGGTCTAATAGGTTATACGAACATTGTGGAGCTTTGATTAATATCACATATGTTTTAATGTATTTTTTTGGGCTTTTATTGCCTTGACAGTGACAGCTGAAGACAGACAGGAAAGGGGGGCCGAGAGAGGGGATGACACGCAGCAAAGGGCCGCAGGTCGGATTCGAACCCTGGGCCGCTGCAGCTCCAACTGAGCGCCCATTAATATCACATAAAATAAATTTAATGCACGGAAATTACCATTTTCTTCTGCCGAGCGTTGAGTTTGCACTCCAGGTCTTTCTTCTGGTCGAGGAGGTTCATCATGGTGAGGAGACGCTCTGTGTTACACCTGGTCACCTCCATCAGAGCCTCATGCGCCTCTTCTACCTTCGCCTGAATATCACACACACAGATACACACACACACAAATTCAAATCCAGAAAATCGTTTCATTTAAACATGACATTTTGAGTTAGATTTTTGATCGGAACAAAACAACACAAAGATACAGTAAGCCCACATTCCCCCCCCCCACACACACACACACACACACTAGTCAGCGTACATCCCACTGTTTGATTTCCTTGGCATATGCAGCTTCTCTGAGGAGTTTTTCCTGCTTGAGCTCCTCCAGCCTCCTGTTCCCCGACAGCGTCTGCAGCGCCTCCAGATCCACCAGCCTCCCATACTTCATCATCATCAGCTGCTCACACTGCTGCTCCAGCTCTAAACCAACACACATATAGACACACACCAGCGCACACGTTAATATCTAATATCTTCTAGCACCAGCAATAAACCGACCAGTGGAGGGAAACTCTTTTTGCACTTTTTGGAGACTTTTCCCAGCTAAGTTTTGGTAAATTTAGGAGAAATCTACAGAGACAAATAGAGAAAATGTTTTAAAATAAACACTTAAATGTGTATTTTGGGCATTTTCTTTCCACTAGACTGAAAGGAGGCCTGTGGTGTGTCGCCTTAAGCTGGGCAGGAACTCAAGGAGAGGATGCTTACCCTGGATATTGGCGTCCATGTCCTTGCGGTCATGGATGAGCCTGACGTGCTGCTGGCGGGCCTTATAGTACAGATCTCTCTGCTCGCTCTTCTCCACATGCAACTGCTTGATGCGCTCCTGCAGCCTGCTCAGCTCGGTCCGGTCCAGCACCAACGCTGGGCTCAGGTCAGATGGCACCGAGTCGTTAGTGACAAACTCAATCTGGAAGACGGATGGAGAATTCGGAAGCAAAAGAAAGGGACAGAGAGTGGTTGCAGGAGATGATGAAATTAGGAAATTAACAAGAAAAACTTCTATAGTAGCTAATAAACTGTTGTGTTTTACAAAAGGATTTTGCAAAAGACAAAAGCGGAGTAATTGTATGGAAATCCAGGGTGGCAAAATTAAACCTCCACAGTTTTTGGCTGTTTACCTGGTTCAGTCTGAGAGGAACCACAACATCCAGTTCATTCATTTTCTGCTGTTTCTCTCTGTTGACTAACTCCAAGTTGTCCTCTGCTGCCTTCCGACTGCTCTGCACCGATTTCTTCTGCAGAGCCAATAAAAAAAACCACACACACACACACACACACACACACACACACACACACACACACACACACACACACACACACACAGGGATGTGAGACAAAAAGAGCACATGGTAGTGGAAACGTCATTTGAGATGAGGAGACGTGAAAAGCAGAGTGCGACCTTCTTGATGAGGGGGTCCCGCTCTTTCTTCAGAGCTTCAGCGCTCTTCCTCTCCTCCGCCAGGAGCTCCTCCAGGTCCAGCCGACGCTCACGCATCTGCAGTGTGTTCTTAAACAATCCCGGGTCACAGCCTGAGAAACACACACGCTTACAGATCTATACTTATAGTTGATGATGTCGTTTGTGATGTGTTCCTGCCACAACTAAGAAAGCACATCTACATTTTAGAGTTACTCTGAGTGGGACTTTAACAGTGACTTTTGCAGATACATCTGTTCTCCCTACAGGGATGCATGGATGATAAATATTTTTATATAAACACCAGAGGAAATGATAAGGACTCGACTGTAACACCTTGCTGTGAAAGTGAAGGATGTGAATACTTTATCCACCACAATACTGACCTGGAGGGCAAACATTGGGGTCCAGAGCAGCTTGTCCCTCTTCTGCGCCGCTGTCATAATCATCATCATCATCATCATCATCCGAGTCATCGTCGTCATCCGAGTCTTCATCACTGTCCTCTGCTTCTTCTGCGAACGCACATTTACCATGAAGGACACATGGATACAATTGACACACACACACACACACACACACACAGAGCATGACACTTGTGTTCCTTGCCGTCACCTTCACTTCCCATCTGCTCCTTCTTCACACGTTTTATCTTCTTCTTGAAGACTTTGGTCAGGAACTCTTCAAACTTGTGGCTCTCGCCCAGCAAGGCCTGGAAGGCGGCAAACAGAGCCTTCTCTCTCTCCTGCAGCTTGGCTATGTCTGCCCCCTTCTGCTCCAGCAGTTCACTGCACTCCTCCAGCTTACTCTGTCAGAATATAGAGTGGTACCTTAAAACTCAGAAACGGATCTCAATTCATCTGCAACTGCTGAAAAAAATATGACATGCTGTTTGGCGACATTGCTGTAGCTATTTCTAGTTGTTTCCCATAATTTAGTATTAAGTAAATATTGATTTTTTTAAATCAATCATTAGCAATCAGCAATTTAAAGATCTATCTATTAAATATAGAATGTGTGGAATATTTATGTGACTACTGCAACTTTTAAATGTAATTTTATCACCATGAAACTTCCCCAGGTGATTACTCACATTTAGACAATTATTTTTTGAATTACAAGTTCTTTACATATATATGGGGTTTTATTGCATTTAATTGATAGTGATAGATTAGGATTCACATGAAAGGGGGGGGATGACAGACAGCAAAAGAGTCAAACCCACGGCCCCTGCAGGACTCAGTCTTGGTACAAGGGGTGCCAGCTCTACCAGGTGAGCTACCAGGGCACTCTATTAGCGTACTTCTATTCAATTTTATATTTAAATATGCTAATGAGGCATTAGCTAATTAAAAAAGCACCAATTTGCAAACATTTCCAAAACAGACATCTAAACATTAGATGAAGCAAATTCTTTTTTTTACAATTTTAGATATGTCCATAAAAAATATATTTTTTAAAAATGAAATGTGATATAAATCAGGCTATGAATGATATACTGTATGAATGAACCCCTTCAGTAAAAACTTTCATAATATAGATAGGAATAAAACTGGAAGGTTTGGTGTATGTAAGTGGGACTGAAGTGAAGTTTTTTATATTACAAGTTTTCTGAAATGTTATGGTTAAATATGCAATGTATGTGTAGTTAAATAATTAAATGTGTATTTTGAGTGTTTTCTTTCCATGGTAATACAAATAAAAAGCCAAAAATCTCAAAATGAACCAGTGCATTAATCTTACATCTTCTCCATTGTTTCAGTCTGCAGTGTCTCACCATAAATATTTGTTTTTAGAAAAACGATTGGTGAAGCCTAAAGTATGTGTTCCTGTAAGCTGCATGCATTGCAAACTTTGATATTACTACTGGGGAGAACCAAAGTCAGAGATTTTACTTTCTTTTTTTTTTTTTTTACATTTTACAGAATTGAACTGAAACCAAAGGCTGCCTGAAGAAAGGGGAACACATATCTTAAGGTTCACATCCAATGCAAAGATTCAGTCCATAGGTATGTGAACTCTCTCCCACCGTGATGCTGTCCTCCTCCTTTATGCATTCGTTGAGCTTCTCCTGCAGGTCGTCCTCCCTCCTCTCGAAGTCCTTGAGGAGCAGCAGCTCCTGATAGAGCGTCAGCTGGCGGAGGTCGGCCAGCTTCAGCTGCCAGTCCAGACGCAGCTTCTGGTGACGAAGCAGCCGGAGCTCTGCATCGAATTGACACACTGAACTCTCCATCTGATGAATAAAAATACATCCACACATTATAATACAGTTTATACACTGTTACACATACTACCCAGAAGATAGAACAGACCTCCTCCAGCAGAGAGTCCTGCTCATGCATCAGTCTCATCTCCTCCTCCTTCTGGAGCTCCTCCTCCAGCTCACTCAGCTCCGCTCCTTCCTCCACTGCTGTCTCCTCTTCTTCTCCAGTTACAGGTGAAGCTGATAGACTCCCTTCCTTTCCTCTCTCCTCCTCTTCTTCTTCCTCTTCTTTCATCTCTTTCTCCAGCTGCTCCAAAAAACTTGCGGCTCCCTCCTGCTCCTCCTGCTCCAAGGTCTGGAACCTGTTAAATCAGAATCAGAAATACTTTAATAATCCCAGGGGGAAATTACTTTCGTTACAACTCCAAATCTACATACAACATATTTACATACAACATATAATATTATTAAGAATATATCTATATATAAATATATATATAAACATATCTATATAAAAAAGGTATATAGATATATTCCTTTAAAAATACACAATCAGCTAATCAAAACAATATGGTGGGGTGATGGGTTTAAACATGTGTTGTCTGGGTCATATGATCATTTAAACTCAGTCTAGACTGTGTCAAACTAAAACCTGGCCCCTGTACCTCTGTTCCCTAAGAACCCGGTATCGCTCCAGGGTAGCGTTGCTGTACTGCAGCCTCTTCTCTGGGGTTTCCTCTGGTAGTATGGTGGGCAGGGTGGGTGGAGGGCAGTGGAGATGGGCTGCCAGACGCTGCTGGACTTTCTGGACCAGCTGAGCCTGAGCGCGCAACTGAGACACCAGACGAACCTTGGAGTCCCGCAACGCCACAATCCGTCGATTCATCTCAGTCTGCTTCTCGCGGATCTGGTGGACAAAGGCATTAAATTAATCTGCTAATGAATCAAATTACTTTTGTTGTTTTTAATAAATTTGTAAATATTTCTCTTTTTGTCTCTCTTCTTTTTTTTCATTACTGTATGTTGAGACATGAAACAATACATCAATTCATCACTTGTGACACACTCAGGAGTCCAAAATTACACAGAAGGAGTTCATGCTGTAAATAAGCTAAGATGTGTATTAGGGCATTCGTGTGTTTGTGTGTACATTTTCCTCCAGGCCTATCAGCTCTGCTCTCTTCCTCTCAGCGTTGATCCTCAGGTGTTTGGGTACTGTGAAGTCTTTTGCTGACTTGAGCTTCAAGTCTCCGATGTTCTCTTCGGCCTCGCATATGGCCTGCACATCCTGTGGATCCTCGCAGTTCTCGTCCGGCTTCTCTGCATAACTGAGACACCAACAGTCCGTCACAGTTTTGCACCAGCATTGCAATAGTTACAGTACAACCCCACAGTTCGTTTTAGCCCCCTAAAGTGCTATGAATTTGTAAAGATTCTGTATTTAACATTCTGAAGGATTTTATGTATTATTTTTATGTATTAATAATTTTTTATTGCCAACAGGTTGTAACGTAACTTAAAAAAATTGTTTATTGTAGTTTATTTCCCAGCGTTCAGTCTAGTGTATGTCACTGCGGACTGTGTATGGAGTGAGAGCGTAAGCAACAGGATGCAAAATGCAGTTCACTTATCAGCCACTGGTGTCGCTATTATCAACGGTTTTCTAAAAGTTACATACAGAACCTTTAAGAAAACAGGAAACACCCTGACTATAAAAGAAAATGGAGAATACCATGTTAATCTAGGACTGAGGTGATGTTGTTGGACTTGACACTCACAGTTGGGCCCAGTCCTGCTTCCTCTTCTCTATCTTTGCTCGAGCTTGTTCAGCTTTCTCTGCAGCCTTTCGGAGCCTCTCAACCTGCCGATCTGCCAGCTTTATCCCTTCTGGACGAGCCACTGGGGGGGTGGGCACCTCCTCCTCTGGTGAACACACACAGCTGATAGGTCAAACGTGACTTTAATTTTACAGGTGAAACAAACAAACAAACTGCCTATGGGTGTTTTGCCACTACAAGTTAAAGATGAATTTGACTGATAACATTTTTTAGAGATATTGCGATAATATTGTAATTGTGAGTCCTTGGCAACCATAATCGTGTAGTGAAAATCTGATATTGTGACAGCCCTAGTCCTACCGTCTAGCTTGCTGCTGTCTTTTGCAGGCTCTGCCTTGGATTTTCTGCGTTCTGGTGCAGTGGCTCCGTCGGGCCAGCTGGGTTTGCTCTGATGTCCGACCCGGGCTGAAGGCTCGGTGAGCGCCGGCAGACGGTAGGTGGAGACTCTGTGGTCGGTGCAGATGGCGACAACAGTGACCACGTTTGCCTCCAGAGAGTCCTTGAACCTGAATGAGGAATAATGAAAACATTATTTAGGTAGAAAATTCAAATCCATATGTAAATATTCAGTCAATTGTTATCAGAAATAACTTGTGATTCCAAATAAAAGTTAATGGTTAATAAACATTCTTTATGTCCATTCAAGTACAGTGCTGTGAAAAAGTATTTGCTCCTTTTCTGATTTCTAATTTGTCACACTGTTTCAGATCATCAAACAAATTTTAATATTAGACAAAGATAACCAGAGTAAATACAAAATGCAGTTTTTAAATTATGTTTTTTTCTTTATTAAGGGAAACAAGCTATCTAAACCTACCTGGCCCTATTTGAAAAAGTAATTGCCCCCTAAACCTAAAAACTAGTTGTGCCACCCTTTGGCAGTAACAACTGCAATCAAGCGTTTGCGATAACTGGCAATGAGTCTTTCACATCGCTATGGAGGAATTTTGGCCCACTCTTCTTTGCAGAATTGTTTTAATTCAGCCACATTGGAGGGTTTTCGAGCACAAACAGCCTGTTTAAGGTCATGCCACAGCATCTCAATCAGATTTAATTCCGGACATTGACTAGGCCACTCCAAAACCTTCATTTTGTTTTTTTTAAGCCATTTAGAGGTGGACCTGCTGGAGTGTTTCGGATCATTGTCCTGCTGCATAACCCAAGTGTGCTTGAACTTAAGGTCACAAACTGATGGTTGGACATTCTCCTTCAGGATTTTCTGGTAGAGAGCAGAATTCATGGTTCCATTAATTACGGCAAGTCGTCTGAGTCCTGAAGCAGCAAATCAGCCCAAGACCATCACACTACCACCACGTTTGACTGTTGGTATGATGTTCTTTTTATGAAATGCTGTGTAAGTTTTACACCAGATGTAATGGGATGCACACTTTCCAAAATGTTCAACTTCTATCTCGTCAGTCCAGAATATTATCCCAAAAGTCTTGGGGATTATCGGGTCTTTGTGTTCTTTTTGGTCAGCAGTGGTTTTCGCCCTGGAACTCTCCCATGGATGCCATTTTTGCCCAGTCTCTTTCTTATTGTTGAATCATGAACACTGACCTTAACTGAGGCAAGTGAGGCCTGCAGTTCTTTAGATGTTGTTCTGGGTTCTTTTGTGACCACATCAGTCGTCACTGGATCAGTCATCGATGCACTCTTGGAGTAATTTTGGTAGGCCGGCCACCCCTGGGAAGGTTCACCACTGTTCCAAGTTTTCTTCATTTGTGGATAACGGCTCTCACCGTGGTTCACTGGAGTCCCAAAGCCTTAGAAATGGCTTTGTAACCCTCTCCAGACGGATAGATGTCAACGATTTTGTTTCTCATCTGTTCTTAAATTTCTTACATCGCGGCATATTGTGTTACTTTTTGAGATCTTTTAGCCTACTTCACTTTGTCAGACAGCTTCTATTTAAGTTATTTTTTGATTCAACATGTCTGGCAGTAATCAGGCCTGGTTGTCGCTAGTGAAATTGAACTCAGCTTTTTTTTTTTTATTAACTGTGATTAACCAAATTTTTTGGTTAATCACAGTTAATTCATGATTTAAGAAGGGGGGGCAATTACTTTTTCACACAGGGCCAGGTAGGTTTGAATAGCATTTTTCCCTTAATAAATGAAATCATCATTTAAAAACTGCATTTTGTATTTACTCAGGTTATCTTTGTCTAATATTAAAATTGATTTGACGATCTGAAACATTTAAGTGTGACAAATATGCAAACAAATAAGAAAAACTGTAAAAGAACCTGTGGAAATATCCAACCTCTCTGTTCTGGTTCTTAAATGTTGTCCTGTCAAGAACCTTTGTGTTCAGTTTTATAGATTAGATGTGTGTGTGTGCGTGTGCGTGTGCGTGTGTGTGCGTGTGCGTGTGTGTGTTTAGTCAGTACCAGTCCTGTAGCTTGCTGAGAGCTATACTGCAGCGCTCCTCCTCCCAGCTCATGTCCTTTCTGACCTCCCTCACCCGCTGGGCCTTCACCCTCTCTGCCTGCTCACTGAAACGTCGGTCCAGCTGCAGCTCCTACACACACACCATACACAAGTGAGGTCATTGCATTAACATACATTAATTCCCTGCAGACTTATCCAAACATGAACGATAGTTTGCCTGGGGTTGGTTGCACAAAATACCTTAAATTGAGATTTTCCTCAGAATCAGTCTAAATGAGAAGGTTAATTATGTCATTAAGCCTGCTTCATGTTAGCTACCTAGGCGATAACTTTAGACAAAGTTACTGTTGCAGTCTATTCTCTATAGCTGAAATACTTTAATATGTATTGAAATCAACAATGAATAACTTATTAAGTTAACTCATTAACTTAGATTACCACAGGTTTCAGGCGAACATTCTCAGGCAGACTCTGATTGGTGTTCAGCAGCTGTTTAAATTCCTTCTGGAGTTCAACCATCCTCTTCCGCTTTGCCACAATCTTTAGCTCGGCCTCCCGACGCAGGCGGTCCTTCTCCAGCTTCTGCTTAGCCGTCTCTATGCTGGAGGGAGTCGGTAGGGGTCAGAAGGTTAGATCAGATCAAACTTTTATGATTTTCTTGTGTTACAGTGACCCCTAAATATAGGTGTAGCTAAATCCAAGCAATTACCAAAATAATGAGGAATAAAATACAGACAGCTTGTCAACTGTACAAATATTTCATAAGAAGTAAAGGAAAATGAGAACATAAGAACAAAGGAAAAGAGGAGGACCAATTTCCTTAACCAGATTATTCACACTCACCTGTAAGCTGCTGGGTCCTCAATGTCTTGGGCTAACGCCTCATTCTCAAGACCCACCTGTTAGAATAATGTGTGAACAAGATACTACTTTTTTATTGATATTCATCTACATCCATCCAATTAGCCAAGCTACCTATTTCTGCCAAAAATTCAGAACCATGTGATGAGTTCTACAAAAAACAACATGTGACAATTGCAACAGTTAAGAACTGATTCAAGAGTCTGGGGATTAACATTAATTAGAATAAAAAATACATTTAAAAAAAGCATGAGTTTATATATATGATGATTAGCATTAAACACAAAGTATAGCTGAGGCTGATATTGCTTACAAACTGGATGAACTGAAACCTTAATATGATGATGGTATTGGATGAAAAGTTCATGCAGATCTCTCAATAGTTATTTCATTCAATACCATAAATGTGAACCTCACGGTGGCGCTAGAGATGAGATCAGAGGATCACCAAAGTTACTAGGATACATCATCTGTGAGCATAGCTATTCATCCAATGAATGTTGAGATATTTCAGTCAATCAGACTGTCTTTGTTTTCCATAAAACCTCACTGCTAGTGTAGCTAAAAAGACACAAGAGAAAAGAAACAATATGTTAATAAAATGTGGACTGACCCTGGGAGAAGGAACCTTGGCCCTCTTTCTCTGCAGGCCTTTCTCTAGCTCCTCTGGAGGAAGCAGGGTGAAGGAGAAGATGTTCCCGTCGTCTCCCGCTGTCAGCACAAAGTGGTCATCATGGCCACAGCAGATGTGCCGCAGGTGTCCATAATGATTGTCGTGGACGCTGAGAGCCCAGTAGGCCTGCATGGAGGTGAGGCTTTGGTCGCCAGGCTGCAGAGGGTAAACCCTGATGGAGCCTGAGTGCATGCCGCAGAGCAGCAGCTGCCTGTTGGAGCTACAAAACCACAAAACACCAGGAGAGAAACGTTATACTATTCAATAGGTAAATAGTAATAGTAAAGGCTCTAAAGGAGTCCTTTATCTCTGGACTTATTTCACACTAGAGTGGGTTTTAAATTCTTATTTTAAACAGGCTGTCTGTGTTAAATCTTAATAGATTTAAAGCTGCACTAAATAATCTAAATAAACCAGGAGCAACATTTTCACATGATATTCAGTTTTTGATTTATTGTTGATATAAAGAATACTGATTTGTTAGTTTTCCCTCCGGCTACCTGAAGGTGATGGAGCGAATGGGGTCATCATCTGCATTGTGGACAGGAAGGAAGTCAAAGGGCTCGTCCTGCAGCTGGTCCGGATCCTGGTCCTGCTTCTCAGAAAACTTACAGTGATACAAGAATCCTGAGTCAAAACCTCCCTGCAGGAGAGAGAGAAATGGATTCAATTAACCATGCTAAGCAGCTGGACGAGATCATGATATCATGTATTAAGCTATGCGCTTATGTCCTAAGCACATTCTTAGGATGCTGCTAGCATCAGTCAGACCAGAACTGAAATATTTCCACTCTTCCCCCGATTGGCTATGGTAAGAATCTGACTACGTTATATGGTCACCTGCCCTGTGCACCTATTCAAACAGTTTCCAACAACAACTACCCAGATGGTTATGTGTAACAAATCATCTGGCACAGTCAGGTTAGAATTAAAAACAACGGAACTGGGTATCATTTGAACAGGTTTTAAATATAGTTTTGAAACAATCTGTGCTTTACCTTACCATACAGGAGCTGATTACAAATATGATGCAATATAATAGAAATAGAAACTGTCAAAGAATAAGTGAAGATTACAAATTAGGCTGAATGTCTGAATACTTGGTAATAATTGGTTGATAATTGGATAATTTTCAATACTCTGTGCTACAGACCCATTTCGGTTGATACTTAATACTAATGATTGACGTGTGAGTGTTTGTCTGTGTGTGTACCATGGAGAGCCAGAACTGGCCAGGCTCTGAGTAGAAGCCACAGTAGAGAGGACTTGGAGGGTCAGGGATGTAGATAGGGGGCAACTCTTCCTCTTCAACCTCTTCTTCTTCCTCTTCCTCCAGCTGCTTTGATTCTTTCAACCTCTCTTCTCTCTCTTTCTTCTTCTTCTCCTTTACAGCTTGTCGTCTTGCGATTTCCGCCTCCCTCTGAAACACACAAACAAACAAACAAAAAACACAAATTAGTTAGTTAGTTATATTCAGTAAAACCATGCAGTGAACCTTTTAAAGAAACTTTAAGATTTTAAGAAAGGAAAATACTTGAGTGACACATGGCAAGTACAAGAGTAATTCTAATGTAGATTACATACATAACATACAGTATAATGTAATATAGCGGTAAAAAGGGACATATAAAACTCTACAGACTAAAGCTGAGACAGACCAGGCTCATACTTTGATTCGAGATTTGATGCTCCTGAACCTGAAAGATCTGCTGGGCAGTTCAGGCAGCTGGAAGGTTTTGTTCGGTTTTTGGGCCTCTGGATCAGGATTCTGCACCTCAACCACGTGACCGCTCTGACACAGGACCAGCAGCCTGTTTTCACTCTGGGTAAGATTATAAAAAATTAAATTAGTTGGATCAATAATGTTACATCACAAATGTGTATAGAGATATTCAAGTGCAAGGACCAGACTCACGTGGGAATGAGGCGACCACTCCAGTGCCTGCACGGGCCCGGGAACGCGGACAAAGCCGATGGGGTTGTATTTTTCCCCGACAGTGAAGAAGAACACAGTGCAGTCTGAGCTCTGAACAGGAAGGTGGTGGTGAGAGGTCAGAAAGGTGAGGCAAATTAGACTAATAAACTGACAGTAGAAACTTCTCAAAACTCCACATTTCTTTCTGAGCTATGTTGTTTCTGTCAAGTTTTGTCAGAAATGAGTGTCTGATGAAACACCTCAATCAGAATGAACAGGCCCAAACCAATTGAAATTTGGGTTGCAGAGGTAGTTTAAAAAGTTTGAATAAAGTATCTATCTATCTATCTATCTATCTATCTATCTATCTATCTATCTATCTATCTATCTATCTATCTATCTAGAATGTCCTTGTAACTGCTGAAATCTTCCGGAGGGCAAACATTTTCTGCTGGACGGAACGGAGCTGAGCGGTTTGAAGCAACTGCTTAATCAGCCATGTTTTTTAGCTTGAAAAGGTGTACAATGGAGGAATTCATACATCTACCTAACGTCTGGCAAACAAGTTCAAATTCTCAAAGTGGAACAGCTTTTTCCTTTTCGTAGAAAGTAGCCATGTCCCTCATACTAACTGTGGGAGACATTTCTGGCACTATGCACCTTACAACTAAATGAACATGAACTTGATTTAGAGACACTCATTCCTATGAGAGGCTTTAAAGGTTCAGTGTGTAGGATTTAGTGGCATCTAGTGGTGATGTTGTATATTGCAACTAACGGAGTGCCGCTTTGACGACCTGAGAATGGGAACGGGCTGTGAAGTGTGTAGTAGGGACTACGGTTGCCGTGTTACTCGCAATAAACACCCTATTTACTGCCAGTGTTTCGCTTGCCCGTTCTGGGCTACTGCAGAAACATGGCGGTTCAACATGGCGGACTCCATGGAATGCAACCCCTAAATTCTTTTACAGAGACTTGAGCATCAAGTTGGCATTAAAGGAACCGCACTAAGCTGGTTTAAGTCATATTTATCAGATCGCTTGCAGTTTGTACATGTTAACGATGAATCTTCAATAAATACTACAGTTAGTCATGGAGTCCCACAAGGTTCTGTACTTGGACCAATACTATTTACTTTATATATGCTCCCTTTAGGCAACATTATTAGGAATCACTCCATTAACTTTCACTGTTATGCAGATGATACACAGTTATATCTATCAATCAAGCCCGATGAAATTAATCAATTATCTAAATTACAAACATGTCTTAAGGACATAAAATCCTGGATGACCTGCAATTTTCTGATGTTAAACCTTAGAGACTCACCGTCTAAAGATATAGTTACTCTAGATAGCATTAACTTGGCCTCTAGCACCACTGTCAGGAATCTTGGAGTTATCTTTGATCAGGATTTGTCATTTAACTCCCACATAAAGCAGACCTCTAGGACTGTTTTCTTTCACTTACGTAATATTAGAAAAATTAGACACATATTATCACAGACAGATGCAGAAAAACCAATCCATGCATTTGTTACTTCAAGGCTGGATTACTGCAACTCTTTATTATCAGGTTGCCCCAATAAGTCCATTAAAACGCTCTAATTAATTCAGAACGCTGCAGCATGAGTACTGACAGGAACTAGAAAAAGAGATCACATCTCTCCTGTACTAGCTTCTCTGCATTGGCTCCCTGTAAAATGTAGAACAGAATTTAAAATCCTCCTCCTCACCTATAAAGCTCTTCATGGTCAGGCCCCTTCATATCTTAAAGAGCTCATAGTACCCTATTACCCCACTAGAACACTACGTTCTCTGAATGCTGGGCTACTTGTGGTTCCTATAGTCTCTAAAAGTAGAACAGGAGCCAGAGCCTTCAGTTACCAAGCTCCTCTCCTGTGGAACCAGCTTCCAGTTGTGGTACGGGAGGCAGACACCCTCACCACATTCAAGAGTAGGCTTAAGACATTCCTCTTTGATAAAGCTTATAGTTAGGGCTGGATCAGGTGAGTCCTGAACCATCCCTTAGTTATGCTGCTATAGACCTAGACTATCGGGGGATTTCCCATGGTGCACTGAGCTCCTCCATCCTGTGGCTCTCAGTGAAAAACAGTATTTTCCTAGAAAACATCTTACCCCTGTGGCTAAGATATCTCCATTTCGCTCATATGCAACAGCTGTTACAGGGGCATTATGGGGTTTGAAGGCCTGTTTGAGGCGCAGTGAGGCATCTCCTTTGAAGCTGTGCCCGGTCACTACATGCAGCCTCTGAGGGTCGTACAGCTCCAGCAACCGGACCACCCCGTCCTCAAAGCCCGTCACCAGTAAACCTCCACTCTGGTTCACCTAAAGACAAACACCAGGTCAGTTTCCTGTCACACAGCATGTGTGGTAGTATGATACATTTTCACAGTGACACACTTACCAGAGGTGGAGCCCAGCTAAGAGCAGTTCCACCCTGATTGAAGCGGCTGGTGGTCAGTTCCCTTTTTGCAAGGAAGTCAAAAACTTTGACTGAACCTGGAGAGCATGGGCAGACACAGTACCTGTTATAGTGTGTGTGTGTGTGTGTGTGTGTGTGTGTGTGTGTGTGTTTGGAAACGTGCAGTATGTGTGCAGGTGTGAAATTGTTTGTGACTCACGGTCCAGAGCAGTCGTGGCCATCAGGTGGGATTTCCTCGACACATCCATGCCCTGGATCAGCCCGGCATGGAAGGAAAACAGGCACTCTGGATCAGGGGTCTGGAGACACAGAACACACATCAACTGTTATTACACTGGGCGAGCACACTGTGTAGCACTTATTACAACATGTGATGATACAATATGGTTTGCAGTATAGTTTTCCATTTGGATGAGACAATATTACCTATACATCACCATAAACACATATCCCCCTCTTTAAAAATCAATGTAATGATAACCTTTTTCCTATTTGTTCTCTTTGTGTTTGTCTTGATTACAGTCTGGCTAATTGACCCTTCCTAAGTCCTGCCCCTTTTTGCTCTGTGCACCAATAACAGTTGAGCAAGCCTCAGTCAACTTTCTCCTTTCTGGTTCTTAGATATGCTATAGGCCAGGCTCATCTATGTTATAAAGACAACCTCATTTTAAAGATGGTTAAAAGATAATGTGACATATACAATTAGATCTTAAATAAGTTAATGTTAGCAAACTGTTATCTAACTAATGGAGAACTATGAAAGCCTAAAGTGTAGGAAACTTACCGTGTAAGTGAATGAAAGATCCAGTTTCCAGATAGCTCCGCTGGAATCCTACAGGACCACATAGTGGAGAGACCAGGTTTGAATTTGTTCTGGAGGTGAGGCTGGATTGTGTATTATAAATGGTTTTAATTAATGCTCTCTGACCTGAGCAAACCAGACGAAGGAGTCAGGCATGGAGCTCCTCACCACAGAGGAGAGACAGACGTTGTGTCCGACCACCATCTCATTCATGGGCTCTATCTCAAACTTGCCGCCGTCGCTGCTACTGTCGGCAGTGTCGATGCTCTCAAAGTCCCAGCCCTGCAGTGGGCAGAGGGAGGGGGGTCATACTGATTATAATAAAACTGATTACAGACAATACATCTCCATCAGGATCTGCTCAATTCTGCTTATTCGAGCCATCAATAAGTCTTTGAAAACCTTCAAAAATGCAACTTCAATTCAACAAATACATCACTAATATAAAGAGCTTCAAAATGCAAGCACATTTTAACATTTTACAGAATATTGAGTAATTTGATATATATTTAACTTGTAATCATCTTTTTAAACTACCTTTTTCTTATTTATGCAATTCATATTCTCCCTGTTATTTTTTTTATCTAACTGTTAATGTCTGCTTATTTGTCAGATTATTTCTGCATCATTTTGGACATGCAACTAGCAGAAACTAATGGGGATCCTATACGACAATCTTGTCACCTCTACTTTCGTTACACAGGAGTCAAAGTATTTAGGGACAGACTAACCATGTTGGTTTTGGTTTTTTCATGGAATTTGTTAACAATGCAAAAGAGTACAGACTAAATCTAAACCTAAATCCTTTCATTTCTGACTACAAACTTTACAGATCAGATCTAAGAATGAAGCATTCTGAGGTTATGTTATCTTACCCGGACCACTCCATCAGTGCCCATCGTCATAAGCTGTCCATCTTCTAGGGCAAACGGCTGGACCATCCCGGCGTGGCAGTTCCGACCCCCTTTACGGCAAATCTCCACCTTGATGGCATTCCCGTCCCAGAGCAGCAAGTTACCCCAGTCTGAGCCAGACACCACCTGACAGAAGGAGACGAGGGGCAACGAGGGTCAGAGGTTTGACAGCAGTTGACAAAAACAAACTTATCAAAGAGTCCACCCAGCTCCAGAACAGATTTTGTGGACCTTGTGGTGAGATTGTTTGGTCAGAAACATATGAAATAAAAAAAGAAAATAATTATTTTGTGTTGCTTTCTTACTTTTTCCACATCTTAATGTCTAGATTTGACCTTGGTCTAAGATTTATGCTTAAAATCATCTTGTTGCTGCTTCCATGAAGGCTTTTATGTTCCCTTAGTCAGAGAAATTATTAGTCACTGCAACGTGTCTTTTGTGAGATTACATTGGAGACAATTAAACAAAAACAAAATATTGAAACATCTTAGATCTGGAAATTACCAATCTATATTTTAGCTGTGGTATCCATTTTTGGTCAATACTGAAATATTGTGACAAATTATTGACATTTTATACAGACATTCATTTTCCCCACAGGATGAATCTTGATCATTTTGGTGATCCCCTGACTTTTCATCTAGCACTATAATCATGTCAGAATTTTAATTTGTCCAGTACATGGAAAAAACTAATGACATTCTATCACCCTCAGTCGTACTTTTGATTAGATAAGATAAGATAAGATAAGATAAGATAAGATATTTCTTTATTGATCCCCCTTAGGAGAAACTAAGATTGACACAGCAGCAATAGGGCAAAGTAGTGCAAAAGAGAGTACCAAGAATATCACAAAATAAAATATCACAAAATATAATAGAAAATATAAGACTATAAATTAAAGTATATACACTATGCATTGTTCAAGTAGGAATGGTGTGCAAATGTATAAGCAGAAAATTAAACTTGACTAAAACTAAACTGTACATGTAGTGCTAATTAGAAAATGTTAGCTTGTTAACATACTAAACCAGTGGTTCTCACTATGGGGCTCCCCTAGCGTGGATGAAAGGGGAGAAAAATATGAGTTGAATGAGTGTGATTTATGTAGGGACAATAAACAAACAAGAGTTTACAGCCTAAAGTACAGCCTCACAGAGCTGCTAGTGTGGCTACAGACTCTTGTTTGATACTTTTTTTAGGCCTTTTTGACCTGCATACAAAAACCCAGCAGGAACAGCAGGACACAGACCTTTCCATCAGGAAGTTCCACGTAGCCCTCAATATCAGTCGCTGCAGTTTTCCCAAAATGTCCCATAAGACCTTGCAATTTAAGACCTGTGAATGTGCCGGCCATTTTCCAGAACCTGAGAGAGAGAAGGAGAGAAGGAACAAAAGATTTGCAACAAGACAAGTTGAAACTTGCAACTACTTACAGTGGTTAGCAACATTCTGAAACCCTGCCGGTTCACACCAATGCAACCAGATGAGACAATGTATAATGAGTTATTTGTTACAGTTCCATTTGAACCCTAACCCTAACCCTAACGATGAAAACTATCAATAAAAGGAGAGGGCTGAGAAGTTGGAGCCGTCCATGGGTGCAAGTTTGTTTCAAACAAATTGATGATGTGATCCTCTCTTTCCTCTGTCTAAAACTCTTTTTCAACCAGCTGACAGTTTGTAACTGACTTGCCCAGCTGACCTCGCTACGAGTTGATTGGCTGTTGAAACATATGAACTAGCTACTGGGGATTTGCACACAATGCCATCAGCTGTTTTAGGAGGATTCAGTGTCCTTTACTTGATGTGTCCAGATCCTGATGATGTGAGCAGTCCTGGGTTGTACGGGGAGAAGCTGACTCGGTAGACATCCTGAGAAATGGCCTTGCAGCTCAGCATCACCTCCTCCTGCCTCCAATCCCACAGCGTCAGCATGAAATCGGGTGCACTTCCCACGCTGGCCAGCAGGCTCCCGTCATAGTTAAAGTCCATAAAGCTGTACGCCCGCTCTGTACCGCCTGATGGTAAAATGACAAAGGTTAAAACGTGATCGTCAATGAAACGGAAACAGAGTACTTCAAAAAGGTATAACTCAATATATATTAGTCCCATTTACCTCTGAGGATGCGGTACGGTCGTAAGGAGGGGTATTCATAGACTATGATGTTGGGCTGGTTTCCCTTCTCTGCTACAACAAAGTACTCCTTGCTAGGGTGTGCCTACACACACACACACACACACACACACACACACACACACACACACACAAATTAAACAAATTAACATTTTCATTTTTAAGCAATATCAGAATGTGGATCCATGTGGATCCTATGGAAGATGAAAAATTAGCCTAGATAATACAAAAATTGTCGATGTTAAGTCAAAATTATAAGATAAAAATTTTACGAGATTTATCTTATAATCTAACTTTTTATCTCATAATTTTGATAAAAGAGTTAAGAATAAAACATTTTTGTATATAGGTATTTTTCAGAACTTGTACTCCCGTATTATCAGACTGCTTAGAGTTACATGTTGCACTTAAGTGAAATATAGTAAGTAAAAGTTAATTTGTACTCACCAACTAATGAATTAAAGCTGCTTATCAAAAGATAATAAAGAAGAAAGAGCTACAACAGTGTTTCTCAGGGTTTTAGCTCCTGAACCAGAAATCATTTATACAGTATTATATATTTTTGCTTTCAAATGCAGGCTTGCACACTTTTCCCCATAGTTCCAGTCAGCCCCTGATTTACATTAATTTACATATTATATATATGGTATGAAAATTAATCAGTACACTTGTTTGAGTCATTTAATCTATCACAGTTAAGTCTGCATACATTGTTGTCAAAGTTACATATTATTTTGTGGCCATGCAGATTGTTCAAGTCAGTGTGCAGCAAACCAATGGCCATGAACAGTAATGAAAAATACATCCAAAAAGCTGAACACACCACAGTATGGTTTGCAGTGTTGTGTAGCTGTGTATAAAGTATATATGACTTTTAGTAAATAGGCCAAAACAAACCACTGGTATGGTTTATTTGCATATATGTATGTATATATATATATATATCATTTGTACATAATCATCTATAGCTACATCCCACAATTTGAAAGCTATACTTGCTTAAATGTAAACTCATCTGTCTGTTCATCTATCTCAGACAGACAGACAGACTGAGGACTCAGATTGACCCTTGACCCATGTGACATGTAGTCTGTCAGCCATCTTACCGTGATAGAGCCGATTCCTCCTCCACTGCAGGAGCGGAGGTATCTCTGCTCCTTGGTGGAAACATCCAGCAGGACGAGCAGGTTTCCTGCTATAAAGATCAGAGTTCTCTCATCCAGCAGCTGCAGGTTCCCCCTGCGCCCACTGTCGTAACCAAAGGAGTGACTGAAGGCAGGACAAATCAAGGATCAGATTCACTGATGGTTTACACAAGATTTACTTTGGATTCTTCTGTCCTTATGTTATCAAAGGTCCTATAATAATAATAATAATAATGATAACTGCTTGTTTACAGCAATAAACCTGCACCTTGTCCTCCATTATCTATTCTATTCTTATTATTACTATGGAAGTAGTGACACAGTGAGTTGTAGAAGTGGCACATGCACATTCATTTAACTTATACCACTTACTATATTACTGCTATTGTTATATTATTGTTTTTATATATCATATACCACAGCTTGCTTTTTCACACTATTGTACTATTACTGTATGGTATATGAAAAGTTCTACATATATATAAGTTATATTATTCATACTTGTACATATACCTTCGCTTAAATTACAAGAAGCATTTGCATAACGGATGCACAATCGTGCACGATTCTCATATACAGTCTAAGGTAATGCAATCTATATATTGTAGCATTATAGTGTCATACCTAATTAATTTCTTATTTTATTCGTATAAATTTCATTCAAATTGTTCTCTGAATGAAATTACTACCAATAAAATATTTTCTTATTATAGCATATCATGTCATAAACCTGCAAACAAACAAACAAACAGACGAGACTGAAAATGTGTCGTGGCAAAGAAAATGTGCTCAGATCAAACAGGGCCCATGTGTTGATGAAAGGCTAGAAAGTCCTCTACAGGGAAAACTCCCTGATGAACACAAACTGTGTGTGCTGTCCTCATGACAGATGTTTATTTCCCTCTATTTAATGAGTATGATGAGAGAAAGTGAGAAGGACTGTGGAGAGAAATGTTTTTCATAAAACATATTTTCAGCGAAGGATACGAGAGGTGCAGGAGGTTCTCTGGGATTTCAGAGTCCGGTGTGATGGACGGTCTGGAGTGAAGCTCCTCATACTTGTAGTACATGTCTGCAGAGAGCTGCTTTTTTGACCCTCCCTCTGTCTCCTGCTGCATCGCTGAGTGTTTGCTATCAGCTCCTGTGAGGGGGGGAACATTGGACAGCAATGAGTGAACTTTCCCTCAAATATTGCATCTATAAGAAAAAAACATTATTGTTAGCTTAGAGAGATAAATCATTGTTTTTAAAAGTCTGGATCATGACCAAGACAATAAAAAACATCAGGTCATTGATAGGTTGCTGAGGAGACACTAACATCATAAATATTAAACCACTGTTAATCTCTTAGTAAAATTGTTTCTCTCCACAATTTTACTTGTTACAAGGAATCAATTATTATTATCATCGATTAACTGATTCACACTGAATCTAACTGAATGTAAGCAGCTTTCATCCTTTACTTTTCAACTGCTTTCACCCTCTGCACATCAACAGACAGCTCATATTATTTAACTCAGTGTAAGTTCATTTGCTCTCAGCAGGTACACTCCACCTGACAGATCAGGGTCTTTCAATGCTTGCTCGTCTCAGCTGATCTTACATTTAAAGTGAAACTTCAACCTTATTCAGGACCTCCATTTTATCTGCTATTTCAGAACTTCTTTCAGTAGTTCATTGTTTGTTAATAGTTGACTCAAATTCAGCCTTTTCTAGCAGTATTGTAACTAAGTTAGTTGTTATATATACTAACTGTTACTATACTATTCAGTGTTAACATGGAGTGAATACAATATGAAATCTGAATCTGAAAGCCATTAGCTAAATGAACGTTAGGTGTTCTTTTTCTTATTACATGATAATGAGATAGTCTGTGTGCTCTCAGCCTGTACTCACCAACAGGAGCTGTAGTTTCTTCCGACATTTCCGTCGTTAAATCATCTCCTGCCTCCTGCTCTGTTTTTTATCTAACGTTATAAAATTGGAATTTATTATTCAAAGCTATTTTCCAACTTCACCAAACTGACAGGGAACGTAACAACAAAGCAGAATAAAGCTTCACAAACTACATTTTCAGTAATTAATCAAACTAGCACTTACCTAAAGGTTTTACATGAACTTTCACTCACATTTAATATCTGCTAACGTTACCTTCTAAATGTTCCGACTCTCCAGGTCAGTTTGGAGGCGTTGCCAGGCAACAAGGAAAGACACTCCGTTGCAAAGCCTACTGGTTAATGTAGTTTTTAAGGTTCATGGCGGTTGTCTTCATCTCCGTCCTCATCGTTGGATCAAAAAGGCATAGATAATAACAATTATTCTATCGAATCATAACCATATAATTACATAATGAAGCTATGCCTACTTCGGTCGGATAGAAGAAACGTCTATCCCTTTAAATGACTCTTGTAAACAAACATGGCCGCTGCACTATCTCGCCCAGTCGCGCGGATAACGCCAGAGACCACTAACAGATATCGAACTACGTCGTTATCGATGCAGTGTAGGTCCGCTAAGCCCAACAAATGTTTTAATGTGATGATATAACGTTAACGTGTAACTAAAAGTCCATTTTCTACTACTTTTCGGCGAAAAAGAGGTGTCGCAACAACCTAAGCTTTACGGCAGCGAAGGTTCCGTGTGATTGGACGTTCTGTGCCGTAAACCGTGCGGTTTCCTGAACGCATGGGACGGAGCTGGGACAGCGCGTGTGTGTGTGTCTGAAATGTAAGTTAACGTTACACCAGTAAAAATATTGGACTTCTTGTTGTTGTTGTTCGCGTCAACATTACAGATAAACCCGCGCTGTGATAACATTTGTTGACAGCCATGTTTGACGTTATAAGCTAGCATGTGAACTGTTAGCTTCTGAAGTAAAAGTAGCGACAGCAGAGTCTGAAACCAATCCAGCTGAAGTAAATGTGTGAATATAAGTACCTTGTTAACCTCTAAGTGATGGAAAGTAATAACGGATTTATTCCTAGGTTGTTCGCTAGCTGACGGAGGTATTTTATAGTGTTTTCTTGTTATTTGTGGTCTGACTCTCGAACAGTGCCTCAACCTGGTATTTGTGTTTAAAACCTCAATCTGCAAAGCTACAACTAAAAGCAGCTGACAGAGAGCTGTAGTGGGTTTAAAGAACAATGTAATGTAACTGAATTCTGAAGTCAAAATGTGGATTCTTGGATTAAAAGAGAAATGCTATAATTCAGTGCAGGTCTCCTTTTATCTCTCTGCTGTTGTAGGTTTTGTCATTCTGCCTGTGTACAATCTCCACCTGTATATTTATGTCTTGTAGGTCTCAAATCATTGTCTGAAATCATTCATCTTACTTTCAAATGCATATTTTTAATGATTTCTGCAGCCCAACCTAATGTTTATCTCCGTACTGAAGCAAATATGATTAGATTTATGATTGATCTTCTGTTTTTAACTGCTGGGAACATTCCTGTTATATGTAGTTTAAATCTAACTGGATTTGTTTGATTTTTTTACTGACACTTTCAGCCCCAAAGTAGGCCTGGAAATATGTGGGATTCTGGTGTGCAAAAGTATCTGGAGCCTAGATTTTTGACTTGTATGTCTGTTTTTCTGCTCTTGTCCTCATCTCCATTTGTCTCTGGGACTCACAGGATGGAGGATAAATCACAAAAACCCTTCTCTCCTAAAGGTGGAAAGAAGCTTGCACAGAAAGGAAAAGGTGAGCATTAACCAGCTGTGTACACCATCACTTTAAGCCAGGTTTGTCATCGACGTGTCTCGCTCTGTCCAGATTCCATAGGGACCAAACTTGGTGGAAAGCCGGGCGGTAAAAAGCCCTTCAAACCGTACAACACAGAGAGGAAGAGCAGACCGGGGAAGGGTGGAGATGGCGGCAAGAAACAACACAAATTTGCTTTCTCTAAAGCCGGGAACGGGCCGCAGAAGAGGAAACTGCCTTTTAAAGTGAAAAGGGAAGAAGAGGAGGGTGAAGGTGAGAAAACATTTGTTTAATTATAATTTGGTCTTTTTTGTCTCTTTGCTGCTCATTTTTTAGTGTTTTCACTCACAGTTCATTCTTGTGTCAGTGTTCCTCCTGAATCAGCCGTCACCAAGTGCTACATGCCACATGACAAACTAAAAATAACAATACAACACAAGTTGCAAGGAACAGTAACAGAATCTTGGGTGAGAGGAGAAACAGACAGCTGGAAAAAGGCAGATGTGCTTATCTTGGTGGAACGAGTGAATGAATCACAGAAAAAGACCATCTGTACTGATACTGGTAAAAGCCCAGAATCAGTGCATTGTTACTTTCTATTTATCTATGTAGGGACCCGGGAGTGCATTGTCCATTCTGGCCACTGTACACTCTCTGAGAACTGGCCAATCTAATTAAAGCAAAACAACAACTCTGTATCACCTGGGCCTGTGATTGTTTCACTGCTCTGCTCAGAGTCTGAACTTGAACTCCTCTCTATCCCTGATGATTATCACTGAAATGTATAAACATTGTAAGTGATTTCTGAGGTGTGTGTGTGTGTGTGTGTGTGTGTGTGTGTGTGTGATCAGGTCCGGTGGCTAAGAAGATGAAGAAAGGCGAGTTTAAGCCGAAGACAAAGGAGATGACGAAGGAGGAGCTGAAGAAGAACAGGCAGCAGAGGAAGAAGGACCTAAAGAAGAACAGGCAGCAGGCGGAGAGGAAGGATATGTTCGAGATCATCTGTCAGGCAAAACGAGTGTGGGGAGACCTCAGGAGGTACACACATGCATACACACTCCAGTGGTGCCTGAATGAGATTTTGAAGTGGGGGGGGGGCATTCAGCTTTGGATGACGTAATCAGTAGTGAACTTTTCCATGTCAGCTTCCTTTCAATCTCAGCCCAGCCTACAGGTTTTTGTACTAGAACTAAAATATGGTGAGAAATCAGTGGCCTCAATATACCGTGGCAAACCGTACATCCTTAGAATGAACTTGGTCTCTGGTTCGTGTTTGTGTAATTTCATGAGGCTGTGATTATCCTACACTACATAGAGTCTCAGCTTTCCAGTCATACCCAGTTTTATTTCTGTTTATGGGCCTAGTATGCAGAAACATTCAAGAAGACAAACAACTGCATGGGATTAACATAAAGTGAGCATGTCTGCAAACGGGAGCCTTGTGGGTACCCATAGAACCCATTTTCATTCAGATGTTTTGAGGTCAGAGGTCAAGGGATCCCTTTGGAGCATTATTTAGCCCCGTTCCCAACAAGCCTCTGTGACATGGTTGGTACCAATGGATGCCTGAGGTTTTCTAGTTTAATATGATACCAGTATCTAAGCCCACTACAGCCTCTGAAAGACAGTAATGTCGGCCACTTGTAAGAGGAGAAGACAGGACAATGTGTGAGTGTGTGACTGAAAAACAGAATGAAGCTACGCTAAAGGTCTGTTAGCTGAACTCAAAAACATCCCAGAACAAGTCACACAAAAATGTGAGTTTTATGCTCTAATAAAAGAGTGTCATATTTCCCGCTGAGGTCATGTTCACACCATCATACACATCATTCATTTCAATGAGGGCAAAAAAACCCAAAGCAAAGTCATCCAGCAACACACTGACCATGTGTGAGCCCACATTTCCTGGCAGATTACTTTCTAACGTGATTGTAGTGCTGCTGCCTGCTCTCTGACAGATGTGTGTGTGTGTCTGTCTGTGTGTCTGTGTGTCAACAGGAAAAACTGCGACAACGACATGAAGAAGAAACTGATGAAGGAGCTTCACGATCTGATTCGCGGGAAGATCAAACAGGTGAGTCTCTCTCTGCCTTTTCACCTGTTCACTGCGAACACAGAATCCCTCGAGTGTTTCAGGAAAATAAGTCCACAAATGTCCACAGATCACCTGTCAATCAAACAGTGGGACATGTGTCTTCTGAAGGTCGCACTCTTCTTTGTTTTTAATCCAGCTGCCATTCCACTATTGGACGTTTTCACTTAAAGATCTGCAAATGTACCAATAGAAAGGATTTATTTTATCTGTAAAGGATAATTCTGGTTTATTACAGCTTTCTATCACTTCTCTCAGTAATTATGACATTGGGCACACCAAGTTAGGAGCTGAGATTTGGGAACACTTAAAAGAACTCCGAAATGTGAGCAGTCGAACAGGAAGACTCCCACATTTCTGTTCGAAAATCTTGTGGCCTGCTGTTTCTCACTGTCGCCCTCCCGCCTCCAGATGGCGTTTGCTCACGACTCGGTGCGAGTGCTGCAGTGTTTCATCCAGTTCGGCAGCCACGAGCAGAGACAGGAAGCGTTTGAGGAGCTCAAAGGTGAAGTTTGCCTCTTTCATCAGCTTCCTTTTAACTGTTAGTGTCATTATGCTTGTTTCATTCCAGCTGTATAGTGTTACTGTCTTACTTTCAGCTCTTCTGTTGTTTTGATTCCAACATAAACCCATACTGGCATCAATACTCACAATATAAAATGAGAAACACCAAATTAAGCTAATAAGTCGCAGTGGGACACTGAGTAGTGACATATGTTACCTCATGCTAGTGACTGATGTGCAGCCAATTCTTTTAATAAAAGGATGTTACTGTGAGATTTGTGCACACGTGGAGGACAGAAAACAAACCATAATAACTGAGGGTTTACAGACAGATGCCTCAATCTGCACAGTAATCTTGGAAAAATGTTCATTATCCAAAAAAGGGAACTCGCTTGTTAGCTCAGAGGGCAGAATTAGCAATTAGCATCCAACAATCCCCATGAGGTTTGTGCCAGTTTAATCAGTGATGGTCGGACATTATTCCTGCCAGTAGCTGCCATTCCATACTGGAATTCCATGCGTTATGTTAGCTAGCTAAAGCCAGCAGATGTGCAAATTGCTTTATTTTGAAATAGTGGAACTGTCTATATATATATATATATATATATATATATGCTGCACACGTATCCTCAATTATTTGTGAACAAGCAACTCATCTATGAGGTGAATCGTTGTTTGCATCAGTGTCTGGCAGCAGGTGACCAGTGCCTGCTTTTATATTGGTGGCGTCTGAGCGGAGCAGCTGACTGACAGACATTAACTGACTGTGCTTTGTTGTCTCCCACAGATGACATCATCGGTTTGTGTAAATCACAGTACGGCAAACACGTGGTGAAAAAAATGCTGATGTACGGGTGAGTCGGCTCTACAAAGTCCAATACAATATATAATATATTGGAGTGTCCATAAACCAAAATCCAGGAAGGATAAGAACTCTAAATATTGCACCGGAGATAAAAAAGAGCTCAGTTTGCTCCGGTGAAAGTATAAAGATTGATCGATTGTGTTTCCTCCGCAGGAACAAGGAGCTGATGGCGGCCGTGATGCAAACATTTAAAGGTCACGTGCGGTCAATGCTCCGGCACGCCGCCGCCTCGTCCATCATTGAGTACGCCTACAACGACAAAGCCGTGCTCGCACAGAGGCTCATGCTCACGGAGGGGCTGTACGGGAACACCTTCACTGTCTGCAAGGTACAGACACACACACGCACACGCACACACTCCTGCATGCTACAGCGGTTATAGAGCATGGTATTTGAGCATGTTGATGTATCCTGGTCGGTTAAACTGTGAGAGTGTGTGTAATATCTGCCGTTTCTGTGCCTGTGTGTCCAGTCCACAGTGTGTAACACCATCGAGAAGGTTGCAGAGGGAAACCCGGACAAACTGAACAACATCATCGACGAGATGAAGCAGATTCTCACGCCTATGGCCCAGAAGTAAGTGAGAAAACTTAAAATGGTTAGAAATGAATTTCATAGTTGACAGGTAATGGATAAATCGACTTTCAGCATTTTCTCTGTTCGTCACTTTGATTACTTAAAGACGTCACTGTGGTTGTGTTTCAGAGAACAAGTGATCAAACACTCTCTGGTCCACAAAGTGTTTCTGGATTTCTTCCTGTTCGCACCCGACAAACAGAGAACGGTAGGCAGCTCTTTGACAGTCACATAATGTTGTAGTATTTCTATACAGCAATATATTTCTCTGGAAATGTTCTTAAATACAGTACAAGATGATGTGAAATTAAACGAAATACAACTAAAGTAAGGAAGCTAAATATCAGCAGAAAACTGAAAAACTCACTGAATGTAGTACGCACTGTAGCATGTTCCTCTCTTTGTGTTCATTCTGATGCGAGCAGGAGATGATCGAGTCCATCAGAGAGTCGGTCGTCTACATGGCTCACACACACGACGGAGCACGAGTGGCAATGCACTGTCTGTGGCACGGGACGGCCAAGGTACACACACACACACACACACACACACACACACTCTCTCTCTCTCACACACTGAGAGAGCAGACAACACACGTCTGAGTACACCAGTGACAATCAGTAAAACGAATGCAGGCAATGTACTGTAGATTATTTCACCAGTCTCTGTAACACAAACCTGTAAAATAAATGTCTGTCTGTTTTTTTCCACGTTTCAGGACAGAAAGGTCATAATCAAAACTATGAAGACGTACATGGTGAAGTTTGCCACGGTGAGTTCTCAGTGCTGCTCCATCCATCCATCCATCCATCCATTCATCCATCCATCTATCCAATTAAGCAAGCCGTCAATACTTTATCAGCTCATAGGATTTTAGAAAAGATCAGGCTCAGCTTAAAAAGAGGACTTGTGTGGAAATATCTGAGCTCAGTCATATATCAGAGCGTGTGACAAAATGCATTCTTTTTGCACCGCTTTGAGCTGAACTTTTGTCGAACATCCTGTTTCTGTTCATTCCTGTTGCTCGTGTTGGAAGCTCTGCATATGGAGATTGTATTGTTCTGTACAGGACACCTCCTGGTTGGCAGCAGGTTGGAGGGAGATCGCCAGAGAGCTGGTGATCGCCAAAAACAACCTCCCTGCTGTTGGCCATATTCTATATCATTTCCAGCAAAGAAACAAAATAAGTACGAACACAGCAAGTACTCACCCAGCTTTTATTTGAGTGGCACTGGTTATGTCTCCAGTCTGACCTCCAGCGCACAGCCAATAGGAACGCAGTTTGATTCCTTACAGCAAAGTGCATATTATGGGATTCAGTGTGGACAGAAAGTGCCCGATATAGCGCGATGCAACAGGATTGACACTCGCACGCAGTTAGGACACAGCGTCAACTCTTGTTTTTAGATGTCTGTTCCAACTGTTGATGTGTGACTGACGGTTGTCTGTCCTCAGGGGGAGTTTGGTCACCTGGTTCTTCTGGCCATGTTCGACTCTGTGGACGACACCAAGCTGGTCAAACAGGCCGTGCTCTCGGTGAGTCTGATGTCATGTTGTGTGATTATGCTCAATGAGACTCAGTGAACATCCTGTATTTAAATATCCACTGCAGTTGGCTAAAAATGTGTATGACGTGGAGAAGATGTAAAGCTGCAGTCAGGTCACAATTATCAGTTTGCAGTTGTCTAAAACTCACCTGTTTTTCCACCTGTTCAGGAAATCTTGGCGTCTCTGGATGAGGTCATCAGTAATAAATATGGCAAGAAGGTTTTGTTGTACCTGCTGAGTCCCAGAGACCATGCTCACCTGCTGCCGGAGATCATCAAGGTGCTGGAGCAAGGAGACGGAAACGTACACAGGTAACAGCTGCAGCAGCTTTCAAGCCTTCATAAGCCGATGTAGTTGAAGTGAAACAGCTGATGAGAGGACAGTGACATCTCTTCCGTCTTCCTGTCATCAGTAAAAAGGACATGGCGATTCGGAGGAAGGAGCTGCTGGAAGTCGTCTCCCCTCCGCTGCTGGAGTATCTTCGCGACAACGCCGCCACCATGGTGACGGACAAGGCGACCAGCGTCACCGTCAGCGACATCCTGGCGTCGGCCTGCGGGGACCTGCAGCCCGCCATGACCGCGGTGGCTCAGCTGGCCAATCAGGAGTTAGTGCCAGGAGGGATCAAGGGACAGGTAGGGTGTGTGTGTGGGAAGTGTGACTGATTTTAAGAGCTGATTAATGAAAAGTTAATGTAAAAAGGAAAACACAGCATGTTTAGTGCTAGTTAGGCATGTAGCATCGTCACGGCAACATGCTAATGGTAGCATTTAGCTTAAAGCACTGCTCGCACAGCTGTAGGTTTTCTGTCATTTAGAAAGTGAAACCATCTGTCACATTCATGTCCCTGTAAAACATTAGCTAGTAGCAGTTTGTGTCACATTCTATTTCTGAGAATGAGCCATAACTACGGCTCACTTCTTCTACTGGTGTTACTTTGAGGAATATAAACGTGTTTTTCTACTAAACCTTTTCATCAACAAAGTCCAAAGTTGTCAAATGTTAAACATAAGCAGCTGCATAAAAGCTTTGTCTAAATAATCTGTACGTTGGATATTTCTGGCCTCCACGTCGACCATTAATTCCTGATAATGGTATTATCCTCTTTAATACCAGGGTCACTTGCCAAAGAAAAAAAATGAAGGCCATTCATTTCATTTCATGCGTTTTGCAAGCTTAAACCCCCTGGAAACATTCTTTGAATGAAACGTTCACTATTCCAGTAAATAGGACGAACCTTAGTATGACTTAACATCAGTAAATATAATTTAACTGTTTGGCTTTTTCCACTACCTGAAGGGCAGTTTCTACGGGAATAGTAGTAGGTGTTGGTGTTTACTATTCTTCAATGTGAACTCTGTGTGTGTTTCTGCTGCAGCTTCATATGGCGGAGCATCCAGCAGGACACCTGGTGCTGAAGTGGCTCATAGAGCAGGACATGACACTGGCAGAGGCCGGCAAAGAAGGTACACACGCACACACACACGCACACGTAGTAATTGGGCCAGCTGATGTTGTGGTCATTATATGGATTATATGGAGGTTTTACATATTATATGGAGGTTTTACATATTGAAGCACATTGATTTCATACATTTTGCATGAAGTTTAAATCCCTGTTGACCATTTTCTAAAACCATCCCATCAGTTTAGGGTTCATTTCAGTTTATGTCAGCATGCTGAGAAAATGAACTTAAAGTCTTGAAGTCACTGAGAAACTTGCCATTTTGTTTTTTGTGAGTTAATTTAATTTCACAAAAATAAGTCTTGTTAATTAAAGAACTTTTGTTTGTGTGCGTCAGAGTTTATAGGAATGTGTAAAACAATTAAATGGCCACAAGAGGACACCATCTGCACCAAAAAGTGTTGATCCATGACCCGACCTTTCAGCAGATTATACTGACTGAACGGAACATAACATCCTTGAGCTAAATATAGGTTCAAATATGAATAACTTCAGCCTTTCCTCTCTATCATTCTGCCTGTTAATGTCTGCCTCACCTGCCCTCTCAGAGCGCTTCGGCAGGATACTGGTGGACACAGTGGGAACAGACAACCTGAAGAGCTGGGTCAAAGTCAACAGAGGAGCCATGGTGCTCTGCAGGTCAGTGCACGCACGCACGCACGCACGCACGCACGCACGCACGCACTTTGTCACTGTACTTAGTTAGTTTTTTCAGGTATCTGTACATTTGAAAACCAGGCTCGTAACTGTAGTTTTAATACATTTGAGGAGATTTGATGATCACTACAACAACAAGACCGGTGCATATCATGCCTGACAGACGTAACACGATAAAAAAACAACCTAAAGGATAAAACAGACAAGAGCTGAAGTTTCAGTTACAGAGAGTACTTTTTACTTTGAGTACTTTTTCAGAGCATGTTCTTTCTCACTTTTACTTGAGTAAATAACGTGTGAATTCTGGCCACCTCTGCTGGGCAGTGTGTCGGGGGCTTTTGGTGGTTCTTGTGGTTGGGCTTGTGTGGGATCAGAAAGAACACATTATTGGTGGGTGTATTAGAGACAGTCCTGGCCAATCACATTCTCTTCCTTCTGTGTGATCAAATTGTGGAAAGATGAACTAAACATGAATAAGGGTTTGTGTAATTGTAAAGTAGTTTATATGGGAGTGTTTTCACCACGCTAACACAACGATAGAGCCCAATATTTGGGTGAACACTAGAAATGTTAACAACCAAATCAAACTAAGCAATGAATGAAATCACATCATTTGCTTTTGCTGTAGGATCATTGTTAGGAATGATTGACATTTGGATATGTGGCCACAGGCCAACCAGCTTTTTAACTCTTTGCCTGTGTTCTCGCGTGCAGCCTCCTGAACAGCTGTGACAAGTCCGTGGCCGCGGAGGTGAAGGCGGCGCTGGAGTCCATCAAGTCCGAGCTCAGCAGCATCAGCAACAACAAAGGAGCGGAAATCCTGCTGGAGCGTCTGAACAAATAGAGACTTTTTATTTCAAACAAACTGGTGATGTGAAACGCATCACTTCCTGTGTAGCAGTCCTTTCTTTTTCCAGAAAACGAATGAAAGGCTGGGAGTTGTTTGCAAATGGAATGTTTCAGGAAGTGGATACAACCTGGAATACTGCTGCGTCGTTTCAGCCCTTGATGGAAAAATGGAGAAGAGTTTGTGAAAATGGAAATAAAAGTGTTTGGAGGACAAAGTGATGCTAAGAGGAAACGGGTTAAAATACACAGATTCATTTGCCAGTTTTACAACACATGAACAGAAAACAACGTATATCTTTTTAATTCTGTACTAGAACAACTGTTCTCTCCAGTCACTTCTATATTTATACTTATAATAACTGTTAAGCTACTGTCAATCAAACATTTCAACATTTCTTTCACATTAAAAGCTCTCCTGGCAAAAGAACTGCACCCTTTGAGTTGCTGAATGCTTTTAATGTGAAACATTTGCAGGAAGTGTTGAGCTTTATTGACCGTAGCTTAAAACTGCAAAGTAAATAAATAAACAACTGAGGAGTGAGTGAACAGTATTTCTGTCAGAGAAACTCAGAGTGGCCGGTTGGTGATTGAGATCTGATTCTGTTGTTTTACTGTTGGAGTCAGCGTAACAAGACAACACGTAAACATGGAAGTGTTGAGTTTGCATTGACACCAAATAAAAACAGCAGGTCATTATCCAGGGAGAGTTCTTCCTAAACTATGATCCTGGTGCTCTTTGCAGTTGAAAATTGAATGAACTATTTGACATTTATTGGGATACAGAGTCTGTTTGCCGTCCTCTTGTGCTTTCTATCGTGCAGATAGTTTTGGTTTTATTTGTCCAGGTTTTAAGATATATAGATAGATTTCTGCTTGAGGTGAATGGAGTTTTAATTTTGGTGCTCAAACACTGAAAGTTGAACCATTCAATCATGATATTTATTTTACAGGAGCGGTGTCTGTGTTGTACAGAACAGAGACATATCTCAAAACCTGAATAAATACAACTAAAACCATCTGGCTACATACAACCTGAAGGTCTTTTGGTCATTTGCAAGAAGTGGCCCTGAACTAACAAACAGTCCACTCTCCTGATTGTTTGTGCCATCCTCTGTTTCAGATTTTTATGTAAGATTTTGTACCTTGTGAGTGATTAACAATTGTATCAGCTAAAAAGAAAATGTTTGCAAAATAAAGATTATTAAGGTACTTGATTTTATCTCATAGTTTTTTAAACTAAATGGCAAATAATAAAAAGCTGTCATAATGATGAGGTGCTTTATGTAGCTTTCAGTAAGCTGACATTATCATTTTTAGTCAATTCCTAACCTGTACCACCAATTCAGAAGGTGTTCCCTTACTTTTCTCCCGTTGCATGCTGGGATTAACAGGAATAAACACGTATAGAGGATGGATGGATAGAGGAAAGTTTAATTAAAGGTTATATATATACCAAATTCAGTGCGAGTAGATGTCGCACTAGAGCACCAGCATCTCAGACTAAAACAAAGGACACTACAGCTGACCACAGTCCGCCGACATATTACTTCGCAGATAATCATAAAACACTACAAACTGGACAGAAACAAAACAAAACTTGCCAACAATCACCATCTCTGGTTATAAATAAACCCTTAGGTCAGAGTCAGATGTGCAACGGGCAGCAATGGCCGTCATGTAACGTTAACTAATTCTTGTATGTCCACTAAAGGTTTTTGCCACTGACGGGCTCAGTTTGTTATTCTAAGAGTCTGACCACATTATGGAAAGGATTCCTACAGAGATAGAGCTCTTGTTTAACCAATAATATATAATAGATAAAAACGGTAGGTATACCTTGCATACCATCCTATCATAACTTCATTCAAAGTGGACAGAAGCTAAATTAATTCAGCAACGTAGATTAGAGAAAAAAAAAAGTTTCAGCCAGTCTCCTGAGTTGTACAGGGAGGGAGACTCACATGCACTAACCTGCATTTGTGGCCAGCCTGGCGTTGTAAACAAACCAGAGAGAGGCTGCGATAGCAACACAGGCAGAGTGATAGTGTCATTCTCTGCTCAGGACATAGCGACTCCATTATAATATATATATCATATATATAGCGGCATGCTGCTATATCTGTGTTCTAAATCTCATATATAACCTTTAAATGTCCTTTCAGGAAAAATATTGTCCTCAAAAGTGTTAACGGAGGTCCAGACAGCTGGAGATTTCTCAGCAGGTACTGGTTCAGTGACTCTCAGTGGCATAATGACCTGTGCAGGATGTCCCAGGTTCATTTGCAGTTCCATAAACTGGCAGTCTCTGCTGTCCTGATCACTTCCCTGACTGTCCAGATCTTACTGTAGTCCTGGCTTACTGCAGACGGGATGTCCTCTGCTGTACGACGTCCTCGCAGCACTCGGCCAACCTCTTTGCTGCTCTCTTGGCAAACTGCACCTTCCCGCGGGCCCTGGTGACGGCCGTGTACTCGTGGGTCTTGAGCTTGGTGTAATAGTCGGAGAACTTGTTGTAGAGGATGGAGATGGGCATGCCGTTGAGGATGACGCCGAAGGAGATGCAGGCGAAGGCGAAGATACGGCCCAGGTTGGTCTCAGGGAACATGTCGCCGTAGCCCACTGTGGAAATACTCACCTAAAGAATGAATAAAAAACATAGACCTTATAATTCATGTTAGTCTTACTTGATGATTTTCCTCTGTTTTAACAGGGCTTTTTACAAAATGATTTTACATACATACATACATACATAATGAAATGGTTTTTACATTTTTAACTTAACAACAAGCGTATTATTTATGGCCGACATTTTTTCAGTAGTAGTCATTCAGTGTATTTACATTCACTTGTCATTCTTAGTGGCGGAGTCTGCCATTCCTGCGTTGGATTCAAATCGCCAACAAACGCAACAGGGATTCACAGGAGACAGTGTATGCATACATCACTTTCCTACAGCTGTATCAGAGAAATATGGGATTGCCTGTGAAGCAGTCACAGGAAACGCAATGTACTGTTGTAAAATACATCTATAAATTGCAGTTGCTCTTCTGTATTTTTAACAGAGTAGCTGTTTAATATAACAATCTAAATGATCTGTATTTGTATACGTAATCAGAAAAGCCGGATGTGGGTGGTGCTAATCCGAAGTTGTTAGCCTTAAAATGATATGGGTTTATAGTTGCTATATTTATTAGAAAACTATTTACAGAACAGCCTCAGAACCGAGCTTCAGGTCAATGTCTTTCATCACACGAGAGAACTATTTAGAGTTTATAAAGTGACTACATTACTACGTACACAAGTACACATATTGACACACTTTACTCCAATGATACTTTTGACAGTGAGAATAAAATAGCTAGTAGTTTGGTGGTGTGTGGCTCAATGTTTTGCACAGGGGACATCTCAAATTTGAGAAAAAGTTGAATTAATTAGACAAAGTCTAAGGTGGTGCAGAATTCACAGTGTGTACTAAATATACTGGCTGCTGTATTTTTGAAAAACTCACTGGCTGAGGGTGATACACATTTCTGTGTGCAGTGTTTTAGATTGCTGAGATTAAAATTACAGCTTCTGCTTCTACAACACTGCCAGAAATGTGAATATGTAGGCAACAGAGAACAGGTGGAGACAGAAAGGCTGTGTTTGAATCTGAATGTGCATGTGTATGCGTTTATGTGTGGACTCACAGCGGCCCACCACCATGCGTGCGGCATGGAGGTAAAGTTGGTGTTGTAAACGTCGTGCTCCACAGTGTACACCATGGCTGAAAACATGAAGATGCCCATGCCGATGAAGAGCAGTAAACAGCCCACCTGCACACACAAACACATGTTAATATGCATTTCCTGTCCTTTGTTCTTCCTTTATGTTTTAGATACAGTGAGGTGTAAAGTCTCAACATGTATCTGTACTTATAGGCCATGCCAAACACTATCTTCACCATTTCTCCAACAAATGTCCTCAAATTCTCACTAGATTTGGCCCGTACTTGAATAAAAATACAAGTACAAAGTTATTCCTGTGATAAGTATAATTGACACAAGTTGTTGGTACAGTCAGACCTGCTGGTAGCACTGTCTCAGTGTAAAGCCGAAGGCCCTGAGGCCTGTCGAGTGACGAGCCAGCTTCAAGATCCTGAAGATTCGCATCAGACGCATGATCCTCAGAACCTGACCCACCTATCAACAGGAAAAAACAAACAAGAAGAACCAATAAATATGAGTAAGACAAATAAATCTCATCATCCCCTTTCCCAGCAGCCCTCTCTGACCTTTCCGACACGCGCAACGGTCTCGATGTCCCCTGAGTGCAGGTGCATGTCCTCGTCCTCGAAGCACTCCAAGGCCATCTGCAGGTAGTGCGGCAGGATGGCCACCATGTCGACGGTGTTCAGCATGCTGCGTCCAAAACACTTGAGGTCGGGGGTGGACGCCAGGCGCAGCAGGTACTCCACGGTGAAGAAGGTGATGCAGAACGTCTCCACGTTCTCGCCGTAGAATCTGCCGCTGGGTTCGCCCGACGCTGTCTGGAAGAGGAGGTAACAGTAAATAATAAATAAATCCTGTTTTTGACTGTTTGTTTGAACTATTTCTCCACATTAAAAGGTTTGGTTTTTGTTTTTTTCTGTGACAAAGTTATGCTTTTGCTGTGGTGATGCAGTTTGGGATACTTGCAGATGCCTGTTCTTGTACATTTTCTCTCCTTCATACGTTTCTGCACATGTGCTGTTGACTGATTTGAAAAGCATGTGAATCTATGAATATATTCAGTATTCTAAGAATAAATCTTCATTCTTCCTGTGCACATGCGTGTGCATTTAACTCTGTACTAACAATAATTCACAGATGGTGTATGACATGTCATCTCAGTTCATCTATATTTACACATATGCACTAACACTGTTACCTCTACCACAGGAAGACCATTTGTGTCTGCAACATTATCATGTAGAATAAAACAAGAATTGATAAGAAGACAGGAGTGTGCACGTACTTTTTATTGCCAATTTGTGAGAGGGTTGTAATGTAACTTAAAAAATGAGTCCTTCCCTTTCTCAGTTGCCTGTGGAAGAGCCTCTCCTATACAAACCAATGCGAATAATGTAAGTAATCTTTCTTATCCTTCTACATACACACAAAAAGTAAAACACTCACCTTGTACTGCATCTCCTCCACAGTGTTGAGCGTCATGGCGACCAGCGAGACCAGCACAAAGATGGAGGAGGCGATCCCCATCAGCTTGGCAGTGATGGAGGAGAAAGGCTTCTCCATCAGGTTCCAGATCCACCTTCGGATCGGGCCGAAGGCCATGCCGTCAAATAACGCCTCGTTCTCCTCCATCTCCACCTGGAGGACACAAGAATACAGACCAGTCACAGAACAGAAACAGGAGAAACATTATTTTTCAATCAATGAATACATAAAAATGGCAAAATATGGGATCTATTTCTTTTAGTAAAATATGTAACTTTTGAGAACACAGAAATAAAAACAGACAGAAGTGTAAAAAAAATACAGTTTTGAGGACAGAGCAAAAAGAGCAAAAGAACCAAACAAAACTGAATTGAAAACCTAAATGTCAAGAAAACACAATGGGGAAGAAACTGGCACAACACCCTGCATCAGAGTGGGACCTCTGTGATGGAAACATCTGTCTAAATCTGTGCCAAGAAACAGCTTATTCTCCATCTGTCAAGACGGCGGAGTGGAGCAGTGATTTATAATGTAGGTCAGACAGACTCAGAGTCAGCCAGCAGATTACTGCTCACAGGTGAAAATAAAAACATTGACTGCTAGGACGTGATGACTGCTTGACATTTTAATTTGCAGCACTTTTATACACATGAAGTCTGGAGGGGAAAAGTCATTAGTACCACAAATATTCTAGTTCATTACTTAGTTCACATGACTGTTTGGTTCCACAGAACACGGACTCCGTGTGTCCTGTGGATTATTCAGAGTAACTGGGATACTGTTTTCAGAAAGAAGCACTTCACTTGAATTCTAGAAATAAAACAACACAGGAAATAAAACCAAAACTGTGTTCACTGATAAATACCACTAGAAAGAGCCCGGCTCGTTCAGAAGAGGACTACCAAAGAACATTGTCAGTGTCATGACATCGACATTTGCCTTAGCATATCATATTAGCCTTACTTAGCATATGAAGATTTATTGAACTGTGACTATTAGTTCCTAGCCGGTCTTATACTTTTAGCAGACTGAACATTACGGGTCGACGGGTGTAACCTAGATAACTACAATAAGTTAGCTAACTTATTAGCTACTGTAAATCCTCCTGCCACCATAGTTTAGCAATTCTCTCATTTTCTTTACATTTAAATTAATTATAATTGTTAGCTGTGCCTTATATGTTAGCTAATGTAGCTAGCCAGCAAGTAGGGTTTTTTTTTGTTTGTTTGTTTTTTAAGCCAGCAAGTGTTACGAACCAGCATATCCTTGCTATCTTCATTAGCTTGTGTTAACTCATATCTCTATCTCATAAGCGTCTCCAGCCATAGCTGCTAGCATGGCAGCTCTGTGGGGCCGTATCAAAGGTCCAGGGTAGGGTTTATCCTTGCCTCACGCCACCCTTCCAAGAGTGTAGGAGAAACTATGGTGGCTACAAAACTAACAAAACTGTGAAAGGCTCTATCTTCAGCCAGTGGTTGGTTTGAACGTATCGGGCTACTGTCGAAACATGGCAGACTTGCTAATTAGCACTAAACAACAAAGTACATCTGAGGCTGATGGGAATGTCGTTAGTTTTGCAGGTATTTGATATTCTGGTAGTGCTAGGTCAAAAGTCAACATCATCATCATCATCATTTATATTCACATTGACATTACCATTCATAGTTCAATGTGTATTTATTCTATGGGAGTGGTGGCTAACAAATGACCATGGAGAGCCAACAGTCTGCAGGTTTTCTTTGGACCCCACCCACTGATTAACTCACTGAGGGCTGGGAATGAAAACCTGCAGTGTGTTGGCCCTCCATTGCACACAGCTGTTCACACATGTTGGCTGGTTGAGCTGATGATCATTAACAGTGATGTGGAGCAGTGATTACACTGTTGGCTGTAACTAATGCTGTGTTTAAGATGTCGCTGTCTGTCCGTCTGAACTTTATTCCCTCACACAAAGGCTCCAGGTATCTCAGTTGTCTCTCTGCTGGGGAAAGAGCCAGCCACCAGGACCACTAGAGGTTGGGTCAGTGAACGTCGACAGTGGTTCAGTGAAAGACTCGAACCACCGACCTACCTCTGCTATCAGCTGTTTCTGGATTTTGAGTTGCTCGTTCAGCTCGTCCTGCCTCTCTTCGAAGGAGATGCGGCAGCAGCGTTGGCTGTTTCGGATTCGGACACCCCAGTAGTTTATCTCCTCCAGGAAGTTGCGTGGACACAGTTCGTCTTTAATGCACAACACTCCAGTTCTGATAGAAAGGACAGGGACCAGAATTTGTATCAATTCATTGATTCTCTTGTACGTTTGTATTATGTGTGTGTATATACAGTATATAGTTCACTTGTAGAAGTTGAAGATGTTGTGGAAGATTTTAGGGTCCCGGTCAAAGAAGAACTCGTTGCTCTGGACGATGTAGTCGTCACACAGGTCTAACTTCATGCTGTGGTCTGTGTACGTGGCCAACCGGCCGATCCTTGTCGTGGGGTACCTTGCAGCTAACCTGTAGGGCAAGTGATACAGCTGCAGAAGAGGAGAACAGAAAAGGATAAAGTGAAAAATAATATAGCTGAAAAAGAAAAGAATGGAAAGACAGTTTAAATAAAGCTGGGAACACACATAGAAAGCTTTTAAAATGCTAATCGAGGGTGAAAACACATTTAATAACCAACCTATGCAGATTACAATGTCAGATTGTCTAGATTCATACAATTCAAATAGGGGCTGTTTGATATCCTTGTAACTAGGACTGCAATGAACAGTTCATTTTATTCCGTATGTAGATAGTTCCTTCCAATAATCAAATCATTCGACAGTCGAAAATGTTGAGAAACGCCGTCACACATTGGCTGTCCCCAAAACGATTCAGTTTTCATATGAAACATGAGAAAAACTCCACATTTGATCATCGGTCTGATCATGACAGTGTTTACAATTTTTTGCTTGATTAATTCATTAGTCAGCTAATCGTGTTAGCAATAACTGTAGCACACACACACACACACACACACACACACACACACACACACACAGAGGAAACATTAGAAATAACTGCAGCTGTAACACACATTGCCAGTGGGCGGCTATTTCTTTATTTGCCTGTAGGAGGCGACACCCACATGTCTCCATCGTCAGGCCTAAACTGCTGTTCCTTTTCTTTCCTACAGGGGGTGCTGGTTGGCAGGCGCAGAACCGATCTGACAATGAGTGAACAGCTCCCCCTGGTGGACAGTCTGCAGCCTGCTAACTGACTGAGGGAGTTGGAAGCTAGCGAAAAAGGCGATATCAGTCTGGTTTTGATGTTTGTGGTAGAAGCTGAGTAAAGTTACCGTTCCTCCAACGTTGATATTGAGAGTGAAGTGTTTGGCTGGAGAGAGCAGCAGGCGGGAGGGAGACACTGGGAATCGACTCTCCTCTTCCTCATCTTCGTACTCAGCATAAAGATCATAGATGTCTCTGCTCAGATCCTTCACACGTAACACAAAATTAATTTTAGCATTTTTAGCCTTTATGCCAGATGAATGAGACAATATGAAGAAATGATTAAACTAAGCAGAACACAGTGGAAGAATACTTAAACGCACACACAAATATTGGAAATAGACAAAAGAAAATAACAACAAACAAATAATCTCTGGTTCCAGCTTCTCAAATGTGTAAATTTTTCTCAGTTTTCTATCATTTGTTATTGTGAATTGAATGTTATAGGGTTCTCAGAGTTGGTCAGGCAAAATCAGACCTTTGAGGATGTCAGCTTGGGCTCTGGATCATTAATCAATCATGAAAATAAGTAGGTGGCAAATATTTAAGAATCAATATCAGAGTTTTGTGAGCAGACATTTTTTCAAGTAAACTACATCTAACTCTGTTGAGGGTTTTACGCTCAGATTTCAAACCAAAAACCAGCAAAGCAGAAGAGCAACTTCAAAAAAAGACTCAAACTAATGAAGAACCACATAAAAGAAGGAAAAACATATCAAATAAGTGTCTGACCTGCATGGAGCTCCATGGTTTAACAAAGGTGTTGGTGAAGTCCAGATACTCGACCGGTTCTTTGGCAGCTTGAGTCCGGCTGCCGAGCTTGTAGCTGGGGAACAAACTCCTGCTACGGGCTCTGAGGTGGGTCAACATGGTCGCCACTGAACGGGTTTGAACCTTAAATCAGTTGACCTGCATGGAGAGACATCCTGGCACAAAAGCCTGGGTCACACACACATACGCAGGACGACGGCACAAATCAGTAAACATGCATGAAAGGATGGGAAATGTTTCCATTCAGACAGAAATCAGGTCAACATACCTACACTGGAGACACAGACACACACACACACACACACACACACACACAGAGTAATGAGGTAGGAAGTGACTCTCGTCATCTAATGCAGCTGACTGAGATGATCTGGGTGCTTAAAGTTTTAAATACTATTATCCTCTTTTATCCATCTCTTGATCTCTCTCTCTCTCTCCTCCCACTTACTCCAACATCTCGTAACTTTACGAATCCGGACGGGATAACTGAAGTCAAATTCATTTCTGTTTAATAATTTGGATTTTTTCCTACATTGTCTTGCAGACAGGTGACAAAATAAATGGAACAAGACCAAAAGTCTCCAGCTGTGCAGAGTGGTGCTTTGAGCTACACATGCTGATGTTCAGTAAGTATTGTTTGCCACACCTCCCATCTTAGTTGAGCGTGTTAGGGTGCTAACATCTGCGGAAAAAAAACACACACACACAGTACACTAAAGGTTGATGGGAATGTCAAAAAAAGTTATTAGCATACATCGTACAAAGTTTCATGCTAAATGATCCGTTTGTGGATTTATTCCCAGAATGAGCTGCACTGACTTAGAACCAACTGTTAAGGGTGACTTTTTTTTTTTCTCTACAGGACTTAAAGGACAGGTGTGTTGGATTTAGTGGCATCTAGTGGTGAAATTGCAGATTGCAACCAACTGAATACCACTCGCCAAGCAATCACTAAAGGCTTTATCTACAGCCAGTGTTTGGTTTGTCCAGAGAGCCTCCTAAATGTTACACACTGGACCTTTAAGGTTTTATTGATACGCGTTTAATCCTTAACCCTTAAGTACTGAAAAGATTTGGTGGATTATCAGGTCACATTAATTAATTAAATTAATAACATAATTACTTAAAGGTTGAGGTAAATTATTAACGTTAACATCAAGTTTGTCAACTTTTTAAATGTAGTAATAAAGTAATGATGTGTAAATTACAGATTTCCAGACATTGTGTTGAATACAGTGAGATTTCTTTTCAATAATGAATGGATAATCTGATATTGAACACTGTTCAGGTAACAATAGTGGAAAACCAGAAAGACACCTGCTGTGAAATGTGTATGTATTTAACATAGAACATACACAGACTGTGTTGGGATTTGGGAAGAGTGGGAGTTGGGGTATTTGGCCTCATTTAATTTGAATATGTTTAATATTTTGTGCAGACAGACTGCCTGACTCTTTCCTTTATGTAACTTAGACTTCCACATCTGACATCTCTGCCTTAATCCAAGTGTGTGTTACTTTGTCCCGCTGATAAGTCAACAGTCAGACAGGTAGTGATTAATCCTTGCTGCAGTTAAACAGGGATAATGAACGGATGGAGCCGGACTCGTTCCAAGTAAAACAACTTAACGGCGCTCCCACAGTCTCAACCCACTTCCTTTACTTCACGAACACGCTCCCTCCTGTTCGGCCGTCAGCTGATGCGATCAGGCCATGATGAGTCAGGAGTGGAGGTTATAGCGGAGATTAAACTGTGTGCTGGATGCACAGAGGAGGTAGAGGTTTCATGTTTCTCTGCCTCTATCCGCCTCTTGGAACAGGTCCTTGAGGATCAGGATGCATCAAGTTTGCAGTTTGAAATTTGCCTCTGACTCATCCTTCTTATCCTCATATTAAAATCTAAAACAAGTGATGTGAAAAATTCATCCTTGACTGTGGAACAGTGGTTAGTCTTTGGGCCTAAGAAGAATGTCAAGTCATTTCAAGTCAAAAGATTAATCACGAGTCACTGGAGTTTAAGTAGAGCTGCAAGTCTGTCTTTTTTTGTCAAGTCATGTCACCAGAAGCAGCACAACACAAAATGTCACTGTACTGAAGATCTAAAGCAACAAAACAAATGACACATGGCCGAAACGTGGACACCCAACTCTGCAGCCATTAATATGGCTGCAGAGATTTGTTCCCAGACACTAGCATTGGTGAGGTCCAGCACTGATGTTTGGTGATCAGGTCTGACTCACTACACTACATGCCCAATAAAATATTGTAATTTTTACTGTAGTGACCAGTTACTTTTCAGACGGATGTGTTCTTTTAATGTGTGTAGTTATGTATGTGTGGCTCTCTGTCTTCTTGTGCACCTCGCCCTGTGTTGTCCTTTTAATTGCTACTGCAGCAGAACAGATTGCCCCTCAGGGACAAATTAAGTTTTTGACCTTCTCAAATAGTTTTGTTTCTACCATTCAAGTTATCCAATATCTTGTGTAGCAGAACCATTTAGATTCTTTCTTCTACCATTTATCATCTCATGTCCCCCCCAGACCCCATGGTTGAGAACCAGTGGAAGAAATGACCCAACTACATATAAAGTGCATCAAATTAGCTCCCTGTTGACCAGCTCCAACAGTAACATACTACTGACCCACTGATGCATCAGTATTAACAATCTAATGAACTACATAATATAGATGAGCCACAAGGAACCTTTCTTGCAGAAATCTCTTTTGATATTTGAAAGCATTTTGTTGATAATACTTCTACTGAACACAAAGTAAATATACTTAATATACACCTTAAAGTAAAAGGACCTCCTCTGGGGGCATTGTCATGTTGAACATTGGTGTAGCAATATTTTGAATAGTGTGCTTTCAATAGCATTAAGACTTCCCTTCATTGGAAGCTACAGGACAACCCCCCCCCCACCCACACACGAGAAAAGACAGGAGGCTGTGCTTTTGAACAACGTTGTGGATTAGGTTTTAATTCTCAAGTGATTTGCAAATCAGTTTCTTCACAGATACAGAGCTTTTACATTTTAATAGAGTTCCCCCTCACTGTACAAGGCTAGAAAAAGTTCACAGCAACAGCACACAAACATACAAAATAGTTTTACCAAATTCAGTTGTGTAGGTTTGTTTTTTTTCTCCTTTTTTCAGCTTTTTCTTTCTTGTTAAATACATCTGAACTCTAACCCTGGTACGATGCCCAACCATAGCAAAAAATTGATTTCAAGTCAAATGTATACAATCTTATTTACACAAGGAACATTTGATCAAAGTGCATTGAAGAGAGTCCTGACTGACCGTCACGTCTTTGAGGGATGATGGGTAAATATATACAATGTTTACAAATGCTATAACTATGGTGATCCTTACACTGCTTCTATAATAATAACAGTAATAATAATAATAATAATAATAATAATAATGACTGAAAAAACTGCTTGTAAGAATGCATACCAAGAGGTACCATTGGAAAGAAAACAAAAATAAAAAAACACAAAAAATAAAAGAAAACTTGTATCTTAGATATTACTGCCCAAACCATGATAGTTCATAAATATTCACACATCTGAGCCTGTTGGATCAAAGGAGGCAAGAAACAATGATTGGACCAAGTTCCCCCCATGAAGGCCTCACTACTAAATGACCCCTCCCCACTCTGAATACGGTCAAACACTTAACACTTCAGATGCTGACAGGTCCGGCCCAGTTTTAAATCCTGTCCAGTAGAGTCGATCTGTTTGGCGTGAGAAACCGCATCCTCCGGTTCAGTTTGAACACAGAAAGCCCCGTAAGAGAAAGGAAATTCACTGCGTTTCTCATCTGTTCGAAAAGGTGGCGCTGGACTCCTTTAAGAAGGGACAGGAAGCTGTCTGAGGCCCGAAAATAATAAGGACCAAAATGAAAAAAAGGAATCCTGAACACTTTGGACGCACTGAGTGAAAACAGTTATGACACATAATTCATTGTAGTATTCACATAATAACTAACATTTCTTCCGGTCATCCTCTCCACACATAATGGACATAATGCACTTCGGAAGGCATGTGGTCGTACTGTAAGGGCTGCTGCTGCTACGGACAACCGTCGGCATGGCAACGAGGAGGCGCCACGCAACACTACGGGTTGCCGTACAAAAACAAAAAACAAAAAACAAAACCCAAGACGATCATGATAAATCGTCATCTGTGCTCACTATCGAAATCTGGAGACAGAGAGAGGGAGGGGGAGGAGAGAGAAAATGGATTCATTAAACGTTTGATTTCATTCTCAGCTCAACTAGGACAAATAAACAAATCAGAGGGACACAGAGCTACCAACATCTCTAGAAGTTAATCAATGAACAGGTTGCATTTTGTTTGTTTCATCTGCAAACAGAAGGAAGAGTAAAAACAATCTGTTAGGATGTCTGCTGCAGCTGTGAGGGCGACGCCAGAGGTTTGTGTCCATCTTGTGGCTCTGGCCGGGCTTAGGTTAATCTGTTTAATCTGCGTACACAGAGATGTGCTCTGTGGACGGCCAACAATGAACTAAGGATTACTGAAGGCCACAAGGTCAGGGTGACAGTGGCGGTCATTAACATGCAGTCACCACCCTCTGTCAGAATAAAATTACTCAAGCTGCACGGCTGCTCACAACATCTACCCCACCTGATTAATTTTTGTAAGCAAAGAAATACAAGAGCTCCTTTTATTATTCAAGAGCGTTTGTCATGACTTTACAGCTCTAAAATGTGTATTCTTTATGGTTATTGGGAGACGGGCGTTTTGAGATCGGTACATCCAGCAGAGGTCGTTTGCTGACCCTTCTTACCTACGATACCCTACGCTCGGAGGTTGTTTACTCACTGCAGGGTAGGTGTGTCCCACGTTGGCGCCGTGTCGGGTGATGTCGATGTTGAGGTCTTCTTCTGTGGTCTTTAGGTAGACGGGATTGTCAAAGTTCATGCTCTTCTGGTTCTTCAGCTGCCAGTTTCTCCACATCAGGTATCCGCCCGCTGCCGCCATCGCCAGCAGCACTGAGTAGAGGTAAAACATAAAAGATTAAAATGACAGTTGCATCTTAAGTTAGCAAAAGCTTGTTAACTAGCTAATCTACATTAATTGCTAGTTAAAAGCCTAGCACAAAGCCTAGCACAAAGCCTAGCACAGGAGTACAGGAAGCCAATAAAAAAAAAATATTACGTAAAAGGGAAGGAGCGACTTTGAGAGAGGTTCTGACAGAAGCTTTCTCAGCCCTATCCAAGAGCACAAATTACCATTTTATTATTAATTACTAATTAGTTTCATTACACACCAAAGAACAAAGATGACTTATTTGAGCTAAGTGAGCGAGTGAGTGAGTGAGTGAGTGAGTGAGTGAGTTCCACTCACAGACAGGCAGTATGGCCCAGGCAGCAGCAGACCCTCTGGCTGTGGAGTCCACCTGGATCGATGTGCTCACATTGGCTTCTGAAAGATGAAACAAAGCAAAAGGTCAAAACACAGAGACACACACAGCCAACAAAAATACAAAAACTTAGGTCATTTTCAAGACAATCCTCAGTTTGAGCAAGCACACTTAATTCAACATGCTGAAAAGGAAGAAAGTTTAGCCAGAAGTTGAGGCAGATATCTGCGACAGATACAGGCTGTCTAACGGACTGAGCAGCATGGAGGCCTGGGATTGAGCACAGTGGGGTTTGGAGGTTCAGGTAAATGTAAACAACTCAAAAGGAGGAGACAAAAAGGCAGAATCGGCAACTTAAAAACTCAATCTGCTACAAGAACATTTCCAAACGAACAGATGGGGTGAACGTAACACTTGCTCACGACATCGCAAAAGTTGACTGCCACTTCTCCAAATGCTTCTGTGTCATGGAGTCCCTGCCAGTGAAGAGAATCTGTTTGACATTTAAAGCTTAAAAAGAACATGAAAAATGCTCTGAATTTCTATTGTGGCATTATGCATTTGCACTGTATCAATGTTTTACTAAAATTTAAAACTGTGATAAAGGAAAAGGTTCAGGTAAACTTTGTTACAGCACTGTGTAAAGAATTGGTCCATTTTCCCCAGGGTCAACATTATCCAGTCTCAGGGTGTTCGTGCAGCAGGCCGGAGTGTTTTGGTGTCGGCGACGAGTGAGTGACATGACTGGCAAACAGCTCAGCTGAAAGCGGCGACGGAGATTTCAGGACAAAGAGACAAAAAACAGGGTTTGTTAACTCGAGTCCTTCCTGCCAGTCCGTCTGCTGCGCTGCCAAATGGCTTGGTGATGTCATCAGCATGCCTCTCAGCCACAGAGCAGCTCACCGGCCAAGTGCCAACAATATCAACTCCAGTTATATCATAAAAAGGTAAACCATTTGAAAATCCTTAATTATAGTATCAGGATTTCTACAGAGTTGTGTGTTACCCCTTTTTAACCAACAAATCCTACAAATAAAGATTCAATCATTTCCTGGCCACTGTATTTTTTACCCAACATGTCACAAACTGGAGGACACAGTGCATTTATTGGGGACTATTTTCAGGGGCAGACTACTACACATTTGGTGTGCATTGTGCATTTATGGCAGCAGGACAGTGTACAACTCCAGTGTGTGGTCATGGTAATGAACATGGTTCATTGATGGGTTTTTAAAATGGAGCTCTATGGCAAAGAGGAAGGAAATACTTGTTAGTGGGATACCTTCATTGTTGGTTTTGGTCTTTTCATAAGATTTATTGACACGAAACACGCATCGCCAGACTAAGCTTCAACATGTTTTAGTACCTGTTCATATAGTACATTGCAGACACTGTACTTTATCTACTTTGCACTATGTTCAACTGTTTCCTGAACATGTCAGAAGGCTTTTGGTTTCAATCCTTGTGTGTGCAGTAATACAACAATCACTAACTTGTGGAACTTGCACTGATTCTGACTGGTTTTGGTTGTTTTGATACACCTCTTTGTTTCTGCCACTAGGCGGTGCTCCTGGCCTGCACTTGCACAACTCTGCTCATGCAGAGTTTAATGCCGACTGTGGTTTGATATCCAGATAGTCCTCCTCACCAGCTAATTCTACAGTAACAGAGGAGAAGAGCATAAAAAAAAAAAAAACTTGGCAGGCATCTCAAGAACTGCATCACATGTCTAACAGGAGAAAGGAAGTGGACAGCTTTTACCAAATTACGGTTTAAATACAAAATCAAGGGTCCGGCTAAGTGAATAAAAGTCATGAGAACAAGTGCTGTGATTGAAACAAACAGGAAATCATCAGCTAACTGTCTGTGTGCCAAGTGTTGATAGGGTTATTTCTATGTGAAACGCACCGGCAGCATTTTTCTTTAGAAAGAAGTTCGCCAGCAAACACTTCATTCTAGCATGTTTACCAATCACATTTTAAACTCACAAGACTGAACAATGTGGCCAAATGCACACACAGCTATAGTCGAGCCAGAAATCTTACCGAAGACAGACGCAAAGCATGTGCATATATAGGTCTCAGCCAAACTAAATCCATTGTTAATAACAATCATAAAAAAACTTGTGCGATAATCGTGAATATCCTTACTTTGGTTGACTTGGAAAAGCTGTCTAGTTCGCTAACGTACAGTCCTTTATTGATGTGCTTATTCATTTTGAATTGCCACAAGGGGGAGACTGCATCTTTGCCATCTGTTGCCATGACTGACAGCTCAGCTTGCCCACTGTATCCCCTCCACCCAAAAAGTTCAACCAGATGTGTTGAAATACTATGGATTTCCCAACGACAGGGAGTTGAGGTGTCTATTGTGATGCCATAAGAAATGGTTTAACAAAATGTATGGTAAAGTAATTTCAGTGTCCAGTTAGAGTTTTAAGTGAAATTTTTGGGATTATGGGAATAATATCGTAAACCAAAATGATTGTCTCACGATAATCGTGACATAAAATTTCATCCCATGCCTAAAGGTAATCTATTATTGGAAAACAGCACACCAGTGGAACAAGAGTTTTAACAGCCACAGGATTTCAAATGTTGAACCAAAGTCAAAAGCTATGCTGAAGACGACATTATGTGCAGACACATTAATGTATTCAATAAAGGACTTCAAGAATAAGTGTAGTGTGCAGCCCAGGAGACAACTGGAATAGAATTACCCCTTGAATACCTCCAGTTACTGGACCATGTGTTACAAATTAAGTATAAACACATAATCACTTAAATCAGTTATCTGAAATGTACCAAAGGCAGGAACGCAGACAAAGCACAGACAGAAGCAGTCATTACAGACTTTACAGACAGATTACAGCTAAAACAGATAGATATTCAACCCCATGTCTTTACGTGGACACAAGAAGTGATTTTGGAATTGAATTTTGGCGATAGATTTTAGGCTGATTCAAGAGTACACAGGGGAAGAAGAAAGTCAAAAGCAGCCAAAAACAAGAGACAGATATTACCAAGTTTAACAATTAAAATGGAAAAACACCAAATTATGAACAAAGCCCAACGTGCTTTATAGCGAGTCACTGCCTCAGAGACGGGCAGCAGAGCAGGCGGCAGCTGATGGTTTTACCTGGGGATGGCTGTATTAGAGCTTTCCCATCATCCTTTGAGGAACCTTTGGTAGAAGGGTCTGTTACAGAGAGAGCCAAGAGTCATGCTTCTGACAACAAAAAACAAATCATCAGGCCACAGAAGCTGTTCTATTTTTAAACTGCACACATGCAAGTAGGCCTTCTTTGAAAATAGACCAGATCTCAGGAGACTAAACGCGTAAATAAACGCTCGACAGATGAAAGCGGGATATGCTTTTCTTCAGCGAGAAAGAAGCCAAGCCATCACAGCCATGACAACATCTACAATGTACAGAAACAGCAGCAACGTTACAATTCTTATGGTTTTCCTCCTTTCATATATTTAACATTCAAGCCAGATGCACACAAAAGGTAGGACAACATTCAGAAGCAATTTAACGGGTTTAAAGCAACATTATGCCCAGTAAACTGCATCGATCAGGAAGTCCCTAACAGCCTCTGTACAACCACGACAGACAGCTGCGGCAACAATAAAATCCTTACGGACTCATTAATACAGCCTTGATTAGCAGCGGCAGCACAGTTATCATAGGGGTGTTAGGTCTGCTGCGTAGGAGTTGGAAATTAATGCATTAAATCATGCTTACTGACAAACAATACAACATAAAGCACAGTCAAATTCAGACTAAAGCAGTTTCCAAAGGCTTTACCTGCAGCAGACTATACTTGCACTGATTGATGAATTTATTAGTTGATCATTAAGCAGACGTTAAAAGTACTCAATCGATTCAGCATTGCACTGCTTTGATCGCGATGGACACAGAGACATTGTCTTTTCTATACCACATAATTCTTCTTCCTTGAAACCTGGCGCCTACATACAATTCGAGCGAGTTATGCTTGAAGCGGCTAATGTAGGCTGGAGCCTCAAGCAGAGATGAGGAGCAGGCTACATAAGTCTGGTAAGCTCATTACTTTGTAAAGCCACATGCCCAGAATTTCTTTCATTTTCAAACTTGTAGTCTTCAGTCCCAACTGACGCAGACTTATCACTTGAGGAATCATCTTAGATTATTATACTGCACACTTCGAACTTTTTCATTCTTTACACACCCTACTTTTACCGCTTCATGTGTACAACCCAGAACAACATCATAGTTGCCTTCAATGAAAGACTGTCCACCATTATTAGGATTTGTACAATTCGTCACACAGAGAACAAAGACACTTAAAAGGAGATAAAGAAATCAGAGAGGCAGGCAAGATGCAGTGAAACACTTATTGTAAACAATTCCCATAAAAAACTTCACAGGGTACCTTCAAAAGTCCAATAAATCCAATAAGGGATTGGAACGGACTAGTATTTGATTAGCATATTAGATTTAGAACTGAGCTTGGAGAAAATATTGACAAAGCCCAACACTTACTGTGAAACATTCAATCTAAAACTGACTGTTCTGTGGACAGGTCGAACTAATGATGACTGGTATTTGAGGAGTGTTTGAGTGGAAATAAGTGGAGTCCCAAATCTTTCCTCTATTTCAGCCTGAGATTGTTCAGCCTGAAGGAAAACACTCCCCTGTTACCTCTAAAGGCTGTTATATGAACCCCTCAGTGGTAGTTTCGGGTTTAACTGTGAAGTGAAGAGCATTGCTTATTACTTTCTTTTGCTAACAAGATTAGAGCTGGTCAAAGCTGGAAGCACACAATGCTCTACAGTACCTATTCGTTTCAGCCGCAGCAGCTGTAAAATGGGATAAATATGTTAGCAGGAGGTTTAGTAAAAAGAGCAACAAGGCCTCTGGCTACAGCCCAACTAGGAGGAGAGTGGAGGAGCATTCAGCAAGTGACAGGCTTCCCTCTTTAACCACCGCCCACACTATTCTCACGTTTAAATAGTACCAGAAAGACACTCACACACTCACTGCTAGCATGCATTTTATCTCTGACACACTGCCCAATTTTATGCAGCTTGTGTGTCTTTATTCTTGCAAAAAGGGAAAAAACAGGTAAAAGCAACATGTAACATTTTGTATGGATTTGTTATTTTTGTGTGGAAAAACACAATGTTGCTGTAAAGTTGAACATCAGCTAACTCTGCAGCTCTACCTCATAATTCAGGTCAACACAGTGGGTGTTTTTGTTGATGACAGCTGAAAATGTTTTAAAAATGTAATCTTTTTACAGTTAAGTTATGACTTTTAATGCAGTAAATTCCTGCAGTGGTAAAACTAGAAAACGTAAGCTCAAGGTTGTAAATAAGTGCACAAAATTAGCTCTGCATAAAAGTCTGTACTAAAGAAGTGAAAAACTAAACTATTTTTTTTCTGGGTGAAAGACAAATATAGATAGATATAAATAAAAGATATAAATACAAGACATAACTATATAAACAGATATACAACATGAAATGGAAAACACCCAGATATAAATGAAGTATTACTGCAGAAAAAGATGCAAAAGGAGGACATGCTGACAGGAAATACTGGAAACAGTCTCCCAGTTCCCACTTGGAAACAGAAAAGTAAAGAAGAGAAAGACTAAAGAAAACTGAACAGGCTAACTAGGCAGGCGGACTTTCATTCAGGAGGGCGGAGGACGGTGGTACAGAGTTGTCAGGGAGATGTTTCAGTACTTTGTGAACACCAGTGTCTCGGTCTACAGTTTGAGTCCAATTAGGAGGGTATGTGCACTGAATTCAGCTGTCACGTTTCTATCCGACGATGGTTCAGTATGAAAAGGCTAATCTGTGGGAACGCAGAAAGGAGCTGCACGGCCCAAGACAAAAACAACTGGAACAGAGTGGATTAGAGAGAGGACAGTGTTTCCCAGCAGCATTTTTACAGCAAAGGAAAAGAGACTAATGGAGGGCAGGGCTGCAGTTTGAATTGGAAAAAAAACATTAATTTGATCAATCTAACATTGAAAGTAATATGATCAAACCAGTACTTTTTTCACCCGTTTGACCTGGGAGCTCAAGTTCTTTCCTGGTTATAAACTACACACAGTAAGCAAAATATATAGAATGAAGTGTTAAGTAGATTGAAAAAACAAACAAAAAAAAAAACATTTTCACCAGGAACTAGTGAATCTTACCAGAACTCATGTTCATATGAAGTTAATGGAAAGACATGAGCGGAGTTAAACAGATGCAAATTTGCTGGTGGGGTGAAGTGAAGACATTTCCATACAAACTGAAAATGTTTAATGTGTGTTTAATGCTAAATGTGACAGGAGCGGAAAAATCAGAAACTAGAGGAATAGGACTGGAAAACTGGAGTTCCTGCAAAGTTTGAAAACAAATGTGACACGTAGAGTTCCCCAACGTCTACATGCTCCCACTAGCTTATATTGTAGCATCTACATAATCTGATCAACCATAATTATGTAGTCGACAAAGATTTACATGATATCACCAAGTGACTATGGTCCCCATACAATCCCTAAGGAAGTGGAAACAAATGTATTGATCGCATGGGCCAAACTTGTATCCAGTTAATCAGGATGAAATTGAAATTGACTTCAACCCCAACCAAGAGCTTTGGGAAGACCTGGAACGCTACAGAGAGCACATCCCTGCAGCCAGGTCCCAAAATCTTATGGAGGGCAATCCCAGAATAGTGGAGGCTGTTACAGCGGCAGCATGGTTTTGGAAGGATATGTTTAACAAATCACATATGAATGTTCTGCCCCCGCAAATTCCACTGTCATGGCATTAACAGTCACATCCCAATTCATTAGTCCAGATAATTGAAGGCAGTTCAGACCAGGACTGAACCCAACAGGCAAACATGAAGCAGAGGACAGCACTGACCAGAGCCCAAGAACAACTGGAAGAAGAATCAACCCTGGAAACCCACACAAGCTGTCAGGATGAGAGGACAGAGACACTTTCAAAACAGAAGAGGGAGGAGACAGAGCTGCAGCTGAGATGTGAAGCAGGATGCCATTGAGTCTTGCCAAAGAGACACTGAAAAACTGGATCACAACACCAACTGACTCAGCTACTGTTCAGCTGTCAGACTGCTAACACAAACAGACAGCTGGGTTTGTGGCTGGCATGGATACAGATAGAAGACAAGATTCGCAGGGGAACACACTCACAGCAAGGAAACATGCTCGAGTGGTTGAGAAGGGAGGGAGTGACGAAACTCTTCTTTTCGCATCAAAGCCAGTTTAACCCAAAGATTTAGACTGAATTAATTTTGTTTCTTACAATTGAGTCTGTGTTTTGGGGGGGTATCCAGTGAAAGCTTCCTTTAACCCTTTCTTTTTAAGTCAGTTCTTTAAGAGGAGGCACGTTTGAGGCAAGCAGCACAGTAAAGGGAAGATGAAGCACAGGGGATGCACAGGATCACCTTTGTGTGTACAGTAATTCAAATGCACATTAGCGCTAACGAGAAGCTACAGGTTTACCATCCGTTGGGTGGTTTAACCCACCCAGTTTTGTGCACCAGTGTGGTTTGTGCTTTCCCATCTATACAATTACCAGTTTTCCCATGATGCCATCCACACTGGCCTGAAGGCATTGAGAGGCAAATTAAAATCATTCAGCTGGATTAGTGGAGTTTACCCCAGGGTGCCTTTAAGTTTCAAATTAAAACATTCTTCCTTTTCACCAAGTATAGTTTTGCTCTTATAAACTCACAATGTCATAATTCTCTATGGATTAATAATAGTCTAACTAAAAATGGTAAATTGACATAAAATCCACAAAGAAAACATATGTATACACACATATACAAGTCATATGTATATTGAGTAAGCGTCAAACTCTTTTCCCAATTAATTTCTAGACCTGGGCCTGCACTATTCTGAATTACATCAGTGCAGCAATTGTATTACTCCATTATTTCTCTTACCATGTTACTTTGCTCCCTGACATAGGGATATCCGATCACAATCATTTGAATCAGGGACGCATTTTTTAACTGATCTGTATCAGCTATATGTATAGCCTGATCTAATACTTTGTTTTATGTCAGCTGTCACACATGTTTTTACTCTCAAGCTTTAATGCAAACCAAGCAATGAGAGCAGCCGTCATCAACTCTCATCTCTCTGACTCTCCTACACACTGCTCACACATTTTCCCCTCAATAGATTGCAGAGCTATTCAATTGTCAAGCATATAAATTGGATTGATTTGAATAACTTAAATCTACTATCTAGGACTTCCCTAATCTGACAACATGTCTTTACACATTTAATTGTGCAGCAATTCAGTCTTCTAATTTGGTGATGCAAACTAGGAAGAAATTAGGAGAGCTTGTTTAAATGCAACAGATCTTCATATTAATGCAGCAGAATTGGCATCAGACTGAATAAAGGAATGACTCAATATTAAAACAATTAATTGTGCATCCCCACAGCCTCCATGCAGGATTCCAAAATGGTCTGTGTGACATCTTTACAAGCCCTGGGGCCTATTTCACAAAAGCAATTTGCAAGCCATGTTTGTGCACAGATTACAAACGCACAAATGTCACAAATAATTGTTGCTAGCAAATTGCAGATACATTTGTACATTGTGGGTCTCACATGCTCATGCATATGTTGCAAGTATGGCTTCTATTTATTTTGACACATTCTGTAAATAAAACAAGACAACTTGTATTGCACATGTGTGCTCTAGGTTTGGGTGTAAACATTAAATCAGTGAAACACAAAAACATAATAACTGTTAGCATAATAAATGCTTTGACTCACCGGGTCTGCAGCGTAAGCCGTCAGCAGCCAGCTCCTGTCCCTCAGGACACACACAGGTGTACTTGGGGGAGTGTTTGTTGATTTGCGGCGCAGGCAGACACATGTAGCTACAGCCTCCGTTTACACCTTTCTCTGCGCACCAGTTAGTACCTGCACAGAAAAGTCAACAGTTCTGATTACTTAGACAAACATAAAACCTGCTAATTAAAACCACACTGAGCAATATTTAACTTATTAACACTGAATCAATCAAATACCACATAGGATTAAGCCAGTGCTGGAAGAGGCCGATATCTCATATCACCTTCTCCACCAACCTCTTCTGCTCTGTCAGATACATTTACTTTGTAGAACTTCTCATGTGTTTGCTAAAACACTGAACTTTCAAGCACAACTTATTAAACTCCAAATGTTGATAACTAGTAAGCAGACAAGATTGTTTTGTCTGTTACATTGGTATCACCTATTGGCTCCTTCCTTCAATAAATCTCAAATTATATCTCTAAATGATGTCAGTGGCCATTAGACCTGTGTCAATTATGACTGCATGATTACAGCTAAAAAAATGATCATTATCATTAGTACTCCCTGTACCTGAATCATGTGTAATTACAGTAATTTCTGATTAACTCTCTCTTCATTAAGTCAATGCAGCAGCTACTGTACCAAAAAAAAACAAAACAAAAAAAACTTGAGGTTGCTGTGATGTCACTGAGCCTGCAGGACTCAGATGAACAACATTTTCCACCTCAACAACCATTAATGTATGTCCATTCCTCCTGCCTCTCCCAGCAGACTCTTACCCGACAGCTGGATCAGCTCGTGGTACACTATGATGTCTTGGGGGTCATTCAGGTTGCTGGCCAGCGTCACCACGTCAGAGCCGGTGAACTTGTTTGCGCCGTAGATGGCTTTATTTTCACCATCTGTCCAGAAGACTCGATCCTGGAGAGAGGAAAGAAAATTCTAGCTCATTTTAATAACTATAATGCTGACACAGCTGTTTCAGAGGCCATTCAGCAAAGAAAGGAAAACTATCAGGTTGTTACACTTATTTTGGCTTTAATGATTATCTTTGGTTAGTTGGCACCATAAGCCCTGCCCTCCATTGTTGCCATGGTTACCTTCAGTAGACAACTGCCAGCTAATCAGAAACAAGAATTTCAGTGGATATGGTATTAATATTTATATATTGTAAATACAATAATCCTCATCACTACAATCAATTCTTTCTTCAGCAACAGAGACTTTTACAGAAATCTTTTAAAAGTTTAAAAAATGCATGCAAGATATTTGATTATTTTCTTCAGTCAGATGTTCAGAAGATTTTCCCTCACAAATGGGTGCATAAGGACTTGTAGAATATAAATACTGTGCAAAATGGGGATGCAGAGATTCTACATCACAAATTCAACCATCTGTGTTCCTAAGACCATCTGTGTGGCGTTCCTGTACAGCACTTTGGAGGGGGCCACCTTTCAATCACATTCACGTCTCTCCTTGGATTTTCTGGTCGCTCTCTGCTTAGGTTTTCTCAGCCTTGGCATCTTTAATTGCTCATGTTAACATGTTTATCCCTAAAAACACTGAACTTCTTGTGCAGCTGAGGATTGTTCCTATGAGGGAACTACAAGACTGCAAGAGATCAGAGCAGTGAACAGGACTGGACAGGTTTGATCACACTTCTATCAGCTCGGAAAAAGCAGCAAAATGTCAACTGTTACTAATTGTTATGGTTACTATAAGAAGTGTTAGTGCATGCAGTTTAATTGAAATCACTTTGTTAAAATCGTGCATCAATGTTCAGATATGAGCTGTACCTCAAGCACAGTGCCTGCCTGTGAATAAATGTGTCATCTGTCTGAGTGAGAGTGAGTGGGTGGGTGTAGGTGAGTTAGAGAGACAGCCGGAGAGCCTCATGCCCATGGTTCTATGATTCAGAAAGATGTCAAAGACACAGTACTGATATATGAAGAATGCAGCCTATATACGCAGATATAATTGTTAGTACAAATATATATCGTTACATTAGCACAATATGATGCAGAGTAAAGGTTTGGACTTTTGAGTCCAATTTCTTTACTGGGTTTTCTTGCACCCTCAATTTCCTTTTACTTATTTTTGAACCAGAAACTGAAATATTTTCACTACATACATACACCATGTCTCACATACATGGTTCGTCTTGACAGCAAAAAAATACACATATTGGACAATTGAGTAAATGCAAAAGACACAATGAACATGTACACTATGGCTTGATTTGCATTTGCTAGGCAACCACCCACGAGAATGCAAATTCTTTAGTATTGTGTAGTACAGTACCAACGCTCATCAAAAAAGTTTGCCTTCCTAATTTTAACGAGATTAAGAATGAAAAGAAAGTACAACCAATCCGAGCCTAAAAATATTTCTTCTAGGTGCAGTGGGTTCTTGTAAATGTCATTAGGAGCACTAGGAGGAGCCAGATGAACTTGATTTTCCATCTCATGTACTACTGTCAGGATATAGTCAACGTTTCAGCAAATATGACAAAAACGTTTATTCTTTCATAAAAGTTACCTACTGCAGCTTTAGAGAACTTGCAATCCTAGTACCTTATTGCATCTTAAACACTACAATAGGTGTTGGCTTTTGGCCTGTGCCACACCACTAAATACAACGTGTATAATGTTATCTCCAGACTGTCAACACCAAGTGACACAGACAAGGCCAAATCAGTGATATAATCAGATAAACAATCACAACACATCTACCACCTTAACTGTCAGAGAGAATATAACAGCAGCTGTACCTCAAAGACAGTGAGAGCGAAGGGATGAGCCAGGTAGTCTGGAGACTGCAGTACTTTCTTTCTGTTGTCTCCGTTCAGGTCGACGCTACAGAGCATGTGGAGCTTAGAGTCAACCCAGTACAACCTGCCTTTGATCAGATCTGGGAAGAAGATGAAGGGTATGAAAAAACAATAGAGGAGAAGGTGAGAAACGATAGGGAGGTGGGGATGGGAGAAATAACAGGAGGATGGATTATAAGCGGGGGAAAAGACGATACAGTGCAGAAAAAGACAGGAGGGAAGGAATAATTTATCAAGGTGAGTGACAAAAAGAAAGGAGTGGTACATGGGTGAAGACCAGATGAACATTAAATAAAAGGGTGTTTACACAGGACACAAAACCAGGGAGTTGAATGAAGAATACAGGGATGAAAGAAGAAGAGTAAAGAAAGAAGATGAGGCATGGCGGGCAGAGATAGGGAGAATAGAAGAGGGAAAAAAAAAAAATCAATACAACATTTCATTAACAAGGACAGATCGATGGTTTTTCCAATGTTGAGGATGCAAGTACAGGAAGAGAAAGAAGGCTAAATAAAGGAGAACACTGGATTATATGATCTGGTCGGGTGTTAGATTAAAAAAAGAACCCACTTATTATTTAGATATCCACCAGTAATGTTCATTGTATTCCAGGAGTGGAGTTGTTTCAGTGACACAAGGTTTTAATGAACACCTGGGGGAGATGCAGTGTCCATTCTTTTTAAACTTAGTAATTTTTAAATAAAAAAAAAAAAAAAATGCACTGAGCAGGAGTTATAAAAGAGGTTGAAGCATTTAAAAGAAGTTCATGTGGCAGTTTGGAACAGAAGCACTGAAAAAAATATGGCTTACAAATTAGATCTAAGCACTAAACTGTCGAGCTAGGGTTTGGCCATATGACCTAAAAATACAATTACACCAGATTAACAATGTGAATTGATTTTTTTCCTCAAAAACAAAAAAAGACACCATATGTTTGCCGATGTGAAAAATCTCAGGATCTGTAATGTCGTATCACTGAGGCCACTTTCACGCATATGGAATGTGGCTTTTAAGCCCAAGCAGCTGTATAGCACTGCAATATAACATTTGTGGGGTTTTTTTGTTTTGTAAATTCAAATTAATCAGTTAATCAGTCAGCTAAGGTGAAAGTGCTTAAAGCGGTTGAAGAGTCGATTAAGGGGTTAAACCCTGCAAGTATAAGCACTGAAAGACATTGAAGTGAAGTTAAAACAGATGCAGTAAATAAAATTGTGGCAGATGGAATTTAAACACTGCAAGCAGCTGTCAATGTCAGTAAAAGTCTAACTGCTGAAAATCAGCGTACATGTCCAGGGTGCAAAAATCCTTTAGACATAAAAAAATCTAGAAGATTATAGATTTACCATTTATCTGGTACAGAATTTTCCAAAAAGGACCTCCTGATTTTACCTCTGGCATTTGTAATTCATAAGACCACAGGCTGAAATAGACTGCACATTTCAAACTGTAAACAACACCACAACCTGCTTGAGGGATTACTTTTCCAGAATGCCTTTTGACCACCCAGAGAATTTATACAGTCAGCCACATTTATAAATGTGGCTGACTGTATAAATGACTTATTACCAGATGTTGGGTTGAGTCTGGCCACAAATCAGTGTAGCGTCATTAATTCATACATGCTCTTGTTCCTAATCTGTGGGAACTGAAATGTATGAAATATTGCTAATTCTGTCTTCAGTGATAAAAATACACAAAACTAAAATGAAACAAAAGCAGGCGACCCCACCAGCAGCAGTGTTAGTTGTTGGGTGGATCAGCAGTGAGATGAATGTGCAGTAATGATGTGGACATACTGTAGATTATTAATTTAAGTCAAGTCAAGACTGTGTGTGTGTGTGTGTGTGTGTGTGTCGGTGTGTTCCTACCCAGGGTGATTCCATTAGGCCACTGGATGTCTGACGCCACCAGAACCTGTCTGTCCACCCCGTTCATACCAGATTTCTCAATCTTGGCCGGCTCGCCCCAGTCAGACCAATACAGAAACCTACAGGACACACATACACACGCATAAAAACAAATCTGTGAATTTACGTGTCAGTTGGAGATAAAAGGTTTTCACCTGACATCGAAAGAAGCTTTCCACCCACCCAGACAGCGGATCCACAGCAATGGATGCTGGTTCTTTGAGGCCTCTGTTGAACAGAACCTTCTGTTTGGTCCCGTTGAAGTTGGCTACAGAAATGATTTTGGTGCCGAGATCAGACCAGTACAAGTTCTTATAGATCCAGTCCACAGCGATTCCCACAGGAGTCTGGACGTTGTCTATCACTTTGTTGTGTGTGCCGACTTCCCCTCGTTTGTCCAGCACAGTGCTGCGAGGAAAAAAAAACAGACAGTGTGACTACAATTTGAAGATTCAAAGCGGTTTAAAAGTTTGGGTCAGTTTTGGCGGTATTTGGCAAGTAAAATTTGACTTGATGATGGTGCTCGTTGAAAAAAAATCCGAGGATCACCAAACTCATAAATGGATGTGTGCAGACATCCATCTAAAGTTATCTAGAGTTATTTTATGGGTTGTGGGAAAACTTTAACCTGCTTTTCGTTTTAAAGGAAAGGTCTGAAAAGTCACCTGCCTCTGGGCACAATGAATGTTAGTTCCAAATTTCATCTTAACCCATCTTATAGTAGGAACAAAGTAGTGGACCAACTACCTGACCAACAAAATATCAAAACTGCTATCCGGAGAGCCACACTACTAGTGTGGCTACAAATGGCCTTGGATGCACTTTTAAAAAACAACCCACACTGAACATTATTTCAGTGTAAACAGGTTTTAATACTGACAATTATGTATGTTTCACATAAAAATCTAGTCGAGCAAACTTGAATGCAACTGTAGATCATCAGCCATCAAACCAGATGTATCTTTGTAAATGTGGGGACTTTGTTGTGTTCCTTCACCTGCTTGTGTGTGTATTTGGTGTGTGTAAACTACCTATAAATGGCCTTCTGGCCCAGGTCAGCCCAGAAAATCATCTGCTGGTTAAAGTCTGCATCCAGAGCCACTGTGTTCCTCTGCTGCTCTACAATCTGAGTGTACTCCTTTCTCTCCAGACCCAGGCGACGGATGTCGCGGCGGTTAGTGAAGATGAGGCAGGGCTCCTTACCTGAGGACAGAACACACTCGGTTAAATAAGAGAAAAGAAAGAAGAAGTCAATCTGACAACTCTTCATAATGTACCCTCATGTTCTGTTCCACTTGCTAATGCTTGAGACTTTCACACCTTTTAGACTTAAAGAATCTGATTGAATGGTCTATGTTTCAAACATGTTATAGAGTGGGGGCTCTTCTTTTATATTTGATTCCATCATATTCAGTAACCCAGTGACCAATTTGCTAGTAGCATATAATCAGAAACTATTAAGATTTGGACTATTCTGGTATGATAGAAGAGTAATTATGACAAATAAGGGTTAATAGGATCTGATGACAAATCATTTGGAACACTGAGGCTGAAGGATACAATGATGTCTTTGTCAACAAGCAACACAATAAAGTCTTTTTACTGCAGAAACACTCATACAGCATGTGATCACCAGACTAGAGGATGACATCATCTCTAGCTGAAAGTCAACTTCAGAGTCTTCCTGATGATATCTGAGAGCTGTCATTTAATGACAACCACACAAGATATTGGAGTTTAATTTCTGCAACTTGAGATTCTGAGCTTCTCTCACTGAGGACGTGTGAGTGTTTGTTCACTTTACACATTTAAATTGAGCTGAAAATACCTACCGCAATTTATACTTTACTCATTTCTGACCAACACTGGAAATAAACCTTAGAGAGAAAAATAGACTTTGGGAGCTTGTGATCTCTATGGCAGTGCATTGTCAGACAGAACAGTTTTAAATGTGCATTCATTTACTAAGACAAACCATTGATTTTTGGTTAATTTGGTCATTTCCCAGGACTTGTTCATGCCTTGAAATGTGCATCATACACTCAGTTAGCAGTTTAGTAACTTCACCTATCCCAAACTAAATCAGTCTAATACAACAGCTGTGAGAAATGCTACATTGGTGAAGGTTTTTGTTGGAAACAGCACCAAAAATGAAACTGTTGCAGTCAGTCTGGTGTGGCTCACTGCAGGGTGCTCAAACATATATCTGTACTATATAACTCTAGTCCACCTTGAGAGTTTTCTTGAGCTTAAATCAAGTTAAAAATCCTTTTGGCGGTTGTGTAAGGCTGAGAGGTGTAGAGGTGCAGTTGTTTTTCAGTTGTTGACTCACCAACAGCTTTGCAGACTCCGGTGGTCGGATCCATCTGGTAGCCGTTGTGGCATTCACACTTGTATCCTCCCTTCAGGTTGATGCAGATCTGACTGCAGATGCCAGGGTTCAGACACTCATTGATGTCTGTGCATAGAGAGACCGAGATGAAGAGAAGGGGAGGTGAGGAAGAGAAAACAGAGGGAATACAGCTGGTATCTGACATGTTTAATTAATCATGTCTGCTGAATGCTTCAGTTGGGGTAATCAGACGTTTGCACACGGCTCTGCTACAAAATCTATTGAAATCCTGTCTAGACCCAGTCTTTTTTAATCAAATTACACTTTTTTCAAAACAATTACTTTTCTGAAACATTCCCATGATTCCTATTGCATGAGATTGTACACTGATGTGAGCTTGGGATGCACAAAATGAAAATTAAACCCAACTATAATTGCTGCTGATGTTTTGCCAGAACACTCTTTAGCAAAAAGCTGCTCTCATCAGAATTAAATGGAAATACAAATGTTTTCAGGACTTTAGTGGTTATTTTACACTCGGGAGTAGATTAAGCGCCTCTGTGCAACCAGTGGGGTTCATTCCAGATGGGATTACACACATTTCCCAATATCCAGAGCGGTGTTTGAGGCCAAGATTGGCTCAATAACAACTGTGTCAGATCAGTGCCTCCTGAAAATAGAAAATCCAATCACATTACACACTAAACCGTTCAGAGGCCAGAAGAGCACAATGAGAACGTGCATCAGCCTTAAGCGAAATATCTCTAAGTCCCAACACCAGTATACAGTATGTCTGACCCAGCCTGTTGCATTATAGGTTTCTAAGAAAGACAAAAATAGTCAAAAATCTTCAGACTGACAGTCTCTCTGCATGGTTTGAAAAGCAAACACCAAGACCAGAAAGACAACGTGCCAGTAGGACATTCCTTATTGTGGATTCATTTTGATTGAAAAGTAGTTCAGACAGAAATTTCTGCTTCAAACATCACTCAAACAATTGAGGTGCACTGCGGCCAAGAAACAAAAGCATGTCAGAAAACTACTGAGTGGTGGTGTTTGGTTTTAGGTTTTTTTTTTTCAAAACACTGAATGGCATCAGAGTCTTAAAAATACGGTAATACTGAAAATATTGCAGATGTTTAGCTTTCACTAAAACTGATTAAACCAAGTTCATGCCGATAATCATCAACATGAAGGAAAGAGAACAAACAAAGAAGGTGTGGAGTTAAAATAAAAACATTTCATTTTTTTTCCTCCATGGATGTGACATATTCTACAGAGACAGGCAATGTCAGTATGGCTATAAACGGATCCTTTTCACTGTATTTTTGCTGGGAAACACCAGCATGCTTTGGGTATGGTTTGACGCTAGGTGCATGAGAAAAGACTGTTCGCAAGAGAACAACAATGGCAGTTGCCAAAGAGGTTAGCGTAGATGCTGCTAGCATCAGTTATGTCAGAACAGGAGTGTATTTCTTCACTGAAACGAAAGCAAAAAACGGCACTGAAGGTTTTTCACTCTTCTCCAGACTGACTTCAGTAAGAGTTTGACTATGTTATATGGCACGTTCATCTGATAGGTTGAAGTCTGCTTGCGATAGATGTTGATAGACAGAGAGTTCTTCCAATCACCTGCCCAGTATTATTTGAAAGTTCTTGCCCTTTTCCAATGAGAGCCTCCCAAATGGTTCTGTGTGACCACAGTTAGCTTGAGGTCTTTATGGCTCAGCTCAGTTCCTAGTAACTGAGACCTGACCACAGATCCAATTATATTCAGTCTAATCATTTCAGGTCCTGTCCTGGGTGAACATGCAGGGCTTCATCAACATCAGAGGAGATAAATGCAAATAGGGAGTGTGAACTGTAAAGTGAAGGAAAAATGGCATGTATTGCTGCTCTTTTCAACTGCTCTTTAATTGGTGGAGCATCACTCACGCTGCTGCCGGTGCTCTGTCTGTGTGGACCCTCTATTCAGACCAGATCTAACTGTCCTCAGGCCCTTTTTGGAGTGGGCATCTTACGTTTTCAAAATAATTAATATATCCCTGTTGGGTTCAGGGAGGTTTTCCTTGGGTCCATTTCAAAATTTTGGATGTCCCAAAATGATGCCTGAGAAATGGCTTCATCCATTGGTAAAGTCTGTGGCAAGTTATGAAGTAATGTTGACCTCTTTTTTTTAACATTGAAGCTACCTACCTCCACAGGTCTTGTGGTCTATGAGCTGAAGTCCAGGTGTGCAGTCACACTCAAAGCCAATCACCATGTCTTTGCAGATGTGAGAGCAGCCGCCGTTGTTCAGGAGACACTCGTTTAGATCTGAAGCACATGAAGAACAGCTTTGCTATAATATCTTAGAACAGTTATCATGCAAGCGAGCCACAAACTGTAGATACCATTTAAAATAGTAATTCTGTTGCACTGAATCAGTTAAAACCTATAAAACACAACATCTGAGATTTCTGGTTTTATCCAGACATCAATGGTTTAGTCAAGAGGCCACAAAAGAGGGGTGGTACAAAGACACAGTCTGGATTCAAACTGATGCTGTTGAAGAAGTCGGGGTTAGGGTCCAATAAACATAATTTAACCCTGAAGTATTATAAAAAGGTGACATTTTCTGATGCCTTTTGTGTGCTGTAAGATTAAACAGCGTTAAGGATGTTAGCAGGTGTTAGTAATCCTGATCAGATGTATTTTAAAGTTACACAGCAAAGATTAAAGAGCATTTATTGTTGCATTTGAGTAAATCATTTCTCAACAAGGCAACTCCTTTTGGCTGCTTGGATTAGTTATCTCTTTCTTTCAGTCATTAGACTCATTATACAGAGCTCATGACCTTAGGAAAGGGCTGGAGAGAAATCTAAAAAAATGCGCATTTCTATATTTTGTTATCTAAAACTGCCCGGGTATGAAGGAAAAGAGGCAGAAAAAGACCCAAAAGTTAAATCTGCTCTTGGACACAACAAATATCGTAGCTCAGGAAGCAAAGTGCACCCCAATGTTAAATATGATGAGATACAAACAAAGTTTAAAATAATTCAACTCAGAGTGGTCTAGTTAAAAAGAACAAGTCTTTAACTTTTGACAAGATAGCAGCAAGTTCTTTTATTGGAGAATTTACAAAAGATACACTGTTTCACTTTGTACTGCCTGCTAAAACCTTCTACTCACCATGTTCTTTGATAAAAAAATGCAAGTTCCCTTCTCTCACTTCAACAGAACAGACAGTGCTTATTTAGCTCATCTCCATTTGTACAACACTACATTTAAAAAAAAATAATGTTCAGATCTTTTGGGTTGATCCATTAAATTCATCATATACATGAAATGATACTTCTTCTCTGACTAACTGTACTTGTAGTACAATTCAGAGTCAGACGTTTAGTATTCCGATTGTGGAAAGCGTAATTGCTTTTGGCTGAATTCTTTGATCAATGACAGAATTTTTTAGAAGCAGCTCTCTCGCGTTGAACTGCAGACGCATAAAAGCTGCAAGAGGGGCGAGGAATGTAAAAATCCACACACCATCAGCCTAAATCTATGTGCAACAGAGAGGAACATCATCTCATGGACACTCCCCTGCCCAAAGGAAAAGACATCTGAACCTACAGAAAAGCAATGTGTCTGCTGAACAGTGCCTGAGAGACCTGTCTAAATGTTGGAGCTTCTTTATTGTTGGATTTGGTGTAGAGCATCAGTGCACAGACCCAGCATTCTGGAAAATCAAGCTCAGATATTTCCAGTTTCATGTTGCTGACATTTAGAGCTGCCAGCTGGGGAAGCACTACACTTTTTAACAAGTGACATTTGCAGATTACAGTAGACAAACACACTGTGGGTTGATCAGAGCTCAAACTACAAGATCATTCATATTCACACAGATTCTAGTGCAAATGTGCACATGTAATATGAATATACAAAAATCAAACATGTTGTTTAATCCTTGTGTGTTCTGTGGCTCAGTTAGGAGAACTGTGGCAATATTTTAATAATCTTCTTAAGCGTCATCTCCATCTGTCTTAAAACAAATCTTTCCTGCAAAGGCACACCACTGTACACCTCTTCAGTTATTACCTCAGACAGTATCCTAATTCATTTACTGTGCCCAGAAAATCACCACTAAGTGGCTTTCAGGCACTAAACCTGGCAACCTCACTGTGACTACAGGTCTTACAGGAAGCTGCACACAGTCACTGCTTCAGACTTCTTGCCAAAAAATAGTTCCAGCATGTATAGCAGGTAAATGTATACCTGTGGGGACAGAAAATGGCCATAGAGTGGGATGTTTTCCCCAGGAGGACAACCTTTGGTTTTAAGTTAAAACAAATGAGTGTGCTGCATCCCAATGATGTTTGTATAGATGAACTATCAGCACATTTTCCATTTCCACATAAACTGAATATTCTATAACATCTAAAACACTGTAAAAAAAAAAAATTAAGGAAATTTATCTTTCACAGAGCAGACGTAAATCTTTTGAATCGAAAGAAAATCATCACGGACAAATATACAGCGTTTCTGGATTGAGCTCTATTAGTAGTAAAAGATACCATTATAAAGATAACTTTTGAAGATAATATTCTTTTACTCACTGCATTCTTTAATGGGTTCGTCACTCCAGTCGGGACAGTCTCGAACCTTGTTGCACACTTTGCTCATCTCAATACACTCCCCGCTGCGACACTTGAACTTCTCTGGCCCGTTACACTGAGTCACTGTGGAGAAATTCAAAGAATTTTAAATGTCAAGGGCAGTCGCTGCTTACACACAACATTCTTTAGTATTTACATACAATACCTTCCTTGGAAATCCAATTACACAGCAAGCTACCAATGCATCATTGCATATCAGGATGTAACCTCTTTTACAGTTGTTGTCCTGTCTTTGAACTAAACTAAAGTTAAGTGCCTCCTGGATCTATCTCCGTACTTGGTGCAAAGACATGAGTAGCACTCCACAAGAACTTTAAACGTGCGAGAAAACAAGATAACAAAAGGTAACTAAAAAAAAAAAAAAATGTATAGCTACACTACATGTATTCAGATTTTGGAAAGGTTGGAAACAGTCTTTCAAGGATCAACTGATCCTTCACTGAAGTCACCAAAAAAGGTAGCTGCATCTTTAAAAACAACAATCTTTCAGCTGCGACAATCTGACACAAACTTGTCACTCTTCAGTGTGCTTTCAAAGCCATGTTTTATACCACAAGAGCAAAAACAAACATGGAAACAAGGGAGTTTTTGTTTTTTTTGGTTCTCTTTGGTACATTCATCCTCTTGATGAGCACACAAAAATAGAATGCATTAGGACACCCTGAAGTGGACTGTGACAGCATTAGATTGCTGAGAAAAAAGCCTTCTAAACACTTTGCTCCGGTACCTGAGCACAACCTGAGGGGATTCTGTTGAAAAACACAACTGGAAAAAGTGTAAAGACCATTTACATGCCCACAGCATCTACACCGACACACACCCACAGCTTCTGAACCTCAGGACAGCCTGAGGTGGAATATAAAAAAAAACAAAAAAAACAAGAAAAATCATGCTTCTTCCGGCATGGCCCTCCGGGTTATTAAAACAGTCATTTGTTAAGCTACACACACAAACACACACATACTGTTTTTGCAGTTGACTTCGTCTGATCCGTCGGTGCAGTCTCTGAAGCTGTTACACTGTCTGCTGCCCAGGATACAGTTTCCATCATCACATTTGAACTGATCCGGTCCACAGGTCCGTACAGCTGCCAACACACACACACATATCAATTTTAATATTCAGTTCAAATCTAAATCATTAAGCCCTTTATCAATTTAAAAAAGCCAAACATTCTCTGGTTCCAGCTTCTCAGGTGTGAGGATTTGCTGCTTTCCTCCGTTTTAGGTAATTCATAAATGAATGCTTTGGGTTTTGGACTGTTGGTTAGCTGACACTTAAAGTGGATAAGTGAAGATATATTATAAAGTAATTAATGTCAAATTAATGGAATCAGAGTGCAGCACATAATGGATCACTGCACCCACCGTATTTTTTGCAACTGAAAACATTTCCGAATGAAATCTGTATCTTTATGCGTTTCATCTGATTTACAACAAATCCTGTGAACATTACAATACTGGACACTTGCATGTGAAGGATACAGAAGTTAATCTGCTTTTATTTTTCCATTCTATACATTTGATTTCAGGGAAACATCACATCCCAAAACTCATCTCAAATAATCACAGAATCCTTCACTGACTCATTCAGTTATCTTAGCATTGAGTATTATCACTAAACAGGATACATATTGCTAATAAAACGGATACTAAACACACTTACAATAAAGAACTGTTTAAAAACTCAGATCATTCTGCCGTGGAAATAAAAAAAAAAAAAAATCCATGTGGTTATGATCTTAAAATGCTCCATTTCCAATGTGTTAGAGACAGCTGGTGTGTACATACGACAGTTGGCTTCATCACTGCTGTCCTTGCAGTCAGGGTCTCCATCACACCTCCACTTCTTGTGAATACACTCTCCTGAACGGCACTGCATCTCGCTGGATGAACACTTGGCTGGTGGCGTCGGGTGACGGCCGCAACGAGACGGAGACTCATCTGACTGGTCCTGAAGGGGACAGAGACAAGATGGTTCAGAGGGAAAGAGGATTTTATCATGCCTTGCCTGACTTATGGCTCCAAGATTTCTTGCTTTTGATGGGAAATGGATAGCTGTAATCTTAACGATAATTTGACCATATAGATGAGAATGATTCTCCACTGTGTTTTAGCCAACATTCAGTTTGTGAAAGATTTTCCATTTGCTGTTCACTTCCTGCCATCAACATTTGCTCTCTTTGAGCCATTTCCTAGCAGGGAGCCTTCAATTTAACTGAAGACTTTTACAGACCAGTTAGAAAGAAAAGTTTTGTCTAGTATAATTTAATATAATATAATTTAATCTAGAAATTTGTTGGACAGAACATAATTATAAAATACACACATTTAAAAAAAAACAGTGACAGAGTAAGAGTAGGACTAACACTCTGTAAAACCCCTATTTCTTGTTTTTACACTTAAATGTTTTTTACATATGAAACAAATGTTATACAGGGTGTTAATTAGTGAGCTTCAGAAGTGATGGTAGGTGAACTTTGTTACCTTTGGACAGAGCGAGGCTAGCAGTTTCCCTGTTTCCAGGTCTTTATACTAAGCTAACCAAACCAACTGTAGCTACTTATTCACCATAAAGATATAAACAATGCTATCAATCTTCTCACCTAAATCTTGGCAAGAAAGCAAATAAGCACATTTCCAAAGACATTGAAAAAACTATTCCTTCGTTTTTGTCAACTTGGTAATTTTCAGGATTTTTCCCACTGATTCCCCAATTTTCAAGCACTTCCCTTCTAGACATTTGGGAAACAAGAATCCAGCAAGAATGACAAAAAAGTTAATTTAACACATCATCTCAAACACAAAGTAATTTACTGGAAATCCCTGTAGCTGTTGTACAAGCTCCATAGCAGGTTGTAGAACAATCAGCCACATCTAGAGTCCATGGACAGCATCATAATGGTAGTTGATCAAAACTATGGGATGTATAGCTTATCAGTTTATTTCTGAAATTAGCAAATGGGCAGACACGTACCACGTCCAAATCTAAGAAACCAGCATGGTAAGACAGACCAGTTGACCATGAAGTGGATCTACTGTGCTACAGTATGTAGTCCGGTAAAACAACTACACATTTCCAGGGGGACTACAAGGGAGATGGAGTTAAACTTTACATCCAGGTTGTTCCTTTAAACTATTCAAGGACTTTGTAATACAATATCAGACATTTTAAGAGTTTCCCAGGCTTTGCACAGACAGCCACTGAAGGGAAGAGCAAACGTCACCAACAGAGGACCCAAACAAAGACACGCCATGGCCCACCCATGTTGTTTGATTGACAGGTGATCTGGGGGAGTGCAGGGCAGAGAGCTTTTAGGACTCAGATCTCACTGATGATTACCACTTTAATTAGAACTTAAACTGGGCGCTCAGACGGAATGGGATCAAGAGGAAGAGCAGGAAGTGTTTCTCACACTTTCATCAGCTCAGAAAGTCACTGACTCATGTGGGAGCAGATTAATGGAATGTGAGAACGTGTGTGTGTGTGTGTGTGTGTGTGTGTGTGTGTGTGTGTGTGTGTGTGTGTGTGTGTGTGTGTGTGTGTGTGTGTGTGTGTGTGTGTGTGTGTGTGTAGCTCCGTAACTGTTCACACTGACGCAGGACCAACTGCGTGTGAAAGGGAAGAACAATGACCTTCCCATTGAATGCTGCGTTTTAAAATATTTGTGGGTGTGAGCGCTTGCATCAGTTTCTTCATTTCCCTGCGAGGCGGTCACAGTGATAACCACACAGCCAATTAACAGCTCCCCAGCAAATCGCAGACTCAGTGGAACTTGTCCTGCCATGTGTGAAAAACGTGTTACGAGTGTCAAAGTCTCTGTGTGTGTGTGTGTGTGTGTGTGTGTGTGTGTGTGTGTGTGTGTGTGTGTGTGTGTGTGTGTGTGTGTGTGTGAGAGAGAGAGAGTGTGTGTGAGAGAGTGTGTGTGTGTGTGTGTGTGAGAGAGTGTGTGAGAGGCAGGTCAATAACCACAGGGTGTTGGGAAGATTTAACTTGCAGAACCAGTGTGTGCGTGCCCCAGGGAGATAATACAGGGCAGTTCATTATAGCGAGGCAAAATCTACTTAGAATATGAGAGGGAGTGCGTTTGTGGGTTTGTGTGTGCTGCCATGTGGGAAAAATCCCAACCAGATACTTTGAACTAGTATCTTCCTTGAAGTCCTACGGAACATCTTTTGGTATTTTATGTCATAAAATATAACTTTGACATTGAAACTCATTGTATTCTAAAAAGTAATGTATAATCTCTGTTGGGCATTTTTGTCTCTCTGCACATTTTTTAATTTTTTGTGTAATTCAAGTTAAAATCATTTCAAATAAATGAAAAACAAAAACTCAGAAAAGGAATGAAGTACAGAGTAAAGCAGTGAGGCTCAAGAGGGGGCAGATGATCTGCGGAATTTAGCTTCAACTCTAAATTCTACAGATATGGTTTCATATATTCAGAGAAAGCTTTTAAGAAAAACTTATAGCAATTTATCATGAATTACATGTTTGTTCTTCCTTTCTGTCACCACAATTTAAGCCTTAACCTTAAACTGAACCCTCTGCAAGAGGATACACTTGTCATGGCTAATTTTGCTGAAGTCTTTTGAGTCCAGACTTAAGACTAGAGGGGGCAGGGTTTTTATTGTCAAGACCCAGGAGCGCTAAAAAGATCTGCCCAAATTATTGACTTTTAAAACTTCTTAATAAAACATTTTATCACACTTTTCTTAAAGTAAAAGTTGCTTACATATCCCCTCTGAGAACTAGATTATTTGTAACTGGAGCAGTCTTTCAGCAGTGCTGAATAGCTTCTTTTGCATCTAGTTTAATAAATGTACCAGCATTTCAGAAAGAAGATAAAAGTGTGTCATTAACAGCCAGGACTGGATGGGGTTTAAATGCATTTTCCAAAGTTCTGATGAGTTTAAAGATTTTTATTCTGTAATGACTTATGTTTGGGCAATTTTTAAACATAAATCAGAATGTCTTAAGGGTTACTAATAACATCTTGAGGTTTTCATTTAAAAAGGTGCAGTACTTTGATTCAGTGTACTGTGTGTTAGACATGGATTGCTGCAATTCAGTGTATGCCCATCAGTGACTTCCACTCCTACATACATCTTCTTTCCAGTGTAGTGTAATCCGTAGTTACTGTCAACCATCCAATCAAACTGCCATTAAGAATTGTATGATTGAAACAAAAAGGGCATGGATACGACCATATCCAGGCCAAATTTCTGCTTCTATCACCGTCCTCTGATGGTGCAAGAATGCAATCTTTTAATTAGTGTTGTTCACAACTTGCAACTTGTAATCTGCTCTGAGTGTGTGTATATCTGACTTATCGTGTATGTGGTCTTTAATTGTGTTGGTTACCTGGCAGTCGACGTCGTCATCGCACACCCAGCTCGCCGGGATGCACGATGAGTTTCCACACTGGAACTCACTGGGACCGCAGGACGACGGAGCACACTCCACCTCATCAGAGCCGTCGCCACAGTCGTCCTCACCGTTGCACACAAAGTTCCGGGAGATGCAGCGTCCACTGGCGCATGTGAACTCGTTTGGAGCACAGGTGATGTTGCCTGGAGGCAATAGGGAGGGGAGGAAGAGAATGAGAGAGTGCTGTCAGGGGGTTAACAACTCATTAGCTAATTTAAAATAAAAAAACCCAACCATTTATCAACACACACACACACAGGATCATCACACAGGCCACTTTCATTATACGATAACATTTCTATGCTGTTTCACAAGAGTTAGTGTCACTCTCCAAATGGCAGGCAGGTCATCTGGAAACTGCACTCTTCATACTGATGAGGACACATATTTGGGTGCATCTACAGCTCAGGCCTTTAGCTGCTGATGCTGCTCATCGAGTTTTTGAGTGATGTCCTGGGTGTGCTTGTGTAGTACACAACTGAACCACTATATTTCCTAGTTGAGGTTTCTTTTTCCGATTCAGGAGTTTTTTTTTTTGTTTTGGTTTTTTTAACCAGGAACGCCGAACTGCTGCTAACGTTAGCTCAGCTTGTTTCTCTGATAACTTAAGATCCAGATCCTGATAACTAGAATCCTTCATCTGGTTAAAATGTATAGCTAAAAACAACCAAGACCTAAAAGTGTATGGTAAAAAAGGTGGCTTAAAACTGGATAAAAAGACAATTTATGACTTATGGCTTCTGTCAGACAACCACAATGCATGTGCAACAAGGATATGACACCATTGACAGGCAACCGGTGAAACGCACCATTACCTGAATAAGATGTAAAGATTGCTTTGGGTATGAACATTGTTGAAAACATTTGGGATAATGCAAGTACACAACTCAACATACAGATTTATTATTATTATTTAGCTGAAATGTCACATGTTATCTCTCTATGGTGCATAAAATCAAGTAAATTACCAACATTTGGAGTAGAATGGGTTGGTGGTTGCTCAGTGATGTGATGCTGTCAGAGGATGCCTATTTCAGATAAGTCAGTGTGTCACATTTCTGCCTGACTAGATGTGTTGTACAAGTTTAAGTGCTGTTAGTAAGAAGTGGAAATGTCAACAGCTCAGCCATGAAGGGGGACTGCTGAAGCAAGTACAAATCACTTGTCTCTAGCCAGACACCTGATTTTAGTGAGGTGGAAATCATCCTAAGAGGATCGTTTTGAGGTTTGTTTAAGTGGGAAAAGTAGATGTACTATTAATTGTTTACTCACCAAATTCAATAAGATATGGACACCTTGTTAAGCATATTCTAAAGGAGGTATTTGCTTTTATTCCAGAGTAACAGCTAATTGCACCTATGGTGGGGTTGGAATGTTATTCATTTTATCATGAATTTTAGATATGCCTTTATTTATAATTTGGTGACCAATGTGTGCACTTTGTAACTTTTTAACACTTGTATGTTACTGAAAGTCTGTCACTTTTGATTTATTTTTTTCCCCAAACACAGAGTTGCAAATAGCCTGGGGAAGGAAACAATAACCGTTCATCAGAAGCTTCATAGCGTGCGTTTGCATGGCCTAGCAGCAGCACTCAGATCACCATGCACCGTTCCAAACTCTGGTTGCATAATGTGAAGCACACTTAAGTTAAATGGTGAAGGAGTTGAAATGTGCCCATATACTTTTGAATGTAGCCCTTTTGCAACGCTGCACAAATAATTGTCATAACAGGCATATCGAGACCATGACTGTAACATGTCTGTATGTTTTCTACACTAGTGCTGGTAGGAGGGAGTGGGGGTTGAACATGACTGAAGGACGCGACTGGAGGATGACAGAATGGATGAGGTCAGTCATAAGATTTTGATTTGTGTTGGCCTGTGGCAGCTCACTTTAAGAGGTATCTGGGGTCACTGCCTTAAAAAGTGCATTGCATCACGCAGCAGTAAAACATCCTGCTACAGTCCAAGGACAACAGGGGTGTAGGTTTAATGTAAGCAAACAGGACAATTGACAAATGTCTCCTCCACTAAGGCAGCTCATTTCTCTGACTACGGTGATCTGCTGCTGTAGTATTGGTTAAAATATATACACTGATGGACAAATACACTATATACACATCTATCTGCACTGTTGTCAGCAGGGAGTAGCTGCTAGTACTCACTGTCATGTTATTTATGGATTTTTTTTAATTCTAGTTTAAATTTCCTCAATTTAATAATGTATACATCTCATCTAGTTTGGGAATGCCTCAGGTTTCCCCAGGAGGAGCTGAAAAACATTGCAGGGGAGAGGGAGGTCTGGAAAACCTTGCTCAACCTGCTGCCACCAACCCAGATAAGCAGCAGAAAATGGATAGATGGATGAAATTTACCAGCATGCAAACAGCCTGCTTCAGCGTTTTCTGTCAGATCCAATTATTTTAGTTTATAGTTTATCCAGGCAGAGCTTCATGCTCTGTGCAAAAAGCCGTTGGTGTGTTTATGCTGCACAGTATTTACTGTAGGATAACCAGCGGGAGGAGGAGAAGTAATTGATACACATATCCATGAAACTGTTTCAGTGCTTGAAAAAGTACAAGTCATTGGCTGTTACACTAAAGTGGTACTTGAATCCCTTCAGAGAAATTGCATCATTGCACTTTCTAAAGTAATAACAGTCTTGTGTATTGTGCAAAAAGTTGTCTGCACAATATGAATCAGGCAGAAGTGTATAGAGCACAACTGAATCAGGGGCTACAGGGAAGTTGGGTTGCTACAATGCATCCGTTTCTGTATTTAAATTCAGAGACCGCATCCAATGAAGTCTGCTTTTTAGAAACAAAGTCCAAGCCTTCCCCAAAAGCAGCCTAGAAATGTGGCCTTATTTTGCAGCTCTCTGTATCCCATAATCCATGGTACTAATAAGCAGGTTAATTGTTTACAGATGCGTTCAGGCGATTATAAACTCAAGGTCAGAAAGTATCTTTTGACCACATCATGGGTTATCATAGGCCTTCAAATGATCATCATTCACAAATGCATGACATGAACTGGACAAGTGAAAAAGCCACAGCAGGATGTGAATAATGGGAGGCAGGCATAAATTCCACTGGCTGTCCCTGAAAGCAACTTTGACATGTTAGTTCCAGGGCATTCCAGATACAAAGTTAGATGGACATAAACTGCAAATATAAAGTGACACAACCCTTACTGTAAACATGGATAATTATGGGCTTTCCTACTGCATTTGACATTTTGTCATTTTGCAGCAAATGCCTGGTAATAAACCCCGAAATTTGACTTCACAGTGACAAAAACTAAGAGGGCCTTTAGGTCCTCCTCAACTTTAAAGTTGGGCCATTTGGGGAGAAGGCAAAGGTTCAGCCTGGCCTCTGGGTCCTCTGAAACTACAGTATATGTCCAACACATGTACTGTACATGTAATTAAGTAGGATAAAAATGCTTCTGCCTGCAGTTAACACTGTTCTTTTCAACAAAAACATTTAATACTACCTACTCACTTCCTGTGCTACATGACTACAAAAATCAACATAAGTGTTTAAAGTTCCCCTCCAGTCAAAAATGTTTCTTGGTTTCAACTTATACTAGTTAGATATAGAAACTTGAAGCCACTAGTGCACTGAGAATGGACTTAGAAGTAGGAAACATCATCTGTCCAGCAGGAAAACTTTAGAAATAAAAAACATTTCCACATTCATAGATTCTGGATTTATGACGTAGAAGGAGTAGATGACTTTAAGGATTTTAATGTAGACACTGATCTTTAATCGCTACTCCTGGAATTAACTAAATGTTGTGTACTGTAACTAAAAATGATCGTTCTATATGCTGAGGCAAATATCCCTCCCATGTTAACGTGTGCATGACCACCTACCACAGTTGACTTCGTCCTCTCCACTGTCACAGTCCTTCTCTCCGTCACATTTCCAGAAGAAGGGGATACACTGATTGGAGCCCACTCCGCAGCTAAACTGATTCACACGACACGTCCTCATGTCTGCGTGGACAAAAAACACAAAAATTGATCATTGTTTCATTGTTGTTCTGTTTTCTATGAAAGCTCACCTTTCGCTGTTGCTTTGGGCAAAAGGAAACCCATTTAAGAGACACATTATTTAATGACATAGGAGAGTGTAAAATGGACTGTGTTGGAGCCAAAAAAAAAAAAAAAAAAAAAAGTTAATTGCCACCAACCAGGTTAATCTTTGCCAGGAATTAATCACTCAAATACACATAGCTTTACAAACCTTACAGCCTCCTCTACATCGTTTTGTGCAAGATGTCCATCAGACTGCTGCTGAGAAACCACTTTATTCTAAGTTTAAAGTACAAACTTTAAACTTATTGCAAAATAACTTTTGATTCCAAACCACATCAGAGTGAACAGTCATGAAAATCTACATGACTCTTTGATCTGGTCATTGTAAACCCATACACAAACTGTTTATGCATAAACCTTTAACCCCGGTTTGTAACTACACTATATCTAAGAAAACAGTGGGATGTTGAGACGTCACTGAACATCCAAGGAGATGATAAGACTCATCGTCGCACCACACTCAGGAATGTGTAGCTGTGTCTCAAAACAGGGATAAAAGGGACATGGCCTCTTTGATTTGTCACCTCATTTGAGCCTTTACTTACCACTGTATGTGACTGCTGCAAGTCCATTCATTGATGACTGAATAAACCTTACAGTAAGACAAAATCCTACATTGTATGCTTCATTTAAAGAATAGCCACCACAGAACAGACTGCCCTGTAGCAAACGGTTTAAAAAAAAAAAAAAAAGGTGTGTACTGCCTCTCTGATCCTCTGATTTTATTTCAAAAGGACAGTTTATCTGCATATTTGGAACTTCAAGGACACGGTCAAGCCTTTAGCTCTCATCACCAATTCAGATTTCCTGCTGAGGTCAAGCTTGGAATTTTCTGTTCATAAGCATCACACAGTTAACCTTTTAGGTACGTTTCTCAAGTGCATGCGGAGTATGCAAAAAGAAGCAAAAACAAAAATGTTCAAGCATTCCCACGTATAGGGCCATCACACAGCAGCAGTGGCTCTACTTGTTGCCTTTTGAGGGCGTCTTCCCCATGAAATCAGGTCCAAAAATAACCACGTCACAGCAAAACAGAATTTATGTTGGAAATAGTGACCAACTTTTGGCAGATTAATGGTGATGTTGAGCTACCAGTTCAGAATAAAGATGTTTAACTGACGTCTAATGCTGAACATTATGTCCTCACTTGAATGCCCAGAAAATCTGAAAAGTGCAAGCTGTTACATAATCCAGTCTGCTGGATAAACAGCTGATGTCAGGAAACTGTATTTATTCAACAACGCCTTGGTTTCTTTCAGATAAACAGTGCAAATACTGTGCACATACTAGATAATCATTTAAATATATTTTTGTCAGAACAGATTGCCATCAGATAAGCTTTTGTGTTCACACGTGAGGGTTTTATTTTAGTGATATTACCAGTTTATTTTCTTTATAAAAGTTAGTTATAGTTCAATACCATGCATATTTTATTGATAAAAAAATAAATAAATTATAAAGAAATATAATTTGTCCTTAGGTTACACCCCAAGTTGACTCAACATTAATTTTCCCCAAACAGCACTTGTTACCACAGACATTTCAGTTTCAAGGCCTTTTTTTCCTCTTATCTGTGATCTTCCATTGTGGAAGCCATAACCAGCAGTGTTGGACATAAAACAGACTGTACTGTGATAAGGGCTGCTCATTGAAGCAGTAGATGCTAATGTGATACCTGAGTTTCAGTACCAACACTATAAACACCTTAATACTTTTTCCATTTAACAAAATAAACATTACTACCTAAGGCATCAATGTTAAATAAAATATAATTCAAATATCTCTCTCGATATAGATATATAGGCAGAAAAGTTGACAGTTCGGTTGCCATGGCGCTGCTGCGAGTGGCAGCCCTTTCAGCAGCTCCTAGTGTGCAGTGATCTTTTGACTTTTTATCATTTTTATTGATGTTTTTGCTTTTTTATATTCACATTTGTGCCTTGTCACATCTGATCAACTTCTATCCAATAGATATGGATATTTATTTACCCAAACTCGTTTATTCGAGAAAACAACTTCTCACGCTGAAGACAACGCCATTGTTGTTATTGTTTATATTCCACCATGTGCTGACGCGGTAGTCGCGTGTGACGTCATCCACTCCGCTGTAGCAGGACTACAAACACAGCACCCCGAGGCTCTGGTGTTAATCTCTGGGGACTTTAATCACGTGACTCTGGACACAACACTACCTGCTTTCTTCCAGTATGAACTGTTACACCAGGGGAAATAGGACTATTGACCTACTGTATGCAAACGTTAAGGACGCATACAGCGCCACCCCTCTGCCTGCACTGGGGAAAGCTGATCACAATCTGATTCTGCTTCAGCCTCAATATAAACCAAGAGTGAAGAGACAACAATGTGCTCATTCAGGAAGTGGTCTTTTGAGGCAGAGCAGGCTCTAAGACTGTTTTGGTAGTACGGACTGGGATGTACTGCAGGGTTCGCACTGTGAGGACATCGAGGAGGCTGTTGACTGTACCACTGACTACATCAACTTCTGTATGGATGTTGTTGTTCCTGTAAGAACTGTGCGCTGCTATGCAAACAACAAGCCCTGGATTACAAGTCATGTCAAGGGCCTTCTTAACCAGAAGAAGAGGGCCTTTAAAGAAGGAGATCAGCAGGAGCTTAGAGGTACAGAGGGAACTCAGAGTCCAGCTCAGAGAAGCGAAGGAGCAGTGCAGAAGGAAGCTGGAGCAGAAACTGCAGATCAACAGCATGCAAGAGGTGTGGGATGGGATGAAGATCATCACCGGCAGCAGCTCAAAGCGGGGGGCCCACATGGAGGGAGATACAGAAAGAGCAAACCTGATGAACCAATTCTTCAGCAGGTTCGACCACCCCATCCCGTTAACGCCTCAGGTCACCATACCCCCTTCTGCTGCTGTCTCTCTCTCGCTCCCCTCCCCTCCCCTCCCCTCCCCTCCCCTCCCCTCAGGAGCCACAGAGGAGCTGGTTGTCCCACCCACTATTACAGCAGCCCAGGTGTGTGGCGAGCTAATGAGGCTTCGTCCCAGCAAAGCAGCTGGTCCAGAGGGAATATCCCCTCGACTTTTGAAGGCCTGTGCGTTGGAGCTGGGACTCCCCCTACAGCACATCTTCAACCTGAGCTTGGAACAGGGGAGGGTCCCTAGACAGTGGAAGACATCCTGCATCATCCCAATCCCAAATAAACCACATCCTGGTGAGCTAAATGACTTCAGACCGGTCGCCCTGACATCACATGTGATGAAGACCATGGAACGGCTGCTGCTACACCACCTGAGGCCACAGGTCCTCCACGCCCTTGACCCACTGCAGTTTGCCTACCAGGAGAAGGTGGGAGTAGGAGATGCCATTGTGTACCTGATGCACAGATCCCTTTCTCACCTGGATAGGGGAAACGGTGCTGTGAGAATTACATTTCTGGACTTTTCCAGCGCCTTTAATACCATCCAGCCTCGACTTCTGCAATACAAACTAGCAGACATGGGAGTAGACTCACATCTGGTGGCATGGATAATGGACTACCTAACAGACAGACCCAAGTATGTGCGACTGAGGGACTGCAGGTCTGACACTGTGGTCAGTAGCACGGGAGCGCCGCAAGGGACCGTGCTCTCTCCGGTCCTGTTCACCCTGTACACGTCAGACAAATATAACTCAGTCCTGTCACGTGCAAAAGTTCGCAGATGACACGGCTATTGTGGGCTGTATCAGGAATGACCAGGAGGAGGAGTACAGGAAACTCATTCAGGACTTTGTCACATGGTGTGACTCCAACCACCTGCGCATTAACACCACCAAAACCAAGGAGATGGTGGTGGACCTCAGAAGGCCCAGGGCTCACCCGGAACCTGTGACCATCAACGGTGAGGAGTTGGTACAGACATACAAATACCTGGGAGTACACCCGGATGATAGGCTGGACCGGACTGCCAACACAGACGCCCTGTGCAGAAGAGGTCAGAGCCGGTTATACTTCCTCAGAAGGCTGGCGTCCTTCAACATCTGCAAAAAACTGCTGCAGATATTCTATCAGACTGTTGTGGCGAGCGCCCTCTTCTATGCAGTAGTGTGCTGGGGAGGCAGCATTAAGAAGAAGGATGCCTCCCGTCTGGACAAACTGGTGAGGAAGGCGGGCTCTGTGTTGGGCACAGAGCTGGACAGACATCTGTGGCAGAGCAAAGGGCGCTGAACAGGCTCCTGTCAATCATGGACAATCCACTGCACCATCTACAGGCAGAGGAGCAGCTTCAGCAACAGGCTGCTGTCACTGTCCTGTTCCACTGAAAGACTGAAGAGATCGTTCCTCCCCCACGCCATCAGGCTCTTCAACTCCACCCAGGGGAGGAAAACTCTAAACTCCAATATGTCTGCCCTTTAGTTAACTATACCAACTGACGCAGTGCACCCTGCATTATGTGACCACTGACTGACTGACTGACACTACTTATGCACCTTAGGCCTTTCAGGCACTGGATTTGACCATGCACCTTAGGACACTAGCCCCATGCTCGTTATTTAGCTATTTATTCTACTTTATTCTATTATTAGTTCTTCTAAATTGGCCTCCTCCTCTTATTATTATTAGTTTGTGGATACTGCTGGAAACTGAATTTCCCCTTGGGGGGGTCGGTCGGTCGGTCCTCTAACAACATTACAATGCACCAGTAACAAGCAGGGAAGATGACTGCTAGCCAATGTAAACGTGGATGTAAATAATGCACATTTCAAAATATGAGAAATCTAATTTGAAAATGTATTATAAAAAAGGGCAGAGATTAATTCAACACATTTGTTACACTTAAAAAATACTGAAGCCCTATGAAAGCTAACATTTATTTGATAAATGATAGAGTTTTCTCAGTCCCTTAAAAGTTGACACTGAAGACAAATATTATCACCTGACAGCAACAGTGTGAACCTGAGTAAACAAACCACAGATGGCCAACTAAAACCCAGGTTGTAACCAGAGAACTAATGGAGGACTCTGACATCCTGGTTGTCTTTTTAAATCAATGACTAAGTGCAGCTCACTTCCTTAATTCAACACTAACGCAAGAAAACTGACGTAAGAACGACCACAGCGACGTCACACGACAACAGGAGACACACACGTGCACACTTACTTTAGATTCCATTCCCTGTTGCCAAGTCATGTGCAACAGCTGGTCAAAGAGTACAGTGATATAACAGCTATAGTAGCTGGGTTGACCTGCACGTACACCACTACAGCTATGACTGGAACTTAACACAACCTTGTCACACAGACACGCATATCAGAAAGTTGCCAAGTCTAAAGAGGAAAAGATCAAATGGCACAGCATGACTTTCAGTCATTCAACTTCTCAGCAGGCAACTTCTTTAATGTAGAAGTTCAAAAACGTGGATTAGAAAGGTATGGAGGAGAAATATAACCAGAAATAAAAGGTTAAAAAGCTAAAGTAGTTAATATGCAAAACCCTTTAGAGTGCATTTGCAAGGATTTACGAGTGAGATGCCGCCACACTAATGGCTTGTCTGCTTCCGCCTACAACCCAGATTAATCTGTTAGTCAGATTCATTTGTTATGCAGAGTTGGGATCGATCAGACCTCATATCAGATGCCGATACTGACCTAATTCACATATCAAATATCGGACTGACGTCACCAATCCATGTACTGACCCAAATTCAATAGTCCAATGGTTTGATGAATTATGTAATAATGCAATTTTAAAAGGCATACTATGCAAGATTTTTACCTTAATATAACAGCTTTGAAGTCATTTCGATGGTAAACGAACTCGTAGTATAGCGAATCATCCTGATAGCAAAGCAGGAGAGGGACACCGTTGGCAGAACCAGCAATGCAAGTCTGAAAGGTGGCGCCCCGCCAAATCTCGCAAGAGTCACAAACTGCTTTACGGCGCAACGTCACATACATCGGCGACATAAGAAGCAGCCTCAATGGAAGACACTAGCAGGCATTCACTCAGACGTTACCTTGTCAGTAGACATCTTCGGAGTCTATCTTTGCCTGTTCGATGTCCGACACTTCCATCCTACTGAACATGTACCGGTATACAGGGGGGAGGGGATCAGGCCGTGAGTGCAGAGACGCAGTGCAGAGTGGTATTTACGACATGTGGTATTTAACGTTAAATACAAGTACTCTGCAGCGACTCTAGGGGTAGCGGTTTGACAAAATAGTATACCTTTAAGCCCAGTAGTCAAACAGTTCTACAAAGATATCCAGTGATCCCGATACTTTGTCTCCCCGAGTTAGACGTTAGAAGGATGGACTAACTCAAGGCTGAAAAGGTGAGAAACATTCATAAGAGACACAGAACAGAGGTTTTTGAGGATAATACAAATTCCTCCACAAAGTTTTGACCCGATGCGTACTGGGATGAACCAACCAACCATCCATGGTCTGGGATATTAATGTAACATTAGAATAGAAATACATTTTGACATCCGTATTTTTCACTCCATTGTCTAGGCTTATCCAGCAGCTGCTTTTTTTTGGGCACTGTACCTACTTTATTTTGTCTTTCTAACACTGCAGAAACATGGGAAGGTCTTGGCAACACCACACAGCCAACGGCTCTGAATAACTCCGATGCTTTAACGACTCCCCAAACTGCACTGCTCTTATTTTGGCAGCACTGCACCAGATTCCAAATCCAAGAATGCAGGAGGGATTTGCCCTAAGTAAGACGTAGCGTTGTTTTCTTTTCTGCCAGGGGTAAAGGAATTATTTTTGTATCGTTTTCAGGCTTGTGCACTCAACCTGCTGTGTTGACACACTGCAGCATAAACCAGAGAAGACTGCTCTGTGAAAAAACTCAGAGCTGGAGTATAACCCTGTCACGCACACCTGAAAGCCTCTGCTGCCCTGGCAAATATCACCTCAAACACCGATGAAGTCTGGATAACTTGCAGTTTCTACTTTATATTCAGGGTCTGGCTAAAGAACTGGCTGCATTTCTCTTTGTTCTTACTCTTCCATTTTTTCTCTCCTCACTGTAAGGTGGTTTTGGACTTCACACAACAAAACTCCTGCTAGAGTTTCCCCCCAAAAAACCCCAAGACCTTCGATGTTAAGAATCTTCCATACCATGTCATGTCTTCAATACCATTATTTTGGAACAGGAGCAGTCATCTATTAGTGTTCATCATGTGGTACTTCTATTAAAGTGGGTACAGTCTGAGGACAGTCAGTCAGCTAAGGGTTTAGTAAAATACTGTCATCATTTGTGACAAATAAATGATATCCAAAAACTTTAAACCAACACCCATAGTTCCATGTTATGCTCTAAACAGATCTACTGAGTAATCTTCTATTGGTCTAGAGTACACCAGAGTAGTGCATTGTTTAACTATTTATTGTCATGATGAATTCATATTTTCTATAGATTTTGTAGATTTATATTGGTGTGTCCTACTGCATGTCTTGACTGCTTTGCACTTTTGAAGTCTATTTAACAAGTTGCACCAACAGTTTAGTGAGAAAAATGAGCTTGTGCTTCACTGAGGATCTTTGACATTGTCTGTGGCAGGGTGGCAACTTCAGTTGACAGTTAATCAAACTACTGTTAACGCTTTAGAGGTTACTCACATTGAAAATAGGAACACTGAATATAAAATGTGGTTTACATTTTCATTTAGCTTATATTATTGAGTATTATGCACTGATATTTTTAACACATTTAAAAAAAGTCAAATACCAAGTACAACAAAGTACTCCTACACGTACACCCATTTGAGAAACACTGATATACCATATAGAGCGTAACATCACAAATAGACATTTGTCTTTATTATTTGTACAACATACAATATCTTCTATCCTTAGATCCTCAATTCAGACAAAATCCCTTTGTGTTGTTTCTTAGCATTTGATTATATTTTCTCTTTTTTGTGGAACACTGCCCATAGATTATCCTTCAACTTTTACTGTGTATGCTAACCATAGTTCACCAGTTCTCCTTTTGAAGTACAGCGTATTCATGTGCTCACTGTCACTTGTTAAATAAAATGCCTGATGAAGGTCTTTGTACTGAAGCCATTTAAGACATTTACTATGAGTAATTCAGTGTGCTGGGTTTTTTTCCCTCTTTATTTATGCTCTACTATACACTACTTTCTGATGTGCAAAGATGACTTATTTGATCTTTTAATACAAACATCAAAAATGTATTAGTTATGTTTCATTTCAGATTGCCATCAACTCATGCAGATGTTAAAGATTTATATGTTGCCTTGGCACACAATAAAGCTTTAGCACCTAAGAAAAAAACTATTTTATTCGTGAAATTGGTTAACAGTTGCTCACAGTTTATAGTCCTACTGCTAAGATATGAATAAAAATGTTCAAGTCTCAACCCTCCAGCAAGTCTTCTTTGTCCTTCACTGATACTGGTTTCATCTGGCAGTCTTGAAGTTGGGAATAGACATGAGGCTCTGTATTTACACTAGCAGGGATGAAAGACACTTTCTATCTCTCTTTAGTTGACTTCTAAAAAACATGCTTTAAGCATTCAGGAAGATTTCAGGAAACACAGTGAACATTAAACTAACAAGTGTTTGATGAAGTGCCTTAAACTTTCTCTGGTGTTTATCTGTGTACCTGAGGAGACGCCAAAGACCATTAGTCTTTGCAGCGGCATAGTGACGGTAGTGCAGACGAGAGATTCTCATTAAACGACGACTTTAGTATAAACACTTTTCATTGTCACTTATCTATAACAAGCACCTCCACAAAACCTCCCATCAAAGTTATACCATTTAAAGCCTCAGCAGCTCTCCTGACTTCCATTTAAAGAACTTATTTGACAGGGCTGCTCACAGGGGACTCCCCCTTACTGCTTTTAAGTGCCTTACTGCATTTCTGCAACAGTGAGACAGACACAGCAGGATGTCTATACAACGCACTCCGATGGTCAAAAATGTTTGGTTGCTAAGACAACTTGAATAGTAATCGGCTGTATGTCTTACCACAGTGGTGGAAGAAGTATTCAAAAACTTTACTTAAGTATACCACAATACAAAAACACTCCATTACAAGAACGGCCATCAAAACTTGACTTAAGCAAATAAGAATCATCCATCTATCCAAATCTATTAATACATAAGGTGAGCATGGGTTTTTAGATGTAAAACCTGATTCTGTAAGTAACTACAGCTGTCATAACTGTAGTGAGTAAAAGGTATAAAGTAGCATGGAATAAATAATGAAATAATCAAGTATTATGCCACTTTTCAAATTCATAAATACGCAAGAATGTAGAGTGTAATGACCAAATCAAATTCAAAATTTACAGTATATAAACGCTACAGACCACTTGAAGTAGTTGGCCTTATGATTCAGCAGAGGGCAATCCACTGTCTGAGTGGCCTGACCTATGGCATGCCCCATTGACCTGTCAGCAACGTAAGCTAGAAATGTTTTGTTGTCTAACACTGCAACAACAAATCTGCAGACTCACTTGCTAACATTAGCTTGCCACCCAGGACCTAAAAGGTCAAGAATTAATTTCCATGTACAAATTCGGTCCTTTTATTCATAAATGCAGTCCTAACACTTGTTTTACTGTACAGCAATACTCATGCATGGCTAACACTGAACTCAAACACAAGCAAATCTAATAGGGTTGAGCAAGTGCCCGGCTGAAACAAAGATCCAGTACATATAATGTACTCAATGTATAGTATCAAATGCGTAAAAAGTGTCAATATCTGTACTTGTAAATATTGCTTTATAATAAAAGAGTGATGATTCCTGTATAGAGGCTCCTTGTGTCTGTTGCATCTTTGTCATCCCCCAAGAGTGGCAAGCAAACACCTAATTGGAGCCTGCATCGGTTGGATCAACTGTTTTTAGGTCAGTTTGTCCTCAATGTTTATTGCTTTAGCCTGAACCTGTCACAGAGACTGCAGTAATTAAGGCTGCTCATAGTGACCGACCTCCTGTGGGACATGTGTACAAGCCCTGGATCCATACTTTAATGTTTTTTTTAAATGTCTGCCTTATTGTTAATAGGCTTTGTTGCTCTGCCAATCTCTGAATGAACCCATTTGTTCAAAGCAATTTATAAATAACTGAACGAGTAGCTCACCTATGTACCGCACGATTCTCAGGTGGCAGATACAGAAGGAATAACAATCAATCACCTTGCAGCATGCAACGTATTTACTGAACACTAAAAAGAATTCACTTGCGGGGCTTGTACTCAGAGCTCTGACTGTGTCATATCGACAAAACCGCCAAACACAGACACAATGTCAATTTTAGATGTTATTGTTTGGACCTTGTTTGATGCCCGAGAAAGATAATTGCACTTGTTGATGTTTGGCGTGGATTTAATGCTACTTTTGATATTTTCCATTTTTCTTAATTTCACATTCCATGAAAACAATAACTGCTCACACCTTTTTTTAAATAGGATTTATCAAAATCTCAGAACATAACTAAGGCTGGACTGAATAAAAGGATAATAAGAATTTGATAGCTTCACACATTAAGAGGGTTCTTCTTTGGCAGCTGACTGAGGTTGGAGTTTCTCACAACCACATAAACGCATTAATAGAGTATCTGAAAGCACCTGTGTTCTGTGCACTATAGAACAATAAATTCAACCAAGATTAACCTATCTGCCCACCAGTGCTGAGATTAGGGTCAGGGGTATACAGGGGTATACAGGTGTAGCTGGGTTACGGGGTAGTCTTAAGAGGTTAAGCTTACAGATATAAAACATGTCCTGAAATGGCAAGTTTCAAGTCTTTACAAGTGGATTTTTACAGTGCACTGCAATGAATAACTCAGTGACTGCCTGAAAGTTCTCAAGTTCGTCTTGGGAAGCAGTAACGTAAACTTTGTCATTTGTAGTAATTTGATTAGAACTGTAACATCAGTAAGGTTCTTCAAAAATATCTTAGAAGTTTCTCTCATCACTTAATAATGAACTAAATCTGACTTGAATTCTGCATGAGGTTCAGAGACAAAATCATCTACTCACGGCATATTTCTACGCTCTCGTCGGACCCGTCCTCGCAGTCTGGCTCCCCATCACAGTGCCATCGCTTCGGGACACATTGGCCGTTGCGACACACAAAATCCACCTCTGCACAGGTCTTTCTAACTGAATTGGGAGAGAAAAGAGATGGATTCATTAAAAACAGGAGAGGAAAGAGAGACAGACTTCATGTTCTTTAATGAAATCTAACAGAAATAGTGACACATGAATAATGGGTGAGGAAGGGGGAAAGACCAAAGCCATACTTGCACTCCTCATGAATATGAATTACAGTATACCCAACCTCAACTCACCAGCCTCTTTCGTTATCAGTTAAAAAGGTGACTAAATGAACTATAGAATTTAAAATTTCAAATAAATAAATCAGAATAGACAAAAAGACCAATTTAGGAATTACCTTGATGGTATAGTTAACATTACTCTCCATGGTAATGGCTGCTTATGTAGATACAGTGGCCTGTAGGTTCTTTAAACTTTTTTTTTTTTAATTTTATGTTACTTAATCATTGAATGATGTCTGATTGGAATTTGAGGGGTTCAAGCCGACTGGAATAGGAGATATTGACATGCCATATGCAGATGCAGTGGCTGTCCTTCAAAACTGAACTGAAACTGCCGTAAGGTGATCCTCTAAATTGTTTATTTAGAGCACCATCCACCATACATGTTGGTGTTTTTGAACAACAAAAAGACAGAGCTCTGTCAATTTTTTAATATATCCAAATTGCACAGAGAGATGAGTTGTCTTCGACATTTCTCTCTTTGTCCAGTGTAACACCAGCATGCACAGAAAATTAACCAACCACCAAGAGATTCTTTGTTGTTGTTCAGCCTGCTTGGAAAATTAACTACAGCTGAGTAAATAAACCTGTGACGGTACATAGCTGCAGAATCAAAAAGGTCTCCAACTAAACTGCTCAGGTCCTACAGCTTATTAGGATATATTAATTTTGCAAGATCTAATTACATTATAGGCTCTTGCAATTTGAATTATAACTTAAAAAATAAAAAAACGACTGATATTCTACCTCCAGGTTACTAGGATCTTGTGCCAACAGAAAAAAGACAAACAAGATGAAACTATTCTGCTGAAATAAATGGTTTAACGCAAACTTGAGAAAGTATTCCTGATGGTCTGTCAGGAAAAGAGAAGATGGAATGTTTCAAGATGTTTAAGGGATTTCAAAACAGTCTATAAACACAACACAAACCCCTGAACTCTCTGCACCTTCATGTCCACACAGGGCTTGAGTGTCTCCTTGAGGCCTCTCCTCAGTCTCTCTGACCAGAATACAAATATGAACCTGAGAAACAACCAAACTCCAATTTGAGCCATGGCAGCAGCAATTCGCAGTGGGCCTCATTATCAGCCTCCTTTTATGAATTCATTTTGGATTCTCATCTTTCACACGTCCTTGTGTGTCAGTTCTGTCGGGTTGAAAAGTTAAAGCAACTCTGATCTCCCAGTGATGGAATAACAGAACAAATGCAACATAATATCAGCGGCTGGGAGAGAGGGCGAAGGAGTGAAACTGCTAATGGTAACAGTGAAGTGATGATGGACTAAAACAGATTGTGGCCATCAAAGTCACTGATCTGCTCCTGTTTTGATTTGACGCAAACTCTACATCCTCCATGTTTACCTCTTCTCTGAATAAATGTAATATAATGTACACTTCCACTACACCAATTCCATCAGTACATGGTCAGGTAGTCATGCCTTTAAAATTGCATTGCAGTAACTGCTGTGGAAATGTACATTACACTGAATTCATGTAATTAATCTCTTACCACCTTCACCTTTTCCCGCAAAAAATCCTGTATATTTATATCTGAAGGGGGTCTTCTGGTTATCAGGATTGTTCCCTCCTTATCGCCCTGCAGTACGATCTGTTCTTTTTCTCCCCCTCCACCCTTTGCTTTCTGCCCGTTTCTTCACTCATTTCCTTCACTGGTTCTTTCCTCCCTTCCTCATGGTCTCATATGACCCAGTTAGAGGAGGGACAAAAGAAAATCAAGAAAGATCGGGCGCACACACACACACACACACACACACACACACGCGCGCTCTATCTGCTACCTTCCCATCACCAGGTCACTCGGTCCCAGGGGACGCTGGGAAGATTCCTGGTAGGGCCAAGCTAATCTGATGGGTTCTGAATTTCGTGTGACATCTATGTGTGTAAATGTAAAGCAGTGAGAACATGTCATCCATTCTATACGGTCAATGGGCAACCAAAACATACTGTTAGTCTGCATAACAATTGAATATAAACAAAGCAGGCTTTCCCAAGGTTTATCAGTGATGTAAGAACTATGAAACCATAGTTTCAGCCCTCAAGATGATATTTAATGCTGCTGAAACACAGCAAAGCTATACAGAAGATGCTGTAATTCGAATGTTAACATTTGTATTAGTAAGTAAACTCAATGTGCTTTACAAGAAATTGCATGTGCAAACACGAGGGATGGACATCGTTAAGATTTTAATAGTACTACTACACTTACTGATACGGGTATTCCTATCGGTTCTTTTTGTCATTTTTCAAGAGATAACACAAAAAGGATTAAGAACAGAATATAAAATCAAGTACATAGCCTTTTCTTTACTACAGGTCTCTTTGAGATTATGAGACTTTAAATGCTCTGACATTATTGCACCCATATTAAGCTTAACCATCAGCTGGCTAATGGTTACTTTTAATTACTAATTCACGTTTGTATAATTGAGTTAGCTCGTCTCTTGTTGCCCCATCCACCTCATGTATGCAATCAGCCTAGAGTCCAGTCAGAGTTATGAGCTTGAACATGTGATGTAATGTTACTTTCACTAGAAATTTGGAAAGGTCGATCAGTTTCCAACCTTACAGGCAAATGACTTGTTGCATCTGTGGCAACGAGCATTGGCCGCAATCCACGTAGATTCTACGGAAGTGTAACCAGACCTTTTAGCGCCTCTCAGTCTCACAACCAGGGTGTGTATGTGCATGTGTGAGAGACAGGCAGAGAAAGCTTGCCCCGCCCTACGCTACAGGTTCTAAGAAAGCTCTCCTCTGGGTTGGCAGTAGCAAAAATGCGTCAGACAAATGTGTTCATTTCTCCATAGTCATTTGTAAGAACTTGACAGTTTATAGACTAAATTAATCTGGAAAAAGAAATCAATAGATTAGCTACCAAATAAATTATCTTTAGAGTCCTACAACAATGGAGGAAAATGATTCCATTGTTGGTTGCATTACAGAGCAGTCATAGCCAACTTCAGTTGTGTTTATCTGGCAAACACCACAGCACTGGGAGTCGTATGTATCGATGCTCACGTCAAATTGAACTTGGGTGACGGTGACAAGCAGATTATCTTATGGAAATGCCTTGAATTGATTATTCAAATTCTTTGCTGAAACTTGTTGCTGCTTAACAGATATATGCATCCATTTTGGCATAAAGCTGCTGCTTAACAGATATATGCATCCATTTTGGCATAAAGCTGGCGGTAATGAACGGGGGCTTTCAGAGTAAAATTCGCTATTCTGTGGCGCTCCATGAAATGTTTGGTTACAACCAAATGCAGTGCCAGAGCTAGTAACTGCAGAAAAACACTACTGGCACATGCCCTACCAATGTAAAAAGTTAATCTGGCACCCTGTGAGGTGACCTTTCAAGACACGACTCAGACTCCATTTCCAATTTCATTTACATATTGTTCACTCTGGCAGGAAAACATGCTTAATTGTATCCAAGATAGATTGTCATCCATTCACCCACACTCCATCAAAGGCCACATTAACAGTGTAAATATAATACATTTCCAGCCCACACCGGGCACAGGAGCACTGGAAATGGCAACAGGTGTTAACAAAAAGGCAGTGTGTTAAAGGATAATGCTGCATTCACATTCACAGACATATTCTGGATGGAACAGGTCCGACAAAATGACAAAATAAAATAATTTTGTGTATATTATTATATACAATTATTTAACTATTAGCTCCTCATTGTACAGATCACCCATGTTTTATTCCTTGTGTGAGGGAGCAACGCAAGGGAGGGGGAACATCTTACATTGACTCGATGAGAAGAACCTTAATCGACGCGCTCATTAGTTGGATAGTTGCACAATGGGGATGAAGACATGGTGGGTTCAGACAGGGACAGGAGAGGCGTGAAACTGAGGAAGAGGAGCGAGTTTGTAGCTAGTTAATTTTTAAGTAACTGTTAACGTACATACATCCATTGTATCAATTGTCTTGTTTTTGTGACATTGGAGTTGAAGTTATTTATTCCGTGTTTTGAACGACACTTTGGTGATGTTACACTTTTAAATTACAAGTCTCCTTGGTGGTTGTTCTGACACATTGAGAATCATTACCGCTTTTTTCAGAATCAGTTAACAGGCAACTGTTAAAATATATATAACATGAAAACGAGCCGACTATTGGCTTTATTTAACTACTACTAATCTTCAGTCTGGGGCAGCCCTAGTAGTATCCAGGTATAAACTGCATCGTGGAGTACGGCATCTACCATTACCGGTTTTCTCTGCTAGCCTTACTTATCCATCCATTAAAATAAGAAGGTAAGGAAAGAGAAACCACATTTCAGTGACTATGAAAGGTCTGGGGACCTGAGTGTTTTTCAGGAGAGACTCTGTCTAAAGTTCAGACAGTAATGACAGTGTCACAGATTGTGTCACACTGAGTGCCAATGTGGAACAATCATTCACAGACGTTACTTAACTGAACACAAACACTCCCTTGCAGTCCTGTGGTTTCATTTCAGTTCTCTTTATTATTTGTGTATATGCATGGTCTCCAGTGTTCTTCCATACTGGCATTCATGTTGTATGCAGTATGTCAGGCAGTATAGGTCAGTGATGGAGATGGCTGTAGGACGTGTGTGTGCTGTGTGACAGCAGTGTGTGTTTAGCGTCTCACCACAGGAGTTCTCATCACTGCCGTCGGCGCAGTCCTCATCTCCGTCACACTGCCAGACGGACGGGATGCAGCGACCGTTTCCACACTGAAACTGGCTGGCCTCACATTCCGTCTTAGTACCTACAGAGGAAGACAGACACAGAGGCGGTATGAGGGAAATTGAAGATAAGAGTCCCAAATGCTTTCATAATTATCATTTACTGTTTGTTTAGATGCAATTTGCTTTTTGTTTACTCCTAGCAGGGCTCCCTGCAGTGCTGTAACTTCAAATCTAATTGTTTTAAACAGAACTAGCTGGCACTCAGAGCAGATCTCAACTACCACTGAGCCACTGTGCAGACACACCAGCTCCACATGTTGAATTTCCACACAAAGTTCTTCTTGCCTTTCAACCAACTTGTTTCACATTTTTTAACTGTACATGAGGTGACTGTACCTCCGCTAACACCCCCCCCATTTAGGAATTGCAGTAAATTTCTTTGTAGAAACTTCCATCGTAGTCACTACTCATATTGGCTCTAAACTTTGTTATCTATGCAGCTCTATAAACACAATGGACAGGGCATAAAAACCCTTTCTCAAATGATAGCGTGTGCACATTGCTGAGGTCTGAACTGGCATGCCCTGTGTTTGCAACTTTAGATAAAGTGGCATCAATATTTTAGTAGAGAACGAAATCTCAGTGTCCTGAAAATGTCTACTTGGTTCCATCTGTTCCACTGTCACCTGAAGGACATCAGATGTACAAGAACTGAAGAAGAAAAGGTAGTAACCTAGTAGGGATTTCCATTCACAGAAGAACCTTATTTCTGACTTTGATTTGATGAAATCATTAGGCCGGTAGCTTTCTGAATTAAGTTAATCAAAAAAAAAAAAAAAAAAAAAAAAAAGATGAGAAGGAACAACAACAAACATGGGGTTCCACAGAAGAACCATCCACACACTGACAGTCTATTCATCAGTCAATGGACACAATGTTATCGGAAACAATTTTCAAAATTTAGTCATCAATTTGATTAAATATCTTAAAGTAATTTTTCAAGCAAGGGTCATCCTGATCATTACAACATATTTGTAAGGAACGATGAACCTGGTAATGTAGGATCACTTATTCAAGTGTGAAAAAGTACACTTTGTCTATCAACGATCAGTATAATTCAATTGCTGTCAGCTGAGGTAAGGACTCAGCCTTTCTACACAGGGTGCCCCCATCAAAGTCTGTTAAAGTAGGTTATTCCACAACAGGAAGACTTTTTCAATTAGGTTAAAAACAAAGTGCATATGTCGGCATTCGGCCAAAATTTGCTGGGAAAAAAAATGTAAAAAATCAGCTTTGGATATTGGTAAAAATCCAATAATGGGTAGGGAAGTGGTATGTGTAATTTGTAATGTGTAAGGAGATCAGACTTGGATGAAGAGGCGCAAAACTGAATGCAGGAGACTAGAAAAAGGTAGTGTGTACGCTAAGGGTACAATTTACAACAGTGCCCGTCTCTGAAGTGAAGCAGCCAGGACCACAGGCAATCGCTCACCAAGTGCAGTTAAAGTTGACTAGTCACTATCCCATGTGATATAATCAAATTAAGAGTGCCACCCCTGCAAGATTCATACATAAACTGAGCCAGAAAGGATCAAATGCCTTATTCAGGTGAATATTTAAGATCAATAATTCAAAATCTTGAATTGGGCTAGGTGGTCAATAGAGCCCCACAAGGTGGATTGATTCATAATTTTAATACAGAATCATCAAATAAGTTGAATTTAATATCAAGGTTGGAGGTTAAATTGAAAACAGATTAATCGATTAAGACAGCCCCACCTTGCTTAGTAGCCTGATCAGCATTAATCTACGTTAGATTAGCATTACCAATGACTGTTTAATGTCTACTCGGGGCCAGAGTTTCAAATGTTGTGGGTAATGCCAATCCCATTACCAGTGTGTTGTTTTTTCATCCCTATCAGCAGCAATAGCAGAGGCATGCAGGCGGCCAGCAGGACTACCGATAGGGCTAGCAAGGGTCAAAACCTTGTTTGCAGTCAGGGGACCCTTCTGACACCGCTGAACAGGGATAAACTCTGAAAGGCCTGTTACAAAGCCTGTATCTGAAGCTATCTGGAGAGGCTTTTCTAACTGATGAGACACCCTACCTGCAAAGGCACAACCGTTAGCTCAGGAAACAAGCAAGGTTGCCACAGCTTTGGCTGACAAGAGACTACGCTTGAAGACGAGCCTAAGATGAGAGCTAAACTAACAGGGCAGCAACAGAGGCTAAGATTAATGCTACAATTGGTTCGAAAATAAAAAGTAGCAAGTGTATCCGAATTAAATTCTCCATTTGGTGAATACTGAAACAGTGTTCCCAGGTACTGTTGAAAGAAGTGAAACTAAAGTAGAAATAAAACTGTCCCTACATTTATTTCCCCTTCAACAAGAAAAACTGGATTTCCAGACTCTGTACTACAAAGTAGTTTTTGCAGTGTAGTGCTCCAGTGCAGTCATACTGGAGGTAGTGCCGGCTCCAGGTCTTAAAATAACACCGTCTGACCTTGACGCTCCTTCTAGTCTGGACTGTGTGTCTATCCAGGTGGGTAAATGGAGCACACAGTGCTGATAGCAGCCGAGGATAGGTCGCACATCCAACTGAATCGCTTGTGCCATTGAGAGGTCAACTACTTTTCATTAAAAAAAAAAAAAAGGTTTGTTAAAACTTCAGCGGTGGTTGCCAAAATAATAATATCAATAAAAAAATAAAATAAAAACGTTCAGATATTTACACAAGAATGATATATTTCTTGTCTGGATGGAAAGTCTGTAAAAACGGCTTTTAGTCACTGAATTGCCACTATGAAAGAAACTGTTTAAAGTGGGTCAGCAGCTGCTTTGGGGAGAGAAACAACTCCCACTGATATGATTTGAACCTGAAGAGCTTCCGGCCTTTAACTGAAGCAGCAACACATGACTGAAGATAAAGTTATAAAATCTATGGTTCTGCACTTACTACGTAGCTGTGGCCAGTTAGGAACCTCTGTCATATTGGCAAGGTGACCGGCCTTTATCTGATGTTCAATATAAAGCTAACAGCACCTCTGCTCTCTCAGTGAAACAATATTTTATTTCTTAAAATGTGAATTACATTTTTTTGTACATATGCGTTTATACTGCACCGAGTTGTGTGAGAGTAGGGATGGGGCCGATCCGATCCAGTATCGATATCGGGACCGATACCAGCGTAATTCATGGATCGGAAATTTTCGATCCAACCTGCAGAGATTTCCGATCCCAGACCGATGTCTGCGCTTTAACGTTGTCTGCTGAAATGACTCCAGGAGTGATTCCTGCCAGCTAGTCTGCTAGCAGGAAGCTCCCCCACGTCGTACAACACTACGAATGCAATCAAACATTTTTAAAAAAAAGGACCACACGAAAGAGCACAAGGATTTTTTAGCCAGGGGGCAGAAAGACAAAAGGAGCTGTCAGGAATCATTGTGTGTGTAAGATCTTTTCTGACCTTATACTTACCTAAAGTTGCCTTTTGGGACATACATGCATACATACGTACATAAACTTGCCTGTTGAGGAGTTTATTTCAGCCTCATAAAATCAACAATAATGATAATATTAAAGCAAACAGAGCTCTGGTATTGGAATAGTATCAGTATCGGCAGATATCCAAAATCGGGATCGGAAGTGAAAAAATGTGGATAGGTGCATCCCTATGTGAGAGTTGGATGTTTTGCCAGTCTGGACAGCTAGTTTTGGATTAATTCGTGGAGGCACCGACATGCAAAGAACAAAAACATCTTGGACATTCAGCTTTGTGGTTTGTGGTTATTTTGAGACTAGGTTTTTAGTAAGTTTACTGCACCACCCCTCACTTAAACGGCATTTTTGAAATAAAACCAACATACGACAACATGTCTTTTTGGCCTATTTTGTGCTGTGTGTGCAAGACGTAATGTAACTCAAAACAATGTGCGAGAATCAGGTCCAGAGTTTATGTGAAAATGACTCAACTAGGCTGAGAATTAACTCAAATTTTTTTTGCCGTAATGGTTTGGTTTTAGTGATAGGCAACTAGAAGCATTAATCCCCATCACATATTTTTACTGAAAACGGGCCAATAACAATTGGTGGCTGATCAATGTGGACATCCTTAGATTAAACAAACACAATGAGGTAATAACAGCAAACAGCAAAAAAAGTGAAGCTAGACAAATGCTGAACAGGAAAGGTCCTTGAAAGTGTTTTCATTTTTGGCTACGCCTGATACGAGTCCACTAATTTCACAGCACGGGAGGAGGTGAACACACAGCCAACAGTGCCAACAGCCTGCAGACTTCCATTCAACCAAGACTACGCCAGCTGTACCTCCACTACAGTCATGCTACAGAATAGAGAGTGCGTTGACCTTTCATCCGCATTACCATTTCAATCACCACAATCAAAGCATAATGGATCATAGCGAACCTACCTGCATTCTAATCAGAACAAATGGAGCACATCAACCCATCTAACAAATAATCACTGACATACAGACAGATAATAGGGAGAGGGACACAAAACCGTTCTTCAAGTACTCTCACAGCTCAGGAAAACCTCCTTCCTGAATAGGAAAGCTCATACTCACACAATGTTACCTTCTGACCTGTGAGATACAGCCAACTGTTGGCTTGCATCAGTAACTAACAGTGCTACAGCCAACGACTGCCTGGTGCTGCTACTAATGCTGGGGGGGGGGGTTTCTTACCATTTTGTCTATTTTAGTTGAATAATTGCTTTAAAAAAATCCCACAATACAACAGCTTATGTGTTCCCAACAAAAGTAAAAACAGAAATTCATTGTTTTTAAATGGGAATGAGGAAAAAAGCTGCAAATCCTCACATTGGACAAGAAACTTTAAAAAAGGCATTGTCATGATAAATTGCTTAATACAGAGCAATTTCTTTTCTGATCATCAACTACTTTATTAAACCCCATTTTTCCATCAATCTTGTTTACTGCAACTGGTTGCTCAAATTTCTGAGCCAGTGTACACATACAGTGTTTCACATGTTGCAAATGGGCAACGTATTTAATGACGATACAAGTGCCTGGTTTCCACCAACAATGAAACAGCAGTCAGTCATTACCAGAGACTATGACGTTGGAGCTACACAGGGAATTACAGGGACAAACAAGTTTAAATATGGAGTCAAATAGGGCAAGAATAGTCCAATTTCTCCTGCATTTTTCTTCAAGTATAATGTAATGTTTTGTAGAATGGTTTTGTTTCCTTGAAATCTGAGCAAAACTAAAGCAGGGAAACAGTTCTTAACACTGTCTGCATAGCTATGACATCATTTTGGACAATATTAAAGTCTGTTGTCTACACAGCACACTTCCCTAGACTCCATGGTAACAAACACATGGACAGAATCCAGGAAGTTTGGCTTTAATGTGAGGAATTAGTGTGAGTGTTAGCAGCCATATTCTACTGATAAAATTACCCTATTCATTAATAATCTAAAAAACAGAAGAAAAACAAAACTGACCAAGACATTTCCTGGGAAAAAAGGAAACACACAAATGAGTCAAGGAATGGCATAAATCTTCTTAACTTCTGCTTTTTATACTAGAAGAAATGCATGCAGTGGGTTGAAACATTTAATGAAATGTTTAAAAATCATGGCCAAACCAAATGCATTAACTGTAGTACAGTTTCCCCACTGTTAATGTAAGCTGGGCCTTGTCCAGCACCTTGTTGTGATTCTACAGTGATCTAGGTTTGAGACACACTTGGTCTTGCAATTTTGAGCAGTTTGCTGTGGTGCCAGAACAATTGGTAACCAGCCCAATGGTCTACAGAAGCAATCTACACCTCTTATTTGCCAAAATCCTACAACACAGGGAGAGTAAAGAAACTCTTTATCCCACAATAACCTAGATAACTTAAGGGTTATATCATGGATACAGACAAACACAAGTAAAGATGAAAAGTGAATGAAATGTTAATACACGGAGGAAGAAGTTTCCCCAGATTTGAGTGTCAAAAGAAAAGTTGGAAAGCACAGACTCAACATTTGTTTCTGCTTTACTGACAGAATGACCAATCATAAAGAGAACAGGTGAGGTTGAACACAAATGACTGAAAGATTCCTCTATTGCTTAGAGAAAAATCTACCATACATATTTTCTTAATCAAATTATAGAATCCTTTTCTTATTTCCGAGGTAGTGTATAAACTACAAAACTGAAAATAAAACCGTAAACTGCCTTGGGGAAAATTAAACACCCGACTTTCCAAAGCCAGTCAGATACTGGTTACAAAAAACATTTTTTTCCTTTAAAAACCACTTCTGGAATGATACACAGATAAGGCCACCAATTCAAGGCCCTGGCAAAGTTCTGTTAGAGAACATAATTCAACATTTGGCTAATTAAAACTTGGAGAAAAGGGTTCACAACGCTGGAGACTGCGTGGTGAAAAAGCAGTCTGGGCTTGTCCTATAATTTTAAAATCGCACTGGAAAGAGATCACCAAAGAGATAATGAAAATGTTTGGAACAGATTAGAAAGAACAGATCAATTGCGTCATTGTCAAATCATACCCTGGATAAATCTTAGATAAACTTTGGCACATAAGTTTCTTTCAAATCTTTCTGAAAGCCAGTTAGTGGTGTATATAATACATTTCTAATGTTTTGTCCACTCCATTTACATACACAAGGGGGATGAATGTAACTGCGTCTCAATATAATGAAGTCCAGACATACAACACCTCTAACTACAACCCAAAGCTGAATTAACACCTCTCTGATAACAATAACTGTCTAATTTATGGAAGACTGTTGTAGTGATTGCATTCCATTGTACAGGTGTACTTAATGAAGTGGCCACTGAGTGTATGTGCCTATCAAATGTAATCAATTACATGTGCTTGAAGAGAAAGCTCCTGTTCAGTTACTACACCGTGTTGCACGTGTCAACCCACTCACATTTTGGCCCCGAATCTTACATCTATCCAGTAGAGAATCAGACTTTACATGTTTGATCCCTACATTATTATTTCAACACCAAACAACCTGCATAAAAAGATCATTCCACAATAAGCCTGTATTCTACAAATGACATTTCATAACAAAATGTTAGTGTGAGCTCCACAGCATTTGGCATCTTTCACTTTTAAAAGCCACACACTGTCCTGCAAAAGCACAAACTCTAAAATATATAAGAAAAGACAGACGTACACACGCCAGTCATCATCATGAGTTGTTACATGAAGGAAACAGTTAACAGTAAAAGTCCTGACTCATCACAGCCTGACGTACATTTAATGCTGACTGAGCGAGCAGAGAGAGAGAGAGAGAGAAAAACACACACGCACCCACTGACTGCTTAGTCTTTTGATCACCAGAACTAACTTTAAGAAATGTCTTTCCATTTAACTAAAGAAGCCAGTTGTCAAATGGTAAATCATCTCTAAACAGCCATACAAGAACTTTATTTAAAATAGAAAATAAATAATAAAATGTTGCTTTAATTCTAATGAGAATGAGTAAACAAGAAATGTGACATTCAGTGCCAGCTTTCAGAACAGTTTGATTCTCTCCATTTTTCAGCTGGAGGTCTAAACAATGGAGTCATCTTTACAAAACAGCACGATCTTGGTGGACAGACATACGAGAGGTTCCAGACAAGTTGCAAATTAGTCTGAAACCTCTCAGTTCATATTTAATTTCCAATGGGGAAATATCAACGGGCACATACCCAAAATTTGTCTGGTTCCCAGGTTAGGACAGACATTCGGGGATCCTGAAACACTGAATAATAACACTAAAAATATGGAATCACCTGTTATAGTTCACCGATATATACCCAATTAAAAAAGTAGGCAGATTTACTGAAAAGGTATGTTTAGTTTCTGACATTTCCCTTAATAGCTCAATGTGTTTGCAAGGTTGAGCTCATTGAGAACAAACCGTGTACTTCACAATTTTGAATCTATGCTGTGGAGTTTTACTTTTCTGGATTCATCTTCAGGAAGTTTCCACACAGTAGAAGTAAGTCATTGAACCAGCACTTGAAAGTTGACAATTTGCATTATTTTTTTAGGTTACATTATTGTTGGGTGATAATGCAGAGAAAGTGTAGGCTGATTAAAAAAAAAAAAAAAAAGTCTGCTCAGTTTTACCTAATGATGTTAATGTAACTTTGGCACTTTGTAAGCACTCAGCAGCATTTCCTGGGGGACACCTGGTACTGAAATGAATAGAAACCAACAGCTGATTTGTTAGAGTAAAGTAAATGAGAAATGTAGAAACATGCTAAGCCAGTGTAACCAAGAACCAAAGTTGAAGGGAATGATGTATTCTGGTGTTTTGTTTCTTTAAGGGTGTAATCTCTTGGGTCACTACTCCAGTGTCAGTACAGAAACACATTGACGTGCTGTCTGGAAAAGTGCACACCCTGCACTTTGATCTAATCAGCACAATAACAGACTTCAATAGCAACCTAAGTCTACAAACATGAGTGTATTTTCCCTTTCCCTGCAGTCAGAATTTTTTTGCTGACATTTAAAAAGTCTAAAGTCTCCAAACTGTACACCGCTGCCACATTATTTGGACTGAGGAAGCTTTCGCCATGTTATCTTGTCAAAAAGGTATGAAAAATGCCACTGCTTCTTCAAAATCCTTCTCTGTGTGCATTTTTTGTTGTCACTTTGAATAAATTATTGCAAGATTAACTCTTGATGACTAAATAAGAACACAGCTGAGGATTTTGGAGAGCTAGGAGGCAGCAACAATTCTCCTGTGGCTGCAGGGTACCGTTTGGAAAGACCTCAAAATGTGAACTAAAAATGGTTTGATGAATCCAGTACCACAAAGAAAAACAGGTTTGTAAACTTTAAGGAAAAATGTTTGGGTCGGTTTTGGCTGCATTTTCTTAATTTCCCAGGGTATGGAGTTTGTCAATCAGCAAGACCATGTTGATTACTTGAAAAAAAATATATATATATATATTTTGATAATTTATTATCAAATATTACAACATATTTTAATATTTTAAATACTAAATTTTTCCTCAATGACTTTCAACTTTATCCGTTTTTTTTTTTCTGACAGTGGCTCGAGGACACATTCTTAAAATCGCTGTTATCCATGCAAACGTGTTGATTGTTTTAAATGTGATGAGGTCTATATTACTTTAAAGAGCCAATTACTTTGATACAGCTATTAACCGTAGGCATGAGTTTCAAATTACAGATTATTTGACATGATAATCATTCAGCTGCTGGAAGTCCCCGTGGCTTTTAAACCGTAGATTCAACAGGCGGGGAGCTGCAATGAACCATCCCAAAATAGATCATTGTGGGCCATATAAATGCTGTCACACTGGAGGTCATGGTAATGCAATTTTCCCCAGTAACAGAAATGGTTGCAGTGTACTCCTCCTCCTCCTCCTCCTCCTCCTCCTCCTCCTCCCCCCTCTGTCCACCACCCCGCCCACATCAAGAACCAAGCACCCCCCCCCCCCCATATAGCTGAGGATCTGGGTCTAGCGCTTGGTATCACAGTAACAGTGGAGGAAAAATACATCCATTTTAATCAGGCCAGCGTTGCCGCCGCCGCCGCTCTTGCAGCCATCTAATTTGCGTGACGTCTTGTTCAAATAGGCTCACACAATCTCAATCTGTGTGTGCGTGCGTGCGTGCGCATTTGGGTTTGGTTTGGAGCTGACAATGAGAAGGAGGTGGTGGTAGTGGTGGGTGTATGCTGTGTGGAGAGTATGTGCACATTATAAGCACTAGTTTTATTCACTGTTTCCCCCAAAGGCCATTTTCCACGGTAGGTAGGAATTCAAGAGACTGAAATGTGTGCAGACACAAGCAGCCAAACACAGCTCACCCAGCCTCTCTGAGCCCTTCTATAATTTAGCCTACGTGCAAACTGGTGCTGAAATGATTAGTAACTGCATTAGTAAAATGATGCCAAAGTTATGTAAATATTTTATGTACCTGGGACCAGAAAGGAACCGTAACAATGTCAGCAACAAGCCCTGACCCAGGACTGTTGCACTACACACCATTGTACTACAGTTATCTCCAAAAACTAAGACATTTCAGACACAGAACAGCCCATAAAATGAGTATGGGTAATAATAAGCTCACTGAACTGTTGCCAATTTTAGCAAGCTAAAAAAAAAAAAAAGGGAAAAAGCTATGTTAGGTGAGTAAAGTAATTAAAATCAGGATTTAACCTGAACAAGAAAGGCCTCTTCAATTTAGAGCCACTACTTTTTCCACCTTTTCACTTCATGTCACAGTCCCAGTTGGCAACATGACTGACTGATATTTATATAAAAAGGCGCAACTACAATCAATCATTCTCTAGTCTATTAAATGTTAATATTTAATTTTTTTCACCAAATAACAGTCCAGACCCCAAACACATTAAATAAACCAGAGGAAAATCAGCAAATCACACTTGAGAAGCTGAAAATAACATTCTGCCTAGATCAACTGATCTATTATCAATGTAGCTGGTGCTTACATTTCAGTCATTTGACTAATCCAGAGATTATCATTTAGATTTATCATTTCTACACTAATTTCCCCTTTTTCAGTCATTATTATTATTATTATTATTATTATTATTATTATTATTATTATTATTACTGTATTGATAAACTGTTTTAGATTGTTGGTTGGACACAATGAACAGTGTGAAGATGAGCTCTGGGAACTTATAACTAACATTTCTCATCATTTTATAAAATTGTATTGACCCAGTAGTGATTAATAAAACAAAACTCATTATCACATCATGGAAATGATAACTGCTCTGCAAGTACCACCAGTTGGTAACAAACGTAACCCTGGCCTCTGCGCTCATGATCAGGCCGTCATTGGATTCACCTGCGGTCGGTAATTGGCCGCGGTCACTCCTCTCCCAGCTGCCGCTACCCTACCGGGACTGCGGTGCATCTTACCGCCCCCTGTTGCCTGTACTATCGCTCCATATCAATCCACTGTAAGCCCCTTTTTTCTTCTCCCTGCCATCCTTCTCCCTCTCTCGGCTTCCACTTCAGGAATAAAATAAATAAATTACCAACCTCGCTGGGGGTGGTGATGGCAGAGGAGAATCCCACAGTGGAAGTGAATGAGAAATCAGGACATGAATAGACGCCGACACAGTACAAGAAGCAGGGGTATATTGGTAGGGGCTGCGTGTTTTCAGGGTGAAATTAATTGACCGCAGGGCTAATTGGCCATGAATGAGAAGCGACAGTTGCTGTACAGCAGGCAACACAAACTAAGCGGGCCTCTCCATCCCCCCCCCTTTTCCCTTTCATTTCCACAAACAGACACTGAGCTAAAAACACCCAATGACTAATTTAGAAAGACGAACACGCTCCTCATAAATACATTTAAAGCACACACAGAAACAGAAAGCGTCTCCTTTTAGCCCCCAAGAGACGCCATTTAAAGGGTTTCTTAGCTAGGAAGGAGCGCAAGGTTGATTAGCCCAAGGTGTAGCCAAACACGGTCGTTCCTTCAAGGAGCAGCCAAGACAGGTGTACAGCTGGGTAATGTTAGCTAACCTCACCGTACACAGTGCGCGTTTCCCAGCGCAGCGATTCCCAACACACACACACACACACACACACACACACACACACACACACACACACACACACACACACACACACACACACACACACACACACACACACACACACACACACACACACACACACACACACACACACACACACACACACACACACACACACACACACACACACACACACTCAAGCTTACCGTGGACGTTAATGCAGTGCTGGAGACATATTAGCATCGGCAGCAGGAGGATCCCCGGTGTGGACGTGACCATCTCTGGCAGTGTACGGTTGCTAGCTGAGCGCTCGCGGGCTGCCTGTGTCTGTCGCTGCCTCGCGCCGGCCTGCTTGCTCTTTGATTTTGCCGGTTCACGCGCAAACCACACATACACACAGCTGAACCAAACACAACCGCCGCTCCTCCCGACGCTACCGACCGACCGACCGACCAACCGACCAGCAGCACGCGCTGCAGAGGAGCAGTGAGAATAAAACTGAGCGGCCGCCGCGCACGCCACGCGCCTTTTGATCTCGCTCTACAACCACGCGCCGTGGGGGCGGTTCGGGCTCCCGTTCTCTCCTCTCGAGCTGAAATCCATTTCCTAAAATTGACTGTAACGAGCGGCCCCGGTGACCGGTTTGTTAGTGGTGCTACACAGAGACCGTCACAGCTGAGAAGGATTTTTTTTCTTTTTTTCTCTCCTTCAGCACGTCTTTGGCACATTGTTAACCCTTCACCATCCGCATGGAATAATAAAGTAGATTCTATTCACACACAGACAGAGCAGCTAAAAAACAATAGCAGTAGTTATGTTTAATGACATTGTTAAGCAATTATATATGTCTTTGTGATAGATAGATAGATAGATAGATAGATAGATAGATAGACTTTTACTGGATTGGAAAACAGTTTATCAGTGATCAGAACCGTCATTGATCAACTTTCTGTTAACTTATGGATTACTCAGGGTCAGTTTCACTGTTCCTATAAAGCAGAGTTGTGACTCGTCCCTGGAAGAACTCTGTGCCAGCCCGACCCACTGAAGCAGTTTAGGGCCCGAGCCCGACCCGAACCCGAATTTGCAATTAAAATAAATAAATAATTTTACAAGCTGAAGTAACCTACATTGTGCACATTATTATCCAAACTAATAAAGCCCAACCCGGCTCTTCACCTTCAGCCACAAAGCTGGAGTTAATCAGTGCAATTACTTGGTTTGTGGATGAAAATCGGTAAACTTTCACCAACAGTGAGTTCACACTACAGCTCCACTGGGACAAAAATACTTGAGCATAAACTACTTTTTAATGACTCCGGTTTCTTTCTAAACTGAAATATTCAGGATATAAAACTGAACATAGAGGCACTTCAAAGTGAGCCTGTGTTTGCATGGGTGCTGGAAGTAGGGGTGCGGAGAGGGCTGCAGCACCCCCTAAAGTCTGACATAATGAAAACCATTAGTTCAATAAAATGTTTAAACTGACTTTACATGTGTACAATGGTATTTGTGGCAGATAGATTAAATAGGCTGTGAGTGATCCTGGCCGTTTTAATGCAAAAGTCACGAATGTGCATTTACTATTTAGTATGATGTCTTCATATATATATATATATATATACATATATATATATATATATAGGCTATATATACATATATATAGATTTCCTCTCAGCACCCCAAACTTCACTGACTTCCAGTGACCTGTATGATTGTGCTAAACAGTGATCACTGTGACCCCCAGTGGTCATTACAGGATAATGGCATATTCAATTTCCAAAACGAGGTACGTACTCAGTTGTTTGCATATGGGAAACCAGTCTTTATCTAGTCTTGTTATGTCACATTTACCTGAAGCTCATTGTTTAATATGTCAGAATGATTGGAAATGAAATGTGTGTTGGCAACTACCTACCACTTCAGAAGCAACATATGTTTAGTTTTGCTTTTAATGCCGATCATTTTGTAAGAGCCGATGTCTCATGTTTCAAAGAGTGAATCCCAAATCTTGGAACCAGCTCTTACATTTTCCTCCCTCTCTCTGTCTGATGTTATTTCTCCCCGTTTTGATCACCAGGTCTTTGGGTTTTCCAGAGGGCTGCGTGCTGCCAGGTTTCATAGGCTCTCAGAGTTCTTATCAGAGGATTGAACCTCATCTTCAGTGATGGCTGATGGCTGCTGATACACCCCAAGGCTCATTCTGTCCCAGATTTTTACATTCCCTGGAAGAAAAACCACACACACACAAACACACACACACACACACACACACACACACACACACACACACACACACACACACACACACAAACCACTGTACAATTCTGTATGAGGAAGTGTCTCTGTCTCTCTCTCAGACTGTCAGTGTCTCTTTCTTGCGGTCACTTCCAAGCGCACACTAAAACACACACACCGATTGCTGATCTACTAGCAGGAAATCCAGTCTCTTATGAAATACAGCTGTGGAAAATCATTATTTGCAGGCTCACGAGCAGGGATAATCAGCTCTGTGACTGGTGGAGAGAATTAGAGCTTTAAAGAAACAGCATTATTTTACCAAGGCAGAAAATGGTTACGATGTATTTGCAAGGGCAATGCATCAGTACAGAAAAACATTATTTATTATGTTCAGAACAAAATGTGTGTGGGTTTTGTTACAGGTAACTAGGAGACAATGGAATCCAGGCCAGGAAGTCCACTTTCACCAACAGATCCATGAGTTGGCAGTGGCGGCACTAAGGGGTGGCCAGGGGGGGACACAGCAACCCTGATACAATCGCTGCCCCTCACCCATGAGCCGAATATGCATAAAATGCTTCTGAGCAATGATGCTTCTATCTGATATTTTACACTGTTCATTTAAATCAATTATTTATATTTTTCATAATAGTTAATGTGAAAGAAAATAACAAATGGAGAGCCAGCCAGCAGATTTTGAGCATCCGTCACTGCACAAAACTTTAATGTTTAGCTTTATTGGGACGATATAGGGATATATAACAGCTGTTGGGAACTGTTGGGTGTCTGTAAATAACTTTATAAGGAGTTCTGTCTAGACCTGCTCCAAGTGGAAAGTGAGATAACTCCTGTTATGATTTTGCGCTATACAGATAAAACTGAATTAAACTGAAAAGCTGAACTTCATTTCATAAACCCACTCGAAACAAATTCATTCAGTTCACTCACATTTTCACTGTAAGTCGGTGGGGAATTGTTGAACTGTTGAACTAGCTTAAGTTTTTTTTTCTGTGCAGTGACTCCACGTTTACAGGTGCTGCAAGTCTAAGCTTTTTAACCAGCTCTAGTCACTCATTACTATTAGTGTAGGTGTTGCTACTGTTGATGCTGTGCACCTTTGTCTCTGTCTCTGTCCTTCTGTTGTTACCTCTGTTCTCTCTCTCTCTCTCTCTCTCTCTCTCTCTCTCACACCCCAACTGGAGGGGTCTGTCTGAGGTTCCTGCCTCTTAACAGGCAGTTTTTCCTTGCCGCCGTTGCCAAGTGCTTGCTCATGGTGGTACTGTTGGGTCTCTGTAAATAATGTTATAAGGAGTTCGGTCTAGACCTACTCTATTTGAAAAGTGTCCTGAGATAACTGTTATGAATTGGCGCTATACAAATAAAATTGAATTGAATTGAATTGAATAGTTTAGTCTAGTTTATTAGTTTATCTGTAAGGGACAAGTGCAGAGTAACACTGACAGCTGCAGAAGCAGTATCTGATGTACTGTACATATGTATATATAAAGCTAATATCCAATGTGTTCCCACATAAGTAAGATTTGAAGGGACACCACTATTACACACAGGTTTATGAGTACGTGTCAGATTTATTTTGCACCAACATCAACAACAGAGTGGCTTAAGCTAACCATAAAAGCACCTGGGCTGTGACCTGAGGGCAAGAATGGACTGTGGACAGAGATACCCTGGATAAAAATGCTGTCACTATGTGATGACTATCCAGTCTGGGGTGGCTGCAAGCAGACTTGATGCAAGCGTTTGAAAAGCTAATTATTTTGTGCACTGTCAAACATCTCTAATCAAACATGGCAGATAGATGTCACTGCATAGTGTTTACCGGCGCAAAACCCAAGGTGAACATTTAAGGTACCAGATGGCTCCATTTAAGCTGCTTCCCCTCACATGCATGCTAACCAGTAAATGTTGTGGCAGTTTTCCAGCATCAGCATCATGTGGGAAGAGATGTGCAAGCAATTGTGACTGTGTCATGTTGCTAACAACGTGTCTTTGTAAAAACAGTAGCCTATATTATAGATTTAAAGGTCCATTGTGTAACATTTTAGAGAATATATTGGCAGAAATGGAATATAATATTCATAGTTTTTGCAAGTTAATGTTTTTGCAAATTTCAACGTCATCAAATATGGACACGAGAGTGGTGCTCAGTTAGCTGCAATCTGCAACTTCACCACTAGATGCCACTAAATCCTTCACACTGGTCCTTTAAGGCATGACACAACTTGGAAATGTTTAATTTTAATGTAATGTTTGTCTCTGCAGAGTGGCTCACAGCAAAGAGAGAAATGTTAAGTATCCATCAGTGCAATGAAACAGCAGCTTTCACAGTTGGTTATAGGAGCAAATAAAACTAGCTACAACAACTGAGATTCAACCAGAGCAAAAGGAATAAAAAAAAAACCTGAGGGAACTCAGCTACAGATGGTTCATAAAACCAGGCCCGAGGTAGGGTTTCAGTTTTTCATTTTCTTCTCATCATGGAAAAAATATAACTCTGTATGTTTAAATCCAGCAGAGAAGTGACATTTATAAGGCGGAGAACTGCACACAGCCTACAGATATCAACACTTCCTCAGACCAAACAGCTTTATCCACATCTCACCAGGAAGCTGCGGGGAACCTCACAACTGGCTGAAAGCAGATATTTAATCATGCCCGGATCTGGGCCAGGTTTCTGAAGATGTTTGTAGCCGATGGGGGAGCGTCGTTATCTCTCTGTGAAGGAGAGCTGCTAGTCCACTCTCTTTAGGATCTTTATTTTCTCTGCGTAGCCCTCAGAGAAGGCAGCAGAGAGGGGAGAGGAGGTTCTGCTTTGATTTAATACCACACCAGAATGATTCATCTCTTTCAAAATGAGCTCTAAAGTTGTGAGAAACGATTACAGTGATTGGTATCACAGCAGTGAAATACATAAAAGTAATATATTTCATTTGAAAAATTGAGAAAGTCAGTGCAAACGTGTCACCCCTTGAAGCATCCTCCTTCTGTGCTGACTGAAACCAGATGGAAGGTGTGGCTGGTTTATGAAATTTAAAATTGCCCATTTATTTTCAATAGAAATGACATCTATCACTAATTTATAGCTGTGAAGATATCCATGAAGATGAATGAATGGGTGGGTGTATCACAATAAGCCCGTTAATCCAGTCATTCATTTTATTACACTGATCTATGTGCTCTCATTGGACCGTAAGTGCTGTTCAGCACCACAGACAGCGACACTCAAAGCTGGTTACTCTCATCTGGAAATCTGGTCAACTTCCCATATTGTTGTTGACACTTATACAACACACAGTATTTACTCTGACTACTCCGTAAAGGAGCATTTGGCATTAGCAGGTATAAGTCTCCCTTGATAGAGCTCTCTTATAGCACTGGTGTGGACTGTTTGGACCACACATGCATTTGATCGAGCAGTTAGTCCTCATCCTTTAAAGCAACATCTACTGTTATTCTACCTTAAAATAACAGCTTCACTGTCATTCTTGTAACAGGGTGAATGGTGCCTCTCTATTTCCCACTCTGTGTCCCGTACGCGTGTTCGTGCACCACTATGTGACTATGCAACTGGGGGTGCCAAATCCCACAAATCCGAATCTTACATAATGTTGTTTAAACCTTTTTCTTCCTTCTGAAACTGAAACACACTGTTTGAAACACTTCTGATAACGCATACATTTCAAGTTTTTGTGGTTTATACAAATTTTTTTATGAATTGGGAAAAGGGCTCATTGCTGCTGCCCCCTCATGGCCGACACAGCCACTACAACTGTAGTTCTCACCAACCACTGTTGCGCTGGTTGTTTTCTGTCGCCCAGCCACAGGGAACAGTGATGATAATGCAATATGTATGTTCCTCTGTTGTCCCTGACATGCTGTTAGAAGCAGAGACTGAAATCTTAATGAAGCTCCAACATCTCACATGTGGGAATTGGCTGCTGAACAGCAAACATTTGAATGCAGGAAGTGACCCAAATATTTCAAATGAACCCGTTTACAGAATCTATGGTAATGTTTTGGTTTTTAGGGTTTGAGTTTTATGGCAACAAAGTCATAAAATGAAACTCAATCAATTCAGTGCTAAAACAAAATTAACAAACCAGTTGTTTAAATCATTGAGAGTGAATGAAAAATGTTCAGTATTTCCTGAGAGAGATTTTATAGACTAAATCAGTCCTTCATTCATAAAAATGTGCTGAATAATAGTGAAATAATAATCTATGTAGCTATTATCTTTACATTGGGTTACTAGGGGTAGGACAATACTCGTGAAGCTGAAAGTTTAGAAAAAGAAAGAAGATAAAACAACAGGAAGCTTGAAGTAATACTTTATACAATTCAACATATTTCTCAACATATATTTCTGTAGAAAACAATATATTTACATTTTTATAGACAGTTTTGTTTTTACAGTACATACAGCATTTACATATAAATAGAGAGCAATTTACAGCATTAAAGTCAGTGCTGTAAAATCTGTATTGGCACTTGAGAACAAAAACACATCTGATTTCTTCATATTCAGTCTGACATTTTGCACCAGTTATGGTCAGGTTTTAGCTCTTGTTAATAAGTGAGTTTTTTCTATCCTCCATTACATTAAAGCAGTGGTTTCCAACCTGGGGGTCGGGGCCCCCATTAGGGGTCGCCAAAGCTTCATGGAGGAGTTGCGAAGCCTTCTTGATTTTAAGGCGTGCTAGGCAAAAAAGAAGCCAAGTAAGTCTGTATGATTGTTAAAAATTATTTAAAAAAATACGTAATACAGAAGGAGAATTGTATGAAATGTTCCACAAACAAAATATATGTCACTTAGTCAGGGCTCGTCAGTATACTAAATGATAGAAAAGGGATCCCTAAAGGAAAAAGGTTGGGAACCACTGCATTAGAGTACAACATTTTCAAGACCGAAACCTGATGAAGAGCCAATTTGAGCTGGATTTGTTGTACTTTCTCTAATTAAAGGAGCGTTCTACAGTGCTGCGTGAGTTTTGCACACTAAATAAGTGAGATGTTGCCTGTTCATTACACAGATAACAGAGGTACAAAATCTGGACAGGACCATGTAGGTTTGTGAAACACTGCTGCCCTCTCACTAATGACTTGAGGTTTATGCGTCTTTTTGTGTTGTTTGCTCCGGACACTGGCAACATTTGAATGGACCTGGATCACAATATGAGAATACAGAAGACAACGGCTATGTGCCAGTACCCACACTATTGGTCTCCAACACCACCAGGTTGTAGACAAGTGTGTGAGAAATGTCAACACGTACTTCACTTAACCCACAACTATTCTAGTATGGCTTCAGAGGAGCATTCAGAGGTAAGCGTATCCCACAATTCACCACGGTCTCACACCAGTCCAGTAGGTAGTAACACAGCCACACATAAGTTAGTTTTAGGACTGACAGTAATAAACAGACATAAAAAAGCTGAACCTGTTTGATTCAGCCTGAATATTAAACAATATGCAGAGAAATTCTTTCCTAAATACAAACCATGAACCAATAAACCAAATATAACAGCTTATGTCTGTTTTAGATATAGTGGGTCGAGGTGCTTCTGCAGTAGAACTGGATTTCTGAATGTAACTAACGCTGTAAGGTTGGACCCACCTTATGGGGCCATTATTGTCGCAAAACTATTTACAAATGTGAGTGGAGAGTTGTGTGTCTGTGTCTCAATCTGTTTGTGTAATCAGATTTGTAAATGTGGAAAAAAAATCCATCTCCGATTGTGTTGACTTTTGCATGTGAAGACAAATCCATAAATGTGTATTTAAATCTGTAAATGTGTAGACACACAATACAGTTACACAACTCTACTTCTACTACTCACATTTGTAAATAGTTTTGCTACAGTAATGGCCCCATACTACTTAACCCATTAATGTCCATAGTGGAATTTTATAATTTCCTTTACAGCACTAACAGTAGTTAGGCACAAATCCAAAGAAATGTTTCAGCTCTGCAAAGTTTGAGGCTACAGCTCAGGTTTTTCTTAACATATTTTCATACTTGTGTCAGTCGTTAGCAGGGGTTGCTTTTTTGCTTTTCCAGGAAAACACCTTTTAGACAGCAGGTTAGGAATTTCAGATCTTCATAGTTTCTGATACATATACATATTCTGGAATGTTATATATAGAAAATATATTTCAAAAAGAAAAATCATAATCTGTTGCTCTTCTTGGTCCAGTATATCCATTGTGCAGACAGAGGCCTTTTATAATGTATTCTTATAGGATAAAATGACTTACTCCAAAAGACTAACGACTGACCACTGTATGATATAGAGATGACTGAATCTCAACAACTATAGGGAGCTATATTAAAAGCTTGCTACCATTTGATTCAGCAATTTCAGTGTCAATAATATGTACACTGACCCAGTGCAAAACTGATATTTAACATGTCAAATGAATGTTAAACTTATTTTTGTTTAGAAAAGTAAATCAACTTTCTCTACCAAAATTTAGATTTTGTCACGTGTAGCCACGTCTCGAGCAGATTTTGTGTTTCTGCCTCTTACATTAAAAATTATGATGATTAGTCATTAATGGATTGTCCTTTAAGTGAAAATCAAATCAAGCCAGCTGTGTATTGTGATGACGGGGTGATGCTCTCTCTGTGTCACAATCAGTTCTAGTACGCTTGACTTTTTCTTAAGTACAGCAAGTGTGAGCAATGGGACAAAGGACCCTCATGACCTGGATTTAAAGCTGGACTGACTTTTTTGATGTCACAGCGCCCCCCTGTGGACAAAACACATCTCATCCATCTGACTGGCCATCCTGGCTCTTGGATTATGCTTCATCACACCGATTCTTCAGTTTGCATAAAGCAGCAGGAATGCTTCAAAGACAGAGCAGGTATCTGACTAATTCAGATGTTTTGGTCCATTTGATTGTTTTCTACATGTTCTTTGTCATAACTTAATAATTGATGTGTATTTACAGTAACGGATGTTTTCAGTGCACAAAAGAGGATTAGAATGGCTTGCTGTGTTAAGAAAAGAGTCTAGTTTGTACTACAGTAAGATGTTTTTGTCGTCACAATCGACATAAGTTGCAACCACAATATCTGGTGACCGAGCAGTCAGAATTTTAGAAAAGTTACTGTCCTTGCTGTTTAACATGAAGCTTGATGGTAGGTTCTGGTGCAGCAACAGGAGAAAAGTGATCCGTCTTCTTTTCCACCGAACTGTGAGAGGTATGATCCGTTTTAATATATTCTCACAGTTAGTGAGTCTATTTCCATGTGTCGTTGACGAAGGTGGATTTCAGTTGCAGAGGCATTCCTGACTCTCTGTTCCTCACTGGTTACAGCTGTAACTTAGTTTGATCAGATGCTCATTGTCTTTGTGAAGGGCTTCTGAAGGCAGAGCGAGCCGTGGTGAGGAAGAGGATGGCTGTAGTAGTGTTCGATCAGAGCTGACAGAGTGGGGAAGCTCACTTCAATGTCCAGAAAAATGTGGTCCTCCTGTCAGAAACAGCCACAGTGACGGGAGATTTTAGTCACGTGTTGTAAATGTTACATTATCATTATGTCTCATTCTAAATTGTGAAAATATAAAAAAAGAGCAGCAGGTTTTTACCTCTTCAAACAGCCGGTAGTTTCTGGCTTTGCCTATGCTGACATCCCACACCACCAGCACCTGGACAACACAACAAAGTCATTCCAATTAGGACTGTCTTTTACATCAGTATCACATACTTCAGTTATTAAGATACCAGAACAAAGGATGATGGGTAATGCAGTCTAAAGTTATTTGAGATTTGTTTTCATTTAAAACCCCTATACTCTCTTATACTGTCTTATAGTCTCTTAAGGGTAAGCTTTTTATTTCTATAAAGACCTAAACGAGCTCAGTAGCCTGTTAATTTCATACTGAGTGAGCTAAGGGTAAAGTACTATTCAGTTTTAATATCCATTTTCTGAAGAAGATAAGCAAATCTTGAGTTTAACCATCCAGCATCTCACGTCATTTTAACACTAGCCATGCTAGCTGCTTTGTGAGACTGTACTTAGCCACAGTAGTACTTTGAGCTAAATGCTAACGTCAGTATAATATAATATCATTTATTTCCATTTGATAAAGAAAAGTGAAAGTGAGTGTAGCTGTACACCTGGTTTCACCCTGTACACTCATTCAGTACAGTCAGATTCAGTGTGGCCATTCCAGTTGGGGAAAATACAAAAAATTTAAATTGTAGGAATTAATTCCCATGCTGCTGCCCAGAGCAGACCACGACTGTGTTAAAAATATCGAAACAAATATCAATGTGGTCATCAAAAATGTTCTAAATGTGTTTTCATTATGTGTGAATTGTGGGAAATGCAATAAAAAACATTTTGGTGGAGGGCTCTCATTTGGACCTCCCAGTGTCTATAATGTCACTGACCACAGCAGCTTTATATTTTTACCTGTGAGGTTTTGGTTCCTGAGTTTCGGATGCCGTACAGTCCGTCCTGTGGAGGGATGGGGCTCTCTCTGAATAACCTGCAGATACAAACATCATCACTGGTTACAGCTCATCAACAGACAGACACACAAACACAAATATACTGGACTACTGCACCACTGCTGCAAACAAGAAAGACTGAACAAGAATACATGTAGCAGATGTGTTTTCCCATGTGTTAAATTTAGATTAAAACTAGGGTTAATAAAACACATAAGAGAAATTTCATCATAAATAAAGTAAATAACAATGTCAATGGCATGAAAGAAAGCAGAAAGAGAAAGCGGTTTTCTTGTTTGCCACTAGAGGGCAGAAACAGGCTGAATGAATATTCCAGTTTACAGCTCTGTGTTATAAAAAGTGTGTCATACTTTTCTACGAAGCTGGTTTCAGTCGTGTCAATGAACACAGAGTCCGGCAGCTGCACCTGCAGAGAGGAACACCTGGTTAAACACAATCTGAGACATTAAATACAGAAATAGCAACAAAAAGCCACAGAAATAAGTTTGTTGATGTTACTAAAAGATTTGCAGTTGTAGAAAATATAGATAAAATTAAGTTAAACAGTTAATCGCAGGCTTTGAAATGATTTCTGAACATCATTTCCCAAAATCAAACTCTTACCGATCCTTTTTGAGCCCACACAACTAGCAGTTTAAACTAAAGCACGACAGCAGGAATGGAGGTGCTGGCCTGTAAAGTAGGTGATTTGTTGATGTCTTTTTGTTTGTTATGTTTTACAAAATGTTCACACATTATTGTTCCAAGTTGACTATTGGTATATATGTCTTAATACATATCTGCAGGAGCTTGTTAATTCACGTTTCCTTTATAACCCTCAACCTTCCTTGTGGCTCATGTATATCCATTCTGTCCTATTTTCAGAGCAGCACTTCTGTTAGATACAAGCACCATGTGTCAGGGGAAGAAAACCTCACATTTGCTCCTGACAAACTGTCGCAATGTGAGTGACCTCTCTCATAATATTGCACTAATTGAATTCAGTTTCTCCAAGTGGAGCAACCTTGAAATCAGGACACCTGGTCTGAGATCAGTTGTGTGGTTTGTGAACCTTCATGTCAACAGCCTGAGACAAAATGATGTCCTGTTGCGTTGAGTTTTACAGCAACATCTATACACAGTACTCCAGAAGCCTGCTGTTAAGGTCAGTATTACATCACTCTCTTACATTCTCATAGTCCTCATCAGACTCGTCTCCCACTGTGTGTTTGCCCGAGTCTCGTTTCCTCCTGAAATCTGTGGGCGTCTCATCTCCCAACGAACGGAAGCTCTGGCCATCTGGAGATGCTCTTCTGAGGGGAAAACACGTTTAAGTTTGGTACCTTCAACCCGGTTACCTTTCTGTATTTTTGGTGCACTTTTTGAATGTTTTGTGTGTTTGAGTCCAACTTACTGAAGTGGGGTTCCTGGCTGTTTGGACTTGGCTGCAGGCAGCTGGGGCTTGACTGTTGGCAGAGGAGGTTTGGGTATCCCTGGCTTATTGTGTAGTCCAGTTTTAAGCAGAGGGGAGAGTGGAGGGGGGCCAGGCATTGATGTCTGGTTGAGGGACATCACAGGTCTGAGGTGGGTACCTCCAATGTTCGCAGAATGAGGAATCGGTAGGCTTGGCTTGCTGCGGAGGTTGCCCAACCCCCCGTGTTGGTTATTGCCCAGAGACTGACTCCCTCCAGTGTTAAGGGGGCAGTGGGCGGGACCATTTAGGACCATCCTGGTCTCCAATTGGTTGCAGATGGGCAGTGTGGCGGGGGATTGGATCGACACAGCCGGCAGATTCCTCCGCTCTCTCCCGTCGCTCCAGGGCCCCCCCATGGATGTCGTCCTGCTCTGAAGAGGTTTCTTTACGTTGGGAGGAGGAGGAGGCGGGGGGTTGGAGGAGAAGGACTTGTGCAGGTGGGGGGCGAAGGGGATCGGAGGAGGCGGGCCTTTGCTAAGGTCCTTTAGTATGGAGGGGGGAGGGACGGAGGGTGGGGGTTTTTTGGGGAGTGCACTGGTTGGGATCCTGTTTTGTGGCGGGACAGGAGGTGGTACACCTTTGTGGAAACCTGGACTGGAGTCCTGACGGAATGTCGCCGGCACTGGGGGAGGAGGGTAGGAAGGGGGTGGCCCCGTGGGTCGACCTGAAGATGTAAAAAAAAAAAAAAAAAAAAAAATGATGAAGATAAATAAGACCTTCCTTTGTTAAAGATTATTTTGTTAAATTTTGTTTTCCTACATGTTTATTGCACTTATTATTGCCCTACATGTAAAACTGTAAATACACCTTTGACCTCACTACTGTCAGTTTAGATGTCAGTGATGCAACAGTTGAAGTTCATTGTGCGGTCACCTTCATTGAAACGGACTGCATGCGAGTCGGCTGAAAAGGTGTGCGTGGCGTCACCTGTTGATGTTGGTGAGCATTCGCTGTCCGGCTTCACGTAGTCTTCCTCATCGTCATCATCATCATCCTCGACATAATCTACGCACAGGAAGGACAGGTACCACAGTTTAATAACACGCGAGTAGAACGTGTGTGTTGTGCCTATGTAATTATCAAGGTGGTCTTACCAACTTCTGTGTTGTCGATGGGGTGTTTGATATCCATGGGCCTCTCAATCGTGCCATAGAAGCTGTCAGCATCTGAATCTGAGTCACTATGGCGACAAAGAAAACGTTATCATGAATATATAAGATTGAAAAATCAAGTTCACGTGGATTTCATTGGCTCTAGGTTCACGACATTTATTGCAGGCTGTAGACCGATCTTTGCAAACTAGCCATCATTGCTATAAGCTAGTTTGCAAGCTAGCTGGTTATGAGCTTCCACCATTATGACTGTTGCCACCATGAACGGATTTATAAAAGAGGAAATTTGTATGATTTGTATTTGTATTCTTCACTATGTTATAAATTATGTAATTTATTATCCAAATTTACCAGCTAGCCAAAAGCTAACCACAGATCTTATGGGCTTCTTTAGCTCTGACATTAGCTAACATGGTTAACTCAACCACCTCACAGCCATACATGCTGGTTATATCCTACAAAAATTAAATTACAATAACTTGAATAAAATATCTAAGTTACGGTTCGGGAATGAAACCTGACTTTGTTTTCATATAAGTACAGCCATTTCCTGTGAGATCAGGCTCCCTGAGCAGCTAGGACTCGCTATAATGAGAAGCTATTAAATGAGCTGCTAATGTCCTCAGTCCCAATAACAGTATGTGTTCTGAATAAAAAAAAACACTCCAGGCTGGTAGATTACTAATCAAAAACAAGGAACCGTTTTAATTGCCTACATGAATTATATATCAGCCTGCAGAATTAGTTTCTGACTGGGGAAAACTTGAAGCGTCATTAGTCTGTTTGGAAAAAGTTGCACCAGGGGCTGTTGCAACCTGCAAAGATTCGTTTGCAAAGTTCTCTGCCAAATGTTAAAGGTGACAGAGGTCACATTGGTAAAGGAGCCCGGCTGGCTGTGAGAAAGGAGAAGTGTGTGGTGTGTACAATGGTAGAAAATGAAAATTTGGACCCACTGAGGAAAGTTCTTTTCAGTTAATCTGTGCTTTGGGTTAGGTTAGGTTAGGTTAGGTTAGGTTAGGTTTATAGGTCTGATGTTTCAACCTTTTATGAAATCAACTGTAACTCATTTATTAACACAAATCTTATGACACTTCCAATCTACATTGTGTTGTGAAATATGACGTAATTTGCTGAAGTTACCTTGGAATGAACTCTTTTCTGTCGTTATAGTGATCTATCTCCCTCCGCAGGTATCGCATCCATTTCTGTAAAAGCAAAAATAATATGTAGTAAAGTGTGTGTTTGTGTGAGCATGTGCAATTCAAGTGTTATTCCAATTATTTCCTTTTGTTATTTCATAATTTGGGGGGCTTTCATGCAAACTACATTAATAATGAAAAGGAGGCATAAAATGTTCAACTGTGTTAAAATGACAACTTCCTTATCTGGTCAGCCAAAACTATGCACGCACACACACTCACACACACGCTCACACTGTACACGTAGTTATAGTACATGTGTTGTTCTCACCCTCCTCTCGTCCTCGCTGGCTGCAGAGAAAAACCATGTCCTGTGTTTCTTACTGAAGTGGACGATCTTGAAGGGAAACACATTACTCGACGTTGTCTCCTCTGCTGCTCTCATCACTCTGTGGAAGAGGAGGAATGTGTTGGGAAATATTTCTATCCATGAAGTGAAATATGCAGATTTCCACTCTGTTTATGAGCCTGTACTCATTCTTATAGTGATACTAAGACAAGAATGCCAAAATACCCTAATGAACTAGCTCTGCTGGTGACTTCCTGTCCTGTAGAGCTAGTGTCACATGTGACTGACATAAATTCAACCAATCCCTGTGAATTCTAGGCAACCTTGCAATTTTGTCTTCCTACTACAACTTTTACACAAATTAGACCAACCATTGGATTTTCCCGTGAGTTTGACCAATCAAAACGTTAAGCCACACGTCAGCAAACTACTGACCTGTTGTAGCCATTGAGAGAGAACGCCCCCTGTGGTGCAGGAGAGGTACTGCTCTTGAAGTAGTAAACGCAGCCCTTGTGGAGGATGGTGTACCTCAGAGGCCCTGTAAGTGAGAGAACAGATATTAACAATGTTTGCATCCAACCGCCTGTGTATTAAAACTGAATATGGACACAAATACAACTGAGAGCAAAACACTTTTGAAAAAGCTGAAAAGATTTTTACACTTGACTGAGGTCTGCTGGATCAAAACAGAGAATATCATTGGAGATTAAAATACATTGTCGCACATTCTGCCTATTCTGTCCACCCACTCTTAATATTTCTAATATGAACTCACATTTCATGAGGCTGAACTGACTGCCTCCTTTCTTATGAAGGTATCCCGCAGTGGAAACTCCTCCTGGCATGGTGAGGAGGTTCTGAGCCCCAATGGCTCGCATCGGCACTGGCCAGCACACCTCTGGAGACGACATGGTTCTGCAAAGACAGGAGAGAAGAGATGGAGAAATTTGTCTGGTTGTACCTTAAGGATAAAATAAGAAAAAAAGAGATATTCATTTCCAGAAAGGATCAATACATACTCATTGACAGACAACAGTGGGATAGCTTTTATTCCAGTAAGGGCAGTAGTCCATGAGAAAGAAGAAAAAAGCTTAGAATATACTTTATCTTACAATGTCTTTTTTAAAATGTATCTGCAAAAAAAAAAATAAATCAGCTTGTTCCTCATTTCCCCATTACCATTTCAGAATCAGAATCAGATTTGTTGCCAGGTAGGTTTTTACACATACGAGGAATTTGTCTTGGTGCAAAGGTGCTTAAAATATACAATCACACAAACATATACGAATCACACAAGAATAAAGTACTTTTAAAAATATAAATAAATAAAGATAAGAAAGATAAGACAAGATAAGAAGACTGTACAGAAGAAGGGAGTGCATTAATGTAATGCATATATATAGGGTGGGTATAAGAGTCAGTGACAGTGACTTGTTAATGAGGCCAGCTGCAGATGGAAAGAAAGCCACACTGACTCCAAAAAAACAGAAGAGAAAAAGAAATTCTGCTCCAAAATTACGGTATTTCTGTCCATTCAGGAGGAATTCCAAAGTTAGCTGTCAATCCAAAGTCCTAGATCTGAGATCACACTGTGAGACATCCACCGACAGCCGCTGCTATAAACAGTTCATATTTGGGCAAACTCTTCAGAAATGCCCATATACGATTCAGGTGAGAGCTGCTCAGGTGTTGCCTACCTCCTGCTGAGCCTCCTGTTGATGCTCTGAACAGCAGTGCTCTCCCTCAGCCGGCTGACTGTTGAGGCGAACACTGTGGATGCCAACGTTGGCAATAGGTCCATGACAGTAATGTCGAACAGACGGCCGACTGGACTCAAACTTGCTCCTTTCTTTCTGTCCTCAACGGGCTCACTGTTGCGCCTCATCAGCTCCACACTGAGAGGGATTTGTCTGTCTGGTTTTCTGCCTCCTCTGATCACGCTCTCTTTGCATTTCACTCTCTGAAGCTCTCTCAGTCTCTGCTGATCTCTCTTTCTATCTCTCTCTCCCCCCCCCCTTTTCCACATAAGCACACTCAAACTGAGATAGTGCACTTACGCAAACACTCATACACATTTCTGCATGAGCACACACACATTCAGTTTAGACAGGAAACACATTACTGTCTTAAGTCATTTTGCTGGGGTTCAATGCTTCATGTAATAGGTGTTTTATGTGTGTGTGTGTGTGTGTGTGTGTAGGGGGGGAGCAGTGCTCAAAATAAACATCCCAATCAAAGTTCTTCTTAATCTAATGTGTTTATGTGTAACTTCCAGTCTATCAACAGCATCTACTGACCTCAGAGGGAGAAGGAGGGAGGGGGTGTGTGTGTGTGTGTGAAGCCCAGGAATGAAAAACTCCACGGGGCCAAAATCCACTCCCTTTCTCTGAGATAAAAACCTGCAGGAATCGCTGTTTGTGTGTGCACTAAAACAAATCCGCCATCTCCACGTGTTTTAACTGTGAAGTGACCTTGACACGCAGGTGGCTGCGTGCCTGTTGTTGTGACAGGAGCGCGATATGATGAACGAATGGGGATAACAGCGAACACTTCTGCACAGTCCGTCCTCAAAGGCATTCATTGTCGGCTGCACAGGCAGAAAGGGGTGCAAGCAGCTGTGTGAAGAATTAAAAGAGAGAGCTTGAGAGAGTAGTTCTTCTGATGGTTGCTACGGAAAGCTACAAAGGCTGTCAGACGCAGCCCCCCTGATTCCACTGTCGGAAAAAGCGGTTTTCAGATGCTATGACAAGTTCAGGACATTCAGAGCTTTTGATCTGAAGCCTCGTGTGAAAGAGCATGGCTGAGTTAGCGCACTAGAATTCATGAATTCTGACCGATAGCAAACAGTTTTGACAGTGCTCACTTGACTAGCCTGTCAGCTATAGTAGTTTGCCAACCAGCCCCACCGGTGTAACACACTTTATACTAAATTGCTGCAGATGATGGGGTGGCAGTAGCTCAGTGTGTAGGGACTTGGCTTGGGAACCAGAGGGTTCAAGTCCCTGCCGTGGTGCCCCTGAGCAAGGCAACCTAACCCCAAAACCTGCTCATGGGGTGCTGTGAATGTTGCAGCCCCATCACTCCACCATCTCTCTCCCCTTTGCATGTCCACAAGTGCATGGAGTGTGCATTTCAGCCTGTGTGTGTGTGTGTGTGTGTGTGTGTGTAAAAATAGAGTGAAAAGAACAATTTCCCCAAGGGGATCAATACAGTATATCTTCTTCTTCTTCTTTCTTGATTGGGCAAAAGATTTGAAACCATTAGTTTTTCATGGTAAAAAAGAAAGAGGGAGAAAGTTTTTGAAACATGGGAGTCTGAATAGAGAACAGAAAGCTGATAAAAATGGGAGAAAAACCTGCTCAAAACACAATAAATCACCAGGGTGGAGCTGCTGTTGGTTTCTGACCTCTGAGTGCCCTGTTGTGTGTATCTGTGTGTCTGTGTCTGTGAGGACTTCAATAATCCCTACAAAGGCTATCGTGGTTTGTTTATTATCTAATGTAATCTTTACTGATAACCAGCAGTGACGACAAACACACACACACACACACACACACACACACACACACACACACACACAGATAAACCGCGACAATCGTGCAGTTAACTAAACCTCAGCTCAGTCTGAGTGAGGTCAAAGTTCACCAGCTGCTTATCATCGATGCGAGGATTTCCTGAAGTCCTCGTTCAGCTGCAGCAGAGACGCAACACGATGGCGCTCTCACTGTGTGCGCTCAGCATTGTCATGTTTTCTACAGGAAGAGGCGTAAGAGTTGAGCTTTCACCATTATCACATCCATGACATTTCAACTGCTGTCACTGCTTACATAGCATCTGACACTACAACCACTTTCATCTTTTGCTCTTCAAATGACAGTTCAACTGCTTTCAGTGCTTGCATACAAACAGACAGTTTAAGGGCCCACAGGGCATATTCTTTAAATTCAAATTCCAGATAACATTTCAACAGATTTCTACTGCTTTTATACTTCAAACCCTTTCAGTGCTTCAACATCAACTGACACTTCAACTGCTTTCAATGTTCAGTGTGTAACATTTAGGAGGATCTATGGGCAGGTATGTTTTCATTAGCGTCACCCACGATAAACTGGTAAGATAATAATCTACAGACCCCGTGAGTTCTCTTCCATGGAGTCCGCCATGTTGAACCGCCATGTTTCTACAGTAGCCCAGAACAGACAAACACTGGCTGTAGATGGGGCCTGTGTTTTACTGCCACCGTAGTTTCTCCTACACATTGACAGTCTGTTCTCACTCCCAGGTTGTCAAATACAGACGAGACCGGTGTTCTTTTAGATACTATAAGATAGATATCACTAAATTCTATTCACTGGTCCCTAAATGCTTCAACAATTATGGTTTTGTCTTTTAAATTAAAAGGAAATGTTATATTACAAGATAAGGAAGTATCACTTAACTTAATATTGTGAAGAAAAAGCCATAATACGTTTTGTGTAATATGAAATATTTTAAAACTGCAACTCTGTACATTTTCACAGAATCTCTCCTTCTTTTTGCCCTTAATACTGTCATAGTTTTTTTTTTTTTTTTTTTTTTCAAATTTCACAATGAAATTAAAAAGAGTATTTTTTTGCCAGAATTTTGTTGAATCAACTCTTCTGTCTTCTATCCAGTAAAATAAACAGACCTAACAAATACTTGAACAAACAACAGAAGAGGCAACAGAATCTTGTGTCAGAGGAGGTCACCCCCTCCAATAAGAGGAAATGATGAATGAAACAGTGAGTTACTGTACACTGTCAGCAGGGTTGCAGGATTACTGATTACTGAAGATTACCCAAAGAGTTTCCTCTGGAATGTGAAGCCAACCGCTTACACAGGAAGTTGCCAGCTAAAACATATACTTTCCACTGGGCACATTTACACTGCACAGTCACATAACCTTACATCACCATTTGTATGACAAGAAATCTCATCAGTACCGCCGTCATCAAACCGGCCTCTCTCTAGGAGGTTGTGTTCAGTGACAGGCTGCTGAGCCCTGTTCACTAAAGGTAGCTACATTAGCAGTTAGCTACGTTGAGGCAGAGCACCTGGAAGATGTCAAAGGGAAAATCCGAGAATATTCTCTCCATAAAATATGATCCACTCATACCCAAATCACTGATAAAGTTGTGTTTTTGCACAAGTAATACCGCTGTGTTTTTGTACCGTTATCAGTGAGGTCCGGGCCCCAGAAGCACTCCTCTCTTGTAGCTACTGCTAGCCAGCTTACTAATGAATCTTTACAAAGTTTATAATTGATGGACAGGTGAATGTCATGATATTTTTTTGTTTTTTTTTATTTTGTTTTACTGGAAGAAAAAAATGATTGGATTTCGATATAAAAATACAGAGAAATTAAGTTTTTGTAAATGTTTTGGCATAGACTGTTAAATAAGGGTACAGTATGACTGGGGATGTAATCTTAAATGGTTAAAAAGGCATGTTTCATGTTTCATCTGGACTTAATAAATAGAAAATAAAAGTTTGTTGAGACTTTGAACCCTCTCACCCAACTGCTGTTATTTTAAGATCTCCATCCTGAACTCTGCTGACGTTTGTGTGCCAGAGATGCTAATCAGAGGGGAGCTGATTGTCAGGAAGGGAAGCACAGGAGCTGCTCACATACCACACTCATTCAAACATATTTCCTCCCTAGACACACACAACAGAAAAGAATGTCTGGGTTCCACAGTGATTTAAGCACTTTTCAAGTTCAGATTGTAGCTCTGTGTTTTCAGGCCTTTTCATCGATGCCATTTTATGGAAAAGTGAGCTTAATGCCTCATGTAAAACAGACTGTAATAAATAATTTAAATTGTTTATTACAAGCTTACTACTACTACTACTACTAGTTCAAATTATTATCAAAACTAGTAAATAACAAATGATCTCATTAATTACAGTTGCATGCATTATTAATAAAATATTAAATATATAATTTTTTTAAATCTAATTCTGTCTGAGCTCAACCTATGGCAGTAGTGGAAGAGAGAGAGAGAATCAAAGCCCTAATCTGCGGCAGATAACACATGCATAGAACACTTGTTTGGCTAAATTCACTGTCTCCTCCCTTACTGCAAGAGGGGGATTTAAAGGACGCCAATTACCGTAAACCTTCAAATAGATGACAGATAGCTTGTTAGTGATGACAGACAGAACATTATGTTCTGGGCTTTTTAAAAACCAAAATATGCTGTGATCATCTGAACCAAAGGAAGCCAGTGCAGGACTTTTGAGAAGACAACAAGGAAGCTGCTAGATTACAAAAATCCTAACACGTGCCCATCCCTAAAAGCTGAAAGGCTACGGAACCTGTAAGATCCTGCAGAGGACATAAAAACATCAGCTTTACCACCCAAGGTGTTGTATGAGTTTTTTTTTTATTCCAGACTGCTGTTATGTAATGAAAAAAATATCTTTTGAGGATGTGTCTCAGACAGACAAGGAGGGCTGGACTACAGTAGACTGACCAGAGTCTCTGAAATAGAAACTACCGTAACGATGCGATGGAAAACCCCTGATGATCACAGGACAGTATTCCTGTTAAATTTGCTAATGACAGCACAACAGTGATACAACATTAAGATACAGTGCAGTGATAAGAAACTGGGCGTATACTGGATGGGGAGGACACTGGATGTGATATAGTTCTAGTTTTTCAGTATGTGAGTCACAGACATCAGCAAATTCCTGGTATCGTCCCTGCTGTTGGTGTGTCAGGCCTGGACTGTAGCCAGTTTCACTTCATGCTGGTTTTAGGAGGGATTTTACCTTTAGCCTGATTTGCCATAGTATTGAAAATACAGCAAGAAAATCCACTTACTTTCCCCTAAAAATATGTAGTGTAGGAAGCCCTGAATAGTCTGCAGATTCTCCTTCACAAACACCATTAATCTAAGGGTTAGGGCAACCTGTACAAAGCCCAGGGCAAAAAAGTCCTTAAAACAATCACTGCTCACAAAGCTGATCACTGTGAGAGCAACAACTGCATGCAACTGCATTTTTTCAGAAACTCAGGGAGAGATTGTAGTTATAAAAGTGATGGGGATAGCGTCATGATGGACAATAAAATGTGAATACTGAAGAACACAAGTGCATTTCTTGCTAAGTCAGACATGTCATGTGGTTTTTGGTGAGGCAGCTGATTTTCTTGGTAGGCATGAGGTCATGGGTTATGGGATATCTGAAATAGCCAATAACCATGAGCAAAATCCCCAATCAGTAGACCCATCTCCATGACAAAAGAGAAAACTCCATCCATCAAACTGTGTGATCTATAAATGGTAAATGGCTACATTTATATAGCGCTTATTTCCATAGCGTTTTCCAAGGTTTTTGCTAAAAGCAAAAAGTTTGGATCGCACTGATCAAAAAAGTGTGCATCAGATACAGGAGAGGCCCAATTGCTTTATTATTAAGAAATATGACCAATAATGATCTAATCTGTATCATACTGAATACTATCATTCTTTTGCATTGCATTATGTTGAATCAAACCATGTTGAATCGCCCTGAGTCACAATAGGGATGAATCAAACAGGGTGAATCAGCTTCATATGTAACTTCATTATATGACACACAGTCACAGACAGCAATTTCAGCGTCACTCGGACAGGTGGATGGTGAAGAGGTGGGGATCGAACCACCAACCCTGTGGTCAGTGGATGCCCCGAACTACCCCTGTGAGTGGCCAGTATTGCATTTTCTGACGGGTGTATTGTTCTACTGTACTATTTTGTTGGGAGTAACTGCTTCAACCTAAACATCTGTGAGACACAGATTTCCACAGCTGCCAGGTGTTTGCTACAAAATTGTGTGTGGCTAACCAGGGCCCCTGCTGCGTGGTGAGAAAAGTGCACAGACTTGATTATCAAGCCCCCAACTGCCTCCGCAAGACACAAACACACGAGCCCAGGCAGATGGAAAGGTCACAGGCAAACCGCTCCCAGGTGCAGCAGTCGCAGAGACACGTCCGTCCTGCTCAGGAAACAGATACTGTCACAGAGAGCTGCGTTTCCTGTTCCACTCACAGGGTCAGCTTCACATTATCGCCGTCACTTTAATATGTAGGTGTGATCGCATGAATAGAAACTGAGGGCAAGTAGGTTTAAGCTACTCTGGAGAGTTTCCTCTTCCACTTTAGCGTGTTTGCCCAGATGAATGATTAATGAGGCTGTGACAGAACGTGTGCACACTGACAACACTGAAGGAAAACCATTACAGTGTTTAACAATGACTTTGGATTGTCTCCCTTTCACCAAGGTACAAACACGACTAGGGATGCTCGATATTGGCTTTTCTTGACATCCCTAAACATGACTGTGGTGTTATGACTGATGTTTTGTGTCAGGCTAGAAATGAATAATCTCATGTTGTTGCAGGTGAGGCCCTTTTCCAGTTTGTATGTGATGGATATCTTTTCTATGATGGTTTTATAATTGTTTTAAAAGGGTGCCTGCATCCTTTCAGTCCAACAATGATAAACTTACCAAACTAATTTACAGCTCAGGGAGCGTTACACTGTATTCTCCAGGCCTAAAAAGTTCAATGCTTAATGGTTCCAATTTGAAAGGTTATTTTCATGGTCCCCAGAGGATAAATTCGGTTAACATTTGGTGATCGCCTCCCCAGAGGATAAATTCGGTTAACATTTGGTGATCGCCTTTTTCATTTATCTCCTTCACTCAACACAGGGTCGAAAATGAGAACCCATTTCCTGTAAATACTGCCTTTTCTCATCACTGTCTCTGACACAAACCTCACTACACTTTGTGTCTACTGCTAATCAGCAAAAAGACCATTGACCATGCTAGACAACAGCATGTTAGCTTTGTCAGTGCGAGCATGTTCACAATATGATGTTAGAATTTTGCTGTTTTCAATAGATTTAGTCAGAGTTTTAGTTAAAGTTTTTAGCAAGATAATAGCCTTGAAAGTTTCTACTGTAGCCTATGCTATATATTAACTTGGTTTATACTGTGACATTTGTAAGCATCGTTTTGTTTAGAGTTGTGGAGCTCACTGACTTCAAGACAGAATTGAAAATGTCAGAGCATCAATTTCACAGAGGAATGATGCACATCAAATCAGAGACAAAACTCCACACTTAATGTGTTCCATTTCTTCTTCTTTTTCTCACAACTGCTCACAATTGAGTTTCTAAACTCTACAGGCAATGATAATTATTTGCTTCTCATGTGTCTTAACAGAGGAAACAGAGACAATGACGAGTTCCACTGATTCGCAGTGTGTTTGAGGGGGTGTCATGATGTTTTTTTTTGTTAACAGGGCTAAAATAAAGATCCCTTTTCCTGTTTCCGCCGTGGTTATGACTCATAATTAATAAAATAAGATATGGACAAGTAGTGGTAGTCTAATAAAATTGTTAACCAGACACTGATTTCATTTACGACAGCTGCATTTTGCTTCTCTGGTGTGCAAGTATCAATATGTTGCATGTAAATGGGGAGTGAGGAGGGCCGTTAGTACAGTGAGTACAAGTGACCGACCGGTGGGATTCTTTGGTTCCTTCTTTATAAACAAAAACAGAACAGAAACAGAAAGCCAACTTTTACCTCACACACACAGACACACACACACCTGCAACAGTGGGCTCATAGTAAGCTGAAATAGTAAAACCAGGTCCTCTTTCTCTACCTGTGGCTTTTTCTACAAATTATCACTTCCTACGTCCAAATATGGCAATGCCACTCCCCAGGAACTGCACAGCCGTCATAGTACCAACGGCTACAGGAAGGATTCCTCTCTGACTACACACACACACACACACACACGTGCGTGCACACACACACACACACACACACACACACACACACACACACACACACACACACACACACACACACACAGTGTAAAGTGATTTTTCAAAGAAAATCGTACTGTAGCTGTGTTTCCTTAGTACAAACCAAAGATAACAAAAAATACAGATAGTGAGTTATAGAGGGGTAGAGAGAGCGAGAGAGCAGAGCGAGGTAGAGAGAGAATAAGAGGCAGGAAGAGAGAGCGTTGAGATTTTGCATCGACTGAAAGCCCACCCTCCCTCCTCCCGACACAGGGTCGAAAATGAGAACACATTTCCTGTAAATACTGCCTGTTCTCTTCACTGTCTCTGACACGAACCTCACTGTGGAATTGCCGTGGCAACAACTGGCAGCTGACGGTATTGGGGAACCATCTCTACTGGAAAATAAAGGAGAAAAACCACAAAACAGACGTGATTTGTGTCTGATTCCTTCTGTCAGGCTTTGTTTTCAAGTGTTCAGTATAAAATAACCAAAATGTCACAAACCAAAACAAGCTGCACTTGTAATGGTAAATGGACTGTACTTGCATAGTGTCTTTCTAGTCTTCTGACCACTCAAAGCACTTTAACACACACACACACACACACACACACACACACACACACACACACACACACACACACACACACACTTTACTCAGTGATTGGGTCCCATAGTGTTTTCTACTCAGATCTCACAGGAAAAACTAAAGGTTGCATCATCAAAGGTGTTTTGGTGGTCTCGCAGATGTCAACTGTCTTCCCAAGATGACTAAATGTTTGCCTTTTGCGGGAGACAAACCTGTGAACTTCCCACTGTGTGAATTCCCTCTGTGTTAGATACTTAGTTACCCTCCTGCAGTGCTGGAAAGGTAACTAAGTACATTTACTCAAGTACTGTACGTAAGTTCAGTTTTGAGCTAATTGTATTTCAGAGTGTTTCCATGCTACTATATACTTATACTGCACTACAATTCAGAGAGAAATATTGTACTTTTTAACTTGATTACATCTGACAGTTGTAGTTCATCATCAGATTAAGATTTTTTGATTAAAAACACACAATGAGCTCATAAAATACAATGACAAAAATAAAATACAATTGGCTCTCAACTTTTTTGGCCCCTTACAAAAAGAAGCATCTACTTGGGTCATGTTTCCCATTTCCCTGAAGTTGTTAGCATTTCCCCTTTAAACTACTCACGGCCTAATGTAATAACTATTCTAGTTTATAGAGGTCAAATTATTCAATATTTAACAAAGAAGTAAAACAGAAGGGTCTGCAACATGAATACAAACTTGTGTAGAAGTACGTCTTTCCTATCCTAATTATCATTTCACCACCCTCCTACAAAACTACCTAAAGTAAAACTAGGTTGATTAAAATGGCCCAGAAAGTCATTGGTACCCATCTACCCAACATCTCAGTGATATCAGTGTGTAAAATTATGAATAAAAAATGTTGTCTTCAATCTTAACAATCTAATGATGAAATAATTTGATACAGCAACCTATTTGCATGTGTAATGATACTTTGCAATGTGGTTACATCACATTCAGCCTCTGTAATCAGACCTCATTCAGTATAACAACCTCATAGTATAGCACTTTAATGCTCCTTACCTTCCCCTTTTTGTGTTGTCTAGCTGCATTCTGCTCTCTGCTCTGCTACAGTTGATCCTGTATCAAGGTATCTGTTTCCTCCATTCTTTTCCATTCTTTGAGTCTTTTGGAGACAAAGTTTAATTTAATTCACCATGCTGGACTTTGACTGTTTCTTTACAGTGTCATGCTGCTTGACGACACAGAGATGGAGCGAGTGTAGAAAGTACAGTATGTGTCACTTCTGCAGTGTTGCTGCTAAAAATGGACACGTCCGGTGAAAGTGTCAAAATCCCACTGGGTCCTGAGAAAATGCGTACGTGTGTTTACTTCTGATTCTCTAACAGGCTTAACTTGTTCTCAATACTGTAGACTGAATCAATCATCAAGAGAACAATTTGCAGCTCCCACACTCCAACCAACAGACAAAGGCAAGGTTGACGGGAAATCTCTCACTTGCTTCATTGACCTCTTGTAACATCACCAAATCAGAGAATAACCAATACAGATGACATTAACCTCTAGCTGAGTGGTTTTGCAAACACACCTGATATCCACGTTGATAAAAAGAACCACTTAATGCCATACATCTCCATCCAAGAATAAGGCAGAAAGCAACCTACAAGAAACCTCTTCACACCAAACCAAGGTAGGTAGCCTTCGGTCAACTTATCTGGGAACACATGCTCACTTAAAGTAACAAAAAGTGGATGTTAGAAACGAGACAAACAACAAAAAATAAATAAATCAACAACACAAAGTGTGCCAGACTCACAAAGAGTGAAGATAACTTACATGACATCCCTGTGTTCCCGAATACACATCCTTACGCTCGGCTTGGAGGTCCGGACAAATGACTTCTTGTTCCTCACGGATGGAGCGGACATGTCGGAGGACATGACAGCGGAAACACAGCGCAATAAACCACCATAATTTTTCAACCGCGTTGGGCGAAGGAGGACGGATGCACGGTCGGATGGACCGAGTGCAGAATGGATTGAAACACAGATTCAAAGTCAAAGGCCTGGTTGGGTTTGGAAGAACAGGCAAGAATACGGATCAATGAAGGAGAAGATGGAAGAATAGATGAACAGAGTGATAAATAGCTGAAAATAGAAAAACTAATTAAAGAAGTGGCTAGATGGGAGGATAAAGCGATCAGTCGTGTTGGTTAGGAAGTCTGTTGGAGGTCTGAACACTTGATACTCCACCAGTCATTTCCTGAAGGGGCCTCCTCCTACAGCCCCGGCTGCTCATTGGGCGACAGTTTGCAGCATGTTCCTTCCTGCTTCCTCAGAGCTAGACCCTGATTGGCTGCCCGACACAACCCACATCACTCATACATCACACACTCGGACAAACACAGGACCTTAAAAAGAGGCCGGGGATTTTCCATCCTCTAAAACTGGAACAATAGAGGTCAAGCACATGCACACAAAACACACACACACACACACACACACACACACATACATACAGACAGTTCAAATACTGAAATCTGAACTGTGTACCTGCAAGTAACCTAGACTGTGTGTAACAACTTCCTCTCTGTCATTGTATGTCCTCATACACACCTGTCTATTCCTTATACATCTTATATGTATGTGTAAAGAACTTCTATCTATAGTAGGTGTCTGTCAATGACACATCCTATTATGTTTACACACGTCCTCTACAGTTGTAGAGAGTAAACACCTGTTCAAAAGTTCAGTCATTTGCTTATGTTGCTCAACATAGAAACACAGGAGTGATATGGTAATGATAATATAGGTTTGAAGTATTTCAATCCAAGTTCTGTGAAATAAATGTTTTGGTCAGTTTGGCTCTAAATACTACAAAATTACTGAATTTATTAAAAAATGACCTAGAACTAAAACCACAGCAATTTGTCGATTAACGGATTAGTTTTAAATTATTAAATGAATCAACTTTTTTGATAATCAATTCATTGTTTTGAGTAGAATGTCCAGATTTCAGCCAAATATGAATATTTTCTACTTTCTTTAGTCCTCTATGACAGTAGACTGAATATCTTTGGGTTGAGGACAAAACAAGTAATTTTCTGTCTTGGGTTTTCCCCATTCCCATTTTATGGAACAAGGAACTAATCGATTAATTGAGAAATTGGCCGACAGATTAATTGATGATGAAAAGAATTGTGAGTTGGAGCCCTGCTTAGACCACCAAACAGAATTGATTTTATGTATTATCCAGTGTCTACAAAGCATAATCTTTAGCTTTAGATGGCCATTAGCTGAACAATTTTCAGCCCAGTGTTTGGATGTTTAAAACTGAAATGCTTTTTAGGAGTTGTAGTTAACTTCTCGTAACTTCAGTGTACAGTGTTCTTTTTTATTAAAGAACCTGATATTTTGTAACAATTGTCCATCTTCTGTACTGATGATTCAGCTGGGGGAGTTTCATGTCGAGTCATGTGGCACTGTTTGTGTAGAAAATGAATGGGAGTTTTATTTCCAGAACACTGGACGCCAGAAATACCTTTTACTTCCCACTCTATAAATCGTATCTGGACACTATGCGTCTTAAATACTCCCTTTAAAAGAGCACTCCTCTGATTTACTCCTAAAGCACTGTTGGACTGTTGTTTAACTGCAATAAAGAGTCTCAAGCCAGTCTCTAAACACTTCGCTCAATAGAGACTTTGTTTAAATTAATTATTATTATTTTTTTTATTATTATTATTCTTTCAGGTGGTGACATGCAGAAGTCTTGTACACTGTTGCACCATATAACCTTGCTCAGGACATCATTTTCATTTTAAAAAGCTGTCTCTGTGTTACAAAGTAATTTGCTATATCTCCAGTTTGTTTCACTATGGTGGAGAGCATTGTTTCAGCTAAGGCAGGTCCTTCAAGTAAGGAGTGTACGTTTTTTTGTTGTTCTTGGTGCCATTTAAACAACTAACTTATATTTAGACATGCCCAGATGATTGGCATCTCGAGACTACCCGCAATGCAACTTGACCTCAGACAACTCGGTCGGAGACTCAAGTGTGTTATGCTAGCAGTGGCTAATGTAGCTTTAAGCCTCTAACTTCACATCTCCAGTTTTTTTTTGTCATTCTCAAATTGGTAGTAACATCACTTGAGGTAATTTATCAGATGTCACACAGCTTCCTCTGGAGACAAAAAGTGTAATATTCCTTTTTTCGCATATGCAATAGTAGTCCCTTGAAACGCCTGTAAAATGTTTGTACGCCTTCTGGTCTGATGCACCAGGTAATACAGGATACAGCTTACCTGTCACTGTATGCACTCTAGTCATTCTGTATACAACTAGAACATCTTATATTCATCCTACAATCTTGTATGCACATGTTCATCTCCTGTATTGTTATACACCCTGTACACCTTAGTATGTCTTCAGCATATGTCTCATAACCCTAACACTAACAGACAGACAGCGCCAAAACAAAAACTTTTCAGCAAGTCCAGTTTGTTTTAACTGCTTTTCTTTAAATCCGAATCACAACTCAGTCTTTTGGGCCTTACAATGTAACTGACCTCTGCTGTAAATTACAATGAGCAGCACAAAAGTCTAACTTTGGTTGCCAGGTCTCTAACCACCACCCACAGAAGCTAAAACTGTGAGGTTTTAAAAGCAGAAACACTAAAGTTAGAATTTGAAACCAAGTAAAGAGCTGCTCAGCTGCACCACCAGGTTTAAGACTTGGGTCAACAGACACTGTATCACACAGAGTATAGAGGCCATCTTACAGATTATGTCCATGGGTTTAGACAGGCTTCATGCAGCATTAGAAATAGAGAAGTCCACTCTGATCGGTAGAAAATGTAGTCCTGGAGATAGAGTTTTAGTCCTGTAATCTATTGGGACTTTAAGGTCAAATTGTAGCATCTTTTCAGTGATTTATCTTAACACAACTATGTGCTAGAGACAGCAAGTAGACAAAAAGTCAACTCAAGTATCAGGTCAATGTTTTGAAGCCTTATTATGCTTGTTAAAAGCGCACTGATGGGAAAATAATCTTGGTGCCAAAATCTCTGAAAATTTGGCACATTATGATTCTTTTTTGATGAGTCGACGAATCAGCCGTGAAGTTTTCAATACTTTGCAGATGTTGTTTGGACACAATTAGTCTGATTGAAAGTTATTCTTCTTTTATTTCACATTCTCCAACATGCATGTATCTATGATGTGGATCCCAGGGATGCCCAGCCAATCCGCCAACATTTCAATCCTGACAGTGCTGAACTGCCTTATGTTTCAGAAACCAGACCATATAAAGAGTACTGTAAACTTAAGGGTATAAAACAAAATCTCTTTTTCACTTTGTCAAATTGTCGATCAGGTGGGTACTACAGATCTTTTAAAGAAGAAAGAGGACAAAGGTCTATGTTATGTCATTCCTTGTGTACCTTTTTAGGATCTCATACTCTTATACAGACATACTTTTGTTTTGCACATTGGTCTTTGTATTTGTGAGAGGCGGCTGACCGAGACTCAACTCCAGTTAGATTTCATTAAGAGTGGTGCTGGAGCTGGAGGGGGCAGTCAGTTATTTTCACATAAAATACAAATTGGGAGACTTGTGGTTCAAAAGTTATAGGCCAAACAACCACTTGGCTAATTGGCATCATTTTATTTAGTAGTGGGTAAGATTTCCAGCCAATTTGCAGAGTTAGGGAAATGTTGCTGTTACAGTTTCGGAAACCCAGATACCTTTAGGGCAGAAGAATAACATATAGATACAATAAGATTCCAGTAGCTTCACTGCTTGGACCCCTAAAAAGTAGGGCTTGGTATTGTTAAGAACCTCACGATTCGATTCGATTTTGATTCTTTAGGTCACAATTCGATTTGATATCGATTCGATTCAATATTGATTTAAATGCTTCGATATTAGTAATCAGTTGAATTACAGCTTCGGGACGGCAACTTCCGTCATGTGTTCGCGTGTTGGTATGGCGTATCGTGGTTTGAGTGTGTATACCATCTTCTTAAAACACCCGTTTTCAAAGACACTGTACGGTCGTAGGTCCTTACATACGAAGACGGCCACAGACTCCGTTATCTTCTGTGCGCGGGCAGAGTTTGGCGGCAGTTTGCAAAGGAAGGATCTGTCGAGTTGTGTCTCGTTTGAATCCACAGGTTTAGCCATGGGTTGCTGCAGAGCATCTGCATGGTGTCGGCTTAAGTGGTTGCGCAAATTTGTTGTGTTATTGCAGTACTTTAGTACTGCCTGGCACAGCTTACACACTACCTTACTTTTGTCTATTTCCTTTGTTTCGGGTTTACACTGCTTTTAAAGTTGAAGGCGCTGGTTTAACACTGCTGCTACCTGCTTCGGTTGCCATGTTGTTGTTGTGTGGTTGAGTGCGGCCTCCGTCCGTACAACGCAAATCACACAAAGGTGTTGCTCACCGCGCCCCCACTGGCCAGGGGCTTGAATCGAGTCAGAGGATTTAATGAATCGATATTGAATTGGGGAAAAATATATTGCAATGCATTGATGAATCGATATTTTTACCCACCCCTACTAAAAAGACAAAAATGTTTCTGCAGGTCCATCAAATGGAAGAAAATGATCGATGATGCAACAGGACCTCAGGCTTTATTTGTTTCAGACCATAACTGATGAGTGTGTTTCTGCAATGACTGGCAAGAATGCTGGTTAACCACACAAAATGCTACGTAGCTGCACATTGCTTCTGTCAAAAAAAATGAGGACAAAGATGTTTGGTGAAGATTGTAGATATCGATGAGACCACTGATTCAATACACTATGTGAGGTGAGGAGTTTGCATGGCTGTAGCAATGCTGTAACACACAGCACAGACACAGTGAAGTGTGTGGTGTGACATATGATATTCATATTAGTGAGAACTGCTGGTTTCTGTTACCGTGAGTCATCGGCCCAGGCTGAAACCACCAGCTTTTGTTTCTCAGCAAAGCAACACAATCAGACTGAGTCAAAGCAAAACCAAACAAGCTTGACGCACTCTCCAAACATCTCTTGCCCCGTACTGGGTATGTATATAATGGATACAGTGATGATGCTAGAGCTACTGAGTGTAGCCTATATGTGAAATCAGTGTGAGCTGTCGGTGCTGTAAGCGGTATTGCAGAAAAGGAATCATGACTGTTTTAATTCCTGCTGGAGTCAGTTCAGTCTAGTTACATCCATTCAAACACTCATTGAGCATCTCAAACCACCACCAACAGTCCACTAATAACCGTTCAACTCATTAAGTTGGTCAAGTTGGTCACATTTCATATTATTATTTCATCTATTTTTATATTTACTCTACCTCTCCTATCTTAAAGACACTGTATGTTTTAGAGTTGTAATGACAAAAATAAACGTAATCGTTATTATAGTAATAATAAACTTTAATTTATTTAAGTAACTTTTATTCAGTACAAACTGTGAGTTGAAGTATATCAGCTCTGCTTGTGAAAATAACCTACAGACTAACAGCACGACCAGCTTGGCCGCTAAATTATGTTTAAAAACTATGAAACAGGACATTAAACGTGTCGCTTATTATGTTGTACAAAACAGCAAAGACTGGAAGGGGTCAAACTGGAGAAAAATCCACATCTGAGATCTTAGAACCAAGACAAGGGTTACGATCCCTACCCTGATACAGTTATTTGTCATCATGCGACTGAGGTTTCACACTTGGGTGAGCCAGCTCTATTTGCTGAATAAAGAAGGTGAAATGCGGCTAGAAGTTCAAACAGCCAGTACGTGGACCTGTGAGCTTACATATTTTGTTGCATAAGAAATGTACTCCAATCCAATTACCACAGTTTAATGAGTTAAATCAAACTGTAGAAAATAAAAAAATGGGCCTAAATGCCACAAAACATTTGGCATCTATTTATTAAGGCGACAACAACAGAATTATCCCCAATGAAACACATCTTACTGCAGTCTAACTGGCTTTACATGGCTCCAGATAAACCAGAAGTTTCTTACCACTAACAACTCAATAAAAAAGCCATGAAAGAGTGAAAAACAGATGAACATGCTACTGTAACCGCACAGAAATGCTACCACCAGCATAGCTTAACATGGCTACAAAACGACACACAGGTGTTAACTGAATCCATAGATTCTTAAATCACAGCCTAGAATGCTTACATTAAAATGAAAAAGCTTATATTTTATACACAGTACACCACAGTATGGTAAATGTGATGTGTGTGCAAAATACAAAAACCCTCCCAAGGTTAAAAGCTAAACCCCTTCACTAATGATTGTCCAATAATATCTTAACCATCTTAACTAAGCATGGCAGGCCTGTAGACCTTTGGATTTCTCAGTTTTTTACAGCAGTCATTTTGACATGAAATAGCAGGGTAAACACAGTTGTTACACCAGTGATACTAACTCAGGTTCTGGTCCATTCAGGTCAGAGTCAGGGTGCAGCTATTGTACATATTGGCTCTCTGAAAAGACGCTGCTTCTTAATGGAACAGAACCAGTTAATGTCATTGTTAAGTTTACCCTACAATTTCATGTCAAAATGGCTGCTGTGAAAAAGGGTCTCTATTGTGAAGTAGGATTGTCCCAGTTTCAAGCTGGGTGTCCCGGTTTTCAACATTCACTACCAAATTCTCCCGGTGTTCACCACAATTAAAATAGTAATATTACCTAACCAAACATAAAAACACAAATACACCACGCGTCTGAATTCAACACTTATTTGTCTCTATGTATGTCAGTCAATCCGTCAGTCAATCCGTCGTTGTCAAGGCTGTTGCTAGCCTCTGAGTCCCTAGACAGACAGAACCTGTCAGTATGGTAACGGTTAGCTGTCATGCCAAAGAGAAAGTTGGTCTTTTCTGAAGAGCTCCATGGGGCTTACTCCTTCGTAGAGTAGGCAACCAGAATGCTGCGTTCATGGCTCCATGGTACTGAAAGGTGTAAGCGCTGAAATAATTGTCCCCCTTCCTCATGAAAATGTACGTGTGTGCAGGAACGTGTGGAACACTTAAGGGTCCCGGTTTGGGAGTTTGAAAATATGGTCTCCCTAACCTAGAACCTCACCCTTTGATAGGGTTTTCATTTTCAGTGTTTGTTGGAAATATTAAAAAGTCTCAGTCAGGGTTTCCTGCCACCAAGCTAGCTAAAGGTGACAGAACTTTGTTACGGTTGTTATTTGAATCAGCAAAATACTGTCACAGACTAAAACTGAGAAACCCTTTATCTTATGTACTTGTATCTGAAAAAAAAACACTGTTTCAGAAATGTATAATGGACATTTAGCGATACATTCAACACTGTAGTCAATGTAGACCACATACCACAGTGCTAGACTAGAGAGCTAAAAAGGTACTGTATAGCAACAGGCAGCCAGGGTTAAGCAGTCTTCTACTGTCATGCGCTTCATAACAAAACTTCATATCTTCAACTTCAATAATTAATCATAGTTTTTAATGACAGATTGATCATTGAGGTAATCATTTCTTGGATATTCGTAGAGCTATTTGAGAATCGCCACGATACAACCCTGCTGAGTCTGTGGTATGAAATTATCGCCCAGCCATTATTTCATTGCATAGGAGCTTTGTATGTTGTGTAGCTTTGATCTCTGGACCCATGAATTTGCTCTATTAAAACCAACAGAAAGAGAATGTAAACTACAACAGCACAGAAAGCAGAAGGCAGAAGGAGTAATGTTAATGACTTGCATCTGTAGAGAGCAGCACTTGCTGTGTGTGGCACTATCGTTACTGCTTCAACAAACCAAGCAGCAATGCAGATGTCCTTTAACACAGAAAATAAAAGCACACAGATTGGTCAAACTCAGTAAAATCTTTTGTCAAACTTACCCATGGAGTGCTGTGTCAGTGGTGTAGCTCCTCTGTCTGTGTCTGTGTCTGTGTCATCTGTGGTTTGAGCCCTGCAGAACTCGCTTCAGCCTAGTTCACTTCCTGACGTGCCGTTTTCAGAGCTACTGTATGAAGTGTCATGACACCCTCCCTTCAACCACAAGAGAAGCTGGTTGCAGCGCTCATACCAACACACACACAGGGTGACATACAGTAAGCCAACACAGAAACAAGAAGCATGGTTCTACTTACCAGCAGAAACCTTTGAACAGCACTCCTTAGCTGCATTAACAGTTTTATGGTCTTACATTAACCCTGCTTAATCACAAAAACAACACATTGTGTATATATGTGTGTGTGTGTGTGTGTGTGTGTGTCAACTTTCAATGGCTGTATGACTACAGCCAGGACTTCACGACCAGCTTCCCCTTTACAGTACAGGGCCACTCCTTCTAAGATCTGGTCAGCAATTATGTCATAAACAGACACCCACACACTGGTTGATCTAAAGGCGGCTGTATAGAAAAAGCTTCAATGCAGAGAAATAGACATCAACACCCGACAGGTAGTGTTTATTACATCCGGCAATATGCATGCGTTGGAGAGAATGAGTGTTGTGGATGTGTTTCAATTCTTATATGCTTATTAATGGCAAGGTTAAAAAAGTAACCTTGCTCTGTGATGTCACATGTACGACGCTGTTTTGGTCCATCCTCCGTGCGGCTTCATGCCACACCAAAAGCAGTTTCCAATTTTGTTGATTTTTTAAAGGCTACAGAGTTAAATTGTTCCCTCTTTGCTCGTTCTTATGATTGGGGGTCAGTACGGGGTGTTTTATTTTAAAAAGTGACCGAATGCTGTTTCCGATCTGCTCTGTGCTGCACCTTCCTTCAAAAATAGACCAGCAGTTCTATTCTCCGTAGAGCAAAGCGGAGTTGCTTCTGAAACGCACTGCAGCGCTTCTGGTGGAAATACGAGCATTAGGCCTCATGCAAGAACCATTCATACGAACATATTCATTCTTGTACGACTGATTTGGGAGAACCCACTTGTGCAATTAGTAACACCCATTTTTCACTAAAGGATTATATATTGCAACAAGTAAATTTGCGTTTCCTATGTAAATTGCACTTCATAATTACGTTGACCTCATCCTGTTCGAATTAAAATATAGTGCAGTAATCTAAATTGGTTATTGATGGGGTTAGGGTTCTCTTCACATTAAGGTGTATGCAGGTCGCTGTCCAGGGGAACATCCTGTTGCAATGCCCGACAATGCAACATCGACTATTATGGCATGTATTATTTTGTCAATCTCTGTGCTAAAGACTTCTCTTGACTCCGCCTTGCTTTTCATATCAAAGCACTTCTTCCTGATTTCAGCAACAGTACAACCCTCAGGTGATACTGTGCTAACAGCATGCGTTATTTTTTCCCACTCCTTTGCTTCAGCTGGTCCTTTACTTTCACTGCTGACACTGTTAAAAATGATAGACTCTCCTTTGTTGATAACCGAGAGCAGAACGGCAATCCCGAGCTCGTATAGTTCTTCTTTTTACTCTTCCATACCATTTACATGAATGAACTACTCATGAACTTCCTCACACATGGGGCAAGCCTTGTATGGCTTTATTGGGACTTTAGTTAAGCAAATTTTCAGTTCTCACAAACAGGTGGCATTTTTACGCAGGTGATTTACACAGAGATCTGAAATTAGTAGCGTTTGCTGAATCTGACGTGGCACACTCAGACAAAATGTTATGCATGAGGCCCATTGTCTAGAACAGTGGTTCTAAAATGGGGGTCACTGTATGGCTGTGGAGAATAAAATAAAATAACATTCTGTGGCAAGCAATGCGGAGTGAGACAGGAAGCTGCTCTCAGCAATGTTATTCCGCGACACAGATTTGTGTTTTTGGACAAACAAAAATACAATACATATATACAGGTCCAGTTACCTCCTAATATGAGAATGTTTTTCTATCTATTTTGGGTCTTTAGGACTGAAGGTAAAGGTGCTGTTATTTCAATAAATCTAAAAACACAAATGAATTGTTCTTTCTGTGGGCAAAGCAATGGTCTTCCGGTGTGAGACTGGTAGCTTTCATATGTTGCATGAAAGAGGGGTTGCAAACACCAACCTGATTATTCTGGTGGGGTCGTGACTCTAAGAGGTTGAGAACCACTAGTCTAGAACAGCTGCAATCATTTTTTGTGGCCATGTCAAAGCCACAACGCATCACAGCCTTGCCTGGTGGAATCAAGCAGTAAGGTTAAAGGTGGCGCTACAGTCATGAGGAGGTTGACCAATATATGTTTTTCAATGGCCGATGGCGATATGGAGAGAGCAGCTGCCAGTGGTTGATATATAATGCCGATATCAAAACAAAGAAAAGTCATGTATGATCCTATTCTATTCTATAGCAAATTCATCTTTACAGCAGGATGCATGAGAGTATGTGGTTCTAAACCAATTATTTCACCACCGTTCCACAAAACATACACTGACAAAGCTGTCTGCAGATCTGTCTGAAAATATTATCAGCTGATGCCAATAACTTCAAAATGCCAGAAAATGGGCCCGATCATCAAAATCCATCAAATAAGGGTTCATCCTCTGGGAAGCATGCATGTGAACCAGAGATGGGGGACTCGACTCGAGTCAGACTTAAGTCGCCAGATTGAGGACTTGTGACTTGCTTGATTAACAGTGACAAAGGACTTGACTTGACTTTGACTTGCTATTCATGACTTGAGACTTGACTTAGACTTGCATGAAATGGCTCGACAAGTCATTGCTGTCTTTATTAATATGTGAATTATCAAAAATATTTTAATTTTTCGATCGGGTGTTTCCTTTTGCATGTGGGCGAACCTGGCAACCTGTAAACGAACGTACAGTGACGCACCTATCACTGACGGCAGCGGCGCACTTGGAAGATGGTACTGGAAGGCGCTGCTGTAGCAGCAGCGGTTCCCAAAATCATAAAATTTGGGTTCAAAGACTTTACCAATGAAAACAAAACAAAAAAAGCCGTGTGCAAGGTCTGCAGTGCCAAAACTTCGGACACCTCCAGTACCACGACGAATTTCATTCGGCATTTTAGGCTACACAAGGAAAAGTAAGTAATGTCGCTAGCTATAGCATTCTTTTTAACCTGACATTAGCTAACGTGCCAATCTCCATGAGTCAGAAGTGTCAAGAGCTTACTGTTTGCATTACAGACCACATCAAGTTTGAATCATGTTGACGTTTTAGTTTTAAATTGTGAGACTATCGTGCTAAACAATATTACATATCACTCAAGTCAATGTAGTGGCATGGTGCTAGTAAGGGGTAGCAATTTCTCCTCCCTCGCTTTCCCACAGCCCACAGTACGGTTGTAAAGGAAAGATGGTTTCAAGGATGGTTTTTAGTATAGTTTATGTTATGGCAAAGAGCATTAAATATCGAAGAGGACATGCACTAATTTAGTGTACAATGTAGGGCTGAACCAAGAATTGTTAAGGCAGCCATTGTGAAAGCCTCCAAGTTGAGCCACATTCTCCATACAAGCTGCTCATTCAAGGACATTTCTGAGAGTGAGTTTGGTCAGCCTGGAATCCCTGCCTGTGTTGCCACACGCCGGAATTCCACTTTTAGGCAACTGAAAGCAGTGCTCAGCTGTGATCACCTAAAGCTTTCTACACTTTTCGGGACACAAGGACACAGTATTCACAGCAAGAGAGTGGAATCAGATTCAAGAACTTGTGTACATCCTTCAGCCTTTTGCGGAAGCAACAGATCTCACGCAGGGGGAAAAAGAAGTGACCATAAGTGCTGTGGTACCCTGTGTCCTTCTCTTAATCACCACCTGGAAAATGAAAATGGAACATTTGCTACATGGGGGGTCTGATCTGTAGCCTTCAAACATCACTCCAAAGAAGGTTCAGAGGGATCTTTGTGAATGTGCAGATGGCAGAAGAATCATCTGACAGGCAGTCAGTGCCCTTCTCTGATCCTCTATACCTAAAGGCTGCTCTACTGGATCCTTCATTTGACAGCATGTGGTTGACCCATGATGTTTTGGTCCGTGAAAACACCAAGCAGGCTGTGTCAATGATGATAAAAGGTATGTAACAGTTTTATAGTAAATCAAATGTAAAGTCAACCCCTGTCATAACTAGGATTTTGGGTGGTGGTGTTGGTTCATACTAATACAGATTGTCATTACATGGTTGTTACTGGTACTCAGTATTCACCTTCGTCTTTCCTGATGACTGTTTTTGCCTTTACTCACCAGATTTGATTCTCAAAGAGGCTTGCTAGACCACCCCAACCCCCTGTGAGGAGGAGGACCAAACCAGAACAGAAGAGAAAGAGCATCAGTCCGGACTGTTCTCAGCATATCGCAAGAAGCAGAAGAAAGATTCAGGTTCTAGCCCCCATATTCAGCTGAACTACTACCTGGATGTTTGCGATGGACTGAATGCTCTTCAGTTTTGGGCCATGAACAGGCACACCCTCCCCTCTTTGTTCAAGGTGGTGGTAAGGGTTTTGGCAATCCCTGCATCAAGTGCACCTGTTGAGCGTGTATTCAGCCATGACGGGATAATAATGCGACCCCATCCCTCACAACTGAGTGACAAAGTTCTGTCACATTTGATGTTTTGCAAATGCAATGCATTGTAAATGGCTTTTCACCACTGTTCTCTCTGACACACATGCACACACACACACACACACACACACACACACACACACAAACACACACACACGCACGCACACACACATACACACACATTCACAATTAATTACATTGTTTCTATATCTCTCTCTGACACACATGCACACACACTCCACTATCCACTCTCACATGCATGCACACACACACACACACACACACACACACACACACACACACACACACACATTCACAATTAATTACATTGTTTCTATATCTCTCTCTGACACACATGCACACACACTCCACTATCCACTCTCACATGCATGCACACACACACACACACACACACACACACACACACACACACACACACACACACACACACACACACACACGCACGCGCACATGCACACATGCTTAATCATAACACAAACACTAGGTTACATTTAAGGTTTACTTGTTCAAGTTCATTCTTTGATGCAATGTTTTTTGCTACATGTTGAAATATTTGTTGTAAATAAAAGTCCAGCACTTTAAGATGGTTGTCATCCAGCTTATTATATTTCTATGACTTGACTTGTGACTTGCTTGACCTAAGCTATGACTTGACTTGACTTGACTTGACTCTCACAAAAATGACTTGGGACTTGCTTGAGACTTGAAGGTTAAGACTTGAGACTTGCTTGAGACTTGTGCACATGTGTGACTTACTCCCACCTCTGATGTGAACTATTCAATAAGAATGTTTTTCTTCATACATATAGCCTAGATATCTGTTAGATAACTATATATCTTGTGTTCTCCTTTTAGAAAAAGTATGAAAACAAAAGGGAGAAATGTATATTAGGTAGGTTTACAAAACTGGAAATGTGCACGACTGTAAAATGGAATATTCTGTCCAAATTTGTTTTCAATCACAGTTCTTATTTTTGGTCTCATATGGGATGAAAACTTGTGTATTATTTATTTTCAATTGTGTGTTGTACTGTTTTTGCGTTTAAAAGTCTAGTTTTCTTTCTTTTTCTACTCAAAGCACAATATAGCCATATAGCCGGTACATCTGTCTGGTGTGGTGGTATCAATGTGAGCAATCCAACCCTGAACAATAAATTCAAAAGGAAGAACTTCTAATGACCAGTTGCGTCACCCATAAATGCAGCTTTAGACTGGCTTTTAGCAATGTCAAATCCTCTCTCCCGTTTCATCTCATGTACTGCTAACAGCTTTGTTTGTGTAAAAGAGAGACTGCACATCCTTCAGTAGCATTTATGGGTATTATTTTTGTCACTCTAGAATCTGAATTTGACAGAAAGCGTGTATTCACTGTGGCCTGTCTTTGTCAGTATAGGGGGAGTAATCACACTGTGTCTGTGACTGTTTGGGAGCTACACTGAGTGAAACTGAGTCCTCCTCTACCACAGCTCATCTGCCTGCAGCGTCTATGTAGTCAGGCCTTTGTGCTGGTTTGGAGAACTTGGAACTCTTTGCCACAAGATAAACAATCCCTCGTCTAAAACCAAGGTTTAACACACTCCATCCTTTAAACAAAAATATCCTCCTTTGGAGTAGTGTACTGTAAATGCAGAACAAACTCTAATATTAACCAGTATTTAACTGACTGTCGGGCACACACACACACACACACACACACACACACACACACACACACACACACACACACACACACACACACAAATTACTATGAAGCCAAAATTAGAGATTGAAATACCTTTGCTTGGATGAGCAAATAAGCGGGGATACAAACTTGTTGGGTTTCTTCTGTAGCTCCTTGGTTTAACAAGCCAGAGACTTTTAGAGAAAACCATATCCACGCCCCTACAGCATGGTGGCCACAGCTGCTTCAGAAATGTTTGAGCATTAAAAAGAGGACAAAAATGTCAAAAGAAGTGCACCTCAAACTCTTATTCATAATCTCACTATGTTGTTAATGCAATCACAAATGTGTTCTAGTTGGGTTTATCTTGTTTTCTTTGTAAGAGAATATTCATGATTCAGCATGACAGACGGTCCCTATAAAATGTTGTGGCTTCATTTTAGTTCAAAAATATCCCAGCTACACAACAGAACCAGCCTGTCCACGGCACGCGGAATTACAACTAGTCATTTTATTTCCTACAGCTCCACTGTATGAACCTCACTGCCTCAGAATTAAAGTGGAAACCCACAAGACTCTCAGTTCTATTTAGTTTCCCAGCGTTCTATGCAAAGCTCTCACTGCTGTGGCAAAGAGCATTGAGGGGAAAGCAAGAGTGCCTACTTTTTTCTGTTTTTTTTAATGTGATATGAAACACAGCGGCTCGCCTGTAACTACAGTTCTCATTAAAATAATGTGAATAATATAAAGTCGAAGTAATGAATTACACACAATTATGCAAATGTTTCAACATTTTTACCTACAGGCAGCAGGTGGTAATTACATTCAATGAATCCCAGACTTCAAACACATCATGAAGGAGAGAAAAACCTTTACCGTTTTTTGTTAAAGGCCCTGCCTTAGGGCCACTTAGGATTTTAGCTGTAACCAGCAGCTCTATAGCTCGCTCTGTCTGTTTTTTGGTTGATCCCAAAAAAATTCCACACCCTTTCGCTGGCACAGTTTTTTGCCGTAGGAGGCTGAAAAATGCAATAATGCATGGATGCATGCACGTACATGGTTGCAGCTATTGCGAAGTTGCACTTATTATTTTGACATGTCAAAGTAGGAAAAGTACTTTTAAATAATAAAATAAGTCATGCCTAAATTCCACTGTGAAACCTAACAGCATATCTTATTAAGTTAACGTAAATTGTACTGTTGGACTTACTTTATACAATGATTTTCTTTCTTTGGACAAATCATTACAAATTAAATAGTCCCCAAACTCATCACTTACCACTTTTCCTGTTTGGGGACTTTTATGGGCACTGCTGCTGCTGTGTCAGGGGTTTCTTAGATTTGACAAAACAATATGAAAAGTTATTTTCTTAAATTGTGTGTGGGAGTTACCATGCAATAGGTTATTTGCATGTTGCAGCTTTTCTCTGAAGAAGGGACTTGGGGATATAAAGGTGTGGGTGTATGTGCAAACATGTGGTGGGTATGTTGGGAGGTGGTGGTGGTATGTGGAGGTACTGTAGGTAGGAGGACAGATAGGTATAGAAACTATTCAGGTTTCTCATTTAACAAATGATGGGAAGACTGACATTTGATAAATCACATATTTGTTTAGGGACTTCCTACACATGTATGATTCATGCCCTTTTTTGTTTATTCATCCATGATACCAGTACAATTACTATTTAAGCATTTAACAGTAAACAGTAATGATACGAAAGCTATGCCTATATAATTATAATTATAATTATAACTGCAATGTTCATTGTTTATTCACTTTGAATGCTTTTACAATTCCTAATGTCTGCAAGTGTCACATCTCCAATTGCTGCAAATAACAGTTGAAAATGAGCATATTCATTGTCTTGACTTTTTCAATGGCATGTTTGTTTAATCCTTAGAAAGTAAGCGTATTGAATTAAACTGAACAGTATAATAAACTGATTTTGCCTCCTTCAGCAGACTGATGAAGGAAGCTTTGTATGATGTAAGTGCTTATTTTGCTCAAAAAATAACAGAGTTCCACAGGGATCAATACTTGGACCACTTTAGTTCTGTGTGTGCACATGTTGCCAATTAGTCATCTTCAAAAACATATCACTACTATGCTGACGACACATACATCCATCTTCCTGTAACTGCAAATGACTCATCAGCAACTTGTCAGAGTTCATCATTGGATATGTGCAGACTTCCTACTATATTTAAGATTAAAAAATGTCCAGCGAGACATAAAACAGGTTTTATTTCTATTTATGTTGATGGCTGCACAATTTGTATTTTCTATCAAAAATGTTACCATGTCTGCCTTTTTTGGTTCATGTAGCAAGATAAGACACCAGAATGGGGTCCTTATTTGGTCTCAAATGCAGCAGCCAGGCCTTACAAGTAGAATACTAAATGGGAAGTTAAATCTATTCCAGTAGATAGTAGAATAATGAGATTGAACCAACATGAACATTATAAGTTGGAGTGTTGGAAAAATTGACAGCATGTTTTTAAAATCATGTTCAGTTTTGAATTTTTTTTTTTACATGGCTTTAAGTGATGACGTCTGAAGCAGTTTCACATGCGGTTTTAAAATTTGATAAAGGTATATTTAGTGCAGACTTAGTTGCATGAAGGTCATCTTTGTGGGTGGGGGGAGACAGTTGGTATATGTATGTGTGTGTAACTGTGTCTGTACGTTTCCATACACACGAGACATAAAGCACCAAAATAATCACAAAGCTACTGACTTCCTGTGTTTAAAGAACTAATGCAAAACAGACTGCTGTGTCACATTCTGACCACTTAGGCCTTTATCAATCTGTCCATCTGTACATCGTTTCATAGAAAAGCATGTTTAGTCATACATGCAAGTGAAAAAATTTAAGTTCCAAAAGCAATTCAAAGTTAATAAATGACTGCAGTTTCAAATGTAAATGTAAATCAATTATTGAATCAATTAACTATTACAGAATCGATTGTAACTGTGAGTGTAATGTTATTTTGTTTTGCCAAGTGATATATGCATCCTGCCTACGTCACTTTCAGACGTTAAGTGTTTGGTTTGTCCGTTCTTGGCTTCTGCAGAAAAATGGCGGACTCCGTAGAAGAGGACCCACTCCCTCTAAAAATGGCTCCTTCTAAGGTAACGAAAACACAACAGCTCCAATATTCAGGTGATTATACACTAATGGAAACATACCTATGAATATTATATTCCATTTCTGACAATAGATCCTCCAAAATGTTACACACTGGACCTCCTCCTAGTGCTTCTTGTGGCATTTTCAACAATCCACTGGGCCCGAACAAAAACAACCAATCAGAGCCAAGGAAGATTAATTAATTGTTAATTGTTCATTCCCAGCATTCACATTTGACACCCTGGGAATGAGAATCAACAATCGACTATCTTCAAGCCTCCAACCTAAAGCATCTTTCCATCTTTCTCTGCTCTGAATGGTTGTTTTCATTCAGGCTTGGTGGAATCTTGTAAATGCAGCTTTAAAGTAGCATTGAGAGATTGTACCTTTTCTTCCTGTAAAACAACTAATATAGCACTTGTTGTTCACTTGTATGTTTAATTCTTCCTCCCTATTTGTTCTCTCTGTTTAGTTTAATTGTTTCTCTTTTCACTTGTGTCTTGCGGTATAACCATGATCTTCCACTTTTGACTTGCTAGGCAGTTATCACTGCAAACATACTACAAGTATAACCACCAGCGGCGTCTTCAGCCAATGAATGCAAAGCTCATCTCCTTCTGCAGTGACCACATCGTCCGCTTGTGTGAACATGTCGGCCTTCACAAGAGAGGGCCCTGAATAAAAACCTACAAAATATTTACAGTTTTGATGTGACTATCAACACAACTATTCATTTTTATTCACTTCATATTTATTTTACTCTACCAATGTTGTGTATGAATTGACTTGTGTTGCGTTTTGGAAAAAAAATCAGCATTGTGGGACTCCAAAGAAGCTGCACAAAAATAAACATGTTTCCGTGTCAGAGCAGAGAGCCTGTGTTTGTGTGTTGTGTGTGTGTGTTAAGGGGATGTTGCTGTTTCCCCTGTAGTGACAGTAACAAGCGGACATCCCACGTGTTGCATCGGCGCTCCTCCTCCCACGCTTCTCGCAGAGAGGAACACACAGCGCTATTATTATCACTCACAGGAAACATGTTGAACCACACCAGCGATCTGAGCTGACTCTCACTCAAAGTGTCTTTGTCTCTGACTCATGTCTTCCTTTTTGTCGTCTGCTCTGTTCGTTCAGCTTTCTTTCTCTCTGCCTCAGTAACTTTCTGTTTCCTGAAACTTTCCAGCCCCCTTGTCTTGCTATCTCTCTCAATGCATCCAGTCTCTCTTTCTGTCTTTGTCTTACAGCTGTACTGTCTTCTACTGTACATGGCATTAAAGGATCAGTTCATACAAACCCCCGTTTTTATCACTTGCAGAACTTCCAGTAGTATCTAGTCATACAGAGAGTTTTTGTTTGTTGAGGGTTACAGATAACCGCCTCTGCTGTCTCCTGAATACATTGGAGGTGAAAGAGATTTGTTTGTGGTGCTCAAAGCATGAAAATCCCCATCCATCCCCTCCCTCAGGCTAAAGTATATTCCGGCCCTCATGATTATTTTTCAATGATGTTCTGTAATTGTTTCATATCAATTTCAACAACCACTTCATATATGGTAAAAATTAAAACACAGTTTTAATTTAAAAACTAAAAAGTATTTTGTTTGACACAAAATAATGACAAAGGTCAAAGGTGTCTGCCTATAAAGCAAGAAAGCAAGAAAGAAACTATAAAGCAAGAAAGAAACAAAAATCTGAAAAACCTAAATAATAAACATTGAGAATCAGCGGGGGTAATGTTTGGGAAAGATGTTCAGGTTTGTTAAACCTGCAAAAACAACATTTTTGGGCCCCTTGGGGGCAGCAGAAACAAGCTGAAGCACACCACTGACATAACTTACAAAGTTGTTGACTAACACAATTACACATCCAGCAGATAATGGGGAACAGTAGCATTTGGAGTTGTGTTTTCTGCCCACCTGATGAATGTAAGTGCAGTATTCACTCTCTTTTAGCTGTCTTTGGTCTCTCTCAACTCCTTTAATGCCTGACTGTTTAGCTGCTAAATGTCCACTATGTTCAACCAGTTATTTGCTAACTTTGTCCACTGTTTGGTGCTGAGCAGGTAGTGTATCGGTTTATCAGAGCTTTTTTCGCTGCTGTTGCCAAGGTCACTATGAGCGACCCCTCTCTGTGCTGATATGGATATCACACATCGTGGACTGGATAAAACATTGCCAGTGAACATGATTACATTTCCGACATATTTTTGAGGAGAATATTAGTCGGATATCATAAAAGTTTGTAGGAGACTAGGTTGTATCAAAGATCCTGATCCAGAGGTTGGAATCACCAATGGATCACAGATAGACGGATCCGCTATGGTTTTTAGCTATTTTAACCAGATCCAGTCCTATTGTATCACTGCAGACTGTTCTGTACACAGCTACACAGTAAATGCTACTCTTAAGTGTCTTAATAATATTTTGGTAACATAGTTTTGCATTGGTGGTCAAAAGTTTTTCTCGCTCATAGTAAACTCTTTCCAACAAATTATTAGTCAGGTGCATCAAAGCATAAATAAACCTTGTTAGTGTTGTTAGTTAATGTTAGCTTTCCTTTTCCCCAGCCGGGATTTGACCCAACATTTTATGTTCTTGCTCAGAGTTCTTGTTCAAGGTGTTTCCCCACTACATTTTATTCAGCACAAACAATGATAAAAATAGACCCCAGAGAGGGGAAGCAGATCACACAGAGGTAAAAAGAAAAAAAACTTTCCAATAAGCCAAAAAGTCCCTTCATGCTTCTTGACCACACTTTAAATATGTTCTGTGTTTTGAGTCCAAAACATGTTCACCCTGGCAATATGGCAAGAGTAAGTAAAGTCTTTTAGAATAAATAATGCTTATATGCAATACTTTCTGACTAACAATATTCATTCAACCCACATGTTCAGCTGGTTACTGAAATCTTGAAGGAGCCATGGCTGAAGAGGAAGATGCTGCCCTCTGGTGGCTCATAGAGTACAGACAAAAGCCAAAACAATGAGGATTTTCCTCATTGCACAACAAATGACAATTCCAACCAAGAACTAAATAATAGCCCCATCTAGTGGTTAGCCATGAGTACTGCACACAAAGGAATATATCCACAACTTCAGCATTATTCCATACAGACAGCTCTGTCAGCTGATTCACTCAGAAAACAGAGGACAATATGTACTTTGTTATCAGTCATAATCCAGCACAGATAAAAAGTGTCTGCTCTGCAAATGCTATAGGTACACCTCAATAAGCATACTGTCAAAATGCACACCTCTTATCTTTAGAGGAATCAATAAAACTTAACTTAGAGATCACTTTTTAAAACCCAGTTCCAAAGTGCCAAACACAAACCTGAACAGATGAAAACAGATCAGTCAGTAAAAACAATATAAGCTAGAATAGTGAAATATGAAATGAATCAAAATAACAACAGAGATGAAAACAAAGTATGACAACACTATAACTATAAAGTCAAGTAAAGAGTATAATAATAAAAGAATCACTTTAAAGATCATGTTTAAAATGAGTTTTTGAGTGGCAAATTTTCAGAACCATTGTAGCCATGCTAGCTGCATTACACTATAAATTATCCCATTACTTTGGTCCAGACTGAAATATCTCAATAACTAGTGGATGGATTGTCATCTGTGGTACCCAGAGAATGAATATTACTGACTTTGGGCATCCCCTGTTATTTCCTCTGTAGTGCCACCAGAAGGTTCACATTTGTACTATTATTATTCAAGTCCCCATCAGGATGAATTGTAATTACTCTGATGGTCTTTTACCTTTTCATCAGGGTTGAGTTTGTCCAGTACTTTCTTTATGATCAAAAATCTGACTAAACACACTAAAGTAAGATGGCAAACATGGTAAACATTATACCTGCTAAACATCAATATGTTAGCATTGTGAGTATGCTAGCATGTTGAAGTTAATATTTAACTCACAGCGCCGTGCCAAAGTACAGCCTCACAGAGCTGCTGGCATGGCTGTACTCTCGTTTAATAGTACTGCACCCTAAAACAGGTTTTTTTTAAACTGTAAAGTGAATTATATGACTATACTGTGATAAAGCACATGAATACTTTTGTCAAAATTTACATATTACCAAATTTATGAACATTTTTATTATTATTATTCATATAAAAAAAACATGAAAAAACACAACGCCCTTTAATCAACCTACTGAAGGTTTAAAACATTTGAATATTTTTCAGTTGGATGGAACAATGGTGCCGCAGTATTTTAAACTGCAGTGTTAACTTGACCTAATTATTCTATTATGACATTTATTAGTTGACCTAATGCAGGTCACTAACAGTAATTAACTGGAATCCATGGATCCATGCACTTTTAATGCATGCAAACAGACTGTAGCTGCTCAGGCTCAGCACCTAAAATGTGTCAAATGAGATCTCTGCTTCCCTCCCTTTTTTACCCTCACTGTTCCGTCTCTCCTCTCTCTCCTCGGATCTTCTCAAGCTCTTTGAAACACATTTTTACAAGCTTTGCTAAAACTTGTCAGGAAGTGGAACAAAACCCAACTGGAAAGCCATCAGTGATTAAAATAGTAGCTTCGTGGAGCCAGTATAGCATCAAATAAAATGGGAAAACCCAATAAAATACACCAAGAAAAGACAGTGTTTCCTCTAATGAAACTTTTACATGCCGAGTTTATTCTGCAAACACTATTACAGCGTGACCAAACAATATGTCTCTGTCTAGTGTTAAGCAGGACCTAATCCCTGAAAAGATCTCACTCTGCACTGCATAAAGCACTATATAAATGGCATAACTGTCAGTTAACAGATTAATGCGATTGAAAGTAGAGAAAGAATGACTAACAACTGTTGATCTTATTAACTTGTTTGCACAAACTCTAATCTTCTGCATCTGGTTGTTTTTCACTGGAAAAGAAAATGATAAAACAGATGATAACACTTTTTTAATAGACTATAGGGAACTTTTAAAGACCAGATCTTAAACATTACAATACAACAATGCAAAAACTTCACCTCAACCTGCATGATGTGCACAGTCAGACCTAAAGCCAGGATACCACACACATACTGTACACAGTAGCTGTAGCTGCAGATGTACGTGGCATCCACCCAAACCCTTCTTGACAGACTCAGACCTGACATTAAAGAGCGTATATTTAGCTGTCTCTCTCTCTGTATAATACTCTGTCAACTCCTGCAGGCAACATTAAAGGACCTCTGGTTCCTCAAGAGGAAACTTTCACAGTGGACCTTTACACTCAAATATCACTGCCTTAATGAGTAAAGTGTAAAATTAAATATTAAGCTCTTTACTTTGCCTTAAACCATTGGTTTCCCAACCTTAAGGGACCCCTGTTCTATCGTTCCGTAAACTGACGACCCCTGAGTTGAGCAGATTATTTCCTCTTTAGGAAATCTTTTATATAATTTTGTATCTGTTTTAAGTTTAAAATTTATTTTTAACAATCATACAGACTTCATAGGCTTCTTTCTTGACTAAATTAATTTTTAAATTGCATTTACTTTTATTCACAGAAGTAAACCAAATGCTGACCTAAAGACCTACTGTGTATATTTTTATGGTTTCTAGCACACCTTAATATAAAAAATGTATTTGTTTTTTTTCCTTTAACACCAACTAGTTAATAGATAAAAGATTTACTTTTCTATTTATCTTTTACTATTTAATTTTGTTTAAACTCTTTGTTTTCACAATGATTCAACTATTTCCTTTTTCGGAGCTAAAGCTAACTACCTAGCTGAAGCTGTCAGTGGCCATTGCCCACAGTGTTAGCCATCCATACATTAAACGCATTCTGCTGTAGCGTCACTGTATAAACTGTTGTAAAAGTAGCTAAAGCATTTTAGCTGGCAAGCTAACAGTGATAAACTATAGCTAATCATTTTAATTGTGTCCCACTGTCTCCACCTGGTTCCCAAGTTATGTTGTCTGTAAGTAATTGTCATAAAAATATAATAAAATTGGATTTTCTCAGTCTCAGTGTATTCAGTTCAGTTCATTACAACTTTATCCCGCTGAGCAGTTTATCATCAACAGATACACACAGAGCAGCAAAACACTGTTTATCACAAAGCTAAATAATAGGCTATAAGCTAAAAGTGGACATTGAACACTGAGCAATATGACTGTGGTTCCTTTGAACAGATGAAATCAAACTTGATATTTACTTACCATAGCATTTCACTTTTTCGCCACCAGCGAGCAGCTAGCTAGCTGGGGACATAAGGGAGCGGTCTCTGGGGCTCGTTCACTGTAGCTGGTGTCATTATGTGGGGTTAGCAGGTCGTTGTTTTGGTGTATTAAGCCTTCCTGAACTACTGGAAAAACGGTTTTGTTCTTTCATGGTATTATTCTCTAACAATATGGTGTTTACGGCCACTATATGAGATATTTTGAGTAGAGTATTTAAGGGAAGACACTTTTCGGCAGCAATGGCCGACAGGTCAGATCACTATTTACATTTGTGTGGGACACACGTTACGTGGGCTCGGTGAGGACAACATTACTTGTTGTTTTGAAGAAAGAGTTGGCTTTTGGGATTACTTATATGGGTAAATACGCAGGAGAAGAGCCATTGCAAGAGGCGAAGAATAAACCTTTGGTTTATGATCTAAGGAGAGGCTAGCATCATCATCCTGCAAGCCATATTTCATTTCCAAGAATTTACCGAAGAGCTAGCAGGATGAAGAGGATCAAGAGGATCAAGGATAAAAGTGTATTTTGTACACCAAGAAGACAATTTGGGCTCACAAATGCAAAACCGATCTGGCACCGCTCTCCAGTGCTGCTCAACCTCGACACTTTATCTGATGGTGATCAGGCTGTTTGATTATTTTACTGATGCTTCAATGCAGAAAATGCCCACATTTAACTCAGCTTCTGGGAATGATGTTGATTATAATATGGTGGCCTGTGGACATGCAGCAATGTTAGCTGAAATAGTTACAGCTTAGCAGTGGCTCTTACCTGACTGCTGGTTGTGCTAGGCTAGATACGTTAGCTGCGCCATGACTACATTAGCTTTAGGTGTGTCGCATAGTTGTTGTAACTTTATGGAAACAGCAGAGCTTTAGCCTCTGAGATACCCCTACCGGAGGTAGAACAAAGCCCATATATCCCATATATGAAATGGATTCTTGTATAAAAATATTTTACTGCAAAAGTGGTTAAATTGAGAGATATTGTGGCACACCCCATAATTAGAGTCAGGCCTAATTAGAGTCAGGCTGAATGGGAGACAATACAGGATAACCCATGTAATTTAGTAACGCAAGCTCTGATTGATCCCAAATTTGGTGTGGAAGTGGGCAGGGGGCCACTCTACACAACTTTTTTTCGTTTCTGAAATGAGAATAACTTGCTCTTGCACTGAGGAAATGTAGTTCTACAAACACAGAAGTATCAAATATGAGGGTCTATGATGAATGTGTACATTTGCTTTGGCTTTGAGTGTCCCAGAGACACCAACCAGGATTTTTTAGAAACGTGTGACTGTGCTGAATCCAGCAATATATGTTATACAACTGTAGCAGGTATGGTCAGTCATCTACATTAAAAAAATGTATGACCTGTGCCAACAATAACATGAAATGGGTAAACGGCATGTCCACAGACGACAATCAAGAAACTAAAAATACACTGCCATATGAGAGAAATTGTAACAGACAATTTGTTGAAATTGTTGCATCAACTTTAATTGAACAGGTAAATACATTTTCTGGATGCAATTTTTACTGGCATAATACACTAAAGTATGAACATATAACACTGATACAAACTCCCAATGTTTTTTTTTTTTCTTTTTTTTCCATTTGTTGTATGATGTAGCTGTAAAAAAAGGGGTCAAGTTTGGTCACTTGGTGGAAATTGGCATGAGCAAAACTCAGTGCACGTCAATCCCACTGAAAGACACTGGCATTTTCTTTGGTCACTGCAGGTCTCATTACTGCAGTAGAGGTGTGTGATGTTTCTGAGCTCCTGTGGAACCGCTGGTTTCCGGAACAATGTGGCCTCAACAGTTCCGTCTTCTCTGACTTTCCAGCCTTGTCCAATGGGATTCCAGAGAAGTGCCTTTGGAAGATGACTATGACGCCACACTGCTGTCAGATACATTGCTCTCAAAACATGTTGCTTGAAAGCATCTTCAGTCGGAAGTAGTTGTGTGCTGATGCATCGGTTATGGATGCCAAAATGTATCTCAGCTCATCAAGGCTTTCATTCTCTTTTCTCTTTTGTCCATACATATGGAGGGCATATTCTCTTGCCACAGGCAATGCCTCTTCCAAGCTGTTAGATAATCCAAAATAAGACATTTCTTGTAAATCAACAAGGTTGGTGTTCAGCTTTGTAAAAGCTGTTGTCTTTCCTTACCTGTAAATGCTGCTTGTGGTGTCACAGCCAGTGAGGGCGTGGCACGCAGGTAGACAGTCACAGAATTGAACTCCACTTTTATGTGAAATAGCACAGACTGGGACAAATCTTTCACTTGGACAATGTCCAGAGAGCATGTACACAGTAGATGAAGCAAACATTTCTTTGCTTGAATAGTACAAGCAAAACCAGTACATCTGTGTCATTGCATTTGATAATAACACGAGAATGTGACCTTGTAAGTTGTATTGCATGTAACACCAATCTTGTATCAGCCTCCTCCTGGTTACAACAAATACCAGCCTGTCATTGTAATGTTGAAGGAGCCTTTCTTTCAACTTCCAGGATTTGTACTTCTTATCTTGTTCATTTGCCTCATCTTGGGCCTCAGACATTGTCCTCAGTATGTCAGGGTAGTTATCAGCTAAAGAGTTAAGAGTTGTTACTTCCATTTATTTTGACAATAATGTTTTGTCAATGTGTTCAGTAAGCTCCATGAAGGCATTTTCATACACAGTTCAGCTTAATTTTTGCACCTGGCAGCTGCTATGTTTCTAGCAGAAATGTAGTGTGACAGACATCTCCTATGGTACTTTGCATCATAAGCAAAAAGTCTCTGGTACTCTTGCCTGTACCTGTTGTAATAGGTGTCAGACATTCTGGTCTCACACTATCTTTGCAACAAATTAAGCAATCCCTTCGTATATTGAAATATGTTGCATCCTCCCTACTTAGCCTTCTTGATGAGACTGATTCGGACAGGCTCTCTCTTTGAGCAGAATTAACTTGCTGTTCATTGATGTTAGTCTTACTGGAGTAGTTTGCCCAGTATGATGCATGATATGACACTTTGAAGGAGAGTATGTCATCACTATGTGGAAATAAAGTTTCATGGACATCATCTCCTCTCTCTTCTGAAACATTTAGTATTCTTCGAAGGCCTTCTACCTTGGGATTTTTGACATAGGGGTTGTTTCTTGGAAAGATTTTCTAGGGGTTTGGTACAGATAATACAGAGCTTTGGATCCACTGTCAGTGGGTCACTCTCGATCATCCCAGTACTGGTTAAAGAGAAAAACATACACATTTTATCTTCAGGCACATGAATTGATCCATTATTAATTTCCAGAATTAGAAACCCTAACAGTAGAGTAGAAAACATTCCCCAGGCCAGTGGTTCCCAACCTGGGTGCCAAAAGCCCCATTAGGGGATGCCCAAGCTTCACTAGGGGTCGCAATACCTTCTTGATTTTGAGTGGTGTAAGAAAACTAAATTTTTAAAATATACACAGCAGGCCTATAGCTCTGCATTTAATTTATTTCTGTTAAAAAATTAGTATAGTTGTTTTTAAAGTTGATATTATTATTTAATATGTGAACTTTATTCACAGAGCCTTCACGCTCTGATAAAAGGCAATTAATTCAATTAAAGGCAATAAAAGCCCCCCCCCATCAATATTCACAGAAAATCTTCTCAAAAGTCATACAAATCTCTTGTTTTACACAAATTTCCTGCAGTTATTGTGGTCACGGTTTGGGTTCATTGTACAGTTTATCACTACTGTTATTGTTAAATATAAAATTAAATAGATATAAAATATGTCAGTCAGGCGTCATCAGTTTACTCAATGAAGGTAAAAGGTTGGGAACCACTTCCCCAAGCCGTAGCAAATGAATGGTAAAACTATAAAAAAAAAATGCAGATATTATCACGTTAAAACGGTATGTGTTTGATAATTGATTTAATGAGATTGGTTAGCGCTGTTCTACAGGTTATACTATGACTGTCCTGTTCTATTCATTATGAGGAATATCCTTCAGACAATAAATCAGTTTTGACTGGAAACAGATAATGAATTACTACACTATGATCACTATAGCTCAAATAATTCATACACTGTGCTAATTTTGCTAAAAACAAATTGTATTAGCTCATGTAAATTAGGCCATACAGTTCAAAATATAAATGCAAATCTTATGATTATCAAATTAAAGGTAGGCTGTATTTGTTTACTCAAGAAATGTATAAGTTAAATGTTATTTATTATGCCCACCCCTTTTACACCCATTTAATTTTTTTTTGGCACACATCATAGATTTCTTATTGTAGATGACCGACCTGTTACAGTTGCATATCATATATTGCTGGATTCAGCACAGTCAGACCTTTCTAACAAATCCTGGTTGGCGTGTCTGGGACACTCCCAGATAAAGCTAACTTAAAGTAAATGTATACATTCGTCATAGACCCTCATATTTGATACTTCTGTGTTTGTAGTACTATATTTCCTCAGTGCATCAAAATATACCCACTTACACACCAAATGGGATCAATCAGAGCTTGCATTACAAAATGACATGGGTTAAGGTGTATTGTCTCCCATTTGGCCTGACTCTAATTATGGGGTGTGCCACAATATCTCTCAATTTAACCACTTGTATACAAGAATCCATTTTATATATGAGATAATATAAAAAAACATTGTTTGCTTTGCTCTGCCTCCAGTAGGGGTATCTCGACATTTTAGGTGCCTTCCCACTAGCCTACATATTAAGTGTGGAGAAGTTTTGTGTGGTTTGTCAGCTAAGCAGGAACTTTATATTGAATGTGGTCATTGTGCTAGGCTTACCTGCGCTTGATGGTTGAACCACTCCCAGCTCGGATGTCCCCCAGGGATAGCATCGATCTTGTATGATGGGCTCCTGGTTCACCTCTTGGTAACACACACTCTTCCCATGAGCTGCCATTGGGATACAAGCCCCGCACAGGCACCACTCAAGTTCAGGCATCCTTTCACTTTCGCCGTTGTCATCTGTCTCCAAGGAGAACAGGTCTTACCACTATATTTGCTCTTATTAGCTCAAAAGCATAGGCAATTCGATTTGTGACTTTGTCAGTGGTTCATTTCATCTAAAAAACCTCTCAAACGCTACTCTGAAGAACAGTGCTGTGCTAGTTCTCCTAGTTAACAACCATTCCCCTGAGATAAGCCCTGGCGAAAACAAAGATGGTGGCGCACTAGGTTCCAAATACAACATAAAAACACATTAATACATTGATTTTCTGAACAGTGCCTTACTTTTATAATAACTTGTTTTTTTTGGTACATCTAATTTATTCACTCAAGTTATAAATGTGTGTATGTTTGGCTATTTAATCTCCACATTGTATGTGTAACTTTAAGAAAACCATTGTTAGTAGTGACACCGGTGGCCGTTAAGTGAACTACAGTTCATCCGTACACAGTCGGTAGGCCTGAGCAAGCATCATCTTGGGCACTGGCCAAAAGTGACATACACGAGACTGAATGCTGGAAAATAAATTACATATTTAGAACAACGTTACTATCTGCAATGCTATATTTTATTTGGACCATTGACTATATGCTACTAACTAGCTTGCTGTTTAAATCACCCCACCAGCCAACACCACAAAGCAAACGATGCCAGGCTCTGCAGCCAGCCGGCTAACCACAGCCTTGCTTACACAAAATCACAGGTAGTTGGATACCCCTGCTTTGTCTCACTCTTGACATAATTTATTGTTGGCTAAAATCAACACTGTTTGTCATAATAGATAAGTTAATATTATGTATCATGTAAGCTGATTAAGTAATTTTGCAAGCTAACCTTAGCCAAATAACATATCAATGTAACCAATCAGTAGGGAAGCGGAAAGGGGAAGACACTGGGGAACAAGCATAAACATCACGTCCTTTGGATTGTTGTGGAAAATCCGTCCCGAAACCTTTATATAAAAATCCGACTGCTGTAGGCCGGGTTCACAAATTGGCAATAAAAAGTGATTAATACATACATTTTTTTTGTAAAATGCTTCAGAATCTTACACATGGTACCTTTAACAAAGGTGGAATTCATAATAAATACATTAATAAATAAATAACTATAAATATCTAAACAACCTGAAAGTACGAAAGCAAAGCATTTTTTAACATTGTCATGTTAATCTGTGAAAAAGTAATTAAACACACTTTTGCGAAATGTATTATATATATAAATGTTGTTAGAAATGCAGTCTGGATTGGACGGAAGGTTTTGAGGTAGTTGTGGCTGAAATGATGGATAAATTAAGGAAATGTTTTGTTGGCACCATCAAGCCAGCTTTTCCCATATTTTTAGCTGTTTTAACCACTTTTTTACTGCCATTCTTTAAATTTAATGCTGGACAGGTAGCCTACTCATTTCCAGAAAGTATTATACTGCAACAGAACCACACCTACGTCCACAAAATGACTTGTGGAGTTTAAAATAGACTTGTCTGGGAAAGTGATTTTAGCAGCAGACTTTAGTGATTTACTCACATCATGATGACACACAGAATTATGTAATTACCTGCAATGTTATAAAAATAACAAGCAATAACATTAAGTGACATCTTTAACAAAATGTTTATATAGTGGAGTATTTTGGGGAGGAAACTCTTCCCCCGAGTCTGAGCCAAACCTCCGCTGACGACACAGAGGATCTGAACCTCCCACTCACATAAACAAAGGTGAAAACGTGGAGCCCATTCCGATTAATGGAAAACATCTCATCATCTGTGCAGGCCAAAACATGCAAAACGTGGTGAAAATAGACTGGCCACTGTCTCTCCATGTTTTCCTTTCTTACCCATTTGTCCTTATTTCTCTTGCAGCCTTTCTTCTCCCTCTCTCCACATACTCTTTATTCTCTTTATTTCAAATTGGAGTGGAAAGTTAACTTTTTTGTAAACTGTGAAGTTTGTATTTGGTTTGTTTATGTTCACATATGCCCGGTTTGGTAATCTCAAACGAGGTTTGGAAGTTAAGATAAAACATATTTAGCTCAGTATAACAGGTTGTGTCTTCCCTTCTAGTGTTTGTACAGTGAGATGGTAGTAGCTTTTGTTAGGTGTTACATAATGTTGCAAGTCTCACTCCCATCAAACCTGTAGTTATTTGTAGTATTTCTCTGCAAAAAAAGGCAGTAATTCATGCTAGCATTCATGTGAGTCTTTACATTTTTATTACACCAGATGCTGAATTGATGAAAAATACAAAACTTCACTATTCTTACATAAAATCATAAAATCCTTGTAACTTTCATACAGGTAGCATGGCAACATGCTAAATGTGCATGAAAATGATGCATGATTTTTCTTCAGAAAAAGTCTAATGAATACAAAAGAGGATTTTTTTTTGCATGATTTCTGAGATTTATGGATGTTAATCCTTGATGTCTGAGATACTGACACTGGAAAAAGTCAGTTATATGGCAAATTATGTGTACTTTTGGATATCAGTCGTGTCTCTTTATATTTAAATTAATATTAATATTATTATTCATATTCCTCCCGAAGGGCAAAAACATGTAGGTTAGGTTTATTTTAGACTTTAAATTGCAATATGTATGAATGTGTCTATTTGTATTGGCTCTGTGTTTGGCTAGCAACTTGTCTACAATATTTGTACCAAATTAGATCAAGGTGAGCAGCCATTTGAGGGAGCACTGCTCTCATCCTCTTCACTGTACTCCTTTATTGTCCGTTCTTTCTGTTAGCATATTTTCAAACCAGAATCCATACAATAACCTTAGCCTGTGTATTCACAGAGTCACAGAGTAAGGTTATTGTAGGTCAGCAGCTCCAGTGAACCACAGAGGCGGGCTTCAGGCCACAGACCCAGAGGACTGCCCATGTAAGGTCACTTCCTCCCCCAGAAACAGGGCCTCTTGGCTGGGCTCACTGACTAGGAGTGCCAGGCTCCCCTGCCTGGTGGTCTGTAATTACTGTAGGTTGGCCCAATGAGGACCAACTCAGTGAGCCACGTTAGTCTTCGTTCAGATGAAGAGGAGCTTCCTCCAAACATGTTTCAAATTAGAGTTGAAACACATGTGTAAACATGTAATCATAGGTTCACACATGTCGGAAGACCGTGTTTAAACAAAATATAAGCTTACGCTTGCTCATGCCCATATACACATAAATGTACATGGGCATAAGCTGGAATACTAGAATATGTCACATCCCTGCTTCATCAAGCTCTTAAAGTGATGGCTTCGTGTCATTCTGTTCATTCAGACACAACAGCACATTTATGAGAAGAGCTTTATGCTTGTGCAATTATTGGTACCTGGTGCAAATAGAGATATAGATAGATGGCGCAAAGAGAGAACAATGGGGAGCTGGAAACATTATGATAGCAGCCAGGCAGCTGCAGCAACAATGGAAGACGCTGACAAAGTTGCTTTTGGTGGATCCTAAAATGACAATGTTAAACCAGGTTGCGTAGGTGTTGGTAGCCCTGACACAGCCATTTCACTCTGTGAAATTCAAAGAGAGTCAATACAGAACTGCACTATGGTGATTGTCTTAGTATAGTTCTGTACAGCAGAAGAAGATCCAGGGTCCTCTTCATACCCCACCATGGCCTCCACCAAGTGCATTGTTATTCCTCCGATTTGAAATAGAGACTACAAACTGATGTAACTAAGACTGTCCATTAGGCTGTTCTCACCATATTTATGGTAATTCACAACCCTCAGCTCTGGATCCTTCATTGGAAAACTGAATCTGAATCCAGTGCATCTTTTCCTCTTTGGACCCCTGTGCAATACAACACGACTCTATCACTCCCAGAAAAGTCTTGAACAAACAAAAACGCTGGTAAAGCGAAATTGCAGCTTGTTGTTTTCAACTTGTACCTTCCTAAACATACCTCCAGCAGTCACCCTGGGGTCTGTACCACCACAGTGACATTAATGAATTAGCCAGCTATCTTTGGGCCTACCTAGGCTTTTTTACTGTGTCCAAGCTCACTTAGTTTTTAACCAGGGTAGCTCACCACAAAGTATTTGAATTCTACATATTGTGTTTAAAATATGCATAATGGCTGCCCTCTACTGGTTGAAAGCCGTGTATTACAATACATTTAGTGGTTTTGAGACCAACGTCTCAACCCTGCAGACTGTGCCCTGCTATGTAGCCGTAGCCTGCCACTCTACTCACTTTGAGCTGCTCGGTTAGCTAAGGTTGCCACACAGGTACCACACAGAAACCTTTACAAACAGCTGTGAATGTGCTTCTAGTGAAGGTAAAGCTCCAGCAGACTCTCTGTGTTTCCAGCGTGGACAAGGAGAGTCTGATAGCAGCTGTCCATGGCTGGTTAGTTTAGTTAGCTCCGACTACCGGCAGCTGCATTCCTGTGACACCGAGCCGTCACACTGGTCGGTGTTACGGCCCGTGTCACACACTCCGTAGCCTCAAGGCCACTCCCCCTTTATTATTCTCTCTGCTGCATTTTTCAGATTTTGCTGGGAAGCAGGGAGCTAGCAGAATTTAAGAATTTAGTTACACTTTAACATTACTTAAGAGCTGACAGGAGAAGTTTGTAAAACTGATATACATCACACGACATTGTCCAAGTAGAGAATTATCCAGCGTATAGTTACTGAAGAATGATAAATGGCTCATAAACTTGTGACAATCTGCTGATTCTTACAGAATACAAATAGAAATTGGTAGAAATGTGCTGTCATCAAAGGCATAGTTCAGCACTCTTATAGTGGTCAGTGGTAAATGACAAAGCATGTACATGTACTCCTCAGTCTTTTCTGAATCTCACTGATGCATTTACAACAGGTCGGAATATGTAGGAACCTCCCAAACCATGGGACAGTACAGAGACCAGTCTGGGTGAATGGGGTTACAGCTGAGTCAGTCACAACTGTATCAGTGGTTTTACACTCATTTCCCAGAACAGATTGCTCTACAGTAGACAGGGGTGAGGTCAGTACAGTAAGTCTGACGGAGAGTTATATTCAGTCTGAACTCTGCAGGAAACAAGTGAAAAAAAACCCCACTATATATACTACACTGTATATATATGTTGGCTAATACAGTAATATAGTAATATAGTAATACAAAATTGTAGTACAGAAATGTAAATGCCTGCAATATTATTGATGAGTGGGGTAGCAGCTGTGCATGTTAGTGGTTTTAAATAAATATGTATTAAAAAAATATTTCTATATTAACAATAGATCACATGACTACGTATGTGTAATGATGAACCCACATACTATTACCATACATCTCTGTTATTCCACTCAGCTCTATGGAGCATTTTAGGGCCTTTCAGCTCATTGCTTTGGTTATCCAGCCGGCAACTTCACTGTTTTGGTTCACTTTCCCCGCTCTCATCTGTGTTGTTTTCAGAAGCAGCAGACAAAAAAAGTTGAACATAGGGGAGCATATTGCAGCTATGAGGGAGATACCTTTCCCAGGGGTTGGAGGAGACCAAAACAAAGCTAAAAACAGAATCATTTGTAGAGAGAGTGTCTTACAATGCGTTTGGGGATGCTAATTTTAGCCTTAAGATGCTTTTGGAAAACAAGGCCCAGGTCTGTTCCTAGCTTAACAACCCCATTACAGATATCATTTTTCACATTTTTCCATTTAGCAGGAAAGCTAATGTGGGTTGTTGTTCAAAGTCTGTGTCTCTAATGTTGTGTAGCTACATCAGGGTCAGTGTGACCCTCTGCTCTCCTAAAAAATATAAAATATAAATGTCTTCCTTTTTGGCTTCTGAACACAGGTCACATGGTTACATAGTTATGAATGCAGTGTAGCACTTCCTTCCAAAATCTAAGACTGCATTGCTCATGTACTGTCCTTACAGTCTGTCCTTAGCTGGTCTGATTTCTTGTGTTTCCGCTGGTTTGCATCAGTGTGCTGAGGTGAGCCGTACATATTTTCACCAACCTGAAAGCTGTTTGGCAGCGCAGGATGTTTGCTGGACCAGTCCCATATGTGACTGAAAACATGAGGTTTATGTGAGGTTACTAGCAGGTCCAGAGGCAACGGCTCCTTCACTTCCTGCGTTATTTTAAGATTATGGATATACAAACAAGTGTACGGAGGCCCTCTGTGGTCACAACGCAAATTCTTGAGGACACATCGAGCTACACTGGACGTATGATGTTCTTATGTGCCTGCATGAGATGTCGTGATTATGGCGGCTGTGTTTCCTCTGCCTTTCAGTGGACAGTGCAAAAATGACTTACCCTCAAACTAACTATACTATGGTATGGAGTCCACAAAACCACAAGGCATGTTTTTATTCTCATATCAAGATACTGATTTATGGTTCAGACTTCAAACTGAATGTAATCCTGCTGTTTCTGTGCGTGCCGCTGTGAGAACTGGAAGATAGAAGTTAAATAAAGTCTGATATGATTAGACAGATTAAATATTCAGTTAAAGTTAGAGATTTCCTATGTAAGATTCTGAATAATTTTACATATTATTGTTAATCTTTAATTATACCTATTATCTGTAGCATCCAGTATCCAGTTTTGTATAATAGGTGATATAATAGGTTTTTCTCTAGAGCAGGCTTGCAGAAAATCCAATTTAACAGGTTGTCAAGTAATCAGAAGGTTCCTTGTTCAATCCCTGGCTCCCCAGAGAGAGTGTTGAAGTGTCTATGAGCAAGACACTGAACTCCTGATGAGCAGGTTGGCAGTTTGCATTGCAACCTCTGCCTCATGCCACTCTCATAGATCATTCAGTGGGTGAACAGATCAGGGATCAGATAAATGCTAGCTCAGTGTACCTTGCAGTTGGTCGTATGGAACTGTTTTTCTTTGATGTTTTAATGAGACAGAGAACGGTTCATTTCATGTTAGTGTAACTTTAGCTCCTGTTATCACAAGGACAGAGGAGTTGGACCATAGTTGTACTGGGATAATCAGACAGTGAGTGGATGTTTCCACAGACTGCTTACTGACGTGGTTAAAACTACTAGAGGAATAAAGATTATGTACACATCTTGAAGAGATGTATTCATTTACCACCCTTTCAATATCTGGCTGTAATGTATCTCAAACCTGGTCTGAGCATTCAGTTCGTCTTGAATGCTCCTTGGGGCCTGTCCTAACGAATACGCGGCCTCACCCAATACAATGTCGTTTTGAAAAAAATCTCCGTAATCACAGCGTTGTTTCCAGTAATATCTGCGTCCACACGGATTCACTGAAACGACCCAAAACGCTGTAGTACATATGCCAGGCCTGTATGAGGCGCTGTGACGTCGCCACACCAATACACTAAAACCGGAAGAGAAGCCATGGAGCATGCGCTGTTTACAAACAAGTAGTTGTAGTCCGAGGTTAAAGGCTAGAGAGGCGGGGATAATCCATTTTTGCTGTCCAGCCGACTCCGGGCAATCTGGCGTTTTCGGATTTTCCCACTCTGGGACCCGTTTCCAAAAAACACTGTTTCCACACCCCGAGAACGCCGTATCCGTCTGGATGCGAGGCCGATACGATAAAGTATTTATCCGGATTCGAGAAAAACGTATTCGTGAGGACAGGCCCTTAGATGCTTTGATAATTCACTATTCTGATAGCCATACGCATACTTGAGTGTAAATGAGGTCATGAAGGCAGTCTGAGCAGGTTAACCAAAAGGCAACAAGTCCTTATACATTAACAACAGAACAGGTTGCTTCTCAGTCAGCTTCAAAGAAACTCTTCAAAGGCACAAATCAAGGAAAGAAAAAACAGCCTAGAGCTCGGCTTTGATACTGATTGATTTTGACCATGAAGTAGACTCAGTGTTTGTTTTCACACTTTCAGTCAGTTCAAAGGTGAGAGATAAGGATAATGCATTATGTCAGTAAACATGGCCTCGGTAGGTTATGGATAAATGGGGGTTGCAAACACAGACACTTGTCTGCTTGATGTGAGCGTTCTATCACCTACTGCATGTCTTTCAGTCTGCTTAGAACACTACATAGTTATATCTATATCTATCTATAATTCAAAGCATGTAATGTATGTTACTTCTTTATCTATTGCAATATAAAAAAAACATGAAAGCTCTCCTTTAAAGTAGCATGAGGGGACATTGTAAGGCCTCTATGACTAAATACCCTCTCCAGTGGTGCAACAGCAGGCACTTTCAAGATAACGCCTTGAGAACACCTTCACATGCTTTTTCCAGACATCCAGGCAGTCCGCCTCTTCTTCATCAGAGTAAACCCTGATGGAGTGAACGAGTCACAAAGACGAGCCTCCAGCTCTGGTACACAGGTGCACTTTGTTTGACCAGTGCCTGTTGGGCATCTGCAGGTTACACACAAATCCTTAAAAGTGCTGAAGACCTTGAGTGTTACATCATCTTAAACATCTTCCACCAAGCATGTAACAATCAAAAAACATTCTTTACTGGATGAATGTGGTCTGACGAAGCCTTCCTGCTGGGTTTACAAATGTTTTATATATTCTTAAATGTCTGAGGGACAAACTGTGTGATATTACTGTAGTTTTAATAGATTCAAGCATTTCAGCAACAAAACCTCATAAAATGATAGTCATGCAGGATGTGTCATGTCTCGTGGCAAAGAATAAAGACACAAGTGACCACATACACAAATACACACACACGTGATACCTAGAACGCACGTACCTTTACACACACACACACACACACACACACACACACACACACACACACACACACACACTTAAAAATGCATGAAAGCTGGCCCACATAAACATCATATGGTTCACAAAAATACATTTGACATTTACAGCTTTCTGCATTTTTTGGGGCACAGACACATGAAAGGATGAGTCGGCTGTCATGTGTCACTGACCACACATCTGCCGCACACGCACACATGCACACACTGAAGTCCTTTTGTATTGTTACCACAAGCAGTGAACTTTGAACCACTGAGACAGTGATGCTGTTTAAAATATCTGCACACACGCACCAGCAAACTCACCAGTTCTCACACATTCATGCAGATTGCAAAGGCAAGAGAGGTTATTAAACTCTACTATTCATTTATTATTTGAAATTGGAGATCCCAAACCGTTAATGTAGATCGGGAACAGGCTGACGCAAAATATAGCAAACAATATAGAAAAAAAGCCTTTTTTAACTAAGAAAAGATTTAGGTGTGAACATCTGTCTAACATTAAGAGGAGCATCATGAACTGCTTGAACCGTCTTAACATGCAAAATAACAACTGAGTCACATTGGACCATAAAATCTATTAAAGGTTCTCCTATGTGACTTTCTCCCACACGAGGTATGACTCCTCACTTATTATTCTGCATAAACTTGTTGGAGTGGCTACTGTGATGACAAGTTAGGTATTGTACACAGGGGCACAGCTAAACAAACTGACTCAGTAATGTCAGTAACGCTGTAAAAATGATGTAAAGTTTGCTAACATTAGCCACCATATGCTCGGCTACTTGTCACTTAGGACCAAGTAAGACTTTAAGCAAAAACACTGTGTGTGTCAGAAGGTTTGTTACACAGAAACATCTGGGAAGTCATGGTTTGTTTTGAAAGGCGCAGACACTTTCAAAAAATACTTGGCAGGTGATTGGATGAACCCTCCTTCTATCACCGTCAATCATGGGTGAAATTCAGCCAATCAGATCAATGAACCATATAATGTAGTCATACTCTTATCGGGGGCCAATCAGGAGAAAAGCCTTCAGTGTGGTTGTTTGCTCCTCTTTCAATGAATAATATAACAGCTGGTACACCAATGGAGGCTACAGATGCAGGAAACAATGCTGCCTTAATAAATGCACATTTACCCTTTTATCACTGTTTAATGTCAGGCACCCTGTCTAAGACCACGTTCACACCGCAAGTCTTAATGTTCAATTCGGATTTTTTGCTCAGATCTGATTTTTTGTTTGGCTGTTCACATTACCTTTTAAAATGTGGCCTATATCAGATTCCAGTGTGAACTGTTTGCGGTTTCGAAGTGACCCGCATGCACAAAAGAACAACAACAATGACATCAGACGCAGCACGCTGTTGCACTAAAGTTAGGGAGGTTATGGAGGAAGTAAACATTTTCGCTTTTATTTCAAAATGTTTGTGTAATGGCCGTAACATTAATGAGCAGGTGCTGAGGAGGAGAAGAATGAAGAGAAAGAGAGCCAAATTGGCTATTTGGGCCTTTTGCGGGGTTATGGCTGCAAATTACTTATTATTATTAACTCGCCGGCGCATAATTGTGATAAATGTCGATGTAGATTAACGTAAAAGTCACATCAAATCCGTTGTTCACACTGCGGCCGCATTGAAAAAAATCAGACCTGGGTCTGATTCAGGACCACATATGGAAGTGGTCTAAATCTGATTTGAAAAAATCAGATCTGGGCAAGATTTGAAATCAGATTTGGGCCACTTTTGCCTGCAGTCTGAACGTGGGCTAACACTCCTTTTGACAGCAGGCATTGTGACATAGGCTGCAATAGGAAAAGCAGAGGTGTATGTAAAAATACTAATAAAAAAATGTCATTCTGCTTGCTGGCCCACTGTTATACAATGAAACAGAACCACTGTTAGTAACACTTGACCTGTAAACACATTAGCTAAGTGCGTAAAATGTGAATTTGTTAGGTTTAAGGGATATAGTGATCTTCCATTTCCAGAACGGCCTGTGTAACCACTCGTCTGCTCTGCTGTCAGTGTGGTCAGAAAACGTGAAAAGGCAGCTGGTTTCGTTTTTTATTGCAGTTAACACACTTGTAAACTCCTACATCAGTTCTACTGTAACTCGAGGAATACACATGGCACTTCTGTAGAAGCATATTAGCCTTCTATGCAGAGATAATGTTAAATTTTACTGCAGGAATGCCAGTAATGTGTCACTGACAAATGTAGGCACTTTATTTTGTGAACATCATGGACATTTAGACATGTGGCCAGGAATTCTGACATGCATTTGTTTGCAATTAGACTCAGAGGGTTTATTTCAGACCATGTTTATATGACTTAAAATAAGTTTCCACAGTTGTCCACACTGATATAGTAAGAACAATTAAGGCATGTTGTGTGTGTGTGTGTGTGTGTGTGTGTGTGATGTCTCTGTGCGTGGGGATTTAATAGCAGATACAGTAAATGAAGATGCGGCTGACAGCAATAAGGTTACACAGGGTTGGGGAGCTTGTAAAGACATAAATAGAATCACTGGCTCAGCACAGAGTTCAAGTAGTGGTGTGTGTGTGTGTGTGTGTGTGTGTGTGTGTGTGTGTGTGTCTTAATATTAGATACAGCATTAAAACGGCTGTGACTTCCTCAATACAGTCGAGTCTCCAGAAAAACACTTCCAGACCATCAGGACCCAAGAGTTAAAGCGCTGTTAGTTTGCTGAAGTTGTACTCTTTGGTCTTTAAGACAGAATCACCCACCAGGTTATTTCCAAAGTGTCTTTTTATGCAAAATGTTTCTTGTGTTCCGCTGGAACTATGTTTCCATGCTGTAGGGAGGCTTTATGGGAACACTGTGATTACTGTTGAATATAAGATTCGGAAATATGCACTTGAACGTTGACTAACTCTGGTTAGAAGTGACTCATATATTAGCTCACTAAGACTTTAGCTATTGCAGGTAGACACTTACTCAGATTTGTGTTAACTCGTACTTTAGGTAACTCAGACTATCGAGGCACAGGTGAAACTAGTCATGGCGGGGCAGACAGTCACACATGGTGGGAAAACACAGGAAATTAAGTAACTAACGAGCGTAACTAAAAATCCAGGAAACAGTGAATGAGTAACATGATACAAAGAGGGAGCAGGGCAGGATGTGACACTACCTTCTTTTCTGTAGATGGTGGAAACATCTTGCTTTGCATGTTGGACTTTGTTCTAAAACGTTTTTGAGCAACAAATAGTCAACGCAGTAACAGAATCTTGATTCATATTTGACCAGCACTGCATAGTTTGACAGTTTGATCTGAGTTTCATGTGTTCATCTGTACAGACTCACTGAGAGTGACTCGTCAGTCACAAGGTAGCCTAAAGCCTAACCCTGATCGATCGTCTATTTTACTCTAATTGGACCATAATCTACTACATTAACATTTATGCTGTATGGAAGACGATGTGAAACTAAAGATTGAGACCATGAACTCATATAACGTCTCCATAAGAAGCCATACTATCAGACTTCTTGCAGCTAATGGAGCTGCCCCCGGCTTTCATTACATAGTATGATGTTTAGGACACATCCACATCCAATGACTTTGACACCAGTGAACATGGAAACAACAAAGATGAAAATATTTGACCATTTCTGTGTGCTTTTATGTGTGTGGCATGTGTGCATGTAGATGAAGCAAACACAAAATGAAAAATAAAAACATTAAAAGAGAGGAGTAAAGATTATTCAAATAGATTTGACAATATTTTTTGAATATTTTGATGTCAGCAGAGAAGTCAAAGAGAGAGAGGGCTGTTTCTGAAATAGGGCCATCTCCCATAAAACATATTTGTCAAAACTGAGTTTGTGTCTCCATATCCTCGTCTCAGACATAACAAAAATCAAAACAAATTACTTGGTAATGGTATAAAAGCAGGCCCGGCTCTTTTTTCATCCTCTTCTTCTAGGAATCGACTGAGAGATGTAAACACACTGAAGCTCAGCCCACTCACTTTGGTTTCTGAGGGCTGGCTCACAGCTGCTGTTGTGCTTTTGTTCTAAATTTTCCACCTTTCCGTCTGTGTGCTGCCGTGGCCACATGCTAACTGCTGTAACAGGTTTAATAACCACTTTGATTTATAGGAACATTGCTGCTGAACAGTGTAGAAGCACAGTTCAGCACTAAACTGTGGCTCCTGATGAGAAATGAGTGAAACTGTGCACTTAAAAATCCTGAATGAAAGCACAAAAAGTAAATGTTTTTAAAGTTATAGAACCATTTTTCAAACAGCATTTCACCACGTAGTTCCAACCTTCCACACACTGAAATATACTGAACTGGCACTAGAAAGCTCCTAATGCCACAGTGACACACTGGCGATTTTGGGACTCTGATCTCACAGTCACACTGTATCAGCTGTGATGCTGTTGCCATTATAATGCTCAGCATCACATTTGCCACAGGGAAAATTTACATTTACTACCCCACAGTGGTCAGCTTTACTGCAGATGTGACATATAAACCATGTTTATTAGAAATTAATGAATAAGTGGGGTCAGGGGCTGGTAGGAAATCTCCTGTAAATATTAAAGAGGTTCAGGGTCACTTTGGAATGGAAAGTAAAGATGTTTGAGAGACAAATGTTTTTGGAGAGTGAGTGCATGAGGCAAGAGTCTATACATAGCTTTTAAATTAGGGAAAGCACATAAGTTTTGGAATTATGAAGTGTTTTCTTTTTCTGGTTTAGTCAAGTCATTTATGGATGTGTGTCCACTGAGTACATTACAGCACAATGGAAGATGTGTTTTTCCAGTGGAAAAATTACTGACTGCTGTATGTCATATGGCACATTTAAAATAAACTGACTATGCCACTGTTTCTGCCTCAGAGAATCTTCCATCCATCCATCATCTATACCTGCTCATCCTGTACAGGATCTTGGGAGGTGAGGGGAGCTTATCCATGCTCACATTGGGCGAGAGGCATGGCACACCTAGACAGGTCGCCAGTCAGTCACAGGCCTTATACATGGTTTATGAGCACAGTAAACTGTTTCCTAATGAGTTTATGGTCTCAATCTCTAGTTTCCAATCTTCTTCCTAACAGCATGATGTTTATTAAGTAAATTCTGGTCCCATTTACAGTAAAATAGACTATAAATCAGGGTATGCTTTAGGCTGTAGCTACCTTGTGAAGTCATTCTCAGTGAGTCCGTCCATCATACTGCACCAAACTCAGATCAAACTGTCAGACTGGGCAGAGCTTATCAAAAATACTGTCACTGCATTGACTATTTCTCGCTTAAAATCTTTTCAGAAATACATTGTAATGTGCTGTTTATCTGTTACTTTCCTGCTACTATTATATGATCGTAAAGAACCCGACAGCAGACACCAGTCAGCTGGTGGCTGGTGCAGACATATGGCAGACAAACATTTCAAATGCATCTTTAAATCTTCATTCATCTGACAGTAATTCTACTTTAACTTCAATATATACAGAACCTATTACACTGTCAACTCCCTGCAGGTCTATTGTCTTTCTGCTTGATTTTCCGTAACACACCGATCTGGTAAATGCAAAAAGAAGGGTTTTTCCAACAGTAGCTACCACAGTTTATATTGTAGGTTTGGAGAACAATGGATAGGAACCTGTGGCTAACGTAGTGTACCACAATGATACTGTATCACACACCACAGTGAGACTGTGTATGACATGAGGCTGGCTTGTTGTTATAAGGAATTAAACTGTATCATTTACTGTCTAAAACAAACTGCAGACTCAATATAGCCAGGTCACTTAGATGCACATTCAACACGTTTACCAGAGGAGATCTGGTATTGCACTTATGCTTAAGTACAGCCTCACAGAGCCTTGTTTGACCTGCCAATCACCAAAAAGGTGCAAAAGTTAATTATGTTGCAGGATTTCCAAAGTATGACTAAATACAAAGCTTTTTTTTGTCACCAAGTGCAGTTTATATTATTAATTTTTGTAGGTATTTTGTGTGCATTTTGCAGTGCTAATGAGCATGCTCACAATATACAGCCAGACTAGAGATTGGGCATCAGCCAATGAAAGTTTTCCTATCTGGTTTGAATTGTCCACTAGAACCAGAACTAGAGTCATCAGCATAATTAAAAAGTGAACTCAAAAGCCATTTAAATAACATTTACATCTACAATTTTCTCTTCTCTCTCATCCACTCCTGTCATCCACTTATTGTCCACTTTATGTCTTCTAATGTCTTCTCCCCTTCTTTTATTTTCTCTCCTTTACACTGAGTAACTGTCTGGTCCAATCGGAGAGTCTGAGCACAACATGACCACAGCCGACCATCTTCACAGACAAAAATATGGGGCCACACCCTCACACAAATTTAGTACAGAATACACAGACGCTTGTGGGGACTGCTTTTAGCTCAAAATATATGGAGTTACCATATAGCTAAATCCAAAAGTTTCTCAGAGATGTAACGACAAAATAACTTGATCTAGCGTGAATATTTATAACCAAAGTCTTGGAGATTCACAAACAGTACTAAAAAAACACAGTTACATAACCAACACATTTCTTTGGTTGGGTCCAGGAGCTCCAATAACCTATTAACCAACATATTTCTTTGTTTTATTGACACCACAGCATTTTTTTCCCTGAAGAGAACAATGTCAGGGCTTTACTTTACGGCTGGTTTTTACCATGCTGCTTGTTAAATATTATTGGTGAGCAGAATACCCCAAAACTCTGACCAACACCCTAAAAGACAGCAGCCAACATGACCAGAAAAACACTGGCCCGGTGCATGTTGATGCATGAGCTGAGTATCATTCACAAGAAGTTTTCTTGGCGGCACAACCAGTCAGTGTGCTTTCTGGCACCAGTGGCCCCCACCACAGCAGTCTCTACTGAACAGTCCCTCTCAACCAAACCCAAGTTTTCCACCCTACAACCCCCAAGCTCTCATACACACAGCAGTGACAAACACACACCACCCCAATGCGACTGACTGAACCCTGGACCTTAGAGGCATGGCTAAAAATAGACAGATTAATTGGGCAGCTGTGGCTCAGGAGGTATAGCTAATCAAAAGGTTGGCAGTTCGATCCCAAGCTCCTCCCGCTGCATTTCGAAGTGTCCTTGAGCAAGACACTTGAACCCCAGATTGCTCCCAATGCTGCGCCAACAGTTGAGAGATGAGCAGTTGGCACTTTGCATGCTTTGAGTGGTTGGAAGACTAGAAAGGCAGTCTATTTACCATTTAACTGATAATGTAATAATAATAATATAATGATTGTCAGTTGCAGCTCTAGTTGTGAAAAACATTAATTAATGTTGGTGGGTTACTCACTTCAAAGAAAAACCATGGCCCAAACAGAAATGATGACTAACATGAACTTAATGTAATGAAGTGAAACAACATATTCTCTTTAAAGCTACAACCCTATACGATGAGGTAAGGTTGGGTTGTTTGGTGGAGTATACCCTTGACTAGCTTGGTCTACTTGGATGTAGCCATCAGCTGCAGTGCCCTGCTGCCAATCAGTCAGTATATAGGACAAAAACATGACTGTTAAGCAGATCCAGCAGTAACCACTTGCTGTTTGAAGGCACCATTAATGGTACGTCCTCCACACATCTACGGTTCCTCAAAGTGGCCTTTAAAAAAACAAACAAACTCAACTATAGTGGGTGTTGGATATTCTCCCAAGACAGAGTCATTCAATGGTCTAGCGTCTGAGTGGCACAGAGCAAAAATAGTCGCCCACCCAGTAGTCTGGGATCAATTTCTCCTTGTTGTTAGTCCAGTTCACGTCAGATAACCTACACAGAGTTCAGAGTAAATGTATGTTACCTCCTACTGGCTTGTAGACTCCTTTCTTGGTTCCTTTAGTATGCCAGGGAGACTTGTTGACTCACTAGATTGCCAATGCGGGATGGGCTCAACATTGGCTAACCATGTTCTCAACATCACAGTGAAGCTTCTAATGAACTTGTCCTTAACTGTTCTTTCCAAAAAACTTGCCACATTTAAATCCTTGGTCAGCCAGGACTTGGACAAACATTACAAACATGGTCACATTGTGCAAGGAATCTTGGGTCAAGGACTGTAAACATATTTACTTCCTAAATCTCCTTTCTCATGGTTGTACTTGGACCTGTTCTCAAGAGGGCTTCATAGGAACCTATTGGCCGTGGCCATTGAGAAACAGACCAATCGAAACATGAGGACCTTTTTTCTCTCGTCCAAAGAAATCTTTCCTCAGCTGTCATGTCTAGTTACCTTACCAAATCAAACGAAGGGGATGGATAATGCCAGTGTAATAGTTAAGTACAATTGAACAGAATCAGTGGATTCACAATTGCAGTGAAGTAAATCGTTGTGATGCTTTTGTGTCTAATTTAATTTGCTGAAACTGATCGAGCCAATTCAAGCCAAGCTTGTGAAAAGTTGTTGTCCCTTAGAGCTCTGAGCAGCTCAACAGGAGGTTCCGTTTAGTGTTTTGGCTCATTAGCTGAATAGAAGACTGTTTTCTTTCTTTTGCCAGATTGTGAATGTTGTGATGTAGCAATTATCTAATTATATTTTTCCATTTGCTCCTCTGTCTCAGTATGGAACCCTGACATTTGTTCTCATTATTCCTCAAACACTCAGGCTATGTGTCTGCATTTGGGCCCAAACATCTGTGTTCAAATTTTATTCAGCTGTAATTTACAGGTTTAACACCCACATTGTAGGTTCTTAAGAACCTAACATACAAGTGGTGGACACATCGTTACATATTAACATTCAAGCAGTTTAATGCAACAAATACCCACTCTGTCAGGCTTAGGTTTTACTGGATTACATTGTTCAAGAGTTCTTGATGGTTAACTTTGTGTTATGATGTTGATGTTTAGGTTAATGTATGATGTGGTTGTACTATTAACACAGCCAGTGAATACCTTAGTCTAGCCTTAGAAAATACCATACATTTGAATCAACACCTCTGTGACACATTTTCAACAAAATAATAGATATTAAAACATTTACAAAGACAATTATTTTTACAGTGTTGTATTGAAATGCATTATTTAACTGCAATGGTATTTTGTCCACTCTGTGTTGGTTATGTCTTGTCTAATAAAGCTCTGTCCCCGCCCTGCTACTGCATAAACATATTATGGTTGTGCACAGATAGCATTCACACTCTAAAGTTAAAATGTGCACACAAACACAGACCCTCATAACATTTTAATAAGACACATATACGCAGTCTGAAGTGATATCCGTGCTCTTACCCTCAGTGTAATCTGGTTAAATGTGTTTGTTTTGACGAAGACCCTGACTTAATATCCGTCCGCAAGTGCAGGATTAGCAGCTGGGTCTGGTCCCATTTTGATCTAATCCTGCAAGCCTGCAGCAAATTAAACCACAAACTGTCAGGAAGCAGGCGTGACTTAAATGTCTAAAAAATAATGGCTGTGGTGTTCACTAATGAGTGAGGAACAAACTCTAAAAATGAGTAATATGCATTAAAAATAACAGTCATGCTGCTTGCTAATGGGTGACATAAGTTTATAAGCCAGCAGCCAAAGAAACCACACAATGCTCTTAATCCTTGCTAATCACTGAGAGTAGATTTGAGAACAGAAGAAGAAATGTTTGTGATAAGCTTGGATTGGTGCTGGTAGCAATAATACCTATAAAAGCATGTGCAAACATAATGTTAAAGCCACATAAATTATAATTTATTACATTTTTTTACATTAACATTTAGTAAAGTGACTGTATAGTGTTAACAGTGTTGCTCTCACAGAGATTTCTCACCAACTCTGCAGATCCACAAAGCTTTTTAACCTCTTTTAGCTCATAGTTTTGGTTTAATGGCACATTTACTGTAAGGTTCAGTCCCAGCACTCTCACAAACTCTGTTTCCATTCGCGGCAGGCTGCTGATAAAACCACTGTAACAGCTAAAGAGACAAAGAGACAAAACCAGAGCTAAACATGTATTCCAATGAGTTAATATTATCCCAGTCTCTGCTGGTTGTCAGTGCACAACTACATTTTATTTAATTATTACAAATAATTCTAGCCTGTAAAATGTGAGCCTTGCTGCTTTTCTTTGTTGTTTTGTGGTTTGGGTTTGCACATCTGACAAAACAAGCTTTGTTTTAAAAGCATCACCTTGGGCTGTGGGAACGTGAAATGGCCACTGTTTTCTGATATTTGATGTCAATGATAATGAAATAAATCCTTGTTATATGGATGCACAAATCTAAGGTATACAATGATCAGTACCATCCATAGTTAGTTAGAGCCCTAAAGTTATACACACTGCTTTCACAGAAACATCCCATACACCGTAGTGTTGAATTCAGTCAAAAAGGGATGTTGCACAATCCCCACATTTATATGGATGTGGAGACATGAAGGGTTGAAATGAACCTAAATCCAGCCCTGACTATATCCAGAATACTATGAATTACATCCTCAGACAACAGAATCAACAAGACATAATATCTTGTCTGAGACGCTGGCCAAAGCAAACAGAGGTCTGAGCAGAGATTTTCTGCGCTGATGGTAATGATTGTGACAAGTGTAATGTGCAAGTCATCAAGTGGAATATAAAGCTTTGGATGTTGGCAGACTTTACTATGTTTTACTATCCCCCCATCCCCATCCAACAGACACACACACACACTTTCTCCTCAGGCATAATTAAAAGAGGAATGTCTGAGAAAGGTTTTTAGGGAACCACCCTGAGCTCCTCACACAGACAGGAAGCTCAACGTATATTTCAGGCCTGTAATTCTGATGCTGTTCTGCTCTGTGTCTCTGTGCATTAAACTGACGCACATCCCGGTGTAAAAACACACAAAATATATACCTTCTGCTGGGGTCTACTTTCTTTAAAGCTATGATTCACCAGAGCTGGAGAAATGTCCTTGTTGAAGGTCTTCACACTGGCGTCAAGAGAAAAAGCAGTTTCTATATTTAGAGGACTGCAATTACAAGTGACCATTAAGTAAGGACATCAAAAGTCAGAGCAGTACCCTCCTGGGAAAAATTAATGAACGTGACGTGGAAGAAAAAGTAAAATGAAACGCTAAGGAGAGCAGTGAAAGATATTTTTTTTTTTTTCTCAAATATGTTTATTGAGCTTTTTATATATTAACATAACCACAACGATAAAACAACAACAACGCTCAGTACAACCTTGGTCTAGACAGTCTATACACATTTACATCTCACATGCACCCGACCAGTACAATAAATAAGAAATAAAAAATACACCCCAGTTCGCAATTCTGGAAGTTTAAAATGACCAGGTTGCAAGTACAGTGTTATGAGCAAGACACAGGAAAAGAGCCAAAGGTTAGCCACGCACCACACTCGAAAGCACTGAAGCCACTTTAGAGTTGGAAAAGTGAAGATATGGAGTCCAAATGTTCATAAACTGTCCCTCTAAAGAGTGAAGCAGACAGGTCAGGTACTCAAGGGGAAAACATTCTATAATTATTCTATGCCAGTTTAATTTAGTAGGGGGTTTGTCACTTATCCAAGACAGAAAGATGTTCTTCCTTGCTGCATATGTGAGGATATTATACAGTCTGGCTGAGTTAGCATCCACAATAGTATCTTGACTGGGGTAACCCAGGATTAAAGAAAGAGGGTCCATGTGCAACACAACACCAAATATATTTTCCAGCTCTTGCAAAACATCCATCCAGTATGCTTGAATTTTAGGACATGACCAGATACAATGTGTATAGGTGCCCACTGAGATTTTACATTTTAAGCATGCAGGTGAGAGTTGAGGGTTCATTTTATGTCTTTTGTTAGGAGAGATTTGTAAATGGTGCACAATCTTAAATTGCAGCAATCTGGCACGGTTACACAGATATTTTCTTTGTTTGAGTCCATATCTTAGTCCATTTATCCCCATCAATATCTATACCAAGTTCACCCTGCCACTTCTGCACAACATCCTGTACATTTATCACATCAGTCTGGCTTAAGACATTGTAAAAGCGAGTAATAGATTTCTTAGCTGGGCCAAGGAGGAGTAATTGTTCAACTGCAGATGTAGTGGCATCAATATTGAGAGTAGTTCCCCTGTTTATGAAGTCCCGAATCTGCAGGTATTTGAAAAAACCATGCCTGGGAAGATTATACTTTTCTTGAAGTTGTGCAAATGATAGCATGGATGCACCCTGAAATAAGTCACACATCCTCTTTATCCCTCGAGATGTCCAAGTGCTATACCCACCATCCACCATGCCTGGTAAGAAGTTAGGATTGCCCTGAATTGGAACCAATGGAGATGTTAGTCCAGACCTCCCTTCAAGCTTTTGTGTAATAAACCATGCTTTTAATGTATTAGAGATTATAGGGTTGTTTTTACAATGGCTCCTGGCTGACTTTAAGTCCTTGAAGGCCAAAAGGCCTAACAGGGAGCCTGAGGTCTGTGACTTTTCTAAACTCAGCAAATCAGAAGTAGGATCCTCCTTGACCCATTCTGCTATAAATCTTAAATAGGATGCTAGCTGATACCATTTGATGTTGGGAAGATCTAGACCACCCTTCAAACTAGGGAGTTGTAGTTTTGCTACTTTTAGCCTGGGCTTTCTCTTGTTTCAAATGAAGTCACTCAGCCAGCCATTAAGCAGCTTCAGTATCTTACCTGACAAAAGTAGAGGGGATCATCTGTAGGGGGTATAATAATCTTGGCAAAATATTCATTTTAATGATAGAAACTCTACCAAGCAATGACAAGGGGAGTGGAGTCCATCAGTCCAGGTCCTTCGTTATTGAGTCTAGGAGGGGGTTAAAATTACTCTTAAACATTTCATGAAACAAAGGTGTGATGTGAATGCCCAGGTAGACAAAACCTGTAATAGACCAATTGAATGGGAATGAGGGTAGTGTGTTAGTTCTATCTCTAAGGCTTCCCATTGGCATAGCCAAAGATTTATCCCACCCACAGTTATGCCAACTATTCCAGAGTCTTGCCTTATGGCCTCAGAGAGAGGCTCTATTGCAGGGGCAAAAAGGGCAGGGCTAAGAGGGCAGCTCTGACGTGTTGAGCGATGAAGTGGGAAGTTGTCAGATCTATAGCCATTGGTGATGACTGCGGCGTGAAAGATTTTGTTGAAAGTAATAAGAACTGTTTAATGGAAGATTTGAAACAGGTTATGATTCATGAAGATGAAAATGTGATGAGTTTTGAGTGTGAGATGAAAGAAAGCCAGTAGCTTTTATTTTTTTCTATACTTTTCTAGACTATAAAGAGAATGACCAACACACATGCATGCCAGTATAAGCAAATGAATGTATCTATCTTGACAAAAGGCAGAATTGGCAAAATTAGAACAAAACACAGGACCCCCACACATTACTGAAAAATTAAGTCATGAAGTGCACTGAAGTACATGTTTTTATTCAATTTGTTTATTTAATTAATTTAAGTGAGTGGAAACACATGAAATATAGAAAAAAGTCTTGACTAGCTCTGAACCCCTCTACCCTAATTCTCTGGAGGGGATTCAACAGATTTGGGCTGACAACACATCACCTTATATTTCATCTTACTAAACATTCCCTCTAGGAAACTGATCCTTTTAGAAGAATAATTAAAAATGTACCCGATCCCTTATTGTCTGTCAACAGCCAAATTAGAAGAAAAATTTGGCCAATCACTGCAGACTCAAACACTCAAACACAACTAAGAGTATTAGGTACTTTTTGACCATTGATGTTTATTGCATGATCAATAGCAGACATTAAATAAAAAGGGGAGATCCATGTAGAAAATATCTTCTTTCAACAAAGCACATTTCTCTGATAATAAAAGGTATGAATGGATCAAACAATTTCTTTAAAATAAAGTAGGAATTGTGTCTGTTAAAAGCATACTGCATAGAACTCATGTAATTAGTATAAATTTTATCCAATGCAAAGAAATAGTCAGACAAAACCTAATCTGTCTCCATTTGGTTTCAGTTTCTCCCGTCCCTAAATTAGTCCTGCGCTGTTCTGGTCAGTGTGGTCACCTCTCCAAACCTGTGCCTGCTGCAGCGTTTCTTTAAAAAAGAAAGATTTTCATTGGCCCGCAGTGTGCTTTCTTGCTCACGGCACATTGAAAAAAATAGAACAGACTCCGATTGCTGCGGATCGTGAGCCGGCAACAGAGCTTTATGGCATGCTCAGTCTGAACAGACAAACTGGTTAACGTGGGCGCCTGGCATATTGGCTACAGAAATGCAGATGAAAGAATTGGATATAAATTGTAAGTCAGTAGCAAATTTTAAAAGTAGCAAAGTAGATTAAATAGTGTAATGCACACTTAATAAAAAAAGTACAAGGAGCCCAAAAACATGACTTAATCACATAATGTGAGAAGTTGTCCTTTAATACTTCCTTCCCCTGCAAACCAGAACAATAATCACGGGGAAAGGTATTTAAATGTACAAGAGGCCTCCTTTCTCTCAGAGAAATCCTTTAAATCATATTTTTTCCCAGAAAACTTAAATATTTTATCGCCCAGTGATTAAAAATACTGTAAAATGCTACTACTGCTACAGGACTGACTCTTGAATTAACGTTTACTTCAGTTGGTGGAGCTGCCAACAGGCCTGATGCTGATGTTATTTTATGTCAAGACTCTTGACTTGACTGTGTTGAATGACTCAGTTTGGTGTTGGACTTAGATAACCCTCTCTGCTACTACATAATACATTCCTGTTCACAGTTCACAAATATTTATCTCTGAAAAGTATCATTGCTTTACGCAGGATGCACACAGCTGTACTGGTCTATATACGGACTGTATAGTTGGGATTGGCAGGAAACTCAGTGGCCTGGTTTCAGTGCCAGACTACTCCAGAAAAAAGAGCATCTGTAATTAGTGACAGACAACCTGCTGTAATGTCAGAGTGAAACTAAAAGAGGGGGGAAACTACACTGTAGATCAGCAAGGATTGAGGTGATTATACAGTATTTACAGTAGCTGAAACTGAAACTATGGCTAAATCTACATGTGACAAAAAAAGATACTCAATAGAAGCAGAAACAAAAACTAAATATAAACTTCAAATGTCTATCTCAACAGTGAACTGAGAAAACTGGAGCTGAACTCTTGAGGGAGAACTGTGGAGTAATGTAATAACTTGGCTGTCCAACTGTAATCTCATAATATCACCTAAATCTTCAGCATTAGGTAGGTAAATACACCTGGTCTTGTTTCAAGCTGTTCTGTTACAAAGAAGTAAGAAGCAGAAGGTTTACAGTGGAAATTACTTTTCTTGATCACAAACTATCTCTGATATCTGATGAACCGTTCTTCAGCTTGCTATATGTAGTTAGCCATGCTAGCTCTGGGGATGTTGGTTTATCGCTTGGTCCATCTAACCTGATTGCGTCAGATGGTTTGTTACCCAGAACCATCTGATGTTGTTGGAAACTGTTTGGAAAAGGGCCGACACTTGGCGGGTGATTGGATGAACCATCTGTCTATCATGGGGAACAAAGCATCTTACTAAAACCAGTTGGGAGAAGAGCAAAAACACCACTGGTGCCCTATACACTGACATCAGGCTGAACAGCCACCACTGGAAATGGCAAGCTGACTTTCAATGGCTGCTGCTTGCCGTCCACAACCATCACATTTTCAGGCTTGAGGTCTGCAGTATATTATTTATCTAGTGAAAAACAAGAGGATGCAGGTGTGGTGTTGACTGGGGGGTAAACTGAGGGAGTCTTGCAATTGCAAACAGGACCCAGAACATTAGGGAACGTTTTGCAGGTATCAACCAAAAGCAACTGTTGCATTGAGTGTTCTCTTTTTATTATGTAGAAAACACACAATACTGATCAAACCAGAAATAAACTGTCTTATCTTCCTTTAATCTCACTCATGTTTTTCTGCTCTCTGATCAAGTTCTGCAGGGAGGAAACAAAATGCCAATTTCAGTCCTGTTATTCCCTTCTGATTAAAAAACCTGTTAAACACCAGTCATGTTTCTGCACATGACAATCAGTCTGCCACTGCTGACAAACTAAAGGACAACACAGCATCCTTCACCAAACCAGCATCTCCACAACCACTGCCATTTAGGCATGGCTTGTTACCACTAAAGTTTATTTTCTTTGGTCTGAACCAACGTTGGCTTTATTACTGTTGTCATATTTAGTCTGTTTTGGTTCACAGCGCTCTACAACCAAATCAGGGCTCGTAAACTGAGGTCACATGATGCACAAGTAAAGACTTTATTGGACGGATACATTTAGCTTGTTGTCTCTTGGATGTCAACCGTATTCTCCTCCCACCCAGTCTTGGTGTTTTGAGGTTGCTCCCTGTAGTTTGATAAGGCTACGTTTTCAACAGCACCACATTTATCTTACATTTTTAGCCTCTAAGTGCTCTGTGAGATAATGGACCTCATGCAAGAACCACTAGTACAGACAGAAAGTGCTATAGTCAAGATAATCATAGTCGAATCCAAGACCAGGACTAATCGAGACTGAGTCAAGAAAAAGTCCAAAGAGGTTCAAATCAAAGGCCAAGTCCAAAGGGGAGAAACAGATTCAATTCAATTCAACAGAAATTAATGCTTTTGTTATTGCCAATAAGATGAGTTTTGGCAGCCAGGCATACGACTGCAAGTGACATTGATTGGTAGCCAAGGTAACCAGGCAACCAATGTCAGTGCCCGTTTTGGATGGATTTTGACATAAACCAGTGCCCACTTTCTGTGGGTGCGCTAAATTTTTTGAAGGAGGTAGCTACTACAAAAACAAAACAAAAAAAATCATATATTGCTGTTGAGATCAGCTATAAGACTTGGCGAGACCAATGGAGAGTCTGAGACAAGTCAGAATGCAAATACCAATGAGAGAGTCTGGTACTACAGCACTGTGGACAGATTGTTTCTTTAGTTGCAATTTCTTTGTACTTACACAATTTTGGAGTTTATATAAATATAAAATGAATTATACCAATACAATACAAATTTATTGCAAAATTAATATTTTATTCACCATGGTTATGGCTGCATGGCTTTACTGAGATATTTTTTAGATGTAATGATTTCATTGGCATATTTCATCACAGCAACTTCTGCAGTTCAGCAGGAAAATTCTCTGAAGCCGCCTCAGGATCTTTATGCAGGTCTCTGTCCAGAAAAATATAACACAGTGTAACATCAACTACTGTACAACAATATTCTCTTGTCTACTATTATGGCTGTGACTGTCACATCCATTTGACCGCCTCTCATTATTAGTCATAGGCCACTTTGCTTTTAGAAAGATGATTTTAGAAACAAATCTAATTTCAAACCCTTCCTTCTTTAAGCCTGTCACAGTACAGCAATACTCTGGTGACACATCATTAACAGTTGTAATATTTATATTTAATTACATCATGTCCTCTAATACAACTACTCACACTGCTGAATTTGTCTGCACATTTCTTACAGCAGCACTTAAAGCTCTGCAGTGTCAGAGTAGGACAGGTTTAGGGTAAGAATACAGCTTCTTGCCCCGCCTTCAAGCTCACCTGGTTTGTAAAAGGAATGAATGACTGTTTAATGTTAATAATATAAGTAGAAATGACTTTAAGTTGAAAATGATCATTCGGGGCAACCTGGAAAAAATTTAAGATGCACTGTTTGCAAATGACCTCGTGACAACATATGTTGACACGACTTGTCACATATGTTCCTTAAAAGGTGTTGCGTGTGTGTACTGCACATAACACACACACACACACACAAACAATGAAAGCCATGTCATTCCATGGAAACTGTTGCTGTTGGTTCCAGGAAGTGAGACAAACCAGATACAGGAAGTGAACGGCCACCCAGTCATGGTGGAAACTGGGGGTGGAAGCTAAGAATACTGCAGACCTGTGTACGTGTGTGTGTGTGTGTGTGTGTGTGTGTGTGTGTGTGTGTGTGTGATTTGTGAACCTGTGGTCTGCAAGAAAAGAATCACATCAGGAAGTGATAAAAAGTCTGAAAGGACAATTTTATTTTTCTGTTTTTCAAAAACATGTTTAACTTGAAGCTGTTTGTTGGTCTCCCGCTCTTATTGGTTATTTTATATTTCATTTGGAACATGAAACCCATGCCTGCTGTAAAATCAGCAACAACATCCCAGAGGAATTGTTTCTTAGGTTGCCAGGTTTGGTCCTCGTCCTGCTCAGTTTTGGAGCCCGACTCAGAGAGGCGACTGTTTTTATTTAAGAGCTTTGCACCAGATTAACTGTATTATTCTTACTGAGCTCTGTGTTTGTGTTGCAGAGCTCCAACAGTTGGCTGTTATACGCAGCAGATAGACAACCCCAGCCACATAAAGCCTGAGCCTTGTCTGTTTCACAATGTATTTATTTCCTGCCTCAACAACTGCGGCTTATACAGACTTTGTTTATGGAAGATGCAAAATTCAGGCAGAAAAGATCCAAACTGTGGCCGGTTTCACCATCGCTTCAGCTCAGTCAGTAAAACAGAGACCAATTAGGTTTAAAGCACTTGTTGTTATGAGATTGAAAAGGGAAAACTTGATTTTGACTCTGGAAGAGTTTTTTTTATTTTATTTTATTTTATTTCCAGACATTTTGTGGACTGCCTGTTGTTCCGATGGCCCATTTTTATGAAACTCCAGTTTTTGCCCATAATACCTTAGTGTATTTGGACCTGGCAGGAAAAGACTAGACATTGCAATAATAAACACGTGGTTACCGTGAACGGTTGCAGTTCGGTTAGGTTTAGGCATCAAAATAACTTGGTTAGGTTTAGGAAAAGAAATGAAATATGTTAGTTAGGGACATAATTTAGTGATAGGGTTAGGGTATTTTCGGAACAATGGGCTGTCGGACAAATGGGGTTTTAGTCCAATGGGACATTTTTCGGACCATAACGCACAGTCGAAACAATGGCATTGCACCACTGTTTGCCTGCTTCCTTTCTTCTCTTCTTCTTTCAGTTTCTTTCTTTATTTCACTTTCTGTCAGCTTCTCTCATCGTTTGTTGTCATCTTTTCCTCTTTCTCCTTGTCTCTTTATAGCCTGTTCTTTCATCACAGAGTCACACATCATACAGACCCCATTTATACCTGACATTAACCTACAATCTGTGTCTGGCTATATTATCTGGATAATGACATCTGATCACAGGATCTTCACTCTCAAAGGAACCGCTGTACAGCTGTGAGGCTTTTTAGTGTAGTGGCCATACTTGACCCATTTGGTCCAACATATTGAAAGTCTAGAAGAGCCGTATGATTAAATAATTTGTCCAGGGAGCCAACAGGAAGTCAGCCAGCTAAGCCAGTCTCTAATGCACATGGTCTAAAGGCCCAAAACACAGAGGCATGAGGAAGCCCACAGAGACACCCAGTGTGTAACTTACATTGGAATTAATAGGCCATCTTTAATTAGTTATCCCTGATGACATCTTTGAATGCGACATCCAGTTCTTCTTTATACATCCATGATTCCGACGTGCTCTTTGAGGGGTTAGCTGCTTCTGAGTCGAAGGAGTGGGAGTTTCCACTGTTGAGAATGTGGACAAACTGTACAGACTAAATGTATACCTTTCTGAGATCATATCAACTCCAGATATGGTCTGGTCCATGCATTTTCAGACCTTGTGCATTTATAGGAGTATTTCCTGATCAAGATAAGATATCCAGATCAAATACATGTTAAAATAAAGTGGAAATGGGGTCAAACTGATTGGATACAATACAGGACGAGCTGTGCAATCGAATGCAATCCAATACAGTACTCCTGCTTTTGCAGACATAAATCAGTTACATATATGAAACGACTTAAATATCAGATGATGTGTGGTGGTGGTTAATTTTGATGTTTTACTACCTGGCCCTGCGACCTACATGCACCTGACTGTTGTTGGCAATGCATGGGGAGTTTTCTTGACGAGTTATATCCCATCAGATTATGTGATTTACTAATTTCTTTAAAAGACTTGTTAGTCAGTAGGTTAATCTCAACTCTTGGAAGTCAAGAGGGCCTATTCCCACGGGACTAGTATTACCTGGGAGCCTCTAGTAATTTCTAATGATTGCAGAGGTTGTATGTGAACTTAATCCTGTGTGAATCTGCCACAAGGTCTTTGTTTTATTGGGCCTTTTTTTTTTTTTTTTTAACTCTTTCCCAGTTGAGAATTATAGAGGCTGCAGTGAGAATTTTAAAGTTTTGACCACATTTTGGGTGAAAATTCAGGAGTCTCATCTGGCTACCCAGAATGGAGACCCATTTGCAGAAAGGGTCAAAGGGTCAAATTAAATTTCTAAAACACATAAGGGCCCCTGGTAATACTAGTCCTGTACAAATAGGGTTTAATACAAAGTAGTCTTTCCTTGCAGCTATATTATCACGTAGTAATAAGTTTCATACTTCAGTCATGTGATGATAACTGCACAAACTAAGTCCAGTAGGTGATTTAAGATGCCATCCCCATTGTTAGCAAAATGACCAACATGTATGGTAAATGGGCTGCACTTGCATATAGCGCCTTTCTAGTCTTCCAACCACTCAAAGTGCTTTACACTCCATGTCACATTCACCGATTCACACACTGATGGCAGAGGCTGCTCATCAGAAGCAGAAACTAATTCATTCATATTCCCCTTGTTCTACATCCTCTAGTAGCAGAGAAGGTGCAGGGGCAGAGGTGCTGTTTAGCTGATGTCAGTTTATTCTGCCTGACTCATTGATCCTTTATCAAACTGAGGTTTGTGCAGTCTATGGCTCTGAAATATCAGAAACTGTGCTGTGTATTGATAAATCCATGGGGCTGTCCGTGGTGCTGAAGTAGCAGACAGACTTGTATTTAGTTTTTACTGTATTGTCGGAGTCATCCCCCCTTCGTGAGTGGACTTTGAGTAATATCCTTCAATATGAAGGTATTGACATGGTGTCAACATACTGATGATTTTATTATTGTCCTGACAGCATGTGCAAATGTTAGGGCAAACCCATGGAAGGACATCCCTTCCTTATGTGATTCCAGTGCAAATGATTGGGGATAAAATCCACAGCCCTTCATCTTTCTGGTCTTTTCCTCATAGAAATACAAAAACACACACATACAATTCACCACATGCACACATACACAGTCTGGGAAAGTCCTTATCATAGAGGGTTTCACACTCTTCTCATTTATGTCTTGTTCCACTGTCTGCCAGCCAGTGTTCCACCACTTTTATAGCCTGGAGTGTGTGTGTGTGTGTGTGTGTGTGTGTGTGTGTGTGTGTGTGTATCTTTGTATGCATTGTATATGTACATGTATTTGAGTGCATGTGTGTGTGTGTGTGTGTGTGTGTGTGTGTGTGTGTGTGTGTGTGTGTGTGTGTGTGTGTGTGTGAAACTCCAAAGCAAGTTGTTCCGTCTCCACCAGCAGTCAGACCACGTCTGATCTCTCCCAGCATCCATTAACACTCTCATATATATTTTTTATGATAACAGAACTTGATGGACTAATGCTCTATTAAAGATTAATGCAGCAATTTGTATGAACACTCAAATATCCTGAGGTTGCTATAAAAAGGGATATTTCCACCCCAAGGCGACCACAGAGATCGAGGCCCCTCACATGCATTTAACAAGAGACGACAAGTAGAAAATGACCAATGACATCAGCTTCACAATGCATGTGTGTGTGCCTCCAGTGCATTTCATTTTGTACAGCTGATAATGGTACTGTACTGAAGCCTGAAAATGTGACTTTCAGTCCTAACAAGGGAAAGAAAAGAAACAATGCACATATAAATACATGATTTACACACTTCTATTATCCATCTGCTCCATGCATCATGTTCTGTTTGATTGTAGTAGTAGTAGTACGTTTTAAACATCATCTTATATGGCTTGTCCAGGCATGCTTATATACACATTCATTTATTCCATCACTCATGCTTAGATTATTGCAACAGCCTCTTCTTTTGACTTAACCAAAAATCTATTGACTGTACAGAAATCCGCTGCCAGGACCAAACTGCACTGTCCACATCTCCTCACACTAGCTTATAGGCCTGTGTATTGGCAAGAATCTGGTGACACGATACATATCACCATACATTGGTTACAATTCAATATATTGTGACACTGCAAGCAAGGTGATTTGTCACAGTCCGTGTAACACCCAACATCATAGCCCTGCTATCTAGTGGTGTGGGGTTCGAATAGAAAAATCAATATCATTCTGATATCCAGAATGCAAAAATGTAAAAAATTATACAACATGCAAAAAACTGTATGGTTTTTGCCCCAAAACTGCAAAGAATTAGCATAAAATGGGCATGTCTGCACAGGGGACACTCGTGGGTACCCATAGAACTCATTTTCATTCTGATATCCTGAGGTCAGATGTCAAGGGAGCTGAAACTCACTGTAAAGCTCCCTAAAGCTGAAGGCAGCTGCAGATTCAGTTGATAACTACAACGCTCATTATGAGTTCATGTTTCACACATCGCTTTAAGGCTCTTCATGGCCTGACTGCTATATTTCTCATATTTTAGCCCTATATGAGCCTATTGTTGGCTTGGGAATCTTGAACTGTCTTTGGTCAGAGACCAGGCTAAAGATTTAGGGGCATCTAGTGGTGTATGTACTTGCAACGCCCTCGCCTCAACCTCCCGGAACACAAAGCTCAAAGCCTGAGCCCTTACCACAGCGGCCCTGATTCGATTCCTTGGCTGCATGTCACCCCCTCTCTGTCTCTTCCCCATTTCTTCTCTCTCACAGAGGAAGAGGACCCGCTCCATCTGCAGAAAAACACCAACAATTATACACTAATGAAAACATACCTGTGACTATTATATTTCTGCCTAATAGATCCTCCTTAATGTTACACACTGGATCTTTAACACACACTCCAAGATACACACCAACAGAGAGGATGAGATACAAACACAGACATGGGTAAAAAAACCTTTTTAGTGTAAATATTAGTCCTCTTGATCTGGTTTTAGTTGCCCTTTGGTCCCTTTTCGAGGACATTTTTATTGAACTATGAAACAATGCTTTTGTGTTTTTCCAAATAAACAGTTCACACCACTCAGATGTGTTTTCGTTCCCGACGTTGGAAACTGTGGGAGGCCTTACAGGAGACTCAGTGTCCCAGACCAGTTCATCCTCCACTCATCACGTTTCATGTTTTTACTGCTAATCTTTTTTTTCACTGTTGCTGCAGCGGTTTGTCTTAGTTGGCATTTTCTTCTTCTCCAGCCTTTTTGGTGTCACTGGTTTCTTCTTTATGACTTCTTTAATAGTTTATTTTCTGATCTGTGTTCCGTATTCTTCCACATCACACACACACAATACCTGTCTCTAGTCCACAGCGGACTTACACTGAGCCACACCAAAAAGTATGATGCAACTAGTCTGGGACATTTTATTTATCTCTTCGTGTGAAATTTTGTGGCATATGATTCATTTTAATAGCTGAACTCACACATTATCCCGTATCAAGTGCTTACTGTGTGAAAATTATTAACAGGGTTTATTACAGATTTTTCATTATCTGTTTCCCAGTTTTTTTCCCCCCCAATTTGACTGTTTTCACTGCAACTCAAAAATTAAATGGAGAAAATGCAGATGGAGAAGAATAGCAGTGCAGGTATTCAGTGCAACGTTGCTGTTGCTTCATGCTACCAGTTAAGGGATAAGGCTGGCATGATTCAAATTTTATTTAATTTTATTGTCAACAAAACCAATGTAAAGAAGACCAAAAACAATGTGTTGGTTGTGCCTCACAATACTGTCTGACTTCACTGCCCTGAATGTGGTATTCTGCCCTGAGTCCATTGGTTCCTGCTGAAGATCTTTAGTAATGGCTCACAAATATAACATTTCATTTAAATAAAACCTTAGTAATTTCTGTTTTTAATGTGTTTGGGGGGCTTTTTGTCTTCATTAGATTGGACAGCTGAAGATTAACAGGAAAGGGGGAGAGAGAAGGGAGGACACACAGGGAAAGGGCCACAGGTCTGACAGTCGAACCCATGGCTGCTGCAGCAAGGACTCGGCATTGGTACATAGGGAGCCAGTTCTACCAGGTGAGCTACTGGCACTGTAGTTTTTAGCAGACGTTACCTACACAGGATTTACAGCAGCAGGGTGGTGTACATGGGACTGAGAAACTACAGTGTGTGGTTATGGTAATGAAGGAACATCAATCACCCAGCCAGTGTGATTCATGGAGCTCTATTGCACTGTTTCACAAACTTTTTTTCTGGGGACCCACATTTTAAAAATAACAAACCATGGCGACCCAATTCACAGTGAGAAGAATGAACATTTCTGACCATTTTTATTGCTATTTCTGCATCACGTCATATTTTCTTGAACGGGTATAGCAGCCATGTTGAAGAGATATACGTTTGGTAAATCACAACTTCATCATCGGTAAAACAAGACACATTTGAAGTACTTTATAAATGAAACTAAATAAAGGCAGAGGTTTTTTCTCTCAGTAAAACAAACAGAATGTGTGCTCGCGAGACTAAATAAACGCATTTACATGAACAGGCTTTTCCTTATAGTAGCGGTAATTTGGAGAGCCCATCTCTTCCTTACAGAATGTATGGTCACTGTATAAACAAGATAATTTAAGTGCATTCATCAGGAGTTAACAATCTCATCTTCCATCATCAGCAAAACAATGTACACATTTTAAATATTTTATAAATTAGATAAATTAGGTGCATTTAGCAGGAGCAGGAAACTCCTTACCCAAATAAAGTCTCCTGTGACCCATGTGTGGGTCACGACCCAGTCTCTGGCCTGAAATATCAGGTTTCATACACAAACAAAACACTCCAGGATGTGTTCATATATGAAATGTAAAATAACTGTCGAGGCAGAGGTGATAAGTTAGTCTGTTATTTTGAAATAAGGACACACTTGATTTGGTGCACAACTTGTATCATTTCCCATTAATACAAAAATACTTTATTGAATATATACATGATGCTATGCTGTTGCACCATCTATTTTAGTACATAGTGCATAATATCAGTATGCACACAGTGTATCTCACCTGTAACAAGTAACATAAAACATAAATACAGTCAGAAACCTTAACACAAGACAAGAAATGATCTCACATAAACATTCTGTCAGTGGGTGAAAACAGAGGTAGAAAGCTTTACACAGCGTGTCCCAACACATTCATCCCAGACGTGTCTCATGCTGCTTTATTCGTCCTTTAATTCAACAAACGGCAGATCATCCAGGTTTCCTCTCTCTCCCACACACACTGGCATAAACACACAGCGTCCGTTAGTAAATTACACCACATCTTTAGTTATTACAGTGTTCAGGGCTCAAGGTTTTCAAAATAAAACTAAAGTAATTACAATGAACAGTGTTCTTCATGTACATCATAAACAATATGCAAGTTTGCAGATAACATAATTTACACTATGTGACAACAAATGTACAGAAGTGTTATATGAAAAGAAATCACCCTGATGGTCATTCAGTACTGTTGTCCAAGGACAAATATACACCAACTCTTCAACAGAGGTAACTTTTTAAATAACATTTTTATTGAAAAAAGTACAAAAGAACAACAGAGTCATCTTCGAAAACAAAAACATTTCAAATCTATTATGATCAATTATCAAATAGTCCTCCGGGGTCATTAAAGAGCGAGCGGGACACCCCTGCTGTGCAACATACCTCAGTGCGTCTGCGGAAGAAGAAGCTTTGATTTGAGTGGCTGTGTAATTGTACGTTAGTGACTGTGAGGCCTCAGAACTCATCAAGCTGTCGGAGTTCAACGTGTCTGTACGTTCAGAGTGATGACACATCAGACAGTCGATGTGTGTGTATTAACCGAGCGACTTTCAGTGCTGACAGATAAACTGAGTATGTCTTCTTTGTGTTTGTGTGTTTTCAGAAATCAGTGCCAAATGGATTAAATGACTATTTATGTATGACTTTAATTTCTGTATGTTTATGTGTTTATATTCTGAGCCCTGTATGTGTCCTACGAATTATCTTAATTTGCGTCTGTTCTGAATTACCGATTCAGGTTAATTAGAAATGTTGCCAAAGCAGGATGTACTGTGATGTTAACTGTATATCCACATTATCCCATTTCCCAGCAGAAGGGGAGTGCTTTGCTGTGATATGTTGTCCTTTAATGTCCAGTGGGAACATGGTTCTTGTTGTGTTGGTGGATTTCTGCTGCTTGCACCTACATTTTAATTACATTTTTCAAAATGTGTATTAATACAAAGTGCACAGTGGAGATTAAGTTCTTTTTTCGTTTAGTTACAATACACCAGTCAGGATTCTCATACAGACTTTATTAAAGCTGGATTAAAGGACCAGTGTGTAGGATTTAGCACCAGCATGGAGGTTCAACTTGGCGGACTCTGCAGAAGAGGACCTGCTCCGTCTGTAGTGAAAAAAACGGCTTATTGTAAGGTAATGAAAACACAACCATTCCTATTTTCAGATGATTATTCACTAATGAAAACGTACCTATGAATATTATATTCCATTTCTACCAATAGATCATCCTCAATGTTACACACTGGACCTTTAATCTCTGGTTTGGTCTCAACCAACTCCTGAGGGAAATATCTGGCAAGCTAATAAATGTTCCACTATGTTCACCATCGAGTTGCTAACTGTGTCTGTCTGCTGTTTCTTGCTGAGCAGGTAGTGAGCAGTGGGTTTATCTGCGCTTTTCTATAAAAACAGCTGTCTCCTGTAGCCGAAAATGCCACTATGAGAGCGTTGAGACCAAAACAAGTGGCTGGACAGCTATGACATGCCCACAATCACAACTGAGCTGTCGTGATTGTGGGCATGTCATAAATCCACAATAAGCTGACTGTGGAGCTGACGACATCTTTGTCAGTATGAAGGTTGTATAACCTGTTTTGTTCAGTCCTATCGAGACAGATGTGTCCTAACATTGAGAGGTTTATAGAAGGCTATGTGAAATGAAAAGAACTAAGACTGTTGACATGGTTTTACTTAGTGTTTGCTATAGTATTACCAGCGATAGTGAGTCATACAAGCCCATCTTGCTCTTCCCTCAGTATTTTCCCAAAATATGAGAGGAAAAGTTATGTGTGCATATAAAGAAACATTTGATATCTTAGTAATAAAGCATTATGTTTCTGTGATGTGTGAGGAATCAAGTTAGTGTATTTCTGTTTGTGTAGCTGTTGCTCATCTAGATCATAAATCTGAAAATGTACAGGTATGTGTGCGTATATGCCAGCCAGTATGTCAGTGTGTCAGACATAAACACACACAGACTCAGACACTTTTACGAGCCAATCAAGTTTAATGATTCTGCAGTCTCAACAAGGCTGCGGGTCTAAAATGTAAATTACACGAGAATTCAGAGAATGCACGTCTGTCTGGATCCAACCCACCCTACTCCCTCCTCATTTTTTCGTAAAGATCCACCACCGTCTTATTTTCTAAAACAAAATATTGTTATGTTATCTAAACAGAATGTGTGAACGGTGATCTTGGTGGAGAACACTTAGATTGAGTTCACAGAACCAGCTTGATTGCTAAAAACTGAGTGCTCAGTTTTATGCCTGTGCATGGGCAATAACCTGGTGATATGATACGTATCACGATACAGGCGTTACAATTCAGTGTATTGTGATATATTACGACACTATAAGCAAGGCAATATATTGCGATTTACTTAAAAAATTTACTTACTTACTAATTAAAACGTAACTTTTAGGGGGACATTTTTTTATGAAACCAGATCTGCATTTGTCACTGTAACATACAACATCATAGCATCATTTTTGAGAATTTATACAATTTCACAAAATGAAATGTAGCAATATGATATTTTTTTTATATTTTCTCAGTTTAGGGGACATTTTGAAGTAAGTAGCCTATGTAATGTAATACCGCATTTAATTGTCACACCAGCTAATTAAAAGCATGAACTGATAACTGGTGCCAGAAAAATGGTGGAACTACGATGATGTCTTAACAAACTAAAAACAACAACAATCACACAGGACTTGCACAGTATCTGATCGATACACTGCTCTGTTTGGCTGATTGTCACTATAATATGTGAAGGATACAAGAGAGGACATGTGCTATATAGGAATCTATTTCTCTGACACCGAGTATTGATCCATACTTCACACAGTGGGTATAAATGAAGAATTACATTGCCTTACACTATCGACCCCCCACACCTTTTATTCTGAAGGTCATATTGGAAGTCTAATGTATGGTCACATTAATCTTCCATTCAACAACATTGCCCTGCATGCATTTGTGCTCGTGCTCTTTCTCCCAGCAGCCTTTTCCGTGCTGGACCATCGGCTGTGCCAGGGCCTCTCCCTCTCCCCACATTGCAGAAATGGACACAGAAGCAAGTCCGTTTAAGGCTTTGAAAGTGAGCAATCAATTTGAAATTGAACAGGGAGGCAAGCACAGGGGTGATGTGATCATTCCTCTTCATCCTGCTAATGAGTTCAGCAGCAGCGTCCCGTACCAGCTGGAGATGGTGGAGAGAAGATACCTGAGGAAACTGCAATGCAATAATCAATATATCGTATATGTTTACAATTAATCTGTAATTTTGTCACCCTGATTGTCCATACTGTCACAATGTCTATCTATCGCATATATGTCCGTCCTGGGGGAGAGATCCCTCCTCTGTTGCTCGTCCTGAGGTTTTGTCAATTTTTCCTGATCCAGAGGGAGGGTGTAAGGATAGAGGGTGTCATATACAGTAAGACAAAGATGCCAACTGTCACTCTGAGTCTTTTAGAAGAAAAAAAAAGGAAAGGAGGTTATTTTGAATGTAATATTTCATGTACGCAGAGAAAATTTGTACCCTAAAATAGAAATTAAAGGTACAAGTACTTCTGTATATATTAAATGTACTTCGTAGAAAGTATTTTATTTGTTTCAATCACTGAACTCAACCTGTACAAATATATTTACCAGGAGCACAACTTGACTGAGCTCATATATATATATTTTAATACACACACACAAACACACACAGCAATTTACTAAAAGTTACTTGCTTATTTGGAAACATAACATAGACATACACACACACAGCCTCTCCCCTTGTTCGACAGTTTAAGACCCATCAGTCTGGTGTCGCAGACAAATTCTCAATTATCCAGAGAGACCTCAGTCAGATGAGTTTCTTCTGTCTGTGAGGAAGCTGAATCACTGTCATACCACCCGCCACTATATGCTGCTGTTTTTTCCCAGAGCCTGTCACTACATGTCCTTAAATTAGCTTCATACACACAACGAGTGTGTGTGTGTGTGTGTGTGTGTGTGTGTGTGTGTGAGAAGGAGAGAGGCAAAAAAGTACATTCACATGCTTCTGTCGGGGCTGTAAATGTCTTTATCCATGTATTTGTCTTTGCATTGTGTGTGTGTGTGTGTGTGTGTGTGTGTGTGTGTGCGTTTGCCCTCACACCACCACAGCACCAACCACAGGAAGAGTGGGAGAGAGAGGAGAGGTGGACCACGGAGCGGTTAACCTCATGACATCACAAGCTCCATGCCGATTGGCTGTTCCCAGAGGCTGGAGGGTTTATAAGCCAACCAGGAGGCTCGGTTTCTGCAGCAGCATCACTGAGCAGCGAACAACATCCAGGGAAACCCAGGAGATAAACTAAAGGCAAACCACGTCTGTCTGCTTCTGCTCCACAACCTGCAGCTCAACTCCTGAAGCTTCCTCCGACTGCAAACAAGGTCAGAATGAATACACGACACTGAGCATTATGGTTACAGTTTAGCGTGTTTGGTTGGAGTTTTCCTGCAGCACTGTTGCTCTGATGAGAGGTGGGAGGGCAGGTTAATATTTGTATAAACTGCTGGAAATCTGCTTTATTTAGCTTGAAGAATACAATCCAGCATTTAGAAACTTGCAGTGTGAAAAGTTCTTTCACTATATGGCCAAAAGTATGTGGACAGGTCTGTCTTCATATTTCCGTTACACTACTTTTGGTCTGTGGCTGTTTTCGTGGATATGGGCAGATCTAAATGCTACAGCATGCAGTGATGTTTGAGGCATTTTGAGGAAGGGCCTTCAACCCAATGCACAAAGCCAGTTCCAAGTTTGTAGTGGAAGATTTTCAGTGGTCTGCACAGAGCCCTGACTTCATCTCCATCTTCAACACTTTTGGGATGTGAACTGCGAGACAGACTTTGTCACCCAATATCAGTGTTGGACCTCACTAAAGCTCTTAAGGCTAAATGGGAGCAAATCTCTGCAGCCAGATTCCAAACTCTGGTGAGAAACCCGGAAACCAGGACAGTGGAGGCTGATACAGCAACAGATTAATGCCAATGGCCTTGGAAACATGTTGGGTGTCCACATACTTTTGGCCATGTACTATATATTGTAGTGTGTATTATTTATGTATCATTAACATATCCAGAGCGACACTGCAAAAAAAATTCTTATAAAAAAATATTTCATTTAATTTAATGTTGTACTATACTGTAGTCCAAAATACTATTTTTTTTAAAGAGCAAATGCCATTTGTTTTGATCCTAGCACTGCAATCTGCCTCATAACATGTAGTTTCCAAATACTGACAATTCTTATAAAATATTGATCAAAATGTGAATTTGAAACATTTTGTTTCACTTTCAGTAAAAACTAAATGATTTATAACTCAGTAGTAGACAGCAATGGCCTAAAGGTAATTTTGCAGTGTACTTGGTTTAAAGGGTAATTTGTGCAAGTTTTCTAACAAACTCCAGCTTCATTTTAACTGATTTTCAATCACATTTATACAACATTATCAGAGATTTACAGTCGGCGTTGAGCAAACTGACATTAAACCCGTAGGAGGGTTTAACTATCCGCCATGAAGCTCTGCAGTTTATTGCAGTTAATTACGAGTTCTTTTTTAAGACTTTATGGCAGTGGAAGTCCGCCTGTGATTGGTCAGAGGTGAAGCCGGGGCGGCAGTGTTTGATTGGCTAATTAGTATCACGATGACACCAGAGCAGGAAGGGGAAGCTGTGGGCGGCAGGAAACAAGCCTCTGGATTATGTGTCACATGACCAGGACCAGCCCCGACTAACCGCACTGAGTAAACATACTGATAACACACACTTACTGAGTACACAGTGCTTTTTAACTGAACATCTGATCAGAGTAAAGGTTCTTCAGGTTCAAACTGAGACTTAAGTTTAAACCTGGTAGTGAGGCATGGTCCTGTTATAGCCCTCGGTCCAAAATAGCCAACAGCTCAACAAAAGACTGCTGAAGCTATATGACATGTTAGTTAGTGAACTTTGGAAGGGCTGTTCAGATTTTGTTACTTTTGGACAGAGCCAAAGATTACTGTTTCCCCCTGCTTCCAGTCTTTATGATAGGCTAAGATAATTTCCTGCTAGCTTTAGCGTCATAGTTAGCGTACAGATATAAAACCGCTATCAATCTTCTCATCTAACTCTCAACTAACCCAATTCTACCCTAAACTCTAAAACCAAGACTGAACCCTCAAACAAACCTTGGAGGAAGACAAAATGTCCCTACTCTCAAGTCCTTATAAAGAACAAGAACAAGAACACACATTCAATTCTTACCACTGTACTGAACATAAAACATTCCTAGCCCCTAATCCTAGAACTACCTTAAACCTAATTCTAGCCTTAGGTCTAAAACTTACTTAAAACAGCACTTAAAAGACTTGAGGACTTCAGACCCAGTTGCAAATATGTGGACGAGGTCGAAAACCCGTACTGGTCCTCACAAAGATAGACGTACAGAAATACACACAGGCTTACAGTCCTATGGGCGTCTGTCATGTTTCTGCTGCACTGTGGCTTTCCACTTATAACCTGGTGAATTACACAGTATAGGAAGAGTCCGTCATTAAAGACAGAAGCAGACTCTCAGACTGCTCCTCCCACACATACATGAAAAGAAGATTATAGTAAGAGAGAAATGTTTTTAAAGATGCTGTTAACAAGGTTTAATCTTAGTCGTCCTAATCTAGTTTAATCTGCAGTTAAAATAAGGATGCATGATACTGACATTTTGCTGACATACCACTTAAAAAATACTCTGAACATCAGTAAAAGTTACTGTTTCCCATGAAAAGACCAAAACCGACAATGAACAGATCCCACTAACAACTACTGTGTGTGTAGCCAAAGCCTGATATATCTCATTCCTCTGTGCCATAGAGCTCCATTGTTGTCAGGAACTATTAAAAACACATCAATGAGCCAGACTGTTGCACTGGGTGACATGTGCTTTCATCATCATAAACACACACACACACTGTAGTTTCTTGATGCCATATACACTGTCCTGCTGCTGTAAATCCTCACTAGAGAAGGAAATGTGTATTACTCCTCTGCTGAAAATAGTCCCTAATAAATATACTATTTCCTCCTGTTTGAACATGGTTTGTTAAAAACTACAATGTCCAGCTGTTTTAGGAGATTAAATAGTCTTTTTTTAAAAAAATGAAACTATATATTTGTGAGCTGTTTTTAAAGATTTAGGCCTACATTTTCAGTAGGAACCAATGGACTGAGAGCCATAGACAGTCTCAGACAGCCTTTTAATGGGATCTGTTGACAATATGAAACATATAGAAGAACACCAGCAAGTGCTATTTTCTTTATCCTAATTTAGCATTTTGCCTTATTCTGGGATATTTAAACATACTGACTCTCATTTGTAGAAAAATGTAAAAGCAAGGTATTGATTTCATGTAGATGTCTTGGTTCCAGAGTATCTGCTTACAGGACATTTTTTTACATATCTTCTTAAATTAACCTTTAAAGGAACTTGTATAGCATGATATGCCCATGTATCAAAATCAAAATGTGCAAAAAGAAATAATTTGAGTCTGATATTTGAAATCTCTTGTAAAAACACACCTTGTTGACCAATTGTTTGGTGCTTGATATAGGTTTATCTCTTAAGTTCGCAGAAATAGTGGAATATACGAAAAAAATAGTATATAAATGTACAATAAATGTCTAAAATGACATTTTCTAATAACAACACCCTCTTCTCCTAGTGTGCTGTGTGAATATAATACAGACTTGGAAGCTGAGAGACTACAGATGCAGGCTAAGCCATATTTCTACGCTGTATTATTGCAGCGATAATAGACAATGTAAAGGGGGTAAATGTCCCTTAAATATTTTAAGCCAAACACTCACAGGCTAAATTAATCCCTTTTGAAATAATACCTGTTATTGTCTCACACCTTTCGGCCCAGGATCAGCCAGAAACCTCCTGTCTCATAGTTAAACAAACCACAAACCAAAATGATGTGATTTTCTCGCTCTGATGACAGAGAAAATGTTTTACTGTACCGAAACAGAGTTGTCAGGGACACATAACCACTCGTTCAGGTCTCTAATTAAGGACTTCCTGTGACATACCAAGGCCTCAGGAAGTGCCACTGCTAGTTAACAGTCATGTGACCATGCAGCCTCCATTTTTAGGAAGGAATCTGGGCGAGGGGATTTACAGACAAGGCTTGCAGCTCAATTTCAGTTTGACATGTCATTGTGTTTCCCGTGAAGTTATTGCCTCCGGGCGAGTATTTTGGTGTCGTACGAGGTGTTTGTATCATGATTATGTTTTATTGTTTTATTGTGTTATAAGATGATGTTTTATTGTGCGACTTCAACCTGCGTGTTTTCTGGTTTTCTCCCAATCCAGACACCAAACCGTGACACAATGAAAGTGGCCGTTGTTTTCGTTCTGCTCTTCGCCACAGTTCTCTGCCGGCCGGTGAGTCTTTTTCCCTGTTGAGTCAGAACTTCTAAATAGCTTTTGCTGAGCACAGAGCAGCAGCTTTGTCCTTGGATCACATTTCATTTTTTACATCAGTTTCAAACAATTTCGACATCAGTTTCGGTGGATTTTCTTACATTCGATTCACTTTGTGTATGTCTTTGCTTGCTTTTTAGGCGAGAAAACTTTCAGACAGCAGTTCAGAGAGCTCTGAGGAAGTGGTGAGTATCAGGAGAGAGAGAGATAGACAGAGAGAAAGAAAGAAAGAGAGATAGAGAGACCTCTAAACTGACTGATGTTGGTCTTGTCCACAGGCGAGACGACCAGCAGCTCCAGCCCTCAAGAAACAGACGGCAGTGGTTCCTCAGGCCCGTGCAGCACCTGTAGAGGTAAACTATTCCTTCACTTCATCCACTTATTCTTTTCTTTCATATCATCATCTTCAATACAACCTATTCTCCTCTTCTGTTCCCATGGTCCCTTTCGTTTATTGTTCTTTTATCTCTCCTCTGCTCATTTAACTTTTTTCTTGTCTTGTCTCTTGTCTTTTCTCTCATTTACTTGTTTGCCCCCCAGCGCCCCCAAAAGTTGTTTGCACCACCAATCAAATTTGCCAAATCTTTTTGGAATATGACTTTGGAATGTGCGGCAGTGGCTTCAAATCCAGCCCTGTTTTAAACACATTGACACTAAGTATAGGTATGACGTGGCCCTAGTGGTCCAAATAAAAGACATGCATTCCCTGTCTATACCACCACCATGTGGACTCCCTGATCACCTTCATTAATTAGAATCCTTTGGAGCTTAACATGTCAGGGACCAAAGAGTTGTCTTTGTAGAGAGGCTAACATCCAGTGATGCTACGAAGGAGAAAGAGCCTGCACTAATTAGTTTCCTTTGACTGGCCTTTTGTGTGAGACATGAATGAAGACAGTAAGGAGGATTAATCTAATTCATTGTGTCCCTCTGATGTTGCAGAACGTTGTGGCTGCAGCTGCTGCCGGCTCAGACGAGAGCAAGGAGAGTTCAGATGAAGACGAGGTGAGAGATAAGTCTTTAAAACAAATCATTTATAATTATTATTCTTTTGTCTTTTGTCTGCAGACTACAATCCTGCTGAAGTTTATAGCTTTAATGCTTTGATTGTTTTTGCAGCAGGCGGCGGCAGCAGAGGCTCCAGTAGAAGTCACATCTGACAGTGCAGACACAGCTTCGTCCTCAGATACAGCCTCTGTCAGCCAGGACAGTGGAGACAGCGATGACGATGATGACGATGAAGCAGAGGAGAGTGTGAGTAAATAAAGCACCCACAACACATCTGGCTACATATACAGCACCTAGTCAGATGTCATGTTGGCTGGCTAAAACACAAACAAAGCTTCAACTAAGGAAAAAAGAACCAGAACAGCTAATAATTATTACAGATCAATCAAATTAGATACAATGCAACAAATATTCTCTCTACTCACTTTCTCCCACCCTTGTGTCTCCAGGAAACCGATGAGGATGAGTCTAGCGACAGCTCAGAGTCCGGCGAGGCCTCCACCCCTGCTACTGCCACCGTCACTCCTGTGATCGTCACAGAGGGACCCGTGGCTGAAACCACCCCTGAGCCCATCCTGCCTACCATCGTCACTGACACGGATGCAGGCCGTGGTGACAGCTTGGGAGGCTACCCCAGTGACTATAAGTCCATTGTCTATGTGGAGGACAAATCCTACCACAAGGTCCCCGCTCCCTACAAGTCCTACGAGTTTGTGGGCGCTGGAAAGAAGATGGCCTACGACATGACAGACGGCAACGAGGTGGAGAAGACGCTTCAGGTGTACAAGGTACAGGTCAGTTTAATCTTCCTGAGAATGTTAGGCTGTCAGTAGAGTCCACATGAAATCCAGTTTGGCTGCTGTAGAATGTGCTACTGCAAGCAACTACCACTGTCAAACTGCACTTTATGTGACACTTCAACTGCTTTCAGTGCTTGTACTTAAGCCAAAACATCAACTTTCACTACTACCTTACACTCCAGAGAGGAGACACTTTGGGTTTTTCACTTGAATTAACAGTAACTCATGCAGGGCTTTCACTCATCTCCTTTCAGTACCTACATTTCAGTTGACTTTTATGGATCTTCAAGTAATTTCAGCACTTTTACTTTAACTGTGACAGATACTTCCATTCTACATTTTACAAAAAACTAAATATACCAAGATTTAAAAAGACCACAGATTAAAAGACAAAGAACTCCATCTATTAGTGCAGTTATTTATGTTTTGTGAACTTATAGACAAAACAAACTAACCCTTTCATCCATCCTCTGCCTCACCTCCAGGCTCTTCAGGTCCACTCTGATCTCTTGGAGGAGGACACCAGCACCCCTGAGGTGGAGAGCCAGGGTTTGGACACCTCCTCCGGCACCTCCCAGGACCAGGACCCCAGCCCCCGCCAGGCCTCCCTCCCAGAGGAGGAGGAGAGCGCTAGCACCAGCGAAAGCGAGAGCTCCAGCACCCCAGAGGAGGAGGAGGAGGAGGAGAGCGCCAGCACCGCAAGCGAGGGTGACAGCGCCAGCACCAGCCAGGAGTCAGAGGACGAGGAGAGCCAGAGCAGCGAGGAGGCCACAGCCACGGCCACACCCGGGGCCGCTGACAGCGATTCAGACGAGAGCGACAGCACTGAGAGTGACTCAGAGGAGGAGGGGGTGGGACCTGACACCGCCACTGACATGCCAGTGGTCATCACTGCCAAATAAGCCCCGCCCATCCAGGATATGGAGTGGACGTGGTGTCAGTTAGATTCACATAAAGAGCGCACACTGCATCCAGGTGCACAAAGCCCCCTCCAGAGCCACTTTCCACTGCAGGGCCAAACAGGGACAGCCAAGACTTAATTATTATTGATTTCAATGTGCTCAGCCAATATTTCTGTGATTATTTGTGCATCTTTTGGGTTATATTTAAATAAACCAATAACTCCTCCATCCTGTGGTCTGGTTGCCCTGTTAAATCCCATGTTTGACCCCGCAGGGGAAAAGTGGTTGATGCGACTTTATAGGATGTTGAAAACTGACAACTGCTACCTGCAACCGGAGGTTGACTGACCTCATGACCTTTTAAAAGGGTCAGAACTGTAAAAGAACACAGAAACAAACACAGTTAAGTCCTGATATCTACACTAGCACAACATTGCATTTAATCATTAATTAATGACTGCAATATGCAAACCTACCTTGTTTTCATGCTTATAAAATACGAGAGAAAAGTGCAGAGTTTATTTAAATACTTGTAATCATTTTAAGCATAATAGAATTTAAACTTGACATTAAGCCAGACATTTGCTGCCTGTGTGGCTTAGCTTCGTATGCTCGCTAGTATCAAATCAGCTGGTGTAGATAAAAGGACGTAAAGAGACAGAAACTCACAATCCAGTACAGGGTTCAATCAGGTATAGATGCAGTACACACACATATACATACAACAGAGTCCTATTCATTTGCACAGTTCCTACCTACACTACATGTTGTTTGTCCCATGTTGTTTACTGTAATGTATCATATTGTACCATTTCTAAAATATTAATAAAGTTCTTTTTCATAAAAAGAGATACTGGTTGTTTACATTTGTTTTCAGACAAGAAGGGTGGTGAGAAGCTAGATACAGAAATTGCTGAACAAGCCAAGCATAGAAGAGTCATAAAACAATGATACACAGAAATGCTCAAAAAGAAATAAAGCGGACCAAAGTAGAGACTGCATGCTGTTCTCATGACCCAGCTCTTATTTTGAAGGAAAAGTTTGACATTTTGGGAAATACACCTATTCAATTTAGATGAGGAGATCAGTACCACTTTCACTATGTCCAAAGCTATTAACACCACCTCTAAAGCTCGCAATCAACACAAACAGATAGTTTATGCTAAGCTAGGCTAATCAGCTCCTAACTGCAGCTCCGTACTGCAGATTGCAACCAACTGAATAAACCTCAGGTTGCACTACCTTTACAAATGAGTAGGAAAAACTACGGTGGCCACAAAACTCGCAAAAAAACCTTAGTCCTATTCTGTCATATCAACATGGCGGCCTCCGTAGAAGAGGACCTGCTCCCTCTGAAGATAAAAACAGCTCATTCTAAGGTAACAAAAACAACAATTCCTATATTTAGGTGATTATACGCTAATGAAAACATACCTAATTATATTCCATTCCTGCCATATTCTGCAAATATCTTGCACACTAGACCTTTATCACACAAATGAGATTGATATCAATATTATCCGACATGAGGCGGACAAAAAACGCCTTAACACCTAAACATTTCACTAATACCAGGAAGAATCCTTACATCCCATAAAGATCTTATCCCTAGATGTGTTCACTACTCCAGTATTTAGGACAAGCCTTAGATACGACTTGGCAACAGGAGATCTTTCTCTCCGCTCATACAGCTGTTTGGCTCATCAAGCTTCACTAAGACTGAGCTAAGCTAGCTAGCTCTCCAGCCATGTCACTGTCCCCTAACTACTCAGTAGGTGTCCTACATCAGGAATTAATGGACACCTTGCAGCCAATCAGAATGGAGTATTCACCCAGACCGTAGTATAAGGTTAATAAGTGATTAATGAATGACTGTATTACATTCTAATACAGTGGTAACTAAAGCTTAATGTGACTATCAAATAGCCAACATTACACACACACACACACACACACACACACACAATCCCCAATGATAAAGCTAACCGTACTTCTAATAAAAGTTAAAGATAAACCAGTACTTGATCTTGAACTGTTACATAAAGTGTTAGAAGTTCTTCTTTGCACATTTCACTCCATAACATACCCATTAATAATAGGTTGGCAGGCAAGTCACGACCTGTTGTAGAAATATGTGTGTGTTGATTAGGAATAGGGACAGAACGGTTTTGTTGTAAAGTACAGCACACATTCTGATCAGTGTGTTATCGTCATTTTGAGATTGGAAGTAGTATTAGGTAACAGCTGATGTTTATGTTCTTGGCACAAACTCGACCCAGACCTGCACTATGCATGTGAACACGCTGTGAGTTCAAGTCAAAGCTGGAGTGCAGACCTGACACTTTTCACAGCAATATGAGTGATTTCAAGAGAAATCTCATATGGGAACACCTTGTCTAGACTTCTCCTCTTCTGTTAATGTCTTCCCTTCTGTCAAATGCTGTATAGACACATAAACACAGAGGAGTTCTGACTGATTACAGCCTTCATGTCATCTGTGCCCCCAAAACTGCAGCAGCAAAGCCCCTCGGGTGGAAAGACGAGACAGCTAAAAATGTAAGATTGATGTTGTTCCTGTTGAAACACTGAACTGCTAATCCAGTATACATTAATGGACTGGCAGTGGTGTCTAGACAATACACATGCACAGAGCAACAATAAAAACAGGACTCTTATATTGTGTATTACATCATATCACACTTTTGTTTCAGTATGCGAACACTAACAATGTGTGCAAACTTGAATATCAAGTTATTAAACAGTTTGTAACTTCTGCAAGTGAGATGTAGGAACTTAAAGCCACCAGTGCACTCACACTGGACTTTACGGTGAAGTAGGAGACATCTTGTGTCCAGCAGGAAAAAAAGAAAAAAAAGAAAAGAAATTAACAAGATTTGCATATTCAGAGATTCTGTTATTTTTAATGAGGTAGAAGGAGTAGATGACTTTTTAAGGATTTGAACGTGGAAATTATACTTTTTATTAAGTATTGTTCCACTCTGACTATTTGTACATATGTCTTAATATATGTCTGAAAGGGATCTTTAAATGTGAGTTTGTTAAACATTGTAGCTTGGACTCTGATGTCTTTTTTTGTCTGTGAACGTCATAGTAAGTGAATTATGTTTCATTTGTGCACAGGCCATAGCTTGATTTATTATTCCTCATGAGAAAATAAAGACAGGCACCGTAAAAGATATCATTACTTGAGTGCACAAACAAAGGCAATGCTTATGAACATACAGACAGCAAAGGTAGTTCTTCTGTGTGTGTTTTATCACAGGAACTGTGTGTAGTCATCAGTGTCATTCAATTGACTAAAAACTGGTTTAATAACTCCATTTGTCACAAAACCTGTACTGTTTATCTAATTGCTGTGGCCATCTCTTCACATAATTTCTCATCATTTAATTTTGTGTCTCCTAATAATGAAATTTTATCTCATAAATATGACATAATATGAACTTTTCTATTATCAAGGCTAGGTTTTCATCTTATTTTTGAATTTTACCAGAGAATGTCTAATAAGTAGACCGTAGATGGGCTCTGATTTTACTGTTGGAAATGGGCTTCCATACTTACCCATAATTATTACCTTTTATCTCACAATTCAGACAGCGTCCCACAGTCGGATATGATACAGACAGTGTCCCACAGTCGGATACAGACAGTGTCCCGGATACAGACAGTGTCCCACAGTCGGATACGATACAGACAGTGTCCCACAGTCGGATACAGACAGTGTTACTGTGAAACTGGACACCCGGGCGACTTTGTGAGAGTAAATGTGAGCTGGAGTCAGTCACTCTCACAGTGAACTAATCTTAAATGTCCTGCTGTGTGTGTGCATTTAACTATTTTCTGTGTGGTTGTTATGGAAGTTATAATGTACATTAAATGTGTTCAATGCATTTTTTGTCAGGACACAGCCAGCAGGGCTTTTTAATACATGTTTCCTCAGTCACCTGTTGGCTGTGTGACTGTATGTTTGTGGCTGTGCAGGGGGTCTGGTATTTGCTTATGAGATGTTGTTTTGTTGTGATATGGATCAGTTTAAATAATGATATTCTTGGCCTTCCATTGGCTTTTCATACATGCATTATTATTATTATTATTTCTTTAGTGTACTTTGCGTCTTATTTGTCATGTGAAATTCCCAGAATGTTTCAGAATAAACTGGGCGATGTTCTTGCTCCATTGTCATTGTCAACAATGTGTAGGGCAGAATGTGTAGTAAAATATAATGTCTCATTGCTCCGAGGGTTGTGCTAAAAGACAAGTGTTAAAACAAAGAATGAGAAAAAAGATTTAAGCATTTACAAATTGAGCATAGCATTAGTTCAGGCAGGGCACGAAGTCAGGCTTAGCTTTCAGTTACAGCTATATCATATGATCACAGCTAGTCATAAACATACATCAGCTGATTCCTCTAAACTTCCCATTGGATACTATACACAGTCAGCTGACAGCTCACCTGATTTCCTCAAGCATCCAATTGGCAAACATCATGCATGGCGCCTTATTTAAGCTGCTTTAGCCTGCCTGCCTATCTCTGCTGCTCCCTCTACAAGCCTTTTGCACCCACCTCCACCCCAGCTCCTCCTTTTTATGTTGTTTCTAATTAATCAATGTAATTTTCTGATTGCCATTGATGCTGTTCTGTTCTGTACCCTGGGGGGTCTCTGCTGCCGCTCTCCTTGTCTTAAACTTTTCCATGTTGGCACATGGAAGGGCAGGGAAGTGTGCTCTCCCTGCCTTAAGGTTTTCCACGTAGGCACGCGGAAGGACAAGGAGGTCCCAGAACAGAGCCATACCGCCAAATGTAATTCTGCTTGGAATATAAGATATTTTGACGAAAGTGGTCCTGACTGAACTGAGGATTTTTGGCCTGTTACAAAGTGCAGACAGTCTCTTGATGGAACAGAAAGATCTGCAGTTTGCTCTGACCTTGCTTGCTGGCTGAAGACGTGCATAGCTTTGAAGACGTGTTTCTCGACAGGTTTTTAATTATTGAATGATGTCCTGATCCTGCAGGGGCTGGCATCAATCCCTCCTGCCCTCTTCGTCACCTTGGCATCGTGCCACTCCTTCAGGGAGGGTCGCTGACAGCTCATGCAGCGCTGGAAATGTGCCTGAGCTGAGCTTTTATGTAGATGACTAAAAGAATAACAGGATAATAGGCTAATTGTGATTACTATATTTATCCATGAGTCATGGTGAGAGCTGTGTAATTCTGCAGTAGGATTCAAGACAATCAATAAATCAAGTGACTCTTGTGACAGTTCAAAGACCAAACTGTCAAGAAAATGAAAAGAAAAACAACATCTAGGATTTTAATGGACCTACCACAGTTTCTCTTGCGTAGCGCTCTCCTCAGGGAAAGCGTCTAATTTAAAGTACACTGCTTACTGAAACTGAGCTGAATGTCACTGACCCAATGTCAATAGTCAACTTTTAACAACGTTTATACCCATGTGTGAATCTGGAAGATGTCATTCCCAAACCACAGGCACTTATCTGCTGTTCCAGCCTCCACCAGAGATTTGTTCCCATTAAGCCACATGGTCATTAGTGAGGTCCAACACAGATGTTGGGTGATACAGCTTGACTCATAGTTTGTGTTCCAGTTCATCCCAAAGCTGTAGGATGGGGTTGAGGTCAGGGCTCTGTAGGCCATTTCTTCATGGACCTGGCTTTATGCACAGGAGCAGGTCCACATATCTGCCAGGAACCTGTTTGACTGTAATAAATGACTTTTCCCACTAGATGGGGCTGATAGGTTTGTTCTTTTTAGACTTGAGTTAAAGGGAATGAGTAGGATGTTGTACAATGTTCAGAGCTTGTTTTGGGCTTTTGGGCGATTAGTTGTAACTTTTAGGATTGAAATGTCAAAGGTTTGAATTACAGGTAGTGTTCTGTCTTACTTACAAATACAGGAAATACAGCATGAAACCAGGTACAGTATGCTGCCTTGTTAAGGACACTAGTATATTTATGACATAGAGCCATATAGATTTGGAGTGTGACATTTACAGTGCAGGACAATTTGTCTCTCACATGATTCGCCCATTCTCAGAAGTTAGGCAGTGAAGGGTTGCTTTGTCTCTCCACCTGTTTTCATAGGGACTTTTTCTTTGGTTGGACGTATGGTTCCAATAAAAACAGTAAGGGTGTGGATTATTGGGGGCGTTGTCTCTAGAAGGACACCTTGAACTATTTAAATTAGTAGTAGCAGCAAAAATCAAAGAGAGAGATACCGCGAAACCTGACGACAGTTAAAGCTCCAGTGTGTAACAATTAGGAGGATCTGTTGGGAAAAATGGATTATAATATTAATAGGAATGTTTTCATTAGCGTATAATTACCTTTATGTAATTATCATTGTGTTGTTGTTTCTTAGAATGAGCTTTTTTTATCAGCATGTTGAACCACCATGTTTCTACAGTATCCCAGAACGGCCAAACCAAACACTGGCTGTAGATAGGGCCACCGTAGTTTCTCCTACATGCTTAAAAGGCGAGCCATTGGCTGGTTGCAATCTGTAACTTCACCTCTAGATGCCACTAAATCCTACACACTTGTGCTTTTAAAAACAAAATGACTTGCATGGCTGAATACCTCAAGAGGACAGTAAAATTACCTTTTAAATCTTCTACGGTGCAGTGGAAGCATCCTCTCTTCCTCAGTTTCTAAACTTCTGGGTTGAGACCCCGTGTGAGTTCACTTCATCATATTCACATTACTCAAACTCGGGGTTATTAAAGTTAGAGATTTACCGATACCAATACCAGTATCAGTTATTGGGTCAGATACTGAGCTCATGTACTAGTAATTGTAATCACAAAACTACTCTGATACCACTTTACAGCAGTGTGACGTTACTTAACCTCTCGTTAGATGAGCAGGTAGGCGGAGACGAAGCAATGTCAACAGTTTGAAGAGAACCGCTGATAAAAATAAAACACGTTTTTAAAGTCATTGTTGGAACTGTACTAACATTGGCACCCGGTAAAAACCTTTAAACTCAATAACTCAGTGTAATAAAGATACTTTATTTTTCATTAGAAGAAACATCAATACTGTTACAACTCATTCAATCACGCACATTAGTTCCAGCTCAACAAAACAAAGCGCAACACACGTTTAAACAGAAGCAAAACCAACAACATTAAGGTATTGTCTTCAGGCCTCTAAGCTATATTTAATTTGGGAAAAGATGAATTCACAACCCATAATTGAAGCAACCCACCGTGCCAATAACTCTGTCAGTCTTATTCAGCATTTACAGACAACAGGCAAGGGCTGACAAGACAAACAGCACACACCCTCTACAGTCTATAAACACACTGCTGTGGGATACATACTCTGGATGCTTCATGCTAAAGTGGTTTTTCAGCGATATGTGGTGACAGTCTTCCAATATACTTGTTTTAATAAGCTTATGCCAACAAATAAGAGAATCCTTGTAAAGGATAAAACATAAAAATAAATACTTTATTTCAAAAGCAGATCTATGCAGATACACTGGAATTGACTCCATTTGGCACACTGGGAGAAATACACCTGCCTGTACTTGTCTGACCAGTTAATACTTTAAAGGTAAACGTGACTGAGATTTGTTTATGTTATATGACCACATATCAACATATCTGTGGTCTGGTCTCTGTAGTATCACCATTTGATTGCTAAAACACTGCAGGTCTTCATGTCATATCAGAAACAAACAAATGATAAAAAAAACAATCAGTGTAATCTCAATAATACATCTGAATGTACATTTAAAATCAAAATAGAACAATATGTATAGTAAAGCAAAATGTTATAATGCACTATATGAGCAGATATATTGGTTCCAAATGACCAGTAGTGTTAAAACTACACCTTGAATGTCCCTAATTAGAATGTTAGGAAGATATTAGTGTTAATAACTGTGTGAAATGTGACATTAAAATCTAGCTATGCATATCATGTGCATAACTATGTTTTCATTTCTACAGTAGCCCAGAACATACAAACCAAACACTGACTGTAGATAGGGCCTTTCTTACACACTACACAGCCTGTTCTCATTCCCAGGTCTATAAATACAGAGTGGTGTTCATTTAGTTGGAATCTGAAACTTTACTGCTAGATGCAACTAAATCCTCCACACTGGACCTTTACCACAAAAGAAACAACAATGGCTGACAATACGTTTTGTTTCTGCTGTCAATCAACAAAATCATGTTTTTTCTATATGTTGATTATCAATATAGTTAAGTGTCTGCTGCTTGTCAAACTTAACCAAGAATTGCATGGATTTCTAGGGTTGGGGCCGTGTGGAGCTCCTTGATTGGTTGAGTTGAAACTAAATGGGTGGAGCCACAGTCTTTCTATAGCGATCTTTGTCCGTTACTGGAGTCACTGGAACATTAACATTTGGAATTGGTGGAGAAGATATGTGATGTGTAAGAGGCAACCTCTGCTGCTGACTGCAATAGGCTGAGAAACACGCACGCTAAATCAAGCATTTACCCAAAACTCTCCTTCATTTCAGCCATAATATGTTACTGATGGAAAAGTAACTTGCCACAAAGATACGCATCAGAAAAACAAACTATTTACAAAAATTAAATTAGCATAATATTTTTGGATCATGCATCTAGTGGTCATTAAACGAAGTGCATCTTAAGTGCATTTTGCTACAACTCATCCAAGGAAGAAGGAAGGGTCATTACGTCACCATGCATGAACGCACAATGGTGCCACACTTGAAAGCTCTTGGCAAAGTTAGCGTAGAGGTGAATCGGCAGACCACTCCTTTATCTCTCCCCCCTCAGTTTCACAGGTTATCAGTTATATGTAAGGTTAGCATGTAAGCAAAGCTACCAACTAAATTAATTCTGAGCCTGTTAGTCTAAAATCTATTCTTTGAAGTGTGTTCTTTCTTTTGGCAGCGACAGTTCTTCTTCAAAGGTTATATGATGTATATATGCTGGGTTTAAGTGTGTTTCTTCATGCATCTGCCATAGGTTTCAGAAGGACTGCCACCAAAGTCTGGCGCTAAATAGCATTAGAACGTAGGTGTTATGATGTAATGACCCTTACTTTAGTTTCCTTGAAGTCCTCTTGGTGGTTTTGTGATACTGTTAGTTAGCTAGTCTAGCTGACCTTCTAATTTCAATCACTCACTGAATACCTGTCCTAATGTGTTAACCCTTTTGCTTCTTGAATTGATAACTGAAGTTTAATTCTAGACTCAAAATGTGCTGAAAATAAAATGTTTAATAGGAATGTGTTCAGTTGTTCTTTGTCGGTTAACAGGAATCCCAGTTGCTTAGTTGTCTCCTCTGTTTTCTGTGATTGGAGCTGCTGTTGGAATCTCAACAGTAACACAGTTAGTCACATTGCTGGGGGAAGTAGCAACAGGTGTGGTTGTTGTTTCTGGTGGGGGTGTTACAGTTGGCTCATCCGTGCCCATTGTTTCTGGTTCAGGGGTGAGTGCACTCCCTTCTCCTGTGGTGATGGTTGTCTTGGTAGTGGTGGTCATGACCGGTGTTGTCTGATTGGTGATTAGAACTTCCTCAGAGGAGGACTCCTCTGAAGACTGACTTTCTGAAGACTGACTTTCTGAGGACTGACTTTCTGAAGATTGACTAGATTCCCGTGAATCCAGTGACTGATCCGAATCTGAAGAAGAGTCTTCGGGGCTGGAAGACTGATACCACCAGTAATTCCTGCCTGACAATCCCTGTAACCGGTCGTTCTCAGTGATGTCAGCATCATAATGCCGACGCCGACCAATCTGTGGAGGGAATATCACGAGAAGTTACACTCAGATACTCACTATTTCCTGTCGGATTCCCAGCCCATGCTTCCTAGATATTACATTTATATTGGACGATTTTGCATTTCTGATTTACGTTCAATGCTAATGCAAGAGTAGAAAGTAAAAAGTAAAAACTTTAATCGCAATCTTTTCCACACCTTAACCATACCATAAACCGCAATGTACTGTAGGTACGGTGTGCGGTGATTGTAAAAATATTTTAGAGATGTTCCAATACCATTTTGTCTTTCCCAATACCGATTTCAATATCTGAACTTTGGCCATATTGGCCGTTACCGAGAACCGATCCAATTTATGTGTGTTACAAAAAATAAATAAATATAATAATAATGTAATACCAGTGAGCCAGCATTCACAATACCTGCTGTGCGGCAATTGAATGGAACATGAAGCCCTGTAGCCTACACAATGACTTTTTTTAGCGATGAAAGACTGTCATCATTTTATCATTTGCAGGAACTTGTGAAAAATTCAGTGAGTTGCACAGTTTCTGGTGACCTGTACTTCAAATGTAGCTATTGCCGTCTTTTGTTGTTACAACTAAACACAGCTGGAACATTAACACACATAGCTGACTTTTAATAGACTAGAATTGACTAATTATTTGTATGACAATTAATCATCAACTAAAATTGACTACTCAGCACCATGTACATTAACCCATGATTTAAATCCCATCACTGACTAATAAATGACGTGACTTGCTCACATTGCAAATGGAACTTGCGCAATGGTTAACAATGCTGGCCCAGCACCTTGTCAACTTCCTGTGTGTCTGTTGGAATTGACGTGATATATCTGATTGTTATTAGTGTCCACCCCCATGCATATTGCAGCAATCAACAGCATCAGTTGAAACCAGAAATTCAGGACATTAATGAAAAGGATGTTTTAATGGCAGAAAAGATACAAAAAACATTTTTTTTTTAGCAATTACATATTGATACTTATTTTATTTTGAATCAAGTCAAAGCGGACATAAATTGATAAATTAATATATCAATTCAGTTTTAATCATCAAGAGTTCTAGCTATATCAATTAATCTTTGTGTTATTGAATACGTTGTATAAATGAATGGGGTAAATAGCCAGAGAGGTCTGACAAAAATAATTTTTTACATATTTTACACAATGTCACAATAAATATAACTTAGTGAAATATTTAGGAAATAGGCAGCAAAACCAAAAGTCTAAAGCTTATTGTGCCGTAGAGGTTACAATGTTACATCCCACGACAGGAATGTGTTCAAACTCTCACAACAAACCTCAGCAGTGAGAGTGAGTGCAACAAAGAAAGGAAATAGTGGGAAAACTGAGGCACAGTCAGTGAGAGACAAAGAGCAGTGAAGATAAGGGAGGATTCCTACGCAGCTTTGTGGTTAGCTTACCGGCTTAGCGGATGCTGTCGTAAGAAGGACGATGACGAGGGCGGTTGTCAGAAGCTCCATCTGTGATTGGTTCTTGTTTGCAAAGGAGGGAAGCCACAAACAAAAACACAGTCACTTACATAGTCAGAGGCTGAGCATCATATTTACAGTACACTGGAGGATTGCAATTAAATGGGTAATGTAATTACAATAAACACATCTATGTTTTCTAAAGAGATACATATTCTCATACATAGTGAGAAGTTTCTCATAAACCCACAAAGCATCATAAAGACATCAATTAAAACAAAAACATTATCAAAATCAAATAAAAAATATAATATTTTAAAATTAAATCTAAATAAATTATAAAAACTTACCAGTTTTCTGTAGCAACAGATCTGTTCTCTTAAATCCTGAATAAAATGAGTGGGGTTCTGTGCAGCTGTGATCACTCTCTCAGTACAGAAAGATGTCTGACCTCCATGCAGGAGCAGCTGCTGCTCATATATATATGCTGCCTGGACCGGGAGGCTGGGCTGGGTAGGGCTGTGACAGGCAGGGGACATGGGGAGAGGATTGGGCAAGACTGGGTTGTCTGGGGCAAGAGTGAACGGGAGGGGCAGGAGAGGAAGTTCACCAGACACTTATATCTCACCCACAGCTGAATCAGTGGCAAAGTTATTTATTTAAGTTTTTTATTTTGTTCATGAGTATTTGTATGTATGTATGTATGTATGTATGTATGTATGTATGTATGTATTTTTCTTGGCAAATATTTTACCATTCGTCAAAAAAGTATATATATATATATATATATATATATATATATATATATATACATATGTATATGCTCTACAATGAAGAGCTAGGGCAATATATAAAGTATATGATATGTGATCATATATTAGGGGTGTAAGAAAATATTGAAAAATATTGTATTGCAGTATTTTGTTTTGTAATATTGTATCATTGTCGGATAAATACAAATGTAGATCCCACTGTTCTGGTTGCATAAAAACAGATGTTATGCATATGGTGGTCTGTTATTTATACTCTGACAGTTTTCCAAAACTACAATTTAAAGAAAAAACTTAGCAAAACTCAATATATCACCTTGTTTACAGTATTATTATTTATTATAGTATTGAGTCATAGCCCCTGTATCATGATACGTATTGTATCGCCACATTCTTGCCAATACACTACCCTATTGTATATATGATGTATACATAATGTTGAGTGAAATGTGAATTTTATTGACTGCATTATTTCATTAAATGTGAATATTCTAGTTTAGTCTCCTTCATTATTCAATAGCCATTATCCCCATAATAAAGCCTTTATATATTCCTAAATGGATGCATACACTGACAGCTGCAGACACCACCCCAGATTACCAAATATCCTAGAAAATAACTATATTGTCCTGGAAAATTGTATTTTAGCACCTCACTACAATATGTAGCATAGGTGCGTATTTTGTTTGAAACTTGACTGTTGGTAGGATCAGCTGCATGACAAGGGTTAGTGGGTTTACCAGACACAAGGCGGAACAGAAAAACGCTCTTTTTCATTTCTGCTCTCATGTCAGTCAAGAGCTGTTCACACCACTTGATGATCAAATTTTGATTTATTTATCAAGAATTTTAACAATGTGTTTGATATAAATCTGTAAATCTTCTTCATGATGCTCTATGTTGGAAGCCGATCTAAGGTTTGACGTGGTGACAGGATGGGACTGAGAAATGTCAAATGGAGTCGGAAGTCTGAATGAGGTAACAGAGATAGATCCAACATATAGACGGGCTCCGGGAGTGCTGAACAGTCACTGGAATGTTACAGTAGAGTCAGAGTGGAGCGAGGCTTTGATCGGACCTGTGTGTGCATGTGACACCGCTGTGTTACTTCATCACTCTGAAACTCTCCCCCCTCACCTTTTCCTCTCTCTTCTCTTCGCGAAAATCCCACAGCACACCTCAGGATGAATCATAAACAAAATGAATCATGAAAAATTCCAAATTAGAAGTTTAGCTGATCAACAAAACAAACAATTCTGAAAAATGGGAGACCTCACCCAGAACCACAGACCATGGAAACCAGCCTAAACATGAACAAAGGATGTGGTTTATATATATTTATAAATAGATGTGGTTTATATGTCTTTAAAGCGCTTTTTATTTTATTTTTTATTTTTTCCCGCAATGTTTCTTTGGCTCTGAGCCCTGTGCTGTTTGTTAGAACAGCTACAGGTTTAAAAATGGTGGCAGTGGGCCCATTTCTGCAGAAAACCAGTGTTTGTTATGATGGGAATTTTACAAGCCCCGTTACTGACATGGATCCGGGATGGCACTGCCGGTGTGTCAGTCAGTCGGTCCACCACCTTGTTGAACTGAAATATCTTAATGTAACAGCTAGTGGATGGATTGATATGGCATTGTACAAAAATTCATGGGCCGCAGAGGATGAACCCTTATGACTTTGGTGATCTCCTCACTTCTAGTAGTGAGGAGTAGTGAGGTTTACATTTTGGTTTTAAGTGAAATGGCATTACATTTGGCCCAGATGTCTATGGTTCCCAGACAATGGATTACTACACTTTAATTTATACTTTTCTGATTGCATGGAATTTTGTAAAGGAAATCGTGATCCCCTGATTTTTCCTCTAGTGCCACCATGAGGTTGACATTTGGGGTTTTGGGTGAAACAGCTTAACAACTATTGGTTGGATATTGTAGGTTTACTGTGAAATGTGGTACAGACATCCAGGATAAACTGTATATATAATAACTTTGGTAATCCTTACATCCAAATTTCAATTTGTTGAATGCCTTTTGGTTTAATGAAATACCTGCAAAATGAATGACATTCCCATCAGCCTCAGCTGTACTTTGTTTTTAGTGCTATTTAGCATGCTAACATGCTAAACTAAGGTAGTGCCCATGGTAATCAGCTTGCCTGCTAAACACCAGCATGTTAGCATTGTCACTGTGAGCATGTTAATATGCTGACATTAGTACAAGTGGTCAGCCGATATGGGTTTTTCAATGGCTGATGCTGATATTCAGAGAGCAGGGCGACTGATGGCCAATATATAATGCTGATACGAAACCAAATAAAAGTCATGTATAGATGTGTCAGCAGACGTTTTTTGTTTGTCGTCCTCCTGAGCGCAGACGACAAACAAAAAACGTCTGCAGACACATCTATACATGACTTTTATTTGGTTTCGTATTGGTCACGACTTTTATTTATTTAGTACAGCCTCAAAGAGCTGCTAGTGTGGCTGTAGACTATATTCACTTTGACATTTTACAGACCAAATAATCAATAAATCAAAAAAAATCAATTAGTGCATTATTAGCTAATTCATTAAATCATCTGTACATGTCATAACACAGTGATATGTATATCAGCACATAATGAAATAGTAGTGTGACAGCAGTAGTACAGTAGGGTACCAGTACATTTGCAACCATGAACAGCAACAGCAACCATGAACAGCAACAGCTTCATTGGTTACACTTTACCCACAGCCATTCGGCGGAAAATCCCAGCTCTAGTCAGTCATTAACGTCATCCAACCACAGTTTCTCAAGTGTGGTCAGGAAGTGCTTATTTGTATGTTTGTAAGTTAACTGGTCAGTTTAGGCGAAGAAGACAAAAAACAAAAAAAACCTTAGTCACAAAAAGACCATGATGATTTTCAAACTGTGTCCCCCTCTGCCTTCTGCAGTGACAGTTTAAGTTCAGACAACTTCCGCTTTCTGTTTTCATGAAAAGGGGCCTGCTATTTTAGCACATTGCTCACTTCTTTAGAATTTGTAAAGTATGAATAAGTAGGTTGCTGCTGCTGGTTGGCTACTGAACATCTCCCATCAGTGTCTGGCTCACAGACAGCCTCAGTCTAACAGCACAGAGCTACCTCATGCTTGTGTTGTTATTACAAGTACAATTTTACCTTACAGTGACAAAGCTGAAACTCTAATGTTATTTTTTACAGTGCTCTGGGGACCCTCACACAAAAACTGCAACACGCGTCCACCAACATGCCACAATAATAGTCTACATCGCTGGTTCTCAAACTGCCTGTACCACTGGTGGTATGCAAGCTGCCTCTAGTGGTATGCGGAGGAATCTTAGGAATTTTAAAATAAATTTAAAATTAATTTAAAAACATGTAATACTTTCAAAATACTACAACATTTAAACTATGAGATCACTGAAATGTAATTCAAAATAAGTTTAGCATTTCCTGTAATATTTGGTTTCAATATCAGCCTGCTACACACTCATGTTCCTGCATGTCAGGGTATTTGAGGTATAAATTAGTACTATTTCCATTTTATACTGTTGTACACTAATCCACTACTATATCTACTAGTAATTTTTCCTGATTAAAAGTTTTATCCAAAATATGATACGCTGAGGAAACATGTAACAACATAAAATAACCGCTTACATGATTATTTTAAATATTTTTACTTGTAATTGAGTATTTCTTTTACCTTGGTAAATACTTCTTCCACCACTGCGATGTTATAACACAGAAGTTGATGAGCAACATAAACAGGATTTTCATCAGCCTGTGGACTTACAGTGTTGTTACTTTTGTGAAGTTTATGAGATCCTAAAGTCTGACAATAAAAGTATGCTCTAGTGTAAAATGATACCATATACTTTGCAATATAGTATATTGCAATTTACTATACTGCAAACAAGGCACTTTGCCAAGGCAGCTCTTGTCGTCATCTTTATGATGACGACTGAAAAATAGTGACTAGTTCAGTCCAGTCACGGTAGTAGCAGACAGTATTGCAACAGGATCAAGATTCCACTTGTTGATGTCGTGTTAAATTCTTTCTAGTTATCCAATGGAGAGTGTGAGAGCATCAGCGTCTCTACCGAACTTTGCTTTGATTTGTCAAGATATAACCAAAAAAAAAATTATTCATGCTTTAGTTGCCACAAGTGAATATAACCGACAGCTAGAATCAAGTAACAGACAACAGCAGATGGCTGTGAGGTAGGGATCGACCGAGATGGATTTTTTTAGGGCTGATGCCGATACCGATTATTTTTCCATCAGCCTTAGCCTTAGCTAGATGAAACCTATGTGGCACCAAGATATCTTCTAATATCTTCATTTTGTGGTCAGTGGACTCCTCATCTTTTGACTGATATGACCATCTTTTGATGAATCACACCCATGTTTCTCCAGCAGTCCATCACCAAATTCACATTTGAGTTGGTTATTTCTTACTTCAAGGGACACCTTATTAATTACCCTTACACTAACAATGTTTAAGCACCTTTGTGAGGACTGCTCTCTGTAAAAGAGATGAAGCAGCAGTTTAAAGTCTTTCATCTTTTCTTCAACTTTCAGCTCAACCATCATTATATAAAACAGTTTTTAGGAAGATGATGAGGGATGAAGAAACAATTGCAGCTTGCCTGGTCACACAATCTCGTATTCCAGCTAAACAGTACACTAAAATATGTTTCTGAATTGAAATTTTTTTTGCAGCCAATGGAGCTGCCCCCTGCTGGCCATTGCATGGAGTGCATGTTTAGGACACTACCACATTGGCTCACGTTATAGACCTGGAAGCTCTGTCCCCTACTGTCAGTGCTCTGCATGTTCTGGCGGGTGTCTGTAGGTTATTGTTTCACCCTGTTGCTTCAGTGTACGAAGAAGACACTAATATTTTGCAATGTTTCTTTGATGTTGGTTTGAAGACATGTTACTAGGGCCACTTTTTTTCATTGCTCTGTTTATGTTTTACTCACAGAGTACACAATAATTTATCTTGTCCCACTTCCTTTTTTCTCTCTTGAGGCAGCATTTTAATATGACTTGTGCTCTACCCTCATCCTCATCACCAGTGTTGTAATCCATGTCATAGTGTCTGTCTGTGTCTAGTTTTTACTAGTTGTGTCAGCTTCTTTATCATATAATTTCTTCAATGTCAACTTTGTGTTAACCCCATGACGACTGTTTTCATTGTCTGAAGGACCTGAGGTTGATGATGGGATATATGGATGGATTCTATCTTTGTCTTTTGTGTTGCGTCTTGTATTTAACAAACACTGGTGAGTAGTGACATCTACTGGTGAAAAAGGTAATGTGCAACTTACAGTACAGTAACTGCACTTTCAGGAAACCCCAACATCAAAATGGGAAGAGAACCTATTTGCTCCAAATGCTGATGTCCAAATATCACTTTATCTACTTTAAGCACGAGTAGTAATATTAATGTTGAACTCTTCCAAACTACTACACAGGATGCATTCAACTAAATACTGCTAAAAATGGGAATTAGGTATATGGTCACAATGCAGTAGAAACACTATAGATGACTAATTCATTTGGCTATGAACGCCTATTCATTACTTTTGACAGGATTGTACAAATGAATGATCTTCTATGTCCCCACAGTTATGCCCACCGCAGGTGACCTATCAATAGTAAATATTAACTGATCACACTCATTTCCTTAATCCCAAGAAAGTGATACTCATGAACTTGAAATGTGTGACTTGATAACAGGACCGTATTTAACTTGCCTGTTGACTTTAAGTAAAAGTGCCTGCAAGCAAGTGTCTGTGTGATACATCCTCTCTGTAGCAGATCTTATCAGTTTCCGGAGTCAGAATCTCCCAGTTAAACTTTCATTCATGTCAGTAGTTTAAGCTCATCAGCTTAGTATTTTTTAAACAGGACCTCCAGTATTTGGCTCGAGTAGCTTGTGAAAAATAACGCGTGCCCAATTTTGTACTCTACAGCTATTATTTGTTCAATTTATATATATGTGTGTGTAATAATATTTGTTTGTGTGTATAGATATATATCCAATATATATCCAATACAACCTTTAGGTAAATGTATCTACCGCTGCCTTGATCAGTTGGTTTACTTGTGTTATTGTGCTATTTTGGTGTTTGATCCAAACTAATGTGTTAGAGTCACACAATAACACAAACAAACTAACTGATGTAAAATCACTGCTTCAGTTTAAAAGTTTCAGTTCATTAAAAAATTCCCCAAAGGTGTTTTGCAGTTCTGCCTTTTACATTGCCACAGTGCCACTACTGACATTTGGCTGAATTTGGAGAACTGGACGAGAGTGAGGTTACAATAGTTAACTTGTGAGGAAAGTGTTTCCAGACCCTGCGGGAGCTTGCAATCCCACGATTTTAACGCGAAAATGAGAATAAACCACAGGCGTGGAAGCTTCAGGGAGACAGAAAGTGAAACCATTTTTTTTTCATGTAAATGATCTGGACCTGGTGTCTGTGTGTGGGCAGATGTACTGTGTGTGTGTGTGTGTGTGTGTGTAGGTGTAGGTGGTTTTTAAAGGTATCAGACCAGAGTTAACCTTTACTGTCCTTCACAAATGCTTCCTCTGTGATTCAGGTTTCCATCTGCTACTGATACATTTTTCAGTTTACGAGGGATACATTTCTATCATTATCTTCTTCCAAAATTCCTGCTTTAACTTTATCACGCAAGAGCCCCAAAATATAAATGTGAGTCCTGATTAAATGCATTTTTTTTTAACCCTTTTTAAAGCACCAGTATGTAACATTTAGGCTCTATTGGCAGAAATAGAATATAATATTCATAACTGTGTTTTCATTAGTGTATAATCACCTGAATATAAGAATCATGTTTTGGGTACATTAGAATGAGCTGTCTTTATCTACAGACGCCACAGGTGGCCTCTGTTGAGACCAGTAGCCCGGAGGGGACACACCAAACACTGGCTGTAGGCTTGCGGTTGGCGATGAGCAAATCTACTAAACTAAGATTGTGAACATGGCAAACATTATACTTGTTAAACGTCATCATGTTAGCATTGTCACTGTAAACATTTTAGCCTGCTGAGGTTAGCATTCAGCTCAAAGCACAGCTGAGCCTTTAAGGACAGCCTCACAGAGCTAGCATGGCAGCCGACTCTTGCTCAAATCCTGCCAAAAACTTAAGGTGTGGCAGTCATATCATATAATGCATCATATTGCTTTATTTACAATATTACGTGTCACAGATCAAAGGTCTGCGAGATGGCAGCACCCTTTGCCTCAAAATATATAACAGGGCTTATTTTTTCTTTTATATGTTTACAGTTGTTGTAGTGGAAGTCCATTTAGTAAATCAGCTTAACTTGGTTGACTTCTTCATATCCACTTTAAGGTTGGTCAGCTGGCTTAGCTTACTAAAGTTGATTTACAGCATGTCTTTTTGCATTAAAGAGTCTGATCAGGGAGGGATTTTACAGCAGAGCACAGCCACAGCTTGTGTCTGCTCCTCTAGAACACCATGTGGAGCAGGTATCACACAGATAAAATACGGATAACTTTAGGGCCACTTCTACTATAGAATTTTGTTCTTGTAAAACACAAAAAAACCCCATCAGTTTTACAGTTTTTTCATGTGACTTTGATTTCCTGTTGTGAATATCATAGCTGATCCACGTTGAGGGAATGTGATTAGTATCCTGATAAATCAGTTTTGTCCATTTAACTGTTTTATTCTTGATCTTGTAAAAGCAATTTGTTTAAGGTGTACGTATCATAGTTCGAAATGGTAAATATTCGCAGCATGTAAGCCCCACCCCCGTTATTATATTTGTGCTTTGTGTTGTCAGACTGCGGTTTCAAACAGTTATGAGCTTCGAGCGAGTGAAGAATGAGAGAGGAAAAGGCTTCTTCCTGTTTCACAAAGTCTGACACCGTCTCTGTAATAATGAGGCCAGTGAATGAACGGAAGAACAACCATATTCACCGTACTTCACCCTTACTGTGCAGCATCACTGCCGGCTGAGAAACTCTTTCTCCTCTTATCATTTTTTCTCCCATTTCTCCTATTATCCAATCAGGAAGGAACTGCATGTCTGATAACATAAAGAGAATGTACATTTGCACTGAATTTGACTTCATGTAATCCCAGATTACTGACACTGCACTGTAGAGTAAAGAGGTCATATCTGTCAGTAACAGTGGCAGTCTGTGGCCCGTTTTAAGGAGTGTATTTGTTACATAAGTTTTATATTCACATAGTACATTTAAAAGTAAAAGTCCTTGTGCAGTATGTCATTTTGGAGATCTGTTGTCCAGATGTTTCTAATGTAAAGAAATGGTCCCGCCCTTCCCTCAGTGTAATTATAAAGAAGCGCGCATACACACACACACACACACACACACACACACACACACACACACACACACACACACACACACACACACACATACACACACATACACACATATGCAAACACTGCTTAGAGTATTTAGGGCCTGATAATAACAGTGCAGCACAAGAATCTGCTCCCTCTATTATTACTGCTGCTGCCCAGTAATAGAGAACGGGGGAATTTGTACATTTTCGTGGCACTTGTATCTACTTGATTATTTCCATTTTATATTACTTTATGTTTATAATTCACTAGGCTACATGTATGGAGGGAATATTTGCATCTATAGTTACTAGGCTAGTAATTTGATTTGGGATTTATATCCTGTACACACTGCAGACCTCTCTGTCTTAAAACAACCATCCTTCTTTAAAAAAAGAAAAGAATTCATAGGCAACTAGAAAGGCACTGGAAGAGCACAGACCTCTGATAGTCCAGTCTTCAATGATATGAAAATCTGCACACCGTTCACTTCAAGTTGATGAATTGATGCAGGTTGGAAAATCCATAATTCCAGATTATCTGGAAATGTCACATACCTTTTTGCTTATTCCTTACAAACCCGCTGCATTGGGTTCTAGTGATGTTTGACATGGCTGTTGTGTTTTGTTCTATGTTTAGTCGCTGCACTTTCAGTACGACAGGTTCACGCTTGTGTGAAAAATTTATTTTGCTAAGGAAAGTGAAAAATAATAATTTGTGTAGCCGTCCTGTGATTTGGATCCACTCCAAAATGTAATTCTTTCTAAACCTATTCTTTACCCCTCCACCAGATTCAATTGAAAAGCAGTTACAGTCACAGCGTTTCAGTAACATTCAACCAAAAGACAACAGTAAATCATTTACAATGACAATTTTAGAGCTCAGGGAAGAGGCAGAAAGAAGATGGGCGGTTAGAAAAACAACACGAGGAAGCTTGTGTGGGGTTACAGTAAGATGAGAGAAGAGGAGCGTGGGCAGGAGAGGAGGATTTCATTGGAAAGGGTTTGAGGAAGAGGGAGAATGGAAGCAGTTACGATGGGAGGGCAGTGATGACAGGACCGTGATTAAAGCTTCCACTAATAAATACTCTGCAGCCCATTGAGGAGACAAAGACATTGTGCTGAAACTCGGCATCCATGTGTTGTTTTACGCACACAAAATATCATTTTATTTGTTTCAAATGTTTTTGAAACGGCTATAATGCTTTGTATTTAGATAGCTACAGTAGTTATTCTGGATAACACACTCCAAAAGATTGAATGCAGTTGTATTGTAAAACGTGTGTGTTATATAATCTACTGTAAAGTACTGTCACAAGCATGGAGGGAGCTCTAAGTAGATTATCGAATGTCTCAACAATCGCTCATCCGATTGACTTGCTCTATTGCTGAAGCTAATTTGAGTTTCAGTGTTTGGTAACCCAGTATACGCAGTGGTTAATTTAATGCTATTAAGCTAATGTTAGCTAGCTACCTTCACTGAATAATGTCAGCATATTCTTTGTAACACTGTGGGAACCAGATATAACTTGGGGTACCAAATGACAATCACAGGGACTCACATTATTCTGTTATCACTTTAATTACATCAACAATTTAAGACAATCATATCCCACAATAGAATTGTGTCAGAAGTACAACAGCTGTCACATTATTCTTCTCCTGTATACAAATAAACAATACTATATTAAATACTGAAGGAGTTACAATTAGAAATGCAGCCATGTTGAGCTGCTAAGCACAGCTACATCTCACTAAAACATTCAAAAAGTTAGAAACACTATTAACATCCAATAATAATAAAAACAGTGTCAGTGTAAATTTTCTAAGAACTCCGGCTTCATTCTGATATGATTGCTGTAAAGAAATGTGCTTTTTGGGTCCTCCACAGGGAGGTCAAAGGTCAGGCTCAGCAGCAGATCAGCAGATGGACCAGGAAGAGTTTCAGTGTTTTGCTCAAGACTTCAGGATGAATACGCAGAGATTGAACCATAGACTTTCCTTTTGAAGGCCAGTCTCTCTTTGCCTCTGCACCAGCAGAGATTGCAATATGAAAACAGTTCATATTCATTTGAAAGAGCTGCACGTGACGGAATGGAAAAAACCTTTACAGGCCTCATTTGAAAAGGAATGAATGAAACCTCGACATTTTCTTAAATCTCTTGTAAAGATATGTGAAAACAAGCCCTAGTTCTTATTTTTCCGCTTTCAAAAATGGCCCAAATTGATTATTGGTTCAAAGGAAATTGTACAAAAGAGGTGCTAGGATGCCATTGTTTTATTTACATCTTTTTCTTCCTGTTATTCTGTCTCCATAAATTGTATTTCTATTCTCTTGTTCTTATTTTCACTCTGCCAGGCCTCCACTCAATGTAAAACCACTCAGACCGTTATGTGTCATCACCATCCTCACCAAGTTTCCACTTCCTTCCTAAAAGTAGGTCATTTCTTGATGAGTGTTGTCTAAGCTTTAAACGACGGCTAAATTAACGTTACCTAAAAATCTGAACATTTATCTATTTTTGTGACAGAAATCTCATTTCATAGTTTAAGTATGGAAAAAGTCTCAACAGGTGTCCAAAAGAACCATCCATGATTAAATGACCATCTTGAGCCGTTAAATCACACATTTTGATGGCCCTGTCAATTGTCAGGTTTTCCTCATCTATTGCCACTCTATTCTGCCTTAAGCTATCATTTTACAATTGCTTAAAGTCAAATTCTGTTGTTTTCTTTTAGCTTTACTGTAAAGAAAATCCTGGTGGAAGTCACAAAATCAACTCTCCTTCCAAAGACTGTGAGATCCCTGATGCCTGTGGTGAAGATGCTTGTTTTCACTGTGATTTAACCTGTGAACTTTCAGTTGTGGTTATATGATTGTGCGCTGTGTCTATGCAGTCCGAGTGGTTTGAAAAGCTATTTCCTGAGGCTACTTGAACTTAGATCAATAGAAACATTTGTTTTGCATTTTGCGATCAAGCACAATCAAGTCGTCAGGCTGCTTATCACAGTTATAAAATGTGACCGTCCTGAACTCATTATGCACACGCTATAAACACACTATGATCAGAACAACTCTTTCTGCAGACTGAGGCCTTTGGGTTTAGGGGATAACTTCTGGAGTGGGAGCTCATAAGTTAAGATTTAAGGGTCATACATGGGGTTGTTGAAGTTTCCTAAATTTTCGTGTTCGTTGCTTTCCAGGAGAGGGCCGTAAGATGTTCTTCTGGAAGGAGAGGAAATAGAAAATAGGGTGAGAGATAAGGTCGGGTGTAGAAAAAGGAAAGGAATATGACTCTATATCAATCAGAGCTGTTCTGAAGCTTGAAATAATCTCCTCAGTTAAATCAAACAGTTTTCATTCAATACTGTTGTAAGAATAGTCCTTATGACACCTGTTCATAGCGTGTTTAGTAAAACCTCCTGAGTAAACAGCACATGGTTTATGAAAAAAATGGGTTTGCTCTTGATTTTTAAATGTCATTTTTAAGTGCAATGAGCTTCACCAATGAAATGTCATCCATCTTTATTGTACTGGGGTAGAGGCAGATAACTAAAGTATAGTATATAGTTCAATATAATTGTAATCCATATAATATTACATTTCCGACAGAATGCCATCGCTTAAGCTTTAATACATTGACAGTAGTATGATAATGTACTTTGTAGGAGATTTGTTTGAGATCTGGACTCACCGGAACTTGTGGTAGTACAGCCCACCTAACACTAGGATGACAGTTAGGATGAACACACAAATAATGGATGCAATACTTCCTGCAGAGAGAGAGAGAGAAAGAGAGAGAGAGAGAGAGAGAGAGAGAGAGAGAGAGAGAGAGAGAGAGAGAGAGAGAGAGAGAGAGAGAGGTCAGATCTGAAATATCCACTGTTAGACAAAAAAAGTCATTCTTTGTTGAAAATTTACAAGGTCTGACTTTAAAATGTTTGTTCTGTCCAGGGGTTTCATGAGGTTGTCATCATCTAAACACACCCCATAGTTCCCTGATGGGTCCAAGCCATACAGTACGTGGCTGGCCTCAACTGATTCTACTTTACTGTTACTGACTTTCATCTTCTGCTGGTAAATCTCTAACCCTGTGTCATGTAAGACTTGATAGCCAAACTGACCTTTGAGCTTATGTATTAATTAGTAATTTCATGTGGGAAACTGGGCCAACTGTCTCAGAGTATGTAATTGTGAGCTGGTACTGAGACCCTGTAACATGTTAAGAAGCATAATAAAATCAAACTACCTAGTAATGAATAACTTTGTTGAGTTTCAACAGTGGGCTGGAAGGGTATTTAGGGATTTTACTCTGACAAAAAAATGGGACCTTATCTTAAACAATGAATGACCTGTGAATTTGTCTATTTACTGTAGATTATCAATCTTCAACTCATCATGGGACAAAAGTGTCTGATCTTTGAACTCAGTGTAACCCTACATCAACCTGCGTTAGGTAGGGGGAGTGTAAGAGTGTGGCTTGTGGAGACTAATACACACCAAGTACTGGGAGCAGTGGGCAGCCACCATGCGATACCTAAGGTCCAACTCCAGATCTGAGCCAGTGCCATGGTCAAGGGCTTTGACTGGAGAATTGACCTAACATACATGTTTTGATGGTGAGGGAAAGCGGACAACCTGGAGGAAACCCAGGCGAACCCCGGACCTTCTTGCTGTGAGATGACAGTTCTAACCTATGAGCCACCGTGACGCCCACTGTGGATGGTTGGTTGGAAATATTTTTTAAAAGTGCCTGCCCTTTTCCAGTTTCCAACGACAACTTCCCAGATGATTATGTGTAATAAACCATATGACCCAGTCAGGTTACTGTACAAGTCAATGTTCTAGGGGTTGGTACTGCCCCACCATGGACTAGAAACCACTGCTGTTTAAACCGTTATTTCGTCTAATTTGCCTAATCCTTGTGGTTATTCAGATGTGATGGGAAAACTTACATAAACTTTTAATTTTGGACTTTAACTGCAGAGAAATAATTCCAGATTTAGTTCCTCAAAAGGGGCACTGGGTGACACCTTGTAATTGACACTTTTAATAGGACACCTAGCCTTGAAGCTGTAATTTCCAAAACTACCACCCTCAGAGATGCAATAAATGTTCTGAGTCAGAGGTATTATCAGAATTTATGGTTTAGTGATGATGGGAAGGAAGTCATTTTCATAGTTCCTTCACACAAGGGAGTTTCAAGACAACAAACCTGGAGTGGTTGGGGCTTTAGTGCCATATTAAAGAGCACTTAAACCAGCATTGTGTCTTTGCAAAGGTGACGGTAATATGATAACACTGGGATCATAAGTCCACAGAAGATAACATCCAACTTAAAAAAAAGTTTCCCATTTGTAGAGAAATTGAGTCTTGTACAACTCCTAGCATTTTCTAACAGGCCTGTAATGAGCTGCTTGTGCTGCCGCAATAAATGGCTGGCAAATGATAAAATGCGCAGCAAAAGAACCCGCAGCCTTTTCTCTTCCTACAGCTGCCATTTTCACTCATTGAGCTGGTAAAGACGCAACTGCAAAGTAAACAAGGAAGCATAGGAGGAAACTGTTCACATATTAACCACAGATTGACACTGTTTAAGGAGGTCACAGAGAAGGAGGAACAAATAATCTGATGCATTGACTGTGCATGTCTACATTTGACACTCACATTCAGGGTTTTAAGGGACGGACGATTTACATCAGATTTACATCAGAAACAAATGGTTTTGTGAAGTAACTTGTAGTTTACTGGCAATATATTTTGACTATGCTTTCATAAAAAAGTTAATAAGTAACTGGCACATCAGAGGCCATGAGTGGCAGACAGCTGGAGTTGGTTTGTAAAGATGAGTCCAGTGATTAACAGCAGCAACATTTAGACAGAAATTAGCACTACATCAACACAGCTCCATCATTCATTTCAGTAGGATGATTACAGTGACACAGCGGGGGTCCACAGAGTCTCTGGCACGTGGGGTTTTCCAGCAAAAGAAAACGTACCTTGGGTCAAAGTTTGCATTGCAATGCCATCTGGCTAAACACTGTATTGGCCAATCAAATACGTGCAAGTGCACATTCCTGGTTGACTACTAACTAATGTAATCACCTTGTTTACCTCCCAGTCATCAAGACAAGAGAAAATATGACTGCCACAGTGAATATTCTTTTAGGGTTGTACAATGCTTTCTAATAGTATCCAAACTACTTTGCAGTGTTTTGGTGTCTGATAATAAGCCTTCAAACTCATGAATCAATTACTCAAACTGCCACCAGCTGGTTGACATTCTTTGTTGTCACTGAAATATCTCTGCAACTATTGGATTAATTTTCATTCAATTTGATATAGACATTCACGGTCCCTAAAAGTAAAACATCAATCAATTACTTTGAAACCAGACCTTTTCATCTAGCGCTGTCATCTGGTCTTACTTCTCCAAATATTTGGTTTATGAACAGACATCTGTGAAAGTCTTAACCGCCTCAGCTTTGCTTATATTGCTTTACCAATTCTTAGAATGTTAACACACTAAACTAAGATGGTGAAAACAGTAAATATTATACCTGTTTAACATCATCATGTTACCATTGTAATTGTAGCCTTAGAGAACCACTAGCATGCCTTAGTCTTGTTCCTACAGTACACACAGATTTGTTTTATTATAAATATTACATTTGTAAGTGAGGGTTATTATCCCTCATTGTGTTGTTTCTGAGTGTAAAATAAAGATTGAAAGAGTATATGAAATTAGTTTGCATAAACCTGTTGCATAATATATTTTACGTTGTGTTAACACGTTTACTTGAGCAAATCTAAAAAACCCAAAAATTCAAAACAACTTCTTGTTGCTGCGTACCTGAGCTCAGAGCCTTGGACTCGTGTCCGTCCTGTCCCTCTGTGGCGGTGTTGGCACTGGAAGTGGTGCTACTGGTGATACTGAGGGTGGTGCTGATGGTTTTTGTAGTGCCGAGGGTGGTGTTGGTGGTGGTATTGTTGGTGGTGGTGATTGTGTTGGTGGACTGGCTTTGTGTGGAGCTGGGGATGGCGCTGACGGTGGTGGTACTGTTGGTGGTGGTGATTGTGTTGGTGGACTGGCTTTGTGTGGAGCTGGGGATGGCGCTGATGGTGGTGGCATTGTCGGTGGTGGTGATTGTGTTGGTGGACTGGCTTTGTGTGGAGCTGGGGATGGCGCTGACGGTGGTGGCATTGTCGGTGGTGGTGATTGTGTTGGTGGACTGGCTTTGTGTGGAGCTGGGGATGATGTTGTCGGTGGTAGTACTTGTGTTGGTGGACTGGCTTTGTGTGGAGCTGGGGATGGCGCTGACGGTGGTGGCATTGTCGGTGGTGGTGATTGTGTTGGTGGACTGGCTTTGTGTGGAGCTGGGGATGATGTTGTCGGTGGTAGTACTTGTGTTGGTGGACTGGCTTTGTGTGGTGCTGGGGATGGTGCTGATGGTGCTGATGGTGGTGCCGGTGGTGGTACTGTTGGTAATAGTAGTTGTGTTGGTGAACTGGCTTTGTTTTTTGATGCTAGAGTCCTGAGTTGTCGAGTCAGGAGTCTGTTTTTCCTCAGTGCTGGCAGCCTGGGTGGAAGTGTTATTGGTGGTGGAAGTAGTTGTAGATGGAGTTGTACTAGGAACATTTGTTTTGTCGTTATCGGTTGCCATGGATGGAGGTATGGTGCTGAGGTTCCCAGGGTTTTGTGGAGAGATAGATAGTTTGGGCTCTGCTGTTAGTACACAGCCCCATAGCAGACCTGCAATCCATGACAAAAGATGTTTAAAAGTGCACACCTGCAGCAACGTGTTTTTAACATAAATAAGAGCATATGAAGAACCTGAGAAGACCTTAGTGGAATGATTATTCACCTGTTCATATTTATATTCATATTCCTATCTTAAAGGGCCTACTCAATCTTTGAAAACCATGGATGTGTTAAAGGAGAGCTTTGTTCATTGTTGTGGAAGCTGATCAGTGTTGCATTCATCCCGGGATAAAATTACCAATATTTCCTGCATATGCTTCCGGATTGTATGTCTTGTAAGGTGATTTTAGGCCCCTGTGCATCATGTGATGGACACCATTACTGTAATTACACACTTTGGCCTCTATATCAAATTGGCTTCAAGCCCTGGGCTCTTCCTGGGGGCTTGGGGAAAACAGTTGTGCAGTGACTTCTGTGGCTGTGCTTTCCAAACAAGTAACTCAGTTATAACCATTTTGAGTACCCCTAACTTTATGGAATACTGCTTTACTTTATATTATGGTTGATTGTTCAACTTTAGTTGCACTGCAGCACTGTTGTTTTTCTTTTTGTGTTGTTGTTTGCTTTCATTAGCATGTTATTGGATCCTGTTGGGCATAAGACGGTACATCTCAGTAGGTTTATCCATCAACAACAAAATCTCAATCATAACTAGTTGCAGAGGCATATGGAATAGACAGATTTTAATCTGTTATATGTGGGCACAGGAAAAAGTCAGCCTCCTGACTGAAATCAGTCAATGTTAAACTAGCAGCTGGTAGTGTTTTTAGTGATAATATTGCGTATCGTCCCATCCCTGTTCACAGCTAAAAACAAACCAGGCTAGGCAAGAAACAGAGTGGTCAGATGTACAATAGTTTTATGCAGGCAACCAATTCCTAAAAAAAACCCCATATTATTACTATTAATTATTATTAATAGTAATGTGTATGTATATATATGTGTGTGTGTGTATATATATATATGTGTGTATATATCTCTCGAAACATCCAATTTGTAGTATCAAAAGTGTATACACACACACACACACACACACACACACACACACACACACACACACACACACACACAAACACAAGGAAATATAGGAACAATAAAGAAATATATATATAAACACAAGGAACGCAAAGACATTTGCACATGGCACTTAGAGTAGGTATCAAAGTAAAGTTTTTACTTATCAGGCAGGGGATATTCATTTGATATTCATTTGTTATTGTCAACTAATCCTATGAAAAGAAAAAAAATAAACTGCCATAAACACTCACTAGACCACCAAATATGAATCCACTGCTGAATATAGTCCCCAACAAATGTACTGTTTCCTCCTGTGACAAAAACTACAAGGTGGGCATGTCAGAAAGTAGTGAGAGACAGACTAACACATTGTTGGCTTTTAGTTTTTCCAGGGAATGTGTTAATAATGAGAAAAATACAGAATAATGCCAGCTTTATCCTTAAACAATCCTGTATGTCAGGGTTTTTCAGCACCTGGGACTTCCACAGAGATGCTCCACAGTGCCACAGGAAGTCATTCCTGCCTGTGGCCATCAGACTGTTCAACTCGGTCATTAGACTGCGCTGTGGACATCAATTTATCACACCCTGTCAGCAGCTAATTTATAACTTCAATTGTACCATTCCGACTTTAACAGTGCAATCATTTGTGCAATAATTATTTAAACAGGCAATACTCTAGTTGACTCTGACATTAATAATGAAAATAAACTTTATACTGTTGTTATCGCATTGGCACACATATTCATAGATCCAGTTCTCAGCATAATAATGATTTATTTATTACACTGCTGTTACATTAGTATACTTTTTATTTTTTTAGTTTAATGCACATAGTTTTACTTTTCATTCTTATTTTCTATTTATCTTTGTTAAGTACCTTGATAAGTTGTAATGTAACCCAATTTCGCCCTGGGGATCAATAGAATATTTCTGATTCTGGGATTTTCTTTTGTGCAGGACAATGTAATGCTTAAAGACGAGGGGCAAAGTTTCGTTTATCACTGTTCCAATGACATGGAAATCAGGGCAAAGATCAGGTATGACACATTCAAGGTTTTCATGTGTTCTTAGTACTCTGGTCACGTTGTTTTTAGAACGATCAGACTTCAAATGAATAAAGAAGTGTTGTTGTTTTGTTGCTGTTTTCAGCATCATCCAATAACAGAGAGTCTCAATCTTTCAGAAATAATTTAAGGGATAATACATTATCCTGTGATGTAAGACTTCCATCACTATACGCACATTTTATAACAACACAGTGTCCTTCACAGATTCAAAGTCAGTGCCTGAGAGCACATCAGTTTAATCGTCACTAAGTTATGAACACTAGAGGAAATATCTAGTGTACTCTCTCAGTGAGAGCACAGCAGCAAATCAAACAGTAAAGAAGCATTCTGTTACGCAGCCTTAACGCTCATCAGGGAGAGATGGCTTGTGATTCGAATGAAAATGAACACTGAAGATGCTGTAAGTTGAATTGTGAAAAATGTCAGACTGAATGAAACAAGCAGGAATGACTCACCTCACCTCACACAAACCGAGACATTTTTGCAATGGAGCATGTAAGAATTTACATGGTAGTTGTGCGGCTTGTCAACTTTTTAACATGGTATATCTGCAGTCCCTCCATCTCCCTGAGCCAAAATGTCACCATCCACTACTAACATTCAACTTATTTCAGCAGTTTCCTTAAAGCTAGTGAATTATCTTCACACTTGCGTTGTGACCTTCCCCGTTTTCTGACTTCCTCGAGACATTTACATTAAAGCACATCTTAAAAAGAGAAGGAGAGAAATCCAATGGCATGCATTGATGTCAGAGTTTACTTACATGTTATCAGAGCTTTCAGGCTGACCCTCATGACTGTGTTCCTTTTACTGTGTATCTCCACAAGCACTTGTGTAACTGCAGCTCTGCGCTCTCTGCTCCCTGTAGACAGCTGTAGTGTGTGTGGCTTCCTGTGACTGTAGGTGACTGATTATAAGAGCCTGGGGGGCGAGGCTACACGATGACTGAGTCACACTCAAAATCTCACGGGGTGGCCTGGTCACGGTGAGAAGCTGTTGTAATGAAGACTTAAAAACAAAAGACCACAGGAAGTTGCACTAAAGGTTACACACTCTATTGGTAGTATACTTTTATATATGTGTTTTTATAATGTGATGTTCTACTGTATAGTGTGACTGATTAAATTGTACATCTTAATTGTAATTATTATTATTATACACCAGCAGAGAGAAGCACATACATTTAGAATGTGGCAAAGACAGTTAAAAAGTAGAATATTATTACAACATATAGATAATCTCTGAGTCATGAAACACAATAAAGATATAGTAATAATTAGACTAAAATAGCTATGCAACAAGGCAGCATTGTTTGGAAATGAAGTTAGAAAGATGTGAGCCGCACTAGTGGTTCCCAACCCCACTAGGGGGCGCCAAAGCTTCACGTTTTAAAACTTAAGAAAATACACACAGTTGGCCTATATGTCAGCATTTTGTGTATTTCTGTGAAGAAAACTGCCAAATTAAAACCAGGTGCAAAAAAAGACGGATTAGATTATTATTTAAGGTGTAAAAAAGAACTGAACACAAGCGTTGTGCATCGTCCTGCATTAGAAAAGTATGCAGTTAAAACAACCAAAAAGCTAATGGAACAATGGCCAGGGAGAAGAAAACACTGGATTTGTCAAGGAAAAAGCCTCTTAAGATGTATTTATTATTAAATATTAAATACATACAATACAGACAGAGAATTGTATAAAAAGTTCCTAAAAATATCAGGAAAAAAGCATTCAATTCCATTTGTTTGGCCTATAAATCTTGTTTTCCAAATGTAAAAAAACCCCCCAAAAACATGGTACAGACTCCAACAAATTCCACATCATCATGATTTTATTTTTTTTCAGTGAAAATGATGATGAAAATTGTGATGCAAAAATATTATTATACATTATTATTATTATTATTATTATTATTATTATTATTAACAACATTCCCAGTAACAGTGCATCAGATTGTAATATCTGTCCAAATAATTGCAATGGGATTTAATGCAGCCCTGCTTTTATTTATTACCATATGCCTGAAAAACAAGGACATCCCCATCAGCCTCTGCTGTACATGATGTTGATGGTTTTGTGCTAATTAGTTAATGTCAGGATGCTAACATGCTAAACTAACTAAGATAACCATTATACCTGCCAAATATCAGCATGTTAATGTGTTGCTCTGTGATTAAGTATACAGCCTCACAGAGCTGCTGTACTGATGTACAATATTTGACTTGTAGGAGCAAAGACTTTTGGCTTTTGACCAACTTACCTGAGGAATTACAGCTGACAATGACAGTTTTTATTTGAAGAGCTGCTGGTGATGCTGCTGCTCGCTGGTTGCTGGTTGCTGCTCGCTGGTTGCTGGTGTGGTCTGGGCCACAGATGTTGGCTCAGGCCCTGAAGTAGAGCTTGTGCTGTGGTAGATGTGGCTATGGAAAAAGAATAACTTCAGGAGGTGTCTATGATGAAGCTGGATTGACAACAATACATGTGACTTTGTCCAATCCTGTCTGTCACTAAATCTGTGGATTATGTAGAAACTGTAGACTTGGCATCAGCATCACAGGTGGACTGAGCTGGATTTGTAGTGGTGTACAAAACAAGTACAGTTGAAGTTGTTCAAATTAAGCAAATTTAAACAAGACATATTTCAGCATTAGTTTAATGTAATGTTATAATACAAAGATATTTCATTCTTGTGAGTATTTATTATCTATCTATCTTTGAAGGTTAAACTTATCATTGAAACATTCCTGTGAATTAAATCAAATAATTTATACACAGAAAAATAAATAAATAAATAAACTGAAAACAGATTTCAGAGCTTAGCACCAACTGAAACAAAAGTGAACACTTGTGGTACAGTTAACTTACACAGAGTTTGTGGGCCGACCCTCATCACTGTGTGCCAGTATATTTCCCCAAATCGTAGACTTGTTGTGTTGCACTCAGCTCTGTCCTCTCTGCTTCCTGTGGATAGCAGTAATGTGTCTGGTTGATTGTGACTGTAGGTGACTGATTATAAGAGCTTGGGGGTGAGGCCAAAACATGATGGAGGAGAACTGACCATGTCGTGTTGCGCTGGAATTAAGGAAGCCTTCTTTTGCCAGGGAGCAGAACGTTTTACTAAAAAGTGATAGTGTAAAAACATACAAAATGTCCTCAGAACAGTTGCAAAGAGAACTTTAAGGTGGTTTAATCTGTCTTTCACCCAGACAAAAGGTAAGAAAAGATCCCACAAGTTGTCTATAACTTTCAGCAAGAACATTTTTATCGACGAACACACAACTTTGTGGTCCGACAACATTCAATTTATCCCAGGATAACTTTTTCAATACTATAGAAGCAAAGATATGCTTTTTATGTTTTCTTTCCTGTCAAAGTGAGCCAGCATTAGCACCACTGAGAATATTTCTGCCTCCCAACACTTGATCAATGTCCTAAAAACCACCTACACTGGCTAATGACAGGGTCTCACTGTCTTGTCAATCAATACAAATTGGCTTCACTGGTAGCTCCTCGGGAAGGTCCTACCACAGTCTGGAGGCCTTGGTTTTAACAGGTTCTATATTCTGGACTGGAGTTTGGACTCATTGGGATGGTTTTTTGAGGTTGTGCTCATGCTCCGGTGACCGAAAGGTTGGATGAAGAGATGCCCGGGTGGGTGTTGAGTGTTTTTTAATTTGGTTTAAAGCCTTGAAATGAAACGGAGAAGAGGGAGTTGCAGCAGTGTGAATGCAAAGACAGGAAAGGAAGAGTTAACACCTCAAGGTCAGTGATAGATGAATTGATTTTTATTGGGAAAAACCCTAACCCTAACCCTTGATGAACAGAATGAATGAGAACATATTATTTTTGTTAGGTAACACAATTACCGCAATTAGTCAGATGTAACCAGTATTTGCATATTTCAAGTAACTTGCCCAACACCATGCTTAAGTCATGGAACAAAATTGTTTAGTGTGTAAAATGTCAGAATATTGTAAAAAATGTCCATCAGTTCCTCCAATGTGTCATTTTCAAGTTGCTTGTTTAGTTTGATAAACAGTCTAAGATTCATAAAGAATGCCTTAACAATGATATAAAATAGATAAAAGCAGCAACTCATCAACTCTTGCTGTGACAAGAAAATGTTGTAGATTTTTGCTTGATAAATGACTTAGATTAATAATTATCCAACAATTTATGATTATGATTATTATTATTTCTTTTATTATTATTTTTTAAATGTACGGTATTTTTTCTGTATTTGATTTCATTGTCTTAGGAAGTTGTTACATAGACTTGAGAAGTTACTGCAACAGGTCAGTTTTCCAATTTGGTCTGTCAGAGACACAGCTGACCCTGTGGTGTAGTGGTTTACGCTACAGACTTGGGTCCTGAAAGTTTGAGTGTTCAAGATCCAGCATTTTTGGTTTTAAATGTAATGCTCAGAGCCTTGAGTTGTTTTTATATCAGTGTTATTACTAATTAAATAATCGAGCTATGACTTTTTTAAAGTTGTCTGTAGTTCATACTATAAGCCAGAAGAGAGCACCATATTCATCTATAATGTGGCCTGTGATTTTGAAACCACTGAAGTTATAGATTAAAAACAAAGACAACACTGTACTGGTCTCCATTGTTAGCCTCTAATGAATGAGTCCCTATAGTTGCCTTAGGAATATTACAGGAATACCACAGATTAAAAAAGGGTTATGTGTTGTAATGATATTTTATATTGTTTTATTGCCTTTAATTGACAGTGACAGCCTAAGAGTGACAGGAAAGGTGGGAGAGAGAGAGCCACACGTTGGATTCAAACCCTGCACCACTGCAGCAAGGACTCTATATGGGGCAGCAGCTGTACCAGGTGAGCTATCCAGGCACCCCGAACATCTTTTAGCCAGTTCCTACCCCTAACCTATTATAGTGAAATTGCTTGCAGGGCGGGAGAAAAAAGTACGTCACTATTGGTCAATAGAAAACATTTTTGTTTTGTTTTATTTTGTTTTGCTCTGCTGCTTACCATTTTGGTAAGAGGGCAGTAGATGGGCCAAACTACAGCAACTAACTTCCGGTTAGACAATGTCTCAAAGCAGATTGGCATCTGAATGTCACGTTACAGCTATTGATGTTTGTCTTTAGCGCTGTGTGCTTATCAGCAGATTCATTGAATATTTTCTTTAGTGCTGAAACAATTGTTTTATGAACTGATGAGTCAGCATAGACAGATATAATCACCAGATATTTTGATAATTGATCAATTGTTTCAGTAACAAAAACCCCCAAACTTCTGGTTTTAGCTACTCAAAAGTCTACAAGAATAAGACCTGAACTAAAACCCTTAAATGCACAGTAATGTTAAGACATTTATTCTGGGGGTCAGCATTGCTTTCAATGATGAAGGCCAACAGTAAGAGGTGTACATACACCTCAGTGGGAGATGGGAATAATGGACACCTCATGCAGTGACCTCGCTGTGACAAACTCCCTCTGCTCCCGACCGATTGCCTAATTAATCGGCCAGGCTGCTGATAGCCCTGAATTAGTTTGCAAAACAAATGAGGATGGCTGCCGTGCCACAGGAACCTCTGTGGAGAAGGGCAGTGAAGGAGGGGCTGGCATGAATAAATAATAAAGACTTATACTTCTCTAATAATGGAGGAATAACTTCATATTCCTGTCTGTGTTTTGTAGTGATAGTCCTAGAAGGTACAATAGATGATGACGACTTTGTTACATTGATATTTTAAAAGCACAGAGAAGTAGCAGGTGGAGTTTAATGGTCCTCTACCGCAGTTTGACACAGGTGGACGTTTGGTTTTCTGGAGGTTGAACCAGTGCCCACACAGTCATTATGACCTTTTTTTAAAAGAACTTTTTGCTTTATGCAGCACAGGAGGCGTGTCGCTGCCGCAAAATACAAAGAGGGTAAAACATTAAAGGGATTTTTCAGGTGCCACTTCATCAATAGAATAATGGGGGTAATTATCCCTGGAGTGGAGAAAGGTCTGCAATTTAAATGGACTGTTTAATTGAGGCTGGAGTTTAGCCACCACTAGATTAAGTCCAGAACAGAGGCGTCCGTGTGTGTGTGTGTGTGTGTGTGTGTGTGTGTGTCTGTGTGTGTGTGTGTGTGTGTGTTTGTATGCGTGGTCCTGTGTATATGTATGCCAAAAAAAACTTGAGTGGGACAAAAGTTGGATAGAACAAACAACATCTCTTGCTACCCCCTTACAATGTAAAGCCTGTCCTGAAGGTGGCGCTAGAGGAAGGATCACAAGGGTCTACAGTTTAAAATATGTCATAATCTCGGTCCAAACTTTCTTATTTTAATATGAGAGAGGAAGCCCATGGAGTGTAAAAGATTCATTCTCTGGGGGGAGGATTATGAACAGCAAATTTCATGAAAATTTGGTTCTGAGATACAGTGTAGAGCAAATCAAAAGTTTGACCTGATGGTGCCACTAGTGGAAACGTCGGAGAGTCAGAAATTGATGGAATTATCCTCTGGACACCACAAACACTCGTATCAAATTTAATGGTAAACTAGTCATCATTTGTCCAGGTATCTTGAACGAAGCGTTAACCAATAGACCAACTGATTTACAAAATAAAAATAACACGTGAGGAATGGATCAAACTTTGAATTGATCTGCTTTAACGTAAACTGCAAACATTGTGTCAAAGTTTGTTTTCCCTTTGATATAACCCCAACCACAGAGGGCACGCTACGGGAAACATTATCTGACAGGTGAACGCACTTTCACACAAGTGTCCCTCTCTTCCTGGGGGCGATCAAGTGGCTTGTAGCAGTGTTCTTTGTGGCTGGTCTGGCTGGGTGGTCAGAAGATGCTGTGGGCAGTGATTTGTCTTAAAGTCCAGTGCACCTTATTCAATCCCCGTGCTTCTTTTTCCTTCCTGGATGATTCCGTACCTCGAGGTTTACATTAATTGCCAGTGCAGAAATTATTGTGCCCTTAATGTAGCACATCCATTTTCCTGTGAGAGGCAGATCTGCAATTAATGTTGGCTGGTTTTCTATCGTAACCACAATTTTTCCCAAACCGTAATACTTGCATTGCGCCAGAGTTTACAGCAATGCTAGTAGCTTTGTGAGGCAGTACTTGGGCACAACAGAGCCTTGAGGCAACATTAGCCTTCTAACATGCATCTTGGTACAACTGAGGCTGATGGGAACATAATTAGTTTTGCAGGTATTATTTTATTACTTGCAAAACATATTATTTATTATGCCTCTCTCAGCTCTTTCTCATTTTTTAAGGAGAAACCGTGTTTCCATTAAGATCTAAAGATCTAAGATAATTGAGAAAACAGTAGGACCAAAACCACCGTAAACTGAAAAGGAACCATCAATCCTGTAGCCTGGCATCGCCAGACTAATTTGCAGATGCAAATGAGTGCTCGGCAGATTTTCTGGTTCCCAGGCTGTGTCTTTTCTTGATTAAAATGGAAAAATGGGTGAAAATAAGTCCTGAAATCAGAACCAACCTGACATTTGTGAGTGTGTGCTTCACTGCATCACTAGAGGACTTAATCAAAGCCCAGTCATGTTGTGAAATATTAATTTGTAATATGTAATCTGGCCAGTGGGACTTATGTGCACTGGGTGTTTTTTAGTCATTACTCATTCAAGTCATGTGCTCTTTATTAAGCACACAAGCATTTTCCCACTGTAAAACTGTTCCCCAAACAGTTTTCTCCACTTGAATAATTATCACCTGATTTAGAATTTTAGGTAACAAAGCATAACAGCAAATGAAAAAGTTAAAATAAAGAAAGTCATACTAAAGATAAAATGAGATGGAAAATAAACTACATTTCCTGTGTATATAAACATTGAATCAAATGACAAAAGGTCACATAGTGCAGGTTTGCCTCACTGTAAGTGATTTGACACATCATACAGCTGCTACCCAATGCAGCAGGCCCAGCTCTGAACATCTTAAAAAGGCCCGGCAATATTGTTGCTCTTTACAGTGTACAGACGAGTCAGCTCATCCCCTTATGCTCGCTGTTCCAGTCTTGGCAATCGCCCCAAACTTAATGAGCCAGTGACCTTTCACAGCATCATTTTACACAGACAGTCTACTGCTAAATCATAATCCACACAGCCTTACCAGATTGTATGATTTGCATTTATATTGACGGGAGGAATGTGATGATTGATGCAGTGGTGGTTGCAGCGGCTGCAGCCTGGACTCAGCCAGATAAAGTGACATATTGGATCATCTGGGTGCCTTTTGGTATCCCCAACCAAGCTGAAATCAGACAACTTTCTGTTTCACACATTGTTCTGATGAAGTCCCAAAGGTCTTTATGAACATTGGGGTCGATGACACTGTCCAATCAATAGCTGCTGGAAGGAGATACCAAATATGAGGAGTGCAGGGACATCATTATCCAATTGAGTTTTGCTCTTTCTAACATTGCTAATGAGAATCGAAAAAGGGTTTGATTAGTGACACTACACCTCAACTAATAAGAGCAATAATAAACAAGCATAATTTACCTTATCTTTGCCAAGATGGTGTCCATGTACAACATGAACGTGAACATTTCTGGAATAAGATTTTTAAAGGAGTAATGTGTAGGATTTAGTGGCATCTAGTGGTGAAGTTTCAGACTGCAACTAACTGAACACTGTTTGACATATTTGATGACCTAGAGCTGTTTAAGTGAAAATATGGTGACTGAAAAACGATATTAGAGCGATTGCTTTATTCTGCATCAAGGGGTAGACAGACACAGTTGGTGATAGTGATGGGAATTCCGTTTTCTTTTTATTGAGCCAGATCATTTGGCTCCTAAACGGCTCTTCATTTTATTTTTTAGCGCTGTTTTGACTTTCAATTTGTATGTGTACACATATATCAATTAAATTATTCAATACATCTCTTGTACTGAAGTATTCAAAAGTAATCAATAAGTTGCTGTAGCCAATTGTTTTTATTCCATTTACAGACCCTTGTAACTCTCTGAAACCACCCAATTAATGCACTTACTTGCTTGTAGAACCACTACACAAAGCAGATAGAAACACCAATAAAAACTTAAGCATAGAAATTCAAAAAAGTGATATTTTTATTTTAACACACACCCCTAACAAAACAAATAAAGTACTGTAAAAAAGTAAATTAAATACAGGACTCAAGTAAATTTGCTTTGTTAATGCCCACCACTGACATCTAGACAAATAAAACTAACTGCATGCATAGAGCACCTGTAGCGTGGAGATCATCATTCTGCCGTGTTTTACTTTACAAAAACAACGGGTCACGGACGTTTGGAAAAGCTTGTTTGCGACCGACACATCGCTACGAGGCGAACATGGTGGAGCATTTAGCAGCTAAAGAGACAGATTCTTCTACTCTTGTGTTGGTAGCGACCAAAGATGAGCTAAAAGAGAGTGATTGTTGGACTTACGTCTGCCATTTGGCTCTAAATGAATACAAATATTTCTTCATAGCAACAAAAACAACTTTCTCTGGAACACTATTAGTCTATTGGAGAAGCTAGTCCTCATCTTTCATCATGACATCATTGTGACAACGCTGATTTTTATCTGCTAGATGGTTTGGTCCCTGGTCCACCTCTACAGTAGAGATGTCAGGAAACACCTTTGACTCTTTTTCACTTGTCATGAATTTATTTCCTCTGTGGCAGCAAAAAACATCACGAGTGATCAGAAACAACTGGCTGTGTACCTAGCTAGTTATGAGGAAGCAAGTAGCACTCTGCTTTCTGTTTCATAGGAACTTCAAAATGAATATATTTGGTTTTTGGACTGTTGGTCCTACAAAAGAAACACACGACACGTTGGGTTCTGGGAGCCTGTGATGGACGTTTTTCAATGTTTTCTAATATGTGTTGTAAAATACAAATAATGTTATAAATTAAGGGATTCATTGGAGAAATACCTGTCAGAATAATCAGTAATCAAAATACACCTAGAGCCCTAGAGTAGGAGCATACTTAACATACTGATAGACGTATAAATGTCTTCAAATTCTACACGTATACATTGCTTGTTTCTGGTAACATTTACCAGCATTCACCACAACTGTCCTTGAATTTCCTTGAAAAAAGTATACATGTTTTGTGCTGCAAATTCATTAGTTTAACCTACATTATGCTAATTTTATCTGTAGATGTTAAACTATATATGAATATCATTATCCTTATCAGAGTTGTCTGATATTTAATTAAGTCTATCTAACCCAATTACCTTAATCTGTTAGTTTTAATTGACTGAATTAGATTTTCCTCCCTAGGACTTGAACACTGTATAAACATATCCTGAACCCCTACTGGTTCATGGTGCACGCACACACACACACCTCAGTTTTTACTTTTAATTACTCTCACAGTTTCCTCACACAGCTCATAATAACTTTTGACTTTCTTGAATGACTTCCGGGAAGTTTGATTCCTTTGGCATACAGACAGATCTATAGTTACATGTTAGGAGTTTATCTATGAACACATTTAGGAAAGGTTTCAGGTTTTTTTTCCATATGGAAGTAGTCATGTGAGCTTCTCTATAATGTGAAAACCTACTAACCCGTGTCAGGCTGGTGCAGACTGGCAGATGGCAGCAGTGGGTGATGCCGTCTGTTTCTCACTGCAGAAATGACTGGAAGGCACAAATGAGCAGGGATCTGTGAATGACAGGAACTGTGGCATTTTGAGATTATGAAGAGGTCAGACTTTCTTGCAGTGAATAAAGCATTTCATGGAAGGTAATCACTCTTTTTTCTGTAGGACCTTGAGCCATTTGAAGGCAGACCTGGAAAATGCCACAGACAGAAGTGTGGGCCTTTGTCTATACTTGTTTACGCCTTTGCATAGACTTGAGCTCTTCAAGAGGATTCTATCTCACTGTATGCCAAAGTCCATTTGTTAACAAAAGTATAGAATATATAGAAGAAATTCATAGCCATTCGTGCGCTGGACTCAATTTGCCTTCACACACATAATTGATTCAAAGTAGACGATGTTTGTGTGTAATCCAGAATTACAGTCTTTAATTAGAATCTCATTAGTATTTGTTTGGCCGCACTGTAAACAGATACACCACTTGCTGTTGTTGCATTTCTGATAAAGTAGTAACTTAGTGAGTGTTTGCCAAACTATTAAATTGCACTTGCTGATACAACCTGTACCGGTGTTACCAAATCAACCGGGACTTAAATTTTAAAGCAGCAACAAAAAACATTCATTTTGTGTTGACTTTGGTGGCCCTGTTGGACAAAAGCAGTAGTGTTTCCACCGCCCGGTTCCATTGATTTTAAGGACAATCCGACCAAATCCGACTTAGTGGCAGGCATTAAGAATAACTGTAATGAAATAGTCAATCTTCTTGGTGATGGTATTGTGCTTATCTAGTTCATGTAGAGGCGTCAGTATTAAACTGAGACTGTTTTATAACAGACAGTTATCAACTCCTTGTAGTAGATTTAAAGATTACAACTTAAAGCTAGGGTAGGTGATGTATTTCAGAAGCATATTATAAGAAGTTATATTGGTTGAAATTCTCTTTACATCCCAACAGCAATCAATAATTCAAATGCTCTGAAAAAAACCTGTAATAAGCCCAAAAAACTGCCTGTCTACCTACCTACCTGCACACACTCTCCGCCTGCACTCATTGATCGGACATAAGCCAGCAGGCAAATACTGATAAAACTACAGAGTCAGTCCCACAAGAATAGCAGAGAAAGACCAGCTAAAATGTATAGTTCCAACTGTACGATAACAGACTATGCTGTTAAATAATGCAAGAAAAGAAACACTGAAGTAGAAAAGGCTATGAACAAAGAGTTTGGATAAAGCAACGGGTCAAACCACCTCAGTGTGGCTTTTCACTGATGTTGTTTCCGTCTCATCAGCTGCTGTTTAGTGGCTATAGAACACATCTTTGGCTAGTGCTACTTACTTTATGCTTCCTTAAAATGTATGAAATGCAGAATATTTGCTGATTAAAGGCCTATATTACAAACTGTGGCCTCTAGTTTCATGGCCAACCTGTCTCACCACTTATTTGCAGCAACAAATATGTTTTGGAAGGAGACGTAAGGTTGCTTCTAACACAACTCAATAGATTCAGGTCCTTCTAATATACATATAAGAAGGTGAAATGGCTTGACTATTTACTTGCGTCACTTCACTTGTTGTAATCATTATGCACACAATGCACTTATTAACTTGTGCTGATTGTGTGTCTGTTATACATGTCTTAGTCTGAGAAATGAAAGAAACACATTCAGTAAATCTCCCAACACTGCAACCAATAGGACGGTGGGCTATGGCATTTTTCCAGCTGATTAGATGATTACAAAGCCTTTAAGTCTTTTGTTGCAAGTGCAAATAATCTTGGAAAAATCTTGGGTCAAATACACATAATTCTCTATATATTCACAGTCATTTATGTTAGTAGTAATTCTGGAAGATTAGTATAAATTACTATAGACCTTTAATAGATACCCAAAATATTATGTAATGCAAAATCACTAAATGTCAGTAATGTTGGCAAAGACCAGGATTATAGATTGATAGACAGTGCATGAATATGAATTCATACAAAATAAACTTCATACTAAAACTCCAAAACAAAATTATTTTTTAAAGTTTGTCACTGGCATCACTTTATTGCTAAATTAATTATGTGCTGGAATCCAAAGTCACATTTAATTTTCTGACCTTTGTCAACAAACTCATAATGAGTGTTTAGCACCCTGGGATATTTGTGCTCCTTTATACTGTTATAACAGCCACTCAGTTTCACATTTTAAAGTTTGTACTCTGGGGTGACTTTTAGAGTCATTATGACAGAAAAATGCAAAAGATGCCCACAAGAGTATGTTTGCCTAAAATAATCTTTAACAAACTTAATATGCTGGTCAACCCAGTTTAGAGGAAAAATTGCCAAGAAAGTCAACGAAACATTTCCTAATAGTCTCTTTCTGAACAGCTTTGCAGTTTGCAACAGATAAGCTGTCCTTATAGTTATTTAAAACAGGAACTGGTTTTGGCCTGTTATATGCAGTATGATGCATAGTTGCTTAGTCCTATCCATAGCACCCCCCTGTAAGATCTTTAAACTGTGTCTGTGATTGATGGTTCTAATGTGTGAGGTCAAACCTCATCATGTGAGAATGTGATCAATATCCTTCTATTAGATAATATATTATTATTGTTGCATACTTATAAATGACCATTTTAAACTTTTGAACTGTAACATCTGTCCAGGGACAACAGATGAAAAATAGCCTCTTGGCTAACTCTGGCACATTTACAGAAATATTTTATTAATGTGCACTGTCCCTGCTAAATTAAAATTGAACTAAATAAAACAACAAAAATAAAATAAAAAAACAGAAATCAAACAAAGGTGTGCAATTCGGTGCGGTGCTCAACGTGGTTGGGTCAAAAGGTCAAACATAATTATGTCATCAATCAGGTGACCAATCCTAACCTCCTGTGGCCTCTGTGAGTGTGGTCTATTTTAAAATGATTGTGTTTACCAAGCCTTTCACCGGCCCTTGCGGCCCACTGGGGATCTTTCAGTTTCTCACTCTCAGTTTTTAACTATTTGAGATGTTTCTTCAAGCAGTTTTTGTGTGTAATAATAAGCAGTAAAGAGAAGACACATTTCAACAAAACAGTTACAGGATATATGGTGGGTTGGTTTGAATTATTTTCCCAGTCCAGCTCTGTCCTACATCAGTACTGTTTGGACAGATTTTAAAGTTTACTTAGTCTTTGTTAAGATAGTTCCTGATTTATTTTTGATCAAAATGTGGCCCATTTTAGACTGCATTGGCTGAGACAACATTTAACATTTGAGGATGTTGGTTTCTTTTGTTAAATGGAGAGGGTTTTTAGGTAAACATGTTTATATTTCTCAGTAAAATATCGCAAAAAGTATCTTTTTGGTTGTGGTCCCAAAACCCAGGTACCGTAGCTACACAAATAGTGAAATATTGTCTTGGCTGAATGTTGCATAACATCACAATGTGGCATTAAGTAGCATAAGGCCACAATACATAAGGCAAACCTTTTTTATTTAGCTAACAACATGGCTTTTCCTCTTACGACAAACTGCCAAACTCTGGGCAATTTCTTTGCCCTGCTATCGTGTGAAGCATTTATGAATATCAAATTTGTTTCATCCAACAGTTTTGATGTCTGTAGTATAATGAGCACTATAGCCTTACAATGGGGATATAGACTTTTGCCTTCACTGCTTTTCAGAGACCTCTGAATTCCAACTATACCATTCTCCTCTCCATATGTAGTCCAGAGAGAATGACGCTTTGGGGGACAGGCAGAGGCTTTCCACACAGACCTTGCAGGTTTATATTCCCAGGCCAAAATGAGCCACAGGCTCTCTTTTTTTTTCCACCCACAGGCAGAGCCCCACGATCAGCAGCTGGGTTCTGACTTAAAACTGGGAGAAAATAGCTCACACAGATGTGGGAACAGGGTGGGAGCATGAAACTGAGTTAACACAGACAGCAGCTCCATCCATCCATCCATCCATCCATCCATTCAAACTACACTCATATTGTTCTCCTCAGCCACATGCTTCTGCTCCATCTGGTGGAACTTGAGGAGTTCCCAGTTTAGCAACTTAAGATGCTTTTTTTTTACTTAATTAGTAGAGGTATAAATGTATAAGTTTCAGCACAATACAATATTATTTTGATTCTTTGGACAATGATAGGATATTTGGTGATATATGTTAACAATCTATTCTTTTTAATAAAAACAAAAAAAAAACCCTGACTTTCTGTGGTTCACTACAACGTGCCACAGTTCTCATGTTTAAGTGCAACACAGAGTTGTTCAGTTTATGGCCAAAGCTGGTCAGCTACTGTCAAAAATGTAGATTATTTGTTCTAAAAAAAAAATCACATTTTATTCAACCTAATCTATTATCTATCTTTGCGCATTACGTCGATAAACCAGTCCATAACATAAAAGACGTGACCCCCTCTGACGTGCTGCGGTCAGCGTATCATTGCTGGTTGAGTGCTTGTGTTGTCCACGTCAACCTGCTTCATTGTGTTGTATTCTTCATCACATTGGACAATTGCCTGCTGTACATTTACATACACTAGCTCTGCTCAAGCACTCATAGCCTTCTCATTTTAGCGACTATGTCTGTAATCCAAGTTGTTCAATTATATCTTTCAATTCAGTTTTATTTGTATTGCGCTAATTCATAACAAAAGTTGTGTCAGGTCAGTTCTGCTAGCTGCAGTGCGTTAGCTTCACAGTTAGCAATGGCTTTTCTCTCCTGCTCTCTGTTGCTCTGTCAAATGTTTAGCCATTCCTCTGCATGCTTTAGTGGTGGTACATGTAATAAATGTCATTTATTGTCTTTGCTGGATGCGAGGCTTGAACTGGAAGCGCAGCTCCACACCTCGGAAGCTAAATCGCCACAGCAGCTACTGTAGTTATCAGCCGAACCGAATTTAGAATATTGGTTGACAGTCCTAGTGAGCAGGCAGTGTCTGGCATGTTCACTCTTGCATCGTGTTTTATCTCGTAACAGCATTGTTTGTGTGTGGTTTTAACTGTTGACCCTTTTTCCCCCCAAATCCAAAATATTTCCACACTGCTGATTTATTCCTGAGAGGAGAGTAAATATCCTCATGTTGATCATTGAGTCGATACATCCATGCAGATCCATTATTCCCTATTAATTAAGCTTTAAAGTGACAAAGGCGTAGGCTATCCTTTTTACTGTAATTGACAGCACACGTTATGAGAAATCATGACAAAATTGTGGAATGTATTTGCCATGGACTGAAACTCTCCACACTCCAGCTTCATATGACAACATCATATAATATTAGGATGGCCTTAGTCATCTGTGGATATGATTGCTTGCAGCACGCTCAGCTGGGTCGGGCCTCCTACGTTTTGACAGCTCCATTATGTCAAAGAGATTTTATGGGAAACCGCCGTCATGCTGCGAGTCAAAAAGCACCAGCCATCCACTCCCATCAACAATCATAGAAATAAGGCCTCAGCAAACAGCGCCACTCAAAATAGATGAAAGTTGTCGCTTGAATTATTTTCAAACTTTTTTTTCTTTCCTTTTTTAAATTTTTATTATTTTTTTTCGACACTACAATATATGGCCATGTGTGCGTGGACATTGTCCTTCATGGGTCGGGCCCTGCCCCTGGAGAAATATATCCTGCCCAGTTAGCGCTTTTGGAACAGAGCTAGGGCTTATATTTCTGAATCACAAAAGGTTCAGGATCCCCAGTTTAAAGGTCCAGTGTGTAACATTTAGGAGGATCTATTGTCAAGAATGGAATATAATATTCATAGGTATGTTTCATTAGTGTATAATCAGTTGTCTTTTTGTGACAGGGACATTCACATTGTTCTTGCATTTATGGCCACCATAGTTTCTCCTACACATTTGGAAAAGGGAGGTTGAAGTAAGGGAGTTCTAATCTGCAATTACACCACTAAACACCACTAAATCCTCCACACTGGACTTTAATTGTCAATTAAACACAGCAGATTTACCGTCACTGTAAATCACTCTAAGATAGCCGCCTCAGTCAAACACCCACAATGTAAATGTGTTGTATCTCTTTTCCCAGCAGGCCCTGGTTACTATTCACATTTCATCCGACACGACATTCCTTGATGGAGGACAATCGGCCATGTAGTGTTTACATTTTCCAGCTCGAGTTCTTGACTTACACAAACACTCCCACAACCTCACTCTCTCTTTCCGCTCCCTCGCTCTTTACAAACGCACACATGAATACAAAATGGCCGAGATCCTCAGACAGCACAGCCGGACAGGCACTAGCCGAGATGGCTATCATTACAGAGCACCTTCTAAGTATTCCAACTCAATCAGAGGTGATACAAAAGGCCTTATCAGAGCTGACGAGCTGCCCTCTCGAGTCCCCTTCTTCCTCCTTCTGCTGATTGCAGCTATCAGTGGCTGTGTGGGCGAGATGCCGCCTGATAACTCTCCTCTCTCAAATGAGCCAATCTTCCATGTTTATTCTAGCAGAGGTGATGTCCCCGGTAGGTGTCATAGCGAAACGCCATGTGGTGTGCACACACAGAGGCTGAGTCTTACTTTATGCTTCAATGTCATACACCATGTGCTGAGAAACCGCCTCATGTTTTTATTATCCCATTTTCTGTTCAACATTTCAAATTACCGTTATTATACATTTCATTCAGACCTGTACATTTGGTGTTTTTGGTGGCTAAAAAGCAGTAATTTGGAAGGAAATATATTTACCTCAGCATTAATGGGTCCATTAGCAACAAACTCAACCTTTGCTGGTGTTTCTCAGTGGTTTCAAGTGTAAGAGTGCCTGAAAAGATAAGCTGAAAAAAAGCCCCTCTGACTTTGGAAATTACTAGGAATATCCTGATAGTGCTTTAAGACTGGACATCTGTCGTTATTTATTTACATAAATGATCAGTCAGTGGATCTTTGATCAGTGAGTGGATCATGTGAGCGAAATGCCACCCTGTAATATCCTGGCATCCCTAGCGTTTGTCCATACTGCCTATGCCACCCTGTCTCCGTTTGTATGTTGTAATTGTTTTCATAATTACGTTGTGGTGACAGGTTTCGTGTCCAGACTTGACAAAAGCTCTTCAGTTAAAGTCAGGGAAAGATCGTGATTTCTGCTAAATGTTAATAAATAAACACATTGTCAGTGAACATTTTACTGATATGTTCAGTATGTTACTTTAATTATGTCAATAGAAAACAAGTCAGTCGGAATTACATTTCCCTAAAACTCATCTGCTGTTGCTCATTAGTTGTATATAAAACTAATATCTCTGAGACAGGGCTGGGCTCTGCTACCTGCAGTGTCAAATACATAGCTACAACAGCCAATGACATCTGACCAGAATCTACAGATTCTGATACCTCCAGATGCCGATACTGAGTACTGATCCCTGCCTTATAATGAATATGTCTATATTCTGTACCAGGGATTGCTGAGGTGCTAAAAATTTAGTTGACAACAGTGAATGTAACTGACAGCAGAAATGGATGCAGAAAACTGTGTAAAAACTGTGTTTACGCACAAAGACACAATTATGAACACACATTCTTTTCATCTTAGTTCTCTTTTATAAACCTCAGTCATTGTGGAACTGGGCACACTGCTGAGCACAAGCTTCATTCACACTGTTTACCGTGAATGGATGTAGAAACGCCCTTAAACGTCCGTTTGCATATCCACACTCGTGCCGGCTCCACCTCTCATTAGACCGGTCAATGGGAAGACCGGCAAGGAAGAAGTGCAATTTTAGGTTTTCCAACAGCACCAGAGCAGCTGTCATTACACACGGCTGTAGATATTTATAGCATCCACTAATTCATCACTGTAACCGTGGTATCGCGCAATATCTCAATCATCTTATTAAGCGTCAGCAGGACGATCAATGATTAATTTGTAGAGCTCATAAACCGATAAAGGTAAAATTAAAAGATCATTAACTCAAAGACAGGATGGCAGGGTTTCTGTGTGTATGTATCATTTATACAACTGGCCATCTGGTGTTTATATGTGCAATTTCAAAATGTACATAAAAAGAGACGTATGGGATCATAATCACTGTGCACGTGTTAATTTCTGTGTACATTTTTTTTGTCAGTTCATTGGTGATGATACGTAATTAGCAGCCGGTGTGATGCCTCAGCGGCCACAACAAAGCTCGGCGATTTTAAAACCTGAGGGTAATGAGAATTATCATCATGGCTTTGAGCAGGCAGCTGTTGAGACAGCTCGTTTACACACCAGGCATAACTCAGTGGAGGTTCCTTGATGTGAGCTGGTGGACGAACACTGGGAAATTAACTGTGTCTCATCTCGTCTGAGGTAGTGTTACCATACCTTCACTCTTCCGTCATCCTGAGGTTCATGCACGACTCATTCACAGCCTGGCGCTCACAAGAAATAACCACAGAGGGCAAATATACATTAACCCCAAGTCCTGACCAGAAGGAGGAAAGACACATCGGCAGCTGGTGGCTCTGCTCATCTCTTTATCTGCATTTCTCTCTCATCTCATTTTCCTGATTAATATTTCTGTTACTGTCTCTTGAGATAATCCCTTCTTTCTCATTACAGTGACTGTGGAGGATGTGAACAGGACTCCTTAAAAGTTAACTTTATTGAGGCACAGCGTTCTGAGAACCCTCATTCAGATTCACGTCGATTGTAAAGAAAAATGGGCTCATACACCCACAGTCACTATGTCTATACCTCCTCTGTCACTACTTGAAAACTAGTGATTTGTCTCTGTTCAGTTAATGAGACGTTTCTTTTGTGTGCTGGTAATCGATCCGACTCTTTCTCTAGTTGACCATATTAATCCTGGAGTGACCCTAGATCAATGAGAATGAATTTTACTGTTCTCATTACCAGCCACGGTCACTGTTGTGTCTAAACAGATGTTTTTACTTATTAATGGTTGTCTCTCTTTATGGGTATAGAACATTTTCAATGATGATCATTCATTTTCTCTTAAACCAAGAATATAGTTCTAATCCGTGTTGCCGGATTGGACAGAAACCACCCAATCTTCGGAAAAGTAGCCCAATCTTACATTTTCATTTAGGAAAGGTTTTTTTTGCATCTACATACTGCAGTTTGTGTATATATATGTTGTTGTTTGTATGTTTTATCAGTAGAATTAGGCAAACAAATTTCATTCAGATAATCTGAATTATATAAATCTTGTAGATAATGTTAAATGGTCAACGTTTTTACTCAAATGAGAAGATTCTACAGGTCTTTTATCACAAAATAAGAAAAATAAGAATAGGGATAAAATGAAAATGATGTCATCCCGCCGATCCCAGAATGGAGCTGTTTGCCAACTGCTCTCTCTTGGTTTACATTCTACAGTATCAACAGAAACAAACTGAGCTTTAGATGACGAGCATAATTTGCATCCCTCTGTTGAGTAGTTAATGGCACTGACACAGGTAATCAATATCTGATGATCTATAGACTTTCAATAATGGATTTTGGTGCCTCTGTCTGTATGTGGTTTAAAAACTGTCCAACTGAGTAAGGCAAATACGTTCAATCTGTCAGTGGGGCTGCTGATCCAGTCAGTGGAGGTCCTAGGCAACATAGGCAGTCCTAAACAGAGGAAGCTGAAATAGCTTATTAGCTGTGTTGCCCCGTCCTCTTGTATTTATCCTCCTCTGTCGGAATATAGACTGCTCCTCAAAAGAGGAATGGTTTGCAGACAGTTATGAGACAGGAGACAGCTTTTTTCCCTCCAAAATAAAGCTATTTATTGAATGAACTCTCCAGTGAAGAGACACGTGGATTCATTTTGCTCTCAGTGGCAACTTCACAAAAGGATTGCACAGCTTTTGGGGATGCTAAACCTGCAAAAATGAGACAAAAATAAACTGTAATTCTCAAAGCCCCCGCAAAGGGTGCAAAGGGCGGCATAGGCCCCTTTCTATGCAAATGAGCCTCATTGCAATTCACAAACACCAGTACCATAGTTATTAGGACTGATAATGGGAAATGTATGTTATTATGAATTATTCTGATAATTAAATCATAGCATATAACAGATGAATTAGGGTTGATAATAATAATAATTTGTTTTAAATTCTAATGCAAAACATTTGATAGGCTTCATGTTCTATGAAAGACAAAAATGTTGTAACTGTTTGTTGTGTTAACAATAGTGATATCAGATTTGGTTCAGCCACAAGAAGCAGGTAATTATTGGTTACTGTAACGGCTGATCCCTAGCACACAGTTAGAGTGAAACTTATTTGCATCTTCAGAGAGTTGGTGGTCACTGAATAGCATTTATAAGGGGTGAGATGCAATGATTATAGCCAGGCGAAGCAATAGTGTGTGAAACTGACAACGGTTGCGCTCTGGAGAGATCTCCATGTGCATGAGGGAGAGCGCGCAGTTAAAGCACCCCAAATAACAATCAGTCAGAGAAACCTGCAGATAGAACCAAATGAACAAGCAGGGGGGAGTTGGTGTGTAATCAAACTAGTGAGATTCAGAGTTATTCAAGTTATTTTCAAACATTGTAAGAAATGAGTGCAACGTTTTGTTCTTGCAACTGCATTTCAAACATTTTGAGTCAGACAATATCATGTGATTCTACTTACAATCACAGTACACTTAAGACAAACCAAATATTGCTGGGGCAACTAAAGAAAATTACAGATGAATGTGTAACAGAGGCAATTCATGGTGCTATCAGTGGCTGCAATCAAATTTTGAAGGCAACTTGTTCCAGTGAGAATATTCCGTGACACATTGTTCAACGCTTTACACTGCTATGATTGGTGAAATTTGCAGGAAACGTCGTTGGAAAAGTTGTGGTGATTGGACAAAATTGCAAAGTCACACAGAATTGACTGGAATTGGCTGAATTTGGGTTAATTGTTGCGGTTGCAACATCACAACTTCCTGGAGGGAGTGTACAGTACACACAGGCACACTCCATACACATTGAGTTGGTAATTACAGCTCTGTCTGTTCTTTCAGTCAAAGAACTGACTGATCCATTTGCTGTTTATAGCACAAAAAAAAGCCTACAATTTAAAAAACTAATTTGAGAGAACCAAAAATTCTAATTGCAATGCAGCTGAATACAGACTGTGAGATAGAGCAAAGAGAGAACACTGATTCTTCGACTTTCAAAAAAAGCAACCTCACACTCCAGGCAACATCACTCACACGCTGTGGTGCCAGGCCAGCACTCCTCCCCCATCGTATAGCATATTAGGGGCACACACACACACCCACACACACACACACACACACACACACACACGGAGCGGCAGTGGTTGGGCGGTGGGTTTTGCCTGGGGCACCGTTCGTCCGACGAACCTCTACTGGATCCAGTCCTACATGGCAGACGCTGAGTCTGTTCTCTCCACTTTCCTCACTGTCGGCTTTGACTCACACAGGACAAGAAAGTCACTGCAGACTCCTCTTTACTCTATTACAACAACTTATGTGAACTCCTCCCCCCGGCCACTCACATCGTGACGAAGACTCAAAAAGCTTCACAAAATGATGTCTAGTGACAAGCTATTGGTGCAGTATTTTACAGTAACAGTAGCATTATTCTGTCTGACTTATCATTTGATTCACTGACTGCTTTACCATTACTTACAATGCAGGTTATATATACATATATACACTGTACATAATTGAATAGCTGTACATGTGGCCATATCTATATATAATTCATTGTATAATCCATGCACTATTTATTCTAACCTTTTTCCTCACCAGCACACACTTCATCTTTATATAACAGCTGTTAGTTTGTGTTCAGCTGTTTTTGTTTCCACTCCTGACTCTATTTGCCCTATAATAACTGTTCATTTGTCAGTACTGTCAGTTGCATTTAAGCTTCATTTGATCCCATATAACCATATAGAGCTCACACTGTGTTCTGCACAGATGATTATTACTGTTGCAGAATGTGCTTTGGAAGAGAGCAAATAGCGAGGGGTGAAGAAAAGAGACAGAGAAAACGACAGGAATAGTCTAAAGTTTGAGATCATTTCAAGCTGAAACAAAACAAAAACCCAGCACAATGTCAGTGCTTTACTGATAAAAGCTAGCTAGCAGCTACTAGGCATGGGATGATATGAAAATTCATGATTATCTTGATATCACGATAATCATAAAACATTTTTTGAGGGGGATACAATGGGCAAACCGAGCCTTCAGCCACGGTGACAGGTTTAGGATTTTGGAATGATTGGAAGGACGTTGGCTGCCCCTTGTCGCATTTCTCAAAATAAATCAGTGAATCAGTATAGGACTGTATACAGCTTTTTCAAGTCAAGCCGTGCGAGGATATTCACGATTCACAATTATCATGATATTAGAAATTCACCAAGTGCTTTTTAGTGTTTTTAATCGCAATACATTATAATATCTGCTAGCTGTTCACAGTCTGGACCGTCAACATGCATAGACATGGACAACATGACAGCTCTCCAAAAGTAAAGCCAAAACATATTGATCGCCCTCTGGTGGCTGAATGCAGTATAGGTCATAAAGCCTCCATGTTAGCAGATGAGATATAGGCCTAACAAAAAAATCAAATCAAAGTACACGTCAAATCCTTTTTTTTTAAATTTAAGTTTGTTTTTAAGGTAGTCGGCTGGGTGTACTGCGCAGACTGTGGCAGGAAGTGGAGACGCGATGTCCATCTTTTATATGTTGGTGGTCCGGACTTATTCAGCTGTGAAGAGTTCAAGAAGACACTGTTTTAACGTCACATGGAACAGGGACTCTTTTCTGTGGCAGCAAACACTACACACAGCCTAGCCAGTAACACACAGACGCAGTCAGGCTACCGGTGTGGAGAAAGGATCGGATCCTTTACTTAAGAACTAATGTCCCTCTTTGAAAATACTCTATATACATAATACTCCACTACAAGTACAGTGGGGGTGCAACAGAAGCCTTTCCCCCCAGAGGAAACACTGAAACCAACTTAAAATACCTGTCTCATACACTTACTATTGCTCTATTGCTACCATTGCTTTAATGAGCAAAAGTGTTTCTTACCTGATTACTCGATTAATCAACAAAATAATCTGCAGAATACTTGAATACTTAATTAACTGATAAGTGCAGCCCTGCTGTCAGTACATAATGTGGCCCAAAGCTCTTGCTCTCATTCTGAAGATGTCACTGTTTCTGGATTTTGAGGACATTCTTATAAAATGTTTTGGCTTTCTCTCCTGTGTTTACTCCTCCCCACCTCTTTTTCTCCTCGTCCTCAGAACAAACATCTTACACTGTATCCCCCGTCGCTCCTGTCCACTTGGTTTTTCTCCCATACATGTATAAGTGCTGTTGAGACTGAGTTTTCAGGCCTCTAGTGGCTAAAGGATCTTAAATGGATGCACTTAACATGTACTGTCCTACATTTTCCCACTTGGCCCACGTTGTCAGACGTGTTCCATTCTCACCATTATCAACTGACCCAAATTTCACTAAATGTCTGTCAGACATGTTTCAGTCACACCATAACCATGGCAACTAAAAGCGTATGACTTTTTGTCTTTGTCAGAGCATTTACATGCCCACTTCTCACAGGACAAAAAGCATATTTTAAGATTCGAAAAGGCTATCTAGATGGAAACCGTGTTATTAAGGAGCAGGTTGGATGGCAAATTTGCAAACACTGTTTACGAAATCTTTTTATAGTTTACACAGAGACACGTGGAGCCCCGATATAGCCCTCTACATCTGTTTTACATCTCGTCTCATTTATGTTACGGAACTTTTCAGACACCATTGTCCAAATTTGGACCCCAGTGGTTGATATAAGTGAGGCCACCAGGTGATCAGCTGTAGTGGACCAGCTGCACTGTTGCTCCCTCGTGGAGGAGGGCAGCTGTAGTCAGTTTGGATTCAGCGAAATTACAGTGGATTCCATCTATGACTTAGACAGTATTTACTTTCCTTCAAAACATTCCATTATTTTATCACATTTTAAGGCTACTTACTGCTTTAAGGCTGTTTTCCAGTATAGCAGTGGTTAGCCAAATAAATTCATGCCCCCTAGGTCCGCTCAACATCCTTGCCCCCGTCATCCACACCTGTCCTGCAACAGCTGGTTTGCAAAATCAATTCAATGTACAGGCAATATTCTGCTATTCTTCCGAATATCCAACAGGTGTGTGTTTGAAGCCTTGTTATTTGTCTGTGTAAATGTTATTTAAAAAAAGAAATTGTGCTGTATGCTGCAGTCTGCACTCTACCTGTTTCTTCACCATTTCCTCCCCCTCTTTGATTCAGGAGAAAATCCAGCTGTGGGATGGTGGTATGGAGCAAAGAAAGAGAGGTAATGGAAGCTGTCGGTTGGGACATACCCTGGTCAGCGGGGAGGAGGCTGGTCCTTTAGCTCCATTCTGTCGACCTCCTAATGCAGGTAGGGCTCTTCTGTTAATTACTACTGACGTTTCAAAGTCATCACACATTAATAGGAATGAAATTCACTAAGTAAAGTGAACTGCACTCACCTACCACACTGTTTATGACGATGTTGTCCTGGTATCTGAAACACCTTTTCAATTATGTGTATCCTGTGGAAATGTAAGGCAGAACTTAGAACGTGGACCTTACAGGCACCACGTTACAGGATGTCAAGTTCCCTTGTGGAAAAGGCTCATCACATTTTTCAGTTGTCATGCTCTTAGCTTCAATTTAAATGAATTTCTACCTTTTGAGTTTGAAATAATTGCCACCTGGCTAAAAAGCTAGCTTTGAAAAGTGTGTATCTTGCTTCTCCAAAAGGATGGCAGCTGTAATCAACGTGGATTTACACATGTTATTATGGATTCAAAAGGTGGCCCAGCTAGTCAAGGCAAAACATTTTAATTCACTTATGCAGCATAATTCACTTCTCTGCTGTTGATTTGTATGTTCAGTATGTTTCAATGGATTGTAGATTAACTAATACATTTCTTTCTTTGTTGGTACTTTTTTTGGCTTTCCACCTCCGTGCTTCACCTTAGCGAGCATTGAAAAGTAGACTGTATAGTACACTGAGAGCTTCACCTTCAGGCTCAGCCCCTTCTTCATCACGACAGTCCAGTACATGTTGATCATGTGTTCCACTTTATCTTTAATAAGACCCCAAGATACTCCTTCACTTTGGGGCAGCGACTCCCAACCCGATGGGAGCAATCCACTGTTTTCTGAATACCATGACCTCAGCCTTGGAGGCACGGACAACCATTAGAGGCAGAGTTTTCTTGATGCATATTGCTGTGCAAGATGTATCATTAGGCAGTGGCTCATTACCTGGTTTTGTATAATATCATACGACTATACCACATAACAGACATTGGCTCCCTTCCAGTGCTGGGATAAGTAGATAAGCTTCTGCTCCATGTGACCCTGAACAAAATTAGACTAGAAAATTAATGGATGTGATCATGAAATGGTTAATGTGAATTGGACAGCTTCTTATATTCCAAAGAATGTTTGTCATTATAGGGGTTCTCCCCTGAGACGTTTAGTTCATTTGTCAACAGTTGTATATTGTCTTCTGCGGGTCTGAAGGAAGCTGCAAAAATAACCCAGATGACATCAAGAGGTGTATCTCAGTTTCAAATTTAAAACAGAAAGACTGTTTCACAGACTGGATGTGTTGGGTTTGAAAGATGTGGGCATTCATTGAGCAAGGAAAGTGTAATAAAAGACACTTGCATCAACTTGCATTATGGGAAGTGTAGCTTCCAGTGCTTTTGGAGCTTGAGTCAGACATCTCAACCTCAGGTGCTTCAATTTTGACTATTCTTTTTTTAAGCTGTTCCTACAAGCCCCCAACAGTTTGCAATTTGCAATTCTAAATCACTGGAATATCCATTGAATATATGTAGCGATATAACTGTGTGTTCACTGTATAGCGGTGACTTTTGCTGACTAACAGGGAGTGAGGATTTTAAGTTAGCATTAATTCTACATGTTTTTACCTTCTTTATGTTTGTTTTTACATGCTACCTATGTTTGTGAGATTGGGTATGGCTATACCCATATGTATATTTGTTGTTTGTAAAGCACTTTGGATCTCTGTGTCAAAAAGGTGCTATATAAATAAAGCTTTACTTACTTACTTACTTACTTACTCTCTCACTTTGTAAAACCATCATAGAGGAGGCACGCATCTAATTTTAACACGTACGATACATTCAGTGATTCAATTTGTTCTCAGACATAATCGCTCTGCTTTTGGCCTGTTTCTTCCCGTGTCCTCATTTTGCCCTCAGTAAGACAAAAGCTGGCATATATCTGTTCAGTAAACTGGAGAGCTGCTCTTAAAAGGATTAGACTGGATATTTTTGCTGCACAGTAGTATGTGGTGAAGTGATATGTTTATTCTCTTTAGCAGGTGATTTTGTGGCTTTTAGAGCTACATTCAGATTAGTGCTCCTATCGTATGTATATCCACAGATGGGCATCTTTTCGCAGCTGAACTGATTTGGACCCATCTAAAGATTTGAATTGCTAAAATACCTCTGTTGATGCTGATGCAAAAGGCCTCTGGCACACAGTGACAAATCCAGAGGCTCTGTTCCAAATGTTCCCCTAAGATTTACAGCCTCCGGTCGGCTGAAATCAGGGCAAGAGCAAACTATCTGCTAACAGAGATCGAGACAGAACTGTGGCAGAATTGAGGACCTGTGGTGCTGGTAACATATTTGTCATGTCAGCCCAGACTCACCAAGTGGTGTAGGAATAACACAGATTTAGACTTTCAAATTGCATTCAATCTTGCGTGCAGGTGATGCACCAATCCTTCCCATTAACTTCTGTGAAGTGATGTAGTATAAAGAGCAACAAAGTTAGTGTATGGAGGAGGATGGGGTGGATGGATGTGTGAAACAAACACTTTGACCCAGGAGACCACAGTTTGTGTCCCGTGTGAAACTAAAAGTCATCGTTGACTTAGTTCAACGTACTTTCATAATTTAACTCATGATCTTTTCCTAATCCTAACCAAGTAGTTTTGCTGCCTAAAGCTAACCAAACTGTGACTGTTCACAACATTGTTATGATGATGAAGGACACCTGATTGGGAAGGCAAATCACCTGCATGCAATTGGAAAGTGTAAAGTTATTTGTATGCAGATTTAACGGAGAGGTTGGTCATGTATCTGTTGTATTGTATCTCATTTCTAGACTGTACTAAATGGAAAATGAAAGACTTTACTCATACACATGCCTGACCCTGTTCCTAGCTGTGTTGTGTTCCCATTACCCACTCTCTAACCTGCATTGTGTTTAGACCTGCTGCCTGTCTGTGGGCCCGCCAGCCTGCCTTGCCCTTTTGGCTTGTTTGCCGGTTGGAACTTTATATCTGAAAGTTTTAAAATTAAAAATTAGTTAATAACAGTAAAATAAATCAATGATTAAATTTGTGTGCGTGTTACTGCAGACAAAGGAGCTGACAGGTGCTCGACCACCTGCCTGCCTGAAAGTGCACTTAAAGCCGACATTACCATTACAGTCTTGTGTGTGCTGCATTGTGAAAGGTTATGAGTCAGACCAACAGAGAGACATTTAATTCAGAGCTGTTCAGTTGATTCTGTGAAATGGTCTTGCTGAAAAGGAGAACATGTTGTTTTTCCTGGAGTTGACCGCAGGTAAGTGGACAGCCCACCTCAGCGATGTGCAGAGATACAGGAAATGCTTATTGGAAGTGATTAGGTAATTAGGTGATGCATACTTTACATAATGCCATCTACAGTTTTTCTGGACTGAATGAGCAGTAATTTAGTATCTTATGCACTTTTTTTATTTTATTGTTACAGCTTTTTTTTGTTTTCAGAATGTTTTTTTGAATGTTTTTCTTCTTGCCCCTACAGTGTGCTGTGTGAATGCTGTATGTGCAGAGTTTGACTCTAGAAGGATGTTTTCGCATTCATCTGCTGAAAGTGGAAAGTTTCTCTGAGCTCATTGAAAATCAGATTTTAAGGGGTGGGGCCTACCAGCATTAATTGTGACATCACAAATAGTTTGGAAGTCAGTCCTGGTCCAGTATGCAACTTCTACAGTGTGATATAGAAACTTCAAGCCACCAGTGCACATCCACTGAGAATGGACTTTACAGTGAAGTAGGAGACATCTTGTGTCCAGCAGGAAAACTTTGGAAATTGACCCAACATTTTTATAAGGATTTTAATGTGAAAATTAAACAGTTTTTGTGGACAAATCATATCAGACACACATGATTATGCAGGGCACTATTAGCAGAGTATTTGTATATATGTCTTAATACATATCTGGAGGGGATCTTTAATCATTTGCTGTCACATAGTGTATATCCTCCTGTAGACAATAATTCATATTTCCAGTGATAGAACTGGTGATTTGTTTAAGCAAGAATAATCTTTACAATGGTCAAGCATTGCCTTTATCTGACCACTTTTAAGATATAGTCTCTATGTTGGCTTAAAATTGACAGTGAAATATCATTAACAAAGCAATCTCAACTTAAGATGCTTTTATTAGCTTGTTCCACAGCATTCAGTCATATCAATCAGTCTTCATGGAAGTATGGAATTGTCACGGAACTAAAGATATTGATTAATTGTTTTGAGCAATTTCAGGACTTGATGTCTGCTCAGAAAAAAGGAAAGCAACGGACAGTTAAAATCTACAAACTTCATCCACGTGAGACGGTTGAAAGCTCTGGAAGTTTGTAAGTACACCTTGGGTTTAGTATGAGTTCAAATTGATCACAGTTTGAGTTGAGATTGTTTTGCACAACTGTCCAGCAGAAAAGTCCTCATCATAAATCTGTTCTAAGGCACCTTGACAATAATTCAAACTCTGACCTCTACGTCACCGGCATGAACATGGAGATAAGCTTGGAAATGATGAAGTCAATTGAACCATTGCTTGATGAGTGTGAAGCATTTATTAAGCATTTGGTTAGAGACTAATGAAAGCCTTTTAACCCACATCTCATCTCCACATTCAAGACAAACCAAGTCTGACACCAGCATCCACTTTGAATCGCAAGGCGTGAAAACTAATCCTGAATTACACACTCAGATCTCGAAGGTATGAAGTATCTAACAAGCTGTTGAGAAAAGATCTTCAAATGGAGTTCAACAGTGTTTATTTGATGTGTTTAATGAATGCTACAACAGCAAAAAAGCAACACTGGACAACATGGCACCACTAAAAATCTTTCATTTTCGCAGCTTTTCAGCTGTAATTTCTGCTGTCTAAAAAACATCCACCTGGCCACAGCTATCTTGGGTTTGTGGGAAATGGTATTTGTTAAAGACCAAAACACCTCCAAAATAGAATGACTTTCATGTGGACTTGGGAAATTATTACCAACATTTAGGAATCACTCTTTCATCTGAACCTCCAAATGAAGTGACAGATAATCTGGTTAAACTTTCACAGCAAAAACAGTTAAGTGCAGATCATTGTATTTACTCCACAGGGGCTAGGTACATTTAAGAACAAGATTAACTTTATAAACGTTCAAATGCAATTTATTAATCAATAGCAAGCTGTGTGATAGCACTGACCTCTGAGGGAATGGTGGGACAAGGAGTCTAACATGGAGGAAGCTATAATATCTTATTAGCTGTGTTGGATTCTTTACTTTTATTTAAGCTTCTCCTCCTAAAAAAAAAAAAGAGTGGTTTGCAAACAGTTATGGGATAGGAACCAATGGTATGTATTTTGAACTTTGTGAACTTATTGTCCTGTTAGAGGCTGAGCAAACAAAGTTGCTAACTTTTATCTAAAGCTTTTATCCCCCTGCAGTAACTCTTTATTGAATGCAATGATGTGGAGTTTTGAGAACAAAATGCCAGGCACGAATAAACAGCCAAGTACAGAGAAAATAGAGAATAGAGCTATTGTGACGAGGGTTGCCACTTTCAATGTGAAAAAAAGGGATACCTTGCCAGCGGCCCCATTCCGGGGGGACACAAATCGAGTGCGAGGTCTAGGGGTCCTCCCTCATGAGTTTTTAAGTGTCAGACACTTGATTTCCTGTATTCTGGTGAATGTTTTTGCACCAATTTGTGCTTTTTTTGCATCAGTTTTAAAGTCACTTGGACGTGGGTAGTTCCCTGCTGAATGCTGCCTCAGGTTGAACAGTTCACCATGAGCGACAGAAAATACTCAATTAATATTCCTTCTCACTGACAGGACTAATACACTAGTGATCCATCTGCTATTCAGATCTGTATACAGACAAGCATGTTAAAAGTAGTGTATGCATTAGAGTAGGGTGTGCATGGAAATATATGACAAATCACATCCTGTATTGATTCAGTAAGGGACAATGTATTTTACTCTAATTGCTAGCATGTTTCTGTCTGGCCACCTTGTTAGCGAATAGGTCACCAGCTACAGCAGTTCATTAACCAGCCTAGCGAGTTATTGCTTCGTCACCAAGCCTCTAAAACAGTGGTTCCCTGTGGCTTTCAAAAAAATATATGAAAAAGTTATTTTTTAAACATTTTCATTTATCATTGTGATTCTCACAAAATTTGTAGCCAAAAAAACGTGTGGATTGATGCGTCACTTTTTTGCCTGACTAAGCCTTCAGTCATTTTTTCAAATGCCTTAGTGTTTACATTTAATTGTCGAGGACTAGCAGAGGCTATGTGAATCATGACCCTTCACATAGCAATGGTGGAAGTAACGTACCGCTGTAAAAACTTCATTAAGAGAAGAACTCAGGATGGAGTCGACAAAGCGTGTTTTGGATAATCAGATCAAACAAACGAGCTATAACCTGTTACTTAGTGAGCTTTAGAGGTGCTGATAGACAGATTTCTTTACTATTGGATAAATCCATCAACTGTTTCCCCCTATTTCCAGTCTTTTGTGGTAAATTAAGCCAATTGACTCTGGGTTGCATCCATACATGTCAGCACTTTTCTTTCATTGCACTTCACTCTACTTAATACACTTTACTGTTTTTGTACTTGTTTTCCTGTTTTTATTGTATCTTTTATTGTTCACACCGTAGCATTTCATTCCCTCATATACTGAGAATGGTGTATGGAGCGAATGACAATAAATTCTGCTTTGACCTTTTTCTTATTTTGTTTCTTATCTTTGTCTGTGATGACCAGTGCAGAGACCTCAGCAGTCTTTTAGTCTTGTCATTTGTCTGTGTGTATGTGTTCATACCGCATTCAGTGTGAGTTGAAGGGTTTGGAAGGTCAAGCTCTTCACTGCTTCTCTGTGTTTTCTCTCTGACATTCAGACACACTGAACAGCCACACTTATTTCCACCCAAGCAGTCTGATGATTGCCATCAAGAGTCCTAAACAGCTCACGTGTTGTCCTCTCCTCGGTTGAGGAAGGGAGAGGGTCATGACAACAACAACAGCAACGTGACAACAAACACCTGGATAATATTAAATTTTGGAAAGGATAATGAGAACTGCTTAGTTATTTGAATCAGTTGTTACTATTGTATTCACATCTTCGTTTGTTATTTCATCTTTTTTTTTCTTCCCTCCGGTTTTGCAAGCAGTAATGTTATTTGGGTGGTGGTGTGTTTAGACACTTTTTTTTTTACAGATTAAAAAATAAGATGTAATAATAGTAAGCTCTAGAGGTGCTAGTAGGTTACTTTAGGCTAGTCAGGCTACCTTCCTTCTCCTTTCTTCATGGTTTTTATCCAAGCTACCTCCGTGGCGAAAACTGCAGTTCCTTGAACAGCCACTTGAGGCTGGCTCCAGAAGTCAATCGCCGTAAGGCCCTATATTAAAATGCCCAACTTTACAACAGATGTTTACAGCCTGGAACAAAAACAGTTTTGGTCTCTGTTGCTACTTTCCTCATTCATGACAACTGTACGGGGGGTGAATTTTCATTTAACTTACCCGTCAAAGTTATATTGAGGCTTAAAGTTATGTATAATTAAGAGCTTGGCCAATTGGGGGCCATCACAGGCTGTTGTTCTCAGTAACCAGGCTTCATTTGGCCCGCCTCAGCTCCACCCACGCTCCACCTCTTTGCCCATTTTTAGATTAGCCGGGAGCCGGCTAGCTGGGAGTCCACACTGAGCTTCAAAACAGCTCTCCAGAATCTATGGGTGACTCCATTTTTAATTATACAGTCTATGCAGACTACTCACAAAAAGTTAGGGATATCCCACTTTTGGGTGGAATTTAATGAAAATGTAAAAAGTTGATGCTGCAGTGATATTATATCATGAAAGTAGGGCATTTAAGTAGAGAAGTTCAAATTAAGATCACCTGGAAAGGTTATAGTGCATTTTATGTACATATATGCCGAATATCCCTAACTTTTTGTGAGTAGTGTATTTGTCGGACATGTACTGAGAAACTCACATTTCCCAGATTGTAACATTATTCTTTTAAGCTAACATCAATGAAACTCAACACTTCCTGCATAGATGTTTCACATGAAGAGCCTCCCAGTGGATCATATCTCTTCTTTCACATCAAAGGCATTTGAGTGGCTCTTCTTTTTCTAAAAGGCTTTTAATGTGAAACATCTGTGCAGGAAGTGTTGATTTAATCTATTAACAAAAGGCAAAAATATTAAACATAATTAGTGAAGGAGATTTGTATTTCTGTTAAAAAGAGAAACTCCAAGCGGCAGAGACGACTATGATTTGACGCTGTACTGACGGAACTACTGCTGTGGGAATGTACATTGTTGTGAATACACCATGTGAAGTAAAGCTGAAATGGTTAGTCCATTAGTTGTTTGACTGAGAAATAATTTTTCACAAACAATTAACTGAGGCTACATCAGTGGATTAACAAATAATGAAAATAATTACAGCCCTATATGACAGTAATTCCAGTGATTACACAAGCTGCCTCCATACAGAGTGCTTAGATATTAATCTGATATCGATATCAAACCAACAGTAAGACAGCAAATCAGTGAATGTCAGGAGGAGTTTCAGTTGTAGATATTTTATTATACTCAAACATATTTGAGTATGTGTGTGTGGACAGATGAGGGGTTCAGTCCGGCTGCAGAGCGGTGCCACCCTGACGGCTGGTGAGCACAGGACAACGGCTGACTGAGAATGAATGTGGACAGCTGAGCGACCGCGGGGTAGCCCCGGTCGAGGGTCATCGTCTGATGACCTTGTGCTGTCTGCCGTGGAAAGCTGATCTGACAGCACGAGGCCCGAGGCCGCAGACACACATGTGGGAGCGCGGATAGCCACCAGGACGCAGACTGACTGATGTGGTGTCAAGAGGACTGTGAGGACTGGGAGGTGTCAGGGCGTTAACAACGGCGCTTTGCACGTCAATTAAACAATTAGTGCTCTTTTTTTTTCTCTCTCTTTTGAATTTGCAGAGCAGGGTTAGTCTGGTGAGTGGTCAGGACTGTGACACATTAGGCGGGTCAGGAGTTCAGTCCCTGCAGTCATTCTGTGCTGAGATGTCCAGGAGTGAGATATTTGGCTCCTGAGGTGTTACTCCTGACTGTACCTGCCCATCAACTCCTCCAAAGTAGATACATAGAAGATACAGGGCCAGAAACTGTATATATATATATATATATATATATATATATATATATATATATATATATATATATACATATATATGACAAGTAACAATAACTCTTCTCCTTAACACCACTTTGTGTCTGGCAGTATGGCTCTATGTGTGTATGTGTGTGTCACTGGGGGAAATGGACACCTGCTCTTGAGTGTGTATTGAATATTTCACTTTCATCAGTTTTGTTGTTCTTATTATTTTGTTAATATCATATTTCATCAACAGGTTAACCAGCCTGCAGGGCTGTAGCTACCACTGAGGACACTGAGGTCATGCTATTTCGTTAATATTCCTGCAAATTTGTTTTTTTTTTTTTTTAAATATGAATCTTTTCCAAATTGAAAAGATTTGTTTGGTGTCCAGGTTGTGTCCAGGTTTTCAGCAGTGTGTTGTTGCACTGGAGGAATTTGGATTTAGAGCACAGTATTTCTAAAATCCTGGATCCGGCCCTGCCAGGCTGTGAACTTTAATTACATTGGCTGACATTAGTGTCAAAGGTGGCGCTAAAGTAAAATACCAGTTGACACCTGATGGCTATGGATTATGTGCTTCACAGCAACCAGAGGCATCATGCATCGTATCCTAATTATTATCAAGCCAACATCAGTTATACAGCAGTTTTTCTTGTACACTTTACAAAAGTACTTTTTCAGGAATAGTCCAACATAAATATGCTGATTCCCTTTTGTGCCGAGAGTGAAATCCTTTTTTTCTTGGGTGAAAGCAGGATTTAAAAGCAGCTTAAAGGTACGTTGGGTCAGAACTTGAATGGTGTCACCTGTCATGGGGCTCAGTAGATTGATTAGAGCAAAGCCTGATACCCACCGCAGGGCCTGATGATAGGTCAAACATAATTTAATATGAATACTGGGCTTCCATAGTAATGCTCTCCAAACTTTTGGCACATTTCACTGTGTTTATTGTTAACTGTCTATTGATTAAACAAGTGAGATATAATCTATTGATTAGTGAGCTTTAGAGGTGCCAGTAGGCAGATTTTGTTAGCTTTAGACAGAGCCAGGCTACCTAGCCAGGATGAATTCATTAATTGGATTTGAACGTTGGGATTTGGTAACAATAAGAACAATATAGAATATCGCCAACCTTATTTATTATTAAAGTATCATTCTATATTTGCACCTTAAAGGCTTTAAGGCTTACTAGTGCTATATAAACATCATATAATGAAATAATCTAATCACAGTTTTCCCATACTTTCTTGAGTAATTTAGCTAAGGTTTATATACAATAATGTTTTGATTATGCAGCCAGCATCTAGTAATGTTAAGTCAGTTTAATTTATATATCCCTATATCAGCCCTCTGCTGTGTTATTAAGCTCAACATTAATGGCCACTTTGCTCCTGTGCTGTCTGAGCTCCAGCAATGGGTTTAATTTCCTGATATCAATGTTACAAATTTATTACTCAGTTTATAATTTCCTTTCACAAACTCATTCTCTATCTTTGAAGTGTACTTGATGTTATTGAAAATTAAAACTCCCTGATGCAGTCGTCGCCGCTTGCCAGGGTGGATGCTATTTTAGGGTTGTGTGGAATTTACATAAATGCTGGTCAGTGACCAGTAAAGACATGTTACCCTCTTATGGTTGACTGGGCAGATAAGGCCTAATCACTCCATAGAGACTTTGAAGGAGAAAGAAATTACAGGGTATGTTGAATTGCACATTGAAATGAGTCCACTTTTATGTAAAATACTTCTAATAATAAATGCACCAAATTATGCATGCAGCTCAGGTTTTTTTTAAATAAATGTCATAGTTCGACATAGTTAATGTGACTCCTCCAGAGCTTTTCAAAGCCTGTAGATGCCACCTTTGTTTTTAAGAGAATACTGTTGAAACCAGTTGAATGTAACCTGACTGTGGTAGATGGTTTGGGAAGTCGTTGTTTGGAAAAGGACAGGCACTTTCAAAAACATACCTGGAAGGTGATTGAATTAAACCATCTGTTTATCACCGTCTAACCTGGGCGAACTTTAACTTGTCAGATCGACGGACCTAACACATTGTCACTCCCAACTCTTCAAATACTGCCACCTGGTCAGAGTATGACACAGGTACCCCTCTCACTTCATTTCTGGATGTGCAGGGCTCCGTTGTCAGTTTAGAGAAAATAAATACTGTATGTAATGTTCTCTACTTCAGGTCAAGTTAGAAATAATAAATATGCAATGTCCAGTTTCACTTTCAAGATAAAGCTTGTGTGGTTACCATGGTAAAAGGCACAAAAATTACTTTAGGATAAGGATTAGGATTAGTTAAGTATTGTAATTTACATAATGCACCTGACGTAACTTACATTCTTTACTTAAAAGAAATGGTTTACTTTTGGTTTCACACGGAACACCGATTGGTCTGGTCCTGTGACCCATCCATCCATTTTTTATGGTGCTTTCAACCGAAGCACTGATGGCAGTGAACTACAATGCAAAGGAACTGGCCGGGAGCAATGTGAGGTTCAGCGTCTTGCTCAAGGACACTAAGGCATGACAGGAGGAGGTGGGGATTGATCTGCCAACCCTGCGATCAGTAAACAAACTGCTCTACCTTCTGATCCACAGCCGCCCCGGCTACTTTACCATAAAATGGTATGAATATTTTGCCTCGTTCATTTTACGACTGTCAACAACTATGTGTCATTAAAAATATGATTTTAATCTTTATTTGAATAAAGCAGGGCCATAGCCTGGATATTATACAGACTGAGGCCTCTGGGACACATTTTGACTCAATGTTTCACTGACTGACTGAGACTGAAATAAAGACCATACAGGCGTGTTTTATAACCAGAAATATCATACAAATCTTTTGTTTTGCTCATGTAAAGTGAAAAGGTTTTGGGGCTTTTACTTTGTAGGTGTGACAGCTAAGCCATAGCATCACTATTTTCCTCTTTTTTAAGAAAGCTTGACTTGTCTTATCTGTGTACTCTAACAAGTAAAAATAACATTGCGAAAATAGATGGTAAACCAAAATAGCAGAATAATCTTGACTTAAAGACTCACTTTTTAGCTTTCAGTCACATCTTGTGGCCTTCATCAGTAAATGAATGGCTCAGGTGTCCTTTCTCCAGGGTGTACCAGCAAAGATCTTCAGGTGCTCAGTCCTTGTGTCTTGAAGGCAAGATGTTTTGACACCCACTCAAAGGAGTCACACTGGGATGCTTCTGGTGGTCCCTTTTGAGTTAGCAGTGTCCTTTGGTCTCAAGTTCAGATCGGATTTTCATCATCCACTGCTTGTACGTGTTGACTCGGTTTGCCCTTCAGATCTGCTTCACTTTCCCTTCAAAGAAACATATCAAGTGAATTTTTGGTGACACATCCAGTTACACAGTAAACCACTGGCCTACCACTGCCTTTACATTCAAATGAAATTATTGGGAAACATGCAGGAAGTGGCGTGGTATCAGCAGGAGTTTTACTCATCAACCTTCTTTATGCTTGCTTCTTTATTTCGGTAAAATGTACGCTTCCCTGTTCAAAATGAACTAGGACGTTAGAATTATTAAAAGTTCATTTTGTGTGAACATTTACATAAAAGCTGTTACATAAGAAACATGAATTATGTTTTTTGTAAACCTATAACTCGGTTCACGAACAAAGACCAGACCTTCACTCATCCCATTTCTCCACAAAAAGTACCTACCCTTTCATTCAGTTTTGACATCCCTCCCTGCAGACCTGTTTTTCCCCGTCTCTCTCTTTTGTCTGGAACCACTGGGACTCTATCCAAAAGTTCATGCAGAGACAGCTCCCCCACCCAGAGCCTTGACTCCCTGGGTTCCTATTTGTCTTCCCACCACCAGCTGACACCAGTCCATCTTTGTAATCCTCCATCCCTCTACCCTCACCCCCATCCCTGCATCCCTCATCCCTCCCTACAAACCCTTAATCAATCCCTCCTACATTGTCTTGGTTCTCCTCTCTCCATAATATCTGTAACTATTCTAAATCCATGGCTTTATTGGCAAGGTCTTTGATAGGGAAACATTCTTAAGGCAGACGGTTCATTTTTTGATTCTATACACACAAGTAAAAATTTAGTTTTTCCTTCCTGTCTTTCTTCCCACACACTGCGTCAGACTTTTGAAGGCGATTTTAGTACAGGATTTGATGGACGGTCTTGTTTGTAACAGTGCAGGTTAACTGTGGATGGCCAGTCAAAGAGCACTTAACAGCTCCCTGTTAGTCTTTAGTCATACACACAGGAAGTCCAATCACTGAACTCCTACTTCAGTCCGTTGGCTCCGTCAGCCTGTCAGAGCGGCGGCTCCACACTCAGATGACAACGGCTACATTAGCTCTTCACATTAAGAGCTCATGAATAGATTCAAATCTCTGGGATGATTAACTGGAGGATTCTCTCTGCTGCTTTTCACCCCACGCTGTCTTTATTACACCGCCATCAGCTTTAATGCATCACCTTCCTCCTTCTCATCATCAACATCTTTATCATCATCATCCTCATTATTATTATCATCATCAGCATCCTCAACATCACAGTCTTTACATCATCATCATCGCCATCATCCTCGTCACCGTCATCATCATCATCATCATCCTCGTCATCATCATCCTCGTCATCATCATCATCATCATCATCATTAGTGAGTCCTCATCCTCATTGTCATCATCATCATTATCAGTGAGTCCTCATCCTCATTGTCCTCATCATCATCCTCATTGTCCTCATCCTCATTGTCATCATCATCATCATCATCCTCATTGTCCTCATTGTCCTCATTGTCATCATCATCCTCATTTTCATCTGCTTTAGTCTTCCTAATGCTCATTAAATTGTCATCATCATCATCCTCATCATCTACACCATTAACATTATCACCATAATGTTGACTTTCCTCATTATTCATATGCCTTAGATTATTATTAACTAACAACCCTAGCAGATACAGTAGTATTCCCAGCTCTCACTTGTGCCAGAGAAATGCTAATGTCACTAAAGCAGCATTGCAATGAATAACACTTAAGCCACATAACAGAACACAAGAACAAAACAAAACACAGTGCCACATTTGCTTCTTGAGGATACAAAGCTCAACGTCCAATTGCAACTTGATGACAGAGCACTCTCTGAGGCTCTGATTTCTGGAAAAAAGGACATAGTTTTGTACTTGTGACTTTTCTTTTCTTTCAGTGAACCATTCCCCCCCATTACTGATGATTTGTGCTGATGATTCAACCACAAGAGATCCCTGTTCATCCAGATAATGGAAATCATCCAGCTGCTAGTTGTTTAACATAGTATGTGGGCAAAATGACAATGACTATTAATGCAGGAACCCTAGCCACAAGATATAAGGTGTTCATTTTATTTTGTCCATCATCTATACTAATGAGCCTCCCCAAAATCCTGAATTTAGTCTAATTAATACGACATTAAAAGACACAACAAAAGAATAAAGTAACTGAATATATCAGAATGAAAACACTTGTTTCTTTAGTCATCTTTGTGGTTTTAAGAAACCATACAGCTCCCAAATCCCTTTCTAGCAGGTTGTCTGGGCGGATCACCTCCCCCCTGAACTACAATTGGGGCCCTGATAACAGATCTTTTAATATTACTCTCTTCTTCAATATCAGAGGATTGTGAGGGTGCCAGGCAGGGATATTGAGTGAGAGCTAAGAGTTCCTCCCTTTCGGCTTGGCCCGGCATCAGAACTTATTAGACAGATAAATGAGAGGTGGACTTGCGTCGGAGCCCAGCCTCTTTCTGTGCCTGTGTGTCATTTATTCGTCCCCTGAATACCGGCTCAATCAGATAGCGGTCAGCCTTTCACGGTGGCTACCATCTCTCTGCATCTGTTGACCCGCTCTGGCACAGCCCGGACTAATGTGGGCCGCTTTGGTGGAACTGAAACAGTCGTTTCTCTTTCACTTTGAAACTGCTTTTGTTCAATTTGTCCCCCCCTCCAGATAAAGCTCCGATATAAAGGTCAGGCTGTGTATATGTGGTTCTGCCGCTCTATTTGGTGTTTTGTTCCCTGAGTTAAGACTAAGACTAAGAGTTTTTGACTTTGTACTACTGTTCCAGCTTGTATGATGTGTGATAAGAGGCTTGGTTTGCTTTGTTATCATACATGGATGGAGTGCAACGATATCCTTGCAGGGATGAAGAATAATAACTATGGTTTCTCCTCAGCTGACCCTTTGTAAGCTGCTATTCTGAGTTTGCGTGTACTCACATGGGTGTTTTGTTCAGACCCACTCTCAACTCAAAATGAAGTCCTTAAAAAAAGACACCCTTGACCAGTTTCCTGTAACCATGGTGATAGGAAGTGATCTCCAATCACATCTCAGGATTGTGTGTTAGGGAAGTGCACTGTTTCCTGCTGTTTTCACTGGCTTCCTCCCATTGGTGTGTCCTCTGGATTCTCCATTTGGTCCTGGAAAGCCACACAGTTCTTAACCAGTGCTTCTGTTTGTTTTTTCTCACAAATATGCCTACAACAACGCCATCAAATCAAAAAGTAAGTTACTTTTTTGTTAAAAAGTGTGTTCTTTCTTATATTTGCCCATATACAGTAAATACACAGTTCAGTATGTACCTCAGTTTTGTGGTCATGGTTTGTTATGTTTTTGGTACAGAGAGGGAAACAAAACAGAAAATAGCTTTTTTGTAATTTATTATGAAAAAATCGGAACATTCAACAGTGGCTCATTAGTCATAATTCTTACTATAATAAAAACTGTCTCCATGTATCCACAATAAGCTGGATGTCATTTAGGGGGCAGTTAAAGTTATAGATCCCTACTTGGTGAGACGTGGTAAAGATGCTGAAAACACCAAACTCATGATGGTGTGTTGTGTGCAGGGCAACAACTGTCTGTTTCTGCAAAAGCACCTGCAAGAGATAAGGTGAGAGGGTCAGAGTAGGGATGAATTGCAATGTTATTATCACAACCTGATTGCAATTTCATTCTGATATTTCCTAACTAATAATTCCGTAATTATGAAAAACTCTTCATTTCAAAATGTGATTTGCATAGACTCAATTTTAAGGAATACGTGAGGCAAAGAGTGACAACTGAAAACATATCACAAGTAGTGACTACGTGTTATTAGGAAGGAAATGCACTTAACACATATGTCAGGTCTCAAAGATATACACACTATATTTTAATGTTGTCTTTTAAAATGCCACCAGATGCCTTAAAGGTTTAGAATTTTAGATTCTATCACATTAATCACACTTAAACTGAACAACCTGAAAAGCAGTCATTTCACTGCCCTCTTCCATTAAAAGTTTAAAATCTGTACCTGAGACCATAATGATGTCACTGTGTACCAACTCAAGCTGGGGTACACTTGTCCATCACTGCAGCAAGGTGAGGAGGTCAGTAAAAACAGGATTGGGCTGGTGTTAATCAGTCCCTCTAGTATTTTGCTGGCTTTTTTGGGATTGTTGCACCCTAAGATGCCTGATTTCATGGGATTCATTCTAAAGAATTGCAATCTATGTTGCAGTATTTTTAGTTTAGTGTATCTTTTTTTTACAATAAAATGAAAAAGTGAAAATTGCAGAAATTCATAAAAGAATTAAAGGCATCGTTCTAGTGAGAATAAAACAGCTAGTAGCGTTGTGATGTATTGCTATATGTTTTGCACAGGGGACTGCTATGACTGTTGAAACTTGTGTATGAAATTTCAATGATTGATTAAATGTATGGAAAAGTTGCAGTGATGGGACAAAACTGCAAGATTGTGCAGAATTCACAGGGTTGGTTGAATTTGTGTTAATTGCTCCAATCGCAATGCCGCAACTTCCATGAGAGACTGGTTGGTTGCTCTGTTACTCTTTAAGTAGATAATGTCTTTTTACAGTGTTTGCATCCTAAAATAGCAGTCTTTAACACTGAATTGTGAAATAGATACAAAGACATAAAAAAAACAATACAAAGGCTTCATTTTGAAACATACTGTGATTGAGAACTTTTTATGTTACAGAGCAGAGACACTTAAAGCCATTTGAAGGAACTACTCACACATCTCAACATGGGGAAATAAGATTAGATCAAGCCTGAACCCTCTGGATCAAAACTGGCAACGATGCAGGTTGGTCTTCAGGTCACCAGCAGCACCTCTCTCCAGATCCCTCCTCAGCCTAAGATCTTGCTGGACACTGTTCAGCCCGTCCTGGTCCAGGCCATCATCAGCCCTGAGCAGGGTATGGATGGAACCCTCCAGACACCACGGCCCCCCAGGACCTGCAACTCACCTGGACCTGCTGGGAAATCATGCTGGAACTTGGACGTGAGGGTGGCCGTGCTTCTGGTGACTCTGGCTGGAGCTGTAATCCTGCTGCTGCTGTACAGACTCTTACAGCTGAGACACAGGTGTGTACATGTCACTGAGTAATAATAATAGTAATGATTTAACAAACCAACTTGATCCACATCCCAGTCTTTTGGATCTTTTTTTCACTCTGTTTACTGTTTCTACACAGATCTTCTTATATTCTATTAAAAGAAAATGTATGTCTGATTGGCTTGCAGTGGTAGCTTTCATGTATTACCACATGAGCTGGATCTGTCTCCGACCCAGGAGAAACAGGAACATGGCAGCATAACAGTTAGGCAACGTAAATATACGCACAGTGATGACCTTTGAAGGAACGCCGCTAGTATGCTACAATAGCTTCTTTCATTTTGGACTCTCTGGGAAAATTTAGTAGGTTGAACAGATACAGATAATGGTGTACTCGATCATCTCTAGCAGTAGCTTGAGGAGCCATGCTCACAGTGCTAGAGTGTTCCCAGCTACAGTCGTTCAGAGTCCTACATAGGTCCAGTTTTGCAAACCCGCACCCACACAGCTCAGTACTCGACCCATGATTAGACACATATTTTCACTTGCGTAGTTAGAAGCACAACAGTTCTGTTGCTACTCACGATTCCTGCTGCTGCGTCCACCCGGCCCGCAGGCACCAGTGCTAATTGAGCCCTGAATTTGCTATATCTCTACACAAACTTTACAGCTAACTGGTTTACAGTGTCCTTGTCTTCTCCTTCTGTTTTGGCAGTTTGACAGTTGTGTTCTTTGAAAAGAATATTGTTAATAGGTGCAGCACTTGTGCTCCTGCTACAGCTGTATTTTTCCTCAGAAAGGATGTGCGAGTTTGCAGCTTTCACAATAAAATATTTTAAAAAATAATGCAAAGACAAATTTCGCTGTGCCACTTTCTGTTGTGACCAAGCTTTTAGGCTTTAGATTGAGCCAGGAGAGTTGTCTCCCACTGCCTTCAGTCTTCATGCTAAGCTAGCCTAACTATTTCCTGACACCAGCTCTCTACTTAATGCAAGGATATGAGATTTAACTCAATATATATCGATTCTCGGCTTACCCGAAATGTTGACCACATTTTTTTTTTTATCTCAATGAGAGTTTCACCTGGTTAAATAAAGGGGCAAAAAAGAAAAAAACCCTCATTTGTGTTGTGTCCTGCAGGCTGAGGTTGGCCAGGGCGAGGCACGCTCTGGAGTACTATAGCTTCTTCCACACCGCCACCTATACACTCAAACACCCTGCACCACGCCAGGACCCGACAGCCAAGAACGGGACGGTCCCTGAAGCTGCTTCGCCTGTCCAAACCGTTACCCCGGTCATCCCCACTGTCATCATCCCACTTCCTCCCCCACCTGTGTCTTCTCCACCCCCACTGCCGCTCCCCCCACCTCCTGTGCTGTCTCCACCACCGCTCCACACTCCACCTTCTCTCCCTCCAACACCTCCTGTCTTGGCCTTTCCGCTGCCCCTGCCTGTGATCCACACCACCCCGCCCAGCCCTCACTTGTCGTGGGGTGCCTGCTCGGACGCAGATGTTTACTCTCGGATTGGAGCTTTCAGACCGTCCAGGCTCTCCAGCCTCTCCAACCACTCCAAAGTCATCCTGTTTGAACACTCGTCTCTCTGATTTGTGATGCAGAACATGACTGGAGACGTCTGCGTTTGAGAAGACTGCAGTGATTACCCAAACCCCTTTCCTCTAATGGACTGATAATCATCCGGGTACTATTAAGTGTGACTATTAAGGCATAGACAAATATTTGTTCAGATACTTTCAGGTCTTTCAAGAACTCAGGTTTGAGTTTTCTGAGGCACTGAATTGATTTATCTACTTTGCTTTAAAGTACCAAACTGTGTGCCAGACCTCTGCAAGAAAATTGCAGTTTGGAATAAAACATCTCAACTGTGATTATGTTTTGTTCCTCTGGAAAGTGTGGTTGTCTCTCAATTCAGACTGCGTGACAGGCCCACTGTTTCTTTCCCTGAAGAACTGTTTCAAACCTGTGTCTATTCTAAAACTTTTGGAGGTATAAGAAAGTCAAACTTGAAGAAAGACTCGCTTTTGTATGTCATGTCCTTCACAACCTGGTAAGTGCTCATCATTCAGAGCCTCACAATCTCCAGGATCATCTTCAGAGATTTATTTTCTAAATATATATTGTAAATAGCAACTTTGTCTATTGATATTGACATTTTTACACACTGTAAACACTTGGAAGTTGATAAAACTAAAAATGTTAAGGCATCAGCCTATCAATATTTAGCTTATAGAGTAGATGGTTTGAGTTAAGTCATATTTTACATCATCACAATGCAAAACTTCCACTTAAAGTCAGCTTAACTTAAGAAGAAATAAGATACAAGTTCACCCAACAACTGTTATCAAAGTGAGACGTGCATCCCTCCCAAATAAACAGATATATCATGCTTGTTAGAGATCTATATTGCAAATACTAATAGGGCTTTTAAAAGAAAGAAATGAGATGTGCTAGCATGGGATGTCAAGATGTAGTTGTAGGTGGTTTTCAGCCTGCGGTTGAAGATTGTGCTGCCTCCCTAGTAAGGAACAGGCAAATCCTCATGTTACAAAAGGGAAAGCAACGACAGTTACTAGTAATAGTAAGATAATGTCAAGACTGATCCCTCCTGTGCTACACCACCTAATACAGTAATGACAGACGCTCATTTGGCTTCTAGAGGAGATTTAGATGAGAAGGAATGAGGTGAGGTGAGGTCTAAGCAGTTGCCAGGCAACCAATGGAGACTCCTGGAAGTTACTGGGTGGTATAACCCTGGATAAAATGACAAATTGTTGCTTTACTTCAGCTTTTGAAGGGATTATTCAAACTAGTGAGCTTTTGAGGGGCTGGTAGGTGGATTTTGTTCCCAAGCTATCTGTTTCCCCATTTCCAGTCTTTGTCTTAGCTAGCTGTGTTCAACGGACTGTATGAGAGTGCTATTTCTCATCTACTGTCATTCTCCACAGAAAGCTAATAAGTGTATTTCCCAGCCAGAATAGAACTTCCGTTTTAAGTTACTAGACTGAAGTCATGTATAGAAGCTTTGAATTGGCTCTTAATGTGAGAATGAGTCAATTTAAGTGACAAGTGAAAAGTGACAATCATATCCAATTACAAACAAGTTAAAAATAAAAGATTTTTAGAAAGAGAGTTAATGAATTCAATTGGTTGGTGATTAATTATATGATTATAATTAGTTTTCCACAACTAAAAAACTCAAGTTAACAAAACTTGTTAGTGCATTGCATCCACATATTTAAACTGTGAGTCCTAAATATAGATAGCAAGAGAAAAGTTTATTTTTCTTATATAATACACAATGTCTTCATTTTTACAGTGTAGTTATTGTAGCAGAGCCTATTGTTTCTTCAAACAGGAGGCATTTCCTGAGCTGGTTTTCCATGGCAGGGTCCCTTCCTGTTTCACAACATTCTCTCTGTTTCCCCTGACACTCTCTCTCTCTGTATCAGTCTCACTTTGCATTTCATTTACTTACAGTATTAAATTATAACACTGAAGTAGTTTCAGACATACATTTGAAATTGGCCATATTCAACACATTTAAAATCATAGTACAACAACACTTATCAAAGATATAATGGGTACAAGAACCACTGACCAGACAGATTGATCATTCTCTGAAGTTGCCCTGTGGACACTCTGCTACCATCTGTCTGTTGTTCATATACTAACCTCTGCATCCACCTTGGCCCTAACAAGCTGTTAAGATACATTTTCACTCAATATTTAACCATGTTTTCTCAATTGTCCTCTCATTTATAATTCAGCAATGGTTTATAAATTCATGTGGGAATCTGTTTGAGTCGATGGTTGTTTCCTCTCCTGGGAGAAAACTGAGACCTTGCGTGAAAGGCCTCTTTAGTCTTTTCTGTGTCTAATTCTGCTAGTGAGGCCGCGGTCTCCATACTAAAAGCCAGTTAATTCAATCTGTGCATGTACTGCAGCATTGTCTCTTAATTGGTTGTAAGCTGGGCAGGAAAGGCATTTGTAACTATACACTGCTGCAGCAATTAAATAAAATGAGGCAATGTCATGCAAGGATGAATATGAATGGGTTTGTGTTCTGCATCTGATTGATATTAATAGAGGTTTTTCATCTCAAAATGTTACAAATCTATTTCAGAATGCCCATAGTAATGCTTCCTACAGTGGTAAAAAAATATATACATTCGGCAGCAGGTTGGTGTTACATTTTTAGATACAAGCTTTGCACTTTGTTGCACTTTGTTGCATTTAGTTACTTGTTTTATTTTATGCTAGCTTGATTCTTACTCTTGTATTACTTCTCCACTTTTGTATCGCAATTGTTGCACAGCAGTTTCCCTCAGGATAAATAAAGCTTCTTGAATCTTGAATCTTGAATCTTGAACATGTGCATGTTTAATATTGTGAATTAAACTGTTTTTTGACCTTATGGAGCCCAACCTCTTGCTCACAGCATGACCAGTGTCTTACAAAGGCAACCACCTGCAAATGTACAGTTGCCAATAGATCATTAGCCTGTTCAGCAGGCCTACTGCCCCTCCAGCTGGCATTGGAACAGGATTTGAAAACCCTTTTAATAAGAACAAGAGAATATATAAGGACAAAATGTGCTCATTCAGGATCAAATTTTATGAAGAGCTTATAACTCCCATTAGACTTTCCAAAATTGAGGACAATTATCCTGACCAGTGTTGGTAGAAGCAGAGGTTCTTCCTTACATCTGTTGTGGAAGTTAGTTAGCTAGAAGTGACCAGAATTTTTCACCAGTACACTCATTTCTTACAAACCTTTGTGTAACGCTGGGATGTCTGTCTGCAGAAAGATCTTTTTGATGAACTGGAAAGAGCGCAGACCATCATGCTTTGCAATAAGCCGTTGGTCTGACGTCTATCTATTGTCAGCGGTTTTGATAAAAGCCTTGGAGCAGCCACTGGAACTTCATTGAAACACACCATCAGAGTATTGCCCCATCACTTGTTCTGTATGTACCTCATCCCCTTCCTTAGTGTCTTTTAATTGTTTGTGTTATTATATTATATTATATTATATTAATATTTTTGTACAAGTAAACAAATGAGATCTTAATAGCAAAAATGGTTTACTTCATGGAGCCCAGCAGTTTGTCCCCAGATAGAAGGAGTGTCCTCACAATGTCAGTGAGTGAACAGATAATTGTCCCACCCCATGATTAGCAGTCATAGAAGCTATAAAAAAGGAAACAACTACAGTTATATCACTCATTGCCTGCGGGTGGCACTAGTGTAAAAATGACTTTGTCATCGGGTGGCACTAGTGTAAAAATGACTTTGTCATCCTGTAGGTGGCAAATGGTAAAGAGATTAGTGTATGACCCGCTCTAACTCATAAGCTACACCCACAGGTGACATCAGCCGCTGGGGACATCAACTTGTGTAAATCTGCAGATGCAAATGTCTGATATTAACTGAGCTCGGGTTCAGAGCGTCACATTAATTACACAGTGTGTCCTTGTTCCTGAAATGTTTTGTGTGGAACAGACTTGACTGATAGTGGACGGTCTGCAGGATCATAAATCTGACCCCGACTCCCTTTAAATGACTGTTTGTCCCAGAAGCCCTTGACTCAAAGTGCAGATTCTTGGTAATTGCATCTGTCCTTTTCTCATTTTCTAATCTCTGCCTTCACAGTAAGAGGAAATGGTCATTGTAAGCATTGCCCTCAGTTTCATCACCTCTGCATGATACCAAAAAAAGTGTTAAACAAGTCGTATAAGTGAAGGATGAAAGTATGCAACTATCAAAACAGATTGTGTTTGGTCTTCCGGGACAAAACTTCTCAAAGAAAATCATTAAGATCTTAAAAGTCAAGTCTGCTCGTGACTTAAATGAAGAAATAAGGTATGTTCAATTCTGCTCACAAGACCTGAGAAACATGTTAAAGAGCAGTCACTTGAATCGCACATCTAGGCAGTATGTTTCAAATTTATTTATGAATTCTGTTAATACATTATCCCGCTAATTACTGTATGAAAACACATCTCCTGAGGCAAGAAATTCAAGTATAAAAATGTAAAAAGATTATTTAAATATTTACCACAGCCAGAACAAAATGTAATGAATTGATCATAGCATTCATACATCATTTTAAACATAAAATAAAACAAATTTTTCCAAATATTCCATATACACATCCTATATATTATCTACCTGTTGTCTTGATCAAATCTGTGTCTAGTTTTCTTTCAAAGTGAAAAGCAAAGTAGATGTATGCTTACTGTGAGCAAACCCATCAGTGATGTTCTGTATGCAGGCTCTGCAGACTACAGATATTGCTGCATGGGCAGCGTGCATATGCAGAGGGAGGAGGACGTCCTTCTCATACAAATGAAGAAATGTATTGGAGAGTTTGGAGGGCTGCATTCCAGAAGTCTCTATAACAATTTCTACTACTAAGAAGTCTATTACTCAGTGTTTGCTGCCTTGTGTGAAGCACTTTGTAACGTTAGTTTTGAAAAGTGCGCTATAAAAATATATTACTGTGACTATAACAGAGATTAGTAGAATGAAAACCCCAGAGGAGCTCTTATTCTTCATCATTCTGACAAGTCCATCAGTGCTCGTCTCTGTTAGTCATCCATCCTTCATGGGAGCAGTCCCGCTGGTCCAAACTCAGAGTGATGGAATTAGGCTGCAGCTGAGGGAAAATACTACTGTTCACTCCAGGACGCTTGTTGTGTTGATGAGGGGACAGTAAGTGAGAACATCCCGAGCTGTCTGTTCTCTGCTCTAAACTTCATCATCGACACTGACCTGTATCACAGCTAAACTCTAGTTACAATTCAGCAATTCAACCACAAAATTAGTTTCTCCAGCAGACCACCCTGATTTTGATTTAATCAGGAGGACCTTATTTTCCAACCTGGTCTCCTTTCTAAGTTGCCAAATACGCAGCTTGGTCAGTGTCTTCTGCTTCAAAAACTAACTAAAAGATAACTTAAAAATAATAAAAATATATTTTTTGTCATATTTGCAGAAACTTTCACTACATCCTGACAGTAGTGTATGAGACAGATAAACTTTTTTTTTTTTTTTTTTAAACTTCCTCTGGCTCCTCCAAGTACTCCTAATTATATTTGCAAGAATACACAGGGCCTGAATGAAAACAACCAATCAGAGCCCAAAAAGACAGATGATTGTTGAGTCTTATTCCCAGAGCGTTAAATGAAGATGCTTTAGGACCCTGGGAATGAGACTCTGCAATCAACTATCTCAAGCCTCCAACCCAAAGCGTCTTTATATCTTTCTTGGCTCTGATTGGTGGTTTTCTTTCAGAACCAGTGGATTCTTGCAAATGCCATTAGGAGCACTAGGAAGAGGCAGAGGAACCTGATTTTTTTCTCAGATTATATGTCTCATGTTCTACTGTCAGGATATAGGGAAAGTTTCAAAAATATGAGAAAAAATGTGTTTTATAAAAGTTACCTACTGCAGCTTTAACTCAGAAGGCAGCTGTTTTTTCAGTGTACTTAAGTTACGACAGGTGCAAAATGTAAACTTTTCCTAAAGCTTTAGCTAGGTTTTGTGCCTAAACCTAACCAAACTGGGACCATTCCACAGCGCTAACCACGCAAACTTTATTAGTAGTGAGAACATGTTGTATTTTCCTTTGTTAAAAGTCGGTTCCCTAAAAATGTTTTATGTGATTTAGGTGAGTCAGCCAACATCGCTGATGTTTTTTCCTACTGTTTCTACAAAGTAAAACAAGACAACATATTTTTTCAGTCTTGATTGCTAGAGTTATAGCAGTAGCTGTAAAATCTTGAATTCTGTTGGAAAGTTACCCTTACCCTTAAATTCCCTTAGCACTTTTGTACCTGAGTAACTTTACAAATAAGTGACATAAAACTGTCTGTATAAGAAAACTAAAATGTGTTCTGATACTGACACTACCATAGAAGCATTAATGTCATTTAAATATTCCAACATACAGCAGATGTGCTCTCATTACTCAAATGTAGAAAACAAATTATTGAAACTATTGGCAAACATTTCATAGGTCAATGTGAGACGTGTGAGCAGTAGTCAGTAGTGACTGCAGCACTCTGTACTGTAGAGTTAAGTTAATAAAAAAAGTGTGTGTGGCACATGAAAATATCACTAAGCCCTGCCTTGCAACAGTCACCACAGTTTCTTTTAACAGTCTCAGCAGTTTCTTATAGACCTTTTTCACAGCAGCCACATGAAATAGTAAACACAGGTGTTACCAATGACTGTTCCATTTAGTGTAGCAGTGTCTTTCCACTGACCTAACATGCTCTGTTTGAGTGGAACAAACCTTAATTAGTTTCATTGGTAAAACTTTACCCTACTATGTCATGTCAGAATTGCTGCTGTGAAAAAAGTCTATTATCAACAAATAAAAGACCAAAACCAACGATGCGTTATTGTGCATCTTGCTGTGTTCCCTAGCCCTGTCTGTGGAACTCAAACCCAAACCCGTTAGTTCAACAGTTAACAAATATTTAGTTTCATTTTAAAAAAGGCAAAGCAATTTCCTAGTTCTCACCCAGTGTCAGCTGGCAACAGCTCCAGCCCGTTGTGTTCTTTTTAGCAAACATTACTCAAAAAGGCGTAAATAGTGCTTTTATTGTGGACTATTTTCAGAGGTGGATTGATTTAATTCCCTATCGATGTGGCTCATTGGTTTGTTTTTAATAGTTTTTAGACAACAATGGACCCCTGTGGAGGAAAAGATTTATCAGGCTTTAGCTTGACAGACAATGATTTATTAACAGTATGAAAAATATAGAATATTTCCAGGCTTATCCTTTAACACAGCAGGATACAGAACTTTAGTAATCGCTTAATGACAATGACATAAAACTCAGACAAATTTCAGATAGAATTAAAGTCAAAAATCTTGAAAGTTTGAACAACAAAACTAGACCTCCAACTTCAGAATGTGTCTCACTAGGTTCAGACAGTCGGATTTAAAAAGGCAGATGGGAAATGTCATGCACTGATCCATCCTTAATAACTGAATGAGGACGTCTGGATATTGCTCACACACACACCTTGCTGTTTTCGCTGTGCTTTCAGCATGTTAAAATGTTGTGTTATGCCCTTTGTATGCAGTCATGTCTGCTCTATGAGGGATGCAAACATATGACCAAGCTGTTCCTAAGGCCTGTTCAGACAGAACGTTAAGCGATTTCTTACAAAAATCAGTGGAAAGAGACAATAATTTGCCCGGTACGGCACAGACTGAGGCTGAGACACATCCACATGGAAAATGTTTCAGCTGCAGCTCAAACTGTTGGTCCCTTCAGAGGCTTTTTTTTTTTTTACAGTCATTTTTTTTGGCCTTTTGTTGGCTTTATTGATAGACAGCTATAGAGAAACAGGAAAGATGGATGGAGAGAGCAAAGGGCCACAGGTCGGTTTTGAACCCGGGCCGCTGCAGCAACTCCTTTCAATGCATACACTGCTAGCTGCCTGGTGGGGTACAAACAGTGCTAAACAATGCATATTTCCTATTCTTTATTCTTACCTTTTTTATTGACCTAAAAGCTGCCTCACCTCTGATTTGAAACGGAGGATAGTGCATCCTCAATTTCAAAGTAAACGCTGTGTCTTTGCTTTGCTTGATACAGCTGCTGACCAGACTGAAATTGAGGCTGATTCATTTTTGCAATACACCTTTACTTTCCAGATCTTTACAATTGGCACATGGCTGTTTGGGGCCAACCTAAACATATCTCTGTAACCAAGAGTTGGTAAGTCAAATATTGCCATAGCTATATCCTAACGTGCGGATATTTAAACGTTACACGTGCACCGAGTTGTCCCCTGTTGCTTTCCAATTTAGCTAGCTCTTCTGGGGCACATACTAAAGCCATACCCATTATTCTCAGTAAAAGCATCCTGTATGAATGAATAGGTGGCCCGCTCAGCTCGTGTGGATAGTTTTGATTATTGCACGGATATCTTGGCTAATTGCTGAATCTAGAAAACAGGCCCTTGATAATGCAGGCAGGTATTTTGGAAAAGTACAAGTAAGAGAGAGTCTAAAACTGTTTGATTCCACCCCATCAACTTTCCTGCTGCTGCAACCTTAAATGTGATTTATTGACTTCCATGTAGCTTAAAAATAATGATTCAAGCATAATTTATGTAGACCATCTTGTGCATAATATCAGTTTACTATAGCGCTTATAGTCACCTCGTTCTATGTGAATGAGCACTACACAATTTATTATGTATTCAATACACTTGCTGGGTAGAGTCACGGGTAAGGTATTTAAAATGGCGACAGTCAGACATCTGACCTCGTTCACATTGTATCAGCCCACAACTCTGTCTCATGTCCGGTTATCTGAAAAATATCTTGCTTGCCTCATCCCGCTTACTTGTGAGTACAGTGAGTTGTTGGCATTTGATTTGCGTTTTAATGATCTCATCACTAAGTATAAAGTATATAGTATAAAGGTTGGGATAAAACAAAGTACTACTATACTTAAGAATGAAATGCTCTGTTTACATCATTGTAATGTGATCATCAGAGTAGGCTTAAGACGTTTCTCTTAGTATAGCTTAAGGAAATGCTTCATGAGAATGTTATAACAAGGGAAAATACCTGCATATGGCCAACTACACGTTGTTTGCATGTAACAAGATGTTTAGTTGTGAAATATTAATACAAGCTGGTTCAATTAATAGTCCTTCTGTACAAATCTCTTTTTACTACACAGTTCTGAAATAAAGCCAGGGTATTAAGTACATGAGTATTCTCATGGCATATTTAACCATTTTTCATTTTTACAAAAAATATCATTTTTAAACACATGCATTGTACTAATAGGCTTCTGTATTTTATTGATAACTGAGTCAGCATCCAGCCGAACAGTTTATTATGAACTACAGTTGCTACCGGTACTAGATCATCCAGTGTTGTCATAGGCTTCTTCACAATTACATCAAATGGAGTGATTATTTATTAACTAACTAACTAAGTATTGAAACTGTGACAATATCAGAGGGCAGTTTTAAAACTACGGAGCCCCTAAAGGGACATGGGAAAAAAAAAAAAATGAAACGTCTTTAGTGCTCACGAGATACTTTCTCGTGCTCACGAGAAACCTTAGGTTAAGCACAGACAGTTGTGCTTCCTGTGTGTATGCCTCTAGGCTTATTAACTGCGGTCAAGCCAGCCATTACTTAGGGTGGCCATTCATCCGGCACTCAAATGCCCTGACAAATATAAATACAAATACACTAATTTGTCCTCCTTTTGAGAAAATAACAAAAAAGGTCCGCCTTTTGACACATTACCTTGTTAGTTTAATAGTTATTGGCTAAAAATGTGTGTCAAAATAAGTAATTTCATTGGTTACATTTTCCTGTCCTGGTCCCTTTAGGGGCTCCGTACAACTGGCCTACATTACGTGTGTTACAAGCTATTTATGATTTTTTTATAATAAAGTTTATAAATGATTGATAAGGGAAAGTAAAGTGAGTTTCTTTAGAGTTTAAAGTCCTTTTGGGATCTATGTATTTTTTAAAATAAGCACAGCAAGATAATCACATTTTGAAAATCTACATAACTTTACATTTATTCTGCCTTTTCATTTGCAACCCTCTAATTTAAACACTGAGTAAATACAATCAGCGGTCACATATAGATCAAATGCTTGTTAACTTTTATCTCCTGGTGCTTAAATCATTGGCAGTATATGGCTTACATCAGCTGCAGGAGAGAAGGAACACCTGCAGAAGGTATCAAACAGCAAGACAACAAACAAAGAGCCTCTGTTTGATGTCCCACTTAAAATGACTGACTGTGAAACCAAACAAAGTGACAGTGCTGACACCTGCAACAGGTTCACTCGGGTCAGGTTTAGGGAACCAAAAACAGACCAGGCTTTACGATTTAAGAGAGGACAGGGAAGGGAAAGCAGCTTGTGAATGGACCAAACACTGAACAATAGTTACAGCACATAACTCCCCCATAAACCCCAGATTGTAATTTTTGCCTTTCTGTGTATAAATCAAAGGTCCAGGGTGTAACATTGAGGAGGATCTACTGGCAGAAATGGAATATAATATTCATAGGTATGTTTTCATTAGTGTATAATCACCTTAATATAAGAATCATTGTGTTTTTGTTTCCTAAAAATGAGCCAAAGGTTGCTGGTGCACGTTGTTGAACCGCTATGTTTCTACAGTAGCCCAGAAGGGACAAACCAAACACTGGCTCCAGAGTTGTGTAATGTGCAAATACTTCGCTAAACTGCGATCCACTAAATCCTACACTCTGGACCTTCAAACATTTGCCCTTTAGATTCAGAGGTAATGCTAGAGGTGGTGTTAGTAGGTGTACTTTTAAACTTTGGACAGAGCCAGGCTAGCTGATTCCCTTTGCTTTCACACTTTATGCTAAGCTAAGCTAACCACAAACATTACACTGAGCTTAACATAGAGACATGAGAATGATATTAATGAAGGTTGAGTGAGTACCAGACTGAAATGAATGTCCGGTACAGGTAATGTAATTTTTATGAATACAAGCATCATCAGAGTAAAAAGTGTCAACATCTGAACTCGTAACTATTGCAACTTTCATAAATAAAACTTGTTCTAAAAACAGTTCGCCTACACTTGAAACTGAAACTCAATTCAGAGTCTGTTCTATAAATAATCTTTTAATACATTTTAAAACTTCTGATCAGTCCACGTCAATTTCTAGCTTAAATCAACATTTAGTTGGTAACAGATACAAATAATGGATACAAATATCAATCTTCTCATCTTAATCACAGAAATAATGTGTATACGCTCAATTCCAAAAATATTGAACTATTTCTTTAATTTGAAAAGTTTATGCAGAATTTTAAGTAGTACCTGTTCAGATTTGCTAAATTAAGTTTCAGAAAGCTATTTTTTTGCTCAAAACACAGTATTTAACATTAGGAGTTAAAGGGGTTAATTATAATACTGAAGACAGACCATGACCACTGGAGTTCAGATGTGAAATACTTCACTTCAAAAGCAGGACCAGAGAACCAGAAAAAAGTCCAGAAAACTTTGCCCAGCCCTCGGGTTGCTCAAGTTGATTTAATATGTACGTGTAATCAGTTCTGAATTCATTATTGTTGGAGGAGCCCAGGGAAACATCACAACCCCACATCAGAGGCTTCATTTGTTTACTTATAGCTCCAGGAGAGACACCCGGGCATGACTGGGAATCCTTGTTTGACATGATCCCATCAAAGTTTCATCACTAAAGAAAGTTATACTTTTAAAACTGCATAATTTACAGTCTGAAGTTCACTGAGTTTACTTTGTCTTTCGACAATTTTAACTGTTTGCACGTTCGGTTGACCTGCTGTGCACTGACTAAAAACCTCTCTGGGTTACAATTAATTTGACTTAATTGGACATAAACCAATTGAATACTGTCTCAATCTTCCCTGTGATTACTACCAAATTAAATTGTCTTTCTTAATTTACAGTGACATTAAAAGGAAATTAGAGGAAATTATGCTATGCTTAAAAAAGTGTCTTCAGTTGGTTGTCTGGGGACCAGTATATTTTGTGACAATCTGCCCAGTTAGTTTTTTGATCTGTACCAATTTGTTGGATGACCTCACAGAAAGGTCATTACATTGATAAACAGCTTGGTATCACCAAATGGCATGTAAATAATGGATTTCACATATTATCACAACACCATTTTTGCTTTTCATTCTCATTTCACGCCATTTTTACATTGAGCAGATACAGTGCGTCATTTTATGCACAAAGGTCATTGAGAAAAAAACATGTCAGGTGACGTATAAAGAGCAACACAAGAGTTTTTCTTGCTTTATTGTGGAACGTATTTACATATTAAGTGACTTGAGTAATGTACTAATTTTAACCCAAACAAGTAGTTTTAGTACCTAAACCTAACCAAACTGACTGTTGTTACCATGATGATGAAGATCGCCGGACAAAAGGACACATGACTTCGTCCTTTCCTGCACATCCAAAACACATGAAATGCACCAGCTGTAACGGCATTAAAAGTGCAGTGTGTAACATTTAGGAGGATCTACTGGCAGAAATAGAATATATAATTAATAGGTATGTTTTCATTATAATCACCGGAAAATATTTTTTGTGTGTTTTTGTAACCTTAAAATGAACTGTTTTTATCTGCAGACGCTGTGAGTCTCCATTTGCATGTTTCTACAGTAGCCCAGAGCAGACAAACCAAACCCTGACTCTAGATAGGGCTGTTCATGTTTTTTGGGGCATTTCATGGCAACCATAGTTTCTCCTGGAAAGGGAGGGTGAAGCGAGTGAATTGCAGTCTGCAACTACACCGCTAGATGCCACTAAGTCCTAAACACTGGACTTTTACATAACTGTAAACTGTAAATAATGGTGTGAAACATGCATAGACAAATAAGTGAAATGTCCTTAAAAGTATGTATACGCCATCCCATGATATCACGTTGGAAAAAAAACCTTGTTTTAAGATTTTTATTATACATCAAAGTGCTAAAGAAGTTTTGTTCAATTTTAAAACTTTTTCATCACCAGTTAATACTCTGGATTGGAATAATACTTTTGTTCAATTAAAAAAGGGAAAATTATATCCAATAAAGCTTTTAGTTTTAAAGATAATGTATTTTGTCATCTTTAATCCTCTTTATATAGGGTTTAAATTTCCCATGGCTCCGACAATTGAGGACACTGAGATGAACAGAGACTGCACCGTATTTCATTGATATTGTTTAATTTTTCTACCGACACAAACTCATGCCAACAGAATATTTTGAGAGATGCTGCAATCACATAGAAATTTTACACAGAGGGGCTTTAAAAAATGTATTCATATAATGTTCATTCCTTCATTTTTCTTTACTGTAACTCTGCAGTACAACGTACAGAGTCTTAGCCACTGCGGTAAATGCCCCCTATATTTTTCATAAAATATATATAAGTGATATTTCAAATAAAAGGTTGTTTCCTTCTTAAAGAGGCCTATCTGCAGCTCCTGTTCTGCTGTTTTACCTCTAAGCTTGTTAACAACAACAGCTCCAAGAAGAGATCCAAAAAGGACGAGGAGGGTTTAGGCTATTCCGCTGTGGGTCCTGCGAGGCTGTGAAAACCCGTAACGTAATTCCTCTGACAGCAGAACGCCACTGGTGCTCCTGCAGGGGAAACATGACTGAACAGTTCAAGAGCGTATGGATGAAATTTAATCCACACTCTTCACCTCCTCCAATATGCAGGCTGATTTACAGCCAAGTGCACTCAGCGGCAGTCTCTGAGGAGGCACAGACAACAAACCTGGAGAATACACAAGCATCTGCCATGATACATTCACACAGCGTTGCAGTGTGTTACTGCCTTGTGGAGAATGACTGTCATTCTTTAGTTGATGTTTTCTGTTGTTTTGAGAAATGTCACTTTTCATAAAGATAATTGGAAATCTGACTGACAGGGAATATAACTGAAGGATTTGGGCATCGAAGAAACAGCATAACAATTGTGTTGTGGAGGAAATGTATCAGTACAGATTTTGGTGTTTTTATTTTATTTTTATCTTGATGTGACAGTGCACAATAATATGGTGCCATAGTGCAGAAAAAAGCTGTTTGGATTGACAATGAGCACACTTAAGACTGAAAGAAATCTTGATTACCCATTTCTCTGTGATATTTAAGGATGTACACACAATCAGAGGTGTGAGGAGACTCACTGCTCATGGAATACTTTATTATACTGTTGGGTCATTTATTTTAAGGCAAACTAACATATTTTATAAGCACTTTGCTTTTCAGAGAAACACTTAAAATGTGTGATTTATCATGTAACCTCCATAAAGTTGGCTGACATGCAAGAGACACATTTTTAAAATAAAAGTCAAACTCAAAACCTCATGCCCCCAGTTTGTAACACAGGTTTCCTGGTAAGAAATGCAAAGCCGAACGAGAAGCGAGATAACTCTGATGACATCACTATGATAATTTGTCAGACTTAACATGCCTCCTCCAGAAACCACAGAAGACATTATGCAACTGTTTTAGTTGCTTTTGAATTAGACAAGGTCCTAATAGAATATATGTAGGGCATCAATTCATATTTAAATACAATAAACAGGATTTATTCATTTACATTTATGGACGTGGTATTCGGCCAGAATTAAAATTAGATATGACTTGACCATGACTTGAACCCATGGACCGACCTGTGGCTCTCTGTGTCTGTCTGGTCCAATAAAGGCAAGCTGCTACTGTGGAAACATGGTGGTTCAATATGGTGGCATATATAAAAGGCTCATTCTAAGGTAACAAAAACCCAACGTTTCTTATTTCTTCGTTTCTTGTTTCTACACGAATGAAAACATACCTACACTGTGAGACTTTCTAACTGTAAGTTTACAGCAGTTTTGCCAGCAAAGTACTGTATTGTTATTCTTCTTACAGTTTCTTACTCTATTTTAGAATTACAGTGTTTTCCTGTATTTAAAGAATATTACAATAATAATAATAATTATAATAATAATGAAGAAATAACAAAGGGACAGTATTCTTTATGCAGTTCCTTGTCAAATAGAAATATGTAGTAAATATGAGTACAACCCGAGCAAAACCAGACCTGAATGAACCTTAAGTCCCTGCCTGTTTATTTTTATTTTCTTAATTTCATTCTTTGCTCCTCTTTCATACCGGGATGAAAGGATTCAGTATCATATAGCTCAGCATTCCAAGTGTGTAGGAGAAACCACGTTGGCTGCAATTCTTGAGAAACGCCAACGCTCTTATCTAGAGCCGGTGTTTGATTTGTTTCTGGGCTACTGTAGAAACATGGTTGTTCAACGTGGCGGACTCCGTGGAAGAGGACCCGCTGCCTCTGTAGCTAAAAACGTCTCATTCTAAGGTAATAGAAACATGATTCCTATTCTCAGCACACTAATGAAAACATACCTATAAATATTATATTCCATTTCGGCCAGTAGATCCTCCTAAATGTGACCCACTGGAGCTTTAAGTGGAAATAAAAAGATGTGAAGGGGTTTAACCAACTTGAAAATTGTAAAAGTAAGTGGCACTCTTGTTGAGAGAGGATTGTAGGACATACTGTAACCGTCGCTGTACAGCAGCAGTCACTGTGAGCCAAAAAGACAAAAAGGATACAAACTACACCTGCTTATTGTCTGAGGAGGCTGCCAGCTGTGGGCCCCTCATACACACCTCTGTATTCCTGTTTTGCTGCAGGCCTTTGATCAGGTAATTGCCCCTTCGGCCCCCGGAGTTTGCATCCACCATATGTCGCTATGGCGACCACCTCTCCAGCATCCATCTGTGTGCCCCCTTCACAGCCTTTTTAAGATGGACTTATATGTTATGAGGCTGTGAGTGATGGTGGAAAAGGGCAGTGAGGCGCCACAAGAAGCACCCCGACCACTTCAACAGCAACCTTTTTCATGACCTGACGAATGTGTGTGTGTGTGTGTGTGTGTGTGTGTGTGTGTGTGTGTGTGTGTGTGTGTGTGTGTGTGTGTGTGTGTGTGTTTTTGTCCGTCTGTCTGTCTGTCTATTTGCACCATTTTCGAGATGCTCTCCGTGTCAGTGTCATCCCCTGGAATAATGAAATGCATTTTTTCTCCAACTGTAATAAGGATTGCCTTTGTTTCTGACGTACAGCAGATCCACACATGCATGTGTTGAGAAGATCAGAGTGCAGGAGGAGCTGGGGGGACAGTTTGGGGGCTCAGGAGGAGGCTGTTGAAGAGGGGGACACATTTTCAGCTGCAGGGGATCAAATTCTGTGGTTTTAACACAAGAACTAAAGTCCTGCTGTGACAATTTTAAATTCACAAATATTACACAAACATTAATCCATTAACATAGAGACTGCCTCCTTTTCTTTCTCTCTCTAAGGTTATTAAAATCATTTTTTTCCACTCTGTCTGACTTGGTCCAGTTAGTTCCAGCTCTCCAGTGAAGCTTTGAGATGTAAATATTAAAATCTGTGACGGCAGATGTTTTATGGTTGCAATTTTCCATCCACTTTAAATATTCTAGATATATTTTACACACATTTCACACACTGAAACACTGAACACTGTTCACTAGACTTTAAATTCTGTTGGTTTAAACGATGCTTACCTGCATGGCTGGAGTGTGTGAGTGTGTGATGACTTTCACACCAAAAGGTCAGTGTGGTTGAAGAGAACATTTAGCCAAATACAATTTTCTGCCACACAGAAGAAAAAACAAATCCACACCTGGAACACGCTGTCGGCAGCTTCCTCTGCAAAAGTGTCTCATTGTGTGCCTTGCTCGCAGGCACTGCAGCAGTGGAGGCCAGATGTTTAATGGCACCATTTTCATGCACATCCATAAAGTGTTTGCAGGTGCTGGGTGACAATTTTCTGCACGTAAAGAAGAAAAGACCGGAGGAAGCAGATCTGGAAACACTGACAATCAGACACTTAGAATAAAAGGAGGCAGCAGCTCGGTTGTTTTCAGTGCCGACATTAAACCATCCATTTCAGTCTTAGATAAGAGCTTTAGGGAAATGCTGTTGATGTGAATGTAAATGTGCTTGCTGAGTGCTGCTCATTCTGGATGCTTCACTTCGAATTTCCTAATTGCCACATGTACAGTACTATTTGAACATGAGGAGTGGAATATAACAGCATTTAGAGTTGGAACACAACTAAAAGTATTCTCATTATCTATAAATCTCTTTATTAGGCCTATTTGAATGGACTTTGGCTGTAAAATGTTAGAACTGAATGAAAAATACAATTTATAAGAGCCCGAGGTGACATATTGTCTGACCAACAGCCTCAGACCTAAAGATATTCAATGTGCAACTATATAAGACAGAGAACAGCTGATTTTTATTTTTTTTTTACATTTAAAAAAGCTTCATAAATGACTTATAGTTGATTAATTATCAAAACCGTTATATGATACATTTTCTTCCCACTGACTGATCTTTAAGCAAAACCATACAAAGTCAGGCACATTCACTGTCCCTCATTTTACCACTTACTTTAGAAATCATTTACTTTGCAGAATCGCAAGTTACAATCTGGACCTAATTTTTAAAAAAAAAATCATGACTTCAAAATAAATGAAAAAGTATTTCTTTATTGAACATTACAGAACAGGATGAGCAACATGAAGCTTCAATCAAACGATCACAGCTTTATCTATGCATAGGCTACAGACATTTCTGGGGATATTTCAGTACTGATAACGATGGTGATGATCGACAGTAAATCATTATGAGCCCTCTTTTCAGTTTTAGCATCATTCTGCTTTCAAACAATCTCTTGGTGTCACTTTATAGGCTGTTGGTTTCCCGGGTTGCTGTCTGACCCTCACGGTCTGCAGAAATGACACTTGATTATTTTTTTGAACGCGCTCTGAAAGTCTTTGTTGAAGTACGCGTAAATGATGGGGTTGAGTAAAGAGTTAGAGTAGCCCAGCCAGTTAATGACATCCTCCAGCCAGCGGGGCATGTAGCACGACTCCTGGCAAAAAGGCATGACCAGGGCGACGATAAAGAAGGGCAGCCAGCAGAGGATGAAGGTGCCCATGATGATGCCCAGAGTCTTCACCGTTTTGCGCTCCCGTGCCAGCGCGATCTTCTTCTTCGCCTCGGTCGCTTTCTCGTGCCTGCTCTCGAACAGCGGGACCGAGCTCGGGGTGTTGGGCAGCGGTAGGTTGCCCTTGGAGTTGCTGTGGACCTCTATGATCTCCAGAGACTCACCGTCCTCCGCGTGTTTCACTGCGCCGTTGACGCTGGGCAGTGGCCGGGGCTCCACGCTCCGTTTCCAGGTCTTGCCCTGCGCGTCTCCGGGAGTCTTTTTGTGGAACAGCGCGGGAGATAACGCCAAGCAAGAATCGGACACTTTCTTTTTCTCAGTTTTACGCACAGTCCTCCTGATCCGAAACCTGGCCGCTTTGAATATCCGCCCATATAAAACCAGCATCAGCGTCAGCGGGATGTAAAAAGCCCCGAAGGTTGAGTATATTGTGTACCAGGGGTCCTGCCTGATCTTACACTGCTTAGGGTTCGCCCTGTCCTCTGCCATGCTGCTGGGCTGGGAGCGCATGATTAACATCGGCGGCACCGAGATGGAGAATCCGACGAGCCAGGTGACACTGATGAGGACGGCGGCTCTCCTCGGCGTCCTCTTCCTCATGTAGTCTATGGGCTCTGTTATCGCCCAGTATCTGTCCAGAGCGATGGCGCACAGGTGCAGGATGGACGACGTGCAGCACAACACATCCAGAGAGATGAAGATGTCGCACGGGATCTGCCCAAGAGTCCACCGGTTTAGGACCTGGTAAAGAGCCGCCATGGGCAGCACCAGCACCGACACCATCAGGTCGGTGACAGCCAGAGAGCCGATCAGGTAGTTGGCCACATTCTGGAGAGACCGCTCCAAGGCGATGGCCGCAACCACGCAGGCGTTCCCAAATATTGCGCACAGGATGAGCGCGCCAAGCAGGAAGGATGTGACCACTTGGTAACTCAGCTTCACCTCCTCGTCTTCGGGTTTGGGGGTTTTGTTGGAAGGGCTGTCAAACTGAGACCAGCCTGTCGTGTTGTTCGTGCCCTCCATTGTTGGTAAACTCGTTTGGAGAGCCTCCGTTACTTGGTGGAGAGTCCGGTGCGCATCACACCGTGGCACCTTGTAGAGCGCATAGTGGACTGTTTGGTGCTCCAGAGAGGGTCTGAACTGTGAGTGTCGGCTGCTGACGGAGAATGATGCTGCGTATTTATACCAGTGATGGAAAATGCGTCATTTATCTGTGAGGATGTAACAGAGTCTGACTGCCTGTGTGTGTTTAGTCGGCAGCTGAGGCGGTGAAGATGTGGGAGTTATTAATAAATATTTACAAACCTGTAATATTTGACTTTATTTGTGTGCTCTTCGGGCTGCAAGTCAAATCAAGTTGCTGTGTTTTATTTATTTCTTTATTCGCTTCTTTCAGAATTTTAGACATTTCTTGAAACAGGTGGATTTTATCATTTCGGTGAGAAAATAAGTTAATCAGTTTGTGATGCAGCTTCTAAAATGTTCCTTTGTCTCATTTTATTGTTGTCATTGAACTGATCTGTATTGTACTGACATGTTTTAACAATTAAAGAATAAATTAAACCACACTGTAAATAAACCTTTATTTGCTTTTATAATAATAATAATAAATTATTATTGTTGTTATAATAATAATAATACATTATTATGATTGTTGTTGTTATAATAATAATAATAATTATTATTATTATTATTATTATTAAAATCATGGAACTATTGTGGCATTATTAGTTTTTTGCCCTGTGTAGATCGAGGTTAAAAACACCATAAATTAAGACACCACATATTATATTCTATACTACACAATATCTTTATTCTCTATTTTGTATGATCTTAATTACAGTAGACTTTATATTAAAAATGAGTGAGGCGGTATCCTCTCCTGTCTTCAGCACCACGATCAGCGCTCTGGGGCGGCCAGGTGTGACACTGCCACCTGGCGGCGGTCCGCTTTGGTAATCCAATGCAGCCTTTAGTCTTTTAAGTAACATGGAAAAGAAAAACAACCCCACAGACATACACAGACCGACCATTGTGTGAAATGATTTGACCTGTGTGGGGGCTGATGCTCAGTTTGATGTCTGTTTCTTCTTCAGCCCGGTCTCTATTAATATACTTCCTTTTTTAAACAGTAACAGTTACAGGTGTGTTTAATTATTATATCCATAGAAAGAGATTTAGAGACTGCCCATTTGTTGTTTAATAAATATGACACTTGTCAAAGGTGTTAAAGAACAATGACAAAAGTCATTATTTTCTGTTCATCCTGGCTGGAATAAGATGTTAGGCGACAGCAGAGCAAAGCATTTGCTGTTGGGCCCCTGTCGACCTCAGCACCTCCCAGTACCTCTCTCTGTTCATTGGTATTGTACCCTGTCGTCTCCAAGTTCACATTAAGAGCTTCCTGCCCAACAACCCAGGTCATTTTGTACTTTAATGGTGCAAATTCACTTACAAATGTGCAGTTATTCAATTTACGGGTTTCTTATTAACCTTTTAAAGTTCAATTGTCACTTTAACATCACAATTTTAGATTCATCAATGGATAGATTTTTACGCATTTGAGTAACTGATTAGAGATTTTATGCAAAAAAGGTATTTTGAAACGAAAAGTTGTACAAAATAATTAAAACATGACATCATATTTTGACCCCCTCCTAATTGACCTGAACTAAAAGAAGAAGTCTCGACTATCTTTATTTGACTGAATTATGACACTGAATGGAGTTCTCTTTCATTTACCTGGGGTTTCTCCTCTTCTCTGATCGCTTTTGCACTTTTGGCGAACGAGGGGAAGGAGCGTAGGAACTTTGGTCTGTTCGCCTTCCCGTAGTTGCTCCAGTTTTGTGACGTCACGGCCTGGCTTTAAGAGAACCGGCTGCTGTAACTTTCTTGTTTTCCTGCGCTGGTTTTCTTCCTTACCACGGCTCAGAAAGACTGCCAGCTGTCAGGTAGGCGACTGTATAGTATATAAATATCAGTGTGTCGAGTGTCGTTGTCTCAACAATGTTATTTTTGGTGAACACGCCAGCGGAGGGCGTGTTGTTGTGGTTAACAGAGCTAAGTTAGCTCCGGACGTTTGTTTTTATTCAGTGGTTGTTAGCTGTGCAGTGGACATGCTAAAACTACACAACTACAACATTAAACTGTAGTTCTGCTGTTTGTAGTTTGGACACAGTGAGAGGGGAAGTCCTCTCAACCTGCTGCTGACTGTACACCTGAACGTAACTCATTTATGTTCACTTCATGGCTGTTTATCAGGGAGTCAACAGGCTTTACAGCGCTGATTCCCTGTTGTTTAATGCGTCCGGTCTGGGGCTGCTTTCCATCGTTTGAGCCCCTTACTGCATACAAAGATATTTAGACAACAGTGTGTTTCCAACCTCGGTTAGTAACGTGATAGTGCCCCACTTGCATAATCCCAGTTTGGTGTAGAGCTTTGTTTCACTGGCCGAACCCGACTGGACCCAGGTTCGGACCCAAAACTGCTGCCTCTAGGTCGGGCTCAGGTCGGGCTCAGGTCGGGCTCGGACTAAATTAGACTTTTAATGGGTGCAACTGTAATTAATGAGTGAGATTGTTATTCAGTTTTGATAATAATTTGCAGTCTAATATTTACACATTGTCGTTTACTTTAGCTTGTAATAAACTTTAAATTATCTTATTTTTTTAAAATGGAAATTTGGGTTCGGGTTGAGGCCGGGCCCAACTATTCGACATTATTTTTCCCGGGTGGTCGAGCCTGATCATCCAACACCTTTTGAGATGCACTGGAACAGACAAACACCAGAGCCGCACCTTATGCCCCAGGTTGCAAAACCTGAACCCAGAGGAATGGGGATATATTAATACACACGGATCTAGAATAACCTGTTCAACAATCATACAGCTTTAATGTCCAGGTGTCCACATACTTTAAAAAAATAAATGATCATTTATCCGACAGGATTTTTTTCCTCCTCTGAATTCCAGAGAAGTTTATTCTAAAAATATCCACATCAGTATATGTAGTCCTACTAGGTACAGCATCAGGTTACCTCATATTTCAACAACTGTGTCACTGCAGTGACTGCTCCTATACCAGTCTACCAGAGGTCTTATGTAACTGAAGTCTATATTTCAACTTTTTTTTTTGTTTAGTGGAAACAGAATACAGTTTGTCTTGGCTACATTTACACTACGCTCAATGCAGAGGTGATACGTGTGTGCGGGAATTGACAAGTGGCGTACTTGTTGCTTTCTAGTGTACACTAATGCTACACACAGATAGTTTTTACTCTGATGGACACATGCAGTAAGTAGACATGTCTTTTAGATTAGCTTCGTCCCCTCTGATTTCAGACTGACCCGAACATTAAAGACGAAGAAGTCATTTTTGCCAGAGTGTATGCAAGTGCAGGTGTGTTTACGGTTGACTTTTGTTTACACTATAATCATCAACAGCTGGGCTGAAAAGTTCAAGAGCCCGAAGAGAGAGAACCATGCTCCGCTGCAGGAGGTGTCGGAAAGGCATCATAGACTCCACGTGTTTGTCAATGGTTGGTGAAAATGTTGTGTGTCTGCTTTAAGCAGTTTGGGTCTTAAGTTGCGTCTTGTGAAAACTCTCACTACTTGCATGTATGTAGTCTTCTCCACCCACTAAGCTGTTCTATACTTTGCTTGTGAGGAATTGTTGACTCTGTTTGTCATAGTTGTAGCTAGTGCTGACACAATGAGCTTGCCAATCACAAGCAAAAATGTCAACCATCGTGTGTTTCTAGCTTCTTAAATGTAATAGACTAAATGGTTAAAGGTCCAGTGTGTAGGATTCATGGGAATCTAGTGGTGTAGTACCATCATCTTCCAAGCATGAAAGAGAAACTATGGTGGCCACGAAATGTGCAAAAGACATGAATGCCCCTATCTAGAGTCAGTGTTTGCTCCGTCTGTGCTGGGCTATTGTAGAAACATGGTGGACTCTGTAAAAGAGGACCCACAGTGTCTGTTGATGACGTGTAATTCTAAGGTAACAAAAAACATAACCATTCCTATATAGTGATTATACAGTGATAAAAACATACCTATGAATATTATATTCCATTTCTGCCAATAGATCCTCCTAAATGTTACACCCTGGACCTTTCATCAGTTCAATCAAGAATGAAAATCGACATTAGTTGCAGCTCTAATCATAGCTATAAAGTTGCTGGGCGACGTTGGGGTTGGGATAACTCAAAGATAACCGCCTGTGTTTCAGTCATAAAAAAAGAAACTGGGTCTGATGGGAGCTGTCCTGGTTGATTGTGTGTCCTTTATGCTGAAGCAGGTTGAGGCCACAGATGAAAGCTCAGCTGCTGTTTGCAGTATTTGGCACGTGAATGTTGACACGTTGCCAGAGTGGATTTTGACCTCGGTTCACCAGGTAAGTGTGCCACCCCAGAAATGAAGTGTGTGTGTGTGTGTGCACTTGCTAAATGATGGTGGTCATTGCCATTAGGGGAAGAAAAAACTGAAAACAAATTAAGTTTTTTCTCATGTAGCTTTGGATACACTGTGATCATACAGTTACACTTTTTTGTTGTTGTTCAATTAAAAGTTTGTTTAAATTAAAAGGGTATACTAGTTGATGAAAATCAAGTTTACGCAATTTTTTAACTGTTTAAATAGTCTAATAATCAGCAGGCTGTCACATGTGATACACTGATACGTATTGATCTTGGTTTATTACCCAGGCCTATCATTTAAATCATGTATAAAGCAAAAATGTCCAGATCATTTCTGGTTTCATCTTCCCAACTGTGAGAATTTGCAGCTCTTTTTATATCCTAACTGTTTTAGGGTTTGGGACTGTGATTTATGTGTCTGTGCTGTCTGTCTAGGCCCAGTGGACTGTGGGAAAACTGAACTGCCAGAACTGCTCGGCTCGTTTGGGCGGCTTCAACTTCATTAACCGCAGCGAGTGTCCCTGTGGCCGGGACGCCACTGTCCACCTCAACAAAAGCCGCGTGGATCGGGACCACAAACACTACGTTCTCATAGTCCAGCCGAGGAGGACGAGGCCTAGGAAGGAACAGGCCGGTCTGCTGACAGGCTCTCAGAACAAAGAGCAGAGGCCTGAATTTAATAGGACTGTGCTGGACAGCTTACAGCTCAACTGTGCGGCTGTCATGTCCCACAGCAGCCCTGCGGAGGCCTCCAGTTCGCTGGCTGACAGTGAAAACACCCACTCATTTTCTTTCAGCCCCCTGTACTGCCTCTCTCACAGGAGACGCTGCAGTTTGGAAGACGATGCCACCATCAGGTCGTCTTGTTTCTGCCCCGCAGGCCCTACGGACAAGTCTGCTGTCCAGATGACGAGGGCGGGGACGGATGAGTCTGCACGGTCACCTGTGTCGTATGCCACAAGTCAGCAGTTTGACAGCGATGGTGAAGCCTCTGTCAACGCTGTGGCCTGCCATCCACAGGTTTCTGGACGGACGCGGTCACCTCCACATGAGCCGCTGCTTCAGACTGCGGAGGATGTCGAGTCTTCTCCAGAGACCACAGCTGTCCACGAGGAGGTTTCAGATTCAGCCCTGTTCCTCAGAGGGAGATCCATCTCTGACAGTGTAGCTGAGCAGGACGAGGAAGAGCTGGTATTTACAGTGAATTAAAAAAACAATCTGCATTCATTAGAACTGATTACATTATATTAATATTATTCTATTTCCCATTTGACCTATTGGTATTATTTCAGAGATTTGTTGACAATAAGAAAACCTTTGAATTTGGGCGTTCCAGTAGCTATACTATCACTGTCTCTATATGATATAGGCAAACAATTGGCAGACAAACATTGGATGAAGCCTTTTGCAACAGAACACATTTTACCTTGTGTCACTGGCGGGAATGTGTGTGCATATTCGCTCCAAGCAGCCAATGTACCAACTGGACGTTAGCTGTAAACTAGCAACAGATGCACAGACAGTCTGTAGGAGTGTTCCTGTGTGCGGCAGCTCAGACTGAGAACTTACCAGAAACTCCAGTTCTTTCTTTCATTTCTACTCTTCATTTTTCCTCTCGTCTCTCTGTTCATAAAGCCCCGGGATATGCGCAAATTATTCACTTAAGTTGAAACATTTTAAGCTCTCTAGATGAGTCTAATTGTGCTGCCTCGGGCCAATTAGCCTTTTTTCATAGACTTTGTATGCAATCCCCTTAAACCCTTAACCCTCGGGAAATGGTAAAGAGGGTGATGGTTGTGGTTAATTATTCTTCCTCATGCATTCTGTTGTTTCAGCTGACTGGGATTGAGTTTCTTGACGTGTGTGTGTGTGTGTGTGTGTGTGTGTGTGTGTCTGTGTCTGTGTCTGTGTCTGTGTCTGTGTCTGTGTGTGTGTGTGTTATGTTCTCAGCCTCAAGCCTTTATGGCCTCCCCAGCCTCAAACAGAATGAGCAAAAGAGAGAAGAACCGTCTGAAAGCTATTCGGAGGAAACAGAGGAGGAGAGAGCGATGGCTGCTCAGTCAGCAGGAGCAGGTGAGAGGGTTCACACTGACAATGTGGGTGTATGTATGCAGGGTCGAATTCAAAATCACTTCCGCAGAACAAAATGTAATTAGCTGTTCTTCTTACTTGTTAAATAAAAAAAAGCCTTAGAGGTTATTGGATATTTGATCTGTTAATAGAAAGTTTGATACACAAAGCATAGAAAGGCACTAAGGAAGCTGTTAATCAATATGTCATCTGTTAGAAATGTATTAACTGACTGAATATATTACGTTTCTTTTTACACATTCTAAATCGTTTGTAAAATATCTCCAATTCAAGAGAGGTTGCAAGGATTTGGTATGATATTGGATTATTTGATGTAGTCTAGAAAATCATCAGAGAAAAGTGAGATGAAAAGGTTTTTAGCCATCAGAGAAACAAACTTTAAAACTGAATCACAGCATTTTAAACATTACTGATGAATGCTGCTACATTAGTAATTGGCAATGCAGCTGGGAAAAAAGATTTGTTTAGTATGCTTGCACAATGAAGAACTATACTGACTTTTGGTTGGATGGAGGTTGTTGTTGAAGGGGTGTGTTTGTGTCCAGGCTGAGAGTGTGAGCGGTTCACTGTTGCACAGCGAGGAGGAAGAGGAGGACAGAGAGGGCCTTACCTGCGCCGTGTGTCTCGACGTCTACTTCAGCCCGTATAGCTGTCAGCCCTGCGGTCACGTCTTCTGTGAGCCGTGTCTCCGCTCGATCGCCAAGAACCGACCGACAAACGCACCCTGCCCCCTCTGCCGAACCCTTATCTCACACACCAACTTCCACAAAGGTTAGCGTCTTGCAAATACTGAAATATCTGATACCAGTCTCTGATACTATCTGTTTGATACTAGTGGTAATTGATTATTAAAGAGACATGAACCAAAAATGACAAACACTTGTTGGTTCCAGCTGCTTCAGTGTGAGGATTTTCTTGAATATCTTGGGGTTTCTGGAGCAAACCGCAATTTGAAGATATCACCTGGGGCTCTGGGATAGGTATATTTCATAGTTACCATCACCTCCTCTTGCCCAGTGTATGCTGGGATAGGCTACAGTCCCCCGGGGCCTCGCAAATGATAATGGATAAATAAAAAATATTCATTACGTTAATCATTAGTAGTAGCCCTGACCTGATAGTAATATCCTGCAGGACAATAATGAGGAATGATGGCATAAAGTGTGGAAGCCACGAGAGGCAAGTGAGAGGAAAAAAATCTATTTATCCATTTTCTAAGTTGGATCAAAATTTTATTCTCACCTGTTTTAATGACTTAAGAACAGGTGAACAAAATGGTTTTGTCAGGATAATCTTTTCAAGTTCCAAGTACTTTTTTTCTTTTTAAATTGTGAAACAGGTGGGAAAAAGTAAACTAATGTTACCTTTCCACCTGTTTCACAGAGGAAAAAAACATTAAGCAACATAATTATCCTGGTAAAACCTTTTTACCCAGCTGTTTTGTCCTAAACACAGGAGAGAGAACAATTCAGATTGGACTTAAAAAACAGATCTACAGATTTTTTTTCTCTCACTTGCCTCTCAGGGCTTCTGTAAAAATTGTCTTTCAACAATTCAAAAGTGACTGTACATACTGTTTCTCAATTCCTCTTCAGAGCTCAACCAAACAGCTAAGACCTTCTTCCCGAAAGTGTATTACGCCCGCAAGCAGAACTTCCAGAGTACTTCATGTGCAAAATGGCCTCTGCCAAGCTGTCCTAAACGCTTCCGTGCCTTCTGGGGTGAGAAAGTGTTTGTAATAGTTGCATTAGCATATTTTCTTTTCTTTTGTCTACAAAGTTGTTTCAGCTTCTGGCAGTGAAGTCTCTGGACTGTCTTGAGTGACCAGGATGCTGTTTCTGAAAAGACATGGTTCAGTTTACCTCTAGATGTTAGTAAAACAATATGAAAAACGTGTCTCTGTATGACTGACCTCCTTGTCAACCCATGTTGTGCCATGACCTTGTTTAATCAGAACGCAGACATTTTATTGCTTTTTCCCTACACTTTAGTGGCAATAATAAACTTTATCTTTACAGCAGTTGACTTTTCAGTCCTACAAACAGCTTTACAAACAATAAAACAGCAGTAATGCAAATCCAGAAGATAAACATGATTGCATAGTGAACATACTGTACATTGTATGGAAAATGGTGTTTTTAAAAATATACTACACACCCACGAACAACAATATCAAAGGAACATACAGTACTCTTCACTGAAAAAACATCTCATAAGTAATGTAGTCTCATATCTATGGAAGATGGGGGGTGCCAATATTAAAATGAAATTTGAATGGAAATGAAATTTCATTCTCTATTTGTGTATTTTATATATATATATATTGGAAATGCAGAATTAACTGCCAAAATTAAAAGTATAATTAAAACTGCAATGGACTTTTCATTTTTAAATTGTCTAGGGTTCCAATGGTACGAGATTTTCATGGTACAGTAACATCATGGATTCACAGCATATGGTACACAATTATTATCATCGGTTACAGTGACCCTTAAAGGCGTGAAAACAGAAGGGTTTAGTTTTCAGTCGAAACCAACACTTAATAATAACTTATAACTTATAACTAATAACTTATTTTTTAAAAACACTAATATGGTAGAATTCAATACTGTAGATAAGAACATGCACATGTAATAACCATACATTTTCATACATGGTATCCGTATACTGCTGCAACTGTTGTGCCGCCTTAACTGGAAAATTAAACTGCAAACTGAACTCTTGAATCTTTTTTATTCTGTACTATTTCCTAATTTTAGCTCGTTCAAGAAAATGAAATGGAATAGGTAATTTAATGACCATTTTAACTTTGCCAGCTCCTGGATACCATAGTATTCAGCCTGAAGGACTTATTTTGCCAAACGTCTCAAATAAATTACCACACAAATTCAAACTAGCATGAGGATAAAGGGTGTTAAATCACTTTACAGATACAGATGGTGATTTTATCTGTCTAACTTCAGGAGAGCAGAGACACGCAGCGATGGCAGGGAGACGCTGGCACTTTGCCCATGGAGGTTTCACGCTGGATGCTTTGGACCTCACTGACATGCGCGGCTGGCTCTTCGACATCGGCCTGGTCATCGTCTACATCCACTCAGTCAACTGGATCCTGGCTTTCCTGTTGCTCTGTTTCCTCATGTACTACTTCTTCTTTTGAGACTGAGAAGAACTCAAGAGTTTACAGTACTTTTTTCTTTCTTTACAAAGAGTGGTTAATTTGCGTTTTTTCTCGTTCCACCAGTTAGATTAAGTCACAAGTCAAACCTGTTATTTCAGTGGTAAAGTATCTTACAAATAGCAGAGGTGGTTGTGACATACATAGAAACAAGGAGCAGGAATCTGAACATTTGCACAAATCGGTTGAAAGTTTACAATAGGGGTTAACAACAAACTAACTTTAAAAACGTAATAATGATTTGAACAAAGCATGTGTTTTGCCTTTGTTAAGTACTCACAGTATGGTATACGTGCAATAACATACTCTGAGGTGTCCTGATACAGAAATAATGGGAAATGACTGAAATAGAGAAAAATTCCACTGCCTGAAGCAGAGCGGTGTTTCTTCTGTTAATTCTGTTACTGGATATCAGGAAAACCTCATCAGACATTCTGTTTGGTAGTGAAACCTTTGGTATTAACAGTATTCATCAGACAGAATAAAACAGAAGATTTATAGCACTCTTAGCAAATAGACTGGATGGGAAAGCAGTTTGCCTGGCTCCAGTTTAAAAGGTTCAAAAATATGGCTAGCAACAACTCTAAAGCTCACTAATGAACATACTGTTTACCTTGTGAGTGTTCATAGAGAAGTTATTTGCTGGAGCAATAGTACAGCCAGGCACAGTGACTCACTCACTTACTCACAAACATGTTCACCTCCCAAAATATTAAAGTATTTCTTTAATGTAGCACAAGCGGAAGGTTAGGAGACAAAGTGGCACTTTACTGAAAAACTCTGAAGAGTCAGCAATAAACGCATACAAAACCTTTAAAATGTAGTGTGAGAGTCATCAACACCTTGTAATCTAACTCAGTGGTACTGAAGGAACGACTAGATTAGACTTTGTGTTTTCTTGAGTGATTCTGAAATTCTGTAGATATAAGTTGATGATTTGAAGTCTGATGCATTTCAAAGAAAGTTTTACTTCTACGTGTACATGTTGTTTTATTCACAAAGTAGAGAAATGCTCAGGACTCAGCTAACAAGTAAAGATAGCAGCATTTATTAATTGATGTGAATGATGGATTGATGGATGGATTGATTGATTGAGGGGCTGTCAACAGCAGGAGCAGAAACAGACAGAAGATCAGATTCACAAATGGGTAAAATACCCATTTCAGTATGGTGCCTTTGCTTAGTCTGTGCCTTCTGTCTATAACAAGTAATATATGAGACTGGAATCAAGCTGCTTTATGTTTAGCTATCTGGCACAGACTGTATTGTATTCACTGTATTCATAGGAAGCTTTCAATGAATGCTAATTGTGTCTCTTGAAGTAAAAGACTTACAAAAGTCTGATAAAATATCCTCTGTGTTCAAATTGTGTAGAGTTAATTCTACTAATAATAAATTAGAAAGGCAGACGGTGCGTCATTTGAGCTGTGCGTCTGTGTGTATCGTTTTATTTGAACATATGGGCTCAGATTTCGCATTTGCTCTGTTTTAGTTGTATTCGTTTGGAAAAACGCATCTTTTTTCTCTGGTTTAATCTTTCAAACCTGTTTGTGTGCTTGAGAGCTCAGTACTCAAAGTAACAACAGATTAGGCCACAGTAATGAGTTAGTGTAAAAATAAAAAAGAAGAAAACTTTATAAAAGCCCTGCACTATGACCTGTTAACACTGTTCCTGTCAGTTGTAGTTTCAACAGGTTTAGTCGTGTGTGTGTGTGTGTGTGTGTGTGTGTGTGTGTGTGTGTGTGTGTGTGTGTGTGTGTGTGTGTGTGTGTGTGTGTGTGTGTGTGTGTGTGTGTGTGCGCGTCTTTTGAGTGTCAAATGAAAATTTCTGTTACTTTGTGACAGACAATAAAGTTATCTTATGAAGCTACATGAAGCCTGTTTTCAATACCAGTCACACTGTCTGGCGCAAATTAAAAAGGGACACCTCTCGTGTGATGGATCGGAGTTCATCTTCCCTCCAGAATACTTTATTTTATCCAACTGCTGTTGTTTTTCCTTTAGGGACAAACAACAGCATTTGGTAGAAAGGATGTTCTGTGTCAAGTAAAGCGATGGTCGTATGGTGCCAAGAGGGCCAAGGTGTTGTGGGTAGATGTAATGTTTGTGTCCCATCTGCTACCAACAGTAAACCTTGGTTTCTTCTAACCATGATGGCAAACTTTCCACAATTAACTGTATGAACAATGAATCAAATCACCCTTAGTTCTTACTTATCTATTGTAAGATTCATTTCAGCCCAGCCAGTTTCCAACAGCCGCGAGCAGCTTTATTCAGAAGAAAAGTTCTGATAGATAAACCTCTGATAGTGAATCAGAGTCAGTTTGTGCGGGTTGTGACATTCAAATCAATTTTACAGCCGCTTTTTTCCACAAAGGAACCTTATGGAGGAAAGTCTGTTTGGCTACTTTGTGGTCCACTTCCGGGAGGCTTCAGGTGTTTTTTGAAATAGTTGCAAAAGGCTACTGTAGAAACATGGCGGCCAGAGAGCGACCGCGGCTTCTGTAGAAAGAAACAGCTCCTTCTAAGTAACAAAAACACAATTCCTATATTAAGGTGACTACACACAAATGAAAACATGCCTATCAATCTTATATTCAGTCTCTTCCAATAGACCCTCCTCAGTGGTACACACCTTTTAAAAAGCACGAACCGAGGAGCCGGTTCTGTTCTCCTCCAGTAGGATAAACAGCCTTTAAAAAGCTGCTCGGCGGTCAGTTTCCACAGTGTAACGTTGGACAGTAAAATGGCTGTGTGCTGGGCCGCTGGTGCTCCTCTACAGTTCATTGTCAGTCGGTGGGTGACGACTTGTTTTGCTGTTGGCTCCCTCTGAATCCTCCTCACACGTGAGTGCGCGGCGGGCGGAAGACTGGCGGAGGAGCCTCCCTCTCTCGGCCTTCAGGAGGGGCTGAAGGTGACTCTCCTCTCGGCTGGGATGCAGAGGGAGCTGCCGGGGGTCCGTCCGGCCCGCTATACACGCTGCTGCTCCGGGAATAGCGACACACTCCCGCGGGGGCTCTAAAGCTGCGCCGGAGTGCCTCTGCTCCTTCTTTTACAGAGGACACAGCGGGGTTTAAGGAAAGAGGGCGGGTAGGGGAGGTGGGGGGGGGGTCCCTCTCTGTCTGTCTGCGTCTGGCTGGGCTCCGGTGGTGGGTGTGCATGCATGTGTTCTGCACCGTACGGGCGGAAAAAGCGCCCAAGATCTGCGGGGATCATTTTTCCCATCAGTAAAGTGGCGCAGTCGGAGCCGGAGCGCCGGGAGAGCACGGAGGGGGCCGTGGACGGCAGCAGGATGGTGAGTGCTCAAATAGCGACAGTAATCTCAAGTGATGGTTGGGAAGAGGTCCGTGTTTAACGTAGCTCTGCACCAAAGCACAGCTTCTTGAAGCGATCCGATCAGGTGGCGCAAAGGGGACAAAAGGACAGACCTGCTGGGAATCCTCTTAAAGCCTAGAGTAGGGTTTGAGGCTTGCCTTCCTTAGAAGGTGATCTCGGTTTGTTTGTTTCTTAACAAACAGTCCGTGGTTGTTTATTTTCTGCAGACTGTCCAGGAATTCAACACCCTCGTCGCGCTGTACCGGGAGCAGGTCATATCCGTCGGGGAGATCTCCGCCGACTGTCCGTCCCTGCGGGCTCAGATGCACCACACACGGTCCAAAGGATGCTCCATGGCCCGGGCTGCACACCAGGACCTCGCCGTCATCTCTGTCTCAGGGTGAGAAGGAAACAAAGAGAGATTGTGAAAAATAAAAGGAACAACATTTTTGTCTCCATCAGTTTCTATTAAACATTCACCAGCGCCTCTGTGTTTGTCTCCAAGCATCTTTAACCCTGATGTTCCCCTCATTAGACAAACTGTTGATTCACACTGTTAGACAGCGGTGTATAGATCTGCTGGTTCCAGCTGTTCCTTTGGTGGAATACCAGTGATCCAATGAATGCATTTTATTTAGGCTATGGCACAAAGTTACCAAGTGACTGAGGGTGAAAATATGAATAATTAATAAATAATGAGATAAGACATGAAAAGTATGAAATTAAAGAGCTGAATAAACTAAATAAAAAAAACAAAGTAAGATATAACAGTTCAAATGGGCACAGTTGAAAAGGAGTGCACTGTTAACTAGGGGTGGAAGAAAATATAGAACAATATTGTATCGATTCTCAAAAACACCTTGACTTTTTTTAACCCCTAACCACAGATAGCAGTGTTGTAAACATAAACTGAGGCCTTTGTTAACTTATTTAACTACAATTTGATTCATTTGGGGGTGTCTGTGTTCTGTGACAGTTTTCCTAAAATTGGATTCTTGCCGTTACACCGCCCTGCTGTTAGCTGTCCATGGAGCCACAATTACAACTCACATTTTGAAACGAACAATAAATACAGAGTATGTAAGGCTGTATGATAATCTAAAAAGGATGAAGTAATTAGTTAAAGTGGGTGTTGTTGCTGTTTGGTAGTGCAGTACGTTTCAAATAAACCCTGCTAGTTTTAGTTGTAAGTTCATTTGTGATGAAGTGAAAGAGAAATAGAAAAGCCCAGTCTGCAGCAGGTTTTGGAACTTGTTCTTGGTTTAAAGTGCACATTCCCCTTCTCTGTTTGTCTGATTGTATCTCCTTCTCTCTCTTTTCCTTCCTCCCCATCATCCTCTCCTCTCACCCCTCCTCCTCCTCCTCCTCCTCCTCCCTCCTCTGCTGCAGTCCAGAGGACGGAGAGATCCACCCAGAGATCTGTCGGCTCTTCATCCAGCTGCAGTGCTGCCTGGAGATGTTTATAACGGAGATGCTCAAATCCATGTGCCTGCTGGGGGTGCTGCAGCTGCACAGAAAAAGTACCACCACCAAAAACAAAACATAAAAACAGTTATTCAAGTGAAGGAAGTTTATGATATTGTACCTCTACGCTTTAAATGGGGATGGCAAGAAAAGCATGCATGCCGGTATCTTTATGCGTGAATCATACATCAATAATACATGTTCCATGATGATGAAGCTACACAAACATAGAAATGCATGGCAAAAATAGCATATTGTCAACATTTAAGAGACACCCTTTAAGTGTCCCCTGTGACACCACAGTGGTTAAGGGTTTGGTTAGGCTAGTTTAGAATATAAATCGACTAATAAATGATAATGTATTGTTATAGATTAAGATACCTAGCAGTATATAAAATGAGCTCAGCCACATCCATACAATCAAAATATAGTTAAAATTCAAAGTAGCCATAAAACCTCTAATTATATATGACATATGCACATTATTCAGGCTGTTGGACGATATCTGAGGAGCTGAGAGTTCATATCACACTCAGCAGAGGGCAGTAGAGAGCTGTTAGTGTGGTCTACATCAGCAGTTCCCAGCCTTTTGTCAAAGTAAACTAAAAGCCCCTGACTAAGTGACATATTTTATAGATATTTCATATTATGTTTAATGCTGTATAGCTGTACAGCGCAAGAAATAAACTGTACAATGAACCCAAACAGTGAACACAATAACTGCAGGAAATTTGTGAAAAATCAGCAATTTGAGTGAATGTAGAGCAGATTATTACAGGTTTTTTATTTTGAATCAGTTTTTCTGATATTTTAGGGAACTTTTTTGTGAGATGAGCGAAGCGCTGTTACATAGGACTATTGTGTATATTTTAAAAGATTTTTTTCACAAAATCAAGAAGGTCTTTGTTGTTGTCCTGCAGGAACAGACTCTGAGCCGAAGGTGGACTTCAGGATGGATGAAAGCTCGGACATCCCCATCCTTGAAGACCGATCCTCTTCCCCCATCGACTTTCTACAGGAGCAGTGGCTGGTGGGAACCGATATTGAAAATATCGAGAGGTACACAGACTGCCCCTGCTCCTTTTAATGCGGCGTAACCTGTGTTTTTATACCGTTTGGAATTCAGAATAATTATTCCGAACTGCAAATAATCTTCTGTTACTTTGTTTTCACAGAGATATGCGAGAGATGCGAAACCTACTCAGCAAACTCAGGGATACGATGCCATTGCCACTGAAAAACCAAGGTACAGCCACACTTCTTTAGCCACATCCACAACAACCAATGAAATGAAGCTAAAAATACTAAATTAAAATCAAATATTCACAAACGTGCTCCCAACTCACAGACATGTACAACCTGTGGTAGATACTGCTGCATATTCAGGGTTCATGAATGGAAATGTCAGGAAGCAGTGACCCTGGATGTCTCTTTGGGATAGAAACAGAGCAGGGTGACACGATGAGGCCTGATTACAAAGTGTTTGTTTGTTTCAGATGACAGCAGCTTGTTGAATCTGACTCCACACCCACTGGTCAGACAGAGGAAGAGACGCTTCCCCGGTCTCTGCTGCATGGTGTCCGGCTGAGAGCCTGAAGGCAGCACAGTCCACTCACAAAGGAACGGATATTTATTTTATCATATTTTGTGATGTATATTAGAAAAAATATTCACGAATCCTCTTTCATTTTAAACTTTATTTAGTGTTTTCCCGCCTATTATCTGAAATTGTAATCTTGTCTGATTCGGTCTCATTTGTTGATCGGGCTTGGATCGAGTTTGGTTGTTTTCAAATTATTTATTAAGACATTTTTCAAGTTGATGGTACATTATCTACGGGAGCGTATTGCATTCACTTGGAAAAAAAACAAATTCCATTTTTTCTGAGTAATTTATTTTTTGGTTTGTTTTTCTGACTCATTTTTTTTTCCTGTTTTTCGGAGTAATTCTTTTCCTGTTTTTCGGAGTAATTTTTTTTCTAAATTTTCGAGATACTTCGAACTCCCGCGAGAACCTCCAACCTGCAAGTGACTCCCATGGACCTATGGTGACTCCTGCCCGCACATACATACCCCATCTTCAACTATCTACCATACCGGGTCAATTTTGCTATTTGTATATTGCTATGTCTAGCAGATCGGAATGGGCTTTTCTTCTGAACAACCGCAAAGTCCTCAAGTGCTGCGTAGAGTCGACAAACTAATGATAATACCATCTATATGACTTAAACACAGGACTATCTCCCAGTGTCTGAAACCCAGATCAAAGTAAAACTTGATTGAACTAAACAAGCCAGTTATGTTTGTTTCTGTTAAATCAAGCTCTCAATAAAGGAATTAATGCGTCTATTGTTTCAAATGCTCTCTAAACTCAGAAAAAAAAATTGTCCTAAAAACAGAAAGAAAAAGATTATTCAGAAAATCAGAAAAAAATTACCCCGAAAAACCAACCATAAAAATAAATTACTCTGAAAAACAGGAGAAAAAAACCCCCCAAAAAAAAAAAAAATCAATGTCCTGTGGAAAGAGAGAAATAGTGAAGCAAACAGTAATGGATAAAAGAAAAGAAAACAAGGCAAAAATATAGAGCTGGCTAGACAGGTCTTAAATTTGTCCCTTCGGTTCTGCTGGGTCAGACCTTAAAGACACAGGGACGGGCTGGGTTCGTGTTTCAGTTGCAGAGCTCTGTTTTGCTGGCTGGTTCTTTTTAAAGTGAGGCTTATTGACATTCTCTTTCTTTTTTTCTTCTGAATTCCGCAATTTCCCTCTTTAACTTTCTGTTTTGTGCCATTTTATATAATGAAAGAGTATAAAATGTACATATTCAGGCTATGCACTGGCATTTTGAGTTTTCAGCTGTCTCACTGTGCTTGTGTCACACCTCCATGTTTGAATGTGTCGCAGTGTGAGATGTTTTAGTCCCAACAACCTCCTGATGTATTTCATCATTCAGTAGAGACTCTTGCCAGGTGAGTCTCTACCTGGCTGTGTGGTGTGACACCTCGTAGACAAAGCAATTCATCTACACTGTTAACGGTGCATGTACTTAATTCGCCCTTCCAAAGTCCCGTCCCTTTTGGAACCAAAGTCACATTCCTCCTTTCCTGTAATTAGTTATGCTACGTGCTAGGCATGTCTGTGTTGAAACCACAACCACATTTTGAAGATGGTTACAAGATACAGTGTATAGTCACATCATAAGATAACTAATATTGGCCAAGCGCTGGCTAACTAGCTAGTTGCTGGCTAATTAGCTTCCATTTTGCTATCATTAGTTATCAGATGTAACTAGCTAGCTACTGAAACATAGATTAGCTAGCTGGTTAGCTAGTTTCTTGCTCTGTAGCAAAACACTTGCTAACTAACCACTTAACTGGCCAGCTAATGATTGATGTACATTAGAAAGCTAGTTAGCTAGCATTTTGCTAACATTAGCTAACCTAAGATGTGACTATATACTGTATAAGTCACCTTTACCATTAGTTTTAATCATCTTCAAAATGTGGTTGTCTTTTCAACATAGATTAGCCTAGCACGTAGCATATCTAAGTACAGGAAAGGAAGAAGTTGACCTGTTCTGAACAACGTTTGCTCAACTGTTATTGGAGCCCAGAGCAAAAAGGGGTGGGACTTATGAAGGGTCTATTGGCCCATATAATTACGTAATTTCTTTTTCTGTACAAAAAAAGTATTTTGAATTTATTCAACAGTGCGTGTGTAAAAGTAAACTTTATGCCAGATTAGAAAAGCTGTTACAAAGCTTTGCTAAAACTTGCCTTTTAGACATCTTAAGCAGATTGAGGGAGGATGATTTGTAATAATTTATGTGACCCAGCAACAATAAAAGGTAAAAACTAGTGACCAAAACGTTAGTCCATAGCAGGGAATCTGGAAAACTATTGGCTATATCTGGTATATACTATACAGTGTTTGCATGAAATTTGTAGGGATAGTCATAGTCCCCAGAGGATGAACGCTTATAACTTCACTCACATTAGCATAATCATCAGCCATAAACTACCATTTGTACCCAGAAAATACCAAAACATTAATATGAAATGTATCTAAAAATATTTCTCTGTGTGTCCGCAGGGTCTTAAAAAGTCTTAAAGCTGCAGTAGGTAACTTTTATATAAATTACTTTTTGTCAAATGCTATTAGAAGATGATTTTTTTCTTTTTTACAAATTATATGTGATAATGTCAAAATAGAGTAAAAGCTTCAGCTAATATGACAAAAAGTAAATTTTATAAAAGCTACAGCTTTAAAAATCATTCCAACTGGTCTTAAGTTAATATTATAAAGTTTCATTTTTCAGTCTATATTTTAAATGTGTTTCGGGGAATTTTTTTTAATAGTTTTGCTCTCACAGCTACAACATGAAAATGAAATAAAACCAATACCAGTTTTTCTTAACATCTTTCATACCTTTTTTAAGTCAGTGTGGACATAAAATAGGTCCTTAAATTGCATTTATAAAGTCCAAGTTGGAACCTGCAGAAACCCTGTTCCCTGTGACTTTATTAGTATAATAAGAAGATTTATTTTCCTGTAAAATTCCTGATATTACGGTTGCTCTAATGCTCCTTTATAAAGGATAGCTACTTCATCAGTGTTGTTAATTTCCCCGACACTTTAATATTTTCAGTTGTAATGACCATTTCAGGCTCTAGGGTAAACTAGCAGGGCTTTTAGTCTTGTTTTGTATGAATGTGCAGCGTGTCATTAGCAGTCTTCCCTGAAAAATATTTTGTTTTACTTTCAGCTTCAGTTTCCCATCACAAGGGCTTTGCAGATGCTCCGCATATGGAAACAGAGGAATTGAAAAACCCACACAAATTAAAAACTCAAATTGAAATCCACTCATAAAGTCTTAATCTGAAGAATTCTACTACAGCCATTTTCCCATCGACATGTCAGTGCAATGTAATGTGTAAATTTGTGTTTGTGAACTTTTTTTTAATTATTTAATGTAATCTAAAGTGTTGATGTCTAAATTGCAAAATTCTTTGTTTTGGCATGTATATGACTAAGAGTAGGCCATGTGTAGTTAGTGTGTCCTGCAATGTAGAGAACCCACAGCTAAACCAATGTACAGCTTAGGACATTTTATAACGTGAATAAAGTTTTGTATACAAATAAGATGATATTCCTTTTTTTATCTTAGAGGAATAGTTCAACATTTACAGTAATTTGCTTAAGAGGAGAGGATAAATTTTACTCTATAAGTATGTAACATGGCCCCTACAAGGAACATAATTTTGTGTTGATTCTGGCGCCCCCTGTGGATGGATGATAGGGTTTCCTTTGTTTCGTTTCATTGATTTCAAGCGGAATCCATCCGAATCCGATCTGGTTGCAGGCCTTAAAAATAACTACAGAAATAGCCAGTGTTTTTACTGATGGCTTTGTTTGTTTATGTAGGTCATATAGAGGGATCAGTATTAATGGTTTCATAACCAGTTAAAAACTCCTTGTAGTACATAAAAACACAAAATAGAAAAACATAAAAAATGATGTTCTTTTTAAATAATTATGTTCAACAAATGTACTACATTGAGTTAGGGGAATTTGCTTTTCCTCCACTATCAAAGGTATTTTTTCCTGAATAAGAAAAGCAACAAACCCAAAAATGGCACCAAAAACATAACCGACTTTGGCAGAGGTAATACACGTAATATATGAAAATAAGTTCTAGTTATTCACTTAGCAGTTCTTCACACATTTCTCTATATACACAGTTTTACACATTGGCTGAAATCACTTTTGTGCCTTTTACAACACGGAGCAGTTGCAATGGTGTTGCAAAAGTTTTCTCCCTCTCAGTATCTCCAACTGTCAAGTCTCAAACACAAAACATCTGGTTTACGTCTCTGCAGCCAGGAATGTCCAGAGCTTTACTTCCCGTAACAATGAGGGACAAGAGGGTTATGTAAGAACCTTATGTGTTTTTCTTTTCTGTGTTTTAGGATTATTAAGAAAGCATAATTTTTAGTTTTGAGATTGGGCAATACAAGTTTAAACCTCCCCCAAAACAACTGGATTCCCATGATAAATAAAACAGGGGGAGGTTTTATATTGCTGCTGGCCCCACAGACACAAACCAGTCAGATTCAGCTCTGCCTGCAGTGCAGAGTCAACTTAGTGAGAAGACTTCTTTTGTCCAAATATACAGCCAAACACGGGAGCGAAAATAAAGCATATGCTCTAATATCTGCTGAAGAGGACGCCAGTATAAGCGGTGAGTCAGATTTTGCTTTCTTAAAACATGTTGACTGAACTGAATTAAATATTGCAGGAATAAAAACTGAATTAACTTTTTTCATTTAATATTCAAACCTGCACAATGATGTTTTGATGCTTTGTATAATTTTAAAAGTGAAATCACTCTATTTATGAAATGTGCTATGTCCTACCAAAACTTACCCTGCCTGACTAAAAGACATTTTATGTGCATCAAAAATATATTTAGTCTCAATGTAAAGTGTGTAGTAGCTATTGCATAAAAACATTTGGAAAAGCTGCCCTGAGTAGAGTACAGCTAATGGATATCTCATAAATATTGTTTGATTTTATAGTGCTAATGCAAAATACAATAAATGATGTGACTAAATGACTTAATGATGGTCTGGTCATCAAATTATTTTCAGAGGAGGTGAAACCAGTTTGAACTGCCCTCATGGCTCCTTCCAGCCGCTTGGTCCTGCTTCTACAGCTCCTTGGCTACATATCAGCTGGTCTGGCCTGTTACTGTGAACGGTTCTCCTGGGGACCCTGGTCTGCCTGCTCCAGGACCTGCAACCACGGTACACAGTACAAGGACAGGTGAGATAGCACTGATACAAGTCAGACATAGAGTATGACATTTTCATTCTTACGTATTTCAAAAACTGAAACTGCTGTGAAAGAAGAGCCAAAAAGATTGACCAAGATCTGTTTCCTCTGCTGTTGTTGTGAAATACAAATGCCTAATGCAGACGAGGCCAACAGCTGCTCTAAGTAAAATTAACTTTCATACTTTTTCGACAGGATATTTCATAAAGATGAATATTTCTGGCAGAAAAGCTGTGAAAATCTGTGTCCGAAACGAGAATGGAGAGCATGTAACGAGCAGAGCTGTCCAATCAACTGCCTGCTGGCAGAGTTTGGGCCTTGGTCTGACTGCTCACCCTGCGCCAAGAAACAGGCAAGAAACACAAATCACACTGCAAAAACCTGGCATATTCTTATGCTGTGTCTGTAAGTGTATTTAGATTGGAAAAGAGACTAAATGAAATATACATACAGCAGTTATTTGCTGTTGATGGACACAACTGTGCAGTGCACACATAGAGGAGCTGTTCACAGCAAGGGAATATTATTAGATAAAATCATTTGCAGATGGTGCTCAACAGCTCCAGGAATATCTTACCTAAATATTTAATCTTTCCACTAATCTACCATTTTCCAGCTGTAGATTATTTAGCTTTATTTTTCACTTTGATGAATGTTTATTGATCATGTATTGTGGAATTTTCAGTTGGTACAGAATTGTAGAGTACATTGATCTCTTGAATACTTACTGCAAAAATGTTAAGACTGTGTGGATATATTGAGAAAAGGGTTAGGGTTACAGGAATACGATTCTTGATTTAATTTGCAGTCATTCTTACCGGTATTGGTAAATTTAATGATACAGAAACAACCAGGTGTCCAGACACTTTAGAACTGGACCCTCTCTGTCTCTGACTTAAACGACCAGTGTGTAGGATTGAGTGGCATCAAGAGATGAAGTTGCAGATTGCGACCAACTGAATACGGCTCACCTTCCACGTGTGTAAGAGAAACTACAGTGGCTGTGAAAACCCTGGTGTCCCCATGTTTGAAAAAAACACTGCAAAAGTGTCCTCTTGGATGCCCGTGTGCTAGATAAAACATGACTGTGGACAAAATGTAATAGGGTGCTAATCCTAACCTTGACTAAGCTGTTCCCCCATAAATGCATCACAACTTTCTGCGCCCCTTCAAACAGTCCGCCATTGTGTAGAAACATGGCGGTTCAAAATGGCAGACTACTTAGAAGAGGACCCACTCCCTCTGTAGATAAAAACAGCTCATTCTGAGGTAACAAAAACAAAGCGATTCTTATTTTCAGGTGATTATACACTAATGAAAACATAGCTATGAATATTATATTCCATTTCTGCCAACAGATCCTAAATGTTCCACACTGGACCTTTAATTCGATACAACTTTACTGAAATGTAAATATACATAAAAAAGAGTAAATAAATAGTACACTGATTTTAAAGTAGTGATATACAGTACATGGAAAGACAAAAGTAGTTACTGCTACCAAGGGCCATAGAACTTTAGAAATACTGAGGTCATAGACCAGATTCCTCCAGAGTAGTTTTCTAACTGCTAAATTTTTATAGCTGCCTGTTTCAATTGATGATCACTAAGTTAGTGTTCAGTGTTTTTCTTAAATAAATCAAAATCTCCCTCACATGTCGTTATCCCAGTTGCGGACGAGGTCTGTCCAGAGGCCGTCCCAGTTTGGTGGATCAGCCTGCAGTGAGGAGCTGACAGAGGAGAGGATCTGTTTCCCCTCCACTGAGTGCAAGTTACTACCCATCGACTGCAAAGACAACTTCAAGTGTGATAACGGTAATTAGCGATTTTACATAACTTATAGAATAACTATGCAATCCTCTTAATACTGTTTTATTTCAGACCAACTTCTTTAATTGCTGATCTGCTGTCACAACACAAACACAAACATTCCAACATCCTTTCTGCTGCAGGACGCTGCATCAACTCGGTGTTAACATGCAACAGACAGAACGACTGTGGAGATAACTCTGACGAGAGAAACTGTGTCGAGAGAGACTTGAAAACTGTGTGTCCAGCCGAGAAGAGAGTGGCCCCTGGGGCTGATCTGCTGCAAAATGGGTAAGTTAAAGGTCAAAAGGTCACTGCTGACTTTACAACGTCGGCCCACTACTCCCTGCTGTGTTCAATAAATTACATTCTTTTCTGCCAAGTGCTCTGCTGTCATTTCATTTCTATTAGTTTGTCTTGTCACTGCTGCAAAGACAAAAATACAGTATATTTGTACTTATTAGAGCCTGAAGCCAAACACTTAAAAAACAATAAAAATCTATATATCTTCCAAATTTTGTTTACAATATAAATATTTTGTGTTAAAGATATGTTTCATATCAGTCAGTGGTTTGCTGATTCCATTGTGCTGCCATGAAAATTTTACTTGAAATGAAACTTTTTTTCGGCTCTTGAGCTGTTACAGGTGAACAATTTCCTTATTTCTTTAAGATTGTAAATTCTGAATGGTAAACATCACTTAATTTAGATAATTTAAATATTATTATAAATATAAAATTATAAATATACACACATAAAACAAACAATATTAAACATGAATATCTTATGTATTCAATTCAAAAGTATCGCTCCTGTTTACTGCTCAACAATTGATCCCATCTAATATCAGTCTGTAGATGAATCTTTGGGCTTTAGTGCCTACTTTAAAGATAATTCAATGAGATTTGACTTTTCACTGATGTGTGTTTGAAGGTACGATGCCATGGCAGAGGAGTCTAGGGGAGAGGTACTGGACAACATGTTTATGGGGGAAATTTGCAACTTGAGGAGGCCTCAGAGTACGCTGGTCTACCACCGAGTCCCTCACAACTTTGAGTCATTCAACATTACGGTAGTATTATTAATATTTAATTGTACAGCCCTTCTGTGACGCTAGCCCAGTTCCAGACTTCCAGATTGCTCACTGACAGCTGTTTCCGCAGATGGAGAATCGAGTGACCAATCAGAGCTTTGTAGGCAGGATTAAAATTGGGGATGTCATCTTTGTGGGTAAAAGTCAGAGTAATAGTGACAGAAGAATGGCATTTCACTCATGTTATCCTGGCTCCTCAAGGGTAACGCACGCTATCAGAGCCAGATGATGACAAAAAGGTAGACAACCCAAGTCAGAATACTGACACACTAGAAAAGCTCCTCAGATACAAATGGCTATAACTATGACCGTCATTAACACACACACACTGAAAATTATTTTTTTTCCTTTAAATTGATTTGTGTTATGAACATCAGAAAAATCTCCTAGTATCTTTTATTTACTTATTAAGTGTAATAAGCTACTTAGATAGCGTGAAAAGGGACTTTTTCTTTCATTCCAAGGACTGAAAATAACAACTCTTATACTAGCATCTTTGATTTTAACATAGTAATTTGGAAAATGTCCATCAGTGGTTTACAGAGAATCTTTTTTCAGCTTTAGCTTTACCACCACAGATAAATACTTCAGGAAAAGTACAGTTATTGTTCTTGTTGTTATTGATTTTAAATTACAGATGTGGTTGTGGTTTTAAAGGTTGGAGTGGTGGAGGACTTCAGCTACAGGCCCCAGCCGCTGCACACTGAGATTGTCGACCCCAGGGTAAAGGACCCTGTGGTCACTTCATCTGGAAGCGTCAATGCCAACAGCCTCTTCTTCTTCCCTGTGTTTTTCTTCTCTGGCTCATCTAGGACGCAATTCATGTCTAACACCGAGGCTTTTAAAGCATCAAAGAAAATGGTGCGTAACACGTACACACATTTGTAGGGACATAACATAACATAAAGACGTGATGGCCAGGCAAAATGTCCCCATTTTTCAAAGAATGTTCCACTCTCAAGTTCTGAAACATGGTCCCCACAAGGTAGAAAGGCAACACACACACATCCATGTATCTGTTTACATCGCTGGTTGCAGCTATACTTTAATTAATGAATTAATCTTTTAATTTTAAAACTTTTTAGTCATTTTCTATATTTCCTTTTATAGGACTCCACGTTCTTCCGGGTGCACCAGCTTCTGCCTGTGTCCAAGTTTAAGTTGAAGGACCCGGAGGACCTTGTCCTGTCACTGCCTTTCCTCCAGTTCCTTCACGCTCTTCCTCTCGAGTACAACTACGCCCTCTACAGGGACATCTTCAAGCGCTTTGGGACGCACTACTACAGCTCAGGCAGACTGGGAGGCCACTATGACCTGCTGTACCAGTACAACCGAGAGGAAATCAAAAGTTCAGGTACAACAGCAGGTCAGGTGTTCAGAATGACACCCTGGGCTGCAGTGGTAACCCAGAAGTCTATAGACAAACTGAGATCAAGTGTAGGGTTCAGTATAAGTATACTTAAAAGAATAGGTTGGATGATGTATTGTCCAACTACACCCAAAAAAGGCAGAAGTGTTTATTTACTGAATGCCCATATTGCTCCTCACTACCTCCCTTACCTCTTTCCAAGAATTATGTGTCTTTAACAACTTGACAAAATGCAGGTCATTCTGGTTGAACATGGCTACAACACAATGCAGTATCATCCAGCAAGACACTGCTATGCCCAATCAAATATGTGCGAGTGCACATTGCTAGTAGATTACATCATGTTACTGTTTAGCTTGTGATCTAAACTTCTGGATGTAGGAATGAGTCCTAAAACCCTGAAATGAGTTAACGTTTTTGCACCTCCGGTTTCTTTCCCTCGAAGTCTAGCTGGTTATATCAGAAGCGCATTTCTCTGTGCTGTTAACAAGCAATTCTGCTCATTTCTTATCACACATAATGCAGATCTTTAGAATAACCTCATGAATTATGTGTTCTTGGATAAGTCCTTCCTTAGGAAGGAATGGATAACTGGATACGACATGGAGGCCAGAACCAGTTCTAGTTGGCAATTGCCTCCACAAATTAATTCCTGACCTCGCTGGGCATTATCCCTTACATCATGTTCTGATTTCAGTTCCCTTGTTTCTGCATTGTGGTGCTCTACACTCTCCCTCTCCAACAGATGAAACAGTAGAGCATGTCAAAGGCTGCCTAAATCGAGAGACCACCTGGACCATCATCCTCTACACCGAACACAGCAGAGTATCTCGATGCGATGACAACAAGATGACTAAGAAATATGAAGGTTTTTACCAAAATGTGCCAGGAAGCACACATTATTTATTACTACTCTGCTATTCATGGCTTACTCACTATGAAAAGACCACTGATCTTATTATCTCTATGATCTTTCCTTCATTCATTCCTTTTGTCCAGGCTCGTTCATTCAGGCAGCAGAAAAGTCTTTCTCTTTGGTCAAAGGAGGTCGAACCAGAGAGGCAGCAGCTTTGGCCTGGGAGAGGCAGGGCTCAGCTCCGGACCAAACAACCTTCAAGAACTGGGCCAAGTCTGTACTTGACAATCCTGCTATAGTCGAGAGCAAGGTTAAAAAAGGACCACTTAAATGTCTTAAAGGTAGGGTCAGTCGATCTGGAGAAAGATAGCTGATTGTTGAATCTCATTCCCAGGTTGTCAAATACCTGTGCTTTGCTTTGGGTTATGGTAAACAGGAAACAAACAAAGTGGCTTGGAGCGAGCCACACAACCCAACAGATTGTGGTTATATTCAGAGTTTGTCAGATACCGAAGCCTTGGGTTGATGACCTGGAAATATGACTCAGCAATTAACTATTCTCCAGAATGACTGACCCCACCTTTGAATCCAGCCGAAAATTCAAGAAGAACAACTATAAAAAAACAAAGTTATATGTCTACAAAAAGCAGATGTTGCATTCATGTATATGTGTGTTTATCCAGGGGCTTTCCATCATAGATCTGGTTCGGGGGATCCCATGTGCTGTCACAAAGAGGAGACACCTGAGGAAGGCCCTGCTGCAATACTCAGATGAGTTTGATGCCTGCAAGTGTGCTCCCTGCCCCAACAACGCCAGACAAATTCTCTCTGGCACAGAGTGCAAGTGTGTTTGCCAAACCGGAACATTTGGCACTAACTGTGAACAACGAGCTCCTGACTACACTTCAGGTACAGCAGGACCGCTGCAAAATAGAGTATACTTGGCGTTAAAGTTAAGTTGTGAGGACACTGTTGCTGAAGTGAGAAGAGGATAGATAACAAGAGTAGTGTGTTGCAGTGGAAGTATTGTTCCTCATTCTAAATTCAGATTACCTCTGTAAGTCTTCTAGATAATTTAGCAATACCGAATTATTCAAACCCACTCCTGAAGGCAACATGAATGTCAATGCATGGCAATCATTCTAAAAGTTTTGTAACATTTCACTCAAGGCCAAAAATATCAACTTCATGATGGTGATTGAGGAGAATGTAGAGGATCACCAAAGTCAAATTCATCCTCTGGCAACCATAAATGTCTGCACAAACTTTAATGGCAAACCACTGAATAGTTGTAAAGACATTTCACTCTGTACCATTTAGAAACCAATCAAACAGACCTACATTGTCATCATGTTTCCATCCCACCACCATGACTTAAAGGTTCAAGCTTTTGGCCATTGATGGAAGTGCGTGCAATAGAATTTTAAGCTTTGCGATTTAATCATTCTTCACGAATTTTACCCTGGGAGTTATAGTTGACTTTCTCTACGACTTCTATGAGCATAATGTGGTTGCTCATCTTTTGTACTGATGAGTCAACCATAAGAGTTTCATGTCCATTCAAGCCTTAAAGTGCTTCAGCCGTCACCAATACTATCTATAAAGGAAAGGAACAGGACTTTCACTGCAGGAACAAGGGGTGCCTGAAATAACTCTAATGAAAAAAATGGCATTAGGAACTGGAAATCAGTTTACCATTTACCACTGGCAGTGTTGCTTTCTTATTGTGTGCACCAGCTTTGGCACATTCTCTGTGGATTAGTTTCTACATACCACCCATCCACACCTGCATAAGCACTTTAGTTTTGGCCTGTGTTGGAAATATATTTTTTCCGTCCCTATGTTTTTCCTACACTTCCCATGACCTTTCTTCAAGTATCTCCCTCAGGATAAAAGTCATATTCTTAGCTCCACTACTGGTGGAAATATTCTAAAACTCGCAGATTCCTCTGTCCTCTGATCCAACACTATTGTGGGATTTGAAGAACGCTGAAGCCTGTAGGGGCTGCCAGAAGTACTTTTACACTTTAAGGCATAGACAGAATGCCACACTGTAATGGCCTGCATACTGATTCTAACCAGGATTGATTATGTTCACAACACAAATGTGGTTTGGTGTCTGTTCAAATACATAGACAAAGTGGATGGTTACTGGAGCTGCTGGGGCCCATGGAGTCACTGTGCAATCACAATGAAGAGACATCGAACCAGGCAGTGTAATAATCCTGCCCCCCTCAGAGGAGGCGAACCCTGCAAGGGCCCTGCCAGACATGAGGAACAGTGTCACATCTCCATCTTTGAAAGGTATGTAAGGTTGCTTTAGACATCTTGACACTTGGTACATGGTACTGGTGAAAATCATTCTGATTAGAGATTCCCTCTTAACTGGACGCTAAACAAACTGATCCGATAAGATGTTACTGGATAAGGACCAGTGTGGATTTAGTTGCATCTTGTGGTGAAGTTGCAGATTACCAACCAACTGAATACCGCTCACCTTAGTGTGTAGGGATACTTAGGTCACTGCCAATGGAGCCACTGTTTTGTCGTCCATTCTGGGCTACTGTAGAAACATGGTGGACCCTGTAGAAGAGGACCCGCTCCCTCTGTAGATAAAAAAAGCTCAGTCTAAGGTACCAAAAACACAACTATTCTTATATTCAGGTGATTATACACTAATGGAAACATACCTATTTATATTATATTCCATTTCTGCCAATATATCCTCCTAAATGTTACAGACTGGACCTTTAATCAGAATATAACTTTTGTGTCATGCGTTGTGTCAGATCTCGGAAATATAACAAAGACAAACTGGTTCTGCCTCACTCACATCACTTAATGTTACTGCTAATGTGAGGCTATTTTATTGAGTTGTTAGTGACATTTTCTGAGTACATTTAAGTTCTACTTCTCTGATAAGCAGTCACGCAGTGGAAATGAAATGTAAAGGGCCAATAATTTGGAAGGTAAAAATAGAAGGAGTGGATTTATAATGTCATTAACAATCTTTTTTTAATGGTCTACTGTGTAACATTTAAGATGCTCTATTGTCAGAAATGAAATATTATATTCATAGGTATGTTTTCATAATTAGAATTGTTGTATTTTCGTTACCTTAGAATGAGCTGTTTTTATATACACGTGGGTTGCCTTCCATGGAGTCCACCATGTTAGTTGCCCTGCTGCTTATATAGTAATTTCAACTCAAATTTATTAAATGTCAAGGATGTGTTCTGTCTTGGTACAGTAACTTTGGATTTAGTGTGTGTTCTGGTTCATGATTACGTGTCCAGACAGGAGACCTGTGACAATGATAACGACTTCACTGTGGGCTGGAGGGACGAGCTGCCTCCTGGTGTGCAGGGCTGTCTGAGGCCACAGAATCCCGCCAACAGCGTCCTCAGGGTAAACACTAACTCTCCAGCCTGCAGTTAGTGATTGAAATGTATGAGAGAGAGAGAGACAGAGAGAGAGAGAAAGTTCACAGCTTATTGCTCTGATGGAAGTGTCCACTAACAAAAAGCCAAAATAGAGAAAACTCACTTCTCTAGTCTTTTTTATGTGGGAACTCGTTACTGCCAGGAAAATAAATATAGGCTATCCATGAAAATCTAAGAATGAAAAAAGTATAAATATTCATGACTATCTCTTTATAGGTAATACTTTACTCTTCTCTCACGTTCACTCAACTCAGAACATTTAATAAAGGCCTTTTTGTTTTAAAGCATACCAATAATGTATTTGAGTGTTTTGACATTGAAACCCATTTGTACACTTTCTTGCAAGTGCTACAAAAAAAATAAAAAATTACAGAAGATTACAGAACCTGCTCTGTAGGCACCTCGTTGGCTATTTGCGGGCTACCAGGTGTCCTTGGGCTCCATGTTGGAGACCCCTGATCTATAACCAGCCTATAAACATTAAGTGTTTATCAATGTGCAGTATTTTGAACAATTTGAACTTCTCCTATGAAGGCTTTTACACTGGACAAAAAGGACCTGTATCCGGAACCATCCAATGGTATACAAGTTTCTTCAAGATCTGTATATCTTTCAAAATACAATATGTCAAAAGATCCAGTCTGTAATCTTCTGCACACAGACTGTCTGTATACAAACGTATCACCGCCTTAGACAGTGACGTATTTTTGTGCATTGATTTCAGTTTATCTATATTTCATTATAACACAGCTGTGTTATATTGTCATTCATAATCTGTTTATATTCTAACATCCAGTTACAGTGTCGACCACTTCATAGAAAGTGGACTTTTTTTTATCCGTAAGCAGCCCTGAATATCTCTTTGGAAGTTCAGGTTAACAGCTGTTGGCAGAAATGTGCAGGTAGTGCTGAAAACCCCCAACCCCTGGATCTAGGGAAAGCTTTGCTTGAGGAGTTAAGAAGAGCAATCTGATCTCTTTTACATTATAGTGTATTATAAACCATCTATTAGATGTTTCTATACTGCTTATAAATTCTTAATGGGGGGTTAAAGGTATATAATATCTAGGGGATCTATAGATATATAGATATGGAATATAATATTCATAGGTATGGTATAAACACAGACAGAAGGGTTTATATTTGTCTCCTTAGTAACTTTTCTTGTATTTATTAACGTCCTCCTGCAGAAAGGGAAGCAGTATTATAACTTTGGTGAGGATGAGGAGTTCCAGTGCTACAGTGGATTTGAACTGGACGGTTTTCAGTTCATCAATTGTCTTCCTGATGGGACGTGGAGTCAGCCAAATGGAAGATGCATCAGTAAGCCTGTTTTCTTCATCACTCATTCTCCACAAACACAAGTAGCTGTTATCTTAAATATTTCTGCGACTGATATCTATGTCAGGTTAAAATCTGTCCTCCTGTGCCTTTAGTGAGACGGTGCCTTCCTCCTGAAATCCCTGATGGTATGAAGCTGTTACCCTACAAAGAACAGTACAAAGTCAGGGAATCAGTGAGCCTGAACTGTGACGAGACGGGCCTGGTGCTGTCTTCACAAAACTTCTACAAGTGCAGCGACAGTTTGACCTGGGAGCCTCCAATACCTGCTGACCTACAGTGCATTAATGGTATAGTAGATTGCTCTAGCAGTCATGGGAAAATAAACTTTGCACATCCAGTAGTACATTTCGGTGTGTCACAGAGGAAATCTTAAAGACAAGTAGATTCCAATGGTCCAAATGCCTCTACAGTTCCAAGTCACTGTGAATCTCCAGACACTTAACTGTCCAAAGCTGCGTCCACCTTTTAGTGACCAAATCAATTTGATTGGATTAAATCTCTCTTGATTATTGAATGAATTATTATATTTTGTTTCACTCAGAAAAATAACATTACAGAAGCACTCTAACTGCCATTCCATTGAGCCTTTAAGATGTGATATCACTAAAAAATTTTCACAAGGTCTCTCCAGTAAGACATGTATAGTGCTGCACTCAATTGTTCACATGAAGTGACAGAAGTAGCGAAACAAAGCAAGAGAGAGAAGTCGGATCATTATTTTTGGGAAATTACAGAAATGGTCATAAAGAGCTCCCATAAACGTTTATTTCAAACTTGCAAAATTGCAAAGGTGCTTGTTACTGTCCCCTGTGGCCTGAGATCAGAAAACAACCACTGAAACTACATTAGGTGAAAACTGCAGTTGTAGTGGGTGTTTTCCCCCGAAGGGCACAAGTGACAGCAGTGAGCTTGTTCCACACTCCAAAAAAAATGAAGACAAGACAAAAACCTGAGATTTATACTTCATCATCAGTGTTTCTTAACACCATGTTTTGCTCTTACGAGAGAGATAAGAAGGCTTTAAGGATGAGGACCAATTGGTTGGTTTGGAAAATGCACATCTGGTTCCCCTATTTCTGATAAGGAGCAGCACATAGCCATTTCCCATTAAAATAAGTTTTTCAATGGAAGCGTACAGGACGGTCCCAAATGGGCCTATGTTTTGTATGAAACATACAGCAAAGGTGTTTCTGTGTATTTCCTATATGTAGAGAACACGTTTGTTCCTGAGGGACAGTGCCGTCCAGGAGAGAGGCTACAGAACTCTCAGTGTGTCTGTATTCAACGGGAGAGCTGCCTGTAAGTTCTTATGAATGACTTTATTGTCGCTTTTCTTATTATCATTACATTTAAAAAAAAGTGAAGTTCTTATGTGAAGCACTTTCAGTTGCATTGTATCCATTAATTGTGGTATATAAAAAAAACTGTTTAATTTAAGTGAACTTAACGGAATACATTAGTTCTATTATTTTTACCAGCAGATGACTAACCTCTGTGTGTGTGTGTGTGTGTGTGTGTGTGTGTGTGTGTGTGTGTGTGTGTGTGTGTGTGTGTGTGTGTGTGTGTGCGTGCAGTTCACAGCCGGAGAGTCTCTGTATCCTGAACATAGACGTCGGTGTCACCATGTCAATGTCCCTCTGCTCCTTCCTTGCCGGCCGTTGCCACAATGATCCGCTCTTCTTTGTCAGCGAGGGCGTATGCGAGGAGGACAATTCAGCCCAACTGGAGTGGGCCAAGTTCAGAGCCCAAATGTCCTCTAAGAGCTCTGTGCAGGTGCCCTGCGAACATGACACCTGTTTTGAATGGGAGACCTGCTCTGGTGAGTTTGTCTGACATTTAACCATTTTTACATTCAGTTTGTTGTTTGATGTGGTTTAGCTTTAATGATTTAGTGCCTGTATAAAATATTTATTTTTTACTACCTGGGACTTATTTTTGCTGTTATTCTAATAGATTATGATAAGACTTTACTTCTCAGTTCAACCTCCTGAAAAGTGATTTACCCTTTAAAGTAAAAGGTTTATGGCTGCATCATTATAGGCTATAATTATAAAAATATTTCTCTAAATTTCAGTGACATATTTGGTATTTGTGGAACTTGTGGACAGATAGTGGAATCAATAGGAGATGGGAGTAGAGGACTTTAATTGCTGAAGACAGACAGATCTAGAGTTAAACCATATTATCTACATCATGTGAAAGCTTAAGTGAATATACTTTAAGGGGATAGTTTGACAATTTCGGAAATCTCAATTCTTGCTGAGAGTCAGACGAGAAGATCAGTACCACTCTCCAATCTGTCCATATAAAGCTTCAGCCAGGACTTGGTTAGCTCAGCTCAGCACAAAGAAGTGGGCGCAGTCACGCGATTATTTAGTATATGATATGTATAATTTCTAATCGATTATCAGTGTGTTTTCTTTCCAAATTCATGCCTCATGGAAAAAATAGATCAGATCCCAGAATGAACGTTCCAGAGCACGAGCCAATCACGGAGCTCTATGCTACAACGCACGCTGTGTGAACAGACCAACATTGGCGCCTAAAGGAAGCAGGCAGTCAGCCTTTTATCAGTTTGTCCCAGTGGCCACTCTTGGCATATGCACTCAACGAGCAATTAGTTTGGAGTTTGATATTCAGTTCTGATAATACATTTGTGGACTGGCCAAGGTTAGCATATGCTAAGCTAAGCTGTAGATTTTTATTGTACGGACATATTTGTGAAAGGTATCAATCTTCTAATCTAAGGCTCCAATAATATGGGTAAAATGAGTCTTTCTGAGCACTTGTATTGACTCAATATTTTAAATTGTGCTTAGCAAAATCATCCTGTTGTTGAAGAATCAGATTGTACAAAAAAATCCAAATGTTCCTTTACATTCTGAGAGTCCCATGATGATTTGCAGGAATGTCTCACTGCAATTATGTTGAAGTCGTCATCACTTTACTCTTCGGTGGTTGTATTTTGAGCTTACTGCTGCTCAAATGAATTCTTGATTCATCACATATCATTTTTAAAACTTCATTAGGCAACATAAAGAACACAAATTAGGTTGAATATTTGAAGACTTAACATATTGCATCAATTTATTTTTCTCTCATCTGTCCTCAGCATCGAAGAAGTGTGAGTGCAAAGCTGCTCGGGACTGCCCCAGATCTGAAGAGCGCATGTTCTGTGTGAAGCTGACCAGGAACCAGAGTACTCGTAGCATGAACCTTTGTTCTATGGCCGCCCTTAAATGTGCTAGTTATCAGTTTGAGATTCTCAATGAAGGCGTCTGTGAGTCCAGATGATCCCCCAAAAGCTTTTTCTCCGAATTCATCCAACAATACTATGTTTAAAATAATATTCAGCAGTCAGCCAGTTTAATTACAGCCAGTGTGAAATATTTACACATGCTTAATGTGCTTCACATGTAATAATAAAAACATAAAATCATAACATTGTCTGTTCTTTTATTTATTAGGGAAGTTTTCACTGCACCTCTGGTTCACCTTTTAGGAATGTAAGTCACAGTATCTAGTATATACATTTTTCAAACTTGAATTTGTATTATTTTATTTACAAATAAATAAAAGAATACATAATCCTTCCTTTTATTAGTTATGGCGATTCACTATCACTACACAGCATCCAAGTTTCACATCAACAATGACCTGTGCACCGCAGGCTGGGTGAGTCATTGGACTCATTTGAATAAATGCTTCCTTGTGTTGCTCAGCTTGAATTATTCTATACCACAACATGGTTGTCAGCAATATGCAGATAATTCTATACAGGATTTGGAAGATAAGAAAATATTGGGCTCTGAAATTAATTGAAATTCTGCGTTATGGCTGATTATGATGGGGCATTCCTGCATTGTAGCGCTAACGTTGACATTTGAATTCCAAATTTGAATGCTGCACAGGTCTATAAAACTGGTGCCCAGCCTTTTTCTTTAAAGGAATCCTTTTCCATTTTTGAGTTAACTCACAGCCCCTGACTAAATGTCACATTTTATGGATATTTCATATTATATTCGACGCATAACAATAACAGTACAGAACAACTGATAAACAGTACAATGAACCCAAATACTGAATGCAATAGCTGCAAGTTTGTGTAAAACGAGCGATTTGGATGAATTTTGAGCAGATCTATCCTGTGAATACTACATCAGAAATGAGTTTTCCTGATATTTGTAGTAAATGTAGATATACAATTCTCTGTCTGTATTATGTATTTTCATAATTCAATCATACTTAATAGAATATTTTTTTTCTTCTCCCTGACCCTCTTGTTCTATTAGCTATCTTTGTTGTTTTAACTGAATGCTTTTCTAATGCAGGACGATGCTGTTTAGTAGGAAGTGAAGGCTCTGTGAATATAGCGCGTGTTCAGGTTTATATCTTAAATAATAATCTAAACTTTAAATATAACAATTCAATTTAGCTGTCTTCGCAGAAATTAATGAAATACTGAGATATAGGCATATTTTCCTTAAAGTCAAGAAATCCTTGCGACCCCCCGTGAAGCTTTGGCGACCACTAGTGGGGGTCCCGACCCCCAGGCTGGGAACCACTGCTATAAAAACATAACAGCTGGGCTACATCCCTGTCTCTGCCTGTCTCCTCTGCTCTCTGATAAATGCATAAAGAGAGACATTTTTGACTCTATAATGAATGTAAAGTATCTTAAAATAAACATATTTATTTTTTAATTACTGGTAAGTATGAATCTGATGGGAGACCAAGTATTTAGAGAATGTACCCCTTCCAATATCTTATATGTTAACAAAATCAAAATGATAAAAGTGTATTCTGAAAAGTGTTTTTCTTATTAACGTATAAACAAAAACAAGATACAATAAAGGCATTTATTTAGGAAAAAATATATTACACGCAACGTGACAAAAAAGACACCACAGGATGGCAGAGGAACATATTAACATCATTCAGGTACTTGTTTCTATTTACAATTCAGTCACTGAGAAAACACAACTTCCTCCTTTTAATACAATGTGAGACAGCTCAGTAAAATAAAACAACAATCATCTTTATTCTGGACAAGCCTCAATACTGATCACATTGAGCTGCTCCCCAGCACACCTTCTGGCCCCAACCTCGCATTCGGTCATCGTCTTGGCAACGCTGCCGGCCCCAGAGCTGACACACAGGGGGGCGGAGTCTTTAGGACATTCTGACACGTTCTGGCACACGCATCTGCTTGTCGATTCTAGGATTTAAAAATAACGATTATATATACTGATGCAGTCACAAACATGCTCATATTACGGAATTGAAGGATTCTTCTCTTTTCTTCTCAAAACTTAAGTTGGAATAAATAAGACTGTCTTCTAAAAGATGTCCAGCAGACTCACCCTGACAGATTGTCCCTGGTTTGCAGTCCTCGCAGGACGTGGACGTCTGGTCTGGCCAGTTACAGTCGCTGTCACTGGCCAATGTGAAGCTCCGGCCCATACACTTCAGAGCTCCTAGCTGACAAACTCCAAGTAAACGGGTTCTGCTTGAGCCAAGTCTGGCACACAACTGCAGAGACGTCCTAAATAGAGACAATATATGGACATATTATTTAATTTTTACTTTAAAACTGTGTGTAATGCAGAAATAATGATAATTTAATGAATATGAAAAATACTCACAAGCACTGAAATGGCATCTTACATACACAGTCAGTTTTTCCTACAGTCTCCCATAGCTTACACTTCAGGCCAGGTGGAGGAGCGGGAGCTGTGGGTGCTAAGAAGAAAATAAAGGAAGCAGGATTGGTGTGTATACTCCACAGAAACACAAAATCATATGCATATGACAGTGTGACAAACCCACAACAAAATATAACCCGACTCCGCCACTATCACTATCGACTGAGCTTTATAGCAACTTTCAGTTCATTGTTTTGGTTGTTTTGGTTTGGCCCACATCTTAATTGTTTTGGTTCACTCTCATAGCGTCATTTTTAGCCACAATAAGCAGCTGTTTACAGAATTTTTTTTCTAAAAAACGACTTTACGCTACCTAGACAAGTTAGCAACTAGCTGGTTGGTAACTTAGTTGAGCATTTAACAGATAAAGAGCCCCTCTGGAGTTGGTGGAGACCAAAAACAGAGCTCAAAGAGAGTGAATATTGGCCTTATACTCAAATAGGAAAATGTGTGTGAGCAGCTTTAAACAATCACATTTGATAGTGAGGAAAAGAGAACTGTACCGGCTTTACAATGAGCGCTGGCTGGAGAAGGAGACCACTGCAGACTGGAGCTGCACATGATGTCTGACAGCTCACTTTCCAGCACTGACCCGGCAGGACAGGACAGGGACACTCTGTCTCCAATCTCATAGGTTGCTTTGGTGGGCGTGGCGATAACGTCACTATTCAGCGAAGGAACCCCACATGTGGAACCTGGGACAAGGAGAAAGGGATTTTGAGTAAGACAAAGTAGGAAATCTGATATCCTGTCAATGAACAAACAATGGAACCAATACATAACCACCCTGGCAGAGTAATGAAGTGGAGACGTACTTTTACAAACCATCGCTCCTGTCCTCCACACCTGGTTCTCAGTGCATTCAGCCATAGCGTTTCCACTGAGGTAATGACCGTCTATGCAGGAGTACTCCACTGTGTTTCCAACCAGGTAAAAATCTCTGGGGTTCTGAGAATAAAATACAGTAACATGCACTTCATTATCCCCTCCACACAGTAACTAAAACAACACAGAAACTCCAGAACCATTAAAGAAAATATTATTTTTCCAACTATCTACAATTTTAAAACATTTTCTGTCACTTTTTTGGACAAAAACAGAAACACAACATCAGTCAATCAAACTCACCTGAATAAATCCATTCCTGAGGTTTGGAGGCGGTCCACATGTCTTTGGTGGAGTCACAGAGAGACTAAAGCACTGAGGCTCCATCATCCTGCACACAAACAGTTTACAGTTTATGATGGACTAATTTTCACTGTTTTATGAGGACATGATCATTAAATGCCCAGTGTGTAAGAATTAGTGACATCTAGTGGTGTAGTTACACATTGCAGCTTCCCCCTCCCTTTTCAAGCGTGTGGGGGAGAAACCACGGCAGCAACGAAACACGTGAAAAATGTGAACGACTATCTACAGCCAGTGTTTGGTTTGATTACAAATTTAGGGTTAAGACTTTGTTGAGGTTAATAAGGGACGTGGTTAGAGTAGATCTCTGTTCTACTGCTACAATGTGTGTACATGTGTCCTTACTTTAAATACTCCATGTCTGCGTCTTCACAAGGCTTCTGTTCCACCTCCGGGCCTGAGCAGTGGTGACCCCCTCTGCTGGGGGCGGGATTGTTGCAACTTCGGATCCTTGACCTTTGACCTTCAGAGCAGGATCCCCAAGAAGACCAGCAGCTCCAGCTGCCATGGATCACCCCTGAGAGAGAAAAAGAGAAATTCTCTTTGTTGTTCTGTCTTGTTTGTGAAAGAGTTTGTGAGTTTGAACCTTTTTTTATTGCTTTTGTGGTAAATCATAAAGAACTTTTCATTAAGTGTAACATATAATAAATGAAAGGGGTTTAGAACAACGTGGTGACGCTTTCTTTAAATTTGTATTAAATCCTACAAAGTGTTGGCCTTATTATTCTAAAACTATTAACTCCAATGTAAACTCTCCAACTCTAGTATCGGTGCTTAGTTTTAACTTGACAAGTTTAGTTGTAGTTTAGATAGTTCTTAAGGTGCCGATGCTGAAAGAAAAGTATCAAAATTACATTGTAGTATTTATTGTGTGTGGCTGTCTACTTAGATTAAAGATTATGGCTCTATTTAGGGCTAAGTTTTTGACATTTTTTATGACACTACCATCTGAATTGAATCTGAAATTAAATTAAATCCTGTTTTAGCATTTTGAACCCAAACTAAACATTTTAACCAATCCATTACCCCTTCAGAATCATCGTTTGTTTACCTGGTTGTTCTCCAATCACAGCGCCCCTCTCACAGGCTTGTCCCGTCGTTCCCGGCCGGCAGACGCAGCGACACTCGGAGCCCGTCAGCAGTGGCTGGCCGTTGTTCTGGCAGGGCCGGCAGTGACAGGGATGCTCCTCCGCCAGGTACTCCTCTGTGGCTCTCTTCAGGTGGAGCTTCTTCAAACCTGCACACTGCACTTCCTTCACCAGCTCGTACAGAGGACGCAGCTGGAAAACAAGTTTACGGTTCATTAACGCACACATATAGAACAGGAAGGAATACGAAGAATACTAGACAGTGGAAAAACATTTGAAATCCAAAACATATGACAAACAAAATAATAATTCAGGCACAATAATTAAAATAAGAACATAAATATATTTAAAAATGTATTATATTACCATCATTATTGGAAAAACTAATAGAAAAACAACTATATCTTTTACCACTCACAGGACATGCAAACATTAGGATGCCTGGCTAACTAGCTTACTACCTACATTGGTAGTGTAATTTAGCATTGCACATATTATATCATTTGTGGGGTTTCAGGTTACGTTTGAAAAATCCCTTTTCAGGCCTGAGACAGTCGCTGTGAGGGAACTATCAGCTAACTAGGCTAATGTTAGCAGCTCTTTCCTGCTACTCTGGATTTTGGTTGTGGTTTACTTCAGGGACCCGAAACTGATTTCCGAAAACATTGGTCAGATTTTTAAACAAGTCAACCTGACACGCAGTTAATTGAGACAGAGTTAATTTGAATTAGCCAGTGAGCTCAATAAGATACAACTGTCATACCTTCTGGTTTATGACTTCAGGGAAGTCTTTGACAGAGGAGGCCCAGTTGTCGTAGACCTCTCCGTTAGCTTCTGGGTTTTCCAGGTTCAGAACCGTTAGGGGGCCTGTCAAGGCCGGATCTCCTCCGATCACATTGACCTTAATGGGCATCTTGTTTACGTTGTTTCCTGCAGACAAATGACAAATAGAGTTCAGGTCTAGACTGTGTCATCATAGTCAAGTTGAATTCAGTTTGATTGATTTAAATCCAAGCTTCAGAGTATGAATGATTCCTTCAACCCTTTGTGGCACACTGTGTTGTTTGACACTCTGAATAAGGAACCTTTCACTCACCGTGGCTGGATGATAAAGATTTAGTCAGTTTTTCACATGTGATTTTGACTTTCTTCCTGAAGAGACGGCGTTTCACCTTCCTCCAGCACCTCTGGTACTCTATATCTGTTGTGCCTTTACACAGACAAGGCAGGAGCAAGAGATAGCAAACAGTTATCAGCTGACAGGCACCACGTTTCAGTACATAGATAATATAAGAATCATCTTGTAGGAGAGTATTGTTGATAGTTATACTTAGCCAATATATATTTGATGACAGTTGTCTTTAACAATTACATCTGCTGTTTGTTTTTTTAACTTGTTCATGTCACAGAGGAACCAAAAATCTAATTGCAGACTATTCTAAAAATAAAGGTATAATGACCAATATAGCCAAGAAACAAATTCACAACATTCCCTGAAATATAACACATCATATTCACTCTGCTTCAGATTTTATGTGCTGAATCAAGATTTTTAATGAACTAATATCAAAAGCAACATAATTCAAACCAAAAGTTCTTACTGGTTGATGAAAGTGCCTGGCGGTCTAACTCCAACAAGGCTTGGTATTCGCCACCGAGTGAACCCTCAGAAAGGTAGTGTGTGCCGTATGTACGGAACAACTGGCGGTAGGCAGAGTAGTCGTACGTGTGTGGCAGCGAGGACAAGGCCTTCCAGAAGCCTTCGGCCAGAGTCAGATACTGAGGGGCAGAGTTTTGGAACTGGGCCAGCTCTACTTTGTTCTTCAGGATTATAAGTCTGTAGGCCTGGATGATAGATATGAAAAGACTGCCATGTCATTTTGTAAGTTGGCGAATAGAAACCTTTGACCAGAGCCCAAGATATCAAACCAGTTTGTCGAGCACTTTCAATTAGAAGTTTAAAATAGGTCATTTGTGAAGCAGATCAGGTTGTACCATTACCTTATTGTCAATGAGCTCTTTGTGGAAAGTGCGGCGATCGTGTCCCACCAAGGCGTTGGACTGGATGTGCTGCATGTAGGACCAGGAGCTCTCGTAGGATTCATCGCTCTCGTCATTGTCTACTTTCACCTGCAGCACATAGGCAACATTTGGTTTCATTAGAGCAGTTGAGAATAGCACATCGGGATCTGTTATTTACTTGCTACTGTAGCTGCATGGCTCTACGGGTGACAATGTCAGGCCTTTGCCCCAGTCTGTGAACATGAGCACCAAAGAAACATTTCTTGTTCCTCTTACCTCAAAGTTGTACCTGAGGATGTTCTGTGGCAGTCTGTAATAGACTTTATGGTCCCCACTGAACACCTTCCTGCACTGGCCTCCAAAGCTCAGAGTGTTGATGACACCTGCCTTCAGTTTGCCTGTAAGCACGTCGTACCTGTAAAACACGACACAGCAAATCCATTTTATTGTCTAATAGGTGACATATGTTTCAGACTTTAATATGTTGTGCTGGTTGCCAAGAGTATTTGATGTTTTTAGATTATTTTAAGGTTTTTATACCAAACATAATGTAAAGTTATGCATATATACGAACATATACAGTTGGTCACAGGTCAAAACCTTTCTAAATTTGACTGAATTCTAAAAGCCAGAAGGGCTACTAAATGGAGTTTTAGGTACTCACCCTCTGCCTGCAAAGTCAGAGTTGGGAGGCGTTTTGTCAATGTCACATGAGTACTGGCTGCTGTCCAGACCACAGCCTCTCTCATCCAGACCGTCCTCACAGTCCTGGTCTCCGTTACACACCAGAGACTGGCTGATACACTGACCTGCATCAGGGTTTCAGTAAAGACTTTTCATTCCCCATTGCAACAGGCAGAATTTAGAAAGAAGTAATTTTTGTAATACAATATATGTCGCAACATACCAGAGGTGCAGCGGAACCTGTCTCCACAGCCTGTTTCCAGGGGACATCTTTTCTGTGTGACACATGGTTGTGTTTGTGTGGCTTCTCCTGAACATGCTACACCTCCAAACTGGGCGTACACGTCCACATGTCGAGTCCGGACCTGAAAAGGAAGTGATCATAAACAAATGAATTGAAGAAGTGAACAAATGATTAGCACAATCTGGATTTATTTACCGTTTTTACAAACAAAATGGAAGGCACGCTGTACACAAGATGTCAGACCAGGATTTGTGTACTTTTTCTGGCCTTTCTGGTGTCTAAGTACCACATTTTTGGAACTTCACTGCTGTGAAGTAGTTATAAGACTGAGTCATGACATGAAAGTTTGTATTTTATTGACAACATGGTGACAGCCCTGATTGGATCATCTAAAATGTCATCAACATCTAATATAATCATAAAATTAAACTAAAAATAGATTACATTAATAGAAATGAAAAGTGTCCCAGTATCCCGTGAGTGGCCCAAAATATGCGACCCCACACAACATCCTGACCGCCAACCGAGAAACTCTGTGTACAGGCTCTGTCAATACTGTCAATAATAATGTGGCAGCAATATTCACCACCAGGTTGCACAGGCAAATTATAAATCTGTGTAAATCTTTCAGATCGAATTCAACTTTGGAATATTCTGAATTGGTGCAACTGACCAATAGCAAGCTGTCTTATCAATGCTAATCTGAGGAAATGGAAATCTGAAACAGAAGAAGCTATCATGCTAGCTGTGTTGCCCCATCCAACTTTATCCAGGGTATAAACTACTCCATAAAAAAGACATGGTTTGGAATTGGTGAGACAGGTGTCAGTGCTAAATACATCTTTTAAATAAACTGTATTAGCTTAATTCAGCGACTAAGATAGCTACTGCAAGTTCCCAGCTAGCTATAGCATGTCACGAGAACTCCGACCCGACCCAAACCCAAACTTCCTTCCTTAAAATAAATAAATAACTTAAATAGTTTATTACAAGCTAAAGTAAACTACATTGTGCATATAGTATAGTGCAAATTATTATCAAAACTGATAACAAATTCACTCATTAATTAATGTTTAATGCAATATTATTAAATATTAAATACATATATGTATATATTTTAGTTTATTTGTGAATATTTGTGTGTTCTGAAGTACCTTTGTTCTGGAGCAGCCGTCACACTCAGACCAGTCTCCATAAGGCCCCCATCTGCAGTTTACAGGCTGCTGACAGCTGAGGGGGGGAATGTATGTTTTATTCCTCTCTTTAGAATGAATTGAAACATAATATCCATCTTACAGTACATAAAGGAGTAAAAAAAAAAAAAAAAGTAAAAACCACAGCCCTTTCACAACAAAAGTGTGGATATTAGATACATTTTTCACATTATCAATACTTTTTTACCAAAATGATGATAGAGCAGTAAGATGTGTGGACAGCTTGTATTTGTACACCTACCAAACTGGAGACAGAAAGACGAGCAATAATGCCGAAGAAGACAGAGCTCCAGCCAAATCCAACTGTACACAAAAGCAAGACAACTGTTAACTCAGCCTTAATCATATTAGAAAAACATAACAAAAAAGCATTATAAAGCACTTTTCTATTCTCAACTAAAGTTATCAGCAGCAGTTATCATCATAACATGAATAAAGTCAGTTTATCCAAGAGGATCAGATTCTTCTTGATCTTAACATGCTCTACACTGTAAAAAACTACTAGTTTATATTCTGTTTCATAAATAACACGTTGTTGGGCCACAGAAACCAAAATTATCAGTATTTAAAGTAAAAAAAAAAAAAGACATTTCTCGCCTCTTGCTAAATGTTTAAATATTAATATTAAATAAACTTTTACTTTATTATGAACTCAGTGTGAGACACACTTCCCAGCACGCACTCAATTAAGGTTAAATTATGATGGAGGCCAATAGGTGTCTTTTTACATGTGTCTCAAAATCTGATTTGTTAAATGAGAATTTCTAGAGGAATACAGTCATTACTTTGACTTAAATTAAATTAACAGTAAAGAGTCTGAGTTGTGATGATGTAAAATATAATTTCTAATAACAATTAACCTCTAACAATGATTCTAACTTGGAGTAAGTTAACAAAAGTAAAAATTCTAAATTGAATAAACTCAAAGCCTAAACTTAAGAAATTAATTTAAACAAACAATAAAAATCTTACTGAAATTCATTGGCCTGAAATCTCAAGTTTCCTCAACCTTTTCTTTCTTACAGAACAACAACAACACTGTCCACTGTTAGATATAATAGTGGCCCCAAGTCTGAATGGTAAATGTGCTATAGATGTACAGTACCTTCATGATGTGCTCCTCAGAGTTCAGCCCTCTCGTCTGGTCCAGCCTGGAACACTCAGGTTCATATAACCAGCATCACCAGAGATTTCACAACAGATCCCCGAGTTCAGGAATTCCCCCCATGAAGAAACTCTCATTGATTCAACAAAAAGCAGATTCATTCCGCTTCTGTTCACTCGATGAGTCACAAACAGAGACCCGGTGTTGCTTTCGACAACCTCGGCCCAAAGCCAGTTGGGCTTTATTTTGCTCTTTCATCTGCGCTTGAATGTTTCCAACTGTGAGTTTATTTCCAGTCAAAAACGTCACTGTTTGTTTTGAGTGCTGCAGGGTACAGGAAGGAGTGAACAGAGCGGCCTTACTGGATTGCGACAGGAGTATGTTGCATCACAAGTGGTTATCCTGAGTTTGAATAATTCAGAGGTCACAAAATTAAAATTTTTGCCTTTATTTTAATCTGTTGCTCTGTAAGCACAAAATGCATGTGGAAATTAACACCAATTTTCTATTTATGCTAGTATGTGAATATAAATGTAATCCACATTTCACATTTGTAACCAGAAATAGATGGTATCTTAATTAAAGTTATTCATTATATTTAAATTGTTTTATTGTTTTATCTGTTTATCTGTAAATTCCACAGATAAAGCAAATGTGTCTTTTGAAATGGTTTGTTTTCATCTTGGGCACAATTAAAATACGCTGAGTCGTAGTTTCTTTCCATTAAAAGTAAACTCAATGTGCTTTATGTTCAAATACATACAGCAACAAGCAACATGTCCAAATGATTATAAAAAATAAAACACTAGAAAATGGAACAGCAACTAAAGAAAAAATGAGAAAGATATACAATACCAAGACAGTGATAAATCCCACATGTGGTCCACAGAAAATCCAGTGTGTTGTACAAAGGGGACACAGTTGTGACTCATCTCACGTCATCATGCAGTTTGTTCCAGAGATCATGACCAATGTAACAAAAAGCAACCTCAGCACATCTGGAGCTCTGACTGTAGCCAGTGAGCAGTGAGTCACTACAGGCCTACAAACATAGTTAGTTATGGTTGCCATCTAGTGGTGATTCATTTTTATTCTTTATCACCAAGACACAGATGTCATACCGTAGCTCCACAATATGTCTATCTGTTTTTTATTACAGATGAAGCAGACAGTGTGTGCCCTTCTTTCATTCTTGGTCTTGGGACATTCTTTGGGTTCTCATCTCAGCTGAGCTGTAGAAGGGATTCTCAGCCAGGGGCTTGTTTGGCAAATTGCAGTTCCACAAGACCCATCTCGCCTCCACCTGTATTTTTTACTTTAATTGGTATTATTATTATGGTTTCCCTTTTCTATTTCTATCCTTATTTATATACTTAGAACTTATTCTGCTTTTCTTTTTTTAAACTTTATTTCCACCCTCATACCCCCACGTGCACACACCTGCACTTGATAAACGGCTCTAGGTGGGTGGTCGTCTGTCTCGACCAGTTGGGGTGAGAGAGAGAGAGAGAGAGAGAGAGAGAGAGAGAGAGAGAGAGAGAGAAAGAGAAGAAGAAGAAACAACTAAAAGCCAAAGTAGATTGGAATATTATCTTGCCCTTAAAAGAGATTATGAATTAGCAGAATATCTCTCTACTGTCAGAGATAGAAAGCAGAGACAGATCCTAACCAAGTACAGGCTCAGTGACCACAAATTGGCAATCGAAACAGGAAGACACAAAAAATCATGGCAACCAAAAGAAAACTGAAAATATGGTCACTGTTCGACAGGTGAGGTTGAGACAGAGATGCACTTTCTCCTACAATGTACAAAATTAAATAATACTAGAAAAATGTATTTGAACAAGTTCAGCTCTTTGGTTCCAGATTTCAACGACCTCTCCAAATTAAAGGTACTCCTCGGAGAAGGAGAGCGGGCACACCTTGCTGCCCAGTATGTATTAACATGCCACAACCTGAGGGACAGTGAGTGATCGAGGCACACGCACACACAGACACACAGACATACACACTGTATATAACTAATATAATGTTCATATAATAATAATGTATATATCTTTGATTTATTGTATTGTATTTGAATACTTTGCTTTGGCAATATTGTTTTTTTTTTAAAAAACTTTCATGCCAATAAAGCCCATTTTGAATTTTGAATTTAATTGAATTAAGAGAGACAGACAGACAGACAGACAGACAGACAGACAGACAGGTGCACAGCAACAACAGTAGCAACAACTACACTAATAGTGACTGATGACAGCAACGATGGGGGACAATGAGCAGTGACAACAGCAACAACAGTAACCGTAGCTATAATAATACTTATAATAATAATAACACTAATATCAGTGATATTGGCAATGGCAGTCAAGCAGGACCATGGCAGGAGGCTCCACCAGGATCCATGAGAACCTGCGGAGCTTGGTAACTGAAGGCTCTGGCTCCTGTTCTACTTTTAGAGACAATAGGAACCACAAGTAGCCGCGCATTCAGAGAACGTGGGGTAATAGGGTACTAGGAGCTCTTTCTATGAAGGGGCCTGACCATGAAGATGATGGTTGATGAGTAAGTATTGATTGCAAGATCTGCTCCTCTCCTGTGTGTAATGTTAATTTCTTAATGATCCTTACTTCCTGAAGTTAAGCAGCTGTAGTTAAGTAACAATGAGCAAATATTACTGGCACATTTTTGGGTGAATTAAGTATGCAAGAGTATGGAGTTTATCCTTTACTGGACGGGCCAATTAAAAGGTATTCACTTCTTCAGGCGCCACTACACCACTGACCCCTGTCATGCTACCATGTCATACACTATAATATATGATTATTATTACTATAACATTACTGTGGAGTTAATTTACCATACTTTATATAAGGCACTATTTGCTTTAATCCTTAAAAATATGTCATTTTACAAACTCTAGAGGATTTCTGTGTACAACTTTAATCTGATGAGTAACTAAAGCTGTTGTAAAGTAAAAATGACAATACTGGTGCAATAAGTATGAAGTAGCTTAAAATTCAAATACTTTCCACCACTGTGTTTCAGTCAGTTCTCCTACTGTACCCCACCGACAGATGGCGCTCTTTCTCTGCCTCAGAAACTACAGAGTGACTGTTACAGCTGTGCTCCTGCTCAAAACACACACACACACACACACACACACTCACACACACACACACCGACAGCCAGACAGCCAGACAGCCAGTGTTTCTTCGACAGCGTCAACAGCTATCACGGACCTCGGTGAGACGCGTTCCGGTGCGGGTTTTAGAGGGTGTCCGCGGTCTGTTCAGGGGGACTCTGGACTTCATTGCCGCTGTAGGACTGGGAACAGACTGCTGTCCTCTCCACCACAGCGGTGAGCTGCCTCTTGTCCCCCCCCTGCATGTTCCTGTGTGTGTACGCTGCTGTATGTAAACCGACAGTGTCTGACTGTGTGTGTTTGATCATAAAGTCTCAGCAGTCTCCTCACAGCAGAGCCAGTTGCTGCTTGTTGTTGCACATTATCGGATCAGAGCTTTCAGCGTTTTGTGCACATTTTCTGCAGGAATCTTGCACAATCTTAGAGAGCACACTGGGAAAAACAAGATTTGACCCCAGACCGTGAAAAACTAACTGGGGGTGTCATTAAACTGAAAATACTGTGAAGAATAAGTTCAAGCTCGACAAGCAGGTTTGAATGTGGTAGATACATCTGAGTACAGGTGGTAAAAGGTGGAAAATAACATGTTTTAGGTTCTCAAGACCCCATGAAGTTCAGTTTTGAGGGACTTAATAGTGCAAAAACTGTTTATTGTTGATGTGTTTATGTATTAGAAAGTAGAATATTTACAGCCAAAACAGTTAGTCCATAATCAATCAGTTGATCAACATTATATCTGCACCTATTTGAGAATGATTTGTGTCATTTTCCCAAATAAAAATGCCAAACATTCCCAAGTTGCAGCTTATTAGATGGACGGTCTTTTTCTTTGTCTCATGAGATAATACAACTATAATAAAAAATGTTTGGTTTTAGACGGTTGGTCAGACAAAACAAGCACTTTGAAAGGATATCATTTATTGTTATTAGATATTGTTTTGCCATTTTTCATTATTTATGACATTCTATTGAATAAGCGACTTATCAATGAATCAAGTAAATAATATTTGGTAGATTATAAATTTAAATAGATAATTAAAATAATAGTTTGATGTAGCCCTGAAATGAGTTTGTTACATTTAGCTCAACTGCGTCATACATTTGATGGCTGTTAGTCACATATTATGTTTTAGATAAAGATTTTATATCCAAACATATTGAATTGAATAAATTATGATGCATGGAAGCAGCACCATTAGCTGGTGGGAAAAGTGGAACATATAAAGCAGTTTAAAGGACCAGTGTGTGAGATTTAGTGGCAAAAAACAACAACAAAACAACAAAAACAATGCTGCTTTAACTTGTTGTCTATGACAGCGTCTTTTCAATACTACTACCTGGGAGAGGACACCAAAGTTACACAGTGTAAAAATTGTACGCATTGTGGCTTTAAATGACTGTAATTAATGAAAAGTGCATAATAGAAACAAAATGTTAAAATTAAAACTCCATTTAAAGCCCTGACAATCATACACAGATGTACAGCAATGTTCATTCATTTGTGGGTGGTGCATATTTACACTATCACAGATACATATTGAATCAGATTCTGCAACGAATGAAGTGAAAAAGTTACAAAAACATTTGGCACAGAAGCCTTCAGGCCTTATTTTTCTGCCTTTTACCTGAGATGGCGTTCCCCTGGTTGTTGAGGTATTTGGTCTTGCAAAGTGAAACACATCTGATACAACAACAATATGTTCCCGCCCTGCGGTCCTTTTACATTTGCAGTTTCTTCTCCAAAGCAACCACAATGAATGTGAACACAGGCGCACACAATAGTATCATCATAGCATCAGCAGATATACATATATATATATATATATATATATATATATATACACAGTAAAACGTACATGTAAGTTTTACTGTAAAACAGAATTCATAGTTTCTAATTATAAATATAAAATATCACATCTCAATAACACTGTATTGATTTGTGTTTAAACTCCCAACCACTGGATAGCCGTGTTGTAAAGGTAAACTGAGGGCTAAAAATCACAATATATCGCCTTATTTGCAGTATCGCAATATATCGGATCGTAACCACTGTATCGTGATACGTATGTTATTGTCTGATTCTTGCCAATACACAGCCCTAGTTCTAATGTCCTCTTACAGCAAAGTTTCTAAACCTTTATGTCCCATTACCCCAGTTTCAGGTGCACAAACTGTCACACCCCTCGAGTGTTCAAGTTATCAGGGATACTTTTGGACCTCAAAATGGATTGTATGGAAATACAGTTTTTTCGTTTCATTGCATAAATATCAGAAACCTCCCACTGCCCTCTCTGCAGCTGCAGAGGTTACATATCACAGAATATGTCTTAAATTGCAATAAAATACATAAGAAATGTGACTATTGGCTGCTCCCAAACTGTTATGACCTTGAGTATGTTTGTGGAGTCCACACCTGTTCATTTAAACAGTTTCTGCCATCTGTAGCTTTGAGTGTAGTTTAGTCTATTAGTCTGTCTTATCAGCATGAGAAATCCCAAAGTCTAAAAGCTCGTCTGCCCTCAGCTGCATGGTAAACAGAGATTATAAAGTCATTGTGCCGCGACTACAGCAACGTTTATGTTGGTGAAAATGAAGACTCCCAGCCCTAACGTTGCATATATCTAACCTCCACTTAACCCAACACAAGTAGTGAAAGATTATCTGACTGATGCAGAACATTTGCAGCTTTAAGAGTACAAAAAGCCAGGCAAGATTTATCAGCCAATATTCTACGTATGTGTGTATGGCCTGTGCACAGCAGGTCACACTTAAAAACAACACGTGCTTCACAACAGCTCCTAAAATAGATAACCTCGATTAAATTCAAGAGGTGTTCATTCAGTATGACATCAACAGCTCAGTAATCCTCTCCTCTGATAAACTGAAATGAGCCAATGTTTGGCATTAGTGCTAATGGGCAAGCATTAGCACGTTTGCTTCCCTATTAAGGCTCATTCATTTCAGTCATGTGATAATTTTTTTTCCTGTTCTATCTGCCCCAGAAATCCCTTTTCACAAGGTGGGGTCAAGAACATTTGATACCTCTTAGACACATGATCCTCTCCCATATACCCTCTCTTTACAGGAATGCTTCTGTGACTTGTTCAAACGTTTCTGGCTGTTAGAAACACATTTTTAGGCCATGAAGTAATCATAATGCCAGAAATAAGACAGTTGTTAAGTTGCCACCAAAATCTGAAAATGACATTGCTGTTTGAGTAAGGAGGCTTCTCCAAACAGGTGATAGAGATTTGTGAAATATTTTTAAAAGATATTTTAATAAATCAGGCTGAGAATGTCAATTACAAGATGAAACAACAGACCGGTTGTGATGCTAGATGGATACGTATGGTGCGATGGAACACATGACATGAAACAGGTGAAGTGTACCAGACTTACTCAATATGCATACCCGTCCTTGCAGGGACAACTTTCAACCTATTTTAGTATTATGTGTAGATTAGATTCTTCCCGCGCCCTTGCGTTGACCACACCCAGAATGTAGTAGGGTTGGATTTCAAAAGTGCTTTGAAGAACCCAGTGCTGTTGGCTGGAAGTGTATGTCACATTTAGAACAAACAGTTCACTGTTTCGAAACACTTCTGTCCAAGAAGGATAAACAGTGTGAATAATAACAACTAAAGTGTGTAATGAACACATAAGCCCTGGATGAAGTTGGAGCACAGTATCAGTTGAAGTGGAAGTGCTGGAAGGAGCTGTGATGTATGTTGGAGTGGAAGTGATAATGGAGATGGAAGTCCTAAAAGAAATAAGTTTCATTTCAAGCGCAAAAACTGAAGGAAGGTTTCTGAAAGAAGTTGAAGTGGCAGTTACGTAATCAGTGAAGGGAGCTGAAATGTCATTAACTGGAAAAGCTGTGTGAGAATCAGTTGGACCAGACATTAAACAGACTTAACCTTGCTAGCGCCCCCTAGTACCAAGTCCGTCTAATGTCTGCTTGAGCCCTTGTGTTAGTAGAGCAAGTGGAAGAGACTGTCGGAGTGGGAACGTTTGCTGAATCAGAACTTTTTTGCAAAGTTGATGAAGTTTTTTCAAATTGTGCCATTTCCGTCAAAGATTTTGAAGGCTGGAGATATATTTGCTTTTAACTCACATATCCTGGATCTGTTTGGGCCGTTAGTTGTGCACGTCCTCAGAAATCATCACAACATGCTCGCAACACAAACATGTGGTTAGAAGCCAAGTATACCTCTGGCTTAACGTGATACATCAAAACAGGCATAAAAATATATTGAAGCATGAGTAGAAACATGGCTAAGAGAATTTGCAGTGAGTGAGTAAGGGCGTGTTGATGACGTTACACCGAGTGTAGCTGCTTTGTACTCTTTTCTGCTTGCCTTCATATTGTTGATATCGCCTCTACGTCATCATTACGGATGAGTCCTCCTCCTGCTCCTGCACGCTCTTCCCAGGCGCCATCCCTCCAATAGGGCAGAACACGTCTGGCATGGACAATGCTTGAGTGATGATAAGAAGTACTTGAAGGAGTTAGTGTCAGTTTAAGTGTAAAAACTGAGAACACATATCAGTTAAAGTGTCATTCATTCAAATGACTTGTAGAAAACCAATGAGTGATTTGATATGTAGAAGTCAAATCCTACATAAATCAAAAAGAATGAAAAGTTTAGGAGGCAAAATGATCTCTTGGGTTCCTGTCCTAAAGGGTTCAAAGTATTCAGCTAAATATTTGCAAAGAGGGAACAGAGTTCATCCAGCTGAAGGTTCGGATGTGTGCACTGGAGCAGAGTTTACATACTGAGACGTAAAATCATTGAATGAATGTTTTTATCTGAAACACTTATGACTCTATTCAGGTTTATTATGGGTGTACCCAACCTCACCCGAATTAAAAAAAAGTTGAGGAGCGGTAATGGTGGTAGTGGGCTGGGCCTTCATGTGTTGTGGCTCAGCAGGGTGGACTGCACTGAGAAACTAACATTCACCACATGTTTCCTCCACAGCTCAACACCATGGCTGCTGCTCTCACCATGCTCTTCTTCGTCCTTCACATCTTCACTGCTTCAGCGCTGGAATCAGCCTCTGAGCCAGGTATGTTTATGAATATTGACATTTATGGCAACTGCTGTCTTCAGTTTTCTTGCATAGTTGAATTGGATCCAAATGTTTTCTAATTTGTGGACAGATTTGAGAGTTTAAAGTTTAAAATTCAGTTTATTATATAACATACATTGACATATTGCATTATGTTACTGGCAGCTTTTATGCTTGGCATTGAAGATGCTTTCTTTAACATCGGCTGTCTTATGATGCCAAGATTACCCAATTCCTGTTGATCGATTTTGTTGCGAATAAAATATTGCTCAACACCAGATGGAACAAATTTTTGACACAAATCTGCTTTTAATGGACCACAGGACAATATAAAACATTTGCAAGTGCATAGTTACTGTGCTGCCTTGGCCTTCAAATGAGATGTGTTGCACAACAGTGCTCCACACAGAGCCACATGGAACAGCCAGCGGATTTCTAGTAAAGTGGCTTCCCAGGAATTCGGAGAGCAGAGAGAACTCCACTGCTGAACAATGGAAAGCTGTTTAGAGAGTGTGTAGAGGCCCCCCTTTCTACCAAACAGCCCCTCAGTGACAGTGGAAAGGCTGTTTATTTGCATACATGGGTCGTATTTTATCCACATATATAAACAAATTCTGCACTGACCACTAAAGTCATGCACGGACATCCTGTACTTTGTCTTGTTACATAACACTGTCAGTAATTTGGTGGAGATTTGGATGGAGGACGTGTTCCCCTCTGCTCCTGTTCTCCTGCCACTTGTTCTGTTTTTGTCTCATGCCTTTATATTGTATTGAACTAGGCTGCTGTGTTCTGACAGGAATGTTTTCCCCTGTAGCATAATATGCGAGGGAGAGCTGACTGCGGTCAAATTGAAATAAATGGTGCTTCAGCCAAGTGTAGTTGTTTTAATGCAGACTCGGTAGCAAGTTTGACAACTTATTATAGCCTGAAGATTCCTGAATTGCTGCTTTTATCTCAAACTGCGGATGTTGGCGGCGGTGAATGGCTGCTTTTCCTGTGAGAGACTACATAACAAAAGAACAAATATTGAAATATTTTTTCAATATTTATGATCTAACCGCTATTAGCAGGCAGGAGCTATCAAAAACAGCCAATGCCTGCTGGCTACCTTTTGCTAACTAGCAACGTTAGCTACCCCACTTTGCGTATTTTTACTCACATGATCAATTCCCATCAATTGTAAAACAAATATAAAAAAAAAAAAAACAGCCGGGGAAAGAAGAGCTAACTGCTAACAAAATAAGTGCTAAAAATGTAATATTCAGACAGCAAGCTGCTACTACTGCATATGCTCCTTTAATCCCTGCTGTGATACACAGGTTGCTGCTAGCCATACACTCTCATTACGTAGAGCGGTTTGTAGCAGAAAGCACAAACTTAATAGAGTTGCTTGGGAATGGTTAGCAAAACACTTAATAGCCAGTTTAGCTACATTGGCCCAAAGCGGATAGTAAAACTTTGAAGCTTATTTTGCTCCAAGACTGTATTTATTTTAAATTGTGTGTTCACTGCTGATGTAGCCCAAACCCTGAAGATATATGCCGGGCTTTGAAGCCAGTTTGACGTAATAGTCATACTGTGTTAATTATAACTCCTGGGTCCGTAATGTGACGCCAGAAAAGCCCCCCCCTCCCTCAAGCAAGATAGTTGAGATCTTTAATAAGTCATCTACTCCTTCTGCCTCATTAAAAATTCCAGAATCTATGAATATGAACGTTTCAATCATTTTAAAGTTTTCCTGCTGGACACAAGATGTCACTGTCAAGTCCATTGTCATTGACCTCCAAACTATTTGTGATGTCACAAATCATGCTTGTAAACCCCACCCCTTAAAATCAGATTCTCCATATGCACCGAGAAACTTTCCACTTCCACTCATCAGCAGATGAATGTGACAACATCCTTCTAGTGTGAACATACATCATTCTGCTCAGTGAACATCAAACATCACACTGTAGGAACCAGAAGAAAACCTTTCTTTTGAGTGGAGTGGGACTTTAAGCTTAGTGCTGTGTTGTTTCCTACTGTAGTACTTTTGCTTTGACTTTTTATCAAAGAACCATTTTGTGTTGATGATTCAACCAGGAGAGTTTCATGTACTCTGTCAGCTGACATTGCCTGTGAGAAAATGTCTGGGACTTTTTCCTTTTAGAACACTGGTCGCCAGAAATAACTCATTTCCCAACTGTATTGGAGCACTAGCCGTCAGAGGTACCACTTCTAGAAATGGAATGGTCCCTGTAGGGGTGATTGTGATAGTGTTTTGTTCTCCTCACTACCTGAGCAGCACTGTTTATATCGCTCAGGAAACAGGACATTGGTGCTTAATGTCATTACGTTTCTCGGCTGGAGAGGTTATACTGTCACTCTTCCCTTTCTGTCATACACAAGCTTTATTTCTGTCCACGTTGTGCCCATTAGGCTTGTTAGGTTAGCGAAAGGGTCAGTAATCACTGATGAGAGCATTGTGGCCCTTAGCCAGGGAAGGAAATGGCTTTCTAAATGCAGAGGATGAGGTATTTCCCCCTGAGAGCACTGATTGATCTCTAAACATGTGACTCTCTAAATAACCGTTTGCCCTGTGTGCTCACAGGAAAGCCATTAATGAAGGCTTCCCACCAACACACTGTGCAGATGTTAATAGATGCTGTGATTGGAAAAACACACATTAATTATCATCATGAGGTTGTATAAACAAAGAATGACAATAAGCAGTGTTCTGCCTGATAATTTATGGTATCTGCTGAATGTGTGAGTGAGTCCTTTAAAGGAAATTAATGCAGAAGCTATTTCCTGCCCCCTTTGAAATCATATGTGAAAGGAAACACATCTGCGCTTATGAAAACATATTGAGCGAGGATGTTTTGTTTCACCCGGAAATAGCCTGTCTCAGCAGTACTCAGAGAAAATCATGCTGTAAACATGTTTACCTCGTAGGGTTGTGGCACTGTGCCTTGGAAAGTGGAGTCCTGTAATGAGAATATGTTGTAAATTGATATTACCATCCTGGAAATTGTCTGTGTGCCGACTGTGTTAAGAAAAGTGCTCTGTGACTACTGCTCACATGTTTACTTACACCAGAAGTGAACTCTGCCGGCTCTGTTGCGCAAACACAGCAGCACTTTCTTTGATAAGCACACAAGCAGAAAAATGTACAGTTTGCAAGCTAATCTAGTTATTCTAACCACACTCTCTGCTAATAAGGACCAGATGTACACAGTATATGTATGAATTAGGCATCATAAAGCAATACATTCCTTTTGCTTTTATTCTCTTTAAATACCTTTCTCATGCACTCAGTGGTGGAAGAAGTATTCAGATCCACTAAAAGGCCTTCATTCAAAAATTCACTGAAAAAGTACTGAATTGTCAGCACAATATAAATCCCCAAAACACTTTTAGGTTTGTACACTAGGGTTGTAAAATGTTTCCTGGGCCCAGTATGCCATCTTCAAATTCAGGGACCATGCGTTTTAATATGGAACAATTCGGTGCGAGTCATAAAACTTAATTCTGACTTGTATCAGTAAATCTTTACACCCCTACTATATTATATTAGTAGATTATTTAGTGTTGTAGTAGCTGGAGGAGGTCATTCTGACTACTGAGCTAATATGTTTTGTATGTAATGTAAAATCTGAGAAGTACTACGAACAAACGGCTGTCTACTTGAAATTATTGCAACAGAACGTAATGCGCCGGGAATATGATCTTTATCAACGTAACGTTGATAGTTAACATGTCTGGCAACTTGCAAAATGTTGATACAAAATGTATCAACATAAAATGTTTACTGGCAGTGTATTTTATTTGTTTTCCTGCAATATCTGCTCATATCAACTAAAGCATATTAACACAGTTTATGGTATGGATCCTCACAACTCAGGGAAATACCGTGCTCTTGGTTTAACAGAAAATGTCAAAAATGTGGCCACAAGACATGACAGGTTTACATTTTTAACATGGCTTGACTGAAACCGCCATATTTCCCTCAATCAACATGCTTTTGTTGTCTAAACCGTCACACTGGACCCAGCATGCCAACCCCTGTGATTTGTATGCCCACTATCCGCCCTGACTACCTATGCCGTGCAGTAAATAAACATAGCCCTTCGCACAATTAAGAAAAAATGTATCCACATACAGCCAGTAATCACACTGCCCCCAAAATGCCACACATGTTCCCTGTCACACACGTACCAACTATCCACAAGCCACAAAAATGCTCTGCATAGCTGAGTGTCAAATTGATTTTTCTCGTAATCCTGAGCTAAGCAAAACACAGTTCGGAGGAGGAGTCCAGGATCTGGTAAACAGGTTATTTTTAACCTGTAGCTCCCCTTTCCCTGAAGCGCCCTAAGCAGGCCAGAAGTATTCATCATCTGCTCCGAGAGCTGCCTCTCAGCAGTGAAGGAGCCATCTTGTCCTTGCGCTTCTGGGTACTCAGCCAGCCCAGTCTTGTGTGTTGTTCCTCTGTGAAATGTTGACGTGGTCAGCTGACTGCTGCTGTGCCCAGAATCATTGATCACAACGCCTCCTGGTAATTCAATCAGCAGTGTTTACTTAACAGGAATGTAAAGGGAAAAAAGCTTGCTCTCCTCTTTGTGCAAAGGACAAGTTCACCATCATTAAACAAACACTCCACAGTAACTAGCCATGCAGATCGTTCTCCAAGCAAACTCTATCCACTTATGGAGGCTGTGAGATGATCTTGAAAAAGATAGTAAGTGTACCTTGAGTCAAACCTGCTGCAAGGTTTTTTAGTTTGGCCCATGTCCCATCTGCTAACATGGAGGCAGCGAGCTTTATTTTTAGACTCACAATACACAGTTAAAAGAAAATATATCATCTTTTTCATTCTACTCATTTCTTGTTGCGCCTACATGGAGATTCAGGCTAGTAGTGGCTGATGTAGCCTTGAACCGCTAGCCTCAAACACAAATGAGGAGTGGGCTAGGTCTAACAGGCTCACTCCTTTTTCATTTTCAAACTTGTAGTCTTCTGACATATTTCATTTTTTTCACATTTTATCAGATGTCACACAGCTCCAATGTAAGCACAAAATGCTCCCCTTTAACAAATAAAAGCTTAATGTTTTTCCAAAGGTGTTGGACATAGTATCCATCTTCAGCACACATAAATCAAGTCATTTCTTATACTGACTGCTCTGTGCACACATGGTTCGAGTTTATGCAGGCAGTAAAACAGGATCCAAGTTGTGAGCAAGTGCGTTTCTGAGTAAAGAGAATGCACATAGCTTATTCCACGACAGCTGTGACAGTGAACTCTCCAGCTGCAGCTTTCACGTAAGAATGACTTCCAGGAAAAAGCTGATATTTGCCCTGTGGCTGGGCTGCTCACTGGAGTTAGGTTACAAGTTGTTCTGCTGTCTCTAAAGCGAGGCGTAGCTGCCCTAACGGCAAAACAGAATTTCACAGTATCAAAAATGATGAGATATGTAATTGTTTTCCTCTCTCTGTTTCCCTACAGTGCTCCCCCAGAGACACCCACACCTCACTGGCTGTGTCTCCACCAACATGGAGACTTTCCGCTGCAGATGGAATGTCGGCACTTTCCAGAGCCTCTCTGAGCCGGGAGAGCTCCGCTTATTCTACATGAAACAGATGTAGGGGGAAAAACTTTGTCATGACTAACAGAAATATGTGGTTTCTCTGTGCTTTCAAGGAAATCAGGGTAACAGATAGAAAGAAGCAAACGGGAAAGAGGCTATGGTTTCTTTTTATTTTGATACAACTTGGCAGAGTACAAATAATACATTATAACAAGAGTGACTATCCAGGCTCATATGCATCAAAGATGATAAATTACAATAATAGAAAATTTCAACAATACAAAAACAAATAGAAATCAGATTTAAAAAATATAAAGAAATTTGATAAATGTGTGGGTGGTCTATACATTTTGCATAATTATGGTCTTAGCATCCTATACAGTGCAATACATTTTCACATTTTTAACATTTCAGCTGCCTTCACTAAGAGATAAAGTAATAACTATATTAGTAATAAACAAGTACATGTGTGTGATCCAGATAATAAAAATAAATAAATAAATAAAAAAGAATATTAGGAAGAAACAAAAAGAGGAACCATTGGATTACATGTGTCTGATAAGGAAAGAAGTGTCAAAAAATGCATGTTGGTTTTAGCAAATGTAGGAACTTCAAAAATCCTTCTTCTCTCAGCTGCTGAAGTGACGATGGTCAAGCAGACTCGCTGCTTTAACAACTCAAATGTGAACATTGTTGTGTCTCTGCCTTATCTGGTGCACCTGCTCACTCTGTTGACAAGGCAAAAGTCCACAAGATTTCTTAAAGTTGCTAGTACGATGGAAAGAACAAACCTGACAGTCTTTCAGTGCTTTCTGATTTCCCTACCCTGTCTTGTATTCAGCCCTAAGCAGCTACTAAAGACAGCTTGAAATTATATAGCTTTATTTTATTTATTTAAATCCTGAGAAATGTAGTAAAACAGCAGGGCCCTGTCGCTTTCAGAAAACTTTAGTCCAACAGGAGAAAATGTTGTAATTGTTGAAGACCTTCAGCCATTTGGTGCTCTGATGAGTTTTAGGGCCGTCACTTTTTCAAAAAGCCATATTCAAACAAATTCAAACTAACACGTAATTCATTAGAATTATTTGGAACACAACCCTTGTAGCACATCCCCGAAAAAAGGATTACATTTTGAATCAGAAGTAACCCCCCTCACTCCAGATGCCCGGGTCAGGACTTTCTGAGACACTGTTTAATCCAATTTGGGAGTGCAATCGTACTCCATGAACCTTCCTCTACCACTGCCTTCAGGCCAGAATGTCAGCTTGTTCACAAGATGTCTCATGATCTAATTGGCACATTGGCATGATATTTACTGAGCACATTCATGCTGCCCAGAGGAGGAAAGGGAAACTTTATATCTTAAGCCCCTCCAATGGTAAGGGTCTTAGAATCACTAAAACATTATGTACATTCTGTATACCCTGTTAGGATCTACAGCTAAAAAGATACTCACTAAACTATTTAGAACGGCTTTGTGGGGTAGATTTTCTGACTGAATGAGAGGCGTTTCATCTCACCTCCTTCCTCTCGTCCCCCTGCAGACCCCTCTCTGCCACTTCTAAAGAGTGGAGGGAGTGTCCCCACTACAGCACCGACAGGCCCCACGAGTGCTTCTTCAATGAGAACCACACATCTATATGGATAACTTACAAAGTCCAGCTCCGCTCGAGGGATCAAACCGTCCTCTACGATGAGAACCTCTTCGACGTTCAAAACATCGGTGAGTTTACAGCCTCGCTGACCGCCTGTCATGATCCAGATTAGAGAAGGTTGATGAAAGCGGATTAAAACCCCATGTACAGTTGTGAGGTTTTGCCATATTCTACTGTTTCTTTCCACTCCATGGTTAAAAGACCAGCACAGGGCACTTGGGGGAATATCGCATTCTGTCCACTTACTTTTGTCCAAATAGTTGAAAAAGGCAGTCTAGAGCAGTGATCTTGAGGGATTAGGTCTTTTTCTTCCATCAATTAATTTAATCCATTGGAGGACTTCAACCAACATGCCTCTACCATCCATATATTATACAATGAATTCATGAATGCATGAGTCAGTGTAAACTATAGGACTATGCTGTCGGTTAAAACCCTGAGATTCTTGTTCACTTGCTGATGATACAATTATCCTAAAATTATGTTCTGTTCTACAGTGCAACCGGATCCTCCTGTCGGCCTGAACTGGACACTGCTCAATGTGAGTTTGACCAGCACTTACTACGACATCATGCTGAGCTGGAAGCCGCCTCTGTCTGCGGATGTAGAGATGGGATGGATGATGCTGCAGTATGAGGTCCAGTACCGCGACGTCAGCTCGGACGTGTGGGAAGTGGTGGGTGTCTAATAAAGGTTTTATTTTTCAACTTCAGTGATGTTGTAATTAAGTACCATATTAACTACTTATCAAATACATTTCATGTCACGATTATCTTAATTGTGATACACGATATTATCACGATAATCATGAAAATATACTTCATACATACAGACATCCTGGAATCACTTTACCTTACATTTTGTGAAGAAACATGTATTTCTTGCATCGCAGATCAATAAAATCATCGCATCCCTAGTCTCTAATATACCTTGACTGATTTTAAAAGTAAACTTTTTCTTATTGTATTGAAAGGGGAATGTTTCTTAGAGGAAAAGATTGTGATGCTGTGTTTGAACCTCATTTTCTTCACCACAGACCGACCTTGTGAAAAGCACCCAACGCTCCATTTATGGACTTCAAACTAATGTCAATCACGAGGTCCGGGTCCGGTGCAAAATGTTCGGTGTGAAAGAGTTTGGAGAATTTAGCGACTCAGTATTCATCCACATCCCATCTAAAGGTAAACACTCATTGCAATGTTTACAGGCTGGATGGACAAAGCTGTTACAAATGCTGTTCCAAAGGTTTATCAGTTTCACATTTAACTTGTAGTTGCTGTAGCTCCTTGTCGGTATAAACAAGCCTCTCAATGCTTGCTTTTAGTCTGACAGCTCCCCTCTTTTCACTGTGCATCAGTAGCTTGAATCGATATCGACAAAAAATAGCCCCTATGGTAAACAGTAAAGTAGAAGTACATTTATATTTGTACAAGGTGCTCCTCCATTTCTTTACCTGTAAAAGATGGGAGCCATGAATTGGAAGCAGCATTAAAGGACTTTCTGTCTCAAATGTTTTAGTTAGTTTGGACATAAACAGCACTGTAGTTCTGTAGCTTTAATATAATCATGATGGTATAACAAGACTGAAAGCCGACAGCACTGAGTCTACAGCAGTGCTAGCAGCTCTGTGAAGATGTACTTGCTAAATGCTAACATCAGCATGCTAACATGCTCACAACGACAATGCTAACTTGCCAGTGTTTCGCAGGTATAAAGTTAACCATGCTCAAATAAGTGCAATATAAGCAAAATTGTGTCCATTTCTTCTCCCAGTGTCGAGGTTCCCAGTGGTGGCCCTGCTCATCTTTGGTGCCTTGTGTTTAGTGGCCATCCTGATGTTAGTCATCATATCACAGCAGGAAAAGTAAGTATTTTACAACCATCAGGAGTTCTGTGTGTGACTGTGAGGTTTTGAGAAGCTTAGAGAAATGAGAAAGTGCAGACTGCTGCTCAGTGAGAATCACAGTGTGTGGACGGCTTGACCTTGAAAAACTGCCTCTGTGACTCTGTTATTCAATGGTGTTAAACAGCGAGACTTTCTATACATGTATGCACATGAAGTTAAGTGTGTTTTTGTTGAAGTCAGAAGCTGTCAACTTGTGACACTCCATTACCAACTTTAGTCTGACATTGCCTCCACTCTCATCGGTTTCCGTGGGGGAGGGCCCAAGCGGGATTTGTTTTTCCAAAACTAACTAGAGACCAACATGTTCGCCTGGATCCAACTTCATTTTAAGTTGACACTGATGGTAGTCATGCCAACATGACATGACATGACAACATGTTTTTCCAGGGGTGTGTGTGCAACATTTAGGAGGATATTTTGGCAGAAATAGAATATAATATTCACAGGTATGTTTTATTAGTTTTTAATCACCTGAAAATAAGAACCATTGGGTTTTTGTTGTAGCCTAGAATGGACCAACCAAACACTGGCTCTAGATAGGGTAATGCGTATGCATTTTTGCTGAGTTTCGCAGCCACCATAGTTTCTTTGACACACATGGAATGGGAGGGTGAGGCGAGTTGGTTGCAATCTGCAATCTCACCTCTAGATGCCACTAAATCCTACACACAGGTTGTTTGAGAATGCAGCGGAGTGAAGTAAAACAAACTGTTGTCAGGTGACATTAAGAAGATACAGTCTTATGTCTATGTAAAATAAAAGCCTCGATAGCAGCGTCTATCTCGTCTCTAGCGGTTGCCATTGTCAGTACTGCTCCTCCTTCGTTCTGGTGCAGAGCTTGACAATAGCGTTAGTCCCGCCCGTGGCCCTGATTGGCTTTTTAAACTGAGAAACTGCTTTTTCATGCAATTATGCCAGACCAGAATCAATCAACTTGGTGGAGTGGGTGGATTCAAAGGTCTGGACCCAGGCAAATGTGTTATGTGAAATTTAACTTTTTTTCTTTTTTTCCCTCAAGGTTGATGGTTATTCTTTTGCCTCCTGTTCCTGGACCTAAAATAAGAGGAATTGACCCAGAACTACTCAAGGTATACCACTTTATTCTGAGGTAAAACATGAAGTGAGCTCACCCAAGACAGACAATAATCAGTAATAATCCCTCTGACTGTGTGCAAAGTTGAATCAGGAAGTATGTTTTCGCTTCTAAATAAGTTTGGCTAACCTGTGGGCTTGTTTACAACCTGCTTGTGTATTTTGACCCATCTGACATAGCCTTAGCTATGTCACTGCGTTCCCAGTTCTCAGGGATTTTTTCGATGAGAACAATTTTATATGGCCAAGGCCCCCAAAAAAAGACCCAAGTTGTAATAAACTGGAATTATCCCTGAAGCAGCTGAGCCAACTGGCCAGCTGAATGTGGTCTCCTGAGTGTATCAACTTTTATTTTCTTTACCTCACAGAAAGGGAAGCTGAGGGAGTTGACATCCATCCTTGGTGCTCCCCATGATCTGAGGCCAGAGCTGTACAACAACGACCCCTGGGTGGAGTTCATCGATCTGGACATTGAGGAGCACAACGACAGACTGACCGATCTGGACACTGACTGTCTCATGCATCGCTCCCTTTCCTCCAACTGCACTCCCCTCTCCATCGGCTTCAGAGATGATGACTCGGGCCGGGCCAGCTGCTGTGACCCAGATCTTCAGAGCGACCCGGAGGCGTCACCTTTCCATCCTCTCATCCCAAATCAAACCCTCAGTGGGGAAACATCGTTCCCGACAGCCTGTGAGCCAAACTCTCCAGTCCAGAGCCCTACCGCTGGGGAGCCTCCTTTTGTAGAACCGGGCAGAGAGGTGTTGTACACCCAGGTGAGTGAGGTGAGGTCGTCCGGCAAGGTGCTGCTGACACCTGAGGAACAAACTGAGGTGGAGAAGTCCAGTAACAAAGACGCAGAGAAAGACATTATGGCGGCAAATGAAAAGAAGGAGTTTCAGCTCCTGGTTGTGAATCCAGATCATTGGGGTTACACCTCAGAGCTGAAGGCTGGAAAAATGAGCCCCAGATTGTCCACAGGAGACATGAGTGAACCCTGCCAGACAGGAGGAGATGTGAGTTCTTCAGCGTCCCTTTCGCCTAACAACGAATCAGATACCACCCCCATGTCCCCTCTTCCTCCGGCTCCTGTCTACACCGTGGTAGATGGTGTTGACAGGCAGAATAGCCTCTTACTGACACCAAACTCGACATCTGCACCACATCTGATAATCCCAAAGACCATGCCGATACCAGGCAGCTACCTGACCCCTGACCTTTTGGGAAGCATCACACCATAGATCAGTGGTGAACTGTCCAAAGTTAAGACTATTCAATCAGTTAAACTTGGTAACAGTTTGGGAGATTGACTATTGAGGTTGAGTGTTAAATGTCTCTCCTAAAATAGTTATGGGGCATCTGTGCCTGTCCTGCCACAACCTCTACCTCCTCCGCTCTCCCACTGCTCCCTCTAACAGGGCTGTTTAGTCAACATGGTTGAAAGTTTGGTATGAGGGAGGAAGAGCGCACAACAATGTGTTTTACTGCAGTTGTGGAAAAGAACCTTTCAAAGGGAAATGACTCAAACGGGCTGAAAACTGCCTCAAAAACTCAATATTCATCTAAAAAACAGGTCCACAACACTACTTATTAGAAAACTATCTCTGTTAAAGCTGCATCAATCAATTTCGGGTCACTAGGGTACAAAAAAACCTCTGCAAACTGACACTGCTAATTGGAAAACTGTTTTGCCATTTACAAATCCAGGTGACAAAGACACACTCTATCTTTAATTTGAAGTCATGTTTCTGTTAATGAATGCAAGTCGAATATTCAATATATTGAATAGATCACTATTCCTTTAAGCTCTGGTTTTATCAACTCTGGCTGCTAAATGCTCCGCTCTCTTTGTCAGCTAGTTGCTCATTTTGCCGTTGCAATGAATTAAAAGGGCTAAAATGCTGCAGCGCTAAACCTGGATTATATTCCCAAACGGACGCATGTATAAACAGCTGTGGAAACTGCAGACACATAGTAGTTCTGTTTATACTACTTTCTGGAGTCCCCTGGAAGGACCTCTGTAGCTTAATATTGTAGCGGTCCTTGTGGTCACAACAAACTGGATGTATGCAGTTCCTCAGGCACTGTATAATCCTGCCTTTAGAGGTAATTCCTTGTGATTTTGTCACTACAAGTACCACCTTTCACATTGCAGGTAGTCATTTCATTCACCATTAATAGAAAAGTATTGATTAATGCAGCTTTAAGTTAGAGTACATTTTTTAAAAGTATATTTTTGTCGCCTTTATGATAATGACAGCTGAGGATGGACAGGAAAGAGGGTTAGAGAGAGGGGATGATACGCAGCAAAGGGCCACAGGTTGGATTTGGACCCTGGGCCGCTGCAGCAGGGACTTGGTACGTGGGTCACCAGCTCTACCCACTGAGCTATCCAGGGCGCCCGAGTTAGGGTACATTTATTTGTGCTCTTACATGCTTTATTCCTAACATTTTGTACGTATCAAAGGGTTTCATATGTAATTGCTAGGCTATGTGAAAAAATGTCCATAAACATAAATTAATCGTGTGTCCTTTTTTATGAATCCAACATTTTTATGCTTTCCATGAGGTTTTCGGCCCTTTTCAGGTTTTTAAGACCAATACTAGCGCAATGAATGTTACTTAATCATTCAGTAATCCATTGCTTTTTTGAATATTCATGAATAATGTCTTATTGGGTTCATATTATGATGTTGCCAACAAATGATGCATAAAGCATGAGCTGTGTGTTAAAGGATCATAAAATATTAGATGTGTATCTTACTTTGATGCCATTACACACCCTGGTCTTCATTTGTGTTCAAAACTTTTTTAGAGCTGACAGACAAAATTATTTGGATTGTCAGTTTTTTAGTATTCGTTTTAGATGTGCATGGACTATAAAGGTTTTTATTTTTAATTTAGTTTCTGGTTAACAGTGCATAAAATGCAAATTAAAAGTCTGGGGTACATGGTCATCAATGTTGAATTTGTACAGGTATTGTATTTTAAGTGTTAAAGTGTTACAAAGTTACAAATAGACAACTTTCATACTTTTGCCTTCGTCTGCCTTTTTTAAAATTAATTTCAGCTATTTTACAAAACATTGCAAAGAGCACACTACTATACTAAATTAGAAGATACAGTTGTAGAATCGCAATATATATAAATAAATATAAAATATATATTTTTAGATCATATGATCATTCACATTTGAATATTTGTAATTTATTATTATTATTATTATTATTATTATATAAATTCTTATTACTGCCTTGTACGATACTACACTCTAAGTCCACACACTTTGCTCTGAAATGCTGAGTATTAAGTATTTAGAGTAACAAAGGCTTATCTTAAATACCTGAAAAATGCCGTTAAATAACTTATTTACTAGATTTACTCAGTGCTTAATGTAATCAGACGGTTCAACATCTGCTTTTATTTACATGAATGAGTAACTTCTCCGCACGAGCCCTACACCGTATGGCACGAGCTATAAACAGCCTTTTACCAGCTCGTGCAGTGTAGCTAAGCTAGCTTTAACAAGCTAACGGCTAATTTATTTATGTGACTAGTGAAGCTTTAATGAAACCGAAGCAGTAATACGGTATTTTACAGTCGTTTGTTCTCCCCTACACTATAACAATGATCAAGTTAAACGGTGTTAGTCTTGAAAACTTCATGGAGAAGTTTACTCGGCTGGAAGAGGTAAGGTAGCATTAGCTAGCTAACTCACTGATGGATAGTTAAAGACATCTTCCATTTGATTTTCTGTTCTTCAGTTTCTCACACAGCATTAGCTAGACTGGCTAAAGAGTTAAAAGGATGAGAAAGAGTTAGAGAAATGTTCTTTATATATAGATAATTATAGGGTTCTTTAGGAGTGGTAACCGTACTCATAATCTGACAGTTTCCAAGAAGATCATTTCATGTGATTATGTTCCGGGACTGTAATTAACCTTAGTCACTTTGCCAACTTTATTGTTTGCCACACTATTTGTCTAGAGTTGATCAACAGATATCTTTATCTGAAAGAGACATTGTAGGGTTAGAGCAGCCAAGTCACATAAAACAAAAGAAACGTACAACATACAATGAAACGTCATAAATGACAAACAGTAACTGGAATAAAATAAAACCTAACTCCCCAATCAAATATCCAATCTAATATACTGTGTATGAGTAACTGTATCCAGCTCTATGAGGGCCATTGTGGTATAAAGAAGTTTTTTTTTAATGTCATCTTTAATGCAAAAAAGGGGTTACAATTCAGATGTGACTTACAAAGAGTAAGTCTAAGTGTGAAGAGAATTTACTCTTGCCTTTACGTTTATCAAACAGAAAATTACAGAAGTTAATGGCAAAAACAACATGTTGGAGCTCATGCTGGAGGACGCCAATAGACTCATGAAATTCTATCTGACCAAGGAGAAAAGTCTGATTGAGGGTGAGTTTCTGTCCTTTCATTTGAAAACGGGAGCATTCGTTTTACTTTTTTCTACAGCGTTTGTTTCCCAAGATTTAAGATCCTTATTGTGCTTCGTTTGGTGTTTGTATGGCTCCCTCTGTTGGTGACTTTACCAAATGACGGTCCTCCTGACCTGGTGTCTCCAGTTTTCAGTTCAGGGAATGAAATCCCTACATTTGTTCAAATTTACAGATGAGCTGATTTATTATAGTTGCGACTTATTTGTAACACATTGTCATGCAGGTCATCATCAGTTATTTGGATATTACATTAGTTTGTATGGGAAAAAGTACTGGATGGGTGACTTTCAGTTTCACATAGTGTGTGAGGTAAATTTCTAATCACAGAAAATTAAGCAATACCTAAAAAAGAAAATGTTGTGGTTGTATAATACCCTCACTGAGTTGCTTTTAGTGGAACCTGTATGACACTAGTTGTTAAAAACAATCCATGTTGCAGAGAGAAACAGTCTTCTCGTCACTGTGGACAGACTACAGCAGACTCTGCAGGAGCAGTGCAACCTCAGAGGTAACTGTAATAACCCACTGGACACATGTTCTTTGAAGACCATAAAAAATCTCTGGATACTGAAAATACTCTGATTTCTCAGATCTCATATAGCACAGGTTTACCACACAACAGGTCTACAGCAACTAAGCTCTAGATTTAATAGTTTTGCTGTTGTTGTTTTTCATGCTGCTTTAAAGTAAAAATGTTGTATTTTCTGTGTGTTATCCATTTAGTATTATACCTATATTTGTAAATATAATCGTAAATAACCCCAAAGCACCACTGACATAGTAACTTGCATACAGATGAAATTCACTGTAAGCATCATATGATTATTCTGAAACTGCTCATGTTTAGAGGAGAATGAGAGACTGAAGAACGATATGGCGGACCTGAAACAACAGAATGAGAGAACAGTAAAGGTAGGTAGTGAGGCAGGAGTGGACACTGACATAATTCAGCATTAAATAAATTGAATACAACAATGAATCAGCAAGTTTAATTGGAAGCTGGTCTGTGCACAAGGTCATGCTCTGTATGTTCGCTTTCTGAGCACTGCAGTCATTGTTGGGTAGTGAAGTAGTAGGTATTGGTTGATAATAATAATCATTTATTTTGAATTCTTATGCACAGCAGTTGATAGACCTTATGTTCTATTAAATCCAAAGTAATTTTGATGAACTTTACTAGAAAAGGTGTGCATAAAGTACAGTATATGAAGTGTTTTTTTAAAATACAAAACTGAAATTATCGGTATCGGCCATGAGAAGCAGGTAATTATTGATTATTGTACCGGCTGGAAAATCCATATCGTGCAACTCTACTAGTGAAGACTGCAATCAATTTTTAATTATATTCTATTTATATTTTTAATTTTAAAAAATGGTACAACTGATCATCAGTCAAAGCTAAAGCAGCAAAGGAATTATTTTTCTCTGTCAAACTGTTTTTCAGCCTTAAAGTCTTTGCTTCCTTTGTTATTTATTTATTTATTTATTTATGTGATTGTGGTTAGAGATGTAGAGCATGTAAATGAACAGCATGGATTTGTATATTTGTTTTATGTGGCTGAAGAAAAAACATAACGATCAGTTGGTTCTCTCCTTAAAGCCAGGTAGCAATTCCAAATGTTTCAGCTCCAACGTCAGTCAGTGATGTTGTGTTTCCTGTGTGTTGTCATCAGGATGGAGAGGCTGAGGTTCAGCGGCTGGTCAGTGAAATGAGAGCCGCAGGAGAGAGACACAAGAGGGAGCTAGAGACTGTAAGGCAGCAGTGGAGGAGAGAGGTGGAGGAGGCTCACAGGCAGGGGCTCAGTCAGTGTAAGAACTCACAAAACACTGAGACAGTGACAGGGTTGATGGTGTAAGATGTTTCAGGGAATACTGACTTTATGAATGTACAAAATAACCTCCTTGCAGCCCTAAAATCTTAGTGCAAGACACTAAAAGTAAATCCGATATATCCTGAAATTTACATTTAACACTTGAAATCACAATGTAGGAAAAAGTGTGGCGCATTTCCTACTTCATTTCTCAGTAAAACTTCATCAAAAGAGTTTCATAACAGTGATCCTTAAAAGGTTTGTCTTGATTTCAGCCCAGAGCGTCAGAGCAGAGCAGCAGAGGAGAAACTGAATAAGACAAAAACAGAGAAAACAAACAAACAAAGCATGTTAAAGCTGAATGTGTTTTTGGCTGGTGCCTGCTTTTGGTTTATTTCCCAACAGTGGAAGCTAAAGACACTGAAGTAAAGAAGCAGTTGGAGGAAAAGGATGTGGATCTGGAGGAGATGAAGAAGAGGCTGAAGGAGCAGGAGAGGGAGAGGCAGAGCGAGCTCCTGAAGTTACAGATGGAGGTAAATTAAAAGTACAACTCTGCTTTGGTTTAAAGTTGCTAGTTTCAGCTTCTCTATGAACTTGTTGGTGTTTTGCTCTGTGTGTTTTGGCAGTTTGGTGCTAAGTTAGCCAGAGTTCAGAGTACAGCTCAGATGAGCCAACAGCAGCAGCAGCAGCAACAACATGGCTCCCACCTTCTACCGCAGAGTGTCTTCAAGAGGGTGAGCAGCCCACTCATCCTCTCCTTTTTATTACAGAAGTGAACTACCAAAGCATAAGACACATTTCAGTGGTACTGTTACTTTGGAGGAACATCTATCATATGTTTGATCCTTCAAGACTTTTAGTTTGTCCGTTTGTGTCTTTGGGCATGCAGACCTTATTAGATTTGACCTGGATGTCTCTTCCTGTTAGTCCACACCTTCTAAGCACATCACTTCCCAGTATGCCCCATTAGCTTTGTTATTTGCCTGAAGGACAAAAGTCTGACAAAGAAAGTAGCCTAAAATGTGCATTCAGACTTAATTTTCACCGTATGTTACTACTTATGTATTTGACCACTGCAGTGTTTTGATGTTGTTTTTATTCACCAGCGACAGCCAACATGCTGAGCTGTAGCTAGCTAGCAACGCAAACATCCAGCATGCGTGTGTGTGGAGTGTGCACACAAAACTTGTTTATTCTGTTCTTTCTTCCATATTTCTTTATTTCTCATAAAACCAAGGTGCAGAGAAAGTGATTTCAGTAAAGCTGATGTATTTCAGCTCTCACAGACAAGTCGCCCAGAGCAAACTCATGTTCGGGACTTTTCATCTGCATTATATATACAACCACACTCCCTCAAAATATTGCTTTGCGTACAGTCTGAACACAGATCAGTTCTGTTAAGGGTTGTTAGCCAAAGACTGTTAGCAGCATCAGGTTTTCAGAGTGACAACTGATTATTCACGAGAACAAATGTCAAACATTCTCTGGTTCCAGCTTCACAATTTGCAGCTTTTCTCTGTTTTATATCATTCTGAATTAAGTAGCAATTTGAAGATGGGAAATGGTGATGTGCATTTCTCATCACCTTCTGACATTTTAGACACTAAGTGTATCCAAAAAAATGAAATCATTTCAGAAATGGTAAACAATAATGAAAATGATAATTAGTTCCAACCCTTTAAGGAATTGAATTAGCAATCACTAAATCAGTAATTTACCTGATGCAGCCATTCACAAGAATCACTGAATAAAACATCAGTGTTTGGTGTTTTTATAGGTCAGCTGTGCCGCTCTGTTCTGAGAAATGTGTCTTGTTTATAGTGCCTCTTTCTAGTTGTGTGTGTGGATTAACTGTGTATCCTCAGAAGCTGCAGTTCTTCCAGGAGGAGAAGAACAAGGAGATTGTGGCTCTGCGTCAGAGAATCAAAGAGCTGGAAGAGAACCAGCGTCCCTGCGGCTTCAATGACGGCCGTCTGAAGAGAAGAAAGATCTAGTTTGTTTAGAGGCTAACAAGCCATTGACCTGTCAGCTCTGCAGGTGCACAAAGTCTTGACCCCCTAGGGGGCAGAAGGGACTGAGGTGTTTTGAAATTTTCCAGATTTGTATTTCACTTTCATTTCAAAGCAAAATTCAGTTCCTCAGAGCTTTCGACTTATTATATTATACTGCTTATTGTGTCTTACTTGGCTAGATGTGCACTTTCACTGCCCTGCTTGCAGGTGACCAGTGTGTACATTTAAACACAGGCTGTATTCCTGTCTAAGACTTTAATCCAATCACAGGCCTGCATGGGAGCAAATGTGCGAGGCAGGGACGTAGGGAGGGGGGAGGCGTAGACGCTCTTGAGAGTGAATCAGATAGTTGGAAGGCCAGTCCCATTCAGGGAATTAAACCTGTTTATATCCTTTTATCCAAAGACCAAATAAATCATTTAAGTCATCTCTCCTATTTTATTTTTTCAGATTTCTTGACATAAACGCGTTCTAATATTGACATTTCGGAGAGGTAGAGCTCTTGAACTCGACTTCTTGTAATGTCTTCTCATTGTTGTTTAAAAAAGCAAACTTCTGCTAACATCTGCTTTTATCAGTAGCCTAAAACCTTAATAGGTAATTAAGAATCAGTTTCTTTATATTGATTGAACTTTGAAATGAGAGTGGAGCGTTCATTGAGAACATTCATAGTAATGCAGTCAGTCTGGACTTAAAAATCATCCTGAGCAGTTCTCCCTCAATACCAAAATCCATATGTGTGATATTCTGCAGCACGTATGATGATTTCTTTATCCTGCATGCACTGGAGTCCAGTTGATGCTGGATTTTGGTCTACCAATATATCTGTGATCAATTTAAACTGAACTACACTTGCATTACGTAAAAGAAAGTAGATAGGACTGTCTTAGTGTCTTTTGACCGTAGTGTCTCCCCCACTGTCCCTCCACTGCTCCTCACAGGGACTGTACACCTGAATGAAGATGCTCCGCCTGGTCAAGTGTTGACCTCATGCTTTGTAATCTCTTTATCTGTGCTGCTCAGCCAGCCTCTAAAGGGGACAGAGAGCTAATCTCTATGGGAACATTTGGTAAGACCGTTGCATAACATTTCATCTTCACAAAAGCCAGGAGATCGACCTTACCGGTATCTCTCACACAATTGTGTTCTGCTGTGTACCTGCAAACCAAAGTACTCTGGTCATACATAATGCAGGTACACACACGTGTGTGCATGTGTCGTCTCTTGCATCCTTTTGGCCTAATTTTTGCGGACCCTGCACTGATGTCATTTGAAGGGATTGGGACGTGCCTAAATTGAAACAGGATTAGAGTTCATGACACCACATTAATCCTTCGGCCTCACAGTAAGGAGGAGTGGGTGAAGACGGGGAGAGGTGAGTGGTAAGAGGTGTGGCCAGAGAAGCCTGTCCACTTGACTTGATGGCTCAAACACACGCGCCCCCTCCCCTCCTGTGGTCTTGGCCATCCTCTCATCAGTTAGAGAGGACAGAGAAGGAGGCTATGACGGCACCACTCTGCTCTCGAGGATAGGACTTTCTGCATGGATTTTTGGATTCTGTCGCGGACCTCATCATGTAAGTGAAGTTAAATCTTTTTTCTGGGTCCTACTGGGCCGAAAGAACAGCATTTGTTTTTGTATTGCTGCTTTCAGTGGATTGTACAGCTGTGTTTTGATGCAGAGCAGCAGTCTGGAAACTTGGATAAACAACAATCTTGTTTTCTAGACTCGTTCTATTATCTCCTTTTGTTAACTTTCTCCTTCTTAATGCAGCCATTGAAGGCTTACAAGATTCTGGTCTCTAGTACAGTTACAGTAATATGTCAGCATAATGTTGCATAAGACATCTAAGATTTTTTTTTTATATTTTGGTGAAGTGTTAAAATCTAAAGGTTTCAGTGAAGCAGTATGTGTGGTGTAGAATAATTATGTGTGATGTTAAGGGGACATTTAAAGGGAATATCAGGGAAATTATGTTTCATTAAGGAAACGCGACTACACCATGATTGTACATTGTACTAATGCTTGCATCCTCATTTTGTGATTGGGTTAGACCCATTCTGCAGCTACTTTTGACAATGAATAACGCATCTGGTCTCACAAGTTAACCCTTTCTGGATACTTTTTAAACCACTGTAACATGGATATATACAGCACTGCTATGTGGTATTTCCAGTAAAGTAAATATGGTGTTTTTAACATCCTATTAGTAACTTCATGAAAAGAAAGTAACTAGTGTATGTTCAAACCACGTGCTGGCAAAGACTTAATGACATAATTGTGTTTTTGAAGATGACCTTATCTTCGGCCTGCTGCAAAAATGCCTGGAGGCCAGTACCAGGTGACGAGCACCAGACCCCGCCACAGTATCTACAGCCTGACGGACAGCTCTGATGTCGGCCCCGAGGATGAGGAGGCCGACGGCGTGCTGCACCTCACCCCCCTGCAGAAGCTCACCACCGACATGTGCAAGGACGAGAATACCATCAAGGAGCTGATCGTAGGCCGCAGGGTGGGCTTCTACAAGGTCCGCGGGGAGATTGGCTATGGGACCTTCTCTAGGGTCAAACTGGCTTTCCATGCTCTGACTAAAGGTAGGCGTACACTGACTGCATCCGTCCCTCACACCACCCAATTCTTTTGCCTTTGATCAAAGTGCTGTCACTGTTTAGAGACTCAGAACTTGTAAATAGCTTGAGGAAAAGAGTGAGCAACAGAGGGAGGTCATACACTGTTAAGCTGGATGAGAAAGAGAAAAAAAGAGAAAAAGATTTCACCCTTGTTAGTAGAGTTCTGCACAAGCCCAGCCTGTGGCCAAGTCCTTGAGACCAGACCTGCCCTGACCCTTCTGAACCCGATGGATGCTGCCAAATATAAGGGCCGAATCCTACCAAAGACTATAAATGATAACACTTACATTGCAGCTTTCTAGTCTTCCAGCCACTCAAAATGCGGTCCCATTCACCCATTCATACACTGATGGCAGAGGCTGCCATTCAAGGCGCTAACTGCTCATTAGAAACTAACTAATCCCATTCACACACAGTCACACACCGATCTTGCCCAAGGACATTTGACATGCAGAGGAAGAAACCAAGGATCGAACAACTAGCTTTCTGATTAGTGGATGACCTGTTCTATCTCCTAAGCCACAGCCACCCCTAAAAGCTTGCCTTATTTCATTCATCTCAATACAACACATTGGCTACACTCAATCTTTTTTTTCTCACTGGGAATTGCATGTGTGCTTCACAGGACATGAGATAAATTGGCACAAAGAGAAATTTCGTTTTACACAGCAAAAAATAATTTTGTGACTCTATTGGAATAAATTACTCACATGGTCAATTACAAATGACATTACATTCAGTATAAGTTGGGTAATTTGTGGTTTCTGTTCCACTTTCAACAAGTCCCGAGCAGTGTTTTTTTGGACTGTTGTATAATGTCTCCTTGCCCTTCTATCTGTCCTCTTTGTAGACAAAGTGGCCCTGAAGATCCTGGATAAGACCAGGTTGGACAGTCAGGCCCAGCGTCTGCTCTCCAGGGAGATCAGCAGCATGGAGTCGCTCCGGCACCCCAATGTGGTCCAACTGTACGAGGTAGTGGAGACGCCGAGCCGCCTGTACCTGGTGCTGGAGTACGCAGGAGGAGGAGACCTCCACAACAGGATCTGCACTGACGGGAAACTGTCTGACAACACCAGCAAGATCACCTTCGCCCAGATCCTTTCTGCCATAAAATATATGGTTAGTGACAGAGAAACATTTCTGGGTTGTTCTCAGTGAAGGGTTACTCTAAACAGGGAATGGGGTTTCATGGGATGGCCAGAGGGTGCCAAAGAGAATAAAATATATCAATATTCTCTTGGAAAATACCCCAAATTAAGAGATTTGAATTAAAAAACATGACATTATTGTGGCACATTAGTAAAGCATTAAATAGAAAACATCTAAAGGTGGAATTAGAAATCAATAAAAATAAATATTTTCAGGTCTTCGGACATATTTCCAAATACATCTATTTTTTCAATCCAATCACTTGGCCATGTGTGGCTATAACAAATAATTCAATTATATATGTTAGTTTCTGTTTTTACACATTATTAAAAAATATATTTTCAATTAATGGTTGCCTTTGACAGCATTTGACACCAGACTGGGGTGGTAGCTGGGGTGGCACCTCACTAGATCCACCCCCGACTCCACCGTTTGGGACTATGCTGGCCTGCTGTCTTACCGGGAGTTAGATAAGAAGATCAGTATCAATTTAATCCGTCAAGGGTGTCTGTAGTCCAGTTTAGCACAAACACTGGAAGGCGGGGTAAACTTATACCTAACACATCAATCTTGGTATTATTTTTAGGAATTTGAGGGCAAATTTTCTTTTCTGTAGCAGAGATGATCATTTTAGGTACCAGCTTAAGTGCTGCAGGTAATCAGCTTTAGACGGAAATGAGTCTAAATAACAGAGTTTGTCAGATTATTCACTTTGATGCAGTTACCTATAAACAAAGATGGCTTCAAAATATCTATCCAGCCCAAATCCAATTATAACAACTTTCTCCTTTTCTGTACTTAAATATGCTATGTGCTAGGCTGAAGATGAAAACGACATATCTTAAAGGTCCAGTGTGTGACATTTATGAGGATTTATTGGCAAAAATGGAATATCATATGCATAACTATTTTTTCATTAGTGTATTTTGCATTTTTGTTACGTTAGAATGAGACGGTTATATCTATAAACTGCCGTGGAATACACCATTTGGAACTGCAGTGTTTCTAGATAGGGGCGTTTTACACCTCTAGATGCCACTAAATCCTACACACTGTACCTTTAAGTTTAAGTAATGAGCACAACGTCCACTAGCTAGATAGCTAATTGGCTAGGTAGCTTGCATTTTGCTCTCAACACTAATTGTTAGCTAGATAGTTACATCTACTAGCTAATGTTAGCTATATAACTACCTAGCTAGCTAGTTAGCTAGCATTTTGCTAATATTAGCTAACTTAAGATGTGATTATATATATATATGTCACTTTTATCTTTTAAACAATTTTTAAAATGTTATGTTCCTTCTAACATAGCAACATTGACTGAGGTTCCAAAAGAGGCAGGAAGGGTCAGTTATAATTAATCACAACTATAGCGCTGTGAAGTCCCCACAAGACCAGGTATAAGGTTATCATAATCAGTAGAAGTGATGGATGGCTGTAAAATTAAAACTCCAGGTTATAATGAAGTCCCACAGAATTTAAGATTTGTTTGATATTTAGAAATATCTAACCAGCTCGTATGTTCCACTGTGCAGCATAACATCAACATCATTCACCGGGACCTGAAGGCGGAGAACGTTCTGTTCACCAGCACCAGCTGCGTGAAGGTGGCCGACTTTGGATTCAGCACGCGGGTTTCAAACCGCAACGATGCCCTTGACACGTTCTGTGGCTCGCCACCCTACGCCGCCCCAGAGCTCTTCAGGGACGAGTGCTACCTGGGGCCCCCAGTAGACGTGTGGGCCATGGGGGTCTTGCTTTTCTTCATGGTGACCGGCACTATGCCGTTCCGCGCAGAGACCATGGGCAAGCTGCGGCGCAGCATTATCGAAGGGGCCTTCACCATCCCTCCCTGGGTGCCCGGCCCCTGCCAGAGGCTCATCAAGGGCATCTTGAAGACGGTCCCTGCCGAGCGCTATGCCATCGACCAGATGCTGGGCTGCGATTGGCTCTTACCTGTGGAGTTTCCTTGGTCATTGGTGCCTCCCGAACCAGTGAGTCCTCTGCATAAACTGGGACTAAGCGGGGACCTGGAGGAGGTGGAGGAGGAGGAGGAGGAGATGGTCAGAAGCTTACTGGAGGAGCTCGGCTTTACCGCAGAGCACCTACAGAACAATCCCACCAAAGACAGCCGCAGCCCCGTCACCGGGGTTTATCGAATCCTGCTGCACCGAATCCGTAAGAGGAGGGGCTGCGACAGTCCCCCAGTGGTCCGAGGGATGGTCAGGGACCCCAAGAGGGAGGGGCTCCGGGCCTACAAGGGCCTCAGACACACCTCCAAATTGTGTGTGCTTTCATGAGAGACTGGTAGAGAGGCTTCAGCACAGTTTTTATACAGGCTTCTTTTATACGAACACTATTAGTAGCAGTAGTGGTTTTTTATTTATTTATCTGACACTGTTTATTGTAAAGTGACTTTTCACAGTTTGTAGCTTTTGATACTTTTATTTTACTCCTTCCAATGCAACTTTTTGTGATAGCCTATATGTAAAAGTGCCTGTTGAAATTAAACAAATGTAAATAAAAGTTGTAAAAGCATCCATATCAATTCAGCTGGAGTAATTTTTTTTCTCTCAAGTTATTTGATTTTAAGGGTTTTTAAAGGCTCAAAGAGGCGACATGAAGTTTGAGAAAAAGGTGGTGGTGGTGGGGGGGGGTTAAAGCTTTGGTTAAAACTACAGACCAATATAGATTACAGACTGCCTCACTGAAAGACCACAGTATGTCAGACTGCACAGCTGCTTGTCAGACGTGGTGACGAGCAGCACTGGTACACCCCAAGGAACTCTATTGGCACCGTTCCTGTTCACCCTCTACACCTCAGAGTTCTATTCCAACACCGGAGCCTACACCTACAGAAGTTCTCTGATGACTCCTCCATTGTAGGCTGTATCTCAGATGATAGGGAGGAGGAGTACAGAGACCTGATTGAGAACTTCATTGGATGGTGCGACAGAAACCACCTACAGCTCAACACAGGAAAAACCAAAGAGCTGGTGGTGGACTTCCGGCGCAGCAAGAGGACCCCCTCCCCAGTTGCTGTTAGAAGGGAGAAGGTAGAGATGGTGGACACCTACAAGTTCCTGGGGGTGACACTCAACAATAAACTGGACTGGACGGATCACACTGAGGCCCTCTACAGGAAAGGACAGAGCAGGCTGTTCTTTCTGAGGAGGCTCAGGTCATTCAACGTGTGCACTCGGCTACTGCGGATGTTCTACCAGTCTGTAGTGGCTCGGTTGTGGGGATGGAGCTGGACAGTGTGGAGGCTGTGACAGAGAAGAGGATGAGAGGGAAGCTGAAAGCCATCATGGACAACCCCTCTAATCCTCTCTACACTGGAGGCTACCATCAGCCATCTGACTCCACAACGCCACAGCTCCCAGTACCTCCAACCCACGCTGACTAAGACTGGTTTAAAACTTACAATGCACAAACTTTTTGCACAACTATTTATATTTAATTTCTACATACAGTTTAGTTTTAGTCAAGATGCTCAAATATTTGCACACCATTCTTAATTGCATATTGCATATACTTTCCTTTATAGTCATTCATTTCATTGATATTTTCTATTATATTTTGTAATATTTTATTTTGTGATATCTTGTTCTACCTCCACCTCTGTACTCTTTTTGCACTACGTTGCCCTATGCTGCTGTGTTCATTTTAATCTTTATCCTAAGGGGGATCAATAAAGGAACATCTTATCTTAAATTCCTTTTCCTTCCTGATCCAATAAAACCTTCATACAAAATATATTTGTGTTCCTATGTTTTGCTTTTCAGTCCTTTTGAGTGCACAGAGGGCTGCAAGTGCACTGTAGGTTTGTTGAAGGGAAAGCTTGCAGCCACTTAAACCAACCCTGTCTCCTGCAAAGACTCTTATTGTCCATGAAAAACTACATAAAGCGGTGAAAACCCTGGTGCGTCAGTCAGGTTTGATTGTGGGGGCAGAGCAGGTGGCTGCACCCAAACACAGCTCCTCTCGCGTCTTTGTGGCCTGTTTACCAAAGTTTCACTAAGTGCGTGCGAGTAAATAATAGTCCCGACAGCAGCTGGCAGGACACCAGATGATACACAGGACCCCTCTCCTCGTCTCCGCAACCGGCCCAAACCGGCCAGACCCAACCCGGCTGCCCCCTCTGGCACTGGCTCCTCCCAGCCCCTGCCCTGCCCGACCCCCACCTGCAGCAAGCGGCAGATGGCGCGGCGTGGCTGCGGAGACATCTGCAAGGCCAGACAATAGGCGCTCTGTGCGGACCGCTGGAGCTGACAGGCCCCGGAGCTCCGCTATTGTGCGCTGCGCCATACACATGCAGATGAGGTCTGCTGGAGGAGGGACCTTTTTTTTTTTTTTTTTACTGCCAGGGTGAGCAGATGACAGGCCTTAGCGCCTTCCATGCAAATCTGCGGAGTTTAAAACTTTTGATTGTTTCATGTCCACCCACCATCCCTCCCTCCCTCCCTCCCTCCCTCACCCCTCACCACCTCCTCCACACAAACACACACACAATACACACGACTCAAGCGTGAAACCCTCGCTTTGTGAGAGAAAGTGACAACACATGACGGCAAAAAAATATGATCTTTTTGTTTTTTATTAAGCATTTTCCACTTACAATTTCAGACAGTTTCTAATGTGAAGCTGTCATAGAGATATACATCATTTCGTTTCCAACATTGTTCCAACAGGATCACAACATCTTCAGTCAAAGAGTTTCATTTTTAACATTTCTGTCTTCAGTACATAATGAAATGTTTATAAGATATTCTTACAAATTCTCATCATTTTTAACTTAATGTAGCCGTTTTCTAAAGTGAAACCTTTAGAGAACAGACCATTTTTTAATTTTTTTAATATGTTTTATAATATTTTTTGTCATCATTAAATTTCTAAAGTGAAACCTTTAGAGAATTAAGACAATTCTGGAAAGTGGGAAACATTTGCGCTGATTGCAACTGTTGTCATGTTGCTCAGCGAAGAGGACATCTTTAAAAAGTCTCTTTTTAAGAATGCCTCTTTCTCAGCACCGCTTCTTCTCCTGCTGCGCGTGCTTCAGAGTGCGACATTTGCTCTGTGGAACCACAGGACGCAGAATTCGCTTCTCCTTCCTCTCCAAACCTCATCCGCACAAAGAATGAGGGTCGATGTGTCGCTCTTGCGGCATACCTGACCTCATTCACATAAAGAATGAGAGTCATCTTGGCATGGACGGGACAAGAGGCGACGGTTCACGGGGGCCCCTCGGGCCGGCGCCGTGCTGCCTGGACGGAATCCTCCTCAGGAGTATCCAGGGATGAGCAGAAACAGGGTCATCCTGTTCATCAGGATGAGTATTTCCAAATAAGAAGCTTTACAGCATCTGAGCAAGAGAGGGAGCCGAGTCCCAGATCAGCGCTCGGGCAGGCTGATCTCAGGGACCCAGTCGTTCAGACGCCGGCTCTCCTCACAGAACAGGTGCAGCTTCTCCAGAGCAGGGTCCTCCCAAGACCCGTCAGCTGGGTTCTGTTCAGAAAGGAAGGGGAAAGAGGCTTTAGTCACACGTTTTCTTTCAAACAGCATCACATATAGACTTCAGAACTGATTCAGGATGATAGAATCTCGTGTCTCTGAGCTCTACATACCGTGATGAGGACGCAGTGGGCATCTTCAAGCTGCTCTGCCTTGTCGCCAACAATCTCAGCCAAACGCTGCATGTCGCTCACTCTGACAATGCTGATGTCGTTGTCGAAGCAGAAGGACTGGATGAGGGTGAAGTGGATCTGCAGAGCGATGTCGCACTCGAACTCCTCATCCACGGCCAGGACGCAGAAAGACACACTGTCTGGATCACTGTGGAGACAAAATAAAGAAGTTTGTGAGATTTCATTCAGAAAAGGAACCAAAACAACCAGATAAGACTGATGGGAATGTAGTAAGCTGTCAATCTGCGGCTGAGGGTCTCATACTTACAGATTCATAACTTTTGCGCTCTCGTAGACACCGACGGTGATGGAGTCGTTGTCTTTAGCCGACACCAGGACCTCCTCCAGGGCTTTGCCGGTGCACTGAGCACGCTCGGTGGGCTTCTGGATCAGAACTTCCTCAAGAGTCATGATGAAGACGGTGGAGATATTCCGCAAAGGGAGAGCTTTAGAAAGGTTTGGACGGAGAGTAAAATCCGAAAGGGAGCAGAGTGCTTTGAAACCCGCAGCCTCCCTCTTTTATACTCTGCAGCTCGTGCGGCCCAGTGAAAGCGCTGCGCCCTGATTGGCTCGAGCTGAATGGTGTATTGGTATGATAATGCTATTGTCACACTCTGGCTCGTGGCAGATTGATGGGGGTCATCGAGCCACGCACGCTCCCCCTCTGAGCGCAGCAGCCACGGCCTGAAACTAAAAATAGCTTCATTAAAAAAGAAGTTTGATCGCTCTGCAGCACTTTATGCACACTGGAGGAAACACAGCAGGTGACTGTATCTGCAGAGATGCACGCTGGACATCGGTTATACATACTTTTACATGCATGTATAATCACTCTTATGCATGCACAGAAGTGGAACTTTGCCCTTTTTGGAAACAAAAACTAGTTACAGACCAGTTTTGGCCCATAATCCACCTTTCAGTTTTCAAAGAACACTAAATATGAACTCCACTAAAATAAAACTCAACAAACTCTCAATAGTTTTTCTTGCATTTTAGATTTTAGTCACAGTGTTTAAGCAGCAACATGGAGAAAGTGTGGAGAGCCCCCTCCCCCCTCGCTCAGCAGAGAGAAAGGGCAGGTGGATGATGCCATCTGTGGACTAGAGGCTGGCCATAAAACGGCCTCATTGTGCGCGCAGAAGCCCTCTATTATTACGGCCCCCATACAAATGCAAATGACCAGCGCGTGCCAGAACGCTGTGCGTGCTGCGCAATCTGCACTGCTGGCCCATGCGGGCCACGTGGCCATCAGCTGTCCAGAAAATCCTTCCTCGGTTTTTATTTATTTACTCTGGGGAGTTCAGGGGCCACACGGACTGTATTCTATAGGAAAACTGAGGAAGTTTATTGCACTTTTGTTTGGTGTTTGGTGCGTAGAGCCACCAAATGTCTTCATCTGTGATTTTATTCAAACTTATTTCTGACAACTTTCTGTTTATTTCCGATCACTTTTTAAGCACCACAAAACTTTTACGCACAGCTTTATTTCATCTGTTCCACTGACTGAGGAGTTTATCCCCTGCAGCTCGTGCTTATTTGGTTATGTATTTAGTATTCGGTGTGAATCCACTAAATGTCTTTATCTGTGTTTTAAATAAACTTCTTTCTGACAGCCTTGTGTTAATTTCGGATCACTTTTACGCACAATTAAACTTTTACGCACTCCTCTATTGCCACTAATAGAACAAGTTCTCCCCAATAGTCCGTGCATATTTGGTTCTATTTTATCTGCATAATATTCCAAAACACATCTTGCATCAGGTCAGACCTGCTGCCACTGCTGCGTAAATAGAGGAGGGGGCTGGAATGGAGAGGCGGTGCAGGAGACACAGGTTGGCGGTGATTGATTCAGCGCTATTGTTCTGCGGAAGGCAGAGCGGCAGATGGAGAACTGTCGCTATGAGGGGACCCCCCCCCCTTCTCTCTCCTAAACCCAGGTCAACTCCGACCCCAGGGCGCGCCGTTCTTTTGTCTACAAGTCTCCACATTCGCCGATCTGTTGTCTGAGTTTTGATTAAATTTGAATGCCAAAGAGGAGAGCTCATGGTCCAAACTTTCACAATGAAAAGTGTTATCTCCAAAAGAGGCCAGACGCTTAGAGGCAGATAGAATCACTTTCAGTTTGAGCTGTAAACACGTGCAAGAATGCTGAAAGTGTGTTGTGTTAAACAACAGAAGTCGTATCTGCAGCAGCATACATTACTGCAGCAACACACTCCTTTGTTTATTTCTACATCGCTTTCAGTTTCTGTCTGCGCGCTGCAGACTCATCAGCTGGCAGAGAGAGGCTTACATTTGGGCCAAAGTTTGATTTGGATCCAGCTGATTGAGACTCAAACACTGAGCTATTTTAGGAAGGATCAGCTTGCATGGCCACAGGGCAGGCGCGTGCAAATCGATACCGACCTATTGTTGCTGAAGCACATCTGCCAGACGGAGGCCTCTCTGGCAGCGCGCGACAGGTGTTGGTGGTCAAAGCTGTTTTCTGGTGACCTGCGGCGACTCCTTGAAGCCCTAAACCTCTTTGTACGGATAGAAAGTGTCTAAAGCTGCAGGATAAGATGATATGTATCTGGCATCTGTTGTGCGCAAATATGACTAAATATTAGGGGAAATAGGCTAATATTTAAGAAGAGAAGGAGAAAGTGTATACAATAAATAACTATTTATTTTTCATTGATCAAATATGTGTTATTGAGCTATAAAACAAGCAAAGCTCAACAAACTGAAGTGTGATTTAGCTAAACTCGGACTTATAATATCATCAGAAATCATATTTGCAGGGGAATGAAAAACGGCCCTCACGTCCAGCAGGTGCTACCTGACTTACTTCCTTTGTCCACCCTTCCCCTCACCTCCCCCCCGGGGACAGATGGTATCTCTCGGTTGCTATGGGGAGTGATGCAGACAGAGAGATAAAGCATGCAGGCATCTCCAGATGCCACGCGCCTCAAGTGAGGCCCGGCTTTACGCATGCAAAGCAGCGGCGCGTGCCACTGCCTAATATATAAATAAAGTTCATGTAGTGAAATCGGTCATGAGTTATAAAAGTCTGTCTGACTTCCAGTGCAAGTAACACAGTCGATTTATGTGCATTAGGACGCTTAAAATAGTACAGAACTGCAGCATACTAATGGTTTTTATCAATATGCTACCTACTCCTTTTACTTTTACTGTATAGTATATAAATATATACTATGTGACAAAGAAAAGGTCTACATGTAATTTAACTTACTGTATAAACTATATATTCTCTTTATTCATCTAATCTAGACAATTAGGTCTCTGCAAACATTCTGTAACTTCATAAGAGCCAATCAAGGACCAAAGCAAGCAAACCACTACTGTACTGTGGGGGCTACTTTACATATTTGAATGCATGCTGTACAGATTTAAATGTATTTTGAATGTATTTTGACAGGTTGTCTAGGTTGTCTTGGTTTCTATTAGTACAGGGACATTCAAAGGTGAAAAGGTATACTGGAGACTTAATCCAACCTTAAACTTTGATCAAACTTTAGGCATGCTACTTTAAGAACAGTCCAAGAACAACATTTATTTTAGACCTCAAGTTTTACAGAAAAAAACCACAATGCAGTGGAAAAGTTATTTCTTATGACATGAAGTAATAAGTGTCACATTTTGTGCATTGTTGTTTTCTTTCAATAGTTTGTTGCATTTCAGGACTCAGTGTCAGATTTAAGATGTGTTTCTCTACCAGTCCAGTCAGCCATTGGCTTCCATTCATTTCCGCACAACATAAAAATTATTCTGCAGACTCTTGAAACTTGCTTGAATTGTGTGTTCAATCACAGTGGACATCAAGTTTGTATTTGTTCTTTGTTACATTATAAGTTTCATTATAATTGCATGGTACAATACCATTTTAGTTTAAACCAAAGCTTTTTCATTTGTAAGTACAGATTGATTTGAAATGTCTGCACTGCATTACCTCATAACAATAAAGTACATTATTGTAATGAGGTTGCTACCATAATGAATGCAGACTTAATGTTCACTACTATGTATTGCACAGCTGAAGCTACATGTCTGCTAATTGATTTTCACCTTGTACATATATGAATGGAAGTCAATGGCTGACTGGACTGGTAAGGAAACTACATTTTCGAAATATAAAGCTTAGCTTTTAACTTAAACTGTATTAGTATGCAATTATTATGCAACTTTTACAAAAATAAATAGAGATTCGATGTTCACTGTGATCGATTATACAACTCAAGCAAATTTCAAGGGTCTGCTATTACATTTTCACTTTGTACAATGGAAGCCAATGGGTGACTGGACTGGTAGGGAAATATGTTTTAAAATCTGACTGTGACTTTTGAAATGTGGTGCAATGTAGAAGGCTGCCTGGCAAAAAAATGGCATTGGTTTGGTTTGAAAAATGTTCAGCTGTGATGTAAAGTACTGTAAATGTGAACATAGAAAAACCCCTTGTATGGTCTTCGTTTGAATGGGAGTCACTGGTCTCCTCTTACTCTTCCAGAACTTTGAGGACTTTGATGACAGCAGTCTTATCTTCCTGTGTGGTTATTATTCCTGTAAGCTGAAAGAATCATTTAAAGGTCAGAGAGTTTCTACATCTGATCCTTTCAACCAAAGCTGCCCCCGACTTTCTAAGACTTTTCTATAGGCACGCGTCCCAGAGGGTGGGGTGGGGGCTGTAGGCCTGTTGTAGCCATTGTGCCCCAAACAGCCAATCAAAGAGTGAGCGTGTGCCGGGTCTGCAGTATAAATGCTGGCAGATTCCTAGAAGGAAGCACAAACCCTGTTCTCTGGACTTTCTGATCACATCAGCTGAACTGTAAGCTAATACATCACCATGCAGTCTCCTGGAAAATCTCTGAAAGAAGCTCTGCTCTGTGCTCAGAGCGAGGATCGACTCACTGTTGGAGTCTATGAGAGTGCTAAAATTATGACTGAGTAAGTAAACTAAACATGACTTAAACAAAACTTTGCCATTCTCTGTTGGACCAACATAATCAAAATCAAACAGCAGCAGCTAACAAGACTTTTTTTGTCCACAGTGATCTAGACAGTGTGTCTTTCTGTGTCCTGGCTGTGGATGAGGAGTTCGAGTGCGACATCGCTCTGCAGATCCACTTCACCCTCATCCAGTCCTTCTGCTTCGACAACGACATCAGCATTGTCAGAGTGAGCGACATGCAGCGTTTGGCTGAGATTGTTGGCGACAAGGCAGAGCAGCTTGAAGATGCCCACTGCGTCCTCATCACGGTATGTAGAGCTCAGAGACACGAGATTCTATCATCCTGAATCAGTTCTGAAGTCTATATGTGATGCTGTTTGAAAGAAAACGTGTGACTAAAGCCTCTTTCCCCTTCCTTTCTGAACAGAACCCAGCTGACGGGTCTTGGGAGGACCCTGCTCTGGAGAAGCTGCACCTGTTCTGTGAGGAGAGCCGGCGTCTGAACGACTGGGTCCCTGAGATCAGCCTGCCCAAGCGCTGATCTGGGACTCGGCTCCCTCTCTTGCTCAGATGCTGTAAAGCTTCTTATTTGGAAATACTCATCCTGATGAACAGGATGACCCTGTTTCTGCTCATCCCTGGATACTCCTGAGGAGGATTCCGTCCAGGCAGCACGGCGCCGGCCCGAGGGGCCCCCCGTGAACCGTCGCCTCTTGTCCCGTCCATGCCAAGATGACTCTCATTCTTTATGTGAATGAGGTCAGGTATGCCGCAAGAGCGACACATCGACCCTCATTCTTTGTGCGGATGAGGTTTGGAGAGGAAGGAGAAGCGAATTCTGCGTCCTGTGGTTCCACAGAGCAAATGTCGCACTCTGAAGCACGCGCAGCAGGAGAAGAAGCGGTGCTGAGAAAGAGGCATTCTTAAAAAGAGACTTTTTAAAGATGTCCTCTTCGCTGAGCAACATGACAACAGTTGCAATCAGCGCAAATGTTTCCCACTTTCCAGAATTGTCTTAATTCTCTAAAGGTTTCACTTTAGAAATTTAATGATGACAAAAAATATTCCTCAAAAAAGTATTGGAAAAATACTATCTAAAGGTTTTTACTTTAGGTATTTAACATTGAGAGAAAAATACAAAAAAGTGTTAAAAAGAAAAGAAAAAAGTGTGAATCTGATTTTGAATCTGAAAATATGAAAAATATGGGAAAAAGAAAACTGAAAATGTACTACTTCTTGAAGGTTTCACTTCAGCTCGATTTATGTCAAATGAAATAACTTGTACACTGCATATTTTTTTGTAAGATGGAAACATAGAAATAAAATATTTGAACTCAATATTGCTCTCAGTCTGTACTTTGACTTTTCCATATGAGGTTAAAGATGCTGGAGATTACATATCATAGCAGCTCCAGTCTGGTTTGACTTTCTGACATTCTGAATCCTTTCTGAGGATTTAAAATAAAGTTTCCTCAATCTGCAACTCAAAACAACAGCAAACATGTCATGTTTTATATATGGACCTCTGTGCACTTTTACACATCAATATGACTCTGGAGAGGCTTTTGGTTTGGAATAATCATTCAAGTGTCCTGCACAAGAATGGGAACCCCTTCATACGTTTGTATTGGTAGGATGGAATATGTATATTACATGCTGTCATTTGAAGGCAAGAGATAAAAAACAGTGCAGTGTGTAACATTTGTGTAACACCTGTAATGCAAGTTTAGCATATAAAAAGGAAATACTTTACATTTTGATCAGTAAATGTGCTGATTACAATGTAATGTGCATGTGGCTGGATGGTGACTAGGGTGGAGGTGGTCTTCACTATTCTTCTCTTCTCTCTGGCTCAATATGATATTTTATTTGACAGATTTGATCTCTGTAGGCTGTCCTCCACTTAGATTAACTGACCACATGCTGGGCATTGGTTTTTCCAATTTCTAAACTGAAAAAGAAATATCGTGGAAACTATTTTTTTAGAAACAGCTCTCCAAAATCACAGTCTAAATACATTTGAACTAAATATTATGGAGTGCAGTTGCGTAATCGGGCTTTCTTTTACATTTAGAGCATAACTTTAAATGAAAAGGAAATTGTTTGTGCAGCAGTTGCAATACAAAGTAGGAAAGCGTGCAATATAAACAAGGTTAACAGTGAAGTTGCTTCTTGGTGAGTTGGATATACATATGTATGAGAATGTGGCATATATGTTCAATATCAAATCTCAACTATCGGTAAGTGAATTGATAAAAAATGTTACATAATTATGTCCATGATATTAAAGAGTGATTCCCATAATATCCCATAAATCAGAGAGTTGTAATGATTGTAACCAGAGAGAAAGACAGATCAAACAAACAGCTGAAATGGAGGCTGGAGCAGCCACAGCATCCACCACCTCTGCTACCCCTCACTGTATGCAGCCGCAGGCAGCAGGCAGTTAGCTTAGCTTAGCATTAAGACTGGAAACAGGTAACATGGCCCTGTCCAAAGGTAACATAATCCTCCTACCAGCACCTCTAAAGCTCACTCATTAACACGTTAACATGTTAATGAGTCAGTACCCCGTTCTATCTTTGTACAACTGAAGTGTAAAAAAGACAATTGGAGCTTTTTTATGGCTAAGCTAAACCACAAAAAACACAAACATGAGAGTGGTCGGACTCTTTGCAAGAAAGCAAAGACGCATATTTCCCCAAAGTATCCCTTTAAATAAGAAGCAAAACCATCAGTGTAAGGCTTCAGGCCGACGTTAGGTTAACACAGGTAGCTCATTGATTTCACTTTATTGTACTGACATCCACTGCACTGTAGCATTATGATAATTCTGCTGGTTACCCACAAGACAGAGAGGCAAAATATTCCTTCCATAAGAACTTTCCGGTGACATAAAATGTCAAAGTGCTGCAGCAGCTGTTGAGATGTCTGTAGTGACGTTTGTCTTGATGTCTGTGCTTTCAGCTATCGATCGCCTGGGGACTACAGAAAATGAGCTCAATTAGCTAAATGAGCTAATTGCTGGCTAATTCTGGTTTCTGAAATGTTACTGATATGCACCGTCCCTGTCAAATAAAAGAAATAAAGAAGTGTTATTGTCAGTAAATCCCAGTGACTCTGAGCTGGTGAGACGTTTTCTGACTGTGTGCAGCTCAGTGATTCAGTATGTTTACAGAACAAATGTCATACTATCTTTAACTAGAATCATTAACAGAAGCTGTAGATTTATTTCATGGTGCTGTCTGCGGCTTAATGAAGGTGATCTTTTGCTCCTGGCACACGCTGCCTTTTTCTTTCCTTCCTCTCATTTGTGATTCAGAACTTTAAGAGGCTTTTGTGTCTTTGCACTCTAAAGTCACTCTGACTGCGTGTTGCATGTCACTGCAAACTATTGTGGAGTCAACAGCTGCTGCAGCCCCCACGCCCCACTGTGACACACGCTCACACACAGACACATGCACACACACGCTCATTACAACTTCAAATAATGCAACGCTTCACCAGAATAAAAAAACAAAACAAAACAGACCAAAGAAGAAGAGTGACTGATTCTGAGTCCGTACAGTTGCAACATATCATTAAAACCTGGAGGAGCTTCATCATTCCCTGTGCCGCAGCCTCACGTGTGCATGTACACAAACACACCCTCCATGTCCAAAAAAGAAAGAAAAGAAAATGGACCAAGCAGGACCAGCTGAAACGCAATCACCCCTTTAAAATCTCCACGGCAACCAACCCAGCACTTACTCCATCTGCTGTCCAATTTAATGATGAGGAGAAAGGGAGAGAGGAGGAGGAGGAGGAGGAGGAGGAGGAGGCAGTGTGCCTGGCACACTGCCTGCTGCCATTCATCCATTCAGGACCAAATCCTGACTAACAACAGCATCCCCCAACAGTCAGCACAAACACAGCAGAGTCCCTGCAGGGTGGAGCTGATCCCACTTACTGTTACGTCACTGTAAAAATGTGCTTTTTAGGAATCAGTCATGCTGCTTTCTTTCTGAGAGTGAGATCAGAACGATCTCATGCTGGAGCTGGAGTCACTGTTAGCTTAGCTTAGCTTAGCATGAAGACATGGAAGCAAGGGGAAACAGCACCTCTAAAGCTTACTAATCAACATGTATAGTTTGTTTCATCTTCACACAAACATGTAAGAATACTGTATAATATCTGTGAGTCCCTCTGAACTCTTTCACCCTGAACAACCTCGGCTGCCCTCTGTCTCAACCCGGGTCATAAAGAGCTCTGCTGCTGCAGCCACATGCTGCTTCTCAAGTGTCCTTTCAACATAAAAGCCTCCTCCTCCTCCCAAAATCTTTTCTGTGTGCTGGAGAGCTGCAGCAGATGGTTGTGATGGGCCGCAGTGTGTGTGTGTGTGTGTGTGTGTGTGTGTGTGTGTGTGTGTGTGTGTGTGTGTGTGTGCATGTGTGTTTCTGTGTTTTTAGTTTGTTGGTGTTTTGGGTGAGCAGGTTGCCTTGGATACAGGCATCAGCATCCCCTCCACAGCTCAACTCAAATAGGTTTTTATCTATCTACATTTATTTGTTTGTTAAGTTATTTATCTATTTATTTTTAGGCGCACACTTTATCAATTGATTACAAAGTGAAGAAATGGAGGAGGATGACACTGATCGGACATTTTCATTATTCTCAAAATCATGCTACTGTCAGTAAGTGAAAACAAGACACAAGAGCATTATGTATTTACAGCCATACAGCATTTGTTCATGAAGGAGCCCTGACCAACTTCATATTCAGCTGATGTGTGTTTAGTTTAGGAAAATATGTGTGAACAAATGTAGTAAGTATCTATTCTGCTTCCACTTGTTTCATTGAAGCAATATGATGTGAAATATTCAAACTCCATACATTTTCTGTCGTTGGGATTTCATTTACATTTTCTGAAAAATGTTTGTCCGAACAAGGTGAGTTTGCAAAGATGGGTCCGTAGTTGCTGACTGCTGACTCGCTCTGTCTGATCGCTATGCTAATATACTTTTAACTATGCTAATGTCGTCCTCCATCATTACCATAAGCCTGCTGCTGTCGTGCTGCAGGTCACAGCTCAGGGTCAAACAACACACACGTCTAACTCTGTGTGTGTGCGTTTGGACAGAGCCAGGCTAGCTGTTGTCGTTGTGTGTATATGCACACACACAACAACAACAACAGTGCACACACCCATTCCCTCAGTCATCAGCTGTTGATGCTAATTTCTGTTTCTGATCTCCATCAGTGAGGCCTGTTTCAGCTCATGATGAATCTAATCACTAATTACATTAACAAACCTGAAGCCCCTCAGGCTGCTCCTCCCTAATAAAAACATTGTTTTCATTCAAATGCTTCCTTTTTAACATCTTTTGCAGTTGCAAGATTCAAAACATCATTGCTTTGGTATTAAAGGGTGATAATTTGTCTAGTTCTGAAGACTTCAAAATAAAGGTTGCATTGCATTACAGTTAGAGCTATAATTGGATGTTGGGTAGAAGCGAAAGAGCATTTGTTTGTATTAGATTTTATCTTTACAGGCAACCAGAGTGTAAATAAATATGGAGATAAAGTATTCTTATCTGTTTACATCCACAGTTGCAGCTTGTAAACACAAAGTGGACAGGCAGGCGCACACACACACACACACACACACACTGCCAGCTGTTTCCAAAACACTGGTCTGCCTCTCTATTCAGTGGTGGGGCCCTCAAGGGCCTCGTTCAGACACAGCAGCAACACTGTGTGTGTGTGTGTGTGTACATGTGGGTCTTGTGTTTGAGCCAACATGAATCTTGAGCATAAAAGTTCATTCTAGGAAATATTAGTTTCCTAATAAAAAAAATATACAGAAACTATTTCACTCAAGGTCCGCCTACTAGCTTTTCCCGGAGCTTTCAACCACATATCATAGTTTAAAGATAGATACTATTAGACTTCTGAGGAGATTGTAGATGTTGTGCATGCAAGATTGAAATGAGGAGACCGGACTTGACACTGACAACACTTATTTGTATCTGTGTGTGTACATGCAATGTGTGTAGAAGCAGATCAGATGGCTAAATGTGCTTGTACTGCGCCCCCATCCATTGCACGCCCTCACCAAAACAAAACTCAGACAAAAGCTACAGCCAACACTTGTACACCCTCATCAATGGGCACAAAGAGCAGAAAAACGACAGGAGGGGCCCAGCACAAAGGTGCACCGAGACCCTGGCCCTCTCTCCTCTTTTGTGCTGAAGAATGGCGAGGTCCAGGAGCAGCTGCTGCTGGCTGCACGGGACATTTGAGATGGTCCCTTTCACTAAAAACAAAGTCTGGAGCTGTGAGTGTGCAGGCTGCAGGGCTGCAGGGCCGAGGAGGAGGAGGAGGAGGAGGAGGGGAGGGCGGCTGTATACAAAACGAAAGGCACACTTTGCCAGATCAACGTGGAGCTGACTCCCCATTCATCCTGCAGATCAGCAGCAGAGGGGTGGTGGGGTGGGGGAGGGTCTTAAAGTGAAGGAGGAAGCCTTTAAAGTTGACGTGAGTCACATCAGTCACAGCACAAAGGGGTCCCAGAGGTCTGCCATATGGACGCAGGCACATCATCTGTTCAGGAGTCACTGAAAGAAATCCAGCCAGGGCCAATAGCAGCGCGAGCTCTGCACCCTGCCTTACCCAGCGACAACACATCTCTGGTTTCTGATTGGCTGTAGAGGTGTTGTCATTAAGACGGTGTCTCAATTAGCCAGATAGGTAGGAGGGCACTTTGTTGTTTTAGTGCTTCAGGATGATCTGTGTGTCTGATTGATTAGTGTGGGTGAAAATTAAGGAGATGTGTTAGAAAATAGTTTACTTCCTCTCTATTCTCAAAGGTTTCTTTTACGCGTCGCTCTCCAAAATGTCACTTTGAGTATCAACTTTTTAAAAAAAATTTCCGACAATTACACACTTTGTATGTTTTCTCAATCAGTGGGGAACTTTTTTTGCTCAGCTGATTTCCCTTCAGATACCAACTAAAAGAATCAGTTCATAACAAAATGTAGCAAATAAATAAAAAAAAAAAAAAAAAAACAACATACATAATACATCTAGCAACATTAATATTTAACTCCAAGATAAACAGAAAAACTGAAGAAGAAGGAAAGAAAGATAAATGAGTGAATTCTGAAATACACTCACTCTCACTACAGAGATTCAGCTTATATTTTCCCTGAGGACATTCTCAACATACATCTGCTTTATTTAGAAATATGAAAATGTTACTTGTTCCACCTTAAGCTAAATTACGCTCAACTTCACAGATGCTGAGCACTGAGGGCTGCACATCTGACACTGTTACAGCGCCCCCCAGTGACATAAGACTTTATTGATCCAGATAGAAAGCTAGATAGATAGCTAGCTAGATAGATAGATAGATAGATAGATAGATAGATAGATAGATAGATAGATAGATAGATAGATAGATATTTTATTTATACCGAGGGAAATTAAAGCACATGGAGAAAACATTTGTTAAAATAATAATATTTTAACATAAACTGATCAGAGGTGGAAAACAAGAATAAAAGAACTAAATTAATAAAATGAAAAAAGTTTATACAAAAATTATATTAAATAAATAAATAAATAAGATATTCTGAAATAAATAGTGATATGAATAAACTGTCTGATCCAAGATCCAATATATGTTTTATTTTAGTTTAATAGTTGATATTATATTATTATTATTATTATTATTATTATTATTATCATTATTATCATTATTATATTATTATTATATTAATTATATATTTAATTTTAAATGCCCCTTTCAAACCAATCATTGTGATGTGTTTTTTTTATTCCAGAGTAAATATTAAATTGTTTAAATGCACTCATTATAATAATTTACTTGATGCAGTTTCTGCAGCCATACACTTCAATATATTTATGAAGACACTGATCAGCTTTGCCTGCATGTTCCCTCAGCCTCCACAGAAACATGAAAGTCTGTTTGACTCAAAATAATTTACTGTTAGACACTAAATCAAGGATCTCAAACTGCTGGCCCAGGGGCCATTTCAGGCACTGTGTTCCCCTCCTTACGGCATGTGACGTGATGTCAAAAAATATTACTATATATTTATTATACCATTATACTATATCTAGTTGTATCATGTAAATTTAAACTAACTCTTCATATACAGTTAAAATAAAAGCACAACTCGTTTGGTGCAAAATAATGCAAAACTGAGAGGTGCCTGTAAGTGCGTGCAAAGAGTTAATAAGAGTAGAGCAGGTTACAGGGCTTTATTTGTTGTGTGCAAACAACAAAGATGATAGAAAATGATAATTTGATAATGTTATGAATTATGTTAGTAATGTAAATATTTTCAAAATATTTCACTTTCTAGTAGTACTTGAATTTTGAAGTGGCCCTCCTATAAACTGAAAACACCAGCTGCACGCGAAGCCAATTTGAGTTTGAGACCTCTCCATTAGATCCATAATACGTTTTGGATGATTCAAAACAAGCCCTTTTTTTATTTGAAATGAAGTTTCATTTTGTCTCCTTTGTGTGTATGCTGTGAACAGGACAGGAATAAAAACTACTGGAATTAAATTAAAATGACTTGCATGAACTTGAAGCAGGAGGAAATTACATTTCATAGTTTTAAAAGTGTATTTGATTATTTCACAATTTCATAGTCATATTACATTTTGTTTGTCATCACTTTGTGTCTCCAGATACATGAATTGTGAAAAAATAATTAGATGTGCTGGCCCACACAAATGTAAAAGCCTGATTAAGGAATAACCTAACATAAATACATATATATGGTTCAATACCAACTGTTTCCTTCAGATGTTTGCAAGTTCCTTTTTTGTATCTTTTGTCAATTACTGAGGCAAAAATGCCCCAAAACCCCCCAAACCTTAAAAAAATAAACATGTATTTGCAATGTGAGCCCTTAATATGAAGCAGTGTCTGTTTGTGACACTTGGTTGAAAGTTGAATCTGTTGAGACTTTGAAGTAAAAAGTAAAAGTCCTGGTTCTGCATTAAAATGGCCCCTCTGACTGATACCTTATCCCATAATCACCTCATGATCCCTGGTCTGAATGAGGGTCAGAGGGGAGTGGAGACAAAGTCCTCACACACATCCAGTTCAATGAATTCATCTAGTCTGTGTGCAGTGTTCCACCCGGTGGTGTAACACTGATACTGCAGGCGGTAATGTTTCACCATCACATCACAGAGCAGCAGCGCCACCCTGTGCTTAAGCGTCGCTCCTGCATTAATTTAACTGCTCACATTAGACAATATGGTTTTGATTCAAGCTATTCATAAAATAAATGACCATGATAAACACGTAAATTTAATTCAGATGAGAAAATAAAGAAGCTGCACGCTTTTTATCCAATAAATGTGTTGAGTTGGACACAGCGTACAAACTAACACAGAATAGTAGATGTATAAACATTAGTGAGTTTCTGAACTCCGTTTCCTTTGGTTTGTTTGACATCCAATTATTCATGCTGACTGAGGGTGTCCAACACACACAGACCCACAGAATATCACAACTTGTATTCAATTTAAGACAACTGTGTTTCTTATGTGTTGTTTCTTATCTACCTTTATTTTATTTAATTTTGACTGATTTAATTTTATTTTACTTTATTTATTTTTAAGCATTTAGTTTTTTTTTACATTAATGTTAGTTAAAGCACTCATTATGCAGCAAAAGTTCTGCTTATTTAATGTACTTTATAAACTGGTAGTTTAATCTCCAGCAACGCATCATGTTCTATAAGATCATCATATGGTTGACGTGTGGCTGTCTGTAAAAGGTCGACTAAAAGGCCACATTTGTTGTGCATTTTCCAGATGATCAAAGAGGGTTTTTGATGAAGAAGTAGGAGTATTGTCTAAACCCATAAAGGGTCAGTAATTTGAAAAGTAACTGCTTTCAGACAAATGTAGTGGAGTTACATTACAAATTATATTTGTCTCTGAGATGTAGTTGAGTAAAAGTATAAAGTTGCTGAAATAGAAAGTGTTCTGAATTTGTACTTACAGTAAGTGCTTGAGTACTTAGTTGCATTACATCACTGGTTCTAATGCATTTCTATGCCTTTTATATCAAGTCCTTTGAATTGAGTGTGTCTGAGAGGTGCTTTGTAATGCCTTGATTACATGTAGTTTTTGTTTTAGATTGAAATTCTTTTGCATACTTGATTCATGTTATCTGTGTGAATCGACCCTGGAGAGAAATAACTACCGTAATACATTCTACACTCAAAAGTAAAAATGTATAGTTTCCAGGACCCTGTCGAGATAACCATAATGACATCACTAAGACATCATCAGGGTTATTTTCTCAGACTTGATGAAGCTGAATTATTATTATTCCACTGATTGGTACTAAACATGACAGGTAAAATGTGCAAAATCAGTGGAATGCACCTTTAGGTATTGTCCCATTAAACAGGTTAGGCGTGCAGTGATCCATCAACCATGATTACAATCGTATTATTTTTATGTTTTTAATGTCAGGTTAGCGCTATAATTAAATTTTCCTTATCCTGAGCGTACGGTAAAGTTGAATTTTGAATCGTGAAAGCAGAGATTTTTGTTGCTGCTGCAGGAAGTGGTCGAACCTGCTTCTCCAACCAGACCACCCACACATGAGGCCGAGGCGAGGAAGCATCAGTCTGCCCATGTTTTCAGCTCACAGTGAGTGTTTACTATGTCAATAGAGGATCTGTGTGTGGTCGAAGGACTGCGTTGGAGATTCATCTATGTTTCCCTCTGACTGATCTACCATTCGGAGTGCAGTATGGCAACAAACTGAAAGACATTAACATGTTTAAGCACTTGAGTTCATACACAGTCCATTAAACTGAGGACGAGACAGACGAGTGAGTGCAAAGCGCCACGAGACTCGGCTGACTTACAGCCACGCTTTGCTCGACTTGAGAAACACAGTTCAGACTGAAGTGCTGCAGAGTTCTCCTCTTTTCTCTCTCACTCAGATGTCCAGCAGCATTTCTTTCAATGGATTCTCTTAGACATTAATAAAAACACATCACTGGCTGCGTGTGCATTCATGACCCTGTTCCAAAATGAAGAATAACAGAATAACAAGGAAACGCAGTGGCCCACAGGTGGACATCATAGACAGACAAGTTCTCATAACTCTAATGTGACCTGTTAGAAGTAAGAATCAAAGGGGGATTGAACCGGCGAGCTTGAGGCCAAGCCTCCTTCTCGTATCGCTTCAGCTGCCAGTTATGCACAAGTATGTATCCCACCATTCATCCCCAACACACACATTTTTGATTTACTCAGTGAAGATGGAGATGGATGGAGCTTGTTGAGGCTGTATACAGAAATCTGCAGACGCCACTTAGGGCAGAAAAGAACCCATGCTCCATTCTCAATGTGTTTACAACAAAATAAAAGATTAGATTTGCAGGTGACAGTCTATAATTATAATATTCTCCTAAAAAAATGCTGGAAATGAAAAACAAAGATAACGTACCAAAGGGCTCCCATAAACTGCTGTGATTATAGCTGAGGTTAGTGCATGCCATTTCGCATTTACATTTTTTTTTTTTACAATTATTAAAACCCAGTAAAAGATTTAATTATAACCCCCCCCCACACACACACACACACACACACACACACACTTCTGAAACAAAAATCCCTCTACAAACACTCTTTTTGTCATATTTGTATTGGGCATTGATAATAAGATTAGCACTTTTACATAAGTAAATGATTTGAGCCTTTCTGCTCAACCCTCCCACCCTCTCACTATTTTTTTTATCTCTGTTATTTTTCCTTATTCTGTTTCCATCTCTGTCTTCTCCTCTCCTACTTCCTCTTTTACTTCTCTCTCTCCTCCTTTCTCTCTGTCCAAGGGTGAACAAGGAAACAGACTGGAAGTCATTTCAGAAAGAAATTAACACAGGAGTCTAATACTCTAATGCTCCCACACAGCAAATTGGATTTGTGCGCTTGGCTGACTCTGAGTATCAGTGTGTTGCAGGACACAAAGCCTCCTGCAGCAAAGCAGAAACACAGACTCAGGGGAGAGACAGTGGTGGTTCAACACGGCTAAACTCTCAGACGGAAAAAAAAAGAAGAAGAGAAGTGTGTCTGGTTTGGGACAGTTTTTTGTGCTACTTTTGCATTTACACTCCATGGCCAAAAGTATTTGGACACCTGAACAAACCTGGCTGCAGAGATTTGCTTCCATTCAGACACAAGAACACCAGTGAGGTCCAACAGTGATGCTGGGTGATAAGAACTGGCTCACAGTCAGTGTTCCAGTACATGCTAAAATTGTTGGATGGGGTTGAGGAGGTCAGGACTCAAGTTCTTCCAAACCAAACTGGAATAAACTTTATTTTATGGACTTTGTGCATTGTCACAGTGAAACGTTGAAAGACCTTCCCCAAACTGCTGCCACAAAGTTGGAAACACACTTTTGTCCTTTGGATTTTTCCTTTAACTTTATTTGATTGTTGGAACCGTGGAGAAACTAACAAAGACTGTTTTGTCTATCCGCTTTGAACCAAGTTACGATTACGTGAGGTAAAATTACTGTTTTTGTCTATGGAGTTCCGTGACAAGCGGTAGCAACATGACGGCTGTTTCTGGTTAACGAATAGGTTGATCTCTGTGGAGATCCTTTCCATAATGTTGTCAGACACAATCAGAGCCTGTCAGTGGCAGAACAAACACTTTTAGTGGACTTACTTTGACAGGCACAATTTTGCCCAAGGATTAACGTTAGTTTAGTTAGTGTTAACAGTTAACAGTAGCCCTTTCACAAATATTGTAAGATCAAACATGGTGAATTAAGAGTTCATTTCGACCAAACCAGAGCTGGTGATTGTCATAGATGCTGGTGCTCTAGTGCAACATCTAGTGGCAAGTGAATTTGGTATATTTAACCTTTGAGGAAAACTTTTCATTTTTTATTATTTAAAGAAAGCGACTTTTCAAATTGGACAACTTTAGCTTCCGACTCGAGTAAAACAGACTCATAAACTCTCCCTTCAGGTAAAAAATCCTGTTACATCTGAAACCTAAATCAACAGCTCATTCCTCATTTCCAACCTGATATTGCTGTAATGTTGTAATATGTTTCATTACTTTGCTGCCCTGCAGCCCGAATGGTAATTCAGTTTGTTGGAAAACCTCTGTGTTGACACCGAGGCATTTCTGGTTGGTACTAGGAGACGTGGATGTGGTGGAGGTCGGAAAAATATTGTTAATATTGTTCTATCTAATGTAATCTATAGGATTTCTTTCCATGTAGCAATGGATTTAGTTGTCAGAATTTGTTGTAAAAGTTACATCAAAGGAGCAATGGATTAGATAAGCTGTTACATACTTTTTTGAACTACAAACATTGTAGCCTCTTTAAAGTTTCTGACATCTTTCCTCTGAGAGCTGAACTTTGATCCTAGAGTAAAAAAGGATGTTTCATGGCCTTCAAAAGCATAATACAAGTCAGCAATGGTTGACTGATTTATACACTTGTCCTTGTACTTTATAAAGAGAACATGTTCTATAGAAGTCCTCAATAACAACAGTACAAATCTGTATTAAGGATACAGAGCTGTGAATGAAACCTTCTCACTGCTATCTCAGAATTTAAACGCATTACTTGAAAAGCTCTTGTGTCTTTGGTCAGAAAATGGGCTGACTTTAGGTTGAAGAAAAAAGTGAGCACTAGACAAAAAAGCTTTAGAAAATTGAGGTTTATATAACTAAAGTCAATCTCTAGTTCTGAACATAGACACATTTTTATTTTTTTAATTAAATTCAGATACTTAAGCTGGAAAGTTGGCAAGAGTTAGATGAAAAGATTGTTTCCATTATCAAATCTGTCCATTAAGTATGAAAAGACAGCTAAAAGACAGTTAGCTTAGCTTAGCATAGCACAAACACTGGGAACAGAGGGAAAGAGCCAGCTAGCTGAGCTCCATCCAAAGATAACATCGCCGTACCAGCACCTCTGAAGCTCATTAACACATTACAGCTCGTTTGTTTAATCCGTACAAAAGCAAGACGTTGGGGTTTTTACAGAGTGGGACTACGTTTGGGGAACTATTTCAGTGACTTCTTGTTGTAACCGTTAGGCTGCCAACCAACTCCAGCGTACAGCCTTTATGCTAAGCTAAGCTAACTGTTTCCTGGCTATAACTTCATATTTAACGAACATACCTCATACATACATACTTACATCATCGAATTATAACCCCAAATATTAGCAGACCCTAACACGTGTAACAAAGCTAACAGGAGGGTTGGAGAGATGTCAAACTGTCTGTCCGTGGACACACCGCCCTGAGGAGAGGTCTAATCAGCCAGAATAAGTGAAATCACATGTGTGGGTGTATGATGGACATTTGTGGGTGTTAAAATTGACACTAATAGGCCTTTTTTATGGACAGTGTTTTGACATGTCACATTAGCAACAGCACATGTAAATAATGAAATGAATGATGGCTGAATTCCATGTAGCTGCTTCAGTTTCAGGGTCCTGGTTTTGTGCATGCTGACTTACTGTCACGCTGTCATGGCTTACTGGGAACTGAGCCATTGTTAATGTTATGAGTAACACCTGTGCTTTTCTTGTAATGTCAAGTCAAAAGGCTTGTTCGAGAAGAACTGCGCCTCGCCTGGAGCAGCAGGAGGTAGTAACAAAAAGCTGCAGATAAAAGGTCCAGTGTTTGACATTTAGGGGGGCAGAAATGGAATATAATATTCATAGGTATGTTTTTATTAGTGTATAATCATCTGAAAATAAGAATCATCTTTTTGTCACCTTACAATGAGACATTTTTATCTACAGACGCTGCGGGTCACCTTCCATGGAGTTCACCATTTAGAACCACCATGTTTCTACAGTAGCCCAGAACAAAAGAAACACTGGCTCTAGATGGGTATTTTTCTACCACTATAGTTTCTCCGTCGTGCTTGGAAAGGGAGGGTGAAGCAAGGGAGTTGCAATCTACAACTACATCGCAACACGCCACTGAATGCTACACACTGGAGCATTCAGTCAGGCAGTTCCTTCAAACAATATACAAGGAAGTCACAGAACTATTTACATCCTGTTCGATCCATGTGTAGGCTACCTGTAGTTTGAAGACCACATTCAGATATTTAAATAAACTTTATTGTTATTAGCATCAACCAGTCAATATATGTTTGTTAACAGATTAAACCTTCATTGCACATGAGACTCATAGCGTGCAATGTAGCATTAAATATTACAATAACACAGAATATAAGGATTTTCATCCAATGGCAGCCCTTTGATCCAAAAATAATAATAATTACTCAGTTACAGTACAATTTTTATCTATGTGTTGGCACTGAGTGATTATTGTTACTCTCAAAATGCTTTAAAATGCATTGATTTATACTATAGTATACTAAAATTTCTTGGGGGTGCAAGTCTCCCAACTCCCCTTGACTCATGACCTCAGTATTTCTAAGATCGCTGGCTACGGTCCTGTCTTTAATCAAAGCAGAGGTCATTTTTATTTAATTTAGGGATAAACACCTTGAGCTCTTGCTGGTCATGTCATTTAGAGGTATAACATACCGGTATGTGTGTTTACAAAGCGTCAGCTGATGACCTTTTTGAAAGGTTTTCATATGTTCAGCAGCTGGATTCAGAGAGGAGCGAGATCCCTCAGCTGATATTAAAGCATGAAAGTCAAAGACTGAATTTACAAGGTTTTAGCAGGACGGCGGTGATCTACAGGCATGACGGACACATTATGAACAGCAGCGGCATCGCTGCACTTCTGTGGAGCTCCTTAAACAATTTCCCCACAGCTCATTTTTTAACCTGCCACACAGCCGTCATCATTTAGCCCCATAATTCCCCAAATTCACGCATAATCAAACAAATTAGCCTTTATGCTAATTTCTTATGACTCAATTATGTTAAAAGCCTGGCTTGAATGACAGTCATAATTACAGTCATAATGCTGGCAGAGATATTAGCGGCGAATAATACGGTAATGGATATCAAAGGAGCAGGCTTCATCTGCCGTGTAGAGACGCCGCTGAGTGGGTTAGCAGGAGTAAATAAACTCTGATGTGTTTGCTGATGAGCTGTTTTTGTCCTGCAGCACTGCTGAGACTCCACAGAGGTCAGCACACACACACACACACACACACACACACACACACACACACACACACACACACACACACAGATGAATGGACAGAGACCAAGTCATTTAGTCATTTTAATAGATTTGATTCCATCTCTGTGCCCCGTTTACCTTCTGTCTCTTTCTAAGCTTTTGACAAGGGTATATTTGAAAAGACATTTTTTTTCCCTCATTGGATGGTTTGATTTCTCACTCACCAACTGATCTTTTTGTTTGTCATCGTCTGAAAAAAAGTTGTATTAATTATGGGCAAATATGTCCCTTAGTGGACCAACTGGGAGTATTACAATTCATCTCATTACACATGCAGCACAGAACACGACCCCTCGTGGGATTAGTATGCTTTAAACGTTGGACTGCCATACAGTGTCTGAAACCTGCACCTCACACCCACCGCTCAGTCTTCAGAGCTACGTGGGGCTGCCTCTGAATTTATGTAACCTTCTGAAACCAATAATCTGACAAACACAGCTTAAAGCAGATGTGCAGAGGTATGAACTTCTGTATTAAGCTCACTTTTTCATTCTTCACTCACCTTTCACTTGTCCTGTGCTGTTACCCTTATTTATTAGATGAGTAGAAATTCCAGGTACTTGTGCTTTACTTGGGTATTTCAATTTTATGTAATTTTTACGCCATTACATCTCAAGGGAAGATGTTGTACTTTTTACTCTTCACAGCCTTTGTTACTTTTCAGATTACAGTCTTTCTTACCCTTCCTGTCCAGTGAAGACAACAATGTAGATCCAACTCTTGGTGAGTTTGAGTTAGAATATTTCTGATAGAACTGAAGTAAAACCAGCAGGGTCTTTACATTGTACACATTGTACAGACTACTTTATTTCAAGCGTACCCTGCTTTTGAGTGTATTAAGTGTAAACTGACTGTTGGGACTCAGAATGACATCAGTACAGTTTTGAAGCACAGCCTTCTTTTCTGCTGCCATCTAAAGAAGGAACCTCTCTGTGTCCAAGAAAACATACTCTAACACAAAGGTACAGAGAGATTTTAAGAGGTTTTTTTGAAAGGCTCTGTGCCAAAACAAGAGGTTATGACAAATACTTCATGGATCTGCAGCAGCCACTGGAAAAAAAATCATTACCCCTAAAGGGGGAGGGTGACACTGAACTGGATGGCCACGGCATAAAAAACTAATATTCTTAAATATAATAACATTTTCTTGTATTGAGCCAAAACATATGCCAATGGGGTAATTTCTTAAAGCTAGCATAAAAATCTGTCCAGTGAAAGTCCATAATGGGAAAAAAAGCCAAAAATATGGCAGTTGTTCTTATTACAAGCAATGGACACGCAGTTATTTAAGATAGATTTTATAATGTTTTAATATGTATTTTGGTCAATTTAAGAATTTGTATCTTAATCTAAGATTCACAATGAGCAGAAACATCTTCAGACAGCCAAATAAAGTTAGTGACTTTGTCTTAAAAGAAGGCACCAGAAGCATTCTTATTTGTAGCATTTTTCATGAAAACAACGAAAAACTAAACTGCTGCTTCATTTACAACACTGGGAGAAGTTGTGCTAGTGGTCTCAAAATAAAAAAAATAAGGAAAAGAATGTTGTTGCTCTGCTGGGATACTATGCAAACCATTGTTGTAACTTGTTACTGCTTAAATCTAACTCAATATTAGCTGTAATATCTTATTAAGACAGCGTTGATTTTCTTAAAACCAGATTACTTTTTTAATGCAACTCATTTCCCCCAAACAAGGCTTTTTTATTTCCTTGAGATTCCTTTTTTACAGTGTATCATGAGTGCATTCACATGCACACAATAGCACATAAGGGATAGTGTATTCATGTGTGTGTGTGTGTGTGTGTGTGTGTGTGTGTGTGTGTGTGTGTGTGTGTGTGTGTGTGTGTGTGTAAAATGAGTTCAGATTGTTTGTGTTTCATTTAACAGTTTACATGTAGAAAGTGTAGTAAGCTTGCAGGATTTCTTTCTTTAAATTGATACTAAAATTAACGTCAGCCTTATACAAAGATCTTACGAAGTCTTATTCAAGTTGGCCATGTTATTGTGCTGATATTTTATGTAAATGTATAAAAAGTACTTGTGTATAATATACTTCATATTAATTTTAAATATAATTTAAACAATAATATTTCACTGATTAACATTAATCACTGAATGCTTCAGTGATTTTTGTTAGTTATGTCACTAATTTCCCCTTTTAACAGTAGTTAAAAGATACATTTTTACTTCCAAAGACTGCCACTGACCTAGAAAAAAGCTGGCCAACTGCACTGACAAGAGTTTAATCAGCGGATTCCACCCTTCATATTTTGCAAATCCAACTGAGATACAAAGACATCTCAATCACAGACTAACACAGAGGAGGAAACAGTTCTTCTGGCAAACGTGGTGATTAATACCTCTCCTCATTGCAACGAGAGTCACCAGGAGGATCTTTTTTCAATCATGTCCATTCTTTTCAAAGCCTTGGAATTTTGGCATCTGATAATCACTTTTGGACTCATGACAGATAGCAATAAAAAATGAAATCAAATCATGGTAATATTTCCAAGAACTGCAGGAGCCAAGGGTTTGTGTTGACAGAATAATAAGACATTAAGAGGCTTGGACACGAGATTTCTTTGGGGAATGATTTTTCTTTGTTTCGGGATGGATTGATTGTGTTTTGGAAAATGTTCCTCATTGCTGAGGTCAGAGGTCAAAACACTTGGCTCTTCACTGTGGGGGGATTTTCTAACTTGTGACATTTTCCTCCCTCTGTGTTGTTTTCCTGTTGTGTATCAGAGCTTTGTCTTGCTCAGCCAGAACAAACAACAACATGCAAACAAAACAGTCCATAACTTTCTATCACCTACTGTTGTGTTGATAAAAGCGCTTCCTTTTCAAAGCGAATCGCTGGGCGCCGTGATAGATGGATCCGGAGCAACTGCAGAGTAATTGCATATTTTAGGGCCCTCGGATGAATTATCCAGCGCTGATCCGTCATTATAATACTGAAACTCAGGCCGTCATTTGCAGTGAGGAATGTTGCTCAACACTGGTATTTGCACAGCTGCAGGGGGTCATAAATAATTGCAGAAGACACGCGCACATTAGCTCAACTCTTTCATCACAAGTTCTCAAACAAGGTAGCCTCCTGCTTCCTTGCATGTTGTCAGAGGCACTCGCTTTCTCCCTCAGTCTGCCATTCTGTATTGCATATTTACAGTTTATGTACGTATACAGAAAGATTTAATGGTATCCAAGTTTATTGAAATGCATCCAGATCTGTATATCATATCATATTATATCATATCACGTCATATAAAACAAAATCAACCGTATTTTTGTGCATTTATCGTTTAGCTGTTCGAACCACAGCTATATTTTTTGTCACTCTTATCACTCCCAAACACCAAAAAACAGAAAGACACTGTTAGCAACTAGCAGGTAAACATAGTGGTACATTTAGCAGCTAAGGCGCCGGATATTTCCCTCAGGAGCTGGCAGAGCTAAAAAGAGGGATTGTTGGACATACATTCACACACAAACACGACTCCAAATGAATGATATTACTCCGTAACTGCTGGATGTGTAAATAAGCCACTGTTTGCTAAAATCAATCAAAATCACTTTAACCAAAATAGTTTGAGTCACCTAAACTTGACCAAAACTTTACCGTAGAGACGGCAATCATTTGTTTAAACTGTTTTATGGATCATTTGTGATGCCCTGATGGCTCAGTTCTGTTCATGTCCCAGTAAGCCATGACAGTGTGACAATGAATCAACATACACCCTGAAACTAAAGCAGCTGGAATTCAGCCATCATTCATTTTATTATTTATACTTGTGCTTTTCCTACTGTGATGAGTTTAAGTGTCTTCAGTGAAAAAGTCTTATTGCATCAGCTCTTAGAACTTGTGGCATATGTAACTTGCCGATGAACACCAAAAACGACCTTTTTGCTAGTTTTATTTTTATTTATGATCCATGCAACATGCTGTTTAATATGCATGTTGGTATGTCACACCTGTCAGATGACGTCAGATGAAATAACCGCAGGCATGTCAACACATATACTGCAAAAAAATAAATAATTTTGGCAAGTGAGTAAAAGAAATCTGACTTTACTTGATTTTTTCAAAAGTGTTGCGTCAAACATTTGGCATAGTATAATTCTGTGAGCCGAACATTTGGTGATAGCGATAACTTAGCTTGGTGAGGGCTTTTGTAACACTTACAATGGTGTGTCACTTCTGGTGTGAATTTCAGGTGGGGATGAAAATCCACATGCAGATCGGTAAACCAGCCTCAGCTATAAATCTGAGCAGACATATTGGCTCTAAAATCAACATGATGCACTGAATGTGTGCTGTGTGAGCGTGGATGTGTTTGCGAGGTTGTGTGTGAATTGATGCATGTGTGTGATGCTCCTAATGTCTCTCTGTCTCTCTTAACGACTCCTCATTCTCGTTTGGAGAAGGATATGGATCACCGCTGCTCGCTGCTCCGCCGCTGCTGTTCACCGTCTGATAACTCTGTCCAATTAGATCACAGAAGCTGCTCACACTCACCGCCTCAGCTCGCTTCTGAGGGTGACAAATATGACAATTACCCAAAGTACCAGGCGTTGCTGTTCATTCCTTATTAGAGAATCAATCAGGACCAGGAGCGCTGGGCCCCAAGGCGCCGGCACTTCCTTAGCCCTGAGGAAAAAGGGCGGTTATTCTGCATGTCGGCTCTGGAGCTTGCTGCTGTTGGGTAAAAACAAGTAAATAGAACTGAACTTACTTAATGCTAATACTTGGACCACAAGAACCTGCTGTCAAGGAGTACTTTTACAGACACACCTATTCAGGATATTAATTATATGCCACCATACAGATATTATTCATACCAGTTATACATCAGTTAAACAAGAAAAAAGGCCGTTTACCCTTGGCATTAACATACATTGGGGGATTCGATCACATGTGGACAGCCTACCATCAATTCACAATCGGCATTAGAATGCATATCCATGTATGCTTGAGTGGCTGCTTGTAATCGGATCTCACTTTCCCACTCTATTTAAATTTCTGCAACATCATTTTAAAATTTGTAATGTTTTGAGGAATTTTTAAAAGGAAAGGCAAAGCAAAAATTGCAAAAATAGCAGAAAAATAGTTTTTGGACAAAATTGCTAGGTTGCACAGAATTAATCGGGATTGGCTGAATTTGCATTAATTGTTGTGATTGCAATATCAGAACTTCCAGGAGAGACTGAAGAATGCGGTCATATGCGGCCAAGACAGCCTCTGAATCTGTGGACAGTTGTTAAAATGAGTGGTCAACAGTGAAATGCCTTTGTTTTTTTCCAGAGGCTGCTTTATGTCTTGGTCTCTTAAGACATACTGTAATGACTACAATACAAAGCTAAAATGATAACTCAAACCAGCTGAAAGACGAGACTGTAAGGGTCATAGCCAAGAGGTTCAGATAATAGCTAGTATTTCTGCAATATTTATAAGGAAGTAATGGCAGAAAGTTTATTTTTTCTAGAGACAGCAGCAACATGAACAGGAAGTTGAAGTCGCTAAGTAGAGGAGATTGGATGGTGTGTGGAGTATTCCTGGAAGAGATAACATTTCCTCACTTGACATCAGTGAACAAAGGAATCACATAAATTCTGACACCCTGCAAGACAGACTAAACATGCAAATGAAAACATGAAGGTCCAACTGCATTAGAGACTTTGACCAGAGTGCATTTCTCAGTGAGCTGTGAGTTGGATAACCTCCAGTGGGGGTCCTTTAGTTCAGGTCTCTATATGGATTTATGGAAGCTGCTCGTTATTCTATTAATGAGGATTAGACATCCAGGGCAAACACAAATTGTAGTAACAACACACTGAACAACATGTCACCTCTGTCAGTCCTGGACAGTCACTGGATTAAAGTTTTGAAATGGACATGTGGGAGATGAATGTTTTAGATGGGGTGATCAATGTATTGAGTTCGGGTTAGGGGGTTAGTGATTTTTATGGAGGGGGAGTCTGCTAAGAATCTGTTAATAAATCACACTGTTAGATAAAAAGACCATTGTGTTGATTAAGGCCTATGGCCTTGGGATGGGCTTTACAAGTGATACAGTTAGGAGGTAACCAGGTCATCTTGGAGATACTGGAGGGTATGATCATTCTGGAAGTCTAAAGAAAACATCCATGATGAGGTCTTCTCTCCATGCTGCATCCAATAAAAGAGTCTTAATTCATCACACTGCCTGTAATTCTTCAGAGAACTAGCAACTCAATATTTTGGAAGAATCTCTCCTACAGACAATTTTCTGCAGTTTTGCATGTTGTTTTAGTGTTTTTTTTATACTTTTAACAGGATTTAGCAGAACCTTAGCTAAGATGGCCGCCTGTGCCCCCCCCCACTGAGCTAACTGGCCAAATGCAGCTATAGTTAGCAGCAATTACTGGCCAATTCTTACATATTGCACCTTTAATAATAGGGTGCCTCTATTTGCATCCTACCTCATTCGTTGCTCCTACCAGGTGACATGAAAAAAGTCTCTGTTTGCCCCAAGCTGCCTGGCAACTCCACGTGTCTCTCTAACCAAGGAGGTTTGATGTTGTCATACACTTACATGGCTGTAGCAACACTTGCTACTACCAAGGGTTCACTCAGCACACGGACCACAACAGAGATTAACAAGCAACAACTTTATAACTATTGTCAGCCACACACTATTGAGACAGCTTAGCTCACTTCCAAAGTCCATGAAGGTTTCCTGTGTCTCGTAAATCCGGCACACTACTGCAAAACAAAGGGTAGAGTGATTACACAATGGGTAGCAGCTGAGATAATCAACTCACCTGGTGCTGCTCTCGCAAGCCTTCCCAACACCTCTCTCTACTGCAGCAGTGCAAAACACACCCACCTCCACAATGGCTTCTCCTACCATTCTTATGTGGACGACACCCAGCTATTCTTCTCACCCCCTGGAGACCCTTTTTCCCAAAACAAAGTTTTCCGACCCCACAGCTCTTCTTTGTTCACTACACCATTTCTCTGTTTCAACTCCAGTTCAAGACTCACGCTAGTCTGAAACGGAGTGAAGGGAACTGTTTCTTCTTACATTCAAACCACTGTCAAACCTTACATTCTGCAATTGTGTTTCTGTGCCTATAGACGATTGCCTACCCGTGAACCACATGGGCCCCGTGGTTGCTCGTCTCGGTCAAGGCTCCTCTCTGTCCTGGCCTCACAATGGTGGACTCAACTCTGCATTGAAATCAGGAGGCTGACAATACTGAGCTTACCTTGCTTAAGGTTTTGGCAAATAAGTGCTGCACAGAAAAAGCATTTTTCAAGGACTGTAGAGACCTTTTTGCTGAGAGTGATGACTGGCTATTCATTATATTTCATTTGTAGGGCAATCTTGGTTGATCTCTGCCAAAAAACTAATTGCATTTTGGAAATGCCACCAAGACTTATTTGTTTTTGGAGGGCTTTTGTTCTTTCCTTTGCATTTTATTTTAATTCAAAAAGCTTCTGCTGCTGTACAAATTTCCAGCAAATAGCATTTACTTGAATTTTTACATGCATCTTTTCTTTTCTTTGATGGTTCATCTGTAAACGTGTGAAATTATAACGTTAGGTTTTGCACTTAGTAATTATTACTTCCAAATCTTTGTCATCAAGTTTGTCTTCTTGGCATTTTTCCCTTGCTCCATGTTTTCAGCAAGTGTACAACTGGAGCCTTTTGTTTTCGGTTGATTTGTATATTTCTATATAAATGAGCCTGATTGAGTGCGAGGCCCGCCATATAGAGTGCCTGAGTTTTATCATTGTTTATAGCGCACAGTTGTGTCAATGGCTTCTCGTTGATCAACTGGGCTTAGTTAATGCCAGAGAGGAGACAATGCAGCAAGTACAGTCTATCTATCACTAATAATTTAGTTTCACAGTTTTGCTCTCCTCGTGGTGATTACTGCTGATTCATTACTGCCTTTCTCATCATGATCATCACCTTAATTATAATCCTAATCATCCACATCCACACCTGATTTGATTTCAGCTCACTAACTGGTGTGAGATTTGTTATGATGGTATATTTATTAGAGGAAGTTATGAGGAGTCACTGACAGTCATTTATTCACTTTTATTCACTTACCTGTTCTGCTCAGAAGACAGTTTTGTGTTTCTCTAGCAGTTAGTATGTCAGCTCATCTACCATTGCTTCAGAATAAACTGCAGTGATTATGAGTTGGTGTTCATGAATCATTTTACCAGCTAACATAACATCAATGTAAAGGGGCACCGATTTTACACATGATGTTCAATTTACTTGTCATGAGGAGTGCTACTCCGTATCTCTTACTTTGTAAGACTGCAGGGGTGGTCAGTCTGGCATATATACCAAATGTTGGCTTTTTCCTCTGTATCTTATATTCTAAGATGTTAAGTTAAAGTCTATCAAGTGTATAATATTTTTCTCATTTCTTTCTAACCCTCATGTTTATAGGCCTTTAATCATTGTTTATTATGTCTAGACCTAACTGAAAACATGCTTTCTCATCAGCTGACACGCTTGACTGGCATTCACATGGACACATTATTTTCCTCTCAGGAATTCTCCCCTCCTGGCGACCCGGAGAGTCTTCTCCGCGCTCACGGGATGACCGATACCTGATCCTGTGCAGGAACCTCCAAGATCTTCTTCCCAGCCAAAACGAGTGCTCTGTTTAATGAATAAATAACGGTTCGGCCCGGTATGCTGGATCACAGGCAAACATGTTTTGAGTTAGTTCTCGGCAGGAAGAGGCGACACAGATACCGCCAGGGAAACCCGATGAGACCAGGAATAACATTTATGGGGAAGAGAACATCATAGCAGGTTTGGTCGAGCCCTCGCTCACATCAAGACAAAAGGGAAGGGCGTGTATTTGATGTGAAATCAAACTGAGAAGACTGGGATCAGTTTTTGGACGATGACTGTGCAGGAAGTGGTCACCGATGGAGATACGGACTAATGACTTACAGATATTTACAGTCACACTGTTCAAGGCACAGACAAAGTCAAGCACACAGAGAAACACCAAAAAGAATTCATCCCATTATACCTCATATAATGGTCTTTGTTGTATTATTTATGGTCCTTTAAGGGCTGAGATAACTGTTGTACTTTTTAGGCTCATAAAACCCCGTTAAAATGTCAACACACTCGGGCGCCCTGTTAGTTCAGTCAGTAGAGCTGGTGACCCATGTACCGAGGCTGAGTCCTTGCTGCAGCAGCCCAGGGTTCGAATCTGACCTGTGGCCCTTTGCTGCGTGTCATCCCCTCTCTCTCTGCCCCCCTCTCCTGTCCCTCTTAGGCTGTCACTATCAAATAAAGGCAATAAAAGCCAAAACAATTCTTAAAAAAATAAAATAAAAATGTCAACACACATAAAATGGGTCTTCTTTGTAAAAAGTTAAAAGCACAGCATCTTCAAATCTCATGCTGGCAGCAAAATAAAAAATGTTATCCTAAAAAGTGACAGGTAATGTATTAAGTTTTTTTTTATGTGACAGACATATTTGTTTGTTTACCTTGATATTTCCCCCTGTAGCTCTAAATCATCCTTAGTGGTAATGATTTTGGTATTTTTTTTAGCAGCTTTGTTCAGACCAGGAATTGTTATGTCCCCTCAACCCTGTTTACTGTCTACTGCGCCTGGAACAGATTCCTGTTCCCTCTTTAATCCAGTGGTGGCACTTGTTACACTCGTATGTGACAGTTTTGGCCTTGATGTTGCTGACAGTGTGACCTCCAGAAGTCTCTCTGGTCACACTGGGTTTTACACTCTCTTTCCTGTGATCCAAAGACTCTCTCTCTAATCCATATTATATTGCAGTAAGAGGTATTAGCATGTCTTCCAGAATTTCTGGCCTCATGCGTGTGTGTCAACATGGACAACACCAGCTGTGACTCTACTGAGAAAGACCAGAGCTAAAAGTCAAACTGTCAAGGTAAACTAAATAATTACACTAGTCTATTAGTAAGAAACACCTCTCCAGCTGTGAGAGCTGAGACTTGATACATCTTTTCCAAATAGATATGTGTATGTACAAAATTTCATGCCAATCCATCCAAGAGTTGCTAAAACATATAACTTAATTTTTTAAATCAAAAATGTGAACCTCAAGTTGGCACTAAAGGAAGAGCCAGGGGATCGCCAACATTAGTGAGATAAATCTTTTGGGAACCATAAATATCTGTACCAAATGTTGTACCCATCTAACTAGAAGACGTTGAGCTATTTCACAGGATAGTTGAAAACCACATACTGGTGGCACTAGATGATGAAGTCAGGGCATCACCAAAATGTTATGGCAATCAATGGATTAGTTGTTGAGACATTTGAGTCTGGACCAAAGTGGTGGGCTGACTGGCATTGCCATCCCCAGAGTCATGCCAATAGCCTCACTAAAAATCTGTTAATAGTGAGTGAGAAAGTTAACAATTTTAATTAAAGTACCCTTCCACTCAAAAAGAACTTTATTCTTGTTCCTACTGTTGGAAGGTTGAGCTTCACTGTGCAGAATGATGTATGTTTTCACATTTAATGAGGAACAAAGAGTCGACACGTTTCCGACACACATTATTGTTCCAAGCAGACTATTTGTATATGTGTCCTAACAGATCTGGAGGGGATATTTGAGCAGCTAAAGTTGTTTGGATTAAGCAACTAATGTGAGGTTACAGGTTTTTAAAACTGTCTTTCTGGGGTTACTGTTACGGTTGAATATTGAGTTCCAGGTAAACACTAAAACTTCAGACATCTGTTTCAGAGCAAAGTGACCTCCCAATAATTAGTTCAATGCTGTGTCTCCTTCATGTAATTATTATGTGGTTGAAAAAAAATATTTTCCCCTGTTTCCAGGGGGCGTTAGGTTTTCAAGATGAAAACGCCTTTTCACTGAGCACTAGTATTGAACATTTCCAGTGTGTTGAGTGAGTCGACCTGTTTAGATGTCCACATATTGGATATATGTATGTGTTTTGGAACAGGAGTCTGGAGGTGCTCAGATGAAATATTTTGTTTGGTTGAGGAGGTTCATGCATGAGCGGAGGCCCCTGGGGCCATCTCACTCAATCCGCCCAGCTCCTCATGTCACGACCCCGCTGTGACCCTCATCACTTCTCACTTCCCGCTCCGCATTTTCCCACCGACATAATAACGCGCTCCTGATGGCCTCAGAGGTCTTTTTTGATACGACCGCTGCCACCTTATTTAATCTTAAACTCAGCGGAAAGCCACAGGTCAAAGACGTTTCAAAGATGTTTTTCTAGTTGTCCTTTTCAAAATAAACTCTTCCCTGCTGTTTTAGTGATACAATGAAGAAAATAAAATGGAAGGCCTGTTCTCAGAAAGAAATGAAGTGTTGAAGCTTAGACATTGTTTAAAGTGCAGGTGAAGTGTGTTTATGGGTCAGTTCAGAGGTTCCTTTTGGAGTGACAACATTGTCAAATAAACATCACACTAAGTGTTAGCCCTTGTTCCCTCATTTCCCCGCAAAAGTCAAACATGCCATGGTCATACTTTATGCTACTAGCATGCGACTCTCTGGAGAGTTTGTCATACATGTTTTAAAGTGACTTTTAATGACTGCTCATGAAACATATTTCCTGGAAGAAAAGGCTGAATAAGAGGCCTTGTTTTAATGAAGCGGTGTATAATTTAAAGGGCTGAGAAATTTCATCTTTAACCATAAAGCAAAGGGAGAGAAAAGCTCAAGAGATGCACATAACATCTCCCCAGATATGCATTTAAGGCCATCATATGTCTGTGAGTAATGTGCTGCCTCCACTTTATCGCACAGACTCTAAGGACTTTCTTCTCCCACAGTATTTATTGCCCTTTTGCATTATTCATAACAGTGTTGTCATGTTGAAATAAATAAATAAAAGTGTAGACCTTGCAGACGTTATCACACATGTTCTTATTCTGTACCTGCATAATATATCATGGCTACAGGGTCGACTTCTTCCTCTCCTCACCTTTTAGTGTGGCTCTATGGATGGTAATGTTGGCCTGTCGGTCGGTCCACTACTTTGGTCCAGACTGAAATATCTCGACAACTATTGGATGGACACCATGAAATTTGGTACAGATATCTTGTAGAGGCCCGAGGATGAACCATCTGTCTTTCTTAATTCCCTGACTTTTAATCTAGGACCATCAGCATGGTCAAACCTTTCACTTACCCAGTAAAATATCTCTACATCTAAGGCACAAAGGTTTGTACAAATGTTCATGTTACCTCCGGGCTAAACTTTGGTGACCCCTTGAATTTTCCTCTGTTTCTATTCCTTATTTACCTAGAAAACTGTTGACCATCCCGTCATCCTGAGTAAGTATTATCAGTGTAGCCTTGTATAGCCTTTAGTGTGTCAATATCCATACTTGTAACAGCAACTTTTATAAAATAAACTTGACCTACTTTTCATTTGTTGGATAGTCACAGAAAAAAAATTCCAATATCCAACTCCATTCAGGAGCTGTGCCTTATCACTGGGACTAAAGTGTCAGAGGATTGTTGCAATACCGACCTACCTGGACTGTGAGCTTGAAGGAATCTGGGAGGTTTGTTACACTACTAGCATAGGAGAATGAGCACCGGAGCCGAGTTGCTCCGACCAGGACTCCGGGGAGGAAGAATAGCTCAAATCACTGCTGTGTTGAAGTACAGCTTGACACAACTGCTAGCTAGGATTCCATGACATTTACTGGGTATTCACTTTCCCTGAGGAGGAGTCCTTCCTAATTTTGGTGACTCCCTTAACATGTCCTCTTGCACCACAGTCAGGAAACATTTCACCGTTGAGCAGCACAATGGTCGACATGTTATGGAGCCTACTGGATGGATTTCCATGAAATTCATGAACTCCAGAAGATGAATCATCGTTTTGCCAATGATTTATTTAGGTAAAAAAGCTGTATTTCTATCCTTTAAATAAGGCAGTTTAAGGCACATTCATGTTCCACAGAAGATTAACCATTTTAGGATGTTATGTGAACTCCTTGACCATTACTTCGGTCCACATGGGTTTTCATGAAATTTTCAGTGGATATTCATGTTCCCCAGTGGACGACTCTCAATGATTTTTTTTACAAATTTTTAATTGACAAATACGCATTTAAATTTACTGACCACATTAATGCTGCTCAGAGGATGAAACTTTTGATTCTTAAAGTCAATCTGACCTTTCCTCTTTGCCCATGACAAGGTGTCTCATTCATGGTCTCTAGAGGAGCAATCCTAGTGATTTCAAGAGTCCCTTCACTTGTCCTCTAGCACCACTCTCAGACCAAAAGATTTGCAGGGTATTAGATGGCCAGATGTCCATGACATTCACTGACTCACAGTTGTGCTACATCAGTGTATAAACCCTTTTGATTTTAATGACCCCATGACCTTTTCCTGCAGCATCGCCTTCTTCTTTTTTTCATTTTTAGTTTTCTTTCTCTGTCCCTTTGCATGTTAAATAGTCAGCTCTCCCTGTCCACACAGCTGGAAAACAGGGCTTCCAAACCACAGTTAAGACAAAGGTCGATATAGCTTGTTTTCAAACATGCGGGTTATCTAATGTGCTGTAATCAAGTGGCGGTGACCGATTGTGTGATTGCTGGTGTTGTTGTTGTTGTTGGCATCATTGGCTCTCGTTCTCTACTTCTTCCAGACCTGGATCTATATTTAGAGAACAGGACTGTGGTAATGGGATGATAAATGGACTCAGCGAGGCCTAATTTCACGGGGCAGGAAATCACTGGAGAAAAGCTAAACTGTAGAGGTTGTAATTACCCTCAGGGAGAGATCAGTCACAAACTACAATACAGGAAATGGATGTATCATGATTCATGGTAAAGTAACATGTTGTACATTCAATCTCTCACAGTGATACCACCTTCACGTGCTTGTGCCCCTTTATGTGCTTTCTCAGGGGATATTTTCTTTTTTTTAAGTGATATACTATTCAAATGACCTCATCTCATTCTACTTCTCAGGAGACACTGAGCCGCACACTGTTGATCACTCACCACTGTTTCCTCTGCAGCTGCAGCCTCACTGCATGACGTACATGCATATATAATGTTATATGTAAACAGTGTTTGTAGAGTGATATATTGTCTTGCCCGATTCATGTTGTTCTTTTGCACCATGTGAGATTCTTTTGCTGCGGCGTGCACAGTAAAATATTGTCAGTATGTTTTTGCGTCCATGTTCACAGGACTCTGGAAATAAAAACCTGGTAGGGGAGACTGGGGTCAGTTGACAACAGGTCTACAATGTTATGGGGCTTTTACAGCTGTGGCTGGGAGTGTTGTGACATGGGCTCTCTATCATTGTATGTAGCTACTACAGAGCCTGGTTAGGTGGAGGTATTTTTGATAAATCATTCTTGAAAGGAGTTTTTAACTGATTATGAAACAGACTCAATTAACTTTTTTTAATACTGTTGCCTCTATATGATCTACATAAACAAACAAACAAGATCATCATTGAGAAGACTGGCTATTTCTACATTGTAAATTTTAATGCCTGCTACAGGGTCAGATTCCCTTTGAAATCAATGAAACGAGGTGGTGGAAGCAGTGCCGCGCTGATTGTTGCTTTAAATACTCATTTGTCATCTGCGCCCTCAGTATACTACATTACATTTAGTTAAGTAATTCATATGATTGAAGGATGATTTGTTCCTTTTAATACCTTCAAAATACTAATGTTATTTTGCTTGAAGCTGAGTTGAATTAATTGATGATATCTGCACACAGAATGGGGAGGGACGTCAAAAAGAATTTTGTCGGGTGCCCAGTTAGCTCAGTTGGTGGAGCTGGTGACCCATATACAGAGTTGCTGCAACGGCCTGGGTTCAAATCCAACCTGTGGCCCTTTGCTGCATGTCATCCCCTCTCTCTTCACCCACCTTTCCTGTCTCTATAAAAATAAGGCCAAAAAATAACTTAAAAAAAAAAATAATTTCTGGATAAGGGCAAGCCTATCTTTTACCTATCTATAAACCTATGAATTTATTTTAAAAATATAACAACATGAAATCAAAGCATTCTAATGCAAGAGTGTTGAGGCACCAAGGACAAATGAAAAAAAAGCTGTTAACCACCTTTAATTGTGAGAGAATCAATAACAGAGTTTGAGGGCACAGATCATTAGCTCAGTAAAATTGCTATATTGAGGGCCCTGAAATAAGTATATTTATTACATTACAATTTATTGTAAATCATTGTAAGCAATGACTTACTTTTCTGAAAAGAGATTTAAGTTTTTCTAATGGATATAAAAATAATAATAATAATAATACCCTTTTTTATGATTTGTGATTCACAATTACCTACGAGATCCTATTACTGCTTTTATGTTAATAATCAGTTTCAAATAGAGAGACACTTAACTTTATCCTTTGTCACAACACAGCCCACAGTCAGTCCAGACTGGTATTCTCTGGTTAATTTTGAGTGAATGAATGAATCGAAGGTGCATAGATAACCAGTCTCTACCCAATACTTTATGCTCTTCCTTGAACATATTACTCTTTATAAATACACTGATATTGAGAATTATACAATTATAAATTATAATTGATGTGAGTGAGAGTGATTCTAGTCCAGGTCCTATTTTTCTTTTGGTGCTTATTTTGAGAAGTTTTACCCCACATTTTAATATCTGATCGATGTGTATGACGCCTCAGTAAGGATGTGTTTGTTGTTCTGTCAGCCAGCAGAGGGAGCCATTCTTTGTCAGTTTGATGATATCAGATTTCTTCTCCTAGTTTTAACGCAAGTCATTCTTATCTTGGCCAGCTTTAATCACTTCTGTGCAACAACTATGGTAAAGTTTGTGTGTGTGTGTGTGTGTGTGTGTGTGTGTGTGTGTGTGTGTGTGTACTATGTAACCCAAGCTGGTCCGGTCAGAGAGCTGTTTGGCCTTCTGATACTCTGGAGTAAATATGAAAATAAAGCTTCACACAGGAAAGCCCTAATTAGTCTGTCACTCCAAACCTACGATTCAACCCTCCCTCACCCACCTCATCCACCCCCTTCTACTCTCCCACCCCACTTTACCCCTCCTCACCCGCAGTATTTTCTCCCCCTGTCAGAGTTGGTCATGAGTGTCAGATTTAATCTGGTGCAGGGGTCGACCGAGCCCTGGGGTGCAGGGAGAAACCCATCATTTTGAGTTTGTTTGTGTGTGTGTGCATGTGATGGATAGAACAGATAGAGGAAAGGATTGGGCCGCAGAGAAGGAAACAGCCTGACAAATTCAATAAAACACCTCTGAAGAGCGCCTGCCGCGCCTTCTGCTTCACTTCGCCTCTCAGAATAAATATGAGTTTGTCTAAATCCGCGGCGCAGCGCATTACCGTTGTGTATAATTGTCTCATTTTTTCCGGACCGTTCCTCTGTTCCGTTGTTTCACAGAGTGAATCCAATTACAGGTGTCACCATCACTCACAGTGGTGGATGGAGTGGATGATGCGGGGATCTGGACGATTGATTGGTTGTTTGCGGGGTGATCGCATTGATTATCCGTGAAACCCTCCGACTGACAGTTTCTATCACTCACTCCCAAATGAGGCTCCAAAAACCTGAACTTAAACTGTGTCGGGGGGGGAGACTTTATCTATGACCTCCCTCTATTGACCGTTTCCTCTGAGTGATGCTAAAAGTAGACATGAGATATTTGTCTTCAGGTTCCTTGTGGGGTTTGAAAAACAACATATTTTTGGAAACCACACAAATCAACCAATGTGAAAACAGATGTTGTCATTTTACCAGATGTAAATACAGTTGGTATTGTCAATTTTTTAAAATGAAGACCTTGAAATGGGGGTTTCCGAATATCCTTCTTGATGAACTGATGTAACAATTCTGGAGGCTCCATCGACATTTGCAGAGCCAAAGAAATAAAAATGAGCCAGACAGAGCATGCGGATGTCAGACGTGATGGCAGCATAGGAGAATTTAAGGAAATGCTGATCAACTGGCCCCATCTAAAAAATACTTGGTATATGGGTCTAAGTTGGACACAACTCTCCCAACTCTCTGTGGATGGGAAGCCGATGAGGGATCATGTCATTAACCTGTCTGCGCCAGATGTGTTAAACCACGCCCCTAGCTCATGCCATAGCTCCCAGTAGTTCCTCATACAATGTTGATTAATCCGGTATCACTATGGTTGGACACAAGTGCATAGCTTGAAGCGGATATTGCCCCGCAAGGTCATGTCATTCCTTGATGTTTTACAACTCCTACTGGTTGGTCGGGGCACCTACATAGAGGGTCAGGTGGAAAGAAGAAGTTGAAACATGGTGTTTTCCATTCAGATAATAAGTCCACCATCTTTGAGGACCTTCAAATTCCATACATTTTCCATTAATGAGGTGTGCAGAGAAAGTGTGGAACCACAGGGGTATCATATGGTTATCCAATGAAACAAATCAAACCAATGTAAATAAAGGAGAACAGGAATAGCAGCATCAATGCTGTGTTAATGCCAGATAATCATAAAATGAAAATGATTAGTTTGTATAATCTGAATCATGAGAAAAAATTCTTTCCGTTTCTATTTTATTTTCTGTTCCAAATGCAACTTGTCAACTATTAAAATGTAAGTTGGTGACAACTTTACCATTTCATTGTCTTTATCGGTCTATCAGATGGTTGGTTTTAAATAGCAAAAGTCTGAACTAGAACCTAAAGTTGGACACAGTGAACCTGATCCTTTTGTGGAAGACAACGTGAAGAAAACTAAAAATTGTTCCCAGCATCTTAGTCCACAAAGAGAAGAAAGACATAGATCTATTTTGTGAACTAAACAAAAACACAACAGAGGGAGTCTGTTTCATGGCTTTGTAGGGGTCACAGTTAAGCGGTGGGGTTAGAGGTGCAGAGAACCGATGCCCTGCCCCGAGTTCCAGGGGGCAAGGGCAGGACTCTCTAATCACTGGGCACAAGCTTTCAGGATGAATGCGTAGACCACAAACATATTAGATCCACTGAGATGAGGATAAAACTGACACTAATGATCCCTTCACCGAACTTCATGTGGAGTTAATTTCATGGTTTTCAAGTGTTTATGTTTGCAAATTAATCAGCTGCTTGCAGTACTTTAACATGATGAGTCAGATTGAAAATAAATTGCAAGAAAACATTTTTTTTAACCAAATAACACATAAAAGAAACATGGGGGATTGTGCTGATAAGATCAACAAATATTGCCATATTATTTAATTAATTATTTTAAAACCAGATAAGTAAATAGAACCAATTCTCATGGAGGCATTACAGAAACGTTTTAGTTTATGTCAACAATAGTATAATTAATCTCTACTTTTTTTCTTGAGGGTTTTTATTTAAAAGCTTTAATAATTTTTTTATATATTAACACCTAATTATTAAATATAATGTGAAATGTGTCACTGATAAACCTACACAGAAATTATCACCTGACTCTGCAGTTCCTCTTAGCTCAATGGAGCATTTTAGCCTTTTTCAGCTCACTGTTTTGGTTTGACAATCCACAACTTTCATTTCCAACAGCAGCAGGCAGCTGTTTTCAGTGACAAAAGCTCTAATAAACCCTCTGTACACTACCTGCCCAGCACCTAACAGACAAAGTTAGCAATGAGCTGTTGAACATAGTGGAGCATTTAGCAGCTAAATAGACAGATATTTCCCTCGGGAGATGGTGGACAGCAAACCGGAGCTAAAAGGAGAGCGAATATTGGACATTCATTAGGTGGACACAAACATGACACCAAATAAATGCAAAGTTTGCACTGTGTTTGCTCGTTGTGTAAAAAGGCACCTGTTTGCTAATACGTTCACCATATCCCCTTTATAAGGTGACAATAAATCAATGTTGTGTTTACAGCTTGGTGTGCTGGCTCCATGTTCTTCCTTTTTAAATCAAGAGTGTACTTACTACTGCCCAAAAGAAGTCTTTTTAAAAAAGATCTAACTCTTTTCTTGTGGTTTTAAAGTTAAAACTAGTAATAATAAAAAATACTACACATACTTTACACAAAATAAACAGATGTATCATCAGAAAGCATAATGGGATATTCAACCATTATTTTGTTTTGGCATTAGTTTAAACATGGTTTAGAATTTCTGAATGTTACTGCACATCTTCAGGATTGTTCCATAGATTCTTACTGAAATGCATCTGTTTATTTTACCCTGAAAAGAAAACACTGACTGACTGACTCAGTTAACTATCAATCAGGACACTGATTCGTATTCAAATATTCTTATTGCATCTAAATATAGCTGTCAACTTTTGAATTATCTGTGGTACTTTACAGTTATTTTTTATTCTGAAAATAACTGTTGAGTTTCTTTACTAGTTGCATAAAAAAACTAATTTCCAGTGAGAGAAGAGAAACCTTTGTGGATGCAAACTTAATTAAAATAATAGTTTTACACTGTCTGGAAACTCCAACAGCTTCGATTTGTTACTCTTTCATATTTTCACTGAGACGTTTCATTCTCTCCTCCACCTGTGAATCCTGCTCAATGTGCATAAACTACCCTGAACTGTTGATAATCAATGTTCACCCATAAAAACTCAGTTGAGCCGCTCCCCAGGGTGAGGCGTGGCGGTGTCTTATTTATGAAATTCAATATGCGTGCAGAGAGAGTGGACTGCGGTCCTCGGGGGTATCAGTAATGGTCTGGAATAACTTCCAATTAATGAGCCAGATGGTATTTTCACAGTAACACCTGGGATGTCCAGGCGCTCAGCAGGCAGGAATTAATTCCACTTAGAGTAATATTTCAAAAAGTGTTATCCCCTACATCCCTGCTTCTTCTTTTTTCCACTGCTGGCTGCTTAAAGCTGTAATAAATACCCTTTGCACCTCTCTAATAGAGCAAGTCTGATTCGCCGGCACAGGCCTCTTCTCTTGTTTCTGAGGGTGTTTTTAGTCCTTGGTAATCCTGCTGAAAGACGTAACTGTCTGGGACGACTTCCAGGGAAGCACAAGGGCAAAGAATGGAAAATGGCAAATTCCATGTGTTGGTCTGTTTATAACTTAATATGCCACTCAGGCTCCTGCAGCGTGGAGTAAGGGCTCTGGCCCAGTGCACACGGGCTAAATCGTGTTAGTTAGGCAAACACTGCAACATGACAGGATTAACCAGGAATGTGAGCAAGGCACAGCAGCCAGCGACTCACAGTATTTTGTCTTGTAATTATGAGTAAGACCAGTCAATTTGTTGACCACATTGGCCACATCGCTACGTACGTCACTTGGAGTCTCTATACAGGGCTATTTGGACAGAGTGATACATTTTAGGTAAAAGGTTTTACACAGTCTTCTACAGGACTTCTCTGTGCTTAAATCAGTGCTTTAAAGTTTACTGTATTTTATTTTAGATTATATGGTGGCCTTAAGGTTCAAATATTTCACATAAAAGATAAAACACACACAAAAAAGAAAGAAAACATTTACTGAACTGCTTTGTAAAATAAAACATTCCACAAACCAACGAAACAACAAAACGTGAAATTAAAAAAATCTGAGAAATGACAAAAACTTAGAAAACATATTTCCCAAAACAGAAACCACAAAAAGACCAAACGGAATGAATAAATTAATTAAAATTTAAATAAAGTAAAAAAAAATTAAGATTATTTTGAACTAATTTGTGGACACACATGATGCACAAATATCATACACATAAGTTTGTGCAGCTATCCTTGTTAGGACATTAATAAACATAGACAGCCTAACCCAGCCCCTTACCCTCACCTAAAAAGAGGGCCTCAGAAAGGACACTTGGACACATTAGGACTGGTCTTTGGTCCCCATGAGGACTACTGGTCCCGACCAGGTCAGTGTTTATACCAGAAAAGGTCCCCTGTAGGCAACATAAAGGCATACACACACATAAAAAAAGAACTGAAAACATTTCACCAAACTAAAATTTAACATTTTAAAAATGACATGTTTACAAAGTCAGTGCAACATAAAATACCAAAAAATAATCGTTCAGCCATTAATGTATCTAAGGTTACAGTATGTTCCTTGTTCAAAAATACTTCAGTATGGGTGGTATGAATGTCAAGAACACTACAAATAAGAAGAGAAAATGACCAAGTGGAGTTCCAAACCACAGCGCTGAGGTTCATGTCTTCACCCCTGGGCTTCAGGCCTGCACTGCACTGAGAAATTACATTAAACTAAGCACTTTCTGTAACAAAGTACAGTTTTACTTTTACAAGACCCATCATATTATGGCCACAGGGACAAGAATGTGGTTGGTTGAGTGATATTCTCAACTGATTCAACCACATTAACACTATGGCTTTAGTTTTAAGATAACTATAGAACCATATCAGCTTTCTAGTAGATCCACTGCTACATATTAAGAGAACTGGTTCCCAACCTTTTTGAATTGTTATCTTTTATTGCATATTTTAAGTAATGCCGACTGCCAACCCCCTGTCACAGATGGCACCTGTTCAGCTGAAGAGTGTTTTTCTCTTCTCAGATTGTTTCATTTGAAAACTCTTGAAGAGGTAAAACCTTCCAGTTTTTCACAAGAAAAAACAAATATTTTAGATGTTCTTACTTCTTTACTGTTTCTTTCAAATCATTCCCCCTTTATGTTGTTATCCTGTGACTCTTTGGGGGGTGGCCTATACCCCCAAGTTGGGAACCCTTGACTTAAAGAAAGGACAAGAGAAGCAGAGGATGATGAGCTGTCTGATTACCATTCTAACTGCACTTAACTAACTGCACCATCATCATCATCATCATCATCATCTGTGCAAATTAAAATTATTTCTCCCAGGGCATCAGGAGATGGAATAGATTACTTATCGAGAGATGTCAGCTGCATAATGCAGCCATCATTCCAGAAGTATAATCATTAAATTTCAAGAGTAAAATTATTCCAAATATCTACACTTACCACCAAAGCGTTTGCCCCTGCTATGAATTTGAAATGCTTCATTACAAAAAAAGTGAAGAAGAGATTCCAAATAATGAAACTTGGCATGTTTTGTCTGCGTCTCTTCACAGCGACATTGGGTTTATTGTCAAGTGCACAATGGGCGTGCTGTGATGAGCTGCCTTTGATGATCATAAATGAAATCAGAGCTCATTATGATAAGTCGATGTTGATCATCAGACGGCCCTTTTTTTTTCCGGCTCATAATGATCAAAGTCGGCTCAAACGTGTCTCCCTGGGTAGTTCTCGTTCTTGCGGTTTGCCGTCGCCCTGTTTCCAGGGGCAGAGCTGCAGCCCGGGGGCTTGGTCCTCCATATGGAAGACATATGCACCCGGTTATTTGCTCATGTAGAGACAGACTGCCTCTCTGCCTGTGCTCTATGATGTAATTAGTAGCTTCTCTTGTCAAGAATGAGGTTGCTGTTTATCTTTGTCGAAGCCTGTCCATTAAATCATTATTAGCTGGCTAAATGCTGCAGGAGGAGTTTGCTGCCGGCGTGGCCAGTTCACTGATTTATGGCCAAATATCGGCTGTGTCTGACTGTCCTGTAATTGATGGCTGGGGTTAAGCTTGGGCTGATCCATAAAGAGCAGTTTCTGCACTGTGGGTAATGCAGGCCTGGAAACTGAGGAAATATGAGATAGAGGAGGCAGTGAGTCACAGGAGGACACAAAAAGTCCCCACTTGAAAGCCAGAACAGGCATTACATAGATCCATGTAATGTAACGTTGCTCATGACATCCCAAGTATTACTTCTCAAGAGATTAATAAGAGAAAAACTAAGCAGTTTTTTATGGTGCCCTTTTTATTGTTGTGCAACATTCAACATTTATGAGAGAAAGATCATCCTTTTTTACAATCTTATGACATAGTCACTAACTGTCTTAGCTAAGCATGCCGTGCAGGAAGTTATAATAGATAAGATTTTCATTATTTTTTCAGCAATTGCTATGCAACGTATGTGTAATTTCCCCCCTAGTAGTCTTCATTGTTTGTGGCGGAGTCCGCCGCACTGCAATGCCTCAAATTGCCTACCTACGAGGGACCGATTTTTTGCACCGTTATTTCCACCATTATTGTCTGTAGTTTTACTTCATTGATGTCATCCTCACTATACAGCACTGTTCACTCTGTAACAGTCGTGTTTCAGCGGGATTAAGTTACTACCGATGCAAGCTACACATTTCCCACTGCTCCTTCACCTGGTGAAACACTGGGTGGATTTTATTGTGAAGCAGCCACAGGAAACACAATGTATTTGTCACTGAGGATGTATTGGTGCTAACCACGAGTGTTCATCAAAAGTGTGTCCACAGAACAATACACGGTTATTTTCTGCATTAGGTCTGACAGCGGATCGTTTTTATGATCCATTGGGGTGCCCAGGTGGCCAAGAAGTTATCGTGCAGACCAATGAGTGCAACATCTTCCATTCAAGTTCAGCTGGGCACCTTTGTTGAATGTCATCTGTAATTAAAACATAAAATGCCCCTAAAATATATATATTTTTTAACACATCAAGGTAACCCACTTTAACATGCCCTGTTTGTGTGGAAAAATACTTCTGCCGCATACATTATAAAATTAGATTAAGGGTTGCCCATGGCATGATGGAAAAAGGCAGATTACTGACTGACTTCCTCATTAAAACAATGGCAGTTTGTTTTGACTGTGCTGTAAATACATTCACCTGTTGACCACCACACACAAAAAATAGAATAATTCTAGATAATAATAATTATGTAATAATAATAATAATTGCTTGAACAAACAAAAAAAGGGGAAATGTTGCTAATAATTTTAGGATTTATATGATGTGAATATACATAAATGCTAGATAGATTTTGATATTTGTTCAGTAAAGTGATGCTATTTTCCATGAGAATTATTTCTTTTAGGAGGGATCTGTGTTGACAAGCCAGCAGCCGTGTGTGATGACAAACAGCATCTGAACTTCTGACATAAATGTGAAATATTAAAACCTCCTCTCACTCTTTGATGTCCACGGCTTTTGGCAGACCTGCAGAGGACTCGCAGGGAAACGTCTGCCTTTAGCAACGCTGCATGTGGGTGTGTGGTTTTGTTTGTGCATATTTGTGAATATGTGTGTCCCTGTGTAATCCCAGTTTGCCAGGAAGTCTGGCTCTGTGGGCAACATGCAGTGATGCATGCTGGGAGCCTGAGGCATGGAGATATTAATTAGCTTAGAGGAAACAATAGATGACTGGCTAACAGAGAGCAGAGCACAATAAAGACTTTTAAACAGGGTCATTTTCATTTCAACTAAATGGAATATCTCATATACATACCATGATTTACAGACAGTGATGTCTTCCTATCCATTGGGATGGAAAAACATACTCCATCACCTGTCTTTTTTATGTAGGTAAAGTATGAAAAAGCTCATATTACATTTACGATGGAAGATGAAGCAGGAAATGCAGCTCTGTAAAGAGATCCCTGAACAAATAAAGAAGCTTATTTGCGAAGTATTAAAAAGGCAAAACTGCCACGATGAGAGCAAGTCTTCATTACAGGTCTCTAAATTATTTTCCAACATATCACAGGAGTGGGTGGTGCCGTTCAACATCAGGTCTCCCATCAGGCAGTAAACATTAATTGAAATTCTTTGTGTGGCGAATTCACACACATCATCATGTTTTCATCTGCTGTGGTATTTAGATTGAGTTTTTGATCTTTATTTTGTAACATTAATATTTCATTTATGCTGTTAGGGATTTGGTGTGAAATGAGGACATTATTATGCTGAATTATTACTGAATGAGATTGAGTTTTAATAAATAATGGGGTTTTTTTTACACAGAGATAAGAAATGAGGGAGATTGAAACAAATATTGTCAATTATTTGTGAATGTTAAAAACATGGTTATCAATCTATAATTTATGGAAGTTAATAAAATAAAAGGTGACTCTGCCATTAGTGTTTGTTTCTTTTGAGTGGAGAAAAAGACAAATATTCTCTTTGTTTCTGTTCCTCTGGAGCTCATAGAATGAATGAATAATATGATAATGTAGACAGTGTCAATTTAATCTCAAAAATGTTTTAAGATCTCCACAAAGAGCCAAAACAAGATTTGTGAGTTGAGAGTTACATAATGCTCATTTATTTAATGCATATATAGAAAAGTATATTGGTATAAATAAACCTCTTAGAAGACATGATACTATTAGTAATTACTGATTATATGAAAGACATCGCCTCTAATAAAACTGAGCTGTAAAATTAATTTCATGTCATGAAGATGTCATGTAAATGTCTACACCAATGCCTTTCAGTTGTCGTACTTATGGTTTATTAATTATTTTTATTTTACTTTGTCATTCTTTTGTTTTTGTCCACCTTACAATAAACACAGTGCAATAACACTTTATTGTCCACCACAGTGGAAATGTGTCTCTGACTATATCTCAGCAGAATAAAACATTTATTATCAAAAAAAATGAGACATGGAGGACCAACATAAAATAAAACACACCACAAGTCACTCTGTGCTCTCCGGCAACAGCCGAAGTAATCAAAAATGACAACAAGCAAACAAAAAAACAGGTTTAAATCCCAGTTGCATTGGGAATTAAATATTTTTTTGTAAATAGTCTGCCAAATACCTCCCGGCAGGGTTGGGTGGGTTGATACTATCAACCGTAATGTTTGTGTGCATTTTGTTATTTACCATTAAAAACTGTCTTCTTATAACCAGTAAGTCTTCCATATTAAAGGATAGGTTCAAATTAAAGACATAGTATGTCTAAAGACAATATTAACATGACCTTATCCCTCGAAAGCACTCTTGGGCCTCCTCTGAAAGAGATCCCTTCTTAAAGCAGTTCCAGTGTAAGTGTTGGCAGACAATATTCGCAGTCCTGTATATGTGCAAAAATGAATTCCAAAGTTCAGCCTATGCAAATCTGAGGATTCATCAGTCAGACCAATCAAACAGGTATCTTCCAAAATTACAGACATACAGCACATTTGATACTAAACAGACTTTTTGGAAGATACACATTTGATTTGTCAAACTCCGACTGCTTAATCCTCACACGAGCTTCAGCTGTTCTTGATTTTGTTTTGTTTGTTTTTTTGCAAGGACTGTGGATTTTGTCCCCATTATTTACATTGTGACCAGTATAGACGAGAGGAACATTCACAATGGCCAACCAGGCTTTCAACATACAACGTACATATGATGTTAAATTGTACATTAGCACACTTTCTGCCAGTGCTTTATAAACAATGTCTAGCATATTACAGTAGCCAACACCAGAGCCATTTAACCCCCCAACCAGGTAAAGACTGAGTTATCACTGCCATCAAAACTTGTAAAAATAATTGTATCCAGATATGTGAGGAGGAACTATATAACACAATAGAAAACTTCAACAGGATGCATATTTGCCATCAAAGTTAGTGTTATGTTCTGTTTAGCATTGCTCATAACTAGTTTCCACATGTTAATTTCAATGCACTGCCATTGCAACAAACAGTGTTGGAAGAAAATAATTTACTTAAGAGTGCAGAAATACTCAATCTATTTCTATACAGCTATTCTTAATGCTTGTCAACTGGTTGGAGCCCCCTTGAAATCAATGAAACGAGGTGGTAGAAACACTACCGCTTTTGTCCACAGGGGTCACCAGAATCAACACAAAATAGTTTCTTGTAGAGGCTTGAAAGTACAGAAAGTAAAAGTACTCATAGTGGCCCATTTTAGAAGAATATCAATCAGATTTTTGATCATTGATAGATAAAATCTGTTTAATTTTGGCAAATGTGTGGCTATACCTTTATTTATTTATATACATATTCCTTTATATACTGGGGATAAAAAAAAAACTTAAAAGTAAAATATATTTAAAAGAACTGTACTTTTGTTAGCATATTAGCTAGTCTAGTGTATTCAAATAATGAGGCCTGTGGAGGTCATAACACCTCTCTAACACTTTTTTCCCATTCTGTTGCTATTTCATGATTCAGACTGACACAGGACACCTGTAATATGTCTCCCACTTTTTTTTAAATCACCATCACTGACACCTACAAGCAGTGAGCAGGTCTTGAGGAAGCCGATTTACTAGCCCACTAAAAACCTCAAAAGTTTCACAGCGGGATGCGAGCGTAAAAAACCGAGCCAATGCTCTGCAGTGACGAGGTGATAGCTGTTCTCATGAGGCGGCATAACGAGCCGCGGCCGCAGCGGGCGAGGCTGCGATTTCCGCCCATTAAAACAGAAACTCCGGGTTCGCCCCGGCCGTCGTTAAGAGGCAGCTGTGTCTGCGAGGGTCAGCACTGACACGGAGCTGGACTCTGATAGTGTGTCTCCAGCTAATTGCGAGAACACTCATTATGCTTGATAAAGAAGAACATAAATCACAAGGAGAGGCTTGACCTGCGGCTGGCCCCGGACGTTTGGCGAGGGAAACTCTCAGGGGCCGAGTCAGAACAGCTAAGATCTCATTACGTCTTTGTCTTGACAAAGAGCCAGCAGCATCTTTGATACTGCCGGGGAGACCTGCTTTCATACACACTGCCTCTGTTCTGTGTGGCCGGATAAAAGCAACCTGAGACTGACACCAAATCTGGCAGTGAGTCTCTGATGCTGGTGGCTGGGACTCCTGCCTACCTCACTGAAAAGATCAATGATCTGTCTGAAAAGAGGCCTGTAATCCAGACCAACAACCAAGGGTGAGAATAACAGCAGTGTCTCCTATACAAATTACATTCATGTGCAACTGTTTTACATTAGCAGTTATGTTTTGGGAGAAATATGATGGTATGCTGATTCAGGACAGAAAAATGTTTAGTCACAAGCTTTGATCTGTTTCAGCAGGATGTGCTGTACTGGCACTGACTTCATAAAATGTAACTCTTGTGCACTTAGGGTGATAATTACTGTATATACACCTGGGTTGTTTAATCAATAATAATACATTGTGATGTATATTTTGTATGAACAATCTGAATCTACTAAGTAATTACTTGCTCAAATAAGGACCAGCATGTAGGATTTAGTGGCATCCAGCCAGGTAGTTGCAGATTGCAACTACCTCGCATCACCCTACCCTTCCAAATGTGAAGGAGAAACTACAGTGGCAGCAAAATCCACGAAAATTGCGAAAGGCCCTATCCAGTTCAATCTCAAAGTTCAAATTTGTTTTAGCAATTAAAAAAGTCATAGACTGCCATTTTGTGCTTTTATTTATAAAAAGTACTAGCTCAGGCACTGGCACGGCTTTAAAAGTAATGTTCAGTATCAAATAAAACCTCTACCCAACTCTATAGGTTCAGAACGGTTTGAATCAAGCTGCATTTGATGACAATACACATCCGAACACATCACACTGCTTTCTGCATATTAACATAAAGACTGGATTGCAAAATAGACAACCTAAGCATGACGGACTGCTAGGAAAGCAGTTTTCTGTGACTGAAAATGTGACTTTTTGGAACTCCCCTCGACTAAGAACCACTTCCTTCAGCACAGATTTGTTTTCCAACATTTCACCTTTCAACAACTTCACAGATCATTGACTTCTCTCTTGTGTGCATGGGAATACAGAATGGGTATAAAATGTAAAAATTGATGAATACACTATTTCGCTCACTATAAACCATGACCTTCGACATGCTTTGGTTTTTTGAAGTACTGGACTTGAACTGCGGCAGCTGCACCAGAGTGAGATATCAGTGGGATCTTTTACAGCAGCACATGTTGGGCCGAGGAAATCCAAACGACTCAGTGGTTTTCTTCAGTAATGCTGTTTCTGGAGCTCATACCAGACGTTCAGTCTTGGGGCTTTTGTTTGAGACTGGAAACATTTCATTCCTACACTAAAAACACTTGAAGTAAAATTGAGAGGAACCGAAAAACAACATGCAATCACGCAGTAATTACGTGCTTATGTTAAGTACAGATTTATGGTACAGGTAGCCTAATAATCTGTATTTCTGTTTTTATTGTTGAAAATGTTACAGTTAACATAGATACATTTTGCAGGAAAAGCCTTGGATATCAGCATTTCAGTGTAATTTCACAAAATGTGTAATCTTTTCCTCTCTTTACTTAATCTATCCTTCCCTTTCTTTTCTTTTCTCCACTTCGTTTCCCCTTTCTTGTTTTCTTCTTCCTTTCATCTGTCCTTCCTTCTTTCCATCCTTATTTCTTTTCTTCCCTTCCTTCCTTCCTTCCTCCCTCATTTGCTCTTCCCTTCATTCCCTTCCTCTTCCTAGTTCCTTTCCTTTATACCAAAGCAATGTTAAAAATATATATCTCCCTTCAGGTGTGTGTTTGTGGTTATTGTACATGTGAACACATCAATAATTTAACAGTGTGAAAAAAACAATGGTTCAAAATAAATAAATACTTTTTACATTTTTAATAAATTTTACTGCAAAAACCACTTTGTTTTAAAATAAATGTTGAATGCAGCACAGAGTTTTCTTACATTGTGGTATTGATACCTTTACCTGTACGTAAAAGGTCCGAGCACTTTTTCTGTGCAAACCTCAGTTTGTTATAGTCGGAAGGGGAGGGTGTCTGTTCAGCAGGGGAAGTATTGGTTTGAGGAAATGGTTGACCTTTGACCCTTGCTACAAGCTACCTAACAGCCAGTGGGTTGACAGCACACAACGTGCTTCCAACTTCCCATCAAACACACCTCGGCTCTCTCCTCCAGGGCAGCGCGCCTGTACGTTACTGCAGGACTTTGACAAGCGCTGTTATTCCAACACATGGCTAATTTTCTCCCTGACACTTTAGAAGCCAAGACAAATATTCACTTTCACTCTCCTGTGTGAGTTTGGATTATGGACCGGAGGTTTGACAGCACAGTATGGAAACGGCAGACTGGAACATTTTGCCACTGTGGCGGACTGCTGACGCTCATCGGGAGAAAACATTATTGTTTGATTTTATTGTTTTGGACATGAAGCAAACTCTAATTTGACATGAGAGAGCAGGATTCAGAGTAAACACTGACAATAAACATTTCCAGAACATTCCAGCACTGTGAGAATGAAGGTGCAGTAACATCTGTACACCCCTCCTCATTCCACTTATGACCACCAGACCAGGCCAAATTTATTTCTAGTTTGATTTAAGTACTTGTTTAGCTGCTTGCAATGTGCTCCTTTATTTAGGCAATTTACTGTATGTGATGTTAGAATTTACAGGAAGGCAGAGAGAGTAATTTCATATAAAACATTTCTCCTTCAATTATCTTTAAAGTATTCATGACAGTCTCACCCCTCAAACTTATGAGAGCGAGAGAGACTTCAGTCTGTCATCTCGCTGTCGATCACATTTTGACGAACAGCCTCACAATTTATTCAGTCACCTGACTTGCTGAAAGCTTCCCTCCTGACAGCTATTCAACATTCACTTCCTACATTTACTGACAGCTGCAGCCAGTTGTAAGGATCCACTTTAAGCTAAGGTCAGCTAGCATGTGTGCTATGTATAGAAGTGCCAAAGTCTTTTTTCTGATACTGCACTGCAAATGTTGGTCATTTTCAAATTCCACACATACAGATGCAGCCTCCTAGAAGTGCGGCTTGTCAATGACAGGCCCTTGCTTACCCAAATGGAATGAATGGATATGGATGAGTACTGTAACACATTATATAGTGGACTCCCTATCAAAACGTCAGGTGATATTCTCTCGTTTTTGTCTGCAGGTTGTGCAGTGTGTAACATTTAGGAAGATCTATTGTCAGAAATTGAATTCAATATTCATAGGTTATATAATCACCTGAAAATAGGAATTATTATGTTTTTGTTATCTTAGAAGCTGTTTTTATCTACAGACGCCGCAGGTTGCCTTCCATGGAGTTTGGCATGTTAAACTGCAATGTTTCTACAGTAGCCCAAAATGGACAAAGCAAACACTGGCTGTAGATAGGGACGTTTGCTTTTTGCATGCGAATCGTGGCCATCGTAGGTTCTCGCTTGGGCTTGGAATAGGAGGAGGTAAATGAGGAAGTTGCAATCTGAAACTACACCACTGGATGCCACTAAATCCTCCTTTTAGAGGTCCAGTGGGCAGATTGCAAATTGCAACAAAAATTACGGTGTCAGTTTGGTTTGTCCGTTCTGGGCTACTGTAGAAAAATGGCGGTTCAACACGGTAGACTTGCTCCCTCTGGAGCTATAAATGGCTCATTCTAAGGTAATGAAAAAAACACCCAGTTCTTATATTCAGGTGATTATACACTAATGAAAACATACCAATGAATATTATATTCCATTTCTGCCAATAGATCCTCCTCAGTGTTACACACTGGACCTTTAATAGACTAAAGCCAAAAATGTATTGATCCAACTAATATTGCTTGATGTATCTTCTTCCTCTGTTGTCCATGAACTTATAACAATGAATTCAAAACACATCAGTGAGCCACACTGTTGCACTATCACTGTGGATGACATGTTACTTCATTATCATGAATACACACATAGTTTATTTCGACTCAATCCCTGTTGCTGTTGGAAATACTCATCAGTACACCACTATGTATTAATCCGCCACTGAAAATAGTCCCCCAGAAAAGCACTATTTCCTCCCAACTGAGTAACGTTGGTAAAAACTACACTGACCAGCTATTAAGGAGAATTATGGATTCTTTTTAAAAGAATAAACATATTGATCTGTGACACATTTTTGACTAGCAATGTACAGAAACTTACATGTAGCACTTTCTAAACTAGGAAAAATGTTTGTTTCAAAATGTATCAACACAAAGTAGTAGCATATAAAGGAGAGGAGGCAGACTCTGTTTACATGAATGATGCTTGGTGCTCAAACGCAGTCAAAGTGGATTTTTATGTGACGAAGAAACCATATTATCATCACTATCTAGTTTCTGCTGTTTACATTCAGCCAGACGCAAATTCAAAAGACGCACTGCAGAATTATTTCCTTCTTATGCGTCTGTATATATAAAACTGTATATATTGATTCTATTTTATGAATCTTTTATGTTATTCTATCTTTTTGTGTAGCATGAAGGAACTTTCTTTTCATTTTAAGTAATTTTTGATCAGGTATCAGCTGTGTGGATGTCTTTTTCTGTGTGTAACCATTGTGGTTTGAAAAAAAAAAACAATGCAATATAGCCATAATAAAGTATTCTGAATACAGTACAGTTACAATAAAACATGACTGCAGATAAGATACACGAGTGAAGGAAAGAGACGACCTGCCAAATGTCAGAACTGCAGTTTACAAAGAATTAAGTGCAGTTTCATTTTTCAGTGGTGATAATCAGCCATGTACCTGACCTGTTCAGCCCTGGGAGTGGTGGCTTTTAGTGGCGCTGCATGACTAATGGACCACAGTTACTCATCTATCAAACCACGAGCAGACGTCTGTGGGCCACCGTACAACTAAACACTCCTGATCCCCAGGCTGGTTAATGGCACTGTACTGTAGCATGGGAAACAGAACCATGTGTCACCTCACTGTAAAGCTATGCTAATTAGCCAGGCAATAAAAACATTCAGGCTAATTAACAAAAAAGAGGCATATAAAAGGAAGGAATGTCAAACAGAAGAGGGGGAGGAGGGGGGAAACTCAAACTGCGGCTCACAAAAGGAAGGAATGTGGGAGACCAAGCACCAGCTGAGGGTGTGCTGAGTGTGCTCCTGTCTGTCTGCAGGCTTTTATTTGTGTGTGTGTGTCTGTGTGAGTGTGTGTGTGTGTGTTAAGATGTTTGTGTACGAGGCAGAGGTCATAATGTCTGAGAATATCAAGCTTCCACACGGTCTCTGGGGTCTGTTTTCTAATTACAGCCTCAGCCATGTCAGACGGATTGTTAATTTTCTTCCTCAACATTATTTGTTTTGAAACTGTTTTATTCATGAATCTACAAGTAGCATTGAATCAGGAGGTAAAATATTAAAGTTAAAACATTTATATCCAACATGGGCCCAAGATGTAAACCAGAAAGGGGGAAAAACACATTGAATTGAAAGAGAATCTTAAAACTATTACCCATAAATGAATACATTTTAAAATGCTGAGATCTAATTGCAGATAAGGGTCTCCTCTATTTTGTTTTTGAGGAATTTTTTTACTATGTGTATTGGTTTAACATCCTATTCTCCATAACTACCCAGAACAATGTTACTCTTGCTGCAATGCAATCAACCTTAAAATAAAATCAATTAGACCAGCCCTAGGCTCATTCTACAGCATATTACTGCCAAATTGAGATTCTGACCTGATGATGGTACCATGGAGGAAGAGTCCAACCCAATCTTACTACCAAGTCATCAAGTACTATCACTCAGTCAGTGGCCCTCTACTTCAAAATGACGTTGTAGGTATCCCTCTAGTGTCACTTCTGGGTGCACCCGCAGTCAAAATCCGGTGATGTAGTAAAAAGTGTGAAAGTTCACAGGTGGAGGTGGTGGGATGGATGGATGGCTAAAACAAATGTGGGACCACTGTTTATGTCCCATGTAAGTAACGGACCCAAGTTACGTCCGGTACATAACATAGTTTACTATCTTTTCCTAATCCATTAAGTTTTTGTGCCGAAACCTGAGCAAACTGCGACCGTTTCACATTACTCCGCAAGACATTTTTTGAAAGCCTAACCGGATGTTGCTATCTTTACCACGGAGCCTTGAGAGGGATAGCTACAATATTAGGGCCACTAACCAAGTGGCAGTATTTGACGAATTGGAAGTGAGAATGTGTTGAAAAGTCAATGGATCCCTTGAGTCTGTGGGATTCATCGTCTCGGAACCAGGAATTTCAGGGCAATCCGTCTGGAATATTTGGAGATATAAAAACCTTGACCTGCTGGTGGTGTCATGTGACCACTTCAGTCATCAGGGTTCATTCTCTGGGGAAGATAAATGAAAACATTTCCAATATTTGTTTTTATATTTCAGTCTGGACCAAAGTGTTAATCTAGGGCCAACATTCCCAGCCTTAGAGCCTGTCACAAACCGGGCCATATGGCCATGACAAAAGGAGGGAGACGCACACAACAAAGCCAATTAACCAATGATTTATTAAGGAAAAAATACTTAAACTAAACCAACAGTAGGATGTGAAATCAGTAGGATCAGTGGTGTAAGTGAGTGCATGAGTGGAGAAGTATATGAGTGTTGTGTTGTTATAAGATGCAGCAACACAATCAAACCATCAAACTCAAAAACCAGTAAGTTGTCTCAGGGAGGAGAGAGAGTACTGAGCTCCCTTAGGGTTTTTAAAGGCACACAGGCACTCTGCTTACACGGCTAAAAATCATTTCCCCCTTCTTCTTTCTCTAACTCAATTATAGGCCTTTGTATTATCTTTATTTACACCTTTGGCCTGTAATAATATTTGTATTTCCTTTCATTTATTTTTCTAAAATCTTCAGGTAGGGAGTACAGTTTTCCTTCTGCAGGAACAACTGCTGTTAATTTTGAAAGTAGTTCAACACCCTCTTTCCAAAACATTTGCAGCTTCTAACTTGCCGCCGAATTAAGAAAAATGGTAAAATCTTCACACAGCTATTAGAAATATTGGTAATGTAAATCTAAAGCAGCCATTTATTCTATAACTAAGTACCTTTCTAAATTGTTCATTTCTGCAGTTCACAACTCACTCTTATTTTACGAAACAGGAGTTCTGCCAGGACAGCTTTTGTCTTATATTATCACACCATAAACAGGCACAACAGATATGTTTAGCGGTGGTATGCTTCTGTTCTTGAAGCTGCAGCCGACAAAATCCAAAACAGAGCAAATCCAGCTGCAACAATGTGAAGCAGTAAAATGGACTGTAAAACAGTAAAAACAGGAAGAACTTCTGGGCTCAACTACATCTGTGTGCTGCACATGTAAGTATTTACGAGGGCAGGATAAGGGATCGAAAACCACCAACATGTTCTGGCTGAAAGTCTTTGTTACAGAGCATAAGACAAACAGGATCTTATAAAGGCCACACCCACACATCTGAACAACTGATCACAGGTGTGTCTGTTCTGAAAGGCAGAACACACAGAAAACCTCTGGAATTGATATTATTTGTTTTCATAAAAAGGCTACTCATAAGCAGTACCTTATCAGAGCTCACACATTTACAATACAGGGAAAACAGACACACAGATACGTCTTTTTAAAGATCCATTGGTGGCTCCACCCCCAGATCCACAGTATCAGATGATACTAACAGACACAGACAGACAAAATGATCCCCCTATCAAACCCCTTTAAGGCCTGGGCACACTGGTATTTTTACACAGTGAAATTTCACAGCAAAATCAAGTTATTTCACCGGAACTGCTGCAGTCACAGGAGCAGATCTAATCCATCTTTAAGATAAATTCTGAATTTTTTGCCTTTATTAGATGACAGCTGAATAGTGACAGGAAACAGGAAACAGAGGGGATGATTGGCAGGAAAGAGCCACAGATTGGATTTGAGCCAATGGCCGCTGCAGCAAGATCTGTAATGGAAATTTTCAAGTAACAGCAGATATACATTTAATAAATAAAAATTGTTCGAAACATTTTCATCAGAGCTCTCTTTAAGTTTCAGAAAAATTATGATTAGTTTTTTGTGTCACACTTTTTTTTTAAACCTGTTGTTTAAACATAATTTTATTACTTGTTTATATACTTAACTCAAAAACAGAAAATGCTTTTCATTAAATGAACTATACATGATTCAATAATGATTTCTGCAAACAGAACCTTTTGGATATATTTGTTACCTACATTTCCTGGCCTAAATCTGATTATTAACATTTCTTTATTCTGCAGACTTTGTTAGCATGTCTTCATCTAATCCTTTCTTTTAGTCAAAAGCTCTATTTATTTTGGAGATGGTGCTTAAAGTGATTATTTAAACTGGTGAGGTGAGTCATTTTAGGAAAAAAATGTTGTCGTATTTGTTGATGATGAAGTGTTAACAGTTCAGCTCTCCACCCCTGTGATCAGTTGTCATGATGGCACTTGTTTTCCTGCAGGTGTGGCCTTTACAAGGACCTGTGTGTGTTTCCTGCTCTGTAAGCCAGCCAGTGTGCTGGTGGTTTTTAGGTCTTCCTTGAGCTCTCTCATAAACTCACACATGTGCCTACTATTAGATTTATATACTTGGTGGTTATGTTGGGCCAAATGTAGGAAATCGTTTTCTTTTGTTGGTGTGTTGGAAGTGAAATTTAAAAGTGTTTCATGATGTATTGTTGGGAACATGTTGTTTATAATAAACAAAGCAAACTGGAGCAAAACCACCCCCTCTATTCATGTTGACTTTTTCCAAATTCTTCCAGCCCAAGAGGATCTGTGGGTGTGTGTTTAAGATCCTGAAGTGCTCTTGTCTTTTTATTATAGGGAAAATAAATGAACTAAAAATCCAAACAAACCCTAATGAGGCTTAAACAGACAGAACAAACACAACTGCTGAACTAGAGCTGGGTTTGCAGGGATGTAATTGCCGGTTTAAAAGCAGCAGCACGACGATCCAATAGAGCGTTTAAATACATACACTTGAGCCGGTCAGCTGATGAGGGTTTATGCTCTTCTACTAAATACTGAGGTGTGTTCTCAGGTACGAGCCCTTAATTATCAGCCCATTTATTCACACAGATCAGACAGCTGCGGCGTCTGCTATTCTGTTAAAACTAGCTAGACTTCTTTAAGGTCCAATCTTCCTTCATTGTTTGTATATTCAGAGTCAAGGCAGAATCAGGCAGATTGCAGCACTAGAAATAAGAAAAATAAAACTAACTTGGAAACATTGTAAAATGATGTCATCACACTGGCATATTTTATTTTTTGACTTGTTTTAAGAGGAGGCTTTTAAGACTATATAGAAGACAAAAAGTGCTTTTTTAATTAACTAAAATTGCTCTGGTTAACATGAATAAGTTTCTATATGTCAAAACTTTAATTTGTTTTCACAAACTGTGACAGTCGTTAACAAAGACTTGCAGACAATACATTCCCCTAAAGGAGACAATGCCACAGCAGTGAACTAGTTTTTCTCAGTACCCCTCAGCAGCAACCACACAACACAAGCAGTCTACAGCAGTTTAAATCCAGTCTAAATGTACGAGAGGTTGGTACTTCAGACCATCATCAAACCTCAGTGTCATTGTTCCCTTCAACAGATCACTGCAGAGTTTGAGCCTGGAAGGCTGAGCACAAGAATGTTTGTACGTTCCCACAGAAGAAGGAACATGTGACCTGATGTTCATAAGTAATAAGTCAACAGTTCTATCACGACTTTCTATATAAAGCTGCTTGTATGCATAGAAGCCATTCAGAATATAGGCAGAGACAGAGTACCACAGTCAAGATCATCATGTAAACAACGATGACGAATGGTTTCAGGAAAAACTTTCATCGACTGCACATTAGATTAGTACAAAGACCTATACTGTATATGCATTTATTTTCCCATAGTCCAAATTTAGCACATTTTTAGCAACATTTTAACACACTTCAAATGTATTCATATAATAACCACCTAAAGTATTATTTTCTAATTGGCTGGCAGTTAAAAGTTAAAAGTTAAAATCATAATAGGTCACCTCAAATAAAGATCAAGTCAACAGTTGCACCACTGGTGTGGAAGTACATTAAATAACAGGAAACTATAGAGACAGTGCTCCTATTACATTACCACTTAACTTAACCTGGTGAAAGTAATTCACTCTTAACCCCAAAAAGCCCCAAAAGTTTGGTATAAAATTACCTAGATCTTCAGCATATACTTTTGCATTGTGTGGCCTATAGAGCGAGTTGGCTAACGTCTGGCTCAGCTGTCTGCCAACATGAATGGGGATACATTGATTTAATCTTGCTGCTCTTCAAGACTTTCTGAATGGAGCAAATACTGACAGTGAAACAAGTCATTTTGTGGGTTGTGATGCTCATAAAAATGTCTTTTGCACAATGTAAGCATATTGGAAAGGGTCATTTTGGGCTGCTGTGTGTCACATGACATTGTCATTACACGGTTTAGCCACTGTGTCAAATTGGCTTCAAATCCCAGTGCAACTTCCTGGGGGCTTGGATCACACCAGCATTTTAAAAATGTTCAGTGAAATCAATTAATTTCAGTGGAATTACTGAGATCGTTCTGTTGCGGATGCCAAGTAAATCCACGCGAACTGTTTGCATTGAGCGGACTGCATATTGGTTAACTTTGACCTGCAAATTTAGGCTCTTGACGTAGTTGTTGACCTTTTTGAGGGAACGGAAGGAAAATACTGCATATTATCTCTGTGTCACATGGCCAACAACTGTTTCAAAAAAGACGCATAGTTTTTATAGTCATAAGACAGGAGTCGACAGTCCCAATGCGTCTCCTAAACTGAACCAAGCTAACAAGCTAGCAAGAAGGCTACAAACTGACAAACAGATGGTAAGACGTTTTAGTTTGGACTGATAGAGAAAATATCAGAGTGAGCTACGGTTTGCACTGCGGCATGCTTCCTCTCAGTCCGTTTGTTTTTTTCATAAATCTTGTCATGCATTTATTGATGCCTTCAAGTCGGGTTGTGTATCATGTTCTTTTGAAGTCCGTTTCAATATCCTAGCAATGCTCTCATGAGTTTGTATCTGGAAAACTTCTGAAAGCTCCAAGTTCAAGCTGTGACATTTGATAACTTCAAGAAAAAAAAGAGACCTGCTTTTTATTATTGACCCTTTATTTAGTTGTTACTCACCTAACTTATAGCTTACAAACACGTTAATGTCAACCAAAGCAAGGTCCTGACTGCTCATTTTAAAAATACAATCTCATGAGCTAAGATTTGAAGGCAGCAAATAACTTCCTTAAATGAAGAAATATGTAATGTTATCAACCAGCTGCTCCCCAGAACTCCAGTCTCTGTTCCAGTTACTTTGTACCACTTTGTACTAATTCTACCTGGGCATAGGTCGTCTCCTCAGTGACTGGTTTGTGTGTGTGTTTGTGTGTGTGTTGTAGTGCTGCCCTGTCTGAGAGCTGGCTCCTGGGATCTCATGCAGCCACACTGTTGGGAAGTGTGTGTCTGCATACAGTAACAGTGTGTGTCTGTGCGTACCTGTGTGCCAGGTGGCCACCTGAGGCCCCGGGCTGGGAGAACACCTGCCTCTGCACCGCCTGCAGCTCCTTACTGTCCCATGTGTTTCAGCTTCATGTTGTTGTTGTGTAACAGTTACTGTAACACACGCTGAACGCTGCATGGAGGCATCATATCAGAACTAATCAACACTATAGCTATACAGTACATAAAATATCACAACAACAAAAAAATAGTGGTCTGTTAGACAGGTGACATTTATTCGCCTCTAATGTTTACAGAATGGTCATCTAAAACATGTAAAAAATAAAAAATAAAAAAAAAAAAAAGCAGGTTGTCAAAGTCAACAAGTGTCTTTTTGTGACGTTGGAAGCTGGGCCCTCTGGGATGAACAACATGATGTCAGTGTCTTTGTTCCCTTGAGCATGAGTGTGAACTTTGCCTTAAGCTTAACTAAGTAGTTTTGATGACTATACACTCTTATCAATTAATTGTGTGATTGTTATTTGTAATGGATTTGAAAGGCAAATACCATTCTGCTGTCTGCTCAGAGTGGCAGTTTCAGTAAATACCTGTCTTGTTGTTGAAGTGGGAGGACATGTTGCCCTCATAATGCACGTCTGCCAGAAACCACCAACTGTGTTTATTTAAAGCTAGCTGATGATAGCTACAGGTAGCCTAAGCTACATTTATCTAGCTCTAAATATACATTTCGATAAGCAGAAAACTAACTAAATGAGTCAGTGTTAACTTTACACTAAAATAAAGGATTAGATGAACATAAAGGCAGTACAAACATAACTAAATAGCTAAACTAATCTTGCTAAAAGGTAATTAGCCTAGCTTAGCTGAGTAGCCATTCTCCCGTCCCTTCTCAGTCTCATTTTAGTAAAATCATTTGGTGGAATCAGATTTGTAATGTATCAAATTTAATTTAAATGTAGTTCAAATGGACAAGATAGCTAAATAAACACATTTTGTACTGTAGGTGGTGCCTAACCCAAACCCCACACCATAAGTTTTACTAATTTTAAGTTTTAAAATTTTTAAGTTTTACCATAAGTTTTACTAATGGTGTGGGGACCGGTTCTACTAAAGCCAATATCACACACACAATACAGCGGCCACTGCAGCAAAAAGTCCTGCTAGCTTTATTTATCCAAATCACACAGAACTGGCTCAATGATTTTAATATTTATCCATCTAACATGACATAATACATAATAATGAGATCAATGACAGACAGAATAACATTATTTTATGTCTCCATCTTTGAGATAAATAACTAATCAATCACGATGCTCTATACTGTGCTACCAGTACAAGAGGCCATTTTGTAAATATTGATTTTTCTTTCTAAGGTGTGGGCTTTACCCTACAGTCCTGTATGTGTCTGAATAATAGATTTAGCCCATTTCACCGGCCTGGAGTCAATCACAGTGCCGTGCTCTGTGTTTTCTCTGGCTCAGCTCTCTCCTTTCAGAGATCCCATTCAGCTCGGAGCCATCTACAGCAAGAGCAGAGAGCGATGAATATGTTCTGTTCCACTCAGTCTTTATTTTTAGGTTTGAGTAGACTTACAGATGGCCTACATAAAAATGAATAGGGCTTCATTTTAACAGCGGGGCAGAGATTTGGCCGGCGTGCCATTGTGTGGTCTCTATTATGGGAATACGGGGGAGTTTAGTAATACAGCCTGTCCCTCGCTGTCCGTGCACATGGCCAACGTTATTTTCCATGATGATTTCTGAAATGGGTTTGTCCTCGGGGTTTGCGGCTGCGCTGCCATGCGGTCGAAGGTTACCGCTTCTGAAGAGGTGTCTCGATTGTTTGGCTGCTGATATTACGTCTCGCTCCCCCGAAACTATTCATTTACTGCGGCCCGTCGCCCAATTCCATCTGCTCGAGTCTTCAGCTAAATTGAAGAGGACAGGAATAAAAGTTTGAAGAGGAAGCGTTGGGGATTAAAGTGGAGATACTGAAGGGGGGGCTCTCCCCGTGAGATCAAATTAACACGAGCCACATGAGACGTTCTTAAGACCGAGACGACAGGAAAATTAATCAGTAAAATGAAGGATCATGAATTAGAAGGTGTCAAACTGGTAACATGCAAGTCTGTTAAGTATGCTGGATATTAAGAGATTTCAGCTCAGTCTCGCATCTTATTTTGACCTCAGTGGCAGTCAATATATCCCCTTAGCTAAGAGTACATCCTGAAAAGCCACATGCTATCCATTTCATTTTTTCTCTAATACCCTGATCAGACAATACAATATTTTTTTCCTTCCATGGTGATTACTGTGTCAGATTAAGCAATCATAAAGCCATAAAATCTTCTATGACATGGCTAAGAGACATGGCGGACTACCTTTTATCATCATAGGTTGCTGTCTGTAATGACTTGAGTGATGTACTAGGGTGATCGGAAAATTGCCAGGGACCAACTTCACATGTCAAAATGTCCTTGACACTGATCCCCAAATTGCTCCAAGGGTCAGGGAGTCCCTTGCATGCTAGTGAAGCTGGAACCATTCTTCATCACTCAGCGGTTAAAGGCAGTTTCTTTCAAGTCCATACAATGAACGTGTGGGTGCAGCATACATGTGTGCAGAAAGTGACATTGCACATACAGATGTGATTAATTTGGTAAAAGGCTCCTGACTGAGTGAAAGTTCCAGAGGATTTGGGATTTAGTGGTATCTAGCAGTGAGGTTGCAAATCACAACCAACTGAATATCCCTTGTGTGACCCTCCCCTTCCAAGCCTGCAAGAGAAACTATAGTGGCCGCAAAAAACGCTAAAGGAAAGGTTGCATTGACACAGGACCAAGACTGCCGTGGTCAGAGACCCTGAATGCCAGATCTGAGTTGATCCAACCTTCCGTTCTGGAGACATGGGCCAATATGTGTCCCCATTCAAAATCAATGAGATGATCGAGTGTTTTGGCCAAAATTATGCCTCCAGAAAGTGTTTAGAAGCAGATTTCAGGCCATTTGGAGTCGATTAGTAGTGACAGTAGTAGGATAATTTTGTGCAGCACAGTTATTCCATAAATGTGGACATTAATCTGCTGCTATAACAGCCTGGCTGCAGGGATTTGCTCCCATTCAGTCACAAGAGCATTAGTGAGGTCCAACACTGATGTTGGGTGATGGTTGATGAGGTCTGGGTCACGGTCAGTGTCCCAGTTTATCCAAAAGGTGTTGGATGAGGTTGAGGTCAGGGCTCCGTATAGGCCAGTCAAGTTCTTTTAAACCAAACTGAGAAATTTCTTTGTGGACCTGGCTTTGTGCACGATGGCATTGTCATGTTGAAATGGGAAAGGGTCAAACACAAACTACTGACACAAATTTGGAAACACTAGTATGTAAAATATCACTGTATGCAGTAGCATTAGAACAGAACTAAGGGGCCTAGAACAAGACAGCTCCAGACAAGGACAGTGCCCCCATATATTGTGGATCTTTTGGGGAAAGCAACCCCATTGCAGCTGCTGTCAGCCTCCACTTTATCTCCTGCTCTCTCAGACCAAACAACAGCAGCCACCAGACTCCACTTCCTGCAGCTGACATTTTCTCAAGGTGGCAGGTTTCTTCACCGCTGAGTTAATGAAAGTGACGCGCCTTGCACCTCCCGCTAAGGCGTCCACTGCGTGACGCGCACTGCTGTTGGAGAAACTGACAGAAAACAGCTTCTAGGCTTTTACAGTTTAAAGGAAAACGATGGAACAGGCTTCCAATTCACACCCCACCCCCCTCACTCTCTAAGGTGGTCTAATGCAGGATTACACACAGATGATCAGCCGTGAGCTCATGCACAACACTCCCATGATGTCACATCGCTGTCCTGTGAAAATCATGTCGCCATATTTGACGTTGTTTGTGGGTTTGTGAAAAGCCTTCAAATGCTTAAAACAAGGCTATTTTCATACATTATGAAGAAGTTGATTTAGTGGATGTACAGAGATAGATTGTAAGCAATACATCCCTCATGATGATCAGCAGCTTTTGCAGTCTTAAGTTTATTTATTTAACAGCAGAGCAGATACAGTGAGTCTGTATGTAATGTAATCCTACCACTGTGAACAGATTCCTGGATTTATCCTCCATAATCTTGCAATAAGAGTTTAAACACACACAGAATCCCACAGTCTTAAACACGGATTGTATCCTGCAGACAGAGGTAGAAAACATTGATTACATATTCACTTCTTGACACTGTGTTCATGAAGGGTCACTGAAAATCCCAGCTCAAACAACCACAGATGAGGCCACAAAATCAGTGGGTAGAGCCAAGAACAGGAAGTGGAAGTGTCTGGCAGATATATTTCCCTCAGACCCAAAACACAGATAACAAGGGACTGGTTATCAATGGGAAGTCCAGTTTGAGACATTCCCACAATCCAACATCTGTCAACATGAAACATGTAGCCTACAGGAGGTAGCTAAAGTAATGGAAACAGTTAGACTCGAGTTGACTTCATGCCAGGTACAAACCCATCTATAAAGGTGGGTTGAATAACGATTAGCAGCAGAATCCTGTAGACTGGCAGAGTAGACTCAGTGATTTTTGTTGTTTCTATAACAACAGGAGGCAAGAGCTCAAGAAAGATTAAAACATCTGTCTATAAATTGCAGGTGCATGAGATTAACACTAAAACACACAAATATAAGAGGGAAAGTTAGATTTTGTGTTGTTTCTATGGTTGCAAACAAAAAAGTTTAAACTCTATGATTTATGTACTTTCTGAAATTGTATACTCATATGACTGAGGGTTCTTTTTTCTGCACATGTATACTTGGCAACTAATTGTATCTAACTAATTGTTTCTTGGCAAAAACATCTGTTTAGTGTAGCGTGGATGCTACATGGTGTGTTTTTTGTGATGATTTTCACTACATGGGGTGTGTAACTACTAATTGGCGAATTTAAGTCCTTTTGAATGAAGTGCTGGCATTATTTCATCTATCCCACGGTGCATAGTAGTAGACCTACAGCTGATAATGCTTGCTTTATATCCTCAGAAATCTCCACTGAAAACAGTCATTCGTCCTTGGGTCGTAAACAGGCCTCACCAAAAGAAAAGATAATATTGTCATGTTAGTCATTCATGTAATTGTTATATTTTCTGTAAAGTTAATTTCATCCTCATTTTCTTTATTTAAAAGGACAACACCCATAAATCAATATTTCTTTAAATGTGCAGTGTTAGCCAGTCGGCTAATTTTCAACTGCTCCTTTTAGCACAGGGGCTCCCAAACCTTTCCATGCCAAGGCCCGCCAGATAGCATTAGCTTACAAACGGGGCCGCAAGTGTTTGTCTGTCTGTGTTTGTGTCTGGGAGTGAGGTCTGCTAGTCAGGTCCTTTCCTGGTCAAACATGTGTCTATTTTTCAGACTTTTTTTTAGCACTAGCTAGTAAAATTTCCGCAGCAGGGCAGCCCTGTGGCAGGCGCCCTCTGTTACACACTGAAGGTTTATGTGATGAATGAGGTTTTGAATGGCAGCCAATTACAAAGATGTGCATGGCAAATACAATTTCAATATATCATGTATTATTATAATTTATATTTTATAATAATCATAATAAATTATATTTTATATTTTGATTTTGAGGTTAGGATCTTGAGTCCTGCATGTGGTTAACTATGGCCCTGATCCTAAAACAGCAAAATCTGCCAGTGCAGTTAGATGATTTAAGTTATTGAGTTGAGTTATTTCAAGAATTTGCTACGAATGAGTGACACTATCTTGAAATATCTGAAAGACAGAAATGACTTTATAAAATGTCAGAGTCTTGCTCAAGGGCACTTCAGCAGGGTGAATCAGAAGGAGACTGAAGTGGCCCATTATGCTTGCAGTTAAGTCTCTCTAACCACTAAGGCTTCTCTTCTTGAACCACAGTTGTACTGAGCGAGGGTGAACTGCAGTGCATCCTTCAGTTAGCACCTGACCACAGGGCCGTCTGAGAATAGACATGGCCTCCTCAGGACCAAGATTGAGGGTGGCAGTGGACTTGGGTGTCACCAGCGGTTTTGGAAAAGAAGAGAAGGTCACTGACTCTGAAGTCTGTGCCCAATAGCAGTATCTCCTTCCATTGCTCATTGTTCACAGCGGAAAAAAATACTCAACTCCATGTTCCTCCGAGAGCAGACACGTGATCAGAGGTGGACAGTAAAGTACCTTTTTTAAGTTTTGAGGAAGTATTTGATTAATTTAATAATTATGAAGTATGTCCCTCATGTTTTTTCTCCACTACATCTCAGAGGGAAAGTGTTTTTCTTTCTGTCTGCATTTGATCATTTTCACCCTAAAGTTAATACTCTAGTTCAGTATTTAGAAGAAGATTGGCTTTATTGATCCCCAATGGGGAAATAATTTTTCTCTCTCATTTTTTAATTGTATTTTTTTTACACACACAGGCCCGAAATCCAATCATGCTCACATGGATGCTTAACATGCTTACAGGCATACACATGTGGGGAGATGGTGGAGCTGTGAGCTGCCATGTAATGGTGTCCTTGGAGCAGTTGGGGGTTCAAGGGCACCTCAGCAGTGCCCAGGAGGAGAAACGAGCACATCTCTAACTATCAGTCCATGCTCTGTGCTGTACTTGAACCAGCAACCCTCCGGCCCCTTTGGACTGACATACTGCCGCCCTTATGCTTGTACTTTTGTTTTACTTGAGCAGCAGATGCAGAACTTCTACTACAAACTGGGTATTTTTACAGTGTTATTGCTTGTATTTATACACATTAACATCGGTTTACACATTATGAGGACTTCTAGTCCGCCTGTGAAAACCCTTATTTTCTGTCGCTGTGGAGGAGCCACTAAATAACCATGATGATGTCATAATGATGTCATCAGAGTAGTCTGGACAGATTTATAACAGAAAGTCTGCGTTACAGACTTGGGGTGTGACTTTTGAAAGACATTTTCCCAGTCAGGAAGGGTCTAGTGAATGATAATTTCAAGTTGCATTATGGGAAATGTTTTCTTGTCAGCCAAGTTTGACCATTATTTTGTCATTCAGTCTCTTGTGACTCAATGCTTTATGAAGGTGCAAACATCACTGCAGTACTTAAAGAGTGGAAAGGATTTTTCCACCACTGAGAATTCACAGCTCCAAACCATCCAAAGGAGAAATGTGAGATTTCCACCAGCTTTGATTCAGACACCTCAGCTGCACAGCATCATTACTGTTGATAAAACAGGTTGTTCTTCTGGACCACAGAATCGTGTGTTCTTGACCTTTTCCTGGAAATGTCCCATTGTGTTTGTGACAACAGTCTGACTGCTATTATAGGACGTCTTAAAGTTTTTGCAGCAAGTTGGTGAAGTCAGTGCAGAGACAAAGGGAGGAAGAGAGAGACAGAAAGTGAGGATTTGATGCAGACAGCAGGAGAGGCAGAGCGAGGCAAGGAGCTCAAGACAGCGCGAGACAGAGTTTTCTTGGCAGAGCTCCCTGAAGCGCTGCACATTCCCACAAGATTAATTGGAGCTGTTGTTTTTTTTTTCTTGTTTTTTCAGCTTGTGAATTACCTCCAGATTATAGAGAAACAGCTGTTCACCCACTTCCCCCGGACCCGGCCTGTGCGATTATGCATCAAGTGACAACCAAGACAAACATCGAGCTGCTCCGACGAAGCCTTCACGCCTTTTTGATGTTCTTTCCATTTCACAAACTGTCACTCATTTGCATAACGATTAATAAAAAAAACAGACACGATAATTACAACGACAAAGAAATATTTATTAAATCTTTTTTTTTTTTTTTTTTTGTTAGTCATAGCTGCTCCAACACGTGTATTTACAAAGAAATGGCCTTTTTGTAGAAAATTCTAGTGAAGGATTGAGCAGGAAACAGACATTAGAATAGATTAGATGAGTACAGGAGAGGATGGGGCTCATATAGGCACAAGGTACAGTTACTACAATGTTCAAAGAAATGTGCGGTTCTGTGGCACATCCATGTCTAGTTTTTGAGGGAAAAAAGCACAGTTGTGGCTAAAGTAACAAAAACCTCCCCAATGCTAGATGCACTGACAAAAACACACATCCTTTTTTCAGATACACAGAATGGAGAACAGACGCTGCAAAGCAGGGACACAGTGGCGTTCGCTTCAGGCTACATGGTACCAAAATCAGGTGAAGAAGTCCTTAGAATATAATATCTGCTCTCCTTGTAGCGCAGTTTGCTCAATAAAACATGAAACATCAAAGCTCGAGGTGGAAAACAGACTTTCTCCTGCTGCCACAAACAAGCACATTGAGCTTCTGCACACCAATAAAAGTCAACTGTATCTCCTGAATCCCGCAACATTGCCGCGCCGATCTTAAACGTAGCTTGGTTTGGAAACAGCTGGAGGTGAAGATTAGCAAAAGACCACAAACAGAAAGAAAGAACATCTTGCACCTTTAAAGACACTTTTGATGCAACAATACAATGAACAAGAGCAGCTGTGGGAGAAAAAAAAAGTCAGGGAAAACAGATATTCTAGCTCTTGGAGATCCATCTGTTCTTTCTTCAGGCCCTTTGATTCATGATTGTAACCCGACTGCACTGCATGGTCACTGTGTGCCATGTTTGCACACATTTACAGACAGAGGGTGCAACGTTAATCCTGTATTATTATTTTTTTGTTTCATATAAAAGACATATAAAATGAAACGAAGCATTTTTTCATATCAAACAGTGAAGCTTTTTTCTTGCTAAGAACATTAATGTGTCAGTTAAATCGCCCTTCAAAAGAGGTGTGGAAAAAAAGAGAAAGTATCTAACACTGTATGTTACAACAGACTAACTGCTGGATACACGGTATCCACAAACTAACTGATTGGTTTTTCTCATCATGGCATGGCTGGAGGCGATTATTACAGTGACAGTGGACTCTTAATGTTGGCTGAACTGAAGTGGCTGGAGGCTGGTAGGTGTGAGGAGGAAAAGATTTAATAAAGTAGTCATTTGTGCTCTCAAATTAAGAATTACTCCCTGAAACTACCCTCAAAAACTTGATTTATGTCCTTACATTAATAATTCCTTCCCTCACATTATACACTTGTAGACCAAAACCTATGTTATTATGTTATTGCCTTCAGTTCTTTTCTCCCCGGCACTCTCAGCTCAGATTTAATGACATTTTTATTTAGATTTCGTACTGACATATGTGAATATTCTTTAGGTCTGTGAAACAGTAATCTGAAATTATGTAACACAATTTGAATGTAATTAGTGTAAGACAAGAGTATTGAGGGGTGAAGGTGATGTTACTAATTTGAAGGAAAGAAATATCAGTACAGCTCTGTAATTTAATGCAATTACTTTTAAATGATAAATTACTATTTAAAGGAGCACTGCACCAATTTCACACATCAACTTCCGTTTACTTATCACATAGAGGACTGCTCAGCCTGTGAAAAACGTTGTATAATGTCTTCTGTGGTACAGGAGGAACCCTTTTGTAAAATAAAGTACAGGAAGTGTGTGTAACAAACTGGTGGCGCAGAGTTTGAAAGATGTGCATTTACTAGGCTGGAACAGTCTAACGAAAGATACAACTGAGTTGCATTATGGGGTATTAAACTTGTAGTTGAGAGTAAAAGGTCAGCATATCCGTCCTCTGTTAGTTGTTGTCTCTCGTGACTCATTTTACTTTATGGATGTGCACTATGAAATCGAGGGAGTGGCCCTTTAAGTGAGTAACTTTTCTTCTCTGACAGCAAGCCGTCTGCACAATGATGGAATATTAGGTCCAATGATAAGGAAATAAAAATATTTCAAGAAAAATTTTACTATTGTAACAAGATAACTCAGGTTACTTTTTACGCAAAATTACAATTTTATTCCTGTAATAACTTTTTCTTGTAAAATTACATCTCATTGTGATTTTTGTAAAATACTTTATTCTCATATTTTGACTTTTCTTCAAAAATTACTTATTTTGATATTTATTCCTGTGAAATTACAACTTTAATCCAAAATTCTGATTCATTCTCATAGTTGCCTCTGAAATTAATACTTTTTTCTTTATTCTTTATCATTTTCTCTTGTAACATAGAGTTTTATTCTACTACTTAGTTTTCAAAATGATCATTTTATTTTTAAACTTATGACTCATTATAACTTTTAGCTCAAATTGACAACTTTTAATATCAGTCTTTAATAAGTGGCCCTAATACTGCATCATACTGTGACAGTGAGCTGCTTTCAGTAGTGCTGAGAGTGATGGGTGGAAAATACGGTTGGGCAGTCTATATTTTATAGTATTGTTATATTGTCATTTTGTCATTACCAGAGAACACTGATAGATAATTCAATGGTCTCCAAGTGCAGATGGGTAAAGGTATCTTCTCTCAGTTTCTCGGTCTCTCTATAGTTACAAACACGAAAAACTAGTTTTGCTGTACTTTAGACAAAGTCAGTAACAAATTAAATGCATAATTAAAAATTAATAACAGGCATTTATATACATTCACAAGTGAATTTCACTCTTCAGCGACACAGGTAGGTCTGGCAAAAAGGTAGCCAAAGGTAGCAGAACGGGGGAAAGAGTTTTCAAAATCGTGTGGCTCACGGACCCAGTGGACACACAGCGGCTATAATGGCAGCGGATGCTGTGGACATCGGTGCACAGAGCAAAGCTTTGGTGAGCAGGCATATGGAGAATGGAGAATGCCGGGTTTTTATCAGATTGCACTTGTCAGAAGATGAAACGTGTTTTGCTTGTTCTTTGACTTAAGGAGCAGAGTCACTTGTGCTGATTGTTAACAGTGATCATCATCACCAGGCGCAGGCATGCCACTCCACCACAAACATCTCCTGTAAATGCACAGTAAAGAGCAAAGTTTAGATTTTGTTCTTTGACAAAAAAAAGGCCATCGTCTCTTCAACTGTCAATAATGGATTTTGATTTGCGCCAATCAGCACAAGCCTAGTGGAGAAGATATGTTTACCGCATGTTCCTGCTTTAAAACATCGCTATTGATCTCAGCAGGAACACTACAAAGCTTCACATCTTGCTCTACTTCTCTTTCGCCTCTCAGGTCCATTGGTGGTAGAGTTTCAGTTTGCCCCGAGAGAACAGGACACCTCGCTCTGTATATTCCATCTCCCCGGGTGGTCGATTTTTCATTCCAGAAATAACCGGTACAAGGGTGCCCCCGGTGTATTTTCTGTTCAGACGCCACTTTACACGACATCAAAGAATCACGCACAACCCCCCTGCCCCTCACACACTACCACCACCTGCTCTGTAACTCAGTCACTGTCTCACTGAAACATCTTTAGCCACAGAAAACTTGTGCTGTTTTATTCGAGGAAGAGCAACCTTCCCCGATTTAGAAAAACTAAACAAAAATCATCTTTTACCTCATGTTAGGCATGGACACATCCCTGAACTTTGTAGGAAATTTGCCTCTATATATACAATAGCTGTGTTATGACAGTGATTCACAAAAGCAATAGTGTAATAGTAAAACTACATTTGTGACATTTTTAATGACAAATTCGAAACACAAATATTCAACGACTTCTACACCCTGATAGCACATCAGACTTTTTTTTTTTTTTTTTTTTTTTTTACTTCTTCTTGGACTTTGTTAAAAACAATTAAAAAAGCATCATCAGCAATCAATCCAAGCAGATACATAAACTATACTCAGTGTTTTTGTATGATTGTATCAAATAAACTGTGTGTAATATGAACTAACATAATGGGTAGTTGTTTTTTATTGCCTTTCTACTGTACTTACAGACTTAACCAGAACAGAAAAAAGCACGAGGACTTCACAATAAATAGGAAAATACATTTTGCCTGGCAAAATACCATATCCACTTCTACGCTCCGCTCAAATATTTTACTGTACACCCGTGTTGGCTGCTACAATTGAATTACGTGATTTATTAAAAAACAAAACAAATACATTAATCGATCATTAAACCCGCCCCTATCCAAACACTAAAAGATGAGGGCTTCTTTAACTTTTCTTTTTTTTTTACTCTCAGCAAGGGTCCTCCACAGTCTGACACGATGCATCAGACTCCTTTTTTTAACCTGAGTGGAAGGTTAACTCAAACGCCCACCTCCTACCCCCACGCCCTTGGCAACAGTCTCTTAGCAACTTCTTGTTTTTCCTTTCCGTTGGCCCGTATGTGATGTGTGGCTGCCAGATCTTCTTCAAAACCTCCTCCGCTTTGACGTGAGATTTAATCATGTTACATGTCGGGGTTATGTGACGTTTTTCCTGAACACAAAATTTTTTAAAAGTCTGTAAACTTTTGAGGGATCCTGCTGTGCTTCTTTGCCATTCAAGCTAAAGAGTGAACTGATTGTGTCGTCTGTGTTCTGTGTGTGTATATGTTTAAAAGCAATGTATGTGTCCTTGTCTTTAACAAAAAGAAATGTTTAATATCTGCATACTGTGAACGGTAGCGAGGCGGACAGGTCAGAGACTCTTTCACCTCGGGGCACCTCCACCATCAGCACCCGCCAGAAAGTCAAGAATCACACTCGTTGGCAAGTCAAAAAACAGTGAAGGCTTCGGTGCTGAAGTCCCTCCCTCTCTCTTTTCACCTAGAGAGATTGTCAGTGTTTTTTTTTTTTTTAAAAGTGCTCCTTGAGGGGAGGGGTCGCAGGGTAAGGTGGCCTGTGGTCCAATCAGGACAGTCCATTCCTGGGGGATTCCTCAGACTGGGCGCTATAAAGACAAGATGGCAGCCAGGAGTATGAGGGCGGAGCTGAACAGGAGGACTGAAGTCTGGCACCGACTGACCGAGTTCACATCCCTTCGTGCTGGCTCTGGTGACTCGGGACCGATGCCGTCTGAAGGGAGAGAGATGAATGTTGTCATTCACAAGCAAAGCAGCTCAAACTTGAAGAAAGGAAGTGGTGCTTTTTCTCTGTGTTAAAATGACGAGGAAATCAGACACTGTGAGCAGGACTGATCACGCTGTCATTTATTCCTGTCTGAACCCTTGAACCAACACATACAACAAGGCCCCTACCCCTAGACCCCAAATCTTCAGGCCCCCAAAGGTGACATCATGTTGTGTCAGTTGGTTCGTGGTAAATTCAATTACAGTAAATTTGCTTGGGAATGTGCAGCACTAAAGCAGAGCATTAGCTGAACTGAAAAGGGCCTTAAAGAGCAACCCATTATTAGCTTCAACGCAACCCCCTTCACGTACTCATACAATGTATTCAAACCCTGACCCCTGTGTCAAAAAGTACACAGCGCTTATTCTTAAATAACATTTAGTTTGAAAGAATGGTTACGTTTACACAAAACACAACATTTTGGGAAATATGTTTATTCTCTTTCTTTCTGCAAGTTAGATGAGAAGATCAATACCACTTACATATGAAGCTATACCTCAGGAGATGGTTAGCTGAGCATTTAAAGGAGGTTATGTGTGGGACTATTTCTTGGCTTGGTGCAGTGAGTTGCCCTTAAAACCACAACTCTTTTTCTATAAATTAAAAAAAAGAAATAACCAAGATAATTTGACTGGTTTTCAGTCTTTATGCTAAGCTATGCTAACCATCTCTTAGTTCTAGCTTCATGTTTAGCACATATACATGAGAGTGGTATATTACTCTCAGCAAAAAGTGTATTTCCCAAAATGTTGAATTATTACTTTAGTCAAATCACTACAGATATGGGGGCCAATAGGGGCTCAGAGTTAGGGCCCCCTAGCTTGTTAATCCGGCCATGATGTACAAGCAAAATCCTACTTCCTCTAAACAAAAACAAACACTACGTAGACACAGAAATACAAACGTTTACACACAACTCATCAGCCAATAACCTACAATATTAACCCCAATTGACATGCAATAGGTAAACTTATTTATGTATCAGTTACTAAAAATGTGCGTAACAGCTTGCCATGTCATAAAAAATTATACATTATTCTTGTCTGCATTTAAAAATGACTATTACAATTAAAAGTTCCTGGTAATATACTAATAACAATAACAAATAACACATTTTCTTCAGTTCTTAAACTCTCCTTAATACATATTCATGAAACTTTTTTTAAGGAAATGAAAATAAAAAAATATTATCAGCAGACGTAGCAGTTGTGGGGAATGTAAATTCTGCCTCTAAAGCACACACTCAAACATTATGTACTGTTTATTACCACCAACCTCTGGGTTCTAGGGAGTTGTGACTGTTGTCCTCAAAATCGACCCCTTCCTGCACGCTCCCAGAGTTTTTCACACAATTGTCTTAGAAAAACAAAGAAGAGAGAGGATATATGAAGATTAGAGAACTCGTCCACAGGCTGACCATGAGCTGGTGCACAACAGAATGGAAAACCAGGCAGAGTAGACACAACAATCCGTGACTCACTTTGAGGCCTGACGAAGACTTTGAGTCGAAGGCAGCTCCGTCTTCCCTTGTCGTCAGTGATGGAGGCTGTGGAAACATCACGCAGAGTTAAGAACAAAACACTTTATGCATGTTGCCTATGCTTTTCCATTTCAAAATGCTTTCCTTGATCAGATCTAGCACTGCATGGTTATGGTTTAAAAGGGCAGACGTCATATTTTGCTCAATAATCACATCATCATGAGTCATCCGTCTGGAAACAAAACAGTTTTGTTAGAAAACAATTAAATTAGAATTTCTTTTTTTGACATAATTGCCTTCACTTCCATATTATTCTTTATAAACAGACAACAAAGGAAATGGCTTTAAATGAATACATTTTTACATCAAACTAGGGACACAAGAGAAATGATTCACCCAAACACAGAAAAGTATACGTTTCAACACATGGAATAAAGTTTAAAACATCAGAACATTTTAACTAAAACAACCATTCTTCTCTAGCAATTTGTTGGCAGTATGATACTATAAACACCAACAAGACAAAGTTTAACTGAACTGCCAAACTAAATATTCGAATAATTTAGACAAAAAAAATACCTATTTAAGTGAACTTTTACATTTTGCTTTTTCAGAATTTCTTGTGTTTACACATTTAACATTTGAGAAGGGTTAATAAAGGCTTCTGCAAAAAAATTGCTTATATTTCTCTAGGTTTTTGGTATCAGTACTGAAACTCAGATACTGTAAGTATCCAGAATCACATTACTTGAACTGAATGAAGATACTGACGGAATCAGACGCGATATAAGCCTACAAGTTATACAAACAAAATTTATTCTTGATGAAACAGCTTATACTAGTAATTTCAAGTGACACTAAGTTTTAGGTAAGTACTTTTTACTAGGCATTTTGATTTCACAGTACAAATAAAAATGACCAAATGACTCACTTAAAATCACTGAAGAATGTTTTTTTTATTTTTTTATTTTCTAATTTTGGATATAATCAGTGTCAACTTATCTGGTTTTACAGTGTGGGAAAAACTTGAAACTTCAGCTTCTAAAGCCGGACCCTAGCTGGCCCCTCCTTACCAGTTAACTACAGTATGTTTGTAATGCAAGTCTTGAAGCCTGGCTCATTACATGTTGGACCTCGACCAGCCATAAATTCACCGCAAGAACCTCTGACTCTATGATCACCTAATCTACATCACCAAAGAATCATGCAGTCTGATTCCAACACAAGTTTTGTGGTCCTGCTAATACAAACCCACTCACCATTCTCCATTATTCACAGCTTCACCTGACCTTCACTCTAAAATCCCCCTCCGTTCATAAATATCGGCTAAGCAGTAGAAACGAACAATCTGACAAGGTCGATTGTTTCTTCATCAGAGGTACTCCACCGAATCCCTTTAAATACAGTCTGAAGAGCTTTACCTCGTTTCCTGAACTTCCCTCTCATCCTGATGTGAAATGTGCTCCATATTTTATGATAGGAAACAATGTCAATGTCACCCTCATATTTCCAAGTCTAATTTGGCCAGGGGCAGCCGTTTCTGCAGATGTGTGTCATGCTGTTATACTCACCTACAAAATCTCATTTCCTCTGTTTTCTGAATGTGAAAGGCAATCATTAGAAACTTTTGTGCGGTTGGTGTGATTGTTTTGTAGAGCTACTAAATCTAATTAGTTTTCAACTAGTGCTGGGGACCAAGTAGCTAATAGAGCGCTGAGGGTGTCTCCAGCTGTGACGAATGACTTCAACTTCTGTCTGAACTTTTGTCAAGAATATTTCCATGTTTTGTCTGGCCTTATGTTCATCCCACAATAGTTTTTCTCTCTTTCTCTTTATCTGATTTTTCCTCAAGGGCCTCGGTACTCTGACCTACTCATTTCCTCCCCCACACACACACACACACACACAACCTCGAGTGTGTTTGGATATTCGTGGGCGTGTGTCGTTGGGTATGCATGCATGCATGTACGTGGTTTCCCGGGTATGTGCATCTGTGCACAGACGTGCCCATAGTTTGTCCTCAGACACTCTTCTATCCTTTCGCCCAGACGCTCCCTGTGATGGATTCTGGCTCAGCAGTAAATTCCTGATAAAAGTAAACCATGTCAGTGTTTCCACTGTCGCCAATGACTCTGGTTCTTATTTCAAAAGGTAGTTTATCAGATACCGCGCGGCTGTGAGAGGAGATAAAAATCATCCTTAAAACTTCACCATGAGAGGAATATTGCAAGTGAAGCAGCAGAGGGAGGAAATAAACGAGTGAGAACCGGTGTCAATCACGCTGCTTCTGTCTGTGTCAGCGGGTATCGAGTAACTTACCTCACACCCCGACGGTGGCTGGAACAGACGGGAGAACTCACTGTCTCAGTTTCTGTCTCTGAACTCGACTGGCCAAAGCCCAGTCTTTTTCTTTCTTTATGCCTCTCATGCTCCTTCTGTCTCTGTTTCCTTGGCTGCTGTTATCTCTCGCTTCTTTGTTTGAGTCCTATAAAAAGAGTTCTTCTTCACTCTCGCACGAAAGTCTTGATGGGCAGATATATCGAGACACATTATAGGACAAATGAAAGAAACCATTGTTCCAAGCTCCCGGTCTAGGACATTTTATTGATCTTATGAAATTATTCCGATTAGGACTGCAACTTCCAATTAGTCTGGTCTACAAAATGTCAGAAAGTAGCAAAAAAAGTCACAAGTTCCCAAGCCCGAGGGTGACGTCTTTAAATATTATTGGCTCATGGTCCATTGGTCAGACAAAATGAGCAGTCCCCCCTCCACTCAGAAATCTCTTTCTCTTCTTCCTACTGTTGGATGTTTGAGCAGAATGCTGTCTGTGCAGAGTTTGAAACTAGAATGATGTTTTTACATTCATCTGCTGAAAGTGGAAAGTTTCTTTGTGCTCATTGAAAATCAGATTTTAAGGGGCGGGGCCTACCAGCATGATTTGTGACACCATTTACAATAAGATAAAACCGAGAAAAGCAGCAATATCTCACATTTCAAATTATGGAACCAGCTAATGTTTGGAATTTTGGTTTGATAAATGACTTAATGGTTCATACATTTTCTGTCTTTTGATTAATAGACGAATCGGTCAGTCATTTCAGCACTAATTGTAACGACTAGTACTGTAGATTTTTTTCCCCCACAGCCAACAGGGAATTTCTCTTCACTAAATCAGTGAGCAAGATATATTAAACTGCAGGTAACCATAGCAACAATACATATGCCTCACACCGCATTGCAATTAACTCACAGGTGACACATAGTTTAAACTGATATCATATTTTAGATGGCAACATATTGAAATAGCAGTTATTAGCCACTGTAACAAGCTGTTCTCAGTATGTTTATGAAATATATTGTTCCTAACACTCAATCAGCACTGAACATCCAAAAAAATCAGTGCTGCAAAAAGAGATATATTGCATTAACAGTAGCTGCAGTTGTTTTTGGATTGTAAGAAGGCCAAATAAAAACCATAAAACCACTGCAACAGGAAAAAAAACCACACAGCCGCTCTTGTGTTCCTTTGGTAAGTAACCATGACATAAGCAGGACAATGCACCCCGAGGCGTCACTGCATTATCTCTAACGGACGTCTTATTATTGCTTTGATTTCACTTCAGTTATTTGGGATTATTTGTCAGGTGACCTCTCCGATGTGCTGTCTCTTTCTACCATTTCCCACTCTCATTCTTTATCTTTCTCTGACACCGTGTCACACTGTCTTTCTCTCATCTCACTTTCTCACCCTCTTTCTGCCCCCCATACCGCCATCCCTTCACAGATTCCAACACACACACAATTACCCAACTGTCTCTCCTCCTCTCTCTCATGTCTGCCACTGAGGTCAGAGTCTGGGTTTTCTATCCTCGAGCAACACAGCCGTGCTTCACCATGACTGTAACTCCAGCTCTGCCTGCAACTCTAGACCCAGCGTTAGTCAGGTCATCCGGCAGCCGCCTCACCATGACAACGGGGCGACGGTATAACCAGCCGGTCACACGCTCAGGCACATGTTACATGTTCAGTCATGTGCTGCGGGACTCGTGATCGTCGCCATCGCACATTCGGGACTGGCAGCACATATCACAGATCACTAAACAGGCTGGGATACCGTGTGAGGCCAGGCTTTGGAGTGACTGTGAGGTGAATTAGACAGATCCTGATATAAATACTGCAGGATCAGATGTTTTTCTTGTGATCATAGGTTTATCTTGGGGAAACAAAGCCTTTTGTCTTTGCTTCAGCCGCGAGAAGCTAAAGGGAAACTGTCGGGGCACTGGGCTGGCGGGGTTCATGTCATTATCGATGTAGATCTGCACTGGCTGTATGGAGCGGGACCCGGGCGTTTGAAGCGCGAGGGCTTTACAGGGAGACAGTCATCTCTCTCACACAGGGAGAGCCAGACTCTCAACTGTCTCCTCTGAAAATTGGATTTCTATCCCCTGAGATTAGGATCAGGCTTTCCCTGCTCCACTGAGGCTCTATTAGAAAAACATGCCGCCCTCTGAGGCCACGAGAAGCTCACAGCGCAGACCTCGTCGTCATCTTGGTGACCTTTGACCTTCTAGGACCAGCCGCAATACTGATCCCACCAGGGTGGCTTTCCTCCGGGTGTTTGTCTGCCTGCCAGACGGGCATGGCATTAGCCAACTGCAGGTGTCATCTATTTGACGTGGTCCCACCCCCTCTTCCACCCTGCCTGGGGCAACTGACGATCACCACGGAGGAAGACAAAGGAGTATCTGTCTTCACTGAGACAAGTAGACATGAGCCCCCCTTCAATGTGTCATTTACATGACCACTTAACGGATTCCCAAACCATATTATATGTACAACACTGGTATTAACTATCAGCTATTGTTGGGCTTTGTTAGAGCAAGACACAGTCAACATGCAATTTGACACTGATACCAGCAGCTGATAAAACATAGTTTACTGTAATGCAACCGGCATTTCTGGATGATGCTGCTGGGAAAAAAACAAGGATCCATCTGAAAAAATATGTTTTTCATGTGTGACAGCAATACTTCGTCTCTCACTGCCAATATAAGTTTCAAGGCTCTGAGAAAGTCTTTGAGAGAATACATGATGATATACTGTAAGCATTCAATGATAAAAAAAAATATTTCCTACATAATTGGAGGCTCAAGAAGTAATAGTCCTGTTTTTGTTGAGACAATGTTAGCTGACTTACAGTCGGAGTACCTTGAGGTTTGCGAGTACAAAAGATAAGCAACTGCATTAGAAAATAACTAGTTCTTTGATGAAAAAGTCAAAAGGTACAAGCCTGTGGACATAAAAACTTTTTCGGTACAGAAAATTAAATCACCAAGACTAATGGTGCATTCCATTTGAACTGGGAAGACGAAAGTTCCCAGTCAGAAATTCAAACTACAATGCCCCCCTGAAGTTGAATTTCCAACTAGGAAAGTCAGAAGAATCTCACCAACCTCAACTTCAAAATCCAACATGGCTGCTCCATGTGTCAACTAAGTGAAAACTGCACTGTTTATTGGCCTGTTGGTGTAATGTCATTCCCAGCTCCGACTTCAGACTTCCGGGGTAAATGGAACGCACTATAATTTGCTGTTGGTACACAGCGAGCTAAAGCTAAGGATTACACTGTGTAGAAACCTGATTCAGTAACTTAAAGCCGCACTAATCAATATTACTCAGTTGTGGTGCATTTTAGCCTGTTTTAGCTAATAGTTTTGTTTTTTTCAGCACAAAACTTTATAAACCCACTGTACACTACCTACCCAGCACCAACAAGCAAACAAAGCTGACGACTAGTAGACATGAATATAGTGTCATAGCATTTAGCAGCTAGATAACTAACTCCAGATTGCCTCTGGAGTTAGTGTAAACTAAAACAGAGCTTAAAGAAGAGTGTATATTGGATTTACATGAATCAGGTGGCCAAAAACATGACTATAATTGAATGCTAATGTTGCACCATGTCTGCTGGATGTGTAAATTCTTGCAAACACGTTATAAGGTGATAATTAGACAAGAGCAATTTGCTTTTTGAGTCTGGATCAGTGTTAGATGAATTCAGCAACTGTGGTGCATTGTTATGTTCACAATGGTAATGGTGAAACTTTATGAATTTGCTCCAACTACTGCCTCTGATTAGCTTCTACAGCGATAGCAGCTGAGGCTCATGGATACTGTAGTATTTAGAGCTATTCATCACACCAAACAGGTGAACCAACTATTTCTATGTGGAGGAACACAGAGATTACCATTCAAATGAGAATTTATTGGTATACATAATTCCAGCTCTTCTTTCCACCTATACCACTTTATACAATGTGAGGACAAATATCGGTGTTATGTGAAATACTGTCTATAAGGCCTTGGTATTTTATGTCTCTGTCTTTTGTTATTTCATCCCGTGCTCAGATCCTGTGTTCTCAGAGGGGGGAAAGTGTCTTTAGTGAACAAGGATCTGATGGATGAGTCATGAATCTGAGTCAGCCAGAGATAGTCCATATGGCCTGAAACTGCTCGAAGCCATATGGACTGTCTCTCTGCCTTTCTCTCTCTCTCTCTCTCTGGATGATCAATCATCATCAAAGACTACAAGAACATGGTCTTCACTCATTTTCACATCAACCAGAGCCAACTGAACAAATGAAGCAGAATTAGGCAATCTATGATTTTTCTTATCAACATCCAAGGAATTGCAACAACATCAACAATTCTCTGGCACGGCTAACAGTTAGACCACAATTTCCCCAAACAGTCACATTTATTCAACGGAGTCGGGTAGACTAGCCAATGGACACAGAAATCCAACAAAAACTTTTGGAGAAGGGTAATAAATCACAATACAAAACTTCAAGAAAAATAAAGATTTAGATTTGGTTCAACTTGCATGAGGACAATGCTAATGTTCCTCCCAGTGCATCACCCAAGATCAGTGAGACAAAGACCACATTGATGTGAGGAGAGTGTTAGGTCGAGTGACGGATAGTTTACTTAACCACTTAAAGGGACAGTTCACCCCAAAATCAAAAATCTGTATTTTGTAACGTTTGCTAGCTCACTGAGATTGCTAACGTTCAGCTATGGTTGGCCGCAGTAGTTTGGTAGAAAACTAAATAATTCCCCTGTGAAACTGCTTACAACATGGTCTGTGGATTATCATGGGTAACCGGGTCATGATATCTGGAAAATAGACATTGCTGTTGAGATTTTCAAATGTATTTTTTTGGCACTTTGAGTGCCACAGGCCGAGTGCCATCTGGTTCCATTATATTTGAGAAAAAGCAGACATCTCTACGGCCGATATCTCCAAAACTCAGCAACTCACACCAAAACAATCCAGATGGCACTTCTTGTAAGAGGAAACATTCTATTGTTGTCTAATGGTGCTGTGATCTTAATCTTCATTACAAACACACAGAACTTATTTTTTAGCTTCTAGTGGAGGTCGCAAAGTTTTCAAAGATACAAAATGTGTCGAGATGGAATTTAAGGGGAAATCAATGATGATGATGTTGAGTCAAACTGTGCATCTTTTTTTAATGAATCAGAGTTTTTAGGCAGCTTTCTGAAACACCTGCTCTGGGTCTATGGAGAAAAAAACTTTCCCCATACTTCCCCTACCCACTCACCAATCTCCTTGGATTGGATATCTTTATTATGTGCTTTGTTGCAATGCCAAGATTGTGTTTTCTTTTCACTGACTCTTACACTCCTTACTATTGGTTTCTGTTATGTGTGAAGTTTCTCTGACCGATGTCAGATAAATACCGAAAATCTACCATGGAGCACACTGTATCTCATTTAGCCCTTCTCTTCTGCCCCTGCAGGGCACTGACTTCACTTATGAAAACATGACTTCCCAGCTGCTTGTTTTCTTGTGTCTTCTCACGGGGAGGAGAAAGCTGAGCTCAGCCAGCCAGCAACAAAAGACACTTCAGACGAGACCTCAGTAGAGAACAGTAGAGAAGTTTTGCTCCCTCTGGCTTGTATTTTGGCTTGGCCCTCCTTCCAAGGACTTGCAAAACAAAACCCAAACATTGCTGCTGTCTTTTTGCAACATTCCAAGATGAAACTGATATCAATCTTCTGATGTGACTCAATGTTAATAAATGTAAATCTTTTTATTTCAGTGCTGACACAATACCTGGGTTTCAGTGCTGATACCACAATACTTTCTGGGTGCCTCACTTTGAGATATTTGACAATTACTTTCTTCAAAAAAATGTTTTCATTTAACTAAAGAAGCCAGAGTTGTCAGATGATAAATGTTGTTTAAACACAAGCAGCTGTAATAGAACTTTATGGCAAAATGTGCATTTAAATCAGTAACTATCTGATTTCTGTCTGTATACAAAGTACAAGAATTACTGCAAATAAGACTCACAGATATAGTAATACTCTCTGCCAGGGCGGAACTCGAAGCCCAAGGAGAAGGGAGTAAAGAGCTGGAACTTCTCGGAGAACTTCAGTGGTCCATTCGGCGACAGAGGCCTGTTGCACTCCCAGCGCTTGAAGCCCTTGGCGGTGTGGTCACAGGAGCTGTAGCCGTCGTAGTTCACCATGTAGAGGATGTAGCGCTCTGCCCTATCATCAGAGACTAGGCCCATGTAGTGCGGACAGTAGACGTCAAGGTAGTCGTTGATGCAGACATCGATGTGGTAATCACCCCGGTAAAACCTGGAGAAGAGAGTGAGACAATGGGGAAATGTGAATATACGAGTGACAAATCTTCATAGGAAAAAGTATAAGTTTTTTTTAAATTGTTCTTACAAGGTCAAACTTGAAAGCAGAAAGATTCAGTTCTTAAGAGAGTCTCAAGTAAGTCAAATATTGAGCATAGCGTTAGTTCAGGCAGGCCACGAAGTCAGGCTCAGCTCTCAATTCCAGCTATATCATATGATCACAGCTAGTCATAAACATACATCAGCTGATGGATCAGCTGATTCCTCTAAGCTTCCTATTGGAAACCATACTCAGTCAGCTGACAGCTCACCTGATTCCCTCAAGCATCCAATTGGCAAATATCATTCATGGCGCCTTATTTAATCTGCTTTAGCCTGCCTGCCTATCTCAGCTGCTTCCTCTACAAGCCTTTTTGCAAGCCACCTCCACCCCAGCTCCTCCTTTTATGTTGTTTCTAATTAATCAATGTCATTTTCTGATTGCCGTTGATGCTTGCTCCGTTCTGTACCCTGGGGGGTCTCTGCTGCCGCTCTCCTTGTCTTAAACTTTTCCATGTATGCACATGGAAGGGCAGGGAGGTGTGCTCTCCCTGCCTTAAGGTTTTCCACGTAGGCACGTGGAAGGACAAGGAGGTCCCAGAACAGAGCCATACCAAATGTAACATTCTGCTGTGGAATAAAAGATATTTTGACAAAAGTGGTCCTGACTGAATTGAAGCCATTACTTTGGTCACTTAAAGGTACCCTATGGAGTTTTTGCCAACTAGTAGCGCTGTAGAGAAATGTTTTTCATGTGTGGGTCCCCGTATTGTTTTGCACACAAGCATGCAGGTGTTGCAATGCACATTCTACTGATTGACAGGTGAGCAGGAGGGAAAAGGCAGGAAAGAAGAAGACCCCTAGCAAGGACAAACAGTGCAGGTTTCAAAATTATCCAAAAAACGTGTTGAGGGAAGAGAGGTATACACATTTGTTAGACTTCAAGGATACACCCAATGCAGAGTCCAAATTCCAAGTCTACACCTCTGAAAGGTACATTAATAAAAATCACGTTCTCATTCACACCAAAGAAACGTGAGTACTTATGCTTACATGGCTGAATTTAACTGTGTTGATAATCCACAGTGAGGGCAGTTTTTTGCATGTCAGCAATAATACTAACAAGATTAATCTATTATCAGTGAGGTGATGGTCCTGCATGTTTACATGCAAGGGTAATTCCCACAGGAGCGTCATGTGATTGTTGATCTTGACCTTTATTTACCAAATGAAAATGTGCTGAGCATGCACGCTCTCTCTGAAGCAGCCAGCTATGTTTTTTCTCCACATTTAACATTTAGATCCCCTAAAGCAGGGCACACTAGTAGCAGCTGTTTAAATGGGAACAGAGTAACTCATTGATTTGTTTGGGGAGTCTCTCGCCATCATGCTCCTTCATGATGCATTCTCCAAAGATTTATCCAACACCTGATGACAAGAGAAGATACTTTAGGTATCTTAGCGAGGCCACAGTGGAAGAAAAAAGTTACCATATGTGCTCTGAAACTGAGGCCGGACTGTGAAAGACACATCCAGGCTATGGCTCCTCTGGTGTTGTTTACAGAATCTCATCCCGTGTCTCTTGTGAGACTCACCCGAATCCCCCTGCAACACACCCGCCCCGGTGCAAACCCCTTACGACGCACGCTAGTCAGTCCTAAGCCATATATCAATGTTAGTGCTCAGCAGCTATGACTTATGCTGGTGCTGAAATTAAAGTCCCCTAGCGTTACAGGCCTAATCCCCTGGTTAGCATGTGCCTTTAGCAGCTTTAAGAGGATCCCTCTGTAGAATGAGATTTTCATTAGCCCAATATGACAGCTTGATGTAGGAGCCCCTTGTGGAATCTCCGAGTCTGGGAAAATGAGACCTGTTCTCAAGCCTCGCCTTGAAACAGCCCCAAGATTTTTCGCCTGGTGTTTGCTGTAAACCGAGTGGACAGGAGAAAGGGGGGAAAAAGTGCAACGGCGAGATATGCCAGGTATTCATTCCTGAGGAGAGTGATTGGAAACACATATTCCCATAGGCGCCGTATAAGGTTGCATTTCTGAGGCTTTTAGCAGAGACAGATTAGGCTTGGACAGCCGGCTGGTTGTGTCTCTATAGCTGCTAATGGCCCGCGGTTCAGTATCACTGACATACTGCGGATGTCTTCAATACTCCACCTCTGTTCATTGACACAGCGAGGGCCGTCGGGGGGAGACAGGCCAGAGACCGTGTTGGAGCATGCAGCAGGCTGATGATCCGATACGGGTGAACTCGTCAGAACACTGCGGGGGGGGGTTTAGCCTGACGTTTCACCGGGCCTCGCTGTCCATGGATCAGACATTACGCCTACTCTTGCTCCTCGCCAAGGGAACGGGAGCACCAGTCAGCTGATCTGAGGCCAGGTGAGACAGGGAGGGCGGGAGCTGAGACACAGCTGTTACCGCTGACACGTACATGTTGGGGCTTTGGGAGGCGTGAGTTAGCATAAAGGGATGTGTGTGCTCGCCGTGGCCTGCTGGGGGTATCAGGTTGTCGTTACACAGATTGTAAATGTGCTGCAGGATTAGTGGCCGTCCTACTGGGTTTGCAGGGGCAACAAATGAGCGGGTGTGTGTGTGTGTGTGTGTGTGTATGCATGATAGCGGGATGTGTGGGTGTCTTGTGGCATCAGCAGCCATATTCTAATCTTTTTCTCTCTCTAATTATAGTCTGGTCAGATGTGAAACCAAAGGCCTTGTTTTCTCTCCCCAGTTTTTTTCCCCTCCAGCACCAGCTGAGCGCTTTGGCTCCAGGCAGGCACAGCATGGCCTCCCTTAGCCTCAGTTCCAGAGCTGCTCGCTGATATTATGACTACCAGGGGTCAACCGGCTCCACAGTATCATGTCCTCAGCTGGAGGCCCTGTGGGATAGCATGCTTTGTCCTCCTGTGTCTTTACAAAGCCTTAAAAGTTTGCTTCAACCTCGCAAGTGTCAGCGGCTGTCAATCAAACCGGACCCAGGAGGAACAGCTAAGATTAGTCAGGATTAGAGAGTTTCTAACTCTTTGTGAGGGTTAGGTGGGAAAAAGTTTGTGAAAGTGATAAAGACCCTGTTCACTTCAGAGCTGGATTGTATTCAGATACCTGGTTGTGTCTGGAGTGGAGCGTTTACTCCTGGCATCAACAAGCACCTCAAAATCAGTCTCCAGTGGCCACTTCTGATTGGATTTCACTTGTCCACAGAAACCAATACATTCATGACTAATCAATGCTCAGTGCATTCTTTTACTTGGTTGATGTTTTGGGGATGAACAAATGAATTAAAGGGCTGCTGCACCTGTTGCGTTATGATTCTGCATTAAGATTCACAATATTCTTTTATGTGACTTTCTTACAAAACCAATTCATGCACACAATTCATTTGTGACTACTACCACAGCATTAGGACTGTGCTGTCGGTGTAGTTATCTTTATGACTACGTAAAGTACATTTCCTGACAGGACCAAACTTTTAAAGCTGCAATTTGCTGAAAGCTGCATTGGATTTTAGGTCATGCTGGAAAGGCAGTCTGACTATACTATACTATACTATACACACTATACAAAATACTGTGCCATGGGAGGGCACTGCGCCCCAATGCTCCCGCTTAGCAACAGCCTCGGAAACAACGTGCAGCCCTGTCTGCCTGCAAATGTAGCTTGGTTGATCAGCCTTTTTTTTTTGCTATCCTTTTTGATCACATCACCACAGATGGATCTGGATTGCAGTTCTGAACAGGGTCAAATGTGGCCAAGCATATGCAGCAAAGAGGCTGTGTACAACTAAAAGCTGAACTATGGACTGTAGGTGTTTATTACAGAAGACGATAAAATAAAATGCTGTGAGAGAAGGAAGAGAGCCAACAGATGATCCAGATGTTTGCCAGATGGAGGCTATAAGGAGGTTTTTGAGTGGCAGAGATGAAATATTGATAAGACGCAGAGCCATAAAGACACAGCCTGACTCAAGATGTGCTCCAATAGATGACATTTCATCTCTCAATGTCTTTTGGTTTCTTCTTTGGAGGAGGCTGGCCAGAGACTTTCTCCTGCTGATCTTCACTCTGATCTATACCGTCTTTACCCTGAGACTCCGAGAACATCCGTCACCACCCCCCCACGGGCTGGACTAGTGTGACAAAAAAAATCATTCATTCACCGAGCTATAAACCTTCAGCAGTACTCGCAAAGTTCAGCATGAGGGTTTCCTTCGTTTTCATTACCAGCAAGATTTATTCATCTGTTTTTCTAAATGGCTTTGTTGTTATAGGCTATTTAGTGAGTCATTAAGCCTTCACAGGGCTGATCGAGGCAATTTCAACAGTTGTGTTTTCCTTTTTGCCGTTGTTCTGAGCAGCAGGGTGCGGTGAAGGCTGATTGAGGGTTGGGAGGTTTTGATAGCAGGAGGCATAAGAAGAATCAGAACCTTGGCAAAAAACAAAAAAACAAGAACAAAACTAACCCCAGCACGGTTCAGCAGTTCAGTGTCAGTTATAAATGTGTCATAATGAGCCATTAAGAAAATAAAAGCACCTAAATCCTAATTCCGTTTGTCTTGGGGATTAATGATCCCTGATTGGCTGAGTTACTCACGGCCAGTTGGAGGGGCTTATCAATGAATCAGTAACTGGAGCTCTTGACAAAGCACGCATCTACAGATAATCCCTCTTTTCAGTGAGCTCCCCTGCTTGTTTGCTTTCTTTATCCCCTTCTGTTGTGTTATTGTCACTCTGTGGCCTGGCACAGGTAAGGTATGGCGGAGCCAGTATGGAGAGAAACAGACAAAGGGAAAGAAGGGAGCCAATGGGAAGAGAAGGGAAGAGAGAGTGGGAGTGAGTAGAAGAAAAAATGACAGGAAACAGGAGAGGAAGAGAAGAATGTAAAAGAGAAGAGGGTGTAAAAGTGAAAGGCAGTGAGGGAAGTAGGGGGAAGTCCCTCCTTAGAGTTCCCAAAGATATCCTACAATTCAGGTTATCAACAAGTGCTTACTAACAACTAAATAAACTACAATATTTGAATGAGAACTTTTTCTCTATTTGCTCTTTCCAGGCAACTTCCAGGGAAAGTATTATAAAATTGCATAGCCATACATACAGTGTTATGGTTGTATTTCCTAACTTGAAGGTCTAAATGCTTTTTAAAAAGTCCTCTAGATGAAGAAAATGTCATCCTGGTATATAAATAATGAATTCTTTATGTGTTCCTTTTTTATTATTTGTTGGCATGAACGAAAAATATTAAAAAAGAAATCCTTCACATTCACCTACTACTAGTATACTCTTTTCTGCTTGACCTACATGAGATACTTGATGAAGTGAAGTTGCTTCACATTTAGGTGTGTGCAGACATTTTTTCCAATATGTTGTTGGTATTTAAATAGTCAATTTATATATTTCCAAAAAAGAAAAGTGGAATTATCCAAAAATATTTAGCTAAGTTTGAAACTGTATTTTGTCTGGAAATCTGGTGGTATTAACAAACAGTGGGAGGATTTACATTCTGCAGAGGATGTGACCTCGGTTCATGTTCTTTCTAGGAGCCAAAGACTGGAGAGAGAATGAGAATTACAAGGGACAAGAGAGAAGAGGGATAAATAGAGGATAATAGAAGCAATTAGGAGGGAGAAAAGAGAGAAGACAACAGAGTAAACAGGAGAGTAGAGTAAAAGAGTGAGGGGGGAGGAGCAGAGAGAGGGAGAAGAGAATAATGGAGGAAGTTAGCTGAGAAGAGAAGCCAAATGATGAAAACAGAAGTTATGAGAAAGAGTGCAGGACACAGGATAGTAGAAGAGGGTACAGAAAAAGGAGAATAGAGAGGGATGTAGACGAGCAAGTAAAATAATGGGGAAGAGGAGGAGAAGAGGAGTGAAGAGAAGGGAGTAAAAGGGAGAAGAAAGGAAGAAAGTAGGTGTCAAGATGGTAAAAGTAGGTAGAAAAGGAAGAGAGGGGAAAGGAAGGAAAATGGAGGAGGGACAATATTGGAGGAAGAGACCAACGCAAAGAAGAAAAGGACAACAACAAGAGGAGGAAGGGAGAAAAGAGAGAGGAAAGAAAAGAGGAGAAGTGGGAAGAGGAGCAAAAAGAAAGATGGAAGGAGAAGAACATAGAGGGAAGAAGAAAGAAGAAGGGAGGAGGAGGAGGAGGAGGAGAGGATAGTCCTCCTGTTTTTTTCCCCATGAACACAGTTGGGTCAGACAGGGGGCAGCTTCCCAGGGTTAGTCCACAAAGGGGAGATGCTTTCAGCCCACAGGAACACATGAAGCTCCTGTCTTAACACACACACACACACACACACACACACACACACACACACACACACACACACACACACACACACTCGCAGAGATAACGTCTGCACTGAAAGACACAAACCACAGACCTCACACTGATTCTATATCAAGTCCCTCAATTTCCTCCTCCACAAACCGATGTGTGCACTAACTGTCTTCTTAAACAACACATCATGGAAACACGTACTTCCTGGTTACAGCCTCTAGGGGGAACTGTTTATGGGGCCAAAAAGGGGTAATCAGGTCATGTGATGTGATGTCACCAGATGGGGTCTGTCCATCCTGTTGCCCTCAGGGTTGGGAGGTCTCGATCCCCCTCCTTCCACCTGTCCCATCATTCATAGCGTTTTCGCCGCTGGGACGTTAAAGCCATTATTACTTAGTTGTCTAATTATATACACACATCTGTCCGTGGACACACACACACACACACACACACACACACAGAATGTATTTAAACACATAATGTGTCTGCCAGGGGGCTCAGTCCGACTGGGCGTTGACAGCGGAGAGATGGGAAAAATGGAGCCTGTAAAGTATAGACAGTTCTCTGTTTCATTTTTTTTCCTGCTGGGAACACAACCAGAGGAGGTGAATAATTGGCCTCAGATTGAAAACACATTGCTGCTTGTGGGAAGGCACCTTGGATAGTTAAAAAATAAAACAGAGGCCGGAGAGAGAGAGTGGAAGCAGACAGGAAGAATGAGACGCGGGACGGTCTGTTTATGGATCCTGGTGGTCCTGACTGTGCCAATCGCTAACTTGCCCTTCAACGCAGCTGCAGCCACTGTGTGTGCCAGGCTAAGTGAGTGCGCACAGACAGAGAATGTCTTATGTAAAGCTGTATATTCTGATGTCTGTCTGTTTGCAAATGAGGCCCTGTTGTGTGGCAGTACGTGCTGTGCAAAAAATAAACAGATGCTGAACCCAAAACGATATTTTTTTCAATACCTTTACTTACTTACTACTTTACTAACTAAAAAAAACGTTTTTTTCTTTTTTTCAAGGTAAGGTCCCCAACTTCCAAATAATAAAGTTTACTGAAGAGAACAATGTAAGTACATTTTAGCAAACTAGAAAAGAAAAAAGAAAAGCATTTAAAGGGCTACTCAAACAATTAGGTTTTGTACTTCCATAAAGTTAGGGGACTCAAAAGAAGCATATTAAAAAGAGAACGGACAAAATTTAAGCAGCAGAGGCTCAGATATCCTGACTTTTTAGTCCTTAGGATAGCTTAACCTATAAAAGCACTGGATCCTACATTTCCCATAATGCAACCAAATAATGTCTCTGCAAGTGCACATTTCAAACTCAACGCTCCCAGTGAGAAGATTCTTTCTAGAAAGTTTGCAAGACGAGTCCAAGATGACCCTGATGACCTCACTACGACATCATTGGGGTTATTCTCCCAGACTTGGGGCAGCTCCTCCACAGCCACTGACGACCACATACAACTGTTTTCACAGGTTGAGAATCACTAACAAGTGAACTGATCCCCATGTGTAAAATCAGTGGAGTGTATGTCATTCATTTCTTATTTAAAAACTTTATTATTCACCATACCGTATTAAATATATCTTTTTCCTATCCCGATCTTTCACTTTAAATGACATCAAAGCTCAGACTAACAACAGTGGATGGAAAAACGGACTTACTTTACGACTATAAAATAACTGAGATGTGATTCACACTGGTTTAATATTATCAGCTGAGAACAGTGTATTTTTCCACAAAAACATAGCAAACAGACTTGATTTGAGTGACCTGACCCTTTAAGATGAATATTTCTGACTGAGCGAGACAAGAGGTTCTCCTTCTGTCTTACATGGATGAGGCAGGTTAATTACTGACAACGCTATTCTGGTGTCAAGGAGGTCAAAGCAGCAACAGCAGCATAGGGTTAATGTCAGTCAGCACGCACACACACACACACACACACACACACACACACACACACACACACACACACACACACACACACAAACACAGCAGGGCTCCGTCATTCAGTCAGTGTAAAACCCCAAGGGGCCGACAGAGCGACTCATAAACCCCCTCTGTGCCAAAGATGGTTGTGCAGGTTGCCATGACGGCAGTTTATGGCGACACCACATAATCTGCGCTTTTGACAAACACACAGTGTTCATACCCGCAGGTGTACACATGCAGGCGCGCATATATGTCGGGCCCAGACGCAGGGACACACACGTACCTCCTGTACCACCCCTAATGCCACATAACTCCAGGAGGCCCAGAGCGGGTCCTGTTAAAATAACCCCACTAAAATATGTCCCATTAACACCTGCTAGACATGTGTGCTGAGGAACAATCTGCATGACGCTACAGATCACTGAATACACACATATAGTGAATCAATGATTATTTAATTTAACCTAATGTGGGCGCTCCTGCAGAGCACAGCGTGCATCCTCTGAGAGCGGCCGTACATCCCAGGATGCCTCCCGTCAGGCGAGTGGCTCACCGTGCTCGGCTGATATCGATCTGACACCTTAGACTCTGAGCTGAGGTCAGGGGTTAGTGACAGCCCATTATTCAGCCTGAGAGCCAGTGTTTGGTCAGTGTCTGAGCCCAGGTGACAGAGTGACCTCGCTGTCGTCCATCTTAGGAGCTGCTGAGGGATGGAAGGTGAAGTTTAAAAAGACTCTTAAAAAAAAGTCAATTCCCCATGAAGTGCTTCATGCTTCATTCACTTCAGTGTTTTATTCCTGTAAACTGGGATCCTTCTCTCTGTCTCTCTGTCTGTCTCTGTCCTGCTTGGTGGGCGTGTCATCCTCTTAATGCTTACCTATGGTAGGTTCATCGCTATTGTTTATTATAATTTTCTTTCATTATTATTACTTAAAACGGCCCAGATTACAAAATAAGTAGGTTGGTTTAAATTGTACTTTCCTGTAGGAATGGGCGATACGGATAAAAAGTCCAATCACATGTTCTTCCAACTGATTTAATCTTTTTATTGATAACATTTTTTTTAAATGACAATTTTGGCTACAGTTGCTTCCATATGTTGCTGCTTTTAGGTCATAATTTTCCTTGCCACTGATTGTGTTCACTTGGCTGTACTGCTGCACTCACGTTAAATGAGCACAACTGCATGTCGCTCTGAGTGACATTTAAAAGTAAAGGCTGTGTATACGCCAACACGGTGTATGTGGTTCTGTTTATGCTACACTGTCTACAGGGAGACATGTTCACACATGTGCAGTCGGCACACACGGTCCGCGTAGACCCCCGTGGAGGGTGGCTGATGATGGGTGAACGCAGAGAGTATAATTTGAGCGTGAGCCACTAACTGTAAAAGAAGAAAAGTGGGAAAATTGTCATAAAAATCGAATATGCAGTCACTCTGAATACTTCCAAGCAGCTGTTTTTTTTATTGTTATAGTGTTAAAAGTTATTTGTTTCTAAAATTAACATTCATTTTTTGTTTATTTTATGCAAGTGTGGTGTATGCTCTAGAGCAAACACACACACACACACACTGGAATTAACTTGTACTTATTTATATGTAGATGTGGGCTACATACAGAATGTGTAAGTACATATAAAAATAAAACTTAAAAAAAGATAAAAAAGAAAAGAATACAAGAAGGAATATGTTCACACACAAGCAAGACAACCCTCCCCCCATCCACACACACACACACACACACACACAGATGCGAGCTAACCTAAGCTGCAGTGAATTCTACAGGAAGGCCCCACCTGAAGCGTGCTTGACTAACATGGCCCCGATCCCCTCTCTGCGAGGCCGAGACTCCGGCCTCTGACCTCCCTCCCCAGGGGCGATCCAAGCCCCCTGCACTGCCCTATCACTTTACTGCACCCCAGGGAGCCGCGGCCCCACCCGCCCCGGGCCCAACACACTCTGAACCCACAACCAATGTGGGGGAGGGGAGAGTGGCGGTGAGGAGAGGAACCCACAGCGTCTGGACTCAATCACCCGCCCATGACAAGCCTGCAAAGCTCTCACACACACCACCACTGCATGCACGCATACGCACACACACCGACACCAGCACTTATCCACCAGTGAGGTCTCACACACATCAAAGTGCGGTGGGGCTGACTTGGTTGAGTAATAGGCGTTCTGTGGGGAGATGGTGAAATGCTAAAAACTCGGGCTTGGAAAATTTGTTGTGTTCATGGTTCTGAGAAGAGAGGGGGAGAGAGAAAGGGTGAGAGAGGATTATATGCAGGGTCTGGAAAGGGGGGGGGGCAGAGTGAAAGATTGACTAGTGAAAGAAATGTGAAAGAAGAAGCCAAAATGATGTGAGAAAATGTGCGGGATGTGAAAGAGGGGAGTGGGAAAGAGCACATCCTTGATTTAAAACTCCCATAGGCCCTGTATAAGAGCTAGGAGGTCTGTGTGTTTGTCTTTGTGTGCGCTTGGCTCTGAGAGTTTATTTGTAAGGCCCGATATCACATACTCCTATAAAAAAAATGAAGGAATAAAAGAAATAAAACCTTGGTCTTGGCTCAAAAATGTGTAACTCTGGAAAATATGCTTTTCTATGTCTTTCAATAGACAAATACAAGTTGCACATCAGTGGGTTGACAACAGGGGGCTCACTCAGGTCTCTCCAGGAGCCACTATGACGTACAAGGCGAGGGTCAAGTCGCTGCTTGTAATATATAAAGTTAGTAAGTGGAGAAGCTGACATACAAGCTGTCCTTGAAATTCAACATTTCGTAAAACACTAACAAACCTCTCTCTTACTGTCCCTTTGCCGTGAGATGTAGTTAAACAACCTGTCACGTTTCTGTTCTTTTACCTCTATAATTTGTCTTATGATTACAGTGATTACTGTGACTCGTGCGACATGGTGGTCCCTCGACATTCTCCTGGTGAAAAGCAATTCAACTTTTCAGGAGATGTTGCGTGGACCTCTTTTAAAATCTCCAACTGAGTGGCAGAAGATCAGAGAAAACCCAGTTGTATTCCTCTCTACCCCCCTCTTATAACACTTAACACCTTTAGCACACCTTGCACTGTGTTAAAAAAAAGGCGAGCAGTTACGTGTACGTGGGCTAGTTCCTGCAGGTACAGGTGAGAGGGTGACCCCCACTGTGTCAACACATTGGTCACCTTGCTGCGTTTGACACAGTGCTTTTATTGTGAAAACTTGGCAAAGCGACTGAACGGACGAGTTGACTGAACTTAAGTTGAGTAATTAGTTCAAAGTCATTTAATGAGTTGTGAAAATGAAAATCAGCTCAGTTGAGTTCACTAAACTTGAGGAAATAAGTTTGATCATTTTCTGCTAAAGTTGAGATGTTGAGTTCAACGACTGTTCAGTCAGATTCACCATAGTTAAAGTTTGTTTTGGTTTCCAGGCAGAGTACAATAAAGAGAGAGTTTTAACTCTCAAACAATGCGTGGTGGGAAGTCAGTTAATATGCTGCTTAATTTGATGAGTTAACTCTCAGCAGTGCGTTCACTCATCATTACAAGTCAGGTGAACTGGTGTTATAAATGGCTCTGAAAATGCACGTACAAAATTTAATTAGTTTGAAATGAACAAAAGTTGTGTTTTTACATCAGGTTGATGATACAGATTAAATACAGAACTTATGTATTTATGTAGTTGCATTAAACTGATGATACATTTCTGTCTGCTGTTTAACAAAGTAGAGGATTATAATAAGTGAGACACTCATGTAAAACTAAAACTAATGTTACAAATCTAATAAAAAGTCTGAAGTATCCATTGAAAGGGCTGCAGTTGGAGGACCACTTAAGAGGCCCAGCTCTGTTCCCTTTACATCCCACAGCACGTCCAGAAAAAACAGCACATGTAACATCATGTAAGGGCTAAACATAGAAGCGGCCTGCGAGTGCCCCGCATGCCAGCGCCAAGCCGTACCACCTGGTCCACTCAATCTGCCCCTGCAGGGCCCCATCACACCCCTCGCCCCTTCCCCTTGACACAGAATGTCTGTCAAAGTCTCGTCCATCAGCCTACAATCCGAGGACTATCTCAGATCTGCGCATGCCGCCTTAAGAGAGTCCCGGCTCGGATTCACACGCGCCGCCTTTAGAAGCCCAGGGCTCAGATTCACGCGCTCCACCTTAAGAGGCTGTATTTCATATTCACACCCACTGTAGCATTCCTGTGTCAGCGCCAGTGGAGGCCATGTTCCTCATTCACATATTCAGCGCGGTGCAAGGCGCTCTGTCAGTGAGGTAATGGCCTGTCTTTTGGGACCTCCAGTGGGCAAATTTCAATGCATATAAAACGGTTCCCCACTGATACGGAGCATAAATGGACCTGAGAGGTGCTCCAAAATCTCAAGCACATGTGAATTTATACAGTAACTACAGACACACACGCACACACGGAGGCAGCAGGAGCTAAAAAGTTTAAAAAGGGTGGACCCCGAATGTAATCCTTCCTCCATATCACATATTGTCCGATTCAAACACACTCCTTCAACAAACTAATGACTTCAGCCAGTTCATTTTATTAGATGTGAATCCAGTATTAAATCTAGTTATCAAATCTGAATCCTAATGTAATCTAGAAGGATTTTTCAAATATTCAAGGTTAAAAAAATGCATTAATAGTTACGTATTTACTTACTAAAATGTAATTCAACAGACCAAAACTTACATATGATACATTTACTAAATTATTGACAAAAAAAGAGGAGATAAACAATTTGTAGGACCTTAAAGGCCCATTTTTTTCCAATCCCTTCCGTCAATAGTATTCGAGGACTATTTCTTTAGAAGAAAGTAGTTCCAGTCAAATCTGTTTGCAGTGCGCTCGCTGGATTATCCATAATAATGAAGAGTGATGTTGATCCTTTTGCACATTTCAGATTTTCAGATGAAATGTTTTGTGGACCACAAAAGAAAGACACCTCAGAGACAGCTATCTAAAAACCTGGAGAAATACAACCAAAAAACGATCTGTATGACTCCATACCACTAGAAGTAAGTACCCAAAGACTATGTGCAACAGTCAAACCTTAGCCTAACGAATATGGCTAACTTTGTGAGCCTAAAGCAGGGCGTTGCCAACAGAAAACCCTCCCTGGATAAATAACAGTTAAGAAAAAATACACACATACAAATCCATCCGCCCACATGTTCATGCACTTTGCAGACACAGCTCATATTATTCTGAGCAAAAGGCCACTGAGAGCAGCAGAAATCTGGCCCGGGACAAAGCGAACTGGTCCGACAATGTGGACTGGCCAAAAAAAATATCACCAGCTGCTATCCAACAGCTGATCAGCATTAAACCAAACCGAGCCCACTCACATACAGAAACACGCCTTTCAAATGTTTGAATAAACTCACATCTAGGAAACATCACTGCAACGTCCTTCTCATATGTTTTGCAACACCTGACGCATATCCAGTCTCTATACGCCGCTCTCTGAACTTCACAACTGACCCCAGATCAGCTATCGGCACGTTCCTCGCCGAGAAGAGCGTCACCGTCGGCTGAATCCAGGCCAGTTGTGAAATCGCTAGATAGGAACCACATGTCAGCAGCTGCATGTCAGTTTGAGGAAGGATTTACTGCTTCTATGCGATGATGGAGAGGCCCATAAAGGAGAGATAGAGCCGCTGTTGATAGATCACCTCACCGCGGGCCGGTTTCCGTCTCTCTGAGAACACAAGCAGGCGGCTTCTTAACCTCCACACCTCGCCGAAGGGAAGGAGACACAAGACAGATGTGTATCTATTTTCAAACAATGTCGGAAACGTCCCTTTTCTTTCCTTTCACCGTCTGCCACAGTGTGTGTTTTTACATGTACAGTATGAGCCTGGGTTAAATTAAGCATCTCGCGCCAACCGAAACCTCCCCTCTGCCCGTCATTATTGCTGTGTTTTAGGGAGCAGACTGCAGTGATTAGCCCCAGCCGTTGAACCGTGGGCCACCTCATTTAACACACCATTTGATGTAATTGTTATTGGAGTGGAGATACTAGCCTGCTGTTCACACTGCAACACGCAACAAGACTTCTCTCCGTCTCACCCTGACAGTTGCTGGCGATGCTGTCGCCGCCTGTCCTTGTTTGTGAGTCGGAAGATAAAAGAGAAATCAAGATCTGGCAAAGGCGACAGAGCTTTAACAGCGTATGAAATGTGTGAATGTGGGCCAAAAATACAGATAAAGAGAGCATTTGTTGAGCCAAAAACATGAAGAGGAAGAGATATTGATTTGTCAAAATATGTGTTAAACGTGTTTGGTTGAAAAGTGAAGCGTTTTTTAGACATTAAGGTTACATCTAACCTGTTTAAATTACTATAGTTTAAATTATTATATTTATCAAAGTTTATCATTATTTGTCACCAGTATTTGCATTTAGTAATGGCCAATCAATGAATTTGTAATTTCCTGGTTATATAGTTGCTGGCGGAGTCCGCCATTGTGAAAGAGGTAAAATAACCAACCAATCAAATTTTTAAGTAGTGATTTGTAAACAGGATGTCAGCTTTCTAGATGGAGAGATGAACAAAATTTGCGTATTCATAGATTCTGTCATTTTTAATGAAGTAGAAGTAGGAGATGCCTCTTTAAGGATTTTTATGTGGAAATTTATAAATGTCATAATACATTTCTGGAGGGGATCTTTAAGTTATGATTGAAATGATGGTGGCTCAATGTTTTGAACAGAAGTGTGATTCTGCACAACATCACCATATTATGACACATACAACGTATGTGTATTATAAAATGAATATCTTAATATTAATTTCATTACACTTGCAAATCACCAAATCAGTGCCTCCAGTGAACAAGGGGGGAGTTCAAAGACAAAGAGACAAAGGGATAAATGAGGGTGAAAAAAGAGGAAAAAATTAAGGGAGAAAATTGAAAATAAAAGATTTAAAAGAGGAAAAAGAGGAAAGGAAAGAGCTGAAACAGGGATAGAAACATATTCAGTGGAGACAGTAGGGTGGAGGGCTGGATAAATATACTCCCCTTCACTGAATGACAGGCATTCTCATCTCTCATCTACCCCCTGGGGAGACGGGGAGAGCGGAGCAGGGCTGGACCTGCCATCTTAACCCTTCCTCTCTGCTCATTTTACACTACTATTCCTCTCTTCATCTTTCCGCCTGCTCCTCTTCCACTCGCACTCAGCGCTGCCATCTTAACCCTGCATGTCTAATCACTTTAATACCACCCCTAACCCTCTGTCTCGTTTTCCCTCTCTCTGTCCCTTCACTGCCATTACTAACCTCTCTCTCTCGCCCTAAATGGCATGTGACCGCCATTATCGCCTTGCGGAAAGAGCGGCGTCATCATGTGTGCCATCATTTTCATCCATAACCATTAGGAACGTTGTAAAAAGATACGACCACTCACACAGAGTCTTCAAATAATGGACTGTAGGCACACGGTTGGACTGTAGCTGCTCGCCAACATCAGCAGGCGCTGTCATTACTTTTTACGACTTTGAGTACTTTGGCCCTTAATGTACATTCTTCCTGTCCTTCAGCGTTTGAACCCGAAAGAGGGAGGGCAGATTAGCAGCAGGAGAGAGCATTTGGTTATCAAAACAGCCGCAGGTTCGATCTCTGCTCAATTAGCAGAGCCCTGTTTGGAGCTGAATCCATGCCGACGTTATTTGACCAGGGCGTGGCAGCAATTCAATAAACTGGTGATCGTGTTTCAGTAGAATCACATCATGAAGTAGCGCTGGTGTCGGCTTGTCAGGATGCATGATTATTCTTGTCGAATGGATATAAATACACAAGAAATAATGATTATCGGCGTGTTGAAGCAGATGTGTTTACTGTGTTTGCACAACACTTGACTGACTGACAGCCATCCTAACTTGTGGCACAACATTGCTGCGAGCTAAATGCTAACGTTGCACACAATGCTAGGTTAACGTACTGATGTTTAGCAGGTAGGCTACAATGTTTACGATGTTCGCCGTCTTAATTTAGTGTGTTGTCATGCTAACATTTGCTAATTAGCACTAAACACAAAGTACAGCTAAAGTACAAATCACAAATTTGACCTTGATTGTGGATCTGGATGTTCGACTAACCTTGTCATGAACATAAACGCACTACTTTCATTTGAACTACATAAAACATCTAAAGCAGATCTTGCAGAGCTTGAGTGTACTCCATCCTCATCAGTGCAATTAACTATGACATTTTGCACATATTCTTTTGATGAATGCAGACATAAAAATCCTTTTGTGTTCATAGTGCTCAATTAGTTAGTTAGTTCAAGATCTTTATTTGTGCTCTAAGGGGCAATTGGTTGCAATGAAAAGCAACAACAGTAACAGCAACATAGGGTGAGATACAAATAAAGATAAAAAGCCACACACACTTAACTACACATCATAAAAACCACAGAAGTAAAAGGCCAAGCACAAAAGTTACAATATAAGTGAAAAAAAAAAGATTTCTAAAGCCTTTGTGGAGCTTTTAATTATCAGTTTGTTGATCTGGCAATTTCAAAAATGCCACCGCTGTACCACTTTAAAAATGTCAGAACACAGCTAAATCAACGATCAGCGAGTCACCAATTCAAAATCTGAAAACTGAGATAAATATGGAAGTATCCAGCAAGTACACAACATAGTCCAAAAGAACACTCAAACATATGGAAGTCTGAAAGCCAGCAATAATCAAAAAAAGCCGCATCCTAGAGCCAGTGGCGTCGGTGGAACACGTGCTGAGTGTTTCTGCTGATTGCTTGAGGTTCAGAAGTACGACCAGTAAAAGAAAACGTCTGTGTGCATGAAAGAGACAGTTTAGGTAAGAGGGCCAGAGTTTAAAATCCCTCTGAACTAGCATCAGTCAACACACACACACACACACGCACGCACACACACACTGCACTCAGCACGTTAATGCACACACCAAACACTTCACAGGCTCAACACTTCTCAGATAGTGTTTACCCTCCGAACAACAGCCAATTACGAGGACAGGGAGGCTAAACCGGAGCAGACGCACAAACATTTGGACATACTTCATGTTATTCTACACAATACTGCCTGGGTTAAATTAAATAAAATCAAAGTGAACAACATAACTCAGTGTAGACATAAATATACATTTTTCAACTGAGGCTCACAGTTCAACAACCCGAACTCTGTTAGTGTTATCATTCATCAAATCTACTATTTTCTTGTATTTTTACCCTCTCTGTAAGGCCCTCTGGTGAAACCTCTCGTGCTAACAAGACTGGAAGAACAGTCAGATTAACTTGCTGGGGCTCGGGACGAAAGTAAGTCACTGGGACCTTACAACCCCCCCTTAAGTATCTGAGTGCAGTTTTTCGATACTTATCATGTCAGTTGATACTGTGCTTTGGTAATGCGAATTCCTAAACATAATTTCTCTTTCACTTTCAGGGTCCCTGGAGTTTGGGGTCCTGCCACAGTTTCCTGCTTTGCTACAATTACAGTTAGAATTTACTTTTACTCTTATTAATGCAACTATTTAGTTTGTGTTCTTTTACTTTTGGAAACATTCATCTGATGCAGTGTATGTGCACTGGTGGCTTCAAGTTTCTACATCACACCTCCAAACTATTTGTGATGTCACAAATCATGCTTGTAGGCCCCGCCCCTTAAAATCGGATTTTCAATGAGCACAGAGAAGCTTTCCACTTTCAGCAGATGAATGTGAAAACATCCTTCTAGTGTCAAACTCTGCACATACATCATTCTGCACGGTGGAGATCAAACATCACACTGTAGGAACAAGAAGAAAAACTGCTTTTTGACTGGAGGGGAGCTTTAAGTACATTTCTGCTGATGTACCAAGTGTACTTCACTACAGCAGAACTTTGTTGTCTGCTCTCCAGTAAGTTGGACAGCTGTTGGTCCATTTGCACTGACAAGGGTAACCAGGATTTATTTCGATGCTGCATTTTATTTTGTAATGTCCAATATTTCATTTTCCCCCCGTTTAATCTAGTTTTATAGCAGCAATTTCACACTTTCATGTTCAGCTGTACACCGACTTAAGACTCTCTGGGTTATGATTGCAAGAAATTGGAATTAATTATTTTGACATTAACATTGCCTCAGTTTGTCCTACAATTGGTACCAAATCACATTGTCTTTTTAGAATATGAAAGGTAACATGGGGACCCCTAAAATAAAGTGTTACCTTATGGCCCCTTTCACAGATTAAAATCTAGTTTTCCTGCAATGACTATTGACTAACAGCTCATTCCCCATAAACAACGACTAATTGTATAAAGGTTTCTTGGTCGGGCAAACATCCTAATGACCAATTAGTTGAGTAATCGACCGAGAGGCAACCTAGAGTTCTGTTTAAATGAACCTCTTTATATTTATGCTTACATAGGTATAAACTGCCACTTCTGCTTATTCTTGGGTATCACAGAGGAGCACTTCTGAGTCTTCTATCGCTGCATTCACACTGACTTCAGCATTAATGTTGTCACTTAGGGTCATTCACATGTAAAATCAGCTATGTGCCGAGAGTTAAGATGTCATCTCGCACATTCAACCTGTCCGATCGCAGAGCCAGGTCATCACAGTCGAGAAGAGGTCCCAGTTTAACACCCACAGGTCACAGAGTGCACCTTTCCTCTGTCATTAGGCGCTAGCTGAGCCTAACCCAGAGAGTAACCCGAGCCCTGCCTTGCAGGCGGCTAATCCACCTCCACAAAGCTTTTCTGCTGCTCTGACAGCCTGAGCGATCATCAGTCAGGTAAAGCAAACTGCTCCAGCCTGACCACTATACACACAGGTGGCTTTACTGGCCACTCTGTGTTTGAGTAGGTGTGTATTTTTGCATACATTGGGGTGGTAGGAGGTCGCAGGAGACACATTTGACAAACAGTGTCTCCCTGGCTAACTGGGTGGTTGTATGTGTCTGTGTGTGTGTGTGTGAGTGTGTGACATGTCTGGACCTGTTGAGTTTCATACGAAATGAGGCGGTCCGGTGCCGAAGCCGAAGCTGCCGCCGTCACAGGCAGACAGACTGATTAGGTCGCCTTTTCTCACGGCAGGTAAAGACTCAAATCCCCATAATCCCTCAAATGATTAAGCTCAGGTCAGGAGTGACAGCACACACACAGGCCCAAAACTAAAAAAAAGGAGCTTTTTAAACAAAGCTGGGCAGCTTGTTCGTATAATAAGTAATAGAGATGGAAATTTCATTTAAATTAGCTTTTACTTTTGGCATTGTTTGTGATTGGTTGGAGGTATCCATTAAAACTGTATAGGCCTATTGATCAAAAGTGTTATTATTATTCTAAATCATGATCAAGTAACTGTCGGCATATCCAGGATACCTTCTATCTTATCTGCTTTCTGAGTATTGAGTAGTATTGATTGTCTGTCGTCGTCTACTGCTGCCAGACTGCAATGGACATTAGCAGAGACTTCAGCATGTGATCCCTGACAAAGTGTGATATGTTGTGTCTCATAAATGTATTAGAATAATGTCAAATAAACCAAACCAAACCAAACCATAAAAGGGGGGGGGGTTACTGTACACTACAGATACTGAGTGACTATTTTGTTATTTTTGCTTGGAAAAAAGTTCTAATTTAAACGTATTGTGTGTTTTTGACACAGACTAGGATGACACTAAACTGGTCAGTACTAAAATCCTTCCATAATATAATCTTAATAATAATGAAGATACTTAAGGAGGAATAGGCAACAAGGCAACTGGTGTGACATAAACAGGAAGTGAGAGCCTTTTTTTTTCTCCAGCAGGCTGGTTGAGATTCTCGAAGAGACGCAAGTTAGCCAGAGGCAAAGAAACAACACAATCATCATGTATAGCCTTCAACAAGCTAGTGAGAGCAATTCTTCCATTGTTAACCCGTGCAGGGAATGAGAGAAACACACACACTCACATACATAGAGAGTGTCTGCTGCATTCCTCCTGCCTTCTGGCTCTTGTCCCTCCACACTTGTCACCGAACAGCGCAGCAGGGCCCTGCGGTGCGAGCCGACCGGCCTGAAGAGGCTCTCACAGGCCTGTTAGCATGCAGATGGTGTCAGGTGACAAGAGCCGGAGCTGCAGGGCGCAGATGGAGGCTGGTGGCTGCTGCGGCCTCAAGACTCACAAGTTTCTTTTCAAAGCGCTACAGTCACTTAAGCTCAACATACAACAACCAGGATCAAGGTCTGGTTTCTCATTTAAATTAGACAACAAAGGCTTGAAGTGAACTTACTCAATAACCTGCTTTTAAATTTGAGCTTTACACATTTTTGCAATATAATGGTTGTAGCCAGAGGTGTACGTAACTGAGTTCTTAAATGTGGGATATTTTAAAGTTTATTTATTAACAATGAATATAATTATATATAATTATAACAGCTTTCAAATCGTGAATAAAAAAGGACGACGTTCACTGACAAATTTGTATATCTGTGGGTCACCATCATCGGACCATTTTGAATTCTACACAAGCAGCTTTAGAAAATAACGTTTTGTAGAACTGAGCACCTTCAGACACAAATAAACCCTTCCTTACAACATAAAATATATAAAGCTTTACAATGACAATAAGGATAAAGTGGTGAATTCAAGGGTTGAAAGAATAAAAATGTATTCATATATACGTTTAATAACAGTACAGACAGACAGTGACGTTTGAGTGGACAAAGCTGAAGCCGAACAGACGGCACACAGCAGCGGCGGCGGCGGCGGTGATGGTGATGTGTGTGTTGGGGGGTCTTAATTGGAAGGAACAACATTGCTCTTTTCAGCTCAGCAGCAGATGTGAAGCAGGTTTCAGACAGACAGCACATGAGGGGAATGTAAATGACCTTTCTGACCTTTTCACCTAGCAGATCCCTCTCTCCTCTCGTTTCACGATGGATCATTTTTTGAAAAAAAATTAGAATAGCGCGGTCATGTTCCCCAAACAACGTTATCAAAAAGGTCTGGTTGGGTATCAGTGCTGAATCTCGTGTTGTGCTGGCACTGACGCAAGCCCCAGTTTTCCATACACTGTTTTTTTTGCGGTATCAAAGTCGCATCACATATTTACGAGATCAAACCAAAATTCTGGCACCTGCACACGAGTGTCTGCCTTCGTGTCCAAGTACTGTCCTCGCCTCGCCGAGGAACAAGCAGAGGAGGAGCGGAGAGAGGGGTTTTGGGGATTCCACGAGGAGACAGAGACCCCTCTGAAGGGTCACAAACCAGCTGTGCTCACTTGGCTTCATCACTCAGGAGGAGAACCGAGGAAGGGAGGAGAAACATTACGGGACATAACAGGCGAAGGAGCAGAGATAATTGACTTTTTGGTGGTTTGTGGGCACAAACACTTGTCAACCAAAATGTTTACACAGTCTGTAATAAGCACAAAATCCACACTGTTAGAGAATATTGAATATTTATATGTGGTAGTGTATGTATAGTCTACTCTGCATGGCACAGTATGTCTTGTCATGTCTTTGTATATTGTATGCGTGGTGCTGTTTATATTTTACCATATGTTTCAGTATAAACTGTTGTCAGAGACTCCCTGTGGCAGCATCATGAAGACAAATTCTCTCCTATTTAATGTTTCCTGGTGATTAATTGACTCTTTAACCATAAAATGCTTGCGAGTCAGATGGTTTGTAGGCATTTCATTGTTCTCAAATGTAATGCAGATCAAACAAGATGGAAGATCACAACACGGATGATTAAAACGGGAAAAACTAGTACATCTTAATAACTGCTAATGAATCTTCCAGACTGTCTTTAATTGTAAAATTCTTTCCGGCGTTGTCTCATCCTGTATTTGTCTTCATAAAGAGGAATTTCCCCTGTTTGGCATAAATATTCACCTCTCTGCTTCCTCTCTTTGAGGCGATGATCTGACACCGGAGATGAGAGCTCATACCCGTACACACACACACACACACACACACACCTTCAGGCTGTTCTGCTTCTCATTAACACCACAGTGAAGTTCACAGATGTATGCATACAAAGGCACGCACATACACACACACACCCCGAGACATTTGCATGCACTCGCAAGCTCGCAAATGAGGCTTCTTTCAGCAGAATCAGTCAGCGTGCACATCGCCCAATATTTGACACAATTCTCTGCTCCTGACACACACATCACAGAGGGCTGCGTTCAATCACTCACTAACCTACTCTCACAAACACTCCTGGGCTCTGCCAGCTCTGCCTTTGGGCCCCTCGTCATGACGGAAGCACTCACTGCCCCGCCGTAAATGGATGAGAGCGTCGGGGTGGCCCTGCGGTCAGCGAGACCGGCCAACCAAATGACATGTCACAGATTTGGTGCCAGCGACGGCCGATATGCGCATCTGTGGCCGCATTAAGTAGACGGTGTTGACAGTGAACGTTGCACAATAGGATGATATTACAGTCGATGAGTTTTTAAATGGCCCCGAGTGGATTTCTCGGCACAGAGCGTCAGTGTTTGTCCCAAGGTTGCTCTGACACCGCGGAGGGCGGTAAAGGAATGCACATGTGCTCGAGAAGGAAGCAATGATTCAGCACCATGTGAATACTGAGACAGTATTGATCTTAAGACATATAGATAAGTACGGCAAAATGTAAAGAGATGCTATGACAACGCTGCAGAAGCATGAAGCTGGTTCTCTTCACTCTTTCATCAACTTTTTGATGCAACAACATATCACAAACTTGATCTTGTGATCATTTTGAATTTGCCCCCTGGTATAATGTCCCTTGTGGTAAAGGGTAAGAGGTCTGTCAAAAATGACTGAAAACTTCTTATTAAATATTTCCAGAGACCAAGGTGACGTCTTCCAATGTTTAGCTAGCAAGAAGAACTTGAGCTGAAAACTATTTTTTGCAGTAGGGTTTAAATCTTCACCTTCCGCATTTAAAACACACAACACAATTTCTAAATATGCAAATACAGCACATTTAATTTTAGAGGTTTAACCACTCGGGGCAGGCTGTCTGCTTCACTGAAAAGTCCATTTCCTTTTTCACATTGTGCTTGTGTGCTATAATTTCCATGTCGACCCATGTTTGGCATGTTTTCAGCAAAAATAAAATGAGAATGGTTGCAGAATGCGTCAAATGAAGCTTCTAGCACGAGTACAAGCACGAAGACAAATGTCAGCCTATTTGGTCATCACACTGTGGCTTTACTTCCCAACTATTATCCAGTGATTTCACCGTGGGCTCTCCTATCATCCAATGATCATCTTAGCTGCACAATATTTAAACCATCTTACCTATTTTGTCTCTCTCTGCTGTCACTGCCGTCTGCTTCCCCACCCCACCAGTGTCAAGGCCCAGTCTATGGCTCCCTAAGGGGATCTCCAATTGGCTGCTATTTATAGGGCTCTGTCCCTATATATCTATCTAATCGACAGGGTCAAGTCTTCAATCAAATAAAGCTTCATCCATTCATATTAACTAGTACTGTCTTTCCTGATTGAACTCCCTTTATGGGAATGTGTTCACTTTCTGGAACCTATTTTGGGCATTTTTGGGCTACCCTAGGGGGCAGGAAACTAGCTGAACCATCTTTATTTAAGCCATGAAGTGCCAGCTTCCGTTTCCCTTCAGCCGAAAATCGGCAGAATGCCAGGCACAAGGTTTTTTTTTAATGCAACAGCTGTGATACATCCTACTGTACCCCTAAGAGTAAGGATTTAAGGCAGAAGAGGAGGGAGGATTGGTGAGGGATGATGGGTTGCTGGGAGGGCGGGAGTCATGGAGGTGGGGCTTCCTGGCCCTTCACTGAGGCTCTAATCCGCCTGGGCTCAGGAGAAGGTGTCGGCGTGGAGAGCGAGCCTGTCAGCACCCAGGATCCTCTCCCCTTTATCATTCCCCTCCCTTCATCCCTCTTTCTCTGCCCCTCCATCCCCAGCCACATTCCTCAGATAAAATGGCAGGTAGAGAGGAAGAGGAGGAAGGGAGAGAGTTGAAGGGGCAGCTGTGGCTCAAGGCAGCTGAGGTGCGTTGGGTAAAGCCCACCACTGAAGCCCTGATAAGCGTATCTCCCTCCCTCATGTGTGCCAGACAAAACCCATTTGTTTCTCATCTGTTCCCCTGATTTGGGCCTGACAGCTCGGGGTGAGCTGTGGAGGACCTGCGACAGAAGATGGGGGAAAAAAGACAGACATGCCTTTCGTTTCCCATACCTTGTTGTTTGCCATGTTTGGCAGCATGTTTTTGTCCATCAATGACAGGACTTTGATGGGGGTAAAAGTGTATCTCATGGAGTGGATTTTGTGTCAAAAAAATGAAGTACTCTTTTGGGGACATATTTACTCTGTGGTTTTGAAGTATTAAAAGATATTATTGACCTGTGTGGTGCCATCATGAGACTTTGGTGTCAGAAACTCTGCTGTAACACTAACTATTTACTCCTGTTTTGTATTCAACCTGCATTTACTGATTTTTCAAAATTATTTTTGGGAAACGTTAGCATTCATTCAGAGTCATGTTTCTGACATTGACGGTATACATAATGGACAGAGCTTCAGGGTCTGTGTAGTTAAGTTAACGCAGAAGCGTCTTAAACCTGCATTCTGTGTAATGGTCAGCAGGGGGCAGCTCTATTGGCTACACAAAAAAAGAAAAGAAAGAAAACTTTCACTTCATTTACGGTCTCAATCGCTAGTTTCAAGTCTTCTTCAATACAGGATATGTTCATTTTGTAAATGATGGTCCAATTAGAGTAAATTGGCCAATAAAGCAGAGCATGCTTTAGGGTGTGATTCTGCATTGTCTATTTGTCACTTTAAATCTTTTCACAAACATATTTTAGTGTACTGTTCATCAGGCGGGCTGCCATTGTTTCCTGATGAGTCAGAACTAAGTGCAGCCAATGAGAGTAGCTCAACTCGCAGTGCGTCACCACTACTGGCTCCAAAAACCAGCCATAATGCCAAACTCGAGGCTTCAAACTGGTACTGTAAAACCAACAATAAGTTTACACACAGAATATCTGTCTCTTGACATGCCAAATGCTCCACATTATAACTAGTCATTTGTTCTGTTGTTTTTATAGAAATAAAAAAAAAATACTGCTATGAATATTTTGTCCAGTATTAAAGAAATATTCAACAGTCAGTATTCAACAACTGCTGAAAGCTTTCTTTAAGTCTAAAACTCGGAAAAACTGAATCTGCAGATGAAAGTCTTTCAGCAAACAGAAGCCTTTTACAATGTGTACGGTCCACAAACAGAAAAAGACATCTGGTGCAACCGTGACTGAGCCTGCTGTCGTGAAAAGCAGGACGTTACCCTAATAATTTACAGAACCGACTGCAGAGGAGGACTAATGAGGAGGAAAGAAGTGTGTGGTCCTGCATAGCTCAACTGGCAGAGCATGGCACCGCCTCTGCCGGGGTGGCGGCGGTGAGAGGGGGTTGGCGCTGCATTCCCAGTGGAGCCACCAATGCTAAAAACGTATGCACGCACGGTACGGTGAGGCACTTTGGATAAAAGCGTTCACTAAATGGTGCAGGAGAACAAAAGAGAAGAAGAGACAGGAGGAGAACACGTCTGCTGATTGCAAATGGACTCTTTCTCCCCGGTTCTTCCCTTCATTCTGTTTTGTGTGGATGTAGGTCTCTCATCCCTCATAATCCCTTCCCCAAACACCGATGAGTAAGTCCTGACACACAGCCACATTGCCTGCTGCTGGGGATTTACTACCTAAATAAACACTCTTCACACACACACACACACACACACACAAAGAAACACACACGCATAAAAAATAAATTGAAGCAATAAATTCAGAGTGTCGTCTGTTACTAGGGCTGGGTATCCTTGGAAATCTACTGATGGCAAGACCATAGTTTTTGTGATTTCTTACTTCGAGGGATGTAAACTTGTTTTTTTCTACAAATCCATGTACTTCCAGTTAACTAAGGCTAAAATGCAACGTTGTTATCTGGTTTATGTGTTAGCTAGTTTAACGGACGAGCGAGCAATGACAAATGTAAACTTTGAGAGAATCTCCAGATAGCTTTCACGCATACGTATAATATCAATATTTTAAGTTGGTCAACTTAATTAGTTCTTAATTAACTTAATCAGACCTCCAATATTTGCATCTTCTTCTTCTTTTATTGTCTCTTCCTATTTTCGGGTTGCAGCTACAGTGGACATTAATTACGGGACCACTCTGCAGTGTTTCTGCCTTCTCAACCAGCAAAAGCTTATAACAGATTGTCAAGTTTATGTTCTTAACAGTTGTTGCGAATGTTAAAAGCTGAACCTAATTAGATGTGATAAGAGGATTTGGATCCAATAAGTGGAAATGGATACTGGATCTGATAAATGCAAACCCTGATAAACCCCAATCCTACAAACAAGGTTAAGAATCTTACTAGACAATAGATGGCAGTTTATTGAACTTATAATCTAAGCCACAGGCACATTTTTCGTCACCAAAAAGGTACTGACGTTCAATACTATCCATTATTCTTGCAGATGAAATAGCTGTTGGCAGAAAACCTGCATTCACTGCAGCATCCCTCAGTGTTAGCAGTCTGCACCTGAGATGTCACACTGCCTGAAAGAATTTAATTAGCATCGGCCTCAGTGGAGACTTTTAGTGGTGCATCAGCTCAATGCTTGTCCAGAGGCCAACATTAATTCTGGGGAGAGACCCGATCTAAAACAAAGTTAAAATCTCATCTAAGACAATATAAAGTTTTATGTTCGCCCTAATGTGATACACAGAGCAGGAGAGACGAAAGGCTCCCAGGAGGTTTAGGTTTCCCCTCGCAGTTTTACTTCCCTCTTCCTCCCTCGTCTTTTCTCCTCACCCTCTTCCCTCTAATGACCGTGCCGCTTGCTGGCTCATGGCCCATGTTGATCTACAATCACCCATCTGGCCTGTATGTGTGGGTTTTTGATGAGCCTATGATGAATCTGAAGGTGCACATGAGGAATGTATGAATGAATGAATGTGTGTGTGTGCACGTATGTGCGTTTCATGTTTTTCTGACACACCTGCTCCACATATAACCAGCGCACAGCCCTGTTAACTCCTCTCAACACTCTGTATCGTGCCATTAGCCAGCGTGGCGTTGCTAATCCGTTGTGTTCGGGGTTAGCTGGAGGCTACCATGCTGCTGTCTTCACACTTGTGTGAATGGGAGGAGAATGTGGCACAGATGTTTGCTGTGTGGACCTGGCATTTGGACTGCATGTTCACTTGGCTCAGACATGGCCTGTCAGTGTACTGACCTGTGTCACCATATTAAAGATTCATGTATTTCTATTTGTTGTTACACTATCCAATTGTGCCGTGTATGAAGACCTTTTCTTAGTTAGTTGTGTGTCAAGATTGTGTAAAAGTGTTAGTACTCTGAACCTTTTTTTTTTATTCTAATTGTCTTTTTATATGTAGTTATTGTTTGTAATGGCATCATTTTTATTTATTCGTTTTCCAAAAGAACCACCTGAGCCAGTTTTAAATATCAGACCAAATAAGTGACCCACGCCTCTCTCGGACCCCCTGAAGGTCATTTCAACTACATACACACTACATAGCTGGTCCTTCACTTTCATTCATTTACTTGACCAATAGTTCAGGAGAAACTGGATATTTCCGGAACAGCTGCCATTGTTTTCCCCCTCTTGGATTAAAGGACGGTCAAATAAAAGCACCTATTCATTTGCAATAAGATAAAATGAATATATTTCGTTAGGATTCATCCACATTATATCCTGTGACTTACGAAACACACCAGCAGTGTACGCCGTGAATCAGAACACCGGGGTCTGTTGTTTTTATAAGCCCACTCACCCTCGGCTGTCATCTTGGGTTGTCACGCGACAGTGTCACTTCGGACAGAAGTTGATGATCTAGAAAAGCAACAATTTTATCACATTCGGCACATGCTGCACCTTGACTGCTTCTGTCTGTGTGACACATCCAGTGTGTGCTCCGGGCATCAGACGACATGACACGACGTGACAAGGCTGGTGTGTGCTGCCCGTTAGCTATTGGCATATTGTGAAAGACTTATGAGAGCTGTAGTTGTTGCATGTTAACGAAATAATAGTTTTTTTCTTGGTTAAAATGACAAGGTGTGTAATTTCTTTCTATCCAGTACAGTAGTAGATAGTAGCTTTTTTTCCTTTTTTAAGAGTATAAATAGAAAAGCCAAGGAGCACGTTTGAGCTCAAAGACTGATAAAAGAAAAAGCAGCATGAGAAAATAAATGTGTGTTACAGTTGCGAGTTGAACAAAGGCTAGCTCGGATAAACGGCTTTAAATGTTTCTTCTTTGCATGTCACTTGAAAAACGGCCCATATTTTCTCCAGAGGATTCTATTACATACAGCTCGTAGGCCCAGGTCCTCGCTGTCTTGGTCTGGGACGCTTGCACATGAATGGACACTGTCTCTTTCAGAATTTAAACCACATGATCTGACACCGAAGCCACAAGCCACTGCTTACATAAGCACCAAACCTGCAGCTCCCACAGCTTTCCAAGAAGAAAACACACCAACAACTTCAGCAGGAAGAAGACAATGAGGCAATAACTCTTCCTCCCTGAAAGGATGGTTATTATGACAGCAGGCCCATTAGCTAAATGGAGAAAGAGCATGTGCAGCATGTAGCTCTGGCTATATAAATCTGCATCCCTCACCCTGACCTCTAGCAGTCGCTCCCCAAAGGAGTCAACCTGGGATAATTCCAACACCCCATGATGGCCTTCCCTGGGTCAGGTCGCCGTAAATCTCAGGCTCATCAAGACCAAGTGACACCCGGGAACGTCCCTTTTCTCCACGGCAACGCGGCGTCAGCGGTCATGAGGTATGTCAAGGACTTTGTCATGACCAAAAAGTGCTTAGCTGGGCAGCTGGTGGTCAGGAAGCGACCGGAGTCACGTGTCCCCACTTTTAGTTTTCCACTCAGGATATTTATGTGTCTCTCGGTAGGCCTTCAGTGAAGAGAGAGAAAGGAATTAACTGTGGCTAATGGCCATGGTAGCTAACGAGTCACACGTGCGCCGGGGTTACAGAATGACTTCCCCTCCATGCTTTAAAACAGATGAGGGCTGTGACCGCACAGTCGCACAGTAAGAAACAGGACGTAAATTAAGGCCTTCTCCTCTGGTGGAGAAGTGTTGGGCGAAAATAACGGTCTTAAATCAAACGCTCCAGCAGGCTTCATCCAGCTCCGGGAAGCTACACCTAAAAAAATCCTCCCAGTAATGGCACAGAGATTCATAGCAAAGACACGAAGGACACGCACAACACCTCCCGGCGCAGCGGTGATAAAAGCTGATCACATCAGTTTCTTAAAAAACATGTAGATTTACAAGGATTTTAGACGGGAAATGGCACTGCTAACAACATGTGCTCTGAGTTTGACCTCCGTACATCTGATGTGTTTAATATAATTAGGCAGAAATCTTCAGATGTTTGCTGTGCGCCTCACTTTACAGAGCCTTTATTTGCTCACTGAGCGGAGTTACAGTTATTCACTGTAACCGTTTAACCAACAGTAATTTGATTTAAAGTCTCTCAGCAAATATTAAATGAAACATCTTTTATTTAATTTGATTGAATATTTAATTTATTAAAAAAACATTAGAACAGGTCTACAGATATAATTAGTACTAAGTAGCTAAACTGGTTCAATGACAAAGATTATACAAAAGGACAGCTCCGTCTGTGGTTCTGTATGTCAGGGACGGGAGAAGAAAAAAGAAGCATGTCAGCTAGCAATGAATAATACAATGTGTCAGGATGAGTCTGTGTATACACCTATAATCACATTCCTCATCCAGATGATTGATTCCAGCATTCTGGTTGAAAGCTGATTTCAGTGCAAAGCAGCGTTTCACGAGGTGTTACATGAAATGAGGAGAGATAAAATATGTCACCATCCCTGTGAAGCGTGATGAGCCTCATTTAAAACTACTACAGAACAGCAACATGGAGCCACATTTCAAGCATGATTGTATGTAAGTTACAGACTTCAGTTTCCAGTCTATAAATACACAAAGACATCAAAACCAACCTCCATCATCCTCAGCAGTATTGCCTATGACTTATTGAATAGTTTTAGCTCTTTACCGACCACGAGTCCCAAATATTAATCTTTTATCTCGTCGCTTTAACTCAGTAAACTGACCGATTTGCAGCGTCCTAATACAAGCAGGGATATTAAAGGAAGAGACACCTCTGTCTATGAAACCTCTGACGGTTGAAAAATGTGTATTGCCTCACATAACATCATATTCTCTCACCACGTTTGCAGTACAGCACTGGCCTGTACAGCATCACAGGACTCTAACAACACCCAAGTCAATGACGGGACCATCCCACTCCCGCCGCCATATTGACGTCCAGCGTTTTATCGATGTCAGCTGTCTGGACGGGTCACCACACACTGGCAGGAATCCTGTCCTTTCAAAGAGCGTCACTGACGGATGTATTGACCTGTTTTGGAGCATTTCCTCTGATCTGCTTTGTTTGGGTGTGTGTGTGTGTTTGTATTGACGATCTCAAGAGCAGAAGGGGAGGATGGGATGCAGGAGGAGGCAGAGACACCATGATAAGGTCAGGCCCCCTTACATCTGTGTGCTGATAAAGCAGGACACACACTCACACACACTCAGACAGCCATACCAAAGCATCAAAGACTGATAACACACCTCTGCGTTATCTTCCTGTGGCTTTGTCTCCGGCTATGACACCATACTCCTTTACTTTATTTCTTTATTTTTTTCTTACCAGAGCAGGGCAGTGTGGGGCTTCAACAGGGCGAATCCATCTCAAAGTGTTTACAGGAGATCAAATGCATGCTTTATTTTGATGAAAGGTTTTTACTCAAAAACAAGATTTTAATCAACAGAAAAATTGTGAATGATAGAGATTGGAATGGTGCTTTGATAATGGAAGATAATGGTGCTTTGTAAAGCAATTTTAAGTTTAACTTTGCTGCTGTCAGAAAGATCAGTGGTTCTCAACCTGGGGTTCTGGTCACTATTATTTCATTGGCTAAAAGTTAGTCTATGTAAAGTTAGTAAAAGAGATAATGTATCAGAATGACTATTATGTTCAGGTTTCACACTCTTCACTATTAATCTGCAGTATAGACAGTTATGGAATAACTAAATATGATCAGGTCTTATTAAATATGGATCTATGGCCTGATGTGTATCAATTTGGAGGTTCTTGGAACCAAAAAGCTTGAGAACTACTGAGATAGATCACTAAAATGTTTCAGTGTGAAGCCTTTATATGTTGGAAATCATGATTTTATCCCATGTTGGACATTTTGTTTGCAAATGAACTCTTTAAACACACGCTGTAATTTAAACGTGCAGCTGATAAAAGAAAGACTGTTTGGCCCCGTGGTAGAAACCCGGCAACTGAAACACCAACAAGGTAAACTGAAAATCCTCAGGCAATTTGACAAAAGCTGAATCCAGACAATAGTCTTATCCCTCATCCAGTACAAAGCCCATTGAGTCAGCTCTTTCATCTGCGCAAACAGGGCAGGGTGGAACAGAAAACATTTGATCAAGTCAAAGTTAATCTTCCAACAGTTTGAACTCTGCGAGCTTTGTTACGATGGGACTCCTGAAAACTCCTGAAAGTCTCACCAAGAGAAGAAAGTCTTGTCTGTGTTGTTACCTCGTGTCCCCGGGTGTTGTTTAATGTATCTCTGTGCACTTTTATATCAAAGTCTCATTTTCTCTTCTTTTGAAGTGTTTTCTTTCCTCAGACACATCATGCACTTGGGGGATTATTTAAAAAATTCCATGTATTAAACTGACATAATACTGTAGATGTTAGAGTGATCTAACCAACCTCTCGAATCATACACTATCAAATCTTTCAGGTTGAACTTTGCAATTAAGTTTACAGACATCAAACAACCACATTTACAAGAGGACGCAAAGAAGTTCAAGAATTCTTTGAGTTTATTTTCGTTGTAGTGACACATGTACAGTATGTATGGAGCCCACAGATTCTCCACACACTGCACTCAACGTATGTGAGGCCCTTCAGTCCTCCGTTAAGTTGTCAACACATCTCTGTACCAACAGGAAAACAAATTCCTCTTAAGTCAAACTCTTCTTAATGACAGCAAAAATGATTTTTCATTCTGAATATTAAGTTTAAACCTGCAAAAATAACATTCCTCAAACTTGTTTTTGCTGTTTTCTTATCACTCTTGACAAAGCAAAGATTATTCTAACCCCCACTTTGGGGAAAAAGAAGGAATCAGTGAAAATGTTTTAAAAAGTCTTTTGGGTAAAACAATCGTTATCTGAACTTCAGAATGTTTTGAATAAAAGTCAAGAGAGACCCACGGGTACCTTTAGGAAACTTTACCCTGATAAAAAAAACTGTCCCTGGACCAGTAGATAAGGACATAAAAAAAGATATTAGAGGGCATAAAGTAAACACCCAGGCTGAACTCGACTCCTCGGGCCCCTGGCTGCCACACTGGGCAGCAGCGCCACCCGATCCTGGAGCCGCAGGGCCTCGCCGCCGTAAATCAAGAGGCATCCGAGACGCTGAGCTCGCGGGTGAGACGAAGACGAGACCGCAACCAGACAGACAGGAACGCTGATGTGTGCCTCTGATAACACTCATACAGGGGGCACGCGCACACACACACACACACACACACACATCTCTGCATTTCCCTCAGCTTTCCCACTCGGCTCACAATAGAGCCCCACAAACAGTGGAACAAGAGGAGATCACAGGACGACTGACATAGTTGTGTACACACTAATTAGGCACACTTGCACGACCACAATGGGCTTTTTTATAGCCTGCATGCACGAATCACACTCTCTCACACACACACACACACACACACACAAACAGGATGGGTATCAGGGTCGGGATCTCTGCCATGTTTGCTATGATACCCTCTTTGATCTGGGGTGAGAAGTTCTCTGCCCCTGCTAATAAAAAAAAAGAAACGAGACAGCCGGGTTTTTGAGAAGGTGGCAGCGTTTGTTGGAGTGTTTGACAGTCGCAGTGTGAACGGAGGATGCTGTGTTTTGTTCCGGCTCTGTATGAACAGGCGTTTTGTTTGCCAGATGACATTTAGACAATGGCTGCAGGACGGGTGGGAGGAGGGAGGGAGGGAGGGGGGGGGGGGTGTTGTCGGCGGCGGTCATATGAGCGACGTCTGAAGCTTTTGTGGACGGGTGAAGAACAGAGGGGTCAGCAGGTCAAGACCGAGTGACCTCTGCTGACACCGAGGCACAAAATAACACGAGAGGAACCAATCATTCCTCCGTGTTGGTTTTCCGCCTAATGCCTCGGGAACATTGTCTTGCCGTCAATCAGGCGTATTTCCATCAGTCACTGCTGTTGTGACCCTCACGAGACTCACTGGTGTCTACTCAAAATCAGTGTTTCTTCTTGTTCCTACAGTGTGCTGTTTGAATGATGTATGTGTTTTTACGTTCATCTGCTGAAAGTAAAAAGTTTCTCTGACCTCATTAAAAAAAATGATTTTTATTGGCAGGGCCTACAAGCATGATTTGTGACGTCACGTGAGATGCTGGCTGTAGCTTTCTATTTACCGTACAGACATCAGTCTTATAGCACATTTCCCCAAAATGTGAAACTATGAAACTATTCCTTTTATTTTTTTCATCATGTGGTCTAATCCCAACTTCTTCTTTTTTCTTTTTTTTTACAGCTGTGTGTGCGCACAGGAGTTGGTCTCCGGCTGTGTGTGTTGAGTGACTTCCTGCAGGCTGTTTGTCCTCTTATCTCTGAACCAGAGTCTGATCACTCTGATAAACACACACAGTGTCATTACACACACACACACACACACACATTCAGGTAACTCCAATCAAGCCAGTTTTGTTGTGTTGCAGTTATTCGCCACAGGTGTTGACTCAGGTAGGACCGCCGCTGATATCAGCAAATGTGCTCCAGTCAGATCATCCAACACACACACACACACACACACACACACACACACACACACACACACAGAGGCTGAGCAATATAGGTGACGTGGCAGCAGACATGAGATTAGGTCTTGATTCGGTGCACATGGTGGTACCCGCGACTCTCAGCGCTCAGAGTGACTCAGCGTCTCAGTCGAAATGTTGATGCAGAGACAGAGATGAAGATGAAGATCTGAGCGGATTCACTCTGCTCTGATATCACCTCTTTGTTTGTTCAAGCACTACGTTTAAACACATCCTTTCGTGCGTGCAACCAAATGGGAAACTGTGACGAGACTCTGAAAATGTGTGCATATTTTTCACCCCTCCTTTGCGCGAGGCTGTTCGGAGCTACTGTGAACACTTTTGCCTCCCGACATGGTCGGACAGCGAGTAGTACAAACTTGTTCTTTTCTAACACAACCAGGCCCGGAATTTCAAAGTTCAAACACATGGGCAAAATGTTCACTTGTTCACTTTATTTCAGGGCTGAAAAGATTAGTCAATTTATCAATTTGTCAAACAATAGAAAAATAATCTGTTACTAGTCTTTTCAAACCAAAAAGGCTACACATTTAATCGTTCCCTGTACTGAAATGTGAGAATTTTGCTGCTTTTTCTTGTCCTTTATTTTAAGAAATTGAACATCGTTGCGGTTTAGACTGTTGGTCGGATAAAACAAGACATTTGAAGGCATCACCTCTGTAAAATGGTCACATTTTTTCCATCTGTCTGAAAACTTTTTCCCGCACACGTACCCACGTAAAGACCCCATCAAAAACCTCTCTTTTCCAGTAGAAATGCAACTGTTTTTCACTTGCTCTTACATCTCTCTTCATTCTTTCATTCTCCATAACGGAGAAAAGTTAAAGCCAGTCCATCGAGGGTACAGAGAGGCCATCGCAGAGCCCTAAACTTGGCCTTTATCCCCCCTGATTTAAACACCTCATCAAGCCGGCCTTACACCTCCCCCAGAAATAGACACTTTCTATAGATAGTAAATAAAATAAACAGTTATGTCTCCGTCTGCCTCCACTGCTGCCTGGCCGGAGAGAAGGTTTCTGGGCTATCAGCTGCTCCAGGGCAGCGGTTAAAGGGAATCACATGTTTGGCATGACATGAGAAAGCTCTGTCAGATGAGGAAAAACAAAGACATTGAGAAATAAGTGAGAGAAAAGAGGAATGACTGGTTGCACTGGTTGCCTTCCAGCCCAACTTCAACTGCAGCTCCGCAGGCTGGAAGTTAAAGGCTTCGTGAGGTAAAGAGAAACAGATCTTTATTGGAGGTTTTACTGAGTGTAAAATATTGGGTGTTGATAAGGCGCCGTGCGGTTGCGAGCCTGAGAAGAGAGCACAAAAGAAAAGAGCCTGGGTTTTATTTTGGGGGTTAGTTTCCCCATCAATTTCACTGGAGTCTCTAAAAGGCCCATTAAGGCGAGTTGAGGAGAACAGCGACAGAGGGCAACCTGACATCCATCACCTCCGCTGCTTCAGAGCCCGGCAACGCACACCCCAAAGAAAGCTAATGAAAGACGGTTGGTGGAGTGTTGTGTGTTGGTGCGCGCACAAGCAAAGCGCCTTCTTTTGTGTACAATCCTATCAATGTCACAAAGGTTACGCTCCCTCAAGATAACCCGCAGAGATTGCTGTGGGCTCCGGCTGATTTTTTTTCACTCCCCTCTTTTTGTGATTAGGTGTCAGCAGAATTTCCTTGGTGTGCAGACGATGGCTTTCATGTCGGGGGTTTCTCATGGTCTCCTGGCCTATCGAGCCGCCCATTCAAACACCATGCAAAGTAGCTGCGAAGCAAAGTACACAATGTCTGTTTGTAGTCTGGTCGCACAAGCATGAGTCCATATTTATCCAAGCACAATGACATCCACTCCTGGGCTTTCTGATGTCAGTCGGCAATACGGAAAGGCTATTTTCTTTTTCTTTCTTTCACAAACGCAAGTACCATAAAAGTTTAGAAACTTCTGAAGAGTCAAAACTGTAAAAGGTATTTTTGAGATATGGTAGTCACATAATTTGAGAAAGCTAAGTTTAAGATCCTGAAAAATATAATGATGATATGATAAAACGAGACACGATGAAGTCATGATCTCACCGTCTTTGTGCTCAAGATGCTCTGATTGAAAACATGTCTACATATTTTGGGAGGAGGAATGTAGCAGAAACACTTTGAGTAGGCACAGATGTGGCAGAACTGGCAGAGTGCTGTTTGGCAATGAGACAGAGTCTCTGGAAAAGGGATTTGTTCCTCAGCCACCACTTGGGTGGACTGTGGTTTGGTTGGTATGTACTTTCTTTTTACATAAGCTTGTCATTTAGTGCAGTAAACATCCTGAAAGGACCAGTGGCACTGCAGGGCCCGAAAAAATGGAAGGCACTCACTGGTCTGGTTTCAAGGGTTTTTTATTTACCTCTCACTAAATAAATAAAACACAAACTTACTTAAACTTACAGAATAAATAATTTTACGTTGCTTTGTTGTAAATAACATGAAAAAGTTACTACATAAATGATTGTGAAGTTCTGTCATTGTTTTAAATGGAATTTGAATGAATGTCTATGTTTAGTCATTTTTTTAATTTTGGCAAATTCTTGATTAATTGGGTTAGAGTACAATATGATAGCACTATCTGCAGAATATTAGATATAACAATGGTTATATCTCGTCCGCAATAAAGTTTAACCTGGCCCAACTTTCGCTGCAGTTCTGTCAGGAGTCATCTGCAAACATTGCGCTGACCAATCAAATCCAATAAAGCAAGTTAACAGTCCAGGCAGAATACCCTGTAAGATATAGCTTGTTTTAGCTTGTGTAGCTTTTTAATAAGACTTACATTTATAGTGATTATATATATATATATTTCAATATTTATTGGTACTTCGTTTTTTATTTAATATGTGCTGTTCTTATCTCTTAGTTGAGTGCAATTCTGCTGTCGGAAACGACAACAATGAAGCTCTGTTAAATCATGAACTACTGCTGCTATTTATCTCACAAACACTGCGAGGGATGAAAAAAGTTAGGGTTTGTTAACTTTGATAAGTTGTAAAATCATGCCTCAAAGCAGTATAAACAGCTCTACAATGTGCTAGTGTTTGATATACCTTCAAAATGTACTTCCTGGTTTGTTTTTACACCAGTGCAAGCTGCAGTATGGTATTTAATGCAGTTCCATTGTGGGCCTGAACACACCCTCTGCCATAGTATTGGTTGCATTCTGGATGAGGCCTGAAATGTAAATGTGAACGTGATTTACCATGGGAACTTCATGGCATTCTTCTTGTTTTGGAGGACTGTGAAAGGAACCGGACTAGAGCCAGCTGAAAAGAACAGTGAGGTCTAACAGCCAAGAAGCGGCTGCAGTGAAGCTAAATTGAGAACGCCATATAAATCTTGGCTTTTTAGAGAGCAACATCCCCACACACACACACACACACACATATGCAGATACCCACATGCACAGCAGCTTTGCAGTGACAACTGTTTACGGCTGATATGTTAATGGTTCAACCAAGGCCGGTTTAGTGCCAGTGTACCCACATCGGCCTCCGAAAAGCTCCGAATCTAATGAAGACGAGTTCGCAAAACTAATTTCCAAACTGAGCACAGAGGAGAAACACTGAAGGCTGTCCTGTAACCGAACACTGGACTGCCAGCTAGTCAGTGTGTGCGAGCATGTGTGAAATGTGTGCGTGCAGCATGTGCGAAAGAGAGAGAAGGAGGGAGGTGGGGGTAGACGGCGAGAGACAATAAGTGAGAGAGAAAGAAGGAGAGAGAGGAGTACAAGTGTCAAAGCCAAACAGCCATCCTAGCAATAATATGCACCTTGGGCAGCAATGTCAGAGGAAAATGGGGCGAGGAAGGAAGACTGTGGGTGAGTGTTAAGAGCAGCGCGGCAGTGAGCGGAACAGACTTAACTAGCGGTGGAGGAGGCGGCAGAGAGGGAGAGCAGCTCATCTCACCGCTGGAGGACTGTGGAGCAGTGGGTGTCGAGGAGGTGAGAGAGCCAGAGGCTGATGTGGGGATGGAGGAAGCTGGAGGGGGGGGCATGAAAAGGGGATTTCCTGGATCGTGATGTCACAGGGTGGAGGTCTCGACTACAAAGCTGACCCCTGACTGCCCAGGCCTGCCTGATCCTTATCATGCCAGTGGTGCTACTACACTGATCCAGACGGACTCTCATCCAGTTTGAGCTGTAACTGAGCGGGTATTTGCTTGCTGGCTTTATTTACAATACAGGGGATACCTTTTTTAAACCAAACCTGTTACTGAGGTAACCCTAGTCATAAACCGACTAGAAAGACAAGCATGTAAGTCATTTTATGCAGCCCTAAATATGAGCAGCTGAGTGACAACCCGTGTTAGCCTCCTTGTTATAATTAGAGTCAGAGAGGTGTTTTCCATTTGGCAAAAAATAGCAGAAGTGTCACCAAACTCCATGGCCAAAATAAATGAATAAAATCCAAAGCTAACACTTAAACGCAGCACATGTCACTTAATGTGCATAAATGGATTCCCATAGCACACATCGGACGCACTGTACGGACAGAAGAAGTAGTCAATCTATAGTGGCTGAGCTGTGGGCCGTTGTTCAAGTTTATTTATCATTCTACAACACAGGGTTGTATAACGAGATTAGGTTTTTCTTTATGCCACTTACTAAATACAATAAATGAGTGAATAAATAACAAGTCGTACGGCCGCAAGTACTTCTGTATCTGTTGCCAGAGGGCAGCAGGGTGAACAGGCTGTGGCCAGGGTGGGTCAAACAGCTGCTTTGTTGTTGTTTTTTGGAGCACCGATGCTTGCGGACACCGGAAAATAGGAATAGCAACGTACCATGACGCATCGATGTCTGTAGGCCCGCATTAGCATGCATCAAGACACTGGACTTACAAACAGAACAGTGCCGCGGGCGTTTTTTTTAAACGTCAGATGTCGCCAATGTATGTTACCCTCAATACAGCTGCTAATTAAAAATGAGCCATATGTCCAATGCATCTTGTTTGTGTCTGGTTTAAGTAGTTAGCAAGTAGCTACACATATTTAACAAGTTAAATATGGCTAATAAATACCATATTCATGGCGTGACTACTGGTGTGAATAACAGACCGTTATTTTTCTGCCAACATAGTGAGAATGCAGCATTAACAAAGTGGAATCCAACATTCAATCTAAGAACAGGCCCAGGTACTTTTTGGGGCTCATTAAATAGTTTAATGATCTTATACACCCATCATTAACATATTTGTGTGTTTAGTTCATTGGGCCAGCAGATGTGTTTGTTAGAAACTTTAAGCCCGAGGTAATGACCAAACGCAAAGCTGTGAAACTCTGCTGCCACTTGTTTATTTATTTCCAAATCTGGGTTTTCCCTTCATGCTCCGGCTCAGTCAGCACATGCTAACTGTAGGCCAAGGCCAAACACCCGCAGGGAGCGACCCTGTCCTCGACACCGCTGCCTAACACATCATGTGGCTTCTTTCTGCCTTCCACTTAACCCTCACCACACACACAAATATGCTTCCCACTGCCCAAAGACACAAAATATGCCGAGACCAAATAAACATGCCTGGCTGTTGAGGAAATGCGAATAAATGCTGAAATGCAGGACAAGAATTGTCCAAACGTTAAAGCCAGGCAGGCTGAAGCGATGCTGGCGATGCACCAACGCACACACACACACACACACACTCACACACACACACTCAGGTCTGCAGCAGAGCGAGGTGTCAGAGCCCGTTAGAGGCCTTTGGCTGGACGCAGCTCCAGAACAAGCTGGACAAAAGCGTTGCCTGTCTCCCCTCATTAAGTGATTTAAGATCCCGTGTTCCCCCGACTCCTTTCATCGCCGTCCAAAGTGAACACACTCAAAAAAGCCCAACAAGACTGCCAGGACCTGCTGACATGAATGGGGTGAAGAGGGGCAGGAAAGCCAAGTTCATGGCGGAGGACCAGGGTCTAAAGCTGAGCTACGCTAGCCATGCCTATTAGCCTCCACGCAGATGGAAGGGGGGACATCTAGCTTGAATAAACCGGGGTACGGTAAACAGCAGCCACTTAATCCATTAACAGTTCTTCCTCCACAGAAGAAGCAACGGTTTCCCATGAAGGTTTAGTTTAGCAGAAATGTGCCGTTTCCACATTCCTGGCTAACAAGGCAGCACTATCTGGGGAGGTGGGAGACGACGGAAAGACGGAGGAGCTGGATGGAACATCGGAGCCGCATCCAAAATCAACCTCATGAGAGCGCCGGTTTGGTTGAGTCGTGTCATAATTATGAGTGATTAAAGCAGACTATCATATATCACACAGTTACCAGGATTTGCTATGAAAACTCCATTTTACTGCCTGTGGTGCGGGTTGGGTCTGGATTTGTCAGCAGTGTTGGAATGTACCAAAGGTTTTAGCAGCTGTTGTAAAAGATCTCAATCTTTGCAAACCATGTGGTATATCATTGTTTGGTTTAAACAAATGAAAAAAATCAAGCTGTTGTTTCATGAACTTGTATTTTACTGACCCCTAAAAGTCTTGGTTTGTCAAAACGAGTACAAAAAAACTTTCTATCTTTCTCTTTCTAGAAATTAATAATAGCTGTTTGAAGAAAGAAATGAATCAAAGGATTATGGGGAAGGAAAAAAAAGTCTTGTTTTGTTAATTTAGGTCGAAAAATCTTGTTGGTTCCAGACTTTTCTGGAAGTGAGTATTAGTAGCTTGACACAAGTCAGTAAAACTTAGAAGGGCAATGAACTCTGTAGTATTTTTGACCCCTAAAAGTCTTGTTTTGTGAAAACAAGTGAAAAAAATCTTTATCTGTGAAGAATCTTCTAGAAATGAATGTATGCTTCTAGAAACAGGACCGAAAAAGGCTGTTTTCTATCAAAGGATTTTACAGCTAATGCAATAAATCTCCATCTTATCTAGTTCATTTTGTATTTTAGGCTCGAAAAGTCTTTTTTTGTTAAAACAGATAAAAAAAGTCTTTGTTTCAAGAATTCTATAGAAATAAGTTTCAGTATCTTGAAATAAGGAAGTAAAACCTAAGGGGCAATGAACCAAAGGATTCTGCTTCTTTTTTTTTTTTCATTACTGACAGCTACAAGTCTTGTTTTATCAGAACAAGCACAAAAATTCTTGATGTTTCAAAAATGTTCTAGAAATGAATGTATGCTTCTAGAAACAAGACAGAATAAAGCTGTTACAAGACACAACGTATCAAAGGATTGCAGCTACTGCCAAACAAATCTCCATCTTATCAGGCCCAAAAAGCTTGTTTTGGTAAAATAAGTGAACTTAGTATCAGTATCTCAAAATCTGCTGCACTAGATTAAAGGAAAATGATACTCATATAAAGCAAATTCAGCTGATTCGTACTTGAAACCAATTGAAACCTATATACTTTTTTACCTTATTTGAACAAGAGATTTTATTGTAATAGATCAGAATAGAACAGTCACTTGATGAGATGGAGAATTTTGCATCTGTGTGTGTGTGTACACACACACACACACACATAAACATACCACACACAGCTTCAATCAACACCTGAAAGGCAGCAGGCTCTTCTGGGTCATTATGTCATCTGTTAGCGTTCGGATTGAAGCTTTGAGAACGCCTCCTCAGATCCACCACCGTGCATGATCTGCACTTAAGTAAACCACTTTCTACTGCAGCTTTGATGAACACAGATGCATTTGATGTTGGTCAACTCTTTTGAGAGATGTGACTAGCAGAGGCGAGCCCCTCACTGAGCTGACGTCAAGAAACCTATAATTCAGACTTGTCTGAGACTGAACAGCTCTGCATCAGAGACACGGTGGCGTGGAAGAAATCTTCAACATCTCCGTTAAAAGAAAGAGCCTAATTGGAGAGTGAGTGTGGTCTGGAGTGGACAGTATACAGAGAATGCAGAAAATGCACTATTTGGATGTGGAAAAAGATCCTCTGAGCAGCCAAGGTCCAATTAGTGTGGTATACGATGTGGGATCCAAACATTTGTTTACAAGAGGCTGTTTTTTTCCCCGGCTCTCTCTCTCAGGGACGGGGAACCCTGGTCGGATTCCACGGCAGCTCCACAACAGAGTGGGTGTGGCTACACCGCACAAACCTCGGGGCCTTTTGACATTACACTGCGCGACCATGAGGTCAGAGGAAGGCTCTTTCTTCCAAGGCACAAAGGAGTGATTTTTCACTCGCCCCGTGAGAACAGCGACGAATAATGAACTCTCGGGCCCCTGGTATCACGTTCGGTTTCACACGCGTCAACTCCATTCTGGAGCGGAACAAAAGGGCAGTAGGAGAAACATTTGTGGGGAGGGAACAGCGTGCCCAGGGCATGCCATGCGGGGTGAGTCAGATGCATTTTAAGGCATTTTTACGGCGATGTTACTCATGAGATAAGGAGGAAATTGTTTCTTTCTGACATACAGAGAAATGTGCGTAGGCTTTACCACGCAGACATATGCAGATATATGTAAAGGCGCCGTTGAACATGCAACTTCTGGCAGCAATACGGTATGAACAAAGTCGCACAAGCTAGTAGCATTTGTCCAAACGTCGCTCTAAGGAAATATCTGGATCCTGACTGTGACTTTTACGCTCTGCCAGAGGGGGCTTTAGAATCACCGCATAGAAGACGAGTCTCAATTAATATCGTAAGCAAGTCTAGCCTCGAACCGATTCATCTAGAAAAAGAAACAAAAAGGGAACACATGGCTAAAACGTACGGCTCTTCTTTTGTGTTTTCTTTATTAATTTTCCACCAAAGAATACACAGATTTTTTTAATCCGAACAGATCAGGTTTGATTGATTTCACCTCAGACTTTACATTATGTCCCCACACACACAAATGTTATGCCCACTGCATCAATAAGACACTGTTTACACGTCTGCAGGGTTCCGAATATGCTTCATGTTGGAGGGATTTAAAATGTATCAATAACTTCACGGATTTCTCTTAAAAAATAAAGGCACACAAACGAGCTCAATAAAGGGTGAATATAAAGGACACAACAGTTATCGACCAACTGAAAGCGCGAAGCAAACGTTGGGGCAACCAGACTGCGGCGATTCGAGCCAGTGTGGCACCGTTTCAGCTTTCTTTACCCAGCAGGACCAGCTGTTGGTAACATGTTAGACTGCTGCAGTAAATGTGGAGGAAAACAGGACCAACAAGGTTACAGCGGCAAGATCATAGGTTAGATGTACCGTCATGCACACAGTTCAGTCCTGTGACATCAATCACCTGGCACACCTGGTTATTTATTAGCTGCTGTTTCCTCCACCTGCTCTCGTTGAGGGTTCTGAAGTAAAACTGAAAGACAAAAAACAGGAAACGCCTCTGCCTGTTTATGGAGCAACTCTCTGCTTTTATACTTGAGTAATATAATATGAGTGGATTTTTGGCACGTTTGTATTCCTTGTGCGGTAGGGCTGCAACTAACCATTATTGATTAGTTGTTTGAAGCCCGAAGTGACTTCTTCAAATGTCTTGTTGGTCCACAACTCAAAGATATTGAATTTATTTTTATAGAGAACTGAAGAAAGCAGAAAATGTTCACATTTGAGACGCTGGAATTGACTCAAAATGATCAATTATCAAAATAGTTTGCGATTTAATAGTTGACTAATCGATAAAGGACTAATCGTTGCAGCACCGTTTGTTGCTTTCAGTATCTAGGTGAAACACTAAACACGCTTTAGCCTCCTCATGGAATCATTTCCTTCAGTTTTGGTTCCTTTTGGTCGTTTGCAGCAAATCTTCAAACCTATTCCCAGCTGAGACATTTATTACAGACAAAAGAGAGTGCAGATTACCTGCTCACTCAGATTGTGTAAAAATGACAAATATCCTCCTAGATACACATTTAATCAGCGGGGCAGGAATTTATTGTGAGGCGACTTGGACTAAAACCTGCGACTTTCCACTTATAAGACTCTATAACAGCACCCAGCAGCCCCGCTCTGTGTCATCTGCTCTGCTAAACTATAAAGCATTTGGGAAAGGCCAGACGGATTAGGCTGCAGTTACTCTGACATGAAAAGCTGCACTTAATTCAAAAGCTCTCATGGCTGATTAATCACAAATTATGATCAAACAACTGACTTACAGGATAAACATATGACACCATGCTCGCAAGTCTGCGTCTGCATCTGTGTGTGTTTGCCTGCGTGTGCAGGCATGTGTGTCCTGTGTGTGTGTGTATTAAAGTATGTGTGCTTGCGATCACACCGTCTCCCCCAAAGTCTGCAGACTCATTTTCCACAGCAGATTAAATTTGTGTCTGCACCCACAGAGCACACCGCCAAATTAAAGTCACCAATACGCTGACATTCATCTGTGCAGCATGTGAACCTTTTTATGTTTGGGATTGCAATGATTTTCCTCAAAAGAAGATCTATAAAAAAATGGTTCAAAACAGGTCCAAATTCTGAGGAAGGACTCGAAACATTTATGTTGCCTGAAGGCTGATGGAGCACTCCACTGCTGTCTGTTGTATGTTGCACACATGGAGGAAGTGACTTCACCTCAAAAACCTGGCAGAGAGTGAAGGAGTCAGCTGAGTGGTCCGGGGTGATTTTTTCTTTTAGGGGGTAGAATAAAGCGCTGAAGTCTGAGAAGCTTTAATCGCCCTACTCATAACTGATAGCAGGAGCAGCAGGACTCAGCAGCTGGATGAAAAACATCTGGATGCCAGCGTTAGCAGAGCTGAATCCAGAGCCAGCAAGGAGACTGCTTTTGGGGTTCTCTGTTAATTCTTTGTCATTGAGTCAATATTTCAAGATAATAATATGAAAGATAGACTTCTTCACTTTGTTGTAGCATACAGGCTTGGCAGACATTTTGTAACTCGGGGGCACTACAACACAATTTTGGGATTATAACAGGCATTTTGGTTTACTACAGTACATGGGAGTCTATGCTGCTGTAACAGATTTAGGTTAGATACCGATCATAAATAACAACTTTCCGGTCCCTACAACATTTTTTTATTATAACTAACACAATTATAACAAATACATTTTAAAATGTACTTTATATTTGGGGAATTTGTGGTGCTATAACGAATTAGGTAGGGAGCACAAATACTTTGGGACACTGCACCAACTGTTGGGGATTTATTTATTTGATCAGGACAAGAATGAATTTTTGGATTTGGACACTGTAAAAAATCACAAATAACTAATTTTGGTGGCATTAGACCAGATTTTGGGACAGACATTTTGAAGCCATGTAACACATTTGGTGGTTATAACAAATACATGCTGGAATCTGGGGTGACACATTTTTGGGACACTACACTATATTCTGCCGATTTGCATGCACTATAACATATTTTTGAGGTTTTATGTGCCATATAACACATTTTGCAATTATGACAAACTATAGGGCAGCTACACCAAATGATGGAATTCTGACATTATAACACATTTATGGATTGGATTCATTGTAACGTATTTTAGGATTATTTGGGAACGTCTTATGGGCTCTATAACAAATGTGTTGCCTATAACAGTTTTTGTTGTTACTGCAACATGTTTTGGAGTTTTAGGAATACCCCAAAAACAGAACTTTGGGAGCATTACACAAAATTTGTAAGTAGTGAGACTGGTATTTTGTAATTTGGGCAGCACATTTTGGGGACTATGCAAAACCTTTGGTATTAAAAGCAGCCTTGGGCGCACAATACAACAGTAATAGAAGAACAGAGAGTATAATTTATACTATGTACTGTAGAACAGGTATAGTTCAAGTTTAAACAGGTGGACTTTTTACTCAGAGTGACTTTAATGGTCATAATTTTAAGCTAAATGTCGGGAGGAAAGAGAAAGATGAGGTTCACTGGAAGAGATAATGAGCAGGAAAGAAGCAGAAAGAGAGAAAGCAAACAGCTCAATGTAACCTTCTAACATTTATACTATTGTGACTGTGTGTGTGTGTGTGTGTGTGTGTGTCCTTGCCACAATGAATACAGACCATACAGATAGTGATTTATTCAGATAGTTGTTGGCATTTGAATTTACATCCCCCAGAAAGCAGCAGGCTGCTGCAGCATGGATTCAGCATGCTGCATTAAGAGCTTTGCTCCCTCCAGGCAACAGGAATTCTGGGTTATTTCTACCCTGGTGTATCTGGCACAGTTTTGGTTATCTATGCTCAACGGGCCAATGAAATCACAGCTGCTCCATGGCTCATTGGCTGCTGCGGGGTAATGGGTTAATCCTGATTGGTGACTTTCTAAGAGGACACACCCCTGTTTGTTGAGGGGGGGTTGGAACAAATTTGCATATTTATCCATTTTCACTGTAGTGTGAAGGATTTGTAACCTAATTTTTGAACATTTTAGGCTCCAAATGACAAAGACGGGATATCACCAAATGTAAAAGAGACCTCTCGGCTGGTGATTCAGCCCCCAGAGTTGCTCATCAAACTCTTGATTCAACGCGGGAATAATTATTAAAACCATTTTAACATCTGAACACAAACTTTAAACCCACGCAGAGTCTTCGCTATACTTTGAAATAATGAGAAAGTAATGTGATTTCTGATTGTAAAAGTCAAGACGTGTATCTCAAACAGTGGTGCTGCACCATAGCACCATATCCCCCACTACACTGCTGGGTTGCTGGGCAAAATTTAGAACGGGCCTGCCTCCATACAGGAGTGGCTTGGTGGATGGTAAATGTGTGTGACGTGTTAGCCGGCGTGTTTCTTCTAACCCCCCTGTGTATCGCGTGTCTAGACCTCACCAGCACTACTTCTGGAAAGGACCATGTGACCCAGAGGAGCAGTCACAGGACTTCAACATCCACACTCAAGGCCCTTTTTTTTTTCTTCCAGTTCTTCGATCAATTCTTGCCTTTTATTCCAGCCTATAATCAGGTTCAAATAAGTGAAACTGAGGGAAAGTGACAGAAGTGGAACCTGGCGCCAGCGACACATGGCTGCATCAAAGCGAGGTTCAACCCGGCAAATGCCAGTTCGCTTTTAAAAGAGTTTTTTTCAGTTATTTAGGTTAAACACCAGTCATAAGACTTCGTATCAGATTAATTTTCAAAACTGTGGCAACAACTACGCAGAAATTTTATAAAAAACGTATTGAAATGAATAAATGAAATTACAACGAAAGTGAAATCAATACATTTACTGTTACTACTACTATTATTTTATTTTGAAAGGTTTTTTCTATATGTGAAAATGCTGTTGAATTAATACCTTTGTACTTTTTAACACATTATTCAAGATTTAACTGTAATATCATATTACACTCTGGAAAATACTACATATTCTTGCAAATGCATGTATGCATATATAAAGTATACATATACAAAAATAATATCATATTTGTACTGTAGATTACTATATTATGTGACAAATAAAAACAATAATTATGGGTGTATTTTTTTGTAATGCAAAATAAAAGTATGGTCTAAAATTAAGTGAAAAATTAAATGAAATTAAAAAATTGAAAAAGAAAATCAACAAATTCTATTCTTCTATTTTTCAATTAAATAAAATGAAAATATATTAGTATTTTATTTATTTAAAATGTTTAGTCACTATGAATTGAAATAATATTGTGTATAAGCCATGCCAAATGAATAATAATAGAATATCTATGTAGATGAATTGAAAGATAATCTGATTATACTGATAAAAAGCTTACTTTAGGGGGATTCACTGAACATAACTGATTTAAAGTTCAAATATAAATTAAAATAAATTCTTCTTGCATTTGAATGTGTTCTCCCTGTGATGTAGATATTATAACACCATAAAATCACACTGTATAACCAATAAATTCATTCCAAAGCCTCACGCTGCAGTTCAAAAATTAAATAAAAGTAAAGAAAAAAAATAATTAGTGAACTTTTGGTGACCAGGCTTTTGCTACTTAGAAAAGTCCACTAAAACTTAATAGTCACCTCCATCCAGAGACAGAAATATGAGCAGTGAGCCATAAAGACTTCTGATGGAAACCTAAGCAGCCGGCACACTCAGGAAACAAATAAAACATCTTTATGAGCGGGTTTTTATGATCTTAATAGGCACAGTCCCGGTCCAGTGGCCTCTAAGTGCTCTGCTGGACAGGTCTGTGTTTCAGAGCCGACTTCAGAGCCCGGCTACTGTCTGCACCGCCACACACCAAACTCTGCACAACTTAACTGTCTTCATTATGCTGCCTGGTGGATAATTAAAGGAACACTTTCACTGCCCGTGAAATTACAATAAATTCCTATTAGCCGGCTCCAATGTGCATTTTGCATATTAGGACAGAATATAAACTTAATTGATACACAACAAACACTATATGGGAGTCATATGGTCTGTGTAATAAGAGACAAACTGTCGTTTTTCAGCACTTGAGGGTGTGGTGATCACGGTGCAAGAAACTCCACAATTTACATTTTACGGACTTCCAGAGCCATTATTTCTTAAAAACAAGGGGAAATAATCTGTTGATGAGGGGAAATATTTCACTTTCCAGCATGTTTTAAGCATTTTCTAGATTATAAAGTAATTTTCTTGACTTTTCTTAGCTTCTGTGCTTTTTATAATACTCTGTAATAATTACAAGATTCTTTTTTTTATATAGAACATTGCTAAATTTTAGTTTAGTTTTAAGTGCTCCCATCTCACCACCACTGGCAGATTTTCTTATTGTTTTTAGGATACTGAAGATTCAGTATGAGATTAAATGACTAATTAAAGTGGTTGTTTGTTTATGTTTTTTATTATTATTTCTACTCTGTGTTTTAAGTTCTAACAAATTATTACTGCGTAAAATACTGACTAAATGAGATTTATTTGGTGCATTAAATCATAAATTCTTACATAAAGTACTGAATTTTATCTTTGTTCATTTAAATTTTATAAAGTTGTTTTTGGTTAATTTTAATTTTCTTTTAGTTCTTTCAACTTATCTCCTTATTCTCAGGAAAAATCATTCACATGTTTACATTTTTTGCAGTGATTTAATATTTTTCTGACATTTAATCAGAGTGAAACTTTGGGGGCTGAAAACCCGTCTCTAATTTTTATTTGCTCCCTCAGAGTTTGTCAGTCTCTTTGAAGCGGGACGGGACAGGTTATCTGACCTTGTCCCTTTTGTCAAACAGACAATACAGGCTTGTTGGGCCATTAGTTTGTCTTTGTAGGTGCTCGTCTAGGTGTGATATCCACCCTGTCACTGCTGATACCGCAAAGTCGACCTCAGAATCCACTAAAGGAAAACAAAGGAAAGCCTTCTGAGGCCAGAAACACCCCGAGGTGGTTTACAACATTCCTTTCCAGTCGAAGCGGAATCTCCAGTAAAATGCAATTATCTCAATTATACATCAGAATCAACTTGAGGCTTTAATTCCACAAATAAGAGAGAACAGAAGCCGACAAGAGCTCTGAGAAGCACTGATAAGCGGAGAGTCCCCGATTCATGAGAACGTAGTACTCCGCTCAAGTGGAGGCGTCTGATTGGCGGGGAAGAGGAGGGCTGCGATTGGCTGGGGCTGACATATTCTGTGTCGACTCAGCGCTGGGACCTGTTACGCCAGATGCCCTCCTCTCGTCCCCTGCAATGTTTGCAGCCCCACGCACGCGATCCCTCGCTCCGCTTGGCTGCACCCTCTCATCGCATTACTTCTGCTATTCTAACTCCTCCATCAATTATGCACTAGAATAACTCAGGGCCCTGATGGAGCCAAGACATAAAAGGGGATCATCAGCAGCGAGCGCTCCCAGCGTCTGCCCGCGTGTTCCCACCGTGCTGCTGCTGCAACCAGTGATATGAGCGCCAATGTAGCGGTTCATATAGGGCAGCAGTGATGGCACACACACCAACGGGCTTGTGCATAAACAAACACATCACAGCTTGTACGCTCATCATTGTGTTAGTAGGTCAATCAACCTCGCTGCAAAAAGGCTAACTCATCAAAGTCATAAAACCCTATTCTAGGATCAGAACATCTTATCCAAGATACACAGTGAAGTCATGTAACATTTGCATTAGATTATTGATTAGATGATTATATTGTTTGAGGGTAATTGGGGTTGATTTGTGATTGATTTGTTCACAAGAAACAAAGTATAAACTGTTGTCGCGCTCATAGCTCCAACATCTGTCAAGAGGAAACAAGATGGATTTACTTATTTCAAGAATCTCAAAGCTTGGCAAGACAAAACCATCACAGCGGTTGTCTTATTAACTTCTGAACAGAGCTGAATTAACACAATTGAGACTGAAACAATGTCGTTTCCAGAGCCTTTTTCATGAATTTGTGAAGATTTGTTGCTCACATCCGAGTCTTTTTGACATTTTAAGATCAGACAGGGTTTTACAGTGTCCTGATTTTTGTGATAGTTTCAAGAAATCTTGTCATTTAGTCAATTTCTCAGCCTCACTTGCAGAATTTTTTGTTTAATACTAGCAAGTGTTTGTAGAAAAACTAAATATTTGCCTGCCCCCATATCGATCAACATGCACAGATAATGTAAAGTGCATTAGGATGATCCTTTTAATCTTCTGTAAAATCCTATTATTTCCTGTTATAAAAGAGTCCTAAAACCCCAAATTTTATTCAAACAAGTGAAAACTGCCAGCAAAGAAAGAAAACTTAAACTTTTTCGCCATAGAAATCAATAAGAATTTTACCAATTTCTAAAAAAAAGAAAAGAAAGAAAAAGACATGATAATAGAAACCCTTCAAAAAAACAGATATGCATTTATAACAGTCAGAACCATTTTAACGTCACTCATAAATTCTTTCACGTTTTAGGAAAATCAGACCTGAAGAACTTCAGAAAGGACTTCTTTTACAGATATGAATGACTTCATGAGAAGCAGACTCTTTTTTTTGCAGCAGTTGAGTGCCGGATCAGAAAAGATCAGAAAAATGCTCAAGTGACATCCCAGGATTCGTAACCTACTTTTGTTCCTTGAATCAAAATGGAGTCGAATTTGGAAAATGGCTGCCTGTGTTTCGTGCTCCGCCACACACCACAGAGAAAAGGCAAAGAGAAGCAGAAGTCAGCCACGTCTATGGAAAGTGTACAGATCTTGGCAGTCTGAGATTTCAATTAATGACCCTGCAGCTCAAGTTGTGCGATGATAAAATACCAAAAACAATTTAATCGCAGTCATTCATCAGCAAAGAAACACAGGCCAGGAAAGAAACTGTGAAAAAGAAAAAGCACAGCCGACATAATGTCGACCCCTCTATTAAAGTCATGGCGGTCCTGACCTGGATTTCTGCTGGTTGCGTGTGAAGGTTTGTCCAGGCTCTATCGTGAGATCACAAACGGCTTTTTTAATATTTCATGGGTCCCAAAGCACCAAGTATGCTGAAATCCAACAGGAGGAAACACTTTGGGTCTCAGCGGACCAGAGAGCCACACGAAAGGTCCCGCAAAGTCACACCAAGTTCATGAGACAACAAATGTTCTTCACACGCAGATAAATAACATTTGTCCTCTTAGTAATTTCCACCACGGGAGTCTGAAAACGGCAAAACAGGCAAAAACTTCTTCTCTGTTGTGGTACGAAAAACACAGCTCCAAACCATCATCAGATAAACGCTCATACCCCAATGATTACATGAGACATTTGAACTGGAGAAACAAAAGCAATTAGACAGCAGCAGTGTCTCCCACAAAAGCATATTTTGCCTCATCAGAGATGTTTTGGTTTGTCTCTGAGGTTGAAAGAAAAAGCTGGCGGCCGTACGCGGCGCGCAGAGTGCTCCATCGCTCTTGTGAATCACACATGATTCACAAACCTTGACTGGAAAAGTAATGTGCTCACACATCAGCTTTGTCTAATTTCTTCCAAGATACACAAAAAGCTAAAAGTCAGCAGCCATTTAAAATCAGGAAATATCGGCCTGATGAGGGGGCGCGCATACTTTTTGTTTCAGGCCTCCCTCCAAAGCCGCACTGACCCACATTTAGTTCCAGAAACATTTACTTGGAGGTTTGGCCCCTGCTGTCAGAATGATCACATTTGCTTTTTATCAAGCATATACTTCAGGCCAATTTACATCTCAGCTGTGATCGTATATGATTTCAGTCTACTGATGTGCCAATTGTCTCATTACCTCCATTTGTCTTAAACCAGAAGAGACAGCGAAGCCTTCGCCATGTAATAAAACTACTGACTTCACAGCTAACAAGTCAAAACCACACTGACAGCTTTAAATCCAAAATTAAGCTTTATAACCACTACAAGAGAATTATCCACTTGTCAGTAATCCAAACATGTAAGAGAAAACACTGCTGATTCTGTTCTCTTCCAGCTTTTGCTCAGTCCTGTTGAACCTACTCATCCTATTCTGAAGAATGGAGCACCTTTAAATTCTAATCTTCCTATTATAAAGTCCTTTTATAAAGTCCTTTATAAAGTTTATAATGACTCATATACCAGTGATTTAACTTTAGTCCAACTGGTTTCCAATTCAAATCAGCTCAGTTCAAGAATTTTCTACTGAGAAATAAAATACATAAAATAATTATAAAAATAACACGACTTTTGCACTAGAATCAAGAAAATGTCTCATGATTGTAGTAAATGCTTGAAACAACTCGAAAAAGAAAAGATTTTTGGACTGAATACTACACAAATAAATCTTGGTAAGATGGAGAATTGAAGCACATAGGACGGAACACGAGGAGCACATTCAGCAGCTGCAGGGCTCTCTGACAAACAGTCACTGTTGTCTTGGACTCTAGTTTACACAGCAAGTCTTGACAAACTGCATTTACTCATGTTTCATTATTTCTTGCTGTTGACAAAACTATAAAAAGGATGCTAAGATGGCCAAGCACCCACCCTGCTATCTTTGATACTGTGTGCTGCCCTACAAACAGCAGCTCTTGCCCAGTCTGTTAGCAGCTTAGTGGCTCTTTAGGACCTTTTTGGAAGCAGTTTTCAGAAGCTTTACTGCAGTCATTAGGAGCTAAGGCTGATTAATGTGAATGGTCAGGCAGGGTCTGGCTTTCTGAGGGAAGAACAGAGCGGGGTGAAGGGTCCCACAGGAAGTGTTTTGTGTCTCCACACAAAGGGAGGGCTGACCTCTTAAGCCCCTTAGAGCCTCTTTGCTAATACCCTCACCGGTGCCTACAAAGACACAGGGGATGCCATTTCACCACTCACATTTAAACAGCATACACAAGAAAAAAGCCCCACCAAGATTAAAACGGCAGAAAAGTGAACCTCTGTGCAGCGGAGTGAGACTGCGAGATTAGGCCTGAAGAGTCCCCCGCTAATCCATTGAGTGCCGCGCATATCAAACACAGGATGCCAAACTCACACAGTACCTGATCTGGACACAATGAATCTTATCAAGTCGTTATTGGCAACTGTTGAATTGTAAAAGTTTCATTTACTTAAACAAGTAAAAAAAAAAGAAAACTGCAAATAGAGTATTTCAACCTGTTCCGTGTCCACATACGTGTAGTGAATTCTCTAGATTCAACGGTCAGTTTCCCCATACTCTGTCGTATCCTCTTTATTGTTTATTGCTGTATTGCAAACAGGTTGAAATAATCAAACATACATATTTTCTTCAGGTTTTCTACACAAAGATGCTTCTAGCTACAAATGACCTTATTCTCTAACAAGATTTTTTTTCCAGAAACTGGTTGAAATAATTATACTGTGCAGGCAGATTCTTTTTTATTTTAAGCTTATTTTATTTTTTTAGATCAAGAGAACACCAGACAAATTGTATTCAAGCTGAAATTAGAAATTAGAATTAGATTTTTCTACTAATGAGTAGAATTTTCTAGATTCAAGAGTTTCTTCATTCCAGTGCAACAATTTATCCCTTATTCTGTCTTCCTTCAAGATACTGACAATTCTAGAAAATTCCTGTAACAAGTTGACTTCTGTTGGAAAGTGGCTTCACTGGCAGATATATTCACATATTTTAAACACAGTTTCTAAATTCAAGGGGAATTTTTCTTGATCTGTGGTTTTATTTTTTTCTTTCAGGATACTGACACTGAATTCTAAAACGTATTGTACGTTACCATGCTGCATGGGTATTTCCTAAATTTGAGTGTGATTTGTCTGTGATTGACCTTATTCTCAAGATACTGGCACTAAATTCTAAAAAAATCTTGAAACAACTTGACTTCTATTGGAATCTAGTTGAAGTAATCATGCTGCAGTGGCTGATTCTTTGCTCTCATTTTAAGAAAACAAGAATTTAGGAGCTCATCATTTGACAGTAAGGGTTTTTTAAGATGAAAATTCTTAACACAAAATAAACACAGCAACTTTCAGCACATTATTATAACCACAGTGCATTTGCCTTGCCAGAACTTGAGAGCTATCTTGCCGTAAACCAATAAACCATCCACACTTATTAGCAATCCTTCGTCACTAGTTCCTGTCAATCAGGCCCCGGCAGCCTGAGGGCCTCGCCTTATTAGTCACAGCGTAAAGGGAAGGCAGGGGCAGCTTCTCTCTGCAGGCAGGGTCATAGGGAGCATGAGGACTGACGGGCGTCTCCACATGACAACTGTTCCCCCTCCTGCAAGAAGCTTAGTATATGAAACTCACAGCTTAATTGACCTGAAGGTTCAGTCTTATTAAGTACATTCTGTAAGGTACAACTGATTAAAATACACCAAGAGGGGAGGAAACTGACATTATATGAGGAACTGAATAAGGGAGATTTCCTATCTGTGATGTGACGCTCTTTCATTTCATACGCTGAGAGCCTGAAGTGCTGTGAGGAGGCTTAATGCTTCAGCACTTTGTAATAAAATGGACGGTAAACCTCAGATAAGAAGCCTCTTATCCTCAGTTTATTGACAGTTTCTGAAGCCTCGCTGCAGGAAATCACATTCTGTCAGCGGCCTTTGATGTCTTTTGAGATTGACACTTCCTCAGGGTGGAAACACTGGTTCTGACCCCACCCCTGGACACTGCTCTCCTGTCGTAGCCTCTGGCCTCTAATGCGGAAGTTTCTCTCACCCCCGCGACTGTGTTGTCCCTCCTCTTATAATCCCCCACCTCAGATAACTTATGCACGCTCTCCACAACCACCTCTCCCGTCTCCTCCTTCTCCCAGTCTGTCTCCCCACACAGCTAAAAGCTGGCTATGGGCCGCTGAGTACGAGCGGAACAATAGTGGCCTTTCAGGCGTTCTGTGCCGGCGCTGGGAGAGGGCTGCGGTCCTGAGACCCAGTCAATATTTGGACGTGGTTGCCTTTTTGTGTCCGTTTTTAATCCAAGCGGAACCAAGCTGCAGGGAGCCGGGAAAAGGCTGAGAGGGGAAAGCAAGGGTAAACACAGGGAACAATGCAAACGGGGCAACTCACAATGCCACTGGGAAACTATCACAACATCAGCTCGCCACCAAGTGAAAAATGGAGTATTGTTTCTTTAAGTGGAGATTAAAAAGAGAGCAGTGTAAGAAAAGCAAATAGTGGAGGTCATTCTGCTATGAGAAGAAATGTGTGTCAAGTCGAGGAGCTTACTACCATTTTTGAGGTATTACCTCAACCAAAAACAATCAAGTAGGTCCAGAAACTTGGAAGGAAAAGAGCATTTGGATCATCAGAAAGGTCTTTTAAGTCAATAACCACGCTTATCTCAGACATAAAACCGGCCACTGAAGCGATTCTTTGATTGTCTTATGGAGAAATATGTTGCATCTGCTGGGGAAAGCTTTGGGTGGGTATTATCAGGGATTAAAGGAAACCCCTGGGGTGACAGTGCTCTCCCTGAACACTGGAATCCCTCTCTCCCCAGCTGTCAGGTCGTTAGTCCCACCCAATGAGGTTCTTTGATGACGAGGGGTATCAGTTTCCATGGCGTCCGAGACACAAACAGCTTGAGAGATTAGGGACGGAACTCGGCCCTGATTCTCTGTTGATCCCACCTATCAGCAACAAATAAACACCTTGGGTCGCGGCAACGCCTGCGTGCGGACCATATGGACCCGGGTGGGTTTTAATGAAGCAGCTAAATAGCTGGTGAGCAGGGAATTCACTAATAGCTCCTTGTCAGAGCAGCAGTAAATACCCCACTCATACACTTTACTCCATCACTGGTTACCGACACAGACGGCGAAGCTGACAAGGAACATCTGTGGCTCATTTTTCTTACATGAGCCTTTCCACCACAGTTTTTAATTTCTAGCTTTTGATTTCTTGTCTCCAGTGGGCTGCTTTTGTCTTGGTGCCACTTTCTAATAAAACATACTCACATACTTCAGGCAGTATGAGCTGCAACAAATGACTTTATTAACGTGTAATACACATGTTAATAATACTTTACCGGTTACACTTTATAAAGGGTAACTACTTCTACATTTATAATGGCTAATAATAGCCTTATAGATTAGCAACTAGCTAATGCCACCACAAACTCTGATCTACAAAGTAATTCTTAAATATTTATTAACCATGGGTTACAACTTCTTTATTCTGCTAATAGCGCCTTGTCAATATGGCAGGAGCTACAGTGAAACCGCAGTCATACATTATTCTTATCTCAGTATCTCAAACTGCGTATGTCTACTACATTTTTATTTTTCCACAAACTGAATTTTCTGTTTAGTTTTTCATATGTTTCTCACTATCTAATAAGTCATTAAGTCTGCAATTGTGAAAGTCACTTAGTTGTTAATAAATGGGTTTTGGTCCACATGTTCTGCAGCCCTTTTGCAGGAAGTGTGGGGGGGGGGGGGGGGGTGTCCGTTGGAGGAGTCTACTTTTTTACAACCTGGCAACATAAAAGCTGTCTCACTGATCTTTAAACATTAATAAATTACGATTTATAATCCCGTAGATACCGTTAACAATACTGATAACAGTATGAGAGGGACTTGTAGTGCTGCCACTACATATTACTCTTCATTACTCTTCTATGACAATATCTGAAACCACTCTGTGTCTAAAAGGAGTTGCAGTTTTTTCGCCACATATTCAACAGATTTTTTGTAAATTCCTACATTGTTTACAGTTTACAGGATTATATCCAAATTAGGAGCATTCCCTGACTTTCCAAGCCTGCATAGCAAATATGTACACATTTTACGCACATTACATCCCCTGACTAATGGACTGACTCTGAGTAGACCGAACAATGCAGAAGATGCAGCCTCTACACTCAGTGAATTACATTTGACTGATGAATACCACAATGGAACAATCTGAAGCTTTTTTTGGGTTGATCTGGTAAAACAACAACTAAGAGTCATTACATCAATTGTGCCTCGGCAGTTTCGCTCGAACAAGGCTCCCTGATACTGGAGTTTCATTTAATTTCATTAAGTAGCTTATACAAGCACAGCTACTCGCTGTCACTGTGGGAGCTTTTCAAACTCCAGGCGAAAGCTGAACCATCCTCAGGGCTGTAAATCCCTCCTCCACCGCTCAGAGTCCTGCTCATCTGAGCCTAATCAGCAACGAGCATCAGCACGGGAAGATGTTTCCCTGAGATGAAAGCATAGCGAAACATGGATGCATGTTTATCTAAATTACAAAAAGGCTCCTTTTAAAACAACAGAAAAACATGGAAATGTCATTGCATTTCCATTTTTCACGACTCACTTCCCATTTCAATTCCAGAGCTCCTGTAGGGGATTTCATGAATGGCTGAGTATGGACTGCTGCTCCGGATGCCATTTTTCCCCACTTTGGTCAAATATGTAGCAGAGAAGGCAGAGAGGGGGGTAGGAAAGCTCATCTGGAAGTTGGGACTGTGCCGCAGCAGGTTCCCAGGGCTCCAATACTGAGTATGGTTACATTAAACAGCAGGGATCTGGAGCCCACGAGCTTGTATGGAATACTGTTAGGTTCTGCTGCGGGTCAGGGGGGCCCCCAGGCTTTGAGCACGGCCCTCTCTTACATTATACAGCCGGGGTCAGGTTTAGATTAAAGTCATGAATGAGAAAAGGAGACAGTCATTTAGAGTTACTCATTTATTTAGCCCCCATTCTGCAGAGACAAAGCCCAGGCAGGGTGCCGTGCCGGGGCCGTCACCGGGCCCCATGGCCAGCGGTACTGCCCCGGTTTTGACCCTGACAACGGTCTCCTCTGTGCTGCTTAACCCGTAACTCGCCTGGTTACTACCAAGTGTGTGACCTCAGCATGTGTGGATCTCTCACAAGAGGGAGCACCACGCTGCGCCTTGGCCGCAGCTGAAATACCCCTGTGTACCCCCTCATTGTCTGCCCCAGCGTGGGCCGGGAGGGGGGCAGAGGGGGTGGAGGTGGGGGGGGACACTTGGACAGGGGAGCATGGCAACCAAGAAACCAGACTTGGGAACTGTTTGAAGGCCAAGAGAGAAAAAACAACCTGCAGCCTGTGAGTGGGACAGAATGCTGTTATCGGACTATCTGTCGGTTAGTGGAGCAGGAACTCCATCAGCCTTTGATGCTACCACCACATTTGCATTTGTATCATTAACATCTTGTCAGTTCAGCTCCTCTGAAGCCAAACAAACCAGTTTCTATTCCCTAAGCAAATGTTGATATGAATTTCTCTTCTCTTTTTTTGACTCATGCCGAAACTGTGACCTGCTAATACCAGACAGAGGTGAAAGTATTCCTGTCCAACTGAAACAAAGTGACACACATTCATTATATCAATATGTGCTTAAGTGCCAAGAGTGAGGCACTGAGTCACCAAGGGAGGTGCCCTAACACACACAGGAGGGAGTTTAGGAGAAGAATTGTCACTTTAGTATTTAAATTAGAAGAATCTGGGCTCATGTGAAAAGACTTTTTCTGCAGCTTTGTAATAATTAAAACCAGAGAGCGACAAAAAGTTTTCAGCTGCAGGTTTTTAGTCACCCAACGCAACAAAATATACTTTATCAACACTTTCTGAGCAAAGCAGCGTGTGACAACCACTGTGATAGTCACAGACACTGTGTTGATAATAAACAATTAATAAATCACAAGCTTGACAGAAACATCACCTAAGACTCATAAGATGGGTCTCCACTAGACACATAAATTAATTCTGTCAATTGTAATCGATGGCAGCAGACTGGAGGACACTCAGCACTATTTCAGCGCAGCAACTCAGCCGAATATATTTCTCCCAGCGCTTGTAACACTCCGCATGTATTTCATTTTCGGCCTGAATGTGGGGCAAACGCTGAACAAGAATGCGTAATAGCGCGTAATGGTGCGTAATAGCGGACAGCCTGTGTGAAAATGTCTTGTTGTTCCTCTGTCAGGTATGATTTATGCTGCTCAGTGTGCACAGTTGATTACAAAGATGATCCAGATATGGAGGATTATGAAACGGTAATCAGCACAACGATCCATCAATGAAGACAACAAATAAAAGGTTCTAGTCAAGCCTGAACCAAGCAAACACTCACATTTATCAATCGTGTGTGTGCCGAAGAAGAGTTCATAATGTTGGTAATTCAGAGCAAATGTTACACCATAAGAGGCATTGTTGCAAATTGATGTGGTAACATGTTTGTTTTTAAATTGTAAATATATAAAGCGATGTTTTGTTTTGCTTCTCTAAGTGGATTACTTTGCTTTTTAGCACTTGTGATGCTTCAAACGGACTGTACACGCAGTCACTCAACAAACTGTAAACCGGTTAGAGTGCAGATTCAACCGGGCAACGTCAAGGGTGACGGAGCCCCTGTGTGCCGGTGCGTCCCTGCGAGCGGGCAAGCGAGCGGGCGAGCGGGCTACTTACTTGGGGTTGGTCCGGTTCCAGTAGACGGCGTAGCGGTCGGACACCACCTTGGAAGCTGGGTCCTGGCCGTACACACACATCCCAATGATGAGGATGAGGAAGATGATCATTTCCACCTGCGGCATTCTGGCTCTGGAACTCCGACGAAGCCAAACGGGTAACAGTCCCTCCTCCGGTTCAGGTTTAAAGACTCTGATGGATGTGGCGGTGAAGTGTTGGGATGAGAGTCCACTTCACGCGTTTTATTCCCGCACAGCTGTAGCTCCCTCCTCGGGGTTTTTATTACAAAACTGAAGCTTAAACGTCTTTCTCTTCTTTTAAAACAGCGGTTTGTTGTTCAGTCTCAGTCAGATCTTACTTTGGACCAAACTAAATCCAATCTATTTCTGCCTGACACACGAACAATCTTCCTTCGACTCAACTCCGCTCCGCGCAGCCAACACTTTCTCCAACTCGCATTGAATTTCCCAGAGAGGAGGCAACGTTGCGTACGCAGTGGAAAATATAAAAAAAAAACAACAAACAGAGAATAAATGTTCCACACAGCAAAGAAGAGCAGAGACGTAGCTCCTTGTGCCGTCGCTCAGCTCTCTCCGGCTCAGGATCTCTCCTCCTGTTCGCTGTGAATCACCAAGAAGCCAGAAGAGAAGAAGACTCGCAACCAGCAGCTCCGGCTCCCGCAGCTGCCCGAGCGCTTCTGCCCTGCGGAACAGCAACGCACGCAGTAAATCAAACCTCTCCGCCGCGCGTAAACGCACACAGTCTCCGGGTTGAACGTCCCCCGACGAGCGCCACGAGCAGCGGTCTTATCAACGTGGAGGAAGCAAACCAAGTCAGCGGCGCTCCTCTGGCTCCTGCGGCCATGCTCTCCCGGACCAACCCCCCTTCCTCCAACCCCTCCACTCCCCCCTCCCCAATCTCTCTCTCTCTCTCTCTCGTCCTCCCTCCTACTGTGCCAGCCGCGGCACGCTGCAAGAAATGTTCGTCTTTTGCAGTTTGAGCGCTGAAACATAAAAGACTGTTGAATCTTCTGGAGCTCGTATTCTCACATTCAGTGTATGCAGGTGGTCTCATCAGCCCTGCTTTACCTCCACTTTCCCGTGTTCACCCGTTGCAGATCAGCCCACTGTTCACATTCACATGGGATTTTGCGCGCAGCCGCTGCAGCGCCGTTTGTTGTTGCGCGCATTTCTTGCAGCGTACAGTTTCACGGTTGCTCACAGCCTCATTGGATTGGATTTTGAATGACGGGCGTTTCGCTTACAAAAACAACGTCCCTCCTCCTTGGGGGTATCTGTGTTTCCCAGGCCGGCAGACAGTTCCCAGATCAGTTCATAAAGCTGCTGCACAACAAGCTCCTTTCACGGGATAAACTTCATTTTCTCTGAGTTGTCATGATCTCAGTCTGGAAGTTTCACTTTCCCACATTTGTCCAATTAAAATGCTATAAAGTAGCTCTTTTTCTAATGTGCCATAACCAAAGTTCAGCTGTTTTCAAAGCAAATGAACTCCGTTTAAGAATTTACTGACATTAATTATCTTGTCAGAAAATGCGCCTCTCTCACACTGTTTTGATCCAAGACAGTTCTTGAACTTGAAAAAATGTCTTGAGAGCAGTAAAAGTACCATAAGTATCTCAGCTGGCAGAGTTTTCGCTTGTTTGAGGGAAAACAAAATTTCCATTCTGCACTAAATGACCCGAGAAGAGACAGATTTTATTGGCAGATCCAAAGCAAAACTGCTTTCATTTCTTCTTGTTTACTGCTTCAGATTTTCTAGGCAGTTTTATTGGCCACACATTTATCTCTGAGCCTTTTTAAAACTTTGCCTCCCTCAGGTTTCAGGGCTGCAGACGCAGTGTGCTGTTTGGTTTGGGTGCATGACTCAGTGCGCCACGTAGTGGTGGTCATAGGGAAACCATGTGTACTGTCTGAGGATCCACAGGGTCTGCTTTAGAGGAATTCAATACACTGCTCATTAAAGAGGAGAGCATGTTTAACTGCTTCTCTGTTTGGGTGGGATTATTAAAAGTATTTAGGCTACATAAACATCACCAGGTGGGGTTTAGAGATTGTCCATCAGTGAGTCATTGCAGATACAGACAGACTTCAGCCTGGTAGCTGAACTAATCCTCCTCATAACAACAGTACCACTGAGGAACCCGTCCGAGGGCTGCTGGGCTCAATGTAAACTTTACATGAGACGCTGAACAGTCGCCGCCGCTCCCCAGACTGGGGCTTCTGTTCACAAACGGCCTGATTTATTCCACCTGAACAGGCTGAGAACTCCATCTTGCCTGGTTCAGAGTTGCTCCCCATCTGTTTAACCCCTGATGCCACAGTGTGTACCCTTAGTTCAAAACAATTTATCAGAGCACAAAAAGAAAGAGCTTTTATAGAAGCAACATGGGTTGATGTGGTAGAACTACTTTTTCAAATGATGAGGGTTTTTTATTTTACCAGGAGGTAAACTAGATGATAAGCTCCAAAATGAAGTGAAATAGAAAGAGCACTGGGTAGCTTTCACATCAAATGCTTTATATATCATATCAAATGCTTTATTGGCTGTGACTGAACGGCACAGTAGCTAAGTGGTTCACACTGCAGCCTCAGAGCAAGATAACCTCAGATAAAGTTTGAATCCAACAAGGAGCTTTATAGATCAAATATGCATGTATCTCCTCATGCTCCTGCTGCATGTCCGGCCCCTTTACCTGCTAGATGTTCGCTGAAGTGTCTATCTGCAGTTTTGTGCTGGGTGTGTGCTGTACAGTGGGTTTGTCAGAGCTTCATTATGAATAAAAAAATGATTCACAGAGCTTAAAAGAAACACAGAATGTGTTATGGTGAGAAACCTTGAAGGTAAAATTTTTTTCTTCACAATAAAAGCAGCTCAGAGCCTAAATGAGCCCAACAAAGTGAACCAGGATTTAACGGTTTCACAAAACCAGGTTAGAGCTGATGAGATCAGATTAAGTCAAGTCGGGTTTATTTCATGACTTTGAAGCACCGACCTGCGACATCAAGCACTCACAGTGAAGACAACTGATGTATAAAGACAAAACTGTGATGAGCAGCACATATTAAACATATAATATAAAAAGTAGTATAGTATATTATGTATATAGTATATTATAATATATATAGTGGCATATTATAATATAAAGAGTATTATGTTGTAATACAAAGAGTATTATAATATATAAAGTAGTATGTTATATTATAAGGAGTATTATAATATATAAAGTAGTATGTTATAATATAAAGAGTATTATAATATATAAAGTAGTATATTTTAATATAAAGAGAATTATATTAAAGCAAAACCACTGTAATTAACAACACAAAAGTCTTGCATGAGTAACATGAACATACTTTGTACAAGGACTGACAAAAATGTATACAAGTATCGAAGTTGATACAAGATGACGTTAAACAGCTTATGAAATGAGACCCCAGTCTGCTGATTTATTTTAAAACAAGAATTAACATAATCAGCATTTTGGCCTCCCTCCAGCCCACAACATGTTGTCAAAAATATAATATAATCCGTGATAAATAAAATATAAAATATGGCCGTAATATTAGTTTTTAAATGATTTTTCTTATCAATCAATATCAATTTAAACCACCCCTTCATATACAATTAAAATGAAAACACAGTTCTGTTTTAAAAAATGTATTATGCGTGGCTCCAGATAATGGCAAAGGTCAAAGGTGATAAACGATTGATATGAAGAGAGCATGTTTACTTGTTGTGGTTTGGCTGTGAACAACAAAGATGATATAAAGTAGTCGGGGGGGGGGTGTCATTTTCCAAGCTAACTTTGCTCAGACTTATTTTAACCTTCTTTATGAAACATCATTTACTGAAACCTGACTTGAGTGGCATCGCTGGTAAACTGTGGAGAACTTATAACTTCCCCTGAATCTGTGCACCCGCTGTACACCACGAACCCTCAAATCGCTGGTGAGCGAGGTGAACCCACAGCTCATGATCATCTTCCTGTGGGCTTTGTTTACAGTAAATCCGCCTCACACTGTGTTTGTTTGGGTGCCATGGTGAGGTCAGTGCGTGTGTGCATGCATGCACGCGTGTCCTGTAAATGCAGGGATGTGTCTACATGAACCTGCACAGTGTTTTGCGCGTGTGTGTGTATGTGTGTGTGAGCTCAAGTGCACACTTCTTTTGTGCATGTGCACGAGCGTGTGTGTGTGTGTGTGTGTGTGTACCCGTGTGTGCGTGTGTGTGTGTGTGTGTACCCGTGTGTGCGTGTGTGTGCCTGTGTGTGTGTGTGTGCATGCACATCAGACTGATCATCCACCTCACCCAGACTAATCCATGAGCTATAATCACCTCATCTCCCCAGCTAAAGTGCCTGTCCTGCTTCATTTACGCCTGATATACGTCTGTGTTCCCCAAGACAATGGAGTCATTATAAATTAGGGTCAGTGGGGCTGCCAGCACAACACACAGCAGTGCATCCTAATGTTTCTCATGGCCTCATGAGTCGACTGTCACATACAGGCAGGAATGAAATCTCTGTATGAAGTATATATCACAGACGTGCTCCACGGCGAGGAGAGTGAGGGCAGCGACGAGGCGACAAGTGCTGCAGATTGTTCTGATTTTTATTTATTTTTTTATTGTTTATGAATGCAATCTGTAATAACCCAGTGCCATCAAAGTGTCACTCAGTGTTTATGTGACACAGGCATTACAGCCCTGCAGTCCTCTTCCATTAGCAGCTCGTAAACAGACTGTAATCACGTTCGGCTCTGCAAAGAAAAATCCATTTCAATATTCCTATCTTGCACAGAGAAGTAAATAAATAGTTTCTTTTTTCTTAACACAAGTTAAATATCTGCTGTAACCACTTGAGTTCTTTATATTTTGTTGATTCATTTGTTAGTTTTGTCAAGATTTCATCACAGATCTTTTATAATAATAATAAACCTTTTTATATAGTACGTTTCTTCACAATGTTAAAAAGCGCTTTACAGAAAGAAGTAAAACCAGAAAACCAGATAAAATGAGAATAAAGCCAAAGAGCATGAGCACACACAAAGTAAATACCATAAAATAAATAAATAGGACTAAAAACAGTATAAATAAATATATCATATTATATATCAAACATTTTCAAAAGCTCTCACAAAGAAGACAGTCTTAAAAAAAGTTAGGGCCATAGAGAAAGTGTGGGGGCTCTAACAGAAAAAGCCTGATCATTCTTCTTCAACTTACATTTTATGAATAGTACGGAGGATGATTAGAGCCACAAGGCAAAAAAATATTATTGTTTCTTCCCCACAAAAGAAAAAGCAGTGTTTTTTTCATTAGGTTTGTTATAGGAGTTAGGACCTGGCTGGGCCTTGGCAACCTCCCTTTTCTTTCCTTTGTCTGTATGAGGGCTTGTAGACAGTTTTTTATATAATATAAATGGGCCAAAATGTAGCTGTACAATAAACACTTTTACAATAAGATTTTTGATCTTTGTTACTTTGACTTTTTGATTTAGATTTTTCTCTGAAATTGTATCCACAGTTCCACAGACAATTAGACAAGAAATAGGAAAAAACTGCCGGAAAGAGTCGAAAAGATGCAGGCAGCACACTGACATTCAAGCTAACATAACATTCTCTAATGCTTATTCATGTGGATGAAGCATTAGTCATAATGTTACTTTCAGTTGGCTTAATGTTGCCATTAGAAGGAATGAATTCCAGGATTAATGGCGTCAACCATCTTCCTCTAGGTGTTTGCTGGGGTCAGCAGTCTGTTGTATTACCGCACAGCAGAGTGACATTGGCTCTGAACTACAGACTGTGTGAACAAGTGAACTGCCTTTTCCGGTAACCTTGCGATAGATGAGAGCAAGATGGCGAAACCTGTAGCTTCAAATGCTTAGAAGAACTAAAAACGATAATAATAAAATACAATAAAATTTAATTGAGATAAACTAGACTAAAATGACTTTGTCTAAAGACTAAAACAAAATCAAGATTATTAAAAGTTGACTGCAACAAATACACATTTCTGTTAAGGTGTCAAAATAAACTCTGGACTTGAAGCCTGAGACAGGATGTGTTTACCACCAAATGTCGTCAGATCTCTGGTGTCAAAGTCCTGCCTTTTATAAACCCACCACTTCCACTTCACTGGCAATGTATTTTCCAATGAACTATATCAATAAGCGTCTATTAGTTGATATTAGCACTTGTTTTTTATAGGTCCTGAAGTGTCAAACACCTAGTGAGCAAAGCAAAGTGTTGATTCATTATCACTTCCTTCAGATTCAGAATAACTGCATTAATCCTATTCACATGTGTTAAATTAACACATTTTAGTATGCAGCCATAATGTGCGTCTCTGTACCTCAGCTGCTAAATATTGATCTCTGAATAAATTTATAACATTAGTGGAAGATTATTGATAGTGCTATGTAGAACAGTTTCTCACATCATATCCTGTACAAAGAGACAGTGATACTTATAGTGGCATTACCATGAATTTATATTTTCATCTAATGAGAAGGAAACTGACAGCACACCTACCTGGTTATTTTTGGGGAATTAAATATTGGTTAAATGTCAAGGATAAAGTAAGGTTACAACAAGTTTCTACAGGCCGGAGTTTCTGATGCATATCAGATGTGAACATTGCAATAATTTTCCTACAACTGTAATGTGGAAGATCAGGATGGGCTGCTATTTCAATTTTCCATTTAAAACTAACCAAGGCTTGCTGTCTGCATTGCAGATTAATGCCTGGTACTGGTTATGGTCACATAACATTCTGCAAGCCCCTCTCTGCTAGTTTTCAAAAGGTTTTTAGAAAAAACGAAACATTCAGCCATTGTTATTGGAAATAAACTGTGCGTTAGATAGAGATTGATCTTGACAGTCATGTACTTCCCCTTCTCTTCTTCTCCCACTGTCCATTTGATTTCCTTTTACTTTCACCTCTTTTCTCTTTCCCTCATTTTCAGACTGCTTGTAATGCTATCGCCATCTCCTCATGGAAAAGTAAATGTTTATCTCTCCCCCAAGGGAGCGGTTTATTCCTCTGTCTCTCCTTCTTCATCACTCTGTCTAAAACTCCAGTGTGAACCTTCCCAGCTGGCCTTGCGTGCAGCCCCTTACAGGACGTAGATGTTGAGGTTAGAAGAAGAATAGCCCTCTAATAAAAGATTTGGCCTGGTGAAAAATATACAAATTAAGGTGAAATAAGAGTTGAAAGAGGAGGGGTGTGAGGAAGATGCACGATGACAGACTGAGTTAGACCCAGAAAGACGTGGGAGGTCTGAGTTATTCCTGTCGAATCTGCACTTGTAGGTCTGTGTGTGGCACCTGGTTGAACTCTTTTTGTATACATGACCTCTGCAAACACAAATACACAAATTCACACTTGCACACAAAAGCCTGAGAGTGTGTGTATGCTCACACAAAGACACACACACACACACACACACACACACACAGCTCAAATGTTATTATGAAGAAAAAACTTCTCTCTATCGATGTTTTCATAGTGATGTTCCCCTGCATGTAGGTAAGTAATGTCTGTGACCCGTGGAGCCTGCCCTGCTTAAAGTCATCCAAACTGAGGGCTGCTGACACTGGAATGCTAGCTATGTTGATGGAGGGAAGTGCTCACCAGATATGTACATATATACCAGTGGCGTGCACACAGGGTGGTGGGGGTGGGGTGAAGTGTCCCTTTTTGTATGGCTTTTATATACTCGGCATGTGTCTTTGTGGTAATGAGACTCTTTCGTGCTTTGTTTTTGCCTTGTTGTCACACCAAAGGTGTACTTGGGTGGTCCAATGCCATTCTGGTCAACCAAAGTGCCTTTCTGCTTGACCAAATCGCCCCCAAGTACACCGCTATTAGGTCCAAGTGCCCCTGTGGGATGAACAGAACTGCCCCTCTGAGGTCAACCCATAGGATCTCTATAGTTGTTTAAAGTGCCTCTCATCAGCCAACATATGCCCTTCAGCCTCAGTTTTCTTGTAGTCAACCATGTTGCCCTTCTAGTCAGTCCAAGTGCCCAAAGTGGTTGATCAAAGTGCCCCAAGTACCATGTGGCATGCAGGTCGAACCAACATGCCCCTCTATTCAACCAAAATCCTCATGTGGTCTGCTCAAATGTCCCTGTGGTCAACCAACATGCCCTGCATTTCCACTCTGGCTGAATTTAGAGCCCCTCTGGACACCTTCTGGTCGACAAAAGTGCCCTTATAGTTAGCCCAAATGCCTTCTGATCAACCCAAGTGCCCCTCTTGCCAGCCAAAGTGTGTGTTTTAGTCCCCTCCGGTTGACTAACATTTTGCCCAAATGCCACTGTGGTAAACCAAAGTGCTCTCTAGTCAGCCCCTCTTGACCAGTGCCCCATCAGTGTGTCAAATGACCTTTTGTCCTGTGTGACCTTCAGATGAATAAAAACCTAAACCCATACCTAAAACCTAAATCTGCACAAGGAGGTCGCAGTTCCCGTTTTTCATTCCCCCCTTGGTCAGCTTACGTTGACTCTTAGCCACAAAATCTGTGTACAGCATCCATTCACACAGTTTATATGGAGCTGAACACTGCTGACCTAGGATCAGCTCTCTGCAACCTAAATTGAGAGCTAGTATGAGTCACAGCTGTGGATGACCGCCCCAAAGACTAAATGAGTGGGTGTTATCCGAATCGAAGCCAAATCTGCCTCGGGGAGTCACACACTGTGAAGCTGAAAGTCCAGCGCTCATCTGCTCATTGATCGGCCCTTTTTGCCCTTTCAATCAATCCACTCACTCCCATTCTCATAACACAATTTTGCCAGTCTGAAATTAGCTTATTTCTAAAACCATAGGAGTCGAGATTAGATCTGGGGAGAGGACTAAAGGCAGAATGGAAACTTGCTAGAGAAATGTACATATTGTGTATGCAGTGTCCAGGTCTTAGCCTCCTCTTGAAAAACAGAAAGACACCCTGTAGGTGGGCCGGTAAACAAAAGCAGAAATCCTCTTGGCAAATAATGGCCTTTTGGAGTCTCTATTTGAGTTCATCTCTATCAAAGAGATTAATTATATACACAGCACTTACACCTTTTAGTTCTTGAAATGAAAAAGATCTGGAAATTAGCTTGGCCAGCTTTTGTTCATTAGCCTTTGATCTGAGGCATTTCAAGCTGAAGTGGGTACTTGATCATATCAGGAGATCGGGGAGCCGCGAATCAGACTGGTAAAGCAAAATCACTAGAACAGGGCAAAATGTATCTGAAGCCAGTGATCGAAAGGACTCATCAGCTCATGTGTCTCTGCGCGGATAAATGAGGCGTGGGGATCATACATTGGTAGTGGGTTCGACCTGACAGGGTCATGGAAGGGAGGGGGACAGGGGCAGGGGGGAATACACTGTCTGGCTCTGCTTCCAACAGATATCTGATCCCCCTCTGGGAGGATCTGTGTGAAAATGAAACTTTTCAATAAAGCTGGTGGCCTTTAATACAGGTTTTAAAAATAAATGACTTGTGCTGCGGTCAGCCTGAGGAAGAGCCCCCAAAATCAAAATGGAAACATAATAATTTGAAGAGCGATTTCAGGGTAGAGCAAGGAAACACACTCAGTAACACAAATAAACTACTGAGATACATAGAGTTGACGTAAGTATGTAATACTTTTCATATTAGATTCAAACATAACCAGGGCAACAGCTGGGTAACAATTGGATCTTCTCCGTGAGACTTGCAACTAATGATTATTTTCATCAAGTGTCTTAAAACTGTGTTTCACACGGAGACTTTGCACTCTGAATCAGAGCCTTTTTCTCAAAGATTCCTGGTTAAAATTTTTACTACGAAATAAAATGCAGCCGAGATAAAATGCTAAAACTTTATTATATAAATGATGTTAGATTCGAGCATCGCCGGCTGACCATTTCTTAAACCACATGTCAAAAGCCCAATTTTTTCATAGTTGTTTAATTTAATGCATCTTACAGAAAACTGACAAAGCACAGAAACATTGCAACCTTGCGTTTTCTTTTATTTTGTTTTTTTCCTGACAAATATTCACACTATGAAAACACAAAACACATACTTCTGATTTTGGCTAGACCCTTAGTTCCAATGAAGGGACATTTTAAGACAACAGCACACAATAATATTGTAATATATATATATACAAATATCAAATTTGTGGAGAAGACTCTTTCCTGTTTAAACACGAAGAAAGCCAACTCTATAAAGAAATTATTTTCCCAGTTTGGTGTGGAAGAACTTGACTGGCCTGCACAGCAGCTGGCAGCATCATGTACACACACACACACACACACACACACACACACACACACACACACACACACACACACACACACACACACACACTGCATTGCCTTAAGAAAAAGTAAATCTTTTAAAAGCATTCATAAGTAAATGAAACATTTTTTGAGAAAGTATGGTTTCCGTCATGTAAATCTTGCCTAATTGCTCAGTTGCTAAATACATCACGGCACTACGCCTGAGTGCTTTCCCCGAGGACTTTATTGAATTACAGCATTTAGACCTGATGAAGACCCTTATGTGGATTGAAACATGATTTAATCAAATCCAAGGAGCACCCAATATGAGTTGTTAGCCCTACTCTTCCTCATTTGTATATCTGTGGTTTTCAAAGTTTGGCTCAGCACCAATAATTCCTGCACAGCATCCTGAGAGCAACCAAATCATCACAAAAACTGTCAAACAGCCAACAGGAACCAGCTGTCAGGTGTAGCACCGGTGGCATTTCAGCGATTGGTGGGACATGTGGTAACACCAGTATGTGGGCGATACAGACGATGTCACTCCAAAGATCACCTGAAAGCAGTCATCAACATTTACTGACATTTCTCTGCTCTGTGGAAAAATAAATGGATGTCTGGCAGGTGGTTTGTTGAGATGCAGCCTGTACCCAGATGTCATACGAAAACACAGCCTAGTAGTATTGATCTATTCAATTTCTCAAATATAGAGCTGTATACAAAAATAAATAAAGCTCATTCTGCAATAAAGCTTGTTTTTGACGTATATTATGGTGGTCAAACACCATCATATATTAGCATGTCCTTAACTTTCAGCTCGAGTTATATCCTGGACTAAACTTTTTACATTTAATTTTAATTTTGTGCTTTTTCCAGTGGAAGTTATCTCATTCTAGGACAAAACTTTTGATATAACGGCATATTTAAACATCCCCTTACTGAGCTAAATCTAAAATATCACTGCTCCATGTTGGGCACGCATGCATAACTTGTAGATGTTATTACACCGCAGCTACTTCACAACTCTCTGCTTCTCCTAATTAGCAGACAGCCTGTGGAGAAGTGTAGGGCTGAGGTGACTCTGCATTGGCTGTGGCTGGTAATGATGGATCACAGGCGTCTGTGCCAGCCCAGCAGAGCGGCACAGCCAGGACTCACTGGAGAGAAGGCTGCAATATATCTGCATGTTAGCCCCGGATTCCATCTTGTAGTGAGTTGCGTAAACTGTGTTATCATTTTAGACTTCTTAAAGAGAGTTTAAAAAAATCTTTACATGTGAGAAAAACAACAATATAAGGTGAAACAATACAAACTTGTATTTTCATAAAAATACTTAATTTAAAGGAATTTAAGCTTGATATGAGTGATGATGAGAGATTTTAATAATTGTTATAGGCTTCTTGAAACAATAAACTGTTGCACCACGATCTGACAAAGAAGTGTATTTAGCCATTTCTTGGCACAGCATCATTTGTTCAAACTACTCAAAATGTGGATCATTGTTAAAGTTTTTTAATGGATGTTTTGACTTATTATTCCTATTTCTTCTGGGTCGTATTTGATAAAATATCAAGGGCACAGGCATACTATGCATAGATAACATTAGCATCAGATCGAATTATCGGATAGAATATAAAAAATACATGCCTAGGTTTATAAAGATAATCAAATCAAGTTTACCTGATGTCTGTCTGAAGAGCAGTTATCGTGCGACAGTCAACAACAGTGAACTCTTCCAGTAAGATGCATCAGGACATTGTTTTTCTAGTCACGGTCTAGGTGCTCACTGGAACTAAAGATTATGTTTCCAAAGACGAAAGCGAACGATTCCAGCTTACTGTACATCTGTGAAGAGCCATTCAAGGCAGATCAATGTGAGCGCTGACTGCAGTTAATAGTTCCCACCACAAAAATGGAACACATTTATTTGAATGAGGCAGGGAAAAGATATAAGAGGAAATCACAGAGCAAATTGCTAAACTCATATTTTGTGTCTCTACAGTCAACTTTGCAAGAAAAAAACAAAATAAAAAACCAGCCGCCTGTGAAAAGATGTGATACAAGTAGCTGTGATTGTGAAAAGTAGTAAAGGATAAAACATGGGGGACAATAGAAGACAAGGAAGCCCTGGGTGCTTGGGAAATACGCTTATTCTCTTTCTTTTTGAGAGTTAGATGAGAAAATATACCAATCTTGTGTTCCCACCTGTTTTTTACCTAAAAAGTCTGCAGTGTTTGCCACTAAACCCCATTCTGATGAAGTGCTTTGAGAAAGACAGCATCCCAGTCATCCTGGATCCTCACCAGTTTGCCTTCAGAATCAATAGATCCACTGCCATCCTGGGCCCGAGCACCACACTGTGCAACTGGACAATGGACGTGCTCACAAGCAGACCCCAGACAGTTCGATTGGTGGTAAAACCTCCTCCATTGTAGTTCTCTCTCTCAACCCCGGAGGCCCCTTAGGGCTGTGCACTAAGCCCCCTCCTGTTCACGCTGTACCATAACTGCGTCCCCCAACATGGAGACGACTCTGTTGGGAAGTTTGCGAATGACATCACTATCATTGGCCAGATTTCAAACAACGATGAGACTTTATATCAGAAGGAAATCAATAATCTTGCAAAGTGGCACACAGAAAACACAGCTACTACTGCTCAACACTGGACCTACCCATCTACTGTGCATCAGTGATATCAGTGAGGTGAGGTGCCTGCACAGACCCCAAAGGATACTACGAGACAGTAGTGGGTATTGTCCCAGCCACAGTCTGTCCACCCTGCTGCCGTCTGACAAGAGATATAGAAGTATCCGCTGCTGTGTGACCAGACTCCAGAGAAGCTTCTTCCCTCAGGCTGTGACACTGCACTTTAAATAATAGCTTTTTGTTCTTGTGCATGTAGCGTAAAGAGACTACAGCTTGCAGTTTGTAGAACAGCCCTGTGTTATAGAATGATAAATAAATTACCGTATTTTCCAGACTATAAGTCGCACTTTTTTTCATAGTTGGGCTGGTCCTGCGACTTATAGTCAGGTGCCACTTACATATGAAATTTAACATGTTTTAAGGCTTAACCAAAGTACTCCAGCCACTCGACATCTCAGTGAACCGGAGCTTTAAGGCAGTCTTGCGTCGCCTGTGGGAGGAGTGGATGGTGGCTGGAGAGCACAGCTCCACGGAAACCGGAAGGATGCGCCATGCAACTTTCCAGAAAGTCATTGGATGGATCGACACAGCATGGACTTCAGACTTCACTGTATTTATTGTAGGTCATAATGGTGGCACTTAGAGACCCTAATATTTTCTGGAAGTGGTACACGGTTTAAAAAGCTTGAGAAACACTGAAATGAACAAAAAATATTAATAAAGACTTTATGCTTTAGAGGTGCTGGTAGGCGGATTTTGTTTCCCGCTGGACAGAGCCAGCCAAGCTTTTCATTCTTTGCACTAAGCTAACTACCTAAAGATATAGATATGAGAGTGGTATTGTTTTAAGTATTCAACAGGAAAATTTGATGTTCACACAACATCAGTTGTGTGAGAGCTGATAACACTCCTTTTCCTTTATAGCTTTTCTTCTCAACTGGTGTGAGAGTGAGTGGTGCCACTACTTCCTGTCAAGTGCTAGGTGCCAGGTTTTATACGAGCATTGGGGCTCTTTCATTTATTTTCCTGTATTCATTTTCAATGGTTTTAGAGTACTTCTCAAATCAAAATGAAGACTTTATTTTTATGTATTATTCAAGAAAGGTCATACATGCCAGGGGAGTGGGGACTCCTGGCACCAAATGACAGTTTTTTCATTTTTTTTGCTCAAGGACACTTCAACAGTGAGTGACACTTTGATAGCTGTAAAGATGAAATGTTTGATTTTCAAGTCACAGGATGCCCTTAGTAGCTATCAGATCACCCTGCTGTCACAAATGGACACCATGGTCTCATTCATTGTCTTCATTTCCCTGCACAGAGGCTCATCCCTCACAGTCCCCTTGAAGACAGATTTAGCCTCTAAAGGTGATGTATTTGTTTAGTTAATCTCCCTTACAATCCTGAAAGCCCTTGCTGGTGAATTACCAGCAAGGATTACTGGGTAAATCTGCTAGGGGCTGCTTGAAGTGGAAGCAGGGGTCAAATTTTTTGAGGAGGAGGGGAGGTCTCTTGACTAAAATCTTTGCAATTTTAACTTTCATGTTTGAACTGAATTATTACAGTAAAGAGCCAAAGAAAATGTTCACCACCTTTGTTCTCAAGAAAGCAAGTCATAGATTGAAAAAACAACAATTCTTCCTATTCCCACAGAAACTGACACTTTGACATTGACATATACCTGACAGAAGGGATACACAAAGTGAGTAAATTCCTCTCAGTCCCTGGTTTCTGTCACACAATGGATGCGGCTGCAGTGATTCACAGAAAGGCTGAATGGGGGCTGGAATGATAGCTCAAGGTAATCTGTGTTTCACAGCGTTGGAGTGCCTGGTTTTTGTAACCTTGTCATGAAAAAACAAAAGATTCTCATAATGGACTGAAGTGAGCTGGGTTACAAAGAATATAATTCAATCTATCATCTCCAAAGGAAGCAGCATCAGAGCAGCAGCAATTTTTGTGCTTCCAGCATGAAAGCTCGTCCTATGGAGCGATAAAGCGAGGTCGATGCACGAGCCAACGGTAATGATGATGATTACACCGATGAAATTAGTCTCTGTTGTCACCTTTGTGAAAACAAATTAGTCATCTTTAGTTTTCTCCTGTTGCAACTCTCATAACTCTAATTTCCTGGACTGTATTCGTAAAGTCAACCGCGTCACCGTCAGTCCGCTTTCAAAACACCGTCAGGCATGACTTACCAGAGGTTTGACATTATTACTGGCCAACTATGTATGGAGCCCCAAAGGGTTCACTATTAAATAAGACAAAACAATCAATGAATCAATAAAATAATCATATGAATACATATGTTTCATTAACCATAACCAAGTAAAAACTTCATCCATAAAGTTAGATGACCAAGACCATGGAAACTTTAAATTTAAGAAAAATGCAAGAATACCCTGGCTGGAGTTCACAGCATTTCTTCTCTCAGAATAATTATGTGTTTTTCTGCAAACATTAAGGCCAGTTCTAAACAATAGTTTGTCCTTGAGAGTCTATTACTGTAGTGAAACAATAAACCCTGCTGCGCTAGCACAGCCATTAGCTTTGTATTGCCTCTGCCTCTTATTGCCACTTTATGAATATGGTTTGTATTTCATCTGGCAATTTGGTCAATGAATAAAATTACAATATATTGTTTCTGCCTCCTGACAAACTGTGATAGAACTCGACTGTTCTGATCTGCAGCGGGCTGGGTGATTGTACATGATCACATGATTTATTCTCCAACATTGTGGCTTCATTAAAGTTTGTGTTTGGATGTGGATGTGGTCATTAATACATACGTTTGTTTCTTATGATCATATGACCGTTACGTTGTCTGAGTGTTTACACATCTCTCCTTTATTACAGCTGATGGCAATAAAGAAATTGCTCATCACATGTACTCATCGACTGGCAGGTCAACGTGCTGTGTCAGCAGTAGCTCCACACTGGATTCTTGCAGGGGCCTGAAATACAGAAGCAGGCATTTTCCACCAACAAGGAACTGAAATTGGAACCAAAAAATAGGAGGTTTTGGTAAGCAAAGCGGGCATGTCATATTCTTCAGGTCATTGGTCATTGCATAACACTCTCTGTTCATAATGCATTCTTGTTTACTATGGTGCCATTCAAAATCTGGTGGAAACGTGGGCTGGTTCGCTACATAGCACCAAAGGTTCAAAGAATCTTGAAGGGAACCGGTTCAAAAAGCAGAAATAATTTGGTAGAAAAAGACTAGTTATGTATTATTGCCTATACATATAAAAATTGCAAAATTTCTGTTAACAGCGAAAAATAACGAACTAAAGTCACCAATACACAATGTATAGTAGTATATAGCAGTGCTAGTGGTAGTCAAAGTAACTGTAGTACTAGTAAGAGCAGCAATTATAGTAGCATTTTTGACGGTGGTAATACGGGCAGCTTTTGTTTACTGCTCAAATCCAAAGCCTTATAATCTGCCTCTCATTCGCCCATTCAAACACACTATCACACACTAATGGCAGAAAGCTACCACGCAAGGCACTAGTCTAAGCATCAGGAGCAATTTGGGGATTAGTGTCTTGCTCAAAGACACGTTGACATGTGGAGATGAGGAGTCACAGCCAACCCTCCGATTAATGGACTCGCTAAGCCCACTGTAGCAGCAGCATTTGTTGTTTTGCAGGACTAACACTTATTGTAGCACCGGCAGTGGCAGTTGTTGTAGCTGTAATAGTAGCAGCAGCAGTAAAGCTGCATCTACACAGGCTACATAGTGCAAGCATACACAGCCATGGAAATTGTTGTTGTAATATCAGCAGTAGTAGTGTCACACTGATATGGTTGTCATTGTCCTATTGATTGGCTGCCATCAAGAAAGTGGGTCTTATCTTATATGAGCCTGCAGACACCAAGGGAGGAGGAGGAGGACTAAAGTTCAAGAAAGTTAGTATGCTGCCGAGGAGCGAGAGACTCTTTTTATCAAGACTGTGATGGAGAATGAATAATAAGTATTTTGGTTTTGTTTCCGTCTGTTTATATGTTAAACCTGCATGTAAAGTTGGTCTAGCTGTAAAGGCAGAAAGAAAGTGACCTTTAAATTGTTCAACAGTCCAAGTTCTTTTTTTTCTTTTTCTTATTACAGTGCAGATCGGTTTGGCCCAAACCTAAGAAAAAAATAAAACTAAATAAAATATAAAAATAAAGAATAAAGGTATTTGGCGAGAAATCAACTCTGCTTGGGCTATGCTAATTTAAGCCTGGGCCCCTGGCAATGTACTGTTACTGTGGCCGTCACGCCAGCATTGTCTGAAAGACTGAGAGAAGCTCCAACTCAAAATCTGCATATCTTCCAAACATCTCCCAAAGCTCCCCCTATCCATATTATACATGGCACATTCCCCCAGGAACTTGACCATAAAAGGAGTCCAAATGGACAGGGACTGGTTTGGCAGTTCCTGGGTAAAAACCTAGAAATACCTGGCTCTTTAACTGCTAAATTCAATATGTTCACCAGCAAGTCGGCAACTATATCTGTCCACTGTTTGGTGCTGAGCAGGTAGTGTGCGGTGGGTTTTTACAACTTTTTAGAGGGTTTTCTCACAATGAGAGCAGTTAGAGTGAACCAAAACAGTAAAGTTGTGGGCCGGACAACTTCAATGAGCTCAAAGTCGCTATAAAGCTTTGTAAAGCCAAAGACAGCTGCAGATATGGGCGATAATTCATCATTACAAGTGAACTCTTTCACATTGTTTTCACATTGTCATTTGATACATTGTTATTTTAGTCAGTGTGCCCTTGGGAACGTCCGGCTTCCAATACCTAGATGGAGGCAAGTCACACAGTTAAATTCATCTATTCTCTGAAGTCAGCAACCTATGACACACAGCATATATCATGGCCTGTTAGCAACATGGCATTACCGCAAGGCTTAGTGTTAATTAATTCCTCTAGATGCAACAACACTACTTTCTGGCTGGTACCATTAAAGCAGTGGTTATAGTAAAATCCATTACACATGGTATGAGCAGCAATAATGGAGTGGGTACTGTGCAAGTGTTTTATGTAGTCTCTTGTGTGCTACTTGTGTGTATGTGTTTGTGTTCATGACCGAATGCCAACATGTTTTCACAACCTGTCATTAGCATGTCATCCTATTAGCACGGCTCTAATTCAACAAAGAGTGTCGAAAATAAGAAGCCAGTGGTTCAGAGATGAGTCAACCAATCTGTGACTCTGCAGCACTCTGTGAAGCTTTTTATATTGCCCCCTTCTCCTCAACCATCTTCCTGTGTAAGAGCGACAGATAAGAGAGGAGCGGATGAAAGATGATGATGATTAAAATAATACGCCTCTTATCAAAGCGCAGAAAGCCTCTCCGTGCCCACTGAAGAGGCTGTTTCAGACGGTCGATATTGCCTCTGTGTTAAAAATGAAAAGTATTGATCTCTTTTACCTCAAGCCGCTCAGCTGATTGAGCCTGAGAAAATCTGTATCAGCTGCCAACCCTCACAAGCAGGCATGAGAATGATAAACCAGACGAAACGACTCAGAGTTCATCTGAGGGAGCCGCGTTTCCTGTCAATATGATTTCAGGGAGGAGAGCTGAGTCGCCTGTCCAGTGCTGTAAGTCACACTGATAACAGCTTTATCTCTGAGACGCCTCTGTCCTCCATCACACCTGGACATCCCCCAGGTTTCAGACAGACCTGCATGTATTTGGGAGGCCAGGCGTGACCCCTTGTTTGCACTTACACGTCTAACCGGAGCTGGTGAGGTATCTAAATTGAAGCAAAGGCCGCTTACTCCCACAGTAATCAGTCTGGGAAACAGCCGTGGGCTATCAGAGTCAGCCCAGACACAGTTTGTCATGAAGCAAAAGGTAATGTGGTGACAGAGTGAGGTCTGTGTTGTCCAGCACTACAGTCCCTTTCATAAACCTCTGCACACTGAGCTCACAGCTGGATGATTAGATTAGTGTGACCTGTAATCAAATGACAGGCTCCGGTGACACACACAAACACACCGCAGTGGGTGATTTCTGCCCATCCCTCTATATCGCAACATCACATGCACATACCAACACCCTCAGATATGTCGGATAACTCTCCAGCATGAACACAAACATGTATTTTCCTGAGTTAATACTTCCCTTCACTCTGTCCATATACTTTCGCAGGAATGTGAGATAATGAGAAAAGTGGGGAATGGGACAGAGAGACAGAGATCACCTGCTCCATGCTGATGAACAACATTGATTGCAGAATGCTAGTTTAAATTCGTGCATGACTGGTTGGGACTGAACAGACCATGAGGTTTAAAAACTCCTCCCCCCCCCTGTTGACTGCAATGTCTAAATCAAACAATATAATTTAGATACAGAACCATAACATTATTTTATCATGGCACAAAAGATTGTATAAATAAGACAATGAGAGAAAATGCAGCATATGGCCACCTGTGGCAGCACTGCTGGAGACTCCACGTGGAGTGTGAGAAAGTATTCCTGCGCCATCTTTGATTTGAGGTCATTCTCAACCTAACCTTTCAAGGCCGATGAGATCACCTGAGAATCCAGCTTGCCAGCCTTAAAGATATGAGCTTCTGTCCAACCACAGTGGTTAGAAACCAATCAACATCCTATGAGGAACTACTGGCAACTACGGCACGAGCCATGGGCGTGGTTTCACAGTAGGGGTGTGTGATGACGTGTGTGAGAAGTGAATGTACGCTTGAAAACAACAATGGCGGCTGCTTAACAGGTTAGCGTAGATGCTGCCAGCATCAGTTCTATCAGAACTGGCGAGTACTTCTTCATTGAAAGAGAGGGAACAGCAAAGGACAGCACTGAAGGCTTTTCTCTATGGAAAAGATGTTTCCACTCTTGTCCTGTATGGTTTTGGCTCAGCTGGTTCATCTAATCACCTGCCAAGTACTTTGCCCTTGCGCCTGCTCTTTTCTTCTGAACCTCTGTTCTTGCCTGTTTTCAAACAAGAACATAGTAGAAAGGCAATTGGTTATGGCCCAAGTACTGTCCCAATTCGTAGCATTTAGGCTTGGAAGTTGACTTGTGTGAACTTGGAGTTGACATATATCCCAGCATAGATTTGAACCAGTGACTATGGTGCTAGGCCAATTCCCGTATATGATTGTCCACTGGATCCAGAATTCGTTCCATTACGCCATCATGAATGCCATTTCAATGCTTTTATTCCTGCTCTGAGGAGCGAGGAAGGACATAAGACATGAGTGAGGATACACGAGGCCAGCCATCACAGAGGTGTTTAACCAGACTGACACACCTCTTTATTGATTGGAAACCTGTTAGTACTTGGATGTTACAGTGGATCGGACTGCTATGAAACCGTATCACAACACTGCAGTTTTAAGTGCATCGAGAAAAAGCAAAAGGAATTCAAGTAATCGTCCTAAGTGAGACTGAAATAATGCATATGTGTTGTGTGTGAAAGACTGATTAACAAAAGAACTATAACTGTCTTCATTCATTAGAAAGATTTGAGCTTGAAGATTTATTTCCCCCTTTTATCCATATCATGTGTAATATTATAATCAGGGAGAGGGGTAGAGAGCATTGTCTTTCTGGGATAAATACATTTTAATTTTCATTTCCATTCAGTCACATATGAGTGGACAATAAAAAAAAGTCCCAAAAATCTAAATCTAAAACAAAATACGTGTATGTGAGACTCAGCAGTCTTTGAAAGTGTTTTTTGAAAGTGGGTGCTTTGAAAGACGCCTTTGTGTAAAGGTGCTGAAAACCTTGACGTCTGTGTGCATTAACAGCAGTAATATTATGACCAGGATGAAGGGCTCAGCACACAGTAGGCCCTGCCATACCAAGGTAATATATACAAAGCAGAGAAAAGTGCTCACATGAAAAATGAACTGAGGCAGTATTGAGATAAATGCAATATATAGAATTAAATCTGCTTAAATGAAACTTTTGTTGAATACATACTCCAATTTACTTCTATTAGTTCATCTGTCGTGCTCTCTTATGCCTTTCCAAAACACACAGGATTGTGAGTGAATGAACAATAAATGAAACAGCAGCCAGCACTTTCAATGAAGATATTCAGGCAAGCAGAGCCACCGAGGGTTAAATAGCTGTTCCAGTAATTGTAGCAAAGAGTAGCTACTATGCCTCTGAGGGCCTCAGTAAAAATCAACAAGGTCATGTAACACGTCATCCCACCAGGTCTATCAGCAAAACTGTTAGCTGTAGTGAAAAGCTTGCTGTCTTAGCCTCCTCCTGGCTGCATCCCACTGCCTGCCTCACTCCAACATTTTAGTGTGTTTTGTGTGTCTTTGTAGTCTTGAAGAGCTTGAGTGAAAAGTTCAAATCCTTGCTACTTTCACACCTCACACACCTGGTCAAACGCTGTGTAATGTGGGCATATTGTACTGATTCTGCCGTTGGAAAGGTGGTTTCAGGGACTGTCTGACAAGCTGTGCATTGAAGATATTGGGACCTTTAGGGTGCTGACATTGGTAGTTCAATTTGCATGTTTTATTGACAGGGTGTGCAAAGCTTCCAAGCTTTCCTGCCACCACTGTTCCAGATGCAGAACCTGCAGACCTGCCAAGATGCCACTGAGCAAGGCACAGGCTACATGGCAGCACATTACTCCACATTTTCATGTCCTACTCTGCCCTGTGTTTGGTATTTTTGGCCTTGTGTGTGTAAAAAAATTAATGAAAAAAGAATTTCCCCACTGGGATTAACAAAGTAAACCTACTGTGTTTATTTGTTTAATCTTTTCTGGGGCCGGGATTCACAAAAGCACCGGATCAAACTACCGCCACAAGAAGTAAGACAATCTCCCTAAAAACCTATAAACAAATAAACAACCCTGTCTTCTAGAAGTTACTGCTATATAATAGTGTGGAATAACAAAAAACTTAATTAATGTTGATGACGTGAAGCACACAATGCTTTAAAAAAAATTATTTAACCAAAACAACCTTACTTTAAAAAGTGGGACTAAGGATGTCCTCGACCATCTCCTTACAAATTTGGTACAGTGAATAAGCGTAGCACTTTCCCTACTGAAACAGAACATTGCCACAAAATATAATCCAAGCAGCAATTAGGTCTTCGTTCTAGGAGACTGATCTGAAATAAAACATTTGAGTTTACATATAAAATGACAGTATGAGCTTAAGAAAAAAGTGTATAAGCAATATCGAGACACTTTAGCGGATATTTACTAAGGGTTTGGTCCCTATTTTAGAGTGCTAAACAGTTAAATTGCATTTGTTCTTATTTACCAAGGACACACCATGGTTTTCTTCTGGAAATGTATATCAGCACCTGATTTATCAGCAGACTGACCACTGCAAAAGATAAAATTGCATCTAAAATTTAACGTCTGGAAAAAGCAGGCGTAAACAGGGTTGAGAGAGTACCTGCCTAAGACGAGTATCCAGTACCGACGATGTACGACCGGTTTAGGCACCACCCATGGCCGGTTACAGCTAATGTAGTTGGTTGAACAGATGCAGATAATAGTGTACTCGCTCATCCCTAGGTGTAAAATCTGCAGTATTGTTTTACTGGACACACACAGGTCAGAGACTACAGCCAGGTCAACAGTGTGACAGAACAACACTTTGACTCCCAACCTGTCAAATAGTGTCGCTGGGGCAGTGGCTCTATATATTTGGCTTCAAAATATGAGGCTGTAGGTATCCCTCGCGTAATTTCCAGACGCGCAGGGCTTTGCGGTCAAGTTAGCAACAATAAACATGCAATGTCTGGTTAGACTTTTAAAATAAAGCTTGCATGGTTAACATTGTGAAATGGTCACAGTTTGGTTAGGTTTAGGCACAAAAAATACTACATAATGTACCTGATGTAACTTACGTACATTACTTCAAAGAAATTGTTCACTTTTGCTTTCACACGGAACACAAACAGCGGTCTCCTGGGTTAGGCCAGATTATCCATCCACCCCACCACCTTTATATGCTGACTTTCTCCCTCTTTATAGTACGTCACTTGACTTTTATGGTGGGCGTGTCCAGAAAGGATGCTTGAAGGACATCTGTAGCATCATATATTGAAGCAGAGGGCCACTGACTAAGCTGCAGTATTTGACTATTTGGGAGACCAAGTTGGACAGAGACAAACGCAAACTAAAAGATGGATTATAAAGTCACTTTACCAAAGCTCCTTAGTCAGCACAATACAAGATAAAATTGCAGCAACCCGTTATTCTTCATGTGACTTTCTTTATGCCGCAGTGGCCTGCTGCTTATTTGTCTACTTTGTCTACTACTTTATTTGTCTTTTTAGCGCCCAGTCCAATGCGATGTGATTGAAGTGGCCAGTAATTAAGTAGGCAGTCATGTTATTATTTATTACAGAAAGGAACTTGTCAAAGACATTTCACCAAGAGTCATCAAATCATAGATCTTTCCGTTGAGCTGACAACACCCAGCTCCAGCATTTAATATTTCTCGCCATGCACAAAGCTTTCTTCTTGCAGGATGAATGCACACTTGCTGTCCTCCCAAAAATGTTCTTTTTAACCAATATTATTTACAGGACTTATTTGAGGGCAATTTATTGGAATATTGCAGTGTTACAAAAGTTTTCTCCCCATATGGTGATTTATGACAGGTTTAACAAATACCCTGCTTTGTTGCATGTTCGCACCCCGTCTGTTTTTAAGTAGGTGTTTGCAACAGACACGATGATGATGGAGTGAACGCTAATGGATATTATCTAATTAAGTAGGAGAATGAGAAGGAGGGAGAAGAGAAGAGAGAGAGAAAGGACAGCAGTTGTGACTGGCGAGAGAGGATGAGAAATGAAAGGAGAAAGAGCAGCAAGACGTGAGAGAGAGTAAGAAGAGGGGGAGGGAATAGGAGGGTAATGGGTATAGAAAAAGGACGAGGAGGAGGAGGAGAAGATTAAACGGTGTAAGAGGAGAAGGAGCAGAAGATTAAAAAAAAAAAAAAGAAAGAGGTTTTGTGAAATTCGAGACAGAAAGTGGAGGAGAAATAAAAGCAGCAGGACAAAGATATGTGAGAGTGAGAGGAGAGCGAAGAACAAGAGAATGAAGAGCAAGAGATAAATGGCCGAAGGAAAGTACTCAAGTAGGAAAGGAGGGAAGAAAAAAAAGATGAGGAGGAGACGAGTGACAAGGAGTAGGAGTATTGGATTGGCACTGAGGCTCCAGACTGCATCAGCAGCCCTGCCTGCAGGTCACGGAGGCTACAGCTGAATCCACAGATGCTCCTCAGTCAGGAAGATCTGACAGTGACCTCCTCCCTGAAAGAGGAGGTGATTTATCACACAGGCCATAAATCAGCATGTCTGACCTCCCCTGCACACAGCTCACGCCCCGAACTGTTTACTCTGCCGCCCTGGCTATCCATTTTGTGGCAACTGTCAGGCACAACAGCAGCAGATACACGGATGATACACTAGTCAGAGGTGCCCTGGGCGTGGAGTTGGACTGCTTTATATGCCACACAACCTGGAAAATATGGAAAACCTGGAAAGTTTCAACATCAAAAACACATACGTGCAGAGAAAGTGAACAAGATTTACCCTGACATTCTGATTCCGATAGTACATATTTAAAAGGTCCAGTGTGTAACATTTATGAAGATCTATTGTCAGAAATGGAATATAATATTCATAGGTATGTTTTTATTAGTGTATGATCACCTGAAAACAAGAATCGTTGTGTTTTCATTACCTTAGAATGAGCTGTTTTTGAATGTTTCTACAGTAGCCCAGAGCGGACAAACACTGGACCTAAATATGGCCTTTCTCGTTTTCTCATATTTGGAAATGTGGGTGAGGCGTGGAGGTTGTAATCAGCAACTACACCACTAGATGCCACTAAATCCTACATACTGGTTCTTTAACAATGACTGAGTTCTACTAAATGTCCTTGAAGGGACAAGCCAAAATCGAACGGGCTCCAGATAGGGCCGCTTACGGTTTTAACACATTTCACGAGTTTCTCCTTTGTGTTTGGAAGGGGTGGGTGAAGCAAGGAGGTTTTGATCTGCAACTACACTGATATATGCCCCAAAATCCTACACACTGGTCCTTTAGGCTTCTCTCTTTAAGTTGCTGAAGACCCAAACCTACATGTAGTCAGTAATAGTATCTTCTGCATTCTGCAATCCACTTTCATGTCGAAGTGTCACACATAAACAGTATGTGGTGAAATGGTTGGTCAGGGCGGGAAAGACCAGTACATTGTGAAGACACAAACCTGTTTCCCATAAACTAAGTTCTAAATGGTTTTGCTAAATACATTTTGGAGGAAACATAAGTGCTTAATAGATTGAGTTCACTGGCATCGTTTCTCTCAAGTCCACACCCAAGTGCTAAGAGGCAGTTGAGGTGCATGGTGAGCATACAAAGCGCAAGACTTTGACACAAGATATTCATCTATTTTATATATTTCATCTATATTCATTCATTCAGATTTGGCCCTATGTGTGTTTGAAGCCCTGTGACTGGGTGGGCCTGAGCTCCAAGTCCAGGCTCTAAGATGGGAGGGATGCAAGAACATTTTCCAAAGCGCCAAATGTCCCTGGGAGTACAGTGAGATCAATAATAAAAATAAATAGAACAAAAATTATAAAGTATAATAATGTTTTAGACTTCAGTTACTTTTCAACATTTGCTTTGCTGAAAAGTAACAAAAGAATAGTCCTAGCCTGAAATGAACATGTTCTACTGACTGTTTGTGGCCTTGTGTTTGTATGTGTTTAGTGCATGAGAATGTGTGATGCTGTGTCTATATACATTTTACAATTCAGCCCTATAGTGACAGAAAAAGTAATGACAAAGCTAAAAGCACTGGAGGATTCCTTTTGCTGGTCTCTCACTGTTAGTTTAGATAAGCTAACCTCACACACTTAAACTAATCAACCTTAGTTATCTGAAAACTGGAGAATGTAAACACTCACTTATCACTTGGCTGAAGGGGGGCAGGTTTGCAATCAGGTTGTGTCTTTCTGTCCCTGCTGTCATCAGTAAACACTCCTTACCTTTAAGATAACAGAATAATAAAGATGATGGTAATCATGTTTCACTCATCACTGGTTCCCCTCAAGGATTATGGAGGGATTAAGATATTCATTTTATTCCATGGATCAATTTTTTTTATATTTATTTTGAAATGCTGCAACTGTAGATTAAATTCATGTGACCCATATACAGAATCACAATCTTTGGAGCCATTTTTGATTGTTTCTTGCTTAAAGTTTTTAGTCAAGCTCACGGCATGGCTCCAGTGATGGCAGTTTCTTTTTGGTCCAGACTTTGGTGACCTCCTTACTTTTCACCTTGTGTCACCATCAGGTAATTTTTTTTTAAGTCCAGTACTTTGTAACTTTATACTTTTAATACTTGAGTTTTTGTGCAAATACTAGTGAAATTAACATTTCTATCATCCTCAGATATGCTTAGCACTACTTAGCAACATTTCAGCATGCTAACGCGCTAAACTAAGATGCTGAACACAGAACATTATTTATTATTCATGCTCAACATTAGCAAGTTATTATTGTCTTACATGCACGTTAACATGCTATGGAGTCGGCTATGTTGGACCACCAAGTTAGTATCCCAGAAATGACAGACCACATGCTGGCTCTACATAGGGCCTTCAATGTTTGTGAACTTGTGAGTTTCCTACATGCTTGGAAGGCGAGTTGTATTTCCAAATCCTACACACGGGTCCTTTTAAATTTTTAGATTCACGATTTCTGAGCCTGCACACTGGTGCCCCAAAAAGTCTGGGGGCCATGTCAGATAGTGTACTTTGATCATGATGTACAACCATAGAACATTCTGGTTCAGCACCAGAAACCATGACCGTTTATTAAGGTGGGACAGTTTGCATATCAGTTACTCTTAGTGAAGCCTATACAGTGACATTTGTGACTATGAAATGAATCCTCGTTGCAAACACTGATGTGTACAAAGGGTCAGGTTTCATGCCATTTAGCAGGATTTTTCAACCCCCCTTACAGAATATTTCCTTTATACCAAAATGTACCTCTTTTTTTTAACCTGTACTTTGGGCAAAGATGAATTTGGCCTTTTGAAGCTGTGTTCAATCATCTGATGATTTGAAAACTTGCAGATGAAAGTGCTTTAAAAATAACTGCCACATCACCTTTACGGCTAACAAATGCCCCTAATCAGCATGCAACTTTAAACGACTCATCATTGGAACAGTGTGTTTGATTGTTGGATTGATTCAAGTTAGTTTAGCATTAAAGTGTGTTTCTATGAGATGTTAATATTATTTGGCCTCCTGTAAAAATAGTATTATTTAGCTTCTTTTTTTGCTTATTTTAATCTTTGGGGTTACAGATGTTAGTATACTCTCAGTTTTCTTATTTCAAAAAATCTATTTATTTTATATATTTACAATTGAAGTAGCATTGAGTAGTAGCTTTGTCTTACTGTGGCCGACCTGCTCAAACGTCTGGCACAAGAGCCTCTTGCTTGACCATCTGCAGTAATTGTCTTGTGACTGTTTTGCCTAAAGGCGGGGTATTGTTGTCATCTTTTCAGCTCATTGCAGTTGTTTACACATCAACACTAAGCTGAGCTCATCAAGACTCTGCTCTCTCAGAAACCACAGTTTCCATTAAGAGTTTGTGTCACCAGTATTTCTTGTTTAACTTGCTACAAGAAGCACATACTGCACATATTTATTTTTTGTATATGTTTTTGATCTGTTTCTGCGATAGCTACATTCACAGGAAGCATATTTCTTGTGTCAGGAAGAAATCAGGGGCATGTAGATGTCACAAGGATGACTACACAACCACATTCTAGCCTCACAGCTCTGCTAGATGCTTGATAAAATCCTCTACTCATGGAACAGGATTTTTAATTTACGTTATATTAAACAGAGCATTGTTCTCTTGTACTTCTGTATCAATAATCTCCCTCTTCGTTGTGTGAGCTGTCAAATAACAAGAGGTTCACCGGCTTAAGGAGAGATGACATCATTTTTTAAAGACCCCTATATGACCAGCAGCACCTCCTGGTGCCTGAATGTCAGCACCACAGGATGGTGCGAGGTCACGGGATGATGAACTGTAATCAAATAATCACGATGATATACGTGGAATCCAGTTAGTTCATATCAGAAGTAGACAGTAGCCACATTCAGATGGAGAAAATTAAATCATAACCACACGAGGTCTGGATCAGCACATGTGGGTCCATTTAGCTACTCATGCACTTCCTCACATAAATGCACACAAAAAAAACAAGACTAAAACAATAAAATGCACACGTGTGCAACACAGACACACGTATGAATGGAGTGGCACCAGCTGTATGATGGGGTTTTATCGTCATCTTCAAAAGGTTACTGTCACAACTATGATCCCCTCCTGATAACAAAAAACTTAAAAACTTGCAGTCCACTACCGGTTCGTAGAGTACAGTACCCATTAGACACTACAATAGTTTACCAGTAGTACCCATTGTTGTTTTTTTTTTTGTAAAAATGGTTTAGCATCCCAGGAGGATGGTTGTTGTTTTACTGCTAGATTGTTAAATATCTTGAGCATAAATTTGACTTGTGAATGGTGTTAATTTGAAGATGAACGGTAGGTGCACTCAGAGAGTTCATCCTCTGGGGTGCACCCCCTTTAGATTTAGATAGGTCTTTATACTTTTAGCTTTCTTTGGCATTTTATGCTTTAATTAAAGAGCTGACAATAGAGAGACGATAAGACATGATGGGAGGGACAAAGGGAATCACAAATAGTTAGTCTGGGCCAGAATTGAACCAGCATCATTGCAATTCATGAGCAGCACGTTAAACCTCTAGGCCTACAGGTCACCTTAGATTTTAATGTCTTGTGCACTCTATAGACCACAAACCCATGGAAAATACAGAAATCTGATGTGTATAAGTCCAAAATCCAAAAGGGACATAAGAACAGTGAGAGTCCGAAACAGACCAGATCCAACACAATGAACCCAAATACTGTAGAGCCCAAAAGAGAGAGAATAACACTGGTGGCAGTGTAATGCTTCAGTAATCAATAAACAGAGCACCAACCCCTTATTTTTCCTTCACTTCACTGCTTAAAAAAAAATTCTCTTGTGATGATTATGATGCACCTCGTGACCAGAGCTGATAGAGAGTCCTCTTGGATCCACTCAGGGTTTAGACATTCTGACATACAGATCCAAGACCCATGGTGACCTACCTGTCACACATATAATATGGACACAGACTCAGTTACTAGGAACTGAGTGGACCTGTGAAAACCTACTTACTGCTGTTTGTAATGAATAATGTGCTACTGCATTCACTGCCAGTCCCACAGTGCCACCTAAATTCCTAGAATGCAACGTATTGTGTAATGTAATGTCACCTTATCCAGCGTCACAAGAGCTTGTGGTGCTAACTTCTCTCCCTTCTCCCTGAGGAGTCCACATTCCACAGGCCGAGCTTTCCTCGGACATCCAGACAGGGGTCCTCATTAGCAGTGACCTCCTTGTTAATAGCTCTTAATTTCACATGAGCGTGGTGACCTTTAGCACACTCGTGTCAAAGGTTGTGGCCTGCCTCTCGTTAGCTCCGTGAGAGGACACTGGTTATATTTTATACCTTGGTGATTGAACCCGAAGCTGTGGCTCGTCCCCTTTTCAGAAGGGTCTTTTCTCCCGGAGAGTTTACCCAACCCTAACACTCAGCTCTGTTTAGAGCCAAAGAGCTTTCAAAGAGAGGGACGCGACCCCCACGCCTAAGCCGGGGCGCTTTAGGGATGATGACGCACTGCTTTTTTTAACTAATTTATTTATTCCAGTTATTAACCCTTTAACACTTACCCACTTGGTGAAACCATACTTTAGCCACATTAGCTGTTCACACTAGGGACCGCATGGGTGGTCGGTCCACCACTTTGGTCAGGACTGAAATACCTTGACAACTATTCAATCGAGCTGACAGGTTGACATTTTTAATTCAGACTGGAATGTCTTGACAACTGTTTAATGGACTGACATTTGGTACTTTTCTAACTTTGGTCTTCCCTTGACTTTTCATTTTTCATTAAATATCAGATTGTTCAATACTTTGTTTTACAGTCCATGAAAGTTATGCATAGTGGTAGCATCTCACAAGTGGATCAGTGGGTGGTGAGATGATGAAGGAACAAAACATAAAATAATAAAGCAAAATCACTTAACCCTGCAATAGCAATTTTTTGTCCAACTGGAGGCAACAGAAACAAGCTGTAAACATAACACTGACATTATCAACATAGACCAGGGGTCTGAAACTGCCAGCCTCAGAGCCAATTCTGTGTTTGAGACTCCTGCCATAGACTGTATAAATAAAAATTGACTTATTGTTGATGGCTCTGGCCATTGCCATCTTGGCAATCCTGATTCTACGAGCTCACCATTCTTACATTAATAATAACTTACAATACAAATTATTAAATTTAAATGAAACTTTTTTTATAATAAAAGCTAAGTAAAAATGTGCACATACAAAAATTGGAGAAAAGCCACAAAATGGATACATAAGCAAATTATTAGTGTTGCAACACTTGGCAATACATTACAGTCTATGCTTTATGTTAAAAATGTGTTGTTGTTGGGTCAGAAATCCTATTTTTTAGTCCATGTGTCTGTGAGTTCAAGTCCATTAATTAACACTACTTTACTGCAAATGTTGCAGTTTTTCCAAGGAAGACAGCTTGATAGTCCTTTGACTGGCTGAAACTTGATTTTCAGTTTTTTCTTAACACAAATAATATATTTGGCATGTAGAAAGCTAAAATACACCATCTTAGCTGACACATTCTTAACCCTAACCCATCAAAAATGACTACAGCCGAGTACGGATTCTCTTTAACCCTGAGGTGAACATTTTCTCACCAAGACTAATGAGACATCAGGTTGGGTGAGGTACAGTATGAGATCTAAAAATCCTGTTTGTGTGTCCTTGAAAATCCTGACAGAGTATTCATTGGATGATGTGGTTATTTGGGAAGCTAGTTGGGATTTTTCCACATGATGTCATCACGAGGTTCATGGGTGTAACAGCAGAATCTGCAAAGGTGGGAATCAGGCCAAACAGAACTTAGAACAAAGAATGTAAATGCAAAGATTGGGTTACTGAAAACAAGCAAGCAGCAGGGCATAGGGTTTTATAAAATAAACCTTTTCCTCGGAATTTATTAATGTTTCTGCTGTGATTTGATCAAATAAATGCCAGATTAAGTTCAGTGGGGAGAGAAGAAGAGAATGACGAAAGTCATGTTGAGTCAAACTTGATTAGACGGCTCCTTTAACAAAGTGAGTTTGTCTTTATGGAGAAAGACAGGACGAGAGAAGAATGCTGCTTTATTAACACACATTTCAGAAGGAATTATTGTGCTTTTGGCTCCACTACTTTTATTTTATAGCTATAGTTGGTAGTTACTTTGCAATTAAGAATAATAAAAAAAAAGCATATGATCTGCTTGTAAAAGCTTAATTCATTTGCATCTTTATTATCCCACATTAAAAGAGACTCACACATTAGTAAAACAGCAATAAAAAATATCTGTTATATAGACACAATGGCAGTAAAAACAAATTAAAACATAGAAAAAGATAACAGTAAGACAGGGACTATCTTGCTTGTAACTACAGAGGGTGCAAATTAAGTGCAAGTGATTTTATTGCACATACTAAAAAGTGATGTTTGTATCTATTGCACCTGGCCTCTGGGGAGTCAAAGGAAGCAGCTCAAACTTTATCATATTTTCCTTTTGCCAACTTTACCATCAGAAATGTGTTCCAAACTGTCATTAAAGGACCAGTTTGTAACATTGAGGAGGATCTATTGGCAGAAATGGAATATAATGTTTATAGGTATGTTTTCCAAACCAAATACTGGCTCTACGTTTGCATTTTCGTGCATTTCACAGCCACTGTTGTTTCTCCTTAGTGCATGGAAGGGGAGCAATTATATGACATTATATTCTAACTTTATGGTGCGGAATTAAGGAGTGACTGTACAGGATAGTGAAAAAATGATGCAGTCTTTACTAAATAACGACTATGACCCACATGTATTGTACTTTTTGAATTAGACATTAGCTGGTTATTCTAACATTCTGCATATTTAAAGCTAATGAGAGTCTATGAGAGGCAAATAACTGGAGAAAATAAAAACTTGAACTCAAGATGATTGAGTTCACCCTGCAATGTCTTGGGCTTGTAGGAAACTGTTTGGTAGGAAGCTAAAAACCTTAATATGAAATAAACAACAACGTTATATAATTTCCGAAATATGTACCACCCCTGTCTAGACCAATGTAGTGAGTCATCCACACAGCTGTGCGAGGTCATTTTGTGAAGACAGATTTTTTTTGTTATTTATGCCAATAGAAATGTCAGTGTGACTTTGAATTAGGTTCTATTACTTCTGGAACAGAGCCCACAAGTTCCAGTTCAAATGTGTCTTTCTATTACTTATAAAATGGAAAAACATAACTAAAAAGCAGACTGAGTGTGGGCGGGCAGATGATGTCTAACTACAAATGCACACAAACACTGAAACAACATCACATGATCACCTCAGGGCCCATCAACAAAGATGTCAACCGGAGCAAACATATTGAGTTGTCTACCAAGGCCTAATGATAAACAAAGGCTCACACACACACATACACACACACACACACACACACACACAATGAAACTTTATCAGACTGGGAATTGATGCTGACAGTGGATGTGCGTCTCAGCTGGTGGTGTGAGCAGAGACAACACACTGTTCAAAGACTGATAGAGAGCATGGTTTTGCATACTCACTGCTGATATTAGCTGGCGCCTGCTAACACCTCAACACAGCAGGCAAATAACAACACTAATGATTTTTGCAAATGCAAGTGGTAAAATCATTAAATATTGTGACAAACAATGTTTGTTCTATTTAATGTGTATGCATCAGATCGTATTGTTATTTTAGGAATTGTTTTCACCTCAAACTGTTTTCGGGATGAGAAAGATAATAGGATGAGATGATTTGTAATTAATGAGATGGCAATAGCAGTTAAATATACCAGGCTGATAGTAATGAATAATTTGTAACAGGTAACAAAAACATGGGTAGTCATCTTTTTCATCATGCAAAATTAAAAATGAGAGCTACAATGACAATGACTATTCTGGGATTAAACCTCTATATGTAAATAATATATATTTTGTGCTTAATCTAAAGGAGCTGTTTATTGCTTGCTGGGTGGGCAGGGGCTGGACTGGCTGGATTGCAACCATTTCAAGAAATTCTATTCATAAACTACTAATTAACAGCAAATATGCTTTCAAGGAAACTTAATGCAGCTCTGATTCAGTTTACAGAATGATGAAATGTTAATTAAGGTATATGGCAAGTCTCAAAATGTTAAATCTAAATGTATCAGTAAAATGTTCACTGACAACATATTTAATTTATTTTCAGCAACAATGTCTGATCTTGCTATACAGCATCAGCTTGTTAACCTGACTCAGCCAATTAGTAGAAATAAAATTAAAATAAATACTCTCCAGTTCTGATATAACTGATGCTAACAACATCTACGCTAACCTCTTTAGCATTTGCGATTGTTGTTTCATCAACAGTGTCTTCTCACTGCGTCACACCTCGCACCCACCCCTGTATCTGCCAGTACTTTGTCAAATGACACTGATTGGTCCGGTACCGCTGTAGCAAATGGATTTTTACAAGATCTCGCGAGTCCAGAGTGGCCATGCCTTGGTTATCAGCTTGTTACAACTACAGCTACTTTTCACACAGCACTTGGTTAAGGTTAATGACAGATGATGCTCATGATTTAATACAGAAAACAATCTGCAGTGACTAAAAGCACGGAAAAAAGTCATTCACATAGATCTTTTATTACAGCCATACACTTCAGATATTGTATTGTTTTATCTTGACGTTTTGTCAATGTTCATACCCTGACAGAAATAATATTTCCTTCAGGGTTTTATGGTTGGAATAACAAACTAACTTAACTTGACTCAATGATAATTGAACAACAGAAACAAAAAATCCAAAACAATAATAATGGAAAAGATGACATACAGGAAACAAAACTTAAATAAGTTAATTATTTCCATCTGAGCCCAGTAAGAGCATTCATTTACCCACCATTGTGTTATAATGGTAACACAATAAAAAAAAAAATTCTCATCTTTGTAAGTATTTCCAACCATTATGCAAAATAATGTGTGGTCTATAAAGGAAGTAGTAACATCATATAACTGATTACAGCTGTGCTGCCGGGAAATAGTCGAGTAAAAGAAAGCAGAATAGTACATGAGCTCAGGAATTCTTTCAGAAGTAGAACAAAGGCTTTGGGACTAACTGAGGGCACAAAATACCACTGCAAATATATGCTTCTGTACAGGGTATTTAACATAGCTTTGGGTCAAACCATTTTATAAGTAAAGTGGAAAAATGGTAATGACATTAAATAATTTCATTTGCTTCTGCTATAAATCAGCTGATATTTAACTACAGTATGTGAAGCTAACACTGTAGAGGCTTTAGAAAGACAATAGACCAAGACACATATTTATGCCCTGCATGCAGACACAAGCCATGCAGGCACCAGTAAAATACACACACACACACACACACACACACACACACACACACACACACACACTAACCCTGACCTGTCATTGACGTAATGTATTCCCTTGCCCCTTACCCTAACCTTACTGTAACCTTCACAACTAAGTGCCCAAACTTAACCATTACGCTTTCCTTAACCTAATTCTAACCCTAACACTAAAACCAAGTCTTAACCCTCAAGCAGCCCTTTAAACTTGTGGGGTCGAGCATTTTGGTACCCACAAAGCTGTCGGATAGTGGGCTCCTATGGGCCCCACGAATGTTGTAAAACAAGCCTGCATACACACACACACACACACACACACACACACACACCCACACAAAACTAATCAAGCTTTATTGATCAATGTACTGTAAGTCAAACAGAGCCAGAATTCTTTGGACAGCTGTGTGTGGCATGTACAGTATCAAGGTTTTTATAATAAACCAAACTGAGGAAATCACTGAAATGGACATAAAATAACCCAAAACCTGTGTAATGTTAAACTGACTTAATTTGGATGGAGAATTTTTGTCCTTTTTTTATTGAACTTGGTTATAACTACTTCTTTATAGCACCATCACACCATCAAAGCACCCATATGCTGTAATATTTGCAAACAGGGAGTGTGAGAGATTGCTGTAGAAGGTGTTGGTGCAGAACTTGAGTTCAGAAGGCTACAAGAAGAAACATAGAAAATAATAGAACTTGAAGAGTTTGATGACATTTTTCAGGAGAGAATGTGTGTGTTTATATGCGTGTGTGGTTTATGACGTACATGCTGCCTGCCTGTAACAAGGACCATTATCACTTAATGAGCTATTTCACATGCGTGTTTGTGCATTTATAAATGCCCATGTGTATAAATATGCATGTAATACTAATGAGTATGGAGCTACAGGTACATCACACTCCAATTTGTCTGCAGAAACGATGCTGTTTGCATATATGTACCTGTGTGTTTGTGCAGGTCCCTGTGTGCCTGCACATGTGTAATGAATTACCACCTGCTCGTGGCTGTCAGCATATGTTTTTTTATTGATAATCTTGCGGAATCTCCACAGGCCCCTGTGTGCATGTGCACAGGGATTAGAGCATAGTCTATTCCATTGTTGCTCACATGCGTGATGCCTGGGAGTATCCTCAGGCTAGCCTGCATGTAAACTAGGGTGGATATGTGTTTACACCCTATAATCCCTACAGTGTACCCACCCTCGTGCTCACATTGCAGCTTCAGGAATGTAGGTGTTCAATTACTTGTTATTTACTCCACTGAACAATATTTCTATACTTACAATGGATCAGAAGATTATGTGAAAGAGGTTACATGCAAAACTAGCTCATAGTTTTGTTTTTATGGGATTCTTAATGCATGATTCAGTCTCGACCCTCTCAGCAGCCACATTTCCTGCAACAGGCAGCTGTTTCCAGCAAACATTGTTTGACAAAAAACACTGTAGACTACCTGCCCAGCACCAAAATGAAAGACCAGCTAGCGACAAGAGAGAGAAAAGGCCAAATATCTATCTAAAAGAGACAGATTTTTCTCATGAGTTGGTGTAACATTAAATTCAACAGGTGGACACAAACAGGACTCCAGTTAGATGATAACTTTGGCCACTGAATGTGTAAATAGGCAACTGCTGTGTGAATCTCTGAGTTGGTTTCGTTGTTTGTCTGACCCCTAGTGGCCAAAAAGTGATTAATGCGACATTGAAGACAACGATTTGGTTTTTGCCATTGTTTTGCTAACTGGTTCAGAAACTAATTCATGATTTAGAATTTAGGAAGAGTGCACTTTTTATTTATTTATTTTTACAAACATTTAGGTTACTTTTAAATAATAAATAAAATATAAAACAAAAGTTTAATTAAATTAAGTTAGTGAAATAAAGTAGGAAATCATGTAAAAAGCCAATGACAGCAAATATAATTGCACAATAAAATGAACAATGAAAGAAGTTGCATTGAGGAATCTGAACTCCAACACCAGCATTTCTAAAATCCTTTGGCCCTGCATTCGACATTGTTATGAAATCACATACTAATAGCTATTTTTGTATTTTCAGACCAAGTCAGTGACTATCTGGTGTTTATATACTGACAGGTGTGTTTATTACTTTGTCCCATTTATATGGATATGGGTATAGGCTAAATAACACATCTCTAAAACTGTTTCAACAAAGCCTGAACATTATAACAGTCTACATTAGTCAAAAAGAACACCCAAAGCTCAACCAAGCATCTGGCAGCCCTGCACATCGAACAAGCTGAAAAACAAGGTTTGAGCGAGTACTCGGCTATAACAAGTATCTGGTCATTTACTTTTTACGAGTACAAGTACCAAACAACTAAAAAGTCTCAATATCTCTTCTTGTAAATATAACCTTTATTTAAAAAGAAAACTCAAAAACATTGTTCTGAAGCTCAGTTCTGTAAATAGTTTCTTTCTGACCAACCAATATCAATGTCAGACTTCAATTATCAACTTCCACTTAGCTCCGCCCATTAAGAGTACAGATACAAATACAGATCATTTAGTTGGATGAACATATACGGGTGTATTCGCTCATCCTTAAGAATAACTGATCCAGAAACAGATCAGAGAAGGAAAAATAATCACATTGAGGATCTGGTGGAGATCAAACCAGAGCTAAAAAGGAGAGTGAATAATAAATGTATCATGGACAGAAACAAAGAATTAATGTTAATATTACTCAAAGTCATGTGCATAGGTAACTGTTTTCTCAGATGTTAACAGTGTTATACAGGTAAAGGTCTTTCAGCTTGTTATGGAGATCTTTTGATCCCTAGTGGGCAGAACATGAATAAATAAAGGAATGCAGCCTTACATACAGCATCTTCTTTCTGGCTTCAACTGTGTTAGTAGTTTCCGATCAAGGCTGTCACCACAGCTGCAAATGCACTTCTCCCCACCCTGCACAAACACAGATACTATATAAATGTATATATACAGACAAATATTCAGTTTCCAGTTCATAAATATAACCTGCACTGCCCTTTTGCACCATGAGATCCTGTTGTTCTTCTACCTTGTGTGTCATTATTATATTCTGCTAAGCCTATTAGGTTTCAGGTCTCTGCCAATAAAAACTCTTAAGCAGTTATTGGTGGCTGAAGCAATTCTGATCATCATAATATCATGTTCCCTGTGGGAAAACAAAGAGAACTTAATCTTTCATTTTTGTGTTATTATCAGGGACTGTTCATTTTTGAGGCACTGACTGTTAAAACACACACTTTGTACTGAAAGAGATATGTTGGTTGGGGAATATTACTTTTGTCTTACAGACCCAGAGTCAGCCAAACTCCTGACTGCCTTTTCTTGTCTCTGCATTTAGTTTAAATGTAAAATATCAGCTGGATGTATGTAGGCTTGGATAGTTGCTCATCTGCTCAAACATAGTGAAAAATACAAAGAGCTATGGCTGTATGGATGCTCTAACTAGATTGCAGGTATTTACATAATGGCTCATTTCAATGTAATGATGAACATATGAAAAGTCCAGTCCACTGTGTTTACATGCAGCCACTGCCAGGGCATATAAACCAATAGTTCCAGATGATAAGATAATTGCTACATGTTTTGATGTGCAAATCATTTATTAGTATAGCTGCTACTAATCTTACTGCTCAACATGCCTTCAAGCTGCATGCAGAGAAGACACCAAGGCACATATCAATTTGTCCACATTTGCACTATTAGGCTAAGAGTGTGCAGAAGGAGGACTCAGACTGTTTTTGCATTGATATCAGTACTACATGTATTTTGGATGTGTCCGCAATATCAATGAAACAGTGGAAAGCAATATACAGGCAAGTAGAAAAAAGTACGAAGCTGCTACACATTGTACGTCATCAACATCATTTACACGCCCACTCACTCGCTGTGAATTCTCTGGACAATAATCTGCTCTGTTCATACATGGGCACTATCAGACATTAAACAGACTTTGTACAAGTGAGCTAGCAGATGTCAGACTTTTCTTTCATCCACAAAATGAGAAGAAACAAATAAAGTGCTGGTGATGAGGATGATTGATTGTGTTTGCACCTGTGATCTTGAAAGCATGCATACATACGCATACACATTTATCCACACCTGGTATAAGACTTAACATCCTGGCCCACTACATGACTTTTCCTTTGTTTTGCTGGTTTTGAGTTTTTTGGCAAATGATTACACTTTTGATAGGTACTGACCACTGCAGACCAGGAACACCCCACAAGAGCTGCAGGTTTGGAGATGCTCTGACCCAGTCGTCTAGCCATCACAATGTGGCCCTTGTCAAAGTTGCTCAGATCCTCACGCTGCCCATTTTTCCTGCTTCTTGACCAATCCAACAATCAACAACCAATCAATCAATCGACCATTTGTTGCAGCTCTACATAAAATATACTTGTTTAGGAAATCATTGCATCATCAACCCTTCTTGATAAGACTCCCAAGGTTTCTATACATTGTATTGGCTTTAGATCTCGAACTGGACATATTGAGTAATTTAATTTGGAGGACTTGTGCATAATACTATCAAGGTTTATACAACTCTAATCCTATTTACATTTTTAAAAAAATACTCTACCAGAATTATCGGAGGACGTTGCACTGTGTTGCAGCAAAAGTTGAGTTGGACACCCACTGTGTAGATGCAGTGGTCTCATTGAAATGAGTGAGGGATCTGCATTTTCTCTCACAGTGCAAATGTCAGTTGTAATATGGTTTTGGGCTTAAAGACACAAAGCTGTTCTCTGAATCTTTGATACGTCCCTCTACTGTCAACAGGCAACAAGCGAGTTAGCTAGCAACCCTGAGGTGGCAGCAATGCAAAAGTTGCTCAAAAAGCACTTTAGACTCACTGACAACAATTACTCAAAGGTCTGGTCTGCTGCCAGAAATGAGAGTCTATCCCTTTCAGACCTAATTCAATACACACTCTACCTTGTAATACTCCAGTGGGGTCAGCTCACATGGTTCTTGATTCTGCAAAGCCACAGAAACCTGTCAGGTCCAGGACACTGACAAAGAGAGTCAGCACTAGAGCAATGGGGTGCTCTCTCAAACTACCAGGACACCATCCTGCACATTTCTGTCAGCCAAGTCTCAATTCTCCATTGCTGCCACTGTGTTCTTGACCCCATGGTCATGTCTTTGTTGATGTTCAGTGTGAGCCATATTTGCAGTGGTATTTTGGAGCGAATACTGCTGAATTCACATGTGTAATGACCTTCAGATGATTATTCTCTTTGGCTTTCCATCACATTCATTCTTTAGTTCCTTTTTTTGCCTCTTTAGTCTCTCTTAGGTGCCCCTCCTCTGAATTGTCTCCACTAGCCTCGCTGTCCCAGAAGCCCATGCAAGGAAGGCAATCTAACCCTGCACAGGAAACCAGTCAGCCTGTTATTGCTGGCAGCCAATGGAGCAGCCGTGTTTTAATATTCATCCACCAAACCCCTCGAACCACATAAATCAGGGGTGCAGAGGGGCAATAGTAGACCTTGCCCACTGTTAGAAAAACCACAAACGTCCTTCGACAGGAAGAAAAGGTAAATAGTTGAGCAGATTGGCAGAGAGCAAGGGATCAGGAGTGCCAACATAGAAATTGAGCTGCTACATCGATAAATGAGTAGAGAAATTTAGAACTTTCCCGTGTGAGGGAAGTGAAAAGAAAGATGTTCTGTTCTTGATGTAGACTAATTAGAATCACATTTACTTAAAGTCCCCTGGATAATAAATGACAACAGCTTTCCTTCATGACATTTTTGTAGAAACAGACAGCTAACTATGCATATACTGTATGGTGCTATTCAACATAACATCTGTCAGTTTGTGCATATTTCCTGATATGTCGGGCTAAGACGAAAAAGTTGTTATACTTGGAAATAATTATCTTTCATTTATTTGGGGGATTTTATAGAATTTCAGTTGTCATATGACATAGTGCATAACTAATGTGTTTCTGTGCAAATCCCCCTTGTGAGCCTTACATAGTGTACATAATCAATTTTCACATTTCAACAGACGGACTGAAAAGGCAGCCTGGAGCAACATTCCCAAAGGAGGCTCGGGATTCAGCTTTTAGTTCACGGAAACTTTGGCTGTCATTGGAATCAAACCTGTGAATTTTGGCACGTCACAGCTACATACAGCAATAGATGAATAAAGTTGTTGTAGAGTAAAGCTTGATTAACGAATCTCCGGTCAATATCTCTCATGCATCCTCATTCACCTCCACCGCCTCATCAGACTCCCAGGCTGAAACTGACAGCTGGACCCTGTCTGTCACTTCCAAAGCCAAAGGCCAAAATCCAGAGCAGGGGCGTAGTTAATCCTACTGGGCTAACAAATTGGCTCTTATCGCCCCTCCGAGGAATCAACTTGTCAGATCTCACAGATAGTGCTCAGTGCAATGAAATGGTACAGTGCACACCGTTTAAACACATAAAGCCATTAGCGTGTCATGTTGGAACTTTGCAGGTCCGTGGGTCCTATAAACCCAGTTTCAGCCGTGCGTAGGGATCAGCAGCCTTGGAAGCATAAACCAGCGCCCCGACATGGATTCTGTCACCAGCTAATATGTCAGAAGAGGTTTTTTTAATCCCACAGTTAACACGAGGGAAAACACTCAGGCCATTCAGTTCTGACAGACCCTTGAGAAAGTCCTCCAGCCATACCTCCAGTTCAGTGTGAGGCCAGAATATTGGAGAATCCCCAGAAGCATACAAATATTGTGTTACACAGTGTAATTGATAATGGGTGAAGGCTTTATATGTTTTCAGTTCTGCTCACACATACATTGTAATTTTGCTTATAGGAGCAGGGGCAAAGTAGTGCGGAAACACAGTGCATGGATCCCTCATAAACTCTCAACACCGAGACGTTCATGCCCGTCTCAGCCAGCGAAAAAAGCACAAATCTGTTTCTAGGTGTCCTTAAGGCCCGGTGTCACAGGGAGTATCAGGTGTCAGGTACGCTGCACATGTTCAGCCCTCCTCCCTTTCATAGAAAGCCCAGATGTTTATTAGAAGATTTATAAGCAGCTGAACTGCGGTCTGGAGCTGACGCCGTGTAGCAGACCGTAGCTTTTAGCCTGGCACTCTGTTATTGCAGGTTGCTAATTCTTTCAGGAGCGTGCAGTTTGAAGAGGAGGTATATGGAGCAGAGAAAAGTAACAGCACCCATGGGGCTGATAATGTCGAAAGCAGCCTTGATCAAACGTGCACTGAGACATAGAGAAGCTTTTTTGTTGTTGTTTATTCTGAAGTAGGTACATGAGGTATTGAGTATGTTGCTAGTTTGCCTGCCTGTTCATCTGTGTGTGAACAAGCACCCTCTTGAGTACTTTTATCTGTGTAATTTTGTTAGTGAAAGCAAGGAGGAGAGCAAGTGATAGATAGAAAGAGAGGAGAGGAGAAAAGACTGAGATGAAGTGATACAAGGAGAGAAAGCTATAGCTTGTAAACACAAAATATTTAAATTGATTGTTATTCAGAGACACACACATACACATCTATCATGCCTCTTCAGTCCTCATCATAGCTACCATACAAACGTACAGTATGTATTGTATGAGAAGAGAAAAAGAGGACCAGAGGTCACTGTATGTCTGAGGAAGCACAAGGAACAGAACAAAAAGACAGGCACAATTAGACAGCAAAGACTGTACAAACAAATCTAATATAAAATCAAAAGTTATATACACAATACTCTAGACCAGTGTATGTTAATATTACCTGACGCAGCTATAGCTGCCAGTAGTTCTACGAAGGATGCTGATTAGGTCTGAACCACTGTGGCTTGGATACAAGCGTATAACAAGCAGCAACAGATTCAGTGACCTTTTCCTGCAGACATTTTGACCTGTCATAGTAAGAGCACATGTGTTACTGATAACATTAACAATGGCACTGAGCTATATATATACACATGTTCTCAACAAAGCTAACTTCATACTAGGCAATGTAATTTCTCAAGTACCATGCCAAAGTTAATAGTGACTGTTAAAAGCCCAGTGTGTAGGATGTAGTGGCATTTAGTGGTAAAGTTGCTCATTACAACTCACTGAACACTGGTCGCATCTGTATTTGACGACCTGGGAATGACTGGAGAAACTATGGTGGCTCTAATAAACACACTGTACGCTACCTGCCCAGAACCAACCAGCAGACAAAGTAAGCAACTATAGTGAGTGAACATAATGGATAATTTAGCTGCTAAAGAGACAGATATTTCCATCAGGAGGGGGTTGAAACCAAGAACACAACTTGAAATGACTTCTAATGTTCCTTCTTCATATTCGACATATCAACTCAAAAAAGGTATATGTCAATGTTGTGAGCAATGGCCCAAAAAAAAAAAAATCCAACTCCAAATCAAGTCCAAATCTGAGGTCCCAAACCTACAGCTATGGTTTTCATGTGAAATGTACTAAAACCACAGCAGCCCATATATGAATTCATCATATAATTTGTCATTTACAATATAAAGTTTTTACATTTGAAATGTCCAAAAACCACATGTGCATATATGAATATCACACTATGTTTGATGGCTCTGTCTGCTGATCTCTTCAGCGCTCCACCAACACCATCTGGTGCCCCCTTGCCCTGCCTCAAAGTACTTCCAGTTGACATTTTCAAATTCTAATTTATATGGCTCTGTGGAGAGAAGTTATAAGTTTTCTTTGCATCAATTCTGGGTGGCTTGGATATCACTGAAAAAGTTTTTATTTTTATTTTATTTTTTTTTACTTCCTGGTACCTTTGCATTACTATCCCAGGTACAAGGTCAAGGTGGACCCAAATAGCTTAGGGTCAAGCCGTTTACTTGGATAAATAGAGCAGAAGGCGAACAGAACGGGAAAAACATTACCTCACTCTCCTTTTTAATCACCATAGCAGCTTTCTTCTCTTTTCATAGTTGCCCAAAGATCTACATTGAAAGTTGTGTTTTTATTTTGAAAAGCCAATTGTTTGTTGGTACTGTACTTGCAAAGTTTGTAAAGTAAAGTAAATACAGTTCCAGATATTCTGAAATTGTAAGTGGTGAACAGGGTGAACATTTTGGGACAATAGGGTGGACATTTTGAGCTTCAGTTAGCATATTAGCTTACAGCAAACTGAGTAACTGAATAGCTTGTCTGGTTGTTGGAGAGAATTTGGTATAGTTAAACATTAAAAAAAACTATTCTAATCACCCATATAGTATATATTTTGTGCAGACAATGTGGAGATTTCTTGGGCAGAGCAAGTAAACAAAATTTATACAAAGAAAATTTGTCAGTAGGAAAGTCAGCTACTTACTCACCTCAGCGGTTAAATGTCCCACCACTGAATAGAGAGAGATAAAGAGAAAACAGTCACTTTGATGTCAATGGTGTGGATTGCCTTGTCTTAAAGGGGCGGATTCCCCAATATGACATTTAAGGGTCACACACAGACTCATAGGTAGGCAGATTTTGCTACATTTGGGGAGAGCCAGGCTGTTTCAAGGTCACCGTATTTTCCGCACTATAAGTCGCTCCGGAGTATAAGTCGCATCAGTCAAAAAATGCCTCATGAAGAGGAAAAAAACATATATAAGTCGCACCGGACTATAAGTCGCATTTATTTAGAAATGTATTTCCCAAATCCATGACCAAGAACAGACAGAGACTACGTAACTGGACACACAGACGCCGAAAAGATTGAGAATTCTACCGGGAATGTTAATGAAGACGAAGGAGGGAAATGAGGTGGGCGATACGAAGGCGGCAAATTTACAAAAGATTCACTGAACAAAAATGCTGATGTGGTACATGAATATTTAGCTGAAAATGTGGAGAATGCACGGCAATCAAGGATTTTGGGCGATGTCTAGGCAAACGCCGGCAGCAGAGCAAATACTCGGGAGGCTACCTTATTTAGAAATTTATTTTACAGTACTGGAGTACTTTGGTTAAGCCTTAAAACATGTTAAATTTCATATGTAAGAGGCACCTGACTATAAGTCGCAGGACCAGCCAAACTATGAAAAAAAGTGAGACTTATAGTCTGGAAAATATGGTATGTTTTCATTAGTATATAACCACCTGAAAATAAGCCATGATGTTGAACCGCCATGTTTCTACAGAAGCCCTGAACAGACAAACCAAACACTGTTTTTTGGCAGCCACCATAGTTTCTCCTACATACAAAGCTTAAGCTATATTCAAATGGTTGCAATATGCAACTTCACCACTGGGTGCCAGTGAATCCTACACATGGGTCCTTTAAGTTAATATGACAAATTCATTATTTATGTAAAGGACACCAAAAGTGATATCTCCCTACAGTGAAATAATTTATCCCTATGCCATTTTGTAAAACATATCTATGGTATATACTGTATACATCTATCTAGGAGGAAGAAAAAAATATAATACCCAGCCTATTGTACAAAGACAAGTAAAGGAAAAGAGGAGAATAGAGAAGAGATAACAAAGGAGAGAGCAGGAAAGGGAAAGAAAAAAAGAGCAACTGGAGGAAGACAGAAGAGTCATCCTCGCCCCGGGCATATCTGCCCAGATAATGACTAGGTGAGGAGAATCTGTGTCACTGGGTGGCGTGGCTGGCAGTGGCAGTAGCTGACAATCATGGACCAGCTGGACAGTCAAAAGGACAAACAGACAGGCATTTTATTCCATTACTGGTAATTTTGAATGTATTCCCCCTCCATGTCTTACCATCTTTGCTTCACAAGAAGCATAGCCGAGATAACTCTGTAATTTAGTTGTGAAATCTTAAAATAAATCCAATCAAATGAAACTACAGCAGAGAGAAACACAGAGCAAGGCTTGCATTGTTTGATGTCTCGTGATAGTGAAGCGAGAAAAGTGTCACAAAAATGTGACAGAAAAACAAGACACATGCAGACAAACATATCAAGAGATAGACAGGCAGCCTAATTGATGATGGCTTGCTCTGTATTATCCCTCAGTCATGTCACAGTTAAGGGAGAAAACAGGGCAGGATGAATGTGACTATTATTTTTATCCGTGATAGGATATGATCCTAATCTAATCTCCTCATAGCCAGGGGTAAAAGAACAAGTTGAGACAGGTGACGTAATACATCTCTTGCCCAGCCCCTCAGTAAATGTGAAGGTGCTCAACAGGAACCACGTTCTTAAAGCACTGCCCGCCACTTTGTCATTCGATATAAAACTATTAAACTACTAAAATAATACAGGTCCATACTAGTTAAATATGCATTTTACCTTGGTGAGTTAATGACTCATGATTTAATTTAGGCAGTATGGACAAAGAAAAAAAAGTTATGAACCAATTTTTTTAGTTATTCACTTTGCTGCTCCTTTTGTCTTACTGAAAAAGGTCACAGGTCACATTAAATTGTAAAATGTTTAGATAACATGTTACATGCCAGGGTTTGCAGTGAAGACCAACAACCAGGATTTTAAAAATATTGTGGGCATGAGTCCATGTGCCTCGACCCCAGACATGAAAAATAAGGTTTTTACATTCTTTTATTTGGATTTTCATATTTAATTTACAACATTATTCAGTTAGCCATTCACTTATTTTCTTCTTTACAGCTCTGTAAATTATATCAGACAACATGATGATCTACATGCTGTTTCAAAGCCTTCTCTAGACTACCGGGAATAAAAATATGGTGGGAAAATACTGAATACACTATTGATGTGCTTTTTTGTTGGCTGAAAAGTGAAATATTCCAAAACATTGGAAGCATTTAAAATACCCAGCATGTGTAAATTTTAATTGTAGAATGTAATCTCTCCCCAGGTTGTTAAAACACCAAAGTCCACAAAAAGAAATACCAAGGACATGACAGCAGTGTACTAAAATTTACCTATGGGCCTGGTCACAAACACTTGATTTCTGGACCGAAAAGACCACAGTTGAGTTCAAGGGAGAGATAAAATGGGCTCTAGATGGGTCAAGATTGAGACTCACAACAAGCAGGTTCTCATCCAAGACCAAGACTTAAGATAGGATTTCATCAAAATAGATCCAAAATGTTTGCTATTTTGGTACATGAGTTACTTTGAACAATCTATTTGATTTAAATGTGCAATAGCATTACACACACAAAAAAAGCTGGACTAAGGGCTAAAGCATGTATTGGCGAAGAGACACTGAAAGTTGTCAGTGTCACAGTGGGTATCACCAAGGGAAAGCCTTTACAATATAAATAGAAGTGGACCAAGTATAGAGCCATGGGGGACACCTCCAGGGGCAGTATTACAGCTGTGAATGTCTATGAACTTAGAGGAAAGAAAACATTTTTTTGTCTGTGTGTTAGAAGATTAATAGCCCACCAGAATGGGCCTAAGGCTACTTGGTCTGATCCAGTGGGCTGCCTCTTGTCCAAGTGCTGCAAACTGGAGTGATTGAGTGAAAGTGGAGATTCTTAGGCCAAATTGGCTCATGTCGGCACTACTAAAACCGAGCCAAATATGGCAGCCATATATGGGCTAGAGTTGGCACATACTGTATTTGGTCATGTGGTGTCTGTACCAAAATATTGCAGTGGAGGTTTAATAATCTAGTATAAAGGGTAAAACACCTAGGGGCGCCCAGTTAGCTCAGTAGAGCTGGTGACCCATGAACTGAGGCTGAGTCCTTGCTGCAGCAGCCCAGGATTCGAATCCAACCTGCAGCCCTTTGCTGCGTGTCATCCCTTCTCTCTGCCCCCCCTTCCTGTCCATCTTCAGCTGTAATTATCATAAAGGCAATAAAAGCCCCAAAAAATACCTTTAAAGGGTAAAACACCTAAAGGTCCTGTTTAGTGAGGGATGCTTTCCTGTAATCCTTTTTTACTCAGGCTTTGGATAATTCAATGTCAAGTGGCCATGTATTGTGCTCCACATCTCCAGTACATAACAATCAAGCCATCATGGAAACCTTCCAAGGTTTGAGTTTCTCCAGCCCTTGTACCCCATCCCTCCCCCCTCCCTTTGTCACCAAATGAAACCGCTTTTAACAGCTTTATTTTTTGTCTGACTAATTCACACCCCAGCTCTTTGTACTCCCCACCATTCTCTATTCGTATTCCCCTTTTACCTTCTCTACTCCCTCTCTAAAGTTCAGCCGCATTCCCCCTATCCCATTATCAAAACCATTTTACCATGCAGAAGCGGCTTGCTGCTTCCTCCCTGAGACGAAGAGCCTGCCTTTCATAGAAAAGTGCTCTCTCTGCCATGAATACGTAGTATTAATAGCATCTACCTAGCATGCAGCTTTCACTGCAGTCTCACAAAATGAAAATGTTTTGTAAGAAGGTGTACATCTCACATTTCTCACAAAAGGAGTCGGAGGACTATGTGCCACGCTACTGGCACTATTATGTTTTTTTTTTCAGGCTATGGCTGAATTATCGATCACATTAGTCTACAAGAGTGGCAGCTCACTGATCAATAGCAGCCCCTTAAGGTTCCATTAGCTCTATTGTTCAATAATGACTGGTTCTTTTGCAATGCATCTAACTGGCAGTAATGCCTCATCAAAAGCCATCTTCCCTATTAACTCTTTTCAACCTACATGAGCCTTTGTCCAACATAGAGGCATGACATATGACACAATGGCCTGTCTGGTTCTTAGAGTGGATTGCATTTCGACTTTAATAGGCATGGTATATTTGGGTTGTTTGAACAAAAGAAAAAACAGCTGACGGATGCACAGCCCTGACATATTATAATATGAACCAGCAAAAAATTTTTTTTACACATCCAGTCAGGAGCACCATGCATCCATTTTCTGAACCTCGTTACGAAGATAGTCATTAGATGATCATATTAGTCTAAGTGGCAGGTGCTACTTAATATATTAAGTTACTCAATATAAACTAAACTTGTGTCAATTAAAATGAGGTACACAGATTGAACGGGTTTTGTTCTGAGCTTGTTGCTGTAGCTAATAAAACCGTTGACAAAACTAAAGCCTAGCAATTATCTCAAACTGATAGCTATAATGGCTATGTGAGATTTCACTGGAGAGCCTGTGGCTCCACCTGCCTCTCTTGCCGTCTTTGCTCTGCTACTGGTACAAGGATGCTTATATCAACATGACATGTGCCATTTGGAAACAAATCCACTAGTGCAAAAGTCACTCACAGTGATGCCATTTCATGCTCTAACTGCTAGATTCAGTCCAATAAAGTCATGCTGCTCATTACTGATTCACTGTACACTGACTGGATACAACAGTGCTAGCTTAGTGCATCGTGTGTCAGCAGGAACAAAGTTTTGGGATTAGATTAGATATTTAGAGGATGTAACCATTTTCTAAAACCATCGAATCTCAAATGTGAGTGGGCACATGGCACCTGCACCCATTCTTGTTTCTGTTTAAATAATGATAAATAAAATATTAAATTTAAAAGGTCCAGTGTGTAACATTTCAGAGGCTCAACTGGCCTAAATGGAATATAATATTCATAGGTATGTTTTCATTGTATAATCACCTGAAAATAGGAATCGTTATGTTTTTGTTACCTTAGAATGAGCCCTTTATATCTACAGATGGCATGGATCGCCTTCTGTGGAGTCAACCACTACCATGTTTCTACAGTAGCCCAGAAGAGACAGACCAGACATTGGCTCTAGATAGGGGTGTTCATGTTTTTCAATTGTTCGCTGCCACTGTAGTTTCTCCTTCATGCTTGGAAGGAGAGGTTGAAGCGAGGGAGTTGTGATCTGCAATTACATCATTAGATGCCACTAAATCCTACACACTGGACGTTTAAAGTCAATGTTTGTTCTCCATTCTGTCTAAGGACATATAAACTATGTTTGTTCTCCATTCTGTCTAAGGACATATAAACTACAACAACATAACAGCTATTGTATAGATTTCCATTTTTTTAAAACAAAGATGAACAGCGTGTCATCCCGAAGACCCAGCATGGCATTGTTCGACTCACAATGAAGAGTCAACACAGGGGGACCTAGCTGGCTATCTGCCACTAGAAATTTAAGTTGTCTGTCTCTTAACAAAATTAGGGACGATCCATTGTGCTAATACTGTGTACCAGTTACAGCCACTTACATATATTACCAGGGCAAAGTAATGAGGCTAGTGTTCCTCAAGGTTGGAAAACGCCACCTGAGAGAAAAATAACAAAATAAAGGCTGACGTGGTTCCCTACCTGTAGCGGTATAGAGTAATACAGAGATGTGGATTTTGGTTGATGTCACGTTATGCGAGGGAAAAAAAATAAAAAATAAAAAACATTTGCAAACCCATTATAGCAATTCAATTTCAATTCAATTTTATTTGTATAGCGCCAATTCATAGCAGAAGTTATCTCAGGACACTTTTCAAATAGAGCAGGTCTAGACCGAACTCTTTAAAACATTAATTACAGAGACCCAACAGTACCACCATGAGCAAGCACTTGGCGACAAGGGCAAGGAAAAACTGCCTGTTAAAAGGCAGAAACCTAGGACAGATCCTCCGGCTCTAGGTGGGTGGTCGTCTGTCTCGACCAGTTGGGGTGAGAGAGAGAGAGAGAGAGAGAGAGAGAGAGAGAGAGAGAGAGAGAGACACACACAGACAGACAGACAGGTGCACAGCAACAACAGTATTGGCAATGGCAATCTAGCAGGACCATGGCAGGAGGCTCCTCCAGGATCGACAAGAACCTGCAACGCAGTATCTGGCAACTAGGGGTGGGCGATATGGGCAAAAAATAATATCTCAATATTTTTTGGGATTTTGGCGATAACGATAATCAGCCGATATCCTTTAAAATGTGATTAGAATTGTCTGAGCTGTACTTGTGTCCACCAAACGCGTTTACAGCGCTGAGAGAGCTCAAAAACTCATTTTCCGAGCGCCCAGCGGTGTTAAAAGTTGAACAGATTTCAACTTGAAGCGCTCTGAGCGCTGCGCAAAAAAACCCCCGTCTCCGCTGACATCTTTTTACCGCTGAAGGCGCTTAGCGCTCTGAACGCTGAAGCCCATAGGACCCACGTCTCGGCACTAAATCATCTGAAGTACCGGTAGCTTCAGGGACTGGAGGTGCTTGCATTTTCTCTCTACCATCACAACCCGCTGCTAAACTGTTGCAAGGAGGATGCTAGCGAGAGGTCACGTGATCACGTCATGTGATCACGTAGGCCCACTAGTTGTGTGACTGAATCCTGCCATGCTGTAGAGAGCGCTGCTGCACCGTGTATTAATGGATGTGAGGAGTTTCCGCGGGCGTTTCATTGTTTTTGTCGAAGTAATTTAAATACTCGATAATGGAAATTTGCACATCGTCAAAACAACAATGACGATATTATCGCAAACGATATATATCGCCCACCTCTACTGGCAACCCAGATCAGGCTCCACAGTCAATGCTACTTCAATAAACTGCAGGACGTTCAAGGCAACTGCGGCACAATACAAGCCAATTTCATACATCACAGGCAATATCTACACACACATATTTACAACTGAATGACTAAGCTGAAATGTAACTTTTACCTCAGTGGTATATCAACTCCCAAAGCCCCCTGTGGGCAACAGGCTTAAAGTGCCTGTAATAAAGAGGTAAACTGATCAATAAAAGTCTTTAAAGGAGTTCATCAAGGTTAAAACAGTCAGCTTTAAAACATACCTTCCAGAAGACTAGCCTGTTCCCTAGCCACACTGGACAACATGCATCAAGACTGAGAGCTGAATGCTACTCCTATGTATTAGCTCCTAATGAGACAGTAGTCTGCAGGTGGGTGCCTGCCAGTGTGAGGGGCAGAGGCTGGAGCCTCTAGGGAGTGGGAAAGCTAAGATGGTGGCATAACTAGGCCGAAAGCCTATACCTATCACACATAGTTAGCTTGTTTGAAAGCTAACCAGAACATGTTTCTCTTACATTTACATGTTATTTCCTCGTTTCCCTCACTGCTAATGTTTTCTTCCTTATTTTGACCCCAGTCCAGCCTGGCATTTGCAGTTCTGGTTGTCAGTTGTAGTCCCTAAAGAATGGATTTATCAACGGATTTAATAATCATTAAAAAAATGAACACAGCAAAAAGAACGGTAAGAATTTAAGCAAAGACAGCAGCTCTTATAACATTATGCAACTCCATCTTAAACTCCTGTTTTTCCTGTTTACTCTTGTGTTCATGTCCTGGTTTTCATTCATGTTTTAATTAACACAGCATTATTTGGTCACACTGAACTGACATTGATTTGACTGTTTACAAAAAGAAAAAAAAAGAACCCTAAGACAACAAAAGAAACATGAAATTGACTGTTTTCTGTGTGTATTTTGTTTTGGATAACTCAAAATAAGATTTGATTGTACTTTTATATTTGATATTTGATTTTTGCTCTCCTACATTAAGATGCAGAATCTTTGCTTACACCCAGTCACTCTTAATTCCTTTGAGGTTACATTCTTCCCAAAACTTTCTCTTATGTTTGTCCATCTTTTGGAATAATGAACCATAAGGCCTTCAAGATTGGTTGGATATGTACCACAATAATACAAAATGTTATTGCAATGGCAAGTAGACACAAATAATAAGTATTTTCCATATTAGTTATGGGAAGTACTACTAATGAACTTATTAGCAAGTTAGTTTAGTTTATTCAGCTTTGGAACAGCAGTGACGAGATAGAAATCTGAAATATTAGATTAAACTATATAGTTTTTTGTCATATGTAGCCCTTAATCCATTCTTTAAAAGTAGAGATTTACAGCCACAAACAGTGCAACCTAGTCTCTGTGTAAAAGATTGAAGAAGAGAACCTAAGAGGATTGTGTGAGAGTTTAATAATACTGTGCATTGACTATAGAGCACTGTATCCAGTAAACGTGGACTAAAATTACCTCGAACAGCGTACTGACCTAAGACATCTGTTTTCTTTGTTTTGGGACTCCCATAGAACTAAGAGCCAAGTTGGAAACATCTCAGCTTTAAGAAAAATACGCCTGGATGTAATTATGAATTTGAAGTAAACAGTATTTACAAGTCAGAAACTGGTAATTATGGCATCTCCCGGATGACCTGAACACAGCATGAGCAGCACCTGTTCACAACTTTCATTTTGCATGCTTTAGTGAAAAATGCATAGTTTCTTTCTTCATTTACAAACAGGCTTTGGTCTGTTGGATCTGGATAGTGGCCATATCTGTAAAGGACACTGAGATTTATCGTATTACTTCTATTATTAGGATATGACCAGCAGGATATTCTACTGTTACAGTGAGATCCTCATACAGCAGCTGCTGTGATTTACAGGAGGTTTCTAATTGAACTGCCAGGCCTGCCTCAGTGTGAGTATGATCAGTGATCTCTGGTCCACTATGTGGGGGAAGCATCTACCTTTCTTCTTCTAGTGGATCACATAACTTGTAAGGAGAGCTTAATCGAACTTTACTTTTTCTCATAATTTCTAGTAGAATCTCCTGTTGCGCAACGTGGTGTTTTTTTTAGTCCGTGGTTTGTTCTCCAACACTGACAGATGATTTTATGGACAAATTTTTTCCGATGTCAATGTATTGTGCTTTTTAATATGACATTCCTGTTGCTCACTGAAATTGAATGGGCTGTATTTTAGTGATTTTTACAGCAGTAGACTATGCAGTAGTGTGCACGTCAGTGATGATGCTCAGAGGAGCTGTGTGCCATGAGTGTGCTCAGCAGGACCCCTTTGCCTTTTCCTTGGACCACTGACTGTGACTATGACAGTGGCCGGAAAATCTTCAGGCCTGCAATGAGCTAAAAACAAGCAGAGAAGAGGCAGCAGATGTGGTGTCACCATGGTCCGCGGTTCCAGCTCAATCTCCAATTCAAATCCCTCAGTTCCAGCCATGGCATCTTTGGCTGCTAAGCAAGTTATTTAGAACCACGGTGGACCAGCACAGAAAAAGTCATTAAAAATAGAAAAAAACGAAAAAAATAAATTCTGTTGCATTGGCCTACACAGTCATACTTGACCCATTTGTTCCATCATTTATTTTTTTCTTTTCTTTTAGTGAGTAGCCCTCTCCTCAGTTGGAGAATAATGAAAAGGATTTGGGGGCTCAGGTGCCACAGCTGCACATTGACTGAAACACAAAGCATCAATCCAACAAGGCACGAGTGCAGAATGCATCTCATCATGCCTGTGTGTGTCATCTTAATTGCATGGATGGATGACTTTTTCCCGAAATGGGGCCCAAGAAAATGAAACCCCATTTCTGATTCCATGTATGGGCTGTATTTTTCAGCTGTAGTCCATCAATGTGTTTGCATTCTGTAATCACCATTTTTTTATAGTATTTTTTATTGTTATGACCACCTTTTACACAGAGTTTGCATATCAACTCACAAGAGGTTCACAAAAAAGGATGTATGCATACACTGGACGAAATGCAAATATTTCATTCAGAATAAATGTTTTGGGTGAACAAACTGTACTCAATCACTTCCTGAAATGATCCGTTCTCAGTCAGTTCAGTTGAGCTCTCTGTTGGGAGTAAACGTACTACACACAGTGAATGTGAGCCCTGAGCGATACACAGTCACTCAAGCCCATCTCCCTCTCTTTGTAAGAAAACTTTGAAACATGTATACAGTATTGGCTATATGTCAGCATTTTGTTCATTATATATTTACTAATTTTAAGTTTTGAAATCTTAGATTATTATTTAAGATCTAAACTTTGAAGACCTAAACACAAGCTATTTTCACAGAGCCTCTACTAAACAATGTTGTCCTGCATTAGAAAAGTACACAGATAAAACAAACCAAAGAGCTAAAAGAAAGTGGCAGAGCATCAGCTAGAATAAAACACTGAATTTGTGTGTCGTCAGATACAGGTGAGAAAAAAAAGCAGCCTATTAAATGGTTAAGATTATTAAAAATAGAAAAAGAAATACACAATATAGACAGAGAGTAGAAGTTCCCATAAAATATCAGGAAAACTCATCTTTGGTGGAGTATTGAATAATCCAATTCAAATCACTCGTTTTACAAAACCTTCCTGCAGTTATTGTGTATACTATTTAGTTTCATTGTGCAGTTTATCAGTTGTTCTCTACTGTTATTGATATACATTAAATATATAATATGGAATATCCATCGAATGTCACTTAGTGTATCATTCCTGTTTTCATTTATCTCTTGTTATATAACAAATATTGTTAAAAAAATATATAAAACATTTTTAATTTAAAGCACTGGAAAAAAAAGTAAGTTGGGGAACTTATCAAGGACATTAGACGAGCAATAGGTGTTGAAATTTAGCAAACATTAAATACAGTATGAACAAAATACTTGCAGTGCGTACCCACCGTGGCTCACAGTCAGTGCAACTTTCAAAAAGCAAATTCCAATTTGTACAAGGCTGATTAAATATGGTCACATAAATCTGTATAATGGAGACTTCCTTAAATGGGGAAATAAGAGCAATAACTGTGCTTGTATTTCACCAGTAAAAAATTAATAGAAGAGCAATAGGATGAGTGAAGGAAAAAAGAGAGGAAATGAAGGACAAGACACAGAGGAGACAAACCAGAAGAATAAAGGACAAAAGGGATGAAGGTTGAGGAGAAAGGAAGGGAACAAATAAACGAGTGAAGGTCATTTCTTAAGGGAGGGCAAGAAATTCAATTTCAAACAAAGCCTGGAAGACAAAACAGTTAAAAGTGTGTGTGTGTGTGTGTGTGTGTGTGTGTGTGTGTGTGTGTGTGTGTGTGTGTGTGTGTGTGTGTGGTTCTCCCAGCCAGGCAGCAGGTGCTGGTTTGGTCCCTGCTCCAGTGAGCTGTGTCTGGGTGTCTGGGTGGCTCCACTCCCAGCTGGGGCACAACAAGTTCTGCAGTGTGTGTGTGTGTGTGTGTGTGTGTGTGTTTGTGTGTGAGGTGAGAGAAGGTGAGCTGCCATGTGGACGAGGTGATTAGATTAGCAGCATCTGAGGCCTGGGTGCTTGGCCGGGTGTCTGTCGGAGGGTCAGGGCTCGTCTCTCACTGTACATTCAGCTGCTCTGTGATTAGCTGCTGATGGGCGAAGTCACCCAAAACTTACACCGGAGCCAACTTTTCTTCTGGGTAAACAAGTAAACAAGGTGACCGTGTTCCACATTTGCCAGCATGTCTCCGCTCATCGAAAATTAATGAGCTCAAAGCCATGAGTTTCTTGGCTGATGGTGATGTATCGGTTATGTGTACATACAAAAGGACCGGATGGTCAGCTGGCAATTTGCTCTGATTGGTTTGCTAATTTCTCGTTTTTATTTTCTACTGATAACGTGACTCCCAGGTACTAAAGTCAGGACCTAAATCAAGAAATAGTGGGTTCATTTTTGTCTTTCCATTACACCTGACAACTTGTGAAAAGGAAAATTATTCAGAATGGATGAACAGTTATGTATCTATACCTCAGTTTGAAAAATAAGTCATGCAGTCGTGGCAGGAACCTCACATGCTGCTTCGCATTAAAAGCTTTCCACCGATGAGCCAGCAGGAGGCCTTTATGTGAAGCAGCTGAAGGAAATGGAATGCAATTGTCACATAGAAGGAAAACATTTTTTAGTGGTGCTACTCTTTCAGAAAAATTGGTCCACTGAACAAGAACTGGAGTGCTAAATATGGCACTATTTTGGTCAGCAGATCACTTCTGTGAGCTGTTAGAAGGCTCTTACAATGGTTTGTTCAAACTAGCAGCATACCTTTAACATGTCATCAAAGTAAACCGTGTCTTTTATCTGCACGGGCTTGGCCTGTGAGTGTGCCCCACTGACAAAAGGAGGCATAAACTCATAAGTGTTTGCATTTTTACTGCATCTAAAGAATTGTGAAGATTAGGCAAATTAGACCAAAACAGAGTTGTTATGTGCAGTGTGCGGGTGTGATGTCTGAAAAGGTGTCAGAATGTGCATCTGTTGATTTAAAAGTCAAATGATAAAAATAGCAGAGCAGTAGCTTGTTTAGTCGTGTAGTCTTATTTGTTAAAAGGGCTAAGCTCTACTGTGGTGAAGTCTGAGATGTTTTTTCTCATTTTAGTGTTGTTGCTCAGTCAGGGAAAGTGAAAACCAGTGTGCATCATTAGGTAGTCTTGTTAGTGAAGAATGGGGCATAGGTTGTAGAAGAAGGGCTGAAACAGGTGTGCACTCATGTATGTGTGCATGTAGGTAAATTACTATTTCACCACTAACTGAGGATTAATATTAAATTAATGAATTTGTTATTGTGTATTATTTAAATGTTGAGTATTTGTCTAGCTGTGGTTGTGAGGCTGTAGGTTTTATCTAGGAGGATATATTGGTAGACATGGAATATAATATTCACAGGTATGTTTTCATTAGTGAATAATCACCTGAATACAGAAATTGTTGTGTTTTTGTTACCTTAGAATGTAGACAGTAGCCCAGAACTAACAAACCAAACCCCAAACACCAGCTTTAGTCTACATTTCTACTACATGCTTCAAAGCCCAGTCTCATTCCCAGGTTGTTAGATGCACAGATACAGATGTAAGCAGTGTTCATTTAGTTATCTGCACTTTCACCACTAGATGCCACTAAATCTTACAGACTGCTCTTTCAGGATATTTTGTTTTTAATTTTATTTATTTTGCTATTTATGCTACCAGCTCAGCTCTGCCAATGCCAGTCGGTTGGTTCACCCCTTTGTTCCAGACCCATAGCATTGTCATTGTGATGATTTTAGCAGCCACACAGAGCTGCTAGCATCTACTACACATCTCATTTATAGTGGTGGTATATGGGGAAAGTCCCATTTGAGCATCAGGGGAATTTTTGTTCCAGTACAGCATTTACCACTTGGACAAACTGGCAGCAAGGCTGAGATGTTGCACTGCGTCCAGCTTTCTCAATACATCTGTTATTGCAGCCTCCACCCTCATAGTTCTGGGTCCATCAGAAAGTCTTCTAAGTTGAGAATGAATAATACAGGAGTGTGCAGATGCTGTACTGGTTCATCTGTTAGTGTAGTTAATTAACCTGACTGAGCCAGATGGTTTGTAAACTGTTTGGAAAAGAGCAGCCTCCTTAAAAATAATTGCAGGTCATTGTATGAACCATCTGTCTGTCACAGGCAAACTTCAACTAATCAAATCAACAAACTATCTTAAGTCTTACCAAAGCCAGAGTCGGGAGAAAAGTGAAAAACATCTTTTACATTGAGAAAAGCCTTCAGTGCTGTTCTTCGCTCTTCGTTCAGTGAAGAAATACCCTCCAGAACTGATGCAACCAGCATCTATGCTAACATCATTAGCAGCCGCCATTGTTGTTTTTTGAGTGAACAGCCACACGTTGTCACACACACCTAACTATGCCAGTTGCTCATGCCCTGGCTGCAAGTAGTTCCTCAAAGGACACTGGTTGGTCTAAACCACTGTTTGACACAGCCCTTGAAGCCTGGCAAGATCTCACGTGGTTAATACATAATTGCTGCCCAGCACCGTAACCAAACTATCTATGAAGGTGTGTTTACCTCTGAGAGAAAGTCTTACTTTAAGGGAGGGTATGAAGGCAGGAACTACATCCAAGGAACTAAAACCAGAATTGGGTTCCTGCAGTCAAAATGCAGGTAAAGTTTCTGAGATCCCAGAAAGGTCCCTGGAAAAGTTCCTGCAATCAAAAAGGGCCTTCAGAAAGAGACCTGAGACTCTTTTCCCTGAGACTGTGCCACTATGTGAGATGTTAAAAAAGTCAACTCTAAGCGTAATGTAAACTCTCATTGCTGGTCACTTTTGTACTGCTGAAAGCTTTAGTAGTAGAGCAGTCTGCATGTACCAATCATTAAGGCTTACAGAGTAGATTTACTGAACATTCCTTTAATCCTACAATCTGCACCAAAAAGCTCTGCGGCTTCTGACCAAATTCCCTCCTCAAACAAACTTTTCACTTATGTCCTTTTACTGTCTTTGGTCTGTTGCTGCACGCGCACCGCCTGCAGATCGCCCCTTATCGTGCAGGTTTCACCTTACGAGCTACTGACTGTCTGTCACACATCCATATTCAATATCCTTCTTCCATCTTGAATAATCTCTTTTGAATTACAGCCTCTCTATGTGAGTGATGCTAGTCCCCCTCGTCAGTGCCTGGTTTGGCTGCCGTGGCTGGCAGCCGGGGTACCCAGGTGTGGTGCTGGAGGTACCCAGCTGTGAGGCCACCAGCCCAGGCATGACTCATAACAGCGTCCCCCTGTCATCTTGTCAGTCACGGCTGACAGAGGCCTCAGCAGGACACACAGCATAGAGGGTGACAGGGTGTCTGATGGCAAGTTTAAAATGTGAGAGGCCATTTGATAAGTGTGTGTGTGTGTATGGCCTTGGCTATTGTCCAGAAGGCACATTCAGGATGTCGTGTGCGTGACTCGATGAAGAAGTGTAGCATCATCGCCCAGAGAGGAGTGTGTGTGTTTCCAGACCTGCAGTGCATTATGGTTGTGAAGTACACTATTGATGCGTAACCATGGATGGAGAGAAATTGCCTGGTCACTCTCAGCGTGAACAATTCTCTCTCCTGCTCCTGTCCTCCTCGTCTCTCTGCACAACAGAGCTCAGTCCTTTAGGAGGAAAGATTAACTCTGTTCTCGGCAGTCTAAGGCAACTTTACTGTGCTATACTGAATTTCACTGCATTATACGAAACCTCCAGTTTATCATAAAGCAGCTGCTTTAAGAGTATAAGGTTCATTGCTTTTAGAGGTTTTTAGACATGCTAGTGACAAGGCTCTAGAGATGGTAATATCTCAACAATTATTGGATGAATTGTCATTAAATTTGGTACAGATATTAATGATGCCTAGAGGATGAAGCCAATGGCTTTAGTGATCCCCTGACTTTTACAGTGCCACCAGGTGGTCAAGGTTTTCACTTATCCAGTAAAATATCTCAACAGCTACCAGATGGACTGCTGCAAAAGTTTGACATTCATGGTTCCCAGATGATATAGTAAAGACTTTGATGATCTTTTGAGGACTTCCTCTAGACCCACCATGAGGTTCTCATAATACCTTTTATATTCTTATTTTTCAATTTATAGTATTGATATGTCATTTTTAAAATTCCTTAAAAATAGAACTAAAACTAGAGGGGCACTGGGAGAGCACAGACCTCCACCAAGGCCAATATTCTTCAATGACAAAAAAAATATGCAAACACAACCACTATATATGTCTGAATTACAGTCTACCTAATGTGTATCTGCCCTGTCGTTCAGGTCGGCTCCAAAATTTAGTTCTCCCTTGACCCATACTACACCCTTCCACTAAGTTTCACAAAAATCGGGCATGTAGTTTTTCCAGAATTCTGCTGACAGACAGACAAACAAACAAATGGCACCAAAAACATAAGGAGTCCTGTATATGCCTAAAGAACATAAAATTTGACTTATTGCCCGACCCATGTCTTTTCTTCCCCGACCAACCACCTTCAACCCTTTCACCTATATCACAGCCTCTCCTTGGCTCATTCATTGCATTTCGCCATGTGGAAGTGATGATCTGTGAGCCAACCTCTGAATGCATGTACTGTGGGAATGACCCATTATTCCACACATGGGCAAGCAGCACGAGACCGTATGAATAAAAGACTTCCCCCGCTGACACCAGAGGTTCACACCTTCTCTTTTTCCCACTTCATTGCCAGTCTTTCAACCTCCTCACACTCGTCCGCTCTTCCAGAACAATAATCCTTCTTAACAAGCCGTATAATCTACATGTCACTCACGGTCATGAGTCTTTACATAAATGCAATTTTCCTTATCAAAATGAGTCAACACTTTGCTTGGAGTGACAGTGACTTGAACTGAGGTGCATTACTTCACTTAATGGTAAAATATATATATATATATATATATATATATATATATACATACATACATACATACATATTCAACCAGGAAGCTAAAGCAACATGCAGCTCAGACAGCAAGATACTGTGATTATCAAAATGGATTTTCAGGAAGAAAAGGAGAGTCGAGGACTTAACTACCTATCATTACTCATTTCCCCTGTTCTATGAGTATGTTTTATCATATTTCAGTGAAAAGGCCTCTTTCTGCTCTGCTACTGTTAATGCTAACGTCGTCCTTTTGATAAATTTAGGATAGCGTACATTTCTTCAGCACAAATTATCATCAGTAAAACACTCCTCTCCTTCCTAAGAGAAATTTTATAACAGGAGAAAAATTTCGATTTCTCTCACACTACTTTCCCAGATGTTTCACATTAAAGTCGTCCAGCAGCTTAAGGGCATGATGTCACGGGTACATTTTTATTTTGAACCATCTGCAGTTGAATTACTAATATATATATATATATATATATTGGATAGATTGCCATGTTTCCCTATGAATAAATTGTAATCACTTTGCTAAAACAACTCTTAGGAAACAGCATCAACTGCTGAAAGGTTGTCATTGACGTCCCCTTGTAAACTTGACTTGCTAACTGCAGTGCAAATCACACTTAGGTACAGGTGGCCTTTAGGGGGACTAACCCTTTGTTCCAATGGCCCATTGTTCTAAAACCCAAATACACTCTCCATGGAGTTTTTTGACTTTGTTCTCCCTGGTAAAGGGCGGTCAGGTGACATTTGTCAGGTGGCCATCGTCGCAGTGGTAACAACAGTTAGGTGACCTTTGTTGTCATGGTTAAAATAATAAATGTGGTTAATGCTGTGAAACGGTCCCAATTTGGTTAAGTTTAGGCATCAAAACGAATTGGTTAGATTTATAAAAAGATTGTGGTTAAAAAGAGTACATTAGTTATGTTACTTACAGGAGCAGTGTGTAGGAGTTAGTGGCATCTAGCGGTGAAGTTGTAGATTGCAACTAACTGAACACTGCTCATGTCTGTATTTGACACCCGGGGGCTGAGATCAACCAAACTTGCAAAAAACATGGAAAGCCCTATCTACAGCCAGTGTTTGGTTTGTCCTTTCTGGGCTACTGTAAAAACATGCCGGTTCAACATGGTGGCCTCCATGGAAGGGTCACACAGCGTGTGTAGATAAAAACAGCTCATTGTAAGGTAACAAAAACACAACAATTTCTGTATTCAGGTAATAATACATTAATGAAAACATACCTGTGAATATTATATTCCATTTCTGCCAATAGATCCTTCTCAATGATACACACTATGTTATGTACATTTGTTGTTAATTCCAGTGTGTGTATTTTTGGAACATTGGGCCCCCAATGGATGTAAACAATGGGCTGTTGAACAAATGGGGTTCAGTCCAATGGGATATTTTTCGGACTATTGAGGTTTCAGAATCATGGGACGTTGGAACAATGGCATGGCAGTTTTTTGTCTTTCTGTAATTATTGTTAGTTTGACATACTTTGAGCTGGTTTTATGGAAGCTAACTTGCAAAAGTATATTTGTGTACACTGGACTAAATACATATAAACATTGCATCTTTTTTATTGTATATTCAATTTCCAACCATGAAGCAAAACAATTACTTGCATATATGTTCCTAATAAATATGTGTACATAGAAATAGATTTCACATCAGATGTACAATAGTCATAGCAGGGTATCTTAGATAAAAGGCACAGCTGCTGGTTGAGAGCACTGGCACCTTTTTTTGGTTCAAACTCAAGCACTGACCTCATAATCACTGGGGAAGTTCTTGACACATCTTGTTTTGTTTTTTCTTTATTAGTGTCTTTATTGCAGCAAGATTGAACTGGGGAAGAGAGGGAGGGATGGAAGAGACGGGAGGATGTGAAGGCGTGAGATGGAAAAGAATTGGATAATAATCGATAGAGAAGAAGCGTCAAGGAAAGACAGAGATGCTACAAAAACAGCCTCCAATTTCATTAGAGAAGAGTAGATGATGATGAAGATCATTTCCTGCTGGTCTCGTATTCTCAGACTGCTGTTGCTGTCTAATTCAGGCCTCTTCCTTTCTTGCCCGGCGTCTCAGACCAGCGACCCCTTATTCACTTTGCCACAAACGGCAAATTAAAAAGACATCGGTACATAATGTGCTCAGGGCAGATAAATTCAACACCATATGCAGGCTGGCAGCACAGGCGTAAATGATCTCACCCTGAATATTACAATTTACCACAACAAGCAGTTACAGAGGTTTGGGCTATTAGCACTAAATGTCAGTCTAATTACGGTCGGGTACAGCTCATCATTTGTCAGGTAATCTAGGAGTGAGCCTGTCCCCACTGTGAGATGCAGCAGACGGCACAATGCACGACAAAATAAGCTTTCAAGAGGGTTCTTTGTTGAGTGCAGTGCTTGTTGCATCTGGAGAGGCTGTTTGGAAAAAGAAATTGTAATCCTGCGCTGGTTCCTGGGGATATTCATTTGCACAAGATACTTTTCCACTCTTTATTTTCTTTCTTCCAGGCCTCATAGACAGGAAAATTAATTATGAGTAAAAGGTTGTGCCTGCTCATTGTACTTTGATTTATTGTCCTGTAGACTCAGATAGATGGAGGGATTATTGGATTTGCAGATGGAAAATAAGGTTTCCACATTTTGAAAAGAGACTTTATGAAGGAAGACACATCTTCGGTTTCTTCATTAAACATTTGATTTTATTTGTGATCATGTTGATCATATAAAGACCACTGTCCGAAAATGCATTTAATCCCTAACACATTCTAAAACTTTCTTCCATAATGCTGCAGTTATCAATTCATCAAATGTACTGTAAAACTGCAAATAGTTTACCTCAAATACAGAGAGAAACAGGCCTTTATTTGGCTTTTAAACAGTTAAAGCTTTCACTTTTTATTTATTTCCATATTTTATAAAAATGTCTTCATCTAATTTTCTCTTCCTCTATGTTTACCTGTTTGCATGATAAATGCATTATAAGGTACATTTCCACAGCACAAATTTCATCAGTACAACAACAGTGATGGTCAGACTCACCACTCTGCTGCTCTGGGGTTGCTCTTCTCTAACAGAAATACCATTTTTTTAAACTAATTATGTCCAGTGGCTTCATTTAGGTTAGTTTTTTTAATGTAAAGCTACTGTCAATGAATCGCCCTGCATAGATATTTCACATGAAAAGCCTTACATCATCTGAGAGGGCATCCGGTTCTTTGTAGGCTTTTTACTTTTAAACATATTCCCTGCCTTGTGCCATATCGCTACATTTCTTAGGGCATTAGAGCTCCAAACTGTTTGTGGCTTGTGGTTCAGGAGGTAGAGCAGGTCGTCTGCTAATCGGAAGGTTGCCGTTTCGATCCTCCTGCTGCATGTCGAAGTGCCCTTGAGCAAGATACTGAACCCCAAGTTGTGTGAAAAATTGTGTGAATGTGAATAAATTAGTGCTGTCAAACGATTAAAATATTTAATCGCGATTAATCGCATTACTGTCATAGTTAACTCACAATTAATCGCACATTTTTATCTATTCTAAATGTCCCTTGATTTCTTTTTGTCCCATTATTTTTTCTCATTTTAATGCTCTTATCAACATGGAAAAGTGGATCGGCTTGCTTTGTGCAAATGTTGTTTTTATTGAAAAATCATCCATTGTCGCCTGGCTTTGACAAGGGGGCGGAGAATTCGCATCAGCTGTGTGCTTGGCCATCAAGTGGTATTTCAGACTGGACGTGCTGCGATGATAGCTCAGTTCACAACCACAAAACACACAGATAACTTTGGTCTTGTCAACCATTTGGCAACTTTTTAAAAGTAAACTTTTCATTCAGAATATTATTGGCATCCATTTCGGTGTCTCCCACTCGCCATCCACTCAAAACGTAACGTCTACTACTCTTAAACAAGTGTGTGTGGCGTGCCTGTTGTTTTGTTTCCGGTCTAGCTAGATCCTAGTAACTAACGTTACTAGTTGTTGCAACAGCATGGGAAAAAAACTACAAAGTGTGCTAGGCCAAAAAGAACGTTAATCTCGCGATAAAAAAAATTGACGCCGTTAAAATGGGTTTGCGTTAACGCCGTTAATAACGCGTTTAACTGACAGCATTAGAATACATAGATTAGCTTCTGTTTGTGATGAGCATTTGCCATCACTGTATGAATGTGTGTGAATGTGGCATGTCGTGTAGAAGCAATTAGAGTGGCCGGAAGACTAGAAAGGCGCTATACGTACAGTCTACTTACCATTACTGTGACTAATGAAGGTTGATCCATACCAACCAGCTCATCCCAAACTTCACATTCTGACCACCACAAGGTCTGTGTGATTTGTCGATTAATGACAGCAAGTTAAACTTGGAATTCAAGGACAACAGGTGGTGTTATTGTGTGAGCATTTGCTGTTACCTCATCTCACAGTTGCAGTGTACCTTACGTTATATCAACTGGTGCTGAAGTTTTGCCCTTTTGGAGTTTTGAGTCTGGTAAAAAGTCAACAGCAAGATCTGAAGCAAGTCTGAAGTAGTTGGCTTCAAGTGACTCAGATGTTATTTTCACTGCTCAGGACTGGGAGGTGTTGCATGCAATCCCTGATCGACTTTGGAAACTGGACATTCTGAAGAATTCAAGATTCCACATGTCTCAATTAAAACCATCAGTGGAGTGCAGCAATGCTTTCACTTAAGAGCTCAAGACAGGACATGTGTAGAGCATTGTACACAGTTTGGGGTGCATACATGTACGCCTTTCTGTTCACATTTTGAATTTAACTTTCTTTTTTTTTACATTTTGAATTATACGGTTTCCTCACAGTTTAGATAGAAGACATTAAGAGTCTGCATAAATGAATAGATTCAAAACAGTATTCAGCAGGGACACATTAGGTCTTACTTTCAGTTCAACTATGCAGAGTGAGAGTCCACCTCAATTTTGGAAAAAGGTTGCTGAGGAGCCAATTAAACTATTTTTCAATTAAACTAATTTGACCAACCAAATCTCATGACACCCATTTAAACTAAAAAAAGCAATTCTAGTTTATAAAAACTGAAAAATTGAAAAACAAGCCTCCCACATGCACTCCTAAGTCACACTGTCAAAAGAAAATAAACTGTCTGTCTATCTTATTCCTCCTGCCCTCACAAAAACCAACCTGACTTCCCTCACAACTGCTACAACAATACACTACATCCATGTACCATAAGCCTATTTGCTAAATTCCTTATTGAGTTTACTGCATAATTTTGTTTATTTTTTAGCATTTCGACAACAACACTGCAGTTTTGTTGCCGGCAGCATCCTGCTCCTGTACTTTTTTTAGCCACGCTAAATCATCTGTCAGTCTGTCCATCACTTTGGGGCCAGACTGAAATATCTCGACAAGTATGAGTTTGACATTTTTGGTTTGAGTGAAATGTCTCAACAACTATTGGATTTATTACCATGAAATTTGGTACAAATATTCATTGTGCCCCGGGGATGAATACCAACAATTCTGGTGATGCCTTCACTTCATATGTCGCCACTATTAGGTCAACAATTTCACTCATGCAGTGAAATATTTCAGCATGAATGCTACCAGATGGAGTGGCATAACATTTTGGACAAACATTTATTGTTCCCTGATAATCAGTCCTAATGATGTTTTTTTTTGTCTAGTGCCAACATGAGAAATGTTTAAAGAACCAGTGTGTAGGATTTAGTGGCATCTGCAAAACTAAATGACATTCCCATTAGTTGCAGCTGTACTTGCACTACTGTTTAGTGTTAATAAGCAAATGTTAGCATGCAAACAGACTAAATTGTTTAAAATGGTAAACATGGTTAACATGGTAAATGCTAAGCACTGACTTGTTCTTAGTGTGAGTATGTTAGTATGCTAACTTAAGTCATTAGCCCAAAGCACCACAGTGCGTACGTGCAACCTCTCTTGAGCTGTCAGGTCAAGGTAGGCTAGGTAGACTTGGTTGCATAACCAATGCCTGCATTTGGATATAAAGACTGAGAGTTTGAGCTCAATGTCAGCTCAACCCAGAAAGGAGGCTCAATATTGTTTTGTCCCAAAGTTATACAGACCCAGCAGGCCTACCTTTTTTTTATACCTAAATTAAATTATTAGAAATGAGGTATATAGCTCAGAGTTCTGCTAAGAATTTTCTTGCTACACTTGCATTGCTCTATATCCTATAACCTTTTGTACTTTTCAGCAGGTACAGCTAGAAACCCTCCGGCGTGCTCAGAGGGCCTTTGTTAGGGTAACTTACCTATTGCCATTCCATGGTCTATACGTGAATAATGTCCCTCTGTAGCTTGGAAAGGTCAGCATGTCGTACCTGATAACGTTCATGTTCTGCACGTCAGTGGTTTCTGCAGCTGGAGCAATTGCATATAGATCTGTGGAAGTGAAAGGGGAAGAAGGGGGTAAGATTAAAGTCTTGATGTCCAGGTGGATGTTTACCAAACACTGCTGCTGGAGGCGTAACTCTCTCTCCCTGACACTGATTAGATACACATCTCAACCTGGAATCAACAATTCGATGCACTTAAGATACACTCTAACCATTGATTTAATACCAGTGAATCCACATCTGTGTTACTGCAAAACTATTTTGTGTGTATTTACACCATGCAAATCCCCAGATGGAATGTTAACTGAATAAATTGTTTATATGTATATTTTAGACTTATTTATATGTAAATTAAAATGGTCTGATCTTATGTTTCATTACATTATAATGTTTTTTAATAGACTAATGTGTACACTCGCATTTGTTTATAATTCAGATGAAAATCAGTCAACATAAAATAGTCCATTCAAACAGGCTACTAATGATCAATAATCATGCGTTGGCTTTAGAAATCAATTTGTATTGTATTGTATTGTTTTTTTTCACAGGTTTATTGTGCACTTCACCACAGTTTTATTTCAGAGTTTTCATAAAGCAGGTCACACTTTCAGTTGTTTAGTACATTTATATGTTCTCTCTCCCTCAGTTGATATTCTTGGCTGAAACCAAATAAAGGATTGTGTAACAGACCAGAGAGAAGTTCATTTTATGCTATCAAGTGCTGAACCTCCACAGGTCTGGCCGTGCTGTAGGGGTAAGATGGTAAATAATCGTATTCACTGGTAAAATAAAGCATTTCTGATTCAGAGACACCTGCATCAATACTTCACCTGTGATTCCTCGCAGCTTTAGCCTCATTCAAGTGATTTGAATCAATACAGCTTTATCTCAGACGTTAAGCCTGTCGCATCGATTAAAATCACTGAGTTGCTACACTTCTAGATCATAGCATAATGCAACAATGTAAGGATTAAAGCTCTATTTCCTTTTGGGTCCACCCATGCTAAACTTGATTGCACTCACTGTACTGTAACAATAGACACTGAATTGATTTACAGCCAATATGCTTCAAGGCAGTATTTATTTATTTTGCAAGTATCCAAATGTCTTGCAGTAAAGACTAAGAAAAAAAAAAGAATGCTCTCAAAATGGAAAACATTTATGGGTTCACACCTGTAGTTTGGTGCATTTGTTCTGGACTAAGAGAAAAAATAATACATTGTTGCATTTTAGTTCTGGTCCAGTTTGTGTTCACAAATGAACCAAGAGGAGTGAACATGAATTTAAACAGACTGACAGGTAACTCATTGATTGGACAGTTTTGGCCATTGTCATCCTGCATCATCAGTATCCATGTGGGGAAATCAAATTCCAGTTCAAGGCTTATTACTCTGAGATTGCTGTCACACACTTTTTAATGAACTTAACGAACTGGCAATGTACAGAGAGTGTGATTTAAGCACAACAGTTTTAACAGCTTTTGACCTATTAGTTAGGGAAAATACCCTAATTGAACAGTTCGCTTTAGAGCTGCTGCATGAAGCTGACATACGTGTTACAAAATTATTTGCATATTATGGCTTATACAAATCAGTATAAGATCCCTTAAAAACAGATTCACGATCAGCAGATGGAATTATTAGTTGTTTAGCTTTTGAAATCATCTTTTGAAAAGTCACATATCGGCTATCATTAAATCCTGCTTTTGGTTTGTTTGCGTTCACACCACAAACAATACACACCACTTAAAAGTAGACTGAGACCTTTAGCTCCAACGGCTCTCCTAATATAGATAACTTCAAGATTTGCAACCATGGTCAGGATTGTCTGTTTGGGCTCACCACCTTCTGAAAGCACTCTTGGCCACATAACAGACGACTCTGTCAAAGTCAATAGCTTTTTTTCTTCATGGTCTTCCTCAGTGGATGGAAATTTGACAGTTGTCATTACTTGACGTAAGTATGGAACAACAACATCTAAATGAACTCCATGACAACTGAGGAAGACCATGAGAAGCTAACCAGTGCACTTGAGTAAATTAATTATGAAGACATTTTGGATGTGAGTTGGTTTTCTTCCACCATTGTAGTTCATGGCAAATTACTGTCACGTTAACAGAGGCAGATACAGTAATTTAAATATATACAAGTCCAGAAGACACGACAGGGGCAGGACAGCAGACCATAAAGGGACTTTCATCATGTAACACAGTATGTATCAACAGATCCACATAGAATATAAAGTCCGACTGCGACTCATTGAACATGTTTTTTGTTCTCCGTCTGTCATTATTTCCAAGGTCAAGAATGAACATTAATGTTCAAGAAGAAATTCAAGCAACATAAAGGCTACGTACAACCAAGTCAAGTCAAATTTTATTTTTATAGTCCAAATCAAAATTTGCGTCAGGGGGCTTTAACATTTAACATCTGTCCTTAGATCCTCCATTTGTTTAAGAAAAAACGTGTATTGTAGTTTGGCCGCTTTGTTGTATTCAGTTGATGCAAATGTCATATGATTTTTTTCCTGAGATCAAAAAACGTTAAGACTCTGAATCTCTCTCACTTTGAACTTCAGCACCTTGCAAGACTAGAGAACAACACTTTTCTTGTACATCATCCTTGCCCTCCACTGTGCGGACGGGCCTCAGCAGAACACCGCAGAGAACGGAGGGGGGTCAATGGGAAATTGATTCTTTCACTGCTGTATTTCTTTTCAGAGGTAGACTGTCCTCAAAGACAGACTGTAGATGAGGTGAGCTACCAGGTCCGTGCTTTTGTATCTCCATCAAAGAGTTTGGGGCACCCCTGAGGTCTATCAGGAAGTGAGAAAAGATGGACCACAGGAGAGCGACGTCATGTAGCTAATAAAAGATTTAGTTCAACTGAAATTACAAAAGTTGTTCCTTTTTTAGCAATTAACAATCATGGCAAAGTGTTCAAATGTAGTCTTTGTAGAATTGTATTACTAAAGAAAGACAAATTTCTTTTGAGAAATACTCCTTTAATCTCGTTTAAGTTTGACCGACACCCTGACTTTCCGGTGATATGGCAACAGTGATGTAGCCAGGCAAAGCCATAACACATCATATGTCCACAGATAGTGCAGACAGTACAGTACCTTCATCATAAGAGAATGAAACTGGAAAGCTATTGCTGTGAGGAACAGAGACGGTGGTTACGCAATGTTGCAGTGCAGCATAAAGCAGAATAGTAAAGGAAACAGCTCTCCCTGCACCCAGAGGCATGAGGGAGTTAGAGGACCCCAAATAACAATGAGTCTATGGAGTGACAAAACACTCCATATAGGGTGAGTCATAGAAAACGAGCAGATAGAAACAAATAAAGAGCAGGGGGAGATAATAGATCATTTAGACGGGGCAGATAGCGGTTGCAAGTGATGCGCAATTCATGGAGCTATCAGCGGCTGCAATCCATCCTCATTCCCAGAATGTTTGATTGCTAGCTTGTTCAGCAACCCGAGAGACAAGACCAAACATGTGCCTATGCCTGTACTGTAGATAAGAAAGAGACATAGGTAGAATGCTAATATGTACTGCAGTTCAGTCTGTGGCACTTGTCGTATCACAGCACGTCCTCTCTTTGCATAAACCAGTCTGACTTGAGAGACCTTCAAATCTAAAATGTATCTGTTTTTGAGTGTTTTTTTCTCAGAGGACAGAGCTGAAAGAAACATGCTGTTTGTTGGAGCTCCTAATGAAAAAGAAAATCTCTCTATTTTCTAGTCTGGACAGGAATTTATTAGGGTTTGCAAGGACATGAAATCACTGATCATCTTTGAGTAATGAATGATAACTGAGATACAGACATTTTATTTTTAGTTCTTGGGGGTTATTTCCCTGTGACAGAGTGCTGACTGTGTTCTCTCCCGTCCACGATGGCACTGACATGTTGTATCTGACAGAGACAGAAATCTGTGTTTGTTTGAAAATCTGGTGATGATCATAGTGTGTGGGAATTTTGGCAGAGGCTTGGGTTGCTAATGAAAGTCATCTGCTGTACTGAGATAACCCTCCAAATGGCTGTTGCTTCTACATGAGAGAAAGCGAGAGATGTGGAAGGAGTGCATGATGAAGAAAGAACTTAATGGAGTTGGAATTCATGCCTTGAGCTGGAAATAAAGTGTCATGGATTTCTGTGATTTGAGCTTTGACAGTACTGACAATCTTAGCAAAGTGACTTTGCTTCTCACATTGTTGTGTTGTGTTCACATTAAGCAAATAACACTTACTTTACCACACGTATCACGTGTTGACTAGAGGAATGTAAAATATATACAACATCACAGCTGCAGGACAGCAGCGCATATTCTGTCTATGTTATTTCATCATGTAACACACTGAACAATAGTTATGTGCTACCGTGCAGAATGTCAACAGCTCTGTACAGCTTATTAAGCATGACGATGAAGACCCACTGAACACAACAAGTTCAATCATGGGTAAGTGAATTGCCTCTCAAAGCATTGTGGGACAGGCGACGCAGAAAAGGGAGGTGCAAAAAGTTAAAGTCTAAATTTATCTGGTTAAGTGAGTTGTCAGATGAAACTAGTAGTAAAGGTCAATTGTCGTGGGATGATAGCCGATGGGTTCTGATTGCTCCTCATCTGTCTAGTTCTTGTTACTGTTACTTATTACTTTTTGGGTTGCGTTTCGGCCAATGCGTTCTGCCTCTTTTTCTCTCCACACTGGAAACCAGAACACTTCCGATACCAGAATCTTGGTCCCTTGCCTACAGGGTTTTTTGCCAGGTGTAGGCAACTATTTTATATGTGGGGAGACTTTATTTTGTATTTCCCTATCTGAGATACTGTATGCTGAACAGAAGAGTGAGAACACTTTTTCTGGAGCATGGCATACAGACAGGACCATTGCTGGCTTTATCTATGTGTTACTGTAGTGACTTTATTTTGTTATTAGACACAGGTGACTTTTTTAAGTTACATTTACAGAATGACTGTGTTAGGCACCTGGTGCAAGAGAGAGAATGGGTGAGTTAAAGTTGTATATATATATATATATATATATATATATATATATATAAAGTTCTAATCACAAGACAGAAGCTTCACTGAGCTTAAAACTGCCGAATGTTGACAAACACATTTTATTCCTTTTTGATCACATGCTCTATGTAATAAGTTTTGCTGGATATTTATTTCCTCAACCATGCAAGAGACTGTTGGTCAGATTATTATGATGAGATCACCTTTTTTTCCCAAATAGGATAAAATGGTATTATGTTGATCAGATCTGAGAACATAAATCTCAAAGCCTTAAATATTGGCTCTTGCAGTTTTTCCTAGTGTATTGAACGGTTCAGCTTTTTAATGCTAGATTTAAAACTCTGCTCTCTGACTTAAAAAGCCCCAGCTTGCGCTCAGATTTGCTGTGCTTGTGCTCAAACTCTGTGCTTGTGCTCAAACTCTGTGCTTGCACTCACTTATATGTTGTTGCTTGCACAGATTTTCTGCGCTTGCGAAACGTCTGCTCTCAGATTTCTGCTCGGCTCTTGGATTTTTTTGTGCAATGACCTCGAATGACCCTGTCAAATGACCTGCCTCACATTCGCTGTACTTCTTAGAGTGTCTCATACAGGCGGTTAATCTTTAAGTGAGTTCATCCACTCCCAGCCTCCATGACTTTACTGTATATACCTCTCTTGCAAGTTTTACAATAAAGAGGGATAAAAGAGGTTATTGTATAAACCACCATCCGTAGTTTTTACTATAATAACTACATACTGTATATTAGTAGCCTTATAGTACACTGGCCTCACAACGAGAAGTAAAGCGAATGCGCCTGCAACGAGGGTAGCATACTATTGGTTTTTACAGGGTCATTGCACGGAAAAAATCTAAGAGCAGACGTTTAGCGAGCGCACAGAAAAAGCGTGAGTGCGAGTGCAAGCAGGGGCTTTTTGAGTGCAAGGGCAGAGTTTTGAGGGAAAGCATTGTAAATCTGAACATGAAATGAAATCAGTAAATTATATTCTCAAACTAAAAGACCACGCTCTTGAATAAAGACAGGAAAAAAAAAAACAGGAATAGAATGACATTCATCGGCTTAGAGAGCGACCCTGAATGCAGAATAAGAGAATCCCTGGGCGAAAGCGCCAGGTGCAAATCCCTAAAAATACCTGAAAAACCTCCTTTTTCTCTCCCCTCTAATCTCTGGTTCAGACATGAGACCTAAACGTTAAGTTGCCATAAGATTAATGTAAAGAGCTGTATGCCTGAAAGGGGCTTCAGTGAACACAGACAATACAGCCAGGCTTTGAAAATACAACACATGGCACAGAGGCCTTTTTGCTGCTGCAGGGCCTGCATGCTGAGTGTTCATCATGTAACAGTAGCCTTTTTTAGTTTTGGGTGTGAAAAGTGGGACCAGGTGTGGCCAAGAATTGTCACTGTATGGAGCCAATTTCTGCCTCCTCTTGTGCCCTCTGCTCTGCCATCGTTTTTTCCTGACACAGGTGCTTGTTTCCTCTTCGCCTCTTTCTGTGTTCTAGTAAACGTAGGAGGATTGTTGTTTAGTTCAGGCATCAGTCTGTCCACTGCTGCTACACACAGCCCCCATTAAACCTTTCTTTACCGTAGAGCAGTTAACGGCAGTAATTTAAGTATTGTGTGACCAAAGCGAAAAGTCCCCAAGTAAAGAGTGGAAATACCAAAAAAGGTGCTCACACCAAAAGAAATAAATAAACCCTGCTTCACAGATTTGCATTTTGTGTTCCCTTGCAAGTCACTATCTTTTGTTTCACTGCCTTAAGGTAATCCTTTAAATAAGAAAATAAACGATGAAATCACGGTGAGCTATTTCACATGCAGTATTCAGAGATTTTCAGGTTAGAGGAAAAGCCTGTGGCAAACATCTGGCTTTCTTCACGTATCTTTAAAGTTTAAAAGCACGGGGAGTTATTCAAATAAGAAGAACCGCAGCGGAGAGTGGAAGAGCGGCCTCCGTCTTTGTGCTCCCAGTGAATGTGAGCCGCATTGTCATTAGAAAGTGCATTGGCCTCCTCATCGGAGACCCCCTGCAGCTGAAGGCGACACGCGGGTCCGTCGTTGACATTCCCGTGGATGCCCTGTGCCGCCCTGTTTCTCGAGGCAAGTTGGAGTAATCGTGGCAATGAGGGGAAGTGCTGGGTGGCATCAGAAGGAATTACTGGAGGGGAAGAGGAAGAGAGAAGGCAAGTGTCACCTTATTATAACCTGACCCTAGGGCACCAGATTTCTACCAGAAGGAGCTCAGGAGTTGGTCATTTATGTGATGTAAAGCACACAAATGCACACACACATGAATCTGATCATGAGTGGAAAATCTGGGTGGGTAAAGGCAATAGTTGAGCTGTGTTTAAGCAAGGTACTGTACTCTAAGCTGCTTTATTGGAGCTACTCAGAAGCACTGAAAGTTAGAGGAAGACCCCAACTGCTGTGAATGTATATTAATGCGGTGCAGGGTATTTCTGATCAAAATTGCAGTTTTCTGGCAATTAGGCTAGTCAGCCAGGTTTAGTTTTGTTTGTATTTTTAAGCATGATCATTAAACTTAACACAAGGAAGACAAATCAAAATGTACACCCTTCACACTGAATGACATTATATAGTCAAGCCACAAGAAGAACACACACACACACACACACACACACACACACACACACACACACACACACACACAAACAATCTTTTTAAGCACTTACAGTCAGTCAGTTTGGGGTTTTTCTGGTCATGGATGAATGACCAGCTTGTGGAAACGGCTGACAGCAGAATGGATGGAGTAATCCGGGAGTGAAGTTTGAGAGCAGTTCTTACACATCAGGTATCAGCATAAGTTACAGGACGGTACAGGACAGGGATCAAGCAACATGTTACTGAAGCTACACAATTTATTCACACAAATGTTGATCGTGTCGGAGAAGTGAAAAAGAAATGAACACCATTGTTTCTCTGATGCTGATTTGCACCAGAGAAATAATAAATGTAATGAAAACAGCAAAGTAAACAGACATTTATTCACCCTTACTTCTCCTGGAGGGCTTCACATTAGCTTGTACAGTTGCATGTTGCAGACCCCCTGGACATGTTTCTTTGAGGTCGCTCTCAGTCTGACATTCAACCTCTAAAAGCACATTTAAGACATCGACAGAGTAATGGCATTTTAAATGTGGTAACATTCTAATGACAGTATAATGGCTCTGTTAATGTCAAATCAATGTTTATTTGCACAATGTTCATTAAAATTATGACAACATTAACATTATAGGAGGAACAGAATTGTATAGTATTATTATTATTATTTTGGTATGAGCAGTTGTAAATGATCCCAGTTTGTGTGCTTTTCAGCACACACATTTAGATACACATCAGATAGTTTACTGTAAGGTTAGCATTAGCATCACAACCACTAGAGTAGGAAAGGGTAGAAAACTTACAGGGTGTGGAACTGCAGATGGAGTGAGGTGGCGGCTGGACCCAAACCCTAACTTAAACTCTATGTAGTTTAAATCGCACACAAGGGGAAAATGACTATTGTAAATGTACATTGCAGTAGTGTTACTGTCGAGGGACCCTCCTGCCACCTGCAACCGAATCGAGCTATATGAGGGTCTGATGGGAAACAGCGCAGTCCGGTTGTACAATACTAAATTTAAAAGTAGAGCCAGATAAAAATAGTGTGAATGCCTGTGAATTATTCTTCTACCTCTCTGATAAAATTCCTGTGAATGATGCGTCTCACTCAGCATACAGGGTATCTCTTTTTTTATATAACTGTCATGACGTCCCAAACGGTCGACGCTGTGTCTGCATTGGCCTTGCAAGGTTCAGGGTGATTTAAACCAGGAGAGGTCGTGTTCATAATTTTGGAAAGACAATATAAACACCAGCATTTATGTGTTTCATCACGGGACGGTCATATGATTTAGTTTACAGCTCAAAAAACACATTTTCATCCCTAAGTGAACATAAATACAGGTGTATGTTCACTTCTTTACCTGAGGAGGACAATAAGTGGCTAAACTGCTCACTTAGGCAGTCACTGTTAAAATAAAAGTGAGAAAAAGACAGTAGTGTGCCAGTATTCCTTCTTTTTTTCTTAGATACATATAATGGTGTACTCGCTCATCCCTATTTCTTCTATGTATTAGGTTAATGGTTACTCAGGTAATTTTTCCACTATATTTTTGTACTCTAATTCAATTATTTATTTCAATGACAACTTACTTTATGTGAGTACGTAAAACAACTGAAACTCAAAAACTGTTATCAACCTTTTTCCATGGACAGCGTGGACTGAAGTGGCCTGGATAAGGACATCAGCTAAAAATAATAAATGAAAATGCAGGGGCCCAAGTAGTAAGAGCTGCACAAGGACTTTTGAAAGGTGAAATTATCCTTGATTATATGAGTGTGGCACAGGCTTTAAGAATAGAATGACATTCATCGGCTTGGAGAGCGACCGTGAATGAAGAATAGAAGAATCCCTGGGTGAAAGCGCTGGGTGCAAATCCCTAAAAATACCTGAAAACCCTCTTTTTCTCTCCCCTCTAATCTCTGGTGCTTCTCCCCCAACAACAATTTATGACCACTGAATTGCACACGAATACACACACACAACCCACACTGAGACATTCACACTTAAATGCATGAACACAACACCCATACGTGCGCATTTTCCTGTCACTTAGCTGCGTTTCTTGCTATTAATCTTACCCTGCATACCTCATATTTCCTCACTAACTGCCATGTCTGCAAGACTACCAGCTCGCGTGCTGTAGTAAGATGGAGTCTTTGAGCCCGGAGGCCTCCGAGCTTTATCTCTGGTCTAAGAGAAATTCAGGCAGCAGTGCTGATAAACCCAGGCCTTAAAAGCATGCACATGCACACAAACACAACCCAGACATGCACGCTCGTGGCAACATAATGGAATAAATTCACCATGGCTGTGCTGGGTGGAATTATAAAGTAACATCCGTGGCCGAGTGCATGGCTACAACAGAAAGATAATAACGCATTTCTTCTTCTTTTTCCCTGCTGGTGATTTACAATCACGTTGGGGACTCTCTGGGCTGCTGAGGGCCATGTTTCGGCATGTTTGTTCGACAACACTGTTTTATTTTCATTAGACTGTCAAAGCTGAAGAGGATTCCGGACATGTGTTCACACACTTGCAGAATAACAATGACGGGCAAACGTTTCCAATGACGGGCAAACTGCGCCGTGTGTGTGCGCTGTGTTTGACATGATGATGAATTACATATGAAATAGCCGTGCAGCCGTTTCCAGTTCACCAGTAGCCGTCAGATGGAGTAAACTCTGGATGGGAAATTCCCATTCTGTCCACTCATGCACTAACACCAGTCCATATGAATTGTTGCACTGAAATGAGAAAAAAGGGGAAGTTGGGTTTAAAAGAAAATGGCTTGCTCTCATTTCTTCCACAAGCATCTCGTGTCAACCATCCTGAATATATTTCTGCACCCAAAGCAAGCAGTGGAGAGGAATTACAAGCCGGGGCTGTCGTTTCTACTTCCATATATCCTGAGGTGCATGTAGGTAATTGCAACTCTAGCTCCTGCTTTTATGTCAGTAATAAGAGAGACTTAAGTAATTTCCGACCCTCTCTTGCTCTCTGACTCGAACACACGGTTATGAAGGATACAGCAGCTCCCCGTCATTAGTCATGTACTCTGCCTGAGATGGCTGACGGAAATGGAGCAGACTCTGTGGCTTCAGAGAGGACCCAGTGGACAGCGGGAACGGCCAACACCAGCAGGATGTGGAACCCGGTTCATGAGGTGTTGCTGGACAGGGACAACAGGCTTCTGCTCATGAGGTCAGCCTTCCCCTTTCATCACCGCCATGTCCTCAGCGGTCGGGGCTGGGAAATCTTGGCGATGGGTTTGTGGTTACAAGTGGTCCTGGTTTTGGGAACATGACTTTTCCACCTTGCTGGTATTTTCGTGATTAAGCTGAAATGCTCCCTTGTGGTACATATGGGAGACTTTTTTCTCCCATAAAGGAGTGCTAGCTATTTTCTAAAAGGTTCTTCCTCAACCTCTAAAACCACCAGTATGCAGGGGCACATCATCACATGCAGCGCCCACCTCAAAATGTGTTTAAATGCAATACCAAGTAATAAATAAAGAAAACTTTCATTTTATAGAACAATGTCTCATGATTTATGAGTGGAAAGCGTCACTATAAGGCCACTTCTGAGTATTAATTACCACAGAATAATTTGTTATTGGTTGTTTACTTCATTACATGCATGTTACAAGAGAGACAGTGTTTAATCCGATGATACGATACAATACAGGGATTACGATTCAATATATTGTGATGTATTGCGATACTATAAGCAAGGCGATATATTCCTATTTTAAGAAAACTGTCATAGTATAAGGAACATGCCACCATATGCATAAAATTTAAAGTTTAATTTTCTTATACAACCAGAACAGCAGGATCCGCATTTGTATTTCTCACATTCCCTCTAACATCATAGCCCTCAGTTTATGTTTACAACACTGCTATCTAGCAGCAGGAGGTATACACACAAAAATCTATAATGTTTTTAAGATTTAATACAATATCACAACATAAAATATTGCCATACGATATTTTTTGATATTTTCTTACAACTCTGCTGCCTTCATGTGCACACAGCAGCAAATACTGCTGCGCTTTAAAATCAATCGTACTGGGACTAGTATCAATACTGAAAAGAAGACTTACTGTATTGTATTGATACTTTGGGGATCGATGTGTCCACCCATAGAATCCCCACAACACAACATGCTGTTGCATCGATAAGTGAAGATGGACCTTCACTGTGTAAATGATGTAATGTAATTTGGAACAGCCTCTTAAGCTCATGCTCCTACAATATTAAACACAGAAAAAAGCTTTTCACTTCTTGACTGGTTTTGGGTTTTAGTTTAGTTATTTTATGTTTTATGTTGAAAGAGTCTTTCCTCACATGTCTTGGTTAACTTTGCTTCCTGTCTGAGTGTTTGACACCAGTTTTGATTTCCATTCCTGCCCTGATTAGGTTCACCTGTGTTTAATTAGTTATTTGTGTATTTAATCCATGTGTTTTCCCTTTTCCAGTTGTCATGTTATCTGCCTCTGTTCCCCAGTCCTGTGTTCTCGCTGCGTCTCTGTGTTGCTGCTTTGCATTTTAATTTTCCTCACCTTGTGGAGTTTTCTTTTTTGTTATTGTTGGGCTTCTCTTGTTTGAATTATTCTTTGGTGGACTCCTCAGCTGCCTTTTGCTAGCTTGTGTTGTCCTGCTTGCCTGTTTGTTCATAGGTAGGTCATTTTAATAAAAAAAGACTTTGTCATATTTTCTGAAACTTTCCCTATATCCTGACAGTAATAAATGAGACAGATAATCAGGCTCCTCCTAGTGCTCCCAATGGTATTTGCAAGAATCCACTGAGCCTGAGTGAAAACCACCAATCAGAGCCAAGAAAGAAAGTCCATTGTGAATCTCATTCCCAGCATTGATATTTAAGGACCTGGGAATGAGACTCAACAATCATCTATCTGTCTTGGCTCTGATTACTTATTTCTGTTTGGGCCCGGTGGATTCTTGCAAATACCATTAGGAGCTCTAGGAGGAGCCAGAGGAACCTGTTTTTTTTCCACAGATTATCTGTCTCATGTACTACTGTCAGGATATAGTGAAAGTTTCAGAAAATATGACAGTTATTTTTATAAATTAACTGCAGCTTTAACATACCATTTAACTTAACATGTCTTTAGTTGGCTTTTTGTGTTGTATTGTCGAAGTGGTATGTACTTGTGTATGGGGACCCCCACCCACCGCCATCCAATTTCACCCTGCAACAACCTTTTGTAAAATGTCCTACGTCTGCCACTGCCAGTATGAAAGTGTCTGGATTGTATCACCAATCAGTGTAATGATCAGTTCAGCAATTGCTCTGTAACTAGCGGATGTCACTCCAGATCCATTCACGCCATCCTGTCCCTCAGTAACCCTTTTCCCGCTATTTCCACCACTTGATCTTCCCCGCACACTCACCCTAGCTTCCTATTTCCCCTAATCAGTCCAGCATATCGCATGCACTAAAACAGTTCTTTTATATTTCTCTTATATTTTATAATATAAATGTGTCCAGTTAAATGAATTGACTTTATATAAGTGTTTTAGTTCATTCATATTTTTCAGCATTGCAATTAAAATATTAGTTATCTGAATGTCTACTGACTGTGCAGAAAGGAAAATTGCTGCACTTACCCTATCAGTAGAAGCGCTATCCATTTTCTTATTCTACAACGGACACACTGTGTGTGTAGGCTGAAGGAAAATGTGTGCTTGTGTTGGGCATTTTATTAAAAAATTCAGATGGACGTGTTTTTGGCAGTTCATTTTGGAAGTGCAGCACATGTATACCGGTTCATTTCCACTAGTTCTCCACCAGATTGTCTACTTCACATCCGCCCTGGCTTTCTAGCCTTGTTTATTCTGTCTGCCTGAACCTGCCTCCCAGAACCCTTGCCTGTTTCCCACTTTAATGATTCTATGCCTTCCCCCTGCCTGCTTAAGTTTTCCACTGCTGATTGGATTTGGTGTGTTGTGCTTTTGGGTTCAAGTCTTTTCTGTGCCACACTTATTGCAGTTAGTCAAAAATGATGTATAGTTGGCTCTTGGTACCATATAAGATACCTTATATGGATGGCAACGTTACTCAAATTTTACATACTGGTTAAACATTTGTTACAATAGTCAGAAATACAGAAAAAAGGGAGCGACCGTCTGCCATATCTCAAGTAATGTACTGTGTAATACTACTGTATGCGCTAGCTAGCTTTGGAAAAATTGTTAAATACAATACAAATGGTTTAATTTATTTCATTTTCATGTTTGCATTTATTTTGTCATAATTACATTAATATTATAATATAATACTATTATCTTACAGTAAACACTGACAGAAGGTAAACACTGGGCTGTGATTGGACAGTTGATTTCATTTTGGCATGGATGATGCATCCCCATGTCAAAAAAGAAAAAGCTCCCTTACACCCCCTTATGAAAAGAAATTACAGTGTTTTGCATTTACTTTTGGCAGGTGTGCGTTGTGATTTGACTTTAAAGTGGCATAGCAAAGTCATGTCACAATAAACAATTCAGTTATTAAAGACAAAAAGCTAAATCATTTTCCTTTTAATGTATGTTTTCCATTGAATTATGACAGCATAAATGAAATACATTTGTAAACACTTGTATATATCGTATTGTATAATTGTTTAACAATTGTATTGTTTTTGCATAACAATGTATTTTACTTGCTTTCTTTGTTTTATCATAGACATTTCAAATCTTCCATACACATGAATGTACAGGGACAACAAGAAAGGAAATAGAGGTTCTGTAAAAAAATAAACACTACTGGAGTTTCTGGTTATATTTCAAGTCAGCCTGTGTGTTGTTAGACAGGTACAGCTAATGCCTGGTTTGTCACGTCCATGTGAAAGCTAATAATCTAATTTGTAGCTAATACACAGGTAGGAAAAACCCTCCAGTGGCCAATTTCAGAAATAAGGAGTGACACAGATTTTCGTTGCGTTAGTCTGAAATCACCTGAAGCAGCAGAAGCTTTGGTCAGAAAGCTCAAAGCATTTTTTCAAATTACACTTGCTCTTTATTTTTGCTTTACAAATTGCTTAATGGTCCTTTTTAAAACCTGTTTCAATGATTTTTACTGTCCACCGCTCTACTTTATATTCGATGCAGACAAAAGAAAAGTCTTATCAGGTGTCTTATATGCCACAGTGCTGTGTTATGACATATTAATATACATATATGTCTCATTCCTAATAAATTCTCTGACATTCTTCTCCTGCTCTTCAATGACATTTTAGCACAAAGGTTGTCACTCTACTGAGAACAACTCAGACTGTCAGATTCCAGTCCCGATGTTTCTATTCGAGCGGCGACCTTTTTTAACTGCATAAATGCTGCAAACAAATACGCTTTTGTCTTCCAAGTGAAACATACAGTAGAATAAAACAAAAGGAGAATAAAACAAAAGTCAGTACAAGAGGGGCTCAGACGCTGAATAAAACATACGAGTGAGAAAAACAATGTCAGCTCGTCACAGCAGTCACTGAAAAGTAAACAAAGAAAATTATTCTTTTTTTCTCTAATATGTTTTGTCAGATGACATTGTCACAAAAGGTCAAAAAAAAAAACACGGAGGCAACAATCAAATCCCTCAGCATGTGCCACAAAAACCCATTTCCCTAATTAGTTATCAGCCAATAAAACAGCAGAGAGATCGAAGAGCAAGAAACATGAAGAGCCAGGACATTTTTTATGATAATAGCTATTGTGAGAGACAGTTATATGAGACAAAGAAGAATAACACATCTGCAGTGTATTCAAAGGTCCCCAGGAGTGTCCAATTAGACAAATATGAAGCTGAGCACGTTTAGAGGTAACAGTCTGTGACACTCAGCCACCTCTTATCTTGTGAAAATGGAAGAAAAGGTGTGAAACAAACAGCCAATTAATTTAATTGGATCTTTTACACTGTCAGGTGCAAAAGGCCTAATATATCCACGTTTTTTTTAGATTTCTACCTTTTTGAAATTCAAAGGTGAAAATCAAATATGTTTTTTTTACCGCAATGGTGTTTAATTAAGGTATTAACGCCATTATTCTACAATCGGCTTTAATATTAACAACTTGTGTAACAACTTTTGGCTGCTGAATATCAACATTTTAAATGTCTCCCTATCCAATTTACAAACATGAACACATCTTGTTCTGTGCTTTAGCTTGTTAAACAAGCAGACAAAGATTCACTGGGGAAAAGTGTGCTGTTAACATCAGTTTACAGGCTAGATAGTTAATTAGCTGGTCATCTGCACCACATTAAACAGAAAGTAAACATACCTGCAAATGTCATTTTGGTCCAGTTTGAACCTTCAATACCACTAACATCACTGACTATGTTTACATGCATACATTTTTTTCCTTATTCTGAAAAGACAATATTCCTACTAAGCTGTGTACATGGCGAATGGAAATGAATATTCCACCAATTGGCCTGTTTATATGCAGCAGTGCACACTCCAATTCACATAACTGTTAATGATGTGCTGTACGTCTTACAGAGGAATTTCCCTCATTTCCCTTTCCCTCTTTTTCAAGCTGCAGTCATGCTGCCCCGTATGTCAACCTATTGTGACACACCCATTGGTTTGTGGAGTACCGTTTTGAAGCCTCGAGTTTAGCATTATGGTCGTCGCCATGACAGTTAGATGGAGCCAGTGGAGGTGACATACTGCAAGTTGAGCTGCTGTCATTGGCTGTGCAGTCTCAGCAGAATCTTGATTCATATTTGATCAGCACTGCCTAGTTTGACAGTTTGATCTGAGTTTTGTGTGGTGCACTGATGCACTGAGAATGACATCAATCACAAGGTAGTCACGCCCAAAAGCATACACTGCTTTTTACTACTATTTTACTTTAAATGGAACCATGATTTACCAAATGAACATCATGCTGTATGAAAGAACACTTAAACCTAGAGATTGAAACCATAAACTCATTAGGAAACTGTTTACTGAGCTAATTAATCAAGTAAGAAGTCGGGTAATTTCTCCATTAGATTGTATGGTGTTATTGCATTCAATGGAGCTGCCCCCTGCTGGCCATTACATAGAATGCATGTTTTTTAACGCATTGGCTTCACTTCACAGACTCGGAAGCTCTGTCCATTATATATACTGTCAGTGTGCTGCCCCTGTGGTAACGTTAGCCACACAAGCTTTATGTCCTGTAAAGTCAGTGTGCTGCACAGTAATAATCTGTTAACGTGTAGACATGAGATGAGCTTTTTCTTAACATCAGTATCAAATGTTTGGATCAGAGTTCGTTTAATAAACTTTATGGGTCAGCTACATGATTCAATATAAAACATAGAAACGCTGAGTTGATTAAATCAAACAGCGGGACACACCTGTCAAGCCCTATCATTTCCTGTGGGTCTGAAAGCACAGGGGAAATCACTGCTGGTAGAACCACCGCAGTGTCCACTGTCTCTGCATGTGGGTAAAAACCATGTGAAAAGAACAAACAAAAGAAAAAAAGCCACAAGTGTGTTTCATGACCTTTAGATGTCAAAACAACCTTTGACATCTGAAGAATAATTTTAAAAATACAACACTCAATGGGGAATAAAAGCTTCTTTTTTTGTATTGCTGAAAAAAAAAAAAGAGTATGTGAATGCAGAATTATAGTGAGAGAGTATAGAGACAATAAGGGAGCCTTCAATGTCCTCCAGAGAACCTCCAAATATACAGTAAAGGATTCAGTAACAGAACAATGCAAGGTTGGTGGGTTTATTTAAAAAGTAATTTTATTAGAGGGTAAAACCGCTTCCTAACAGACACTTAAATAATATTTGGTATCATATCACTTCGGCTCAGAATCAATATACCACACAGTAAAGTATTTTGAAATGTAATGTGAATATCATTTATGTTCCACCAACAAATTACTTTTTGCAAATTTCAGAAAACTGTGCTACACTGGTGTTCCTGCCAACTTACAATGTGATCATTGTGCTTTTATACAGTTAACATTTTACCAAATGGCCAGATGAGAATATGCATCATTTAAAGCTCCGGTGTGTAACATTGAGGAGGATCTATTGGCAGAAATATAATATAACATTCATAGGTATGTTTTCATTAGTGTATAATCACAATCATTATGTTTTTGTTACCTTAGAATGAGCCGTTTTTATCTACAGACACTGCGGGTCAGATTCCATCAAGTTGGCCATGTTGAATCTGCGTGTTTCTACAGTAGCCCAGACTGGACAAACCAAACACTGGCTCTAGATAGGGCAGTTTTCAGCCACCATAGATTCTCCTTTGTGCTTGAAATGGGAGGGTAAAGCAAGGCGCCTAGACGCCACTAAATCCTACACACTGGTCCGGTACATGTACTTAACACACGGTCTTTGATGGACTTGTAGAGTCCTGATGTTTTTCACTACTTAAATATATCCTAAAATACACATGTAAATATAACAGATCACACCTCAGGGTCACACCTGTACGCTTTTCTTTAAGCCCTGTAGCTTATTAGTATAGATGTTAATTAGCATCATCAATGCAATTTATTCTAGCTCATTACAAATTCACATCACCTCAATGCAGGTGGTGTCTCTTAGTCTTCTTAGATGTGTTAGAGTAAAAAAACAAAAAAAAACAATGAGCAGGCTAACATAATGGTGACAGTAATTGCATATGTGCTCTAAATAAAATGTAATACAACAGGACAAAATTCCACTAAACATGTGTGATGGTCCTGGATCCAAGCTAATCTCCTTCCAGATTCAACCTAAGATTGAAAATGAGAATTGAAAATTAGTGAATAATCAGTCCTTTTGCAGTGTGTGAATAAAATATGTTCGCTGTTATCCAAGGTCAGCGTGCTTTGTGTTTCTGCTCTTTCTCCCCCTTTGCACAGATACAGAAAAAAGCCCAGACAAATTTTGTGTGATGCCTGCGCAGATCAATTTAAAAGTCAACATGTGGTCCAGATAGAAAGGGTGATGGACACACATGGTTCAATGGAGATTGAAAAGAGGCCAATTTGGTTTGATATAAGATTGATAATATGCCAAAGGGGAGATGGAACCCTATCAATCAGAGCATCTGCCCTTGAATTGCCTGTCATACCTCGATCCCAATGAGGCTTACACAGCTACTGAAGTTTTGATTCCTGATCCCAGATCAGCTGTTGCCCAGTTACAGACTGTCCGGCATGACACATGGACGTCTTTAACTTCTGGCTGCTGATCAATGGTTTTCCTCCCTGATGCTGCTGTTGTTTCTGCTGCACCCTGGGCAGACTAAAATGAGATCAAGTGGGATCACTATGCAACAGTACAGTCCAAGGATCCGATGTTTCCTTCACCTTTTTCTTTTATTTTACTTCACATGACATTAGCCTTTGAAATCACTGCTTATTACATGTGATGAAACTTTAATGTTGCCCGGGGGGAAACTGAAAGTAAGAAAGTGACACATCATTTCCTGCTGCTATGATCAGGGGAAAACTAAGAAGATTATAGCTTTAAAAAAAACATGAATTAAGTATGGAATAATATGGATTTAAAGTATTTAAAGCATATTACTTTAGACTATACATACCATTTAGCTGAGCTATTTGGACTTAATTGACTTCAAGATAAAGAACTTCGACAACATTAATCAGGTTCCTAAAATGACTCTTGATAGGAGATCATAAAAATAAAATACTTCCCCTCCAGATATGTTTTAAGACATAAAAGTACTCTGCTTGAAAAACTAATTTGTCTGATATGGCTTTTACACAAAAATGTTCAATTACCTTGTTAAAAATTGTCAAAATGACATCAATCTCACTCATTGCAAAATCGATGAAAACGCAAATATTTCTTGTTTCAAAGGTTTAACTACTGTACCACTGTGTCTCCTACTATCTCCTCTGTGTGTGTGTGTGTGTGTGTGTGTGTGTGTGTGTGTGTGTGTGTGTGTGTGTGTGTACTGGAAGTTTCAAGTTTCCTCATCACACCTATGCATTAGGTGTGAGTATTAAGTATTGCCTCCTGCACCACGACTGGCTTCCAAATGTGAGGTTGTGATGTCAAAATCCTGCTCATAGATGCGGGTCTTAAACTTTCTTCAGCAGATGAATTTAAAAACATCATTGTAGCGTAGTATTGTGCACATTCATCATTCTGCACAGTGAAGCTCAAACATCCAAGTGACATAAGGATAAGTGAAACATTTTTAGTGGAGTGGGAAAAGCAGTTTTCAACCAACAGCAGTGTGAAATGGTGTGATGACTGTGCTTTGTATGTCTGAGTATTACAGTACTATGCTGTTTAAGGTCAATGTAGTCATATGTCTGAGAGTCCTTCACCAGGTAATCCACATAAATGTTGTGTAACGGGAAAAAATATATATTTATATAAATTCACTAAATGTGGGCGGGCAGCGGATGAATGTGTTTTTTTGTTTCTTCTGGAGAAATCACAAATGAAAATGACTGCGAAAGCTTTTTTAAACATTTAAATCAGCTAAACATTATCGAGCCTTATCAGCCGCCAGGATTTTTTTTTTATTGTGAAAGCAGCAAACTCTCACATCCTCTCTGAGGCAACATACATCTGCAGCTGTACAAGACAAGGATGCTGTAAACCAGTTAGCTGTAAAGTTTGTGTGCCAGGACATCAGATCATTTGAAACTGTGTTTGGAGATGATTCAGCGAACTGCCACAGGGCTTTATTGACATTGGTGCCCAGCTGTCAGTGTGGACGCAGCAGCAGCATTGTGAGTAGCAACATAGTTGGTGATTCTTCATGATTCTACACGTTACACATCTAACTGCACAAGTAAAAGTATGATATAGCATGTGTGTTTAATCACGGGTCGGGTCTGGATTTGACTTGGAGATATTTGCAGATAACAGGTTGGTCCCGATACTTTGCTCTGCAGGTGGCGATTTGCAAAAATGGATCTGTGAAGGACTGTGTTCTTTTGTTCAAACAAGGAGGGGTGGAGGAATGGTTTTTGGTTAAGATTGCAGCAACCCCCCACTCAACCTGCTGTATCCCTGTAAGAAACACATTTACCTGTGCTGCTCACTTTGTGATTGTGCGATGGCGCCTCAGGGGAGGTCCAGTGTCTTTCGAACAAACACTTTGATGAGGATGCCCTTTATAACTAACAGGCCGCCTTGGTGCTCCAAAACGCTGCAGGAAGATGTGGACACGACTCATCACCTATATAAATTCTGTTTTTGAGACTTGTATAAGGAGAATACCCAGGCATCACAGCAAAGGCCGCGCTTCACAAACAGAGAATGTCTCCCCTGCCGGGTAATATCGCCGACAGCAGACTTTCACCTCCCTGACTTCACTTCTGCTTGTTTACGGAAACTCAACCGAACAACAGGCAGAGAAGGCAAGTGGGACGTATTAAGGGGATTGTTAGAGATGCTGCTGCCATCTGATGGGAAGTAACAACACTTAAACAACACTTCACCTCAACCCATTAGATCCTACACAACTCTGAAGACCTGGCCGATGTAATGAGAGCAACATGGAGCACTATATTTATGGGCAGATTTGTCAAACCAATGAGCAACAGAACCATTAGCATTGATAGCAAAAGGCAGCGTTGCTTCACTGTCCTAATGGCAAAAGCCAACGTAATGTTACATTAGCGTTCGATTTAATAAACAAGAGTTGTTGAAAGCATTGCCATGAGCCAATTACTTTAAGGCCTGCTGGTCAGCTCACTGTAATTTAAGGTCATTTTCCAGCCTTTGGGGGCAATCAGGAAGTGAAAACTACCATTGGACCTCTCTAGATTACAGTGTCCATCTACACAATTTGACAGGCAACATGTCATGTAATTCACTGTCTTTGACTTCTCTGTGTTTGGACCAGCTCCACCTGTTTTTTCCACCCCAATCTAAAACCGAATTGAACACTAGCTGTACACGTGTTAGCCCTATGAGAGCTCACTGTGACGTAAAACAGGGGAATTAGGCACCACAGTGGTCCGTGGTCCATTTCTGCCTCGCAAATTATGCTCTCTGCTTGACTCTTCCTGCTCTGGCCTCCATCCCTTCATCTCTGTAATTTCTCCCCTAATGTGTTTTCTTCTCCCCTTTTCTTTCACCCTGCCCGTCTTTCCATCCTGCCTCTTCATTTTCCCTCCTGCACAATGGCAGCCTCTCGTCAACCCCCCTGACCGTCCTCTGTCCTGTCCCGCTGTCTTGCTCTTTCAAATATTCAATACCCGCCCCTCCTCCTTACTTTCTTCTTGCCTCTGATCTCCTCATTTCGTCATTTCCCCTTCTCAAAGCAAGAGCTGGCATATCACCTCCAGCTGATAGATCCTAATTACATTGTCCACTCGGTATGTGTGACTCTTGATCCTCACCAGGGTGTAGCATAAGATCATCAGAGGAAGCACATAATAATTGGTGGTGGGATAAACCGTATATAAGGTTGCTTCCACACCTGTAAATCAGTTAATTTAGTTTGGACCTACGGAAAAAATTTAACATTGTTGTCTTTTAGCTCTGTAAAAAGGGTGAACACAATCTTAACCAAACGAACCAGGAGGAGTAAACATGGAGGTACTCAGACTAACAGGTAACTAATGGATTGGACAGTTTTACAGACTGTCACCCTGCATATTCTCTGGTTTCACAAAGTACTCACAAAGATGAAAAATAATAAACCTTATTAGTGTCATTAGACAGCAACTCAACTACATTATGAACACTGACAAACTGAGCTAAACACAAGACAATAACTGCTGTTGGATCGCTGTGTCACTTTCTAATGGACTTAACTGCTTTAGTACACAAAATGGTATACAAGTAGTTTTAACTGCATTTGGCTGCTATAACAGAGAAAATCCTCACACTAATGTGCTGACTGGCATACATGTTACCACGGTTACTTAACATTTTGCACAAATATGTAAGCCTCTTATACAGTTCGATCATGAGATCACTTAATGAACAGCTCACAATCAGCTGCTGGATTTAATGGTAGCTTAGCAATAAAGTAAAGTAGCAAATTAAACACCTGAGGACTCTATATGGATGGTGGGAATAACCCAACCACTACATCACAAAATATGAACGTCTTTCAGTTCATTCCCCAGCACAGGTAGGCAGTCTGAGGAATGCCTCCATTGTCAGTTCAGTTTGAATCAAATTCAAAAGGGGAATGGGAATGTGCTGGGAATGTGTGTGAGTGAACAGGGCGAGTAGATGAATGGTGTCAGCCTCTGACTGCAGTGTATCTTTTCCACTGGCAGGAAAATGATGATTGTTGCTGAGATGAGGTTGTGTTCTGGGAAGAGCTGACTCCTGGTCTCTTCAGTTCGATTAGCTTGTCATCAAAGTCACACTCAACAAAGCAAAGTTTGTGTGCATAAAGACTAATGTGAGCAAGGAAGTTGTGCAAACCTTACTTCAGTAAAAGTAAAGTAAAGTGACCCATATTGCTGTACTGTGTCCATCCCCACACTGTGCATTTATCAGTTAGTTGCTGACGTTACAGTAACGAAACTGATCAATGAAAACATTTAGCATTCAGACCTCCCTACGTATATATGTTATATATTTTGTTAAGTTGTGTACTTACATTATCCCAAATATCCAACAATGTTCAATCCCAGAGAAATCTATCATTTTATTCACGTAACAGTGCATTTAACTGGTCGCCTGTCAATGGCGTCATATCCCAGTTCCACATGCGTTGTTGCTAGAAGCTGTCATAAATTGACTTTTTATCCAGTTTTAAGCCACATTTTTACAATAAGCTTTACAATAACTAATAACTTTTATCATTGTTTTTAACCGGATGAAGGATTTAGTCATTAGACGTCTGGATCTTAAATTATCAGAGAAACAAGTTGAGCTAACGTTAGTAGCAGCTCGATTGGCAGGCCCACCAGATCATCCCTTGTCCGTCGAACAGTGTTGGAGAAACAGATTTTTAAGGTGAAACTGCTTTATTCAGTGGTTTTACTGGTTTTAATCAGTGGGTCTGTTTGTTTTGGAGAGGAGGAGACCTCTGTCGATAATTTGAACAATTAACACTAAAGGAATCCTAACCGTTTGTAACAACAGATGATTCAATACCAAACTGTGGCATATCTAGGGCTGGGTATCGAGTACCGATTCAGGTATCTTTCAGGTATCGACCAAAACAACCCGGTACCAAGTAGTATCGAAACTAAGCCTGTCAAACGATACCTGCAATCGGTTCTTTTTGTACCCACTACCCAGATCAAGAAAAAAATTACTGTTTCTATGGTTTTGCTCTGCATGGCGGTAAAGCGTGCACGCTTTAGTCTGTGGCGTCAAATGCGGCAAGATTATTTCGGGGAAAGCGGGGAATACTAGCAACATGATGAAGCACCTCATCACGCACGGAACAAACTTCAGGGTGGACAACTGCACTGTTTTTAAGAAGCCGGCGTCTACAGCACCAGCATCGTCATCATCATCTCAACAGGACACGGAGCAACCATCGATAACTTCAGGTAATATATAAATGGTTACTAGGTTAACGGTACTCATCCTTTGTGTGCTAAAACATTTATTGTAAATGTATATGTAAATCATTTGGGGCATGTTGTAGGTATGTGTGCTAATTTTACCTGATTAGCAAGTTAGCACCCTACTCAGTCACATCTGTCAATGCTTTGTTCAGTGGTTGTTAGGTTACCGGTAGTTTTAGCTTCTATAGCAGCTTAATTACTTACGTACTTAATGTTAAGGTCCAACTATGACTACTACTACTACCACCACCACTGCACCGGCTGACGTTGCCGGAGACTTTAGCAGCAGCCTCACACCATTCACGTTAGCTGCAAGATCGCAGATGACAAGGGAGAGGACGGAGGAATGCCACAGGAAAGTGACAGAGACATGGAGAATTTGTGGCAGAAGAGATTTCCCAGATTAATATTCAGGGAAAGGTGGTAGCATTAACAGTCGACAATGCTGCAAATATAGGTGTAGCTGCTAGGACGTTGAAGGTGGTCAAGATCGGCTGCTTTGCTCATTCTCTTAACCATGCAGCCCAAAAGGTGTACACTGAACTAACAGTGTCGAATTGGGCAGCAAGAATCCAGGCAGTGGTTGTGTGGCTGAGGAAGGCGAGCTTAGCCAAGCCAGTTATGAAGGAGAAACAACGCCTCTTGCATGTGCATTGTTTAATATTTATTAATAATTTTCAGATCTCCCACAGCATGCAATGGTGCTTGATGTGAGAACTAGGTGGAATACACTCTACCTCATGATTGAACGGTTTGTAGAGCAGTATTCAGCCATTCAGGCACCATCTTTGGACCCCAGGCTCAGGAGGTCAATGGAAAGGGACAGGTAAGATTTGATGTGCATAACATTATCACTAGTCTGACACGGTATTTCTTTAATTTGATATCTTCATTAAAACTGCTTTGGTTTTGTGTGTGGTGGTTGTCTTCTTTATTCAGGCTGCAGAGAATAACAGACCAGGACTTCAGGCGTGCAGAGGAGTCCGTGAGATTGATGAGAATCCTCTATACCTCAACAGTGTGTGTATCCTCAGAAAGGACTCCAGCATGTGGCCAAATTCTGCCCATCGTGCAGAAGCTTGAGGGCCACTTCAAGGTTCAGGATGCAGACTCCAGCTTTACTGCTGCCATTAAGAAAAGGGTGTGGGATGACCTTTCAAAGCGTTACACGGTATGTATTTTGTTGTTGTTGTTGTAGTAAATCACCAAAAATACATTATGAAAGGGTCTAACTCTGGTACTGGCATATTATTTATCTCCCACAGGATGAAAACATCAGGATGTTCCTGGAAGAGGCCACATCACTCGAATCCCAAAATCCTGGATGCTGCCGTTTGGTCTAGGTTGGAAGAGAAGGCATGCGGTGAACACTCTGAACAGGTTTGCTTCATTTTGACTATTGTTACTGTACTTTCTGGGATGAAGATGAAGTATTGATTATTGAAATGCCACACAGAATAGTGATATAAAACTGTATTAACATAGCATGCACTGGAAATCGATGAAGATGAAGAGGACCAACTGGACGAGGGGATGGAGGTGGAAGAAGAGGATGAAGAGGCTGCATCTATGGAGAACACAACACATGTAACCTTTCCATAATACTTACCATTCATTACTTGCTCATCTCTTAAATAGACAAACCTAAGCCCTTTGCATTAAGATGATCGGTACTTCAGTGCTTTCCTCTGGTTTAGTCTCAGTTGTTTTTTCTCTCAATTTTTACCTTGATACTTTATAGACTGCTGTGACTACGAGCCACTCCATGTCGGACTCTGCACTGGGGGAGCTGTTCGCTGAGGAGGACCTGGCCCTCAAAACCATCCAGGCAGCACCACTCCTTGACTGGTCAGAGAAGGCACGGAAGGAGCTTGAGCTCTACAGAGCTCTGCCTACAGAGCTGACCTCCACCAATCCTGCTGAGTGGTGGTGGGAGAGGAGAGGGACATTCCCTCGGTTTGACCTGGCCTCTAATTACACGTGTGCAGGCATCCTCCACTCCAGCAGAGAGAATATTTTCAACTGCTGGAGACACAATCAGCCAGGAAAGGGCATGCTTGCCCCAGAGAAAGCTGACATGCTAATATTTTAAAAAAGAACTGTTGAGGAGGACCGACTCGTCTGGTTGTGGTCTGTGACTGGTTAGATTCAGAATGTTGGTTCGGTTGTGATGTTAAATTACACAGCCCAAATAATTCTTCATTGTACATGTTTGTACAGTTATTAAATAAATATTTGAGCACTTTCAAAATGTATTCATGTAAAAATCTTTTGAATGGGGAGGAGTGGTGACATTTACGCAAACCGATTGCTTTTTTTTTTAAAGTTGAAAAAAAGTATCGAATGAAGTATTCAATTGGCATCGGCATTGTGTTAAGGGTACTGGTATCGGTACTGGTATTGAAAATCTTTAAACGATACCCAGCCCTAGGCATATCATCATGCTAACGCCAAAATGGAGAGCTTAAACCCCAACTAACCAATTTGGCATTCAAAGCTTTCATTCAGGTATTTCAAGGATTGTATTAGATCTGTGGATTTCTTATAAAATGTAACTCATTAAACCTCATATTTGAAAGAATTTAGGTGGAATATAGTTGTTAAAACCAGTTTTTGATGTACTGACTTGCATCAGCTCCTCTCCCTGTGGTAATACCATTCATCTAGCCAATGCGCCTCACCTGCTACCGGTATGTGTGGCTCTACTCTGATTGGATACCCACTGCACTTTGAGATTTCAACCCATGGGAATACATAGCTTCTGCTCTTTTATACTATTAAGATTCATTCAGTGACCTGTGTTGCATAGGGGTCTTGTTCATGAGTTGTTGCATCATTGTGGTTAAGAGTAACCTTAGCTCAAAAGGGGAAGCTCTACATTTACCAGTAAATATACTGTATGTTCCATCTCCCACCTATGGTCAAGACCTCTGGGTAATGAACAAAAGAATGAGACTGCAGATACAAGCTGCTGAAATGAGTTTCCTTCACAGGGTGTCTGGGCTCACCCTTAGGGACAGGGTGAGGAGCTCAGACATCTGAGAGGAGCTCAGAGTAGAACTGCTGCTTGCTCCTTCTTGTTGAAAGGAGTCTATTGAGGTGGTTTGGGCATCTAATTAGGATGCTTCCCTGTGGAGGCATTTCAGACATGTGCTACTGGGAGGAGACCCCAGTGCAGAGCCAGAACACACTGATGGTATTATATATTTTATCTGTACTGGGGTTCCCCCAGAGGAACTGGAAGATGGCTGGGCTGTCTTATTTAGCTCTCGACCCCTGCGACCCGGACCTGGATAAACAACAGTAACTGGATGGATGGAGCTGTAGCAACCACCATGGCTGTGTGTTTAGTCTTATAACACCTGTCAATCAAGAAAAGAGCCCTAGCACATACCACTCTTTTGTAGATAATGTTTTTGACAATTTTGCCTTTATCATTCAGGCAGTAGCGAGTGACTGGGACAAGAGAGATGACATCCAACAAAAGTCCAGGAAAAACACATTGTTATACCAATAAAAACATTTTCGTTATCACTGTCTTATGACTTTGCTGATAGCAGTGTTATTTTTAACAGCTTGTCGCTTGTAGTCTCATCATTCAGTTCTTTGTCCACCAGAGGCTGTGATGACTTTTCATCCCAGTCTTGTAGTCTGAAAGTACTTTTCTGAAAGCAAGTGAACTTCACAGGCTTCTTAAAGGTCCATTGAGTAGGATTTAGTGGTATGTAGCGATGTAGTTGCAGATCGTAAGTCTATTGCTTCACCCTCCCCTTCTAAGCACAAAGAAGAAACTATGAAATGGGAATCTTAAGCCAGTGTTTGGTTTGCCCCTTCTGTAGAAACATGGCGTCACCTTTTAAAGGGACTTACACAGGTTATCATTTAGTGGTAGTAAACATTTCTGGTGTGCGCACCTTTGTTCCCACTTCCAAATATATACAGTATCCAATTCTCATATATTGTGTCCCCCATTAAGAAGACTGGACACCATTCACAACAAAAATATAAGACCCTACCCTGCTCTCCCCCAAACTGTAAAACTACCTTAAGCCAAAAGAAAAAATACAATATCCTCCTCCATTTCTGACTCCCTCAAACCTCAATCCCCCCCTCCACAATAATTTGTATCCCTAAGGTTTTGGACAACACGATGGGAGTGAAAAATCATATTTTACATGGCACATATAATGGCCTATAATACATCTTCTTGTACTCTAAAAGAAATAAACGCAGGGTTAAACCAAGGCCAGTCTAGAGATATACTGTAAGAGCAAGTATGAATGTCAGCACAGCAGGTGAAGATCTGTACAGGATATGAAGCTTCCACTGGCTACCTCTTTCAGATGGCCTGAACCAGGCAGATCTTAGGCTATCAATCTCTGAGAAACAGCCAGACCAGCAGTATTCAGCACAGCCAGAAGTCAGATGCAAATTAGGGCTATATATAATATTTTCTTGATTGGCCGATTCATCGTTTTGTCTATCTTCTCTTAATGTTTCTGGGCCTCTACATCTGAATGACCTTGTCAATCTTTAATTAAAGAAAAGTACAAACCAGTAGTTGAATTCCATATTGAAAGCACAATGACACTCTTCATGTTCAGACTATTTTTAACCTTGAAGCTATTGTGCACTCTAACGCACTTTAAACTGCATCCCTCCAGCTTAGACCTCAGTGTCAAACAGCGTTATTTGCACTGCAAGGCCAACCTAACACTGTGACTTTGTTGGGGGAGTCCATTGCAGGAGGCATTCTTAAATGGAAAATGTAGATTGCAGTGAGCAACACTGGTGTGTAGGTCCCAAGGACTGAATGATTTCTATTGCTCATAGGCCATAGGGAGGGCTGCTATGTATGGGGGACGTATTTTGGCTTTTATTGTTGTATTTGAATGGATTCACAGAGAGATTGGAAGCCTTGAAAGCCCCTCAGAAAAAAAGGCTTTCAGCGCCTCGCAGGTTTTGGTGTTCTGAGGGAAATGGCTGCATCGATTTAACCAGCCCCGACTGAATTCCAGGGACGGTCCCAGTGGTCCGTCCTTCTACCGCTGCTTTCATCTGCATTTTCCCTCTTCGGCTGCATCTGCATGCTTTCCGAGTGAAATTAGCCCAATGTGACAACCGATGTGCCACTGGGACCCCGCTGATAGCTGCCAACAACCTCACCTAGAAGCAAACTGCCGAGACGGGAAGCAGCAGGCTTCCTTCCCAGCAGATAAAAACACAAACATGAATTGTTATTATTATTATCCTATCTCCCGTCTCTCAAATCGGCCCCAACTATTCAACCACCTTCCCTCGTGGGTTGTCAATAGAGGAGCCAAGAGCCTGCAAATCTGTCTGTTTATATACATCACATCAAGAGCAAATATTAATGCCCAATTTCCTTGCAGTGGGCCATCCTATAATGCATTTATCCTCTGCAAATAGCAATGTCACGCTAACTCTAGGGAGAGGCGTCAGCTGAAATGTTATGAATAACTTGATCAAATTACACAGTCGGAGCAAGAGGGGAATAATAAGGCTGGTGCTGTGGGTCTTGGCAGCCCTAAAGGGCCCAGCCAGGTTAAGGCACCCAGCCAGACACCATGCCTGGAACTAAATGAAGCTGTTAGGAAATGCTACAGGTCGTTCTGAGGTGCACACTGCGCTCCCTCAGGGTCCACCATCTGCTGACACATGAAATACCAAGACAAGGAAAAAAAATACTTTTATACTTTTAAAGAGAAGTTGGACTTTGTGCTCCATTCACCTTTTCCCTGAGAATAGAACTTTAATTAGTTGTTAAAAGTATTTATAGCCCTCTTTTGCTCTTGCAGTAAGCTAATTCTTTCTTTGCTTTAAAGCCACCCTCTGATCAAATGTGTGTTTTATTTATTGTTACTGCGCTTGGATGTTTGAGCTTCACTGTGCACGGTACGTGATTTATGTTCAGTATATTTATAGTTTGGAAGCCAATTATGATCCAATATGCGACTTACAGAAGTGTGATGTGGAGACATTATATCCAGCATTTGAAACAAACAATATTTACATATTTATAGATTCTGGATTTTTCTGTGAGGGATAAGGAGTAGATATGATTTTTTAATATGTTCAACAAGGTAATTGTCGAAAAACTAATTATTGATCCAAGCAGAGTATTTTATATGTGTCTGGAGAGGATCTATACCCTCTATTTATTAATTATTAGGTTTTTCTCAAGATTTAAAGATTCAGTGTGTAACATTCAAGATAATCTATTGGCAGACAAGGAATATAAAATTCATAGATAGTTTTCATTAGTATATAATCACCTAAAAAATATGAATCATTGTGTTTTCATTACCTTAAAATTTGCTGTTTTTATCTACAGAAGTTGCAGGTCCTTTTCTACGGAGTCCGCCATGTTGAACCACCCTGTTTCTATGGTAGCCCAGAGAGGACAAACCAAACACTGACTCTCTGAAGTTTTGTGGTTATGGTAGTTTTTCCTCCATGCTTGGAAGGTGAGCTGTATTCAGTTGGTTGCAATCTGCAATTCCACCACTAGATGCCACTAAATCCTACACACTGGTCCTTTAAGAAAATAAAAAGAAACAAAAAATTATATTTGTAACATGTGGCGCTCCCCTTATCCACCACAAAGACAATCCCCTCGTCATCTGGCTGGCCAATACAGTAGATCTACAATGACATAAATCTGTAAAAATGTTCAGGTGTCCACATTCTGTTGACCAGCTACATACACGTAATATTGAATGATATGAGTAATTGGTATTAAATGTCTCCACTCCAGAACAAAATATAATATATAAGCGTTAAGTATAATCTCACCTTTTATTTTGATAAGATCACATTTCAGTCATGTGAAACCACAGATGTCCAGAGGCAAGGCTTAATAAAGTAGTGATTTTTTTTTTTTTATTATCTCAAATGAAAAATGGGGGGAAGCTGCACTAAGTCATTATGTTTCAGCAAAATAGTTCCCTAAAACTTTTTTTCTCCTCACACTAATTCAATTATAAATCCAATATCTTTTCTCCCTATGCCAAATGTCAAGCTGTGCCTGAGTTATTCCTGACTACGTGCAGAATCAGTTGGTTTTGGCCAGAAAAATGTGAACTGAGGCATGCTGGGATATGGCTGGCCCAGCTGTGTTTCTGCATGCAGATTGATAAAGAGATTAGCCACCCCCTATGTCTGACCTAAAACAAGGTCATTCGGGGCAGATACTGTACATAAACCTCTATCATTATCATCTGCTTGTCTTCCCCCTGACTGTAACACCCCTCACTGATTATAAAGAGAAAACATACGACTTCTTCCACAATAGTAGTGTTTAGAATTACTCCCCTGGAACAAGCGCTGGCAGCAACAATGTATTTAGAATAGAAAATCATAAGATGATTTTAAAATAGTGTTTCCAAGCATGCTGGCTGTGTATGAAAGGAATGCTTTATGTGGAAGAAGATCCAAAAGTGTGTTCAAAGGCCTTTAAAAGGGAGTGGTTAGTTAGCTCAGTTTCTAAAGACCATTTTAATTTCCTCTGAGTCATCGCTGGGCAATTGTGCAGCGCTGCCCATGATACCATCTCATTAATCATCAAAGACATTTGCAGAGGATTTTGGTAATTGTCCGGGTTATACCTCACTAATATCTGTCGTTTATATCACATATGGCAGATGATGTGATGCTGAGAATTTGTCTGATGTGACTTTGGATTTTTGCAACTTGGTATTTAATCATGTGACATTACAAATAGATTAAATATGATTGATATTGCGTGTTAATTTAAACGAATGTGTGAAATATTAATATATATTAATAAATGTCAGTCAGTCAGTCATAGTTTTAAATTTGTGGTTATTTGGCATTCAAATAATAACATGTTCCACATCAGTTGGCTAACTGAACATCGGATATCCAAAAAAATGTTGTGCATTGTATTACAATGTGGAGGATGTATCAGGCAAGCTGACCCATGGTGAAAGTCTAAGGATTTTGGAATGACTGGAAAGACATGGGCTCCTCCTTCTTAAAAAATCAGGAAATCAATATAGGACTGTATGCTGGAAAGCTAATCAGCTTTTTCAAGTCAAGCCATGCAAGGATATTCACGATTATCCCAATTCATGATTATCATGATAATGAACATTCACCTCACTAAATTCTTATTGCAATACACAATAATATTGTGTATCGTCGCATCCCTACTGCTAACCCCGTATCCATTTCACCAAATTTGTAACATAAGATCTTTCCTCTCATTCATTTTGACACAAAGAATTGTTCACGGCCTTTTCAGGCTTGGTCTTATTATGCCCTTTTCTTAACACACTAATTTTTGTCACTTGTACATTGCATTGACTTACATTAAAAGACCAACATTTAGGAGGTTCTATTAGCAGAAATGGAATATAATATGCATAACTATGTTTTCATTAGAGTATAATCACTTGAAAATAAGAATCGAATGTTTTTGTTTCCTTAAAATGAGCTGTTTCTATCTACAGAGGGAGTGGGTCCTCTTCTACAGAGTCTGCCATTTTGAACTGTGTGTTTCTACAGTAGCCCAGAACGGACAAACCAGTCACTGGCTGTAGATACAGCCGTTTGCCTTTTTTATGGCTACCATAGTTTCTTCTTTGCACTTGGAGGGGGAGGGTGAAGCAAGGGAGTTGCAATCTACCACTACATAGCTATATTCCACTAAATCCTACACACCGGACCGTTAATTCCCTGGAGATTTACCTGAATCTAACCCACAACCTAAGCCCAATCCTCATAACCTTAACCAAATACCAAGTCTTAACCCTAAAATGTAACGGTTCACTTTGTGGGGACCTGATTTTTGTACCCACATTGTGGTTAAAGTAAGTAGATTGGGATAATTCCAAAGGGAAATAATACTCTGTCCATCCTGGGAGAGGGATCCCTCCTCTGTAGCTCTTCCTGTGGTTTCTTCCATTTATTCTTTATTTAAAGTGTTTTTGGGGCTTTTTTCCTTACACAATTCAAAGGTCTAAGGACAAAGCGTGCGCCCTGAGGCAAACTTTGATTTTGAACTATATAAATAAAATTTGACTTGACTTTGACATTTAAATGCGAAAGAGACTGTCACCTCAGGCCCAAAAAATAATAAATCTGGCCTTGACAAGAACGGTGTCATGACATATTAAAATAGTGTTCCGTTCCCTCACTATATTTAAGACACGTTGTATGATATTTTTATGCCCCTGTAGCCATGTTGTTAATTAGTGTCTTTCTGTCTAATTTATTTATCCAGTTTCATTATTTTGAAGTTCAGATGAAATCAAATCTAAGATCTTTTAATCCTACAGATGATCAGGTGCAACACTGATGATCTTGACCTCTTGACCTTTACGTTCAGCCAATGGCGTGCTGACTCTGTTAATTATCTGTGTACATGTGTGAGGAACGGGAAAGACAAATGAAGGAGTCACATAAAGACTTCCTTCCCTTCCCCATTGTTTAAAACCCTGTCACCCTGATTGTGTCCTGCTCCTCATTGTTATTCATGAGCTGTCTAGATGTGTGTGAGGATTCTTTATTGCTACTCTGCCATTCTGGCTGCAATGACTCTGTGATGAGGCTCTTAAGCCTGTAGTCAAGTTCAAAGAGTAATTTCCCTGAGTGTTATTTCAATGGAGTGAAATGGTTTCTCATCATGGGCCTTTTCCCTACCAATAATGCCAGGCCAGCGAGCTGCCGCGCTGCTGGGCACGTGCACATACCTCACAGAATCAAGATGAGGTGGCTGTTTGACACACTTGATCACACACGCACAAAGGCTGGCATCAGTACAGATGAAGCCTTAGCGCCTTGTTGATGTGTTATATCTGTGCTGGTAGCCTGCAGCCCATGTACAGCAGTAATGCCAGTTACATGGAACCCCATTCATAAGAATTTGAGTGATGAAATTTAACACATGGATTTCTCCTGTTCACTACTACAACTTCTTGCAAACAGATACATCAGACAGAGTAAAGGCCCTAACCGTCAATTAGCAAGCTTATTAGCTCAGTCGTTCAGCTGCCTGCGAGCTATTCCCCTTTTGTGGAGCAGTTTATACCGCAACAAATAAAAGTGGATGGTACGGCAAAGCTAATAAGCTACTCTATCTATAACCTCCTGTTTCCTCCATTTTGGACTCATTTTGGCTCTCCATTCCCTCAAAGGTAAACAACACAGTCAAGATAACTTGCTATTGGGTATACAGAGCAAATTCACTGTTCACCAAAGTTAAACTCAGCATGGACATTTGCATTAGGGGTGTAATAATATTTAAAAATGAAATATTGATGTCATGTTAATAACACACATTTGATAATAGCATAATGACGGCCCTGCCCGGAGGAAATTGTGAATAAATTGAATTAATGATGTACTTGTGAAAATAACGTTCAAGCAGAGAATGGTGCCTTGCACTGCTTTGACAGTTTTGACCATTCTTTTTACTGAATACATGTATGAAAGTCCTAGTGAGAACAGACAGGTCGACACACACAAACAGACAGACAGGTAAACTTTCACCTTTGTTATGTTGCAGAAGCACCAGGACCATGACCAGCAGAGGATTAACAATGTTTCCTCCCTGACCATCCAATATGTCTGGGCATTAATAATGCTGAAATCAGACAGAGAGATGGCAGGAAAAAAGAAAATGCAGCGAGGCAGAAAGTCGAAAGAAAGAAAGCAAAGCAAGTCTATGAAATCGCATAATTGCGCTGCAGGGAATTTTAATCAATTAGAACCGCAGAGCTAATTAAAGGCGGCATTGTGTTTACTGACTCAGAGCGGTGAGCTCAGGGGGGAACAAACACACCAAACACACACACACACACACACACACACACACACACACACTTCCTGTTGACTCACATGTCCCAGGCATACACTGAAACATGTACTTGTATGTCACAGGTTCAGTCCTGACTCACCCCACTTTATCATTTCTGCCAACGTCCTTCCATTTAAGATCGTATCCAAAAGCTTTAATAGGCTTAAAAGCATGCATTCGGCAGGTGAGTGCGAGCACACACACACACGCACACACACACAAACATACCTGCATGGCCATGGGCTCCCGGATCCATTCATGAGCACAAAGCCCAGTCACGCTTTATCTGTCAGTGTTGAGCTAAGAGAGTTGACCCTCTTGAGCAGCCGGGCGCTGAATGTCTAATGGTGTTTGACAGTGTCCAAATGGACTCCCATACAGTTCAGAGAAGGTCATTTGCATCATTTAGTGCTACTGATGAGATGAATAATAAATGAATTACTGGCCTGATGGGAGCAGGGAGGAAAAAAGAGTTGATTGAGACAGGAAGCTCTGCCGTTGGCTGTGAATTAAGGCGATGCAAACAGGTGCTGTGTTTACCGCACGCGCTCACTGTGGGGCCTCTCTCCAGCTGTAACATTTTCCTGACATCCTCCATAGTGAAGGTAATTTCATTACCCAGCATCCAAACTCTACATGCTTGACTAGTCGAGGAGAGAAAGGAAATCAATAGACACCATTACCATGGTTCTCAGTTGAGGCGTAATGGATATGCACACGGCCAGTTTGTGAGTGTGTGTGTGTGTGTGTGTGTGTGTGTGTGTGTGTGTGTGTGTGTGTGTGTGTGTGTGTGGCAGTGTAAAACAAACCTCATTTACTGTTGACTAATGAAGATTTAAGAACCTACTGTTTGTCTTTTTCTGAGCAGCTGTCAGGGGTTGATTACATCTTCACATCATAGAGGAGTCCTCGCCCGGAGTATAACGGCGTTACGTTTCATGCTTGTCTCCTCCGACCGCGACCCTGCGACCCCGCAGGTTGACGGGAGAGAGGGGGAGGAGGAGGTGGTGTTGAGGGAGAAAGCAGAGGAGTCAGACGAGTCACTGGAGTGAATCGCACCACGTCAGGCCACCAGACTCCTCCATCTGCTATCAGAACTACGCCTGTCTGCTTGGTAATTAAAATTAATTACCAAAAATTAACTGCAGGCCTGTTTTTTCTCTGTAAATCCTCTCCCGGCCTCCTCACACACATGCAGAGATGAAACAAATCAGCACATGCACACAAAACATCCAAATAATAGGTTTTTGGCAGATCTCAGAAAGCTCTCCAGTTATGACACCATCCTTGATAGACATCATGTCGGTTCCCCTAGCTGTTTTATCCGTACAGCTCATCTCACGTGCGCATGGTGCCGCCGTTGTTTTGTTTAACAGGCCTATCTGGCTCCTGCTAAGGCGCCGACAATTTGTCTTTTAATTTTGAGACAACATCACTTTGCATCTCTCATTTCAGAGACGGCGGGAGACTGTCTTTGCCTCTCCTGATGCCAGCAGACGCGTTCATGTCCAACTGTGATGTATGGATTAGCGAAAGCCATCCTGACAGTCTGCAGCACGACCGAGAGAGCAAACATCCACTCACCACATGCTGGCCTTTGTGTAAAAATAACAAACCAATCTCCATAAAGTTCTGTCAATAGGGACAAATTGAGTTATCTTCAAAGAAGCTTCAGTAAAATTATTTTACCTCAGTAGCAAAGTAATAAAATCCTTATTTTCTTTTGCCACCAGTGCTGAAGTTTTTTTCTATTAGTAAAAAAACTGTTTGTTGCCCTCATGGACACAATGTCACCACATCTTTAGACCTTAATATTCCAGATAGGACAAAGCTGGCAATATTCTATATTGTAGTTACTGTCAACACATCCTATGAAAAGACCAAAAGTGTTTCAGTCCGCCTCTCAATACTATGCGACTTCCCTACCCCGTCTGTGGCACATAACCTCAGGCCCATTGCTCCTTACCAATGCTGTGAATCTTTAAAGAAGGCTATCGAAAATATATTTTAATTATTTCTTAAACGGCTCAGTAATTTCCTAAAACAGCTGGTTACTGTAGTTTTTAACCTAAGTCACTCAAAGAATTGCATTAAGTACATTTGTTGGGGACTATTTTCAGCTGCTCATTGGTGCTCTTGTATGTTTTTACAGCAGCAGGGTGGGGTATGTGTGACTGTGTGGGAGTCAAAGTAGGTCGAGTGTGTAACATTTAGGAGGCTCTATTGGCAGAAATAGAATATAATATTAATTGGTACGTTTTCATTAGTGTATAATCACCTAAAAAATTGAAATTGTTGTGTTTTTGTTTCCTTAGACTGAGTCGTTTTTATCTACCATGTTGAACCGCCTTGTTTCTACAGTAGCCCAGAACGGACCAAACACTGGCTCTAGATAGGGCCTTTAGCATTTATTGCGAATATCATGGCCACCGTACGGGGACGGTGAGGTGAGGGGGTGGTAATCTGCAACTACAGCACTAGATGCAACTAAATCCTACACACTGTTTCTTTAAAAGTTATTCAAGGATGTAATTTTTCTGCTTACTTTCTCATTTACTGTTCACTGTTCAGTTTACAGTGCTCTGTCAAGTACAAACATAATTGATGTGTGGCAATGCAATAAATTAATTTAACCGCTAATTAGTTCTTACTGCTACATGCTGCCAAGAGCTGAATGAGTTGTTGTGAAGTAATTCAAGCAGTAAAATCACAGTAAGGAAACAATTGGCCACAATTAACCACAAGCTCATGTATCATTACTTTATCAAGTAATTAGAGAGACAGTCACCAATCATTCTGATCACTTATTATAGTTATTTATACATCATTAAGAGTGTTACAAAGTGTTTTACAATCAAGGAAATAACTGAAAAATATAAAGTATTTGGGGGGTAAAGCCTGTGGTGAAGAATTAATTTATAAAGATTAAGACATACGGCCGAGCCATTTTCCAGACTTCTCTAAGAAATTTATTAGGGGAAAATTTGAAAAAGCTCTGGTCCAGCACTTCATCTTGGCAGTCTTCCCTATGAATCAGCAGAGATTACAAATAAATCCACTTAGACAGCAATCTGTGCGGTGACCGCTGTGTCTTGTGCTGCTGCGGTGAATCAGATGTTTGCAGATTCGTTTTAAAGAAGGTGAAACATTCATCGCATTATTGAGAGGAAGGCTGACAGTAGGTATTAGGTAGAGCATCTGTTGTCTTGTCAGTTAAAGTGTATGTATGGAAACATGTGGGTGGACAACAGGGCCCACAGGGACATACAGAAAAGTGTGAAGAACAGTTCATTTAACAGTCAAATATTATATATATATATATATATATATAATATTTCACTATGTTTTTCTATATTACTTCTTTTGAATTTTTACTGAGGTCTAGAACTAGACACTGGGCTTTGCAAGTTTGAAAGATGATGTCATGAACATTTACATATTGTCTGGCGACACAGAATTGCTGGTACTGTCTAAAAAATAGCAATCAAGACAGTCAACAGTCCACAGTTTAGATCACAAAACAAAGCCACACAAATTTTACCAATATCAATCTGAAGTTTGTTGTTTGGAAAAAGGTAAAGGTGACTCAGTTTGATGTTCCACAACAATGACAATGTTATTAAAATTGCGTGGGCAATTGTATTTAAACAACATTACTAAATGGACAATGGACAATTTCCACATATGTTTCAGTAAATCATCAGTAAGTATTCATGTGGCTGAAGAGTGCAACCCGCAGAAGAAGTCTGGATAAATACAGTGTAAACTCAGAGATGTCTCTCCTTTTAGTTGCATGTCCCTGTGCTGTTCACCAGGACTCAAGGCTGCTGACAGGTTTGCCCAGCAGTCTAAATCAATACAACAGGTTCTTTGAGAATCACACACACATACGCACACCTGCAGTTAAAGGATAACCTTGAGACAGACCCCTCAATGGTGTAGAATGAATGGAAAGTGTGAGGAAAAGAAAGTGTGTGTGTGTGTGTGTGGTGGGGGGGAAAGAGAGAGAGAGAGAGAGAGAGAGAGAGAGAGAGAGGAAGAGTTTGGTGAAGACACAACGGAGTAGGAGAAAGAAATGGCTTTCTCTTCTGTCCGACTGCTCTCCAGGCTACAGGGTTCTTTATAGAACAGCTGGTCGATTGTGACTATGGAGAATCCTGCAGATACTAATGAAGAAGAGGAGGGTCTGACTCTAGAGTGGGGTGCAGAAAACAAGACGGGGAGTCTGCAGCCGTGCTGGTGGCTTTGTGAGACTGTACAAAGACACAGTGTTGCAATAAGTAAAATGATGAGCATGCTACATGCTGATGTAAGCAGGTATAATGTTTGCCATGTTCTTTAGAGGTTCATTGTGTAACATCTATCTACTGGTTGATATATAATATAATATGCATAACTATCTTTTCATTAGTGTATAATCACCTGAAAATAAATATTGTTGTGTGTTTGTTACCTTAGAATGAGCTGTTTTTATCTACAGAGGGAGTGGGTCCTCTTTCATGGAGTCCATCAAGTTTCTGTAGTAGCCCAGAAGGGACAATTCTTACACATTTTTTGCGGGTTTCAAAGCCACCGTAGTTTCCCCTTTGCGTTTGGTTAAGTCAAATGGTTTGAGTTGGTTGCAATCTGCAATCTCACCACTAGATGCCACTAAATCCTACATGTCGGCACTTTAATGTGAGGAACGTTCCACCAGATCTGTGTGAAGCGATCGTGGATGAATTATAGAGACTCTTGCTATTCGGTTAGCTACTTCAGCTCATGAATCTAGTCCATATCGTACATTTCAGAGCTTCTTGCTCACATACAAACACAGTATAATTTACACTTTTCAACTGCATAATCCTGACAAGAAACTGAGAACAAAAAAGCAAATAAAGGTGGACAGATCCATGAGATCACACCGTTAATGTAAAGAATACATCATAAATATGCAAAGACACAGTGTTTTCATCATAAATGCAAAAATATTTTATATATTATTGAGGAATAATGCTGAACAAATGTTGAAAGGATAAGAAGAAGGATAACAAAAATTGTACTTATTAATTGTGCTTTGCCAAATATATTATGATTCTCAGAAACATCCTAATAGATGATATATATGGAGAGGAGAAATAGAGAGTTTCGCTGCATGCTGAAAGTGAGGGTTATGGTTGTTCATGAAGAGAGAGTCTTAATTGTTTCCTAGGAGACAGGCAGAGACTGCCCAAGAGTTCAGGCGCTGACATCCACGCTTTTCTCATTAAAGGAGTACCTGACATTCTAAGCAGGAAAAAAAGAGAAAACAACATTCTCCAGTGACTCTCTTTCACCTCTAAAACTGGTCGACAGTCAGACTGACAGACGGGAACAGCTTCTTCATTATCCTTTTGTAATTCTTTGTTTGTCGACTGAGTCAACAGTATTAATCTTTCCACGGTAATGTGGGTCTTGTTTATGTATGAGAGCTGTGTGGACTTCTTCAGTCAACCCCTGTGTGCCTGTTTATGCTGTATGTAATAGCTTTGATGATGGAATACAGATACAGATGTAATTCTCAACCATAGCACCTATACAGTACATTTCGCCTGTTAGGGAAGACAAGCAGCAGTGCTGCAATGTGAAGAAAAGCATGCATGGTAAGTGTCACCTCGCTATATTCATACAAAATCAGTCTACAAGTGTAACATGACACTAGTTGTTGAGTAAAGGCCTCAGTATGCTTCAAATAAACAGATTGTCAGAAAGTCTGAAACCCTGTTTGAGGAATCAGTTATGGCTGGGTTGTCAACTTTTCGGACTAAATTTTCAGTTTAGATTTTTTTTATTTTCTACGGCAACACAACGAGTGCCGTGGAGCAGAGACTGTCTGAAAGTTTTCTCCGTTCTCTATTTGTATGATTCATCACACTGAGACTAAAAAGACCTGAAGACTTATCAGAGTTTGGGGAGGCAGTGGGATGCAGCCAGGAGGTGACTACAATGGCAAGTGTTTCTCTCCGCCCTCAAGTCTGGCCTTTCTGAATAGGCATAAACGCTTTTCCCTTCAGATGGGATGACATGTTGTACAATATAGTTTGTTTGAAGCATGCTGATGGCTTAATTGTCTAATGAAACGCTAAAGCTAAAAAACAGTTTAGCATAGAGTTATTTTAGTAATAGAAAATCTTTTACTGCCAGTCATGCTGGTGTTGGCCATGATTTTTGAATAATAAGATAAATCCTGTCTGGAACTATTCTAATGAAGAGACCCTAGATCTGATCCAAAATGCCATTGAGCTGAACAGACCCAAATGGAGAAAGAACACTGACAGCATGTGGACTGTAATGATAGATATGTCTTGGATCAAAGAATCCAGGACAACTACAACATATTCAGGAGTTATGAGTATAAAATGGCTGTAAATGGCCACATGGTGGAGCTATTGTGTTATGTGATATCCTGCCAACAGTTAGAAAAAGAAATGTATGTACCAAAAACATAAATTACTGGTGGAGGTAACTGAAATTCAAACAATTTAATCTTTAACCACCATGTTAAAGGGTAACTAAACCCCTAAATTTTGCTAGCTCCCTTCTTCGTAGTAATTTTAAAAATGCAGCAGAGATTATCATAAAGGGAGCGTGGCCTTGTGGTTACAGAGTGTGTGACGTAATACCGACCAGACAGACTGACAACCATTCAGTGTAACCGCTCAGCTAACCAGCCATGAACCATTCATTCCATTTGTAAAGGTTTCTGTGTTGTAACGTTAGGTAAGCTTGCGGCTCAGAGAGGCTAACTCTTTGGTGTCTTTGGTACAGCTACATAGCCGCTCACATTCTGCAGAGTCGAGACGCTGATTTTATAGGAGGGGTTTGGGTTTGGTTGGTGATGAAAGCTGCCACCACATATATCACCTTATTGGGTATTGATCAACCAATAATGAAATTCAATTGGTTGAAACCAATAGCCAGCTTTTCAACCAGCAGAGGGAGGTTGCATATTTATAGCCCATTATGTAGAATTAAAATGCTAAAATGTCAAGATCTGGATCTGAATCAATAAACAACACTGATAAATACCCATATACATAGGTTTGCAGTTGAAAAAAGTGTGGTGGGTTTAGTTACACTTTAAATTCTTTTTCTTCTGACGAGGCCAGAGATTTATAAATTATCTTTGCACTTACAGGTCAGCTCTTTTTCTTGTTCCATCACTGAAGATAAAACCATGTAACACTCAACCTCAATATTCCCCAATATTCCAGATCACCGGCGCCTCTCCACTCTCCTCCGCTGGCTTCCACGTGTCCATGGCAACATTTCAGTTTAGTATTGATTTTACCATTTGAACACTTTGCAGATCTTGTTATGCCTTATTATTGCCAGAGCGAAATGTCCTTCTCCAGCCACCGGACTGTGCTTTTGGTTTAGAGCGACGCAGGCTCCATTAAGAGCAGGCCTCAGCCTATTTGGGCCCCAATGAAACACTCTAATGGTGCCATTAGAGCAGGTAGATTAGTCACAGTTACACGTTCATTCTGTGAATGCAGTCAGAGAGAGAAAGAAAAGAAAATGTGAACTTTCCAGAGAAAGTCCTGACTGTGAGGTTCAGAAAAAATGGCTTTATATGTTGTTATGCGCTAATATGGCTTATAGATTAGTGAACCTGAAAGACTGCATAATTTAGAAAGGGCATTTTTATTAACCGAGTCCAAGGAAATGAACAGAAGAGGCAGAGGAGACAAATAACAGCAGGAAGAATCAAGGAACTTTATTAACAACAGTAGAGATCGAAACATAATTAAATAAATGCAGACAGGTCTTAGGAAGCACTTCAGAAGATGGTAGTGATTCTGTGAGCCTCTGCTCTTCAGGGGGTGCTTCCCAAGAGCAGGCTCACTGAGGGTGAAAAGCCAAACCTGCTTTCATTTTCTATTGTCTATTTTTAGAAATGACTTGTGATTTATGCAGATGTACAGATCCACTGTAGTGTGTATGAACGAAAGAGGCCTGAACATCAAAGGTCAGCTGGCATCAAAGATGGCGATTAGAGTACAGTGAGGTTACGGTAGCTTTATAAAGGAGCCATTGAAATAATGTCACGTAATTCCAAGTAGAATTTTCTGGCTTTTACTGAAATACTTTTATGGGTCGAAGAAGGGACTGTCCTTGGCTCCTGAACAGCCTTTCGATATATGGACACCATAAAGCTGTCCTTCTTACTCAATGAAAAAAAAAATGGTGACTGATAATATAAGAAACCAATGATAGAAGGAGCATTTCTGAAGTTTCCTGGTTGGGAAATACAAAAGCCATCAACTATCCATGCCTTAATAAGGAACTAAATCTCATCCTTTCTACAACAGACATTATACATGTTTATTAGTGTATAATCACCTGAATATAGGAATCATTATGTTTTCGTTACCTTAGAATGAGCTGTTTTTATCTACAGACGGAGCAGATCCTCTTCTTAAGCCACATGTTGAACAGCCCAGAAGGAATAAACCAAACACTGGCTCTCGATAGGGGTGTATGCGCATATTGCGGCCACCGTAGTTCCTCCTTCATGCTTGGAAGGGGAGGGTGAAGCAACAGAGTTGCGAACTGCAATTACACTGTTAGATTCCACTAAATCCTACACACTGGATCTTATTAAAATACTAACAACTATTTTACTCTTCACTTACTAAATCATGTTCTCAAATGAGTTTATCAATTCCCTCAAATGAATAGCCTATATAGTATTTGCCCCCTTGACACTGTGGATCGATTGGGTTTTACTACAGTTTCATTTTGATTTTGCACGAAGACATGGATATACTTAATGTTCGGTAGCAAGTATTTCAAGGGTACGAATTAGTAGACAACAAGTACAATAAGAAACTGACAAATTAGTAATTTCATGTCATATTTATTAATATTGCCCTTGACCTAGTGGTCAGTAGTTCTGTACTTCATGACATTCTCACCATGCTGGTGGCAAAGCTCTCTAAGGATGGTAATGTCAGTCTGTTGGTCTAACGCTTTGCTATTGGATGGATTTCCATGAAATTTGGTACAGACCCTCATGTCCCTCTCAGGATGAATTTGAATAACTTTGATCCCCTGACTTTTCTTTATCCCTATCATCAGGTCCAATTTTTATTCGTCCAGTGATTTGTTTTATGACCAAATGCAAACCTACTGACATTCCCATTAGCCTCAGCTGTACTTTGTGTTTCGTGCTAAGCAGCAAATGTCAGCATAAGAACACAGTAAACTAAGACTGTGAACATGGTAAACATTGCAAGCTAATCATAAGCATGTTGCACTCTTCCTATGCAAAAAAAATGGATCAGGAGCCAAGTTTTAGCTTGCAGTAAATGTTAGCTGGTTAAATCTGTTAAACGTACTTGAACCAGTTTGAAATTCAACACTCTTACCCACCTTCAATACATACCAGGCTCCATAAACCCTGTAGTGGTCAGAAGATTGTTTGAGCCACATTCTCATTGTGTTTTTTTTTTTTTACATGTTGTTGTATGAATTATGCCTATATTTATTCATGATTTTATTGTTCCTCGATTTAGATTTTGTATGCCAAGTCCTAGTCATTACATATTCATTTCTTTTGAATATTTCATGATCCCAGTTTTGAAAATACAACAATTCTCTGTAATGAACCCTCTGTCACTAATAATATTATGTATTTGCTTGCATAGTAGATGTAATGTCTTCCACAGGTAAGAGGAAATGTAAGCCAAGTGGGAAATCAGCTAAATGACAGGCAGAATGTCAGACTTGATCCCTCTGTTGCTCACCTCTCTGAGTGAGCTCCATTTTTTCTTCTCCTGTCAATAGTGCAGCTGGGTCTCCGTTTCCCATTGGATCCATTTAGGGGCCTTGTTTTGATTTCTTCACACGAAATATTACTCCATCTTTAAAGGCCCGGGGGTGGTGTCCCCCCCACTCTGACCTTTCCCTGTCAGTCAATAAAATGAACCCTCCTTTCATCAAGAGGACCCACAGGAAAAATTAATGCATCATTTGCTGCTGCCGCACATTTTCTATGAAACCATTGATTCTAGACAGCTTCTTCACAGACATTCAGATGGCTCTGCTTCACATTCTAAAGGCGAGTATCATTTATTGTATTGGGTTTGCAACAATAAAGCAAATATACACACATTTCGTTCAACAAAACAACCATTCACATTTGAGATATATATTGTGATGATGTGTAATTTCAGCCTGCTCTCATTCCCAGGGCATCAAATACTGGTGTTTTGTCACGCCCCCTCAGCGTTTAATACAGACTCACAAGGAACCCTTCTCATCTGTATGAGACTTTCATCTAAGTCCAGTGTGACCCATCCACGTCAGGTGACACAGGTCAGGAAGCTGTTTTTTGGGTGGATGGATGGGTAAAGCAAATACAGGACTTTTCACAACCTTGTGTTTTAAAAGGCGTCTCATACAGATGTTACAGGGTATCGAAGGGGCGTGACAAAGCGGTGTTGTGTCGGTGTTGGTCATTTCACTGGTGAGAAGTACAGTTTTGAGATGTAACAACTTCTACTTTCCCTCCACTACATTTCCATGCTTAATGTTGTAACTGGCTATCCACTATATATGGTATCTGACAGCTGGAGTTTGGAGAATATACAGTTTCCACATTGAACATGAAATAAATATTGTATCTTCAAAATGTCAACAAATGTATCAGTAACAGCACAAAACCTTTTTTTCTTTCGTTCTTTGTTCTTTCTCTTCTCTGCCTGTTTTTTCCTCCTCTGTATCCTCATTCCTGATCTACTTTCTCATTTTCTATCCTTTCTGTCCTTTTTCAACTGATGACAAAGCCTGACGTGTCATCTTCTGTGCTATCAATACATTTGATACTTCCTTTAAACATTACTTATAACACTTATTTACATTACTACACGGATGGATTACAGAATGGGTTTAACAGGCTCGGGGCCCTGAGGGGGTTAGGGGGCCCCTAAGCCAGAGAGAGGATTGCTCTTTGGAAAGTCACAGGGCTCAGTCAAAAGTAGGTTGTTGTTTTGTTTTGCTCTTGATCCTAATCAGGTCCCTTAATATTGGATATCTTTTGATCCAGTGTCTGGTACAATCTGATCTGTCTCAGGCAGTGTTATTTTTATTATTTGTGTTTATTTTCCCTACAAAATAAAGCTCCAGTGCACATTTAGGCTAGAACAAGGCTACATTAAAATGTGTGAACCCATTTAAATATGTTTGATGGCAAGAATACTTCATGTATCAAAGGTTTCCTTGATGATTTTTAATGGTGCCCTATAGTATTGTGTACATCAGAGTTATTATTTTTAGGTTTATATGAAACTCAGGCTTTATTTTATGCACAAACTGAAAGCTGTGTGTGACAAACACCCTGCAAGGCTTTGTTTTTCTCACTTCCTGCAGACTCAGCATTGATTTAATGTGTGTGAGTCCTCGTCATCACTGACACCAGTTCAGCTCTGAGCTCGACCTGCTGTTTACAATTCGACCCACATATGTTTGATAATGTTGCATAATGCAGTGATGTAAGCACACTGAACGCTCACATTATCCCGCTCACTGCTGACGGCCTGCTGCTGCTGACTGATGGGCCGTCCACATGAGGGGGAGCAGTGAGTGATAAAGAGCTGGACAGAGTTTAATTAATGGTGTCTATCCAAGGTCAGAGTCATCATGTCAGTGAGCTGTGGCCCCACGATTGATTGATCACATTCTGCTCTCCCACTCACACAGTCACATGTCCAGTCAGGTGACACACATTGATCTGGTTCTGTGGACTGTGACAGCACTCCACATACAAGATCCAGCCAGCCATCAATCCATTAACCATCCATCCACTCATTATCTATTCATTTACTCATTATCATCCACACATACATATAAATATATGCATTAGAGCTGTCACTTGTTCCAAAAATCAAGTTGGAATGAATTTGAAATGACACAAAAATTGTTCTAATCAATTTGACTACAGTCAAAGATAAGAATTTCACTCCTACCACAACAATGGGCCGCATATCCGCACATATAAATCTTGCTATCTTATCGTGGTGACATTTTTATGAGCTTCAGGCAAGGGGCCCGCTGAAGCTGAGTGTGCCAAAAAGTAGGCAGTCAGACGAGGTTGTACATTTGACATTGCTCCGCTGCCTCCTGGGTGGCAAGCTAACGTTAGCAAGTGAGTCCACAGATTTGTTGTCATTGTAGAGTTAGACAGCGGCTTCGTACAAAGTCGACTGAAGATGCTTCGGTGTCGCGACTGTCCGCTCAGGAAAGCTTTGCTCCATGCTTTGCTCGTTAGTGTCCTCCATTTCCGGAGTAAACAGCATAACATTAGGTGCTGAGTTTCCTGACAGGTCAACAGGGCATGCTATAGGACAAGCTGAAAGTGGAGCTCTCTCCAGGATTACAAGGCGACCTACATCCATCTATTAATTCATCCGACTTACATTGTCAATTAACTTTATTATAAATTGCACAGGTACAAACTTTGTCATTTGTTTTTCCTTTGTGTACATCACACAAAGGAAAACAAATGACAAAATAGCATAAAAACAGTCAAACAAATTTATTAGATAAATTATGTGAAATAATAAAATAATAAAAGAATCATTATTTCAATTAAGAAGGCTACATTCATTTGTAGAGGTACTTTAAGCAAAAAACTGTATTTGCTTCCCTGATCTCTACAGACTGGTCTCTCTGGAGTGCAGGAGCTCTGACAGCGAAGGTATGATTACCCGTGTGACTAAATCTGGACCTTGGATCGAACGATCAGAGGAAAGCACCATTGCATGCTGATTGCCTGTTCTCCGTTCCTATAGTTCATCACTGTGCTGTCAGTGACACTCTGTCACCACGCGGCTCCAGCTGACCGTCCAGGTAGTGACCCCTGAAACGGTCTTCCATTAATCACAGTTAGACAACGCGCAGGGAGCCACAGCGGACGAGAAATGAAAGTTGCTGGAGGTCAGCCTGGCAGGCAGCAGCCGGTTCATCTGAAGGTATCGACGCTGCTGCCGTTTCTGAAATGAACTGAAGCAATAACTTGTGCGCGTATGCAAACAGATCAATGGTGCAATATGGTTGATTATGGGGATCAAGGCCCCGGGAACAGTGCTGGGCTGTGAGGTGATTTTAGCACAGTGGCCACATTAGTGCAGGATCACATGAAGAACATCCACCATTTTTCCCCATACATAATGATTCTAAAACTGTAAAATGGTGAATAAACATCTCTGAAAGTCACACTTTACTTCTTTGGCATATGCACCCAATGAACAGCCTTTTGTCAGAACACTAATGCATGAACACTTGCAAGAAGAGGAAAAGGGAGTGAGGCAGTGTATGGATGTGGACAAGACATGTGACTCATAACCAGGTTATATAGTAATATAGTTATAATAATGTAAGACAGTGAGGATACAGTCAGCCATTTCATGCAGGAGACAAGCCTATAGGTGGATCGATGCAAATTCACTCAACGGAAAACTCATATGCCATAAATACCGGTGTACTACACGTGTAAATCCCAATAAGGAAGGAAAAAGTCATTATAAGTTTAACATTTTTTAGGAAATGATGGTTTTTATGATGCCAAATTTTACTGCTTCCCACAACAATGCAGCTTTCAGTCAAACGTATTGCACTTGTTTAATTAACCCGGGTACAATGCTTTTTTGGCTTAAGCTTTCATTATTAGGTGCGACCAGCGGCTCTATCCACAAACATTTCTCCAGCCTTTGGTGGCCAGTTTTTCCCCAAGGAAGATGTAATTTGGCATGGAGGTCAAGTGTCTGTGTCTGTGTGAATGTATGGATGCATGCACGTACGTGGTAGCAGCTTTTGTGTTTTTGCTCTCGTGTATGAAAAAAAAAAAGACCGTTTTATTTCACGCTGGACACAGAGCAGGCATCAATTGATGTTGTCTGGCTTATTAAAATTTGGTGACAAGATGCTGCATCGTTCAAAATATGCTTCACAATATGCTTTTGAAGTGCTTCACACAACTGTTGCTGATGTGACTGTTAATAGCAGTGCCATTCACAGCCCACTCCATTTAAAACACAACAAGCACGGATTAGGAATACCGACACGCAAGGTCATCAGCTCCAGTAGTTTAATGAAATTCCTGCCATTTTGCCCACAAGAAACATTCATGGGTGACAACTTTCCAATTTGCGACCTGACATCAAAAGACCATTACTAAGGGGGTCTTCTAAACTCTGCAAAAACACTCTGAAATTACATGTAAGGGAAAATCACAGCACGCACTTGGTCTTTAGTATGTCGTATTTTTTTATACTTAGGCTACTATAACTGCTCCTCTGTATACCATACCATACCAAAAATATGTAAAAATATTAAACATTACTTTTAACATTTCTAATAATAAACTAAATGAGGAACTGTGTGTGTGTGTGTGTGTGTGTGTGTGTGTGTGTGTGTGTGTGTGTGTGTGTGTGTGTGTGTGTGTGTGTGTGTGTGTGTGTGTGTGTGTGTGTGTGTGTGTCTTACAGAGTTATTCTAAACAAACTTCCTGCAAAGAGAACTTCACCTCAGCGGGAGCTTAATCTCCATAAAAATACTGAATTCTTAGCAGCATTAAGCACAGCCAGCCTAAAGGTTATACTAAACGCAATAAACTGGTATTAGAGGTGTGCAACCGGCTCAGTGCAGCCTGAGACGGAGTCACACAGGGAAACAGCTGAGGCTGCCACAAGCAACACTCAGCTCTTCCCCGAGCAAGTTTCATGTAAGGACAAAGGTTTAGTTTTTTCAGACTTCACTTCTTCATGCAGCTACTTTTTGGAGAAAGACAGATAATGAATATTGATCTAATCCAATTTTCAGAGGTTCTAAAATTGTAATTTTTTGAGTGGTTATTCTTGATTGATTTTTAAAAATTGCTTAAATTGCTGTCTGTTTTTGTGCATTTTCTTTGTGATGCTTTGTTTCCTTTACAAAGATACAAAAACTTGAAAAGCTGAGAAGAAGGGTTTTGTTCCGTGATATGTATTTAATGCGAAAAACTGAACAAATGAATAAAACAAACATGACAAACACATACAAAGTCAGAACTCACACAAAAACAACTCTCCCATTTAAATCTCCCCATAAACCTGCTGATCAAATCTGGCAATAAAGTCTCTCAGTGAGGTCACAACCTCTTGAAAAATGAATTCATGCAGTAGTAAAGGTTTTATACATTTGTAAGAAAGATCTTTTTGAACATAAAGGCAAAATAAAGGATGGCTGTCAGTATGCATACCTGTTGACGGTGTGTATCTCTGAGGTAGCTTCGAGCTTCATGTTAACTGCAGTTGTGTGTAGGTTGATCCTCTACCACCATCTAGTGGATAGTTCACAGAACACATAGTAACTTCCTTTTATAGTTTTGGTTGGATTCACACAATTAACCATTTCTGATGATGAAAATTCTTTAGAAACACCATCAAGCTGCTCCAGAGCCTTCCTCGAGTGTTTTCTTCCTCATTTTGATTATCCTGGTAGACTGGGACAACACAATACAATGTCCTGTACCAACTTTTCTAGCTTAGCTTTGCATAAAGACCTAACTACCAGCATCTCTAAAGCTCAAAAATGAACATGGTTTATCTCGTTTTGAAGTTAGTGGTTTCACAGGGTGTTAAGTGTTGGTAGTTTTACACGACACCACAACATAACGGGCCCATAAACCCTGTGCATTAAACAAACGATATAATTAGAGTGCTTTAGAGGTGCTGGTAGGTGGATTTTATTACCTTTGGACAGAGCCAGACTAGCTGTTTCCCCTCTTAAACTAAGTTAAACTGCTGGTGTAGCTTTATATTTACTGTACAATAATGGGATGGTTTAGATCTACTTATCCAAGTCTCTGCAAGAAAGCAGATTGTATTTCCAAAAAAATGAACTTCTCTTTTAAATAATGATTCAAACTGTAAAAAAATAAATAAATGTTATAAGCAACTACATTCAATTTCATTTGAAATTGTAAACATCAACAGTGGGCCGGGAGGAAATGGCAGGATTAAGGGAACTGTAAAACAATCAGGGAGTGTATCTTTCATGTATTTCACACCAGCTGTTGTATAGTGCACTACACAGTGATGGACCAAACAGGTTAGTGTAAAACTGTTCACTCATTTCTTAAAGTATTGTTAGTGACACCCAGTGATATCCATCCAGTGTACATTTAGCTACTGCTCCTCATAAAACTTCAATAAACTGAGTATTCCTGCCAGAATCCCAGCGTTGCTCTAAGTCGCCCTGCCTGCCCAGTACTTATATACAAGTGCTGTTATACAAGGTCTCGGGCACGATGAAGTGTTAATTAGCTTAGGTTATCTGCTTCCTTTATTGAGCTCATTTACCCCCTCCTCCCCTTCCTTTGTTTAATGACAAAGGAAATTACCCACATGTAAGTAATTTGTGTGATTCCAGTAAAACCAATCAAGTGAAAAGAAACTAAATGAAAGTGAGCACTGCTTTAAGAAAGAGAGGAGTCAACAGCTACTAATGAAGACAGCCCGGAACAAACTTTAACAACATTTACACAACTTCTGAGAAGTCCATTTGAACACACTGGGTACTTTATTCATATGTTGTAGGCAGTCCGGGGAAAGCTACATTGCTTGTCTGTGTCATTTTCTGGAACAATAAAGTTCTCAATTCTTCACAATAATGCAAGACTCCAGTTAGGAGTGGGCGTAACAGTAACAGTTTGGGGAAGACTGTTTTAGGATGACAATGCCCCCCCCCCGCACCTCAACCCCATCTAACACCTCTGGGTCCATAAAGCTGTGAGCCAGGTTCCAAACCCTGATGGAAAGTTAGAACAGCCGTTAATTTTCCTGGTTTTGGAATTAAGTGCTCAACAAGCACATGTGGGTGTGTCTACAGAATTTGGCCATGTAGTGTTTGCAAGTTTAAGTCACGATGTAGAACTTTTTTCTGGAAACTCGATTAAGAAACTGTTATGTTATACTTGCAATGAAACCTGCAATGGCCTAATGCAGCCGCAGTTATTAACTCTGTATAACAGGACTTAAAGATCTTTGACGCTGGACAAGTCTCTATCATCTCACAGTATTTATCGTCAGGTACAGGGAGTGTGCGTACAACGGTGAAATGTTTTAGATTTTTACTGCAGTTTTTTCAGACTGTCCATCTCCGTCTGGCTGGTGATCACTCTGATGTTTCTTGAAGTCCCTGTTGTGTGTGAATCCTTTCCCGCAGACCGAGCAGCGATACGGCCTTTCTCCTGTGTGGATCTGTCTGTGCAGCTTTAGGCTGCTGGACTGAGTGAACCTCCGGCCGCAGATGTTGCAGCCGTACATCTTCTCCCCCGAGTGAGTCATCGCGTGTAACTTGAGATTGCTGGGGTTGCTGAACTTTTTATCACACTGATTGCAGGCGTAAGGCTTCTCCCCCGTGTGGATGCTCATGTGGTATTTGAGATTGACCATGCAGCGGAATTTCTTGCCGCACACGTTGCAGACTGGCTGCTGCCCCGGTTTCTTCCCGGTGTGGATCCTCATGTGGTTCTGAAGCGCGCTGGCGTGGCCGCAGCGCTTGCCGCAGGTCTCGCAGACGTACGGCCTCTCTCCCGTGTGGGTCAGCATGTGGTGCTTCAGAGCGCTCAGGTGACTACAACCTTTGCCGCAAACCTTGCAGTTGAAAAGTTTTTCTCCCGTGTGTTTGCTCAGGTGGTTTTTGAGGACACTCAGGTCGCTGCATCCGAGGCCGAGCACGTCGCAGCAGTTTTCCTTTTGCATGTGAGTCACCCGGTGAGTGGCCAAGGACGAGGACGAGAAGAAACACTCGCCGCACATTTCGCAGACGAAATCTCTGTTTCCTGAATGTAGATTCTCGTGATCGGCCAAACTCTGTCTGCACTCAAAAGTCTCCGGGCAAAGTGAGCACACAAACGTCTTTTTTAAGGCACAACACCTGTGCCGCTGAAGCGCCAACAGCCCGGTGAACTGATCCTCGCACAGAGCGCACGTGTGGGTGATCGGTTTCTTCATGCTGTGCCGACGCATGTGTCTGTCGAGGGTATACTTGTAGGCAAACTCCGTCCCGCAGTCTGAGCATTTGTAAAGCTTCTCTCCGGTGTGACGTCTTGAATGTGCGATGAGCCCCTGGAGTCCAGAAAAACGTTTGCCACACTCAGAGCAAAGGTGAGGTTTGGAGTGAGTCCGATAGTGTCTGTCCATCAAACACTTGAGAGCAAATGATTTGTCACAAGAAGGACATTTGAATGGCCCTGTGGTGGTCTTCTTCTTTTTGATCTTGGATGTGGTAGATGAAGTGCCGCCATCCTCCTGGACGACACCTTCCCTGCTTACATCAGAGGCCAGCTCTGAGACGGGCTCTGTTAGCGTAGCTTCAGGCTGAGATCCAGAGCTAGTCTCAGGTGGGGCTGCATCAGCTGAAACTAAAACAAAGCTTCATTAGCGGACAAGAAACAAAGTGAGATGTAAACAGCTAACACAGTCAAACACAGCAACCCACAACAAATTAGAATACAATTTCTGAATGTTTTTGTTCATGAAGCACAGCTAGATTGTAAGACAGGGAAACAGGGTTTTCAGGTTCAGTGTGAAACAATGACCTAAAATAATGACAGAAAATATAATGTTTAATATCAGTGACTTTAAAGAGAACAGCAACAACTGCAAATGGCAACAACAATTCCAGTATACTGCACGCACACATTCAAGACTGCACTTTGGTACTTGTTCTCACACACAGGAAGTATCCGTTCTGCTTGTAAAGAAGCATTAATTACCAGCTTTGATGGCTGACTCTGAGTCAGCTGCTGCTGCCGTTAGTGCCGTCTGTTGCTCCTCTGAAAACACAAAACGTGAGATTAACTTCAGTGAACCTCTCCTTAAAACAGAGCTACAATGTTCTGTTCAGAAACATGGTATGCTTCACGGAGCATTGAGTCTGTCCAGTCACAGCTACTATGAGCCAGGAACAAATCCAACGTGGAACTGCACAAAGCTTTATCTCTGCCAGTGAATCTGCTCCGAGGATAAAGGATTGTTTTATGAGTGACAGATATTTAGCAGCCGTTAGAATTCGGAGTAAGTGAAGACCTGAAGTTTTTGGTTGGTATTTCATATTGATTTCACTGAAGGAATCATGTCATCAGTAAATACCTCGGTAATACATATGGTCATTCTCCTTTCTTATTGCTGCTTCCAGTCCTCCCTTCATTTTCTTTTTCTTCTGTCGTGAGCTCCTGGTCGCTGATTCTGTCATTTAAAAAGAAACATATAAAACCTTGTGTAATATACATAAAATGCCTCTGCGCAGCCACTCCAAGCCAGTAACTGACTTACGCTTTTGGGGCCCGGCCACTCGCCCTGATCTTGTCTTCATGCTCGTCGGTTTCGTCTTGTCACTCGAGGCAGCAGGACCATCCTCCGCCTCACACATAGACGCCTTCAGCATTATCAGTATTTTCTCTACTGCACCTTTGGCCCACGCTTCCATGAGGGATGCAAACTGCTTCTGTTAAAGCCGTGGGTAAGAGCAATGACAGTGGTGAGTTAAACACGGCGCTTGAACATTTAGTCAATGAACTGATTTGTTGAGTGACCGAAAAATTGTCTACACAATTATAAATGAAAAATGCCATATATGTAAAGTCTGGCTTCTCAAAGGTGAGGAGATGCTGCTTCCCCCCGTTTTCTATCACTGTTTGTGGAACATCTCTGGGTTTGGGCCTGTTGGTGGTACAATAAAAGCTGTTTGAACACATTTTATAGACTTTTTTTGATAGTCAAGAGGTTAACTGATAGAGAAACCACTTACAGTCCTACACCATTGACACCTACAATCAAAAAGGTTAGTAATATGGTTTCACAAGAGTAAAAGCTGAATAAAAGTTGCTTTGGGTAAAGATTTATTGTTGCACTTTATGACCTTTAACCTGTCAGTAACTGTTTATTTGACGCTGACCCGTAGTTGAACACCAAAAAAACTCAACAACTCCAAAAATTTGGATTTTGCTGAATCGCCCTGGCGTCCTCTCCATGGCAACAACCGAAACGGCTCATGGGTAGTGTAGTTTTTAATACCGTTACATGTCAAACTGACGAACATAAAAGTTTCTCTCACACTAGCTGAAATGATGACGCAGTTTTTTCCGCAACTGTACAACCGCTAACGTAACTAGCTAACCCATTCTTACGTTAGACAACACCGTGTGTGTACCGTTATAGCTTTATTCAATTGTCGCCTCTCCTCCGGTGGAGTCACTTCGCTCTCCTCCTCTTCGGTCTTCATGGGAGTTAACGTTACCGTAGCCGGAACCGAGCGCTGCTTAGCGGCCATAGCCTTGGCGTTAGCCGAGCACTGGTACTGGTCCAGAAGTGTGCTGAGCTCCGCCACCGCCCCTTTCACCAGAGTCTCCATTACAGCAGATAACTGACTCTCTAAAGTCTCCAAACTGAACATGCTTGTAAGTAACATGGTGGTCTTATTTAGATTTTTTAAATAGTATTTTCTAAAAGGGAATAATTATTTCCTCACTGTGCACGCTGTGAAACTTGTTGTTCCTCTTTCTTCTTCTTCTGGTGATTTAGGTCGCATTGCAGGAGTCTGCCCTCTAGAGGATATCAAGTGCTCACAACAAATTCATTCAAAGAAAAACATCATTATTCTGTTAGATTTTGGCTCTTTGGTCATACTTTTTGGTTTCAAATCATGTTTCTTAAATTTGTACTTCTACTTTAAAATATTTTCTCATAACTCGTTTTCTAACCCCCTATTTTAACCAAATTCTGTTAAACACAACATTTATAGAATCACATTTATATTAATTTCACTAGCAAGGACCACACCACAGCAGTATTTAATTTAAAGGTTTAATGTGAAATTCAGGAGGTTTTGATGCTAAAAATAGATGAAGGTGGAAGAAGTTGTCCTCTGTTAGGTTGGTCTGGGACGACGTGCTGAAGGTTGGGCAGAGGGAGACTCAGTGTGGGGGTTCGGTCTCCAGCCCCCAGACGGTACGTAGAATGTGAAGGAGGTGGAAGAGGTATGCACCGATTGAATAGGAAGGGAGGAGGGGCGGGACAGTGAAGGGATGAGCAGAGGGAGGGATAGGGTAGGGGTGAGGTGAGGTGAATGGATGAAAGGGAAGAGAAAGGGTGGGTGGGTCGAGAAAACTGGGACAAACAGGCCCAGAAGGGGTTGATCAGGTATAAGTAGCCTGCCAGGTGATTAGAGGTGTGGTTCAGGTGTGACCCTGCTCCTGAACCTTTAGTAATAAAGGTTTTCAGGAGAATTCAGTGTCTGTTATGTCTGCCTTACGTTGGTATGAACAGAACAGATTACACCACTCTGACCAGAAGAGAGAAGTTAATATTGACGTGCTGTTGTAGTTCGTCACTGTAACCACAGAGACACTGAGTGCAACCAACAGCTGCATCAGACACATTCAGTAGCATCACTTCTGGTATATGAAGGAAGTTTCTGCATGAGAAAAAGATTTGGGTTGTTTAGTCACTATTATGAGACATGCAGGCACACATTGTTATAAAATAGATATTAATAATGTCATAAACCATCTTTGTCTTTTACCAAACACAGAAAACTTTCAGAATTGTCATATTAATGTTTCCTTAAGGATCCCCACCAAACATGTATTAAGACACATATACAAATAGTCCACTTGGAACATTAATGTGTGTATATTTTATTTTTTTCCACAAGAAAGTCTAATTTCCACATTTAGGATCGATGAATATCTCTTGCTTCACTGTAAAGTCCATTCTCAGTCTATGTGCACTGGTGGCTTCAGGGTTCTACATCACACTGTACAAGTTGCATACTGGACCAGGATTAACTTCCAAATCCCTTAAAATCAGATTTAAGCACAGAGAAACTTTCCACTTTCAGCAGATGAATGCGAAAACATCCTTCTAGAGTCAAACTCTGCACATACAGTATTCACACAGCTCACTGTAGGGGCAAAAAGAAAAATACATTGATTTGATATAATGGTGCTATCCCACTCCATGATAACTCCTTCAGATTTCACCACAGATCCTCCACTGGGTATTGGTGACAGTGCTGTGTGTTGACTAGACTCCTGTTCCTGCTGAACTGAGCCAGTATGTTTGATCGAACTGCTTTCAGCTCAGAAGGCACAAGAGGGACGCCAGATGTTTCCTCTGAGTAATGTCAAGACCGTGGTGGTCAAGAGACTCCACGTGTGGTCCTCTGGTGGGTCCACGCAGATGAGAGAAGTGTCAAATTCTGCACATTAAACGAAACATGGCAGGAATTTGATTTCCATGCAAAACACATTTCCCTTGTTGTAATTACTTGCAGGCAGCTCAAAGAGTCTTTATATTTCCTAATGAACTGTTTTATAATATGATATTATCTTATCTGATAGCATCAGTCCTAAGGAAAAGTAAACACAGTTTGCCACTGAATATAATCTTCTTTTTGTTATAGGGAAAATTAATTTAATTTCTCAGGGATGAGTTGAGCTGGCAGTGTATCAAACTGTCAGTCATTCTGCACAACAAAGGGAGAGAAGTTACAAAACCTCTGATAAACATCTGATGAACCAGTATGTGCAAATTCTCTAATTCTCCAAGAGAAAGAAATGCTGCATGTGGCCGACAGAGGCAGACTGAGACAGAGAAGATGTGGCTCTTATTAGATGTAACGACGATCCCAAAGTGTCCAAAAGTTCTCACTGCGGGGACACAAATGTGTTGCACACCAATCCATTGTGGTCCAGATGTGTTCATTTCAATTAATATTATACTGGATGTTATTTGAGGCTAATTACATAAAAGTGACTATTATTACAATACTTATCATACAAGAAATATTCATAATGGAATTGTCAATACGCTGGCTTGGTCTTTTTTTCCCAGTTTGTTCAACTTTTCATCTGTTAAACTGGAAATCAGTGTGACTCATTGATGTGTTTTTAATAGTTTTTGACAACAATGGAGCTCTATTTCAATAAAAAAAAAAAAAACTATAGATTGTCGCCAGCCTTTTCCTTGAATGACAACAAGAGCACAAACAAATTGGTTTTAGATTTCTGTATGCTAAAAGACTTTTACAGTCTGACTACAGTCTGATTTTGACCCTTTAAAATCATTTGAAATATGCTGTATCTTTTTTGACAGGACTATATAGCCTAGATCTTCAGTCAGCCATACCTCCCCATAAAGTCTGTACAAGTGAAGAACTTAGCCACTGTGAACAAATTGCTAAGACTCCCTGTTCAGCAGTCGACTAAGCTCTGCACCTGATCAGAAACAGCAGATACAACACGACAAAAACGCACCAATCGGCTGATCTTGCCTCAGAAGAGTTGTTCTTTCAGAGAAATCCACAGACTGGCAGCTTGAAGAACTCCTTTCTTAAAAATGTGTAAAAACAGAGCAAAAGAAAGTCTGACACTGTCCTAAAAAAACCAAACAGGTATCCTCCTCCAGCTCCAGAAGCAGCAGTAGCAGACACCGTAGCAGTGTAGTAATCCCTGGCAATGTGATTTTTATTTTCTGTCCCAAATCATCATGCCAGAGACCCACACAGCCACAGCAGAGACATTACTCCGTCCTCCAGGAAAAACACACTCCTCTGTCCTCATCTCTCTCCCTTCTCCTGCTACTTTTTCTCTCACGTTCCAGTCCCCCCGGTGCTCCCTCCCCCCACTCTCCCCCTCTCAGGCTCCCATGCTCGGTTTAACTTTGGGTATTTCCCTCATTAACTGCTACGCCTATATCAGGAACTCCAGAGAGGCCCGAGGAAGTCGGGCTCTGAAATAAAAATGACAGCGTGCTCCTCTGATAGTAACTAACGATAATCACCCCCTGGCTCTGCTGGGTGGGCAAGTCTCATGGCAGGTGTGAGGGCATTCTGGGACATGGGTTTAAACAGTCAGTGACTGGACGAAACGAGAGAACCTTTTTTTCCTCAGATAAATATTTAGACATTAAAAGTTTGTAGCTTGTATGCAACTAAAGCTGGATTTCAAATCAACACAGGGTTAACAGGAGTGTTGCTATAGATACGTATGGGGTAGGTTTAACACAGTGTTAAATGGTATGTAATCAGGCTGTATCATGCTTTAAATACATTCCCCGTATTATAGGTATAATATGCGATATTTAGGCATGAAAATGGGGCGACGTTATTCAGCTAGTTCACACAGGAGGCAGGTCTATTTAGGATTGCTGACTTTTACTGTATCCTGAACCGAACTGGTGGAAGATCCAGAGCTAATTAGTGGGAAAAGGGTCCACACTTCTCTTCCTAATAGTTCTGTTTGGAGCCACAATCACAGTGTTCATACCTCTGCTTTCTTGCGATCACATTTGTATGCATGCACTATGTAGCAGACTGATACTAATTACATCTCAGCGACCTCATAGTTTCATCCAACCTTTGTAGTATTTTGATAGGTGTGTTTCCTACTTTCCTCTAGTTGCTGTAACTTTCAGATAAACACGGGATTATACCTGATAATAAACCTATAATCATACCTAGTGCTGTCTTTGGTCTTTTTGTCTATTTGCTATTTTGCTATTTATGACTCACTGACCCGAGCTCATACAACTTGTTTTTGAGTAAAAAAAGTGAAACATATTTATAAAACATTACTTTGCGTCAAAGTTTAGCAAGGACATTTGTTCAGTTAAAACTGAACAGTATGATTTTATTAGTGCAAAAGGGACAAAAGTACACATGAAAATGTCACTGTACTGCAGAATGAATGCTAAGCACATAAAAAACATTAACATTATTGCAACAACAAAAACAGAAACACTAAAACTGTCACAGTCTGTCTGGTGGTTGGATTGTGTGTGTTGTCATGCCCATTTTGGTCAACACATGGTAGTTGTTGTATGTGTCTTCTGACATTTCGTCCTCTAATGTCAGTTTCCTGGCCTCTGTCCTTCTCACAGTATCATGATCAATGATATTATGAAGAGTCTGACATTTATTCAGTATTCAGTATTGTTTAGTCATTGTGAGCGAGGCCTCAAAAAAGCTTTATAGATCTGCTCGAAGAAAAGTTCTATTTATTATTGAAACAATGTTGTGATTGTTTGTGAGATGTGGTTCCGGCTGGGGAAAGAAGCATGTGGGGGTCTGGGAGAGGAAGTGTGTCCATCTGATGAATGGCCATGTGCCTGGACTCAATTTTATACACTAATTGTCTCAGCCATTCATTTATAATGACCGCCACATGTGTTGAAAAGTTAAATTAAACACCCAGGATTGAATGAACATTATCAAAATGCTTTTTGTGTGTTCAGATGCTCTGTGTGAACAAAGTCATGGAACTTTATGACAATCAGATTAAATTCACTACATTTATCAGAGAGAAAACTTGTAAAGCCGTAAAACTAAACACAAGTGTGTTAAGTGTGGTTAGCTCCACTGCGTAAACCTTTGTTTTTAATTAAAGTCCCTAAACCTTTTGTACGCAAGCACTGCTCCCTGAATAGAGCCAGGCACTGAACTTATGATAGGTAAGGGTTGGGGTTACAGTTACAGTATTCTTCTTATGTTTGGGAAACATAGGGAGAGTGTTAGTGGCTGATTTTTCATTAAAAGAATACTGATTAAATATATGGTCGGGGTCTGGGCTGAGCTGGGCCAAACTGCTCTGGAGTAACAATAAAGTGAAGGGCTGTTCAGGTAATGACAAACAGAACAAGGTACGTGTGTGCCAAATGATACTGCTGCCACACACCAGCAATACTTCCAGAGTCTTCCAGATTCATTTGTGTCTCCTTCTGCAGTAATAGAGACAGTGTGACCTGTCAGCGAGGTTCTGGCTCCCATCACAGCCTTTTATTGGTCCCACCGGTGGACTCACGGTGCAAGGGAGCAATACCTAAACCGCCTAATGAGACGTAGAAATTTGCTTGTGGCAACACATGTCCCTGTTAGGTTACTCCAGGCTGCACTCCGAGGGTTAGGAGAAGAAGAAATTGATGAGGAAGAAGAAAATTTGTCAATAACTGTCCTATGAGGGCACCTACAGACAAATCCAGGTTACTTAAAAAGTCCAGTGTGTAGGATTTAGTGGCGTCTAGCGGTGTAGTTGCAGATTGCAGCTCACTCACCAAACACAAAGGAAAAACGAAGGTGGCTGCAAAACACGCGAAACACGCATTCGGCTGTAGGCTCTACAGTGCCTGTGTTTGGTTTGGCCTATACGTTCTGGACACTGACATCTTCTTCAAAAACTTGAATATATGCACTGCAGTCTATATGAGGGAATAAGTGATCATTTATTCTATGATGACCATAAATACAGCCATAAATGGTAACATCAGCATGCTAACAGGCTCAAAGAGACTATGCTAACTTGCCAGTGCTTTGCTGGACCGGTGATGAATGTTAGTCCAATGCACCTTAAGGCTAATGAGAGCGCTAATGAGAACGTAGCTGTTTTGGTTCACTTTTAGCACTATCATTAGCATTGTTTCAAGATGCAGCAACCAGCTGTTTCAAGTAAAAAAAAGCTCTGACTGTAGGCTACTTGCCCAAACACGTTAGCGACCAGCTGGTGACCATAGTGGAGCCATTTTCTCAGGAGTTGGTGATTAATCATAATTATCAGGTTAACACTCAGATTGCTGTTGGGCTCTTTTGGTCTCTTTTAAATACAGTGCCAGCAGTAGGGTGACCTGGTGTCACACTTTCTGTGGGACTGCACAGGCTTTTTATCTCTTTATATATTGAGACAATGTCCTACATTTTTATTGGCTTTAGTTTTCAAAAGTCAAATCACTGCATGACAGATATTTTTCTAAAATCTGGTTTTAATGACTGTGAGGACGGCAGGGAAGGCCGTCATCATGGGACTGTGTTTGATGTCAGTTTAAGCTGCACACACGGGTCGAGTCCAGGTTAACCTGTTACCGTCTGTGCTACAATGCACCAAACTGTGAGCCACCAGCAGGTCACAAGCTATGCAAGTTATACTTTTAACTGGGTGAAACCGGTGGAAGGCGACTCTCGCAGACAATCATAAGACCATATGAGCTGTGAAACTTAAGCTTCCTTTTATGCTTTTATTCATGTAGGATTTGGAAATATATTTGTTATTTCCTTCACATCAAACCTGCAGCCCAACCTGAGTAGTCTATTGTGTGCTACTGAATCAAACAGAGGGCAAAGCTTAGAGATGTCACGAGCTAAGATGCAGAATAGAAATGTTTATTTTTTGAGTTAGATAGACATTATAGAAAATTTTAGACTACCTCACGTCCCACATTGTCCCACACAAACATCTTTGTCCCACATTTGGTTTGTTGGGATCTAGCCAGCAGTGAATAAATTATCTCCACAGCCAATCAGTAAAGATTTATGGTTTAATTAACTATGGTCATTTACAGTTTGTCCCACGCCTTATTTATATTCCATATAGTGATGATGCACGCACCTCATATTAATCACATACAGAGATTAATATAGACAACCCAATGCACGGTGTTGGCAGGTGTGTAGGTTGCATGTGCAGACATGATCCTGCAGGACTGATAGTGAAATCTCAGGTTTATCTGTTTGAGCCTGAAGCTAAATATCAGACATTTTATATTATCAGCTTAGCAGGCTAACCTTTAAATTGTTGTTGGGCTGTTTTTGTCTTGGATGTAAAGCTTATTGAAAATACGGTGCCAGCAGTGAAAAAGTGCTCTCCTCAGCCAATCAGCAATGATTTATGGTTCGTGGCTGCACAGCTCCACAGCTGCCTCTTAAACCCGTCACTCATCCCAGTTTCTCATGTCACGTAAATGATTTTCATAATAAATTCTTAGCTCTTACTCAATCCCCACGAGATATCGTCTTCAGAGTATGAGCGCGTTCAAACTAAAAGTGAACACGACATGCTCAAGCTAAACTGCAACCACACCATCCTGCTGTATGCTGGTGCGTGTGACTGATGGAGCTTACTTAATGGGAATCACACTACAATAACACGCTCGATCCTGCTTGCTGGGGTTTCAGTTTTTACATGTTTGATCCACAGAGGCATGACATACCAAGCGTGATCGTGGCATGTGACCTGGCCCCGCCAGCTGTTTAGCCACCCTACCTCTGACCTCCAAACCCCTGGGAGTCAAAGTCAAATCATGCTTGACTTGGTGGGGCCTTTATGAAAGGTGGAGACCTGAAGGATTGTATTAGAGCACTGTGGTGGAAGAACAGGTTTAAATTCCTGGATTCCCACAGCACATGCCACCAATAACACAATTTTTGCCAGTGTCTACATTTGCTCTGCTCCATGTGCTGACAAATTAATACTGTAGATTAAGTGAAACACTGGAGTGAAATTATTTATTTATTTATTTATTAACACAAAGAACAGGAGCAACTTTTTCACACTCCTATTTAAATATGTGGCTCTAGGTTTGTTGGAAATGATTGGTTGATTGTAGCTGACACCACTCCATTTATGTGCCTGAATGAGAGTACAAATGACAATGACTTTGTATAGCAATTTGGATTCAAACAGCCATGTTTAAACAAAACTCCTCTTCCTTTTTGTTCCTCTTTCTCCACCAGCACTGAAGACTCCAACCTGAACGCAGGACACCAGCAGCCCCTGAGGGCGCCACGAGATCATGTGACAGAGCTTTGATCAGCACATACATGCCTGCGTGCCGGGCTCACCGCTCTGTGCTCCATCTCACTCTGTTAGTGTTCAACACGCAGCTAAGGCACACTCACACACACACACACACACACACACAAATTAATATATTTAGTATACATGGATACACATGGATGGAGGCAATATATGCATAAACACACAAGATGTCCACACCTCTAAAAAATGACTCAATGACTGACACCTTACTACCAGACACAAAGCTACATCCTTGGTCAATGATGAAAATTCACTGTAGGTTTTCATCATATTCACTTAAACATTAAAACTCAAGCCTTTCATTCTGTTTTAAAGGCAGTTGTGAACAATGTGACACTGTATCAGTCCTGTGTTTGCCTGCTTTAGTTTCCAGTAACCCAAATGATGCTTTCCAAAATTCCCTGAAGCGTTATCTGCCAAATACGCAGCAACATTGTCCAGACCCAGACCATTGTTGTACAGAACATGCAGTATGCATCCTGCAATAGCTTCACTTGTTCCGTTTGCCTCTTTGTAAAAGTCTAGCAGCCCGTTTCAGATCCCAAGAGTTGGTGAAAAGTATGCTAATGTTCCGCTAATGGGAAAAAAGCATGGCTCTACCGAATCACACAGCAACATTTCTTGCGATCTTGGAGCCAAAACAGATTGATGCTAGCAGATTTGGTTCTCCTGGCTGTAGCGTCTTGTCAAAACAGTCTTAGCGTGCAGAGCTGTGGTTGTGCCTCCGAGAAAACATTTTTTTGATTGAATTTTTACGTCAACGTGCTTTTCAAGTACGTAAAAATGTTAAATGTTGGCAAACCTAGTCCTAGGCAATTAGCCTAGCTTGTTCTAAAGACCGATAGCAGGGGGTACCAGCTAGCCTATAGCACCAGCAAATAGCTACAGCACGCAACTCCCCCTGAAACCATAAATGATCATTTTCTACATTTCTTTTTGTGTACTGATTCAGCATGTTAGTTAGTGAGCTTTAGATTTAGCTTTTGTTGGTGGGTATGATTTTTTGCCATCGGACAGACCAGGGCTAGTTGTTTGCCTGTTGTTTCTAGTCTTTATGCTAAGCTAGGCTAATTGGCTGCTGGCCCCAGCAACATACCTCACTCAGAAACATCAAAGTTGTATCATCTCATCTAACTCTTGGAAATACAACCAATAAGCACAAACTGTTGTTAAGATAAGAGATACAACTGTAAAATCTTGTGCTGATGAAGGCATGGCTGAACTGTATTGCAAGCCACGCACCTAAAAGCTTTTTATCATAACCTCCACATTGCTCCAGCTCATAATGTTTTTGGATGTGATTTTAAAAAAAAAGATTTGAACCATTTTCTCCAAGAGCACTAGCATTTGTCTTTTATTCATCATTGAGTAGTTTTAGGTTTAGTCTTATATCTTAAATTGAAAGATTACAAGCAGATCAAGAAATTAAGACATTTCTATGATGCTTTGGTTTAAAACTACTACACTGGATACAGAGAAAACAATGCATATGGATATAAGATATAAGGTTTTCATCTAACGATGACTTTAGTACCTTTAAATATTTGCTGTTGCATCTCTTTTACACCAAATCATTTACTCCTTTAATCCATATCAGAATTATTCAAATGTCTCCTAAAATAATGAAAGCATATTGACTTACTGTATCCTGTTTTCCGCAGCATCACTCATGCAGTGGCCCAGTGACAGTGCCTCCCTGCAGCTTTCCTGTGTATCCTGAATGCCAGGAGGAAGGAGTGGGCTGAGACTGACGCCTTTCTCTCCTTTATAAATCAGGCTTTATGAGTTGACATAGTGTCGTTTGTGCATTAGGCCTTCCCCCACTCCAAAACAATTCAAAGAACAGTTTGTTGGTCTGTCCCTCGTTGGCACAAAGCAGCTCTTTCAGCCTGAGTCTGAGTCTGAGTGTAGGAAGTCTTGTTTTGTCTCAATCCAATTCAGTTTAACAAAGCTTTTGATTATTTGATTTAAAAACATGCTATAAATACAATGAGTACAAAAAAATAGTTCTACATAGTACAATAGTTTGAATAAGCTTACTTCCAACATAAGGGAATAAAAACCTGAATTGTAGGGGCAAATTATTAGAAAATGTTCCCAAAATCAGAAATCTTTGGTAATATTTTATATTAGCAATATAGCAAATGACTGTAGTGTAAAAAAGGCCTTCTGAACCCCACAGAGAACTATCACCAACTCTGCAGCTAAGCTTTTCAGCCTATTTTAGTTAATAGGTTTGGCTTTATGGCACATTTAGTGTATGGTCATCAACCTCATGTGCCGAAGCAAACTGCAAGCAAAGTAAGTAAGTCATTGAAGAAAATGGAACATAGCAGCTGTGTCCTTCCGTGGACTGTAGAAGATGGAGCCTATACGGGTGGGGAAGTGTACTGGTCTTTATTTGCCAGCTTTTTTTGTTTTCCTGAGATCTGAAGTTTTATTTAATCAGCTTCATATAATTTTAGTTGATGATAATGGACATTTTAGTCCAGTTTTCATTAAGTCAATCTTAAACATTACAATGACACATTATCATCTTACTAAGTTGACATGGAAAACTTGTTAGCAAACAGCTGTCTATTTATACATTCAGCAGACACCTGAGGGAAATATCTGGCTCTTTAGCTGCTAAATGCTCCACAGTGTTCACCAGCTCGTCGCCAACTGTGTCTGTCTGCCGTTTTGGTTCTGTGCAGGTAACATGCAGTGGTTTTTCAGAGCTTTTTTTGTTTTTTTAAAACAGCTGCCTTCTTTGCCTGAAAACAATGCAAGGGGGGCATAAACTCTCAATTTCTCCTTTCCACCAACAGGGAACCAGCTCTGTTCCAGTTCACACACCTAGTTTTGCACCATTCTGAGTATTTTGAATTTTTGGTTTGGAACCTGAAAAGTTGTTTCCAAAAATAGTTTTTCTTGGGAACCAAAGTGTGCATGTCACATTCTACAGGTCTTTCTCCAGGTTAGAATCTGTCTGACAGATATTTGTCTAAAACACTGGTAGTGAAAACTGGCCACAAAATGGCAGCTTGTATGGATAGGAATATGACAGAGAGAAGGGTCTTGCCTGATGTCAAAGAAGTAATATATAATCCAGTAATACATCCAGCCATTAAACATGTTCAGATTAATGCACTACTGTACATCCAGTACCCCTCCCAGAACAAGAAAGAAGCTCATTGCAGTTCCTCAGACAGCCAGTAGATGTCTCTCTTGCTTTATCATGTATAAATCCAACACAGGCTCATTTGCATGAGGAGAAAAGTGTCCAAAGTTCAGCAAAGTGTTACAGTGACAACTGTAAACCTGCAGCATTCACTTCAAATTAAGCACTTTATCAGAATTCATCAGCAACAGAGAATTTTGTTGATCGGTCATACAGGTATCTTTATATAATGTCTTGTGTGCCTGTGTGATGTGTGACCAATTCTGGTTATTATTTGGAATAGAATATTTAGACCTCTGGTTCAAATGTTCCTATTTTATAGTTCAGCGTCAGTCTGGGAACTCCTCCCTTGTCTCCGTGTGGCTCTCCTCCCTCTCCTCATCCCTCTATCCTTCACCACTCTTAAGCTCCAGACCTCCTCAGGGAACATCTGACGCACATCAGAACACTAGAGGCCCGGCAGATGTGGATTCAGCTCTTCACCACTCCTGAGTTTTTAAGCAGCCTTCATCAGATCTGGTTCTGGGCTCTCAAGATTTGGGATCTAGACCTGCAGAAAGGGATTTAGAGTCTCCACCTGATGAAATCCTGTATGAGTATGGGGGCGAGCCGAGTGCTGCAGCTGTCTGTTTTGCTGGTGGGACTCTGTGCCCCTCCACCAGGTGATGCCTCCACATCACAGGAGGCAGGTGAGGTCCCCGTGTCCCAGCTGAGGATGCTCTCGCTGGGACTGGCTCACCTGCTGCGGGGGGTGGAGGAGAACGCCGGGCGGCTGGAGCAGCAGGGAGACCAGGTGGCAGCAGAGCTGGACGGGGCCACAAAGAGTCTGGAGGGCCTTCAAAAGCAGAGTTTACAGTCAGCACGGACTCACAGGCAGGTGAGCAAGAATCCTTTTACAAAGGAAATCCACTGCAGACAAAAACATCCAAACTTTATCTTGGTTCCTGACCCACAGGTACACAGCATTCTATCCATTTTTATAAGTTGGTAGGGCTGAAACCAACATTAATTTCCACTATGCCATGTATTTATGTGTATTTGCATTTTTCTTCTTTTTCTCTTTGCTTCTGATACCCAATCTTCCCCTGTGAACCTTGAGGAAGTTAAAATAACTCATTCCCCCACACAACAATGCAATGTACAGTATACAGCATTCTCTATGTTCTCATTTAAGGTTTGTACTCTTTATGCTGAGTAAAATATTTAAATAGTTGTATTACCTTTGGTCTAAAAGATGCCTCTTTTAGAGTTGATGCTTCCATGATGAAATTGCTGATATATTTAAGGGTGAACATGGCATGTTTCATTGATTTAATCTTTGTTTAATATTATGGAAGTGACCTTACGTAACCTGAAAGGTGCAATATGAATGATTGATTCATTGATGACACCATGATTTTTGTGGCTGCACTATGACGTAGATCTGTAAAGGTTTCTCATGTCTCACTGAAGGCTGCTCTGGTTGAGAAGATCATCTCTGAAATGTATTTGTTTGGACATAGTGTTTATTTGTTTGCACAACTGAGACAAACTAAAAAAAAACAAAACAAGTGCAATCACCATCAGACACAGACGATGGATGAAACAAACAAAACAATTAAAAAGAGAGGATTAAGAAAGAAAATGAAATAAAAGATACAAAATAAAGGGTTTTATTTCAGCGAGATATTTAAAGTTGATTTATAGCTGTTCCAGAGAAAGGGACTTCTATGTAATGGTATATTGAAAAAAAGAGGTATAAAGTCAATGACTCCAAAAAGTCTAAAGACTGATTGATATACGAGTCAACTTGTGACAAAAATATCATTCATCGCTTTGAATAATGTGATGTAATGTTGTGTTCTTCAGGTGAGGAAGGACCTGCAGATACAGAGTGCCAGGGGGGACAGGCTGTGGAGGGCGGTCAGAGATCTGCAGAAGGGGCTGGACGATCTGGAGATGGAGCAGGGAGCCACGCAGCACCAGATGAACCGGATCCTCCAGAGACTAAGGAGCCTGACCGAGCCGACTTTGGGGGATCAAACTCAGCTGGATATCAACAACACTAAAGTGAGAAAACAAGAACAACAACTTAACCAGTAAATAGAAAGGTATTTATCTGGGTGACACCAACACACAGGCACATAAGGACTCTGAGCTGTATTCAACAAGAAACCCAAACTGTCGCCACAAAGTTGGAAGCAGACCACAGGGATGTCCATATACTTTTGGCCATTATAGTGCATAGCTTTTCTAAAACTTTAAGCATTAAAAAACTATGAAATATTTTAAAACAACATTATTTTGTGTGTTATCTATTTGTAGTTTCCGGGCTATAGTAGACACACATTTATCAGTGGAGGTGACAGACTATTCTCACCGTCTGGTATCCTTGTTGTGTTTCAGGTTATCATGGATAAACAGGCCCGACGGCTCGCCAGTCTCACCGCAGAGGTTTCAGCCCGAGACCGACTCATTGACAGACGCCAGCGGCACATTGACCACCTGGAGAGACAGGTACCTTACTTTGTGGTTTGATGCTTCAAGTTTCATCTGTTTAAAGTGAAACATGACCTCAAAGAACATTCTTTCACAGTCTCACGTTATTACTATTATTATTTTAATGTATTTTAGTCCAAAGGCTAGCCTCTCTAGAGTCTATAAAGTAAAATAATAAATTATTATTATTATTTGAAGTAGTAGTTTTGGTTGGAAGAAGCACCTTAAAATCAAACTGTAGCTCTCTGACAGATTTTAGTGTGGTGTTTATATGTGCACCACAGCAACAAATGGTGCACTGTGAGGCAAGTCCAGGTGTGCTGTGGGGTTTTGTGACAACCATACATTATTATTGCAATATATAACTATACTAAAAGTTAGGAATTTATTTTTAATTTATTCTACCAATACTTTTGATGCATTCCACTACTGTGCCTAATTTTTAATTGAGTAACCTCTCTAGTTTAAATGGGGTGTGTTGATGCAGTTTTACAGTTTAAAATGAATTCTTAAATTATTTTGTTAATAAATATTACACGAGTGATAGTTGTTTGTCAAATTTTATTTGGCATTAGTAAATAAAAGTAAATGTACATGTACAAGAGTGATAACACTTGTTATAGAGGCTATTTTGCACAGATATGAATACAGGTGCCACTGGTCTAGGTATTGTGATATTTGTGAGTGTGTTTTGAACAGGCACAGGTGAGTGTTGATACCCAGGACACTGACTCCGCTACGTTGTGCATTATTCTTACAGTTTTCTATGTTTAAACAATAATGCATTTCTTCATTTGCGACCTGTCTCTATGTGTTTGCTTAGGTGTCTGAGAGGCTCCCAGCAGCATGAGGGAAGACATGACTCCGACTGGTGAGCAGCTGCATCAACACAGCGACTCTGAACCAATCCGCTCTCGCTGAAAAAGACTTAAAGCCGACAGAATGAACTGCTCTGAAACAAAGGATGTGTCACAATCAACAAACGCGTGTGTAATACACACTGTGTTAGATAAACAGACATCCGGGTTGCTTTCCAACACAACCTGTCGATTACAACAAAGAACTCTATTACAGGTTGTGTTGAAAACTATCGTCAATGCGTGTTGTCCTCCATTTCAAACTGGTTCAGAAATAAAACCTTCCTGTTACTGAGTCATCATGTTGTGGCTCTGACTTCCACAATATTGTGGTTGATGGTGGTGGTGAAACGCCTTGTGAAGAAACTTGCTCATACACACCCAAATAAACTGAGGAAACCTTCAGGCTAACAACACTCATCATCGAAAAATAAAGAGTCAAATCACGTGAAAGAACACAGTAATATGAATAACAGTTGATTGGCAAAATATCCAGCAAAGACAGTGGGATATTATTTCAGTAGGTTATGATAAAAATAGTGGTTCACGCTGTTTACAGCCTATATACTGTGATTGTGACTGTACACAATAATAATGATAATAATAAAAATAATAATAACCATTACATAACATGACATTTTTTAGACATGTTTATCTAACTGTCCTTATAGGTCAGGCTCAAGGCACTCAGTCTTTTAGTCTTACAATCATCTTTGAATGAAAACATGATATGATAGAGAGAGTCCACCTGTTCTCACAGCAGTTTACTCTGTTTCATTTTCTAGAAATTACTAGCAATTTGTGTCCTGAAACCAAGTGACATCATTTCATTATTTTCAAGGGGAATTCATCCGAATTTACTCATCAAAGTGTGTTTACACATTGTGTCGTCGGGGAGTACTCTAATCTAAATCCACTATGACGTTAACCATTAATCTGTGGTGGCATTCTGGCCGTCGCTATGTTGATTTTTTGGAGATATGAGTCACCATATTTGTAGTCTCTGTCCTGACTAGATCTGACTGAGAACCCAAAATCTGGGCAATTTTATACCGGGAAATGCACCACTTAACAGCATATCTTTAAGAAATCTATTCAAAATGTATGTATTGTCAAAAGATTTTAAAGATATTTAACATATATATATATATATATATATATATATATATGTGTGTGTGTGTGTGTGTGTGTGTGTGTGATTTAAATCTCGATGTGATATGAGACATGGTTCCAGTTGTTTTGTTTGAAATAATTTGATTGGCTTCAGCTCCTGTCACTGTTTAAAGGTCTCATTCACTGAAGGCCCCCTGATTGTTTTTTTCTCACCCTAATGATGGAACATGATTATCTAATCACCATTAGAGCCACCAATTAGGGTGTGGCCTATATAAAATAGCAGTGCCTGTGTCTTACTATGACTGTTGAGCTTGACGAAGGCCGAAACATCATCATCTGAATAAAAAACTAATTCATAAGGAACAAGAGGGTGCAACACGTTTTTCCTACTCTCACTAAGCAGCTAATGTAGCATTGAGCTGCTAGCTTCAAGCAGAGAGGGCTACAGAAATCTGGTAAGTTTACGTCTTTCTAACTCCACACCCTTTTTCACTTGTCGTCTTCAGCCCCAACAGGCACTGACTCAAGTGACATCACTTAAGGCAATTTGTCAGATTTCACACTGCTCCCTCTGGACTATGGATGTATTAAAGGAGAACTGGATACAGTGTTGGAGATGAGGCTCCGTTCAGTCTTATGGAGGCAGTTCAGTGTCGCATAAAATTAAAAAAGGTTTGATTTCCTGGTATGAAATAACCCGGATCTTCTGCATTATTTCCACATTGTGGGGCTTGTAGAGCAAGTCCACTAGAGACTTCCCCTGGTCCGTTAACTTCCAGTTTAGCCCTCCACTGACTCGAAATTAACAATCCACTTCAGATAGTAAATCCTATAGAGATACATTTTTCAAACACATACATTTTTAATTTGCTCAACTAATTTTGCTGTTTATTTTTATATCACATTTCATACACAAAAGCAATTCTAAAGCTTTACAAAATGCATCAAAAATGTTCCAATAAAAATAACACAGGATAAAAATTTTACATTTAAAAAAAGGATTGGGATCAAGAGAAAAACACATGATTGGGACTTTTAAAATCCCTTTTTGGTTGAAGTGTTTTCAGCTTGTTAATGAGGGGGGTGAAGTCTAAAAGATTCAGACCCATGGCCTTACATACTGACAAGTGCTTACATTCTTTCACTGAGAAACCCTGTTAGTTCTGCGCCCCGCAAAGTATACGTAGGGAGAAATATTAGAGCATCAAACCCAAACCAGCAGCTCGGCACGCTCACAGCTGTATCGCTGCCTAATATGACAAAGATTGTGTGCTGAATCTTGGAGGACTGAGCTGATATCTGATGGCCTCAAGTCCTGTCTTGACGGCCGACTGGCAGGCAGCCTGTCCCCTCTGGTGTTCCCAAACAAACCTCCAACAACTCGAACTCTGTCCCACTTAAAAGGAAAAATGACAAATAGCTGGGGAGGAGAGAAAAAGAGGAAGAAAAACAGCGGTGCGAGGGAGGGTAGAGCAATAGAGAGTAAATAATAATACAAAAGAGATTGCAAAAAGTGAGGAAGGAACTAGAGCAACAAAGGAAACAAAGTGGGGGAAGAAAAAAATTAAAATGCAAGTTCTCAGACAATCAACAGGAATATAGTACACAGCAGCTCAGATTGTTACCATAAAGTAGATCTACAGAAGATTAAGTGGTCCATTTGGAACTGGAAGGTGTGACAGAGCTGCAACAGCGCCCCCTAGAGGTCAGAGGGAAACACTGCCATTGTATCCGACAAGTCATTTTTATGCCAGGCTGTAACCTCACTTTGGAACAAAGAACAAACAACTTGGCTCAGTTCTACCGCTGTACGCTGGACATTTTCAAAATTGCTGCACTTTTGACAAGTTTAAGTAGAGACACAGAGTTTTTGCATAATGTCTAATGTGAACTTATTTTACATGCAGGATGGTCCAGAGGTAAAAGAGGCCCGCCAGCAACCGAAAGGTCACTGGTTTGATGGCCTAAGAGGCCTTGAGCAACCCCAGCCTCTCTGATCTCTGATGTTATGCATATGTGTGGGGGACTGTATGTGTAACTAGGAAGGATGTGCGAAAAGATAAGAAGTAATCTTCTTCTACACCCAAATTTTCTCAATAATAGTACACCGCCTAACCTCTGCTGATACATACTTTAATAGCAGTATGAGAGATTGTTTTGTTTAATGATGGTTATATAAAAAAAGAAAAGCCCATTTTATTGTATATGATTCCTGATGGTGTATGTGTAAGCTTGGTGCTCATTTAGCAGTGAATGCTGCACACAGAACACTACACCACTGTGCCACCCCCCGAAGTGAACACTGGTCTCGGCCCAGGCACTCCTATGAAAATGTGTTGGCTTTGCCACTGTTGTGGGGAAGAGTGAGGGAGCTAATGTGCAGCCTGGAAAGACACTAAAGAGACTATGTTTGTTGATTTGATGTGTACAACAACCGCAACTGTTCACAGATGTGTCTGTGGAGCTGTGAACAGTAACCGCGGGTCAAATCTAATCTTTTGTTCCAGTTCCCACCTTTTGTGCTTTCACAATGTGCAGTATGTGTACAATAAATGATGTGTCACTGAAGCTCAGTTTAATTTAAATGAGCAGAACTGAGAGAAAGATAAAGGCAGAGGAAGAGAGAGATACACACAATATGAGACATACTGTGGATGTAGATAGAAAGAGAGAAAACAGAGGAAACAGATGAGGAGGAGGAGAAGAGAAGGAGAAATTGCTGATTATAGCATTCATCATGAAATATTGCAAACTGCATGTTCTTTTACTATAAGCCTGCCAACTGTTAAGTTAGATGTCAGTGACGTCAGTACAGCATAGTAGGTGCATTATTAGTTTGCTAGATGCATCAGTGTGTAAGCAGCATTTTAGTGTTGTGGTTTTAAATGCTTTATATACAGTGAGCTAGTTTAGCCCAGTGATTCCTAACATAGGGGTCAAGTCTCCTTCAAAGGGTCACAAGATAAATGTGAGAGTCCATGAGCTGATTAATGGTAGAGGAATAAAGAATTACAAACAAATCTGTATTTATATTTTGGACTTTTCCTTAATAATACCTATGAGTATTATATTCCATTTCTGCCAATTGATCCTCCGAAATGTTACACACTGGACCTTTAACTACAGTGCTTGAGTTAATGTTACACCCCTGGTCCAGCTGAAGTTAGTTGCATGTCATTTCCCTCCTCTCTTTCACCTCATTTCCTATCATATGTCTATTGTCTTCTGTCTAATAAAGGCAATATAAAATAAATAGTTAGGAATTAGAACTATTCTTTGACCAAATTCATAGTTAATAGTTAAAAGTTAAAAGCTTTAATTGCTTTACTATATAGTCACACAGTCATCATTATCATCATATTAACAATTAAACATGTTTTGTTTCACAAACTGATTACACATTAAAAAAAAAAAAAAAGAAGTAGAAACAGAAACAAGGTCAAATGTAAATATCACAATTCAGTAATAAGTGTATAATATGCAATAAAAAGTAGCCAATAAGAAAGAGTTGAAAATGCTATGAAGGCTTTGGTCTTTTTTTACCCATCACCTCTACTGCAACATTAACAACAACAACTTAGTCTGACTCATAGGTGCTGGGGAATAATACAACAGGTGGGTGGAGAAAGACAGACACAGACAGAGAGAGAGAGCGAGAGAGAGGGAGTGAGAGAGAGAGAGAGAGAGAGAGAGAGAGAGAGAGAGAGAGAGGAAGTGGTGAGGATGCTCTAGTCGCTGCAGCACTTTGCTCCTCATCACACCACAGTCAGTCAGTCAGTCAGTCAGTCTAAGTTTACATCACACGACATATCATCGCTGTTTCACTGACCTGCAGCCACCACCGCCTTCATACGGCCATGCCTAAGGTAAGAAGGCATTCATTTCCTGTCAACTCTATTACAAAGTGAGGATGGAGTCTAACTTTTATTTCTGTTTCTGCATGAGTTAGACTCAGCTGTAGGTCTGTAGTTGTTTATCTACTGTTGTGAATAATTAATACTTCTAATAGAATAGTGTCAGGCAGCCTGTACAGGCTATTTTTGTGTCGCTCAGGAGGAAGATGAGCTGATGATGCTATCACAAAAGGAAACCAGCTCCACTTCCCTTCAGTCAGAGACATAAAGTAAAATGTCGGCACTAAGTTGGATGGGGTTGTCATCGTTTACATGTATGCAAAACAGCTGCAGTGTGCATGTTGTGTAAGAGAGCGCAGGTTTAAATATTCACCTGAGTTCACCTAAGCCTGACAAGTTACTTAATATACACTGCACAGCCTATACACCTAGCTACAACTTTTGTAGTCTAATACAACTACCCTGTAACAAATCCTACCTCCATGAAGGTAATGTTCAGTTTTTGTTGAAGTCATGTTGTTGATTGAACTGTGTCGTCATTTTGGAGGCTGTGGTGCTGTTAAATTGTATTGTATTTGTTGTAAAATTTCATAGGCTATTGTTATATTACCAGTTCTTTTTTAATGGTATGTTAATTCCGTTGAAATTTGTTTTAATTGCTAAAGATCAGTCCGTATTAAATAACATAAATCACATGACACCTGCCAGCCACCATGAACCGTGTGAGCCATACTAATGGCACGGCTCTAGAGTTAGCAAAGTGGTGCCTGTTAGTAGTTCCACCACTTAAGATCAGACTGAAATATCTCGACAACTAGTGGATGGATCGCCATAAAATTTTGGATAAACATTTGTGGCCCCCGAGGAGGAATCCTACTGACTTTGGTGATCCCCTAACTTATCCTGTGGCACCACCATGAGATTGACATTTTTGGCTTTTAGTAAAATATCACTAACTATTAGATGGATTGCCACAAAATTTGGTACAGACATTAATGGTGCCCAGGGGATGAACCCTAAACCTGACTACTTGTGCTACTGTGAGCTTTCCTCTAGCACCACCAGCAGGTCAAAATCTTTACTTATCCTGTGAAATATCTTAACATCTGCTACATGAATTTGCACCCACCTTTGTACAAATATTCATGGATCCCAGATGATCCTAATGATTTTGGTAATCCTCTGACATTAAGTGCCACCAATCCATTTTTGGGGATTTGAGTGGAATATCTTGGGATGTATTGGGTGGATCGCCATGAAATTTAGTACACAAATTCATGTCCCCCTCAGGATGAACTGTAATAACTTTGGATGATACATCATAGTGCCATCATCAGGTCAAAATTTGTATTTTCGCTGAATACTTTAGTTTATGACCAAACTTGGAAAAACCAATGACATTCCCATCAGCCTCAGCTGTCCTTTCTGTTTTGTGCTTATTAGCAAATGTCAGCATTCTAACAAGCTAATCTGACTGTGAACATGGTTAAACATTATACCTTCTTAACACCAGCATGTTAGCATTGTCACTGTGAACATGTTAGCAGGCTAACTTTGGCACTTAGTTCAAAGCACCAGGTACAGCTGTAGACTCTGTTTACAAATAAATGCAAATTGATATCACTGAAATGGAAATTAAACATAAAAATAGCCTTCAAACCTTTACATAATGAAGATTTAACTTGTGTTTTATATACAGTATATAGCTACAGCAATATAAATACTTGTCAGTGATTGGACAATTTCTTACAACAACTTGCAATTCTCCATTTATTATGTCCCAGGTGGGAATTGAACCCCTAACTCATTAGTTATACATGCTACAAAACTACACAACACTACCTGTTTTACATTCACAGTCAAAAGCCTTTTTGCTTTTTATCTATCATCGTTTTGCAATCTGGTTTATTATTTTTGATATTAGTGATAGCAATTAGGAACACTAAGAATTTGTTTTGTCATTGTTTTGAATGGAAAGGCATGCGTCTAATCTTTATAACTATGCAGAAGGCAAACTAATGCACTTACAAATGCTTAGTCCAAAGTGCTGTGCCCACGTTGTGCTCTCACGTCATTCAGAGTGAAGTGCTGCAGAGGAAGCATGAAATGAACTGTCACATACTGTACATATGTAATTAACCCCTTTCACTACCCTAACCACTAAGTCTGTTTATAAAAATGACTAATCTTTAGCAGGTTTCTTGATCTCTTCATCCTCCAATTAAAACAGGCAAACAACCTAAATGCAAGGCAAATCCTGGAGAAACAAGGACTCTCATCATGACGCTTATGAAACTGTTTCATTCTCCTCGAGTCAGACCGCAACACCACATCCTGAGGCAGTACTTAAAATAAACAGGGGTTTGTTTGTTAGGATCTGTGCTGAAGTTTGCAAGTTTGCTCAAGACACAAATAGACGTTTTGTTCGGAATGTAACCTTTTTGTGTTTCACACACTAATGTTTGCATCATTGGAGCAACATGGCAGGAAAAGTACAAACACCTCATGGGAAAAGCCTTTAGCGCTTAAGTCAGACCACCCTCTATAATACCCAGGTAGGCAAATTAATACAGTATTTATATGGCATTAGAAGGGTTACACACTCCAGGTTTAGTAGCTTCCTGTAAAATAGGTATCGATATGTTCAGATGAATAGTGTTAATAAAAACGTATTTAAGGTTACTTGTGGAATTCCTCAAGGCACAGTGTCAGGCCCATTATTGTTTATTTTGTAAATAAATAGCTTATGTATTTATGATATATTATAGGTTTCCCAAAAATTAAAATGTATTCTATTTACAGATGATAGAAATTTACTTTGTTCTGTGAATCATTTGAAACTGTTTATTGATGCTGGAAAAATAACTGAAACTTGTAAAATGTTAGTTAGTGTTGGTGTTTATTATAACAGACTATCATTACAAAGACAAAACTTATCATAGGTGAAAACGTCTGAAATCCGAGTTATTAAAAATAATAAATTATCGTGAAAACCACATATAAATGATGTCCAATCAAAAATATCAAAACCTATTGCAATACTGTATAAAAAAGGACTTAAATCAAGCTTCATTATATACTTTGTGTTGTTCACTTATACTTCCATACATTGCTTACTATGAGGAAGCATGGAAAAAAACATATAAAACATACAAAATATTTTTATACTTTAAAAGAGAGCCATACCAATTATCAACAACATTACTTTTCAAAAACTGTTGCTGATCAAATCAAAGCCTTTAAAATTTGAGATGTGGTATGGTTTAAAACAACATGTACAAGATCAATTACTATGGCTAAAGGTATCCAACGCTTTCAAATGAGAGAAAGTCAATATGATATGAAAGGAATCTGTATGTGTAAGAAACAAAGGGCACATTATGTTGGTTTAAAAAAATAAATAATAAATATAAAAATGTATGAGATTGGCATGTTGGCATTGATATGCAAAAAGGTTCAGGTTTATATGCCTCAGTATCAAAACAATACTTCTGTTGCTGCAGTATTTTATTCTGTACTGCTGTCATTGTTTTTTCTATTTCCCTAAATTGTTAAATTCTTTACAGACCAATATATATTGAATAGAAATGTCAGGTTTTGAATCTTTATGTAATAGTTTATATAAACCTTTCTGGAGTTGCTCCCATGCCTCCAATAGCTTAGTATACAAAAATATTGAAAAATATTAAAGCAGCAATCACCACAGCTACTCCTTATTGAAGCACTGCAGCAGGAAATGTATTTGTTGTTTCTGTCTCTGTTTTGGACATCAGTCTGGCCTTTTACAGGAGTTGGGGTCACATTATGTAAGCAAGAAATTCTCCTTTGCATAGGCCTACTGTTATAAAACAGGGGAATTTGGTATGTAATGGTTTTCCAATCCTTCTTAATTAGGATCAAGGGTTGTTGTGTCGGATTCTAGAGCTAAAGACTCTGACAAAAACACTGGTGGTCCCTCAGAACTGAGCAGTGCCCTGGACAGAGAGGTCTGCACATTTTAAGGCTCTGTAAGTCATATGGAAGATGTTAATGGAAAGGGAAATTAGAAATCTTAACAAGATGAGATTGTTATTGCCCTGAAATGCTAGTGCAACCTGGGTTATCAGACGTACCTGTGCAGTTTTTCACCTGCTGAAACTTTGCTTTGCGTTGACATACATGCAAATGTGTAACTCCTCTTCTCTCTACCTCATCTACAGGAGTGGCGTACCTGGAAAATGCAGTTTCCGTAAAGCCCATTCAAGGTGAATCACTGTGTCAGGTCAGCCATCGTTGGGGGGAAAAAGGAACTCAGCCTGCTTCACAGTTGGAGGAAGGACATCCGAGCTTCCCTCTGATCAAGTTCTCTCTGCCCAAAAGATGTCAACCGCCAGCACTGACAGTGTAGGAAGAGGAACCAAAACCTCCAAAGTGTCAAAGGACCATAAAAAGGTAAGCAGGGGTCATTACTAATAACCACAGTCTCTTCAATTAAGTAAAGGGCTCAAACATTTGGAAGACAGCACTATTAAAACACCACTGCTGATATCAAAACTAAAAAATGATTGTGTAAGGTTATTCAAATAAAAACAAAATCCTACAATTTATTAGATTGGCCTCATCTACTCCTTAAAAACACAGACTTTGCATATTCAAAGTGTTATTATTATTAATAAAACCTTGTACATTGCAGTTAAAGTTAAAGTCAAAATCTAGAAGGTAAAAAAAAGTCCATCAAAATGAAAATAAATATATATAATTACAGTTAGCACCTTAACTGTAGCTAAATGTGTGTTTTTTTGTTGGTCAGCTGTGTTGCGCAACAGATCTGTTTGGTGATGAAGGGAACAGAATGGTGATGGAGAAGATGATTAGGTTGATCAGCTTTTTTTTGTTTACAGAGAGATTTCACTGCAGTTCAGTTTATTGGAAGAAAATTCTTCAAGTCATTTTATTTCTATTTTATTTGAGAGACTGATTTCTTTATATATTGTGGTTATATTAGGTCCCTCATGCTGTAGTCAAAATGTCTCCACACTTCTTTATTGTAGTTATGAGGAGCTTATATTAGACCATCAAAACAGTTTGTTTTAAAGGGCATTCCTCTGACTTTTCCACCATGAGGTTGACATTTTTTGGTTTTAAGTAAAAAGTCTTGACAACTATTGTATGGATTTACATGAAATTAGGTACACACATTCAGGTAGAAATTTCAGCTTGTCCAATACTTTGGTTTATGACCAAATACCTGCAAAACCAACAGCCTTCCTGCTAATTACAGCGGTAATATATATACTATATATTTAAACCAGTAATGCATGATTTGCATAATAGTAAAAATAGTGAAATAAAATAGTGAAATAAAAAACATAAATGCATAGCCATCCACTTTTGACTGTCTGTCACTGTATCACACTATCCATTACAGTTACATAAAAAAAAGACGCAAGCAGATTACAGTTACATTTAGTAAAAGTGAAAATTATTTAGCAGGATTACAAATATAAAATACATCTGTTTTTCTTCAAAAATACTCTGAACAGAGGACACACTTCTGATGTTACAAATCTTTCCATTTTCCATTTTTGTGATATTGTTCTGTTGTTTTAAAGAATACACTTGTGTCAATACTTCTTATTGATTCTTCTTTTATCTTGTCTTTATTTACATATTTGGTGTTGAGGTAATACAAAAGAAAGGGAAACTAATCAAGTTATATTACTTTAAAATTGTGATAGCTGGATTAGGTTACTGAATTGTATTGGATTACATTTTTAAAGTAATCCTCCCAACCCTGTCAACCAAGATGGTGAACTTAATAAATATTACCTGCTAAACATCAGTATTGGCACTGTGAACACATGAGATCTGCTGACTGACATTGCCATCCCTTGAGCCACACTGCATGCTGAAAACTATCTGACAGGTTTCAGCAGATTTTGGTGAAAGGTTAGGCAGTTGTCAATGATGAAGTAGTTAATTTCTTTCTTAAACAACATGTTTTCCTCTTCTCTGTTATGGTTTGCCAGCCCACGGCGTCAGCCCTGAAAGGAGCCATCCAGTTGGGCATCGGTTACGCTGTGGGAAACCTCAGCTCAAAACCAGACAGAGATGTTCTCATGCAGGACTTCTCTGTGGTGGAGAGCGTTTTCCTGCCCAGGTACACTCTCCTTTCTTCACATTTTTATTGTTGACATTTAGTTAAAGCACACATTCAAAGTCAGTTTCAGGTTAATAAACGAATGAGTTCAAAATATGTGCAATATTCCCAAGATTTTGGAATATCTGTCTCTATGTGTACTGCAGTGAAATGTAGGGGGATAAAAAAACAGCAATATGTCTGTGGATAGTAGTTTTCTGCCCCATTACACATCACATCCTGTTCAATAATCTAAGCACTTGATCAACACTGTACGTCTACAAGATTACAGTAGTATGGAACTGAGTCAGATAGGTGTGAAGCAGTTATTGTCTTCTGACTAATTCTAACACAAATTCATACACAATCATCATTTGTCAAAAAGACAACATAGACTGGGCATGAGCTTAAAGTATTGTTACCCATAACAAAAATACCTCGCAAAAATGGGGAAGTCACTTTTGGAAATGTACAACCAAATAACTTGTAATTTAGTAGAAAACCACACGTTTCTGCAATAGTCCTTTCTCACAGCAGACATTTTTGACTCATAGTAGAAAAAGTTCAGGTGTAACTCATAATGTTAACAATGGCCCTGTTCAATTCAAGTATCCCAGTAAGCCAGCTGCTGTTTTGTGTTTGTACATTTGATCATTTTCTTATCCTGACTTTAAATATGTTCCCCAGTGAGGGCAGCAACCTGACTCCAGCACATCATTTCCCAGACTTCCGCCTGAAAACGTATGCGCCGCTGGCCTTTCGCTATTTCAGAGAGCTGTTTGGCATCAAACCAGACGACTATCTGGTTAGTGTGGAGATTCACATCATCATCTTTTCCTTTTCAGTATGATGTGGCAGAAGTTTCAGTTGACTCCATTGCTACACTTGCTCACACTGTTGCATCATTCTGAATTTCAGTATTCCATCTGTAATGAGCCTCTGATCGAGCTGTCCAACCCCGGCGCCAGCAGTTCCTGGTTCTACCTCACCAGCGATGATGAGTTCATCATTAAGACAGTGCAGCATAAAGAGGCCGAGTTCCTGCAAAAGCTGCTTCCTGGTTACTACATGGTGAGCGCCTTCCTCAACCACAAACTGTCACTGCATTTACACATATTTATCAAACTGCTAAAAGTGCAAGTCTAGACATATGTAGACTGTGGAGGAGTTTTCTTATAAACACTTAGTGTTGCTCATCAGTACAAACCACAGGCACAGGGTACCTTTAAATGAGAGATACAGTTATAAATCCATATCTTACTTATTCCTACTTACAGATTGTAAAATAAACTCTATTTATTAACTTCATATAATTAACTTAACTTAACTTAATAATATGTGCCTTTAACACCAACACATTTTTGGTAAACATGCCCAGTGGTCGTTTTCCACTGCCATAATTGTGTACAGTGTAATTTTATGATCAGAGGTAGTCATTTCATTCACCCCTCAACAAGCAGGAACATTCGTGTTAAAGGCAACATCCCCAACCCGTTCTCATCCCTAGTCAACAAATCACAACTCTTTGTCATGCCCCTCGTCGTCTCATACTGATGCACACGGCACCTCGTCACTGTGAGATGCATTAGACCGCCACAAAGCCTTCCTGCCAGGAAGCCTTTTTTCGCACATGGTTTATGTTTTAAACTTAAAATAACTCAGTGATTACTTTTGGTTTCACATGGAACATGAACCCCAGGCTCCTGGGTAAATGTCCTGTGTTTATTGGAGCCATCCACCCCACCCCCTCCAGGTGCAGAGTTTCTTGATCTTTATACTATGTCACCTGAGTGGGATGGGTTCACATTGAGTGTCCACAGGATGAGTCATTTCCATGCTTTCCATTCCTTGTCTATTTTGTGACTATAAGCGTCCATTGCTGGAAAGGGCATCCAAAAACGCCCCTGTGGGGACATTAAAATGGTACAGACACACCGGATCTTTCAACTGATCTGTCCCTGCAGTAATTGAAGGATACGCGGTGGCAAGTTGACTGACTGTTTACCTTATGAATTTACATAAGCAGGACTCAGCTTCAACTTTATGCAAATGTAGTCCGTCCAAAGCAGCACGATCACGAAACTCAGTTAAAACTGTAAAACTAGGCAATGCTGATCAAATATGAATCAAGATTCTGTTCTGCTTTGCCTATTTCTCTCCTCAAATGTTGCCTTTTTAGAAATATATTTTAGTTTACTCTTTTGCTGTAATATGTAAACATGGGATGACATGTGGCCACAGGTCAGTTATGAACCCTGGGCAGCTACAGCAAGGATTCAACTTTGGTACATGGTGCGCCGTGGCTCTACCAGGCTCTACTATCCGGGCCCATAATGTTGATATTTGACGACCTGTGAATAAGACTGAATCCCATGTATAACCATTATTGTAGTTTACTTACAACAAAATTTAAAAAACTTGAATGTGCGAACAAAGACTGCATTCAGAATCATGATAAGTAGTCTCCAGTAGCTCCAGTAGCCATAGAAATGTCAGTGGATGATACACTTGGTGACCTTTGCTTAAGGGGCACTGAGGTTTATTCAGTACACCACTGAGCAACCTTTCTGGAGAACACATAGATTTAGTTTACGAGTTGCAGCTGCATCTTTCTTGTAAGCTCTTATCTCAGGGCAAATTTCTGATAGGATGTTACACCCCTTTTTTGCATTCCTCAGTGGTGGAAACGACAAGATTTGTTCTTGCACCTGGCATTCATTTTGTTTGCAGTCTCTTGCAAAGCAGACAGTGGTCACTGTGGTATTAAATTCCCCTTATCATACTGTGTGTTTTCTCTGATGTATACCTCCCCTACCAGTAGCAGGAGGGGTTTTTTCATGTCATCCCTGTCTATGTGGGACTTCTCTTCCGCATGTTAAGTGCTATTGGAGGTATCTTTTTTAGAAAGAATGATCAGTGGGCCAGATGTAGGCTGTGTCTGATTGGCTATTTTTGCTTAAAGTATACATGTGATTAATCATGAGATCACTCAAAGGTTCCTCCCACACTTTACTGTAGGAGTGAGTCTCTTGATAAAAATTCTTCAAGTAAGTCTTCTTAACTATTTGGTGAGAAAAGTTTTTTTTTTTTTTCAGCATTCCCTAAGTGTATGTTTTATAAATCAGGCCCATGGTGGTTACTGAGAAACATCTGAATGTGGCCATATCAGATAATTTACATTCATTGCAATAACTTGACTACCCTAAAGTTTGTATTTACACGCAGCTGATTGGTATTTAAATTTCTCCTCTTACCACCACCACCACCATCTTAGTTTTGGGAAGGTTTTGTGGTGAAACAGCTCACAGTTCTTCCTGTGTGTTCATATGTTCTTTGAACTACAAATAACCAGCTTTTCAGTTGAGACATGTCCTTTCGGGGTTATTTATTTAAATTCCTGTAACTTTTTTCATCTTTTTGAGGGACCTACATGTAGCTTAAAACCATATTCATAAATCAATTAAGTTTGTATGACTAACATATATATAATAAAATTTGCTTTGTCTTTGTTACTATAGAATCTGAACCAGAATCCGAGGACATTGCTGCCAAAGTTCTACGGCCTTTACTGCATCCAGTGCAGCGGCATCACAGTCCGCGTGGTGGTGATGAACAATGTGCTGCCGTGCGCAATGAAGATGCACTACAAGTACGACCTGAAGGGTTCCTCGTACAAACGCCGCGCCTCGCGCAAAGAGAGCGCCAAGCAATCGCCCACGTTCAAAGACCTGGACTTCCAGGAGATGCACGAGGGCCTGCACTTCGACTCAGACACCTACAATGCCCTGATGAAGACCCTGCAGAGGGACTGTCGGGTGTGTTCACACAAAGATCTTGGAATGCCTTTTCTGTTCAAAATATTGAGTTAGTGCATTCAAGGCAGAGTTACAGACATTTTTCACTCCTCGAGACATTCTTACATGTTCACTTATTTATTGTGATCCTAATTCATTTTACAAGCAAAATTACATTTAATGTTTCTAAAACGTTTTTAACAAGGCTAAAAATCTAAAGGCTAAAATATTCATTATACTGTTGGACAGAACAAACAATATAGCCTAACAGATGATGTCTGGTGCTTTCTTAGAACTTTACTAGTAAATTAAAATATAAATTGAGACCTGAGGAGTGGTGCTAGAGGTTGCCTGTTTGATTATAAGATATCATGTGTAAGAGTTGTGACCTGAAGGTGGCGGTAAACGAAAAGTCATAGAACTATGGAAGTAGTTTATCCTCTGGGGACCATTAATATGAAATCAAGCTTTACAATTGGTTGACTTCTAGTTTACAACAACAACAGTGTCTAAGAACAAGATTGTCACAAAGAGTCCAAAAGGAAACTTTAATCTTTATGAGCTCTTTGTGAGATCCCACTACAATCCCAGTGGAAAGAATTTGTGGCAATGATATGCTGTCCAATCAGTTGGGGACACTTGGCTGCCAATGGATTAGGAGGTGGTATTAGTCTCCATGACAGGGCGATAAATAGATTGCGGTTCTTCCAACAACAGCCCTGAGCTTTTGAGATCCGTTTTCATGGGCCAAAGTGTTGGTCAAAGTGAATTTGAACCCCACAGAGGCACCTAAAAACCTTTAGGGTTCATCCCTGGGGACCATGAATGCATCAAATTAACTGACAATAGGGGTTGAGATATCTGGCTTTGGATTACAACGTTGATCATACTGAATGGCCAACTGACAGCAACAACCTTAGGCCAACAGGAGAAATCTGCAGGTAGCAGTTTAGGGACAGTCAAACATCAAGGTGTTTGGTATGCTTTTATAATGTTTAAACTTATATCTTTATGTTATTAGGAATGAGACAAAGTCTGCAATGGGCTATTTTTTTCATTACCAATTAATTTATATAAAAAAAAATTCTCTATGCAATTACAAAGAATTGTGAGAAATGCAAATCAAAAACTCCCAGAGCCCAAAGTGACATTTTCAAGTGTCTTGTTTAGTCTAACCAACATTCCAAAACCCAAAGTTATTTAATTTACAGTCATATAAAAGAGAGAAATGTAGCAAATTCTCACACTTGAGAAACTGAAACCAGACCATGTCTAGCAGTTTTGCTTGATAAATAGCATTGTTTATCGACTTATCATTTCAGCCCAAAGAACGCTCACAGAGGGTTTAAATCTTTCCGCAACACAGCCTGAACTGAATTCAGCCAGTGACCACCGCACCGGCTCGGCCCCTTCGATAACATTATATAACCGGGACAGCCCACTTCAGTAAGCCACGCTCCCTTTGCTCAATCTCAGGCTGTTATGATGACCTCATTAGCGCCTGCCTGTTATTTCATTAGTGTGAAACAACAGTGGCCACTTGATGGAGGATTAACGCCCAGCAGAGCAGAGCACCTGACTCATGATCAGGCTGAGCAGCTGGACTCTGGAGCACAAACTGGCCCATCTGGCCCTCTCTTATTGGGCCCTTTGTTTACCAGAGCTACCTCATGACATCAGTGTTGGTCAGAGGGATTGAGACGTACTGTACTTTTGGTTGTGCAGATCCGGGTTTAGTCCCGTTGGTACCTGCGTGGATGTTGAAGAGAGGTCAACAAGCTTGTTTAAGAAAAGTTTACTTTGGGTGGTTAAAATGTTATTTTACCATTTACAGTCTTGTTTCGTTACATTAGTCAAATACTTATTATTAAATGGATAATATCTCATAGTAAAAGAAAGTGACATAATACTCTGATGGAGATCAGAGGTCATGCTTGATGGAAGGAAGGAAGGAAGAAAGTGTCAGTCCCTATTCCATACAACATACTAAACCTACCGATTTAGTATTTTCTCACTAAAGAAAATGTCATTATGCATGCAAATTTGTTGTTTAGTATGATGCTACTGTGATGAGACAGCTTGAAGATCTAAAAATATCAAAAAATAACTTTGAAATCTTTAGTAGCGCTGTATTGGCACACAGTTAATGTGCAAACGGACCCTACTCTTCAACTTTAACACTGGGAAGTTACTGTTGGCTGTTGTAAATGGAAAAGGTGTGACTTTTTATTACAACTTCAGCCACTAAATGAAGCAGTTGTTGTAATAATGTGTGCTACTTTAACTTTCCTAGTTTTTTTTATCTTTTAGTTTAATTTCCCTTAAAATGGAGTAGCTTACTTTCTGAGTTTCTTTCCTCCATCAGGTCCTGGAGAGCTTTAAGATCATGGACTACAGTCTCCTACTGGGGATTCACGTTTTGGACCGGAAGCCGCTGGGCAGAGGAAGCCGATGTGACAGCAGGAAAGGACAGAAAGTCCTCTACTCCACCGCCCTCGAGTCCATCCAGGGGAATGTTAAGGACCCCGAACCAGTGGTTGATGACGACACGTGAGAAAACCTTTTGCAGTTTCTTTGTACACTATTCCCTTTTTTTGGGGGGGGGCTTTGTATGTCATGTAATATTCAGAAATAGAGAACATAACATCACATTTCACACCTTGGTTTTATATTAGAGTTATTTTTGTAGCTGTGAGTAGGTCACTGCCAGAGATGTTTTTATGCAGTGTGAAAAAACCATTACAGTCTGACAGTTATCTTTTGGTTATGATTCGCTTAACACACTTCCAATTTATTCACTGTGTAGTGTGCTACAGCTATAATTTACTAATTATTAAGAACATCTAAAAGGGAATTAAAATGTCCATTATAAAAACTGAAAAATTCATGAATGCATCTTTTTTTCCAGATTTGGTGGAATTCCAGCCAAACATAAAGATGAGAACCTTCTCATCTTCCTAGGAATCATCGACATCCTTCAGTCCTACAGGTGAGCGCAGTATCACACACAGACATACACACTTTTCAGACTGTAGTTCCTCTCTATTGTATACAGACACATTTCACCAGAGGGCTCATTTAGACTTTAAAATTAACTTTAAAATTTAACATTGAGAAATTGAAAGTGAAATTAATTAATTAGTAAATTAGTTTAGTTTTCTTATTCTGTCTTAAAGGATTAATTAGAAATAACATTGTAAAATCTTGAAAATTAATTTGAAAAAAGCTTTTCATTTGTACTTTTGTACACACTTGTTTATGTTTCTCTACTGATTTAACATATTTAACATATACTTTATATATGAATATACTGATATCAGTAGAGTTTGCCACCAGGCGCCATAGACATGCAGTATACGGTATGTGTATGATTATTATAATAAACAGGTGATACATGTATTTTCAATGCTTATTTTCAGGTTCATCAAGAAGGTGGAGCACTCCTGGAAAGCTCTTGTACATGATGGGGTATGTAACTTCACATCCTCTTCCTTGCCTGTCCAACTATCTATGTGTGTGTGTGTGTGTGTGTGTGTGTGTGTGTGTGTGTGTGTGTGTATCTGACAGCTTTCTTTTCTTTTCAGGACACAGTGTCGGTTCACAGGCCCAGTTTTTATGCGGACAGATTTCTGAAATTCATGGGCTCGACTGTATTTAAAAAGATTCATCGTAAGTCATTACACATACATAACCCTGTATTCTGCATTCAGCATATTCTATATTTAATAGTCTCTCTCTTTGTGTCTCTCAGCTTTAAGAGGAGCATCTTCGAAGAGGAAGAGGAATTCCCTCTATACAGTAAAGTCAGCCTCTCAGGAGATTCTGTCCCCACATAAGGAGGAGAAGAAGGAGGAGAAGAAGGCCCAAAGCATGGACAACCTGGATGGAAACTGTAGGCTCACATTTTATATGATGTAGCAGCCAACGTTTTCTGTACATTTCTTTTGTGTCATTTCATATTTCCTCTGCTTTTTGCAACAGTTTACAGTTCCTCCAAGCAACCAGATCTTCTGCCAAGATCTGCTGTTTCCTTCCAGTCCAGCAGAAATGATGAAGAGGACACTGAGAACAGGTACTTTACTGTCTGCAGCTCTCAGATCTAAGCTCTGTCTGTTAACAACACAGTTTTCCAGGAATTTAGAAAAGTTGAGATTGTTTGATCACTTCATTATATTTGTGTGTATAGTATTGTATTTTTTTTCTTGAAAAAGGCCCATGTGGTCAAAATGCATGTAAAAAATATATGTATTAGGAGAACCTGATTAAGTGTGTGGGCTTCATTTTTCTTTTTCTTAATTTTGCATAACTTCTCATTATTATCTTATTTTGAAATTCAGTGATATTTTTAACCTTGATTCAACTTAAGTTATTTAGTCTCTTGTTCAAACGCTCAGTACACGTTTACTGTATTTATTTGTATTCTTATGTTGCAGTGAAGCCCGACGAGCCTCCAGTTCAACAATTGCTCTGGACGATCCTCTGCCGTCTCTCAGCAGGAGCCAGTCAGACTCTGAACTGGACGTCTACTTGGTAGGAAATGTTTTATTTTATTTTATTTTATTTTATACAATCTTTATTAAAAATATTTTCAATTCCAGGGTTAAAGGGTAAGGCTTGTGCTATTCTATATTTAGCTTGACAACAAATCCCAAATCCCATGAATAGACTAAAACAAACAATGTTTTAGTCTGTCTCTCAATAGGCCCTATCCTCTGTAGCATTTAGCCTCAGGAAAAATATAGAATCTCTCCAGCCTTTTCCATTAAAATCTAAATAATCAGAAATTTGCCTAAATAGGCCAATATTTGCTGGGGTGCAGGTAAATATGAATTTTTACATGAATTCAATAAAGTGAATCATATTTTCATTACTTTATGGAATATATTATATATTTTCATAGTATATTGCAGCAGCTGTCTGCTCAGTCCTTCTATGGGAAGAGGAGGCCTGCTGTGCCACAGATTGATCTTGTGCTAGCCCACCTAGACATCATTGACTTTGATTTGCAGCCTAAAACTGAAACTTTTTTAAAAAGTCAAAAAAGAAAAAATGTCTTCTTATATCCGCTAATAACACTCCATGGTTAAAATTTCAAATGTCCCTATAAAGTGCCCTGTAAGGGTTAAAATAGGTATGTTAGTTATGTCAGTTGAGTTACGTACATAAGTTGGTGATACCAGACTGAGTATTTTTGGAATGGGCCTTCGGAGCAGTGGGTGTTTGTTTTCAGAATAATGAGCTGTTAAACAAATGGGCTTTCGGTCCAATTGGTAACTTTTTGGACTATTGGTGGTTTCGGAACAATGGGCATAATTTTACCTTATTTTACCTTTAACAGTCAACAGTGGTTAAATGCTGCGTGCTGTACGCAGTTTGTGACACCTGGTGTACGATAGAGTATGGGGCCACAGTTTGGGGGAAAATTCCTAGATTTTTTTAATTTTAAACAGATATAAGGCTACTCAACAACATCTGATATAATTCATATTGTCAAGGATGGAGGATAAAATAATTTGGGATGATCAGGCTCAAAAGTTTCAGTGTCATAGAATCTATGGTAAGGGGGTATTTATAAGTGGTATTTTGTGATATTACAACATACTCATGCGATATTTTCATAATGTTATGGCAGTATTCTCATAACTTAACAATTCATTTTCTCTAAAACAAAACACAAATAACAGTGGGCCTAATACTTTTCTGTACTGGTGTATTTGGGAACATTATTCACAATGAATCCAGGGGTCACTGGGTGTCTCTGCATTTTCAGCGTCACACAGTCTCACCCAGGCGACCCAGCTGGAGTTGATCAGTCGTTTGTGTTCCAGCATCCATAAACTGTAAGCAGCAAATGACATCCATAGACTATCCTATTGATTGTTTCCAATCAATCTCTTTTGGAAAAGGCACTGTTTGATGTCAGCTCCATCAACTTTCTTCTTTGGTGGTGGTGGCTCTTGGGTCCTAGAGGCCCCACTGGCATCCTGTGACATTTATACTGTATGACTCAGCAGAGTCCAGTCCCCTGCTCTCCCCCTTCAGTCCTTACGTCTGTGTCAGCCTGAGAAACCTCCATGAATCCCCCTTTCTGCAGCACTTCTCTTACATAAGCACCAAATCCTCATTCAGGCTTATGTGAAGCTGTTCTTCGGCCCACATTAAGCAGTTCTCCTCGGGCTCTGTGGGAAGCCTGCAGACGTCGGAGTTAATCTACTCTCAAAGCCTCTGACAAAAAAAACAGTGGGATTCAAAAACTATAGTCAGGGTGGAAGAGAAATCTAGTTCTTGAACACATGACAGCCCTTTATCCTTAACTGGTCCGAGAGATGTTCCCAGCTGTTTTTAACCTTTAACCCACAAAATAGAATGAAGTCCAGTCTATAGTACGAGGAAAGAGTTGTTCTTTTTCTGCATTATTTAATTTTTTGTATTTATTTAAAGGATCATAACAATGTTTCTGCATGTTTGACCCAATTAATTACATGTTATACACTGTATATTACTGCTGAACTTCCAAAGCTGTCTTAGTGTTTTAAATATTGGAATAGTTTCCTTCCTTTCAGGCAGACACTGCATTAAGTTTACTGTAGTGTAGTACCATAGGGATTTTTTTCCCAAGTCAATCTGTTCTCATAGTGTTATCACAACTTCGACAAAAATAATTCGATCAATGATGCTGCCTTTGATGGACAACCTTACAGTCTATGGAAACCATTTGCTGCCTGAAGGGTAAAAAAACCCCAAACAAATACTATTAATAAAACACTGCCGGATGTTTTGGAAACTGGTCAGCAGTAACGTCACACACACGCTGAGGAAATATAGCAGGCTTCCAAAAGATTAAGAAAGTAATATTTTGACACGGTCTTCATCAGGTAAACATCCATGTGAAGGAAAAACAGGTTACACGGTATATATTCAGAGCAGCTTCACCTACAATAAAGAGGTCACATGATACAAAAAAACCTCCTTATCCTAAAAGAAATACACTGGATACATAAAAATGAAATTAGTTGAGCCCTATTCAGTATATACAGTGAGATATGTACAAGGTTTCGCACCAGGGGGAGACATCTCATCAGAATGGATGAAGGAGATTGTTTTTGTTATTGTGTTAGTATGAAGCCTGTTTTTCCTTCATGGATAACAAAGACTTTGACGGTTGAAGGGTCAGGGTCCAGGCTGCACAATGCTAAAACTGAGGCCTGAACCCAGCAGAACTCTAATGTCTTTGCTTTAAATAAATGTCAAGCAAAATACAGTGGTATGGTCCTTTAAATTACACAAAGAATTATGTAAGAACTGTATTGCATTGCTGTATGGAATTTTCACAAGACTAATGTGAGTATTAAAGAAGATAACAGCAGCATGGATTTATTATGAAACAATGGGCCCCTGGCACAGATGTGAAAAAGGACCTCTCTCATACCTACCAGCCCCACCACCCCCGCCCTGTGCAGATTAACCATCAATGTTAAGTCCAGCTTTTGGTTTAAGACTCACCCTAAACCTCAGCTTTCTGCTGTAAAACAGCTGCTTTACTAATCTAAATGTAAGCTAATTAATTGCTGACTGTAGTATTAAGTAGGAAAAAACACCTGTTATAAGCAGGTAACTTAATATTAAAGGGTCAGAGACACACAGTCTCTGTGTCCCATAGGCCCATTCAGTAATCCATCCGTGTCCAGATTGTAAATGTTCAACTTTTAACACCAACTTTTATCCTTTGTTACCTAAATGACAAACATGACAAACATCTTTTTTGTTCTCTAGTGAAGAGAAATGAGTGAAGACTCCTCTCCCGCCACCTGTACGTCTGACCTTTGACCTCACAGCCATCAGGAGGACCTCACAACTGTGTGAATGTGACAAAAACTACAAGCAGTAACAGTTTCTCCACTGTGAGCATCACTCTGTGCCTCTGTGCCTTTCGCTTCGGAGTAAAACTAAATATATGTGCCAAACCACTGGTTCTGTTAGTCCCATTATCAGCAGACAGGGATACAGTCTGTGTGGGGTGAGATCACTGAACCACTGTGTTAATATAAAACACTACGAAGCAGTTTCTTCTCCTGTTATTGTACACTTTGCTGCTAGTTCAACAACAGTGCTCAAAAAGTTTCAGTCTTGGATGTCTGATTTTCTGTTTCAAATGTTTCAAATGTCTAAATTGTAACTGAATCAGCTGCAGGGAAAATAATTGTCTGCTGTTGCTTTCAGATAATATAATTACATAGAGCCATGTTGAATGAAAAATGCCAATTCATCTGTCGACACATTCAAATACGCATGAGTGATAGAGAGTGTTATGCTACCTTACAAACATTATGTATAGATGATTTTACAATAATTAATTATTCTATATCCTTTGTGTATTTTCTTTCAAACATACAGAATCCGCTGCCTTCATGATAAAAAGTATTTGCTTGTTTCTTGTTATAAGATGGTTTTCATGTTATAATGTTTACTGCTGTAATCACGTACCTTCAAACCTGTTTTTGGTTCTCAACCTTTCATGCCTCCCTGTGTCATTTCCCTAGAGAATGTACATTTCATCTCTATTAAAACTGTTTTGAATCCTGGAGGCAAATAATGACCATACATTGTACATTATGTCAAATGTCTTCTTTTTGTTCATGTGCCTTCAAAAGTTTAAAAAACCTGTGCTTTTATGAGATTTATAGGCCTACAACTGTAATATTGCAATACTTTGGACTTGTCTGTGAAATAAATTAATATTTAATGTAATGTGCTTTTTTGAGAATCATAATTTTGTCTAAGTGTATACCCAACATTTTGATTTAAAAAGTCATTACCAGTATTTATTTTTTTTAAAAAACATTAACTACATCAGTTACATATATAGTGGAAAGGGATCTTCCAGCACAAATACAGTAGGGGAAAAGTGAACTGAGAAATTTAAAACATGAATATATTTGTGTGTATTTAACAAAAACCTATAGCGTACAGTCGTCAGCAAATAGCAGTTTAATTCTATAAACTTTTGTAGGAGTCAAGAAAATCCCATGAATAAGTTAAATATGCATAAGTCACATCAATTGTCATATTTTATTTAGACACAAGGGGGCACAGCAATAATACAATCAGACTGTAGACAGACATTCAGTCAATGACGGTAAGCTTTGTCTTTACTTGTCTGCATGTGTGTCCCGTCCATTGTTATATACTATTAAAGGATGATACAATGAATCTGTTTGGTTAACAGGCAGATTGCTTTATAGTGTATAATGTTAAAGTCACAGTAAAGATAAATATATTTTGTGCATCCAAGTTCATTTAACGTTAAACTATTTCACTGGCTCAATTCAATCGATTTATTTTTTAATGTGCAGTAAAGTGTGTTGGTCTTCACCCACTGATGGTTTTACAGAGCAGAGTGTGAGGCCAACACTGCAGGTTTAGAGGATTTAGGTTAATCTGACTGGGATGAAAACATCTGCCAGAGGTGGAAATGAACAAAGTACATTTACTTACTTTCTGTTTTAAAGTGTGATTTTAAAATAGCTGGCAGTGGTGGGTTTGCAAACAAATTTGTAAACAAATATAATTAACATATATTTGCCTATGTTACTGAAGAATTTGTTGAAGGGTTTTATCTGTATTCTCTCCCTCTCAGATATTGCATGACTTGTACTTCACTATGCCAGATGACACAGTGGCTGTTGTGGCTCAAAGCTCAGCAAATGTTACCTCTCAGCACGGAGTGGAGTTTAATTTAGAAAATGACAAATTGTGTGCGTTAACAGATCTTATACTCGGCTTTTATAACATCAGACATGCCAGAGTGTCTTAACCTGAACAGGTTGAACCGGTCAGACAAGTGCCAAAATCACAGCCGGTTGCTATTGTACTCTGTAGCTTTTCTGCATGAGTAGAAAACAGAGGTGGCAGCATCTGGTCACTAACAGTATTTGCATTCGTATGCAAAGTGATTGTAAGGGGAGAAACTCAAGTAGAGAAACTGAGGTGATAAGCAAACATAAAGAACATATCTTTTCATATCTTGCAGAGCAAAGTTGAGCTTGATATGCTGACAAGACCACAGTGTAAACAATATAATGTGATTATTAGACTACGATATGTACGATACATGTTAAACATTTTAAGTCTAATTTAGATTTAGATAATAAATGTAACTTTTCATGTAATCCCAGGCAACTGACTGATAAACAAGAACAGTAGCCTTGTTTTACTCAGATGACAAATCATATTTGCCATTCTTATGAGAAATTCGAGTGATATGAGCGTCTGGTGATATTCCACATATGAAATGTATGAAATCACATACAAAAAACCCATAACTTTACACCTTACTTGTGATTTATTCACATAGGCTATATGCGCACATGGTTTATCACATTTGTCACTGATATTCATCAATCATTCATTCTCTAAGTAACACCTTTTAAATTTGACTGATTTATGAGATACGACATTATTGATCCCACACTGGGGTAATTCACTGGCTACAGCAGCTCCAAATACAACGCAATAGATCATTAAATACACATTAAATAAGAACAGAATAAAAGAAATACAAGATATAATAGAAATAGAAAAAGAAGAATAAGTGTTATAAATATGTACACTATATACAGCTTTTTATATACAGAAGTGATGTGATTGAAAAAAATACATACAGTAGTTTCATGTTGGTGATTTAGGCTATAAATATTAATACAGTGCAGGTATTATTGATCGATTAATCCATTCTCTTTTTATTGCCCATTTAAAGATCAATTAATGAAATAACTTAGAATTAGTGTGGTTATTAACAGAAATTCATCTTGGACTGATGGGGAAAAATCCTTCATTTCCCATCAGTCCAAGATGAATTTGCTCACGGTGTCCGCTGTTTTCTTTATGTGTCTGTAGTAAACTGAGTCATCGTGTCACGTTTAGGCCGAAGGATGGGTGACTCAGGAGAACGACACCACCTGCCGCACCCGAAGGGAGTCACATCCGAAACTACAGCCCTGACCTAACACACACCTGCAGTATCTAAGCCACGCCCACATACCTGCGAGAACCAGGAAATCATTATTAGGACGCGACGAAATCAAAATACTTCCCAAAACTTCTCCCCGTTGAAGCCCTCGTCGCCCTCTGCACCCTTCACATCCACCCGCACTTCAGGGACTAACCTCTGGCCGCACAGGAGCAGGAGCAGACGGTGAGTGTATCGCCCTGTTCGCCCGGGACGTCGACATGTTTCCACCGTCCTTCGTGGCTCTCGCTCACTGCCATATTAGGACATTGTACTGATGCCTACAGGTCGTATGGTTGCATTTCGGCAGGTTCAGGAGGGAACAACATTTTTTTTATCGTGCTCTTAGAGGCAGCAGTCTGTTATTTTCTCTTTTATCTAATGGTTACTTGTTAGCCAAACTTCAAGTGTGACCTACAGTGCGTTGAGGCCTCAGTGTCTGTGTGCTTGTAGCTGCAGTGTAAATACATGAGAGGAACAGAGTGGGGCTGGGCTGCCATTGTACTGTTGTGTATTTAGTTAGTGTGTGTGCTTTGTGTTTTTACCGGTCAGCAGACAGCCACTTTTAGTTTCAGAGGAGTAACTTACAACTTATTTTGAGTCGTCAAAAATAAGTCCAAAGGGGGAAAATACCATTCCTGAAATGGCAGCCAACACTATCACTGTGTGAGACTTGCATTGTACTTTTCCGCCTCTTAAGGGTAATGTAGCTAGGCTGTCCCACTCCACTACATGGAGGCCTATCCTAGCTGACAGCAGGAGTTAATACACTCAGTTGCCAGTTTATTATGTATAGCTTAATACAGGCTAAATGTAGGGAGGTTATAAAGTGAAACTGTTGTGTTTTTATTCATCTTTATGGCTGTTGAATTTTAATGTAAAACTTGAGTGGTGTTGCCTCATGCTGAGAGGTAATTCAGATGATTGTACAGCGGTGTGTAAAACCTTTAAACACCTACTCTAATTTACAGTAAATCCTCCCTACGTGAAGGTTATAATGTTCCAAAATCCCCTAAAATTACCATACAGTTGAAACAGTTTTAATAAGAACAGAGCCTTATACATAAACTACATGTAGGGAGGATTTATTGCAGGCTTGACATGAAAAAAGCTGTCTACCTCTCCAGCATACAGTCCTATATTGATTTCCTGATTTTATTTTAAACAAAGGAACAAGGGGGCGGCCCAAATGTTTCCAGTTATTCTAAAATCCTTAGACTGTCACAATGGCTGAAGGCTCGGCTTTCCAGAAAAAACCGGATGTGTGGAAATAGTATAGACTCTGAAGTAAAGAACAGGGAGATGAGGGGTCTTTCTGTGAGGCAATAAATATGTTTCCTAACTAAATGTAAAGTGAAGTATGTTAACACGGTAATATCGTGTTTCGCAGTTATTTTGGTGTTAAAAATCGTGACATGAAATTTTCATATTGTCCCCTGCCTACCACAGTGTGACAGCCAGCATGCACAATACCTCCGCCACTCAGCCATCAATCACTTTATGATTTACACTTACATTATGTCTTCTGTGAAAAAGACCCACACTAAAGTATAACCAGGTGTAGGCTGCGGCTCAGTAAATCGAGCCGGTTACCCACTAATTGCAGGCTTGGTTCAGTGGTTTAGCTGCTCCTGTCCACAAGTGAACCTCAGATATATCCCCTAATGGCCGGGCCAGCTTTGTGAATGGCAGCTCCACGGGCATTGGTGTGTGAATGGGTAAGGGTCAGACAATGTACAGTGCTTTGTCCTGCAATCTTGCTGGCTGATCCTAGCTCAAACAAATAATCAGAATCAGCCTTGAAAGACTTACTATGTGTAATCGCAGAACGTAAACTTCATCAGAAACAATTCTAGGAAATGTTGTCATCAGACTGGTTGTGGTGAGTACTTGCTAAACTGAGCTGCTGTCTCATTCTTCAGCTTGCACTATGTCACTTTACCAGCTCTTGAAAGGAAAAATACTGCAGCAGTGAGATGAACAGGCTTTTGTTTCATGTAAAACTGTAATATGTCATATTTTTCCAGTGTCTAGTTCGCCTCTCTAGGTCACCTCATGCTCTCTGCTGATCCAGATTATACCTGTGCAGGGCACATGCACACACTGATTCTCTTTCCCTCTCTCTCTACTCTCATCACAGATTTGTGAGTGGCATTTGTCCCTCCATCTGGCTCGCACATGCATTGCATATGGACATTGCATAATGGCCTTGGGCCTTAGTAATGCAGCACTACTCAAACATGAGGGAAAGTGACAAGGGGCAAAGAAACAAACCGCTTATGTAAAAGCATTAAGACGACCAAACAACTCCAGCTACATTTGCTCACCCTGTGGAAAAAGAAAAAAAAAATAGAGGGCAGTTCTCAGACTTAATACTTAAATACTAAATACTGAAAACATGCAGCGACAAAGGAATTAGCCGGAAGAATGAATCTCTCTCCTCCTTCTTTCATAATTTTAATATATAACCATTTAAAAAAAATAAAAGCCCTGACCTGCAGATTTGATGCAGTTCCTATTCATAACATTTGTAGTATATTGGACAGAGGAAAAATACTGATGATTGTAAAGTTTTAAGCTGGAGAAAAAACACGTAACCTTACCTTTTAAAAGTTTTATGTACAAAATTCACTTGCCACTCATTGTTGCACTAGAGCGCCAACATGAGACCAAAACAATGGGCACTATGGCCGACCAGACTCCAGTGACAAAGCCTGTAATTTTACCTAGGACATAATCGTAAAACACACTTGAAACTGGGCTGAAGTAAAATGGAACTCACAAAGTATTCTTTCCACTGTCTTTCCAACAATCTCTAACTCTGGTTTGGTTGAAATAAACTATTATTCACTGAGCTGGATGAGAAAAGAGCCGCGAAACGGGCAGCTATGGCTGCCATGTACGTCCTTGGGGACAAATGCACCCGTCAAAGTACGTCCACTAACAGTGCTTGTTTTTGCCCCTGACAGGCTCAGATTGTTATTCTGTCTTTTGTTAAACCAGAAACAGCCATAATATTGCTGTTGCTCGCCACCAGACTCCATAGACAATCCACGGTAATTTTACCGTGGATTTAATCAATATGGACAGAAACAAAATAAGAAACATATTGTTTTTCTCTATATTAATGTTTTGAATCTATATCTATTTTTACTACTTTACATTTTACTTAATTACTCATAAAACTAAATTAAAGTACACTATTAATGAAAATGCAGCAACTGAGTGTAAAAAAAAAAAAAGCCAAGAAGCTAAACGTGTTGTTCAGATCTTGGATAGGATATCACTACAAGTCACAATCATACAAACATCTGTGTAAAACCAAATCGATGGCACTGCTGTAGGAGACCTGAAGGTTTGTTTGTGTTTGTGTATAAAAGCATGGAGTGAAAGATTAAAAAGAAGATACTGTGAATACCAGTGCTAGTGTCTCAAAACCTGCATTCTATGTAAAGGCCAGCAGGGGGAGCTCCATTGGCTGCAAAAACACAGCGATCCCACTCACTCTAATGGAGAATGAGCCGACTTATCAATTAATTTATGAGCTCAGTAAACAGTTTCCTAAAGAGTTTATGGTCTCAATCGCTAGTTTTACATCTTCTTCCATACATTTTGATGTTCATTTAGTAAATGATGGTCCAATTTTCAGTAAAATAGATGATAAAGTCATGTATGCTTTTGCGTGGGGCTACCTTATGATTGACAGGTCACACTCAGTGAGTCCGATCAGCGCAGTGCACAAAACTCAGATTAAACTGTCAGTCTAGGCATTGCTGATCAAATACGAAGCTAGATTTTGTTACTGCGTTGACCATTTCTCACTTAAAACCTTTTCAGAAACATATTTTAGTGTTCTGTTTAGCTGTAATACGAGATTGTGTGTGACCAGGTGAGCCGCCATTGTTTCCTGCTATGGACGAGTCAAAACTGCGCAGCTCAACTTGCAGTATGTCAAGTCCGCTGGCTCCGCCTAACTGTCATGTTAAGCTCCAAAACAGTTCTCCACAAACAGATTTAAACATATTAAGTTTTTAACTGGTTATTAAACAGTCTCAATTTAATACTGATGCCTCTATATGACCTCCATAAGCACACAAGACCATCGGAGAGAAGATTGGCTCTGCCTGCCACCGGGTTGGATTCAGTCAGATTCCCCTTGAAATCAATGAAATGAGGTGGTAGAAACACTACTATTTTTGTCCACAGGGGCTGGCTGCCTATTTTTTAAGTGCACATGCAGAACAAGTGTGGTTGAAGAAAATGAAAATGGAGAACCATTACAGGTCTACAGGGCTACAGGTTATGGATTACTGACGCCTCCCCTCTGCAAGCACCAGGTGTACACAGTTGTGATTGTGCACCTTTGGTTGCATGTTGATCTGAGTAGTGTTTGTATCCCTACAAATACATATACACTGTCTGGATGCAGTTGGGGTTGGATGAATGTCCTCTGTGAGATTACTGTAAGGTGTTGGATTATGATAAAAACCGCCTGTGAATGTCATGCCGCTGTGTGAATTATGCACAGCTTAATGGTTTGGTCTCCTCGCTGCTTTCATCCCAGACAAGGCTCCTTAATCTGAGCTCCTTTGACAAAGACGACACAGAGGGTGAACTTAAAAAACCTCTGTCCTTCTAGTTCTTTGTGCTGCTGTTACCCAACGTTTTCAAAAATAGACTCTTATGTTTGTGTCTCCCCCGCTGTGCTCCTGGTATTTTCAGCCCCCCTTGGAGTGCTGCAGGATTTTTCTGCTGCTCAGTGAAATCTGCAGCAGCTCTCATGGCACGACCATCCAGAGCCGTAATCCAGACGTCCAAGCTGCTGGGATAAAAATCCTGTCCGGAGTTTGCATTGGTTGGCAGTTCATCAAGAGGCCACAAAGATTATTTATTTATTTATTTCCAACCTCTCAGGACATGGCGGCCTGTTGTCAGATGGTGACTCTGGGACTACAAGATACAGACATTTAATCTGTACGGCGGTGTGGCCTGCAGGCCGGGGGTTGCACAAGTGTGAGATAGAAGAAGTGCGTACTTTTTTGGGGGGGGAGAAGGCTGGGGATGCATTATGGAAGTTTATTAATGACCAAAATATTGAGTGAGTGCAAAACATATGTTGAGTACGTCAGTTTTTAAATCGAACATTAGAGAAACAGTCTTAAGTTTATGTTTATTTTGGGCACTTACGTCTTTGTTAGATAGCAATAGTGGAGAGATGATAGGAAATGAGTGAACAAGAGATGCAACTGGATTCAAATCGGGGACACTGAGCCATGGGAGCGCCGTTTTTCACTCTGGTCTGAGAGAGGCTTGATATAAAAGAACTCGCAATTGTTGAGTTTCAGTAACTTTATAAATGGTTAATTAGACAAGCTTGGTCCGAGCAGCAGCCGGTTCACACAGCCATGTTTGAGGAAAACAGGTCCTCGCACTGTTACAAAGACTTTTGACTCTTGATTTTTTTTACTCTGGTCTTAAAATATCCTTTAGTTTTACCGTTTCTTTGCAAAACAATTGCGTAATCTGAAGGAATTGCAAGATCTAAAAAACATTGTGTGGATTGAATTTGTGTCTGATGATATTCTAATACATTTTTCATTTTGTCAAGTTATATGAAACCAAAATCAACAGTCCCGCTTACAAGTGTTGTGTGTCTGTTTCACTAGGCGAGATGTACATAATGCCCTAAATGTGTCTTAATCCACAGCTGAAAATAGTCCCCAACAAATGCACTATTTAATCCTAATGTTTTAGGGAATTACTAGGCCAATTTTAAAAATCGAATTGTCGTAATCGTAGGACGACTGACACATAGTTGGTCTTTCTCCAGTCATGGCATCGTGAAAGGGTTTGAAACACCAAAATAAGTGTTTTCAGGGAAGAATAGAAAAGAAAACTATACACGATAGTGTTTGCCTTTAAGTCCTGCGATTGTATGATTGAATGACTCATTCAGAGTGAAGCAGCTGGAGATAGTAATGAGAGCACATTTCAAATGAAGCTTGCACAAAATCAGTAGATTGCTCTGAAAACGTGTTTCGTACTCACAAATCTGTCGCTGTGCACATTTAAATCTTGACTAGCAGATTGATTAAAGTTTTGTCGTTAATAAACCTCCATACGGGGTTAGCCCTGGTGGAGGGGAGACTATGGGGGGGAAGTAGATGGGTCTGTCCTGGTGTAAATGGCGAGAAGACTAAGCCTGGATGGGGGATTATAGGAGGAGGGGGCGGGGAGCATACATGATCTGTCAGGGCTTAGTACCACAATTATCCCAGCGGCTGCAGCAGCAGCAGCAGTGGTGGTGGCACAGGCTGCGTTTTCATTAGTGTAATGTCCAGAGAAGCTCCAGAATTATGTAAGAGTGACGTGCTGTCATCCCCTCACGGCCTGCCCACCGCCTGGCAGGAACGTGGACGTTTGTTTTCTTTTTATCCCCCCTCGCTCAGAATAGCCAAAAGGACATCTGTCAGAGTCAGCGGTTGGGGACAGGACTCGTAGTAGCCACGCCACGGGGACCTCGCCTCTCAGGGTGCTGTGGCTCGTTGTCATGGAGAAACTGATGCGCTGAGGCGGCAAGATAGGACAAGTTTCTTAGTCTTGACGATGCAGAAGGAGATGAGCAAACAAGGAGATGTTGAATCTCTGTCTGTCGCTTCGTTAGATGAGTGATGGAAGTGTAGCAGCAGTCAGAGCAGTGTGGTGTGTGTGTTTGTGTGTGTGTGTGTGTGATGCTGTTGCTGTTAGAAGAGAATTAGAAGATGAAGTTTAAGAAGTTCATCACGATCATGCAGGCGGCCATTGGGATTGTACCGCTGAACAAACGGGAGCTTCTGCCACCAGGCAGAAAACTGTGGAGACCCCCGGGGTGAGTTAGATCACTGTGGTTGTGTGCGTGGCTGTGTGTCATTATGTTTAACACACATAGAGAGCTTGTGCATAGTAGTAGTGAACTGTTGTAACGACTGCTGCAGCTGTTTATTTCTAACAGATATATTTCTAAATCCTGATAATGTTTCTGAAATACCTTTTAGTGTCTAATTCAGGGAAGCAACAGATGGATTTAGATGGAATGTAATAACTGACCTGTAACATTTCATTGAAACAAACAAAAGCTTACTTGTATCTGGTCATCCAGGCAGTTTTTTTTTTTGGTTTTATTTGCCTGGGTTTTAAGTCTCCACTCTGATACAATGGGAGTAAATGGAATTTGGTTTATGGTCCATCAACATCAATGTATCTTTCTAGAAACAATGTCCCAGTTAAAAGCCAGTGAAAGTACTATATAGTTCTAGTGTCCTGTAGGTGGGCGGTGAAATGTTAAAGCACAACAATCATCTTTCAGTCTAAGTAGGAATTGTTTAGCAATGATCAAACTTGTTGATTACTATACTTTCAGACAAACCACGTTTCTACCAGCAAGGGTTGAAAAATGAACAGCAGCTTTTTTTGCATCTTTGAAATCCCCATTTGTAAATGCATATATGAGCTATGTCCTGTTCAAAGGAGAGAACTGGAACCCTACGTATGTCATTTGTCTTTGCCCTTGTTTTTGTAGTAAGTTTTATTTTATTACAGGAATTGATGCTGTTCTAGTCATCTGACCTTGTTTTTGTGATTTTGTTTTAATTTGAACTATAACATGAAGCTTACTGTAAAACAGTTTCTGGCTTCAGATGTGAACAGTTTTAACATTAATATACAGCATATAAATGCAAAACCTTTTCACTGCACAGTAAATGTTACCTACTTACTGGTTGTTTAAACAGTATATATTATAGCCATACTCATTCTACTGCATATACTAGTAGGGCTAGTATGGTTCTGTCCATACTGTACATATCATAGCTGCATTCACTAGTACTATACATTTGTCATATTGGGTTATTAATTTAGTCTATAGCACAGCTAGAACCCTTCATAATATACTACCCCATTAGTTGGCTAAACGGCCTAGCATTGCACTCCTTGTGTGCAACGAGAATTAAATTGAACCTAATCTACACTAAAACCACACTTTTAGATAATCAGACTGATGTTCATCACATCCATATTAATGTTCCATTAATGCACCCTAGATCTTTATATCACGATGATGTGATTCCACTGAAAGGGGTTAAACATTATTATTGAATAGTTGTCAAAGTCAAACAACTACTCAAGTGGTGTTAGTTTGGTGAAAATGTCGAGCAGTTTTTTTGTTTGGTTTGGTGCAATCTCGGAACCCATCGGCTATCTTCTGACGGTTTAGCCTCTGGGGGCAAGAGCCAATGTTTCTGGGCTTCCTGTATAACCAGTGGATATCCTGACCAGTACTTCCTCTGCAGTCTGATTAGCAACTTGATGCGCAAGAATGATGGAAAAGACACATTTCAGCTAATCTCTATAAACAGATATCGGCATATGAATGCAGTTTTAAAAAGCAAAATCAACATCATACGATCGCCGATGGTTCCGAGATTGAATATGGCAAATGTGTTCCTTCTTCTTTGCTCTCTACATGGACTGTTTAGCTACAACTAAAGCCCGCTCAAATACTCTCGGACTACAGATGCCAATGCTTCCGATGCCAAAATCTTCTACTATCTACAGATAGTTTGATCATTTTCAGTACTAGTCCCAATACATAACCTGCTTGAGCTCAAGGTTATCTCAGGACTGAATTGATAAAAGAAAGCCTGCGTTACAAACTGGAGCAGTGGACCAGGTGGGGAGAGTCTGATGAAAGACAGCCCTGAGTTTTAGCATGTAGGGTGAGTGAGTAGGGTGACTTTTTGGAGCTTGACTCATCCTAGAGACTGAAAGTCAGAAAAACTCAGCCTCTTGAACATTTGATCATGCTTTTTTTAATCCTTCTCCAACCAAACTTTATGGAAGTGCAATGCTAAATTGCTTGAGTAAAGCCAGTGTGTTATATATTGGATTAAAGTGTTCCTGGAGATACAAAGCCCTTTATCGTGTTTTTACTGAACCTACAAGTCTGTTCTTGGTGTGTAAGGAGCAGCAGGTTTAGTCATGCAGAGGAAATCTGCTTTTCAAACTGTCGGCTCAGTATGACAGCAGTCTCTGACTGTATCCAATCTGAATGCATCAGAAACCACGTTTCTGACTCGCTGCCATGAAGTTGAAAAAAAAAAAAAAAAAAGTTGTTTCAGCTCTGGAGAAACGCCACATGTACGAACATGTTCAGGTCAGAGATTCTGCTCTTGAAGTGAGACTGCAGATTATAGTATTATAGTCAGTAGTATCAATGTGAGCCTGGTGTCCACTGGCTTTACTCACAGCCGTACACGGATGGCTTAGTTCTGGGAAACGGGGCATTTTATAGCTCTTACTTTGATCCTTTGGTCTTTTGAAATATTTTGTATACAATTCCATAACAATCAAGGTTTTAGTTGCTCTTTGGACTTTTGCAAAAAGGAGATAGTTATAATCTTTAATCCCTGTGAAACTTAGAGTTTCTCATCTAGCATTACTTAGTGTGTAGAAACCAAAAGTGAAAAATATCTGTCACAGCATCCCAGAGCCGGGGTGACAATCAGATTACTTGTTTTGTTTTACCAACAGTCCAGAGCCCAGATATAGACAATTTACAATTACATAAAACAGAGAAGGGCACATTTGAGAAGCTGGAACCAGGAATTTGGGGGCATTTTTAGTCACAGTAGAGGCATGGAGCTATGACGATGGTTTGTTGGTTGGTCACTTGTCCAGAGTGAAATATTTTGTACAGTTGTTCATGGTTCCCAGATGATGTATTTTACTGACTTTGGTGATCTTCTTCCACGAGGTTGATATTTGGGGTTTTGAGTGAAATGTCAACAGTTACTGGAGGGATTGCCATGAAAATTGGTACACACATTCATTTCCCCCTCAGGATGAATTGTAATAACTCTGGTGATCCCTCAACCTTTCATGTAGCACCATCAGCAGGCTGAAGTTAATCCAAAACTTTGGTTAATGACCAAATACCTGCAAAACTGTACTTTTTGTGTTTGGTGCTACTTAGCAAAATCAGCACGCTAACAAGCTCACCTAAGATTGTAAACATGTCAAACATTGCCTGCTCAACATCAGCATGTTAACATTATCATTGTGAGCATGTTAGGCAGGGCTTTGAACCAAATGCTAATGTAAACTAGTCTAAGTACAGCCTCACAGAGCTGCTATTAGGGCGGCCCCAGACTAAAGATTTTCCTTTCCTTGTCGACTAGTAGTAAATAAAGCCAATAGTCGTCTAGATGTTGATTTAATTACTTAAATTTATAGATTTTAACAGCCGTCTGCTCAGTGATAACGGTAATGATTCTGAATGTGTCAGAGCACATAAATAAACATTTAGTTCATTTATTTCAACACAAGTATCGTTGTTCAAAACACAGAATAACTCATTTCAACTTCACAAAAACAAATACTGATGCACTTATCAATACGTTGGATGACGTAATAATTACTTACAAATGATCTCGCTACAAACTCGCCTCGCTCACTTCCGTATTCTTTGTCAGTTTTAGCATTACATAGTGATGGAGTAAGGGCAGATTGATTTGAAAAGTCTGCATTGTATATTTTACAGAAAATACTAAACACAAATAAAGTATATTGAATATGTCTTTGCCCACATCTGCACTTGAAGGGGTAGTCCAGTGAGTTTAGTGTTGCATTTTCATAAAGTTGGGGGGCAGACAAGAGACAGATTAAGGTCAAAGTCAATGCAGATGATCAAGAGGCCGAGTTTTCCTGACTTTTAGTACCTAATCGGGGTCAAGCTCCAAGTACACTGCATCCTACCATTTCCCACAATGCAACTGAACTGTGTCTTTCAAACTATTTGCAACACATCTTTCTCTTAAAACTTTGTAGTCTCAAAGACCACCGTGAGATAATCCCAATGACGTCACTTTGACATCATCAGGATTATTTTCACAGACTTGAAAAAGCTCCTCTACAAGACTATAAAAGTTTTCACAGGCTGACTAGTAACGGACATGATGAGTAAACTAAGCTTTATGTGTTAAATGAGTGGTGTCCCTCTGATAATTACTAAACTATTCTGCAAATTCAAAACATGTAAGATAATAGCACAAGTATTTATGGGTAATAATACTGGGGTCACATGTCATACACTGCTCTCTCTCTCTCTCTCTCTCTCTCTCTCTCTCTCTCTCTCTCTCTCTCTCTCTCTCTCTCTCTCTCTCTCTCTCTAAGCTTATTGAAAACATTTGAATGTTTAACACAGTGTGTCTCTCTCCATGTGTGTAGGGACCAGCCTGGCCCTGACCAGACCAGCACTGACCTTATCAAGTCCGGCCGCAAATTCTGCTGGTCCAGAGAAGCCCAGTACTTGTATCTCCGCCGCCTCTCTTCGCGCAGCTACTCAGCTATTATGATGGTACGTGGTTTACATGATGTTCAATGTTGGTGCTGGTTTGGTGTGTCCTGTTGACCCTGAACTGTGTGTTTTAGGGTTTAAACTCAACATGTCTGCACTCAGACTTGAAACATGAATATTAGCATTTATTATACTTTATGGTTTTTAGATTTGAGTCCAGTCAACATGGGAGCATGAGGCAGCTATATTCATTATGTATATTATGCTTTAACACAGGCATAAATTCAATTGGGTTAGATTTTAAAACCAGGAAATGTAGATGGGACTTTCCGCAGCCTATTTAAAACCTTGTTTAACTTTTTATGCACCAGGGTAATAGAGCTCCCATCTTAAAGCAACATTATGTAACATTTGGTTTTTGTTACGATTTGGCGCCCCGAGTTGCAGTACCACTGTGGTAAATATGGACTGCCGTACATTTGATATAATTATATTACTTACGATCAAAAACTAGCGACTTTGCTAACACAGCCAAACGTTAAGCAAGTGCAACAACACAAGATATAGCAAGGCAGCTAATATTACTGACTAGTCCAACAGCAAGAAGGCCAGCTTGTCTAACCCTTACCCTTGTCTGAAGCTATCTACTTCATGAAGCTCTCGCCAACGATTAAAGGCCAGTCCAAGATTTAATTTACTCTTGTCCAGTGGTTTCTCTCTCCATTTCTCCTCTTAGCTTCTTCCGTCGTCCTCTTAAGTCTTCACCTCTGCCATTAGCTATGTCCACAGAAGCTGCTGAGCCCGGTTATATTGCCCGCTCACCTGGCTCCAGTTCTGGCATGATGCCGGCGCCGCTCTATGTCAGCATCTCCTCCAACAACACTCCCTCAGTGTTCTGAGCACCCAGTCACTAATTAGCTAACAGTAGCTGTGTTTTGCAGCAGTTACTTTATTATCCATCAGGTAACTCTGTAAATTAAATAGAGTTGAGGCTGAGCAGCCGGAGGACATCAGAGGGAAAACCAGAAAGCAAATGTAAAATAAAATATGATTCACCAAAATCGGTGATATAGATGGTGGGGTTTGACTGTTGCCACTTACCCTGACCTGGAGCAAAAAGTTACATAGTGCAAGAACAGGCGTACAGGGCACAGAGTGGGAATTAGAGAGGCACCATTCACCCTGTTAGTGTAACTCAGTGTAGCATCAAAATTACTTTGAAGCTGTTATTTCAAAGGACCAATCCGTAGGATTTAGTGCCACCTAGCAATGAAGTTGCAGATTGCAACTAACTGACCACCACTTGTGTCTTTATTTGAGGACCTTGGAATGAGAACAGGCTGTGAATTATATAGGAGAAACTACAGTGGCCACGAAACTTGCAATTTCAGTGTTCAATGTGGTGCCTCTGAATGTTATAGTCTTTAAATACAGCAACACACTGCAAATTACAAATACTGGTTTGGCGTTGGAGATGGCATAGTACTTGCCAGTCAGTCAGGGTTAAACTGACTGTTTTCAATGTCAGTTTTACATGTTAAACATTAAGCATTGTTGAAAGTCACATGAGACAATGTGTGTTTGTAAAAGATATGATTGGTGGTGTCGATACATCCTGCCCGATCTGTACTGTGCATGTGCAACTCTCAACATGAAAAGGAAGCGAGATGGCTTAACTTCCTCCATAAAGTATATATATGTAGTTACTTATTTTGTCACGGTAAATCAGATTAGTGTATGCTGATCCACTCTGAGGTTGCTTTTGGGCCAATTGAAAAGGCTGTCTTTAACATTGCTTGGATGATTGTGTGTTTCTCTCTTGTTGTAAATGTCATGATTTCATCTTATGAAACTCTGTCATAATCCCATCATTGGACAGAGCTGAGCCTTTTTTTTTTGTTTATCCCAAAAATAGTTTGTAAGCTGCAAACAAGGCTGCTTCTCTCCTGAAACGTTGATGTTTTGGGGATATGAGGTTTAGTGAGTCAGTGTTTCCCAGACTTCTTTGCTCTTTCCTTATTTGAATACGACTACGCTTTAGTGACCCCTCCTGCACACAGGATGATGATTAACCAGAGAGACATGTCACGTCCCGGAAGCTTCATTGTTTTAATGACTTGGTCACACAAATTATTCAGGCCAGTGAAGCTGTTTTGCATTAGGATGGCCTATTTTAAGGGCATTTCACAGAATACCGCTGATGTGAAATGTGGGATTTGCCTTGATTGACCTTAATTTTACTTCATGTTTGAAGACGTTCCGTTAAAATAAAGCATTTTGGATAAAGTGGTGTCCTTTTTGTCAGTAGAAAAGCTTTTTGGATTCGTTAAAATGTTGGATATTGAAAGGAAATGGTTAAATTTCATTTTGAATCAAGGATTTTGGACATTTTGAGGGTCAGCTGGTATTCTTATCTGTGATTTGTCTCGTGCTGATAAAATTCCAAAAAAGGGCAGGCTTGAATGGATAGAACGGATAGTATTACACACACACACACACACACACACACACACACACACACACACACACACACACAAACAAACAACAATAGGTTATTGTGGGACAGCTGCACATGGCCATCTAGTTGTTCTACACATTTGTTTCAGCTGCTCATGCATAAAGCCTTAACATTTTTTACATAGCTCTATATGGCTAAACCACATACCTACATTGGTGTTCTTTTGCTCTGGGTCTGTTCTCCGTTGTTTGGGGCCCTCGGGTCCAGTCAAAGTAAATGTTAAGGTTTAGTTCAATGATAATTTAGACAATAGTGTGCCTGTTGCTTTGTTGCAGCATTTTGTTGAAGGTCCTTTCCCATTTTAACATGACAATGTTGCTATGCACAAAGGCATGTCCATCAACAAGTACACCTCCCAGTTTGGTGGTTGCGTCTGCAGGAGCCTTGACTTTAACCTCACCCAGCATATTTTGGATGAACCGCTGCAATGGCTGCAGAGGTGGGGAACTAAGAGAAAAAGATTAATAACAAATATATTCTGCCCTGTCAAAAGTATTGGTGGTAGAGGTATCTTAGGACTATATTGGGTTTCATACTTTTTTGGGATGCTATCTTTAGTTTGAAGGGCTGTTAATATTTTATACACACTAAACTAAGGCAGTTGCTGTTAAGTATGTCGATATAAATTTGTTTTATACACTTAGACAGACATTTAAAAAAGAAAGCCCTCTGTCTGCTCAGATGTTGTTTTTAAATGGCATGTCTCTGTGAGTGAGTTAAACTCTGCAGAGTGTAGTACTGAATGTGTTTTTGTGCTGTCTGTCTGGGAGCCTCACAGCAGGCTCCCTAAAAATCAATGGGGATTTTGGACGGATCCATCTCAGCGGTGTAACAGGTGCAAGCCGCCTCCGTACATGTACTGATAATGTTATCACCAATCTGTTCTTACTGATAACCAAATAATAGAGTTGAACGAGGTTTAGGTCATAACTTGTTGCTTTTTTTTTATGTTATCCATCACAGTTACTTTTAAATTGACCCCCACCCCCGCTCACTTTTGGTATAACCTGAACCAAGCTAGGAGTCGGCGCTAATTTTTGCCCTGAATGTTTAGTCTTACTATTTTTTGCAAGCAAAGTGCGATATTTAAAGTAAAGTAAAGGAGACTTTAACAGTTGCTACGCTGTAAAACGTTACTTTAAACTCCTGCATCCGACCAGGAACATCTATCTAAGTATTTAGTTGTAATCTTTAGTCCCGGACAGTTCAAAGTGCGTGATGCCAGTAAACGGAGGGGGGCTGCTCTCTCTGAACAGATATGCAACTCAGTATTTCACCGTAAGTACTCCCATAAATACATTCAAAGTATTCCTAAACAGCCGACAGATAATAGCACTGATGCACTGCTGTTTCAGTGTTGTGTATGAGGTTATATTTTAGGGGAGAAGTAGATTGAGGCGTTTCCATGAGTCCCAGTTAAAGCCTGTTGCATCCTGCTGCACCTGCTGTGGTATCGGCTACTCTCAGTAACACTACTTTACTTAACGTTAGTAGAAACACGTCCAGTGTTAACTGATCAGTTTTAAACGTTGTTCTCAATCTATAACTCGTATTGATATATCGACTTGTCTCGTGTTTGATCGCCTGGTCTTATAAACAGTGCGCTCAGCGGTATGTCTGTCCTTTGGTGGTCAAAGCAACACTTTTGTTTAATTTTATTTAGTTTTTAATGACCCACTTTTTAAAGGAGGAACTGTTAACGGTGGTGTGACTCGTAGTACTTTACAAACTAAAGGATACAAATGTCCAAAGCTATTGTAATGGCTTTGTTTTTGACGTTATTTATGTACTGGTGTGTTGTTCTTTCTTGGGCCTCCCGGTGTAACGCTGCTGTGCCACCAGCAGGGGGCAGACTTGTTCAACCTTTCTGTGTATGAGCCGCACACAGAAACATGTCAGACTCATTGACACTATATGTAAGGTCACACTGCCTAATGAAGGACTGCTGGGTGGTTTGAGTTTAAAGCAAACATTGAATGTATTATAAATAACTTCCCTCAGAAAGTTGCATATGTTACATCTGGCTTCAACCAGAGATCTGTAGTTGCACAGCTAAAAGTATCCTCTGAGTATTGAGGTTGGCACACTCTCAAATATTCAGGAGGAATTCATAAAGTGAGCAATGTTTACCTTTTGAGAAAGGCTATGGCGATTTAAGCATCTTATACAATGCAGTCAAATTTCAACACAATTTCACAAAACATTTTTCGTTTTTCTTCATTAAATTTCCAGCTGCCTTGACATTGGGACTGAAACTAGTATTTAAAAATGTAAGCCTTACTTGAAACCTGAGCTAGAACAATTGGATTTGATCGTTATTAATTATTCATTTGACTCATTTTCAAGCAAAAATATGAAACGTTCTCTGCTTCCAGCCTTTTCTATGTGAGGATTTTCTTTAAGTTTTAACATTATTGTAAACTGAATATTTTTCATTACTTATTATGTTATATGACATTACTTTGGACACATTTTGACATTTTAAAAACTAAACAATTGATGAATCAAGAAAGGAATCAGCAGATTAAATGACAATAATCATTTTAAGATAATATGAATAAACATTTAATTTGCAGCTATACTGAGTACTAAGACTCAAACACCCTATTTGGCTTACATGGTTTTTTGATATTGTTTTATGAAAATGTGTGGGACTTATAGCAAAAGAGAAATTGATGTGAAAATACATTTGTGTTGTGGTCTCATCTCAAAATCCTCCTAATTCTAACTGTAAGAGCTACTAACACAACCAGAGAAGAAGCAAACAAAAAACCCTGTCATTTTGTATAATGTTTGAATTTGAATGTCGCCTATAGAGACTCTACATAACTAAGATCCACCCACACATTCTGTATTTCTGTTTTCTGAAGAGAGCCGACTCCTTCTTTAAATAATTTGTTTCTAAGTCACGTCCTGTTAGGATGACCCAGTATTTCAACCTCCCTCCTCATTAGTGGAAATGTGTTTGTGTTTTGTTATGTAATAGCTGACACTCAGGAGGCTACGACTTATCCAGCAGGCTTGCCTGCGAGCAGCCATCACAATCGTATCGCACAGTACAAGAAGACGGTCTTATTAAAACTGGTTTGGCCTTGCTCCAGGCACTTTCATTGGCTGCTTCTAAGTCGTTTATCTGACTTTCATCTGTTCTCTTCTGCTGCACTCCAATTTCCCTTTTGTGGTGCAAAGAAATGCCACATAGGTAGTTGTAGAAGAAGTCTTAATTTGAAACTCAATACTGTTCAACATAGATTCCATCTGCCTCAATCTTCAGACACAACCCTGACCAGATGGACATTTCAAATGGCAGTGCCAAAACAAATATCCTCTCTTATGTTCTTTTCTCTGTGGCGTATAGAGATGCTGCGTTTGTCCTGTTTTGATTCACACGGTCCTGTCGGCTCACTGCTGCTGTTGGTCATCTGGTTTCCTCTTGTAGGCCAGAAGATCAAAAAAGTGGGTTATGATGGGTGTGCTGCCAGCTCGTGTAGTGCCCCCGTTTCACTAAGCCTGCGCATGAGGTGTCAGCGGCGCACAGATTTCACTTTCCCCTTTTATTACCAAAAACCCCACAAACAACTTAAAATCCCAACCATTGTGCTGCCACTAACTCCAGTCTGCACTCTGCACACATTTAGTGCCAGTTTGTCTTTGCTGGTGTGTGAATCGTCTCTCAAACTTTTGATAAGTGTCTGATGTATCTGAGGTGTGAGCAGACGTCAAACCCAAAATGTGTGGTGCTATTTGTTGTTGTGTTTATGGATGAGCACTCGGCCGTTTGATCAGCGCGTGCCTGTGCAGGAGTTGGTGCGTCTCTATGTTTACACTGTCTGCAGACGGTGGGATTTGTGCTGAATGTAGGCCAGCAGAATCCCTCTTACGTCAAAGGCAGGCAGGCGGGCAGATGCAGGAAGAGAGCTGCTGGTGGTTGTGCAGCTGTGACCATGGAGGAGGCTGTGGCGCACATCAGTCTGCCAGAGCACCGCTGGCGGTGAACAGGGAGAGACGCAGATAGGAAGAGACGGAGAGCGCCAACGATGAAGACCGTCCTCAGCCTGCACAGGAAATGGGCCCATGCAGTCAAGACCATACGTATCCTTCAGGGACTTGTGAGTTCGATTCTGCTACCATGGCTCGAATTTAATCAGATGTGTGGCAGGCGGCTGGACCTGACTGGTTCTGTAATAGATCTGAGTGTGCTTATTTTTTTTTTTTTTTTAATGACTTGGGCAGTTCAGAAATGGGTTGAGTTGAGTTTGGTTCTGAAATGAGGGATCCAGAATTGCAGAAAAGTGGCATCAACTGTTATTAAAAGATCATTTAGGATAAAAATGAATTGTGGTACTTTCAAAGTGTAAGGGCTGATGTTAGTATTCAAAATCAAAACTGACTCAATGCTCCGTTTGCTGAGGTATGATCTGTGTAACTTTCACTTGGTCTTAACTGGTGGAATATTTTCACCCAGGTTAGTTTGTACTGTATTAGGGTTGATTGGATTATTGATCAGACACTTAACATGAAACTAATGATAAGCAATATGTGAAGTTAAAGAAATGATAGTTTCTTTTTCCCAAATGCAAAACTTTAGTTGTTTTCTTCTGTTTAACTGGATTTATTCCCTTTTTGGGGTCGAACAATAAAATCAAGTTTAAGTTTGGAGTGTTTCTTGTTAGTCTCGACAATAAAAAAGATTAAATAGTAATAGTTAGTTGCATCTCTAGACTAGAAGTTGAGTGGTTGTGTATCTTTGTATCTGGTTTTATGTGACCTGTTGTGGTTTCATGGAACAGTCTGTCAGAGGAAGTGCTCTCATCCCGAATTATTTTTAAGTGCTTGTTAAAGAAAGCTAACTGATGTTCAAGTGTTCTCATCCATATTTAATCGACCTGAGCCAGAAGTGTCTAACTTGTTGCAAACGGCCGGGCAGAGGCCTGTCATTGTTCTCCCGCTTGTGTAAGGACAGCTAATGAACTGGCTTTGTCGTTACATCACGTAATACATTATTAATCTGTTCGGTGAAATGAAACTAGCCATGGTAATCTTTCCTTTCTCTCCACAGAACCCGGTCATGGAGGAGACCGTGTGGGAGCAGTACACCGTGACCCTGCAGAGGGTGAGTCCATCTGCACCGAAACACACCAGACCTCATCTCATTTACAGTATTTCCATTTCAGCCAGAAACCCAGGCTGTTCTACCCAGTGCTGCACAGGGAGGGCTTTTAAATGATTAGTTTGACACATTGCAGTCAGCTAATAGTTAAGAGAGCAGAGAGTATGGGCAGATGTGACAGACATTGCCCTGTCTGCTGAATGAGAGCCAGCGTGAATGTAGACAACCATGAAAATGGATTCTTTTAATTAATTGGAATTATGATTAACTAGGCTTTTAAGGTGAGCTCCGGAACCTCCCTGTATGGTAAAATGTATAATGGTGGATATAGTGGAGCATGTAGCGGACCCTCATATTTCCCTTGGTTGGTAGAGAGTGAATCTCGCTGTCAGATTTACATTCCAAGGTAGACACAAACAAAATAAATGCTAATGTTGCTCCATGTTTGCTCAGTGCAGTGATACTCAATCTGTGGGGCACAGAGTCACTGCAATGACTGCAATTTGCTGATGCTATTATGCTGACCTTTATTTGCCTAAAATTCAACTTAGTTCCTTATTTATAGTTTATAGTAGTTTTGGTTCCTCTTTCATTGTTAATGACTGCTAAAAAATGTGTGTGGTGTGAACCTTTTTTCAGCTTTTGAAGGATGAAAAAGTTTGCCATATAAACTTTGTAAGGTGGTAGTGTGCTGTGTTTACAGCTCATTGTGTTGCCCCCGAGTCAATTATAGATACATTTTAGTGTGACAAATTCTACACAGTTGGGGGTGAGACTCTGCAGGGGGTATTTGGATGAAGCCAAAGTTCTCAAATACTGTTATGTGTTATCTGAACATAAGCAGCGATACAAGATTTTTACCTAAATGACATACAGTCTAAACTGTAAACTAAAAGTTTGGATTACAAACTGTAATTTCCCTCGGGATAAATAAAGTATCTATCTATCTCTCTCTCTAAGAACTATTTGATCAAATAAGTAAACAAGATTATGAGTCTAACCAGACACTCAGGGCCAGCCAGGGCCAAATGCTGGTAAAATATACAAGTGGTTGGTACATTTGCTTCACTCACCAGCCAAATAAAAAGGTAATCTGTTGAGCTGGTAAGATTTGAATATTTACTTGCCATTTGCTGGCCGACCAAAGCGTTCATTCTGCACCCTGGTGTCAGCTCTCAGTACAACCCTTTCAACACTCTACTAACACATTCTAGTTGATGAGTAGAAATGATAACTAGTAACATACATCTACTTGATTCTCTTCTTTAATACTTTGTTAAATGTGGACGTCTCGCCACCAGCCTATTGAACCTGGGCCTACACAGTTGTTAAAGTTAAACACGTGTACAACTATGTGAGCAGAGCAAACCAGTTGAGCTTAGGTAATCACGATGAGCTCATTGTCTCGTGCTGAGGTTCACTGAAGCCAGAAAAGCAGATTTAGTGCAAAAAAGGTCCTCTGCTGCAGGCTTGTGACCCCACACTCTCCACCCCTCCACAGCCAGCTGTCACACTCTGCTTTGTACGTCCACTTTTTACTCTTTTCTACCATTTGTTAACGGAGTGGCATTTTAAACAATGTTGCTTCTACTGCTGCCTCTGTCCCTCAGAACACCTCTCATAAAGTGGAAGAGAGCTTAAAACTCAACATTCAGAATAATGTTTATTACATAAACTAATATTCATCAGGAAATGTGCCACATTCAGTCAAGTGGCAATTATTTTTTTTGCTAAATATTATAGAGGAAACGTATAGGAATATATATTTTAACTTTACAATTACAGACAAGACTAAACATTACAAAAAACAAGAAAATATAGTGCTACAGCAACAGGCACATGACACACACAAGTTGTTTTCTGTTTGAATGTAAATCAGTTTAACTATGTCCAAAATAAACATACATTTAGATTAATAAATGCATAGTAAAAACAAACATGGAGGATATAAACACAGAGCCAGATGTTTGAGAGGTACAGTTTGAAGCCTGCCATTGTTTTGGATTTCACAATTTAAATGACAAAGTGAGACTTTAGCAACCCAACTGTGCAATATGGGTCTGTGTAACAAACCAGGGCAAAGGGACTTTAAAAAAAATACTGGGCAGGTGATTGGATGAACCAATCAGATCAATATAACGTAGTCAAACTCTTACCGAAGCCAAGAAAACTTCTTTTCCATCAATAAAAACCTTCAGTGCTGTTCTTTGCTCTTCTTTCAATGAAGAAATACTCTCCAGTTCTGGTAGAACTGATGCTAGCAGTATCTACGCTAGCGTCTTTAGCCGTGGCCATTGTTGTTTTTGAGCATTAGACCACACCCATAGCTCATATTGTAGCTGCCAGAAGTGCCTCTATGACACTGTGTTTGGACACAATCGTGTATTTTGAAAAATGGCTAGATGGGTTCTTGCTTGATTTGGTGATCCCGTGAGTCCAGCTGCCTCACAAGGTTAAGACTTGATATGATAAAATATTTTTAACTCTGTTTTTGGCAAAGTAAAGTAGGTTTTGGAAAGTATAGGTAAAGTGTGGAGGCATCTGGAGGAGAAAAAATGAGACACTTTGTTGCTTTTACTTGATGACACTTTGAACATGCCTGACAGGTCAGATCTGACACTATCTGCTATCATCCAACTTTAAAGACACACTGCTGTTTTTATTAAACATAATCAATCTGACATTCAGCAGCAATAAAAAAAAATAACCAGGAATCACAAAACATTGCCATGTTTACTTGTAGTACGGTATCAGAGATCTTCAAAAATTGCAGTAAATGTTGTCCTTGAACAATCATGTACAGTAACAGGAAGTGGCAGTGGGTGAGAGCCGCTATCTCACCGGCTTTATTAAATAGCACCACAGCTATCCCCGTACACACGCACACATTTGCAACCATTACACCCCATTAAATCCCATCATCTCTTGCCTCAACTACTGCTGCAAACAATAACACAGCAGCACGCTCCTTTGGCTTTCATTTGCTGTGATTTAAATCCCCTTTATAACAGCGTGGTGGTTTTATCTCCGTTGAAAAACGACATGTCTGTATTTTATTGGCTAAGGAGTGCTTTCCAGCTATATAATAATTATTTGATTATTTGATTGTAATATTTTATAGTATGTCATTAATTTTTGAGATTATTATATCAGAACCAAAGATGTCTTCTGTCTTCATGTCTCTTGTGTTCCTTCATGTTTACCTCTGTTTTTTTTTCCTCTGCTCGCACTTTCTCCCTCCCTCTGCCTCCACGGCCATCTGCTAGACACAGAGGAGAGTGGTGAATTGTATGGGGCTTTTTTTTTAAGTACAGATGGAAGGGAGGGGATAATGAGACAGGGTCATCAAATCTCTGACCTAATCTCATCTGGGCAAACTGGAGCAGTGGCAGGTAGAATCATTCAAAGCCGAATCATCTTTCCAGAGAAGCGAGGAGCCTTTTAAAAACAGAGTTGTTTGTGCGCGTTGGCATACACTGCACACTGCATTTCCAGGAAGTGATTTTTAATTTACAGACACCCATGTTCATACACACTAGGATTAGCATCGTTGTTAATCACACACACAAAGCTACAGAAGATAGACATGTAGGCGGTGAACTGCTGCACAGCCATACATGACTCCAGTATGCACAACTGTAATCACAATCAGTCAGAATCCTTTTAATCGTACAATACACATACAGCCATGATAATACAGGGATTACAGACTCTCTCTCGCTCTCTCTCTCTCTCTCTCTCTCTCTCTCTCTCTCTCTCTCTCTCTCTCTCTCTCTCTCTCTCTCGCTCTCTCTCTCTCACAATGATTTACATGTTTTCTTTTTTCCTTCTTTTTTTTTTTTTTCAGGATCCAAAGATGGGCTTTGGCATCGCAGTGTCAGGGGGGCGGGACAACCCAAACGAGGAAAGTGGAGAGACGTCCATTGTGGTGTCCGACGTCCTGCAGGGAGGACCTGCTGATGGCTTGTTGTTGTGCGTACTCTTCTTGGTTATAATATTAGTAATCAGTTAAACTCGACTACACAGACAAACCTACTGTAACGACTGTCATTCAGTTAGTACAGAGATCGTACGTAGGATCACACTGCTGTAAAGTGGTATGGGGTGAGGTATCAGAGTACATGAGCTCGGTATCGGTGCATCCCATCCAATTCAAAAGTAGAATTACTTAACCATGACCCCTCGTAGAGATTTTGCTACTCCGTTTATACTGAGGGAGCGAACCCTTTAATATCCTTGTATGTATTAGGCCGTGATGGGCAATACAAATGTTTAGCGGGGGCATTTTATATTTGTTTTGTGGAATATTACAGAACATTTATTTGTTTGGTATTGAATTTACAGGACTTATACATAGTCTTCCAGAATTTACTATTTTACAGTGCTACACAATATAAAATGACATATCCATGATAGCAGCAGTTATCCATATCATCCACACTAACCCCTTTTGGAAAAGTTCTCCAAAACAAACCCATGGCTCATTTAATCAATCAATCAGCATTACATTTTTATTAACTTTTATGTGACAACTGAAAACGGATTTGTACTGGAATAGTAAAGTTCCCTATATATACTTTGATTATTTTTTGTGATTAAAAACCACAAAGCTGTCCAGCTTATCATTATGACTCAAGGGATTTAATTCCCTACTTGCAGCAGTTACAGTATATGCCTCATTGGGAAAGGCTCCGAACAAACGTCTGAATGGAGACAAAGCCATTAGTGTTCCAGCTGTCATTTCAGGTCCATATGAACATACATGGTCATGTATTAAAGTAATGTCTTTATTTTTGGAACTTAGAAAACCTAAAATAACTAGATTAAAGAAATCGTTGTCATTGTACTTCTGTGCAATGAAAATCCCTGATATTAAAACCATTATAAAAAGAACAATATAACTAACTTAGTTCACAATGTGTGTTTGTGTTTAGTGAGAATGACCGTGTGGTGCAGGTGAACGCCATCCCCATGGAGGGGGCCATCCACTCCTTCGCTGTCCAGACCCTCAGGAAGTGTGGCAAAGTAGCAAAAGTTGTGAGTAAAGCTTTTGGTCTACTGTTAGAGCCTTATTCTTGTTTTGTTACTTATTAAAATAATGAAGTGTTCATTTAAGTTGCATACTGTGATTATGATGGGATAATTGTTAAAGTGACCTCTGACCTTTTTTTTTTGTATTCAAACATTCTTTGTGTCTGTTTATCAACAGACAGTCAAGAGGCCCAGGAAGGTTCCAGTCAATATGCTGAACCGTCCCCCGTCACCTGACGACAGAGTCTTCAACAACGACTACAATGACGATTACAACTACGAGCAGGACGGTCGCAGTGTGTACAGCGGCCGGAGTGGTGGCGGGCGGGATCACAGCCTGGAGAGGGAGCGAGGCGGGGGAGGCTACATGGATTCTGGCTACCAAACACGTGAGCGTGACTATGACAGGGACTATGACCGGCGGGAACGCGGCAGGAGTGCGGAGAGAGAACTGAGCCCCGACCGGCAGTACAGGAGAGACGGCAGCAGAGGTCGCACTTTGGACAGAGAACGCAGCCCGGAGCGCCCCTACAGGAGTGACCACTTGCTTGCCCGCGACTATAGCCCGGACAGGAGGTACCGCAGCGAGCGCACATTAGACCGAGATCACAGTCCCGATCGGCGCTACCGCAGCGAGCGTGCCCTCGATCGGGACCACAGCCCAGACAGACGCTACCGCAGCGAGCGAACCCTGGACCGCACCGACAGCCCAGACCTGCGCCGCAGACGTGACAGCCACAGCCCAGCTCGGGGCCCCGGTCGGGACCACAGCTTCGAACGAGGACGTGAGCATGTCCCCAGTGACCCGAGGAAGTACGAGGAGCCGCTGAAGCGGAGTGGGAGCAGAGACCGTCTAGAGCGCTCGCCATCACCCGCCGCCATGCCCATCCCTCTGCCCCGCCCAGCCCGAGATCTGGAGCCACTGGAGAAACCTCTGAATGTGCTGCTGCTGAAGAACCGGCCCAATGAAGGTAAGAAAATTACTGCTGTCAGACTGTCAGATGGTCAGACTCCATTTAGACAAACAAAATAGGAACTTTGTACTTTTTGAAACATGACTAGTAACATGTTATAACATGATGATTCTTTTTTACCATCTATTCCAGAGTATGGCCTTCGTCTGGGCAGTCAGCTCTTCATCAAAGAGATGACCAACACAGGACTTGCCGGCAGAGATGGGAACTTGCAGGAAGGGGACATTATATTAAAGGTAGGGTTAAGGTGCTTACTCGCAGTGCTGATCATTAACAAGCTTCATGTCAGAATATTATTTTCGTTATTAAATGTCAAAAATGGTAAAAAAAAAAAAAGTACTCAGAACAAGTTTCCAGAGGCCAAAGGGATGTTTTCAGGGGGCTTGTTTCGTCTGAACATTCAGGACATTGGTCATTTAGGACGCTGTGTAACTTATTTGAAGAATGAATCAAAAGAAGGAGAGATTTCTGTCTTTTATTTTATGAAAACATCAAACTGCTCACAGAATGTTATTACTCTCACTCTCTCCATAACGACTACTGTCTGAAGAACTGCACAGGGCTCATACTGTTGCATTGTTTCTTTGCTCAGTGATCTGCATCTGACTGTCTCCTAATCTCCTTTCTCTCTCTGTCCGTCAGATTAACGGCACTGTGACAGAAAACCTGTCTCTGAGCGACGCAGGGAAGCTGATTGAGAAGTCTCGCGGGAAGCTGCAGCTGGTGGTGCAGAGAGACAAGCGGCAGGTGCTGATCCGAGTGCCCCCGATGGTCGACAGCGACTCAGAGCTCGATGGTGAGAGATACTCGAAACTGAAAAGCAGCAGGTCCTATCCAGCGTAAAGGCAAACCTAGCGAGTGGCCGCCATCATCATATATAAACCCACTGCTATGAACTTCATATGAATGGACTGTGGAAACATTGTTGCTGTTGTTGTTGTTGTAATTGTCCATCAAGAACCTGTTTTCCCTTCATAAAATAAAAGTTTTTACTCACTCATCAGTATTTAGTATTATTTGGATATTTAATGTGTTCAAATATTTTACAAAACTCATACAAACTATGAGCTAACGAGAGATTCACCAACCTATCATCACTATTCCTCCAGCAATGATTACTCACTCCTTTATACCTGTTTTTAATGTCACATGACCAGATGGCGTGCAGTGATTGGTCAAAACCAATTTAGATAAGTGGTGTGAGTGGATTGTTCACTGACCAAATGTTTGGAGGGAGGGGTGGAAAAGCCGGAAGACTTGTGACCCACTTTGTCTGGTTTTGGGACATTGTGTGTGTGTGTGTGTGTGTGTGTGTGTGTGTGTGTGTGTGTGTGTGTGTGTGTGTGTGTGTGTGTGTGTGCTTGTGTGTGTGTGTGTGTGTGTGTGTTTGTGTGTGCTTGTGTTTGTGTGTGCTTGTGTGTGTGTGTTTGTGTGTGAGAGAATATGTGTCTGCATGTGTGAAAGTGTTCACTCGCCTCAGGCAGGGTGATCTAATCCCCCCATCATAATCCTACTATTGGATATGACAGAATTTCATTATGTTAAGGTTTGCACCGCAGCAGCCCTCTGGTTTCTGCCGTTCAGCATCCCCCTCTGTAAGGTCTCTGAGAACAATAGGGACTGATTGTGTGTGTGTGTGTGTGTGTATTTTTAGCTGTCAGGTTCAAATCAAGTGCATCTACTTCATTTAGCTTTTTAGTGGTATTGCTATGCTTCATCACTGCTGCGATGTTGAAATGCATGGCGAATCGAGCCTCTTTTTTTCAACATCAAAGATAAATTCACTTCTCTCTTCATCAGGATCCTTGAAGCTGGTAACAAATATAATTACTGGGCATACACCACTTTGTGTAGTGATGTGACCTTCATTTGTGTCGTAACTTTGTGTGTTTGTGCCCTTTTCTGCATCCGTGACCTGTGGGCCATTTGAATTGTAATTGTTATGTAATTTAAAAGATACAGCCGCATCAAGGAGAAATTCAACATTTTTACTCCTCCAGACATGTTTTTATTCTTTATTCTCTGAAGATAATATCAGAGACCTCCACACTCTCAAGTTGGTTCAGAAAGGTTAAATTGTTCAACCTGTTTGTTCTTGTTGTGTTGCAGATATCTCTGAGATCGAGTCATACCGCTCCTACTCTCCGCAGGATGACAGGCGGGGCCACCACTCCGACCTCTCCTCCCACTCCTCCAATGAGAGGCTTAGAGATAAACCCAGGTACGATGTCATTGAATCTTGAGCCACAGGAATGAACTATTTCCCCCATCTACAGAGTTTTGTTATGTCCAGGAGCTACAGAAAGCTACAAAGAGTCCAGCTTCACTAAGATGTCCCCAGTTTATTAAGTGTGTTCAATACAGCACAAAATCAGGATATGACAGGATTATGTTGATTTATGCCTCATGAAGATGAATCAGTCCATCACATTAAATCAATGAGGAGGAATTTCTCTGCATCGACGAAGTACTCGTGTTAGACTTCTCTGTATATTCATTTGTTGTCAGCCGTTTTACTTTTATCTTGACAGTATCCAGTCAGGAACTATTGGGGCTTGGGTTTGTGGGGTTCATGCAACAAAGGGCCACAGCTGAACTCAGGTTTTGTAGTCACCATAATGTCCTATTAGAGATTAGACACATTTTAATTTAATTTGTGATTTCACCAGGGAGGACCCACCCAACAGGCTGGCAAAAATGGGCGCCATGCCAACGCCATTCAGAGCTCCTGACAGAGCTCCTGACAGAGCTGTTGAAGACACGCCCCCTTTACAGGCAGAGAGGGAGGACACGCGAGCAGAAACACCACCAGGTAAACATGCGTCTCCCTCTGACCATACGAAGCTCTGATCTTGAGCCAGTTTTGAGTCCGTGTAAATGTCAATGCTGCAACTTGAAAATATGTACGTTTATTTTCTGTTTCTGCAGTGCCAGCATTCACTGTAGCCCCAAAGGTTCATGCACCTCCCAAGGTGCCGCTAAAGCCAAGCATAGAGGACCAGGAAATATACGGGTCAGTATATCACAAATATTTATTTGGGGTTCTGAAGCCAGAGACCTATAAATTGCATATGAATTTCATTCTTTCTGCATATAAGGTTTTTCCTTGCTTTTTGCGACTCTGTATAATGAAACCTTGCTTTCATCGTCCAGGCCGAACACAGTGATGGTGCGTTTCCAGAAAGGTGACAGCGTGGGTCTGAGGCTGGCAGGGGGAAATGATGTAGGCATCTTCATCGCTGGTGTTCAGGAGGACAGTGCGGCCGAGCAGGAGGGTCTCCAAACAGGAGATCAGATCGTGAAGGTTAGATTTCTTTTATTCCACATTAAATACCTGCAGATACAACATTCAGATGACTCAAAAGCAGGAGACCCCCATTAGACTGTGACTCCGGTGAAGGTACCATCTATTGAACACTGTTGTAAACAACAAAAATAAAATAAAAGAGAAAGGAAAAACTCAAGTAAATCAAGAAATAATCAGCCTTTTGCCAGTGTTCTGGTGTTTTATTACTTTGTGTAAAAAAATCTCCTATTTGATCTGCTACTCATGGTGTATTTAAGTCTGTTCTATACTATACTCATTCTAATTGTATTTCATGTGTGTTTTGTCTGTTTCAGGTCAACAACATGGATTTCAGAGGCATGGTGCGTGAGGATGCTGTCCTCTACCTCCTGGAGGTTCCCAAAGGAGAAGATATAACCATTCTTGCTCAAAGCAAACCTGAAGGTACTGTACTGTATAGACAAAGGATGCTAAGATGGTTAAAAAGGAAAGATAAATACAGTGCCAAATACAGCCAAACTTCTCATGCCTATAATTAACTTAACAAAAGGCTGCAAAGAATTCAGTGCCAACCCAGATAAAGGTATACAATCAATATGTATCACAATATTCACTTAACTACACTGATTACACTGAAGTTTGGTGTATAGCAATAAATATGTATGCTATATTTTTGGATAAATAAAGATAAACCATGCAGATAGAGAATAGTAGTAGACCCAGAATTTTGCCCTGTGGTACACCGAATTGACTTTACAATAATGTGAGGTTGAGTTATTTATTTCAGTTCTAGTTTAGTTTAGTTTGTGATCTTTAGTAGAAGTATTAGGCTTTTTGACACTCAGTGAGTGAATTGGCCCAGACTTACTGTTTTTGGTTTTTCATGTGTTTTCCATTTCAGTGTACAAGGACATTTTAGCATCTGGCCGAGGCGACTCTTTCTTCATCAGGACCCACTTTGAGTATGAGAAGGAGGCTCCTCAGAGCCTTCCTTTCACCAGAGGAGAGATCTTCAAAGTGACAGACACGCTTTATGATGGCAAACTGGGCAACTGGCTGGCAATTCGCTCTGGCAAAGACAATCAGCTGCTGGAGAAAGGAATCATCCCCAACAAGAGCAGGTGTGTGCAGGGTTCTTGGTGCTTATGTATGTAGGATTAAAGCTGCAATAGATAACTTGAACATACACAATGCAAAACCTTCTGGTCTCTCTCTGTTGCTCGAATTGCCTACTCTAGCTTTAAGTATTTGTTAAATTGATTGCTATAATCACTCACTGGCTTTGGAGCAGCTGGCAACAACTGAATCCTCTGATCAGCTCTACAGTCTAGCATTCAAAAGCTCTGCTTCATCAAGAGTCCTTCCAGACCACATAGTGTGGAAAATAAACACTTTTAGAAAAATTAAAATAATATGTTATTATGATGATGTTGACTTAAGCTTTTTGACATTTTTGTCTCACAGAGCAGAGCAAATGGCCAATGTGCAGAATGCCGCTCGGGCAGCGTCGGGCAACGACAGAGGAGACTTCTGGAGGCTGAGAGGTCAAAGGGCGGCAAAGAAGAAGGACTTACGCAAGAGCCGAGAGGACCTGACCGCGACTCCAGTCACCACACGGTTCCCCGCCTACGAGAGAGTGGTCTTACGTGAAGGTACCCCAAAAAAGTTAACAACTGGCCACTTGTGAAATCCTATGTATTCTTGATGTATTCCATGTTTCTCTGTTTACTTGTGAATGAACTTGTGTCCTATTTATTATTTCTTTCAGCTGGTTTCAGGAGACCTGTGGTGATATTTGGGCCCATCTCCGACGCAGTGAATGAAAAACTGGCCAATGACATGCCAAACGAGTTTGTCATCGCCAGTAAGTGCTTTAAATTGTACTGGAGCACACTCTGTTTCACAGTGTTGTATAATGTATAGTGAACATAGTGAATATTAATCAGTATTTTAGGCTGACAGATGCTCATGTGCCTCATCCTGCATTGTGAATAATTTCACTTCCCTCAGAAACGGAGCCCAAGGATGCAGGAAGTGAGAAATCCTCTGGAGTGGTGAGACTAAACACCATCAGACAAATCATTGAGCAGGTAAGGTATACCAGCAAAACATGCAGCTTCATAAAAATACTGTTACATCATCTGACACTCAACCACTCCCCGGTTCCCTCAGGACCGTCACGCTCTGTTGGATGTGACTCCCAAAGCTGTGGACACTCTGAACTACACCCAGTGGTATCCCATCGTCATCTTCCTGAACCCAGACAGCAAGCAAGGAGTCAAGACTATGAGGAACCGCCTCATGAACGGATCCAGCCGCAGCGCTCGCAAACTGTATGAGCAGGCCGTCAAGCTGAGGAAGACCTGCTCACACCTTTTCACTGGTGGGTTTCTGCTACAGTTGTTCAGTGTTCAGTTAGTAAAAATCTGCAACTTCACCGCTACATGCCACTAAATCCTACACACTGGTCCTTTAAAATTCACACTGATAAATTTACTCATTGCTGGTCATTCTTGTTTTCGTGCACGTTTAGCGACCATCGACCTGAACTCGGCCAATGACGCGTGGTATGGCAGCGTGAAGGATTCCATTCAGGAGCAGCAGGACAGAGCTGTGTGGGTGTGTGAGGGCAAGGTGAGTCCTATAATCTGTGTGAATGACACGCTGCTGCTGATGACTGCGTTGATAATACGATTCTGCTCTGATAAGTATGTGACTCAAACCGAGTCGTGTGAGTGAGAACACATCCAGCGCTGACTCCGTATCCTCACTTCCTCTCCCCAGTTGGACGGCTCAGAGGAGGACCTGGATCTCCACGACGACCGCATGTCCTACATCTCGGCGATGAGCGCAGACTACCTGAGCATGGACAGCCGTCTGACCAGCGACTACGAAGACACGGCGGATGAGGGCGGGGCTTACACCGACAACGAGCTGGACGAGACACTGGACGAGCCCCAGCCGGTGTCGGCCATCAGTCGATCCTCAGAGCCGGTGCTGCCAGATGAGGTGGGCGTGTCCGCTGATACCGCCTGAAATACTGTGCAGTGTTTATACACACCATACATACATATATATATATATATATATATATATTTTTTTTTTAAATATATATATATATATATATATTAAATATATATATATATATATATATATATATTTAATATATATATATATATATATTTAATATATATATTTAATATATATATATATAAAATATATATATTAAATATATATTTTATATATATATATATAAAATATATATATTAAATATATATTTTATATATATATATATTTTGTATATATATTTATATATATTTATATATATATATATATATTATTTATATATATTTTGTATATATATATATATTAAATATATATAAATATATATATATATAAATATATATATATTTATATATATTTAATATATATATATATATATTTATAAATATATATATATATAAATATATATATATTTATATATATTTAATATATATATATATATATAAATATATATATATTTATATATATATATATTTATATTTAATATATATATATATATATATTTATAAATATATATATATATAAATATATATATATTTATATATATTTAATATATATATATATATATATATAAATATATATATATTTATATATATTTAATATATATATATATATATATATACACACACACCTTTAAATCCTCGTCATCGTTCATTCATTGCTAGTTTTAAGGTTTGTGTGTTTGCATAATGTGACCCTTACAACCCGTGTGTGTGTGTGTGTGTGTGTGTGTGTGTGTGTGTGTGTGTGTGTGTGTGTGTGTGTGTGTGTGTGTGTGTAGAAGTCTCACCCTGAACCCCGTGCTCGTATGAGGAGGTCAGGGAGCAGAGAGGTGCTGAACAGAGAGCCCAGCCCTCCCCCTTCTTTTGTCCCTGAACCCCCAAAGGTGAGATCCACCACCCCCTCCTCCTTCCCCAAAAACTCTTAAATGATAACATCCCTCTACCTACACTTTCCTGCGCTGAGGAGTTATATTTAATATTAGTTCCATTACTACGTTTTCTTTCTTTCCAGACTTTAAGAACTTAAACTGCAATATACATAAATTCCACACAGAGTTAAATTATTAGAGGTATTATTATATGGGTAGCAGCTCACAGGTCTGAACAGGCGTTTTAATTTGAAGGACACAATGCTGAAGCAGACCAACCTCACCGTAACCGTCCTATAATATCCTGAACAGTCCTCTCCTGTGACAGGTGCGGACTCAGACTCGGACTGACTCATCGCGGAGCTTTGACTCACACTCCAGCAGCACCATCAGCAGTGACGCTGCGGCCGGAAACAAGCCGCTCCCCCCACCCGTGGCCCTGAAGCCCAACGTCGCCCGTCTGAACCAGCCAATGGAGGAGCTGAGCCCGGGGAGGGAGGAGGACCCCGCAAACAAATCCTTCCTGGGCAAGGTTAGTATCATTATTTCTTTGTTTGTTGTATTTTTAGACTAACAAAGTAGTTTCTATTCTGACCTATCAAATCTTACTTTTCCCCTTAAGAAATGTTTCTGGCTCACCGTGCATTAAGACATTTTTTCCCTCATGTTTAAGACGGAAGCTTTGAATCAGTTATTAAATAACTTTTATTCCACTTTCTTCCTCCTTTGCTTTCATTGCTTCTAATATGAAATAGCAAATGGGTGACCAGGTAACTGAATGTGTCTGCATTGTCTTGCCCTCCTTATAAATCCATAATTACTCCTCATCCATCATAATAGTGTTCCTCCGTCTTCATTTAATGGAATTATCCCACTCAAAGGTTTCATTTCACACTCACTTTGAATCATGCCTTGTGGATGTGCAGCACCTACTAATCATCAAAACTGGACTCTGAATGAACATGTATTTATTTCCTCCTAGATTAAAGCTTTTGAGAAGATGGACCACCTGGCCAGAGCTCAGAGGATGCTGGAGCTGCAAGAGGCCGAAAGTGCTCGAGTCAGTAACTGTTATTGTTGTTATTATTGTTATTGTCATTAGGGCCTGAAGCAGCGAACACAGTTCTCTGCCCCGATCGCTCCTGTCGACCGTAGAGATTAGTAGCAGCGATGGGCACTTTAAGTCATTTCCATGTTTGAGTACTCTCAAAAAAAGAAATCTGATGTAACAACAGTGTCCAGAATGAACCCCCACCCACACCCACTGTAGAGGTCAGCCAGTAATTCAATCATTTGGCTTGTAAATTAAAAACTGTGGCTGGTCTACCTTCTCATCTAACACTGCTAACGTTAGCAAACGGATTGATGAGGAACGCTGTCTCCTCTGTTTCCCCCTCATGTTTAATCTGCCACTGGTTGTTGTTGTTGTTGTTGTTGTTGTTGTTGTTGTTGTTGTTGTAGTATGATACAGACGTTTGGTCTCTCTCATATTTGGTCTAAAGGTCTAAGTTCATCAGTCGTCTAACAGTCATCAGAATTCATTCACTTGAGGACCATGACCTGTTCACACTAACTTCTGATATGGGCCACATTGAACCAGTAATGTGAAGACTGAATTGAGCGCTAAGGGCTTGCAGCGTGAATGTAGCTTTAAGTGTCCTCAGTTTGCCTTTCTAACACTGCTATCCATCCAGTGGTTGGGAGTTGAAACACAAAAATCAGTCAATCCATGTAGAGTTAGGATGTCATGTTTTGTATTTTGTATTAGTTCTGACATATCTGGGTCTGCTCTCTACACAGTTGGAAATTGCCCAGAAGCATCCAGACATCTACGCCGTCCCAATAAAACTGCCAAAACCCAACCTCAACCGTCCCCAGCCAATTGGGTGAGAGCACCTCTCTCCTTTGTAACACAATACAAATTTCTGTTTCTGTAGATGTTCCAGGTTATATGGCTTCAGTCTCATGAAGGGAAATAAGCTGAACTGCTGTATCGTCTGTCTGTCTGTCTGTGTGATCAGTTCCAGCTCCAATCCCGAGCAGCAGACTCCCTTCAGGCCACCGTACTCGGAGAGCAGAGGGCACGAGGACGACGAGGCCGAGTACCGCAGACAGCTGGCTGACCAGACCAAGAAAGGGTACTACAATGCTCAGAAATACAAAGACACCGAACTGTAAGCTGGGAAACCAGGAAGTCACGAGCTGGATTCCTCCCACGTCATCACTACGAACAGACAACGTTTGTTGCCTTGGTAACAGCTGGTGCAGCTTTACCTTGATGTAAACTCTCAGAATTTTGCTGGTAGTCAGAGTCCTGTTGTCTCACTGCGGTACACGTTGTACATTGATGCAGGCGACACACAATATTGTCGTTTACCACTACGCGGCTCCTAAACAAAATATGGCAGGTTTTTGTGACGTACCTTTTCACAGACCTGATATTTCAGTGTATATATTCTTTTTTATGTCTCTGAAGAGGTTTTTATTTTTCCCTGTTAAACACCTAGCCACAGTTCTGCTCTCGTCGACTGCCACTGCAGTCCCAGAGATAAGCATGTATTCCTGAAAGATAAATATTTTGAAAAGCAGGTTATAGAAGTACACGTTTTGAATGCATTTCCAGAATCCACAGGCCCTTCTAACAACAACCATATAGATTTTAAACTTATAACATGTAAATATGACCAGCTATCTTGGTTTTAATTAGGATAGAAATTGTTATCATGCAGCAGATGAAATGTTTTTTTTATCCAGGCTCTTTGTATGTTCTGGAAACACCTTTAGAACATCTGTAAGTGTTGTTAGACGACCTTTTGAGTTTATTAAAGATAGGCAGTTTATATTTTTCAGAAATATAGGCGCTTACCTCTGAAGCTAACTAACACCGTGCTGCAACCAAACCACAGATGTATCACTGTAGACTGTATAAGTATCTAGACTGTTTGGTTTGACGTCCTATTAGTGAGTGGGTTTGTGTGCCACTAACCCCCCCCACCCCCACCCCAGCGCGTTGTTAACTAACTTGTTTCAGGCACGTTCATACAAGAATAGTGTGAAGATCAAACTGTCAGTATGGGTTCAGCTGCTCTGATGTCAAATAGCTGTTAGTCTTTGTTTCTTATCACTGTCCTGCCAAGTCTTCTCTGACTTATTGTACACCTCTACGTTCCTGATTGGACATTTGTATATACACTACACTGTAACATGTGTGCATTCTGGGAAGCTGCATATTTTAAAGTGCCTTGTAAGTCTGATGTTGGCACGGAAAAAAAGAACTATCCAGAGACAGCACGAGGTTCTGAAATGGACCAAACAACCTGACACTGACACCGCCTGCTGAAACGGACCAAACAGAGTTCAAATAGATATTTTCACTACATTGTGACCAATACACTGAACGCTGACCACATACAGGTTGTAGAAGTAATCAGGACAGAAACACATTAACTATACCAAAGAGAGATTATAGAGATGCTACGCTGTAATTACGAGATAGAAGGATCTCATAAATGCAACATCTGTATAGTGATTATAACATCTGTATCTCGTACTAATTGGTTAAAAATACAACATATGGAAGTCATGATTACAATGCATCCTGTCTACAATGCACTGCTATAAATGAGGGAGGCTGCAGGTGTATTTGAGTCAGCTGGAACAGACGGAGCCGACAAATGATGTCACAGATTTCACTGTTAAAATGTATGGGAGGGGACGCTCAGATGATGGAGTGCAGCATAAACTCGATGTTTCTGACAGTCTGTATGTTTGTCTTTAGACAATCACATTGTTATTGCTTCTATGTTTTTATACTGAATATACACTGAGCTCTGTCAAGTCTTTGTACACGGGAACGTGTTCAGTTTCTTTTAAATGTTAGTTTGTGATTTCTTTTTTTTAGTTTGTGATCTCCTTCGTGTAAAAAAAAAAAACAAACTAAAATTCAATAAATAAATTTCGCTTTTTTACATTGTTTCTTTTTACAGCGTGTCTTCTTGGAAGTGAGTCTCCCCTTTTTGTCTTTGAGCAGTTTGGAGGGATTAAAGGCCGTAGTATGCCTCAAACGACATCACCCGACCACTTCTAAAGGCAGAAGTGCGGTGCACGCTCTCAGGCAGGCAGTCAGGGTCAGCTTGAGAGAGAAGTTGAAACCCTTCCTACATTCTGGCACTAGCACCAGCAGCCTGCTCTCTTTACAGGTTAACGTCCACCTGCCTGTGCTGGATGTGGTTAAGCATTGCTCCGGTGGAGTTGTTATATGCCAGTTTGTTCTGATACAACCTTATTTCCTTTTTTTTAAATCAAAACACTGCATTAGTGCGGGGAGGGGGGAGGGGGGAGGCTGCAGGCCCAGCTAGTGGTGGTTGGTTTTGATTATCACACATCAAACATTTTGTGAGGCCACTGTCCTTTCAGAAGTCGTGCTATTAAAAAGGGACAGCAGCTTCTGATGGCACTACATCAAACACTTGAGTTCAAGTGGACGGTAAAATGAGAGAGGGTTTCTTCTTTTAGATTCTGAAAAGCTTTGAGGAAGCTAATCGCGTGCATACCGCTGCAGTAATTTGTTGTCGCTCTTGAAATGAAGCTTAACTTATTTTCTGAGTTAACAGCCAACTGCCTACAGTTCATATCCTGTTGAGTAAAACAAACCAGAACTTACGGTCTTTTCTTTAGAGTTTATTCAGCAGAGTTGTACATGCATTCCCCTTTAACCTGACCTCCGCCCTGACAATGTATAGGTCCAACATGATTAGAGTACATTCAGATTTTACAGCTATTTAACCAAAGGTAATATTTACTCTGCTTGCCACCTAAATACGCACAATAAGATCCACGATTTCTCTTTGGTCGAACATAACACATCACATTAACACTCGGCCTAGTGAGATAATCTGTCTTCTGCTGTCATACTGTAGATGTACATGTTTACATGACAGTGTACTGTACAGATTAAGGCAAGTCAAGTGATATCAAATGGGATAGAGAGAGGAGAAAGGTGGTTAAAACAACTGAAAGGATGGATGACAGTAGTAAAGATAGACTGAGTAACACTGTGAATGTGTTCAGATGTAGACAGGTTGCTCCTGTGCTGTCAGCAGACGGTACATGGCTGCAGGCATCGTCTTCATGTGGATCTGGAGCAGAAAGAAAACAAGCAAACATTATACTGATGAGTTAGTTATTTTTAGAACATTTCACATGCTCAAGCTTAAAATGTAATGTCATGAAATCCAAAGGGCTCCTTAATCTGCTCCTTACGTTTTTTTGTATAACAATTTTTAATATTAAATACGGTATTAAAGTAACGTCAAAAACCAGGTCTGGAGCCAGCACAAACAAATAAAAGCTGGTCACTAGGGAGAATTAACTTTACTGTAAAAGGCTTTTTTTTAAAGAAATACTGTTTTCAGGCGTTTTTGTTTGAACTTTGCTGTTCTTTCAATCTCTATCAAACATTGTCAATAAAACTAAAAGCTCATCAGGAAAGGGAGGAATTTGTGCAGGGTTTTACCGACAATATATTGAAAAAAGTAAAAGTAGAATTTACTTTCCTGCAGACAAACAACAAATATTTGAGTTTTTGATTTCCCTGCAGAGCTCCTCCTACCTCTCCCATGGCATTAGACAGAATCTGAACGATCTTCTCGTGAGGCGTCGCCACGACACTCTGGCTGTTGATCTCGATGATGCGGTGGCCGACGCGGACGCCTCCTCTCTCAGCGATTCCTCCTCTCATCAGGCTGCAGATCTACACACACACACACACACAACTCAAACACACAGTAAAGACAGCGGTAGCAGCTACCAGTGACTCTGAGACTAAACATGTAAAAACTGTAAATGTGTCCTTGGACACTGTCCTAACAATCCCTGCTCCATGTCTGTTGCTAAGAAACTGCCACTGTTAACAAAATAAAAGCTCTTCTTCAGTCATATAAAAAGAGGATAGCAACACAGTTCAGCCACATCCTCTGTGTGTGTGTGTGGGTGTGTGTGTGTGTCAGTCCCCATACTCACGATGCCGTTCTGCACACTGAAGCCCAGCTGGTATCTGAGGTCTGGCCTGCGGATGAGCACCATGGTGACTGGAGGACACCTGACGATGTTCATCTTGATTCTGGACTGAGACTTGAGACCCTGAGGGAAGACAAGAGTCTGGTTAGCAACAGGAGACATTTAACCACCTTCAACAGAGGTTTTTCACATTAAAGTTCATTTTTAAACATTTTGTAAGGTCTAAACTGAGGTGAGGGCAGCAGCGTACCTTGATGATGCTCTGGCAGGTGCTGAGCGGTAAACCCACCAGACTCGTCCCGTTTATGGTCATGATCTGGTCTCCGATGTTGAGTCGACCAGACTTCTCGGCCGGACCAGCGTGCATCATGCTGGCGATGATGACGGTGGGGAGGATGGAGCCCCAGCCCGACTCCACTATCACCACCCCCAGGATCTCGCCCTTCTGCTTCTCGATGTAAACCTGCGAGGAAACATGCAGAGCTCATATTTGCACAGCTTTTCAAAGACAGGATGAGCTCTCCAAGCGTCTCCACAACAGTCTTCATTTTTAACTTTTTTTAACAGACTGTATCAATTTGAACTCTTTAAACCTCTCCCAGTGAAATGATGCAGTCATCCGAACGACATGAACGAGTGACGTTGCTCCCACTTTGAGATTCTCGCGGCCAACTGCACGATTCTGAAAAATGCGAGATGACAGCAGGCGTTCGGAGCAGCGGGAGGAGGGTCTGCGGTCAGACCAGGTTGAGCGTCTCAAATTCACCTTCATGCTGGGGTTAGTAACTTTTTTTTTCCTTAACTGCATGACATTTTTCAGGAAAACTGTCACACAGCTGTGACCCTGAAACCAGCTGCTCATTTGAACCACCGGAAGGCAAACTAACAGAGCAGGCTGAGCAGAAAAATAATTTCACTGGCTCATTTGTGTTCAAACATTAATATGACCTGAACTGAACTGAAGGGCTGTGCTGTTCTACCAAAGTTGCAAAATTCCTTCAACCCATAAAGGTCAATCAAAGTGGAATATATAAATATATATAAATTCCAGCAGAAGTTGATTTCTTTGAGGGTAAAAATAGATTCAAGCACAAGAGGTGAATGAGAAAACTCCTGTGACTGTGCTGCCACCTGCTGGCTCACTTACGTCTCTGCAGTTCTCTGACTTGGAGAAGTGGATGAGGTCGTCGTTGTACATGTCCTGAGTGTTGAGCAGGTCGCTGTACTCCCGCTGGCTCAGGTCCTCGGGGTCGATGCCGTTGGCCCTGAGAAACTCCTGGTAGGCGACGCTGAACGACTGACCGATAGACTGAGCGATCAACTGGGCCTGAGAGAGAGAGAGAGAGAGAGAGAGAGAGAGAGAAAAAAACAGGGCTTGTGAATGACGGGAACTTTTATAGTCCCTTTGGCAAATTTTGTCTGCACAGACCTCATGTTTAAAAGTCTTGTTTACATCCCGCTAAGACACACACACACACACACATACACATACACACACACACACACACACACACACACTAGTACAATACTTGTGAGGACCCTTACAGACTTGATGCATTGCTTACTTGTACTCAACTTACCTTACTGTAACTTAATCCTAACCTTAAATTTAAAATCAATCTTAAAGGCTGTGAAAACATGTTATCAATCAGCTTCTTGCTAAACTAAATTCTGTCTGTCTGTACCTGTAGGTTTAGTATTGACTTCTTTTAACACTTAGATAGATAGATAGATAGATAGATACTTTATTCATCCCCAAGGGGAAATTCACACTTTGCTTGCTTTCGTGGCACCAATTTTGCCACAGTTTTCCTCGCACCATAAAATGATGTCCAAATTTTCTTTTGGCAATGGGCCGTGTTCCCAGATCTCAGCAACGAACTGGGTTATTATTACCGATAGGAACGATAACAAACCTACAACAATAAGACATATATCCACACCAGAATTATCCTTTAAACTGCAGTTCTTCTAATGGCCACATGCTGCTCCAGGTACACTGTATTGAAATCTACTAAAAAAAGTCTCAAATTCTCTCTGAGAACAGAGTCAGTAGTACATTTCCCAGTTTCTAATGCACATCTTAGTGGCAGATATTGGGGGATAATTTGGGAAATACACTTGTTTGCTTTCTTTTCAGCACTTAACAGAAATGTTTAGCCTAGCTCAGCACAAACACTGGAAGTGGGTGGAAACATAACTGAAGGTCAAAGATGCCTTCTCACAACTCCAAAGCTGTCACATTTACAAGTTCTTAAATTTCAACATGTTAAAATTTAAAATGGTGACTTTTATGACTTCATTTTTTTACGAACCAATAACAGCTGTGCTCAGTGATAGCCTGTATCTTCACTTTTCACTCACTTCCCTCTAATTCTAAACAATATCCATGTGATATAAGGGATTCTTGGATGTGTAGGTGACTAGTTAACTAGCTATGAGTGGTGGGAGGTGTATTTCCCCTGCTTTCAGCGTTTGTGCAAAGCTAGTTTGAACTTGTCCTGGACCGACCTCTGTACTGAACACTCAGCTCCAGCTCCCAGCAAGACAACAAGTGCTCACTTCCAACTTAATGAGTGTTGCTTTCAATAATGTCATAGTCAGCAAGGGTGGTTTCGGTTAGCTTTCCTTGTTCCAGTTACTGCAAAGGCAGTGGCGAGCAGTAAACGCAAACACAAGCTTCCCAGCAGTATGATTTATAGGCTAATAGATAAAAATAAAACATATTAATAATCAATAACTCACATCCTCGGACTCGAAGACGTGGCAGATCATCCTGTACAGTCGCCTGTCGTCGTGGGTCATGGTGGTCTGCTCAGCTGTGTGGTCCAGGTTTTCCTGTGCGCTGCGGGAACGCACCATCTTCCCCCGGGCCATCAGCACCACCATGTTACCGATGTCAGCGATGTAGGAGATCGTCCTCAGTGGCAGGTCCATTAAAGACTCCTGGTGATCCAAACACGACAGGAGTTACTCTTGATTAAATCAGATTTTGCTGTGGGTCACTGCTATGACATTAAATCTGCTAAATAGAGACATTTTTTACTGAGGTTTGGTGAAGAAATCTAACCTGTCATCTCTCTTTGTGTAAAGACATTCTCCGTCCAGTACTGAAGGATTTAAGTTATTTACTGATCAGTAAGGTATGCATATTATCATTGTGATACCTGAGTGTCTGCATTGAGGACTTTGATCCTCTGTGTGGACATGAACAGATCAACCTCAGCAGTGGACGGAGCCTCCCCGTCGGGGCTCTGCACGGCCGGAGAGAAAACAAGAAAAGAAGTGAACAGAAGAAGCAACAGGTTGACGGACAGCAGCGAAGGAGAGCAATGCTGGCGTCACGACTGTCAAGAGCCATCAAATCGAACGACCGCAAATAACATTTTAATGAAAGCGAAACACAGATGTCTCGTGCAATCTGCATGCGACACAAAATAACGATCCTGATGGAGCTAACATTAGCATCTGAGCTCAAATATCTGTACACAGTCATTTTTAACATGAGACTTGTTCAATCACAAAACAAACGTACCTTTTTCCTGTTTTTCGCCTGCTTCTGAGCAGCCTGTAGTGATCAGAAAGCAGAATAGAGACTGAGAAAGAGACAAAGAAAGACAACAGTACAAGAAAATACCTTCTCGGGGGGGGTGATCGCCTCATTCACTGTAGACTGTCTTTATTCCAAATGCCAAATTAGGGGACAAAAGGACCTTAAAGGTGTGTGTGTCTGTGTCTGTGTCTGTATGTGTGTGTGTGTGTGTGTGGGGGAGGACAGTGATGTTACTGTCTATCACATCTGACAACAGCAGGCTGCCAGAGGCCTTTGCAGCAAACATTATCAAAAGTTTCCTCTTCATCAATGTGACACAAACGACCCCGAAGAAAGACAAGCGACCTCATGTGTTTCTGGCAGACGCCTCATCACAGCTCTGGGTCTGTGTTTCCAAATGTTGGGCTTGTGCTGCCGTTTTGCTCTCTCAACTGTATCTGTGTAGTTGGTAGGTGTAGTAATGCCCTTTCTACAGCAGACTTACTAATAATATTACAACTAGTTGACTAATGAATTTGTTGATGAACAGAAAAATCCATAACTATTTTGATAATTGATTATTCGTCAAAGTAATTTTTCAAGCAAAATCTTCATTTTCTGATTATCTGTGGGGTTTTAAACGGACAAAATAATAATAAAAATGAGTATTTATGCTCAGCCAAAGATAGTTTCTTTAAGACAGAAGCATCACTTCTGACTTCATGTTGATGTCTGAACAGGTAAGAGCGGACTGTGTCTTCCTACAGTTCAGCAGGGTGGTGAGTCTTTTCCTAAATAAATGACCTCACTAATTGTTATTTTCACACAGACAGTCAGCAGCTAGCTCTGTAGTTGTCGAGTGTTAATGATGGACAGCAGGCGGGTAGTGAACAGCAATAGAATCTTCTAGTTAAACTGCAATGAGATGAGTCTGTGGATATAACTGATACAAACTTGTTTAACACTATTGTAGACCAACACACCGGCCTCAAGTTAGGGAATAATCACAATTTAATAGGAATAATTGCATTTGGATATTTTCCACAAATCATTCAGCCCTAAATATAAGAAGAAAAAATAAACAGGTTTGTCGATGCCAGCTTCACCCAGAAACAATAACAATTAGCTGTTTAGATGCGTAGAGATTGTACCGTTAAACCTCTATTAATGTGAACTGGAGCTTATGGTGATATGGGATGATTAATGCAGTGAATTTATGTCAACAGTGCTTATTAGTATTTATTTACTGTGGCCAGGAGAATGTTATTTTGTGGATTCTGTCCCGGAGCAAACATGTCAGATCTTCTCAATTCAACCTCGCCGCTCGCAGACTCTTTAGGCTATACGTCATCATCATCACAAGCTCGAGTCTGACTCCTGACCTGTGGTGGACGTCACCGTATATCACTCTGTTAAGAGCTGTCATGTCACCTCCAGTATTTCATTTCATTTTATATTTGGCAGACATCTCGTATAATAATCAGCGTCCGTCTTTCTATGCCGTCCTGGACTGTCCCGCTTGTGAGGCTGAAGCTGCAGAGCTCAGTGTCCTCCTTCAGGAAAGATATTTTTACACACAGATTTTTATGTAATTTGTTTTTTACCTATTGTATTCAGTATTTTCCATTATATTGCGGTTTTATGTCTGCATCTTTGTCAGTTTGTGAGCATCAGCTTCTGCAGTATTTGGACATCCAAGATATATTTTATTAAAATGTACATGCCTATATGAGTCCTACGAGGACGAGGACTCTCATATTTATGAATCTCAAGAATATTTGTGTTTATCTGGCCTTTATTACTATGTTGTTAGTAGTTAGTATTATTGTTATTATTTACTATTATGTTATACTGTTGGAAAAAAAAACACTACATAAGCAAGTAAAATGATCATATTATGTTTTATATGTATTCTGTATTAGAAATACTCACATGCACTAAATACATTAGATCAATTATTAATCTGATAAAATACAACAAAGTATACTCCTGAATCTATTCCATCAGATTGGTATTGACCCCGATACCGACACTATTAAACTCATCAGCCAGATGTGATGGATAAACATTAGATATAGTTTTCTGGTCTGTTCTTTTTTTCATTTGCTGAGGTGAGCTCACACTGATGCATAAAACCACTGCTGATACTTCATCATTGTCACTTCCTGCTTCACATACTTCACAATAAAAGGACTGTACTATTACGGAAGCGGTACTGCTGAAGCCTGAAATGTTGAAAAAGTTCACTTTAGTTCTAAACAACAACAACAACAAAAAACAAAGTTATTACACCACAAAACGTTTTTTTAGCAGGTTGGTTTTGCTTTGTAAGAGAACAGACTCTGTGCTGTTTGTCAGGTCTGTCTGTACATAACACCAGTAACTGTGTGTGTTATATCTTGACAAGCTGAATGAGGTTGATGCTTTGTAATGACAAAATTTCATCAACCTTCTAAATAATATAATTAAAATTGGCACAAGCCTAAAAAGGATGTTGGTGAATGAATGTCTCCACTAGTTAAGAACGGCTGAGTAGTTACAGCGACCTGTTAATTTAACTTAAAAAAGAATGGAGGATTACAGATTTTATTCCTCTGTAGCAGCCACTACCTTGAGTCGGATCAGTACATCCCTACAAGTGAGATGCCAGCTCACTTAGCCTGTCAGACAGCGAGCCTCCACTCTGTCTTTTCCATTCTGAAAATGTAAAATGACTTATGTATCTCCCTCATCATTATACAGTCTCTAACCTTCTCCCTCCCTGTAGGTTTCTCAGACCTTAACGGAGGCGATGTCCTGGAACTGTCAGTCAACCATCCAGTGAGCAGAGTCCTCTTCCCGCCTCTGACTTTCTTCGCTCGATCTCCGAAATGGCAACGTCTTACTGCTCATCTCTCCCACAGTTCTATGTTTGAATGCCACGCTGTCACTGGAAGCCATCTTTCCCACTCACTGCCTGACACCACCTGCCCTCAAGTGACTGCAGCTACATTCACACAGGGAGCACAGATCTGTTTCTTGGTGTATCCACTATTATGACTGGATATTTCTTCTCATGTATCCAGCAAAAACAACCCACATGAAATCATATACTGCTATATTTAGTTCAGTCACTGCGATCCAAGTGTTTGACTTCATGAACCGCGACTGGAGCAGAAAACAGGGCTTACAGTCTCCGGGGCTTCGCAGCCTTGATCAAGAGTTTATGTAACATCCAGTGGAGCTGAGGAGAGGAGCCTGTGTGACTGTGGATCAGGAGCAGTGATCTGTGGATGATGCATTGTGCACAACCCAGGGACTTTTCGCCCGCTGGCTGTATTGCCGGCTGAGGGTTTCTGACTTTAAAAGACTCAGATATGAAGCAAACCTCAGTTACATCACAGACGACCAAGTGTGTTAGATAATGTATCTCCTAACCAAGGAGGTATGGATTTGATGACTGTTGTAAGCACTATTATTAAAAATGTAAACCATGAATATATAGTTTATCAAATTTTATGTTTTTTTATGGCTATCCCATCTTATGGGGATATTCTAATGTCTATTGCATCATTTCAGACACATTTATACCATTCAGCCAGTATTTATGGGGCTGGCATAAGAAATTCAGACATATTCAATTATATTTCTATGCTAAGATATATAGGTATACAGATCAACATTTAACCTTTGAATTAGAGTTAGTTAAATATAGTCAACAGAGGCAGCGATTGTACCTATCAAATTAAAAACTAAAATAGGGTATTTTCTAATGAGGCAAGCTCTTGAAAATACCCAATCACTTCCTATTATATACTGCACTATATTTTTTTATCATGTAGGGAATATGTGAACAAGGGAGTAATCTCAGACACCCTCTATTATAAGAATAAACTCAACACTCACTCGTACTCTGTTCATGGCTTCCTGGGCCTGCTGCATTCGGGCGCTCTTTGTGGGTGTCCTTTCTGACAGCAGGTGGGTGCAGCCCAGGTAGGTGGCTGCAAAGATGATGCCATCAATAAGGTCTTCAGGGTCACATGGTCCCGGGACTGCATGAACCAAATGCGCTAATTAGGCACATGAACACACATGCATACATCTGCAAGCGCACAGACTTACTACATACAGATTTAAAAGTGAAGATATGGCAATGATCTGGTAAAATTACACCCACCATCTACAATATCAGTAAATTTAAATATGAAAACACAGCCTTGAATATAAAATAAAGGAAACTAAACAGATTGTAAAATGTCATATGTTCAAGTATTTATCTTCATGTAGACAGATGAGCAGGACGCAGATGGAACTGAGTTTGATATGACTTTCATATGTAAGTCCACTCACCGTCCACAAATGTTGGAAACTGAGGAAGAGATCTGCGAATCTGAGAAGGCACAAAAGGGAAAAACTACATCAACATCCTTATTTCTATTCACATACTGCAGGTCTCCTTATTTAAATTCTGCAAGACTTTTACTGCTGTCACCCACTTAGCTGCTGGCAGATAAACCTTGTAAAAGATGCCAGGCTCCCTTTATCATCCATGTTGCCATGGATTCAGTGAGTTACGCTGCAGTCTGATACTTGAGACCAGTTTTTTTTAGTTATTTTGACTAATTGCCAACATTAAAAGTATGACGAATAAGCTATTAGAGATTCCTCTTTGCAATGTAGCCATGGATGTGCAGACGACTGTCACTTGGCAATATAATATTCATAAAAATAAAAATAAAAAATGTTTGACACCACATCAGATTTATTTTTTTTACTTAAAACCAAACTGCAAAAGACACCATATCTTTGGCATTGTGAAACCGTATCTGTCTTATTACTGAGACCCCTTCTTCCTCATATGGGAAAATTATTCTACATGTTTTGTGTAAATGAGTGACTTGAGTGGACTGGGGCTAGTTTACATCTCAATTTTACAATTCAAATGTAAATTCAAAATAATCAATTTAACTGTGACTGGATTGTTTGGATACCAAAGAAAACGTAAAAAAAAAAATGACTCTCTAGAAAGTTCTGGAGTTATAAGGAGCAGCTTTTTTTCTATATTTTATGGATGTTTATTTGTGAACTCTGACCTCCTGGACAGACGGCGGCTGTGGAGGCGTCAGTGGCTGAACTTGTGGACGAGGCTGCTGAGCTGGAGGCTGCTGATGCTGTTGTTGATGTTGAATCTGTTGCTGATGTTGACGTTGTTGATGCTGATTAGGCGGCACGTGTGCATACGGTTGTGGCTTTGTGTATGTCTGAGGCGGCCTCGTGTTGTCCCTCGGCTGTGGATGGTGGCCTTGGTGGTGGTGATGGTTGTGTTGGGGCTGCGGTTGGTGATAATGCTGAGGAGGAAACGCTCTGGCTGACTCAACTCTCAGCGGACTAACCGGTTCCCGAGCTGGAACTGAAGCGTAGCGGGACGGAGACTCAGAAACTGACTGCGAGGGGGAGTGAGGAGACAACTGAGAGAAAAAAGAGAAAGAAAAAAATAATAATTGTAGTATTATTTTAAGTATGTAAAGAATTCTTAAAATAAATCATAATACAAAAAAAAAAAAAAATCACTCCTTTGAAACTGCAGTGCATCTATAGCAAATCACCTTATTCCAACAATACATGATTTAGGATTTGGGCGTTAGTCCAAGTAACAGAAAATGAAATTAGAGCCAGTGATGTAAATCTTCAGTCTGCTTGCGTCCAGAAAGTAATAAAATCTAATTTAATTATTGCAACACTGCAGACATCGGCAATGTCAATCATCAGTACAGCCTTAAAGGTATAGTTCAACATTTTGGGACAGAAACAGAAATAGCACCAGGAGTCATTTAAAGAAATACCTCTAAAATATAACCACCTAAGTCATTTTATAGCTTTGGTTCATGTTCATGTGTCAAACAAATAAAGACAGCTTTAGAGTTGTTTGTATGCGTATTTTTTTTAATTTAGACAACTGACAGTATTTCATTTGTGGACAGAGCTTCTGGATCTGTGAAGTAAACGTGCGTTCTCTTTACAGGCCAGCGGGGACAGCTCCATTAACTGCAAACTAAAAGTCTGATAGTATTGAGCCTTATGGAGAAATGACTCTACTTCTCACTTGATTTATTAGTCTTATATATTATTATATATTATTGTAAGTCTTCTTCCATATATTATGATGTTCATTTAGTAAATTATGGTCCCATTTAGAGTAAAACAGACGATAAAACAGGGTATGCTTTAGGGCGTGGTTACCTTGTGACTGACAAGTCATTCTCAGTGAGTCCGTCCAGCTCAACACATGAATATCAGATCAAACAGTTTGGGATATATATTTTTCAGTAAAAACAAAACAGTAAGCATTAATGATGAGTGAAGTCATACTTACATGGTCAGCTGTAGTCTGCGGAGGGTAAACGTCCTCTGTGGGGCTGACCTCCTGCCTCATCACCCAAATCGGCTCCACAGGCTTGTCAGGTGTGTAGGGGGAGCGCACTGTCTTAGTCTTTACCTCCTCAATTGCCTCCCTAATGTCTTTAATGGCCAGGCTGATGGCGTCTCCTGAGCCCCTGGAGCCTTCCTCCCCTGGGGGGGCCACAGTGTTGCGCTCCTCCTGGGCCTCGCCTGAGCTGCTCTGCGTAGACGAAGGGCTCTTGGCCTGGGTTTCTGCTTGTCTAGGTGCCTGCCTGCAACTTTTGGGAACGGGGCTTTGATCGGCGCTGTCCCCCTCACCGTCGGACTGTCCGTCGTAGTGGTGCAGCCGGCAGCCAACTGAGCGGTCCAGAGGGGAGTGATGGGAACCGCGGTCTCTACCCTGCCTTGTGGAATAATGGGAACCCTTGGTGGGGGAGGACAGAGCCCCTTTTTGTACATTCTCCTGTCTATGGCTGCTAAAGGGCTCTTGGTGGGACTCCTGCTGGGCCTCATTAGGCTCAGTCCTCCAACCAGATTGCCTGCGAGGTTCTCTGTGTAACTCGGGGTAGGAGGTCTTAAGGGGCTCAGGAAAAGAGTTAGGATGGGATTTTGGCTCTGAGTACGACTCGTAAACAGGCTCAGGGTAGGATTTTTGGTGGGACTCTGAATAAAAGTCTGCATAGGTTTTTGGATAAGATTCTGAGCTGGAAGTGAAGTGAGACAGCGAGCACGATTCAGAGCAATCGTCATCGTCATCGTCATCTTCTTCTTCAGGTAGTAGGTCGGTGTCAGGCAGAGGGCTCAAACTGGTGTCCTCACTGAAGTGGTCAAGCTGGGGGAAGGGTGGAACGTCTGGGGATGAAGGAGGAGTTGGAGACTGGAGGGGCGGTGGGCTGTGGAGAGGTCCGTCCATACTGAGCGAGGCGGCGCTCTCCGTGTCGGAGCAGAGATCAGTGATTTCACTTCCCTGAGCTGCAATGTCCTCCGCTACGTCATCCATCACTTCTTCCTGATCCTCTTCCACCCTCTCCACACGGTCCTCAGCTTCGTCATCCACTGTCTGCATGTCGTCATGGCAATCTCCATCATCCTCTGCCTGTTCTTGTTCTTCGTCCTTCTTCTTAACTTCCTCAGGTTCCTCTTCACACTCCCCTTTACACTCCTGGAGATCTTCCTCCGCCTCAGCAGGAGGACTGTGTCGAGGGTGCTGTTGCATGCTATGGGTTGCAGGACCAGGTGAGAGGTGGGTGGGGGTGACAACAGCAACGGGGGTTTGGTGAGGAGGTCCCCTGTCCTGCGATTGGTCCATTACAGGATCATCTGACAAGCGTTGCTGTACCTGCACTTCTGCCGGACCCTTTCTCTCATCTGCACCAGGCTCAGAGTCCTTCATCTCTCCGATTGGTTGTCTCTGTCTGTGACCTCTGAGCCTGGGGTTAGGGTCGCCATGACGGCGGTAACGGGCCACAGCAGGGCGGGGTTGCTGGATGGGACGAGGCTCAGTGTCTCGACTCTCTTCTCCATCCGGCTTGGAAGGAGCCACCGCAGGGACCAGACCAGGACTCTGAGCCTGGCTTTGGCCCTGCCCCTGTCCTTGCCCTGACGGAGGCCGCCGGCGATGCCGAGGGGGTCCGCGACCGGTGGGTGGGTGGTGGTGGTGGTGGTGGTGAGGAGGGTGATGGTGATGATGATGATGGGGATTCGGTTCTCCATCCTGGTTGAGCATCTGACATGGCCTCCAGGATCGACGTACTGGAGGCTCCCCGGGTGTCGTCCCGTTGGGCTGCCTGCTCCTCGGAGGCACCTTGTGCTCCTCGCCTGCTTCCCCGGATGCCTCTCCCTGATACTTGTGGCTCATGGCTGGGGCGTGATCCGACTCCAATTTTCAGAACATGCTCCTCTTGTCTTCAAGAAAATCCTGCTCATAGACGGAGACAGGATATAAACATGAAAAGTCAAATTACACACACAAAAGAGGTCCAAGGAAAGGTTTAGCCTCACATGTCAAACAGACACCTTATTAGGACTGGATATTGAACACCAACACTTCCTGAATACACACTAAAATGTTTCCATACAAATCAGTATCAAAAGTGGCATTGAATTCTTGCCTCTAGGATTGGCTCCAGCTGTCCTCAAGGATAAGTGGGTATAGCTAATGGATGGACTGACTGAATAACTGCAATCAATATCTTAAATATCCATCTCTCTGGCAGCAGTAAAATACACACATTTAGTCTACATTAACAATGCCACTGACTTTAACTTAGATTATTTGCAACTTTGCATTTCCTTCAGTTTACAGTATCAGCCCGGGGACTCCCTGTCTCTATATTGCTAATAGCAGAAACCTAAATCCTCTGGGATTCATCAGGGTGTGCAGTGCACTTTAATCTGCACCACATTCATCCGTCCACCAGCAGCTGGCAGATGGCACAGGATGGGAAGATAGAAAAGGAGGACGAGGAGGAGGAGGAGGCAGGGCAGGAGGACAAGGAGGGACATCTCTCTGGTATCAGATAAGACCCGACAGAGAGAGCTGAATAGGGCAGCGATCTGAATAATAAATGCCCTCTGTGAGTGAGAAGCCCAGTTTTGATATTTATTTAATATGACAAGGCTATCAGAGTATCCATTAGTTATCTCTTATCGCAGGCTTCGACGTGTCTGAGGTCAATGAGCTGAGAAAGGACACCACAATATAATCCTACTACAATTTAAGGAATAATAAACTGGTTCCAGAAAAGTATAGTATAGAAAAATATACAGTCTGATTTAAAGAAAAAAAAAGAAGGATGAAGCTTGTTTATGCCTACATGAATGCTTAAAAGCATTTCTCATTATTGCTACTCCATATGTTTCACTGAGGCTGCTTTCATAAGTTATTTATCTGACCGTAATGATCAGAAGAATATATAAATGTCTGGCTGTATGCATGAGATGTAAAATCTAACAAAAAAGGGAAATCAAACTGAGGACATGAGTCTTTTGTTATTTTTTGAAAAACTTACTTAAATCATTCGAGGAATCTGCATATGTTCGTTAATACAACTTCAGGCATAAAAAGATATTTCTCATAAAGGGTGTTTCCCCACATTTATAAGACAATAGTGCAAAGGAAAATGTACTTATTTGTTTAGCGATATTACTTAAAGATGTTTTCTTCTTTTTTTGGTGAGGAAATCTTGAAAAGACAACTAAGAAAATTGGATTAAAGGACCGGTGTGTAGGATTAGGCGGCATCTAGCAGTGTAATTGCAGCTTGCAACTCCATCACTTCACTATCCCCAACCAAGCGCGAAGGAGGAGCTACGGTGGCCGCGAAACACAGGTATCTAGACCTAGTGTTTGGTTTGTCCTTTCTGGGCTACTGTAGAAACATGGCGGACTCCATGGAAGGCAACCCAAAGCGTCTGTAGATATAGACGGCTCATTCTAAGGTAACAAAAACAACCATTCTCATATTCAGGTGATTATACAATTTTATTTCTGCAAATAGAGCCTCCTAAATGTTACACACTGGACCTTTAAGTATGCCAGATTATTCTGAATCTTAATTATTGCTTTTATCTTAATAGGTCCATTTACAAGTTATTTCATCCATCGTATGCGTGAGAGTGGATTTCTCGTAAGATTTGTAAATTTATGATAAGCTCACTCCCAACTGTGAAGTACAGCAGCTCCTGTTCAACATTCATATTCATGTTTCACAATACATTAAGAGGCAGTGCACATATACACATTCTAGACTTAAAAATCAAACACATGGACAGACACGGAGGGCAAGGGTTAATGTTGATCCTGTAATCTGAGCACAAACCACAACTGCTGGCGAGGGAACATAAAGGGACGCAGCAGGAGTGAGGGCGGACTCCTAGGGTGGCTAATGTCCCTCTCTGCCTGGACTTTAGGACTGGACAGTGCTGGCTGGGTGACTCAGAGTGTGTGTGTGTGTGTGTGTGTGTGGGGGGGGGTCAGAGAGGAAGGGTTGCCCGGGTCACAGATGGCCCTGGCAGCACGGCAGTGAAACGTACACAGGCCTGCAGAGCTGTGAGCCGAGCACTACACTTCCATCTGTCAGGCCACAGTGAAAGCTGCAGGGTGGGGGATTTACTAGCCCATTAACTTGCTGATCTTATGCTGACGGACACAAGCACACACTGACAACAACACACGTGTGCTATACGAACTTGCAAGGACCTTCACTGATTACATCAATTCACTAGTCTTTAACTTCCTCCACTACATGCCTAAAGCTTGGGCTGAATGATGATGAATAGCAAATTACACAACATTTTTGACTGAATCGCGGCTGTTGAATTATGACTATTTCCATCATTGATGTACCTGTTAACAGATAAATCATTTATTCTATAAAATGCCCGATGACATTTTGGTGATGAGTAGACTACAAGGGCTTCTAGAAGGTATTTACACAAAAATGATTACACAATTTCTAATGACCAAGGGCATTCACCCTTCATTTCACTCACCCTCAGCAATCAATTACGCTTAGAAAAACGTTTTATCGATCTATGCTCTTCAAAGCCACCAGACTCCTTTGACAAAAACAGTCATTGTACCTTGCAGAACACGGGAGTCCACTGCTGCCTCGATTGGTTAGTTTGTTTGTGTCATTGTGTAACTTTGGTGTTTTAACACATTAGTATGGATCTGAACCGAGATGAGTTGTTTCAGATCGAGGCAGTGGTAGACTAGCAGCCCCAGTGTTCTGCAAGGTAAAGTTGCTGTTTTTGTCAATGGAATCTGGCTGCTTTAGAGAGAGAAATATAACCAGCTTCAGTATGAGGCTCTCTGTCAGCTAGGTAAAGCAATGAAAATATTCTAAATATAGCGTGCACTTAAATTGATCGCTCATTTCTGTGCTGGTACTCCTGTCTGCTTCTCCAAACTGGGAGCGTGCCGACTGCCATCTTCTGTAGTGTAATAGTGTAATACACTCCAGAGCCAGTGTATTACACACTGACTATGGCGTCTCTGTCAGTGTAATACACTGGCTATGGATAAGTAACTCATACAACCCCACTTTAAAAACCCAAACTTCCCTTTTTAAGCCATAATTTTCATACTCACAAATATTAAATAAATTTAACAGACACTGGGTGGTGCAGTGATCAGAAAAAGGCAACAGTAAAAAGGTACATCCAATCATTTAAATGCTTGCCACACATCACACATTTAATCCCGAGTTTAAACTTTTCCCTAAACCCAGATCCTAATATTGCATTTTATTTAAATTAGGCCTAACTATGTCCCAAAACCCTGCTGAAACAGTTCACTGGTTGATTACTCGATAAGTCAATCAGCAGAAAATTAAACAACAAATCTGATAAGTGATTTACATATCTAAAGCTAAAATGGCAAAGATTACCTCCCCCAGCTTTTCAATTGTGAGGATTTGCTGTTTTTCTTCAAACTGTTTAAGAGTAAATGGATCTTTGGGTTTTGGACTGTTGGTCAATTGAAGACACCATTGTGGACTATATATTTCTCTTTTCTGACATTCAAGATAAATGATTCATCAAAAAAATGACTGGCAGATTGGCTGATAATGAAAATAATCATTAGATGCAACTGTCCTCACTTTGAAACGATTCTCCTTATCTTTCTATTCTTGAGAGCATGATTCATCCTCTCCCCTCCTCTCTCCCTCTCTCACACGTACACACACACACCACACAGTGACAGACACGCTCACTCAGCAAACATATGGTCCATGTTGGGATACATCAATAGTCATATTACTAACATTGTGTTTACATGTAGTCTACGAAATTGCTCCACAGGGAGAAGACACATTCATGACTAATCCACGAACAAGTGCCAAACTGGCAAGTGCTTTTATTTTGAAGGCTTCTTAAATCCCCTCCCTTGGCCTTGAACGGTTTTATTATGTTAAAAGCCTTCCTTTTGAGATTGCCACTCATTATCAATTGGTGATTAGTCCTGCACTCAATCTCTTTGAAAATGCGCTTATATGGTACAATTCATAAATGATCACGGTGTTATTCTGGATACGTACATCCTGCTCTTTCACTGTACCCCATTGCCTGACATCCACTTGGGAATAAAGTGCAGCAAACTGTCACCTGTCTAAATGCCTCCCTGGTTCCCTCCGGAGGGTCCACATTAAATCTCCTCAGGTGTCGGATCCGCCATCAGCGAGAAAGACCCGAACACATTCCCACTCCGCCTTCCTGCCCCACACTAAACCCGGCTTCCCGGCACCGGCTGCCGGACATGACATTCACTCATTTACCTGCATGTCAGAGGAGGAGAGGCCCGGGTCCGGCTGCTGCAGTACACATCGCCCCTGCTCCCGTTGCCTGCTCGCTTAGCTCGGCTTGGTTTGGCTCGGCTTGTCCCTCCAGACAACTTGCTCGGGATTAAACGCGGAGAGCTCAGCCCCTCCTTCTGCACCGTGACATCAGAGCGGATTAGCGATGCACAAAGCGCCTTTACAAACACTGCTGCTGCTGCTGGTGCTGGTGCTGCAGACACAAACAGGTCCTTACGGCCACGAGTGGAGCCCAGCCTCGTCCCACCTACTCCATCATCAGCAGCTCTGCTCTGCCCGCCTACCGCAGCACCGTCCGCGGTTATATTCCCACAGTCTGCCGGAGGTGTCGCTGTTTATCTGCCTGTGTTATCTTTCTGGTCTGAACGAGATGCTGCTTTATTACTAACACACCTGTAACAGCTGGACAGGTGGGGGTATAAGTAGTATCCTGTTAGCTGTACTGTGTGCCCATTCATTGTTTTCACCATAAACACACAATAAAGTGTTGATAATAAGGTTTTTACATTACTTACCTTTGGCTGTCATCATGTTTAGCCAGCTCTGCTAACGTGAGCGTATCGTTTTCTTCAAAGACAAATGTAAACCAAACTTTAAAACAAAAACACAGCTTGTTTGGCAGCACAGTGTTAAAAACAGCCAGTTTCTTCTCCAACATATTTTAACTGTAATGAGTCCTGATCATCAAAGATGGCAGCTGGAAGTGATATTTCTCTGTTCTTTACTTGACATTGTGTCCCAGTAAAAAATAGAAAATAATATGTAAATAATCAGCATCAGGAATTATTTTAGGTTACTGTGCATTTAGCTTAAATAAATATAAATATATAAATAATATAAAAATAAATATAAAAAATAAATAAACTTTTGATGACATTTTATGTCTTAATTTTTTTATAATATTTACATATTCAGTGTGTTAGTCATTTCTATATATTATAATTATAAAATTGGCCATTTCAGTGCATCTTAGCTCACTGTAACACTTGTTAATGTTATAAGCAACCCCTGTTTCTTTTCTTGTATGACATGTCTGCAGTGAAAAAGGCCTGTGGATGTCTTGGTTCAGTCGTACATGATGCATGTGTTGCAATAATATTTGGGAGAAAAAAGCCTACACACTGCTATCCATACTTGAAATTGTGAAATAATTGAAAATAAGATGAATATAGATAAATGAACCCCTACAACCTACAAGATGAGTAAGGAGTAACAATTCTGGGAAACAATAATCTTTATTGTGCAGCAGGTGGATTTTTCCTTCAGGCTGGATAGAGGAGTCATTGAGAAATCTCCACCTCTCCATTTCCTTGAGTTGTCCAGATATTCACAATCTTCAACTGACCCAAGTTGAATGTTCAGAGTTAGTTTACGTTTAAAGAAAGTGACACATTATTAAACCCACAAATATGCCAAATTTCAAAGTCTTTCATCTCTTGAATGATGTGTAGATGTATGTTTTTGCCCCAGTCCTGTCATTAATTAACACAATAGTCACTGAATATTAATGTTGTAAATGTCTGTCATTATCTAATACACAGGTGGTTTAATCTTCATATGCAGGTTAAAACCGTTTCCGGCACGATAATCCGGGCACATTTCGGTGTCACTCAAGGCCTGGTGGAGCAGATCAACAGGGACTGTGTCTACACATTATTGAGCCCGTGTAACGCATTCTCACCTAAGTCATGTGCGCCCTTCCGCCGGAGCAGCCGTTACCGTGACAACAACATGTGACGGAGGATGGTGATGGTGTGGAGTAGTAACCATGGCATCCAATCTGTTATTGCCATCTTTGCAGCCACACATCTTCGATCCCACACTTTCCGATTGTGGAAAGTACAGGCTGTAAACCTTTGCGTGAGTGTGGAGGTGTGTGTGACACAATTCAAATCCTAAGCCAATCAAAAAGCTCCAAAACATAGAGTGCAACATGCAGAAATAGGTCATCAGAGTGTATGTGAGGTAACGTTATCGCTCTGCTGCTGGCATTAACTCGTGTCACACTATATTTCATGCTCTGAGTCCAATACACTGCTGTTCTATTTCCAGAGAAGACATCAATAATTTGTGGCCTTGTCTGCATACTTGGATGAAGGTATAGGCCTCCTACTGTATGTATTCTGTTGCACGCAGTGAGCACAGCCCAAACCCATTACTGGAATTAACACACATTAATGTTTCATCACAGCCCATAACAGAGCTATCTTTTAGCACGCAGAAAACCCGTGCCCTCAATTCAAACGCACACTGCAGGTTTCATTGTGTTCATGAGAATCCATGTTTACCTGCCCAGATCCTGTGTTTACAGCCTGTCTACAGGTGGCGCTCTCCAGCACGATGGTGTTAATACCAAAGTAACACTTTATTGTCGTTTTTACCTTTATAGGGAAGTTAAACTCAGAGCAATGGTTTATTTTTTTAAGAAAACGCAGTTACACAAATACACACCACCAGTTGGGGGTTAAGGGTCCTGCTTGTGGGCACTTCAGTGGTTACTTTACCCACCCATATTCCTCCTGCTAGTCCAGGAATCAGGGTCACAAGCCTCCTCTAACCTTTAGGACACCATTAACTTTTAAGTTAATCAATTAACATACAATCAGTTAATTCTAAACTAATCATCCATGTGCATTTGTTAAGTATGAATAAGTCTTTATTGATATAATCTTAATAAAACATTAGAGAAAATCATTAACACATCTTTTAAATAATCAATGTATAATTAGTTTCTACATTAACTGAATCCTCTTTCCAACAGCCTTAGTAGCTAATTAAAAACATGTAACATGTTAACACACTAAACTAAGATGGTAAACATGGTCAGCAATATACCAGCTGAAGATCAGCATGGTAACCTTGTTATTGTGTAACAAGTGTGTGTGGTTTGCCATTTGTCTTTTTTTATATATAATGCATTCACATGAAGACCTCACGGTTGACAGTTTGCTTTCGACACTTTGCTGCCATCAGACTGTGACATGTTCTGAACGAGATGATGAGGCCACAAAGGCCAGTAATTGGCTCGAGGGTTACCAAAGGATTCAAAAGGAAGATTTCAAAGGGATAATAATATATCAGACTATTTTCTATGTTATTCAGAATATTACAAATACCAAACTTAATGCTTTTTTATATTAACTTTGTTGTACAAAGTACAATCACAAGGCAGAGCCTGTAATGTAAATGTGAATGTTTGCTCGCCCTGTTTCTCTTGACTAACGAAGACTTGCATTAAGAAATAATATTTCATAATAAGATGAGTTTTACCAATGTATTGTTGTGTATCACAATTTCATTGTTACATTAAATATGTTGAATGTATTTATATGCGCCCATGTTTGAAAAGTGTAACAAAAGTGCCCACTTGGATGCCCCTATGATAGATAAAACATGACCAAGTGCCCTCTAGGTACTAATCCTAACCCTGACTAAGATATTTCACTAAATGCATCCCAATTTTCTGCACACTTGTGCCCTTTTTATTTTTTTTACCCCTGCCCCTCAAATGGGCGGAGTCTGCCACTGCTTATAAGTGATTATTATTATAAACTGTTACTGATGCTCCCAGCAGATGGAGTGAAAGCACAGGATCTGAGACAGGTTTGCCCTACAGAAATAAACATGTTTCCCTTCACAGAGAAATCTCAGTTGCAAATACGACAGTGACAAAAAATAAACTGTTTAAAAGGTCCCTTCCTCCCCTGAGAACAGAGCTGGTCCAGCAGGTTTAAATCAAGAACATTTTCAATAATAGCTATTCTAAGTTTCTTGTTCAGGGTTATTGGGCTGAGGCGGGGGTCTGGGGTGTTCTCAGAGGCAAGGGTGGAGGGCCATAAGGGGTGTAACCTTGCTGAACCCTCTGGCAGTGAATCACATACTGAGGAGAACATGTCATAACTGTGTGATCACGCAATAACAATAACTTCTGCGTACATTGCCCATGACACATTCTGGCAACTTTCAGTTATTTATCTCTAATGTGTTTTCTGCACCAACACACACAACCAATCAAACATATGAGTAATGGACATTTAAAACAACAACAATCAGCTGGAGATGATTCAGATCCTCAGTGTTTCCCGAAGAAAGAAAACTTGCAGGCGGCTTTCTGGAGATAATCAGGGGAGACCTGACCTCCCCATGTGATCTGACTGCTCATGGCACCTCATTGAAACGTTGATAACCAAAGGCAGAGGACTGACCATGTACAAGACAACGGCAGAAAGGGAGACAAAGACAGAGGGGGAGAGTGCAGGTCTGACAGATGGGTCACAAATGTGGATGAGAACGCTCTCTTCTTAAAAAAACAAGAAAGTCCAGTCTCCAGTATCCAGCATGCTACATTCTTTTTTTCTCCAGCTCTTAAATCCATTCCCCTAGGCAATGTGAAGAGTGAAAAAGTCTTATTTTTTGCACTTGGGGATGAATGCAATCAATGAAAAAACAGCCTGGTTCCCAACTTTCAGTCTCATTATTAAAACAGTTAGTCTTCAGACATGGTTCATTTGCATGACATGAAACTGATGGAAACTGCGTGGGAATGTCTGCAGACTTACAGAATTGCCTGTTTTTTTCATCTGAGCATCTAAAAGATGTTCAAGGCTGAAGCCAGGGAAAATATTTTAGATGGTTGCAAAATGTTTTGACTCTCTGCGGGTTTGTAAAACACAGTTTAGATCATTCATGCATTCAGGCCTCTCCTGAAACAGTGAAGCAACATCATACAACTTCAAGATAGGGTCTTAAAGGATTGTTTTTGTCATGAAATTCAGTACAATACATAAAATATGTTAATAATATGCAGTGTGCTGTAACAGCCTGCACTGGTCTGAAAAGGCTTTCCACCACATTTTCGAGCCTGGTTGCAGGGATTTGCCCCCAGTCTGTGTTTCAATTCCTCCCAAAGGTGTTGGAAGGGGTTGAGGTCAGTGCAGAGCTCTGTGCAGACCTGTGAAGACTAGTCAACCTTTTCCACCATAATGGAAAAAAACACTTCCATTAAGAAGCGTTGAAGTGAGAGGGTAAAAAAAAAAAAAAAAAAAAAAAAGACACTGTATGCTGTAATATTTCCCTTCATTGGAACTAAGAGGTCTAGCCAAAATGAAGAAAAAGCACTCCGTCCACATACTTTTGGCCATATTTTGCACCAAAAAGATTTTGAAAATTGAGAGAAAGTCTGTTCCGGAGTTAATTTGGTGCATTTCCAACACGTTCTCAAACCTAAATGACAAAGGGGGTTTATCAGAGCTTTCCGAAACGACTGCCACTTCTATGGTTGAGGGTTGGTTTAGTTCAGGCAGCTAAAACCACTTGGCTACGGTTGAGAGACTGAGAGAAACCATTGTTTACTGTTGGTAGGAGACCATGTTGTGATTGTATAACCTCTATAAACAAATATCTGCATATGAATGCAGAATCTGTAGGCAAGGGAGAGATTTTGGCATCCATTTGTCACCCAAGTAGTATTGGCAAATCACGTCAGGGCTTTGGTTGCATGCAGGTGTGGAGAAAAGAATTATGTAACGATGTAATTTAGCCTTCTTCAAATTGATCTACATTCATTTGCAGATATCTGTTTATATAGATTAGATTTATGTAGATATAGATTAGATTAGTGTCTTTTATTTTTCTTGCACATTTGGAACGGGAGGGTGAGTCGAAGGAGTAGTAATCTGGAACTAAGATAGATGCCACTAAATCCTACACACTGGTCAGTTGGTTGGACCAAAGGATCATGCCATTGTTTTTCTCATGGGGATACTTCCTTCATTTAACAAACAAAAAGTCACTCCTCCTCTCCCCATTACTCTTTCTATTCCATTCTTTTTCTTCCACAACCACTCTCCAATCTCACTTTGTTCTCCCATCCTCACATCTCTCACATCTTTTTCTCACCAGCCATCACTCGTCTCCTTCTTTCCACTACCTTCCCTTTTTACTCTCTCCCCTGCTCCCTCACTGGCCTCCCAGCAGCTCATCACTCACCTTATTCTCCTCCTCCTCTCCCTCTCAGAACTCTCTCTTTCTCCTCCTCCTTCTCCCTGCTCTGTTGTGCAGACACATACATACTTCCCGGCGGAGAGTCTGCAGTGTGCTGCCAGTCTGTGAGCTGGAGAGACACTCAGACGACACACTCAACAGAAATCTTCTGAGACAAACTTTGGTTGTAACTTCTTTTACTTTTTACCACTGTGGACTTTTGCTTTTCTTATTTCCTCTGAGGGTTGATTATTTTCACAGAAAGCTGCGATGCTTCCACTCTACCTTTTGACTTTTGCTGGTGAGTGCATTTTAACGGTCGTGCCAGTGTTGGTGCATGAGGGCATGTTTCTGTTAATGCCAGTTGCTATGATTCATATTTACCATTCCCTCTCTCTTCTCTCTGCTCTCTATGCACAGCCACCATCCAGGCCCACAACCAGCTGTTGCCAGGCTCCTGCAACTTTGAGTCCAACACCTGCGGATACACGTCAGATGCAGACTTTACGAGGTGGACCCTGCACAAAGATGGTACTGGGAGACTTTAAAAGATGCCACAGAGCATCTTCGGTCCTCTAATTCTTAAATTTTCTTTAGAAAAAATTAGTTTAGAGGCTTGTAGTAAGTGTAGCCTTTATTGTGGCTCTCTTACTAGCAGTTACAGGTTTAGCTGTGATGTTGCAGTTGGTGCTGCCACCGAAGCACACTGGTGAAAAGAAACCCATCTGGTCTGCATTGATTCCTGCATCTCCAAACATCTGGAGTGAGTGAAATAACAGATTTAGGCATTCTCGCTGGGTTGGTACTGCAGCTGATACAGATGAGTGCTGTGCACACCCATATCTGAGTTCTATCAGTGTCTATGTATGTAAAGTGATCAAAGCCAGCAGATGATCGCAGATTAGACGATAGATTTGTATGATTGCCCTGTTGTAGAAATAACACAACTGTTGCTAACCTCTCTCACGTTCTCATTTGCTGTATCTGTACTGAGATTTAATACAAATGGAGACTATTTTGTGTAGATCAAAGTCCATGCACAAAGTGTTGAGAAGGGTGTAGCTGCAGATACATCTGGAGACAGATACCTCATGCTGCACTAGCAGCAGGATCCTGTCATATTAACTGTGACATGAAGTGTGGCTTGATTTAAGAGGTGGAGGTCATGTTGATGTTTCAAAGTACTATATTCTTAAACTATGTAGTATTTGACCCGATACACAATCTGATCTACACAAAAACTTTAAATAAATCTAAGCATTTTTCACCTAACACACCTAAACTTGGCTGGCCAGACACTCTAATGAATGATGCACTAAGTATGGAGTGATTGCAGGTGCTGACAGCATAAATTGGCAGCCATTGGTAAGAGCCAGAAGTGTCAGAACATATCTGAAAGTGACATCAGTAAACTTAAACACCTCTAAACTAATACCAATATCTTAACTAGCTTTAACCTTCTACCTAGTGGTAACTAAAGGAGTGGATACAACCTAGTATGAATATGCATCCCTTCTTCTTCTCTTTTACTTCTTTAAACAAACAGTTCAACCTAATATGCTTATTTGCTTTCTTTCTGAGAGTGAGAAGAGAAGATCGATATCAGTCTCTATGCATTTGCTGTGGAGCTTGAGTCAGGAGGCGATTAACCTAGCTTAGCATAAAGACTGTAAGCGGAGGATAAAGCTAGCCAGACTCTCTTTAAATTTCAAAAACAGAAATGTAAAAACTATTTATGGTTTTGAAGGGAGTTACGTGTTGGAATTATTTCTTGTCAAATAACAGCAGGGTGCAGTGAATTTCCGGACACATGGTGTCAAAGAACAGTTGCCAGCAGAAATTGCAGAATACTGCTTTGAAGTGCTGGGCTGATGTCGATCATCTAGAACTTTTTCCAGCGTGTAACTCCTGTACTGATTAAACAAACAAGTTTTGTAGCTGTTGATAGGTATATTTCTGACATTGGACATAGCCAAGCTTGCTGCCTCCCCCTGTTTTCAGTCTTTATGCTAAGCTAGGCTAATATTATCTTAACTTCAGCTCTGTAACCCACAGACATTGTTATTGACTATTTATTGAATGTTTTAAACAATCATCAGGTATATAAGAGGTGAGAAATAATGACAAAAGTAAACAGAGCTAGCAATGACATCTGCAGACTGCTTAGATTGTATAAGCGGTGACGGTAACTTCATATTTGAGAGGCTGGAACAAGCAAAAAGCTGTTATTTTTACTTGTTAAAAGAGTTAATTGATTACCAAAGTTGGCATCAAATGAATTTGCTGACTGTAGACAAACCACTTGATTGACTGATTGCTTCTGCACAAGTGAGAGGTCTAATCAGAACTCATATTGCATATAACAATCTCTCATCTACACTCATTTGATTGGTGAGGCAGACTTCCTCCTGGTGTGCCAGGGAACTGCTGCTCCAGTAGCTACTGTATCTGCAGCCAGACCCTGTTGGAAAAACTCCTTATTAAGACTTTTTTTCCCCCACCATAATCCTTGCTGGTACTTGTCTGAAAATCACTCTGCTGTTGCAGCCTGTCTTGCTGTCAGTATTCCCTCTGGGATACATCAACTACTTTCTTTTTTCCTGTTTTCATCCCTGTTGCTATTGCCGACGGCTTGTTTAAAAGGTCAGTGTAGCTGGTACGTTAATGGTGGGCTGATTTACTCTCCTCTCAGTCAGTCTCCGTTCCCTTTCTGTGGTTTGTGCAGTGAAGTGAAGTCATGTCAAATATACAAAGCTCTTTTTGTGTATTTTCTTCTTGTCTGAATCCAAAGATGTCATTGACACTGATTCCATCGACACGTCGGTTTCAGTGTGTCCCAAGGTTATGATCGATTAAGTTTCAGTTCAGTCAATTAAATACACACATTTGCAAACAATTGCAGTTTATTGGCAACAAAAGAAGACAAACACCTTGAATTGACCAGATTCAAGGTGGAATGAGCTCAGCCCTGCAGTGAGTGTGTGTTTGGATACATGTGTCTTTGTCAGGATATAGGAGCCCTGGGGCAACAGGGCATTCCACAGGGACAAATAATAAGTGACAGACCAGTGAGGAGAGCTCAGGGGCCCCTGGAGCAGAAAAGATAAGCTAAGAGCTGTTATGGTAGGAGCTGAAGTGGATTTTATGTTATAAAAAGTCAGGGGGTCATCACTCCTGATGTATAATGCCTGATTTGCTTAATTTCAGGTAAAAGTTGCATTAGAAACAGTGTGCATGCTTTAACATGTTTTTCTCCCTTCTATTCTACCTAAGAGAAACTCTTTACCATCAAGTTTCTCTTTTGGGAGTTAGGATAGATACCTAGTACATTTCACACATTTCAACATTTCACACAGGGCTTCATATCCTACAGAAGACCGCTGCTCAAATGTGAACTTTGGTTCACCAGAATATCAGTTTGTAAAGAAATTATGATCAACAGTCATTTAGTGTTTTTAGCAATGTTGCAGCTGGTGTCACTTTATTAGTCAGTCCACCACTTTGTCCAATACTTTGGTAATCGACCAAATACCTGCAAAACTGACATTCCCATCAGCCTCAGCTGTACTCTGTGTTAAATGCTAATTAGCAACTGTTAGCAAGCTAACATGCTACACTGTGATGGTGACCATGGCAAATATTATTTTTGTATCTGTAATGTTTGAGGGCAAGGGACACACAAAGGAATCCCCGAAATTACAATATTCTTTTCTTTTCAACTTCTAAATGTTTTTTCTAAATCCAACGTACCTTTTTGTTTCAGGCCGTTTTGTTGCAGTGGATGCAGTCATGAACTATGACCCGGAGGATGGGATAACTGCAGATGCCGGATCACAGAGAGAGATCACAGGGGTCCTGCTGAGCCCGGCTCTAGAGCAAGGAGAGTGGAGCTGTCTGAGGCTGGTCTACCAGATCACTGAGTCGGGGCGCCTCGAAGTCCGGCAGCGCACAGAGGGAGAGAGCTTTGACAAACCACTGTGGATCAGCCAGGCGCCCTCTGACAGCTGGGTCATCTCAAGCATGGACCTGCAGAACAACACTGAGCCATACAGGGTAAAACACTTTCAATCTTTCTTTGGGATACTAGCTTGAGATAGGTCCAAAGTTCCACTAATGATCCCTGGAGGTTGTTCATTTTATCCCAAATATGAAAGCATTGGATGAAACAAACAGTATGTTGACATTTTAACTATTCTCAGAGCCTAACCAGTGGCACTAATAGTGTAATATTTGTGCTGAGGGTATACTGTACCTCTAGAGGAAAGTTCATTCACTGTTCCAAAATGTATTTTTTCTGAAAGCACAGAACTTCAAGATGGACCAAAAAGGTGCACTGCACTAATTAACTAATTATTTACTATTTTTAGAATTTAATCAAAGATTACAAGTGGACTGTGTCGCAGCACTGAGTACTTGTGCTTTCCATCCCTCTTCAGTTAAAAAAAAAAACAGCAGATGTGCAGAAAACATGTCATGCTGGTGCTGAAATTAGGAAATATATAGGTTGACATTATACATGCAGGCCCAAATTGAGGCCAATATGAAGTGTGTGGAGAAACACACACAGCTACACCCACACACATTATCTAAACACTGTGTGGGAATAGTACAGCACATGTTTATATTATATGTAGAGGCTCTGACAGGGTTGTGACCTGTATGATGGTAAGTTGGGTCTGTGCAATGGGTGGGCCCCTCAGCACATAAACATATTTCAGTGCAGACCTAGGTGGACAAATGAATATGACAAAGGTTTAAATTTCACACTGACCGATAAAATGTTCTGCTTTTTACTCTCACTGAACCCGAACCCACCAACTTATTCTCATGGCTGTAATTTCTTAAGAAAATAACAGCTCTGTTTTCCAAATTTCAAATGACTGTCATGAACAGCTTACAAACACTTTAATCACTTTAGAAGAGAAGATCTACACCAATCTCACATTGGTGTGTTAAATATGGGGCTGGAGTCAGGATGCGGTTAGGTTAGCTTAGCTTAGCAAAAAAGTCTGGAGGCACTTTTACATTTTTGTTGGTGTATGGGTGAAACAAACCAGATTCAGTATGTTAATTATCTAGCTTTAGTAGTGTTGGTAGAGCACATTTTTCCCTTTACAGAGAACCAGGCTAGCTGCTTCCTTCTGTTTCCAGCCTTCATGCTAATTAAGCTAACCACGTCCTGACTCTAGCACTGTATTTAACACGCAGGCATGAAAGATATCAATATCAACAACTCTTGTAAAGAAAGCAAATAAGCATATTTTCCAAAATGTAGAACTGTTCCTTTAACAATGAAAAGGAAAAGCTACTGAATGGAAAATAGCCAACTGAATCTGGTATGAAGCATCTCTTCTCATTGCTTGAGATTGATGTGTAGCCCTTTGCCTATATCTAAATGGTAAAATAAAGAACGGAGTCTAAAGCCGCTTTCTAATGTGACATTTTGCCACTCACTTTTACAAACCCACAGAGAATTATTAACATATTTGATCAGCTTATAGTTTTGGTTTTACTTTACTTTACCTGCCTAGCACTAAACAAGAGACAAAGTTAGCGGGTAACTTTAGCCAGAGGAGAAAGTGGAACATCTAAAGGCTAAAGAGCCAGAGTTGGTGGTGGAGACCAAACCAGAGCAAAAGGAGAGTGAATATTAGACTTATTCATCTAAATCTGTTCCCACACACACAGACACACACACACACACAACCTCATGCTTTAACAAGTGTGTTTCTTCTCCGTCTTCCTATGTGCTCTGTAAGTAACTTTAAAGTAAACCTGCTGCTCACCAGAGCTTTGAATGTAATTTAGTTTTCTCTGGGTTTAATGTGTGCACTCTCCCCGACCTTCCATACGTCGGCTCACCTCCTATGATATCATTCTTGTGTCACTCCATATCACTGGTTGCAGGGTATTACTGAACATGTGTTGTTGATTAGATTGTCATCGAAGGTAAACCTGGACAGAGCGCTGGGAGCAGTGTGGCCATCTTTGAGATCCACATAACCCCCGGATACTGCCTGGGTCAGTTACTTCACACCACCACACACGTATTTCTTTAAACAAAAAGAAAAACATTATTCACACACATATTGTACGTTCCTTATTCTGACAGACACACATGAACATATCTGGTACATTATCAAGTTAAAAGCCTTCTGCCTGCCTGCTGATTTCTCGTTTTTCTGTGTGCAGAGTGTGATTTTGAGGAGTCTCACCTGTGTGGATATAGTAACCAGTGGAACGCCAATGTAAACTGGTATGTTGGAGGAGGCGGGGTCCAGCTCCTAAATAACAACATACCAAATGACCACACCTACAACAACAAGACAGGTGAGTGAGATGTACATGATATTCATACAAAGGTACTGGACAGATTTGGATGAAATGAGCAGGTGAATGGTATTTAAAGAAAATTCTATTATTTATACATTTCTCTACATTTTTACATTTTTTATAGTTTTGGCCATAATTTCTGTTAGTTATAATAACAGTGACACCCCACCTTAAAATATAAATCTCAATATTTTTCGTTTTGTCAACAAATCCCATTAAAAGACCAGTCCAAAAGAAGACCAAGAGAACAGCTGGGCACAGCAGTTTTTGGCAAACATCACTCCAACGGGACATTTGTCGGGACTATTTTCAGGGGTGGATTAATACAAATTTGGTGTTCTAGTGTTTACTGCAGCAGGACGGTATATGTTGAACTGAATCAAAATAAACTACAGTGTGTGTGTTCATGGTTATGAAAGAAAATGTCACCCGGTGCAACAGTGTGGCTCACTGATGTGTTTTTAATGGAAGAAGAGGATATATCAGGCTTTAAGCACACACAATACTTAGGATCAATGCATTATTGGTTTTGGTCCTGTCATGGGATTTTTTGACAATAAAAAAACATATAGAATAACATCAGCCTTTAATATGTTGAGGATGTGGCACCCCTGTCATATAACTGTTAGTGCCACCTATAGGAGGTAAAAAGCCGCCCTGATGGAAGCAAATTAAACTCACAGAGGAAAAATTCCACTATAATGACCTGTGTTTCCTTCATCCACCTACAAAAATCTATGAACATCTCTTTTGTCTTGGACGCGTTCAGTTGAAGAAAAGGCTGATCAATTGTTGTTTAAACAATATTTAAATTTGTAGTTAGGACGTGTTTCAGAATGATGTTTCAATGTTGTTAAAACAACATATATGTAACCATATTTTGCTAAATTTTAATGATCTGTAAATCACCATACCAATGCTTAATGTGTGTGAGTAAATTCTGAAACTGTCAAGTCTCAAGTCAAGGTCACTGGGACACCGCATTTCACAACCTGACTCATATTTAAACTCCCGCTCAGGCCACTTGATGTACGTGGACTCTGTCTACGCGAAGACTTTTAAAGAAGTGGCCAAGCTGGTGTCACCCATGACGACGGTCCCGATGTCCGGCTGCCTGAGTTTTCAGTACCAGCGAAGTGAGGAGAGAGGAAACCTGTTCTCAGTCTTCACCAGGGACCAGCTGGGTCAATACCAGGAGCTGTGGAGGGCGGGGACAGAAAACCAGAGCGACTGGACTCTTGGAGAATGGATACCTGTGCAGGTGGACATGAAAGCACCATACTCTGTGCAGGTCAGTATGAACATGTCATTGTTAAGCTGTATGTGACTTTTACTAAACAGATATACCCCAAATGCAACAATGGGCGCAGTGGGTAGAGCTGGCGACCCATGTACTGAGGCTGAGTCCTTGCTGCAGCGGCCCAGGGTTCGAATCCGACCTGCGGCCCTTTGCTGCGTGTCATCCCCTCTCTCTCTCTGCCCCGCTTTCCTGTCAGTCTTCAGCTGTCACTATAATAAAGGCAATAAAAGTCTAAAAAAATATACTTAAAAAAACAACAAAAAAAAACCAATGGAAATAAAAGTGCAGTAGAAGAGCCAATCAATCAAAGGCACATGAGAACAGCAGGTTTCTTTTATTTAGATTTTTAAGTGGCTGGGGTTGGGGCACATTTGAGATAATTCAGTGGTTGGTTCCATATGTGTGCAGCATAGTAGCTAAAAGCAGCTTAACACTGTTTTGTTCTGCTGGGTTTATATTCTTTGAGGAGATCGTTAAGTATTTGGTCCAGGATCATTAGCAGCAGCTCTTTAAAATCTAGTTCTATAAATAACTGGTACCCAGAATAAAGATTTAAGAAGAGGAGAAATGTGCTCAGTTCTCTTGGTTCTCCTTAGAACTCTGGCCGCAGTGCTCTGAATGAGCTGGGGTTGTCTGAATGTCTTTTTGGGGCAGGCAAGAGACAATAGTCCACCCTGCTGGAAATTAAGGCATGAATGAGTTTGTCTCGATCTTGTCTTGACACAAGACATCTAATTCTTGATTTCTAACTTGGATTTCTTGTCTTTATAACTCTGGAATCAAGCTCAGCAATAACTTTAATTATTTCCTCCTGGTTGACAATGATCTCCATCTTGTCTTTATGTAATTGAAGAAAATATTATTTACTGGCTGCAAGATAGAGTGAGTCTAAGGGACCATAGACACTTGGTGGAAGAGGTAAATAAATCTCAGCGTCATCTGCAAAACTGTGATTAAAGGGAGATTATATAACTTTTGAAGGAAGAAATAACACATTCTTTGTCTTACAAATGAAAAGTTGAATTAATAAGAAATAAAATGCATGCTTGCTCAGTCCAATACCCTCAGGGGTTTTGCTGCTACAGTCTCACTTGGTCTGGTATGACCAGCAGTCAGTGGTGGGTAATGTTAATAGATTTAACATAACAAATTAACTTTACCAACTCTTCTGTACTTGTGCTACTGTTACTCTACATTTTAGCTCTTTTAGATCACCTACTGGTTACATCTTTAAAGCAACTGACTCAAGAGAACCTTGGGACATTTAGGGAAATTCAATCTGCCATTATCCTAATTGTGTAAAAATAACACAGTCCTGCTTTTTTTTTTTTTTTGTTATTATGCAATATATTATTGTTATTATTACTGATGAATTAACTTATATACCTACTGTATATCCATATACTGCTGAAGTATAAGAGTTTAAACTGTAGAAAATAATCATATTTCATGACTTTATAATACTTCACAGGTAAAGCTTCTACAAAGTAACCACTAACTACAGACATCACAGTAAAATTAATTTACTCCTGAAATATAACAATGGAGTTAAAGTAAAAATTAATTCAGTTTTGCCTTTGAACCTACAGTACTTAGTTCAGTTTCTGTAAAATGAATAAAGAATTGTTAGTGCCAGTACCTCAAAACTGTACTTAAGTTGTGCATACATTTACTTCTGTGTGAGGGTATGCAGCTGCATGCACATAATTGCATGCAGCTGCATACCGCATTGCTCATGAGGGTCTGTCTCCATGTGTCTGTCTGCCTTGCCAGGTGGTCTTTGAAGTGTCCTTTAACAGTCCCAGAGGCGGACGCGTTGCAGTTGACGACATTTCCTTTTCTCCAGAGTTCTGCAGTACAGACACTGGTGAGCTGCAGCCTGTTAATTCATAACAGGCTCATTTTAATGTCACCATTATAAAAGTCCTATTTATGTTATGATTCTTTCTGGGTGAACATCCTAAACATCAGCAGCCTGTTGCACAAGCTGTGTTTAAGTTCAAACGTAGCCTAGTTATAACATAAATTATTACTAAGTTGTGATTTATGCAATACTAAAAATAAAAGTGGTTGCACCACAAGTAACAACTTAATAGTTACACATGCCCCTGAGGTAGTGTAAATCATAAAATCAAAAAAATTTAATTTATGGTATGATATTTAAATATGGATCTAGCTTAATGTGCTATGAAGTGGCTAATGCCAGCCAGAAAGCACCGTTACCATGACGAAGGAACAAAATCTTTGATCACTGATTGGTCACTTGCCTTAGTTAAATTATGCCTAAAGTAATCATGGTGCAACCACTTTAAGGAGCTGATTTAGTTACAAACTAACTAGTAGGTACTAAGTGTCTAGTGTCGACTTTACACCATAACTTATGGTAGAACTTATTAATAGCTTAAAGCCCTATTAGCAGCCCAGATAACTGCAATAGCCATGAGATTTTTAAGTTTGTCCTAAAGGTGGAAGACTAGAGTTTGGACCATGGGGTCAACCAAAAGGTTTCATCCTAAGCATGAACATGCTCCCTAAATTGTATAGCCATGTAGCTTTTAGATTTTTCTTTAGATTTCCTCTGTTCAGTTGAAATATTGACCTGACTATGGCGCTAGAGGAAAAGTCCAGAGTTGTAAAAATGTATCACTAAAACCAGAGACACAAAAATGTCATGTCGATTCCATACATTTGTCCCACAGAGCCGACCTTTGACCCCTCCATCGCCAACTGTGACTTTGAGTCAGGTCTGTGCCGCTACAGTGAGGACAAGCTGACGGGGTCATCGTGGAGGAGAGTATCTGTGAAGCCCAACATATTTAGGAATGGAGACCACACCACAGGGGCAGGTGGGATAAAACAACTGATATATATATAACATTTAAAGCTGCATTAAAGGGCAACTCCACCAATATTACATATCAAAGTCTGTTGGGAGCTGAGAGTAGGCTACTGCATATGTGAAAAAAGTTGAAGAAAGCGTTGTGGCTCTAGAGGGAGCTGTATGAAGTCTGATAAATGTCCTCAAGTGAGTTCTGTAAGCTCGAAGTTTTTTTTTTTTTACTTGCATAAAACACCAAAATCTGTACAGTCGAGTGAATCAAGTCGAATTGCATTGTGGGTAAGGCAGGTGTCAGGTTTTGACAGTGAGACAACAATATCTCTGGTTCTGCTTCACTGATTTTAATCAGTTTTTTAAAAACTTTCCATTGTAATTATTGTATAGGAGTTAACCAATATTTCTGATTATCGTTGGGTCAAATGACTGTGGGGGACAGTTGTAGTGCCAAAATCATGGAAAATAATGTGATGAATATGCAGCTCTATTGAGCATTTTAGCCTCTTTTAGCTTATTGTTTTGGTTGTACACCACATTTACTCGCTGGTTCAGTAGGAAGCTGCTTTCAGAAAAAAAGTTCTAAAAACCCTCCGTACACCAATTGCTCAGCGCTCTTTGAGGCTGTACTTGCACTGAACTAAATGCCAGAGATGTGGAATCGAGCCAGACTTGAGTCACAAATTTGATGAGTTTAGAATCAACCCAACAAAATCAAAAGACATGCAACTTGACTCTAACTCGTGACTTCACTTGGTCTCGAGTATTTTGACTTGAAAATAGTTTGCACCGTTCCCCAAGGCCAAAGAGTAAATTGTATGTCATTTAAAAAGTGTGCCATGACTACAAACTGCAGCTGGACAAAGCTAGGGACTAGCTGGTGAACAGAGCAGAGCATTTTCGCAGCCAGATATTTTTGGTGGTAGCAGCAAACAGAGCTGAATATTCAGGTGGGCACAATGACAACTCCAAATGGATGATAATGTTACTGCATATCTGCTGGGTGTGTAATTTTTTTCCTAACACATTCGCCATTACAATTTAACAAGCCAAAACAAGTGATTTTGTCATGGCTGTGTATCTGTCAGCTTGTTTAGATTTTTTTTCGTGTGGCCCACAATCAGTTCACGTAGCTTTAAAAACAGTGAAACCTTTAGATGAGGATGTGGTACTGGAGAACAACGCAGGATTTGAGACAGAAAAACGTTGAAAACCGTTCAAATCAAGATCAATGCCAGGTGCGAGGGGTGATGGGAACATCATGGAAAACAGATTCAGAGGAAGAGAGAGTTTTGCGAGAAAATAAATGCTGTCTTCTCCTTCCAGGATCTTTCCTGTTGACTCACTCCCGGCTGGGCCCACGCTACAATTACTTCAGCTACCTGAATGGACCATATCTGCCTGGGAACATGAAGTACTGCCTGAGATTTTTCTTCTCTATGAGGGGTGAGTGGCATCCAAACACTCTCTGGATATGTGGTGTTGTTTGTGTGAATCCCGTGCTGTGATTTATTTGACTGACTCACAAACCCGAAATAACTCTGGCAACTGCAGGTTTCAACCAGACGGACCGGGCTCTGGCAGTGTATCTGGAGAATAGGCAGAATCTAAACCGGGAGAAGATCTGGACTCAGGGGGAGAAGTCCAGAGGAATTTGGATTGCAACAGACGTCACCTTCCAAACGACAGAGCATGCCAGGGTTAGAAGAAAGAAACAAAGAGGAAAGAAAGAAAGCAGAAAGGAGGGGATGGCGGAACAAAGGAATAAACAAACAAATTAATGACTGAATTAATAAAAAAAGAAAGAAAGAGAGTAAGAAAGAAAGAGAGAAAGAAATCCATGAATACATGCAGGATGAAAGGAAGGAGGAGGGGGAGGAATAAAGAAAAATGAAGGAGGAAGGAAATGACAAAAAAAATGTATGAAAGAGTAGAAAAAATAAAGACAGAAGAAAGGAAGCAAGAAATGAATAAATGATCAAGAAAGAAAGAGGGAGAGAAGCATGAAACTTGCAAATCAAGGAACAAATAAATGAAATAATACTGGAACGAAGGAGATAGCAAAGATTAAAGCTGCAGTACGTAACTTATAAAAATAACTCATAAATAACTTAAGTTACATTTGCTGAACCGTTCACTTTATCCTTACAATAGTACATGAGCCAGATAATCTTTGAAAAAATGGTTTGTCTGGCTCCTCCCAGTGCTCCTAATGGTATTTGCAAAAATCCACCAGGCCCAAATGAAAACAACCAATCATAGCCAAGAAAAATGCTTTTGGACCTTCAGATTATCTCATGTATTACTGTTAGAATATATTGAAAGTTTCAGAGAATGTGACAAAATTGATTTTAATAAAAACTACTACTGCTACTTACTGCAGCTTTAAAGGAAATAAATGAACAAAGATAAAGAAAAGCAAATGAATGATGAAGCCGCTCTGTGATGATAGTGCTGAGCTTAATGCTAACATTAGCACGATAACATGCTGATGTATAGCATGTATCATGTTCACCATGTTAGTTGAGCGTGCATTTTCACAACATAGCTAAAATAGCACAAAGTATAAACCAAAGTATTGGACTAATTGAAATTTTCATCACCAAAGTTATTACAATTTGTCCCAGGAACACTAAAAACATAAACCTGCTGGTGGCGCTGGAGGGAAAGTCCAGAAGGGCATATTTCAGTCTGAAACAAAGTGGTCAACGGACCGACTGTTACTATTGCTACACCACTGGCCTGGCCAATAAAAAGGAAAACAACTATTTCCAAAGAACTTTCTAAGGAACCACTTAAGGAACAAACACTAAAAACTCAAATAAACAAAGAGATTAATGGAAAAAAAACCAAACGAAGGAAAGAATGCAGGACAGATAAACAAACAGGATGACATAACGAGAAAAGAAACTAATCATTAGTAGTTTAATAGAAAGCTTCATTTTCTGTTCTGATCTGTGGTTTCTTTTATTTACTCAGCTGTTAGAGGACACAGTATCATCATCATGTGCTTTGTGTGATGAGAATTAATGCATCTGGGTGCCAAAGAGCTCAAAGGCTTTCCCAACACTCACCTTTTGTTCCTCACTTCACATACTGAGCCGTTTTAAAACCCTCACAGTTTGATTGATGATTTCCTTTCTTCCTCACGTGGGATTTCAGAATCTCACACAAACATCAGAGCAGAAAGTGAGCAACAGCTACAGCAAAGTCCTTGTTTTTTTATTCTATTCAGGGCTGATCAGTAAATGATTAATGGCTGTAGTGTGTGGGATGGTGAAGCTGATGCTCACTCTTCTCACCTTTGCTCTTCAGGTGATTTTCATCAGCACCTGCAATGGCTTCTGGGACTGCGGCTCTGTGGCTTTGGATGACATCAGCTTGAGCCTCGGAGACTGTGAACTGACAGCAGGTAAAAATTGTACAGTATGTACCCACATGTTGCAGCCAGATTGTAGATCTAACTAAATCCAGTCTGGGAATTAAGGCTGGATTGTTAACTGGGCAACTGATCTGGGGTCCCATGACTGCCACGGGCCCCAAAAGTTTGAGGTAAATCCCACTGCATGTATTAACTACTGATTAATCCCTGATTTATAAGGAAATATAGTATCAACTACAGACAATTTTGACTTATTTTTGAATTTTTAATATTTTTATACTGTATAAATTAAACCAGCAGGTGGGGGGTTAGTAGGGGCCCAATAGTACAGGGTCCTCCCTAATAAAGGAATCAAGGACCTGGGCAAAATCTATCTCCTATCTCCTCTTTGTGAAACTTTTAACTCCATATTTGCTTGTTTGGGGCCATTAGGTCAGCCATGGGTTTCAGAGATGCTGTTAAGCACTATTTGTAGAGAAAGGAAGACAAACTCATGTGACATTCGCCAGCTAAACTCCACACTTTGATAATTTCTTACTGGCAAAGTGCCTAGAGTACCTGAGATTCATTTTGAAAATAGACATAAATGAAAGGACCAATGTGTAGGAATTCATTGGATCAGATTCAAGTTAGATTTAGAGTCCAGAGAGATGCAGCTGAAAATGGTTTGTTGATAGTTGTGTTTGAGCGTTGAGGGTTACCAACAGAAAGCCTTGTTCGTTTTCCTGTTGTAGGGTCGTCGTCGTTGTCGTCTCTCCCGGGACACTGTGACTTTGAAGCCGGCCTGTGCGGTTACACTCAGGACAAGCAACAGGACGATGCTGACTGGGAATGGAGGAGAGGACCCACCCCAACCTCGTACACGGGGCCAAGAGGAGACCACACCACGGGACTCGGTAAGGGCCCCCTGCTTCAACTCTCCTCCACAATAACCTGCTTACATGTCTTAATGCAGACAGTACACAGGCATGCTCAACAAGAGAAAAAGTGTTTATTCTATAGGACAAAAATACACACAAACGCTTCCGGTACTGCTCACACAGCACGATTGATTGACAGGATACTACCTGCACATGGAGGCGTCGCCCATGCTGCCCGGTCAGAGAATCCGACTGCTGTCCCGCCCTCTGAGGGGCTCCAGGGGGCCTCAGTGTCTGCGCTTCTTCTACCACATGTACGGCTCAGGCACGGGCCAGCTCAGCGTTCACCTCGACAAGGACGGAGAGGATATGTTGCTGTGGCAACAAAGCGGCGAGCAGAGCATCGCCTGGCTGCGGGCCACAGTGGAGTACCAGTGTGACAGCCAGCATCAGGCAAGACTGCAAGAAAATGTCTCCTGATTGTTTTATATTAAAAGCCTGAGTGCTGGACGTGGGCGACTATGACAGAAACGTAATCATGGCCACTAGCTTTTTTTTTAAAAGAATAACTGCAATTAATGATTATTTTCACTAGAGATTAGCCTATTTTATTATTTTTTTATTGTATTTGGTCTATAAAATGTCAGAAAATTTTGAAAAAATGTCCATTACAAATTCCCAGAGCCAAAGGTCAAATATTTTTTAATATAATAATAATAATATAATACAACTCCAAAACCCAAAAATATTCATTTAAAAATGATTAAACAATTTTACATATTTACTCATAATAGTAGGCCACAGTACTGTACTGGAGTATGAATGTTATACTTCTGCTCCACTACTTTTCAGATGGAAATATTGTACTTTATAATAATATTTTACATTAAAAAAACATGTGATAAGACTATAAAATACACTTATTATATATTAATAAATGATAAATTAATTATATATTATTAAAGATTAAAGCAGTGGTTCTCAACCTTTTCAGCTTGTGACACAATTTTAAAAAATGTGTCTTGTTGGAGCCACTTTTGGCCCAACAGTTAAAATGATCCAATATTCCCCCAAAAAGATTGGAGAAAAGTGGCACTAGTAAGCTAACAACCGAATGATGTCATATATAGTAATACAAATCTTCTTATTATTGTCTCTCTCTGTGTCTCTGTTCCAGATTGTGTTTGAAGCGATCAGGGGTTCATCAGTGAGGAGTGACATTGCCATTGATGACATTGCCTTGGAAGGCGGTCCTTGCCCAGGTAAACAATCTATTTAGTTATATATACAGCTAAAGTTTAACATCCGAGAACGCACATGGGAATTACCTGAATGTCTGTAATAGCAGCTTCCTGACTCTTCTCTGACCCCCCCGCAGAAATGAAGATCAAAGCCACCGCGGGAACCTCCAACGAGATCGAGTAGGAGGCGAGAGGAGAGCAGCTGTGTAGGATGCATGAACCCCTCCTTATTTTGCACATTACTCCTGACTCCTACGTGTCAATCTGAACATGTAGGGATGTGGGTAAAAGGAAACTTCTCACGTAGTTCTGTTTTCATGGAGCAACACATATCAGTTGTGTCATAGTCAGCATTTCTCTCTGCACTGTAGCCACAGAGAGTGTGTTAAACTGTGTTTTTCTTCACATTTATATGCATTAGATTAATGCTCATTGCTCAAATAAAGCGAGAAGATTATTCAACAGTATTTTTTCCTTTCATTGGTAACTGCTGAGTCCGGTGCTTGCTTTTACTGTCACCTATAAGGAATATAGCTTAGCATGATCTTAGCAGGAAGGATGTCATCATTTTTGTATCATAACTCATAACAGTGAAAGAGAACATTATAATAACAATGAAAACTCACCACTAAGCTGCAGTTATTGTATGCAGGTGTTTTAAAGCCTACAGAGGGAAGATGTAACTACAATCCCCATGTGTTTTGGCTGTGCCTGAAAAGGAAAAAAAGATTCCTTCTCAACCATTACACAAGCAGTCAAGCATTGATGAAATATTAAACAAAAAGTTTTTTGTAAAAAGAAAAAACTAAAACTCTTTTTGTGTTTTTGTGACAATTGTGAAATATTGACTCTATGGGACATTTTTCAGTTGTAAAATAAACATGTCAGTGCTCTCTGGTGGATAAACAATGTAATAGAGACACTTTAGCTCAAATATAGGATAGCTTTGCCAATCCTTGTTATCTTTTGAACAACACTACTCACTGTGTGTTACAGACTGGTGTCGAGGGCAACACAACTTAGAAATTAAAGAAATACTAAGAGCAGATGATGATAGGGTCCTAGAAGGGAAGGTAGAATACTGGAATAACACCAATGTGGACATTTTAACACAATAAATGATTTAAAGGAAAAAAAGTCAAACATTAAATGAAAAGTATGAGAAACAAAGGTTTCCTCAGCCCCTACTCACATGTGGGGAGTATGATTAAACTGAATGACAAATGCAAATAAAAAAGTCAGTTAAATTCTGAATGGTTAGAGCGGGAAAAGTCTAGAGTGTTTATTCTGCACCCAAACAAAATGCAGCTGACACAGAGATAAAACCAATATATTCAGATTTATTAGAACCACATACATACATACATATACTGTACATTTCAATGAAAAAGAGATTGAGTCTGTAAAGTTTCATTTGGTCCCACAGATGTTCGTTACATGATACATGTCCCGTCTTTCAGGTATTTTATAGTCTCCATCTGCTGGGTCATTGCCAGAACTTCCTGAAACCCGGTGCTGAGTCCAGACATGTGCTGGAAGTACGCCTCCTTCTCCACCTGGACCGACAGGTTGTTCACACCGGCGTCTTTCAAAATGGCTGTCACCTAGGAATCAGGGGAATAACAGTCACTGACCAGCCACTCAAAATGACATGCCAATTCTAGAGACCATTAATATGTACAGCACAGATCATGGATCAAGTATGCCTCTTATTCTACCTGCTGTACGATCCTCTGCTCCACCACATCTGACATGATCTGGAGGTGGATGGTCCCTGCGATCATGTTGGCAGAATGCCTCCAGAAATGAGGGTCTCTGTACGACAAAACTCCTTCAATCTTCTCGATCTGAAATCACACTCAGGAGAATTAACATCAGGAAAACAATTCTTTAACTTTCTGATGATGGGGCGATAATAAGGTTTACTGTTGCCACGGCAATGACCAAGAAGTTATTGAAGGAGTTACCTTGTCTTGATGGGAAGTGTCATTTGTTTCAAGAAAACGGGAAATTTAAAAAAAAAAAAAGTGCAATAAAGAAAAATAATCATTTTATATACTGAACTACCTCAATAGAATAGAAAATAGTGACGTTCCAAGGTCTGCACCAAAAACTAAAAACGTGCTCCTTAATCCTGCAGCCTGACTTTGCACCAAATTTCATTAATCTGACATGTTTTTGAGATATACAGCACCAAACAAACATTTCTTCTTAGTGGAGGTAAAAACCATCACATAGTACTGATTTCAAATCAGTAGACAAGAACTAAACTTAACAAAATGTACACTGATTCACACAACAGTAGGAAAAACTGCCATGTATCCTCTCAGCTCACCTCACAAAATTAGAGAGAGAAACAAACGTCAAACATCTGCATCCTCCCTGGTTATAAACACAGTTACTTTGATGGACAAAAATCCCCATCTGCAGTAACATTGTCCTCCTGTGTGACTCCTCACCTTTTCCAGTGCGCTGTTTAGGTCCTTCTCGTTTTCTGGGGGACTTCGTAGAAGAAGAACCTCGCAGGCGTCCTTCAGCAGAGGGATGACGCTGAGAAAAATAAGCGTGGCGATGAAAAGCGAGCAAATAGGGTCAGCGATCAACCAGCCAAACTGCCGGATGAGGATGGTGGAGATGATCACGCCGACGCTGCCCAACGTGTCAGCGAGGACGTGGAGGAAAACACCTGGGAGAAAAACAAACACGAGGCTTTAAATCTGCTACAGCTTTCATTTTACAAAGCTCTATTTCAGAGCGTGAACGGAAACACAAACCTCTCATGTTAGCGTTCATGCCTCCGCCCCCGGAGCCATGAGAGTGCCCATGTCCGCCGTGCCCGTGTCCTCCATGCCCGTGCCCGTGCCCTCCGTGAGAGTGACCGTGCCCCCCGTGAGAGTGACCGTGCCCTCCGTGGCTGTGCTCGCTGTGGGAGTGGCCGTGGTCATGTGAAGAGCAGCTTTTGCCCCCGTGGGAGTGAGCGTGACTGAACGCGCAGATACCCACCAGGTTGACCAGTAAACCTCCGACAGACACCGGCTGCAGGAGACAACTGTCAGATTCCGAGCTTCCAATCTTTTAACATGTCGACTGTAAACAGATGGACTAGGGCTGGATATCATCGAACACAAACACTATACTTTTTCTGATACCTTGCTTTGCTGAGTCACAAAATAGCAGCTATATAATGTTTGCATTGCCAGTGTTTTGCCAGGTTTAAGAAACAAATGACTACTTTCAACAAAATCTGTATGTTAGGGCAACATTTTTAAGTAAATATGGAATTTGAATATTATTCTGACGTGTCAAACTGATGACAGATGATGCAGACCACTTATTTCTCAATGCAAAGCTTTTACATTGAAAATAATACTAGATAAATGTTATTAAAGTACATCAACTAGTTTCAGTCACATGCCTTTACATCAGGCGGTAGATGCAGTTTACTCACAGTCAGCATGTCTGTGTTTATATTAGGAGGATCCAACACACGGGTGACTGACTCCATAAAGACAAAGAAAGCGATGACCATCAGGAACAGGCCGTTGATGAATCCAGAAAGTATTTCAACACGACCATAACTGCAAAAAACAAGAGCCAGTATATAAACACCCAGCTGAATTTTTAATACCTTACATTTTTCCTATATCGCCTACACAAAAGTATTGTCATATGTTCTGGACTTTACCCGTAGGAGAAGATCCTGGTAGCTTTCCAGCGGGTCATGAGGGCAGCAAACAAGCCGAGGACTAAAGCTGAGCAGTCGAACAGCATGTGGAAGCCGTCGGAGATCAGTCCCAGGCTGTTGGTCCAAACACCATAAAACAGCTCCACAAAGGTGAAGGCCTGAAACATGCAGAGCAACAAACATTACATCAACTCACAAGAACAAGCATCTGAAGTCAAAGCCAACTCTACACACCGCTCTCAAGTCTGAAAACGTCTGAGTTATAAATATGCCCATATGTCTCAAAGCCGCCTCCACACACTCCCAAAAGGCTTTATTATACTGAAATCTTGTTCCTGTTTGTGCTATTGTACCTCTATTTACAAAGCTTAAGCAAAAATTTTAATCCATAAATTGCCATGGCAAAACAATTATTTTTGTAGCACTGCCAATCTTTCACCCCCTACCCCTCCCTCAGTGGTGAGCTTTCTCTCCCAGACATTGTACATACCAGGTTGAGACACAGGAAGTAGAAGATCTGTCTGGAGTCGTACTCCTCCAGGATCTGTTTCAGAGACTCTTTGATGAACCGCGGGAGGGACTGCGATGTGTGCTGCAGGGCGTCACCCATGAAGTTGTACAGAGGGGTCCCTTCGGGCGAGTAACCCACCAAGGTACCCTTCTGACCTTTCTTTGACGGAGACGAGAGAATACTGGAGGCTGCAGAGAGAGAGAGATGGGGGAGGAGAGAAAGTGAGGTGACACAACATTTAGAGTGTGCAGCTTCATATCCCATGAGCCTTTTGCATATCGTCAGCTCTTAATGACAGCTTTATTTTCACTGTTACATTTAAAATACTGCAAAAGTAGACAGACATTTGACTTAATAAACACCAGAAACTTGTTTTTCAGAGAGAATGTTGAAATAAAGAGATACATAAACATAAAATAAACATCCATAAATGCTTTGTTGGTGCTGGGCAACACCTGCGTGCACCAAAATAGGAAATTACCTGCACAGTACTTTGATCCCAAGAAGAGGGATTATCTGAGGTAAGCTTTAAATGATCAATGGCTGCACTATGATTATAATTTCAGCTCAGTTCTATCTTTAGAAAAAACATTGCTGCTGACTCCCACAGCTGCTACTTACACATGATGAAGAATACGGCGCTGACTAGCACTCCTCCAGAGAGCACATGCTCCGTGCTGACCTGCTGGGGCGGTTTGCTCATGGAGCGCAGCTGGTCGGTCAGTGGGTGAGTCCAGAAGTTGGCCAGCAGCAGGGCGCTGAGGAAGAGGGCGATGGTGCCGTAGCGGGCGCATCTCGGCGTCTCCATCTTTGCGCTGCAAACGGCCTCGACGTAAAACTCCAGGATCATTACGGAGAAAATGATCATCCCGAACGGCAGGATGAGGGACGACCACGATTCTACTTTACTCTGGTGTTGAGAGGGAGTGAAAAAAGAGAGTTTAAATAAATGGTCTAATCACATAGATGTCTTAGGCCTTCCTAAAAATACGATGAGAAAAGACAACAATTCCTGTGACTTATATTTCATAACTTGAAACAGAACCTCTAGTTTGGCTATTTGGTGGGTAAAAGTAAGTAAGTTCTCCCTGGCTAATTTATATTCTCTAAGAAATAAAAACAGTTCACTATGTCCACCAAAAGAACAAAATGGGCTACAGGCATCCGGAGATCTCTCATTTTGTCTCATTTTGTCAGTGCACTTACTTCTGTGGTTGCTGAGAGCACAATGACCCAGGGCAGCAGCACCATGGCAGAAACCAGGTTGTCAAGGGCATAGAGGCGTTTTGCACCACCAATTTCCACTGACAGTTTCCTGGAGGCAGTGTGGAAGCCCACCTTCAGGCACAAGGAGGCCACCAGCAGCACAACACCACCCTGACGGAAAGACAGAGGGAGGACATTAAGTCAGGAAGCAAAACCAATACTTAACTATGCTTCTGTAGGCAGCACTTAACCTACAATTGAATGTGTGACACAGGCTTAGCTTACTTTGTGATCTGCAACCCCTAAAAATGCAATGGCAGTGTAGAGGAAATGAGTGAGCGCGCTGTCATGATGTCCTTCAGCTGGTTAGCAGATGAGTCAAGGCAAACACAATACAAACAGATAAATGTGATAATGCACAAACAGACTGCGTCAATAGCAGTGAAAACTGATGCAACTGCTGCCCTTCAAAAGATGAAAAGGATACGGTGCTCCGCCATCTTTGCCATGAGATCGTCGTTGTCAAAGAGGAGGAGGCAGATCACAGCGATGATGAATAAAGCGGCGCCTCTGGTCTGTGGACAGTCACGGACAAACAAAAGACAACGCAATGCTTATTACAGGCTTCTGCCACAGGAATATATTAATCTGAGGCAGTACACACAGTCCAACACAGTTGTTTCAGTTCAAGCAGTGTTTAAGCTTATGTCAGTCCCAAAATGCTCTCTGAAAATATGAATTCTGGTTAATTACAACTTCAGTCTTATTTAACATTTTTGCCACCATTTCTATTAGCTATGATCATGTTGTACTCACCAAAGTAGTTGCTGAGATCTGAGTACAATGTTAGTATTACTGATAGGAAAGATGGCTAAAACAATAAAAATAAGACATGTTGTAGGAAACTGCAATGATCCTTTAGAAAGCACTGAAGTGGTCATCTGCATAAAGCGGTTGCTGCGTGTAAGATCTGACACTATAATACATCAATGAATAACATAGTTTAAAATATATGGGACATTTCTTTTCATAAATACAAGTTTCTGATTTTAAAATCATTTGTGTCCTCCTACCTTGGACGGCCCGCCTCCGGAGCTTGTGAACAGGACACCGAGGAGAGCAATGACCACCACGTCACTGTGCTCAAAAAGCAACAACGTCCTGTAAAAGACACGAGCCAGATTCTCATCACACCTTTAACTCAGAGTCTGCATGAACACACTCACACAGTTAAAACCACACAAATATGCTCACTCACACATATGTAATGAGTACTGTTGCATTTAACTGCTATGAAAAACACACTCTAACACACATTTATGGTGACATTTTACCTCAGAGGCCCACAGAGAGTTAGACCGAAGAAGCCCAGGAGGGAGATGACACAGCTGAAAACAGCATGCTTTAGTAACTTTATCCACTGCAAAGAAAACAGATTTAAATAAAAACCAGATTAATCATCACAACAGGTAGACACAAACACACACAACCACAGAGAAAAACTGGGCTGAGCTGGATCATACACACGTTAAAGAGGAGGAATTTCCAACAAACCTGTCTTTTTGAGATGACTTTTCCAGAGGAGAAAGGCTTTTGAAAGAAAAGCAGAATAACAGCACTCCTGAGAAAGGAGAAGGATCACAGTCAGCATGTTGTCACATCCATAAAACCAACAATATAAAGTAGTAACAATACACAACACCAAGCACATAGTTCAATCAAGTAACAAGCATATGGAGTACTTACCCTAATTTTAATATGAAGATAAAGTGGACGATGTGAACAACTTTTAGGATGTCGTAAGATTCAAAGATCCCGAGAGCCTTGAGGACCTTCGTGACAACCAGTAAAACTATGTATCTAGTTAGTCTGAAGAAGAGGGAGCACAAGGACAAAGAAAATGTATTAGTACAGTCGGTGGGTGATGGTGAATAATTTGGATAATCCATTGATCTACTGACATACAATCACTAAAGCCTTTAATGTTTGTAGTGGGTATGAATCTTGTATCTTGTGTGTCAATTATAGCACATCATTTAGTTCCTGTGTACTCTGTATGTGGAAATGGCGATAAACAACCTTGAACCTTGATCGTTAAAGTTATTTATCAAGTAAAAAGTGCAAACTTGTTCCAGCTTCTCAAATGTGAGGATTGGCTTATTTCCTCAGAGCTCAGACACTGGGTGATTGTGATGGGTGTTATTCAGTATTTCTGACATTTACAGACTAAACAGATGATCAATATTCAGTATACTGAACACTGAGATACATGAAGCTATAATTTAGTTTCAGTTGGTGATGTGGGCTTAAAATAACTAGCCTCAATGTGACATATAGCCTTAAACTACAGTCATCTGTCTAAATGGGTTTAGTGTAGGTTTAAAAACAGACACATACCTAGAGTTGGGCACTTCGACCATGCCCAGTTTCCCCCCCGAGAGGACGTTGCTGCTGTATTTCTCTTCCATCTTCACGCACCCAAACTCCAGCTGCTGTATTTATGTCCCCAGCGTCTTTAACATCACTGTTAGCTGAGCAGTGAACTCCAACCACAGCCCGTTTACAGGTGAAGAATATGACCAGGCTCCTTCTGACTCACATTCATGATTCCGTTCAGACTAAATGTGTTGAAAGAAACTCTCCACAGGAATAAACCTACAGTCAGATTAGCCTGTTAGCTAGTTAGCCTTCTGGCATGGCAGTTCAGGTTTTATCCAAAGTTTCTCCTCTGTGGACGGGGTACGTCAAACAAACACACGTGGTCGCTGACTGAGCGAAATACATTCAACAATTGTCGGTTGAGTTGACCACAGTAACAACAGCTGGAGTCCGTAATGAAACGATAAAACATCCGAGCTGGCTAAAAAGCCACCGCACTTCCGGACACGGTAAACAGTCCACGTCACGTGCGTGTGTTCGTCAGCGTTGCGCCTGCGCAGTTTGCACCAGAGCCAGACTTGGCGGATGATGACGAAGACGATGTTGGATGGTGGAAGTTAGTCATGTGCTGAGGTTTTACTTTGTCATTTAAATTGCTGAATTCATTTTAACTGTTTTTTGTTGGGGTTTCAGTCCATATTGTTATCTGAGGCGAAAGGGTAATGTTATTTTATGGAAGCACATTTTCACCAGACATGAGACACTAATAGGCTACTTAAGATTTCTTCAAAATGTCAAAATATTGACTTGCTATCTCATTTAGAATCTCATAAGTTTGTCTTAAATAAAAATGTCATAATTTGACTCTCAAAGTCAACATTTAGACTTGATATTTCATAATCATGACTAAACGTAGAAAGCAGGGGTGCAGATCCGATGTCAGGATTGGGGGGGGACACAAAAGTGATTTTTTTTTTTTTGGACGGTATGCAACTCATAACATGCCACCATAAATCACAACTTCATAGAGGCTCGCCATATCATTCAAAAAGCACTGCACAGGGAATCATTTATTGTGCTTACCTTTCTTGTTTATTTGTCCTTAACAGCCAACAGGGGGTATCACTGCTTACTTAACTGTTATATTAGTAAATCATCATTCTAAGGGTCTCGGGCATGTAATGTCTACTCATGTTCTTATCTTTCGCCTCCCTCCAACCCTCCCAGAGCCCCAATTCTTCTCTCCATCTTCCTTTTCTCCCAGTGTAGGGGACTACTTTATGCATGATTCATTGATATGGATGAATATCAAAATATGAAGCCCTGTTGAGGGGGTCGTTTGTTTTAAAGCCTGCTGATGTCATCAGCGTCTGTGTAAGAAACTACCCATTCATTTGCATTGTAGTGGAGGAGACCAGAGATGGAATGTGGAGTCAGAAATATATTTGTCAAACATTATTTGTTCAACCATTTCAATCATTTCTTTTTAGATGTGAATCTAAAATGTGAAGAATGTGAAGTCTGAAAATACATTTGTTCAATTTTGAATAATTTAGGGTATTTTTATTGGGGGGGGGACTGGTTCATTGTCAGAGACTCATGGGATATGTTGTTGCATTTATTTCCAATTAAATTAATTTCCTGGTGTCCTGCTCCACCTTCCTTCTCCTTCACTTATTTTTCATTTGTTATAATAAATCAATAAGTATGTAGAGAAAATTGCTCAACATACAAGTGGGCATAGCCCAAACAACACCAAACAACAGAAAGAAGCTGTATATGTTTTTTAAAATATTTTTCTGCCCCAGTATTTGCAATCGATGAGTCGACCTCATCCCTCTGATGTTATGTGGAAATGGACATAAAGATTTGAATAAGGAAAACCAGAGTAACAGGACCACACTAACATTTTATCAATTAATATAACATTGATAAGCATTTTAAAACTTTAAAGAAAAATATCATACTCCACCCCCCTTTTTGTGTCTTTCACATCTTTTAGATTAGTTTCTCATATATGTTATGTTATTAAACTTTTGATTACAATTTACTCCCAAAAGAAAAATGATTGTTATTGACAACATACACAAGCTGTTATTACCACTAGCAGTGGGTTTTTGTCAGAAAGAGGGTATGATACAGTATGCTTATCTGATTGTCTGGGGGATAACATCAAGTCAATAAAGACAGACTGGTCACGTTAGTCGTAATAATTAAAGAAATGTGAGATTTCAGTGGCATCCTCAACTTCCAGTTAAGTTGTTACAACAGAATTTCAGTGAGGTCCACACAGTCCAAGCAGGATGTCCCGATAATGTCCCTTAGTGTCTTTCTGTGAAACAGAGACAAAGACGTGGTCAGCTGAAATACTCTGATACAATATTGTCATTTGTTTTAGTACTGAATGAGAGAAAATCAAGTGGAAGTGAAAACTCAAACACTTCATCGGTATGTCATTTTACCATTATGTCCTCCTGTAGGCTGACATCATACATGGCCCTGTATTGCTCCAAGATCTTCTTCAGGTCGATCTCAGAGCGGCTCACCAGCACCCTGATCAGTGTGTCCTCGCATGTGCCGTGGCCCTGTGAGAACGGAGCAGAGGCTCGATCACTGAACAGGTAGAGAGCATCAGCCTGCACATCTCCTCAATCACAGTGACACAGTGTTTAGTTAAGGGCTCTCATTCAATATTTGTATGAAAACTATGTTCCATCACTACAGTCTACATCTGTGTTGGTTGCATAACCAATCCCTACAGTTATGCAGTGTTTTCCAAACACTGACAATATTTATGGTGACCACAGCTACACATCAGGGATTTGTTTACAAACTAGCCTGTCATTACTACTGTCAGTTTTGACATATTTGCATGTGAGTGCAGCTTATAGATCTGCACTATTTAAGCAGGCATTGGAAAAAAAGACATAAATACAATAATTAAGAAATCCTTGACCATGTCACTCTAAGTAGGAAAAATAATGCAATTATTCTAAAACTTGAACTATGTCTCTATCGTTTAAGTTACTGTATATTAATGCAAATCTGTGCAAATTTCTATTATTATTATCCATTATGAGCAATAAAAACAGTTGTTGTAGGTCAAGATGATGTATTGGTCCAGTCACATCAGCAAAACTGAAATGAAAACCTCCCTCAGCAAGAATATCTGTGGAAAAGCCAAACACACACACACACTGACACACAGTGGTAAGAGAGAGATTCATACACACCTTCATTGCCAAATGGAGCTTCTCAGCGAAGAAAGCCGGTGCGTTCCAGGAACATTTCACTAAATGTCAAAAAGACACAAAAACATTATCACTGAAAATATGCACCGTCCAGCTGCTGTGTCTGACAGCTCACAGTAATTCTCTGTTTCCCTGTCAGCAGTTATAGTTCATCTTGTGAAGTTTTGCATTCAGGCTAAAGTAGTTCAGAAGATGGCCTTGTTCATATCTGTTGGTTCATACACGTCTCTTCACTTGAGCTTGTTGAGCTTGTTGAGCTGGAATTATTTTTTTATTTGTGCATTTGAGGTTTTTTGCACTCCCTTTGTTTATTCTGGTTATTTATGGATGTCCTCCTTCCAGCGCCTGGATACCACATGTTGAATGACTTAACAACAAAACAGTTAATTTATGTTTGAGTTCAAGCCATTTGTTAAACAGTTAGCAGTGGTTCTTTAGCATGAAAATGTCTGTCAGTCCATACATCTGAAAATAATTCCCATGACCTTTTATCTTGCTCCACCCACTGGACAGAATTCCTTTTTGGCTCATAATTCGTTTACTCGTTCTGTCCGACATATGAACGATGAACAGCAGCCTGTAGTGTTGTTGTGGAGCAACACGGTACCATTCAGTGCTTATCAGTGATAAAAATGAATGCGTTAAAGCCCATGAAAATAAAGTATTCCTGTATTTGGTTTGTAAGTTTGGAAAAAAACATTCATAGCTATTATTTGTTAAGAGATTAACACTAAAAAGCTCAACTGATGTGCTTCATCGGGACTGTGTGGATGTGGTTTGATCACATTTGATTGACAGTGGCCCAGCAACATTCTATAACTATATTTATACACAGACAGGTGACAAATGAAAGGATAAATGAATGAGTGGAGAAACAGATGCTTCCATACAGGACACTTGGGGTAATTGAATGGTTTTGAGAATGAAAATGATGTGAATCTGATGAATATCTTTGGAGAATGGTGATGGTTTCAGGGACTAGGAGGTTTGTATTGGTATTTAAATTGTCACCCATCTGTATCTCATATATTGCTAAAACCTGACTGGTGCACAGAGATGCATGATATCACCCTTTTCCAACTGAGCCATTTCACTTCAAACAAGTGAGGAAAAAAAAAGCACAGAGGAAAACACAGATCAGACAGATACAGAAATACATACATAAATCTCTCATTTGAAAAAACTAACAACGCTTTTAATTTTGACAGAAAAGGTTTCAACGTGTTTATGAAGGAGAACATTTCCCACAATAAGAGACTGACTGAAAAATGTTTTTCAGGCCCTTTTAAATGAGTTCTGCATGTACTGCAAATAATAAAATCCTCCTTACCAATGTCAGTGAGACAGTCTTCAATGTCTCCCTTCAGCTCCATGTCCAGGGCTTTAGGTAATGTGATGTCACTGATGCACGCGTATTGCTGGAATGCTAGCAGGTAAACAGACAAACAGGTATTTATGGGTAAATGGGCTCCCTGTCAGACACAAAGCTGAGGACTCTCTAAAAAGTCAAGGTATGGGATCATTGCATACACCCCAAACATTCCTGGAAGTTAAAATAACAGTATTTAGTTGGTTTGAAATATGATATGAACTTCCATAAATCCATACACACTGCAACCCTTAGCACTCAACTCTGATTTATTGCTCAGATCCGATTTTCTTTGTTTGGCTGTTCACATTATTTGTTAAATGTGGCCCATATCAGATTCCAGTATTATCACGGTACTGAAGTGACCCGCATAAAATTTAGACCTATAGTGACTTAAAAGTAACATGAATTCTGATCACAGTTCACATTGAGGTCACGTTGCAAAAAAAAAAAAAGAAACCCAACCTGTGTCTGATCTGGACCACATATGAAAGTGGCCCAAATCAGAACTGAAAAGAACAGCATGTGATTTGTACACTGTAATGAAAAAAATCTGAGCTGAGTAACATATGAGCAAGAAAATTAGATTCAGGCCAACGAAATTGACTAAAATAACATTGAGCTGAACTACAAAAGAAACATTGCTGTTAGAAAAGCTGCAACACCAGCTCGAGCTTCCTTTTAGACATTTCATTCATAGAAGTTATTTTTGCTTTTTACAACTTGTCATGAAGTATGTAGCACAAAGAAATGTTCCTGTAAATGGAGCATCGCCACGTTGACAGTGTGTGTGAAATAAACCTTCACTTGATACATACATCTGAAGACTGAAAGAATCTATTACCTCATCTAGGGCACAACTGTTTTTCATTTTGTTTGATAAGAGCAAACCATGGTCTCCATGGATGATGAAGACACAGAAATCTGTCTGACTTTGTTCTGTGTTGTTCCTACACTGCTGGGTGTGTTCCACCTGTCAGTCTGGAAGAGTGTGGTTCCACTTGTTTTTCCAGGTGTGTGTTTTTGTCGGGCGTTTGGCTGTTTCAGCCTCTGATGAGTCAAACTTATGAGCTGAAGCATTCACACATTTCAAGCACTCACTCTTAGAGAGCTGCGGGCCGCTCCGCGTGGTCAGGATGTTGATGAAGGCATCAACATTGACTCCATCGGTATTCTCACCCGCCTCAAACAGAGTCTACAGGAACAATGCAGTAACATTAACAGTTATTATTGTTCTCTTCAAGACGTTTGCATTAAAGGAGAAGTCTGGTGATATTCTATATATTCTTATTGTCAACAATTCCCACTGTGTAGCCAATTCCTCCTCTGTGCCATAGAGCTCCATTGTTATCAGTGAGTCACATGTTCTTTCATTACCATGAACACACACACTATAGTTTATTTTTACTCAATCCCACACACACACCGTCCTGCTGCTGTAAATACTCACTAGAGCACCAAATGTGTGTTAATCCACAAATTAAAATAGTCCCAAACAAATGTACTATTTACTCCTGTTGGAGCGATGTTTGACAAAAACTACAATGCCCAGCTGTTCTAAGAAATTACCAGGCCTTTTGTTAAAATCAAACTATGCACTTGTCTTTACAAGGAACCAATGAAGATATGTGTTTTGGTTACGTTTTTTTTTCATGGGATTTGTTGGCAAAATATTATCCCTTAAAACTTGATTTTCCTCATTTTACCTGTGCGTCTCTTCGGGCCAGATCCGTGTCGACTTCAGTGTTCTCAGCTCTGTTAGCTTTCAACATGGCCAGAAGGGCTGTGGTGAAGTCACCGCTGGTTTCATCCTTAATAACGTCCTCCAGGTCTGTTTTGTACACTAAGGAATGAAGAGCATTTCAGCAGGATAACAGACTTTGCATGAATTTAATGGAACCCAGCATGCCTGCGGTGGTTATAGCTGTTGTTTACTGTCGTCATGACTGGGTGATTACAGTGCTGCGCTGTCTAGGAATTCAGTATTGTTCTACTGCTGTGTGCACTGGCGACACTAAAGAGTGTAAATACTTCAGATGTTGCATTAAATATGAAAACTTTTCAGAAACTCAGAGCTCTGCGAGTGCGCCAACCAAGTAACAGAGTGACTACACTGAATTTGGCCTAACCTTCTTTAAAGACCCTCTTCAGTTCTTGAATCTCTTGGTTTGACCTTGTTGCCAAAACCTCCACCAGGACATCTTCATCTGTGCCCAGACGCTGTGGGAATAGAGCAAATGCTAAGTGTGACGAAATCATTTAAAAAGGTACTCTTTAAACATAATTACAAACTAAATGCTATACAAGCATTCAAAATATTAGGTATACAACTAATATCTACAGAAAAATATGCTTTTAACTGTATTCATTGTACTTGTCATTATTCATTCTGATCATTTAGTTAATGCAGTGATTTATCAGAACTAGGCAAAAGCAGACTCGTGACCAGGAGGCTGGTTCCATCCCCAGATTGGCAGAATAAATCTGGGCAGGAAAGTACTGTTAGCCTCTATGTCATCATTCCCCTTTAAGGAGCCCTTGAGCAAGGCACTTAACCACTACATTGCTACAGGGCAGCTGCTCAGCAGCCAGCAGATCAAACTGAGACTGGAATAAAAAAGCAGCTTCCAGGTGTAAGTGTGTGTAACTGCTGCTGAAAACCCCCTGCACACGGTCAGCTCAAAATTCACTTTCTTTATTAAATGATGTGCTGACAGTGAGCAGGGGTTCCTCTCATTTTTACTTGGTCTCATTCTCCACTGATGTAGAAAAGAAGGCAAGCAGGAAAAATCTCTGAATGTAAAAACACTCAAACCTGTAGATGAAGAAAATATTGGACCTTGGACAGGCCAAATCAGAGAGGGACTCCCCGCCAGCATGAGAGTGACATTAGGAAATACAGATAGATATTTACCTTTGTGGCCTTCCTGAGCAGGTGGGCATCAAAGTGAGGGGGCGCCATGAGCAGAGCCAGAGAGACGTCCTCTAAATCTGACCTGAGAGCCGCCTTCAGGGATTTATCCAGGCTCTGCAACACAGAATAAGATTAGATTTGATTCTCACATCTGCCACAGGGCCTTTTTTTGATACTACCACCAGGGTGTGTCAAAGTTGGAAATGTTTCAAATTCCACACATAGCCTCTTTAAAGGTTCACTGTGTAACATTGAGGAGGATCTATTGGCAGAAATGGAATAGAATATTCATAGATATGTTTTCTAGTATAATCACCTGAAAATAAGAATTGTTGAGTATGAATAAGCTTAGAATGAGATGTTTTTATCTACAGAGGGAACGGGTCCTCTTCTACGGAGTCCGCCATGTTTCTACAGCTCAGAACGGACAAACCAAACACACAGGGCCTTTTGCGTTTTTTCCAAGTTTCTGGTCATGAGCTTGGAAGACTGGGCTGTATTCAAATGGTTGCTTCATCACTAAATACCACTAAATCCTACATACTGGTCCTTTAAGGCGAGAACATAGACATTTTGCTAAACAGTGGCCACAGGTAGTAACTACGGGATAATGGCAAATTACATTGATGAAGTCAGCCACCTGCCTCAGAACTGTCACTTGAACAGCAATAGTTATTCAAAGTTTACAAACTAGCCACCATAACACCAGTCGTACCGGACCAAGCAAGGTTGTAGGAACAAAACCTCTCTGTGTATTGAATTAAGTAGGGCTGCGATTAATTTCCTCTTTCAAATGTCACATAGTCTTTTAAGTGGACATAAGCAAAACAATGTTGAAACAGACAAAGCAACTCTCAAATAAAACAGCTTATACAATGTACACCCAGTGGGTTAATCTGAGGAAATAAGAAGTGCAATAGCAGCTTTAATTCTTATAAAGTGGATCTGGATGGAAGGACTTGTTGCTGTCACGACATTTGTGTTGCAAATCTGTAACAGCTCAAAACAGTTTACATAGTGAGGTCAGAGGGAGGTTGCTGAACAGTTCATATTTTAGCAATATTAACAGTTTAACTTTTGGCTGTTTTGGCCTGTGTTCAGCTTGTTGCTGATTTATTATTGTCTGACCGTACTCAACTCTGTCTTCATGAGAAATGAAGAACTCACCTTCCCAGTGGACGCTTCATAAACTACTTTGATCTTCTGCCTCTGCTCGTTGCTCCTCTTCACCAGCACTGCAATGATCACATCCTCGTCCACTCCTGTGAGGGACAAGCTGTACTTTACATTACTTTCTTTAAAGAGAGCAGCATGTAGGTCAGAAAGGTGGAGTCTTCAAGTAAGATTTGTGTCCTTAAAAAAACTTTTGTTTTAGTTTACAAGTACATTAAATCAAAGAAAACCAGAGGAGCAGCGTGACTTGCGGCTTTAAATTAAGTTTTTCTGTAAACATTAACCATGTTTTAAATTGTTCTTCAGAATTCTCCAACTTTACATTGTACATCACCTGCTGAAACATTTAAGAACAACCCAACAGGACAGAATTTGTAAGATAACATAAGTGGACACACGCACCTTTGCTCTTAATGGCGGCCTGAAGAACTGAAGCATCACTGCTGGCATTGAAGTTCGGGTATGGGGTGACTGTTCCATAATACCTAGGTTTTGGCTTACCCTTCACCTACAACAGCAGCCAGAAATACAGATGTTTTACTAACTCTGGAACTCAAACCTAGCCTTGATCTTCAGTTTTGAAGAAGGATGCTTAAAAAAACATAACTTGAAATATGTAAAAACAAGGAGTGATCAACAGTGTCAAGTGCCTTGGAGAGGTCCACGAAGATGGCAGCACAATGATTTTTCCCATCCAAGGCATTGGAAATGTCATACACCACCAAAGTAATGGCAGAAACAGAGCTATGCATCTGAACGCGGACTGACGTGGGCTCAGAACAGTTTGTGGTTAGAGATTCCTTAAAATGACAGTTTACCAGTGACTACAAATTTAACTTAACACAAACATTTGAATATTGGTCTATGATTATTTGGATCGCTCCTTTCTCCACCCTTATGCAGATGGATGACAGGGCGATGAAGTGACAACAGCAGAGGTTTGAGAGCCCTACAGACAGCTGTCAGTAAGTCATTTCACTAAAAAACAATCAAATTCATATGAAAGCCAAATACTCCTAAGACCTAGGGAAAGCTTCTCCTTAACTTCCAAATATATTAATAGTGGTCATTTAGCTTGAGAAAATTTTGATTTAAATTGCAAAACATAACTGAAGTAACATTATTTCTAATAAAACTGCAGTTAGCCAACAACAGGTGTATTCTCCTTGTGACTGGTCGTTCCCATGTGATCTGATACTCACTGTGACAGTGTCATCCTTGGGGTCTCCGTCTTTGATCACATTTTTGAATAATTTCTTGAAAAAGGACATGTTTGCTTGGCTGGTAAGTTCAAACCAGAAATGAAGTTGCTGTAGTGGGAAAAAGAAAAAAGAAAAAGAAATTAACAATTTGAGATGGTTTAATTATTTCTTGTTCTTTATATTTAAACATCCAAAAAAACCTCACCTGTGCTACTGGAGATGGTCTCTACACGGTCTCTTTGTAGATCTCAGGTGCTGAGACGCAGTATTTAACTGACTCTGCAGTGGCTCCACCCGTCTCTGTGCAGATGATTTTCAGGCAGGTGTGTTTTCACCCACAGAGGATCAGCCAATCGTCTGCCACCTCTCAAAGACAACATTCCTGCGTGGTGACAATCAGAGGCTTGGGCACTTCTGACTGGTTGGGTGACTTCTGCACAGACTTGTATTGTAAATTTGCGTGCGCTTCACCCTTTATTCAAACAATGTATCATTAACACAGACACACAAGGAACAGTGATGACCAAGATGAATGTGACTGTAGTTCATATTTTAAAGGAGCTGCTGCAGTAAAAAATGAATTACTGACCTGAGACAACACATTGTTGTTTTCTGCACAATTACATGACTGAACCTGATGTTCCACATTTTTTGTGGGTACTGTTTATTGTGTTGGGGAGTGCTACTACATTCAGTAACACCTTTTTTGCCTTCAGAGGGAGCTGCTCAAAGGCTGATACATTTCCTCAAGTGATGTCACTTGAGTCAATGTGGGTTGGGGCTGAAGGCTGAAAATGAAAAATCTGGCGGTGTGGAGTTTACCAGACCTCAGTAGCCCACTCCTAACCTCTACTTGAGGCTAGAAGCTCCAGAATACATTAGCCGCTACTAGCATAACACATCCAGATCTCTGACTGAACTGTCTTAGTCTAGGTTGCACTGTGGGTAATGTAGGCGCAGGTTTTGATTTTAAAAAACAAAACTGGATTTTAATCGTAAAGTCTGAATTTTGTGGAGAACGGACACAATTACCAACTTTGTGGAAAAAGTAATATAACTAGTAGTGTAACTAATTACTGTTGGCAGGGAGTAATGAGTAATGTAATTTTACTTTTAAAAAAACTATTGAGCATTGAGTAATAAATTCAATTTTTTGAGTAACACTGTCAAACAAAAAACAACAACAGTTGGAGACAAAGTCACTGGGTTCTTCATTTTGTTCTTAATGAATAATGTTTCACTTCGATCTATGAGTTCATCCTTTCCTTGTGTGGTTTCAAGAAAATAACTAAATTTTTATTTCAAATTAAAGTAAAATAAAAGTAGGAAAAATTACAATAAAATAACACAGATAAAAGATTTTAAACTTTATTGCAAAGTCAGAATTATACCATTAATTACAAAGTCAGTGTAAATGTAAGAGAAAACAAAAAAGCCTGAGGCGACAACGTATTGCTACCACGCCGGAAAAAGAAAAACAGACGTTATATTGTAAAAAGTTTATTATTATAACAAGATATTTTCATGTATTATGACAAACTTATGACTTATAACAGAAACTTTTCTTGTTATAACAATTTACTATTATCTTGTTATAACATAATAACTCATGTCATTGTGTCATTCAAACAATATAAGTTATTACTTTACAACATCAAACATTATAACAATATAAATAACGTGAGATGTTTGTATGTCATAAAAACATGTAAATATCTTGTTATAACAAGAAACTTTTCACTTTATAACGTTACACTGATACGTTTTTCTTTGACATGGCAGCAATACGCTTCCATAACAGATGTCTCAGAAAATAAATAATAATTAACATAAAGTACAAGGTGAATGAAAACTCACAGTGCCTGCCCACCTTTAGACCACAAACATGGATCAAAAACACAGTCTTCCTTCATGAATCAGAAGTTACTCAAGACAGAATTGAGGTTTTTACTGCAGTGTTTGAAACAATACTGTGGGTTACAGTTTAAGCTGGAATTTTCAAAAATGACCTCTGTTAAACTTTGAATTATTGTTGATGTCTGTAAGGAAATATGAGGACTAAATGAAGGTCTCTGTAACTGCAAAATGCCACAATTCCAACACCTTGTTTTTGAGCTTATTTCTGTCTCCAACTGTGAAATGAACAGATTGTCTGAGGGATGGACACAGCCTGCAGGAATGAGATTTTTTCACATTGTTATCTCGGAGGGGGCCCCCTCCCACGGCCTCGGCCCGGTCCGCCACCTGGACCCGGACCCGGCATCGCTCCGGGTCCTCTAGGCCCCGGTGGCCGGCTCACCGGCCCTCGAGCGTTGGGGTTGGGCGATGCCAGAGCCACATCTTTCTGCAAGTTAACGCCTTTACCAGCTGACCCGGGCTTCGTCTTAGTCGGCTTTGCTTCCGGCTCTGGTGCCTTTTCTGTTTAGACAGAGACAGTGAAGGATCAGCTGAATCTCTAGATTTCACATGTTTTGAATTCAAAATGATAATACCTCAATGAATGCAGAGAAATCAGAGCTGTTAGTATTCACCATAAACCATTAATAACACATTAGTGTTCGATATCCAGAAGGAAATTGATTTTTACATTATGACACAGGGGGAAAACTTAGGATTAGTAATGATACACAGATACAATATTTTCTTATAATATAAAAAACTGAAATATGTTAATTATGGAGGCAGTTTCTCTTCATACAGTCTATCTGCATAGGACAGGTCAGCTGTCTGGGAGTTTACTAACCAGGCACAGGTGGAGGGGCAAGGGATCGGTTCGGCAGCAGGTCCTCGAGGTCTTTCATGACCTGGTTGGTGCTGTCCGTGTTGTTCCTCCGGTTCTTCTCTTCATCCCGAGCCTGGACAGAGAGAGAGAGAGAGAGAGAGAGAGAGAGAGAGAGAGAGAATGTGTTGTTATTTATGTTAAAGATAATGTGTTAGTCTCTCAATACTCCCTTGTCTGTCACTTTCAGCCCCAAACCCTTTTTGTTCCCACTAAAGATGTAAATCTTTAAAAAACACTTCACAAATATTTTTATATATATAATAGTTTAAAAATACTAAAACAGCTGGGCACTGTAGCTTCAAGCAAACAGACTAAAAAGTGAATTTGTTGGGGAAAATACTGCAAATTATGCATGTGCATAATACTGAAGGGATGGCAGTGTGAACATGTTGATGTTTTAGCTGGTAAATGTTTACCATGGTAGCCATCTTGGCATAGCATTTTACCATGATAACATGTGCTAATTAGTACTGGACACAAAGTAGAGTTGAGGAAATGGTTAAAAATAATCTAAACAGTTAGTCATTTCAGCACTGCAGTTCTGTGGTAGACTGTATTGTGTACACCACTTTTATTCTTACCATCTGCATCTTCTTCTTTAGCTCCATGTTGGAGTTTTGGTAGGCCTCAGACACTGAGTTCAGATAGTAGATGGCGAGTCTGTAAGGGAGAATGAGAGGATTTGCCATTTTTTCAGTGGCTGCAAAGGCAACATGGGAAGTTTTGCAGCCTTTTTGGGCACACACTCTACAACAAGTTATTTGTGTAATCACACACTTGCATATATATGTGTATGTGTGTGTGTGTGTGTGTGTGTGTGTGCATGCGTGCATTTGTGTGTTTATGTGCTTGTCTGTTTGTGTGTTTGTGTGCATGATATCCACTGTGTCTCCTATACACTTACACCATGAGCAGTACAGCGGGTATGATGAGGCCTGGGTTGGCTGCATAGCTGAAGAGCGTCCCCATGAAGGCTGGCAGGTCCAGGTCGATGGTCTCCATGATCACATCAAACATCTTCGGCTTCCCACTGCAATCATCAACATGGTCAATGCGCGCGTGTGTGTGAGAGAGAGAGTATGTATTTGCACATGCTCATTTTAACTAGGCTCCCATACCTCAATAATCTGTAATATATTGTTACCTGAAGGGTCCGCAGTCAAACGATGGCGGCAGGGTCATGATGGTGTAGACGACAGGTAACAGACTGAGGAAGAGGATGAGGAGCAGCAGGCCCATGTAGAAGTTGTTGGACTTGGAGGCCTTGAAGACTCTCTCGTGGGGGACATTAGTGGCCATCACGGCCCAACACTGATAGTACATGGAGCTGAGGAGGCGGAGCACGTTGATGCCGACCAGCCCAGGAGCATAAAACGCACCCATCCTGAAATACACAAGGACAACATGTGAAACATTTCAACATTGGTATTTGAATATCATATCTACTGTATACAATCCATTTGTAAGTCCCATTAAGCTCTTAAAATTAAAATACAAAAGAATGCCACGATGAACTAAAATCACAACTTAACAACTCTCCTTCTAATGAGAAGCTCTAAAAACAGATCATAGGCCAAGAAACCCAGACACAGTGGAGTAATAGTAACAATATAGTATTTTAATATATATCACCTTACTATTACTACATTATACAGTAATAGTAAGGTGATACAAATGGCATAGTATAATGTTACATAATACGGTGTAATTTACTACATGTAACTGGTGATGGTCATTCAAAGTGCTGTTGATAATGCACTGCAACCTGAGACCCAAACACTGGCAGTGTCATATTGTTATCATCTAGGCACTCAGTGATACTGGATATGCATGCAGAACACACACCCATGCATGTAAACACACACACAAACACACACACACACACACACACACACACACACACACACACACACACACACACACACACACACACACACACACACACACACACAGGCAATTGAGAGTGTGCAGTGTTTGTATATAAAAATGAAGTTTGTACCAGATCATCCCTTGATTGAAGACCAATCCAAGCACATTACCACTGATGTCAAACTCTCCGTATGACGGCTAAAAGTCAACAGACAATGATTACTTGCTATTTACTGACAGCTTTACATACTCACAGTTTAAAGGACTAGTGTGTGGGACTTTAAGTCCTTTAAGTCCCCAGGTCAGCATATAGGGAACTAGATTTCAGCTAAATTAGTGGGTTTGACCTGCAACTGCTTACAGTTTTAAAAATGATGGAATAAGACAAAGAGTCTTACAATTGTCTTGTCTTGCAATGACAATGCTAACATGTTGATGTTTAACAGGTATAGTGTTTACCACGTTCGCCATCTTAGTTTAGCGTGTAAACATGCTAACATTCGGTAATGGGACTGAACCACTGTAAAGGTTATTAGTTACAACAAGTTATAACAAGTCAACACGTGAAAAAGGTCTGTTGTGTTATTCTGTTTCTTCAGGCGCTGATTAGTCCAGTACTTAAACATTAACTCAGCATTGGCAAGTTATGGTGTGAGAACTAATCGCAATTTATGCACCTAAATTAAACAGCTGTATTTACTGTGTGCTCCAGCTGCATATGATATAGGGCTAATCTGACATTCTGCATGCTCACAACGTAAAAATAAAACAATCATGTATTCTATAGCTATACTATCAGTAATAACTCAATAATTGCTCAACAAGTCTTCCTCATTGTAGACATTTTAACATCTCACAGCAGGAAAATAATAAATAATAAAATGAATCAAGGCTGAACTTACAAATCCAGCCTCCAGGTCCCAGCACCAGCAGTAGTTGAGGAAGCGAACGATGACGGCTCTGGCAAAGTCACCAATCAGGATGGTCAGGTAGGACACCTGGATGTCCGACACTGTCAGCTTCACAAACTCCTGGAACAACACAGGTTCAGGAAGGTGAAACCAACGGGTTTGTGACCCCAGTTTGTCTAACCACAAGTCCCCTGTTTCAGCTGTCTTTAGTGATTATAAGATTGAGACTTAATCTCACATCACAACGGCAGACTCAAGAAATCAATTAATCTTAAAATACAAGTGATAAGATTTAAATGTTGAACAGGAAGTTGGAGAATCATCAGCACAGGTGGTGTCTGAATAACTTTTTGATTTCATTTGATTCCTTTCTCTTAAAAGAAGTGCATTAACCATCATAGCATAACAGGACTGTGGCTAAAATATGTTGTTTCTGTGTTATGCAAAAAAAAATCCATCAGATTTTATTCAGTGTGCCTGAATGTATAATACACATTAACACACAGTCTTTTATTCACCATACTTATTTAATCTTCCATTAACATCCTTTTCCTCTTCCTCTGCACACACGTACACAAAAAATCTGTGGCTTGATTGGGGGAGATGTGCTAGGATTTTTTTATTGATACTTTTCATAATTTCCAAAATGTTCCATGTTTTCTGGTGATTTTTTCCCATTCATTCCTTATGGAGAATTCCCAGTCATACTTTAAGCTAGAAACTTTTCAAAAATATTTCACATCTTTCAGCTATTTAGTTATGAAAGTCAATTAGAAAATCCTTTGAATCCACTCATCTTCAACCTCTTCCCACGCATTCATACGTTCACACAGAAACTCGGTTCATTCTCCATTCAATTTAAAACATTCATGACAAATAATATTTCATACTTTTGAGAAATTGTGATTCAAAAAATATTTAAACTAATAATCTTCTAATATTCAAGGTAGAGAGATATAGTAACTGTATTTTATCAGGAAGTGCAGGATGACCCTTGTTTTTCAAAATAAAGACTCCAGTAGCTTCTTAACAGGGCGCAATGCACCTAGCATTCAGGCACACCCAAAATTCAGAAATGTTCTAGTTTTCATTACTATTCCGACGGCAGTCTCCCAGCAGGGTCCTCTGATGACATCAGCAGGGTCCATGGGGGGTGGGGTGGACTCGGTGTCATTGATCGCACGTGTGAAGTTAGCGTAGTACTCCTTCATGGCCCAGATGGAGGCGTTCCTAATGGACCCCTCTTCTTCCAGCTACGAGGTACAAAGAAAGGAGTCAGTCAATGGAGACACAGGTTTCTGTTCTATTTCATGTGAATGTCTGGTGGATCATCCATCAAAAACAAATCGTACTCATCCACTTTTTAAAATAAATATCATATAGAGTTCTACAAAACAGACTGTATGACTGTATGACTGTATGACTGTGGAAAATTCTGGTAAAATTCTGGTAAAATTAACAATCAACAACACAGTGTGTAAAGTCTGGCTAGAGACCCCTAGTGGCTAAAATGAACCTACAATACAGAAGCAGGGCTAGAAAAGTTGACCCTTGGGTTGGCACAACAGGAAAAGACCCTGGATTGCAAACAATTTAAAATGTATGAGATATTCTGTGTGCAAACTTGCCCTTTTGGTCCGAGGGTAGAACTAGAGGGTCAACATTCTGATGCCACTAATAAGGCAAAACTAAAGCCAAGACACTTGTTGAAAAGTGTTAAAAAGATATCAAGATTGTGCCAAGACTGTCTGAAGGGTTTTGACACGCACGCACGCACGCACGCACGCACACACACACACACACACACACACACACAGCTACCATACCTTGGTGTTGACCTCATCAAACAGAGCAAACAGAAAGGTGTAGAGGTTTCCCAGGAAGAGGGCGAAGATGCGTCCGAGCTGCCACTTGAGGGCGATTCGAGGATGGTAGTCCTCCAGCTCAGCAATGGTCTCAAACAGAGGAGGACACACCAGACCCAGCAGAGACATGATGAGCTCCAACTGTCCAAATCAGACAAATATCTATTTCAGTACAACAGATAACACCCTTATATACAGTATATTATATGTGCACATACATATATATTTGTCTTTCTATCTCTGTTTTTATACAGGGTTTCTGCAGGTTTCAACAGGTTAAATTTAAGACATTTAAGACCTTTTTAAGACTATTATGACTGCAATTTAAGACAAATTCTACATCCATTATGGCAAAAAGAAAAATACAAGCATGTAAGTATATGAAGGAAAATCTGTCTATGTCAGTCTCAATTACAAAAAAAAATATTCCTATCTCGCATTTGAAAGCGAGCCTGCAAAATGCAACTTTATACAAACAATGTTAAATTTGTTAATCTAATCATCATCATCACCTGTCAAAACTATATTTTGGACATTTAAAAAAAATTAAGATTATTGGATTTTAGACATTAGGAACCCACAGACACCCTGTTACTTTATGTTTTCTAAGTTATTATTACAGATTTTTCTGCTGATCTTCAAATTTGGAAACTGTTTAGAAGTAGCATTAAGAATTATTTGGCATACAGAATCTTGCATAACAGAGCTGCTCAAACCAAGTCTTTATGATTATTACTATGTATATAGTCTATATAGGGGAATTATTTGTAGACCTTTACCAGAGCGGGTCCTGACCTTCCTGGGGCCCTAAGCAAAGTTCTGCTAGGGGGCCCTCCTACCTGACCAATGAGCCATGTAAACTAATTGCTCCACAGACACACAGTGCTCCCACTACAATTCTTCCTCCTTTAAAACTGTTTGCTTCATCCTTCAGTTTAAGAATTAGTACCGATATAAACAAACAATATTTATTTAATAGAATATTAAGTGAATATTAACAATAACACTGTAGACAATATAACTGCTGAAAATAATAAAAACTACAAACCTTGGCGCCAGCGACAACGGCAGCCTGTCATGGCAGCTCCTTTCATTGTTGTAGTTTTAGTGTGTTTTCAGTGTGTTTTTGCTATTTTGAACTCTTTTCTTACTTTCTTACTACTTTGTTCACGTCTCCTAAATACTTTTTACTTTTTGTTTACGCTGGTCTCCATGGCGACGGGGAGTCGCATTGTTTACACCCGCGACCAGATGATCGCCCTGAGGCCCCCTAGCATCCTGACCGGAGAGAGAGCCTCCATACCGGAGGAGCTGAGGAGACGGTGAGGCTGCAGAGCGGGGGTTAAACGGAGGATGAAGAAGAGGAGCTTTAAACTCTACATCCCTGCAATCATCGAGCAGATACCGGACTCCATCGTCACCATTCCCGGCGGTTAAACGGAGGATGAAGAAGAGGAGCTTTAAACTCTACATCCCTGCAATCATCGAGCAGATACCGGACTCCATCGTCACCATTCCCGGCTTCCAGACGGTTCGAGCCGACAGGGACACCACCGCGACCGGCATGAAGAAAGGAGGGGGACTGTCCGTGCTCATAAACAACAGGTGGTGTAACGCCGGGCACGTCTGTGTGAAAGAGCGTCTGCAGCCCGGACATCGAGCTCATCGCCGTCGGACTTCGTCCATATTATCTGCCACGGGAACTTTCCAGTGTTGTCGCCATCACTGTCTATGTTCCTCACAGTGGTCTTCATCATCACCATCACTGTTTACATTTATGATGTCTTATTTATTCTCCTGTACAGCACTTTGGTCAACTTTGGTTGTTTTTAAAGTGCTTAACAAATAAAGTTGGATTGGATTGGATTGGATTGCTGCCTGGCAATTAGTCCAGTCCTCACAATATTATATAATTAGTTTTGTCTGTTCAATGTAAATATAAGCCTGTAGGCTCTGACTGCAGCTTTAAGTCTCAGAATATCTACATCAGGTCCTTTAAACTGACTCCCCAACATTTCCTTTTATACACTTTCACATATAAAATACTATTTGTACTTTGGCTTGACTGAATACTTGATGGTTATTATTTACTGAGAGACGTGCATCCATTACCCAGTATGTCCAACTATCAATAAACAAATTTAATATTTAATCAACAGTCAATTACTGAGAGACTTGATAATCATTTTCTTATTTTAAAATGATGTGTGTCTTTGAGGAGAGCCATCACACCCACATACTGTCTGCTAGAGAGCACAGGTTTCACTATGTGTACGTGCATATGAACGAAGTTAACACAGTTCATGAACACTGTTGCCTGTTGCAATTGTAAAGTTGTATTTCACTGTCACTTTTCTCAAACAAAAAGTCAGAGAATAGCCCTGGAAGACACAGACAGAGAGCTGTCTGTCACAGCTTATATTTACAGTGTATAGACAAAGCTGTCCAGCTGTTTCTGAGACAGACAGACAGACAGACAGACAGACAGACAGACAGACGGACAGACAGATTCACTGCAAACTGCACATCAGCTTACATTACTATACAACATTAGTGTTATTTACTGACATCAGATACAAGTCTACCTGATTCCTGTTCCTACAATTCACTCTCATGGTGTTTTTCCTCTTTTTCTGACGGATAGTTCTGTTCATCCTCTCATCTAAGTTGTAAACACTGACACCCACTCTGACATGAAGGGGAGGGTGCTTGAAAATTTACGGGGCCTTACACATAGTGAGCGTATAGGGCTGACCGGCTCTGGCCTTTACAGTTTATTTTTTGTTGACTTTTATAATTTACAGGGTGTCACAAGGCCCAAAGGCTCCAGAACAAGCAACTAGAAGAACTAGGTGAGTCTCGAGGTGAGAGTGAGCAGTGGTGGTAGTAGACGTAGCAGGAGTATTATCACTAGTGACAGTCAATAATTAGTGATAGCAGGAACAGCAGTAGGAATATTTCCTTCCGAACCATCTGGCCATTATTACCTCGTTCTTCTCGTACCAGCTGAGGTCATCTCTGTTGGCGAATTCCTGAGACCTCTTCACCACGAAGTAGATGAGGTATCCGCTGCCGCCGAGGCTGCAGATAATCATGACGTTAGCCAGGACTCTGAGGAACCTCCGCAGGTGAATGTTCTCATCCTTCTGGTTCTCCTGCTCGTCCACAATGGACTCCTGTTGTTTGTCAAAACAGGAACAGAGAGGGGAACTTAATCTGTCATTGACTGCATTAACGGTGTAGCAGTGAGCTCTACACATGGAACATGAACAGTTGTCCTGAGAAATAGAGTCACTTGTTTATGTTTCTGGTAAACCTGTTGCTATGGTTACCTTGAAGCTGGTGGTGATGGAGGCATACTTGTTGTCAGCGGTCTCTGAGTTGCCTATGAGGTAATCCCAGCTGGTGAACATCTTCCAGGCAAATGTAAACTCTCCGTCCTCTCCGTCTCCACCACCGACATCAGCGTTCTTGGCCATACTGGAAAAAAACGAAACAGCCTTCTTTATGGGCATGAAGGCAGACAAGGAGCAATATGGAAATGGATCTTCATATTTGAATCACTAAGCACCAAAAACACAATTGTTTTATCTTGATGTCTTTAAGTTATACCTGAGTCCTGCTTCGTTTTGTCGCATTTTTTAAACTTAAATGACTTAATAGGTTGTTTGACAGTAAATGAATGAAAAGCGACCATACTGTATGGAGCCACCTGAGCTTCATTCTGCTGCAGACTCACGTGCGGATCACAACCATCAGGCTGTACCCGAAGGTGCCGATCCCGACCATGAGGTAGGACAGGGGCAGCCTGAACTTCAGCAAGCCGATCGTCCTCTGGCTGTTGTAATAACCATAGAACAGGACTGAATACTTGCAGTAGCCCTGAGAAAAGAAGAAGCAAAGAAGAGGTTCTTTTTTTTCCTCTAGTGTCTGTGGTCATGTGTGTGACATAGTTGTGCTGCCATTCTAGCTGTCGAAAGATAGGTTTGGATCTCAGAGAATGTTCTAGTTAAATAAAGGTCAAATTAAAAGAAAAAGTGGGGATTTGATTTGATCTTACAGTATGTTACATCTCACTTATGAAGAAGCCAAAGACCTTCAGTTACACAGTTAAGAAGTGAGATGCTCCCTCTGGCTGACAGAAATAATCAGGAGGAAATCAGGTTGTGTCAGCTCTGCGATTTGGAAAAAAGTGAAATAAGAGTCCAGTTTTTGGCCACAAAGTCTCTTAAAAAAAATCTTTAAAAAAAAGTGAATAGTTGTTTTAATTTTAAGCATTTAAAATGTAACAATTTAATTATATTTAATTACTTCGATTTCTCTTGTTTTTGATACATTTCTCAAATTTTCTCTTTACACATGTGTATGATTGTATAAGTTATGTGAACTAATTTTCTTTATTTTGGACTTTTTGTAGTTTAATTTGAAAATGTATGAACTGAAACCACTGAGGGTTGGCTATATTTATATGACACATTAAAAATCTTATATCATATATCAGACTAACGTTGAAGTCCATGAGGACAGAGTAGTCCTGAGCCGTGTCCTGCTCTGCTCTGGGGACAGTCTTCCTGGGAATAGATCCATAGGGAAGACCCATCAGAACCTGGAAAATTAAAAAGAATTCAATTAGTTAATATTTTATTTAATTACACTTAACTGATTTTTCTTGATGATTATTCTTGATGTATCCATTTACTGAATTTTTGTCAGTTTTCATTTTGATTTACATAAACCAACAAAATAATGTCTGTTTGACTTTATGTTTAATGCTTTGCTTTGAAAATGGCATCATGAATAGACTTTATTATAGAAAAAGGACCACATTATTTACCTCGGGGAGGACCACCAGTCCAAACGTAAACCCAAAAAGAACCAGGTTCATGCCGTACATCCAGCGCAGGAAGATAAAGTAAGACGCCACAGATGACCCAAAGTGACCTGAGGACATCAAGGAGATTTTTAAACTTAGCGTCTGTCCACTAGGAGGTGTTGTTCAGCTGGTAAACACTATGGCTGTGCCGTAAACAAATCTTACTTTCCACTTCTTTGATCTTCCTCTCCCAGGGGATGCAGGCTGTTCTGAAGTTCTCAAAATCCCTCTGGAACTTGATCCATTTCTGGGAAGAAGATAAAAAGATTGAAAATTATGGAAGGAAAACACACAGACACACTCACACAAGCGAAAGGCAAAGATGGGAAGTCTGAATTTGTGCCTGACCTTCGTCATCATCACTTTGTAGGCGTACCACTTCCTGCCTTTTCCTTTGCCCAAAGCTCCTTCAAACTTATCCACAAACTGTTGAGCCTCCCTGTTAGGAAACAAGGGCACATGTGATATAAATGCCCATTAGAATATTGAAATGAGCTGGATTTATGTTTTTCCACACTGATTCATGTCTACAGTCCCAATAAGAAAACATAAAACTGTTTAACAAAGACAAATATTGACTACATGTGAAATCTTGAGTGAGATGAGTGAGTTTTGTGTTGCAAGTGCGCATTTCTAGTTTCAGATGAAAAGTTCTGTCGAATTAAAAAAAAATTTAAATTCAAAGCAGAAGTGATCATTGAACATTTTCACAACGTGAAGACATAAAATACCCAGTTTACCAAGTGGAATTTATATTTTCACAAATGATCCACCCAAACCAAACTGGGTAAAAACTGGATGTGATTTATTTATATCAAGGCTTGAAATATAGCTTTATGGTTCTGGGTTGAAGAGAAGAACTTTTATCTCCAGATGGAAACCAGGACAGGTGTAAGAGATTACTTCAGGTGCACGAGCCTCCGCTTCATCCTCCAAGGCTTGTTCCTGATGTTAGCGATCAGTTTCTTCTTCTCCTCCACCTCCTCCATCAGCCGGGCCATCTCTCCCTCTGACATGGATTCCTCCTCCTCGTCAGAGTTGGAGTTGGAATCAGAGGAACTGGAGCAGAAAAGGCAGATGGGGAATGGTGAATGGAGGGAGTGAGTTTGTTGAAGGGATAACTTTGAATACAGAATGAAACTGAAGGATGTTCATGTTACCCAGAGGATGACTCCTAATGATTTTGGTAGCTGCCTAGCCTTTGCATTAGAGGGTAACTTTGGTATTTTTAAGGAGGCGTTTGTTGGAACAGTGGAAAGACGTTTTTATTTTAGTTTGAATGAAGTGTTACAATATTCGATAATCTGCAAGGTAAAATGACTGCTTTTGTCAGTGGAGTCTGGTGGTTTTGAACAGAGTGATATAACTGTTGTTTCTGGTTAACAGAATGGATCTTAATCTTCCACTAAAAGGTCTATCTCTGTAGCGATCCTTTCAGTAATGTTGTCAGACACTTATGATATGAATCTGAGCATGTCAGTGGCAAAAACAAGTACTTTTAGTACATTGATGGTGCGCAATTGCCCATAAGGATTACGTTGTACCTTGTATGTTCTGTATTGATTGATTTTTAAGTAGCCAATATGGCTCAGTAGTAGATCACAGGACCATTTTATTGTATTGTAATTTGACAGTAAGGTGGGGTATCTGTCTCCTTATAGGTAGATGTACTTCCTCTAACCTACCTGTCGTCTTTCTTTTTCTTCTTCTTCTTGTCCTTGTCATTGTCCTTGTCTTTCCCCTTGTCCTTCCCCTTGTCCTTCCCTTTGTCCCCCTTCTTACCCTTACTGTCCTCCTCCTCCTTCCCTCCTTTCTTTCCTCCCTTCTTCCCCTTCTTTCCTTTGTCTGCATCACTGTCCTCCTCATCACTGTCCTGGGCTTTGCCTCCTTTCTTCTTATTGGCTGCTCCTCCTCGCTTCTTCTTGGGAGCCTCGTCCTCACTCTCATCCTCATCATCATCACCCCCGCCACGTTTCTTGGCGGGCTTCTTCTTGTTATTCGCTCCCTTGCGTCTCCTGGGAGGTTCGTCCTCGTCATCATCCTCATCTTCATCCTCGCTGGCTGGTTTTTTCCCCCGGCCTCTGCCCTTTGCACCTCCTCTTCCACCTGCCTGCCTCCTGTTTGTTCTCTTCTGGGTGCCACCGTCTACATTACGACCACATAAAACACACAACGTACAGCATTTGGTTTTCTGGTTATTAGGCTACACTCTAGAGTATAATTCTTTCAAATCTGTTCCATGAACAGATTTTATCTGTTTTATCCACTCACCATCACTGTCACTCATATCCCCATCTATCTCTATCTCAACTGAGGAAGAACACAGAAAAAAACAGTATCAACGAGCACATATATCCACAATGAACACAATTATAATTCTGTTCTACAATTGTGAAATTCAGTGCAAAAAATGTCCACTTTAAATGTAATTTCATTATCATTGAGTCTAAAATTTACTTCATACATGAGTGAAGTCAGTGGCTGGTGGGCAATAGAAGAAGTGGCGTTGATATACTGTATAGTCATTTTCTGTCATGGTTTTTATGGCCCCAGTGTTTGGCCTTCTGAATGGTGTCCCTCAACTAAACAACATGGATGTTAACAATGCTGGAGTTAAAATACATAACAAATTGGCTTTGCAAATGTTTTATGTGGAAGAAAATGCATTTGACACGTTTAGAGATCAAGAATACTTTTGTTACAGGGCACTTTTGAAGAGTAATTAAACCCCCAAAACACTGTTTTCTGCTGTAGCCCTGTGTTTTTGGATATTTACTAGTGCTGTTGATTGATTCTGGTCCAAATCTCAACATTTTAGTATAAAGTAATTGAACTCTACGTATTTTGCTAATTATATGCATTGCGACTGCCCTTTACTGGTTAAAACCCGGCTCTTGCAAATGAATTTTGCTATTGGCTGATCTGGAGGGAGGTGACATACATATGCAGTGGCAGCTATTGTCACCAACCAACCCCTGCTACTATAAAACCAACGGTACAACATGGGAACCACTCAGAAACTTTTATAAACGGCCCTGAATGTGCTTCTAGTGACCAATTCACTCTGTGTTTCTCGCGTGGACCTGGAGTGCTCATGGCTGGTTATCTCTGAGCCACTAGCTTAGCTACCGTTACAGCTCCAGTACCACACAGAATCTTTTACAAACAGCCTTGAATGTGCTTCTAGTGACTGTAAAAACTCCAATTGAGTCTGTGTTTCCTGCGCGTACATGGAGAGTCTGACAGCAGCTGTCATGGCTGGTTAGCTCTGTAAGCTCTGACTACTGGCAGCTGTATTGTATCTATGTATCTGAGTGTTAGTCACTCTGTCACTCTGGTCGCTGTTACCTCCCGCATCACACCCTAAGTGATTCTCTCTGCTGCATTTTTTAAATTTGCTGGCAGGGAGGGAGCTGGCAGAAATTAGAGGTTTAGTTACACTTTAAAACACAACTGTGCCGAAGCACAGTCTGAGAGTCTCTGCGTTGGTGAATTATTGGCTTTCCTGGTCGATACAGATACCCTAACCCACTGAAAACTTGCATTTAGTATTGTCTCCTGAGCAGTGCCCAAATTTTGTTCCAGGAACTCAAGAGTGGGTGATGGCTACACACTATGTTGAACTTTATTAAGTTCCTGCTTCTGGAAAATGGCCAAGAGTTACATGATGTAAGCATGTAACTCTGTCTATAAGTAGTAAATGGTCATAGAAATAAAATATATGATCATATACAAAGTTTTTTTACAACACAAATTGTTCTACAAATTTGTTTTGACACAAGAAAACAATTTATCTTAAAAATCAATTGGCCTGCATCACATATCATGACAACCTGACAACATTATGATGAATCCTCCTCTCCTCTCATGTTCAACTCACCATCATCTGCTGAAGACTCTCGTTTTCTCGGCATGATGGAAAATTAAAAGCGTCTGTCCTCTGCAGCGTTCGCCCAGTCTACCCCCACCAGCAGGTTGGCTCTCCTCTGCCTAGGCTCCCCGCCAGCCAGCACCCAACTCAGGTATCTTGAGCCGTCACTATGACGACTGCTGCATGTGACCCACTCTCAACAGGTGCTCCTGGATAGGTGCAGTAAGTTCTGCAAACCAAAGGTGATCCACTGTGGCTTATCAAGCAGAGAGAGGCTATGTTATTCTCCGGGAGCTGTGATATTCATGGTTTATCGTTTCTACATAGAGGGGGTGATGTGCAGCCGTAGGTTCACATCACACCACATTGGTTCTCAAAGGTGAAACAGCATTCAGTGCAGCTCCATTTAACTTGTGTGCTGCTTTGTTTTTCCTAAATGGCCAAAGGACCATATCATCTAAAGCGCCTAGAGACACTCTCACTCCTCTTGTTACTGGAAACCCCACACACACACACACACACATATACACGAGAAGACCAGACGCCCTAAAGATTTAATGAAGGTTTAGGTTTCTCTATGCGAGGCTCATTGGGCAAACAGTAAATACCCTAAGATGACCTTGGAGCTGCAGTATCTTTTATGTTTTATTGTTTTCAATAGAAATACAGCAGGTAGGGAGTCAGCCGACCTGCAGCAGACACCGACAGCAGCTACCTGTGTGTGCCTAGCTGGAAACCGTACAGAGAAACACTTCGCAGCCTCATTAAATAATACAGTAGAGCTCATTTTTCACATCCAAAATGATTCCATTACACGGTTGTCAGTTCCCACATGTGAGCTGTGGATCACACCCCTCTAGACTGGTGCTGGTGTACAGGTGACTGTGCTTAAGGTGGTGACAAGTCTGCTCCAGCCCACCATGGTGATAAAGTGTATATGAGAGCATAATATTGGATGTTGCTCTAGAGCTAATGACGTCTTTGATGGTATAATTAATTTACCGTATTTAGATCCACCAGCACTGCTGTGAATCTTGATTTTGGTGAGATTAAAACTGACACCACACAGAGCAGCCTAAATGTTCATTATTAATGGCCATTATATAAGCTATTATAAGATTATCATTTCTGAAGACATATTTTTAAGGTAAATGTATGGGTACACGCCTATGTACATGTATATACACGTGTGTAGGTGTATGCAGTTATACATGTATTAAGGGGCCATATGCTTCAGAAGTTCTTGTCCAATGGTCGAATAGATTCAGAAACATCGTCCCCACACACCTCTCTGAAGGGGGCGGAGTCTAGACATTTTCTGAAATGCGAAACCTGTGAGAGGGTATGAGTACACATAAATACAACACACTGTAAACATAACACTGACAAATATTATCAACGTTTAAGCTGATGAAAAAAGCTCCTACTACTAATAAATTTTCATTACTGATCTGTGCATTTGGATTTTTTTAAATTACTATTTCTATAAAATGCTAAATATCCTGAGGTCTTGTCTCTCTGAATGCCTGCAAAAACAAAGTACAAATACCAACCAACAGCTGAAATTCAGCATTTTCTCTTCTGGACCCATTTGTGGTCTTGACACAAATTTCTAAACACCTGCATGTCTAGATAAGCATCAGATGTTCCTAAATCAATATTTCATGCATGATCACCATGAAAGATGCATAAGGAATTAAAAGTTAATGGATCTGTTCTAGCAAACACGCTGCTACATTACTGCACATCTGTGACAGGTCAACAAACTGTGTGTGTGTGTGTGTGTGTGTGTGTGTGTGTGTGTGTGTGTGTGTGTGTGTGTGTGTGAAAAATAATTATAAATGTCATTTTTAATTTTAGAAGCGTGCACGTTTACAACTCTAAATGTTAATATTAGAATGTAAGAGCTGTCTGACTGCATTAATCATATTGTCCAAACAGTGCTGACTATGATGGGTTTATCTAAAGTTCCTTTTACATTGACATTCGAGTGGTCTTCATTGGTATAGGGTGTTAACCTTTATCCGTGTTTGTCTTCATATGTTTTACATCAACTGAATAATTGTTTAATGTTTAAGAATACATTCATGTTTAGATTTTTGTTCTGTAGCTACATACTGCCACCTTAAAATATAAGGTTCTGACATTCTGTCCAAATGGAGTAATTCATATATTCTGTGACAATTTATGTCAACATTGACATTATGTGAAGTGTTTTTTATAATTGTCGGCTCTATATGGTTCTAAGCACATGAAAGGATCAATCAGGTTGGATGTGTTTGTCATGCCACCTAGTGGCAATCCACTAAAAAGAAAGATTGACCAAAAAAATGACATAACCCCCAACTGCTGTAACATATCTGTGTATATTACCAAATAAATGAGCTTTTGCACAGATATTGAGGGGTCACATTTATTTTGCGAGAATATATATATATATATATATATATATAAATATAAAACTTTTTTCCTCTCCATGGTTTATCATTGATAAAAATGCACCAGATGTGTAGAGGAGATGTGAAAGGTTCCAACGCTGAATTACCTGAACATTTTAAATTGTATGAAACAAGGGTCAATATGACTGAGTTATAAAAAAATTTCAGAATATAGTTGAGTCTGTGGTGAAACTGAAATAAACACTCAGTGGGCAGTTATGCTTATCATGCAGAGGTGGAAAGCTTTGTTTAGCTAGATAAAGGGCACTAGTACTTTTGGAGAATTTCCATTTTGAGCTACTAAATTAAATGATGTTTATAAATAATATAAAAAGTTAGAACATTTGAGGCCTGTGTATTAACCCGCATAAATGTATCCGTTCTATAGAGGGAGGACTTAACACACACTACTGCCCGCTAATGTTGTGTTGATTGTGAATAAAATGATTTTACTTCGAGTACCTCGGGAAGATTAGCAACCAAACAGCTACAGCAGAAGATAATGGGGATCCAATAAGTAAATTAATAAAAATTAACAAACACTTGTTGCCCTTTGTATATTTCATTAATAGAAGTACATCTGGCTTAATAAGTGTGTCCTTTTATAATATACAATAACCTACTGTGTTGACAATGTGAGTTTAAACAAAAAAAGAGAAACTTGAAATCTCTCTACTCTCTCAATTTGAAGAAAATCAGAGCAGGAACACCAAGGGAGCAGTAAGAGGAGAGCAATATTGGGGCATTAGAAAAGCTTGAAAAAAGCAGAACTAGAGCAGAATGTTTCGTAAAAGGAAAGATAAAAGCTTTGTGGTCAGTGTTTACTTCTGCAAAGACAAGATTATTTGGGGAACCATTTCCACTAATCCTCAGGAGAGGGAGGGGTGGGCTGACTGAGGAACAGAAGTGTTCATGACACCATGTGCTGCTCACGCTGATGAATGAGTACAACCTGCACGTGTGTGTGTCTCAAAACATACAGTCCTTATGGAGGGAGGGCAATGGGTGTCATAACGTGACCCTGAGGCCACGCTCACTGCAGCAGAGCAGATCCCGTTTCCCCTGCAGAGACATGAGTCACATGGAAACTGACAGCAGCCTGTAACACTGAACCACTGTCATTAAAAACTGCAATTCTATCACACTTTCATCAGAGTGCTAGCAAACACAGTAAATGAAAAATCAGCACTTTTAGTGTGCAGGTTTTCTCCTCTTTCAGTACATTCAACAAAACCACAAGTTAGAAAACTGCTTGGTGAGCAGTGATCGCTTCACATTTCCTGAATACATATATTAAATAAAATAGATCCACATAGAAGAAGTTAAAAGCTGAGGATTAAAGACAAGCTAGCCATTTCATTTAGACTTCAGACAACAGTGGCATATTTAAATGAAGGGCCGTGAATTCTTGATTTTATATTTGTGAACATAATTTATTTACATCATACAATTCATTCTGTATTATTGGATGATTACGCGCACTGCAGTATATAAATAAAGATGGTTGTACAAACTTGCATAACTAAAGGGTAAAAAACAAAACAAACAGATTAAGCAGCCAGACCAAAACTCAACAAAAACGGAAAATTATTAATAACCTACGACAAGTCACCGCGGCACACAACCACTTAACCTCATACGATACTCACACACCAGCCGTCCAAGTCTACTCCCACAAAACACACGCACACACACCTGTGTTTGATACACAGTATGCAACAGTCCAACGCTCCCAACGCTGTGAATTTGCCAGCTCACATTAAAAATCGAGGAACACATTCAATAGTGAAGTAAAAGATGAAAATATTAGTGGAGCTAAACCCTTCCAAAGGCAAAAATTAATACAAGTTTAGGCTACTTGTCATACAACAACACACAGCATACACACCACTTTTCTGGAAAATGACAAAAAAAAGGAAACAAACTAAGAAAATGTGACTTCAGTGGATGGTTTTAAAGTCCATGTTCCTGCCATCCAGATCCCGGGCACAGAGCGCGTCGCAGCATTCAGCCGAGATCAACAGGAGAGAAATAGTAGTAAACTGTCAAACTACTTTGTACTGCTAGTGCCGCACACACAGCAGGAGGGAAGGAATACGAGCCAGCAAGAAAAGGCTAGCAACAAAGTCTCTTCTTCAAAGTCTCTTTGCAATACATCTCAGGAGCTGTGTGTCAAGGGGGGGACCACAGTGGACGAGATTCCAGCGGCACAGAGAAGCATTTTGGGTTGATAAAAACTTACCAGGACGCAAAATCTGACATGTAAAGGAGGGTTAAACTTTGACCAAAAACAGGGGGGGGGAGACAACATCCATTTTGCTACTCAAGCCAGCAGAGAGCAAGCACGGCTGAGGTGGCGCCATCAGCCAACAGCAGTAACAGTCTGAGAGTCCAAACAGAGCCCAAGTGTCCAAGCTCTTTCCAGGCATCGTTCAAGCGACCTCAGGGGGAATCACAAAACAGACTGGGCAGCCATCAACAGCATTTTCTAAAAGGGCTATCATTTTTTCTTCAGTCACTCCTATGGACCCACCCCTCATCCTCACACACACACTGTTTGTCCAATACAACCCTCCAAAAGTGTTAAACTCACACATAAACAAGAATGAAAGCTGAAAATATGCGTGAACTTTCATGCACTGCGGGGGAAAAGTCCTGAACGTGTAACAAACAAGGGGGAAAAAACAGGTCCTTCAGGGAGAAGGTTGGGCTCATGTCCTTTTTTTTTTTTTTTTTTTTAAGCCGATCGCTCCAAGTATTCAAAGTCAAACTGAGAGTCCTCTTCATATTCTCTGGATCTTGTCAGCAACAACCACAGGGTTCTCTTTGCGAATCTTGTCAGCAGCTTCAGCTTTGTAGTCGTATGGACAGTTATGCTTATCAGAGTAACGGTGAAGTCCACAGAACAGATTCCCACAGCGGCAGTCAAAACCTGAAACGGAAGGCAGACCGAGTCAAATCAATAACCAGCGCTCACAGCAGCAAAACATGCCTAACTGTACACATCCTGGCACACTGCAGGGACACAGTGTTTACCTTAAAAGTCACTGGTTGGAACAAGTACGTTAAGACGCATCTTTTGAGAGAGAGAGAGAGAGAGAGAGAGAGAGAGAGAGATAGAGATAGAGATAGAGATAGAGATAGAGAGATAGATAGATAGATAGATAGATAGATAGATAGATAGATAGATAGATAGATAGATAGATAGATAGACTGCTCCTTCTTACATAGCCTGTTGTGATTTGTAGAGGGATATATCAACACTTAACTGAAGCCCTTTGTAGGGTCTTTATTCAAGAACGTAAAAATGTGTTTATGGTTCCACAAAAAGGATATTTAGCTTCTGGCCCAATATTTACATTTCTTTTTCTGTCTTTCTCCTATTTGGCTCCTTTGCCTCAAGCAAAATGCTTCATTTTTACATTTTCTGCAAGACTGTGGTGGATACCAGTGTTTTTTTTTGTCAATTTTGAACACCTAACAACAATAATAACTCCCATCTTGGAAATTACTAAAGGACCATACTTAAAAGAAGTTACAGTTTGAAAAAACAACCCAGAAGAACACGCCTTTAACTGGTGGTAAGATTTTCTAATGACAGTAAATCGGTTAACGGTGTCATTTCTTACCTGTAAGGCCGACCTTTTTGCGGCACATAAAGCAGCGATTCTTCTTGGGTTTTGGGGGCTCCGGGGCTTTGAACTCTTCACTGCCAGCAGTGGAGGGATGGGAGGCTGAGAACGTGGGTTGGCTCAACACTGGAGACACACAAGAAAAACAACTAACTTAGTAAAGTAGCTCTCTTACTAACACTCCCTTGTGTATGTCAATGTAGGGGGGGAGAAAATATTGCATTTAGGAACATTTAGGCAATGTTATATTGCATTATTAATATAACCTGTGTTACAGAATATTTTTAGGGTTTATAACTTAAAAAACCAAATAGAAATGTCTGTTTGACTATAAGTTTGTCACAATGTTAGGTCTGGCAGGGCTGCTGAATTGGCTTGCATCATGCTGTACTCAATAATCTGGTATGTTTGTACTGGTAATTGTTGGTGTAATTCAATATATATCCTAAGTGATAAATAACCCACCTGGCTCTGTAAACTCTACTTTGCTTCCTGATGCTCCTTTCTCCTCACAGGAAAGACTCATCTCAGTCATCTGTTGTGTTACAGAAATGGCTGTTGAAACTCCACTGCAAAGGACAAATGGGACAAAATTATTATATAGTAACAAACTTAATATATCAGGTAAAAGTCACCATATTTTCCAGATACCCAACTGTCTATCTGCTGAACAGACTCATAACATACTTATAAAGATTGTTTCAGATTTATGGTGGTGCCTTTAAGTGGAGTTGTGTTTAAGAGAAGAGTCCACATTAATTTTCTATCACAACTTATGACATTTGTTTGTCAGAGAGCATGGAAGTTGCTAAAGCCTAGCAACTGTGTACTCGCAGTTAAAACCTACTCCGTACTTCCCATTTCAAACCAACCTTGTGAGCTTTGTTTGAAGGCAGTATAATAAACCCTGGTGGACCCCCTCACCTGAGAGCCTCTGTGGCAGCAGCCTCAGCAGAGGCGGCGGCCTCAGCTGCCACCTCTGCAGCAGCAACTGCAGCCGCTGCAGCATTATTCAACGTGGCCTCTAACCTCTGGATGGCAGAGGCCTCAGCTGTAGAGCCACTGCTGCTGCCTGAGGTGGGAAAATTTCACCAAATGTTACAGTCAGACACAGAGATTTGGAGTTTGTAACTTTGTCCTATGCGCACATGGAAAAAAAACAGAAAACTGTGACGGACACAGCCGGTCTTACCCACAGCACTCAGAGAACTGACTCCACCATTGTTCTGTCTTGACAGGTGCTCCTTGTGGCACACAGAGCACATGCCATTAGTCCTAGGGTTGCCATAGAAACCACAGCCGGTGGGACAGAGCATAGGAACTGGGCTCTGATTGGTCTCCTGCGCCATAGCGATGTCTGCCGCCTGGTAAGCTGACCTGGAGACATAAACAAAGACACGCTGGAGTGTTTGTGTGGGTGCAACAAGCATACAGAAACAAATGTGATTTGTTTATAAATAGACAACAGATGAACAGAGTCCAGAATTATTTTGCGCTGAAGACACTCAACGCAGAAAGACAAACCAAGACAACTAAACTGAAGCTGCAAGATCATGCAGCTTAGTTGTCTTGAATCACATAACGATTATTTTGCCATCACATTGCGATTATTTTGAGACATATTACGATTATGATTTACTGTTTGTTCATTTTCACTAAAAAACCTAAAATCATGACAATGTGACATTTGCTGGCGTCTGTAGCATCAGGAGAACAACATTTGTAGGCCAGGGCATCTCTGCAGCACTACAGTACTTCATTATAATGTTTTGAAAAAAATGGCAGCTTCTGCTATTTGGATACTGAACTTGGCCATATTGTGATATTTATAATATTTCAATTAATTTTGCAGGCCGACACTGAACAAGTAAATGGCAAGAATAAAGAAAGTTTCAGTATGTTCAGAATCTGTTTGGGTAGCTGGTGTGATTATCTATCATCTGTAACACTCGAGACCCTGGTCTACAAAGAGATATCATAAGTGCTGAAAGAATTAGTCAATTTATTGGTTTGGAAATTTTTTTTTGAAACAAATAAATTGTTATTTATTAAGCAAAAATACTAAACATTCACTGAATCTAGTTTGAACTTTTACTGGCTGTTCTAGTTGAAACATCCCTGCATTAAAAACTAAAAATAGATATCAAAGGAAATGTATCGGTGATATCATGATTCAACTAAACTCATACAGGTAACAGTCATACCATCTCCAGTCAGGAAATATTTGTGTTTGACTGAAGCAATCAAATTAACATGTAATTCACAGCTCTGGGTCAACTCCACCGAACACACTCACACCACACTATGCATCACCCGGTAGAAATTATTAATACGTTTAGTGAAAGCTCATCATCACCATGAACTGGGGCTGCAACTAACATTACTTTTATTATCTATTACTCTGATGATGATATTTTAGATTAATCGTTTGGTCTACAAAATGCCTCTCAAAGTCCACTGTGATGTCTTGTCTTGCTAGTCCAAAAGCCAAATATGTTCAGTTTAATATGATATAAAACAGAGAAAAGCAGGAAATCTCTGTATTTCAGAGGTAAAAAATAGTACTGTCCAGTTTTGCATGGAAAATTACTTGAGTGATTAATCAATTATAAACATGATGACTGACATAACAATAATTGCTGAATACAGGATTAATTGAGTAATCATTGTCGCTCTACTATCAGTCATTAACACATGCTCACACCTGACTTTGGCTTGTTTCGCTGCTGATCTACTTAATGAAATTAACACAACAGTATATTCTAATTTGCACAAAGTCATTAAACAACACTGAAAAAGAACAGGCAATCCCTGATCACCACTGACAGAAGCCCCTTTCTTTTCTTCACTCAGTTATTCCTGACATGTAGGAGCTGGGTATTGAACCTCAATACTGTTTTTTGGATACTGAGTGAATTGTGTCGCACGGATTATAGAAATTATACAGAAAGCTGGCACTGAGACAATCCTCCCGTACAGAATTTACAGAAGTTAAACCTTTGACTTGCAGTATGTGAGACAAAACGATCAACTTATTGGATATTTTAGAGCTTTAACTCACACCTCACAGCTTTCATCGGCAAATGATATGGCTCAGGTGTCATCACATGACTGGCGTGTGAACTGCCAGGCACAAGATAACTGTGGGGGGTGGGGACAGGACCTATCTTGGTTCAGAGATGGTTTAGAATTTAGTTTGACCTTCCTTGACCTCAAGTCAGGAAAAGATAGTAGGTGGACCTTGAAATTTTAGAATATGTTATTTGGGCAAAAATGTTGTTTGGCTGCTGATATTTAGACAACATTTGATAGCTTTGGCTTCTGTAGTTTAATAAGGTTTCATACCTATTTTATCACAAATAGGCATGTAGGTCTAAAAACCAGTATATTTAGCTAATATTGACATAATTAGTACGATCTCGAAGTTGGAACAGAGTGTGTATGAGTCCCTCTTTAATGCTAAAGTTAATCAAGTAAACACAAACTTGCACTGGCATTACAGAAAGTTGTGAGGATATCTTCGGGGGGGGGGCTGTTCATAATCCTTGATAAAACATAGGGGGGACCAAAGACATTGCCACATTCAGGTTCTGGTAAACTGCATCCGAGGCTTCCTCCTCTCCCCAAAGCTGCACCTTCACGTGTGTGCGCCTGCAGACTGCGGTACTCCACGCAGCTCAACGCTCACATGGACCTGTGTATGGTGGCTCTCCTCTGTCACAGGAGTGCAATGTGACACTGTGATCTCAAAGGCACACACACACACACACACACACACACACACACACACACACACACACACACGAGTTTCCTCAATACTGTAAGGCTGTTAACACATGTATTTATAGACAACCTCGACCGTCGTGCAAACAGAGCTGGTATCATGCCAGAATTTGTATCCTTGTCAGAGCAGGTTTCCTCACCAAAGATACCATCATCCAACCCAAGGGAGTAAACACAGTATGAAGACAGGGGGGCTGCTAAATCACCCCCCGTCTTGGGTCGTGTGGTAATGGACAGGGGGGGGGCATATTCTGACATGGGTACAAAATTCAACAAAACACCTGTAGATCGCAAGATTATCTCTGAGACAAAAGCCCAACTCACTCACTGACCCCAACACGTATTAGTGCTACTCGAAGCATGCTAACATCAAACTTCAACACAGCTCATCCCCCTCAGCTCAATCACCACATATATGGTTGTGTGTGCTTAGTGGAGGTGGTTTAAGCAATCAGTATCGTTTATCTGGGCTGCAGGTCTCGGTAGCTTCCTGACAAACACCGGGCCACAGCACTGTCACTTCTACAAATCCACTGAGTCATGCTAGCAAGCTAACGGCTGCTGCTAACGTCTTACTCTGAAGAGCTATGCTACATGGCACCCGGTAGCATTAACATAATCACCTCTTCCAGTTTAGTTATTAAAGCCCTTAGCTAAAAGACACGCAGACAGAGAGCACCTCACTGTTATATCGTTTAGTCCGATTGCTCGTATGCTAACGAGAGTTAGCCACAACAACTGTGTGAGCAGATTCTCGTGATCTTGCTAACGTTAGCATGCTAGAGGTTAGCTAAATCAGAAAAGTGTTAGCAGTCTTGTTGCCTTTGCTTTGTCTGCTCTTTGTTTTTGTCCCGACAACAGACCAACTGTGTATCTTAACATTACCTTAGAATAAACTACTTCTGCGAGTATTAGCACACGAAACTGTGTTAATGAAAACGGTTCGACAGACACATCCAATGATCGTAAAAACATCGACAGTCAACCAGATAATGTTGTTTCATTCAGTCTACAGCTGCTGGGGCAACTAGCAGCTTAACGTTAGCCGAGGTAAATACAGATCGTCTCTTAGTTCGTGGAGAGAAACAAACATTACAGTCTGTATTTGGTGTCTGATACAACATGTTTCATTTACAACCTCGAAGTGTGAGAAGGAAAGTTTTCAGGGACACGTGCTAACCAGAGGGAAGAGGTCTTTAATCCCCCGGACATTAACATTAACATTAACATTAGCTCAGTAAGCCCATTTTACATTAACGTCGAGGTCGAGGCTCATCGCTTTCAGCTTAAAGTGTGACTTTAAGGTGGTTTATGTTGGTGTTTCGCTGTTCACTTGAGACACTTCCCAAACAATCACTTGTGCTAGCTGGCTAGGGTTTAACTAAGTTAGCTGGTTGACTCACCTTGTGTCTCTGAGAAACGATGTTTTCGCCAAACTTTTCGCGTTGATGGAATAACTAGGTTTCTCTCGGAGCTAACTAACTAGGGCCGTCTAGGTACGTCGTTGTTGTTTGTGCCTTTCTTTTCTGTCTCCTCACGCAAATAGACTCCACTCCGCCTGGCACTACCTTCGGCCAATTTCGTTGACGTCCTCTGTCGCTGATTTGTGGTGACATCTGTTTTGCTTTACGTGATGCGTTTACGTCCTCTCTTTTTCCGGTGGACGTCACGGAAATTGTGACCCTCTGATTGGAAGACAGGCATGTTGGAGTGTAGCCACAGAAGATTACGGGCTATTACAGAGCATTAAACCTGTTACTTTCTCCAAGTAGACAGACAATAGCTCCGACTCCGTTGTTGCTTAGTTAAAAATCAATGTTCATGTAATCAGGAAGGGTAGGCGCAGACTGAGTGTCTGTCTGTCTGTCTGTAGGTCTGTCGACACAAGAAAACAAGTTTGAGAAGATATGTTGCCTTCAAATGCTCCTCGGAAGCTTTAGCTTCCCTATGATTTCTGTACGTCTACTGTTCAGCTTTGATTGCTAGTTCACTCTGTCAACCTTGTTCTTGGTCTTGTGTACCTTCCCAAGGACAGCTCAATGAAATTAACAGTTCTCAGAGTCTGGGATCATACCTAGGAGGGATTACCGAACAGGCCTAAGCACAGGGCACAGGTCCAAGGGCCCGAGAGCCTCTGTTGGAAGTATTTCTTGTCACAGGGCTAAGATAAAAATAGCTGATCCGTATCCATTATCTGGTCATTTAATATTGAGTAGCCCATCTATATTCAGTTTTAAAATTAATTTCACTTGTTAATTTCCGTCTGTTTATTTTCACATACTAACTATATGATAAAGATATAAGTATAAGGACACAAGAGACCAGTCTGTCAAAATCCTGAAGTTTGCAGACGACACAACAGTGATCGGCTTCATCCGGGACAGTGATGAGTCTGCATACAGACGGGAGGTTGAACAGCTGGCCCTCTGGTGGGATCAGAACAACCTGGAGATTAACACCCTGAAAACTGTGGAGATGACAGTGGACTTTAGGAGGAGCCCGTCAACTCTGCCCCCCATCACCATACTCAACAGCCCTGTGTCTGCTGTGGAAACCTTCAGGTTTTTGGGATCCACAATCTCCCAGGACCTTAAGTGGGAGTCCAACACTGATACCATCATCAAGAGGGCTCAGCAGAGGTTGTACTTCCTGCGTCAGCTCAGGAAGCTCAACCTGCCTCAGGAACCACCATCATTCAGTCTGTTCTCTGTTCATCCATCAATGTCTGGTTTGGATCGGCCACTAAACAGGACAGGAACAGACTACAGCCAACCTGCCTTCCATTCAGGACCTTTACCTGTCCAGAGTCAGGAAACGGACAGGTAACATCACTGCAGATTAATCTCAGCCTGGACACAACCTGTACGCCAAAACAAAGAGACACAGGAACAGTATCTACCCACAGGCCATCACTCTGACCAACACCTAACTGCCCTGTACAATAACCCTAGGACTCTTAATGAAGCCATTCAGTTTCTGTGCATAGCTACTGTATATACTGTCCTATCCACCTACCCCATGTACATAAAGATACCTGCACGTAACATATTTATTTCGGCATCCTTTGCACTTTGCACCATTGCACTATTGTCTACTGTCTACAAATGTTTGTTTATAGATATTTATAAAACCGGATTCAAATTCCTTGTACATGCACACATACCTGGCCAATAAAAGTGATTCTGATTCTGACACACAATAGAATGGATCAACTATGCCACATACCGCAGCATTTGGCTAGTTTGCAATGCCAATGTCTAGATGGTCCTTTATAGTAATACACAAAATCATCAAGAAAATGAATACAAACCACAAACAGCGATACAATAAAACTGATTACGTGGCTGATCCTTTAAAAGTTGTGTTTAGCCGAGATTAAAATGCTCACATTCATTTTAAGGTCTGTGGGTAATGTGTGCCTTACACTGTCATTCTGTAGTAGCTAAGGGAAGACAGAAAGACACTTTGTATATATTCATTGGGTTGTCAAGCTCTCATCTGTTCCTTTTAGTTGTACTTCAAAATTGCTAACAACATATAGTCCCATATAATGTTCAATATTAACCCAAAGCTGAGTTGGGTTAATACAGCTCACCATAATTCACATAAGGCACATGAGCTCACCAATTTGTTATTGTTGTTTTGTTTTTTATAGAATAAACTAAAAGAATAAACACTGTCAGCACAAGAGTAGGCACATGCTCTCCACATTTTCTCCTTTTATTGTTCACTTTCTGAGCATGTACCGTGCACGACACGTGGTCATTAATTTGTTTGTGTATGGAAAGAATACATTTAAAAACTATGTAAGCGTATAGTCGGGGAGCCAAAGTCTCTGCCATACTTTTTATTTGTGTTTTTTCTGTTAACTTTGACCCTAAGAACCAATAATTGGAGGGTCTGCTCTGCCGGAAACATTGCGAAAAAAAATTGTGGCCATTTTAGTGTATGTACCCTCCATTTTTTATCAGAAACATGTGAAAAATGTTTTTTTTGCCTCAAATCCTCAGTGGGTTGGGTAAGCTGTCAATAAATGCATTCCAGATGCACAGAACACATGTGGTGACAACATCCAATGAAAAAATAACTCTTAAAATACACGTCTACGTGATTTTGGCCCAATTGAATGCAAAAAGGCATTTTCTCACATGGAAATGTGTCACACAATAAACATAATACAGCAAAACGCATTATGTTAAAAAATTTGTATTATGTTTCTTGTGTGACACATTTCCATTGGGAGAACAGGGTTATGTTGAAATTAAAAAGATGCCTAGGCCATGATATTTAATAATGTGGACATTAACAACCATGTTAAATATCCAGTATCTTTCAGAAATTTGAGAGTAGCCTATAATTATATTGAGGTTCTGAGCCTGTTGATCGCCAACTAGTAGCGAAATCATCACAGATCCATTGATTTTGTTGGATTTTTATATTTTTTTCTGTGGAATGAGTATACTGTTTGGTGAAAAGAATGGCATATTAACTGATATCATAACTTGGAGGAATAGTTGTTTGCCAATGAAGTAAAGATGAAAATATTGAAAAAAAGTAAGAACACGCCTATTTGTTATGCATTCAATTGGGCCAAAATCATGTAGAAATGTGTTTTAAGAGTTATTTTTTCATTGGATGTTGTCACCACATGTGTTCTGTGCATCTGGAATGCATTTATTGACAGCTTACCCAACCCACTGAGGATTTGAGGCAAAAAAATAATTTTTCACATTTTTCTGATAAGAAATGAAGGGAACATACTCTAAAATGGACACAATTTTTTTCCGCAATGTTCCCGGCAGAGCAGACCCTCAAATTATTGGTTCTTAGGGTCAAAGTTAACAGAAAAAAACACAAATAAAAAGTATGGCAGACCATGTCAGGTTCAACCCATTTTATTGAGCTTTTGAGGCTTTGACTCCCCGACTATATTAAATGCCAAACAGCACATGAGCGGAAAAGGAAGTGAACGCACACACAAAGAAAAAAAAAATCCACCACTGGTTGTCAGGGGAACGCATTTGAAACAGCTGAGCTCGACCAATCAGATGCTGCGGAGAATTCAGGGCGCAGCGAATCAGCGTGCAGCGTGTGAGGATTTAAACCAAGACGCTGAACCTAGAAACTGCAGCTCGTCACTCTCATTACGTCTCTCCGTCGGTTTGTTGAAGCAACGCACATTTCGAAATGGCTCTTCGAGTAACCAGAGTAAGCGCCTTTACCTTTTGTATTCCTTATGTTGTAACTTATGGCTGGAAATGCGTGAGGAACAAATGTTTAGTTTTTGAATATTTAAATGTTTTTGAAATGCCCGTGTTAAAAGCTCTCGTGCGTCGCTGTGGAGTCCGCTCTCGTGCCACCGTTCCATAATAGAAATTAAAAACTAGCTAAAGTCTCAGCAACTAACTTTAAACTATTAAATGCAACTTAACTTATCACGCTAAATGGTTATATCTTTCTACAGAACCGCTTGGCTTCTACCAGGACTGACCTCGGTGGAAAGGCCTGCTCGGTGACCGGACCTTCACTAAAGCCTCGAGCAGCGCTTGGTGAAATCGGAAACATCGCAATTAACAAAGATCCGCAGAAAAAGGTAATGTGCCTCTTGAATTTGCCCTATGTAATATGAAATGTAAAGTCCTGTTATTGATCCTCATGGTGCTACAATGCAAACGCCCTAGCTATGCATTTAATTAAAACATTTTTTTACATGCATTGACGGCTGACTAATACATAATCTTCGCAGACCTCATGTTGGCTTTTTTGTTGCAAAACTTCATGTAAAACGACAAGCAGCTGTACCCAGTCAAGGCCTAAAATGTAGCAGAATAAAGTGATGTTAACAAATGTCTGAATGTGAAACTAAATGTCCTTCATGCACGTGCTTGTGTTGAGTAACTAGGGGTGCATCAACTGTTGTCCTCTGAAGGGTTAAATGCTCTGGTAGTGTTTATATAACTGCTGCTTTTGTCTCACCATCAAATGATTAACTATAGATAACAGATACTGCTTCACATAGAACCAGAGACTACTCGGTCTCTCCATAAATGACTTTAAACTACAAATGCATTATTTCAGCCCTGACTTAACCCATTTTTTTTTAGACTGTGAAGACAGAGGCCACAAAGAAGCCCAAAGTCACCGCCACCAAAGTTGAAAAAGCAGTCGTTGAGAAGCCAAAACCAAATGTTGTTCCTGTTAAACCTGAGCCCGAGGTGCAGGTGAGTTGTATGCCAACAGCTATCGACCATTAAAACACATGACTCCTGGGTGTGACGCTTCTGTCGGTTTAAACTCGCTGTGCGTTTCTACCATTCAAGGTTCTTCCTGAACCAGCATCCCCCACTCCAATGGAGACTTCAGGCTGTGAGCCTGCTGACCTCTGTCAAGCATTTTCAGATGTCATTCTTCACAATGCTATCAGAGATGTGGATGCAGATGACTACGAGAACCCCATGCTCTGCAGTGAATATGTCAAAGACATCTACAAGTACCTCCGACAGCTTGAGGCAAATACTTTTTTTTTTTTTTTTTTATAAGCTTTCCCACAGCTATGTATCTGGTACCCCTCCCACTCAGGTTTTAACCCAGTTTTGTGTCTCCTCAGGTTGAGCAGAATGTCAAACCCACTTATCTGCAGGGGCAGGAGGTGACTGGTAACATGAGGGCCATTCTCGTTGACTGGCTTGTACAAGTGAACCTGAAGTTCCGTTTGCTCCAGGAAACAATGTACATGACCGTGGGAATTATTGACCGCTTTCTTCAGGTGGGTGACTATCAACTCGGAGCCCATCACTTATCTGCTTTGAATGCTGCATTACATGGCTAAACATCCCAGCCTTCTACTGATGCATACAACTGGATTGTAAAGTCTTGATGTGATTCCACCCCCATCAGGACCACCCAGTCCCCAAGAAGCAGCTGCAGCTCGTCGGTGTGACTGCCATGTTCCTTGCTTCCAAATATGAAGAGATGTATCCCCCTGAGATCTCGGACTTTGCCTATGTGACAGACAGGGCCTACACCACCGCCCAGATCAGAGACATGGAGATGACGATCCTCCGGGTGCTCAAGTTCCAACTAGGCCGCCCTCTTCCCCTGCAGTTCCTCAGAAGGGCCTCAAAGATTTACGAGGTTTGTAGCAACATCATCCACCTGAGACTAGGTTCAGTGACTGCTTTTTGATGGCATGAAATCACTAATGTCTATTCCTCACTGGTCTCTCAGGTGACTGCTGAGCAACACACCTTGGCAAAATACCTCCTGGAGCTCACCATGGTTGACTATGAGATGGTTCACTTCCCACCTTCCATGGTGGCAAGTGCTGCTCTGGCTCTTACCCTCAAGATCTTAGATGCTGGTGAATGGGTGAGTTTGACTTGTGGTCATCAGTGGCTTCATTATAGAGTCCTACTTAATCGGACTACTATAGCTTTTAGGCTGCATAGAAATGTACAACTATTAAATAAAAGTCAATTTGTCTTTAATAATGTTGGCCTCCATGGCAAAGAGGCATTATTGATCAAATGGAAGGTTTATCTATTTGACTGGTACATGCTGATCTGTTCTCTCCTCAGGATGTGACACTGCAGCACTACATGGACTACACAGCAGAGAGTTTGATTCCTGTGATGGCACACATTGCCAAGAATGTTATGAAAGTGAACGAGGGGCTGACCAAACACACGGTAGGTGTAGCTCTACTTGCATTACCTGCCTGTGATTTCTCTGGACTTCAGACAGCAGCATTATTGGCTTAAACTCCAAGGCATGTAATTGCAGAGCCTTTATTTGAACGCTGACCATAAAGTGTGTGTGTGGTACTTTATTATACACATCTAACTCGTCTTTGTTTCTTGCAGGCCATTAAAGGCAAGTACTCTACTTCAAAGCAGCTGAGGATTGCCTCTATCCCACAGCTCAAGTCTTCAGTGGTGAAGGATCTTGCAAAGCAAGTCACCCAGTGAGGACTAAATGTTATAGCACCATGTGCTGATTTGTACAGTTGTAACTTAAAACTTTTAACGTGACTGAAGGATCAGCACGCAAGGACCATGTTGGTGGTTTGCATGTTTAACCAACTGAAATTTTATACACTTACTGACCATTTCCAAAGCATGCTACAAGTTTTCAGAAACTTGTAGCATGTGAAACTTGTAGAAAAAATGGTAGTGGACACTGCAGTGGCACTGATCCAGATTCCAAAATGAGGGCAACTAAATTTGGTATAACAGATTATCTTTGTGTTCAACATGGTGAAAGTTGCCATGTTGGTGGATCTCAGTAGGAAAGGCATAAAGCAAGCAGCAGGTCAGTAGAAACCCACTGGGGTCAAGTACAGGATTATCCTCTCCATCCTGACAAGTGAGGATGAAGCAGATTCTCACCTTACAGTTTGCCTGATTTTTCCGCTGTAGGCTTCTTGCTGGTTGCTCTGCTTTTCTTGACCCCACAAGATTCAGTCAGCTATAACTACTGTAATGCAATCGAATTCACCATTTTCACTGCTTACATTGTCATTAATGCACTAATTAGCCAACTGAAATTGACTGTAGAGTATCATTGAACACAATATTTGAATGTTGCCGCAGTACAATTTTATCAAATCACAAACATGTCCCTACAAGCATGCAAGTCTTGCAAGCTTGCTGTGTGCTTTAAAATGGTGAGCAATGTAAAGGGTCCAGGTAACAGGTGTTTTTTTTAATGATTTCCTGGTGTGAATGTGTGTACAGCTACTTTTAAACAGTTTTTACATTCTTAAATGTCTTGTTCTTAAAGTGTCTATTAAATGGTTCAGACCAGAAATGTCCCTTGTCATTACTCTCCATCACCTCTAGAGGCTGCTCTAAGATAGGTTTTCAATTGCTTCTGTGCTTACAGTTGTAGATCTGCTGACAAATGGGGCAAAGACTTCAAGGTTTGGGGTCAAAGTTTCTTCAGAGCTACACTTAAGCATTTTATACCCTACTGTAGTTTCTCCAGGTCACTGAGCTTTAGCTAAGCATTAAGGGTTTTATGCTGCATCCAGTAGTATTCCATGTTGAATTTCAGCTTTAGTTCCTAAATGTCATACTTATATCTAATGACTGTACTCACATATTACATAGAAATGCTGTTTAGGACACTATGTAGTTACTGCTATTGCTACTTAAGGTGATGAACTTATCTGCCATTATCAGACTTTTGGAACATCTCTTTACCCTAATGTTAAAAAAAAGCTTGTGCTTTCTAAGCTTTTTTTTTTTTTTTTAAAAGCAGTCTGTCCACAGCTGTTGCAGCAATGGCTCTGTTCTATTCAAGTGTTTCAGTAAGCTGTGGCAGTGACCCAGCATGCACAATACCAAGGACCCTGAAATGAAGCTACTAAATGGAATTCAGCCATTTTACACCTGTGCTCTTCCTACTGTGACATGTTGGGACAGCTTTACTGTAACACTGGAGGTGCAGGATTTTTTTCTTTTCAAAAAGTACCCCTTTTCTGATATTTAGTCCACGGGCTTAGCAGAAACACTGTAGTTGTCTTTAAATGGTCTCATTCTTTTTATTGCATAAGCAAATGTGTGTAATCGCAGCCAACTGCTTCAGTAAGGTGTTTCATCAGCGTCATCTTAAAATACAATACAACATCTAGATCTCATGTAAGCTACAAATGCAAAGGCCCTTCACAACTCCAGTTACATCACATCAAGCCACAAGTATTTAAAGCTAATGGACAAAGCAGAGTGGGAGCTATAATCACTTTAACCCATTCACAGCTGAGACCCTGGGGAACCGGGCCCCCCATCCATCCTCCCAACCCCAGGGGGATGCCAGAGGAGCTTTGTACAAGACCACCTGCCATCTGCATGACGTGAGTCACTGTGTACATCATCTGGATCATAAGGCCATTGCTCCTAAAGGCCTGCTGGATAACAGCTTGAATACATCTGTTGCAGTATAGACTAGAAATCATCTGCCGCTGAAAGGGGAAAAACATTATTTGGCACTTTGGGAGTTTGGGTTTATTGAAGTTCATGCACAGAGTTCATACAGTGAAATATGAGGAGTAAGTTCCACATAAAAAATCATTGGTGCTTTCACTGTCTCGTGAGGTAGAAACACAGCCAAACCATGCTTTGATAGTTTACTTATATAATGCAAAACTGTTCAAGACAATGACAATGATCTAAGAACCTAAGCTGTGCGTCTGTTACCTGACATAATGCCATATGGGCACTATAATGCCGACGCCTTAAGAGCGCATCCCTTTCATCCAGCCATCTCTGAGCCTTCTGTTGTTTTCCACAGAGACACATGATAATTAGTCTCAGTTATCCTGCAAAGCCGGGCTTTTAAACCAGCAGATCATACTGAGAATTCATACTTGGAGGCTGAGGTCATGACTGGGCAGCCATATCGGTTTACAAGACAGATTCCTCCTGTGTGGGGCTCCAGACCATACACTTGCAGCTGCCTGGAACACTGTTTGGCCTTTCTGACAAAGATTGAGCTGTGTGACATTAATTAAGATGGAAAATTTAACATAGTGGCTGCGCAGTTTACAAAGACTCAGCAACTGAACACTGCTAGTAACCGTAAAATGCTTAAAGGCCCAATCCAGATTACAAAAAACATATTTCATCACTCAACCCTTGTGGTATCTCGCCATACAAATAGTTTGGGTTTTATGTGTGGGGTTAAAGAACGGCCCCTGAAATTTCTGCCTCTACACCAAGAAAATACTTTGTGGTGTTCAAAACATTAACAAATGACACTAGAAAAATGTTACAGCACATTGATGCACCACCAATTAATGAACAACTGTGGTTGAAAAGAGCAGTGTCTCATTTCCACTGCATGGTACGGCTCGACTCCACTCACGTGGAACCCTTTTTTGCCAGTTTTTCAATCAGTTGTGAATAGTACCTGGTACTTTCTTTGGTATGACTTTGGTCGAGGTTCCAAGCGAGCTGAGCCGATACTAAATGGTGGAGCAAAAACACTGTAGGCCACTGATCAAAAAGAGGACAATCGTCACTAGACAATCATCACTAGAATCGAGCAACCAGAGTCGTCTTGACTCTCAGCTGTCTTTTGTCTTGCTGCCTCAGCCACAAAATTTGTCTCCTTGCTGTGACAAACAGCCACTTACCGAGAATCAAGACCACTATCCCTTCAGTATCCTCCATTGTTCCTGCGCTAAAGATGACGGCAGTTTAAAGCAGTGTCGCTTTGACGCTCATCTAAGAATCCCACCTACTTTGAGGGGTACTAACTGCAGTGGAAAATCAAATCAAGAAAACTACCTGGTACCAAAAGAGAGTGAAGTCGAGTCGAGCCGTACATTGCAAAGGAATTTGGCTGATTTGATGGAATATCACTTGGACCAGCTCCGATCCTGGATTAGGTTTTGGATTCTAGGGACTGAATGAACCTGTGATGACCTTGTGTAATTTCGGTTTGGGATCAGAGACTCTTTAACAAAATGTGGTTGCAGGGTCAATCAACTCATTCAGTTTCCATTGGGACTGTTTGTTTGGCTGCAAGTAGTTCCATTGTGGATTATCCAGATTAATTGGAACATTGTTTCAGTGATCTTCAATGGAGTTCCATTCACCTCCTTTGTATTGGTTTACCATATTAAAGTCTCAAAACTTATGTATGCAAATACAACCAAAACTATCTGCATGGCTGGATCCCACTATAGCTGACTCAATGGCCTTCCAGGATCTCCATTTAACACACATTCTGTGACAACAATTCGATTTGCGTTCATGCACGTTTCATTGTCCTTACAGCCCAAATGCTTCTATCCTTTTCCATGTTTATTCAAGCTCTCCCCATTAAATGAATTTGCGAGTCAGCACTGAGGTCCAGAAAGAATGCAAAGCTTGGCTTCAGACCTCTCAGTATTTCAGCAATACAGATCTCACCCACAAGCAGATCGTCCAAGACCAGAGTCAAAAGTTTGGAACTCCTTCCCAGTCTAAACATCATCCAAGATGGCCAGAGATTTAACAAGTGCACCCTTCAAAATGAGTCAATGCCCATTCTCACCTCCCGTCCACCAAGTCTACGTGTCTCAATTCAGTATGACAAAGTCAAACAAACAGCCGGCCCGTGGCAGCACTGTTAGGGTTTCTGTGGGGTGCTAATAGGTTGGCAGCTGGCAAGCAGAATGAGGCCTCTGGGCTTGAGAGTGGAGAGAAGCACAAATAAACACAGGGGCATTCATTTTCACAATTTATAGATTTTCAAATAAAAATCATGTGCTTCCTGAACTTTACTGACCTTGGACGCTCTGTGTCACTTGAGGGAAAGAAAGGCTCCCATTGTGGCCCGAATAGTGCAGTGTTTGAGCCAGGTGTGAATAGGATTTTCTCCAGACCGCCATAACCTCTCCATGTACAGTTTGTATGGCGAGCAGGAAGTCATCTTCCCCTCACCATCAAGGTTGCACCTGATGTTGGTTTAATCTTCCCAGACAGGAGAGCCCTGTCTTTTTGTTTCAAAGACACTGCATTGTGAGAGTACTTTGGAAGGACAGCAGAAATTATTTACATGAAGCAGTGAACACAGATCAGTGTCACCTGTACATTTAAAAATATATTTTTTGGTGTACCTACTATATGTCCTGTCCTCTATATCTGCTGTAAATCATCTGATAAAAAAATATCACCACAAGTTCAATTTATTATGTCTTCTGGAGATTTCTATCTTATCACATGGTCTTCATCATCATGAGTGAGTAATCGTTCTGATCATCCATGTTAGCTTCAAAGTTCATTCTCAACTTTGAAAACAGCAGCTGGTGAAATATTTTCACCTGAAGGTCCATTTAGTAGATGTCCTGGAGCTTTCTATCACTTCTGTCACATCAGCAGATTTAAGCCAACATGGAAGAGCAGTCCTCAAACACAAAGAAAATGAAGACATGTACAATTTAAGGACAACAGGGCAAACTCCATCGGCTGATGAAGACCATGCAATGTGATCGACAGCTCCAGAACAGCTTCTAAGCGGACAAAGCAATGAAAGTAAGACTAAAGTTGTAACAAACCTACATTATCCTTGTCACAGTCTCAAACATCCATTATTATGTTGGTTAAAAAGAAAATTTCATGACAGAATTCCTCAATGTAACTTTTCTTTAACAATCATTTATTTACTGTACACATTTTATAAACAACAGCCTGGAGACACAAAAATAAGTCAAGCTATACAAAAAAGACACTGTAGAAATCCAACATTTTATTACATGCATGCTTTGGCAAAAGATGATGTTTTGGGGAGACAAAAAGAAGTTATTATCTTGTTTCAGCTCTCAGAGGTTATTTTTGGCCCCTGAGCAGCTCCACTGGACCCGTTCAGAGTACAGTGTGGTTGAAGGGATGCGAAGACTGTTGGTTATTCACTTCCCCAACTAAGATTTTTCCACTGGCCCACACTACACAAATTCTGGGGATTAATAGGTTTGGCCCAACGATTTTCGGGTGCCAGTAGACTTTCTCACAGGAAGAACCAGCCAATGACATGCTTTTAAAGGCAGGAGTAGTTTGTTGCTGGCTGGTATTTTAGTAAGGAACAACCACAATGCTAAATATGAGTTACTGGGGTCAAATTTGTAGTTCAGTCAGGGATTGAGTTGCAATTGTGTGTCTCTGTATCAAATAATGCAGTAGTATAAGACACTTTTGATGTGACAAGGGCATTTTTGTAGGCTGGTTCCAGACTGGTTCGAGCAACAACTGGCCAATCAGAGCTTTGTAGGCTGGATAGGAGTGGTGATGTCACCTAATACGAGTGAAGATTCAGCAACTGGACTGCTTGTTTCTCGCCTAAAATGTGTTCAAGAACAGATTTTGGTGAACTGCTTAGGTAAAATAAGTTATTCTATACGTTTACTACGGGCTTCAGGAGGGAGAACTGTAGTTGGACCCTTCTCGAAAAATTGTGAATATTTTAATTTCACTATTATTTAATTGACTAGAAGTTAGCCCAATTAGATAATGTATATGAATGAATGTGGGTTTCACACTCTTCACTGTTAATCTGCCCATCTACAATATAGACAGTTATGGAATAACTAAAATGTGCCTAGAATAATGTATTGTAGTATTGAAAAATTAATCAAAGGATAGATTCAGATTTTCTAAACATCTTAAAGCAACACTCACATTTACATTTTATATGTTCGGAACAAACTGCCAGACTAGCATGATATTGCTCTCAGTGGACTCAGAATAAAAATCTTTAAATTGTTCCTATGTGGCTTCAGAAATGCAGCTGACTAACTTCCTCACCAGCAGTCACATACAGTACATCTTGATGTTCACATTACATCATACCGACTGAATCACTATAGTTTGTACTTGTCAGACTGCTCCCTGTGTTTTAACCTAACAACACTGTGCAACACAATAAGCACTAAAGGGCTATTAAGTTAATGTTGTCACGCACCGTAACTATCAGAGGTTATATCACACCGTTTTACTTAGAAGGGAACAGAGCCAGTGTTTGTGTTTTGATTTACGAGATCAGTAATAATGAGAACAAGACTGGCCATGAATGTAGTGCTCGGAGCTGTGATTGGAGCTTAGTTAGTACATTATTCCCCTCTGTGATGACAAGCGCTATAGACTGGTTAATGAGCCATGTAATGTAGTTTTTAAGGTTCGAATTGTTGATTCTGAATGTGTATCTTTAAACATTTGTCATAAAATCTTGAAAAAAAGTCATTCTGCACACAGAAAAACAACAACAAATATCTTGATAGGTGTTGTGAAATGTTTGATTTTTTCACATAAAGTTGTAAAAGCACCATTTATTTCTTTAGTTTTAAAATAATGCAAGCACCCAGCATGGCTGGTCTTCAGAGATGTCTCCGGGTATCTACAGTATGTTGTAATCTGACCTGTTTGGTGAGTCAGGCTGCCTGGCAAACGTCACCTCTGAGCTGTGATAAATCCTCTGGGTGCTGGGAGGAGGGGAGAGCATACACTTCTGCTCCTGCTGACACATTGTAAATCAACCTCTGGGGTCACTTGGCCATTTCCTTTGTTGTCAGCATGCGACACAGAGATTGACAGAAGCTGCCACTGGACCTTGGCACCTCCACTGCTTCTTATGCGACCCTATCTGGCCTGAATCCATGGATGTGCGTCGAAATCTGTGTATGATAAAAAATTCATTACTTACAATTTTTTTTTTTTACCATTTTCTTCACTCACTCATAGAATTCAATCATTTGAGGATTTCTGAGATTCCAGAGGGCAACATTTAGATCTATTGGCAGAAATTTCATTAGTGAATAATCACCTCCACATAAGAATCATTGTGTTTTCTTTACCTTAGAATGAGCTGTTTTTATCTACAGAGGGAGCAGGTCCTCTTCAACAGAGTCCGCCATGTTGAACCGCCATATTTTTACAGTAGCCCAGAATGGACAAACCAAACACTGGCTCTAGTTTGGGCCTTTTGCATTTTTCGTGAGTTTTTCAGCCACGATAGTTTCTTCTACACACTTGCAAAGGCAGGGTGATATGAGCTGTATTCAGTTGGTTGCAATCAGCAACTTCACCACTAGATGCCACTACATCCTACACACTGGTCCTTTAAAATAACTGAATGGATGGAGCCCCACCGACTTTGTCTTTTGTTATGATGCCAAAATGGGTCGTTTACTGGACGCTGTAACATGAAATATATTGTATCTTTAAATTATCTCCAGTTTGTGCATCTTGTATGTAAAGTTCAGCTGAGGCAGATGGAAATGTAATTAGTTTTGCAGGTAAGTGGTCATAAAGTTGCTGCTGATAGTGCTAGATGAAAAGTTAAGGGATCACCAAAGTTATCACAATTCATCCTGAGGGAAAAGGAATGAATGAGTGAACGAACACATGAAACATCCAGTAGTTAATTGATGGTGACGGGAGAGAAAAAGTCAGAGAATCACTGAATTTTATGCCAATCCATCCAGTAGTTGTTGAGATATTTCAGCCTTCTCTAAAGCTGAAAGTGTAGCTAAAAATGCAAATCACTGAACATCACTTACTGCTGTTTTAAAGGTATATCCTGATAAAAAAATAAAGCCTTGGGACTCTTTCCTAATCCAGACAAAAATGGTAGCTGTGTAAAACATGAACCAAAGCTATTCTAAACAGTGTTAGAATAGAAAAAATAAATCTGTATCTACTAATTCATATTAGTGCCACTATATATGGAAATCTTGACTGCTTCTCAGGATAAGTGCTGAATGGAAATATGTGTAATGAATGTATATTACACAAAGCTCCACTATAACACTTGTGTGGCTGTCAAATCAAATATGTATCTGTGGAAACGCTTTCATTTTTTTGTGGCTTATTTCTAACAATGTTAACAACAGTGTGCTCTCTGTGTACAGTGCTGAGTAAGCACTTTGGTAAATTAAAATGGAGTCGTTTTTTCCTTCAGCTTTCACCTCATGAAGGTGAGCTCCTCCTCTGAAGGGAATATTTCCAGGACTGTCATCTTACTCAAGAAGCCCTGGATAATTATGTCATTTGTCACATCACTCTCCTCTCTAAAACAACACTGAATTTACTTGATTATAGAGCCTTCTTGGAATTGGTCACCTCAATCCGTGGAGCTTCTGTGCCTTGCCATGGGGAAATTATGTTTCTGATTGTTGCTCACTTGCTACTCACTCAACAACGTCAAGAAACTCTTAAAATTGCTCCAATCAGTCAGACGGACATCTGCTCATCATTTCACAGTGAATCTCGGATAAACCAATTTTCCTCAAAGTGTAATTATGTGAGGTTACTTTGTCGTTCTCATGAGTGTTTTCTGGTAGTTTGGTCCATCATCCCACACACACAGCAACCTCCAGGGACTCAACGGCGAACAGAAGCACAGTTATTGATTATATTAGTCAATAAAGGCTAGTTTCCTCCCTGACTATTATACTAATGCACTTAGGGTGAATGTCCCGGCTAGCCTTGCAGGCCAGGTTATAAAGTGCACCAGAGCTCCTAAATTATTCACAAGGCCCCTTCACCAGCTCCGGGCCTCCATTAGAGACAGCAAGGGAAGAGGGGAGAGGGGGGTGACGATGATGTCACCCGGCCCCATGGAGCCAGACAAGGGCACCTGGGACTGAATGATGGAGTCAGCTGTGGAGGACCACAGCTCTGCCGGAAGAGACTGTGTGCGGAGACGAGCGCTCTGCCTCCGCAGGTCACTTCACCAGCAGACCCTGTTGGTCAAGAGGGAACACTGTGAATACTTGTGTGTGTGTGTGTGTGTGTGTGTGTGTCTGTGAATACAAGCTTATGTAACCACGGTTCACAATGACTGATGACTGTTAAGGGAGAATAGAAGCACAGTAGCTGAAAACTGAAAAATGGAGAGACATATTTGACTAGAAAGACTCCTTACGTCAAATTCCTGCAAATACCTAGAACCTCTTAAAGGACCACTAAACTACCTAAAGGCTCCACTGGATCTTCTAATTGACCACTAGAACCTCCTATGGACCCACAAAGGACCCATTGAATATTCTGAATTATCACTAAAACCTGATAAAGGAACGCAAGAAACACCTTAAAGACAGATACAATCATCGGAAAACCACAAAGAAGACCACTACAAACCACTAGACACTCCAGAAATGATTATTATAACCTCCTACTGGACCCCTAGAACCTCCTCAGTGACCACAAGAACCATTGAAAGGACTATGAGAAGCAGAGCGCTACACATTCTTCCAAAATCTCCCATAGGTCTAGTGCTAGCAAGGTTAAGATTATATGACTGTGAGGATCATCCCATATAAAATGTTTTCATACTTCTCATACTTGTCTAATGTTTTCAATGTATATAATTGATAGTAAACAGTTGGCATTTACACACACCAGAACACAGAGGACACAGAGGACAGAGGCCATGGCGTTGCTGCCATTGGATTGCCACTGTCCCTGTCTAATAAAGTAGTAAACTAAACTAAACTAAACTAAACGACACTTCTGGGTAGTGAAATGAGAATATATCACACTCATGTAAATGTGTTAACTGCCAACCTGCAGCCAGGACCTGTTAGCTAGCTTAGCATTGACTGGAGACAGTAGCTCTGGTCAAAGTTCAAAAAGACGCCTCTAAAGCTTACTATTAAATTATAATGTTATATTTTGTCTGTATGCAACATACAGAAATGTTAAAATGAAAGATTGGGGTTTGAGGGGGAGCAGGTCTGTATTTAATACACAGATATAACAAACACAACATGACTGCTGGTAGTTTCCATCAGTCTGATACCGACAGATTGCCACAAGAGTCAAATATATATTGAGATTGAAGTGATGCACAGCAAAAAATGCAACCATTACTTATTGCTGCCAGGCTTCTGCATGTCAGCACCACTGTGTGTGTGTGTGTGTGTGTGAGACAGAGTGAAGTGGAGGAAAGCCTGATTGAACCGACTGAACTAAAGGTTCTTCTGTCGTAGACAAGCAGCACATCCACAGTCATTACTGGCCTTTCCAGGAAGATGACAGCTTACTGCGCTGTTCCGATTACCTGCATCAACGAACGACTGCTTTAAAACAACCTCCATACATACCACTTGACTTCGAATGTATTCCCAATTTGCTCCTATTTGTCATGTTGTGAACTCAGGAAAGCCTTGTGAGAGGCTGTGAAAATGAAAGAAAAAATAATGTCAATCTAACTTGGGCAATAATGTCAAAATACAGGCAGTACCCTGCCGCTAATCGAAATTTAAAAGCACATGAAATAAGCCATGTGAGCTTTCAGTGTAGTGAGAGGTATTTCCACTCTCCCGCTGGTCTGCTTCTGTCACATTTCTGGGAAGTTCGGCTCGTAGAATACAGTGAAAACACTAAAACACAGTGGAAAATCAACACAGTGAGCAACAAAGGCAAGAGAGAAGAAAGTAACCCCATTGCCAAGAGTAATCTCTCTCCCTCTCCCTCTCCCCGTCACTCTCGCTCTCTGGGCGAAGGGCTTCATGGAGCCTGGAAAGGTCGTCAAATCCCTGGCACAAGCTAACATCTGGTGTGTCACTGCTTTGATATCTGTGGGATATGCAGGCAAGGATGGAGGATGCATAGTATACTGTGGGCCAACAGGGCCAGTGTCCAGGGACCTCTGACTATGGGGGACTCATCACAGGGCTAGGCCCCTGGTGGTCAGAGGCCGCTTTGTATAGGGCAAGCATCACAAATTTAAAATCTATGTGTGAATGTAGTGCTTGATTCGGAACAGCTGCCACAGCGAATGAGCTAATTTTACAGTGTATTAATTGTTTACAATGACACAAGCCCAAAGTCCTGACTGATTCCAGTTCAGATTACAAATTAAAGTAATGAGTTTCAATATATGAGTTTTAATATAATTGTTACTCTTCTTGAGAGTCTACAGCAGAGCTAACAGCTCTGTGAGGCTGCTCTTCATCAACATAGTGGTCATAGTAACACTGATGTTTTGCAGGTGTAATCTTGACCATGTTCACCATCTTGGTTTAACTACTATTGCAAATATCTGCTAATATTTGTTCATTAGGACTCTACGCAGCGTACAGCTATGGCTGATCAGAATGTCTTTTATAATTGCAGGTCGGCCTATTTTGTCATAAACCAAAGTAACAAAGATAATGGTGCTAGAGGTAAAGTTAGGGGATCACCAAAGTCATTAGGATTTATACTCTGGGTATGATGAACGTATGTACAAAATTTCATGCAACCATGATATCACTTAAGAATCAATAATAAAGGGGTTTCTGCAATGAAAGCACAGACTAGTTAGGAGGCAGGGGTTAAAATAAAAAAGGGGCTTGTTTTAGGGTTGGGGGTTTGGCTGAGGCTCGGCCTTCACTGTTTGTTTTCTACAGTTTTGGGCTCTGTATAATGAATGCATTAATGTAAACCTTAAGCGCTTGTGGCTTTGGAGGTAGAGCATGTCCATTGATTGTTGATCATTCAACCCCAAATTCTTAAGTATGATACTGAATCAGAAGTGGAGATCATTAATTACTTTGCTGATTTTAATCTACAGTTAATGACTTCATAGTCACTGACTATGTAGTCACTATGTAAATTTTTTCTAAGATAAACAGTTATATTGCCATTTAAATTCACTGTGTAAAACAGCAAGTCCACACAGTTCATTGTGATGTCCTGCGCTGATTCTGACTGTCTGCGTGACATTTTATATGCCTTCGGTCTCTGGTGACTAACAGCTAGTCAGGCTCAAACATGTTAAGCTGTTACACTGATTATTTAAACTGACTGAGAGGAATTTAATTAGCATTGGACATCGGAGAGCCCTTTGGCGCCAGATGCCATGTAACTGGTTGACCAAACTATTAGACTGATCGTATTACAGAACAAAAGAATTGAGAGGGACCAAATTAGATTTCAATATCAGTTTTCATTCACATAGAGAAAGTCATTGTCACTGCACTTAATGCAATCAATCTAGAGATTAAATACAAAATGTATGGCTTGAGACAGATGGTAGAGCAGATGTTCACTTTCTCGAAAAAATGATTTCTGTCAATAAAGTATAACTCATTGTGAATTATTCATGTCAGTATGCCTCTAATCTTGGAATTTCCACATTGTGGGACAAATAAAGGAATATCTTATATCTTAGATAATAATATAAAACCCTAAAACGTAACTAAGCTGTTAAACCAAAATTATATTTTCTTTGTATTTTTGATAAATAAACTTTTATTATTATCATAAGCAATTGATTTTGAACTGATTTTTACATTACATCGCTGTACATTTATTAAGCAGACAATTTTGTCCACATAGCGGAGAACCACACTGTGATCAGATCGGACACCTGCCACGTGTAATCAACAAATCACTTCCTGACAGCCTCAAGCGTTTCTGCTGCACAACAATCAGCAACTAATCAACAACTAATGGCTGACTCCCTCTCAATCTGCAGTCTCTGTGGTCTGCCTGACCCCCTGTCCTCCATGCCCTCACCCTCTGTGGAGGGAGGAAGTGTATTTCCTCCTCAGGGATCAATAAAGTGCGTCAGAGGAAAGTGCTGTGTTGACCACAGTTTTCCACCGTGGCCTGCTGCATATGTGAAGGGTTAACTACGTTTGCCCGAATTAAGCACCAAGTGCATCATCACACAACATCTTCAAAAGCTTAATTATTTTCAGAAATATAACAAACTTCTTAATGAAAAAACAGTAACTGCCTCTTCCTTTTAAATGAACCCTGACAAGTAGACTTTTAATCTGAAACACTTACAGGAAGTGTTCAGTTTTTCAGAGAAGAAACTGTTGTACTGAGTTAGTGGAGCAGAAATGTACATTTGTGGGGCTGTACAGATGCTGGTGCAACAACCCAAACAAGCACCTGTGCTACAATGGGATACTCATGTTACTCTTGTAAAGTTGGCAAAATGTTGGTACGCAACTTGTGTGGATGTCATATTAAACAGGAACATGGCAGATACATTTAGGAACCCGTTGTTGGGGTTTGTGAAGGAAACTTTTGAAGGAGGGCAATAAGAGTCTTTATTGGAAGACATGGGCAGGAATTATTTTTATTGAAGATGTTTTTATTTTATGTCATTTTAACTGATGATAGCTAAATACAAAATTTCCAACAGACTTTTGGAGACATCTTCAATTCAGAAGCTGTATACTGTCTATACGAAACTCCCCCTAATACATCAAATGGTGGTACAAGAAGTATGTCAGGGTAACTGGTTGTTCACAGGCTGGGCATCTAGATTTTATAGTCTTATGAGGCAATCTCACCCACCGAAACCTCGATGGCCTCCAGAGAGCCTGGAAGGAGGATGCAGATCAGGAGTTAGCTATTGAGAAGTGGAAGGAAATGGTTGGGTCCTGGTATAAGACTACAAGGAAAGTACAGACTCAATTACATAATTAATTACATACAGCGTCATTCATAGGAGTTATTGGGCTCCATGTAAGATGGCAAGACTATAACAGATATATGCTGCAGATGTGATCGGAGCAGAGGCACACTCATACACATGCTCTATGAATGCCAAATGACTTATGGGAAAATATAATAACATTCATCAACAAAGTGCTTGGAACAGAGTTGCTACAGAGCCCTGCTCGCTGCATATTAAGTATAGTAACAGATGATGTGGTTTTATCAGCTTTGCTGGCTAGTGGAATGACCAAAATAGACAATTATGAATAATTAATTTTTAAGTTGAACAACAGACAGGAGGCATACTGGAAAATATGGGCCCCCTACATAAAATGCATTATGGGATGGCTAGCTAGGGAGTACTAGCCCTGGTTATCACTATCGCTTTAATGTAGCAGTGATAATATTATATTTACCATGTACATTATTGTTACAATGATATGTGAGTGATAGCAATATATATATGCCAATGCTTAATACACACACACACATATATATATATATATATATATATATATATATATATATAATTTATCTATCCATTTGTATCTTTCTTTCCTTGTTCTATTATTAGTTTAATTGTTATTATTGGTGTCTTTGCAAATTGTTATTATAATGTTATAAAAGCAATAAAATGTGAACTACAGAACCATGACAGATTAAAGTAAATGTTGAGTTAAAGGTAAGAACATATTAATTCACATACTGCATATCAATTTTTGGCTGTTGTCGTTGCTGTCCATGTAGAGTGACCAAGATTGAGCATGTGAATGCAGAATCTGTTTCTACTATGTGTAAATATGGACTTGTAAATGTTAAATATCTATAATTCATATCTGTATGTGTGAGTTTTAAAGACTCCATGGAATTCACACCGAACTAGTAAACGTAACCAAAATATTCAACCTATAAAGGTTATAATATATTGTCTTCTCCCATCAAACTGCCTCTATCTCCATAATTAATAGCCCATTGATTTGTCCCATCCCCAAATCCCTTTTAAATGAAGTATAATTACTTCCTGTTTAACATGATTTTTAATTTCTCAATCCTTGTTGTCAAAAATCTTTATACATGTGATCAAGATTACCAACTTAACTGAAATAATATTATTATTCTTGACAAATCAATGTTCCAGTATAAGTTGCAAAATACAGTTTTCTCCAATTTCACAAGTAAACCAGACAGAATATTTCAAGGATAAATTAATATAAACTATTGTATTTGAAGTTTGGTAAAACAATGCACTGATTTTTATCCTGACAGCCTAGACAGAATAATTACTTTGCCAACAATAGTTTCCAGATGTTCTTTTCCAAGGTACCCCATTGAGGGTGAAAGCCATTTGTTGTCAACTGTGCAAAACGAGCTCTGTTGAACAAACAAAAATGTGCAGAAACCATACACAGATGACTCCTTTCCTGCTATAATTAGCCTTCATGTGTTCACCTCCTTTCACCACATCAGCTGTTTCAGCCATTTCAGACAATTGCAGGCCTCTGCTGCCACAGTGTGACTAGTCTCTTTGTCCAAAACATTAATATGTTAAAACCATCCCTGCTCTCCTCTGTAATACCACTAATTCTGCTTTGGACATCAGATAGCCACATCAGGAAGTGTTCAAGATTTAGGTGCTGCAGACGTCCACAATCATTGATTTTTCTGGCTTGCTTCTATTGTTGGTGCAGCAACACAAATCATGTTCAATTATTACATTATTTATCATTCACTTTTATATCAGCTGGAAATATGTTAAATAATCAAAGCAGGACATAATATTTCCATACATGTATACATATACGTCCACACATTTGAGGATATACTTTATTTGTATACATTTGTTTGTGTCTATGTTCTTTTTTAAATAATACTAATTTAAAACAATAATAAAATACTTTCTTTTCATTTGTACCCTAGACCAAAAAAAAATTAAAATTAAATATAAAAATACAGTACCATGATGCAATAACTTAATAAAGCATCACTTAATAACACATATTGTTATGAATATAATATAATATATAATAATATGATGCGACCATGGTGTAGTTCATTTATACCCTACGTTAGCCTATGTTATGTAATCTTTTTTACTTCTGCCGATCGCATTTATGCAACAGAAATCATAAAAATGGTGTTCATTTGTGAACATTATCTTGCTGAACAAAACATGTACTTTCCAGGCTGGCCTTTAACACGTCAATACATTTATACACGTCATTCCCAGCAGCACTCTGTGTGGCTTCGAACTCAACCCTGTGCCTACACACGCTGATACTTCTGTTTAGGTGTCTGGATTTATGTTTGTGAGATGAACATCAGTGTATACCAGCCCCAGAGACAGTGGACAACATCCATTCTCCATTCAGCGTCCTGTTATGGAAAATGTTCTGGGTTTCCTCAAGTCAACACTCCGGTTAAGTGTTGCTGTTGATTACAATTCTAATTTGTTCTTTGCAATGCAATATATACAGTATGTTACCTTAATGTAACCCTGTTTGAAATTAATCATGACTCTCACACATTTCATTTTTTATCCTGCCTTGTTGTGCTACAGCTGCACCATGTATGAGCGCAGACTTTACACTGACACTGTGTCTCGGCACTCACTAATTCCAATTTTCTGTGCATTTATTGTCCTCCAAAAATGCTGCAATTCTAATTCTAAACCCCACTCAAGAAGTACAACGCTCATTAAATCCACATTCACTGAGTTCAGCTGTCCAGAGGCTTCTTAAGAGCCTTATCATCTTAAATGAAATTGTACCGTGGGAAAGGCAGCTGAGTAGTGTGTAGCATGAAGCAGACAGCAGTGCTTTCCAGCCTTTGATAATGAAGTCCAAGACAGTTTCAATGAATGGCTAACCTTTCTCCTGCTGTTCCTCAGCTATTAATAGTGCTATTCTTCCGGAAGAAACGACAGGCAAAGCAAGCAAGCCTTACAATGGCTCCCTGCAGAGGATACAAAGTGCCTTTTAATCCTCGATTAACTGTGGCAGTGTTGGGCCCACATTTATTATGAGGTGTAATACAAAAACTTAGTGTGAAATCACCAATAATGGCCTTGATAAAGGCTTTTGCTTTGGTTATGTAATAAGTAGAGGTTTAATGTCAAGTTTACATTCACATGTGTATCAATTTAACCGTAATTGTTGTAATCTAAGGATACTTAGATGAAACCTCCAGACCAGAAACCAGGAGAAAACGGAAATGCTAACAAAATATTTGTGGTGAATAAAAGCAACAATTTAAGAAAACGTCACCTGTCAAGCAATCTTTCTTTCAGAGGCTATAGCGAGCTCCATTTTAAAACTAAGTGAAGGTATGAAACTAGATGACCTAACACATCAATTGGTACCAACCATGTCATGCTAGCATGTTGGGAAGAGGACTAAATAACGCTCCAAAGTTAAAAAAGGCTAGAATTTGTCGATGGAAAAACTGGCATGGCCATTTTCAAAAGGGTCCCACTGACCTCTGGATATCTGAATGATAATTGGGTTCTATGGGTACCCACAAGTCTCCTCTTTGCAGATATGCCCACTTTATACTAAACCCATGCAGTTTTGGGCAAAAACCAAATGCATGTGGTATAAAAATGCTATTATCACCTAGTGTATCTGAATATTTCTGTATACTGGGGCCCTGAAACAGTATTTGCATAAATTGTGAATGACAGAAAGCTGAGACACATTCTTCATGCCACCCATCCGTGCCCCACTTGTGCCACCACGGACAAAAAAGTCTGGAAACACCCCTGGCAGGAACACAGTGGTTCGGACCAATCAGCATTCTATGAGCTACAGGCGTGGTTTAGCGCTGGGTGTGTGACCTAAAGGCTGAAAGCTTTTCTCGATAAAAAAAGATGTTTCTAATGTTCTCAATGGAAATTATGCCCTTCTCTCAACTGGCTTCGCTAATAGTTTGATGCTCGTCATTGATGATGATAGACATATGGTTCATCCAATGACGTACCGAGGTGCCTGCCTTTTTCCAAACAGTTACCCACAACAACTTCCTAGATAGTTCTGTGAAACAAACCATCTGGGAAGTCAGGTTGTGTATTTTGTGCCTAAATAGTTTAGTTACAACTAACTAGAGCCAGTAAAGTAATTTTGGCTTATGGATGTGGAGGTTGGTAGCTAACAAAACATTTTGGCCAACAGGCGTATATGACACATACATACATATTTCAAGGTAAGTTATACCACACTACATTCACAAGCAATGTTGCAGGAAAATCAAAAAAGTAAAATAATATGATTCTTTGTCTACAGACACAGTAGCATCATTGTAGCAGCAGCATAGTATTTTATTCTGGGAGATAAACCTAATATCCTCCAACTGGATATCTCCATTTCCCTACACGTGTGGTAAAGAAAAGCATTAATTCATCCACAATAATATGCAACACATACTGACGTAGTTCTCCTTTTCTATTGGTTGAGAGGGAGGACCCTGAACCCTGGGACAAACAGGACAACACTAAAACCCAATTCACAGCAATGAATGCTTTTTTCCAGTCTTTCCACAGCCATTATAATATATATTTTATACCACACTTTATTCCAGAGTGATATGCAATGTTCTTAATAGTTTTATTTGTCTTACAATAATTAAAACTTGGGATTTTAAATACAATACAAAAAAATCTGTAGGCTAATTGAGATTCGTCAGACTGATAACATTCATGGTAAGTTAAATCAAAAGCCACATATAAACAACAACTGATGAAAAAAGTTGCACAGCCTCTTGTTTAACAGTTCCCAGATGTTGCTCCCTCATTGTTATCGGTAAAACAAAACACCTTCCCATAAAACGTTTATCTGAATTGCGTACTATTATGAGGTACGTAAATGCCAAAAGGCTCCCCTTGTAATTTGTCATAATTTTAAAGGGCAACGCTTTTGCATTTGAAGCCAAGGACGTGAAGCATTGTGGCAAAGTGTTTGTAGAGAATGGATGTCAAACAGGAAAATACACACTGCGGTAGGTATTTCTATCTGTTGGAAATAGTTAATGTAGCATAATTCCACTTACACTGTATTAGTAAATCTTCCTGGCATTATGACTCATTAATTACCATTTAAGAGTCATTGGGGTTTGTAAAGTGCACATGCTAAAACCATTTGAGGCTGTAGTGGTCATTGTTCAGAAAACTAAATTAAGGTTGAAGTCACAAACATATGATGCATGTTTACGTGAGCATGAAGTAATCAATAATATCATTCACCTGTCAATCAACCAACTTTTAGTAACACAGAGCAAAGATTCATTAATTAGGCAGATACAGCATGGCTCGCTATCGGAGTGAAAACAAAAACCCAACTTTATCAGTGATTTGGGTGAAACTGGATCATCTTTTATGGAGAGAATATTGTCTGGTTTGTGGAGATATTTCCATCAGTGCAAAGGTGGTGGACTGACAGAACAACCAACCAGCATCATCTGTGTCCCCGAGGGCAATACAAATTCTGTTCTGTTTGAGAAAACCATTATTATAATTGGTTGTCAAACATTCATCAAAATTATAGGATTTACTTGGCAAAAATTGTTTTTGTGTTGTCGAACATGGCATTAAATAGCCTATTATAGTTTATAAAGTACCATGAATCTTTTCGTCCGGCATTACATTTTTCACATGCTGGGTATCTGCTGATGTCTTCAGCCTAATTGTTTTTCCAACCAAAAGCTCCCAAATACCAAAAAGGTGCAGACATTCCCAGAAACACATCCTCTTTTCTGCTGACTCACTTCTCTCACTCTGTATTTTGCGAGGAATGCTCTGCAGTTGTTGGTTGAGCCTCGACAGACCCACAACAATAACGCACCAGAAACCTCTTTTTCTTTAGTTGCTTTTAACCAGTGACTCATGGCAGGGTGCAAGTATTCACAAGTCTCAAGTTAACTGGGCCACACATACATGTACGACCTCACACATATGAACATTAACAGATCTTCATTTCGCACCAACAGTGCCTTATTTAAGGGTTAATCTATCCTCTCTGATGTCACAATTCATTATGAGCATTACTAGTCCAAACCACAACTGGACCTCATGCGATAAATAATAGTGGTTGAAACAGGACAAAAAAGAGATGATTGTTTATAATTATTATTTACCAAATTTCATTGATATCAGGAGACACTTTTTGGAAATGTCCTGCTAATTGATAAACAGATCGGAAAAAACCTTCCTTGGTAGAGGTAAAGATACAACATGAACAGTTTCACATTGTTAAAGAAATGCAGTGAAAGAGATCTGGGTTTGAATCTGTGGATCTTCTCTATTAGCTGCACTTGGCAAGCCAGGAGCCACATCAGCTATAATGAGCCAAACCATCTGTAATTGATGTTTATTGAACACCGGGAAGCTTGATTCCTATCCTGATTGATTCAAAGGCCATTTCCTATTAAATCCTGCCCCCGCTAGTTGAAGGCAGATGTGCAGGACACATCTGCAAAGCTTAGGAAATCATTTAGCCTAATGTTCTGGCATTATTACGATGCACACCTCAATTCTCTTGGAAGATCAGCTCTTGTACGAAGAGCCTGCCTTTCGTTCTGCAGGCAATAGGCCACAGACACACGTAAGACAGTAGTCATTTACCAGTATGCAGGATCTGATGTAACAATTTCTTGTGTGAAAATCTGTCTGTGATTTTAGAAGAAAGGGGAGCTGCTGGAAGTGGGCAAGTCGTAGGGGTTATCAAGGCCACTCACAGATGTTTTTGTTAAATAGACCTCCAGAAGAAGCCAAACTACAGCCTGAATCAACCTGTTATTGCCACAGTTATTTACTCTTCCTCTTTCTTCCACCCTCTAGTAGTCTATTGAGTCTAAAAGTGGTTCAGCATTTTAGGAAATACACTTATTTGCTTTCTGTTGGGAGTCATCGCTTTCATGTCTGTTCATGGACTAAGGAGCTGAAGCCTTGAGGTGATTAACCCAGCTTAGCATAAATACTAGTGGTACAGGGAAACAGCAAACCCTGGCTCTGTCCAAAGATCAACAATAAACCTACCATCACCTCTTAAACTCACTAACTGACACAGCTTTATCTTGTTTATTTAATCCATACACAGAAAAGTAACAAGAAGTACTAGTTTTTCCATTCTGCAGATTCTACTGTCATCACTTATGAACAGATCTGAAAGTAGAATTGTAACCCTCAACATCTCAGTATTAGTTGTAAGAGTTTAAAACAGAGATACCAAACAAGCACAAGACATAAGGCAGAATTCAATGATTTTATTCCTCAGATCTGCAATAATTTAAATATAGATACATAGAATTTTGGATTATGTTACAACTCAGTGTGAGGCAGGAAAGGATGTGGCGGTGGTCCTCTGGTTTGGAGCTTTGACGAGCGAGTAAACTGAGCTAGACTTCCCAGCACGGCCGGTACACCCGTCCCACCATGCACCTCATTGTGTCCCTCCTCAGGATGGGGATGTTCAGGTCCTGGCCGGTGCCTCTGTGCTCGATGACCTGGCTGTTGTCATCAGCTCTCCGCTTGTAGAGGGAGAGTCCGTAGTGCATTGGCCGCAGGTCCTTCCACAGGCTAGGATCGGCGATGACGATTACCCTCGGACCCCTGGTTTTTCCAGCAGTGGCCAGATCTGCGTTGGCGAGGCTGTTTTCTGTCATCTCATCACCCAGCAGTGAGGTGAAAGTATCCTGCTCCAAGGAGCTGTCTTCAGTCTTGCCCATGGGTAACGCCATTGACAGTGCGTAGCACTCGAACAAGAGCGCTGCGGCGAAGATGACGGGCATGAGTGACTGTCTCATGGTGGAGATCTTCCAGGAGGTGCAAAGTGTTGGCTTCGTGGATGAGTTCCTTCCCAGAGCTCTTGCTTCGATGTTCTGACTCAGAGATCGTATCGTCCGCTTTTATATCATTTCATTTCGCGCTGGACTGGCCACGTTGAATTGTTTTTCATCATAGCTTCTCCTGTTGTGTTCAGGAAATTAGCTAAAAGCATTAAAAGGCAGTTGGGTAGAACTCTTGCAGTGTTCAAGAGTGTTGTTTTGCTAGAAAGTTAATTAAAATCATGACCAACGTGGTGGCTGATATCAGACTCTTGACGATGAAACAGTGGGAATTCTTTGAACAGTTGACACCAAGCAAAACATTAATCCGAAATTACTGCCCTTTAAAACAACAAGGGTGGATTACCCACCCGTGAATCTCTTTGTTGCGTCAGATACTTGGTGATAAAAACAATCCTCTTGTGGCATTGTTGCAAAGATGTTCAATAAGGGATTCAACCTTGGATTAGTGCAAAGAAGCAAACAAATGATTGCTGAAGTGTTTATGTGTACGTGGCAGCAGCTCCTCTTTGACGTGTCAAAGATAAAGGGAAGTTCGGAAATGTTTCTTTGATGAGATATACAGTAGATCTGCTCCCGAGGCCCTGAGGTGGAAACTGATTTGATCTCTTGCCGGACTGCAGCATAATTATAATCCTACCTAATTAGGGTTGCCAGATGGGTACTGCAGGAGCTTTGCACACCTGGGCTTGCATAAAATATGAAATTAGTTTATTTAAATGAGTTAGTAATTTATGCAGGTGGCATTCGAGTCAGATCAAACATGTCGACAAATTAACAACATTTTTATTTAATGTCATCGGCTGTTCCAGAAAAGAAAAAACAATAAGGTATGTCCTCTAACTGAGATCTTTGGGGCATAACGAGCTCATGAGCACTAAAAACGTATTAAACTCTGGAACACAGCAGATTGACAGAGAATGGATTTGAGATTTTACTGACAAGATTTGCAGCACTTTATAAAACTTTGATGGCTAGACGTATAATTTGATGTCATTAAATTGTTAAGGTTATTTTAGTCCTGGTAATGTGCAGCTGGGCAGTTCAGAAGGGAAGTGCCGTGGACCATTTCTTATTGAAAACCATGTCTGTGGTTTCTGAAAAGTCTGGCACTTGAGAATCCTCTACACCCTGTTTTTATTACTGTCTGAAAGGCCCTGTGTGGTTTTCTGGAGACAGACGGTGTTGTTTAAATCGTATCTTTCATTCCTTAATGTCAGGTAGTCACACAATGAGGAGGATGGGTGGAGCTGTTCTTATACTGTAGGTGTTGAAAACCATATGGATCTGTGGGTGTTTTAGGAATGAAAACTGTCTGTAAAGATAATCGTTTCCATATGGTAAACCTGCCAGTAACAGGACTAATGACAAAGACCATACAATGTCTCAGGTTAATACTGGAACTAAAACTAGTTGGTTGATATCAGGGAAAGGTCATGGTTCAAGGCACGGCAAATAAATTATGATTGAGTTGTGGTTACGTTCTATCCAAGGAACAACAGTGAGACAGCCAGGCTTCTAAAAAGAATAAAGGCCTAACATGAGTGGCTGAAATATGCAGATGTTTGGAGCGCAGCGCTCTTTCAGGCAACTAAGACTGTGACCGTTAAAGGAACCAACGTTGCTGCAGAAGACAACACTGCAATCCTCCCCCCTAATGTTCAGACTGAATACACACATTTTAGAGATGGTGATTGCATATAAAGTACGTACAGTGAGTAATGCAAAGACACATACCCAAACATAATGAATGCACAAAAGTAGGAACATTAGTAGAACAATAAGATAAGTTTAGGTTTTGAGATCAGTAAATGTCTGAGCTGACTAGGGTTCATCTGTGTAGTTCTTGGGTGACTGAACTACATGCCATGTGTCCATTACAACACTTATATTTTCTTCATTTTTATCCAATAATTTCAGTCCCAACCTACAGAAACCTACTTTTGATACCTGTCTTAAAATGGGAAGATAAAACCCACTGCATGTACTTTGACACTTTGTTCCACATATTTTAATAAAATAATCCAATAATTTCCCTCACATTCCTGAAAAACCGAGAGGCAGAGGCAGGGAACATTTTCCATGTTTGCCCTTGGGTGTAAGGGAGCAGCCGCCAACTGAAGGTGTTTGTGTGCCATGGACGGTGCTACACTTCGCCAAAAAGAAGAAGAAGAAAAAAGGGATTACTAAAAGCAAGAGGCCAAGATGTGCTGACCAGCTGACTACACTGATGGCCGCCAACCAAAACACAAGGCCTTGGCTCGGGAGTATGAAGGGGGCGTAAAAAGACTCAACCGTGTACTAAGAGAAGACGTACATACCACCAGCTCCTTCAGCACAGCATCTCTTCTTTTTATTACGATACCGAGTGGCGGGCCACACGGCGCAAGCTCAAGTGTTATTCCAGCTAGGTAAATACAGGACACAGATCTAACAGCACTGAATGTATTAACAGGCACAAATTGAATTATGTTGTTGCAATTCCAACAATGTGTCCTGCCAGCTGGTTCTGAGGTCTGACCGATTCAAATCTCAGTTTTCGTTCGCTCACAGGCAGGTTAAGGATTTCTGCACCGCAACATGCACAGGGGACTTCCATTTACAGGAGCAGGAAGTTCTGGTTGAAATTCACTGGATGTTCTCAAATAAGCAAGAAGGTTCTGCTTTTACACCAAGGCAGCGGTGGAAAATAACTCTATTTACTCTATAACTTACTCATGTAGAATTGTATTTAAATACTTTACCTCAGTCAGGGTTAGGATTAGCACCCTAGAGGGCACTGTAACACATTTTGTCCACTGGAAAGACACCCTAGAGAGCACTTTATCTGTTTTGTCCACTGGAAGAGCACCCAGAGGGCCACTGGAGAGTACACTGTCATGCTTTACCTACCATAGAGCATCCACAAGGGCGCTTTTGCTGTCTTTTTTTTTTAACATGAGTACACCTGGGAATTGAGCGCCCCTCTCCCAGAGGCCACCAGTGCTTCAGAGGGAAAACATTTACTTTTTACTCCACTTCTGAACATTTTTCTTTATGGCATTTTGCTTTTATCTGCCAGTTGACAGTTTAGAGAGAGAGACAGGAAACAAGGTTACAGAGAGAGGGGTATGACATGCATGACCTTGGCTGGAACCAAACCTGGACATTGCAGTTGTAGTATGCACCTTAACCATCAGACTACTGGAGCACACCACTTCTATACTCTCCTTTTACAGAACTTTTTCTGAAGTTTTAACTGTCAACATTACATATAGCTGATATAGGTGTAAAATTACCAAGAATAGTTTATATAGTGGTTTTAGTAATGCTTTCTTTTTCTATGTTTTCTGTCCACCTGATTAATGAAGTCTAATATTCACTTTTAGCTTTGTTTCGGCCCCCCACCAAATATCTGGCTATGTAACTGCTAAATGCTCCACTATCTTCAGCAGCTAGTCACTAACTTTGCCTGTCCTCTATTAGGCAGGTAGGTGTTAGTACAGTGGGTTTATCAGAGCCTATTTGCTATTTGCAAAAATCAGCTTCCTGTTGCTGGAAACAAGGTTGATGAGAGCAGTGAGACTTAATTTTACAGTAAATATGCTGCAAAACCAAAACAGTGAGTTAAAAGAGGCTCAAAAGCCACAAGCTTTCATTGTCTGGTTCCAGAGTCTGACAATTGGCCCACAGACAGCCAATTTTAACTTTATAAGTGGAATTAAGATGAGGATGTTGTCTTCCTACATAGCTAGCTACATCAGTGAAAAATTGTCACAGAAAAATGACCCTCAGAAATAGAAACAATCCTGGATGAGACTGATGCAGCTGTACAAACTAACATATTCCTTTAGGCATAGTGAACAACTTACTTAATTGCTCCAAACAACCACTATCACACCTTACCTGCAAATTGTGTTGTTCATACAGAGTCATTTGATTTATTGTTGGTATAAAAAAAAAGTTTTGTTTTGTTTTTTTTAGCTATACCTAAAGGATTTTTGTAGTTCCTCTCCTACTGCATGAAGGGAAACTATTACAGCTCTGTCTGTTTCTCCGTATTTTTCTTGGATAAATAAGTGGGTCGTCACAAGTTTGTGCTAAAACTGGAATTCCAAGAATTTACTATGGACTTCTGGCCATGTTTTGTCTGTAGCGTGAAGATAACAATGATGGCACACAACACAATTACAGACACACCTTGAAGAGGCAGACACTGCTTTTAGCTATTTGAGGCTCATACTCATAATGACAGAGGGTGTCAGAGTTGGTCTGGGGGTCACGGTGTGACAGCAGGGCAAGATGAAAGTAAAGAGATGAAAGCTGATCTTGGATATGGCGCTACGAGAGATTTGGCTAAAACACAAAACTCCCACAGAAAGATACATCTCCAGAGTGAGCTGCAAAACATGAATGTAAGGTTTCCAGCTGAGAAGAAAGAGAGAAAAACAGTCCAACAGATATCTCATCAATACATCTGCAGAGCTGCTGGTAGTCATGGAGATGGTAAGTTAACATGTAATCACAACGTGATACAAAAATAGCAACCTCTGCGCTCTGCGTGTTGGTTAGGGGAGACAGAGAGAGTGAAAGCCCCATGAAGAAGTTCTCACAGCATCATGTTTTTTGATGGAGGGATGGAATAATGAACTACATGAACCGAATTTGGAAAATCTGATCCCCATCCAGCTCGCACTCGCCTCAGTGACCACACATAAGCCACAGTGCTAATGCTCTGTGGGGGAATGTTGCTCCGCATTTCAGGAGTTTGAGCTTTAGAGATGCTTTATTTGACAAGCTCCTTATGCACTTATGCTTTGGTAATAAATCAAAGTTTTTTAGGATTTCTGGTCTAAAAATAGAGAGGGACGTATGTGTTGATAAGGGCCTAAAACATAATTTTCTGGGATTAATTTCTTAATAAGCCTCTTACTCTAAGTGATGGAATCCTTTCCCAACACATTATTCTCTGCAAAAGAGAGGAACATACTGGTTATTTCATTCATTCATTTCATTTGCCTTTTTTGTCTGTGCTCTTCTGACTGGTTTGAAGGTGAAGCCCTTTTGGTAAAAGGTGATGTCAACTATTTCCATGGACCAATCAGAATTTAACAACATTAGAATCAGAAACAGGCTGTGTCTGAAGTCCCTCCCCGTTTTACTAGTTAAACTCATTTGTGACTCAAGATGTTTTTTAACTTCTTCTTAAATGAAATTTTTTTAGAAAATGTTTTGCCCCTGTTACTTGAATATATATATATTTACTGCTATAATGAAATGCTCAGTATGTGACATTTGACATGTGAAATGTTTAAAAAAAACATGAGCCTAATACTAATGCACTGGCTCTGGTTCTGGCAATGTCGGTCTGTCAGAGACCTGGTTGGTTTGCCACATTGGTCCCGACTGCCTTTTCCTCTAACTAACTGACTTTTCTAAAGCCACTGCATGTGGGGTGTGGATGACCTGGGGAAAAATATGGAGTGGAACAAAGCTGAATGGGTGTGAGTAAGGGGGAAATTGTTGAGTAAATAACCAAACAATTTTGCCATTTGGGGTTTTTTGTGAAGGTTCTCTACAGCTTTTTGGATGGATTGCCATGAAATGTGATATACGCATTTATGTCCCCATCGGGATGAATTGTAGCCCAGTTACTTTGGTAATCATTTGACCAAACACAAAACTAATGAGATTCCCAGCTCTTGCATGGCAGCGAAATAAAATGCTGTATTGTATGTCTGCTTCTCATTTTGATTTATGTATGTTTGTGGAGAGGGTGTTATGGAGCGAGATATCTTTTTCTTTTTGCATTGCTCTTTTTTAAATTCCTTTTTATTTTGACTTTTGTGTCCATGAGAAAATTCAGTCAATTAATCCACATAAATATTCAACTGAAAAAGAAGAAATGCTGCATTTTACTGCAATACTGTTATTTTCTTCTGGATTGGTATGTACTCTTTGCGATGACCTCACCCCTCCAAACATCAACATCACATTGTGCTTTTGTTCCAGCACATGCTACTACAGTACACATGGTATTTACAGCCAACATAATCACAGATTACTATAAAATAATGGGTGGACACCCATTATTTTGTGTGTCATGACGAGGCGCAGTTTGACAGTCTAGCGTCCATAAAACATTAATTAGATTTCTGACTGTGCTTCATGCTGAGGCCGTAGACTGTTCCAGACACTCTGGCTGTCTGACAGTGAAAACTCCTCTGCTGTTTCTCAGCAACAGAGTCAGTGGTTTGTTCTATGCCTCATATCCACTGTAACAAGCATCAGGCGTTAAATTTAGCAGCGTTTGCATTGATATGAACAAAGGGTTTGTGATTTTCAATCAGCAAGTGATTCAAAAGTGAGCAAATAAATACATTCTCAAAATTAGTTTTTTTTTTTCACGCAAATGATGATGTTGTTCCTTGGTTTAGCAGCAAATTACATTCACCTTCAGGGTGTAAAAAGTGAGCTGCAGCACATACTCTGAAAATGTTGTGCTTTTGACAGACATTGCAGATAGTAGGTGAAGGGAAAACAGAGAACAATTCAATCCAATGCAGACAAGTAGATTTGTCAAAGAGTGTTAAAAGATAATAACATCTTTTTAAAGCAATGGGCTAAACACCGTTTTTCGACTGTAAATTTGGACTCCCTAAAACTTTTTATATTGATCTTTTTAATGGATGGTAACATGACTTTGCGACTGAGAAGACAAAATACAAAAATACTCAATAAGTCTTTCATAAAATTGAAAATACAGATGGTAAGTTAATGTTAATGTTCTGGCAAAAAAGTATTTTTCTTTACCTTAAATAATCAAGGTCCAATTACCAGCTTTTTTGGAGCTTTCAGCTGCAATCTTACGGCCTAGCCTGGGGATCCTTACAAATAAACATAAATAAACATAAAACATAATACATACAATAAATGGGCTGGTATGGTATGTTGTTAATGTCAATTTATGTTTAGTTGTTTTACTGTTCACCTTTCTTTTCACTCTGAATAGAGCTCTGCCTTTTGTAACGGGGGAACATGAGAGTTCAATAAAGGGAAAAATATCTGACTTGCGTTGTTCCTGCAGTTGCCGCCACAACCGTGGCTCAGCGGGACGGATGTAACAATGGGTGATGATTGGATGGATCACTCAGTGGATGGGTGTAAAGACATTTTTACCAAGTGATCATGTGAAAGGAGTGTCATCTCTGTTCACTGTAATTGCACCTCAGGGGACAATGCTTTCATCCACAGCTGTCTCCTGGAGACCAGAGGATGTGCTTCTGTGCTCACCTGAAAGAATGTGAGCAAGACTATTTTTTCCCTTCACCTTCCGATCAGGAGAAACCTTTTTAAATATTTCACAGTTGTGGCTGGTATTTAATATACAGCCAGTTATAATTACAAATTCAGAAAGGAGATATATATTTTGAATTGAACAGAACCATAGCCTACTGACGAAAATAATCATAGTGGAATAATTAAGAGCAAGATAAGGTATAATATTTCTATTGCATTAAAGGATCAGTTTGTAGGATCTAGCAATGAATTTACAGATGGCAACTGAACACCTCTGCTGTCTGTATTTGGTGGGGAGAGTGGGAAACGTGATGTAAATATGATATCTCTGTTTGTCTCATGTTCTTATTTAAGTCATAAAATATATATGTAATATTGCTGCAAACAGCAAGAACCACACAGGTGATGAAAATGCTTTCTTCCTCATTAACTTAAAATTTGTTGTTAGGGGTCATATTTAGATGCAAATGAACAAATAAAAGAGCTGTTTGTCGGGAAAAAAAGACATGCCGTCGCCATGGCGACACTTCCGTCAACTGAATCCTGTTGCTAAGCGGTATTCGTTGTCACTACACTCACAGTACCGTAGGTTTCAGTATCGTTATATGTTGTTCTGGCCCACTCCAGTGTAGTTCAGTAGTTGTCTTGGTGCTACAATGACCGAACAGCCAGCCACTGTGCGGAATAAAGTTGGGAAATGTCTGCTGCACAACTGGACAGAAGAGGTGAGTGCAGCTAGTGCGAACTCACGTTAGCCTCGCTAATGTTAGCTAGCAGCCAAACGTTATCAAACTGCAAACAAACAGCGTAGGAATAAAACCATAATAATAATAAATGCTGAAGTGCAAATGTATTGTTAGTTAGACCTAAGAACCAAATTCACACAGTATGTTTTTACCAGTAGCAAATAGAACATAAAGGCCACTGACATTATAACGTTAGATAAGTGGTGGACCTGTAAGGTCAGTTAGTTTTTAGTTACACCTGTGTTTGACAAATGTTCTGTAAAAGATGCCAACGTTTTGTTTGTTTGTTTGTTTGTTTGTTTGAACTAGTCACATGCTTTTATCAAAAACGGTGACCCCTCCCAGTATTTAGGTAGGGTCACATACTACCCAGTGGCACACCAATAGACCTAACGTTATTTCACAGCTACTACTATTTCATGTCAAGATGGCTGCTGTGGAAGGGGTGTATAGCCACTCTTGTGTCTCACCATCACCATTTTTGTGTGCTTATGTTCATGTTCATTCTCACATCATTAGTTTAAATAATGTTCAAATGTTGTTTGGACTATAAGTAGTTTGCGGTCTGTCTTGGTTCAGTGGTATTGTCTTTCATACAGTGATTGTGTGCATACTTTACTTTTTTTGGTATGTGTTATAATATCTGTGTTGCTGTTCTGCCAGCTGCATTCACTTGAAAACTTCAAACAAAACAAATGACTGTCACACTATTAAAGCTGACAAGCTGAATGTTATTCAACCTATTCTCTTATTAGGTGCTCATGCACACAGTGTTGAAAACACAGATGTTCTCAGAGGTTCTCAGATCAGTCCAAAACCCATCATCGCTTTCATATAAGATAGATTATTATTATTATTATTGCCATTATTATTGTCCGACTAAATGATTAATTGATGAATAATGTTAGTTAATCTGACAAAGAACACAGATTCAGAAGAATGTGTATGTATATTCAAAGACAAAACTAAATTTAAAAAGAATAACTGAAGTGTACAATCAATCATGGTAGGCTTTACAGAGGTAGTATTTATTGCATCGCTTCAGATCTCATAATGTTCGTATTTTTACATCTAAACCCTGAATGTCCATTTATCCAGAGGCTCGTTGCAGCTCTTGACACAGAGGAGACGAAGACACAGATCCAGAGACATGGACACAGGGGGATTCTCACGATGGACCAGGAGTCTAAACTGGAGAACGTCACCACGTTTAAAGCAGCTTACGTCCCTCCGAAGAGTCCAGGGGTGAGGCTGCGGGGTATGTGTCTTTGTCTTTCACCAGCAGTAAGAAACTATTGTGTCTTTCATGCCATTATAACCCATGTATAGAATAGACATATTTCAGAGGAGTTGAAAACATTTTATTCAGATGGACGAGTCTTGAAGAATGTAGAATTATAGCATTGATATAGACAGTGAAGGCTGCTTTGACCTTTTTATGTTTTGTTTCAGTTTTTTTATGCTATCGTTCAACAGATCTTTTTCAGATGATTTGCTATGCATGCTCAGTTCATCTCTTCTTTTCTATTTCCATGGTTCAGGTGTCAGAGGCGAGCTTTTGGAAAAACATATCGCCCAGATGATAAGGTAAATCAACCATGAAACAAGTCTTTTGATTCTAAGTAAATGATTGCTGGAAGTGGTTTGTTTATGGAAACGGAGAACGCTGCATGACCGTGTCTTGAGGAAAGAAAACAGAAAAGAAACATGTTGGAGGAAAGTGATGTAATATTTACACGTCTGGGTTTGTTTTACTGTTCAATCGCAGCTGTAATACCCTTTAAATCAGATTTTATGATGTTATTTTACATGGAGGCCAGTCATCCTAATGGGCTTTATAGAGTCTATCCCCACAGATGTGGTTATGAACATCCCGCACGAGTTAACTGCTCATAAAGAATACAAAGCATCATGTCTTCGATGAAAACGGCTTGTCCAGCAGCAGACAGTGTCTCATCACTCAGTCTTGAGCCATACACTACATTTCCTGGACTTTATAAGAACGAACCAACGCTGCTTGATTCACACCGGGTATCCTATCCAGCGTTTTCCTAGGCTGATCGGTTGTTATGTTCAACACAACGCCATTTAGAATATGTGAATTAACAGCCAGATCAAAGGTTTGAAGAGTGGAAGGGTTTTGTTTTTCATGGCTTAAATATCACACCAGTCTCTCTGAAATTTTACTACATTGTATATGACCATCGAATTAAATCATATGTGCAAGAATAATGAATGTGTTACATCACCAGTCTTAAAGGCCCTACATACTGTTGTTTCACCCACTCAGTTGTTTGCACTGATTAGAATTCTTCTCAGGACTGTGTGGGCTGTGTGTGCTGCCTCACTCTTCTGTGCTTACACCTGTTAGGACTGGACAACTTACACCATGCACCATTTCTGTCAATACAAGCCAGTTAACTGTATCCCCATTTTCTCACTTGTGTCTATGCTGCATTCAGGCACTGTCAGCAGAATGGGAAAAAGTCAGTTTATTCTGACTTGCATTGTTCTAAGATGGTTTCCAGCATTACTAGTAGGTGTAGTCAGACCATATAAATAGCCTGAATTAGCTATTTTTAGTAGGGCTGCACAATTAATGCAATATGTGGCCAAGTGCAGTCTGCAAATCACAGGAAGCTGCAGTTGTTTGATAAAGCTAAAATATGTGACAAAACAGCTTTACAATGAAGTGCTGCAGAGATGCCCTGACCTACCAATCTTGTTCTCCAGATTTAAGAAAACATGTTTGTTTGGTACAGACCCCAACAAATGTCACATCATCATGATTGTAATAGTAAAAATGAACATTTAAATGAACACTTACTGTAACTAGATGGTGAGGAGGAGAATGTGAACATTGGTGGTAATATTAACTAATTTGTCTGCACAAATGCAGTGATATGGTGATGTGGCCTCAAAGCAAGCTGATTGGCTGCAACAGAATTCAGATGAAAGATGAAAGAAGTCTGGAGGACGGGTTCGTGTGTCTTTGCTAAAGCCTCAACCCTCATCACTCATCAACCCCCAAAGCAGACATAAGAGCAATGGAACATCCTTAATGATGGTGGATTTCTGGATCACAAATTGGCACGTACCCTATTAGTACATGAACTATAGTGACTTCATGCAAGTCCCAACATGACTCCGCCCAACTTTAGCTGAGGTCTGCTCAGCCAAAAAAAACGGTGAAAACACTTGTGTGGGTGTGCAGGACCTTTGAGTAGATTCTATAGTAATATAAGTTTATTTCCCTAATAATTCTATTATTTTATCCAACTCCTTTGAAAAATACTTAATTGTGCTGGACCACAAAGAGGGAACCAGACCATCTTTAAAGTGTTACTGAAAATAAAACACCAAAAAACACTGCTGCTGCTTGGTACCAAAGTACTCAAGACCAAATAAAAGTAAGCACATTTACTCAAGTACTGTACTTTAAACATGCTGAAAACATACACATAAGCATGTGTTTTCATCTATTTTATATTAGTACAGTTTAGAGGTACTTCAACTGAGTATTTTCATTTTTTGCTACTTTTATTTAAGTAAAAGATGTGATCTTCCAACACTACCAGATACTGAGGATATCTCGTTTTCACAGTGAGCAGATTCATGCTGAGCGGACACCACCGACTCCCAAAACTGAATTCTGCTCCACAACTCAGACAGATTTCTGTGTGGAGGGATTTGTGCCTCTCACCCCTGAAACAACACAAGTAAGTATACTTGCTACACTGTGTGTGTGTGTGTGTGTGTGTGTGCATGTTCATGAACAGTGATGAGATCAAATCTTTTGTGTTGAATCCAGAACAATAGGTTGTTTATTGTTATACAGAAAACACAACTTCACTGGTATTGGTATTAAGATGTTGCGCAATATGTTGCAACAGTTTGATATTTGCATGATTGTGACTTGTGTGTTAAGTGTGTTTTCATCTATTTTACATATAATTGCCTGTGCCTGTTTCAAATTACTAGCCAATTTTAAAGGAAACGAGTGTAGGACTGACTCTAAAGTAGACATCCACTGTAGTGTGAACAGTGCAGCTATAACTGCATTCGTTTGAAAGAGTTATTAATTACAAGCCAGTCATGAGCAATATCATCAAAACCATGAGCTGTAGTAAATGGTCCTGTACTTGTATACCACTCCACTCAATGCGCTTTTACACTACATGCCACATTCGCCCTTTCACACACATTGTAGCACACACACTGATGGCAAAGTCCATTCAATGGATGACACAGCATCAGGAGCGATTTGGGGGGAAGTATCTTCTATCTTCAGATACTTTGACACAGCCAGGGATTGAACCAACAACCTTCCGATTAGTGGACGACCTGCTCTACCTCGTTAGTACTTCATATGACGAGATGATGTGACTTGTTATCCTGAGCTGCAGTGATGGAATAAGAGAGTAAGATCAGCAGCTGTCTGCATTTATTAGGCTGGTAGTGTGGTAAAGTATAATCATCATTAGTGTGTTAGTGTAAACTGCAACCCGCCTGATTGTTAGAAAGCCTGTTTTGTACCCAGAATGGACATGTGGTTGTGCAAAATGTTTTCTTCTACAGACTCTTGGACATAATTATGATGTGAAGCAGAGTGATTCTTCTGATGTGTTAAAAGCTCACTATGTGTTCTTTATTTCTCGTCTCTTTATTGCAAACTCAGTACTTTGGTCCAGGTCAAGATCCTGTAGGAATGATGTTGCTGTGATCCCTCGAATTTAACCCACTCCAGAGCAGTTTAGCTGAGCAGCATAGGTTACCATGGTGATCCAGCTAGGTTATAAGTAAGCCAGATACCAGTTAAACCCAAAGACTGCTGGCTGACCCATTACTCTCTTACAGGAGAGGTGTGTTTAGACTGCAGCACTGATGGGACTGTTGGTGTGTTTTTGGAGCACGTACAGATATACTCACTGTAGCTTTGTTGTGTAGTAGTCGTAGTTGTTTGTGTTTTCCTCTCATCTCTTCCTCTCTTTTATTAACATAAGCAAGAAGACGGGCAACAGACAATACAAACAAACATAAAGAAGCCTGTAAAAGCAGAAGACTTCTAGGAAGACTACAGTCAAACAAAAACAATGCAGATCACAAGTCCATTATTGTCTTTGACAATATTGGATATTTCTCAGCTCCTCTGAGGTATAATGTCGTCCTTGAAGAAGGAATGCCACTCATCAACTGGACAGGGCTGAGTGTAGACATAGAACCAGAAAGTAATGTTTTCTGTTGTAAAAACTTTCATTATCATTAATACACAGATAAGAATTACAATTCTAGACCATTCTCATAAGATCAGCTACCACTCTATTTATATGACGACTCCAACAGCTGCAGCAAATATTTCTGGACTATAAGAATATTCATTATGATTAAGAATTATTATTATTAAGAAGGTAACTAGAGACAAATGTAGCCAGGTTGTAGAAAACTAATCAGTGACAATTTTGATAATCCATGAATTGTCAATTAGAAGAGAATTAACAAGATTAGCTTTTATGTCTCAGATCAGAGTAAATAAAATCTTTTCTTTTTTTTTTTTTTTTTTACTTGTTGACTGGACTAAAAGCAGTTTGAGGACCTCACTTTGAGATCTGGGAATGTCTGATAGGCATGTGTCACGTTTTTCATTTTATACACAAACAATTAATCAGATTTAATCAAAGAAAAGGTAGATTAGTCAATGATAAAATGAACCCTTGCTGAGCAGCAGGAAGAAAATCCCCCTCACAGTGCCGTTCATTTGACAGTGTGTTCTTGTCGTCTCGTTTCCAGGTTCATGATTATAAGACTGACCAGGCCGTCACATTTTGGAGTGAAAATTACCAGCAGATACAGGTATGTCAGACTTTTTGGACTTATTGTGTCATGTTTTGTTGTTTTTTTGCTGGTGTTGATGATTATATTTTTGACTAAACACTAAAAACACATTAACTATTTTCAGTTCCTTTAAGGGATTTATTTATGGGCCAAAAGGAATATATGAGATACATATCAGAGTCAGTTTCTCTCGCTGATGCTGAACACTTCTGTCTGTAGTTTGTCCATGCTTAGTGTCTTCTTTAGAAATAATGTACCTCCACTAATGGCACCATATAATGTCCGACAATAACAACAGCAGCAGCAGCTGCTCTTAGAGTTGCATGTATCCATGTAGGTCAAGAGGAGGATGTGTATATACTCTACTGAAAGCTCTTTCCCCCATTACTCCCTCTCTGCTCTGTGCAAAGTGTCCTCCTTTATTATTTTGTGTCTGTAATTATGATTCTGTAGCCTTCATGTCTACTAAGCACACATCATGTACAGTAAGATTGATCATGGTTTAACATTATCTTTTTGTTGTTTTGTGTCACAGGGTGTGACCGCCGTACAGACCCTGAAAGCACCTTTCAGGAAGTCAGCCCTGTTCAGCACCCCCATCAGTGAGCGGCTGGATGAAATCGATCTCCCACCTGATAACTGAGACAGTATGTCAGATTCTCCCATTACAACACTTCATTAGCAGTTGATATTAAAGAGCTAATCCACTTTAAAGGTTATTGTCATTCTCGACAACAGTGACCCCTCTGGTGTTTAGCGGTCATTGTCAAACCTGAAAACAAGCACAGAATCTTCTCTTGAGAACAGTGCTGTCTAACATATCTTCACTACATATGTATATACAAATGCTTATTAAAATGACATGAAATAGCAGAAATCTACAGCAGACACTGAGCTGATGTTATGTTGACAAATCACAGACAGCAGTACACTGACATTTGGACTTTAAACCTGCCAACCTGCAAACTATCTCTGAACTGGTTCCTCCATGTTTGGTTTTCTAAAAATAATTATTTACGGTATCTGTCAGCACTGTGTGTAACTCTGGTCAGTACTGACCCAAAGCATTAACACAGAGCAGAGCGCAGCCAGTATACAACCAGTAAAAGAATGAAGAGACAGAGCTGCAGTGCTCCTCATTCTTCTCTCTCATCTTGCTTCTCGTTTGGCCTCCCTCTGACATATTCCTCTCCCTTTTCCACTCCACATTTTATGTTGATGAAGTTTGGATCTCTGTACGTGCCATATGTCCTATGTCTGTTGGGTCAAACTACCAGTTTTCTGCTGCCACTTCTGGAAATATTAACCACATCATTTTCAGTACATTCACATACATGTATGTATAAACATTATAACCACATGTAAATGCTTTCATGAAGTGGAAACAGACTGGATAAGTATAGTGGAAAAAGTGGGATTTATTTGCATGGACTGGTGCTCAGCATAACTAAAAATGTAGTTTCCTCTTGTCACTATTAGGGTATCAGCATCAGCGTCCAGCTGCACCAGCTGTTCTTAAGCTCACTCATAATGTAGCTAGAAGTGTGTATGTGGAGATTTACACATCACTAAATTAAATCGGGTTGAATCACACAAACTTCTTCTTATGTATTAGTTGTCTCTCAATATTTATACATGCTAATTTGTAGGTATTACAGTTGTGCAGCTGACTGAACCAGCTGACAAACTGAGCTTGCTACAGGAACAGACTGTATGACCCACTGAAAGTGAGTGGAGGAGGTAATATGGATGACATATGGAGACAAATGCTGTTTGAATAATGGTGTTAATTGGAGTTACAGTGTTACCTGTAAAACTAATGAGTGACAGTAATGATGACCTAAATTCTATAGTTGTCATAGATAACAAGTTCACACATCTGGAGCCTTACAGAAACTGGCAAGATTTACATTGAGCACCATGGACTTACATCCACAAAGTCCCACAGTAGGCTCCTTATTACAACATGTAATGGCAGTAAGGTCTGTTAAAGGACCAGTGTGTAGGATTTAGTGATGTCTAGTGGTGAGATTGCAGGTTGAAACCAACTGAAACCCCTTGACTCAACCAACACACTGGACCTTGGGAATTCTCTCTTTAATCTAAACTGCATGAATTGTAAAAGTAAGATGTGCAGGTAGGTTTGTTATACCACTTTAATCTGTGGATGTTTTGTGATTGGCTGACACTACAGAAGTTTGCTACCAACTGATTTATAGATAGATCCAGGTCATGATATTAAAAGTTAGATTCTTTAAGAGTGACAACAGATGTAGCACCTCTGGTAGCTGGACTGTTTGTACAGTTTCCTCACGCTGCCTTGGCGTAACCAGTGAGTGTTGTTTGTTTACAGGCTCCATTCATCTTTTTGTATCATTTCTCTGTCACCTTTTGAAACCTCTAATTATTGCAATCGAATGGTGCTGAGGAACAGAAAGCCGCACTTTCCTCCCACACAGAGTAAATATCTTGCCATTGTCCTTGGAGAAAATCACAGGAAAACCTATCAGGGCTCAGCAAATAGCCCAGAGAGTGCTTCTCCACCTTTACCAAGACCTGTGCTCACAGGCCCATAGCTTGCACATGTGAAACACAATGCAACACAATGGAATCACACGTTGCATGGTACAGATTCACATATGTGTTCTGTCAATCAGAGGACAATTCCAGGCGCTGCTGATCCTTTCTGAGCTTTCAACAGGGATTAGTAGGCGGTAGCTATGGCGACAAGTAATTTTAGCTTATGTTTATGCAGCTTTTCTCTCCAAACATTTAATTATCTCATGGGATGATACAGGAAAAAACACAAGGCTTTGCAGCAAATTTGTACTTAACATTTCTAATGAAATGCGACAGCAATTTTCATTTTCTTTAATTTCAGTTGTGTCTCTGATTTTTGTGTATCATTTTGGTCTTTTTCTGGTAAATATTGAGCTGTAAACAGGACATTAATGGGAATCTGTGTCATACTGTATATATGGGGTGGATTTTCCTGATCTGAACCCTCAGGTGAGCCGGTGACCACTGACTTTTATGCGCAGACCTTGTTTTGACAGCATTGACGTGATGATATTTCAGAAGCAGGTCCTAACTAGTCTCAGTTTGTGCCTCATGTAGAAGAATTACAGTAGTATTTTTATAATCCTTTAAACCTTTCTAACTCTGGATTAAACCATCTGTCTACTACATGATAAAACATTTTTTTCCTAAATTGTGTCTGATTCCTAATCTAAATAAAGATGGGGCCCAGAAATGACCTTTATGGTTATTTCAGGGCCGATAGTAGTGATCGATCAATTACTCGGTTGGCCGCTGTCTTCAGACTCATCTGCAGGTAGCCTTGTCAGTGCGGCTGCTGTGGAACGATGTTATTGCTCCCCCTTGTGAGTTTTGGGAAGGTGGTGAAGAAGTTGATAATCTCATAAATGAGGATAAATTATTACAGGTTAAGCTACCCAACAGTATATAGTAATCAAAACTAGCTCCACCTTTACCAGTTTCAAAAAAAAAAGAAAGCAATCATACGGGGTTAGTAGCAGAAGTTCAGGTATTGGAATTGGAATTGGAACAGGCCTAATTTATTTGATCGACAATCAGATTTTTAAAAAATATCAATAAAAATGCTGAATATCAGGTCCGATAATCCATCTATTCCTACTATATGTCCTTGCTTGATTTGTACAACCACACCCAAATTAAAAAGGTTAGAATATTATATGTATCTAGATTTATGTAACATTTAATTATTTTATATTTTCACACATAAAAATGCATTAGTTTTTTTCTCATGTTGTACAAATTGAGCAAGGAAACGTCTTTAAGGATTGTGGACATTTTTACAACAGCAATAAGTGACCTTGGTTTTTTCTGTGGATTTCTCTTTGAAAGAAACGGATGTGTAGCTCTTATGACTTGAATGTCATTGTGATACACAAACTGTATCTCCACTTAACTCTTCACTATATAACTGCTGTTTCAACAGCAGGTCAAGGACTGCGTTTCAGTGTGTATTCAGAGCAGAGAGAGTGTAATTACACAGAATTAAAAAAAATACAGCAATTAATAAATCAACAGCCAAAAAATACACATCACACCTCTACTGTCTACTCAACCAGCATTAACTTATCTATAATCTGCATGGAAGCCTAGATGTCTTTTCACCTCTAAGTCACCAAATCAGTTTTACTGGGAACTATTAAAGACCCTCTCTGGACATTTATTAAGAGATACATAGAAAATAGTCAGCTTAACAATAATGTGTGTCTGTTTGTTTTTTACACAAAAAAGTATAATTTCAGCATTAAAGCCTGCGGTGACACGCAGGCTTCGGCGGAGACCTTCGCTCTGCTCGCTGTGGCTCTAACAGGCGGCGGCAGTGTGTCACTGTGAGAAAGTGGGCGGTAATTACAGCCATGCAGGAGGGGAAGCTGTTCTCCTGCAGAGATGAAACACACAAACACACACACCAACACATAGCCACACACAGCGCCCATGCCCCCGCTCCACAACTGATAATGAGCATCTAATGAGCGGTGATGTCATTACAAGAAACACGCAGCTGCCTGCTGCCGACTCGCTCCTCTCCACTTCTTCTTCTTCGTGGACAGATAACACAGGTCCACAACTGCTTGCAGTTAATTAGGCTTCAGATGCTTAATAGCATGCTTGTTATATTTTAAATTATAATAATATTATAATCCTGGCAGCATCATGAAATGTAAAGCGGCATGGATAAACCTGAACTAATTGTCACGACTTACGAGAGAGAAGCGCAGAACTGATATTTAGTAGAAGATAAAAATAGAAAATCTTTGAGGTGCAGCTTCATTTTAACAGACGTTCCCTAAAGGTTACACCGGGGAGACTGTCCCTCTGCTCAACTGGCTTCTACACTTCTGCATTGGCCCTGCCTGCCTTTTAAATGTGCAATTCTAGCGGGACATCCAGTATTTCGGGGGCACGTGGCACAAGGTCATTTATAAATTCTTTCTGGGTTAAACTTGGATGAAATCATTTGGGTGAGTATTGTCAGGAGGATGTGGCCCAGATGTATTCGGAGAGTTGAGTGAGTTGGAATTTAAAGTTAATGCATAAAGAACAGACTCATCAGGGCTCTTTTCTGCCTTTCTCATGTTACATCCTTTGTGGCTGCAAACATCAATAACTAACCACACTCCAGACAACAAAAGCATAAAAATAAAGCCTGGTCCATAAATGGAAAAAGAGCGTTTTACTCAGTTTATTGAACAAAATATCTTACAGTATCTTGGATATACATATATACATATTATCTTGTACTGTGTAACACGGTTGATGAACCCCTGCAGTGACATCAATTGTAACGCTGTGCCTCCAAACTTCAACAGATTTTCCAAGGAAATATTAATACATTATTGACTTCCAAACACATTATACAAATCTTAATATAGAAAGCACAAAAAATAAGAATTTATCAGTGAAAAGTACTCACTCTCAGGACAGAAAGGTTCTTCATACAAAAACAACTTTTACAATATTTTTTCTATTTTTTTTGTCCTTTTCTGTTTTTTTGCAGTTACAGTATGCAGGTAATAAATATACCTGGAATTTCCTCTGTTTTTGTCACATGGTGTCGTTCTCTTTTCCTCTGCACGGAAATCACGAATAAGGACTTATTCTAGAACAAATAAAGTAGTGGCTCGGCCACCGGAGCTTCTGCTGTCGTCTCCACCGCTGCTGCCACATTATCAGCAGGCCTCTCAGATAACATACACATCAGTCTTCTCCCCGAGAAGCCAATACGTTCTCATTTTGCCTTTGCCCTGGAAAAACACAGAAATCAATAGGTTCATCAATGGAGATGAAGTTGGGGGGTGGGGGTGATGTCCTCTATAAGGCTGCCCTTCGTTTAAGAGTGACCCTGATGGTTACTGCAACTCAGCGTATACCTGCACCTTTCTCCACAGCACTGTGCACAATCAGAGGGAAATCAACCCTTTCTTCACACTCATTGCTTCATAATGCTCACAGCATAATGCTGCTGTCAATTACAGCCTTGTTTGGTCCAAATTTGTCTCAGTCTTAATCAACATTTGCTGCTTCTGGTTTATCAAATGTGAGGATGTAAGTTGAATATCTTTGGGTTTTGACTTTTGGTCAGACAAAACATGCTATTTGAAGACGTCACCTTGGGATCTCGGATATCATAAAGGACTTTATGTCCAGATTTTACCAACACAACCCCACAGCCCCCCTAAGAAATGTTACTGGATACAGAAAGCTGACATTATATTTATGTATCTAATTGTTCATTAAGATTTCAGAATTCTCCTTTAAACAACCACTGTGTTTCATGTCTGTATATAATGTAAACGACTCTTCCTAAGGTTGTTAAATCCCCACATTCCCAGAAACACTGAGGGCAAAGCCCTGATTTTGCAGAGTGAACAACTGATTACTAAGATAATAGATAGATAATAACAGACTAGCATACTAAAAAAAGAGTACAATGCTGAAAATAATCTGTAGTTGCAGCACAGTCCATGAAGCAGCACTGGAGTTCTTTAATGGTTTGTACATTAATGGCATAAACATTTGAGACGCAGCTGGCAGCCCCATTGTACAGAGTTATTGTCCAGTTTAAAATGTAGAAATATCACACAATAAAAAAAAAAAAAAGTTATTACACTAAACTTAATTTGATCCATTTCCAATACAATTTCACTTTCTGTCTTGTCTACTCTTACTGCACCAGAAACCAGTGTCATTTTTTTTTACCCTGTTGGCAGAAAAGTCTGAATGTGATGCCAAATGAGTTGCACATACGGATGTTTTTTTGCAGTGTGAGTACATTTTATTCAGCGGTCACAAACACAAGCGGGGCTGCCTTTGTTAGTGCAATGCTGGCTCTTTTCCTGGTGCTTCAACTTACTCAGTTTTGACAAAAACAAAAAGCAACGGAAAGGTTCTTACCTTCATTTCTACGTCTCCTCGTAACTGGAGATCAAAGTAGCCAAACTCATCCAGCACTTCTTTGGTGGCCGAGGATACGTGGATCTTTAAGGCTGCAAAACACACCAAGAGCACAACAGACAAGACTGAGCATTTCCACTCTGCCAATGACACGCTAACAATATTTGAATTACCCCTACGCTGCTTTCATCTCAGGCTTCCGGACATACAGCGGAGGAGGAACCTGAGGAGTGAGACGAGCCGATGCACTCAGTCCCGTCAGACGCCAGCGGCTGAAATGCTAACGGTGATGAAAATCTGTATTGTTTTGTCCAATTAATGCACACAGTGCAGAGATGTGAGACGTGATTGCTTTGTGAAGCTTCAGGCTGCACAGTTTATCGCTGGCTAAGGGCCCTTAGCTGTAAGTGCTATCAATTATTTACCAGTGGAGGAACAATACAGGAAGCGACTCAGTAGTTAATCAATACATCTGATGATTCGCTCGCAAAATATCCAACCACAGTTTCATAACACTACTTCCTGTCACTGCCAGTTAAGGACAGAAACGTCAGTGTGGAAGAATAGGCCGCGGCAGGTCAATATGTCTTCTATTCATCTTTGAAGTCATATTTTACTGAGGAATGTTTCCATCCAACCACATTGGCAGATACTCATTTACACTTCAGCAATGGTAGGGAAAATGACTTTTCAACTAAGGTAGAGATTACAGTATGTTCTGTCTACTGAAAACTGTACAAGACTGAATTAACTGTTCAACTGAGTAAGTGCTTATGTACTGTTTATTTGGATTCCACTAATTGTTACCTTGGCAACAACTACTCTTCCTGAGGTCAATTTAAAAAGAATACAGCATAATCAACAAATACTTACACTCACACTACTTCCAGGTAATCATCTCTCATTCTCAGTAAAACAGTATCACTATTACACCAAACAATGAAAGCTGGAGGATAATAAAACCTATGAACAGACCAAACCAGTGTTGAATTGATCTACTAACGAGTGTGTTTCCTATGCCTGATAAACGTACTCCTCTATACCATTGAGCTCCACTGTTGTCCAAAAACTATTAAAAACACATCAGTGAGTCAAACTGTTGTGCACTGGGTGACATGTTCCTTCATTAAAACACACAAACACTGTGTGTTCTTCAGTAGGATGGAGTTTAGGCCTGAGAGCCACAGACATGGTAGAGAAGTAAGACAGAGTGAAAATGGAATAACCTCTTTAGCTGCGTTAGGTTAAAACCATGTACACTGTTCCTGAATGAAAAATGTCTCATGTACAGTAGAAGTTATTATGATCCCTAATGTAGATTGTCATTTGGTACATCGATTCAGATAAGGAAAAAAAAACCTCAGGAAGAAGAGATCCCTCTACCAGGATACAGTAAATAGAATAACAATATGGTGCAACTGAATGACAAATATACATTATACACAGGAGAGTGACGACAATCTAAGAAAATAAGCCTGAAAGTCCTTGAAAAACAACAATGCAAAGAATGAGGACATGGTCACCAGCACATAAACTGGTGTAAAACATGTTCCTTCCTGTTGAAAATCCAGATCTGTCTGGAGACATCTGGTATAAAATCCAGCAGGCACCGGAGTCAAAAAATAGAACAAAAACAAGTGACAGTGACACTCACCCTCTCCGTTGGACTCCATTCGAGATGCCGTGTTGACAGTATCTCCAAACAAACAGTATCTGGGCATTTTCAAACCGACCACGCCGGCACAGACTGGACCTGTGACACACAAGCTAAATATAGTCACATTTTACGGCAGAAAACCCAATAATATCTGGCATCCTGTCATTATCACACAACCACCGCAGAGAAAATGTTTTTAAATAGGACGACAGAGTGTGAGTGAATTCAAATTGTGCTCCGAATGCTTTAAATGACTCTGACAATGCTAAGTACCAACCTACGCACGCTGGTCCATTTCTGTTGCATGTCAAGAGTGTGAATAAGAATATAAACAGTGCTGCCATGAGCTGATACAGACTAAATACTGTGTCAGAAGCCTCTTGTAAAGTACATCAAACTAAATGCTGCAGACAGTTCAAGATAAAACATCCGGAGTGTTTATGTCCAGTCAGTGCATTGGTATCCAGAGGTGGGAAGTTATAAATCATAAGTGCCTGACACTTGATGTGCACTCAGTTGCCAGTTTATTAGATGTACCTAGAGCCAATACAGGCAACCTACTTTCTTGTATTTTTAAATTCAAAGTTCATGGCAATGTTTACTTCAAAATCTTTCATACAAAAAAATACTATATATATATATATATATATATATATATATATATAGTATTATATATTATATATATAATTATATATATAATTCAACATTCAACAATAAATAATCTTATTATTAGGAATAAAGCTGCCTCCTGTGTAATCTGTCTGTAGTCATAATGATGGTACTTATATTAGAGCCTAATATTTCCTGAGGTGGTGCGTTGTGTAGTAAGTTTGAGAAACATTGATATAGTATTTACTTAAGCACATTAACTAGTTAACAGTGTGCTCATAGGCAGATTTTGTCATGCCACTGTCACAATCACATTGATGTACAGTACATCCCTGACGTACCGTCTATTTATGATCCCCTGAGTTCTAATCCTGAAACTATTTGTCTATTTTTTGCAGTATTTTTGTAACCAATTGTAGATCAGACAAAAACCCTTTTAGGGGTGGGAAGAGAGGCGTCATGCTCTTTGACCAGTTTGTCCACATAACACATACTTGGACAGCTAACTGTGCTTCCTTTTAATGGAAGCTGGAACTGAATGTTCTCATAATAATATTCAAGTAGCCTGGTTCAGACCTCTGAATCACTGGCCCCTTCTTGGGATTTGTTGGATAATTTAAAAAGATCTGGTGTTGTGCTCATTACTGGCTGTTGCACCAGAAGCCAATCGATTGTTGATGGATTCAAAAAACAAGAACGAGGAAGAAATATATATATATATATATATATAGAAAAACAGGCTAAAAAATGGGGACGAGCGGGGATGAGATGGATGCAGCTGTTGTTGTTGTTGTTGTTGTTGTAAGCAGACTCACTATACAAGTAAGAACTCAGTTGCCATGAGAAAAACGTTTAGTTATCAGCTTTAGACACTGCAGCTTTTCTTTCAACTGAAAATGACCAGCTGGATAAACAAACATACTTTATCAAACTACTATGGAAACACATTGGGCAAGAAACTAATTGATTGTGCTGACTCATCGGTGCTTTGGGTGAAGGCCACCTCAGCAGATTGGACACGAGCCATTATGAGCGACTGAATCTGAGACCTTGTGGTTCCAGGTCACCTCGGTGCAGATGGACTGGCTGAGTTCAAACTCACCTGTGTGTATACCTATCCTGAGTCTCAGCTGGTCGTTGGGTCTGTGTCGGATCTTGAACGTTTTGACCTGCTCTAACAACGCCAGCGACATCCCAGCGATCTCTCTGGCGTGCAGTTTTCCGTTCCGCACCGGAAGCCCCGACACCACCATGTAGGCGTCTCCGATGGTCTCCACCTGAGGGACGAATTCATATAGTTGTTCTGCTGTATTCCAAGATATTGTATACAGTATTGAGACGTTTGGTGTTTGAGGTTTTGTTTCCTACTCGAGCCGTCACATTATAAAACGCATGTAGTCAAACCTTTGAGTTGCATATTTTAACATAAAGTAAGATATAAATTCTTCCCACTGATCATGCTGACTTACCTTGTATACATCAAAGTTATCGATGATGGCATCAAAACAGGTGTACAGATCATTGAGCAATGTGACGACCTGTAGAGAGACAGTTTTATTGAAATGACTTACTGAAACTGTTGAGCCTACAGTCTGTATGTCAGTTGAGAGTGCTGAATCTTTAAAGAAAAATGTAAAAACGCAAACTTTAAATCCGACATCTTAAGCTGTTTTCTTTCGTTAGAAGTCTGACAGATTCAGAGGCTAAAACCTCACAGTCTCCCACATTATCTCTGTTTGTTTGTCGTTGGAAAGTCGCCTGCTGAGGCTCACTGACAAACACATTTACAGGATCATAAATCAAAATCCACAGATGGAATATTACAAACACAATCTGTATTGAATTGACCAAATTATGGTTGTAATGTGGCAGTAATGTCAGAGGTTGGCTGTTTATTCAAAGACCAATTTATTATTCAGTCGTTCTCTTTAAATGTTCATTTTTATAAACTGCAGCTGAACCTGAAATAAAATCCAGCTGGCTCTTCATCTGGTCAGGACATTTTGTGCTGAACTTCTGGAGTGGGCAGTTTTAAGTGAATGAGAACATTTTAAACGGTGATGGACTACAGTCTCGACTGTGAGAAACCTAAGATCGTTTTGTCCACAATGAACTGTTAAAGGCAGAATCCACAATTCCTAAAGGCTGCCTGGCCACCAACAGCCCTATATTTTCCGTCGTAATAAATTAAGAAATATAAGAAATATTTTGAAATGTTCAGTAACACCCAGTATATGAACAAACTTGAAAATAACAGATTTGAGTTTTAAAAGAATATAAATTACATATATGTGTTCTGTGGTACATCAGTAAAGAAACACTTGCTTGAACACTATGCTTCTGCATTGTCTCATATTAAACATCATCATACACAACTACATTTCAGTGGAGGCTCTTCCAGGCTGAATAAAGCAATCAACCCCTGCATTATACCGTAAATCCTACACTGACTGGCTCTGAATGCAGGTGACATCCTTCATATGTTTACCAACAGTACGTTATGAAGGGGAGTGATGTATCTGAGTGATGCACTCCATTTTTAAAATGGCGGTTAGAGTGATCAAGGAGGGCCACTACAATTACAGGTCAGGTGAAGTATTTGATTGACTGACTGGCTGACAGTAGGGCCGAGGAGTGTTCATTTTCCACTGGGGGTGTCAGGGTTGGAGGTGTTTGGGCCTGTATCTGGAACAGCTGTAGACACTATTGTTGGCTTTCACCTCCTCTGTATGTTTTTTGGGTTAATATTTAATCAACAGTGTGATTTACAGTTGATATTTTTCTACAAAGATGTCACATTTGAACGTCAAATAGGATAGTGATCTTATACATCATAAAACCACAATACAACATTATCTACCAGTGAAACTGTTAAACAGGGATAACATTTTGCTGTAGCAGTATAACCAATTTTATCATAATGTATTAGTCAAAGATGAATATAAATGCATATAAACGCAGGGGCATTCACATTGTATCAGTTGAAGACCCCTTTATCACTTGTCAAGAAGAACAATTATTTCACACAACTTGAGAAAAGAGATGAAGGTCAGGAGAGCAAGTGTGCATTCTTGTGGTGATCCCGCTCCTTCTGACGGTGTCTGATTGTCCATCAACACTTCAGTCCCTCTGCCTGGATGTGACATCATCATAATGTATTAGGTCCACAGAAACCTCCATTTGGTATTCAAGTGAGAGGGAGATATGTGGTGGCAGAATGTGACTCAACTCTGCGTCAACACACTCTTCCATCTAACAACTGTACTATTTTGAGTTGCGGCCCTCGTGTGGGAACTATGAGACACACAGTACTGTAGGTAGAGACCTGATACCGGTGAGCACTTTCATGCATGAATAGAGGAAGAGGATTCACTGCAGCTGTGATCACGAGCAGTGATTTTTTAAAAAAGCTTTTAGATTAGCTTGGTAGATATTGAAGAAGTCAGACAATGGGAATCATAGAACACAAAGTTACAGACAGACAAACAGCGAGTTGCAGTGTGTGAATCTTTCAATGGAGGATTGCAGAGACATATTGATTTACCTGTAGTGGTGTACTCTCTGCAGACATGGACGTGAAGCCCACGATGTCACTGAAGTAAATGGTGACGCTGTCGAACGCCTCTGCTTGCACCGTCTCCCCTCGTTTCAGCTGCTCTGCTACTGAACTGGATGCAGAGAGCGAGAGCGACATGAGGTTAAAATGTTCAAAGATAAGTTCTTAAATGACTAAAGGCATTAAAAAATAAGGTCAAACAAGGAACCGCAGGCTCTAAGAGACTGCTTTGTTGTCAGGTTTAACAAGAAATCTAAAGATTCGTCTTTCCAGGACACATCTACAGAACAGGCAGGTTCAAAGGTTCTTGCTAATTCTGCTCATGTTCATTTTCTCTTCTCTAATCAAATAATACAAAAGACAAAAACACTGGTGAGAAATTATATCTGCCCTTTCTCTCAGGCCGTTCTCATATGTCTGGTTGGCTTGGAAGGAAGAAAGATTCTTTATTAGGAAAAGAAAATAAATTGCTAAGAAAGATGGGATTTGGCTGAACGCCAAAACTCACTATCATGTCTGTCTGTCTGTCTGGCGTTAATGAGCAGTTTGCCTGTCCACTCTCTCCGTACCCTTTCATCTACAGTAAGATCGCACAGTGGGGAAATGTGTATCTGTTAACAAAGCGTGGTGTTGGGAGGGTTTTCGAGTCTTTAATTAATACAGAGATTTAACACAATTGACAAGTGTCATAGAGCCACGCTGGTAACACTCGCCCGATTTACTTGGTTAATTTGAGCTTTGAGCCATTGCTTGGGAAGGACAAAAGTGTGAATGTGACTGTAATTTTTCTTACTGCGGTAAAATTTGATAGAGGAGGTTTTCGGCTTTCCTTTTCTCCTCAAGGTAGGCTTGTGTACGCTCCTCCACCAGGTTCTCAAGGTTATTGGCGTATTGCTCCATCCTGGACAGCAGGTTGTTAAGAATACTGGTGCTGCCCTCCCTATGGAAAACACAAACAGAGAAGAATTAGGTAATATCCACCCAAACCCCTGGTCAGTGAAGAGCTCAGGTCCTCTGTATTGGCAGTTGCCATTATCATTCTGGTTTTATACAAACTGGGTCTTATTTTGTGGTTTTGTGCATCATTCCTATCTGTGATAATAACTGTGCAGGAAAGTGATTGGCTGAGACACATGAACGCAGCAACATCAGTAAAAGGAAGTCTGACTGAGCAGGAAACACAAAAAGGAAACATTTTTGGTCCACTCACTTTCAGTTCAATCTTCAAATTAAGTGGTTTAGATAGTCTGGCTTGACTTTTTTTTTAATTACACGCATACGGTAGGATTGGATTGGATTGGATTCTTGTCCAAACCTGGTGCCTACATTACCCACAATGCAACTCAACTGCTGACAGTCAGACATTTTTTTGTGTTTCGCTAAGAGCGGCTGATGTAGCCTCGAGCTGCTAGCCTCAAGCAGGCTAAAGAGGTCTGGTGAACTCACTTCTTTCTAACTCCACAACCCCAAATGTCTTTCATATCCAAACCAAGACTCAAGTGACATCACTTGAGGCAATTTATCAGACCTCACACAGCTCCCCTAGAGCCACAAAAGGCTTTAAGAAAAAAAATCACATATACTGTAGTACTCCCCAACACCTGTGTACAGACTTTGATATGTAAATTTGCCTTTAAGTCATTGTTATTCACACTTTTGTGTTTATCATGTACATTCTAACTGCTCCATCTGGATTAAAAATGTGTGTATGAAGAGAAAAATACAACTTATTTGTCACTTAGCAAGGTGAAAACTACTGTTTTTACTTTAAATGTCAGAAATGGCCAAGTCCAGGGATTGATCCTTGTGGAACCCCTTGTCTAAACAAATGTAAAACTACTGATGGAATCAGCACACTTAAGAGAGGCGGGGAAAGTTTCAGTCAAGCCAAGGAGGTGTTATTAACATTCAATGCATTGTGTGAAAAACAAGGAATGACAGGTTAATGGGGATGTTAGAGTCCCGAGAGCATGTGGCTGACTTCAGCTGCTTGATGATGCTGAAACCTGAGACAGCAGAGGCTGCGATATCCTGATTTCAGTTCCTATTGTGGGCCAAGCTCTAAAAACTCAGCATATTTTTGTTACAACTTCCCTGCCCGGTAAATGCCCAGTTTTTAATGCAGCTTTCTGGTCAAATATTTTTAGTCTTCTAAACCCAAGCTGAGATAACAGTGACAACATCTTCAGGATTATTTTCTCAGACTTGACAGAGCTGGTTTTATAGGCTGAGTAGTACTAGCCACAACAAGTAAATATACTTTTATGTGTTAAATTAGTGTAGTTCCTCTTTCCCAGGTGGGCAGCTTTTCAGTTTAATAAATACAGGCTCAGCTCTCTTAGCTTTAATAGTTTTATGTAATAATTACTGCAGTGACTTCAGAGGTTAAATGGCAGTGTACATGACTGAAGTAAAAATCTAATTATTAAAAGTCCTTACAGAGGCAACCATTGTCAAAAAAAAAAAAACACACCTTCTGTGCAGTGGTAAAACAGGAAACACACCAGAAATGCATGCTACTACAAGTATCACTACAGTATCTCTTATATACGAACACACAGCAGCTGTTGCTACCTTCCAACATGGAGGAAAAACAGACACTCTGAAAGTTCTCTATTTACCTCTCTACTGATGTGATCGTAGACTTTCACATGTATTTTATAATTATATAATACATGTGTTGTATAATGTGTGTTTCTCAGGAGATTTCTACATTCATATGCTTACGCACACGACACACACACACACACACACACACACACACACACACACACACACACACACGCACATGTACACGCATTTACTCCGATGGAGCAAGACGGTGAGTCATCCACACCACCGTGGCGGCTAAAAGCATCAATGCCTGGCATCCTGCCATGTTTCTTGTGGGTCACAGATCCTACACACACCCACATGTTGTTTAAGTTTAAAGAACAAAACATCAGAGGGAGACATGAAAGACAGTGATGAGTATCAGTGCACTGAACGCAATCACACAGGCCATGCACTGTTTACTGCACCAAGAATCACATCCACATATTCCCACCATTCATCCAAACTAATAGTAACGGTGGAAACTGAGAGCAGTCTCTATGGTGAGCGTGATGTTGATGAGAAAATATTCATTTCAGTGAGTGATTCAACCCTGCATCCTGAGCTAAAGCCTCATTCTTCTGAAATCTGTCAGAAAGATCAGATCAGTCATTTGTATGTCTGTTGATCGAAAGCCATGCACCAAGGAACAACTCATTATTGTTGGTGTCACTAGCAACACCATCTGTCCGTTTATAAAGCTCTTTTTATTTGAACTTTCTAGTTATAAAGGTGCGTTCAGTCTGCGAGCAGTCTCCAGCTATGAAACCGAGGTCAGTAGTAGGGAGAAAAGGGGGTCGTGGGGTTGCTGCTCTCGTATTTCACAAGGTTGTTTGTCACTGAGCTGACAAAGCTTGAACTTTAACCATGACAACCACAGAAACAAAAAGAAAACCATCGAGGAGATAAATTTGGTGATGAATCCTCCGAATCATGCACCTCTTCACCAGCAGTGAAGCATTATAAACAATGTAGATTAGCTAACCTTACTATATTAATCACATTACTAACCATTCCCTCTCCTTTAAGCTACAATCCACTCTATTAAGCTATGTAGTCAGTAGCCATGGCGGTAGAGTTGGACCTTACTGCTACCCAATTAAAATACAGAACAATATTACTGAGTAGCATCTGCTGCAGTAACTACCTGCTGAACCTTTTTCTAAATCCTCCAACCAATCTCCACCAGTATTCATACGATTTTGTACATATGAATGAGCTTGCTACAGTAGTAACACTTTATTTTCTTATAAATTCTTAGAAAGGAAGTGCAAAGTTTAATATAATTTGGTATTAAATTTAGGGAAAGTTGAGACAGTTTTCAAGTGGTAAACTTCCAGTTAATTAATTCCAAGTAATTGCTAGCATAAACTAGAGAATATTTGAATCAGTGCACAGCAGTAAAAAGGTGAAATCAGTCTACAGACAAGCATAAAATAAAACATTTCCAATAATACATGATCATTTACTTGGGTGTAAATGGAGAAGGAAATCTCTCTGGATCTCAAAAACTGCTTTAACTTCAATAACTGTCTCTGGATATTTTCCAAGTTATTTCCAGGAAACTTCCAACAGAAAAATGACTGACACATTGTGCAATTGCAACCAAATGCAAACAACGCACATATGAAATCGTGATCCCGCAAAACATGATGGCATTTCACCTGGAGGGGAACTGCTGCAACTTGATACATTTAGATCAATTTAAATAACCTCATGAGTCTGAGTGTAGAAAGCCAGGCAGGATTTACGTAGTTTCAGCAAATCATGACCATCATCAGCCAGTCAGCATGTTTGTCTATGACTGTATTTTGATGCAGATCTGGATCCAGACGCTGATTAAAAATTTAAAACATTCTCTACTATTTCAAAAACAAATGTAGATGGCTTTGTAGTCTTGGCGAAGGTATGCTCTCTCTGAGTGCTTTCTTGTTTACAAAGCGGCTAAACATGCTGTAGGAAGTTACATTCTCCTCAAATCTGTGGACTGATGTGCCAGTTGTTTTAAAAAAACAGTTATGAATAAAATATTTGTTTTAGAACATGTAAAAAAGGAACATTTTAATGCTGAACAGAAAGAGAAATAAATCCTTTTTGCAGTATAAGCAGTGATGGTAAACAGTGAGAGACGATGTGTGTGGGGAGAGGTCAGCTATTCATGGCGGGCAAAGTGTCAGCTCCCCGTGTGTTAAACCGAAGCGTGTAGTCCTGAACACCCCTCTTGTTACCGCGCCCTTCAAGCCCAAGCTCATGCACAGACACACACACACACACACACCAAAAATAACAGCCCATCCATCACGTCATGTCAACAACATACATTTACCTAATGAAAATAACCGGCAAACAGTGCATTAACGCACAGGCCTCTGTGGTGAGGGGCTTCATGCACACGAGGAGGAGCTTTGCATGCGGCTGTCAAGAGCATCCTTGAGTGCTTCTGAGAATGTCAATCATGTCGAGCTCTCGACTCCAAGCCACTGCAAATGGAAAGCTATACATCACTGGGCACATCAGAGCTCACAGAGGAGAGGTCAGGCTGAGAGAAAAACACACCAAGCACACAGATCTGCTTATAGACTCCCCAAAGCACCTGTGTTTAGTTTGCATTTGTAGTGTTGTACAGCTGTCATGCTGATTTTATCTTTAAAGGGTCGGAGCTTTCTGGATTTGTATTTTTTACATTTTTTGTATGTATGTATCTCCTCAGCAGTTACTATTGGTTGAATTTGCATTATTTGTTCAACATCTGAACTTCCTATAGGCACTGGTTTAGTGGCATCTAGCAGTGAAGTTGCAGATTGCAACCAAATGAATACCGCTCACCTTCTTAGCGTTTAGGAGAAACTACGATGGCAAAGTTCTAAAATTCCCATTCTAAAATTCTAAACTCTTCCCTGTTGGTGAGGAAAAAGATGGTCTGGCCTCCACAAGTAAAATTAAAACAGCAACCTTTTCAAGTAAAAAACAACAGTTCAAAGTTTCCTTCTCGTAAATATTGTTTGTCCTCGAGGCTCAAGGCTCAGCAGTCACTACATACTACAGGATTGCCCAAAGAAATGCAGCTGTAGTCTTATGGATTGGATTTCACAACAATGTAGCCCATGAACGCAAACATCTTTGGCATCCAACTATCAAATCTCTGACATCAGAGCTGCCTTGCACTCGCCGACAAGGACGATTCATGCTCACAAAAGGATGATGGTGATGTAATTTAACGAAAAATGTAAAGGCGATAGAATCTTCAGTGTGATGGATTACTTGTTTCAAGCACACTAAGCTGGCTAAACAGAACATATTATCTCTGGTGATTGTAAAGGGACCTTTAAGTTCTCCTTTACAATAATGACATCACTGGTGCATTAGACAACAGGAACTGTGATTGGGCGGTTTGGGCTGCTTGAGTTTTCATTCAAGTTTCCGATGCCAGTGGAAATTGTAGATGATGAAGAAGACACTTCAAGGTGAAGGAAGGGTTGGAAATTGTCTCCTTTTCAATCACACACATCTATCACAGCCATTTCCGCTGTAGACCTCCTGTTTACTGTGATTACCACTTCTCCAATACAGCGAATGAAAGGTTGTCAGCGTGATTATATTGGCTATTGATTGCATGACAATAGTGTCCTATTCAGCAATAAGACGAGGTAAACCTTCCCGTCATCACTCGATATCACTAAGTGAATTGAAGAATGCAAACACAATAACTGTGAAGTATAAAATTAAAGCAACATAGGCTGATCTTGTGCAACACATCTGCCCAGTGGTAATCAGACATCCTTCACCAGATGTCCAAAGGCTACATGTACAGTGATGTAGAAACTTGAAGCCACCAGTGCACATACACTGAGAAGTAGATTTACAGTGAAGTAGGAGACATCTTGTGTCCAGCAGGATAAAAATGAATGAATGATGAAATTTTGAAAACAAGATTGCATATTCGGAGCTTTCTGTAATTTAATTATTTTATTAATTTTAATGAGGTAGAAGGCATAGATGTCTTTTAGAGGATTTTAATGTGGAAATTACACATCTAGAGGGGGGTCTTTAAGCTAAGCTAGAGACCACACAGTATGACCATGTTAGAAGCAGAAAGCTCCAAGTTGCCATTCAGTGTAATGAACCATGACCTGTGTTTTGATCTCCATGTCACAACTAACGGACAGAAGGTCCACTGCAGCTGGCAGGCAGAATATTACAACCTCTGGCAGCTAGAACCTGCACTCACTCAGGCACTGTGCTTACCCCTCCTCAACACTAATTCTACCCTTAAATATACAGTTTAATACATTAACTTTGTCTTTGAGAATTAACTATTTTATATTTGATACATTACCCCCAGTACTTTGGTGTTTTTACCGAAGTAAAATTCTGAATATTCTGAATTTCTCTATAGTGGTATTTCTTCTGGTTTTTCTGCACTGTTTCTACTACTTTTCAAATTAAGTGTATTATTTCTATTTCATGAATGATATCTGTACATACAGAGTATGCTAGTATTGTACACTTTTCCCAAAAACCTACTTTCAGCCTCTAGTTCAAATCTAAAAATGTGCTTTAAATTTCGTATTTCCATGTGTTTGTGTGTGTGTGTGTGTGTGTGTGCGCGCGTGTGTGTGCTCTAGTGTCACTTAGTATCAGCAGGGATGCTTCATACACTAACGCCTTCTGACAGCGCTGCCCTACTCGAGGGAAAACATGCATTCCTCCCTTCCTGCGTCAACATAAAAATCAGAACCAAAATATGCATATGAATGATTCATGGGATCATTGAAAACAATACCAGAAACATGGACTCACACACTCCCCTTTCTCATACAAACACACACACACACACTCAGAGATGGAAAGGCAGCAAAGAGCACTTCCTGTCTTGAACTGCCTGTCAGGAATTACAAAGAGCCTTTTATCTAAAATTGTCTTGCTGATTTCCAGAACATGATTCTTTTTCCTGTTTGCCTTTTTGAATCTCTTATACGTATCACTTTGCACGGCAGTCAGAAGAACATCAGGGTTCTCAACGCGCCGTTCACATGTTGAGCTTGGCAGGAAAGATACTGATAGTCTGGAAAAGAACGGCCTCTGTCGATTTCAATTTGTCAAATTATGTCTGCCTTGAAAACAAGGATGGAAGTGTTAAATTAATCAAGATTGCTTCCAGCTCCTTGTGTTTTGGCATAATTTAATTCTGTCATTTAAATGGTCAGTTTACCCACATCACAAAAAAGTACTTCTAGTGCCATCTAGCCATGCAGATAGCTTTGTATTTTGTGTGGAGCCACTCTCAATGAACAGCACTATCAGACAGGACAAAAGGAAAAAGTCTCACTTGTTGAGTTTGGCAACGTAGATCTTGATGTGGCCGAAGTCGGGCCTCTCTGCGGGGTCCTCGGCCCAGCAGCCCTCCATCAGGATGGTCAGCTCCTCCGAGTGGCATCTGCTGTCTGTGGTTGGCCGAAAGTACGGCTTCTGACCATTCCTCACCTTCTGTACGATCTCTGCGGCGGAGAGGACAGAGAGTGCGTTCACACGGAGGAAATGTAGTGTGTGTGTGTGTGTGTGTGTGTGTGTGTGGAGCAGGCTGTCATAATCATCAGACTCATTTCACATTTCCTTCTGTTCAGTGGGAGTTGATGCTCTGTGCAGCTACAGCTGTGTGAAACGTGTGTACAACGGGTACTACTACCTTTGATAGTTCTGTATTTCTGTTAACAAGCTATTTCTGGTGATATATTCAGCACAGCTGATCAAATATTGTTGCACATTTCTCCTCGTTGATCCATTACTCATATCAATTTAAAAGTTTGCAAGAGACATCCTTCCCAAAATGATTCGCGCACATCCTCTCTTATTATTATGTTATTGGTATCATCATCATCATACAATTATCATCATAAAAATAATTAGAAGGCTCTTATGCTATTTTAAACCTCAAAATTACAATTACAGCTCTGGATCTAACACATTCAGACACTAGAGAACAGGTGCCGGTTTTCACTGCTCTCAGCCTGTTAATGGATAAGTATCAGGCACTTGTACAATCAGCATCGAGCGTGACTATGAATAAAGGGCTAATGAAAGTCATCGCATGGAGGATGTGCCCTGCGAGGGTTTTACACATCCACTTTGGATGTGTAAAAATTGAACTCCTGATCTCAAATTGCTTTAGAAGTTTAAGTTTTTCCTGTTGTCACTAAGTGGTTGTGGAAGTAAAAGTAGAAGTGGAGAAACTGGTCAAACCACGACAGTTCCGTCTATGCGTGAGTGCAGGAAGCTGAAGAGCCAAAGTGTCAACAGTGATTAAGCTCAGATTTTATAATGTCTTAGTTAAGAAGATAACAGTAATGTGTTTTCCAGTGAGTGAAAGCTACTGCAGAGCAAAATATTTCTCAGGAAGGCTGTTGTCCAAAGATATCATTTTCACAAGCATAGAGTCATATTGGCACTAAGTTGTCATAAGCTTCTGTCTGTCCGTCTGTTTTTTAGGTTCAACCTACCAATCTAGCACAGAAATTTCAGCTTTGTTTCTCTTTTTTTTTTGATTTCTTTATTCTTTGAATCTTCAGTGCTTTTGCTATCTACCATAAAGGAAACCTGTTGTTGCACATTGCTGACTGTGGACATCTTGTTGTACGCAGATATGTTTTGTTAGTTCAGGGTTTCTTCATATGTCACTGGCACCTTCCTAGCTAAATACAGCATTTTTAATTAAAATATCTACAGATTTCTACAGGCCTTATCTTACACCCAGTGCAAGTATCATTGCTAGTTTCTGACCAACACAGTGAATGTTTTTCTGCCTAGTACCCATGTTGTGTAAGTAGCAAATATATAAGAAGACGAGTGCCGCTATAAATGTTGCTTGTCCCACCAGGCTGTAACAGACTGTAATCTTCTGTCAGATGATTTGGAGACTAATGCCAGCTGTCCCTATGCACTACCCGTAGCTGTCAAAGTCACTGCTGTGGTGCATTTCTTTGCAAGTGACCAACCTGAGTACTAGGTATGAGTGCAGTGGAAATAACAGAGATCGTTTCCTTAGCTGAAAACTGTTCATTTCTCCAACTTGCAGAATACATCATTTAAATAGCAATGTGCCAGGTGCAAGCACACGTGGCTGTTAAGGGGAATGGGAGATAATACTCTGATGGTTTAATTCATGTTACTCCCAAAACACACCTGTGATTTATTAAGAGACTAAATACAACTCCTTTGCACCTTCCGCCTTACTTTGCTCCCAGATTGTGTGGCGTTTAACTAGCGAAGACTTCCTAGAAGTGGAGTTGGACACTAAATGAACTGACGTCATGCACTTTAGACCACATGCTTTGGATTGTTTAAATGGGTCCCTTAGTACATTTTATATGTATATATTTTTAAACTTTCTTTTACATTTCTACTCTAATTTGTTGTTTTTTTTACTAAGGAGCGATCATATTGTCGTGTCCCAGAGAAAAGAGATGTGTTGGTTTTTGTGACTCCACCTGCCTTTGACATCTGGCCAACATGTGTTCTTTGTTTGTGTACGTAGCTGCAGGGCCATGATATTGCAGTCTGACCTTGTAAAGGTCCACTTTGAAATGTCAGTGAAAAGCCAAAGAAGGAAGTTCCTATTATGTGGACTTCCGCCTTTTCTGTCCTTGTTGAATGAAACCCACTCTTCATAAATATTTCACTTGGTTCTTATAAAGAAGCTTCACAATGTTACACAACGTGAACGCAATGTTGTGTTGTTTGTGAAAAAGTAACACAAAACTTACTGTACTGATTTATCATCATACATGTTTGATTGACTTTTTTTTTGTGTTCAGGTCTAACATGTTAGTTTGCTGCACGCCTGCTGTTTTAAAGGGTCCCAGTGGTCAGCTGAGGCCTATAAAAGACAGTTGTGTTTACCTTTGGGGCTGAGGTCCATGCCTTCCACATAGAAAGGTCCATTCCTCAAGGCTATTTCCTGTAGTATGATGCCAAAACTGTACACATCACCCTTCTGAGTCCCTTGAGGAGGATGGCGGTCGTATATGAGCAGCTCAGGAGCCGTCCAGAGTTTCTCTGGAAAACCAGGAACAGTCGAGAACACACATAAAATGCCTGAAGTACAACAGGAGCTGATGCTTTTGTGAATGAAAAGATTCAGTGCTGGGACCAGGACAAATGAACTCGACTTACTTGCATAGAGTGCGTGCGAGTCATCGTTTTCGCAGGACGAGCGGAAGCTGGCCAAGCCATAATCCGTGATTTTCAAAACAAATCGACTGTCCACCACGCAATTAGATGACTTCAGATTTCCATGGCAGCCAATGTAGCTGTTGTGGAGATAGTTCATTCCCTGGTGGAGAGGAGCGTTAAGTCAAGCATTAAGGGGTGTTCTCTCCCTCTCTCCCTCTTTTTTTCCTCCACAGAAAATCATACATGAAAACACACAAATCCAGACATATGGAAATAATACGCTTTGACAAGTGGATGTATGCTGACGGGTTTGAAAAGAAGCCGTGTTTCAAGGACAGCACAGTCGTGGGGGAATTTCTGTGAAATTACTGTTAATTCCTTTGGGAAGGGGACAGCGGGTACTGAATGTACTCATGTTCAATATTTTGTGGAAACGGTGAGTCAAACATCCCTCAAAGCTTCACCGGCGCCTCTTCTCTGCAGAACGCTGCTATCTGTGTGGAGGAAATTTAGCCGGAGCCCTTCGTCATGCATGCAAGCTCAATATTGAATCCATCTAAGAGGCCGCTCTGACAAAAAGCCTCTTTGTTAGGGCGGATTAAAAATAATCTTCTAAAATAAGTCCATGATTAGTTTTGATTAAGCTGGAAGGAAATTTTAGCAAAGTTTATGATTATGTTTCTGTCCTACTTTACACTATATAACAGCAATATTTACTGTAGTTTCAGCCACTGTACTGTGCCAGAAATACATTTTTGTGCATGTTGGTCCCTCTTGCTCTCTTTCTCTGCCTCACTCACTCTTCCACAAACTCTCCATGTGAAACCATGGCAACTGAGACATTTTTTTCTGTGTCTCTAAGACACACAAGGCATCTAATTTAACACTGAAAAGTGACCTTTTTGACAACATTTATACAAAAAGATATAAATCGGCATTCCAATCCTGCATTGGATTTCTGTTTCAGTCTGACCGTCACGTACCTTCACTATGTCATTGATCAGCGAGTAGCGGAACATCCAGTCCAGGTTGATGCTCTCATTCTCCAAAATGTCCTGGAAAAGCAAAATCAAAACAAAAAAGGAGCTGAAAACTTTTACAACAAGAAAAAAAAAAAGTTTTTGCTTTATCTTTTAAACTTCCAAGAGCTTCTCAGCGGCCAAAGTTTATTTTGGGACTAAATGCAGAAACACCTTCAGTCCAGATAAAACATGTTCTTTTTCATCCTCAGGGTCACGGAGTTAAGCCCTGCAGGATGTTAATGAATAACCCTCACAGGCTTCTCAGCCGGCCAGTTACTGGAAACTGGGTCCAACTTTGACATCCAGCCATATCACATCAGTTGCAGCTATCTGTGTTTTACACATAAGTCTTTCCCTACAAGTGTGACTGATGAAGTCCATGGCTGAGTTTCCCATCGTTTTCCACCTCGTCCATTTTAAGAGGTTGTTGGAGTCAGGAACACAGAGTGCAGGCCAGGAACAAGTTCACTGAAGGCATCGTACATTTCTTATCGGAATAAAAAGGCTTAACATGAAGCATAGACAAAAAGATGTCAACGGTAAGCTTGTCACACACTATAGGCTCACTGGAGACTAAATAAGGTGATTTCACTTCACGCCCTAGAGCTCAGTGGGCAGAGTTTGGTACAAACACTGCCAGGAATAGCAGTTTGACAACGCTGTCCATGCTCAGACAGTTTGCTCTTGTAGTACTGCAACGAGAAAAGCCCAATGACTTTTCATTCAGTGATTCCTTATTCTGTAACTTGTATATTTCATGTATTAATGCATTAATCACTAAGCTTCAGATCAGTTTGCTTTCAAGTACAAAGATCACACCCGATAAATTCTCTTACACTTACTTTTGGTGTAAAAGTCAGGCATGAAATTATTACTGAAGTTATAACCTATAACTGTTGTGGGGATTATGTTTTCTGTCCTGATTTTGTTGTTTGTTTTGTTTTTGTTAACAGTGAAAAACCTGTCAACAGATTTCAGTGTTATTTGGTGGAAAGTTTGAAGTTTTTGCCAAGAAACAAGTGATATGTTTTTAGGTGTGGATACAGGATGTTAAAGGATTCCCTACTGTTGTCAGGTAGGACATTTGTAGCCCTTTTGTCTGTATTTCATAAACTACTGCTCTTACTTGAGTTTAAAATACATTAACAGCGACAACAACTGTAAACAACTTTAGTCTGTAAAATGTCAGAAAATAGTAAAAAATGCATGGTGACATATTCAATTTCTAATAATATAAAAGAAAGAAGATTAGCTTACATTGGAGATGCTGGAACCACAGAATTACATTTTTGCTTGATAAATTCCTTTTTGAACAATTTAACAATCGGTTATGAAAATGTTGAACTTTCAAACAGAGCCAGGCTAGCTGTTTCCCCCTACTTCCAATCTTTATGCTAAGCTAAGCTAAACGGCTGCTGGCTCCACCAGTGGAGCGAAGCCTGCGAGCTAATTCAGGCAGTCAACTCAAGCTGCGCTGCTATACACACTGCTATACACACGACATGCCTCACTCCATAATCACTAACCAAGCATACCCTTTCAATCTGGCAGTCTATTTAAACAGCACAATTTCCCAGGTCTCCCTCTGCTCTGTTAATGCGCTGTTAATAATATTATGTTCAACGGTTTAACTACTCCTAATTCATCCTCAGTGTGTGTGACTGGAGTTTACACATCACACTTGTGTAAGTTGCATACTGGACCATGATGATCAAACTGGTTGTGGTTGAAAAATCCAAACTGAATTTTTCCCACAGCAGATGAATGTGTCAATGTATATATATATATATATATATCATTCTGCATACACATTTTTGAGTGGGAGGGGACTTTAACAGCTGAATTTGACACTGATATCCAGTCATTTGTCATATCTTTATTCAGCAGTAGAGTAGTAATGAATACATGTAAAAGTATAGAAGCAGGAGACGTTACCTGCAGGCTGCCTCTGGGACAGTACTCTGTTACGATGCAGATGTTGGGAGGGTCAATGCAGGCTCCGATGAACCTGGTTAGATGGTTGAACTGAACGTCTCTCATCTGAAAATAACCACACAAACACTGCAACTGTGAGTGTAACTCTTTCCAAACATCACAGTCCCAAACCTCACGGAAACAGAGGACGGGGGAGAGGACTGACGGTTCATTTATATACAAAGTTTTGAGAATAACGCTGCCAGCAGTTCATCAAAATAGCCTATTTGCAGTCGGCTAGTTGGCACAGTGTCTCTTTTCGACGTGTTGAAGCGCATTCCAGCTCAGGGCACCCAGTTGAAACATGTGCATGTGCATAAATTGCCCTCGTAGGTTATGAATGAGCCTGTGTGCTGTGGATGGTGAAAAAAAAAAACGTTGCGAGGATGTACAAGCAGGAATATCAGAGCGGAGCAGGCAGAACGTGTAAAACTGCTCTACATGGAAAATAATCACACACAGGTTTTACGATACAGCGTGTCTTCCAAAACGTGAATCACTTTGAATATTAAAAGTGCAACATGTTCTGGCAGATTGAGTTTATGAGAAAGTGTGATTTTCTTTTATAGAAACAAGCTACACGGACGTCCTCCTCGCGCCTTCATTCCAACCCGTATGGGCGCTGACAGAAGCAGCACTGAAAAAAAAAGACATCTTTCTGCAGCCAGCATGAAACTTCAAAAACGGAGTTCATAATTTCAACAGTGTACTTTTCTTCTTTGAGCACAGTGAGTGACAGCCGCCCTCACACCAAAACCAGGGAGTCAGTCGCTCCTGTTTCACGGCTTCGGAGATGTTAGCCTACCCTTTGGCCTATATAATTTCCCCTGCTGCACTCTGGGCAGGGAGGGGAGGGGGGGACAGAACCACCAAGGGGGGAGGAGGAGGAGAGCGAGAGAGAGAGAGAGAAGACAAACTGGAAGACAAGTGGTTAAGTTTCCACTGGCAGGGCTTGTCTCTTCCCCCATCTGGTTGGCTTTTTCACGAGCTGAGGTTTGACAGCCGATCAGGCCCCCGGGGCGTCTGAGAAGCTGCCAGCTCAGACAGCAGCCTCTCTCCCATGTGTGCCTGCCGACTGACCGAGAGGCTGCAGAGGCATCCGAGAAGCCCAAACTGCTCTCTTCCTCCAATGGGCTGCGACTCGCACGAGAAAAAAAAAGGACCAAAAAATACAGAGCTGAGAAAGAGAGAATTTGAATAAAGAGAGCTGGGGATGTTAAAAGTAAAGAAATGGCCAAAAGTCCTCCCCACGAGCATCCATCTTGTTCATGAGCGCCCGTGTAATTTCCGAGTTATGGGTTTCCCAGTGCCACACTGTGTTTCCATCACCAAACCACATAAATTGTGTGGATTTTTCTCTCCCTCAGCTTACTTATCGCTCCCTCGTAAATATTTCCCAGCCAAAGGGAGCTTTTCATCAACATCCGCTGTTGATGATGTTGAAGAGACAGTTTAAGGACTCTTTTACAAGCAACATCCTGCAGTGGCACTGGCTGAACATGCTAATGGGGAGCCAGGTGCCACTTCCTGCTAACAAAAACCAGAAAATTGAAAATAAAACTTTTACTGTCCTACTAATTCAGGATTCTGTGCCAATGTGTGAGATAGTTCCACTTTTAAGGAACTCATTTTGTAAAACAGGTGGAGTGATTGAACCTTGTATGAAGGTCTTTCCCCTGCAGCGGTAAAAAGTATAATAATTATTTCAATTCATTGTTTTCATTCTAGTGAGTGAGTGAACTGAATACAACTTGTTGAGATGGAGGTTTTTGTTTTTTTTTGTTTTTGTTTTTTTTTTTTTACAATTCATCCCCAAGGTCTCTCTGTGCATGGCTCTCTTCACACTGAGGCCGCTGAAAGCACTCAGAAACAACAGCACAAGCCAACGGTTTCTCAGATGGATTTCATGGCCAAACGCAAGAATTTTGGATTCTTTTTCTGAAGAAAAGACTAAACGTGAAAGTATGTGTAGAACAGAGGCTATATCACTACACCCAAAATATAAAAGTTTTGGACAGGACAAAGTATTTTACAATTTGTAATAAAACACAACAAATCAAAGTAAAACTATAATATATTTTGTCCTAGAGGGGAGATCATGAGGTTCGACTTCAGTGGTCACATCTCATCAACTTTTAAAGGTCCAGTGTGTTTAAGAGGATCTAATATTCATAGGTATGTTTGTTATGAGTGTGTAATCACCTGAAAAAAGGGTATAGTTGTGTTTTTGTTACATTAAACTGAGACCTGTATATCTATAGAGGGAGCAGATCCTCTTTTGTCGACAAATCAAACACTGGCTCTAGACAGGGCTTTTTTGCACTCTTCCCTAGTCTCGCAGCCTTTAGCTGCTAAATGCTCCACTATGTTCACCAGTTAGTCACTCACATTGTCTGCTTGCAGAGCTGGAAGGCTAGTGTATAGTTGGTTTTTAGAGCTTTTTCACTGAAGACGACTGCCTGTTGTGGCAGGAAACAATGCTAATGGGAGCCATAAGACCAAAACAATGAACTGAAAGATGCTGAAATACTTTGTAGGGTGATCTTTCTTTTGGATCCTTTAATATGAGCAACATCTTTCACATACAAGTCATGTGACCCGTTGTTTATTTGATTATTGTGGCTTTAAGTATGCAAATGTATTAGCAGTCTGCCCATTAGATTTTGATGTCTCTTTAGTACTAGTGGAAAATGTGGACATCCAAGTGGTAAGTGGTAAAACCAGATAAAATGACAAAAAATAGTCAATTATAGTTCAGTTTAAAAGAAAGAAGCACTGTGGATTGTGGACGGTAGTTTAGGTCCCAAGACAGCAAACGTATGGTCATTCAACTGCAAGAAGAACTTCTTCTGCTGATGTTAGAGTGCACCATTGTACAGTAGTAGCCAATCCATTTAATTCCTCATGAGCAATTCTGAACTGTATTCCCAAATTACTGTAATTGGAAGCCAGTGAAGGGATACTACAATTAGGGTAGTGTTTCCTCTTCTCCTAGTTCCAATTAAAAACCTTGCAGCTGCAGTTTGGACCTATTGCAGATGATTTAGTGAGAAGGATTCTCACTAAGTGCTAATTATACTGGACAAATCATTAGCCTAAGGACAGAGTCTTCTTAGAGACAGATTCTAATACCCCCTGACATATTTGTGATTTTTGGCAAGTTCATTAACACAAAATAATTAACTCAACACTTCAAAAGGATATTTTAATGAACACTTACATGTTTGAGTTCCAGTAAAACCTGTCTGGTCAGCTCTATCCTCTTCTTGTTGACATGCTTAATGGCCACCAGGTTCCCCTGTGTGCACAACAAGAGACAGAGCAATGAATCCAGTCTGAGAGACAACACAGTTCGGTTTATACACGGCTTGAGGGCATAACAGACTACAATGAGGAGGATGCACATTGGTCTACATGTAAACAGTGGTAGAATGTAAATAAAGTACTTTTACTCAAGTGCTGTACTTAAGTACAACTTTTAGGTACTTGTACTTTACTTGTTTTATACAGTTTTATACTTCTATTCCACTACATCCTAGAGGCAAATATTTTACTTTTTACTCTTTTACTCCACTATATTTGTCTGACAGCTTTAGTTACAAGTAACAATCAGATTACAATTTTTCATACACTTGTCCAGTGAAAACCATGTATCTCCAAATGTTTTGATTTTGAATGTTAGTGATAAACTGAAGGATGAAGTGTTCCTTTATACACAATTCCCCTACTTCTTAATCCAAATAAACTGTTTAAAAACTCTCTTGGATTAGCTGGAAAATGCATTGCTGTAGATTAGCTCCAACCTGAACACGCACAGCAGTAAAATGCACCATACACATTAATGCATCAGTAAAACAACATATATATCAGTAAAACACTGACAGGAACCATCTTAATGTACAATGACTACTTTTACCTTCCATACTTTAAGTGCATTTTGCTGATAATACTCACATACTTCAAAGGCCTTTACTTGTAGTGGAGTATTTTCACAGTGTGGTGTTAGGGTTAGGGTACTTTTACTTAAGTAAATTATCTGAATATTTCTTCAACCATGGTATGTAAATAAGGCAGAAAATAGAGAGAGGAAATCAAACAGCATTCAGAGGGGAGAGCAGCATCTTGCAGTATAGCCTACAGGTACTTTGGGCCTATTTCAGTGTGCTGCTGCAGAAGAAGAATCGTATCTGTCGCTTTGATATGTGAGGATCAGTAAACGAAGGAAGTGAGGTGAATATCTCAGAGCCACAGACGTGACAGGCTGGAGAAAAAAAACACCGTTCATGTGTGAGTCCATGTGGGAGCTTTAACTTTTATTCGCAGTAGAATATACAGTTAGGAGCTGATGGTGGCGTGTGTTTGAAAGCAGATACTTTTGGCTTCTGATCATTTCAGAGGTTATTTTCCAGTACTTGCAGGTTGTTTTCTTTTTGCACGTCTCTCTGTTTCAGCTTTGGTGTCGGATTCAATCACCCCCAGCCCATATTGAATTTGAGAAGTGTATCAGTACCTCCAGTAATCCATGAGACGTTCAAGCTGTACCGTGACATCAGCATTTATATAAAACCTACACCATACAGCTAAAAACAAAACACAGCTATCTCATTATTCAGAGGGCTCTTTTTGTAACATTCCCTCAATCCTCCTCCATCTTAAACGGCTAAATTAACCACAGCAACAAGTTGATGGCCATGTCCAGACTGCGAGGCGGGAGTGTAGAAACAAAGAAAGGGGGGGAAAAAGGAAGAAGATGAAAATTGACGCATTCTGCAGCTCACATTAAAACCAACTACCTAAATTCGCCCACACTCTCTTTCTCTCTCCTCTCCGGCTCTCCGGCTTTCTCTGCGAGTGTGCACATGTGTGGGTGGGAAAGGAGTGCGCAGGAGTTGAAAATGTCAGAACTCACTAAGCCTTACCTTAAAATAGCCGGTTTTTGCAAATAGCTGATATTTTCCATGGGCAGTTATCAAGGAGCCATAGCTGGAGCCTCTCTGAGAAGGTGGAAAGGAGTAGTGAGAAGAAGAAGAAGAAAAAAAAAAGAAAAAAGTCAGTTGGCAGTGTGTAGATTAGAGCAAAGAGGATTAAATGTTGGTCATTTAAGACTGTGCTTTCACTTTACTGCAACACAGCTTCCTAAAAGGGGTTCATCCGCTGACATTCTTATCCAAAATACCTCTCTCTGTGCAACATGAAATTGCCTTTCTCGTATATTTGAGAAAATAAAGCACCAACTCGAGTCCTTGGGCAAATGTCTGCAGTGCACACAGAGTGAATAAAAATCAAGTGGGCGCGCAGCATACAGACAGCCAGCACAGTCAACTATGCATTTGTATAGAATGCAAATACTGGCAACACACGGCACACTGGAAAATACATCGGTCTGGAAAATTACTGTGTTTTCCACACACACATTATCCCAGCAATTGGACCGAAAACCAGTAATGAAAAAGGTGTGCGCATGTGCTTTTCATGAACGCTTGCACATGTGGGACGAAACACAAACCCGAGGGAGATGCATTAGCTCTCAGACAACAGAACTTGATACCTGAAGAACGGGATGAGGTATTATATGTGTAGGGACCGGGGCCAGACAAGGGCTTATTTTAACAATCATTTAATATGCGTCTGCCACCGCAAACCCGGCCACCTTCAATAAACCACTAGGAGAGCTTTCAGGAATGTGTAAACTAACAAAGGATTTGGACTCTCTCAGGGCTGCAGATTTGCTTTTTCTTTCCCCAAACTGCATTTTAATACACAGCACACAGTCTGTAAACAGGGTGAAGCTCTAAACTTCAAACGTGTCAAATTAGCATTATCGATTCCTGGTGGGTCCAATTTTACAGCAGCGACATCTCGAGGCTGATAATCAGTCTTGTGTGAATGAGAGCTGTGTGGAACAGACATGGCAACGTAACCCGCCGGATGAACAACAACTTGTTAATCACACATTGGAGACTGTGCCGGCAGCGCTGACTGAGTAAAAGGCGATATAAAGCTCAAGACTATGAAGAAATGTTCAGGGCTGCCAGCTTTAATATGAAATCATGTGGGTGTAACATTTAGTTTGAAGCCATGAAGCGCTTTGTCACCTCACCTGCACATTTTTATTATTTTTTCCTACATAAATCTGTACTTACAACAGCACCATTTGAGAAGATCATCTACCTGTGAGAGGGTGAGCCGACTGCCGGCCCGTTTGTGGTATTTATTGGGGCTCTCGAACTGGAGGTCCTCCCACCGAATCCTCCACAGCATTCCAGCAAGCTCCTTCTCCAGCTTCAGTTTCCTGAAAAGAAGGAAAAAACCAGGTGGTGAACTCAACAAGGACAGCAGCACGGAGAATAGATGAAGTGGACTGGGTTGGGGTTGTGGCGTGGGAGTGGGCTGATGTTTTTACCACAAAATTGTGACTTTGTGGGTTTGAATCTGAACTCTGGGTATGAGGGGGCGTCTATCTAATTTCACTGTTTCATACAAACTAAATAAATGAATATAAAGCCTTCAGAGGCGAGGTGGTCTGTTGACTCTATGACATATAAAACAACATGGATTTATTTTGGCAAGTCACCTTAAAAAAAGAGTTAACTGCTTCATTTGTGTAGTTATGTTTGATCTCCATTGGCCCTGGTGGTATATCCTGAGATAGCGGTCTCAGACCTGACTGCAGAATGCCTCGCGTCCAGCTTTTGCATAGCAATGTTGATTGTACGTGTGTTGATGCATGCAAGTGCTTGTGTGTTTGCGTTTTATTAGATTTTAACTTCACTGGTCCATATGCTCTACTTATTTAACTTTGGCAAAGTGGAAAATTACTTTTTAAGGTGGATTTTTTTTAAAAGTCCTCCTGTACAAAGGGCTCTTTCTTTCAAACACATGCTGAAACATGCAACAACATTACACAGTAAAGACACATACTGGAATTTAGTGAAACAGATTTTAAATCAGTAACTAAAAAGCCAACATCAACATTACTTTCTGACCCTTTTAAACAGCCTTATATGTGACTAGAAATGACGAGTAGATTGAGTGTCGTGCTGAGAATGCGCTAAACTTATCAAATTACGGCTCTTCTATCTTCCTGTGTGGACTGGACTTGAGTTCAAACTCTACAGAAAGCCTAATTTCTTCTGCTTTAACTAAAGGTACACAATGGAGACTGATGACTCACAGGTCTTTTCTTCTGTGAAAAACAATGATAACCACGATGAAGATTAGAATCCACTTCAATTCTTACTCCCACGCTCTTTATTTTTAACAAACTCACTGAGAGTGGACTCAGATGTTCTAGCCTTATCTTAGTACTAACACTGGTACAAAAATAACCATAAAAACAATGGTTCCTTAAAACTAAAATAATGAATGTAAGTGAACCAGTAAGTACGTGTTGGTGATTAAATAGTTAATGTCTTAAATGTCTTATGGTCGTCATTGAATTTTAATCATTGTTTCATTTCAGATAAAATGGTCATTATCAGGTGTGTGTCTGTGTCTGTCTGAAGAGTGTTTGTATTCTGAGGGCTGCACACATGATTTAGTGTTTTGCAGCTTTGTATGCAACTTTTGTGTTTAAAGATAAAAATCTGCCTCGTCTGGCTCTGTGTATTAAGAGTTTTGCAGATTGAAATCCTGCTGTGAAAACTGAGCCAAAGCAACTGTAATACAATGTAACAAACAGTAAAGATACATGTTTAACAACTGTTTATGAACAAAATGTATGTTTTTATACTAATAAATGTTATGTTATTTTAAATTCTGTTGCATTGTGTTATATTTCAAGTTATTATTACTGTACGTTATGTTAGGTTAGGTCTTGTCACGTTATCTTATTATGTTAGGAAGAGTTAGGGTAAATTAGATTATGTTCTGTTACGTTACATCAAGTTGCGTTACATTATCTTAGGCGTGTTGTGGTATGTCCGGTTAGGTTATGCTATTTTACATTTCCTTGAATTGTGTTATATTTCTATTACAGTATTTAAAGTTAGGGTAGATTAGATCATGTCACGTAACTATAATAATATTTCTATGTTATGTAATGTTTTGTAGGCATTTAAAGTAAAACAATAAAACTTCATAATTTGAGTCTGTCCTAAATGTTAAAATATATGATGCATTATGGGTGGATGGATTAAATTAGAAATGAATAGAAAGTGCTCCACATCTGCAAACAGCCTCCAAATGTCTGCACATCCTAACCAGCTTCATTAATCTTGTAATTTTCATGTCAGTTATATTTTTGACATGTTTTGAGTGTTATTTTTGAGCATCAGTCTGACTGGCAAACACCGAGCACCACAGAGGGGAAGAGGCATTCCAGCAAATCAACACATCTGGGGCAAATCTCAGAGGAGCTGCTGTTTCTTGACACTTAATGATTTACAGCAAAAACACAGTCAAAAATAAAACTATGAGTCCAGAGTTGTGAAAACTGGAGAGTTTTGGGGGGTTGACAGCGGAGGAAAATCATTTTCAGTTAGAAACACTTAGAAATGAAAAATGAGCAGAGCCCATACATTCCAACACAATCTGAAAGGTGTAAAATACTTCCAGATGGCTGCAGGAAATTATTGCAGCGTTTGCATATCATCGTGTTTTAGCCTTTCCCCGAACCATCTCAGTCGGCCCGAAAAGTGGCTTGTTTTTTTCTTTTACCCCCTTTTGACAAGGACAAACTGTGAAGTCGGACAGTCCAGGAACTTAAAGGTGATTCTGATGCTTGTTTGTGTCTACAAATACCCCAGGCCATGCCTATGCGCAACCATTTTGAGGGCAGGAAACACCATTAAACCGCCGGTGCCCTCCAGCCCCATCCACCACCAGCAAGAAAAAAAGGTATTTTTCTATTTAAGGAGCTCCGTTTAGAGACCTCTGGCAGCCAGAGGGGCAAAGTGTGGGGCTCCACACTGGGCCTATTGTTTCATAAGTCCCATATGTGAATACCTCTGCTGGACCAACCCCTCCATTAAAACAACAGAGCCACTGCTGCTCTGCTCAACATCCCTTCACACTGCTGCTACACACCCCAGACTCCAAGATCAACTGAGAGAGGCCGGCCACCTGGTGAAATCTACTGAGTGCTCCAGCACTGTGAAAGTAGAAATCAGTGAGCATTATTTTATTTTGACAGTTGCATATTTACACTGCAAAAAACATATCTGTCTTCACAAGTTGTTGGGTCTGTTTTATAGTCTAAAATTGTTATTAAAAAATAATTGAAACCACCTGTTTCTGATAGAACACAACTTGTTTCAACAATCTTGTACCAGTGCAGCCATCTGGCTTATTCTGGCTTCTTTTAGGTACTGACATTCTTGAAACAGGAATTTTCCAGGAATTTTTTTCTGTTTGTAGCAAAAATTAGACTTAAAGGCTAAACATTACATACATAAGGCATTCAAATGTTTTGTTGCAGTGCATATGTTTTACCACAAAGCAATACAAAGAGACATACAATTTAATACACAGGTTTCTTTTTATTAAATTCACCATCACCTATTTTTTTTTTTTCTATTGTGTACATTTCACACAGTTGCAAGTTGTATCATGTCAGAGGAGCAACCTATTACCAAAACCAGCCACCCATTTCTTATACAAAATACACCAATAGTTTCACAATATCAGGCCTCCTATTTTAATGCAGATTCCTTTGGAGTTTCTGAAACCTCTGCCCTGTGAACTAGATTTAAATCTGGAAATTCCCATTACCCCAGCAATTACAAATGTAATTAAAGTATAAAATCTTTTGTTATACAAACGAACAAACACATAAGCAGCATCAGCTATATAATAGATAGAAATTATCATATATTTTCTTTTTAATTTCTCCTGTTAAAAGTTTTAAAAATATATATTAATATATCATTCATATAAATTGTAAGCATATCATGCGACGCCCAGGGTTGAGGAACTCTGGGTTATCGACTGATTGATCTGAGAATAACTCATCAGTGACTAAACTCCAATGCGTTTTAAACATTTTAGTGGTGTTGTTGTAGGTCAAGTACTGAACATGGAGGCCTCTCAGCAGCTGGTTGATCTTTAAGACGGCTGTAAACAGCTCTGCTGCGTGTGTGCCTCTCTGTCCATCAGCATAGCTCCACTGGTGTCTGCAAAAACAGGAAGTAATTTGTTAGCATTTGCTATCAAACAGAGCGATCACGCAAAAACATCTAACTTGTACCGTTATTTTATGCTTTTTACTTGAAGAGGAGGTTTACATTTACAGTTTCATGGCCTTGGGGCTCATAAAGTTGACTCAAAGTCCAATAAAAGACAACATGTTCAGGTCTGTGCAAAATAGCCTTCCATATATAAAACTGTCATTTATGTAAATTATGAATCTAAATATAGTTGGACTAGAGCAGAGAGTGCACAACTGTGGGTCAGGACCAAAAATGAATCAGAGTTTCCCTGTTGGGTTCCCATAACAGAAATAGATACTTGTTGTCATAAGTCTCAAAATGTTACACTTGGATCCCAGATTTTTTTTAAAAAGAACTCCAAGGAAAGAAGAGCGTATTTCACAAGACTTACTGGCCAAGAGTCCAGGAAAACTAGCTAGCTAGTTATGGAACCATGCTGTGCTTGCTGAAGTGTAAGCTGAAAAAACAGAAAAAGGAGATGTAAACGTTTTCAGAATTATGTTCACACTCTGCGTCTAATTAACTGTTTGATATTGAACATGATCAACTCAGATTCAGGTTCATTGGATTTACCTCAAATGGATAGCAGCTCCTCCGTCTTTCTTCCACCATCCCTCTGATTAAAATCCATTGTGATTGGCTGGTGATTAACACTTGTTTGTGTTAATAGTCAGTATTAGGAAAGTGATCGGATTACCGGTGTGATTTGTTAGTTAGAGCTGTGTAGTGACATAGAAATCAGCTCCTCTTTACATAAAAATCATTATTAGTCGTGAACACAATTAACTGCCTGTGTACAGACACATCTGAAGAAGTGATGAAAAGGGGAAAAATAGAAACATCAATTTTCTTTAATTACATGCAGATTTTACCCATGACATTACCCAGCATTTAGCAATCCTTCCAGTGGCTCCATTGCTAAGGGCATGCATGATTAACTTCTTGTGTAATTAAATGAGGCTCAATCTAATACACCATAAGCATGTGCCACTTGAGACACTGTAACAATTTCATTTGAATTTGTTTTCACAGCTGAATGCTGAGCACAGAGTTATAACCATTAGAAATGTGGCAGGCAATTATTTTATCATAAAGATACAGAACTGCATGGGGGGAGGCCATTAACACTCACACTTATTTAAACACCTACTTTAGTAGTTTTAACTAAACTATCTAGATCACATATGTAGTGCACACAGTCTATTTAAGATGTTAATATTACCGAAATGACGTGGTTCAATTCTTGGCAGTTGAACAAGACTACACGGCAAAAACAACTCCATCTTATTACAGTAAGTTATTTTTGTCTGTTGTTGAGTCATAAGTGTAAGGGCAAGAAATCTGACAGAAAACAGTACAATTATTTCCAGGACAATAGCAATGATTTTATAAATACTAAGGTAAGTGTTTGACTACACACCACACTTAAAAAATCTCACTACATAATGGTCTGAATACTGTTTCAAACACTTGTCAGTACTACTGGAAGGAAAAATGGTAATACCTATTTTTTGCCTAAAAACAGTTTTGAAAAATACATCTGAAAAAAAATAATATATAATTTTTGTAATTGTACAATGTAAACATGATGCTAAAATCTTCAAATTCCCAGAAACAGTACTGAGGACATGACCTCAGTGTCCGCAGCCATGATTGTGTCTAGTAAATTTTATTTTTACAGGCCAAAATCTCAAATTTGCCTCAAAGTGCTTTACATTCTTTACAGCATGTGGCACCTTTTATCGTTTAGACCCCCGGTTTGGATGAGGAAAAACTCCCCTTTCCCAGAAACACAGGAGGAAAGGAAAGAAACCTCAGGTCCTATCTGAATGAATTTTCTAGAAAATATCTAGAAATGTATCAATAAGGCAAGAACAGAATAAGACCACTGCACTACAGTTAATAAAAATGACACTTTTTGATATTTGCAAAAAAATATTTCACAAAACTATACGTTTTAGGACTCAGTGAAATTGGCTGTTCAGATTATGCAATGTAAGAAATACAGCCTTTTTTAAGTTTACCAGACATCTTCGTATTCTTCGAGCAGCATTTTAAAAGCCAAACGACTTACGACAGTCTACAAACAAACACGTGATCCTTTGAGATAAGCACAAAAATTGACCTTGACTGATAATCATCGTCTGACATCAGTGTGTGAATTATTAAAATAGCTGGCATTTAGCTTTAATCCAGCCCAAAGAAAACAAAGTTAATGAACACACTAATGATCATTAAGTGAGACTAGCAGTCAGGGTTGTTTGGGGCCAGTATATGAGCTCACTTGGCAGCTTAAGCACACTTCTCCGCTGCTATAACACCATCACCTGCTGGGTTGTTGCCGTGGCAACAATTGTGTAAATACCACACTGGCACCTATAGCAGCACAACCCATGAATCCAGTTTCAAACGTGCCTCTCTCGCTTTCTTTCCGTCTGTCTTTGAGGGGAATAAAAAAATTCCTCTCCGCATTTCTACAGTTTGAGCTAAAAAGGGGCACAGGCAGGAATTGTCAGCAATCAAACTCACCTGTAAATGAGGAAACTGGAGATACCAAAAATGATGAGCGCTAAGCCGGATCCCACTGCTACAATACCAAGAACTGGCAGATGACCTGGAAATAGGAGAAGGATCCAACACTCAGTTGTCTCTCATATGTTCAACAGATGTCCACATTCATATCTTTGAAAGAAGGAAAAAGCACTGCACAGTGAAAAACACAGCTGTGACTTCCTGAAGCACAGCTACACTGTTTTAGCAATCTGTCAGCCACAAATAACGGCAACAATTTCAGACAATTACACAGCTCTGACTTTCCTGGAATTTAAAAAAAAAAAACGAATGGAGACTAATTATACCGCCTGCTGTAAATCACAGCTGATACTCATTACTAGAGAAATATCATTTCTAACACTAATCCACAGTGGAAGATGTTTCACTTCACTGTATTCTGCAGCAGTGAACTGAAGACGTCTAATTTACACACAGATTTTTAAGTATTGATCAAATTTCTTGTAGACATGGATATACATATATAAATACCCTCTATATGTGCATTTGTCAACATTTTCTGTTTGCTTTTTATTACCTGAAACAGCAACCATTAAAGGAGTAGTTCAACATTTTGGGAATACATTTTCTTAATGATTTCATTCCAAGAATGAGATGAGAAGATTGATCAACTGCAGTATTTACACAGCTGGAGTCAGGACACGCTTAGCCTAGCTTAGCAAAAAGACAGGAAGCAAGGGGAAGCAGTTAGTCCGGCTTTACCTAAAGTGAAACAAGAGTCTACAGTCATGCTAGCCGCTCTATGAGGCTGTATTGAACACAGCTGTGCTTTGAGCTAAATGCTAATGTTAGCATTGTAACATGCAGATGTTTAGCAGATATAATGTGTAAGTTAACATTAAGCTAACATTTGCTAATTAGCACTAAACACAATTGAGCAGCTGGAAATGTCATTAGCTTTGCAGGTCCAAACTGTTGGACAAGTAGACATTTGACCTGATGATGTTGCTTAAGGAGTGGTTTTATGTGGCGTTAAATGCCGCAACTATTTCTTGACCAAACAACAGTTTATCCACCCGCCCAACTCTTCTGTGCAGCTTAACTCATGCTATTAGATACAGTCAGTCAGCATAGGCTTGGTTTCTGTACACGATGGCACCAAACTTGACAGCCTCACTGTGGTGACAAGACTCTGTAGCACCGCACACAACAATGCAAATTGTACCTGTCTTACCTGCCATGCAGTTTGCAAACTTTATTGTCCCTAAGTACTTTCCCTAAGTGACACAACTAATGAGCAATAAGCAGCCACACCACTGGAAAACAATGTACAAAACAGCATGATCTGTCCACTTCTTTTGTTTTTCTCTTACAAAATATCATAATATTGCAACTACTGCTTTACTTTCTTATTTCTGACTACATGAATACACTCAAGGATTTAGTGGCACCTAGTGCTGAAGTTGAAGGTTGCAACTGACTGAACACTGCTCACATCTATAGGTGTAGGACAAACTACGATGGCTGCAAAACTTGGTGCTGAAAGCGACACTGGAGAAGGCGACGTACCGGCTCTCATCTCTCTGAAATTATTTGCAGATGGCTTCAGATTTGGGATGGAGACAGATTTATTGCTCCTCCACTCATTATCCCTCCTTCACACTAAAATACATTTATAATTGCAGTGGTTTTCCTCCTCAGTTTATCATCTGTGACATTTCCCCCTGAAACTGTCAGTCTGTTCATACAACACAGACCCTTTCCAGCACTTATCTTTCACACTGCTTATTATCCGAGCAAATGCTACACTTTAACATTTGCTATTTCACTTCATTGAAGTAAAAGTTGGGGTAAATTTAAATAAAAAACAACACATTTATCATCACAGCATCATCAATGAAAATATCACAGGCCCAGTAGAGATGACAGTGATAATATAAACAAAGCATTAGTTCACTGTTATATCCATCTGATGAGCGATTCAATCTTACTCTAAGTCAATAGAAAAAACCTGCCATTAAGTGTGGGATAATTTTACTTGATGTCAGTGCTGTGCCTGGACTTTCTTGTCATAATTCTTTTCATGCAATTTCCTGAAATCAGTGTGTCCATTAGTAAACCTTCTGTTGCTTGTTCTAGACAATACTTCACTTCAGAAACAGGTAAAATCATCTGTAGGCCGATTTAACAGGGTTAAGTGTGTTGTTATGATGAGTGAGGCAGAGTAGTCATACCATCATTGCAGGAGGGGTCGTCTGTGGAAAACACACAGGGGGGGTTATCCAGTGGCGGGCCCCCATTGGGCCAGTGGATCTTCTCTGTCTGGGACCAAATTATCTCTTTGTTGCTTCCATTGTAATACGCGACAAGCTGCAAACACAGAGAAAATGCTAATTTAACAGGATGAAAATAGACATTTATAATTTCTTTAACACATTTATTGTTATAGACAATGTTGATGAAGTTCTTTGTGTTTAGCTGTCACCTCCAAGCTTGTATAAGGTAATGCATTTTCTCACTGAGGGTTTCTTTCATTGGCCTGAAAAGATGTTCTGGTGTTAACTATCCATATGGAGTCAGTACAACAGAAACTGGATGATTCATATCACAACTGGAAATTATGTATGTGTTTATTTGCCTACAGAGCGGGGAAGTGAGATCACAAGTGACCACTCAAGACGCATTCTAATGCCAAGCGTGACCTGGTGTACTATAGCGTTGTCCACTTCTGATAAAAATGTCTACGCGCTGCCCGCCCTGCTGCTGTTACAGCGATGTCTGAACTAGCCACGGACAACGACTGGTCTCTTTCTGTTGAACCAGAAATCAGTAAAGGTACCTCAGCTCTCTATATGAAATAAAGAATGTATGAATAGTAAGTATAGTATGGCATTTTGTGAAATATGCTAATTTACTTTTTGCTATTGCTGAGAGCAAGATGAGAAGACTGATAGCAGTCTTGTTTCTGTGCTATAACCATGAGCAGCAGTTTAGTTTAGTGGTATAAAGACTAGAACACAGAGAGGAACAGTTCCTGTCCAGAGTTAAAACCACTGCCTATCAGCACTACAGTTTACAAATGAACATGTTTGGGTGTTATCAGTAGTAACACACTTATGTGACTTCCACTGGTTGCCTGGTAACCTCAAAGTGACAACAAGACTCAAAGAAAAAGTTAATGCGTGTATTTCCCATGTCCCACTAAGTATGTAGGACACAGCATAGTCTGACATGTTTTTTCTCAAAATTACCTAGAGATCACAACTTCATTGCTTAATTAAAATATTTTCTAGTTTTCACATTACTAATTAATTCATTTTATTTAATTACCCCGAGATTATGTGAAGGTCTATTACGTGAAGCCCCCTAATGGGAAATTGAATTTATTTAGACATAAAATTGCAAATAAATCATTACCTTTGGATAGAGTCAATATAATCAGACAGATACCTCAGTCACAATCATGAGACATCATTTTGATATCTTTATCTTTAAGATTATGAGATACTCAAGTTCTGATCTACAACAGGGTTTAAATAATAATTTCAGGTCTTGGCTTCAGTAGTTAAGACTGATAATATTTTACAGAAAAGCAATTCTGTCCCAATTCTGTGACATATGATTAAAACATTAAAGCTAATCAAAAATTATTATTAGTTAATTATATTTCATTATCATGTACTCCATCACACTCCTTCATACATCCTGAAGAGCTTGTGTGTGAGCTGTATTTTCACGCTACAGTCTCACAAGCAGCATCTGTTGTCCTGCTGTGAAACATGACTCCTGTGTTTCTAACTAGCTGGAGGAGTTTTTATATTTTCCACCCATGCTCCCAGCATGTTGTGTCCTCTCTGCTAAAACCTTGAAGGCCATCACCCCTACAGAGGGTCATCAAAACAATGCAGAATGTGATGGGTGAAGGGGCAGAGGGAGCGCAGTCTGAAATAGCTGCAGTATTTCAGTTCAGGGGCTGTGTTTACTGCCTTACACTGCCAAAAAATCTCTTCCAGCAATTCACTTCATCTTTTGTTCACTCTTAAAATCTGCAAATTCTGCAAGCAGAGATCGACAATTTTGCAACACAGCTAAATGCTGTGAATCTACTGAGAATACTTTAAGTGTAAATATATGTTAAAAACCTGGCAAGGAGGCATTGTCATATTGAAACAGGAATGGGCCTTTCCCAACCTGTTGCCACAAAGCTGGAAGCTCATTTTTATCTAAAATATCACTGTATGATGTAGCATTAAAGGGGAACTCCACTCATTTTACACACATGTTGTCTACAGGTATTGGGGAATGCTACTGTATATGAAAAAAAGTTTGTATAAAGCCTTATGTGGCTCCAGAGGGATCTAATAATAGGAGTAAATTGCCTCAAGTGATGTCACTGGAGTCAGTGTCGGTTGGGGCTGGGAATTAGAAAGAAGTGAGCTTATACCTCTGCAGCCCACTCCTCATCTCTGACTAAGGCTAGTGGGTCGAGGCTAGATTAGCCACTACTAGCAAAACCTAAATCTCCAATTGAACAGGTCGAGTTGCATTATGGGTAATGTATTTAGTATTTAGGTGTGCATGGCCTAAAAAAGATGATATCTCTAGTCCTGTTACATTGATTTTAATCCATGTTTTTCACATTGTGAGTTTGACAGTGTTATAGCAGTGCAATGTTAAATCTAGGGCTGCCCCCTAATTGTTGACTTAATCATCAGTCACTGAAAAGAGTCTTAGTCAACACACTTTTCATTCAGATAGTCAGATAGTCGCAGAAAAACAAAAACAACGCCAAATTCTTTAGTCGGGGACAGCCCTACCTAAATAGGAGGGTTACAACGATTTCACTTGGGCCTCGCCCAAACCCTGAAAAACAGAACCACAGTAAGTATGTGGGCTGGGGTGTCCCCATACTTTTGGTAATATGGTAATAGAGCACACTTCCCTATTTTGATAGATTGACTCTTGTGCTCACAAAAATGAGTTCACAGTAAGATCATATTACTATGTGTACAGATGAATAGAAACACTTTAATTTATTTACAATTTACAAACAAACTTACAAAAAGCTGTACATCCATAGTGGAACAACACTTCAGTAGTTTATTACGTACATAGCAATATCAACTGAACAGCAACATGAGATATATATCTTAAACATGAGCGCGATCTTTTCTCCATAATTGTGTATGCAAACAGGGTAGAAATAAAAACAGAAAAGAGAGGAAAAGGAGCAGAGTGTTTAGAAAGAGGAGTTTAATGGAAAAAAATGTGAAGATGACAAACAATACATACAATGTAAATAATCAGTAATCCATCAAAATGAATCAGCCCGAGTCACTTTGATGGATAGATATTCTATTTTGAAAAAAAAGTTCTTTATTATATCCAGCAGCCTGAGACTCTGAAAGCTGAAACCGACCTGTGATGTTTTCGACCAGGCAGCTGGCTACTCGGGTCAATCGGCCATAAGAACTGGCCAATTAAAAGCCGAGGATAAATGAGACCAGGAAGTCCTGCTGACAGCCTCTGAGGACCGCTATGAAATTCTAACTGAAGTCGAGTCTAGCTAACCCACTTCTTCTACCCTCAGAGAAAAAAAACACACTGGAGTAGTTCACAGCAATGTTTGCAGAGCGCAACATACACAAATATTTTCATCGGACTGGGAGGGAAATTTGAGGTTTTATGCATCTTATCATTAGAGAAGTCACGACCCCAGAATATCTCCTAGATAGTAATATCTATTTGCTTTCATTGCATCAACGGCCAAACACAAGCAAACGCTGAGGTTATAAACTGCACACATGATGCTGAAAAGCATTAAAGTAATTAGAGACACATGAAGAGAATTAGCTCTCCATTGTTTCAGTCAGCGCTGCCACTTTTAGTTATTTTGGCAAAGTTCTGATATGACTGCTTCTACTTATACAGCATTTCACATTTGGGAACTCTGAGCTCGTTTCTTAAATTAAAAAAGGTTGTTTGGGTTTTTTTTATGTCTTAATTAGATATGGCCAACAGTAGAGAGACGACAAGAAATTAGGGGAGAGATGGGGAGATGGGGAATGGTGTACAACAAATGTCCCTGACTGGACTCGAACCAGGGAGGCTGTGGTTCATGGTTAGTGACTTAATGCCTTGGCCGCTAGGGTACACCAAAATAAGAAAAATATGTTCATATTTCTGAAAGAAAGGTATCAAAAAAGTGGTGTTGTTTGTGAAACCTATATCGTAAGAGCATTAGTACTGAAAAAGATTAAAAATAACATGATAGAGAGGCCTGCTGAGTCTGTCCTCATTTGCTTATCAGCCCTGTCCATGTACAACAAAAAGGTCTCAATGCCAAATCTGCTAATAAACCGCCACGGCTCTCCCTGACAGTCTGTCTGCCTCTTGTTGCTTTCTTCCACTTTCTATCATTACAGTTCAAGTACAGTTATGTTAGATAACACATGAAAGACATTCTTTTCTATTAAAATCCCATCATTTTCCTGCGTAATGTCCAAAATGTTTGGTCCATTCATCCAACTTTTCTGCTCTTTACCTTAGTTAAAGAACAAAATCGCCTCTGCTGTAGGAAATCACTATAGCTGATAGAGGAAGGAAATGATCACTACCACCAGTAAAAGCTAACATCAGTGTTTATTTTGCAGCCTTTGAGTTCTGTTTTCTTAAATCAACTCCATCCCGACATTAAATCCTCCTGTTTCATGCCAAAACATTTCATATCACAGTAGAAAATGACCATCTCTTTCCATCCCACTGGAGCTTTGCGCTTTGAATAGTACTCCCTTGTCGAAGACCACAAACACACTGAACACGAAGCGAATTAAGGCACAACTTACCCCGTACTCTCCTGTCTCCTGGTTGGTCATCGCCCACAGGTTCACGTCTATATCCCTGGCATTTTTCTGGTCTGTGGTAACAAGTCCTGTCACTCCTGAAAACACAAACATCCGCATTAAGGGTCTGATTCAGACTAACAGCATATATTGTCCTTATACAAACTCATAAGGGCCCATAACGCCTGCTCTCTTTCAAATTGGGATGAGTTTTTCTGTCTTTTTAAGTATTTGAGTCATATATTTGGTTTCTTTTTCCCTCCCAATCAGTGCAGTGCTTTTGCTATACTGAATGTATGTACTGCCTTTGAAATTTAATTTTGTTTAAGAGGACTCTGCAGCATCCCTATTATTTTGTTTTTTTCCTTTTTAGGAGTCATAACAAGAATACCTGCTGCAATTTCCAAGCCGTCCTTCAAGATACATTGTTTGACATTGTTCTGTGCAAACCCCAGAGCGTCAATAGACCTTTTTCACAGCAGTCATTTTGACATGAATTAGTAGGGTAATTACAGTTGGAACAGAACCTTAATTAGTATCATTGGTAACACCTGTGTTTACCCTTCCATTCAACGCAATGAAAGACACTGATTTCTTTGCACAACAGTTTCTAATGGAGCTCTGTTCAAACAAATAATGCTAAACACCAAGACAGTAGCAGCATTATCACTTCATAGCTTTACACTGTGCATTCTTCTCATCTCTATCTGCTGTTCATTGTCGTAAAGGCAGTTTGAAGGTTTGAAGTAGTCAAACAGATTTAATTACTGAGCCACTTTTGGATATTGTTAAATCTGTAAAACATCCACAATAATAAAGTGAAAGTTTACATTATCATTTTAAACGTGGGCCTTATTTCCCTTGTTCTTCTTTCCCATCATGCTGAGCAAAATAACTCTCATCAAGTCTTTTAAGCCGAAGCAACAAAATCCCATTGTTCTATTCTTCCAGGGTGATGTGAGAGCAGATGTGGCAGCAAGCAAAGTAAACAAGGAAGTGTGTGAGCACCCACATCAAGCATCAAATGGACTATTAACGGGAGTGTTGTGTGATAACTGTTCAATGACTCTATAATTATTGTGTTGAAAGAGTATATTTGAATCGCATTTGGGGGGTCAATGGTACTTTCCAGTATCAGCCAGCTGGGCCGGTCACTTGGCCTCACTGCATGTTTACTGGAGAGCACTGTTCCCTATTATCTGAGAGGCAGCCATGGCTTTGCTGTGAAATGAAAATACATGTGTATCCATGCTGCAGCTTAGGAATCAGTGAGGCTCACACATCAAAAACAAAAATGTAACGTAGTAGAGTGTACATAAAATAGAAAAAGTGTAATGGACTGCCACAGTCAAACATCTAAAACCTACTCTAACGTATGAAGCATTTCTTCCAACATTAGCTCACCCCAGAATCGGCGGTTCTGCGTCCTCATCGTGATGTTAATGCCATCATTCTGGGCTCCACCATCCGCCAGCGTCTCCTGCAAGGCCATCGCGTACAGCACGAAACCATCATAGAAGCTGCCGGCGATGTAGTCCATCTGCAAGAAAAGAGACCTAATTTTTAACAACCAGCAACAATGGGACTAAAACACACGTTTATGATCAACGATGGAATAAAAAAATGATATAACATTTTTAAGGGAGGAACTTCCTATCCTGCAGTCAACATTTATGAGCTTGATTTTGACCGAAAGTGCCAAAAACCAACAAACAAACTAAATTATTTCTTTAAAAGTCTAATGTACTTTGTGAAACTCCCATGCTTAATAGCTGAGATGAAAGCAGTAATAAAAGAAAAGGTATTAATTGCTACCATCATTGTCAACATCATTCATCATTAATTGCTGACAATTACTCAGCACAGTGGGGATTTTTCTGCACAGAATATCTTATAAAAGATTAAAGAGGTTGTGATGTTGTTGAGAACGCATAAGGTTTTCATCGACTATAACTTACCAGTGATGGTTCCAAATGCACGCCGAAATCCCTCTGAGCTTTGGCATGGAGTTTCCTCTGGAAGTCTTTGTACTCTGGATTATCAGGAGGCCGGTACGTTATGACGAAAACAGACTGGAGGAGACACAGAGAGAGAAAACATTCAAAACCTACAGCATGAGATATGGTGACTTTGGATTGATCCTTAAAACATCCAGTGAGTCTGTCTGAACTCCAAAACCTTGTGAAAACACATTTTTGTGAGTTATGTTTTAACTGTAATATGAACATGAAATCTAGCATGTTATTTAGTCTCGTTTTCATCCTTAATTTTAAAAAGTATTTTAAAGCTATGCTAATGTAGTTGGAATACTAAATCTAAGACTATTTCAGCATAGCAAATCCCAGATTATACACTATTGTCTGTGACACTTTGTTGTTTATGGTCGAGGGTCACAAACTGCTAACTCATCAAGTAGCTAAAACAGTCATTGCTATGCTCTTAGCGTTTTGTGACCCCAAATAACTTTGATATATTTCTGCAATCATCTGACATCAGAAACAGACCGATATTGTATGTAAATAACAACCCATATGCTCTGTGGCAAAACTACATTTATACAAAACAAGGTAAGCTTAGTGGAAGTACGTTAGCCTTTGTGAAACCAGCTAATGTCCAATGAATTTTCCCTGTAAGTGTAATTTTCTATCAGAGTCACTATAAAATGAAATTATTTAATTTAAAACATATAGCATGATACATATATATGATAAATACATTGTAAATTATAACATGAACACAAGATATATGTGCAATCTTTCAGATGTTAGCATGCTAACTGTCTAACCCAGGCTACAGGCCCGCCCACAGAAATGGCTGCTTTATGAACATATGCACAAAACACAATAACAGCTTTCTGAGCTGACGGAGAAAAGTTGGTAATTACATCATTATTTGGATATAAAGCCCTTGCCAGCTTTCTCTTTTTATTCTCCTTTCTTTTCTGGCATCATGAGTTATGTGCAGGTCCTGCCAAGAAAATCCACTCCAACATTAGCTAGTAGCTATTTCTGAGGTTATGTACGTTGTACAGCAGAAAAAAAGAGCATTTTCAGGAGAGGAGGTTTTCACTATAAAACAGCCAATATTTGACTGAAGAGAAGCTGTTTATTTTTGTTGTTTTAACAAGTAAAGGCGAGTATTTTGGTTGAACATGGTTATTGTTGGCCTCCGTGGGCCCCCCTAGCAGTTGGGCCTCAGAAAGCGTTCCCCTTTATCCCTATAACTGGTACTATATATATTTTTATTTATTTATTTTGCTATCTTAAGACAATATGAGGCATTAATCCATCCGGTAGCTACAATTCAATTTAATCCTACAAAATTCTTACAGTAAGCCTATTTGTATTAAAAAAACTCTACTGGCAAACACATTTTATTTATTAATGATTTTCACATCCAATATCACTTGAAATCACTTTTTATGAAGATGATTGTTTTGGCGACATACTACCAAGTATAAAGAGGAGGAAGAAACCCTTTTCACAAAAAAACTTGAATGAAAACCTTGAATGGAAAAGAATAGAAACATTGATTTATACTGTATGTAGATAGATAGAGATAGATAGATAGATAGATAGATAGATAGATAGATAGATAGATAGATAGATAGATAGATAGATAGATAGATAGATAGATAGATAGATAGATAGATAGATAGATAGATAGATAGATAGATACTTTATTTATCCCGAGGGAAATTCAAGTAATGTAATATGTAATGTGGTTCTTACAATTTGAACCAATTTGAAAAACCTGAGCACTATGCTTTATTATTTTAATGACCACCAAATGAACTAAAACGTCAATAATAAGGATTTATTTCCAGTTTTAAAAAGCAATGCTTCATAAATTTTTATATTTTAGGCTGATAGAGTGACTAGCAACCCATGTTAACACTTTCATGATATTTGATTTGGGAAATAAATGTCGAATTACTGTAACACCACATGAGAAGTGACAGAGATCTTTGGATAGAGAAATAAAATTTTGAGCCAGACATCCCAGTCCAAATATTTTGCTGAAGTGACCTTTGATTCTGTTGCTAAACTTGCTGATCTCACACATCAGGTTTTAAGATTTCTATGAAGTCCTCAAGCTTCGCTCTTCACTGGAAGAGCAGTAAATCGTTTATCATGTTACAACCGTCACTGGAACCCCACCACAAACTTCCACAAGCAATTATTGCTCTGAAGGAAGCATATTGCCATAATGAGCCATGTTATGGCTTGCAGACAAATTAACGCCTTGCATGATCAGCAAAATGGGAGCCAAAATGTTGTTCTCCAGCCAAGGATAAGAGCAGTTCAGATAAACAAATACTGAGAGCGTTTTGATGCTAGAGCTGTGCTTTTTTAAAGATTTTTTAAATGAATGTGACAAAAAAAATGAGTAAAAACATAATTCATATTAAAATATTTGATTATTATTCATTTTCTGTTAGGTAATAAACATTTCAGGCATATTAAGATTAAGAGGATATTCCAAATGTACAGGCACCTTCAGGTCCTACAAATGAAATGCAAAGGAGGACATTCATTTCCATTAATTACTGAAATTACCTGTATTTGAACCCTTTTAGGCAACATGTGTTAATCCCATTACCACAGAAATACTCAAAGAAAGATAATGCTGGATTTATATTCAGAAAGCCTCTCTCCTTAAAAACTTTGTGAACACTGAATTAAAGAGAATAAAGAGAAGCCAGTGTGACATTTAGGGAGATAAATTAGACGAGCGACACATCTGTGCCTACTTTCTTAGGTCTCAGTGCACTAATTTGTGGAGCTAAATGGCTTCCTGTGCAAACACATCCCCTCATTCATTACCGTCATCCAAGAATTTCACTCCTTAAAGTGGCCCAAAGGGTTGCAGGGTCCTTGTCCTCTGGGAGACTCAGTCTGCCCACCCATTGGCAAAAATGACATAGCCAAAAGATCATCAGCTAGAGTGCACATACACTTCTCTCACACACGTCTGTCATTACCATAAAAGCTTCCCCTCCTATTCGGATTTCCCCTCCTATTCGGATTTGTTTTAAGAAACTTTTTGGAACAAGTGATCCGAAACAATTGAAAGTATTTGAAGCAACTGTCAGACTTTGTTCTGTGTAACTCAGTCAAGTGGAGTCTCATAGAAATTATGGGATTTAGAGAGAACACCAAAAGAAACATCAAATTAAGTATCCGTTGTCAGAGACATCCTTTTCTCATGCCAGATGGTGGTTTTTGGTCTTGGATTATTTCCTGCCTCCAATTACAAAGTGGGTGAGACTTTGACAATCCACATTCACAATAAATTTACAAAGAATCTGAACACAATCAAAAAGTTATCAAGCGATCCAAACAGATGCAGGGCTGGTTGCTGTATATCTGTGCCTGTGTGTGGATGCGTGTGTATGCAGTGTGTGTTTTACCTTAAAGACCTGGATGGGATTGGCCCAGTCCGAGTCTGAGTTCTGCCAAGGTTTGCGATCGGCCAAGCTCTCGGCAAACACGTCCAGATAGAAAATAGCGTAGTTTTCTGGGTCCTGGATCTCGCTTTGAAACAGCTTCATGATGTTCAAGAAAGTCTCCACGGGGCCGCAGATGTACACAACTGCAGAGGGAATAAGAATAAAACACAAGAGGTTTGTCTTAATCGCTCACTAAAAATATTATTTAAACATGGTCTAAAGTCTCTTGATTCAAGGGGGATTTTTCTTTATAATCATTAAACATGATTTGATCTGCTTTTCTGACACCAAAGATAATCACTGAAACAAGTTGATTTATATTGGGAACAGTTTCTCACTTATTTTAAACAAACAAGACTTTTGGGTCTCAGTATTAGATAAAAAAGGCTTGATAAGTTAGTGCTGGATACATTTCACTTGCTCTCCATGCAAAGTCAAAGGCCTCATTTACACCGCAGGACCTAACACACTGTACTGAAATGTTGTACATCTGATTTTGTTTTGGCCACGTGTTTATTTCTAGTTTCAACAGTGACCCATATTTGATTATTTACAATCAAAACAAGCTGTATGCATATGCAAATAAATGCCAGATGTAAGGCCGCGCATACATGCAGAGCCAGATCACCATCTGTGACAGGCACAGATGAGACAGATATAATAACTGAGCAGGAGGTGGAAACCTACTGGTCTGAGGTTGGACGGTAGGAGGAGCCTGTAGCTAGTGGGCAGGGTTTTATAGTAGACACACCCCCTTGATTTAGTTGTTGCTCGCTCAAATCTCCAAATTTCCTTTCAGCCAGCTCTTTGTTGATGTTTGGATCCACAGTGAGCTGGCTGGAACTTTGGAGGAGATATTGAGGATACAACAAAATCATGTTGTGTTGTGTGCAAGGTGCTGTAATACATTCAGACCTGCACATTTATTGTGGCTGAACTTCCTTATGTATTTCAGTTTAATTGCTCTGTGTAGTATGTCACTACTCATAAAGGCAAAAACATAAAGGCAAATATATTTAGACCCTAATTTTGGTAGACATTTTTGGATACATTTCGGTCTGCACCAAAAAAGGTATTGAGTTTCAATAATAATTAATAATAATACTAATAATAATAAGTGTTAGCTCTAACCTATCAGCGAGCAGGTAGACAATGTCTTACTAAGAGACACAACAGCAACACTCGATTGTTTGCCATTGCAGGAATCAAACTTAAGACCTCTGTTAAAGGCTCTGACAGCGTCTCCACCCACTACCTTCACACTGCCACCTACACCCTCCTGCCATTGAGTCATGAATAAAAAAACGTAACATTATTTCCATTCGCAGCGTATGTCAGAGTGGCTGCTGCCAGCTGCGAGCCAGTCCTCCCGGTTAGCAGACATTTCCTCATGTGTTAGACCAAAGTCGGCTGCTGCTTAGACCCCAACTCTCATCTACTCCAACATGGTTCACCATGCCAAGTAGTCCTGCTGTCTCCTGGACAGCTCCCAAGATAAATGTGCTACACAGGAGGGGGAAAATGTCCTTCTGTGTTGTAGCAGTCATACAGAATATGGACCTGCCGCGGCTTTACTTTACACAAAAGCACATTAAATTGTTTGGTACAAGTTGTTCCGACTCCAGGATGGTAATCAGCCCTGTTCCTGCTCTAATCTCTAGACTGCAGAAAATGTCTTTCTAGTTATTAAGTCCTAAATTCGTATTTTCATAAGACAAATTTGTTTATAGAATTTTACATAATCAAGTCTCATTTTTACCCCCACTAAGGAGGTAATGTTTTCAGTACTCTTTATTTTCTTTGGTCTGATTTAGCAAGATAGCTCAAACTTGTTGACAGATTTCTATGGTTGTGCCAAAAAACTAGTAATTTGTTTTTTGATCTTAATCCAGGATTTTTTTTAAAAGGATTTCTCAACATTGCAAGATAGCATATTTGCTATAATCTCGTGAACTACTGCACTTCTAAAAATTGGCCTACACTGTAACCTGCATGAGTCAGTGTCAAAATACACTGACCCAAATCTTTTAAACATCTTCTATTATTAAAATAACACATACAGTAATGCAAATACAGAGGACGTATGTAAGAGCTCTCTGTGTGCTTTCTCCTTGATAACAATGCAGTCTGCCTTGTTTCAAGATAATGACACTCAAGCCTAAACTGAGGGACATGTGCCAAGGAAAACACAGAAAATGTGATAAAACAATTAATCTGACTTCATCTCCATCAAAGCTAAACAACAAACCATATGACTCATTAAGAGTGATGTTTTTTGGATAAAATATCAAACTTTTACCAACATCATAGAGACGCTTGTTTCTGATTGGCTGTCTGGTCTCTGTTAATGTTGTAATCTTTTTGGCCCCCAACCATTTTTAATTATGGTTGGGGGTGTTTTCAGCGGTAGCCATTCAATGTACTGTACCTCTGAAGTAGTTTTCATTGTTAGTGGCGGAGTCCACCATTACCATGTGGGATTCTGGTTACCTACCTATGTACACAGTGTTATTTTTAGTGTAATTTTATCTCACTGATATCAACCTCACTGTTTACTGTTCACCCTCCTATTGTTCCTTCACATTAAAAGCATTCACCTGACAAAACAAAAGTGGCTTTTATTGTGAAGTACTCACAGGAAACACAATGTATTTTTCACCAAAGGTAACGCTGGCTTCTGATAGTAGTTTTCGTTGTATCTGGAAGAGTTTGCCTTTGTTGCACAAGACTCAAATTGCCTCCACACACAAGGGATTCACAGGAAACATCACGTAACAGACATGGATGAACAAAAGTTTAGACACCCCTCTCGCTAAAACACAACACAATTCAACAGCAGCACAAACTACATTCTCCAAATTGAACATATTTAACTAAGTTGATTCAACATATCTGTAGAACAATAAAAACAGAAGATAATGAAGTTGCTGGGGGAAGCAGTGCTGTATCAGTGTGCATTATTATTAGTTTGCAGTGCAGTTTGCTCTTGTTTGAGTAACACAGTAGTAGTAGTGAGTCTTGAAACAAGACAAAAAAAGATGTCTGAACTAGAATCTAACTGACACTCCATTTCTTTAAAGCTTTGAAAATGAGATAATTTCTATTGGAAACAGTCACACTTAAGCCTTTAGCAGCCAGACTGGTAAACATTTGGGTTGTTTGTAGGTCATGTGAAGGCCTGTATTACTGATGCACCAATGGAACAAGTCATATTACTGCTGCACATTTGTAAACATTCGTTTTCATAATTTAAGCAATTTAGATTCTTAATTACAGTTTGGTTTGTAAATTGGGACATTTCACTGTTGATGGCTCCACAGATAATCACATCGAGTACACAAACAGAAAGCAAGTGTTTTGTCGCCTTTTTGATTGGATTAGGCTGGATTTTCTAACATGACTCTGCGTCATGTTTGTCTTGTAGCTGAATCTTTTCAAGAGAAGATTATCCCCTGGCTCTTTGTTTTATCCTGTTCTAATCTGTCCTGGGGGTTTTATCACTCTGTTGTAAAGTAGATGACTTATAGCCTCTGTAGAATTTCCTTACATAGAAAACTGAATCCAAGGAGGCAACATGTAGTTCATCTAACCCTCCACTATTGTTGCATCCTGGGAGCGCTTTCACAGGAAACAGGATTTATGTAATTGCACAGAGTCAGTACCTGAGCTTCATTGTGAAGAGACACTCTTTTCATCACTCGCTCGGAGATACAAAATGCTGGCATATGCACTCGAAAAAGGAAAAAAAAAATGCAACACAGCCTGATGTATTCTTCCACTCATACAGCTGAAAGTTTCCCTCTTGTGGGCCATTAATGGACCGAAAAGCATCAAGGCGAGAGTGACACTAGGCAATGTGATGGGAGCTGGAACATGTGTTCAAAGTACTGCTTTTATTTCACAATACACCAGAGCTGGAAGAGGGGCTTGAAACCTTTACTTAACAGGTCAGAGAGCCATACAGATAGTTTTAGTTTTATCTGTGCAGGTTTTTAGATATCCATTTCTCTGATTTCTGCCTCCACCCCCAATGTAATGCAGGGGAACGGAATTTTACTTGTGAAATCAACAGTAACATGTTTTCCCAGAAACAATGTCCCTTTGCTCTGGATAGTTTCTATTGGGACTATTTCTTTGGTAAAAAGCAGCTGGTGATATAATAATGAAGCAGATTTTTATGTTTCCAGATCAGCAGAAACGCTATATACTCCTCTACAGGATGATAACATTAGATTATGTCTACAATGCATTGTGGCATTGACTTCAATTCATTTAACCAATTTTAACAGCTATATTCTACAAGTTTACCCATGGATGGATTAACTAGTTAGGGTCATTTTTCGGTGTCCTGACTAATTTCACAAAGTTTCGTTTGAGTTCTAGTTCTAATTAAATCAAACTTAATTAGGCTGTGGTAGCGGTTGCTGGGAGTTAACTTTTTCCCATTATTGAAGAAATATGTAGATATAATAGTTTATTTATGCAAGTTTTTGACTGAAATATCTTTACAACTATTGGATTGACTGCTGTTGAATGTTGTGGAATTCAAGGTACGTAGGCATGGAGATGAAAAGCCAGTCCCCAATTTGTCTAATATATTAAATTAAGACCAAATACAATGCAAAAGTAATGACATTCCCACCAGCCCCAGCTATGCATTTTTAATGCAAATGTTAGCATGCTGAAACCTCTACAGGACAGGACCACAAAATTATGATATTGTACTTAAATGGTGCAAATTCCCTTACAAATTAGCAATTAATCAAACTACCAAAAAACATGACATTTAGTGGGACTTCTGGGTCTGGAGAGTCTGGGTGTTTGATAATGAGCTTAAGTAATGTAGAATCAAATATGGGTTGGCTCCCACATCTGCATTTTCCAGGTATGAAAATGAGGAATTCGGGGAATTAGAGGTGGTGGTGGGCGGGGTGTTCAACTCAACAACAACAGCACGCAATTACTCGGTCAGCTGTCAAAGCTCCAGTGATGTGTGGCTTCACAATAAAAGTTTTCTTTTCCCACCTCAGCTCAACCAAGCCGGCAGTCAGGTGACGTTACAGAGCCGATAGCCCGGAGGTTATCTGCTGGGATAAAAGTGAGCTGAATGCCGAGCCAGGACAAGCCCTGACAAAACCATTAGCTTCCCTGACCTCCAGCTCACTGCGGCAGCTCCATAATTCATCAGAGAAAGGGGAGGTGTTTGGCGGCTTGTACCTTTCACCTCTCTCCATTGCTGCTTCACCGCCCTTTAATTACCTTTACCGTGTGTTTATTCCACTATTTGTTGATGCCGTTACTGTAACAACAGATTAAGATGTTTGTTTCACAGTGCCAGAAACCATAATACTCCGAGATTTTCTGGTTAGAAGCAGACCTTGCTCTGAGATTTTGAGCTGGTTCCAAAAATGATTCCCTCCGAACGTTCCCAGGAGAATAGGGAGAGAAATATTCTGCAACACCCATGCACCATAGCTGACTATCAGCATCAGATGCATTTCTGACACAATTGTGTGTCAGATATGTAACAAACAAGCAAAGGTTAGAATGCTCAAACTTTAACAAATATTGTACTCTTATTACTTTCTTCATTACTGGCAGCTTTGCAGATTCAATCAAAACAATAAATATGGCTGTTATATAAACTCTGGAAATTCGACAATCTTGACACAATGTAATTGAGTGACTTCCAAACATTATCTAAAGTATTTGAGAGAAATATCTGAACCGGCAGAAGAGCAAACAAGTTCCCCAAACTAAAGAGCAAAACACGTCATTTTTCATTTGAAAAAAATGTTTTCTGATCCGACGCCTCTGATTGCTTGTCAGTGCCTTCTATGGTTAAGGTTCGGTTGGGTTCAAGCACAAGACTGCTGCTAATGCTAATGCTGATTATCTTGAGGAGATCCTCAGAGGAGCATATAATACCGCTAACTGCTCTGAAAGCATGAAAACCCCAGGAGTTTTTTACTCAGTTAATGTATCAATTCTTACCTTCTGTTTGGGGTATTTCAGATATAAACAGAAGACTTATGCATATTTTCAATTTTAATATTAGTCTTTCCATTCAAGTCATCACTTCATTGCTGCTACACACATTTTCTATCCAAAGCATTTAGAAATAGGGACACAAATTTCTAGAGGTTTTAACTAATGTCTTTAATAGTGGTTAGTCTGATAGATCAGTTGTAATCGTTGTATAATGTTAATAAGAACAACTTGTGGTTTGCCAGGTTGTGCAAAATCCCTTTGACTAAAAGTAGGAGAAGGAATAATTACCAATATCAATCTGTGCGTTGAGTAGGGGTGTGATTAGCCTAGCCTAGCATAAAGACTGGAAACATGGGAAAACAGCTAGCCTGGCTCTCGATGTGTCATGAACTGAAATATGTAAAATGACTAGGGATGGGCGAGTACACCATTATTTGTATGCGTCTGTCAAACCAACTAAATTATCTATGTTCTTAGATGTACTCGGAATGGGCGGGGCTTAAACTGAATGTGGGTGGGTCTTAAATCAGAAGTGGGCGGGGACTAACCAGAAGTTGTTCATTAAAAACAACTGATATGGGTTGATCAGAAGTTGCCATATCTATTAGAAAACTATTTACAGAACAGCCTCAGAATTGAGCTTCAGGTCAATTTTTGATCACAAAAGTAGGAGAGCTATTTACAGAACAATTTTTTTTTAAGCTGCTGTATTTACGAGGACGGATATTGACACACTTTCCTCTGATGATTACTCGTGCTTGTAAAAAGTACATTAGCTGTACCGGATAATCATTTCAGCCGAGTACTTGCTCAACCCTAACAATGACTATTCATGGTTTTAGGGGAGTTATAGTCTAGAATTATTTCTTGACAAACAATAATTTATCCATCCAACAAGCACTTCTTCTATGCAGCATCTTTACACTAAATAAAACAAAACATATTATAATCAATTTCTGCCAGTAGATCCTCATAAATGTTGCTTACTGGACCTTTAACACATAGACATGCGAAAACTGCAATATTACCAAATAAAAAGGATGAGTCAATGGGTTTTTTCACAACCTGGAAACCCAAAAGTTGTTCCTACAATAAAGCATTGGTAAATTAATTATTTAACATTAATATAAGCCACTGATTACCATTTGAAAGAGGGTATAGGAACGTGTCATTTTGCACGCTTCATGCTTCTGCAGCCTTTACAAATGATGCACTTCATCCGCTTCAGTATTCTTAGTTGATCTCTCCTAATATACAAAAAAGTGCAGCTGCACTCATCCACGCGCCACAGTCCAGACTCTCAGTCACACAATTAACTTTTCACAACAGCAGTAATCATTAAGTCAGCCTCACAGTGTTTCCAGTTAATTAAACTTAGGGCGAGAACAGTGACAAGTGATTTAACAGCCATTCTGCTGTGTGATTTACGCTTTATCAAAAAAAAATAAAAACAGCTGTTCTTTTCATTTAAAAAGCAAATGACTGTTTGGCAATTCGATAAAAAAAAAATGTTTAAATAAATTTGTTTCCCTCCTTAAGGCTGGGACTTCTTATTCCACAACATTGACAGCATCTATATATTGTGTATTATCTTGTTTCAGCTCTTCATGGAAGCTATATGATGCTGCTTCCACTGAGTGAAATATTCAGACCCAAGACTCCATGTTGTTATGGCTTCCATCAAAAAGAAATATTCTGTTCTCTTGCTCATCATTTTACACACATTTCCCCAAAACCCAGCCTGACCTGTTTGGTATCTTTGAAAACGCTGGCATCTCCACTAATGTTTAAAAATTAAACTTGTGTGGATTTAAATTAAGTTTGGCTTCACAGCATGAGTTTGCACTGACCCAACTCCTTTTGGGATTGTCACTGCAGGTGAATGAACAGCAGCAGCAGTAACGCATGTAGACAACCACGCATACAAGGCATGTTTGAGGCTGAAAGGGCATTTGATCTTAACCTCTGTCTCTCTCTTTCTCTCTCTCTATTTAAAAAACGCAGGTGGTGGTCCTCTGCAGGCAATAAACCAGCAGCAGCAGCAGACTGCCCACAGCCTAAACATTCCTCTGTAATAACTCCGGAATAAACAGGCTTTCCCCTTACACCTATTCCAGTCCACCTCTGTTTGTATCCGCTGGGAGAAAGCTTTACTGTGACCTCATTACATAAAAGTGGAATCTCCCATTGCAGAATTTTGTAAAAGACCTCAAATCAATGCTCCAAATTAAACAGACATGTATATGTGTGTGTGTACTGAGGATATTTAAAACATTTTTCTTCAAAGAAATGATATAAACCTGCCTGCAGGCTACTGGCGAGATAATCTTACTCAACTGTTTCCCATGCAGATCATCCAGTCAGAGGGAATTTCCTCCTCCATCCACTGACATTATCTTTATATTGGCCAGCTGCTGATCTGCTCTATTTCGAGATAATGTCACTTCAAAGACAAAGTACAAAAGTTTTTTTTCTTTTTTCTATTCTTTTTTTTTCTTTTTTTACATTTTCATCACTAAAAACGTTAAAAGTTGTTTTTGGAGGTGATGTGGGGTGGTTGTGTTTCTGTTTGGACACCGGAGGCCTGAATGTGCGCATTTGTGGAGTGTTTCATGTGCCAATTCCCAAGATTTCAAACTTTTAATCACACTTTTCCCATCAGCATGAACTTACTTCTCCCTCGCTCCTTCATGAAAGTAATAAGATCCTTGTAGTACTTGTAGTCGTCTTCGTACGGCTGGGCCTCCACCGTGATATTCATGTCCTCCTTGAGGTTCAGGTAGATCCCCTCCGACAGAAAGTAGTGCGGCCGGTCGTCTTGGCGCAGGTCGTGGAAGATCACCACGGCCCGGGACGTCCAGTTGAAGTGCGTGTGCAGGACGGTGGCGAAGTCCCCCAGCTTGGTGGTGGACGGCCCGCTGCGCACGATGGTCCGGTATTCTTCGCGCTTGTCGAAGCCGTACGCGGGTCCACCGGCGGTGATCAGCGGGAGTTTCCAGTGGGACGCGAAACGCCCCACGGAGGCAAGCGGGTACACGCACCCGGGTCCGAAGAAGGCGTCCGGGCGGATGTAAAGCTTGGCGTCCACGGCCACCACCTGCGCCCGGCTTTCGGCGCACGATCCTACGGCCGGGTCCTCGGTGCTGTAGTTGAGGATGTTGATGTGACGATCGAGCAGCAGCCCGTGTTTTACGTGCAGGTCCTCGTGCGCCATGAGGATGGCCGGGAAGACGCGCGGCAGAGCCCACGGGTACTTGTGGTGGTTGTCCGGGAGCATCACCGCCACCGTTATGTTACCTCCGCAGTCGGGGAGGAGGCAGCAGGACAGCGCCGCGAGCAGGCAGCATCCCAGCGCGCTTCGGCAACCCATGTCGCGTCCCGGCCGCTTGGAAGTCCCACAGAGGAAAGTACGGCCACGGAGGGCGCACCGTTTGGAGAGGAGACACACGGCCGGCTGTGGCACCCTGACACCAAACCATAAGTATCCGTCTTCCTCGCTCTTTGCTTCCTTCCCTCTCAAAAGTCAAACAAAGTCGGTAAAGGCATCATCCTGTCGCGCCAGCCGGGCTGTGCCATGCGTCTCCGCTGCGTAAATCCACGTTAAATGAAGTTCCTGTAGTTCCCAAAGCGACTTTTCCAGGCGCAGCGTGGTCCTCACACCGGCAGTCTCTCGGAGAGTGATAACATCCATTCAGATGACTGCAACTTAAATCAGAGCAGCCCTCTGCTCGGCCCCCACACGTCACACACTGCAAGAAAAGTCCACATCCATTAATGCGCTGACCACTGGGGTTATAATGATTATTCCAAAGCTAAATAATCCAATGTTTCCGTTAAAGTGAGAGGAATTTGGTGCGGAGTGTATTTCTAAGTATTTTCTTATTTAAGGAGAAATGTGGTTTATTCTACCTCCTCGCAGAAAGAGGCAGATCCTGGCTGACATTTCTTTCTCTAAAGACAAACTCACAAATGAAAGTGCATGAAGCGCAGAGCAACAGGTCAGGTTGTTCATATTTGAATTAAACACCTGACCCTAAAGCAAAGTGCGACAGACTGATTTACATGTTAAAATATATGAAAGACCTACCACCTTTTTTGCAGTGCATTATTAAAGCTCTCAAAGCGGGCGTGAGTCGCCCCCTGCCGGCCACTTCACAGAGTGCAGTGCAGTGCAGAAATGTTGCTGAGCCACTGGGGATGATTTTAAGGGTCTACGCATGTACATCTTTTAATAGATTATTCATTTTAATGTGTGTAAAGTGTCTAAGGATGGAACATCAGAGGTTTTTACCAGGGTTTTCACAGATTGTTGGTGTCAGGTGCTGCAGTAAAGCAGTGGCATCCTGTTGATGGCGCTGTAGATTGATTGATCGATTCATTTGATAGGCTTGAAAGCCTATCAATCAAAGTGACTGAACAGCTCCTCCTGCTGGCCTTGCCTTGGATCATAGCTCAAGGGAATGTAAAAGTCCCCCTCCGAAGTAATTAAACACATTTTTTATTAAATGTTTATTCATATGTCTGGAGAGGATCTTCAAAGTCTAATTCATAGAGAATTTCACAGTTAATCTCACCAAGTCTCACCAGTAGCTGACAGGATTCAGATAACACCAACTGGGCTGCAGCAGCAGTTTGACAGGATTAATGGTGGCTGGATGTTGAACATAGAGAAGTTGTATCTAAACAAATGCTCTCAACATTATATTAAGAACCTCATTGCCAAAAGTATGTTTTGGGGTTAAATGAGATTTTTGAATATCAGATTGTTTGCAAAGCAACTGTCTCTTTAAAGTCCACCTGCTTGCTCCAGATAATTATCTTAAAGAGCTGAAAGTTGGATTCATTTTAAGGAACAAGTGAATGTAGATTTTCTGTTGATCTTGGCAGAATATTATATACACAAGTGTAGATTCTTCTGCATATTCAAAAGAAGAACATTTATTATAGTCTAAGGCTTTTGGACAAAACAGACCACACGCGTTATTAGAACTCTGTTTACATCCACTGTGGTTATCCTCTCTTGTTGGGTGTTTCTGTTTATCTGTTGTGCTTTGCTGCTCATGAAATTGAGCTCTGCCTTTATATTGGTTAAGAACCTGAGAGTTCAAGTTCAATCAGAGGAATAATCTCTTTTTAATTACATCTGGTGTAACAGGCTGCAGGATGATCTGAGCTTCCCTCTGTCACTTCCCTTTTAAACACTCAGTCTATTGATTTGCGACCAGGCTGTGCTGCTGTGATCCAACCACTGTGATCTTGGTCCACAGCGCACATTGTCTCTTGATGGGGGCATGGTCTTCTCCACTGTGTATCCTGTGTGTTTTACTGAACATCCAACTTGTAGCTGCTGGTTAGATGATTCTGAAAATGATTTGTTTTTACAAAGACAGCTCGTATAAAGGCATGTGTGCCATTTTGGATACGAATGAGGCTCAGAGCAGTGAGGTTATTGGTTTGTATGATTCCAGACAGCATCAGGGATATGAAGTGAGAGACACTTATGTTTAATTTAATACAAAAAATAGTGTCTTCACAAAGGAATGTCTAAAGTCATAAATGTGTCTGTTTAATCACCTGTGTTTCTCTCCTCTTGTTTTATAATGGAAAGTATCTTTAAGAACACTAATTGCTTTCATGGCCGTCGCACACATGTAAGGTCACACACTGGAAGGAAAACTGAGCGAAAATAAATACATTTGTATATCCTCTTGACAGGAGAATGGCAGAGGGAGTATCACTTTAAGTTTTGCAGCGCGCACATGACCAAAATACGGCCATTTAATGTACTTAAAGTACACACATATTGATCTTCTGCAATTGAATTTAATGTACTCACAATATATAATTAGTAGCACTTATAAAATACTTAAAGCTGGATTCAGCTTTGATCGAGTTTTGAGGGCCAAACTACGTCACCTGCTGGAGTCTTTATATGTCTGTATGACCCTCTCTAGGAAAACAAATCCTGGCCCAACTGGAAGATATTGGTGTATTACTGCTGTAACAAGGAGCTGTTTGAGGTCAGTTTAAGGTCTCCCTGAAGAACACTTGTTGCTGAAGGTGCAGAGTGTGCAAAGAGAAAGGATCACCTAAGCTGCACACCGAGGTAAAGAAAACAAGAGCAGAATCTAATGGGACATTCCATTTCCATTTCACTTTATGGTTTCAGTTTTTAAACAGCCATAGACGTGCATATGAGCAAAGATTTTCTTACTTCTTGAACAAGAGGAGTATCAAGATCCCACAAAATGATTCAGGTTGTTTAAACTGCTGTTCTGTGATGTTGCATAACAGACAGGTGATGCTAAAAAGGTTTCTAATACAGCACTAGGATTTCGACGCACAGGTAAAGAAGTCCGTGGGACTCATTACTCAACATGCATCAACTCTATATAACACACACTCTTGTAGCTCTGGATGAATTATTTTATTTCCTCTCAGTAAAAGCATGTTGGGGGTTGACAGACATACAGTGCATCCGGAAAGTATTCACAGCGCTTCACTTTTTCCACATTTTGTTATGTTACAGCCTTATACTTAGATGGATTAAATTCATTTTTTTCCTCAAAATTCTACAATCCTGTCTCAGAGGTCTGCAGACAATTCCTTGGACTTCATGGCTTGGTTTGTGCTCTGACATGCACTGTCAACTGTGGGACCTTATATAGACTGATGCGTGCCTTTCAAAATCATGTCCAATCAACTGAATTTACCTAAGGTGAACTCCAATCAATCAAAAAAACTTTTTTCACATTGTCATTATGGAGTATTGTGTGTAGAATTTTGAGGGGAAAATGAATGTAATCTATTTTGGAATAAGGCTGTAACATAAGAAAATGTGGAAAAAGTAAAGCACTGTGAATACTTTCTGGATGCACTGTATATCAGACATTTGTGTGGCCACAACTCCTACCAATATACATTCCATAATCACATTAGTTAAGAGAGATGATCATTTCACGCTGATCCCGATGACACAAAGGAGACATTACCAACACCAACAAGATTGTCAACGTTTACATTCTCAGTGTTCAGCTTCATATTAGTGTCGGGTAAAAAATATTCAAACCTGGGCCCGAAAAAGGTCTGGAAATCATGGCGACAGTTACTAAAAAACAGTCCACAGAAGCTGATGCATAAGAGTTTTATTGGAGTCAACACACCAGAAAACTTTTCTACATCCATCACCCTATTATATATTGTATAGACGCTCCTCCTTTGCCAAATCACCACCCACTGTTTTCCCAACACTGACATTTTTGATGAATCAGAACCAATATTATAATTTTTACAAGTGATGACGTTTGTTTATGCCCAAATTTAGCACCATTTTCCCATATGGTTGAACTCTCTGTTAAGATCTTTTTTTTAAATATTTTTTTTTTACTACTTCAGAGGAGCTCCCATACTTAACTTGGCACACTTGATATATAATAGAATATTTATTAGTTTACTTCTTTTTCAATTTTATGTCATTTCTCTCACCATATTTTCCTACATTAGCCCTTCAAAAGCTTCAACAGAAATATAACTTGTATACAGGACTCTCTTTAAAACTGATCACTGCTGCAAATCAACCTGACACACAGATAAACATAAGCTTGCTTTCATACATTTTATTTCCCTCAGTGCTCTTTGTTAGTGTGACTGAGTCAACAGCAGCTTTATACTTTTAAAAAGGAGTCTGCCTGTTGATCTGTCTCTAGGTCCGTCGCTATGTCCGCCCATTCTTTGGCCTCAGATCTCGGTTCTTTACTTCTTCAACCACCTGAGCAGCTGTGGCGTGTAATAGCTGATGATGATGTCAGCACCTGCATCACAGAGCGAGGGAAAACTATGAGCATAAAGTCAGATTACATCTATTGCTGAACTGATACTGATTTATCGTGGCAAGAATGAGTGTTTAATTGCAGGGATACACCAGGTCACACTATGATCCATCCATCTGTCTAGTTCTGACTGGAACAAAGTGCAAGAAGTACAGTACGTATACACCTAAAAGCCCCAGTATGCTTCAATGGCAGCACTTCTTGAATCGTCTAACACCATCTGAAACCCAGTTTCCCACAGTGGAATCAGGGGGGATGTGTACGATCATTTTTGTACGTTTCTGAATCTGACAGTCACACCCAGTTCAATCAGGCATTGGCCAGATAGAGGTATGATAGCAGACTGGGTTTTAGCCTAGTTTTTTAGACTTTTAACGTGTCAACACTGTAAAACCATGAATGCCTTCAAGAAGTTTTTTTTGTGACAGTGTGAACAGCACTAATCCCATTGAATCTGTTCTTTTTTGCCACTATCATATGTGGTCCAAATCAGATACAGGTCTCATTTTTTGCATTGCAACTTCGGTGTGAACATATCATATCAGAATTCATGTGACTTCTACATCACTCTTAAAAAAAAAAAAGAAAGAAAAAAAAAGAATCTGAGCAATAAATCCGAATTGAGCCCCAAGGCTGGCAGCATGAACGCAGCCTAAATGTAAAATACTCCATGTCTTTTTATCTATTTGTTCTTATTTATATGTTTCTGTTTCTGTTGTCAGACAATTAAAGGAGTATTTAATGTCAGTCGTCTTAGAAAATAAATAGTAATAGAGGTTTATGACAAAAGTGAGAACAGTTCCACTTTCCCCATTGTCTAAAGTGAAAAAAACACTCTTAAGAACACTAACTTAGTGCGGAAGGAAGGCCAAACCAGAGAGATAACTTCAAATCTTCAAACCCTCTCACCTGCCCTGCGGATGGAGGTCATGGCCTCCATCACAGCGTCCCGCAGGGTGAACGCTCCAGCCTGTGCTCTGTGCCACATCATGGCAAACTCCCCGGACACGTTGTACACTGCCAGGGGGTGAGAGGGAAAGTGAAGAGACAGGTGAGAAATATTTATCATAATGTGGGCACAATAATATTTAAAAATGACATTTTGTGAAATATGCTTTTTCTTTTTTTTTTTTTAACCAGGAATTCCCATTGAGATAAAAAAATTCCCTGACCTGGCCAAGGTAGCAGCCGTACAAAATCATAACATATTAAGATACAACACAACATAATAACAATAAAACCCAAACTATACAAATACAAAGGCTTTTCAAGAAAAACTACCACACGCCTCCATCACCATATTCTTTATGATGCGCTTTGATTTATCAATGGATATAAGTGTGTCTAATTTCAGATCTTTTTGCAGATTATTCCATGCCCAAGATGCACTGTGAGAAAATACACTCTTCCCCAGATCTGTCAAAACCCGGGGTACATTAAAAAGCAACCACTTAGAAGAACATATGTGTATAAATTACAGTGTCATCAGCATAAAAGTGTATATTTGCTTGTATGTCCATAGCTAAATCGTTTATGAAAATGGAGAACAAAACAGGTCAAAATGGAACCTGGGGAGACCTTTAGTTATCTCAGGAAAATCTGATACATGGCCCTCTGCATGAACACACACGAACACGATCTGCAAAATAATTTTTGAACCAATAAACAGTGTTAGGACTGAAACTAGCATTCCCTAGCTTAATCAACACCAATTCCTGATCCACTGAATCAAAAGCCTTGGATAGATCTGATGCTGTTTTTTATCCTGGGCACCAAGGAGGTCATTTGTCACAACCAAAGCAGCAGTAATGGTACCATGGCCAGTTCGAAAATGAGACTGAAAATCACTTAAAATTTTATTATCAACTAAAAACCATTGTAACTGTACATTTTCCGGGGATTCAAGGATCTTGGCTAAGACTTAGAGTTTGGAGATTGGACGGTAATTGTTCAACTCTGAGGGGTCTCCACCTTTAAGTAAGGGGAGACTATAGGCAACTTTCCAAATTTTAGGTATTGAATTGAAGAGAAGACTTAAATTAAAAACATGAGTAATGCGTTCAGGTTAATTCATTCTGTTACAGACCTTGTCCTTGACCTCTCTCACGATGTCCAGATACGGCAGACCGGGTTTCACCATCAGCATGTCAGCTCCTTCTTTCACGTCTCGCTCCTGCAGCAGAGAACAGGAGTAAGATCTTCCACAGCTGCTTCAACCTAACACCTGTAACCCAAACGTCACACATCAACTTACCACAGCTCGAAGGGCGAGTCCTCTGGCTCCAGGAGGCAGCTGATAGCAGCGTCTGTCACTAAAGGCAGGTGTGGACTGTGCAGCATCTCTGTATCCAAACACAGCAGGGAGCTTCAGTCTATTCGCACTTCAAAGTGCTGTTTCACTGATCTGTTAACACCTGAACCTGCAGCGCTCAAGCCGAGCAGATCAGAGGCAGATTGGTGTTCGCTCCCGTAAGGAGGAGCATGTTGTGTGAACTGTTCAGTGCCGCAACTTGAAGGCTCGTAGAGAGCTCGCCAAGGCTACTGCGGTCAAGCCAGCCGACCCAGTTTTTTGCTGTACGTGGTTATAGTAGCTTTACGGTAATAGCGTCTCAGAACTGGTTTCAAAATAAAAGCCCGTCAAAGTGTCAAATATGAGACTAATTACATATGATTTTGGATTCAATTTAAAAGGAAACGCCCTGTTATCAAAGACTAATTCCACTTCAGAGTTATAGTGCACGACCCCATGGTGTGACCCAGTAAGTATCAATACATTCTGATGTACAGTTTCAAAATAAAAGCCTACCAAAGTGATATAATTTAGAAATTGCTTTTAAAGGCATGCAAAAGATAAGTATTTATAATTTGATGTCACAACTAGAACTCTTAATAATACATAGAACATGTTGTACATCAGAAATATTTACATGGATAGGGTTTACAAAATATACATCTATCAGAATGTCTTGAAACTTACTGGGTCACACCATGGGGTCCTATACTATAACCCTGAAGTGGAATTAGTCTGTGATAACAGGGCGTTTCCTTTTAAACTGAATCCAAAATCATATGTAATTAGTCTCATATTTGAATCTTTGGTGGGCTTTTATTTTGAAAATATACATCAGAATGTCTTGATACTTACTGGGTCACACTATGGGGTCCTATACTATAACCCTGAAGTGGAATTAGTCTTGATAACAGACCGTTTCCTTTTAAATTAAATCCCAAATCATATGTAATTAGTCTCATATTTGACACTTTGACGGGCTTTTATTTTGAAACCAGTTCAGAGACGCTATTACCATAAAGCTACTATAATCACGTACAGCAAAAAAACTGGGTCGGCTGGCTTGACTGTCGTTCACGATGTGTCGGCTGGCTTGAAAAGCAGCAGAAAATATCTAGCAGGCTAAAAGTCTAGTTGTGTCGGATGCAACGAGCTCTGGCCAGTGAGAGCAGATGAAGGTTTCTCTCCAGCACCAGACAGGAAGCAGCGAACCAGGTAGTAACTTTGGTGACAGCTGGTGTTCAATTGGGCATTGATCCACCAACCATCACTTATTTTAGTGATAAATTTAAATAATTGAAAACGGTCCACCTTTCATTCCCATAGTCTCCCACTTAAAGAGCACAGCTACAACAGAGGCTGAGTGAGGTAACAAAATGTAGGCTGAAGTTTGTGGAGAATACCTTTATCTTTATGGATAATATTGATGCCGAATTGACAAGAAGACTGTGGACGTATGAGGCACTTTAGCTTGTGTTTCTAGAGTTACATGTTGGTACAGACACGTTAGGAATTGATAATATGTAATATTTCTTAAAGAGAGTTTGGCACAGGGAGCCCTTAGTTTAATTCAAACCTTTAATATTAATATTCTTTAACATTTTGTCACGACTACAGAAACACACAGTATGATAGTGTTATCTTACGTTGAAGGCTGTAGTGGGATTTACTCACCTGAAAGGACCAAAATAAGATGAGGCAAACTTTGCACTGTAGCTCAGCACTGAAGCCTGAAGAAGGAGAGGTAAGAGAAGATGCTATAAAACGACTTTTTTTTTTACATTTACAACAGTTTGCTAAAACTACAGGGCCCAACTGTTTTAAGAAATTAAAATGTGATTGGGTTTTTTTTTTTTTTTAAAGAAAATGCCTATTACTACTTGGTGTTAGGGGTGTCAGACAGTACTGAGAAATGGACTGACACATTGTTCGCTTTTGTAAGACTGTGACTATTTCTTGTCTGCACATTTAACTTTCTTCAAACTGCAGAGTTTTTCAGTCCTTTACCTTGTTTCCCAAACCATTGGATATCAGGGCTTGTTTTATGGCTCTGACTCTTCCATCCATCATGTCAGATGGAGCTATGATGTGACAACCTGCAGAACACATGCCACGTGAGTCATTATTGGATGACATCTTAAAAAAAGGATTAGTTTGATTGTCCGTTCTGGGCTACTGTAGAAACATGGAGGTTCAACATGGCAGACTCTATGGAAGGGGACCCGCTCCCTCTGTAGATAAAAACAGCTCATTCTAAGGCAACAAAAACACAGTAATGAAAACATAACTAATAATATTATTTTCCATTTCTGCCAATATATCCTCCTAAACACACTGGACCTTTAAAACTACTTTCAAATGTCAACAGAAATAAACTAATACAATCTACTTCTTAGAATCCACTTATTTACACAAAAAGCTTGCACTGAAAAGCATTTTTTGTCCAGTTCCTGGACGAAGCCGTAGATTTATCAATGGATGACTGAAAGGGATAATAAAGGCTCAATAAATATGTAAATAAATAAAATATGTACGTGCAATTCCAAGTTTAATAGATAATTCAAATCAAAAAGAGAGCCTTGCTGAGGAGAGTGTGGTGCTTATTGTTTTCCACAAAGAGGAACAACCTTTAGAAACATGAAACGAGATTTACCAGCTCGAGCGTAGGCCAGCGCCACTTCTGCCAAGCATATGCAGGTGGTGTCATTTTTCAAAGTACCGTCATCGTTCAGGATACCTGAGGGAAAGACAGAAGAAAAAACATCCAAAATCTTAATATGTGCTGCACATTAATTCTGTCCTTTTAGCACTGCTCTGTACAGAAGGTAAATCATCAGAGGAGACACTGACCACAGTGTCCGTGTGATGTGTGGGGACACAGGCAGAGGTCACACGCCACCAGCAGCTCCGGGAACAAAGACCTGATCTTCTTCACTGCCAGTACAGCCGGCGTGTCATCTTTGTCGGCACTTGAGCCTCTGTCATCCTGACGGGAAAAGACAAAGATCACAGTGTGTCCAGTGCACAGAAACAGGTTTGCTGCCATGATTCTACCTGCTGCTATAACAACCTTCTTCACACGCTTCTTTATGACCACTGGTCCACAAACAGTCAGAGTGGTTAACGGTGAGTTTTTCCTTCTTTTAGTTTAATATACCTTTTCTATTTTTGCAGGGACACCAAAAATCAGCACACACTTCAAGCCGTTCTCCACAAGCGGCCGCAACATGCCCTCCAGCTTGTTCACTCCGTATCTGTGGATTGGGAATACAAACAACATGAATGAAACATGAGAACACCAAAAGGTCTTTCAGGGAAGACTCAAAATCGCGATGAAAATGATCCTCCTCATCAAGTTTTAATGAAGGGGGAAAAAAACTAAAAACTCTCAGGAAAATTATATATTAATACATACTGACACACAATGTCACATTTCAAACAGGACCTTTAAGAACTGTGTGCAGTCCAGAGCCTCTGTCTTGTAATTTAGACACAAAATGGGTTTGCATTTTAGTTTTGTTGTGTGACGAATAAAGATCTAATGGATTCTCTTCTTATCTTGGTCCAGGTCCAGTGTTTGGCTTTTGGTCCAACCTGCCTGACTGCTTTTATCTGAAGACAACACCCTAAGTGTGCTTAGAAAAGCAGGTGTTTTGTTGTTGTTGTTGTGAAGATTTGAACCGGAAACCTTTAGTTACGGGCTGGCTAGAATTCATTGCCATGACTCTTACCTGGCCTGTCCTGGCAGGCTGCTGATGGGCTCCACTGCATCTGCACTGTCGCTGTAGGAGAGAGTGACAAAGATTGAGTCCATTGAAGCGTAACTTCAAACACATTCTACTATTCTCCACTTCTCTTGGTGCAAACACATTCAAAAGTCATTTGATAATTGTTGAGCCCTGATCTCTGCGACATCAGTCAAACTCTGGTACACCTAATTTATTTGCCCTTTCATGTAATTTGGACACATTTTGTGGTACACAGAGAAGTTTCATTTACCTGATAAAGATGGGGTAGATGAGATTGTCAGGTCGTAAATCTGCGGCGCAGGTCTGCCAGTATCGCAGTGTTGGGTGGAAATAGCCGCTGTGGAGGATCGATTGCGCTGGTGTCTGCATCTTTACCCTAAGACAAAGATGCCATTAGTGACAAAACACAGAGAACAACACAGGGAACAGGTCAGGTTCTGTTTTGAACTCTTGTGCCCCATCTCAGCTCAATTTTATTTGTATAGCGCCAAATTGTAACAAAAGTTATCTCAGGACAGTTCTCAAATAGAGCAGTCTAGACTGTTATCCTAATAAAAATATTTACATAGACCCACCATAAGGAAGCACAAGGAAAAACATATTTTTAAGAGGCAGAAACCTTGGGCACACCTCGGCTCTAGGTGGGTTGCGGTCTGCCTCAACCAGTTAACCGTTAAAACTGACCAGGTTTGTGTGATGCTGCTCCTCCAAACAGCAGCTTGGCTCTGCCTAATTGCAGAGTGAAAAGGCTGCAGGTTTTAAAACTAAACTATATTATTATATTTTAATGGACAATGCTTCCCCATTTTCTCTTAATGCACATGCTTTTTTTGAGCACCTATGACATTACAATCCTCCACACTTTTCACAGAAGAAGGTGATTTTCTTGAATTCAGTGTTTCTGCTGGTACCGTTTTGGATTCAAAATCTTTGCTGCCATAGCAAAAAAAGTTTGTTTCTCTACTCTAATGTCTGTTAGCCTACTTGGATTCAGTGGGACACTTGAAAAATGTCCTCTAAAATGCCTCAATGGTTTTGTTTGTGATAGAGTCAGCATCACAAGGAATCTAATAATGGCCTAATGCATAGAATAATAAACATAGAAAAAGAAAGAGGCAATTCTTTTAGCAAACCATTACACAAGCAATACAATTAAAGAGATGACAATTGTTCTTACCTTAGATTAATACTGAGAGCAATCAGCCTTTGTCCCTTTTCTGGTCTGGATTTTTTTAAACCAGCTGTGAAATTTGTCACACACCGTCACTTACAGCGTTAAACGCAGGGCTGCTGTAATTCCACTCAACCTCTCTTTTATATTGACTGGTGCCTCCTGCTGGGGTGGGCTGCATCCACCGCATCTGCTCAGCTCTTCCAAATTTCATTTTTGAGGAAATGTATCACAAAGGTGACCCAGCTCCACATGATTCCTCACAGTCAGTTAAGGTTAAACTGGTCTGCCCGTACACACACACAACGCCGGTTGCCGGTTAAACTAGTCTAAGTATAACATCAATTCAAGTCTCGTTGTTCAGAACATGAAAAAAATAACTTCCACTCTATCTACCTCTTTTTAATTTTTTTTAAATTTCACTTTATCTACCTCAACCTCAAAAATGTCATTAATTGTTATTTAAAATAACAGTGGGGCTGTACACACTTCCCTGTTGGGTTCCTTTTCAGTTATTAGTTATTGGAATATTTAACTTCTCTTGTCCTTCCGAACAGGAAATCTGATAAGTTTGATGAGGAGTCCCTCTTTCCACAGCATGTCAAATGCTTTTTAACATAAAAACACAGCACCGTTCCTTTATGGGTTTGAGCTGATTCCTGACATTAAGAGAGTAATAAAGAGTCCATCACACCTCTCTCTTTACAAAAACACAGCCAAAATAGTTCTCCAGAAAGTGGGTTTATCTCTCTGTTAGCATCCATTGCATGGTCTTCCCTAACTGTTAATGCGATGGGTCAATAGCTTGGAGTATTTGATGAATCTTTACCTGGTTTTATTAGGCTATTGGTACTATAACTGACTGCTTCCATATTGACAGGATTATGCCTGCTGTATCCCATATCACGTTAAACAATCTTAATATTGCTTCAAGTGTCCCGTCTTTCATATGAGCAAACTTACCGTAACAGATACTCCCAATCTTTCCAAGGTGAGGTCTGCCATACATTTGACATGACACTCAAATAGATTGAATGGTAAATCTAGGCAACTCCTGGGTTTTATGCAAGGGTATTGCTTAGCTTTTAAAGATAGAATTTTCTGAACTGTGGATCTTTACAAATGTCTTAGCTAGAAGTTCTTCCTCTTACAAAACGCACCTCCATTACTAATTGTACTGCTGTGCAGCTAATATAATATTTCTAGTTAGTTATTCGTTATGCCATTCATTTTGAGTCACTCTTTTTATTCTGCATTTCTTCTTCTGGCAGGTTTAGGGTGCATACCGCCACCCACTGTACAAGAGTAGTGTAACATCACTTCATTTTCTCATATTTCTTAAATTCTACACACAGACCTTGATTCACTTAAGAATGTAAAGAGTGCCTTCCTGGTGACTCTTACCCCAAGTTGTGTCATGCGGTCAACTTCTCTCCTATTGGTTGACATCAGCGATGACCAAAGACAGGCTCACAGCACTGATTCCTTTGCACAGTTTGCACAGCAACAGTTTCTAATGTGTGTACAATAACAATTCAATTCAGTTAAGTAGAATAGATCCATATGCTAATAAAGCTTTCAGTGCGATTAAGGTGGTCTATGATAACTGGGTGATGAAGGATACTTGCGCTTCCTCTGCAGTGTCAAGTTTGAGACAGGTGTTTAAAGTCTGTTCCTAAATACGCACACTGGAACCGCCACGGTGTAGCTCCCTGGAAATTACCCATGCGCCTACCTACTGCATTTCTAATACAAACAATTTGTGTGTCATTGTATAAAAATAGTGTCTTCACAAAGCAATGTCTAAAGTCATAAATGCGTTTGTTTGGTCACCTGTGTTTCTTTCCTCTGGTTTTATAATAGAAAGTATCTTTAAGAACACTAATCGCTTTCATAGCCGTCGCTGAAATTGGGCATAAGAAGGAAATATTTGCACATCGGGTGTTGTGGTAACGTTATAAAACGACATCCATCTCAGAATGAGGTAACCCATGTTATAATGACCACAGTAAGATAAATATCCCAAATGCACAATAATTGATGGATGATGTAATTTAATGTTGCAGCAAAGTTGACATTGCAAAGTCATGCTCACAATTTCACCAATTTTATCAATTATTAATCAAAGCATTATAACCATGTGTGAATGAGAGAACATCACTGAGAAACTTGAGGATACCATTAAAGCTGTTTTTGTTTTGTTTGGCATCCATGACACTGTGTGGATTACTTGAAGAAGATGTCAGATTATACACTGGAAGGAAAACTGAGCGAAAAGAAATACATTTTTAAATCCTCTTGACAGAAGAATGGCAGAGGGAGTATCACTTTTAGTTATGATCAGACAAATTAGATTGGTAGCGCGCGCATGACCAAAATGCGACCATTTAATTTACTTTAAGAACACAAATATTGACCTGCTACAATTTAATTTAATGTACTTAGTTACAATATATCATTAATAGCACTACTTACATTCTCAAAGCTGGATTAAAGATCAACACAGTTCACTCTGTTGCTCATTAATTCAGCTTTGACGAGTTTTGACGGCCAAACTACGCCACCTGCTGGAGTCTTTATATGTCTGTATGACCCTCTAGGAAAACAAATCCTGGCCCAACTAGAAGATATAAGTATTACTGATGTAACAAAGAGCTGTTTGAGGTCAGTTTGACTCCCTGAAGAACACTTGTTGCTGAAGGTGCAGAGTGTGCAAAGAGAGAGCATCACCCAAGCTGCACACCGAGGTAAAGAAAACAAGAGCAGAATCTAATGGGACATTCCATTTCCATTTCACTTTATGGTCTCAGTTTAATATAATCAGCTATAGACGTGCAGATCAGCAAAGATTTTAAGATTGACTTACGTATTTTATGAATAAGAGGAGTATCAAGATCCACTGAACTCCCACAAAATGATTCAGGTTGTTTAAACTGCTGTTCTGTGATGTTGCATAACAGACAGGTGATGCTAAAAAGGTTTTTAATACAGAACTGTGATTTCTACGCACAGGTAAAGAAGTCCGTGGGACTCATTACTCAACATGCATCAACTCCACACACACACACACACACACACACACACACACAATTATTTTATTTCCTCCCAGTAAGAGCGTGTTGTCTTTAAAACTGATCACTGCTGCAAATCAACCTGACACACAGATAAACATGTGTCATACTATTTGAATTATTATCTCAAAACTGAACAGAAAAGGCAAAATGAAAGCCTAAAAGTAAACAGGTTGCTTACTTTCATACATTTTATTTCCCTTAGTGCTCTTTGTTAGTGTGACTGAGTCAACAGCAGCTTTATACTTTTAAAAAGGAGTCTGCCTGTTGATCTGTCTCTAGGTCCGTCGCTATGTCCGCCCGTCCTTTGGCCTCAGATCTCGGTTCTTTACTCCTTCAGCCAGCTGAGCAGCTGTGGCGTGTAATAGGTGATGATGATGTCAGCACCTGCATCACAGAGCGAGGGAAAACTATGAGCATAAAGTCAGATTACATCTATTGCTGAACTGATACTGATTTATCGTGGCAAGAATGAGTGTTTAATTGCAGGGATACACCAGGTCACACTATGATCCATCCATCTGTCTAGTTCTGACTGGAACAAAGTGCAAGAAGTACAGTACGTATACACCTAAAAGCCCCAGTATGCTTCAATGGCAGCACTTCTTGAATCGTGTAACACCATCTGAAACCCAGTTTCCCACAGTGGAATCAGGGGGGATGTGTACGATCATTTTTGTACGTTTCTGAATCTGACAGTCACACCCAGTTCAGTCAGGCATTGGCCAGGTGTATGGAGGTATGATAGCAGGCATGTTCTAACCTTGCTTTTTTTGTTCTGCACATACCTTAAGTACTTCTTTGACTCTTCGTGTGTAAAACGCTGTGCAAAACCATGAATCAAGAACACACTGTCTGTCATCATTGTGTCAGAGACAGCAGGCTTTTCACACCACTTTCAAGTGTGACCAGTCAGAAAAAACGAATCATTTTTTTTTATTAAGCTCTAGTCAGACGTATGCAAGTTGTATAATCTAGTTTATTTCAACATACCGAGACCTTAAGCTGACTCAGGCTATGTTAACACTGCAGGCAAAAATGGCCTGAATGGAAAGAAAGCTGTGACTCATATGAGTCACAGCATTCTTTCCTGACAGTGTCAACCGCACAAATTATATGGAATCTGATCTTGTCAATTCTAATTTTACCACTAACATATGTGTTTTTTTTGTGTTTTCAGTGTAATCATAGTTTCATCAGAATTCTGCATCACTCTAGATCACCATTCGTCACAATTCTGTGCTAGCATTGGTCACTCAGCTGCGTTGGAAGTAGTCAGTGGAGGGGTGACAAGGACAAGCAACATTTTAGGGGTTGAATCGTAACCGGTCTGTGTTTGCTTTAACTCCACATACACTTTCACGCAGAAGTAGCAGCCATTGCTCCACAAAAAGTCATAATTAAGATTTGGCTCACTTCTCCACGTCATCGTTATCTGCTCACAAATTCACAGGTTCCACTGCAGATCAACTTCTAAATGAAACCGTTAACACTGACTTCACTGGCCCACAGTATGTGCAGCATGTGACATTGTGTGACATGTTACTGATCTTTTGTCCATGAGGGTCAGTTTAGGAGCATGGCATATTCTCACTGGTGTCTGATATTGGCCACAAGAAATCAGAACTGAGCTGCAAGGCTGGCAGCGTGAGCGCAGCCTAAAAGTACGATACTACATGTCTTTTTATTTGTTCTTATTTACATGTTTCTGTTGTCAGACAATTGAAAGATTTATTTATTTGGAATCACATATAAGCACTTAATTGAAGGATTGATTTAATGTCAGTCGTCTTAGAAAATTCAAACTATTGTGAGAACATTCTCAAGAACTTTCCCTATTGTCTAAAGTGCAAAAACCACTCGCTGACTTAGGAAGGCCAAACCAGAGAGACTAAGATAACCTCAAATTTAGCCAACTTAGTGTGGACACAGTCTTTAGTCAGGTCATCTGAGCGTTAAATCCCCCTCTCCTCTCCCCTCTCACCTGCCCTGCGAAAGGCGGTCATGGCCTCCATCACTGCGGCCCGCAGGTCGAACGCTCCGGCCTGCGCTCCGTGCCACATCATGGCAAACTCCCCTGACACGTTGTACACTGCCAGGGGGTGAGTGGGGAACTGAAGAGAGACACATGAAAAATAAGGCTGCTCAATTAATCGAAATTTGATCATGATTACGATTTTGGGGCCAAACGATCTCAAAACTAATAAAATCGGGGGGGAAACGATTTTCTTTTAATTTTCTGTTGTGCAACGTTGTATAGAAAAAAGCTGTGTCCCAATTCAGGGATGCAGCCCCTGAATTGGGACACAGCCACAGTCTGCTTATTTCGCGCATGCGTATTTCCGTCCCTCCCCCACAGCATGCACTGCACATGAGTCAGTCACGTTGTTTTCGTTGGAACAGGTAACGCGTAACAGTTACAGGTAATTTCAAATGTTGTGGCAGTGCACTATAATTTGAGAACACAAATAGTTTTCTATGGCTTATCTTTTGTGTGTTATTTAATTGAACTCTTTGTAGAGATTGCAAGAGTGCACTATGACTGTCAATGTAAAACGGAGACTTACAAATGTTTATGGGGAAAGGAAAGTGTAACTGAGGACTTCCTTGCAAAGTCTTTGACAAATGTCCATAAATGCAGCCTGTTTCTGAAGTTTAAAAAAATAATCGTTTGAATAATCGTGATTTCAATTTTGACCCAAATAATCGTGATTATGATTTTTTCTATAATCGAGCAGCCCTAGTGAGAAATATCTATCACAATGTGGACACTTCCTCCAAAAAGGCACCATGATATTTAAAATGACATTTTGTGAAATACGCTTAACTGATTCCGTTACAGACCTTGTCCTTGACCTCTCTCACGATGTCCAGATACGGCAGACCGGGTTTCACCATCAGCATGTCAGCTCCTTCTTTCACGTCTCGCTCCTGCAGCAGAGAACAGGAGTAAGATCTTCCACAGCTGCTTCAACCTAACACCTGTAACCCCAAACGTCACACATCAACTTACCACAGCTCGAAGGGCGAGTCCTCTGGCTCCAGGAGGCAGCTGATAGCAGCGTCTGTCACCAAACGCAGGTTTGGACTGTGCAGCATCTCTGTATCCAAACACAGCAGGGAGCTTCAGTCTATTCGCACTTCAAAGTGCTGTTTCACTGATCTGTTAACACCTGAACCTGCAGCGCTCAAGTCGAGTTCACACTACGCGGTTTAAGCCCTGATTTTCCATTTGCCAACTGTTTTGCGAGATTGACGGCAGAAAATTATCTTGGAGACTAAACATCTGGTTGTATTTATGCCGAATTGACAAGAAGACTGTGGACATATGAGGCACTTCAGCTTGTGTTTCTAGAGTTACATGTTGGTACAGGAATTAGGAATTGTTGGAATGTAATATTTCTTAAAGGGAGTTTGGCACAGGGAGATTATGTGCTTATGTGTTTATTGTGTTTAGTTTGACTCAAACTGCTAATATTAATATTTTTTTAATGTTTTTTCACCACTACAGAAACGGTTGCTAACTGCTACAGTATGATAGGGTTATCTTACATTGACTGCTGTAGTGCGATTTACTCACCTGAAAGGACCGTAATAACATGAGGCAAACTTTGCACTGTAGCTCAGCACCGAAGCCTGGAGAAAGAGAGTAAAGACAAAATGCTATAAAACGACTTTAAAATACATCTTACGTTTACATTCTGTTTTAGGAAATGATGTAATGATTAAAAAGAAAATGAATATGCATATTACTAGCTGGTTTTCAGGTTGTCAGGAAGTATTGAGAAATGGACTGACACATTGCAAGCTTTTGTAAGACCGTGATCACTTCCTTTAAAGTACGCTTCAGTTAGTCTGCAGATGTCTGCACAGTCCTTTACCTTGTTTCCCAAACCATTGGATATCAGGGCTTGTTTTATGGCTCTGACTCTTCCATCCATCATGTCTGACGGAGCGATGATGTGACAACCTGCAGAACACACGCCCAGTAAGTCATTATAGGATGACTTCTTAAAAAACCCATTAGTTTGATTGGTCTTAAATGAGTCAGATTTAAAATATGTGGTCTAGAAATACAAGAAATCAATCTATAAGATTGCAAAATTATACAATTGTAGAAAGTAACCTTCCTCATTGCTCAACAGTTTTATTTTTGTTAATAAATTACAGCTCTGGCTCTGTGACGTTGTCGGTTAAAGAAACAGTGTGTAGGATTTATAGGCATTTAATGGTGTATTTGTTGATTGCAAATCCCTCGCCTCACGCTCCTGTTCCAAGCATGTAGGAGATAACATAACTATGGTGGCCGCAAAAAAACGTGAATGACCCTATCTAAAGCCAATGTTTGGTTTGACCGTTCTGGGCTACTGTAGAAACATGGCGGTTCAACATGGCGGACTCTATGGAAGGGGACCCGCTCCCTCTGTAGATAAAAACAGCTCATTCTAAGGCAACAAAAACACAGTAATGAAAACATACCTAAGAATGCTATTCTCCATTTCTGTCAATATATCCTCCTAAACACACTGGACCTTTAAAACTACTTTCAAATGTGAACACAAATAAACTAATAATACATTCTTCTTCTTAGAATCTACTTATTTACACAAAAAGCTTGCACTGAAAAGCATTTTTTTCCAGTTTCTTAGCCAAAATAACGTAGATGTAGACATATCAGCCTCTCTATGAACCAACTGAAAATAAGTGATAATAAAGGCTCAATAAATAAAGTAAATAAATTAACAAAATTGGTGCAATCCCAAGTTTAATAGATAATTCAAATCAAAAAGAGAGGCTCGCTGAGGAGAAGGAAGTGTGGTGCTTGTTGTTTTCCACAAAGAGGAACAACCTTTAGAAACATGAAACAAGATTTACCAGCTCGAGCGTAGGCCAGCGCCACTTCTGCCAAGCGCAGGCAGCTGGCGTCATTGTTCAGAGTACCGTCATCGTTCAGGATACCTGAGGGAAAAATAACAGAAAAAAAACATCCAAAATCTTAATATGTGCTGCACATTAATTCTGTCCTTTTAGCACTGCTCTGTACAGAAGGTAAATCATCAGAGGAGACACTGACCACAGTGTCCGTGTGATGTGTAGGGACACAGGCAGACGTCACACGCCACCAGCAGCTCCGGGAACAAAGACCTGATCTTCTTCACTGCCAGTACAGCCGGCGTGTCGTCTGTGTCGGCACCTGAGCCTCTGTCATCCTGACGGGAAAAGACAAAGATCACAGTGTGTCCAGTGCACAGAAACAGGTTTACTGCCATGATTCTACCTGCTGCTATAACAACCTTCTTCACACGCTTCTTTATGACCACTGGTCCACATACGTTTGGTAAATTAGAAAGCTGCACATTTGCCCATTTACCAGAGAAAAAAAAGACACATGGTGTCCAACTGCTGCTACATAAATGAATGATAAGAGAAAGCAAGCAAGGCAAAAAAAAAGATTAATTTTTTCCCCCTTCTTTTAGTTTAATATACCTTTTCTATTTTTGCAGGGACACCAAAAATCAGCACACACTTCAAGCCGTTCTCCACAAGCGGCCGCAACATGCCCTCCAGCTTGTTCACTCCGTATCTGTGGATTGGGAATACAAACAACATGAATGAAACATGAGAACACCAAAAGGTCTTTCAGGGAAGACTCAAAATCGCGATGAAAATGATCCTCCTCATCAAGTTTTAATGAAGGGGGAAAAAAAACTAAAAACTCTCAGGAAAATTATATATTAATACATACTGACACAAAATATCACATTTCAAACAGGGAAGTGTGCAATTTAGACACAAAATGGGTTTGCATTTTGGTTTTTTTGTGTGACGAACAAAGATCTAACGGATTCTCTTCTTATCTTGGTCCAGGTCCAGTGTTTGGCTTTGGGTCCACCCTGCCTGACTGCTTTTATCTGAAGACAACACCCTCAGTGAACTCACAGCTGTAGGGTGACACTGTGTGTGCGTCATAAGAGTCTTTGTTTAAATGCACACTTTAATCCCCCTTAGTCAACATAAGTTTTGTAATTTGCTCAGAAAAGCAGTGCTTTACATTACAGTTATGGTATGAAGATGACAGAATGAATTAGTCTTACCTGGCCTGTCCTGGCAGGCTGCCGATGGGCTCCACTGCATCTGCACTGTCGCTGTAGGAGAGAGTGACAAAGATTGAGTCCATTGAAGCGTAACTTCAAAAAATATCACACTATTCTCCACTTCTCTTGGTGCAAACACATTCAAATGTCATTTGACAGTTGTTGAGCCCTGATCTCTGTAACATCAGTCAAGCTCCTGCACACTTCATTTATTTGCCCTTTCGTGTAATTTTGTGGTACATAGAGAAGTTTCATTTACGTGATAAAGATGGGGTAGATGAGATTGTCAGGTCTTAAATCTGTGACGCAGGTCTGCCAGTATCGCAGTGTCGGGTGGAAATAGCCGCTGTGGAGGATCGATTCCGCTGGTGTCTGCATCTTTACCCTGAGACAGAGAATGTGTCAGTACATTAGTGACAGAACACAGAGAACAACACAGGGAACGGGTCAGGTCCTGTTTTGTCAGAGCCAAAATGCCGTTCTCACACTCTTGTGTCTCATATCAGCTCAGTCACCGTTAAAACTGACCAGGCATGCGTGATGCTGCTCCTACAAACAGCAGCTTGGCTCTGCCTCACTGCAGCGTGAGCAGGATGCAGGTTTTAAAACTCCATTCAATAAAAAGCTTTTATGTTAATGGGTAATGCTTCACCATTGTCTCAACATGCATATGAGCACCCATGACATTTTTTCACAGCTGGACAAAGATTATTTCTTGAATTACAAACACAAGGCTGTGCGATCAGTCATTAACTGACTTTGTTTACTCAGTAAATCAGATTGTGATGGCATTTTATGATTTTCCACATTTGTGTTGCCCAAACTAATGATTGCATTTTGGATCACTTTGTTCTGAACATCAGAATCAAATCAAATTTGAATATTTTTATTATTATTAATATATTGATATATAATCAATATAATCATGAACAATATCCAACAGAAATGTTGTCTTTGTGTTATGTACCAGTTGAGAGTTATCTGCACGAGTCATTTGGCAGGTCACAATTACAACATACAGCCACCGATTACACTGAACAGTGAGAGAAAATACAGGACACATAACACTAAGTGATAAACAGACTCACTTATTATCTGCCATGCTAACATGATCTGATCTGATCTTCCCTGCATTAATATAATCTCTATTCATTTACGACCTCAGATGTGAAGAAAAGTACAGTAAAAGTCAAACTGTAACTTTAAGATAACAACCGGTTTCTGTTACATAGAGGTTTAATTGGACATATCTTGAAAACACATTAGTAATAACCGCTCTAACTGTCTTTCAAAAGGCATATGAGTGTTTTTCTTTCGCATTTTCGCCGGCAGCTATTAACCAGAGCAGGCTAAGTTACAAGATGTCGTTTTGTCACCTTGGCTGCTAAAACACCTTCGTAATAACTCTTTAATGAATGTGGCCAGTTCTAAACACAACCCGCAGCAACTAATGTCATAAAACTGAGAGACTGTAAACCAAAAACATTAATAAAAAGTGCATACATATGAAATAAAGCCAGTGTACTTACCTGTAACGATGAGAGTTTCTGACTCCTGCTCTGCACTCACACGCTCAGTCGATGTGCACTGTCTTCTCATTCAGGACACTTTTTTCTTTGATTGTGTAACCGACGTTTCGCGGGCGACGTGACGGTGCACTACCGCCACCTACTGACTGGAGTGAAGTTTACATTAAGTCGGAACTAACGTATATACGGAAACAGCCTAAAATAAAGTATTTTATTATATTGGTTCTATGTTTTACAGAAAAACACACCGTCGACGATTATTTGAGGTAGGACTGTTGGAAAACACGCGGACAACAACACCGGAAAAGATTTTTCAATTTGCATCTTTTCGGCCACCATACAAGCCTGGTTTGCCCTTCTCGCGATACTTCCCAGAAAGCGAGAGAAAAGAGAAATAGCCGAACCGAAGCTACGATGCTAACCGCTCTTTAGCCTTGTGTACTGACAGTTTCGCATCCAGCTAGATGGAGGAGAAGACGGCAGGCTGTTATTAAGGTAAAGTAAAATATAAAATACATTATGTATGTGTCTATACGCTCGTTGTGTTTATTAAATAGACTGTTTCATCCCTGGCTGCCTGTGGTTAGCTTGCATTGTAATACAAGCATCTCGGCTACAGTCTGTATCATCGTTGTAGTTGTTGCTCGACTTGACCTGTAACGTTACTATTATACTGTGTGTCAGTGTGCCACCATGAGCCGATATCTAAGTGAGGCTAATGTTGGACTGACACCGTGATGAAATGATAGAGACAGATAGAATCACTGCCTATCTCCACTAGCTGTTCCCTAGTCTAGTATCATTTGGGCCCTGGCTACACTTAGTTACATATAGGGTGTGGGTGTATGCCTGGTTGTTTTCTTCTTTGGTTCTTTCAGGTGTGACACTTTATATCAACTCTTGTAATGTTATGTTTCCTTTAGCCACTTCCTGCAGTCACCCCCCCCCCCATCATCCTCCTCAGGGTGGAGTTGAAGATGTAGCCAAGAGTGAAGTGGGTCATCTCTTCAGGCAATATCAGTGACTTCTCACTGCCACCCTCACTCTGGAGCACTCTGACCCCTAACCAGGGCTGCCCAGTGCGTGACTCGGCCGTCCTCTGTCAGTCCGTCCCTGGTTGAAGACCCTGCTGTCCTCAGCTATGCTGTTCTCCCTGAGGGAACTGGTCCAGTGGCTGGGCTTTGCCACCTTTGAACTCTTCCTCCACCTGCTGGCTTTGCTGGTCTTCAGCATGCTGGTTGCTCTGCGAGCCGACATGTTCACCCCCACCCTGAGCTGGTGGCTAGTGTTCGTCCCACTGTTTGCTGCCGACGGCCTCAGCACCTACTTCACTGCCATCGTGTCCATCCGTCTTTACCAAGAGAACGAGAAGCGTCTTGCGGTGCTGCGACTCCTCTGGGTGCTGACGGTGCTCAGCCTGAAGCTGGTGTGCGAGGTTCTGCTGTGCCAGAAGCTGGCGGAGCAGGAGCAAGCCAGAGACCTGTGGTTCGGCCTCATTGTCTCACCGCTGTTCATCCTGCTGCAGCTGCTGATGATACGAGCATGCCGTGTCAACTGAGGAGAGGCAGCCGGTGGTTGTGCTATCACGTTGCCGACAACGCAGGAACAGAGAGCAATCTTCATCTGCCATTAGAGATTTAAAGCATAACGGTGGTGTCCTTTTTCTTTTGGCTCGTTGCCACCTTTTTTTGTACAAAATCAAAAAAGCAATTGAGAGATTTACATGCACATGTTCCAGGTCTCACCAGAATCCAGTTTTTTATCATTTGTGTTCCTAATAGCTTCAAAATGAACATTGCCCGCTTAAGTTGTAATGCAGTATTCGAGAAACTGAGGCAGACAGTCTATTCTGTGTATTGCTAAATTATAAAATATCACTGGATAGCCAAAAGTATGTGGAGACCTCTGTCTATTTGACCCCTTAGTTCCAATGGAGGTAAATCTTAGTGATACTTTAGACAACAGTTTGGGGAAGGTCTTGTTTCAACATGACAATGCCTTCCTGAACAAAGCCAGGTCCATTGGTGTGGAAGAACAAGACCTGCACAGAGCCTTCACCTCGCTCAGCCCCATGCAACACCTTTTGGGATGAACTAAAACACTGACTGTGAGCCAGGTCTGATCAGCATCAGTGTTTGACCTCACCAATGCTCTTGTGGCTGAATGGGAGCAAATCCCTGCAGTCAGGTTCTAAAGAGTGGACGCTGTTACAGCAGCATGGTTTGGGAATTAGAACAATCATACAAGAGAATAATAGGTAGACTACATACTTAATGGCACCTGTTGCTACAGTGATCCTTTAGTTAGATCTGAGGACTGAATGGAAGTAGATTGTAACTAGATAATAAATACCAATGAAGTCCTAATATTCCTTTTCTGAGCCCCCTTTTCATCAGGATGGTTTATGGTTGTACATTTTTGATACTTTTAGGAATACAAAGAGTCAGAGCAGTAAATGTGTGCTTTCGACATGGTGTGCCTTTTTACATTGTGCAATCAGTGGTAGACAATGAGCCACGAGGAAAATTTATACCAGAGTTATGTTTTAATGCACATGTGCACACACAACACGTGTAAATTTAATAAACGGGTGAAACCAAGAGGCTGTAATGCCCTAAGCACCTTTTTTGTGCAACTGTCATGGGTAACGGCGCTTAAGGAGTTGCTTTTCCCCCCAGAGGAAGACATTGCTTGCCAGCACAATTTGGTTAGGTTTATTATCTTCTGTCTCACTTTGTTGCCTGTTGCTGGGAGTGTTGCTCACACAGTTCCCCCTCCCCCACAAGCTGCCTGGCTTGTCAATCCATCAGTGAGAGAACAATCTGAGCAGCAAGAAGCTGGTTCTAAAACTTGCAGTCAGCTCACAGTCTCACCATAATGCAGAGGAACTGAATGTGATCTGTACAAGCAGTCAGTTGTGTGCACACGTCTTCCCTGAACATTGCTGTTTATTTGTACAATATGTAATGTATTTGGTATGTGTTCGATCCTACCTTGTGTATGTACTGCATGTATTTAAGGCCTCATTTTAAGGTAATTCCCGATGTGAAATTCTGTGTATTATGTATATGTTGAAATGCACCAAATTTTATTTATGTTCTTATGTTTTTGTTATGGCACCCTTATTGTCGTGTATATACATGTAAATAAACCATCAACATTTAACCAAAGGCGTCGAATGAATATTTGAGTGGTAGTGGGTTTAAGTAGAGATATCTGCTGTTATTGGGTCTGGCTGTCCCTGGCCACAAGGAGGCACTACTGGCCTCTCATATGGGCGTGGTATAGAACAACATTAAGGACCATGCCTTTATTTATGTTTACGTTTTAGCCCATAAAGAATCCCCTACATCATTTCCAAATAATACATTTTTTATTAATTAATTAATTCTATTTTCTGCTCCTGTTCTACAGTAAATGCAGCACTGTATATCCTATACTTTTGTTTGGCTTCTGTCAGACAGCCAGCATGTAGACAGGATGAAGTCAGTGTTTTTAAAGGTTTTGTCCACGCAATGTTATGAATTAAATCAGTCATATTTTAAAGTATTAGCCCCAACGAAAAATCCGAATCTGCCAAATAAAAAGTAGTGCATGTGAGTGATGAATGAAACCTAATTTTCATCATGTCACCGCTCAAATTCCCAGGAATAGCAGCTACACCAGTTTAATTTCTCTCAGGCCAACAAGGAATATTTTTCTACCATTTCTTTAATGCATTTGATCATTTTCCTCCTTTCTGCTCTTTAGCCTCGCGGTTCTTAATTGTGGTTCGGTGATAAATGTTTAATGAGCTACAGTAATCTGTTGTAGTACCCAAGAATAGCCCTCTTAGTGCTGATTCATGTTCAGCGGGTTACTTCTCAGCCCATGTGTTTACTGCAGGCGGATTATCGACAGGTGGCATCACCGGCAAATGCTGAATGAACAGCCTCCACCCGCCCCTGGATGTTACCTACTTATCACACCCGAACAACAACACCCCAAGGCTACAGGATCCCTGCACTGTAACACTGGTTACATTTACTGGGATACAGGTTTGGAAAGGAAAACTATAGCCTGCTGAAATGTCACAAAAGCGATGAATTTGGGACATTATTGGGAATCCATAGGTCGTAAAGTAAAGAAATAAAAAAGAAGTCACTATTCAGTAGGTTACATTGATTCAACAGAGATAAATTAAGTTTTACTGGGTTTTAGTGATAATATTTAATATGTATAATGTGATAGATGTGTTTGTTCCAAGTCTCACGGTATGCTTATGGTTGTAGTTAAATAAATGAACACCTCTTATAAACATTACATGAAGCATTATGAGTACAACCATTCTATATTTATAAATCATTCATTGATAGCGTTAAATATAGTAAATACAAAAGAGGGAGGGGCGGGTGGAACCTGAACGCAACACTTTTGACTGACAGGCCTTCCTTGCCCAGTCAACAATAGAAACGGGAGGGTTTGCGTCAACGTGCGGCGTTCTACAGAAGGGCTGGGGGCGTGTCCGAACGCCTCAACAACCAATCAAGAGGCGGATGGGACTGCCGAAGCCGCTCGTGGTGCTGCGGAGGGGCGGGGTCGCGTTCACGGGCTGTGTGGAGAGACAGAGCCAGAGAGAGAAAGCAGAGGGAGAGGAGAGAGAAAAAAGAGACGGTGGGGATGTGTGTGAGTGTGCGGTGATCGGTGCTGCAGGTACAGTCGGAGCCGGATACAGGTTTTATAGCCGCACCGGACCGCGGCAGAACCGCCTCGGAGCCTGCCTCTCTCCCCTCTTCATCCCCTCCGAACAACCGTCCCTAATGTCTGGCGGAGGAGAGGTGCACGTCCTCCGCCAAGAGGCCGGACAAGAGAGCCCGAGGATGCCGGCCTGGAAGCGAGAGATACTGGAGAGGAGGAAAGCGAAGGGCGGCGGGTCTGGAGGAGCCGGTGCCGCGGAGACAAGCCCCGGCGGTGCGGGCCCGCAGCGGGTTAACGGCGAGCTGCCGGGAAATGTGAACGGCAGCAGCAGCGGACCCAAGACTGACAGCGGACCGAGCGGCGGGTCCGGGCGGAACTACACCATCACCCCAGCCAGCCAACACTTCGGGAACAACAAAGAGCCACGGCCGACGGCCGCGGAGAGGACGGTGTCGAGGGAGGACGACAGACAAGAGAGCCTGGTGCTACAGGAAAGCCTGGGCCCGCTGGAGGAGAACCCATTCATCAAGCTGGAGAAGGAGCGGAGGAGGCGACAGGACCGAGAAAACACCGCTCGTCCGGTGCAGCACATCCTGGAGCTGTACGGCAGCGTACCCGGTATTCGGACTATCCGCGCAGATAACATTATCATCATTGAGTCCGATCCGGATTACTTTCCGGAAGCTGGAGGGCTAAAACCCGGGTCCAAATGGCAGCAAAACGGTGTCAATAGTTATAGCTCTCTGAACGACCTCCTGGACCGGAGAGGGAGTGCTGTTACCGAGATAAGAGCCAAGGAAGTGGTGATTTATGACACAACGTTAAGCAAGAGTGAGGAGAACTTGAGCACCCTGGGCCGCCCTGATCATGAGGTCTCATATGAGACAGGTGAGGGTCAGGGCAGGGTTAGCCGGATGCTGCAGAAGTTTGACAGCAATTACGGGAAGCTGCAGAAGAAGTCCCACAGCACAGAGAACCTGCTGGACCTGGACTGTAGTGCCAGCAGCAGGCCAAGACTCTGGCCCAAGCCACAGCCAGATCTGGTGCCAAAACCCAGGCCAGGCCTGTCGGTCAGCAGCCCAGGCAGCAGCCAGCCATCCTCGCCTGTCTTCCAGGGCCCCTGGTCTTCCAAACCAAAGCCACAGCCCGCTGTCTCTGAGCTGGGCAGCCCCCAACGCTCCGCAGAGCCCCCTCAATCTGTGTCTTCCTTCCGTCAGCGGTTTGAGGACAGCGGAGGCCGTGGCTCCCCCAGAGATGAGCCAGAGAAGGGGCAAACCAAGCCCACCAGAGAGAAAGACTGGGAGGGTGCAGAGGTGCCACCCAAATCCAAGGTGCCATGCTCTCCGGAGACCCTTCGTGCCCGTGCCGAGTCCCCCTCAAGCCCCATCTCATCCAAGGTGTCACGCTCCTCGCCTGACTTCGAGATCCGTCCCTCCCCAAAGCCAGACCTCACCCGAATTCCTGATGAGGACACCCAGGCACGGGCCCTCGCAAACCTGCGCCTGCAGTCCCGAAACTCCTTCACAGTGATCCCCAAGCGCCGTCCTCCTGCCTCATCTGCAACAGGCAGCCCGACACCCTCCAGCCCTGTCAGGTCTTCCCCCTCCCACAGAGTGGCAGAGGTGCCCACGCAAGGAGTGCCAACCTCCCACACCCCTGTGCCCACTGTGACACCCTCAAAGAGGAGTAAGGAGACAGTGCAGGAGGAGAAGGAAGTCGAGAGGCAGGCGAGGCCATCCAAGCCTGAACCATCTCCTCCTGTTGCCACAAGTCCAACACCTCCTCCGCCCTCAGAACCTCCTTCTCCATCCCGAGCTCCCTCCTCTCCACCTGCCCTGTCTTCACCCCCCTCTTCTCCGGCTGTCCCATCTTCTCCTTCCTTCTCTCCGGTTCCCTCAGACTCTCCTGTCCCTTCCACCCCTTCCCCGGCTCCTCAACAACCTCCCGTGGAGCACCTCCCAGTAACAAACATAGACGACATTGAAGTGGAACCCCCGCAGCGTGTCCCTGCTCCCAGCCCCATGGTGCAGAGGAGAAAGGGGAACACCTTCACTGTGGTGCCTAAGCGTAAGCCCGAGGCCCAGCCGAGCTCACCTGAGCCCCAGCAGGAAGCCTCAAGTGAGGCTCCACCGGGGTCCACTCCCCCACAGGCCCCGTACGCTCAGCTGGGCTCCCTGCTGAAGAAACGCTACCCCGCTGTGGAGGAGATCGAGGTCATCGGTGGGTACCTTTCCCTCGCCAAGTCCTGCCTCTCCAAGACGGGCTCCACGGGCAAGAAGGTGAGAGCACAGTCTGAAACTTTTGTGGCTTTGTTGACAGGTTTTACATTTGTACTGTGAGCATGTAGGGGAGACACACAGAGCAGTGCTGAAAGATTAGTTGATCAATTGATTAGTCAAACAATTTTGATTATCAGCTAATAATTTAAGTCATTTAACAAGTAATAATGTCGATAAAGTGTGAGGATTGCTGCTTTTATATCACTTTTAACTGAATATCTTTAGGTTTTAGACACAAAACAAGCCATGTGAAGACACCACCTCAGTTACGTTGTGATGGGTGTTTTTAATACTTTCTGACATTTGTAAGGCTGACCAATAAATCCAACACACACAAGACAGATTTAAAATGAAAATAATCATTATTTGTAGCGCTAATTGCTAGATTATATTGCTTAAAAGCAAAATAAACACTTCAACACTGCAGCACACAGTAAATAGGAATATTACTGTGTGCTTCCAATCGTATGCATAATGTGCCAAATCTTCCCAGAGGGATCATTAAAGTTTCCTCTGATCTAAATTTAGTAGTCACGCGTCACACAGGAAAGGCTCTGTTTTTGTTTCCTTTTCATCTCTGTGCATCTGTCACTTCTTTGACTGAGCCACCGCACTCCGGTCACCTGTGCTTTACACGCATCCGAGCAGCATTTTTCCATCTCATGATTAATCCTCACAGTTATTCTCATGTGTTGTGGTGCGAGGGAGCTCCTCTAAATCTCCACATCCCATCACTTGACCCGCTCTCAGGCCTGATGGATTAAAAGCGTGTGTTCACACAGCCACTTGGAACAACACGCAGGGCTTTTTCCTGTGGATTGCTGTTCCACAAAGGCATGTTATTTGTCGCAGAGCGCATTATTGGGTTAGGTGGCCCTCCAAGCCTATTGACTGAGCAATCTCATCAAGGCTGTATTCAGTTTTCAGGATTGGGCTCAGGGATTCGGGCCGGCTCTGTCCTGTCACAAATGTATTGGTTATTTTACAGTTGATGCAGTTCCAATCTGCATATCCCCAGGCCTGGTCCTGAATCCTAATTAAATGATAGCAAAGTTTGTGTTTTGGCCATCACAGTTATCTTCCAATCTTAATCAGATATCTGGTGCATGCTTGGCCAAGGTCTTGCTGCAAATTGCTCCTGTTTCATCTGTATTAGGGATTAATTAAATATCAGAGAATGCCTCTAATTAATTCTACAAGTTGCTGCAGGCTGCTTTCAGATTCTGCTCTGGATCAGCCCAAGCGCCGAGCATAATGTTCAGCATGTTTACCAGTATGTTGCTCTCAGCAGCTAAAGATCTTTTTTTTTCTTGAATCCTTACCTAACACAACACATTATTAGGAGCGTGGCGGTGGTTCAGATGCTCAGGGTGTGTGTGAGCACAGCATCCTGGGTTTGCCACCCCTCACCCTTCCTCTCAGTCTGCTGTACTCTGTCTGCCAAAGCAGAAAAAGCTTTTGCACACAGTTTCAGGATTCATTCAGTTGCATCACAGCGCTACCCTTTGTGATCTACGAAGCCACACATCGCCCCTAATGCTGAATATTTTGAGCCTTTTGGCAGCTTTTCAATCTAGGCCGGTGTCTCAGCCTCTCAGACGCTGGCCTGCAGTCCTGTTTCCTTGACCCGGTCTGCTGTAATCCTCTGCTCTCTAAGTAAATCCAACTACCTCCTACAATCAGGGCAAGAAGCTCAGGCTACTCATGATTTTATCAAGTGGAAACAGCAGCGAACGCACAGATTCTGCAGTCACTTTATTGGAACTATATCACATCTGTAGTGTGCAGGGCTGGGTATTCAATGTAATATTTCTCAGTGGATTGGTCAGCCAGTTTTAGACTGCTTTGTTTAGGCAAAAGTTTCATATTTAGACTACATTTGACTTTGGCTTCTCTTGTAAAACGAATGAATCATCATCAGTATCAAAACATGTCAAACAAATCCGATGTCATTTTATTGCTGCACTATTACTTTAAAATAAATGGGGATTTGTTGTGCAGCGTTTTCTCCACATTTCCTTGTAATTCAGCGTCGTATTTTTGGTATCGACGGTAACTCTGGGATCTTGACTTTAGAATTTAAAATAAAGTTTTGTGGTTTTGAGTGATGCTAGCTTTCAGATCATGACTTTATAATGACGGATATTTAGGCCGCTGACTTGTGTGCGTATGTGTAACCCATGCAGCCTGGTTGTGGTAAATGTGTTTTTATTGCGTGCACATATGCATGTGGACTATCAGTGACCGTGACCATGAGACATGAACACATCCTGTTCTTTTGTCTTTGTCGCTCACAAACCAAACACTTTCTCCTTTTGTTGTCTGTCTGCTCTTCTTCGTCATCATCAAGGCCCAGATTTTTCTTTTTTCTTTTTCTTTTCTTTTCTGGGCAGGGCTGCGCAAGCAATTACAAAAGCATCGAGGCTCGGCCTGGCCTGTATAATTTGTGTGGAATTTTTGTTCAGTGCCGCTTCTGTGTGAGAGCAGCCTCCGAGAATGGCCTCAGCGCTCTGGTCTTGGATGGGGTTTCTTTTTTCCAACAAACCCAAAGCGTTTTTTTTTTTTTTTTTTTTGGTTTTTTTTTTACGAGGAACTTGGCTGAAAAAGATTGTTCCAAATGCACGTCAGGACTTGAGAACTTGACCAAAGCAGATCCTCAACTCTTCCTCTAGATTTTCCAAAAATACATCACTGTATCCGCACTCTCTTGCTGCATGTTCTGATTTTTGAACTCTCTCAAGACTCGCATGAGTGCTGAATGTTGGACCACATCCAGCACAATCTCTCCTATACTCTCGTCTTTATCGCTCCACAAGCTTCTCCCCCCTCTACCCACAGTGCACTGCTTTATTCCTGTGCGGTGGTAGTTAATAAGGCCTGTCCTCTAGCTCCCAGCTTCCTGTGATCTCCTCCTCTCTATTGGGGAAGGAATTGTGGAAGAGCTATGTAGGTCAAGTGCAGCTTCTTGTACCGCATCACTCCTTCATTTGCATAAAATCGACTTGGGCTTTCTAGTGAAATACACACGCCAGGATCGACTCAGTTTTCATCTGTAGTGTGATTGGACTGGGCTCTCTTGACTTAACCCATGCAGAATTGACAGATTGTTTTATTTCCTCGTGGTAGACGCCGCCGCTCTTTGTCGAGGAGATACAGCTGGCAGCAAGACACTGGAGGGGGTGGAGTGGTTTGTTTTTGAAGTCTCTGCTCCCTATGACCAGTTATTATGGAAAAAGGGATACGGACCCATGTGTTTGTCAACACAACATCCAGAGAGAGAGAGAGAGGAAGAGATTTTATGCGCTTACCCGCTTTTTTCCAGTGTTTGTGTATTTGCACAGTGGAACCGCTCGGATGGCTAATTTTTAAACTGCTGCAGCGTATTTATGTGCAACTATGATTAGGTTTGGTGAAGAGGATCATGTGTTTGTTACTAAAAGTGTTAATTATTCAGATGTGTGACTGTTAGTTTCATGGGACTGGGGATTCAATCTGTTGAGTTCATATTAACCTTAAATCAGCATAAGTGAACTAATGGTGCTTTCACACCCTAACCACTGACCAAATGAGCTGGTTCTGTTCATTTAGGCTGCTGTGAAAGCTGTCAATCAAACTCTGGCACAGAGCTGAACCAACCTGAAAAAGGGGGTCTCCTGTGCTCATAAATCAGTCACTGCATCAGTTCAAAAGCTAGACCACTATGCAATCCATCTGCTGATTGTGAGAACTGACAAGGATGTTTTGTGATTTCAACACACATGTAGGATTATTCATTAGTGTGATCCTGATCTTTAGTATTTATTGCCCCCAGAACCCCTAACGTTCCTGCTTCAGGGTTTCCCACTGACACATTTTAACACCAATGTTGAAACTGATAGTGCTGGAAAATTAGTTAGCAGCAAAAATCAAAATGCATAACTAAAAGTAACAGATCAATGGTTGACACGACCAGCTTCCGCAATTCTCAAGTGGTTGTTATGCAAATTCAAACTTGTGAGACCCACAACTATTGGGTAACTATCGTATGGATTCACATGTGCAGCTACAGATCTACCACAGCCACTGTTTTCTCACTGTGAAATCCTATTCCATGAAGGCCATTACGTCTATGAATGGGTACTTGAACCTATCTGATAGGGCTGTGAGGAGACAAATAGTTGGCAACCACTGTCCTGAGTGAGCGCGGTCTGTATACACATTGTTGCACAGACCATTTGGCAACCATGGTAACGCATCAGCACGTGGGTGCAGCTTTTTTCCTGTTACATCAGAGAGTGACTAGTCTAGGTGACTAATAATGCTCATAATAACTTACATGATTTAGTTACCTGACAACAGACCTTTTTTACAGCAGCCTTTTTGACATGAAATGGTAGGGTAATACTAGTTAAGGCTCTGTTCCATTTAGTGTAGCAGGGCCTTTCCAGTGAGCCAACATGCACAAAGCAGCACCCAGACTCTGTTTGATCTGAATGGAACCTTAATTAGTATCATTGGTAACGCCTGTGTTTACCCTACTATTTCATGTCCAAAAGGCTGCTGTGAAAAAGGTGTAATCATGTTTACTGCTTGCAGTTTGTTTGTAATAAGTCAGTGTGAACAAGAAACAAACCAGGACCAACGAGCAACAATAGAACTTTTTCACAGCAGCCATTTTGGTTTGAAATAGGGTAAACACAGGTGTTCTCAGTGATACTAATTAAGGTGTATTGACATTTTTGTTCCTTCCTTGTGGACTAAATGAACAGAACAACGGGTGTTAAAGCAACCTAAATTTAGAATATGCTGATGTGCAAGTCAACAAGAAAGTTGCGAGCTAGCTGCTCCGCCATGAATAAAACCTGCGGTGTACACCACAAGTCATATCAAAGTCATGTTGTTGCAGCGTTGAGTACCTTCCGCCAGCACTGTGCATTATCTGCATCTGCGCTTAGAGAACACAGTTTCTTTTCTTGTGGTTAAATGTCATGCATACGGCAGGTTAAAAATACCCCAAAACTAAATGGTTAAAAGCTCTCAGTAACACAGGAAGGCCAACGAAAGGGCACACTCCTACATTTACATTGTGCGCCTGGGCTACAGGTGTGAAAGTCCATTGTGTTTAATTATTTACCACCCAGCAGACATTCCCCATCTCGCCTCCCTTACACTTCCTACCATCCCACCCCCTTGCTTAAAAAAAAGAGTTTTGTTTTGTTTTTCTTTGGCTGGCCACCCGCTATCCTGAGTGCTTTTTTTTTTCTTTATTGAGTCTGAGGTGAGGCGACAGGAGAAAGGCTGGAGATTAGGAGTGTGTTAAAGTTGAGTTGTATCTACCAAATGCTCTCTCTTTAGAAACCAAGAGGAATAGCCTGTGTCAGTAACGTTTTGATTCTGCTCCCAGTCTATAATGTTTATTGCAATAATGGTTCTTTTCCCAAAGAAAATAGAGTATTGCTCCCCTGCAGACCAAAACAAAATCTGTTTTTAAGATCTGTGGTGCCTTCTACTTCACATCCCCAAAGTTCATGGCAGTGTCATGTTAACTTTGATCTGGGCAACACCCTCCAATCAAGACATAAAACACAGAAACCAGCTCTCCTGATGATGTGGAGAGCTCAGGATTCTGATGATAACTGAGGAGGATGTGTTCAAGCTAAAAATAAGGCACTAAATTGCTCTTTATCATTATTACTATACCTGGAAGAGTTTTATGATATCTTTAATTGGACATATTACTTCCTTTAAGCTGCTAAAAGCCTAACTATTATCACCAGCTATTCACTAACTTTGTCTGTTGGACATTTGGTGCTGCGCATGTTTACAGTGAGTTTATCAGAGCCTTTAAAAAAAACCAAAGCTGATTCAACCAAAACAGTAAAGTTGTGGCCGTAAGTAACCTCTTACATTACACATAGTCAGTACATCCTAGTATAGGAAAAATAACAATTAATGCAGCTTTAAATTCAGTTTTTGTAGTCTTAAAATGTTGCAATTTCTACACACACCATTACACTATTAATACAGGTTATGGAGCTTCTTCTTTCTGTTTTATTTGCCCAGATTTTGGGGATTTTAGATTATAAAAGGTTTTCTAAACGCTGGAGGGCCGTTTGCTCTGCGTTCAGCGATCCACCAGCTAAGCGTTGGCTTTAGAGGCCTGGATCTAACTTTCTGTTTCTCTTATCTCTCTTCCTGTGCATCACTCAGTGCTCTGTTCTTGCCTATGAACTATCTAATTGCTGCATAAAAGCTTTTTGTTGTCAGGTCAGACCATCAGTCAGGTATATAACTGTTGTCTGGTGAGAAAGAGAAACTTCCCAGAGATGAGCAGGAGTCTTCACTAGATTTGGCGTTTAGATGAAGGTGTCCTTGACAGCAACTTACAAAAATAATCAAAATGACTTTGTCTCTCGCTGACTGTCACATGAGAGAGGTGCTAGTTCTCTTTTTATTACCGATATCACAGGTGGTGCAAATAGGGTTTCCTCTTCACAAGCGTGTCATTTCTCCCGAGGCCTCTGTGGCTGCAGGATGTGGACACACACACACACTGTCTCACACACGCAGAAGCACAACCATGCCTAATTTCTGCATAAAACCCACATACACACTGTCAGGTTTCACACACGGCCCTCAGGCACATGTGCAACCCTACAAAGTCAGTGTAATTAGAATTCAGCCAGCAAAGCCCCACTATCATAGTCATGTTTAATTCAGTGTGTGTGTGTGTGTGTGTGTGTGTGTTTGTGTGTGTGTGTCTTTAGAGTGCATGAGTAAGAAGATGAAGAGACTAAAAGCAGAGGACGTTAACAGCCGGGGCTTTTTGAAAGTTTATAAAAGGAAACAGAGTGGGTGATGGAAAGAGGCAGGTTGAAGCCACTGACTACTAATACCTGTAGTGGTTATTTCCACCATCTGCTATGACGTGCATCTTTCAATTTGTTTGGTTGTGTTGGTAATTGGAAGTTCAAATCTTTATAAAACCCAGCCAGCTGCCTTGGTGTCTGAAGAATGCTTCCAGTTCCCTATCCTTGATTACAAAAGCAAAAAGCTGGTGGGAATCTGGGTCTGTACAGTATATGGTGCTATTTGTGTGTAATGTAAATTTTATTCAAATGCTCTCCTCATGGGAACACATAATGACAACAGTAACCTTACTGTTGTCATTATGTGAATCATTGACTCCTTTTAATAATTTGTTTTTCCCTTTCACATGATCTAAAGCTGTCCGTCTTCCTGCCATGTTTCTTTCTCTCTCTGACTGCCCGTCTCCACCTCCGCTCTCCCGTTTCCCTCTGTCACATATCCATGGCGCCTGTCGCCGGGGCAACACGGGCTACGGCCATTCTATCCTGTCATTAGGATTCCAGGATAAGGACACCCACTCTCTCTGTCTCTCACTCACACACACACACACACACGTTGTTACATCAGTGTGGATGATGAAGTTGGCGGATTGTTAAGAGGAGCGTTTTGACCCATGTAAAATGTAAACATGGTCTAATAAAGATGTTTAAATGGGTTTCCTAGGGAGCATGTTCTGTAATCAGCAAACCTAAAATCAGTGTTTCTGTGGGTGGAGACCGAAGCAGCTCAGCTCTCTGATGTTTAAGAGAGGGCTGGTGTGTTTTCATAAGGCCCAGTGTGAAGCCAAGGTCGGTTATTTCAGTACAGGGTTGAAAAAGTCTCCAAACATGTTTTATTTATTCATATTTTACCTTGTCAGGGATCATCTCTTTTACTGTACTATTGTGCAATATATGACCCGTCTTTGATATAACCTGATGGATACTAGATGTTTAAGATTGATATCAATATTTGAGACTAACTGGGTCCCAATTAGAGGCAGGTCTCCTTTACTAGCCTGGTGTGGCTTTGTGTTTTGACAAATACAGGCAGGCATTCGATTGAAGCAATATTCATACTGATATAAATAAACAGTTTGATAGTATGTCACATCTTTGCTGAGCAAGAGTTTTGTGAAAAAGGAATTAAAGGCCTGTCCCATATAGTGGCCTGTTCCAAATAAAGGCAGGTTGAGTTCAGTAATTGAAGCAGATAGAAGCCTGGGCTAATTATAGTTTTCCGGTGTATCTCAACTTTGTTTTGTATAAACACATCATAAAGCTAAGAGTCTACAGCCTTGCCTGTGGTTCTATGGGACTATACTTTGGCACAGACAGTGGTGCCTAAGCTAAATGCTAACACTAGCATGGCAGCATACTCACAATGCCAACATGCTGATATGTTTACCATGTTCACAATCTTAGTTTAGCATGCTAGCATGCTAACATCAGACATATCTTTCAGAACCTAGCTAGGTTTCCCTCTGCTACCTGTCTGTGTGCTAAGCTAGGCTAAAGACACCCAGGGACTCAGAAATGCACAGAAATAAAGCTTACATTGTTCTTATAACCGCAAACATGTATTTCCCCAAATTTCAGAGCATAACTTTGATTTAGAAAACTTTGATTTAGGTTTGTCATTTAACAATTGTTAACAAGAATGCTATCTTTAGCTTTAATTTCGTTAGCTGCAGCTATGTTAAGCAGAATGCAAGTATCGCAACTCCAACTACCGGTCAATGACTGATCAGGTTGTACAGTTTATTCCTTACTTATCACTGTTTACACAATTTATACTGAACTCCTACAAAATATGTTGTTTATGTGACATCGTTCAAAGTGAAAAGAGTAGTAGTCCGCACATTGAATATTACAAAAAAGATCTTTATTGTTCTTCATCATGCTGCTTTTGTCCTGGAAGTGCACGCTATCCTCCTTATTTACTATGTGACATCTTTATCACGTTGCCGCCTTGAAACTGTGTCAATCACTGACTCATCTGTGTCCTAAAGATCACTCAAACAAAAGCCTCCAACATACATGTTCCTCAGAGAATACCCTCAATCCTGATCCACTGTGCAGTATCCTGTCCTGTCCTTTGTCCTAATTGTGGCTTTCCAGGCACGCCCGACCATCTACACTCTCAGCCGACAGTCCAGCACTGAGCTTTTATGTATTAAATGCCCTAAACACTCCCACAGTGAGGTTTCGATCTCCACCCTGCTGGTATCACCTTACGTACACAGTGTGTGCAGTCATATTACACTGTATCAACTCATTCTTATCAGCAAAAATGTTCTTGGATCGGACAAATATTGTTAAAATGGCTCTGCTGGTCTGAGGCAGATCTATCTGTGGGCTCATTGATACAAACAAGTTTGGGGAAAAATGTCTGTTCTCCCATCCATTTCTTATCAGTCAGATAATCTCATCGTGATAGCACAGGGAGACTTAAACAAACACACACTCATGCTTACACGCGGCTACAAAGGGCATACTATTGCAGCAGTGACTCACACAGTCTTGAGACTTGGTAGTGTAAACACAGATATTCACATCTTGCACTGCTTGCTGCCCACGCCACCAGCCCGAGCTGTGAGCAGCAACCACCTACACGTGTGAACGAGTTTCCACAGTTATATCAGTGTAGTGACACTTGACCACGGATGGTTGTAGCACTTGAAGCATTTCCACACAAACTCTGAACTGATTGAACGTCACGTGTGATGGGAAATCTGGCAACACCTACACGAGAGAGCGTGTACATTTCTACTCCATCTACTGCATGGATTACAGCCATTGGGCTTTTCAGTAGGTGTGCTGTGGTGTTGGCTCCGGCGTGCACTGACCTTTTACTGAAATATTTTGGGTCACTGATAGCCTGAAGGTCTGATATTTTGGTTGGAGCTCGACTAAAAGATTCTTTATCCAACAAGTTATTTAGTTTGCCATCTCTGTTGAAAACTTATCAAAGGCAATTTGCTGCTAAGGTGTGTGTTATTGGCAGCTGGGTGAGTTTGTCATGCAGCAGTTTACTCATAATTACTGTAAAGAATGTGCTTACAGGTATGATCACAATGCTGCACCAACATACTGCGAGCTAATGATTAAAAACAACAGTCTTCTGAATTGTTTAGTGATGTGTGCTTGTAGTACTGAAATAAATCATTACAGTAAGTAACAGAAAGCACATTTAATGGTGCTATACGTTATTGTTGCTGTTGTACAAGCATCTTCAGAGTTTCCTGGAGCATAAATTCAGCTCAGAAATATCATCATCTATCACTGAGGCATATTTGGGGTGATGTGTTATTGTGTTTGGGGACTTCACTGAGGTGAACCTGTTTTTTCCTCATACACACTGCGGCCTCTCTCCTCCTGGTCCATAGTTAAAGGGTCAAAAAGAGGCAGAGAAAATGCAGATATCCATGCAGATAGTTTCAGTTTTATTTGATCAGATTTTTAGGTTTTTGTTTCCAAGCCTCCACCCCAATACAGTGGAATTGGAAAAGTTTGTGGTGCTCACAATCAAGGGCCTAATTTCCACTGGGGATGGAAATTACAGTCCTATTTTTCTTGGCCATTCAATCATTGCTTGAATGTTGTTGTTTTTTTATTATTATATTTATTTATTTCATTGTATTTATTTAGGGCCCGTGCACAGCTTCTTAGCTGTATAAGAGTTAGCTATTCCCAATTTATTTACTTGTAATTGTAATTTGTAGTTGCTGGGCAGGAGTCAGAGAATAACATCAGTTGTGTGATGCGTACATGATTGGGTTGTCTTTAGCTATGATTTAATTTTGATTTCATCATGATTATAAAATTTTAAATAAATCTCCAGCACTCTCAGACAGTTTACCTCTATTGGTCATCTTATTAGTTGTCCTACCTTTATCTGAGCGCGGTGATATGAACCCTCTTATGGAGGAGCCAGATCATGGTTGTTGGGGCTGTGTGCAGCCTGCACAGAATGCCTGCAGACATTACTCTGGGCTGCCCACTATGTTATGAAATAAGTTAATCTGTGTTTTGTATTTACAGTTAATATTGTCCTAAAATGTGCTAGAATCTGTCAAAAAAAAGTTAAGCAGAAAGCAAATACATTATTATCTATAATAAAGTATGAGGGATCATTTTACCACATAAATTGTATTTATTGTATTGGGGTGAAGACATAAATCTCAATGTGTCAGTACCTGGCCACATGTTACGGCTACTGGTAGATATAATGTATTGATATACCGATATACTGTGTTGGTTCGTTGGTAGTAAGATGGACTCCTCCAGCTCTACTACCTTTACATCAACAACCACATTAGAAAAGTCTTGGACTTCATTAAATAATCCTTTGTTAGCTCTGTGTGATTGTCATTACAGCTTTAAGCAGAGTAGCAGTGTTAAATATCTCCTTGCCTGAAATACCTGTCAGAAAGTATTTCCAACATCTCTTTCCCCCTGCTTGTCGTGTTTATGCTAAACTAGAATAGAAACATCTTTTTTTATTTTATTTGAATATTACAGAGATAAGGCTGATCCACATTTTCTCTCTGTACGAAATCAAACAGTTATATATATATAACTCAAAATGTCAGAATGGTCAGCTTATTTTACTAGTTTGGAGGAAAAGCTTCTGTTCATCTCTTAAATGTAAGACACAATAGAAATGGATAAAAGAAAGGGCAGACTTTTGAAATGTGACGTGAATATCTCCTCCACCTGATCACTATTGACACACACCCCCTGCTTTGTTTCCCTAAATGAGATCATGTACTTCACACTAATTATCCTAATTTACCAGCACCGTGGAGAGGTGCACCACATGCTTTGTTTGAGTACATGTAGGCTTTATTATCCCTCTCTTTAAGAGCTAATGCAGCTGCAGCTGGTGGAGCTGTTCTAATATTATCAACCTTGCCGGAGATTAACTCTAATCAGGCACCGGGTCAGTCTCCTCCAGGCAGGTTAGTCCTTTTAGAGGACTTTAACGTGCCATATTAGGTACAGTCTTTTGGCAGAAATTTTGATACAATTTAGGTAATGCAGAGGCATCCAATGCTTTTCTACATACTGTACATAGGCAGGTGCACACAGTGTCAACATGGCAGTACGCAACACGCCCTTTGCCACCTGTCCTCGCTGAGTTAAATATAGAAACACATTTTGAAGAGATGCACACCCAGTCCGACGCACATCATGTCGACACAAACGCTCACATGCTGCTACACCCTCAGTTCTTAAGAGCTGCGCTATTGTGTCGCAGCCCACTGTAACTCAGCAGCTTTCAACCAGATCAGCACTGCCAGAGAAATGGCCCTGTGTGTGTGTGTGTGTGTGTGTGTGTGTGTGTGTGTGTGTGTGTGTGTGTGTGTGTGTGTGTGTGTGTGTGTGTGTGTGTGTGTGTGTGTGTGTGTGTGTGTGTGTGTGTGTGTGTGTCTCTCTGTGTGTGTGTGTGTGTGTGTGTGTGTGTGTGTGTGTGTGTCTCTGTGTGTGTGTCTCTGTGTGTGTGTCTCTGTGTGTGTGTACAGTATGTGTGTGGGTACAGTATGTGTGTGTGTCCATTCAGTAGGAACCACTTTTCACCAAACGAGGACACGCCATGCTGGGTGGCCTGGAAAAAAATCCCTGGCACTGCTCCCATCTCGCCTATTGGCCGAGGCACATTCATGAAGACATAATCTCATCTGCCGGTTCTCTTCTTCCTCTCTCCCTCGCTTCTCCTTTTGTCTTCCCCATGTCCCTTTGTGGCTCATACACAACATAAGAACAACAAAATACTGAGCTGATGAAACTTGGGCGAAAAGGGAACTTGTGGAATACATTTGTGCAGAGATATTATTTACTGAGCTCAGTGTCTGATGTCTGAGTCTGGTTGTGTCGAAGCTGCTGTAGCAGTTCCCGACTCTGCAGACAACCACAGTCCTAACAAGTCATCTTTATTTTGTATTCAGTTTTAAAACCCCTCTTTTTTCCAGAGCAAGCAAAAAAAAAATCTACCACAGAGCTGAAATGATTCTACTAGCTTCCTGAACAATTTGTGTCGCAAGGATTTTTTTCTTTCTCTTTTTGAAGAACTCCCCACAATTCTGTCTCTCCTCACTACTGTTTCACATACAACATAAGGCAACAGTTTCCACATTGACACACATAGAACCAAAACCAAGAAACATTTTTCCAGTTTTACTCAATGCAGCATATTCTATAGTTTAACCCAGACACCCGTGCTGTATTTTTTTTTAGTGTCAATAAGTAACTTTGCTTGTAATATACACGTCAATGAACTTTGATTCTTTTGCTTTGGTAGCTTTAAGTGAAAGAGAAGTAGAATATTTAACAAGATTTCTTAGATTTTATTAATCACCTCCCTCTGAAACATTTTTGTTGTGACGCAAAATTTTAGGGGACAATACACATAAATCATATACAGATATGAGATATTATATGAGAGATATGTATATATGTGTGTATATGTAAAGGAAGGGGTTGTCTGCGTATCTAAACTGTATAAACCCTCAGAGTGGGTGTAAGATTTCTCGAAAAGGTGAAGGAGTTGGAGGTCACTTCCTGAACAGGATTTCAAAGCGCTGTTGCGTGGTGGAGAAAAAAACAAATCTTCATTCTGTTCCATTGAGGTCAAACAGAGTCTGGGTGCTTCTATTGTGCATGTTTGCTCACTGGAAAGGCTCTGCTACACTAAATGGAACAGAGCCTTAACTAGTATCATTGGTAACACCTGTGTTTACCCGACTATTTCATGTCAAAATGGCTGCTGTCAAAAAGGTCTAATGGCATCAGCTTCTCACACACACACACACACACACACGCACACACACACACGCACGCACACACACATATGGACACACATACTGCAATACACAGTCAGTCTTTGATAAATATAAAACAAAACCGGAATAATTAGTCAGTTGTTGGAGGCCTGTTATTGCCGCAGCTTTCTGTCTGAGCCCCCTGCGGCGACTGAGCAGGGCTGAGTCCGGGGCCCCTGTTGGCCCATGCCCATGCCTGAGGACAGAAGACGAATCACTTCTGCCTCCATGATGCAGGCTTTTATCACCGAGATGAAAAAGAACCACAACTGAAGCTCAACCGCGAGCAGCAGCAGGCAGGGAGAGGTCCTCTTTATATATAAAGACCACAGCTCTGCTCCTCTTTCTCTCCCTCCAAGTTGGTTTAACGCTGCAGCTAAACAGCTAAAGTCAGAGAGAGGACATCGACTACATTGCAGGGGAGTCTCAACTAACTGGAGTCTCATGTGAGAGGAGTGCTAGAGGACCAGACAAAAAGAAAAGTGAAAGACGGTGAAAGAGGAAGCGAGCCCAGCGGCTTGCCTGATTTATTGATAGACTTGCATTTGGCATCTAGAGACTTCCTCTAAGACAGGATGCCAGTTTAGCAAGGAAACGCTTTTTGTGGTGTAAGATTTAACACAGGAACTAAAATCAGGAGGTTTTGGGACTAAAAATAGGTGATGTCTGGGACTGACAGCCTTTTTAGTGTGTCAGAGCCTGGCTATATACACAGAATTCGATATGTAGATTGTACTGTTACTGCAGCTGAGTACTAATGTGGAAACCTAGTCTGGCTGTCGGGAGAAAAAAAGAAGGAAAAAGATTTTGTTGAAAAAGCTGAAAAGCGAGTCAGAGATGCAATTCTGGAAAAAATGGATGGAACTTTGACGGTTTCCCTCTTGTCTCAAACCATCACATTCCTCCAAAGAAGAAGCCTTTATCCATGAACATTAGATATTTCTGCCATCATTTTTCCAAATAGCAGAAGAGGTTCATAGTATGATGATTCTTTTTTGAAATACTTTACCTTGAAGCCTTAAGATAATGTGAACAGTTATGTAGCTGACCATTGTGAATAACCACAGACTAAACACTAAAGTACTTACTATTAGGTGATATAAGTGAGTAACTGGTTTAAAGGTTAGAGTTGTGAAGGCTCCTTGTCTCTCACAGGGTTCACAGACTGATCTGTAAACCCTTGTCCTTCTCCACACTGCCGCCTGACAGGAATACCAATGTGAAAGTATAAATACAGCCTCCTGACTGATAGCACTATCTCAATACATGTATTTATTAATGTATTTTTTATTAGCCCTGTATCAGATATCAGGAACTATTAAATCATCAAAACATAATTACCAATGTCCAGTGGAGATAAGTGGAGGAGATGCTCAAATGGATTTGTGTCTGGTCATTTTGAAGATTTATTTTAAGACCCTAGTCCTGAATGGACCTTTGTCTTTAACGGTCAATTGTTCTCAATCTATAGTCTTGAGTGTGAAAACTTCAGACCCTCATTTGTGATCTGTAAACTGTAAACTACACCCTCATGCTGAATCCATAGACCTCTGTTCTTAATTTGCCGACCCTCGTCCGAATGTCGACCTTGATTGGGAATCTACAGACATTCGTCTTCAATCTATAAATTCTTACACTGAATCTAGTGATCCTCGTCTGTGATCTATAGACCACCATTGTCTTTGATCAACTGACTCCTGACCTGAATCTATAAACCTTTGTCTGCTGAATGTGTGCACCATTAGTCTATAATATATAGACCCTCATCCAGACACTATATACTCTCATCCTAAATCTGTAGACCCTTGTCCTAAATCTATAAAACATTGACCTGAGCTGCTAAGCCTTCAGTCAGTCATCATATCGGAACATGTTTCAGTGCTTCAAAAGTTAAACTTGTCCAAAATGCAAATTTATCCCTTTTTCCTTTTTTGATTAAATGGAAGTATATTGTATCAGGCAAAATAATAATGGTTGTGTGTGACATACACTAGAGTCACACTACATTCAATGGATTTCCTGCATTTAAACATCCATAATGAATAAGAAAATTATAGTGTGCTAATCAATATTTTTAAAGACTTTAAAAACATTTAAATCCACTTTGCCTTAAATTCCAGAAAATGTGTTCAGAAGGACTCTATGGCTCTGTAAATAATAGGTCATAAAGGATATGGAATACGCATGACATGAATTTGAGGTTAAGTGTGAACCCTGGCCGGTTCTTGAGTCGGAGGTTGCGTTGCTGGCTTGTGGCCTTGTGATGGAGATTAGGGCAGATTTAGATCATGGCCTGCAGAGTAGATGGAGCCAGGTACAGTATGTTAAGAGCAGTCAGCTGACGGACAAACCTACTGTTATATGCGTGTGTATCAGCTGCCATCTCTATGGCAACTCAGGAGTATGCAACGTGTGGCCAAAATACATGAACAGTAACTTACTAGAAACCATTTGCAGTCTTTCTGTTAATCCTGTCCGTCAGGTTTGTGAGTTCCAACAGAGAAATCACGACTGCACCACATATTGAAGAGGCGTACTGATGGCGTACTTTCATAAGGTGCCTGCATGGGAAAAAAAAAAGAAAAGTAGCAAAAGAAAAGTAAAGAAAAGAAGACACACACCTGTAATATACAGTGTCAATAAGGAGTCCCATCTACAGTTCATGTAAAAACTGACAGAATTGAATCCCCTTTGGATGTTGCAACAGCAGCGTAAATAATATCCTGAAAACTATATAGTAGCAGTAACTTCTCAGAGAACCTGTCACATTCTTCTTCTAAAGGGATGAGATGTCTCCTTTGAGAATAAGTGCCAGTCAGTGTGCTCGCTGACAGCTAAAACCACCGGAGTCTCTGGGCGCAGAGTTGCCATTCATGTTGGATTACATGGTGCAGCAAAGTGCAAGGGCTCCGTCTCAGCCCACGGATCCATGTTTGCAGACCACTGAGGCGTTGCCAAACAGACATGTCTTACAGGGAGCACTCTGAGACAATCAATCACAGGGCCCAAGTCTCCTGCAAGGCTGCCACCTGTCCCACTCAGAGGACACGCAAAGTACATGTACACGAAGCCACAGACGGGCCTAAACAATCTACAGCTGCCTCTCCCAGAATCCCAATTAGAAGCTCTGTTGAATAAGTTATGAGGTAGTTGGTCCGTGTTGAGCTAAACTGGCATTACTGCACAGTTAGCAAAGGGCTGAGACACGTGAAAATGTACAGTATAGATGGTTTAATTACGGAGCAGTAAGGAAGTAATAACCTGTTAATGTTTGCTGCGCTCATAAAATGCAGGAGAGTGATGTCAGTATTATGTTAAAGTTTGTGCTTTGAAATGAGAAGTTATCTGATCTTGGCTAACGCCTGTAAAGTTTGGCTTCCCTGCCAGACAATTCTGCAAGCAAACAGTCAACAGCGGGTGGTTTGTTTTCTTTGTAAACACATCTGGCTTGTAAATATAGAGCTGCTGAAGCCATACAAGTGGCTGCTGAGGGCTCCTCAGTCACTCAAGACCCCCCCACACAAATTGAAAATGACATTTTCCGTCATTAAGAATGATGCATATCATTTAAGCATTTAAAGATTCTCTGTTTTTATCATAGTTCCCCCAAACAGAGATGAGGGGGGGATTTGAGGATTCACTGTAGGGGCACATTGACTCATTTCGGGTTTTAATAAAAGAACTAATTTGGGTTCATTGTGAAATCTATGGTACTATCTATTGACAGCTTTTTCTGGAGTTTTCAGCTGCATCTAACGTCATTTGTCAGCAGATGTTTGCTCGGTTGTCATGGAGATTACTCAGTTGTCATTACTATGGAACTTCACCCTGCTTGATAATGCTCCTATATGGTTGGTACAGTATTAGGGCTGCAGCTAGCGATTAATCTGACAATCCTTTTCTTGGTTAATCTTTTTTTTTTTTAATTTATAGAATGTCAGAAAATAGTGGAAAACTGTTTCCCAAAGCCCAAGGTGCATCCTTAATGTCTTGTTTTGTCCACAATCCAAAGATATTCAGTTATTCACTAAAGAAACCAGAAAATGATCACTTTTAAAGAGGCTGAAATCAGAGAATTTGGACATTTTCTTTCTTCAAAAGGGACTCAAAATGATTCATCAACTCATCATTGCAGCACGCACATCATTTTCTATACTGAATGTACAACTAGTAAATAGACCTTGAGTTAAGATTATTTTGTCAAACCTATAATTTGGAGGTGAATTTGAGGACATCCTATATGGAAGCTACCATTCCTTATTGTCTTCTCCTTTTTTTATTTTCCTGTCAGCTAGATTAAATAAAATACTCGCGCCAGATCATAAACAGGCACCTGCCCAAGTTTACCAACCAGAACCACAATTTACTGGCTTTTGGCTGGAGACTGAGGTTGTCTTTTACATGGTGCCAGTGAAGAGAAAATAAAATATGGAGGCAGGGGAAATCATCATTTACCCATTGTTACGATTTAGGTTGTTTGTTGTTTCATGCCAAAATAATATTTTCTAATGTTTTTTTTTTTTTTATATTCTAATGTTTCTGTGTTCGTGTCTTCTGCAGCTCAAGATCTCTTTCAACGAATCGAGCCTCAGGAGCACGTACGAGTATCCGTCAGAGAGCAGCGCGTGGGACAGTGGGGAGGAGGATGAGGAGGAGAAACGAGACGAGAAGGTGGCGGACGAACAGCCAAGCATGGTGGGACGCATCCACATCCCCCGACCCAGTTTCACCGGCTCGCCCACGCACACGACCAACAGCAACGGTGAGACGAAGGGAAACGTGACAGGGAGGGGAGAAACACGGTTCATTTTATGTTTGTGTGGGCAACACGCAGGTTAGATGTCAAGCTCTGACCCCCCCCCAGAAGCACTAAAATGTCTGTCTGACAATTTGGACGAGCTATTGGCCACATTGCTGTAATCATGGCCCCCAAACGATGAGCCCCAGTGATTTTGGTAGTTCAGAATGCCCCTTTAATGGCTCAGTGTCTCTTTAATGTCACTGTAGACATTCATGCTGCTCAGAGGATGAACTCCCATTAGTTTACCTCTTTAGGTGGTAATAAATACAAATCATGCAACTAAATGTATTTATGTAGCACTTATGTAAAAGCAGAGCTAGCAGAAGGCTTTTCTGGGACACATGAGATGAAGAAAAACAAAATGATGAAGTGAAATCTGACGCCTGAGCCAGAGGAACAAAATAGAAAATGTTTTATGCAAAACCAAAATGTTAATAGAGAGCAGTGTAAACTACTTAATGTCACATAAAGTTCACTTTATGGAGAAATTTGCAGCTAAACAGCATCATGTAGCACACTTAGATCTTACGTAGGAAGTAATGGACATATATGTGTACAAGACATGTTAGTAAACACGTATTGGAGTGTATCCGGTGGTATTAATAAGGGAATCCTCCAGTTCTTGCTCTGAGGGATGAAGGGAAGATCTACTTTTCACTCTGCAGTTGAGCACTTCCCATGATGGGCCATTGACGACCGAATAAAAAGATTAGCGAGGCAGTGGAAGAGGAGAGAATGACTCTGATTGTATTATTTCTAATCAGTTTACATATGACAGCCCATCCCTTAACACCTGACCTTCGAAGTCACACAGGCTTTTGAGTTGATTGTGTGAGTCTAGTTTTGTCTTTATGTGTCCACTGGCCTTTTCATTGAGTCTCAGAGTTCACCCATGGTTCTTCTTTCCCACTTTGTGTTGGACAGTCATACAAAATGCACATAAACTGCTGTTTCCACTCTTAAGGCTGATATAACTACCCTGGTGTGCATGGTGCCACTCTAACAGGGGAAGAGAGCATTAAGTATGATGACAGAGACCCCTACTGGACAAATTGTGAATTACATTTAACAAAATGTGTGGCGGACTAAAAAGTTAGTTGAGAAATGATCTCATCAACTTGTCACTGTAAAAATGTAGCTTTAACAGTGGCAACAACACAGAGAGAAAGAAAATGTATTAACATTTATAACACATGATGTCTTTGTATTGTCTGCAGACCTTTCCAGCTACGTCCCCAAGCACTCGGTGGACTTCAGTGCCTGGCAGGAGCACAAACATGAGGACAGTGTTTACCAGGAGAACACCACTTCCCAACAGACACAGACGACAGAGGAAGTAATGGTGAGAGAGAACGCCACCATTCGTCACCCTTGAAGCTGTTTAAAGACAGTTTCTGTTGTAGAGTCCAGTATGCGCCGTCTCCTCTCCACGATCACCTCCTAGTATTGACCGATGTTCTTGACTCTGTCTTTTTCATTTTACTCACACTTATTAATGACATGCAGGTCTTTAATGTTTGTCAGGAATAATGAAAAATTAAACGAATTAACTAGCAGGAAAAGGGGATATTTAAAGGGGCAGTTCACCCCAGAATCACAAATACATATTTTCCCTCTTACCTGCAGTGCTACTAATCCGTCCATTTACTGAGTTTCTGAGTTTGTCTGCCTTCTCTCCAATATAATGGAGCCAGATGGCACTCGGCTGGTGGTGCTTGAAGCACCAAAAAACCACATTTAACTTTAAACTTAACAGCAATCATTCGTCCCTTTTAAATCTTAAATGTTAGCTGATGAATCCTGTCAGCACTTTTATGTGGAAATGATGGTAGAAGACTTAAATCACAAGTATACAGGTTTAGCGGGATATTGCCAAAAAACAACCCATAATGGCAAAAACACTGGACTTTGAACAATGGGAGGAAAACGTGTCTGCTTTATAATGACCGTAGCTTTGAATCCTTGTTGAACATTTGTTTTAAACGTCTGAACCTTTTGTGTTTTCTCCTCAGCTCACGCCGGCAGACAGCTCCTCCCTGTCTGACTACAGCAGCGAGCCCGCTCTTTACTTCTGATCAGTCGGACCAGTCAGCTGTACAGTAGCATCACACCTGTGGGACCAGACTGCAGCCCCGAGCGTGGCTCCGTCACACCCGGGCCTCCAGCTCTAACACTCCAGCCGTCTCTAAGCACATCTTCCTGCTCAGACAGGAAACGCAATGTTTTTGTTTTTTCTTTTGTTGTTTTGGGGCTGATTTCCTGCCACGGTACCACTGCACGCCAAGTTATCAACTGCATATCAGAGCAGAGCAGCTTTTTGTCAGGCGGCCAGTGATCCATTCCCACCTTCTTCCTGACCTGACGCGACAAATCCAAAAGCAGCTGGACTGTGTTTCCCCCTACAATCCCGGACAGTTGATCTGTCAGCCGACCCCCCCCCGCCTTCCTCGCTCCTCACCAACACAAATGTCTGACAGAATCAAATCCGTTGCGACGTCTGTCTTCCTCTCCACACTCTGGAAGAAGTTCCCCTGCGTTCCTCCTGCGATTCTCCGCTTCAACATTTGCTTCAGGTTTTTTGGCGGATGTTGACAAGCGAGTGACCTAACTTCTTAAAAAGAACAGGAAGCCGCCAGTGCCCACGTGTAGGTAACGCCACGGTGACGGAGTTCAGTGTTGGCGTGGAAACATGTCACGTAGGACATGGGAGGACGCATCCGCTTCTGTAGATCGCTGGCAAACACACAAAAACAAACAAAATGGTGAAAGGGTGCCACAATTGTAGTTTTTTTTTTTTGTCCTTGTTTTTGTTTTGTTTTTGTACCTGCATGTTTTGATTTCGGCCAACAGGTCGGTTGGTTCTCTGACTGTAAAGCTTCTGTATGCCTTTTTAGTTTTTTGTATCTTTTCTGGCAAACTATGCTGTATTGAAGCTGCTGGACGTTTTGGTCGAAGAGTCTTAACGGCAAGCAAACTTCAACACAAACTCCCTCCTCTGCGACAAGGGAGGGGGAAATATGCACCCCAGGGAAGATTTCTGTCAATCAGCAGCAGCAAACTCTGATTTCTGATTGAACGCTTGAAAAAGTGACCTTGGCCAATAATGTCTGTATGTCCGTATTGCTGGTGACAAACAAAAATCATACTGTAGAATGTCTCTGTATATCCTCTTATCAAGGTATCTGTGTTATCAAAAGCTGTTAGACCTCCTGACACCTTTTTTTTTTCTGGCTTCTCGTGTATTTATTCCTGCTTATAGTTGAAGTTTGCATGTCTGAGACCTGCTCATGTACAAAAGGACGTTTTTGTAAAGACAAATTTGCCGGTTGCTGAAGGAACCGGGCTGGTGCGAACAGCCCCACCGGACGTTTCTTCTTCTTTGTTGTTGTGTTTTTTTTTTCTCCAGTCGGACCTCATGTACTTTCACATTCCACTGAGGAAGAAGCCGGTCCATTGAAGTGATGAAGGCGACAACGATTATGATCACTCATAATGTGGCATGTTTGTGAGAGCGAATGCAAGGTTGTGTGTGTTTGGAAGAATATGTAATGTGTTTTTTTTTGTTTTTTTTAAATTAAGATTGTTTTATATACAAGAATGCACCAAGTTTCCAGATGATTTTTTTAAACGCATAATGCCAACGGATTAAAGTGTTGCTGTAACAGCCTCACATTCATTCTTTACGCGCGCAGGATCGACCCCTCGGCCAGTATTGTTGTACAGTTCCCACCATATTTTCATAAGTACTAAGATGTATTTCTTACTCCTGTCATTCTTTTTTCTAATTTCTCCCATCAGATGAAATTTGCTCAGTTGGATTTTGCTGTTAGGGGATGAGGCGTTTTGTCTTTGTCCAATGAATTTAGGAATTATCTGTTTTGTCTGCAGTCTTGGATGTTAAATGTGTTTGCACTGTCATGCTTTTAGCTTTGTTTTGCACCTCGTGAGAAGGAGCGGAGTAGGCCACAGAGGAAATGTGCACTTATAAAGAACAAGAAGTCTAGTTGGAGAGTTTTGTTTCGAAACAGTATAGCCACTATTGACACCTGCTTTTATACAACCGTTGATTGTCTGATACAGTAGATGAGTAAGATTTCTGAGCCCTCGGTGGGCAGAATAACATTTTTTAGACTGCAGGTATTGATTTTTTTTTTTAATGATCATAATGAATGAATAGCATTTTGGAATAGAACTCTTCAATTGTACATGATGAATGCACTGCTGATGAATGCCATGTCCACTTTTTGTACTGTTTGCCACAGCCTTGCATCAGAAGTCTTATGATTGTCGGCCTCGATGCTGTGACCACAAACCGTAGCCCAAGTGTAGTTTCCCCACACAGGTCCAGGGCTTCATCTTTGACCTCAAGTTACCCCCAGAAACACCCCTCAAATCCTTCTTTCCAGTTGTTATCGGCCAGTTAACCCGATGTAACAGCCTCCGACATACAGTAGCTTTAAAGGACCATACCAGTGATGTTGCGAGTTTTAGCCCATTTAGTACAAATCACATATACTTTGCATTACTGCTAACCATTCAGTAAACTGAATGCATTTCGTCCAGACATCCACCGGTTTCCACTCAATTTCATATGGCATGAAAATCTACTAGCAGGCTCTTAACATACAGCTTGAAACTTGAAATGACTGTTTCTATACCAAAATCATACTTTACTCGAAACCTTTGTTTACATCTACACAAGAGGCTAAACTTAATGTGAAACACAAGTAGGAAAAAAGAGCTTTGTAGTGTCAAACTGGCAAAATCTGGATCTAAAGAAATTCTCAAATAAAAAAACATGATACATTATCACACATTATAACGACAATAATGCAACTGACAGAAATGAGTGCAGACTTTATGTTCACTGTGACGGATTACACAGCACAAGCAAGTTTCAATAGCGTACTAATAGTTTCATACCAGGAGGAATTGAATGGAAACCTGTGACTGCGTGAAAAACACAGAACTATATGACATGAATTAAAAAATGTGAAGTACACATGATTTGTAATTAACTTCGAACTCCCCAAACACATTGCCATGGTTCTTTTAAGTTTAATTTGGCCCAGACACACCCTCACTTGGACCTGCTGTGTAGCTTATGGTCACATGACACTCCTGTGGATCCATCTGTGGTAGCTGCTGCCTTCAACGACCAAAACCCCAAAGAGGAACTTGTCTACTCTTTATGGGAAACTTTAGCTCTCTGTCTTTCTATGAACTGAAGGACCAAAAAAAAAAAAAAAAAAAGGCAGAGTGAACTGTGGGAAATCTCCACTGATCGTCTTAAATGACACCAACGAGAACTTTACTGACGGCCATTACTGGGACATAAGAGACACCCGACTTGACTTCTGAAGTGTACATGCGGCCTCTCACCGCAGTGTTTTCCCGTCCGTTTACTCCTGTGAGCAGTTTGTGTTGGTCACGCTGTTGCAGCTCTGTGGTAGAATCTCCATCTTGTTCCCCCTTTACTTTTCCCCCTCGTCTGTAAATCTACATTGCAGCACATGTGCTTCTTGTAAAGTTATTGTCAATGATTTGGGCAGATTAAAAAACAAAAAAAAACAAAGTGATGTCATACTTGTACAAATGAAAGCTCAATAAATAGAAGACTTGAACAAATGTAAATACTGTATATGAATCATTTCCACCCTGAGGAACAGTATTTTTACTGCCTCAACCTAATGCACCTATTTAAAATCTGCCTTGTCCGTTTTGTCAAAAAAGGAGACTCCTGGGAGTGATAAACACATTTATTAGAATAAATAACTAACAATAAATCAAGTGAATATATTACAAACAGCCCAGAGTGGAGTATAAACCGGTTAAGTGCAAACTCAGATGTGGCGTTGTGGTCAAAATGAGAGTTCAGTGACCTTCCATTGCCATTAGTGCTCCTTCCTCCGGGGCTCTGTGGCTTTACTAAGGTTTCCTGCCTCCTGCTTCAGAACGCTCAGAAGAGACTGAGAGCTCTCCAAGATCTATACGTGGAAAGAAAAAAAAATCATATTAAATATACTGTAGGTACTTAAAAAGCAAAGTACAAACACTACCTAGTACAGCTAACAGTTTGTTGTATGCTGTAGAAGCAATTTAAAAAAGGGTCCAGGCGCTGTTGTTTTTTAATAAGAGCAGCTTTGGAGTGTTTGTTTGCAGTGATTAGTGCGAGCGCTCAGGGAGTTCAGCGTCAGTGAGTGGGATGTGCCTGTGTGACGTCAAACTGCTGCTGCAGGACAACATGATGCTGCATCACTGACTGCAAGTGCTACAGAGACAAAATAATGGTGGAGTCAGTTCATTAGCCACTTAATAATAATTCAGAAAAAATGTGTGTGAGCATTCCTACGGAAGCCCAGTATGTGTGTGTGTGAGCGGTTTCTATATGTATTTGAGGTTTAATAGAGGCAGACAGACATATTTCCTGAAAAATCATACAAACCCATTGATGAAAGTGTGATTTACCATTTGATCTAAAAATGTCAAAGTGGTACTGATACTTGCCCAAAGTATGTCGCAACTAACTTTAAAGACTTCCGACCTTCATACTAAATATAGTCAAATGGATTAATCTGCAGATTGTTTTCTTGTGAAACAGCTCATCAAAGTTCCTTAGAGTCCAAGGTCACGTGTTCAAATATCTTGCCTCACCAAAAGTAAAAAATCCAGACTTTATTAATTTACAATAATATGAAACAGAAAAAAGCAACAGTCAATTATTTTACTTTTTGGGTGACTTATGGATTCACTGCAGCTCTACTACAACCCACCCAACAAGCTTCCTCAGCTCACCTTAGCAAGCAACAAAGCATACACTTCTAACATGACCAGCTAACAACAACCAGATATTACTCTGTTAGTAAGCTACTGAGCTTGAGGCCACCACTATAAGGAGTTCGGTCTAGACCTGCTCCATTTGAAAAGTGTCCTGAGATAACTTCTGTTATGAATAGGCGCTATACAAATAAAATTATTGAGCCTCCATCATTTTAAGAGGAAAGGAAAAACAATTATTGTCTTAGTCAGCAGAAAGATTAAAGAAAAAGATGAATCGAAAGGGCTTCTGTCTGGATGGTCTTGGATCAAGCCCTTGAATTCGGAAACTCAAAAACCTACATTTTAATCATTAAATAATAAATTAATTATAAAAACAGTTTGGCATAGTAAGTGCACTGAAGTGGTCCAGAAAGTGCCCTATAATTCACATATTTCCATGTTGCTGATCAACAACAATATATTGGACAGTCAAGTCACACACCTTGGTGTATGCAGCCTCGGTCTCTGCGATGGTGCGGTCGAACGTGGCGCGGGCGGTGAGTCTTTGTGCCAGGCTCTCGTTGACTCTGCTCAGCTTCTCTGACAGGACTCGGAGGTCGTGCTGCAGCCGATCCTTCTCCTCTTCCTCCTGCTTGATCTGACGGTTCAACTCCTCCCGCTTGGAGTGCAGGTCCTCAATACCTGAGAGGAGACGAAGACACGCTTTATTACTCTGGAGCCTCACTGGGTTGTTACTTTCAACAAAGCTGGACATTGCAGCATTTATGCACATTTCTAAATCACATGAAGATAAAGTTATTTTATCAGAAATGATTAGTCAGAATAACTATAATAATATATAATATAATAAGTCTATAACATAAAGTTAAATAACAACAAGCTGGTAATTTGTTATACTGTTTTAATACTGAATATCTTTGAAGGTTTTGAACTGACAAAATAAGCATTTTCAAAGTTCATTAGTCAAAAAAAATAATCGAAACATTAATTGATATAGAAAATAATTGTTCGTCACAGCTCTAGCACAATGTAAAATAATAGTATCCATTAGAATTTGAATCTCAGGTAATTATTAAACAGTCTTAAATTTGGTAGAAAACTGGGAAACATTTTTTAAATATCCTGAAGACAGAATTCACATGTCAGTTAAACACTCATTAATTAATATTAGTAATGAAGTCAAACAGCAGTGTTGTATATTGTGTTTTTGTGTGTCTGCTTAACTTATTTGACCAAAATGAGCTGAATATCAGCTCCATGTATCATAAAGTAGAATTCAACCTACTCCAGGTATTAAAATGCCAGCTGTTGGCCCTGAGCTGCATTAATGTGGTCTACAGAGGGTTACAGGTTGATTTCCAGCTGATACAATAATCTGTGTAGGTTAATGAGATTGTAACGTTAACATCCTGTCTGCTGGAAGGTCAACAACTAGATCAGGACAGGAAGAGCAGAGAAAAGCCACCACACAGATACAAACCCTAACGTTATCTATTCACTGAAGAAACACCTGCAGTCAACCACCAGCACCACACTATTCACAATGACTACTAACTTAACACATACTAATGGATTATCGAAAAGTACAACAAGTCACTTACATTTGACAAGTTCATTGTTGTAGGTCTGCAGAGCAGCAGCTTGTTGGGTCATAGTGGACTTCAACAAACGTCCGCCTAACTGACGTTAACGTCCTAACACTCTACAGTGGCTAACGGCTAACAGCTAACAGCTAACAGCGACTTGTTTCCAAAGTCAGCGCTCAGCTAAGCGCACCAGGAGTTAGACACGTATTCAGAGACACAAGCGCCAGTGTTTTAAAAGAAGTGCTCAGACATGGCGGGTTTCCCGGGACAACTGAAGCTCAGATACTACCGGATATCTTACCGACCTACCGACTGGTCAGGCTGCTTCTTCGTCTCTAGGTTTAGGTGCTTCACACCACACAACTTCCCGCGCTTGCGCCCCCTTCCGACCGCGTCCTCTAACGTCTAGTTAGGTCTCCAGTTATTTATATAGCAGATTTAATTACAAGTACATTCAATGGGCTATAGCTTACATTAAAATATATTACACACACACACACACTCAAAGACAAACTCAAACACAGACAACTGTGAGTAACTTATCATAGAAAATAGCTAGGGTTTTGATTCGCTTTGTTTTGCTTTAAAGTGGACATAGTTGTGACAGATCTCAGCTCAGAGAACACCACCAAAGCACCAAAGCAGACTAATTAAAAGCAGCCTCTTACCAGCTCTTAAGTTACAGTTAGAAACACCACCTGATCACCTGTAAGGTCTGAACTGGTCAGTAAGCGGTGATAGAAAGGAAATGCACTGGGCAGGGGTGGAAGAAGTATTCACATCTTTAACTTATGTAAAAGTAGCAAAACCACACTTTACTTAAAGTTCCCCTCCACTCATAAATCGTTTTTTCTTCTTGATCCTACAGTGTGATATTTCATCTTTATGTGTATGTGCAGAGTTTGACTCTAGTTTCTCTTTCTAAAGTTTCTCTGTGCTTATTGAAAATCTAATTTTAAGTAGTGACATCACAAATAGTTTGGAAGTCAGTCCTGGTCCAGTATGCAATTTGTACAGTGTGATGTAGAAACTTGAAGCCACCAGTGCACAAAATTGTTCAAAGACGCTTATTTGATATACACTACCAGTCAAAAGTTTGGACACACCTTCTCATTTAATGGTTTTTCTTTATTTTCATGACTATTTACATTTTAGATTCTCACTGAAGGCATCAAAACTATGAATGAACACATATGGAATTATGTAGTAAACAAAAGAATGTGAAATAACTCAAAATATGTTTTATATTTTAGATTCTTCAAAATAGCCACCCTTTGCTTTGATTACTGCTTTGCACACTCTTGGCATTCTCTCGATGAGCTTCATGAGGTAGTCACCTGAAATGGTTTTCCAACAGTCTTGAAGGAGTTCCCTGAGATGCTGAGCACTTGTTGGCCCTTTTGCCTTCACTCTGCGGTCCATCTCATCCCAAACCATCTCGATTGGGTTTAGGTCAGGTGACTGTGGAGGCCAGATCATCTGGCGCAGCACTCCATCACTCTCCTTCTTGGTCAAATAGCCCTTCCACAGCCTGGAGGTGTGTTTGGGGTCATTGTCCTGTTGAAAAATAAATGATGGTCCAACTAAACGCAAACCAGATAGGATGGCATGATGCTGCAGGATGCTGTGGTAGCCATGCTGGTTCAGTGTGCCTTCAATTTGAATAAATCCCCTAAAGTGTCACCAGCAAAGCACCCCCACACCATCCTCCTCCTCCATGCTTCACAGTGGGAACCATGCATGTAGAGACCATCCGTTCACCTTTTCTGTGTCACACAAAGGCATGGCGGGTGGAACCAAAGATCTCAAATTTGGACTCATCATACCAAAGCACAGATTTCCACTGGTCTAATGTCCATTCCTTGTGTTTCTTGGCTCACACAAATCTTTTCTGCTTGTTGCTTTTCCTTAGTAGTGGTTTTTTAGCAGCTATTTGACCATAAAGGCCTGATTCGCGCAGACTCCTCTGAACAGTTGATGTAGAGATGTGTCTGCTACTAGAACTCTGTGTGGCATTCATATGGGCTCTAAAACCTTAGAGACTCACCGTCTAAAGATATAGTTACTCTAGATGGCATTAACTTGGCCTCTAGCACCACTGTCAGGAATCTTGGAGTTATCTTTGATCAGGATTTATCATTTAACTCCCACATAAAGCAGACCTCTAGGACTGCCTTCTTTCATTTACGTAATATTAGAAAAATTAGACACATACCATCACAGACAGATGCAGAAAAACTAATCCATGCATTTGTTACTTCAAGGCTGGATTACTGCAACTCTTTATTATCAGGTTGCCCCAATAAGTCCATTAAACCGCTCCAATTAATTCAGAACGCTGCAGCACGAGTACTGACAGGAACTAGAAAAAGAGATCACATCTCTCCTGTACTAGCTTCTCTGCACTGGCTCCCTGTAAAATGTAGAATAGAATTTAAAATTCTCCTCCTCACCTATAAAGCTCTTCATGGTCAGGCCCCTTCATATCTTAAAGAGCTCATAGTACCCTATTACCCCTCTAGAACACTACGTTCTCTGAATGCTGGGCTACTTGTGGTTCCTATAGTCTCTAAAAGTAGAACAGGAGCCAGAGCCTTCAGTTACCAAGCTCCTCTCCTGTGGAATCAGCTTCCATTTGTGGTTCAGGAGGCAGACACCCTCACCACATTCAAGAGTAGGCTTAAGACATTCCTCTTTGATAAAGCTTATAGTTAGGGCTGGATCAGGTGAGTCCTGAACCATCCCTTAGTTATGCTGCTATAGGCCTAGACTATCGGGGGATTTCCCATGGTGCACTGAGCTCCTCTCTTCCTCTCTCTCTCTTTCTGCACTCATTCATGTTCCATTAATGCATGTTACTAATTTCACTTCTTCCCCGGAGTTCTTGTGCTTTCTCGTCTCACAGGTTCTTATCGATCCTGGTGGAGCCTCCTGCCATGGTCCTGCTAGATTGCCATTGCCAATACTGTTGTTGCTGTGCACCTGTCTGTCTGTCTGTCTGTCTGTCTGTCTCTCTGTCTCTCTGTCTCTCTCTCTCTCTCTCACCCCAACTGGTCGAGACAGACGACCACCCACCTAGAGCCGGAGGATCTGTCCAAGGTTTCTGCCTTTTAACAGGCAGTTTTTCCTTGCCCCCATCGCCAAGTGCTTGCTCATGGTGGTTCTGTTGGGTCTCTGTAAATAATGTTATAAAGAGTTCGGTCTAGACCTGCTCTATTTGAAAAGTGTCCTGGGATAACTTCTGTTATGAATTGGCGCTATACAAATAAAATTGAATTGAATTGAATTGAATTAATCTGAGGTGCTGTTAACTTGCGATTTCTGAGGCTGGTGACTCGGATGAACTTATCCTCAGCAGCAGAGGTGACTCTTGGTCTTCCTTTCCTGGGGCGGTCCTCATGTGAGCCAGTTTCGTCGTAGCGCTTGATGGTTTTTGCAACTGTACTTGGGGACACATTCAAAGTTTTTGCAATTTTCCGGACTGACTGACCTTCAGTTCTTAAAGTAATGATGGACTGTCGTTTCTCTTTACTTAGCTGATTAGTTCTTGCCATAATAGGAATTCTAACAGTTGTCAAATAGGGCTGTCAGCTGTGTACCAACCTGACTTCTGCACAACACAACTGATGGTTCCAACCCCATTAAGAAGGCCAGAAATTCCACAAATGAACCCTGACAAGGCACTCCTGTGAAGTGAAAACCATTTCAGGTGACTACATCGTGAAGCTCATTGAGAGAAGGCCAAGGGTTTGCAGCGCTGTCAACAAAGCAAAGGGTGGCTACTTTGAGGAATCAAAAATATGAAACATATTTAGAGTTATTTCACACTTTCTTGTTTACTACATAATTCCATATGTGTTTTGATGCCTTCAGTGAGAATCTACAATGTAAATAGTCATGAAAATAAAGAAACCATTAAATGAGAAGGTGTGTCCAAACTTTCGACTGGTAGTGTATGTATTAATGCATGTCTAGAGGGGCTCTTTAACTCAACGTAGGCCTACAGTAGAATTATACATACATCGTATACTACTTACAGTAGTCTAACCTGGTTGATATAAATGTATGAACCTCTCCTAGTTATTTTACTAATCTACTCTACTGTGTACTGCTATGTTCTTAAATCAGTCTCTCTCAGAGAACATACTATATTTTATCCATTCAAATGTTAGCACTAGCTGCTTTGTACGTTTTTTCCCTGTACTTTTTATGATATTTTGTCTTTCTCCTACAGTTACTCCAAGAATAAACTATAATCATTTACATATTGGATATATACAAAAGTTCCTCAGAGATGGTCCTCAGTAAATGTTATTCTTTCCCCTTTTTTTTCAATTTGTGAATATTTCATGGAACGCTTTCAGTGTATTAAGATATATACCGGTCGCTACTGTGTGTTTGACAACTGTCATGTTTTCCATAGATGGATATGCTGAAATAATTGGAAATATGTAATGTTAAAGTGGGTTAGTTTCATTCCAGTCATGAAAAACTAAACAAAGAGAGCAAATTACACAGGCATCAAGCATAAACACAGTTGAGAGGAAGAATCCAAACATTTGGAGAATATAACTAGACTAAGCAAAGGAGGACACCTGGTGGTGTAACACAAACAGAACAATGAGACCCAACTAAAATAATCAGTACTTATAGAAGATTAAACCAGGTTTAACTCAGTAGGTCAGGAAATTCTGTTTATAAAGCAGATTTAAATGATGGACTTAAGTTACTGTGGAAACGTATCCTCTCCAGACTACCTTGGTTCATATCAGGCTAGTTGTTAGCTGCACCTTAACCAGTCTTATATGTGGAGGTATTAAAATGTAGAGCTCAGACCTTTATCACTGTACTTAACATTATGGGGAAAATAGTGTCCATGTTGTTGTCAACTGAAATTAATACAATATTGTCATTATTACTATAATGTTAACTTTTTTAACAATTTATAATTTGTTTAAATATAAATAATCTTGTTTACAATAATCTTGCTGTTGTTGGGTAAATTACCCACAATTTAATTTTACAATTGTAGATGTAATAACTTGATCCATAATGATACAGTCAAAAAAAGGTCCAAATAAGCATCTACATAAAGGGGAACCACAGCAGATCCACATCTGACTTGTCATAGTAGTAAAAGCACAGGTGTTACTAATAATATTATATACGATGGCTCTGTTTAAGCAGCTAAATGGAATTTAGCCATTGTTCATTTTATTGATTGCACCTGTGCTTTTCCTACTGTGACCTGTCCAATGTGAAAAAGACCTTGCTATATATGAAAATACATATATGTACTGCATTTATTCTCATGCACACATACAAACCAAATGAATGTACTAAGTATGTTTCCATATAGACGTCCATCTACCTCTAGCTGTAAACATCCATTAGGTTTCTGTAGCACAGACATTTAGCCCATCTTGTTTAAAACTATATATATTATAATTGAAAGGTCCAGAAGGGCTATTAAATGGACCTTGTGGTGATATTGCTTTACCAACTGCTGTTTCAAAGGTTAAGGATGGACTTTAAATCTGACCATTCATCTACCTAATAAATAAATAAATTCTGGACCCATAGAGATATTAATAATACAATCTATTGATTTTAACTTTTCACATGACCAAAATGTGGAGATATTTGCACATTCCTGCTACACTTTATGATGCAGGTTAATCATATTTAGTTGATTTGTATGGATAATAAAATTCCACTCCAGAACAAATGTTCTACAAGCATAATTATTAAGTTACAGAGTGTATCAAATATTATATTCAATGCTATTGGATTATTATTACTGATGCATTAACATGTGAGCTGTGTTTTAATGGCACCTGGTTGAGGTTGTAACGGATTTAAGTAATTTGTACATTGTTGGGAGGTTGATTTAAAAAACTGCATCATATTCTTTAAGCTCATGATGTCACCTTGTGTCAGTCGTCATAATACTAAAACTGGCTTAATAGCAGTCGGGTAAATGTAGGAAGGGTACAACATGTAGCCTAACTCTGAAAGGAAATAAAGTACAAAGTAAAATGCAAAATACAAATAAACAAAAAATGACTTTCTACCAGTGATTGCATCATTGAACACTATTAACATGGTACTGGCTGTAGCTACACACAACAACTAACCAATGTATCTCACAGTGTAACTCCTGATCAAAACAACCATTGGGGCAATTACAAAACTTCTGCATTTTTCATTCTCAGACACTCCAGACACATATAATAACTAGGTTGTTGCTGTACCTGTATTTCCTTTCCTCTGTGTTGTTGTGGTGTTCTTATCAGATCTTGTTGGTGGTTGGACGAGGGCCTTGAAGAGTTTGTGCTGCTTCCGGGATTAGTATTTTGCCCCCTGGTGTCATCTTCATATGTGAACCAGTGGCTATGTGCTTTTTCCCTGGAAGAGGCTTGGGTTCTTCCCTCCACGTAGAGGTTATCCACAATGGGAGACACTGGTGACCCTGTGATGCTGTAATAGTCAATTTGGGTTGGCTGATTTTGTGTTTTGAAATTGGTGGTGGGGCAACAGTTGTGTTTCCATTGTATTTTTAAATCTTTAAAAGATGATTCTGGTCCCTTTATTTGTCAGTATGTTTGAACGCTGTAGTCAGGCTACTTATTGTGTTGTCTTCTGTACTTTAATTCCTGTTATCACATAGTCCAACTCTCTGTTTAATATCTTAAGGTAATAATTAATATTTTATTAGTAATATTATTAATACAATTGAAAATATTATTGATATTACACTCAGGTGTGGTATTAGGCCGTCTGCAAATCAATAAATGTGACGTAATCGCGGGTGGGCGGAGTTTACGTCCAGGCACCATGGCTTCGGTTGGACCCGAGGTGAGTTGTGAGCCTTATCTCCGCCGAGCTTGTTTTACTTTCACACTGTTTTCCGGTTCGTGGAAAAAGTGTTCCGCCGCGGCGGCCACAAGCTCCCTTGTAAACGGGGGAATTGTCGGTGTCGAGGTGTGTTTTTGTCGTAAATTGCCCGTTGCCAGCCTAGAGTCTCTTGCTTTTGTGCTGGACCGGGAGGGCAATTGAATGTGCAGGAAGATGCTGCGCCCCGGAACCTGAATGATGTGTCCGGGCGCGTTGTGGGCTCAGTAACGCGTTGGCTCATACATGGTCCAGGCTCCCGTCACTGTCCTGCTACTGTCCAGCTTTAGCGGTTCAAAATAAACAGCGGATACATATGCATGCGTTTTTAGCCGACATTATTCATGGTTGGAGCTGTATTGTCTGTCACCGGCTTACTGGTGGCTGATTTGTACACTGCTGTTTAGCTAGCTGCTAGCAGCCGTGCTAGTTAGCAGGCTGTGCACACTTTGTGAAATCCCCACAAAAAAAACCAGACTGCTGAGGTTAACATCTTGTTCAAATGAAAGAGGCTAGTCTGTGTGTGATTTGGAACAACACGACTCAATGTTGTGCTGTTAATGTAATGTTCCTTTATGCTATGAAGTCTGTTAGCTACATGGATGATTGATGCAGTGAAATGAAGGCTGGCAGTGCTTCTTACAACCTCCCACTGTAAACATATGGCGCCAGCTCTCAAACAGACTTTGATGCTCTTTACATGGTTATTTTTTTTCCCCCTTCAACTTTTATTAGGAATTATTGTGCTGGTGCAGGCTGGTCTTCGTTAGCTCTCTGCAGTTATTGTCATGGCTTTCAGTCGGTATAAAGCAGTCCGGGGCTGGCAGTAACAAGTTGTATTGTTGTTTTATTAAGGTCTCATCAGTAAAGATGGACTGATTGAACCGATCGCTTGGCTACAGTGGCACAGAAGTGTACAAATGTGTGAGACATTCAGTCTTTGTTTCTTTTTCTTTTTTCTTTTTGTGAGAGATCCGCTGTTGTTCGGCAGAGGTCGCTCGAACAGCGTTCAGATGCGATCTGCTCAGCAGTCAGAGAAGTGTAGCTACAGAAAGGTGTGGGACATTGAGCTCTGCTGTCACTTCCGTTTGCACCCACAACTTTGTCTTTAAGTGGATTCACTTGACTCAATGGGTGACCTTAAATGGTCAGTCAGCTTTTAATTTGAAAAAACACATTTCCCTGTTTCTCTCTGGCGGTATCTAGCTGTGTGGAGTTCTTGCCTGCTGAAATGTCCTCACCAATACAGTGGAGACTCAAAAGCATTGACAAATGACAGGGACATGTCTTTCTAAGGAACATGTCCCTGAAATCCACAGACCTCACCACCATCAGTGTTCACTGAAATAACTTCAGAAGTCGTAATGTGTCCATACCATCAAGGTTTTGTTGTTGATTTCACTGCTTGACATTACAAAGAAAGTGGAACTATTACTTCCTGTCTCCTGGTTTGAACAGACTTCATGTGCGTTGTCCAGGCACATAGCAGTTGGCTACTCAAAGGCTGACCAGCAGGACATTAACAGCTCGTCCTTTCACAATAAATGTTCAGTAACAGCCTTAATATGCATGTGGCACGAGATCTCAGCTTGAAGTAAGGGAGTAATAATTACAGGGCATCCGTATACCTTGGCATTACATCACACAGGTGTTTCTAATTTCCTGGTCTCCCCGTACAGTGCCTATGTATGGGTTTCATTCAGCATTCAGCCCGTGTGTGCACTCAGAAAGCAGACGCAGCAGGAGAAGAAGCTTGGTTGAATGTCAAGCAGCGCTTTGGGCTCCTGTAGTTGAAGTACATTGTTGGGGGGAAATGTCCATTATAGGGCTTGTGTCAGATACCACCCAGATATTTAGGGATACGTGGATTTTTTTCAGCTGGACCGATAATGGCCTGCTTCTCATGGCCAGTCCCAATAAGATAACGGATCATTTCCCCTTTTGTGTTTTAAAAAGAAGTTTAAAATACAAAAAAACTGTAGTTTATGCACAACCGAGGGTAAGAAAGGCTAAGATGTAATGAGCAAAGATGGGTGATTTAAATTTTCCACAGCTCTAGTTGTAGCCCAATCTAACTGACATCACTATTTTTATTTTTCTAGTACATAAAAAAAATAGAAAAGTGTTATTATAATTAAGCAGCTTTAATTTCATTATTGTAATAATACAATAGTATAAAGCTGGGAATATAAATTTGCCATTATCGGTATGATGATGCTGCCACATGACCGCGTAACAAACAAACAAAATCACAAATATTTTGTGATAATTGCAAAAAAAAAAAGCATGTAGAAGACGGTACATACAAAATACAGACAAGTCTGTTATTGGATCTTTTATCGAACTTTCTTTCTTATGAGCAAAGAGCAGTGTCTAAAAAGATTCAGGTAGCAGCTTCTCATTTTCACTTGGCACATACCACCGCTTTGGCTTGTTAAAATGGACGGTGCAGGTCATATCAGCTGTCGATAATAACATTAATTCTGTGAGTAACTTGATGACAGGCCAGAATGGAACTTGGCTGTTGCTGGGATTGATGTCTGTGCTCAGCCAAAGATAATGTGTAATGGAAGAACCTCCACTCTAACACGACTCGAGCAATCGAGGGTTGTTGTTGTTTTTTTTTTTTTGTAGTTCTAGCAACTCTAACAGAGTGATAAATCATCTCTAGTGTGCATACCGTCATTTTCAAGAGACACATTTAGGATCAGGTGTCTGGCTCTGCCTATCCGGTCTGGGACACAAGCTTAATCTGGTTTGAAACATGCAAACTGACCTGAACTGGTGTTTTGTCATTACGAGTTGGTCTGGCTCGTTGAAAAAGTGAGTGGTGCTGAGTCAAGTTGCTAACTAGTTTGTGAAATACATTGCTGGGAAGTTAAACAATGGCCTTATCATTTTCCAACTAATACTGTCAACTGTCAGGTCACTCGTGCTTATCACATGTTTGCTATGTAAGCGAGGAAACTAGCCAGCTGTGTTTGTCAGTACAGTCAGTAATGTAATGTTTGCAGAATGAAAGCTAAGTACGTGGCCTTGTTTTGATCCACTCCCGCTTGCCCCGTTATAGTTACTGCATTACGCTGTTGATACAAACTCAACACTTCCTGTTTAAAATGAAATGGCCTCTGACATTTCAGTGGACAGAAACCCTTCATTTCTTAACAAGTCATTCTTTTGAAACATTTGCAGGAATGTGTTGTGGCAACACATTTGACTTGTAACTCCTGACATCAACCATTTCAGCTTATTAGCCAGCCTATAGTTCTGAGCCAGGACATTCAGTAGGTTATTTGGATCAAGAAGCTTGAGAGAAATAACGTGTATCAGATTTAGTAGGCTACAGCTGTCAGATACATTTAGTATCAGATTGCTATTGGCAGATAACTGGTATTAAGGACTCAGATAGGGCCCAAAAAAGTAAATTGGGACATTCCTAGTCAGTAGTCAGCAAGGTTTCCGCCAGTGTATTGCAAACCTGCCGGGTCGTGGGGCCTTAGGCCCCCGCCAAGCCTAAGCATCTGCGACTTCAAAAAAATAGTGTTACAGTGAGGCTGCTTGGTTGGAAAGGTCACTAACAACATTTGTTGGTTAAAACGTGAATGCACTGTAAGAAAATAGCAGGTCTGAGATCAGTATTCTTTCTATAAAATTGGTGTTTGGTTCAGATATCAGCTGTAGCATGCTAGTTGGATTGCTAGGTTAGTCAAGCTTAACGGGCAGCAGTTGGTGTCAGACTGTATTACTGAAACTGTTCAACTGAAGGTACGTCTATGGAATCACTCCAGACGTGTCATTTATGTCAGCATCATCCGAACGTGACAATTAGCAGAATGAGACAACAATAGACTGGCGGCTTCCTATTGCAGATGCAGACCGTGCCAATGTAATAACTACTGCTGTAGAGTGGGCAGATATGCCACCATACTAAGAAGTAGTAAATACAGGATTTAAGCATATGATGCTTGAGCCGTGTTACAATCTGCCCTTGTGTGTGCATTTCAGTGTTTCCATTGTGCCTGCCCCGTACATGAATGCAACAGGTCAGACTCTTAAGATGGAGCTTTGTGTTATTATTTTTTCTTTGCCAGTATTTGAGTGCATTAGCTGTTACTAACTGAGCTGCTGTTATTTTCTACATGTTTTAATTTTCCCTGCTGTACCGAACCACGATCACGAAACTGAGGTACATAGCGAAGCGTGAATTTTGTTTACCATTAAACCTGTTGTAGGAGAACCTATTTATTCCTCACAGGGGTATTAAAAGAAGCATTGTTCTGGTATCAGTAGAGAAACTGGAAAATCTGTAGCATGGTCCCAGACCTGAATCGCTGCCCACGTCTCTCATTTGTTCAGCGATTTCACGGTGATGTGCCCACTGACGGCAGTTTTCAGCTGCTTGGGGAAAGCATTTAACCAATCAGAGCTTTGTAGGCAGTATTGCTGTAAGAATGGGTACATCATCTCCCTACATAGCTTCTAGTACTGCACAAGTTTCAAATTATATCCAGCCACAGTAACCAGTGATGGACAGCCAGCGGAAATGTACACTTCAGTTACAAACGAACTGCTTTTACAACAAGGGGTACCATATAGTACCCAGGGTCAAGCCGAAAGGATACAACCAAAGTAACAAGAGTATTTACTTTATAAAGTTAAAAGGTAACGACAAAAAACATCCTTTGGGAAGATTGAATATCTCTACCAAATTTCATGGCAATCCATTCAGTAGTTGTCAACATATTTGACTCCAAACCAAACATTTTAACCTCTTTATCAGACTTCAGGGACCAGGAACGTCTTCAGCGACATTTTGTGGCAGTCCATCCAATAGCTGTTGCGATATTTCAGGCTAGGCCAAAGTGGTGGACCGACAGACGGGCCATCCATAGAGCCATGCTGCTAGCAGGTCTAAAAACTCTACCAAGAGTGCAGGGCTGTTGGCATGGCTACAAACGAGGCCTGTAGCCATGCCAGTCAGTCATCTGCTTTGGTTCAGCATTTTGGCCCTGTTGCCATGCAGTAAGACGTCTGATCTCTCCATCCTGTAAGTTTAAATCTGTACAACCATGATGCACATCCACTTTGCTACAGTGCATATGCATTAACGGATAGAGGCTTAAATGGACACAGATTTGTTATGCTGTAGTTAAAATGAGTGACTTGCATTATCGTGTAATGGTTCCAGGGTTTCTTGTGTACAGGCTTTGTCATTGTCAGTCAGCAACAAGCTCATCTTGAGTTAAATTGTTCTTTGCTAATGGGTGGCCTCCTGTTTTCTTATCTTGTGGGTGTATCATAGCTCATAGTTAACTGTTTGTGTTAAACTGCACTGTAACTGCTGGCTGTTCACCTCTCTTGTGTACACGTATATCTATCTAACTTTCTGTGTCTTTCCTCTCTTGCAACTCTGCCATTGTTGGAGGGACAAACCTATTTCTCTACTTTTTTTGTGCTTTGAGTCCAGAAAGGTGATAAACCTGAGCCTTTGTGTCCGGACTAGGAAGGTCCTGTGTCACTGTTTAGTTGTGAAACAGGAGAAGCCACCAACATCTCTGCATCTGCATTCCTACGTATCTGAGATGTCCGCTCGGGAGAAAACACATTTCCCTTTGCCAACAAGCCTCTACTATTCTGATAATCAGTTAAGTAAGTCATTTAATGCCAGACATCCTCCAGTTCCAGCTCATCAAATGTGAGGATTTTCTGCTTTTCCTCCTTATTTATATATCTATATATGATTTGGACTGTTAGAAGGCATTAGTGACTAAATAATTGATTGAAAAATAATCAACAGATTTTATTATGAAAAAGAAAAAAAATTGTTGTAGTCTTGAGTATAAACTTGAATGTAGAGCAAATACCACAAAGACCACATGAAGTTTAAAGACGTGATAATAGAAGGCCTTTGTGAGTCTTATTATAAGATGATATTGTACCTTTCTGTTCACTCTGAGCACAACACAATGCTTTATCTGTTCTGGTCCTTTTGGGGTTTCTTTTGGAAGTGTCCGCTCAGTCTGTTACTTTATTTCTGTGACTTAGTATCTGTTGCATGGCCGCACAGTGTTGGATTTTGCGGTCTTCACTTGCCTGAGGCTCAGTGGAGACAAAAGACTTTCCTGTTGAGAGGTTAGAATCTGTGGCCTGATGTCCACGATTGAAAACGTTAGGCTCCCCAGGCACTGACATCCGATTTGCTTTCGGGGCTTTTATCCTTTTTTCATTTAAAAAAAAATTGAACGACCAATAACAGCAAAAGAATATCAGTAATAGTCATAGAAGGAAGGAGAATTACAATATGGAGACAATATTAAAAGAAAATGTGTGGATTCTTTTTCAAAAACTACAATTGACATAAATAGGAGCTTGATGAAGTGTGAGATAAAACCATAGTAGGGTATACGGTCTGCAGGATTTGTAGAAGCCTCATTGGGTAGACAGTATTTGTAAGGTGAGTCTGTTCCAGCAGCTATCTTCAGTGGCAATGAGGTCTTCCAGTTTACACAAATGGAGTGGTGTTACAGTTTGAACTGACTGAGCATGCTCTGTGGAGACCCTGTGAAGAGGAGGACCGACAGAGGGAGCCACCAGGTCACATGACCAACGAGGTGAATGTGCATGCGGGGAAAGAAAAGGAAAAGAGGAACAATCTATTCGGCATATTCTCGCTCTCTCTCTGTCCTCCCTCCTTCCCTCTCTCTACCTCTCTCACTCTCACTCACACACACACACACACACTAACACACACACAGAAACACACTCTCTCCCTGACGCCTTCTTCTCCTCAATGGAGGCCATGAGAAGAAAGCAGGTATGATGCTTCCTGGAGGCACACAAGGGAAAAGACATGTTAGCTTTAGACTCTTCACCCTGGGTTGGCTTTGGATGGTCTGAGGAGATGCTTAGTGTTGCTTCTCAGTTCCTTTTTGCCACAGGAAAGTTGCAGTCAAATTGGTTTGAGCTCCTGCTGTCCTCTCGTTGAGATGGTTTCTCAGTTTGTAAGATGCACTTCTCGAGACAGTTGCTGCTTTTATCAGCAAATGATTGCTCTTGATTCCTGAAACCGAGGACTTCATCTCGTGGAGCAGTGTTTTCTGTTTTGTTTTTTTTGGTAGCAGTCCTGCTGTATCAAAGAGATTTGAGTGTGGCATGTTGGATCCTGTCGTTGGAGAGAGAGGACCTCATGGATTAGCACAACAGCTGTATTTAGAGCAATTACAGCGTGGGGAATATGATGTGACTCGATACAGAAAATGAAGGTCTGGCCTCCTAAAGATCTGAAAACTACCCTATAAATAGTTGTTAAAATCTCAGTTCCAACCTCTTTTTGTCATTACATTTGCTTTTATCTCTCCTGTATGTATCCCTCTTGGTCAGTATATAATGAGGTCCCAGGGGACTGGGTGTATGTGCAGCCTTGGCTATGTTATCAGGAATTTACTGCAACATAAGCCTGCAGTGACTGCTTATCAATCCAGAGGATGCATGTTAGGCTGCGGTTTGAGGTTCCATGTCTACCGGCTGCAGGATTTGATATTCTGAGCAGCTTTCGGGCTGGGGGTCAGACCTTGCACGACTTGACCCATCTAGTTTGCATTATAAGACACTGGAGAGGTAAATTATTGGCTCATTCCTGGAGTTTCTTTCAGGTTTTATGCAAAGCAGGCTCAAGTATTTAGTGACTTTTCAAAAGAAATTTGGGGTATTTTTACTTTTTATTTAGATAATGTTCAGTAGGGAGGTGACAGGAAATGAGACGGAAGAGGAAGGATCACATGTCCTTGCAATCACAACAACTCCAGTCTGCATCTGTCAGTGTGTGGGATCATAATGCTTGCGATTTTTGTTTTGAGAAAAAGGCAAAACCAAGAATTATTAAGTTACCTTTACCAGATTTCTGTAAGATCGTCTTTGCAAGGTGATTAACACGGTAGGAAAACCAAAGAATGATTTTTGCTGCACAAAATCATGTGTTTCTCTGACTTTTATCCATTCTTCTCTTGTCATATACTGTAGTTTCACCTCTTCAGGCCTTTAAAACTATTCAAATGAAGCAAAAATCTGAGAAGGAGAAAATCACTCTCCGGTCAAACCCCTCAGCCCATACACAAGGGTTTACAAGTAGATAAAGCGTCATTCACAGGGATTATATCGCTGCCTTAGAAGGCCAAAAAGGCGGCAACTCATCCATTGTTCTCTCCATTTTATCTCATTTGGGTGTTGGCACCTTGCGCTTTTTACTGGCAGTGTAACTGCTGATTGTGTAATGTGATTGTGCTTTGTGTTTAGGTACCTCTAACTTGTTTTCAGGCCCTGTGTATTAGATTTTAAGATGAGTCATAGCAGTGCGAACATCCAGGCCTTGTCACATACCAGGTTCACATTATGTTGTAGGCACAGTGAAGGGTTGAGGATTGCGGTAAAATATTTTATTGTATTATAATTATTACATATAACCTATAAGAGGTTATTTATAATAATTACTAAGCTTATTTGCAGGCTAAAAAAATTGGAATGTGAACTCTGAACCATTTTTTTTTTTTTTTTTTGGTCTATTTTAACATCTTTCCATTTTTTAATGTGCTACTTAAGGTTCATGATCAGCACTCAGAGGCTTGGCTCCACATTTGGAGCTTCTTTCAGCAGCCCCCATATCCCTGTCCACGAGCCTCCAGACCCCTACGTTCCCCATCTAGTGGAAAAGCGCTGCAATGGCCACGTTGTGTCAGTAAACAGTCTGGTTGCGAAATGGCGGAGATCTGCAGACAGCCTTCTCTGCCTCCCTTCCCCCCTCTCTTCTTTCAGTCTCCAGTGTGTATGTTCCACTTTCCACCACTAGGGGGAGGGATGAGGCTGGTGTTCCTTTTGTAACTGGCTTTCAATCCATGAAAAAAAAAAAAAGGGGGCACTGAAGGAGTCTTCTTCTCTTCACCCTCACACGTGCTCACTAGATTCCTTGAGATCATGCAGAGGATTGTCCCAGGCTAGATGTTCTTTGGGAAACAACCCTCAGTGATTGTGCTCACAGCCCCGGCTCTTGGCCTGACCTTGTTGCTGTTTGACGAGGTGCATGTTCGGTGCAGGGACTCAGGAGCACGTGTTTGGAGAATGATTTGGGAAATCTGTCCTGATGGCTCGTTTAGTTGGGGGTCTCGGTTGTGTGCAGGTGTCAGGACACGTGCTGTCTCAGGATTTTGATTGCCAGAGCTCTTGGAGAGGAGGATATAACTGGCAGAAGCAGTTTGTTAAAATGAAGCTTTAAGTGGTCCCTGCTCTCTTGCAGGCCTTTTTATTGGGCTAGCAGTAATACTCACTCAATATGACCCTGGCCCCAGTCTGTCTGTCTGTATATCTATCTTTATTTTGCTTGGTATGAGCCTCACATAAGATCGAAGAGAAAACCTTCTAGGTGTGCTTCTCTTCAAGGACAAACTGACCTAGGACCATTTTCCTTTTGACATTTGATCTAAAAAGTTGAAGAGTATCCTGATGTGTTTGTCTCGGGCCTCTATTGTTTCCCTTGGGCCCAGTTTCCCAGAGCAAGCACAGGGTTGACGGTGTGCTTCAGGAGGAAGAGACGAGGTTACATTTCCTGGCCTCGCCTCTTCAACTGTTTCCTCCTGTGAAATGTAAAGACGATCTGTGGGTGGTTGAGATTCTTTTGAAGCTCCGGCAGTATGCATCTACTGCTCTACTAGTCGGCTATAGCATAGAACGGGAGAAGACAGACAATGAGAGTGCATGGGGGTTGCCCTCATTCTCTTGGCTTACTCTGTCTTTGAATCTAACAAAGAAAGAGGTTTTTTACACAGCATTCAATTCATGCATGGAAAATGGCCTGGGTTTTTTTACACATCAGAAAGCTGTGAATGAGTTGGTTAGTCAGTCGATAGAAAAATGAATCAACAGCAAGTTTAAAAGTTTAAGCTGTTTCTCAGTTTTATTTCTTTTATGGCTGCAAGAATTATTATTCCAACTAGTCCATTTATCATTTAGTCTTTAAATGTCGCATTTTGGCAGATCAACAGTCTAACAACTCACAATTTTCAATTTACAATCATATAAAACTGATGGAAATAGCAATTATTAGTATTTTGGCTTGATAAATGACCTAAACAATCAATAGATTAGGAAAATTGTTGGTAATTAAATTTCTGTTGGTCAGACAAAATAAGCGCTTTATAAGAAGCTACCTTCTGATGGGTGATTTTAAACGATTTTCAGACTCACTGATGGACTGAAAAAGTTATCCACAGATTAATTGACAGTTGAGATAAAATAATTGTTAGTTGGAGCCCTAAATTAGAATTCCCCTGATGATATGTGTGTTCTTTTTTCATCAGCCCGCTGGTCTAGCCAAGGGCAGCGTGGATAAAGGTGCCTCCACAAAGAAAGAGGAACTCAGCGCAGCAAACGGAGAGGAGAAGCCAGGTATTAGTCAAATTAAACTTAAAAGCACTTAATTTATGAAAATGAGCTGTTTACATTGTAATCATATTTTATTTTGCTTTCTTCCATAGATGGAGACAAAGAGGTAGCAGCCAGATTGGCCTCTTCCCCTGCAGCAGTAGTCATGCTAAACGGCACCGAATGTGACGACATGAGGCACAAGAGCCCTACCCACGGCTCTGCAACAGGCAACAACAAGACTTTACTGTTGGTAAATGAAAACGGCACATCAGACACGGAGCCACCGCACGGTTCGATTACTGGAAGCAATGGATTCATTCTCACTAAGCAGCAGCAGGAAGGCGGCTGTGCAGCGACAGCAGGTTTGGGAGTTTCCCCTCACAGGACTAACTGGTTGCCTTCGGGCTCACCAACAGGGGGACACTCGGCCAAACCCCTCCCAGCCTCTGCGTCTGGGTGTGCACAGAGTTCAGGTGCACTAAGGACTGACCCCAGCACAGGGACTACGTCGAGACAAGGGACAGCAGACACTAAAAATGGCACGGCCTCACCTCCTGTGCTGGCTCCAGCACGCGTCACGATACACAGGGCACGCAAGACCATGTCCAGACCCGCTGTCAGCCCGGCACAAAAGGTAAACCATCAGAAAACACCAATGAGCTGCTGATAATGCACCAGGCTCTGACCCTTGTAATTATTACTTTCAGTACATGTATACACTAAATGGTAAAAGTATATGGACATCGAACAGTGTTGAACAAGTTTGAGGGCACACATGTATTACGTCCAAATGTGACAGTTGAACGTGCCATTCCAAACCCTTGGTGTTAATCTGCTAACAGCCCCCACTCTCCTGGGAAGACTTCCCACAAGATTTTGGAACATGGCTGCAGGGATTTGCTCCCATTAGAGCATTAGTGAGGTCCAACACTGATGCTGGGGGATAAATTAAGGTCAGTTCATCCCGAAGGTGTTGGATGGGGTTGAGTTCTGCGTGCAGGCCAGTACACAAACTATTTTGCAAAGTTGGAAGCACACAGTTGTCTAAAATATCATGGGCATTAAGATTTCTGGCAACCGGAACATCGGGGCTAAAACCATGAGAAGCAGCTCCAGATCAGAAGTACTCAGTGTGTCCACATACTTTTGGCCACATAGTGTTGATGTGTGTTGACGAGTGTTGACAAATCTATGCAAGATCATATATAAAAGTGTTGCTTAATGCTGTGAACTTTGTGAACTTTGATGAATAGTTGCTTGGAAATATTAATTTGTAGCCAAGAGAATTTGGTGAAACACAATATGTTATCAATACAATCCAGCGGAAAGATTTTCGGAGCCGTGCTTGTCACAAGAGGACCTTATTTACTTTAAGCACAGGGATCACTCCAAGCAGGACATTAAATCTGGGTGAAGATCAAATGAATTTTTAAAAGAAACAAATCTGGTTTTTGAATTGTAAATTGGTAAAAATGCCAACAACTTCCCAGTAACAAACAGTGTTAGTTAAAGTAAGTTTTAAGCAGGGCTTCACTTGGTAACACAGTGATCATGATTTACTTTTTGGTTCTTGTCTCCTACAGCTTCTTAACAGGGAATTAAGAGAAGCAAAGAGTGCCAAATTGGAGAAAATGGAGACTCATGTTGCATCTGACTCTCAGAAATCCTCGCAGCAGTCCTCCGCTCAGAACCATCTACCTCACAGTCCACCGGATATGCCAGCTTCAGCACAAACCGCTTCATCAGCTTCACCAGCGCCTCCGCCACCTGCGGCTCCTCCGGCTCCTCCGGCTCCTCTGGCTCCTGCGGCTCCTGCGGCACCTGCAGCTCCTGCGACTCCAGCCAAGCTCCATCTAGGTCCAGACAGATTCCAGTAACACAAGACAAAAACTGACCCGCTGTAGAAAAACATCATTTGTTTTTGGGTTTCAGAGAAAAGTGGAATTGGAGCAGAGCATCGTTTCTATTGATAGTTTTGTTGTAAATGTGTGTGTTGTTCTCTCGTGCTGCAGGCTCTTACTCAGGAGGGTTGTCATCCCGTAAGAAGAAGAGGAGGATGGGAACGTACAGTCTGGTTCCCAAGAAGAAAACCAAAGTGCTCAGGCAGAGAACTGTGCTGGAAATGTTTAAAGAACTGCATCACTCTGCCAAGAGCCCGCAGGTCTGTGTTCTTCGTGTTTATAAAAACTGACACATTTGTCCTTTTTAACAGTCTATCACCTTTCTACATTCAGTATTGAGTCTATGAGGTAATGTCGAATACATTTTAAGCACATTTTACTCTTGCATGCTTTGTGAACTGTTCTTGAACATCAGCAGAATAGGTCACACATGGGGCTCAGTATCGTTTGAATTTTTGGGATATTGGTGCCGATACCTGAGATGTGGTACCTAAAGCAAAACAGTCTGACAAGGTGTAATCCCAGACAGTCCAGACATGTACAGAAATAATCATATACAAATTAATTCTTTAAATACATTTCACAGCATATTTTGAGAATATTATGATCACCTCTAGTCCTTTCTTGTCTTACAGACTAAAGAGGTAGCAAACATAAACGGGGAGAAGGTTGAAAATGCATCTGAAGAGGAGGAGTCCGAGGACGTGGAGTCTGAGGAAGAGGACCGACAGCAGCCAGCAGAAGAACCTGTCAGTGCTGTCCAGGAAGCCACATCTGAACCCATCTCTCAGGTTGGAACATACAATAAAATGTGTTTTTCTTCTTTTTCCATATTATCCTGACATTACACTATGCATGCATAAGGCCTGTACAAAGTAGAAGGAGCTTTTCAATCTTCTGAATAAAAGTCAGTCAGCAACTGTGTTGGGTGGCCCTTTGGGAAAGAGATAAATTAGTCAGTGATTAATTAGGGTCTTAAAAAGGATCCCTGTTGACAAGATGGATTAATATCCAACATTTCAGGTGCAAGCATTCAATCAAATGTTTTACTTTATTATTTATTATTATATTTCCCAGGTTAGCTCATTATTTGCTTCTTGAGTTCTTGAGATATAATATAGGAGGCAACAGTATCACTGTGTGACTCTGATGCATTAGAGGGAAGCCTGTTTTGATACGTCATGTGTTTAACGCTGGTGATTCTCTGTGGTGGAGGCGGGAGATGAGCAGGAGTCCGAAGAGTCTGGAGAAGAAGAGGGAGAGGAGGAGGGCACAGAGTCGGACTTGGTAGGAACCCTACCATCATCGCTCAACCTAACTACGACGAGTGCAGTCACAGACTATCCTCTTCTACTAAAATCCTCTCTGTGTTTCTGTTTATTCTATGTTTTCCTCAGAGCACCGAGTCTAGTCTGAAGAAGAAGTTGAAAAAGAAAACAAAAGCAGACAGCGCGTGGCTCAGGCCGTCCAGGAAACGAAAGAGGAGGATAAAGGCCAAAGGTGATCCTGTCATACCACAGTCACCACAGTCACCTGTTGTTAGTTAACAATCATCTTTGATTCAGGCCTCCTCCAAAGCCACTCCCCCAACACACATAAAGGTGCAGCGCCTGACTACTGCTGGAGGACGAGTGTTGGAGAGAGGAGCCCGGCGCATTGTTATCATCACTAACCGCCAGACTACCTCACGTCTCATTCATTCACAGTTCTAATGTTACATAGAACAAAAGACAAAGTGAACCAGATAATTATCTAACAGAAATAAAGCAACCATGTCACTTTTCAGGCCCTTCAACCCGCTGAAAACCCACACCAATGTTGACAGTGGTTTGACCTCATGCTTCATTTAACCATTATCTGCCATAGCTTTAAGCCCTGGTAACACAACGGTTATACATTGTTTTGCAGACCGTAATTTACATGAAGCGAACATTTTCGTATTACTTCAAAAACATTGTATGGACACTTTTCTGCATGAAAACACTTCTTGTGGTCATCAAAAAGATTGTTGTCTAAGACTGTAGGTGACAACTTCTCCGGTACTGTGCTGCCATCATCAGTAACGCCTTCCTGTACTGTATTTATAACTCCAATCTGTGAAGAAATGACTCTTCGTCAAAGTCTCTTATGGCATTGCTGCTCAAGGCTGTGTTTTCCTTTTTCTTTCTTTTTGAAACTTGCTTGGATTTGAGGGTAAACAGTGCAGCATTTTCTTACTGATCACTGTCCTTCTGCTCAGAACCAGAGGCGATGGATCTGCCTCAGGCTCCAGCTCATGCCCCAGCAGGAGACGGGAAGGAGTACACACAGATTCCATCGCCTGAGTCAGTCAACCTCAACAAGCCCCAAGAGCTGGCGCTTCCCTCACAGAACAAAGGTGAGCTAGTGAGGAAATGAGGAAACTCATTATACTGGTTCATAGCAATCCATCCTACTGATTTGTGCCTGATGTTTAGATGCTTGTCTTAACTTCACAACACTTGGACTGAGATCTGAATCCAGGCTGGAATTATTCTTGTAAATTATTCTGCTGGCAAAAGTTTTGTTCATAGCAAAATGAAATAATCCTGGCGAAAGCTGACTCAGCGATTCAGTTTTTGCTCTAAGTCCATTCGTTGTGACCTCAGATCAGATTGATGAGCAGGGGTGTAGCAGCAGCATGGGCTGCACTGTGCGTCCTATGACCTCATAATGACCTTGGCAAACATGTTTCCCGAGAATAAAAAGATTTTCAGTCAGTCCAGGGATCCAGTCTTTGCTGCTTGGTTGTGGATGAATGACCGGCTTCCATAAACAGCTTACAGCAGAGTGAATGTGACGTGATCCCAAGTGAAGTTTGAGAGTCTGTTAATTGTTGATCGGAGGATGGCTGTTCGTGGCGGTACACATGAAACAAAATCAACGTTACTTTGTTTATGTTTTGCTCTGAATGGAACTGGAACTCTCCTCTTTCCTGCTCTCCTCCTCGGCTCTAAAACTGAATGTATAATTGCAATATTCCATGCATCACAATCTGATAAACAAGGTTATTTTAGCCAGTAACCTGTTGCTTTAGATATTAATGATATAGAAAAACACATTGGGTTATGCTATAGATAGGTACAGTCTGTCAGAAGTGTCATTCAACTGCATTATTCTATATATTATACCAGTATATATGTAAGACTAGCCAGTAAGGGTTAAGATTAGATTTGCATTCATTAAGGAGAAACGTGGACATTTACAAAAGATGGTGGTGACTGCGGACATTTAGGCAGACGTTTACAGCAGGATGCATGACAGTTATACTTCTTAAACTTCTTCACCACCTTCCCAAAACTCACAAAGGAGAGCACTAAAATCTTTCCACAGCAGCCACACAGACAAGGCTGCCTGCAGCTGTGTCTGCAGATGTTTTTTGTTAATGGGCCTAGTGATCGCAGGCCAATGGTGATTATCTCAAAATACCAGATAATCTGCCCGATTGATCGGTCCATCACTGCAATCGATTGCACAGCTTCAGAAAGAGTTCAGGCACAAAGATGAAAGAGAAGAGGTTCACTCATAAAGCATATGGTTTTCTGAATAATGTATTTTTTTACAAACCTGTCCACAGATAATATCATCTGTCTCTCTCCAGTATTTCCCCTCGACTGTCAAATACAGACAGAAATACCCAAAAATAATTTTTCACTTTTCAGTGTCTACACACCACTGAGTGTTTGGTACATCATACACAACTTTACGTGATGGGCCAAGAATTGAGAATCAAGTGTTTGATGTCAAAGGCCCAAAAAAAACTTTGAAAAAAAAATAAAAAAATAAACTGATGACCCTTTCACAAATGATGACAGTAAACCCAAATATTGAACACAATAACTGCAGGAAGATGAGTTTTACTGATAGTTTTTTATCAATTTAAACAATAATACATACCTAAGAAGCTTCATTTTTTTTTTCCCCAACAAATTTTGTGTTTTTTCAGTGTTTGTAGAGATACATGTTTACATCCCTTAAGATAAGAGATAAGAGTCATTTGGTGATCAAAATCAGCTCAAAAATGAAAAACAATGCACAGCCTGTCTACTTGTCGCTGTCTTGTAGTTTTGAGGGGATGGTATCAACTGAAAAAGCTGCATATCCTTCAGAGAGGTCCACTGCCACATTTTCCATCCAACCTATGATTTGGAGCATTGAGTCCTTCTGCTGATTTAACTGAAACAAATTTAATCTAATATTGGGGTAAATAAGTTGGACTTTTTCTCTTTGCAGACACTTCAGGGTCGGCCATTGAGGAGGCTCAGGAGCTTCCGCTCTGCAGCTGCCGTATGGAAACACCCAAGAGTCGAGAGATTCTTATCCTGGCAGACAGGAAGTGCATGGCTACCGAGAGCGTCGATGGACAGCTGACCCGCTGCCAGGGTGCCATACTGAAGCATGAAATGATGCGTCCCTCCAACTCGGTTCAGCTGCTGGTTCTGTGCGAGGACCACCGCAACGGCATGGTGAAGCACCAGTGTTGCCCCGGCTGCGGCTTCTTCTGCAGGGCTGTGAGTACACAGTCAGTGCATGAATTTCAGGCCTTCAGCTGCAGCTTGATCAGGTCTCACTGGAGTATATGTGGATGCATCTGTACAATACATTGTTCTACATTTGAACACTCTGTTGGTTGTGTACATGTACATGACTGGGGTGGAATGAGGAAGTTGCACTAAACTGAAACCAAATGAAAAGTGAAAGATCTATTCAACTACCGCAGCTCAGTTTGTTCTCTTTCCACTAAAATTCATGCTGACAAATGTCTCTGTCACTTAACCTCTGTGGAAGGTTCATGGAGAATAATCAAACTGAGCCAAACAGGATTAAAACCTTGTGTCTGAGCCAGGAAATAAAGATAATAAAATTATTTAAAGAAACAACATAGAAGCAATTTAAGGCAATAAGTGACAATTCTAAGAGGGAATACCAAGACAGTATACTTAATTAACATATACATATATGTATAGCAATCTAATCTAATATCTAATAATAATCTAACATTTAATCTCTTTTCCATCCATGTGTCACGCTGCTTTCTGCTGTGAACTATACATTGAAAGCAAAATGTAAAAAAAAAAGAAAAAAAAATTGCTTTTGTTTCGCTTTAAAAAGACAAAGGGTAGCCAAAATGTGGGTGGTAAAATAATTATTTACATGTCAGTGCCGACCAGCATGAGCAGCCATTTCCTGGTGTGCAGTATCTGGTGGAAGTATGCGATGCAACCAGCCTCGAAAGGACTTCCTTAAGTATGTCTCACTATAACTGACATTACTGCATGTCCTCTGGTTCTAGCATCTCAAGTTTGAGGATTTGCCCTTTTCTCATTTTATATGGTGAAAAAAAAAAAAAAATAACATTTGGATTTTTTAACATTGCAAGCATTACACCTTTTCCACTGTTTTCTTACATTGTATAGACTTAACAATTTATTACAATGTAATCAGCAAATTATTTGATAATAAAATGAATAACCTAACATAACACATTAAAAAAATCTGACTATTGTAGCACATGTACTGCTTTCATGCTTTCACTTGACCTTTCACCCTAATGTGGTTTCTTGTCAGAGAGCACTATCCTTTTTTGCTTTTGAAGACTTGTTGTTTTCCGTTGTGCAGGGGACCTTCATGGAGTGCCAACCGGACGTCAGCATCTCTCACCGTTTCCATCGTGCTTGTGCCTCGGTTCTGAAAGGTCAAAGCTTCTGTCCCCACTGTGGAGAGGAGGCCAGCAAGGCTAAGGAGGTCACAATCGCCAAGGCCGACACCACCTCCACCGTGCCCCCCGCGTTCGCACATGGGCCTGCCACGCCTGGGGTCCCCGAGGGCCGAGCGGACACCACCACTGGCAGGTAAACTACCGACTGTGGTGTCAGAACAGGAAGGAAGTTACCTGGCATTATTATCGATGGATTGTATAATGTTCATGGGAGTAGTTTTTACACGGATGTCCTCCTTTTTGAAGAAGCTTTGTGCTAGTTGTTGTTTAAAAGCATAAAATAATGCTCTCCAGGGACACCTGGATAGCTCACCTTGTGGAGCTGGTCCTTGCTGCAGCGGCCATGGGTTCGACTTCCACCTGTGGCCCTTTGCTACGTGTCATCCCCACTCTCTCTCCCCCTTTCCTGTCACTCTACAGCTGTCACTATAAATTATAGGCAAGAAAACCCCCCAAAAATATTTAAAAAAATAATAATCTCAAAAGAAAACTCATTGGTTCCTTTTGTTTCCCAGCTCTTCTCGACTGGCTATGGGGGCTGAAGTCAGTGGCAGGGCCGACAGCTCGCTTTCCATTCGTTCCGGACATGGACTTGACCCAACCGCTGTTCCGGGGTCATCTAGGACTGCAATACTGCAGGCCGGGACGGGAACAATGGAGCCACCTACAACCCCTCAAGGACCACCTAGAGAGACTCTAGAGAGCATCCTGGTAGCTCTCGACACAGAGAAGTAAGTTCTACCACCAGAGGGTCATCTTAATTGATCTGAATGACCAGAAACCTTTGATACAAACTAAAACACCCACTCTTGTGTGTGTGTGTGTGTGTGTGTGTGTGTGTGTGTGTGTGTGTGTGTGTGTGTGTGTGTGTGTGTGTGTGTTGATCAGGCCCAAGAAGCTACGTTTTCACCCCAAACAACTTTACCTCTCAGCCAAACAAGGAGAACTCAAGAAGGTCTTGCTTGTGTTGGGTATGTTTAACCCTCCTATCAGTCCTGTTCTTCATAAAAACTCTTCTGTTCCCATTTTTCCTCTTGTGCTTCTTTTGGATCTGACTTTTATTTCTATCCAAATGTTTTTTTTTTTTTTATTAAATCTTTTCCTTCTGCATTTACATTGCAGTGGACGGTATCGACCCAAACTTTAAGATGGAATCTCAGAACAAACGCACCCCGCTGCACGCTGCAGCTGAGGGAGGACACAAAGACATCTGCCACATGCTCGTACAAGTGAGACTCTTTTAGTGATCATCTTTCAGTCCTGCGCTGTAGTTTATCCTGTGATAATGAAAAAGGTTGCTTTACACCCTTCAGTTCATGTTTTATAATGATAAATGTCCAACTGTTATTCTTTAAATTGGACACTTAGGGACTTTGTCAATCTATCTGAGTTGTTAAATGGCAGACTTTGACACTGACTGTGTCTTCAGGCCGGTGCGAACTTGGACATGTGTGATGAAGATCAGCGGACGCCACTGATGGAGGCCTGTGAGAACAACCACATGGAGACTGTCCTGTACCTGCTGAGAGCTGGAGCCAGCGCCACGCACAGGGTAAACTTGCATCTACTCCCTCCAAGGTATCGCAGGCTTTCATCAGCAGGCTACCATGATGAGTTAAATCAGAATGTAATTTGACCACGTGTATTCTTTATGTCCAAATAAAACAGGTTTTTGGCAAAGATTCTTGGCCTCCAGAACTGGCAGATTATTTCATCACATGCATAAATATATTTGGAAGTGTATCTGTAGTTGAAACTGACAAGAATTGGCTTCTTTGCTGTTCTCAGGATGTTGAAGGGTTCACGTGTCTCCACCTAGCGGCAAAGTCTGGCCATTACAAGATTGTTGAGCACCTTCTGTCCACAGGACTGATCAACATAAACTGTCAGGTTGGTACACTTTCAGTTTCCTTTCAGCCTTTTTGATCCTCTCAATGATTTCAGATGTAAAGAGATTGTACTGTTGAGCTTTTACATTAGTTATTGTGTCTGTGGGTTTTATTTAGTTTATTGTAAATTTCAGTTTTTCTCAGTAGCATTTGATGCCAATATGATGCCCAGTCACTTTCTCCTCTAGCTGATCACATGCCTGGCTGCCTGACCATACACAGCTGCACATGTCTGTTTAGGTAGTTGAAAACAGACCGCTGATTGTTAAGTAATAATTACTTCTTGACATTTGACTGTGGAGCTCATAACAGCAGCTGATTGAATGAAAGGGTCACTTAACTCTCGCGTGTCTGTGTTGGTATTGCACTATTTCACATTTAGGGGAAAATGCTTTTTTCGAGTTTGAGTTTCTTCAGTGTTTATTTCTTCTCTGCAGCCTTTGCCCATGTTACCTGAGTTAACTGGGTTTATTTTCATTCGTTTTAAGATTACATCAATATTCTTATTGGCTTTCTGTCGTCGGCTCTCCACCGCAGCGCTGTCTGTGCACTGTCTGAGTGAGAACCCCTGTGTGACTGCTGGCATAAATAGCAGACACCGATCAGTTAAAGAATGCTTTGATTGGCCCTGATACCAACCTTTGAGATTGGATCGGGACATCTCTAGTTGAACCAGTCTTCTCAAAGTCGCTAATTGTTGAAATAAACTCTACCAGGAGACAGTTTCACTCAGGTTAACATTCTGGTTAATTCAGATGTTCAGTTTACCTTACACTATCAAACTCTAGGCTCAGAGCACAGATGGAACAGACAAAGATAAATTGATTTGATTGAAGAGTGGCTCTTTTTGAAGCACTTAATGACTTTCTAAAGTTGTACAATGAGTTTGGATGCTTCTTTCAAATGCTTTTTGATGCCAGTGAATCAGATATAGAGAGCTGTGGGACTACAATGCGTCTGATGTGTCTTTGTTTGAAATTTCTGACCTTGCTGCAAGAAGATAGCCAATATGACAGCTGTGATGTAACCACAGTCTCTCCTCGGATGAACCTTTGCATCAAATGTGTAACAGTGCTGCTCCATGTTTGAATATAGTTGCCATTTAGGATGTGTGTTTTTTTTTTTTCATCAGTTTGTTGTTCTTTTTATGATGCAATTTGAAACTAATGTTTTCCCTCAGGATGATGGCGGTTGGACAGCCATGATCTGGGCGACGGAGTACAAGCATGTGGACCAGGTGAAGCTGCTTCTGTCCAAAGGAGCTGACGTCAGCATCAGGGACAAGGTCGGCCCACGAGTCTGTTCGCTTTGTGTATAAAATACTGTACAAAAGAATCAAATACACAATTGTTGCTTTATGTTTTGTTTTCTAGGAGGAGAACATCTGCCTTCACTGGGCGGCGTTCTCGGGAAGTGTCGACATCGCTGAGCTGCTACTCGACGCCCGCTGTGATCTTCAGGCCGTCAACATCCATGGAGACTCTCCTCTACACATCGCTGCTCGGGAGAATCGCATGGACTGTGTCTCGTGAGTTACTGCCTCCCAAGAGGGGGGAAAAAGCTCACTCTTGGACTCCATTAAATAGCTTGCTCTTTGAGCTGTAGTTTAAAAACAAGAGGATTGATTCAAAAGAGCCATTTAAAAAGTTGTTCAGAAGTGGCTTGTTGTTGACGATCAGCAAAATGTGTTCTCCTCAGGCTTTTCCTGTCTCGAGGAGCAGATGTGTTTCTAAAGAACCGCGAGGGAGAAACTCCTCCAGACTGCTGCAGCCACAACTCAAAGGCCTGGGCGGCACTGCAGGCCAACAGGAGGGAGAGGGACACCAAGAGCATGAGGCTCGCTCGAGCAGAGCAGAAAATCCTTCACAGGTTGAAATCATACTGTGCTTCGCCTCTTCAAAATAGCAGTGTTAAAGAAAATACAATGGGCTGTGTTGGGGTGGGCACACGGAAAGATAAAATGCTGTCCAGGAAGGCCAGGCTGTGAGTCTTATCAGATGACTTGTTTTGACCCCAGTGTATATATATTTTTTTTTTCCAGAACTTGTGCATTGACTGTGAACACTTTGACAGCCCCTAACCAGTTTGTTCTCAATCTGTGTACAGTGACATAGCTCTGGGGCAGGAGAAGGTTCCCATCCCCTGTGTCAACTCTGTCGACAGTGAACCTTATCCAGACGGCTACAAATACATCCCAGAAAACTGTGTCACCTCCCCCATGAACATCGACAGGAACATAACACACTTACAGGTGAGTTGGAAAGCATTGCATCAGGTATTTTAAAGGAAACAAAAAGATTTTTGTGTGCTTAGCAATGTCAAGTGACCAATCATTACTTTCTCTCTCTCTCTCTCTCTTCACAGTACTGTGTTTGTAAGGAAGATTGTTCAACAAGTATCTGCATGTGTGGACAACTCAGTCTGCGCTGCTGGTATGACAAGGTAAGGATGAGATGTCTGCATGGACAGGCCTTCTGTTCTTCTTCTTTCTTCTTCTTTTAGCAAGATATATCCAAAAGTATGTTGACACTCCAGGGTCCCCGAACCACAACAGTCCGTGAGTATTGTGTCCACATACCGTGTAGTGTATAACAATATTAAATCATGCAGTCTTGACACCAATAAAGGATATTCATATTCATATTTATATATTTTTGGTCATGCTTAGGGCGGCCGCCTCCTGCCTGAGTTCTGCCGTGAGGAGCCTCCTCTCATCTTTGAGTGTAACCATGCGTGTTCCTGTTGGAGGACATGTAAGAACCGCGTAGTGCAAAACGGACTCAGGTATTCAGAATTCATCTTAATGTTTATGCATCATCATTCATCTTGTAACTATACACAATGAAGTTTGTGAGGTGGCAGTTTTGTTAAAGATGTTGTGGATCCTCCAGGACCAGGCTCCAGCTCTTCAGGACCAGTAAGAAAGGCTGGGGTGTCCGCGCGCTAGAAGACATACCACAGGGCACCTTTATATGCGAGTAAGTCCCATTTACAAATATTCATATTTACCCTTCACTGTGTGTTTGTTGGTGGATATTTGTTTGTAGCAAAAGACCACAATATATTGCAGCCACAGCTTGTCGATCTGTCAGTTTCTTTTAAACGTTTATGTAATTTATTTAGTAATCTTTCCGCCAATTTGATAAACCTGCTACTCTCACATATGCAGCGTCCGTGTCTCCTGCCAGACGAGAGGGGGAGAGACAGAGGGGGAGAGACAGAGGGGGAGAGACAGAGGGGGAGAGACAGAGGGGGAGACAGAGGGGGAGACAGAGGGGGAGACAGAGGGGGAGACAGAGGGGGAGAGAGAGAGAGGGATAGAGAGAGGGAGATCCGTTGTGCTCTGTCCTGTTCAGAAGTCCTGTTGATGTCACTGAGGAGTTTTGCTGATGTGCCAGTCACTATACTGCCGATGTATTGTGACTGTTTCTGACAGCTTCCTTTTTTTCCCCTTATAACATTTCAGGCTCTGTGTGACTTTTCAAAAATGTGTTTGCCGACACAAAAAAAACTCCTCATCTAAAAGTGTCACTGAGAGCTCCAGACTGTGTGCTGGACCTCATTCTTATCTTAAAGCTGCCGTAGGCAATTTGAACATATACAATGCAAAACTCTCTCTTTGCTGCCTCGTATCGTTCCGAGTTTATTTCAGGCTTTTCTCTCTCTTCCTCACCAAGCTCTTCGTGCTTTTGGTTTGTTTTGTACTATACGCCGTTGTAGGAAAAGGAGGTATTGGAAAGTTGCCATAGCTCTTGACACAACTTCAGCGTGCGCACCATGGAGCCTAGCAGAGAGAGAGGGAGGGACCAGGACACTAGTTATGATAGGTGTGTGTCAGCTAATCCTGATTGGTTGTTTGATTCAGACCGAGTCCAATTTTTAAAATGCTAAAGGTTTTCGTAAAGGAACCCCTTCAATTGCAATAGTGAAAATTAGTCTTTTCAATCAAAATGATAATGAAAAAGTATGGCCTATTGCAGCTTTAACGTGCCTGTGTTGGCATTAACAATACAGTCAAATAAATCAGTTTGCATAGCCCAATATCACAAATTTGCCTCAAAGGGCTTTACAATCTGCACATCATACAATAAGGCTTGTGTTACTCTGTTTTCTAATTGTCAGTGCATCCTATGAAAGTCCAAAGCCAGCAGTGTTGGTCTGTCTCTCAGTGGGAAGGAACATGTCACCCAACTGTGGCTTCCTGATGTGTTTTTGATCTCTTGTGAGCTCTATGGTACAGAGGAAGAATACACGGCAGACATTGGCGATGCAGACAATACTTCATTCATTGTCGGTTTTTATTTCTTCATGGAATCTACAATGAGAAAAATATGGAATTAAATTTAACTCCAACCCATACGCTTTTTAACTGCATCATTTAAATACACCTTGAAGACATTTAAAATGATATTTTTCTTATAATTACACTCTTGGTGTGGCACACTTTACACTGCAAAGGCTTCAGCTCGGAGAAGCCATGTGAGGGATGTGTGTTTACCAGTCTCTAGTGTTTAACACGCTGTTGGTTTGTGTGCTATTGTGTTTTCTTTATTTTGTTTGTTTGTTTGTGTAGCTGGTCTGTGCTGATGTGTTGCCAGTCAAGATCTGAAGCAAACTGAGTTATTACAGAGAAATGTAATTCTGTGTAAGGATCAACAGTAGTGACAACGTACACATGCTAATATTTCTCACTGCTGCTTGCTTGTTGAAAAGATCCAGAGGACACATGTACATCAAAACAGCATTATTAATCTTGATTTATAAATCAATGGTTTCATAAACTGAATTTGATAGTAAAATACCTTTTTTAGCAAGGAAAGTTAGACTAGACAATGAGCTCATGATCTTGTTGTTCCTGTTGAATAAAGGTTTACCAGCAGGGATATTAAATCGTTGAAGCTCAGTATCTCAGAACCTGAATAAATCTGAATCTTCCTGAATAAAACCTTTTTAATAATTCCACGTTTGGGAACTCATGTTGTAAACAGCAGCTACTGACTGCTCGTCTGCCTCTGAACAGGTACGTAGGTGAGATCATCTCCGAAGCAGAAGCAGAGATGAGGCAGAATGATGCTTACCTGTTCAGCCTGGATGATAAGGTAAAGCAAAAACAACATTTTGAAAAACGCATTATTACTATTATAATTATTATTAAATGGACTAAAATGGATGCAGGTGTGAATAAAAAAAATCATTCTCCTCTCAGCTGTGCACCTAAAGCTCATTTTCGTAGTTTGAGTCTTTCATTTATCTTCCCTCCCAGCCACAAGACCTGTACTGCATCGATGCCCGTTTCTATGGAAACATCAGCCGCTTCCTCAATCACATGTGCGAGCCCAACTTGTTTGCCTGTCGAGTGTTCACGACGCACCAGGACCTTCGTTTCCCACACATTGCCTTCTTTGCCAGTGAAAACATCACGGCTGGAGAGGAGCTTGGGTAAGACTTTTTCCTGTTAGTCATGTTCACCAGATATCGGTATTTTGAGTATCACTCATGATATTTGAGAAAAGTGGAATTTGTTTTTACCTTACATACTTATTGGCTGATGTGTATCCTAATATGATGTATAAGGTAAACTCCATAATGTCCATAATGATGATGAATCACAATTTCGACCGTTCAGTTAAGTTTAACAAGATGCAACATGACTGAAGTATTTCAGTTGTTCAATGCATTTGTTTGTTATAATTCTCAAAGAATAATAATTGAAAAAAAGAAAAATAAGCCAAGATCAAACTAAATACAAAACATTTTTCAGTAATTTAAGAACGTACATGTTAGATGTAATTTCTTACTTCTCTAATTGATAAAGTGGCCAAGGCTTCTTTGAACAAAACACAATGTAATTTCTGCCGCTGGGGGGGTCTCTCACATCAAAACAATAACAAAAGATTAAGTTTGATGACGTTGTGAAATAGCGTGGGGTGATGGGAGTTGTTGTCTTTACCACAGTTACCGTCATTGCGGTTATGATTCCTTGAGTGTTCATCGTTCAGGTTTCTGAATTATCCACAGAGGTCTCCTCCTCTCAAAAAACAAACAGACCCAGTGTTTTAAAACTGTCCCAGAGGGCCAGCCAGCTAAGCTGCTAATGTTAACTCCGCTTGTTTCTCTAGCAACTTCCAAACGTCCAATGACTAAAATTCTTCATTCGGTTAAAATATAAAGTTAAAATCGACCAAGATCCAAAAATGTTGCCTAAAGCCGGATAAAAAGTAAATGTATGACAGCTTCTGACAGACAACTACAATGCAGACTTGTGGCTAAAGAGGATATGACGCCATTGACAGGTGACCAGTAAAACGCACGGTTACCTGAACAAAATGAAAGATATCTGGGTTTGAACATTGTTGGAAACATTTGAGATAGTGTAAGTACAACATAGGTTTAGTGTTTATAGATATTTTAATGTGGAAATGTGTCGGATTTAGTGGCATCTAGTGGTAAGGTTGCAGATTGCAAATGACTGAATACCGCTCAGCATACTGAGCACCAAAGGGAAACAAAACGTGAAGGGCCCTATCTAGGGCCAGCATTTGTCCCTTCTGGGCTACTGTAGAAGTTTGGCAAACTCCTTAGAAGAGGACTGCAGATAAAAACGACTCTTAGATTCAGATGATTATACACGAATGACAGTATTACATTCCATTCTGCCAATAGCGCCTCCTAAATGTTACACACTGGAACTTTTAAGGGATGTTCTATAGAATCTGTATAACTACTAAACTTTAAGTCAAGAAAGGTTTATTCTTTTTCCACTCTGGGTGTAGATTAAGTCAGGTTTCCATTGAATAACAGTACTTTTCTATAATCATTTGCTTTATCATCCTCTCTCAGATTTAACTACGGCGATCACTTCTGGGAAGTCAAAAGCAAGCTGTTCAGCTGCGAATGCGGCTCTTCCAAGTGCAAGTACTCGTCGGCAGCCATGGCGTCGCTGCAGGCGGACAGCACGCCGGAGGACCAGCAGCAGCCCAGCGCGTCACCTGACACCAGCTCTTCAAACAGTCCTTCCAGTCCTTCGTAAAAAAAAAAACCTCCTCACACTAAAGCTTCGCTACATGTACACACAACTGACAGACACACAGGGACGCCCCTCTCCATCCTCCTTGAACTTTTAACTTTTATCAGTGAACTTGTACTATATCTCCACTTCTGATTAAAACCACGCACTATCGACCTTCGTGAAAACCCGTAAAACATTGTCACACAGAACCAGATGCACAATCAAATCCTGGAAGAACTCACTGCTCCTTTATTCCACCTTGTGTAACATGAACAGCAGGAGGAAGTTACATCACGCACAGCAAACGTCACAGGGACAGTCTTTACATTTCATACATAACTTTACTGGGAGGGAGAACTGTGCATTTTGTCTTCTTTGTCTTTTTTAAGATTGGTTGAAAATGTCAAATGGCTTTTCTTAAAGAGTCATGATCAAGGAATTTTGGGGTTGGGGATTAGGGGCATTGTTGTCCTTTGCAAAGACAGCCTCAGCATACAGCTGGGTCTAACTTGTTTGACCTTTGCGGTCATTTATCATCAACCATTCCAGCAAAATTAGCTGATAAATATTGAATTATGTTGCCACTTCTTTGTGTCACTTCATCTATGTTGCCGTGTTTGAAGAGACATGTCCAACATTTGCCACCATAGTTTGTGAATTGATGAATTAACTGAAATGATGTGAAAGACAAAGAATTAGTTTTTTTTTATTTGCTACTCGAGTGAGTATAGATTGTCTGATGCAAAGATGCTGTACCATTCCTCAAATGAGGTGTTTCTAGTCTGAATAAATTGAATGATCTTTTTATTAAGCATGTTTAAGGGGATAAGTGTCAGATATTTTGCCACAGTTGTTGAAGAATTGATTAAAATTGAGTTAAAAAAAACAAACAAGAAAATGGTGCTGACAAAGGTTTTTACTTTTGTTTTCCTTTTTATTACAGAAGTGAACATAGTTTGTAAAATAAGAGAACGTTTTAAGTTTTTTATGTTTTAATTTTAACTCCAGTTTTCTAATCGTAGTTACTGTAGTTGGGATGTTTTTAATTTTGTTTCATGATTTTGCCGACAGAAGCCAACCCGTCTTTTTAAATGTTGTTAGTAAAGCAGTGACTGTTGTGCAAAGTCTTGAAAGGTATAAAAGAAAAAAAAAGGTTACAAAAATGCACTTCCATAACGTTCTGTTACATATTTCTGGACCGTGAACCATCCATCTAATTGGTTGTATCTTTTTCAATAAATTTACTACTAATGCATTTATTCTGATATGCTTCACTTGTTGCAGTGTCTCATGGGAGGCACGGCTGTTTGCTACAATGTTACCTAAACATGCAGAATTGAAATATTACATTGCCTCTTTCTCCAGCTCTGTTATTTTGCAGATTTTCTTCAGGTCATGGGAGAGATTGCTTTTTAGCTCCTTATCTTGTCAACCACAAACACATTACTGAAAGATTTTAAAACTGAAGCCCGGAGTCAGTTTGACCCTGCACGACCCGAGCAGCAGCTCAGTTTTGACAGACGGGCCCAGGGCCCGGCGCTGAAATATTTGAGCAGCTGTGGCATCCGGGCTGCTGACACTTCCCACACTCTGTTTGCTTTAATGAGTTTAGACTTTCAACGCTTCTCATTTGTGCTGGGATTTTAGAGAGCTGCTGGAGAGCTCATTTCAGACTGATAGAAGATATTCTACTAAACAGTAGTGGAAGAAATAATAATTCCGCATTAATTAAAATGACTCCATTACTGGTAAAAACCATGGATTCTGTTCTAATTCAAAGCTACACAAGTACATTGGTGTAGCACACTTCCTTATTCACCGCTCTTTACAGACAATAAATGTAAGAATTAAAGACAAATTGTTAAAAGTCGTACACCCCCATCGTCACCTAACAACACTCATCTGCCTCATTAGACCTCCTTTCAGGACACTGGAGGAATGTAAAAATGTGCCTGATCGACATGTCTGTCTCTCTCTAGTTGCACCTGTTAAAGCGGGATAGCTTACACTTACATCAGTCTGATGGGTGTGTTGTTGAGGTGACATCATTTCCAACTCTACCCTATGCAGAACCTTTATCCTTAATGGACTCCTTTTCAGTCATTGAGTAAACTGACAACCCCTGACTCAGTGATACATTTTATAGATATTTCATATTATATTCAATACATTACAGTACATAACTCATACAAACTGTACAATGAACAAAACAACTGCAGGAAGTTAGTGTAAAATGAGTGATTTAGATTTTGAGCAGATTATTTCCTGATTCTGTCAGCTCTTTAGTTGTTTTAATGTGTATTTTCTAATGCAGGATGAGGCTGTTGGAGAGTAAAGGCTCTGTGAATATAGCTTGCGTTCAAGTCTTCAAAGTTTACATCTTGAATGATAATCTAAACTTTTAAAAAAATAACAGTTTAATTGAGTTCACAGAAATGAATGAAATGCTGAGATCAAGACCTGCTGTGTGTAATTGTAAAGTTTTCTTACACCCCTTAAAATCAAGGGCTGGCAACCCCCCCGTGAAGCTTTGGCGACCCCTAGTGGGGGTCCCGACCCCCAGGATGGAACCACTGGTCTAATCAGCAGGTTGACTAAAAATACCTGTGTGCGTGTGCAGAGCCTCTAACGTGCTACATGTTTGTGTATCAATAATTCAAATCCACAAGCTTGTAAATAAACTGGAGATAAGGAAATAAAGTTTATTAATCTCTTGATAATTTTAATAAGATTTAGTCTCTAGCCACACCAGTAACTCTGTGGGGCTGTTATGGTACAGTGGTGATTTCAGATAACATTAGATGAAGTTTTATAACTAGGTTCAGGAAGAAAGACCACGCCCCGAACTCATCTCATTTCCGCTCAAAACATATTTAAGCACACCTTATCCGTTCACTCCCTCCTTGACTAATTTTCTACATCCCCACCCCCCCAATCCCCTTCTTTCTTTTCGTTTTCTCTCTCTTATCCAAATACAGGAACCACTGGGGCTCACGAAGAGATAAGAGACGGTTCCCCCACTCAGCGTCTCAACACCCACTCTGTTCCTCCTGATCATCTCGCCGAACTCCTCCCTCCATCCACCTATCCTACCAGCTTTTCTCCCTTTCTATCAACCCTCACCCGTCCTTCCTCGACCCCTACCCCATCATCCCTTCATCCTTTCATCCCTGCCATCCCTCGACCCTTTCCCTCCCAGTATTCCTCATATGTTCATAACCAAACTGTTACTTTCCATCCATCCAGTGGTTCAATATTTCACTCCAGACCAAAGTAATACCTAGAACCGTGCTGCTCAGCCTAAAATGTTTTGTCATGTTAAACAAAGCCCCCCCCCCACAGCACTAATATATTCCAGACCTAAAATCTTAATCTGCAAACTAATTAGTAAGCACAGCTGTTGGAAGTATAAAACTTTCACACCACAAGTACCCGAGTATGTTTGCTTGGTTCCTTCCCAACTCAAAAAAAAGTTGTAAAAACACAAATCCAGTCAGCTGTTGTAGACAACTACTGGATTTTGATTCAAAATGTCCCCTGAAACCAGCAGGAAGAGGTTGACTGTGCATCTGCAGGCCTTTTAGGTCTAAACTGGCCGATGATTGCTCCCTTCCTGGTTACCAGGGCGGACAGCGAAAACAGAGTCGATAATTTAATCAGTGAAATTTCTCCTTGAGCATCGAAGATGGTTGGTCTGATAACAGGGTTCTTAACTGGCAGGACAGGAAGCAGCCTTTCCGCATTCCACGCTGGACAAACTTTTTTTGTCTTTGGTGCCCCTGCCTTGGTGCCTTGCAGAGTAGCCTCCCGCAGGCAGACGTGCATGAACTGTGTGAGGGCCACACTGTTGCTTCATGCCACTGTTGAGTTGGATTTAAACCTGGAGAGCAGTTATGAAGAGAACTCATCTCAACTCCAGATGGGCAGAGAGACGATCTACTGTGGTTTATGGTGCGTTCATTCTGGTTCTTGCCACCTTTGTTTACATTTGTGTATTGATTTATTTTCTATTAGGGAATCCTGAGTAAATGGCTGCTTGGTTTACTGGTATCTTACTGGTTAGAGGTTCCCAAACTGAGGGTCAAGGCCTCCCCTCAATCAAATGATGAGTCTCAAGGGTCATGAGATGATCAACAGGATAAAAAAACAAAACAAATATATTTCCGCAATACAAAATGATGTTTTATTTTTATTTTATTCTTTTCAGGCTGTATTCTTTACTTTTTTTGAATTACTGGGTAACAGGGCTGCATGATATGAAGGAAAAAGAAGCATATTTTGCGATTAATTTGACAGATATTGCAATATGATTCACAATTAGTGGGAATTATCATTTTTGCAATCAAAATTTTCAATTTAAAAAATGACTATTTGTGCTCATGTGACATTTTTGGGGGATCTGTACCAAACAAACATGTTGTCTTACATCTGAAGAAAAAGACTTGTCAGACAGGGCGTCTCTGCAGCACTACAGTACCTCATTATAAAGCTGTTTGGTCAGACATTGTACCTTCATCAAAAAATTGCGGCTTATTGCGATTTGGATATTCCACTTGGCCACATTATGATTTTAATAATATTGCGATTAATTTTGCAGCCCTACTCGCTAATACAGGTTGAAATCATTTGGATAAGCATTTTATTCAGGTCAAAGTTCAATAACTTTTCACATCACTGATCAAACACACGTCAGCAAGGCTGAGCATAGCCTATCATTTGACAGGCCTGCAGAATTTATTATGGGAACCTGGCAGTAAAAATGAATTGTGATTATCTAGAGAGATTATGGCAGCATTGAAAAAGTCAGTCGTTTAAGATAATACTGCCCTATCTTCTTCTTCTTCTTTGTTGTGTACAAGAAAAGATGTGTTTGCCTTGTGTTACCTGGATGGGCTGGCCCCATTTGGGACACAGCCAGTCACTGCACTGCTCTTCATTTGCAGTTTACTCTGCGTAGCAATGAGAGAGCAAATGCTTTTTCACAGCAGACATTTTGACTTGTCATTGTAATGAAAGCACAGGTGTTACAGTAATAACCTTAATGATGGCTCTGTCGCATGACAGTGTGACAGAGCCAACATGCATAATGCCAGTTCCCTGAAACTGAAGCAGCTAAATGGAATTCAGCCATCAATCATTCTATTGATTACACCTGTGATTATCTTACCGCGAGATGTCAAAATGTCTGTGAAAAAGGACTAAAAGGAAGAAGATGGAATCCTCGAAAGCATAGTCCCGCACATAGGTCAGACTTCTGCTTTATTTGAAGTACTTTCAAATAATGACTTGACATTTTTTGGGGAGAAAGACTGAAACACGAGGACTAACTGACATTGATCCAAACCTGAAATACGAGTAAGGAGACAGGAGGACCCAGAGGAGGCTAGGACCAGCTCTTCATCGACTAAGACATCAACTGACTGATTTTTAGCAGTTAGCTTAGCCATACAATACATATCAACAAAAGACTACTATTAATAAATACATTGCTTTAATTTGTTGCTAGCAGCAGGACGCGGTTTGTCTTCAGACGCTAACAGCTACATTAACATATTAACGCTAACAGATATATTTTGACATATTTATTTAGACGTAGGTGTTTCTAACCTACCAAGCATACAAATGGACAGACAAAAGTTGAATTATGCTACGGGACAATTACTATGAGCATGTTTGTGCTTTTTGTCCAGGCAGAACTGTCAGTCCCAGTTACTGTTGTGGACCTGACTCCAAAGTGCTCCAAACCACCAAACTACTAGCTTTTTAGTGTCCTTTCTTTCAAGTGTAGATATACAATAACTATTTAACTTTCTTAATGTGTTTTTTTTATCGTACAAATGTAAAATTGGGAATCTGTAGATCAAATGGCACACTGGATTAAAGCGGCAGTGGGGAACTTTTATGAAAATAATTTCACATATTTGCTGAAACGTTCACTGTGTTCTGACAGCAGTACGTGAGACAGATCATCTGTGAAAACATTCAGGTCCCTCTGGCTCCACCTAGAGTTTCTAATAGAGTCTGCAAGAATCCACCAGGCCCGAACAAAAACAACCAATCAGAGCCAAGACAGATAGAAAAGACACTTTGTGTTGGTGGCTGGGAGATAGTTGATTGTTGAGTCTCATTTCCAGTCGGTATGGGACAACTTGTAAATAAACTATCTTTCTCAGCTCTGATTGTTTGTCTTTCATCCAGGGTGGATTCTTGCAAATGCCATTAGGAGAAGGAGCCAGAGGACCCAGATTATTTCACAGATCACTTGTTTCACATGATGCTGTCAGGATATAGTGGAAGTTTCAGCAAATATAATGCAATGTTATTTTCATAAAACTTACCTACTGCAGCTTTCATTTCTTTCACCCACCAGCGGTCCGCTCAGCCACACTGGGCTCCTGGAGGATGCTCACCCTGGGGGCCGAGTACGAGGATACCTGGGCTCCGTCACCTGACAAGAGTCGCCGTCCCAGTCCGGAGGACGAGCCGGGCCCTGTGGAGGGTTCAGACACCGGGGCTGGAGACCCGGAGGAGCCGTCGTGGGGGGCCGTTGACACCGGCACCGACACCGCGCAGAAGTATGACGCAGTTTTACACCTGGACGGACATAGCACAGGAAGGAGAGACGGCGTGCGTCACTTCGTCAAGAAGCACGAGACCCTGAACAACACGCCGTGGCCGCGCAGGTGAGACACACAACAACAACAACAACAACAAAGTAAACAAAGTAAAACTGTGAAACGTACAGAAAGAACATTTTAAGATTAAAAGTATTAAACTGAAATAGGTAGCATTAATGAACTACCAGGGCAGGCCTCCATTACCCCCCCTCTCTCTGTGCTGGAATACTACATGGCACTGGTGGACTCACAGGGTGGGTGATGGGGGCAGTCACCCCTCTTTGTCCAATTAGTAACTAAGCCTCTTACATTAGAATATTGGTCTTTTGCTAAATTTCTTTCTATTGTTTACAGAAGAATCCCATCCCCCACTCCCAATCCTCTGGACATGTTTCACTGGGGATTTTATTTCACATTAATTTCTTTAGTAATATTTGACGCTCACATTCTCTCTGCAGTACATGATATAATCCACTAGATGGCTCCTCAGACGCATCTAGAGCAATGTGTGAAAGATGTGGCTGCAGATGATGAGACCCACATTTGGTTTTTAGATGCTGAATTATTAATGGGCACAATAACACAAGACTGGATCAATTTGTAACTGGCCTCTGGATGTGAGTAAGTTAACAACTACTCTAGTCTGGTGTTCGATTGAACATGGGCCAAACAACAAATGCATTAAAGTAAAGGTTGGTGTGTGCATTCCTCACACACACCTCACACACACCTCACACACGTTCATGAAGAAATGGCATCAAGTGGTTTTACCACAAATAGAAACATCTTTACTCTGAAAACGCCTTCCCACAGTCTGGCCAAAAGTATGTGGACACATACCTTTGTTTTCTAATGGTGCGTATGTGTCCTCATACTTTTGGACATTTAGTTAATGTTGATCAAATGGCAAAAAAACAAACAGAAAAGTAGAAAAGTACCCTATTATCTGCTAATTGTTTGTCTATAAAACGGCTCAGTACAGCATTTTGTGAATCTCTGAATATTAACAGATGGTGACTCACAGCTAGATGAAGCTCAAATTATGACCTGCAGTAAGGACAATGGTTTCAGTCTATTTTTATATTGCAGCTATAAAAACAGCCAAAAAGACGGATGGAAATGGAAACTGCTGAGTGAAATACAAGCTTTAGATCTAAGTGACGGTAAAAAGTTTTGATGTTGTATTTGAATTCATTTTCTAAATCTAATTTGAAAAGCATAACCATCATCTCCAGTAAACGCCACACACAAAACGTTCCCAGTGGTAATTAACGTTGGCCTAAATAGGCTATTACCCAAATTTATAGTGGCCTGTGAATCCTTGTAGCTGCCATAAACATGACTTGTTTATTTCCTTCCTATGATAAACAACTAACTACTGACATATACAGCAATAGAATAGTTCATTAAAACAAACAGCACAAAAAAACTGAGCAGGCCAATTGCCATTGGAATAAATGACATATTTATTCTTTGTTGCCAGACTTTAGCCTCTAGACACTTGGACAACAGAGGAGATGAAGGTTCCTCTGTGATACGCTGAGCGTTCCCCCTCATCCTCTGTTTCCAAATAGCCACAGTGACAGTGTTTGCAGTCAAAATGCAGTGATATTATGTGACAGAACACTTTCAATGGGAGAGTTGTGGACTAAATAATACATTCGCTGGCTTATTCAGAGCTGTGAAGTCAGTTAACGAGGTACATTCATTGCGTATGTTTCTTTAAACACAAGCAACATTTACAGAAAAACATGTTATCTATCTTCCCAAATGCTTAAATTTACTTAATGGCCTGTTTATAGCAGACAGTCAGCTCCAGTGCATGGAGAGCAGCAAGCAAAGGTCAGAACATCTGCATATTTGTATAAACCATGGTGTTTGACTGGTGTCATAAACTTAGAGAGGAGATAAACAAACAAGAACTCTGATTTGTGCTAATTATTGTGCAGCTCTAATTACGTGTACTGTTTGGGGTCCTGGAGAGCCCGGGCCATCTTTCCACACTTAAAAAACATACTAGAAAATGGTTGTTTCACCTTGACAAGAGCTTATAAACATGATTTTAAACTGATGACATGTTTCATGTCTCAGCTGTAAAACATGGTTAATACAGTGGATGGACCCAGCACTACCCCTCTAAAATCTGTAAAATATGTCTATTTGTATTCCTGTCTTGTAACAGTTGTGTAACCTGTCTGAGGTATAAGTGACCACCAACATCAGTAACGTCACCATGCACTCAACTATGTACATTTCTTTGTCTTTGAATGACTTTTGGCAAACAAAATAAATATGTAATTATTCATACATAACCTGTATAACACACAAAATATTTCCTTACAGGTCTAATAGTGATGTTTAATGGCAATTTCCATATTTTGTCACCTTCATCAAATGTGTAAGTTTACTGTAGTTCAAGTGAAGGGTTGCTACTTCAGTAGTTTTCTTCATATTGGGTTTTAATAAGGAGAAAACAAGAAAAAAATGGTTGATTTTGTATCTGTTAATATATTTTTACACATAGGCATACAGCAGTAGATTCTCTGGGACCCAGAACAAGGAGGAGGTAAAGTCAATTTCAACCAAACATGAGGGTTAAAAATATATGAAATTGGAAGACTTCTGATTTACACACATTTTTACTTTTCGCCTTCCTCATGCATTGTTTTTCCAAAGGCAACTGTCTGATTCTGCCAACAAGGTAGGTATGCAAACTTTTTTTCCTTGAATAAAGTTTCATTTTACTGACACTGAGTGAGAAAAGGCTGATCTTTAACCCAGTATGAATAATGGACACGTTTTGCAGTGAAGACGCACTGTACACGTTTTTGGGGTTTTTTGCCTTATTGATGCTAAAATAATGATTGATTAACGCTCATGCTTTGACCCGCAGGGATTTTGTGAACTTCATTAGTTTTATAGTCTCCTTATAAAACCAGCCAACAGACGGTGAGCGCGTCTGCACGCTCCAGTCACCGATAGGCCCATCCTGGTCACATGCGCTCTTCCTTATTCCACTGAGGACTTGCTTTATAGCCTTCAGCCCCCATACAGAGAGCGATCAAACAGAAATCACAGGACAACTGCTCGTGTTGGATTGGCTTGTCTTATTATTGCTCTCAGCTGGGGGGATAAAGAGAGGAATTTCAGTGTTTTCTGGCGCTCCTAATTATTTTGACAGACACCCTGAACGTTTCAACTGGTGTGTGGATGCTGACACGATGCTGTCAGGATTTTGGACAGAGACTGGGTGATCTGCTTTTATTTCAGCGTGATTTTTTTTCTTCCCCCCACTCAGAGCCCGGCTGCTATGGAAGCAACAGCCTCCGCGAAGTGAATATTTTTTTTTTTTTTTTACAGCTGAAGTGCGTTATTGCTTTAAACTTTTAGGTTTTAAATTCCACTGAAGATGAATGAATTGAAAGGATCAAGAGAACATGGTTTTCAATGAGGCCACCTTCTTTTTTCATTTCCCCAAAAGCAGCGCCTTCTGTAGCCTACACTCTGACGCTAAGCTGTGGTTTGGATGAAGTGTGTTTGTTGTGATGCGTCTCCCCTCCATTTCCACTGACACCAGTTTGGATTTTCCCTTTTGGATCTGTGCGTTTCCAGAATGGCTCGCTTCGCAGAAGATCTACCCACCCGCTATGGAGGAAGCGCAGGCGGCGGAGGGAGAGGTGGACCGGGCGCCGGGAGAGGGGGAGCCCGGGGTGGTGGCGCTCCGGGTGGCCAGAGGGTGTACAAGCAGTCGATGGCCCAGAGAGCCCGGACAATGGCCATTTACAACCCGAACCCTGTCAAACAAAACTGCCTGACCGTCAACCGCTCCCTCTTCATCTTCCGCGAGGACAATCTCATCAGGAAGTATGCAAAGCGAATAACAGAGTGGCCATATCCTCCCCTAACCGGTAGCACCGCGCACACAGCAGGTGCATGTGTAGCCTGTAACCTGTCCGTCCTTGCTTGGCAACCATACACAGATGGTTGAAAAGCAGAAAACACACACCACCGCCCGCAGGCCTGTTCGTCAAGCTGTTAAGTTTAGGTGCTGATGCGGTTCATGTTGTGAAAACCCGCCCGTGCTTTTGAACGAGCAGTTATTTTACGCCCGTGGAGCAGCGACCACAGCGTCCGTCGGTGTCTCCCCCCCCTCTCCGCGCAACGCTGGCTGCACCTGTCGCTCCGCTTCTTATCTCTGTTCAACATGACACAAAGACGTTTCTCAATAGGTTGCTGGCTGTGAAAAGACTTCACATCCGCCTATTGTGTTGCCTTTTCTGTCCCCAGCTCAATATAGAGCCTCCACGACGACTGATAAGTTCTTTTGTCAAAATGTCAGCTGTAAACTGTGTACCCGGCACGCACACAATCTAAGGGTTAGTTAATAATGATCAAATATCGTTACTGATCGACGTCAATAAGTCAATAAAAAGGCTGCGTGCGTAAAAAGGGCAGCGCTCAGTCGGCGCTGTGGCTGCTTCCACCGGCTGCGCTCCTCGCCCCGCGCTCTCCAGCCGTGTCGTTCTTAAGGATAAAGCGCAGTTTATTTTGGTTGAAGGAGAGCTCAGGTTCAGGGTTGCAGCACCGCCTCGTTGTCTTAGTTAGGAGCCCTCTCCATGGTGCTGAAGTCGCCCACGCTCAGCGCTCCACGCCACTCTTTCAACGCTGCAAAAAAAAAGCCCACTCCAACGAGTCGAGTCACGGTCACCCTCCAGATCTTCATATTTTCTCTGTTAAAATGAGAGAGAGGTTCTGCTGGGGCGGCATTATTCAGTGTGTCTCTGAGGCGTTTTTATGTCAAGATGGAAAAAAGTGTCAGATTATTTCCACAATAGCTGCCCACGAGAACAGTGACATTTAAAAGGAAAGTCTTGACACCTGTGATTTGTTCTGAAAACAAGTTAGTCAGTCCTGTGAATTTTTTGTTGAGAAAAAACAAATCAAATTTGAGACTCAATTGTAGATTAAAATAGGCAATTCCTCTGCTCATACAGATGTTCTCAAAATTCAAATTAGGGCAGTTGCAACAGTATGTTTGGCAATGAAATGGCAAAGGCTTGAAAGCTATTCATGCAATTGAAGTCTTGAAGCAGGTGATTTGGATTTAAAAACAAGTCAAAGAATAGAATAAGTTGTAAGCATTCTTAATCATTTTAATGAGAAAAACCAGATGAAAGAATGTCTTTTTGCAGTGAAGAGCCTGGGGCTGGAAAGCCAGAGCTTGTGTGACAAACACAAGCAGACAGCTGGATCTGCTCTGAGGATCACAGTGAGAACAACACTAACTGTAGTGGAATAATAATGGTTATCAATGTATCTATTCCCTCTGTGAGCTAATACCACTTGATCTTCACACTCCACAGGACCAAAAAAAAAAAAAAAAAAAAAAGGGAAAACCCACAGGAAACTGAAACTCACAGATAAAACAGTAAAAGTAGCCACTGAACTGATTTCCTTTTACAATTCACTGTGAGGAAAAGAAAACATCATTCTGGTTGCATAATAGGGATAGTGTCTTATGGGTAATTATTCTACATCTCGGCTTTAATGGTCATAAGCTTCCTATTCCCTTGCGATTCATGGGCACTCAATAGGCCCTGACCTGCGGGCACTGACCCACTGAAAATGGATTGCAGAATGAGCCAACCATTGAAAATGGTTGGAAATGGTCAACCATCTGGAAGCATCACAAGCGCATGTATAGGATGCTTTCTTTCTAGAAAGCCCTCAACCAGAGCATGATGGAAGGTTTATGTTTTAGTGGAAAGAACATGTCCAAATGTAACTTTAATGGCATTTTTCATACAGGGTAATACAGGAGATTTAGCTTTTCTATACAATTTAATGTTGTCTGCTAATTATTTTTTTATTAGACTAAATTGGTTTACCATGCTTGATTGATTACTTGTTGTACTGCTGGTAAAACTTTCTCTTTAAACATAAGAACATATGATTTATTATTTTGCTGTGAAATGAAATGAATGCAACTTCACTGTCAAATATTCCTTAACCCTCACACTCCATTTGAGTACATGATCCTGGCTACAATTATTGCCAACTGCATCGTCTTGGCCCTGGAGCAGCATCTACCTGCCAGCGACAAGACCCCCATGTCAGAACGCCTGGTAAGTGCTTCATCGTGTCTGTCTTTGAGGTTTCTTCCTTTACACAAACAACCTTTCAACAAATATGGAGACTAGTCAAAGGTACCACCCACCTTTACTTTCTCAACCCTTGTCAGTAGCACCAGATGCCCAGAGTTACATGGTATTGCCCTGCAACAGCTTAATTGCAGCAGCGACTTTCACTCATCAGGCTGTGGGACACCCTGTGTGTTTGTCCCCTTTTCTTCCCCTTCAGCTCTTATCTTGTAAGTCAGCAGAGCCTCTCGGTGAGCTAGCTTTGATCCCTTTGCTCCCTGTTCCCACAGCTGCTCACATATGCACTCAGTTTAAATCAACATTTGAACTGTGACAGTCACGTTGCACAGCTAACCAGTCTCAGAGAGAAGCCAGAGAGACTGCCGCACGGGGAGGTCAAGTGGCATATCCCGCCCCGTGTACCAGGGAGAAGCACAAAACAAAACTGAGTAGCACGTAGCTTCATGGTTCAGCACTTTGCTGTTCGTGTTCTTGAGGGTGTTGTAGCTCAGGGGAGTTTGTCCAAAAATAGAGAGCCAGAAAATATTACAAAGAGCAACAGCGTGATGTGAAAAAGTCAATGAATTCCTTTCATATTCAACCACCTGCTCCTGCTTCAAATTATCTCAGATGCAAATTCAGCAGTGAAGATGTTGCATCTACGAAAACAGAAAGGTAGCATTCAGCACCTGAGAAAGTGATTAGAGTGGTTACACAAAGGAGAAAACAAGCATCCTCTCCCTGCCTCCTCCACCTCGAGGATGTAACACAACAAGAAGCCTTTTAATTAGAACAAGGGATCAGCTATTATTTATGAAGCTCTGTCAACAGAGTAGGAGGCGTGCTGTAAGTGGAGGCGATGATAGAAGCTATTCAGTAAGAGTATTTTAGATCCATTGTAAGTCTTTAGCGCATGATCCTTGGGGATTTCCCCAGCCGGCTTCTGCGAGTGTATTTATAATTCAGGAGTATTTTAAATGTATGTATAATAGATGTTAACACGCTACTAGTACAGACATTAATCCAAGCAGCCCTCCAGCCCTGTCATTATAGAAGACATTCAGTTGTTTAGTCTGTGAATCTTCTGTATTTTTTACCGCACACCAAAATTAATATACTGTATGTCACATTGAATGCCTGTCACTGTTGTTGAAATGTTGCATGCTCCATCCTACGACTTCTCTTATTGGCCAGGAACAGCTTATCTGCTTCTCAACAACAACAACAACAACAACAACAACTAACATTATTTTGCCACCACAGCCTTCACGCTTGATACAGTAACTCTTGTGCAACATATCTATTATCACTGGATGTTCGCTGCAGTCAGCCTGGGCTATAGAAAAGGTCACATTTCTTATATATCTCAGGCCTGTCACACTGCTTTTACGTGATTATTTATGTTTGAGGCTGGGTGAAGCTGGGGGTTGGGGACGCTGACTGTCAGGTTGTAGTATGCTGGGAGCGAGAGAGAAAAATCGAGGGGGGGAGAGGTTAACGTAGGCGTGAGATATCCTCTGCTCATGCCCTGCACATTGCCCCAGGCTCTTGCAGATATTAATGGAGGCAAACGAAAAAAGTGTCATGTCATAAGCGTCTGATCCAGCTGGCTTAGTCAAAGCTAGGCCCAGGGTTAACCTAGCCACATAGTGCAAATGATCAAACTGTGGCACACTGTTGATTGTTTGACACTTTTTAATAGTGCAGGGTGTTCAAATCAATCACGTCCAGTCATGTGTATTGTGCATATCCTCTGTGCCAAAGTGCCCTTTCAAACAAGAATGTTGCTGTCCTGTTGGGATGATGTTGTGCTTTTGATTTGCTCTAATGTCACACTAGAGCAGCACTTGAGCAGGATGTTGATCCAAGTACCCCTTTGTCCTGTCTATATGCCCTTCAGGTGGTCCCAACTGCCATCATTTTTGCCCCTATTTGTTTGCCCTAAGAGGTTGCTCCAAGTGCCTTGGTTTTTGTCACAATAACACACCAAAGGGGCACTTGAACAAGCATCTCTCTGATTGGTCCAAGTGCTCCTCTGGTTGGCCCAGATCCCCTCTCTGGAAAAACACCTGTGTTTGGCCCAAGTGCCCTTTTGATTGGCTCTAGTGACCTCTAAGGGTCTCCCACTTTCGTGCTATATTTTTTCACAAATGTCACACCAGAGCAGCTGTTTAACAACCCAAGTTCCCGCTTGGTTGGACCAAATTTCAACCTAGTGCCCAGGAGGCCTTGCCCATGCCCATGCTCCAAGTCATATTGCCCTTATGTAGTACAGGAGAGATGCAAGTACCTTTGTAGTTGACCCAAATGCCCTATTTTTTTGCCCAAAATGCCCTTCTACAGCTCTGCTTGGTCAAGTGTCAATTTCTTTGACCCAGGTATTCCACTAGTTGGCCCAAATGTTTTTCTGGTTGGCTTGGGTACCCCATAGTCAGCCAGAGAGCCTCTCTTACATCAATGTCTCTGCTGTGAAAACAGGGCACAAATGAAACATAAGCTCCTACCTAAGATATGTGTTCAGTAGAGTTACCCCTTTTTCATTGTGGAATATTTTATTTTCCACATGTAATGGTTTACTATCAATTCAAGTTAATTTTCTGAATGCATTAAATGAGCAGGCACTAGACTTCATTGATTTACTAATGCCCTTAAGATAATGCTGTGTGTGTGAATATTTGTTTTCACAGTATTTACTCTCTTTTCATCCAGAGAAGAGGGCTCCACTTCCTGCACTTCTGTTCATACTAGTGCAAGAAGTGAAAGGAGCCATCTTTCTTTCTCTCCCTTTACTGACCCCCCTCTCTTTCACTTAACGCTTCATTAACCACTCTCTTACCTCTAACAAAAAGATCTTCCTCTGTCACTCTCATCCTCTCTCTGATTCTCTCTGTCTTTCTGTAGGACGACACAGAGCCCTACTTTATTGGAATATTCTGTTTCGAGGCTGCCATTAAGATCATCGCCCTGGGCTTCGCATTTCACAAATGCTCCTACCTCCGCAACGGCTGGAATGTAATGGACTTCGTGGTCGTCCTCACAGGGTGAGTCCCTCACCCGCTGGGTGTGTCAGCTGGAGATGGAAGTCATAAGCGAGAGAGTGGTTTCTTTTGTGTGTATCTGTGAGTGCCTTGAGAGAGAATGTAGTGGAATCACCTTCCTCTAGTTAGAGCCTCTGCCTACAAGCATGTATAAGTTATTCAACAAGTAGCACAAGCCTGTAAAAGATGAGAAGAAATGTGTTGAATATTTGTTGCTTTGGCCTTCTAATTTCTGTCCTTGCTTTTGCTCGACTGTTCAAATATTTTGGGCTGTTCAACTTTGCTCCCAACAGTTTGTGGAAAGTCCTTTACTGTTTCCCCTACACAAAGCCAGGTCCAAAAAGAAATGGTTTTCCCAGTGGGGTTGTACCAACAAAGACAAATTTAATCTTAAATCAGTTAAATCAGAGTTTAACAAAACTACATTTAAATGAGTAAATCCTGATTTACAATTAAGCAGAGCTTTGTTGCACAATTCAGAAACCAATCTCTGTTTAGTGAAGTTTATTGATGTAAAAACTTATTTTAAATAGAGTTTAAGCAAACAGGTCCTCATCCACCCTCGAGAAACATCCAGTGGCATAAAGTCTCCACCAGGAGTTGGAGCATTGGCGGTACAGTGGCATTTCTTTCACAGCCATGTTTGACAGTTGGTCCAATCTTCCCGTTGAGCTCCATAACAGTTTCCTTGCTGAACCGGTATCTTGAGAGAAATTCAGCAGCATTATAAAACTCAGTTGAGTTTAGTCTGCCCCTTAACTTTAGTTGAGGGACTTTTTTTGCTCACTCTATCTCAAAAAGGCAGCCATTTTAAGAGTTAAACCTCCCCAAGTGTAAGTTTAACGTTAATACTGGATCACATTTTAAATTGGAGTTGGACTTGATGCAACAGCATGAAGTTGAATCTAGGTTAGTTGAATCTAGGTTATATAACTAAACTGACGTTTAAAGGGAGGTTTAAATTTAATCTTTCTTAATTTTAGGATAGATTTAAAGTTTGGTGCAACATAATTTAAAGTTAAATCATAATTTGATCTGGTTTAAAAAGGAGCCCTCATTGGTGCAACCCAGCCTAGGAATTTCAGAAAATCTTGTCTGACACCATATTACCTAGCCCTACTCAAAGCCCTAACAGCTCAACGCCTGCATGACAAATGGAAAATACTATACATGCATGTTTCATATGTGTTTCAGAAATAAGTACATGACTACAGTTATTAGCTAAGTGGACCACAGAGGTTTGTGACAGGTGCTGAAAGAGTTGAAAGTTGTATTTTGGGGACTTGGACAAGAGTGGCTGCCTGGCAGGGAAGCTGTCAGACTCTGGGGCTTTGGAGACATGTAATGGCCTGTGTTTCTTATTATCAGAAAGGAGTCAATGACAGGGCAATGGTCAGGTCAATAGTTCTGAGTAATTACTGCTGGGATTTCAAGTTAGGCAGCACTGAAGCTTTGTCTGGTAGGCGGTATGGTGCTCCTTCTCTGCTTATTATGAGAAGGCTGTCAGCATAAAGTTGGAAGTGGAAAAATAATGATATGTCTTTAAGCTGGTGCCTGTTTTGCTCTTGTTGAATGCAAGATATTATATAGTGCAACTTTCACGTGTTTAGTTTGTTGTTCATGAAAACTTTCAGTTCCTCCACTTAATGGTAACCTCCTGTATCCATTTTTTTCCCAATTTCTTTATTTTCTCAAAGAGACAGGAATCATTAACTGACACATTTATTGTGGTTAGAGATTATCAGACAATTGTGAAATGTTGATCTGCTTATCTTTGTGCCTGAAGTGCTCGTTTAACAAGGTGCTGATGGGACACCTGACTTGCTTAGTAGATTCTCATGTTATTGTGTAGATTGGTCCCCTTGCTCCTTAGAGTCTGTTCACACCTCTGAATGCAGAATAAAAGTACAACAAGGGGCTTCCACAAGAGCCACCACTTCATAAGGTTCCTCACAGAAGCTTGCAAAGCTCCATCAGTGCAGATCATGTTGATTAGTTCACTACTAACTCCCACTGCTGGCTGAAGCATTTGATTTTTACTTAGATGAAAGCAGCAGTACAATGATGTAAAAGTAGTTTATTAATCCACTTGTAAAATTTCCCTGAGTTACTCTTCGATGCCTAAAAAAGAAGAGTCATACCATGTTAGCAATGCACCTGTTTCTTCCCAGTTCATTCTTCTTTTGGTTTGTTAAATTTATGAGCGGAGAGACATTATCCTGCCTTTGTGCTGTAAGGTCCAGATTGGGGTTGTGCTGTAATGGCTATTTCAGAAAGTCAATAAACAAATGTCTAAAGGTGCATATTGAATGAGGAGCAGAACAAAGATTGCAGAGAGGCAGTGAACACGAGTGTTTGAGGTCTGATGGGAAAAACAGGCGAATCAAAATGAAGAGAAGGATAGTGTAGATATGGATAAATGACCTAATTTTCTTTGAATTCCTTCGTAAATGAACATTAGAATTTGAAATTACACTTCATGCATTTCAAGCCAACACTCACACACACATTTTTTCTTCTGTTCAAGCCATAGCCAGCACATTACCAGTTGAGAGATGTCTTTCACGCGCCACATAAGTGGGAAGATTGTGTTTGGAGCTGTGATTGGATTTAATGCTCCCCTGCAATACCTACACAGTGGAAGAATTCATGTGTGCTGGAAGATGAAAGGAGGCGTTCTTTGAATGTAATGCTGAGATCAGAGGCACGGCTGGAGAAGAACACTTGAATTCCACTATGTTCATATAGAAAGACACCAGCTGCTTCAGTGCCATGCGATGCACCTTGTGCATAAAAAAGCAGTGCTTAGCATTTTGCTTTGCATTCTGGTTGTTTTATATTATTATTTAAAATAAGATTATCTGAGCAGATAATGAGCTTAAAGAAATATATCAATATTTTAGTGTTTACAGTGTGTCATGTATCTAAAATCCAAGCATTTTGTTCCAGAGTTTTTCTTCAGAAACTAAAGCTAGAGAAATAGCTCTTCAGTTTTGGCTACCCATTGCTGACACAGCTGGATACAAATGAACCATTATGTTGTGTATATGTGTGTCTCCGTTTGGTTGCCAAGCAACCGCAGTAGATAATGTGCCTCGGTGTGATCAGGGGTTTCTGTGTGTGTGACGCTCTGTTTGCTTTGTGCTCAACATGCTCCCGCGGGATCTGGGATGGGGGGGGGGTCGAGGTGAAGGTGTCCGGTCCGAGCCCACATCAATTCGAAATCAATCAGAGCACCTCTGGATGCGGTTTGGTTCACTGGATCACAGTACGAGCAAAATCTGATCCTTGGAGAAATTGTCCCGATGGCAAATGATAAAAGACAGAAAAGACATTTAACCATGTCCTCAGAGGTTCAGCCTCCCTAAGTGAAGTTAAGAGGATTAAACAGACTTTACTGCACACCTGGGTGTTAAAATCTGTTTCTGCTTTGTCCTGTGTCGTCCCCAGACATAATGAGCAGCCTGCAGGCAAGAATTAGGGATTATAATTAGAGTTAAGCATGGAATAAATGATGAAATGATTACTTATTTTCAGTAGAAAGAGATAAAAAAATCGTTCATCGAGAAACCCACAGACGAACATTGGAGACTACTGCGGTTGGATGCAATCAATCAGTGCATGAATGATTGATTAAAAAAATTATTTAAAATGTGCTGGGTAATCAATCAGAAGTGACTGGTGAGGGTTTTTATCGATCGTACTGGTCAGAAATCTAATTTAGAAGATGTAATTGTGGCTCTGCTATGAGAGGGGAAATAAATAATTCTACTTTGTTTGAAATTAAGACATATTTAGTTATCTTCTATTAGTCATCTTATATTACATAAGTCAATAATGTATTTTATTTTATTTTCCAATTTGCTAAGAATCTGCATTAGTTCTGCCTTTTGTACAATTCCAGTGCTTAGTTCTTAGGATAATTATATTGATACAGCCACCCAATCCTAATGAAAGGATCTAAATGATAGTGTAGCTGGAGGCAGCGGCAGACCTTTAATCTGTCCTGATCAGGCATTAGGAGCCCCTAATAAGAGAATAAATCTGGCCGGGTTGCCAAAGGCCTAATCAATAGAACGCTGAGTTGGCCAGCCCAGAAACATCGAGCCCTGATGAGGAGCACAGACACGGCCAATCACACGCTGAGCACGACAGCGTCCATGACATGAAGAGAAAGGGTGAGAAGGCTGCTCTACTTAGAAAACCATTTTTCTTTTCTGGAGCTTTTCTAACATTTGCCAGTATGAAGCATCATGCTCACAGAAACTGGGGAATCATGACTCAGTGGCTGAAAATAAGAATTAAAAAAAAAAATCCAAGAATAAAGGGATTAAATGACACTCACATTTGTTCTCATTTCAGAGGCCAAACTCAATAAGAAACTGGGAGAATCAGTTGAGGTAAAATCATTTTTAAAGCCATGGAGTGTAGAAAAGTGGTTTCTTACATTTTGAAATGTAGCCAAGAAAGTGATGTATAATACTTTATGTCATGACCATAAGGAGAAATCAGTTCTAAATGACAGTTTTTAATATCTTCTGTGGCTCTGGAGGAGGAAGGAAATACTCATGTGACATAACCTGGGTATCACAAACAGAAAGCAGTCTGAGAGTGTGGAGTTGGAAAAAGGTGTTTTTCTAACTAGAGGCAAGGTCTAACACAGATCTAATACCAACACAGGCCATTAGCCTCCAGCAAGTTGCAATATAATAGCCTTATAAAGGCAGTATAGCAGTGTTTTTAAATCTAGTTAAAGGTCCAGTGTGCAACATTTAGCAGGATCTATTGGTGGAAATGGGATATAATATTCATAGATATGTTTTCATTAGTAAGTAGTTTATAATCACCAGAATATATTAATTGTTTTTGTTACCTGAGAATTATCCTTTTTTTATCTACAACCTGAGGAATTTTGACATAGCTAGTCAGTTTGCTCTACATTAATAGCACGTGTGACTGGCAAAGTGTTTTGACTGAACCAATATATTTATTTATAGTGTAAATACATGTAAATTGTATTATCAGTAATATAAGTCAGTAAGTAAATTGATGTACAGTGTCAACCATAGACCTTTGCCTGGGCCACCCCTGGGCTTAGGGTCGGGGTTGTATGCACCCTTTTTGCACACTTTACAATGTGCAAGAGCTATTTGAAATTGTGACATGGACGTTCAATACTAAATCGCCGTACAACTCTTTTAATAGACATTTTGTCATGAAACATTGTATTAATTGGCTGTTTCTAGGCTTCTCACATGTGTAGGAGTAACAATTTGTATTTATTGTTCAATAATTAAACAGGGACAGTGTCGATAAACACTGTTACATAAGAAAAACATTGCTGCAGATGTAATTTATATAAGGTGTCTAGGTGAAACTAATTTATGTGCTCTGTTAGGCTTTTAAATTTAGGCTAAAACAACTAATCAGGCGTGGATAAAGCAGATTCAGGGTCAAAACAGAATAGACACATGGTGTACATATGTATATGCACATGTCTGCATGCTTATCAACTGAATGTTTATGCTTTGAAATATAGATGCAATGTGTAACTACGGGATTCAAAAGTCATTCAATATTCACATTTTTAATTCAGATGGTACGTCAATCCATATTTGTGAGATTTCTACTGAAAAATATGACAAAAAGTTTGCATTGTAAATTATTGTTGTATGGTTGTGGCTCCTTTGCTATTACACTCTGTAATCAATTCAGAGATTCCTCCTGGGGCAGCTTATGCACTTAAATATAGCTCTTACAAATGTGTACACGTAGATACTCAGTCATTCAGATGGGATATCGAGAAGAAGTCAAAAGCAGACTGCATTAACATTGAGCTCAGTACAACAACGATGTGTTTAAATTTGGGAATACATTGCTAGTCATTTATACTGTATGTTTTGGTTAATGTGTGTCAGTAACATGTGGATGATTCAGTGGTTCTCCATTTAACCTTCCCTGCCTCTTGGCCTTTGATAGCCAGTCGTTGCTGTTATTGACCAAAGCCTCAAACAGCCTTTTACTGCCCGTGCAAACTCTATGGCAACCGCAATATAAGGCTCCTATGGTGAAGTCACTGAGAACAATAATCCCACTGTCATCTCCAGGGAAACAGAGGCCAGGGCAGTTGTTTTTATTTATTTATCTTTATGTTTGATTTACCAGTCTCGGGCCGTAAGTGGTCGGGGCTAGAATCTGCGCTTGTGTCGACTTCAAAGTTGTGATTTCCTTTCATGTGCCTCTCAGGCGACGGGGCTAACACAATAGGAGGCTTCAAAGTATAGTTGCAGAGACTACAGAGAGGTCGGGTCACTTTAGTTTATGCTCTCACCCGGCAGCATGAATAAATGTTGGCCTTTGAACGACTGCCAGAATGCGACTGTCTGATCACATAGGTCTGACAGTCGTAGCCTTGCTGAAGTTACAGGCTGCTTGATATTGGCTATTGGCTGGTTTTGTGTCTTTGTGAATGTGTGGTTCTATATGTGGGCTGTACTTTACTGCACCTGAGGGCTGAGGTCAAACATTTGATCATATTTGACTTCAATATGTGAATTCACACCAAATCTGTTTCTGTATTTTTTTAGCAATGCTAGCAGCATGCATGGTTCCTGTGGATGACATCTGTCGATGGTCTGTTGGTCCACCATCGTGGCCCAGACCGAAATATCTCAGCAGCTATTGGATAGATTGGCATGACATTTTGTATGGACATTCATGGTCCCCAGATGGTGAACCCTAATGACTCAGGTGAATACCTGACGTTTCCTTTTAACGCCACCACTTGTTTGAGATTTGTGATTTTTAGTGAAATGTCCTAACTGTTGGATGGATTGAGTGAAATCTTGCACCCACGTTCATGTTCTTTTCAGGATGCATTGTAATAACTTTTCTGATCCCCTGAACATTATACCTGCAACATGTTAGCACTGTCTTTGTGGACATATTGCCAGTGTTAGCATTTAGCTATGTAGCCATGGATGTATTGAAAACAGCCTCACAGAGCCACTGGCATGGCTGTAGACTCTTGTTTCAATGCTCTGTGACCTTCCTACGCATCATTCTTATTTTCACTTGACTTTCTAAGGTTGATACATGTTGTAAGCAAGGAACTGTTGATATTTGGATATTTGTGAATACCATATATCTATCTAGTATTGCATTTTTCAGTCTTTTTATCAACCTTTGTGAAGTGTACCAACACTCTGGAACATTACAAGCACTCTGCCAGGTTCAGTCAGTTGAGTAAACTACTACTATTTGTCTGCATGCAGGTGTTGGGGTTATCCCATAATACAGTTTGCCAAAATAATGAGGTATTTAGGGCAATGACAGTGTGGTTCTTTATGCAGAGAAGGAGTTAAAATTATAGGGTCTCACTTGCTTTTCTTTAAGTAACTTTTAATCCAGATGGTTGTTTTCTCTTTTAGTTTGATCACTTTCACTGATGTTATTGATCCTTTTCTCAATATCTGCTCTACTGACAGATGTGGTCAGTGACCTGACAGCTGTGAGGTTGTTCTTGGTACAGACTGTTCTGCTCGATGTCTTCAGCGAGTGAACACTGTGTGCTCTGTGAGGCCGGCTGAGTGCTGCTGATGCTGATGCCATGTTGTTCACATCATAGCAGACTGATACCAGCTCCGCTCTGTCTGTCTGCAGCCACACACGAGCTCTGAGCAGCAGGTGGGAACCCTGTCAGCTCCTTCCCTTCCTGCTCACGCTCCCACAGGGATGTGGTCAGGAATACAAAACTGAAGTAGAGCATTATTGATTAAACTGTTATCATTTATTGTTTTATTCCAGCTATCATCGATTATATGAAATGTTGTTCCATTTCAGAAATAGAATATAACATTCATAGGTGTGTTTTCATTAGTGTATAATTTTTTAATTTTTCTGTTTTTGTTAACTTGGAATGAGCCATTCTTACCTACAGACTCTGTAGCTCACCTTCCATGCAGTCCGCCATGTTAAACCACCATGTTTCTACAGCAGCCCAGAAGGGACAAACCAAAAACTGTCTCTAGATGGCGCTTTTTGCACTGTGGGTCACCTTAGTTTCTTCTTTGGGGTGAAAATGAGTTGTAATCTGCAACTACACTGCTAGATGCCACTAAATCCTACACACTGGACCTTTAAGAGTTGTTATTTCTGTCTAAATTTACTTACAACAACTTATTCACATAGCTGTATCCATCTCATTTGCATTTATCAACATATCGCCATTTTCTGGCTCTCTCACAAAGAGATGATATTCCCACCCACAGAGCTCCAATTGGCTCAGCTGTCTTTTCAACTGGGTAAACATTTGTCAGTGAACACAAAACCAGACCTATTTTGTTAGTTTATTAGTTGCCAATCATATTGCGTTTGTCTAATTAATCAGGTTAGGAAATAAAAAGAAAATAAACATTATTGTCAATTTTCTTTTCTTTTTAATTATTTTATTAATATTTTTTTTACTTTATTACTCTACTTACATACAGTAGAGAAATGAAAGGAACATATGTGAGAGAAAGATCCCAAATGACATGCAACAAAGGACCATGGCCAGGACATGGGTATAGTGATCCATGGCACCTTAACCCAGAGGCCACCGGGGTGCCGAGGCTTATTGTCAATTCTCGCCGATATTTTGACATGGATGTGACATTTATAACATTAGCATTAGCATGACAACTGACTTGACAAACTGACTAATCAGAGCTCACGCCAACCAGCAGGCAAGCCCCAGTTGATGAATATTTATGAGAACAGAAATACAGTAAGCCAAGGTGACTCAATATTACACTGTGGATGTAACAAATCCAGCTTGCATCTGTCCCTTTGCCATCAGCCTATTTATGTCTGTTGATTAAAATGGCTGCTAGTTAGATGACTGCACATGCAGTGGCTATAATGATTATTGTGATGACATACATTTGGCAGGTTCTTGGTGAGACGGGTTTGCATCATATACACAAGCTGTGACACATAGCCCCTGGTAGGAACGCATTGCTCATAATATAGAAGCTTTCGAAGAACAACGTGACTTCATTTGTCTGAGAGGGAAGTTGGCAAGCACACAGAGACACAGTATAGCACACATTATTCACAGGTTGGTTGGACTAATTTATGTGCACACACACATGTTACTGTAGTACACACAAGCACTCATACGTGTCTAGACACAATGAAAACCCACACACACACAAAAACATGAGTAATTGCTCCCTCACTCTTTCTCTTACACACATACACACGAACACACTCACTAATACACACAACTTTGTGTCTCTGTTGGCTTGGCTGCTAAGGGTCCAGTCAAGCATGGCTGAAAGTGATGCTTGTCATTTCCTGTAGGCTGAGGAAGTGCACTACACCACAGCTGATGTGGCAGACTGGCAGGTTTCCCTCTTCACACATGATTCAGTCTACAGCTAATTACCAACAATGTGTTGTTTCCTGGCAAACATCAGTAATTTTACAGGTAGTCCGACTGCATTCTAGGAAGGAGAGAGAGTGGCATTCATGGAATATGTTTTTTATACTACGGTGACAGACGAATGAAAAGAAGATATACATACCTTGAGCTAAAAATAATGATTGGTTTCACTATGGAAATGATTGTTTATTTATTTTAATCTTTGACTTATTTAACGTATAAAATGTCTAAATTCCCAATGTGTCCTGATAGCTCACGTGGTAGAGCTGGTGCCCCATGTACCAAGGCTGAGTCCTTGCTGCAGTGGCCATTAGTCTAACTCAAACATCTAAACAATATATCCAATAAAGATATTGCACTTTCTCTTTACTGTTTAGTACACCATGCTAGACGGCAGAGAAACCATTTTTAACAACTGACCACCGATCTGACTCCGATCTGACAGCTATCACTATCAATTAAAGGCATAAAGGTGTGTGTTCCCCAGTTTGCCTGCTTTGTTCAAAGTCCAAGGATATTCCATTTATAATAATATAAAATAGATAAAAGTTGCAAATCCACAAATTTCACATTTTAGAGGCTTAAATCTGATGATCTAGTGTTTTTTAGCGATGTTAGTGCGTTAGGGATGGCAGTGTTGGTCTGTCTGTGATCATCACCACATTATCCAGGCTAAAAATATTTGACCAACTATTAGATGAATTGCTATTGATTTATTTATCATCTTTAACTAAGAAGTTGGCAAACATTGTGCAGTACCTGCTTAACTTTAGCATGTTAGCATTGTCAGTGTGAGTCAATTTATCATTGAATTAAAAGCACAGCTGAGTACCGTCAGCCTCACAGAGCCACTAGAGTCGCTGTAGACTGTTATGGCCCTATTTTGTGGTGGTTCATTGACAAGCATGAGCAGTTCCCAGAGCATTCTCTTCTGTATAGTATATTGGTGCCCAGCACAGAGCAAATGGTGCACAGGTGGAGGGTTGAAAAGGTTCATTTGAATTAGGCAGCACAAAGTGAGTTGTTGGTACTTTGGTGGAAATGATCCGCTTTTACTGAACATCAATCTGCAGCCAGTCGGAGGAATTTTTTCAACAAGAGCAAAAATGACATAATTCTTGAAACCCAGCCAGTGCATGTGTTTAAATCTGCATCAGAAAATAACGTTTAAGTTTGGTGAAAGCAGGATCATTGGTAAATCAGTCTGCATTTATCTATAAATCAAATTAGAGTTATTCTTGCTACATCTGTCACCCACAGCTGCTTGACATTATATGAAAAGCTTCTCCTTCAGTTCATTAATACGTCTATAGCCTCTGATTTGAGATGAAAGAGCGTAGTACCATTACGCACAACTGTCCACTGTTTTTACCATGATTAAATCGTGTGTACATGACACCATAACCACACAGACCTCCACACACATCAGACTGTCAGTTATAAGTCGGTATTCTGCTGTTTAATCAGGAGTCGTCGCATGGAGCTTATTATTCCTGTGCGTTATGTCCTTTCCAACTTTTTTTCAAAAAGATGTCTTCAGTTTCTATTTTATTCCTGAAATGTATTTCATTGCAAATTCTGCTGTATCACATTTAAAGATGTGATGTTACAATTTACACACATTTACAATGTGAAATACAGTAGAGTTGTGACTGAAATAAAGTCAAATTGATGCAATCGTATTAACTTCACCAAACTCTTTTTTACTATGTAATTAGCTGTCACAAAAACCCTTTGCCTCTGGCTGCAGACTGGTGGTGCTGTGTGTTCACATCGTGTCGCTCTGCACCATCCAGACAACAATCGGATTATTTGGAGACACCGATTCTTCATTTGTTGAGCTTATGTCATCATGTGTCACTGTGATTGGCTCAGCTGTTTCAAAGTAATGGAATCAGTGACGTGACTGGCTGAGAGTGTATTTATTAATCAACACGCCCTCAAATCTGTAATGCACTTCATGCAGCCCTTTTGTACTTGCTGCACATACATGAACCACAATAGCAGGTGGGTTTGGAGACGGCTACACAGTCCGTGTGCCCAAGACTGCACAAAGTAAGAGTAGGGGTCTTATTATTTCTTTATTAATAACATACTGTAATAACAACTATTTATAAAAACAATTTTCTGTCAATTTATAAATTGCCTAATTGTTTCAGCACTGCATGCATCCCAATAAATAGTCTTAAAATGTGATTTTATATATATATATATTATATTATATTATATTTAGTACACCATGACACACTTTATCATGCACGGTTTCTCCGATGGTTCTTTCTTCAATGTGCTAATTTGTTTTAAATTCATATTTTTTAAGGTTTTTAAAGCTCTTAAAGGTTTATAACATTTAGGGGGATCTATTAACAGAAATTATATATAATATTCATTTTGTTGTCATTAGTGTATAATCCTGGCTGTGTTTTCGTTACCTTAGAATGAGCCATTTTTATCTACAGAGCCCTTCTTATGGAGTCCACCATGTTGAACCGCCATGTTTCTACAGTAGCCCAGAACGGACAAACCAAACACTGGCTCTAGATAGGGCCTATTGCGTTTTTCACAGCCACCGTAGTTTCTCCTACACACTTGAAAGATAAGCAGTATTGAGTTGGTTGCAATCTGCTTCACCTATAGATGCCACTAAATCCTTTGCACTGGTCCTTTACATTAATATGGTAAGATGACAGATGTCTCATTTGAAACTAACAAATGCAAATGATAATAAAATAGATGGACTGATATGTTGACTGACTCTCAAATGTCATTTAAAAGATGGTGAATATGTGAGTCCAAAGACAGGACAGCCCACAGAGGCCAGTTGGTCTTGAATTAAGAGAAATCACATCTCATAAATGGTTAAAAACAATGTGTGCAAGGCGCACCAAACCATGCAGAGCTTTTAAAAGTCCTCGTGGCTAGTACCCGTCTTGCAGGCAGAGGGTCAGCTTTCAACCTAAAGGCCGGGTTGGCATGGCTCACACAGCTCACGGTAAATAGCAGGGACCTTTGAATCGTCAAGCCTGCAGTCAGCAGCACTGAAGAGAATGTCAGCGTTTATCATGTTGATACGTGTTGGCTCTCAGAGAAGCAAGAATGACAGGATGTTTACGTGAATGTCACCTTTGACACAGGCCTACACACAGCTTACTCTCCTATCTTGAATATTTCTTAAGTGCTGCATCACTCAGTGCAGAAGCTGCCCTGCCTTGTAACCATGCATCCTCGGGATCAGGAAGAGCCACGATGTAAAAAAAACAAAACACTTTTATTTACAGGGAAACAACCGTGAATAAAATCCTTTAGCTTTAAATGTCAGGATTACTGCACTTTTCCATTCTGACAAGTAACCCTGCCTGACCTCCTCTTTGTCTCTGTGATTAGATACAAGAGAGGTTTTAGTAATAGTTCTCTTTGTCTTCTTCTTCTGGTCTTGTATTGCAACCAATTAGGTATTTACAGCCAGCAATATTTACCATATACACCTTGTTTTATCCAGTATGTTTTAATATGTAATGTTTGGTTTTATTGACTTGTTAGCCATATCAGGGATACATTTTCAGTGGCTTATGATGGATAAAGCTTTTTCTGAATCTGACAGAAAGAACGTCTGGTACACTAGAGGCAGGATGTCTTCTCTAACTCCATCAGAGCTCTTATGGGAGTGGGACATGTGACGATATATACTGTGACTGGTATACAGCCCTTTAATATTTCTGGTTGAATACCGAATATTTAAAAATGTCACTGCCAGCATTTACCGTACTTCCTCCACCAATCCCACAGGCTCTTTTGGTCTCAGTAGGAGTTGATGTAGGAATTTTGATGGTCATCTAATAGCAAGGAGGTGTGTTAGGAAGGCGTTCTTCTTCTGATTCTGCCACTGACACTGTTGCAGATACAATGTGTTTCACAGGTAGAGACACACATATGTAAGGCAATAATTATAACAAACCTGGGGGGGCACATCCACCCAATATTCAAATATGCTCAAAATGCCCCCTCCCCCAATATATTGCTATAAACGTATTTATTATAATATGCTGTGCTATGACAGGCAACTAAGCATCACCATCCAAAATAATCAAATATTGTATAATCAGAATTTTAACTATCTGTTAATGTTACCATCAGTTGCTGAATGGATTCTTTTGTTGCAACATTGTACCACTGTGGTATAGTAATATAGAATTTCACTTCACCAGGACATGAAAAAGTAACATTAATGCCAATACATAATTTTGGGCTGGAACTGTCATTGCGGAATTAAATCTAATATTTTTGCCAAAAAGTGTCAATAATTGCACGGTTGCTAAATTATCACTAACGTTAAGTTACCTGTAAAGTTAGCCGCACATTCACCCAGCGACCAATAATGGTGCTCACAGTCCTGTTCAACTAACGTTAATGTCTTTGTCATGTTATATTTGTCAGAAGGCCTATCTCAAGTCTACGGACTGGGGGAAAAAAAAAAATGAAACGTTTCTAGTGCGCACTAGATACTATCTTGTGAGCACTAGATACTTTCTTGTGAGCACTAGATACTTTCTTGTGAGCACTAGATACTTTCTTGTGCGCACTAGATACTATCATGTGTGCACTAGATACTATCTAGTACTATCTAGTGCGCACTAGATATGGATCTGTGTTGTGGCGAATCAACACATGGCTAATTTTAATATTCAAATGAGTATTGAACTAATTTGTCTGTAACTAAAAAATAAATGTAAATTAAACTGTAACCTTGTTTGTTACAGTCCACATTTAAATGCCCTGTCCTGCAGCCGGAAACTCATTTGTCCTCCTTTTGAGAAAATAACAAAAACGGTCCGCCTTTTGACACATTACCTTGTTAGATTAATACTTATTGGCTTAAAATGTGTGTCAAAATAAGTAATTTCATTGGTTACATTTTCGTGTGGTGACCTTTCAACACATGGCTAATTTTGATATTCAAATGAGCCATGTGTTGATTCTCCACAACACACTATCTGTATCTAGTGCGCACTAGATCCGTATCCGTAAAAACGTTTCATTTTTTTTGTCTCTTTAAGGGCTCCGTACAAGTCTTAGTGTCAATCATTTATGTTGTTCTGCTTGCTTCATTTATTGCATAGTTGTATGCAAAGGTTTACTGTATAGCTGTACCTGCTTATGATAAAAAGCATTATTAGTGTTTGTTTGATTAATGTTCTGATTTGCCCCCCCCACCCAAATGAATACTCCATGGCCACGGTCCTGCACACATGATGTAGACAGCTAGACCACACAAAACTACTGAAACTACAGTAATGAACAGGAAAATAGGGATCTTCTCTGTCTTCTTTTAAACAGTGTCAATGTTTAAAAAAAATAAAAACCAACAGGTCTCGTAGACAAGATGTTAAACTAACCAGACACCAATACAGAGACCCAAAATCCAAGTGTTAAGTTGTCCAGAGGGGAGAGCGCTGACTAGATTTGAATGTACATTGTTGTCCATTTTACTCGACTACATTGCTGTCTGTCTTGCAGTTACAACAAAAACGTTTTTTATTGCAGACCTCTCAAATCAAAATGCAAGGAAGCTGAAACAGCATGAATACTGAAGGTACTGAGTCCCGCTCGAGTCAGCCAGTGGCGTCCCTCTCCTCATTCCCCCTGAGTTCACCTGTAAGGGCAGCAGCTGCACCACAAAATGGGCCACACTTGGTCGTATTGCCGGTGTAATGGATGGATTGGCTCCCCTTGTTTTCTGAGCCATATCGTCGGCCCCCTAAAAGGGCTTGAAAGTGGCTTTTTGCGGTGTCCCCTACTGTTCCCAAACATCTGCGTAATGGAGCGAGTACTGGCATAGAGCATCTCCTCTTCACTGCCTGCTGCCTCCGGCTTCGAGCCGAACAGAGGGCGTGGGGAGTTTTGTTTGCGCTGCACGGTGAGAGAAACTGCATTCCTCCTCCGGTTTTTCTTCCCCTCTGTCTCATTAGATCCACCAGAAGGATGCTGCTGCTGCTGATGCGCTCGTCGCCTCCTCCTCCTCTCCACCTCCTCTCCACCTCGTCTTCTCTCCGTCTCGCCTCAGTGGAGAGGCGCTCTGTTTGTTCACCCTCCCCAGCCCCCTTGTAAGCTCTCTCACTGTGGAATAACTGACGGAGTCACACACAGAGAGGTGCAGGGCACAACAGAGAGGAGGGAAAATGAGGGAGATAAGAGAGGCTGAGATCAAAGTGCTGAAGTATTAGCTGCCACAATAAACCGTATACATAACCTTATGTACTTCATTCTTTGCTGACGATATTACATTTGAGCCTCAGCGTACAACGTTTCTACATTATTTTCCATATTGTGCGTCTTTGTATAACCATCTCAAAGTAAAGTGGACATAAAGTCACTCAATACTCAGCTCTCTACAGAGTCAGTCGTACTGTATGCTATACTGGTCTACTGTCCAAGCAAGGAACAGAATGTACTGTAGTGTACCCTCCAGTGACTGTATACGTTGTTTACTGTGAGTATACTTGCTGCCACTAATGTGTTGATGTTATCTCTGGACATCATTGTGTGTCTATATATTATTTTTTGTGTTTGTTTTGTTTTCTGTTAAGCACATTATTTCTTATTATAAAAAAACATTACATTTTAATAATTGTTTTCAGTTTTATTATATCCCTGTTTAATTCCCTAAATTACTCTTATTGGAGCTCATGCGTCTTCCACTTGCCTTAAAGGTAGTTCCGTTTTTTTGAGAAATAGGCTTGTTTGCTTACTTTCCAAGAGTGAGATGAGAAGATCTATATGAAGTATGGAGCTGTAGTGAGGACTTTGTTAGCCTAGCTTAGCATAAAGACTGGAAGCAGGTAAAAACAGCCTGGTTCGTTCAAAAATAAGAACACTTCTACTAAAGCTCACTAATTAACACAGTTTGTCTCACTTGTTTAATCTCTACACAAATAGAACTGTGACTTGCTTTAGAAGAAAACAACAATCTGAAGTCAAGTGTTGGAGCTTGCTCTTGATAAACAACAGTTAATCCATCCGTGCTCCCTGCCTGAGAGTTGGTGAGCACAGGTTTTGGTATAAATCCAGACACTGTCGCCTAGAATTGCTGGCTGATCCATGACAGGCTGTTGGTTATCCGAATGGAATGAATATTTATCCGGCCGGAAGCTGGCTGGTAGCCTGCTGGGGGCGCTACTCTACAGGCACAAACCTCACTGTGATGACAAGCCAACCCTAACTAACAAACTAACAACTACCTAGAGTTGTGTATCGCCAAAGATTGTTACAATTGGACTCTGTGAAGTGCTGCAAACACTTTCTTTCTTTAGAGCAGACTGTGTGTCTGCACCTGTTTATAGCATGTATAGAGAGTCTTTGGCACTGTCGGTCTGTCCTCTGCTCCTTCTGTCTGTGTTGGCTTGTTATTGCTCTTGAGCTATTGATCCTGGCAGTGGAGTCTATTGATATGATGACCAGCTTATGCTCCATCTAGAGGATCCTTGTTATCGATGCTTCAGGAACCACATGACTGACTCTGAGGCTGCTTGGTGTGTGTGTATGTTTGTGAATATTTAGCTTAACTACCAAGCCGAGGATAAGACATTACTTTTTATACATTCTGATAAGCTCAGTTTGCTGTGTTATTTATTTTTACTTTTTTGCTTTAGCAGTTTTATTTGTGCAAATAATTAAAATCTAACCTCTAAACTGTGTTACCATGAATACACAGAGATGTTGTTTCAGATGTTGCAGGTGTAAATTATCTTCTCAAGTATGTCTTCCTTAGACTCATTAATTCAGTGGGTGTTTTCAGCTTTGCACAGTCATTACTGCAGTTTGAGTGCTAATGTTTTCCTGCTGCTAATTCGATGTTCTGTAACACCATAATTATCCCATCTCTTATCTAAGCAAATTGAGCAAACAAGGAAAGCTGGTATCTTTTTAGCAAAACACAACCTTTTTGCGCTGCAGCCGAACCCTATTGACAACATGGGTGGTTATCTGAAAATAGACCAATTTACAATAAGTCAATATTAATTCTAGATGGATGAGGAGACTGAGTTAAGGCAGGTGGGAGCAGGAAATCAATGATATCTATTGAATAATCTGCTGGCTGAGTATCTCTTTCTCTTGATTGTTCCATATGATCAGCCAGGCCTTTAGGCTAAATGTCTACTCAACAGTGTGGGCGACTGAACAAGCCTGTTAACACTCTGAGAGCGAGAAGCAATGTTAAGGATCAAACAAGTCCTGGAAGTTGTTTGCCCTTCACAGTTCAAGGCCTTACACAGCTGGAACCACTAAAACGCTCTGCCCACCAAGGCTGGTTGTATGGACGACATGTACATCTGAAAATTGGAATCATTATCAAGCACAAAGAAGATTTTGTTATTCTAAGAGCATTACCAAAAACTGGGCTGAATATGTTGTTCTGAGGGTGGAGTTGTAGGAAAGGCCATGGGGTCTTTAAAGGTGGAAGGGTTCATTCATTTGGATGTGCTTTGAAAGTGTCATGGCAATCTGCTCATTAGATTATGAGATATCTTGTGTACAAAGTTAATGTTCGGATAATGGTGTTAATGGTGTTAGCTCTTAATGGACAGGTTTCATTTGATGTTGAACCTGGAGGAATCTTGGTCTGTTTAGGATTTTTGTGATTATTGCAGCCTGAAATGACCGTAGTAAAGTCCGTAGCAGTTTTCCCAGATTTCTTAAACAATACCTGCTTCTGCTTTATGCAATAAGTCCCAGTCTGTCAACACAAAGGCCCTGTCTGTGGACATTTCTGTTGGTAGTTGCTAGCTTCCGCAGTTAGCTAGCCAGGAAGTTGTGCTTTTGTAACCTTTAAGATTCCTTTCTATCATGCCATATTGTGCTGTCAGCAAGCCCCATAAACAACACATAAACCCAATTCAAAGCTATTGGATAAGTCCTGCCTAAGAAGACAAGTTCTAAGGAAGCAAAGTCCTCCCATCTATAGTTGACTTTGGCAAGCATTGTCAGGCAGTCTTCGAGTTTCAAATTGTGTTTCAGGAAATATTGCAGGAATTGCTGGAAAAATAATCCCAAAAATTGCAAATTCCTAGGAGTGAATTTATGTTGGAAATTTCATGAAAACGGGTAGTAAGACCTTTTTGATTATGGCCAATACAACTTAGATGCCCTTCCCATTCCTAGAGTTAGCTAAGAAAACAAATCGCCCTTTTTACTTCCCATTAACCAACTGTGCACTGAGCTCAGCATGGGTTTCTGTAGTAAGGGTTATCCTTCAGTGTCTATCATGGTCTCAACAAGGAGTTATGCTATCAGCAATGCTCCACTCTCCCTCCTCTCTGTCCCTGGCATCTACCCTTTGATAGGCTTAGATAAAATAAGATAAGATAAGATCCCCTTGAAGTTTGGTAACCAATCAAAATAATAAATGATTCCCTGTGACTGGGACAGTAACTCATCTTGGACCACTGTGTTGGTCCTTTTATGTAGTGCCAGCATCAGTTAGACAAGTTCTAAGAGAAAAGTTCTAACTGATGTTGGTACTACATAAAAGGTCGAAGATCACCAAAGTTATTCGAAATCATCCTCTGGTGCTGCATCTGGCCCGGAGATACCAACTAGCTGACATATCAATCTTTGCACATGTGATTTGTGCCAAGGCCTGCTGCTAGGAGGCAAGATGATAACTGTTATTATCTCCGTCTCAACACCTTTCTCTCACAATCCTCACCATCCCTGACCTGTGCTGCCTCTGTTCCAAAGATAGGATGGTGAATAAGAGAAGAAAACTAGTTTAAAGTCTTTGCTGTTGTGCACTGAGACTGAAAGTCCCGAGAGGAGCAGGCGAGCTGTGTGTTGTGTGACTCCCAGCCTCTCTCTGGAGAGCCCTGCTAATACTGGAGTGTAAATGGGAAAGGAAGTGGCCCACCCTCCCCCACCAAAGACAAGCTGGATGTTTGTCCTTCAAGAAGCACAGTCAAGGTGTTTTATCCTCAACACCAAAGAAGCAGCTATTGTCTGCCTCACTATTACTATAGTCTACCTACCCTATGCTAACTATCAATACTTACATACTTATCAATGTTTTGGGACAATGTTCTACCTGAGCTGATTGAAAATGTTGTTTGTCATGGAGGGGTTTTTTCCCTCACCTCCTCCAGGGGATGACAAATGGAAACATACAAAGACAAACACAAGCGTACCTAAAGTGTAGTGTAAGAATAGGATGAAACATTGACGGGTGAAGTTAACAGCATTCAGGTTTAAAAACTAAATCCTGCTCAAAACACATGTACATGAATTATTAAAAAAAGAAACCCAAGGAACCTAAGGACAGTCAGAAATAGAACAGAGGTTGATTAGAACCGATTCCATAATGCGTTTGACCCAAACAGACCGAGTAAACACTGGCAGGAGCTTGATGAGCCACACTTAACAAGCAGCCCTGAAAGAAGTAGCAATACATGTGTTAAAGTGTGCAGTGTGTAGAAGATACATATTTTCAGGTATGTTTTCATTAGTGTACAATTACTTGAAAATAAGAATCATTGTGTTTTCATTTCCTTAGAATGAGCCATTTTTATTCTAGGTCCTCTTCTACCCAGTCCGCTATTTTGAACCACTGTGTTTCTACAGTAGCCCAGAACAGACAAAACAAACACTGGCTCTAGATTTGGCCTTTTCCATTTTTGGCGGGTTTTGTCTGCCACTATAGTTTCTCCTACACACTTGGAAGGTGAGCGGTATTCAGTTGGTTGCAGTCTGCAACTTCACTGCTAGATGCAATTAAATCGTACACACTTGTCCTTTAAGTCAGCAGAAGCTTCTTCCAACCAATCACCAACAATAACACGTCTGTATCCAACTACATAATTTATATTTTGAGTATTATTAATTATTGTGCAGCATTATGGTGATAAATACTGGATACTGATCCTGGACTTTGTATTTTGTTACCTCACTGGGGCCTGAAGCAACACCATGCAGCCCCTTGAGTTGTTTAAACGTAAGGCTGTCTTCGGTCTGTCAATTTTTCACTATACTGAATATAATTTGGACCTGAAGTCCCAGTTGCAAAGAAGTGGACATTTGACAACCTGTCATTTTTTCTCTTCATGGTTGGCTTCCACATTGTTCAGCCCACTGCACCTTTGCTTCAGTGTCTCTTGCCCCTGAACCCACCAGCTCGTCCCATAGACACAGAATGTTTTGCAAATATTAAATCTTAGTGGTTTAAAAAGTCATAATACAAATATTTATAACTAACCTTATTTGTTTCACAGATGTGATTTTTTACAGTCTTTTTGGGCTACACAGCTAGCCATAAAGCCGACTCCTCCATGTTGTATCCAGTATACTAATACCTCATTGACTTCATACACCAGACTCAGTCTACATGTGTCTAAATCAGTCATGTATACATAAATCTTGAGAACCTCAGGTGGAGACCGAAGAATGTTTTCAAATATCCTAAATTAGAGAAAGTCTTCCTCATTTTATGAACATCATCACTTCCTACTGTGCGTATGTAAGTCAAAAATAAAGGCTATTTTCTCTTAGTGTGCTTGTCCTTAGATATTGTGAAAAAGAATCATTAAAATAAATAGCAGCTTTTAAATAAAGTGAAAGAAACATTCATACAGAATACACGCAGAGTGTATACGTATCATTGGGATAAATAGTACATTCAGTCTGGCATCCTCAAACCCCCAAAACAGTCAGTGAGACACATAGACGACTGTAGGTGTGTGATGATTGAGATGCATTTACCTCGTCTCCATGCCAACGGGTGTGAATATTATGTTTTATTTACCTCCTGAGTAATGTGTGTGTGTTTTTTTTTTTTTAAAGGAGTCCTTCCTGGAAGACAAAGCTGCTCGCACAGCGTGCTGCTGACCACACTGTGTACCTTTTAATCAATATCTTTCTCCACCGCCTCCCATTTTCACTTGCTTCCCACTCCTTCACCACAATATCTGCCTCTTACCATGTGAATGTAGACATTTAGGAATAACATTTGAGATTGTAAGGGGGCCTTTTAGTTACCACGACTGATTTACTGCTGTGTATCCATGCTACATTAGAAAAGGCTGTAAAGAGACAGATGGGAGAGGAGAGAGGCGGTAATGAGAGAGCTTGAGATCGAGGCAGAAAGAGAGATCCAGATACAGAGAGAGGAGCTAAAGGGATGAATCAAATAGAGTCTTGCATCATTTTCACTTATGGCAGTGATCAGCAGTAGATAGAAGAAAGAGAATGGCCACTAATGATCTGGAGATTGGTCTGACTGGGTTGCCAGATATAGACCAGAACATCAAGTAAAAAGATGTCAGATTTAGCACAGACTCAGAGCTACCGTAGTACTGATGGGCTTTCATATCATGTAATAAAACTCCTCTAATACTGATTGTGTAGATCAGTGACAGCTGGTGGTGATTTTGGGTGGGTGGGCTCTCTCTCTCCCTCTCTCCTCTGTACACATCAGCACATACCAATTGCGCTGCATCAACATTATAGGAAAGTACCAGCAACAATTTGCAACACCATGTACCAGAAATAAATCTACAAAACCAAAGCAAAACTAATTATTTGTAGAAGAGAGAGTTGTTTCAGAGCTTGGACGGCCTTTCTGTGACTCAAACAGGTTAATCACCATGTCAAACTCCACCCTGCTGTACCTCAGCATCAGCTCACTTTTCAGTGTCTCCCTGCAGATCATTGGGTAATGTGCACATGCAAAAACAACAAGTGCCTGGCTTTCTAAAGGGCACTGTGCGGCTACTGACACATTATCAGAACGCCGCATCCTGCGCAGCGTTACAGCGGCTGCAGCGGCTGCAGCTGTGTCCACATCTGGATGTGGCTGATTGTCATCTGTGGTCAGCAGTTCAGACAAGAAGCACGAAAAATTCTCCAGGTCCTGTCTCGTTTTGAGAGAATCTGTGGTCTTAGACGTGTACTTTGCAACCTGTGTGTTTGACAGGTGACCCGCTAATTGACTGTCTAAAAAAAGAGAACTGGTCCCCGCTGGAGTGAAGTGGGAGATTCGTCGGACCCCCGCAGGGCGAGCTTGTGTCCCCACAAAATGTAATACAGTCCACAATCCGTGATAGTGAATGCCTGTCTTTCTTTAGCAGCTCGTTGTGTCTCTGTACAGGATGCAGTGACCCTCATTAAGCTGACAGGCGATGTTCACTTTACCCAGCAATGACAACTTTACTCTATTTCTAATGTGGCTTGTGCTGTATTCATGTTTCCTAATTTTGTCGGATAAATGTTTTAAATCCACAATTCCTTGTTGGGTCCAAGCCGTGTCTCCTCCGAACAGCAAACATAGGAAACAGAAAAGTGAATTCCAAGCTACACTTGCCGTTAACCAGTCCGTTAGCTGAAACCACGTAACACAAGTACAGTACACCGAGCTGAAGGAGGGGGAACGTACGACTCGCAAAACAAAGATGGCAGCGCCCATATTGAGATGTATTTTCTTTGTATTTGTTCTACGTTGGTCGTTTTAATGTCAATTTTAAATGCTCTTACACACTTGTTTACATTGCTGCTCTAGTCCGGTCACCAATTTATGCATTGCACGGTGTTGCTGTGCGTGCAATACAATGTAAAGTTTTGTTTACTAGCTGGTTTGCTAAATAGGCTAATGTAGCTGACAATAACACTCGCCTGCCACTGCCCCTGGTGGCCCCTGGTGGCCCCTGGTAGGCCCCTGGTAGGCCCCTGGTGGCTCGAGACAAACGCCACAGCACTTGTTGAAATTGAAATAGGCGAAAATGGCAAAATATTATTGAAATGTAAGACTTGCAATAACGGAAATACGTAAAATGTTAGTGTTTCTGTAGAAAGACATATTATTATTTCACATTGAGCTTGTTTAGACGAGCCACAAACAATAACAACACAGCTGCTGCACTTCTTTCCAACTCGTAATGCCCAAAGACAAATGGAACGCTCTAAGTGGTACAAGCCAGGCAATGACGTCACATTCTCGCGTCAGAGCAACTCGGGCGGGGGATTTACGAGACAAATGGATAGCAGCAATGGATAGCAGCATTAGCCCTGTTAGCCAATATATATCAGCCGTCCCTGGTGTAGATATGGATATATATATATTAAGATGTTTGTGTGCCCGGCATTGCACTCGCTTTGACGCTGCCTGTGTTCTGTATGTTCTTTATGAAGCAGTGCTGTAGTGGTGGTACGTTTATACTCTATCCTGTTTTGAGGTACTGGGATACTTTACTTGATTTCCATTGTTTACTATATACCATAAGTGATGAGCTTTTTACTCCACTGCATTTATCCAACAGCTGTTAGTGAAATTTTATATGGAACATTTATAATCATAAAAAAAAACAGCAATTGCATTAGCTGATTGATTTTCATTATGCTAACGTATCTCCTCACTCCCCTCACTCGCTTCCTTCCCTTGCGCCTCCCAGCGAGGATATGAGAGAGAGATGCGAGGAAGCCGAAACTGCCAAAAGAGAAATCCTTGGTTCGGTCTTAAGCGCCATCAGTTATTTATGACGTGCTGCACGGCTGTATCACCTGTTAAACCGACTGGTACAAATATCCACAGAGCCCCTTATTTAAGAACCATTTTGAAACCTTACAGTATTAATGTCAATTATTATTTAGTTTAACGATTGCTTAATATCCCTTAATTCATTTATGTATGGATCACTGTTATTTGTTATGATTATCTAGGTTATTTATTTACGTGGCTTGTTATCTGCACAATAACACACCTTAAACACATGTGTGTACTGAATGTCGCTTGTATTGTAAAATAAAAGAACAAACAGACAGCTATTAGGTAGAAAAAAACATACAAAAAGCACCCGTCTGCCACATGTGGGGGTGCAGTATTTTTACATCACACCCACGCCACTTGAAAAAAGGACTTCCAGCTATGTTTCCTCTCTTTGAGCTCCTCGTCTCCTCCAGGTGGATTTTAAGGCAGGGGTCTCAAAGTGATTAATCCTTTTGTCATAAAGTGTCCTCTCACTTCTCTCTTCCATCAAAGAACACAGCCTTTTCACTACGTCTATAAAATGTAATATTGACTTAAAGAATTAGAGTCCTTCCTCCTTTAAGGCTGAAGAAGTGGATATACTATGAATACCAAACCTCTCAGACTAGAATGCAACTGGTCTGCTTGAACATGACCATGTCCATGTTTTGAAAAACTATCATTTCTTTACCAGTCCATACATATTCTAACCTGTTCCTAAATTTTTTTTAGGTAGAAGTTTATGAAACACTGACTGACATTTTGTACTTCATATTACAGACTTAATGAATTATAAGCCTTGATCAGACTGATGTAAACATATTTACTAGCTTCAGAAATGAAAACATTTTCAGAGTAAAAAGGTGTCAAGGTGGTGTGATACGCTGCCAGTTCACAGCTGGGAACTGACAACGAGGCGTGTGTTTGCAAATTAATTATGACATGCATCAAATTCACTTTTGATATTTTGAGCTTTATTGACAAGAGTTGATTGCACCTCTCTACTTGACATCTACTCTTGCAAACTGACAACTTATTATAAAAACAGCACATTTTTGTAGACGAGAGTGATGTTTAATAAATAACAGAGAGCTAAAACACTTCTGAGCAGGTTTACAGTACAAATATAATACAGGTGAACAGTGATATTTCTTTTTGCCTGAATGGACGTTCATGAAAAAAAAGACACTTGCAGTCTGCTGTCTATGTAGTGAGCGTCATGTATAAATCATATATAAATGCTGTAATGGGTTGTCCATGTAGCTTTGCAAGAATGTTTCTGCTGAGGACGTTATTGGCCCGACTTGATTACATTCTAGGGCATAAATCACAGCACATGTTGTCAGAATGGCTCCTGTGGGGAATCAGTCCTTATTGCTCTGTTACATTGAAGTTATTGTCTTCCATTTTACTCACAGGCTGAAATATATACAATATACCCTCTCTCTCTTTTCACCCGCTGCTATATACAGTATACTCTTCGTGTCCAGCAGAAACAGCTCTGCTCTGTTCATCCAGCCTATCAAGTCAGATCGACGATGAAAATAAAGTTAGTGAGAGAAAGTGATCATTTCTGTTCATTGGTTCAGCTTATCTTGTCTGAATGTTGAGGGTGAAATTTCCAAGAAAATGGAAACACTTTTTATCCTCATGTACTGTTACAAAGAAAGAAAGTAAAAGAAAGTCTCACTATAGTTGATTTTCAAAAGGAGATTTAAGAATGAGTTTTTCTGGCTCTACACAACCATTGGACTGTGTTTACTGAAAGCTGCTACAGGATGCTACATTTCACATTCGTTTTGGGTTTGGAATTACAGAAAAAACAAAACAGGAACCAACCAAACCAAACCCAAAATCAAGACAGAACATATAAAATAATCTTATAATAGGTATAACCTATTCTTCAAGTAGGGTTTTACCTGAATATGGAGATGGTTTGAGTACAAGATGTGGCTTAACTTTGTGTTTACTGCTAATTAGCAGATGTTTGCTTGCTGACATGTTAAACTAAGATGGTGACCATCAGGTTGTTAACATTGTGAGTATATTAGCTTGCTGACATTAGGATTTAGCTCAAAGCACCACCATGCCGTGTTTTTTCAAACTCTTTAAAAGCAAAAGAAAAAAAGTATTAATTTGTTTTTTATGTTACATACATATATGTATGTATATATCATGGAAACTAAATTATGAAATGTTTTATAGTTTATTCAGATATGCAGGGACACAACATGGCAAATTTATTCTTGTTAAAAACTTGTTAAATTGTTTCTGGGTCACAGTTACAATGAGTCAACAAAACACAACAAAGCGCAAAATGCAAGTCATGAAATCTTTAAGTCGTTCTCTCCTGCTGTATGTTTCTCTTCTGTATTTCTGTTTATTTCCTTCATTCGGTCTCTTTATCTTTTCATCTGTTTCTCTCTCTCATTTCTTTCCTCTGACGATCACCCTGAGGTCATGGCTGCCAACAAGTCCTCCCATCCCAGCAAATGACATTTAAATGTTAATGCCGCCTCTGATGTCCCCAAACCCCCACAATGCACTGTGTCACTTCCCACCGACTCCTCCGTGGCTTGTGGCATGGTTTCTGTGTGTTAATGTACTGGTGTGCATACATGTTTCTGCTTCCTGTTGCATCAGCAGGTGAGAGGAGATTTGCTTGTTGGTTTGTCAAGAGACCCACTCTCCCTCACGTCACTCCCCCTGAATCTGCACTTTTATATTTCTGTATATGTTCAGGTTAAATGATAATAATCACAATATGAGATTCATACTGATCTTCTCATCTTAAAATTGGTTCCTTTATTCCTTTAAATGCTTCAAATCTACTTTGAAATGAGGTAAAGATGCTGATCTCTGATGTCTTGTTGCCTTTTTGATGTCAACTCAGGATAAAGCCACTGTGGTTTAAGCTACAGTTACAGCAAGATTACATAAGATGAAATCTCTATGTCTATATACTATATACTGCCACATCCTTACCTGACATGCCTTTTTTTCACCAGCTACTCATGGTTAGTTTCTCTCTTTCCGTCTGTTTCTGCCTCCTTTCCCCTTTCATTAAAGGATTATCTTTTCCTGCTCCATCACTGTCAGCACACACACGGTTACCAGGAAAGATTTGCGAGAAGGGGAGACTATTTGTGTGTTTTTCTGAATTATACCAAATTTAGGGACAAATGTTGGACTTAAACCAGCTGACTGGGAACAGCTGGTCTAACTGGAGAAAACATGATTTACTCTACTCTTACTATCTGGTTTGGTTGTGATTGCGATCAGCGAGACGTAAAATAGTCCTTCAGTCTCTCTCTGTCTTCCTTTCTGTGTGTGTGTGTGTGTGTGTGCATGCAGCTTTATATTCCACTGTTTTTTTCCCCTATTATTGTTATTTTTCTAGTACCATTATGGATATTTTATCTGACATATTAAAGAATGCATTACTGAACCTGTTTCTGTATTAGAAATAATAGTTTCCCTTCCTCTGAATTTCATAGTCAACATCTGGACAGAGTGCGCCCTAGAGTATAGTTTATTTTTACATGTCTTATATTGTAGTCATTAAATGAATCCATATGTCCGGGCACCACGACAGAGAGTCGAATTAACAAAACAAACACAAATATGTGATTCATTCCTCCCCTCCCCTCCCCTCTCCTCCCCTCCCCGCCCTCTTCACCCGCCTCTCTTCTCTCCCTCCCACCCACGTCACTTTCTAACTCTGACTCTCGTACTCGTTCCCCACTGCCGCTGTGTATCTTCCACGAGCCCAATAGAGCCATTGTCATGTCGCCTCGCTGTTTCTATGGTGACGAGGTGCGATCTGTCGCCAGCGAGTCTCTCGCCTCGGCGCTCCTCACTTGCCCCAGTGACTTTCTAGCATGTCCACTTTCTCACAAACGACCGTCGGATCCAGTAGGCTCATGCGCTCTTTCTCTCTGACCCTCGCACACGAACAGGCACACACACACACACACACACACACACAGACAGACAAACAAACACTGTTTCATTTTGTTCTTTACTTTATTAATATAAGTACAGTAATGCCAGTGCAAATTGTACATGGTAGCAGAAAAGTTTTGCTTTTTAAGCAGTAAATATGAACTATAAATGCTGATAAATAAGTCTTTCCTTCTCTTATGAGAGTAATACTGCTTGAGATTGTATTCCTAGAGAATGGCGATTACTCCTTGCAGCTGAGACAGGGAGCAGTCACAATAAACCCAAAAAACTGTTCAGGTGCGTTCAGACAGAAAGCAAAGCAGACCCTCCTGGTCTGGTTGTGTAGTCTGTGCCAGTGTTAGATTGACAGCTTTCACTCCAGCCTGCAAACAAACCGTTCTATTTTTTTTTTGTAGATCTCCAATATTTGAGGTATTTTTCTCTAGTGTTAATTTGTTCAGTCCAGATTGTGTGAGGGCTGTACCTCAGGACCAGCTGTCTGAGCGGACTTCCCTCCATCTTATTTAACCCAGTGATGTAAGGAGCTGGACTCACTGACTTTAAGATATTGACACAGTTTCATTGCTCTTTTTGGATACTAATTAAATGTTGAAATTGACCAGTTGTATGTTGTGTTTCTGTAGACTCTGTAGGGCTCTCTCTCTCTCTCTCTCTCTCTCTCTCTCTCTCTCTCTCTCTCTCTCTCTCTCTCTCTCTCTCTGTTTCTCTCTCTCTGCCCATTACAAACATGTCATATAGGACCTCATGTCCAAACAGGCGTCTCTTTAGCTGGAGGTATGAGCCAAACACACACCTGCGCTCCCTCCTCAACAGGAAGCTGTGAAATGACTTTGGAGCATGTTACGCTGTCACTCGGCCAGATGGTACTGAACCTCAGGCAGCTGCGAGAGGACATGATTGACACCAGCACATACGTACATGTTAATATACCACCAAACAAGCGTGAAAACACACACACACTCACAAAGCCTCTGACAGAGCCTGAACACACCATGATAAATTACATGTGCTTACACATGCACACACAGCTATTACACAGATACATCATCCAGTTTGCCTTCTAAAGGACAGATGTGTTTGTAGATGAGAAGATATGCGTGTTACTTACAGTGTATCGTAAATATAACATGAGTTCTGTGAAGGTGCAGGAGTGTCTGTGTAAACTAGAAAGCAGTCAGAGAGTGCGTTTCTCCACCGATCCTATAATTTGGTTATTTTAAGAAGAATAGAAAAAATGCTCCATCGTCCAACAGTGCTTTTGACATTTTTCATTTAAAAAGTGGAACTGAACTGTCAGCACAAACATTTCTTTCTGAAACCTTTTTCAGTGTGCTATATTACAGTGAATCCTTTTTCAGTATGATATATCACACTGAAAAATAAATGTTTGTGCTGTCACCATTGGACTGTGACTGTGAGTGCAGACCAGTTCTATTACTTTTGTTACAATTGGTTTGATTGGACACTCCCAAGTCAAAATAGAAGACAGTTGTAATACAAAGTAAAATACAATGACTCAGGAGCCGGTGTATGGAAAGTAGAGAAAAAGTAGACAGGATTTGAACTTCCATACAAAGCTCAGCTCCCTTTTTTTTATTCTTCACCAACTGTACAACCAAGTGCCAAACACTCCTTATTTATATGGTCCCTCACTATGACTCCTTCGAGTGTATGGCCATTCGGAACAGCTGTAAACTATTTTGCCTTTGGACGTCTTTCAGACAACACATACGCCAATAATACGTCATACGAACTCCTTCGAACGTCACATTTCAGGGCCTCCAACCTCATCTGTGATGTAAAAACATCAGATTTGAGAGTGTGCATCCTGGTATAGTTCAGTAATAAAATCCAACACTCTGACACAGGCTGAAAGTAATTTCCATCAGCTCTACTAAACAGCACACATTGCTGGAGGACGGTGTTTTTTTAAATTGAACATGCCTTCCTGTAACTGAAACAGACCTTTAATCTGATTTACAGCAGCGTTCTGTAAATCACAACATGATGTGACCATGAAGCTGCCGAGTGCTCTTTCCACAAAAAGCCCTTCTGATGCCACACCATGGCACCCTGTTTGGTTTACAGCCCCACAGAGAAATCAGGTGTCAGGCAGTGCTCATATGGAAATGAGAAAAAGGCCAAATGTGTTCTAACGATGCAGAAATATATTGACAACAGCCTGCATGTCACTGCAGATATTGAGAGCTCACTTCCAAGTAATTAGATGAAGTTCATTATTCACAATCAATATCCCTTGATGAAAACACAGGATCAGGTTTGTAAGTATTAGCATTTTTCCATCCAAAATAATACGTCTCTCCACATTTTGTGATACAACCTTTTGATATCTCTTTTTGCAGTGGTGCCTTCCTGCATACATTTCACATTTTATGGTTCTCTGTGTTTTCAAACAGTGTGACAGGCAGCCTGGCAAACAGACTGAAACAAACACTCACTCACGTTGGCTCTCAGGCACAATGCCAGCTGGTAAACAGGTCCAGCTGATAGATTTGATTCATTCCTGTGAACTCATGTCCAATCTCTGTTTCCTTCTGTGTTTAAAAATATTGTTCTTCCTTCACCTGTGTTACTTACTTTGTCTCTGGCAGTCGATTCGTCTCATCATATCTCCCTGTTCCTCTCCTCTTGTATTCTTCTCACAGTAGGCTCCAGTTAGTGTGCCGCAGTATCTCTATGAATATCCACTGAATCTATGGTGCTGCTTCCAAATCATTTCAGACGGGAACAGACAAAATTCTAATTTAAATGGACACAAAATGTAATTGTAAGAACATATTTCCACTTGGTAAATCGTTTAGCTTGGCGTCAGATGTAATGTATGCTGTAGAAGTTTATAATGCGAGTGCCACAGAGCTTCATACAGCACCCATCACTACACCAGTAAAGTGTGGTCTGATCTGGGATGTAACTTTTGATCAGTGAGATGTACCTGTCCTGATTTTGTATCTGCAAAAACTACAAATAAACCCTCCTTGAATGTTTCCTGCACTATACTAGTTTTAGTTATAAGAAAGTTGATTTTCATTAAATAAAACTCAAGTTAAAACTAAGCTAAAGCTAAATCCCACCAAGGAAGTCCAGTTCAGTTCAGTTCAGTTCAGTTTGTTACACAACGGTTGTTTTTGTGTTTCCTTTGTCAAAAGTTGTGGACAAATAGGACTACTCTATTCCATCCAGGTTCTGACCCTTCTGTTGAGGTAGCTAGCACACTGAACCGGGTCGGTAAAGGTGGAGCTAGAAACACTGCAGACAACTGATTGGTCAAAGAGAATTAGAGCAACCAGTCTTCTCGTCATCCGTGATCTGATGTAGGATTTCCCACACTCTTCGTTTTTCTTTCAGCAGTCCTTTGTCTTGCTGCCTGCAGCCTTTCCCAAACAAAACTTGTGTCCTTGTTATAGGCTAATGAACAACCACATTAAGAGCAGTGAAGTAAAGCAGAAAAGTGACAATGAATGCGAGCGGAACAAAGGAAAAAGTCGGCTGTAAGTTGTGTGTTATTTGACAGTAAATGTAAAGTATAGGTTACAGCGTGTCAGTTAAGAAATGCTACAGCTCTCTAAGACCAAGAAAAGTCTTGTTTGCCAACTGCTGGAAAAGTGAAAGGGGTTAGCCCCGAAGCCCAGTTACAGTCCTATATTCAAGAGTACTGTCTGTAGTGGAGACGCAAAAAAGATCTTGGGTTTAGGTACAGTTTCAAGAGTACTGAACCAGAAGTGTTTTGTGGAAAAGTGGCCTTGGAACTTGAAATATGGCTCTTAGAACAATGTATCTAGAGAGCTTTATTATTTAATGAAAGCACATGTGAGTGGATTGTAGCTTCAGGCTCTATGACCATAGATATACAGCTATACCATGCCCCATTCCTACCTGTACCTTCCTGAATCAGCCAACTGGTAATAACAGACATCAGAACCGTCGGTTTACGTGACCTGAACTGCAGCTCTGTCCTGGCAGCGTATATAAAGTGGACAAACAGTTAGCCATCAGCCAAATGAGCAAAACAGATAAGAGTAAAGCCTGGAAACTATTTTTAAAGCATGTTAGCAGAGCAGCAGCATCATCAGTCATCCATCTGTGTCCACACAGAATGTATTCAGGCACAGTTTGGAGTGTAGGTCACCCACGTTTTGGCACAATCACTGTAGTTAGGTGCATAAATCTGAAGAAAATCTGAAGCATAACATTTTGGGCCATTATGCAGCCTGTGTGGAAAGCTGTATTGATCAAATGGAAGCAAGTATCTGTTCCATCACATGCAGATGAGACGGACGTGGCTGAAACCCCTCTTATGTCTAGATTGTCAACAACAAGAAAGGATGCAGGCCCGATGAAACCCGGTGAACTTGACTCCCTTTCCGCCGCCGCTGTCCTCATCACTGTTTGTCATTGCTCACTCGACTGCATGGTTAGGGGCCAGCCCGCTCTGGTCCTCTTCTCCAACGCCAGCCGTGCACTGAGCTCAGCGTTGGTTTTAGTTCATTTAGGTTGACAAATACACTCAGACAGGAACTACATCAAAAGATCCAAAAGCCCAGCACAGTCTCAATGAAGTGTTAGTCATTATAAGACGCATGTCACTCAACTGTTCTTATCTTTACTCTTTTTCTCCCGGGCATCTGCCCCCTGACAGGTTTATATTAGATATGACCCACCCTCTTGAAGTTTGGCAACCAATCTAAAAGATTATTGATAACCTGTGACAATGACACCTAAAAGTCAAGGTCAGTTATCAAACACAATTTTTTATCTCTGGTTTGGTCTCTACCAACTCCTCAGGAAATGTCTATAGTCGTAACTTTAAATATAAAACATAATGATGAGTGGCGCATAGTCAGAGTTAATTTCATTGGACTGTGTAAGCTGTACTGTGTTACGTTTGTATTTGCAGTGTGTTGTTGTATTTACAAGGCCACTCGAGGTGTATTTAAGTATGTGTTGAACGCAGTGTCATTGCCGTCCATCCCTCACTGTCCTGTAGATGTGCTCCCCGACCGTGCGCACGATGTGTTAGTGTAGCTGCTCTGCATTAGCAGCTCTGTGTCAAGGCGTCCCGCTTTCTCTTCAGCTCCAATTCACCAACATAATAGCAAGATATCACGGGTGTAAGAGTGGGAGAGGGGGAGGGAGGGGGAGGGTTGGTTTGGCAAAAGGAGACAAGATGCAGTCCCTGACAAGTTGTTTTTGTGCACGTGTGGGTAATGTTCTTATGTGCTCATGCTCATGTATGCATGTCGTCCTCCGTGGCGCCTCCCTCAGTGTTTTTATGAGACAAAGCGCTCGGCGCTATCTGGAGATGGATGATGTATTGCTACAGTACTGCCACTGGTGTGTAAATAATAGAGAGATATTGAATGTAATTAATCATGAAGGGACTCCAGTCAGTTTGTACAGAAAACATTATGACACGCAGCAGTCACTGCGTGTGTGTGTGTGTGTGTGTGTGTGTGTGTGTGTGTGTGTGTGTGTGTGTGTGTGTGTGTGTGTGTGTGTGTGTGTGTGTGTGTGTGTGTGTGTGTGTGTGTGTGTGTGTGTGTGTGTGTGTGTGTGTGTGTGTGTGTGTGTGTGTGTGGCTGGTCCCCGGGCCCCTGGCTTGGCAGCACCTGTGTGGACTGGTTGGTTGAGCGCATAGGTGGCACAGGTGTGAACTTTCCAGGACTCCCCCAAACCTAACCTGCTCATATTCCAGCTCATTTATCACAACCTCAATGCCTGATGCCACCAGGACCCACTTTTCTCTTTTCTATTGTAATTTGAATAAGATTGTTTGTAGTAGCTTTCGGACCTTTTTGTTTTATAGGAAGCAGAGACACAAACATAAATGCATTGAGTTCTGTAAAGATTAATTAAAAATAACCAGAGTAAGGTTTCTGGTGCTAACCAGCTAAAAAAGGTTTCATGTCTGAGGCTGAGGATTTTATTCCTCAGCACACATTCAGCTATTAAGACTAATTGATCATTTCCTCATTTAAAGCCTATGTTAAAGTTGATGTGTTTTCACATATAAAATATGATATTTCACATGTACACTGTCCAAAACCATGTGTCTGGGGATGAATATATTACATATGTGTGAAGTCCATGAGTGAATATTTTGGTCATAGGATCATCGTCGTCAAATCTGTTTGCATTTCTGAGACTGTGAATTAATCACATGTAAAAAGCTTTTTGATTGTGAGATTATTTGACATCAATGCTTGTTATAAGAGGATTTTTAATTTTTGCACCTTAAGGGCTGTTACTATTGTCTGCAGCAACTGTTCAAAGAAGAGGTGTAAGTGTCATTTTTAGCTCGGTTTACGCCTTCCACTGCCTCTGTCACTGAGATCCTGTGATAAGGGCTCCATTATGCAACAGCCACTGTGTTGATTTATTTTCTCGTTGCTAATGAGTTGAAGGCTGATTACTGCATAGTTAATAGCCCTCAGTAATGGCCTTGTATAGACAGGGTGATTTATGGGTGAAGGTGTCCAGAACAGAACTGGCCACACAGGTTCATTTTCAACATTGATTAGCTATAGCCTGCATCCATACGTTTATTTTTCTGTGTGCGTGTGCGTGTGTGTGTGTGTGTGTGTGTGTGTGTGTGTGTGTGTGTAAAGAGAGATGGGGGATTCAGCATGAATTCTAATGTAACCATAGCAGAATACAGTAGCAAATATTACAGTTGTATTCATGTTATTTATATCAGAATTTTCTGATATAAATAACGTTAATATATTAATATACTAGCATGAATATACTATCATAAATTAGTATATATACTTACTTAAGTCAAGGTCCACTTACCAACTATTTCCAGAGCTTTTAACTGCATTTCACAGTCTTCATCAGTTTATGGAGTTTGGTCACTTGTTGTGAGATGTTAGATGTTCTGGAAAAATCTTGAAAGTGTGCGTTGAGTTGAATGTACTCCAAGGAGTTTTAACTGGTTACGAAACATTCTCAATGTAATACTGATACCTCTGTATGACCATAAACAAACCATCAGCAAGATTGCACAACTGGCGGTAGAAACACTAGAGTTCGCTAGCATCCACACTGGCCACAGAATCAACACAAAATGAAAATTAAAAAATCTTCAAGCTGGTATTTCTAATGTGAACAGTAACCTTTCATTGTTTGCTACTGATACAGAGGGTTAAGCATTGTTTTGCTCCAGTCTTCTAGGGGATGGGGTAGATTTGGTTCCATTTTGCAAAATCTGTCGTGGAAACTTTTGCGAATGCATGTGAATCACAAATGGATAGCTAAGATGAAGAAATGTGTTATTGTTCAGTGCTGCTGAAATGAGCTGGTAACATCTGTTTATCCAGTTTGTCTTGAAAACTTTCAGCATTGCTTTAGCATTAGTCAACAAAGAGAAAAACAAGGCACAACGAGGTCCAATGTGTAACATTTAAGAAGATATTTTGGCAAAAATTGAATATAATTTATAATTTATAGGTATGTTTTTCTTAGTGTTTAGTGTAAAGTGAGGGAATTGCAACCTTTTCCTTCAGCTTTTGCATCATTTTACCAACAAGTGTCATTACAGAACAAGCACTTCAGTAGAAAGCATTTACCACTGGAGTTACATGGCTCCATGGAGGACAAATTAGATTTTCAAAATTCTTATTCTCACCTCTCAAATCCAACAGTTGGTGGAGAAAATAATTATCTGCCCCGTCCAGGCGTGATTGTTTCAATAATTCAATGATTTTAAATTTCACTTTGCCTTGTGAGAGAGGTTTAATATAAGCAATAAAGGGTTGCACATGCTGCAGATCTTATGCATGCAGAGCGCAGGCACTGCACAAATGCATGTTTTGATGGTGAGATAATTTTTTTTTAATCTTTTACTGACTCTACTTTATAACAACACGCATTAGCCGTCTTAAAATGATTTTCTGCATGAGGAAGGAAAAAAAAACAAGTCTTTTTCCTCTGGCAGTGGATAATAGATGTTTGTTCAAATAAACACCCTGAAGGGGGTTGGACAAGAAATCAGCAGTCCGAAGCATGTAAACAGATTAGAGACGGGTAGAAGAGAAACAGCGTGTGTTTAGCTGGCTCCATGTGTCCCGTTCATTTCCTTCATCAAAAAGACGACTCACTTTTTGTTCTGTGTGATGTTACTGCGAGTGAGTGCTGTCAGTAAAGTGGAGGCTGTGAAATATGTGTGCAGGAGCAGACTGGGCCTGGATTCATGTGCACAGATGATCTCAATGACAAGTCAAATGTCTGCTGTGAAAAAGTCTTGTAAACCAGGGCATAACAGAAAAAGTTTGGGAAGTACTGTCACACAGTGCTCATTGCTTATTTCTGTAACACAACATTATTTTGAAATATATATACAGTATAATGGTCTTGCAGAGTAAACATTTTATTGGCGGACAGGTTTTATTACCTTTATTTCTTCCGTACTTTGCCATGATGCGCTGATCGTTATGTTTGCTTAGAATTTTAATTTGTCAACAGAGAGTAAATTGATTAGCATAGATTAGATCATCTTGTCACCCATAAAAACCCTGGGCGCCTGCAGCGCAGCAGATTTCATTTAGCTTCACTCCACTTAATTCTCCTTTCTCAGTCAGATCCCATTGAGACTGAGTTCATCCAGCGTCTGCTTACTGGGAACATGAATTTCTGATGCCTTCTGGTAACTGCGTAAACCAAGCTGATCAGTAACGGAACCTCTGAGCTGTTTATCTTCAGAAATGAGATCCCATATGAAAACTGGCCTTCACTGACCTTAAACTTAAGGTCACTCCTGTCTAATTCATTCCTCATGAATTGACTGATTACTGATTATAACTAAGACTTGCAGCATTCACTGAAATATGGCTTGAAACTAACAAATGTATACCTTTTTAAAAGCAATATTATGGCAGATTTGATATTTGTTGTGATTTGGCACCCCCATCTGCAGTACCACTGTTAATATGGACAGCTGTATATGTGATTACATTACTAATAATCAAAAACTAGCAAGTCGATCAACTTTGCTAACACAGCCAAATATTAACAACAACACAACACATTGACACAAAACACAGTGAACCAGCTAATATTACTGACTAGTCCAATAGCATGAAGTCTATCTGCAGCCTTTTATTTCACAAAGCTCTCGCCAACTCTCCATTTCTGGAACGGTGCCGGCAAATTACACAGTGCAAGATCAGGTGCACAGGGCACAGAACGGGTATGACAGAGGCACCAATCACCCTGTCGGTATAGCATAAAACATTTATTAAAAAAAGTTATTTTAAGATAGAAAAATTACATAATGGGGTTTTAATGAAATGTCAATTGAATAATCTAATACTGCTTTTTTGATTGAAATATACTTGGTTCTTATTCTGACTTTTTAAATACCTGACTAAAAATGATATGAAAAGATAATTTGTGACTCTAGTTTTGTTAGTGGAATAATGTGAAAGCTTATTAAAACTGCATTGCTGGATCACATCACTGATGTCTGTAATCTGGGCACAGGCCCCTCTTGCCTCTCATATAATGCTAAAATAGGATAAAGGCAGTTTCCGCCCATCCATCATTCCTCTGTTCCCTTCCACATCGATGGACCTGGATGAAGGTTTCCTTCCCAAACAACCGTATCTCTCTTTTGCATCAGTAAAATATGTTTTGGTGAAAGCATATGATGCAAGCATTCACTCGGATATTCCCTCAACATTTGTAGGCCGCAACAAAAATTTGGTTTAGCGAAAGATTACGGTCATGGTTAAATAATAAAATGTCAACTAATGTAGAATGTGAACCCACCAGAGATGACTGGTATGCCCAAAAGTTGGGATTGAAAAAGAAAAAACTTCTGCATTCATATTCAGAAGCCTTCAACATTTAAGCCGTAGTGTTTTTCTAGATTTATTTCTACTGCAAACATTTGAGATTTCTTTTACTTCAGCTCAAAATGAACATTATGACATGTCCAGAAAGGCCAGATATTTGAAACACGGCTCTACTGTACTACCCAAACATACAAACAGTGTGCACATACTGAATCTCTGAAGTGAGTAAAGCTGCGTTATCTCAGAATGAGAGATCTGCTGTACTCTGTGTGCGCTGTATTTTAACACCAGTTGAGATAAACAGCAGCTGTTATGTATAGTATCTCTGCTATTTGATACCTCTATCACTGTCTTTACATATGAAGACATTTTACACAATCCACTTATTTGATTCAAATATCCATAATTGTTTGTCTTAGTTAGTTCCCTTTCTCGTCGTAAATATTTCACATACTTTGCTTTAATTTTAAAAAACAGTTGTCATTTGTTTTTTAATGCACTTGCACCCAGCTGTTCTGCTAAAAACATGAATACTGTATGGTTTAATTGTTCTAATTAATATTGTCTTGCTCAGTGGCAGCCACACTTTATTAGTCTGTGGTTAACACCTTGCCAGCTGCGTGACTAAAGAACCCAAATATTTACAATTCCTATTTTCAGTTTTTAATGAGCTTTAATCCCCTGTTACCTCCAAACCATTCTCTCAATTAATCCTTGAGGCAATTCTAACATTTATGATTAGAAGTTCACTTAATATAACTGATACTGTGACAGGAAATAGGTTTTAGGAATAGGCCACAGTACTGGTGCTGTCAAAATGTTGCACTTCAGTGTAAATTTAGGAAGAGACTCTGGGAATCTGTTTTTTTTGACAGAGTCTGACAGTGATCCAAATTCAGCAAGTGGTGGCTGCACATTAGGGAGCTTTTTCTTCCAAGACAGACAGATCTCCCCACTGATTACACTTCTGTGAACGACAGCCTGGCTGTTAGCATGTCAATGGGCCCGGAGTTTCTTTTCACCACCACCAGCAGCACCGAAGTCTGTGACAAAGACATACAAATAAAGGACAAGTTTGTTCACACTTAGGTGGTGAAAATGAGAAGTGGTGTTTCAAACAGACCCAACATTTGTACTGTAAACATTTTAGCTGACGCTGTTACAGTCTGAGGAGGCAGCATGGGGTTTGAATGTGTTGGTCAGTGATATTTTGCAGAGACAGATGATGACTACCACATGGGGGCCAGCAAGTGACAAAAAAAAAAGTCCAAAAAGGAATTCAGTTAAAAAAAAACAAATAACAAATATATTGCGATCAATATAGCAAACAGAAAGCAAAATTAAAATCCCAAGTTTCATCTGTATCACAGCAGTCATATTTCCATTACAATAGACAGAAAATCTATCACTGTAATCATGGAGCCTTTCATTACAAATGTAATTTATTCCTTCTATATTAGGCAATATTTCAATCACACTAAAAGATATTCTGTCTTTAACGCTATCATTTATACCTTCAATGTTTTATGATTTCTGTGCATTCTGTGCATTGGTTATACACGGTACATATCTGCACCCACTTACAATGTGAATCAAATACTACAGCAAATGTTAGCTTTCTTTTCTTTCAACGAATGTGTCCTTTACAATCGGTTATAGTATGTATAAGGTAAAGCACTGAAAATAACCAATGTAAATAACAAAAACATATAAAAATGAAATGAAACATGGGGTAGTATATAAGTCCTTTTTAAGCCATTACATTATAACTGTTTGGCTTTGCTGCTGTTAATAATATTTGTACTAGAGCTTTCAATTTAAATATTATAAAATGTACTATATTTACAGTTGATCTTACATTGAAAAAATGCATAAAGATAAATGTGTTTGTAAAACTTGTGTGTGGCCATTTAAAGCTCAGTCAGTCAGGTCTGGCAGAGGAAAGGGAGATTTGATACAGAGATCTTTAATGATTCAAGCTGAACGACTGAATAAAATATATTTTTTTGCGACTGTTAATCAAGAGGAAGACCCAGGTTTAATTAACCTCTAAAACCCCACTGACCCACCTGTGAGTCAGCCATTACAAACTCATGCTGTGCTGAAAAACACTGATGAAACCCAGAGAACTGTTTAAATTTTAGTGGAGAGCCCAAAGTTTCCAAAGATACCAAATACATCGGGCTGAATTTGGGTGAAATTAATATTAAAAAAAGTGCATAAGACTTAGAATATTTATATTTGATGGAACAATGATATTGGCAGAGATAGTGCAATAACAACTTTAAAGTTAAATATTTCCAACCAAAGTTTTGTTTTTGTTGAGAGGAATGGAGACATGCAGTATTTGCTGATCTTCAGTTATATTTCATCAGTTATAAGCCTTCCTCTGGCTGAGATAAACAAATTCTGTCTGTATCTATATCTTTACTGTCTGGCTTTATATTAATCTTACTTTTTATTAATGTGTGTGTGTGTTTGTGTCTGTTGTTCTCATCTCTCTGATGTTTTTTATTAGCTTTTTTAGGAAGCACCCCATAAAGATAAAGGTCTTCTTACTGTCTTTGAAATGTTCTGTGCTTACGTACTGCAGAGACAGAAGAGATCCAGACAGAACACTTTTTTTTTTAATAAAGAACACGTTTTATATGAAGGTCCTGATTTATCAAACCCCCAAGCTACAATCCCAGTGATGCACCTCGTGATCTATATAATGTAAATCTACCCGTGCGATGGATGTGTGCCATAATGTAATGTCTATGCAGCTCTCCAGAAAGGATTCAGTTGAGGAGGTTGGGGTTGATTGCATTCCCACACATAAATCACAGCACATCTTGTCAGGATGTCTCCTTGGGGGAAAGTGTCCTCTAACAATAACGCTCGTACAGGGAAAATATGGTCTTCCATGTTCCTTAATGGCTACATTACTGTATGTACATACGGCACTTCTGTTGCAGTGCTATTGATAATGATAATAATCATAATATTTTAGCATTCAAACTCACTCCAGATCTACAGATTGCCAGGCTTATCACTACTCTCTTCTGACTGTTTTTGACAAATTTGACAGCCACTCGAGCCCCCTGCTGTCTTTATGTCGTGCATCTGCTTCCTGTATGGATCCATGAGTGATGAAAGGTCATGTGATCTGCAGTGGTTTTATTGGAACACCTGGACTGTATGTGTTTTAAGTTTTCCAAACACGAGCTGATCTCCTGGGATGCCAAAGTAAAACATGACTAAAGCTGTGTCCCGGTTCCACTCTACATACTAATGTTCATGCTCTTATTGTAGTGTACTGGAAATCCATGTAGTTGCTGTGTTCGACTAACAAGAAACGATTCAAGACTTACGATTTAACTTTAAGATCTCCCAGGAGCTGTCTCACTGCCATCAACAATTCGTTTTCTTTTCTTTTGTTATTCTTTTCACCTTTGAGCAGTTCATCGTACCTTACATTGCATTGGAATATCCATCAACAGCGTTTCATATCCATACAGATATCTTGGAGTGTTCGTTGTTTACCTGTGCGGCCCACAACTTTACTGTCAGTTTTGGCCGCAGCTGTTTAAAAAAAATGCCTAAAAACCCAGTCGACGTGATCTGCTCAACACATAACAGCAGACAGGCAGATTTAGCAACTAGCTGGTGAACATAGTGGTGCATTTAGCAGCTAAAGAGCCACAAATCTCCCTCAGAGGTTGGTACAAGAGACTTATTTTTACCATATAGCCAAAAAAAAGGACTCCAAATAAATGACAATGTTGCTCGTTGCTCTTTAACTGTTGGATGTGTAAAAGGTGATGATATGTCAGTGTTGTGTTAACTTGTTTCTGCTGCCCCCAAGTGGCCAGAAATAGCAGTTTTTAAAGGTACTTTGAGTTTTCTTGTAAACAAAGTTTTTACATTCAGTGTTACTCATGCATTGTGTGTATCTTGAGGTCTGACAATGCGTTGAATGTATTTCCCTCATTGTAAAAAGTTTGAAACCTGCATTGTTTTCATATATGTTTACTTGCTAGCAGTCTTTGCTGCCTTAGACGGCTCACTGCTACATTTCTTGTTGCATTACCGCCACCTGTAAATCAGTGCAATTGTGTAAACCGTTGGCAGGAATGTGCATTGTGTCACCTGCACCCCCTGACCAAACCCGACCAAAAAATTTATTATTGCTGCTCTTTTCTTTACTACAGCTGCTTGTTACTCAGGGGAGCTCCATGCTGCTACTAGTGTTGGTGTTATGTTTAGATCTGTTTAGGTCCACCACATTTTGAACTGGATCCAGTAATCCTGACCCAGACTGGGTCTGACTGTGGGTCTCTTTTTCTGAAACTTTCTTTTCCGCAGACCTCTGGTCTTTTTCTGCTTTGATTGCTTCTGGTTGTTTTGTGAGATTGTGCACTCTTTACTCTGTTAATTATGTGTTCTTGTGAAAATTACAAGAACAAATGAATGTGCAGCAAAAGATTGGGACCCAGTGAATGTTTGTTTTGAGTGGGACAAAGTGCAGAAAATAATGTTATCGGTTATAGAGGGAAACTTTGCAAATGTATTTATTTTGATCATTAGTAACAGGGTGAGGCTCAGGTCGCTGTAGGTGGCGACCCAGTGGCATGCTCAGCCTCTCCAAGGGGCATTGGTGAAAATTAAAAATGTGCCAATCGGAGAGGCACATGGCTGAACCCCCCCCCGCACACCACTGTGTCAGCCTTTCTCTCTCTTCCTCCCTCCCTCTCTCTCACTCTATTTTCTCTTTCTGCTTCTGCCATTACTCACTTCAGGCAACTACAATATGTGTGAAAGAAAAAAACAACAACTTGGGTCTCACTTCAACCTCAACTAATCTGACTGTGGCACTGAGGAGCAACGTGTGTGTTGTTTTTTGACAACTTGGGACTCATTACAGGGGTTAATTAACATTCAGATGTAGGAAGCGACGGAGGGAGCAGCAGGGGAGGGAGGAGAGAGGGGAGGGTAAAGGGGGAACACCTACTCTTTTGCTGTGCTGTTTATGTTTACTGAGGAAGGACTGCTGGCACCTGATCAGACAGACTGACACTAAATGAACACACCTGTTTTCTGTGATGTGACTTTTCCTTTTGAGTCTTTTTAGCTTTATTTATTACAAATCTACAGTACTGTGTTTGGTTGGCGCTTGTCCAGAGATATTACAACATAAATACTAACACAATGGATACTGCTTTACATGTTTATACTTAATGTAATTGCATCTAACATTAGTATTTACATATAAATTTGCATATGCTTATGTCTACTATTGTAAGGTGATGGGTCATAAGACCTGACTGGGTTTAAGGTGCAGGCCAGCCAGTTTCTTTCCCCTGCTTTATATGTTTGTGCTAAGCTAAGCTAACCACACATTTTTTTAATTATCGCACAAGATTAGTTTAAATGGATATCAATCTCCTCACCTAACTCTACCAGTGACAAAAGCATACTGTATATTCTATAATGTCTATGTATTGCTTTGTTTAAACCTGCTTGGATTGTGTGTGCAACCCACTGACAGTGTATATTGTATAACCATAAAAAACAGGCACATTTATCATGGGCAAGGATGCAAAGCAAAATGCTTTATATTGCAAAAGACACAACATCCATCTAATCAAATCATTTAGTATTGTTAATTGTTTATTTCATGTGTGATAGCTTTTTTCCCTGGTGGGTGGGGACAGACTTGAGGTTATGCTATTTCTGTGGAGGAGTAATGTTAGTTAGTTAGTAATTTATTCAATTTTCCATTTTTGTTGTAGTTTTAACATGTGGAAAGTTCGATATCACCTTTAGAACAAAAACACCCACTTCTCTGAAGTCTGACAACATTAACTGAAACATCTCCATTGTTTTTTTAATTTAGTTTTGATGGATGTAAATGAAATAGGAGGTTGTCAGACCTGAGCGAATCGAGCGTGATCAAAATCAGAGCTGCGTTACATCCCAGCCTGAGGATGTGAGCAAGCTTGTTTTTTCAGTCCCTTGCCTTTGACTTGTTTATGAGTCTAATAAGAAGGAAGCCTGCATGTGTGTATGTGGGTGTGCATGTCTGCGCATGCATGCAGTGTTAATTTAGAGCCGCAGCACTACAACAGCAGCCATATTTGACGGCAAGTGGCTCTGGCAGCCACGATGAGTTCATGAGTACCCCCTTCTGTCCTCATGTGCATTGTGGGAAATGCTTGCTCTCCTGACTCTGTCACAGCTGTCCACTCACATCGTATAACATCATGGCAATACGGCCCACCACCATTCACACACAGGAACACACTCCACTTTTGTTCACAAACAGGATGTGACATAATGAAGCCTTTTTCATGATTGGTTGGCTCGTTTCCTATTAGATGAGATGGTAGAAACAAGGTCTAATTGGCAAGAAATGGTCTGTGTCTAATGATGAGGTCTATTTTCTGCATTGTGTGTTGTCTGTCTGTGTGTGTGTCTGTGTGTGTGTGTGTGTGTCTGCCCACACATCCATGCACTCTTAACTCTTATGTAAATGAAATAGAATAGATTTACATTTCAGAGACCATTTAGACTTGTTTTAAAGGATGCAATTTTAGCTCTGCACCCAGGTCTGAGAATGAAACAGACAGGTAGAGAGAATGACAGACAGGTAGGTGACAAACACTGACTGACTCTAGGTTTGGGTAATGCAGATACAATCAGTCTTGTCTGTGTAATTGTATCTGGCCATGTCCATATATATTATGATATGTTACATTTTCTGGAAATTAATTTAAACGTCTGTGAATTAAATAGCAGGGAAATCCTGTAGTTTTAATATTCCCATAAAGTGGTAATGCTCTTTGAGTTGCCACTTAGCCAGCAATGGCCTAGAACAACCAGTGATATTAAAGGTATATCCACCATGGTAAAGACTGTGCAGCAAAGTCATCAATGATATAGAACTTTTCAAGACTAAAGAGGAAATGTGGTTGTGGTGCTTGACAATAAGGTCTGACTTTTATAAAATGATTTGGATTGTCTTCTGGGGATCTGGTCAGTAGTTGGAGACAGATGGACCAGCCAACCAACAATGCCATTCCCAGCCCTTACTGCTAAAAGGGCAAAAAAGGATCCTTTGAGTCTGGGATATATAACAGATCAATAACATCTGACCTCACATTGGTGGTAATCTCATAGACACAGGCAGGCATTTGAACAGACAAAAATATTATATGCAGTTTGACAAGTCATCAGGTAGACAGTCTTGTCTATGTTTCCAGAACAACAGGCAGCAAACAGTGTACCTTTCGAAGTGAGATGCCCTAATGTGCTGCTTACTGCTGGGTACTGACATAATATCCTGACATGTACCAGTATATCTAAAATTGTTTCTTTTCTTCTGTATTAAAAATCCTCCTCTAGTGGCTCTCCATCCCGTTATCTGTTTATACTGTCAACCGGTACGGTTTTCCCCCCAACAATGAGGACTGCCTGCAGTGTGTTTTATATGGAGTAATGTTCATTAATGTATGCTTTGAAAGCCATACATTACTATGGCACCTGCATAAGTAGCCACATTAGTAGTAGTAAGAAAAAGATGATTGCAGGAAAACTTGAAATGAAACTGGCATAGACTGTGACTATGGTTCAGGGATAATTCGCTCCTCATTGTCCTTACTGAGCTGAAATGGCAGACAGGCAGGAAGACATACTTAATAAAACAGCACCGGCTCAACAAGCAGTTATTGAATAAAAATATTCTCTAGTTGGCTCTGTTCAAATGCGTGGCAGGCAAGCGTGCAGAAAGACAGTCAGTGAAGCAGACAGACAGTCCGTGACCAGCTGGTAATGTTCAGACACACAGGCAGCCGGTTATTCAGTCAGGTTTCAGCACCATGTTCTCTTGTCTGTCCTCTGGGAGCCCCCGTCTCCTCTTACCGAGATGTGTGAAAAACTCAATCACAGCCCCCGGCCCCCAGCTGGGTAGGGTCGCAGTAATTAAACTACATCACTCAGCCCCACGAGAAGGCTGCGTTTCTCCATTTTCTTCTCTTTTTCTCAACTACCTCTGTGTCCACCTCTGTGTTATTTCATTTTGGTTGTTTCTCTGATGTTGAACATTTTGGGATATGGCTTTGGCTCACTTAAAGGGACAGTTCACCCCAAAATCAAAAATACACATTTTACTCTATACTCTTACCTGTAGTTATCCATCTAAATTGTTTTGGTGTGAGTTGCTGAGTTTTAGAAATATCAGAGATGTCTGCCTTCTCTCCAATATTATGGAGCTAAATGGCACTCGGCCTGTTGTGCTCAAGGCCCCCGAAAAATAAATTTGAAAAAGCCAACAGCAATATCTCTTTCCAGAAATTATGAACTGATTACTCAAGATAATCCACAGACCTGGTTATGAGCAGTTTTATGTACTATGGTACAGGGGTGCTCAACTGATGAGGATACCATTAATGTTTAAATCCTACGCTGTGATAAGCACAAGCACAAGCACACTTCCTTCTACGCAGTGATATGATACAGTTAGGTTGAAACAAGAGAGTTCTTACATGAAACTGCTCACAATAAGGTCTGTGGATTATCTTGAGAAACCCTAACCTTATTTTTTCACAAGCCGAGTGCCATCTGGTTCCATCACAATATATTGGAGAGAAGGCAGGCGTCTCTGTGGTCGATATCTCCAAAACACTGCCTCTCACACCAAAGCAATATAGATGGATAAATATCACAACAGGTAAGAGGGAAATATGTATTTTTGATTTGAGGATAAACTGTCCCTTTAAGTTAGACAATGCAAACAGCCCTGTCCTTACCTTCAAAAGCTGTTATGGCCTGTTAGCAGTTGCCAATTTACACATCTCGTAGCAACGTTAGCATTCATTTGGAGTTATGTTTCTGTCCAACTGTTGAATATAATTCCAATATTCACTCTTATTTTAGCTCTGATTTGGTTAGAGGTGAGAGGTGGCTCTTTTTCACCAGCCAGTCTTCATCAATGTGGAGCTTGGTACTGGACAAGTAGAGTACGGTGGGTTTAACAGACTTTGTTTGCTTAAAACAGCTTCCTGCTGCTGGAAACAAGGTTTATGGGGAGACAAAACCAAAATGAAATTAACTGTACAACTAAAAGCTGAAAGAGGCTAAAATGCTCCATTGGTAATGCAATACAAAAGGATTGATTCACAGAGCTTGAATTTCCAATATTGAACTGTAAAGTCTCATATTTAACGGGTAGTACTGTGTTTTCTCACCTTTCTCCTGCTAAGCACCCATTGGACACTTTACACCTCCATTCATGTGTAAGAAAGCTCATCCATTGAACCGCGAGGAGGAAAAGTGTAATTCAGTTCTAAAAGCATGTCCATTTAAGTGAACATGATTATAGGTCACATTGTTTTTGCATGAAGAACAAAAATGAACAGACAGCTGAAGTGAAGGATGTGTCCATCCCTACAGATTTTGATGGGCAGCATGAATCACTCTTATCTCTCTGTGTCGTTCTTCTATTGTTTCTTCAAGGTTAAATAAGTTCAGGTTATATTTATACTCCAGCGATAAAGGCTGAATCACAGCATCTGGATATAATGAACCACACAGGAAATGGTTACTTAATTGTGTACTGTATGTGTGAATTTGTAGCCCTAGGAGGAAGTCATGTGTCTTTTTCTGCTTTTGTATGAATATGTGTCTTTGTAAATATATTTGTTTATTTTTTTCTTTTTGTTATTGAGTGGTCCGACCCTGAAGATGAGCAAAATGGTTGTACCTGTGTGTGACAATACGGAGGAAAGTGGCACGTGGCTCTGTGTGTGTGAGCGAGTGACAGACGATAGCATCACCCTCCATATTTCCTGTGCCACTGTCTGGCGCCCACATGGATATATTGTGGTGATGATAAAGGGATATTAAAACTCATAGCTTCTTCTTCAGCTTGCTCCCTGACTGACTGTCTGTCTACACAGTCATCACATCATCCCTTCACAGGCAAATGCGCACACACAAGGACATTAGAATGGACACACACAGACATACATGTGCGCACTTAGCAGAACAAAGTGAGTTATTGATTGTAGAGGGTATAAAAGCAGCACAGAGGGATGATTCATGTTTTTATATCCTCTTTTCAGTCTGTTTCTTCAGGTCAAAGGGGCTTTATGTACTGTGAATAGACTATTCTTGTTTGCTCCTCATTTGTCCATTAACGTTATACCCAGTATAGTAAAAAAATTTAATCACTGGTCTGACTTGTGTTTGTTGTTTTATGGCACAATGTGCAACGTGAAGAACTGCAAGCCTGAAATATGGGCTGCAAATTTTTTTAAATCAACTATGCAATGTGCGAACTATACCATGTTTTTTTTCCTGCACTAGTTGCAAAGAAACTAGCTGTTTAACTAACTATAATGATTATTCTCACACAAGATCCATGATAAAATAGATACATAAAACGAGAAACACATGGTAAAAATAGCATATTGTAGTACAGAGAAGTACAGGATCAGATAGGCGACACTGCCCCACCTGGGTGTCTCCTTTGATGTGTGATTGACAGTCATTAGTTCAATTAATGATGACAGGAGGTGACCTCTCGTCTGCTGTGAGGTGTTGGACAGTGCAGTGACTATTACAGGTGAAACATGTACATCTGGAGGATTCAATCTGGTCATTAGGAGCTCATCTCAGTCAGACATACATTGCCGTAGCAACCTACGGCACGTGGTGGTTGTTGTGTCTGCTGCTGTTATTGATTTTATTTGCATCTAATTAAAACGTCCATACCATCTTGGCATCTAGACTTCAACAAGTAAAATTCTAAAAGTCGATGGTGATAAGGATCCCCTGAATGGTCAACAAATGATAGGGCACGAAGGGTTATGGGATACTGCAAAAGACACACATGGTTGTGCCCTCCAAATCTGGGCAAAGGCTGTATTTCTCAGCAGAGTCTGGAGGCGCCTTTGATTTGATTTCGGGTTTGAAAGTTTTTGATTCTTTGCAGTGAAGTTTCTGTGAATGCATGCTCATGCTGGTGTGTGGGTAATGAGGCTCTTTTTCCATACGCACTTTAAGTTATCCCTCAGCTCTAATGTCTCACTTTGCTGTTCCTCCCTCTCACTGCTTATTTCTTTATCGAGGTTTCCTACGTGGAGCTGAAAATTATAAAACAGTATGATACATAAAAATAATCATTTGCACGTGGGAAAGTGATGAGAAAATAATAAAAAGCAGCATCTGAAAATCCATCACTGTCTGAAAATGTGATCAACTGCGACGCCTGTGTATGAAACTTGTATAAAACAATATATTCTATATTACAAAACAGGCACTTTCATCCCAGCGGACTGATTTCACCCATAATGATAATTCCCATAAAGCACAGATGTGCTTTATCTGTTACCATGCCAACTGGTAACCAGGGAGCAATAAGCGACCTTTCTTGTTTTCTACTTTTTCTTTCTTTAGTGTGTGTGTGTGTGTGTGTGTGTGTGTGTGTGTGTGTGTGTGTGTGTGTGTGTGTGTGTGTGTACTGTATTTCTTTCAGTTACACAAGAGTGTGTGCTTCCCTCTACATAAAAGCTATTGTATCCTTGAGGATTTTCTTCTTGCTGTGGGGCACACGACGGTACTTGAGACCGTACTGAGAGGTTTAAAAATCATACCCATTTGGGATGTTATAAATAATGTTTTGAAAAACACATCATGAATACAGTTTCCAGTAAAAAAAAAAAGGCAAAGGTGTAGGTTTTGTTTTAAAGTGTAGGGTGGGGTGGATCTAATTTTGTAAACAATGTACATTTGCTTGCTGTAGACTGCCCTCAAGGATATTACGAAGGTATATATACACACACACACACACACACACACACACGTGTGTTATGTCCATAACTTTTTGCAACAGCAAATAAAGACATAGAAAGCCAGAGTCAAAATGTTGATAAGAGTATCTTAGCTTCCTTGAAAGCTTGTAGAGACGTATCATTCCTTCGTAAATTGCCTTGTGAAGTGCAGTCTCCCAAAGTAGGGAATGTTTAGGAATGTCTCTTAGATTCCAGATCAAATTAATATCATTCCTGGTCGCGGTTCACTTAGCATCAATATGTTTACAGTAATTCTTATTTTTTTTTTATTCCTCCTCCTCTCTTTTTGTTGACCCCTCTCTCTCTCTCTCTCTCTCTCTCTCTCTCTCTCTCTCTCTCTCTCTCTCTCTCTCTCTCCTTAGCCTAGAGCATGTGGGTTTTTTTTTCTTTCTGTGTGTTTCAGTGGAGCACTTAAGCTCCCCCTCTGTGTACAGCCTGTAATGACGGCTGCCAGCTGTGGCTCAATGGCCATCACACACACACACACACACACACACACTCACACTCACTCACCACAGTGTGCCGTTCCTCGACTTGTAGGTAAAAGCAGATATAAACGGCATATGATGTAATCAGACACATATGTGATCAACCTGTGTGTGTGTGTGTGTGTGTGTGTGTGTGTGTGTGTGTGCGTGTGCGTGTGTGTGTGCGTGTGTGGGGGGGGGGTTATTTGTACTAGTGCTGAATTATTTTATCATTGTAAATTGAATATATTTCTGTTTTCGACATTTAGAAGACACCTTGGGCTCTGGGAGACTATAATTTGCATTTTTTTCATTACTCTTACACACAACAATAAATCAATTAATTGAAAAAATAAACAACAGAATAAACATTAATGAAAACTGTTAGCTGCAGCTCTCTTTGACCAATCTAGCATAAAATGAAATTTTTAATGAATCAGTGGAAAAACCCAAGGCACTCTGTTTCTTAGGTTCCTTGGAAAAGTACCCAGTTGTCCTGTTATTTCTGTTACTGCTACAGTGATTAGTTAATTAATCAATTAGTCGATTGATTCAGTAGAATGTAATCAACGATGATGCTGGTCACTGTAAATTGATTATCTTTGGGTGGACAAAACAATCATTTTGGAGAAGCTTTGTGAAAGACTTTTTGTTTATGTTTACAGTTTTCTGACATTTTATACACTTTATACATTCATAAATCTACCAGAGAATCAACAGATTAACAAGAATGAAAATGAAAGCTGTAATTGCAGCCCTCGCTGTAGTGCTTAAATTATTAGTTGTTACTCAACCAACATTTGATTATTGATTAATTGTTTTAATTATTGATCAAGCAAAAACATATTTTCTGGTTAGTGTGTGTGACGATTTTGCTGCTTTTTCTACTAACTTTTATACTAATACCTGTCTTTCATTATATAGACTGAAAAATAATTTAATAACATCCAAAAATAGCTGGATTCTTCAGATTATTGATCTTTGTGTCTGTGTGTATGTACAGAATCCTGGCCACGGTGGGTTCGGACTTTGACCTGCGAACACTGCGAGCTGTGAGAGTGCTGAGACCCCTGAAACTCGTGTCAGGAATCCCCAGTAAGTAACATCTGAAGATTTTATGATTTCATTGGAGAGATTATTGTATAGAGAAAGAGGTTTGTAGAAACTCCAGGAACTTTATTGTCCAATTTGCGCCTCAGCTGGGATTTTAGTGTAGGGATTACAGGGCAGCACTCATCCATGATATTTTTCCACCTCTGTTTTTGTGCTTTGATATAGTTGTTGTCCTACGCAGTAGGTGTTACTTTAATTCACTTTGTAAAACTGTTTTAAAAAATATCATACAGCTATATGGGCTAATATCACAGTAAACAGTTCAATACGTAAATGACTCATTGATTATTTTATGAAGTTTTCATTTTGTCTTTTAAATTGGAAAGTTTTCAATAAATGATTGAAATGAGGAGCAGACTTTTATTGAAGCTTGGGTGAGCTACAGTAAAAGGTTGAATTCAATAGTTAAAGGATAATTCCTGTTTATTATAGCTTGGATAGTTGGTTATAATTAAATAAACATTGCTCATCAGTTTAATTACTGAGATCTTGGAGCCTTTAACATTGCTAAAATGAAGTTAGACGGTGAGAGAAACACAAGAAGTCAGAGAGTAGGGGCGCCCGGTTAGCTCAGTGGGTAGAGCTGGTGACCCAAGGCTGAGTCCTTGCTGCAGCAGGCCAGAGTTTAAATCTGACCTGCGGCCCTTTGCTGCATGTCATCCCCTCTCTCTACCCCCTTTCCTGTCTATCTTCAGCTGTAACTATCAAATAAAGGCAATAAAAGGCCAAAAAAATAACTTAAAAAAAAGAAGTGAGAGAGTAAATATCCATTGCAGTTTACAGACCAAATTGGACTTAATTGCAGTGATGTAGCTGTGTCTCAACAATTGCTTTGGTAAGTGCAATGTTATCACAACTGGTAGAACTGATGGCCAAAACATTAAAAATAAGACCCAAGTTGCAATAAACCTTGATTATCCTTTGAAGCGGCATTTTCAAGAAATAGACCAAGCCCTGCTCACACTCTCTCCCCTCCCTTCTCCCGCATCTTTCTCTGTCTCTCAGGTCTCCAGGTGGTGTTGAAGTCCATAATGAAAGCCATGGTTCCTCTGCTTCAGATCGGCCTGCTGCTCTTCTTCGCCATCGTCATGTTTGCCATCATCGGGGTGGAGTTTTACATGGGCAAATTCCACACCACCTGCTTCAGGATAGACACTGGTGAGAGCAACAGATTGGCTGCAGTGTGTGTGTGTGTGTGTGTGTGTGTGTGTGTGTGTGTGTGTGTGTGTGTGTGTGTGTGTGAGCGACACTAACTATCAGCTGAGTTGACGCCAGGAAAAACTTTTTTTCCCTTTCAGCTGTGTTCCTGTATTTGTTACGGATGATAACATATATTGCATTGCATATGTATGCAGGCATCCATAAATGATTCATAAGTTGTAAATGTACATGTGGCAGCGCTGGCAGGCAGTGCGCCTCTATCAACATAACAAACAAGAGCGCAGCAGAATCTTTGACAACCATTTTTCACGTCTTGATTTTGATGAATGGTATTTTCACAGTCTTCAGGTCTTGATTGATAGTTTCCGCTGTAACTCAATAGGGATGCTTATGTACTCAGCCTCCTGATCGAATGCTACCTCAGACGATGTTAATGAGGTTGCAATTCACTAGTTCTATCTTTCTCCTACATCTGAGGGGTGTGCTAGTGGTGATATTGCAGCAGTGTAATACCTGACAGAGAGAGTGGGAGTCGAGCAGCTTCTCTATAACTGTGTTTGCATGTTTTATCTCTTTAAATATAAATATTTACATTACTGCTTACCATTTTCAATTATAGATGCTTTGAAGTTTCAGACTTTTTCAGGCAGCCACAAAAATCTAATTTTGAAGCTTAACTCTTGAAAGTTCCTATAAATGATCGATCACACTGAACATCAAGTTGGTGTTATTTTCTGATGAGATGGTAAGGCAGTTTAATTGCAGATTTATTTGAAAAGTCTGTACTTGATTACCTTGCAATTTCCAAGAAAGCTTCCTGAAAAAGCCTCTGTAATTTGGTACTAATTATAGGTCAAATAAAGTGTTCATTTTGTACAATTCCACTTGTTACAAGTAAATGCCCTTCAGTTAGCTGAACAGCAGTTCAAATGAACAGTTGTAAATTAAGGGGAAGCATACAACTATACAAACATAGAGGCTAATGAGAACGAGAATAATTTCTGTTTTTATTATGCCGCAGTTCATTCAAGTAAATTCCTCTGAAAATCAAACTTCAAAACTTCAACCAGCTATGTAATTATAGAAACTCTCCATATTTGTTAGAGTGTATGCTTGGATGTAATTTATAACCACAGAGAAAGATAGATTTTACATATTTACAGGTGACCTAAAACTGTTCAAGTTGACTGGAAATAGTTGAAAATGTGGCACCACATCTTAATTTCCCTACATAGTGCTTTCCACCATAGAAACCATGACAGTGTAAAAAGTACTAGTAGGTGTACTCAAAATGTCAAACAGTTTTTTTTTTCACAAATAAATGCTTAATGATCACACCACTTTCTAAGTTTGAGAATGCACAAACGGCAACCTTAAATGCAAGTCCATCACACTTGAAACATGTAGCACAACTCTTCTACAGTACACTATGCTCTATTCACCACAATTACACTATCCTGCTTTCATGCTATGAAGGCTGAAAGCTGAAAATATTTAAGAAATGAAGCACAGTCCACTGGAGAAGAGTTGCGTGTTGTGTTTTAAGTCTGAAAAAATCCAAAACACAATTTGTAAAATGGTTAGCGTTACTGTAAAATATTCTCTGCAGGAGCACGAATCACCAAAATCACTGGCTTGGTCTTTTTAATATGTGAAAATAACAAGGAGGGAGAGAGAGACTGTGTCCTTCCCTGTGTTTGCATTAGCATGGCAGCAAAAACCATTGCTGATAAATCACAGCCAGGTTACTATTAAAGTGTAATTATTATACTACAGCATTATAGTAATTATAGAAAACAGTCAGACGGAAATTACCCATTGTGTAATGCAGTGATAAAAATTATGAGAAAGCTTTATTTCCCCACTGCTGGTGTCAACTAGAGTGTGAAGGCGTAACTTGAGGGTTTATTGGCTGGGCCAGCTGTAAAATACGTGTATCTGTTTCTCAGTGTATGTGTGTGTGTGTGTGTTTGTGTGTGTGTGTGTGTGTGTGTTTCAACCCAGTCAGTGTGCTCGTAGTGGTGTGAGCAGTTGTGACAGCCTGCTAATGTACAGTACGTGTGTTATTGAGTTATTTTAGCCACAGAGTCACAGCAGGGTTTGATTAAGCTGAGCAGCACCGGTAACAACTTTCTACATGAAGGTTGCTTCTTTGTGTGTGTGTGTGTGTGTGTGTGTGTGTGTGTGTGTGTGTGTGTGTGTGTGTGTGTGTGTGTCATAAGCTGGTAATGTTGGATGAAGCCATAAAGCCCTTGTGTGCCATGTGTCTGAGTGTGTTTGCATGTTTGTGTTTTTTCAAGTGCGTATTCATCGGGCTTACCTTCACTTGAGCACAAGCTTATTGAAGACCTTGGCTTCTGTCCTTTGCATGGTGGAAAATTGTTTCTTCTTCTCTTTAATTCTCTCTACTGAGATGTTGCATTTAGATAAATAATAATGAGCCATTAATCCAGTTTTGTTTGGGACAAATACATGGACGGATTGAAATGGATAATTTCCCTTGTGACATTAATTAGATTATAAACAAACTCCATAAAGTCCAAAATGATTTAAGATCTTATGTAGTCTGCTGCAAATGTATATTAAGCATTGAAACAGTTTTCAACTTACCAATATCCCATTTACACTTGCACTACTCATTGCATTGAAATTCTGTACTGATACTCACTGTGGTTCACTAAAATATTTACAAGTATTCCTATAAATTTGTTCACATGCACATGAAATTTAATGGCCATCAACAACATGACACTGAAAAGCACACAGCACTATAAAATATGTACTTTATTAAACATATTCTTTATTAATTTACTCTTTTTTCATTATGTAGTGTTTTGTTTCTTGTTTTTCATCAGATAATTTAAACCAGTTTTAACATAAATAAAAGTAAGCAGGCATAAGACAAAGTTTTAAAAAGCAACATCAGTGTCCAATCACTGGGAATAGCATTTTAAAAATTTTCACCTTGATTTTTTTATTTTCACACCTTTTAAATCTAAATAAACACAAATAACATACATTTGTATTTAAAAAAAAAAAAAAAAAACCTCTACTTTTCAACGAGGAACTGCGCCCACCAGGAGAAAATAGAGACCGGAGACGTTCCCTTATCATCCGTGGATGCTGAGTCCGGCTGACACAGCACCTGTCAGTAGGAAGGAAAGGACATATTTCACTGGAGTGACACCTGAGGGATGTTGGCTGTGCAATCTGGCTCTGCAAATCATCGTTAAAACTTGGCACAACTTGTGATCGTGGCGTTATCCCTCATGAAACGCTGGGTGCACAAGGCATCTGTTATACTCAGCACATTTATTCTTTATTCTGATCCCCATCTGCTGACATGTGTGCCAGCACATCCTTTAAACAAACTCTCAGCATCCTCCATGTACTCTGGTACTATCTCTGTAACTCACTGTCACTTAATAATCGCTGAAACCCCAAGCTTTGCTTACTTTGACCACATCCACAACAAGCTGACTAAACCTGAAAACACATCTTTTTCAAATTCACAACAGAGCACAATACTAATCAAAGTTTGCGTTACGGGGTTTCAAGACAAATATGTAAAGACTGACTTCAGACTTAAAACACAACTGTATGTATGTATACCTGAAAATGCACATCCTCAACAATGCTGTGTGTGTGGGTAACATCAGGACTAGATTCGTCACACTGAGGTGTGCATGTAAAGACCAATAAGCAACACTGAAATCATGGTCTGACTCAGGACTCTTCAGCCGGTGTTGTCTGCAGCGTGCTGGCAGCTGTAGCTGCAGCTGTGGTGCACCAGTTGATTCCTCAAGTATAATAAACTGGTTTGAATGAAAGATGTAAGATAAACTGTGATTACAATGGAGATCTCAGTTTTCAGGGGGATAGTAGCAAACACACAATGACACAAAAATGATTTAGAGCTGTGTGTGACTTGTTGGGGATCAACATTAACTCGTCCCTCTCTGGATGGAGAATATCTTTCTTGCTGGTTTTTCATTACAGGAACTGTGACCCAAACCTTTCCATATAGAACCTAGAGTATCTACTGGATGGTAGTGTGGTGTGTCCCTGGGTGTTTCCCCTTTGGAAATGTTCCCATCATGACTGATGACTAATTGTTAGGAGATCATGGGACACATTAGAGCAACGTGAGGTAGCTGGAGAAAGTTGGTGAAGGGGGGTTGCTCTGCTGTTTTGCTGTAGCCATTCTGGGTGCTTGAATCATTCACTTCAAGATATATCTATCCATCCATCCAGTAAATACTCTACAATCAGTTCAAATAAAATCCACCAAATTTACATGTTCACCTGAAAACATAGAAATACATACAGAAAACTCATTCCCTTCCTCTCTTTATTTGTCTTTCGTCAGGTGAGAGAGCAGCAGACTGGCCTTGTGGTCTGGAGCCCCCAGCAAGGACTTGTCCCAATGGGACCGAGTGCAGGGAGTACTGGACTGGACCCAACTTTGGTATCACCAACTTTGACAACATCCTGTTTGCGGTGCTTACTGTGTTCCAGTGTATCACCATGGAGGGTTGGGTGGACATCCTCTACAGCGTGAGTCCCTATGCACTAAAGACCTGTTGCTGTTTGTAGTATAAGCTTGATTTCTTGCTGGCATTTCCTTCATCCACATTTTAAATCTTACCATCTTTGCTTCTAATGGCCAGAGTACCATAAAATGATTGAACCTGTACGTTCCTCAGAGGACGAACCTTTTTTCTACTGCCATCCTCAAAATGTGAAGGCATCTTCTTATCTAATGGGAAGAGTGCCATTAATTTAAACCATGTTGATTTTAATGATCCAGTGGACTAAAGCAGCATCCTCAGGACACGGTTTAGCCAAACCACTGGAGGTTAAGGTTAGACTAACAGAGTAATGTTGTTTTTGCCACCAATCACTTCAATATTTTGGGTTGTAATGGATTTCAGCCTCTAGGAACCACAGGTAAGAGTAAAATCTTATAAAGCTATGAATAATTCATTCAGAGAAGGATTTTGTTGAGCATACACACTTTTTCCACCACTCATGTGCTTAACATTCATATAGAGGCACACATTCACACCTGGGAGCTGCCAACCACAAATCTGTTACCATTGAGCGGCTCCCCTGGAGCATTTGAAGGATTGGTTTGTTGCTGAAGGGCACCTTGAAGGTACTTGGTTATGAGATAGAGAGTGTTATTCATTCATTTTATCCTCTCAGATTTTCCATAGATTTAAACATTACACCCTCCACGCTTAAACCTGCGAACGTTAGACTATCTCATCTTTGATATCTAGCCTTTCTGTGTGTGCGGCTTTGGGGGTGTGGATGTGTGGAAGCCAGCGTGCTGAAGCAGAGATGGTGAACAGGTAAACAAAGGCTCACTTCAGGGTGTCAATGTGCCAGTTTGGGTTCTGCATGGATGGTAGGATAGCTTATTTATTTGTTTATTTTGAACAAAAAGAATGGGATGTCAGTGTGTCAGACACTGTACAAACAAAAGAAGGCAATACCAAAAGCCATACCATCATACCATGAGCATGAAATATATAACATATATAAAATATACATGTTCAAACAACAAATAGTTGTTTTTTTGTTGATACAGAAAACTGTAAACAAGGAACCAAAACCAGGACACGGTAGCAATTATGCATAAGAGAGAGAAAATAAGAAGATTTTCTGTTTTGATTTAATATCTCAATTGTGTTTGCCTCTCTGTTGTAAAATATTCAGCAGCAGTGTAGCATGGTAAGGAAAGGAATGGAAAAATGCATGCACAAATCTGGGTGTCATCTGCATAAAAATGGAAATTTACATTCAGTTCCCGAAGGAATTTGCCAATTGGGAGCAAGTATAGTAAGAAAAAAAAGGGAAAAAGAAACATGTATGTATGGCGGGACACAAAGTGGAGATGTTACGCCAATGAGGCTTGTATCCCAGACAACTGGGTCACTGGGACAATCCCCACCGGCTGTACAAGTTTTTTGTACTTTTTTTCTCTCTGTCACCAACCCAAACAGTTTTGTTATCTAAATGCCAGCACCTCTGTGGTTTTTCAGGGTAGCCAAAAGCATGATAGTGTCTTTTAAAAACACACAATCCTAGAGCACAAAGAGAAAAACAAGAATCCCTAAAGGATGAGGGATGTCCAGCCAAGCAGAACTAAGAAATGTGTCTGGGCCAATCCCACAATGGCTGTCTGACTCAGAGCTTCATCTGTTTTATTTTGTTTTTACCAAATGATCTATGCAAAATTAAGCCTTGTGTATTGGACTCACAGCATCTGCTAAATGACGAGATACAACACAAGCTCCCATTTAAAGACAAAAACAAAGGATATCCAGTGTTTACATGGCCAACAGCGGCTTACTGAAAACATTTTTACTTCGGACATTTTGCATGTACTAGTGAGGTGTAGGGCTATCCTTGACTAAAGATTTAAGACTATAATCAGTTGCCCTACGATGATCCACTCTGCTCTGGTTCTGTCGCTCATTACAACCCTGATAATTTGGCAGTATTGCCCATTGGATCCCCCACTCCTACAATACTCTACTCCTACTACCCCTTCCATCGAGCTCCCAGTCCTCATACAGATAGTTAGTAGGGCAGCTAACTAGCTAGTGGCAGCAGCTAGTACAGTTGACATATGCAACAGTGCACTGTTAAGTGACTCCCTGTGTTACAAGAGAAAAAGTCTGTGTTGCAACAGTCCCATGATACTTACTATATATACATGTAAAAATGTTGTGTGGCTGTATGGATAGAAGAGTGTGTGAGACGGATGACTTTAAAACACAGCTGAAATGCTTTCTGTGCAGAGATGACGTTATTCATAAGGAAAGATGGACTGTTGATCCGTGGTACAAACCTAAACTGCAAACATATTGTCTTATCAAAAATGACATAACCTTATGTGAAGATGAATTTCATGTAAATTTGAAGTCAAAGATCTCTGTGGAAGGTCATGTTCAGGTACCTTACCATCAGCTTGGTAATGTGCCTGATAACTAAGGCAGGGTTAGTGACTTTGTCTGTTTTGTGATGTAGATTTTCAGCGTTACTTTTAATGTCTTTCTAAGGTATTTCTTCTGTTAATGCTAAAAAAAATTAAGTTAAACGTAAGATGGAAGCAGATGAGATAGGGCACTTTGATATTCCACTGGATGCTTTAAATGCATGTTTAGTTATTAAAAAGTCGAAGTTAATGCGGCCATGGTGTATTTCTGTCATATTTCTGAAATATAATCAAATATTCTTGAGCCATTACATTTTACTGGGAAATTATTTATTTGTTGCAGTCTTTGCACTTGTACTTCTTATATATCTCTTCCTATGTTATCTTCTTTTATTCCCTAAACACTTCTCCTTCTCCTTTTCCTGCCTCATTCCTTTCCCCCCTGCTTCTCCTTTCCCAAGAGATAACAGCTAACCGGCACTACACTGTGAGCCACTTAGAGAGCCATCTTTCCTCCTCCTCCTCCTCCTCATCCTCCTCCTCCTTCTTCTTCTTCTTCTTCTTCTTCTTCTTCTTGCTCTTCCTCCTTGTTTCACTCCAAACATCTCCTGTAGCTTTTTCTGGCTCATTATCCTAAGCGCTGCAGACACTGCTGTGATCCAAGAATGCCTTTTCTCTCAGTCGGTAGTTTTTCTTTATATTTCAATCTTTTTCTTTTCCTTCTGCTCAGAGTCATTCCTTTTGATCCACCAGATATTTTTACTGCAGCCTGTCTGTGTGGCTTTAAAAAAAATATTTTAACAATATTTCTTCCTTGCCCCCCTATTCAACCAGTTCTTCTCTCTCTCTCTCTCTCTCTCTCTCTCTCTCTCTCTCTCTCTCTCTCTCTCTACTGCTGAATTTCACCATTCAGTCTTATCTATGTTCCTTCTTTTTTAAGGTGGGAGAGATTTTATATGGCCTTGTAGAGACCATTCACACATCCCGTTGAGGCAGACGAGGCTCATTTGGGGACTGTTTTGATTGGTCTGGTTGCTGCTCTTAAGATTTTACTTCACCACACTCAGACAGCTCATCGAAGAGTGTTTTCACAGTCCACAAGGAGCTTCACTGAAGTGTAACACCCTGCTGACACATGCCTGACACCTATACATCCATCTGTCTGTTTGAGCCTTTGGTGACTCACTCACTGTGCCAGTGGAACATCCGCCTATGGGCTTATGGGTGTAGAAAGTGCCAGTTATCCATTATAAGAACTATGGCCATGTTTGTGACTGGCTGACAAGTGTGTAGGCATGCTTTAACAGGACACCTCAAAAAACTGTTTAACCACTGATCTCAATCCCTGTGCAAGGTATATCTAACAGGCAACTGAAGCAACAGTATTTTCTACAGTTGCTACTTGCTAAGATTCTAGGGATGTCACACGAACCAATACTTTGGTACCAAGTCGATGCCAAAGTCTAATTATAGATATCACTTTTTTTATTTTCTTAATCTATTCCCATCTCTATTTGGCTATGTAGTGTTTCCTTAATTCATCCAAATGCTGTGATATCATGTTGTTTGTCCAACATGCCCATTCTAACAGTTTTGGTTGTTAAAAAACAGTTGTCATTACAGATCGGTTGTACATGGTGGTTACATTTTGTTGATGCGTTTTGATTAACATCATTGTTAGCAGCTCCAAAAGGTACCTGTAATTCACCATCAGAACAGGCCCGAAATGTTCCACAAAGATTTCCCAGAAGAATGTGGCGAACAAAGGAAATAAAAGGCGAAACCATGACAACGCTATGTAGTGGACAAGAGCCATAAGTGTATTTGTGTGAATGCAGTGGAGCATGCATGTATGTCATATATGCATTAATATCTTGAGTCTACGAATGTAGATGCACCCTTGGTAAAGAAGCAGGGGGGAGGGGGAAGCATGAAGCCAGAATAGCATTCAGACGGGGGCTCTATTCTGTGGATTATATACTTTCCTGTTACCCAGCGTTAACCTTGCAGATTGATGACTATGCTACTTCTGCCCCGAGGGGGATCGCTCAGACCTTCCTCTCTAATGGTGCAAAGGAAAATGCAGAGTACCCCTCCCCAACCTCCCTGTCATTACCATCCTGCCCCCTCTTCTTCTTCTCTCCTCATTACTTCCTTTCTGCCGTCCATCCCCCCACTTCCTTCGTAACTTCACCTCCCCCAGCGAGGCCATGTCCCAGGATCCTGTGGTCTCCCAGCAGCTGATTTAGTGGAACGCAGCGCTCCTTTCTGCCATGCTATTCTTCAGCTGGAGGGAGTGGTGACAATGTAGACAGCTGATGGTGCGAGCATGTTCTTACAGGTACCAGTGAGAAGATGAAAAACCCACCAGTGCATTGGTACATTGTTAGTTGTTTTGCAGAGGGTTATCTAAAAAATGCCATTTTTGCCTCAGTGCAACATCATCAGGCAGTTTTTCAAATCTACATAGTACATTACCACAGTTAATTTCAGAGTTGTAAAATCTCATTATTAGTATATTATAGTATTAACTATATCTATTAGTCTAACTGGCCTTCCTGTTTCCTCTCACTGGAACCTGTAACAACGTGCCCACACCAACTCTGCCCCCTGCCTTTATTTAACACAAAGCTGGTTTGATCTCTCGTTAATGCTAATGTGTCTTGGGTTGTGCAATGCAAGTTTCATTGGAATGAATGGGTACGATACAAGTTACAAAGTATTTGCATTTATTGGATTGGCTGAAGTTATGTGTTGTCAAGTGACTTTCCTGTCTTTTAATCTTATTGTGCAAACAAGCATTCATTAACATTTTCTTTTGCCGATTTGCGATGCATTTGGATGGAAACACGGCTGTTGAAATCAAGATTACGTTTCTTGGCAAAAGTGTTCTTATGCTTAGAAGACAGCAAGCCCAACCCAAGCCTTAGTACATGAAGAAATCCAAGTCTTTACACAGAGTGAGAGAGCCTGGGAAGGAGAGAATGTCACCAAACTGAGTTGATGCTCTTTTTTGATGGTTTAATCATGAACAGAGCAGAGGAAAAGTGAAGGCGGTGCAAAGGAAGAGAGATTTCAGCTTATGCTAATGATCATAATGTTGCCAGTTGCTGCAGAGCTGTGCTTTTGACTTAGCTAAAGGATCCTCCCATCAGTGTCGTCTTTAGTGGCTAAACCCCACAGTGGATGTTACTGATATGCAACTCCAGTGGGGCTAGATTATCGTGGAATATGCATCCAGAAGTTCAGACTATCCATATCCTTCAAAATGATTCTGTAATTTGCTGGATTTTCCTCCATATTTCCTCCCTCCCTACATCCACTACGTTTCTCCTGTTGTGATAATTATTGATAATTACTTGTCTTTCCCTGTATGATTTTTATTAGATCAGTATTGTTTTTCAGCATTTGCACACAATAAGTGGTTCAAATTTCTTCTGGGCCTTAACAGAACATGTCATATCATTCATCTCTTCCCAGCACGAAACATATTCACCTTCATTTTCACCTTCAGATCCCATTTTAGATATTGTTCCCCATGTTATCGCCAACGAGCAGCAACTAGATCTGATCTGACTTGTTAAGTCTGACATCATTCTGTCCTATGGGTCTCTCTGTACCCTGCTTTAGTTAAGGCTCAGGAAGTATGAGAATTTGGTTAAAACCTTAGGGAGAGATCATGATAATGTTGGTAGGAAACAGAATACAAACAGTGATCTCCCCTGTCAAAGTCGCACATTTTTTTCAACCACCACCCTGAACTACTTCCCCTGAGGTTTGCTAGGGACTGTAAGAACTAAACACATCACTTCTGTTTTTGTTCTCAAGAGCTGACAGTCATAACTTACACACTACTGTGGGACCGATGCCAAGTAAATGTAAAAGTTTGTTTTAGGCCTTTGAACACATGAGAAATGCTTTTTCTTTCTCTGTTTTTCTGTAACTCTGATCAAAACCTTCATCTAACCATAACCAAGCAGTTTTGTGCTAAAACGGAAACCAAACCTTAAAGCAGCAGGTGTGTAGGATTCTGTGGCATTGAGTGGAGATGTTGGAAATTACAACCAACTGAATACTGCGAGTAGGAGAAACTACGGTGGCTGCAAAACTTGCCAAAAAAACGCCAAAGCCCCTGTTTAAAGCCAATGTTTTTTCCATTCTGGGCTACTGTAGAAACATGGTGATTCACCATGGCCGCCTTTGTGGAAGAAGACCCGCTTCCACTGTAGATAAAAACATCTGAGTCTCTGAGTCCTTGTAGGTGTAAAAACTTACTTGGCAATAAATCTAATTCTGATTCTGATTCTGATGAAAACATACCTGTGACTATTATATTCAGTTTTAGATCAGTCAATAGATCCTCCTAAATGTTACATACCGGACCTTTAAATGGGAATTCCACATACATTTATATTTTACATATTAGGGTCTGTTTACAGGTCTTGGGCAGAGTCATACTGCATATGCGAAAAAAGAGTGATCTCACTTGAGGCGGCGTCGACTGGAGCTGAGGAATACTAAGTCTGAAAATGGACTTGCTACAAAAAGATTCCAGAGGACTTTTAATGTTGTTCACATTAAACAAGGGTCTAGTGTAATAAGCACAGTTTAGAAAATCTTCCTAAAGTAAACAGAAAATGTATGTACCACAGTCCGACTGAGTAAGAAAAATAAAGGTAAAACAAATATAGTACTTTGAGATTATGCCACATTCATTCCAATGAAAGTTGCTCACCCTTATGCCAAAAACACCTTTTCTTGTGTTTTTGATATTAAAAATAAACACCTCATATCAAATTTCTAAATTTGCCTAAAACGATTCCAATGAAATTAATAAAAACAAAAATGATTGATGAGACCTATCTACATACAGTTTCTCAAAACACAAGACTTTGACAGCTGTTACAAAACTCAGGTACCATCCTGACACGATCCCACTATGCCCATCTGTCTCCACTAACACTATTTTGTACCAGAAATGCCATGACAGTGATTTACAAAAGACAGCAAAGGCTTGCATTGATTCACACTGCATGCTGCTGTAGCTCTCAGCCAGTCAGCGGGGAAGTGACACAGTTGTAGCAGCAGCAGGATGTGTGGGTGGTTTCTCAGCGTTGATAATGTGGCAATCTTCATTTCATGCCCCGTGATTTTATTACATTTCCTTTGTCTCTCCTGGCGACCCAACGGCTGCCATCAAATTAGAAGCGGCCCTAATTACCTCTGCTGTGTCATGTTCAGGCTTAACACTGCAAGAAATGTACACGTCACTTCATATTTTATTTTCTCTTATCTGATTGTTGTATTCAAATCTTGTATTTGAATTCCTAAAAAGATATATAAATCTTACTATAAGAGATGGGATTTTCAGTTACTTCATATGAGAGTTTAATGTATTTGTGTTCTATGTCTGGTTTGGAGTGTGCCAGGCGCTGTTGGAAAAAGGTGATGTCATATGTTTCTGGGCACCACTCAGACAATTAACAGTTCAAGGTTGTTTGAAATCTGGTCAAACCACACCCACACGCTCTTGTTCAAGCAGATTAACTGAGTTCCTAGAGTTAATCTCTTCTCAATAATTATTAAGGGCATTTTTTCTCACTTAAAGGACCAGTGTGTAGGATTTAGTGCCATCTAGCAGTGAAGTTGCAGATTGCAACCAACTGAATACCACCTGTCTTCTATGTTTTGATGAGAAAACTACAGTGGCTGCGAAACGAAAAACATGAAATGCCCGAACTAGAGCCAGTGTTTGGTTTGACTCTTCTGGGCTACTGTTTGAGGCAGTTTAACATGGTGGACTCTGTGGAAGAGGACCTGCTCCCTCTGTAGATAAAAACGACTCATTCTAGGGTAACAAAAACTCAACTATTCTAATTTTCAGGTGATTATACGCTGATGAAAACATACCTATAAATATTAGTTAAAGATTAGATTATAAATATTAGACCTTTAAAATTTGTTATTTAGTCTTGAGGTGTTTCAAACAAGAAGATATCTGCCATTACACTTGAAACTTGTTATATTGTTAAAGAAACGGGACATTGTCTCGATTTTTTACATTTATTTTGTAAATGAATTAAATATCAAGCAAAGCAAGACAGTAAAAGGCTGATAACTTTCTGCAGTCAGTGGATATTTGTGCACCTTATGTACCTGCTATTAGTAGTGTTACATTGTACTGTCACATTGATCCACTGAGATGAGATGCTAGGGGTCACAGGCACCTTTTTCTCTCACTTCATTAGAGCCGTGTGAGTTGCAGAGACAGGTGCACCTTGACCTTGTCAGGGTGACGTCTTGTACTGTCAGGGCAGTTGTGGTTCTTGTCAAATCCTCATAAAAATAGAGCAGCACAGAGAGACAGTTAGATGCTGTGCACATATATATAGTGTATATACTGTATATATAGTCATGGCTGTGTGTGAATCCTTTGGAGGTCCACTGTGAGGGATTTAGTGGCATCTACTGGTGTAACAGCCCTATATAGAGCCAGTTTTTGGTTTGTCCATTCTGGGCTACTGTAGAAACATGGCTGTTTAACATGGTGGACTCCAGGGAAGGCAACCTGCAGCATCTGTAGATAAAAACAGGATAAAAGAAAACAAGCTTACGGTCTCATAGCTGTGGCATTATTACGCATTGTATAGTTGTTATGGCTAACGCATTAGCAAACAGTTGCCATTACACATCTAGTGGACACAGAGCAAAATTATCATTCATTTGGAGACATGTTTTGTAAGAGAAATATCTTTCTATTAAGCTGCTAAATGTTCTTCTTTCTTTACAAGCTAGTTGCTAACTTTGTGCGTCTGTCGTTCGGTGCTGGGCAGGTAGAGTACAGCAGGTTTATCGGAGCTTGTTTGCTGAAAACAGCTGGCTGCCGAAAACAGAACTGATGAGATTGAACCATTCAGTAAATGTGCCGTGAAACCAAAACCATCAGCTAAACGAGACTGAACGTCAGTGCGAGCAACCCCATTCACACATCATTTGATTCATTATTCATATTAGAAATTGTTGAGTTACAGGAGTCTGTCAGATGGGGAAGTAAGTTGTTTTATAAATCTGATGCAAGGCAGGTAAATTGCATTATCATGCATTAAGTTATTAGAATTTCAGAGGAATTTCAGTTTTTTTTTTGTGCTACTCAGGATGTGAAATGTTCCTAATGAGATAAAAGACCTTTAAAATCCACTAGTCTGGATACCAGACTTCAGCTTGTGAGACTCGTTGGGTACTTTGATGTGAAAGGAACTTTATGTCCACATTTAAGTGGTCAGCCTTTTGAAGTCAAACTGCCTGATTAAATATGCCTAAAATTAGCCTGCAGCAAATTAATTCACCGTCAAAAGAGGAAAATAGACTCTGAGAGAGACGAAAAGATCCTCAAAGTCAATTTATCCAGAAAACTGTTTTGACATATTCTTCTTCTTCAAGCAGCTCTCCCAGGACCTTTTGCTCTCTGTGCCACCAGAGCTGTTGAGCACATTCACCACTGCTTGTTGTGAATGTTTCAGGACTGTAAGGAGCTGCAGAATCAATTCAGAGTGGCTGTCTTCATCTCAGCAGGCTTTCCTTGCCATCAGAGAAAGGTTGTGTGTGTGTGTGTGTGTGTGTGTGTGTGTGTGTGTGTGTGTGTGTGTGTGTGTGTGTGTGTGTGTGTGTGTGTGTGTGTGTGTGTGTGTGTGTGTGTGTGTGTGTGTGTGTGGCTGTAAACTGAGAGTGGGAGTACACTGTCACAACGCAACTGCATGATGCATGACTCCAAATTATGTGGCAGCTTTTGCTTTTTCCTCACTGATCATTCGGAGCAGTCAGCCAGCGATGACTCATGGGAACAACAGAGGTGGAATAACGATATCAAGTGAACTCATATGAAAACATGAAGCTCAGTGGATATAAGTCATTACCTAAGGTTTCTTTTTAGATACCAACAAAATGTAGGAGGAAACTTTTTTTCAGCAGAATATCAACAGATTTCACAGTATGGACCAAGCCCATTGTCATTTGAATAGATCTGCAACTGTTTTGATTTGTCACATTTAATACTATATGCTTGAATTAGTATCAAAACAGACACAGCATGTTATTATGTTGATTATTATTATTTATTATTATTATTCTGAAACCATTTTACAGTCATTTTCTGCACAAGACTTGTGAAGGATGCATGTTGGTGCTCCAAATGTGGACTGTCACTCTTTATGCCACTGCTGGTTCTGCGCCTTCATACAGTGTGTGTACTTTTTACGTTTAGGTGAGGCAAAACGTGACACTGACATGGTATCCTCTAGTGGATTGGTGGGTCTATTACACACTTGGGCATGAGACAAGGCTGTCTGGGAGTCTGACTCACTTTCGCACAATTCAAATTTCTAATATTACCAGACAAGATTTAAGAGTCACCAGGACGTCAGCATGATTGTCTATCACTATATGTATTTTAATGCACTGATAATCACTGATGAATGTTAAAAACTTCTGAACATGAACTACTGATACAATAACAAATTTAGATGAATGTGTGGCCTTTGTGGTGGTATGTGCTTTCCAAACAGGTTTATAAAATAACATAATTAGCTTTAATTAGCAATCATTTGTCCAGATTGCCTTCAACCATTGCCGTTCAGCATTACTGAAATAGACATCTTGCTCGTTATACTCATAACAACATTTTACTCATCACATTATACTTAAGCAACATATGGGGGTCATTAGAAGTACCTTGCTAAAGGCAACATAGTGCATCAGCAGTTTTGTAATGAACTACATTAATATAGCCAGTGGCCTGGATTGCCATATGCCCTGTATCTGCTCTCCTGCTGCGCACACAGTGTAGTTTAATCTCATTGCATGGCCCCATACCCAGTGCACTTAAAGGTAGGGGGGGAACTAATCAGCTCTTGCATTTAAATGACATGTACTACCATATGTTCTTACATATGTGGAAAATTTCAAAACAAAAGTCTGGCTGTGGGTTTGTAGCATTTTAAGATTTGGTGATCTTTATATACAGATATATAAATTATTATTATTATTATTGCTGTTCCCAGTAGCAGATTGCAAGATTTGATCAAATTGGATTAAGAAATTAGACAATGAGAAAAGGACTGAAAATCTGCGGACTTGAAGCAGAATTACTGGGGTTGGCAAGAAACACACACAAACACAAACACACACACAGGTCTTAGCCTAAATATATGAAATAAATGTAGATGGAACCACAGATGCGTTTGCCAGAGGCTGTTTGTAATATAGAATACTGGATCACACCCTCCATCCAGAAGTGACATATGATAAATTGAAGTGATGGATTTCCTTCCCTGCTGCCCACAGGCCATAATACAAGTCCGCTCTTTTTTATTTTCCTTTCTCTTTGTAATTGCTGCATTAAACATACAACTGCCAGGCAGAGATGTTCAGCTTCAGGAATGCCATGGTGTCTGTAGTCTCTTGGTTCACATTGTAGATGTCAAACTAGACAAGACGAGGCCAATAAACAAAAAATAAATTTGACATGCTAGTCCTTTAGGCTTCTGTGGATAAAATGATAAAATTGTCATGCCAGACATTTTGATTCCCACTTCCCTACATCTCTTGGATTACTGTGCTGTGCTCCCAGTCTGGTCAATTCTATTAGATCAAAAGCATTTTATAGTGACACTGGCCATTTATGCTCTCCCTAAAAAATATTTTTTCTGTAACTGTACAGTAGTTACAGTACGCAAGGTCCTCTTTGCAATAAGCTGAGCTTAAAATGAAGAGAAAAATGGGAAGATGTAAAAAAAAATCTGCTGATTACACTGTTGTGATAATGCTGCAGATACATTACATTACATCATCTGTATTGTTGTTTTTTTAATCAAATTTTGACTTATTTTAATAACCTTAAAACTTATTTTTTTCAGTTTGAAAAGACAGTGAGTCCTAAATATGCTCACAAATTGACGTGTGCTTGATTGCGATTGTTCAACCTCTTAAATCGGGAAACAAAACAGCAACACTTACTCTTCCACCAGCAGAGACCTTGCTGTGTTTCAGAATCTGAAAAAACATTTGCACAAGCTCAAGTGAACTCAGCTTGTCTGCCTGAGAAGTCAGCTGAAGAATTAAGGCCGTGTCAACGGGAGAGAAAAGTCTTTCCTCCTCTCCAGCTGACGCTGGGAGTGATGCAACAGAATGCATTTCCACTTCATTTTCTCCTCCACACCAGGCAACCCAGGTTCCCCAGGGAGAGAAAGCTATCTGTTGCTACTGCAAGCAGAAAAGAGAGCTGCATGTTACCTAATTGTGCGCAAAGATTTGAAATCAACCAAATATCTTATTTACACTGATTATTAGAACAAATGGAAATCTTTAAAGCTGCACTAACCGATTGTTTTGGCCACTTGAGGGCAGCACAACAAGCTGCAAACACACTGACTTATTACCGCCTCTTAAAGTTGATATGGAAAACGCGTTAGCAAACAGTTGACTACTTACACATCCAGGAGACATTCTTGTGTTTCAGTGAATCAAAGTCCAGTATTCACTTTCCTCTTAGCTCTGCCTCCACCAACTCCTGAGGGAAATATCTAGCTCTGTAGTGCTAATAGCTAGCTAATTGTTTGCTTACTTTGTGTCTTGTTTAGTGCTGGATAGATGGCCTACAGATGGTTTATCAGAGTTTTTAGCTGGAAATCACACTGATTAGAGTAATGGAAACAAACTGGTAAAAAAAACCATTGCGTGTTGTAAAGCCAACTTCACTGTAACAACAACTTCAGGCAGCTACAGTCACTGTTCCCGAGCTGTTGTTTGCCAAGAAATTGTTCCAGAATGTAACTTGACCTAAAACCTTTTCATCTAAAGGTTGAAAAGATACATCTTGTTAATTAGTGAACATTAGAGGTGTTGGTAGATTTATTGTGAACATTAGACACAGCCAGACTAGCTGTTTCCCCATACCTCTAGTCTTTATGCTAAGCCTGCTTTGTAATTAACACACAGACATGAGATTGATATAGACTTTCTTATCCCCCCTTGAAAAGAAAGCATATTTCCCAAAATGTCAACCTTGTCCTTAATTCTTTCTTGAACTGAACTTGAAGGGAAGGACAGAGAAGATGGAGGATGTTCATGTAATGCAGGGTTAGGGTTAGAGAAAAGACTAGGCAGAGATAGACGTGAAGACTCAGTGATGAGATGATGAAACAGGGATGATATGTTGGACATGTAGAAAAAGAACTGATGCAGAGCAACACAGCGAAGCTTCTGCCTGCCATTTATCCTGGTGTGTGGGCTGCTGCTTCTCTGACAGCTGAGACAGAGGGTGTGCTACCGTATGTTTGTGTCTGTGTGTGTGTGTGTGTGTGTTCATCTCACATACTGGGGTGCATAATATAGATCTCTAGCCTGCTGATTCAGCCGCCCTGAACCTCCCATCGCAATTACAGCCAGCGTGTGGCAGCACTCCGACACTGGCGTCTGCAAAATGTCACTGTGCTTCACACAGCCCATCAGTCCACAGGTCTGTCCCCCGCTAACAGGCCGCTGTGTAGGACATGGAGGGTGCTGACTCCCAGAATCTGTCTGCCATTTTGTGCTGGTCATGTATACAGTGGGTTTATCTGACATTCTTGGATAAACACTGCTGCCATGAGACTGGACCGTACAGTGAAGTTACAGGCCATAAAACCAAAACAATGGACTGGAAGATGCTCTCTAGACTGCATAATATAAGATACAGTAATTATCCACTTATTTCACTTGTGTCATTTGACTTGTTATTATGCAATATAATGTTCATAGGTGTGTTTTTCATTAGTGTATAATCACCTGAATATAAGAATCGTTAGGAAGGGTCATGTCCATGGAGAAACGCCATGTTTAAAAGCAACATCACTTAGTTGTCTGCATGTGTGTCTGTGTGTGTGTGCACTTATACTGTACGTGAAAGTGTAAGTCATTTCAACATTGGAAGACTGAATTGTCACACCTATTTGTCTGCGGACAATTTATTCGAGGTGGGTGTTTCTGAGCTGTAACTCGTGATGAATTAAACAGTTGTTGTGCCGCGATAGCTTTCTGTTAGCGGGACATTTGTTGGTGGGTTTGTTTGGTAGGAAGGTCTGAGATGATGCAGACACTTTTTTAATTGCTTTTTTTTTTTTCAAATTGAAAAGTTGTCAGTGTTTTTGTTCAGTCAGCCAAGTTGTTAAAAAATACATTCTTATTCATCTGTGGATGAGAAACACATTCATACACTGTCAGCTCAAAATGGTTAATTCAAATCCAACAAAATGACTGTTTTTGGGACATGTTCATTGGCCATTTCTTACTAAAATTGCTCTTTCTAACTTGAATTAAGCATACAAAATATAAAGTAATGAGAAATGTATTCATTTATATTACATATATAAGTTTTTTAGAAAGGAAATTTCAAGAAAATGCAACTACCTGACAATCCAGGAGTTTATTTGTGCTGGTGGTCTTTTGCCTTTTGGTTTATTCTGCATTAGGGTTCACACTTGTTTATTTTATTAACCAGCACATATAAATATGTGTTAGGTGTAATGTGTGTAATAATGCCATTATAATTCTTAGAAAAGCTAAGCTATCTTCTTATATCCTTCTGTGTTGTTTGTGTGTCCAGACCAATGACGTAGCAGGAAACACCTGGAACTGGCTCTACTTCATCCCTCTTATCATCATCGGCTCCTTCTTCATGCTCAACCTGGTGCTGGGTGTCCTGTCAGGGTAAGTCATCTGAAAAAAGTTACATAACGACAAAATCACAAATTCCAAGTCTGTTTGTCACATGTCATGTCACATTACATTTAAGACATTAGGCAGATTATTAATTATTTATTTAAAAAAAAAAAAAAAACCTCTTGTAAATTAAAATGTGTAAGAACTGGACTGAAGAATTTAAAATTTTTTTATGTTTTTATTTTCTTAGATGGTTTATAATCAGCAGCTTATTTGCATTTTATTCTCATTTTCTTTTCACTTCCTATATTTTTTTAGCTGAGCTTGTTGCAAGAGTTCCTCTTACTGTAAAATACACAGTAAATAACAACAAATCTGAAAAAAATATAGAGCAACAAGCAGTGTTAAAAGATCAATAATTATCACGCAACTTGAGGAACCAGAAATGGTTTTTGAAAAGGTCTCTAATAGACTCTTTTTTGAGGATACTCTAATACTGCATCTGAAAGCACTGTATTGGTTCAAACTCAGCCTTCAGCATGTACTACACATGGAGGATGACTGTCCACCAGTCATAGATCAGCTTCAAGACAGTATCCTACCTGTCTGGTAACTCAGTTGAATTGAGAAAAAATCAACAGATTATTACTTCTCCTCATCATCTAGTGCTTCTCCTTTTTACTTTCCCTCTGTCATCATCTGTTCCTGTCATCCTCGTGTGTCATGAAAAGGCCTCGTGCTGCGGCTTTAATCACCCTGCTCCTCTTTGCTCCTCGATCTGACGTCTGTCCATCTCATTGTGTCTTCTCACCTGCTGTGACAAACAGCCCCTCATCTCACCAAAATCCAGATTATACTGTTACTGTCCACCACATTCCTCATCAGTGATGGTTTTACAAATATATATATATATACATCTATACTTTCTTTTTTGTTGTTGTCATAAAACAGTTCAGTCGAACTGACGTTTGAAATGTTTATTACAGCAGTATAATATAGTAAGATTTTGGCCCTCCCTGCAGATATGTTTACAGAGAGATATTGGGGAGTGATGAGCAAATACCTTAAACCCCCTAGTCATCCACCTGTAGGCCCCGGGGCCTACAGGTGGATGACTGGGTGGTGGTGGGGCTTACAGAACAACAGGCAGCAGTACTGATGCAGGGCAGCATTGACAGAGCAGAGGGAGAGCTGGGAAATTTTGCAGCTTAAATATACTGCCAGATTGGAAGGGTGTGCCTGGTTTGTGATTATGGAGAGTGAGGCATGTCGTGTGTATTGTGTGTGTCTCATGAGACACAGATCAGATTGAACAGTGAAAGAAACATGTTATCTTCTCCCATCAGTGCACTTCATTTGTGGTCCTTCAAGGGTAGGGTGATATATTACAATATTTAGTGTGAGATGATTGTTCTCTAATATACGGCTACAGCAGCTGTCTCTCTAATATATCTATTTGTGTTAAGGTCTCTCTCTGCGATAACAGCAATCTTGCAGGTTCATTTCATGTCACACTGTGTGAGATGGAAAATCTTTGTTGCAATGTTTCAGACTGACAGCATCAGTTTGGAGGAATGTAAGATTGTGTGATGAATGAAACAATGCAATTGGAGATGCAGGTGTCATCAACTTGCATCATCTCATGATTTCAAAATGCAGTAAAACCAAAAACAAGCTTTGACCATTTGGTCTTAAGTCACTGAAACTCCCAGTGTGATCTGGTTTTGGATTGAGGACCACTCTCAAGTTTCTCTCATGATTCTCTACTTTCATCTGTGATAGCGCAAATTGCACAGGACAATGTTTCAGGTCAATGAGCAACGCTGCTTTTTGATCAGTATTTAAAGGGTTTTTGTATTAATGTGATGAATTACTGTAACTCTGTATGTCAAGTATATAAGAAAAAACTATTATTTAATTTCTTGTTAAGATGTAGACACTATCTCATATCTGTGTATTAAAGGACCAGTGTGTAACATTTAGGAGGATCCAGAAATGGAATATAATATTCATAGGTTCAATCATTGTGTTTTCATTACCTTAGAATGCCTTTTTTTATCTACAGAAGGAGCAGGTCCTCTTGTACATGTTGAACCGCTATGTTTCTACAGTAGCCCAGAACGGTCAAACCAAACACTGGCTGATAGGGTTTTGCGGCCACTGTAGTTTTTCCTACACTCTTGGAAGGGGTGGGTGAGGTGAGGGTGTTGCAGTCAGCAACTACACTGCTAGATGCCAGTAAATCCTACACACTGGTCCTTTAAATATTAAGCTACAGCCATAGGGTCATTAGCTTAGCTTAGCACTGAAATCAGGGGGAAACAGCTAGAATGGCCCGTCACAAAGGTAATGAAAAATCGGAATGTATTTTCCAAAAAGTTTAACAATTCCTTTAATAAACTGTAATTCATCTGTTTATTTATCTATACATTGTTTTAATGTACTTTCCAGAACATTACATATCACAATATCTATTGCTATCTTGATATATCTACAGTATCTATCTGCTGTAAAGGTAAATGTGCAGGTTCCTGGCAGGTGTCTGATGCAGAGGGAAAAAAAAAAAGCTTTGAATCCAAGTTTAACTATCATAAAATGTTAAATCTATTTATTCTTACTGTGTATAAAGAGTACCTCTGTATGTTTCCACAGAGAATTTGCCAAAGAGAGAGAGCGTGTGGAGAAGAGGCAGGAGTTCCTAAAGCTTCGGCGGCAGCAACAGATCGAGAGAGAGCTCACTGGATACTTGGAGTGGATCTGCAAAGCAGGTTAGGCTCGTCTCTGAAACAGTGTGAGAGCTGACGCGTATGTGTTTGTTGTGTTAGAAAAACACAAAAAATTGATAGAAAGTCCTTCTCTCCTGTCTCTCTCTCTCTGCAGAGGAGGTGTTGCTGGAGGAGGAGGAGGAGATTGCAGAGGAGAAGTCCCCGCTGGATGGTGCGTGGTACAAGAGGAAACAAAACCTTCCAGGTGAAAACAGGGCTGAGTATGTGTTGCCTGCTTTACCATGGTCCATCACCACAGGAGGACAGTGGTAAACCAGGCACACAGAGGTACAATCCATCATTTCCATCTTATAATTGATTTTTATTTTACAGCATCAGTGCATTAATCCTTCCAAAATCATCAGTCATGAATGTGATCTGGTTCTTTTTAACCCGTTGAGTGGAGTGTGAGTGTAAGTGAATCTCAGACATACTGACACGGTCCTTTAGATTGAAAGTCCAAGCTAAGCTAAGCTAACCGTCTCCTGCTGTAGCTTCGTATTTATCGTACAAACATAAGAGTGGTATCAATTTTCTCATTTAACTCTCGGCAAGAAAGCAAATAAATGTATGCCACAAACTGTCTACTAACAATTTATTTAAATCAAATTGATTTCTAAACTCAGCAACAAAATGTATGCACTATTTACTAGATAGTACTGGAAAAATCCTAGTGTTATATAGTATATACATTTTAATTAAAATCATTGCTTTCTTTTGGTAAGCAAATTTAAACACATCAACTTTACAACTTTTGGTAATTTGTACACCAAAATATTTCAGGGATTTGTTCAGCCATTTCATGGAAAATTATAAAATAATCTTAAATATCTTCAGAACGACATCAATCATTTGACAAATGATTTAGGGCCAAACTTCTTTCTAATTTTCATATACAGTATGTCTTTGTATGTATGTTTTGACAAGATCTTTTTAAATTTTCCTCTTTTTAATTGAGTTAACGCTACATCATTACATATAATGTACAAAAGGAGTGAGGCAGTTCTGCAGCTTTACATTAACCGATCAAAATGTAGCTATTCCAACCGGCATTTATAAGAGCAGTCATATAATCATCACTTATGATCGACTTATTTCAGTGGCGATCATAGTTTCTACTCTGTACTATTACTGCCTCATTTCACACACTGGGCACTCTCTCTCTCTCTCTCTCTCTCTCTCTCTCCCTCTCTCTCTCTCTCTCTCTCTCTCTCTCTCTCTCTCTCTCTCACACACACACACACACACACACACACACACACACACACACACACACACCCATGATGTCAGTCCATTAGGCCTGGTGTGAAGGCAAGGGTTAATTAGTGGGCCTTACAGCTTTAGTTTGATTGGATTTGTTAACGTAAATTCACTATACCACACTCCCCAACACACACACACAAACACACACACACATTTATGTTGATGATTCTAGTAAAGTGACAGCACCCATTATTTTTCTCAATTAGTTACATATCAGGGATTAAAAGTCTGAGTCCTCAGCCGCAGAAAAACCACTCTGATGTTGTTCGAGCAGAAAATACAGAGTTGGCCTACGTCAAATGAATGACAGGTATGAGAAGTGGAGCAAAGTGCCAATCATAGCAGACTGACTCAGAAGAGGTGATTTTAATTATTTGTTCTGAAACGATGTATTCACCATTTACCTCATCTTTGGAGAGAAGAAAATATCCTTCAGGCCGGATAATTCATTTAGAGAATGGATGGGTGAACTTAAGGAAGCTGCTGATGTTTTTTTATATATTTTTCAGACAAAAAACCCTTTAAAACACTTCAAATTTGATTTTCTTATAAAATAATTTCTTATACTTTAAAGGTCCAGGGTGTAACACACAGAAGATTCTATTGGCAGAAATGGAATATAATATTCATATATATTTTGTAGGTGTATAATCACCTAAATATAAGAATTGTTCGTTGTTCGTTGTTCGTTGTTGTTTGTTTTCGTTACCTTAGCATAAGCTGTTTTTATCTTCAGGGAGTGCGCCATGTTTCTACAGTAGTCCAGAACAAAACAAACCAAACTCTGGCTATAGGCATTTTTTGCAATTTGAGTGAGTTTCTTGGCCACCAAGGTTTCTCATACACCCTTGGTTGATTTTTTTCAGTTGGTTGTAATCTGCAATCTCATTGCTAGATGCCTCTAAATCCTACACACTGGCAACCTGGCTTATTCTGTGTTGTTTCAAGATTAGAAGAGAGAAAATTTCTTGAAATAAGTTTGATTCAATAGGAAACAAGTGAAGAAAGTTAGTTAGATAAGTGTAACTCTCAGAGCCTCATTCATTTTGGTGCCTGGTTCTGCCTCCCAGCAGCCTTTTTGAGCAGAGATGCAGGGTTGTAGATCTCGAGATGAACCCACCACTCCGGTAACACGGAGCTGGTCATGTGACGATCACATTCATGTTGCGCTGGCAGCGTTTCATTCCAAGACTGGCTTCAAGCGGGAAGGCAGAAAATCTCCAAATGAAAAACATGATTGATGCCTGCTATTCATAGTTTCCAATTAGCTCACCCCTCTCACACACACACACACACACACACACACACACACACACACACACACACACACACACGTGATGGGTGAGAGCTGTTCCATTGAAATACAATTTGTAAATGCTTTCTTTTTCTTGCTATAATTGACTCTTTGACAGATTAATATTTAAAGAATACATTTTTGCATAACAGAAATGCACCATTCCTATAATAATATTACTCTATTATATTTTAAGACTGATTATTTTTCTGTTCCTGTCTGTGTTGTTCTTTTTGCAGTCCTGAAACGAGGCAAAGCCAAGAAAGGTAAAAATGACCTGATCAGTGCTGAGGAGGGGGAGGATCCTTTTGCAGACATCTCCTCTGTCGGTAAGTCTTACATCTTTTTATCCACGGCCAGCAGCAGGTCACCTCTGACCTTCACTTGCTGTCTGTTCACAGAGTCGACCTTTACAATGAAAGCCACTGTAAAAGCCTGTCTTTTACAATGAACGTTACCATGTCCTCTTACTCTCTGGTCTCCATTTATCAGATTAGTATGTCATGTCACCTCAACACTACAAAACATTTTGTTAGATATCTCACAGAAACTTAACAAAATACCTTACAGATGCAGATTTAGCACCATCTGGATATGGAGACCTAAAGCTCTTTCTCCTGGCCGTAGAAGGATTTCACCTCAAGGGAAAAGAAGTATAATTAACTTTTCTAATTAGACTGTTAAATTAAAATAGCAAGAAAATCACCTGCAGCACATTAGAATTAGACATTTTAATATTAATGGACTTCATGGTCCCACACAAAGACAACATGTAATTGCTTGTCTGTGGGTTGGGATTGAGCATAAGCGTGATAATTGAAACTATTTTGTTGCCTTCACTACTTTTATTCTATCTCATCTCATGAAGGTTTTCCATACAAATTAAGTACCAGGGGAATAAATACACTGCACACTCAAATTTTGTCTCTCATCTCACTTGTTTCACACACGATGCCTGCAGTCCTGCTGCACGCAACAAATGTACTGGTGCATATTTTTTAATGAGCAGCTACAAGGAAAATTGAAGGAGTGTTCAGGTGATTTTATGGTTTTCTTTCTGTCCCTTGGGCTGGTATTGTTAGTATCAGTTAACGTCTCACGAATTACCTCCAGTGCTTGTTAGCAGATGTGAAGTGGAATGAATCCCCAAACCATACTGTCACATTTCTTAAAAAACCTTAAGATCCTTGAGTTTTTCTCTATTTCCTCTAACTGGGTAGTACCGCGATTGTACCAAAAGCTCTGCACACTAACATGCGTGGGTGTTGCCAACACATTTTTGCAGTTTTGATAACCAGAGGCCCAAGTGCAATCCTGGCGAAGCTTTGGAAAACTGGCAGAAAAAGAGTCTGGAGCAGCATTGAGACATCATTATTGGAAGGAATACAGCATCAGCAGGTGGAGACAGGACAAAACTGTTCATTTTGGTGAAGCAAAAAGTTCCAAAACACCAGTATGACGCAGGCAAAATATTAACATACAGCATTTCAAATGTTAACTGAAAGGGATTTGACGGGGAGTTACATGGTGGAACTATTTCTTGGCCGTAAAAAGAGGCAGGAAGTCACTGCACCGCAGAGAAATACCCCTATAGTCTATAACCCCTGTGAAACTACAACTTCTTGTTCTTCCTTTTTAGTTTGGTCTTTACAAACAAGATCGAACATGTAAATTGTTTTTAGAGGTGCTTTTTTCCCTTCGAAGGAGGCTATTTGTTTCCCCCTGCTTCCAGTCTTTATGCTAAGCTAAGCTAACATGTGTCTCCTAGCACTAGCTTCACATTTGCCAAACAAACATAAGAGTGATATCAAACTTATTTTAAGAGCAACTGAACACCAGCTGAACTTCTTGTTTTTGCTGCTTTGACGCACAAGTGGACTCCAGGGTGTGGCCAGTACACTGTGACATCACTGTTAGGTGTGCAACAGACTTGAAATGTTCAACCTCTATAAATATATACGAAAGAGCCAAAATCAAAATTGTCATTTTTGTATTTGTGTTCTTGCTATAATGTATAATATCACTCTAAAACAACCACCAAAATTGGCCACCTGTTTTTCCTAGACATGCATATGCATAACCATCATAATGTATGTTAAAATTATGATCTTGATGAGTCTCACAAGAACGGGGATGCTGCTCATCGCGGTAACAGCAAGAGGACACGAGAAAGACACACACAGTGTTTCACCGTGAACTGTAAAACAATGAAACAATTTCTTCCCTCACCTCTCTCAATCATCGCTTTCAGCTCCTCCGGGCTCTCCATTTGGTCGGGCCAGTGTGAAAAGCAGCAGTAAGCTGGACAGCTCCTCCTATTTCCGACGGAAGGAGAAGAGGACCCGGTTCTTCATCCGCCGCATGGTGAAAGCTCAGAGCTTCTACTGGATTGTTCTGTGTCTGGTGGGCCTCAACACTCTGTGTGTGGCCATAGTCCACTATGACCAGCCCAAGTGGCTCACACAGGCCCTCTGTAAGTCATCATACAAATACACAGTCATACTACCACACACGTATTGATGTTGATGGCCTATAAAACTAGTTTCTCTTGGTTTTGTTACTCTGTAATCTTGAAAACAGACACAACAGAGTTTGTGTTCCTGGGTTTGTTCCTGACTGAGATGTCCTTGAAGATGTACGGCCTCGGAGCCAGGAATTACTTCCATTCCTCCTTTAACTGCTTTGACTTTGGGGTAAGTTACTGTCGGCTGTGACTCACGGGTGGATATTTAACATTAACCAGCATTGCAAGTTCTGTTTGGCTTATTGAAACAAATACAGCGGGTGATTACTTATATCCTCATCTCTCCTCTCTAGGTGATTGTGGGAAGTATTTGTGAGGTGATCTGGGACATGATTAAACCAGGAGCATCGTTTGGTATCAGTGTGTTGAGAGCCCTGCGACTGCTCAGGATATTCAAAGTCACTAAGTGAGTTCAATTCAAAACACACACATGGAGCTACAGTTAATTAGAACATAAGCCTTCAATCACAGAAAACATTGCTTTCATTTGTTGCACCACCACAACTGTGAACCTTTAAGCAGTGGCACCTCCAGAAATGTTACATAGTGCTGGCCAGAGGGAGCCGTTGGAAGGGCTTCTTATTGATTTCAAAGAATAGCGCCTAATACAAAATATCAAAGCATTGGTAGCACCCCTGCCTTTAAGGATATCAACCTCGCATTACATGGAAACATTACACTTCTCTTTACATAACCCAGAGGATGATGGGAACTGTAGTGCCAAAAGGTCTGTCTTTTATACCAAAGTGTGAGTCAAACCTCACACATCCTGTTTGTAATGCAGGCTTTCTGTTATAAATGTGTAGTCTCAAACCTGGATTAGATTATTAGGGTTATTTTTTTAGACTCTGCAAAGCTCCTCTAGAGTTACAGAAGACACTGGTGCAACTTGTCATAATGAGTAAACTGAACCTGATGTGTAAAATGAATAAACAGAACATGTTTTGACAGATCTGAGGCTCAGTTTTTACTGTTCATCCGCCATCAATTGGTTTACTCATATCTTGGTGATTTCTTTGCTAAAAAGATTCTGACAAGATTCCACGTGACTAACAAACACATCCCACCTAAAAACCTAATGTATCAAATTCAGGGGGAATTCTTTTAAAATGCTTAATTTTGGAGTGCAAAGGTTTAATGCTGCTCAGTCCTTTCTTAATTCTTTTCTCTCTGAACTGACAATCCCGTCCCAGAGTTTGATGGCAATCCTTTTATTTCATTAGATTAGCTGTAATCCTGTGATTCACTGACACTGGCAGCTGTAGACCCTGACGCATTGATTTGTTTTATTCCACCCACCGACAGCTCATATTGCCATTTGTTCCTCTCTTTGCCTTTCCTGTTTTGGTTGTTTTTGTCTCTGTCTATTTTCAAGCATTGTTTGTTTGAATCGGTTTGTTCTGTCACTCACTGCTTGTTTGTCAGCAATGTTGAGTAATATTTAATGGGAGAAAAAAATTATTTGTCCGTCTCTTTCTTTGTGTTTGCCGCTTCCTCCTCTAGATATTGGAACTCGTTGAGGAACCTCGTGGTTTCCCTCCTCAATTCCATGAAGTCCATCATCAGCTTGCTCTTCCTCCTCTTCCTCTTCATCGTGGTCTTTGCTCTGCTGGGCATGCAGCTCTTCGGAGGACAGTGAGTAATCTCTCTAACTTGTCCCGCGCTTTGTCCTCCTCTTTCCATTCATCCACACATACATGCGCACATGCTTCCACCTCTCCTCTATCCATCTCTCCATCTGACCCTCCTCCCTGTGTGTGATCCCTGGCCCGGCGTGGCGGCGGTGACAGACGTGTTGACGCAGCAGGTGTAGCTGGCAGAGCAGCAGCACCGACCGTGGCCCTTTGATATCACTCTCAGCAGGAGCTCCATGTCTTCTAATGACAGGAACACCTCATGGTTCTGGGCTGGCTGCAGTTAATCAAAAGCCTGGCATGCAGCCCCGTCTGACTCAACTTATACACACACATTTTACTTTTTAATTGCCTCACATGTCACATTACGTCACACAGACATTGCTCCAGCCAGGCATAGTTACATTTTACATTATATTACATGCATTAACATTCCTTTAATATCTGTGTAGTTCTTTAATTTAGAGCCTATTGCTGTATCTTAGCCCTATGAAACCTGAAGTAGTATTTTAGCTGTAAGTTCACCAGGAAAGAAATCATTAATTCTATAAAGCCCCTAATGGATAATTTGGGTTTATTACAATGTGAGTCTTATTTCTTTAGTTGGTTATGAAACCATGATTTGCACAAAGGATATTGCTGAGATCTGGGAACACAGCAACACCGCTACAGTGAAGTCCAGCGGGACCAGAAACACCAGCAGGTGTTGTTAACAAGCTTACAGTTTAGTCAAATTACCTATAGCACTTTAATTGGATGTAACACTGAACATGAGCACAGCTGAAATGGTGCTGATAATCCCTCATCGCACAGGAAAACTGTGCACAGCTACACTGAATACAGTATGTAAAAGTTGATCTCTAACCTGTGATGTTGTGATGTTCACAAGGGGCCATTTTGGCAATCATTTTATAGTTGGCCTTTGTTTTCTCTTTTGTTTTGTTTTGTTCACTGTTGGTTTGTTTACAACCACTGCGATCATCTGACAGCTAGTGTTTCTTGTCTGACTGAGATCTGCTCCAGATCTCAGCATTGAACTTGATGAATACAAATAGAAATGTTCGACAAAACTATGAAAATCTAAGATCCAAGTTGAAGAACTAACGAGACAGATTTAAAAAATGAGAACTTTATGTGTAAAATATGTGAAATTCCCCTTTAAACTTATGATCATCAATGAAAGATTTGAGACTGTCCTCAACAGGAAAACAGCAGCGTTGGTTGTTGACCTGTGACCTACGTTCACGTTTGACCTCTTGTGGTCATGTGATTAATGAATAATGTCACTCAGACGTGAAAGAAAAAATAGTGCAACGTTGTTATAACACCATAAAACCTCCGTGCCTCTTACCTTTTTTACCAACTTTATTAAATTTTACTCATTACACATATATTATACAACAAAACATAACCATTTTAAGAATAAAGTGCATCAGTAAACATTTTTACCAACAGTCAACACTACTTTTTTTCTAAGCATGAAAAAAATCTTTTCCCAACCTTAAGCAAGCCGTTTCAGTTGCCCAAAGCTAACTAAACCTTAACCATAATGATTTTTTTAATGAATGATTTTTGTAATGGTTATATGGGTTATTTAAGGCATTGATAAATAATTGTCTAGGCATGAGGACTCTGTGAATAAGTTGTAACTTGAAGGGGTAATTCAAAGACCAATGTGAAGCCCTGATTGTTGCTTATATCCTCAGCTTGCATTTACATTAAAGACTGAGGGGTTATAAAAATGTCCCCTAATCTTATAAGGGAATTTGAGATTCATATTAAATTATAGTATGCTAATTGGCTTTGGTATTTATTTATTACTAGAAAAACCTCATCATTTATTTATTTTTTTGTTTTTTTGGTTGAGACTGTGCGCAGACTGTGCGTCCATGCATGTACTAAAAGTCTGAATTCTGCTGTTTTAGTTTAAATTCCTTAATCCAAAAATATTTTTATGTATTTTATATGTGTTTTATGTATAATGTGCCATACACACCTTATTTTCAACAAGACTACTTCACGTCTCCTCGGACTGATGGCCTTCACAAACACCACACCACAACAGGATGTCTTTGAAGCAGCAGGCTGTTGCCATGGCACCAGGTCTTACAACAGTCTGCACCATCATTAGCGTTGCATTAGTCTCCGGTGATGGACAAGTGTGAGATGAGTCTGACGTCCACATGGTGCTTCCAGCCAGCCCAGAACATCAGGCCGAGCACACTGTTCTTTGCGAAAAATGTCCGTAACCAACATACATGCTCAGTTCATGCCCTACATGAAGTCTAAGTTTAAAAATGAACCAAAGGAGTCAAATGATTTTCACATTTTCTTGAGCCAAGATTTATGAATAAGTAAAAAAAAAAAACTCTTCTATATTGCAGGCAATGCCACTTTTTGTTTCGGAGAATGATTAATTGTATCAAAATCAAAGAAAACACAACCATTCCTCAAGCAGATTTAATGAAAAATAGGCTTTCAACCCTAAATAGAAGATTAAATGGTTTGTTAAAAAGAAGAGATGCTTTGTAATTTTCTGACTTTATTTTTGGCTCAGAGATTATGTTCCTGCTCTCAAAACACCAAAAGTAATCTCCTGGTAAAATTGTGAGAATTGAAAGATAAACAGCTTGAGGCAGAGGAGCGTCTCCCTGCTGAGACTCACAGGACATCACCGACTGTTTGGGGGGAAAAAAATGTGATAAGCTCAAAGGAAATGTGCAGGATTTACTGTAATAGAATAATTTTTTTTTTTTTGGTTGTAGCTTTCAATCTTAAAGGTGCAGACCTTGTTTGTTGATTATTCTGACTTTAGACGCAGAATTGATGGCATTTTATATTTCCTTCTTTACTGTGCAGGCTCAGTAATTGTACAACCTCTTGAATCACTTCAAAAGACCTTTTTTTATTTACTCTGAATGCCAACCAGGTTGACATTGCAGTTTCCGAATGTTTCATTCATTTTAAAGACTTAGCATTTATGATTATTACTATATAATCAAGTAATCACTGGTCAGTCCATCCAGGAATTTGCAATCTGATGTCTAATGTTTGCGACATGCAGTTGTTTCAAACCCTCACATTTATTCCATCTCAATTGGTCGAACTGAAAGATACATTTAATCAATCACTGTACAAAACTACTTTTACGGGCTAAAGTCAAGTAAAACTCAGACCCTTAATAATGATCATTTAAAGTAAGCAAATTCAAACCACCTCTATTTCAAGGCCTAAACTAAACTGTTGGTTCGTGGTGCTTGTTATTAACAATATATGGCATGGACCATGGTTACCCTAAATACTGAATACAGATTTTAAAAAGTCACAGAATCCTGAAAGACGTTTTTGCTCTCTATATGGAACTTAATATGAAAATAATAATATTATATAATATTACCACAGTTAACTGCAAAATGTTAACAACATTTTTTTCTGTCTGCCTCAGTTTTTGTGTTATAATGACAGAAACCTCTATGAGATCCGGGAGGGACTGATTAGTTGCAGCCCTCGTATACACAGTGGGCCTATTCTGACCCTTCCTCATACAGTAAAAGCCATTTTCATTTCTTGACTTATCATAAGACTGCAGTGTGTCCTGATTCATGCCCTAGTCCCAATGCTCTGCTCATCTTTTTTTCCCAATATCATACGCCATTATCTCAAATCCACTTGCCTGTGTACATGCCTGTGTGTTCTCCGAGATGTGTGCTGCATTCGCCCACACAATGTAAACCTGCTGCTATTGTCTGAAGGAATAGATATGGGGAGGGTTAGGGCACAAGCTTGTGGGGGGTGTGCCCTCACATGACTCAGGATTGATTTAATGAAGTCCCCATGGAATGTCGCTCGGAAGCCAAACGGCACGCTCCCAATCCCTATTATCAGAGTAAACAGTGGTCGTCGCACACAGGAGCAGCAAACCGCCACCGCCGCTCCCTGCACTGGGCCCGCTAATCCTCAAGGAAGGAGGAAGGGAGGATGTAGGGGAGAAGAAGGGAGGGATGAGGAGATGGGTATAGAGCAGGGAAGGAAAGGAGGGGAGGAGGCTGAGGCAAAATGGAGAGGGTGATGGAGGGATGAGCGATTGGTGGAGAGAGGGGTGGTCGATAGAGACCGCAGTAATGAGACAGAGACGGACAAAGGTAGAAGGAGAGAATCATGGGGAGAGAGAGAGAGAGTATGATGACATACCAAGGGAGTAAGGGCTTATTGAATTAGTTTTCCCTCCCCCCTCTCCTCTCTCTCTTCACTCGCCCTTCCCGCCCCCATGTCCGTCATGCATGTACAGAAGAGACAGACTGATACATGCTGGTTGATATTATTGGCCAATATTGGGTTTTCAGTGATCCATCACATAGCCAAAAGTATATGGACACCCGAGCATTACAGTCATGTGTGGTAGTTAAACATGTCATTCCAAAGCTATGGGCAGATCTGCTGCTATAACAGCTTCCATTTCTCTTGGAAGGCTTTCTACAAGATTTTCTCGTCAGCAACAAGGGTATTAGTGAGGTCGGTCTGATGCTGGCTGATGAGGCCTGGCTGACAGTCAGTGTTCCAGTTCATCCCAGAGGTGTGTTGGATGGGGTTGAGGTCAGGCTCTTTTTAGGCCAGTCAAGTTCTTCCACACCAAACTAGGAAAACCATTTCTCTATGGACCTGGCTTTGTGTATGGGGGCATTGTCATGTTGAAACAGGAAATGATCTCCAAATGTTGTTTAAAATGTTGTTTAGTGTAGCGCTGATGTTTCCCTTAACTGGAGTTCAGGGGCACAAACCATGAAAAAAAACGGTTAAAAATTGACCATTATCTTATATTTAGTCTAACAGTCATCATTCATCTTTAAAGATAATGTTTATAGGTCAACTATGAAATATCTTCACTCAGACATATCACACCCATATCACAAAATGGTGTTGCACGAGTCTAGGTAAAAAAACAAAAACAAATGGACAATATTATCCATAAAAAAAACGATGTTGGTCCATAATCCATATTTGGTCAGGATCTAGTACACATGCCTACAGTATATATATATACACACACACACACACACACACACACACACACACACACACACACACACACACAGAATCACAGGAGAAAGCAGCAGTCATTTGTGCAGAGGGTCACGGTGGTGCTCCACTTCTGCTCCTCATTTTTACAGACCCTTCTTCTTCTTCCTTTGTCCCCTCTTCCTTCATGTGTGTTTTGCCCCCTAACACATTTTTCACCCCTCTTGCTCCTCTAGCTGCTTTAGGTGGCACATCACATGCTTTGTCTATAGAAGTGTGAAAGACGTTTCATTTATTCCATATAACGATTTCTATTAAAATATTTCAAATGCACCCATATAAAGGCTGATATTTATAAAATGCATTCTGAAAACACAGTCAATGTATAATTCATAAGCTCTTGCGTGCATATTCCTTCCTTGTTTGTGCAATGTTAACTGCATTGTGATGATTTTTCTGTCAAGCAACTACTTTCATACACCTTGATATCAAAGATATTCAATATCAAAGACATTCAATATCAAAGATATTCAAGGTGGTATTAAATCTTTATATTTAAGATAATTTGACTGTTATCAGGCAGTAAAAACAGTACTCATGTCTGTCCTTGTTTGTTAAGGATTAAATGGGCTCTATTTTTGTGACGTTCTCAGCATTTCTGCCAGCAAAGTTACATATTTCAGGTGCACCTGCTGTACTCTTTTTATGTTTGTTTATTTCTATGCCTGTTGCTCTTCCTCTATTGTGAAATTGTGAAATTAAAAAATTGCTATATCTCACAGAACTGAATTAACTTTATCTAGAAACTTTGGTTTAGAAAGCACTGACTTTAATGTACTGATTAGGAAGAATGATGTAATGTATAATGTAAATAGTAGTGGACCGAGAATAGACCCCTGTGGTACCCCATCACTAATGGCAAGAGGGTCAGGCGTGATAGTTCTCCTTGTAAGGAAAACATGGAACCAACTGAGTGAGGCATCCTCTGTGCTTATAGACTGCAGTTTGTTTGGCAAATCATATGATCAAACGCTGTCTCCTAGAAATTACTTTTGTATATCACTTAACTGTTTTCATAATTACGTTATATTGACAACATTTTCTGAAACATACTGTGGAGTCACATGGAGGTGGGTGGGGTGGATAGTGGCCATACTAAGTGCAGGACTACCACACCACAGTCCAGGGTTCACGTCCAGACTCCTGCAACAGAAGCCCCTTGGTTAAGATTGGGGAAAGATTGTGATTTTGGTTAAATGTTAATAAGAAGTCTCATATCTCAAGTCACTGCTAACTTTTGAATACTGCTGTAGTCAGTAAATATTTTTTTCTGTGGCTGAGTGACTTTACAATCTGCCTACTATGTACCCCCTGGTAAATGCTGAAGTACTTCCTGGGGTACAACAGACCCTAAATGGGAATGCCTGATCTAAAGAACAAAATGCAATGGCACCACAGTTGCACCAGTTTTCTGGTGATACAATTCTGAAAAAGTTTCCTTCTGTATTCATGAAATGTGGTCGTTACTCCAGTTTGTTGTAAGGTGGCATTGCATCACAAAAACAGAGCCCTAACAGCTAAATCTGAGGACACAGTTGATAACCTTTAACCAACACTCTCATTTGTATGTGTTATTGAGTCTTATATCCTTTGATTGTTTGAGGCCAGGTGAACAATTGTAAAATTTCAACTACAAACAAAAGAATTATGAGAAGAAAAGCAAATAATTTTCTTCTCCTTGAATCTTTGAATGTCAGTCAAATAACAATAACAAGAAATAATGTCCCACAAGTTTTTCTGGTCATAATTAAAGTGAACCATATTATCTTGAGCTAAGGCAGATTTCTTAAGTGGTGTCAAGACAATGTTACACTGTTGAATATGAAGCAGGTGAAATTGGCAGCATTTGTGTTCACATATACGAAGAAAATTCTAACTTATAACAATCACTGTTTAACTGTCTTTAATGTTTTTTTCCCTGGATGCTGTGGACCTTCTGATTTCACTGCTTTTAACAATTCACACATCAACACACATTTAAAATACCTTTAACAACTGCTCTTAAACTTGAATATTGCCTCAATTTGTTATATCCCCTTTTCCCACCCAGCCACAAATGTTTCCTGCACATGCCTCTTTATATTTATATTTAACACAATGCCGAATGATCAGCAGTGTAGGTTATTTTCAGTGGAATGACCAACCCATCCTTATGCATCTCTGTCATTCTCTCATTGTCTTCTTCAGTTTCAAGACCACGGATTCAGGTTTTGGCAGGTTTGTTGGGTCATTTGTGGGCTTTCTGAAAAGATTTAGATCCTCTGTGTAGAAAGTGTGCATGTGTGATGAAAGTAGTGACGATATTAAGTTGGACCCTGCTGTTAAATTTCATGAAAAACTCATGTTAACACAAAATAAATCTGCAGGAATACATCTGTATTAATGTAATTATAGCTGAAGATGGAAAGTGTTTCATGTTTGTGTAAAGCCAGTAGTGTTGGGTTCACATGGCTGAATCCACTTTGGATCCAATTTACTATTACTCAGATTTATTGACCTTTGAGTCAATGAGTCTTTTATTTACCCTCTAATATTTAGCAGTTTATGAACTTGACTGAAATCAGCTTTTGAGATGAAAAGGATGGCACTACCAATAGTGCAATTTGTAAAGACTGAATCTCCCTTCATTCATTCATTCATTCACTCTTAATCTGTTTTTTCTGCCATTGTGTTTTCTGTCAATGTCTTTTCCCTGTGTTGAAGTGTGTTTAACTTTCCATTCAGGAGTGCTGTTGTGTTGAGCCCAAAACATACTGGCACTGTAGGATGTGTGTCAAGACGGCTGTCTGTACTGTACTCTATTCACACACACACACACACACACACACACACACACACACACACACACACACACACACACACACACACACACACACAGCTGTAGTTTTGAGGTGCCGAAGCTTCGACACATCAGAAAAGAAATCCTTCTTTTTTCAGATTCTTCAGACCACTGCCAGGCATATCCAGGCTTCCTCAATTATTTCTCTTGTCAGCTGATATCAGCCTTTTTCTGTGGTGTTGTAGCTGTTACAGCAGACAAGGAGAAACTCAAATACAAAGATATTTACAACCAACAGCTTCAGTATTATAAAGCTAAATTTTTTAAAAACACCTTTCCTGGTGAGCAGAATGTTGGCTCCTCAGGTGAGGAATGATGTTTAAAAAAAAGAAAATTCCTGAATCAATTAATTTACTTTATTTGCTTGATATTAGATGGTTAATATGCCTGGCAGATTCGATAGCGTGCTGCCTCCTTTTTGTGCATATGACATGTGTCACATGATGCAGCCCTGAGCTGCAGAGGCAGTGTGTTTTGGACTTCAAAGTTGGAGCCGTGGCTCCCTGGTGAATAGTGTTTCCTGCTGCTGCATGTTTCTCTGTCCTTCTGTCTCATCCATTATCAATACAAGACAACTCCCTTCATCTATGAATACACTAGTCTCTATCTGAAGCTGTAAAGAAATCTGAAAAACGTACTCCTATATTTGTGTTGTATTTCTGTCTTTGTGAGGACTGACGTTGAGACAGTTTTAGACATTTTTTAAAGGTGAGGACATTTTGTCCTGCCCTCATTTCAGTCCTTATTAAGGTTATGGCAAAGGTTGGGGTTCAACATGTAGTTTCAATGGTTAAATAAGTCTGGTTTGTTACAACCTGAATCTTACCTTTGTGGTTTTTGCCAAAATTTATCAGTTCAGCTCACCAGGTTAATTACTGAGATCTGGGCCAAGAAACACAAGCAGTCAGATTATATATACCACTTTATTTGGAAGTAAATCTGAAAGTGAGGGCACCTGTATTGCTGGTAACAATCCTTCATTGCACAGGAAAAGTGTGTGCTATAGTAAATATGGTTGGGGGAACTGTAGGCTTGTTTACACCTTGACTGACTGCTCATATTTCTATCCCTATGGACTCCATTGTACAAACATTGCCACGTTCCCAGATCCTGGTGTTATTCAATGATAGAAACAATACTGGAATATTTTACTCAAACAAAAGTACTTGTACTTTAAATACATTTTACACAGTAAAACTGCTTTCGCAAAAATGTACTAACAGTAAAAGATAAAAGTAAAAAGTAGGTCAGTTAAAATTACTCTGAGCAATTGTTACTGCGTTACATTTTAATCAAAAAGGGGGAGTGGATGGTGTAATGATGATAATTTTATATGATAGAACTATTAAAATAAAGAACACCTTTAGGCAACAAAGTAAATTGCATTTCCATGTGAACATACAAAAACAACACAACCATGTCCAAACAAACAATGAATTAATTTTCTATAGTTTATAGCACTTTGCAGCCTGTGGGTACAACTGATTGTCAATTATAAATATATAACCATCTTCCTCAGTGTAGCCTTACTAGAATCAACCAGAAAAGAGACAAAACAATAAAGAAGAAGATCTATAGACACCACAGAAGGTGCAACAAGAAATATTAGGATATATAAATTAAATAACCTGCCACTTCTATAGAACTGATATCAGAATAAACCATCACCAGACAACATGGAGATGTATTAATACGGCACCTACATAGTTTTCAGCATCGTGGATGAATTAAGAGAGCTGGCTCGACCACTTAGTCTTGCTGCCAATTTGTTATAATGGTCGCTCACGGTATTGCCACAAAAAAATACCCTGCAGCCCAAAAAGCCTTTTCCCACGGGGACCATGTCTGTAAAACCGGACACCTCTGACAGCAAACGTCAATAATTCTATTTGTGTTATGAGTTTTGAATCCATCAAACTTTCCCAGAGCCTAGAAAAGCTATTTTATTTTCATGAAATCATCAATGTAAAGTCTATGGGCCAAGTGGGAATGCTTTGCGAAGCCAGCAGGGAAACACTAATGGGCATGTGCAGTGGGGCGCACAACGTGGAAGCAACACAGGAGCTTCTTCTCTGCTGCAGCCACTGAATTAACACCTTTCTTTTGTTACAGTCTTTAAAATGACTATTATATGGGACTATGTAGTGAAGTGCAATACTTAAAATAGAAAATACTTAAAACAAAGTAACTTGACTTTTTAAAATACTCAAAGAAGTTAAAAAAAAGTATACAATACATATGATTTAAACTAAGATAAAAATAAGACCAAGTTGTAATAAGCCAGACAGGTAAGCGTTAGGTGAATAGAATGCATTATGTTAGTGAAGGTCCTCACAAGTACAGCAGTACAAAGGTTTGTGTGTGTGTTTTTTTGGGGGGCGGGGGGGTCATTGTGGATTGACAGTAGATAATAAAAGTGTTACAGGAGAAGAAAAAGAAGCTGCAGCTGTGACTCAAGGTGTGAATGTGTGTATTTTTATGCTGTGTCATGTTTCTCATGGACAGAAACATGTAGTGAGAGCTCAGCAACAGGTTCCTAACATTATCAATCCGAGTGGTTTCTTGATATTTTTTATTTTAATTAATTTTTTTTAAATAAATAAACATACCTTTCCCTGTATCTTCTCCTGAACTGCAGGTAGATGCCATTAAGATCTGACTGGGACTACATTTTTGTCATTTCCGATTTTCCACTCTTTGTAATGAGGTTGTTCTGATTCTGAATTTTAGGTTTAACTTTGAAGATGAGACGCCAACGACAAACTTTGATACCTTCCCAGCAGCCATCCTCACTGTGTTCCAGGTAACACACACCTGCACACAGACTCACACAAGGTGCTCTTCACACAGTCTGAATAAATGAGAGAATATTGACTTTATAGAAAAAGAAAGATTGTTATCCGTCATTTTAATTAGAGGGAATGACTGGTCTGTGTACCTTCTGTCCCCTAATGAGCTTGCTGATAATCCTTCAATTAGTCTGTGCTCATAACCCTTCACTCTGTAAAGTAATTTAATTCTACACTCTGTGAGATTTGCATGGTGCTTTACAACCCGCCCGTGTCCCCGGCGTCACTCTGACTCTTTTGTCTTCCACAGATTCTGACTGGCGAGGACTGGAACGCCGTGATGTACCACGGGATCGAGTCTCAAGGAGGCGTTCGCCGCGGCATGTTCTCCTCCGTCTACTTCATCGTACTCACGCTCTTTGGAAACTGTATCCTCTTTAACACCTCAAACTGCAGTGTGTGCTCAGCTTCTCTATTTCTTCTTTGCTTTGCATTGAGAGAAGACACTGTCCATTAGGAGTGTGCATTTCTCCTTTCTAAGATGATCCGATACATACATATCTAGATACATAGGCTACGATACAATCCAGGGACGATGGAACAGTTCTGTGTGCAGTTTGATGTGATACGATGCAATTTGATACAGTTCTTAACATTTGTTTAATGTAGAGATTTAATTAAAATAAGCCAATTCTATAAAAGTGACTTTGCTTACATTCGACCTTGTAGTTAAGTTGTGGCTGGAAAGTGTTTAACATCCCTGTCTTGCGTGTTCTTTCTTGTGCTAGCTGTGTTAGCATCCACAGACTCCTCGTCGCCTGTGTAGGTGTCACCATGCCGTCTCTTCTGATGAGTGTTAAGATTTGTTGTGCTACTGTTAATGTCCCTTACTGCTTAATTGCTGTCCGACAGATCTTACCGATGGCTAGACTTTTGTCCAACTTTCCTTCCTTCTTATAGAATCCAAATGTCTTCCAAACTTTAGATTTAAGATTTGATGGTGTACTGGAAATCGTGTCGGCGTTGTTGGACATTTATGTTTATGTACCGACCTTGCAAGCCACGCTGTGCTAACGTTGCTATCGTTGCTCTTGACGGGAGACCCTCGCATTGACCATTTACTTTTAATGAGAGTGGAGAAGCTGCAAAATAGTTTGTCAAACAATTCATAACTTTATAATCAGACCTTTCGACCAGTTGATGGTACATTTAGATTGATCCAGGGGTCGTATCTATGTTGTTCCATCCATAACGTTAAAACCCATTTCCGACTCGTATAGGTAACTCTTTACACCCCTACTGTCCATCAACAATGCGCTCAAAATCAAGCACATTTTCATTTGTGAGTGTACACAACAGTTGTGGAGCTGAAAGCCTTTTTCTTGATGGAGACATGAGAGGAAAGCGTCAAACAATCAAGGAATTTAAAAAAGGGTTTTTCATGACAATCTCCATTATAGAGGTTACCATTACAGTATAGTATAATGATTTATATAAAGGCTAAAATGAGTGTCCAGCAGGAGTAATGTTTCAAAGCCTCTGTGGGACAGTGGGACATTTCTCTTTTCTTTCATTAAGTCACCTTTCAACTACAGCTTCTGTTAGCTCATGTACTCTCACAGGTGTTACTGTGGGAAATATATGATAACAATATGAACATATCTTTAAAATTAAGCTCCACCGTCTGTTATTCACGTCACTGTTATTTTCAATAAATAAACTGAGGATTGGCAAGTTTATCCATGTATCTTTGAGTTGAGTGGAGGGGAAATGAATGTACTGAGCTGTACAAATGATCAAAGTTTGATTTATTGCTGCAGTAATTGTTGGTTGTGACGGACCCAATTTCAGTTGCTGTAAAGTTGGACACCAGTTTCGCCACGAGAACATTTGCCCTCTTTCGCATCGTGCGACAAACGACAAATTAAGCTCATTGTCATAAATGAATGCCATCCCCTGGCTGCTCCTGACAGGTGAGGACACCTCTGGAGCTCTCCTAAAAGTTTTTTTTTTAATTTCTAGTTCCATAGGAGCAAAAATGCAGCACTTTTTTGGCCAGTTAGGACCAATTTCTTACTCTGAGAAACTTGATAAATGCAGAGCCTGAACAGCAGTTGCCTAGATATCCTGTTCAGGACTGAAATATTCTCTGTGATCTGACAGGCAAACTGGCAGTTCGACCAGATCATCAATGTTAGGGCCTTCTCCTAGTTTGGTGAAGAAAAACACTGCATATGTCATCACAGGATACATACTGTACATCTGTATTTTCTCCTGAGTTCTGCTGTTATTCAGACACCCTCCTGAATGTCTTCTTGGCTATCGCTGTCGATAACCTCGCGAATGCACAGGAGCTGACCAAGGTATGCTGGCTGTCTGAATGTTGCATTTGAAAACACATTAATGAGACATATGACGCAATAAAGATGTTCTAGGTTTCTACTTTATGTTCAAATATGTCAAACCCAAGAAAAGCCCATGCATGTGCACAGGGCTTCGACATCACTGCACACAATTTTATGTCTTGGTTCTCACTGGCTGAAGGATGAAGAGGAGCAGGAGGAGGCAGCCAATAAGAAGCTCGCCCTTCAGAAGGCTTTAGAGGTGAAAGAAGTCAGTCCGATGTCAGCAGCTAACATCTCAATCGCTGCGTAAGTTTGCGAGCATCTCTCTTCCCTGACAGCAGCTCTGTTCACCCACACAGGAGATAAATGTCCTTTTATCATTCAGTGTGTTGTCCTGCTTCATGTTCTTCCCTCCCAGTCTCAAATGTGTGTGTATATACGTACTGTGATTGATATACGTTCTGGACTTCTCCTCATCGACTCCCACTATGAGAGTGCTCCTGTGGTGTTGCCTGGTTTTATTATACCCAATTGTCTACCTTCCTCAGTAGTAGAAGCAATTAAGGAGGCCCCAGTCAACAACATGTTAATTTCCACAAGCTGTTTTTTCTTTTCTTTTCTTTTTAAAAAAAAATTATTTCACAGACACAAGCCTGTTTCTCCCTTAAAGCCATAATCTACATCTTAACACGTTGTGATGGCAGAGTTTTGGAAGGATTTATGGAACAGGAATGACAAAAATGTCTGATTTGCTTCATGACTGGTTGAAAATAAGATCTTTCAATACTTCATTCAACGTCTTATCCATTCAGTCTCATTACATGCTGCCAAAATGGAATTTCATTTTCAGAACGGCTGTCCCACGTCTGAACAAGCTATTATATTGCTTTAGAAATTTGTTCTAGTATGTCATTACTACAAAAAGTCAGCTCTCAATAAGCGGCTCTCCAGAATAAACAGTTTTTGGCTAATGGGATTTAAACATTAGAGAATTCCTGAATTATGTTTCTAAGAGTTGTCTTAAATAAAGTCTATTTAAATGGCTTACTAACAGTAAACTAGTAGATGACACTAATAACTGCAAATACAACACTGCAAAGTGTTGCTATTGATGATGAGATTGGAAATGTAAACGTTCTATTAATTAGGTTCTATTAAACGTTCTATTAATTAGGTTATATTAATTAATAATATGATAAAACTAAGCATCTACTTCTGCACAGATTCCAATTAAGAATGTTATGGTATATCTATTTTTTTATTCCCTGGACTTGTGTTGAAAGAAAGAGGAAACAGATGAACAGAGAGACGACAGAGGTTACATGAGTTTTACAGTATGAACAAGATAGGAAAAAAAACGTAATCTCCGCTGTCAGAAGTTCCCATCTTCTCTAATATGATAATGACAGGGATGTCTTCATATACCCAGATAGTACCTGTCACGCTAAAACTTTTGACCCACCCCCTCTCCACCACAAGCCTATGATTGACAGGTCTGGGGTCTAGTGTCGAAGCAGAAATTAACTGCGCCTCCAAATTCTAACTATTTTTAGAGCCTGAATGAACACTGAAATTATGAGAGTCTGTCAAGAGGAAGCTGGTGTGAAAACTGGAGCCTTTTTTTCATCCTTATCAGTGATTAATTGCTGCAATATGTAAAGCTGGACGTTAAAACCAGTTTCTTTGATACCCATCTATTCAGTTAATGTGGGAAAAAAACACTAATGCACATAGTCTATATTGGATTGTGTTTTATTCAACTCTGTGCAGCCCTTTGTGTGACAGCCCTCTATTCATTTGACGAAGTGATCATCTTTGATTCACACTCGCTCCTTAATTGCTGTCCTCCTCACCAAGAAATAGGTCAATTAGACTGTAGAGAATGGTCACTGGGTAGCTAACTTTCAAATCTTTTCCTTTTCTGTGTCTTACTGTTATTATGTGCATTACTGTCAGCGTCCGCAGAATATTTTAATTTTTTTTTTTGTTTTTACATTGAACAGTGTGGTGACACTAAAGTGAGCGAGCTCATAAATAACTGTTTTTATTTTAAATGAACTGTTTTATGTTCATGTGTGCTGGTTCAGAAATACACAGGGTTTCATTACAAAATGACTAAAGCTTTACGAGAAAAAAGAACCCCAGAAAATTCCTGTTAGAAATTATTTAACAATCTGAATATATTGAATACTCTTTTTTTACTATAGTTTTTACTATTCCTATTATTTGAATGGTAGTAACTTCTGCTTTTCTTGTTTTGGAATGAAACTCCTGAACTGTTTTCAGTTTCAGTTTTTTGTCATTATGAAATGTCTCTGCTAACGAACACGCTTTTGTTGCTGTTGTGTTATTGAAGTAGTTGCACAGATTAGTCCTTTACTGTAAGACAGGAGGAGACAGGTGGACAGACACACTGACGGTCCACCTGTCCCCTTCGGATTTGTGTCTCATTTTTTCTTTTGTTTTTGTTCTGCATGTACAGTTTTGTAAAGCAAAATCGAGATGCACTCTCTCGCAGGTCGTCCATCAACAGCATTCAGTCACCGTGAGTTATCACTCTCTGTTATAATATTTTCCTCCTCCTCTCCTTTCCTTGGTTGTTCTCCTCTCCTCTCCTCTCCTCTCCTCTCCTCTCTGGTTATCACCTGCTCTTCTCTCTATTTTCTATGTCTTCTCTTTCCCTCTCCTTTACTCATTTCCTCGCTCCATCATCTCTTTCCTCCTCTTCCCTTTTGTCCCCTCCTGTCTTTTTACCTCCTTGTTTCCTTTCCTCTCTTTACTTCTCCGTGTCTCCTCTCCTCTCTTTTTCCTCTCCTCTTCTCCTCTTGACGTCCATAAAACTAAATTGTAGCTTATGTCTTCATTGCTGGCAAAGTGAAATGTATTTAGGATTCTTACAAAAAAAAGAGAAGCAAGCAATCACAAAATGCTTCATAGGGCGAAAAAATGCAATTACATGCAAATAGCACAAACCCATAATACATTTGAAGCTATGAAGGCAGTGTGAGGGTAATTTTAAGTGTAAATCGCTGATACATAAACACAGTTATGCTTCCCTCTGGCCTTAACCAACCACTGTGTACTTTGTTTATGGCTGCAGCTCCTCTGTGTTGGTGCCTACAGTAATTCATCTTCCACTCTGTGCTCTCTGAAGTAAATAATTTGTGTATAAATGTTTAATTTCTCTGAGCGTAGCCATCACCGCAGGCAGTTTGACGTTTCCAGTCTGTTTGTTATCGTAGACTCCAGGACATCACTTTCAAAGAGAATATGAGCTGAGGCCAAAATTAAGCGGACAGCTGTAAGTTTGATTCCCTGCCCGGCGATCTGTTGTCTCAATCATTTAAAGTGCAGACGGAAGGCCAGAGACGCTTATTCAACATCTCACCTCTTTGAGATAACATGCGTTTATAACCAGAACTAACTGTGTGTTTCTTTGACGTTGCCCTCCATGTGTTTTTCAGTGTGTGCATGTGCTTTGTTAATATATCAAAATAATAGTTCCTCAGTGTTACGTCTCTCATTTTCCTTTCTGTAGACATATAAACACTACTTGTACGTCTGTAGCTCACCTGTCTGTGGACGCCTGTCCTGTGTCCTTTGTGTCTTCTGTCTGTCTGTGTCTTCTGTCTGTCTTTTAGGAGTTATTCTGTCTACTCCTCCCCCGCCCGACGAATCTTGAGGTACAGGTGACCAGATGGAACAAACTTAACTAACCCATAAAGCCCCATGTAAATAAGTCATACTGTGCAGAAACAGAAACCGTATGCAATGTCTTCATACATGATAGATGGAAATATGGTTTTTGTCTGTTCTCACTTATGTAGAGAACCCCATGTTCAAAATCTCATTTCACTCGTTAGTGTGATCTCTTACCACGTTCTTCTCAACTCGGTAATCAGCTCGTTGTTATCCTTAAAGGCATACTATTCAGAAATCTTTCCTGGTTCAAAAAGCAAGAGAAAGAGAGAGAACAGTGGTGGTTGAGCAAGCTAGAAGGTCAATAAAGAGAAGGATCAGCGTTAGCGAAAACAAAGAAAATACTGCATAATATGCCTTTAAAGAAGATACATGTTGGGAATCGCCATCGCACATAGCACGTTTTTCCTGCCTGCCCCATTTACACATGACCTGAGTCAAACAGAAGTTGAAAAATGATTTCTGTTTCAGTTTACTTGTATGCCAAGCTTTTCCACATGACGTGTCAGACAATTCTAACTTATGACTGTAGATGTGAAGCTAAAATAATAATAAAAAATATGTTTCACAGTACAAAACATAGTTACATTGTGAAAAAAAAATTAAAACAAAATAAACAGAATTGCCCAGTCTGTATTCTTCACACAAGTTGTATTTCAAGTGGTGACTCACAGCTACTAAAAGCTGTTATTATTCTTCCAAGGTTGGACCTGAAAAATGTGAACCTGTCTTTTAAGTCTCATTTTTGATAGGCGGAGTGTCAAAGGGAAAGACTCTGCATGAATTGTTGTTAAAAGATAAACAACACACACCTGATAGTTGGTGCAGATTAGATCAATTTAATACATATAAAATGTCCTTACCCCATAGTATCTCTTTATGGATGGTATTCATTGGTCAGTTTATCCCAGAAGTGTGACTGAATTATTTTTATGCCTGTATAAAAGCCAGGGGGAAGACTCAGAATAAGGTACTGGCCTCCCGTGATCAGGTCATGTCGTGACAACAAAATGTGAACGTGATCCTACCATCATAATTGCTGGGAAATAAAAAATAATCATATTTTGCAGTGGAAATTTTAGCTACTTCTTCATATAACACTCATGCATGGTAAGTGAAAGCTATACCATGGTGAACATTTGTGCTGAAGCATCCATAGGCCACATCATGTCTGGTTCTTTACTACTTACTGTACTTTGTCACAGGTTTGATGACTAGAATTAAATAATGATGGTGTAGCTATGGATGAAACTGTGGATGGTGATGTTCAACCAAATCCCATACAAAAAAGAACCCAATGAGCAGAGAAAAGCGAGACACGTAATAGTTTTTCATAGTTTTTCATTGTCACATGATCTTTTCCTGTGGGTTTGATTCCTGTGTGCAGTAAGGAACAACAGCGGTCAGCAAAAGCCATGTCAGTGTGGGAGCAGAGGACCAACCAGCTGAGGAGACACAACATGAGGGCGAGCAGTGAGGCCTTGTTCAACGAGCTCGACCCCGAGGAGCGCCTCCGGATGTCCTCCGCCCTCCATCTGCACCCTGACATGAAGACTCACCTGGACCGACCGCTCGTGGTGGAGGCCAGAGACGGTGACAAACCCAGCAGACCTCCCGAAGGAGGACGGGAAGAGGCAGGGGATCCACGGCAGGACGGGTCGGGTGACAACTTCCACACACACTCCAGGAAGCATCACCGGCACCGCGAGAAGAACGGGGAGAGCAGGGAGGGAAGCGACAGCCTGGGAGGAGGGAGGCACCACACCCATCACAGCCGGAGCAGAGATAACGGCGACAGTGGCCAGATAAAAGAGAGGAGAGGGGAGAGCAGCCACAGCCGTGATGGAGGGCAGGGTCACAGGCACCACCACCAGGCGGGCTCCCCTGAGGAGGAGGCCAATGACGTGCGAGGAGGAGGAGAAGAAAGGGGACATCGCCACCATCACTCCCATCGTCCACCAAAAGAGGGAAATGGGATGATAGTGAATGGTGCACAGGGAGACCGCAGGGGGAAGGGGGGAGGAGGAGGAGGAGGAGGGGATAGTAATGGAGAGAGGAAGGGACGCTGCTCTCGTATGGTCAGAGCTCATTCCACACTGGATGGAGACGACTGCAATAGGAACAAGAATGGAACCAAAGGTCAATGGTAAGACTGCAGATGTTTTATTCAATAAATGCAAGATGGTTATTTATTTATATATTTCTAAGCTGGGTCTTGTTTTTTACTTTTGACATATTACACACCAACTTTATTACCTTTTATTGTGTTGACGTTTTGTTCTGTTAAAGACAAAACTGAAATTGATTAGTGAATGTTAGCATAACTGATGCAATTGGCAAAAACTATGCAAACAAGAACATGGTTGTAATAATAATGATAAAAAAATGAAATGTTTTCACTAAATGGCAGTTAGATATTATGGCAGGCATAATATCGCTTCTCTCACCAAAGTTAAAAAAAACTGATCTGGAAGCATCAAATTTCTCTGAACTTTTCACCAGAATGAATACATTTGAGGCGAGAAAGCAGTTGCATAGTCTTGCTTCATTTTATATTTCCATTGCCTGTTTTGAGTATTTGTACAAGAGGTACAGGCATAACAGTACTATTAAACACTACTACAGCTTGACAGCTCTCTGATGGGCCTGCATCTGACTGCACTTAATTAACTCTCTAGTGAATTTTTTGTACTTAAATTTCATATTCTAAGACACTATTTGCTTCTGTTTGCTATTATACATCGTAACAACATATAACCGAGTGTTTGGGTAACAGTAAGTTTACTTCTAGTTTGTTGCCACATAGGTTGTGGTCCGTTTCCCAGAGGGACAGAAATGGATCTAATTTGGCAAAAAAAAAGCTTGAAGCTCCCTGAGAGCACAGTATAATGATGCCTGTGATAAAATACACATCTCTTTCCCCAGGGAGAGGCAACCAGATGCTGTGGAAGACGGCTTCGCCTCCAGTCCTTTGCGGCCAATGCGGAGTAGCCTGAGTCTTGGAGAAAAGCAAGAGGATGCTGACAATCAGAAGAACTCCACCAGGGCCAGCCAGGCTGGCCTCAACAGCAACACCATCCACATCCCTGTCACCATCACTGCCCCACCTGGAGAAACCACCATCATACCCAGTGAGTACGACACGTCAAGTGGGGAAGGAAAAGTTTTTGCCATTTTTTCAGTTAGAAGCGTAATCTTATATTATTTCCAGTACTCATCACTTTATAGCACAGTCATTAAGGGTAATTAAGACTAATTAAGAATATCACCGTAGCCCCAAATCTCAGCAAAGAAATTAATGAGTAAAATCTTCACATACAGTGTTTTTAACTGATCTTACATGATGTAATGTTACAGAATGCTCCTATCTCAATAATACTATAGCTACAGCTTTTCTTTGAATGATCAACCAAGTTAATCACGTTTTTGATTATACATTTTTATAAATGCAGACAGTAAATACACTCATAAAACAACTACATAGACCAATAGCCTGCATTTTGATTTCACAGAAAAAAACAAATGTTCATCTTTGAGCTAAATGAGTGTATTTATTTTTCCACACCAGTGAACAACATCGACTGCGACAACTTCCAACTCAGTGAAGAGAAGAAAGATCTGGAGGAGGAGGAGGAGGCGGCTAATGGGCCTCGGCAGATCCTTCCCTACAGCTCCATGTTCATCTTCGGGCAAACAAACCCGTAAGTCATAACTGGGAGGTGATTGAGAGGAGTGACGCGGAATAAGATTGATAGTTTGGGATGAATTAAGAACAATTAAAAGTTAGTAAAACCCAGTCACGATTAGGGTTTTACCATGTACAGTGGGGAAAACTCCCAGCACAAGGTTACTGCAAGTTGTACATGTATTATTTTTCTCCCCAAAATCATTCAATTCACCCACTTTGTCAAAGCAATCATTTAAAGAAATTATACATTTAATGTGCTGCTTATTCCTGTACTCTCTTCATCCTCATTTCCTCACGAAATATGTCAGACATACCTTCATTACTTAATTAAAGCCTATATATTTGGGATAATGAACAGAAATCATTGTATAAAAAAACTAACTCCTCAATTGTATTTAATATTGACCAGAAAAGATGACATGCAATATTCAATTTCAACTTGTTTGTTCATCTGAAAATATCACTTGTTTCGGTGTGAAGTCTGGTGCATTGCCAGTGGACAGCAGGCGGCATGGGTACTTTGTGGACTGATCCTCTGGTTTCAAAAAGTGGTTATCAGGATGTCCTCTCTCAGGTAGTGAAGGAGCCACAGCCAGTGCATCAGATTGAGCAAAACCAATAAGATCAAAATGAGCCTAACTCTAAGCACTGTGCTGGCTCCAGAAGTCCTGACAGGGCCTAGACTCTCCTGTTATCCGGAGATTAGTAAAATACTGCCGTTGTGACACTCACGACCAACAGTATGTTGAGGGTTTCCCTGGGGAACAAGATGGTATTCTCTAATGACTGCATCTCAGGGAGAGTGAGCCCTAATTAAATAGCAATCCTGGTAGATTACTTTGTCGTGTAAACACTGTATTACTGCTTACCTTGTAATCATCACGAAAAAAGATAAGATACTTGCCAGTCTGATAACTTTCCAGGGATTTTAAAAAAATGTCTCAGAGTATTATATGTCTCATAATGCCTATGAAGGCATGATGTTATCTGTGCAGTTTAGAGTTTCTGTCTCGGTGGCATCCTGGAGAAAGTGCTGCTACTCCACAGTTCTGCTGTGAGACCTGATTTCTCACATAGGCAATGACAGAAACCTGATGGCAAGAAGGGCTCTGTGATTTGAAACTGAGTGGTGCCATTTTATTGCACTTCTGTGCCTGTTATGGATTGTCCATTAAGAAATGCATGTTTAAGCATAAGGTATAACACCTAAGGTCCAAAGATGGATGTTTCATTTTGTAGTCATAATGTCAGTTCTGCAGCTGAAAGTCTTGTTGCATGAAGCAAGACGTAGAGCTGTCCCCACCTGGTAGTGAGTAAGATCAGGAGATGATTAAAGCTGTCGGAACACTTAGTTGGCAACAAGGTTCGAATTTTTTCTGCATTCTGGGAGATGTTCAAACACGTTCAAACCCTCCATTTCAGAGGTAACTTCCATCCTGACTTTGTGTAACTGGAGTCAGAGTTATGTCTCTCCTCTATGCTGATGATGTAGTCCTGTTTCCTTTAGTGGACCATAATCTCAAATCTGAGGCCATGGCACTCTGCTGGAAGACGATGGGTTGGTGCCCCAAGGGAACAAGTATCTCAGGAGTGTCTTTTTATGAGTGAGCAAAAAAGTAGATGTACCAGACTGTCGTGGTGATGAAGGAGCCGATACTAAAGATGAAGGTGTTTCTGATCCACTTCTGTGCATTATTTTGACAAGGATCTGTCGCTCCTCTGTATTTTGTGTGTGTGTGGTCTTGCAGGGTGCGGCGGCTGTGTCACTACGTGGTCAACCTACGCTACTTTGAAATGTGCATCCTGATGGTAATTACCATGAGCAGCATCGCTCTGGCAGCCGAGGACCCCGTGCAAGCTAATGCCCCACGCAACAACGTGAGTCAGACTGACATCTAGACTTCATAAATAAACATCTGGAAGTACCCAATAAACACACTGGTTGTTAGACATACAGTCACACAAACCAGTATCTGAAAATGTGCATGCTCAAACAAGCGCATGAGGATTCACGCACAAATACATCTCATTTGGGTTGACAGGCTGATTCATTCAGTTCTTCCTAACAGAGCTTGACAGTTTGTCCAGGTTGAGGAACAAAGGATAGAAAACACAAAAACAATCTTTTTTTAAGCAATCTTTGTCAAACAATGTTACTGATTGAGAAATGTGTTAATAAAACAATGCATGTGGTGCATGTCCAGTTTGGGAAAATGTTTCTGTACTCTTTATATTCCTGAATAGCATGTTAGCTCATGTTGGAAATAAGGAGGTAATACAAGTACACAGACACGTTACTTGAGTTTTAGCATTTTGACAGACAAGCACAACTAATTTGTATTCTAGTCAAGGGCACAGAGGGAATCTGAGGTGATGTGCGTGTGCATGCTGTTTATTCATGTGTGTGTGCTTGTGTGGGCGTTCGGGAAACGTTAGTGCAGGGGAGTGCAAAGCTGACAGAGCTTGAGACCTCTGACAGGGCAGGGGAACATGTTGTGCATATCTGGTCCATTCACACAGACACACACACACACACACACACAGACACACACACACACACACACACACACACACACACACACACACACACACACACACACACACACACACATACAGGCTTCTAAAGTGTCTTAAACTGAGAACATCTGTCACCGGATCTGTTGACGAGTCATCTCACAGGATAGTTTCTTACACTCTGTTTTACAGGTTCTCAAGTATCTGGATTATGTCTTTACCGGAGTCTTCACTTTTGAGATGGTGATTAAGGTGAGAATGCTGTGGAAGTGAAGACACACTTTCATTTGAGCTCTAAAAACCAGCTAAGCAAGATTTTGGTAATTTTCAAAAATTTAAAATTGAAACTTTTTGAGATGTTTAGGTTACATGATGGTGATTTTCATCTAATAAATATTTAGATATGGTCATTTTAAATCAAACAGCTTTTTCTAGCCGTCTATTGATCTGCAAATCACCATATCAGTTTTTACTGGGAGGGCTACACTAGCTCACAGCGGACAGCATTATCATGTCACAGGCTTTACTAACTTGGTTTGTGGTTTTACATTTCTTACTTGTGATAACACTCCTGTTTCCAAATGCTTTAGATAATGAATGCTTTGCGTCAGTGGAAAGGAACGGTACTAAATATTAAAACAATAAAAAGATTTTCATGGGCTATGGAGGTTAGAAAATGTTTCTAAAAGAGGCCTTCAAATAAAGAAAGTGTCTGTGTTAGCGTGTATGATGTTTAAAATAATCCTGTTACAATTTATTCTGCAATTTGAGATGATTGACTTGGGACTGCTCCTCCACCCTGGCTCTTATTTTCGTGACCTGTGGAACATCCTGGACTTCATTGTGGTCAGCGGAGCTCTGGTGGCCTTTGCCTGCTCGTAAGTCAGCTCTTCCTTTATTCCTGCAGTTTCTAATCAAGCAGGATTCTGAATATAATGTATTTGAGGGATGATTACAACCACACCACAACATTCTGAAACAATGGTTGTCTTGTATTACAGTATTAGCAGATGTTCCTCTCTTTCCGGTATCCATCAGCGGAGTGGGTCTAGGTGCCCCTGCTCTTCTGTTTTTGCTCTAACAAACAACTCCAGTGTGTTCATCCAATTATTCATCGCAAACTCAAAGGCTTTTTGTGCTGCCAGGGGTTATTTAGCCGACAATGACTATGTCAAACTCATCTTTCATTGTTACATAAAGTCTCCGCAGCCCCTCCCTGCTAGTTGGCTAATGGGCCATGCACAGCTTGGCTGATAGGTTTAAGGTTCAGGAGGGGACAGAAGGAACAGAGTAAAAGATATTGTGCTAGTCTCTAAACTGGCACGTAATTACAACTCCTGCAGCTCAATACACTGCTCACACAAATAATTGCTTCATGACTGTAGTTTAACTGTAGTTTAACAAAATAATTTTTTTACTGTAATGTTTTTGTGTTGCTTTTATTCACAACTACTGTCACAATCTTGATAGGTAAAACTACCTACTCTGTATTGTATGACTTGATATTTTAAAGTGATGCCTTACATGGGGGTAAATATTCTCTGCCAAGTTCATTATCAGCTGCACATTTCTGTCTCCTTTCACAACTATTTTATGCAGGAAAATGGGTCTATTTGCGTACCTACATTCATTAGAATCCCAGTACTCCTTACTGGTGAGTACTGGCCCAGTTCAACCACTGGTCAGGTCCATTTTATCAGTGAGAGTTAACTAGTAGCATAGACTGTATAAAATGGATATTGTGTGTCCACTTCCTCCCACTGTACAAAAATGAAGCCAAATATCCCGTATAAGGCAGCTGCCATCTTGCGCTGGTCAGTCTAGACAGTTTGTTGGAGCCCGAGTACAGTTTTGACTCGTCTGTAGCAGGAACAACTGGTGACTCGCCTGGTCACGCACAATCTGGTATTACAGCTGAACAGTAAATTAAAATATGTTTCTGAAACGATTTTAGGTGACAAATAGGCAACGCAGTAACAGAATCTTGCTTTGTGTTTGATCAGCACCGCCTAGTGTGACAGTCTGATCTGAGTTTCATATGGTGAGCTGGACAGACTCACTGAGAATGACCTGTCAGTCACAAGGTAGCCACACCCTAAAGCGGACTCTGCTTTATCATCTGTTTTGCTCTCAACTTGAACATAATTTCCAAAATGAACATCATAATATATGCCAGAAATAACTTATTCAAACCAATGTATTCAAAACCATTTTAGGAAATGAGCACTACCTAAAATGACAGAAACCATCTTTGGGAAAAATGTATTTGACGTGTACGTTGATTTTCTAGTTTGCCCCTGTCCCGTCTGCTAACATGGAGGGCGGCGGGGTTTATGACCTATACTGCAATGGGATGTTTTGGCTTCACTTTTGGCGAGCTGTCATGTTGCGACACCTTCCAGCCAACTTGAAATAAATGTTACCCAGTCACAGTATAAAGGGAGTTAATGAGCCCCTTGATGCTTTCAGACCTGCATTCTGGGTCTCTGGAGAAAGAAGGTAATTACATAATCTGCCAGAAATTTTCTTGTGTGCCACCGTCTCAAATATCGACACATATTGTCCTGAAGGTTTATCCACAGTTTGTTACCTGTGTATTTTTCTTTGTACTGCTTTCTGTCGCTCTGATTTCTTCTCTTTCGCCAGCTGTAGATTGACGTTTATCTGTTGCTTACTCTGTCTCTGTCTTCTCTCTTTCACTTTTTCCTTCCTCCTTTTGTTTTTCTGGCTTGGATTGCTTTCAGGAGCCTTATGGGGTAATGCCTGCTCTCTCTGCCTGTGTATCTATCTATGTGCTCGTCTTCCTGTTTGTGTCTCCTGCTCTCCTTCCTGTCCATCTCAGCCAGTGTCATTTGCAGAGTTTATAAACGCGTCTGCAGCAGCCTTCCTCTCTCAGCTAAATGTTTCCAACAAATGTCATATTTTGTTATTTGCTATTCTTATCATCACCGCCACAAAGATACTGGCATTTACTCTGTTTGTGTTATATAACTGTGTTTGTGTTACAGCTGTATTTGGGTTACGTAAGTGCAATTACCTGCTCTCCATTTATCAGATATATTTTATGTGCGTTAATAGGAACAATATACAAAATGCACAGCGTGGCAGCACTGTGAATAAGAGAAGCACTGCACTGTCAGACACAACAGTTTGAAAGGTTCAAGCTTTCATGAGAGTGAAAGGTGTTCCAGATATTCATGAACACAAAGGATCTGAGTGCTGCTGCCCATAATAAGCACACAAATAGAAACTATTAAACAGAGTGAATGGTAGATATAACGCATTTCTTTTTCATTTTTAGACACAAACAATTAAAATATAATGAAGACACAGGATGATGTAGCTTTCATCAGTGTCTTTCTAACTGCTAATGCACTGTTCATTTATAAACACATACTTTAAGAGTATAATAGCGTCATCCTGTCCAGTATGCTGTGCCCCTGTCCTGATATAGGTAGAAGAGTGAGATTCACTGGGTGTATCAGCTTCAACCACCTTCCTTTTATCCCTCCCTCCCACGTTCACTTCCTGTACAGCATTTTTGTCCCTCCTGTCGTCTCCTTCATCAACTCATAGTCGTGGCATGTAAGCGTGTAACTGGCTACATTCACATTGCAAGGCTTACAGGATCACTCAGTTTTCTTTGGATGTAGATGTTATTTTCATATTTGGATTGTTATAATAATATACTAGATGCTGTCGATCTGAAAATGCAGTCAGACAATCAGGCGGGTTCCAGGGTTCCAGAGAAATGTAGAAATCGAGGAAGAACTGTAAAATTGTTCGTCACAGTTTAGAGACTGACTTCCTGCTTCAGCTGGGTCCTGCCATGTTTCCCTCAGTACAAAAGGATTAACAAAATTTGGCCAAACTGTTGGTTGTCTCGCTGCCCAGCTGATGTCATTTCTATCACTAGGAACCGTTGACATTTGTCATGTTGATTCTTTGTACCTGCGTCAATCTCAAGCACACCTGTCGGCAATTTCTATGTTGCTTTTTTTCTGGCACTGCACAGGGAGATAACATCCCCATTCTGAATGCCACCTGGCTAGGAATCAATTATATGAATTTTCCAACCAATTCAATATTTCAATCAAAGGCCTAAAAGTAATTGTCATACATTCTTTTCAAAGGCTACTGATTTCCTAGAATATTTTCTCCTGCAGTGATTAGGACATATCATGTGATCACAGGTGATACTGAGAGACCTTGTCGCGTCTTGGTTCCTCCAAACCAGTGGACCCATGAAGAACTCTACACCATATTTGTAGAAGTGAAAAGAGGAATGTGGTCTAGTGATTCAGAGGTCTGAAACCAGTGTAGATGAAATAAACCCTCAATTAGCATTGACTTACAGAAGCTTGTAAAACAGAAGCTAGCCCAGAAGTGACGCCAGGACTTCAGGTCTCTAACGCAGTATGCGATTAAGGGCCACATCTTGTATAAAAGTGACCTAAATCAGAATGGAAAAAGTTGAATTCATGGTGGATTTGTGTCCACTTGTGTCCACACAGTCTTTCAAAAGCAGATCTGGTCATGTATGAGAGACTAGCAGGGAGGGGCTGCAGAGGATAAAATCAGATTTTATTTTCTCGGCTGCAGTGTGAATGTAGTCATACAGTAGATCGTTCTCATCAACAGTGTCCTCTCATCTTTGCTCCTCCCAAACTGTCCATGGCGTCATGATCATCCTGTGGCTATAAAATGTATTTATTCACAAATTCATTCTAACGTGTTATCAGACTGTGTGTTGCTTTGCTCTTTCACAGGGTACAGTAATTAGTTTAAGTCCTTCTATTTGTCTCTTATCTTTGTTTTCTCTTCAGTGTGTTTTGATGTCGTAAGTTTGAAAGGCCGAATAATGTCACTGTATCTTCATGCCTGTGTGATATCAGCTTAAAATGCTTATTTTGCTCTGTCTTTATTTACGTGCTTGTTTGCTCTATTTCTGTGGGTGGTGTTTGTGTATTGTGTGTGCGTATGCTTATCATTGCTTTTTCTCATCAGATCGCAACAAAGCGTGGCCAGGTGGGAACTGTCCCTATCTACCTTTTGCTTATTGACCCCCGTTGACCCCCCCACCCCACCCCCCACCGCCCCATTTTTGAATCAAAGAACGCTCCTCTTGTCAACCAAATAAGCTTTGTCGCCCTCCATCCCAAGATCCCTCCTTCCTCTCCTCCCTTTTAGAAAAACCTCTTGATCCAATATTGAGACATCCAGACAAAAAGACAATATTGGGAACTCCACCTCATAGCTTTCAGAAGGTCGACACATAACTGCTGGATAGCATAAAGCATGAAATCACCACTGAGTAGCTTTCCACTTGTAAACACACGTTTCAGTCGTATTACAGCGAAAAAGTCCTTATCTGTCGTTTCACCTTCATGTAAATCTCCTTTAATCTTGACTAAAGTGGGTTTAATTGGTCAAGCCTGCACCTCCCTGCCCTTCACCTACATCTATCCTTCTTTATGCAGTGGACTTAGAGGGACATGAATGAAGGATTATAGCTTCTCACCTGATTTCTCCTTGAGGTGCTATGCTAAAAATGCTAAATCATTGAAAATCAGTCAGTGTATGTAAGGAAAATAAAAAACAAACTGTATGTAAGGCTATATTTTCCTTTTCTTACAGTTTCTTCATTTTTTTTAAACCACTTTTTCCTTACAGTGTATAATTGTTCCAAACAGTAAACTAAATTCTGATATGCTTTTCAGTAAACACAGACCTATTGCAGCTGTCAAGTTGACAAGATGCGCTGTCTAATAGAAAGTAAGGAAGAAAATGGAGAAATATGCTGATTATGCACCAGTTTCAATAAAAACAAACAAAATTAGTGGAATTATAGTGTTTGTGCTGCAAATAATATTTTTATCATCTTATTCATCTTATTACAGATATTCAAATACAAAACTCCTCAAAGTACCATAAAAATCGAAATAAGAACTTGTTACCATTGGACATGAATATATTTGCACATACGTTACTCCAAATTCCCCATCTAATTGAATTCTCTGTAAAACATGAAACCACTTAATAAAGGGAGCCTGATGCATCCTGTGTGGCTGAGGCATTAGCAAATGCAAGTGCTTCCGATTGGACGTCAGATCTGGCATCCCTAAACAGGAAATGCTCCTCGCTCTCAGGAGGGCGCAGCTGAAAGGACATGTCATGATGTCATGATAACTGAGGATGACCCCACATGCCTGGCTGCTGAGCATGTTAAGCACTGAGCGCTGATCTGCGCTGCGTTGATGTGTACCCACCCACACACACACACACACACACACACACACACACATTACATCTTCCTTGCCCACGGCACTTCTGAAAGCTATTGGGAGACTGTTCTTGCCGTCTCAATGTGTTGACGTCCTTGAATAGCGAGGACTGGCATTGACTTTGCAGATTGCATGCCAGGGTAACCAAGTCATCCGAGCATGAGAGCTGCATGCCATTTTGGTAGACGTAGAGTTTTCCATTGAGAAAGGAAAAGGCCCCTGAGCCTAAAATGTATGGAACCATGCTTCTCTCCGTCCTCACCACATGTTATAGACTGTTACATCACATAAAAAAACATATATTTCAGAATTGTTTTTTCACCCAGTAATGGGTAAACAACTTGAACAGTTGGTTTTCATGGGTCCCTTGTTTCCCTAAGTACCCTCCGCTGGCCAACCAGATGTTTTTTTTTTTTTTTAAATGAGAATCTCTGCAGCACTGATAGACTGATCCGGGGCCCGTTTGAGTGTGTGTCTCTGTGTGTTTGTGGACATTTAAAGCAAAGGAGGCGTGGGGAAGAATAGATTGGAAAAGGTGTTTTATAAGCAACTGATAGTATCATAATGCTTTATTTTACAGGTCCCTTAGTTTCTAAATTGTTTCCTTGCAAGGAGCTCATATGTACCTTCATTTCCTGGAAAGGACTTTCTAATTTGTTGCCAATCGCAGGGAAATGGACAACGTGTTCAGTTACTAAGACTCATTTGTTATTGAGTGTTCAAGAAACAACTAGAAAATGAGCAGAAAATAGAAAACAGAGCTGCACATCTAAGTAGAGGTTATATTTCCAGGGTATTGTCTGCAAAACTCTTTCTCAAAAGAGTCATTTGGTAACCTATTATTTAGTGGAAAAATTGGTATTTGTGGAATCATATGTTGACTACATTATATTCATTTAACTGTGGACTCTCGACTGGATTTTGTCAGCTGTGGCTGCCTAGAGTAAGCTAATGCTAATGTTATCTCAGTGATCCTGTAAAAGGTTTTTGGAAATGCCACATAGATGATATAGATATAATGCATAGACTGAGGCTAAAGCTGCATGATCCAGAAAAAAAGTCAGCATCCCCTCCAGCTAAGGATCCATTTAGAAGATATGAAAATAAAGGAGGAGCATTGTTTGTGTATTAAACGTAACCTGTAACCCCCAACCCCTAATGTTTAGGCTGCAGCTTACGTCAGAGGTTTTGGAAGGGTTACAAAAAAGACACAACCCTGCAGAGACCTGTGAAACTATATGAAAGAGCTGTGACGAGTGCACACAAACACATTGGAAAAAGGCTGCATGTATTCATATAATCTTTGCTTAATGGCCTGTGAGTGAATATATATCTTTTACAATTGTTAGCTTTTTACAGCAGGAGTTGTTCTTGTCCCCCGGGGATGAAAACATTGGTTGGTCGGTAAATCTACCTCATGCTGGTGTAAGAAGCAGCGGGGCCTCTAGGGGCCACTAACAGAGCTTTTAGACTCTCCTTTATTTCTAGTCTGCTTGTGACCCTCTCCTCATCCTTCACACATAAAATTATTGCTACACACACACACACATAGATTTAGACACACTCTCGCTTTCTGCTTCTCTGGATTTTTTGAAGTCAAGAAGAAACAAACGAGAAACACTTTTTATCCAGAGTGACAGCAACATTGTGTGTGCGTGTGACTGATTAATTAAAAATCCCTCTCCCACTGCCCTTGGCCAATGTCACCCTCTGAGTGAATGATGGCTCAGCTGTATGTTATTAGCATAACAGCTAGTTTTTTAAAAACCCCACACCCACCTCCCACTCTGTGACCAGTTAACAAAACCTGCAGCGTCTGCAGTGACTGACAGCAGTGGTTCCTGCAAAGAAGCTGCTTCCTCTACCAGGGGCTGATTCTTTGTGCATTTACTCTAAACAGAATCAGATCTTTGTATGTTATTCTACTGAAATGTGTTAGTATGTTAGTTTGGTGTGGCTGCATATTTAGAGCCTTGTAGCTATACGTTGAGGTTACACATTAGCTAGGCGAGTGGTGGAATTACTGCTCAAATACGTAACTTTGAAAAAAAATAGACTGCAAGAAAAAATGTAAAAAAACAAGCATCTCACCTCTCAAATTTATCGTATGGTTTAGTTTTACTATTGTGTGAATACCTTGTATCTTAATGTATCTAGATATTGAAATGAGTTGAAGAAAAAGACAGAGAGAACCAATAATGGAAGGAAGGAAAGGAAAAGGGATCAAAAGACAAAAGGAGGATTCAGGAAGCAATGGGGGAAAAAGAGAAGAATGGAAGGAAAGAAAGGAAAAGGGAGGAAAAGAAAGATGTAAGTAATAAAAAGGCTAGAAAAAAAGAAAGAAAAGGGACATGCCATGGAAATAAGGCATGAAATAAAAAATGGTGGAAGTTAAAGATGGAAGACGATAAATAAATAAAAGGCTGAACTAAGGAAAGACAAAAAGAAGGGAGAAGGAGACAGAAGGATAGAAAGAAAACAAATGGATGGAATAGATAGGATATATCTATAGGAAATAGACAGAATTACAAAAGTACTGAAGAGAAAGAAAGATGGATGATAGAAAGAAAAAGAGAGAAAGAAAGAATAGAATGTAATGTGTAAGCAGCAACATCTGAAATGTGTACAATTGTGCAGGACTTGAATAAATGTACTGTGCTTACTCTGTACAAATTAATTTTCATCTATTGTTGCATGTTTCTGTAGAATAACATTATGAACTCACATGCATGTACTCTACTAACGGAATATGAACAGGTATTTCTCTGTGTACGCAGTATACCTGATGTACTCCAACCGGCTCTTGTTAGGGGAGCATGGGATGAAAGGGTTGATTATGATTCTTGGTTACACTACATCACCCAGACTAACTGTACTCTCAAACTGCACAGAGGGACGAAAGGCAAGGACATCAACACCATCAAGTCCCTGAGGGTCCTCCGAGTCCTGCGGCCACTCAAGACCATTAAACGACTGCCCAAACTGAAGGTACGGTAATCTAATCTGTCACCCAACCAGTCCATTATGATAAAAAAAAAAAATGCTGCAGAGCAGCTGGGGACACAGCCGTGTTAGTTACACACACTATCATGGGTCAAATGCATTTACAGTATATCATGGAGGAATTGATATATCTGATTTAAAACAGCCATGTTTTAGATCATATATAAATCTCTTATCTCTAGCTCTAGATGAAAGATTGGAGCTGTTTGACCTTTGGAGCATGCTGGGATGTGGTTGGACAAATTGGAAGAAAGTGACAGAAAATTGCTTCCTTTACTGAAGTAGTTGTGTGCGTGGATGCTTATTGATGGGCAGTTTTTCCCAGAACACACACTCCTCAAACATCAATGCCACAGACACGGCTGCTTGATAAAACCATTGTCCAACTGTGTTTTAAGCATCAAACACTCATGTAGGTTTGGAAATATAATAATATAAGAATATCTGTACCGTAGTTCGCTGTTTATCTTTGTACCAGCTAGCCATTTGCTAATGTGATCACTGATGCCAAACAGCTATCCATGCTACTATACTGCAGTATACTGCAAAATAGTTTCCTTTAACATTTACATATTTTCAAACCCTTAACCGGGACCCTTAAGTGTACCGCTTGTTCACGCCTGCACATATGTATGCACTTATGCGTGCACCACAACGCAACATTTTTATCAGGATGGGGGACAATTTCAGTGCTTAAAGAACGTACCGAGCACACTTTCAACATGGTGAATGCAGCATTTCCGTTGCTGGGTACTTTACAAAGGAGTAAGCCCTCTGGAGCTTCTTAGAAAAGACTGACTTTGTCTTCGGCATGACAACTAACCGTTAGCACACTGACAGGTTCTGTCAGAAAGAGCCTGTGACGCTTGCCTATGACTCATAGGCTAGCAACAGCCTTGACTACCACACTTGATTGACACATACAGAAAAATCAGTGTTGAATTTAGACGCATGGTGCATTGTTTCTGTTTTTATATTGGGTTAGGTAATAATGAGTGGGGCAGAACATTATAAACATCAATGTAAGCGCTGAAAACAAGTATAAAATTATAATTAGTATTTTAGTCGTGGTGACAAAACAGGACATTTTAGTGTTTTACAGATAATTTGTTGGGACTTGGGACACCCACTTGACACTGGGACAGTCCCGACAAACCGTGGCCTCTGGTCTCCGTAGATAGCCTATAGTTTTTTAAAACTGTGTCACTATTGGAATTCATTTTAACTTAGTCCAAGCTGAGTACAGCTCTGTTTAGGAGCAACTTTGCAGAGCGAAAAGATAGTGGTGTAATCTTCGTAATCACTATGTGAAACACTGGTGGCTTTGTGCCATTCAGCAGTGAACCACATTCAGTTTGTGACCAGTGTTCCTCTTTGATAGTGCAGTTTACTTTTGTTTGGCAGATGCAATTTGTGTAACTGTTCTTGATATATTAAGTCATTTTGGATTTTTTTTAACCTGCAATTTTGACTTGAATGATAACTGCACCTGCAGTTTTGCAATCATTTGGCCTATTTGGATCTCAGTTAGCTGTCACATCACATTGTGCCAACCGTCAACCCTCTTTTATTGCTGACAAATTGGCATCTAATAAAAAGTGTTTGCGATTAAGTGAAGTTAAGAGGTGAAGTCCATTTCTGTCAGGTGTTGTTATATATAATTTATTTTGTCTTCCTTCTATTCTATCTATAAAATATACTCAGTTAATGCACAGGTTCAAAATTAATTACAGTACTTACAAATGAATTTAAGCCTAGAGTGCTTATATTGTACAGTTGCCTACTTGAACTGTGCACAAAAGAGACACATGAAGAGGTGTCCTGATAGCTCACCTGGTAGCTGCCCCCCTTCCTGTCACTCTTCAGCTATCGATTAAAGGCTAATTTTAGATTCTTTTTTTTAAAAGAGACATCTGAAAAACAAAAAGGCAAATAAACTTCACCATACAGTAGGTGGTCCACATGTTCCCATTCAGTGCATATACAGACTCTTATAAACCTTCCATATCTGAATGTATTAATGGTGAGCCAGTCATATCAGCAGAACTAAAGATGGTATAATGTGCAACCACAATAATTTAAAACATGGTTGCTAATAGAGAAAATAGACACTCGCATTAAAAATCCTTTTTGATGCAACCACTGGGGGTTGCCAAAGTTGGACATTTTGAAATTGGCTTTACAATGAAGAATCTGTAAAGCGTGTAGAGTGAAGAATCTGTATTAATGGATTGTGAACCATACCAAGGCAAGACTCAACTGTTTCCTCTGATGCAGAAATGACAGCTTCCCTCTGGTGCGTGAAGGCAGCTGATCATCCAAAAGTAATGGATCTGACAAAAGATGAAAGATGTGATTGGAGTAATAGAAGTGAGATGATTGAGACAGATCAGAGCTGGCAGACAGACGCTCATCCACAACTCGTCTTAGATACTTGGACGGAGTGGTTTGACGGACAGGCTGGTAGAGGAGGAGAGAAATATGCTCCTTCCTCACTCTGAAGACAAAAGCCTTGATGGCGATCATTCATGCAGCAGCAAATTCATTGGTTAGATTGCGTACATGTCAGGATAGATAGACAAAACACTTCATCTCATAGAGCGATCACAGCACAAGCTGACAGAAGAAAATAGCTGAGAGTGATAGGCAGGGAGACAAAGACAGACTTAATGCAAAGGTGTGTACTCAGTAAGCATTGATTTGGTAGTTTGCAGGTCATAAGACTACGAGGTTAAAACAGGGCTGAATTTGGGTAAAAGGTGAGTTTTTAAACATCTAGGTTAGTTAGAACCATTGTTTCAACAGAAATTAAAGACTGTGGACATATTTTTGCCAACAGGTCCTTAAACGTCAAAGAGACGTCAAAATATGTAATTTGTCTTTGCTGTATAAAATAACCCATATGAGGGTATTCTGATCCACTGACCATATTGACAACTGTGTTTGTCAGTACCTTCCAAGGGTATATTTGTGTTTGTGTGTCTGCCACCTCTGTGGTAAAGGATTTAGGGAAGTTAATGCAACTAAAACTACTTCAGTTAAGTATGGGGAAAGATTATTGTCATAAGGAAGGTTGAATTCAGACACACTCATTCAATTATCCCCCCCAAATCCCACACTTAGAAGTGTAGTTGCAGATTGCAGTAATCATCTTCCCCTTCCAAGCAAGCAAGAGAAACTTTCATGCAAAAAACAAGAACAGCCCCATCTAGAGGAGGTTTTTGGTTTGTCCGGCCTGGTCTACTCTAGAAACATGGTGGTTCAACATGGTGGACTCGATGGAAGGCGACCCACAGCGTCTGTAGATAACAACTGCTCATTGTATGAAACAAAAACACAATGATTCTTATTTTCAAGTGATTATTCACTAATGAAATCATACCTATGAATGTTATATTCCATTTCTGCTAATAGACCTACCTAAATATTACACACTATACTATACTATACTCACATTTATTTGTCTGTGTGTTTGTGTGCGTGTGTAAATATTTTCCAGGCGGTGTTCGACTGTGTTGTGAACTCCCTGAAGAACGTTCTTAACATCCTCATCGTCTACATGCTCTTCATGTTCATCTTCGCTGTTATTGCTGTGCAGCTCTTTAAGGGCAAATTCTTCTACTGCACCGACGAGTCCAAGGGTTTGGAGAAAGACTGCAGGTACATGGTCCAAACTTGCCCTTCTTCACACCTGAATGTCTTCTTAATGAAAATATATTTACAAAATATCTGCAATTGTCCATGAGATAACGGCCTTTTTTTTTATTGAGACTTTTTATTGACTACTTTCATACCTTTTAATTTTTCCATGGCAGCTGCCATTTGGTAACATATGATTTCATACTGAAATTCTCTGTCCTCTTCTATCTAAATATCTATATAGATCTGGTTTCTCCTCTTTCGATTACATCTCTTTAAACCTGATTCTGCCTCTCCTCCCGTTCTCTCTCTCAGGGGTCAGTTTCTGGTCTACGACAGGGATGACGTGACAGCTCAGCCCAGAGAGTGGAAGAAGTACGAGTTCCACTACGATAACGTCCTCTGGGCCTTCCTAACACTCTTCACTGTCTCCACCGGAGAGGGATGGCCTATGTAAGTCAGAAAAAGCTCTGTATCACTTCATTTGTGTAGTACCGTTCATACATAAAATGCCACTTTAAGTCAGCTGTATAACAGTGGTTAAAAGCTGAATATGAAACAGGTGAATCAGAATGATACAGGGATTTTATTGGTTCAAAAAGAAAAGCTTGAGTATTTGAAGCATTGTTGAATTATTAATTATTTTTCATGTTAGAATTCCCTTCAGTGATTTGACCCGAAATGCACTCAGCACACCTGGAGGCCGACAGTGCAGCGCAGATTAAACCCCCCAACTGATTTCTCCCAGGCTTAATTGCTGCGCCTTCTCTAAAGATGCAATCAAGGCTCATGGCATAGATGGCTTCAGTCTGCCATTCTGTGTCTGAGCTAAAGTAACATTTATCATCATCATCATCGTCATCATCTGTGTCAAGGACTGTTGATGGCTGTTGGCTTATCTCATTCATTGCACTTACCTGAAGATGAACAGTAAATTGTTAAACTGACTGAGCTTGTCATGATCATCTAAAATCACCCACTCCTAAACAAGTAGTGACAGCACAATGACACCATGACTGCAAGACACAACTCGCACAAGAGCTGCACATTTAAATATACAGTATTTCTTTCTTTATGATTTGGGATATCTATGATCCTCTGTTGTTTCTGAACACCCTTAGTGACAAAAGTTACAACTCTAATTGAATACTACATGTTATTTAGTCAACTATCTAAAACTTACACTTAAAATCCTGAGATACTCAACTTAGAGAAAGAAGAAAATAATTAACTACTCCTAACACACATCCACTGAGAATTTAGGATTATAGATTCCCTCTAATCTCACCTCGTGTCCACCTTAATACCGCATTCACATCATATGGGATGGATGGTAGAGATGGCTTGCAAGCATCATCCGGCAACTCATGACGGCTGTGTGATTGCACAGTTGGTCGTGTGAAGGTTAAAAAAATACTGTGCATTGACAATATGTCTACAAAATTTTGGTTTCATTACCTGGAAGCACCTCAAGGCTACATTAGCTGCAATTAGCACAACACACCCAGTCGGCACTCAGGTTGTATTGTGGGTAATGTTGGCGCCAGGTTTTGACAAGAAATAAAAAATATGTGGAAATAGAAAGGTGATATCGAACAGCAGTTTCCTGTTTAAAAGTCAGATGTTTTTGTGACCTCTGCTGTCTTCAGACTGCCACTCTATAAAAAAGTCTCACTACTTCCTCCTTTGCACAATTACTGCGGCTGCTAGATGGCTTTCTCACTTGAAATGAAACATGTTGTTTTGGGGTACTTGCTGAAACGACTGATGCTGTCAGAAGGTTTCTCGTTATCATCATCATCTTTATTTGTAGAGCCCTTTTCAAAAGTTACAAAGTGCTTCACATATAGCAACAAATTGTACACCAATTATGGAAAGTGTACAGATGGTGCTCAACAAGTCTGCCAGAGAGCCATCAAGAACTTTTTCTGATTTCACAGCAGGAGAGTTGTGAGACCTTATTAACTTACTGGGGACACCTGTAATAATCTGAGTCTGTAAGAATAGACTGGGCCCACAAGCTCAGCCCTGTATACTCGTGCAGGGCTGCTGCCTGTGACTCATTCATTCGCTCAGAAATCCTCAGTGAGGATTTTTCAGAAACCTCTAAAGGTGGTTTGATTGGCTATTTTTGGAAATGGATATTTGAAGACGGATTGATTTCATTGTTATTTCATCAAGTTTGCTTGATTCCACATAAAGGTAGAGGTGAGCTCATATGGTGCTTCTCTTCAGGTATAATTCATCTCAGAGAGAGAGAGATTTCTGCTCTAATGGGAAGAGCTTGGTTTACTCTGTATCAGTTAATCATTAGATTACCAACAGGAAATTATTATTTTGATAATCACTTGTGACAAATAGCTGTTATATTATAATAAATTGAATATTTGGGGGTTTTTGATTGCTGGTTGGACAAAACAAGCTATTTAAAGATTCTGGTCTAAGATATTGTGATCTGCATTTTTACGTGTTGTCTAATGTTTTATAGACCAGACAATGAATCAATTATTCACAAAAATAATCAAGAGATTTGTTAGATTTATGGAAATTTGTTAAAGTAGGCAAAGGAATTCACAGAATCTCTATTTTATCTCTCTGTATCTATTTTACGAGGTATGACTCAGCACTTCACACTGATGTCTACGTGGTTGATTGAATTTCTTTTCCTTCTTTATCAGGGTCCTGAAGCACTCTGTGGATGCCACGTATGAGGACCAGGGCCCCAACCCAGGTTTCCGCATGGAGACATCCATCTTTTATGTGGTCTACTTTGTGGTGTTCCCCTTCTTCTTTGTCAACATATTCGTGGCTTTGATCATCATCACCTTCCAGGAGCAGGGAGACAAGGCCATGTCAGAGTGCAGCCTGGAGAAGAATGAGGTGAGATGTGGAAAGTGAAGCAACTTTCTTGGCGTTTCTCCTGGAAAACAATGACCCCTTCCCCTACATGCAACAACAACACAAGCTGATTTTCTCCAGAAGCTCTAGTTTCTCAAAATATCTCTTGCATCACAAATGTTTTCTTCATTAGAAATCAGAGAACATGCGGATACACTTCTAAACATCATTCCAGGCAAATTAGCTCTAATGTGACTTACAATTTCCTCAAACAGAACAAAGTAATAAAAAAGAAAGCAGTGAGATTTATCTTCTCTGCTCTCTTCATCTCCACTTCACACGGATTTTGTTAAAATCATGCTGTTTTTTGTCTGTCAGTATTGGCTAGCAATCAGAGAGCTTCAATTTGTAGTCTCATCTTTTAATATTACTAAAGGCTTAGAAGATCCTCTTGTGGCGTGCCGGCGGTCTTTCATGTTTTTAAATGTGATTTTCCAGCTCTTTCCTCTTCTATGATGAAAGGTGTGTGAAGTTCCTTTATCAGAGAGGTTTCGAACACTATCTGTTTTTGTTTTGTCTTTTCATCAAATAGAGGGCTTGTATTGACTTTGCCATCAACGCCAAGCCACTGACAAGATACATGCCAGAGAACAAGCAGTCCTTTCAGTACAAGATGTGGAAATTTGTGGTGTCGCCTCCATTCGAGTACGCCATCATGACTTTAATCGCCCTCAACACTGTCGTGCTGATGATGAAGGTCAGTGATTCCTCCTGCTAACGAGGCAAAGAGCCAATCCCTCTCAGATGCCTCTCAGCCAAAAAAAATTGTGTATTGGCTCAGTGAAACTTATTCAGTTCCCAGTATGATCCAGCACACTGTTGAAAGGATTGTAGAAGCTGATTTCATAAATGTACACCGTTTCATCTGTAGTTCTTAAGGCAGAGATACAATTACAGCAACAACACTGGTCTGGCCTTGAGACATGGTCAACAATTAAAAATCAGACACCACCACCAGCACACCCCCATGACACTTCTGCCAAACTGTGCTCGCTGCTATCAGAGCGAAGTGCTCGTGTCTTGGCAGTTCCTTTACTCATCTACTCAGAAGAGAAAATCTCTGAGGGAATGAAACAGCCTGTTTGGGTAATGCATGCTGGTGCCAGAGAGGAGCTGTGTTCGCCTGCTGGCCGTGGTTGAATTTACATAACCAGACAGTATTTCTAATGTACCTCTCTCTGTCAGGCTCTGACCATAAAGTCTGAAAACGTATTTGAAGAAACAGTTTGAAATGCTGTTCAGATATACTATATATGCTAGATATGCTTTAATGTTTTTAATTGGTTATGAAACAGTCTCAATTTAATACTGATGCCTCTATTCTATGTGAGCTACGTAAACAAACAAGACCATCTGTGAGAAGATGGTGGCTATTTATATATAGTTATTCATAATGCCTGCCACTGGGTAGAATACAGTCGGATTCCCCTTGAAATCAATGAAACAAGGCGGTGGAAACGGTTTTTGTTCACAGGGGGCGCAAGAATCAACACAAAATAAAAGTTCCTTGTAGGGGCCTTAATTCTGATTTTACATGGTTCATATCAGGTTCAAATACAACTTACACACTTTAGCAGCCACGTTCAGTGTTTCCAGTAGCCAGATAAGACATCCAGTACCCTCATTTGTTTCCCACACTGCAAATGTGATTGGGCTGTAACACACTACCACTATGAACTTTTTAATTATGAATAAATAAATTAAAGCTAACTTACAATGACAGCAACTAACACAATCACATAGAGACACAGACCATTTCAGTTCAATCACCTGCCATTATCGCAGCGGAGAGACACAGCACCAACTGATACTTGAGATGATTAAAATATGTGTATGCAGGTGGGATTGCAAATGCGTCTATACATTTTAAATATATTGCTAGAACTCGCTGAGCAATCAGATATAATTGCAGGCCTTCTTGGTTGCATTTACACTTGTAGTTTTCAGTAACATAAAGCTATCTAATCTGCCCAAGACAGAAAGTGGACTAATGGGGTAAAGGATTTACACATTTACTGTGCTTCTCTTTCTCTCAAATCTCTTACCAAATTTATTCTGTCCCCAGTTCTATGGAGCTCCAGACCTGTACGAGGCCATGCTGAAATACTTAAACATCGTCTTCACAGCCCTCTTCACACTGGAGTGCATCCTCAAGATTATTGCCTTTGGTCCACTGGTGAGCTGTCAAGACCATATGCTGCGCTGTACTCTGCAAACACCAGACAATTATTCTTTGTTGTATTGTGTTTCTGTTTACACGCATGAGGGAAAAGCTCTCTTTGGATATGCAAATTGCTAGAAAGATCACAGAAGGGTGACTTCTGTACTCGTAGGACTCAGTTAATTAAGTTCTGTCCTTGTGAATGTTAAAACAACAATTTTCTAAGAGATTTGTCTGTAGCGTAAGCATTTAGAGACTATCGGGGTATTTCTAATGAAGAAACTGACACACAAACACAGAAGGATGTTTGAACAATTCTGATGAACGATTTTGTTTGTGCAAAAGTATATAAAAGATTTAGCGGAGGATGTATGACATGTCACAAAGCAGTAAAAGTAAAAGGTGTAAAGTCTCAAATTCAGGAATGAGGAGGATGAACTAGGAACAAAAAGAAGGGATGAATGGACGAGTGCTCAAAAAGAATAAATCTCCCCCAACATGGGGCCGTCTAGCTTGCAGCGAGGCATTTCATCTCTGGCTCCGTTCCATTTACGAGGCCCATTTATTAAATGGCTTTTCTCACACACCACTTGCCTCCACCTGTTCAGCTGTTAAGCCCAGACGGATGGGCTCACATCTGCTGATATAAACACTCGGCTGCTGCATCTCTTCAGACTGCAGCTGGAGGGCCTGGCAGAGGCCTCTGGCCTCAGGAGCTGGATGATTGACCAGTCTGAGGGGGATCCAGGCTGCAGGCAGTAGCTCAGCAGTTTATGTATGAGAGTGTGTCAGCATTTGTGTGTGTTTTATATGCACATATAGATTTATGTTCCCACAGGGCTGTATAGACTTTTGTGCGGTTAGGTACATAGGTGTATTTGTGGGATTTTTCTATCTATGGGAGTAGTACACCCTTGTAACATTTGTATATCCACATGCTGTATCTGTAAATCTAACCAAATACAGTAGGCTACGCGGATAGTAACTGTATTAGAATTTGCAGAAATACATCATGTTAAACCTGCATATGTTATGTTATTATTATTAGGGTTAGGGTTAAGAGAGTTAATCGAAAATGCATTTTATTGACTCTCTATCTCTAAATCTATATAATATGTATGAAAAGGCTGAAATAGGTTAATTGAAAATAAAGGGTTATGAAGTATTTGTAACATTTTTGTAAATGTTAATTAAAATATGAAAGGGAAGGAAGGTTTCAGAAGTGGTGGGGTTGAAGAGCTGCAACAATTAGTCAATAGATTGGTTAGTCAGGGTGCCCAGATAGCTCACCTGGTAGAACTAGTGCCCCATGTACCTTGCTGTAGCAGCCATGGGTTCAAATCTGACCTGTGGCCTTTTGCTGCGTGTCATTCTCTCTCTGCCCCCCTTCCTGACATTCTTCAGCTGTCACTATCAATTAAAGAGCAATAAAAGAGAAAAAAAAGATTAGTAAATTTAATTAATATTGATAATTGATTAATTCCTGAGGTATTTTTTTTAGACAAAAATGTTTTCACTGTAAACTGAAAATGTCACATTAGAGGAAATATTGATGAGCATTGTTCACTGTTGACTGACATTTTATTGACCCAACATTAATCGAGTCATCGAGAAAATAATCTAAAACATGTATCCCATTATGTTTAATAATTAAAAATACATCCAGAATTGTATTAAAGAAGCTGAACATTGATGTTGTCTTTATCTTTTAGAACTACCTGAAAGCTGCCTGGAATGTGTTTGACTTTGTGACTGTGCTTGGAAGCATCACAGACATCTTGGTCACAGAGATAAAGGTAAGAGTTGCTGCTCTTAGTGCCGCCACACCAGCATCTACATTAGTTTCAGGATTCAGTGCATGCTGACAGCAGCTGCACCAGCTGCACCGTGGAAGGGCGGCATGCCGCGATACAGGAAGTAGATGTAGTAGTCTGTGATAAACGGAAAGTAGAAGTTGATAAGTAGTTCATATGCAATAGTTTACTCATGCAGGGAATATAATTGACATTATGTAATGATTATTTACATTATCTTTTTGTCTCTCTCCAGTGTTTTTGATTGATGAATTGTTAAGTCTATAAAGTCAGACAATAGTAAATAATGCCCATCACAAGTTGACAAAGCTTTTAACAGCTTAAAATCCACTAATATTTAATTTACAACAATCTAACAATAAAATAAAGCAGCAAATCCTCACGATTGTATGTATGTGTATGTTGCATTTGACTAATTGTTTCAGCACAAATTTACATGTAATTGTTCATTAAAGATGGGCCTTTTTCAGATTACCAGTCTGAACAAACCACTTCAGGTTCAAAATCATGAATGTATTCATGCTTCGCTACGCTCTCACAGTCTCAGTCCTCCAATCAAACGCTCAGCCAAGAAAACTGCAAGCAGAAAAAATTAAATCATGAAAATCAATACATAAAATAAAGGTCACCACAGGACAACAGGAAGAGCGATACTGCTGCTTGGAGCATGTCATTTATGTTGAATTATAACAGATAAAAAATGGACAAAAGCATTTGATTGTGGAGATAGAGGACTGAGACGGAGTACTGTTGCTTTCTCTGTGTTGGTCTCTCTCTTCGTGTGACTTTGTTTTCATGTGATCATTAGTCTTCTTTTCTGTCTCTCCTCTTCTCGCTCCCCTTTTCTTCTCTTTCGCTGTTTCCATCTTCTGCTGTGTCTCTCCTGGCGCCTGTGCCCTCACTCTGCCCCTTCTGTCACATCTGACACCTCTAGACGGTAAGTGGCTTTTCTTGTTGGCCACTGATTTTGTCAATTCCCCTGTCAGTGTGTGTTGTTTTCTCCCACAGCCTTAGTTTAAAGTGTCTACCTACTGAATCCTCAATGTGACATGAAAAAAAAGAAAAGGACCTATTAAGCTGTTAGACATGTGTGCTTTAACAGCAACACAATCATCTACAGCAATTTAAGTTGCATAAGATCTGACGTTAAAAATGTACACTGCAAAAATCTGAGACAGTAACAGTCTCGTTACTAATCTCGTAATTTTTTCTTGCAGAACCAGTGTAAGAACTTTAAATACACATTTCAAAGGAAAGGGATCAAAAACACAAATTTTAATACTAATGATCCATCACTTTGTCTGTGCTGCTTGGATTTAGGGAACCAAGGAGAATCAGATGGAAAATTACAGTATGTTATAGTTTGGTCAAGTTTTGACTTGCCTGTAACTTTTTTATGCAGAAAATGATATAGGATTCATTTAAACAGTGGCCACTGTGCAATTAACAGTAACACAAGTAGATAGAAGTTATAAATAGTTAGTGAACTATCTCAGCTCTGTCACTTCCTCAGCAATGTCCCCATTAAGATAGCTAACATCAGCCACCACAAGCTACTGGTCATACCAGACCAAGTAAGGCTGTAGCAGCTGTTGCAGAGTGTAAACACTTACTTTTTATTTGTCAAATGAAGAATGTGTCAGTTTTCCTTTCAGTAGTTACACTATATGTGGCTTTAAATCCTTTTATTCTGAGTATGTAATAATGCATCTCTGTTATCTCTCCCAGGACAAGATGATCAACCTGAGTTTCCTGAGGCTGTTCAGGGCGGCTCGTCTCATCAAGCTGCTGCGGCAGGGCTACACCATCCGCATCCTGCTGTGGACTTTTGTTCAGTCCTTCAAGGTGAGTAAACACACAGACTAAACAGTATGTGCCTCTGGACACAGCTACACTTAATTTATGTAGAACGTTTCAAAGCAAAAAGGTAATTTACATGAAGGGACGAAAGACATTCAGTCATGAAAGTGATTTATTCAATAGAGATCTTTTTCAATTTGATTGATAAAAAGGATATCACATAAAATACAGACAGAATATGGAATATAGGGCTCCAAAGTGGGCAGAGGCGTGCTGCAGACTTCTGGTAAAATCGAACTAAATAGCTCTCAGCAGACAGCAGTTCGGATTTTCACACAGTGCCGGTTTGCTTTCTAAATCCCTTAGGACAAGTTGAGTTAAATGCGGAGCGCCAGGCTGCAGCCGAGGGAATTTATAGCAGGTTTAATGTCAGTGGTGAGAGCTTTTAAGCCCAATGAAAATGGACAGTATCTGCAGAGTGTTAAAAGGTGGCTATTTAATTACAACAAATGTTCGCCTCCTCTTCGCAGCGATATAAATAGCTGGTTAAAAGAATCGACCCCGCAGGTCGGGTTGACTGGTCCAGTTCTTAAATAAGACTGTAAAATCTTACACGGGTGCTAGGTCTCTATGGAGAATCAGATTTGTGAGTGTGTGTATGCAGAGAAAGAGGGAGAGATCTTATAGTATATGTGTGGGAATTTGCTGTATCATGTATCTGTCTGCGCTTTGAGTGACTTTAACCTGTATTTATGTTTGTTTTCAGGCTCTGCCGTATGTCTGTCTGCTCATTGCCATGCTGTTCTTCATTTATGCCATCATTGGAATGCAGGTGAGTTGTGACACGACCAGCTGGACTTAAGCAAGTCACAGTGTAATAATTCAGTGATAAATGCCTCCTAGAAAGTGAGAATTCCTCATTAACCCAAATCCTTACACACCCATGGTTCCCCTCTACAAGTGTCTTGACCTATTTTGGCTAATTAAACCTCCTCTTGGTCCTGTGTGGTTGACATCATCCTGATCCTTCTGTTAGTTTTGTTACACGTGTTAGTGTGAGACAACTTACATTATTTTAAATAGAACATTGAGTTTAGTGACCTGGGCATTGGTCAAATGAGCCAGAATGAGAACCAGACATGCACAATAATTATAATATTACAATACAATCTTAATGTAGAATGCTACAAAACATCTTGGGTAAAGTGTTTATGTGTGGTTAAATTACCAGTTAAGATCTGTTAATGAACTGAATGTAGGCTTAGTACTGATTTGTAAAAGGTGATTTAATTGTGGTTAACCAGTGAGAAACAGCTTTCCGGTGGCCATGGTATAAACTTTGATACCAACCCCCAGGAATAGTTTGACATTTTGGAAGAATTGCTTATTTACTTTCTTGCCGATTGTTAGAAAATTGATACCACTCTCATATCAGTCTGTTAAATGTAAAGTTTCAACCAGGAGATGATTAGCTTAGCTTAGCATAAAGACTGGGAGAAGTGGTAAACAGCTAGCCTGGCTCTATCCAAAAGCAATCTGCCTACCAGAACCTCTAAAGCTCACTAATTGACATGTTATATAGTGTTTGTTCAATCCATTCAATAAAGTTTAATATTAATTGTGGTTTTACGGGGACTATTCCTTGCCCACTAGCTGTGCCAGGTAGCCAGAGCTTTAGAGGTGCTCTTCTTGTTTGTTTGTTTACTCCTCATTGTGATATAATGCTTGGGACACTGTCACTCAGAGATTGTCCTCACAGTGATCACATGTCCCTCTTACAGCAACATATTGCACCTGCCTTTCATCAGGCTGGCAGTGTACAGACGGGCTCAAACATCAGCAGTGTACATAAACCAAGACCCTTTCTCCTCTAGGGACAGATACACATTACATCTGTAAAATATCAACACAGCAGCCCTGCAATAAAGATACTGTTCAAATCTTTTGGGATTTTGCATTTATTGTGAGATCTTCTGCACTGCAGTGCAATACCATAAACATCTCCCCCATAGAGCTGAACTGACACATCTCTGACACAATCTCAGCTCAGTTTTTATGATAATACATTTCACAAACCATGTATGTATTGCATGGCCACAGCCTTGGATTGCATAATACTGTACACATATTTGATTTTGAAGGGGATTTTTTTAGAGGTAGCTGATATAAAAGTTACCTACTTCCTGTACAACAACAGTTCAGGATGCTACATACATATTTGACATGGTCTCCTGGGCCCAGCAGCCAGTATAAACCAGCAGGGTGGACATGCTGAGGGCCACATAAATATTTTAAAAGTGACCCCTGGGTAGTATTACAGCATTCACAGTGGGACATCACAAGTTGTGGAAGTTATTCACTCTCAGTCTCTCTCCATTCAATTTCAAACCAATGAAGATGCATTGCCATGTTGACGAATCATATACATAAACAGAATGACAGTAATACACAAAAAATAACACAAAATACACAGTACATAATAAAACTAATTACAGATAACAGATATATATTTTATTGTAATTTAAGTACAGTGCTGCCAAAAGCAGTTTGTACAGTGGCTACCATAGGCATAACAAAGTTTAAAAACTGGTAAGCATAACATACTTGGCCCGAACCTTAAATCAGATCTGTTTCAGGAGCTTGGGGCTACAGCTTTAAATGTTGGGTTTTGCATTCAATAAACACCAGCTGCTCTCCTGCTGCCTCAGGTGTTTGGGAACATCGAGCTGATTGAGGAGACGGCAATAAATCACCACAACAACTTCCAGACCTTTTTCCAGGCCCTGACCCTCCTCTTCAGGTAATCCTGCTACCGTATTTTAAAAATGCCTCCTGACAGCACTGCTCCTGCCACTGATGAGCAGTGTTTCCATTCACTTTGTGTACGTGTGTGTAAATCACTGTGATTTGTGTGCGTTTCAGGAGTGCGACAGGTGAGGCGTGGCATGAGATCATGTTAGCGTGTCTCAGTAACCGGCCGTGTGATAAGCTCTCAGGAACTGTAGGGAAGGAGTGTGGAAGTGACTTCGCCTACTTCTACTTTGTCTCCTTCATCTTCCTCTGCTCCTTCCTGGTCAGTATGAAGGAAAACGGAGGATCTGGACCCATAGTGTGTTTCTACAGAAATTATACTGATGTTATGTGGTTTTGCATGTGCTAGGCAATAAACTACTAGTTGGAACTTTGGTGAACTTCATCAAACCTAGATCATTGTAACTAATGCTCATCATTTTTGGGATTATAAAATACCCAGATTTCTTAAAAAGTGCAGATTGGTTTAAACTTAGTTTCACCCAGATTTTATGCCCGCATGAACCCAAAAGTTGTCACATTCCCTGCTGTGAGAAGACTGTTTGAAATCTATAGCAAACAGCGTCTTCTTGCAGCGAGCACAGCTCAGAAAATACAGACAGTTACAGAGAGCGAAGAGGAAAATGGGAAGGAAATGCAAATGGGCTGCTGGTTATACGACAAAATCCCTTCAAGTAACTGTAAACAGTCAAGGTATTTCTAGGTTTTCACCTACAAGTTTGTAATATGGATTTTTTAATACACTTTTCACGCATTTTTTAATAATCAAAACAGAGATAAATGGCTTTAAATGAAAGAAAAAAAAGGCGCCCTAATTGTTGATTTCAATGGCAAAGTGTTGTAAGCGGGCTCAGTGTAGGAAATGAACATGAAGAGAGTAACAGAACATACAGTTTGCAGTTTTGGGGCTAAAAACATGTAAAATCACATCAAGATGGTCCTTTAAGTCGAAATACTTCTTATACTTATACTGTTTTCATTCACTAGATGTTGAACCTATTTGTCGCAGTCATCATGGACAACTTTGAGTATCTGACCAGGGATGCCTCCATCCTGGGGCCACATCACCTCGATGAATTCATCCGCGTGTGGGCAGAGTATGACCCCGCTGCCTGGTGAGTGCTTCCGCTGTACAGCTGCAGTGCAGTCCCCAGTGATAGCCAGTGTTAAAGAGGATGGGGGTTGTTGTTGTAAGAGAGGTAGGGTAGGAAACAGGAAACTCTACGAACGGCTTCTGAGTTCCAGCAGGATGATTCTGTGACGTGGAACTGGAAAAATCCCATCTAAGCAGCGGCGGGTGAATGACATTAAGCCTGAGCCCAGAGTTGACTGAGGCTGGCGACGAGCCCCCTGTCGGCCGGACTGATGCATGTAAATCCAGCGTTCCGCTTGGCGTCCACTCAGCCCTCTTTGCTGCTCTAAGCCGGCGGGCTCCAAAGCTCCTCAGTTTGTCACTGTGGTGTGAAGAGAAACTATTTCTACCCATCCAACGGGGGAATACAGGTTTATGTCAGCGGCCTCCCTGCCCCTTACAACAACACTGTTTAACTTCACTAAAGCACAATACAAATTCTGAGTGAGACAGTGTGAGGCGTAATCTGTCTCAGATTATGTAAGGCTCATTAAGTTTTAAAGAAGGCTTCACAGGAGCCTTGTCAGTGAGTCAGGACTCCAGGAGAGGTGTGAGATGTGAAATATGAAATTGCCATCTCCTGACAGACATTACGGGGGAGGAATTATTATTTATTCCTTTGAATATAAATTAGCTGCTCTCAGAGTGCCTTCAGTTACATTCAGCATATTTAACTGCTTTAACTCGTTTTTATGTCAGGCTGCAGCGTAGAGTGTATTTAAGGCTCATCGTTTTCAGTTTGTATTTGTATTCACAGGTATCTTAAAAAAGGAGCATATCGGTTTAATTTAAATTAAGTATGATTTCACCAGTTTACGTCTCTTACAAATTCTGCTGCATGAAGAAAAGGAGCACTTTAGTTTGCAGTAAACACAGAGCCTTAACATTTTTTTTCTTTTTACTCTGGGAATGTGAAAGGAAGAGGAAAGTGTATAAACTGAAACAAAAACATAAAGGATTGTTATTAATCATTTTTATTATTATTATTTCTACACCAGAATTTTGTTCCTGACTGGCTTTCAACAGTATTTAGACCTGTTACATTGGGTAAAAAAATAAGTAAAAGTTACAGAAAATATAATCAAATATGACAAATCCACTTCCACTTCTCTTAGTTCATATTTTAAAATCTTCTGAAATCAAATGCAGACCTCAGTAGTTCTTAAATCATTGCTAAGGCCCTGAGGTGCTTGTTGTAATGAATGACTTTATGATAAAAACAGATTATGTGCCAGAGACTCTTTCTCTATATAGGCAAGAAAAAAAGCTATGAACATTTTATCTTTTATTAGTCAGAATAAACACCAACAAATTCACAGATTTGGTAAGAAAAGTCCAAACCGAAAACTATATATATTTTAAGTTGCTACTTGTTGAGTATAAATGTTAATACCTAACTAACATCAGGTTATAGATGCAATGAAATAACGTGTCCTAACCTCTTCAACATGTCTTATCTTTTTCAGCGGGAGAATATGCTATCAGGATATGTACAAATTGTTGCGTTTTATCTCGCCTCCCCTGGGCCTCGGGAAGAAGTGCCCTAACAGGGTGGCTTATAAGGTTTGCACTCCCACACAGTCTTTTTGTTTTCAAAGAGACTGTGATGGTTTCGGACTGTGAATGTCTGTTCTCATTCCCTGCCGTGCCAGAGAATGACCTGACCACACATGCACACAAACATACATCGATCCTGCACTAACCAGCTGGCAGGTAACCATGACGAGTGCAGGAAACAATGCCGCAAGTAAGCCTCAAACAAAAGGGCATCAGATGCGATGTCTAAGATATTTTCCTGCTTCTAAACACAGGAGTGAAAGGAGAGTGGGTAGTGAAGAGAGAGCATTGTGTGCTTTGTTTCCACTTTGGTTACTGCTAATGCCTCTTAGCATGCTGAAACAGAGGGCATCTTAAAGGAATACTCCACTGAAAATCTGTCTTTTGACTCTGACATAATAACCGTCTTGAAAGGTGGCTTTGAAAAGTTTGTAGCTGCTGCTTTGAGAAGGATCTTCTTGGATTATACTGGATTCCAGTGACTCAGAGTCATAGCAGGAATAAAAGAAAGAAAACATCAAAACAACCAGAGAAAATTCTCAAACCACTCTTGCAGCATAATCCATTTCCCCCTGTTATATGTTTCAGAAACATCCTTTCTGAGCAGTGTAAGGAAGAAGAGTTTTTCCATGGATGTAATAAACACATCAAAGTTTGTTTACAGGTGTGGCGGAGTCCTGCTGCATGTGGAAAAAGGGGCTGTGTGAAACTTGACCATTTGCCTTAAGTGATGTCACCTGAGTCAGTGTTATTTCGGTTTGAAGACTACAAGTTAGAAATGAAAAATCATATGGTGTGGAGTTAGAAAGAAGTGAGTTTACCAGACCTCTGTAGCCAGCTCCTCATCTCTGCTTGAGGCCTGCCGTTCAAGGCTACATTAGCCGCTACTAGCATGATAACTCTGACTGAACTGTTGGCGGCTGAGTTGCATTATGGGTAATGTAGGTGCCAGGAGTTGAACAATTTTAGTTGCTCACACATAAGAAAATATATTTTTGTGCCTGTACATGTTAGCTTTAATGTCTTCCCAATACAAGTCTTGAAATTTTGGTAATATTTATATATATTTTGGAAAAAAATATTCATTGTTTTACATGAAGGATGCGGAAGTATTTTTGGGCTCAGGCACGTCATGTGACCTGCAATACCGGTTAGGTCACTATGCCAGAATCTCTGCACAGCTTTCAGGCCAGCAGGTGGTGAATGTTTGACACTCAAAAGACAGATTTTTAGGGGAGTAAGCCTTTTAAATTAAATGCACTCTCATTCCCAAATTCATATCTTCCACCAGGATCCCTCCACCCAGAATCTCTGCACAGGGAATCCTCCGGAAGCATCCTCCCCTCTTCCCTCCTCCTCTGGGATCCATTCCTGAATTCTTAAATCCAGCTAGGATGGCATTCCAGATCATGATATCCTAGAAATCTTATTAACAAGGATTTCTGTTTTTTCCTCTTTTTTTCCCCCTCCCATTCTCTCTTTTGGATTTTGCCACTTTCTGTGATGGTGTAACTCCCCCTACCCTTTCAATCCTTCCTCACCTGGGAAATCTTCATTCCTCCATCCATGGCCTCCTACCATCTTTCACCCCGGAAGCGGCCGCATGAATTACCGCGATATGTACGAGATGCTTCGCGACATGTCCCCTCCGCTAGGTTTGGGAAAGAAATGTCCCCCCCGAGTCGCCTATAAGGTAGAATTCCTCCTTCCTCCTCCATTTCCCTCCCTCTTTCAGTCACTGCTGGTTCCCTGCTTCCACCTGTCAAACATCTTCAGGCTTCTGTCAGTGTGTCGCAGTCAGTGTGTCGCAGTCGGTATCTTCCGGCCTGCTGTTGTGGTGTTCTTTCTGTTCTACTGTGGCCTTGTCCTGCTCTGTAAGGGTTTGTTGTACACTCTGATCGTTTACTAGAGGACTGTGTAACACTGATAAAGATAAATCAGACAGCTGAGGAAAACCATAATATTTGACATATCTCGTCAAAATCATCTGAGGGAGAATCAAAATGATGATGAGTGAAAAAAAACAAATCATTTGTTAATTTGGCCAAGGACGTAATGTTTTCAGACTCTTTTGTTTGTCTGTTTGGTAGATGCAATGATAAATATTCTTTTAATATTGAAACAAATGAATGGCTATGTATAGTGAGAAAGGGGTCACAATGAATTAACTCTGCACCTTTACTGAGCTTTTTAACTCATAGTTTTGGTTTTACCATAGCTTCTGCGCTCTCTTCAACCTTGTTTCAGCTGGTTTCTTTCTCAGGATCTGGTGGGAACCTAGCCCTGTTTATGACTTCAGGAGTTACTCTGGGACTTATTCACTTTGTGTTCTCAATGCAAACTCGTGGGGTAAAAATCTTTATTTTTTCCCTGATAACCAGCGACATGTTGCATCTTCAGATGTTCCCACAGATGTCTACAGTCTGCCTGAAATTATAAAAGATCTGTCTGGGGTGAATCAAGTTTAAAACGTCCTCTTACTGCAGACAATTATTTTATTATTCTGGGCAGACTGTAGACATCTGTGAGATCAAAAAATGCCTTTGAAGATTCAACTCATTGGATAACTGGTGAAAGATAACGTTTTGATTTTCTGCCAAGCTACAGACAGAGATTTAGTGATGGCAGCGTCCGGATAAATTCCCAGGAAATTTTGTACGTTTGGTTCATGGTGCGCAGAGGATGACCATGACCTTTCATCTAGTGCCACCATCAGGTTGACATATTTGGTCCAGTTTTCCATGAGTTTAGACCTTCATGTTTCCCACAGGATGAACTGTAGCGCCAACATCAGGTCAAGTTTTGACTTTGTCCAAGACTGGCTTATCACCAAATATTTGCAGACTTACCATCCGTCTAGCTTTAGAACTGATATTCCCATCATCCTCGGATGTAGTTTCTGTTTGGTGTTGTTTACCATGTTAGCATGTTAACACCTTTAAACTATGATGTTAAACATGGTTAACATTACTTTCTAAACATCTGCATGTTTACAGTGTCAGTATCAGCATGTTAGCATTGAGGTGTTAGAATTGTGAAGTTAGCATTTAGTTTAAAGAACCACTGTGCTTTAGTACAGTCTACCATGGCTGTATTCACGTTTCCCATCATGAACGCCATGTTACCAAATCATGGAGTAACATATGCAAAGCTGAAGTTGTAAATGGGACTAGTGGAGACCAAAACCAGACCTAAAAAGAGTGAACATTGGATAGAATTATAATGTGGAATAAAAACTCAGCCTCAAATAAACTTTGCCCTGTGTCTCCCGGATGTGAAAATAGATAAATGTTTCCCAACAAATCTTGTTTTGGAGTTTTTCTGCACCCTAGTGGCCAAAAAATGCATGTGCATATTTCAATGTAATTGGGCATAAGGTTTGGCCAAGGAACACTTGGGTTAGTCCAGGATCTCATCATCTAATCAGGAATCATTGAGGGATTTCTCAACACTGAAAGACGGGACATTTAAGAACACTTTTACCATCTTCTGGCACATTTATTCCATAATTATATGTAAGACTTGTATACTAGTGAAGTAGGAGTCAAGTATACAGCTCAACAATCCTCAGGTAGTCCCTGTGCCAGCTGCTTACCTCTTAGCATGCAGACTTAATGTGAGTGGTTCCAGTGCATGCACAGCTGTCGAGATGAATCACATTTAAAGCAGCCCTGCCCTTGCCCCAGTTAAAAATGTCTGGGTCTGACGTGGTCGCATCTCCAAATATAACTCCTGTTTTTATGAATCGACAGAGAAAGACATGAACAAAGACACAGAGAGAGCAGCAGTGCACTTGAGAGCAAGGCTAGCATCCCCCCCCCCCCATCTCTATTTTTCTATTTTTTTACTTCGCAGTTGATCGTGCTCCTTGTTAACCTCCCTTCCTAATGAACACATCTTCCCCTGACAGTCACAACTGTCCCCGTTACCCTCTCGTTTCCTGTTTTATGTTCTGTCTTCAGGCTGAGCTCCACACTCTCTCTTTCACCCTCTCTAGGGATTTGTATCCTCTCTCCTTCCTCCTCTAACTTCACTGTGTGTCTGTGTGTGTGCATGTACGGTCTTTGTCTGCAAGCATGTGTCCTCTGCATAATGTGCTTTTTGATTATGTGTTTCTTTATTTGTCTGATGCTCATGTCTGCGGCTGCCATTCTTATGCTCGCTGTTTCTGGGAAAAGGATGCAAGACTTTACATGCGTAGATGCTTTCCAGTCGAGGCACTTACTACCCCTCCTCCTCCTCCTCCTCCTCTTCCTTGCTTGTCATCCCTCCATCTGTATTGTTATGCTCCCAGAGCGAATATGCTTTCTCGTTTTCCTCAACTCAGTTTGAAAAAAAAGCCACAGTTTTCTTTTTTCACAGATGTTTCTGATGATTTTTGCTTTCAGTTTTTTTATTAGAAGTTCTATATCCAGTACATTCCTCTGCCACCCCTCCATCTTCACTGTAAATGTGGTGTACTAATTCAAACGCATGTGTGTACGAATCTTTACACTGCAGCATTTATCCAGACGCCCTGCATGGCATGGATCTATGCTGATCAGTTTCTACTTTATTACAATGAATGCCTGATAAATTTAAAGTTTCATAATCTACTGTATTGATTCATAATTCATAATTTAGCCTTTGTGCTAACTAAACAGTACACTGCAATGTAAGAGGTTTTTTGATATTAACCAATTCATCAGTTAGTCTATAAAATGTGAGAAAATAGTGAACATAGGGCTGGTGATGTTTTTAAATTGCTTGTTTTGTCCAACCAACAGTCCAAAATCCAAAGATATACCATTTAGAATGATATAACAATAAACAATAATAAACAGAAACAAAGCAGCAAATACTCACATTTTAGAAGCTAGAACCTGTAAATGTTTGGTATTTTTGCTTGATAAATGACTTAAACTATCTTAAATTGATTAATTATTAGACTCATCTTTGAATCAACAAGTTCAGTTGTTCAGTTTTCTAAAGCCAATGCAAGTGCAGGCTTATCTTTCTTGTTTCAAGTCACAGACATATTTCTAGAAACCTAGTAAAGCAAGGAGATTGGAAATGGTTAATTGGGGGGAAAAAAGTTGATTGGAAGAATTTAAATATTTAATGGTGCCGGCTTCTCTTTTCTCCTCAGGCCTCCAAGTCATTATTTTCAGAACGAGGATGTGCTGCTGCATGTTTCCAGCAACAGTGAGAGCGTAGCATGTTCACAGAGCTCACGGTGCTCAGCATCACGAGTTAATCATATTTTAGCAGAAGTGTGCTATGCTTCTGCTGGATTTGCAATAGTCTCATAGCAACAGCTCCCTGCATTCATCTGTTTAGTGCCTTTAGCTTGAAAAAGGTGTGGATGGAGGCCACACAGGCTGAGGCCTTTGCATGGACTAAAATAATTAATAACTAACTAATCTAAGTGTAATGGGCATATTTCAGTATTTTCTGATAAGTTATAGACTAAACGATTAATAGAGTAATCAGAAAAATAATTAATCAATGAATCGCAGTGAAAAAAATCATTAGTTGGAGCCCTAAAATTTAACTGTGGAGGTTCTTCGCCAGTTGTTTTATATTACTGGTAAAGTTCCTCTGTATGTTGGACTGAAACTAAACGAAAAACCTCTCACTATTATTATTAGAACCAGGACCCTTTAATTTGGCTTGTTGTTCCATCTTTAATGGAGCCTCCTTCCCCCGAGCTGCTGTTTGTTTGTTCGTGGTTCATGTCCCCTCCTCTTTGCTTCTTCTCAGCGATTGGTGAGGATGAACATGCCCATTGCGGATGACAACACAGTGCACTTCACCTCCACGCTGATGGCTCTCATACGCACGGCCCTGGAGATCAAACTGGCATCTGGTGAGAGACTAAAACTACAAAATCCAGAATCCCTCACGGCTGGACTGACGGCTCTGATGTTAATGTGAATGGCGGTGATCACTCTGGTGCAGATTTGATGTGACATGTTTGTGGGCACGTCCCCAGGGGTCCTGGCGCAGCGTTTGTCTGACGTTGACCTGAAGAGGGAGATAAACAGAGTCTGGCCCAACCTGTCGCAGAAGACTGTCGACCTGCTGGTGACGCCGCATAAATGTGAGCCACAGTTCGAGTTGTAATGGCTCCACTGAAACATTGTCATTGGACTTCTTCCTGTTTGTTTATCTTACTTCATCTTTTAAAGTTTTCTTTTTCCGTTCCTCTAGCTGCTTTCTATAGCCATGTGCTGCAAAAATATCCCTGCTCTCTGCTTTTGTTTGTCTGTTATTGAGTCCTAAAAGTCTTAATTTCCAAAAAACTTAAATTAAAAATAGGTAGATAGGTGAGATAATCTGAAGTTTCAAGTCTAAATTTATGTTAATTGATCTTTCTTATTCTTCTTATTATATCTTCTTTTAAGATACTGACACTTATAGATATTTCTTGACATTTTTATTAATTTTATTTGTATTGTATTAAACTCATCATTGGCAGATTTTTTAACTTGTTTAAGAAAACAAGACTTTTGAAATAAAAGATGAAAATTGGTAAAATGGATACTCTGCTTTCTCAAAACAAGTTAAATATTCTGCCAGCGTAAACACATTTCTCAAAAGTATGATGTTTCTTGATGTTAGAGCACTGATAAGCATAATTGTGTTTTCTTTCAAGATATGCAACACATATTTAAAAGAGGTGTAGATTGTTCACTGTGTGTCTATACTGTTCTTCTGGTGAACATGAGAGTGCAGCTCCGTGCACACCCACACTGACCAGGCACATACTGTAAATGTTCCCCCTCTCTGAGTTGTACTTTGTTGCTTATCTGGCGCCATCTGCTGCCCACATGGAGAACTTGCCCCTCACTCTGCTCTCTCCCCTAGACAACGAGCTGACTGTGGGGAAAGTCTACGCAGCTCTGATGATCTTTGACTACTATAAGCAGAACCGTGCAAAGAGGCTCCAGCAGCAGCAGTCTTCAGGGGGACAACAGGTACAGCGTGTTGTAAAGACCATATAATGAGCTCAGAGGTGGTTTAGGCAGATAAAAAATACTTATCTTAGTGAGTGGGATACTATATATTTGGATTTAAGATGACTAAACGAGACTAACAGGACACAACCCCATGATATAAGTTTTTATCTCATTTGGTTTCGTCTTAAATCATTAAGTCCTGAAATGAGCTGAATTTAAAGACAATTAATCTTCTTTTTAGCATAATTTTATTTTTTATTATTTATATCAAACTCAAGCTTTGTAGTAGCCAGATTTTCTTAGTTTCATGAAATCTTGAAGTCAGTTTTGTGGGGTTTTTTTTAACCATGCGGAAGTCATAGTAATACAATACAGATGGAGTGAGATAATTTCCCTTGCTTTATATATAAACTAAGAGTACCATGAACTCATTTTATCATTCTTCATTTTACTCATACAGCTGCAGCAACCTACACTACTCCGTTTCAGTTAATTCATTGGTCTAAGCAAAATAATTTGTGGAGGCTGAACATGAGACTTAATAACAATAATAAGACGTAATGAAGCTCAATTTTGATTAATTTATGATTCATTAATCAAGAACAACCACATTTGACCTTCTACTCTATATATAAACCGATCTGTTGCTGTTTCAGTGTGTATATGCTTCATTATGCTGCTACCTGATTCAAACTCAGTGTCAGTGTAACAACTTCATTCATGGCATTTGTGGTTGATCTGTCCTGCAGAGTAAACTGGGGGCGCTGTTCCGTCCTGTGCTGCCCCTCACTCACATACTGGAAGTAGAACCCCCATTCCCCATCCCCAATAAGCCCCCCCACCCCAGCCTGAGCCTGAAGCAAAGCCAGAGGCAATGCCCGCCACCGCCACTGCTGCCACCTCAGTCAACAGGGACATGTGAGTGACTGTCTACTCTATCATATACAGTAGAAACATACTGTGTCCATATCCATACGTTGAAAATAGTCACTTGTAACTTTAAAATGTTTGGTATTTTTGATGAAAATAATTTAAGGACCGGGTTGTAAGATTTAAGGGCATCCTGCAGTGAAGTTGCAGATTGCAAACAACTGAATAACACTCACCAATTTTTTTAAGATACTGCATAGATGTACATCAACTACATTGCCAGCAAGCGTACCATGGTTTTAACTGGTTCATTATTCTCTGCTGTATTATTTAAAGATAAATTGTAAATCATTATTGATTTTGATTCATGGATGTTACTTTTTAGTCAAAATTCAAACGGTTGTCCAAACATGGGAAAATTAAAGGACCAGTGTGTAGGATGTAGTGGCATTTGCAGTTTGCAACCAACTGAATACCGCTCGCTACCCAGCATGTAGGAGAAACTATAGTGGCCATGAAAAACACTAAAGGCCGTATCAAGAGCCAGTGTTTGGTTTGTCCGTTCTGGGCGACTGTAGAAACGCGGCGGACTCCGTAGAAGAGGACCTGCTCCCTCTCTACATAAAAATGGCTCATTCTTGGGCGCCCTGATAGCTCACCTTGTAGAGCTGAAAGGATAAATTAAAGGCAAAAAGTCCCAAAACAAAACCAGCTCATTCTAAGGTAACAGAAGCACAATGATTAATACTCTCAAGGGGGTTATAGACAAATGAAAACATAACTATGAATATTCAATATCTGCCAATAGAACATCCTAAATGTTACACACTGGACCTTTTAAGGGATGAATTGATTATTATAATCAGATTTCTGTTGATTGACTAATCAATTAATTGACTAATCGTTGCAACAAAAATGCAAAAATGCAAGGTTATAGTCCTACCTACAACACTGATTATCAGTATTACAGTCAGAGATCTTGTGCATTTATACAGACTAAACCAGAGGAGTGCCATAAAACATTCCCAGTCCGGAGATGTTTCTCAGACAGCACAGAGGCCCAAAGGCCGAAGGAAACTACAGAGAGGCCAGTCAGAGGACGTGCCATATTCCACCAGACCTCAGGTACACTGACACTAAGAATACTTCAACATCGAAGTGTTATTTTACATTCTAGCTTTCTGTGACGTCTGTGTCCTCTGTTGCCTCCATACATACTGCTTCTTCTTTTTCTTTCAGGAATTGGTCGAACTGAAGCAGGTGGAGAACATTTCAGACACAGAGGGATATCCGAGCCTGGAAGGCCACTGCAGAGCAGCTTCTCTGCCCCGACTCAATGCTGAGTACTACGTAAGCTCTACAGTGCTCATGATGCCATGCCTCTTGTTTTAGAGCTCACAGAAAAGATCTCTTTGGCTCATTCAGTTGTTTAGTTTGAACTGCATTGTTGGGATAAAATCGAAATTTGGAAAATGGAGACACTCTGGATACCTCAGGTTTTTCTTGATTAAATAATTAGACAATCCTTCTGCAATGTGAAAGGAAATACAAAAGCATAATGGCTTCCTTTGGCATTAAACAGGTGGCTGAAGTGGGAGATATTGGCTGAAAAAGGCTGGTGCGGTAGCCGGTTAGTGAAAGCAGCCGTTAGCGAACAGAAGCAGAGTCGCTTTCTGTCAGTCCTCATCAGTTCATCCTGCTGACCCCGAACTCGCCAGTTTGACAAGTTCACATTTATACTGAGGAGGAAATCCAGGATAGAGATAGACTCTACTCTACTGCTCTATGTTTTCTCCACAATATCACACACCAGGCTAGCGTTTTCCCCATACCTCCAGTCTTTATGCTAAGCTAAGTAGCTGCTGGCTCTAGTCCTATACACATGAGAGTGGGATTGATTTTTTTCATTTAACTCTCAGAAAGAAAGCACCATTTCCGAAAATACTTAATGATTCCTTTACGTTTAAATTTCCTGCAGTCCCAATATTTAGATATTTAAAAGACTGAAGTAATTTATGGAAGAATATTATTGGCTCAAATTATAGTTTTAACGAATTTTGCATCTGGCAATGTCACATACAGTAAACTAAGTGCAAAAATACAATCACACGGTACTAAAGTATTGTTTTAAAGTAGAAAGCTACAGTGATGGTAATGTTGTCATCCACAATTCCTGATATTTAACTGCCCTGGACAGTTCAAATTATACAATTCATTCAGTCATATAGTGTTTTGCTTTAAAATAGAAACTAGACGGCATACCGATTTCAGTAACTGCAAATATTGATAAATTTTTTTGGTAATCCGATGCTAGTTTAAAAATGTTTTAAATGTATTTGGTTTACGTCACTAAAACAATTATTAAAAATGTATTTCATAATTTTTCTTTTTATATTTTGTACATTATTCACACTCACCTGCAATAGGATGGCAGTTGAGTGGGAAGTGAAGTAATCCTTTTATTTGAGTTTTATCCATGTTTAAATTCACTTTTTTTACTGTCATTCTGTGAGTTACAGTAGCTGCTGCTTGTCTGCTGCATATGGATGTCATGTGACGAGGATTTTTCTGTCCATCATTCTGTCTCCTGGATTGTTTCACTTGTCTGATGTTGTCTGTTTAGCTTCGCTGTTTGCCTGTCCCTGTGTTTTAGTCTGTCTCTCTCTGTCACCTCTCTCCCACAACACTTAACATGTGCTTTCCTTATGTTTATGTTGCATTTTGATCTCTCACTCTCTCTTTCTCTTTAAAGGATAAGCTGGCATTATTCTATATTTTGTTATTGTCAAGAAATCCCATGCAAGGACCAAAACCAACAGTGTGTTGGTCCATCTCTCAATAATTTTTTAGATTTCTCTAATTTAACCCCTTGTTCCAACTGAGGACGTAATGCTTTGAAAACACAACAAATATATAGTTTTATTTCTAATAAAGGCTAAACAGCTGGGCTCTGTAATTGTTATTAAATGTGCAAGTAGTTACCTGGGACTATTTCAAGCTATAGATTAATATACAGTTGGTCTAAATGAGTGTTAACAACAGCAGGATGGTGTGTGAGGGTCAAAATAAGCTACAGTTGGTCTATGGCACAGAGGAATAAAATAAACTACGTGAACACAGACAATATGTTAGTATGATCATCACATCGTTGGTTTGGGTCTTTTATTGACAATAAGAAAATACAGAATATCACCAGCTTTAAGCTTCTCGCGTCTCTCCTCTCCTCTCCTCTTCTGTTTTCCCTTTTTTCCTAATTTTGATGACCACTGCTAATGTTTTGCCCACCTCCCTCTTGTGTGTGCTGTCTGATAGCGGAGCCACCCTCGCCACGCCCCTGGGACCCACCTGGCAGTATGTACCACCTGTTGTGCCACCTCTCTCTTTCTCCTCTTCTTTTTCTCTCCTCCTCTTGTCCTCTCCCTCCTTTTCTATTTTCTTCTTATCTCATGTCTGTGTTTGCCTCCATGCGCTCCCTCTCATCTCAGTGCAGAGTTCACACCTCTCCCACCATCATGGACAAAGTGACCCTCCTACATATATAATATTCTCTGGTCATTCCATGAAATTGCCGATAGTCACTTTACATGCAACACACAAATTTACATTACCCACAAAACATATCCATCCCTGGAAAAGTATTTGTATGTGTATCTGGGGTATGTCAGACACTCTGCCCTGCTTTTCAGGCATTAATTACAGCAGCACAGTGCTACACTTTAGTAAAATGTGGTTGTGTGTATGTGAGTGTTGTTATGTAGTAGTGTAGTAGTGTGTAGTTTTTTGTGAATTGGTGTGTGATTGTGAAACAAGGCAGGGACAGTATCGCTGCTTTCTTGCTTTGAAATAACAATTTTCTTTCAACTACACCACAAAAACCCGTTCAACCTTATCTGTCATTTGATGTTACTTTCAGTCTTAAAATCTTATTTTTCATACATGAAAATAAAAACTAAACAAGTCTGATTCATCCCTATTACTCTTTTACTTACCCTCGTTTTAAGACTCTTTCAGTCATTTGAAAGAAATCTGGGGGATTTTTTATTTCTTATTAAGAGCATATCAGGACATTTATCTTAAAGGTAAGATTTTAAGACTGCATACTAGATTAAATGACTTGGTAATACGAACATTTTCTGCAGTATTGTGATATTGTTGTCCCTGACTGTAGCTACAGGCCAGGCTGTGGGGTAGGAACAAGAGGAACAGGACAACCACCCTAAATCTGTCAGTGAAAGCAAAATATCAGTTCATCAATCATTTCGATCATATCGTTTGTAATTTAGTGAGTAGTCAAAGTTTCTCAAAATAGCATGGCTAAATACATTTTTAGCATAGCTTTTTAACATACTGATACATTTGGAAACTTAAATCTTCAAAAACTATATACTACTATACAGTAACCAGCAGGTGGGGTGGTAACTTAGCTGCTGTTCCAGTTCCCTATCACATCAGTTTGTTTCCTGATAGCTGTACTGGTCAGTACGATAAGAATTAGGTGGGGTGAGTGTCAATGTTCTCAAAGCATTAGTCAAAATATTAATCCCTGGAGAGAAATTGGTGAATACAACATTTTAAAGGAATACATTACTGTATACTTAAAGCCGCTATAATCAATAGTTTATAATGACAAAATGTTGGCAACCAGCTGGTGAATGTAGTGAAGCTTTCAGTAGCTAAAGAGCCAGATATTTCCCTCAGGAGTTGGTGGAGACCAAGTCGATAGAAATCAGTTATTGCAGGTTTTTACATATCCAATAGCTGTTGAAAACAGGCGAGACAATAAACAAGGAGAGATAATCAAGGCAAAAAAAACAATGTCAGAAAGATGTGTAATAAAAACCACTCGCATTCAAGTCAAAACAAACAATCCAACTGGATTTGTACTTTCAACATTATTCGTATAAAGAATTTTATAATGCTTGAGCAATTTAAATCTTCACATTATGTCTGATAGCAATCAGATCTACAATGCAGTACAGTGAAATGTGGTATGACAGCCTTTCAGTCATCTCTGAAGCTGATAGACAGTGAGTGTTGTTTGATTCTTAAATTGTATATTTTCAGTGAAGTATTCCTTTAAGTAAAACATAATGGGTGGTTTAGAAAGTATTGGCTATTAACAGAAAGATTACACTTTTTTCCAAGATTAGAGTGCCTCAAAGGCCAAAGTCAACACCCCACCTCTTCTTTGTGCTCTAGCAGAGACGCCTGCTAAATTATGTAAGTTTTGGTAACAGTAAGTATTCAAGTTCTGTCACAGATTTGTGTTCATTCTTCTCAAACCTTCTTTACATCTGTGCCTGGAGAAGAACGGGTTGAACGTCGATCTTAAGACAAAGGTTGCCGTCCACTGGTTGTGTCATTTGTGTGTCGTGGCTATTTTGGTGATCCAGTACAAGTGGTTTGGGTAAAACCACCTCAGCCACCCCCACCTGCACTACTTTTTTCCTCACACCTCTCCATGTTTCTCTTTTCCTCTCAGCCGATCGTCGACCTCAGTCCTATAAGACGCTCAGCATCCTCGCTGACGCAGCCGCACCACCAGGAGGTCGGGCTGAGGGAGTATGACCTGGAAAGGCCCAGCATGGCCCAGTCCTCAAAAGGGCCAGGGCAAGTCCAGGGCCAGGACAGAGCCCACCACCATCACCACCACCATCGGTGCCATCGACGCAGGGACAAGGACAAAGAGAAGAAGCAGATGTCCCTGGATAGAGTTGCATCAGTGCAACCGTCCAGCACTGTTGGTAAGAAAAAAAAACATATTAGGATGAAAAAAAAATTATATTAATGGATTTTGAAAGTTCTTTCATCCTACTGTAGGTAATTGAACATAACACAGAACATAAGAACACAGGGTAAACTTGTAAAAAAGTCATGAAAAGATGGATGACATTGACAGCTTCCCAATGGTGAAGCCAGCGGTCACCCCCTGGTGGCTGGCTGTACTATAGGTCATAAACCCCACCCCTTCAGTGTTAGCAGATGGGACATGGGGCAAACAAAAAAATCAAAGTACACGTCAAATAGATATTTCCCAAGGACGGTTTTCATGGTTGTCATTTTAGGTAGTTCTTACCACACTGATGTATGTTCAAATGTTCATTTTTCTGATTGGTTTGGTTTTAACTAGTTATTGATGCTATAAAAAGGGTGTTTCACATCATGATTGACAGCTGAGCCTGGCTCACAATTGGATCGGCCAGAGGTATGGGCAAAACCTCGCGGCTCCAACCCCAATCACTACTGCACAGACTCCACTTTTGCAAGATGGCAGTGGCTTTATCCGGGATATTTTGCCTTCATTTGTACAGGAATGGAAGAAAGAAGTTGAAAATATAAATGGTCATGCGACCAAAAACTTAAACCTTAATCAAACCTAATGATATTCAGTATCTGACTTTTGTAAAAATAAAAACTGCTAGATATGTTCAGCAAGCAGCCTCTTTCAGTGTGTGTGGATCTCTAGAAATCAATGATTTTGAATGAAACAAGGCATATACCTCTTTCTCTGTGATAACTTGGGAAAATAGTAGGACCCAAGACATAACTTACAAACAGCATAACCGCATTGTTCTTATAATGTCTGTTCATTATAGATTCCAAAAAATGCATCACTTCCTGTGCAAAACTATTGCTAATGAAATAAGAAATAATACAATCTACCTCTTATTGATAAAAAGCTTGGGGCACACTGTAGCTCACCTGGTAGAGCTTGCGCTCCATGTGGTGTTGCTGCATGTCGACCCCTCTCTCTCTGCCTCCTTTCCTATCAGTCTTTACCTGTCCTATCAATTTAGGTATAAATAGTCTCAAAAAATATATTTATAAAAGCTGAACTTAAACAACATGTTTGTTGTTTCCTGCTCAAGAAGACAATCTTCAAATTCAGTGGGCTTGCTTTACACGCTTTGTTACATCCTCCAGGACTCACCTACAATACTAATAAAATGTAAAAGTTTAACATTTTACTATAAATATGTCATCACATAGAGCTTAAAACACATGAATAAAGAATGTTAAAAAGTCTATTAAGGGGGCATATTTTAGGTTGTTGAGAGATTAATTCATTTAACACAGCGATATTATTTCCTATGGCACAGCGAGGAGAATATCAACATAGAAACTTGGCATCACTTTCATGGAGAGACAGTGATAGCAGGCCAGGCTTCCCTTGTAGATCACTTGGATGTCTTAACGTAGCTGCAGAAATTCTTTATAGGATTAAAGTTCCATGATCGGGTTATGTAGGTGAAGGGGTTTCTGCTGCGCTTCAACCAGGGATTTTACATGTCAGGCTTTCCATCTGATTAGCAGAAAGAGCTGTGAGCTCTCAGAAGAAAATCTGCTTTGCTGGGGATTTTTTTTCTCTCTTTTTCTCCCCTTTGTTCCCTCTTACCTTAACAGTTACATTCATAAAATGTAGAATGAGCTGATCTGTCAACAGAATTCACATTTAGAGGTCCAAAATACAACTGAAAAGGCTGAATTTACAATTTCTTCATTTTGAAAAACACAAATGAGCTGTGCCACAGCTTTTATTTTTGTTTCACATTCACACACACACTACTTATCACATACAGTAAATAGACACACACACACACACACACACAAACACACACACACACACACACACACACACACACACACACACTTTGTACAGTATATCTAAATTAACTTTTTATTACTTTTGAAACACAAACAGGGTGTGGCAGCATTCACTGGCTGTTTGTCATGAATGAGGTCATGTTTCCAGCTCAACCTAAACTTTGGGGTCATCTGTAAAATCTCAAAGAAAATCTATCTACTGTGTCATACTAGAGTTAGAGCATTTGCTGTTGAAAGGCACTAACAATAAGTGAATTTGACATTTTACATCACAAGTTAAATGACTGTACTATCACTTTTGAATATTTTTTCTCATCATCAGAAATGCACATGCTTTTCATTACTGTTTATTGTTTTTTGGAACAATTTATACAGACATTGTAATTGCATTGAAATCAAGATATCTTTTGCAAGAGACTTGAGTACATTGCATAACATAACGTAACATAGGCAGACATAACAAAAACACATACAGCTTCAGAGAAAATCACGGACATCACTAAATAGATTTGAAGATAAAAGTTTTAAATCAGCCAATGGGATGAGACTTTCAAGTATCAATATCCTAACTAGAGTTAAGACAGACATGTTGCATAGTCCATAGTCAAGCGCAGGCATGGTGATTGATTCTGACAGTTTAGTTTCTGATGTTTAAAACTGACACTGCTGTCTAGCCAAATTGATATTACATGTCTGTGTTGGAGTAATATTGTTTATGAGTTTAAGTAGTAAAGGACCCAACACAGAACCTTGTAGTACCCCATTGGTTTATTCAACAGGAGGTTGTTTTGAGACCATTGGTACAGATTGCCAGTGTTATATTAGACAAATAGGCATACATTTCATGAAATGACCAAATTCATGTAATCCTTTCCACACTGTCCATTTTGGCTTATTGATTTTCCTCTGAGTTAGATTTTCTGACAACTTTCCTTTGGCCAACTCTTAAATCTTAAATAGGACATTTTCACAGTCCATAAATGCACCAATTTTCTAAATGCTATCCAGAAGTAGCAACATAAGTTCAGCAAAAACAAAGGCAGAAATGCGATGGATTACTGGTTTAAGGCATGTTCCTAGTCTTTGCAAGTTGATTTTCATAGTGTATGGAAACAAAGCAACACTTTGAAGCTGATTAACGTGACTCAATACATGTTCAGAGAAATTTTTTGCAGTGTAAAGGGTCGTGGTCAAAGTCTTTGTATGCCATCAGGGGTTGTCTGCTAGAGCGATTAGAGCCAGAGAGCTGGTGGCAGGGTGTTTTTTGTGTTAACACTGGAGGGCAGCAGCTGGGCTTTATTGCTGAGATAAAAGGCCACAGTGGACAGGTCCAGCACAGGGATTTATGGGTACCTCTTGGTGAGATAACAGAACATCCAGCAGCCCTCTCTACATCTATAAACTGAGAGAAACAGCAATAGAGTGAAGGAGAGTCTCACTCCTCAAAGCTTGTCATTCCCGAGGCAGATCTGACACATCACAATGATGAATAGGCTTCTGTGTTTCTGTCATCGCAGTTTTAATCTGAAAACTGGAATTATTCCAGCACTGAACAAAGTATTTTCACCACAGTGCTTTGCTTTATGCCACACACCCAAGGTCTAGTAAGAAACATGCACATACACACACATAGATGGGCCGCTTGCCTTTAATTAGAGGTGTAATAGAAATATTGTGGATCAATACGTCACAGTACAAAAATATGATGCACATCTTGGAGCTAAAACATTTATCATAGTATCAGCTAAATCAGTTGCCTGAAATGGAATGCTTTCGTGTAAATTTTTGTTTGCTTCAGTTTGACTTCAGGAGTAGATTTTCAGTCCTTGTCTTTTCTATTCAACTCGAATCTTTATTCCTGTAACGGTCATTACTGAATCTGCAGCAGCTTCTTAGCCATGTAAACACACAAACAGTACATTTGACAAAAGGCACAGAACACTTAAGCAAGTAAAAACAGCAAGCAAAAAACTGTGGAACAATGTTGAGTCAATGGACCAAAAGTTTGGAACTTCAGAAAAGACCGTGCCTTGAGTAAATATACTACTGGTCTGATTTGTTTATATATTTTCATTAATTTGACAAAAAGCAACATATCAATGGTTATTCCTTATACCATCAGAATACTGAAAGTTTATAAAGTCCTACATGTTAGCTTTAATAGTGTTAACCAATTTGTGATCTGATTGTTGTTACACCTCTACAACATGCCAGGGTCAGGGTTGTCACTTTTTCAAAACATCAAGTTTGAATTAATATGAAATGAAGCTAAAAGGTGTCCTGCAGAGTTTTGATAGCTATTTTCTACTAGTTTTTTCTCATTTTATTTGATGGTACCATCCTCCAGGTTCGTTCACCGACCCTTCAGCCGAAGGTTTGTCCAGAGAACGGGCGAGAGAGCGGGACCGCAGCCGGCCTCATGAGAGGAGGCACCACTCTTCTGCAGGAGAGAAGCAGCGCTACTACTCCTGTGAGCGTTACGGCAGCAGGGAGCAGTGTCACACTAAGTCAGCTGGTCCCAGTCGATCCACATCTCCTGGAGAGGGACAGGACACTGGTTTGCTCAAACAGGTGAGATACCTTCCATATGTGGCTTACTAGTTAAAGTTCACGTGAAGCAAAAAATGTCATTTTAACCCTTTAAGATTGCTGTCGACACCGTCATGGTGTACTGACTCACCCTGGAGTACACTTCTGCATCACTGCAGCAAGGTGGACGTCAGCAAAAACAAGATTTTCATGGGGTTTCATGTTAAATTGCTCTTTAATCTCCTGCGTGTTGGAGTTCAGAACTAATACAACAAATATATTAGCACAATAAAATATCTTACTACTAATAGAGGTGATTTTGTATCAATTTTCAGAGCAAGTGCTCTTTTTTCATATTTTTCTGTACTTTTCTTCCCATTGACCCCCCTTATGTATATCTTTTACATATTGTCTCCTCAGTATGGTAGCAGTGGGGTTAAAGTTGGCCCTGTAACGCTCCCTTCTGGTTCGAGCACTCCAGGCCGTAGTCGCCGGCAGCTCCCACAGACACCCCTCACCCCTCGTCCTGCTGTGGCCTACAAGACCGCCAACTCCTCGCCTCTCCCATCCAGTGCCAGCACCGCTATGACGGGGCACCACACTCGCTTCAGCCGTGGCCTTTCAGAGCATGAACGCTTATTCGGGGGCCACGACGAGTCCCCGATGCCAGTCACCCGCATCGGATCGGACCCTAATTTAAACCGGCAGCAGCAGGTCGCTTCTCAACAGGCCCTCCTTGAAGAGACAGAGGACTTCCAGGACACTGTGAGCAGCTACGGAGGGGGACGCTCTGCCAGAACCACTGCCTCCACCTCAGCCTCAGCTTCACACGGAACTGCTGCTGCGCCTGTTACAGCGCCAACCTCGCAGGGCCGTGCAGGGGGGGTTCCTAATGGATACCACTTCACCGTCGGGGTCAACTCTGCGTCTGGGCCTGGGAGCCGAGGAACAGGAAGTCTCAGGGAGAGGGAGGAAGAGGACTGGTGCTAACGCGGTAGGAAACTGTTAACTGAGGATGAGTCAATTTGGTCCTACAAGCTGATGGGAAGCCAGCGGATTGATACAGAAGAAAAAAACCCAGTGGAAAGTGCTGTAAAAGGGGATCAGAAATCATTCCAGCTTTGTAGTGTTAATCTCCTTTTTTATACAACAAACTCTTTAAGGAAAAAAGACACTGATTACTTTTTCTACCCCCTGTACTTGCACTGAAATTATAGCACATGTGAAGACCCTTAAGTATTTTGCCTTGGCCAGTAAAATCAGTGTTGGAGCAGAAGACAAAAGCCAAAATCTCCTCATTCTTTGAGTGAAACTATGAACTGTTTCAGACTAATCTGAATGCCTCATTCCTGGTATTTATATGGCTGCTCGCAACAGTTTTTATTTTTGTATGTTTCATTTCTTTATGTTTGCCATGTAGGTGAGAGAAGAGTTTCAACTTGATCATATTGATGCTACCACCAAATTATATTCCTAATTTTGATTTTTTTCGTCATCAGCTTCGGGGTTATCACCGAATTCTCACCAGAACTGATCTTAGGAAAACAAATTGACTTAGGTCTTAAACTTCTGCCATGACACCTAACGGACACAGTGAGTAATATGACAAAAATTAAACAATTGGATGGGTTAGAATAGGTCTAGAGCCAAATTTCCAGATCACATTTTTGTAAATTGTACCAGATGTAAATTTTTTGAGTGCACGTAGGGACTAGATATCTTTTTGACGTTATGTGGCTGAATACTAAGTGCCTCGTTTTCCAAGATGTATGAAGATGCAGCCTGGTCAGATGGACTTGAATATATAATAGAAGATGTAAGTATGTTCACAGCTGAGAAAAAGTATAGAGAACAAAGTTTGAATCTGGTATAATGGACAGAATGCAAAAAAACCAACACGTTTTTGTACTGAATCTTGTGGTAGGTAAGTCAGAATTACAGATCCAAAGTAAGCAATGTAGTGCATGCCAGGGTCTTGAACTTGTCAAAAAAATTGTGTCTGTACTTTTGCTTAAGGGTGTGTGGTAAGAATTTGCCTTTCTCTTTCAAATATACTGCCAGTCAGTTGGTAGAAATGGTCTCTGAATGGAGAAAAGTGCCAATTTTTAATTTCTAATTTCTCATATTCAGAAACACTTGCCTCCTTAAGCGTACAGTATATATATCTCATCTCTGCCATATTTGCCCAAATGTCATGGGTTTCCTGTCTTCTTATCTCGTTCCTCTGAGAGCAGAATTGGTGAGGGTTTGTAGGCGAGATTACCTGTTTGTGTATCCACAGGTACAATAAAGAGTTGTGTTGTTGCTGCTGACTGTTGACTTTAAGTAGGGCTATGCAACAAGACGACACTTCATCTGCCCTGTAGCTTTACCCTCTGGAATCTCCAGGTTCAGGCTTTAGTGTGACTGCGACCAAATTTTACATTTATGTATGAAGAGTTGTAAATTGTATTATATGATGTACAGTGAATTGACAACACACACTGAGGCACAAATGGTAAAGCTGATATATGTGAATCACAGGGCATTTTTGAGGTTGGCAAGTTGAATGCATGATGCCTAACCAGATAGAACCACTCAAAATATAAAACTGTGTTCTTTCCAGACTTGGGTCAAGTTATATTTCTAAATATTTTTTCTGTATTTAAACTTGTTAAAAAAAAAACATAAGTAGGATTAATGGTGGTTTTAGTGTGACATATTCTGTCAATAGCAGAGGGCTGAACTAACATTTTATATCATGAACAGAGCTCTACACACGCCTAAAATACCAATGCAAAGCCTGTTCCCATGTTCTTAAGAGCTAACCTGACTGAACTGGTGCTGCCAGATTTGAAACCCCCGACCTGAGGCTATATTTTGACTGTTAGCCCACCAGGCTAACGCAACACATTGGCTACACTCTGACTCTGTCCCTCTTCCCACTGGGCATAACAAATCTACTTAAAGGATAAAGCTGGCAATATTCTATAGTTTTGTTATTGTCAACAAAACCAACAATGTGTTAATCTGTCTTACGGTATTTTCCTGCCCCGTCTGTGGCACTCAGCCCCAAGCACATTGGTTCTTACTGAAAAAGTGAATCTTAAAAAACTTATCACAAATGTATAGTTTTATGTCTAAAAAAGACTTCCTTAGGTGGCCATCCTAGTTTTCAGCAAACGTAACTTAAACAAGAGTAAATAGTGCATCATTTGTTGGGAACTATTTTCAGCCGTGGAATTGAATGCTCCAGGGATTGGCAGCAGGATGGTGTATGTGGGATTGATTAAAGTAAACTACAGTGTGTGTGTGTGTATGTGTGTGTGTGTGTGTGTGTGTGTGTGTGTTCATGGTAATGAAGGAACACCCAGTAAAACAGTATGGATCACTGATGTGTTTTTAACAGTTTCTAGAAACAATATAACTCTATCACAGAATCAGCTTTATATCAGGTTTTGTTTACACAGACAAACGTAACCCTTTAAAACACATGATATAGTTGATTGACAAAAAAACTAAGGTTTTTATGAGTGAGGGAATTTTTGAACATTGAAACAATGGAACTATTTGAATGAAACAAATGTTGCACATGCATAGAAGGATTAGCTATCATTATGTGTATTTTGAATCTAAATACAGATTAGATCAAAAGTACAGACCCTCAGTGCTTTGTGTATTGTCCTGGCTTGACTCATAGCAAGTTTATGAACATATAAATTATTTGCAAATATTATTTGATCCAAGTCTGATTATTTCCCTGTTTTATTTTGACTTCCTGTTGTCTCATACGTGTGCAATCTATTTGATGGATCATCTAAAAGGAGACATTCTAGACTTTAAAGCAATAAGGTCTAATTGCAGGCGTGGCTCTGTTCTTTCTAAAGGTAACATAATAGATTGCTTGTCGTCATGGTCTTGAAACGTTTCTGTAAGTTGCCATATTGGAGCAGAGCTTTGTGTGTATCTCTACGGTAGAGTTTAAAAAAGATCCTCCATTTTCAGACCTCTAACGAGCCCTACATGAACAGGAGTTTTCCTCTTACAGTTTTACAATGGCTGCCCCCTCTGGACATGTCCTGTTTGCATGTTCTGAAATGAAAATGTGCATGTGCAAAAAAAAGAGGCATTGTTTGACTTCATTCAGTCCATGATTTGTACAATTTGTTTCCTGGTTGTATTTCTGATTATCTAAACACACAATGTATCTGTTTCAGGTGAAGAAAAGAAAAAAAAAGAGCTTGAATAACATTTTATCACAGAACCACCAAAGTGGGAAACAAGGCTCTTTCTCAGAAAAGAGGTTCTGGTGTGGCTGAATCCTTCGCTGCCTGATCTGTTACTTGACTGTCTCTCCCACAGTCATTTCGACTGTACCTATAGATTTTGTATGAATATAAGTCCTTAAATAAAGAGGTATGATTATGAAATTACAAGATGTAGATCCCTGAAGATTGCATTGAAATGTCTTATGATTAGGTTTGGGTTTTGATAGTATTTATTGAATCTGAATCCAATACTGATACTCCATATTCCTCACGAATGTTGTTAGGTAATAGCTCTCTACAATTTTAAAGTTAACAGCCATTATTAATAACTTAAAGGACCTGTGTGTAGAATTTAGTGTCATCTAGCATTGCAACTGAATTGTAACCAGCTGAATACAGCTCAGCCCCCCAAGTGTGTAGGATAAACTATGGTGGCCACGAAACTCGCCGTATGTAGGCAAGTGTTGGCCAGTGTTGGTCCGTTCTGAGCTAACCTAGAAACATGGCGGTTCAACGTGGCAGACTCTGTGGAGGACCCGTTCCCTCTGTAGATAAAAACAAGTCATTCAGAGATAACAAACACACACCAATGACAATTCCCTTTTCTGCCAATAGATCCTCCTAAATGTTACACACTGGACCTTTAATACGGGAGAATTAAAACCAAGTTTTACATTTGGAAACAAAACTTGGGTGTGAGATACATTCTTAAGTTAAAAGTATGTTTCTTACATTGCAGTGCATTACAATAGGTCACTGATGATGTTATTCTAAGTGTCTGACAACATTATGAAAAGGATCCCTACAGAAATGGAGCAAGATGAGATTTCTGATTCCAAGATTTCCGAGCGTGACTCCTGTTCCTGGTAAAACAAAAAGGATCTTACGCTTAACAAAAAATGTCTCTTACTGGACTTCTGATGGGAACAATTGCCCCCAAGGATTATGTTGCAGTCATTGCATCAGTTCCGCGGCTGCTGGCTGCGGCAATCTACTGGACCAATTCTAAAACTTTATTATGTAAAAATAGGGCCCAGGTTTAAACATCCAGGGGAAATCTTAACACATCCAATCCAATTCCACCACTAGACAGGTTGCACATGGCTCAAACAAACATGTTTCTGTTTGGTATGAAGATGGTAAATTGGTGCTATCATGACAGATCTCACTGTAAATCTAATGGACAAACATTTAGATATTATATATATATATATATAGATAGATAGATATGGGGCCTTGCTGCGGAGGCCATGGGTTTGGGTCCAACCTGTGGCCTATTGCTGCTTGTCATCCCTTTTATCTCTCCCCCTTTCCTGTCTATCTTGAGCTGTCCTATTAACATAAAGGCAACAAAGCCTCCACATTTTTTTTTAAAGGGTTGGAGAATAATTACCCAACTCTCCAGCTCCCTGGCTTTACCTTGTATTCATTCGATTCTCTATCCTCATAGCTCTCAACTGTTTTCAGCCAGGTGGAGACCAAAAACAGAGCTAAAAGGAGCAGGACTATTGTACATTTATCAGGTGGTCACAAACACAACTCCAAATTAATGAGAATATTGATGAATGTATATATAGGCAAATGATTGCTAACAATCTTGCCATATCGACTTAACAGGTCATACGTCAATGCGGTTATGGCCCGGATGTTTCCAGTTCTTTCCCTCCCTTGTGTTATTGTGTGTGTGTGTGTGTGTGTGTGTGTGTGTGTGTGTGTGTGTGTGTGTGTGTCTGTTTGTTTGTCTGGGTGTGGCTCTCCAATCATCATCCTCCTGCTGCAATCACCTGCACACCCATATCCCATCCACTAACCAACACTCTGCAGTATGTCATCCCCGGCTCTTCAACCCACATTGTTCAGTCTGCTAATGTGGTACAGACACCACGGCCAATCTCAGGGTCTAGTTTTGATTATTCCTCATTTAGCCATTTTCTCCTGTCTGACATTGTGTCTCCTGTGCCTCAGGTTCATTCATCCCTGGATCTTGTCTGTCTGTCTCTCTGTCTGTCTGTCTGATGCCAGTGCAGTTCATTCTGCCTGCCCTCCTCCTCCTCCTCTCTGGCTCATTTCACTCCACCTCTGCAATCTTTCTGAATAAATCAACTATGAACTTTTTTTCTGTTAGTAAAAAAAGTTCACAGTTCTGCTTTTATCTTCTGAAGACTACCAAAAATTAACAAATGTTGTGTTCACAGCTTGTTTCCCTAAAAGAAGCTAAAATGTCATTTATTTCAGATTTAATGAAAGTGCAACACTAAATGGCATGCCCTTAAGTAGAGTTAAAAGAGTAAATATAAGAGTAGAAAGAACAGTGGGAGCTTATGTGATACTGTAATCCTGTCATCTATACAAACATGTACAGTATGCATTACTCTGTCTGGTACTTAACCTATGTTATACATTCTAGCTTTCATGTGCTACCAATCAGCAGAAAAATTAGGATTATATGACTCCACGTTGGTCATTTAGCTCCAGTGTTGTCTCATGCAGCGGTATAATCAGACTGCAGTGATGAAAGGTCCAACTATCTCTCAGAGACTAAGAAAGGCTCAATCTTTCTAATTAAAACGGAACAATTTGCAAATAGGTTGCAGACAGGCTTTAAAATAAAAAGGGCGGGGGCTCTGCAGGGTTTTAATTGGTCCACATTAGAAGAAGGGGGCGGGGCCTTCGCTGGCTCGCTGGGTGCCTCGGTGATGTGATACAGCTGCAGGAGGAGAGAGCCTGTGGCTGCCTGAGGAAGAGAGGTGAAGAGGATGACAACTTAGTCTGTATCGCAGTCCAAGTTCAAGTGCCGTCCAACGATGTTCCTCACTTCGACTTTTAACTAATGAGAACCACACTAGAGCTGGGTTTACGTCCAGAACACATTTTGGCTCTCTCTTTTGCATGTCTTTAAAACTTAATTACAAAGGTGATTAAACCGGGAAGATGTTCAGCTTGTTGTTGAAATGGACACTTTGCCTTCTCGGGCTCACAACGACGAGCAGCGCCTCACCTGACGATGCACCGGCGGATTTTGGAGGCGAGTCCGGCTCCGGGATGCTGCGCGCAGGTAAGAGTGGTGCTACACCTGCGGAGCCTCTGGACGGCTGTTTCTTTAAAGTGCGTCACATTAAAAACGATTTACATTGTAGCTTTCAGAGTGGAAATGAAGCCAATTCTGTGTATAATTGAGTTCCTCTGAGTGAACAAGTCAACTCTTTAACATTTAACTCCAACAAAGACTGAAATTAAAGAGTTTGCTTTGAAGTAGAGTGACTGACAGCTAAAGTTATCTAGTATATTAAAAACTTGTGGAAAATGAAATTTAAATTCTGAAACCAAAATCTACTGTTATGTAACATAAAACAAAAAATTGTTCTCTTGAGAACCCACAAAAATATAAATTCTACTGTGAAAAGTGACCCTTTCCTTCATCGTCCTGTGTAAACTGTGATTTCCCCAGTCATTACAGATTTGCTGGTGCATTAATAACAGAGCTACATTGGGGCTCATGTAGGAGATTTGATCAGCTGGAGCTGATTACATCATTTTGTTCAGTGCAGTTTGTGTCCAAATGAAACTCTTCCACTTCCCATCAGCCATCTCTCTGCAGCCTCAGTCAGTCCAACTTCAATGTTGTAACTCCATATATCCATCTCATCGCTCTCCGCTGTGAGACTGAACCCAAAACACTTGTAAACTGAGTGAATAACTTTGTTTGGCAGGCTGTGACGACTGAATTCAGACCACAATGAAACAAGGCTTCAACTATTTTCACTACAGGCCAATTGTATTTCTTCAATTACTTTAACAGCTCCTCAAAGAGAAAAATACTAATTAAGAATTGTTTGTAGAGCACATTTGTAATTCAAATTAGCAGCCTGCTGTTATTTATTCAGCACCAACAAGTCTACTCATAAATTTAAAGCCTTTAAAACCAAAATCTATCTGAGGTGTTTCATTAATGTGCCGTTCACGCTGTTAAATGCTTCACTAACCTTGCAACCATAACACAGCCTTAGATGTGTACTGTTACTGCTGTCTCGCCTCTCAACATGAAACTTAATTGTCAAAAAACATTTGTTCAAAGCTGCCAAGTCCATTAAATCAGATTGAGCCAAGATAAAATCTCTTATCTCTGATAGCGAATTAAAATCCAGACGAACAATCCAGACTTCTATAGAGGAACACACACAGTTGGATAACTTTCTGTTTATGTGACCCAAAAGAGACGTTTGAACTTGCTGGATACATCATGCACACGAAATGTGTTTAGTTTGCATAAAACACATGAGGAAACTGAAGCCAAAACTCATATTAAATCATATGGAATGCTTTTATTGTGCCAAGCAGACTTAGTTAATCACAACATGGTTTTCCTCAGCCAGCTCTGTTGTGTCCTCAGTGTTTTCAGTATTTGGATCTCCTTTGTTTTATCAGGACTGTTGATACAGTGACAGTAGTATACATGCTGTAGCTTTACTTTGTGGTTCTGAGCTGGATTGGATTTGTTTAATCCATCCATGACCTGTTGAAATTGATCTTAAATTGGAGCTCTGCCAGGCGCCCAGAGTATGTCATGTCTGGATTCCAGAGCATCACACATGTTTATTTTACAGTTTGGTCTTTGTCACATTTCCTCATTGCTATCATCTGTAGGCGAGACATCAGAGACATCAGAGCAGGGGACCAGTTGAGAGTTTGGATTAGGCCGATGAAGTGACAGATGAGTCCTGCAGCGTGTTGACCGAACTCAGCCTGTTGAATGTTTCCACTGTGTGTTTTCGGAAAGTTACCGTAGATGGCATAGCGTCAAAAGCCTTGTGTAAACTTTCACTGTATATCACTGAATACCCCGATGGTTATGTAACACTGCTGTAATAATCTACTTGCGTTTATTGTTATTGTTCAGCTAAATCTCGCCCTGTTTCACGTATCAGGTAACACGTAACTGAACTGATTTGGAAATGTGTGATTTCTGCTGATACAATGATTCAAGCCAATTTAAGATTGTCTACAGCAAAATGTTGCTGCGGAGGTCAGCTTGTTAGCTTGTTTGACTCGCAGAGCTGTAGGACCTACACATGTGGTTCACAAAGTCATGTGAGACCAGATGCCGACTTCATGTGGGGATTTTGGGAACTTTCCATATTGGCGACATGAACCAGTTTGAACTCCAAGATGAAATGATCTCAGGTGACTTGGAAAGAAATCCATCTTTCAACATTATGGCACTGTAGTGCATACTGTAATTGCAGTTTTCAGTCAGTGCTAGACTTGCTGCAGGTATGCTCCTTATTCCTGCATTTATTAATTTTTTTTAGTAGTTTTATATAGCAGCTTTCAGGTTAGGAAGGTTTAAATAAAAGAGCAGAAAAAACAAGAGAACCTATCCCCTACTATTGTGCAAGAGTCACTCACCTTCATATTTGCACCCGCTATGACTGCAATGAATCACATATACCTACATGAAGCATTCCTTTTAAACCAGGTGTGCTGAATTGCATTCATTTACACAATGACATTTAACCCATAATTTCTCTACAGAGGATTTATCTGATCTACTGTTAGTATTGCCCAGGACACACCTGGTGAGGTGTTACAGGCAGGCACTTTAAAGAAATAGTAGGTAAGTGATTGAATGAACCATCTGTCTGTCTGTCCATCTATCACTAGCTAACTTAGTCAGAACAGTCAGTCAAATCAACGAACCATATAACCTAGTCAAACTTATCAAAGCCTGTCCGGAGACGAGCAAAAACATCTTTTCCATAAAGAAAAGCCTTCAGATATATGGAAGATAAACTTTCCAGGTGTGATGAAACTGTCCACCCCTGAAGCTGCCAGTACTTCCTCAAAGGTTGCTGAATGGTGCAGTGCCACTGTACTCAACACAACTGCATAAATCTGAGCAAGATGGATTCTAGCATGATTTTGCCATCTCCTGCAAGGAAAAGTTTCAGCGTCATTATTATGCATACCCCACGTAGTCCTTTGATAAAAGATACACCCTGCAGATGCGCTGGGACAAATCAACAGTGATAGAACCTGGGGTCATTGGGTCTTTTGGGTCTTTCAACATCAGACACCCTCGCTGAGGTGACCCAGCCGGGTTTGATCAGACCCAAGCTTGCATCCCAGCGGCATTGGCCCACAGATCTGCCCTCTTAATCCACTTCCACCTGGTGGCTTTCTCTGCAGCTTCAGTAGCACATCTGATAGCCGTCCTCTTTGCCTCCTCTGTGATGCCCAGTAGTGTGAATGCTTTGCAGAGTGGACACACTGCAAATATTTGGACGCCATCTCCCACAAGCTCTTGTTACTTGGTGCGCTTCCTCTCGTTGGCTTCGTCCATTCGCACTTCCCATTGCACTGTGAGCTCCAAGATGATCAGTTGCTTGGTGGACTCTGAAACAATGATCATGTCTAGTTGAAGCCGTGTTACTTGGGCTGAGAACTTCAGCTGTTTGCGCAGGGCCATTTCCAGTTGCCAGTCTGTGTCCATAGTGAGGAGTACTGACACTGTAGGTTGTGTATATAGGGCTTCTCGCCAGCTCTGAGGAACATGATGTTCTTCGGCTTGTGGTGGCTATTTTTGGTGTTAATGGCTGTGGCTTCACTCTCAGCAACCGCCTTGAGCACCTGGTCATGGCGCCAGCGATGGCGCCCATCTCCAGTAGTTTTTCGGGCAGCTGCTAAGGAGGTTCACAAGATTCGTCTTCCAGAAAAACGAGGGCAGGAGCGTGTTTCACTTTTGCCACAGATGTAAAAGTTTGCTGGACTGGGTAGGGTATCGTAGACACCTTGGACACACAATAAATTGTGGAAATGATCGGAAGTGTAGTGGAGGTGCGCACAATTTCAGGATGATTGAGATGTATGAGGGGAAAAACATGTGGAACAGACGTGCGCAAGGTTCGTAAATCTTACTAAAAGACTGTGTGCGTGTTTCCTGTTTTGTGTGTACAACAATTTCTCATCTAAATAATTCAAGTTTTATGCGTCTGGCCCCAGGTGTTTCTGTCATTTGCAATCCATCCATCCTTCCAGGTCAGCCGTATCTAGCTGTGATATGTGACTCCCACATGTCAGGAATAGCTTACTGTAACCTCTGACCCTATGAGATCAGTATCGCAAGAGTTAGTTTGCAGTTTGCAGTTTGCAGAACAGCTGTTCTGCTGAAGAGTTGTGTGGTGAAGAGGTCTGCCTGTGTCTGAGTGTCTCCATACCGCTCAGCATCACCCATCCACTCACCTGACAGCTACCCCAGCACTAACACACTTTCTTCAGAAGTGTAAATTGCTGACTAACCTTCTTGACCTTCTGCGTGAGAGTGTCAGGTGATTCTTTTCATGCATCTTTGGGATTTTGGGAAGGCATCATTTCACAGACATAGCTGTAAACTTTTCGATCGTATATACTCTAGATGACATAAATGTGCTTTAGATTATCCAACTTCAAAAATGTTTTGCCCTTCTAGTGGTGGCCCCTAAATATGTCGGCCCTTTGAAACCTCACAGAAGATATCTTGAAAACTACCGGCCAGATTCTCATGAAATTTGATGTGGAACATTATCCCAAGATGATTATTCCTAATAATATTTAGGTTGGATCTTGACTAAAGCTATAATGATTAGTTAAATTTTTGATTGACACAAAATTAATCAGCAACATATTTTATTATTCAAGTCATTTTTTAAAGAAAAAAGCAAAACATTCACTGCTGTTTCTTACTCTTATGCCTTAACCTATGATTATGAATTATATTCTGTAGGGTATTTAGGGCCATCACTTAAAAAAAAAAAACCTGAATAGTATCAGTTTGACAAGGTTGTACACTTAATGCTCCACAGATTTGTCTTCATTGTAGAGTAAGACAGCTGCTTTTTACAAAGTCGACAAACAGCCTCATCTTTCTTAGGGTCTACGGTGTAGAACCCAAAATACTACCACATACTGATTTGCTTTTCTCGCTAGTGTCCTCCCATTTTTGTAGTAAACGTAACATTATTAGCATAATTTACTGCCCTCTGCTGGCTCACAAGGCAAACTACTTCAAATGGTCTTTTGCACTCATAGACTGTCAATTGTGAATACGGACAGGTTGTTTCAGTCCGAATATTAACCATATTTGAACTGTTAAAATTTTAAATAAAAAGTGATAGTTCTAGTAAATTTTGGACTGCTGGTTGGAGAAAACAGGCAATGAAATTAATAATAGGCAGGTTAATCAATAACAAAAATTATTGTTAGTTGTAGATGCTCCAGTGACATTTTCTTCCTCCTCAAGTCAAAATTTCTTTTTAACCAACCCTTAAATCATGAAAAGGCATCTTAAAAGTGAAATGACTGGATTGATTAATGTCATTCAGTGCTCTGACCCTGGTCTCAAGAAGATGAATACCTAATATTTGTAGTTACTCTAACTTTTGTGTCTAGATTTTTCCACTTGCACACAATAAGTCACCTTATCATCTATTTAAGTCATCTGTCTTAATTGAACCTCAGTCTGGATTTCAAACTGTGGGTCACTAAGGTGTTTCTGTATCTACACAGGCGATAATCAGATTCGGATATAACACCATCTTAAAAGTGTGATACAAAAGTCTGGCAGGCACACAATTTCAGAGAATTATCCTCATTCAAATTTATTTTGGTACACTTTGCAACACTTATGTCACACCACCAAGCTCCCAAGTCAAACCAGATCAAAAGCACAGCGCTGGCCATGTCACTGACACACTCGCTCTTCCAGCAGGTTGAGCTCATGATGTCATTGCCAATATAATGCCAGATCCATAAGCAGGCATCTGCATCCAATGAAATGTGATCTCGGGCCTTAGTGCATGGTGAGCCCTGATCTGGAGCCCATTAGCCAGCTTTAACCAGGCAGAGGCCCACATGCTGTGGCGTGCGTGGTGTAACATTCCCTACAATATACACAGGGTCATCGGTCTGGTTCTGGGTGTGGAGTAGGTTACAGCTCGTGGTTAGCTTTGTGTGAACAAAAGCGGCTGGAGAGGGCTTGGTGCAAACCACATGTTGGACCAGAACCTCCTTCCTCGTCTGTAATCTCTTCTCAAGCCAACTGGAACCAGATGGCAGATAGAGTGGGCTGATAGTGTTCAGACAGAGTTCCTCAGATGTTTGGCGTTAAAGATGAATAAAATACTTTTTATTTTTTATTTTTTTAACATTTACAGCGTTACCTCGGTGACCACTTTGTAGTGTCGTTTCTCAATGTGTCTCCCATCGCTCAGTCACCGCAAAGAGCCTGCAGACACATTACAGCCTGTAGGACACAAAGACTAAGATTTATGTGGAAAGGGCAATTTAATAATCTGTGTTTTATCCCAAGCTGTGCTGTTTAATGGTTCAGCTTCAACTCAAGTGTTGACACATAATTGTGTCCATTCTCTGTGCAGCACTTGTAAGTTTCTTTGTAAATGTTAAATACCTGCCTTGTGGTATTGACTAAAAGAGCTAATGGTGACTATGTGCAACTGGTGGCGCAGGTAGTACCTATTTAAGCTGCCAGCAATAATGTTTCTTTTTATTTGCAGTGATTTACATTCTTACTTGTTGAATAACTGTATTTTATTTGAAAAATGTGCCCATTTAAGTACCATGGAACTGTGATGGTTTGTATTTCCATTTTTAGTGTACAATGTAACATTAAAGTTACACATTAAAGTGTTAGTAGTAGTATTAGTCATATAATAAAACTAATAAAATAGTGTTATAGTGTAGTCGTCCAGCAGGTTTTGTTTGTTTGTTTTTTGTGTGTTTTGCCGCCACCATAGTTTCTCTTTCGCACTTGGACGGTTTAGGATGAAGTGACAGAGTTGCAATCTGCAATTACACCACTAAGTGACACTAAAGCCTACACACTGGACTAGGGATGCACGATAACTTTTTTTTTAAACCGATATCGATAACCGAGAACTTTCAGCTCCTAAAGGCCGATACCAATACCGATAACCGATAACACACACACATACATAATATATATGATCATGACCTAAGATCATGACATTAATACAATGAACAAACGCAAAAACACATTTGTTTTTAAATGTTTAAATTTAAATGTTGATATTTATTTTTTCCAATGAAAAACTATTGGCAAGCCTCTCAAAAAAAAAAGAAAGGCCCCTTGAACTGATGCAAATACATGCAGCGGGATTACAAACTGTAAAAGTGTATTCCAGAAGTTCAAAAAAATTAATATATATGGAAAATTGATGCACTGACACAAGTTAGATTTAAACATTTCTATGTAAAAACAATCTGAAAAAGTGCATTCCTCAATAACAATAAATAAAATGTGCATAATGCACTGACACAAGTTACACAGTGTATTCCATAGTAACAAAAAACTAAGTTTGAATGATTTTGGCTTATGGTTCCATTCAAATGAATACCTTTTCACTAAAGTAAATGAGGTTCAGTTGTTCTCAGAGAGAGAGAGAGAGAGAGAGAATTCCGTTAGCATTGTCAACCATAGCCACCATAGCCATGTTCGCACCAGAGCCAATCACTGCAGAGCCCACCCCCACGACACACCTTAAGAAACACGCTGATCTAACGTTATACCTGCAGCGGCGCGAGAGGCTTTATACCTGCAGCGGGTTTTCGGTCCCGTTCTGTGCATCTAAACTGACTGTTGTGGATTACTGAGACTGAACAAGTCCGGACCGAGTCTGTTCCGGTCTGAGGAGATCCGGATACGCAAGGAGAACAAACTGGAATCGGAATCTGTGGATGTTTGTCTGTAGCGAGCTGCTACACCTTCAAACACAACCTCATTTGGCCATCCATGAAAAAGCTACTTAACCTCCCACTTTTCTATTGCAATACATACTTCCTACGAGCACTGCACTAGTTTGTTACAAATAACAAGCAACCTGTCTTCTTCAGAAACTTTGTAAAAGTCCCACACAATCTGTTTTCAAACGTAAGCACACTGTGCTGCATTCACGGTGTAACGGAAATTCCCTGTTCCCACATTTGCTAGTCGTTCTTTCGGCCTTGTTAAGTTCGTGTTTCTATTGTTTTTGAGTAACATGTAGAAAAATACTGTGGATATCAATTCAAGTCAGCAACTACCAAAATTATGAAGTTTTTTTCCGACATGATGGGGTATTCTTGAACTTTCCCAGTCAGAAAGAGTTTTTCTGTAATGCCAACGTCACTTGAACACAGCATTCACTGCAGGCCATTCAGGTCTCATAGTGGGAGCAGGGCACTGCCGTGCTGACAAAGTTATCTATGTTATCGGGGCTATTCTTCATGATATCCGACTTATCGGAATGACGTAATAATTATCGGCCCGATAGTTATCCCTTTAAGATTACTAGACATTAGCCCCTTTGCCCGCACTGCCTGTGCCATCATCACTGGCAGATATGCAAATTTAGCCTATCTGCTGTATATGGTGTCACTACAAGATTAGCAGTGGGGGTAACCGTCTTGGAATAATGGTAAATGATAATACTGGTATTTAATAATGGTAAATACTCCCAACACAGATTTTTTTGGAGGGGTGGCAGAAACAAGTCCAATATTCACTCATTTTTAGCTCTGTTTTTGGTCTCTCTCTACCAACAACTCCTGTGGGAAATACCTGGCTCTTTAGCTGCTAAATGGTCCATATGTTCACCAAGTAGTTGCTGACTGTCTGCTGTTTTATGCTGAGCAGGTAACAGTGGGTAGAGCTTTTTTCACTGAAAGCAGGTGCCTACAAGAGTAAAGTTGTCTCTGTAAGGCAGAGGGGAGCTGCAGATTCAAATGATATTTCCCTGTAGGTTCATAACTACAAGCACATTGCCACTTTGTTTTCACATTGTCATTTGATACATTGTTATAGTAAAAATATTTATGCATTAAGCACGTTTCGTGCCGTTATTTAATGGTATGACCATGGTAACGTTTTGTTAGAGGTAACTATGTTTTGCTAGTTCTTGTTTATGTGTCTCACAGATTCGGCTGTAATGATCCGTTGTATGTTGTTTTGTCACGTTGCTGCTCGTCTTGTCAAGGAAGAAACCATGCCTCCAGACAATGGTTATGAGCTGAGGGTTTAGTAACAGCACTTGGCATGAGAATGACTGGATATCTTCAATCCTTGCAGGCGTGCAGACCTAAATCTGGTGCAGATTGGCGTCTAATAGCAGGGCCTGACTTTATTTGGCAACCATTTGCCCCGTGGGACACATTTAAACTATCATATTATTGTAATTCATCATTAAAAAAAAAGTCAAGGTGGTGCCAGGAGGCCAGTTTTAACTGCTGCAGCTGTGACATGTGTAACTGCCTTAATACCCCTGTGTTCCACAGAATGGATGCCAGGTGATGCAATGTTGTTTCATACCAGTGAGACACACACACTCAATACCTGTCCATGCCACACACTCTCCTGTTTTAGCTCACAGTACAGGAACTTCTTTCTTGCCACATAAAAGTTAAGCATGTTTTAAACACATTTATGGTTAATTATCAAAGATTCATGGCACACACTTTTGTGATACCTTGCCTCTCCAATAGACCCCCTGATACACACAGACGGTTGACCATGTGCATTTTCATTGACCCGTGTCACATTAGTGAGGTGCGCTGCATGGTAAAATAAACAGTGCTGGGGTGCACGGTAGCTCACCTGGTGGAGTGTGTGACCCATGTAGGAGCCCTTACAGCTGCGGCCCGGTTACGGTTCTTTGCTGCATGTCACCCCCCTCTCTCACCCCCCTTCCTGTCGATCTTGACTTGTCCTGTCAAATAAAGGCATAGAAAGACCAGAAAATATATTTAAAATATAGGGGGACTGGCTGTCCCAGTAGTGATCAATATGCCATCCATGCACCTCTTTTGTCATGTGTCATTTTTCATTTTCTTTGCAGCGCTGCGTAAAATTTGTATTCTGTGTGAAAGTACTCTTGACAAAAACAACCATTCGAAAAATATATTGACGTGCAAATGAATGATGGCTGCCTGTCGTTTTAATCATTCAAAAATGCAGTTCTACAGTTGTGTCAGAATAAACTCCATCTGGCATGTTCATTGTAATGAAGGAATATGTCACAAAGTGCAACAGTACGGCTCTATTGTATGGTGCCATAGAGGGATAGACTACCGTTTGTATAACAGAGAGGGTAGTAAAAAGATTAAATAACACCAGTGTTATTGTTGTATATTGACCTAACAGCACAAAAGCATAAAAATGAAAACAGGAAGCATGCTGAAGTTGGAATTTATTCAACTCAATACATCTCCTCACTGAGTATGAGATTAATGTTTTTTTGTACATGATCCCTGACTAAATAAGACGATAAACTAAACTAAATGGCTCCACCTTTTGGTCGTGGCCCAATGGAATTTGAGTTATTGTCTCCCTACATTTACTGTAGGAGAGCCTTTGTTGTTTTTTTAAACCTGGTCTCTAAAAAGAATGAAGTGGCAAACCTACTTGATGGAATGTGACGGTCTTTTTGATGAATGAATTGTGTGATAAGTTTAAAACTGAATGGCCCTTGACATGTTCATAAACGTCCTCCATGATGATGAACATGTGCAGATTCTTATCTTTATTGGTTTGGTTGAAGTTGACTGATGAAGAACCTGAGGTGACAACTCTGTTATGACTAAGAGAACTCAAGCTAATCCTATGTGGGACAACCAGAGGGAAAGACTCCAAATGAGTTTTCTTCCCCCCCTTTACTTTTTTGTGGCTGAACCATGGCCTCACTTTTGAACTCCTATCAGCCGCTGTCTGTCAGGATCTGTTTGACCTGTTAAGCTTTTGTTTACTTTAATGGGATTGATTTGTTTTGAAGTCTGGTCTCGGTCCAGTGTGTTGCCTTCGCCGCTCAAGGTTTATTAGCCCTGGAGGATTTGTTTCTGGGGACCACAGGCTGGCTTTCTTTCTTTATTCATCGCCTGCATGGCACTGTGCCTCTGTAATCAAAACAGTCCCCCCCCCCAAAAAAAAAATCATCTTTTTTTGTGCTTTGTGTAAAAGAGTGTGTCTGTGTGTTTGTCAGTGTATAGGTTGGTTGGCTACATGTTTTGTTTGTTGGACACATTAGGTCGCTCTGTAAGAATGAAGATGATAACCAGTGCCACAGCCAGACCAGTCAAAGTCATAAGAACACCTGAAGTACACAACAACTAAATCTCCATCTAATCAGTTCACATTTGTGTAGAAATTAGTCCTAAAACCCTTAAAACAATTGAAGAATTGCTTCATTTTCAGTACAAATCAGCTTTCCTACATTTTTCGAACTTAAGTACTTAAGAAGTTGGTTTGCATTGGAAACAAACTTGAAAAGGGGATTTTTTTTGTATGAGGTTTGTATCTTTCATTAACATGGACACACGTTACAGCAGCAACCATGTACAGTAGTTGCAGGCCAGGTACAAGATTCAAAGAAACAACCTACATGTCATCACAGTCGCTTCTATCAGCACCCAGTATTAGCTATAGGTCATATCCTATTCATACAGTTATAAACTGGTTCTGTGTCTTTATATTAGTGATGACCTAATATACCGGCTCTGTCTTCTTTAACTGTACAGTAAATGTAGATCTGCACATGCTGATAATGGACAATGAACAGTGGAAGACAGTTGGGATCCAAACAATGCAACTGATTGTACTTTTTTCAGCCTCTCAGTCTGCAGTGCATTCTCAAGAGACATGAGATTCTATGTCTGCAGACTGACATGTTACAGATAAAGGCTGAGCCAGCTACAATCCTGTCACACTTTTTACAAGCCTAATTTACATACATATTAACCCCTTTTACACACACACTCACAGACTAGAGAAATGACAGGATGCCAGTCATTGTGAATTAAACCAACATGGAAGAGTTGACAAAGATCAAAGGAATACACTACTCTTTTGTGTAGGAGTACATCAGAAAATAACTATCCAGTTGGAGCTGAGTAGGTCAATTATATGCCGTTAAACATCCCCAAAAACTTCAAACATAAATCTGTACATATGACCTGTATATGACACAGTGACATGTATATGTAATTAAGCTAAACCAGTGAAGTCATTGTAAGTATACCATTAGCTTTTCCTTATTATCTATGCGGCTGCTGGAGTCACTGATGTTGTCTTGAGTTCTTGGGTTTGCTCAGTCAATGTGGAGTGTTAAGTTTCAATCGCACACAGCTTTGGGTATCGTTTTAGTTTTTTCCGACACAGTAAAGAAATGATACTTTTAAAATAGTACTTCTGCCTAAACGGGGCCTGAACCAATACTTAACTAAAAAAGAAGCACAAAATGACAGTCAAAGCCTGTAAAGAATGGCTATTGCTAAGGTACATTTGAACTGTTGAAAGTGTACTTACATTTTGTAATATTAATAAATAGACAACACTTAACACATTTACACAACAAATTCAGATAAAGAATAAAACCTAACCCGACTACAATAATTTAACTAACTTCCTATGACATCAAAATACAATTTGAGCTGGTATTCTTTGTATTCTACAAGCCCCAGCTCCAAACTTCAGCAGTTCTTTTGCAGAAATAATATATTACATGCTAACTTGCAGGAAAGGACAGCCACACTGCTGGCTGATGTGCTAGGCATGGGGTCACACAATCAGTGGAGCAAGGTGCATCCCGCTGCTTTGAGGCGTATCCCTACACACAGGGTTACTTAAATGTCCGCCATCTTCTTGTGGATATGTTTCGACAGTTCATCCTTGGTCTCCTTGGCTCAGTTTCTTTCCCTCCCTTCCTCCTAAGTTAAGTGAGGATAACCTGGTTCTCATGACCCAGCTGTGTTCTCTTCTCTACTGATTAAGTGAGAGTTACGTAATCTGCTGTGGTCGGTGCTGCTGACAGACATGAAGAGAAAACCATCGGTATCTGTGCTGCTGGCGCCCTTACAAACAGGCATATGCCTGTCAGGATGTCTGAGTGTGGCTGTCATTACAGCATTGTAGGGCTGAGACCTGATGTAGATTGAGTTTCCATCAGTCTATGCAAAGCAGGTCAGTCCGAGGACATACTGTACGTGAGAACTCATATTCCAGCGTTCATGAATCTCTGTCAGAATGACAGCCCCAATTTATAATTCTGGAAAAAAAGGGTTTCTTGCATGTTTGCCCAGTTGAACAACATGAAAATGACAAAACAGTAGCTTTTAGAGCTAGATTTGACTTTACGTGACTCTTTCTATGGTTCAGGTTTAACTTTCTGATTTTCTCTCACATTTAGGCAGATGTCTTCACTGCTTTACATATAGAACAGAGTGTGACAGAAAAGAAGAATGGGCTTTTCATTGTGATGTTATGCTTTCACCATCACTCTGTCACCTCTGAGGCTGCCCTGTGATTAATCTCCCCTGCACTGATGCAACCTCTCAACCAGTCTTTGGTTTACTGGAGACCTGAAGAGTAACCAACTCAACTGAACTTCACCCTCAGGGTCAGGATTCATACAGAACAGGATCATTTGACAGAGCTGAGCAAGTCTTGTAAAGGTTTTTACAAGAGTTTTTACAAGCACTTTAATGACTTTGTCAATATAACTATGGTGTTTTCTTACCCCATCCACTGTGGTCTGCACGATAATGATGACCTTAACAAGACAGAGCAGTGCTTCTAAGGGCAGTGAAGCTTTTTGAGATCTCAGTAGGCCAATGTTTGGCCATCTGATGGAATACTCTGTCTTTTTTATATGTTTGATTTATATACCTTTTAATTCAAGAACACCTTGTTGAGATTAAATCTTAAGTATACGAAATGCAGATCTATTCTAGTATCTAGGTAGTATGTGACTTGGAGTACACTGGTCAAAAAGTTACAGTATAGTACAGTATACTGTTTAGGGCTGGAAATAATCTTTTTCATTATTTGTTCATCTTTAAATGGTTTACTCTACAACTGTGAAAGAACCAAAAATCCCACACAGGAGGATGATGTTCTGAATAAAGTAAATACAAGTGATTGACAGTGCCTGATTCAGGGTTTATGATCCAATGCACCTCTCTAGTTTGTACAGTAATTTTCATCATTCCTTAAATAAATTATATTAAATTAAAGAGACTTTATTTACAGTGGTGTACAACATTGAAAATCACTTTATAATTGAGGGTCTGGTACAGGTGAGGCTGTTGTAAACAGAAGTCTTGGACAAACTGAATTTTTGAGGATGGCGCTAGAAGTTAACACAGTTCATCCTGAGGGGAACATGAATGTCGCAGTCCATCTAATTCTTATCAAGACATTTGACCTAAAACCAAAAATATCGTCAACAATGAACAATGAATGTCTGTACACAATTTTGTGCCAATCTCATGTCAGTGAGAAAGTTCTACAACCTGTAGTCATTAAAGAGCACATCTCATAACCTTTAATAAGGCTAAGGTTTTCACCTGACAGCAGTATTATGACAGTGTTTGACACAGATTGGTTCTGTTTCACACAATGTTTAACTTAACTCTGGAGCGTTTGCCACATGAAGACAGACTTCAGTAGAGCTGTTGTACTTTTTGTACAGAAGTGACAGCAGCAGCACTCTTCATTGGCTCTCTGCCAGTGTTACGGTGCTGTTCCCATACTCCGATAGGCCTGGATCGTCTTTTAATTTGTCAGTCTGAAAACACATTCATGTTCCAGCTTGAAAAGAAGGCGCCTAAATCAGGTCGCTTACGTAGAAATGTAACATGAAACATGGAGTACAGTATCAGTTATGTAATTTGGAAACAGATCTGTTTTTCTACTGTGCCTCGTGGCTATATGTTTCACAGGTAACGGCAACAATCATGAAAATAAATCAACAAACTTTAGGGCTCTGTAAATTAAACATTAATTTAATTGTGCTGAGAGACTGTTTGACGCTGATATGAATGTTTTCTGTGGAAATAGAGTGGCCTCTTTTTAGTTGGAAAATATTGTTTTCTCTATCCCTTGATTATCTCGCAGTGGGTGCTGGGATCTGGTGGTTTGTCTTCCGTCGAACACACACCTTGTTTTACTCATGCATTTCCACTCCAGTTGAGATGTGTTTCTCTTTCAGTGTTCCAGCAGGCTCATTACTACCAACTGCCTGGGCCGTCCAAAAGCCCCTATTCTCTGCTTTCCTCGTCTCATGTAAAATGCCAATTTACAGGCCGTTTTGCCCTTCCCGCCCTCTGCAGCTTTGTTTTTCTAACTGGTATGTAAGACACATGTAGCACAAAGGGTGTCTCCCCCCATCTGTTTGCATGTTCAGCTGACACATTCCTCATCTGGCTGTGAGGTTCTTGGAATTACAAAAAGGCGGTCAGAACATGGCAAGGAAGAAACAGTCATTTAGATAGTGTTAATGAGCATATAATCACTAATAATTGCCTCATGTTCCTACATTTCTGTGGCTCTGAACCTAGCCTTTAAATAAATCTCACTAAATACCCGGCTTGACATGGTTAAAGAACTTCTCAAGTTGTAGGACACAGGCCAGTGGATTACCACAGGTGCTGTTTATGTGCCTGATCAGAGTCCGGCTTTAGGGACTGGCTGTTTGCAAAGTCGACTTCTCCAGATGTACTTGGAGCTTGTCTGCTGAGGCCCTTTCACCCCTTTCATCTGTTCTGCAGCCTCTAAAGGTGGGGTCCAGGGATGGATCCTGTCCCAGGAGCTAGATGTGCATTGTGCCTTTCTCAGTGAGAAATGAAACATCTCTCATGCAAAGCAAACTGTCAGGCTCACATCTGTGAAAACATGCAGCTTATTTGCTTTTGTTGAAATCTCAGAATTTAAAAAGACTGTGGCTTTTAACATGAAGGTCTCATACAGTAATCCTGCAGTTTAGCTCGAGCTGCAACATGATCATTGATAATTGATTGAGTCTTCATATGATTGGCTGGTTAATTATTTGTAAATACAATACCAAAAAACAAATGCAATGCATGTTATTATATTATTATTACAAAATTGGTTAACCCATTATTAGCTTTGTCATTTAATCATTTTTTATTTGATTTATCAGTGGATTGTTTCAGCAGTACAAATGTGTTAGTAAAGAATGTCTAGGTTAAATGTGGTTCAATTTGGTTAAAAGCTCGATTTAGTTACTCTAATAACTAATAATTAGTTTCAGTTTCAGCATTTCAGTGATATATTTTCCCTTAATTCAATAGTTAGAAAATTGAGAAAGAGGAATTGTTAGCACAAATATTTTCTATTGTTTTGTACCTTATAAATAAAATGGAACTTGGGTCAGCAGAATATCTCTTCTTAGACTGCTATAGGACATAGCAAGTGGATGTATTTTATCTCATAGTTATGACCTGCTTCACATTGAACTACAGTCATGTAAATCTTCTTGAAACTATATTTCAATTTAATTAAATTACTTTAATTCCAAAAATCTTTCACTTCACATTCGATTCATTTAGTACTTCCATTCATTTAACTTGACACGTTGACAACTTTTGTCCTGCAAATCACCAAATTAATGATTGTTGTGTACAGATTGTTTGGAAAGATCAAGAAATGCAACAAAAGCTATAGATAGCTGATTATACATTATACACTATTAATAAACATTATTTTAGGGCTGGCTCTAGAATGCTGGGTGAGGAGAAAGTTTACTTGTCATGCTACTGCATATCAACCTATCATGCCAGGTTTTTATATTAAATCTAAAATTCTCATTGGTCACACTGAGATTGACCTTAACCTCAAAGACATTAGGGTCATCATGCTCAGGGGGAGACAATGTCAAACAATGGAACAAACCTCTGATTGATGGCCTAGATTCCCCACAGTCAGACTGACTCACCACTCTCTCTCTCCCACCCTCAGGTCATTCACTAAACATTAGATGCTATCACATTAGCGTCTAATGTTTAGTGAATAACATGAGCGCTGCCAGAGCTATCTCATTTGGCTGTTTATGTCTCAAGTTCAGTACCTGTCTACATTAAAAAAAAAAAATGTATGATGAAAATTTGACACCCACAATTTGCATAGTTTTGATGGGCAGAAATACCTCCAAGCTCTACAGAGCTATAACCATATCATTAGTGCTATTTGCCCCTGCAAAAACAGCAGGGAATTTGACCCAAGGGCATGTTCATCACTGCATCCACTTCCTTTGGAGACCTCTGATGAATTTTTCAACAAGCGAGTTTAGAAACAGACCAGGGCAAGTGTTGACTGGTGCTCTTGTACGTTTCCTCTCCCTAAGGGAAAATTGGCCCAAGGAAACTCTGTCATTGTCTTGGGGAAGCTGTTTTATGTTGAAAGCTTTAGCAAGTCCGTAAGCATGGTCATTTTTCACCATGGGTCCATTGTGCCATAAAATGGCATTCAGACACTAACAAAAAATGTTTGGATTAGCTGCACCCCCGGGTCATACTTAAATATTATTCATCCCAAGAGGGGAAATGAGAAAATGTTCAAGGGGGCTCAGTGTATTCTTGTGAAAAAAATGTTTATTATTCTAGTATATATGATCTTTTGCAGGTGCAGATTTAAAAAAAAGAAAGAAAAGAAACTGTTGTTTTATGTGAAACAAGTAAACTTATAACTAAAAGTTATAATCCATACAATTCATTATTTTATATGGCGTCACCCATTGTTACTGACAGTAACAGCTACTGTTTCAGCAATACAACGCTGACTGGAGTAGCTATTTTCAGCACAGCCAAACAATCTTGCATTGTTTTAATAAAGAACTCATTCAATAATCACAGGCGGTGTTTGACTGAGGGCGGAGCTGAAATTTTGGTATCGACTTGGTACCGAAGTATTCTCGTGACATCCCTAAAAGGCATAAAAGCCCCAAAAATATCTTTGAAAGAAAGATACGTCCCCCGATGACCCGAGATGTTGATTTCTCGTTCTCGAGTCCCATTTGTCCAAAAAAAAAACCTAAGCCAGAAGCTGCTTGAAATCCAAACTGGGCCAGCATGGCTCTTATCCTGGCTCTCTTCCGATGGTGGTCTGGTCCCGTCTTGTCGATCTGACTGGGTCGATCCAAAGCGGAGTTTGAAGGAGGTACCGGCTGCTGCATATGCATGCACTGAATTTGCCATAGTTACAATCTCCTAATCCAGTCGATTTTAACAAGTTGAAAATCCAATCAGACATCAATGATGTTTCAGCAATAAATCCAAAGAAAAAAACAGATTAAAACAAAACTGTAGCAAAGTGTGAAGGAGCTACTGTCCACTCAATCACTGTGGCATGTTTCACATTTTTTTACAATTAATTCAGCAACCTGCAGCTACTTTTAACATTAAGCATCACACAGGGACTCCCCCTCTCTTCTAACTCACCACCCTAATGTTTAATTTACTTTGCTGATGACTGGCTCCAGTGTTCTTAAGGCCCTCTTTGAAGGGATTACAAAGGCAGTTAAGTGAGAGAAAAACAGCACGGGCAGTTTTTATGTCTCTGTCAACCATCCAGGATTGAGGGATTTGTCGCTGTGGGTAACCACTCTGAAAACATGGAGGAAGAGATTCAATGCCTGCGGGCTTAACCGTCCATTCAGTGAGGGACAAAGGTGATTTATTTAGTCTAAAAAACAAACAAAAATAGCAATAAACTGAAGGAATAAATGCCTGTATTATTAGTGTATTGTGTGTGTGTGTGTGTGTGTGTGTGTGTGTGTGTGTGTGTGTGTGTGTGTATTGTTTCCAGAGGTTCACATTAAAAAGAATATATTATAGTGTACATGTATTTTACTTGCTACTGCTAGTACTCCTAACATCATTCCTCCTAAACATACTCCTCATGGCACTGTAATCCCCCCCCTCCAGAGTGCACATATTTCCTGCTTTCCAGATGAGCAAATGTTGAAGGTTTTCAGGAGAATGGCCCGTATCTACTCTGTCCTGAGCCAGTCACTGGAGCTTGTTACATACAGGCTAATAGCATAGCTGTTTTATCCATTCAGACCATTTAATTCCCTCTGTGTCTTGCTCTGGGCTATTGGCCCAGTTAACAAGCCTGTCTTCACACAAACACATATTTTACATAAGCTCACTATATCCTCTGTAAGGGACACCTCTTGAAATAATATCCCAACATCGGATCTCCTGCTCTCTAATAGCCAGACCTCATAAAGTCCGCAGTCTGAGGCTCTACTGACAGATGGTATTTCCATTAGGGTGCTGCATCTGTGAGCATTTCACAATCTGCTGCTCAGTTAAAGCTCAGTGTGGCAGTAGGTGTGCTCATCACTCAAAGCTTTGTTGATGACTGACTGATTGAGATGTTTAGGAACACAAAGTTTCTTATGTTTCCTGTGTTCACTCAAACTTTCCATCTCTCATTTCCTACTTATCTGGCCCGGTGATTCCCCCCTCGTTTTCCACCAGGGCAGGTGGAAGTCTTTAATCTTCTGCTTGTTTGGGCTGCCCCCTCAACCACAGCAGAGCCCAGTAATTGTACCAGCTCAGTAATTGAGCTATCTGTTGGTCCGTCTCAGACTATTAAAGTAATGTGATCCCACCACAGGACAGCGTAGCAGCCGGCTCCACTCCCCCTGATTACGGCTGCTGGAGGTCGGCCAGACCAGGAGGCAGCGGCGGGCGGGAAGAGTTTGATTTAGATTGGGGAGAGGATGTCTTATCATGTCCCTGTGGTTATCGCTACGGTAACCAGTCCCCTAAAACCACTGGTTCTCCACAGACAAAGGCATGCCTTCTTACAACCCAGTGAAAAGGGGCACACTTCTACTTCTAAAAGCTATATGACAGTCAGAAGTTCTGCACAACAAGCTGACAGACACACTTCTGACACAGTACTGAGTTGTTGTGGCTAATGTGTTAGCAAGCAGTTGCCCAATGACACATCCAGCAGACACTGTGCAGTCACACTCTGCCAACTCGTTCAGTTGTTGATCCACCTCTTCACCAGCAGGTTGCTAACTTGGTCTGCTATTTGGTGCTGCTCATACTTTTCAAGAATCACTTTGCTCATGCTGCTCTACATAGTGTATATATCATGAATTAATAAACACAAGGAGCTCCGTTCTGTCACTCTCCCATGAGGTTTGTCACGGTGCAGGCTGTGTAGAATAAAGAATAAACAGTAGAAACGTGCCTGCCTGCGTTAAAGAAGGAAATGGGCCCCAAAGATCAGCTCACAAAGTCAATGTGTCATAGAGAAGAGGTGGGATAACATTCAGTGTTTGTGTCCCATATCAGTGACCCTCAGTGGCCCCTGCATGCCAGGTCTGACACTCGCTGACTCACACAGCTGCCTCACCACCATAACTGATCCCACTGGAGGAACAATGTGTGGAAAATCCCAAAAGAATATTCAGTGTTATTCTATAAGGCTTCTGCAATCATATGCTGTGAAAGCAAAACAGAATGTGGAATAGCAGTGTCTCTCTGTCGAAAGCGTGAGTTAGTGTTATTTTCAGACAACTGAACAGCTCTGATGTAGTGGCTTTATCATGAACTGGAGGGCAATGTTTATTGCACAATTGTCAAAGGTGATGCAATGTTTTCAGTTTCCATTTCAAAGAGCCCCAAAAAATTAATAATGAATATTTATACTTGCATGGTTGGCGATGATTACTTGGTGAAAATAATTTCCCTCTAGCTTTGTGGGTTATTGTTGACTAGAGATGTAACGATACACTCAACTCACGATTCAATACGGTTCATGATTTTTTGTTCACGATACAATTTTCTCACGATTTATTTATTTATTTTTATCAAAATGAGGTACAGACAAATTATGACCAAATAAAAGGATCTTTTATCTGTAGGAAAAAAATCTTAGAGGTACATTCTTTACAGAAACTCTGTAAAACAGTTTGTGTCCTCTTATAAAAACATCTTAAACAACAAAATACATGAAAAATATCTCCTTTCTTTAGAAACGACGAAAAATGGCCTTAAATCTTTTCCAATAAAATAAAGATAACGTAACCTACTTCTAAAAAAAAAGAACGTATCCACTTCTCTCGCATCCGCGATTCATTTTTTCTGTCAACCGGTGCGAATGGTCACGCATTTGTACCGATTTTTAATCGTGTCACAATGCATCGTTACATCCCTATTGTTGACTATGAGAGATAAAACACAACAAGCTATATAGTTTAATCTAGTGGTTCTCTACCTGGCGTTCGGGGCCCCTAGGGGAATATTTTCATTTCACTATTATTCAATTGACTAAAAGTTAGTCCAGTGAGAGAATTAATATGGATGACTATAGGTTTCGCACTGTTCGCTGTTAATCTGTCGGTGTACATCAGGATCCCTGAGACTACTTACAGTATTATCAATACGGGTCCACGACCAGATGTGTATAAATTCGGGGGTCCTTGGAAAAAGTTGAGAACTGGTTTAATCACATGGCTTGTTGTGCATTATCTCAACCACTTGTTCTTGTAACATTACAACTGCAACAATTAGTTGATTCATCAATTTATCGATAGACAAGTCTACAACAATTTTGATAATCGCTTTAAACATTTTTGTACACTAAATAGTTACCTTATTAACTGAGAAAATATATGTAGATTAAATAAAGTAAAATTATAATTTAAATAGCATTGTTGTTACCGCTGACATTTTCAAATCAGTAACTATACTAGTATGTGTTTACACTGAGATCAGTTGTCAGTACATTAAGAATTATTTATTATTTGCTGCACTAAACTAATTATAGATTTAAAAAGAGCAAACCTGTCTAAACAAACAGATGGGTATATTCCCTATTAAATATCATGTCACACAAAACAGCAATATATTTGGGCTTGTTGGATAATTGTGTCAGGCCAAATCTTCCATATTCACTGAATAACAGATGTTATGTTTATGATATAAATAATAAATAATGGATCTGAAACTACGTTACAGATTTAACTAAGTTCAAACGGTGACCTGTATTTCTTTTGGCCAGTTACGACTGATTGCTGATTGATTAGTTACATCTCTGTTTTGACCCTTTGTCTAAGGCAGAACCTGGCACCTTCTTTCTCCCGCAAGGTCTTTTTTCCTCAGATTGCCTGCAGACTGAGAGCTGGGTATCAGCCAGGCCCGATAATTGCTGCAACTCTAGAGAGTTACAAAAATAGAGGAAGTGTACACTGGCTTTATTCTGGCCTCATGTCATTCTCTATTGTTGGCTCACTGTGGACCTGAGCTTTGGTACCTACTGTAACAGTCTGACATAAAGTCTGTAAGCTCCTTACATGCTCCACTGATGTCTGAGCCAAAAGAAATTAGTACAATCAATAGTAGTGTGTCTAAGGCTTGATGCTTTGGGAGTTAGGAGTGTGGACTGTGCTTTTGTGGAGTGTACGGCTTTCCTTTTTGGCCTCACCTGCTCCAAGTGTGTTCATGTTCACACTGAGGCATCACCCCTCTGGAATGAGACTATTTGAACGTTTGAGGTTTTTCACTCAGGGAAACGCCGAACACGCTCAAAGCTTTTTCTTTCTTCCACTCATGTAAAACATTTCTGCTTTTAAATCGCTCCATCTGTTGAACGTTTCACCGAATCATTTTTCATGGCTGTCAAAGTGACTTTTTATCAAGGAATGTATGACAGCATTGTAGGACTGTATTCTTTTCTCGATGCTAATTACGTGGGTACGGTCTATGGATGATTTATATGCTGTGGTTCCTGAGAAAGGATTGGGTAGATTCTGTGTGTAGCCAGCAGCTAGACTGTGTGTGAATGAGAGCCTTTCATAGTGGCCCTCATCCAAAAACAAACAAATATGAAGCAACACTGCCACTGCCAATACTCACTGATTGTTGGTTATTGTTTTTTTTTTTGGTTAGTAGATATTGATCTTGTTTGTATTAGTTTACTATATGTGTATGTGGGATTTCAGTATACAGCTGTTCAATCCAAGCAGTCCCGTGTGGATGAGAGCGTCTACGGCTGTGTCACCATAGATGCCTGTGGCGAAAGAATCGATATGCAGTATAGCGTTGGATCTCACACATTAGCACCACTGCAACTCTTATCAGGTTGTGTTGTGTTTAAATTGTTTACCCCAAAGTAATTATGTTTTGTCATTGACATTGTGATACAGTCTAGAGCAAGGATGGGAATATTTGTCCTGTTTTGCTACTGAAATAAATACAACTGTCATGCAACCACAAGCCCAAATTATTTTTTTATGTTCTGATATTTAAGTTCTTGGTCAGGTGACAATCACAGTGCGCAGGATTACTGTGGGAATGGCTTTGCTAGACGTGTTACAGAAAAGGAGAAGATTACATTAGGCCTCTCTTTAACTTGTTTATAGTTTTAACCATCAGTCACTATTCACTGACAGTGGAAACTGACGGAACACAGGCAACCCAAGCTGATCAATCAGTTTTCAGGGTCTCCATGTCTGTAGTCACCAGACATGTTGTTTTCTTTTGTAAATGATGGTTTTAAAGATACACATTACCATCTCTATGGATAGACTCAGAGACAGGTATTATGGCTAACTGTAAGTTGCGTGCCTGGCAGAGGAGCTGAAATGTGGCCCTGCACGGTAGACAAGGTGATAAATTAGTTGAACTTCCTGTTAGGGATGAAACTAACCCTTATTTTCACAAGCATTTTCATCTGCTGGCTATTTTATAGATTAATAGATTACTTGTTTAGTTTATTAAAACTAAAATGAATGAATGTCAATGTGAAAATGTCAATCAACATTCATTTCTGTCTAATCAATGAATCCATTTATTGTTTCTGCTCTACTTCCTGAGGTAGGTAAAGTATTGAAGAACGAACATAGACATTCATGCAGACAGAGAAATCATCAACACTTGGTCACAGTGCAAAGCAGAATCCATGAGAACCATATGTGTGTCTCATAAACAAAACCACTTTCAAAAAGATCATATATGAGTTACATATGATCTTCCTGTCAGATAGTTTTTTCCCAGATTAACTCTGCATTGTGTTTCAACTACAAACATGTACAGTTCTGGATGATCATCAGTGAGGAAGAAGTTGTTAACTCACTGTTATGTAAAACAGACTTTTATTCATTGTTAGACAGCCATCGTCGTCTCCTGCTGAACGGCCTCAAAGCGTTCAACTCTCACGTAAATCAAAATAGTTGTAGTAGCTGTTGAAGTAGAGTAACAGAATTGCTGAGGCCTTTTTACTATTTGTCTGCATGTCTCTCCAGAGGCTTTTGTATTCTTTGTATAACAATGTTGGATCATCATTAAGGCCTCCATTTGTTACACAGATTATCACTTCAGATCAGAAGAGATTTATGGGAAGGATCATGTCATGATAACAAAAAAGATGGCTGCTTTACAATGACTGGCAGCATTTAAAAAAGATCGTACACAGCTGTAGTCTGTGTTTGTGGTTTTCAGTCCCCTTTTCCTGATGTACTGTGTCAATTTGTGCTCATCTCTCTGTGTTCATTTCTTTTGCTGGTGCTCTTTCTTTTTTTTTTTCTTTGCTAGCCAAGATATGGTGATATTATTACCTTTGCCAAGGAGGTTGTGTTTTAAGTGCTGTTTGTGGGTTTGTTTGTTTGTCAGCAGGATCATGGAGAAACTACTAGCCTGATTTTCATTCCTAGTGAAAGGGTATGGCATGAGCCAAGGAAGAACCCATGACATTTTTTTATTATTATTATTATTATTACAGGCTTTTACACAGCCCTACATAAAGTGATATTTTCTGACACTCAAAGGGACCAAGCCCTTAAGTATGCATAACTTTAAGCCTTAATATAATTTAAATGGGTGAGTTACATACAAATTCACCCCGTTTTATGTACCAGGCTGCAAACAACATGTTTATTTCTCCTGTAAATAAGGGCATTTTAATATGCATGCTCATGAAGATTGATTCACTTCTATAGCCAGCCTCAAGTGGCTGTTAAAGGAACTGCAGCTTTTGTTACTTCAGTGTTGGCTGCATTTGCAAAGAAAAATGGAAGTTGCTGCTTGGTACCAAGAGCTGAAAGGGAACATAAATGATTCCAAAATGAATATTGTTGCTCTGTAACAGCTGGATGTTTGAATAAGCAACTGTTTGCAAACAAGTTTGCTACATCAACTAAAAGCTATGATATGTTATACATACGTTTATATATGTTTTCTTTTCTTTTTTGCTGCTGCCCAAAGAAATCAGTTACTGCAGGATTGCCTTAAAACTTTCTTCACACATTCACATTAAGAATATAAAAAGGCTGTATGCTAGTTCACTGGGTGTACTCTTTTAGGTCACTGTACTGTTAAAGTTACAGTGAACATACCTTCAGACTACACATGAAGACCAAAAAAAAAGTTTGTCTAACTCTGGGTAATTAGGACAAATTGCAAAATTGCCCAAAGACTGCACTAACCCTGAAAGTCCTTTCTGTTCACACATTTCTTCTGATGCAGGACTCAAACATCTGTTTTACTTTTGCCGGAAACAGAACAGGCATGACTGGCAGCCCCTCTTCCTCCCTCCTCTACCCCCTCCCCATCATAATGGCTTGATCCTTTGATTATAGTGTAGGGAGAAAAGCACATGAGTATATGTTCCTAAGTTTTCCTTGAGGGCACAGCTTTGGCACATGAAATGTTCTTTCATGAATACTCCCGCACAAGTGGGGCTTAATAAAGACCATCAGAGCATTAGCAGCAGTAAGTGTGTGAGAACATTTTCCAGTTCCTGGGGCTATGAATTACTGCTCATTAAAATATTGTAGCATCAGCAATCCCACACACATCTCCACATGACAGCGGAGTTTGTGGATTGTGCGACTGATGTTAATCTTGTTATTATGGTTCTTTGCGATTTGTAAATTCTTATAAGCTTGTGTAATTGTGAGTCCAAACAACGGCTGATAAATGAGAGATTTTCTTATTAGGTACACAGAATGGACATCTGATCTATCTAAACATACATTTCTAAAGATTGATCAATTGATTCTGGCGGAATAGCAATGTAAATATCCATAATATGGCCGTGGCCTGGGTATAAAGTACATTTATTTATAAAATATTCTGACAGTGAAATGGATGTTTTACCCTTGAGTTCATTGTTTCCACATTAATACTGATTGTTTCTCAGAATTGTCTTGTGTAATTACTTCCCTGGTGACGAAACAATAGTTGATTAAATGCACTTGCTGCTGGACTACTAGCTGAGTAATAACATGCAATCATAAGCAGGTGTACAGTGCAGCCTTCATAATGTGACACTCACTTTGACTCCACTTTAACATAAAGTATGTTCTCGTCCCATGTAGCCTTTCTACAACTATAATAATTCATTGTTAGACAGGGCAAAGAAAAAATCATGAAATGCACTCATTATGGACTTCATTTTAAAACATATTCATGTGATCATGTATATCATTGTAATTAATCATTTCAGTGCCTCTGGAGCAGGGTGAATTTGGGACTGGAGTGTGAATATAGAGATCAAGATACCAGTTTGAAGGAGTACTCCAGTGATTTAGTGTTGCACTTCTAGAAAGTCGGGGGACTGACAATAGACAGATAAAAAAAAAAAACGGTCAAAAATGTTACAGCATTTTAGTCTCTAGTATGAGTAAATCTAAAAACATCCTACATTTCCCGTAATTCAACCTAAGATGCTATATCTTTTGTTAGATCTTGCTTGACTGCTAAATGGCCACACCTCTCTGACCTAAAGTAACTTCTTTTAAGCTTCAACTTAAATCCACAAAAACAAAGAAAGAGCCCTGATGATGTCATGTTTCAAACTTGGGAAATCTCCCTCGAGAAGACATTGTTCAACAGTTTCCGTTTTATATGTAAAATCAGCGAAGGAGGTGTTTGAACACTAGCATCTGCAGCCATGGTTTGCATATTCTGTCCTCAAAATCGAGTCACCCCACCATTAGGCAAAATACACTGACCTCATGCTGTATGTCTCTGGAAAACAGCATTAGCAGCAAATCATGAGATTAAAGTATGAAATTGAACTGAGCAGATGTTCTGTTCATCTGGGTTCCTTGTGGCCTGAGATGAATGAAACATCTCTGTCCTTTACTTGCTAATGGGACTCTGAACCCCTTTTTAAAACTTAAAAACTGACATCTTGTTTACCTCCTTGGTTAACTATTTGACCTTGCATCCCTCGCGGCTGTTAACTAAAGGTTAAAAGTGCAAAGCAAATCATGCCTTCTCTCTAAGTGGTTCTCGTCCATATATCTTTGAGGTTTCCTGGAAGGATGGTATGTTGGAATTTTTAGTGCGACACCAGATATGTTCCCTTGGTGCCATTCCTCGGGGCAGCAGAGTGTGACCACACGGCTCTCTGCAGACCAGTGATTTGTCTGGCAGTGCTATCAGGATGAGTGTAAAGAGCAAATGGCACTCTAATGGCTGACAGACATGGATTCATTTATTAAAGTGCTTGAGCGAAGGAGGGTTTAATCTCCTTGAGCAATCCCATATCTTTGGGAAAAGTCCCAAGGCACTCCGAGACATGTTCATAGTGGTAAAATCCTAGGTTCCCAAATCCCAGGTTCATGTTCAAGGGCTGCTCTTGTAGATCATTCTTTTATGAATCGTATTTAGTTAAATAGATTTTTTTCTTCTCAAATGCACCTTTTCTGTCAGACTAATTAGTCTCAGCACTGCTTCGTACATAATGAAATTGACCTTTTAGTTGGGAATGATCTCAGTCCGTTCCCAGGTAAGCGGGTGATCAGGATACAACAATACCAGTCTTTGAGCGGTGACTCACGTTCTCCAAATTTGATGAAGAGCTGTATTCATAATCCTCAAGAGGAGTTGTTAAAGCACAGGATTCATCAGCAAAGCCCACCTGTGGGCGGGACATGACGAATGGCACTTTACCTGCTCACATGGAGTAAAAATTAAAGACTCCGTTATAACTTACATCTTACACCCAGTGGGTAAGAGGTACAACAATGTTTGGCACTGTAGGACACCCACCCACCCTCTGGATGGATGGAATTTGTAGCAGCCCTCTGCAGCTTTGAAAGGCAATGGCCCAGTAAGTGGTTTTCCGCTTTTTAGTAATGCCATCAGTGGTCTGTTCACAGCATGTTAAGTTTTTTCCTAAGTGCTAGCAGAGGAATGTTTAGTTTGGTTGATGCAGATGGTCGTAGACTGGTTCCCCTAATCTTGAAACATTACAGAACATACACTGGATGGAATGGAGCCAAAAGTTTGTGGACACCAAAACATTAAACGCTTTATTGATTGTTGAACATGTCATACCAAATCCATGGGGATTGATCTGCTTCTATAACAGCCTCCACTCTTCTGATTTCTGGCTTCCCACAAAGACTTTGGGTAATGGGGTCTGGCTCACAGTTGGTGCTCCAGTTCCTTCCAAAGGTGTTGGATGGGGTTGAGGTCAAAGCTCTGTGCAACAAGACCTTTTTTTATGGACCTGGCTTTGGCTATGGATGTATTGTCATGCTAAAACAGGAAAGGGCTTTAAACAAACTGCTGCCACAAAGTTGGAAGCACACCATTTCTAAAATGATAGCATGCTGTGGTATTCCCCTTCATTATGGCCTATCCCAGGGCTTTATGAAACAAGCATTATAAGCAATATGAGGCTGCTACAAACATTAATTAGATAGATGAAAGATGAAGTTCTCCCTCTCTGTTTGTATTGTTAGTTCCTTTGAATCACTTTGCTGTCTCAATGCATTTTTACATGAGAAATAAAGCAAAGTAAACGCTTAAAATGCTCTCACGCACATGCAGCAGTTGATCCATTCCACTGACAATGACACAGAGGAGGATTTAGCTTCCAGGTTGTTGCGATGCAAACATGTTGACACTTAATTAAACTTAATACAGTGCTAGGCACCATTGCATCACACACAGTAAAGGTACAATTTTATTAATATAAGTCACGCTTGGAAAAATACATTTTATAGCATTTTGTGTGGGTGAAACTGGGACTGGGTTTTCATACAAGCACCCAAGTGTCTTCACTCTGATATTATAGCACATCATTACCTGAGCTTGTTTGGTTTGCTGTTAAACGTATGCATGGTGTACAAAGCTCCTTAACGGCTTTAGCTGTATTTTCTCCTTAACTGTGTCACTACAGATGAGGTGAGCATTCTGCAGGAGCTTTCTCTTCAGCTGTTGAACAGCAGTAACACCTCCATGACTGTGGATGACAGTAGGTGTCCGGTCCTACAGGTGGGGCAGTACTCCACCTTGGCTCTCCCTCTCCAACAGCTCCTCACTGACGGGTACGGTTTCATCTACAACTCCATATGTTAACTCTTTATTAATAGTTCCTACTGCATGTAAAGGTAAAATCTATTGGTTCGCCTTTGTTTTGTCCTCCATGTCAACTGTTGCTTACTGGGCCTAGTGGTGGTACAATTATCAGTAACAATTATAAATGGTGTGTGTCTATGTTTGTGTTCAGGTTTGCAGATGAGTTCAGTTTGCTGGTGCAGCTGCGGAGTCCTCAGAGAGACGAACGCAGTGTCTTCACCATGCTCAGCCCCGACAGCCACGTTATGCTGCAGCTGCGGATCAGTGCTTACGCCGTCATCTTCATAGGAACACAGCAACGACACTATGAGTGAGCACACCTCTTGATTTTATTTTATTATTTATTGTTTTACTTGTCCTTTCCTGCACCAAATCAGTACAAATTGAGAGTATGTTATTTATGTATTGAGTGCTGTGAAATAGATTTAAGATGATAATTAATTGGCTAAAATTGCTTAAAATCTACCAGTGAGACAGTACATACTTTTTATTCATTATCCAAAAAATCCAGATGTCAAAGTGATTACAGCATCCATCTCAGGTAATTGAGAACCACTCTTGCCCATTCCTGCTTCTTGGCTAAAGTGCATGAAAATGTGTCTGTATGACTGAGGAAAGTCTGTGGAAGTGTATTTGTTTGCAGCACATACGTACTTCTCTGACTGTAAATTGTGTTTGACTGTCTCTTTGGTGAGATGATTTATTAGGCGTCTCTTGGCAGATTTTTGCCTCTTCAGGAACCACAGAGCTTGAAGCAATTCATCACTGCACGACAGCAGACAGAACTGGGCCAAAAGATAGACAGACATAGATACTGTACTTGTATTCCACTGTTGGCACATGGCTGATTTTATTTTTTACCTTGTTTTTGTCTTAAGGCAGCATGTCTATCAAGCATGTTCTTTGGTGGCTTCCACCTACAAGGATGCTAGTGGGTCGACATTAAAGCTCCATTATTTTTTATGTGATATATTAAAGGGGAATTCCACCACTTTTACAAATCAAAGTTGATTTGCAGGTGCAATAAAAGTTCTATAAAGACTTTTATGGCTCCATTGGGAGCTGCGTGACGTCTGATGTATTCAAATTAAATATCTGATCAGCCACAACCAACATTGCCTTAAGTGATGTCACTTGAGTCAGTGTCAGATGGGGCTGAAGACTACAAGTTAAGCTGGAGATGTGGGGTTAGAAAGAAGTGAGTTTACCAGACCTCCGTCCCACTCCTCATCTCTGCTTGAGGCTGGCAGCTCGAGGCAACATTAGCCTCTGCTAATCTTCACTTGAACTGTCTGTGATCAAGTTGAATTATGGGTAATGTATATGCCTAGAGACTATATCTCTGGTTCTGCTGCACTGTTTTTTGATTCGATTGATTTGATTTCTTTTTTAAACTGTGGTGTAACAATATAGGAGCACAAAGCTTAATCGGCTGAGCACTATGACAATGAAATGACTTACTGCCAGATTTTTCAGCTCTAGAAAGATCTTTAGCCTCTTTATCATTGTTTCAGAGACACACTGTGCACTACCTGACCAGCCACAAACAGCAGATAGACAAAGTGAAAGACCAGCTGATAAAGAAAGTGGCACATTTAGCAGTTAAAGAGCCTCATATTTTTCTCAGGAGCTGGTGGAAGTAACTGTTAATACTGCTTATATGTTAGGCATAGCATGTTTATAAGGTGATATGTCAGAGGTTAGTGTTTGTTGTGGAAATATTCTGACCCCCAAATGAGTTTCTGCCTTTTTTTTAATCAGTATTATATTCCACTTCTGGCATGTTTTATGTAGCCATGCTAAAGAATGATGGATCAGCAGTGTTTGCACATTCCAACACAATATCAGATGCTACACACCAGCTGTCAGGGGTGTGGCGTTTTGCTAAAGGACACTTCATCAGATCAGATCAGATCAGAAAATTATTTCGTTTAAATAGTTGACCTACAGCTTGAACCTTACTACTCAGTAAAGGAAGGTTTTTAGTAAAGAGAAATACAAAAGGTTTTAACTTTAATTTATGTCCAAGATTAATTCATACAGACATTCATCTCAAGATGCACAAAAACCAAAGACGTGATTACATAATGGACCATGTGTCTCTGTCAGGTTCCCAGTCAGCGGTCTGTCTGATGGAAAGTGGCACCATGTGGCCATCAGTGTGTCTGCCAAGCGGCTGGCGCTGTATGTGGACTGCTCTCTGCTGGAGAGTGTGGACTGGGTTTACCATGGCATGGGGATCAGCGCTGACGGCCTATTCATGGTGGGAGGCATCATTGAGGGCTTCGAGACTCCATTTGAAGTAAGTGGCTCTGCAACTTTGTTTTTTTCTTTTTCTCATTTTATTTTCCCACTGATCATAAAGAGAGACATTAAGACACACCAAAGCAACCACACCCTTGATATAATCATAAGCCCAAAACCCTATCACCTGTTCTGCCCATTTCTTTCATTTACAAGACGGCCAGAAGATAAATTCATAAAGTTCAGTTCAGATTCTCAACTGACTTAACAATGAACTTCAGGGTGTCTGAATGGCTAGTTGGATTTTAAAAGCTCTACTTTTTGAAAATGCTAATGTTGTTCTGTATTATGTTTGTGTGTAATAACACAAATTATATGACCAGATGATTATGCAACAGCCAGATGATATTTAAACCAACTGTTGCCAGGTAATAAGCCACATGTGTATAGTCCAGTTCAGTAGAATTTGGTCCGAAAAGACATGCGCGCCTGCTCATCCTTGCAGCACACACACGCACACACATAGGAAAGAACACACAAGTAGATATTCCAGCCCCGTGGCCCTATCCCACCCCATTCCCTTTTCATCACAGACCCAAAGACATGAAGCCCGTAATGCTTAGAAACCATGTGTTTGTTTTTATAAACTATGCGTAAAAATTCCCTGTAACCTGCTCTAACCACAACCTCAATTACCGCCCAATCACCAGTGTTACGTAAAATTACAGAGGAAACACTGATGAGTGTTTGGACAGAGGATGAGTTCAGTATCCTCAACACCCCTCCCGACATGAAGACATCTCTCGTCACATTACTTAATCGTTAACCAAATCTGGATGCCTTTGGACTGCGGCAGGAAACCCACAAGGAGAACATGTAAACTCAAAGTACAAATCATGTAAACTTTTGCTGACAATTTTCAAATGCAGTAAGTTTAGTTTTAGATTGTTCCATGTCATTTTCTTTGTCCATTCCAGTCACCTACTGGATTTCATTATTTCCTGTATGATATTACCATCTGTTGGTAGACTCTTGAAAACTTACCTGAGTTGTGTAATCTGTCGCAGAGAACATCAAATCTGCATTCATTCTTGTCAGAGTTACATTATTGTTGTGTGGTAATGCAGTTTAAGTGCAGATTAATTTGAAAAGGTCATCATTACATTATCTTGTATGGTCCTTTTTTTTTTCAACTGAACCTCTTCCATTAAAGGCTGATTTTGAAGGCCCATAATGCACCTCGCTTTGCGTTGTGCACATGCTGTCCCAGTTACTGCGAACACTGATGTAGCCCGAGGATCAGAGCAGGCAGTGTGACTGTATCACAGTGGGGGGGAGGAGGAGTGTTATAGAAGCAGCATCTGGATTTGTTCTTAGCACCAGATAAAATGGATTCTCCATTGCCTTGTTTCCCCTGGTGACAGCTTTTTACTGAGCTCCAAGGATGGAGCACTTCCACAATCTGAGGTGGTGACAGTCTTGTCTCTGGATAATCTTTTGTGTTAGGCAACGCCAAACCTTACATTACTGTACACTGCTTTTATCTATAACTCTGACTGTCATCTACTCCACTATAGCATGACACATACTGCTTTATTTTAATGGCTTAATTTTAGGACCAAAATGTGATATAGCCGGGCCTTGTCTTTCAAGTGTGGCTTAACTTATTCAGGGTAATATGTTCATCCTGGATGGACTTATCTTGAATAAAAAAATAAAGGCAAAATCAATAGTAGGAACCATGATAAGCATTCATATGATTGGTCGAGTGCCAGGTAGGTATGTTGGGAACCCTCCCAGCATGCATTGATGCGATACATTCATGGATGTAAATCTCTGTTCTACATTTTGCTCCACAATGTTTCCACTATTTCTGCACTGTTTAACATTAGAGATTACCAGTGAATGTGGATAGATTAGTGGGTTTCTCAATTGAGGTAAAAGAGACCTTTAAGTGACAATCATAACCCAGCTATGAAAATGAAACTTCCATACCGGGTTTAATTACGCATTCTACCGTTAATTGTTTAATATGTTTCAGTGTACAAATCAGAAATCCCCATTTCATTGTCAAATTAAATGCCATATGTTCTGGCTTCATTCGTCAGAACGGTCATTTTTTTTAGTTGAGTTTATGTCTTATTGCTCACAGTAGGGCTGACCGCTAAATCGTATTTTCATCATCATCGCGAAATGAACGTCTGCAGTGAACACATTGCAAAAGACTGCCTGAAACAAACCAGCCCCTCCCTTCTCTACCAGTGTTACCTCTAGGCAGAGAGTCACATATAGGAGGACAGAAGACATGATGAATTACTGATACTGATACTCTATACTTAACACTCAGTATTATAATGTCAGGAACATGATTTATTGATCTGTTACTGACATCTAAGATTTGTTTACAGTGAGACGTTATTGAGTTTATATATTGACTTTGCTGTTGTAGACATTACTGTGCAAGAATGATATAAACTTACACAAAAGTTACAACTGACTTATATCCCATGCCTGGGATTGAATTGTTAACTGATCTTTTGTAATCTGATGTAGCGCCAACTGCTCATCACCGATCAGCCATAACATTATGAGCACCTGGGCACCCTGGAGCAGTTTGAGCTACAGTAGCTCGTCTGTTACAACGGACCAACGACTACATCAATGAGCCTTGGCCACCAATGACCCTGTCTTCGGTTCACAACTTTTCCTTCCTTGGACCCCTTTTGATAGGTACTGACCACTGCAGACAGGAACACCCCACAAGAGCTGTGGGTTTGGAGATGCTCTGACCCAGTCTTCTAGCCATCACAATGTGGCCCATGTCGCTCAGATCCTCACGCTGCCCATTTTTCCTTCTAACCCATCAACTTTGAGGACAAAATGTTCACTTGCTGTCTGATATATCCCACCCACTGACAGGAGCCATGATATCGAAATAATCTGTATTATTCACTTCACCAGTCAGTGGTCATAATAAAATGGCTGATCAGTGTAGTTTTCTGTTCTGTATATCAAGAGACGGTTACATTTAAAAAAGTTTTGTGTAGATTTCCTCTCTCATTGTATTTAACATTTCTGTCTCTGCAGGGTCATCTCCGGCAGCTGACCTTCCTCATGGGCACCCCAGACGCAGCCCAGCAACACTGCAGTCACCACCCGCCCCGCTGTGGTGAGACCGCCCCCAAGCCTCCTCGCTCCCCACGCACCAACAATGCCCTGGAGGTGAGGAAAGATGAAGAAGAAAAGAAATCTGGTCATATAATGTGTGTTATTACACACACTGGCAATCATGGAGTCATGTCATTTCTTATTGTTCCTTTGTAAACCGCAAGGCTCTGACATGTCACTGAGGTGTTTAAGGTGAAGCCACATGTCTTTTGAAGCCCACAGCCCAGACACTCTGACTCCTGCAGTTAATACAGCAGAACCTGTTATATACTATGAAGCATGATAAAAGATCATCAGAGGATTTAAAACAAAAACTGCACTGACTCCTGTGGTTTTAATCCGGTCTGATGAATTTAATAACCGTGTGAGTGTTTGTTTGTGGTTTTTGAATTTAGAAATTGTCCCTTGTGTTTCCACACAGAATATACTCCTGTCCTCGAATGACCTGGAGGACCTGCTGGGGAATCCCGAGGACAAGTCATTTTTGGGCTTTGGTAGAACTGTAAGTAGGATATAAACGGCAGTGTTCTTTAAAGTTGTGTTGAAAATCCCAGTTCATTTAGGTGTTACAAGCAAGCAAAGTCCAACACAAAAAAACATGCAGTTGCCTGGTTTCACAGCTGCGTCCTGGACTTGTAGTTAGGAGAGTGTGGGGTTAGATCCAGCTGTGGACAGGCAGGCAGCTACAGACGTATATACCAACCATCGGTCTGGTTTTTACTGGCTATTTTTTTTTTCATCAATCTCTGTCTCTAACCACCAGTTCATCTTCTGTCATTAATTAGTACTGCGGTGCAGAGCCTCAGGCGTCAGAGGCACCAACCAGCCGTCCCACCTCTTGTTCTCAACTGACTGGTCCACTTTTAGTGTGTGTGTGTGTGTGTGTGTGTGTGTGTGTGTGTGTGTGTGTGTGTGAGAGTGAGAGAGAGCGTGTTCTGTGAGACGCCTGTGTGCCTGACCTGTCTGAGCTCTGGTCCATCAGTCTGTGTCTGCTCCCTGGTCTTTGTTGTGGCTTGAAAAGGGTTCATTTGGTTGCTGAAGCTTAAAATCTGTTTTGATTAATTATAGCTTGGGCTTCATTTTCTCATTGAAAATAAGGGGAATTTATTGGTGTCGTTACTTTGAACATTAAAAGAATGTGGAAAAAATCTGACAAAAACAATTAAAAAATAAATAATTTATTTTAACTTTTGCAACACAACCACTGCTTTTTTGGTTTACTTGTTTACAGGGTGTATGATCAGTAAATTATCTGTATTTTCTCCACATTTTTTTTCTCCAAGTTCTATAACCAGAACCATTTTTTGATGTAAATTTACACAATGCCTGTACTTTTTACTCCACTAGTACTATTTGATAACTTGAGTTACTAGTTACTTTGCAGTCTGAGATAACTACTACCTACCATTGGAGAGTTGGCAACTGATCACACTTTGTGCTGTGACATAAATAAAACTGCTCTTCACTGCAGAACAGACCGACCATATAGACCCTGTTCACAGCAGCCATTTTGACATGAAATGGTAGAGTAAACACAGGCGTTATTGTACTATTTAAGGTTCCGTTCCATTCAGGTCAAACAGAGTCAGCGTGCTGCTATTGTGCATGTTGGCTCACTGGAAAGACTGTGCTACACTAAATGGAATGGAGCCTGAATTAGTGTCGTTGCTAACGCTCGTGTTTATCCTACTATTTAATGTCAAAATGGCTGCTGTGAAAAAGGACCCTTGCTTACTAAATAAAAGCTTTTTGAGGTTCCCGTTTTTGGTTGCCATCAAGCCTCCTGTGACTTTTCCTGGGTTTCTACTGTGCTAGCTATTAATTAATCTGTATGTGTGAGCGTATGAGTCATACTTTTATTAGTCAAACAGTGTCTGCCCAGCTTCCCACCTTTCTGCCTGTCCTATCAAATCCACCCGTCTTTCTTTCTATAATTGCAAGCCCATTGGTTTCCACTCCACACTTTAAACTTGTGTTGATGGTGATGAATATTTTAAACTTATCAGTACATCTGAATCCACAATGAGCTAGCGTATACATTCAGAAATCTGTTTTGTTATGACTGCACACACTGTAGTCTAATCCTCCCGACTAAACAAAATACTGGTTCCTGAAATACATACAGGTGTTTATACTGGCACTTGCAGAATAAACCATGTTTCTGGAATCGGCACATGTTTGAAATGGAAATAAAGCAAAGACCGTGCGCTTGGAAACAAACGAAAAGCAAAGCTGGTTTGAATTTACATTTTCATGTCAATGCCAAATGCAGGAAAAAATCAGCGAGGATCTGGTTCTCTTTACCGTATACAGTAGTGTACAGCCAGGAGGAGCCAGGAGTAAAACACAGCAGACCATACCGTGCCATGCCAGCCCCATCAGGCACTGTGTTTCTCCCATCAGGATGGCATTGGCATGCCTTTGTGATGATGCAGACGACGAAAACCTCTCCTGCTGTTTTGTGTTGTAGAGAATGTTTGCAGGATCAGCTGCAGCAGATATATCTTAATAATAACTGAAATCTCTTCAGCAGGCTGCATCTCCTTCTCATTATCTGTCTCCCTCCGTTCATCTGTTTCAGTTTTTCTGGTATTTATTATGTCTGAATGTGTCTCTGTGTCTTAACTGTCTCTTTATATGTCCATTGTCTCTGTCTGTTCAACTGTTGGTTTCACGTTCTTTCTTCCTCTGCACTCCCTGTCCAAAAATCAATTCAGTGGCTTGTGCGCTACTGTATGTAGTAAGATTGATTGAAATTAAAACAAATTTTGATTGTTATAACTTTGCAATGAATTTGGACGGGATCAGCATATTGATATAAAAACCAAAGTGAAGGTTGCCCGGTTAGCTCTCTTGATAGAGCTGGCAACCATAGAATGAGTCCTGCAGCAGCCCAGGGTTCAAATCCGACCTGTGGCTACGTGTCATCCCCTCTCTCTACCCCCCTTTTCCTGTGTAAAAACACGAAGAGGTTATTTGCTGGACTATGTCTTAATGGTCTGTCACATAACCCCAGTTATCCCACCATTCCTCCACCGTGGAATGGAAAGTCTTATCTTAACTCCTTGTTGTTCTTTGGTTTTTGCATTGATCAGACAAAAGATTTGTGGTAATTGGGGAGCTTTGGAGTTGCTGTTAAGCATATTTAGTTATCTTTGGACAGAGGCTGTCGTACTGTAGTTGTATTAATCTGCTCATCTAACTTTCTGCAAGAAAGCAACTAAGCATTACATTGCTCAAGATGTCGATCCATTTCCTTAAAAAATGTCAAACATTCACTGTTTGCAGCTTCTCAACTGTGAATGTCTGCTGCCTTATCATAGTAAATTGAGCTTTGTCACACTAATTCACAAATGCAAATTAATCTGCCAGAGTAGATGACATCATGAGCTAAGCAGATTGGTCTGGTCTGGTTCCCAGGCTAGTTTTATACTGCTTGTCAGACAAAACAAGACATTTACCTTGTCACTTGTGAAACTTTGTGATGGGCATGTTCTGAAATTTTATAGACCAAATGACGAACTCAATAAAATAGTCAGCAGTTTTATGGTCAAAATAATTGTTAATTGCAGCTCATCACATAGGAAATAGTCAAAGGGTGAATTAGGGACTGATGTTGGACACAGTTTCCATGCAGCCTGTTTCTCATTAAATCCACACAGACGAGACCTGTGGAGGTACAGCCGTCCTGTCTCTGGCTCTCCTCAGAATCTGCACATTGAAAAAAACAAAAAAACAACACTACTACATTAACAAGATCTATTTCTCTTTCGCTAAGGTCTGCTGCTGTCGTCTTTGAAGCATAACATTTCTGACTGTGGGGCTACGTTTTTGGGGTTTCCTGACTTTGATGCATGTCCTGTCTGGGGGCCACTGGCTCCCTTGACAGGTGCTCTCTTTAGAGACATGGCACTCGCCCAGTTCATCTACAGCTCCACCAACATGCACTAAGATGTTAAACACTCCTGCAGGTCATGGACCTTAACTAAACATGTGATTACGAAGCCAGAGCTATGAACTTCAGTGTATGTTGATGGCTTTGAACCCTCATAATCGAAATGCCCTATATTCATCAGAATTACTTGTAAATCTTAGCACTTATTTGTATCTTTTAAGCTATTTATCAAACCAAAATGCCAAACATTTATTGCCCTCAGCTTCCCAAATGTAAATACTTGCTTCTTTTCTTTTATTTATTTGATTGTGAATGGAATTACTTACTTTTGGTTGAACAAGACAAGTAACAGGAGGACATCAGTCTACACTCTGAGAACATCTGAGGCCTTTTTTATTATTTTCAGGCATTTTATAAAGGTAATTGGAAAAATAATCAACTGATTATTACAGCCCTGGTGTGCTCTATAGTAATCAGCACATCCGCTCTAGATCTGAAAGTTTTTAGTCTCCTAAATGGTGTCTGTAGGTGTGTACAGTATGTGGATTTCCTTGCGTATACAGTACATGCATGTGTGTCAGAAAGAGAGGGCGAGATGGAGCATGACAAAGTTTGTGTTTGATTGTTTTTTCTGCGTTGAACGTCACCAGCAGAGTGAATCCAATTTGTCTGAGGGCTTTTACTTTTATAAATAGTTAAAACACCGTACACTTGATCCCTAAAGCTGCATCTGTCACAGAGAGAAAGAGACACACACACCTGTGGTCACAATATTCCTTGTTCCATATCCTATCACAACCAACAGTTTCCACTCGGTTCTCTAGAGAGGCCTCTTTCATAAAACTTGTCAAACAATGGGTTTTTACTGGCAAGCCGAGACAAAACAAAAATGTGGGAAAAAAATGATCCATCATTCTGACACTTTTCCATAACTCTGTCAATCCACCAGGGTCCATGTTACGTATTACATGTAAAGCTTGGCAATAGGTGCTTATTAAATGACTTTACCCTTGGTGGAATTTTCATGTCCTAGCAAAGCTTAAGCGTTAGTAAGGGTTGAATTTTGTTTAACTTTTTTTTTTTTTTTTTTAAAGCTGCTATAGTCATTAACAAATTACCCATTAGATCTAAAGTCTTGTGTCATTTCCTTATACCAAACATATGAAACTCCTGATGTACACCTCAAACCTGCATTCATCGTTGGCTTATTTATGGCTAGGTCCAGTACAGCTGAGGAGTGGAAAACCAAAACAACAGGCTGAAAGACGCTAAAACACTGTGAAGCTGAGGGGAGCTGCAGAGATTAATTCTCTCACTTTCTGGCCATGCTGCGTACTTGGCCAGAGGCAGCAGCTAACTGAATCTGAGGTCAGGGGCCAGGGGCCAGGTCAGAGTCATCCAGCTGGTTTGTAGAGAGAGTCAGACGGAAAGGTTAGCCAGCTTTTACCTCTTGTCCAAAAAGCTAGGGGGACATGAGCTGCTCCTATAAGTACCATTATGGATGTCATCCCTGAACTCTGGATATTGTATCATCTGTCTGTCAGGAGAGCTGAACCAGTGCAAATTGTGCACCAGTGTGTGGACAAAGAGCTGATATCATGCCTTAACTGTGAAAGCCAGAATCAGTGGGTCTGTAAGTTACATTCTTGTCACGTTCACATCGTTGGCCAAAAGTAACATCTTCTCATCCCAGAAAACGTCACATTCCTTTATTGATCTCAATACTGCTCACTTAATTCTGCTCTTGCTCTCCTCTGAATGTTGCGAGGTTGCGCAACACAGACAGATCTGCCAGGTTTCCTAGCAACAAAGAGAGCAGGTAGATGTGCTGACAGACCTCCTCAACTTACAGACTCAAGATATCCTACGCAGTCAGCCAAGAAGCTCCAATAAGGCCCAGCAGACGAGTGACCCATGTCGGGTCTTCAGTTTTTATTTGTGATTTCCTACGGCATGCTGCCAGCGTGCAAAATGTAAATCCTGCTGGGTTTGGCTCCAGGATGATGGCTCTGGTGACAGGATAGTTACAGTTCTCTCAGGGCCTTCCTACAGTTACTGTGTATGCTCAGCTCTGTGATTAGTGTGTGTCATGCTTTATGATCATATCAGAGACAGAGAAAAGTAAATCATTTAAGCTGTGTTGATGATATTGTGATATAATGTAATGTTCCCATAATTACAGTGCTGAAAGAGAGCGAGATACCGTCTGGGACAGTTCACTCCCAGCTTCATGTTTTTTTGTTCTGTTTTTTTTTAACATCATGTTCATTGGTGTGTGCATCAGAGATAATAAGAAATGAAAGCTTTCAAATCTAAGTTGCTTTAGAGGAGCTTTCAAAGTTTGTTGGAAGTTAGAGTTCTGGAGTTAGAATTAGCATCTTCTACCCCTTCAACTCTCCCACACAGTTTGAAAACGTCTGCTTTAGGGAAAAAGTTAAAAGACAATGAAATAAATTGTGACAGGAGAATATGAATTACATGAATAATACATAGTTTAGAGGAATATAATATATATTTAGAGAAAATAAGATTAGAGCCACATGAGACCTCACATTGAAGTCGTCATAATATTTTTTTTCAGCTCTGTAAGGACTTAACTGAGCTATTTTTAAAGGGTCAACACAATAAATTAATTGTCTCATGAAACAGTTTGAGGTCTGTTCACGCTTGGAGCTCAAACTGTTGGCATTGCCGGAGGATGACACACTGCAACACAAACACGTCAGAGCAGCAGCAGAAGGGAGACAGTGGGATACAGAGCTCTTGTTTCCCAAGACAGTATAACAAAGAAAAGACTCATTAAAACAAGCCCCACAATCCATCTGGTGGGATGCATTCTGGAGTTAAACATGTTTTTCTGGGGTTTCCTCTGAGCTGCATGATGGATCAAAGACTAAACGGCACATTGAGCAAAATATTTGTTAAATTAAAACACAAGGACGAGGAAATATGCTTTATGTTCGCCATAAAAAAAGTGAAAGAGTATCTGAATTCTGTCTTTGTTTTTAAATCAACAGGACATTTCTGCACACTGTCAAGCTTTTCTTTTTCACGCGCTGCACCATAGATTGAGCAGTAACTTTTCATCTGCTTGGCAAGGTGAAGATGACTGATTCCAATATAAAATAAAGTAAATACAGACAAGCCAGGAGGCCTTCAAATCGTGGAGTGCAAGAGGAAGTAGATTGTTGAAAGAGGGGATGCTCTTTGAAAGAGAAGGAGGAGGAGATCGAGGATTTGGAAAGAAGAAGATCGAAAAATATAAATAAAGGGAAGGGTTCTTGGTTGTTTCTTTCCTTTTTGTCCGAGACATGGAACGATTTTCTCAACACGAGAAGCCCCAACATGCTCCAACTAATAATTTACCCTTTCCAAAACTGTAATTTGGTACAGGGTATCTCTGCTGTGAAGATAAATCAACTGTGGTTAAATGCTAGGTGATGGGACGTTGTCATAAGAGTGCTACATCAGCAACTTGCAATCACTCTCCTTTCTGATTCTTCCCAGCGCTAACCCTCTCCACTGCAGGTCCCGCTCCTAACATGCAACAAGGATTACATTTTCAGTGCAGACAGCAGGCATCTCTGGAAGCCATTATGTAGCGGGGAGGACTGAAGATGTGCCGGGAAGTTGTTTAGAATTAAAAAGTGATCATTGATTTCCTCCCGCACATCTGCCCTGCAGTTTTAAAGCACCCACAGAGGTTCTGTTCACCCCGAATCAACCTCCCTCTGCTCTCGTTTATTTATATTGCTGTTTACGCTAGACCACCTCTCCTTTTGTTCCTCATAGACATGAAGTAATGCTTCCGGTGACAGGGAGTTGCCCCGCTGTTCTCGGCTTTCATGCAGAGGAGGTCTCCTCTCTGTGTCGACCCAGCCGTTTAAATCAAGCCAACCTCAGACGGTCCTCTGTGAATATTTCCCTTCAGATGCTCTCTCAACTGTGGTTGTTTCACTGAATCTGGGCACTGCGGCTTCCCCCTCCAGAGATTCTTTTTCTTTTTTTCTTTTAGGTCTAATTGTGTGCATGCAGGCTCGCTCCGACCAGAATGCATCCACGTGTGAAAGCAGTAGGGATTCCCTCACATCATCCCTGTTTTCCTTCGTTCTGCTCCCCTCAGCTGGAATGAGCAGTTATTCATTCTAGCAGATTTTTAGTTGCCCATGATGTTGCGGTTAGTGTGTTGTGCCAATAGCTCGCCACGATCAGATGTTCACTCTCACCCTCAATCTAGTTTGGTTAGCTGAGTGCTGGCAAGCACTTTTGATGTTAAGGATTTAATGTGCTATAACATCCGATGCGTTCTCTGACTTTTTGTGGTTGAAAGTGATTGAATGTATTTCTTATTTAAAATACTTTGGGTTGTAATTGTCCCACATACACTAGATTACAGTTGTCTTTTCCCCTGTACATTTTCTCTTGTCTTACTCTTTCTCAGCATTCGGGCCAATGGGCTGGTCTACAGTCTCCTACACATGCCAGATTAGATGCATTGTTTGCACAAGGTGTATGGTTGGTACTAGTGGAAGGGTGTGTACCCAGTAGGTGTGTGGGTGTGTCTGCTGGGAACTGGATCAGCCTCCTGTGCAGAGGTCTGCCTGTGGGTAGTTGAAGTGCAGACAGACCTGCAGTGTCTCCTGCAGTCATGCTCTACCATGTTGGATGGTACTTGCTGCTTGGATGCCTGTTGCTGGATTTAGATGGACTGCACGTGCAAGGTCAAGGGAGACGGAAAGGAAAGGTACTGCCTGGTGTAACCTTGTACAGATGTTGCATATGTAAATGTTCCCTTTCATTTTGGTCTAGACTGATGTAAAGTAGGGTGTGTAATGCTCTGCAAACCATTGTGTCAAACACAATGTGGCAATGCTTTTACTGATTTTACTGGAATTAGGACATTTTCCTTCCCTGAGGATGAATGTTTGTGTGATTAACACACTTGCAATTTGTGGCTCTTGGAGATTTGACTCAGATGTTTAAAGATCAAGGTTGTACCTGTTTTAGTTTTTAGTTTTGAATCAACCTGAACCAGTGTTCACCCTGTAGGGTGATGTCAGAATGATTAGTGTTAATCCTTTATGTTAAACATCACATTACATTCAAGTATTGTTTTGCTTTGCATTTGCAGTTATGTGTTCTGTTTCTCTCTTCTCTTGATAACAGTGTGTCTCCAGACTAGATGACTTTATTTTTTTCCAACCAAATGAACAATTCCATGAAACTTTATCAGTTGAGAGCATTCTCCGAATGCATCTTCACATGCTGAATGTAGTTAAGGGAAGCCCATTTGTGATCCGATAATGGCTAGCTCACTAGTAGCTAGCAGCATAACGGCCTCTCGTTCTTACAGAGAGATCTGATACACCACATCTGCAATTGGCTTTCCTAAGTAAATATTTTTGTGTAACTGCTAAATAATAGACACTGTCTCTAGTGTATGCATAATATATCACAGTCATGACTTTCAGGGACAGTCAGTGGCACAATAGGCTTTTTAAATAGATTGTGAGTTCAAAAGATTTAGCTCAGTTTATCTGTAAATCAACGGGCGCAGACCAAAATGCTTTTGGATGGACCTACAACCAATCAGAGTTATGAAATGTGTGATGTAGCATAGTTGGTAAATTAAACTTACCAAATCCTGTCAGAAGTACGGCAAACATATCTTTCTATCTTGACGTGCTGTTGTTTGTTTTTCTTTTCGAGAAAATATACCATCTGTTTAATACAGAGGTGATAGTGGATTCAACAGAAACAGTTCTTGGTTGTTGGTTGGTTGAAAAGGTTTCAACGGCCAATAAAGTCGCGCTCCTCTGTACAGTCAACGTATCAAGCCAATCCAGTATTAGATAAATGGTTGTGATTGGCCCGACCAAATCCAGGATGGGTGGTAATCTGTCTGAATGGAAGGATGACCATATATATCTGCCAGAGCCAATAAAACATGAGCTTGCAGATTTGTCCGGTTCCCAGGCTAGGAGAAAGACACCAGTTTATTTTTCTTAGGCTATCTACTGTGAACATGAGAAGAAGCTTGCTTTGGCAAAAGAGGCACTTGCCCATATGTTGTTCTATTAGACAGGGAGCTAGAGGTTGCCAAGCAAATTTTATTGTTTAACAATGTCAAGGTCTTTCTTTTGTCCCTCCAACATACTTCATGATCTTATATCCCTGGACCACCACTGGTGATTTGGTAGACACTTTGATCCCAAGCAACTGTGGCATTTCTAACATGGGTGGTCCTGCTGGGAATAAAGTTCCCAACCATAACGGTGTTAATACTGCGCTCAACCTGCTGAGCTACTGAACAGCACTGAGTCACAATAGAAAGTCACACGCTCACTCGCGTGCACATTACAAGTCATGTAGATGTGTAGATGAACACACACATGTTTTGACACATTAGGTCTGTGCCTTCTCCACGTCCCCTCAGACAGTGTTGCTGGGATTCAAAGGCAGAAACACACACACACACACACACAGAGCTCATCAGGCTGTTTGTATCTTCACTGTTGGCTACTGTTGCTGGTTTCCTTGTGTTTTTTTAAGGTTGGCAAGGTTTGCAACATTTTGCAACAGTTTACTAATCATAGAAGATGATTTGCTTTTCTTTTACAGTTTTTCATTATCCTCTGCCTGGTCCTTATTCATGAAACATCAGACCACTCATCATACATTTTTCTAGGCCAAATTGCCTTCTACTGCTTGCAAGACTGAGCCAGTCTGAGGACGTCTGCATACCTGTGTCTTGGTTAGATTTACGGACCTTGGCATTTGATTAGCCCTTTGTAGAACCAAGTGTTCATTGTCTGCGTGTGTGCATGTGTGTGTTGATTAAAGCGCACTAGCCTGTGGCACTTTGTGTCAGGCTGTGAGGCTTCCATAGACTTCTCATTGCTCATAACAGAGGATCTGTCAGCTACACATTTAGACAGACTCCTGAGGAGACTTGTGCTGTTGGAAGGACACAATGGTTTGTTATAACCATTGAGTCCAGGTGTGCCCTGCCAACATCTGCCCTAATTGCCCTAATTTACTGTGTTTTCCCACAAATGTTTGGGAGTTGCAGAAAAGTTGAGCTTATAACTACTTCTTTTAATGGAACTGATGTGATTGTGCTGTATATTATTAGATGAAGATGATAAATAGCAACCTATTTGCAAGCATTTCAAATGCTTTACCACACAAATGGCTAACTGAGGAGATAATAAAACAAGGCCATGTGACAGTGTGATGGATTAGAGAGTTTCAAGTCCCTGCAAGTTGGACCAATGGCTGTTGTGAAGGTTAAGCTCATTGAAAAAAAAACTTGTCTTCTAAATTTCTATTACTTCAGTACATTAGCCAATCCATTCAGTTCAGTGTGATATTTGTATGAATTTATGATTTGTTGACAAGTCAACAAATTTACCCAATGTATCGTCAGATCACGGCAACTAAATGATTATTAATCAATCATTAATAGTGATTGAGTCTGCAAAAGTTTCCAAAAGGGATGTCTTCAAATTGCTTTTTCTGTCCAACAAACATTCTCAAAAGATGTTAAATAGTTACATTTGAAATGCAAATGTTTATAAAGACTGAAACACTTAAATTACCAGACTGCTCACATTTAATTATGTCTATCAACTAATAAATGAATTGACTAATCATTTCAACACAAATGGCTACTGTTTGAACATCTCCTTCTTTTACAACCACATGTCAAATGACTAGCAATGTTTAGACCAAAATAGCACTGTTGAAGAACTACACTACATGGCCACCCTAGAATTATACCTACATGTGATTGTCAAACATGGGCATTAGTAAGGTCCAATCCTGATGTATTGGGTTATGTTCTAGTTCATCCCAAAGGTGGATGGGGTTGAGGTCAGGGCTGTATTCAGATCATGTCAATTCTCCCACAGCAAACTGGGAAAACCATTTCTTTATGGTCTTTGTGAACAGCGCCATTGTCATATTGAATCATGAAAGGGTCAAACACAAACGTTTGCTACAATGATGGAAGCACCTTTTGTTGTCTCAAATATCATTTTATAATGTAGCATTAAGATTTCCCCTCATTGGAACCAAGGAACCCAAACCATGAAAATCGGCTAAGGATAAAAATTATGCAGAAGTATGTGGACAGGGTGTCTGCATTATTTTGGCCATATGGTGTACTTAATATACATTAGGTAGAGGGCAGTTTTCCATTATACATACCATTTTATAAATTGGGTTTCAGGGGCCTGAGGGTTTGAAAACGGATAAAGCACATACACATGACCATAAAAGCTTTGAACTGAAGTAAGAAAAAAATGAGTTACTGTGACAGGAGCATTATGGGAGCCTGCAGAATTGCTCTGTCTGTTTATCAGCCTGCAGCCATGCATACTGACACAGACTAAACCACTCGATACCCTGACTGTCATTGTTCACCTATAGATTAGATTGGGTGGGCCAAAACTCGCACGGTGCCTCCGCTCACTGTGTTGTTAGGATACAAAGGCATGAACAAACACATTAGATAGGCACAGTGTTCTTGCTTGCTTCAGCCTGCTACTACAGAGCCGACAGAAAGACAGCGAGATGTGGCATGTGATACAAATAGTTACTGAGATTATTAGAGGTTTGTTTGACAAGATAACTACTCAGATGCATGCTATGCAGGGTCTACCCTGTATCTTTGAAGTTGTTTAATTTTAAAGTGGATGTAACCGATGGTGGCAACATCTATGCTAACCTCTATGGTAGCTGCCATTGTTGTTTAACGGACAGTGTCTCCTTGCTGCGTCACAGGACACCACAGCACACCCCTGTAGCTGCCAGTACTTACTCAAAGGAAGCTGATTGCTCCAGTACCACTGCACCAGCCACAAACAGAGAAAGAAGCCTGGCAAGATGTCACGGCATGTAATCTTGTAGTTTTCTATCTTCGTCCTGCTGCCTTGTCAGGTTACATCCTCCAACGTCCTTCAAATTGATTTGAATTTGTGTTCGGGGATTACAGCATAGTAATGGAGTCTACGCACACGACTGTAGCTAGCTAGCTGGAGGTTCGACAATGAACCCCAAACTCCTCCAACCATTGGCGTGTGTGAATGGTTGAACGAAAGGCAAATTGTAAAGCACTTTGTCCACTAAGGTAGAGAAATGCTTTATAAGTGCTGTCCATTTTCCATTTTCCTTCACTTCAGAAAGCTCTCTCCAGACCCACAGAAGACATTATATAGCTAGCTTCATAAGCTCGCCAGTGCTGTAAGTTGACTTTTCCATTTTTAACCCCTGAGAAGTACATTGGGGTTAAATACACATACTGCAACACACACAATGAACAAGAAGTTTTCCCTAACATATAATATCATACTGGGATATTTCATTTCTTGGTCTTTGTTTTGTCAAGAGTGTTTGACAGCTATTGGCTCCTGACTGACTGGCCAACACGTCATAGTACTCCAACTACTATGTCCTGGGCTGGCATTCATAGAGATATGTCACAGACTGGTGGGGAGATAAGCTGAGGGGACGGTGTTGACCAGAGGAGATCTAGTGTCAGCTTATCAACCAGGGCTGACTGCCTGACTGTGGTCTGGGATAGGAGAGAGAGAAAGGGCCTTTGTTTTCAGCTGGGGCACCGTGTTTGGTCTCTTGCCTATCTCAGCCCTTCACTGGACCTTTTTATACCCAGTCAACCTTCCCCCAAGGTCTGGGTTTCACTGAAGATACAGTATTAGGACGGACTGTTCTAATATTTCAGATGTTATGCATGAAAGCCAGGTTCAGCTGATAATTTATGAGTAACATTTGGGCATATCATTCTTTCTGATAATGCAATCACAGCATGCTCATTTGTATTTGGCCTTTACAAATGCCTGTAACCAAATGGGAAACCTGAGACCCCCATCTATAATAATTGTACTAATTCAAAAAATGTGTATGGTACCACTTTATTCTTCATTTGATACCTAAAATTTGTTTAGCTCTCAAACATTGGTGGTAAAGTAAACAGCATGAACCGTTGCCTGCTGTCTTCTGTCCAAAGCACAGATTGTTTTTGGTGTGATGGTCTAAAGAGTAGTTCTTGGCACATATTAGAATACAATACCCTAAATACTAATTCAAAATCACCTCAGTGCCACACAGATACAAATACAGTTGTTGCTGGGCAAATGCATACCTTTACTCTACCCATTAAAAATCTGTTTTTGTTTTTTTTTTGTGGGTCACCTTGGCTCACTGGGTAGAGTCCTTACCGTTTTCTTCATTTCATCCCCTCTCCCCCTTTCCTTTCACTCTTTACTGTCACTATCCAATTAAAGTAAAATGCCAAAAAAAACGCTAAGCTATCAGATAACATCATTGTACCAGGATCAGGACACACACTTCAGTTTCTCTCTTTCCACCTTTTGTGTACAATCTAATAAAACAAGATTAAGAGCCCACAGCCACCCTAACAGCTCTGTGAGGCTGATAGCATTTATCTCGAAGCACCACTGTTCCTATGGCTTTGAGCTGAACGCTAACCTGCTCACAATGACAAAATAACATGCTGATGTTTAGCAGGTATAATGTTTAGCATGTTAACCATCTTAGGTCTGCATGTAAAGATTAATAATTGGCAATAAACAATGGTTCAGCTTAGGCTGATGGGAATGTCATATTTTTTGCCAAATATTTGCTCATAAACCAAAGTCCTGGATAAATCTGAAATTTTTTCAGTGATAGCACTAGATCTAGACTAGACACATTTCATGTCCATCCAACAGTTGTCCAGACAATTCTTTTAAAACCACACAAGTAAACAGTTGTTAAAAGTAACACATTGTCATTGTTAGCCTTGACCTAAAGGTACCTTAGCAGTAACTCCTGCATGCTAATTGTTATGTTATGACTATGACCGTGCAGACGCTGCACAGTGTGCATCCGACCATACTTCATCTGTATAAGCTGTATTCTAAAAGGTACAACTAAGAAAAAACTCTCTGAGCGTGCATACTCCTGCTTCCCTCTCCTCCTCCTGCTCCCCATATGCCTCTAAGCTCCACTTTAGTGTTCTCCATTTCAGCCCATTAGGGTCATCAAACAAAATTTACAGCCCTTTGGTCCCATCCCCTGAAAGGCCTCTCTTACTGCGCCACTGTTCCCTGAGGCCCAACATTCTGACGTGTGTGTGTGTGTGTGTGTGTGTGAGAGAGGTGAGTATGTAATACAATATGACAAGCAAAGGAAAATGTCACGGTGTTTTGCATGTTGATTTTTGAGTGCTTTTCCTGTCACCTCTGAATACCACATAACTTTAAACTGCTGTGTTTGTTTTGAAAGATTTTTTTAAGTGGCTGAGACTTCATGAGTCAGTAATAATAGGTTTACATTTTGACCACTGATGTTCTTAACCAAACTGATTTACAGTGAGAATAATTATAGGATAGTTTTATCATAAGTCAGTTTTATTCCTATGACAGAAACTGAGGGAAGTTCCTTTCACCCGAGGGGAGACGAGATGTAGAAGAGTCAAAGACAGGTGTTGCATCGGAGGAGCCTGGGACCTAAGAAGTAACAGAATTACAATTGTAGATGTGATACCTGACCTCCCATAGTAAAGGTCAAAGATCCAGTAGAGGCTCCAGCAGTGTGGACAGTTTATATGCTAACAGTAAACACATTTATAGTGGTTTGGCCCCAACAGGCAACTCCGAACCACGGAAATGTTAATTAGAGACAGCAAGTGTTTTGGAAAGAAATCAGTTGTAATCTGCAGATTTTTATTGAAGACGGGTCAAGAGTAAATGTCTTGAGAAGATGAGAAACTGATCGTCTTGAAGGCAGACGAAATCGTACCAGATGTCAGCGAAGAGTTGATGACAGTTTTCAAGAGGGGAAGAAGGTCGACATTTGTTTTTGTTTGGTTTTTTTGAAAGTTTTAGGAGACAAGTTTTCTTGTGACATTATAACATCCAGTTTTATTGTTGGCATAATGACTTTTCATTCTTTGGCAGTAAAAGGCATAAGGTCTTCCTTATTCTGAGTAGTGATTTGGTGTGCTGTGGATTACAGATTCTTTCTGATTTGTGCTTCACTAATCTGCAGGTTTGTATTCTCAATCTAGTACTATTCATTTACCATTGGTTTTTCTGAGTGTAGTGATAGCAAATTACAGAGTGGAATAAGTTGACATTTTTGTGAGTAATCTTTATTTCCCCCCAGACTGACTTTACTACGCAATAAGACATCTGTACCCCGTCTAGCTATTGACGTCAAAACATGACATAAACCAGAAAACCACTTAAATAAAACAGTGAAAGATCTGTTCTCAAATGAGCGCTAATTCTTGTTTTGTTTCTCAACAGAATATGTTTCTACGACGAGGGAGTTCTCGAGGGGACGGGACGGTACCTTCAGGATCCAATCGGTCCAAAGGTTCGGTAGGTCGTGGGGATGTCTTCGTGGTGGACGAGGACACAGACTTGTTGGATCCAATCTTCCAAAATGGCGGACAAGTCAACCCTCAGTGGAAACCCTCCAGAAATGGATTTAAGGGAAACCAGAAGGGAAAACCTGAACTCTCGTCAAAACTATTGGAGGAGAACATTACCACAGACAAAAAGGCAGACTCCGGTGGGAGGACTTCATCGCTTTTCCCTGGAAAACCATCCGATGACATCATTGATCTGGACACGGGGAGTGCTACCAAGAAGCCCTTGGTGGGATTTCCTGTACTTCCGAAGATCCCTTCAGATCCCAGAACATCCACAGACTCAAACAAATTAAGGGAGGAGACAGATGAAAGGTCTAAGTCTGTTTCACCTACACCTCATGTCATTATCTATGGTCCATCTGCAAAGGCAGTAGTTGAGGATGAGAGACCCATCACCACCGATCACAGAGCTGAGCACAATGGAAAACAACTAGACAAGGAGCGCCCTGGCATTGTGACCATTGTTTCCAGAGACAAAGACCTGGTCCTGGGCTCAGATGGCAAAAAGTACAGGCTCCAGAGAGGGCCACCAGGCCGAATGGGTCCCCCAGGGCAGGAAGTGAGTGGTCTTATGGTCTTATTGTTGCTTTAATATCTTTCTTTTAATGCTATTCAAGTGTAATAAACAAATGTTTTTTCAAACGACAGCAAAAAAATAGCCAGAACTCCTCTTGAGGTTGCTCTGCCTGATGTGAACTATTCAATGAAAAAATATTGGTTTTAGTAGTTTGTTATTTTGTAGTTTATATTATTATGGTTTTCTGGATATTGATTACCAGGCTCAAGGCTGGTTTCCCACTGATTTAACAGTACATTTAATGTTTCATATTAGAGTAGTGTTGTCAGATAAGATAAAAAAGTTAGGACAAGCCCGTGAATGAAGAAAGTGTGATATCTGTTTATGCTTTACAGCTTACAAGAGCTGTTCTCAATCAGCTGCCATCTGAATCTGATCAGGGAAGGTTACACTGCTCAAACATACGTTGATCCAAGTGTCTTTGATGCTGCGATCTGAGCACTAAGGGAAATGCACGGGTAAGGAGTTTGTCATAGCGTTACTCAATGTAACAATCAGCTCCGGCTGCCAAGTCATCAGATTGTTGCCAAGGAGTAAAGTCCTTTCGTACTATCCAGTCGGAAGGTTTACCTGGTGCAAAAGGTGGTTCAGCATAGGGACTGCAGGGCAGACAGATCCAGAACCAGACTGCACATCTGGTCACGTCTGGGCCGGTCTCTGGAGTCACGCTGCCATAAAATCCACAGGATCACTCAGCACCATTACTGTGATTGAAGACGGCTGTGGGGAACATGAAGGAAGCGGCCTGTTGGCTTAATACTGTCTTTCTCTAGCATATTCGTTAGCCTGTAGCATTAGCCTCTACAAGCATTGTGTCAAACTTAATGTTTTATAAAATATGTGTTTACGGAAGTACAAAATATGGTACTATGGCTTGGCTGATGGATGGCAGGTGCATTAAAATGGTATAACGAGGCGCCTCAAGCAATCACTTGTTTTGAATCAGAGTGAAAGGTGTGTTACATTTCGGCTAACAATAGCATCCTTACGTCTGCTTTAGGAAACGGATCTAACCATGAGTTAAACTGACAGCAAACAAACAATGGAAAATGAATTATGACTTCAACACAGGTTTTCCTGTATTCCGCTGATGGCTGTTGCAGAAGTGCAATAGTATGCCCCAAGGTGTCCTGATGTAGAACATAATGGACTCAACAGATGAAATGCTGTGGTTTTCTTTTAAAGTACACAGTGCATGCAGGATCTACACAGTTCCAACCAACCTAAACATACAATTACTGTATATCCCAATACCCTTTAAGCCATAAAATGTTACAGTATTTTATTTGCATTCAAGGTGTTGGGAGCAAGACCTTAAATTGAGTCTTTTGCTTTTCAGCAGGCAGTCAAATAACAAAGTGGGAGGTTTTACAAGGACCTGGTACTTTGCTTGTCTCTTAGGTCACAGGTTTTTGCTAATAAGGAGTAGTTGTGTCTTAAATTGTAAATATTGTAGATTAATTGTCAAAAAAAGTAATTGATAAATACTATTTTGTATCTTGGATGGTGCTTTTTCCTCGTAGTGTTTTTGTCTTATGAGCGGTTATATTGAGGGTTGTTACTGTTTTCACAGGGCTGTCCTGGTGAGCCTGGCCTGCCTGGGTTTAAAGGTGATAAGGTAAGAGTACCTTGTTTACGACATAATAGCCTATGATGTTGAGTTAGTCCACTTGACTCTTCAGGATTTTAGTGCACCACTGTTCTGTGCAGCTCTTAGATAGCATCCGAGGCTATAGCTCTTTTTCATCTTCAGCATTTTTAAAGCTTCTGCTGTTAACTTCTGTCCCTTCCTCCATTAAGTCCATGTGGATGCCATTTATGCCAGAGCCCCAATCCTGCATCAAATCACTTCTGTGATGTAATTTTGAAAACAAGGCTGTGCTGTGATACTACGTATTCCATATAAATTGATTTGTCTTGCATAAATGTACTACTTCCTTTTCATTTCTCACAGGGTAAGATGGGGCCTGAAGGAAGTACAGGAAAAAGGGGGGTGCCAGGACCTCCTGGACCAGCAGGTCTACCAACCCTCTACCTGTGGAAGAACACAGCAGAGGAGTGGGCTGCCTTTCAGGTAAGATTGTAACCACAATGTACTCTTTCTTTTATTTAGTACAGTATTTACAGTACAATGATCAGTTTCCTTCTCCTTAAACACATTTTCTCACTGTGTAGTCAGTCTCCTTTCATAATTTGAGCCCAAAAATGAAGTCAAGCAAAAACTTTTTATGGTTTGAATGAACCCCAGCTAGTGTTACCATTTAGGTAAAATGTTTCTAGACAGGCAGTCTGGTCCACCCCCTTGTAAACTGTCTCCTGAACTCAACCCCACTTTCCGAAGAAACGTCTAACAATAACTATGCCACCAGCAAGACATTTTGGCTAAAATGTGGTCCAAAGCTTCTGTCCTAAACCTGATGCTCTTTCACTTGTACCTCCATAATATTTTACAATTTAACAATATTAGTCTTATCTAGTTTTAGTTAATTCATTAAATAAGGGTTTTGTAGTTCTAGGGAAGGTAATGTCATTGTTAGTTGGCCACCTTTTTGCAACTAGTGCCGTCGTCAAGACCAAATTAGAATTTGTCCAATACTTTGGTTCATGACTAAAGGGCCTACCTGCAAAACTAATGACATTTCCATCAGCATCAGATATACTGTGTTACAGCAACGTCAACATGTTAGCAATGTCGTGATGAACATTTACCTTAAAGCAAGGCTGCATTTTTACTGCTTTAATTTTGTTTTATTTTGGTTTTCGGGTTCAGAAGTACAGCATCTTTTAGATGCAGACCTTTTATGTTCTCACTGACAAAGATTCAGCCAGACCTGTGGTGTATATGTAGGTTATGCCCATGTACTAAGTCCACTGCAGCCGCCCTGGTTTGAATCCAAACTGCGGCCTTTTGCTGCAGGTCATTCCCTCTCTCCCTCTCCCTCTCTCTCTCTCTCCCTCACCCCAGTTTCCTGCCTGTCCTCATTTTTACATGTTTCTTGTATATTAAACACATAAAATGAGATATTATTATTTAGCAAGCAGTTAGCGTACCCCTTGGAATTCTTATATACCAACAACAAGTGTGCACGTGAGTCCGCACATAACATCTCAGAAGTCCTCTCTTCATAGAGAGAAGTTACATTTATGAACAAAACCAGACTGTTTCTCATATTGGTGGCTAACATGCTTTAAAAAAAGACAATTTTGCAATTGTTAGACGATGTTTTCCCCTCTATTGAAGGAGGCTAACATCACCTATGCCTGTGACTTTAATGCTAAGCTAGGCTCCTGGACTGATCTCACTACTGAATGCAGAGAGATGAAACTGATACCTGTATCTATCTTTTCATCTAAATCCCATAAACTAGCACATTGCCTAGAACATCTTTCCAATTCAAGTCCCCAGAGAGACTTTTCCTTACTCTCCTCTCCTTGAGTAATTCATTGTCCTAAAAGACACTGTGAACATCAAATGTTCTCTGAGGCTCAGCCACCTTACCTAGAGCCATAAGTTCCCCAGAATATCTGTAAAACTTTGACCCTGCAGTTATGGTGCGTGCAAGCTGATGCTCTGTCCTCATCTGTTTAATCGCTCTGCAATGGCCACAGCTGTATGTTGTAGAATACACACATCAGTATGTCAGCATGATGGAGAACAGCAAGTTCGGTATTGAAAAAAGATGACGGAAATAAAAGTCTGCTAGCAGTTTGTGAGGGCCATTTGTTACTGTATTTGCTTTGAACTTTATGTGGACAACCTGCAAAGGTCAGTCACATGAGAGTCAGTGAAAAATAGATTTTTAACTACAGAGATTATGGAGACGGTGGAATTCAAATAAGGATTGGTGTCATCCGTGTACTCTATGTAATTATCTGGATCTTTAATGTATGCTGTGTGTTTCCATTCCCTCTGTAGCAAACCAATTTCTACCAGTTACTTCTTTCTGGTTGGCCTGTAAGTATGCTGTGACAATTAATATCCTGTCTTTGCTGGGATTCAGTTGATTTGTTAGTTCCTGCTAAACCTGTGGCTGGTTTCTTCTTTGTGAGCTTGCAGAGCAAAGAAGGCCCTGAAGGACCACCTGGAGAGATGGGCAGGCTCGGCTCACAGGTTAGTGATGGGATCCATTCACAATTATAAATGCAAATGATGAACCTGAATACTTAACATTTGGAGTAATCGCTCTACGTTGATTAATTCTGAATTAGTGAATGGTTCATATTTTTTCTGGTCTTCCTACTCAGGGGCCACCTGGTGAACCTGGGGAGCGAGGACAGCCAGGGATGCCAGGAGAGATGGTAAGAATCCAAACCATCAGATTCAGAAGTAATGTTATCAATGTCATTTGTCTCATAGGTTTCTGAAATGTTTCAAAACTTTAGATTTGGCTTCACACGCGCCAAAATCCATCTTTCTAAATCCAGAAAATCTAATCTTGGGTGGACGGGGATGCTGAACTGATAATAGGCAGTAAAAGTAAACAGCAACAACAACTGCAACAACTGTAGTAAATGTGATGTGTGAGACAAGGCAGGCCAAAAACATATGTTCCTTTAATTTATTGTCCATGACTTAAAATGTTTAAATTTGTTTATATTCTACCCACTAATTGAAGTTTAATAATGCTTACCCTTAATGTATTAATCAAAATAAGATCATATCAAATGGAAATGTTGTCAATATATGGGCATAATTTAATGTTAATTTCCCCTTAATAAAATCTGACATAAATGGTGTCATTGGAAACTTTGGGTAAAATTAAAAGTCCCACAAAAATAATCTTTTATTAAAACATAATTTCTGTGGGATTGACAATGGCTGTCCATACAATGTGAGTCTGTTAAAATAGACCCACCTCTGGATCCAGCAGTGTTTTACGGTTGAATGTTAAATTAAGAGTACCATAGCTGGTGGAGCAGAGTGAGTGTGGTTAAAGGGAGTGGGTGTTTGGAAACCCACTGCACATGAAACTCCCTATGACGTTACCATTCTCATACTGACAGAATAAGCAATGAAAGTATTTTTATTGCTAAATTAAGAAGTTCCATATTTTTTCTAAATTTGATTATACCGAGTTGTAGTTCATCCAGTTCTCTTAATTTATCTTGTGTTATTTCATAAGTTTCACATTCTGTCCCCTCTTGTCATTTGGTGCAGAGTCACATTAAATTTTAAAACTTTTGACTTAGTTTAAAAAAGGTAAATTAAACCGTGTTACATCCATCTTAACAACCATCTCAAAATACATAAACAAGTGCCCTGGAAGTCCACTGTGACCATATGGAAACTGTGAGCCTGTTGTCATATATTGTGTGAGGTCTCAGCTGGGAAATGAGTTGGTAGTGAGGACCAAACAGTGTGGTTTGGGAGAGTTGGAAACACTCACTCGCCCAGAAACCAGCCTTTGGTGTCTGGAGTGTTTAGACCCCATGTAGCAGATATAGATCCATGTGTATGTTTGTGTTTGAGTCACTGTGTAGTCCAGATGAATGAAAGCACATTTCTGTGTGCAGAATTAACCAGAGGCCATCTTGTCAGTAATGTCACCTCATTGTCTGTCAGCACTGATGTATGCATGTTGTATACATGTATGCATGTAAGAATTGTGCAGGGTTATGTAATGCCTGTGTGGTCCCAACCAAGTGGTGTCAAACCTGAGGCTCTGGACCCCCCACGAGGGGTCACAAGATACATTTCAGGCTTCATGATTTTACCTGCACTAGCCTCTTGAAAATGATTTAAGGGGAGAAATTACTCTCTGGCAAGCAGTTCACAACTCGTAGACATGCGTATATACGTTTTTAGGGTCACATGTCTAGATGTCTAGACAATGTTCCACTGGATTGTGAGGTCACCAATTCATTCCCCGAACCATCAAGATAAATCTTGGTGGGGGGGAGACAGACAGAAAATGAAAGAAAAGCACTTGCCCCTCCCTTTTTACTACCACTGAGGTGTTCTGGTAGAAGACGCTGAACCCCGATTGCTCCAGAATTGCAAATAAAAGATTGAATTTGTACAGGCAGCTTCCAGGTGTGATTAGTGATGTAATTACTATTAAACTACAATTTTAATCATTTTGATACCCGGATTTGCAAAAATGCCAAACCATTTAGTTCCAGTTTCTCAAATATGAACATTTGCTACCTTACCTTACCTGTTTCATATGATTGCAAGTTGAAAATATTGGGACTTTTGATTGTTGGCATGACAAAACAAGCACGGTGAGGACATCACCTTAAGTGACTAAATGATGAATCAAAAAATTACTAATGGAAATTGAGGGCTGGGTGTGTTATATACAATTTTACAGGAGAGCCAAAACAATGAAATGATCTTTTTGTGTTATGAAATTGAGGATCACTATGAAAACAATATTGCTATAGTTTAAGAAGCATTTTTCCAATAGACTATGCACAGTGCAGATACAGGATGCAGGATACACACAATTACATTGCAGTCAACACTAAAAAAAAGATAAGAACAAATATCTTCATCTTGAAGTAATGCTCAGCAACTTCCACCAAGGCTTTTAGAATTCTACAAGGAACGTATCAAATCAGCTCATACTGATTTTCCTGTTAAAAACATTAGAAAACCTCTATAAACAGTATAACTGCATGTACGTCAACCCTTTTGGAGTGTCCTTATGGGTGTGTCCCGGGTTCATTTGACGCTCACTTGCACCCTTTTGGCACTGAACAAAACCCCACTTTTACTTTTACGCCTTACAGTTTTCTTTTTATTTACAACCTATGGGTCATCATTTCAATTGTGTCTTTTTGGCACTGAGAGCTTTCATTTGATGTATAATACTCATATTCGTCCAACATGGCACCAAGCCCTTGAAATAATGCTGGTTTGCGTCTACATTTGTGAGCGTGCAGCAGGGTTTTCTTGAAAAAGAGTGCAATGCTCAAGTGAAAAAACGTAAAACCTAACTCACTCATCATGCCAGTCTCCGCATGTATAACACCATATCCATCATCCTCTGCAACTTAAAATATAACATTGTCCACTGCCAGCACAGGTGGTTTCGCCATTCACTCTGAATGTGTACATGTTTTCCACCTGTCTGCAAGCAGAGTTATTGCAGGCCAACATCTTCTAGACAGTGTGTTGTTTTACAGTTGATGCCTTGTCTGTGTGATGAATTGCGCTGCTGAGTGGTGGAGAGGGTCACTGTCTTCACAGTACAAACTTGTAATTTATAATCCAGTTTTCCCAGTGAGAAGCTCCATGCGGCTTTAGCGTAATGGGATTTCACTCTCTGTATTTCCAGTGTCTTTGATTTCAGATTTATTTTGTCCCACTTTGTCACTTTTTGGTTCATGTTGTCTTCACATGTCTCATGAAAATGTCATAACTGTTCACTAACAGGCTGATAAAGAAGCTGTCAGTATCAACAGTGGTGATGATATATGTTGTATGATAGGGTGAGCGGGGTCACAGGGGCCCTCCAGGACGAGATGGGGCCCCAGGGAGAGATGGGGAAAATGGAGAAGATGGTCAGCCTGGGTCACCTGGTGCTCCTGGATCACAGGTGGGCACAATCTGTATAATAACCCATTAAACAGCACGCACGTACTACACATACAGCATGAGTGTGTTACAGTAGGTAAACGTTATAGTATGTGTTCTTTATGGTTGTAATATTTTCATCTTGTCTCTAATTGATGTCAGGGCCTGTGGGGATACAGGGGAGAACGAGGGTCCAAAGGGGAGAAAGGTGATGAGGTGAGGAATGGAACGGCACAGCTGTGTTTGTACGGGAAGCCCGTCAGTCCTGTTTATATTTTAGATTTACTGTTGGTGAAATTACAGCCATGAAGGAATGGTTACTGTGCGCAGCTCATGACTGCTATCGTTTTGCCTTATTTTAACAATTCAGCAGTTTTACTTGGTACCAGTGCCAATACAGTACTTGGGTTTTGGTACAGATACCAAAATGACTATTAATGTGTTATTCTACAAAAACCCTTTTTTTCATTTCACAATTTTGTATATTGTCAATACACAAGCAGCCATACTCTAACTACCCAAATAAAAAAGTCTAATTGTGAAATTATTTGATGTAAATCAGGATCTGATCAATGAATAAGAGAAAACAATTGATTTTGGTATAAATGTATTTAGGTTTATTCCTGACTGAGCTGCTGAGTTAGGAGCATCATTTAAACCTGTAATAACCCATTCTTTGTTTGTTTATTTAAATTTAAGTGTGACATATCACCACCTTTTAAGTTGATATAGTTAATATAGTTGCCTATTTACACATTCAGCTTCTACACAGCCACATTAGCATTTATTTAAAGTCTTGTTTCTGACCACCTGGCGAATGTAACACTACGTCCCACAGTCCCTCTTCTTTAAGCTCTGTTTTTGGTCTCCGGAAACTCCTGAGGGAAAAATCTGACTCTTTAAAAGCTATTATATGTTCACAGCTAGTTGCTAACTTTTTATTACTTATTATAAAAATATTGATTATAGCTGTTTCAAGTCCACATTTGATACTAATGCAGGATAAAACAAGATACAAGAAAGAAATGACTTTTACACTGTAGATAACAGGGTTTTTTCTCTACCTTTCCAGGGTCTCATTGGCCTCAAGGGTCCAAGAGGGGAAATTGGCGACCCTGGTGAGAAGGTACTCATGGGTGCAATTTAATTATCAACAATCCTAATTATTTAAAATAGAATGTGAATTTGTCCCAGCAGAAAGCTTTTTTCTTACATGACTTACACACAACGCTGCACAACACTAATGAAAGAATTCTGGCCCTTAGTGGCTTGTTTTCATGAGGTATGAAGACAATACAATATAGTGTAATGATCTTGGACTGTGTTTTTTCTTTGTCTAGGGCTCAACTGGTGCACCTGGCAGACCTGGCCTTGTCGGACCACCAGTGAGTGTCTTCTACCCTCCTTGTTTAGTTCTTTTATGAGTGCAACAAACGAGGAATTTCTGCAGGGATTTTATGTTATATTCATAACCCTTTGAGAGAAAGTAGGTGGTTCATAAGCCAGTAGCATTTCTCCTTTATCTGTGACATGAAGCTGCTTATACATTGTTCTATACAAAATGTCATGTACTGTACAATCAGCTGGACAGGATGCCAGCACATTACAGGATCAATTTAAAAAAATTAGTAACAGCTGTCCTCATGTAATACATTTCTTACACATCCAACTGATGCAAAATGAGAGGAACAAAACAAACAATCAGCTTTTGTGAAAGAAAGACATGCGCTTCTGAATCCTTTTTAATCCTTAATCCAATACCTCTTTGAACTTTGAGTTCCAAGCAGCAAGGAGCTGACTCCAATTTTCTCTTTGCTCTATTCTCGGGTTTGCTTTGATTCTACTTGGCATGAAATCAGAATCTCTGCCTCATAGTATTAGCACAGGCACTCTGACCAGTAGGACGTAATCTGTCTGATTAATCCTCCCTTTGAATACGGTGTTTTCTATGCATTTTAATGATAACTTGTTATTAAGTTGACACTGAATACCGGAATCTTCTCTGCAGGGGCCTCAGGGGATCCGAGGTGGCTACGGGCCAGAGGGGCCCCGTGGGCCTGATGTGAGTGATGTCCCGTCCGACTCTAGTTGCTCGAGAAGTTGTTCATAAGCTTTTCGAAAGCAAAGTAGTCGAGTTTTTTTACTTGTTTTGTCTTCTGTTTGGTTATGATGTCTTTCACATTCTTCTCTACTGCTTTACAATATATTGTCATTTGGTGATATTTAAAGTATTAGTCCAACAACAAATGAATTCATGAAATAATCATCCCATAACAAGTGAAACAAGCAAGGAACATTCCAAACAATAAATTAGCTCCTGTATTTATACGTCGGCCCCATTCCAAACTATTGAGCTCGGCTTCTTTTTGCTTTCTACTTGTTTTAAAGCCCATGTTTAAGAAAATACAGGAGAAAACAAAGTAAATATAAAGGTTTTGTCATCATTTGGCATAGAAGACCTATAGCATTAACATTTTGGGGAAATCTGTTAGACATCCGACTATTTTCTTTAAATCTTTTATCTAAGGTGCTGGAGCTTGTTACAGTATGCTTTCAGTAAGCATTTTTTGACACTGTAACCAGTGCCTTTTACAAAGTTAATAGACTAAATCAGGGGTGAGTGATTACTGTTGGATTATTTACTATTTTGGGTGAATCATTCCTTTAAAGTAATCATATACTTACATTCAATGTGAGAGACTCTGAACTGATGAACAGTGTGTAATTTGTGTTGTTGTGAACTTGTTGTTACCAGGGAGACAGTGGGCCGGATGGCCCCCCAGGTCTGCCAGGGCTGCAGGTAAGTGGACAGACAGCTTAGATGAAAAAATATGTTGTGTGTTAGCGAATAAATGTATGAATTGTTGGTGTGTGTGTGTGTGTCACAGGGCGCACCGGGTTTTACAGGACGAGTCGGCGCTCAAGGAGTTAATGGCTCAAGGGTAAGATTATGCCACAACAAGAATTTATTAGAACTCAGTAATATGCAAGTTAAAGGTGGTTTCCCCCAAGGGCTGTGACTGATTACTAATCATTTACTTTTTTTAGACTGTTAAATGTTGAGAAATAGTGAAAACTGTCCTCAAAACTTCCAGAGCCCAAGGTGACATCCCCAATTTCTTTGTTTTGTCCAGCCAACACTCCAAAACCCCAATGATATTCAGTTTATAGAGCTATAAAACAGAGAAAGGCAGCTTATTCTCACATTTCAGAAGCCAGAACCAGTTTGGAAGAGAGAGATGATGTCAAACTAAGCATCCAGACTTAGTTTTCAGGTTACTTCCTGCGCGTGTAAATTGTTTATTGTTTCTTCCAGGGGGACATGGGACCTGCTGGCAGTGTCGGTCCCATAGGCCCGCAGGTATACATTTTGTTTGATTATAAATGCTGCAGTTATTCGACTTGCTGGAAATGTTTAGACACTGTGTTTGGTTTAAAATGTGTTCCCTTCCTTTTTCTTTCCACTAGGGCCCTCCAGGTTTAGAGGGACAGATGGGACCTCCAGGACTCAGAGGACCCCAAGTGAGTACAGTTCAACACAGTTTTTTTTTTTTACTCGTTGGGGTGCTGATTCATTCACTTTGCAGCTGGTAAAGTGCAGGAGGTTAAAGTCAATCTGTGCGTTTTTTAAACAATATTTTATTGGAAGGGGCAGTAGTTGTACAAAAACATACAAATACAATAAAAATAATAATAAATAAAATAAAACGTTCAATCTGTGCTTCTTAACAGGGACATCCAGGACTGGTGGGTGCTCCTGGACCTAAAGGAGATCCTGTAAGTTTGTTCTCATCAAGTACAATTTGTTCTCTTTTTTTTCTTCTTGATAGAATTGGAACAGAACTGCACACAGTATAAGTCATACAATCATATCCTTAATACTGATACTATGACAGATGTATTTAATCCATTTAATTAGTATGAGTATTTTATAATGAATGAACTTCATGGCTCATTATTTTTTTAGTGTGTAAAATGTGAAGTGGAACTAAGGTTCAATGAATCTTCATGTGGAAACAATAAACAACGCAAATTATGCATTTCATGCTAGTGACTGTTGGGTTAGCAAAGATTTATTTAGACAGCAAAAGGAAATTTAGGATTTTTGACAAGGGAAAAAAAATCTAGAAAACATAAAGTCTATCAAGTTCAGGGTCATTGTAGTGAAAGAGTTTCTTTGTTGCTGCTCAAATAATGTTTAACTTCTTAATATGAATAATAGTTATAATAGTATAATATTCACTCAGGCTCATTTGGTTGGTCATTTTCAAAGGTTTGAGAACCACTGGTTTAGGCCAAGTTGTATGTTGGTTGACATGCAGAATGAGAAATCCAAAGTAATGAAGCAACATGTAAAGGCAGCTGATCCGTCTTACTATCTAAGAACAGACAATACAGTATCTTCTTCTTGTTTTCTCTTCTGAGTTGTCTCTTTTTGTGTTCGTATTAGGGGCCTGTGGGGCCTATGGGTGCCCGAGGGGATCCCGGCTTTGAGGGCCCCATGGTGAGTTGCACTTGGACATATTCGGCAGGGTATTACATCATTGCATTACAGTCAAACACACATCGGTACAGACATTGCATGGAGAGATGAGATGTACGTATGTAAGAGTTTCCGTCCCAGTTGTCTGCAGGGTTTGGTGGATGATTCTGCAACTTTTGTCACCAAAGCAGAACAGACCTTACAGTTCACACTGATACACTGTAAATATATTTGCTGATTGATCTCTACAAGCACTCTGTTAGTAGATAGCATATTGAAGCCTCACAGTGCCATCTGCTGGTTGGATCATGCTGCTGGACATGATGCTGCCAGACACCGCTTTACTGTAGTGTAACTCATTCCACACATTTATTATTTATTCCCTTAGACATCTTTCAAAATAACATCTTTACTAGCCATTTGATCTTTTATATATCTTTTAAATGATTTCATATGGAATGTGATCATTTCACTTGTCTACACGTTGAATATTGTTTCTAAAATCCTGAAGTACTTAATCCATCGTCATACTTTTTGGGATTATTTACAGGGTTCACCAGGGGGACAGGGTCCTATGGGTTTTCCTGGGATACTGGTAGGTGCTTTTGATAGATTTACAAACATATTTAAAGCAAAACATTATTTGCTGCACCTCACTTTGACCATTTCTATTCTTCACAGGGTATAAGAGGACCAGATGGGGACAAGGGAGATCCAGGGCCTAAAGGGGACAAAGTAAGAACCGGCAACTTTCCAATTAATAACACTAACAGAAGAGAATGATGCAATGTCAGAGAGCTACTTTAAAGGAATAGTTCAGCATTTTTGGAAATATGCTTATTCACTTTATTTTCGAGAGTTAGATGAGGAGATCAATACCAGTGACATGTTTGTACGGGAATGACGGTATGAAGTTACAGCCAGCAGCCGGTTAGGTTAGCTTACCACAAAGACTGGAAATGGGGAAACAGCTAACCTGCCTCTGTCCACAGTTAACAAAGTCCACCTACCTGCACCTCTAAAGCCCACTAATCAACATTTTTTCTCTTACTTGTTTAATCCATACAAAACTGAAGTGTAAAAGACACTTTCTTAAAAGACAGCTTCGTATACTTATTATAAACCTCTCTTACTCTGAGGTTTGCGAGTGTTCTAAGTCAGATTCACCAAACTCTTAGCTGCATGAACTTGTGAATCACTCGTTTGAGTCTGATCAGTGTCATCTGTTCATGAGGGAGTGCATATTTGTGAGCTTTCATCATTAGCATAATCAACACTTGTAACTGCCATATATGGCTGCCTGTTTTGCTCTGTCTGTGGGGAAAGTTTCATTCTCATAAATGTTACCAAAGAGTAAAAAGAAGAATTTCCCACCGCAGTCTCAAGTCCCAAATGTAGCAGTGTCAGTAGTGATATCAGAAGACCCAAAACAATTAGAAAATATTAGTACAACAGCTCCAAACGCATGTCATCAGAGCAGCGCTGCTTTGACACATACACAGAGGGAGCGATTTTACATGAAGTTAGATTAGTGTTTTTAGAGCACAGTGGTCCATGACTAATATGAGAGGCAGTCATGTGACGGAGATGCAAGATGGGATGATATTATAGCCTATAGTAGATTATGTTTGTCAGGTGCAAAAGATCAGACTGAACAAAGACCTGCATACAGACTCTGAGGCAGCTGACTGAAGAGAATTTGCCTAACAACCACTGAAACGTAGAAGTTGCTCAGTAAATTGGCAGCCATGATGATGGCACACGAAGGCAAAGACAAATTCCTTGTATGTGAAAACCTGCTTGGCAATAAACCTGATTCTGATGATGATCTTGTGAACAGAATATTAATTTATGAATTTTAAGTTTGCCTTTAGTTTACTTATATTGGTATCATAATTAAATTACAAGGCATCATGATTTCAGTGATTTTGCCCTGTGGAGGACAAGCTGTATGTGATTCATACAGCATGTCTGGACCACTCATGATATTGTTAGTATGTCTGAATTTCTCTCTAATCACTTAAGAACAAATATGTTCGTACATTTGGTTCTTGCATGTGGCAGTGTGGTTTTACAGGAGTTATGCGCAGGACTATTTCTTGACCGGGCACAATCACCGTCTGGAGTCTCTGCTAGTTGCCCTGCAACCTCATGGTGACTACAAGAGTACAACAAAGCATCTTTCCCAAAATGCAAAACTATTCCTTTAACTTCTCATGCACTGTGTGATTCAGAAAGGTTTCTGTGCCTTTTCATAATAAAAAAATGCTTCTGTTTTTATCTCAGGGTATTCATGGGGCAGCAGGTATTAGGGGTCCTCAGGGAGAGAGGGGCCCCACCGGCTTCCTAGGTTTCCCAGGCACCAAGGGCCAGCCTGGTCCCACAGGCACTGAGGTACAGTGTACAGCACTGTGATAGCCGTCATCTTTTTTGTAACATTGATCGACATTAATAGCTGTGTTCAATGGAGGTTTTATGACAAATAGGTCATGAATGAATGAGCTCAGTGGATGATGTTTTGTCAAGCTTAGCAATTTTTAAAGGTAAAAAATTGATCCTTTTTTTCAAGAAAATTCATCATTTTTAAAGTATTATCCTAATATAGGTGACAATATTTATAAATAAATATACGTAACCTAAAGGTAAAGCTTGTTTTTTAGATAACATGCCACTTGTTTTAGTTGTTATATATATACCTAAACTGTAGTACAGCATTTGCAGCGTAATATTGTATCACATGCTCTTTTAACCAGGAGAAAGAAGCTGCAAGTGAAGGTGAAAAAGGAGGTGTGCTTGACTGATTTTTATATTTCTTCATTCAGGGCACAAATGGAGAAACTGGCCCTCAGGGAAAACAGGGCAGCCGTGGGTTAAAGGTCAGTGATGATTTGTGCGTCTGAAATGTCAGATGACTTCATGTGTTGATCCAAGTGCCACTTTAACTGTGAAACATTAGAGCTTCCAGTGGCCTCCTGCATGTACATTTAACAACTTAATATTGTGAAGTGAATTACTGCATGAATTTAACACACTCCTGATTGTCTCTGCACTTGGTCATTCCACACAAATATTTATTGTTTTAAGAAAGCAATAAGTAATAAAGGCCTTTTCGTGCAGCATGCAAGTCAAAGTGAATCATATGACTCATCACAGCTAGAGTCACTTTCAGTCCTCTACTAAAAGTTGAATCAGTCGTTGAAAAATAAAACGTTTAAGTTATATTTTGTTGTCTGATGGTCAGAGGTCAAATCTTAGAGAGATTTTGATGGTTAAAAACGAATCCACAACTTACAGTCAGACAAGTGACTCCAGGGATGACAGGTGTCTGCCTCCAAACAGTTTTTAGCAATTCATGGATGACATGTTGTCATGGAGCGTCCTTACAGCGCAACGTCCCCAGTTATAGTTTAGCTGGGGACCTGCGTTACATGTCGAGCCTCTCTCTCTCCCCTGGTTTTCTGTCTGCATTTTCATTGTCAAATAAAGGCAGAAACACATACACATTTTTTATTATCCATTTTGAGGGATTGTACTGTAGATCCCTACTATATTTATATGCCACACTCTGCAGCATGGTTATTCACCGTTGCAGTCCTTACAGCAACATCTGCTGGCGAGGGAGCGTAGTGTCAGTGAAATGTGTATTTGCAAACTTTGACTTTAATGATGATGATCTCTACTAATAAGTAAATCTAAGTAATACACATTTTGGGATTTACACATTTCTGATATGATAACTCTTTACTCATTATTAAATATTTTTGTGAATTCAACATTAAAATACACATCACAGACAAGGGGATGACACGCAGCAAAGGGCCATAAGTCAGACTCGAACCCATGACCGCTGCAGCAAGGACTTAGCCTTTGGTACTTTGTGCACCAGCTCTACCACATGAGGTACCAGGGCACCCCTGCTTTCTAATTTGGACCCATTTCATCCATTTTAAGGATAAAAATCAGTACAGCATACAAAGATAGACAAAGCAAGGCAGTCTTGTTGGTGTGGATATTGATGCTCAGCCACAGTCACTAATATCTGAACCTCTTTAAAGGGCAACCGGGGATCAGATGGACGAAACGGCAAACCAGGACCCAGAGGGAACAAGGTATTACAATAGAATTGAAATAATAGAGGAATTTAAACAAAGATGAACACGATATTGTTATTGGAGCTAGCATACACATTCTTATTGGTGAGCATCTCTCCATTGTCTGACAAACTCTTTAGGCACGTGACGTGTAAGTTGCTCTGTATTCCATTATCAGGTATATGATGCTGATGTAGTCTTCTCTCTTGACTTTTGTCTAGGGTCGGACTGGAGAGAGGGGCCACGCTGGCCAACCTGGCCCTTCGGTAAACTTAAAGCCTGTCAGACATGATTCCAAATGTAGTAGAGCCTGAATTCTGTATAGTTCTGCTTCAAAATGCAGGTCTTTAACAATTAACACAAGGCCTTTAAGACTAGTTAAATTGTCATTATTATACATTTATATGGTCTACTGATGGCCTAAAAACCCAAATTCTCTATGCATATGTGATTATATTACTATCTAAACATACATATTAAACCTCTCTCTATCATACTGACCTGCAGAGACAAAACACAACAATGTCTTACACTTCGGGAAGAGTTGTACAGGATTAACAGTTTGCATGTGTGTGTCTGTGTGTGTTTTTGGTTGATCCCTCCCAGGGTTTGCCGGGGCCACCTGGACCAGAGGGAGCAGAAGGAAAGCCTGGTACACAGGTTCCCATTCTCTATCATATTTCAATTCCATCACCTGTAAATGCTTAATGTGTCTGTGTGTCCCCTACTTCCTGCATTTATTATTTTGTGATTTATTTTGATTTTATTTTATTATTTTACTGTGTGGATATCACACACATCTCATTACCCGTCTTGGTTTTAGTCCAGATTTTGTGTCTTTTATTGTGTAAAACTAGTGCTGAATGTGTATCTGCATAGGATCACACCCTTCACTTCATTTAAGGAAAAATGTTCCTCTCAATACATCTTATGGCTGTTGGTTTAAAGGAGAGACATACTGACAGGTCACTCATACAGTGTGTAGTAATTGTTGGTTCAGACAGCAGGAGGCAGTCTTTGTACGTTACAGGAGTACTATGAGGAGCTGTGGTGTAGAGTTCATGCTTGGTCTTTCTTATTCTATTGAAAGACAGCACTTAACTTGACTGAGAGATTTATTCTAATAGAGGGATGCATTACAAAAAGTTAACATCTTCATAATCAGCAATTAGTAGTAACTAACTCCAACTAACTTAGTGACTGATTTGCCGATTGATAGTAATTTCAATAATCAGTGGATAATTTAATTCATTTACGAGGAAAAATGCTAAACATTCTCTTGTTCTAGCTTCTCAAATGTGAGGACGTGTGCTACTTTTCTTTGTTTGAAATCATTTTGTATTGTTCGTTAGACAAAACAAGCACTTTGAAGATGTCTCCTTGGCCTCTGGGAACTTGTAATGGGCAATTTTCTGTCATTAATCATCTAATTATAAAAATAATCAACAGATTACTCAAGAATGGAGATGATCATTATTTGCAGCCCTAAACTTGGGTGACTCCATCTTAAAATGCCTCCACTGCAGTTTCACTTGTGTCAAGACATTGTCTTTATTTTAAATAAATGTACAGAAACAAATAAAAAATAGTTTTGAATGAAATTGATTAAAGAAGTTATTTGACACTTTGGGTAATATGCTTTATTTTTTATAAGATTGATGCCACTTTTTAATCAGTGCAGTAAGTATGAAAGTACAGCCAGGGGACAGTTAACTTAGTTTAGCCTAAAGACTGGAACAGGGGGAAACAGCTAGCTGGTTATGTCCAGAGGTAACAAGATATGCCTGAATGCTGCAAAGTGGATGTGAGAAAAGGGCAGCAGAGCATTAACATAATACTACTGGCCAGATTAACAGTGTGATAACCACAACTGGAAATTATTGTTTACAGTATATTTACTATTTACCATGACCACATTATTTTCCCAACCTTAATCATGTGATTTTTGTTTATATAACATAACTAAAATGCAACCATTTTTAAACATGTACAAACGTTGTTCACATGAGAGATCATCTTGTGGCTGTGGCTTCATATTTAATGAGCAGATATAAAAGTGACATCACTGTTCTCATCTAACTCTCAGCAAGAAGGCAAATTAACCAAAATGTTGAACTATAACTTTAAGATTAAATGACTTGAAAATTTAATTCATTAAAGTCATTATATTTACTATTTGCTCTCTGAATGACCTGCTCTGCTGTTGGGAAAAATTGCATTGTTGGTGTTTTCTTTGTGTTTCAGGGTCCCTCAGGTGCAGCTGGCAGTGCTGGCAGTAAAGGGCTGACGGTAAGACTGTTACCCTCACAATGACCTCAATGTTCTGCTCATGACATCATCCCTCCTGCTCGGCTGGTTTGGCTCTTTGCCACAAGCTGCAGGGTTCAGCAGAATAATAACACATTATTACAGTTTTACAAGACAGCTCCGGATTAAATATGGAGGCTTTTATTGATTTGTGAGCAGGCAAACACAGCAAACTCTGCCAACACAAAAAAAAGTTTTAACAGGACAGAACAGAACCTGCTACCAGCCAGTTAAAGATATCAGGTGTGCTCACTGAAAGCGTCTGGGGCTGATCAGAGTTCATGTAAGCACATGTGTGTATGTATCACACACATACCTACACATATTTTATGTAGTATAGACACACCCTTTGCCCAAAAGTATTTAGACACCTATTATTATTGTACCTATGTGTTGGTCATTCCAACCGTGGATTCATCTGCTGCTCTAACAGCCTCCACTCTTCTGGGAAGGTTTTCCACAATATTTTGGAACCTAGCTGCAGGGATTTGTTCCCATTCAAAACTGGATTTACTACTTAAGCTTAAACCTGCTGAGTAACAACTTTTATTATGAACAAATGAACATGTACAGACGCTGTTGACGTTAGTGATATCACTCTTCTCATCCAACTCTAGGCAAGAAAGCTAATTAGCATATTAACTAAAATGTTGAACTATAAATTTAAGATTAAATGACTTGATAAGATAGACATCATTAATTGCTCAAGTTAACAAAGACAAATGTAGCCTGTTAAAGAGTCTTGAATTAAACTTCACAAATCTCATCAAATGAAATGGCCAAGAGTCAATTAAATGGCAGATTAAGCAACTATCATGAAAATACTGAATCAACTAATTTAAGCCAATAATTTAACAGCTCAGTGCATATCTTTTAATTTTTAGAAATAAATGACAATTTGTTCCACATTTGTACTTTTATAATTTTGGTCAACTTTGCAACTCTCATAATGTGTTCTGTCATCCCACTCTGTCCCTCTTTACTTCTTGTGGCAAATGTTTGATTATTTCTGCTACTTTTCCAGGGCTTTCAAGGAATTGCTGGAGACGGAGGAGCAGATGGCCCTCCAGGTTCTCCGGTACGCTTTGTGATCCTTCTGTGGTTGTGTCATTTGGAAGACAGAAGCGTACAGAGATGAGGCAGTCAGGCAGGATGTTTGTTTGAGATGAACAGATCCTCTGAAGCATGAAGCTTGAGAAAGAACAGCTGATTATATATCTATTTTCTGTAAAATAAATGTTTAAGCCAACAGTGCTTTGTTTAGAATTGAGAAACTAAGCTGAAAGCTAAAGCTACATTGTCAGTGTTGGTGTGCGTATCTGATTGGCCGGACAGATAAAAGGATAGTATTGATTGGAACTTTGGACCTTGTTTGACAGTGTTTTTATCTGACAGGGGCCTCTGGGGAAACCAGGACCCCCAGGTTTGCCAGGACCCCCGGGAGACAAGGTGAGTGCACAGGCACATAGCAGTAATGACCTGCATTACATCAGCACACACAGATATCTGCTGTATGTGTGTATTTTGTCATTATGTGCTGTGTAGATATCTGCTGTATGTGTGTATTTTGTCATCATATGCTGTGTAGATATATGTGTTGTGTGTGTTTTCTCAGGGTTTCACAGGGAAGCCAGGCATGGAGGGACCTCAGGGCCCAGTAGGCATGTATGTAAGTGATTCTTGAGCCCCTGTACTACCTTTACACAGCATACACATAATGTATACAGAAGACAGTATACAGTACATGAACAATATACCGTATAATTGCACATTAATACACTGTTTCTACACAGATTCTTACCTGTTACCAGTATGTGTTAATTATTTGATACTAGAGCTACAATGATTTGCTGATTTATCTATTAGTTGTCAACTATAAATCGCCATCTATTCTGATAATTTATTCATAGTTTTGAATCATTTTTTAAGAAAAAATATCAAAATTCTGTGATTTCAGCTTTCTTTCATCCTCAACCACAGTAAACTGAATATCTCTGGGTTGTGGACAGAACAAGACATTTGAGGGCGTCACTTTGGGCTTTGAGTAACACTGATCAAAGTTTTCAACATTTTATGGACCGAACAACTAATTGATTGATCGAGAAACGTTAGTCGCTTATGAAAATCATTAGTTGACACGAAACATTGATGGTCAGTATGTTAATGTAATTCATAAGGTTTAAAAGAGGTATATTGCATTGAATATTTTGATGATGGATTTTTATGTCCTCTCACAGATAACATTCCTGCTGAAAAGGGACACTGTTCACTGAGTTTAGAGTAAATAATGTCAATCGATGTTGAAGCCCTGCCACAAAGAATCCAGACTGTTCTAGGGGCAAAGGGGTCCTACCCAGTATTAGAAATTTCCCAATTTGACCCATTTCATTTTACAGTTTCCCTTCTCTCCAAAGAAAAGAGGCATGGGTTTAGGATATTTCTGAGGAGATTTCAGATGAGTTATGGGCAAAGGAGTTAGATAGGATCAAAACACGTTCTATCAATGCTAGACTTCAACTCATTTGAAGTCATGCATCGCCTGGAATCTTCCCCTCTGTTTCTGCCAGCTGTGATAAGTGTAAGTAGGTGAAAGGACCCTGAGTCATCTTTTCTGATCTCGCCCCAACCTCAAGAGTTTCTGGGATGACATTTTTCATTTGAACAGTGACATACACAGCACGGCAACTAGTGCCTGACAGTCTCTCTGTGATATTGGGTTTGCTTCAACTACTCTTTGACTCTTCCTCCACCATTGCAACAAGTCCTGATGTGTGGTATGGTCTTATCAAAAAAGGTTATCCTGGGCGCCCGGATAGCTCAGTTGGTAGAGCTGGCGACCTATGTACCAAGGCTGAGTCCTTGCTGCAGCAGCCCAGGGTTTGAATCCAGCCTGCGGCCCTTTGCTGCGTGTCATGCCCTCTCTCTGCCCCCCTTTCCTGTCTATCTTCAGCTGTCACTATAATAAAGGCAATAAAATACTAAAAAGGTTATCCTGAGAATGGAATGAAAATCTGTTTCCCTTCCTTGCTTTAGAAATGGCTAAATGACATGGTTTCTTGTCTATACCTTGGATAACTTTTTAAGATCTGGGGCCTTTTATTGAACGTATAAGGAGTGAGGGGACATGGGAGCTAATTGTTTTCTACTTTATTTCTGACTGTTGATCTAGTTGTGAATATTACATTCATAGTACATATTGATATAGATGCACTTTTTCTGTGAGCTGGCAGTTTGCTTTATTTTGTTCAACTCTTTTTTGTGTTGTAAAAAAGGAAAACATTCATAAATAAAATATACATTAAAAAGAAAGGTTTACCCAATGCATTAGGAGGTGCCTTTCCCAAAAATGTATGTATAACTCTGAAAAAGAAAATAATAAACCCTACCCAGTTTATGAGTTGTGGCACAGATATGGATCCCCACATTTGCTAGATGTGCCTTTGTAGCATTAACTGATGATTAATGAAATTCTTCCCTCTGTTGTTCCTTCTGCCATCAGGGTATCCCGGGGAACGTGGGCATGCGTGGACCTTCAGGGTTCACAGGAGAAAGGGTAACGTCATCTTTCTTTCACCTATCTTGATCCTTGATAAGGGGAGCTTTGTTGGTTGAAGAAAATACAGAGCGGAGCACGAACTCAGTTCAGGATGTTACACAGTAGAGTTCAGAGGGTGAAAAGCCATTTGTAGCAGACAACATTATCTGTTAATTACAAGAAGAATATAGATTTTTCCCTTTGAGTATGTTTGATTGTTAAACAAATTTAAATATACATGGTAATGATAGAATGATTAAGGGATTAAAAGTAAAATTATCTAAAAAATTCATCCATATTTGGATTCATTGTACAGTTTATCAGTTGTTCTGTACTGTTTTTATGCATTGAATATAAAATGAAATAGGGGGCGTCAGCTTACTCAGTGATAGAAAAAGGGTCCCTCAAGGAACTACTGTTTTAGATCTACTGTTAAATTCTGTTTGTAAGAAATGATGAACAATGACAATAATAAACTCTTATTTTTCTTCTTCACCAGGGTGAGCCAGGTTTACGAGGTTTACCTGGCCCTGTTGGGAAGCCAGGACCTGCAGTAAGTGTCTGTGGTTTATTTTTGTTTTTTATTTCCTATCTTTTGACCCCTGGGAACTGTTAGGGGTATATGAGAGTGCAGGGGATATTGTTCAGGGGATTTGATTAAGACAGAAGCTATGATGGGGTCACAGCAAGGAGGGTTTGGTAAATAAAAGTAAACCAGTGAAGTGTGCAGCTGGTGTGCAGGGACTGTCTGTTTATGAAGACGAACAGGTCGCAGTGATTGATTTTGTTGGGGGCACTGGTGGCAAAGCTAATGGCAGAGAGAGATGGCACGTCCGCCTGATAGAGGACAAATAAATTGCTCCTGTCACTGCCCTCCAGCCTGTCCCCTGCAATCCAGAGTGCCAGGTGACATCCTCAATGACAAAGCCGTTCTCTCCACATGTTACAGCCCTGTTGCACTGTGGACTTCATGGCAGTAGAGTAGAAAAACTAGAACTGACTGACTTTGACAATGTTTTGCCATCTCTACAGCTTACCAGCAAGCAGTGATTTCCTCTAGCTTAATATTGTTTGTATTTATATAGTGTACTGGCTAAATGTAGCTGAATATTTTTATATATATTTCTGCTTACATATGACCATTGTTTCAACAGTATTTCATTAACTTTATCTTATTATGTAGCAGATGATGAAAATATGGTGTTATAATATTGTTCATTTTTGATAGTTGCGATCAGGGACTTTTTCAGATTGTTTTGGCCAAAATGTCAACATAGTTTCCAGGAAATAAAAATGACACAATAGAAAACACAAACACATGTTTCTACAGCAACCCAGAAGTGAATAACTAAACACTTTGCGATTGGAAGAGTCGGGTGAAGCGAGGAAGTTGCGATCTGCAGTTACACAGCTAGATGATGCTAAATACTACACCCTGGACCTTTAAATAAATACTAACCATTTGACACAGGGGCAGGCTTTAGGGCATGCGGTTTCTTTAATGGTATGGAAAAGCCTGCTGTTTATTATGGCATCATTTTGGTGTCATTCTCGAATAATAAACAGATATTGTGACAGGTGATGGTTCGAAGTCAATAACGTAATTATTATGACCGGTCTAGAGCTGTGAAGGAGACTTCTGAATACAAGAAGTGCAACAGGTCTTTAACACAGACCACATGAAGAATATAAACTCCAGCAGAGATTTGTTAAATGTCCTTCAACACACTCTTGTATGCACCTGAGTATAGCAATCCACATACAACCCCTCACACACCTGTATGCAATGACACACCTTTCTTTGGTTGTTTTCTCAATAATTAGACTAGGTCTTTCACTGCCCTGCACTGGTGGCTTTTTCCCTGCTTTGGTGAAGTTGTAAATGAAGCTGAAAGGTCAAACTTTCTTCTTGTCAAAGTTTCTGCACCCTATAAATCAATCCTCCCCTTTTGGTTGGTTAGGTTTGGGAATAAGATAGTCCCTCTTGCATGGAAAGAGTTACTTTCAGAAATGGAAGTGGGACTCTTCTGAAGTTCACTCCTTGTCCAAAGTCCTCCCTGCAGTATCATTGGACACACCTTTTGCTCACTCACATGGCTGCCCACTGCTGTGGTAAAATCCATCAATCTGTCATAGAGTAAAGTTATACATTGCTGAGAAGGTGGATTCGTCAGCTCTTGGCTTGAACACTTAAATACGGTGGTAAACTGACTGCTTTTGTGTCCACATCACTGAATGCATTGAAAGCCGCACTCATCATGGTAGAATATAATCCTGTCAACATAAGGAACAAACGGACATGGAGGTTCTATATTTTGCTGAGAAAAGTTTTCAAAATAGCATGTCCATAATTTATTCTTAGAGGGAATAAAAGAACGTGTAATGAGAACTCTGGATAATAGACATTAAAGGTGTTACAATACAGTCCTCACCATCCTTAAGATGCAGTGATACAGTAGCTATTCAGGGTTTAAAGTGTATTTTAAAAAACATTCTTTTTGTTCAATGTCCAGGTAAGGTGTAGGAGGAAGATAATCTTATAATCTCTTATATTCTAAAAATATCTAAAGAACTCAGTGACATAGGCAGATGACTATTGTGACTTCAACAATCAACAATGATACTGAAGAAAAGGCATTTCACAGTTAGTTAGTTGGAGGCTTATGTTCAGCACCTTAAAACTTTGGAGAATGATATACTGGCTGTATTATGACAGCTAATATTTCACCAAAGCAATAAAAGTTTCACACTACACATAGGTACAAGATAAGGATGTGAAAATGTTCAGAGAGACGAGGGTACAAATGAAATAAAAAATATTTCTTATTTCATCACACACTGCTCAGACGAAAGTGTGAGTTGTGGGTGTGATTAACATGTTCTTACTTGTCTGTTTTTCTTTTCCAGGGTCTGCCGGGTCCCCTTGGAGAGAAAGGACCCCGGGGACCTCAGGTGAGAGAAACCTTTAGTCGGAGAGGTTGTTCCCTAAATCAAAGAGAACAAAATATTTGGTTTTCCCCACACACTGTTGACGGATGCAAACAGTAATGCCAGTGGTTTTTGATCATTAAATTATGACTCAGAATTACACACTATTACTATTATTGTACCTGAGGAAATTTTGTTTGGAAAACCAGCACAAAAAATATAATGTAAAATATTATCTTATAATATAATATGATATCATATCATACACACAAATGAATTATCTCCTCTTCTTTTTAATAATCTCAAACAACAACACATGTTTACAGTTTTAGAATTCAAAGTAATGTAATGCACATGAAGAATTTCCAGATGTTACTGTAAATTAGCTCTTTGGATAACAGCAACATTTTAATCTTGAGCTTTTTATGCTGGGTTTAGCATTAGCTAACACTGTAGCCTCTTAATGGGCAATCTAAAGCATTTTCTAGAGCTTTAACTGTGGCGCAAGGGGGAAGGTGAAGGCTTGGGGCCATGGATGTTGCTCACAAAAGCTTGGGAGGTGGTGGGAATTTACTTACTTATTTTTTGGGACTGTTGGGCATGACAGAAATGGTGTCATGTACAGTCCCTCAGGGCTTAGATTAAAACAGACACAGTTAAAAGCTGTACACCATGTTCATCCTTTAAAATAGTGTATATACAATGATCAGATCTAGTCTGAAAGAACTAATACATTCACTGGGAGACTTTCAGAATCACCAATATTTTTTTCTTAATCAACCAGTGACTAAAGTACAACTGTTGTTGTTTCTCACAGGGTCGACCTGGAGATGAAGGAACCAAAGGGATACAGGGCCCACCAGTGAGTTGTAGTCCACAGTGAAGTCGAGCAGTTTGCAGTTTATAGGACTGTATTTTCACAACGACACATCATTGTTACAGGGTTATGTGTTTGCAATTAAGTAGAATTTGAATTGGACACACAGTTTATTTCATGTCTTTTTGTCTTGGTTTGATAATATGACTCATCATGAAGAATAATAATGTGCACAGCAAAGTTCATGTTGGGTGTCAAACATCATAAGGTTTTGTACTGGTTTTGCTTGACTGCCCACACAAAGAAGCCAGTCAAGGCGTCTGTTGTGTTCTAAACAAATAAACCCTATTAAATCTGTATATTCCTTCAACTAGTCAGACATATTTTGTATGCTTGAGGCTTCTTTTGATCAGGATGATGAAAGACAAAGATAAAGAAAACCTCAATACAGTATCAATACACTATGGTGATGGGGGAATTCACTCAGTCGTGAAATAGTCAAAGCCCAGTGCTTCTAAATTTAATGAAAAAAGGTTATGTAATTGATTGGTTGTCAATGATGTCCCTATAACACCTGCTTAGAATGTATTACTCACAGTCCAGGAACCAATCATCACAAAATTACAAAAATGTCACCTGTCAATCTCTGGCTGTACATGTTGATGTGGACCACTGATCACAAAACACAAATTGACCAGTGTGTGTTGCATGTGTGCTGACATGATCTCCAATCCATTTGTCAAACTTTTCTTAAAATTAAAATTGACTGATTTGACTGAAAATGAGTCCCAAGTGACTGAATGTAAACTGTATGTAGCAGAGACAATGAAGGCACAACAGAAGAGAAAACAGAAATGATCGCAGATCTACGCAGGTCCAGTCCACAATGTCCTCGAAACTCACCCAGAACATTACGATTAGATCAGATTTTTTTGACATTTGACAGAATTTACAAGATTGATCTCTATTCTAGGGCCCTCCAGGTCTTCCAGGTGTTGATGGGACAACTGGTAAACCTGGACCCAGGGGAAGCCAAGGGGCCCCAGGACCCCATGGGCCACATGGACCAGCAGGAATCCCAGTGAGTGGGTACCTACCATCAACTGCTGCTCTTACTTTTATATTTCAGACTTCTCATAGTCTCGAAAGATGAAAATAGATCAATATTTTCATTTAAATACAAGTGTCTGAACATCTGGTTGACTAGTCTTCACAACATATTAAGGAATCACATAAAACTGTTTGTTGGATGTCCTTAGGGGCCACCGGGTGTGGATGGATTATTAGGAGCAGCAGGGGAAAGAGGACACAAGGTAAACTACAGCACATATACAAATTATGTAAAGTCAGTGTTTCATTATGAGAGTTTTGTCTGTGTAACCTTCCTTTATGTCCAGTTACTGAACTGATTCTGTGACCTCCAGGGTTTACCTGGCTTACCTGGTGATTCTGGCCCCACAGGACAAGATGGACAACAGGTTAGTTTAGTTTTCTAGTGAAGCAAAGAAAGCAGTATTTTCATATATCCAATATCGAAATGATCTACTTTATTTTTCTATCACCCCCTTTATTATAAACATAGTGAAATAATAGTAAACTCATAGATAATGTGTATATATAATAATACAAATAAATTCTAATCACCTTTATTACACCCAAAGCAAATATATGTCTATAAAACAACTATGTTGGAGACAAAAGTGGGGGAAATCAATGTAGACTATTCCCATGTATTTTGGTAATGGTTATTGGAAAAATTTGGGGCGATGATATTCATAGGTCATGTGTAGTATTTTACTTTGGTAATATGACAGGAGATAATGTGATAAAGGTCCAGTGTGTAACATTTAGGAGGATCTATTGACAGAAATGGAATATGATATTCATAGGTATGTTTGCTGTATATAATGACCTGAAAATAAGAATTGTTATGTTTTCGTTACCTTAGACGTTTTTGTCTTCTGAGGGAGCGGGTCCTCTTCTACAGAAGCTGCCATGTTGAACCACCTTATGAACAAATAGTGCAAAGAACTGCCAACAAAAAGACAGATGGCTGAAAATTGAGAATAAAATATAGAACTGTTAACTCACAGAATAAGAGCTCAAGAGGAGCGATGTCAAGGGAAATGGGAGAAATTAACAATTATTAAACAAATATTACATGATGACAACACGAAAATGAACCACTGAATATGCCACAGGATGTTTCATGTATATTTTCTTTCCCTTTGTATTTATATTTTTAGCCTGAAGTTTGAACAATTACCTTTTTGAGGATTGTAACATCAGCCATGAATGTGATCAGTAGCATGTTTCCTTTCTGAATTTTACAGAGGATCATTAAGGCAAAGCTCAGTCTGATACTACTCTTACATTCAGAAAAAAACATGGTTGAAAGTTAAAAAGATTGGCTGAAACAGAAGAGAGAGTAAATAGGATGAGGGCAAATTCGCTTATCACCTTTACACCGTTACAAAAGGAACTGTGTACAAAGGCAGCAGAGGACTCATGTTCTTTTGACTCATCAGGGACTCCCTGGCCAAACAGGAACTGAAGGTCCACCTGGACGGAAAGGAGACCAGGTCAGTGATCACAGCAGCATCATTCCTGAGTCTTTACATCACTGTTTGTTCAGACAACAAGCAACTTCAGAAATCACTTCAAATGTTTGTTTCGAATAACATGGGGCCAAGTTAACTTTGTTTAATGTTGTGGAGGCAGTCAGCCTCAGGTGTGAGGGAATAAAGCCTTCTGACAGCCAGCCATGTCCTAGCATTAAAAGGGCCTGCGGTCAGTAGCTGTATCTGATTTCCTGTCTTCTTATGTTGCCAATGTTTGACAGGGAGACATAGGGCCTTGTGGGAAACTCGGTCCTCCAGGGATTCCAGGAGAGAGAGGATTTGAGGGCCCAAAAGGCTTACAGGGAGCACCCGGACCAGTGGGTAAAGAGGTGGGTGTAAAGATGATCTTTACTTTAAATGACTGCAGATGTTCTCACACGTGTCCAACCGCTGTCTCATAAATGACAGAGCAGCTCCACAGGAGGTTATTTCCCAGTTCAGTGAAGAATTGAAGGACTTCATCACATCAGTATTACCTTCATCCTGTTTACTTTATATCATCACACAAACAGTGTTATGCTTAACAGCTGTTGTATTTGTTGTTAGTATTGCAGATTATTGTCAGCCTGTAAGTAATGCAGGTGCTCCTTGAAATAAAATTAAATCTAAAAATGGTTTGAAAAGCATTAAACCACCACCACTGTTACAAAAACCGTGAAATGATATTTTACTGATGATGAAATTCCTGTGAGGGTTTCCAAATGCTGATTGTATAACAACAAGATGAGCAGTGAGCTGGCGTGGCCTGTAAACTCTGATACCTTCAACAGGCGTATAAGGCTTCACTCAGCTTCATGAAATGCGTGTTCCACAACCTGAAAATGTACCTTCCACCTTGAAAACATCGGAAATCGAAACATTTATGAAGTCCAGCAGAGTGCTAATAGAGTGTGTAATTGCTTTTTAAAGTACTTATTGGCATTTTTAAACACAATTTTCCAGTTTGTCATTGAATGTATGAAGCCGTCTTGATGATGTGGTGGTAGTTTCTCATCCGTGCAGGCTTCAGAGTTAAATCTTTTATTTAAAAATCAAGCAAAACAAAACAAAAAGTAAAATACCAACAAGAGCCAGAAAAGGAATTATATTTCCCAAACTCTCAAACTATTGTTTTTGTTCCCACATGCAGCAGACAGTTTAACAACTTCAGACTCACGTTCATTCCTCCTCTGCAGGGTGATGTCGGGCATCCTGGTGAAACTGGAGATCCTGGAGCCAAAGGGGACAAGGTCAGCATAATACTTTAGTTTGTTGAAATTGGTGAATGGACAAGCTCTGTGATTAAGAGGATGACTGACCCTTACTAAGTCTAACATTAGCTAAATTAAGATGTGACTATATGTATGTCGCTTTCATCTTTTAACCATCTTCAAAATGTGTTTGTCTTTTCCACGTAGACGAGCCTAGCACATAGCATATCTCAGTACAGGAAAGGAGAAAGCTCAGCTGTTATTGGAGCACAGAGCAAAAAGGGGCGGGGCTTTGTGTATGGGATTGTTTTTGGGATCTGAGTGATGGTCGCAGTTTCTGATCAGACTGTGATTTTGTCGACAGGGAGAGGTAGGACCTCTAGGTTTGTCTGGTCGAGAAGGCCCTTGGGGAGACCTCGGAGAAAACGGCAAAAGGGGCCCAAAGGGGGAGAAGGGCCACATTGGACTAATGGTGAGCACAGTTTTACTCCTCAACAGTTTTGGGACAATGGTGGGTTTGGTATTTTTGTCACATTTTAATGGCACAGCATACTCCCAGCATCAAACATGTTTGGATTTGAGGACCACACTGTTGCACTGACATGTTCCTTCATTACAATGAACACACACCACACCATCCTGCTGCTGTAAATACTAACCAGAGCATAAAATGACTATTGATCTTCCACTGAAAATAATAAACAAATCTGCTATTTCTTCCTGTTTGTGTAACTAGTAGTGACTATTACATTAACTTCACACAAAATCACAAAAGATCCTTGTAAGAAAAGAAGAGGAAGGAAGCAACATCACTGAGATCAGAATGAACATAGTGATCAGCTCCATTAGTCAGCAGCATAAACTGTTCCTGATGTCTTGCTTGCTCATGGTGGTACTGTTGGGTCTCTGTAAATAATGTTATAAAGTGTTCGGTCTAGACCTGCTCTATTTGAAAAGTGTCCTGAGATAACTTCTGTTATGAATTGGCGCTATACAAATACAATTGAATTGAATTGAATTGAATTGAATGTCATGTTCATCTTCATCTTCACAGGGTGAACCGGGGCTGATGGGTGAAGTGGGACCTGCAGGTCTGGCGGGGTTACAGGTCAGTTTGTTGCCGTGATGTGTTGATGCTGTCAATGATATGCTGCTCTCAGCTGCCTTTGAATTAACCTTTATTGGAGCAGTTCACTGCTGAGATTGACATTTATTGATCCACCTGACAGATACGTTGTCCTTTTATCAATTTATTCCGTCTCCACACATGTTCAAACTGTCAATGTTTATAGTTTTTCTCTGGTCTGTTATGCTTATTTTAGGGAATCACAGGCCCTCGAGGACCCCCGGGACTAGATGGACCTCAGGGTCAGAAGGTAAGATTTTCCTTAAATTGCTGTCAGAAACTCACTATATTGTTAAGAATTGTTTCTATACATCAGAACAGAGTAAAGCAAAAATGTAAGTTGTAGGGGCGCCTGGATAGCTCATCTGGTAGAGCTGGCCCCCCATGTACAAAGGCTGAGTCCTTGCTGCAGCAGCCATGGGTTTCAATCGAAAAGTTGTCACTGAAATTTTAAAATGAAATTCTAATGTCACAATTTACAGACAAAATATCTTCATCTTTCTGGATTCATATTTCTTTTCATGATTTCATTAGTCTTTTTTTAGTGTTGAATGTAATCAATCAGCCCAAAGAGTTTCATTTGGTCTTGGTTGGAAAAAATTACTGCAGCCAAATCAAAGGCCATGATATTACGTTCTGAATCAGTACATATTTTGTGTAAAGTAAAAAAAAGAACGAATCTGAGAGTTTGCTTTCAAGAGAAAATCATTCTACCTCTAACTCTTTGCTCAAGGTCACGAGTGTGGTCTTTTGATAACTGCTGCATGTTTTCACTGTGGACAAACAGTACACTGCTGATGACAGAGGGAGTAAGAGGGACTAATCAGTACTGGCTTAATCATCAGATTGAGAGAACCCCTGCCTCGACAGGCACACACTGTACTCTTTCTAACACACCTCTTTTTACAGTCCGTTACGCACAGCGATTTGCTTGAATCAGTTAAATGAGAATAAATGTCACAGGAATGTCTTTTCATCCATCTCTCCAGGGGGATTCTGGGCCTGTAGGAATTACTGGACCACCGGCGTTAAGGGGCCTTCAGGTAAACGCTGATGCCATTCAGCATTTTCTGCAGCACTGTGCACGGTACAGATACATGACAAAAGCCATACATTTGCTCTCTGTTTGTCCTGTAGGGAACAACTGGTGCACGTGGTGTCAGAGGAGACACAGGGGGGCTGGGACCACCTGTAAGTATCCTCAAGTATCAGGAAGTTGTTTGTTGTATATGGTTTGTTTGCCTGTGCAGAGGCAGTATTGCTAATGGAAGCAGCATTTTGAAATACACGATTTCCCCTTTGTTCTATCACTGCAAAGATCAGTAAATTAAGTGTTCATGTGACAGCTACACTTTAAAGTGATTTAAGGAGAACTCTATCTAATTACAGTGGTATTTAAGTTTTAATGGTCATCACAGTGTGTGGTGTACTGCTGAAACAAAAAATTCTCAGCAACATAGCCAATGTAAGAATGTCCCTCTAACATGGTTTTTAGCCAAGCCATCCCAGGGATCTAGGGACGGCACTGTCGGTCGGTTACTCGGCCCGCCACTTTGGTCCCCCCTAAAAGATTGCAATAACTCAGCTTCACCCAGCCCAGTCTCCCATTAAAGACTTTCCCCATGCACAGCCAATTAACCTGGACTGACACGTCCTGCAAACAAAGTGCTTGACAAAACCACATTCAAGCAATAGAAAATACCAAAACAAATTAACTCAAGGGTGAATAAAGAAAACATACCAAATCCCTGGCAACGAGCACCTTATTTGTTACTTGTAAACAGACCAACAGCTGAGAAACTCCACGTCATTTACAGATGTTGTTGTTAGTCAGATGGCAGAAGTTTGAGGTTGTACAGTATTTAATGTGTGCACTTTTTTACATTAAACTGAGACAAGTTTAGTTGCAGTTGAAACCAGTCACAAAGCATCTCACTCTAAAAGCTGATTTAAATTTCATTTATAGTAAGTAAAATCACATTTAAATCCTGAAAAAACAAAAACAAACTAACTTGTAAAGGTAATTGTTATTGTTTTTTTGTGACATCTGCATGGCAGGGTCCAGTAGGACAAGTTGGACCTCAGGGAGACCAAGGTGCTAAAGGGGAATCAGGGCCACAGGGACTGAAGGGAGTGTCGGGAGCTCCCGGTCCACCAGGAGAGCAGGTTAGTGAGGTTTTTCGTGTTATCTACTGTACATTATTACAGATCCACCATATATGAACTACTGCCCTGCATGGTGCTACACCTGAGTGATAAATACATTCTAATACAAATTTCCATAAAACCATCTGAATAATGTGAATTACCTGTGCAGGGTGAGGATGGTCTGCCAGGAATCCGAGGTCCCCCGGCTCTGCCAGGGTTTGAGGTGTGTGATGTTAATTACCAGTGCTGAAGATTGCTTATTTTCCTCTCAACAACTCTAACTTTTTTATTTGTGCCTCTTCCTTCTCTTTTTCAGGGGCCTACTGGAGAGATTGGACCCCAGGGTTCCCCAGGTCCCACAGGGGCTCCTGTAAGTGTGTGTATGTGTACAACACAGAAACACTGTGGATGATGAAATCATATTTTGATTCTTCAATCTTCAGCTGCTGGTGTACAATTATTGTTGTTTGGTAGATATTAATTATTGAGGAAAAAAGCAAACAATCAGATTATAGCGTGTGTGTGTGTGTGTGTGTGTGTGTGTGTGTGTGTGTGTGTGTGTGTGTGTGTGTGTGTGCTGTCTGTCTGAAAGCCAGCCAGTTATTTTAACAGCATAATGATGAAAAACTATGGGTCCTTTGCAGGGAGTGCAAGGAAGACCAGGACCTGAGGGGAATCTGGGCATGAAAGGAGAGAAGGTAAGATCCTCATGTTGCTGTGTGACTTGTTGTCTTTATGCATCTTAATATGTAATTTAACATCTTCTCTTACACATTCTAGCTTTCCAAAAGATTCAAATTTGGACAAAAATCATTTGGTCCATTTTGGAGCTTCTTTTCAACGTATAGTCATATCAATAAATTCAAGAAGCTCAGTAGCACTCCCATCTTGTTTAGTAACACTTTGAAAAATGAAGTGAAGAGCTGAACCCGCTTTTCATTAATTATTGGTGTAAATCATATTTGGCCACTTAACATCAGATTAACTCAATTTCTGAAGTTAGTTTAGCATCAGCAGTTACATTTCCAGACCAGGAAGGAACATCAAACTCCAGTTTTAACCCCCAAACTGGCATTTATGTTACAGAATTCTCTATATACAGTGCAAATAAATGTTAACAGTTCAAAAAATGTTTTGTGTTTAATTACTCTCTGTTACGCTCATACATGCATTGGTAGTTCCTGACTGTTCACCTAAATGGCAATTTGTGCTGTTTATTAGATTACAGACATTTCTTAAACTTCTTTCAAATTTGTAACACAAACATTTTCTAGCTGGAGGTTGTCCAAAACAGTACTAATTTGCTTTTTCACTCATCAGTTTGTGTTCTAACCCTACAGGGAGACAATGGCAAGAATGGATCACCAGGGAAGACAGGTCATGTTGGAAGGAGGGTAAGAAATTTAAGAAAAAATCCACAGTTATGAATCCGAGGTCAGTTTCAGTCATTATCTCTGTTTATAATACTAATGCTTGTACTTGGTGTTGAAAACATGAATTCTTATGCAGATATCGTGGTGTGTGTGTGTGTGCGTGCGTGGCATACAAGTGGAAATGGAAACAGCCATTCTGACAGCCGCTGCATGTTCAGATTCATACATAAAACATTAGATTGTTTGGTATGTGTTCCTTCTTGCTTTCTGTTGCCTCATTGAAAAACATGGCGAACCTGTCCACAGGGGAAACGCGGGAAGGCTGGAGTCAGAGGGACCAGAGGAGACAGAGGACCAAAGGTGGGATATATGGGCCACATGCTTTGTGTACATCTGGTATAAATATGATGTATGAGCCAACATTGTGATTTGTCATTCAGGGCGAAAAGGGAGACACAGGACAGGTTGGCCTTCCCGGGTGGCCCGGGCTCATCGTAAGTCAATTTATTTGTCCATTTATCCATTTTTGATCAGTCAGTGAATTGATATCCACTTGATGTATTTCTCTTTTTTTTTTTGTCATCAAGGGAATCCCGAGCTTACGTGGAGAACCAGGGGATCAAGGGGAAAAGGGGAAAGAGGTAAACAAGAATGAATAAACCTGATTTAGTGAAAACCAACCCAACCAGAGCTAATTATTTTCAGTTTGTTAAAGCAAGTTTGGATCAGGATTGGATTTTGTGGTTTCATTCATGCCATTCAATTCAATTCCAGTCATACCCCTCTCTTTCTCCCCTGTTTCCTGTCTGCCTGTGCTGTCTAATAAAGGCAAAACAAGCCCAATAAATTACGGTATATTGGTTTAGATTAAATCCAGTGTTTTTTACTACTTTCATTTATATTCAAAAACCTTTAAGGTCTCAAGACTACCAGGGCTGAAAATTAAGAAACATTTTACGTTAGTTCATTCAGAAACATCCTGTTTTTTTTTTGTCATACATTCCCCCTCCAAGAAAAAAAAAACCTTCATAAAATGCTTCCACCCGTGGGCCTCAGTTGGGGCTCTGGCAGACCTCTTTAGCCATGATGTTCTCTAATGCTTTATTGTGCTGATCTGCTCTCCTGTCTGATTGAACGTGTAGGTTTGACTGCATTGTTTGTGTCCTCAGGGTGAGAAAGGAGACATGGGACTTCCTGGGCCACCTGGAGTTGATGGCATGAAGGTAGGAGCTGTCAATGTTTAATGTGTTAATACCGAGATAATCTGAAAAACAAACAATAATAGTGTTTGGATGGTAACTGTGTCTGTAGGCGTGATGGGAAAGCAGCCAGCAATAAAACTACAAGAGATACTGAGCATATTTTATTCATGACATCAGCCTTGAAGCTGCCTACTATTAACACTGTAGAATCAGAGAAACTTCATGGTCCATCACAAGGCAATTTAAATGAGTCTTTGACAGTGGTGGACTGGGGACTAGCTGCAGAAAGTTGTGATGCATTTATGGTAACACTTCCAAACCCTGTTTTTATTTATTTATGTGACTCAGATTTGAAGCACAACTGCTTCACCTCTGTAATAAAAACACAGGGGAATCATTATTATTTAACCCATTGGCCAACTCATTGTCTAGCATGTAGGACAGCTTATATGGCAGGGTATCACATTTTCTACACTGGACCCCTAGCATCTCCCAAACACCAGTACCGCTGAAATGATTACTTAGTTGACAGAATATTTCAAACTCTTTTGATGATATTTCAATTGTCATCTTTCATGTCATAATTTCCATTATGGGACGCCCAGATGGCTCACCTGGTGTAGCTGGTGCCTTATGTACCAAGGCTGAGTCCTTGCTGCAGTGGCCTTTGTGTGTCATTCCCCCTCTCTCTGCCCTGTGTCCTGTCACTATCAAGTAAAAGCAATAAGCTCAGATTGGTTGCTGATTATACTTACATACCTTTACTTAAGTTTTTTTTTTTTTTAACAGTTGGTATTAATACTTCCTCCACTACTGATTTCATATAAACAGAATGTCCAATGTTACAGTGTGAGATGGTGTCATTGGTAGTTCACTTGGCCAAATGCTGAACAAGGGGACTTCAGCTTCAATGCAGAGATGGTATACGCTACCACTGGAATAAAACTAATTTAGGTCTTATTACGATCACGATGTTGGTCAAGAGAGGCCTGCATTCTTACAGTGATGATACTCAGACCTTAGTGTGTGGCTAATACAGCTACACCTGTAGCTTTTATTTGTCAGATACAGCATCTATCCTCTTGTCTGCTCTTAGTCCAATCTCAGTCACTGGCAGCGTCTGTATCTCCATCTGCATCCAACCAACTGTTGGCAGCAATTCTGAACTGTGATAAGATGATACAGTTTGACAAATCCTGCATGTATCTTGGGGCTAACTGTCCAAGAGCAAAGACTTTTTATTTTCTTATGTAATTCAAAAGTTGAAATTTTTTAAACTATTTTAAATCTCATGAATGAATGATAAAATCTGACTGTAAGTAAATTCTTGTTCTCAGGATTTCTATATACGCTTACTGGACATTTGTTACTGGACATCTGAATTTTAGGTATCACTAGTTATTGTGATTTCCCTCTTATTATGAGAGGAACTGACTTTTTCTCCAGAGCTCCAATGAGTTTCATGTTAATTCCTATAGATATTTTATATGTTGCATTGCATCCTTGAATGTCAAGTTTGACTACTGCATATGTCCTTCTAACATTCACTGTCAAACCATGCTTCTCCTTTTGCCTGAGTATGGAAAAAATCAAACGCCCTTTTACAAATGAATTCAGTTGAGGAGACTGGAAATAATAATTTAACAGGCCATGGATATAAAGGAAATTGACAGTAAACTCCCACAAACTCTCACACAAAACATTCACAGAGACAAGGAACTCATTTGACAGAGCCAATAAGTGTTTTTATGATGGAAAAAAAACATGGAAAAACTAAGCAAAAAGGCAAGAACAAAGAAAAGAAAAAGTCCATCCAGCCAGCCACACCTTTGGTTCCTTGAATAAAAGGATTTAAATTCTCAGCAGGCAGAACCAGGCTGCCAAACATCAGCAGTCTGTCAAGACTCCAACCTGTGAGGCACAGAGCACCACCAAGAAAAATGGCCCGGCAGAGAAGGAGAGAAGAGGAGACCTAAACAGCACAGAGACAGTGCCAAGATACGTATCCCCCAATAGAAACCACAACAGACTGCTATAGGTGAAGCTGTACCCACTGTACCCACTTGTCAGCAGTCTGTCAAGGCTCCCCCTGTCAGGCACACAACAGCGCCACCAAAAAGGAAGTGGCAGAAACCTTGCCCAGATATGGTATGCTCCAAAGGAAACCACAGCAGGCTGCTGCACAATGCTTGTGAGTCTGCTTAATTAACAAGGGTCACTGTTGAGAGAAAAAAAACTTTGGATGCCACCAACACCTTATTGAAAAGGTTAAGGACACTGATTCTAAAAGAGACTCTGTTTAACAGAAAAAGGTTAGGGCAGCATCAAACCACAACACTGTGCAGTCCAGGTTTCCTATCCTCCAAAGGACACCACAGCAGGCTGATACACCTGAGGGTGCTACACAGCAGATCCTACCACCACCCAATAAGGGTTTGGGGCAGCTGAGATGGAGGAGTTAAAACAACTCTCCAAACAAACAAGCTTGTCCACAAACAGGCTGTGCTGATGAGGGTGAGCAGGATCTTGGAGCTGCAGCTTAAGCTTTTAAACAAGGAGAAAGCTCTTAAGAGGCAAACTGAGAGCCAGACGCAGCAAGATACGTGCCTGGCCCAGCAGACAGAGGACATCAACGAACTGGAGGCTGCACTGACCATGATAAGGAAAGAGGTGGACAATCTAAAGCTGCAGTGGCGAGAGGAGAGCTCCTGTTTCCTCCATTCCATCGAAGACATCCACCGCAGCCTGCAGGAGAGAACAAGAAAAGTAAACTGGAACAGTTCACTCAGCCTCTACTCTTCCCGAAAGCCAATCACAGCGAGCATAGTCTGGACATGCAATGTCTCAAAGGCCCATTTAAAGCCTTCTCTGACATTGCATCTAACACACACACACACACACACACACACACACACACACAGTTTGTAATACTGCAAGTATACAAATACTGCAATGCTTGGTAGGCAATGGGCTCAATTACCATTGTGTTACCTCCGTTGGCAATACATAATGACTCAACGGAAATTAATATCTTCAAGAGTGCCACTTTTAAGGTAGATGCAACCTGTTTTAACAATGCCAAGGTACAATAATGTTAACTTTAACCCATAACAACACCATCCTAAGTTTCAGTGCAGTTTTGTGCATTTTTGTCCTGCACCCTGGTATGACTGAATGAATGTTATTTGTTACTTCCACCCCTGGTCTGTAGTTTCCTCAGCATTACTACACGTTTCAAAGATTCATTAGTTAGAAAACTAAACTTCCAGTGATTTCAAGATTTCCATTTAACTTGGTTATGGTAAGAACTGTAGAAAACAACAAAACATACACAAATGTACAAAACGCCAAGAGACTGACATTGTGAGTTGCTCTGACAGAGGAGTGCTTGCCCAGGTTGTCCTTTTTAATTTTTTGTGTCCCGCAAACTGCAAAAATAGATTGACTGGAACAAAAAGAAAGTGTCTTACTGTAATTAAATGTTTTGTTAGGAAAGATATTGGTGTGATGGATATTTGATGAGTGAGTCACTGGAAGCATTATGTCTGATGTATGTTACTTTTTTTTTTTTTAGGGTATTCGTGGTCCTGTTGGGTTGCCAGGTCCACTGGGCCTGAAGGGAGAGCAGGTACCCAAAATTAAGATTGTAGTTTGTCTTCTTATTTTTTATTTTTTATTTTTACTGTATTTTAATACGTTTTTATGATGTCTAACTATCAAATGTGTTTGTCTCCTTTGCTCTCTTTTGTTTTTTAAGGGAAATATTGGTCTACCAGGACCCAGGGGTACACCCGGGATGCCAGGACTGCCTGTAAGTTTAATGTAAACATAGCTTATCTTGCATATTTTGTTTATGACTGATATTTTGTTTTTCAGTTTGGCTTTTATGTTGTTGTTTATATTGTTGCATTCTTTTAGGAAAAAACTTTTATTCATGCTATGCATTCTTTCCTTTTTGTTTGGGATATTTTATATTTTAAATTCAAGCAGTTCATTTGTCACTCAGATACTTTTATCTAGATTGTGTCTGAAAAATAGAGACAGCAACAGAAGTGAAACGTGTGATGGAAATGTTATTGTTTTATAACAACTTCAGTCATTCCTGTAAAGTGCAGACTGTTATCTGTCAGGCAACTAATCTGAATGATTCAACAGGCTGGCAGCTGAAGAACAGAGTTCAACAGCACATAATGATTGTGTTCAACCCACTGTGTCTTAGGGGGGAAAAAACCCATCGACTTAGGGTATAAAATCTGTGATGCTGTGGCTGATGGGTTCTTAATGCAGCAGATAAAAGCACTCGGCAGCTCTTTGTTGATAAATCCACTTCACAGTGCATAATCATACTAATGTCCTTTTCTTCTCCTGTTCTCTCTTTGTTGCAGGGTTTGTTTGGATTGAAGGTACGATATCATCAACTCAAGCACTCTTGTTCTGACAGATCAAACTCACTTCAGCTCTTACTCACTGTTATCTGAAGCAAACGCCCTGGAGGATCTCTTGACGTTAGGATCGCTCTGGTTTATGTTGATGGCACATATAATCATAAAGCTGTCACACTTTGAGTCGCCGTTAGAATGTAATGGGATTTTGCAGCAGTCTTTATTTCCATATCAATGTGTTTTATCGGCAATGGTGTGTGCCGAGCGAAACAGTGCTGAATCGTATGTTGTGCTTATCACATTTTCTTCTCCATGCAGGGTTTGAAAGGCTACCAAGGTTTGCCTGGTCTGCCCGGCAGGAGGGGGCTTCCAGTAAGTTTACAACAGAGTCAGACAACTGAGGTTTAAAGTTTGACTGGTTTAAAAATATGCTTGTCATATTAATTTACACAGAGGTGTCTTTAGTGTCGACATTGACAATGACTAGAAGTTAAATATCAGATGAGCATGGTGTGCATACTTCATTTTTCTTAATTCATAACTTGACTGGCTTTTAGCTAACATTAGTTAAACATTCAGGGGAAATGGGGTCAAATTTTAGAGTTCTTTGGCTCTCTTTAGGTACGGTTTGGTTTTTTTAATCGTAGTGACACTATAATTTTAGGATCTTCCTGATCAAACACCACATTACTTGATTTGAAAAAACTGTCAAAATGTGTTGAGAAATAAATGTATTTTATCTCCTTGCCTCATCACTTGTTAATTGAGTGTTAATAAATCTAAGATATATCGAGAGACACATTTCTTTCACTGCAAATTCACTTTTTGATGAATAATCTTTTCAAATCTGGATCCAATATCCAATCTGGATATTTTTGTATTGCATACCCAATTTGTGCATCTTGTGTTTTAGGGTCCACCTGGAGTTCCTGGACCCCCAGGACAGTCACTGAACATGACGTTGACTCAAATTAAGGCAAGTAATTGATGTCTTCATTGTCTAACTAAAGTGTTTTGTTGAATTACAAAAGCATTTTTGTAAGAGCATTACAAAAACTGAAATGAAATGAAGAAAACCTATAACTTACAAGTCAAACTAAATGGACCTCTTCCCTCAAATATCAAATTAACAATTAATTGTATGGTTTTCTTTATTCTCTTCCTGTCCAGGACCTGATGTATGTGTCCGATAAGCCCAACTATCCTCTGATCCAGACTCTGCTAGATTCTCTGCAGCAGGAGCTTCGGCTACTGGTGGATCCTCCTGATGGCAGCAAAGAGCATCCTGCCACCACCTGTCTGGAGCTCTGGTTCTGTCACCCTGAATACAGCAGTGGTCAGTTCCCGAAACAGTGAAATAACCTAAAAAACCACACAAACGTTTAAGGAAAAATGTAACTAGCTGGAGTTATGGACACTGTCCTCTCTTTACGCTCTTCACTCCCTGCATGTTATAGTACCTCAAAATTACAAGATTTCCTTTCAGCTCACTGTTGATGTTTTGAAACTCAACTTTGAATTGTTTTGAGTCTCAAAACATCAACAATGAGCATATACAGTATACAAAGGTAAAATAATAAACTTACAGAGCCTAATTTTCTTTGCAGATGATTGCCCTGTATATATTTTGGACGTCAGTGTTTTACTTCAGCCTCAGTGGTTATGCTTCAGCTGAAACCTTTCACTTCTTTCAGCAGGCACACTGTAACTGTTTCAGTATTTCAGTTATTTCAAATGTTTCAACTACAATTTCCAGCAATTAGCACATTTTATAGTTTTATCATGACGAATAAAAATAAATGTAATTGTTAGATTTTTAGTTACATAACTCTTACGTTGTTATTCCATTTCTAAACGTTTAAAATTAGAGCAACAATTGATAAATAGTTTGTCTTACATTTTATTTTCTCTCTTTTTAAGTTTCTTGTATATTTATTTCAAACCAACCTGTAGCTCCACTGAACTTGTACTGTTATCAGACCATATCCTAAGAAACAAAATCATATCCACCGTACTGAAATATCCATGTTTATCGTAACTCTTCAGGCTCATTAAACATACATAGCACCATTACTGTATATGGCCGTACTGTCTTCGAGGTACTGAACAAAAAGGAGGAGTATTAATACATATACAATATACTAAAAAATATTTTACACTAAAATATTTTACTTTCAACATCTTTAATATTTCTTTATTGCAGTCCACTATGTTAGAGTGGTAGAATTGGTCAAGTCCTTGTGTACGTGTGGAGCACAGCACTTTCATCCCTGCAGATCTCATTGAGCTCACGCTAACCTTTCTCTGCAGGAATGTATTACATTGACCCCAACCAGGGCAGCCCAGCCGACGCTCTGCTGGCCTACTGCAGCTTCTCTTCCACATCAAAACAGACCTGCCTTCATCCTCAAGACTCTCAGGTATAAAGACATCACCAGGGAAAGGCTACAGGAAATTGCACCTCTGGATCAATGGGGTGTTCGCTAACTTCACATAGTCTTGTTGTACAACCTGAATCTCAATTTGATGAATTGTCAGTCAGATCACACTTCTGTAGTGATGACTGCAACTTAAACTTGTGACACAGTCACTTTAAAAGAAAGTTTATTTGGTAGTTTGGACATCATTCCCATAGTAGCTGTTATGAAATCATTTGATTCAGTGACTTTATTTGCTCAGATCCACTGTTTGCCACACAAACACACACACACACACCACACACACACACACACACACACACACACACCACACATTCCCCTCAAATGCATCACAACTAAGTACAGATACCTGAAAAACTGACTTAAATACAGTAACAAAGTATTTTATTTCATTACTTTCAATCTCGGTAAAAATATGGAATATTCCTGTATAAAAGCCAACACATTTCATTGATTGTGATTACATATCTGAAAAATCTGATGCATATTTTTGACACATAAACAAGAGTCAGTACAAGTGAACTTAAATATTAAATAAACTGCATTTATATAACGCCTTTCTAGCCTTCAGACTACTCAAAGTGATTTTACGCTACGTGTCCCATTCAACCATTCACACACATTCATACACTGATGGCAGAGGCTGCCATTCAAGATGCCAACTGCTCATCAGAAGCTACTGTAATTAATCCATTCACACACACTCACATAGTCTCGCTTTAACATAATTGTGCTGTCGTGTTGGACTCTGGTAAAGGAGATTTAGATCTCATATGAGCATCCTCAGTAAATAAAGCTAGAAAGACTATTATACTATACTACTATTATACAGTACACAGAATCAATTACTAGAGTTCATAATTATTATCAAAATTATTTTTCTTTGATGTATTATTCTATAAAATTATTTTAATCTTTTTTTATTTTATCTTTTCTCTGCCTTCAGTTGATCATGAAAGCCTGGATGGAAGAATTTTCTGAAGAAGGATCTTTTCAGTGGCTCAGCAGGCTGGAGCGGGGCTTTCAGGTGAGTGACTCCCTTTGAAGGGAACAACCAAAACAAAACAATGTTATCTCAAATCAAAAATTGGTACGTCCATTAAGACTACATTCATTGGTGTTATTACTTGGAAGCTGTAGAAATCCACAACAATCTGAAAAACACAGACGCTAACATATTGAGATAATTGTAAACGCGCTGTAAAACCAGAATAATAAGCTGAAAGAGGATAAACAACTGTATCGGCTTACATTTGTAATGCATTACATTCTTATTGCTTTCTTATCAGTTTTACTATCCAGGTGCTAATGTGGTCCAGATGCGTTTTCTGAGGTTGCACAGTAGCACTGCCATCCAGAAGATGACCTACTCCTGCCATCCAGGACACAGACTGGGTCAGACAGACAGAGACGTCAAATTCCTCACTGACACAAGGAAGCAAAGTTACCTCGGAGCACTTAAAGACTGTGTGGTGTGTACAAAGTTTTCCAAACTTCCTTTCTTACCGTGCTCTTGAGAGGCTCGAGGAAATGTGGGTCATGCTGCTGCTATTGTTATTCAAAATCTTGTTGAGGAAAAATCTTAGCTGGCCTGAGAAAAGTCAGCAACATTTAACTTTAACTAATTTTTATTTGAAAGATTCTTAACCTTAAAAAAATATACAGTAGTTGCAAAAAGCAAAAGCTTTTAGATATTTGTTTGGTTTTATCCATGGTGATAGGGGTTCTTTTTATAACAACTATTTTATTTTATTAATTATATTATTATTATCTTATCATCTTTAGCAAGAGTAGTGTTTTCTTTTGTTGCTCTTTAAAGTGTAGAAGGACCTGGAAAGCTGTAGTTTGAGGGCCAAAACATCATATTTATGGTATTTGGTACTCTCAATCCTGGATGTAATTTAGGAAAAATAACTTGCATCCCTTGAAACAAAATACAAAAAAACTGTTAGCTGCAGCTAGTTGAAACCAATTAGAAAATAAAATATGCTAAAGTATTACCATCACATAAAAAAGTTATGACTTATAACAATTGTATTTATGTTTTCTGTCCCCTGTGTCAGCCTGGAGAGGAGACCGTTTCTGGAACAAGGGAGTCTGTGTTTGAGTTCGAGGACCTCCAGCTGCTTCCCCTCAGAGACGTAGCAGTAATGGGAGGGGAAAACTTCACACACCAGTTTGGCTTCACTGTCGGACCGGTGTGTTTCAGCTAGAAGATGCTAGAAAGCTGTGCTGTCCCGGAAGACTCACAGGTCCAGGACAAAAAAACCTCTGTTCAAATCATGGACCCCAATAGTGGAATAACTGGAACATCTATTCCAATTTCTGAAGATGTCACCTCCTTTTTTGGGGGATTTGATCTCTCAAGTTAAAGTGACTCCGTATTCATGAATTTGAGGGGACACAAGCGTCCCCCGGCTTTTTTCACGGAGAAGTCAATTTTGTTTACAGAGACGTTTATCTTGTATTGAATAATTTAAAAATGTATGTCTTTTTATCCTTTATATACAATGTTTTTTTATTTTTGTTCTATATTTTGGGCTGCCATCATAGCCTGCCCATTGTGTAGATAACAGTCAGACTGTCCTTACTGACCCCTTAACAATGTGTTCTGCATTAGGGACACAGCTACTGTTGTCCCATTGGCCGTACGTGACCAGGTCAGTAAACTCTCTCACTGTCAGTCCACTACTTTAATACTGTAAGTGATCTCAGATGTGTCACTTTTTCTTAAGGTGCTGATCAAGTTTCATTTGAAAGGCCGTCATTTATTTAATCCCACAAACAATAGAGGGGATAGTCATATTGTCTTATACATACTTGTTTCTGTCTGTTGTCAACTGCAAGACCAAATCTCCTCATTTTGTTAAATATACAAAACATTGTTTATTTTTTTTACAGTTTAAAAAAATGTTATAGTTTTTTTCTCAGGTATCATACATTACTGATATTCACATGGGCACTGAAGCTGCTGTTGCCACAGTATGTTGGTCAGTTTTAGACTTTAGCAATAAAACAAGACTTAAAGATGTTAGATTAGAAATGTTACAGGTTAAATCCATAAAAAGACCAAAACCAAAAATGTGTCCTACCAACAAGTATCGTTTGTAGCCAAATATATCTTCATCCCCGGTGCCGTAGAGCTCAATTTGTGCACATGTTCCTTCATTACCTTGAACCAACAGACTAGTTTATTTTGACTCAATCCTATACACTGTCCTGCTTCCCCAAACAGTCCCCAACAAATTCACTATTTAGTCCTGTTAGATTAACATTTGCTAAAAACTACAGTAACCAGCTGTTAGGAAATCACTGACAGCTGGTTACTGACATATTACTATATTACTGACTATATATTACGAGCTGTTGTTAAAGGTTTGCACAGTGGTTTTACACACAGCTTCCACAGACACAAATATGAAACTATTGAGAGACAGACGTATGGTTGGTTTTCTCTTTTAAGAGATTTATTGACAATAAGAAAATAATACAGTGACATCAGACTTGTCCTTTAAACTAGTAAACTGTTGCACACTGTTATCAAAAAACGGAGAGGAAAACATTTCTCTGTAGATCTACATTAAACTGCAGTGGCTAACTTTTATTAAAAAAAATAAACTTTTTGTCAGATTTGCTGAAACTTTACTAACAGTAGTTTAGGAGTCAGATAATATGTGAGAAAGTTCAGGTTCCTCTGGTTCCTCCTAGTGCCATTTGCAAGAATCCCTCGGGCCTGAATGAAAACAACCAATCAGAGCCAAGAAAGATGTTGACTATTGTGCCTCATTCCCAGGTCATCAAATACCGGCACTTTGGGTGGTGGCTTGAGGCTTTGAGACGCAATGCATTGGTATTTGATGACCTGGGAATGGAGTTATAGAAAGAGCCAGTGGAACCGGATATTTTTCCACAGTATCTGTACTAACTGTCAGGGTATAGTGACCGTTTCAGCAAATATGACAACATTATTTTTACCTACTGCAACAACAATACATGAACAGCATCTTATAAAGTCACCAGCTACATGAACCTTTCACAAAAGGGGTCAAATCACAGGAACACTTGATTTAATTCAAAATACATACATAAAAAGATTAATCATCATATATTATTGAAAAACGACTGCAGGACGAAATAGGGGCAAGGTACTGCCTTCCAAACAAAAATCGGTTAACATGAACACGATGCTAGACTGAAAAATGAAGTGAGACAAAATGGCAGTTCAGTCTAATTATCAAGCTACTATTTCCCCCTACGTTCCTGAAGATCCATGACAGAAACAAAGCTGCTTAAAGTTTAGTGCTGACAGTGTACCACAGTTTATCACGTTTTCATGACTTTTCATTCTGCTAGGTACCTGTCCAATTGGCTCACACTAGATTATTTACTGTTTTAACAATAGAAAAGTTCAATTCAAGTGTTTTGAGATTCTCTCTTTTGTGTTATTCTCATATAAACCAAAGACTGGATTTAGGCAGCCAGAGAGCTTACAGATCCACCAGTTCCCTCCCAGGAAATACTGCAATTTATTTCACTGTACTGTAAAGATCATGCTTAAGTTTGGCTGTAGAAAAAGTTGCCGGACTAGTACCCTGAGCTACTCTGACCCCGTGGTGAAAAAAATGTGCCTATTCCCTCCCGCTTAGCATTGAGTAATTGCTGTCGACCTGAATTTCTGCTTCGTTCAATCTGAGAAGTGCTTGGGTCCAGAGAAAAGAAAGCAAGCCTGGGAGCTTCTCAGCAGAATCAGGATTTGGTGTTTGTGTCCCAGAGGCGGTCAGCAGTGAGTGATGAGCAGTGTGGCGTACAGTCTGCAGGGAGGAGAGGATTCATTTGAGTGAGATCTCAGGGAGTTTGTGGTGAGAGCGGAGTCTGCCGGCTATGCAGCAGGAAAAACACCAAAACTTCATTTTCTTACTTCGCACCAAATTCTCAGCTGTTGTTCAAGAGGCTGCCGGGGCTATATAACAGGGAAGAAATGTCCTTAATCCTAATCTCAACCAGACCAACTGGATTAAAGTTTAAGCATTTTAGCCACGGGTTTGCAATTCTGGCCTGGTGTTTTATATTCAATGTTTAATTTTTGTATTTAGATTTGTCATATCATCATTCCATATGATTGCCTTAGCTGGCTGAGACTGATCATTGTTACTTAATTTGTTTTGTACAAATTATCATTTTTAAAAAAATATGAAATGACATGCTGGACATTTGTCTTGTGAGATCCCGTCATCAGCTCATTCAAAGAATTGTGTCAGCTGAATAAAAAAAAATACATAACCAAATGTTGACTCAGAGTGCTTCATCATCTCTGCTTTAGTGCAATTATATTAATATTATATTAAGTATTGGACAAATTAAAGTTTGACTGAACGATGGAGCTAGATGAAGAGTCACAGGTGTTCTTCTTCATCCTGAGAGAAACATGAATGTCTGTGACATGGCAATGTATCCAACTGTCGAGACATTTAACTCAAAGCCACAAATGTCAATTTCATGGTGGCACTGGAGGAAGATTGGAGATCACCAGTTGACTGCTGGGTCTCTTCCATTTGCTAAAATCCATTCACCCTGCTGTTGTCCCTAGACCAGCTGGCATTCATCATGTTTAGTACCTAGGTAGTAGGTTTGTGGTACCCCCTCAGCTGTGCCTCAGAAGCTGCCCGCCCAGAAGCAGATGTGCCTGAGCCTCCAGCTGCAGGACTTATCTTTGACTCTTTTCCTCCCAACAGCCCCATCCACGGTCATTTCTCCCCCAACTCTCTTCTGTTTTGTGTCCCAGCACTGCCCCTCTCTCTCCATTACCGCTGTGCTTTCTCCCACCCAGACCCAGACTATAACTGCCCTATCACCCATGCCATGCATAGTTGTAAGTGTGGGCAGTTCAGAGCAGCATCCACAGCACAATGGGGCATTTACTGTCTTGATTCAAGGACTTTCCTTGAGTCATTAGAATGAGGGGCTTCTGTATTGCTCAGTCATCTGTTTTGGACCGGCAGTATTAGAGGTAGTAGCAACAGTAACAGCAGTACAGTTAGTCGTAGCAGTGCTAGGAGCTGTGGCAGCAGTGTCGTCACAATAGGAGCAGTGTTAACAGTAACAGCAGCAGGAATTGCAGTGGTCGGACTCTGGCAGTAGAAATGTAGTTAAAGCTGCCGTAGCCAATTCTTTTTAAATGTCATTCAAACAAATGTAATGTAATTTACAATTCTTCATTACTTCTTTAAATCATCTTAAATAATAAAATGTGGATTGTGGATTTAAAATACCCCTGTATCTTTGTGATATAGTGTTTTTGTTTGTTTTTTTCCTATACTTTCCAAGAAATTACCGGATATATAGGCTATATATAACTGTAAAAGGTATTTTGAAAATATTATGGAATTTGATGTGATACACTTTCAATTAATTCATTCCAGTTAATTGCACTGTGTTATCTGGAGTGTTTTAGTCAACTGAACATGCAAAAATGTTAAATGTGTCTACAGCAAGCCCGTCCAGACCTTCCTGGGGCCCTAAGCAAAGTTCTGCTAGGGGGCCCTCCTACCTGACCAATGAGCCATGTAAACTAATTGCTCCACAGACACACAGTGCTCCCACTACAATTCTTCCTCCTTTAAAACTGTTTGCTTCATCCTTCAGTTTAAGAATTAGTACCGATATAAACAAACAATATTTATTTAATTGAATATTAAGTGAATATTAACAATAACACTGTAGACAATATAACTGCTGAAAATAATAAAAACTACAAACTGAGATTTGGTATTGCTGCCTGACAATTAGTCCAGTCCTCACAATATTATATAATTAGCTTTATCTGTTCAATGTAAATATAAGCCTGTAGGCTCTGACTGCAGCTTTAAGTCTCAGAATATCTACATCAGGTCCTTTAAACTGACTCCCCAACATTTCCTTTTATACACTTTCACATATAAAATACTACTATTGCACATCAACTTACTGACATCAGACTTAAAGAGAACACAAGTCTACCTGACTCCTGTTCCCACATTTCAATCTCAGGGTGTTTTTTCTCTTTTTCTGATCGATAGTTCATCCTAACTGACAGCCGCTCTGACATGAGGGGGCCCTACTACATATCATTTGATATATATAGCAGTTTACAATATTAAATGAATATTCACAAAACAACTGGAGTGAAATTAAAAAGGATAAAGTCACTTTAAGGTCTCCGCTGGCAACGTGTTGACGGGTAGTTAACGGTTAACGCTCAACCGTCAGCACGCGCGCACACGTCACATGACGCGCAGCACCCTGTGTCGTCAGCTCTTACTTTTCCGCATCTGTCTGGTTGTTCACTCGCTAACTTCAGCCATGTTCCCCCCCGTTTAATTTGCTTGACATTTCATGTAGCAGCTGGTCGTCTTGTGTGACAGTCGGACGGACGACTGTGTTACGTGCCGGTTCTCCTGACAGCCAGCAGCGTGTGTTGTTCCCCATTCAGAAACGAGAGAAGAAGCACGCTAGCCTCTCGTAGCTAGCTAGCTAACAGCTGTTTAGCTTCCAGAAGAAAACGTCGCTGTGAGGCAGCCAACCAGCCACTGAGGTGAGGGGGAGGTAGCTCCACATATGACACATTTCTTTGGTGATTTTCTGGTGTGTGCATGTCAGTGTTTTGGGGAAGGCAGGGGTGTACCTGATGTAATACATTAGCTTACATAGCCCGCTGCTGTAACGTTAGCTAATTGACTAATGTAGCTTTTTTTGTGTACAGTAATTTAACTCGGCAGCATTTTGGACCGTATTCTTAAAATAATTCTGGTTTCTATACTAAAAATACTTTTATCGAGTAATCTGCAAGACTAACAGAACAGCCTATGCTAGTGTGTAGTCAGAATTATATTCCATTTAGCTTTGCTTTGAAGCTCTTTTTACTAGAAATCTGTGATAAAGCTTTAGCAAACACACCCGTTTCTCCAAAACATCTCCCAAGAGCAAGTGTATGTACACGTAACACGTCCGTCAGCTGTCCATGGTACTGAAGAGGATGAAGATGAATACGATTTGAGGTATCCCACCAGCAAGCCATACTATATAAATGCTAAAAATGCATCATTTGTAAACAATAAATTAAGTAAATGACAGAAGTAGTTACATGTATGCATACGCACATTATAGAAGCCTTCAGCTTCAGCCGTGCTATATTTTATATGACATGTGTATGTGTAATAACTCACACACACAAGTGTGCTGTATATCATTTCTGGGCATATGCAGATCAGTTGAAGCATACAACCTATGTGTTGGCTGGTTTGGTGCAAATCAACAATTTTGTCCATCTTCATCCATTTACTCCTTGTGACAGGTTTAATAAAATCGGTAAACTCCTTTTTAAAAACATACACCTGTAAATTTATGACAGTTAAACGCTGGTGAAATAACCCTAATGTGGTAGACAGTAGTAGCAAATTCCCACATTCAACCTTTCAGTGAGTGGTATATTTATTTGTACTACATGAATATCATATATGATTCATTGATCATAAAGATAGCCACCATTTTTTTTTTTTACTTTACTTTACTGATTGCAGCTTCTATGAGCTACGAGTATCTGCCCCGATCAGAGGATGTATCCACCTTCCAGAAAGGACTTCGTCTCTCTGACACTCAGTGATCCGCACAGTCACACTTACAACAACGGCAAACACCGGAGACAGTCCTGCTGGAGGGTGAGTGGTCCTGTATCAGTATGCACTGTTTTTTTTTTTTTGGGGGGGGTTAAACCCTTGGTTTGATGGAAGATAATGAGTTTGTGTTCAACTTGTGTTTGACAAATTCACACCAGACGGCTGTCACAGGTTGTCATCATTCACACAAGGCTGTGATCTGCCTCGGTAGGTGTCCACAGTAATCTGCAGAGAGGTGACAAATCAAAGGAAAAACCTGAGTAAATGTGTGGAAAACCATAACACAAGCAGATGTCTCCATACAGGTTCACTGAATGATTTGATTGCATCATATACTATGGCTGTCAGTCATCAGACCTTAACCCAACTGAGCACCTGTACGGGAGATTTTGGAGTGAAATGTTCGACAGCTTTCTGCACAAACACTAAATGAGTGAATACCTTATAAATGAATGGTGTTCATCCCTGCAGCAGAGTTTAGAGGTGCTGAATTAATTAATTGATTAGTTAATAATTAATTCATAGAAAAAGAGCAGAGAAGCTGTTCTCGAGGCTTACGAGAACTTGATGTTGGTTTTTCATTTCATTTGTCACCTTCCTTTATATTGTGATGCAGTACATTTTTCTAAAATTCAGTTTAGAAGCTTTTTATAGAATAAATAAGTTAAATACCCAAGAAATCAAGGTACTTTCTATTAATGTGGCAGTTGTTTAAATCACACATTGCCATTAAGCAGTCCTTTTTTTCAACGCTTTTAGCATCAGTACAAGACATACAAAGCATACAAAGAACAAGCCACACACCAAAGCAACAAATACCGCAATAACAACTTAGACAACAGTAAAACACAGTACAGACCCTCACAATTGATTGTCCATTTCATTATCATAGTGTGCACAATCTCGATCTGAATTAGAAAACCCAAGATTTCCAAACACGTTTCCACAGGGCTGCACAGTATTCTGTATTAATTGCAGTTATAGGCTGAGGCACATTTCAAAATCTGATCCCAATTATTTCAAAATTGGATTCAGTATTGCTGATCCTCAAAGCTATTCATTCCATACCAAGAAGGCTGAGAAATTAACCATTAAATAACCATGTTTCTACTGGAAAACATTTTGGCTTACTGATTTTCTAATTGAGCAAAATAATGTTTTGGCACCCAAAAAGGCTAGGCCTACTATTTTCCTGTCTTTATTTTTACCTTAACTGTGCAGCCCTGTATTCTAGCAAGCCAACATCAGGACAAGGAGAGAGATTACTGCAGGGTCCCTCCGCATTTTTCCATCCCACATTCTGCAGAGTTGAGTGAAACCCCTAAATCGTGTTCCCATTGGGACTGAGTCTGAATGTTGGGATTCAAGGAGGAGGATTGGACTAACATCCTGTACAAACCTGAGACAGTATGTCTATCTGATGCTAAAGACCTAAATTGTTTCTTGTTTGTCTTGTTTTAATTTTAAAGATTCTTCCTTGTGTTTCTTGTAACATAGATATGTCACAAAATAGATTTGAAAGGAGATAAAACTTTGAATCTTTTTACAGGATTCTGGATAACATTTATATTAAAGTGATTACTTTGATTATATTTGCACACATTAGAGTCGCTTAACAAAACCCCAGTGAACATTTTTTTCTCTTTTGGTTGGAGGGGAAAATATAACAAACAACGAAAAGACAAAAACAAAACAGAATTAACAACCCACAAATGATTCATTTTTACATGTACAACTAATGAGATGAAAACCCACTTCATCTCCGATCCGTGTTCATCAAGCGGAGACGTAGCTTGACTAATTCCCACTGACCCACTCTAAAAATTAATTGGTGGTGATTATCACCAAAAGAGAAAGATCAACAAGGTAATTGCATAGGAAGGTGAATCACTACATCAAAAATAAAACCAGAAACAGACCATCCAAACACTAATGGGCCTGAGAGACTTCTGATAAAAGTATCTTACATTCAAGCTTCCTATTAAATCCTTATAGCGTCAACCTTTAACACATATAATTCATTAGATAGAATTGGGACTTATTTGTTAAGGTCTTAAGGAACGGAGAGCTTACAGAAACCTTTGTCAGGAACTCACTTTATGAAATCATTCGACATCCAGTGTTATCTTTTCTCCGCTGATGGTAACAACGAGTCGGGATGTATGTAGTAATCCAACCCTTAGCTTTTGCTTTATCAGATGTTCAATTATTTTATTGTACTCTGCATGTTGTCTCCGTACCTCACCTGACAGATCTTGCTGTATGTAGAAAGGGGTAAATAGAAGTAGAAGAAATAGTGTTTTTTAAGTGGTAAGTCGATGTTTTCTTACTGTACGTGTATTGTACGGTTCCGGGTCTGGCGGGATCAGGGCCCAATGCTAACATAAAAATACATGTGTTTATTCCTCTATGGCACATTATACAAGGTACTTGTATTTCTCATTGATATAAGTGTTGTATATCCCTGCAAAAATCCCGATTAAAAAAAGAAAGGAAAGATAGGGTGTCCTTCCCTGGAGAGATTTCTTTCAAACTTTCAACTTCAAACTCCTCACATAAAAGCATCCACTGAGCGCATTATGTGTCTGATCACTGCAGTGAGATAAAACAAATTCTGTTCATCTCACTGCCTCCCTTTGCCTCACTGCACATTTTCTTTAATCTTGTTTTCTTTACTTTTGTATTTCTCGCTCCTGCTTATGCCCTCTCACTATGAGCCCCGTTCATCTCCTTTGTTGGTTTTGCAACTCAGGTTTTATAGGTATATTGTGTTGCTCAGTTCACGTCTCATACATTTGTTTACTATTCCTGGGTTCCTGCTTTACAGGGTATGCTGCTTTAGTCACAGGTTTCCTCTTTCATCCTTCTACGACTGGTCTTACAGCCTTGCTCAGAAGACTCCCTTGGTTGTTAACTGATTACGTCTGTGTAACTTAACGTCAGTTCACTAGCTTTAGATGCTTCGAGTGCAGGGATTAGAATAGGGCTGCAACTGATGATTACTCTCCTAATTCATCGATTAGATGTTTGGTCTATAAAATGCCATAAAATTGTGAAAAATGTTGTTCAGTGTTTCCCAAAGCCCAAGGTGACATCCTGAAATGTCTTGTTTTGTCTACAACCCAAAGATATTCAGTTTACTGTCATAGAGGACTAAAGAAACCAGAAAATATTCACACTTGAGGAGCTGAAATTAAAGAATTTTGACTATGATTTTTGATTAATCAACTAATCATTGCAACTCTAATTAGGAGTTAATTTTTTCAGCAAGCAGGTTCAGTCATAAGTGCAGCATACAGCAGCCTTAAACCCGTAGCACACGCACCAAATGAGCCATACAAACAGAAGTAGTAGTCAGGGAACAGTAGCCAGGATGTGCTGTTCTGGGGAGCAGACTGCTGCTTTTTTGGAGAGTAGAAATGCATCAGTGCAGAAACATAGAACATCCTGATGCACAACCTGCAATTGTAGATTGCAGAAGACAATGATTGAGGTTTTGATGTGCATCGTACTCTGCTGGTATGTGTGTTTTAATGTGTGGCCTAACACTAACAAGTGTGCTTCATTTTAAACAGATTTGGACCACCCTTCAACACTTAATTGTCAAATCATTACCCACTTAATTTTTCCTAAATAATGTTGGAAATGGAATACATTTTGCATCTATTTTTAATCCTAAATCTGATATAAAACACAGATTAGTATTAAAAATTTGCCTTTCAGAAAATCTACTCAGTGTATATTCTAGATAATAGACAAAAATAATTCTCTAATCATTATTTCAGCATGATTAAATCTGTCTCCAAAAAAAGCAAAACGGCATGGTCCGCTCTCATAAGGATAATTCATTCAAATTGAAAAGGCAAACCAGCGCTGTCATCGACTGATCTGTAACAGTTTATTTCTGCAGTATATCAACATCTATAAAGCCAGCTTTATAGCAGAGACATCGATCTGGCTCAGCACCCCCTGTACAGTACCCGTGGGTCGTCAAATTTGATTACGGTTTATAGTTCCTGAGAAAACTATTCTCTGCAAATCATGTTCCTTTGAGCGACTTGTTGGCTCAGTGTTTGCTCCCTACACAGCAAAAGGACTATGTTTTACCCCTATTCACATTGGTTTTCTTTCCAAATACATGGAGGTCAGGCGGAATTTCTGAATCTCTCTTTGGTATATACAGTATGTGAGGGATTGTCTGTGTTACAATAGCCAACCTGCCAAGTAAGATTCCCTGCCTCCAACCTCCAGAGAAAATGGATCCTTGTTTTTTTTTTCTTCATTGTGCACTTTCAACTTTAAATATGTAAATATACAATCTGCATACCAGGGCTGCACAATATGGTAAATAAAAGTCATACTGCGATCATTTGGATAGATATATTATGACTGATGATTCACGGTTTGTGAGAATGGTAATGTTTGCGTCACAATTGTTACTAAAAAACTCATGAAGATGTGACATTTGTTGGGGTCTGTACCAAACAAACAAACAATTTATAGACCAGGGCATCTCTACTTCATTGTAATGCTCCCTCTATCAAAAAAATTCAGTTTCTGTGATTTGGATATTGCACTTGGCCATATTGCAGTTTCGATAATATTGCAATTAACTGTGCAGTCCTACTACATACTAACTACTTTGCTGTTGACATTCAGTTTGCATTGAGCAGGAAGACTGAAACACAGGTGTGTTTCTAATATATCTAATATTCTAATGTCAGGATCTATTCTCCCAGGGCTTTCAACTTTTCTCGCTGCCTTCTTCTGAGAATGGGACTTGCCTGGGTGTCGTCACATGACCTATGACCACCTGTCATCACACCATTGAAGCTACACACATAGCTTATGAGACAACACCTGAGCCAGTTCCATTCGCTGAAGAAGGTTGTGAGATACAGTTGAAGAGCTTCTTTAAAAAGTATTTTATCTTATTTGTCCCAGAGGTTGATATTGAATCACTCCATTCTCAAAAAACTATTTCATTAAAATGTTTTAGTTCATACTAAAAACTGGGGCTGCAACAAATGATCATCAATACAATTTCCGTCATGCAACTAATAAACTAGCCTAATACTTTCGGGGGAGTTTGCCGAAGTGAAGATTTAGTTTTAGTTTAGATGCAGAAGAAATGTAGTCCATTGATATTTGTGCCAGTGCTGATCAGCCTGTCTCGCTATCAATTCCATTTCTCTGCCATAAAGAAGAGTGACGACCATTGTGAAAGCCTACTAGATAAAAATTGATAGACGTTTTTGTTTTAGGTACAAACCCACAAATAGCCATAAATCGTCTTACATTATCTTACTGCAACTCTGAGCATAACACACACATCAAGTTATTTTATAATAATGTTTCAGGGGTCTTTTGGTAATTCCAAGATCAGTATTAGGACAAAAATCTAAACGGAATTGGTAAAGATGCACCATTGTCGATGTTGATGCTGTTGTGTTGAGTTAGTATAGCACAGTCAAATGAAAATGTCCCCTGAGATAAAGTCTGCTGTGTGTTCCGTCACAGCTCATAGACTATGGCTCAATAGTTTCATGGCGTTGCACAGGTGTTAATTAGAGCAGGTAACAGCGTGCTACCACTCCGCCTGTTAGCCTTCTCTCCTGAGATACCCTGAATCTGTCCCTCCCTCTGCACTGCTAGGTTGAGCTGGTTAGAGTGTTTATTTGTGAGCGGTCACTGGGCTTAAGGTATCAGGTGGAGAGAGATGTTGAGTTTATTCAGGGTAAGCCAGACAGAAAGGCCATCAGGCTTTTCCTTCTGCTATTTTTAAAGGAGGCATAAACGGATCTGTATGATATTTTAAGAAGGGGGGTGATGTTAGACTCTGCTGACAGACGTGATTTGAATTCAGAACTGTTAGACATGTTTCAGTGTAGTAAGCTCTATTTTTTGTTTGTGTGCCGACAGAAATGGAAGCAGCTGTCTCGGCTCCAGCGAAGCCTCATCCTGTTCCTGCTGGCTCTGCTGCTCATATTTGGACTGCTCTCCTATCCCAGCATCACAGAGCAGTGGAGAGGTAAATAATGCTTGAAAAACACTAAGCTCACACACACACACACACACAGGCAGAAACATTAATTCTAATTCTGTTGCTGCATGACTAGTTGAAGCTGATGAGTTGGATTGCCTGTGTGTTGAGTTGGTGGTGATGATAAATGGCTGTGAATTACTAAGACACTGCATGAGACATTTTGATTGTTTCTGTCTTGTTTAGATTAGCTTTTGTGCCCTTGTGTGTTTGTGCACACCTGCTCGATTTAACTGTTGTATACTTCTACAGGTACTGTAATTGATTTTCACACCATGTTCACGGTGCGTTGGATAAATCTGAAAATGCCTCTATTTCCCTCACTTTGGCCTTTCCGTCCACACACATTTTTTCACATCCAAAAACTGAGCTTTCTGAAAAGTCCCTCTCCAGAGTAGATACATCTGAAAACTTTGGGAAAACAGAGCTTTTGGAAAAGGATGATATGCTGTATGCCTGTTCAGTCTTCGAAAGTTCAGAACTTCCTGTGGCCATCTCTGTGAAGAGTCTATTATAATGATGTGTAATGTATTTCGTCAGATGGCTTTTGAATAATATTATATAATATTATATATGCTATAGCTATATATCAGTTATCTGGCATCGTGTGGACTTACTCTTGGCTTATTTATTTTTTTTTCATTGCGTGTGTGTGTGTGTGTGTGTGTGTGTGTGTGTGTGTAGGGTTGTCTGACAGGGAGGACTGGCTTGAGCTGAATGACAGAGAGGTGAAAACCATTCTTCCAGATGTTAAGTCTGTATTGGGTCAAGCTGCAGATAAAGCTCCAGCTCCTGTGGCAGGGCCACACGTTGAGCCAGCTTTAGGTCCAGCTTTGAGGCCAGATGTGGGTCCAGATGTTGTTCCAGATTCTGTGGTGGAGCCCAGAGAACCAAACATCCCCATTTTGGCTAAACCACCCACTAAGGTTAGAGTTGGATCCATCAACATCAGTCAAAAAGTAAAAATGCTTGACTTGGCCATTGTCTCAGTTTCATCTGCAATAACCAGAATGTTGAAACGGTCCTACAGTACCTGCACAGGTCTATCAACACAACTAAAGTTTAAAAAATAAAAACAACAACTGCTGAACTTGTTACACTTCTTCAGGGCAATTGGTCTGTATTATGATTTTGTATAGCTGTAGCACTAAACTAATGAATGAACTTGGGTACTTCGTGCCAGTTCTACCAGCCAGCTGGTTGTAAAAGATCACTCTTGATACCAATAGCCTTTGTGCGCTATATATTTAGATACTTATCGGTATTTCGATGAGGTGTTCATGTTGTCCCTCCTATTTCTAGCTCTAGCTGCTTGTTTTATCCCCAGAAAAAGACATTCCCAAATAAGAGAGGTCCGCCGAGCCTGCAGAAAGATGGAAACATTTCAGATACAGTCGGTGGGGAAAAGCAAGAGCAAGACGTGGTTCAAGATGGCGAGGGTGAAGAGGAGGACAAAGAAAAGAAAATTGTCAGGTGATTTGTTTGTTGGAACTGTTGAGAAAAGTAGATGACATGTTAACATGATATGGCTCAGAGAGGATCAGAAACAAACATTTTCCAGCTGAACCCAGGCCCTGTAGCATTTGTTGCAGTACATATATTAATAATTCAGGCATAATTCATGCAGCTGGAGAGGAGCAATGATTGAAGCTGACCAGGCCACAGAGCCCCCACCCTCGGCTGATGAGAAAGAAGCTGCAGTGCCCCGAGTCCCAGCCAACCCCGCTAACACTGTTCCACTGGAAGGTCAGTATGAACATTTTGGAAATTATCTGGAATTCTTACAAGAGCTTTAAGCTTTAAGGCCTGGTTTGTTTTTTCGAATAATCCACAAATCGTTTAGTCTGTAAAATGGAGGGTAGCTCAAAATTGGCCATCACAAGTTCTCACAGTCCAAGGTCATGACTTCACATCTTGTTTTGTCCAAACAGTCCAAACCCAAACATTTTCACTTTAACGTGAAACCGTCTTAATTGTTTCAACTCTTTATTGTTTTCCTGTATCATTGAGTTCCTTTTCTCCCATATTTTTTTGTTCTTTTAGAAACAGAAGAAAACTTAAACTTTTATTAGTTTTTCTGTCCACTGAGAAACTTTTCCCCTCAAACAGATTCTTTAATGTTGCGTTGTCCAGCTCCACTGGTATATGCTGTTTAAAGCCCAGTGCCTTTTTTTTTTTTTTTTCAACTTAAAGTTTGAACATTTCTAACTTGCAGGATAAAAACCCTGCTGTGCTCAAAGCAGCACTATCCACACATGGCACAGAATATTCCCTCTACTGAAAATAATCAGAAAATGAGACATTCGCTGCTGAGAGACCTTCCTAGAGGAAACATAGACTTTTAAGATTACACTTCATTTCTTATTCATTCCTTTGTGGGCCTTTGTTTGTAGTTTCAACTGGAACTACTGTGGACCGACTGGAGGCAGTACGTGATGCCTTCAGGCATGCGTGGAAAGGGTATAAGGACTATGCCTGGGGTCACGATGAGCTCAAGCCCATCTCCAAGTCTTTTGGAGAGTGGTTTGGACTGGGTTTGACGCTCATTGATTCTCTGGACACCATGTGGATTATGGGCCTAAAAGAAGGTATTGTCACTTTGTCCCTCTCTCTTGGGGTTGGGTATCATCTGAAGTGTTTCAATTCTGTGTTTCAATGCACAGTATATACACCAATAAATATGACATAGAGTTTTGGTACAGTTACTAAAAGGATTTATTTTTTAGTTAATGTTGAAACATTTATAACTTGCACAGATGCGTCTTTGCCATAATTTGTGCTGGCCGGAGCAAATTTGCATCTGTTTGCATGCACTCGCATCTCTTAATTTTGTATGCTGTACACAGTTGTCTATACAAGTCAGCTTTGCATTTGGTCTCTTAAAAGAGAATTCCACCGGTTGTACACATCCAAATCTGTTTACAGGCATTGGGGAGTACTACTGCACATGTGAAAAAGTTGTATTAAGCCTTTTATGGCTCCAGAGAGAGGAGCTGTCTGATTCGTCAATAGGGCTAAAGACCACAAACATGAAAAATTTAAAAAATCTGTGTGTGTGGAGTTAAAAAGAGGCTAGCTCACCAGATCTCTGTAACCTGCTCCTCATCTCTGCTTGGGGCTAAGATGCTACATTAGCTGCTAGTAGCTAACACATCAACACAGGTTTTTTCAAGGAAGAGGAATGCATGGAATAAATGAGGAAGCTGTGTGAAATCTAATAAATGTACTCAAGTGATGTCACTTGAGACATCATTGATTCGGTCTGAAGATTTGAAAATGAAAGAAGGGAGTTTATCAGACCTCCGTAGCCTGCTCCTAATCTCTGCTTGAGGCGAGCTGCTACTAGCATAACACACCCAATTCTCCAACCAAACCGTCAGCAGTTGAGTAATTGAACATGTGGGTTATGTAGGTGTCAGGTTATGACAAAGAAGTAGAATGCGTGGAATAAAATAGAATTTGTCTTTCCCCTCCCGCTCTTGTACTTTCCCTCACTCCACACAGAGTTTGCAGAAGCAAAGAACTGGGTAGAGAAGGAGCTTTCCTTCAACAAGAATGTGGACGTGAATCTTTTTGAGACAACCATCCGTGTCCTTGGGGGCCTACTGAGTACATTCCATCTAACAGGAGACCAGCTCTTCCTGGATAAAGCTGTGAGTCAGTCCATAACAAGCATTCTTACTATCTTGTTGTCTTGTGTTCAGAACAGCCGTCAGTCTAAACAGAAGTCACTCCCCCCTATAATTCTGTTCACTTATCTCCCCTTAAAGAAAGATCTCGGGTCCAAGTTGATGCCTGCCTTCAAAACTCCCTCAAAGATCCCGTTCTCAGACGTCAACATTGGGAAGGGAACAGCCCATCCCCCTCGATGGACATCAGACAGCACACTGGCCGAGGTCACAAGCATTCAGCTAGAATTCAGAGAGCTGAGCCGCCTCACCCAGGACCCACAGTACCAGGTCAGGAGGGCTGTGCTGTAGTGTGTGTGTGTGTGTGTGTGTGTGTGTGTCAAATAATTATTATTTTTTTTTAAATATTTTTTTTTCTCTTTTTTTTTTTTTCTAAATATATATTTTTTTGGGGGGGGCTTTTATTGGCTTTATTATAGTGACAGCTGAAGATAGACAGGAAAGGGGGGCAGAGAGAGGGGATGACACGCAGCAAAGGGCCGCAGGTCGGATTCAAACCCTGGGCCGCTGCAGCAAGGACTCAGCCTCGGTACTTGGGTCGCCAGGTCTAACCACTGAGCTATCTGGGCGCCCGTGTGTCAAATAATTTTGATTTTGGCATGACTTCTAGTTCCCTGAGATGGAGAGAAAAAAAATGGAGGTAGTTAATATAAATATTTCTTGGGTTCAGATGGTTTTGGGTCAGTTAAAATCAGACATTAAGTGCAGCTCGCACACACTTGTGTGACTGAAGTGACAAGCTTGAGCAAGGATTTGCTTTAAATCCATCATGTTGTCAGTTTATGAGCAAATTATTCCAGAAAGCAGAGCTCGCACCTGAAGATTTTCAGCCCAGTCTGACACAAACTTGAATCATTTTCATAACCTCAGCCAGCCCTGTGAGACATAGCTTTTCATGAACCCAATTTCATCAAAGTGTGAAATTGCTAATAGTTTTCCAATGATAATGATAGTTTAAAACAGTGTTTTTCAAACACTTAGCCCACACTTCAGCTATCAGTGAAGTGACGCTGTTGGGTTCATTATCTCGTGTCTAGACATTAATGGTTGTTTTGTTTTTTACCAGTGTTGGGCATCTTACTTTAAAAAAGTAATTAGTTATAGTTACAAATTACTTCTCCCAAAAAGTAATTGAGTTAGTAACTCAGTTACCACATTGTAAAAGTAATTAGTTACTCAGTAAAGTAACTGTGGCATTATTTTTTATGTTCTGTAACGCTATTACATTCTATAATATCTTCTATAACGTCAAAGATGTTTATAATAACTGAATGAAGAATAAAAACACTATATACAGTATTTTAGAACATTTGGTATTTATTTGAACTCAATAGATTGCAGCCGGCCATATGCATAGAAATAAAAATAAATATTGAAAATAAAATTCACACTTTGCATTCAAGTGCAAAATTAAGACACACACTTGGGTAAAAAGACACAAAGGAAAATCTCAGACTCCACAGTGGACAGGGGTAGGATCTTTTCAACAACATACCTTGCAATCAATGTGTTCAGCTCGGCCCTAGTCACCACCTGTTACTGACCCGAAAAATCAAGCTTTGCTTGTTTTAACGAAGTGGCTCCGTCTCCTTCGCTGGAGCTCACGCTAGCTGCATCTGGGCTTGAGGTTGGGTTAGCAGCAGCAACAAGTGGCGTGTTAGCATGTGTTGCTGTGAGGTGCTTCATAAGATTTGAGTTGCTTGAGGCAGACGTGGATAAAGTATTTTTTCCTGGGCACAGTGCATGTTACATAAACATTCTTGCCTTTAACTTCAGTAAGCAAAAGTAGTGTCGGTACTTCCAGTTTGAAAACGCTACGTTTGAATTTCCCTGGCTCGTCGCTATTGTCTCTGTCTTGTGTTTATAGTAGTAGTTAGAGAGTGCAGTGAGACAGCGTGAGCAGGGCATCCGCCCACCCAGCCAATCATCATTGCATATGCAACGGTGTCATCATCACCACCCCTGCTCTCTCCCGGCAGCTGATGTGTGGCTGTCAGAAAGCCTGACACCGCTGCGCTTCATTCAACCAAATTGTAGTAACGCGCCACTTTACATTCTCAGTAACGGTAACGACGTTGCGACGATAGGAAAAGTAATTAATTAGATTACTCCGTTACTGAAAAAATAACGCCGTTATACTTGAACACCGTTACTCCCAACACTGTTTTTTACCTTTCCAGGAGGTTGCAAATGAAGTAATGAGGCTGGTCCACAAGCTGCCAGGAAAACATGACGGCCTGGTGCCCATGTTCATCAACACCAACAGTGGCCAGTTCACCCACAAAGGAGTCTTCACACTTGGCGCCAGAGCAGACAGCTACTATGAATACCTTCTCAAACAGTGGATCCAGGGAGGCAAAGCAGAAGACGAGTAATTCCAACTTTACATTCTCTCCAGTTCATGTTCTGTTATACAACAAAAAGCCATAAAAGAGCAAACATACTGTATATCACTTTAGAGACTGAATACAAAACACTAATGTAGAGACATATGGGTAATTTACAAAGAGACACATTGTGAGGATGATGTGACCTGACATGATATTCAGTGTAAGGAGAGTTGCAGCTACACCAAGTCACAGCTGAGAAATAATTCAATATTATTATATTTCAGTTCTTAAAGGAATTATATTGTAATGATATGATCATATTATTTTATCATTTTACATAATTCTGTTAATAAATTAGATTTAAAAAAGGAGGAGATTGGAGGAGAAAATCAGTTTTTAAAGTAGTTGGTAATATTAGAACTACCTGTACTGCCATATCATAATATATGTGAACATGTGACAAATATTCTTCTTTTTAAAGTTGTGATACTGATGTTGCACAGTCCTAAACAAAGTCACTTCTGACTGACTAATATGTCTAATATAATACTGACTAATAATTATATCTGTAACATTTTCTGTTTGTGTTTTGTCCAGTCTGTTGGAGGACTACCTTCAGGCTGTGGAGGGAGTGAAAAAACACCTTGTGAGACAGACAGGGGCCAGCAGATTGACATTTGTTGGAGAGTTGTCCCATAACCGCTTCAACCCTAAGATGGTAGAGATGCTCACTACCAGTCAGTGTGTGAAATACCGGCAATGTCAGGGAGTCACAAGCCCCTTGATTAACCTGCTGACAACCTCAAACACATTTTGAGGTGTTTTATTTATGTATATATATTCTATTGGTTGCTGTGTTTTGTACCATGCACGGCACAAGAACCCCTGATTGTCATAAGGTGTCTCGCACACTGCAAAAACTCAATGCACCCACATCCATAGACACCGACCGCATTTTTAAATCAATCAGCCTTTGTGTTTTTGTTGAATCAGTTGCTGTACAAATCCCTGTGCAGTCAGTCTTTCTCTCTATCAGTCAGCCCAATCAATCTCAGCTCTCATCATTATCTCTCATCATTTCTGTCTTGTCCGTCCTGATTGCACCTCTCTCTCTCTCGTCACTCTACAGGACCACCTTGTCTGCTTCCTGCCAGGAACCCTGGCACTGGGGGCCCACAACGGCCTCCCTGGGGACCACATGGATCTGGCTGTGGAGCTGACGGAGACGTGTCACCAGATGTACAAACAGATGGAGACTGGTCTGAGCCCAGAGATCGTACACTTCAGCCTGCAGGCCAGTGACGGCCGTGACGTTGTTGTCAAGGTGAGGTTAATAGCATTTAGGTGGCATTTGATCATCTCCATGTCTGATCTCTGTGAATAGGTGTTCATATGTCTGTTTGTGTTTTATACTTGCATTGGGAAGCACTGTCTTTATTTATTGACTTGAATGATTCAGTGTATTGACACTTACTGTTGAATGTGCAGTCTGTAATTTGAGATAAGCTAAAGTAGCCAAAATGAGTCAGAGCCTACTACTGATTCTTGACTGACCCTGCTGGATACAATTTTAATCAGCTAGTCTGAATTTGTCGTGGGAGTTGTGACCGTAACCTTCCTAACTCTCCTCAGCACTCATTTTATTTTTCATTAACTGCTTTAGGTTTATCAAAGCATCCAATATATTTGCTCTCGTCTCCACTGCTGTCTTCATTAACCTCAAATATACGTATGAAACATCTCAAACATTTTAGGAGCTCATTCTAATTCTAGGATTAAAAACGAAGGAAATGAATGTCATTAGAAAGGCTTTATTAAAGTGTTTCTTATGAGCAATTCAGAGTAAACTAACTGCTGTTTGAAATGGAGAACACTTGTTAATCATCTCCTCTTGTTAAATATCCTTCAATGTTCGGTTTTCAATGCCCAGTGAGTTCAGGAATTAACTGACTTCAAAACACAAACTGTAAAAGTTCCTCGGAGTCAAACCTCACTCTACAAGGTTTTCAAAACATCCGTTCTAAATTCTTCCGACACAACTAATCTCACCAAAATGTAGGTAACCTTTTTTACATTTCCTATCACAAGTGCTGTGAAGGAAGCATAGAAATATGTGTGTCACCGTCTGTTGTGCAGTCATATTTTCGAATTCTGAGTCAGTTCCTTTTAATCTGTATTTAATCTTAACTGAAGCAAAACTCACCTATGCTGCTCTTTTTGATAAGAAAAAAACATTTTCATTTCCTGTGGGACTGGGGTTGAATAAGGGTCAAACAAATATCTTATATCAGATCCCTTTTTATTGATTTGGATATATATTGACAAGTTTTTTCCCGTTCTCTTCCAGCCTGCAGACAGGCACAACCTCCTGAGACCAGAAACAGTGGAAAGTCTTTTCTACATGTACAGATTCACTAAAGAGACCAAGTACAGAGACTGGGGGTGGGACATACTGCAGAGCTTCAATAACTACACCAAGGTACAGACATTTTACTGCAATCACCACAGTACTGTCTAGAGTTTTGTACCCATAAAGCACCTGACCAAACACCTGCACTCCTGCAGGTGTCCGATGGCGGCTACACGTCCATTAACAACGTTCGTGACCCCGTCAACCCCGGGCCCCGGGACAAGATGGAGAGTTTCTTCCTGGGTGAGACGCTCAAGTACATGTATCTGCTCTTCTCTGACGACATGGAGCTGCTCAGTCTAGACAAGTATATCTTCAACACAGAGGCCCATCCTCTGCCCATATGGCCCTCCCCACCCAAGTGATGTCACCATACAGGAGACGTCTGTAAAGATTAGGCCCACAGAGTCCTGTTCAATTCAAAGACTGTTACTGCTGCTCAGTCGAGCGCGTCTCTTAATCAACTGTCCACGCTGGACTGCGGTGTTGAGCAGTAAAGCAGATCTGTGCCGTCCACCTGTACTTTGATACATTTTCGTGTGAAAATTATTTTTTTTTTTAGTTTTTTGTTTTTTTCCTTTTTCTTTATTTTTCCTAAGGAAAAGGTTTGTGTTAGAGCTGGTCTCTAATGCAGAAAACTTTTTTTAAATCAGTTGTGACTAGCTGGCGCTAACAAGACAAGACAGAAGATAGTGTGAAGGCGTTGTTACTTTGGTGACTGGGGTAGTTCTTGTATGTACATGGTAACAACAATCATGTCTTCCCTAAGTTTGTCTTTGTGAGGCTGTGAAGGAGTCCACAGATTCATTCTGTTCATTTACAGATGTTTGGAGGTGCAGCATGTTCAGCTGAATTTATATTTAAACAGAATTCTCTGGTGGAGAAATCACATATTATTTGTAAAAGTATTTGCGTTGGCAACATCCAGCGCACTTGCTTTAGTATAAAAATTATATAAAAAAAGTTGAGTTGTAACTTTTAGTCTCTTTTCAGATGTCTGTCCCCCGTATTGTCCCATCTGCAGCTCCAGTGCAGTGTCCAGGGACCTGTTTCAGTTCTGAGGCCAGTGCCTTGCTGAAAAGCAAATGCAGAGTATTCCTAATACCTAACATGCATGTCTTTAATTTAATAAAGACTTTTAAGTGTTGGGAAGTTAATGGTTAGGAAGCTAGCCATAACCCAGAAGCTACAGAAATAGAATCATGGAAACCCTTATTGGTGATGTATAATGCATCAGAGCCTGTTGTGTTGTTTGTGTACAGGCTTTACTCCGTCCACTGAGCTCGTTAGATACTCATTGCGTGTTTTCCAGACTCCCATTTTCAGGCAGAAACAGAGTTTACCAGATTAAAACACTGGCTTTAATGATTGTTGTCACCAAGATGGGACAGTTAGAGAACTGTGAAGCCCCAGAATGCATTGCACTTAAAAACTTAAAATGGATTACTGGGTATTACTGTAGCAGTGATTATTTCAATACTGAAAGATAACAAGTTAGATATGGTAAAGCTTACTGCGCATTCACACCTTGTGTGTGTTTTTAAAGGGAAATCTGGTTGTTGTTGTTTACTGATGTTTTCATTTAGTGTTGCAGTGACTGAGTAGTCATGGGTTTTATGTGGCCTAAAACTCTGAAAGTAAAACATATAAAGGTCTAATGAATGAATAAGTCCTGAATGATTTCAGTCGCAGCTATGCACACAGTGACGTTTTGCTTTATTGATGAATGTATTTGTTTTGTGGTTTTTATTTTGTTTTACCTTTTGCCATAGTGGAGCACTTGTCAGTAAGTGTGAATACATGCACTCTAGTTCCCCTGTTTGAGTCTCATCACACTTGTTTTACATTATATGAAGGAGCATTAATAAAGGCTGCCATGCAGTCTTAACTTTGCAGTTGCTGTGGACTTCAGATAAACCAACTCAGTACATTACCATTTCCTGTGTCAGGGACAATATACGTGCAGCCGTTCATTCATCCTCTTTCCACAGACAACTTGTTTAAGAAATGAAGTTGAATAGTTTTCTTCATACTTGAAGGATTTTGATTCATTGCTGTTTAGCAATCCCTGACTCCCCGTCAGATGTGATGTTGAGCAGTGTGCAAGCGCTTGTTTTCCGTACGGTAACATTGACAAATCAATTTGAAGGACATATCCGGTGTACTGTAGGAGCTGCTTTGGGAATGTCTCTGTTATTCTACTGTCACTTTCAGTTCTTCAGTCCAAAAAGGGTCCACATTTCCCCACAATTAATGATTTCATGTTCAAGATTTAAGGATCTCCTTTTGCTAATGAACTTCTCTTCTTACAGAGAGCCATATATTGACCCACATCATTGAATGTGCACTACATTTGCCAATGCTCTGCTGTGCCTATTGAAATGTATATTGTGCTATCAGTGGTTTGGTTCAGTTTTTTATTGCTGCTGTATCAGTGGTGTTTGTTTGTGAAGTGCTACGGGTGAGCATTAGATTTATGGCTTGTATTTTTACTTTGGATGTTTGGGTGACAAAACACTTTGGGTGTAAATATTTTGTGTAAATTGTTTCTAACTTGTCTACTGAATCCAACCTGCGTGTCTGATTTTTATTGAGCCCTTTCATGTCACATTAAGATGTTCTGTGCCACGTTACAAAAGTTCTGTTTTTAAGCCATTCTGTCCATTTTTGTTTCTGCTCTTTTTAGGCTGACATTTTCTCTGCTTTTCATGACAAATTTCATGGTAATCCATCCAAATGTGAACCTCATGGTGGCGCTAGATGAAAAGTCAGCAAATCACCAAAGTCATTAGGAATTATCTTCTGGGAATCATGGTAAAACATTTCATGGCAGTCAGGAGCAAAGTGGTCGACCACCGACTGACTAGGGTTGCAAAATTCCGGGAATTTTCAAAATTGGAAACTTTCCATTGGAATTAACAGGAATAAATGGGAATAAACTGAATATTTTTAATATTGCTTGTTATAATACTGTTAGTCTATAACAGAGAACTTACATGTAATGTTAATACATAACCCATTGCTATTAACCTATTTGGGTTAATTGTATTGTACGCATATAACCATAACCACAGCCATAGTAAATCAAAGGCAGCATGCTAGCTACCATCATATGTTAAGCTGAAGGTCAGTGGTTTGGGCTACTACTTATGGTGCTATCCATTTGTCTCGTAAATCCCCCGCCCGAGTTGCTCTGACGCGAGAACGTGACGTCATTGCCTGGCTTGTACCACTTAGAGCGTTCCATTTGTCTTTGGGCATTACGAGTTGGAAAGAAGTGCAGCAGCTGTGTTGTTATTGTTTGTGACTCATCTAAACAAGCTCAATGTGAAATAATAATATGTTTTTCTACAGAAACACTAACATTTCAAGTAATTCCGTTACTGCAAGTCTTACATTTCAATAATATTTTGCCATTCTGCCTATTTCAATTTCAACAAGTGCTGTGGCGTTTGTCTCGAGCCACCAGGGGCCACCAGGGGCCACCAGGGGCAGTGGCAGGTGAGTGTTATTGTCAGCTACATTAGCCTATTTAGCAAACCAGCTAGAAAACAAAACCTTACATTGTATTACACGCACAGCAACACCGTGCAATGCATAAATTGGTGACCGGACTAGAGCAGCAATGTAAACAAGTGTGTAAGAGCATTTAAAATTGACATTAAAACGACCAACGTAGAACAAATACAAAGAAAATACATCTCAATATGGGCGCTGCCATCTTTGTTTTGTGAGTCGTACGTTCCCCCTCCTTCAGCTCGGTGTACTGTGAGGAGCCCCGAGTGGGACGGCTGAAATTACGACCAGAAGGCCGTGTGTCTCGGTGAAATGTTGCGAGATAGCTAGATAGAATTTGTTTATATTTATGTTTGTATAAGATGGAGTTTGTATGAATTACCCAACTTTTCCAGTTAATTCTCCTAAATTCCCGTCATTTCCCATTAATTCCCATGAAAGTTTACAAATTGGAATGTTTCCAAAATGCCCCAGCTTATCTTTCCATGCAAAGTTTCCCGAAAGTTTCCAGAAATTTACCGGAAAATGTCTGCCCCTTTGCAACCCTACGACTGACTGATGGATAAAACAGGACAGGTTTTAGCTCCTGTTTAGTTTCTGTATTTGCCCACATTCTGTATATGTAAAGCATTTTTCTGGAGTAAAATCCTGTGAGCAGCTGGTATAAAAGACAGTTTAACACTTACGGAGACTGATGTCTGATAATGAAGTGATTTTCCAAGGTTTTTGCAATCTCTTTTGCTCCACTCTGCTACGGGAACAAATTAAATATCCTAATTAAAAAATACATTGAATAAAAGGCTTACTTGATATGAGAAGAACATATGTACTACAACTTTAAATTGGTTCGTTCACAGTATTTCATGGTTTATTAAACCAATTTGAATTCCTGGCGCATAAGAAATAATGATTAAATGAGAGATTTATTACAGTCCTGTCTTAGGAAGGTGGAAAAAGAAATGCATTTAAAATGTTTCTCTATTAAGTTTGAGTGTTAATGTGGCCCCATTGGAACCAGCAGTGACCTGTAAATGAAGAGTTACAGCGGTCATTAGGTCCCCATCTCGTGTAGACGGTTTGTGTGACTTCAATAGAATAACAAGGTACTTCTCAAATATGATGCCGTCATGTAATATTCCCAGCGTGTCCATATGCGAACGCAGCTACAGCTGCTTTGTTGGGAATGCCATTGAAAACTAAAGCCAAACTGAATCACTCAGTGGAAACCAGCCATACGTTCTTACACAAATTCAATTTGGTCTGACAAGTATAACATTCTCAGTTTAATTATAACTAAACCCTCCATTCACACTTTAAAAGATAAGCCTGGCGTATCTCTATATTTGTCTTATTGTCGATAAACGCCACCAGAAGACCAAAACCAACAGTGAGCTGGTTCTTCTCTCAGTACTTTGTCTTCCCTAGCCTGTTTAAGGCACTTACTTCCGGGCCCATTGGTTCCCACTGAAGATGTAGAGCTTCAAAAAATCTTTTTTACAAACAGAATCAGAAATACTTTATTGATCCCCGGGGTGAGATTTGTTTCATTACAGTTGCTCAAGGTGCTAAACAAGACATCAGAGAAATAAAATGTTAAAATAGGTATTATAATATCTAACATTATATATAGAAAATAGAAAAATGGAAAAATTAAAAAAGATATAAGAGTCTGTAAGCATGTACAGCCCAGTAATTTCCCTAGCCAGCTGGGTACTGTAGTTTTTAATAGATCTTACACAAATAGGGAATAGATTTATCAAGGACTATTTTCAGTGGCGGATTAATACACATAGTGTGCTCTAGTGAGTATTTCCAGCACAATAATTGAGCTCTATGGAAGAGGGGAAAAGATATATCAGGTTTTGGATATAGAGGCAGTACTGTAATGGGATTTATTGACAATAAGAATAAGTGATAATCAGTGTCTCATAAGACGAAGGTCACAGGTTTAGTCTCTTCCAATTTTTATGATGCAAGTAGAGCAGTTTTGTTTGTACCTTGACCTGTATTCATTTTTTTTTTCTTTATTGGTATTGAAAAAGCACCATAAACCTGAGAGTCGTACTATGTTGTGTATCCACAGAGGGATATATTTAATCTGTCAGGTCAGAACACAAACATCATCAGATAAAAGACTCCACTACATTCAACAACACCGATACAGACATAGTGAATGTCAGCTTCTTTACACTGACTTGAATCTCTTTGTATAATTGGCTGTTATCTTCGGCAGAAATCAGCCTTCATGTCAGATATTCATGATCACTATTTTGTGTTGAGAGACTGATGGTACCAGAAAAGATAAAAGACCAGGAATGAGTCATTTAGCTCCACAGTGAGCTCCCACAGAAGCTATTTAAATTCACTCTGCTTTGCCATTTCACATTCTACTTCACTGCTGATTCTGCCACGTTAAAGAAAGATATTTTTAAAGGAAATTGGGCAGTCCAGTCCATTTTTTATATATAAAACTGTACAAGTAGTAGATTGACTCTTGAGCTTGTATTGCAAAATGTTAAGGTTTTTGAGACAAATGGAGGGTGTTTGGATTTTGATGTACAGTATCTGTTTTGGTACACAGCGTTTTGTCCTGTTCCACTCTCTCTTATATTAGCTGATTGGCTGAATCTTCCACTTGTAACGATGATAATTATTATTAATGTGATTACTATTGAATCCAAGCCATAGCAAAATGACAACTCTACTACTACTACTATTTTACATGGATGTGGGAGACTGAACGGCAGTTGTTCATCAGTTTGTTGCCTGCAGAGGTTCCTGCTCCAGTGACTGTGACCCTGTGTCAGGGACAAAAGACAAGGATCAATACTGTTTTTGCTGGTGAAATCGATTATTTGAGCCATGCAAGGAAAAAAAAAACATCTTGACACAGCGAATGGCAAGTCGATAACTCATCTGCATATTTTGATGACATGCTGACATGCAAGGTATTTATTTGAATCTTTTAATCATTTTCCACTTTTTTTTATAAACTTTTCAGAGCTGACAGTTTAAGCAGTTTCTTATTTCTGTTTGTACTTTTCATGGTGCTTTGTATGAAGAGTTTTCTTTTATTGAATCCACGTTCACTGTACAGATGACTGATTGAGCACTTTGTAACTCAAGTTGTGGCTTAATGCAATGTTCTCCGAATTTCAAATTTCTCCCTGCCAACTCAATTTTTAAATAAAGCTTTTCAGTGAAAGTTTTGGACTTCATCTTGTTCTGACTTTGTCTTTAGAAAAACCTGAATGTGATCCAGTGCTTCATTTTCATGTCACAGCCTCCTGGTTTCTTCTGTCTACCTTCCAGATAGCTCTCATTTGTCTCTGCCTGCTTTCACTCCATTGCTCACCTTGACAACTGTCTGTTTTTCTGTTTTTAGAAAGTTACAGTAATTGTTGGACAGGGGTTTAAGACACTGAAGGACAATCCAATGTAGTTCTGTGATTCACACTGACGCCTTCAAACTGTGACTTTCACACACAGTCATCAAGGTGTGAATTGGTGTAAAATGTTTGTGTGCTCATGGTCTGACCCCCCCAAAACCTTTAATGCTACAAAATGATGTCTGTGTTTCGTGTTTCAACATGAACATGTCCCTGTGCACAAAGCCAGGTCTATAAAGTTTTCCAGTTTGGTGTGGAGGAACTTGACTGGCCTGCACAGCCAGCACCTTTGGGATGGACTTGGAGACCGACTGACAGCCAGACTTCATCACCCTACATCACTGGACCTCACTAACGCTCTAATAAGAGCAAATCCCTGCAGCCAGGTTCCAAAACTCTTGTGTCAGGTCTTCCCAGAAGAACACCAGGGGGCAGCAGAAACCATCCATCACTGTCAACACTAGAAACCCCTTATAATGAACCCTAATGAATGTTGCTCATGCACAAAGAAGGCACTCTACCTGTGCACACGTGGAGTATTTGTAGCAGGTACAAAAGGAGGGAAAGGAGGACTCTATGCTGCTGGTGCAGGAGCATACACAAGGCCTTTCTGAAATAAATCCACATTTTTTTATTAATTTCCTTTTTCTTTAAAAATAGGAACTCCTGCAGTGCTTCCTCCATGATGTTTCAAATACTTGTACGAAGTGACTGTTTGACTGACTTTAGGAGTGAAACGTCTAAATCTGTGGACTAACGTTACTTACAGGTGTAATATGAAAAACTTTCCATAGGACGGTGTCATTGCTCTTTCCGGTGCCTCCTTCTGATCAAATGACCAAAGGATTTGCAAGACTCATGCTTGTCACTTTTGATGGTTTACTACTGTTTAGGAAAGAGTGGAGAGTTTTCACCTTCACTGCAAAAGCCCATTTTTTTCTCCATTTTTAATGCGCTATTATTGATCAATTTAGACAATAAATAAATAAAAATATACATATAAAAGACCCACTCACTGTGAGGCTGACTCTGTCAGGGTTGTGGTGAAGTTACTGCTGCTGCATTCAAATAAAAATGAAAACTGACACAGAAATACACATAATAACACAGGAAGCCATAATAACAGTGGAGGCTGGAGGTGAAGTGTGTCTCAGTCTTGCACCCTGAATCCCACTGTAGAGTCTAAAGAACACACTCACTCTCTCATGGCAGCTGCCACAATCTGTGACATTTTTTCATCCTTAAATCATGAAGTACAGTAACTGTAAAGACACTTGATAATACACACTTGTTGTTTCTGGTATTTGTTTTTTTCTTTCATTTCAGCCTCAGGGAATATGAGAAACATGACCTCTGACATTATCAGGTTGTCGCATATTAAATGTAATACATCTACATCAGAGAACCTGGAAGTAATTAGCCTTTTAATTTTGTGCAGAAATATCTTGATGCAGACTGTGAGAATTTTATGATTGATTTAGATCACATTAATATGAAGAACAATCATAATTAAGACTTTTCCTTACTACATTTGACTTAATAATATCAGCATATTGTGTATCTCAACCATATCACAGGCCAGGGCCGTAGACAGGTATTAAATTAGCCACACAATGTTTGTAAAGTTTTTACATTGTTTTAATTTTTCTTGACAATTATATTTTCGATCAATATATTGTTGTTAAGTGATGGTCAAAAGCCTGTTCAACGATTCAAATAGGTCTGGTTTCGTGCTCATTGGCATACAACTGACCAATCAGAGCTTTAGTAAGAGAGATTAAAGGGGAACTCCAGCGATTTCACACATATCAAAGTCTGTTTGCAGGTGTTCGGGAGTACTGCTGCATATGTGAAAAACATTGCACAAAGCCTTTTGTGGCTACAGAGTGAGCAGTGCGAAATCTAATACCTTGTCTCAAGTGATGTCACTTGAGTCAGTGTCTGGGGGGTTGGAGTTAGACAGAAGTGTATTTACCGGAACCTGTAGCCCGCTCCTCATCTCTGTTTGAGGCTAGCGGCTCGAAACTCGTTAGCTTCTAATAACACAACACACCCGAATCTACAACCGAGCCGTTGCCGATGAGTTGCATCGTGGGTAATGTAGGCGTCAGGTTTTGACATGGAAGAAGAATGCAAAGAATAAAAAGGATTATCCATTGTGAGTCTGACAATGATATTATTATTTTAGGGACAATGGATGTGAATCAACATCACTGTAATGTGCCGCTGTTAGCCAAAAGGCTATGGAAATGCAATGCTACATTTCATTTAGAATTAAGCCAAATGAAAGCTCTGCTTTCAATAAATATTGATGTGTAATATTCTTAGCGCGAGAAATGATGTCAGTAGTGAAATACATGGGTGCATTTGATAAAAATGAATGCCAACCAACCAGCAGAAGAACGAGTCGATTCTGTGCAACCACACACACACACACACACACACACACACACACACACACACACACACACACACACACACACACACAGACTCATTTTGCATTGATCCCATTAGAGTTTCTGGCTGTTACCAGTGCGGGATTTACTGCTACAGCCAGATGGTTTAGACACAATATAATCCAACATTCTTTAAATCTTCTGTGTATAATTAGATTTGGGTGTTTCTCAGGTTTAGGCTGTATCTATGACTTGAAGGCTACTGTGTGTGCACTGTAGTAGTCTGTGCTTTGGCTCTGACACTTAGCCTGAGGCTTAAAGCTGCATCCCTCTCCCGAAAGAATATATGGATTAAGTTTTCGTAAACTAATTGTTGCCCAAGGGAGAATTTAAAGAGATTTTCACCCAGAACTCACCAGCTGTCAGTAAGCTTTTTGCTTACAAATTACGTTGAGAAAAAAAATGCTTCACTTTTACTGCAGTGTAGCCTGTTGAAGCTGTAATGGTGCGTGCAGCCTTAACAATTAGTTTTTTTGTACTTTGTCCGTAAGCCTTTGGGTATATCTCCCTGCCTGTGAGCGTGAATGAAGGTTGGATCTGAAGCTGGGTGGATCACAGAACCTTTTGTGTTTTTAACAAAACGTGCAAAACACTTTGTCCTATTTGTGACGATCAAGACAGAATTATCAGACTCTGCCATTCTGTGACTTTGATTGCAATGATTTAAGATCCTGTGGGACCATCGCTGTACGTCATTCCCCCTCATTCTTCCCACTCTTTTCATGGCTGTCTCTGCTGCGCACTACATGCCCCAAAAATCATTGAGTTCCACAAGCCTCGTTAGGAGAGGTTTTGTTTTGGGTCTGTAACAGCCGGAATCCTGTTGTCTGCACTCACTGCCCTGACTAACACATTGCTCTGTTTTTGAAGTGGTTTGTCTGACAAACATAAACTGATTCAAGGCAAGGCAATTATTTATGTACCACATTTCAGATCAATTTAAAGTGCTTTAAAAAGGCAAGGAAAAGCCTTAGAATGACATTCATAGACCAGGAATACAGTTAGAGTGCCGTTACAGTGAGGTAATAAGTCTTACGTTGCCACAGATGCAGCAAAGGTGACACAAGTGCAGCAGAGGAGCCAATCAATCAGAGGCGCAGGAGAACAGTTTTCTATTCAGATTTGAAAGTGGCTGGGATCGGGGCGCATTAGGGATCAGCAGGTAGATAGTTCCAGCAGTGGCAAGGAGCATTGCAAAGTGGCTGCAGAGGCAGTGAAGAAGGAGACCGTAAGCTAGCAGGATGTAAGCGCTGCACAATTTAGAGTATGAAAACACACTTGTTTTGTGAGGAAGGAAATGCATCCAGCACATAAAGCACACACATGAAGTATTTTGATGAGAAAGACTGGATTTAAACACAAGAAAGCTCCACAGAGCACCTGGCACCAGGTCTTCAGGAGCACTTCTAAATGGTAAAGAGGAAAATAATTTAAATTTCAAATGATTACAAGACAGAGACAGTGTGTTTCATTTTAAATGCAGGTGGGACATTTTGTTTAGTTTCTTTTCTCTGTGGGCTGTCTGGAAAGGTAAAGTTGATTATCTCTCCTCTCCATCTTCCAGTCTCTCCTCTCCTCCGCCCCAGTGCAGGATGATGATCCATGCGGTGGTGCAGACTCACAGAGCAGCGCGACTCCTCTGATCACTGAGAGCTGAATTCATCTGAGCAGCCGGAGACCTTGGCACCAGGCTGTGCTGTGAGCTGCCATCTATCAGCAAAATGTCAGCCGCAACCCTGTGGTCTCTCAGATGAGAAATTAAAAGAAAGGCAGGGGGAATGAAGGAAGGGAGGAAGGAGAGATCCGAGTCGCTCCAGGCTCCGTTTGCCGAAAAGCATCTTTGTTTGCTACAATAAAATCAGTTTCACAGATTACCTCGGGAATTTATAGCTAGGAGAAGCTAGACCCAGACCGTCATACTGTCTTGTGTAGTGTGCAGTGTGTAGTGTGCATGAAGGTTGTCTTAATGATGATTAATTAAGACTTTTTTTTTGTCTTTTACTAATAATAGTAAAGTAATTTAGTTGAGTCCAAATGAGAGAGACAAAGTCAGGACTGAGATGGGCTAAAAGCATGCTTTTGCCATTGCCAATGGGATGAGTTTTGGCAGCCTGGCATTTGATTACAAGTGACATTGATTGCTGCCTGGTAAGGTAACCATGGGTACCAGGTGGCCGATGTCAGTGCCTGTTCTAGATAGATTTTAGATAGAATACCCGTTTTCTGAACAAGTGTACTTCATTCAACTTGCCAAGAGTCTGAATACCTGTTGTGTTGCTTCAGGAAGGTTTGTAAAGGAAATATTAGAATTTTTTATAACTGTTTTTTTGTCAGACCTCAGCGACTTCTCTCACTGTTCTTCATTTTACTAAGGTATTTTACTAAGGTAAAGCTGCTAGCTGTTTGCTGCTTGTGCTAAGAAAGGGGGTCATTGCTGTGTTTGATGGGTCCTATATTCCCTCAGATTTATACGGAACATAATGGGATCATGACAAAGTCCCCCAGTTCTAGGGTTAGGGGGTCAGGAACTTGGGAACGTAGATACACTCCCCTAAGGTTAGGTTGAGTTGATGTAATATCAGTAAACTCTGAGCTGCCCGCTGTTCTGTTGCTGTCTCACTGCTTTCACATCTCATGTTCTTTATGTACTTTGTGAAATATGAACTTCCTTCCAATGTTTTTTGAGTGTTATGAGCTGAACACTGCTCACAGCTCCCCTGAACTGGCTTCATGGTAAACTCAACATGGCTTTTGTCACATAGGTCAGATTCACATGTCTTCCCCACACTCTTTACATTCAGCTAAGCTAAGCATTATGAAATATTGTATTTTTTGTTCAGAAAATGTTCTCCACAAACTTTATTATGCGGACAGGATTTGAGATGTAAGGTAACTGCTCATTAAACCGCAGTCTCTTATTATTAGAATGTTCTAATGTGTATAAACAATAGTTTTTGTATTGTTGGAAGGAATTTCGGATGGAGCTAGGCTAGCAGTTTCCTCTACAGGGTAAACATCTGGATCTACCGAACTGAACGCACTCAATTACTAAACCACCACAAAGATGCACCGTTTTTCTCTCTGCTCTCTTCTAATATCCACCGATCAAGACAGAACAATAACACCTCAAGCTCAAACCAGCAGCTGTGATCAAAAATGAGCCCACGACTCTGGCTTTTGAAATGCAGACTGCAGGTATTTCTGGTCATGTACGGTGGTTTGGAGCTGTGGGGGCCTGGTGTCTGTTTACAAAGCCAGATCGGGCAGATTGGCTCTATCTGCTTGACAACATGCAGGGAGACTGGCAGTGTCTGCAGATTGAACAACACACACTCACAGCCACCATGTTTCATGATTGATGTCCGGCTTATCCCTGCAGATTATCTGACTAGTCAGTTGGCGGGAGCTAAATGATAGGCCTGTACACTGCCTCTGTGTGTGCGTGCACTTCTGTCTGTTTGTGTAAATTGTCTGGAACTGTGTCATCTGTACACCCGTGGCTGCCATTAAAGCAGCAGCTCGGCTAACTGTGACCCTACGTCAGATCTAATAATCAATCACAAACAAACACAGTGGGGCTATTTTTAAATGTGGATCGATGTGGGGAGTTGAAGTGAGACAGATTAGGAGTGGACTGACAAGTAAAAAGGATGCTACCAGAATCTTGACATTTTAATATCATGATGACCTCAACAGAAATGAGTTGCTTTAATCACTTAGAGCCCCTCAGTCACAATTCACATATCCAGCAGTAATGACTCAAACATGACATTGCATTGCTACCATTCACATCTAAATAAGTATGACCATCTCTCACATATACTGGTAACTCTAAGGTATATCTTAACTCTATTAGGCAAATCTCATCATCATAGAGTTATCCTTCATGTGTCATATGTCAGTAAAACTGGAAAGAATCATCATTACCTATCAAACTTTTATCACTCACATATAGTAACAATCTCTGTTGCACCTACCACCACCATCACAACGTTATTGTTCACTAATAAAATACACAAACACTCAAACTACACACCCAAAAGTAACCCAGAGCCGCTTGGAGCTACGATGCCTGTGTTTTGTACTGGGATGTCGTCACATGAGCAACGGGTCTTATTTGTTCTTTCGCTTCCTGCCGGATAAACGTACCAGGAGTCGCTGGATAAAACACATCAAGTGACATAGATAAGTTGACGGCCATGTTGGTGCTGGTGGTGTATATTGTGCGAGATGAGAGATGTAGCTCACTGAGTGGTTTCACAAAAAACGAAATGGTACTACGACAAACTGCGACATGCAAAATTAACTTGACTGCAAAATTCTCTTTTTAACTGAAACACATAATATGAGTATTCAAGGCACAATTCAAGAAGGATCAAGAATGTATTTGGCTCTTACCGTTGACTACCATACATATTTGTCCCATGGGGTGAACACCAGAAGGAGGGGGACTTTGCCTCTTTATGTCTAAAAGACTTCCTTTGTAGGTGGGTTACAGATCATTTTCATACTGTGACCCACCTTGTTCAAACATAAAAGGCTGAATAAAGAACCCGTTTCAAAATGTATGTCCAAGGGCTCTGGTTCTCTGGTTCACAGCCTGTCTTTTTCATTAAACACCATGAAGGCTACTCCACAGGGGGAGCGAGTCATGTCACATATTGGTTAGACCCAGAAGACAAATTCACACAGCGTTGCCCCCTTTTATCTTCCAGATCTATTTATAGAAATTTAAACCACATTTAAGAACTAAAATGAGAGTAATATTTTTACAGTTTATATTTTTATATATATATATTATTTTTTTTTTACCTGCTAAATATCAGCTTGTTAGCATTGTCACTGTGAGCATGCTTGCTATCTGATGCTCACATTCAGCTCAAAGCTCCACTGTGCCTGCCACAGCCTAAAGCTGCTACCATAGCTGTAGATGTTTGTTAATACATTTGAAGCTGTTCAGTGGTGTGTTCATGCTGGGTCACTGTGGTCATTATACCATTATCTTTCCGACAGTTTATATATGTATATTGGGCTTTTGCTGCCTTTAATTGATAGATGCAGCTGTAGAATGACAAGAAAAGGGAAAAAGAGAGAGAAGGGATGACATGCAGCAAAGAGCCACAGGTCAGAGTTGAACCCAGGCTGGTGCAGCCAGCAAGACATGGGGTCCCAGCTCTACTAAGTGACCTACCAGGGCACCCTTTCTCTCCCAATATTAACTTTATTCTTCTTGTGCCTTCTTTAGATCAGACTCTGACAGATTTAACACCACAAACTCATATGATTCATACAATGTGGTTCATTGAGGATGTTTGTGCTCTTAATCTGATCTGTAGAAGTATCACAAGTCTCCTGATGAATCCTTTTTTCCACATGCAGACTGATGGGAAATGGCTTCTGAGACACTTCAGCTGTGTCATATTTAAATTAGAAACTTTAAAAAGGTCTCCACACTTTGACTGAATTACCTTTGTAATAGCTTTTATTCTCACAGTAGACACATTGTCACATTGCTGTACAGTATATTCAAATATTAAAATATGTGTCTAAATGACAGGAGTTATGCTTATGTCCTCATCAGTTAAGTCACACTGGAGCACTGGAGTCTCCTCCTTAAAACCACATAAACCACCTGCAGGTGCAGTCAGAGTTGTATTTTAAAGTTAATCACTGGGAGAAGCGTAATGTTGCGTGACTCATTAAGGTGCGACTGCAGTCTGAGAGCGCTAATGTTTTCAGACAGAAGTTCCACTTCCCTGCAGTCTGTGAGATAAGATAAGAGATAAGATGTTCCTTTATTGATCTCCCCGTGGGAGAAATGCATGTTTTGGCACAGCAGCACAGGGAAATGTAGTGCAAATAGTAGAGAGAAGTAAAAATACAACAAAAGAATAATAAAATAAAAATAAAAAGACTGAACTGTTCTGCTGACTTCAAATCCTCTCACACATACAGGTGAGATTAAACAAGCTGTGTATTGTGCTGATTGTGAGGAAGCTGAAGCGGTATATTCGAATGCAAGCGGGAGTCCTTGTTAAAAGTAATAAATAACACTATACACGTTCTTAATGAGTCCAGGTTCATTTCCTGCTTTTTAGCTTGGAGAAAGAAAATTATATTCATATATGAATTACAGACACAGGCAAGAATGTAGGTTTGGTTCAGAGGTGAAGGGAACACAGTTAAAGTTGTCCTGACCTCTGTCCACCTTTCTTCTGTGTGTGTTAGTTGCCATTTTAATGGGTGACACAATAACCAGTCCAGCCAATGGTTTCACACTATTCCACTGACCCACAGTTGGCAGTAATGTCCCAAGACACACATTAATGAGCCAACAAAGGCAGTGAAGAAGACTGTTAGCAACACATGGATGAAAACAATGCAGGATTCAAACTTTTAAGTAAAAAATGTAATTGCAAAGATTTTAAGAGGAAGGAAATGCATTCAACAAGTTTGGACCTCAAGGATGCACACAATGAGTTTTGGTGAGTAAACATAACTTTTGTTTGTTTTAATCCACAGGGCACCTATACATCTGGAGTTCTTCCACCCTAAATCCACCCTACAATGAAAAGGAAAACCACATAATTATGATGAAATCCATTTAAACTGCTGAAATTACTTATTAATGCACTACAAGGATATCCACCCTCTTTTTAGCTTTGTTTTGGTCTTTAATCCTAAAATGAAGGTAGTGGTGAGACTGAACCAAAGAGATATAACCAGAAACAGTGAGCTGAAAGATGCAGGATTGCTCTGTGGAGCTGAGAGGAGCTGCAGAGTTGGATGACAATTCTTTGTGGGTTCAATTAGCAACCCATTTCACATTACACACAGTCATTTGACTCATTGTTAATATAAAAATATTGATTAGTGCAGCTTTAAACACAATTAGCTTTTGTTTTAAATGCCCACCTGTTTGGAGCCCATTTATCTTCCCTTTGATGGAAACTGATGACTCTGTTAAGCTTTTAGTCATATGCAGTTAAGCCTATTAAGTGAAGTATATAAGCCTTGTTAAGCCTTCAAACTGATTACAGTTAACCATGAAATGTGGTAATTTAATTGTGAGTAGGTAGCCTTCTTTATTTTGGGGAGATCTTCTCCTGGGGCGAAGTGCCCTGGTCATGCTGATCAGATAAAGGGAGTAGCCATAGGCTTACAGTACGGCTGCATTTCATATACACACACAGTCACACATAGAGCTGTTATCATAATGCAGTAGTTCATCTCACAGCGGTCATCTCTTCATTAACACATCAATTGTTCTGCCACCATAAGAACCCATCCCTGGGATTGTAGCACTGGCCGTTCAGCTAAGAGCTTCTGCAGTTAAAATTGAAAGCCGTGATAATAGCCAAAATCATTAACTCTGTGGGTGTTCTCGAAGAAGTCATTGTGTTCATTGCCTCTCTCTTTGCCTCACTTTCTTTTCTCACGCAGTGAACTTTCTGTATCTTTCTCTTCTCCACTGCTCTGCTTGTTGTGCAGCTTGTGTCTCTGTCCATTACAATACTGTTTGGCTTTTCAATGTTTCCCACTGGTGAACTCCTCTAATTACTGTCATCGATCAACTTCAAACACACACACTCGCACAAAAACACACAAGTACACACACACACACACACACACACACACACACACACACACACACACACACACACATACAGAGAGAGTCTCCTGCTCAGCCACACTGAAAAAAAACTGTCCAAATGTTTGCTGGATCAACGTTTTCATTCACTGGAGGCAGAGCTGAACAGTGTTACCTCTGTGTCTATCTGAAAAACACATAACTGAAATGCTTTTCTTCTATTTATTTATTGCAACTCCACCTTTCCGTGTACAAATGGCTGTTTATAGAGCAGATCATCAGGAGCTACTTCAAAATAATATTAGGTGCCGTGTGACTAAATCCAGGTATATTGTGTTTGGTTGACTCTCATAAATCCCATTCCTGTTTATTACAACCTCAAAACCTCGATAAAGAGGACCAAATCTATCTGTATAGCTATGAACCAATTCAGGGAAGTGAGAAAATATGTTTGAGGGGCTGAACTGACCCTTTAAATACCATGTTCAGTGCAATAAATGGGCATTTGGTGGAAACTGTGGGTGTGATTTAATCTTACCCCCCACAGAACATAGATATCCCCAACAGTCTTAAAAAGAGCCATTAGAACAAAATAAGACTGAACTGAACACAAACTGATGGGATTTTTGTCACAAACTCTAAAATTACTGCTTTCCAAGTGTTCAGTGTCACTGTAATTGCACTGTTCATATTCACCTTCTATTATTTGTCACACTAACAGTTGTAATTGAAAACATTTTAGTTTTTGTGGGCCACAGCGTGTCATTTCAACTAGACAGTATTATTGGCCAAAAACACTTTTCTGTGATACAGGTAATTTAAGCCCGGCTGACCCTGCTGGCCAACCCCTGTCATACGCAGAGAGCTTGTTAAGATTTCTTCTGGTTTTTGGTTTTAGGCAAGGAGTTTATTTATAATACCAAGACTCAAAACTAAATTTCTTCCACTTTCTTACAGATTAACCTTACCTATACAGGTTGTCATGCCTTATGTGTAATTTCACAATCATGCAAAGTAAATGGAGACTGTGTTTTATGAGAATGCACATTTGATTTTGTTATATTTGTTTTGATTTGCTGTCTCATTATGGCAACCTTGGGTTATTCTGTGCTGATAAATTACCACTTTACCCACAATCACTGTACAGAAGCGCTCTTTGGTATTATTGCTGTTAGTGGATCTCAGTCTGCAGAGGTTCTTCTTTCATTATGTTTTATCCACAGAACCGCTTGATAGCTGCACTACATCCCAAAGGTTTTGTTACCTTTAATCAATGGAAACCGCTGGGGGGTGATGGGAGAGGGGGGATGACCTGCAGCAGCAAATTCGAACCCTGGGCTGCTGCAGCAAGGACTCAGCCTTGGTACGTAGGGCGACAGCTCTGCCAGGTGAGCTATGTGTCGCCCTACAATGAATACATTTCCCTTATTTCTTGAATTAAAATAAAAGTGTGTAGTTCCTTCATGCAACACACATAGAAAAATATTATCAAATTCATAGAATAATAAGTAAAATTGAATAAAAATAAAACAATATATAGAGTTATTTATTTGAATTTGCGTCTGGTTGAATGTTAACAGCAGCAACAAGACAGTGATGATAATATGGTTTCATTTTCACATAAAAAGAAACGGTGTCCATCCAGTTTGATTGCATTTGAGCACCAAGCAAAATGCCAGGCTTCTTTACTTCCAGCGTCTCAGATTTTAAGATTTGAATATTTTTTGGTGTTGAACTGTTGGTTGGACAAAACAAGCAACTGGAAGACATCACATTGGGCTCTGTTAACTTGTAGTATGATTTTTTTTACATTTTATTTGTATTTTAAAGCCAGTATGATTCATGTATTAATCTGAGAAATAATAAACAGATTAGGTAATGATGAAAATATTCAATAGTTGCAGCCCTAATCCCTAATATCCAACTTTTTTTCTTTTAAACTGAAGCTGGATTGCTTATTTTTTTAAAAAATACTGAAAATAAAGACTAAAGAGCAAAGAGAATCATTAACTGATAAACCTCGTCCTCTGAAACCACGCATATGCTATCAGATGCTCTTGCTTTTATCTGGGTTGCCTGGGTTGCTGCCTTACTGACAGTTCTGCTGTGTCACTTTCGGGAAGCAGAGAGCTGACTTCATCTGTGATTTCAGTCAGCTCTGCTTTAGTCTCATTTGCTCCTCTGATATTCAGTGCATTCTCTATCTTATTGATTCTTTTTTAAAGACCATTTTCCTTTTCCCAGTCAATTGGCCTATTTTCAACCTTGCTAATTACTTTGACCTTAGTAATTCTATCACCCAGCTCACACTTGGTCACAATTTCAAATTAAAATGACACAATGGTTCCTTTTTGGAGAGCAGACAGTCCTCAGCTTGCCCAGGTCAGCCTTTCAAACGCTTCAGTTACTGGTTAATAAAGCAGAAGGAATATTTGGCTCTTGGTTTTAAGGAAGGCTCAGCACGGAAACTCTGCCAAAAGTGCACGGTGCCATTCGTCAACACAGTGGCCTTGGAGCAGAGAGCAGTTGATATTGTTACCGTTTTGCACTTGTGATTGATCACTGGGGCAGCTGAGTTCAACTCCACTTTGCTCCTTTTCGCTACAGCTCGAGGACTCATGGATTAGGGATTCCAGCTACTCCACCAGTGACCTGCAGACAAGGACTGGTGGCTGTCCAGGTAAGGAAGTAAATTATCTAAATAATATAAAAATATAAATCAGGGTGTGCAGATGTAGCATACTAAACTGATGGGAGGTGGTATAGTAATGCTTTAGTTTTACAATGTGGGATTAAGATTGCAAAAACAGCAATAAAAGAAATGTACAGTAATCAGAATCAGAATCAGAAATACTTTAATAATCCCAGGGGGAAATTATTTTCGTTACAACACTCCAGATGTACAAATGACATATTATACAAACAACATATATATATATACACACACACACAACATTCAGCACAAGAAATATAAATATATATATATAACTACATATATATATATACACAAGATCAAATGTACAGTATTAATGTGCAAAAAGTGCAAAAGAATGATTGTCTATGTTTTGAGTCAGAATTACAGAGGGGGGGTGTCTGACTCTCTGAGGGAGGCGTTGTAGAGATTGATGACCACAGGCAGGAATGATTTCCTGTGGCGCTCTGTAGTGCATCTGGGTGAGAGGAGTCTTCTGCTGAAGGTGCTCCTCTGCTGGGCCAGTGTGTCGTAGAGAGGGTGAGAGACATTGTTCAAGACGGACTGAAGCCTGAATCCTCAGCATCGTCCGGCAGATGTTAAAGGACTTCAGCCTCCTTAGGAAAAAGAGTCGGCTTTGGCCCTTTTTGTAGACAGCCTCAGTGTTTCTAGTCCAGTCCAGCTTATTATTAAAGTACACCCCTAGGTACTTATATTCCTCAACAGTGTCCACAGGGACCCCCTGGATGGAAACAGGGGTCACGGGTGTTTTTGCCCCCCTCAGATCCACTATGAGCTACGTAGTCTTTGTCACATTGAGCTGCAGATGATTCAGTTCAGTCCAAGTAACAAAGTTGCCCACCACAGTCCTGTATTCACTGTCATCACCCTTTTCTCAGTACATTGAAACTTAATGCTACAAGTTGAGATGCAGAACATTAAAAAAAAGCTGAAACTATATGACATTTGAGGCTCATTTTCTTTGTGATTAATGTAAACAATAAAATAAAGAGTTCTTCTTCTTGGTGAGATTAACTGTTACCATGAGATGATTGTTAAATAATATTAAATGTTGTTGTGTTTAAGGAAGACTGGAGAACGTGCTCTATCACCATTATTATGTAATATACAGTAACATAGCAGTCAGTGGTGCTACTACTAACCAATACTCTCTGATCAAAGTATAAAGTAATTATATCTGATTGAAAGGGGTTATTTTTATGTAACAGCCTTTCCATTCAAAACAAAGAGATAAGCTTTAGAAAATGTTCTAAAGAGAATTATTTGTTTTTTTTATGCATTGTTGGTTGTGATGTGAGCATATGTTCACTTTTTGGGTACAACAAATTTTAAAAGCAGAACCAGTCAACAGTCAATACCCCCGCAGGGATATTTAGCCACCTGTTGAGACACAAGTTTTCTCTTTTACAGTAGTAGGTGTGGTGCTTGCCAAATACCAAGACCCACTATTGTAGCAGTGTTGGTGGTTGTTTAGATGATGTCTGAGTTGAAATCCTTCTGCATGTCTTCCACTTAAATTATGTGTTTTTGATATTCAATTAAATAATTGTTATTTTCCAACATCTTAGTTTCAAAGAGGTTTTTGAAAATGAATCAGAATCAGAATAAGGTTTATTGCCAAGTAGGTTTTTACACAATTTGTCTTGGTGTATTTGTGCATAAAATATAAAAGAGAGAAAAAAAGTACTTCTAAAATATAAATAAATAAAGATAAGGATGAGGATAGAAAGATCCAAAACCGTACAGGAAACGGGAGTGCATTAGTGTAATGCATATATACAGGGTGGGTATTAATTAGTGTGAGAATTAGACATAGGACTATGAAAAATTGACTGTGTGAATGTTCATTTTTTCCCCACAGTGTGCACTCTAGCAGCCACTTTGGACTCATCTTAAAGAGATACGCTCTGTAAAGTAAAATGTGTTTACACTGAGTAACAGGAGTGGGAAACCATTAAAGATAAACTTTAAGTCCAGGGTTCTTCATAGTTTGTAGAAGGACGAGCGGGTAGCTAAATGATCAGCTTTTGCTTTAATACAACGTACTGTACATATTTAAAACCCATAAGAACAGAATACAAATTCACAAGCTACACAGACACAATATAACCCTGCAGCGTCTAACTGAACTCCTGTTTACTAACTTACTGGCTGCGGAAGTGCTATGAGCGTGGGGAAACGAGCGCGTGTTGCTGGTTATTGGCTGCAGGAGGCTGCGTCATTTCCTGACAGAGGACGGTCAGAGTGGAGAGAGACGCCACTCTCCACTCTGACGCTGTAGTAACGTCTGGGCAGCAGCGGGTCACCTCAACACAGCAACCGGACGGAGGAGAAAAACAAGAGCAACAGACCGGTTGGAGTACACGTCGCTCGGTCCGTGTAACACTGTTGGAGAGAGATTTTTTGTGAACTTGACGTCGTTCGGAACTAAAACCGAGACCGGAGCAGGACAGCGTGAACTCACCGCCGAGCGGGAACACAAAATAACTTTTTTATTTTCTTTTTCTCCGTTGAGAAAATAGCCTTTTTTTTCTGAGCTGCGTGCGCAACAGTGGACCAAGTACAAGTCGGTCTAAGTTCTGGTGTGTTATTCCGCCTCTGTGGAGCTGTTGGCGGGGAGGAGGACACCAGAGAAGCGGAGGCTCGGCAGCCACCTGACCTCCTGGAAAATAAGACCGCAGCTAATGACACGCAGGCTCAGATCCTTACGTGCCTCATTACTAAGCTCTCTGGCGCGAGGCTGTTGCACGTCCAGTCTTGACTCACCGTTTCGCACGTGAAGTTTACAGAATCCATTTATCGATATTTAAATTATGGTAAGTGCTAATTAATTTGTGTAAACTGTGAAATTGAATTAGTGGGGCTTAATTGCCTGTTGAAGTTGCCCCCTTTCCCCGCTCTATCCAGCACATTGTGAGTAATAAGTGCACCATTTGTCAGAGTCAGACAGCATGGATATAACCCGAGTGCACGTCCTCCAGTGGTCGTGATGCCAAGCGCCGGTCTAATCCCGTGCCACCAGCCCGCCATGCCTGCTCTCTAACCCCGCACCAGTGTGGCGCCGCGTCCCGGTCACACCGCCAGGATGAGCAGCACCGACCTGGAGCGCATGTCGCTCAGCTCCTCGGCCAACTCGGTGGCTTCCAGCGCGCGGACGCTGTCGGCCAACGTGAGGAAGCTGCACAACGCGCTCAACCTCTTGCTCAACGACTTCGAGAGGGAGCAGTTCATCCACTGCCTCAATGTCTACCACTCCAAGCGCAACGTGTACGACCTGGTGCAGACCCTCAACGTCATCCTCAACGCGCCCAGCAAGCGGCAACTTCTGCCCATGCTGCGGCTGGTCATCCCCCGCTCCGACCAGCTTCTCTTTGAGCAGTACACCTCGGAGGGCCTCTACTTAAAATCGGATTTAGTTGCGAGCAACGGCAACGCCGAACCCCCGCCGGGCGACTTCCCCAGCGCCAGCCCGACCCCCACGGGGCATTTCTCGCCCAGCAACCCGCCCGAGTTTCAGGTGGCGTTGCGGGGCTCACCGGACAGCTTCAGCACCAGCAGCGACGGGACAGCTCCCCTGGTGCCGCTGCTCGGGAGGAACTTCGTCCACGAGCCGCCGGGCGAGCTGCGGCAGGTCACCATGAAGCGGCACAAGAGCAACGAGGGCCTGGGCTTCAGTATCCGCGGAGGCTCGGAGCACGGGGTCGGCATCTACGTGTCCCTGGTGGAGCCCGGCAGCTTGGCGGAGAAAGAGGGTCTCCGAATCGGTGACCAGATCATGAAAGTCAACGACAAAGTCTTCGAAAAAGTCACTCATGCTGAAGCGGTAAAGGTGAGTTAATTATCTTCTTTTTTTTTCACTCCGCCAAACCTGCACACGCACAGCTTTTACAGAATGTACACTTGTCCTTTCAGTGGGCTACAGGGTGTAAATTGGCAGCCCTCTGCAATTCACTGAGCTGGCAGATTCATGGGAACTACTTGCGCTGGCCTTGTCATCTATACCTACATCCCCTGTGTATAATAAGCTCCTGCCTCATATGAATGATGTGTCTGGCATCAGTGTCTAAAAGTGACCTCTTGAAGCTAACAAGCCCTGATTTGTTGAGGGGAATTAATTTAGCGGACTGGAAGCAGCCTTGGCCATTTGTTGTATCAGCAAACAACGTGTTGCAGCAGCAGTGTGGTGTAAACTGAACACTCTCCACTACTTCTTCTAGGAAACATTGCGTGTAACGAGACACCTTCAAAGCAGCTGGTAACCACAGAGGGAGTGTGTGCTTGTGTGGAAGGAGCTGGAGGTTGGCCCCAGTGCCCTGAAGCTAAAAACTGAGAGTAAAGACTGGGCCTACTTTAGCCCTGTGCCCTATTGTTAATGCCCCCGAGTGTAAAAAAAAAAGAAGAAGCCTATTAGCAAATGAGGTGATAAAAGAGCATGTCTGATTTGTGCACAGTGAAGATTGATTGAAGAGGAAACCTTGTGAGGTCCTTGATTTTATGAGTCCTATGAGCTGTCTCTGGTGCTGAAAATTCATCTTAGTGTTTTCTTCTCTTTCTCCTAACTGCTTTTGCCTCCTTTTTTTTTCTCTCCTTCACGCTACGCTTTTCTGATCGATTTTCTGATTGCACTCATTCACACCTATTTGCCCATGCTGTATACTCATAACACAGGGATTCATAGTCCTTTTAACAAGGCTGAAGTCAGGTTTAAAGCATCTGAAAAAATTACACTCATGCTCAGTGCTTCTCCTTATTTATATTTTATATTATATATTTGACTTTATTTGAGATGTATTTGAAACTCATATCCATTAAATCATATTAACTGTTACTCTTTCATAGCATATGACCTATAACCGTTTTAGGTCTGTATTGTGTTTATTCTTTTAATCTCAGTGACACTTGTATTTAGGCAAATAAAGTTAAAAGAGATGATTTCACCACTTTGATTGCCATCTATTCAGGCACACGTGGCTTGCACTTACATTGATAGAAGAACTATAAGTTTAAAAGGGCAAAAATACTGCTAAGACAAAGAGGAAGCCACAAAAAGTAGCAGATATCTATAAGCTGCTTTTTTTAGAATAGTGATTGTATGTCTGTGGTTTGAAAGGTCACCGGTTTGTTCCCTCCGACAGCCATGGATTATAGCTCAAATTAAGTCCTTTCTAACCTTCACTGATCTAAAAAAAAAGTCGTCCACGCTTTTATCTCCTCATGTGGACTTTTGTAATTCACTTTATGCAGGGCTCAGCCGTAAGGCAAGCCCCTACCTTCAGTAAATCCAAAATACTGCACCTGCAGGCTTTTAACTAATGCCAAGAGATGAGAACATGTTACCCCTGATCTAGCCTTTATTCACTGGCCGCCTGTATGTTTTGGAATACATTTAAGGCTTTACAGGGTGATGGTCCTGGATAGATTTATAGATAAATATAGATATATTCACCTCCTATCCTGTGGCACAGATCCTCTGGTTGACCTTTATGGTCATCTGGCCTCATTACAGAAACTTCCTAAGTATGAAATCCAGTCTTATCTCAGTTTATGATGACATTTAGGTTTTTTGGTAATACACAAACATGAAAAAAATCCTATTCTGAACAACTGTCCTATCTAAAGAAATTACTAACTTAGGAGGCATAGACCCTGTCTGCTAAACATGGCAGTGCTACTGTTGTTAGGTCTGTATCAGAATGACAATGAATATGGGGAACAACATGAACACCAAAGACTTTTCAAACCATATGATACAGTTCTAGTTAGAATTTCTTAGGTTATGATACAAGGCCTGTGATAGGAGAGGACAAAGAATGTGTTTTCATAGTTTCATTGTTATTTTCTCATTATATTCTGTTATATTTTAAAACACTAACACTGATTTTGTTCAGTGATTTATCTGTAATGCAAAAGTAATGCATAACTCCCTTATATATAATATATGGTTTTCTGTTGATGTGACCAGTAATGATGCATGTTAGAGTAATCTGGTCACTGGTTTCTCTAAATCTGCTCTTCAGACTAAATTCTTTCACAAGACTGCAGCAGAACGTCTCTGCATCTCATATCGAACGTGATCTGAAACTGCATCGGATAGAATACTAATGACAACATTAACTCTGTGTTTTTCTAATCAATTTTCTCCATGTTTTAAAGAAGTCACACGTCTGTGGAGTGGAGGCTATTGATTGCTGTTACTGTAAATGAACAGTTAGAGTGTGTATGTGTGTGTGTGTGTGTGTGTGTGTGTGTGTGGGGGGGGGGGGTCTTCTGTTTTCTTTATTTACACTTGTGTCCTAGTCAGCAAATCCTTATTTCACAATCCTACCACTAAGCTACTACTACTAGTATACTAGTAATAATACTGCTACCACTGCTGCTTGGCTGTTATTAGGCTGACAGGGCAGGCACCCAGCCAACGTGAGAGAAGCCATGTCTCAGATCAAATCCCCTCGGAGGTCATTAATGCTTGAGTTCGGTTATTTTTATGCCTTCTCAGTTTAGTCTAAATGTTATTACAAGCTTTTAGAACTGTAATCATTTTAACCTTTTAAACTCTGCTAGACCTACTAGTGAGTTCATCATTACAGACTCATGCCATGCAACATTTAAATGCTGGTGATGATACCGGATGACATTTATAATATTTCTTCCTGATGCCATAGCATCTTAGGTTTGCACCTAACTCAGTCTGAGCATCGTTTACCTTTTAGTGACTTGTTGGATTTGTTTGTGATGCTGTCCATAATGTGAAAAGTTTTAAGTAAGAGGTTTACAGATATTCAATTTCCACTATGTTATACAACCATTTTTCACTTAAGGGACTATTGAGCTGTTGATTGATTTTAAAAGCACTTACTCCTTGTTTGAACAGCCGAAATACTGAATTTAATCAATCATTGAATCAGTATTACCCTGTCCTTAGACAACAAACCACAACACACTGAACAAACATTTTTAACAGTTAAATTCTAGATTTTGAATACATTTAAGTTCTTCAGTAATTTTATTCATTATAGTTTGTCTAAAAAGAGAATTTTATTAATAAAACCCTCGCTTTTTGGGCATTTTATTGCCTTTATTTAGACAGAGCAGCTTAAGAGTGACGTGAAAGTGGGGAGAGAGGGAATGACATGCAGCAAGGGGCTGCAGGTTGGAGTTTAACCTTGTTTGCTGCGGTAAGGACTCAGCCTTAGTACATGGGGCGCACACTCACCTGGTTAAGCATGCGCCCAGTGTACACCTGGTTGAGGGTTTAGTCGAGCAGAACCCCGTTTAAAGTAATCTTAATGCATTTAAACATTCTATATTCTTAAAGTCTACAACCATATTATGAGTTACCAGCCAAGACTGAAGAGAGCTCAGTGAATTTTAGCTTTTGGCACATCTGACAGATGAAATGTCACCTCTGAATAAGCTGCTGTCTGGACACTCTTGATGAATCCCGTTGTGACAGCAATCACATCTGATCCAGTCTCCTCACCTCAAACTGAACTCTGCTCTCACAGAGTGAGTATCTAAATTCAAAGCTCTACTAATCAGTATTTTTATATTAACATCCAGTCAAATGAATGTGAGTAATGTGAAAGTGGTCATAGTGAAGAACCCAAAGAGAGTTATCACCTGACTCTGCTGCTCCACAAAGCTTTTCATTGGTTCAGTCTCACTGCTCTCATCAGCCCTGTTTCCAGCAGCAGCACACAGCTGTATTTAGTAAACAAGCTCTGAGAAACCCACTCTACTGTACCTGCCCAGCACCAAGTGGCAGACCGACAAAGCTGGATTTGGAAGAAAATGGACCATCTAGCACCTAAAGAACCAGATATGTTTCTTGGGAGTTGGTGGAGACCAACCAGAATAAAGGAGAGGAGTGAACTTCCCTTCATCAGGTGGACAGCACCTAATAATCTTGATGAATCACTGCTGGATGTGTAGGCAGGTAACAAGACAGCTATAAAATCTTCATTCCGTGATAATTGGTCAGAGCTGCTGAGCTTTCACCTATTTTATTAGCCAAAAAACAAGACAACCCAATCTGATCATTTTTTTGAATTAGTGTAGATTCTGCCTGTATTGCTCATTTGCTCAGCCAGAATGTTACGCATACAAATAACAAATGACTAATTCCACACAAACAACAAGGTTGGCTTTAAATAAGTCTTTGCAATGTATTTTGTTTCCAGCACATTACTCATTCACGCTGTTTTCTCCACGCTGTGTACTGTTACTTAGGCTTAATCCGCTCCACTTTAGCAAACCTGTGTTGCCTGATGAGTTCAGGGATGGCCTCTGAAAGCAGTAGATTGTTGTTTGGCCCAGGGGACTCGTCAAGGGCTTACAGCTGTATTTCTCTCTGTCTCTGACTCTCTCCTCTCCCTAAGAGCCTGCTTTGGCCCCGGTCCCTAGAGTCACTGCCAAGGTTAGCTACCCAGTCAGCATTTAGACTTTTCTTTATCATTTTCTCTGTGGTGTGCTGGACAGTCGGGACATGTGACGGGACAGGATTAGGGACATAAATTGTGTTGTTTTGGAGCCAGAGCCACAACAACACAGAGATAAACAGTCTTTATTCTGATTGGTCTCAAGCTTGAGGAGGGTGTGAGAGGGAGAAACAAAGGCAGGATGATGTTGTAGAAGCACAGAGGCAGACACCTAGAGAGAAACAGAGGAAGACACAACACAAGATATCTGGGAATGACCTTGCTGGTTGACATGTTATCCTGTATTCCGTTTGTCTTAACTAATCTTGGAACCCTGTCTACACTAATTCCAAGAAGTAGTTTGGTGTGTTTGGTGTAGTTGATGCTATGACTGTCCTGCAAGGGGACCAGAGGGACAGGGGAAGAGGGGATTTAAAAAAAAAAAAAAAAAAAAGAAAAAAGATGAAGACTTGGCTGGTCTAAATGTCGGGTCGACACCTGGGCCACTGCCAGGCACATTGACATGCAAAGACTTGGCCACAAGTTAGAGGAATGGGAGCTGAGTGGCCTGGAGCAGCACTGCAGACTGCTAATGGTTGGTGTGTTGATTAGATGGTGGGAGGCAGATAGAAATCTTGTTAAACTTGAGGATCGTATTAATTGTTTCATAGCTCGAAGCTGATTCTGCGGTCGTGACAGAAGTTCGTCTTGCTCGATGTTGTCAACATTCAGACCTCCTTGCTGTTGAGGGTTTGCAGTTACTTAGCCCAAATCCTGAGAGGAAATTCCCCAATATTTCTGTCTTAGGTTGGCTGTTCATGAACAACAGCAGAATCACTTTGCATGTTATTATAATGGTTACAATTTACACCTCACCACGTTGCATTATGTGAACTTTAAGGACACTATGCTATTCTTGGCTTCCTTAACGTGATGTGCTTCCTTTTGAAACAGGATGTTGGAGCGTGAAAACACACAGTCTGATCGTTCTCAACCGCCAACCAATTGAATATCAGTAAAGGAGTTTGTTTAATTTTGATCGGAGAGCCACAAAGGAGGAGTTACTTTTGGCAACTGCTGTCTTCAGTGTCAAAGTCAGTACGCCTAACACTCCAAACTCCTCTCTCGCTTCAGAGAGTTATTATTCACAGAATCAGAGGTTGCCTGAGGTTGCCTGTAAGGAAAATGGGTTGTTTTTCTGGTGAGGACAAGCTCCAGGATGAGGACACCACTTAAGATTCTCTGTTCACAGTTCCAAGAAGTTACATTATGTGTCTTTTAACCCTGTGTGACGCCAACATTTTCATGTTACAAAACAAGATGTATTACCATTTTAGCCTGAAGTTAGCCCAGTTTAACCTGTGGGAGCTTCTCACGATTTGTGTAACGTGGCTCGACGGAGGAAATAAATTCCAGATGGGTGAAAATGAGTCAAAAGCGTCTCCCAACGTCTTTACTGCAGAGACGGACTGGGGACAGAATCGTCTGTCAAGCTGCCAAGAATTACTGCTCTCACAGAATGTCATGATGAGGAAAAATACTGAAAAATGCAAACAGTCAGAGAAAATCATTCCAGAGCCTGACAGGAGAAAGTGTGAATACTGTATGTGACTGACCAACCCGCTACATAATAAATGTGGGTTTTACATTCTGCCTTAATAGAAGTATTTCATGTATAATTTTTACAAGAGAAAGGGCTTGAGGACTCTTTAATATCTTGGGGAAACTTTCCCAATAGGATTAGTTTTGAAAGTGTTTCATATCTTAAGAAAGTCTTTTTGCAAGAGCAGTTGTTGGAAAAGGGGGGCGGTCGTCTTATAATTAGAGTCGTCTTATATTTGGGCCATTTTTTTTTATAGTTAATAAGAAATATTAAATGTGCATATCAGCTTCTTTTTTTTTTTTTGCATGAATTTGAAGTGGCTCTGATTCTGCAGCAAACCCAGCAGTGGTTACAGCTCAGACAGTTAGCATTGTGTGGTAGCCTCAGCGCCAGCATCTGAGTGCCTTGGCAGTGCGAACACAAACTGAATTTAGACTGCTATAAGCTTCTAGGGTTGGGCAATATGTTAAGTTTCCAACCGGCCACTGTCATCCCACTGCTGCCGATCTGCAGCTTTATCACTAGATGCCACTAAATCCTACACACTGGTCCTTTTAATTGCCATGTTAACTCATTGTAAAACACTACATTCAAACTTCACAGAAACAAAAGAGCATCTTGGTTAGTCTTTCCACTGTTCCAACAATCGCTAACTCTGGTTTGGTCAAAATAAACACTTAATTCAAGAAGTTAGATGTTAAAATATTCTGGCTCTATGCACTGTTCTTCCCTCTTACACATTCCTCGGCTCAGTGGGGGTGTACTGTGCCACTGAACAAGACCCTGTAGCTGAGCAGCAGCTCTCACTTATTCTGTGGAGGCAGACCTTAAATTAGCTAAACAAAATGACAAAAGCCACCCAAAAACGCAACCAATCACTGATAGCCAATATGTGTGTCCAATCCTCCAACCCTAATAAGCAGTGTGGCGAGCAGCCTGGCATGAATGCGGCACAGTGCCTTCAGGCCTGGCCTCTGGGCTTGTGTTTGCACACCTGTGTTGGTATGTATCTAAATACACTGAGCAGCACATTTGTCTACCAAGTCACCAAAGAAGCTCACGGTGCATCTTTCTGTAAACATGGGGCTGATTCTTGCGTAAAGGTGCCCCGAAGGTTAGACAACTTCACAGCAAACAGCAAAAATGTCATGCTGGTGAAATCACAGCAAAGGTTAATTAGTTGTCTTCTCTCCATATTCCCAACTCTCAGCAACTACTGCTAACATGCCCTTCAGCAAAACACTTAACTCTTAACAAGGGACAAACATTGGAGGATTTTCAGTCTTCTGGCAAGTTTTTTCTGCTGTTATGTGTGTCTGAATATTAAAGAGGCCATTGTTAAAAAAAAAACATGCTTTCTCAACAAACCCTCCTGGATAAACAAAATGCTTACGAAACACCAAACAAGTCGATGACTTGTTTTTTGACCTCTTTCTGCCATGGTTCCATTTTTTCATATCACAAGAGGCTCATTTGTTGGCGAATGTGTGCACTCGTACAAATAATGTATGTGTACACAAATCATGGTGCGCTCGCTGCGCTCTGATTTGTATGAACGGTGCTCCTTCAACCGTAAATGGCTAAGAGAATGCGGTCGCTATTAGAAAACGTCACCTCTGTCTTGTGGAGAATACATTTCACTGAGGTACACAGTATAAGCTGCAGGAACAGTCTGTGTTCATGATGAAATGAAGGCACCTTTGGCTGGCTTTCAAGTGTTTCTTGTTGAAAAGATTTGTGGGGTTATGTAAGTAACCTTTTTTTTTTATCTTAGTACTTCCTTCAGCCACACAGGGTTTATTTATTGCATTTGTTTTAACACTGGCAGTATTAATAAGAATTGATTTTCAGTGCTGCAGATTCTAAAAGTGCAACAGGAAGTTAATCATGGCTTAGTTATTTTTTCCTGAAAGTGTAATTTAAAAAACTAACAACAAAAAGCTGATGATGCAGTATACTCAGTTTTAGAACTAGTCATGGGAATTTGGCAATATTATTTAAGGGTTTTTTTTTTTCATCACTAATTCAATAGCAGTTCATTCAGTTTCAGTTCGGTACATAATCACAGTTTATATGTATCTCAAGACAGCAATTTTCATTTGTTTCATCTGGTAATGTGTTCCCATATTTAATTTTCATGAATTGCTTTTCCAGTTTTCTTTATGCGTTATTTCTCAGAATCTAAATGTTCATAGAACTGGACCACAATCTAAACTGGCATAAAAGCTGACTTTACAGTTACTACAGTTTTTCCAGTGACACTATGAACGTATGGTTGTCACTGCAAATTCCTTCCTGTTTGTTTTGAATGACAGTCAACAAATTCCCACAGACAAATGCTGATATATAACATTTTATGCCCTTCAGTCAGTGTTTGCAGCTCTCCAGTACACAGCCCCTGTGTTCTTTATGTGGCTGAAGCCAGTGACTGCTTTATTCAGATTTTTACATAACATTTTACTTGTAACGTGAAGCATTTGTTGTTTATTTAGATGATTAAAAAACCTGCTCATTCCCCAAATCCCCAGATTTACTCTCAGTTAACCGTTGTTTTGGATCTCACTTCACAGTGTTGAACAGTGTTGATTTAGTGGCGCTATAACAAAATCAAGCACTGTACTTTTAATATGATATAGTGAACTGGAAAATGGGACTGTTCAAATGCTGATTATTCTATTTGGGCAACAGCAGCTATAATGGAGGGGAGCAGATGGAATTGTTGGACCAGCTGGGAAATTCTGATTAAACGAAATGAACGGGTGCTACTTCAAAAAGTACCCTTGTGGTGCCTTTGAGCAAGACACTTAGCACCTTTCTACTCCACCGGCCAGCACATATTTGGCCACTGGCTTGCACTGGCCAGCTTCCAGTTGAGACTGTGTGTGGCTGTTTGAGTATGAAACAAGTCATGGCTGAAGTTTGGAAGGTCAACGCTTCTTCCTCCTTAAATTTTTGGCAGCTTGAATTCTCTGCCTCAAGGACAGAAGAAAATTTCCATCAACCGTACACAACCGATCCAGTGCAGAACATCTGCCTTTTCCTACGGTTCTCATGTCGGCCAAAAGTTTAAAAAGAAGAAGAAAACTTTGAATTTGACTTCACCCTTAACAATGCCTACTTTTCTGTGTTGTGTTTCCTGTAGTCCAAAACATGTTGAACCATCTCAGAACTACCATATACAAACAGGTCAGTTGGAGGTTCTCCTAAATTATCCAACCCACAGTGAATAACTGTTTGCACACTGCACCGTGTTTAATTCTCCCTGACCCACAAATGTTCACTTTTTAAATTAGAGTCTGCACAGTCTGCACAGAAAGTAAAGTTATAAAGTTCTTCTGTACTTCCTTTGCCCTCATCTACATTTGAGACCACAATGTTTTCACACAGAAAAAAATAAAAGTGAAGTGTTTTGTTTAGTTGGTAGTGAGCAGCTACTTAAAGTGGAGGAAAAAAAGTCTACAAAGCTTTTAATCAGGAGGGAGGGTGGAGGAGATTGAGTGCTGGACTGATGCATTGGATGCAGTAATAAGGAGTTGGCAGAGGCAAAGGAAGCAGAATGAAGATGGATGGAACAATGAATAATAACATTTTGTGTATACTGCATAACAGTAGAACAATGTTTAAGATGCCATCCACACATGTATTAAGACATTTATACAAATAGTCTGCTGTTTGTTCATACCTCAATATTTCCTGTTGGACACAATATATCTTATGTGATGTACATGTGCTTGCACTTGCCATGTTGTGATAAATATCAATATTGAAAATTGAAAATATATAACCATATTGTTCCTTCCAGCAAATGCAATACCTCAGAGATTATTGTAGCTCCTTAGTTCTGTCTCTCCCCTGTAATTATCATGTGAAATATTTATAAATCACTTTAATTAAGTGGGCTGGGGCCAATTCTGACTGGCTTTGTGTTGTGGCATGCTCTACCGATGAATATTGAAATGTTTACTTGCGTTGGAGGTTTGATGGGAGATGATGGAAACATGCTGAGAGGAGTTCTTGTTGTAACTTATATGTAGTCTCTGTCTGGGCAGCAGATGAGGTCATTTGCAGCATTTGTAAGCTGTAATCTTTCACACTTGATGTTTTATCCAGCTGTTCTGTATCTGCCTCCTTTATCCCTCTGAAATACCTTTTTGTTTTTTGATGTAGACCCGCCCTCTCACCTTCAGTTGTCCAGACAGAAGATGATAGCTTATACTTTCACTCACTTTTTGATAGGCCATCCCCTCATCCAAATAAATGCCCCTTACATTAGTGCAAGCTCACACGTGTGCACATACAAACACACATGCTGTTCTAGCTCTGTGAGCTGTTCATGGCAGTAAATCAGGATTATCTCTCCTTTTTTCCCTCCTTTGGTGTCAAATATCTCATCATGATGTCCATCTTAAGGCTGTGTTTTTATTCTCCTCTGGTTGGCCCACCCGGGGTCCCTCACACAGATTCGCAGCCAAAGTGACTCTATTGTAACGGTCTAATTGCTTTACAATGGAGCCGCCAAATGCTTCAGTTCACAGTGAAGGTGTCCTCAATACATCACCTGGTCTCCACAGCGCTAAATCACCGGAAGCAGCCATTAATATCCGGTCAATGAGCTGAATCCCTCCATTTCTGGTCACTTCAGTCTACAGGCAGGAAATGACTTATTCTATTAGTCCCTGGGTTGCTCTGTGTTTTACAGACATCAGATTTTATTATTTAAGGCCTGTGGTGAGTCACCATTTTCACACCTAATGTGAAAATAAAGTTGTTAGGCAAACTGAAAAGCCTATGGATATACACTCAGTTTTCAGTTTATTAGTACTCCTAGCGAAAACTAATGCAGTTTAAATACAACAACCCTGTAGTGAAACCTAACTTCGTGAAAGTTATAATGTTCAGCTTTTGTTGTCGAGAGGAGTTTATTAGACTTTATGGTTATTTTGGAGGCTGAAGTTTGTAGTACTGTTATTAGTTTACTGTCATATTAAGGTCTTGATTAAAGTTGGCAACTGAAGTCTGGGAGAAAATAGAAAAGATTTGTTGTTCAGGCTTAACGCACATATATATATATATATGAGCTTGTTGGATATGTTTCTCTGAGGCTCTGTCTCAACCACCGTAGGAGTCATTAGACTACAGGAGGTCTGCTTTGAATATCAATGAGGATTTGGAAGGTTCATTGTTACTTTGGTTTTGTCCGTTGCTTCTTGACAGGTATAATTATGACCTGGGCCCTGTGAGGTGTGTGTGTGTGTGTGTGTGTGTGTGTGTGTGTGTGTGTGTGTGTGTGTGTGTGTGTGTGTGTGTGTGTGTGTGTGTGTGTGTGTGTGTGTGTGTGTGTGTGTGTGTGTGTGTGTGTGTGTGTGTGTGTGTGTGTGTGTGTGTGTGTGTGTGTGTGTGTGTGTGTGTGTGTGTGTGTGTGAGAAAAGAGCTGTTTGAGGGAAATGGAGACCCTACTGGAGTTACAGAAACCTGTTAAAGAAAGCTTCCGCTTAATTTTTTATTTTTGTGATGAGACATTTAAAATCAGAATCGAAAATCAAGACCGCCTCGTGGGATGTGAAAATGAAAGAAGAAAGAAAAACCTACCTCCCTTCTTGTAGTGCATTCCTACATTGCAGTGGATGGATGGTGTGATGAGTCCCCATGACCTCATATCTCAGTGAAGTTCTATCACAGCGGCTATAGGAGAAGTGTCTGAGTGGCATTTCTGCCTTAAGGAAACTTTCTATTTACATTGGTACTCAGGCAGTTTGGCTATATTTGGTGTTCTTGGTCTCAGTGCAGTTGAGTTTTTCACACTTCAGGGTGTTAACATCTTAACGTCTATCAGCGATCATCAAGAAGCCCTCCAGTCAGCCCTCATTTTGTCACTCAAATTGCACTTGTCCTGCAGTTTTTTGGTTTTTTTGCTGTATATTTATAGACAGAGCGACACAGGAGAACAGCATTACAGGCTATACACCTTTTTCAAACAGAGTCTTGTTTCTAAAATGTCCTTACTACAAAACTAACTAATAGAAACAGAGAAGCAGAGAAGCAACACAGATTAGTGTCTTTTTCTGTTTGCTGCTCCGATGCTTTCAGTTCTTCTTCTTGTTCTTCTCGTTCTACTTCTTCATCGTCTTTGTCATCTATTCAACAGGTGTGCTGGACTGTACTGTAGACTATGAATAATATATTTCTCATAATTGTAGCTACGGTGAGCTACGGAGATTTGATTATGTTAACAAAATGCAATTTCATTTCTTAAAAATGTGGCAGTGGTTACTTATCTCAGCAGGCTTGGTTAATGTAAAGTTTTGCTTCCCTGTGATTGTAGCTCTGTGGTTTATAAGTTCTGCTGCACTAGTAGAGACATACACAGTCAGAATTACACAAATTCAGTCAAATTCTTCTTCACTGCCTGATGCAAGCTGCCATTCAATGATTGCTCTACTGGAGGAGGAGGAAGAAGAGGGATTTAATAGAGTTACGTAAGCACAAGAGGGGACGATTTAAATAATCTCCTCGCGTTAAAGGACTTCCTAGGAGGTTGCGAAGTCCTCTGATGTGTGAGTGATCAGAGCAGGGGGAGAGTAAAAACACTGGGAGTCCTCAGAGGAGAGCGATGGGCTTGTGTAGTAAAGATCTTTATAATTGCCTAGTTTTAATAACTAACGTATGGTCATAGTGACCACCAAAGAGGAGAAACTAAATCCTCTTTTGTGTGTCTGTCAGATTACATTATGTCCTTCACAACACATACAGCGAGGGCCGACAGCGATCCGTTAGCCAGCACAGATGTCTCTTTTATGTTTAGGACAACCGGAGAGGAGCCTTGCCGGTCATCTGATACTGTAGAGCTGCCTTACCTATGTCATGCCGACACACACACACACACACACACACACACACACACACACACACACACACACACACATACACACACAGACATCTCCTTCCTCCATACCATCTGCTGTCGGACCACTCTTTCAACACCTTGAAAGAGATGCACAAACCCGAGGAATAATGGAAAAAGCGGAGTTGAGAATGTAGGAGGAGGTGTGAAGAGTCAGCTCGAGCTCTATTGCAGTGGGTTGCACATTTTAAGTGATGCATGTAATTATTTGATAAGGTGTTGCTTCTAAGCACAAATGACGCACATAATGGATATTCAACATGTGCTCTTATCTGCTGGAGGTACGTGATCGGCAGCCGAGCCTGACGAGGGTTCCTGAGTTTGAATAATTTAAGAAGAGAGAGCGCTATCACCTTGTTTGCGACTACAGTGGATGGACGTCTGTTTTATTGGTGCTGTTTTCACTCTGGTGAAATCCAATTGTTGTGCAGCAGTCATACAAAGGACCTCACACAAAAACATAAGCTTTGACCTGCAGGAATCTAATAGAGTTGCAAAGTTGAAGGATTTATTTGGGGGGATCCATGGCCTCAAAAGTAAAGGTCCTGCTCGTCATTGCTCCACGTTGGAAGGTGACAGTTGGAGCACTTTCAAGGCTGAGAAGGAAATTAAATTCTCCTGCTGAATCATTTATGCCGAAAAAATGAGCAGCAGTGCAGTGTGACAATATCTGGTTCTTTGACAGCAGTCAGCATCGAGCCTGTGTATATGATAATTGATTGAGAGAAGTTGACTGTAGTCGACTATGTTTCTATCAGCGTATGTTTATGCAAATTTTTCTTGGGATTTTCCGACTGGAGAATTGGTGCCACCCAATGATAAACCAACTCCCAATAATCACATAATGGTAGCGGATGGAAATGATCCAAATGTGCATTTCAGTAAAAACTGCAGAGTTTAAAATGCTGTTTGAGCTGCACACATTGAGCCAGAATAATCAGCAGTTTAATCCGTTCACATCAGCTCACACGTGACGATGGTGCAGTGTTTTGTTCTGAATTGAAATTGTTTTGACATTGCTACAGGTATGACTTATGACTGGCTTCTTTTCCATAGCAATAGAAATATTTCCTATTGATCAATCTAATTTAACCCAATTGTTTTGCTAAATTGAATGATCAACAAGTAAATCATCAAGTAAAAATCCTAAAATGTTTCTTTCTTTTTTTCTTTTTTTGGGAAGCATCAGAAATCCATTAACAGAAGTTGTAGAAAATGATCAAAGAAAAGTAAAGAAAGGAAGGAGGCAGAGCCTTTTGTCCGCTGACTCTACTTTCTTTCACAATTTACGCCTATTCTCTGTGGCCATTTTAAAAAATTGCTCTTGCTCTCCCTCTCTGGCTCTGCTTGCTCACTTTCTGTTTCTCTCTCTGTCAGTCACTGCCGGTGATCCAAACATGTAGACCTGAACATGTACCTGCAGAATACAAACAGATGCACATCAAAGAAAGAACACACACTCACACAGACATAAAGCATGCTGTGTGTGCATAGCAAACACACACTGCAGACAGAGTGTGCCGTCTTGTGATGTGTTCAGGACTGATGTATTGTTATGTACTCTGGTGGAGATCCATTAGTGTGAGGTTTGATGGCTGGTAGAGATGTTTTTGCTTATATTACTGTTATGATATGTATTGTGGATGTCAGTACAGCTGGAACTGAGTTACGGCTAAGTGTTGCAGAGGCTGCCTGAATGAAATCTGTGTATAAATGTGCAAACACTTTGTGATCAGATTGATTGTTTGTGACATGTACAAACTTAAATGTCTCCACCAGGGGCGCCTTACAGCTCACCTGGCAGAGCTGGCCATGTACCAAGGCGGAGTCCTTGCTGCAGCGGTCATGGGTTCAAATCTGACCTGTGGTCCTTTGCTACGTGTCATCCGCTGTCGCTCCCCCACTTTCCTGTTAATCTTCAGCTGTCAGATCCAATAATAATTTCAGCAACTCATTTTGTCTGATGTGATCGCTCTCCAGCTAGTCTCAAAGCCATAAATCCAGCACAGACAAACAACATGATGCAGTCAAAATCTGTTCTGCCGACAGAAGCTAATTTAAGTGCTTTTGGATGGTGTGGCAGTGAGGATACAGACCTCAGCATTGTTGTATGTAGACTGAATTAGCGCCAAATGTTTGAGAGAGAGAGAGAGAGAGAGAGAGAGAGAGAGAGAGAGAGAGAGAGAGAGAGAGAGAGAGAGAGAGAGAGAGAGAGAGAGAGAGAGAGAGAGAGAGAGAGAATAACCTGAGCCTAACACATGGTACAATAGCCCATAGAGAGATTTTGTTAAAGCCTTGTGTGACCGGGTATCTTTCCGTTGACTTGTTTTTATGTGTATAAAATGTAAATTCCAGTTATTCATAAAAAACATCTAAATGTCGCAGAACATTTTCCGTGCTCGCCTTAGCTGGAAGATTTGGCATATTGATAAGGAAAAGACATTATAAACGAAGGTCAATGGAAACAGAATTTCTGAACAAACATCCTGACCTCCTCCTTGGTTTATTGCCAGCAGTGTAGACACAGCACCGACATTGCTGTGACCCACCCTTATGTAATTGGATTTTGTGTAAATTAAAACGAGTAAAAGGTTACATAACATTGCCAAACTTGTATTTCAGGTAGCTATTCATCCAAAATCCACATCTCTTCTTCTTAAACCATGGTAGTTGAGGCCAATCTCTGCCTGTGCTGCTATACGGAGGCAATTACCCTGAGAGAAGAGGATGACTGTAGGGTCTTAGGAAGATTGAAGACTGAAGGACAGTCACATAATTCGCCCTTATGCTGTAACACCATCTGGGGTGAAGCTCCGTCTAATATATCTAACATGTCCTTATCAGACATCAAAGCTCTATCCTGATTGGTTCATGCATGGCAGGAATATGAGAAGCATTAATTCTCTTCTGATATTCCCAGGGTCAAAGTAAGCTGCTGTGGTCATGGGCACAGATTATAGTTCCTGTCAAGGTGGCATGTTTAAAGACTTAAAATCAGCCACAGACGGATAATGGACTCAATGTTGAGGGGGGATGAGTATTTCGTCTTTGGATTGTTTCTGCTTGAGGTGCAATTGTATTAATGGATTGAGCAGACTATAGGGGGAAAAGTGAAACCAGAGAGATTAGAAGGAAGGGAGGAAACAGGGGAGAGAAAAGAGACGACAGGAGATTGAGCTGGACCTTTTCATCTGTCCACAGCTGGTATGTTTTGTCAGAATTCAATACACAATTATCACCAGTGTCCTGTTCAGTCCTCTGTGTGTCCTCTGCTGATGTGATCCATGTGATCCCTGAAGAGGAGAGAATTAAGTGAAAGAGAGGAAGGGGGGGAGACAGCAGTATGTGTTACTGAGCATACAACACTGATGGGTTAATACACCATTCAAGGCTTTCATTAAACTGTTATATTCTTGTTTTCCCCCTAAATGTGAATTAAAAGTGTTCCTTTTAATTTAGCAACTTAACAATTGTTTATGACTTTTAGGAATTCTGTCAATCCCCTTAGTTTATAAAATGTTAGAAAGTAGTTTGAAATTCCCTTCACAAGTTCCCAGAGCCAAAGAAGACGTAAGTGTTTTCTTTGACATACACCAAAATATTTAATGGTAAATAGTTATGGAAAAGAGGTAGAGGTGGAGTGAATACACATGCAGCACGGGAGTTTAAACATAAGCAGAATGCACAACATAAGTTTCTAGGAGCCACTAGTGATTCCAGCAGAGGTTCAAGCCCCTGCCGATCAGCTGACCTTTTACTGAGGCACAAATGTAAAATTGCTGAAATATTTTGAACATCGTGTTTGCCCTTACCTAAGCAGGCAGTTGTTTTTAAATTGTCAATGTGACAACTGTAAAAAGAGAAACAGCTTATTTGAAGTGTGTATCCTTCTGTCTAATTATCATTAATCGTCATTTACTTTTTCATATTCCCTGAGAACTCGGCCGTAGTGCTCTTTTCATCAAATAAAAAAACAAACACAACTGATGCACTTATTTCTGCTGTGCAACATGGCAACAAGCAGAATGAATACTTTAGTAAGATAAGTGTGTATGGTAGTCTGAGAATTTAGTCTTTAGAGTTATTAATTGATTATTATAGCTAAAAAAAGAAAATCACTAATACAAAACTACCATATGCAGTGCAAATACTCTTAACGATTTGTTGCTGTACTTTTCATAGTTATTTTATTTTCATTTACTTATTCATAAGAAAAATGCACGTTATTCAACATTTTTCTAAACCTGCCTGTGTTCGCCAGCTGGCTGCAGTTTGGCAGATTATGCTTATTTACCTTTAATCCCAAATGTTCTCTTCAGGTTCTACTACCACAGAAGAACCTCTTTTACTGCTAACTTAAGCAAGCAGCAGGCAAGAACTTTCGGGTTGGTGGGGACATTAAAAGCAGGTGAAAGTCAGTGTTACAAAATTCTTTAAAAACCTGTATATTCCTTTGCAAAAACAAATAAAGAAGAAAAACAGTGAACCTTAAACATGGTGCAGCTCTAATTTTTCTTTTAACAAAATGGTATGTTCTCATTTTTCCGACCAGATTGAGCAAATGAAAACATATCACAGCTTGTTCCTCTCACAAGGTCCTTTTTACAAAATCCTTGGTTTGCATTGGTGCGATTTTGGAGAAATCAGACCCTGTCTTGTCTCTGCTTTTAGTCCTTTAGTCTTTTCATACAGAGTAACAGAGTGTGTGTGTGCGCGTGTGCGTGCGTGCGTGCGTGCGTGCGTGTCAGGCTAACATGGCGAGGAGCCCGGGTTGTAATGCGGGCCTCGCCCTCAGCTCATCACCCCATTAACCCCAACAGAGAGTGTGTGTGTGTGTGTGTGTGACTGCTGTCAAGCTTAGTCAGCAAGCTGGAGTGTACCTGCGGCCCTGGAGCTGTTTGTGCAGATTTTGTACTGTAAGTGTGTGTGTATGTGTGTGTTGAACGGGAGTCAAGTTCAGGTCCAGGACAGGTCAGTTGGGGAGATGTAACAGTCTCTATGGTGCCTCTGTCAGAAGCGGGTGAGTACTCTTATGGTTTATTACCTTCACTCTCTGGGCCCAAAGTTATCAACTCCCCCAGAGTTATTACACCTTATACCCAGACACGCACATATACACACATGAAAAGGCACTTACAATGCACTCTCACCATAGGCAATACACAGTGCTGTGAAACACAACATTTCTGCAGACAGCCCCCGAAATCTCCATAACTGGTCATTCTGCTAGTGTCTCTGTGGGACATTTTCTCATTTGCGTTGCATGGGTTTGGTCGGAGCATTATAAAAGCAGCTGGATGTCTCCTTCGCCTGTGGTTTTAATACATCAGCGCTTGATATTCTGCTTTGACCTCCGCTGTCTGCCATTAGCGCCTGCTTGTCTGGAGAGCCCATCACACTGCGAGAGGCCGGGGCCTTCTGTCAGCTCTCGTTCTCTGTATGAGTAGGAGAGGAGGTTTCATGGGAGCAATTGCTCTCACAGAGGCTCTGATAATAGCCCTGTGGACCTCCGATCATTGGTTCCCCCAGTGGAGCAATTACACTATTCGCTGCCCATTACACCCTTTCTGCCCCGGCCCTGTACAAGCTGTGGTCATACACGCATGTGGGAAACCTTACACGCATACTGACAGAAAGCTTGTCCAATCACATTCATGCCAAAAACCAGGTTGTGCTCTATTGATTCTCCAGCTCCATCCACTTGATTAGTTGGGAGTTAAACATGGAATTGGTTTTAGTAGGATTTTATTGATAACAGAATCGATATGATACGGATTATTCTCCATAATTTGTAAACAGAAGACGGATTTACTAGTACTAATATTTTGTACTTTTGGCAGAAATATCCATTCATTTTGTTGCTGCTCTGGTGGAAATACACTACATTTACATATCATAACAGTAATATAAGTATTGATAAATTGTATAATAATTGTGGACAACCTAACAGCTTCCCTCAGCGTCTATTAGCAGTTTTTCTTAAGCATGTTGGTCCAATCTCCAGGATTAGGAACATAAATCACTCGTGTTTAAACTGAGGCTGACAGTGACGCTTTGTAAAGTTAATAACTGCGGAGTTGTTTTGTCCCATAATGACTTGAGGTCGACACAGTCACTTCATTTTGGGGATTGGAGTTGCTTGCCAATGTACTCAAGCTGCTTTGTTTAAAAAGCACAGCATACAGAATGTGACACACGTTGTCCAATTTGGTGGGCATCGCACACAAGCAGTGAATGATGCATATTCAAACACTCGGGTCCATTGTTTTCTGTGTAAGCCCAGTGTTTACGTGTGTCAACTCTCCAGAAAAGCATTAGTCGTTTTATCTCATATGCTCTCCAGTTTGGCGCAACTGTATCTTGACTATTGTTCTGTCTATATGTCACGTCAGACGTGTGCTATGAGCGGCAGATGTTGAATGTCAAATGACGTGATGCGGCCTGTTTATGTTGCATTTCACACCAGCAGTGTAAGCAGTCAGTATGCAGTACAGCAACCTGTAGACCAACCAATAAACCTGAAGCCTAAAAAGAGCCTTTTGGTCACAGTTATGTGTGTATGAGAGAGGAGCGAGCTTGTGTGTACAGCTATACTTGGCTTAATTTTAATTTACTTTGCTATTATGAGCCCCTACTTCTTTGCACCCATTTGCACCCAGCTCGTTTTGCAGAATGTTTTTTTGTGTATCTTGTGGAGTCTTGTTGTGTAGCTTGGAGAGATGCTAATCTTTTGTTAGTTTTTTTTGGGCGTTGTTTCCTTTTTGGCTCAGTGCCTCCGTCACAGTGGGCCCAAGAGAGAGCAGAGACAGCTGGGTAACTGAAGGCAAGAGGACCAGGCGGCTGTGAACCTCTCTGTTTGTGTGTGTCCATGTGATGTTGGAGGCAGACAGCAAACACACACACGCACACGCACACGCACACACACACACACACACACACACACACACACACACACACACACACACACACACACGCACTAACAAAGAGGCCTGAAACACCTGCCGCAAGGCATTTGTAAACGACACCTCTGGGAGAGAGAGAGACGGGATGGATGAGGAAACATTTAGTCAGTTTCTCTGTGACAGCTCTGGGTGGCTTTCCTTGACTCATGTCTGTTGTGTGACCCTGATTACAATCTCTATATCTCTCTCTCACACACACACACCTACACACACACACCTACACACACACACACACACACACACACATCACATTATAAGGCTGACAACAAGGCAACAACTGCTTGACAGATAAGGGCTTCAAAAGGAGAGGGATGGAGAGCTTAGAAGAGAAAATAGAGGACAAATGAATGAAAGAGTGAGAGGGACAGAATGAAACAGTAGGCAGCTTTTAACAAAATGTCCGAAGCATCATTGCTCTCTGTATAGCACAGCTACTCCTTATGGAAAAGAGAGGAAGAACATCTCATGTTTTTATCTGCAGAGCTCTTCTGTCACTCACATCTTGCAACCGCTGGCGGAGGCATACGACCGCAAGGTGGTTATTTTAGTTGAAAAGATGTCTAGATGTTTATGTTCAAACTGGGCAAGATTTGGTTGAAAACTTTGGTACATAATAGCAGCATTATATGGTCTTTATTTTAAGTTCCGAGATTGGACGTGTTTTGACCAGCATGTCACCAAATCAGTGCTTAGTGGGAAATGGTAAAGATAGACTGTTGAGAGCCAATTAGATGGTCACTCCTACGTCTTTCTCTCACACAAGTTTATGGGGGAAAAAAATCAAGGCCGTTTTAAATCAAAGATACAACCTATGATATGGAAGCTGTTACTGCAGAATGAATGTTATGACATTTTGAATGCAGACATTCCTGTTAAATCATAAAATCTGTACAGATCTGCGGTACTACAGAGAAGCTGGTTTGTACCTGACGCATATAATGAATGCAAAGTGATGCAGTCGTCAGGTTTATTATATCATAAAAGCTCCTTGTTGGCACCCACTCCAATACTGACTCATGTTGTCAGTCTGTTTCCCTGCTATCATGTACAGCATCAGCGTTTGGCTTTCACTGAGTGCTTTGCATGTGTTACATGGAACTGGAAGTTGTGGGTGTATTTCTGCAATGAAAGAAAGTGAGGAATTTCAAGTTAAAAGCAACAGAGTGCTCCCGAGGAGGTCACCTGAGCACAATAACTGAATGTAACTGACTGTACTGCTGCCGTGTGTAGTAATATGTGATACTGAGCAGAGTATCATTGTAATTTGTGGATGACATTAAGCGTTTTGGTTTATTTAACTTAATTTATGATCTTACCATGATGATTATATGGTTCAGAGCTCGTTGTCAGTTCAAATCTTTAGTAGCTGGTACCAACATGATACTTGACTTTGAGGAATATAAATTATTTTTTACCTCAACAGAAAACGGTTTCCTTATTTAGACACCCCCCCAACAGACACAGACACACACACACACACACACACACACACACACACACACACACACACACACACACACACACACACATTTCATTTGGTACTTGAGCCTTTATGTCCTAAAGCACTCGTGTTTAAATTGCATTAGCATATAAAGCTTTCCTGTGAGGCTAACCTCAGTTATACATTGTGTGTAATTGCTGTTGTTGATAAATAAATAAATCCCTTTGTTTTTACATCTGGCTGATTCTGGTTAGATGTCATTAGTTGTTAGCTTAAAGCTATAGACCTCTTTTTAAAGTCAAACATTTTTACTTGACAGTGCAGCACAGGTGAAACTAATGTTCTCAATGATGGCCTGGTGGTCGACACAAACAGAGTTTTAGGTCACTAAAACACTGTCTAAGGTGCAGACTTTTAAAAACCTTTTATGTTTAGTTAGCACTGCTAGACTGAGTACCAGAAAGGTGTTTAACTACTATAAATAAATAAATAGCTACTGTTATGTGTAGCTATTACTGTGTGTGTTTAAGTTAATATCCTTATACATGTAGACAAGACCTAGGTGTCCAGTAAGCCATGCCAGTGTGCCAGTATGCACAATATCTGGACACTGGAACTAGCTCACTATTCTTATTATTAGTTACATCTGTGATTTTGCTTCTATTACAAGAAAAGGTCTGTATGATATGGTCCACCATATGTTCTACATACAGTACGGAAAGAGACAGAACAGGCTACACAGTTGTTTTCATCAGTCACTGACAGACTGCATGTCACACTGGTGCATTTAATGCCTCAGCAGTTGTTGTTGGAGCAGCGGGAAACATTCAGAAAAAGTTCCCATAAGTCTCATTGACTTTCAGTATGAAAGAGTTAAGTTGTGAAACCGGAACGAGTAGACTGAAATGCATGATTTAATGACGACAATGTTGCCCACGGGCTCTATATACAGTCCAGCTGAGTAAGGCTAACCTAGTGTGATTTCTGTGTGTGTGTGTGTGTGTGTGTGTGTGTGTGTGTGTGTGTGTGTGTGTGTGTGTGTGTGTGTGTGTGTGTGTGTGTGTGTGTGTGTGTGTGTGTGTGTGTGTGTGTGTGTGTGTGTGTGTGTGTGTGTGTGTGTGTGTGTGTGTGTGTGTGTGGTGGTTTAAGAGCCACTCAAAGTAAAGTGGTGCAGTATGAAGGACCTGTGGGGCTATCGAGGCCTCCCTGTCTCTGGCTTCCTTTCTGTCTGTCTCCTAACGCACACACCATGCAGCTGGTGCTCTTCTGGACAGCTGTCTCTGAGACAGACCCACAGAGACAATAGGGATAAGTGTCAGAAGTGAAGAGATGTACATGTTGATGAGTGTTGGATAGAGGCAGAGGAAGGGAGTGTTTGTGGAAATGACAGCCCACACATCTGTCTGCTGTGATGAAACGGTGGAGGATTTTACGTTAATTAAACAGGATTAGGAACAAACCAGGGAACTGGCTGCTTCTTTATTTCTCTTTTTCTACCTTTTCTGTCAGTCACACACCTACCTCTCATCTCATTTTCTGTTTCTTCTTCCTTTACACTTTATATTATAGTAGCTCTTCAAGCTGCTGGATGCTGATAAAGCCATACCTTTAAAAGGCACTGTTCTTCCTCTAGATTAGTTTCTTCTTCTCCTTTCTCTCTGTGATTTATAATCTGTAATTATATCTTATTAAATGGAATGGAACCAAATTTTGACTGTGCATGGTTTCAGGTAGAGACAAGGGCTGTTCAGAACTATATGAGGGAATACTAATCAACTATAAGATGCACTCTATATACACACACACACACACAGACAAACACGCATCCGTAACAGCCGGCACCTAATCAGCTTAAGTCTTGAAAAACTGTCTGGAAGGAGCTTTGTCTGCAACAGTTTTTAATGTTGTGAAATGATATCAGCAGTTGACAATGTGAGATTTCCTCTTTTAAATGACTTCTTTCTTCTTGTAAGAATTATAAATCTGACGTTGATAACTTTATAGTTTATAGTTCTTTTTCTGTTTTTGGTCTGCTGCGGTATGTAAGCATACGGAGGGAGGGATTAAGAAGATAAGTTTTAAACCCTTCATCCTGCAAACACATGCATATGCTCATACACATATTAAAGACCTTGTGAAATAGAGATTTTCCGGAAAACCGAAATGGCGAATCTTTAATGCTGACCTAATCCAGCATAAGACATAAAACCCAGACCAAAAAAAGTCACATTTTGTTAAGAAATCCAATCAATCTGTCCCTTTTTCTTGTCAGTTTGCACTTTGCAATGATTCTTCACTGTGTTAGACTTTTTTTTTATCGGGAAATACAATCACATTAAAAAAATGAAGGTACAATTTTATTGGTCTTTTAACCAGATCTCCTAGAAATTGCATATGCACTTTTACATTAGCGATAACATTTTAAAGAAGACATAATGGTACCAAAAAATATCCACTGCTGATGTTTTTCAGCTGGTTCTTACTACAATATCTTCTACAACCGACAGTATTAACGGCCCAGTGTGTAACATTTAGGAGGCTCTATTGGCAGATAGATACATTACATTGGAGTAATAAACTGAAAATAAGAATCATTGTGTTTTGCTTACCTCAGATTGTGATGTTTTTGTCTACAGAGGGAGCAGTCCTCTTGAACAGAATCAGACATGATGAACCACCATGTTTCTACAGTAGCCCAGAACAGACAAATTAAATACTGACTCTAGATATAGCCCTTTCACATTTTGAGAGTTTTGCTGCCACCGTAGTTTCTCCTACATGCTTGGAAGGTAAGCAGTATTTAGCAGGTTGCAGTCTGCAACTTTTCCGCTAGGTGCCACTTAATCCTACACATTGGTCCTTTATAGCAGCAGACAGACAAAGTTTAGACTATCTGGTGAACATGGTGGAGCATTTCCCTTGGGAGTTGGAGAACAAAAACAGAGCCAACAGTTCAGTAGTGAATCCTTTTTATGTTGCAAGGTAGAAAATAAAGGTAGTGGAGGTTGGGCGGTGGATGTGCTATTTTCATGTGTTGGACTTAAGTTTCCATTCAGCTTGTTTTTTACACCCACAATCTTTTCCTCACCTTAACCTTAACCGTAGTTGCCATGCACAGAAAATCTGGAGTTTTAGAAATGTTCTGTCTGGCAATTCTTTTGGTGATAGAAAGAATTTGGACAGTGATTATTTGTACAAAATGAGACATGAACTCCTCATTATCTCAAAAAAAAATTTTTATTGCTTAAGTTTGCTAAATATAATGTTTCCGGCCAGTCTTGCGTTTCCCTTTAAAACAAAAACACTAATGCCTTGCATGTAAACCTCATTTGTGGGACTCTGTATTGGCATACATTACAGTGTGTCTTATGTCTACTCTGACAGCCTTTACAGTGCACTGCAATTATGTCCCTTCTGTCCTCTTTGTACTGCTGCACTTCTCCTATTGACTTTCATCAGGGTCCCTCTTTATTCATGGCCACACATACACACACACACACACACACACACACACACACACACACACACACACACACACACACACTCACAGTACTTAGCCGTGCCACTTCATTGTCTCTGACTGATGAAACACAATTTTTAGACAATATCATGTTCCATATTTGTCAGAGTGTGGCTGTTTTTCCCCTGACAGTGACCGTGATATGTCTCTCTGTTCCTGCGAATCAAACCCTATCATGGATGGAGCGGTAACATAGGGAGGGAGACAGGAAGTGGGAATATTTAGAGGAGCACAACACATAACTACATTTTAATCTTCGTTCTTTCTTTATATTTGTTATAAAATGAAATATAAATGTATGATGTGAAAATTGTAATTTTTGTGTGTGTGTGTGTGTGTTATGGCGATCACAGTGTTCAGAAAATCAGTTTAAACTGATCAGCTCATTTAGCAAATGAGGTGTTGTATTTCTCTGTGAAAGTTGTCAGAGAGCAAAAAACAATATACTGCCTTGATGTATAGTATATAGAGTATATTGTCTTCTTAATACATGTCCATGCACACATGTCCTTCATGCAAATCTATGTTCAGATGCACGTGTGTATGGATATCGGAATGTCATGGGCCAGCTTGTTAAGCAAAGTCAGTCACATGCTTTGTTAGTTTTTTTATTGGCTTGCCCTCTGAGCTGTGTGGCGTCTCTCTAAATGCACCCATGAGAAGTAGGCCAGGCTCTCAGGCCACTGTTTGTCGATAAAGTCGATATCTGTGCCGGGCCAGAACATCCCCTTCGCACCAACTGGCCCGTGTCGGGCCATTAGGATCCACCCGTACGGTGAGAAATGGATTAGGCTGCTGCAATGTGGGCCATAAAATCATCTTCACCTCGCCACTCGTCAATACAAACGCTCACATGCACACAGTGGCTCACAACAACGATGCACTGTTACAGTCCATAAATTACTGAGTCTGAATCTTTTTTTTTGTGTAGATGAGCAACAAGGTGTAATATAGGCTATGTAGTAGTGTCAGTCAGTGGAGTGTGCTGAAAGCCTAATTAGCTTTAAATAATCATTGTTACCAAACAGAACCAAAGGGAGGGCAGCCAGAGATCAATAGTCCAAATTAATCCGATCAGATCTCTGTGACATCCTCATGCAAGGTTAGTTTAAATACTAACCAGTGATTCATTTAATTAACTACTATTAATAAGCAGAGTAACATTAAAATTTCTTGTTTTGTTCGACTAACATTCCAAATCCTCACATTTGAGAAGCTGTAACCAGAGAATGTTTGGATGTGAGGAGTATTCAATTATTAATTGGTTAATATTCTGTTGATCTGATGAATCCGTCATTTCAGCCTGATTGCATATACATGTATTCAAGTTATTTTATATTATTTGTCCATTAACTAAATCTCGGAGGATTTATGTTTTTTGTTAACCTGTGCCGGATGGTTTGTTAAACAGAACTATTTGGGAAGTCGTGGAAAACTGTTTGGAAAAAGGCAAGCACTTTAAAAAAATACTCAGCAGGTGATTGGATGAACCATCTGTCTATCACCATCTATCACGAGCGAACTTCAAACAATCAGACCATAATGTGGTCAAACTCCTACCGAAGCCAGTTGGGAGAAGAGCAAAAACATCAAGAAAAGCATTCAGTGGTGGTCTTTGCTCTTCTTTCACTGAAGAAATTCTCTCCAGTTCTGATGTAACTGATGCTAGCAGCTAGCACATAGCATGAAGCCTGGCAAGATGGATCCTCGCGTGATCCACCACCTGGAGCCTCACAAATCCAGCTGCAAGGTTAATTCTTCGTGTACTAAGGATGCAAGCACTGAGATTTAATTTCATTTATTTATATGGCTAAGAAAAAAAAGAAACCTGATCTTTGAATTTTTAATGCTCACCCATGTCAATATTGTCAAGATACATCAGTTTGTCTGGATTTGAAATGAAAGCCAATAACTGCACCCCAGGGGAAGAGTTTCAGTCCTTGACTCAAGCTTCTCATTCAGTGACTCAAATGTTTTTCCTCTGTCTTTATGATTACCTGACAGAGCTGATCCCAGTGTACAATCTGGTCCCAGGTGTGTTGTAGAAACACAGTTTGAATGTTTTTTCTGTTGTTGTTTCACACTTTTCCCCCCCAGTCTGCTGTGCCCCTCTTGATCCCACTTCACATTTTTCCTGCGTGGCAGAAGCTTGGGGGTCAGGAAACATGCCTCTATTTGAACTGAAAGAATCAATGCGTCAATGGGTGTTAAAATGAGAGAAAGAAATGGTTCACTAAGATAAGTGATATAACACCCACCATACAACATTTCTTTTCTTTCAAAGCAATTACAGCCATTTAAGTTGCTACAGATATGGTAGATGAGTGCCTACTCTGGCATGAAGTCAAATCTTAGCTGCTCTTGCTGAGGTGCTCTGCAGCGTCAGTCAAACAGATTCTTTAAAGAGCAATATTATTTACCCCTAGAAGAATACAAGAAAAAAAACACCATAACACCTGTAACATCATATAGTGTTGTAGTCTGCAGTGCAACAGCGTTACGCTACTGCTGGTAATAGTAGATATTCTGCAGGTGATAGTAGCCATCTGCCTGATTGGCCTCTTCTGGCTTTGGCCAGCTCACTTCTTTATGCGGATGATTGAGGTTTTATTTTATAGGTAAAAGGCTGCATGGCAAAGTCCCAAGTCAGTACACAGTCCAAAACGATAAATCAAATCACCGTTGCAGGGTGACATCAACTTCTAAACTTTGTGACTAACGACTGAAGTGTTTGTCGCACCGAGTCATTGAAAACTGTCAAGTATTGAAACTTGGACGGTAGCATTTGAAAAATGATCAGCAGTGCATATAATAACTGCTGTCATCTTTGTGTCGTATTTCACTCACACTTAGCCTCCCATTTTTTTCCCTCTTTATCGTTCTGTTATAATGTCTGATTTATGATTTACCTAACTGCGTCAGATGGTTTGTTACGCAGAACAATCTGGGAAGTCGTCATTGGAAATGTTTGGAAAAAGGCAGGCACAAGCAGTTGATAGGGTGAACCATCTGTCTATCACAAGCAAACTTTAATAAACAAACCATATAAGGTAGTCATACTCTTACTGAAACCAATCGGGAGAAGAAATAGATCTTTTTGATTGAGAAAAGCCTTCAGTGCCGTTCTTTGTTCTTCTTTCAATGAAGTAATACTCTCCAGTTCTGATATAACTACCCACCTACACAGCTGCCAGTGCTTCCTCAAAGGACACTGATTGGTGCAGGACCACGCAGGTTGGCCACAAACGCATAGATTGATGCCTGGCAAGATGGATTCTCGCATTATCTTGTGATCTTACAAGTTCAGCTGCCTTGCAAGTTTATGATTTATTTATGTTGGAGAAATCATTCAGTCAAGTTCATTTGAAAGTTGTCATCAAATGCTTGGTCAGATTTTTAGCCTGATTTTCAAAAATGTATGTGTTTCACTACACTTTAGAGCGTGGATACTTTTGTTTTGTTAAATTTCTACTACAAATGTTGCATGACATACTACACATGGTTCAGTGGCATGTAACTCAGATTGTTTTTGTTAAATAACAGCTTAATTTGTCGTGAGATCAGTGGGTTTATTGTAGACCACAGGTTTCCTCTCAACTGTTCCATTATTCTGCACCTGCTCCTACCTGCCTGCTACAGAGACACAACAGAATCAGTCCAAGCTACAAGGCAGCGTGCTCATCTGCGACACAGACTTACTGCTTGTTTTCCTTTGAGTTAAACGGAGCTGACACCTAAAATTTACACAACACAAAGGAATTGACTGATATCACATATGGCAGGCATGTAAAATAACTCAAAAGACAATGTGGATGTCCTGGGAAGATCAGAAAAAATATTTCCTTATGAGGAATACCACTAAGTCACACCTTTTACACTATGCTTTCACTGTTTACCCTGTTTTCTCCTCTGCAATGATACTATACAACTCAAAAAGAGAAAAATCTAAAACAGTAGGTCTCTAAGGGTGAAGGTTGCCTCTCTCTCCTTTTAATAATGCTCACAAAAGCATAAATCATCAATATAAGAATCTTTGATGAAATGTTGTTTGTTAATTTTGTGTAAAATCAGCCTTTTCCAAAGAATGACTCCAGTTTATTGCAACTTGGATCTTGCACTGACAGACCTACGCTTGAGTCACAGTCCAGGTATTTTAAATATAAAAGAAAGTAAAGCCAAGAGGTGTAGGTAGATCTGACGCCAGCCATCTTTCAGCTTATCTCATTTGTAATTTGGCTTGTATGTAATATGAGAGATTTTATTTCCTCTTCACATCAAACTGCTGAAAGGCAGGAAATATCTTGACATTCCCAGTGGGTTATCAAACAGCCATCAAGTGTGTGTGTGTGTGTGTGTGTGTGTGTGTGTGTGTTGTACCTCTGCTCTCTTCTCAATTTGGAGATGAATGATTTAATGTTATTTTAATTATCTGCCTTTCATAAAGATAGACAGCATGCACACAGATATCAATACACGCGTGCACACACACAGAATCTGCAACAACAGCAGCACATTAAGACATTTAATCACGCAGCGTGACAGACGTTATTGTGGCTGGCCAGCAGTTTCCTGGTGGGACAAATGATCCACAGCATTGATGTGAGTTGTTTCAACATCATTATGCAGAAGAAACAGTATCTGTAGGTCTATGGAGATGAATAAAGTAATGATGATCTAAAAACTGAAACAAAAGTTAGAGAGAAAAAACATGACTTTGTTTTTTCTTTACTAGTCCATTAATCAGATCTGTTTTGCAACTGGTCCAGAGCCACAGAATTAACAGAACTTATTTCCAGCCTCTATCTCAGCACAGAAAGTGTCTAAAAGTAAAGCAGCTGCAGTGTCCTCCAGGAAAACTGTTCTGGTTGTTCCTGCACTCTGACCTCCCTGCGGAACAAGGCAAATGAAAAGAGAATTTCCCAAATGGTGTCACTTTAATCATCGTTGTTAAAACAGGAAGAGTTTCTTCTTCTTCTTAACTTATGTAAGGGTAGCTGATGGCGACTCAGTGCTTGCAGGCACTCTTTCTTGGTCTGACTCGAATGTTCACTGACTCTGTTCAACCATTTGAATCAGATCCAATTAAAGTGGTCAAGCAGTTAAATCCATAGCCTGGAGTCATTTCATGTTGTTCCTACATTACCGAGGGGCGTACATGAGCCCTGATGGATAAAGTTAACCAGGCAAAACCTATTTCAGATAGTTTCTCAACAAAAAACCCATGAACTGAATCACCAGCAAAGGAAAGTCATAATCAAGAAATGAGCAACATTTCATCAATAAATCAATGAGTGGTAATCAATCCATTATCAGTAAATTAGAAAATGAGAATTGAAAAAATGCTTAGATCAACCAAAAGTAATAAATGCTTTGAAACCAATATAGAATGTAATGCCCAGGCTTTACCCCGCTGCAGCTGAGGGGAACAAAGTGGATCATCATGTCCTCTTTGCAGAGCAACTTGCAGACTGGTGATGTAGGACATGCAGTGGTTCAGTGGTGGGATCAGAAGGCCATTGTTGTGTACAGAACTGGGTGAGTTGAGGTCAGGCCGCAACATGGCCCAACTGGACTAATCAGCTCCAACAGACATTTTGGTCCTGACTGTTTATTGATTTGGAGCTCAAATGACACCACAGATGTGAGGTTAAAGTGTGCACTGTTGGCTTTCCTGCTGTTTGTGCTGTTATACTGTAGTTTAGCTGTTAGAGTGTTAACGGCACCACTAAGTGGCTTTTGTCAGGCATAAAGCCTGAAAACAGCTAAATCTCTGCCATCAGCTACACATGTGACAACTCTATGATTTTATTATTCTTTTTGCCGTGCCTGCCTCTTCTGGTCTGGTTGCTTTGTTGGAACTTTTTTTTGACTCAAAATATCTTCTTTAAAGAGAGACATCTAAATGTAACAGACAGCTGGACTTGACAGCTGGACTTGACCATCCATCCTGCCAGGCCAATCTACAGTCAATCATGAGGAGATACTGGCAGCTACGCCATGAGCTGCGACGCTGTGTCTGTGAAGTGGCTACTAATGCATCGTTAGCATTATACCATAACTGAAGAGAACTCATATTTTATGCATGTGGTGTTCTTTGAGTGTTTCTTTTTAATTTGATTGTTAAAAATCATATCGCCTTAGTTACAGTATGGCAATAAACTGAATCGTAACCCCTGTATCGTGATATGTATCATATCACCAGATTCTTGCTAATACACAATCCTGCTCTCGACTGGCTTCTGTATTTGAATAAATAGATTCTGTTTGAATACTTGTTTTGTTGATCTGATTGATTGAATTTCGGCCATGGTGAGAGACAGATGGTCCATTCAATCAGTAGTAAGTGTTCTGGCAGTCTGTTGTATCCTGGCAACAAACCTACATGCTACTATAAAGAAGTATTCCACTGAAATGGTTGTGCATGGAAGTCCAGGGAAACACAAAGATGGAATTTTGTGAACCAAAAGGACTGTAACTTTGGGTGGGGGATGTGGCGATATACGCGAGTGGATGATAGAAATGTATGTAGTGTTTATTGTGGCCAAAGCTGTGTGTCATTGATTGGGACTGTTTTTATGGCAATATAGGGATATATATATATATATATATATATATATGAATTGATGAGTTGAGAATTTGAGTGTGAAAGTACCTTGATTTAGCAGGGAATCTACCTTGTTGGATTATCCAAAACAGACATGACTTTTTTTCCATTGAATTTCCAGAATGTGTTAAATTTCAATCAATATCTAATATATAGAGATATTGGATTCAACCATACCACCCACCCTTATTTGTAAATCACTTGATTCGGCGTGCTTTTTGTTCAGCTTATACTTTGATTACTCACAAATACAGAATATGTTTTATATTGCAATTCACAGACGTTAACCCAGTCTTCCTGCAGACCACAATATATGTATCAAGTCAGTAGGCCAAGAATGAAATAATCAAACATTAAGGCAGGCAGGCAGGCAGGCGTGTCCGTGCCCAATTTCAGGCTACATTTCAAATAAAAGATTTGTTCTGGACTCTCACACAAGGATTCTGCATCGCCTAGTTAGTTGTAAAGTGAAGCAGCGTGGCTCTAATTCCTCTATAAAAGAAGGCGTGTACAGGTCTCTCATTAATAACACTGTCAGGAGCTCTTTGGACCAATTATTTCAAATGTTCACAGTACATGGTCTAATATTCTCATAACTGGAAATCAAAGTGACATATTCACACATTGATTTTCAACAACATCATAGTGCTTTGCAGGCATGAGGATGCCCATTTTTCTCCCTCCAGTGATCTAATGCTGGAATAAGCATTTCAGGAGATGTCATGAATTAAATTGAAATGTCTGAGAGAGACATTGAGGACTCCCGCAGGGCATAAAAAGCAGCTTTGAACTGACTTTTTGTTCTTTATGTTCTGTATTTATACTTCACTTTTAATAGGCCATTGTTTTTATTGAAGGTTAAAGAAAAAAGAAAGAAAATGTTAAATGTGTGGAGACGAATGCATCATGATGTGTAGTACACCTTTTATCTGAAGTGTTTAGTAGTGTTAGCACTATCCTTTGCTGTTTACATCTGTCAGCATTGGTTTCTTAATGACAACCATGATCTTTCCATGACCCTGTCTGAGTAGTTTTTAGTTTCCTAAACGTAACAAAACACTAACTGCAGGTGGCGCTTCAGAAAATGCACATAATCATTCTTGTAACAGGTTTGGAAGGCACAGACAAACTACCTGTTTTGTTGCAGTAACATGTTGTACACCTGTGTTAATGTCAGTGTGTGTCTTCACCTAAGAGCATGAATGTGTTGTGATTTATATTTAGCAGATTAGGTTTTGCAGAAGTAGCTGTGTGTTATTTGATTGGCTGTGATCATCCTGCAGTGAGTCACACCAGATGACATGTGTCCTGTTGAGTCACATCTCTGGACTCAGACTCTAACCTCGTTTCAAAAGGCCACCACTGATGAATGCACAGTTAGGATGATGGAGCCTTTCTGGTAGCTCTTCTAAGCCGTCTCCAAAGTTAAACAGACAGCTTTCTCTTTCTAAAGATATTGATCCTCGAGACCTGTGCAGAGCAGATTGCACAAAGATTATAAATACAGTAAATCTGAAAGGCCAAAGAGCTTCACTAATTCAACAAAGTATTTGCAATGGCTACATTTGCATGTATATCCAGTATTAATGTGACTATGGCTAGTGGGGAATTATTCTGATTAAGACATCCACATGGTTTGTTTATTGGACCAGTATGTTAATACATCAGTTTATTTACATTTTGCAGAGCTTATTCTGATTTATGACTGAAGACATCACCTCCACATAACATCATCGGATTTTACATCTCTGCCTGTCACTGACTGTTAGTCATACATACTGTATAGTATTATATAAATATTGTAGTACCATGTGGAAAATCATATTCCCTGAGATGCATCTCAAGTGCAAACTGTTTGAATTTGTAAATCACAGTATAATTTTCTCTCTAGATGAATGATATTAAATTTGACTGAAATTTGTTGTAGAAATATTAAAATACCTTTTTTTTGTAAAATTACATATTATTTTCAACATGTCATTTACAATATTTTATTTAATATATTTAACATCCTAATATTGAGATAATGCTGTAATAATTACAATAATATAAATGTTGTGAATAATATAAAGGTTTTCCATATAATACACAATACCAGGACCCTGAAACTATAAATAGAATTCAGCCAATCATTCATTTTGTTTTTTATAATTGTGATTTTCCTACTGTGACATGTCAACATGTCTGCTGTGAAAAATAGGTATAGTACAAGGAGCTCAACCACTGATTAACTGTTTTGCAGTATTGAGGTAAAATGATCTGATTTGAATTAATTAGACTTGGTGAACTGAGCTGGTTGCAATAGATGGAGTTTCTATACACATTTAACCCTTCGTAACTACAACTCTGTTCAAAATAACTTCACCTTTTACACTAATGGTTAACTAATACCTTTATAATACTATTAAAAATAAAGCTTTACATGTGTCATATGAAATGATGAAATCACCTGACATTGTGGAAATCCACGTTATTCCGAACTCTCATCACTTTCTCCGTGTGAACTGCTTCATCACTGACTTGGAGATTTAAAGGAAATAAAAAATTTCTTCTAAATCTGTGATCACATGATCAGTGTTGGGCAAGTTACTTTTAAAAAGTAATAAGTTACAGTTACTAGTTACTTCTTCCAAAAAGTAACCAAATTAGTTACTCAGTTACAAATGATAAAAGTAACTAGTTACTTCAGAAAGTAACTATTGCGTTACTTTCAAGTAAATGTTTAAATGCTCAAATGTGACCCCACCTCCACCCCTCTTTAACGGAACTTAAAATACATGTGCATTTATGATAAATAAACACAAATCTAAACTATTTTCATGTTGCTGTGGGACAAAGTGAGACTAGCCTCCAATCAAATGCCTTGTATGTAGATATTATGTTTATATAGTGGATCGATATAAATAACACAATAGATGTTTTGGAACTTTTGATATTTATTGCCCCTCAACAGGCCACAACTGGGCAAAATTTAATTATGCTTGTTAAGCACTAGGCTATACCAAAAATAAATAACAAATATATACACTCTTTGTAGTGCAAATAAAACAAAAATAAACTTCAGACAATTGGTAGATATACTGTACTTCAAGTATTTTCTTCCTCGGAAAAAGTAGAACAGTGTAACAATATGAGGTGCTTTCAATCTAACTGAAAAGTACAATGTATAGCAAAACTAAGGAATCCAAATATAAATAAGTAATACATAAGAAATAAAAAATACATCTCCATAAAAATAAATCTCTTTCTCTGGCCATTGACAATCTCACTTCAAGAGGCTGCAGCCAGCCAACAAATAAATCTAAATTAAATGATGCTCTTTAAGCAATGTACCAAAAATGTATTCAAAAAATATATACACTCTTTTTAGTGCAAATGTAATAAGATGCAACACAACTCGCCATACCTGTCTCAGTCGTTGACTGACTCGCTTGTGTTGTTCGTTGTGTGTCCGACTATGCGTGCTTTCGAACATCCGCCCAACTCTACCTCTGATTGGCTTACCATGAAATTTTACTCAACCTCAGCCAGTTGTCAGCATTTATGCGCTTGTCTCGTGCCCAACTAACTCGGCTAACGTTCTTTCCTCCACAGTGTGGGGCCAAGGTTGATAGATACTACAGAAACCACAAAGTGTCTTAATTATAAACCACAATTAGACTTATGATAAAACCCTGAATATGTAGTGTTCACATTATTCTGTTTAATCTCAGTAAACCCTGGAGAGCAGCATTTTCCTTTGTGTGTTAATGAGGAAAGTTATCAAGATATCTCTATTATAACACATTTCAGATACATTTCATATCAAAGTTTACTTTATTATCCAGTTCCCCCACCCCCTCCATCTCTCTCTCTCTCTCTCTCTATTTCTTACACACATGCACACACACGACTTGTGAGGAAAATAGCTGTTGGCAAAGAAATCTGAGCAATAATAATAATATGCTTCAACAGTGCTTTTAATTGTGTTTTGGTTAATTAGGTCTCCTTGCTCACATTCTTTGAGCTAATGAAGCAATTGCAAGACTCTTCATTGCTGTTAAGCTATTTGTTGACAAGTAATAGTGTGTGTGTGCGTGTATGTGCGCGTGTGTGCGTGCACGTGTGTGTGCGCGCGTGTTTTGGTGTCTATTTGTCTTTGGAAAGACCACTTATTTGCTTGAAGTTAATGTGCCAATTGTGGTTTGGCATCACTGATTTTTCTAATGTTTCTACTAGAATGAGAACAGTAGAAGCCTACAGGAAAAGTAGTTTTAATGTTATGTCCCTGTTTGGTTGGAAAACACATCATTAAGCAGTAAAAACATTTAGCAGTATTGGTCCCAGCGAGTGGTCCTTGGGGTCTTGGTAGACTCAGATTTTTTTGTAGATATATTTTTTGTTATTTTTATAGGATATGAGTGGAAATTGACTGACTGAGAATGAAGGGCACATCTGACATCCCAGTAATATTCACAAATGTGCTTTGGTCTGTAATCATCAGTAAATTTTAAGAGATCCTTCTGCATGCCTGCATTCATGTACCTAGGGACAATAAACCAGGAGAACACATTTAGACAGATTTTTTTTATTGATCTGTCAAAAAACATTATGACTGCACTGCTCTAATATACTGGATCTATGCTGATAATAACCTCACTGAACTGATATGTGTCATCCAGTCGGGACCAATCCACATTACACAATATTTCTTAGTTACTGTTGTCATTGAATTACAAACGCACAACTTTAAAAACAGGAGTTGTATGTGATTTTATTTTTATTGAATTGGATTGGAGGTATAGGAACCATAATCAGGAGAGATATATTTGTCAAATATGTGTCACTGTGTACAGTTTTTCATGTCATGTTATAAAGCTGTCAGTTATATGTAGGCTATTTTACAAAGTCTATGAAAGTAGGATCAGCACTCACTACTGAGTAGATTTGCAAGATTATTAATACTTAAATGGATGGGTCAGTTTTTTCAATCTTTTCTAAATTAAATTTAAGATATACTTTGGTTTCCATCCTTAACCCATCAAAGTGAACATCTTGTTTCTTTTACTGGTGTGAAACATAACAAAACATAACTTTGACAATAATGAATGCAGAAATTGTGATGTATAATGATGGTTAGGTTCTGTAGCTGGTCCGTTTTGGCAGCCAGTTGCAAAATCAATCTGGAAAATGGTCGACTGGAATGTATAGTACATGGGGTTTATAACAAATGGGCTTTAGTCTGCAAAAAGATGGGTGCGGTCCTTTAACACAGGCACTAAAACTAAGTGTGTGTCTACCTGCATCAGAATAATAACCCCCCCCCCCACACACACACACACACACACTCACAAACACACACGTTAAATCAAATCTGAGGCCAAGACTTTTCTGTAAATCAGATCGGAGGTGCGGAACAGTTTCGGCAGCCTGACTGGGTTTCACCAACGGGACATTTTATTGTCTGTTTCTAAATCCGTGTTTTGCTGCTGGCTGGCTGAGCGGTACCGGGCCCAGATGGGGCCGTCCCTCTCCGTCTCTCTTCAGGCCCATTAGTGTCAGACTCTGGGTTTTCAGCTGGTGCCAGCACCCATCTGTTTCTACATCTCTTGTCCTCCCACGTCTTTTTAGACCTGCCACTGCCATGAGTGTGTGTGGAGGAGGAGGAGGAGGAGGAGGAGGAAAGGATCTCATAGTGACAGAGACGGCTGACAACAGAATGAAATAGCCTGTGTGTGTATGCATGTGTGCCCACTCTGTCAGTGAAGACCTGCCTGGCAACGCTTTCACCGCTGAGGCAAAATGTTTGAAAGATGATGTTTAGCGGTGGAGTGGATACTGGGGCTGTGCCACAGCTGGAATTTTTCCAAGTTGAATCTGATTTGATGTGCAAGTGGTTCCTGTCTTTAGTTCGTCCTCGACTGATAATACAGATCAACGAGTTTTTGGGAGCAGACCTGGTGAATGTAGAGCGGATTAGAGCTGGTACACAGTGTGAGAGGCTTGATATGTGAAGAGGTGCAGAAGGGCTAATGCATGCCTGCAAATGAAATAGTGTAGAGGTGATTGACTGCTGCTGATGCAGAGGTGAAGATGGATGTTTGATGGGGAGAGGCTGTACAGGAAACGTCATCTTGATTGTGTGTCCAGAAGAGTAAGAGAGAGAGGGAGGAACAGAGATGGAGGGAAATGGATGGAGGTGGTGTTTAGATTGGCCCGTGTGGATGTGCTGTAGCCGCTGGAGTTAATTTTCTGCATAGCTGAGCACTGAAAGCATGAAAAACAGCTGTGTATTGCAGTGTGCTCACAAGACCGAGCGGCGCTGCAGGATGCTGGAAGGGTCGTTTGACAGGATCTGGATGCCCTGAGGAGGTTACTGCAGTGCTGCCTTCTCAGAGGCCTTTGAATTCCCCGGACAGTGTCATGGAGTGTGCATAGGTACAATTCAAACAGGGTCATCTGTCAGTGTTTGACAGCTTATTTTTGCAGATATGACATATCTGTGAGACTGGAACTCAGAACATCATGATCCATGCATATCCTGATGTTCAGTGATGGTTACACTGCACCTCAAGGGACCAGTGGTATAGGATTTAGTGGCATCTAGTGGTGAATTTGCAGATTGCAATTAACTGAACACCGCTCGTGTCTGTATTTGATGACTTGGGAATAAGAACAGGCTGTGAAGTGTGTAGCAGAAACTATGGTGGCCGCAAAACTATCTACAGCCAGTGTTTGGTTCGCCCATTCTGGGCTACTGTAGAAACGTGGTGGTTCTACATGGCAGACTCCATGAAAGGCGACCTATGGCGTTTGTAGACAACAGCTCATTCTAAGGTAATGAAAACACAACAATTCTTATATTCTCTTCTTCTTAACAATTCTCTTATATTATGAAAACATACCTATGAGTATTATATTAAATTTCTACCGATAGATCCTCCTAAATGTTATACTAAATGTTAAGGTGAGATAAGTGCAGGATTAGTGAGGCAAAGTTTTGACTTCAAATTTCAGATTTTGTGTAATGCATTACAAAGACACATAACATTAATTTGTATAATCCACAAAATAAATAGCTTGCAGGGTATCGCCACGGTACAGTGCCATCTTTCTGTGTTAAGTATATTTCAGCCAGCCAGCAGGTTGTTACGTGAATGCATAATATGTACGGAGTTGTTATTTGGCATCTAAGCTCTGACCTTGTCACTCCACACAAGAATACACCAAGCTCAGCACAGCAGAGATAGGGGTTTGACAATGATATCCCTTCCAGGGTACATTAGTCTCAAAGCCTACAGGTGGATGCAGGGGTGCTTACAGAAATGGCAGCAGCAGCTGAGCACCGAAGGCTTAAATACAGTACGTTGCCCTATTGCGTGAATGTATAATGAACTGAGGCTGCAACAGAATCTGTTATGTGTGAGTAGCAGGCAGCCCACATCTGAGTGCTCAGTTTAGGGATGCTCAATATTGAATCTGATATATTTTCCTGCTCATTTTGGCCAATGCCGTACAGTGGTCTATAGACATAGAAGTATTCTTTTTCACACTGGTGAATAAATGACCCCAAATTAGTAGGTGATACAGACTGTTGCTCAATAAAATATCAACTGAATAATTCAAAATTAGGATGACGACTTGCAACTCAGGTTAGGCCACCACTGAAAAATACCTGAGACTGGGCATCATGTAGCGTGTGGCTCAACGTAGTCCACAAATTCTGACATCTTCAGCCAATGAAAAAAGCTGGTTGTCTAGAACAGTACACTCCAGGAGTTTCTGATTGATGCCTTTGGCCCTGGGGTGGTCGTGGTTATTTTTTTGGCTTTGTAGAAAGACTGAAGAGGCTGATGACAGTTTTTTTCTCTTCTGGTGCCTGTTTCTCTTCATTCTTCACAAATACATCACAATGATGGGGATGACAGCTCTTAAGATGGGTAATTGAACTTGAAGGAGTGACTGGTGCTGAGCAATCATTGCAAATAGCAACTTTGCTATCCATTTCGAAAACTTTATAAGCAATTAGTGTAGTTAACAGTATATTTCAAGTGTCATCTCATCAGCCTGTCATAAGAAATTGCTGATTCTGATGTTTCATTTTTGGCTTACTGAGACACTTGAATAGAACTTACATGTATAGATGTACTGTATATGAAGAGTGGTGCAGCCATCCTAATGGATGAACTGATATTTTTAGATTCTTCTCGACACTGAAGAAACTGAACTAAAACAAAAGTGTGAGCTGAAGTAGACTTAGAAAGGGGCTCTTGTCCCTGTCAGAGCATTGAGATGTTTATTAATGTCGAGTTTGACTTCAGATGATAAAACTCAGCCCAGAAATGAAACAGGAAATGAGACAGGTGTGATAATGAAACATCTCTTTGAGAGCCTGTGTCACTGCCAGGGAACATCAGTCTGTCAGTGTTGTTTGATAGGCTGAAGATAGAAGACTTGCAGTCTAAATGCAACAGTTCAGTTGAGTATTTGAAATAACTGAAGGCTTAAATGGTTTCTAATAGGAGGGCAGAGAAACTAATTGCTTCACTGACAAATGAGTTGGAAAAAGGCAGAAACAGTCTCAGCTCAAATATAGCTTTGTATTGTTTTCTGCAAAGATAGTTACCACAATGACTGACTGAAAGTAGCTGCCCATTTAATTATACCATTAACTTATTGTTCTTGTTGCCTCTGAAGCAGATTGGCACATTCGTGTCAGTCGGTCCAGTGTGAAATGCTGGTAGGAGACGAGATGTGAACTGCAGTCTTAATAGCGTCTTGAAAACATAACACTCCCAACCATCCAACCCTCCCTAGAAGATTTGGCAGAACTATAACATCTCATTTTTTTCTGTTATTTGTATGGCGTGTTGCTTATCAGAAAAACTAAAAAATAAGTCATTTCAAACCTTTGATCAAGCTGCCCATTACTGGTGAGGACAGTCTTAACCTCATTAGATGAACCTTGGGATCACTTTCTCTTTAGAAAGTGTAATAGGGAAAGCAAGAGTGAGCATTCAGTTGCCCTTTTCTAACTGACTTTTCTGCTTTCATTTGTCCAGACCTTAACAACATGAATGTCTATACTGCGATAATGTTACAGATATTTCTCTCAGTGTAATTTCGATTGTTTGTAACCTAATGCAGCAGCTTGATGATTTCAGGTGGACACAGGTGGAAAACCTGTGTAAAGAAGCTAAGAAATGCACTGGTTCGTGGAGCATTATTCATGACCAGCTGCCCCACTCAGCTGTATATTTTAATTGGCTGCGACCCTTAAGTGTCCTCCATGGACCTGGGTGGCATAAACTCCTTCTTGGTTCTGAGCGGTGGTTATTTATTGGTGCTGACTGCATGATTCTGCCTGCTCACCCAGCCTACCATTGGCCCCATAAAAAGCTTCAGTATGTACATAAACTCATGTTAAATAAAAAGCGCTAAATGGCTTTTATCTTGCCAGGCACGTTGGGGATAGGGAGCCCATAAAGAAGTTGTATTTTAAGGAGTTCTTAGAACAGGCTTGTTCTCATCGTTTCGTTCTGGCGATGCCGCTTTACCCTCACACAGCTCATGTTTTAGAAAGGTTTCCCTGTCAGGATTGTTCAGCAGAAAGCAGATCAAGTAGACTTTGATGGCATTCTTGGCAGAGGATGATCAGGCTTGTTTATTACCTGAATGCTTTTGTAATATTTGGCTTTTCCTTCTTGCCTTTATCTTGATTTTTGAGGGGAGCTGAAAGCCTTATCATGATTCCTCTGGAGCTACTTCAGAGCTCTCTTTGCGTGTCTTTAGTGTGGCCGACGGGATCGTCGAGCAGAAGGCAAAAAGAAGAAAATAAACCATCTGGTGTTGAACCTGTGAGGCTCTGGGCCTCCTTTCATCAGTATTGATTACTTTATGGCATGGCTGATTAGGATTCCAATATGTTATAGTAAATATCATGTGTGGTGGGGAGAAGCCCGTCACATGAGGATGATTTTATTTAAGAGATTAACTCAATATCCTATTGAAGAACAAATGTATGATCTATTTATGACTGACTGATGATGGTGCTGTGGTGCAGCAGCTTATACATACAGGAAAGCTTTGCTTATTCTTCCTCTTACAGCACACATTTGGTAAATGATACAGTGTTAATGCAGGATAATGCAGAAGGTTACAGTTTACTGCTGAGTCCTCCATGTGCCTCGTCATTTTCTGTGTAACAAAAGACATGTAACACTTCAGGGTAGTAGAAAATAAATCATTCTCTTCTCCTTCCCCCCTTGTAGTCACTTGCACCCCTGCCATTTTTTCTGCTCCTCTGTCCTGTAAAAACCTTAATCAAACACATAGTAAAGCAGCACAGTAAATCATATACTGTTGAAGCTACAGAGGTTCAGATGCCATTATAGTACATGCTTTGTGTGTGTACTGTAGGAAATTGTATTTGTTCAGTGTGATAGGAATCCAGTCTTTTTATAGGTTAAAGTAAAGATGCAGACTGTCAATAACGGCAAAATCTATACCTGAGGTTTGCAGTTTTTTATTTTTAGAGAAAAAAAAAAAACGAATACCCAGATTTCTGCTTCACCCTTGTTTTGTGTCCTCATGCATCCAACGTTTTATTCTGCTCCTACAGTTAACCCGAGTGATGAGGACAGCTCAAAATATACTTCACTTAATAGAGAATGAAGAGAGTAATGGGGCATGATAGCCCTGAAAATATCTTTAAAACTAATGCCCTTCCCTTCTAGCTCACATGTACTTTGTGTTTACAAATCAGCATGTTATTGTCATTTTGAGCATGTTAGCATGCCGATGTAAGCATTGTGCTCACACCACTGCTAGTTGTTTTCACTTTTGCAAGAAGACTGATATAACTGCAGTTAATTGTTAAAAAAATATAAATATAATAATCACATTTAAAATAAATAAATAACAGTTGTATAGTGTATACTTGAGGTTCATTATTCAGTGTTCTCATGTGATCTGTGAAAGTGTTGTCATTATCAACCATGGGAGCAGGTTCTTCTTTGAAAGTACTAAAGTTTGGGTTCATTTCACTTTGTAAAAACACACCCACTCTTAACCAAACCTGCGCAAAATTATGCACGTAATATCACCCCGTGCACAGGACTCTTTGGTTATTTCATCGTTCACTGGCTTGCATTATTGTGTTTTAGTAATTTTCTGTTGTTATTTGTTTTCAATGTCACATGGAAACACTGCTGTGCACATTAAAGGTGACCTAGGACAAATGCTGCATATAATATGTATGCTTGGAGTGGTGTGTGTGTGTGTGTGTGTGTGTCTGTGTGTCTGTGTGTCTGCTTGCATAAAAGAACATTGTGAAGCAGACTTTTTTACGTTAGTGTGAGCCTGTGTACCTGTGTGCGTGTGTCTGTGTGTGTCTGTCTGTGTCTGTCTGTGTGTGTCTGTGTGTGCGTGCGTGCGTGCCTGCGTGTTATATGCCATTCTCCCCAGTAATGTCAAACTCCAGGGACCTCCTGTGGACTCAGCTTGCTATTTGACAGGCATGTTGATGAGAAGCCTGCAGCCCTGTATTTCCTGTCTGCTCTGTGGGATAAAGGCAACTGTAGGTATCAAACCAGTTTGAAATTAAAACATTTTTTAATTTAAATTATATTTAGTATATAAAGTGATCTCTTTTTGTAGTCACACATGTAAATTTCAATGTATTGCTAATCATTTTTGTATAGGAAGGACAGGAAAAAAGAGAAGCCGTTGAATGTGCACAGCTGATGTTAACTAGCTTTATGGTTGTTTTATTTACATTTTCATCCTTTATTTAAGGATGATTTCCTTTCATTGGGAATTTTTTTCCCCCAAAGAGACCGTGGACATGATTTCCAGAGGAGGTTGGGTATTACCCCGAAAATATTCAAAACCAATATCGGTGCTGATACTTGGTTACCATTCCAAATGAAACTTCTTGTCATTACTGTGACTTTACAGAGTTGACTCGAGTCTCAAACCATGAATGCTTAAAGCCCCTCTCTACTCAAAAAAATGGCTTGCTTTTTATTAGTTTGACACTAGAGGTCAGTTTTTACATTCAACTGCTGAAGGAGGAAAGTGTCTCTGTGAGATCACCTTAAATCTTTAGTTTAACACATGCATGCACATGATAACACTGTACTGAGACATCGCAACTTGTGTCCAGTATGCAATTTAGACGTTCGATGTGGAAATCTCAACTCCAGTGCGTTTACACGAACAATGGACTTCATAGTAGTACTACTAGTTAAACCTTTTGAAATGAGAAATATTTATGTATTCTGGATATTTGTATTGAGGGAGAAGGTTAGAGAAGGAGTAGAATTTTAAAAAATTTTAATGGGCTCGTCAATAGTTTTTGTAGAAACAAAACACTGAAATTATTATTACAAGCAGATTAATTATATGTTTTCAAACATGTCTGTAAGGAATCTTTACTAGTTCATTAAATTTGAGGTGTTGCCTGACACAGCTACATTGTATGCTGTACCATTTTGATATATATGATCTGATATGAAGCTGTGTGGAGCCCACTCTGGAGGCTTGATTTTAAATTTGAGTGGGGTAGACAGCTAATCACTATCCTACATCATCTTCTTCCTCTTCTGCTTTAGCTTGGCACAGTAGCGACAGCGACTAGCCCAAATCTTGTACCCAGGATGCTTATTACCTTATTGACTTGACACTAATGAGATACATGCTACCTAATGGCACTCCACTCATTTCATATTAGTCATCAGCATGGAGATATTTTGACTGCCAGCTCTGGGTTTAAATTCAATTTCAGTGGGAAGATACCAGTCTCCCATGCAAACACAAATTCTGAAAAAGGTACACATTTTCTCACGTATGGTGTGTGTATGCATGTATAGTGATGCGTAATGGGACTATCTACACTCATTAGTCGTGAGGAGGCTCTTTAGGCATGAAAAAGTTCTTATCCAGGTACCACAGTAGAAACTTTACTGCCTCCGCAGCCTTTTGATCTTCCCACACACAAACAAACTCGCCTGAAACAAAGGCAAACACATGCAGACACAGAAAAACACACACAGACGTAAATACTCACTCACACTATGCAGACACTCACAGTTTAGTGGTGAGTAATGAGACCGTCTTATACACTATTCAGACATGCACTAGCTCCTGCCTAGGTGCTGTAGTTCCTGTTTTCCATAATTCATGTCTCTCGCCTGCAGAAGTGTCTCATAAGGAAATGAGGCCAGATGAATAAAGCCTTCACAGGGAGAAGCAGTTGGTACTTTGGTGGGCAGTGAGGGGGCCAGCTGGTTAGAAAGGGCCGCCCACTGACGAGAAGTCGCTATTTTGACCCCTAATGTGTGTTCATCTTTAGCCGTGAAGGTGTGTTTTCTGTCTGTGAAAATTGTCCTTCAGCCTCTGCTGGTTGCTGTGTTGCTATGGTGTACTGGTCGCAACAGTAAAACGCATCAGAATAGTGTAATTTCTATATTCTCAGTGAACCAGTTTATATCATTATAAACACACACAATCTTTTTTATCATACCTCAATATGTACAAATATACATACATCCACGGGCAGCACAATCTTCTAAATTAGAAAAAAATAAAAATGATAGAAATGGTGCATGTAAATCCAGGGTTGCATTAAATACAGGAAATGACAATGACGCCTCATTCCTGAGGCCGGTTTAAGAACATTAGGGCTTTACAATGATGAACTGCCAGTCAGGCTCATGAGTTATGGCCTTTCAAGTTCACATTTGGCATTAGCTATCAGGATTTGATTGTTGATGTTTAATCGTTATGAGAGTTTCAAGTTAAAAACGCTGAGATAACCTGCAAGAATTTGTAAACCAGTTAAAATGGTCAGACATACAGTACCAACATAGCTATGGAATTATGTATAAAACTTGTTTTGTAAAAAGCTAAAAATACCAGGTAAACTGTTCAGGCACAATGAGTGGGCCTATTATTCTAACATATTTGTCCTGAATGAAAAATATTTTGCTTCTGTATCTCATGGTTCAAAAGCTAAATGCTTTATAAATGGTAACATGGTGACAATATTCACACCATTAACCTCCTGCAAACAGACAAACAGACTAAAAAAACAAAAGTTGACCAAAAATAAATAGGTAATGATTTAAAGACTCATATCTTTGCTCACAAATGACCTTGAATGAATGTCAAATGGGTTAGTTTTCATATCTGAATTTAAGACAATCTGAAATCATATAACTTATTCTTCAGCCTGAAACCTTAAAATGAGAGAATTAGACAGTCTGGCTCCAATATGATTCTTAAAGAAGTGTGGCTTAATTTACATTTTCACTCTGCGTTAGGCACCTTCACTTCTTTACCCCACTCTTAATTTACTGTTGTAACTGCTGTTACTCAGTTTGTACTGGCATATCCATAAGCAATGCTCCTACCCAAAGCGGTGATAATTACTAAAAACCATTCCGTTTCATATCTCAGACACTTTTCCGATGGCTCCAGGCGGAGCTCTAGCTTGACCGCAGAGGTACATCAATGCGTCTGCGAGTGGAGGAACGCTTTAATTGATTCAGTGTGAGCCGGGGAAACCGACGCCATCAGCAGCCGCAATCACCTGCAGGTGCAAAACCAGCTTTTGTATGGTTTAGAACAAGAGACGGTCTATTAATATAGTGGTGAGTTTGATGCCCACTGATGACCCTTAGATATCAACAATGAAAGGTCTCAACTGGGATTCTGAACATGAACTGTTTGATTACGTTACATTGTTCTGTTGTGGAGAATGAAACCACATCTGCTGCTGCCTGTCAGAGTTTAAGGCAAATTAATTATTTCACTTTTCCCTTTGTTAATAATGTGACAGACCCATCACAGCTAATTGCACAAGCTTTATGAAACATGAATGATGAATGCAGCTGTACCCGGTTTAACAATATGGAACAGGGAGAAATGTCTCTACATTCAGAAGCAAAGAAGCAAGGGGAATGTGACTAACTTAAGCAGAGCTTGAGCAATGACTCAGCATCTGCTCCGCTGCTCTCATTATCTGTCCTCTCTTTCTCTTGCCCTCTCTCAGTAAATATCAGTGAAAGATGTCGGGTATCTATGTCCAGGAGGAGGCGTCGTAAATAACAGCCGCTGAGAGATATGGCGTTCGATACAGGAGAAATGCGAGGGAGGAGAGGAGCTATAGGAGGCGAGTTTGATTAATGAGCTGGTGTAAAGGAACGAGCGGGGGGTAGATTGATCCATGGCCACACCAGCCGTTCTGACACTCTTTTTCTTTCTGAACAATTTCAAGCACTTCTGTGTCCATGTTGATCACTGTGTAAGGACTTATTAGCCACCTGTGTATCCTCTTTTTACAGTTTGCTGTAGCACTTGGGAAGGAGGTCCAGAAATCTCAGCCATGGCTCTTTGGGTTTTTGAATTAGTTTTTGTTGCTTTTCACCCACCCCGTATGTAATGTGTTGTATGTCAGACCCACAGACTTTCAGAATCAACAAATTCTAAACACCTTCTCGACCTCTCCGGGAATCCATACTACCTCAAGTCGAGTCAAGTTTATTTGCATAACCCATTATCACATACGATATCTCAAAGGCCCAAAACAGCATCGGTTCCCGACCACGCCTGAACTCAAGACAAGGAAATAATTAAAAAAAAAAGAAATCCTAAACCTGCAAGTAAAAAACTAACAAAACAAAACAAAACAAAACAAAACAAAAGCAAGAGAGAGCAACCCCTCCTCATATAGCTTGGTGGAGCTGTGGGTGGGAAAGGGCAATTATAAAAGCACAAAAAGCACATAGTTCAAAAAGCAATTATTAGCAATCCACCAATCCAATAAGGGATATTCAAGGTCCAAAGAAATGTTCCAATAAACAGGCAAAAAGTTCTCTACTGTTTTCTTGCCTTTCTGGTGTCTTGCCTTTTATTTTTCCTGTCCACCTCTGAACATCTCCTGTGCAACATAAACATCAGTTATACATCAATGCTGTTTAAAAACCATCAGCAGGTCTAAAAGACAGAATGAAAGCATGCCAGTGACATTTAAAGAATCTGAGCAGAAAGATAAGGGCCGGATTGGTGAATGTGGAGACTTTGATGGCGTGGAGAAGTGGAAGATTAGAATGGGAATAAAAATTCACTCTTACAGGAATAATAACTAATTATTCACTCATCATTTTCTGCAGTAACATATCAGAGGCAACAACACATCCCTAATGTCCCATCTAATGTCCAGCCTTATAGACTCATTCTTAACTCAGTGTGGCATTAATCAGTGAGTTTACACCTCCGACTCTTCTCTGTATTCGTTGGCTTAAAAATGCAACTAATGTGTGTGAGAAGCTTGTGTTTCACATCAGATTTTGCTTTGTTGCCTCCTCTCTAGAACACTCAGAGACAACAGCTGTACCGCCCTTTGTATCCGCCCTGACATTTTTAGAAAGGCAGTATAAATCTATCTCGATGTTCACCGGAAAATGATAAATGGCAACAGTATAGCATTACTAGAGGCCTTGCAGCCATTACGATACAAATCTCATGGAGTGACTTCCTATAGTGTGATGGAAGGCAACAACAGCAAAAAATACTGAAAAGAAGCTAGTTACAGTGTTAAATGTTCTCCTGCACGTACACTGTCGCTCACATTGTCTCATTTGTATTTTGTATTTCGCATGCGTCTTGCAGGGGGTGTGTGTGTGTGTGTGTGTGTGTGTGTGTGTGTGTGTGTGTGTGTGTGTGTGAGCACGTGCATGCAGGTGGTCCGGTGCATTTATTCAAATTAAAGAGAGAAATGGCGAGTGAGAGATGGATTGGGGAATGGGAGGATTAGCGGAGATGACTTGGGCAGAGCATTGTGGATGTTTTCCTCTGGCTAATCCCTGTGATTGATGACTTGGCTCCGTTAAGTCTCTGTGTTGGCGGCCCTGTCAATTACTCATTAATCCTTCTAAGTGTTTACTTCATTTTGGGCCTAAACTGCTTCTGTATGCACAGCAAATATACATGTGCAGGCTCACACACGTGGCAAAACAGTATACACAAAGACACATGGGACACATTAAAAATAAACTTCTGGTATTTGTCAGCTTGGATGTTAGTTATTTTTGTCCATAATGACTACTGGTCATTTACTCACAGCTGTCAAGAATGTCATTGATTGGGACGAGGAGCACAAGCCTCTGAGAGCTTTTCAAAAACACTTAATGTAACAGAAATAATTCAAAATGTTCTCTTTCAGTGTAACTAAGGTAAACAGAGAAAGTAGTCCTCGATGTTATAGCAACATGCCCAGCATAACAGTCTCTGCTAGATTTTAAGTTTCAAAAATAAAATGCCAGTTTTTATTGACTGTTGCTGTACAGTATGATAAATGGAGACTCTGTGTTGGGCTGTGCACAGCTATACAGTGAAATATTATTATGACCATATATAGTCATAAAGGACAAAAATAAGAAATATTAAGACCGAAGTTGACAAATACTGGAATTTTTTCCTTTAACTGGTGCATGTTAACATCCACATGAGATTACTATACATAACCCTGGGGACAAAAAGTGACAGGAATAGTTTATACAAAATTAAATAAAGTCCTAATAATTTTATATTTGTCACACCCAAAATCATCAGCAGACATTTGGTATGCGGTATACACCGGCAAAAATGTCAGGACTTTGAATTGTTAATCTAATACTAATATTTATTACAAGCTTTGACATCAGTACAATACATAAAGCAATAATAAAGCAAAAAAAGTCACAATAACTGTTTCATTCCTGGAGCCCAAACAATATAAACATTATTGTTGTAATTTATTCTGACTGCGCTGTGAAACTGGCACATTGTGTCTCTACCTGTCAGAGTGACACATGCAAACTCAACAGATGTGAAAACGAGCGCATGTGATTCCTGCGTTTATTCTTTGCTCTCGCTCAGCGCCAGGGAAACACTTCATCGGCGGTCTCTCAGGCACGCACGCTGCCGGTTACACGCTTCTCCTTTCCCCCAAAGGCACAAACGCATACAACTGATGAATGGATCGGACTTTGAAAATTGTGCCAACACTGCACAGCATCAGCGGCTATGATCCATTCACATCGCTGACAGATCCGCTTGCCTCCCAGCCGCGCTCTGGTTCCCAACATGCCATCAAACAAACACATTCCTGTTTTGTTTCAGCTCGTTTGTTTTCTAGAGCACACCAGGCCTGTCGTCACTACTCGCTACTTTAATTGGACAAACACATGCTGGACCCATAATGCAGCAGTGAGAGTAACAAGTCCTTTATTCTCCTGACCTTTCTTTAAGCTAATTTATATTTTAAAAAATCCTTTTTGTGTATTTTGTATTACTGGTAAGATTATGTCACTAGGTTTCTAAGTTAAAATACCCATATGTCTAGGTTCCTTTGTTTGATTTTACTCTGGACACCATGGTTATTAAAGCCACAAGATCCAAATTTGGTGCAATAACTGGCACCAAGCAAAGGGGAGCAAAAAGCAACCCCTCAACTGAGTGTGATAACCTGAAGATCAAGTACGTCACATCCATAAGCCTTAACATCAACTTAATGGAGCAGCCATCTTCAACACTGCACCAATACATGCATTAGAAACAAAATGTACTGTAGTATTTATGGAAAAATTATATAATTTTATATGATTAGCTGTGTTTTTACACTTCACCACACCACTCGCTGCGTCTCGTAGCCATTACACCTAATTCACACATACGGATTTGATCAAGTTCCAATTTTAAAAGAGTATGCATGCTTGCATTCAACACGTAATTTAATTTAATTTGGGTAGGGTTTTTTGCACATTGCCTCAATAGCAGGGCATGATGAAGTAGTTCCTTTCCAGAACATTGTTTTTCCATTCACTGTTTCTATTATTCAAGCCCCAGTAGCTCGTTAAAGTTATATAGTAGAAAATTGGGATGCTATTGACCATAACTATAAAGTTTTCCTCCATTAGTTCTTTTGTGTTGTTGAGGAGTGGAAAACAACTGAGCTTCCATTTAACGATGGAATCAGAGCAAGCTGGATTAGTTGTCTCCCAGTTGTTACTCTCACACGTCAGAGGATATTTACTGTACATCAAGTGGGACCTTTCTCCTGTTGCACTGCTGGAGGCGTTTTGAGTCTTTGAGGAGTGTCTCCACAATGTCAGAGTATATGTGTGAACAGGACATTAGAGAAGCCGCATCTCCCAGCACTTCTGCAATTGGCTTCGGCATTCAGCCATGATAGGTAACTCTGTGTGTGTTCATGTGAATTTTGTGGGACTGTTTGTCCGTTGTTATGTTATGCCGTCTTGTTGAGCGTTCAGTCGATACAGGAATAAATTGATTCAGAAATTGGTTTTCCCATTTAATTAATAATTTCAGTTGAGATAATTAGCGTTTAGGTTACAGTAAAAGTTAAGATAAAGTCTGTGCCCATCTCAACAGAAATGGTTGCCAGCTTATCATTGGCAGCCATTTTGCTAAATTGGCAACCAATTTTTGGCAACCAGAGGCCAAAAATTACTGGCAGAAGGTTTATTGAGATTTTTTTGTGTGAGGCAAGAGAAGGGTGCATTGCAGCAGTAATCAAACCGTGATGAAATGAAAGCATAAATTACTTTCAGATAAGAATAAACCTGAGTTTTGTCAGCTGGAAAAAACAAGATTGGACAACTGAATTTATATGTCAGCTGAAATTTAGGTGCTTATCAAATATAATACCAAGGTGCAACCTCAATAGTTAATGTTAGATGAGAGGGGACCAAGATGGGAGGAAATTTAATTCTGTGATTAGTCTTGACCTGTGATAAATTGAAGATCAGATTTTAACTGTAGAAAATCAGATGTTATCCTTATTAATACCTGCAATCCACAAGGGGAGGTATAATTGTGTGTCATTGGCATAGAGGGAGTAACTGATGTCGTGTTTAATGATATTAACAAGTGTTAGCATGGAAATGGAAAATATTAAGGGCCAGAGGACGAAACTCTGTGGAACTACATATTTTAACGTTACTATAGGCGATTGATAACTCCAAATTTCCACACAGATGTTAAGACGTTCAATTAAAATACTATGATTAACAGTGTCAAAAGCTGCAGACGGATCCAACAGGAGTAAAACAGTGTGTTGACCATAGTCTGTTTTTTTTATACATAACCTGTCACACTGGCTAACTTCATATTAGCACATGTCAACATCTAATGATTCCTATCAACTTTGGAGATTTAGTGACTCTATTTGAAAAAGCGTTTGCAGTACCACTGGGGCTATTTAATTGAGACTCTTTACGTAACTAGGGTTTATGGTTTAATCCCTCATGTCTCATAAGTCTTTTCATACTCTACTGACATCAGGTACCTTTTAAACATCCTACAGTATATGACCATGCATTTCTAAGTGATGAAATTGGATGGTTGCTTCTGCTGGGCTTTGTGCAGTCAGCTTTCGTGTATAAAATGGATTGCCTGGACCCTCATGAGGGCATATTGTTTTTTTCCGTGACATTGCCTGAAAGCAGTTTACCTGCCATTGCCATTTCCCATTATGCTCTGCTATATATTCCATTATTTTCCCAGTGCTGTTTGTTGTGCTTGCAAGCAGTGCCGTGCTGCATCAGCCCAGTGTCACAATCAGCACTTCCCTCCAGGGACGACGCATTAGGACCACTGTATCACATCTGCTTAGTCGATTACCACTGTTTCTTATTCACAGGATGAAGTAGGCTGTTAAACCCACTGCCCTCTCTCCATCAGCTGCATTCCCCTCCATATATTTTTTCTTCCATGTGTGTCTTTTTGTCCTAACTTCCTGTATACCTTCCCGCTACCTTCCGCCATAGCTGTAATGTCTGGCTCGACAGTGCCTGTTCGCTTAGCTTCCAAACAAATGGCGGTTATATCTTTTTGTTTCTGCAGGTGAAGTCCCACCCACTGATCTGTAATAGGTCTGTAGCGTGAGTGGGTCCCACCCCCTGGAAAATTTTTTACATCATTGGAAGCAGGAAGTGCAACACTGAAATCCATAATTCTCCCGTCTCAGGGGAAAATGAGGGAATGATGCATGACCATTCAAAAATATGACTGGGTTTCTAATGATACAAAGCTTAATGCAAATGGGTGAAGTTTCTCTTTAAACACTGCTCATGCACCATTAGCCTGTTTTGAACTACAAATAAAACTGAAGCTCTGTAGCTGGTTGGCAAAGTGTCTAATAGAGAAGCCAATGTTCTTAGATTAAACAATCACTAAATAATTTAAGTTATTTACCTGCTTGAGATTGTGTATGCTGCCGTGCATTTAGAGCCTTTTGAATTTAAATTTTAAAGGTTCTTCTGCAGTGATATCATTATTCTATAGAAATTACTATTCTCCTTTAAATTTATCTTAGTCTACAATATGTACTACAGGACACTGTTTTGTACTAACACAATATCAAGTGTTGATGGACCACAGTCAAACTATGAACTTGTAACACCACCAACAACAACTAAACTGTTAAAATATTTAATGCTTTACTTTTTGTACTCTAAGATGTTCCTTGAACTTTCCACATTTTGTTTTCAGGAAATATCACCCCAGTTTCCTTTTTTGCAACATGTGCAACGGTGCAAACGGTGCAATCCTGATTACATTTCAAATCCAAAGACCCCCTGCTGATGTCTGATGGCTCAGAGGAATGTGTCGTGTCATGTGCTGGTGATGTGCATTGTTCAAATCAAGAAGATAGCCTGTGTTATCAACACTGTCAGAATTTTGACACAATAATGAAATAAAGCAGACAGGCAATTTTCCTTTTTGTTTTCCTGCTGTTTTTGGTTTTGTGTGCCTTTCTGTATGCAAGTAGTAGTCTTGTCTCTCTCTTCTCTGTGAGTAAAGGCTACTAGCAGTGTGCCTGCTCATGTGTTGCTGAATCTGTGATATACTTTCAGCTACACCTCACCGTTGATTCAGCTTATAAAGAGGAGCTGGAAGAGGGAGGGAGTGATGACAGGCATTTTGGTCCAGTCAGTGATCTTCAGTGCTGACAGGGTTTTGTTGCCTCAGAATTTGAAAGAAGTTATCTCTCAGAACAAATCACGATTGTGAAATTGATTCAGCTTGATTGTTGTACTCAAGGAGACAGGCCTATACAGGCAATACACAGCCCTCTGACAAGTAATAATTTGAGTTGTTGCTTGCAGCATATGTAAATAGGCATTTCAACAGAGTAGTCATAGTTCAATGCAAGTATTGTAGGAAGAAGACAACACAATGAAGTAAGATGGGGGGGGTTAGCATTATTTGTGGTCACTGAAGAGGACAATGGAGTAACATTGTACTTCGTGGCAGCATTTATTTTTTGGGATTCCTAAGGGCCACAGAGCTACTTTGAGAAAGTATGTTGACTGACCTTATACACAGGTTCCGCAGAACAGACTATTAGACGGTAGTTTAATGTAATAAGAAAAGGCAATACTAAAACGTAGTAACACATCAGAGAATGACATGAAATGGCCTAAAAATTGTTTATCAAGAGATGAAATAATTCTGATGTGTTTATTGTTTTTAATGATGCCAAGCAATGACAGATCACTTACAATAAAAAAAGAGAGCATTTTTAATGTGATTTGACAGGAAAAACAAGAATTCACTGCAAATACAGCCTTTTGATGCTGATATCTGAACTGTGAGAGCTGCTGTTTGTACTTCTGGTATAAATTTAACTATGTCCACAAATGGCATTGTACTTTGCTAAGACTGTACGTGTTCACCCCTCATATTTGCTTGTTACTAATGTACAGGATACCAAGGCATCACTGAGGTCTGGAGTGTGCTGGTTTTGATAATATCGTGGTGACATCTCACTTATATGCATCTTGAGTCTGGGACAGATTTCTGGCCTGTGATTACTTTAAGATCCCTGGGGATCACTGGGTAAGGAGACCCAGTTGCAACTATGACCCTGACATGGATGAAGGATTTGATATGATATGCCTGTAGTCTTTTACACACATTGACGATAGCAAACTGTATGGAAGCTTTTCAAGCAGAGTCGTTTCCATTCCATTCAGACAAGTTTAAGCACTGAGGTGTGAACATTGTCCCAGAATAATCTGTCATATCATTTTTAGTCTGAAATGACAGAAGAGGGCCTGTTTGTGTTTGTGGTGCACAAGGATTGGTTTGAGTATTAAGAGCTTCAACCCTGTTTGGTCTGATTTCTCCAGACCACCAGGCACATGGGAATACATTGATCTGCAGAGGGATAGCACATACAGCAAGCTATCAGAAGGCAATGAGGCACAGCCGACAGCAATTTAAAGCAGAAGTATGTCAGAAATGTGTTTGTGTGCGTGTGTGTGTGTGCGCATGTATGTGTGTGGGTGTTTGGGTCATTTGGGGTTTATTTGGTGGTGGAGAACCATGGCAATAATTGGTTTCTTCTCTGTAATCTTTAGATTTCTCCCAAATTGTGCGGTGTGTCTCACTTTAATATTCACTGCTACAACCTGACACTATACCATGCATGTATTCATGTGGGTGTTTGCTATGGTCTTACAAAATCAAATTAAATTGATTGAAGTGTGGATTTGTTGGTAGTGTTTGCTCTTTGACCTCGTATATGTTTTATTTTTTTTATTTTGACTTGTTTTTATAATGTGTTCTGAATTCCCTCTCGTCTCCTCTCCTCTCCTCTCCTCTCCTCTCCTCAGGTGCTGAAGGGCAGTAAAAAACTTTGTCTCTCTGTGCGTTCAGTCGGTCGGATTCCAGGTGGCTATGTCACCAACCATGTTTATACCTGGGTTGACCCTCAGGGTCGCAGTGTGTCCCCTCCTCCTGACCTCCCTGAACATCGGAGTGCCACCCTGAGAAGAACTGACAGCCAGCGACGCAGCAACATGCAGCTACTGCAGGAGGGAGATGAAAAGAAGGTGAGGCTTTACATGGGGAACAAAACACTGAAGAGCTCGAGTGTTTCCTTTTTTTTTTTTTTTTTTTTTTTACACAAATCTCATTTGTTAATTAAAAAACTATCTGGGGGGAAAGGTAAAATATAAAAAATGTAAAAAGCATGTGCCCAGGACTGTATGATTTAAAATTATTTACAGGTGGTCATGACATTAATTTATTAAAAATATTTGTTGTCCCTTATATCTATTATACACTTTTAACAGTTTTTGTTTGCGATCAACATGTTGCTTGAAAGTATAATCTCAACAATTTCTCTAGAACTCTCAAAGTAAAAGCACAAGCTGAATTACGCCAAGCTCATATAAGCAAGTTGTTCACACAGCTTTTGCGTCAGTCACTGTGGTCTGACATGGCCATGAATGAATCAGCTTGATCATGAACATTAACTGTTGAAATGCCTTACTGGACAAACACAACTAATACTGGGCCATCGTCAGTCCTTACGGAAAACATGGAGGTTGTTCTGGAAACATTACATTTTAAACTAAACCACCCACCAAAACCAGTGTCTGAAATTGTTTCAGACAACAAGTCGATCATGCATTTGCAGAATCATGCTTCAATTATATTTGCAATGCCCACTTTTAGTGGCTGGTGAAGGGTTTTAGTTTGAATGGTAATCAAATCCCGTCATCATCTGGTTCCAATGTGACAGTCTGGAAGAGTAAAAGAAAATCATAATAGTAAGACTCAGTAAAGGACAAGAGATGATGGACACTGAAAAATAAATAAAAAAACTTAAATAATAATAGTAATTGGACCTTCAGTCTTACAAAACTCCACCCTGTCACCACCTCGTGACCTGCAGGGAAGGATTTGTCAGAGCTGTTTAAAAGATTTATTACACTAGAACTTTCAATTTTTCAGCAGCTAAGAGCCACACATTAATCTTAACTGCCTCAGCCCCTTTAATTCAGGCTCTAGTCAGTGCCATGCAGATAACGTTTACAAAATATTAATTCAGTGTTCTGTAGATCGTTTGGCTGTTTTAAAAAAGAAGTTAATATCCATCTCTGATATTTAGGTGCTTCCAAAGATTAACTCTGAGAGAAAATCTATGTTATCTGAATATTTTCATTGGAATTGCCTCCAGGTTTGTGCTTTAAGGGCGATTAAAAGCTGTGCGCTGCATTAAACAAAGTAGAACATGGTGTCTTTGATATGTTGTACCAGATGGTCAAACCTTATGCTGCTATTCTATTACTTTATCTATGCTGTAGGTGACGTATGATGGCATGTGAAAAATAATAGCACTTGTCATGTCAGTTAGTAACAGTCAGACAAACATTTGGTGTTTTAATTACTAGAAACGAGGGATGTACTGAATAGTTTGAATCTTGGAAGCTTCATTCATAACGTTAACATTCAAATTCTAAATCGACATTCGAATGCTGCACAGGTCAGGACTAAAAAAACGTAGCAACCAGGATACATCATCGTCTTCTTCTCTCTCTTTTTGTCCATCTATCCGTCCCTTGCTTCTGAATGTGATATCTCAGGAGCGCCTTGAAGGAATTTCTTTTAACATAGTTCAAATGTCCACTTGGATTCAAGTATGAAGTGATTACAATTTGGTTGTTAAAGGTCATTTTGTATATCTATACTCTGCAAGAATCCACCTTTTAGAAATCAGTTACATTTGTGATGTATACATATTCACTGGAATGATACATATGTATCATTAATATGGTTCAACAACAACAACAAAAAAACCCAACTTGACTGGTTGGTGGAGGCATAAAACCGCAGCACAGTAATTCTAGTTTATTCATTTTTATGGTGATGACGTAAAATAATACGACATTTGAAGAAAACCTCAATAGAAGCTTTGAATGTATAGCCGTACTACAAACCCTTTCTGAGGCAACCACGTTGGTCTAGTGTCGCTATGGCTACAGGTGTTGCTCTTGTCTATCATGACATTAACAAGGGGGAGTGACTCATGTTCTCGCACAGTGCTAATTTTACTCATTATAATATGTGCAATATAATTCATGAATCCATGCTGTGACTGAATACACTTGTCTATCCCAAACGGCTCTGTGAATTCTGCCTCAGATTCCTTTGCTTACAAAACAGAGACACTAGACCACTGGGACTCCTTTTAGAGAGAAAAAGCATCCTGAAGTGATCCATAATAACAGCTCATGCCAGATAACACCATGAGCCCTAAGAGCTGCTTTGTGCTGCCAATAAAAGAAGGATGAGTCCAGTAATTAAAAATGATTCACCATATTCTGCACAAATGTCACAGAGAACATGCATGTTCTCCATATTCTCACAGAGCAAAGGTGGCTGGCTTACCTCCAATAAGTAGACAGTTGTTATTAAAAAAGAAGTGGAGCTCCATATGCACTGAATGAAAGTAAGATTTCTGTACCAGATGCCAAACCTACACCAGTGGGGAAGTAAGAGGGGTGAAACTGACATTGTTTAATATAGATATTTGCATATTTGTCATCCTGTAGTTGCCAGGGTACAACTGATTCCTATTTTCAGTCTTGGCAGAGACAGCTACATTAGGATCAAGCTAAGTAATCAAGGGCCTCATTGTGATAAAGGAAAATGTACAATTTAAAGTTTGGCACAGCTGAGTCACTGCTGAAACTCTCCCAGTGAACAGTGTAAACTTTAATGTGGTCTCTTTGCTTTCTAAATGTGCATATTTTGATCATCCAATTAGTCAAGTGAAAGATAGACAAAGCACATGCAAGTTTTTAATTTCATGAAGTATTGTTCAGTGCTTCACTGCAATTATCTGTGCAGTTGAGAAAGGGTCAAATCTCAAGTCAAAGAGACTTTTAAGTGTTCAAATTCTAATAGAACCTGAAATGAATTTAAAGTGGTAGTTCAGGTGGTGAAGGAACGTTAAGTAAACATTTGGATCATCTCCATGTAATGTTGGCTCTGATATTATACAAGCTAACGGCTCAAGGACCAAAGCAAATAGGTGCAGAATTAAGAGACACCCTTGATAAGATGACCCTGAGGCACCAAACAAAGAAGTGCAGATTATCCTGCTGGAATCTCTGCCAGTGGGTTAGAATAAAGCAGTTCTATCTGACAAAACCCTATGGCCTCCAGAACAGACCGCAAATAGCCCCACATAACTCTTTCAAAGTCTCAAGGCACTGGACAGCAGCTGGGAGGTGAATATACTGTATGTGGCTGAATATATAGCTATAGTATAGTGTAGCTATAGCTGGTAAAACTGGTATGATCATAGAACATAATCCAGTCTAAAAATGCATTAATGTAAGTGGGTTTTAACTAAATTAAGTTGGGTCCTTGTTGCTGCATATTGACTGTATATATAATCAGCCTAGAAGAGCCCAAAAATGTAAATGTCCAAAAATGTTCGTCTAGTCAGACTCACTCTCAGTGAGATGTGGCAGGTCCATTCTACTGTGAAATGCATCACACTTCACTCTGAAAAGTTATGTCTGATTCGTGCAGAATGCAGAACAGTAGGAGTGGACATTGTCATTAATCTGTGTGGGTTCAGATCCAATCGATGGATTATCAGCTAATTGCTTCCTCCCAGTGTTTGAATTACACCATAGCTTTCGGGTGAGCCCTATTTTTCAGAGGTGGGAGGGGTACTGTATACCTGCGCAAGCATACATAAATGTGCCCGCCTACAGTCAGAAATATGATATCAATACATTTAAATTCATACAGAGGATATTTATGCTGGGACAACAAAGAAACAGAACAACATTTCACTGTAGAAATGCCAATGCACAGTGGACATGCAATGGTTTGTGTTACTTTGTTAAACTGACCAGACTTAGGTGACATCTCATGACAATCCTGAACTTACCTAGTGTGTAATGGGTGTTAAGTGCACCCCCATGGAGCCCCGCATTGATGGCCACAGCAGGAATAGACAGCAATGTGTTTATAGACACAAATGATCTAAAATTGCTATGCGTGAATCAACATTCACATTGAAAAGTGCTTTACTATTAGCCTATTATTTATTTCAGGAACCTAAAGAGCCTCTGAATATTCAACCCAAGGCTGTGTGTCCTCCAGAGAAGGGAAGCATTGTGGATGTAAATGTTAGAGGTACCTTGCTGGATGGATTCCATTGCAACTTCTTTCAAACTAGTTAAATACTGCAGTGCTTACTTTGGTTCTCCAGCTTTCCTTTGTATCTAAGTTGCTTTATTGGCCACAGCATCTTCAGAAATGAATACCATTTAGGCTTCAGGTAATCAAGTTGCTGTAATGGTTTACGCAATAACACAAATGTGTGTTATATAAATTCAACATGAAACAACTAAACAAAAGTTTATAATTAGGGGGTTTGTAGTCCTCTATGACAACAAACTGAATACCTTTGGGTTGTGGACAAAACAAGTCATTTCAGCACATAATCTGGGGCTCTGGAAAACACTGAGGTTTTTCACGGTTTTGTGATATTTTATAGACCAAAGAACTCTGAAACTCTGAAAACTCTGAAAATAATCATTAGCCCCGAGATTAAATACAGTGCAAGATTAAATAACGTGGTAAATAGACATTTTTACAAATGCAGGAACTGGAATTATTTTGGCCCAGTCGTGTATAACCTGTAGGTATCATTAGCTCCCTGCAGCTGGATGTTTAATTGGGTGCTATTGCGGAGATATCTTGCAGTCATCCAAAATTTCCAGTTGATGGATTATTTGAATTCAAACAGTGTCAGATATTGTCCGCTCTGCTTATCAGGGGGAGTGACACAGATGAGCCTCGTACAAAAACCGATCGACCAATTTAAAGAGTCATTCCTCCAATCAGACCAGATTATGCCTCCTCATTAATGGTTTTGAATCACCACGTCTAAGTAGCTCCTGAAACTCTTTATGTTCTGCCGGAAAATCTCGGCTCAGAGCAGGGCTGTCATTTCTTCCGTGCATTGTGTTTCATCTCCATTTCAGTGTGAACAGCCCAGCACCACATGCAAAAATCTGGCAGCCTGTCAAGCAACATAATGCAGACTGCAAAATGTCATTTAAGATGTTGATATTGAAGAAGCGTCTGGTTCAAATTTTAGAAATTGAATCCCTGCTTCTGTCTTCTTTATCTGTTTCTCTGTCTGTCCTTAATAGGTCAACTTGGTTTTGGATGATGGCCGGTCTCTGGGTCTGATGATTCGGGGGGGAGCAGAATACGCTTTGGGTATTTACATCACTGGAGTGGACCAGGGATCAGCAGCAGAGTGTGGAGGACTCAAGGTATCACTACAGTCTATCTTTCACTCACTGTCTGTCACACACACACACACACACGGTCTCACTTTGATCAAACAAATCTGTGATATTTTAGATAAGAATTTAGTTATTACCATGCTCTGGTCTTGGCGTGCTTGCAGGGAAATGTTCAGAATAGCTTTTCAGCGCACTACTCCTCACCTAGTTTTGGTGCCTAAATATCCTTTGGTTGTCATCTTCAGTACTACTGTACTGAATTGAATTTTTTTCTGAACCATGTAGAATGTCAGCCACTTTATTTAAAAATGATACATTAACCACTTTATACTAATACCCCATCAATCTGCTGAGGCTTTGTAGAACAAACAAACAGGACCAGCATCTGCAGCTTCCCCTATCTGGTTCAGGCACTCTTGTTTGCTAGAAAGTGATGCATCGCACAGGAATAAACTGTATATCATTATTCTCTCAAGAGTATTACATTACTTTGCCTTCAAGGTAACATTGGAAACTTTCCGCAGTCAAAGATACATACCTTTTGCAGTTACTATAATTTATTTATTATTTTATGATAGCATTGATTCCTCAGAGGGAAGTCATTCCTTTCACCTGCTGTCCTTACAAGGATGTCAGAGCACAGGGTCAGGTCCAGAGCTGGTCAAGATTTAATGTAGTACATTAGAAGTGCAGAAACAGCCATCAGGGATGACGGTGTATCAGCACTGGGCCTGTCCATGATTAGATCTCTAACCGCTGGGACAGCCCATGTTCTTGGCTAGATCAGATTTGCTCTGCACATCTATTGTTTGCTCTGTCTAGTACACATGCATCTCTGACCAGTGAAATGTCCCTTCCTTATGAAAAAAGTTTTTTTTCAATGATTCTGTCACAGTAGCATGACCACACAGAAAGAGTAATTCCAATATGCCACTTTGTTTGCTTTACAAATGAATGGTTCTGACTACTTAAGGCTATTTTTTGCCAACTGCTATTGCTCTTCCTCTTCACCATAAGGACTATCAAAAATAATTGCTTTAAGGTGTTTGTACAAATGAGAAAGTAACATATGGTTTGTGTTGGATATGTTGTGCTGTGACTATACTATACATTGGACATCAAGTCCTGGAAATTAAGCAGAGTTTCTCTGAATAATGGTAGTATTCATGGTAGTAGTGTGAGAGGATGCATGAAGTTGAAGAAATTAAGAAAAGAATGAATGAATGAAGGAGTGATTGCAAAGATGTTTATTTGTATAGGGACGAGTATGTAACATAAGCTAATGTGACACACCACAGCATTTAAGCTCATTTGCAATGCCTGTCCCTGGATGGGCCTTTAAAATACAGACAAGTCAACAACGAATACAGATGGTACAAAACACAAACTCAACCATAAGTACTCAGAGTAAAAATACAAAACTAACCCAGCCTAGAATCTATAGCCTAGCTAGATGCTGTTTTCAGTGTCACACACCAGGATGCTGGAAGTCAGTCACAGCTGGGGGGGCTAAGAGAAACTCTATACGACAGCAGTAATTACAGTTACCCAGTTACCTTAATGTAGCTGTAGCTACTGCATTGAACTCTCTTCAGGGGTCTGTCTGACAGGATGATCAGTGCCCTCACATCTCTGGTTTCAGTATTACAAACGTATAAACTTCTTTTAATAACTGATGGTTTGCCTGATTTTAGGGGGAGCTTCAACCCCCTCAGCACCCTTACTGCCAGCATCCATCCATGCGGGACGGATGTACCCTGCCAGATAAAAACTGTGCACACACTGATCTTTTTGTTTTCAGGCAGTAAAGTCTCCATCCTTAGAGTGCACAGGTTTGGTTGGTTTGCTTACAGATGTGTGTTTGTCATGGTGACATGGCAACAGAAGGAGAGTGAGGATGGACGCCTCCTCCCCTGAGCTCTTCATCTCATGCCTGTTAGTGATCTGCCTGTCAACCATCCAATTACACAGACACCTATTAGAGGGCCCACACAGGCGCACACACTCAGCATAGCATCTTGATGTGGAGTGTTGTTAGCGACTAGAAAGGGCTCTTATTAAAAGAGTGAAAAGAAGACGGAAGGTAGAAAAGGCTTTAATATCCTGTGATATGACATGTGCTTTTCCTGCTTTTTTCATCTTCCTGCTTTTTCCCCCTCAAGGTCTTTTATTTTATTTCATATGTATGAACTATTTAACACAGCTTCTGGTGTTCTGTTGTGATGTGCATTTTGAGGAGGGTGTTTTGGAGTTTTCAGAGCTCAAATTACTTTTTTTTTTGTCCCAATTTGCCCCCATTTCTCTGTTTTGGTCTCTGGCAGCTTTGTACTTGGAATGGAATTTCGTTATTTGAAAATTCTTGAATGAATACAAGGCAGTAGAGCTTGTTGTGCAAGCAAATACATTCACACTTTAGTCCAGGGTTTAGTGGGAGAAACAAAGAACAAGGACATTTTCCTTCTTGTTGCAATGTGTTTCACCCCTTTTGTTGATTTAGAGTGATGCTCCAGTAGACACCTCGCTTTACCTTCAGGCCCGAATGCAAAGCTCCGTCTTGACAGAGTGAGGGGGAGGTCGAGAAAGAGCAAGAGAAGGAGAGAGGGCACAGCCATAGACATTCTCCCACAATCAAGGCACAGACACAGATTTCATTGTGTGCACACACTTGCTTAGGTGGGCAGGAAATAGGCCAGACACACAAATACTAAATCTCAGGTCATGGTATTTGAAATTCTGAGCTTAGCTGGCCATTAAAATGGGTCAGGGACAGACCTGTAGAATATATCATATCTCCAAGGAGATAATGATTCTATATACCATCTACCATCCCTGTTGACATCAGCAGAAAAGTCACTAGTGTTTCTGGTGTTGTTCGTGCCAAAGGCAAGATCATTAAAATATTTCCCAGTAAAAAAAAAAATTCCCTCAGGATATTTAGAAAATACACTGTAATTAATATTTAGTAGTTGTGGATTTAAGCATCCAAGACCAAAACCAAATCTAGCTTGCTACTATAGGTCAAATCTAAATTCCTGCTTCTGTTAAACCTGGCAATGTTAAGGTCATGCCACACCAATTTATCGTCTTCAATAATGAATTTTAATTTTTCCTCTGCTGCTTGGGCACCGTATTCGTTTTGGACACATGATGTGAACAGTAGCTATGTAAGTTAACATGTAAGCCATTGTTACCAGATGATGACACCTCTAAGACACCCGCAGTATTTAAAAGCCATGTGTTCATTTTCAGGCCTCTCAAGATATCCGTATACATATCAGTTTGACCCAAAAGTAATCAGATTTCTTTTTTTTCCCCCACATAATTTGCACACGAACTGAGATGCCTGTATCTATTGACTACCACTTCGGATGTATGTTAAGGTTAACAAACTGAGTTGAATAAAATGAAGTTTCAGTTTTGAAAGTAAGCTTCCAGTTTGCCTTGTTACTGAAAGAGTTAATGGGGAATCTGGAGAGCAGAAACAAAAGTTTATCGAGCTGTATTATAAAATCAAAACTCCATTTTTAGAAAATCTGTAAAACATTAAAGTGGATATTAATGTGAATTTATTCATGCTTTGTTGTCAATGTTTCTCTATTTCTCTGTTTGCGCTGGCAAATGGCAGCACTGTTAATATTTGGATGACGACCCTCCCGCTGTCTCCAGAGACCAGGGTTCAAGTCTCAGCAGGGTGGCAAGCTGCACTGCTCTCAGATTAGACACATCCTCTCCCAAAAGGATGGATCCTGTGTGTAACTGGGTGATCCATAGTGTTTGATTGTCTTAAACCGTGCACCTTGTGTACAGAAGGATTCCTGCGCAGTCATGCCTGTTAGAAGCTGTTATGAATGCAGATTTTCTTTATTCGGATTTTCTCATGGATATACCATAAGACATTTCTGAAAAAGACATTTGATTTGCTGTTGAAGCTGTTCATATATGCTGAAATGATTAGTTAACAAATCAATTAATCAGTTAATTAATTGACAAGAAATTGACTGCAGTCGATAATCAATTAATCAGATACTTATCAAGCAATAATTCCAAACATTCACCTGTTCCAGCTTCTCTAATCTGGTCATCTCTTTTTCTATTGTTGAATATCGTTTTGGGTCTTCTTGGATTCATCTTTGAGTTTTGGGCTGTTTAAAACTTTAAATTCAAAATGACACCTGGGGTTTCTGGGAACTTGATTATTTCAACAATTTTCTATACAGTTTTATATTGTACAGACAATTAATAAAAAAATAAAACAAACAATGAAAACAATCGATCTGTGGAAACTACACCTCTTGTTTAATAGGAGAATGTTCTCCCTATAGACTAATTCTGTTTCAAAGTATCACGACACATCCTGAACTTTTCTAACTGAGCCTGATGAGTGGGAGGACTGGCTGTGTCAGATTCTGCAGACTCTGCAGTTATGGTCCTGTAGGTGCATGACAATAGAAGCTGCTGCTAAACTCGCCTTTGACCCTAGTGAATGATTTTGCCTGCATAGCATGGCCTTTTGCATTTAGACATCTCACAGTTATGCAAGAACACATGCCTGTTTGTGAAACAACAAATGATGTAGGAGGTGGCAGACAAGTGTTTTTGGCAGCTGAATCTCACTTAGCTTGGCTTTATTGTGATGTGTTAAAGTGGTCTCATGTGGTGTTTGATTGATGTAGTGATAATAGCTGAGTTATTGACATCGAGAATTTTTTACCATAAATTAATGTTACTGATTTAAAGCACTTACTACTGTTAGTGTAATTTGTCATTTTTTCTCTAAGGCAGAATATTTTCAAAATACTTTGATTTAATATCATGTGGTTAATACATCTACCTCTCTATGCTGGTAGCATTGTGGTGTTCATTATGTGTTGTCTGTCTGGTACGACTTGGAGGGGCCCCTTGACCTTCATTTTGCCTTCTGTTCTTCCCTTTTAGTCAACTTGGTAGTCTTTTTAAATGAATCTGTTTTATGTTTTTTAAAACCCAGCGCCAAACGATAATTATTTTTACACTGTGCTACAGTCTACACGGTACTCCAAAATATGTAATGAAAATACATTTCTGCTGCACAGGCACGTTAAAAATTTAGATAGAGATTTACTTACGTTCTTTTATGATTCAGTGGGCATACTTTTGGCAATTTGTGTACTTTGTTTATAAACCACATTACTAATTAAATTATTCATTGGCTGGGGAAATCACTCTGCCGCACTTCCGTCAGTACGCCTGTCGAAGTACGTCTACCTGATTCGTCTTTTTTATCTTGTTTTGAATATTTCCTCTCATCCTATCATCATGTTTATTACCCTGTTTTTTTCATGGCTCACCCTTTATCACATAAAGACTCAGCTGCACACCTTTTGGGACCATTTGTGTACATAGACCGTATATGTTAACCTTTTTGTTTTATTAAATCTAATGTAATCTAAATATAAATATAAAGACATTGTTACGTAATTCCATGACAGTGTTGTCAGCAGGATCAAGGTGAACCAGGACTTTGATATCAGTATTACCAGAGAATCAATAAATGTGATCTGTTCAGCTTTTGATAACCCACTTTTGTCCTATTCTTAGTTTACTTTTTTCCAATCACAAAAAGACCTAAGCTCGACTGCCTCTGAATTTATGTGATAACTCAGAGGGATCTACTGTGCATGCTAAATAGTGTCACAAACATCCCCAGGACACAGACTCGTACAAGCTAAAGTCTTTGATTGTCAGTGCTCAGCAGGAGAAGACGCTTCCTCATCACTGTCCATGACGCTGGTGCTTACGCGACAGCTCCTTACCCTGCAGCAGACTGTCTTCACTGTCTGTGTCTCTGCTTTGGTTTTCATCAGGCTTGTATGACTGTGATGGATAGCTTATATCCCTTCCAGGGTTCTATAATCATCAGACCACCAAGATGTCACTTCCTCGCCCTTCAGTGTTAGAGAAAATGAAAGCTTGGCTGTGTAAATGTTACCACATCGCTTTGCTCTACTGCCACGTCATCCTTTGATGGGAAGGCTTGTACAGACCTTACATTTTGGCAAGTATGTAGCATTAATGTGTCTGTGCAGCAAGATGTTGATAAAAAACAATTCCAAAAATGACTTCATATGACTTTTATGTGTGTAAGTTTAGATGACTCCAGGACAGACTTGGTCTAGACACTAAATCTCAACCCACTAGCTGCAATCTAAAGGCGGAGAAAGGTCATTCCTGCCCAGTGCCCTTCTGTTGACATCTGCCTGATTTGGTTTAATTTAATTAAAACTGATGGAAAAAGGTCATGCCTACTGTGATGTCAACACATGAATGTAACCAGATAGAACACTGGACACTCTTCAAATTCTGTAAGATGTATTTAATTGCTCCTTTTCCTTATTGTAGTAGGTTCATCAAGCATTAAGAAGATTTAGCTAAAAATAAGCAAGTTAGAATACATGTATTCAGTCTCACGCTTTCCTTTTTTCTCTTTTATTCAGTCCAAACAAACACATGCTGTATATACTGTTTATAAACATGGGCCACGTCTAACTGGATAAAGAGAGTGCCAAACACGTAGATGGATTAAGGCCAGATATTTTCAATTTGCACAGAGGTGATTTTCCATCCTCTCTGACGATAGAGCAATCCTGCTGAAAGAGCACAAAGCTCAGCACTTGGCGAGCAACAAGGTTCAGGTGTGTGTGCGTGTGTGTTTCTCTCTAACCAGAATACATACTGTATCTTAAAACATTTTTTTTAGCCATCTAAGGAAGAGGCATAATTATAAAATAATTAATTTTAATGTTTTTTAATAAGTTTGTTTGCTGACAGTGTAAAAGTTCAGTCCTTGTGTGACCACTGATTGTCTGAATTTTTGGCAGAGTACTCAGGATTCAGAAATTAAATTGAAATATTGCCGTATTCTTGATTCAAATGTCATATAAGTTTGTCATAAGACATAGTGATTAGAGCTCCTCAAGGTTTGATTTTAGTTCCCAACTTTTTTCTGTTAAATTCCTTCTTTTATGCATATATTTAGTTTCTCCACTACTTGACTGGCAAGGCAAACATGGTTCAATACTACTTGGTGACTCAAAACAAACTTTGGACTCTCAGCTAATAAGGTTAGGTTAACAGATGTCAGAGACTGACAGATCATCTTTGATCATATTTGATCGTGACCAGCCTTTGATGTTAAAGAGAGTTGTTCGCTTTTCTTTTTCTTCATTTCAAACATATTTCAAACTCATCTAGCATGTTAAGCCACTGAAGGGGTCAGGAGAACATTCAGTTTGATTCACTTTACTTCCAGTTCATAGAAAAAGATAAAAGGGTATCAAATAGAATCTAAAATAGCAGCTTCTGGGCTGTCCTGGTGGCTCTGCCATGATAGGTTTAAAACTCACCGGGATCCTTTTGTTGCTTTGTTACATTTCTTCTCACCCATCTTTTCTACTTCTTTTCACTGTGAGCAGTCTAATAAAGCAGAAATGCCATAAAAGTCATCTTTAAAAGAGCATTGCTCCATAAATTATATTGAGTATCTGGGACATGACACTTCCCCTGATCATTTCTGGTGAATCTAGGACTGAGACATCCGCATACTCTTTTCAATGAGGAAATATACCACAGCTGCATTTCTGAGCTCCCACTAAAGGTAGTTGGTAATCCAATCTAAAAATGTCAGTGATAAAATGAAAAGTATCGCTATGTTGAACAACAAGAAATAGTAACTTGACGAGGTACTATCTCACTCACCCCACCATTCTTTTACCTTAAGTCGCCTGGAAAGATGCGTACACTTTGTGCTCCCCTGATTGAAAGATGTCTCTGATGCCTCTTTTTGGTCACTTGGGAGCAATGGAAGTTGTGAACACAAAACTGGCACAAAGTTGATGGCAAACTTGTTACCAAACAGTTGCTTATTTACACATGGAACAACTTTGGCTTTCATTTGGAGTCATGTTTCTATCCACCTGATGAATGTAATGTAGATGTAAAAGTCTTTTTCACTTTGGAGCTGCAAATTCAACCCATTGTCATTTAATACATTGTTAAAAATATATACAAATATTTATTATTATTGCTTTTATGAATGCAACATTTTGTTTTTTGTTTTATTTGGAAATGTGTGTCATGTGGATGTTGTTTGATCGACAGAATATGTGATCACTTAACAGGGAGTGTCAGAAAACATGCAAAACATACCACTACAATATACTACGATAGGTTGACTGAAGGAACTTAAGTTGTATATAGTCAACAATCTAAATGATCTGTTTTTGTTTTATATCATGTGGCCACCATTGTATCACATTTACCCTCAGCAGTTCCTTGTTTTTTATGTGTGCACCTGACTTTTGATTATAATAGTGTACTCTGGCAAAGTGGGGTGCCCTGGTAGCTAACCTTACTGCAGCAGCCCGGGTTCGATTCCAGCCTGTAGCCATTTGCTGCGTCATCTCCTCTCTTTCCCCACTTTCCTGTCACTCTTCAGCTGTCACTGTCAGTTAAAGGCAATAAAAGCTCCCCTCTCGCAGCTACACTATTCTATATGTACAGTTATTGTATGTGTTTAAACATGAGCATATATGAATATTTGTAGCATTTTTTCTTAGCTCTATCTCTATCTTAGTACAGTATTTTACTGTAATCCCCAGCACCAGTTGTATAGAACTACGCTACAGATTCACCACAGTTACTTTAGCACATGGAAGGCAATTACATTTACTAGGTATTAATAATAATTAATTTAAACTACAGCAAAAGCTGGAGCAGTGAACTTTTCAGATTCACCATCTCTTTGTTGTGTTATTTGCTGTGATTTTTAGAGTAATGATAAAGCACAAGGTGAGAGTATAATGACAGCATCTGTAATCATGTAGCTGATAAAGGGATTATGTACATAATTTGTATTTGCGGTACATGAGTGGAAGAGGAAAGAAAAAGAAAAATGTGTTAACAACATACCGTGGATGAAACAATCTTATAACAGAATTAGTTGGAAATTAAATGTCAAATAGCTGCTGATAAGGACAACTTAAATTAATGTAACATTGCCAAAGTAGAAGAGAAATGGAGATTTATTGGCCCTTCAGGGGAACTTTTCTTAACTTAGTGCTGCTGCTGTTGAAGGAAACATCAAAGCAGGATTTAACAGACATAGACCGAAATATTAAAATCCAGGAGCACAAACAGCAGCATCAGTGTAAAACATACAGACAGTGCAAACATTCACAATATCACCCGAGGCATTTAGGCTTTCACCATGAATAATTTTTTTTATGTCAATAAATTGCGGCTTAAAATAAATACGGCAAGAACAACAAACAAACTTTCATGATTAACATAGTAAATGTAAAGCAGAACCAAGATTGCAGCCATGGTTCTTTTAAGTTATTAATGCTGCACGTTTGAGTTGTCCCAAAGAAAAAATAATACATTAAGTTTTGACTTCTGATGTGAGAAACTTTGGAAATCCAAATAATTGAGCCTTAATTTGTAGCATACAATCATTATATTCCTTGAAAACCTGTTTGATTTGTCAACACATTTACTTAACAGATTTTTGTAAAAAAGGGTTGCATTGTGAGGTTATACAAAAATAATGTACGTGTGTGTACAAGCAGAGAGCATGCAGGGTTTTCTTTATTATGCATCTCGATCCAGCACACATACTGTACTGCAGAAGAGACACGCATAGAAGACATACAAACATACAAATACTATTCAGAGAACATTTTGTACACAAATACAATACATATATTTTGTATCTTGAATGTTAGATAATAATCCTGTAAAAATTTAAAGTAAAGCACATAATGACATCCATGTTACATAAGCTGTCATAGCTTAATAGATACATGGCAATAATATAATATGACAGCTTGGTAAAGAATAAAGGATGCTAATTTAATCTCTGTTGAAGAAAACAACAAACACTGCTGAGCACCAAACCCCCAGTGTTTGTGCACCGGCCTCCTCCAAGGAGAGGCATTAGCAACTAGCTGACATTGGCTAAAAATAATTTAAAACATTTGCTTACAATGTCCTTGTGTTTGCATCTGTCCTTGAAAAATAAACAATTTATAAACTGATATTCTTTCCATAAAAACAAACTGATCTCCACAGTGTATCTAGCAAATATCAATGCCCCGTGCTCCAGTGGTACATCCAGACTGCAGGTACACATACAGTAGAGACTGCTTCCATGTGTCTGCTGCGTGAAGTGGAAATGGGCTCCACATTAGGCTATTTCTGGCTGCACAGCTGGAAAGCACTTTAAAGGCAAAGCAAGCCATTTATTTCTACTTATTATAGATATATGACTGTGTGCCCACACAAGTGGAAAAACCCTGTTGTGCGGGAAGAAAGGAGACACAGTTCGTTGTTTCCCGCTTTAATAAACATGAGATTCAAATACGAATGCACCAACTGCGGACCACACAGACAACAGAAGAGTGTGATTGCTACCCGGAGGTCCATTGATCAAAGTCTGGCCTGTTGACAGGCACCTGGGCTTCCTCATTTTCCCAAATCTCCAGGGACCATTGAGGAGTAAATAACAACTGCTGCTCTTCACATAAAAACTATGCCAGTTTGCCAACTCTCTACTTTTTCTCACTTCTTCTCTCTATTGTTGTTTAAGGCTTTATATTTAACAGTTAGCAACATTCTAAAAAGGTGTACGGAGGCAGCTTCTTTGAAATATAATTGAAGAGTTTTAAGAAACAAAGCTGAAAGATTTTAAAAATGTGAAGATAAGTCAGAAAATAAATAAGTAATTTAAGTTCACATCTCAATGTATGCTTGAGGGGCACTGGTTAACACACTCGCAGGATTTCATCCTTTTGTTCTGAACACTAGGTTTAAAAGTTAGCACCACACATTACTTGTTTAAAGAGATCAACACAGTGCCAACCCCTAAAAATATCAGTCAGTCACACCCACCGGCTTCCTTTTTCTCAACTAGACAGTCATTGCTTTCCTATTGCCTCCTTGAAAATATGTACGTAGATATATACAATTAATTTACGCTGACAAGCATGCTTTGAAAGAAATATAAAATCGCTGTCTGGATTACAATCAGTGGCAGAGTTTTGTCCAGGAAGACGTCAGGAGCAGGAGTTGGCACCTATAATCAACCTATAATGGAACGGTTAGTTACCAGAAGCTGGTAAAGGAAAAGCAAATGACAAACATTATCATTGAACATTTTATAGATACATTGAAAATAAACGTTTTATGGTTATGTTGATGAAAATGCGTAATCGTGGAGTTTTGTATAAAATGTTTTATTCCTTTTTATATTCACTTAACCACAGACTCACACACACCTGCCCTGAATGTCATGAATACACACTCCGATGTTCTGTCATATTGGGAGCCAGGCTAAGGAAGCGAGCAGGAATACAGCCCATCTGTTTCTCTGTGATGAGCCTCCTGCAGAGCTCTCTCCACATTATCAGTGGCCCCACTGAGCCAAATACTAGTAATTGTATTGTATCTGTTGGCACAGACTACAAAGTCATAGCAACTGCACGGCCATACAGATGGCACAAAGACAAATTGGAAAAGCTCTGTGGATTCAGAGAAGGTGCATTTTATTAATACGAACGGCCCATTTTGTGTGGAAGCGACTGTCAGTAACTGTGCTCTGTTGGTCATGTTTGCCAACTGATCAGCAATATACACACACATCTCACACAGCAATATCCAATAACACAGATGGAACAAATGCTTACTCCATTTCATTTCTCTCCTCTGTGGCCGTTTTTGGTATTTTTGGACAGTGCACTGTGGTAACACACACTTTTATGTTTATCTTGGAGGAAACATTTATTTAAAATATGCATACAGTGCCCCCCTTTCTCATTTCAGCCACATTCAATGCAATGTTTGCTTTTTAATCCAGTGAAATGAATTGTACTTTTAAACCAGAATACTTTTGGTAATATGGCCACACTCATGACACTGTGCTAAGGTGTGAGAAGGCCAAACTTAGGTCCAGTGAATTTAAGTATGTAATAATAAAGAAAGCACCTTATCAAGGCAAATGTTTCACAGGGGGAAATCTCAGAGCTTATCATTGCCCTAAAAACAGGTCTCCTGTGCTTTGTCATGCAAGAACATATGGGAAATACTATGAATACATATGACTGAGGATAAATCGGGATAAATAAAAACAAGTGAAAAAAAATCTTAAACCTAAACTTGTTTGTGAATACACTTTCTCATTTAAGTGATACCAGCATGATTTATGTTCTTTGTTATTGTGCTTCGACTATATTTGCTTATTTCACTTCCCTATTTTTTTACCTTTTTACTGTGATAAAGCACCGGAATTAGTGTTTCTTTGCGGGGTGTAACTCCTCGATGAGTTACAGGAAAGGGGGGAGAGAGAGAGGGGATTACACGCAGCAAAGGGCCACAGGTCAGAGTCGAACACATGGCCGCTGCAGCAAGGACTCCGCCTACCAGGTGACCTACCAGGGCGCCCTGTACCTGAAGTGTTTCTCTGTAACATTAAATATTTGTGAATAAATAAGCAACAATCAAAGTCTGATAGATAAAACACACTTGTAGTTATAAATTGATAAGTGCAATACTCAAAAACTCAAACAATCATCTGCTTCATCAGGACTTTCTTGGCATGGTTTGATTGGATTGGATTGACAGTGGCGTCTCCCTGATATCACAAGCACAAAAATCCTCGTCACTGGAGTTTTGATATTGTAGATAAAACTTTACATCACCTGTTTCCTACAGAGCTCTCCCACTTCAAACCAAAAAAACAAAATCTCCAAATAACCAGACAGAAACAAATGCATTCATGTGGAACTCCATCACTCCCAGTAAGGAACTGCTTAAGAAAATTGATTTTCAGGGCCTAAATTAACCTCAACAGATGTTTCCAGGAAGCTCATATTTTTTTACTGAATGAGATTAATCTGTTATAATTGACCCACATTTGTGTTATAAGTCGCTCACTGCGTTGACACTCGTTCTTAGAGAGAAACCTTGAAGTGTTCGCAGTATAATAGTTTGTCATTGAGCAGCAAGTGTGACTGAAATGAGCTTTCAGCAGCACTGAGCTCACTGTTCGTAAAGGACCTTTGTCATACAGACTCGCCTTTTGTTAAAACTACTGTCTACAACAAAAAGAGCTGATAGGGGACAAATGATGTAAGTTTGCTGATGTGTTAATTTATAATGTTTATAATGGGCTAAAAACAGCAGATCTAACAATGTTTTTTATCCCTATATATTCTGTTGCCGTGGTGCTGTGTCTTGTTGTTCTGATGCGTGTGTTTTGTTGCTTTTCCGCTGGATAAACAAATTATCTTTAAAAAAATGTTTCCATCGGCTGCTTTTATTCTTTAAAATCTTTGGAAGGTCTGTTTTTTCAAAAGATTTACAGTTTCAGTAGCCAGTCATATGAAAACAATCCACAGAAATTAAAATGATGCTACGACTGTCTTTGGTGCAGCTTTAAATGATCCAAGAAATTAATTCCTTGAAATGTGTAACAGGATTACGAGTCAAAGTAGGTGATCAGCATACTCGTCTGTGATCTTATTGGGTGATGTCTGAACTACTAAAACTCTTATTAAGAATTTGGTTGAGGGCCTCGTAAAGGTATTAGTCATGCTTAGATAATACAAATTTAACTAAAAACCAGTTATTGACAGTCATGAACTTGTTTGAACAAGTGGCAAGTTGAACCCAAGTTGTCAGAGCTGGAGGCCAACACCTCCTCACTCACTGCTCTATTTTAATGTCAAACCACTGTTTCCAGGTCTGTCTCCTCTCTGCGCTCCTTTGTGGTGAGGAAATGTATTCCTCTCAGGCTGTGTGCTCATTTCAGGAAAGTTTTGGAAGAGCAGCCTGACAGGTCTCCATGAACAATTCAAAAACGAAAGATAGGGAAAGAGAAAAAATGTGCCTTTAAATAATTCAATTGCAGGCACTTATTAAAGGCTTTTTAAAAATATACAGCTTTCAATAAATATGGCTAATGCATTATACCAAGAGAACAAGAATCTAGAGCCTTGCCAGCAGCTCTGTGGGGTTCTACTTAGGCACAGTGGTGTATGCTAAGCTGCTGATGTTTAACAGGAATGTCATTAGTTTCGTGTGTATTTGGTCCTAAACCAAACTACTGGAAATCCCCCCAATAGCTGTTGAGGTATTTAAATTACAGCCACAAACTTCACTGTGGCACTGGAGGAAAGGTCAGGTGATCAATGAAGTCAGTAGAATATATCATCAAGGAACCATGAATGTCTGTTCCCACGTTTGTACCAATTTATTTAGAAGAGATGGAGAGATACGTCAGTGAATAAGTGAAAACTTTGACCTGATGGTGGCACTAGAGGAAAGGTCAGTGGATGACCAAAGTCAGTGTGATTCATTCTCTGGGGACCATTAATGTCTGTACAAGATTGTATGGCAAACCATCCGATAGTTGTTGAGATATTTCAGTGTGGGCCAAAGTGGTGGATGGACCGACCGACTGACAGACCATCCCTAGAGCCTTGCCACTAGCATGGCCAAAAATACACCAATGCATATCAGCACATTTGCCTTCCTCAGGGTGTCTAGACACACAGTGAGCCCACACCGATAAGTGCCCCCACTGCACACCCCTGTATTAAGGTGAACCCACATATTTGGTCGCTATGAGCAGTTCTGTCAAAGGAAATATTAAATATTTGAATCACTAGGGGCAAAAATCTAGAGCATGTAACATAGAGATATGCAGTGGCTCGCAACGTGCCTTGACTACTGACTACTGATATCATAGCAGCATATCTGGGAAAATGAACCAGGTACAACATAACTGATATAACGGGTAATACAATCTATTGTTAACATTAATTGAGTCATTTATCAAGCAAAAAAGCTGCTTCCAGCTTCTGTGTTATATCATTGTAAATTAAATATAGTTGGACACTGTGAGGAATTGATCATTTAGAAAATGATCACCTGATCAGCAATGAAATAGCTGTCAGTTACAGCTAACCTCTCTATGTCATTGGCTCAGCAGTGCAATGCCATTTAAGAGCAGATGTTAGCCAATCATCCTTGAGTACCTGTTATACTTTCGAACTCCTGAAATAAAAGTTTGGCTCTCTGTAATGGATTTGTTTTCACAAGGATCCATCTTCCTGCCAGCATGAACTCTTTGTTAAAACTTGATGGCAAACAGCAGAAAGAGTTCCTGCTGATCCGACACACATGATCGGACTCTCTTCACACTGATCAGAGCTTTGGGCCACTATGATGCAGTTTAACACATCAGTGTGTGGTGGAGGGATTATTGGATGCAGTCTAGATGTGTGTTGGATCATTAGTATGCTCAGGCAGGATCAGTCAGTCAGGCTTATACACTCAGATTTCACTCAGCGTGTCTCGCTGCACTGCGCTTCACTGCTGTCAGAGTTGCATCATTAAGATGTTCTTCCTGCTCCACAGATCAAGTCGTTTTGAAAGAGGAGCAGCAGTGCAAAGTTTTACATAGACATTTATCAATGCTTCTTTCATGATCCAGCGTGTGACATTTAGGAGGATCTATTGGCAGAAATGGAATATAATAGTAATAGGTGTGTTTCCATTAGTGTATAATCACCTGAATATAGAAAACTACTACTATTTTTTGTTAATGTACAATGAGACATTTATATAAATAAATGCCACAAGTCGCCTTCCATGGAGTCGGCCATGTTGAACCGCCATGTTTCAACAGGAACCAAGAAGAGACAATCCGACACCACTATTTGCATTCGCAGCCACCGTAGTTTCTCCTTGGTGCTTGGAAGGGAGGGTCAAATGAGAATGTTTCGATCTGCAACTACACTGCTGGATGCCAGTATATCCTACACACTGGACTTGTTGCCTATTGCCTAGGCTCCTCAGTCTACCCTTATATTAATGATGTTTAAAGATTTATTCAACTGGTCTGTCCCCGTATGTGCAGATTAAGGGAAATGTGAGTCAGTACATTTGAATATTTAAGGTAACCTGAGTTTATATTAGTACATTATATTATTATATTTCATATAGGCTTTTTGCCTTTATTAGACAAGTCAACTGAAGATTGATAGGAAAGGGGGAGAGAGAGCGGGAGCACAGACAGCAAAGGGCTACAGGTCGGAGTAAAACCCATGGCCACTGCAGCAAAGACTCAGCCTTGGTACATGGGACGCCCCATGAATAAAGATGGATGGATATCGACTACAGCATGATTGACTTGATTTTTCGGTGCATGTATGTGCAGCGCACGTGAGCAGGTGTGAAACAGGTCTTTATGTCATAATGTGTGGCACTTTTGTGACTATATCTTACTTTTGATTGAAAATAAAATGTTACGTGTATTGTACTAACTTATCTTATATGATGTAACATTTCATATATTGTGCAAAAACTAAAATTGTATTTTATGTAATTAATTTTATTGACCAGACCTTTATAAGGACCTGTTCACTATGACTGGAACAATCCAGATCCAGAACAAATTCAACTCTAACTCATGCCCAGAAAGTGTATACAAAGTTTGTATTTTGCAATTCTCCTGTTCTTTGTTTTTGGTCAAAAAATTGTCAAAATATATAAAGAATAGTATTTATATAGTAAAGCTTATGACACAAGATTGATAACGTAAAAGATTTTAAAAAGTTAAAAGTTAACACATGGTTCTATTATTATTATTATTATTATTTTTTTTTTTTTTTTTTTTTTTTTTTATTTTTTTTCATGAGCGATGAGCAATTTATGAAAGTTAAGTGGAGTTATTGAGATCAATGACTTCCATGGACTACACTTGGTTAAATGATCTGCTCTCTGGAGTGTTTGTCAGTTTGAAAAATGTGGTGACCTTTTTAATAAAGCATAATAGCCGGAAGATCGTGGACGTGAATCAGTCCGCCAGAAAACAATCAATACCAGCTTTTCTCTCTCATTACTACACACTGCTGTACAAGGGTGGACTAAACCTCTGCGCCTTGTGAACTTAGCCTGCTTTACTCAGATGACTACTTACTTACTCAGTGACGTAACGCAAAAGTGTCACATGATCAGTGTTGAGGAGTTAGTCAGTAGAGGAAGTGTTCCTGAAGTGGCTGATGGCTGAGGGGGATACCTGATGGTGGATGGCTGCAGTGGAGCTTGGAATTCTGGAAGGGAGAGGACAAAGGAGAAATATAATTAGACGGACCAAAGGTTGGTGGAAGGAAACAGTGTGGGGGAGATATAGCAGGTAAGGGGGAGGGGAAGATGAGGCTGGACAGAAGGAGTAGAAGAAGAAAGAGGTTAGAGGAGAGAAATTAAACAGGAAGAAAGACTAGAAGGAAGAGGAAATCATTTATAATGCATTGTAGACTGTTAAAATAATAAACGAAATCAAGGAAGACTTGTTAAAAGCTGTAATGAGCGATACAAAGGCAGGTAAGGGAGCCAAGGGGTCTAATTAAAGTTTAATCTTTTTTAGTGAAGGTCTTAAAGTGAAGATAAATGTGTTGTCTGGACTTTGGCACACTTCATGTGTCTTTTCATTTTGGAAGAAGCTACGCTTCATCTACAAACTCTAATCTATTACAAGTTCTGCCCATTTAAGAAGACAAAGGAATAAGCGGCTGGACGGAGTCGATATCTAATCTCTCCGCTGTTCTCCTCCTGCTGCCAAGGGACAGAAGCAATGGAGGAAATATCAAGAGAGCTGAAGTATGAGAGGCAGAGATTAGAGACAGGCGGCCCACGCAGTGCTTCTCACTTTTTCTAGGAGAAAAAAAGCATCTTGGATGATTGAGCAGCTCTAAATGCCGGTGTGATTATATATAATCACTAGAGCCACATTCAGAACTGGTTAGAGACACAAGCCTTCATGTATTTAGTACTGCTTTACCTTATCAGCAAGCACCATTTCTTTCTCTTTATCAGTGGTCACAGCCTTCACCCCTCGGACGTGTTTCCCAAACGTGGACTCATCACAGAGAACTCCAGATAGATGACAAATGTCATATATGTTACCTGCCAGTGCTCGACTACCTTCAGGGCTATACATTGTAGGCAAATTAAAGATCTTTTCAGAATAAAAACATGGTGGCCATGCTCCAAATTTCTAGCAGAATTTGCTGCAGAAACATTTAAGAGTTTAACGATTAATGATTTAATTAATGATTTAACAGTGATTTCCACAATGAAAAGCTAGATAATCTGTTTCCTTTCTACTTGCTAACTAATTGCTAACAGTTTGTTATCAACATTAACTACAAATTGAGCCATGTAGATTGTGAGCTTGTGACATTGACTGTTGCAAAGAAAACACAGCTCCTAGACCTGATATGGCTTGTGGGCGGGGTGGCTACATTTTAGGCTTTAAATTAATGTTTAGGTCTGATAAGATAATTATTTTCTCTAACCTACATAGTCCTACAAATTACATTTTTTTTAAAAACAACATCCTCCGGTGTAGAAAGAATATATTCATGTATTTTCATTAAAGGGTTGAATACTTCACTGCCATGATTGTTTTTCACTTTGCAAGGAAATAAGACTTTTTTTTTAGTGTATTGTACTAAGCTAAAGACATCAAACTGGCCTAACTTTGAGTAGGAAACATCGGCTGTGGCTCAGAGGCAGAGCGGGCCGTTCCTTAATCGGAAGGTTGTGGGTTCGATCCCCGGGTCCTGGTGCCACATGTCAAAGTATCCTTGAGCAAGATACTGAACCCCAAATTGCTCCCGATGCCATGCATCGGTGTATGAATGTGTATGAATGTTGGTTTCTGTTCGATAGAGTGTGAATGTGTATGAAAGGGTGAATGTGGCACGTAGTGTAAAAGCGCTTTGAGTGGTCGGAAGACTAGAAAGGCGCTATACAAGTACAGGTCCATTTACCATCGTGTGTCCAGCAGAAAACCTTAAAATTAACCAAATTAGCATATTCATTGATTCTGTAATTTTTTTATGAGGTAGACAGTTTTTTTTACGGAATTTAATGTGGAATGTTTTTTGTGTGGAAAAACATATCAGACAAGCAAACTGTTTGTATATGCTTTATTGTATGTCTGGAGGGGATCTTTAAGACATTTTCTGAGTTGAAATCCATCTCAACCAGAACCTGATAGAATCTGGATACAGCAGGATAAGTCCGACCAACAGGACACACACACACATGTGCAAACACACACGTGCAAACACATGCATGGAGCTGAGCAAAAAGGAAGCATTTAAGTGAAAGAAGCGCCAGAGGACCAGATGAAACAGCTTCACTGTTCTTAGTGTAGCTTTAGGGATCAGTGGTCTGGAGCTGCCACTTTATCCCTCTATCTCCCCTCCGTGTGTCCGCCACCATTCAGCCCTGAGCTGTCTGACCCAGACTGTTCATCACAGAGCTCTGATAATGTCAGAGGAATCTTCGACAATAGTCCTGATCAAACGTGATAGTCTGTCTGCTTAGGTCTTATGTCTTCCATCACTGTTCTGCAGCAGTGTTTCAAACATATATCTGGATCCACATTTCTACCATCCAAGATACATTGGGATTTATGCAACTCTGATGTAGATGCATAAACACAGGATTTTCTTTTTATGTTTCCCAAAACTTAAAAGAAGAAATCTGCTCATTTACCAGTGGGAAGTGTATCTCTGTCCTCTACTATTTAGAAATAGATTGAAATGTTGGTCAGCTTTTCAGGTCCTTTTTTTTGTTGAGCAGAAATCCAGTGTGCTAGATTTTGCTTGTTTCACAATTTCCTTTATCTAAGTAAAGGATCAACAGCAAAATCTTAGTGGTGTTGCTACATGACACATTATTCAAATACTAAATTCCAGTTATCAGTAACCTTTTTCATACCAATTCTGTCAACTATTGCTGCTAGAGAGAGCTATGTGATGAAAGTTATAGATTTCCACTTCCACAATAAAAACAAGAAAGAAAACTCAAAAACAGATCCAACTAATCAATGGAAACAAATCAAAAGAAACAAATTGCTGTGCTATATGATAAAGTTCATTTATTTTCACCTGCAGAAAATTGCTCCCGTGTATATGAACATAAGCATCTAATGACAGTCTTCTCCAGACTGTTCAGTGAGTGCAGTTTACCTACCATAATGTAGAAACAGATGTTTCCCCTGTAAAGTGTAACTCCTATAGCTGATCAAAGGTGACCTTCCTTAAGGATAACGGGCATCAGGACCACCATGTTCTTGTGATCACAAAGTCATCTCATAAAAGCAGGAAGAAAAGAAAGCGGAGGAAGGTGCCAGAATGGATTTTTTGGGAGCAATTAGTGTGAGCAGAAGAAGACAGGGGATATAATTCATCACTTACCACTTGCCAAGTGATGCACTTTAATTTGCATTTAAATCTGTCTACAAATGGAGAGAATCTTCTTCTTTTAAGGATTATTTGTAATGCACCACAGTAGGGACAGAGAATGGTTTTAAGTGGTTGTGTAGTTTTCTGGTTTAGTCTTTTTACTGCCTGTTTGTTAGTCTGTAACTTATATTACAGAGTTTATTACGGTTATTAATGTGGATTATACTGCAGACGACTAATCTGCCTGGCATAATCCAGAGACGTTCAGGCAATCCTTCCTCTGATGAATGAAAGCCTTTTGAATGTGGATGTTACTCAGTCTCCAAGTATTGAAATTAGTTTAAACTTTTTTTTTTGTGGGGGAAAAAACTGTTACCACTTTTGACTTTTGACTAACATTGACAGGTGTGAAAGTGCTGTATCAAGTACTTGCAGACCCAAGCAGCATTAGTCTTCTTCATTTGCTGCGTATGATTTTAAATAAACAAACTCGCAATCCACGATTTCTGGCTTTGTAATCAGAGGAAATCCAACATAAATTATAAAAGTGCATTTATTTATATCTTTATATCCCGTAAACCAACGTGTTGGTTTTCCAGCACTTAAAATGGGACACTAATAATGTTTCATTTCTTGAAAAGGCTCCTTATTGTCCCAGAACAGTCGGCCACTATAGTTTTTAACCAACGGTACCAAAACAGGAGTAAACTATACATTTGTTGGAGACTATTGTTGGTGCTATAGTGAGATTTGCAGCAGCAGGATAGAGAACTGGATGTGTGATTGACTCAAAATAAACTACTGGGTGTATTTCTTGGCAAAAGCTGTACAAAAGCTTTTAGAATCCTTTACATATGCCAAGTGAAATGCCACCAGTAATGGCAGCTTGTTTACTTCTACTTACTCCCATGCATTAGTACATAGAGTCATTGAGAAGCCACAGAAAGTTTTTTCTACTCCTCCCTCCTCCTGCCTGGCTCTGCTGAATCAGTCACATGCAGGTGTGTTCACAGCCACAGGGAGAATCATTCTGGATATCCAGGGTTTATAATTGGAACTTTCACAGTAGGGGTGTGTGTGTGTGTGTGTGTGTGTGTGTGTGTGTGTGTGTGTGTGTGTGTGTGTGTGTGTGTGTGTGTGTGTGTGTGTGTGTGTGTGTGTGTGTGTGTGTGTGTGTGTGTGTGTGTGTGTGTGTGTGTGTGTGTGTGTGTGTCATTTGCTATCAATCGAAATACACTCTGCCGCCTGAGTTGCTTTTTCTGCCTGTATCAAGAATGTGTTATTATTAAACAGCTGCATTGATCGGAGCTTCAGTCATAAACATCATTGCCACTGGTTGTTGATTAATTACCCAGAATGAAGCGAAGCGACGGCGACTCTGTTGTGACGCAGAGATTGATCACAAAAAATGAAGTGCTTGTGACTCAGGACAGGGTCCATCTACTCTAATATAGAAGCATAATGAGGGAGAGGAGGGGAGCACGGAGGAGCAGAATAATGAGAAGAAGAGAGAGAAAGGAAAGGAAAGACGTCAGTGGCAACTTGATGACAGCAGGAGATGCAGAAGCACAGTTTAGTGACTCAACTTTTTTTTAACCGCATAAAGCTGCATACATGTGCATTCACAGTTTTCTTGTTGGTCCCTAAAATGGACAGCAACAACACCACAAGTAACTAAATATTGATCGGTACTCCCTGAACCATTACAATCATAAAGAAATTCCTAGGAAGATTAATACAGTATATTGGCAATCTCTAATTGGTTCCTCTGTAATCAACAGTGAGGTTTTGAATGAGCCTCACAGGGTCATAAAACGTAATCAGCGTGTAATTAGAGTCAGAATTCCATTCATTTGCCAGGTACAACAGGTGCAAATAATCTCACTCGATGAACTGGTGCTGCAGTGCTGGAACAAACTACCTGACTGACAAAGCAGGCAAAGATATGATCTGGATTTCACGTAGAAAAAAAGGAAACGTGTCGACAACACCGTGCCACAAATAGAGCATGTGTCACTGTTTGTTTTATTCCACGTGTTTTTATTTACAATTTCAATTCACACAAATCCACTTCACGTTCAAATACTTCTTCTTCTAGTGGTGCCTCCACTCCACCATAAAACATTGAGTGACTTTGTCAGTTGTATTTAACTGCAGCAACCCACAGACTGCGCATCACCGTGGCAACTAATAGGCAGCAGACTTTCACAGCAGACATTTTGACTTGTTATAATAATAGGAAAAGCACAGATGTTACTAATAACATTAACAATGGCTCTGTTCTGCTCAGGTGTCACACACCCTATATTTGGGCAGTTCCCGTTTTTTTCCCTTTCTTTTCATTCTTGTTTAAGAACGATTCAACATTTGGAAAAAAAACATACCTCGCACATTTACTGAACATAGTTTGGAAACAGATGTCTGTTACTGTACACAAAAACATTTTAAATACAATTTAAAACAGGTATATGATATGATAATATGTTTTTTTTATAACGTCAAAATTCCATTTCTCTTTAAGTGACAGAAGAAAAATAACTGTGTGTTTGCGTTTCATAGCCATGTGTGCTCTCAAGCTGTGTCAAATCCAAGTGAAACTTAGATAAACCGAGCTGAGCTTACAATAAATTGAGCTGCAGTGTTGTCAAACACTGTAAAAACTCCATAAGAAGATGATTATTGTCTCTTTTTTGTGCCTTTTTGTAATGCAAACAGCTGGAACAAACAGCTTGTAATCTGTCTTAAAATCTGTCTCTCATCCCTGAGGCTTCAACACAGCCTGACGGCACAAGTAAGTGTTTATAAGAAGTGTTTGCTGTGGCAGCAGTGTGTGTTCTCACTGCAGTGTTCCTTGTTAGGAACTGATTACATTTGTAAATACAGTTTAGATTATGTGTCTCTATGCATTTGCAATCAAACGTCCCTAGTACATATTACTACAAATTGTGTCAGTGTAGAATCTAATAAAGGTAGAGGAGTGTATGGAGTGTATGTTCTCAGCTGCCTCAGATGTGTTGTAGAGGTGCTGCTGTGCATTAGCGATGACAGATGTGGTGTTGGGTCACCTCAGGTTGTTGGAAAACACCCAAGAAACTGAAACATATGAGATTCTGAATGTCTTTAATTCCCAGCTTGCATTGGCCGCTGCTCCGAGAGAACATTGAAATGATTGTGAGGCTTGGTTGGCTGAACAGAGTTAAATGGGAATAAAACAAAGAGACAGAAAGTGACATTTGGTGACTTTTTTAAAATGCTAAACACTACATCAAACCTAAATGCCAGACAAAGTCATTTACAAGACCAGTGACTCTGTGCTGTTTTGTAAACGGGGAGTGGTGAGCCTGTCCTCTGTAACTAATTTGTTACGCAGTTATGGTGACAGATAAAGTTAATATAGTCAGTGTAATGCAGTAAGATGACCAAACTACCTGACATTATTTTCTTTTAGATCCAGAGCATTTCTTTACATGTGGGGAAAGAGGACTGTTTTGTTATCACAGTGTCTACACTGTTGGTCACTTGTAATATGAGCGGCTGAAATAAAAACCTTGCACTTCTGTTGCAGCATAAACTATGATGGCTGATCAGGTCTTTGTTGAGTAAAGTTATCCATGTTTGCATACAGAACAGTATGTGCACAATATTTCATGCTTCATAGCAGTGCAATAAAGCCAAGCGAGGCAGACGTACAGATCAAGTATGTAGGAAAAGTGCAGTTTGAGGTTGAAATGGTGTTTTAGTTTCATTCAGAGGGTCTCTGGCACACCTCAGACAGTTGACCTCGAGGTTAAAGCTACAATACATCAGCTCATTATAGGAGACATTAGGTACGGTCCAAGGTGGTGTTTAGTATGGACATCATTATAGTCCTTCTGCCGCTGCCTCCAGGCTTCGCCCTTTGATACAGTGTGAAATTACATGTGAAAGCCTTGTCAATTACATATTAAACAGTTCTGGTCTTGAACCTGTCAGTGAGCAAAGAATACTTTAATGTTTATGTAATTATTTCTGTTCTCTGCCCAACCAGAGAAAGTCACAACTTTCAAACCTACTGCCTGATTATCTCGCTGTGATCCATTAAACATCTCACACACCTCCACCACCTTCATCTGTTACGTTACCTCTCTCTGACCTTTGACCTATGAACCTGTGCATGTGACAGTCTCTACCTGGTCCACCCTTGCCGCCTTGCTCAGTCCCCCCCGCCACGCCTCTGTGTGCCCTCCCCTCCCCGCAGGTGGGTGACCAGATCTTGGAGGTGAACGGCCGCAGCTTTCTGAGCATCCCGCACGACGAAGCCGTCAGGGTCCTGAAGTCGTCACGGCACCTGATGATGACGGTGAAAGACGTGGGCCGCCTTCCACACGCCAGGACTGTGGTGGGTGAGACCAAGTGGATCGCCAGCTCGCAGATCGCAGAGAGCTCCGCCAACAGCAGCGTGGCAGGGTGAGTTTTTATTAAGCCCACTTCCTCTGGTCCAAGTCTACTCATAAAATAGCCTAACAGAGTACGGTACTGTCAATATTATCGTTTTTGTGAAATAAGTAAATCTAGATTTCCACTTATTAATGACAGCTTTTATAGTTGATTTACTAAGATTTATAATGATGACATTTTGAGACCTCAAAACATCAACTGAAAAATGCTATTAATTATTTATTATTGAGCAAATAACTCTTTTGAACTCTATAAGGAGTTAACAAACAAATAAAAGTGAAAATGGATTTTGTTTTTCAAAATGCTCTCATGTAGGGGATAAAAAGAAAAAATAATAAATCAGATGGAGCTGAACACAACTCAAGCCAGATGAGCTCGAACAAATATTTTTTAGGAAAGAATGCTGATTTGCTTGCTTGTCAAGAATTAGATGAGTAGATTGAGACCATTCTCATGTCTGTACAATATAAAGCGTTGAGAGATGTGTAGCTTAGCATAAAGCATAAAGACATCTAGCCAGGCTCAGTGCATTTGTAACAACTCAAGCTCACTACTTAACTCATTATTATCTAACTCATTTGTTTAAGTGTAAGGGTAAAGTTTAAAAACAACACGTTGCAGTTTTACAAGGGGTTATGTGCTGGAATATTTCTTTACTTCCTGGAATCTCAGCTGGTTGTCTGGCATCCCCATGGTGATGACAAGACTTCCTGTCTTGGTGCTAAGCTTGGCTAACCACCTCATGCCTGTAGCTTCTTTAAGCATACAGACATGAGAGTGGCATCGATCGTTGGCTTTCAGAATGAGCAAATAAGCATGTTTCCTATGTCAAACTCTTCCTTTAAGTCAGGTCTGGTCGGGCACAGTTCAGTTTGGGCTGAGAATCATAGCTAAAGAAGGAAAGTAGGCCTAAGTTAAGAGTAGAGGAGTGCTTTGTTATACTGTACACTGTAAAGGTTCCTGAATGAATAACAATGAAGAGTTTTTTTTAACTAAGGCTAATGCATCAAGTGCATAAAGGCAGGTTATTAACCTCTAAATGTAAATTCTATTTATCTTTAAATAATTTATTCAGCTGTCTGTTGGTCTTTTCATCATTAATCATTTTCATTAGAACAGTCTGATATTTACTAAGCCTGCAGAGACATTCAAAGGTTATGGGAGTCACCAACAAGTAAAGAACTATCATCATTGTATTATAACTTACTGGCACAAGAGACCGAGTATCTGTGGGCTACATTGATTTAATTGGGTTTGTTTAACCACCGAAAAATCTCTTGTCTTTTCACCCACTTTAGCCAAATTGAAACTATGCTAGATTCAGTGATGAAAACTGGCACAAGAAACAAGCTTGAGACTTGAGAGCGGTGCAGGAGGGAAAACTCTTCACAGAGATCATGAAGAGAACATTAAGAAAAAAAACATCCTCTCCTTCTTAGACTAAAGTAGATGCCACAGTCTTTAACCGCCTAATGTGATCAGACGTCCGTCTCTCAGATGGAAGTACTCTCATTTGCTCCTTTTTTTTGAGAAGAAAAGAAAAGCAATATGCACCCCTGCTGGAAAAATGCCAGAGCTCTTCTCAAAATGCCACACCTGAGCAACTCATCTGCAGCTTGTGACCTGGAATAAATGTGATCCCCAACAGCAAAATTAAAGTCTGATGTAAATGCCAGACTCATTTTCTCATCAACACAATAAGGCACAACCCTTCAGACTGACAACTCAGGACGTGTAATTCCTCTCTGATTCTCCAAAGCCAACAGGGATATAAAAAGTATTTAACACTTGTTACTCAACACTGAATTTCTGGTCGGATCCGCGCTGTTCTGTTATTATAGAGTTTGTTTCACTCTGGTGTCCCTGTGCAAGAGCACTAAGACATGGCTGTTTAATTTGAGACTCCTAATATATTTACATTTATATCATGAATAATTTTAAATAATTTCCACGCAGTAATGAATTTTAATTTCAAACTTTTAATAATCTAAAAAGGTGAAATTGGAATATGCACCATGCTGCAGGTAAAACAGTTTAAATGTTTTTGTTGCATACATAAACTTAAATGAATACCATCAATAGATTTCCATTATTCCATGTATTTATTTCACATTTTGAATCTTTTTAAGTAAGAAAAAAGTTGCAATCTTTGGTTGTATTCTAGCTCGAAATAATGTTTTACTACAGAATTAGTTTTTTTCCGTCGGTGTCATTACCACATTGCATATTTTAAATCAGTGAGATTACAGTGCTGCACAGTGTTTCATTTAGTATGTCCTTCTTCAAGACTGCCAATTATCTGGCAGTATGAAAAAAAAAGCAGCCAGGGAGGAGACACTGGAAAAATCAGAATGAAGAGAGAATAAACGGCTGAGTTGGTCCCCAAAGTTAACAGGGCTAATTGAATTTGAATCCCAAAACAGGTCTCCAAGCTGAGTTTAATGTGCCATTGCAGGTGGGACTGCAGTATTTTCTGACTCTGGTTTAATTATATATTTTTTCATTATTTCGGGCCCACGAACACCGCGCTCTGAGTTGTCATGTTTACTCATGGATTTAAAGCCTATTACTTCGTGGGCACTTGAGTATGTAAAGACATCTACTCGAGTCATTTCACTCGGGAATGAATATGGAGCTGGAAAAAATGACACGTTTCTAAACACTTGCTTTTATGTTTTCAGGGAGAGAGTATTGCTGTGTGTTTGTGATATGCATTTTGATGTCTGTGCTTTAAATTTAATGAAAAGGCTGACTGGAAGACATGCCCACCTCATGTTTCCTGTAAAAAATGCCTCTCTGTGTAGCGGTTTTTGACACATCTCTAAAGAACATGAAAGCCATGACGGAGATTTAAAAATCTGTGCTACTGTGCATTTATCAGCCTGTGATAAATGAGAAATATATTCAGAAAGATAAAAAGCTGTCAGTCATGATATTTCAAATCCTCTTTTCCATTCTAGCTTCAAACCGTACATGTATGTGTGTGTGTGTGTGTGTGTGTGTGTGTGTGTGTGTTTGAGAGCGAGAGGACAGTATTTCAGTGAGGTAAAAATAAGCTGTTCACACACACATCAGCACATCAGTTTGCCTGTAACTAGTTTTTACATTGCAGTGCATGCAAGTCTAAAGGTACCTTCAATCTGACAAAAGTCCCCCTTCCTCGTCATTGTATTTTAATCACTGCACCTGTCGCATTATTTAGTGCATCATGATTTTTTTTATATGCAGTCAGATGGTTGGATATGTACGGCAAGCTGCAGCATAAAGATCAAATCTGTTTGAAAGTCGGACTTGAGCGCTTCATGAATATAATCCATGGCAATGTGTATGCATGTGTGGACAAGTGAATTTGTGTGTGTGTGTGTGTGCGTGCGTGCGTTCGCGTACATGTGAAGACTCAACTGTCCCTCAGTGATTAATTTGTCCTGTTTGTCTTTTTCTCTGCAGCTTCTCTGTGGACAAAGGAGCCTCTGCAGCAGGAAAGGTGAGATTCAAAACAAGTCATTTCCTCTTGGTGTGTGTATGCATGCACACTAAATACAGGACTATCTGTGTGTTTGTGTGTTGAGCGTTTCTCTTGGGACATGGTTATCTGTCTGCTAACTCCACCGCTGGCCTGGAAAATGGCATGGAAGAGTGACAATGGGTCAGTGGTGTCACTGATTACTCTTTAGTCAGTCTGTTGTCATTGATGGGAATGGACAAGCTGTACCCGTAAAGTCTCACCTTTTACCTCAGACACACACTTTAATGTCTTGAGGAAGAAAACGTCACTTATTGTTACAAGAACATGAGCGCTGTTTTTCTTCCTTTTATTAACGTGTAAGCCCAAATCCCAATCAATCAACCCAAACACGAGGAATTCATAACAATGACAACAATTTGACATTAACTGGTTATTTACATACATTTACATTTCTTTTGTTACTTGTGTCATACAGTATGATAACAAGTGGACAGCGAACAAAAGACGTGAAGACATGGAGGACAAAGAAGCTGTTGCAGCACTGAAATTATTAGTCAGTTAATTGGTTAGTGGATCAACAGAAAAACAGTTTTGATATTTGATTAATGTTTTAGGTCATCTATCCAGAAAAAGGTTAGTTGAAGTTTTTCAAATGCAAGGATAGGCTGTTTTTCTTTGTTTTGAATTGTTATAAATTCATGTCACACTGGACTGAGATCCTTTGATGAATGAGTAATTAATTGAAAAATAATTGAAAAATGAATGAATTATGAAAATCAGCTTTAACTATGATGTTTAGAAATTGACTAAGCAGACCTCTTTTGTGTTTAACATATAGATAGGTACCCAGTGTGTTACTACCCTATACCATGCTGCCCTTAACTGACTCACCATAGTGTACTTCTACTGTCTTCTCTTTTGACTTTGACTCTGACTTTGTAAAGGGAGAGAGAGTGTGTTGGAATGGAGAAATAAGAGGAGAGAGAAGAGAGGAAAGTTGGAAGAGACAGCAGCTGACTGCAGAGAAAGAAAGGGGGCGAGAGAGAGGGGAGGAAGGTGTGTGGGAGAGCTCACTTTTCATTATGGAGGCTCTGATGGACAGTCTTCTCCTGACAGGGGGAGGATATATACTGTAGCAACGCCGGAAGAGAGAACACAGAGAGAGAGAAACGATGGCTGTGGGAGGTATTCTGAGAGGAGGAGGAACACATTTCCTTCAGACTTGTGTCCAAAGAGGGTTTAAAAGTAATTTATAGACTTTGTTTTGACCTGTTGCCATACAACACAGCGACAGGGTGCACGGCAGTGGCTGTGATTACCTGCCCTTTTTGTCAACGGTGCCCTTTTCAGACAGAAAAAGACGGATTGTATAAGGGGCAGGGCTAACTGATAACTGAGATAAATGGGACTAAACAATCTGCGGGACATTTAATAGATTGCAGTATTTCCTCTATATGCAGGCTGCCAAATTCATCTACTCACAAACCAACAAATCTTCATATGCCTAAACAATAAAATAGATTGTGCCTCCAAACTCTGTTGTTAAGGTCCAAAACTTACGAGGAACTCCACTTCTCTTCCTAATTTTTTCTTTGTGATAAGCAGGAATATTTTGCTCGAGTTACCAATCATCATGAGCATTTTCAAATTTTGCTGTCACATCTTCATCTTCAACCAGCGCTGCATCCGCACCAGTTCACATACACTTGTGTCTTTCCATTGACTTTGTGTATACCAGGCCACCACGGACACTAAAAATGTTGCGGCATAACCATATAGCTCTTCTTTCCATCTTTGTGAATGAGCAAATTTAAGTACAGGTCGTTTAGAGCATTTGAACCGTTCATCTGCACCAAACACTCTATTAACATTTAAACGACTCTGATACTATGACACTATGTTAGTGGGGTCAGTCAAAGCATTGCAGCTACAACAGCATATGAATAATCTGATTGGTGGATTTCACGCCTGTAATACCAGCAGCAATGCAGACTCTGTGTGGTGGTCATGTGTGAAAAAGCATTTCTGCTCTACAGCAGCCTCCACTAAGTCAGCCTGGAAAATTTATGGCCACTTGGTTGCTTTCATCCTCTCCAAGAATTTACAGGACACTTCCTACCCAGTCTCTTATCCAGTGTGTTGCAGAGAAATAACTCCTTCTGATGAAAAACTGGCAGAACTGTGAGAGCTGCTGCACTGCAACTGCTGAGGAGGGATTGGTGACTGGACTGGATGACGAAGGGGTCAGAAATACTGGTTTACTATATTTTCACCCTTGAAAGGTTGTCCTTGTACAAAGCTCAGCAACGACTTCCCTTTCCCCATCATGCGTGGGACCTGTACTATTTTTGTGGAAATGGTTTTTAGATGATTTGTTTGGCATTTCTGGTTTATTCCACAGTTCACTGTAAAATCAAAGGTCCCAGGTTCAGTCAGAGCCTTTGGTGTTGCAGTTATTTGACTGGTGTGTTTTGTCCTTGCGTCATTTCCAAACACAAATGCAATGGGAGCTAAGAATTTGATACAAAAATCTGTGTGAACAATTTTCAGCAGCAGTGCCATAGTTGCAAACAGAGCATAACATTTCTGATTTGTGATAATGCAAAATAACTCAATCCGTCCTTCTATTAGTCCATTGTTGAAAAAAATACATGCATACTGATGCGCTTTGAGCCTAACGTGATTTCCCAGATGAGGTAATGTAGGGGGTCAATAACATTTATAAGACATGGTGCAATCCAATCCAGTTTAAAAGCAAACCCTCGCATAAAAGTCTCATCAGGTGTGAGACGTTACACTGGCAGTTCATTTAGAAATCCCTGACTGAGGGGAGAGCAGAAAATAAGCCAATTCTGAGATTCAAAGGAAATCATTATCAGCTTCATTTTTGTTAGATTTTCTCCTCTTTTCAATTGTAGCTGTCAAAGAAACGTCGTGACAATACAAATGGTTACCTAATTAATTTTGTTCTACTATCCGGCTCTTATTTTTCTTATTTACAGCAGAGCAGGGCGGCAGGCACAGATAATAAAACAGAGAGGTGTTCAGTCTGTATTGCAAAGACAATTCATCTGAACAATACATGTTGTGCCCCTGGACTTCACAATAGCAGCAATTCAGCATTTTCCCTTTTAAAGAAATATTTATAGTCAGGCCAGAAAGGTTATGATGCCCTGAAGCAGTCTTTAAAATATTGGTTTGAGGATGGCTTTGTCTGCCATGTAATCAGCTCAGAGTCCAGTACCAGAGACAGCATTGTTTTGGTTTGTTGACTGAAACAGTTGTGGGATTAAAGTATTTTCAAACACTGACAGAAACTGTGAGCTCACTGTAAAGCTCTGTAAAGCCGAAGGGTGCTGCAGATTCAGCGCTTTTCACCACTCAAGTGCAAGCATCAAACATCAAAAGCATTTACAATACTGTAACTATAAAAGACACAAAGGTAATTATAAAAACGTTCATTATAAAATAAAGCGGCTGTATCCTCGGTTTGGTTGGGGGAATCTCTGAGCTCTTACTGCCACATAATAATATGCACTATGACAGTAAGTGGTCTGTCAGTATCGCCTACACATACGACTTTTAAAGTCGTCAGATTGCTGACTGATCACATTACACGACTGTCTGAGGTATCTTGGAAGTTGTTGTCCTTTTTTACATTACAGTGATTGTCGACAGGGTGTCACTCATTACAATTATCTCACTAGTAGTAATCCCTGACAAGTCTGTCTGGTCTCCAAATTACAATTAGTCAACAAAACATGTGAGAAGTGATACAGAAAAAGAAGACCTAGCTAGCTAGTGATCCAAGTTGTTTGTGTGCTGATTTGCGGTGAGCAACCCAACCAGTTTTCCATTTATTGGGTTGAAGCACACCGAGGAGCCTTTATCATAGCCATGCTCGCCCCCGTATCTTGCTCTCTCATTGGCTTTAGGTTGTCGCTGCTGTCTTTCCAGGTCAATATAAATTTCACACAGCAGGATTTGGACTGATCGACTGGTCCAGATATTTAACCTGCTAGATATCTCTCGGGCTCTGCAACACATCTCTCGGATTGCATCTTTTGAATTATTTTTGGAGTGAATGCCAATTTGTTTCTGATCCTGGGTTTTTGTCTGCAATCTCCAAGAACTGCCGGCGAGTGTAAAATCTAGGTTGAAATGTAAATTCGCCATACAGTAACTGTCAGCACTAGCGCTAGCACAGTGGTGTCTAGTCCTCTCTCCATGTGTAGCAGTGTCATTATCTTTAAACCAGCAGTTTCACCTTCTCCACTGTCCTCTACAATCCCTCTACAGTACATGTACGCCTCATGGTCATTGAAGTGATTTTGATGCTGACTGTTATTACAAGGTGTCAACACTATGATATTGTTAGTATTGTATCATGCTGTTTGAACCATGCTGTGTATCCAATTCAAACCCCCATCCTATAGACTGACCTTCATGAAATACATCTTGTTTGATGTGTTCTTTTGATCTCTAAAATGAAAAAATCTCAAGCAGTATCAGGGAATCATTGTGTGTGTGTGTGTGTGTGTGTGTGTGTGTGAGAGAGAGAAAGAGAAATAAATGTGTGTTTGCATGCATTTCCCTGTGCTTGGGTGTGAGTACTTATATGCTTTTTACCTATGTATGAGTTGAAAATATCTATTTCTGGGTTGTATTTTCATTATCAAGGCCTTTCTGCTCATCATCCTCTGCATTTATAGCCTCTATTTCCCTAATCAGCTTCTTACTCTGAGCATTGGGCTCCAACATGGACACACTGACAAATGTAAACCCGTACTGCTTCTTTCACCAGAGATTTATCATTAGAGATTTTATTTATTTATTTTACTGTACCTTGTACCCCAGTGTTGGGAAAAGATAGTTTTCAAACACCAGAAGCAGAGTAGCTGAGTTAGTTACTAAAATTAATTAACTTAAGACTGTTATAATTAAATGCAATCTGGCCAAAAATAATTGGAAACATACAGTTACAGTTACATTACAGTTTGAGTTTGTCCCTTTCCTTTTTCAAGATGACAATGCCTCCATGTACAAAACTATAAAGATATGGTTTTCCCAGTTTGGTGTAGAACCTCAAACCCATCCAACACCACTGAGATGACCTGAAACACCAACGCTGGCTGCAAAATCTTACTTTTTAAGTAAAAGCGCCGTAACCTGCGAGTCTGTGCTACAGCAGTTCTAGAAATCCCTAAGAAGCTCGTATACACACACATTTGAAGGAATACAGGTGCAGGAAAAAAATAATTAAAAAGACAATTTTTAGATGGAGTGGCTGCTGCTCTGTGCCTATGTTTGAATGTGTATGTATGATAGTATGTGTCTGTGTGTGTGAGAGAGCGGAAAGAGAGGGCATTAAGAGCGAAAGATATGTAGCAGAAGGGGTTTAGGGCTAGGCAGCAGGAAAGGGGGTGATAATTCACAGCCCTGCTCCTCCTCCATGTGAGTCGACCCCCACCACTAACCTCTCACTGTGTCAACACATCCTCAGCATATGTATTAATCTCTCTTAGAATGATCTGCCCACGATTGTCCTGCTTAAACAAGCTAATGCCGGAGATATACTTGTATTTAACTATATTTGCTTGCATCCTGTATTGGTTTGGACCGTTGGTTGTGCGCCTCGTCAGAAATGAATGCAACGCGAGTGCGTGGTTAAACAGCAAGTATCTCTGGCTTTAGAGGTTTGTGCTCTTATAATCTGTATCTCCTTGTCATCTCTCCCTCAGCCGGTGCCTGTAGATTTAGTGCATCCCAGCGGTCACATCCTTTGTCCTTCCAACCCCCCCCCCTCCATCCTGTAATTGCAGCCCAAAGGCCAAGTCAGACAGATAAGCTAATTAATTAAGGATAGGTCACAAAGCAATTCTCAATCATTAATTCTACTCTGACCCATTTGGGCCTTGATCTAGAGCAAATGAATGTTGTTTGAGAGACAACAAAATGTATTACAGCAAATAACGAGGGTAAATATTGCTTTTGTCAGTCAAACCTAATTTGCTTATTGGAGCTTGAGGTGGCTTAAATTTAAAGGTAAACCAGGATTTGGTGCACATACTATAATCATACACAACCAGAGTGAAGAGGTTGAAAAGGCCTAGAAAGAAACTCCTTGAATTCAGAAACTAATGGTACTCAGACCTGAAAGCTAGCAACTATTACCTTGAGATGTCCTTCTTTTATCAAGATAAATCCTGCAACTTTGATAACCAATGTATTTTCCAGAAGTACACAAAGGGACGGGCAACAAACAACAGAAATGTATTTATATTCCCACCACTTGAAATGAAAAGCAAGGTTATGGAGTGAATTAAAGGACATCGACATTTTGTGAATAATGGCTCAATGAAATTCACTGGCCTGAATGGACTGATAAATACACTCTAAGAGGGTGTAAATTGTACTGTACTCTTCCAAATCCAGCTCACAAAATTAGTATTTGCTGTACCATAAGGCTGCAAAGTATTTAATTCAGGTTGGAATAACAAAAGTACAGAACAGTCTCCAAATGTGTGAGTCAGGATAAAAAAAAAAGGCAGCTTAATCAGAGTTGGTACTCAGGTAGACTTTTGTTATTGTACAATAAAAAGCTGCCTATGAAGTGTGTTTACTCTGCATGCTCTTTACACAAGAGAGAAACGGTTCACCTGACTCTTTCACCCAAAGCAGCTTCCAGGAGGGTCTAACGTGGCAGCGTTCATGCTCTTGTGACGTCCTGTCAATCAAGTAATTTTTTCTTATTCACTTGCCAATTATAAGATCATTAAAGCAGATAGGGAAGCCCATCTGGGATCAGCCTCCATAACAGCCTGCTCTATTTCGCACACAGTTAAGTTTCTCTTTATATTTTTTCTGATTTTCAATTTTCCCTTACAAGTAATAGTGAAAAATGTATTTATGAGCATATCAATGTTTACAATTGTAATTTCCTTTACCATTAATGGATAATTACGGGGGATTGATGGAAAGAATACAAGTTACAACCGAAAATTTCAGTGAGATTGAGATTTATAAAGCTTTGATTTTGAGAAGGTAAGCAGTAGGACAGTTTATTTGGATATGTTCATACTGCAAGCAAAAGTGGCCTGAATTAAATTTTTCTGTATAAATCAAATACAGGTCAGATTTTTTTGCATTGCAACCTCAGTCATATTGGAATTCAAATGACTTTTACGTCACTCTATCAACATTCATCACAATTCCTTTGTGGCAGGAGTGAATGAAGGCAGTCAGTGGAGGGACAGGGTGGTGTCACACCTCATCAGTATTTGGGGTGACACTTCTGTATAAGCAAAACTTGAGGGGTTGTATCGTAACTGGTCTGTTTGCTGACTCTGCATCCATCATACACACCTCCGTAGCAGACATTGCTCCAAAAAGAGCCATAATTAAAATGTGGTTCTCCTTCTCCTCATCCTTGTTCTCAGCCTCATCTGCTTTTGAATTCGCTGGCTTCAACTGCACAAAATCGTATTAATGAAACCGTACATGTTGTCTTCAGTGGCCTCAATTTATAATTCCAAACAACAGTGTGCTGTGTGTGACGTCGTATTACGGGATGTTCCTTTCTTAGAGTTTGGGCAGCAGGCCAAAGAAAGACACAAAGACAGTGACAGTTGATATTTTTTAAATTTAATTTGCAATACTGTGTACTGTATGTATGTATGTATATATGTTATATCAAGGTTATAGATATATAGATATCACAGTGGTAGCACTGTTGTGGTTGTGCTTATAAAAGTGTGATTTAAAAAAAAAACACCTGCCTGTCAGTTGCCTTTCTTCACTGATACACATCAATATGTCCAAGACGACTGCAGCCTCAATGTACAGCCTAGAGCTGAAATACGTCTGCATACAACGTATAGTGGATTAAACCAAAGACCACAAGGAACATCAACTATTGGAGAGAGCTCAGGAGCAATATAAATACTTTATAAATAGTTCGACAGTGAATCTGATAAGGATTTATAGAGCCATTTCTTAAGCGCCTTCTTGGTGACATCCTCAAGCAGCAGCTTTGTGACTATTACAAGACAAGATTCTTGTATTTTTTTACAAGCTTTATTTCATATTTTGGAAAACTGGTTTTCAAATGTGCACTATTGTTGCAATAAATAACCTTTTTTCCCACTTACTGCCTGTACGGTATGTGTGCTCTCCTGTCTCAGTGAGATTAAGACATTCATTACAAGTTTTAGGCAGTTTCACACATGGTGTCAAGTCATGGAATACATGTAGTTCAGTTTCTGTGGCTCTAGGGATGGCAATGTACGGCCTCCATCAAGTCATAATGTAAATTTATCCAATTGGTTTTTGACTAAATACCTACAAAACAAATAATATTCCAATCATTCATCAACATCATATGTGCTTAACATCAACATGTCAGCATTGTCATTGTGACCATGTTAGCATTTCCCTCAAAGCCCTGTACACTCAATCCGACTCTTGTTAAAAACAAACTTTGCTACAAAGCTGTAACAATCTGTACAATCCATCATAAATAATATGTAAAAGGATTCCTGTCTCTCTATACTGAAGCTGTTATTGATTGGCTTATATTTGCCAGTTTCTTATTATTGAGTTGTGTGTGTATCACTACTGTATCAAAGGAAATCTGAAATGCAGGTAGCATTGGAGCAGTTGGCTCCATAGTCTTTAACAGAGATTTGCCAAACCATCCAGTCAGTCTTCATCCTTAAAGTATTTTTTTTCCCTGTAACACCAAAAGTACAGTTTGAAAACTTTTGGAAAACATTGGGGGAAAAAAGACCCAGTACTCCTGCACTTCTCACCAACTTCAATGAGGTGAAGAAGACGCCACACTAAACTTTCTCAGACAGGCAACACAAAGATGATATTAATGCTCAGGAGAGACCTTAGAGATAATTTTGTCTGAAGTATACTGAAGCACACAGACTTAAGGCAACAAACTTTATTAAATGACTAACGTTTCAAACCAGTGTAGAGAGAAGACCAGCTGATTGGTTTGTTAAATGTACATCTGGTTAACCACCCCTCCTTTGTTGAAGAGCAGTGTACGGCTGCTTCCCTGAGTTTTTCTATGGAACCATCTTGTGACTATCACAGTGAAGGAGACAGTCTGCAACTGTATTTAAAAATAAATAAACAGGACATAATTTTTGTATTTTTGATTAAATCCTATGACTCATTAAACATTAATTGTATAGAACTACTTGAATGTAAATGCCAAAAGATATTGATATTAATGTCAATTGTGCAAAGATTATCTATCTGTGTTTATTATTCAAATGTATAATGAATGTCATCAGTCATTAACAGCAGAGATGCATTGTGGTTCGACATTACTGTTCTATAACCGTAAGGTCATGTGTTTTCTGGCTGCACACTATAAATCAGCCAGTACTCTAAGAGCATCAGATGATTGCCTAAAACATTAAATTCTGATCTGGTCACAGGTATTGACTTTGTTGCTAATAATAACTCCTGATGCATGCGGTAATTTAGTGCCGCTCTCTGAGCAAAATAACACACACACACACACACACACACACATTTAAAGCACAGAGGGTTGAGAGAAACTCTTGCAGTGATAAGCGACCACTATCTATCCCCTTGATGAAGTTGATTAGCAGCCGTAAATTGCGATAAGAGCAGGGTCGATTTCACTTCTTAGCGATGTGTTCAGAATTACGCAGAGGATGGTTTTGAGCCGAGTCATCGAGCAGCGGACAAGATCTGACTCCGTGGCTTGAACACACTTCTTTTATGGTTACAGTTATCCATCTCATGGAGGAGCATTCCACTTTGTAATGTGATTAAATCAGATCACAGTCACCTCGGGGAATATTGCTATCTGTCAGCTTCACTGTGGGGAGTGCCAGTGATGTAGTAAATATGTCTGTTATAACTTCCTGGCTTTGCAGGATTTGCATATAGAGGTTGGTTGGAAATCAGTGATAGAATTGAGAAGCTAATGTACTGGCTGTTTCTAAAGCTGTAATATTGCAACATGGCAGAGGTACACTTGTTCTCTCCGTGGGCTTTCAGGTTCTAATACCAAGATCTGCCCCGACAGGTCAGACACAATCTGTGCCATGGTGGCACAGATTGTGTCTGATCTGTCATGTGCAATTGATTTTTATAGCATTGGCATGGCAAGCTTTCCTCTTCTTTCTTTAAAATGATTTTCCTCATCCTATTTTTATTTTCAGTGAGAAACTATAAAAAAAAATGAATGTCAGAATGTAGTTTAGAAACACAGAGTGCAGAGATGTGAAAAATCAAGGAAATATTTTTCTTTACCAAGAATATAGTGCTTTTTAACTGTCGCTTTCACACAAACAAACTCTACCCTGCAGTGTATTGTCTTTGGTTTGGTTTCTCTTGGTCTGTGTCTGATACTTCACAAGTTCAGTTATATGGTTTGTTTTATCAACCTGACTAATTTAAACATTTCTTGTAACTTCCCTTGATTGAGGCTAGAACTCAAGACTGGGTATAAGAATTAAGTCAACATCATGTCAGTCCTGGCCTGCATTATATGTGTATCATTATTATTTTTTAGCAAAATAATCTTAAAGTTCAGCCACTGGCTTTTCACTGAGCTTTCAACCACATCTCACAGACTTGTAGATTGCTCAGTTGTCACAACGTGACATGAGTATGGGACTAAAACTGCTCATTGATCAGTCCAAAAATAAGGCTGAGCTCTGAGTTTTGAAAAGTTTTGAAAACGGGAGACAAATTTTACTGATTGTTCAGCTTTCTGCTGAACAGTATTATTGAAACTGGCTTTTTGGCAGAGATAGTGTTACATAGTGATCTCTCTCACAAACAGCCTGCTTCTCTATGAGGAGAGACAGTTTCCCTTTCCCTCTCTCTTTCTTATCTGAAACGTCTACATATCTCTTCATTTTCTGTGCAGTTTTGGTCGTATAAACTTTCCAGTCCTCTGTCCTTCCCCCTGAAGAGGTCCCTCAGCCCTACAGGTTAATCTTCTTCACCATAGCTTATTGTAATGTTCAAAAGTTCTCGTTCCTCCTTCTGCAGTTAGTTCCTTTGGACGTCCAGGTTCACGCAAATATCAGTGCTTGTCGATCAGAAGCTGTTGGTGGTAGATAACATTAGCTCTGTGATCTTTATCTAAGCCTCACTGTTGCTGTCTTTAGCTACAGTTTAATACTGCAGCATTATGTTCTGCAATCAAACACCTGCATCGTAGGTGTTCAAATTAATCCACACCTTCCATCCAATTTAGAATGAAGATTTTTCGATGGCCATGATGTGAAAACTTGATTAATTTGACATGACATGGTCACAACCATCACCACAAACGTCTCCCAGAGATTCTGTTTATATACAACTCATTTGAAACAGCAGATGTGTTTTGAAGGAAGCATAATGCCGCTCGGATTATGTTCCCTATTATCATAATGAGGAAATCCTGTTAATTAACCAACCCAACCACCTCCCTCTCTGGTGTGGTAGATAAATGTTCATTCAAAAAGATGTTGCCTGCGAACATGATCCAGGCAGTAACACCATAATTGTGAAAAACAATTATGAGAAAACATTTCTAAGATAGGTAGAAAACACTATGAACTACTGCTCAGGCTTTTGAAGTCACCTGTTTGTTTTGTATGAACTGCTACAGACTTTTTAAAGAAAACATAGAGCAGATCTTTTTTCACCCACCAGTGTCATTTCTGGAAGTTTTTTTTTTCCGAAGCCAGCTTGAATCCAGCAGCGTTAGTCATCCCATTTGTCTTTTGCTACAAAGAGCTTTCTGATGATCATGTGGGCTTCTTCAACCCAGCAGCTCGGCCAGCCATTTGCTTGTTTTTCAGGAAGCCTTTGCATAAGAGTCCTTTGCTGAGATATTCCGAGCAATGTGTACAGATGAGTAAGTCGCAGTGGAAGTGCAGTCTGCTGTACACACTGACAGCAGCAGAGTGCATGGAAAGGCTGTTTTTTTGTTAATGTTGAGACTAATGGAATTGTGACTCAACAAAACATAGACTCCTATCTATTGGAAAAATGCCTTTTTTGTACTTTTTTTCTGCTCTTTGTGTTGTTAAATGGAGTCAAGCTATACCAGAGATAAGGTGTGTGACATTTTCAGGTCTTAACTCGGCCAGTTTTTGATCCGGCTTTATCTGATTCTTAATCGATTGGATGTCAGCAGTGGCCGTTGTTGTTGTTGGCCACTGCGATAAAAGTGCCAATCAGCTTATCATGGCATTTAAACAAACCTCACCATAGAATGACCTCAGAGATGGACCGGTTCCAACAAAGGGACCGACGTTACCGGATGTCCATTAACTGTAAAATTGTGCGTTTACAGTAAAAGCGCCCTCTCTCTGTCCTCATGCATTGCTCTCCTCCAGCAGACCTCATTAGCAGGAGACTGCAGGTGTTCCACTCCAGTTGAGTGACGACCGATTTCATTAGCTCCCTCAAGTGCCAATCTGCCCTCTAATACGACTGCCACAGACAGACTGACTGCTCACATGACTTGTGCGGTCCCATCGGTTCACTTCATGGCGCCCTTGAGTTAAGTAACCGGGACAAGAATGCTTTAGAGAAATTTTTGTGGTAAGTATTGAGGTGATTAAGATTCTGGCAGGGTAGTGCCAGAGTTCACCTTGGGCATTAAACAGTTGTTCTGGCTCTGCTCAGACCGGGGACACTGGGACAACTCCTGCTACAGATGATACAGATAGACGAGAGTTGAGGATGAGGTGGAAGCAGGGAGTGAAGGAGGAAACAGGAGGAGGAAACATGCCCGGCGCCGTGTTCCCCTCCTCCTGTTTCCGTCTGGTACGAAATGCAGGCAGACACAGACCCCGGAGCTGTGACTTTGAAGTTGTGTCTTTGATTAAGGAGTTAATTAAGGAAAAACGGCACACCAGCGAGTAGATAACTGAGAAAAGAAAAGGAAGGGGCAGAGAGGGAATAAAAAGGAGCAGATATGGAGTGCGAGGACTGATATTGGCAGCTCATCAGTTTCTAGAGTGCCAGAGTGTCGTTCTGATTGGCAGAAGAGCCAGCTGACACACTGGGGACGGATATGAAAGCTGTACAAGGAATAAAAACCTCAAAACCTGCCACCCACATGTGTGAATGGCACAGTTTCTGCCCTACTGCAAGCTGTGGTGGTAACGCCATAAAGCATTAATGATAATGGATGATAGTAGGACAGCAGGAAGAAGGAAGAAGAAAGAAGTAGGATGATAATTTATACTTTTGGGATGAGAAGACTGATGGTTAGTTCAGTGCATGTGGGTGTAATTTATGTTGTTCTTCTTTTTCTATCCGCCCTGATCGGTTTCCTGCCTTTGTCTGCTCTCTTACCCTCCTCCTGCTCCTCCGTCACCTCTGGGTCTTGGCGGGTTATCTCCCCCTTTCCTCCCTATCCATCACTTCTTCCTCCTACTCTTGCTGCTTTCTCCTCCTCCCTCCTCATCCGCGGTTTTCCTTACAGTTTTTATCTCCTGCCATGCTGAACATGCGCTGCCAGTCCTCCTCCTCCTCATCCACCTCTCTCTATCCTCTACATCAAACTCTTTTCTGTCTTCCTCTTCTCTTACCCCATTCTTCCTCACAACCTTCCCAATCACCTCCTTCACCCTTCGACTCTACAATCCCTCTTCCTCATCCCTCTTAATGTTTTCCTTGTGTTGTTCTCCTCATTCTTTTCAATTTTTTTACTCTTCCTTTCCACCCTTCTTCTTCTTCTCCATCACTTCCCCATCCTTCTCTAAACCATCATCCTCCCCACCTCTCCCTTTTTCTAAGAAATCCTATATCACAGCTGCTGCCATTCCTCTCCCTGACCTGCTCTTCACCTCGTCGATTTTCCTCATCATCATCTTTTTCTTCTCACTCCATCACCCAAGAAATGAAAAATAAAATCAATTATTATTAAAATACAATAAATAAATTTAATAAACATATAAAAATATAAACAATAAAACAGTAAACAATAATAAAAATAAAATTATGAATCTCTTCTCCATCTCTTGTCTTCTCCTTTCCTCACCAGCCTGGGTTTTATAAAGGCGTTGCGGGCTCTCAGGTGACCCTGTCCAGCCTGGTGAACCAGTCACGGGCAATGCTGGAGGAGCAGGCACGCCACTTGCTGACAGAGGCGGAGCGGCAGACCATGGGTTACTACGTGGAGGAGTACCGGGACGGGCACATCGGCGTGGAGCAGCTAGTCGTGGCGCTGTTCGAGCTGCTCAACACACATGCAAAGGTGAAGGCTGAGGAGGCTTGTTTGAGAAAGGAAAGAAAAAGATGAAACGTGAATCAATTTCCTTTATGCAGGACTCCTGTACAGTCTGTGTGCGATTGCTGCGAGCTTCGAAATGAAGTCTTCTAAGCTTTTCTGAGATTTATGCCCAGGCTTTTTGCCGATGCTTACAGTTCTGTTTTGTTTTTCCTTCCTCCTTGGCTCTTAAAAGTCTCTTGATTTTCTCACAGTCTGCAGTAGTTCACCTTGTAAAAAAATACAATAAATCAAAGGCATTTTATTTCCAATTTCTCAAGTATACTGCATGTATCATACACCCACAGAAAGCTTTTCCAGCTGCCTTGTACTCTATTTAGAGCTACTGTACAACTGTCTTACTGATGGGTTGTTTTTGGTGCGGTGTTTTGTACGAAAGTACAAGAGGATTAGAGTGCTGCAGGGATATAAGTATTTTTGTAGGCCAACCTGGAAGTTAGCATCGCTCCGGCTCCTTCGACAAAAAGCCAATGGGTTTTTTTCCATTGGATTTTGGATTTGCAGACAGTAAGCTCTGTGGTAAACAAAAGTTAATGATAATTACACGTTTTTTTTTTCATAAAGATGATAGAATAGTTTGCAAGACCACAAGTATAAACACAACGAGGCTGTAGAGGCAGACTAGCGAGTAGATAAGTCTCCGTGTTCGGCGTGCAGACGTTTAATGTCACCGACAGCCACTGTAGTCTCTTTTAGCCACTTGTTAGCAACCGGCTTTTTTAAGTAATGTAAAAATTTCAAAAAGCTTTAAAAACTCACAGGTTGGGTATTTACTGACATAGTTTATGTTGTAGAACAAGACGTGAAAATCTCTTAAGCTTGTGTTAACCACAGACCTTATTCCAGGCTTCTGACCAAAAACCCACTTACTTCAAAGTGAGGGAAAAATAATAATTCATTTCTGGGTTTTAGGACTCATTCCGGCAGCACTCACACACACTCTCTCACACACACGCACACACACACACACACACACACACACACACACACACACACACACACACACTGCAGAGTCGGGTTTGATCATTGTTTTAATTCAGTAGGAAATTTCAACTTATTCCTATCAGGAACTAGAAGGTTACATAACGTCATGGTGCTGTAAAGTGGTACTGGGTGCGGTATCAGAGTAGTTTTAAGATTATGAGTACATGAGCTCAGAATTGGACCCGATAAGCGAAACTGATATCAGTGCATCCCTAACTAAAACTCAGTTTAAACCAGTTTAAACCGCCAAAAAATCCAGTTTTACAGACTGAATGAGCTCCAGGTTTATGACAAAAGGTTATATATGGGTCCATCACTGTTACTTCCTCTAGCAGTCGCGATTGCAGTGAAGAAAAAACGTTATTTTTAACTGTTGTGTGCACCAAAAGGTTTGAAAGTGAGCATTAACTGGTTATGAAATATAAACACACACCATTTGTCTTCTGTGAAGAACAGTTATGGTCCAGCTGTTGGGCTGTTTCTGTGTTGTTTTTAGAGGAAGAAGAAAAAAAAGCAAAATTCATTCAATTTATGAGAAAACTCAGTAGGAGTAAGTCAGTAAGTTTTCCTTTTATTTTCCTCCAGGCAGTGCTTTCATTTTTCTCACAAATCCGGACGTTATTGAAGCTCAACCATCTCAGCAACTCTCAGTTCAATCTTGATTAGAGTTTATTTCCAGGTTTGGAGAGTTTTAAACTGTTCAGTTTAAAAATATGGTTTATTTTGGTTGATCTAACCCACCCAAGTCTGTTACATCAAACCTTTGCCTCCCCTCTTGTTTCTCCCCCTCTGTACCTTCCTCCCCTCAGTTCTCTCTGCTGTCAGAGGTGCGAGGTCTGGTCACCCCACAGGACCTGGAGCATTTTGACGGGTTGGTGCTGCGACGTGAGATTCAGGCTCTAAAGGCACGACAGGGGACAGCTGGAGCCACGGCTCTCCAACCAGACTCCCTGTCCATGGTGTCATACCCAGACACCCTGACATCGTCCTCAGCCAGCTTTATGACCAACACCACCCTCAGCTCTGCTCGGGTAGGCTGGGTTTGTTAGCTGGATGATTATCTGCCAATTCCTGATTTAATGTGTATGGATGGGTTAGATAAGATGGACAAAAATAAGTGTTTCTATTTTTTCCTTTAGGAATGATTGGGTGTGTGGAAACTTGAAATTAGAGTTGGATATTTTGGAGTGAAAATGATGCATGAGCTTTTTTTCTGGTCTGCTTCACTGTCTGTTTGGATTGTGATTGGTTCCTTCTCTGTTTGGCTGTCTGCTCACCCTTCCTTTCTGTTGGATATGTGTGTGTGTGTGTGTGTGTGTGTGAGATATATTTCCATGGATTATAACAGACTCTGCAGAAGAAAAGATGCTGCTCTGGTGTGGACTTTGTCAGGCTGAATAATGACACGTTTCAGTGCCTTCCTGTTGAGACTGAAAAGTCTTTCGGCTGATATTTTATAGGTTGTGTTTTTCTTCCACCTCAATAACCCCACCCTCACTTCCACTTCACCCCAAAAACCTCCCCCCCATCTCCTCCTCTGTAGGAAAGGCTGCTCTGGCTGATAGATATGATGGAGGTAGGACTCGCTGCTGAAAGTAATGAATGCTTTCCAACACACACACACAGGATACACACTAGACTAGGAGATGTAAAGTTCCCTGAGGGCAGATGTATACCAGACACACGTGCATACTCTGACTCACACTCTCACTTTGGTTTGTGGCTTTGCAGTTTTTTGTTTGCAGTGTTTTTCTTCTTTCTTGTTATTTCTGTCTCCATTTTGATTTGGACAAGAAGTGCAGTGCTTTCAAAGTGTCTCTGCAATCCTTATGATTAACAGTCATCTCAGTGTGACTGACTGTTCAGGAAGTCTCTGGCTGTTTTGTTTTTTTATCAGGATGACATCACTGTTACAGAGAGAAAAGATCACACAAATAACAGCTGTGTTTCATCCTGAAGAGTTTGATTTAGCACTTACTATTAAATATGTTCTCATAAAACTAGTGTGCATGCCTGGTTTGTAAATAACATCAGGTATTGCATATATTTTGCCCAGAAAATAATTCAAACAGTATCAGTATATGATAATAATGACAACGTCTACATATAAATGTACTGATTATAGCACACTTAGGCAGTCTGGTTTTCTAAGTAGTTAGCCTTAGCTGCTAACAAGTAATATTAGGGGATTGTTTATTTATCTATATCCTTCTTGTAGCCTAATTTAATCTTTCTTAATTGATTTTTGTATCTGCATTTCAAAACCACCTCCACCGACATTTTACCTTGAGAACAATTCTTAACACTTTCTGCTTTAAAACTGTATTCAAGCTACTGTGTGTGTGTGTGTGTGTGTGTGTGTGTGTCTGTGTGTGTGTCAGAAATGCTTTGGTGACAGATTATAATTATTACCACGCTGAAGTCACGATGTTATGCCTATGTATTAGACAGGCATAATGTATTACATAGTCATAACACTGTAACTTAACCTTGACTCAAGAATATCTTAACTCAAATTGAATTAAGGTTTAATTAACTTGCCTTTTGTTTTGTTGTGAAGTGAAGTTTCCTGTTTACTGCGCTGAAGGCAGAGTACCTTAACAGAGTACCTTAACTCAGTTTGAGGGTTCTGAAGTGCAGTGAAACATGGCAAAGAACCTTAGTTGATCTTAAGATATTCTGCCTTGAGTTTTCTGGGGGGCTTGGAAGTTAAGGCAAAGACAACCAACTATTTTCTCCAATAAAATAGACCAAAATAGAAGTTCAGGCTTTTTGCCTTTGCACGGCAATACTATATCCTCTTGCAGCATGAAATATTTTGGTGTGTAGGGACATAAAGTGCAGGTGAAGTTTTGTTAAAATGCAAAATTACTCCTTCAGAACGTCAGTAATTGAAAGTAATTTTCAATGAAAATAGTAACATCTACACCTAACTGTGTCCTTGTATCAGTTGAACTTTACTGATAGTAGAGAATATCTGGACTTTTTTCATGTGCATAAAAAAAGGGTGGATAGACAGATTCTATTTCATCATTGAACATACATTTTTGTCAGACAGTGCTGAAATAACATACTCGTGAAGCATTTCAGATTCTCTCTTCTTACATTTTTATTTGATCTGGATTTATTTTTAATTGGGGGACAACTGCCCCCCACCTGTTCTGTTTAGTTTATTAATGATAACTTTAGTTTGCTGGGAAACTTTTTGTTCAGTTTACACATGTGGCAACAGTTCACCATCAGATGTGTTGGTATATGGTGAATGTGTCGGCATCCAAATGTTTGGTTGTGGATGAAGACAACTGATTGCACTGATCCACACACACACACACACACACACACACACACACACACACACACACACACACACACACACACACACACACAATGTCAAAGCTGACAGCGGAGATAAGCTGTTGACTGTCTGCAGATTTTTCCAGCAAACAGTCCTCATTCAGATGGGTTTTTTCTGCCTCTCTGCTTTCTCCTCCGAGAAGCGACATTTACATGTGTGTGAGAGAGAGTGTGTGTGTGTGTGTGTGTGTGTGTGTGTGTGTGTGTGTGTGTGATAGTCTGTATTCTTTCTGTGTGTCTATTTGTGCTGTTTTGGACCCATGGGTGACTGCTACCACTGCTGTGTTAAGCAGATTAGAGAACTGGGTGGGTTTGGGAGGATAACAACACTGAATTTCTGAACCACACTCAAAGCCAGGTATATAGTCAACTGCATACCAATGCATGTGCACACGCACAAACTGTGTACACAAACACACACAACACAAACATATTAGGCAGATAGACTCATACACACAATTGAAGCTTGAATATTCACTGGCCAAACACAACGTTGCTGTTGGATGATTCTGCAAAACCTCAGATTACATTCAATGACAATGGGTTTTTATCAGATTATTTGTACCAATATCTGTGGCTGTCAATTACAGTATGGTTGGAATATGGATACGTTTAGGCAACTTAAACTATTTTCAAAAAGCCTAAACAAACAGCCGACATTAATTGTACGTCCGTAACTGACCAGATCAGATCAAATACAAGCACGTTACAGATAGAATACTTCCACTGTTGTTGCAGCTTAACGTCTGCGATTCCCTCAAGACATTTGATGCAGCTCATAGAGAATGAATCAGTCGGCAGACACATCATGTGTACATGTAGAACCAGTTGTAGCTTGCAGTCTGTAAACGGGGACATACCTACAGGATTGGTAATGTTAGTGGCATCCAAAGTGTCACAGAGCATGTCGTAGACATTGTCAGACTAGGTAAGAGAAGGGGCAAAAGTTGTGACATGTTTGTCTTTGCATCGTTGGCTGTCACAGATGCAGAATCGGTTGTTTTCCACAATAACAAACTGCACAGTGTAGATTTTCATTCATGATGCACCACATCTGTCATATGTGGGAATTACTGAGCTGATATTGTCTGGTCTGATCCCTCCAGTCAAACATGTTACAGGCCAACTCCATACTGTGTTTTCACCACACTACATAAAGATAATACTACTTCCTGCATGTAAATCATGTTCTGCAGAATTGCTCAATATGATTCCTGGGTAGACTGAGATACACACACACAAGACACAGGCACAGCGTGCTCTGAGTGCTTACAGTGCAGAGCAGCGTCTCCGCATGTAGAATGTCGATTGACTCTTGTGATAAATAAATTGTCTGTAAGTGCTCCCCGTGCGGCAACGAGGGGTAATTAAGCTGAATTGATGAGGCTTTTGTTTTGGTTTAGTGGCAGAGTTAAATGAAGGGCAACGTTTCTCTGAGCTCAGCTCCTCTGCTCTGAAATCGCTCAGAGATCTGCCGCAAATTACCTTCTCTCCACCACACCGGTGGGATTGAGCTCCCAAATCCTGCTTTGAACTGAGCTGATGGTTCTTTATCGATTTCACAGCATGTGTGTTTAGCTTGTGGAAGAAGACATGATAGCTGTGTGTGAGAGTGTGTGCGTGTGTGCATGCCTTATTTGCTTGCCAACAGATATTGACATCTTTCCTTCTTTCTAGGAGACGTGGAACATGCACCAAATCTATTTTGACATTAGTTTTGGGACAAACACACATCTGTGCTTAACATCTGTTCACAAGCTTTCTCTGTCTCACTTTAATCACTCTCTTCTTCCTCCTTCCTCTCTGTTTTCTTGTTTTTCCTGTCTTTAATCACCCTCCCCTATTTCTCTGTCCACCTTGCGTCCCTCTCACTTCCATTTCTTTCCTGCGTCTCTCAGAATGACAGCGTGGTGGAGAGTAATGAGGATGTTCCTGTGGAGAGCCTGAACACGCTGCTGACCGACATCTCTCTGGTGAGCCTGGCAGGCAGGCAGGCACAGCCTCTGCTTTGGCCTGATAAAGATGGATGCGACACAGGGAAGAAGTGAGGAGGGATGAAAAAATAAAATGGTTAAAAAAAAAGAGCAGGAGAGGAGGAGGGAAGAGGTAGAAACGGATGGAGATGCTTGAGACATGGCTGACCTGCAGGCTTTGTATTGTAGACTGAGGTGGAGTGGAACAAGTGTTGTGCATCAAATGAGAACAAGAGAGAAAAAGAGGAGTAGAGCTTTGTAAAAGTAAGTGCCGGTGCAGCCTTTCTTCATCTTTTCTTTGTTGTGTGGAAAGAAGAGAGTAGAAGCTGATCACTGTATGCCACCTGGCCTGTCCAATTCTCCTCCTGCCTTGCACCTCAGGGTTAAAAGAAATATATTGCCGTTTCCAAAGCAACAAGAGATATCAAGAGGTCTTATTATGTTTATTCTGAACAGCAGGGGACAAGTGGGAGGTGAAGGAGAAGGGCTTTTAGTCGCCCGTCGTCCAAGGCTACATGCCACTCAAATCATACCATACTTTTCTTTTGTAAACGTTCTTTTACGCTCATTTAATGTTTCTTTCCATACACTGACGAGCCACTCATGTCTCAGTGTTGTTCATTCCACTGTTCAGTTTGTGTTTGAGCGCTTTTACTTTGAAACACAGGTGACCGGTGGAATCAGACCGACGAGCAGCGACGTGTTCAACCCTTGCATTACACTTCAAGTGGCTGTTACAGCCGCTAAGACTGGTGGAGTGGTTAAACAGGTGTCTAATACAGTTGTGTGAGTGAAAAGTGGTGGGAATCAGGAGGAAAGAATACAAACAATTGGTTTAAACGGTGGTTTTGTACTTCCTCAGCATGTTACAAATTAGGCAACTCATTTTTCAGTATGATACAGGGTTCAAAGTTGGTAAAACTGACTCTAAAAATCCTTTTTTACTCCTATTTAGATGTAAAATCTGCATTTTTTAAATACCATTTCTTAAAGGGTTGTTGCATTCAAATTACCAAAAACATATTTCCTCATTTACCTCTAATAGCATTTTGTTTGTTGGGCTCACAGAATTGATAAATAAGATTCAACAAAGTCAATATTAATGTGTCTTTCCAAAAATAGGTGACCCTGTTGTTTCCTTCGGACATTTTTACAAAGTAGTTGCAATCTGTAACAGTTGACAGTGTTAATGGATGAAATAATATTTCGCCCTTTGGCATTTAATTTATGCATTTTCAGAGTCAGAGCTGATCAGATTTATTGGATTTCTCAGCTTCATAATGCCTACAGTGTGGCCACATTTTGTATGGGGATATATTGTGCCATTATACATTGTTCCACCCCTAATCAATGTTAAATATATATCCTCTCACTCCAGGACGACGTACAGTCCACCACAGCTGAATCTCCCCCCTCCTTCAAGCCTCCGCCCCCACCAGGGGTGCAGAGGCGCCCAAGTAGACGAGATCAGGTCAACAAATGCCCTTCGTCCGAATCCTCCCACTCAGGCCTCTACTTCACAGCCCCGAGCTCCCACAACCACAGCAAAGAGCCAGGACATGCCCCCGCCTCGCCCTCACTGCACCACAAACATCCCAGGGACCCGTCTCGGGACTACGCGGTCGTCAGAAAGAGAGATCCCTCGGTAACCTCCAAGAAAGAAAAAATAACAGCTGCTCAGTTGTCTATGGTCACCCAGCACAACATCGGCCCTTTCCCCAGGGTGCAGTCTCCCAGCAGAGGCCCCAAACCTGCCGCCCCATCCCCTTCACCTCCACCTCCACCTCCACTCCCTGCTCCTCGTCCACCACCTTCTCTCCCTCTTAAGCCAGTGTCCATGTCCAAAGCTTCCCCTGCCTCCTCTCCTGGCTCTAAACAACAGTTTGTTACAGTGGAGGTTCACAGGCCCAACGCAGAGCCCGACGTTAACGAGGTGCGGCCACTGCCCCAAGCTCGAGGTGAGGAACATAGAGCTCAGGAAATAAAATGTACGGACCCGACGGGTGTCACATTTGTCATTTGTGTCCTCAAATGAATAACATACACAACTAAGCACAACTAATTATTGTTTTAAAGTACTGATCAATTTCTTAAATATTTTTGAATATCAATATTAGTAGTTTAATCTATACAATGTCAGAAAAAAAAAGTATAAAATATGAATTCATTTTTTTCTAAACACCTGCTTTTTTTCCATAATTATCCTCAATCTGCAGTTTAGTTTATTGTAACACTGATAAGTCCAATGAATAATGCATACTTATTTTTTTATCACTGCATTGACTGTACACATAAAAGCTTTCTCACCTAACTTTTAAGTATTTGTAGTGATTATGAAACATTCAGATTAGATACCACAGTTTGGATTTATTTACTGATATTGGCCATATTCTGAGGCTTTCTAATTGTCATTGTCTGCAATTAAATGAGGAAATATGCTGAAGAAAATGTGTATAAATATCTCATGTATTGATTTGGGCTTAATGTGCTTAAATGAGCAATTACCCAGAACACTGTGTATGATTGCCACTTCAGGCAAAACGTCACTAATCATAATAAGCTTTTAATCTTCTATTAAATCTCAAAATCTGACCCTTTTCAGAACAAATAAAAAAATCTGTATTGTTTTTTTTTTTCTTGCATTTGTGCAGTTTACCATGACAACACCGTATTTCAATATTCCATTAAACTCAAAAGTTGAAGTAAAAGAGTAAAACCAATAAAAAATGGCTTTTATATAATAAGAGTGAGATTTCGTGTGTGGCTGTTTACTCTCAGGTGGCGCCCTGTCTCAGCTGTCAGACAGCGGCCAGACCCTCAGTGAGGACAGCGGGGTGGACATAGCTGAGTCAGGACACATCAGCAAAGACAGCAGCCCCCATTCCTCACGCACACGCCACCCCCGAGAGACCAAGGGGGGCGGGGGGGACAACCCCTCAAAACCGGTGAGGGGGTGATTCAGAACAGCTGTGAGCCAAACATGGATGGATGAGTGGATTCATTGTTAAATTCTGAGGAATCTATTCAGTTAATTTAGGTGTGTGTGTGTGTGTGTGTGTGTGTGTGTGTGTGTGTGTGTGTGTGTGTGTGTGTGTGACGTGTATTTCTGTCTTTGTGAGGACCAGTTTGAGTGAGATTTTTAAGAGAGACATTTTTGGAAGTTAGAACATCTTAGAAGATGTGCACAATTCTCGAATGTTTGGACATTTTTGGAAATTAAGGATATTTAAAGAAAGTTTGTTTCCAGGTTCATGTAAAGCCAAGTTCAGACCAAAGATTCATGACAAGACGAAATCGTTTCAAAACGTGGCAACAGGAGAGCAGCTGCTGGCTGAAGGCGTTACCTCCAACTCAGCTACATTCTCCATTGGCAGGTTTTAGAACATAAGGCACATCACCTATTTCAACAACCAATCAGCTCATAGTCAGCTGGTGAAGTCAATTCCAAACTGCCGAGTTTTGGACTGAGGAAAGAGAGGATCCAATCCAATCCAATCCAAGTTTATTTGTTAAGCACTTTAAAACAACCAAAGTTGACCAAAGTGCTGTACAGGAGAATAAATAAGACAACATAAATAAAAGACATAACAGCTCACATGAGGCGCAAAATTACATATAAAATAAAACAATAAAATGAAAAGACATAAAACATGAGTAAAAGTGATAGCCACACAATAAAAAGCAATCAAAATAAGAAATTAAATCAAGTAAATAAAGTCGACATCTTACTAGGTGTCAAAGGCCACAGAGAAGAGATGGGTTTTAAGACGGGATTTAAAAACAGACAGAGAAGAGGCCCCTGTTTAACGAGCAGAGGCAGATCATTCCATAATTTAGGAGCAGACACAGCAAAGGCACAGTCCCCTCTGAGCTTCCGCTTAGTTTTAGGCACACTCAGGAGCAGCTGATCATCTGACCTGAGAGAGCGGACGGGTATAGAAGCTCAGAGAAGTAGGGCAGGGCAAGACCATTCAGGGATTTAAAAATAAATAAAATAATTTTAAAATGGATCCTAAATTGAATTGGCAGCCAGTGGAGTGAGGCTAAAATGGGGGAAATGTGCTCATGTTTACGTGTGCCAGTTAAAAGACGTGCAGCAGCATTCTATACCATCTGGAGACGGGCGATGGAGGACCCACTAACCCCCACATACAGTGCATTACAGTAATCCAGCCGAGTGGTAACAAAGGCGTGGATTACCGTCTCAAAGTACTGCCTTGATAGAATTGGCTTTATTTTGGCCAGCTGCCTCAAATGGAAAAAGCTTGATTTGACAACAGCCTTGATCTGACTGTCAAACTTAAGCTCAGGGTCCACTTTAACCCCTAGGTTTGTGATGCTAAGTTTAATATACTGGGCCAAGGAACCCAGGATCACCAGGATCAATTTGTTTAAGGAACAGCCATGTCTGTATGACACAAGCCTTAAAATGTGCTCAGATAAAGAGAAACCATGGAAGGCTCAAAATTCTTGTCCCTAGTTTTGGCTGTTACATCAATAAAATGCAACTGTAGCAAGTAATTCACCATCACTATTACTCAGCTGCAAAAAAAAGCCTAAGAAACCGGCAGTTAGAAGTACAAAGAGTTGTTGCTATGGAGATGATACACTATCTAGTCAAGTTGCCGTGGTGAACTGCAGATTTTCAGAATGTCACAAATCTTTGGTCTGAACTGGGCTTCAGAGTTTAGGTGTATTTAGGTTTATGGACGTAGATAATGCAGTATTATGTCACTGTGGGTCCTCACAAGTATGGAAGTACAAATTGTGTGTGTGTGTGTGTGTGTGTGTGTGTGTGTGTGTGTGTGTGTGTGTGTGTGTGTGTGTGTGTGTGTGTGTGTGTTTGTGTGTGTAAAAACATACCAAGTTAACTGGTTGATAAATCGATGTGCTTTATTTCTAATTCTCCTCCAGAATCTGTTCTTAAACCTAACCATGATCTCTTCTCTCCCCCCTCTGTTTGCTCACACAGACTGTTTCCTTTGTTTCCCTCATTTGTTTATTTCTCACTCATGTCATTCATTCAGTCACATGCTCCATCATTTATTTCATCACTCACTGCGGTGTAGCGTAATGAATCTCTAAAAACGCTCTCTGTTTCTTATTGATTAATGGAATAAATAACAAGTAAGGACGGGAGTAGCCTGGTCGTTTATGATGAGAGAGATGTTAGATTCAATGTCTGTTTCAGATTGGAGTCATTAGGCTGAAAATGCAAAAGCTGAATCAAATTTGTATCATAAAAAGCTGCATTTTATTGCTGAGGACTCGGAGCAAGGCATTTTCCTTCTGTTTGTTACTGAGTATCAACCAAGAGTGTGCTGACAAGAGAAAAAACATGTGCTCATAAAAACCTTCCTAAATGAACTTAAAGAAGACATTTGTTAAAGATATAGTCTACTGTGGGCAGTATTTAAATGTGCAGGTCCAGAGTCATGTTTTAGAGGCGGCTGAAGTGAAGGTGAGCCATCCAGCATGTGAGCTATATGAAGAAGTTCAGTCCCCTGTGCTACCGAGCCTCTGTTCCACTAGCCTCTGTAGCCTGTGGTTGAGTGAGTTTTCTCATAAAGAGCTTTCATCTATTGGCCTTTTCTGAAAATCTATAAACAACAATAAAGGTCCCTGGCCAAAATTGAAGTGGAGATGCTGCAGTTATCTGATATGCTTCTTAACCACTACGCCATCATTGGTTTTTATCTTAGAGTAGGGACATGAATCACCACAAACATTCAGAGTAACATACAATGAAAACTTTCCAGAAACTTTACAAGAGCTGACATAAAAGTGACTAAACAATAGAAAACCATTGTGTAGATGACTTGTTAAAAGCCGGTAAAATAATTTCAAGATTGGTTATGTCTTTTGTCCTCCGTCTTGTGAAGCTCTTAAACATGATTACTGATGTTGTGAATATGTCACCAGGTTTAATATGTACATGTTAATGAAGAGTCGTGGCCTTTATGAATGTGTAAACCCATTGGGAAGACTCTTGAGCATGTGTGCTCTGAGAAAACAAAGATCTTCTTTGGATAAACAGGCAGAGAAATATATGTATTCAAAGAGGTACAAAGGCGAAGCAGACGCAGAGAGGTTGTGTAATGTTATAAATAAAATTTAAAAAAAAATATATATATATGTATAAGTAATGTTCTTCTTGTATTGTAACTTGTGCCCCTCTCTCTACCCCTTACTTTAGCCAGGGCTGCTGGAGCCCACCTCTACACTAGTGAGGGTGGCAAAGAGTGCCAGCACCCTGGGTATTGCCATTGAAGGTGGAGCCAACACTCGGCAGCCGCTGCCACGAATTGTCACAATACAGGTGAGTCAGGAAGAAAAGAAAATAACATTTAAAATAACTAGGCTCACCTCTACCTAACCCCTATCGTTATTAAAATGCTATCGTCTTTATTTTGGTGAATATTCTCCTTGTATTTCCTGTGATCATTATATCCTGGGTGCCTTCTTTGATTCTCTGCGACGGCACCACGCAACCAGCTTCCAGGTGGGATTTGATGTCCTTTAGGGATTTATATGGATTTACACTGCAGCTGAACTCACTCTGAGATTCCTGCTAATTTGGTCCTCGTTGGGGCTCTTGCAAAGATGCTTACAACATTAGTGGCCTTCATCGAAAGGCTTGACAGCCTGGAGATTGGCGATCCATTGCAATACTTTTTAGTAGGTAGGTATAATGTCGGTAGTTGATATTATGCTGATGTTTAGGAATGAAGGCAGAATCAGCAGCAACACCTATGAAAGATTATATAGCATGTTGTAAAAAAAAAAAAGCTAAGGCTCAGTTCAGATATGTTACTGTTATAGTATATGTATAATGATGAGACTGAATAGAGTTGCACATGTGACGTCTCAATCATTTGTCTGTACTGAGTAAGATTAGGTTGAAACCTATTATGTGACTGGACCATATATGGTCTTTGTGCTATATTGTGGTCGAATTGTTACACAGATAGTCAGCGGTAGTGTCTATAATGTGCATTCCTGGATATTAAATGTTCATCTGCAATTTTCTGTAGTGGTCCCAGTAATATTTGTTCCTAAACAGTACTGAAGTAAGGTGTCACATGACATGGTTAAATGTTAGAAATGTAGTTGCAAGAATAATACTTTCCACTCATATCTTAAGATGTTTGATTTAAAAGAGAACGTATAATGAAGCAGAAGTCTTTAGTTTTCATATAGTATCCAGCAGAATATTCCAATCTTAGCATGTGATGAATTTGTAATGAGCGGTAGTCAGGTTTAAATGTGCTTCCCCTTTATTAACCTGTTGTTTATTACCCCTTATTAACCTGTAACATACATTTCAGTCAGATATTACCCAGATATAACCATCATCAATACCAAGCTATTACCTGGTTATTTTTTGGTAATTACATGATATTACTTAATTATTAAAAAAAACTATGACCCCACTATTACTATGTTATTACTGAGCTGTAATTTAAAGTGCTACCGAAGATGGTTCATGCCTATTCATTCTGAAAGAGCAACAACCAATGGGGAAACTCCAGTAAGTCAGTAACAGACTTTAGCATTTTAGGGTTTGCTCGGCTTTGCTGCCATCCAGCCATTGATACTGGAAATTCAGCTTTTCTGGCTATGCAGAGCGAAATCCAAATATTGACAGCTTAGCTGGAAATGACAGGTTAGCCACCTCTGTAGAAAGCTATTACTGTGACTTGGTGTGCATATATCTGTCTGCCATGGTAATTTGCAAGTCAACAAAGCCTTGTATTAGCTCAGGACTATCTCTAGCACTAATCATTTCCAAACCACAGAGAACAGGAGAGTTACATTTTAAAGATCAGAGCAGTGAGCAGCTACTGACTACAGTCCACACCACATTCAAAGCTGTCTCTCAGCCTCCCACTCCACAGAGGTGTTGATTGAAATAAAAAAGGGTTGCTGATTGCGAGGGGAGGCATAAAAGGATTGGAAATCAGCACATTCAGAACCAAAGAGTACAGTGGAAGAAAGTACGGCAAGTGTGAGCGAAGGATGCAAAAGAAGTGATAGTGATGTGAATAAGGAGAGGAGGAATGAGGAGGATTTGTACATATGAGGAAGTGGAGGTCTGGTGTTGTGGGTGGGTGCAGCATTTGGGTTTGGTGGCTGTGTAGGCGGTGGAAGGTCAGAGTTGGAAGGATGCATTGGGACCAAGTAAACAATGTATAAAACATGTGTTTTTATTCCCAAACTGCAGTTTGCACTTGCGCTCATGATACAAATAACCCAGACATGTGACTCAAGACCTTTGGTCCAAATCTAAAGAAGTAAAGTTAAGTTATTTTTTCTTCAGCAAGGCAAGTCAAGTCACAATAATAATCAGTCATTATCAGGCTAATGTTAGCTAGCTACGGAGAACAGATTGTATCTGGCTAACATCATCTTACATCAGCCCTCACAGACCCTTACTGATCCGAATGAGTCTTCAAATGACAAACAAAGTTTGAGGCTGATGTCTGGCTGTCAGAAATCTTTGTTAGACCAGTCTTGCATTCAACAGTTCGCCTTTTTCCTCTTGTCACAGGCGTGACAATGATGATCTGATCTGAGGTAGTGTCGCAGGATGCACTTGACTGACGTGTCAGTGTAGTCATCCAATTATGACAATGCCATTCCCAGTGTGTGCTCGCACACCGGGTAACGTTACACAGACACTTGTAATGTGACAACGTTGAAAACTGTTTATATTGCATGTGTAATATTTAAACTAAATAATATAAAATTAACACAGAGAAGTCACTCAAATTATCATGTCTCAAGTCAAGTTTCAAGTCATTAAAACAGGGACTTGAGTCGAGTCCAAGTCACAATGACTTTTGTCCCCATCCCTGCAAATCCCCCAGCAAATGCAGGAAGATGGGATATCAGGTTTACTTCCATTGAAACTTCTTTGTCTGAAGTGTTTCTGCTTTTGTCTCCTGAGGCCTAATTCTATTTCAGAACTGCTTATTTGCTACATTATTGTATGTCATTAGCTGTTTGTTAGCTCCATGCATTCAGAGGTAACAAACTGTCAGCTTTCAAATCAACAGGAAACTCACAAAGCTAAAGATAAGATGGAAAACATTTGATGAAGGAATCCTATAGTGGCTGTTTTCACTTGAAAGGATTTTTTCTACCGTGTACTCTTGGCAAAGACAGTGTAAAGCCAGTAGCAGTGGTCTAGTAAAGCTTCTTGAAGCTCATCATTTCAGGAGGGTACATCAAGTAAAAAGATAACAAGCTCAAGCTTCTTGCACATTTTTGAAAAAACGTATTCAGTTTATCACAAAAAATAATTGAGCCATGAAACTATCAAGGGACGGCCGAGAAGGCCAGCACTGCAGCTGTGTGTACATTCATTCAACTGCAAGACTGTTATGTAAGCCAGGAACCCTCATTTTAGGTCAGGGTTGTGAAATAAGCACACAGAGCAAGAAAGCTACACTGAAAAAATAAAACCACTGACATGTTTGGGCCCCTAACCATTTCCTCTCAACCTCACTGACACTTGACTGAGAGACTAATATAAATAAAAAGGCAGCTGATTGAAATCGATTATAGCAGAGGAAATTGGTCTCTCGCAGTGGCACTTGTTTTTATAGACAAAGACATGAAGTGGCTTCAGGTGTCTGAAACAACGTTCAAATTCATTTCATGGGCTCAGTTTAACAGTGTTACAGTTATTTCAAACTATTTAGACACGTAGACTGAAATTTTAAACCAGGTTAAAATTATTGCTGGTCTAATTACTGACCCACATTTTTGGGAGTGCATACACTTCATGCTTCCACTTTGGTTTGCTGAGGTTTAAACCCTATTGATCACAGGCAAGATAAAGCCACAAGTTACATGACACCACAGTTACATCCCAGAACAATAACACGGTGTAGCTTCAGTTATTTACAGACATTAATAACATGGCAGCCTCGAGGTCACTTGTTACAGAAATGGAGGGACACTTTCTGCACGTTCAGTTTTCAAAGTGGAAAAGTGAGCTGTAAAAACTTTGCTCTATCACCTGGGGAAAGCTAACTCAATGTTATTACGCCCTTGAGCAAGGCACACAACCTTAGAACTTCCCCCAGTCAGAACCGAGCATCAGATTGATACATTTTCTTTAAAAAAGAAAAAAGCAAGAAAAAAAACTGTTAATTTTGTTTCTGGCTTTCCGATGGGCATTGGTTCTATCTGGGGGACATGATGGCATCACATCAAAGCCAGTGCCCTGTACAATACCATTTCTCTGAAGTATTGGAAGGAAGCGCAGTCGTGGAGTCGTGAGAAAGCAAACCCCTGGCTTCTGTATTTCCTATCTCTGTGGGCGCAAGAGCTCTCGCCTCAAGTCACCTCAATCATGCCTGCTGAGGATGAAGCGCAGATGAGTAAGCTGCTGCCGGCCCGGTCATTATCGGTCCCCATCACCCCCCCTGAAGCGACAGCCCCTTATCGCTGCCATCTTCCCATCATGACGACGGACTGCTCCACTAGCTCATGGTAATTGTTGTAGGCTCAGTAAATAAGAGATGTGATGATGCAGCCCCGGTGTGGAAGGCGCTGCTGGTGTTTTTATCCATCGACGTTGCACATAATGACGTTAGCCATCAGCGGGGAGAGGAGAACATGGAACTGACACAAAGGAAAACGTGATTCTGCATGGTATTTACAACCACAAGAACATGGAACCTGTGATTGTTTTTTTTTATGTTGTTAGATTTGGGGTTTAAATGAAGTTTAAAGCAGCGAAAGGGTATTTTTATGGCTACTTGGATGCAGAAAAAGTCCACAACAAGCAGATAGACACACTACTTTGACATTGTATTGCTTTATAAAGTAATCATTTAAATTACCATTCATTTGGAGTTGGGTTTGTCCAATATTAAAGCTTGTTTTAGCTGTGGCTTGGTCATCACCAACTCCTTGAAAAAATGTCAGGCATTGTAGCCACTAAATGTTTTACTCTCTTCACCAGCTAGTTGCTAACTTCTTCATCTGTCTACTGTTTGGTGGTGGCTACACAGGCGAGTTTATCAGCTGCAGTATGTTAGGTCGAGGCACGTAAAAAAGTCATCTTGGAAATAGCTGAATCCGTCCACATTATTTTCATCTTGGAAATATGGTGGCTTCTTCTGTTGCCGGTGGGTTTTGGAAGTGGGCAGAAGAGAAAGTGATTGATCCAGGAGTAGCACAACCAATCACAAGCCAGTTATCAGCAAAGAGCCATGCTCAGTCAGCTCACCCGCAAACTGCAGTGTTTCATATTTTGAGAGCCATATCCTTGCCTGAGCTGCAATTACTTTAATTCTAGAGGTTTACGGTGCATCGGTGCAAGAGTGCGTCATAAAAGACTTGCAGAGGCCATTACATTTTGCCTCTCAACATAAAGAACACACTACTTCTTGCCACACACAGCAGAGACGTCCAAACTAAATGTATAATGAAAGTAATTTAGATAAAAACTGGTCTTAGCAACTGTGATTTAAAAATATGGAAGCTGCTGATGATTTCAGACTGCAGAGAGGGAAAGAACAGCAGTCATGACTCCATCACTTATATCTGTCCTTTGGGTATGTGACCTTAGAGGAGAAGCAGATAAGGACAACAAATATGACTTTTTATTCAGCTTTGCTTCAAGAAGGATGAGGATCTACTTTGTGGAGTGAGTTCTCCAGAGCAGAGAGAAGACTTAGAAGTTACTTCATACAGACGCTAACCGCCTCTGTTCAGCAATTCAGGCTGTGGGCAAGGATACTGAAATTGATGGCCTTCCAAACTTTTACTAATACGTGTGGGACTTGTTGGGCAGATCTGCTGGTTCTTTCAGAGTGTGAGGATTTCACTCGCAAGGACCAGACTGAAAGACTCAAGAAATGAAACCTGAGTCCGCGGTTGTTTTGTGAATTTTGTCCTGTGCCCTGTCTCAGGGTGTCAATAACAGACAACAACATACAAACATTTTTGTAATCACATATGAAATGTGTGAGGGTGTTACTGCAAGAGGGGAGTGCTGTCGGTCAGGAGAAAGCATTGCATTTTGTTGAGCACACACTTCTTTCTAAAGGGGTGAGTCTGCATATATTTGCTGCTGTGCCTTCGCTGTGTGCTCTGAGGGCCAGACTGCAGGGCTGTGTGTGTATATTTATTGTGGCTGTGAATGTGTTTTTCTGTGACAGGAGACTCTATTTCTGTATGCTAATGAAGTACCTGTCACATTTATGGGAGGGGGTTTACATTTTAGCTTGGGCACTGAGAGGACCTTGTTTATTTGGGAGTAATAGAACAAAAGTGAGGATCACAGACTCTCGTAAAACTCTGTAGAACCTTTCAGCTCCAGAAGAAAGTGGACTTGGCAGGATAACCTTGGACCTTGACTGCATTTAGATTGTTGATGTAAAGATAATTTTTAGCTTAGATTTTTTGCCATGATGATTACATTCGATTGCAGATAGAAGTTACTTTTTTCTCAGTGATAAATGCAAACCATACTTTGTGAAGCTCTGCAGGTCATTGTACAATACTTAACGCTTTTTTGATGAAGCTTGCTGATCTATCAAAAACTCCTGCTGCTATGAAAAATATTCTGTCTGCTGCAAAATAATGTAGATTTTTAACAATTTAACTATGTAATCTATACATATTTAGTTTTGGCCTCTGTCAAGAACATTTTTGTCTTATACTAAACCTGTACTTTTTTTTCTGAGCCTTGCTTGTCCGAGTGTACGAAGTCAGATTAATTGATGAAAGCCAGCTGTTCATGACTAGATACATTTGATGATGATGATGATGATGATGATTTGGGAGATGTGATCATTAATATCATCAACACCCCCAACTTGGCATGTAAGGTTGCCTGTTCTGCTCCATTTGTGGGCAAGTCTCATTCACAAAAACATCACCTGAGAACACAGTAAAACCTTAAGTCCAGCTGTCAAAAATCAGCAGATGTAAATGTACCTAATGTAGGGTGCTTTCACGCCTAACAAGTAACAAGTTTGGTCTGGTTAAATCAAACTCTGATCCAGACTGAGACTGTCTGAAAAGGAGGGTATCAGTGCAAGCGTCCGTGGGTGTAGTTTGTTTGAGGGAAAATAGAACGGACCAGCTGCTGGGTTGTGTGAAAGCAGATATGTGATTTTAGCATAACTTCATAAGCTACTATTAAATCCTTATGCTAATCATGAAGTCAGATCTCCCGATCTATATAAACATTGTATGGTATGTATTTATACAGTATCATTTAGTAACCGTGCTAACATGAATGTGTGTCACCATGTGAGTGAAGGGATTTTCCCTGACACATCAGAAAGTGAAAGGGAGTAAAACCAACAAGTGTTGAGTTTCTATCCTGCTTTATCTGTTTTGGCAGTTCCCCAATAAAAGTGAATGAAAAGAAGGAAACATAGCAACAACACAGTAACTATCCCACATTATAACAGCACAAAATCTGTTTTTCTCCCATTTCTATCTATTTAACACTATTACAATATGAGTTCGGGATACAGCATTGGAGGCAGTGCACACAGTGGCCTGTTTAGGATGAGGTTTAGCCCTCCGTTAACTTGAATGGGGATAAATAATGTGATCTTGCAGATCTTCTAGACTTTAAAAATGTTATTGAACTGAATGGATCAAAAAATGTATCCACCATTTTACTGCTGCTTCCTTCACATTGTTACCTTATGGGAGGTCTGGGACTGTGTGTATCACGTGATGGACACCATTGCTGTAATTGAACAGTTCGGCCACTGTGTCAAATTGGCTTCAAAGCTTAGCGCTCTTCCTGGAGGCTTGGTGTGAGAGTACCCATAAACTACAAATGTATCCAAATGTATTCAGATTAAGGCATTATGATTCTTTTCACACTTCGGAGAAAGGCAGACTATTTGTACATGACTTGTACATGGCTGAACCACCTGTGAATATTGTTTATGCCTCTTAAATCACTTGTACGTGCAGCTAATTAACAAATCTATTTGCTTGAGTGGTTCTGGCAAATTGCCCATGTATTGTATTTTTTATTGGGTTCTTACTCCAAATTTAAAATAATGAAGCGTCTCTATCTTTCTATCTCTCTCTCTCAGAGGGGTGGTTCAGCTCACAACTGCGGCCAGCTGAAGGTGGGTCAGGTGATCCTGGAGGTAAATGGGGTTTCCCTGAGGGGCCGCGAGCACAGGGATGCCGCACGCCTCATCGCTGAGGCCTTCAAGACCAAAGAGAGGGACCATGTGGACTTCCTGGTGACCGAGTTCAACGTGGCGCTATAGCTGTGCGGAGGAGGAGAGAGGACGATGACAAAGGCAGCACCATGAGAAGAAGAGTCCCAGGACAACATGAGAGGAAGAAATGTAAGCGTCTATGGCACAACTCTTTTAAATAGACTCAAACGAACCATCAACTGATCTCTGAGCCCTTTCTCATAAACCCACCCTTGAGCCTGGACACGTGACCCTCAAATTTACAAGGTATTACTTCTGCTGTGGACTTCGTTCAGGATTCTCCTCAACGTGTTACCTCCCCACTGTGAGATCTTATGCACTAAAACGGAAAGTAGTGAAACCTATACATTTTGTTTGTTCTCTCAGTGTTAAAACTCGTGGATTTACAACCATTTGCAACCCCAACTGGAACTTCTCGTAGCACTCCCACGTCCAATGGTCAGTTCACTGTATTCATTTTCTGCTTCTATCTGAGAGACAGCTGCACATCTAAGACTGATTAATGCTCGACTTTACAAGCTTGGATTTGTATATGTAAAAATGAACAAATGTAGATACAGATGCATATATACTGTACACATAAAGATACTCCTATATGAATTATAAAACCCGTAACCTCTGTTGCATCATCAACATATAGTAATATATTTCAAAGATGATGATAATTCAGGCCATCCTGGCAGTTCTATAGATTTTACAGTGATGCTACCGGCCTGTCTGCATATTACCAACCTATTACCAAAAGGAAATGGATAAAATTATGTCAGGCTAACAAAAATACACATTACATTGTCATATTTGTTTGATAGACACAAAAAAGACTGTACATGGGAATGATAATCTTTATATGGATACCACACAAATGCGCATCGTTTCCGGTTTCCTTTCCTGTGTATCTGTATTGTTTGTCCACACTCAGTGAGGTAAATTAGAAAAGCTGTTTACATATAAAAACAATATGTATCCCCAATACAAACAATAAGAAGCAGCTAAATAACTTTTTCTTAATTCCATTGGCAAACATCTCTGCATTGCTGCCAAAATCGGGTAAGGAGCGGGACAGAGAGTCTGGTTACTCTGCTGAGTCTCAGCTGGTAAAAACACAGCTCTGTCCCCTACTGCTAATTGTGACCTATACTGTTTTAATACAACCAAACCCACAATTTAGTTGTTCTCATTGACTTATTTTTCCGTTTCTGTTTTCAGACAGGTATAAAATTGTGATTTGATCACAGGTCGTATATGTTACCTGTTAACCAGCAAACATTTCCTGTGCTGCTGCTCTCAGATGTCAATAAAATCCCTAATAGTTGCTCCTTGAGCTCCTCCTTGAGCTCCTCCTCGAGCAGCTGTTGTCAGAAATACAACAGAAGATCAACTGTTGTGTCAGTTTACAGTGCAGCCAAACAAGTTGTTTTAATAAAGACTTAAGTCGACAATTGGCCTTTTTCCCATCATGCCCTGAGCAGCCATAATCTAATTTCATGCTGCACACATTGTGAGCACACGTCAGGACACAGTAATAGGAGTTGGTTACCTTGCTGCAGAGTCTGAGGTGTTCCTTCTGACGCCTTCAGCCCTTCATCTAGAGGTTCACTGAGGCTGCCTCTTCTGGTTCCATTATTTCATCCAATATTTAAAATTGATCCACTGTCAAAAATGCCGAAAATGAGCTAGTTTTCTTTTTTTCATCATCAGCGTTAACCTTGTTGATGAATGCATCACATTTCCTGTGACTGCTTCGCAATTAAAGCCACCCCATGTTTCGCCATGCTTTTGATGTGAAGCAGCAGTAGTAGGAAGTATTCAGTTTGCATTAGCAGTACCTTAATGAACCTCTGATAAGACTGAAGGGGATAAAACTATAAACAGCGAGGCTGATATCAGTGAAATAAAATTAAAAACAGTACAGCTGGATTACATGTTGCAATTGTTTCCAGTATGGGAAAGGCAGACCCTGCCACTACTGAAAACTGTTTATATAGGGAGGTATTTACAGAAAAAAAAAATGCAATGAATGGCTATTGCTTAAAAAAATCCAGCCATCAAATGTATCAGAAATGAAGGAAAGGATTATAACTTTAACAACAACCACAACAAACTGAAACACAAGGACAACGAGAATTTTGAAGAGCTCTGTTTCAAAAACAATAAAGATACTTTTTCAGATTTGGCCAGCTTAGTGTGGAGGTGCTGTCAGGGGGAATAAAATCCCTCAGTTTTTCCTCAGATCACTCAGCTTTTCTCCTGCTACTCCCCCCACTGAATAACAATTGATGATTTTATTTTGTAATTTCATAGTTTTAATTATATTCACCCTGGGGGTCTTGCTCAGTGCAGCAATTATGCCCAAGAGGGGAGTAATGAGACATTTAGAGGACGACACTGCCAGATATTTTAGAAACACTCCTCCACACATGCTCACATATGGAACATATGCACACACACACACACATTTTACCCATTTATAGAAAAGCAATTAGGAGATAAGCAATCAGGTAGAGTGAGAGATGGAGCCAGAGAGAGAGGACGAATAAGAATGAGAGAGTGACTAAAGTAACAAATGAGATGTGATTGTTGTTGTGGAGATGATTTGCTTCCTCTCAGGAAGAGTGCAAGCATGGAGAGGATGTACAGCAAACATCCTCCATGTGTCACTCCAGAGACTCACATTAGGCTGCAGGTAGAAATATGAAGTAATTGGAGTAATTAATTTAAGTGTTGTGTGTTACGTATGTGTTTAATGTGAGTGGTGTGTGCCTGTCTGCGGTTAATGGATGAAAAGAGAAAAAGCTCATAACAAAGAGACGGCAAATAAAGACAAATGTAAATGTCATCTAGGGAGCTGCTGTTATGAGACACACAAGAAAGTGAACTGGTAGTCTGGTAGTCTGGGCTTTTTTGAAGAATGCCAACAGAGCAGCTTTGTGAGAAATTGCTATCAAACACTCTTGAATCATTCTGGTGACAACTGAGATAAGAGAACAACACATTCATGCTTTGTTTTTACATCATATCCCCGCTGTCTGTCTTCAAAATGTCAGCTATTAATGGATAAAAAACAAATGTTAGGGATGCGCTGGTATGATTTTTTTAAAGGTCATACCCATATCCACTATGTTTGCACCAGTAATGATCCCAACATATAATGTTTGAAGAGATATATCATTCCTGAACAGGCAAAAACCTGATCAAACTTTTCAGTCTATTTATCTGCCAAATGTTTTGTTCTTGATTAAGAAAACTTTACTGCCTGGTCAAACTTCAATTTGATCAACGAAAAACAACTCAGTTAGCCTCACGTATACTCTGTGTACAGTCTTAGCAAAATCTTAAATTCTTCTTACACTCAACTTTATATGATACCTAAGGGAGGGCTAAACAGAGTGTCTGTAACTAATGGCCAAGACCAGCTCTCATCCATGCTTGTTATGCCTCTCCAAGGTCTTCAGCTCATCGACCAGACAGTCTGAGCCTCCTCACACAAAGTATGCCAAGTGTGAATCTCCCTGAGGCCCCTCAGGTTCCCTAACCATGACAACGCATGGCATGCTTTCATTTCCAAATAATTTTTCTACCACAATTTTTTTTAAGTGAGAAAGAAGTGAGGAAAACAGAACAACTACAATTTTGGCAACCAGAAAGCAGAAAAACTCCACAAGAAGCTGACATGTACACAACTCACGCATTTTGTAGTGATTAAGTTCATGCTTTAAATTCATTGAGTGGTGTTTCTGTCAACCTGATGAATGTCCAATATTCACCCTCCTTTTACATCTGATTTGGTCACCACCAGCCTATGAGCAAATATCTTTCACTTTTTTTACCAGCTACTTGCAAATGTTGTCCATCTGTTGTTTGGGGCTGGGAAGGTAGCCTACAGTGGTTTTGTCAGAGCTTGTTTACTGTGAACAGCTGCCTGAGTGTGTGTATAGACAGAATGCAAAGCAAATTTTAGAGGCTGCGTAATTTCATACAAAGTCAAAGGAAAAATGTGATTACACATGAAATCGTCAAGGCGGCACGAATTGCAAAGAGGAGAGACTGGAGGGGAATAACAGAAAGAGTTCAGTCAGAGGCGGAGCTGAGCACAAACACAGGCACACTCCCACAGACACGGTTAGTTCATCCATTGCTTGCTAGTTTACAGCTACCGTACAGTGGCTACATTGGCTGTTAAAGTGCAAATGAATACAAACGGTCAAGCTGTCAATTCTGTCAGTGTGAAAATTGCTTCACTTTGTGTCTGAACCATACAGTAAATGGTCTGTCAAACTGTCTGAGAACACTGATTTCCTTAAACTGTTGTTTATTAACCGAAACAATTTAAACACGGATTAAAAACTGATTTGAGTAGAAGTAACTCTGTGGGGCTTACGTTTTTGTAATTATATAAAGTCAGCTTAAAGACAATGAGTCAATGGAACAAACTGGAATTATATGATCAATACTTGAAATACTGAACAAATTTAAGTGCACTCAAACCACAAAAACAAAAAGTTAGTTAGTTTTATTAATATATGCTGTAAGGTTTTACAGTGCAAGCTAAAAATCTCAAAAACCTTTTTCTGTGAACTTTTCCAGCTGACATCATCCACTTTTTACAGTCAATTTCATATGCATGCAGGGGACATATTTTATCTATATTAAAGGACCACATGAAAAAAACATATTTTAACGTGGCTGCCTTCAAAACCAGACAGCGTTTCATGAATGTTTAAATCTCCCTCTGCCTCACAGAACAAGGAGTTAAAAGACCGTAAACGTAAAAGCAGTGACATGATACGACTAAAGAAGTGACTCAAGATGAGATAAATCCACTGTGTGATTGGTGTTCTGTGGATTTTTAAAGGACAGCCTGCACCTGTAAATCATAATAACATTTCAACAGTTAAGGCTTTTATAGTAACTCTAGTCTTGTAACAGGATTTATAAAACATTTTTGTAGGTGATATTAAGTCAACAGGCTTGATGAAACGCTACTGTATTAAACTCGAGCATCAGTTTTTAATCCGAGGGGAATGTGGAGAAGCTCTCCGTTAAATGTACAAATCATTTATCTTTCTGTGATTACTGAGGCTTTTGAGTGCATCAATTAATTTGCTTTAACTATGCATATTCAGGACTTGGTACAAATAATATTGAAAAAATGATGTACTCGCTGAAACCACTAACAGACTTAAAATTCAGGATGCATCAGCGTGTGTGTGTGTGTGTACACGAGTGTGTTTGCGTGTGAGACAGAAGGAGATAGATAAGAACACAGAGAGAGATAGAGAGACAGTCAGACAGATGAGAGCTGGAGTGCGTCCTCTCAGTGGATTTGACTGTTCGTCAAACAATCTAATCTGGAAGGAATCGCAGCCACACAGATGAAGGATTTTGTTTCCTGAGTTGAGCATTTAAGCGTCACACATGACACCTCCCTTCAAAGAGGAGACGAGGAAAGAGGAAAGGAAAGATAGTCTGAAATTTAAAATGTTCTCCTACAGATACACAAGGTTTCCAATCCCAAAAGAATACTTACTACCTTACTAGGAATATAAAGATGTTTTTCTGCATAAGCCTTTATTTGTTTAAGAGATACAGCAAGTATATTGTTCTAATTGTCTAACATTCCCATGAAAAGACTCAAACCAACAATTCTCTCAATAATGTGTGACTCAGTAATTTCCTAAAACAGCTGGGCACTGAAGTTTTTATCAAATGTTACAATGTTCAAATTGATTGGTACGTGCTCTAGTGACTGAATCAAATTTACCTAGGTTGTGTGTGTTCATGTGTGGCTCACCGATGTGTTTTCAGTAGTTTTTGGACAACAATGGAGCTCCATGGCACAAAGGAATAAGTTATATCAGGCTTTCAGTACACACACAATACTTCTAAGTAGGATGAAATCATTGTTGGTTTTTGTCTTTCCATTGGATTTGTTGACGATAAAGAAAATATATAAAAATCTTATCCTTTAACAAATTAAACTAAACATCCCAAATGTTAAATGTTGTCTTAACAAAAGCAGCCACACAAGACATTTGGCTGAATAAAGTCTTGAATTAGTCTCATCAAAGAATAACTTCTCCTTACTGGGGACATATTTTGGACAGTAGGCTACCAGCAAAGTATTAATGTTCTATACTGATCCCTTACCAATCCTAAAACAAAGCAGATTTCCAGTGTATGAAAGATATTTGGGAGATACATGGTTTTTATAGAACAAGGACAAGTTACAGTTGCAATCTTCATACTTATTTGATCATTTTATTGAAGTCCCTTTAACTGAGGTTAACATTTTCCAGGATCCTGAGAGTCACTAGTTCAATCTCTGCAACAGCTACATGTGTCCATTAATGCCAAAGTTCCCTTGAGCAACACACTGAGCCCCTCCCTGCTGCTGGCTGTACCCTGCTCAGGTCAAATGTAGATAAATGCAAACATGTCTCAGAGAAAGTCAAATGTGAACAGCTCTACAGGAAAAGCGACAGCCATTATTAACCCTACATGTGTTTATTTTGACATTTATCAACCATATTATATATGTGGAATTATCCCTCCTCATCACAGAAACCTTTCATAAGTTAACTCCATAATGACCCCATCTTGTAGACATGTGTCAATAGCGGCTCAGCCTTCTATTTGACCTGATATTAAAGGGCCATCCAGGAGGGGGGGGATGATGGAGGGAAGCGATGGAAGCTGCTGACAGTCTCATTAATCAGGCGCCAAGACGGAGAGGTGCTGGCCTTGGCTCCGACGTGAGACACGACAGCTCAGACGCTGACTTGTTGCTCGCACTGTAGTAAGGTGCTTCCCCACTGCTTCTCCCCAAAGGTCAGACTCATAAAGCAACCAACACCACCTGTTGACTCTATTGACAATGTTTATTTGTTTCACTGAGTGTGCCTCCTGCTTTATTAGCTGCACAAGTTGATTTTGTTGGTGTTCATTTTGCCCTGCGATGCTCTTCAGCTGCCTCCTTTTTGCTTTTGTTCTCCTGTGAGTCAGTCCGTCCATCTGTCTTTTTGCCTGCTTCCTGCACATTTTAACGAGGAGTGTTGTACAATGACATGCTATTTATACAGAAAGTGTGTTTAATTTTTCAATAAAGATAACTGCACAAAAACTAGCAAGCTGTCTGCTTTTATTGATTTCTTTTTTGGTCAGGGGATGTTTCTCATGGTTTTTGGCTCCTTAGTTCTAATAAAGGGAGATCTTAAAGCTGCATCGCATAATAATATACAGTGTGCTTAAAACTTTATGGCAACAGTTTGTATTTGTCCCTTTTTTTTCCTGTGCACAAAGCCAGGTCAATGAAGAAATGGTTTTCCTGGTTTGATGTGGAAAAATTTGAGTGGCACTGACCTAAACCCCTTCAAACACCTTTGGGATGAACTGGAACACTGACATTACTCAACATCAGCACTGGACCTCACTAATGCTGTTGTGGATGAATGGGGGCAAATCCCTGCAGCCAGGCTTCAAAATCTGGTGGACAGTCTTCACAGAAGAGGTGAGACTGTTACAGCAGCAGATCAATGCTCATGGTTTTGGAATAAAATGTTCAGCACTGGCATTGGTGTAATTTTCAAGTGTCCACATACTTTTGGCCGCATATGGTAGCAAATACGTAACAAATGGTTTGCTGCTGTGAATGGTACAGACGGTCCTGCGCTTTCTACAATTATTCTTTATTCTCTTCCTATTCATTTGTAGACTCGTTCATGCTCTTTATAGATTCATTTCAGTTCAAAATGATCTGTTTATTGCTGTTAAATTATCTTCCATTGCCAAAGCAAAGATACAAAATGCAGCAACAAAATATAATTACCTGGAAGTTCAACAAAAGCTTGGCTTTCATATTGAAAGCAGAAAACACTGCAGTGAATTGTTCCATTTTATAAACTGCTTATCTTGTTCAGGGTCATGTGGGAGCTGCAGGAGTCTGTTCTAGCATTTATTGGGCAGAGACAGGGTATTCTGGACAGGTCACCATCCCATTCTGTCTCCAATTGGGAGTAAATTGACAACAAGAATGCCTCGTTCCCCTCTGTGAAGAGAACTGTGAATGGTTTTGTGTTAAATTTATTTATTTTTATCTTTGTGATTGTGCTGTGTTTAGTCTGTGTTTTGAGCATTGTTAAGCCCCTTGAGGCCAAACATCTTTAGGTAACAGCTTCTCAAATGCTAGGATTCTCATTGCAAATTTTATATATTTCGGTTTCGGTTGGCGAAAACAAGCAATGCTAAGACGTCCACTTGGCTCTTGGAAATTCTAATGGCCATCCATAGTCCACAGGTTCATAGATGAATGAAAATATTGATTGGTTGCAACCATAATTTCAAATTCACTTAACCTGCATGTGGTCCAACTGTGCTCTGAAATGTTTTATTATGAAAAATCATCATGTGTCTTTGTAATGGCAGCACTCAAGAGATGATCAGAAGGTTCTGACTTTCTGTTGAATTTGTTTGGCATGTTTCACTTTTTTTTGTAATCAGAAAACAGCTCTGAATGTATTTCTCCTGGTGCAGCAGGATCTTCATCTCTGTCTTTGTATTATACTGAACATACAGGCCTCTGCCAACCAGATCTGCCTACGACAGGCTGTTTCAGCCCCCAGGCAGTGATCTCTCAGACATACAGACCGGGTTTTGGGTCAGTGCCCGTGACGATATAATATAATACAATAGCAATCTATTGTTTTCCTTTTTGTGAAGCTAAAGTTTGAGATTGCAGGAGTGTCCTGAGATAAGGCAGGAATGATTGATCAGCTTCATGGTCATCTCTCTGTCTGTGTGCTTCTTTCAGTTCAGTTTCAACCAGTTTTTATTGGTTTTTTCCAAACCAGGATGAATAATAGCAGAGAATGGTAATAATAATAAAAGAACTGGTTAAAGAATTATAATGAAAAAATGATAAATTATGACGAAATCTACACATGCACCATAATATTGCACCCACATATAAGCTTGTCGCTTTATTCTTAATCAGTCTTACGCACCAAGCCATTACAAAGCTTCAACATGGGACATATCTTTATACAGAGATTTTGTTTGGCTATGTATTGTATTAGAAGTGAAATCAATTCTGCATTTCTACCATTGATCATTGGCCCGACATAAATTACTTTGTTCTCACTTATACTATAATAGATCAATATTGTATGAATTAACCTACCAGGATGGATGATCCTTACCTGTTACCTTAGGTTGACTTTTTGAAATAAATGCACCTATTATAAGCATTTATCAGTTTGTAAACCCCATTATTTACTGTGTCAATACATTCAATTTATCCTATAAATACTGAGAATGTGTTATCTGTTTCACAGCAGTGTAATAAGAACATCTCTTCAGGCATCCTGTAAAAGTCAATTAGTTTGTTACAGATCTAAGCACTACATGGCCAAACATATGTGGAGTCCTAAACATCACAGTAATGTGTAATTGCTTAACTTGTCATTCTTAAACCATGGACATTTCTCTGCTGCTTCAACAACCTGCACCTTCTGAAAAAGTCAGACCAGTCAAGTTCTTTCACACCAAACTGGGTATAACTGTCTTTTCTAAGGGGTACCGCTTGGGGGAAATAAGCCAATTTGAATATATAATAAAGTTATTTGAGTTAAAACAAAATGTAAAAGCTTTAATCAAACATATTAATAAGCCTATATTATATATATATATATACATATATATATATATATATATATATATACATATATATATATATATATACACATATATATATATATATACACATATATATATATATATACACATATATATGTATATATATTTGTATATATATGTATATATATATATATATATATATACACATATATATGTATATATATTTGTATATATATGTGTATATATATATGTATATATGTGTATATATATGTGTGTATATATATATATATATATATATACACATATATTCCATTTATGTATTTGCTTTTACTTTTCTAAAAATAATTGCATACACTTATTATTTGTTTCTGTTTTACTGTATATGTGTATATATATCAATAGAAACCTGCGGTGGAAAGATGTTAGGTGTAAAGGAGGAAAAGATGATTGGCATATTCCTCAGAGTTGGTTGATATAGAAAAGTTAGGAAATCATGCCCTCTTGTGGCCACTACTTTGAACCGCAACTGCCCAATGTTGTACTCCCAATATCAAGCTCAGCTAAGTCCCGCCCCTGAGCAGCCTCATGACCAATCACCACTTAGTTCTTGGTTTTAAGTGTTTAATGAGGAAATTTTCCCTGAACTTCGCCTGTCAGGTAACACCACCGTAACAAATACTCACATATAAAATCATTTAGTTTACAGTAAGGCTAGAAAAGGTTAACGTTAGGTTCAGGGCTTCTGTTTGAAAAAAGCCAAAATTTATAGACTGTCTTTTAGAAAGGATAAAATGCCTGAAATGTTAAACTGAGGACCTCAAACTTTCCCCACGATATTTGCCTCGAGTAACTACTCTGCCAGCTAAAATCAGTGCCACACTCCACAAGACTCATAATTAGCTTCATAAATATCAGAAACTTCGGCTTTCTTGGGAGAAATTAACCCGTGCAACCCCTTCGGAATCAAGGTACTAACACTACCTAGCTGAAAGTCGTCTCAATGTGGGTTGTTGGCGTTTGTTTTGCTGTCTAAATTAGGAGTGAGTGCTGTTAACGATAACTAACGTTAACTTTTGAATCTGGCACTGTCTGTGTTAACGTTAGCTAGCAGTTAGAGTGACAGTTTGCAACCGTTATCACTAACGCTACTCCACAGTTCATACAATACAAATAAGTTGTTTTATGTCGTGGTTTAACAAACGTGTAACCTTTAAAGTGTCTGTTAGTTATAAAGTGTCTGTTAGTTATAAAGTGTCTGTTAGTTATAAAGTGTCTGATAGTTATAAAGTGTCTGTTAACTGTCGGTGGTGGTTTGTTGTGGTGTGTGTGCCATGGTGACACAAACAGGGGTGGGTCTTCTGTGTTAAGTTTTGCGGTTTTCAAGGCAACCGACCCCTGTCTGTTGCTCTGTGCCAGCTTTACAGCCTTTTTAAAACCCTGCCTGCTGAATCGACGGAATATATGTCTATCTGTCTATAATATGAGGTAAGTTTGCAGTACAATGCTGTTGATACAAGTGTAATCAAAGTTACTTTCTCTCCACATTTTGATTTTTCTTTCTCTTCTCAAACGCTCAAAGTGTGGTTTTGAGCCCACCAGCCGGACTGGTTGGACTTGGTTGGTGCCTGGATGTTGTTGGGCAAGTCTTTCTTAAGCTTTTCTTGAAATGACTGGAGCTTCTGGTTGTTGCACAGCCCCATGCATGTGTTTGAATGCAGCCTGTCTGAAATTGTGGATCAGAAAGAGAGTGTTGTTTCCACACATGGCTTGAATTTGTTTTCACAGGTTTGTGCAGGAAAAAGATTTTTATGTAAACTAGACACAGCAGCTCAGAAAATCCACCATCCACCTGGCTGCACAGATTTTAACAATCCAATGTGACCTCTGATGGATATGGTATTTCCCTCAAAAATAACCAGAGAATACTTGCCGTCTGTAACATTACTTTGTGAATGTGGAGTGAAATTCCCCCCCGACAGCAGAGCAGTCCAGTATCATGGATAATTCAGTGATATATATTGCCCCTTTTGTTTACTTATTACCATACCTCTTCTTCAGGATTATAGGGATGTCTTTTTTTACAAACTCTCTATATAACATAGCCAAACATCACGAATACAGTGTTTCATTTTGTCTTAACACAAAGTAGCTGTACGAGAACTTCTAATAAAACATTGTCTAAAGTCATAAAAATATTATTTAAAATAAAAAAGGAAATATATGATTGAATAAGTAAGCAAGATTTGACCAAAATTCAATGAACTAAGAACACATTTCAGTCTGTCACAACAAAGTATTGCAGGTTGCCCTATGTGTTTTTTTTGTTATTGGTGCATTAATTTAATTTAAATTAAGAAAATTAATTATTATTCTGCAAAGCTTTATAACTATTTTTAGGAGGTTATTTGAAAGATTTTAGAAAATTAGTCATTTTCAACAGAAGTGAAATAATTTCTCAAACAATTTTTTCTGGATGTCCAAATTGATAAGGAAACCATTATCTAGAAACGAAAAGAAAAGAAATACAGCCTTTGTAATAAAGAATAAACTTTATTTGTGGATGTTTCATACACAAAATGCAGATCACAGTACTTAAAAATAAATAGGAAAAGAGCATACAATTAAAACTTTAGTACTATAATATTTAGAATAGATTTTCTGTGTTTGTTTCTGTATATTCACGTTTATCATAATGCTTAACATGTTGAGTTTTTTTAATGTCAGTTAGTGAAAAATGCCCACCACTGTTCCCCAGAGCCAAGTTGACCTCTTCAAATAGCTTGTTCAAAAGCCTAAGATGATATATTTACAAGCAGCAAATCCTTTCATTCCAACTGTAGCCAGAGAATATTTGGCATTTTTGGCTGATGAATGACGTAATGATCAATTGATTATTGACATTGTTGATTTGTTGCTAATCATTTCAGGAGTATATATAAAATAATTGTACGGTTCGGTGCCTCTTCTCACCAGTCCCCTCTGTACAGCCAGTGCACACTATGTCCTCAGCTCTTTCTGTGCCTCCTAAGCAGATTAGCTGTCCTATATCTTAGTCACTGGGCCATCCTGAACAGCTCACTGTAGCTCTGCCAGCCTCGGCTCCAGCTACACTCCTCTGTGTTCAAAATTCAGCCGCTGTCACTGAACGTCCGTGTAGTGTCCCTGTTGGCTGGGCTGTCTGGTTTTGTGATTGCTTTGGCGGGACCGGGAATAACAGAGCCTGGCAGAAATTCTCCCTCTCTCTTTTGTCTTTCCTGCTTTCCGTCTCTTGTTCCTACACCTACACCCCACCTGTCCATCCTGGATACAGCCTTAGCTCGCCTGACAGTCAGGTGATTACCGCCCTGCTGCCGTTTGTGTATGTGTCTGTCTGTGAGGAGCTGAGCTAGCCTCCTGTCCTGGATGGATACTGATGATCATTGTCTGTTTACAATCGGTGAAGCCCCCTGTGAGGGCTTTAGAGCAGCTTTATTCCCCCCATCTGGCAGCTGAGATAAATCCTTAGTTCCTGTAGGAATGAACAGGGAGCATGAGCAGAGCAACAGGTGAGTTGTTTCTTTGCTTTATTCTTACCAAACAGAAGTATTCACAACCTTTACTTAAGTAGAAGTAGAAATACCACAATACAATAATATGCAAAAGTCCTGTGTTCAAAGGTTTACTGAAATTAAAGAACACTGGTATTATTATTAATGTCATTAAAATATAAGCAAATAGCAGCATTTTCAATATGTTTATATAATATTTTTTATATTATTAGTTAAAAACAGATGTATACATATGTAAGGAGTCAGGCTGGGTATAGGCCTTTTTTTTACAGAGGACCTTTTAACAGCTCACAATAGAAAAAGCACAGGTGTGTGTAATAAAATAAGTGGTGGTTGGTAATTATACTGTTAGCTCTAACTCTTTCTATTCTGAAGTTTATTGTTTTTCTAAACCTTCCTCTCACATTGGTTATCCGCTGAGCTGTGTGCTCTCATTCCTTGTGGTCCACTTTAAATGCATGGTGAGTTAGCCATGTTAACCAGCGTGGAGACTCACTGCCTATTTGTGTATGAAAGGGTTGTAGAGAGAGTCCTACACACTGAGCCTTGTGTTTGTTTCTGACACAACCAAAACAAGTGTCTGTGGCTGCACATGGGAGTGTCTGGATTTGTGAGCAAAAAACATACTCTCCTGAGTCCTAGTGTGTGTGTGTGTGTGTGTGTGTGTGTGTGTGTGTGTGTGTGTGTGTGTGTGTGTGTGTGTGTGTGTGTGTGTGTGTGTGTGTGTGTGTGTGTGTCAGATAAAAGACACTGTAAGAAGCACCAGGCAAATAATCTCCTTGCGGTAATCTGGGATATTGATGAAAGAAGAAAAAGATGCATGCGGACCACTTTTCCTAATGAGTAGCTACTGTACAAAATGTACTTTTTGCTTTTTTTCAAATGGTATAATGCATGTCTTGTTAAATAAGTATAATCATCTATATTTATAACTATAATAATAATTAATGCTGGATCCCTGAAACAGGTGGTTTGTCAGCCACCATCAAAGTGATGTTGCATCAAAGTGTACACTTGCGCAGATCTCAGGGAAATACACTGTGATTAAGATAATAATTACATTATGTGACATTATTGCTGAAGCCCTCTAAAAGTCCTCTAAAGTTTATATAGAGATAGAGTTTAACTCTTTTGATGAAGTTTGAGAATTTGGTTATGTGGCTTTTTAGAGGCTATAAGAATGTATAAATTCCTGAATTAAATGGTGTTCCTCTTTGTAGCGTTGTAACAGGCCAGTTTTGGGTTGAGGGACTGACAGTGTAGCTGTAACACAGTATGTGAAGACCTGTCAGAGATGTTTTATTGCAGATGCTGAAAAGCACAGCTCTTGTTCATGTTGTGGAGTTGCCATAGTGAGCATTGCAGCTCTAGGCAAATACTTGGGGGACTTAATGTGACACTGTGAAAGTGCACTCTAATCCGAGCTTTTACATGTATAATACTGCTTTTCTGTAATAAAGAACTATAAATGCTGAGTGATGCAACCAGATAGCATGGTATTTAAGCAGGGGGCAATAAAATGAATGCTGTTTTTTGTAGACTATCACAGAGTTCATGTCACCTTGGAAATGAGTGTTGCACCTGTGTCAGACAAAATGTAATATCAGCAGCACTACTACATCCAAGTGCATGATGAATAAAATAACCCACAGGAACGTACACAGGAAACATATATTTTTTGTCTTAAGTTTATTACCTGAAATAATTCTTAATTTTAAGGCTGTAACTAATGCATACATGAAATTATTTTTAATTATTATATTATTTTTAAACTAATCCTTAATCTATAAAATGGTGAAAAATGTCATTCACAATGTCCCATAGCACAAGTTGACTTTTTCAAATTGCTTGTCTAATCCAGGCAATTTTTGGAGAACCTAAAGATTTTCAGTTTACGATGATGAACAAGCAAGTATCTGGAACTTATCAATAAATCAAGTAGTGTTTTCAGAATTGCTATATTTCACAAAATCAAAAACCCACTCAAATCAAAACAAATTACATTTATTTTACACTATCACATAGACACTGCTGAAAACAAGTGCACATTAGATATATTATTATATTATTGAGAGATATAAAAAAAAATCATTACACAACTCAAAGCGATGAATCAGTAGCCTGAAGCTTTCTTTTAAAACAACCTCAAGCTGGCTGCTTGATTGTGCTTTGCCAAAGTATGCAGTCATATGTGATAAATAATTTAACTGTACAAATAAATACAATTACCAGTGTCACATTCAGTCAGAGTGGTTTGTGCTGTATCTACACTGTTGTAGAAGTTTGTGACCACCAGTCCACCTGATCCACCTTCCACAGCTCTGTCTTGACACCTGTTATATTAATTTATGAAAATTATAAATGCTCAGATCCACCACTACCTGGCCTCTCAGTAATACTTTTCTGTGAATGGGATGGAAGCCAAATGGTTAAAGGGTACAGCTGATCTCAATGCTTCAAAATGAAAATCAGTGTTTCGACCGGTCTTGAAAAATTCAAACACTACCATGATTTTCTGTGAATTATATTTGTTTTTCATGATGTGCATGGCATTGACTTTTGGTTTGTTACGGTTGCTTGTCCTTGACAGCATTTAATCCCATTTATTGCCCCCTTAGGAGTTTACGCAGCTGCAGTTCCTCCTGTTGTAGAATGATACACATAATATTTATGAGAGATGTAGTGTGTGCAGTGGGACACATAGTTAGGAACTGATGTATGGAGTGTAGATGTTTGTTTACAGAGAACAGCTGTGTGTGAGTAAAAAGACAGACTGATGACTCCGCACCCCTAAATCATTAGCAGCACAGTCTAAAGGGAATCAAATCACAGACATGCATATTCTGCTGCAAATTTCTTTTGTCTGTTGTAGGGTTGCAATTGGCTGTTGCAATTGACTCATTGTCAATTAAAACGGCCACTTTTGTCTTGATGGACCGATAAATCATTTGGTTTATCAGGTCTTTTTAGTTTTAGTGTGTTGTTACTGCACAGTTTATCACCATTTACTGCTAAAGTTGGAGTTAAAAACAATGTTTTGGTAGCCTGTTGGATTATGGTAATAATGATATATTTCATTATACACCATGAGGATTTTTTTTATTAACTTGTACTTGTTTGTTTTTCTTGTTCAATTTCCTCTGGAGAACTCTGTCTAAGATTAATGTTTTAACATTTTTTACTATTGTGTGTTTCAGGAACTGTATGCAAAGAGATCTCTTCCTCAAGACTGAAGACTGACTGATAAGTCCTCCTTAGCTGTACCCCTGGACTGTTAGCAGCTTACGGACATGACCTGCAATCTATAAATTTCTGCAGCCATGGCTTTGAATGTGGACCTCACTGCAGAGCCAGGTCAACAAGAAAAGATGCAGAAGGTTCCTGTTCCCGGCTGAGACAGTAACTGAGGTTAGAGCTGAGACCTGAAGGAGGCAACTGTTGGCTGCAAGGTGAATGGAGACAGGAAAGAGCACCACAACAGGGGTTCTTTTCTGGACCCCTGCCCCGGTCCGCACCTCAAGCACCAGCTCTGTAATATCTGAGGATGTGTGGAAGGATGAGGATGAAGAACAGGCAGAGAAAGATGATGACTTTGTCAACCAGATGGATGAAAATGGCATCATCGGACTGTCTGAAGCACTCGAGGATGTGGAGTTGGGGGAAACTGATGCAGAATGTGATCCAAACTTGTACCCAGAGGAGACGGACTTTAGAAGGCAGGAGAGGAATACGTCACCTGAGGAGCTAAGTTACAACCTGAGTGAACATCTGTCCAATACTGAATCACTAGGACGGAATGTACAACTACTGTCACCATGTGAGTCTTTGATTATGTGTCATTTAATTTATTTAAAGGACCTGTGTGTAGGATTTAGTGGTATCTAGCGGTGTAGTTGCTGATTGCAACTTCCTGTAGGAGAAACTAAACTCATGAAAAACGTGAAAGTTAAAGCCAGTGTTTGTCTGTTTTGAGCTACTGTAAAAACACTGTAGAAGAGGACCCGCTCCCTCTGTAGATATAAAAGGCTCATTCTAAGGTAACGAAAACACAACAGTTCTTATTTTCAGGTGATTATACATACATACATACATACATACATACATAAAACATACCTACGAATATTATATTCCATTTCTGCCAATATATCCTCCTAAATGTTACACACTGGACCTTTAACTTTGGCTGAATTATTTCTTAGCAAGTTTTAATGTTGTAGTTCCTGTACTAATGCACTTAAAGGAGCAACTTGTTTTACATGTTTGAGCTCATGAACTCATGAAAATGAAATGAAAATGACCAGGACATTGTGTCTTACTAGTTTAGTCGCCAGTCTCCCTTTGCTCTACCCCTCCCGTTCAGATCTACTAAATGATGCTTGTACTGTGTTGAAACCTCTCTCTCTCTGTGTCTTTGGCAGTTGATGACTTGATCGGCAGCTTAACAGCACAGACATTGGATGAGGAGGTGAGGCAGAGGAGGAGCACATCAAGAGAGCTTGGAAGTACGAATGGCGTGGTTGAGAGCTATATTTCCAAAGGAGAGACTGAGAAGATCAGCTCTACAGCCATGGAACTTGCTGGAGTCTCCAATCATCACTGCCCAATATCCCAGCCTGCCTCGCATGTCACAGCCCCCACTTTCCCCCACCTTCTCCACTTCACTGCTGAGGAAATAGCTGCTGCTCCAGGGATTGAAGCTGAAACTTTTCCAGAGATGAGCTCCATAGAAAGTCTTCCAGAATCACACAGGAGCCACATGTCATCACATGTCAGCCTCAAGTCTAGTCCTTTTCCCGAGATTAAGCTCAAGGCTCTTCAGCCAGAAGCCACATTTTCTGAAGAAGTCATGTCTGATCATTACAGCAGAGTAAGTACTGGGCCTTTAAATGGATCAGATAAGTCCCATAAGCCTCATAAACAGCCCACTCCCTCACCAAGGAAGACTAGGCTGCCCTCTCCTGAAGTTACCTATTCACCTTGTTCCCTTAGCAGAGTCAAGGATGACTCTTTAAAATTCAAACATCAGACCACAAGTCCTGACAGAGAGCTGAAGAGGCCTCCGGCCAGGAGTAATGCTGCTGAATTGGATGAATCCAGGTGAGCCACATCCGCATAGCTTTGATCTGTCCTTCCTCCTCAATTTATATACCTCATGTTGTAATTTTTCCCGCATAAAAAACACTAACCATTAATTTTGTTATATTTCTAGAAAAGGGCCTCTGAGTTACCGCACACCAGACTTCTCCAAGGTGGGGCCCAGGGTCCATTTCCCTAAAGGTGGTTACAAGCCCCCCAAGAGCAGGTGCTCTTCCAAGAGGGAGTCCCTCTCACCTGAGCCCCCCTTGATGTTTAAATCCCCAGCTGACATAGTGAAAGAAGTCCTACTGAACACCACTGATGGATCTCCTGCCCCATTAGACTCTTACAGACCACCAGCCAATGCCCCAGACTCAATTGTGCCTGAGGAGTTCAGGTGCCGGCGGAACGCCACCACACTGCTTGAACAACTACAGGTACAAAGATAGAAAGAGAGAAAGAAAACGCTATTTTCAAAAGGAGTCAGTTTTGTATAGATGTAGTCTGAAAAACACTGGACTGATCTAGTATGCTTAGAAGAAGCAATTAAGCCTTAATAGTTTTCAAAAGTTGCCAAAATGCAAACATGATAGTGATACAAGCTGCTAGAATGAATTGATTCTGTGTAGAAATTTGAACAATGAGCTTATGATACACTTTTGGTGTGTTAGGCTTTTTCACATTTCCCCAAAGATTCTTTTATTTGCTCAAAATATTAGTGGTTTGCATCTTTGCCTCAGCACAGGCTTACCAAAACTGTTGACACAAAGTTGGAAGCACACTACCGTCTGGAATATAATTGTTTCCTGTGGTACTAAGATTTTACTTACTTTACTTTACTGCTTGAAACCAAGGGGCCCAAACAATGAAAAAACATCCCCAGGGTGTACACTAATTTTTCATCTACTATATTTATCTGTGACAGACTTATGAATAAGACCCAACAATACCTAAGTCCTGCTCCATTCTCTCTGCCCTCTTTTCTCCAACTCTGCTCTCGTCTCTTTCTTTTTCATTCTTCCCTTTTTTTCTCACCTCACATGCCCCTTCTGCACTCTCTTTCTTTTCTTACCTTCCTCTAACTTTCTTATTTCCTCTCCTGCTCCTCTCACTGCAGGAGGACTACAAAACGCTGCTGACTAAGTACGCCGAAGCGGAGAACACCATTGATCGTCTGCGTCTGGAAGGAAAGGTAATTAATCCAGAAATCAGGCTTTAATTCATCACTGTTTAATGGTGTGCTATAGTGCAATGTTTTGAAAAACAGTGCATAGCGGCATACAGATTAATCTTTGGTCTCAAATTGAAATCCACTATAACTCCTCCATGTTGTGAGAATAATTTAAAATGATGGACCGTTTATTTTCTCAAACATTATTAAATTCAGTTTTTTTATTTAAACGGAGGGCATGTATACATGTTTAAAAGAAATACCTGACTCACTTCTACAATGATGTTGTTTTCATTAAATAACGGAACAGCAGTGAAAGCACATTATTTTTGAAATATAATTTAATTTTAAGCGACATATAAAACAAAAGTGTTTTTGATCAGCCGTTTGATCTCTGATATTCCCATTAAAGGCGTTATACACAGTTACTGTTTTATATGCAAACACAGACTGCACAAAAAGAGAGAAGAGCTGGAGATCAAATCCAGTGAGTACAGAGAGTCTAGGATACTAGGAAACTAACAGAAAGGCTCCTCTAAAATAACCTGCCAAGACCACAATCCAATGAAAGAAAAAAACAGTCAACAGTAAAGACCGACCAAACCCTTTCAGCTGATGACAGTTGTTCTCTTTGTGCGTGTTTTCTACATGTGCTTGATACTATGCTTGATAAAAATGATCCATCTATTGAACAAACTGTTACTGCGTGTTTCCTTCATTTCAGGGCCTTTAAATGGCCCCTAGATCATTTCATTCCCTTTCCGTCATTGTTGTTTTGGTATCTTTGTAGACATTATTACAGGCATTACCCAGCAATATTCTCTGCTTTTTATGTGTAGGGTCACCTTCACCAAGTATGGGAATAAAAAGGGAGAGATATGATTATCTTAGAGGGTTCTAGCATCAAGATATAATGATTATGTATTTGTATACACAAATTCGAGCCATGCAATAGGAGCCAAAATAAGATCAAATGAGCAACAACAGCCTAATAATTTGGGTAAAAGTACAAAGAAGAAGCTAATGAAGGGGCATTTAAAAAAAAGGTTTATAAAGTAAAGTCACAGATGTAAATTATTTAATTTCAGCTGTTCACATATTTATGTGGTTGTTGTGTGTCTTTATTCCTCAACTTTATTTCTGCAGGACAGACCTATAGAGATCCAACAGGCCAGGCCCAGACATTGTCAGCACAGCACAGACAGAGCAGTACGTCAGAATGAATGATTAGAAATCTCAGAAAAGTGGGATAAGAAAGAAAAGAGGGGGCAGGAAAGACAGGAGAGCTAGGGTGTTGTGAAGTACCTCCATTTAAGAATTATTGGCCTATTTCTGTTGGGAGCAGCAGTGTGCTCCACAATCAGCACCGATTAAAATCAGCTTACTGAGTTCCCCGCCTCTCCTCCATCTCCTTCACCACAACACTGAACCACCATCTGTCTCCCCCTCCCTCTGCATGTACAGCATCACACAGGCGGGTTGGGAGGAGTGACTTTACACTGAAATTTACTGTCAGACTAATTTTCTATACACTAGGAAATGCAACATCCTCATCATCATTTCCTTATTACAAGGTAAAGTAATTAAAGTAATTATGTTTTATACTGAACTGCAATTTTCTTGAGCTTTTGATTAACAAACGTATAAACAAAATCTTTTATTCTCTCCAGTTTATCAGAGGCTTGATAATTCTAATCTGATTTAAGATCTTAGTGTAGTTATTTACATCTTTCTGACCCATTTTAGGTGTCTTCACTCTTAGCTGTAAACAAACTGAAAGTAATCATAGGCAAAAAACCAACAACCTACAGTAAGTAGCTGTGTGTGTGTGTGTGCGCGCGCATGTGTGTGTGTTTGTTTTTGTGTGTTAAAGGGACTGTTGAGGTCACTTTAAGGTCATTATGATTTACTGCTTAGAGGGCTTATCAATGAGGGGCATCCATTTAGTCTCATTTTCATTCATTCATTCTCTATTAGTGTGTATTTACCGGGAGGGGAGGGGTGACCACCCAGTGTATGTGTTTATCCCCTTTATCACACAGCAGTATTTTCTGCCACTGAAATGACCTTGCTGTTTAATAAACCCAAGATAGAAAAGACAGAAACTGAAAACATACGACTTTAGGACACTAGATGGGGATGTCGGCTTTCTGTATGTTTATCCCTATTTGCAGTTGTATTTCATATTTTTATAAAATTAATGTATGGCTACTGTGTTATAGGTTAATTTTAATTTTAATGTATGTCTAATGTATGTTTGTATGCTGCTACTGGATGCTTGAATGTCCTTCAGGATAAATAAAGTATCTATCTATCTATCTATCTATCTATCTATCTATCTATCTATCTATCTATCTATCTATCTATCTATCTATCTATCTATCTATCTATTCCAGCTGAATCTGATCATCTCTCAGTGGTTTGATTAGATTTTTTTCTACAGAAATGTTCAGAGTGAAAAAGCTGTGCCAATATATTACCAGACTTAGTAAGCAGGTGAGCCAATGATAAAATAGATCATGATATGTTCATTTTCATCTCTCCACCAGGTGAACCTGTACTCTGACCCTCCGAAGCCTGGCCACTCGGTGCAGTCAGGAATGAACCAGGAGGCCTCAAGGATCATGATGCTGGATTTTCCTCAGGCTCAGAGAGCAGTGATCAACTCAAACTCACTTCATTCTAATGGACACAGCAATCATCAGAGTACATTCATCCTATTCAATATTTACCCTTTGCTGTCAAGTTCATCATTTCATGGATCATACATCATATAAATCAATGATCAGATTTCCGAGTCACTTTGCTTTCACAATTAAATGTTGTAATTTCAACAACTCTGCTTGTCTGTCAAATGAACAGGAAATTCATCTGCCAATTCTTCCACAAGAAGCCCAGACCCTCTGGTGGGACAGCAGCCAGCCAAGATTCTCTACAGTCAGGCTGACAGGTTCCTCCAGCAGGTAAAGAACCTATTCAAACTATCAACAAGGATGGAAATCCATACATTTGCTTTATGATGTAACTTAGGAAAGTAATCACAGATAAAGGTTTTGGTGTTCTTCACTCAGTTGCAGACTTTTGAGGATCTCCTGAAGTGCAAGAAGCTCAAACCTTTTGAACAGGTGAAGGTAAGAACAACAACTCATGGTTTAAGACTGTAATCATTTATTTCTACTAATTATCCAAACTAATGAACCAACACTCTTCTTCAGGGTCTGCCACAGCTTGCTGAGGGGCTTGACTCTTTAGAAAGGGGCTACCTTTTAGCGAGGGATGAGCACAAGCTCCTGCAGCAACGAGGGGTACAAATCAGCAACTTTGACCCTGAACGGTGAGAGTGATGTTCAAGATGAATACGCCACAGATTACATTCTATATCATGTACTCAATGTGCACTCAGTTGTTCCTACTGTTTTCATTATATTTGCCTGTATGTTTGTGTATGTATCAGGGAGCTGGAGGGGCTGATCTTTCAGTGTGGGCTGCGTATGGATGAGCTGAAGGAGCAGGTAGAACAGATGCAACAGGAGCAGCCCACCTGTGAGGGTCCTCCCTCTACACCTCCTCACTCTACCCCTTCACTTGTCTCTTCTGAGAGGAGAGAAACTCTGACTCACCCACAGGTACCACTATCAAACAGCTCTCTAGTAGCAATGCACTCTGTCCTTGAACTGTACAGAAAATCAGTTTGACTTTTAATTTGTAGTGAAAACAAAACTATACTACAGTACTGTGTTGTTTGGGGGAAAAAAAAAAGAAAATTGTGGTGGATATTTTTTTACTATTTTCTGATATTTTATAAACCAAGAAATTTTATGATAAAAAAATGTATTGACTTAATTAATCAATAATGAAAATTCTGGTGCTGATTTAAGATGATATAGAGTAGAAGATCAGTCATCATCTGGTTTTATTTGCTGCTTGATCCGTAAAGATTAGTTCACTGAAAGATAATGGTGTTATGCTAAAAAATGATTTCTTCTGCATAGTGACTCCAAAATCAGTCCTAGTCTTAAAAAAGGCTAATTAAACTCAAAGAAAATGAAATGACCGGACGTATTTGCAGCCACATCAGATTTAATATAATGATCTAACTTCATCTCCTTCCAGAGCCCACCTGTGCCTTTGCTGCTTGATGCAGGAGAGGCAGCGGCGGTGGAGGTGAGCTCAGCCAGTGAAGAGAGTGATGAAGAAACTCTGAATTCTCTCTACCTCAAACCTCCGAATGGCAAAAACAGACGTGTTGAACAAGACTTTGCCAAACTAATGGATGAGTGAGTGGTGATGTTTATATTTTAAATTGTTAATTTTGAAAAAAAATGTGAAGAGTGACTATCAGTATCTTTGCCGTGGAAGGACTTTTATTAATGTTAGGAGATATTCTTTCTTGACAGGAACTCAGCCTGCAGTCTGGACTTTGATTATTTCACCCTGTTTGTTTTTCCTCCTTCTGTTTAGCTACCAAAGCTTCAAGGAGCTTCCCAAACTTTTAGACCATAGCCAGAAGGACGGAGCTCTCATTTCTGCTGCCGTGAGAACCGACAAGCATCCTGGGGACGAGAACAAAGGGAGACTGAGTCAAGGAACTGGAAACCTGGAAGTCCAGAGGAGTCGTTCACAGACGTTAGTTTTGAGAGAAACAGACAAGATGAGCTGTAGTTTAATCAGCAGCACATTGATGTTTGTCCTTGGTCTTTGCAGCTCTGTGTGTCTAAAAATATTTACTTTCATGTCTAAATATATACTTTTTAAAATCTTGAATGGTAAAATTATACTGCTACCCCAGACACATTTTTGATAAAAATAAGTGATTAGACATAAATAAATACAAACAAACAAGTACATACAAAGCTATTTTTGAAGGGAGGCTCATTTTAGTAACTCAGCTGAATTAAATTATTTATACTTTTCTGTTGACAGGAAATCAGACTGTCAGGACTTTCCTCCTGTTCGCACCAGCAAACAGCAGACCAGCAGGTCCAGTCGTCCATCACGTAGGGCCTCCAGCCAGTCCACAACGCTCCCTGTTCATCCTACCAGCAGCAAAAGGAGGTTAGAGCTGGGAAAGTCCCACAGCAGCAGTCTGAGCAGTCTGGGAGAGATCACTGCGTTGGAGAGGAGGAACTCCAAACTCCAACCTGCACGCAGCAGAGTACTTTCTCAGGTCAGTTTATATTGAGAAATAACTGTCTGTCAAGTTTGATCCTGCTGAGTCTAGGCCACGGGACGTTGAGCCTCAAAATCTACAGATTCCTAAATCATGCTTTAAAATTGCTGGTAGTTTTTGAGTTTTTGATACTAGCGTTCAGATATATTGAAACATTTCCTTTCATTTTCCTATCATCAAGATATTGGTACATCTCATTGAAGCTTTGTTCCTGAAATACAGCTAAATTTATTGCACATTCAAATTAATCATGACTAGCCATACTCACCTATACCTGCATGAAACATGTTTGAATCTTAAATTCTGTGACGTGAGCTAAGAGACTTTTGACTTGTAAGGAAAATGAAATGATTCATTTAACCTGTATAAGCTTGAAAATAAATCAACACTAAATCTGCAAAATACTCTTCCTCCCTAATATATGTTTTTAATTATTAAAAGTTTTGATATTAGCTTAATTAATAACCCCAAACAATGATTATGTTTGTTAATAGAGTTGTTTTAAAAGCAAAAACACTGAGCTGCCATGTACCTTTTTAGCCACTAGACAATCAGCTGACAAGCAGTCATGTACAAGTAATCTCATGATTTGGTTGCCTGAAAAGCATTGATATTGATATATGCTCAGCAGTATCTTCTTGAAACCAGTGTAACAGCCTCTCTTATTGCTTTTTAAAACAACACAAATGCAGTGTATGAATGTTTTTGCATTAAAAGACATGTACAGATTTCACAAAGAAAGCTGTGCTGTATAACAAACAATGCTGTTTCTAAATTTAGAATGTGTATAGTTAAATGTTATATAATCGTCATTCTGTGCTGTGTTGACCAGGATGGGATTATCTCTCCGGAGACAGACAGCGGCTTTGTCGGTTCAGAGAGCAGCCGTCTGACTCCTGCAGCAGCTCCAAGTCCTCTCCACCAGAGGGCCTCAGAGAGGTGAGGAAGTCCAATACTGCTTCTGTGCCTCCACACAGATTTACTACACCATAAATTTTACCCCATGCGCCATCCCCCACCTCTGTTACACACACACACACACACACACACACACACACACACACACACACACACACCATTTCTGATCTGTCTTTGTATGTGTGTTTGTTTGAATATTCTTCCATGGTGCAACAGGGTTTTGATGCCTCAGGAGGGGATCCCTGGGAAGCCTCACACAGGCCCAGTCTCAGCACCATCTCCTACCTCTTTGGCATCACATAGACACACGGCTATAGAGCCCAGCAGGGACTCCCGACTCATCTCCGACCAGCTGAGGAGAACAAGACAGCGGCAGAGGAGACGCACCTTCTCCTGCTCTCCACAGCGCTGGGTCGGTCAGACAGAACGAAGCAGGGCCGACAGTGGGACCAGTGAGTTTGGGCTGGAGAGTGACAGCAGTGAGTCTCCATGTTCTGTCCATCAACTGAGATTGTTGTAATTTTAAACACGTACTGGCAGTATAGAAACAAAATGTTTTTTTAAATCTATAAATGTCAGGGCCTGTTACTGTCTCACTGTGTTATTACTCTTATTTTTTAGTTCTTTCTTTTATTGTGTATTTAACCTACTGTCCTCCTTTTGTCTCCGCAGCACACACTATGTCTGAAGACGGACAGAATGACCAGTACACAGAATCATCCAATTCCCTCCACAGCTCCAGCCCAAGCTCCTCCCCCACTTCCCGGCGTCACCATGGCGATTCTCTCAGAGCACTGAGCTCCAGTCAGGTGGCCAATCGCAAGTGAGTGTGTGTAGCAGCAGCTGCAGTGCTGATAGTCGTGCAAACAAAGCAAGGTTTATGTCTCCCTGCAGAGACTCCTGGATGGAAATATAAATATTCAACTGACTGATGAAAATTATATTTTCAGGTATTTCCTGAAATTGACTTGATAACTCTTCTTTTTACCATGCAACATGAAGCCAAACATCTCATGAACCACTCGTAATGTTTCTATCATCATATTCTTTTATGTATTTTATTTCAGAATCGGCTGCTATTGAATATGGTTGCATAATAGGAGGTATTGTGTCCTGCATGGTGTGGTGTTGCATGACTCTTTTCAAAGAGTGTGTGTATGTACGTTTGAACTGTCACCTGCATAGAAGTCACCTGGAAATTTGGTCAATTGAATTTTCACAGTGCAGCACTTCAGTGGTCACATTTACTGCTGACTTTACTGCTGTTTGACCTTGGATACGTGTGGTGGTGAAAAAACTGGAACATAATATGCAAATGTGACCCCCAGCTGAATTATTTCATGTGATTTTAAACGTTTTTTTTGTGTGTTTTTTTTAGTGAAGCAATCCAGACGCTGCAGGCTGAGGTCGACAGACTGAAGGAGAGACTAGAAAGCTGTCTGAGAAATAAGAAAGCTCCAAGCTCTGTGAGAGCAGCTCCATCAACTCAGGAGAACTACACTCGCCACATCACCTCTACACCTCACGTCAGGTGGTGTAACCACACAGTCTCCCCTTCCTTCAAGAACACTGCTGTCTGCAGCGTGAGGCTACAGCACAGAGCTAACTACCACAAAGGTTTTACCTTAGTTTGGTTTCTCCCGTTGCTTAGGTCTGGGGAGCGATGCAGTGATGTCAGCAGGGAAAGAAGAGACAGACCGACCGTTGATGAAGTTGAGGAGTCTACACTGAGACGAACAACCCGGAAGAGACCACCTTCTGCACACAGACGACCACAACCTGATATCTGTAAGTTCATCTGAATTTTTAGTTGACCCTTAACTCAAGAGCTTTTCTTCAAAGATTTTGTATAATCCAAATTCTGCTACAAACATATATGCAGATTATTTCCTTCAATGAAGGACAAGATGAATAAACAAGTGACAGTTTATTACATGAGCCCTAAATGATAACAGATTACATTTGTACATGTCTTAGGTTTAGTCTAAATAATGGCACATAAGCCCCCAACTAAATGGTGTGTGTACAATGATGAAGATAAGCAAGCACACTTTGATAAGCAAGCCCATTCATTCTTAGAAATCATGTAATTTGAAAAATACATCATTTAATGCATGTAATGTTTTTCTTTTCAGTGACAACATCAGAGCCATCTACACCACAGACTCAGCCTCTGGTATCCAGATGTACTCAAACATCCACTACAGCACCAGACAGCCACAGTTCATGCACAAAAACTGTCCGCAGCAGAAACCCCAGTAAGAACATCCATCCCAGAACAGAAATACATGAGACTGAGCACTAAATTGATTGAGACCACAGTAATAGCAAGCAGTTATCTGACAAAACATATAGCAGAATTCATTTTATTTCATCGTAATGCTGTGTTTTACCCTTTTGTAATGGCTTGCAAGGACATGCTAGTGAAAACATTCCTTTTATAACTTATTTCAGTCTCTCCTGTCCTCACCAGCTTCCCAATACTTTCCTAAAATGTGTGAGACACGATTATATTTCCATAGATACTCACACAGAAATGTGACTACTTGTGAATTCATAGCTCCGTGTTCTTATGTCAGCACAGACTTTTAATTAAAGGTGTTGATTAATGTATTTTTGATGAAAATCTGCCAAAACAGACTGATGAGTGTGTGTGTGTGTGTGTGTGTGTGTGTGTGTGGCAGGGCAGCATCCTGGTGTGACAGCAGATGAACCTGACAGCAGAAGTCATCAAGCTCCTCTCTGTCCTCAATGTTTGTCACGTCGCCAAGGGCGACCTAAAGGTAAGGAGGTTTTTGTGTTCAGGCAAAGAGCCTGAAATCCACTTTTGTTCCTAATTCATTTGAAACCAGCATTGCAGTTTTGTCCTCATTAATTGTGCTACTTGAGTGGTTGTTCCTTAAATCCTGACTCTGTTTGTTTTCTTGCTGCCAGGTGGTGGCAACATAGAGCCAACTCATTCCTCTCTTTGCCGTCACTGTCCTCTCTGTGGATGCCCTGAACCGTTCAGAAGCACTGAACCAGGTTAGAGACTGTGTGATCAAAGCTGTTTTGAATGCTTACTGTTACAGTAGAGAGGTGTGAACAGTTCACACCTCTTCTGATTCTAAACAGTTGTTTTGAATCAGCAGCACAAGATTCTGTAGAGTCACTGTGCTCAGCACATGAATCAGTTCAGTCTGCAGTAAATGAAATGAGTTTAATTATCTGAAGTGCTAATGGAGCTCCTGACCTGCTCTGTGATTCAAAGACTGTCGCAGAGTCTCAGACTCCCCCCCACACACAAGCTGCCAACCAGAGTCCCCTGATGGAGTGATGAGGAGCAGATACTTTGCAGCTGCAGCTCCACCTACACTGCTGCAATGCATGCCAGTGTGTCCACCACCACTCCTGTGAGTAACCTGCCATCTCGCTACGCACTCACACACCAGACATCTGATGATGCACCATTACGTTGAGTTCATCCACAGGTCTCTCTCCAATCCTGATGACATTTCTCACATTGGCTCACTTATTAAGTGATGATTTGTCCTACCTCCATACTATATAGTAGTTTTATACAGTATGTACTACACACTAATTGTCAAAGTAAAAAATGATTTCTTGTATACTAACTATTAAAAATAAATATACTAACAGGAAATGTCAGACATCAAACAAACAACATTTTAATCCTTTGCAAAAACATGCAATATGTTGAACAAAAAGCATAACGCCTTCGGCAAAAAGACACCTGTATTTGAGAAATTTAGTGTCTGCAGAAGCTGAGACACTGCTACAATACATACTACACTATACATTGTGGAAAAATGTCAAAATGAAAGCTGTCAGTGTACATACTACTGCTGTGGATGGACATAACTGTCCAGCAATGCATCAATACACCAAGGAAATAGAGGAACTCCTCACAGCTGCAAAACACTAAGGTTGGTAAAACAAAGATGCTTCTCAGATAACAAATAAGGATCATGTCTTTGGAAACATTTTTTTTTCTCTTTCTGAAGTTTAATTGGCAGTGGCACTCCAAATTCTCAGTTTGAGAACCATTGGTGTCATTCATCATGAGAGAAAAATTCATTTGAATGTTGTACATACAAAATACAAATAACATTATTACATACTGTTTTCATTATAAGTTTAACCTGAACTGTCATACTCAATATTTATGTCATCAACCTTACCTTCTCCACAGGTTGTACTCATCGCCCCTCTACGTGTCTCCTAGCAACAGGACTGGCACATCCTCGAGGGTCAGAGGTCGCGAGGAGGCGAGGGGAAGGTCAAGACGCTCCCTCTCCGCTGACAAGCAGCGCTCCGTGGACAGCTCTCTGAACAGAGCCATAAGAGCAGCTCGCCACATGAAAAACACTTCTGGACACATGGCTCGCTCTCTGGCTGCTGGACTGCACTACCAGGAGCTGCTGACTCAGTCCTGCAGCTACTAGTCTGACCTCCCTCCACAGGCAGCAACATCTACTTCACACCAGCATCCCTACGGCTGTAGACATCACCAACAGCCGGAAGGAGTAAGTGAATAAAGAATCTAAACTCCATCTCTTCTTTCTAACGTTTCTTTGAAGCTAAATGTCATTTTTTAATTTTATGGCAACATTTAAGTCTCAGGTGGCCAAACATGAATTTGTTTCTTTAGCAGGCATAATATAATTTCAAAAGATGTGCTGGCATACATTGAAATGACATACTTTCTAAATTGATGTAGTACTGTAGATCAGTTTGCTATAAATGTGATCATATTGATTTTCAAACCGATGAAGTAAATAAATTTGTTTCTTCTTCTTCATTGGAGCTGTCTTGAAGTGACAGTTGTAATCAGTTAATACTCAGTTATTTTGAGCTATTTATTGATCATGTGATTGTGTTTGTTGATCATGCTTTTTTTAATAATCTTTTCTAGTTTGTATAGGTTTGAAAGTAAGTTCAGGATGACAGTGTTATTGTAGTTGCTGTATAAAAGGTTTATCTTGTTTCTGCAGTTGCATGCTGCACTGTAAATGAAATGCACTCGGTCATTGCACCTGTTGTGATAGAGTCCACTTTGGACGGTCACACAAGAGACTGCCATGAATCTATTTTTTAAATGGTCAACGGCTCATCACACTTTATCTTTAAAATATAATGAAAAGAGTTGTGTGCGATACTGGATAACCTCAAAATTAGTCTGTTTCAATGTTGTTAAAGTCAGTCTGTATGTATACACTACACAGTTTAAATGGTGGCGTTTTGGGAATTTTGTACGGCATTTTATGGTAAGCTTGAAACTATATGAGCCACACAAGTAAGTCTACTGTAACTGACCGGCTTTATGTGGAGCAAACATTCACAGACCAAAGGTCTTTAATAGGCCTTTATCTTTATATACAGGTGGGACCGCCAACACAAACAGAGGAATAATGCTATTTTACAGATAAAGTTATGCTTTATATTTAGTTGAAACTAAGAACTGTGGATATTACAAGTGAATTCTGTTTTTTATTAACTAATACTTTTTACTTTTGTACCATTGGTTCTCAAACTGTAGACCTACTTTAATATTTTGCAGGGAATCTTTTTAGTGGTCCCAAAGCAGCCAAATAAAAGTGGAAATGAACATTTGGTGTCGTTGTACTTTTTCATTAACTACTAAAAAGTGAAGCTAGTATTTAAAGGAAGAGTTGAGTCTTAATGTTATGGAAGCCAATTTATTAGACAGCCTTAGTACATATTAGGTACACATGGAAGTATTGTTTGTGCTTCAACACTCGCAAACATACAATCCCAATAAGTTAAACAGTTTTAGGACAGACTAATGTATCATTATTATCTTTTCTCTGATAAATAATTTTGATATAAATCAATTGATTTGATGGAGTGAACCCTATACAACAGCAAATTATAATAGAAAAAAATAAACACAAAGTCAAGCGTTTGCATCACAGAAAACGCATTATAGTGCAATATACAACTTGTTTGGCCAGGAAAGAGGGAGGGAGGAAATAAAAGTGAAAAGGGGGTTTAAGGTTTTTTTTTTTTTTTTAGCAAAGCCATTCACCATTAGAGGGTTTTACATTGCACCAGAGGAGGAAACAGACAAAGAAAATATAGATATTGGTTCTTTTTCCCGGTTGACGACTAACAACTACAGCTAAACATCACAAACACGGCGGCTTCACATTGGCATTGATAAAGGAAAAGTATCACTACTTCACAGTCAGAAATATCACCAGTCAACAGTGAGACGCTAAAACAGCAACATATGGCAGATACACAACACTACTCAGTGCATGGCCCAATTAAACATCATTACTAACCAAAGATAAGACTTATTCTGACAGGATACAATACTGAAATACAACTGGCCCTTTTTAAGATTATTCATTAAATATCAGCAAGCAACGGCCTTTTCGACATTAAAACGTGAAGTTTCTCCGGAGAAAGGAAAAAGATTGTGGCAAGTCAATACTTTACAGTCTCGGCAGCCGGAGGAGGGATGATTCTGGCTTTTTACAGAGCACTCTCTTTCCAACATCTGCTAAACCAAGCATTTTTAAACCAATACTTAACTGAAAGTGTATGTTTTGAGTATCAAACACTCTGGGAAGCGAATAGTTAATTTATATTCCACATACATAAATAAAAATGTCTGAAATCTTACCTCCATTTTTGTATAAATGTTCTCATTACAAGGACTTTTTGAGAGCAGTAACCACTTTATGGCCATAGATTTGTTCCTCATAAACTGGCACCTGAGAGTGCAGATTCTTCAGGAGTTGTTTGAAAAGTCTCAAAGCGCGCTTTCCCACTTTTTTCAATACTCAAAACAAAGCTTTTCAGCGGAGTATTCAAGCTCGACATCTTGGGGAAACAGCTAAATGCCAACTCTGCAGCTCCCAGAACATCCACACTGGATACAAACACATTAACAGTCCACACAAGTCCAAGCATGCTACTGAATACGAACATCTCAAATGGATGGGGGGGGTTTGGGGGCTCCTCTCTGATGAATATATTAATATATATATATTGCATGTTGACTGATATGACATATTTTACGACATCAACCTCTCAAACTGCGCATCCCTCCTCCACCCGCTTCCAATAAAACTCACACCAAGGAGGAAATCCAAAGGATCAAACAAGAGAAAATGTCTACCTTTTACACATTCTAGCAGGTTTCATAGCATACAATATTACATTTTGGTACTTTCAGTTTTAAATGGCCTTCTGTTCTGATATTTAAACCTTTTTAAATAAGTTCATTTAGTTGCATCCATTGTAAAACATGAGAATACTTGCAACTGTTCTTATTCTTTGATACATTTTTTTTTTTAATCATCTAAGATATCTTTTTTTTTTCTTCTCAAGCAAGATGCATAAACAATTAATGTAAGATTTGTGGGGGAAGGATACAGAGGTAAGATGGGTGACGGGTAGAGGGTGGGGTGGGGTGGAGTGAAGGGCAGGGTTAAGGGAAAGAGGAGAGAGATGTGATTGGAGGATTTTAGCTTGTCACTTCCTCGTCTGGTTTGTTCATGGTCTTGAGCTGCTCCAGCAGGGCGGTGGGGGTGAAGATGTTGGTCGATCCTGGAGACACGCACATGCATAAAACACACACACACAGCGTTAGATCTGCACGTTGAGAAAAGAAACGTATGAAAAATGTGTTTTCAGCTCTTGCTATGAATGCCTACTGTGGATGACGGAAGTGTCACGTAATGATGAAAACAAAGATAGAAACACTGAGCAACCCAAAGTTATAAAATCATAATCGATTAGCCAGCAGGTTCAAATGGATCATGTGTCAAAGAGCTGGAAAAATTCATTCTAAAAGGTGTCCTAAAAAATACTTTTACTGTCCTTAGACACAAGTTTAAATGCTTTGAGTATTGTTTTTCTATCCTGCACCTTATTAAATGACCAATATTTTTATCAATATTTTCAAATGTCCTTAAAACCACCTTGCATCAGTGACTTTTAGACATTAACAGATTTTTGTCAGTCTGTAGAGAAACATTGTCTATTTTAAAGTGTTAGCTTGGAGGGATTGTATGAGGTACCTATCCATAGTGTGTTACCTGCAGTAGACAGTGGTCAGCAGGCCTCCAGCAAGATACAATTACTGGAGTCTGGTGGCTTTGAAGAGAGGACTATACCTGCTTCAGTTCCTCTGCAGTTCGGCTGACATCAAGGTAAAGTGTAAAGAAATATTCTAAATATAGCGTATAAACTGGTGTTGCTGCCCCTGTCCACAGCAGTACATTTCTTAGCTTCTGTGCTGGTACTTCTGTCTGTTTCTCCAAACTGGGGGCGTGCCAGTCTACTGTAGGTAATAGACTAAGTATGGATAAGGACCTCATACAACAAAACTTCAAAAAATCCAAACCAACCTTTAACTGATCTGAAGGTGGGAAATCCCCAAAACTAGAGGTAAGTCTTCAAAATTCACTTGACTATGTGGCAAACCTAATATGTCCACATTTTTCCTTTTATATTATAGCTCCAATTATCTATCCATCTGGTTTTGGATTCAACATATTTTAATCCTGATTTGTCTGTGTAAAGTACCATGTAAACACCTCTGACTAATACTCTTTGAGTCCTTCATTCTACAAACGTACAGCCTGATACAAACTCATGAAGCTGTGGTAAATCACATGCAGCTGAACATAATGGAAGCACACAGATTGGTGATGGCACCTCACAACTGTCATGAATCTGTGAGCTAAAAGCAGCATGTCGGCTAGTAGAAATCCTGCAACACCAAACCTGTCCACAGCAAAGCCCGTCAGGTGTTAGAACAGTGTGCACATGGCCGTGTGGGCCTTTAATCAAAGAGCATGAAAAATACTGCTAGAAAAAGCAAAGAATACAGCAAAAAATGGTAAAAGCAGATTTTCTCTACATGTCATGAAATCCAAACCCAGAGAGTTGGGTCTACCAGCTGCTATAAATATGAATGAAAATGTGAAACTGAGTAACCCTGATAACACAGGGATGAACTGCTGTGACAGCTGAAGACACATTTCAGACATTGTAAAACTTGAAAGGTGCGAGAGTGGAGTAAAGCAAACCTTTTGCCTGATTTGTTTGTCGCTTCATTCCCAGATTTACAGATGGATTACTGCCATCCTCATTCTTTATCAACTGGCAAACAAACCATTTGGTTTACTCCACACACCTGTTCAACATTATCAACAGTATTTGACCTACGTTGGTTTGTTTCTGTTGCAAAGCTGCATGTTTTCCTCCAGTTTGGTTGAATTAGCGGCTTTACCTCAAAGACCTACAGTAAAACTAAACTTTATCCCATGAGGGGTCAGAACAGGAAGTGGAGGTAGTTAAAGGTAAAAACAGAAGAGAAAGAGGCAAGCCCATCTCGAGTTGGGTCACTATGGTGATGCAGGGGTCGTAGGTGTCTGGGGTTGTGGGTGGAGGTTTAGTGTGGGTCAAGTGGATAACGTCGGACTGGCCTCGCCTGCTTCTCTGCTGTTCCCCAAACACACAGCTTTGTGGGCCTTTGTGCCCCAGAAACACAACACTGTGACGTTGATCTCCAACGCCACTAAATTATTGCACATGGCTAGGTTTTAGATCAAAACAGCATAACAAAAACAAAGACTTGTTTTAGTAAGTGATGGCCATTTTGCTCAGTAAGTGTTGAATGCAGCAGTATGCGGGGGAGAAGCCATACTGCTTATGGTGAGAGCTGCTGACTGAGAAAACCATAAAACCAAAAGTTGGTTTGTAAACGATATTGCTTTAGCAGATTAGTTAGACAATGAGATGGATGCCCAGGACTGCAATAGTCTATGTTTTGTGGGTGAGTCTCCAGCTTTAAATGGGAATGTGTGTTTAAAAGTAGCCTTCCTAATAAAATACAGAAACAGACAATGAGGTGGTCATGGACATTTATCCAAAAAGGGTTGTGTTTCCTCCGCAAAAGGAGGTTGTGTTTTGAATGTTCCCATTGTTTGTTTGTTAGCAGGATTTCTCAAAAACTATGTTAAAGTTGAAATTTGTTGGAAAGCTTGGCCATGGTCCGAGAAAATTACTTATTTTTGGAGCAGACGGTGTCAAAGCAAATCTTTAATTGATTTCCAAACAGTATCTTTTGCGCTTTTTCCTCTTTCAACTCGCAACACTACCCATTTTTAATGCAGTCTAAACCAAATCTGGTACATAACATATTTAGTTGACTCTAAAATTAATTAAATTAATTAGTTTTTTTTTTTTTCATATTTCATAACATTTTATTTTAAATAGTTGCCAATTTTTGCAGGTGTGGATGTATTTTAAATAAACCACCTTAACTCTTAATTGTGCAACACATTGCATGAAAGTTCAAGAGGCGATTGCCATGATTAAAAAGGTGCATTGGATACAATTTGGGTTGAACTTGGGATGCATCATTTCTAAAATATGCATCGGTAAAAACAAGTTGATGTATAATTATTAATAGAGGCCCTATGCCTTTATTATTTTCGATTGATTTCTCCTCTCTAAACTAAGAACCAAAAAGTAAAATATTGCACAGCATCGTATCACGTTGTGTTGACTCAGATTGTCGTTGGCAGTGCATTGAGATGCTGATTGCATTGCCTCAGTGATGGAGATGTACGTCCCTAATGCATACATCAATTTTGAGCAATCCTGCTAAATCTGCACAAATGCAAAAGCTTGCATTTAAATGGCCATAACTCATTTATAGCTGTGTGTATTTAAATGTAGACCCAGATGCAAATTAACATCCTCTAAACATTTTGTATGATCAAAATAACAGATTCAGAGGAGTGGTCAGCCTTGGCGAAGATATGTGCTTTCGAGTTCTACTCATGTTTGAACTGAACTAACTGTGTGCTAATGACTGGTGTAAAGGATGAGTTTTGGAAGAAATTAAGAGTCTCCTACATTGGGGGGGGATTAGTGGGAGCTGTTGGACATGTGTGGCATCTTTGCTTTTTATTAGGTTGCTAAAGCATATCGGGTGGAACATTGCTACATTCCCAGACTCTGTGTCAGCAGAGAGGCATCATAGAGGCCGTGATACAAAGGGCAACTTTTTGGGCAACCAAACTGAATTCTTCTGAAATGATTGCCCTGTGTGTCAGCACCCTGTAAGGATGATATGTTGCTAATGTTTAGCACCCTCTGCGGACGAGCCATGAGCCATGTGAGCATGTGATGGTGGGCTGAGAGAGAGTGACATGGACGGAGTCTGAGGACTGGGAGTCAAAAGAAAAAAGAAAAACACAAGGAAAAAAGGAGAGAATCCTTCTTTGAAATCCAACATCAACTCAAGGACCTGTCCTGAAAGAAACCAGTAACAAATCAAGGTGATTATCTTTGCGAAGGGTTAACTAGAAAAATAATACGACAGTAAAAACTGATAAAGATGGATCTCGGGGGTAGATTAAATCTGGAGTGAGTGTTCAACAGGCTCAAAGGGCCTTTGGGTGGCTGACGAGGGGCGATTTAATCCACCCAGCTGAGATGATGGGAGGAGGCAGCAGGGATGGGGTCACGACCCCCTCAGACATGGCCGCTCTTCAGCACAGACTTTACTCGGGGCTGTATCCAAATGTGCGGAATCAAAGGGCCCCGGAGGACTTTGGCCGTACGCACTGTAACGTGCTCGCTATCATCATGCAGAGCTACATAAGCCTCTGATGTACATTTTCTTTATGCACCTTATGTGAACTTTTTGCCTCCAGATATATATACAATTTATTTGGTTAAATATTATCTACATGATGCAAGTTGTGTGTTTTATACATTCATAGGGTTTATGTTCTTTAAAAAAAACGTAGCATCACATTCCTATTGCAATGAATTGTGGGTAATTCAATCAGAAAGTCTGAACCCCAAACAGACTCTAGAAGTCTGCAGAAAGTCCACATGAGCCCTTTTGTGGACTTGATGGCTAGTGGGTTTGGACGGTGGTCTGTAAGGGGGGTGAAGTTCTGACATTTGGATTCAGCTTTCCTGATTGGATAGCAGGACTCCCACTCTGATTCGCTAACTCTCAGTATACAGGCACTGGAGCCCATTGGAGCGGCCCATGCAGTGAGGACAGGTCGGGGGTGCCCATCCCTGAGGGACACGGGGAGGAGGAGGGTGGAGTTACATAAGACAGTTCTGAGTGATCAAAGAAGAAAAAGGAACAGGGAGGAAGCCCTTGTGCTGTGATGTTCAGAAAGGGCTTCTTTGTGCGGCTGCCTTTACTTTTTTCAGTGTGATTTCTCTCTCCCTCCCTCCCAATCTGTCTCTGCCTCACTCGGCTGTGGGTTCTGCGTCCTCAAAGGACACCCTAGTGGACTCTCGGAAGTCGGGGTGCTGCAGGTCCGATAAGAATTTGGAGGGGGTGAGCATGTGGGTGGAACCTGTGGAGGAACAGAGGTGGCTTCACCACTCGTCTCTCAGCACATGCCACGCCCCCCCCTCCCCCACTCTCTCCAAAAATAAAAAGGGTTAAAAACAAGCAACCTGTCGTACAGCACACGCACAGAGACACACTCATCCACTGACAGCCCACACACATACATACACACTCTCGCCATGTTGCACAGACACATAGAACTCGGACGCACAGACACAGAAAGAAGACATGGCATGGCTGCAATTCAAAGACAACAGTTGTTTTTAAAGACAACAGCTGAAGCAGAGCACAACAGAAACTAACAAGACACTTTCCCATTTATAACACAGACTATCTGGCGAAGCTTTAACACATCAAATAAACAGTACAGAGGGGAATAACATAAAGGGCTATTTTAACATAACACACAATAGGCAGGTTGTTACAGCTAACTGCAGCTAGACCGTCCACATTCTTCAGTCGTGATCGGGGTGCATGAAAGTCAAAAAGGAAATTACGCTACAGGAGCTGTGTTTTGGGTGGGTTTTATTATTATTTATTAAGACCTGAACATAAATTCTTGATTTGTCATTTTGTTTTTAAAAAGGGAATGTTCATATATATTAAATATATATATATATATATATTCTTATAACTATAATTTATTGTTATTATGTCCAGCTTGCCAGCCGTATGAGATATTGTTGTTTTTGTTGGTGAATATACACTTTCTCCTGTAATTATGTAAAAAAAAAATATAAAAACTAAACTTCCGGTTGCTTCAACAAAGTACAACTGATTGTCCAGTCACCTCACTTCCTGTGGTTCCCCCCAATGTTTCTCCTCGCCTTTATCTTTATATGTTTTTTATCTGTGTCCCAGTTCAGAAGCTGTGTCCTTATCTGTCCCTCAGAGGACCTGAAGGCCAGACTGAACCTGTGCCTGCTGATCCGACCTCACACAGTCCTCTGAAAATGCTTCAAGGACATGGCCCTTGATTTAGGACGCAGCTGTTAATAGTTTTCACACTTTCTATAAAACATCCACTTAAAGACACATCCACTCTGTGTTACTCAACACCAGCCTGAAAAGCAGTGTTTCACCTCTGACCACACCCTGCGTCACTGATAGGCATGTTTGGTTGTGGTCAGAAGTGTGCTCTGTTGAACCTGTAACCACACCCAACAGTGATGTCATGGTGTCCTGAGGTACACCTGTACATCACTGCAGCAAAGTTAGAAGTTACACCACTGGAGGTGAGCACAAACAAGATTTCCAGATGGTGATAAGTTACTGTTCAAGGTTGCCGTGGATGTATCTTTGAGTAGCCACGTGCCAAAGCCTACACATGTGAACCCTTCTTCTTTCTCTCGGCCTCCTGTCGCACTACTCACCAATGACCGCCTCCCACTTCCCATTGGCCTGTGTGACCTCATAGGCGCAGCGCATCTCGCTGAAGGACACACCGCCGATGATGAAGACCATGACACGTGGCCCAGTGCGGTACTCTCCAGGTGTCTTATTCTTGTGCCAGTGGCCGTACCGAGCACTGCGAGAGCAGAAGAGAAAACAAGGTCATGTTATTACAGTTTTATAGCTCATTTTGCCCCCTTATCTTGGCATCCTAATTTATTTTCTCCGTTCTCTCACAACAATATTTTGCAAATTAAGAATGATTTCCAGAATATGGACAAAGTTTCATGAACACAAAGAGGTGCATTTTTTATTTGTCCACATTTTAAACTAGTCTGAATGAAACTCAAACTTCTTGTCTGACTAAGAAAAGATAATAATCTGAGATGATAAAAATGCAAAAGAAAAAAAGTCCCTAAATTACCCTGCCCGGACTGGGTAGCTCCCCAAGTTAAGCTATCTCCCTGAAATTTGCCTCTTAGGCATTGTTTCCTTTTAGGCTACAGACAGGCTCCTAACCATTTGATTGGTAGAGCTTGGTTGGAGGCTGTACACGCCCTGGCAGGAAGCTCTGCAGCCTGCAGACTACTCAGGAAGAAATCAGTTATTCTGATATACATGTGACAATTTGTGTTAACAACATACATGGTGCTACAACTGAGTATTAATAAAAGCTAAGGCAGAAAACACAGCTGCTAAACAGATTCCATACTTTTGATTTAAGTGTTAATATGTTGTATTTATTTGTGATTTAAATTGCAAATGTGATGTTTAGTATTGCAATACAGATATTAATGCAGCATTTTTAATTCTTAAGTTTGACCACCAGTATTATGGAAGGATGATGAGGCAACTTAAATACCAGTTTAATTGAATTATGCTAAGCTGATCCCAAATGTTTGCTGCTGGTAGCTTTCCTTTGACAAACCGACATGTTTCCTAGTATGATCCTCAGTGCTGGGTGTGTCTGTATCTGTGGGGGAGGGGTGTCAAATGAGGCACATCAGTTTGTAACAGGAGAGGATTTAATGCTGAATCAATACACACCAGCAGCTTCCACACAGACTGGAGTGTAAGGATTAGTGGAGCTGAAAGTGGCTTCAGATCTTCACCTCATAGACACACACACACACAAAGTGGAGCTGGGAATATTGGTGACTTGTATTCAGGTCAGTTTGCTTACATTTTGGCAGAGCTTCCAGGGGTGATATCAAGCTGATATCCAGCCAAAAGTGACTGAAAAACAGCTTTTTAATAACACCTTTTCTACTCAGACTAGATGTCGTGTAAAAATATATCAAATTAAGCTGATTTTAATCTTCTGTGACAGCAGATAATCAATAATTTCAAAAGATGCAAAGTCATCAGTTTCAAGTGTGGAAACTTGTATTAAATACATATGTGAAAACTTTCTTGTTAATAGTGGGATCTGTATACGACTCACTAACCTGCCAGCCATCAGTATCACCTCCATGCTCTCCATCGTTCTCAAGTATTGATCCGTTAGACTCATCTCCCTTCCCAAATTACTATTGATTGAATACCATCATTTCTGTTTTGGCAATTTAAAAAGGTCTACTACCGTACAACATGATTCCACGCTGCGTGCGTGCGTGCGTGCGTGCGTGCGTGCGTGCGTGTGTGTGTGTGTACCTGACTGCAGTGGTGCTGAAGGAGGCAGAGGAGCGGGTGGAGATGTAGGGGTAGTGCTTGGTGTCCAGCTTATCATCAATAGCATCCTGCAGGGAAATGAGAAGACAAAACAGATCTTTGTCAGCAATATTGTCGGCCTTAATTAAACACATACACGCAAACACACTTCAGTAGGGGCTTCACCGTTGCATCACGTCTCTTAGCAACCACGTGTGGCTCCATCATGGAGGTCCATTGGAGAATTGGCTTTGCACAAATAAGGGGCTATATATAGTTGAAAACAACCAGACTGGAAAAGCAGACCTTTGATTAGGGTTGTTGTGGTTGCGCATCAACTGAAAAGTAAATAATTCTCATCAGATAAATTAGTTTGATATTTTTGGATCTCCCATTTAGGTTTATTTGACTTAAAAAACAAGAGAGAGAACAACACAGAGAGAAAACATGTATATGATAAATAAAATAGTAAATTTAAGCCCTCAAACACACCTCCATGATATCCTTCACCAGTGGTGTCCAACGGGACAGCTGATAGGTCTGCTCGCTCACACGCTCCTTCCTGTCCAGCTTCTTTCCTCGACGGAGGGTGGACTAATGAAGGAAAGAAGAGACAAGGGGGTGAGAGAGAAAAAGAAATGGGGGGGTTGTACATATATTGCAAATAAAGAGATGACTCCACAGACTGACAACAAAGCAGAGGAGAAAGAAGAAGAAGATAAAAAAAAAGACGAGCCCAGTGACAATCTTACATCTGTGATGATGGGGACGCCCAGGTGAGCCATGTTGGTGATGATCTCACTGTCCTCAGGGGGGATCTGAGCGTGCTGGATCAGCTTGTTCAGGTTCTCCTCCGTAATGCCTGCACACACACACACACACACACACACACACACACACACACGCAGGTCAAATCTTATAACTGTAAAACGAAATGTATGTTTACATTTAATATGTTCAGCTAGTGCTGGGATGAAGGGGAATTCATGTTTTGTAACTTGAGTGCAAAAATAAAATCATTTTATTAAAACTGTATATTATTTAAATTCAGTAGCTGTATAGAAATGTCAGGTGATGTCTAACCTCAGAGTCTCCTCTCCTGTATCCTGTCAAACATCTTTTACAGACCTGTGCTGAACAGCTGACTTATTGAAGCTCTAATTGGGCCCAGCATTTATTAACTATAAATTATCCTAATGTTAGAGTTTCAGATTAAAACTGTGTGGTCAATTACAAGCTCTCTGTATACAGTAGTAAATACTAAGTCACTACTAAATACAAGTCACTCAGACTCACTCAAGACTGCCTTAATATTTAAAAAGGCAATCAGACAACAGCTGAAGCACAGCAATAAAGAGCAAAAAAGCAATAAAACAAAACAAGTAAAACTACAAATAATTTGAGCTTTTACAGACACTTCATGTTGCCTCCTTACCATTCTTGAGGAAGATGTAGAGCAGGATGATGCGGATCTTGTCATATGTGCTGACGTTGGCATCCAGCAGGATGGGCACGATGGCCCTCATGGGGTCTTTGATCTTCTCTCCCTCAGCGTCTGTGCCCATAGCCAGATCCTGGAACAGAGAACTCAGGTATCAAGTGTTTGTCATTTAAAAGTCATGTAAAAGCATCTTACTTTCAGTTACTGAGGACTTCAGAAATCACTCTGTAATGTATCTGTGTGGAACAAACTCACTGTATGAAAAATGTCAAGTACATTTTGATCATTTCCTCCTTTGGCACTCCTCTCCTCTTCTCGACTAATTTTCTTTCCTATCCTCTCTCCTCATTTCCTCTTTTATGCCCTCTTCATCATAAGTTTTCTCAGGACGCTCATCATATAGAGCTCCGTACTCCTTTATAAAAGACGCAACAATTCCCCAAACGTTTCTCTCGCCTGCCCTCTCACCTGTTCCACACGGCACAGCTTGTCCACTGTTCCCTGGTAATGCTTCATACAGTCCTCAGCCAGCTGCAGATGAGTGGAGTACTGAAAGACACAAAACACACACGGTTGGGTCAATATACACATTTACACGCAAAGGAAAACTCACACACATTCTTATATAAACAAACACACGCACCTTGCTGAGCTCCTTCTGGTACTGAGGCATCTTCTTCAGCATCTGGGACAGATCCCTCATCGTGGTCTGAGCAAGTCAAAGATAAACGTGTGATCATCAGTATAAAATACAAAGATAGATAACTTAATAATTCATAACAGACTGTATTTATGTTGGACCTTTCGCAACATAAAGCAGTTCTGTCTGCAAGTCTTTAGATTTGATCGAATCTCATAATATTGAATTATGAATTGAGGGTAATCCTCTTTGCTACAAAAGATGGAAAACAAGAAACAGAAACCTCAGGATTCATTTATTTAAATTCTGATCATGTTTGGGGAAATGTTGGGAAATAATTTAGTTTCTTGCAGAGAGTTGTGCGAACATTGATACAACTCTTGTGTCTGTATGTTGAATATGATGCTATAGCCAGCAGCCGGTTAGCTTAGCTTAGCATACAGACTGGAAGTAGGGGAAACAGCTCACAGTCTTTATGCTAAGCTAAGTTAATCACCTGCTGGTTTCATATTTAATGGACAGACATAAGAGTTATGTCTTCTTCTTATCTAACTCTCAGTAAGACAGTGAAAAAGTGAAGCCTGTTTCCCAAAATGTCAAATTCTTCCTTTAAAATGTTCCTTTAAAAGGTACCAAAATGTTGGCAGTACTGTATGTTCAGACTTCCTCTTTACCTTCTCCCCAGTGTTCATCCTCTTGCTGGCAGAAAAGTCCTTCAGCTGGCGTGTCACTTCCCTGAAGACCAAACACAAGCGGCAGCAAAGGGGAAGTAGTAAGACATGAGAGACAGGTTGTTATAGTGCCTAATTCAATATCCAAGGACATACATAATATAAAGAGATATATATAGTATGAAGAAAAGTACTCACTGGGACACCTCAGCTATGTGTTTGTGTCTCAGGCTCACCCACAGGTCATCGTCTTCATGCAGCAGAACCTCCTTCTCACGAGAGTCTCCGATGCCACTGGTCTCGTACCTGAAAAAGAAAAAGGACACACATCCCGACATTTAGGAGATTGAAGCTGATGTGAATATTTTATAAATCCTGCCTCCAGCTTTATTAAGCGTCATTAAAACAGAGCCATAGCCCTCACAAGTGATAAGTGATGTTCTGTTTTGTCATTCGTGTTTTTCGTACTTGTAGACGTCGTTTTCGATGGGCAGCAGGTCGTAGCCCATGGCCTGGAAGGTGAGCTCGTGCAGGACAGGAGAGACGGGGTCAAACGCCCTGTCCAGGATGATCAGCTGTGAGCGAGCCTTGTCAGGACCCTATTGAAGGAAAGAATGAAAAGGAGCAATTAGACAAACACACATATACAGTGTTGTTCTTTACATAGTGCATTCTCAGCAATGAAGAATTCAAGATAAATATTTTGCAACAAGAATATGAGACAGTTGAACCCAAAACACATCTTTAAGCAGGAATATACGGAGCTCACCTCTCCCATAGTGGGGTCGTCAGCCTTGTAGGCGTCCAGTTTGTCCTGAACCAGTTGAGCCAGGGTGGCGTTGTCCTTGTACTCGCTGACAGGATGACAGATAGACAGATAGATGGATGTCAGATGGACAGACAGATGGTAGCATATGGAGGTAAGCAGAAAGACAGGAAGTCAGATAAATGTAAAAAGAAGGGAGTAAGACAGATGTAAAAACGAACATTTGAGCAAGCAGATGAGACAAAAGAAAAAGCAAAGACAAGAAAAAGACTTTGATAAAAATACTTTTGCACATTGTGAAAGCATGTGACAGACAGGTGTGTGACAGCTCTGTCCCTGCTGCACTTCCTAAAAGACATTGATCTCAACAGGGAAATATTTATTTTGGCAACTATGCTGAATCAAATTTACTGACTTTTTAAGAAGGACATTAAGTGATCTCAACCCTTTTTGTCCTGACTGAACAATAATATCTGCAGAACCACTGGTTTTCTCCTCCTAAGTCTGTGCAGCAGCCTTTTGTATTACAGAAGATTTTAATTGACAAAAACAAAGTCACATCTTTTTACAGAAGCAAAGAGTATGTAATTTTGTCATTTTAAGAATTTTTGCAAGGTATTTGAACTCCTGAAAACAAATCCATATTATTCCAGGCAGGGTATTTCATATGTTTTAAAAGATGTCTGGAAGGGATCTTTTATAGTTCTGTTTTAGTAGCTTTTAGTGAACACCATTTCCCTCAACGATTGCAGGTTAAATGTCACTGGCCTGACAGATGGAGGGTCCATCAAGCAGCGAGCAATGAGAACAGAGAGGGCTGAACAGTGCAGACATTTTTATGACAGCAGAGATTACAGATGAAAAGTTGGAGGGATGACATTAGAATAGAGCATGTGTGGGCAGCATAGATAAGGGAGACACCTCCTGGCAACTTAATGTTTTTAATGAATCAGATATCTACGAGACTGAAAAGCTATAGTCGCCATAACCAACTTAAGATATCTCCTGAGCTTGAAAAGAAATAGGATAAATGGCCTTTGTTCCTTACTTTTTAGCAGCAAAAGTGTCATTTTTAATCTTTCACTATATTCTACAGTTTCACTCACTGTAGCACATATATGTCCAAATAGACAATTTCCTTGGCTGCTAAAATGTGTTTTGCTTCAGAAACCAGTCTGTAACCACAGCTGCATCTCAGCAGCACCCCCTGCTGCTCACCCTCGGTATCTGACAGCAGGGTACTCCTTCAAGGTGGCACAGAGTGTGGCAAGCTGCTCAGCCAGCCTCTCCATCACCGGGTTCTTCAGCTGGGTCTTATGGGGGCTGTAGAAACTGTGGAAGGCATCTGGATTGTCCAGAGAGTACACCTGCACACACAAACATGCACACAATGGAAACTCTGCATCAGCAAAACCCCTTGTTGCCTTCCTATGTTAGTTGATCTGAGCTTTTCCACCCCCTACACACTTTTTTTTTAATGTAATGTGCACAATATGCAGCAGATGCACAGAGAATGTGAGCTGCTCTGTGTAAAATACAGCAGGTCACCGTGGACAGACAGCTTGTTATCTAGCTGTAAAAAAAAAACAGCTGGAGGTGTTGTGATAATATCAAACAGCTCATTTATACAGTGTATTCTCTTCCGTTATCTCCCTTCCTCTCCTTTCTTTGTTTTTTTTATCCTCCTTGTCTCAACTCGCCTTTAATCTCTTCTCCTTTGTCCGCCTTATCCTTTTCCTTGTCTCCTCACCTCTGTCATTTCCTTGTTTCCTCTCTCTCTCATTCCCTCTTTTTCCTTTCTTTTTCTCTTTCCTCCACTATCCTGTCGATTCCTCTCCTCCCTTCTTCTCACCTTTTAGTTCCTTGTTTCCTTTTCTTCTCTTATTTCCTCATCCTTCTCTCTTTCCTCTCAACTCCTCTCTAAACCTCTCTACGGTTCCTCTCCTCTCTTATGTTCCTTTTCTTCTGCTCCTGTTTCCTTGTTTCATCTCCTCTCTCCAATTCTCTCTTCACCCTCTCCTCTCATCTCACCTCCTGTTTTCTTTCCTTACTCGATTTTCTCTCATGTCATCTTTTCTACTTCTCTCTCCTCTCATTTACTCGTTTCCTCTTCTCTTTCTAGAGTCCTCTTTTCCCTCCTCCCCTCGTTTCACCTCCTCTCCTCTCCTCTCCTCCTCTCTCCTCTCCTGCATCACCCACTACCACTCCCTCCTTCCACCCCATCTGTCCACGGTCACATGCTGCTCTGCAGAAGGGTCCCTATGTTAGCTCAGCTACCATTGGCTACCGCCTGCTATGTGGATCCTGACTCATCCAATGGAGCGAGAGCACCAGCCTGTGGGTGGGGCTATGAGGCAGCACTTTGCCTAGAGCAGAAAACCACTGACTCTGAATTAATCATAGTAGACAGGAGGGGAGCAAAGCATTGTGGGCCAAGCAGCATCTTCAGAATAGTGAGACAAGGATGGACTGAAGGAGAGGGGTGGATGGAGGGACAATTAGGAAAAATATGGTTGGAAGGAGAAGAATAGAATAAGAATACATATAAATTACATATAAATAAGAAAGAAAAAACAAAAAGCCTGATGGAGAGCAGTGAGCGGAGAGAGCGCAAGCAACGTGTAAAGGCAGGGATGGAGTAATGGCGGTATAAAAAAAAACAGAAAACAGGCAGAGGGAGGGAGAGAGTGAGGAAAAACATGATGGAGGCATGAATTTGGAAATATAGCAAGGGTGGAGAAGCAGGTGGGAATGAGGGAGGGAAGGCGATGGGACAAATGTGAGTCGCTCTTGAACAGTCTGGCATTAAACAGAGTGACTGGTGAGTCAGCAGTGTTATGCCACGCGACCACTTGAGTGTGTATTCGAGTTTCTCTTTTTATCCATCCCTGACTGTAACAACCAATAACCTCACTGTTACTATTCCTGTCCGTGTCCTTTGCAGCATCTCTCTCCTTCCACCTGTCTTAATCGATCTCTTGCTGCTCTTGCTCAAGCTTTCTATCTCTTTCTCTCTCTCTCTCTCTCTCTCTCTCTCTGGTTTTCACTCACAGTCACTAACAGAAAATAAAAGCGAACCAGCTTTCATTCACTTTCTGCCAAGAGGAGAAAAGGCTGTGAATAATGTCAAGAAATGGAAAACAATCCGGAGCCCAGATGCGTAAAACTCTGTGTAGGTTAACAAAGACAGAAATGTGCACATGTACTCTTTTTGTCAAAATTAAAAATCCATTTGTATGATCTTGTTTTATAAATCTCTTTTTATAAATCATGGTAAAACTGGGCGCACATGCACAAGCTGCATTAGGTTCTCTAACAGCGGCAGAGTCACCATCATTACCCAACCACATTGGATATTTACCTGAGACTCGTAGGGCAAGAAGGCGATGTTGATCTCCGTCAGAGTCTTGATGGATTTGGAAGCACGGCTCTTCACCAGCTCGTTGAAAAGAGGATCAGGGCAGGCTGGAGAGGTGAAGTTGAGTAAAACAGAATTATAATTAATAGCAAGTCATTTTTACGCATCAAGGGATTCTGATTCATTGGTTCAGAATCTTCAAATATGCCTTTTAAGCAACATTTAGTTTGTCACATCTCCACTGATAACCTTTTTGACAGACTAGGTTATGATATTCTCATAACCATCACTTATCCATCAGTTAACAGGATGTTTTTGTGAGCATCATTTCACACTGCAAAGACATTTCTAACTCACATTTATAGTAAAATTAAAAGGGTCAGTGTGAGAATTTTGTGTACTGTTCATTCACCTACCAATTGAATTAAAGTTTAATTAAATTAAACTCCCTGTTTTTGTCACAGCAGTTAATTACGCCTCCATATAATGTTTCCTCGCAGATTGCTGTTGATGCGTTGAAAAGTAACCTTCAAATCATTAACAGTGAGCTGGGAGGAAAGTGGGGGGATTTGAGGACACTGTTAGGTGCTCTAACAACAATGAGCACTGTGCCTTCAAATATATAAAGGACAACAAAGCAGTTTATCTCTGAAAGAAATAATTAAAAGGCAAGAAAACAGACTGAACAGACTAAAAAATGAGAACAAGAGATTAGAATAAAGTAAAAATGCAAAAGACACAGAACAAAAATAATTGAAAGCTTGAATTCTGCAACGCAAATAGGTTTCAAAACAAAAACAGTGTATCAAACACAGTACTGCTGAAGTCTGCATGTATATACTCACAGTCAGTGAAGAAAACATGGGCTGCCTTGTATTTAGCTGAATGAGGATCTTTGAAGTCTGCGATGAGGGAGTGGACAGACTGAGGAGAGACAAACAGAGACCCTCAGAGTCAGAGTATAGAGTGTGTACACTACAGCACAGTGTGCGTGTCGATGTGTACAATTCAATTCACTGAAGCTTTTATTGCTATGATTTGATCAAAACAATGTTGCCAAACCCTTTACATAAACTGTAACTGCTTAATGAACAAACCACCATAGAAAAGTGTTTTTTCATGCCAATAAAGCTTAAAATAATTGAGCAAGAAACTTTTCTTCAATTGCCCATGTATTCAGTAGTTAAACCTCATCTTATCATAATACTGCATATTCTTTTATTTTTTTATGTTCTAATGATTAGGTTGCAGTGGTTTCTTTGTCTTTCATTATACTATGTAGTGTGCAAACCATCTGTGTGTTTTACAGTCGTTACAGTACCTTATGTATTATATATATATATGGTAGACTGTGAAGAGAGAGAGAGTGAGAGGGAGAGAGAGGGAGACAGAAAGGGAGAGAGAGAGAGACAGACAGACCATGGAAACAAAGTGTGTATTTGCCTCTGTTGAGTCAATAGCTGTGTGTTTGGATTTCTCATTCTCTGGTAAAACCACAGACATGCTGCCATAGAGACACTGTGACTGTGACTATGAATATACAATATGAATGAAAGAGAAAGAAAAAGAAGAGAGAGAGAGAGAGAGAGAGAGGGGAGAGAGAGAGAGAGAGAGAGAGAGAGAGAGAGAGAGAGAGAGAGAGAGAGAGAGGGAGGACATGCATACCTTCTCTGTGGGTGTAATCAGAAAAATGGCCTCCAGGCTGGGCAGAGGCTCTCGTCGCTTGTTGATGTCCTCCACAACTAGAAAAGCAGAAACAGACACATGTGTGCACACAGTTACAGAAACACATACAAAAACAAAGTAAATTGTAACAGTACAGAGAAACACTGTCCCTTACTGGTGATGCCCTCTGTCATGATGTCTGTCATCTTGCAGCAGGATGACAACATCCTCATGCTCAGCTGGTCCACAATCAGCGCCTGGCAACAGGAAATAAGAGATTGACTATTCAAACACAGTTAATTACTCACATTACATGTTGCTAACAATTAAACTTTGGCTATACATCCGTCTTTGTGAATTTTGTTTTACCTGATGTTCACAGCAGAACATTTTTGGGAATTGTAAATATGTTTAACCTGCTTATGCTGATGATGTTAACTGTCAGTGTCATTTTAATGTCCAAAACTGCAAAAAAACTAATCAAATAAAACCTCACTGCCATTCCTGCATTCATAAGTGATATAGACTTAAATCTTGACTTTTCTTTTGACTAGGGTCTTAGTTATTATAGCTTGTCAAATGTGCAACATTGATGTAAAGACCTGAACTAAATTCTATGTTTTTCCACCTGTCTTACATGCATGTGTACATTTCATGCGTGGTTTGCATCCTTTGAGTATTTCAGTTTGCTTGTCAATCAGTTGTGATTGAAGACATTTCTTAGTAAACTTTGTAATTGTTTGTAATATCCTGTGGTGCTATTAGACTAATAGATTTGGCTGCACGTTGCACCACTCATACTCTCTTACGGAAATGAGGAGTGCTTAAATTACTTAGCTTCCTGCTCAAATAATCTTGGAAAATGTAAAAGATGTCAGCTGCGGTGTCAGGATTTTTCCAACAAATAGTCCAAAACCCCCAAATATTCAGTTTACTATCAGGTTAGGGCTAAAACCAGCAAATATTAATATTTCAGAGGCTCAAACAAGTGCTTATATAACAATGTATCACTTATCAAAAGTAATGCAGATAAAGTAACACAAAAGACACATTTAGGCAAAAGTCCAGTGGAACTTCATAATGTCTATACTGGCAGTTATTCAAATACTGGACAGGTATCAGCTCACACATAAAGCAGTTGCAATTAGTAAATGGGTTTGCAGATTTTGTTTCCCAGAATGTACAATATCAAATATATATATAAAGCTTTAATTGTCTTAATTAGAGAAAAGCAAGATGAAGCTGCAGGGTTCTGATTTGAACTAATCTCTAAAACTGATCCATTTGTCTGGCTGAACACATTTTAGTCATTGAAATATGATCTAGTCTTTGGTGTGAGTCTCAGTGCCCCATCTCTTTAATAAACCCAGAGTTTGTTTCTTACCTTCCATTCTCCCTTCTTCTTCACCTTCTTGATTACATCATTCATAATCTCTGTGAAAGAAGACAAAAATAAACATCATCAGGATTCTGACAGGTGCATGATGAGAGGATGAGCAAAGATGTTATAATGCATTTTGTAAAAGGGGAATACTCATAAAGAGGTACACACATACACACACAGGGGCAGGTGCTTAAATAAATGTCTGATAGAGCGGCGTTTGTTTCATTTTATTTTCCCACAGAGAAACATGAGATGGTGGTAAATTTCAAGCACAATTGTGGAATTTATTGTGACACCAAAAGCAACTAGCTACCTTTTAAACCCCTGTACTGTAGGTAATTTGGTAGATAACACCACCTTAGGTGGGACCATCACCAAATAAAATAATACATATTTAAACCCAACACCATATAACAAGAGAGTACAAAGAATTCATATTTACATAAATACATGATCATATCAAAAACTCAGTAACACATAGACATCATCTTAATGGTTTGCTCCTGGAGCTCTTAAGCAGGTGCTTGAGGCTGCCTCACTCTTTTGTTTCTTGCCCCCCCCTGCTGAGGAGACAACCAGGAAGAGGTGAGTATTGTTTGGATTAGGTGTTTAAGTTATTTTGTTGACTGTAGATGAAACAGTAGAAAAACACAAAACACTACTGAACCCGAGTGAGGTTTCTTTTTTTACGCAGGCAGGATGGCCATTCCCCCTGTGCTTCCTCAACCACCCTCTGGAACTACCACAGCATAGTAAGTTAACAGATGTTTAACCACACTGACAGCTTATTTATTTATTTTTTGTATTTTCGTTTTGCCAGAATTTTCAGTTAAATATTATTTTGTACAATTACAGTCTCTAGAGGGTAGCAATAATCAAAAACTGTTTTCAGGATTTTATCCATCCCATACCTCCTCATCCTTGAGGGTCATGAGGTTTCAGTTAAGAACAATTACTGACAACAAAAACAAACAATGACAGTGGGGGCAAATCTATACGTCCCACCCACTCATAATTATTTGTATTCAGGAATGTCAAAATAGTCACTAAAATGTATAATAGAAGAATAGATCTAGAAGTCTTGAAGTATCTGTTACACACACAATAACCATTTCTCTGTTCCTGTTGATACAGAGTGAAACCAGATACCAGAAAACTATTAACATTACCTTTACTACAACTCCAAAGTACAGCTATAACATATTATACATTATATTATATTACAGTAATATACAGTGGAATTGAGTAAAAACAAGGTGCATATTCTTGCAAGTTTCTGTTGTATTAACTCACTTGACTCCAATTCAACTCAAAATAGAAGCTAACATTGTCCTGCCCCACTGGTACAGATTTGAATATCCCATAATGCAATTCCTATACTGAAGGACAATAACATGCGAAAGTCAAATATAGCCTCCAACAAAGTTATTCTACACCAGTGGAATAATTTATCTAGATGATGAAACGCAGGGACTTTTGGGAAGTGACTCTGCTTTGTTTCTCAGTGATGTCAAAGATCCACAGAGGAAAAATAATCCCATCCACTATGAGGTCACGGCACGATGGTTGTGTTTATGCTACGATACCAATATTGGCCTGATCACTGTGCCAACCATCTGCCAGTCGTATTAGGATAAATCCATTTAGGGTGAATTACTGTTTAACATCATGCTGGACTGCTGTGAATATAAACCACTAAGCCCTTCGGCACCGGCTAAAACCTGAGGCCACACTGATACTGATGGATTACCACAGATTAAAAAGGATTTACAGAAAACACATCAAATACAGATCCAGGATGTCAGTCAACCTTTCTCCCTCCAGAACAACCAATGGTAAATTCTTTAAAGTGACCCCAGCACCTGATTGGCCCCTTCCACAGCCAGAGGAAGGAGCTGAAGGCTAGCAGTGGGATGGATGGACAGGATGAATGAGGGATATATAGGATGGTAGAAAGGATGGATAGCATGGGAGGAAGTACATATAGATATGGAAGGATACATTCAGTGGATCGGATGGAGGAAGTGATTTGTCCCACTTATCGACACTGTCAGCAGTTGTAATTGCAGCAGTTATGACACACAACTCAAGGAGGCAATTACTTTAAAAACCCACAGTGAGCTATCCCTAGAGGATATTAATATACTTGATGATGCTCCTTATAACTCCAGAACTTTAATGAGAATCACATTTTAAAATGTTCTTCAGTATCGAAGTAAATGTCACATCCATGGGTACATTGCAAACAGGGACTCCTAATAGCTAACTTTTAATGGCGCCAAATGTAAACTAAATGTATGCTTAAAAAAGACTAATTAAGTGAAAACATGCCAACATTATACATGACATATCTTGTTTATATGCTCTCAAAGCAGCATTTCTAAAACCTAGAGCATGGTTACCTGCCAAACAAAAGTAAGACAAAGGCTGTCTTGATTTTGTCTGAGGTGGGGCCCACAATGTCAGTCTTTGAAAAGCCCTGATTTATATGGAAGATGGAAGGAAGTATAAACTGATAGACACATATAGAAAACACTTTAAAGTTATGCTATAGAAAACTAGAATGGGCCTTTAAAAGCAGCCTGCGTACTACATGACTGAAATTTGACCGAGTTAAACACTGACAGACCTGTGACTCCTTTGAGTCAGAAGAACTGTATCTGACCTCCTGTGGGACATATGATCTTGGAATAGTACCAATATTATTCTCACTAAATGACAGAGATTCCCAGACTCAGCTTCAGTCTATTTGCAGCACCTTCTGTGTCCTGTTCTGTAAGCTGCTGTGTCAGCACAACAGCAGAGCCAATACAAACCGAAGCAACAAAAACAAACTACATGGGCTTTTACTTTATTAAGGAGTGAGGACTTTGACTTTGGAACTGTTGTCAAATCTGTGCTAAATGCTCAAAGTAACAGTTGTAAAATTAAAGCTGCTTCACTTTTATTCCTAAAAAGTTGACTTGTTTTTCATCCAGCAGCGGCTCCAGGCCACAGGATGAGACACTTCCAAAAACAAAGAAACAGTGGGGATATCCGTCACTCGTTTTCCCTTTTCCTCTGCTGCAGCTGATGTGTTTCCTCTTGTTCTGTGCTGCAGCATTTTTCTGATAAAGGTTTTCTGATAAAAGCAACTTCAGTCATTGGACGTATACATTTGTATAAACTAGTGTTTAAACTAGTTTCTCTTCTCCAAGAAAGAGCCTATTGCACATTTATGTTGATTAAAAATAAAACACAGTTTTTTAAAGGGCTACTTTCACACTAAATACTGTATCAAATCCTCTGAAGATGAACTGAGGAACCACAGAATAACTTAATCCATGTTAGTCAATGAAGGCATACAATTGGAGAATTTAAATCAAATCCAAATTGTTTAGGGATACATATCTTCTCCCGGGACAATTATCACCTAACTCTGCTTTTCCACTCAGCGTTACAGAGCATTTTAGCATCTTTTAAACTCATTATTTTGGTATTCCTGTCAAAATTGTTTTCTACCTGTTCAGCCCAGACACATAGACAGAGTTGGCAACTAGTTAGTGAAGAAAGTAAAGCAGTAGCAGCCAGATATAAAAGACAGATATTTCTCTCAAGAGTTAATAGAAACTAAACCAGAGCTAAAAGGAGAGTGAAGATTGGACTTAAATTTATCATGTGGACACAAAAACGATTTGAATGAATGCTAGTGTTCCTCCATGTCAGCTGTATGTGGAATAGGCAACTGTTTGCTAACATATAACATTATATAGTGATAATAAGTCAGTGTTGTTTTTGCAGCTTGCTCACTGGCCCCCAGTGGGTACACAAACCCTGAATGCAGCTTCAGATTATGTTTGAGTGAATACACGAATTCTGAACAATTTTAAAGCCCTACACAGTCAGGGTCCACCCACACACAGGTGTCTTCACTTACTTCTCAGGCTGCTGCTTGATAGACATCTCTCTGACTCTGTTAGTAGTTATAGTACTATATCTGTTTTGGTGTGAGAGCTAACAATAATTCTTACAGGTACATGACCCTTGGCTCTGCCAAACCTGAATTTTATATTGTGATATATGTCTATATCTTATTTTGGTAATATGTGACTGCCTAAATGCTGTGCAACTTCAGGAGTGGGTTGAAGCCAAACTATTTATTTGTATTGGCTTCAGAAATTAGCTTAGATTAAAATGTTTTACTGGAGACAGCACTATGAAGAAATAGTTTTTTATGTTGAATGGAACATTGAATAATATGACAATATAGCTACTCCATCACTCCTTTCTTCCATCTCCTGTGTTGACCTTTAGTGAGTCATGTAACTATGATGATAAAATAGTAAAGCGGATGCTTCACACTCTTGCAACTGATGACTGAAGTGAAGAGCAAAACCACGTCAGGAGGAGACTGCATTGTGGATTTTTCCCTTCTGACCTCCGAGAGGCACAACAATACAAGAACACACCAGTCACACAGAAGAGAAGGGACCTGAAAAAACACAGCGCAACAGCTGTGTCAACCAAACAGGCAGAGTAACACACACACACACACTCCTCAGAAGCCTCATAATCTCTTTCACGTCGAGTTTAACAGGATACACATCCTCATGGCAATGCACAGTTACAAACCTTTGTTCAAACCATTAAACTTTAAAAAGGAACATAAATTAATTGAAAAATGCAACGGCAAAACATTAGATTTCAACCACAGAAAACATAAAAAGCAGCAACGTGTTTGACAAAACCAACTGACCACACTTTGTGAGGACTTCATCCATTAGCCACAATAAGAAGCAGTGTGATGTGTTACATGATATTACTGATTGGGTCAATGTACACACAAGCCTGAGTCTACACATTATGCAGCAGTGAAGAGCTGACAGTTTCTCCTTTGCCTCGTGGTTCTCCCCCCTTCGGGGACTTTCACCTATGAGTACATGACCCATTTTTTCTCTGGATCTCAGCTTCACAGCAGCATCACTCCCGAGAGAATCTGACACGGCTGATCTTAAAGAGAAAGGCGGACATTTCCGCAGGGCTCACAGTGAAATACAATGACAGCCCTTGCCATTCAATTCAGACTTTTTAAAATTGTTTGTCAAAAAGAAAGGGTCTCAACTTAAATAAGCCCTTGTGAAAGACACAAATAAAGAACACATGAAGCCATGTCCATCAATAAAACTATGCCATATATAAGTGATAATGCATAGTCAAGTGTTCATTATTTTCTATGTTTGGACTTGTTGGAGTTAATAGTATATTAAAAGAGAGCGGAAATGATGATGCTCTGTTTTTTTAGACTATTTAACTGATTAAGAAGGCCAGCTCTGTCCTGGGTTGCCCCCTCGACTCAGTGCAGGTGGTGGGAGAGAGGAGGATAATAGCAAAGCTATCATCCCTGATGGACAATGTCTCCCACCCCATGCAGGACACCATCACTACGCTGAGCAGCTCCTTCAGCGACAGACTCCTTCACTCCAAATGTGTGAAGGTGAAGATATCGTAGGTCCTTCCTTCCTGCTGCTGTCAGACTGTTTAACAACCAGCACTGCTCCCAGTAAACTCTCGGCATCAATAATAATAATAATGTGCAATAATTACTGTGCAATCTATTGCCCATGTGCAACTGCTGGTGCTACTATTTTGTGTTATTTGTGTTAACACAATGTTACTGTTTATTTATATCCACTTTGCTGCTGTTTGTTGGAATTTCCCCATTGTGGGACAGATGAAGGAATATCTACCTATCTACCTATCTATCTATCTATCTATCTATCTATCTATCTATCTATCTATCTATCTATCTATCTATCTATGTCCTTAAAATCAATCAATAAAAAAAAATTAAAATGCCTGTTAACTGCACCTCCTGTTTAAATCGTGATCCGTTTTTAAGGATCAGTTTATCTGCAGGTGGTACTACCATGGTTTCCTGCAGTTCAGTGTATCTTGAGCACTGATTTACAATGAAATGGATTCCGAATTATTTACTACACATTAAAGACTGAATGTGAACGCCAATCTTGAAATCTTGTTTGTCTGCTTTCCTGGCCTGATATTTATTCTGCAGCCTGGTCAGACAGGCCTGCAGTTACACCCTAACCAACTCCAACCAGCACAAGCTGGATGCAAGAAAATCATATAGAGGATCATGAGTCTGTAGCCTCTCTGGCCTCCAACATCCATCCAGTCCAGAGGTCAAAGGTCATGCAGGCTGAGGAGGGGTGCGGGTCACCCAGCCAAAATAGGAAATGGACTGATGTGAGGACCCTTTCCCATGACCCACACCGAAAGGTGATGGGTGAGGATTGTACTTGAGCAGGGAAAAGGCAAGGTCTCTATATCTGTACTGTAGATTAACGGTAGTGGACTGATTTCTGGTGAAGGTGTCTGTCCACTAATTCTCATGCAGTTTACATGAACGTACCTCAGCAGCCCACAATCTGAGAAGATTCAATAGATATAAAAGAGGCTACATGGGACTAGGCATGGTTTGGAAGCACCAACATACAACAATGAACATATACATGCTTGTACATGCTTTTAACATCTCAGGACACCAGATAATTAGCTGCTGAGACACAAACCTTTTGGGTGTAAAGGCGTTAAGATCATCCACATTTACATGCACAAGAAACTAGATGTTTTGGCCAAGTGGTTAGCAATACACTCACGACACGTTAGCCACATGTTAGCCACATGTTAGCCACCTGTCTGCTAAACAGGGAAACTCAGATGAATTGGTGCCCTTATCAATCAATAGAAGTAATGCAGCAATCAGACAGCTTTCACAGTTCATTCAAAATACTGTATTTATTTCCCATGCAAAATGGCAATTAAGAATTTCGATTTGTTTTAAATGTTGCACAGAATAACTATTTTTTCTTACATAATGAGGCCAGTGACAACCACTTGGCTAATCGATGACTACTGTGCAAAACCTGGTGTTGTAAGACTCCTACTGGACGCCTACCTACGAACATTATTTTTATTATTTTTCGTAGGTATGATATTGCTGTTCTTTTCAGATGAGAATACATCATTTGCGTCAAGAACACATTTGATTCTGTGAGTGTAGTTTTCTACTTATGTCCAGAGGCTCTCTGTTTTCATGGGGGTGTAGAAATTAATTTATCAAATGAAGTGTAATTTAGGGCAACCACTTGACCCCAAATCAAACCATGCTCTCAGTGTGTGTTTGGATGTCAGATGGCAAAAACTGTTTATATGTTTGTATATTTTTATATGAGTGTGGTTGCAGTTTTACTGATTAATCAACTAAGCTGAAACAAACTTGATATGTAATGAATTAATTCATCAGTCCACACAGAGTTTACATTTGTTGGTTTCTGTAGAGTGCTAAAAAACAAGACAAAGAGGGATTTATGTGAAGCTGAAAAAACTCACAGATAACCCAGGGTGCTAGAAATGGCAGACCATATATAACAGACTGTATAAAGCAAGTAATCCACTGTGATGCTGAAGGCTGTTACAACCTGTCTGAAGCTCTGAGTGTTCTGCAGTCTACTCCAGCTCAGCTGTACTGGTTAATGTACACCATAAAAGCCCCAATCAATATCATTTTGCATTTTAATTCCTCCTCCAGTTAAAATAACAACTTGTCACATCACCATCATGTCATGCTCTCCTTCCTCTTCTGTCTCCTTAATGTGCGTTTCCTCTTTTTGTTTATGTCACTGGAAGACGAGAGTATCTTGGCTGACGCTGCTTGGCTTTGGTACTGCACCAATCTTCTATAAGTAGATATTTCTGTAACACTGTGTTAAATACGTCTCCACCGCATGTGTGTTTGTATGCATAAGGAGGATGGAGAGAGCAGTCACGTGCTGCTAAGAAGAGTGGGAGGAGGAGGACGACGTCTGCCAGCTCTGACACAGCACTCTTCTCTCCGAGAAAGAGAAGGGCAATTCATTAAGATGAGCCACTGTAACCCTGCTTTGGAAAGCTCTATTTCAGCCAGCCCTTCATGCTCTGTAACCACGACGACATGACATTTCGGCATAGATTTATTTGGGAGAGTGTGCAGCATGCTTGTGTATTTGTTGTGCGTGCCTGTGTGTGTGTTTTATGGAGGCCCAGGGGCAGCAGGCACTGCGTCAGACACTGAACCCAGACAAGTATGTGACGCTCTGTTTCAGAGATGCTTCCAAGGTCAGTCTTTGTGTGTGTGTGTGTGTGTGTGTGTGTGTGTGTGTGTGTGTGTGTGTGTGTGTGTGTGTTGTGTGAGTGTGTGCAATTAAGTGCATGCATGTGTCCTTCTCGGTTTCTGTTTCACCTCTCCTTCCTTCTCTTCTACAATGCCCTACAGAGAGATGAGTAAATACACACCATCCTGCTTCTAGATATTTCTGTCGTCGCAAACAGATATTTTGGGAAATACGCTTGAGTTAAATGAGAAGATCAATATAAGTGTCATATCAGTGCATTAAAAATCTCCAGGAAACCACAAAAGTCCCTATAAAATATGCCGTTTCAACATGGCGGACTCCATGAAAGGCAACCCGGGGTCTCTGTAGATGAAAAAAGACTCATCCTACAACAAGTCCAATATTCAGGTGATTATATACTAATGAAAACATACCTATGAATATTATATTCCATTTCTGCCAATATATCTAAATATTACACACTGGACCTTTAAGAGTCAGGATGTGGTTAGCCTAGCTTAGCATAAAAACTGCACATAGGAAATAAATACCAACACCTCCAGAACTCACTAATGAATGCAATGAATCTCATTTGTTTATTCCGTAAAGTGAAATACAAAAACAACAATGTACCGTTTTAAGGGGAGTTATGTGTTGCTGTGATTTGTTATGGTTTTGATTTCTCTTTAGGAACAACAATAGCAAACCTGGCAACCTCACTCCACCTGGCTTTTGTTTGCCAAGAAATTGAACTTTGGACATAACCAGGCTAGCTGTCTCCTAGTACGCCCAGTTTATATGCTAAGCTAAGCTAACCACAATTTGACTCTAACTTTGTACTTAACCCACAGATATGGCAGTTGTATCGATTTCCTTTTTTGATTCTCAGCAAGAAAGTAAATGAGTGTATTTCCCAAACTTTAGTCTTTTAATAGTTTCAAAGTCTTGCTACAAGAGACAAGAATAAAAGAGAGAACAATACAATTCAGATTTATTGCCAAGTCCTACTCACAACTCGGCTGGCGTCTTTCAGCACACGCTGTGAATTGTTTCATTTTACAACAATGAACAGTATTAATTTATTGTATCATTAAAGATATATTAACATTTCTGCCTTAAAATGTCTAAAAATGCTAGATCTATATTATATATTTTGTTGAGATGTGTAATTCCATTATACCCAATGTTTTCAACAATGTTCAAACCCACAACTCTGTCTTTTTATTTAGGTAACGGTGGGTTTCACAAGTCACCCATCAATGGTGTCATATCCCCTTTACGCATGCGTCAGTGTTGTTCTCTTCCAGGAGCTGTCATAAACTGACTTTTTATCCAGTTTTAAATCACATTTTTAAAATAGACTTTTTCGATCTTGGTCATTTTAAAAATAAATATTTTAACCGGATGAAGGATTTTAGTCATTGGATGTCTAAATCTTAAGTCATTAGAGAAACAAGCTGAGCTAACGTTAGCAGCAGCTCGGCTGGCAAGCTGTCCGGGACGTCCACTGTCAGCCGAACAGCAGCAGAGAAATGCTGATATTTAAGGTGAAACTGCTTTGTTTAGTGTTTTTACTGATTTTAATCATCAGGGCCGTTTGTTTTGGAGAGAAAAAGACCTGTGTGGATAATTCGGCTTCTGGTAAAAACCTCCTGAATGATGAACACTGAAGGAATCCTAACCGGGAAAAGCTGAACGCAGTAAGGGCAATGGTTAAGGAAAAAAACTTCCATATTATTCCATTTATAATAATGTTATACTTATTCCATGCTAACATTATTCCATAATAATATGGAATTGGGAATAACTGTCAGTATCTACCTGTTTTGTGTTTTTTTTCCAGCTGAACTCCACCTCTGCATTCACAGACTTAATCCTTCACATGAGAAATGCAACAACGCAAATCACTTATTGTTGCAGGTGTGATATGTCTTTTGAATTTTTGGATTACAACTGGCTGATTTTGGCACTCTGATTTAGCTCACTGATGAATGAATCGATCAAAAATGCCACAATGAACAGCTAACGACAACACTGCTGTTGGCCAGTGGGTGTAAGACCGTGGTTCGAGTCAGGCTGTTGTTTCTACACCTTCGTTTCTGCTGAACGGGCATATTTTGACTCCTAAATGGACAATCACATTACTTGTACCTGTTATGCAACCACAGGATGCTAATTAAAACTGTGTGTATGCTGAATGTGGAGTGTCAATCTGACAGCACTGCATGCGCAGGATGAACCTAATGAACCTGAACAGGAATAACGTGTGAGACACTGTTAATCTGTCTCAAGTGAAAGGATTTTTGCAGAAATGTGATGAGGTATCTTGATATGTAAGGTATATATTTCAGTCGATGAACCAAAAAACAGACATTCTATTGCTACTTTATCTATCAGGACTTTCTTACGTTAATTCCAAGAACATTGACTATAGTCTACCACTGTATCAATATCATGATAGGAAATTACATATTCTGTGATACAAGATTTTATCCATATAATCCACCTCCAAATAAATCATTAAATTACTGAATACATGTATGATTCCTTGTCTGGGTCAACATATAAGAGTCTCAAGAAGTGAAGAATACAAGGAATAGACACATAACATGAACACCTGGCCAATATAATGATCCAGTTCAACAGCCTTATATGCATTACAGTGTAAAGTGTTCACCTCTTGAATGTCAAAAACAGAATATTATTTCCTTTTATTTACTGGATTGTTGTAATTTACAAAAAGAGCTGCTGTGCTCTCTCAGTTTCATCAACCTGAGCAGCAGAACCATTTTCATTTAAATATCTACCAGCTCAGATTGTGATCCTCATCCTTCAGCCTTATTTTCCTTCTGTTGCTCTCTGGGACTGATGCTCACATACAGTCATGAAAGGGGAGGGTGAAGCTCTGCTTGCTGCCCATCCCCCTCCTTTAGCCTGGCTGCTACATCCACTGCTGCAGAGAGGACCCATGATGGTGCTACCCTCCCCTTTTTGCCCCCACCACCTCCACCAATCCCATCCTAGCTTCACCTCAGCCAAACAGAGCGCAGGTGTTGCCTGCTGCGTCCCTGCCTTCACCTACAGGGAAACATGCACGAGTGTTTACATTGCTCTGGAAAAGACGATTCAGTCGACACTGAGAGCCTGCGTGTGCCTGCCTTTAGTTTTACAAACTGGGTTATGTAATTGCCAGTTACGAGGCCTAAGTAATTAAATAATGCAGAACATACAAGAATATTTGGCATCTGAAGCTGTATTGCGTAATGTTGCAGGTACGCAGATGATATCATTTCTATCAAATTTCAGTCTTGTGAGTTAAAAAATGTTTGCTGTGTTACAGAAAAATGACGACTACCAGTGATGCCTGGTGTTAAAATGTAGGGCTACTCTGTACTCACACTCATACTAATTTTCACCACAACCACAATATAGAACTTGGTCAAACAACATTTCCTAATAACCTTTTAAAACTGTGCTGTAACTCCACAGCAGGGTTAGCCAATAATTCAGTATGATCAGTGGAATCTTATCACAATATGATCATGTAATGTCATTGATTCATTTACTATCCCATTGTTAAAATCAACAATTCCAAGCAAACAGTTGAGTATGGTTAATTTTACTTTACATAGCCTGGATCTATTGTTATTTTCAGCCTTATCCATCACCACTGTGACAACAGCTTTATATACCACCAATCATAACAATATTTCATTATGTTGATCACACGCTGTACCCTAGGATTCAGTGTGAATGCATATTTTTGGGTTTGTAATCACTGGCTGAACTCTCCTCCATATGGGAGGCCTGATCCTCAGCCAAAGAACAAACCATTTTCACCTTCTATCACATCAAAGCAGAACAATACTGTAACTCTGTATGACTGAGGAGGTCGATGTGGATGTGGATGTGGATCTGAGTGGGCCGGGGGGGGGAGGACACTTGACAAATATGACACACCGCTGATCCTGATACGATTTAGGATATTTAGAGATTTAGCAATCTCACTGGCAGGGCGTGAGACATAACTACAGAGGCAGTACGTGGATGTGTTTAGTGAAATGTGAAGCCGAATCAATAACCTGAACAGGATCTATCAAATGGAGCAAATCCTGCACCACGGGCAGGGCACGCTACCGAGGAGGAAGAAAACGTGCAGCCGAATTAAAGACGGAAAAATATTAGTGATGTATTTAACCTGGCTTCACATGAAGTGGTCTCTACGAGTCTCTCTTTACTATGCAGGCCTGTCTGACATTATCACGACCAACAACGCTTGCACCCGGTTGACCCTGCTCGGGAGAATCGAGCTGCGCCTCCATGTTCAGGCCTGCATCAGCACCACACACCAACAGTGCTGGAGCATCAGCCCAAATAACTAATGGCGAGAGTCTAATGGCAAAATCAGACAGTGCTCAGACTCTCCAGCGTCCTAATGATGCAGGATCACACTGACTCGGTGGCGCACCGCCAGTAAAGGGCACGGTGATGAGGAAAGGGCATTCGCTGATCGTTACTGCACAGTAGCGTCTTTACAGATAATGCGGAATTTCTTGCGTAGCGGCCTCTTTAGGCAACTTTCTCGTCTTGGATACAATCCGCCATTGATGTGTAACGGAGCTGACAGCAGCTTGATTCAGCTGTGAAGCGCTCCGGTCGAGAAAGGGTGTTTTACGCAACCGATTCATGCTCCATCAGAGGGGTGAGGCACTGCTGAAACCAGGGAATCCCACTGATCTCCTGTCACTTCATAACCAACAGCATTACATTAGAATATTGGCTTTAATTAGGCGTGAGAAGCAAGTGTATGAAGTATCTTATAGAACAATATTCACAACAAAACCACAGTTTATGTTGCGGCGCAGATGATTCCTGAAATAAGCGCTGATTGAGGCTAAAAGGGCGTATGTGGGTTACATTTGCCGCCAGGCTTTCTGCATCCTTCTGGAGAATGATGCCTGCGTTTTCTGCCAGTGGGCTGATCACCGCTCGGTAGGTCTCCAACGCTTGAAATACAATTGCGCATCCGCACCGCAGGAGCCTGGAGAGAGGAACCAGCCTCTGCAGGTTATCTACGTCTCCCTCACTATACGCTTTACAATAGGATACAATGGAACACCAACAGCACCTCCTTCATCATCACCATCATCACCCCCCAATGCACTAGCTGATATCCGCATCCTGCAAACAGAGCCGTATTTGCGCCACATCTCACCAAATTTAGCGCAAAATAATAGAATTATATATCTTACTTTCGCCGACCACCGCCTTTAATCCGATAGGTGCCATGATGCTGCTGAGTGTTGGACCGAGTGTTCACCCTCTGCTTCCTCTCTCTCTCTCTCTCTCTCTCTCTCTCCCTCTCTCTTTCTCTCCCCCTCCCTACTCACATCGCTGCGGAGGAGCCTCCAGTTGGAGACGTCACTGCGTATCCTTCCGCATCATCCTCTCATTGGTGGTGTTGGGCGTTCAGCTACAACTGGCGCTCATTAGCTCTTTTATTACCTTATTAGCAACTTCTTACCACATCGTTGTTCCTGATCTTAAATCCCTCATTAATCCTCAGATTAAAAAAAGACTCGAACTGTGTTTGGTTTATTGGTGATGTTCATAAAGCTGAATGTGATGTATACAAGTTTCTTATGTTGCCTGAAAAATCAAAGTCAAAATAAATTTTTTTTTAGCTTATTTGGCTGAGAGCAATATGAAAGACAAAAGCATCTTTCGCTTGATAAATGAAATTCATGAAAACAATAAACTCCAAACAACTATTACTACTTACTTAACTACAACTGCTGCGGATTTATTTTAGTTTGATCTACTACTTTAAAGGACCAGTGTGTTGGATTTAGTGAGATCTAGTGGTGAAGTTGCAGATTGCAAATAACTGAACAACAGTTAGGGTCGTATTTGACAACCTGGGAATGAGAACGGACTGTGAACGTATGATGGCTGCAACACTTACAAAAACACATAAGGCCCTATCTACAGTCAGTGTTTGGTCTGCAACCCATGGCATCTGTAGATAAAAACGACTCATTCTAAGGTAACAAAAACATAATGATTCATATATTCAGGTGATCATACACAAATGAAAACATACCTATGATTATCATATTCCATTCCTGCCGACAGATCCTCATAAATGTGACACACTGGACCTGGAACTGTTTATTGCTGTTACTGATACACAGTATGAAGCATACCTATAAACATGTGTTTATTACTGAACTCCACACAGAGCAGCTGTTGCCAAGGAAACATCTATTAGGAGTCCAAAACAATAAACTCCTAACTCGCTGATTAGCAATATATTTAATGAGAACATTATGAGAATAGCCTACTGGATTTCACACTGAAGCCGGCATTAATCAGTGAGAATATTGAACATATTTTTCCATTCCTCTGTGAGTATTATTTAATGTCTAAATAAAATGCAGTGACTCATTGGTTCTTCATCACAGGTTAGCTGTGGTGGAGGATGTAAGTGAGATTCTCTGCAGTGGATACAGGCCCACATTAATAGTAAGTGTCCACAAGAGGGCAGCATGTATCTTTGTGCAGGAAAACGCAACCACTGGTCATCATTAAAAGGTTTTCCCACAGTGCAAACCCTCTAATAGTACTAAAGCTTATTTAGAGCTTCGAGAGCAGTATTGAAAATAGTTAAATACCTGATATGAAACTAATTTAAAATAAGCCACATAGTTCAGGCGTTATCATTATATAGGCTACAGCACATGCTGGTTGGTGTATTAAATGTCATATTCATGTCATATAGTTATATGTATAAATAAAGGCAGGCTGCACACAAACGCAACACTCACACTTACAGTACATTCTGAATATGCTAAGCTCCTGGTTCTGACCACACCCTTGGCAGGGCCGACTGAACACGTTGGACCAGTGATGACTCCCTGAGGGTGTGTCCTGCCACAGTGAACCAGACCCGTGTTCACCTCCTCCCAATCTCCTCGCCGGCGTGAAGTTGTTACCTCGCTTCAGTCCTCCTCCTCCACCTCCACCTCCTCCTCCTCCTCCTCTGGACTTTGGAGACACTCAGCAGCGCCAGAGCCGTGCGCCTCTCAGGGGGGATAAGTGAAGCATTTTCTCTTCTTGGATACTTGAGACTCCTGCTGGAAATATCACCAAACTCTATTTTCCCTTTGAGCACAACCTGTAACTAAATCGGATACTTGCAGGATCTGCGCGAGGCTCTCGTGTAACCATGGGGGACGTGGTTTCCTCTCACCTGGACGAGAGCAGGCGGGAGATGATTACAGGTAAGAGAGGAGTTCCCCAGCTGCAGCTCAACTTCCCACAGACTGAAGTTCCTTAAAAGTTGCTTTATCCGCATCCAAAACAGCACTGAAACCTTCATAAAAGTTTGTAAGACTTTAATTGAGTATATCCTTCAGTAGTGTCCTTACACCGATATTACACAGTTCATGATTGCTTTTCTATATTTTAAAAAGTTTATTTCTTGATCATTCAATTACTTTCAAGTTGGCTTAAATTCTCTTTTAGTCATAATTGTCTGAACACTACATTGAAGCTGTATTTTAGATCAAACAATCTTTAAACTGAGCTGTCAAACTGGCCTAGAGAGAGAAATCCACTGAAACCTGCCTCCACTCTTTTAATGCTGTATGTGCTGGTAAAATACATTACAGACATTACCTGCAGATATCCAGCTTCTTGAGTTATTAATACAAGCAATTCCCTCTCAGCAAGTGTCACCCTTCCCCGTTTCACTAAGACAAAGCCTGTCATTCACATCAGTGCATTGTTGCTCTGCTCTACTTGAAGAGCTCCCCTGAATCCCATCTGTGCCGCAGACCCATTTCTCTCAGATAATAAGTAGGTTTCCCAAAGGGGAGCGTGTTTGTATAAGTTTGGGACTGACTGCTATTTAAGTCTCAGATTCCTCCGGCCTCCCACTGTGAACTGTGCAGGTCTGTGGGATTATTTCAGCAAAGGCATGGGAGCAGAGGGAAGAGGAGGAACAGTGCAGAGGCTGAAACACTTTCATGAATCTGTAGATGCTTTCTTAAAAGCATTAGACGGCCATTGCTAGAAGTAGTTTAGAAATGCATCCAAGGTCAAAAAACAGCTCAGGGAAATGGAGAAGACTTGCTTGTTTTTATTTTTAGTTGGTGTTTACGTCCTCCAGATTTATGCTTTGCAGGAACTGTTGTTTCAGAGTCATTTTATCCTCAGTTAGGATGTTCCTTCACGACGGTAATTGTGTTTGTGTGCGTATGCTGGCAGGCGCACTCGCATGAGGAAACCACTTCTGGAAACCATAGATTATGTTCTTGAGGTTCAGACACTCAAGTTTGTTTGTTGTTGCTGTTTTTTGTGAAGCGGACAGAGAAATACTCTCAGAGATGGTTTAAAATGGCTAAAATAACATTGTTAAAGGCTGCCATCTTTGAGTTTTGGACTGTTGGTCAGACAAAACAAGCAATTTGAAGACATCACCTTGTGGGATACTCACTATAGGTAGGCCTCTAAAAATCGAGGAATACGCAGACTGTCACATTCAGAAAGAGCTGAAAAGAAGCTGTAAGCATGGAAGGTGTAACCCTGACCTAGGGAACAACTTGTGTGACAAAACAATCTCATCTCAAAAGGTCTAATCACAAGCTTTTGTGGAGCTTCAGCTGCACAATCCCACATCAGCAAATGGTGCTGGCTCAGGTGTCATATGACAGAAGGTGTTATGAGAAAAGCTGATCTATTTATGAAATCTGTTTAAGATTAAAAAACTTGTAAAACAAGAACCTCGTGAACAGCTGTATAAAGAGCCACCATCCTTTCATATTTGACCTAAAATAGTGCAATATCTGCTTATGAGTGTGGCTGAGAAAAAGATACACATGGAGAGATGAGTCAGAGGAGAAGATAGTGAGTGAAGCTGCAGAAGTAGAGCAGGTAGAAACATGTCACAAGATTAATAGCTGAACCAGAACTCTCACACGCCACCCCACTACTCAGCATTTCTGCACTGGGTTATTTGTTTGAAGAGTGCACCTCCCAACAAGGTGATTTCTTCATCCATGCTGCCTGCGCACATTCTCACAAAATGATCTCCTCCCTTGTAAGCCCACACAACACAGAAGCAATATGTGTACACACACACACACACACACACACACACACACACACACACACACACACACACACACAGTACAAATGCAAACCCATACAGTTCATGTTTATCAATCCATAATTGTTTTTATGCTTAACAAAAGCAGGGTGTGAATGTGTTCACCAGCGTATGTCAACATCTCATATTTCAACCATGCGTTTTATAATAATACATAATGTTCCTGAGGAGATTATTTAACACCTTTCAAAGATGTTTTGATAAAATGCTAATCCTACTTCATGAAACTCTCCCTATCACAGCTGCCTCAGTACAAACTGATCTCCTGTCCGATGCTGTCACAGTTTTGTGTAGCTGGGACCTTGCTTGCTAGATGTACTATTGGACTAGAGGGATAAACAGTAATCGTGTGAAACCATCATAACCCCAAAAAGAGCTACAAAGGTCTATCCCCCTCTGCTAGTTTGCATCTGTTCTCAACTCAGTAGTTTTCTCATTTCTGTCCTTGTCCTAAGATAAATAATGAATTTAAACAAGGATAAAGCAGCACAGTCTAAAGGCACAGCTTTAGATGCACCTGTTGTTCCAACACTCACCAATGGTCAGGAGTTAGTGACACTGACCAAAAGAGTGAGATCACAGTTACAATCAGCCAAAATGAGTTTCCTCCGTAGGGTGGCTGAGCTTACCCTTAGAGACACATTTGAGTGCATATATGATTGTGTGCTGATAACAACATCTATAGATTTCTTATTATTGATCCATTTATTTATTCAGAACGTGGAATTGACATTGGAAGGATGAAGCAAGGCAAATGGCATGAATCTAGGAATAAGTTAATGGTGGGGTTATGGGCTCAGTGATTCCAGGTATTTGTGAGTCAGCTAGGGCGCACTGCCTCATTGATGGGGTGCCTGATGAGTTCTCTTTGGTTCTTGTATGGCAAGAGAGGAACAGGAGGTGGAGGAGGGATATAACAGAACCTTTTTGGCATGCTTAAACAGAGGGTTGAGTGTGTGATTTATGATGTGGTCTTTGTTCCCAAATTCCAATATCCAAGTGCCCAAAAGGCTGTCCATGTACAGTTATCCAGTCTGCTGACTTTGGCAAAGCAGGACAACCAGTGGAAAGTACCGACTCTCTGCACTCTTTAAACGGAAGCCCCCTTAGCCAGCACTTATCTGGTGGAAATTTACACTGGAGAGAGTGTTATCTGATATCTGCAATAAAAAAAAGTGACAAATTATTTGAAGCCAAAATACAGAGTTCCTTAAGTGCTGAAAGATGAAATTCTTTTTACCTTGTTTGCACAATATCTTATAACATAGGATAGATAGTAAATTGAAATTAAAAAATGACTTTATTAGTTAGTCTTTTCCCCTAAGCAAGTATGTTTATATATCTTAATATTGAGGTAGGTGGTGGTTGATTGATAACCAAACCTGTCTGAGGTTTAGCAAAAGTTATCTCATACTCTAATAAAGCTATTTTTATGAGTGAAAGAGAATGGATGATAAGATAAACAGTTGGGCTTTTTGATACCAGTGCAGATGCGAATCCAGCATTTTGGTACCGATCGTCACTTTTTTTTTTTTTCATTGAACAAAAGTGTTACATTTCATCTACACACAAGCAGATGTAAGAAAACTTAAAAATAAAGAAAATGTCAAATTCCCTGACAGTTTACAATACTCTTTTTTTAGTCGGTATGAAAAAAGTAGGTTCGATAGCCAGCCATACTAAACTGTGGATTAAAGAGGAGAGTCTGTGTTTCAGCTCTTTTACAGTCTTCTTTATATTTCCTCTGACCTGTCCACCCATCTGCTCCTGGTATGACACAGTATTTTTAATAAGTCTGTGTGTCCCTGTCCCCTGTCTCCTACACATTCTCTCCCTGTCTATCCTGTCCTGTCAGCTCTTTCCTTCCTGCTCTCCCACTGCAGGCCGGCTCCCTCCTTCCTGTGTTGTTCCTTCCATAAACAGATCATAGTCAACACTGTCTGCTGCTGACTGAGCCAAACATACTGATTGACTCACTAACTGACTCTTTTTCCAGCGCTGGAACGTGGGAAAAGCTCATGTCCCCTCCGGCAGGTTCTTGGACTCTTTACTAGGATGCTGCTTTCACACAGTTGTGGAAAAGAAGTGCTGAGTCAAGCTGTGAGAAGGATCAATGCAATACAGGAAAATGCTGATTCAACTTGATTCATGCCCATAGGCAGACTCCAAACTAGGGCTGCAACTAACAGTACTTTTCATTATGATTAACCATTTAGTCCATGAAATGTCAGAAAATAGTGAAAATTACTCCAAAGTGATTTCTTCAAATTTTGTGTGACCAACAGTCCACAACACCTGAAGATACTTCAGGCTAAATTTTGGCAGGAAATATGTGTAAAATGATAAGTAAATATTACTATTTGATTGAATGGTGCAGTCAAAATCTTGGGTTTGAATATGTAAGTACATCTAAAATGACATTTGAATCTAGCAAGACGCCAAGCAGAAATTACATTCAAAAGTCTTTTGACTGCAGTTGTATTTTAAGTATGCAAAAGCACTTCCATCCCAAACGTTTTACCAATGACAGAGCTGTACCAGACAGCCGTAATATAAAGTGAACTGTGCTGATAGTTCATTGTAGGCATCTCTTTTTTAAGTGCTGCACAAGCGTCACACAAGAGTTAGTTTTCTGTCTAATAGGCCCACTTTAAATTTGATTATATGACACTTTTCATAAAGAGCCGATAGCGGCGGTGAAGGTTGTGGCTTTTTTGACGTAGTGAGACTTCATTTAAGACAGTGTGTCTTCACAGGAGAACTGCAGCTCCCTATCTGCACCCAGCTAATGTTTAACAAAGACGTTTGAATTGCAGTACTGATATGTTTTGGAAAACCAAAATAGAGTTGACAAAATCCTCATCTGAGATGCATTTGGGAATCAGTCCTGCTGTAAGACTTAGTCAAGTCTGTCTAGTTGTAAATGAATTGAAGCGCTTGATCTTTTCCCTACTGACGTATGTTGTTTGAACCAAAATGAACCTTAACTCTTTCGTTCAAGCTTCCTTCATTAGTGTCCACTAAATGTCTTTACCTGTAATTTTTCAGTCTGTCTTTAATATGGATGTGTCCTGATCTTGTGTGTCTGTGTCCTCTTGCAGCTCGGACCAGGGACGTGATGAAAGAGTTCAGCGATGTGTACGAGCAGCAGTACGCTGTCGCTCTCTTCAACACCGTCCGCTACGAGATAGAAGGAGGAGGAGGAACACAGTCACAGCTGCTTCACAGAAAGGCAAGTGCATTGTGTCGGTTATAAAAGAGACAAACTATACAAACAAAGACAGTATGCAGATTCCAAGAGTGAATGGATTTTATTTTAATCTTTGTAGCTTCTGGAACATATAACACATCATAATATTATGTCTTGTCTTTAATGCCACATGAAATTTGGTCATTAAAGGATAATTCCAGTTTTTCACCACTTGAGTCTTATTGTTATATTTTTGCTGTCACCTATAACGATTACGATAACTTTGTACTCACTAAAGCAACAAAGTTCAACAGGGCCACAGACACCAACAGTCACACAATCAGACTCTCTGACGGGTGTTCATAATGGACAGTTTAAAGAATAATTTTACTGTTCGTCTTCCTTAGTAGTAGTTTAACGATTTGTGCGCCACATAAACTTCAATGAAGGCTTTGTAAGGGCTTGATGTTATACATGATGTTTGAATGAGCTCATTTTTGAGGTTCGTGTAGCAGAATATTACCTTTTAACAGGCGAACCCTCTGTTTTTGTATTCCCCTCATCTTTTTGGTTATTCAATGTACTTTTGTTCATGTTTTAATCACTGGAGGGGAAGTGGAGCACATTTCACACATGAACAGAGACACTGTTTGGAATTCTGTTGTGGCAGTCCATCTACTCTCTTCACTATGTGGAGGAGGAGGACAGCCGCTTGTGTGTGCTTATGATAGAATCGCAAAATTTGCATATGTCAACCAACACTCAAACACATACATGTACGCCCCTTTATCTTATAGGCCAATTCTTCTGTGTTTACTTTGATTATTTAAAAGAATCATTGGACTACAAATATACAATAATATGCAATAGTACAAAATCTGGCTGAAAAATGTGTTTTATACTTATATATATATATACCATGTGCACCACCAAAACTGTAGTTTGACCTGTTGTTATTCCTTACCTCTGTTGCATTTTCAACCTATTTTTTCATTCACCGTATTTTACTGGAAGCATTCCGGAGGTGAGCAAAGATTCCTGTGGTAATCAGTGTGTCCTTACAGCAGAAAACCAAACTTTTAAGTGCATAAGTACATCAGATCCAAATGATTCAAACTTACTGCATCCTTGTAAATGACAAGACATAACATAACCAAAACATTTTAATAGTATTAGCCTGTGGTCTACCTCACATAATGCTGTGGAGGATCATCTCTTCCTCCCCCATCACCCGTCCACACAGACACCACAGACAATTTAACATTTTCCAGCAAACCAACAGCAGTCAAACACACAAATCACAATTTGGCTCTGGGGGCTTCACAGTCTGTACAAAACCCTCAGTCCTCACACCCTTGATTCGACTGAAACTCCCTAAAAAACCCTTTTAAGAGGGAAAAAGCAGCAAATGTGTTCACACAAGCACCTCTTTATGTTTTGGCTCTGCTACTCCCTTCTGTCTCCTTCGTTCTTTCCTTCCTCTCTAAGCAGTCTCAGTTGCAGTATTATTTGATCTAAGGAAATCTAAAAACAAAGTGGGTGGTGTGTATCCTTGTGTAAACACTAAACAGATATCTTCACCCCCGCACATTTGGAAACACCAATTAAGCTTCAGGTCTTTTGCAGAGTTAAGGGAGCTTTGACAGAGAGCATTTTGAAACCCACATTTTTTATGAAAGATAATAATACAATGGTAATAATACAAAATGTTCACATCTATTATGCTTTGTATCACATAACTCAGTGATACATAACATATGACAATGCATCATGCTTCAGTGCCGTCTCTATGACTTTTCAGGACCCTCTGGCAGGCCGCTTCATCTTCTCAGGGAGTTTGTTTCAGTATCTGGAGGAGAATCGTAAATGGAGGAACCGCTTTGTATCTGTGCCAAACAGCTACATCATCAGCCTCTATGAGAGCAAAACAGTGAGTGTGCTCCTTACTCGACTAAACAGCTGTCTGATTCCATGATTTGGACATGTCTGTTAAAACAGCTTGCTGTGTCTCTAATAGGCACACGAACGGGGCCTTCACCCGAAGATGACCATCAACTGCGCCGGGTACAAGGCGCTGACCTCAATGGAAGAATACATGGAGCTGATTAATGCCAGCCTGCCAGGTAGGAAAAGGAAATACAGAGAACGTTACCAATCAACTGTAAATATGACAATATATTACAAAATATGGCTACAAATTGTTAATAAAATTGTACCATATATATTTGTTAACTTTCTGCCTGGGCATTAATTCAGTATTGATTTATTATCTATTATTGACTATTGTTTTTAAAAACTTTTGAGTTATAGTAGAACACTAAACATCAATTACATTATGTACGTTGTTACACTTCAGTACGTCTCGCTTTCATCCAAATGTATTTATCAGAATCTGCTTTTTTTTGCCATTGTATTTATCAGAATCTGCTTTTTTTTGCCATTATAGAGAGCAAATCATTAATCCAAGGTAAAAACTGAAAATGGGCAAAATCTGTCACTGTTTAAATTCCCTTTTTAAATCAACAGATCTTTTTACACATTTCAGCTTCATTTTCTTATTTTCTTTAAAGTGCTTTCCAAATCTTGCAGTTTCATATGGCTTGTTGCAGGTATCACGGCCAAAGTGGGCAATAATCCGTTCATCAAGTGTGCGACCGAGTTCCCCCTCATCCTGTGGCACCCGTACGCCCGCCACCACTACTTCTGTGTGATGACAGAGAAGGAGCAGAAGAAGTGGCACGCTGTGCTGCAGGACTGCGTCAGACACACTAACAATGGTAAAAATACACACAAGAACACAATGACCTCACTTCTGCTGAAGTAGAAGTGAAGCAGTAATAGCACTAGGGAAGTCCCCGGTAGCGTTAAGTTATTATTGTTTATTATTCATTATTTATTGAAAACTATGATGAGCATAAGTTCAGTCAATTAATTTAGCTGTCCAGAGCCTACTGTGCGCCATTTGAACAGCAGCAGTGCTTTTCTCTCTGTGCTCCACCCTGCACATTTAGTGCCTTTCTCTGCCTCGCTACCATTGTTTGCGGCTCAGATGAGGGTGTGTGTGAGTGTGTGTCACAGTGTGAAGCCTTTACATGCCATCTGAATTAGCTGCTTGATCTGTGAATGTAAAATCTTGCAGGAATGATGTTTGTTATTTGTTGTTGTTTTCTTCATTGGTCTTGGTTACAGTGTGGCATGATGTCGTTGGATACGAATGTTACAGTTTTAACAGCCGAGACAGACAATCTGCATCACTCAAATAGTTAGGAGAAGACTAACCCTAAGCTTATTCAACTGAAGGCAGAACCAGTCTTATATTTGAGACAGGCTTTTATATTCATGATTTTATGTCATAATAAAGAGAAGCTTGATGTTAGTGTATTCCGTTCTACTACTAAAACCAGGAGGGGATAAAAGTTGATCTATTGTTCAAGCCATTTATATAACAAAAATGTTGACTTTTGTCTGGTTTTAGCCTGTTAAATGTGAGGATTTGCTGCTTTTATCTATTTTAAATTATTGTATCACCAATGAACTTTAATAACTTTGGGTTTTGAGATGTAGGTCATACAAAACAAGCATTTTGAGCTTAGAGAAATTTTCATTTTTTACCACAAATGATTAATTAACGTCCTAATCCCTTCATTTTGATAGAGGGCTTTTATTGTCAAATATTTACATAAAGTCTATCTAAACATCAGGATAATGGAAATAACACATGATGTATTAATCAAAAGCTTGAGGTAGTGGTAATGAGTTGCAGCTTTTCCCTTTTTGATTAGGTTTTTTATGGCACAAGCCTTTATTTGTTTGACCATTATTTGAGTGCTGGCTTTTATTTGTGAATTTATGGTATGTTCTGGAGGATGGTGCATTAGGGGATGGTTTGTTTTATCAGGGTGGAGAACTACTCTTGATCTTCTATTAAGGTTTGTTCTTGTGCTGGCGTGACTTATGTGTCATTGTGTTGAGACACAGAGGGCAGAGAGGATGTGCAAACATAATGTAATCTTTTGTTTTTTGTTGTATTGTCATTGAGTGTCTCTCGGCTACACCTTTGGCTTTGTACAGAAGAATCTAAAGTGGTGTAAATGATTGGCCTGCTTCCAAACCTTGTTAGCCACATGCAGATAATACACCAAGTTTTAACTGATAGGTATTTTTAAATTTTGTAACCTAGGGAGACTGTCTTCGTTTGGGGAGAGTCAAGCTACATTTTTGTGGTTATGTGCATGTAGGCACGTGTGTGTAAGTGTGATCTCACATTCAGTAGCGCTTTATTTAGACTTAAGGCAGTGACAATCAGAATGAGTGGGAACATTGGGGAAGTTGAGATAAAAATACGAAACTAGAAGACTCAGCGATAAACAAACTGCTGCAGTTAATGTGATCAGGCTTGTCTGCAAAGGCTCGTGGTGTTCGTGCTCGTGATTGTAGATCAAGTGTAGATTATTTATAAAGGCTCTCATACGTATTATGAACTTACTACATATCTATATATGGGAATTCTTTCTACAAGAGATTTACAGATGCTGAAGTATCCAGGTTGTATTCATTTTCCAGTTTTTCTATCACAGGAATCTTTGAGTCTAAGATACATATAATTACATATTGTTGTAAATAAATCCACATTTTTACATTTGCCACAGACAATATTCTAACCACGTGTCAACATCTTTACATGCCTTCTTTATCGTATTAATAAATTTAATAATGCTATTATTTTGACTTGAAAGATATTAACCACATGCGGTCAATAGGCCTATATTATTTTAATATAGTCCAAAAGTCCATTCAAGTCCAAAGTCCATTCAAGCAGATTTTTAATTTAACCTAATAAAACAATAACAGCAAAATACTAACTTTATATTAACTAAGGAACGTCCATATTCTCTGTTGCGTGGATGATTTGATCTACAAAGACTTTACCTCACCTGACCCTAATTTGAAGCACGCACATACACAAGTCTGTGGCTTCACATGCCTGTGGGTGTGTACACACATAATTATAAGACTGTTTGTGTTGTTTAAGCTTTTAGGTTTCGACAGCCTTTCTCACATGAAAGCTAATGTATGGCTAAATTATCTGTAGTCGTGCTTTAAGTGATCATCATGCACAAGGTTTCATTGTAATCATTAAGTCAGCTGCATCAAATCACTCAGCACCTGCCCAGAAAGATGCAAGCAGGCGTGCACTATAGTTTGTCTAAATGTTTCCACTGTAAGTTAAAGCCTAAACAATCCTGTATCATGAACAATATAGCTAAACTTTATACTGTCTATGAAACAAGAAATGACACAACACACTGGCTTTAAGCTCATCACCAGGCTGATAAAGTTGCTCAACCTGATTCCACCTTGTTTTCCACTTAGCCACCTATTGTGCCAACCAACTGTGTTGACTTAATTCAGACAATGCTAGCAGCTTGGTTTGAAAACATCCATTGCAAGCCCCAAAAAACAGGGGCTACATTTCTTTAGTTTAGGAAGGTTTTGGTTAAAACCAGCCAATGGGCAAATACCAACTTTAGTGCAACATGTTTTGACTGTAAAACAAAATCAGCCTCTGTCTGTATCCAGTCTAGCCCCCCCTTTACTTCCCAACACTACCTGTTGGGGCATGCTCAGTAAACGTCACAGTCCCTGCCACACATTCCAGCTGTGAGGCAGGGCTCCAGGAATATGTTGTGAGGAACAGAGTGTGTGGCTGTTTCACTGTCGCCTTTGCTGGTGTCAGTGTGGATTGGCATTCATGTTTCTGGCCTGTGTTGACACGCCCAGTCTCACCTCTGTCATGTCGGTGTTTTGAGGAATACCAGAACCGGTAAAATACTTTTCCGGGGGGTGATAAATGGTTTTACAGCCCGACCCCTGCCCTCTCTGTGGTTTATTTCACTCCACTCGTATGCATACATACATACACATTCACACATTTACAACCCTGCCCCCCCCAAATTTTTTTAATCATTAGTAGCAATTCTATCTGGATGTACAGGAGAAGGCATCTGAGGAGTACATGGTGTCAGTCAGTCATAGTACAGAAGATGCTGCAGTAACCATGAAGAATAAACTGCTAGCAGCACAGAAGCTTCATGCAAAGCAGTCTCTCAGCTGAACACTGACACCGTTCAGCTGGCTTTGATAAGTAAAACCACAAGTTAAATGTTCGCTGACACATTGGCGACCTATTTGAATCCACTAACAGCTCTTGTTGTTTTATCCTCAATAGCTCGGCAATAAAATGATCAGCTGCTGCTTTGCATTGCTTTAACAGGATGACTTGCAAAGCACCCTGTTAATCAGCTCAGTTAACAGGTAACCTCATCACGCTATTCTGCACAACTCAAAGGGGGCGCCCATCTGATTGGTCGACGTGTCAGTCTGAATGTTTGCACCACAGAGTTGAGCCATAAAAGACAAAAAAGCCACGTCCATATCCTTAGTGGATTCACAGTCATCTGTTGCATTTTGAAACCGCAAGCATGGTAACTATGACAGGTTAACCTTTGTTTACGCTTCAAAATAAGTAGTTTAGGTAGAATGATAGAGATTTAAATCTGACTGCTCTGGATGCTTGACCTTTGTAAAGCTCTGTAGACTACAGTGGAGCCAACGTGTCCTTTTGCTCTATAATCAACCGAGTGAGTCAAATGTTATAATGACTCAAATTGGTCCCAATATGCCCAAACTGAAATTTTCCATAAAGCTGCAGGCAACTCAGAAAGTCTCCAGTGATATAATAGCATCACAATTTAAGGTTGGATTCATAATAAACTTGACAAGTAAACACGATGATGTATAATCCTGATGCGATCCGTTTATTATTCAACCGGCTGATCAACAGGATATTCCTCAACAACAGTTTTTAGAGTCAGTTAACAGCAGAAGTCATTTTCTAGTTCCAGCTTCTAAAATGTGACGATTCTCTGCTTTTCATTTTATATAATAGATAATTTTATATATTTTGGTACTGGTGAAGGAAAGCAAGCAATAAGAGGACATTTTGGGTTCTCAAAACGGAAAATGTAATTTTTTTTAAAAACAGTCCAGTCCAGTGTGTAACATTTAGGAGGATCTATTGGCAGAAATGAAATATATTTTTTTCTAAAGAATAAAAATTATAGGAATGTTTTCATTAGTGTATGATCATCTGGATATAAGAATCGTTTTATCGTCAGACGCTGCGGGTCGCCTTTTTCGCCATTTTAAATCGTCATGTTTCTACAGTAGCCCAGAATGGACAAACCAAATACTGGCTCTAGTTAGGGCCTCACAGCCACTGTAGTTCCTCTTACATGCTTCACACCTTGTTCTCATTCCCAGGTCATCAAACACAGATGCGAGTGGTGGTCAGTTAGTTGCAATCTGCAACTTCACTGCTAAATGCCACTAAATCCTACACCTCCTATAATTGATAATACAAACAAAGCCCTTATGATAGGTTCTCTTTGAACTGCAGGCAGCAGTCCAGCAGCCAGGCTGATACTGCGTCACATTAGTAGTCAAAGACTGCTCTGAGCTGCCACTGGGCCACTAGAGAACCATCAATCACAGCCAGCTCTCCACCCCCACAGCCTTTAAAACCAGTCACCAGCCCTCTGCTCTGATCAGACCTCAGACTAATTCCACTCAGCAAGAACAGACCTGCAATGGGCACATCAAAGGTAGCAGAGCAGTGTGCTTCCCAGCATGCTATATGATAAAAAATAATAATGTACAAATACTAATATACAAAATACACCACTACAGAATATCCAGCTTCCTCTCATTCACTGCAGCTGGAGGCAGGGATCTTATTCACTCATGTGTTTGTCATGTCTGCGGCTGATGGTATGTTTCAGTGAGTGTTTATTGTACTGTGGGTTTGGCTGGTTCCATAGGGCTGCACCATATGGGGAAATCCTTCTCATGCGTGTCGATGGGAGCTGCAGCAGTGTGAGGGTTTGGAAGAAGTGTTTAAAACCTTCTACAATGTGAAGGCAGGTGGCCTGAAGTCTAATCAGACCATATTTCACATCCAAATGCTTAATAGGTTTTAAAATACCAATATATATTAACATTTGTGGATGTGAAGTCCTGGGAACTCATCCACAGCTGCAGCTAAAACCCCACCAACCAGAGTGTGGCAAGCAAGGCAGGGAGGGAAATGCCTCACATAAAGAGACCGTGGTAAGTGCTGCCACATGTTCTATTTATACACAGCACACACACACACACACACAGCACACACACACACACACACACAGCACACACATTGCAGGGAAACCGTAATCTGTCCCTTGATCTAGCTTACTTCAGACACATGGAGAAATGTGTAGTGGTTTGCAGTGCTGGCAGATTGTCAAAAAATATTTTCCTTTTTTTTTTGGCACTGATAGGAAATTTCTCTTGTGGGCAACAAGTTGAGAATGTAGAAGATTTCACTTGCAGGTTTTTCACACTGATAATCTGGCCATAGATAGTTCCCTAAAAGTGTTACATGTAACCCTAACCCAAATTACTTATTTATTCTTAGAAACACTTCCAACTACTATTTAAGTTTTAGAAATAGAGAAATTAGCACATTGTTCAAGAATGTATTCTACGTCATCATACAATAAATCTGATAACCACCAAGACTGAATGTTGTAGCCCCACTATTTACAATTACTATTTATTTTAGGGGCTCTAAATAGTACTTGGCAATGGTACAGTCTTTGCTGCATCCTTTCTCATAACTCACACAACAATAGGGTACTGATTTATAACTGCAGCTAGAAACATTGATGGTTCAATATGAAAAGATATTACTGATTTTGTCAACCCTATTCTTTGTCTTACTTCTATTTGTGGGATAATCATGCTCTAAGTTACTACAGTTCCCATAATTGGTGGGCTTTTAGTATGCCTAATTAGATATTAACACTTCCTGTTTGCATGTACCCATGGATGTACAGACTTCTTCCACTGGATTACTTTGATACTGAAGAAAACTTGATGGTGGTGGTTATAAGGAACATCCTTTTAAAGATTTCCGTTTTCCTCGGAAAGCGTAAGAGACACTTAAATTTAAAAGTATCATGTCTGTGTTGTAAGATTTGACAAATGTATCACTCAGAGAGAGAGAACGATTTTTTGACTCAAATACCATCACGTCCAACATTTTAACTCGCATGTCCTCCTTAGGAGGCGTGCCTCACAGTGTGTGCATTGGTAGTCATTATAAAAGTTGCAGGTTTTTTTTAGGGTGTGTTGTTCTAAGCTGAAGTACGAACAAGTTAATATCAGGTAGTGTAACATAGTAATGTCTGTGAATGCACCTTATGCAACTATCAACACAATGTAATTTCCACAGTATAATTTCAGATTTGGCCAGTATGCTAGTTTTGGCAGAGAAAGTAAAATACCTTCCATGAAGATTCAGCCATGTGAAACCATCCAAATAAATTGTCTTCATTGGAAAAAGGTTGGTTGACTATTGGTTGCTTAAGAACATTATTAAGGCCATGTGGTTGCTGTTGACATGAAAATCAGTTGTGGGTATCTGTCTTATACAAAGATGGTAAATTATAGGCCCTCCTGCTGCTGCGAAGCTCAGACACTTTTCACTGCATTTGACCTCCAAATGATGGCTGGTCACTTGCCAACATGGCAGCTGTCTGTGCTGTTATTTCCCCACTGTGCCTCTAACCTCAGTGTCCAGTGAATTCTCATGAAAGCTTGTGCCAAAGCAAGCTAACACACCGACCCTCGGCCTGTCAGCAAAGAGTTAGTGAACCGGGAGCAGACATGGCTTCCTGTCTGGCTCTACCTTCTCCCCCTCCTCACTCCTTGGTCACTTCCTGTCTTTGTCAACCAGACTTACAGCAAACCGACTTGTTAAGACACATACGTGCACATTGATGCGTGTGCATAACACAACATACATATACAACAAACACATTATCACTCTGACATTCTGGGTAAACCAGCAATTTATCCATTATGCAGTTCAGGAAACTTCTGCATTCTTGTCTCTCATTTATTGGCACCTCAAGAGGAACCAGCCTCACAAGACAGCAAGAGTGGACGCTGTAATGTCCAGAACAGCCTCAACAAACAGTTGCATCAGTTGTTTTGGGATGGTCAGTTCATTAGAAAATCTGTATCATTGTAGTATATCTACTTGTACTTGAGTAAGAGGTACAGTGTTTAGGCCTATAAAAACAGTATTGCTGCTATTGTTGAAGTTGCTACTGTAGCCTATATCATTGACCATTGCACATGATGGTAAACAACATTTCAATAAGGTCTGGGTTGAAAACAGCATGCTTTAATTACACATTTGTGCGTCAGAGGGACTGACTCTTGTTGCCATGAAAAAATGCATTAGTCACTTTTATTTAAAGGAGGGACTGCTCTGAAGGACAAACTGCTAATTATAGGGATGTTTTATTCCATACACCTGTTTATACTCTTTTGTGAAGGATGAATGACTTTCAGCACTCTGTGTCCCCCTTGCTGTGGCCTTGAGAGGCAGCTCTTCAGCTAGTGATGTATTTTCATCCAACCACATGACAAGAACCAACTTCCTAAAAACACACGCATGTTGCCGAGTGCTTCTATTGTCCTGTTGTCTGGGAGGGGCAGTAACCATAGCAACCACATGAAATCTGTCCTCCAACAAGCCAACATCTTCCTGTTTTGAGGGATGACACAGCTGTGTGTGATAGGGGCTGAGTGTGCGCGTGTGTTGTCCAGCAACTGAATGTACCGCTGGCCAAAATTACACTTTTAGACCGTCTCGTAGAATTGACTCAGATGTTATGGAAACAGTTGTTAGTGTTGGTAATCTGCAAGCCAGTGAAATGTCCCCACGTTTGTTCATCTCATACCAAGTAAACATCCATTTGCAAAGTGTTACCTTACGTCACTACAAAGAAATACACAAATAAAAGCATTCCACCATCTTGCTACTGAGATCATTTCAGCCAACTGCATCTTGTTTTACGTCTTTACCGAGCACCTTCTCTTCCCTGTCCCTAACAGGTCTTCCAGAGGAGAGCACTGTTCAGACACCAGCCTTCACTGATGCTTTGAGGCTTCACAGACAAGCCAAGGGACACTACGGGACCTGGGATATGATGTGTGGACAGCCCCCACAGGTCAGGATCTAGGGTTAATCACAATACAGTTGTTTCCCAGTTCAGAGGCTGGATTCTCTAAAGTCTGAGGAGCACCTGAATGGACCATTAGTTTTAGACTAGATTTTGGGAGGTTGAGCTCTGGCTGCAGGTTCTCAAAAGGAACCACCCTCATGGACTACATCCTTCTGAAGATCCAGCCCCTGATAGGACTTATGTTTCCCTCTTGGGAGGTGGATTGACACTGAGGGTATTGTGTTAGCTGTAGGTGACAGTTAAAAGAGATTTTGAGGAACTGTTTCCAAACAGTCTCTGTGAGTACCTGTCCAAAGTTCAGGTCCAGGCCATAGTTCAAACTATTCAGAGGGAACAATGATGGATGACTTGCATTGATAGAAAATTGTTTTTAGATTTTTCTGAATGAATATAGCTGAAGAAAACACTCCATCTACACCCTGAACACACACCCTTTCCTCACACTATAGTACAAGAATGCACCTACACAAGACCTTCAAAGAGACTGTCAGCAACAAGACCCCACCCCTCAACATACCAGCATTCACAAGGACACACACACACACACACACACACACACACACACACACACACACACACACACGCACACACACTGTTAATTGGGGTCTCCCCCTCTGAATGAGTCCCTTTCAGTCCCCTGCTAGTGCTTCATAGTTGCTCTGTGTGTTTATGGCAGCCACTTTTTCTTCATTAATCTCCATGCTTCCTGTCTGTATCGAAGTGTGCCCTAGTTCCTTGAACATTACACTCAGCTACATGGACATGATCAAGCTACAACAATACATTTGTTACGTTTATATTCACAGTGGATCAAATGTGATAATATAGGTATTGATACAGGATGTGTGTTGTGAAGGTCTCCCAAGTAGCCAAAACTTAAAATAAACCCAGATTAAAAAAGGGGCATGTTGTCTCTTTGACAGCATACTTATGTTCTTAGCGGTTATATATGAACACAAGCATCAGGAGTTCTCTGTCTTGAGATCATGGCTCAATAATGATTGGCGATATTGATAGCATAATACAGTACAAACTAAATATAATTAATTTATTGAATCATTGTCAACAGTATCATATCATGTGTGGAGATAGTGTCTGGTTAATCCTGAGCAAAAGACAGTGCTATGAGACATTTTAGGAGAATATACGGATATTTCTCCCTATCAGACATTCATGTGGATTTTTAATCTATTATGTGAATACAGAAGGGTAAACATAAGCAGAAGATGACCATCAGCACTGTATGTAGATATGAGCTTTATGAGTCCAGAAAGGAAAAGAATATATAAGAGAATAAGAGCTCAGCTGTTAAAGTGCAAGTAATAGTAAAACAAGCTGTCACATTAAACACATGAGCAGTGAATGTGACTCCTTATCCTGTATGTCACAAAAGCCAGGTGGAAATCATTTTGTGAATGTTTTCATTTCTAGGAGTTTGCATTGAGCCAAAAGGAAACGCACCCTAAAAAAACCCAGCAAGACCAAATCAGCCCATAACCGTCATATTATTCATATTTCAATACTAACACAAAGCATCATAATGCACCCACCAAACAATACCCAAAAGAAAAATAGCTGCAGCACATACGTAGATGGTCAGAAATACAATTAAGAGCCAACTGACATGAAACACAAGCAAATAGGCCTTTTCATTCTTTTTTTCATTCATTTTGACATTGATGATGTTGGAAAATCTAAAAGAAAAGTATAAATAATAAAATGAATGGTTGAATACCATTTAGTTGCTTCAGTTTCAGGGTCCTGGTATTGTGCCTGCTGGCTCACTGTCACTCTCACTGCTTACTGAGCCAAGTAACACCTGTACTTTTACTACTATGACAAAGTCAGAGCAAGGCAACACAAGTCACAGCCTCTAAAGCAACAATAATGCAGAGAAAACACCATTTAAATGTGCTATGTACTCTACTTCCAGACAAACAAGCTTTTAGACAAACAGGCTGCAGTGTACCTGTTGTTTGTCAGACCTTTCTGTTCTTCTGTGTGGAAAAACTATTCTGCTTTTGTCACAGCCATTCATTACCTGGCAACATGTTTCACCAAATATTTAGTTCAGTTAAAACCTCATGGAAGTGCTTAGCTTTAGTGTGTGTGTGTGTGAGGGCAGTGCCACTAAAACCAGCTTTCCTGCCTCTCTGTGTCCAGCTGTGTATCATCTCAATCGCCCCACTGTAACCACAAAGGAAAGCTTTAAGCTTTATTTTTGTTTTTCTTTGGGTGGAGATATTGGTTGTTTTTTGACTGCACCTATAGTGTAATAATCCCCAGTGGGCACATTGCCATAGTAACTATAACATCCTGTATCTGGTGAAAAGGCCGGTCTGACGTTGTAGCTCGCAGTATGAACTAACCATTATGTACCTTTTGCAAGAAAAAACAGGATGTCTTTCATTTTTATTTCAAACACATAAATACTATATATTGTGTGTGTACAGATTCTGGCTAATCTGGTGATGGAGACCCTCCACCCAGAGCTGAGAAACGTGATTGGTCCTCGTCTGAAGGGGAAGATGCAGCAGAAGCAGAGGAATTGGATGTTGGTGAGTCTCTACTTTATTGTTCCTGCACTGTGGACATGCTGTACAAACACAAGAGGGACTCAAACAAGACTCTCTCCTCCAGATCTCTGATGCAGTGTACAAGCAGGTGTTAACTCAGACCACCGGTCAGTATGACGCACTGGCCGAAGCCTGTGAGGCCCAGAGAGTCTCGCTGGACGCCAGACTGCGAACCGACATGGACCAGATCATCACATCTAAAGAACATGTCAACAACAAGATACGAGGTAACCAAATAACTATATGCACCAGTCTTCTTGACTTTTGGAAAATGAATCTTCTTATTTTGAGAGGGCAGTGAAGATTTGTCATAATCAGTTCAACATGACAAATGAACAGAGAATGTTTCACTGTCCTCCCATCCATTTTTAGGTTGTAAACACAAGGCAGGGCAGTCTGTGATGCATTTTGTTCTATATGTTGAATATTTTTGGCTGCACTATAGTCAGTGACGTTAACGTACCTTTTGCATTGTCCAGAAGTTTGTAGTCAGAAAATCTGACATATTTGATACTGAGGCCTATGGGTAAATGTGTTTTTAAATTATTTAAATGACTATGTCTCACTGTAAAGCACATCCTAACTACACATTGATACATAGTCACTGAAATGCACTTTTCAACCAAATTTAACCCAGTTTTATCCCAGACACCAAGATGTGGTTTCACCTGTTCTAAAACAACTAAAAACTGTTTTTACTTTACAAAGAAGCAAAAAGTATCACAGCTGTAGATAGCTGCAGCGAGTAAGAGAGGTAGAGGGACTCCAGTTTAACACAGGCAGTACATTTGGATCAATGGTTAGGAAGGAATGAATAAAAAAAGACAGAGAGAAATGTTCCCAGACAGAATTAAATAAGTAACAGTTTTCTTTTGATTAATACATTAATCTACTTTTGACTGAACACCACCTCAGTTTACCTAATTACACATGTCCAACGTGTTATGTAAAATGACTTGGTTCACTTGGTGCTCTGTGTGCTGTGTAACATGATCATCCTGACCTCAAGTGCATGCCTCATTGTTTGCCTCATTGAGATGTAGCTGTGGTTTCTCTGGTTCAGGGATTGTTGGCACCGTGAAGCGATCAGTCTGGTCACTGAATAACGCCACACTGCTCAAGTTTCCAATGAGTTTGTTTGGACATTTGGCACTAACAGGGCCTTTCCTCTGTAACTAAACCTCTTTCCATATCTGACATTTTCCAACTCTTCTTTTACTCTCTCCACTTTCTCCTCATAATTTTCACTTTGCATTTAAGTCTGTTGTTTGATTAGCTGGCCTCCGCAGCACCAGAGCATCCACCCTTTGAGTGGTGAGCCTGTCAACCTTTTATTCAAAAGTTAACTTGGCACAGGCTGCTCATTTCTTTCATGCACACTGTTTCCCATTGAGATAAAGTGGCTGAACTGCATTCCATCACTTGCACTGTATGGGCTGTTTCTGACTTTCTATCTCACATATATGGCCCGAAACTTCAAGTCAGCTGCACAAACCGATGCAGGTTCAAGTTACATGAGGGTAGTGCAGACGTTTGAGAGCCGTAAACCTAGCCGTGACTTTTATTTTGTCGGCTTCTCTTAGCACAGGTTACATTACTAGCAATTGGGTGTATCTTAGTGAACGAAAGCTGCAGGGCTTCCACTGAAACTGCTCAAGTGTGTTTACTTCAGTGTCATCACACACATACCAACCATTTCCACCTGTGATCAAACAATGCACTGTGCATTGACTTTACATATTTGCAGAGTTCCTATGAAGTCCGCTTTATATTTGTCTTCATGCCTGAACGGACTCTTCATCATCATCTGCAGTGTTCCTTGTTTACAAGCTGCAGCAACTAACCATGAATATGTTTTTTTCTTCCTTCCTACGTGTGTCGCTGCTGGTGTGCAGCTCTGGTGTTGCCCAAAGCGGAGCAGCTCCTACGGAACAGTGTCCAGCCCTACATCAGCTCCATCCTGGAGGCCCTGATGGAGCCCACCAGCCGAGGTTTCTCCGAGGTCAGGGAAGTTTTCTTCAGGGAGCTGGTGGAGATCAGCAAGAACTCACTCAATGGAGGGGGCAAAGAAAAACTGGGAGAGGTGAGTCATCTGATAAAGTTATGGCCAGTTATGTGTTAGTTGAAGCTGAAAATGCTGTAAATGTAAAGAGTTAGTTATTTCTTTTAGATTTCTAAACATAGCCATTTGATTCAGTGTTAAAGGACCAGTATGTGGGATTTAGTGGCATCTATTGGTGAAGTTGCAGATTGCAACCAACTAACTGCTCAGCCTTCTAAGTGTGTAGGAGAAAGTACAGTGGCCACACAACTCACTATAAAGGGCCTATCTAGAGCCAGTGTTTGGATTGTCTGTCCTGAGCCACTGTAGAAACATGGCAGTTCAACATGTCTGACTGTGAAGGAGAGGACCCGCGCCACTGTTAGATAAAAATAGCTTATTCTAATGTTATGAAAACACACCAATAGATCCTCCTAAATGTTACACACTATACCTTTGTATAAAATGTGACTAAGACAGCTTTAGCAGCCACACTGTAACTTCCGTCATCAACTGTAACAGGAAATTTTTCTTCCACTGCTTTTTTCACACAAAACCACTTTACATGATCACAGAATCAAAGAACAGACAGAAACCTAACTAAGCTTTATACCTGACAGATTTTTTTTAGAAAATATAGTTATGGTGTTAACTTATGAATGCAATGGGTATTGCCTGACCTTTGGTTATAATACAATTATTACAATGCATGAAAAGACACTGTGTTTGTTTGTGGAAGCCATGGCCATGTTAGTGCTAGTCTTTCATTAGAAGTCAGGGCGTGTCCTCAGCTGCCCTCGGTGACTGATCCTGAAAGATCAAGTCAACCTTTTTCTCTGTTTTGGATATGCATATGATGCATTTGTACCCCACTGTACCCCATTGCTCACCGTAACCCTCCTCTATCTGTCTTACGGTCAGCACATGGAGAGGCTGTCCATGCTCGCCTTCCACCCAGTGAAGATGCAGAGCTCCTATGAGAAGGTGGAGCAGCTCAATCTGGAGGGGCTGCAGCAGAGGTTCGACGTTTCCAGCCCCTCGGTGTTCGTCAGCAGGGCTCAGATCCTGATGAGGGAGGTAAGGTGCTACAGCAGTTCTCTATGATATAATACAAAGAATCAGTATGCACCAAAGCAGTACCAGGAAGCCTGGAAACACGCCCCAGTTCCTAGTAAGACAGCACACACCAGCAACCTGTTCTGCCTGTGGTGAAGTCTCTACCTACACCTGCTGGACAAAAAGAGTATGACACTTTGTAAAGATGAACAATGTGAGCTGACTAACTTATTATTAACAATGAACATGAACTAATAATATAATATTACTATTCTGACAGCAAATGGACAATGCAGTGTACACATTTGAGCAGCTGCTGCAGCAGTCTTTAGAGGCCCAGGGAGAGGAGGACATGTGCAAGAACATCCAGCGATGCCAGGACAGGGTTCTCAAGGTAAAAAAAAGTTTTTTCAGTGTTCTAGCTACAGAATAAAGAATGATACTAGAAAACTGACTTTGAGTATCATATATAATATATATATATATATATTTCAGTGACCTTCAGTGGAATCTAGACATGCAGATGATTTTATTTTGAGATATTGCCTCCAGCCTAACACAGTGAAGGTTAATACAATTAAGAAACCCAAGTTCAGACAGTGTCTGGATATACAGTATATTTTACTCCTAAAGGGAAGCGGAGGTTTCAGGAGATCAGAATGATGTTGTGACTTGCTAAAGTGAAGATGATTTTTCCATTGAGTAGAGAAGCTATTACAAGTCACTGAGCTCTATATGTGTTTCTTTCCCTGTCAGAAATATGATTATGACAGCAGCACAGTGCGCAAGAAGTTCTTCAGAGAGGCTCTGCTGCAGATCATCATTCCATACATGCTGCAGCAGCTCTCGCCAACATGCTCACCTGTGAGTAGCACCTAACATAGCCTCACATTACATTTCCCAATACTCATTTTATACCCTCTTTAAATTGCATGCATTACAGTATACCTTACTATGCCTTTAAGGTCAAAAATCTAAAGGCTTAGGTAAAAATTCCAATAGCAAAAAGCAGCTTGCTATATAGCTTACAGGACCCACTGAGCTCATCTCACACCAGAAGCACTGAGAATGCAACCTATGCACATACATATAGAAGTAATAGTTACCATTAGTGTTGTTATCTACTGCATCGGGCGGCTTTTTTCATTGTCAGTCTGTAGATTAGTTCCTCAATTTATCTATTAGTTGATGGGTCTAGAAAATTGTGAAAAATGGTGATCAGTGTTTTCCAAAGCCTAAGGTGACTCAAATGTTTTGTTTTGTCCACAACCCAAAGATATTCTTTTTTTCTAAACAAATGGCTCAAACTGATGAATTGATTATCAAAAGCAATTAATTTAATAATAGACAACTGATCAATTAATCGTTGCAGCTCTACTGCTGTATCTAAATCAGTGGCTCCTGCTAGCATGCAACCCCGGCCAGCTGATGAGTGTGACTTTTATTCAACCCTCCCTGAAAACACATGCAAGCATCAGCAAGGATGCATGCTTACTGAAGAGATCAGAAACATTATATATCAATAAGTTATCGAGAGATAGCATTGCACGCTGGAAGCTTTGTGAAGTTCATCTCTGTCCCCTCATCCCCAGGAGCTGCCTCGCTTCAAAGAGCTAATCTTTGAGGACTTCTCCCGTTTCCTGCTGGTGGAAAACTTGTTCGAGGAGGTGGTGCTTCAGTCTGTCTCCAAGGACATAATGATGGGTGAGGGCCAAAAAAACACAAGCTCAAGATGTTAAAGTTGCCATGGCAATACTAGTGGTTCATTATCTAACATTTGATTTTCTTGTTTTCTTCCTTCATCCAGCTGTGAAGGAAGCAGCTGTCCAGAGGAGACACAATCTGTACAGGGACAGCATCATTCTGACCAACAGCGACCCCAACCTGCACCTGCTCGGAGAAAACCCTTCAGTGGACTGGGCTACTAAATTTGGGGGCGATGAGCTGGAGGGCTCTGTCAATGTTGGCGGTATTGAAGGAGGGGGTTCTGGGAAAAGACGGAGGCAGGTGGTGTCCATGATCCAGCTGGACGGGGTGCCTCTGCCGTACGAGTCCTGCCTGGAGGTCCCAGGTGTGGAGCTTATCCCAGAGGAAGATGCCGAGATGTCTGAGGGCTTAGAGGAGGACATGGGCCTGCCTGAGGATCCCAAGTCTCCTGACAGCGTGAATGAAATCCGAGACCTGATCAATCCCGTGGTGGAGATGGTGCTGCCCGTGTCAGAGGAGAGTCAGAGCGACGCGACCAACGGGACGGAGCCGACCACAGGAATCGTCACTATGGAGGACGGGGTGCATGAGGTTGTGACACATGTCACCACCGTGGTGGACGATGTCCCCAGTAAATCTCCACGAGAGAAGTCGTCCCCGCAGACAATTCTCCAGCAGCTGATAGGAAGCAAGAAGCAGGAAGCTGAGAAGGTGGAGCACCAGCAGGAAGCAGCCATCAAGAACGCCATAGAGGAAATAGAGATAGCGGTGCAGGAAGATGACAGTGAACGGATTGCTGAGGTCTCTGCAACCAATTCAGATTACGAGTCTTCACCAAAGCCGCCACTGGCTACAGACTCCAGCTACAGTGGCTTCCAGTCCCCGACCAATGAGGGGCTGGATGAAGGTGAGCCTCAGCCAATCACAAACAGTCTAAACGGAGAGGATAAAATCATCGACCCAGTAGAAGTGGAAGTGCTTTTAGCGTAGGAAAGACAATCATCTGAACAGTACTCTGAAACTGGAGAAAACAGCAGAGTTTACATGTGTATCACATGTTATTGGAGAGAAGTTGAATAAGGATTGTATTTAAAGTTTTAATTCAAAGCATTTGCTTTTTATTGTTACTGACATTGCACACCAAAACCAACACTCTCATCCTCCCCTAGACTTTTTGTTAGACATGTCTTTGGTTATTGGTTTCTCTCTATGCATCTTAGTGAATCTCGATGCAAGTTTTCTTCATATTTTGTGTATGACACTGAGTTCAGTATATCTGATTTATATAAGGCTCCTTTACTGAATGCTATGCCAACAGACTGAGGGTCCATCACAAGGATCAGGGTTTTTAAAGTGATAAGCCACTTTTTTTAAACATACAGAATAAGGGAGGAACACAAAACAACTACACCTAAGTTATTCATGTTTTCAAATGAGGCTAAACTTTTATTTACATCAGTAATGTAGGAAATAAGGCCTTTATTTTCTCTATATATCTCACATATATACAGTCAGATTATATATACACATTGTGCCTTTAACTGTACTGCAATGATGACAACCTCCACCTGGGCAGCAGGGGGTGCTACAATCAACCTTTAGATGCTGTATGAGTACTTTAACTATTCTTTTGAAATACTGCTATCTATTTTTGTACGTCTTTTTTTTTTTAAACTATGAAGTTTGTTTACTTTAAAAAGTGTTTCCTGTATTCACAAAAGGCCTTTATGTTTCAACACTAGATATTTCATGATTTTATGAATTATTTACATTTACATGTAATTTGATAAGTACGATGTTTTGCTCTTTTTGGCAACTGTGCAACAAAACAACCTAAATTAATTTGGGTTCATTCATCTTTGTCACTGTGGGTGTAGGATTTTGATGAACTTGTAATCAGAAGAAGCTCTCTTCGTGATTATGAGGGAGATTTTTTGTAGTGACATTTTTTCTATTTAAAACCAATCTTTTTTTTTTATTTAATGCAGAATTTACAATCTAGTTTAAATTTTTTGTTAAATTTATATAATTTGGAGGAAGTAGCTTTTACAAGTGTTATATCCCCTTATCTGTGTGTGTTTTGTAAATGCAGGTTTGATAAACTGTAAATATTATATTTTATAATAATATTGGGGTGTTTATAGTTTTTCCTAGAAAAATACCTGGAAAAACTATTTAATTTGGTACCAAGTAAAGGGAAATTACAGTACGGTTTTACATACACGTTGAATTGTATGATTACCTGAAATAAGGAAAAACTCCCTCTTCCAGGACAGACTGTGGGGTTCTGGGGGTACAGAGTACAAAGAGGAAGCAGAAGTGGAATTAAAGAGAATATTTGTAAATTAACTACACACATAATTTTACATCTGCATTTTTATTAGAATAAGTATCAAATTACACATACTCTCCAAGAACCTTCTTATGAATGTGCAGAAACTTTGGAACCTGTAAAATCAACATTAGTACATTTTTCGTCGTTAGCATCACACACACACTCTATGGGTGAATTACTTTCACTTTTGTACCACCTGTAGTCAACAGACCAAGCTGCAATCTAATGTTAAACACTGAGAAGTTGTTGCAATCTCACAAGTCAGCATACTGTTGTGAAGTCATCCATTGTCATTGTATCAAGCACATTTTGAGCTTTCTTTATTTAGATTCATACCTTTTACTGCCAATGGAGGACCATTGACTGTATTCATCTGTTTATTTATTACACAACCTGTTTGCTGTGAGCAGCTCCTCTTGTCCTTTCAGTGCTTTTGTCTTCTTGACATATATAAAAATACAGATGAATAAAACCATTTCATCAACTTATTCTTTATATTTTATTCTTCCTTGGAGATTTTTTTATTATGACACAACCCACCACTAAGAAAATCAATAAACAACCCTAATGTGATCAGACATTTGAATGTTTTGATTATCAGAATCCATTTGAGAAATATAATAGAATATTTAAATAGAAAACACATCACAAATATCAGTTGCAAGGCACTCAAACTGGGGTTTTCGCCTGTAAGTTTGGCTCTGTGTCAATCATTGACAAACAATGACATTTCACTGTCCCCTGACTTCTGTGTGACAATGACTCTGACCAGTCAGTGAACCAAAACTACCCATGAGAGAAGTTTACAAGCTAAAATCACATGATTCAGTTCCTGAATCTGAGTAACGTCTTATGATCACTGTAAATCACAGTTCCAAGTGTGAGTCAGGTTTTAGGTTTCACTTCAACACAGCGAAAAAGAAAAACTGAATGTGTACTTAATACTTTATGTTGTTGGTTCCTATCACAAAATGGTGCTTTTAAGCACTCAAAAACAAAAATCTTTAGGATGAGTTTCATTTTAATCAACTGTAGTGTCATTAACACGTGCATTGTTTAGTAATGAACAGTAAATTGTGTAGTGGCTTTCCATCCGTAAAGGTTGACCAGAATTTTGTTTTACAGAAGCAACAATAATATGCCACAAGTTATGGATTACTTCCCATCTGAGTATTGTTGTACATCTCTCAGTACTCTCTCCCCTGGAAACTGAAATCCACATGCATTACTCACTTAGATAGTTGCTGTTTGACACAATAACATAACGTCCCTTTAACACAAAAGAACTACCTCCTTAATGATCAAGTTACACACATCGTCCCTAAGGTTAAAGACAAGTGTTATCACTTTATATGTCCACTTGAGCGGTTTACAAGTCACCAATTGATTCCCGAGGACAGAAATGGAGGAGACAGAAACTGGTGACAGATGATTTTGTGCATGAAGTTTTCCACATCCAGATGAGATTTAGGAGACAGTTAGTGTTGTGCAGCTCATTCTTTAGCATACAAAGAATTCCCCTTGTGTCCCTGCTCAGTGTTAAAATCTTCAAATACTAACTGTACCCAGAGAAACGGAACAATGTGCGTAAATTAGTCAATCGAGTAGTTTCCCCATTTAGTGTCCAGAGAGCACGCACACCCTTTTAACTCAAGAACCATCAGATCTGACCCAGGAGAGGGAAAGAAATGAAATAACCAAGGACCGAGCCCACGATGACCCCGAGGAAGATCCAGGTGTTGTAGGACATGACGCACAGCATCAGCATGTATCCCAGAGACACCTGCAGCATGTGGAGGAGTGTCTGGATACCATGCAGCAACAAGCTGAAGAGGAAAGAGAGGAATTCACAAGTTACTCTGAGTACAATACATCCACCTGAGAGAATCATTAGCTTGGGTTCACTCATTATGACAGAATAGGTAAAACTTTTAACCCCTTTAACAGAAAGGGAGGTTAATGATCAGTGTGAATGGGGGTGCTCAGATGCACATAAAATCACCAAGAAAACTACACACACTGCAACAAGAGGAAGCCGTGGAATGATAAAAAGCTCAGAAAATGACTACAGTGGTGAAGCTTAACCTAAATGATCAACACTTACACCCCAAACTGGTTAAGCAGGGTCAAGAAAGCAGTAGAATGTAACTGCTTTTACTGTTTACCCATTTCCACCAGTAAGAAGAAATTAAAAAGAAGTGAATCATGACTTTAAAATGCTCACGGTTTGTCAAAATTAGGAGATAAAATTAGGACCTTCTACGACTGTTTTTCCCTTTTACTGGTGAAAACGGGATTCCATCATTTTCTGACCTCTAGGACTGCACTAATCATTTGATGAAGATCTGCTTTCAAAAAGCCTTTTTTATCTTGATTTATTGTATCTTATATTGCATTATTTACATTTTGCAGTACAATCTATGAGTATAGAGAAATGCATTGTTGATTACATATTACACATAGTTGCATTTCCATATTTGTATGACCCTGACCTGTTTCTGGTGTTTAGATCAGGTGGGTGTGACGCCATGGGGGTCAGCGAGGACTCGGAGGGGCTGCTCTCCAGTACAGAGCTGCTGTCTGTGCGGTAGGGCAGTGGGGCAGAATACGGAGACTGAGGCTGGGCCAGGTTACAGCTCCTCCCCAGCCACACTCTCCACACTTTCAGCAACTCGTAGAAGACCGTCAGCAGCAAGACCACAAACACTGACAGCACCATCCCTGCAGACACAAAGGCAACACACACACACACACACACACACACACACACACACACACACACACACACACACACACACACACACACACACACACACACACACACACACACACACACACACACAGGTGTAGTCTGCTTGGAATCACATCAGATACAATGCCATAGCCAAATTCTTTTTATATCTAATCATTCTTAGAAGTCTCCCTGCTGTGTAATCATCATGGCTGACCATTTGCATGCTGGGTATGCTCCAAACACATATTTTTATTAAGATACACTACAAATTTGTACTTTTTGGAGTTTGATGAGATGTTCTTTAACCGTCTGCTGAGCAATCAGGAAACAGGAATGTCTGTTGACACAAAACTACAGTGTGTTTTAAGTGGAGATGTCATTTGACACTGTGCAACTTACCTGCAGGACCGTGCACGTCCCAGAAGTCAAACAGCAGTGTCACGCTGCTTGATATTCCAAAAGTCATCTAAAATTAAGAAAAAAAGGATATTAAAACCTCTAAGCGGCTGTGTGCTGGTTAACTGCTGATCTTAAGTTTAAAAGTGTCGTCTCAACTGTCAGAAACATGGTTAATGCGGGATCAGGTGTTACAACAATGCTGACCTGCTTCACACCAAGATCAGTGAGAGATACTGCACTGCTCTTAGATGAGTCTTCTCCCTCATTTTCTGCTGCAATGACTCAATGTTTTTACTTAATGATATAAGCAAGCGGTCCTCTTTTTACTACTTTTTCTTTAAAAGTGCTCATAAAACAGTAAATCTACTTTTCCATTTGGAACTGCTTGTCCTGGGAAGTACTCCTTCTGTTTCTTGTAGTAAATTCACACTATGTGCATGCAGAATTATAATGGTACCATCCTCAATACCTCCTCTGTTCTACATCTAATTTTTGGATTCAATTTATGCCATTCCAAACAAATACCTACTCAGCTGACTTTGCCTCACAATTACAGGACCTATTGTCCCACAAAAGCACTCTCTGTTCTGCCCTGCTGCTGTAGATGTGTGACTGACAGAGGAATGTACTGTTTGCGTGTGTATGTAACTCCCTGCCAGGCTCTCCCCCCCCTCTCTTCCCTGCTAATGCACCACCTGTCCTGGCATGAGCGTCTCTCACCAGCTGCACAATGCTCAAGGTCTACATGCTCCAGGTGGTTTGATCAATAGACCTTTTTCACAGCAGCCATTTTGACATGAAACAGCAGGGTGAACACAGGTGTTAGGGCAAACAGGGTCAGAGTGCTGCTATTGGCTCACTGGAAAGGCTTGATTAGTGTCATCGCTAACACCCGTGACACCGATGATTTCGCGTCAAAATGGCTGCTGTGAAAAAGGTCTATTAGTCGACTGAACATGTAAGTATGCACTTCTCTAAATGTTCTTACATTTTATAATAGGGCTGCACAATATGATAGAAACACAGCATATTGCGATTATTTTGACAGATAAAAATGATTAGTTTTGCATAACAAATTTTATTTTCAATGCAAAAAGTATTAAAATCATGATGATGTGACATTTTTGGTGTCTGTACCAAATGTTCTCTTAAATCTGGAGAACAAGCTTTGTGGGAATCTCTGCAGCACTACACTAATTCACTGTAATGCTTTTTTGTCACATTTAAAAAAAAAACCAACAATAAAACAATTATTGATATTTCAATTAATTGTGCATTTTTAGACTAATAAAACATTTTTAAGTTGTAGTCCATGATGTCTATGTTGGCCATTCCAGTCATGTGAAGCACAAACACAAACCTGAGCCTAGAGAGGCATCCTAGTTGTTCATATCATGTAACTAGGATATAACTTTTTCAATCTAGTCAAGGAACATTGTTCCGTATACCGCCTCACGTTTAGCTTTTCAATCAGGTTGAGGAGCAGTGAGATGATCAGAAAGATTGTCAACAAGCCAGTTCAGCCAGATCATCTAAGATTATTTAAGTGGAGGTAAAACCAAAAGGTGTATGCACACTTCCCTAACTGAACCAGGAAGTTGGTCTGTAAACTGCGATGTATGTTTACAATAATCAGTTTGGGTTATAATTTTATCGTTTGTTATCGTCCTTTGTTTTCTCCTCCAGACACACCTGGCTACCTGTGACTGTCTGACTGCTCATGTTTTTTGCCCTGTCAGACTTCTTTTCAGTGATGTCACTCTGTTCCCAAATCACAGCAATTATCTTTGTGAGTGAAAGGATATTCTTAGAAATGATGATCAATAGGGATGTCCGATAATATCGGCCCTTCGATATTATCGGTCGATATTCACAAAAAAATGTAATATCGGGAATTATCGGTATCAGGTTTTTATAACCGATACCGATAATAACTTCTGCAGGCTTCAGCATTTCTGAGCCTGCATGAACGCAGCATGGGACGTTTACCGGTGCGCGCTAGATGACGTATAACAACAACAACTACAAGCTGGTTGGTTGCTAACCGTGGCTAACAAGTAGGGATGCTCGATATTGGCTTTTCTGCCGATATCCGATATTCCGATATTGTCCAACTCTCAATTTCTGATACCGATATCACCTGATACCGATATATCCAGGCTTTTTACACCAAAACTGTTGTTAGGTAACAACATAACATATCTCCTATTGTGGAATTAACACATTATGCCTAATTTTATTGTGATGCCCCACTGGATGCATTATATAAATGCACCTTGGCTTTCCAAATGTAAACACTGTCTGTGCACAATAAGAGAACAACTTCACAAACATCGGTTATAAAAACCCGATACCGATAATTCCCGATATTACATTTTTTTTAGTGAATATTGGTCGATAATATAATATTAATATTATCGATATATAATATAAGCTAGCGCTTATCTAGCGGTTAGCGTTCACGCTCTTTTCAGTATTAATACAATGAAAGTTGAAGTTGTTCTCTTATTTTAATTCCACAATAGGAGATATGTTATGTTGTTACCTAACAACAACAACAACAACAACAACAACAGTTTTGGAGTAAAAAGCCTGCATATATCGGTATCAAGTGATATCAGTATCGGAAATTGAGAGTTGGACAATATCGGAATATCGGATATCGGCAGAAAAGCCAATATCGAGCATCCCTAATGATCAACCCACAAAAATAAGATCCGATGTTATCTTTTATAGGACAAAAATGGGACAGCAGGAGAACAGGAGAAGCCGGTTCTGCAGAAGAGTGAGAGTTATTAGCTCATTGTGATTTTCAGTTTATTGGTTGTCTAAACTCCAGTTCTTTTTATGTCAAACTTGTGGAAACCTCCCTTACAGAAACAGACTCTACAAATAGTGCAAACATGCTGTAATAGTGACACGAAGGGCACAAGGATTTGAGGTAGCTTGAAACCATCACAGAGAAAGTCAAATATAGATTGTTGAGTCAACAATCTAACGCGAGGCCCGGCAGGGTGATCATTGTAAGCTTATCTTTCAAACCGTGTTTGTCAGGTGAATGTTGAGACTATAAACCACTAGAGCGGTGTTTCTACTACAAACATGCTATAGTGCACATTATACTTTCTGGTATATTCATGCAGAGCGTTTTCCAAACGAATACCATGACTCTTGAGATTTTTTCCCAAATTGTTGGCTGCCATTCGTGTCAGTAGCACAATATGTGAAACAACTTGCAAACATTCAGCGGTCTTTTTTCTTTTTCATTTTAATCATTTAATCATTTCAACCATACAATATTCTAGCTATAACTGTTTTCTGTGTAAAATATTAGCCCCAGTTTGAACCTCTCATGTGCATTAACATTACATAGATGGCACAATCTGATTATACACATCATGCAATCACAGTGAAAATGACTCTTGTACGAAAACACATAATACAATTAGAAAAAAAAAGGTCCACTTTGGAAAATGCTAGGTAACACTGTAAAGCACATGTGATCTGAATGGGTAAAATGTGAGATCATCAAACATTGACTGTCAGTGTAATTGTATCTTGATCATATGATTATACCATGTTATCGTTTTACAAAATGCTGTTGTCCAAATGAACCAGTGGCACCTGAATCCAAGCAGCAAACTGCAGCTAAAAACTAACTCAATTATTAACTTTATGTTTTATGTGTTAAGTGATTTCAGCCATATTGCCCATCTCTAGTTACATGGACCCTTTAACAGCAGCCGACAGGTTTCACAGCTCTTTTTCGAGCTATAGTATTATGTTCCTCTGGGTTTATTGTGGTCTGCTCCCCTAAAGTCCATACCACATGTCCCCCCAACCCACACACACACACACACACACACACACACACACACACACACACACACACACACACACACACACACACACACACACACACACACACAGATAATATTTCAAATGCAAACTCATGACAAACTCCAAACACACAACTTACAGACATCATGGTGAACTTGGTGCCGCCACAGTTTCAGGAGTTATTGAGTCCAGCTCTCCATTCCCTCTCCCGCAGGCTACAGTCGTTGTTCGAGAGCAGTGAAGTACGAGCCCAGTTCTCAAACACACCACAGGAGCAGCCACCGACCACCGTCCACCGACCCGGCTGCAGCCGCTGGGACTACCGCGTGACTTCACAACATAAACAGAGGGGCTGACGGTTAGTGGAGTTTCTCAGCAACTGGAAACAAAGAACCACTGCGACTCAAATAATGAAACAGTGACTCCAATTCAAGTCGTCCGGAATAGTATTGCCAGCATCGAGCAGGTTTGGGTACAAATGACAAATACTTGCATTATCACCAAATACAAATAGTTAGCTAGCTTAACGTTTGCCGAGGGATGCGACGCATGCGCAGGACCACGGGTAAACAGCAACTACTCGGATCACGTGACAGACGGAGGTAACCGAAGTCATTCGTAGGTTTTCGGCTGTAACACGTTTACTGTTAAAGTAGGGGACACACCTGTACTGTTAGTTTGTCTAAGATATATATATCTATATCTTACACAAACTAAATACATATTAATGTTCTGTCCAAGCAGTTGAACATCTGTAATACTGTGTGCTTGATTGGTAATACTCCACTGATCCATATAATGTATGTGTCCTTCTGTCTATATTGTCATTTATTGTATATATTGTATTATAAAGTACATACAAAGGCTCTTATGTTATATTTCTTTCTATTTTTTTCTAGTATTTCTATTCTTTAATATTGTGTGAACACCTTGAGCAACTCTAACAAACACATTTCCCACCAGGGATCAATAAAGTATTTATGATTCAGATTGTTCTGTGTAGCACTGGTCTCCAGCAGCTCATTGTTTTATGTTTTGTGTATGTGTGGCTCACCAGTTAGGATGTTGTCTCGATCTTTAAAACCAAAGAGGACAAATCTCTAAAATCTTCAGACTTCAAATTGTCTGATAATAATTGATAATAATCTTGGTGTTTGTAATAAGTTAAAGTATATTTGGACATTTTATGAAAGAACAAATCACAGATGATATTTATAGGTAATGCAGCAATATGTAGCAAACACTCAAGTTTAGTATGTGTACAGATAGAGTGAAGATGTCTCCTTTCAGAGCATATTGTACACTACTCTATACTGCACACTTGTGGTCAAACTACAAAAAAGCAAGCTGAGACTTCAGGTAGCTTATGATGATGCCATAAAACATTAATTAAGAACTCTATATATGTTGTAGTGCAATATAAACTGTAAATCTATACACTTATTGGCCAACATAATGACTCTAAAATTCATCATCAAAAACATTACCAATCACAGCTGTGGAGACATTGCTACAGTTGTCTCTTTGTAAGGCATCAATATATATATTTTTCTCTTTTAAAACATGATCTTTTATTTAAAAAAGATAGATAAAACTATCTTTTGTATATGAATTATTCAATGTAGGATCCAGATAAAGTTTTTTCAGTCTGTTCTCTGCAGATGCCACTAAATCCCACACACTGGCCCTTTAAACTGAAAACATACTTAATCACTGAAATACGAGAACACAAACATGTCATATAATTTTATTGTTATACTGTACAGTACAACTTTGATTCTGCACTGCAAGTTGAAATATTACACTTACTGATTGAGGTGCTACTATTAATATCTGCATACTGCACCTGTAAACAGTTTACAAGTAGAAAAATACAAAACCAGACACCACTCATCAATATGTGAGGGGGAAAGAATGAAAAAAAAAAACACAGAACAAGTGGGGCTTCGTAAAGCTATAGTACCTTTTAGTGGTGAAGAAATCAAATCAACAAATCGGGATCAATAAAGGCAACATGAAGTGACTTCAAGGAGCTGCAGCTGCTGCAGCGTTCTTGGAGATGAGAGGAATTGCACATATTTTCTAAAATAAGAATAAAAACAAAAGTCCAGTGTCCTCGCTGTTTTTTTAAAAGCTACATTTGTATACATCAAGTGCACTTAGCACAGTCCACAGGAGACAAAGCAGGAAGAATTGCACGCACGAGCACATCCTGATGTCCACCCTGACAGAGAAGAAGAAAGTCCATCAAAAGCTTCTGGAAGGGGTGGCTGGAGTCCAGATTGTTTAAGGCATGCATTCACAATAATGTAGGGCCAGAATACCATAGTTTGGGTGACTGTCAGGTTTTAACAGTAAAAGCAGTTTGTCTGTAGAAATTTTAGAGCTGGTGTGTCTCACAAAATAATTTAAGAATTAAAAAAAAAAAAAAACACGTGGCAATATGATCTGCAGTCAGGAGCCAGCACTGTTCTAAATTCACAGAATGGACTATTGAGATTGTACTGAAACATGAATAAAATAAGACAAACATCAATAGTCAGAAAAACTCAATACAGCAGTTGTGCTTAAGATTGGCAGTGACATTAAGTCACATTAATTAATTTGGACAAGAGAAATTTGGGGAATGTTAACGTAAGAACATCAGATCACAATATGATTACCCTGAAACTTAATAATGTTGAATTATCACCCAATCCTACACAGGGAAAGAAAAATGTCAAAAATGTCTCTAACAGACAACACAGATGCTGAATCATAAACAAAGTTGGAGTAAAAATAGACCTAAGGGGAACTTATCATCTTGTTCACACAGACACACACACACAGTGCACTCAGAAACTGATGCACTCGAGCTGTAAAAAGTGCAGATGTATGTTTATCATCTGCACCGACTGAAATTACAGAGTACGCTCACTAATGTAACACTAAAAGAAAATTAAGGCAACAAACAGGAGAACAACCCACAATCTTATTTAGACTGAAGATGATGTAAAACATATCATCATATCCATCACATCTCAATACAACACGTATCTCAGTCAGTTCTGATCAACAACACAAGTAGGGAGTGAAGTGTTTCACTTTGCAGGGCTGACTATGTTAAGCTCCAGTTTCATGACAAGCTGAGGTAATGCTTGTACCAGTGATGACCACCGGAGGGCAGAGGAAGACTGCATCAGTGCTGCAGTCCTTATATCCAGCTGCAGGAAAAATGAGTTTCATCTGCAGATACATTGTCCTCTGAATACAAAACTGATGTCAAAGCAAAACCTCTCATTTATATAACACAGCGTGGTGGTACAGAGATGATCACTTATCACTTCCAATGAACAGAGCAGGTCAGTGCTCTTCTGTGCATTGACCGACATTTTCTCAACATAAAGGATCATGTTTGGAAACAAAATATTTTTAAACATGAAAATTTAAATATTCCAAATGGTTGATTGATGTCAACAAAAACTACTTTTAAAAATTCACAGATTTTTGACTGGATTAGTTTAGTAAGAGAAATCCTACACACGGGTTTTAACTAGTTTACAGACAAGCCACAACCTCTGGCAACAAGGTCTCCTTTCAATATCCAGCATGAAGACAGCTCTGTCCTGTTAATGAAGGGGACAACTGAGACATAAACAGACACCAGTGGACAAAAATAACAAGTGCAAAATTGGAACAAGACTCTGAAAAAGGCCAACGTTTGATCTTGTCAAACACAAGCCTTCAGTAGGCCGAAATCATTCTCAAGGCATCACAGATGCAAAAATTCACTGACAAACCATGATTTTACCCTGCCCCGTGACAGAAACATGTCCAATCACTAAATATTCTAAATGCTGTATGCTGATCCAAAATACTTCTTTTAGGCACAGTGATGTTCACCCGTTCTGTCTGACACTACCTGCTGGGACATGAGGTGAAATTAAAACTTATATTCAATATAAGATATGATCCCTTTTTTTACTCATTAGAGGACAAAGAAACAATCTTTGGGGTGTTCAAGGGTGGATCCGTGGTCCATCCTTTGTAACCCAGCGTCTGTGTCCTGATTTCCTGTCAAGAGGCGAGTGCAGACAGGTGTGGGTGGGCGAGGCCATGATGCTTCATCACCTGCTTCTTCTTTACTGTCTACTGTTGAAACTGGAGTTGGCGCTACTGCAGCTTTCCTCGTAAGTGGGTGGGGGCTCTGTAACACAAAAAGACACACAAAGGTCAGTAATATAGTTGAAGCCCTACCCTCTGTTCCACAAGTATATGCAAGTCAATGGATTAAGTCATATAGGGTTTCTTTCATATAATTTTTAAAAGATATCAGTCTATGTGCAATTTTTAAACATGTTCATCGGGTTTTCTGTCCAAATTCTAACATAAAAGAGAATTGTGCAACTGTACAGGAATTTTGTAAGCGTTATCATTTTAATCAAGATGAGTAATAAACAAAAGTTTTCTAGATTCTTCATACTAACACCCTTTCAGTCAGGCAGTGATGTGGGATGAACCAATGTTTTACCATCAATCTGACCCCAATCTGGGTGTAATGTGGTTTTGAGACTTGAACAGAGTGTGAGCGTGAACACAGGTTTCTGTAACAATAACGGCATTATTTAGAATTATCATAGGATTACTGTGAACCAATAGTGAATGATTCAGCAACCACATTTGATGAACTCATTCATTTTTCAAGTTATAATTTACTGGTTTAGTACTCTTGCATATCATTTTTTATGAAATTTAAATTTAAAGGGTGTACTCACTAGCACTTATCATAACAAGGTGTTTACAGCATTATAAAACATAAGTGGTGTCCTATGCTGTCACCAGAAATGTCAGCCATTTTGGGGATGTGTGGTCTTCTGACTTATATACCTACATAATAATATCTAATATTTTTTCATGACATTTTCAGGACTTATGCATGAGTAGAAAGCTGCATTACAGAATTTTGCAGGATTCACAAGTACCCATATAGAACAGATATAACAGCTCCAGTGTGCTATTATTGAACATGTGATTTGAGCCGGGTGATTTACCTTTTAGGAAGGACATATAACAGCACTATTACAAGAGTTGACTCCCGACTCAACATCAGCCAGGGTTTATCTGGTTTTAGTGTCTGAACAACTCATCACTTGATTTGATTGTGGTGAATACATAAAACGGATATTCAAAGCACCGACTGTGATAAGGATGACGGACTCGTGTAAAATCATCATCGATCTGACTGTGAAGAACTAACCGTGAGGGTAGTCCCAGCTGCTGTATTCTGGGGGGAGGATGAGAGAACAGGAAGTGGGGACAGGAGTCACGTTTCCCTCAGTGAAGAAAGGTATGGTGGCCCCGGTGGACACACAGAACAGGGGAGCGGACGCGTTAGGCCGTCTGTGGCCCGGAGGGAGGGCTGCGCCGGGAGCGTGGCTGAAGGCGCTGGGGGACATGGTCACTGGCTGACCTGAGGGATCCTGCTGAGAGTGACTCTTGGTAGGAATCTCCTCACTGACCATGCCTCCTGCACACAGCCCCTCATCTAGCTCCTCCTCCACTGGTGGGGCGCTGGGTGTCACGCCTGCCGCGCTGGGTGCGATGGTCGCGCCGCAGTGGATGGGAGTGGAGGGCATGGGTCTCGAAGGAGACAAGTTCACAGCAATGTTCCCAATGTAGATGGGCAGAGTGACGACTGCCTCGGGAGATCTTAGTGAGACCTGTAACACCAACAGGATTTATGAAGGAAGCACGGGCCTCTATTAGAATTTTAACTGTACAATAATTAAGGCTCATTACATTTAGTTTTTATTTCATCAAATCTAGGCATTATCAGTGTTTATTTAAAAGAAAATATATTATTTACAAAAACAATTTGAAAAATATAAAATATGAGAGAAATTATGATTTTAAATACACAATGTGGTCTAATTACCATTTTTAAAAAGGGACACAGGAGCTAATTTGCATATCTTCATATTTTTTTCCCTCACTCTATATTGCCAGATTTGTGAGCTGTGAGAACCTCATCTACTGTAAACTACTGAGAACAGAAACTGGCAAGTTTTCAACGAAAACAATGAGCCGAGGAAGTGGGGACAGGAGGCGATAAGACTGGTGATATTCTAGGTTTTCCTTATTGTCAATAAATCCCATGAAAAGATAAATAAATCCCAAAACCAACAAAGAATTGATTCTGCAATATTGTCTGGGTATCCAAGTTTGATATATCTCATTCCTTTGTGCTACAGAGCTCCATTATTATTACAAACACATCAATCAACCACACTGTTGTTCTAGGTGACATTTTCCTTCATTAAAATGAACACACACTAGTTTCAGGAATCTTTTCATGGAATTTGGTGACAATAAGAAAATATAGAAGAACACCTGCCTTATAATTTAAATATACTATGTATCCAAACCTATCCAGACTTGTGGGACAATTATAGTCACTACAATGAAAAATATCACTCTCTACTCACAGATATTCAAGATAAAATTAGAAAGGAAACATTCATACTCAGCTCCGGCTGTATGAGGCTGGATGTTATAGTTTATAGTAGATCTGGTATAATTATAATTATATTCATTATTCTTAATTGTGTGAAAGTACTCTACGGTGAGTTTACAATGAGTAGGTGTCATCAATAATTTACTGGTTTTAATCCGGAGGCAATAGATACAATAAACAAAAACATTATTCATCAGAAGTCAAGAGCTGGTCTGTCAGAAAACAAACCAGAAGTAGCTGAAAATGTACATAAAGCTGTCATGTTGCATAAGTAAGCTAAGTATAAGACAAGTATACACACACTCTAACCTGAATGAAATAGTCAATGTCTATGAAGCTGCAGCCGGCCAGCGCTGACTGAGGAAGAGGAGGGACGATGATCTGCTCTTTCCACTCTGCGTGTTTTCCTGCTTTCACTCCGGCTCCCTCCACCTCTGCGATGGTGCGCAGGTCAAACATAGGCCGCTTGGTCTTATAGGTCACTTTCTGGTATGACAAAACGTACACAGACATAAAAACATGTGACGGTGACTCCAACCCACCTCCATGATCTATTTTCTTTTGGGTTTTTCCCCAACTCAGTCCATTTTTCAGTACACATGTTCTGTACTCAACACCTAAAAAACCATTAGACTTTGTGAGAAAAATAACAAAATAATACAAATATATCTCACTGCAGCAAGAAGTTAGCCTGTTGAAAGCAAGATGTGGTGGTAAAAAACATTTACATTTATGACTGATTCAGTAATCTACCTGTATGAGACTGGCCAGTACACATCCAGTGTCCTTCCCAGACTTGTTGTGGATCTCAGTGGCCAACTTGATGACCTGACCGGGGATGTAACCCCTCATGTCACTGCGTGCTTTCAACATCAGGGTCCCTGTCTTCACCAGGAGGTAGCTGAACTTCTTAGTGGTCACAGCGTGACTCGGATGCTGCGGACACAGAGTCGCAAGATAAATGTTTGTTTGTGCATTGTTGGTAATCAAGAAGCCTCATTAGGCTGATGCTGCGCTGATAATCTGTTCCTGCTAAGTTCCAGAGAACCAGGAAACTCTTGACAGTCTTGATGGGAAGAGAGTGAATTATAAGTAAGTAATGCAGGGGAGGATTAGATCCTGCACAGCCATGAAATCAAATAAGCCTCGACCAAGACAAAGGTTGATCAAATAAAGAGACACATTACAGCTTTTCAAAGTCTCCTTCTGTGTCTATATGAACAACTTTTTTCACTCCTACATTAACTCAGCAAGTTTGTGCACTGAAAACTTACTTCAATGTCCGGCACCTCATTGAGGTTGAGCAGGTTGAGTAGGTAGAAGGGCCTATGAGCTTTGTAGTCCTTAGAGAAGCGGGGCGTGTCGATGGCCGCTCTCACGCGGTAAATAATCTTTCCAAATGGTCCCTCAAAGGAAGTCGGGGCAGCAACTAAAGATAAGATTAGGAATAATGAAAATACAGACAGGTCAGACAGTTACTGACATTCTAGCTGCAGTGACTGATGTAAAGGACCGCTAAAGCCCATTTGTTAGATATACGATGATTTCTTAATGAAAAGGTAAAAAAAGGTAACTTTTTAAATATTAAACAGGTTTGCAAACTTCAATAACCCATAAAAAAAAAATGCTGCTTGGAATTAAACTGTTAAACACAACCTACATAGATACCTTTAAAACAACTCTTTTTTTCATTGTGTCAAATGATATTATGAAGGAAAAGAAAAATCCTGTTCATGAAAATCTCTATATCTCTCTATATTTATTAAGGGGGAAAAAGACAAAGAATTAAAGAAATGAGAATGAGGGATATGCAAAGAAAGACTGATTTATATTTAGTTTGTTTTTTACCTGAAGCTCAGTCAACACATGTTCTTCAACAAAAGATGGCAATAAGGCAATGCCCGAAAAAGCAAGATTCATCAGGAAAGAATTTAAACAGATTTTATTGTTTTTTATTATTATTAATTATAGTAGGGGGAAGGCACCTGAAATGTGTGTCCTTATCCATGCAGGCCTCTGTCACAAAATGTGAGGAGCCTTTCAGACTGATTCCTGCACATCTCAGCTTGAATGGAAAGACACTGTTTTTGTGACTTGAGGAAAGGGCAGTGAAGAGGAGGACATAGGGAGGGAAAAGACTGGAGAGAAGGAAATTTGAGGAGACAGAGATAAAAATAACTATTTGGGGAGAAAGCAGACAGACAGACAGACAGAAGGAGAGAGCTGTTCCAAGCCGGAGGGGAGGGTAAAAAAAACAAATCAGATTCAAAACCTTTTCTGATAATGTGCTATGTAAAAACAATTTGCATATAAATTCCCAAACAGGAGGTACAAAAAGGTGATTAATATGTTGTCAAAATAAAAGCTGAGCCACTCTCTCACCCTCACTATTCTAATGTGTTCCTTTTTTCCCTAACCCTCATTCAGATGTTAATGTCAGCAAGGCAGGCGGCTGCTCCAGGGACAAGTATGCTCCTGCTGTCAATAAGAATTAACCACGAGCGACGGGTTGTTGTTTTGTGGCTGACAGCCTGGTAGCAAAAAAAGAGAGACTGCTGGTGGCTGCTGAAGGTGGCAGAGGATTGTGTAGCCTTTGTGCTGCAGGGTGCTAAATTCACTTCAACAGGCAGTGCTACAACATTTATTTTTCAGGATGGACTTGTGTATCTAGGAGCCTTGTAAACATGTGTTTAAAGGACTTTAGTGATCCTGACATTTCCTCTGCTGCCACCATGAGGTTCACATTTTGCAGTACCTAAATACAGCCTCACAAAACTGCTAGCATGGCAAGCTGTCTTGTTTGGATGGCTAAGGTACATATAAACACCTGAACAGCAGTCTCTTTAATTACAAGTTGAAAAGTAGTCTCATGTTAAAGGATCAGTGTGTTGGAAGGTCAGAAGGTGACCCATGATTTATTTAGATGAAAATGTCTCATTCTCATGTAACAAAAAACAGGATTCTTAGTTTCATTATACACTAACGAAAACATACGTATAAGTATTATATTCCATTTCTTCCAATAAAGCCTCCAAAATGTTACACACTGGACCTTCAAAACAATGGTTATTTGCAACTGAGGCATTAAAATGCTTCAGTCTTCATCCATATTTAGTGCAGTTCAAACCTAATTGTAAAATGGTCATAGTTACCACTGTCTCCTGTTATAGTTCTTTAGGTTGTTTGTAGTCTAGCAGAGATTTCTTTTAGGTAGCAGGAAATGTATCATCCATGTTAAAGTCACAAGAGCCGTAGATTTCTCTCTCCTGCACCTGGTGGTACTCCTAAAACCATAGTTAGTTGGAAACTCACAGGAACCGACTGATAAGGAACAGAGACGCTTTGTTCGAGTTATGTAAAAACCTTGTTCCTCCCCGCCCGAGCTGTTATAAATTAGCTAATACTCTGTGTATCTTTGCCTGTTCCATCCAGCACTTGCTCGATGCTCTTTTGGATCAACTGACCTTTCTTACAAGAAATAAAATCACATAAAGACATACTGGTTTGATATCTTTATTTCAGAAGCTCTCCAGTGAAGAAGAACATTTCCATAACAACATTGACCTCTGACCTGCAAATTACCAAGTCAATGCTCACTTGTCAACCAAGACTGTCAAAGTAACTCTTTTTGATTCCACATATGTTCCACTAAAATCTGACTGTTGACTTCAGAGGTGTACAGATCAAATAGAGAAAGTTTTAACTGCTAAACAGGGAAGTCAATTAGTTGTAAGATGACAGGCAACACTTGATTTCAGAAGGTCTGGCTTGTCACACAGCAGCACACATTTCACACATAGTTTGTATAGCAGCCAGTAACACTCCCAAATTCAAAACCCTCATCCCAGCTTAGTACTGATGTTTGGAAATGTATCAAAGTTGACAGTTTCATTTTAAAAATCAACAGTCAGATGGGATTTTAAGGCTGTGCTTGTCATGGAATTAGATCATTGTTTTATTCTATTTATTTGTATGAAAACAAGGGTGCTTGTATGGTAGGACTGTGCAGCGGCTCATCTACCAAGGATAAAAGTTTGCAGATCTCTATTAAAGTGTATAACTTGTTTTCATCTCTTTTGTTCTTCTCTCTTCTCTTCCTGAACTCATATCTTGTGTCTCTTTGGAATGAGGCCATCCACTATTTCATCTAACCCTGTTTATACCTCTAAGTGTCCTTGTATTGAGTGTATTGAGCTTATCTCAGCCTACGCCTTCCTTTTCTCTTTGAATTTCTTTGTTCCCTCAGTGAGAAATGATCAGGCCAGCACAACACCTGATGCCTCAACTCCAGATAAATGAGCTGGGCTTGTCAGATGAAATTCTAGTCCTTCCCTGTATAACTTTGTTAAAAAAACATACTGACTTTACCCAAGGCTCCTTCTCCTAACTTGTTACTTCTGAGCTTGTGAGCATCAGCAGGACAACCAACAATGCTCTGAATCCCACCATATCCATCAAACCATTTCCACTGATCTTCTTCAATTCCTAAAAACCTTAATTATTGCATATTTTATAGCTTTTCATCTATTAAACTAATGCACAAATATCTCAAAAACAACATATACAAATTAAGGTACTCTGTAATTGTACCTTGAAACTGACACTTAATAATTTAAGTTTGACAAATGTGTCTTTTTTTTTTTATTAAGTGCACCTTGCAACATGAATGCAGTCTAATGCAACAGTCCTGCCATAAATCTTACCATACTGAGGGTTATAATGTAGAAACAGTTTTAGAGAGGTGTTGAGATCTGAAAGTCATCTAGATCAATGAAAGCAGACATATCTGAAACATCTCTCAAATAAAGTGGAATCAACACCTGTCTGTAATAGTTTAAGCAAAAAATAAACATTATAATCTCTATAATGGTAGGATTTTTTGACTAATTGCATTCATGTGGCATGTTTATCCTAGGAACAGTGTACAGTACTTTACAACCCCTCTCATTCATCCAGGCACAAACTTTAATACACTAATGGTTGCTAAGCTGCCATGCAGTTGCTGACTGGCACATCAGGAGCAAACTGTGACTTAATAAAGGAGGCTCTGACATGGAGTTACAGTCTGAAACGCCAGTGTTGTAATATTTGGACTGTACCTGCCATAGTTGTGTTAAATAAAAGTGCTAGAACTACTTTTCCATTTTTGGTGGGTTTTTATGAATTATTACAGTTTTACTTACCTTAAAACTGACTTAAAACAACCATTGCTGTCAGTGTAAACGCTTCAACAAATTTCTAAACGAGCTTTAAGACCTTTATCTCTCTGTTTGAGTAGCAATTGCTCTGAAGTTGCTTAGTGTTCACATGTAACTCCTGGCAATGCTTTCACACTACATATTATACAGATGCCACATTCATCTGTTTGTTAGGATATTTGATTGAATTTTTTTTTTGTTCAGAATTTTTTAAAATAGTTTTAGTCTGGCTCCTAATCAAGAACAGATTCTGGAGTTTTTTTGAGATTTCTTACAATTGTGAGATCATTATATTTGCATACAAAGAACCATAGATTAGTCATTCTAAGATAGTGAATTTTTGCAGTACAAGTGCATATTTAAAATATCAAGCATATCACCATAATTCTCTGTTTTTGTATATATATTTTTTATGTGTTTTGATGCTGACATGTTTTCATATCTACACACGAACTTTTCTCAAAATAATTATCATCACCTTCTTCAAATCCTGCGTTGGCTGACTATACCCAACTCAACTTTAGTCTATTTTAAAGCTATTCAAGAGCATATCATATGCCTACTTTGCTGTACCAGCAGGGGGCAGTAGGAGATACCTGATTCTCCAATGAGCCACTTATCACTACATGATAGTTAACATGCTCTCAAGTCTGAGGGCCTGAAAGGAGGGGGGGGTGAAGCATGGGGGCATGAAGACCAATTAAACAGTGACTGCACAACAGGAAAGGGAACTAAAAATAACCGAACCCCCCCTCGACTCCCCCCGTGCTTCAGCCCACGCCTGAGAGAGTGTAAGATACCAGACGGACAATGTGTGTGCCCTCACAGGTGCCAAGTATGTTCAGCTGATCTTTGTTATTTGCATGGTCGCAGTGTTGGTAATCTTTTTGTCAGCCTTCAGGAAAAATCAGCTTATTTAGAATGTGTTTGTGGACAAGTGGCGCGTGGAATAAAGATACATTATCACGCTGAGGCATATTCCACCCAAATCTTTAAACATTGACTACGTAATGATCCCTGACACACCATCAGTATCACATATCTGCGTGTGTCTGCTCTGTAACGGAGACAAAGGACTTAGGTCTGAACACTTTGTAAGTACACATACTAAAAAAAGTCCAGGGTTATCACACCTGCATGGCCCTTTCACTGACGTCACCTGGCCTCTGATAAAGCAGGTCCATGTGAAAACTATTATGGGAACTGAGGGTGTGCCCTTGACATAGAGGAATGAGGTTGAACGGGTCATCAAGGTTAATCCAGCACTCACCTGGAATGAGAAACTGGAAAGGGAAACTGTGTTCGCCCGGTACCAGAGTTCCTGTAAAAGAGCAAGGTTTATCAGTTACAAACTGAAAATAAAACAAATGCAAATAACTTGACTGGTTGCACATATAGTGATCATTCTCAGGGTTTGTGTGTGTGTGACTGTATTTATTTGGACTTCACATATCCCTTTGTAAACATCAGATGTCCAGGTGAGATGCTGTGCCTGTGGGGTTCACCTAACTCAGTGGTGAGATGGACTTTCTAAGACAAATGGACTGTTTACTGTTCAAAGACCGCAGAGCCCAGATGTCTTTTGTAGCCAATGAAACTAACAACTGAAACCAATCAACCAGCATCAGAGGAAGTGATAAACTGTCAGCTGTGTAGCTGCCAAAGTTGGAGCATTTCTCAGCAAAGTTAATCAATGATTTACAAGCACAGTGAGGCCAGCAGTGATCGAACCAAGGAGTGCATTCTTCTGCTCAGTTACAACATCCACGGGTCAGCATCATTGTGCCATGTCTGCCCTCATAGATTAAACGATAAGCTTTCTACATTCTTATTCTACATTTTTCTTGTTGTCAAAAAATCCAACAAGAAGACCAAGACCAACATCCCTCTCTACTATGTCTGTGGCATCTACCTATTGATTACAAAACTCTTTAGAAACTGGTCAAACATATATGATTATTTTTCTTGTAAGGTTAAATACATTTCTCAGCTGTTCATCAAACAGGAGTACATAGTGATTGTTGCAGACTACTTTCAGCTGCGGTTTTACACACATTCATTGTTGGTTTTGGTCATTTCATAAGATAAATTAACAATAAGAAAAGTACAGACCATGTCCAGCCTTGTTTTTGGCACAAACAGACAGAACTTCCTGCAGAGACAGACAGTGATATAAACACTAGAAACCAAACAAAAAAAGAACTAAAATGTACATCAGGATAGGGTTCAATCAAGCATCTGTGCAGAAGAAAAAGAAAACCTTATCTGTACATTATCTGTCACAAACTTTGTAATTTGGATGTTATTAGACAGCACAGGGTGAACTGAAGCAGACCTTTCTGTGTTTTCAGAAACATATCTGGCACTCCGGAACAGGAAGAGCTCTGAAGCATGAAGAGGTGTTTTGGAATAAAACAAACTGTTAAGTAGATTTTCTCTGAAAAAGAATGTGTATCCAAATAGAAGCTCTTTTATCTCACTTGGTTATTACACTGTTTGCAGTATTCAGATATGGCACCAGCTGCTTACAGTACTCCACCCAGAAAAGCAATTTCACAACTCTGAGTTTGAACTCTTATTTTCAGAGTGTTTTCTAAGCATTCAGGAAACTAGACCCCAATTTTTCCACAAGGGTTTGTAAACACCAAATTCCAATTTCACAAAGTTCTCAGCCTCAAATATCTTAAATTATATCTAATCCATGACATGCGTGTACTGCATGTGACTGCATGCCTGAGTGTAACACTGACAGTAATAATTGGAAGTTATCACAGGGCCCGAGAAATGTCATCTTCTCATCACACGGCTTCCAAAAGAGAAAATATTTTTAAAAAGTCACTTTCAGTCATTTTATTCATTATATATACTGCAGTTCTGTAATGAGCAATTATCAACATTATTAATACTTGTTTACTCCACAGGCTTAGGTAAATGCTAGCAAAAGCACGAGGGCCTTTCTATGTCACACTGAGAGCACCTTGAGCCAGCCGGGTTATTAATTCTCTAGATGAGCTGACAGCCCAATTAAATTCTTGTAGACAGCAACATGTCTCACCTCATTAGGGACGGGCACAACTTTTTCCGTTGGTTTCAGTTTCCTGAGGGGAGGCGCTCAGGCTGTGTGTGTGTGTGTGTGTGTATGTGTGTGTTCATTTGCATTATGTTTACTGCTAGAGGAAGCAGTCAGGAACCAGCTCTGTGCAGGTGCAACAGCCACTTTGTATATTCAACTGCAGAAAGACTAGCTAACACAGATATTGACAAAAAAAAACTTTCAAAAACACAATGAAGGCAAACAATTAACAGAGGGCTAGATTACAGATTACACAGAGTAGGCTGTTAAAATATTAAACTTCAGCATACTAATCCATAACCCCCCATATCCCTCTAACCTAATATCAATCCTCAACAATTCAAACCCATTCTACCTACAGCACTAATGAATAAAAAGAATACTGTATTACACAATAAATATCTGTAATATACAAACTAAAGTCAATAACAGAACAGTCCAGTTTTCAAAAACATTGCTTAAAATGAACTTAATAATGTAACTTTAAAAATATATCTCCATACGATTTGGTGCAGATATTCATGGTCCCAGGAAGATGACTTGTAATGACTTTGGTGATCACCTGACTTTTAATCTGGTGCCATTATTAGGACAAAACATCCTACATACATAATTTTGACAATTATGTATCACAAATGTGCTGCACCCTTTGAAAAGCTCTATGGGAGCTGTAGTTCTTTGAACACCAACAAATGAATCATCCTTTAACTTAACTGCTAAACTGCAGTTCCTGGTGCTTAATTCCCTAATTACTTTCATGTTTAATGGATTAAACATGATGCCAAACAAACACTATCTGTGCAGAGATGTGCAACAATAGATAATGTAAAATATGAAAACATGGAATGCTACAGTGAGTCTGTCTCAAGCACGGTCTAAATATAAAGTTGTCTGATTTTAAAACAAGTCTACAGTAAAACCACAATCCAACTGCAACAGTGGGAGGGAGGTCCTTATTCCCTGAAGGTCATTAACTGAGAACAGTGACAGGATGAAGGGCGGACGCTGACATCACTGGTGTTCATCCTTCCAACCGTCAAGCATCTGTGGCATACCACATTATCAGTCAGCCAAAGTCAGCGTCGCTTGCTTTGTGTGAGAGAGAGTGTGTGTGTTTTGTGTGTGTGTGTGTGTGTGTGTGTGTGTGTGTGTGTGTGTGGTGGTCTTCTGTCACCCTTCCTGACTCGTTCTCCCCGTGTTGCTCAGCCCTTGGGGGCAGAGCAGCCCATTTTCGGAAGAGAATGGGATACGGAAAATGGCAGAGATAAAGGGGGCACAGAGGGAGGGTGTGTAATGAATTATTTATGTCCTCATCCGTTTGGAGGGTGGTGTGCCTGGTGTTTTACAGTACACTGTGTGTGTGCATTTCTGTACTGCAATGTTAAATGAGTTGTACTCTCGCTCCAACAATACTGCCGGTGGTATTTATTTCATTTGTTTGTTATTTCTCATATTGAATACTACAAAGGTTCTGCACAACAGAATGCCTTGCAGACAGGTGTGTCAGATTACAGTGACTGTAAGTGTTCAACAGTTGAGGTTCAATAGCCATGCCAAATGTGATAATGCAGTAAAAGCGTATATTTAATAATATTTGTTTTTATCTTTACTTGGCTGTAAGTTTACCACATTCATATAGTCTTCCTTCAGTTACACAGGTCCTGTATCCATGTACAGACTAGAGCTCATTCAGTTGTATGCCAACATGTCTGCTGACATGCTACCATGTGAGGCGGCTATGTTCATGTTTGTGGCTGTTTGTTGGCTCGGTTTGAGTAATCAGTGCCTGCTTTGAAGCCTAATTTCCACTTCCCTGTTTGACATTTGGTATAACAAAAGCCCTAATTTCCCTCACATCAATTGGCCAGAAATCACATCAAAAACAAAGCAGAAGTCAGTTCATCCAAAACACAAAAAACATTGTCTCACATTGCATGGCTAGGAGTGTCTAGTCATGCAGACAGTTTTGTTTTCCCTGAACCATCTGTCTCCACCTCAGTGTAACAGAAATTTTGTCAGTGGTACTCAAACACATTACAATACAATTTCTCTGTTAATCTACAGTTAATAGTGCTTTCGTAGTTTTTTCCTATGCTAATGCTACATAGCTTAACACATTAGACTCTATTCTACAGTACACAGAGGCAAAACAAGAAGTAACAACATCACAGTTTAATAATACTCCAATACAAGTAAATGTCCTGCATTCAAAGTTGTACTTAAAGCAGCTATCAATATTTTTATGATAACAGTGTTGACAGTAACAATGTGAAAACAATGGGGTGGCTGTGGCTCAGGAGATAGAGCGGGTCTTCCACTAATCTGATCCCCGGCTCTTCCCGCTGCATGACAAAGTGTCCTTGGGCAAGATTCTGAACCCAATTGCTGAATGTGTATAAATGAGTTACTTTCTGTTCATGGCCTTTGTCATCACTGTATGAATGTGTATGAATGTGTGAATATAGCATGTAGTGTACAGCACAGAAGACTACAGTCCATTCACCAAGAAAGGAGTCACTCACAGTGATGAACCCACAGACAATTATCACCTGATTGTTCAGCTCCCTGCAACTTTACAGAGCTTTAGAGTAAGTTTTAGGTTATATGTTTTCAGTGGAAAGCTCCAAAACCCCCTGTACACTAGCTGCTCATCACCTAACAGCAGAGAGACATAGTTAGAGACTAGACGGTTAATATATTGGAACATTTAGCAGCCAAAGAGCCAGATATTTCCCCCATGAGTTGGTGGAGACCAAAAACTGAGCTTTTACAGATTTTCCAATGGCATGTTTTTTTGTAGTTTGTAGAAAATGTTGGTGAAATATACATATACTGTATATTACATTATTGGATTATTTAAACTGATGCAGTTTAGTAGTTTAATCAACAATAATGCATCATATATTGTATGAAAATGTACAATGTGCATATTAACTATAACTACAGCTAGAGTACAAAGAACAATATTTCCAGCTAAAATGTAGTGAAGTAGAAGTAGCATTAAATGGAAACAATATTCTACTTGATTACTGCACATACACACATACTGCACATACACACATAATGTACTGTATTACCGCAGTACAGACTTCTATATCACAAGCTGAAGAACACAGTCCTGAGAGTTAAACATTGAACTGTTTCTTGGCGTTTTAACTGCCGTGGATTACACGCTCTCATGACGACCATTAAGTCCGGATGCATGATTTGCGTTTACAGCAGATTTCATGCATGCACGGCACATTTCACCTTCTGGCTGTGGGCGGTATCGGCAACACATACAAAAGATGGAAGATCACACTCACAACAAAAGGTCCTGTAAGCTCTTGTTTCCGCGGCTGAGCCTGGCCTCAGTGCAGCAGGGCAGATTTGTACCCAGAGTCTAGGTGAAAAAAAATCTAAACCTGTCCTCTGTGGAGCATGTCCACCCTTCTCATCAGACACTGCTGGACACTGATGACCACATCTCACCTCAGGGAGGTAGCATGCAGAGAGGCAGGCTGGAACATCCCTGCAGGGGACTGCTACTCTGACTGATGGAGGCTTTAACTCTTCAATACAGGGCTGCAAAAACCTGCTGCTGCCACTGTGAGATTAAGCCTGTTGCAGCAGATTTCCCATAAAGAAAATGCGGTGAAAGGCAGAAGGATTCAGTCACATCATAGAGCGTTGTTGTCACAGGGATCTGGAGGTTATGATATTTCAGTGCTCTCAGAGGAGTGGGATAAAACAGTCTGTTTCATATAGGAAGCTAAGTTTTTTCATAGTGTGCACAAATGTGTAAAAATATAAGCGTGATTCTCTAACACATAGAATACAAATTCAGACCTCTACATTAAAGGGGAACTTGGCAACTCTAGCTTTCTTCGCTGGTTTTCACTTTTGTCGTTGCATGTTTTCTCAACGAGCTCCCCCTAGAGCTCTGAGACGTATATTTCACAAAACTGTCGTAAAAAAACTCACTTGCTGCGCTTTCTACCGCTGCTGATGTGCATTTGTTACCAGGCAACTTTTTCGTGTGGCGCAATTAGGGGTAATTCCCCTTTAAGGTGTCCCTTAATGCACCTATGCATTGCAAGCAACCAGCAGAAAAGCAGTTAAAAGTCAGAAAATTTCTAGAGGCATCACCTTTGTCAGCAACAGACAATGTGCTGTTGAAGTACTGCTCCTCCAGAGTCCACGAGCTGTCGTTCGCTTTGTTGGATATCCCACATGAGCCCTGACAGTTCACCTTGATGGCTGTGAAAAGAGGAAAGAAAACAACAGTAAACCCACTGTCTGAAAACTGTTTTTACTGCAGGATTACTAAGAAACGGTTGATTTCATTTTTAAATAATCTGCAGACTATTCTTTTAATAAGACACCAGTTTCCCAGAGCCAAAACATCAATATAAACGCTTTTTGAAAACTTGCCATGTAAACTGTCATTCTGACTGTTTTGTCAGTTTTTCGAGTGTTGAACTTTTTAAACTCTTGTTAATTACAAAACCCAACCCTCTTGTTTCAAACTCTTAAGCAAGCAACACAAAAACCTTTAACATAAATTTTCTTAAACAATCCTGGGAATACCTCTATGGGAATCATCATTCAAATCAATTTGATTTGGAACTGCAGTCACTTTGGGCACCAAAGTGTGAAAAATACAGACCAGGTCAAATGAATCTGGGCCTCTGGTATTGGTCATGTTCATTCTGCTGTAGTGGTACATAATCACAACATGCTGTGAGTGGTGTTTGTATCAACAGATGAAGAGGAGGAGTAACTTTATCAGGGAGCTGTTGTGAAACTGAAGAGGATACTGTAAATGAAGGTCTGGCTGCTTCAGGTTGGACTGGTTTGGATCATGGCACATATTTGTGTTTTACTGGGATGATGATGGTGGCGATGCTTGTGATTAAGTAACAGGTTACTGATAATACAAATACAGTTGTTTTTCCAAATTAACTTGAATACAGTGTCCTCCTGCCTGTTTAAGTCTATGTTGTCTAAATGCTAAAACACTTGGGAAAAACAAAAACTATACAAAGAGCCAAATTGCATTTGGTGACTTTGCTGCTAGTGGGTGAGGTTAACTGTTGAAGTTAAGCAACTTGTTCCTCTGTGACACTGCTTACTGTAGGGTATAGGAAATGATAATCTTCTCACGCTTGATTCAAAGATCGAGTAGATAACAAAGGCCTACAAAAGTTCACACTGGTGCTGGGTATGTTCTGTAACAGACATCAACAGTCCACCAACAAGAAAAAAGCGGTGAGTGAGCAGCAGGAACTCTCTGCAGTGTGAACACCACCTCTCTCTCTCTCTCTCTCTCTCTCTCTCTCTGTATCACGCGCCTCTCTCTATCCCTCTTGTCTCTCTGTTGATCTGTCTGTGAGGAAATGAAAACCCTCTGATAATGCACACAGACACACACACCCACACACACAGACCAAACTGTGACAGAAGCCAGAGGATTAAACAGAAAGATGGCCCAGCCACAGTATTATCCCAGTATTCTGATAAGCAGACAGACAGACAGCTAAATGTTTTGTTAGTGGTCCCAATGTGACTCCTGAATGGCTTTACTTCATTCTTTCAAAATTAATTGTTTGGTTTTATATTGTATGATATTGTATTTTGTGAAGCACCTTGTAAGTCTGGTTTTGAGAGGCGCATAACAGCATGATTGCACGACATTAGCATTTTGCTATGCAAACATTTGATAAGTGGCACTAACCACAAAGTAGTGTACAGCTGAGGCTGATGGGAAGTGTTTGGTATTTCAAATTCATCCTGACGGGTGGTTTAATGCATCAAATTTAATGTAAATTCGTCCAATATTTGTCATGAGACACTTCCCTCAAAACCAAAAATGTCAACCTGCTGGAACAAAGTGAGAGATCACCAAAGTCAGCAGGATTTATCCTCTGGGCACCATGGATATCTGAACAAAATTCTATGGCAATCCATCCAACAGAGATATTTCAGTCTGGACCGAAGTGCTGGACTGACTGACACTGCCATCCTTAGAGCCATGCTGTTAGCATCAAAGATGTGTTACTTAGAGTTAATTACTACTTAATCACATTGATGCAAACATCCTGCTAATACAATACTGCCATAATGTTATCTTGCTCATTGATTTGCAACATATCCGTCAATGGTCTACACAACCAGAGATTAGCCTCATAAAGAGTTAACCAAAATGTCTTCCTGTTGTCGTTCTATTGCCCAACCCTGCATGACAGTTTTGGATACTGACTGCTACAGCCGTGATTTTGGCATTACTCAAACAGAATTCTGATATCATAAAAAAAAAATATCATGCCACAGTCTGTGTTTGACCAATCACAGCCTCACACCCATGCAGGATCCTGTGCTGGCATCACAGACCCACACACACACACACACACACACACACACACACACACACACACTTTCAAAGTGGCAGATGGCTGTGCTCTCCACACCGGCAGGACTGCTGGCAGAGTCTGGGGGAAGGGGGAGGGACCTTTGCTGCCGGTAAAAACAAAAACCAAAATCTGCAGCTCACAAAACGAAGCGGTGCCCTTCATCCACACAGAGTAATGTCCATTTATTTGGTCATTAATTAAACCCTGCAATCTGCTCCTCCGGCCATCTGCCTCATTCATGGAGGAGAATAATACCTTTAACACACTGTGTGAGTTTCTGTGTGTCATTACACTTCACAGATGCAACAATATAAGTGTAAAGGACACAAATATGACAAAAAATGGAGTCATTACTGTGAGAAGATATTGTTTACAGCTGTCTGTTGTGGAAAAGCTCGGTCTATGGAAGGTCAGCACAGAGGTAATCTGTTAATATCCCCTGCAGCAGCAGTAGCATCAGCAGCAGGAAGAGCGGCTGTAGCACAGCTGAATAGTGAATAGTTGTGTCATAAGAGACGGGCTGCTTTGGCAGAGAGACCGGCTGTCTGCCGCTGAATAATGGACTGGCCTCTCCAAAGACACATGGAGCCACATGGACCAGGAGTAGTCATGATGTGTTTGATGATACGCAGATCCAGATATAAAGATGTCACAGACAACACAAGGGCAGCAGCAAGTCCAAAACCTAAATTGAACCCGGTATCCGGTATAACAAGACTTCCCTTCTGGACAGATAATTAGGGAGGTTTTTGTGAGAATTACTCACATTGTTATACATGTATAGTTACATGTCCATCCTGTTCAAGTTCCATCATTTAAAGTTGTGAATGAATGAATGTTAAAGGACCAGTGTGTAGGATTTAGTGGCACCATCTGTGGAGTTACAGATTACAACTAACTGACTGTATTTGATGACCGGGGAATGAGTGTTAATGAATGAATTAGGACTCAAACCTGTGACATTGTAGCAGGCTATGCGACCTGTTCCTTATTATGGGGGCTTTTTTCTGTAGTGGAGGAATGTAATAGTAAGTAGCACCAAAACAGAGGTGTCAACACTAGAAGACACACAATTGCAATAGCCTTTACTGCATTTTCTATTGGAAAGTTTTATTTCTTGACTCTTTCTTTTTTTAATCTTAGGCACTTCTACTTATATTTTTATATCGAAAATGTGCATAACAACAAGTGGACAAATGATGACCGCATTTGTTTTGCAAACTAAGCACAAGTTATGGCATTATTTGGTAATTAAAGCTTTTCTAATAATTACCTTGTGAGCAAAGTGGCAAAGAAGATGATTGGTTCCTAAACCTCAAGGTCACAAGGCAAACCCATAAGTGTCATCTTTCAGACAACAGACATGGGGGGTGAATTACTACATAAAATGAGGTAAGCTAGCTTATTAACCCTAGCTTATAACATTAAAAGGTGTAACAGACAGTACAACTCAACCTTGAAGCCCACAACAGCTGGCACACAAATGTCAGTCCACTCATTGTGGTCTGGCAAGGCTCAACAGGCATTTACTCTGTAATATCCTTTCCAAGTCGGTTTCCAAATTAATCTGTGGCAAGAAATAGACTGTAAAGTTCTACGATGCCTAGCTCAAACAGTTCCTCACAAAGATCTAAACTCACAAGATTTAGTTTGGTTTTGTGCATCTGACAATTTCCATCTTGTCTGCTACACACCAGTAGCTATGGATCACACCTTGTAACTGCCAGCACAGGAATCCATGCCAGGGGCCAGCTCTCTCCAGAATAAACCACAGCCTGAGGGAGACTGACACTAAGTTGTAAGAGGGAAGCCAGCAGCAGAGCAAGCTCTGACTCAGCAGCTGCCTGGATTTGTTGCCAACACATTGGAGTCTGTCCAGGTCGTCTCTACGGTTCAATGAGAGTGTCTGTAGGCGGAGATGATCCTGGTGCTACTACTCATTAGATTTTACAATTAGACTGTGTGGGTAGACAGATCCAGGAGAGAAGATGCAATCGATAGTGTTTCCAGATCTGGCTGCTTAAACATAACTGCTGTGTTTGACTGTATCAAAAGGTTCTCTGATGTGGGTTAGAACCAGGTGTTGGTGGGTCATGGAGGATGTGGGTGAGAGTTGAAGGTGTGGTACTGTTGGGTAAGTAGATAACTCAGAAAGGTGAGTGCAGTATATTGTTTTGTGACATTGTGAATCTGTGAAGCATATCCTGTTTTTAGTGCAGTTTGCTGGCACAGTGTCCCAGAAGACAGAAAACAGTCAAACTTAAGAGGAGAAATGGATTCAGCAGAGGAAATGCCACACCTCTTTGTGTTGTGGTGTCACCTTTCATCGGTGAAGAGTGTTAGAGATCATCTTCCTGCTTATACCTAGCTTGTTATTGTTTTAAAATCTTTCGATACTGTTGCTAATATACCTAACTTTTAGTCCTAAATCTCCTACCACACACTTTTTTTACTGTAAGAAATACAGAAATATTTTCATTTAACAAAAGAAGAAACTTTTACAACGATTAAAGGTTGTCTGAAAATAAGCAGCTGGCTTAACTGTTGGCAAGTAGCAGCAGAACTTGCTACTGTTGCTATGGTTATATATAATTTACTACTTTGGTTAAAATGTTGACCAGAAAAAAGAATGATGTCCTCTATTAGGATTTTAATCTCTATGGCATCCTTCCCTTAAGGAGACTTTTTTCTCAAACTTAAAGTCGTTGATGCCACTCCAACTTTTGTCTTTCACCTCTCCCAGTGCAGGAATTTTGTCCCTCAGGGCATACCTTCCTGAAGAAATATGTGCCAGTTACGCAACACTGTTTGCTGATTTCCAAAACAAAGAGAATTGTTTTATAATTGAGTGACTTTACAGAAAATTATGTTTTCACCCTGGTATGTTTAGAAATACTAAACACTGAGTGAGAGAAATTACTTTAGTAACAACTGTTTAACTTTTCCAGGAATAAAAGGCCGAATTGTGTCTGTGGGATAAATCCATGCAGTCAGAGCTTGCTGCCTGTTACATCAGGACATGGGAAAAAGGAGTCAGCTGGGAGGTTGGTGGGGAAGCATGCAGGAAAGCTGGACTGATAATGACAGTTTCTTATTTACAGTGATTAAACTGAGTCCAATTTCAGCTGACGGCAGGAAGCACAAAGGAGCCTCTGAGTTTGCTGAAGGTCTGAACTTTACAAGAACAAAGCAGAATGAGGAAACCCTCAATCTCTCAGACAAAAAAGAAGAACTGTGTCAGGATTTCATCCTGAAGCGGTCAGGAGCGTGAGTGGGATTAGAAAAGGCTGTTTGAATCGATCAGCATTCCTCACATGCAATAAACGGCTCCTTGGACGTCATTTATACATTCCGGCATAATGAGGCACTGAAAAAGCAGTGTCTGTGTGATAAGACTTAAATCAAGTTTTGGTAGAATTTTAACAAACCACAAAACCTGCAGCGTATGCAGCAGTTCAAACTGGGGTCTAGTAAGGTTTGATAATGAAACATAGCGATGGGTATCATTAGGATTAAGGTTAGGTTAGGTTTTTGCAAAATTAAACTAAACAGTTTAATTATTAACTGGATTTAGACTTAATCTGATGGCCGCCAAATTTGTCTGATGTGTCCAAATTTTAAAGTTGCTCCAAAACACGCAGTCTAAATTTCCATGAAACCTCTCACCCTTGCAATGAGGAGAGTAAGGAAGACACTCAAATTAAGATTTTAAACAAAAATGTTTATTTGTCAAGTTTTGATAACGATGCTGTGCTTGCATTATTCATGGAGGGACAACATGTGTATTTCCTACAGAATGATACTGCATTAGATGACAGACAATTTTGTTCTGTCATAGAAAGGATGTTTTCTGGAGGACTTCAAGGATAATTATTTTCTCTTGGAGCATTAACAATAGCTGGGACAGAAACCACTAACCCCCTGAATATACCTGAATATTTCTAAAACCTTTTGTTAAAAATATTTCTAGTTTTTTCCACGAACTCCAGAGGTCACCGCCTTCACTCTGTACCACAGGACATCCGAGTAATCCGATGCTACACTTCACTACCTTCATTAAATCTTTAAGCGCTGCAAACAATTAGTCCCTCTCTCTTTTCTAACATCTACCTCCCTCGTCTCCTTTCTAATGCCTCTCACTGAGACATGTCAAACACAGCCACCTGATATTATGATCTATTACTCCTGACTGTAAGGGAATCCCCTGCAGCAGAACAGAGCCTGGGCTGTTCGTTCAGACATGTCCTGAGTTACCTCTCTGTTAGATCAGTAACAGACGCTTTGAGAGCTGCTCCAGTGAAAGGAAGATAAAATTAATGCACTGCTTTATGCCCTCTATTAGAGCCTTTCAACCATACAGTCTCAGGAACTAAGAAGCCACAAGAACTAAATTCAGGAACTGCACTTAGCCTATAAATGTTGCGTCAATGCATTTGTGTTTCAACCACATTTGAAGAACCATGAAGATTAGGCAAATCAGATCAGCACCCTTTTTGCAAGGCCTGACGACATAAAGTTACCACGTTGTTCTTTGTAATTTACTTTTGTTATGCTGGAGACGAGATATACAGTGGAGGAATATACAGTATAATCTTTATTTAATTAGGTAAACTGACTGAGAATGGGGTGAGAAGAGTCACAATACATTGGAAGACATGTATCACAGCACATACACTACCAACAAAAACATCTCTAAATAGGTCAAGTGAATTTTTAAAGTCACTCAATGGAATGAGACAATTCAAGTTTTAAAATCCTGTAAATCATGGGTTATTGTCAGAGGCTGAAAAAGCCAGAAATGCAAGTGTATTTTGCTGGTTATTTTTCAGATACACACAATAAAACAATGAAAAAATTAAGTTTCTGAATCAACAACACAACTGTCCAGTCCATAACATTCAAAACATCGGCACACAAATACAAACAACCAGTGCTTGCAGTCTGAATGCACGCTGTACATATAGGTCTCGAGGTTTGGGTTTGATCAGGCAATTATTCTTAATACTGCAAACTCCATCACAATTGCTCCCTCCATCCACAAGTATTCCATTAGTAAGGGGCTTCTCAAGTGGCAGATTTCATAATAAACCTCAGTTTTGCTGGTCAAACTGTTGAGAAAGGGTTCCAATAAAAGGCTGCTGGAAAGGAGTCATCTTCTGTTACTGTGTTACACCACTAACCTTGAGGTGTAATACATGAAACAACTTGTAAGACAGCTTTCTCTACCACAATGATCAAAACACCAAATGAGTGAATACCTTCTCAACGAATGGTGTCCATGCCTGAAGTTACAAACTTGGAGAATCTATGGCGTTGGCCCTGTCAAACTAGTTCTCATCACTCCCCACCGTCCACTGATTGCTGACAAGCCTTGCGCACTTGAGTTTATGATGTTTGCAAGTAGACTACACTCCAATCCCTGCGCATGTTTGCATTCATGTGTAAGAGGCTTATCCCGCAGAGGTTACATCATAAAACAACCAGCAGACATGTAATCTGTACCTTGCACACTCTCTCCCACGTTACCCATCATAACACAAATGTCCACATTTCACTGCATTTGTCTCAAATCCTGACCTGAAGAGATACACACTGCCTTTGTATGCTGTAAACACACACATTTAGCAGCTAGGTTTTCACCTGGTTTTCACTGTATGACATGTAGCAAAAAGGGAAATAATGGTTTAATTCTCCAGCATCTCCTCTATTTCATTGTCTTAATATTTGATGAGACGTGTTTGGAAGACAGTATGTGTAAACACTTCCTCTCCGCTGGCTTAGAATCACTTTTGATTGGTATCTATGTCAGCAGAGACCTACATTTAAGCATTGGCTTCTCCCTAGCGGCAATAAGCAATGTCCTCAGTTGACCTGATCTCATTTTACTGGTATTGGATACAAAGCAGCTCATTTCAGAACTTGTCCTGAATCAATGTAAATCTTAAAAAATATCAAAAACAACATTATAGGATCAAGATGTCAGTCTGGTAAACCTGAAGGAACTAGAACTGGTTGAAAAAAGAGGGTGTGGTTGATGTTATTTCCTTAGTCCTGACAGTTAAAGCCACAAGATCTGACATGCAGTATGAATCATAGGCCAAAGTTAAGCCAGATACTTTCTCTGCGTCCATATTTATTATATGTATTATAGTGTTAAATCACATGGTTTCACATGGATCACTACTACAGCTATTTATTGTTAAAACTGACCTTTTCACTGTGTTTGTATCCATGCAGAGAGAGATTTACTCAGCTCAAAACCCATCAGCTTTGATTGTGTAGTATTAGTCATTTAATATCAGCGGAGGCCCAACAGTGACCTTCAGACTTCTGCTTACTCCCTCTGAATGTAACCGTGTCACAGTTCTCACAGCTGATTTTATGATATGGGTGTGCTTGAGCTGCTACAGTTGTTTTGTTATTGACAGCATCGATACCTGACTCATCTGTACCATCCAAAGGCTTGGGCTATTAGTGACCTTTTGGAACGCATCAACCATTATCATAAGCTAAACATTGTAAAGAAGCAGCTCACAGTCACTGTAGTTGTCTCGGAGAAGGCTGACATGGAGCTAAAACAGTGAATTATAGACGTACATATTTCCGAGCATTCTCAAGTGACATGAGCTGCCTTTCTGTTTAATAATCAACAAACACAATTACCCCAGATTGAGTCAGCAATTAGGATTTGAGAAAAATGGAAGCAGCAATTGAATAGGACAATAAAAATGGTGTACAACTACTTTTTCTCATATCAATTAACCTATTGATAATTGCTTAATCTGTAGGGGACAAGCTTTTTCAAAATGTAGGTGAGGAGGGAGAAGTTGATGGAGGATTAGCAGCATGTGAGGGAAGATGGAATGATGATTGAAACCTCTCATGGATTCTCCAAAGCTGGACCAAACATGCAGGTTCACCTCTAAATATGGGCTATAAAGACATAATCTGTGTGTCCTGCAGTGAGTTATACAGTGTGGTGTCTCGATTCACGTTCACCAAACCACATCCTGCTTCTCTGCTGTCTTTGACATTATAGCAAAATCTTCTTTGTACAACATACAACCTTTAAAAATCTCAATTGGATTAACCGGATTCAATGAGAAGATAAAGCTGCAATAATACATTTTTATACTAAACAACACATTTTGAGAAAAAGCATCTGGTTCTGTAGCTGCTATGTGTTCTACTTTCTTAACCAGCTAGCTGCAACTTCATCTGTCTGCCGTTTGTAGTTGGGCCAGTAAACTACGGTGGGTTTATCAGATCTTGTTTGCTATAAACAGCTGCCTGCAGCTGGAAATAAGAGTCCTGAGACTGAAACGCTCAAATGTAGCTTAAAACCAAAACTACAGTAGCAGGAAAGAAAGATGCGAACGGCTTAAAAGATGGTGGTTATTCTCTGGGTTCATCTGCCAGCAAGTGACTGCATTCACATACACTCTAAGTGTATTAATATAAAAATACTGATGCAGTGTAGCTTTAAATGAAGGTAAGATTATCCATTTACCATGGGCCTGCATGACCACATTGTGTAACAACATATTGGTGAAACCATAAACCAACTTCTTATCTCCCAGCTGACTGTTCTATCTTTAGTGTCTTTGTTGGCACTAATGAACGTTTTGTTCCACTTCCACAGACGAGTGACATCCTCTCTGCTAACTCATTTTAAACGACACAGGAAGTGGGGCAGCTTTTCCGAGAGAGGAAGAGGAGGAGGAGGAGGAGGAGTGATCAGAGGGTGTGTCTGTGCTTACCAGGGGGAATGAGATAGAATCCTCCTCTTGATAGACCTAAAAAAACAGTCATGGGGGTTAGGCAGAGTGTTGGTTATGGAGGTCAAAGGATCGTTATTATTAGTATGACTAAGTCCAAGGGGAGAGGGAGCAGCTGGTGCCAAGATTTCCAGCTGACAGCGCCACTTCTATGGCCACTGTACACTGACTGATGAAGTACTAGTGGATCGATGCCACCCGCCCACATTGATGGCAGCAGAGAGAATGGAGTCGCTCTGAGTCACTGTTATTCCTCGCTGAGTAATCATGTGTCACGTTCCTAAGTTCAGGACAAAAGACACCAAAGTCAGAGGGATTAAAAACCCTTTCTTCTTCACTTCATTCAGTATAATCCTTTATATCAAGCAAGTCTAAAAGTACAATACAAACAGAAGACTAAGAATAAGAGGACTCTAAAATTAATCACAAAACAAAATGGAAGCTGGAAGTTCATGGCAGCCTACCACACCACACATATCGAAACAAGGAAGAACCCCTTAAGAAAACCATAAGTCGTTATGCTTTGTCTGTTCTGTTTTTACTTTTAACTGTAGCACTTAGCACATTATTATTAGTAGCAATACCACAAGTATTGTGGTAGTAGGTAGTAACAGTAGTAGGTGTGGTTTGTGTATCAGCAGCTGCATTAGGAGTGGCAAAAGATGTAGCAGTAATGAGTAGTAGTACAAGTTTCAATAGTATTAGTATTAGTAGCAGCAGCGCTAGTAAAGTGCCAACCATCAATACATTTAAAATTGTTGTTTTTGTTATATTATTCATTTGATTCACTACAATTAATTGGAGACTGATGTGTAAAAGTCTGTCCTGAGGATGTGTCAGCCCTGTGGTTTCAGTGCAGCTTTTGTGTTTTTCAGACAGATCTTTTATCAGTTGCCCTCAGGGCACTGATGTCATGATTTACTCAGGCCCTTGAGTCTAGACAGTCACACAGGAACCCCAGCCTGCAGGGACTGAGCCAGAACACAGAGATACTCATACACTGGATTCATTGATTTATGCTGTATCCATTTCACCTCAGTTTTCTTTAGATAAACACAGTGTTTACCACAAAGAGATCAGCTGAAGTCACAACAGTGATGAATAAACTGCTAAAACAGCATTAATCCATTAATCCAAAAGAATACAATTTCTCTCCTGGGACATCTCTGAATCATCTGTCAGTGTCTGTGTGTCTGTTGCTGCAGAGATAGAGATCCTTCCCAGATTGTTGCCTCAACCACACCAAACCATCACCTAACTCCAACCACCTCTAACCTTAACCTACCCATATACCATTTATTTAACTTTTCTTTTTTCTGAGCATACTCTTATAGCAACTGCAGTTACACACGAGGAAATAATGAGAATGAGAGACAGTACAGTACATCAAAGAATTACACAGACAAGATACAGGTCTTGAAGTTACAGGAGGGATTAAGTGTTTTGAGTTTTCGGTGACATTGCAAATTATTCACTGAGACTACCGCACTAATAGCAAATACAGTCTTTCCTAGATCAGTTTGTTATCAGGTTAGGGTTCCTGAAGTGTCATCAAAACAATAGGCTAAAGAGATACTCTAGCAATTTAGTATTGCACTTCCATGAAGTTGGGGGACTTTTACGGTCACATTTAAAAATGGCCCATAAGATCCATCATTTTCCCTGATGAACTGATCCCCACAATCTTTAACATGTTTATTAAATAATAAAACTGACATGTGACATTTAAACTGGAACAAGAAGTAAGAGGGTGGGTTTGTAGTTTGCTGACAACACACAAAAGCAGCAAAAAAGGATTTGTCATGAGCTTGAAAAATCTGACTCTTGCCATGTGATACACAAACCACAAGTCTTAAATACAAGATAGAAACAGCACAATTTAAAAGTGACAAAGCGTGTGTGTGTACACATGCCTGTGGCCAGCTTCATGTGAACCTGAGGGGACGTCTAGTCTTGTTTACAGAAAGCCGGTGGTTTGTATTACCACAGATGGAGATTGGATTACAGTGAATGTTTGTGTTTCTGCTTTACTCAAAAGTAAGGTGAGATCCACTACTGTCATCTGAGATACAAAAGAACTACGCGCCTAAGCGTCTCATTTCACATGCCACCATTTTAAAGTCTACTTAGATATACAGCGCATATAAAGATGAATAAGACTACAAACAAACCTGCTGCTCCAAAACACACTTGCTTTTCCTCAGCATACAGTGACCACTGCATCACTGTACGTTTTATTTTCGAGTGTTGGAGCCTAATGTAAACTGTCAATACAGGTTTGTCCCACGTGAGATAAAATGTCCATACAAGCTGAGTGAAAACAGCAACATCTCCTGGATACGGTGACTATACATGCTTTTAAGAGCCAGTAAGCTGACCAAGACACAGAGGAGACTAAACCAAACAGACAGGCTGGCTGCGCCCACTACCTCAGATCTATAACTCCTCACTATTAACACAGAGGCATCCCCTGTTTCTCAGTGAGGGTGTTTTCTGAGATGAGTCTGTTGATACTGAAAAACACATTGATCATCATTGATTATTCCTCCACTGACCCTGCATAGCGACTAGAGTTAGTTAGAGTTTATTGTCCTTAAGGAAATTCATTCTGTGTCAGTGCCAATTGTCAGTCATACAACTAAGCTTTGCAAATAATGACAGCCAAAAGCAAACAGTGAAGTGGTCTGCTGAGAAAGATTGTAGATACGCAAACAAGAAAGACTGTGGCCACGGTTCAAACGAGGCTAAGAGTCTACAGCCACGCTGGCAGCTCTCTGAGGCTGTATTTAGGCACAGCAGTGCTATAGTAACGCACTGATGTTTAGTGGGTAATGTTTACCATGTTCATCATCTTAGTTTGCATGTTAGTATGCTAACATTGGCACTAAACACAATGTACAACTGAGGGTGATGAGAATGTCAATAGTCTTGCAGGAATTTGGTAAATGGAAATTTTCACCTAATTATGGCAGTATCTGGAAAGTTACAAATCACAAAAATTATACCAAATTTCATAATGTCCAATAGTTATAGAGACATTTCACTCAAAACCACAAATTTCATCCTCGCAGTGGCGCTAGAGTCAAACTCAAGATTACAAAAGTCAGTATGCTTCATTCTCTGGGGACCATCCCATTGTAGCCATCCTTACAATAGTTGTTGAGATATTACGGACCGACAGACCAACATTACCATCCAAGTAGGGCTGGGCGATATATCGATATAAAAAATATATCGATATATTTTAAAATGTGATATGGAATTAGACCATATCGCATATATCCATATAGCTGCTGACCCGGAGCTCTCTGCACTGCTCCCCGCGCCCCCGCCACCCCCCTCCTCTTTCAATAACCTAACGCAATGTTTGTGTTCACATCCATAATTTAGACTGTAACGTTGTCCGACTGTCAGGTTAGCTAACTGCTGAGTAATTAACTGATGTTACAGGTAACTTAATGTGCTAACGTTAGCTAAAGTAACGTTAGCTTGTTAAGCTCGGCATGATTCATGTTAGCAAAACACGTTAATATTGAGTGTGGTTTTAGTCGGGATGGGTTGCTTGTTCTGTTTACAGGCAGCAAATCTTTATCATACCATTAACGTTATGGCACTAACGTTACAGACACTTGTTGCTGAGTGAACCTAATGGACAGCTCAATAATAGCGTTAACTTATGTTAAGTTGTTATAACGTAATTGTATTTGCTTGTGTAATAACAGTAGCAGTTTTGGTGAGTGGTAACAGCCTGACTGCCTTCTGAAAATATTAATTTAAAAGTTATAATGCAGCTTAACTTCTGGTCACGTGTGTGTAGGTGTGTCTGTGTATGTGTGTGTGTGTGAGAGAGAGAGAGAGAGAGAGAGAGAGAGAGAGAGAGAGAGAGACTGAACATTTGCTCTCCCTTTGCGGAAATAATATCGGGATATATATCGTATATCGATATTCAGCCTAAATATATCGGGATATGACTTTTGGTCCATATCGCCCAGCCCTACATCCAAGACAATAATTGTTCATCTGTGAAACTATGCAAACTCCAGTCTCCAGTGTTAGGTGAGATATACTACACATCCCTCCACCACCCCATCCTTACTGTTTACCTTTCTAAATAAAGGACTAACTACTTCCTGCACTGCCATTGATTGTGGGTGTGAAAATGGCTCCTAGTAGGTTTCAACTGGGTTGCAGTGAATATTCACCATTATAAGAAATGTGTATGAGTGGCTCATTCTTGTACGTTGATTCAAGCATTCATGACTCTGCTTTAACAACAGTCTTTGTGAGGAAGCTAATCAATAGAAATGCTGTCTAATGGTCTCCATCATCAATAATGGAGTGAGGCTGAGAATTTGGCCTCTATAATATTCAGCATCTCAGAGAGCCTGTTTATTAATATGCCTGTGTATTTATTTCATCATACGACTTGGTAACTGTACACACTGGACTCACAAAGCAGTGCAAATGTAAATAACATACTAAAAAAGGATCCATTCAAGCCAGATATACACACACTCAAAGGACATAAAACCAAACTGTACAGTCCACTTGGATATCATGCAGGCATGCAAGACCAGCGCTGCTCTTCGGTAAACTATCTGACGGTGGACTGTGCTTTAATGGGTGCTGTGCACATTTCTGGGACTTGTGGCCATTAAATGGAAGAGAAATGCGAAAACTGACTGGACCGGAAGAATTGTTGACAATTACCTTTGAGTTCATGTTGACTACTGTAAGCACTACAATAGTCCCACATGTATTCAAGGCAAATGCTTGATAGCCAGATTCTACTGCTCCGCTTAATTAAACAATCAGGACAGACAATCACTATTCAGCATCAATTATTTTTGGTAAAATCATTTAAAAATGGCCCCAGGAGTGTACTGTATATGGAAATGGTTTCTCGTGTTATTACCCTTGTGACTCGTTATTAGAAATCCTTAATCAAATAAATGCAGAAAATGAATCAAACTGACTGACTGTCCAGACAACAAGTATTTACAGTAACAAACCAACAATTCATCTGCAATCTCTTCTCTAGACACAAAAACAGGAAATTCTCACACTTGCACAAAGCAGCCACCGACACATTTCCCTGTTTCAGCATGATTCGAGCCGTCTGATTGATGGAATCATCAGCGGCCGCAGCGGAGAGGGGTGATGTCACTGGACACATAATGCAGCCTTGGCATTTAAAGTACATTAATGGACACGGTGAAAGCCCGAGATGGAGCCCAAGTCTCCTCTGTTGGAGTGCCTTTTTCCAGAACTCAGTAGAGGACACTGACTGAGGGACTGGCAAAAACAACACCTTGTACATCACCACAGAAAACACACTTTTAGAGGCAAGTGTTATTTAACATTTTCAACACAACAAACACTAAGACAGGCTCTCCTTTGCTGCACTCACTGTAGAAAAACACTTTTAGTTTTGTGGACTGTGAAAGAAAAAGAGAAAACATTTTTTCAACCCTCAAACCACATTTAGTTGTAAGAACAACAAATACCTAAAACCTATTACCTCCCACTGTCCAGCCTGACTAACAAAGCACAGACTGCTGGTGCTTTGAACAGTTACATGTATATAAACATGTAATATGAGTATTGCTAATAAATCCTTAAAAATATTATACCCAAATTCATTGGAAGTGTCTAATTATTATTATCTCAACATTTAGGTGGACCAGCCCCAAAAGTGGTGGGCGGTACAGTGTTAAGAGAGTGGCAGCTAAACACAGCAATAGCTAGTTGTTAGTTCATTTTAAAATGTGTTTATCTTCTCACACATTAGAAAAATACGTCAATTTGAAAGGCTGAAATTAGCATTCTTATTACATGTGACGTGTGTAAGAGTACAGAGGACTGAAAGATGAAAAGGTGGTTTTTCACACTTTGTTGCAGGTGTGAAATCTTTACAGATTACAGAGAAATGAAAGGAAAGGACGTACCACCAATAAACGCAACAGATACTATTCACGTGCTTGTAGTTGATCCAAACAATCCGCTAACAACAGAATCTCTCCACACGCTCTTTTCAGCATCTTAAAATAGCTTCAATTGAGCTGTTCACCTAACTTGGAGAAGCTCTCCTGCTGTCTGTATGCTCCAAGGACGGCTCGCTTTCACCACAGCAGCCACCACTGCACAGTTTAATTTGGGAATAACGCCTGGTGTCAGGTACACACTAGCTGCATCCAATTGACCTTACAGTGTAACAGAGCTCAGCAGGAGCTCTGACCTCTGCTGTAACGCCACCTGCTCCAGGTCAGCCTGTGCATGATGGCAAATTAATCTCACTGTGTCTGACATACAGGTGGAAGTGCTGTCGGATAAAGCAAAAACCTTAATTTATCCAAAAAATGTCTTAGAAATATGGATCTGAGGACAAACTGAGTTTTTTATTTCAACCCACAAGACCTTAAACCATTAAGTCGGCATCAATGTTTTTAGTGAAGAAAGTACAAATGAATATATATACTTCCTTTTATGCTATTTTACACGCTTTTAAAATGAATTAAGTGGTAAGTTGATCCATTATCATACCAGTACACACATTCTACACATGTTGCACTTAACTTCTGTAATGTTGTTAATCTGTCACCTGAGCATCCCTGCACTTTCCAGAAGCCATCTTTATTTACTGTCCCCGTCAAGTAACATACCTCTGTGCCAGACTCCCTTTGAAAAGGTGCTTTAGTTAAACTTGATAGCTGCCCTCTATTATCAGACAAGAATCCCCACAAGGATCCTCACACACAATAAATTCTTTGTGTACTTCCAAAAAAGCTGCTCTCCACCTCGCTAACCTACTTTCCTCCCCTTTATTAACTATTCACACTAGTTTGTCTGAGATGTTGGAAGTGAAAGCGTCGAATATCCTTCCATACCGAAAAACGTGAAACAGACGTTTTAAAGTGGAATAACACCTGTTGTTCTGCTTTTTGCTTCTCATATTCAAAACATTATATCCCCAAACAATTTCATGGGTTTGTTAAAAAAACAATGCATGGAAGCAACACGTTGTTACAAGCAGGATGTGGTCCAGGATGTGGGTTCTGACAACCGAGCAGCACCAGATAGCTGAAATGGCACAATAACATGAGTCCACAGCTCGTGCTCATGTGGAGGGTGGTAACGCGCCGTCCACTCCCAGCGCACCACCACCAAAAAACCGTGATGTACGCACCACGTACGTTTTTTCCACGGTCACAAAGCGAGCCGTTAAACCGACCGAGAAACAGCCACTTATGTAGACTGTATATTTGGTCCTCTAGTCTTCCTCGTGCCCACCGTCACGGAGGAAAAGTTTATTTACATCGAGTCTATGCCGCGCGCTTCACTGACCCCGGCGCTGGTAAAAATGTTCCTCTTCCCGCTGTTGAAAACACGCTGAAGGAGAGCTTACCTTTGTACTGCAGCGCGTTGCCGGTTCGTATTTTCACAGTTCCGCTTATGGACTCCCCCGGGCCGTAAACCACCTTGTTGTTGGTAAAAGTAATATCAAATTCTTGAAGCTTTCCCATGGCTCCGCTCCGCTCCGCTACTCCGCCGCTCTGCGTCTTGAAAGCAGCGAGGAGGAGACGCTGCGCTCTCACCTACTGCCGCGAGCCCCCCCTTCTCTCCCCCACGCCCCACAGATCAGTGACGTCACTTTGACCACCCATTGAAAGTAATGGGAGGGATGATAACTGATGTGCCTTGTGCTTTATGGACTGGCTTATATAATTCAGTTGCAGGATCATGTTGGGTAAGATTCTTAGTCATAAAGGGACTGGATTCAAAACCTGCTTAACATTTTAATGCAGACCTCATACTGTCACCAATAGCAGTGGTTTCCAACCTTTTTGCTTAAAGGACCCCTTTTCTATCATTTAGTCAACTGATGACCCCTGGCTAGGTGACATTTTAGGGATATTTCACATTATATATTACTAAAAACTCAATAAACTCAAGTCAATTAATAAATTAAATTATTTTCAACCCAAATAAGGAATTCAATAACTGCAAGATGTTTGTGTACAACGAGTAATTCGGACAGATTTTGAGCAGATCATTTCCTTTTTATACATAATTAAGCTTTGGCGACCCCTAGTGGGGTCCTGACCCCCAGGTTGGGAACCACTGGCCTACCGCATAACCTTAAACTTAGTAATCAGTATTTTTTGGTGGGAAATAGAAGGAAAAAAAAAGACAATGTTGAAACCAAGACATTATACATATCCTTAGCTTTGTGCATCCCTATGCTCACTCTGACATAGTTCTCAGTGGTACTGTAATATCCCTTAGCATGCTGCAGGTTTAGTTTCATGTCTGACTATACAGCACTCTCTGAAATAATGAAGCAGGAAGGACGTTACCTCAAAATGTCGGAGAAATTCCCAACCGATCATCATCATGCATTTCTTCAGTATCTGTAGGACAACTATGGCTAGATTATAACCCCTTGTTCCTCCCGCTGTCTGTATGATGTGTGCAGCAGTTCTATGCTAGAATACTAACTGGCTCCTTTTTGTGTGGTAATTTGATTTAACACAAATCTATTTAGGAATGCAACATGTAAGCTGAAATAAATGGTGTCCTAAAACTAGCCTTTGACACAGGGACCCCTGTCACGACAGGTCCTCAAGATCTCAGCAGCATATTGCTGGTTGACACACAGACACACATACCTGTAGAGGTCCTGGCCCCTGGGGAAGTTGGTAATCCAGCCTTGTTGGTGCCTAATTTTCTTGTGCATGAACAGTGTACGGGATACTCTAATCATACAGCAGTCCCAATTTGCAAGTCTTAATTTACATGTAGGTTGGCAGTGTCATGATTTCTGTTAGTGCATTCATTAAATGCACTATTTTAGCATGTAGTGGACAAGAAATCCCTATGTTGTATTAACAGGAAATAATACAAGGTGTACACCAGGAAGCATCAAAAAAACTGCATAAAGGCTCAAACAAAAGTGTCACACTTCATTCAGAATTTTAATAGTTTTAGTCTCCACGCTGGATGTTTTACACACTAAATACTCAAAACACAATATGAATTAGCATGCTTCACAGTACTTCCCATGGCTCATATACTTCCCAACTCTACATATACTTCTTGTCTCAGAAAGTACTTCCTGTCTCTGATTGTACTTCCTGTCTGAATATGCAGCGTCAGCGGCTGGAGCAGATGTGACGGTTATGATGGATATGTGGTGCATAAAGCTCACAGTACAAGCTCGCCTTTTTCCTAATGGAGCTTTAACCTAATGTTGCATTTACCAGGAGGAGAAAAAATCCATTAAATACACAGAGCTATACATAATAATAATTCTCTGCTCCCTTTCTTTGTCATCATCTCACCAGGCTGCTAATATTCCTGGTAAATGCTCTGAGACAGATGTTTCCATGACGACAGACAAACACCATGGTTGCCAAGTTACTGCTTGGATCCATGAAAATCTGGTATGCAGTGGCATCTGATCTGGTCTAAAGCATCCCTCTTTTTTTGTTTACTCATGTTGCAAAAACCTCCCCTCAAATAGCTTGAATAATGAGTCATTTATAACACTGAAGGCCGAAAGTGAGAGGATCGTATGTCAGGAAGTAACAGGAGAAGATGTTAACACCATATGTCAGGTACACTGAGTGTCAGGCTAAGGTGAATCCATGCCAGTGCTAAGAGTATAATGTCTACACAACCTCATTCATGTTTTTATGCCTGCCAACATCTTATATGTTGTTCTTTTTGTGGTTTAATGCTTCATGATTTCAAACTATGTCTCAGTCATTCTTTCTTAAAGTGCTCCACGGATGGCTCTGTCTGTTGTGACGCTCTGACCTTTGACATGAATTACAATTGTTTAAATGTACAGTGGTGTGGCTCAGCGAGATGAGCGCTATACCAGTGGCTCCACCTGGTGGACATTGGCCATTTATATATGTTACATTTTGCCAGACATCATCTTATGGATGCAATAACAAGGTTCTACATGTATGTACAAAATGTTGTGATATTTTAAACAAATGCCTCAAAATGAATATGTATTGTAATCAAATAATGTGGGCATCACAATTGGTGCTTTCGGAGTAATCTGTAACGTGAATCTGATTCTGTTGAGCCAGAATAGTCAAAGGTGTAACACAGTCAGCCTTAAAAACCTGAAAAGGGCAATAATTAAAATGACAGGTGCTGGGCAGATTGCAAGGACTTGGATGTTTGTTTCTTATTTAATTGGCCAGCTTTATATATGGATGTTAATTGATTTTGCATGTTTTGAAAAATATAGGTTGACAGACCTCTGAATTGACCATAGCAGTGATGCAAACCTTTCAGTGGATGTGCTGAAAAGAGTTCAGCTCTGGGGAAGGTACATATGACTTGTGACTGATTTTTGGAAGTTTGGAAGTTGAAATGTCTAGAAATTTTGTCTTGCTGTAATAAATCACCCCCACTTAAATCAACCATTACAAAATTGAATGCACGAGTCATCATGAACTTTGACTGTGCAAACCGAATTTTATACAAATTAGCGATATAAACCTTTCGCATTTGTGGCGCCCCCTAGTGGCAGAATATCCTAGGACTGCTTAGTAAAGCTCAGACCTAGCATCCTAAAAGCTGCAGTTTAAGCCAATTTTGAATTTTTTTGTCAAAATCATATGGAATATCAAATCTCTGAAAAACAAGTTTGATGCTAACTAGACAAAATATGTAGAAGTAAGTAAGACAAAATTAATAATAACGGGAAATGTATCCAGGTGGAACTGGAGTTTCGAGTAGTGGGTGTGATTCCCAACCTGTTATGTTTTTTATTTTTCGATTTTTCTTTCTATTCCAACAGCTCCTTATTAGGGTATGACAATTGGCAGATCTTCCTCCATCCACCTGTAGTTTGATGCTGCCATTTAAGTCTGTAAAGACAACAACTAACAAGACAACTAAACACTTCAACACAATGTATTTTATATATGTATTTTTCTATTCTTCATTTTTATTGATTTGATCAAATTATTTATTTAATTGTGTTTCCTTTGTCATGTTTAGTTTACCCCTTTTTCTTTCACTGTTGATGAATATTGTGGTCTGGGTTTATGTACTGTTTCCTGTCAGTTACTGTGTTGTGATGTGATGGAAATGTTTGGAAAACAATAAAAACTTTGCTCATAAAGAAAGATTTTTAATATTCTGCAAATAAACAAGCAAGACAAACAGCACTGTTATATCTTAAGACTATTGCACTTCACCCAAACACATGGCAGGAAGTGTACATGTAACAGGTTTTAAGAAACAATTATTCATATGTAGGCTCAGAAATAAGTAAGCAGTAACAGCTTTGTAACAGTCACTTCAGGCACCTCTTCCAAAGTTGCTGTATAACATATTCTATAAATATCTCGTTACAGTCGCAGTACTAACAATAAACTTGATTATTAAATTAAATCTGCATTCCTACATCTGGCATGGACGCCTTTTTCAGAGCGTTCAACTCAGGTAAACTCATAGCAGCTGGGCTGCCTTTCTCCTACTGGCTCTCCTCTTCCTCTTCTAAATCAAGCAAGCAGGTCTTTGCGATGATCCCTGTCACAGAGTACGGGTCGCAGTTTGCTGCAGGGCGGCGGTCCTCGAAGTAGCCTTTCTTCTCTTGGCCCACCTGGCGGGGGATGCGGATGCTGGCGCCTCGGTTGGCCACTCCGGCCGAGAAGTCGTTGATGTTCGAGGTTTCATAGAGACCTGTGAGACGCCTGATGTTGTCCTGGCCTCCACGTGGGTCATAAAATCGGATGTGCTGTGCGTGTCTTTTGCTCAGCTTCTCGATGGCCTGTTCGATGTACCTGTCATCAGAGGATCACAGAGGCAGTTGGGATATGTAAGGTTGCTGCAGTGACTGTCTGTGGATGGATATTGTCTACTGAAAATCTAAAATGATGATATTTTTTGAACTTCATAAGACAGTGAACTCATGTGTCAATCAGTACCTCCAGGATATCATGGGCTTTTTGTGATTTGGATTTTTGCAGCCTAAAATCTTTTCTAAAAAACTTTTCTAAAAAATTGCTATGCACATTGTGATGTTTTTAGGCATTTTTTTTGGTAATGGAATTTTGGGAGGAAGTGAAAATTGCCAAAATAGTTGAATTTAAGCTGCACTGTTTTGAGGCTAAATGTGAGGTGTTTGCATTGCACATGTCTGCATGATCTGTATCTTCACAGCTAGAAACAAGGAGGTGAGTTTGGTGACGTATGCTCAACTTTTTGTGCAACTTTTTGGTAGGCTACTTTTTGGTCAAGTTTGCAGAAAGGTTGCTGTGATTGGACAAAATTCCAAGGTCACAGGGGTTTGTTGAATATGCATTAATTGTTGCGAGTGTAACATTGCAGCTTCCAGTAGGGACTAATCAATAAATGACTGAATAAATATTGATATGAATGAAGGTTTGCACAATCTTGGCAACTGATGATAACTTCATATTTTCCTAGGCAGTTAACACTGGCAGTGTCAACCGCAAACAAAAAATTGGCATCTGTGTCTTGCTATTTCCTGTGAATGAAACCCAACCCAGTCTGCTTAAAACTGCAATAAGGGATTTTTTTGCCACTTGGAGGCAGCAGAAACAAGCTGTAAACACAACACAGACATCACCTTTTAAGTTGATATAGCGAAGGTGTTAGTTGCTTATTTACACATCCAGCGTATATTAAGCAACATTATATAGTATTTATTTGCCGTCATTATTCTGACCATCTGCTGAATGTAAATCCAATATTGATTCTCCTTTTAGCTCTGTTTTTGGTCTCCACCAGCTCCTGAGGGACATGTATGACTCTTTAGGTGCTAAATGCTTAAGTATGTTCAGCTGTACAGCTAGTCGCCAACTCAGCTGCTGCTTAGAGAGGTACAGTGAAGAAATAGGTGCCTGTTGCGCCTGGAAACAATGCTAATGAGAGAGGTGAGATTGAAAACAAACCAGAAGAATTTAGGTCCAGGAAACTAAAACCTAAAAATGAGCTGAAAGTTGATATAAAGCTCTGCAGAGCTGAGGGGAACTGTGGTATCTGGTGAAAATCCTCTGTGGGTTTGACACTAGGAGTGAAACCTTTCACATACATGGGATCTATTCTAAGAATCAATAAAATATTGATTAGCCCTATAGGTGATTTAAACTACAGAATTTAAAGAAATACAGTTTACTTAAGTTACAGACTTTTTAAAATTATATTGTCTTAATCAAAAACAGAAATGTCACTGAATCATATCAAACAAAAAAGTAATCACAGTTCAAATTGAATCGGTCTATGGAGAAATTTGTGATAATGTGAACATAATAAGAGTCACGTTTCAGCAACTATGAGTGACACTATTATTTACCAGAACATTAATCTTTCTATATTAACTGCAGCCTGAAGAGCTTAAATAATGAATCATCAACAGTAAAACTGCCCCCGCAAAAATAAAAATGTCATTTTTGAAAAGTCAAAACACTAAAATATAAGCAGGTTTCAATATATAAAAGTATGTTATTAATATATAATTGGCTGGATAATTAAATCCTAAATTACTGAGGTATTACCATTAAGATTTGTGAATTACTGTTGTTACAACTTTTAAAGGAAATGTTTACTCACTGCAGTCCTCCTTCTTCTCTCATCTGTTTGGTGCTGACATTTGTGTGGCAGCCAGCACCGTTCCAGTTGCCCGTCATTGGTTTGGGGTCCAGTGTTGCAACAACCCCAAAATCTTCACACACACGATGCAGCAGGAAGCGTGCAACCCACAGATGGTCGCCCATCTCAATGCCTTCACAGGGACCCACCTGGAACTCCCACTGAAGTTAGAAGAAGAAGAGGCAGAGGAAAGAGTGACATAAGGAAATTGTAGAAGGGAAGTGTATAACAAAAAATTGTGAAAAAAACAACAACACATTTTTTTTTTTTTTATACCCACTGCGCATTGGAATAACAGTGACACTTGCCTGAGATGGCATAACTTCAGCGTTGGTGCCGTAGATTTTGACCCCTGCATAGAGACAGGCTTTGTAGTGGCACTCTACAATGTCCCGTCCATAAGCATTGTTTGCCCCCACCCCACAGTAGTAAGGTCCTTAAAATGGATGACATGATGGGAAGCTTGTTAAGACAAAATAAATACAAACCTGTACCATAAAATACGTCTTATCAGTGATTCATTGACAGTAAAATATTAAGCTGAGCTGGAAATAATGTCTTTATTGATGGTTAATAAAAAAATATGAACACTTATTGGTATTAGGACATTTAACCTTTTGGCTGATCCTTTGTCTTTTTATGGCTCTGTAATTCACCTGATTAGTATATCTATTTGTAAGGAAAATGTTAATATAACAGATTTTTTTCAGATGTTCTGCAGCTCTTGATCTGGATCATGGACCACGAATTTGTTACAACCTTTTATTGCTCTTTTAAGTAAAAACTTATTAACTATTAATAAGCCATCATTTACAACTTATAAACCCTTAATAAAGTATGCCTCGTCAAACAATAGTGCCCTTTTTTTTAATATTCCTGCTACATGAATGAAGTGAACAAAAAGAAGAGAGAAAAATGACTGCTGATTCACCTTGGGGTCCTGGGAATCCATTTGAGGGCCAACTAAAAGGATGTCCATCTATTCCTAAGAGCGTGTACTCCTGCTCCATGCCAAACCATATACAGTGCTCTTTCACCTCCTCCATCACTTTGTTGCAGTTTGCTCGATGGTTTGTTTCTAGAAAGAAAACCAGTATAGCTTGTTTTTCCTGACCTAATTGAACGGGATTCCAACATTTAACATGGACAGAAATGTGAGAAATTTACCTGTAGGGAATCGGTTGTATTTGAGGACCTCACAGAGGACCAGTTTGTTGGGGTCCAAGGTGAATGGATCCCTGAACATGCACACTGGGATGAGGTACATGTCACTGTTGGAGCCTTCGGCCTGGTATGTGCTCGAACCATCAAAGTTCCACTCAGGAATATCTGGCAAGATACCCAGAAGATTAACATCGAAACATCCTGAATATAATTCAGTGCGAGTCGGTGTACCATGAAACCTGATATGCTCACAGACTACTTTAGCTCTGACGTCAACAAGACAAATTCCTGTACATTGTCAGTGCTTGGTGAGCAGAAGAAGAAAATAAACAAATATGAAAGAATCGAAGAAAAGATCAGATTAGTGAAGTTTTTTCGAGTTCTTAATCTGCATTTGCAAAAATAGAGCTGTACAGTTAAACTTCTTGACAGCTTGTTATCGTATTTATGTCTTAATAATGATTTTACTTGTCTATAAACACCCCTCAAAGAATCTGTTAAATTCTGAAATCTATGCATATAAGAGCTATATAGAAATAAAGGGTGAAAACTGACTCCATACACTGTAGTTAACTAAAATATTCAGCTTTAAGCAAGTGCTACTCATCCCCAAGTAATAAATCATCAAAAGCGACAATTTACCATCTATGCTTTTTGGCTCACAGTCCAGGGTTCGGGTCTTGTTGCGAAGTCCCTCTCCGGTGCCGTCGATCCAGATGTAGGTGACCTGGCACTTCTCTCCCTGAGGAAGGCTCATGTACTGCTGGCGCACAGCCTTGCTGAGGCGGGAGCTGGATGACACCGAGGCCATGCCTGGGTATTTTTGTTATGGTTGAGATAGAAACCTGCCGGACTTGAAATACATAAGCATATATATGGATCTTTTCAGTCACACAACAAAAGCAACAAGTCAGAAATACAAACACAAAAAACATCAGATTGAAAATAATACCCTGAGAGCAGCAGTAACTGTACTGGCACCTAATCTTTCTTTTGCCTGTGCTGTGCTGTTCTTTATGAAGCACAATTACTGTAAATAAAAATACTACCAATATACTGTTTACTTAAAACAAATACACACAACTGTGACATTTTCCCATCTGTATTTGTTAACACATCTAATTGTGGATAAAGAACATCTTTATAATAATATAATGCAAATTTGCAAAACTTTTGTTAACCAAACAACTTAAACACTCTTATATTTATACTTAATTCCCTGAAACACAAAGATTAAAACACTCTTTCACAAAAACTGTGTATCAGAATGAGCAAAGTTGTCCAAAGAATTGCATCAGACTGCATCACTTTTGATCATTTGAAAAACAATGAAGATTTGGTACATAACATAACTTTTTCTCTTTTTTTCTTCTTTTTTTTAAATTATGAGAGTTATATTTTACAGAATACACACAGATACATAAATACATAGCCTATGTGAATACTTACTCGGTTACAGGTGTCTTCAGGTGTTGTCAAGTGTCTACAAGACAACTTAGTGTGTGATGTGACCGAACCTGTTTGTCGTAGGTCTATTTAACTGGAATGCAAGGAAGCACGGTGATGTGCGTGTCATTACGCCCTGTGCGTAATATGACATTTCAAAGGCTTCCTGTACATGTGGGGTGTGTTTGAATTATGTTTCCATTAGACAGTCCAATACTTCATTCCTTTAGAAAAAACATATCTGTGACAATGTTTGAAACATTACTACATCTCGTCTGTGGAAAACAAAACAATTCAAGCAGTGAACAGATAATGTAGTACCTGTAGATACCTCCTCTGTCTTAATCAACCCATTCTGTCCTCTATCGTGTTGAAATGGACAAACAAAAACAATAAGTCAGTCAAATCATTGCACAGGTACAACTGAGAGGGACATAAACTCCCATGAGATATAGTAATGAACACTCACCTGCACCAGAGAGGCCATCTGCTGATAGTGCCTGACTGCTGTTTGCTGAGCTGAGAGTCTTGCAGCTCAGTGAACACAATTAGAGACTAGAAGCTGCTCATATGTTCAGTTTCCGTCAGGTTAGCTGTCCTGAGATCAAGCAGTAGGGCAGAAATTCAACAACTCTTACAGAAACAGGACCGGTCACATGGGACACGGTGATGGTGTGTTTAAGTGTGTGATGTGGGCACACAACTGACCAAGGATGTAAGCAAACTAAGCAGGATGAAGGGCTAAAGGGGCCACGAGGACCGCCAGTGACCCCCAAACAACCAAGTGAGAATGTGCAGCTGTATCCAAAAACGTTTTAAGAACTAACAAAAAAAATGTTTTTATAATTGTTGTTGATAATTCCTCCAAGTATTCTATTTATGCTTTCTCATTTTTCTTTTACATTACCTGACTTCATTTTTTTAATGTATTTTGAACCATACCAACAGCGCATAGCTCTAGGAATGCAATGTCAGTCTGTTGGTCCAGACTGAAATATTATAACATATGACTTTTCTGTCTTTTCTGCTAATTAGCTAACGTTAGCTTGCTAACACACTAAACTATAGAGGTGTATTGCATTCACTTGAAAAACAATGATTCTGCTCTGGTTTTCTGTTTGAATTAGTTATTAGCTCATAATTCTGAGATATGTTTTCATTAAAAAAAATTCTGCTGTTATTCTGAATTAACAATACCTCCAGCAGGTTGCCCATGCTCAGTCCCTCTGAGCGGAACCCAAATCCCATAACCAGCCTCTAGCAGGGTTCCAGCGGGCCCAGGCAAGGCCCTCAGGCCTCTAAGTCTGACTCAAAGACCCTAACACAGGGTCTCCAGCCCTGAGACTGCCTCTAGTGAGCCCCAGTGGACCTGTGTCCCCAGCCTTCACCTCCTGGTACTCCACTAGGGAGTCCGTAAGTGTGTGTTGTTGGCTGTCCTCCTGTGTCCACACACAAGGATGCTGGAAGTCACAGGACGAGAGATGTCATAATCAGTAAGTGTGTGTTGTACCAATGAATAAAAGTAGATCAAACATGGGGACATAGTCAGCAGGGATCATGTGAGAATTCTGAAGATTTTCTGGATCAACTGGATGTACAAGCAGGAGAATAATAGCACCCTCAGTTCCCTCCCTCTAACAGTTATAAAGTCAACAAAATTAAAGGCAGCAGTGTTAATTACATTCCTTTGGTCCCCACTAAATATTATATCCACAGTCACAGTGAACAAACTTGTTGCACATCATTCCGGTAATAAAGATGACTACCAAATCTCGATCGTGAAGTACAGTATACATTGATTTAAAAAGGAGGGTAATAACTGGTTCACCATAGTCATAAAATATGATTATGAAATTCCAGGTACAGATTTTATTGGGACTATATAAGACTTTACCGCAGCAGACTTCAAAAAGGTTTAACCATCTGAATCTGAGGACCAGCTGGATCCAGTTTGAGACCATTCATCTTCATCCATTTAAACAAAATGGTCAGGCCAGCGCTTTGGTCCAGACTGAAATATCTCAACAACTGTATGTATCACCAATTAACTTTGTACAGACACTGAGGAACTTAACTTGTCTTTTATTACATACATCAACACCAATGGATTCTGGGTCTTTTTATGGCCTCTTTATTTGATAGTTGGATGTACTCAGGGACAGAGAGTGACATTAGAAACAGATTCCCCCACCTTAAACAAACTGGGAACATAGCAATTACATGGGGCATCTTACACAAATAGAAATAGAAGGGGAATGACTGATGCTTCCTGCTTTAAAGGTCAGACTTAGCAATATAACCAAACAAAAAAAAACTGCTTAAAACAACATTTGGGAAAAGTGCAGCTCAAAAATAAACAGATGAGCACAGGCTCAGATCAGATAAGGTCCAGTTATGAAGATCACTAGATTGACATGCCTTATATAGTTAAATGAAAATGCTGCATTTTTGGCCTTTTAAATCTTATTCTCTGAGCTGCCATCTCCATCTTGATTTATGTCACATGTTCCCCTTGGGTAAAGATGTCAAATGGTTGATATGTTACAGAAATGATCACAGTAATCAATGGTTCAAATGCCCAAATGTGCAATTCAAATGAAAGGCAAGGTGAACTGGATCAGTCCTGCAAACGACAAGTTCTCACTCAGAAGTCCCTTAGAGATAAAGTGTCCATCCATGTCTGGCTTCTCTTTTTATTAGGCTTTTCTCACGATGCGCCCGGTCTTCCTCAGGTCCCTCCCTCCCCTGTCGGTCCTGATCGACTGGCTGCTTGCCCTCCATGCTCCCTGACACACCCGGGCGCTGTGGAGGAAGTACAGGTTATTAGGAAGAACAGTAAAGACACACCTTAGTGATTTTACCAGAAATCACACGTTCAGATCATAAGAGTCATTCAAATAAAATGTCAGCTTTCCTGCCATCAACCAACATCTGACAACAAACTTAATTTCATAAGTGATTCATTCAGAGATTAAAAAAATAGCAAGTGACCCTTGAGTTTTGAATATTGTATCACAGATTCTGGTGTTCTGGTCAAGAAAAAACCTGCTGAGATGTCTGTTTTATTTAGTTCTCTACAGCTAACAGTAATACTACTTTTAATCTTTTAATGCAGATGTGTTTGAGAATATGGTTTATTTTGTTACATTTTTACAAAGGGTATCAAAGCTCTGTTGTCGATGTTTGCATTGGTATCTGAAAACAATGAATGACACCAACCTCAGCATCAATGAATGGATTGTTAATCAGTCAGTGCCTAGTTACTAATTATAAATTGGTATATTATCTACATCCAGATGTTCTACTTCTGCTTAAAACCAAATCTAAATCACACACACACACACACACACACACGCACGCACACACACACGCACGCACGCACACACACACACACACACACACACACACACACACACACACACACACACACACACACACACACACACACACACACACACCTTGAGCGCAGCAGAGGTCCAGCAGCTCGTTTCCGGGGCTTGGCGCTCTGTCTCCGGTACTGCATCCAGCCGCAGACCAGCTCGTGCGCGATCATCACGTACAGCAGGAAGATGAGCACGGCGGGATCCATTCAGCCGCACGCGCCGCTGGATGAAACCGAATAAAAAGCGGTCCAGATGAGAATGAACGGCACCGGGCTGCAGACGGCGCGGACCGGCGCTCTTCTGCAGGATGAGGGACGATCCGTGACGATGAGGAGGAGGAGAGGGTCCTCGTGCCCAAGTTGCGCCGTGTCCACTCCAACTTTAGGCACTCAGGTCGCGAGACACAAACGGCTGCTGCGGTGGGCGCTCGCAGTCCACCCATGACAACACCCCATCCTCCAAAATCATCAGTTCACCCGAGAGAAAACGGTGATTTTCTCCCCGTCTCACCGACGACAGCGGAGAGCCGCGGTGACAACAGCAGAGAGGGGACATCGGAGGATGTTGCCGTAGAGACGCGACCGTTGCTAAGGACATGATGTCGTCATCACCTCTTCCTAAAGATGAACGAGGCATTTGACCATATCAGAGCCATGCAGGGAGCATCCAATAAGAGCATTGCTTTGGGCTACCATTCATCCTCTGACACAGGATGCGACCATTGATTATTTTTTATTATCGGCTTATTTTTTACCAATATATTTGATCAACTGATACCATTTGTAAAACACTGTATCAACACTGGTCATTCTGATTTGCTACAGCCCATGTCTCATCAACAGCCAGTAAAGTATTACAATGAAATCATTTGAGAGGGCATGAGCAGAAAAGGCATTTTTAATGGATTATTTATATTAATCGTAGTAGTATTAATCGGACTGATACATAACATTTCTGCACTCATTTTGAGCAAACACATTTAACATTTCATTTTTAAGCACCTATCTAATAAATATGACTAAATATAAGTATTTAACAAAAAGATTATTAAAGCCCCTACAAGGAACCTTTATTTTGTGTTGATTCTGGCGGCCCCTGTGGACAACAAGCGGTAGTGTTTCTACCGCGTTGTTTCATTGATTTCAAGGGGAATCCGACTGAATTTGAGCCAGCAGGCATTAAGAATAACTATACAGAAATAGCCAATCTTCTCATTGATGGTCTTGTCTGTTTATGTAAGTCATACAGAGGCATCAATGTTAAATTGGGACTGTTTCATAACCAGTCCTTGTAAGATTTTAAGATTATGAAGACAAATATTTATCTTCGAACCAAAATACCTAGGCATTCTAGAGAATGTAATTTTTTTTTTCATCAGGTCACTCTTTATTCAAAATAATGTTTCTTTAGCTCTTCACGATGCGGTTATTTAATTACCCAGTGGACCAATTTACTCTCACAATGAAAAGCACACTGTTTTAATGCTCAACTTTAATTTCATTTATCATCAGAGCTCAATTACATCTGGTTTCAAAGCGTAGAATAAAGAATACATCTGCCCTACAGTCTTTTTCCAAACAGTTGTTTTATACCATCGTCCTCTATAACCTTTCTTTTTAGTTTTCACAAGGTTTAATCTGTTTCAAGTTATTCTTTTCTTTCTCCTTTCTCATAAACAGAACACTCCACGACTTTCTACAAAGGCAGATTAGAGGTGGAGATATTCTGACTTTTAGCCCTTAATGTGAGTCAGGCTCCATACCCATAATGCAGCCCGACAGTGTCTTGGACCCAACTTTCTTGGTAAACTCACGTCTTTCAAGCTCCATTGCCCAGTTCAGGCTTTCAGTTGTAAATGTGTAGTCTTCGAGCTAAAGCTGAGATCATGACTTATCAAGTTCTTTTCTCGAACTTGACAATGCTTATCTAGAGACACAGAAGACATTATACAACATATTTCACAGGCTGACTAGCACTTTTACTAAGTTAACTTATAAGGGGTGCTCCTTTAAGCCATAAAGAAAGGCTGCTGCTGAGTTCTCCTTTAACTAAACAAACAGGATTCATTGTTGCACCTGAAACTGTTGGAACCTTGCCTCAGATCCAAAATGGATCATAAATCCCCACGCAAACCTTTTTACCATTCATGGGTTATTCCCAGCCTTGATTGAAAGAAAGTTAAACTAATTTCCATCCATGACACGTTAGACATTCCCCTTCTGACTTCCATCCGTCCGTTCACAGGCAGAAAGCTGCAGCCCTCGAGGGCTCCACCAGATCTGAGGCAGATGCACCGATTAGGCCTTCATCAGTGTTTTAGTATGTGGGCTGTGTTAGTGTTATGTGTGTGTGTGTGTGTGTGTGTGTGTGTGTGTATGTCATGTAAGGGCGACACAAGCAGTTCTTCTGCTGTGATATCTCCTTAAATTCACAAAACCACCTTTGGGTGGCAGGACCACCACTCCTCCTGCCTTACGCCACCTCCATCTCTCTGACATCAGAAGAGACCTGCAAAAACAAGTCGTTCTGTCGGTGCGCAGAAACAAATTACAGCCACAAACTGCCCTATAAAAGATAACTTTAACGTAATATCTAATGAACCGTATTAATAATTTGAAGTGAAATTAAAACATTCACCAAAAATGTAGACATTCTCTTTAAATTATTAATAAGAGGAAACAACCTTTTTTTCTCTCTCGATAACAGGTTGATTATCTAATTATCTTGGGATAACAAAGCTCACTTCCTTAAGATAACAAAATAAATAACTAGCAATCCCAAGATAACGTCATTTTAAAAAAATTGCATGCATGCTGGACATTGACTGAAAGTAGAGTGAATAATAATAACTTGACAGGTGAAGCCACAGGAGCGTAGGTATAGAGTGTTCAGGCTCATAGCAACTAATCTACTTGCTGCCCCCTGGTGTTCAAAGATATAGCACAGTTTTAAACCACATGAATAGGGAGTATATTGTTCTTCAAACATTAGTCATAAATAGCATTTAGTACTGTATACTCACAGAGACGTTATTGAAGCCAGCTGCCATTGGATGGTTTTGCACTGATGGAATACTCAAACGGTCTTGCTGAAATGAACACATGACTAATTATTAATCAAAGACAGTAAAAAAGATCATGTTGCTAGCTACATTAAAGCTAAAATCAGGTGCAAACCTTTAAAGGTTCCAAAGGCACAAATTGAACAGGGTGTTTTTTAAAGTGTTGTCAAAAGTCAAATTAACTCACAGTGAGGTCTGGTTCATATGTTTCATTCATGAAACCACCACCAGCTGAGGAAGATGATGATGATGGACCGCTCATAGCCTGTCGGGTTCGCAGGTAGAAAATCAGCAGTGCAATCAATGTGCCGATCAGCAGCAGGACCACGATTACGGACGCTGCAATCCCTCCTGCGTTGTCATGGTTTGGCGAGGCTACAGGTAAAAATGACAGATTTCTCTGGGTTGAATGTTGTTGAAAACATTTCATAAAATGTAAATTCGCAATGCAACAAAATATGTAACATAGGTCTAGCGTTTTTAGACATTTTAATGTTTCAATGTTACTTCTTACTGCTTGAGCAAACTGCTGGCACTTCAAAAAATTATTTTACTGCTGAAAATTTTCAAAAGCATATCATACATTTTTAGCTTTATAAGTTTGAAAGGTGTACTTTAAATTGTAGTGAAGTAAATCGACAATTAGTGAAAAATCACTATGCCTGGAGAGAAAAAAAAACACAATGCGTCATTTTGTTTTTTGTACAGATGAAACAAACATATTTATGCTAAGCTAGCAACAGACTGTAGCTTCTTATAGCTTACAGTAGTAACAATGTTCTCATCTTGCTCTCTCATCTGGTCCAGCTGTTAGCATTTAAAAAACTGAAAAACAGGCATCACACATATGTGGTTAGCAGTGAACGAGCTGAAGAACATGCAAAACCACTGGCACATCTTACTTGTCAGTCCATCTGTGATTTTGTTAGAGCAGCTGATTCCGACCGTGTACTCAATGTCATCCAGAGCGACCACGCCGGTTGTGCCTTTGATTCCTTCAAACACAATCTGTTTACAACAAAAATGACAGCAGAAATAGTCGTCTGTCTCATTGAAGAAACTTACATACAGAACACTACATAGGGTTACAGTTAAAGTTAAATTCTATTTATATGATATATTATGTGTATATTAGTATATACAGAGAGAGTCTGACCTGATATTCCTCAGTAGATGTGATGTTGACATCAAAACGTTTCCACGGTCCTCCCAGTTCACTCACAACCAGCAGTTGATGAGGACTACCTTCAGACAGCCTCCACACATTCAGCCTGCTGTCCGCTGCATACATAAAAAAATAAATAAAAATCAGATGGGAAATACGTCTGAGGGTTTTTACAACGAGATTAATGTGTGGACACAACAACTTGAGAGCTATATCAGGCCGAACCAGGGAACGATAGGACATTGATCCTTACATGAGTGTGGCTTGTAGGCCCAGAATTTCAGGCAGGTGCCTTTGGTCGGCGGCAGGTGAGGGCTCAGCAACTGAGCGTTAAGATTGGCTGCCGTCCGGTTGCTGCTTGGAAAGAACAGGAAGTGACCTGGCAAAAAGGACAGGAAAGACTATTTTACACTTCAGTACATTTTGGGAACATGTGGTTAGATAAAAAAAAACCCACATACATAAATAAAATAAGTTGTGCCTAAAACTGATCAAATTTTTCTCGCTGACTTCAGTGTTCTGTGATCTTTTTCCACAATAACCACAGTCACAGTTGCTCTGTCCCTGTCTCTTTCTGGTTTACCTCTCTCTGTGCCCAGAGTGTGGTCTTCAGGTGGGGTGAGATAGTGCCTCTCTGCCTCCTTACTCGTCAGCTCCCAGTCCAGTTTGTCCAGTTTGACGTTTTGAGTGTTGCTCCAACTGCACATTCCTTTCTCGAGACTACACTTAGAACCTGAGATATTTAGACAGAGAAAAAACGGATAAAATTGTATTGGCACAGTTTTCATTTTTAATAGAAGTCTGTCAATGACGTTGTTTTGTTCAGTCTTTAAATTTGATCCAGGTTGGAAGATTGTAACAGGACAGCCAAAATCAAAGCCACAATGGCTGAAGGTGTGTAGGTAAAGTTCCCAATGGATGAACAATGTATCCTACTATAATAATGCAACTCAATAGACACATCCACTTTGAAACACAGGCTTTCTGTTATGAATGTGTAGTGTCCAAGCCCAAGCCTACATAGTCAGGGTTATTTTTTCTGAATATCCCTCCAGCACCTTTTTGGGCTGAACAGCGCTCACTGTGTTAAGTAAATTGAATATGAAGTTTACTATCTGGGAGTTCCCTTTTAAAGAGCTCAAAAGTTGGGGCGACAAGGAGAAACCAAACTTTATGTTGGTGGATGTAATATTGCCATTGTTACTAGAATCTAACTAAGCTAAATAAAAATTTTAAAAAAGGAGACCTCACAGGTGGTCTAAAATCGTACTGTACGTTTTCTATTAACCTGCACACAAAGTCTGTTGTGTGTTTTTCTTTAATTTTACTGAGACTGATACAAACCTTGATCTCCACACGGGTGAGCTGAAAGGAAGATGTCATCAACTGCAATGTGAGTGTCTTTCCCTCCGGCTCCGACCGCCTCAAACTCCAACTGCAGAGCAGGATAAAGTGCAGCATCGTTTCAGTTTAATCGACAAACACGACATCCTATAACATGGCATCCTCTAAAGTATCTGGGTCAAATTGCTGCTGGAGAGATAGAAAGTTTAACATGATGCTTTTCTTTAAAGCTGAAGTAGGCAATTTAGGCTCTGATTGGTTGTTTTCGTCCAGGCCTGGTAGATTCTTGCAGATGTCAGGATACAGTGAAAGGTTAATGCAAAATGAGAAAAAAAAATCAAATTTTCATGAAAGTTATCTTCTACTGCTTTAAAGACTAGTCTGGCTGTGGATTTTAAAGGCATTTAAAGATGTCTCTGAGTTAAAGAGGTATCTTTAAATTTAAATTAAACAGAAACCGTACATGGGACAGGAGGGCAGCCTGTGGGACAGCATATGATTGTATTATAATTTTAATGAATCACTTCATAAATTCTTTTTAATGCATAAAATAAATAATTGTGTTCTAACTGACCGCTTGAAAAGTCTATTAATTGGTCCAGCGGCTCTCTTCAGCCTCCACACTGTACCTGCCATTCCACAAGGTCAATCGAGATGTTGCCGTTGCCATGGCGCCAGACATCTCCTTGGTTTAGACTGTCAGAGAAGATCTTCACCCTTTCTCCCTTCACTGGCTTCACATACACGATCAGAGAACCTGGAGAAGCAGATACAGTTATACTGTGTTTGTTTTTTGGGTTACTTGTTTGCGTGTGTGAAGGTGTCTCACCAGGATTCTCTCCTCCAATGTGATACCAGAAATGGACGCACTCGGTCTTGGCAATTCCTTTGCGAACAGGGGAGGTGAGGACTGCTGCATCACCAAAAGGAAGGATGTCCGCTCCGGTGTTAGCCATCATGTAGAAACCTATAGGCACGCAACCAAGCAGAGGAAGATCATAATTTGCTGTTTATTTTCGGCAATGCATATAAAAAAATGTCCTTTAATGGGATTTTCTCTCACCCATTTCAGTCTCCAAGGTGTGGTCAGTTTTGGGTCCAGTTGTTGTTGTGGTGTGCCAGCTGCGGTGGAGCCAGAGAGCTTTACCAAAGCTGCTGTACCCACACTGCTGGCCTTCAAAAGAACACATTCTTGGCACGCTGCACGGACGGTCGACAAATGACAGATCGTCAATGGCCACACGCCCGTCAAAACCAGAGCGGACTGCTTCAAACATCAGCTGGTGGTGGGTCAAAGGTCGGAAGGGGTGAATCAGACAGGAAGGAAGATAATGTTAATATATTCTTTTTGCTAATACCTGTTTTTGACTACTAGGATACAAACAACATCCAGAAGTACTTCCTTAAAGCTGCAGTGATATTTAGTTTTACCACATCCAAATGAAACCCTCTTTCACTGTGACATTGAGACATTGGTCATTTCAGGCTGACTGCAGTTATTGCATACCTTAAAGGCTGTGAGCTGGGGTGACACCGGGCACTGAGCTTCGTGCCACATGTTGCCATGAGCTCCACTGCGGGTCCAGAGGACAATTTCATAACCGTTGTTATCTAACAGCTTGACATTCAGGGCACCTGGATGGCATCGGTGGGTAAGGATGGGGCAGTAAGTGTGAGAAGGCAAAAGAAATTATTAAAAATTTCTATATCAGGTAAGTAGGTAATATTTCATTTCAAAACCAACGTATGTTACATTTTGAGACAGCTACTCACGATTAGGATATGAATAATTTATATTCACAGGCTTAACAAAACAGACGCTTTTTTATCATTATCTCATTCTAAACTGCTTTCCATTCACTCTCATCCTTACCTGTGTTCACCCCGTAGATTTTGTAGAAGAAGGACAGGCAGTAAGCATTAGGACTTGGTAACTGTGTGAATGAAATTAAGCGCCCGAACGCACCGCGCAGAGAAGGACTCCACATGTCCACAGAAAGGCTTCTTCCTGGACATTAACAGAAACAAATACAGCAGTATTATCATATACTTTATGATTTATAGTGAGTATTAGTGATGCAATTAATGAGCTTTATACTGAGCTGTGCACATTTACCACAAATAGACCATTACCATACCACAAGGTCTATTAAAAACACCACAATTTATTATTCATTGATATTACTAGGGCTGATTCTGAGGATTTAAAATGGTCATTTTCAAACCATCATTATCTGTCATTATTATATAAGCTGCAGTCTCAAGTCTTAGTTTTGAAAGCAATAGTCAGGTGTTATGGGTGTAATGTTTTTTTGACTAGAATCTTTCGTAAATTTAAAAGCAGAAATGAGGTTTTGTTCAGCAGGATGAAACAGTATGTTTTCACTCTATGCTCCCAGGATACAGAGTGACTAGTGCCAATATATTAATAGTTTGCAGCCTTGAGTCTGTGTTGGGAGTAGAATAATAGCCCAAGTGTCACATGTAAGAATCTCACCCAGATGAACATGACTTGAGGTTTTAGTAGGTTTGATTGTTTTCTCACAAAAAAATTATCTTAAATCAGGAAACTATGAACAATGTGAATATAAATACTGATATATTAAAGCATTACCTAACAGGTAGATTATGACCAAGATGTTAGACTTGTTACATACATACAGTAGATATAAAAAGTCTACACACCCCTGTTAAAATGGCAGGTTTTTGTGATGAAAAAACATGAGACAAAGATAAATCATGTCCAAACTTTTCCACCTTTAATGTGACCTATAATGTGAACAATTCAATTGAAAAACAAACTGAAATCTTTTAGGTGGAAAAATAAAAAACTTACAATAAGCTGGTTGCATAAGTGTGCACACCCTCTTACAACTGGGGATGTGGCTGTATGCAGAATTGACCATCACATTCAAACTCGTGTTAAATAGTAGTAGCCATCATTTAAAGTGACTCTGACTAATCCCAAATAAAGTTCAGCTGTTCTAGTAAGACTTTCCTGACATTTTCCAAGTTGCATCTCAGAGCAAAAGCCATGGTCTACAGAGAGCTTCCAAAGATCAGTCAGGAGAGGGGTACAAAAGAATGTCCAAAGCATTAGGTATACCATGGAACACAGTGAAGACAGTCATCATCAAGTAGAGAAAATATGGCACAACAGTGACCTTACCAAGAACTGGATGCCCCTCCAAAATTGGTGAAAAGACGAGAAGAAAACTGGTCAGGGAGGCTTCCAAGAGGCCTACAGCAACATTAAAGGAGCTGCAGGAATTTCTGACAAGTACTGGCTGTGTACTACATGTGACAACAATCTCCCATATTCTTCATACGTTTGGGCTATGGGGTAGGGTGGGAAGACGGAAGCCTTTTCTTTCAAAGAAAAACATCCAAGCCCGGCTGAAGCATGTGGGAAAATGTGTTATGGTCTGATGAAACTAAGGTTGAACTCTTTGGCCATAATTCAAAAAGGTATGTTTAGCGCAAAAACAACGCTGCACATCATCCAAAGAACACCATACCCACAGTGAAGCAAGGTGGTGGCAGCATCATGCTTTGGGGCTGTTTTTCTTCAGCTGGAACCGGGGCCTTAATCAAGGTGGAAGTAATTATGAACAGTTCCAAATATCAGTCAATTTTGGCACAAAACCTTCAGGCTTCTGTTAGAAAGCTGAAGATGAAGAAAATGTCACCTTTGAGCACGACAACGGCCCAAAGCATCCATCCAAATCAACAAAAGCACGGCTTCACCAGAAGAAAATCAACATTTTAGAATGACCTGAATCCCATTGAACATCTGTGGGATGATCTGAAGAGGGCTGTACACAGGCGATGCCCTCACAAGCTGACAGATTTGGAGCGCTTTGGTAAAGAAGAGTTGGCAAATATTGCCAAATCAAGATGTGCCGTACTAATTGACTCCTACCCAAAAAGACAGAGTGCTGTAATAAAATCAAAAGGTGCTTCAACAAAGTATTAGTTTAAGGGTGTGCACACTTATGCAACCAGGTTATTGTAAGTTTTTTATTTTTTATTTTTCCCCCTAAAAGATTTCAGTTTCTTTTTCAATTTAATTGTTCATTAAAGGTGGAAAAAGTTTGGACATGAACCTGGCATTTTAACAGGGGTGTGTAGGCTTTTTATATCCACATAATTTAAATGAATGATATAATGTGGAATAAACACCTGACACTGGCAACATATAAAGGCTGTTAATGCTGCTGTTTTCTACCAGTGAGGCTAAGGAAAGATTGAAGTAAAGTGTGTGTGTCTGAGATACTCTTAACTCAAAAAATACACTGTATATCCATATCCACTGTTCTGTTTTTTAAATGAGCTTACCATTCCCGATGGTGTGGTCCATCCCATCGAGCACCGTCCAATCAAAGTTGTCACTGTTGTCCTGATACCATCCACATAGCCCCTGTTCAAAGTTACATGACAGTGCTGGCCCAAAAAATAAAACATTTAGTCAAAACACTGAACCATTTCCAGGTCAAATATGAATGTATGCATTATGCAGCATGGTGTGTGTATACTGCAAATAGTAATGAGAGTCACCTGTCGGAGAAGATGGAATATGGCCAGCATGACAGCTGATAAAGCGAACGTTTTTCACTTTAATCTTGGCGGATGGAAGTGTGACAGCATGAGCCTCAAACGCCAGCTGGTAAAGATAAAACAAGGAAAACAAAGGAGCATGAATTAGACTTGAAAATAAAGACTTTCACAAAATTCGACTTATTTTATATTTTGTTTATATAACAATAAAGTAAAGTAAAATAATGTAAAAACAGTTCCACAAGATGCAACTATTTTGTTTCAACCAACTGAAAATGACACGTCCTTGTCTTCCAGCCGCAATGCGTCACCAGACCTTTTGTTGTTTTCTCTTATTTAATGTTACCTTTATGTTTTCCTAGCATTGCAAAAAAAATGTAAGAGAAAAAAAATAAGGCGGAAAGGAAACTTTAAACTTAATCAAAAAAGTCAGTCCATATATCTTTTAACAGAATGCAGTGACTCTTTTTATGTACCAAGTAAAAAATAAATAACTTAAAATGCATTCCCTGTTTAAGTCTGACAAACTCTGTAATGAGACATGTTGCCTCTTGTTGCTATCTTTTTCTTTTCTTTTGCAGCCACTCTTTGTGAAACTGGTTAAAAATTTATTTTACTAAATATTGGACAGAATAGTTTTGGTACCAGCAGGATAGAAGTCTTTAAAGCAGTATTTAAAGATCCCTCCAGGCATTTATACAAATAGTCTGCTTGAAACAATAATGTGTATCTGTGGGTTTTTTTCCGGAACACAAAATATCATTTCCACAATTTTCCACATAAGGTTTCCCTGCTGATAAAAGTGTAAAGGTAAAAGATAAAAGTGATGCCATCTTTGTTTGGCTGGAAGATAAACAACAGATCAAAAATGTACTGTCCAGATAAAAGAAGGTCAAGACTTTGAGGATGTATCAAATGCCTTCTGAATGTTTTCAGATCAATTTTACCTCTATTAATTGACTCATATAAAGTATATTGGTGAGTCAAATCTCAAATCAGATCAAATTTCAGTCTCTACATTATCTATACATTTCAGCCCTGAAAAAAACCTGACCTGGAAGCGATGTTCTCTGACTCCAACAGTCAAGCTGATGTTTTGCCATGCCTCCTCCCCCATTCCTGTTTTCCCACTGAACTCCCACAGTTTAGGCCGAATGCCCAGCAAGCTGTCAATCACCCTGACGGACAGCTCACCTGCAGCAGAGAGACGTAGCAGAGTTGTAGTAAAAGATCTGAGTCGTGTTTCCTGTGGGAAAAAAAAACACAAGTTCATTTAGTTACCAATGTGATCTGGATTCCCAGTTAGTGCAAAATCAAAGCTGAGGGTGCAGGCTGGGCCGGAGGGGCCCAGGAGGGGGGTCCGTGTCTGGGCTTCGGTCAGCTGCTGGCCTGGGGCCTCGGCTACATACAGGTACTCCTCTACAGAATATAAAAGAAACAAATAGCAAAATATTTGATATAATGTAATGTAATAATGTAATATATTAGTTATTTTTTTCACCACTGATAATTAATGAATGCTATAGCTGAGTGGTGTGATGACAGAGAGTATTTGTACCTTTGGATGTAGAATTTTTGTAGCGCACCCAACCTTGACTCCCAATGCTGGTGTCAGTCCAGCCTGAGCTGCCCCCAGTGTAAGAGAAATCCCCTGCACAAAGGATTCATGGACACTCAAATCTCACTCAAAATCAGACAGTTTTGGTTTTTAAAAACAGCAACTTTAAAACAATGATTTACTGCCTGTCATATTAGGTGCCTCTTTTGGCAGGTAAACATTGATTGAAATAATAATTCACCTAAGCATCTTCTGATCCACCACCTCTTTGGATAAGGTTTGGTTAAGTTAAAGGCAGAATGAGTAGGATTTGTCGGTCACAGGTCAACGTGTGTCCACTAGCTTCCTCTTGGATGTGTGCTTACGATCTGGCACCTGTTCGCTAAGAGTTATTGGCTGAGAGCTAAACACCCACTGCCCAAAGGTTGACGGCCCAGAAATGACCCGAAAACAGCAAAATAAGACAATAGAGGAAGAGGCCAGGGTCTCTGCTGATACAGACACTGCCACATACTTCTAGTGGGTCATAAGAGATGGTTGAAAGGGATTATGTTTTTTTGAGACTTTACATAGTTTTTTTTTTTTTATTGCCCCAAAAACAACTAAAACTTCTTGGCTAAGGTTAGGAGAAGATGGTTAAAAGTAACCATAATTAACCTTTGGTAGAGAAATCACTTTGGGTGCAGTAACATCAAAACTGGCACTATCACTCTACTTCCTCCTTTCCTTCTCAGAAACAACCATCGTCCATCATCTGGTCACAAGACATGGCTAGTGAGGAGAACGACAAGCATTGTTTTTTAATGTTTGACCAACCAATGCTGAAGATTTTCGTGGTGTGGACATGCCTGCTCCTCCTTGGGTCTTTTTTTTTTTTTAAGGCCACAGGCTTGTAAACCTTTTTTAAAAAAACAAGTCTGCTTTTCTTACTTACCAACATTTTAGAAATATAATAACAGCATTTTGTAATTTTCTCATTTCAGGGGACCCCCCTGGTGGCCCCGTTTATTTGGACCTTTGCAGCCTTGTTGACAGTGAAACTTGAGGAATTAGTATCAGTAGACTCACCACATTTGGCTTCATCCTTTGCTTCTGCACAGTCACGATGAAAATCGCACATCTTGTCCGGTGTAGTACATGGGTGTTCAGGAGGCTTAGGGAATTTTGCCCAGGTATTATTTTCTGTTAAAGAGGAGGATGTGAAATGGCAGATTTATCATACCACAGAGGGTATGTACTCTCATTCTTTGCAGATGTGGAATCATTTTTTAATTCAATTAATTTTACCAGATGATAGGCGGCATTCAGGAGACAACATAATGCTGTCGACACCGATACCTCCATATGCAAAGTTCCTGATTGCTGCCATTATCAAAATCTGTAATGAGGGAGGAAAAAGGTTGGAAAGTTTACAGACACAACAGCAAGACAATGAACTGCATAACAGGATTACCTGAGATGTATTTGAGGTCATTTAGGAACAGCGTTACACCATTACATAACGCCAGAAAGACAGTAGGTAGCGCTGATTTCTGTCACCACGAATGATTATTTATGCTCCTATGCACCTGCAAATATCAGTATGGCTACTGAACTCAAAACGTTCGGTATCACTTGGACCCTACTACCAGATGCTTGTGAGAATTTACATGTGTACTCTTACATTTCACCCTCCTCTTCCTAAAGTGAAGGGTAAGCTACAGTGGCTGCAAAACGCGCAAAAAAACACCCCCATCTAGAGCCAGACTCCATGGAAGGCAACCTGTGGCATCTGTAGATAAAAGCGGCTCATTCTAAGGTGACAAAAACACAATGATTCATATGTTCAGTTGATTATACACTAATAAACACAAACCTATGATTATTATATTCACTTTCTGCCAATAAATCCTCCTAAATGTTACACACTGGACCTTTATATCCATCTGCATCTGTGATAAAATTATAAATAAATACTGTCTAATAATTGTATTTAGTTATCAATCTTCAGCATCAATATCTCTGTTTTACAGATGTTAAAGGACACATTGTTGTTATGGCAACAAACTCAGGTGAAGTACTCACTTGGAAAGTGGAGTTGGTGACAATCTCCACCTCTGCCTTCACCCAAACATCGCCTAAAGCACCACCCCTCTCCCACACGGGGTAGATGCTCTGATCTGCCACCAGCACCGTCAGACCACCCGACCTCGGCCCGAACTGGTGAGTGTACATCACCATCTACCGTGGAAAGATACGCAAAAATTATAATAATTGTCAAATTACGTTAAAATTATGTTTAGAAATATTATTTCTAAATTGAAATATTTAAACATAATTATTGGGGGAAAAAATGAAATGTCAGTTTATATTATTTTATATTTTCTCCATTGATATTTCCCTTTCCCCATATTTTTAATCTTGAAGAGTTTCAGTAAGTCTGACTACAGTAGGAACCAGGGTGGGACTCACCTTGCAAGGATGTGAACTATTGGTGGGTTCAAGGCGGGGACTTTGGAAAGCCGCCCAGTCACTACCAGTCAGACCACCATCAGGGACAGTGACATACAGGAAGTGACCTGTAATAATAATAATGAAATCCCTTATTTATTTATTATTATAATTATTTATATTTAATATATGTAGTATTACTTTACAACTCCAAATAATTACCGAACTCATGAAACAGAACAGCTTTCATCGGAGTATGGTACCTGTTTTACTGTTGGTGGAATGATCCCTGCCTGGTCCTTTCAGAGGATCCGTGATGGAAATTTTCTCCTGATTTGTCCTGACCCATTTCAGTGAAGATAATGATGTCAGGTCCCAGTTGCACATGTCAATCTCAAAGTCACAGGCCTTGAACGCAGCTGGAGTCGCAATAAAAACACACAGCTTACATTAAATGGTGATGTATAAATGGTGGTGTCAGAGGGAATCTCTCTGCTGTAATTCAGATGATTTCTCACCACAGCTCCCCTCATCAGTACCGTCACCGCAATCGTCACTGCCATCACACCACTGCCGCTCCTCCACGCAGACCTCATTCTTGCACTTCATGCCAACTGGACACTCTTTACCAGGAAGTGGCACTGATGATGTAATGAGAGAAAAACAACAGCACAATAATCATTATGGTCCTTCTCATGGCGCTGCAATTTTAATTTTTGATGTTAAATGAATTGATTCTAATTAAATGCTGGTGGGACACTCTAGACTCCATAGAAATGCTGCACATGAATAGGATCATTTTGAAGGACTCACGGGGGAAAGCACAGTCCAGAAATTCCAGCTGGTCTATTGCCACATCTCCTCTCCGTCCCTCGGTGCGCTGCGAGCTAAGACGGATTTGGAAGGGAGTGGAAATACGGCCAAGAAAGATGGTGCCCTCCCTCCAGCCACGGATGCTGGTGGCTTCAGGACGCCACACAACAGCCTCCTGAGAGCCCTGATGAAGGACAGATGCCCATAAGGGTGTGGGGTCCAGACCTGTGTGACCTACAGGTCACAGATACAGATAGATAATTATTAGTAGGACCGCTGCAGAGGAAATTAAATCTCGTCACAGTGTACACAACAATAAAATCGACCAAATTAGAATTATAATTAACCATAAATTACAAATAGGAAACGGATGGTAACCAATATACAGTATATGAAATATATATAAAAACTGCTAGTACAAGTACTACAAAATACCATGAAATCATGTCTTTTAACATTTTGTTTTAAGATGTACGAGAAGCTGGCCAAAGCAGGCAGTTTGAATGTATGACCTGTATTCATTAACGGTCGTTACCTGAGTCCCACAGGAAATATCTCAGACGAAGGCGACAGGTTGGTGAAGACTGTTTCATCTCTGGGGAGATTAGAACTGCAGTGCTGAGACTCTTCACTGCGCTCACTCCCATAAATGAACCTGTGTGATGGGAAATATATTTATGAGCTTTTATTGCTGTTAATTGATATTGACAGCTGAAAAGAGGAGAGGAAAGGGGGAGGGGGTCGGGCACGCAGAAAAGGGCCACAGGCTGGAGTCCAACCCATAGCCACTGCAGTAAGGACAGCCTTTGTACGTGGGGGGCCACAGAATTATCAACAACTCTGCAGCTATACAGTGCTTTTCAGCCTCTTTCGGCTTATAGTTTTGCTAAGCTAACTGTAAAAACATAACAGTGTGTGGTGTTGTATTAACAGCAGGTTTCCACTTCCCTTATGTGGCAAAAAACACAAAACAAAACAAAGATACACATGAAAATTGATACGTAAAACACAAACAAAATACTTAAAATACATTAATTAATAATTTTTGCCACTTGGGGGCAGTGGAAATAAGCTGTAAACCCAACACTGACATATCACCTTTTAAGTTGATATGACAAACTTTTAGCGTGCATTTGCCTAGCTTCACAAGCAGCAGTTACGGTGCAGCATTGGGAGTTATGTTTCTGTTCATTCTCTTTTTAGCTCTGTTTTGGTCTGCACCAACTCCTGAGGGAAATATCTGGCTCTTTAGCTGCTAAATGAGCACATTTTCTGGGCCTTGGCACTCTGGCATTTAAAAGGTGCTTGATACTTTCAAAGACACCTGTGGCACCTACAACCTGACGAGAAAAAGACAAAACAAAATAAAAAAGGGATTAGTGACTGTGTGTTAAACTATACCTGTAGCTGTCCCGGTGGTGTAGTCAGAGGACGGCCCGCTGTCGGGCAGCGTATCCCCTCTCTGACGATGCTCCCAGTTGTACTCTGCTGCATTGATGGACTGGTCAGTCCATCCACACATTCCTGCATCCTCAAAGTCACACTCAAACGTCTTTCCTCTGTAGCCTTGAAAGGTGTAAAAGAAATAATAGTTAACTTTCGAATGTACATCAGATCAGGTGTCAACCTGTGTAGATACAATGCCCTCTCTGTAAAAACTTACCGCAGTCTTGCTCATCGCTGCAGTCAGAACAGTCACACACAAAATCACATTTCCTCTCAGGACTCTGACACTGAGCCCAAGAACCAGCCACTGTAGAATAAGATAAAATATCAAAGTTAACTAATACGGAATAAACTGATAACTGAAACATACAGTGAGAGATCATTTTTTCTGAAATTATTTTATCCAAATGTTTTGGTTTTGTCCATTTCTGTTCTGGCCAGTGGTAACAACATTATTATTAAAGTCCTTTATTTAAGAAAAAGTTGAAATATTAATAGATTAAATAATTAGTAAATTTTACATAACTAAAAAGCAAATATAAGCAATACCTAGATTATGTCACACATATATATATATATATATATATTGGGGGCAGCTGTGGCTCAGGAGTAGAGTGCTCCAATCAGACGATCAGCGGTTCGATGAACCCCATTGATGCTGTGTGCTGTGCCATCGGTGCACAAATGTGTGTGAATGAACTCGTTTTAGTTTCTGATGAGCAGATGGCCTTGCATGGCTGCTTCTGCCATCAGTGTATGAATATATGTGAAACGGTGAATGTGACCTGTAGCCTAAAACACATTAAGAAGTTGGAAGACTAAAAAGACGCTATGCCAGTGCAGTCCATTTACTATTTGACATAAATATCCAGCCCAGAGATGTAGACAAACCTTTCATCAGATAATATATGTGCAACATCAAATGTAGAAGTTCTTTTCAAGAATGCTGTACAAAAAGAGAAATACATTCAACTGTGTGCTGTATGTAAATACTGATGATGGTTTGGGTGACACCAGGTCTGACTTTTTAATTAGCATATTATCAGCTTCTCTCATTTAGCAAAACAATCTTCATTCAAGGTCTAACTACTTATATGTTCTGAAGCTTTTGACCGTATCAGAAAGTTTTCATCATAGCAAGAAGTTTGTTCAGTTGTCATGGAAATGAAGATTTAGAAACTTTCCATTATTCTGAGCACTTTTTGGACTATTCCATCCATGTTTTTATTCATTTGGATCTCCTGTAGCTCAAGGCTTTTCTCTGAACAGTCCGTATTAAATTCACAATCAAAATAAAACAAACGTCAAGCATCGTCTCCTGATGTAGACCAAGGGATAAGGTTGACAGCTCTGGAACGAGCAGGGAAGTGGACCTTTATTGGAGACATGTCAACTGACTGACTGATTCCAAGGTCAAGAATGAACTCTCAGCTTAACTCGTGCGTGTTTGAATTAAAACTCTAATTGTGAAAAGTAACAAGTAACTCCAGACGTCAGATAAATGTAGTAGTGGAGTAGAAAGTACAACATTTTTAATTTAAAATCAATTGGATGAAACTATAGTCTACCTAAAAGATCAGAACAGTACAAGTAATTTCCATCCTTGCCTCTGTTCGAAGGCTTTAATCTCACAGATTACTCAACCCCAAACTCTCTTATCAGGATTTATAACTGTCAAAGATTTATGGCACAACTAATGCCAACAGGCTCAAAGGCCGGAGAGAAGTAAACGGGTTAGCACCAGCAGCAAAATGTCATCCGTCCATCCAAAGGTCTCTGATTAAGACTCAAGACTTTGTGTTTCAGTGACCCGCCAGCTGGAAATCACACACAACACAAACACAGATTTAATTAGCTGGATTATTCACTTTAATTCATGAATGTATCTGTATTTTTCTATTTGACATACATATGGTACTGCAAATGAGTGTGACATTTTTACCTTTTTTTCTTTTCCTTTTAAAACAAAATAAATATGTAAACACTGTAAGAACACAATCTAAAATGTAACGTGTGAACTTGAAATAAAGTATATATGTCCTACTGTATAAAAAAAGATTTGTTAGATTAGTAGTGAGGATGAGACAGGTTGAGAGAAAATGTCTTAACTGGTTTTATCATTTGTATGGAAAAACCAATTAAAAACTATCTCTATCTCTAGGTAATAACAACGTAAATGGAGGTTACGAAACCACATGAAGTCGCCAAAATGAATCATAGGCAGTGCAACATAACTGGGGTTAAAATTGATACGTGTGAGCAGGGCCAGAGGCAGGATTTTTGATTTAACGTGCCCCCAGTCCACCTACCACAAAAAAAATTCTGACCAGCCTCCCGGGGAAAAAAAACATTATTTTAATGGCACAGTGTTTTATGGTACACTTACATCTAGTCAAATCTAATACATACTGAAATTATCCTATAAGAGAACCATCGCGTGTACGTTTATAGAATCTCCAGGTAGTCAAACCTCGCCAAAATTTTAAGAAAAGATACAAAGGACCTCAGTGTCTGTGACGGTATCTATGGTCCTGTGTTTGAGAGACTAAAGACAACCGGTGAAAGTGATTAATGCCAACAGAGAAACATTTTTTTAACTCTTGAGCTTGAAAGTTCATTCCTGACCTGAAACAGTAGATTAGGTTCATTTTATAAGTGGTTGTAAGTTCTGGAAGAAGCTATTAAGTGTTAAGCCTTTTTGACAGACTTTTAGAGCTTGTTAGAAACTTTTCAACACTGAGTTGTGTACTTAAAACTTCTCTATGAATGACACCATACCACAACCACCAACAGTAGCATTATTTCGACAGAAAAGTGTTACTAAAAACTCTTTTTGAATGGAGTCTGGCTGAATGTGCTCTTACCAAGCTGCAGAGTCAACAGCAGGATGAGGGCTGAGCTCCTCATCGTCGTTTTTCGTCCACCGCCTGATCCGTGTGGACACAACCTGGAGAGTCTGTACTACTTGACTCTGATCTCTTCTCCCCTTGTAAGAGATAAAACCTGGACTTTAAATTCTCCCAGCATGCAACTGCAACAACCCGTCATAAAACAATTTCCTTGAGTTTTCCGCAGTATATAGGCTACATCCGTACGTTTCTCAATAACTGAAGTAGATACATAGCAGTTTACCCCAACTATAAGTTGGACTTTAGCAGTTGGGGGGTAAAGTGCCTTGCTTAAGGGAACTTAGTTTAGTTCAGTTTTCTAGAAGGTCTCATGCTACATTCATAATGTTGGCAGTACGTGAAAAACAGGAAATGTGGAAGTTAAACTAAAACCAGCTATTTATATCACGTTACATGATTTTTCGGGTTTATTAAATAAGTTAGTATATATTATAGTTCATTAGCTCAATGGACTGTATTAGTGTTATTGTCAGTTTTTATGTCAGTCATGTCTTTGCAGCCATTTTACCACTTCTGTAGTTCTTTTGGCCACGAGGGAGGACTAGAACAGCTAGAAAGGCTTAATTTAGACCACTGTTGCCTCCATATACCAATAACCAATGCCCTCAGCTCTACAGAGCCTTCTGGAAATTGTTTTGGTCTTTACAATCCGCAACTTGACCCTTTTGATTCAAGAAAGAGGGATGTGTTAGCATTAAATACGGTCCTGAAACCTGACTTTAAATAAATGTTAACATTGCTCGCTGTCTGCTGGCAACTGTTAGCTAATGGAAAAAAACAGCATATCTAGCATCCTCTACTTTCAGCACAGTGGTAATCTTGGAAGATCATCAGGTTCATTTCGCTCTTATCTGCCCGCATTAAATTAAGGCCGCAACATTCATCAGCAGTTCACAGTCGGTTGGTGAGTAAGATAAGTAACAGTGGAAGGAACACAATATGCACAAAACTTTAAAAGCAGATTTCTGGTAATATTTATGAAACATACATCATGACAAAGCATTGAGGGTTCACGTTCCAGTATATCTTAGTGATTCACTTAGGTCAAATTTAGGCTATGTGACTCTAAAACAAGTCAGTGAGTGACAGTCACGGTCACTCTGCAAAACTGTCACGACCAGTTATCTTGTCTATTTATTTATTTTGACGGTCTGCTATTTCTTTACTCAAATTGCCACATAGTGAGTAACCCCCCAAAAAAGGCTTGTTTCCGAAACACACTTGTCTCTATGTTAGTCTTAGTTTATTAATGTGGTATCAAAAGGCTCCTTATTAGGCTGTGTGTTTAACTACAGGCTCTGTGCTCTCATGAGGGGTTACAGGTAAGTGCTAACTCAGTCCACAAGAGTGTTCAACAGAGGCTGGTCTTGATTCAGGTCAATATCCTTCATTGTCCCAGGTCACCTCATAGTCCGGATACCGAGCCTTCAGTTTCTCAGTAGTTACTGCGTGGTTTGCTCTTCCAAATCCCTGCAATGAAAAGTTACACATCAATGTTCCATTTGAGTTCGAAACGATTTATTTAAGCTCAAATGATCAATATTTAACTCTCAATATAATGACAATGGGAAAGGTACCCCTTGTAGTGAAAAACCCATCTTCAATTATCAGCCAACACAACGGCAGTATGGCGCTTTTAAGCCTCTCCGCTCATAGTTTTGGTTTTATTTACTCTATGTGCTGTTGTTGTTTACATAATCTCAGGTTTTTATCCAGCAGGAGTCTCTCACCATGGAGTATCCATAGACGTGGATCTTCTTGGCCTGTGCATCATGTTTGATCCTCCCTCCTCCGATACACTCACAGTCCAGGTGGCCGCCCTTCTCCAGCTCCTCAGAAACCTTGTCATAGATATCAGCTGCAAGAGAAAGCAAATAACAAGTGAGCCATGCATGCAGCAGTGTGCTTTCTAATACATTTAGCTCTACATGAAATGAGTTATAACAGTGAAAAATACAGTACGCCCATCACTTGGAATTCAGATGACAGAGGAATAATTTGAACCACAGAATCTGGGATCAATAAATATATATTTCTATAAATAACAGCTGTGCTTGGATTATCGCTTAAACACATTTGTTTGAATGAAGCCTCTTGTGTTTGAGTGGCCAACTGTAAATAAAATATGTTTACGCATCATCACAAATGGCTGCTTGTTGTGTGGACGCAGCCATCCATCTGGTGTTTTGGATGAGGCCGATGACTTGATCTTATTCTGCACTTCAGATGCAGACTTGTGTGTGGAAATGAATATATTGATAAACTGTTCTTAATTACTGCAGAAATTAAACAACACAATAAAGTGGAATACGATACACGCTGTTATTTATATTTAATTTTGATGTATGCATTTACTGTATCATAACTGAATGAACACGTTTGTTAAATGACAACGATTTAGCTTTTTGTCTTTAATAACTCACAACAGAGAACAAACTGAAGGTGTATGTTTCAGTGTTGTCCAGCAGGGGGCAGCGTAGACCTTCCCATACTGAATGCAAAGCACGGTCATTACTACTTACTGTTTTCACATTAGTATGTGAATATTTTATGTATATTTTACCATATTAAACCACGGCAGTGTGATTTAGTTAAAGGCATAATCTGTCTTTAATCTAAAATATACACTAAAACCAAAAATCCAAACACAGGACTGCAGGCTGTTATTACTCTGACTTTATCTGACTGAAACTGTTTGAAAATGGTGTTATTCAGCTTTATGGTCACAATATTATATAGAAGACTATATTAGACTGCATTAGTTTCAGCTAGGTATGTCGTACGTTCAGTAATTGGTCGTTTCCCACTGTATCACAGCCCCTTGCAGCCCATTCATCTATCCATGTGTTTTCAGTGCTCCGGACTCACCGTGGTACTCAGCCCAGCCGTACCCTCGGACTATGTCCACCTCCGAGTCGTCTCCCTCCTCTCTGCTGTGAACTCGGATGAGGACGTACTTGAACACGCCGGACGGGTCGATGTCTGCCCGCGGTATGTTGGCCATCAGCGCCGCAGCCTTGGTCTGTGTGCACATCTCCAAACCCCTCAGCGAGCACACTAGCAAACCAGCTAACACACAGACTGCTTGTATTTTCTGTCTGCGCAGACAGCTGGACAGCTGGACAGCTCAGCGGACCGCTGTTAGTTTAGTAAACCTAAATAAAACAACATTCACTCGTTACAACAGAGAACAGCTCATCCACCGTCGCGACTCTTCCGCCATGCAGCAACAACACAGAACACTTCCGGCCATCGCCTTCAAAATAAAAGCTACAAACAAGTACTGAATCCTGGTGTTAGCTTTTAATGAGTTATCTAACACCAGGCTGCTCTCTCTCTCTCTCTCTCTCTCTCTCTCTCTCTCTCTCTCTCTGCTTGAGAATTTAAAGCCTGTTTCACCTCTTTTTGGTGTGGAACAATGCAGGCCCAGATCTCAACCAACCATCCAGCCCTAAGACTTTGAGGACTTACAGTTAAATCTAAAACACAACATTGAAACATGATTAACGTTAATTCAACGTTATATTTTCTTATTTAGGTTACTGATCCCAATTACTAATCTTGACATTCACCGAATAGGTACGAAGATTAAACATAAAATCACTTCACCTAACCTTATCTCAAATAAAACTATCCCCGCTTTTATTCTGAAGGCAATGCGACGTCATCAGAACGAGCCGGATACTTCCGTAAAGCAAATCGTTCTGGTAATTGTAGTTCAGAGCAAACCAAAGAGGAAAAGAAGCATTAGCTGAATGGAAAGGACCCAAACACAGGAGACTGCTTGTAGAAAGGAAACAATCAAAATAAGACATTTATTTATTTTTATCTGAGGTAAAACATAAAATGACCACACAGAGAGAAATGTAATGTCATTATAATTCAAAATTCACAATGACTTAATATTAACAAAGCATCTAATGTGGCTAATTCTACTGAAAATGTTGGTAAGGTATAACATTAATTGAATCTATACTCTATCTTTAATCTGTTGTCACACTTGTTCCGTTGAATATTGGCTGAATGGGTTGAAAGCGACGCACAGTAACCTACACCAACTTTCACTACGACTAATGGTCAGTCATTTTTTTTTCTGCTTAGCTTTAAGGTTCTCAGAGACAGCTGATTGTTAACAGATGTTTATAATACGCAAACACCTGTTGTTCATTCAAACCTGTACATGATTAATTATTTAACATTAATTAATTAATCTAGACTAAAATGTGAATAAAAACTCCCACCTGAAAAACCTCTTTGAATACAAAAAAAAAGTAAAATAGTGATTATTTACATATAAAACTGGTAGTTATCTTCACAGTGTATAGTCTACATTTTACTGTAACAGGGCTTCCTAATACAGTCACATCTTCTACAAAAATGTATGACATTCCATACAACCAAAAATTGGTTTGAATTTTTCAACAATAAAAATTACATTCAGACCTCCCGTGTAGTGCCAATGCTACCACAGGACTACTGTTTATGACAAGATTTGGTCAGTGGCACGTTTTCATTGTGTTGGTCGTGTACTAAATTTCAGATTTGGATTTTAAAAAAAAACAACAAAAAAGTCCAATCAGATGAACAGTGAAGGAGTTGTAGTGATTTTTATACACAGTCCTATAATTTTAGGGGACATAGAGTAACTGGACAAGTTAGTATACGTGCACATAAAGTCATTACAGGTATGTAATTGTAGTCAGATCCTTTGCAGTCAGTGCATATACAGTGCAGTCTCTATGTTTAGGATCATTGGTCTGCTGCATTAACTTAAAATTGGGGGACTTTGTATAAAAAGAGAAACAGTTCCTACACTGTTCACCTATTATAATGTGAACGCCCTTCAATACAGTAAAGCTCATATTCAGGTCCAATATGCTGGAATACAGGGCCAACACAAACAAAAACGTATCACTGTCTTTCTGTTGTCAGACTGCACTGTATGTTGTTGCAGTATCTAGATGGTGCTTTCGCTGCCTCCTTTATTCTTCCCAACACAAGCTCGCAGTAAGATGAAGACCAGGACTGCTGCCAGCAGGAGGACAAAGAGAAAGATGAGTGTTCCCCACGCTCCCGGGGTGAGGGCCTTCCTCAGCCCTGCGCTCTCTGCCGGCAGCAAGTTGCTCAAACTGAGCATGTAGCCAAGAGCCCAACCCACTGAGGCGTCCCCCGCCTGGAGGATCAGAAACAAATTGTTACAACAAATTAGTGCATTTGATAATGAGCATCGAGGACAAAAACTGTTTTGTAAAGTGATGATGAAGTTCTCACCTTCTTCTGGAAGGAAATGCGTGGGAACGACGTCTCATCAAAGCTGTATCCTCTCAACATGAGAATATTAACAAACACAGAGGAAGCACAGTAGTCCTGCAAACGAGACTGCTGCTCGGGAGCAAGAGTCAGCATCTGGAACAAAAACCAAGACCGTGTTAAAATTAATTAAAACAAAAGAATTATTCAAAAGGACAAAAATGTGTATGGGGTCCAGAGTGAGTAAGATAAGACAAGATGTTCCTTTACTGATCCCCTGTAGGGGAAATTGGCACAGTATTATGAGGGGCAAAGAGTACAGAAAGAGAATAAAATAAAATATATTAAAACATTAAGTATAAAATATAATCACCATATACAATAAAGTAGAATATGTTATATAATATGTGCTAGTGGCTCTATTAGGCTGTACATAGTGGTGCTTTGAGCTAAATGCTATTGAGAGCATGCTAATATGCTCACAGTGACTATGATAACATGCTGATATTTAGCAGATATAACCATCACCATTTTAGTTTAGCACGTTAGAATGCTACTACCATTGCTAATTAGCAGAAAACACAAAGTACAACTGAGGCTGATGCGAATGTAATTAGTTTTGCAGGTATTTAGTCATAAATCAAAGGAATGGACAAATTGAAAATGTGGCCTGGTGACACTAGATGAAAAGTTAAAGGACCAGTGTGTAGGATTTAGTGGCGTCTAGCAGTGAAGTTACTTCCAAATGAAGTAAAACGCCTTTAAAAAAATTTCACTCCATTAGGAATAGTTTTAAAAGCACTACTTAACAAACTGATAATTAACCAACAAAGATGTAAATTGGTCAGGTGGCATACTGCAGATTCCATACACACACACACACACACACACAAATAAGATATTTTACAATAGAACATAAATAGAAAAGAAAATTACTTGGTGGAAATTCATCGTGCACACAGTTTTGGCTGCCTCCTCCAGTTGGGAAGGGGAGCTCACAGTGATGCCGGTGACACGCTGCAGGAAGGAGTGAATGTAGAAGAATGCAGAGAACGCCTGATAACACAGAAACAGGACAAAATGCAAAACTCAGTAATAGTACATTGATAGAATAAATAATGTCTACAGCCTATTTTTCTGTTTTTCTTTGCATTATAAGGCCATATGGTATTTATTCTAGTGAGTAGCCTATTGTGAAATTATGTAAGTTGTCAATACATCTGTAGAAAGTCACAACACAATTTTCCGTGTGTGTAAGTCTGTTCTTTAGTTACAGTAATTATTTACCGTATTTACCGTTACAAGGCTGAGCTAATACATATAAATGCCACATATCCAATACAGTACTTTATTCAATACAGTACTTTATTACAATATGGAGGCACCTGTACCTGTTTGAGTGTTTTTCAAATTTTGGACTAGATTTTAGACTACATTTCTGAAAAAACTATTGTAATTTGACTATAATTTGAATAAACACAGCTTTGATTTACATGATTGGAAAACAGAAAATGTAATAAAAATTGAAAGGGAGCATTCCTTAGTGTAGCTAGTTTTACTGAGGGAAAGATCTTGTGCTCAGAAGTCCATTCTGCTCTTAGGTTTCCATTCAAAGTATGTAATTTTAGATCACTGCTGATCCAAATGTGAGCATCTTTTATAGTTTTGTTTGTGTGCTATCCAGTAATGCTTGCTGTGTATATAATCGTTGACTCACAGGATATAGTTTGTCTGTCTGCGGTTCTGAAAATGGTAAAAAATGATGAACTTGTGATGAACTGTGAGCAACACTGTGTCTGTATCCCTTGTGTACAGGCTGACCTTTAGTCTACAATGTCACCAGTGTGTATAACCCCTCTGTGCCATCCATCCCCTCCAGACATTCTTACCACGAAGCTACCGGTGACATTTGGCTGGAAGACTTGATCAAAGGAGCACTGGGAGTAGGGGCAGCTGATGAAGGAGAAGATCTCGGACACGTTGCCCCGACAGTGTTCATAATGTCCGCTGCCTAGTACTGTCAGAGAGGCCTGGGAGTTGTAGGAGCTGGGTTTATACTTTTCTGTACACGGAGAGTTGAATATACTGTTCAACTTTAAGGTTTTATTGTGGCCTGCAGGGTAGCAGGGGTGAGTTACTGAACCAGAGTAATCCTGAGTCTGAGAGAGAGAGAGAGAGAGAGAGAGAGAGAGAGAGAGAGAGAGAGAGAGAGAGAGATAGTAATTAGAACTCTGACCAATATTGGCATGGCTGATTTGGTATGGTCCAATATGTTGGTCTATATTACTGCAGGAAACAGACTTTTGTCCAACGGAGAGCACTGACAAAACTTACAATAATAAATAAACAAATAATTCCGTTAATTAAGTGTAATTATAACTAATTGCTCAACTGTAAAATGTCCTGATCAGTAAATTTGTCAGTCACTGTTTCATAACCAAATTTAAGGGATACGTACCGGAAATGTTTGTTTATGCTTTGTGTGTCTATAATTTGTGTAACATATATTGTAAGATATAGTGCTATCAAATTTTTCACTCTCTTTTCAGCTCTCAAATGTTCATCACCATCTGTATCTGTCTCAAACATCCAGTAGGATAATAATATAATGATGATAATAGCAGCTTTCATACAGATTTCACATGCAATATTCATGCTGTTTGTTTTGTACATATGCTACTTTAATACCAGATATCTTGTGTTTATTAAGTGCAATACAGAAAAACACAAATGTGTGAAATCTGTAGGTACATTCAAAGCATACAAATTGCACATTATACAAATTGTATTTCTAGATTTTAACTATGAGGTCAGGATCTGTTTAACTGCTCAGTGTTGCAGTCTGGTTTAGTCTGGGTCTGAAGACGGTAACTTTGAGCCTGACAGTTAATGTAACATCTGGATCCTGACCAGAGAAAATAAATGTTGTCTCAACCTACTGTACAAAGCTCATCACTTACTTTAACTGCCACCATGTTCAACAGTCCACATGAGATCATATCCCTTAAATAAGTTTCGGCACAATATCTTGACAACATGCATTTCTGGCACAGTGTAACCATTTCAGGTTCAAGGTATTCACTCCTGTGTTATAATATAAATACAATAAAAAGGTCTACTACATGTTACACTACCTTCACTATATGAGCCAGCAGTCTCTTGAGGACCTGGTCCTGCCCGTAGCACAGGTAGCTGTGTGTGTACAGGGAGTACCGATGGCCATAAAGATGCAGCTTCATCATGTCGTGTTCGTCCTCTACTTCCTCCTGGGTCGCAAATGTTATCTGGGTGGACGCCCCGCCGAAATCAAGCGCTCCTACTGTGGGCCTGCCGGGGCGTAACCAGTGCCCTACGAAACCATACTGCAAAGAAATAACAAGGAGAATAGACACAGAAGATAATGAGCAAGAGAATTTTATCCAAATTTCTCAAGTTGACCCAGAGATTCATCCCCAATGCCACCTCTGACAATAGAAGGGATAGTGATGGATGAACAGTAGTGTTGAAGAGGCCACTAGGTGTCATCAGTCACCCTCTAAATAAGCTTTAAAAATGGCAAACACTGTCAGATCATCTCTGCAGCAATTAACTATTTTAAATGAATTACTTAATGAGAAATTAGTTGCACTATCCTGCATCAAGTACAGCTGTCCTCATTAGCCCGCTGTTGCTGTACATGGAAGATTTCAAAATGAAATGAAAAAATACTGACTATATAACTGGCTGACTGGATACTTCTAAAATGTCCAACTGATTAAATCCTGCTAACTAGAAAAACACACTTCACGCAAGTCATGGCACCTTTATGAAGTTCTCTAAGAGATAGTTGACGGTGACCCAGCCATACGCCCCCTCCTCTTGACCGCTCAGTATGGCCGCCCCCCGGAAGCTGAAAGGGTAAGACCGGATTTTGTGGTCCACTTCCTGCAGAATCTGATTTGACTGCTCCGGGCTGGAGATACTGGTTGGGAGAAACAAGAGTCTTACTTTACTAAATTGCTAATGCTACGTTTGATGGTCACAAATAAGCAGTTTTCACAAACCTTATTTCTGACTGTTTCACTGCCCCAAGCTTCAGACCTGACCTCTAAAACTATAAAGGTTCAACTGACCCAGATTTTAAGGCTGTGATTTACTTTGGTCCTTTAAAGGCTTCACGGAGGGGCCACAGTGAAATCAGTTACAAATCAGGACCAGATGCACCAGACGCCAAAAGCAATTTCAATCAGCCCATCAGACTCCACAAAGGCCCCCAGGTGGACTCATCCCAGTCAGATAGCTGAAGGCAGAATCTCTCTCTCTCACTTAATCACATTTTAGTTACGCAAACTATTTTTGTACCTTCCTTTCAACACTTGGGTCTTTTGATTTGTTAATGGTTGTATTTAAACTGTTGCATTGCTTGATCCAAATCATCCTTTACATACAGAAATTCAGAAGGTCCCCAGTTTCGTGCCCAGATCCCAAATCTCACAGATCGATTAAAAAATAAAAGGTCCATGAGCAGCAGTGTAAGAAAAAGACTGCAACCAGCACTGAGGGAGGCAATGGAGAGACTGCAACCGACAGTTAAATAAGTTAATTAATGTACATGTTACATTAGTGCCAAAATTTCATGAGGGCAATGGGATGCCCTTATAAAATGCACAGACAGATAAAAATAGGCAGGCGGTTTCCTCTCACTTAAATTGTAGCTTCTGGACATGTTTGCAGCAAGCAAATGATTTACATATTAACCTCCAGCTGAGCGATTGGGCAGCTGTTTGCTCCTGCACATTTGCATGAAGTCAAACCTCACCTACTCTGTGCTCCCAAAGCTTAACGACCAGTCACACTGTCATTCAATAAACAAGCAGATTGCTAATTAGAACAGGAAGAAAATAGTGGGAGGAATAGGAAGATTTTACACACATAACTAGTTAGTTCCGTTTTCATAACAGCAAACTCCCATATATCTACTTGTATAAGCAGGGAAACAGAGAGGCACCAATTTAATTTTTTAATTTAAATTTAATTTTTTTACGTGTTGAAGGACAGGCGATAGTCATTTGTCTTCCCTCTTTTAAATAAAGAAATGGTGCGTACCTACAGGGCTCATATCTTAACAGACATAGGTCACAGACAGTTCTGTATGCAAAATATGTAATTATGTAATACAAGATAAGATATGCAAGTTCACTGAGTCAAGAAAATGTTTCTATAACTCCTGTGAGTCCAGTGAAATTCTTCCACAGTACTGATATTGTACAGTAGTTTAATTAATGTTTTGTTGTTAGCTCACTGGTCAGCTAAGTTAAAATATAACTAGACAGCTTGTGAGCAGACTAATAATTATTATTGTTATCTAATTATTGTGTTATATGTATTTGAAAAACTTAAAATCAAACAGACGACATAATAAAATAATAACACAACTAATATATATCTGCCATCTGACATGATTATTAGACATTGGAGCATTAACAATAATTCAGTCATTCATTCATCTAATTTATTGGATAAAATATCAGTTACTAATAGATTCCTGTGCTTTTCATTTATTTATTTAATGTTTTAATACTGGTTTTATATTGCACAAGGTTGTTTTGTCTTAGTCATACTGCATAAAAAGGATTCACTCAGTTATAGAACTAGACAGAGGTGAGGCACTGCATGTGACAGAAAAACAAAATCACGTAGAAACAAAGCAAAATAAACACAGACAGACAAACACACTGACTCACTGCAGAAGCCTCATGCCAGCTGTGGCTCCCAGGTACACAGGTGTGAGCTGGTGTCTTTCTTTGGGGATGTCCTTCACTGCCTGGTCCAAACATGCCTCTAAGCTTTGCCCTGCTTTTCCCTGTTGGCCCGCATAGCTGGATATTCCTCCACCTGAATGGGAGGTAAACGGGATTAAACAAAAAATCCATCTGACTACATTATAGACGTGTAGATTCTTGTTTTCTTCTGTTAGCACAAAATAATGTTAGCTGTTGTGAACCACACACATCATGATGTAAATCGATCACACCCACAAGACTAGGGATGTCCCGTCTGGAAGAAAAACTCCATGACAATCTACACACAACAGTGGGTGAACATTGAGAATTAATCAATCAATGTTGACATACACGTTGCTTATCTTGATTCAAACGGAAAAATAAACGTGAAGAACAACATATCAGGGGCGCCTGGGCGCTCACCTGGTAGAGCTGCCGCCCCATGTACCAAGTCTAAGTCCTTGCTGCAGCAGCCATGGGTTCGACTCTGACCTGTGGCCTTTTGCGGAGTGTCTATTGTCTAATTTGAACAAGTTGTAATGTTGTAATGAGTTAGTAATTTTGCATATCACTCTCAGACATTCATATAAGGATCAAAGCTCACTTCTGACTAAAGATTTTTATGATTATGAAACATGACAAAGTAAACACCATGTCCATGACTAATTGGGAAAAAAAGTGTTTGTTTATCTAAGTCAAGAAACATAAAAACCCTTTGGCAGACCAGGAGTGGCAAAGCACAGAGCTCCACTCTGACTCATTCCTGATTCATAACTGCCTAAGACAAAGATTTGCTTTACTTGCTGTGAGAATATAATCCCTTCACAGGAAACAGCTGGCACTATTTCAGATCCAACCCACTGGTGACTATAACAAGAAAAAGAACTTTCAAATCAGATCAAAACAGCTACAAACCCCCCACAGCTTATTTTACTTTTAACTGTATACTCAGTATGCCCCAAGCACTCACATTTTCACCATAATAGTAGGCTATATACACAGCTTCAATTTCACACTAGTGCACCTGGGTCTAACAATTTCAACCTCTCCTGCAGCATAAATCACTTATTTGTATTTATTGTTCATACAGTATGCGTGCTCTGTGTGCTCCAACCACCCCTACTGTCGCTGAAATATGAAAACAAAACTGCTTCTATTTGTAGCTATGTGGTTGGCTGTTGCTTAACATTAGCTTGCTAATGGTTGTCATGAGCAACAGCTGTGATATCGCCAAACAGAGGCCATATTTTTGAAAAATGATTACTGTCTGGAACATACTAAGCATAAGAATGAACAGAGGAGAAACAGATAGTGTTGCTGTTTTGGTTTCCATGGTGTTTTTACTGTGAAGGTGCTGTCCTCTGAGAAGAAGAAAGTAATTAACTTTTTAGAGCCACCTCTCAAAACATAGATCTTTGGTGGAAAAAGTGTTGATACTTACCCTTAACATGACATTCCTTGTGCTGGGTGACCACGCCTGTGCCATTTTGTTTGTCTGCTGGCCACTTGTATATATACAAAGCTGTGTGCGAAGATCCAGCATCCAAGACAATGCCATACTAAAGAGAGTAAGAGGCAGAAAAAAAACATCAAAAGAGGTTAAAACAGTGAAGGCGATTGGGAATAGAGATGGTATTTCCAAAAGATAATGGAGCTGACAGTGGTAACAAGATAGAAGAACATGAAAGAGTTTACGATCGTGGCTGTGTGACTTGGCATCTGGAAAGCATTTGGCTGCAGACTAGGTTAACTTATAATGTCAAACTTCAAAGACAGCCTTTGGGGGTTTTTATTACACAAATACACAAGTGGGGGGCAGACGCTGATTGCATTGCATTTTCTACTCTGGGTCTCTGTTTATATACAGCCAGGACTATAAGACATTATAATATTGCACATCTTCACCTGTGTGTTTTTTTATGTTATGTTTAAAATTTAAGAAAAGATTTCTGAAAAAAATGCTATTTCACAATTTAATTGTGTTATTCACATATATTCCAGTTGTTTATTGAGTTTAAAAGAACACATTGAGTTTCCCTTAGACTGCTTATCATCAAAAGATAAAGTTTTTACCTTAAAAATATTCATATAACCTTATTGATGTTAACTCTGAATCATTTGACATTGCTTATTAAGGTTTTAGCACTTTGATGAACAGCTTTTCTATTTTACAAGATTTACACATTTAGCCTACTTCTTCCATTTTGCATGAAAATTTACATATTGAATCAACTAGTGCTTGTGAGGGAGGTTTATGTATTGAGGGCAAAGATCAGTTCAACATACAGAAAACCTTGGATCTGGGACTCATTAACTCCCAACCATCTGATATTAAAGTGAAGACTACAGCAGTGAAATCCTAGATTCGTACCACAATTTTCACCCTGCCACTCATCTGTCCCCTAGGATTGTACTTTTTACTGTTCAGTTTCAAATTGAGGAACTTAAGTGAAAGGAATTCAGTTGCCGTTTTCAGTTGAAAGCAGTTAGTAAATTCCTTGTCCACCTGAGTCAAAATAACACAACTCAGACTTTTTCAAAATATGGTTTTAGGTTTTGTATACACAGAGAGAAGTGAGCAGAGATGAAGAGTCAAGAGAAATAAGTTTGTTCTGTTTGTCTCTCACTGCTCCTTTTCCCTATAAAATTAGGTCTAATTTTGTACTTTTTTAAAGTTATTAGTTGCCTCTCTAATGACAGATCCATATTGTTTTGGCTGTATGATAAACTAGATTCCACACTGTTCGCCAGTCCCCTCCCAATTTGTATAAAAATGCTTATTTGACCAAATAATACAGAACATTTCCATTCACTGGTATGCAGATGACACACCACTTTATGTAGCTGTAAAATCAGGGACAACATGTCTTAAAGAACTGTCTAACTTAAATGGGTGGCTAATATCTTCCTCTAACTCAATGAAGGCAAATCCGAAATAATACTGTTAATAATGCACCTCCTCTATAGTGTCAGAAAAACAGATGTGACCTAATTGTGGTTATCATGATCATCATTAATAAAAATGTACAGTCCTGTTTTTATAAAGTTCATATTCAAAAGGTAGTATTTCTCCGAAGTTATACATGCCTTTATATTTTCCATAACTGATAACTGATAAATAATTTCGCCATTTGTAACTGTTAACCTGCCTGAGTGGCAAAGCTTGCTCTTGTCTTCAACTCATACAGAATGCTACAATCAAACTCTTAACTAGAACCAACATAAGAGATCACACAACCCCCATTTTAGCCTCTTTACATTGGGTGATTTACAAGTTTTACTTATTAGTTTTAAAGCACTCCATGGTCTGGCTCCAGCAGATATTTGTAAGATTTTGTAAATAAACTCTTTCTATTTTATCTTCCTTGTATTTTCTTTTAAATTTCTGTTTTGTTTTTTACTGTTTTGGCAGCTGCAATAAGAAATAGCTTTTTGAAGTAATACAGTAGCCTACATGGAAATTAAATACAGCTGAGGCTGACAAAGTAGTTTTGTTTTTAAGATTTAGGCGCTATTCTCAGGCCAAATTAAAAAAAACTGCCCCACTAATGGTAATCCAAGAATAGCTAAGTTGTCTGTTTTTTCTTTGAGTGCACCGCACTTCCATATCCAATTTTCCTCCATTCAAGAATTGGATATGGATGGATTCAGTCTCTATCATAACACTTCCTTACCATATGAGGAACCTGTACTGACAAGATTAATAGAAATCATCTGCATGAGTGAAAGGACAGTTTTACATCCTGAATATAAATTCCCACCATTTATCTGAAGCATTCGAGGAAGTAATTTCTACCAAACAGCTGAGACAGTTGAGACGGATTTTCCCAGTTTTATAGCAGAAAGTACTTCCTCAAATGCCACGGTGTACTCGCTGTGATGAAAAACCTGTTTCCCTGACATTGTTTATGCTTTGACTACAATGTAAAATATAAAATTACAGCAAGTTTGATGTCTGCAAGCAAACACTCAGACTGTTAAGAAATCCAACCATACAAGAAGGAATGTGACTGACGATCCAAAAAAATGGGAGCACAAACACACACACACACACACACACACACACACACACACACACACACACACACACACACACACACACACACACACACACACACACACACACACACACACACACAGACATAAATCCACGTGCAGAAATACATACACATGCACATGCCTCGCATTTGCGAGCAGACAACTTCTCACATCAGTACAGTAACAGGTGAACTGTAAGGTCATGTGGAAGTGTGTGCCCTGATATTTCTCATAATATTTTCTCATTACTGCTGTGCAGTCAGTTGTAAGGACTGGCTCCAACACTGGCCAAAAACACAGAGGAGCTCTAATGATCTGCCTTGTCCTTTCATTTAATACACTATGGGAACTGTTGCACTTGTCTCTGTTACAGATTAAAGAAAAAGCCTTTTGTGTCTTTTTTTGTGACTGGTCGACAGCATTGTTATTGAGTGAAAGGGTGGCCGCATTATGACAAAAAAGGAACCATGGGATATTTAGCCTGTAACACAAAAATGAGGGAGCTGAAGGAACAGGAGCTGGAGTTGATCTGTGCAACAATCCTGCTCTGAATGCCAAAACAGCACTGCACTACAGTTTGTCTTTCAAGTTTCTTGGTTCATGTTTTTTTTTAAATTTTTTTTTTACAATTATTAGACAGCAGAGCCTATTATTTATTTATTTGGGTGACCATTAAACCTGGATTTCCATTCTGAAAGAAGGGCAGTATCTTCATCAGGGTTCTCCACAGCTTAAGTTTTTCATTACAATGAGGTAACTATAGTTTATCAGCATTTCAGCCGTGAGGTCACTTGAGTGCAAATGTATCACAATGTTACTTTCATGATAGGCAAACAACATACTGATAATAAACTAAGAAACAGACAAAGGGAGCCTTTTAATTTGGGGTTTTTTCACGGGTAACAAATTCTGTTGTTTGATGGTTTGAAAATGAAAAGTACAGTTCACATTTAATTTCATAGGGGTTCTTGTGAATGAGGTCACACGTGGCATGTTGATGTAGCCTATAATCATGAAATGGTGATGAAACAATAATCATGTGTTACCTGGACATCTGTAAGACTTTCAGCCCAGTTTTTACATCTTTATGTCTTTTGAATTGCAAATAATAAAATCTGAGCTTACAAGACAGGTATGTGGTGGGTTTCCCAAAATTAAAGTGTTCATTAATGTGACTTTTCACATGTGAACCCCTGTAGATAGCATAGAATCAGCTTGGTTTAATCATTTGTGCCAACTACTAAATAATTCTCTCCATTTATTGTCATATTATATATTGTAACCTCTTGCGCATTCATAACTGAACACTGCTGGCATCTGTATTTGACGACCTGGGAATGAGAACAAACTATGAGGTGTGTGGGAGAAACTATGGTGGCCACAAAACTTGCAAAAATGCTAATGTTCCTATCTACAGTGTTTGGTTCGTCTGTTGTTGGCTGCTGTAGAAACATGGTGGTTCAACATGGCGAACTCCATGGAAGGCGGCGTTTGTTGATTAAAAAGAAAACGCTCATTCTAAGGAAAGGAAAACACAACAATCCTTATTTTCCACGTGATTATGCACTAATGAAAACATACCTATTAATAATATAATCAATTTCTACCAATAGATCCTCTTAAATGTTACACCCTGAACTTTTAATATTGTCATTCCTGGACTTCCATAGAGTTAACATTCAACAGCTGAGCAGAGACAATCAAACTAACTGATGGATGTGAGGATGATATTGTTAAACTTCATGGAGAAGTAAATAAGAATAACCTACATTCAAGTATGTCCCATAATCCTCTACTACACACATACATAATTCTGTGTAACACCTTGTTGCTGCCAGTGTGCTGCCTGCAGAGCAGAGCTTCGGTTACACCATCCCGACCACTTAACACGCTTATCCAAAAATACCCCCCGACGGTTGGAACCGACCTTACCATGAACCCCGGTGCCTCCCGGACGTCTTCCGTGGGGATCGTCAGGAGCAGGATCGCAACAAGTCCAAACACCAGCAGCGCGATGGGGACGACAGGATGAGCGGAGCGCTGAGCCATGAAGTGAAAGTGAGAAGTGCAGCTCTGCTCTGTGCCCGCTGGAAATGTGAGCGTTGACTTAATAGCGGCCAAGTGAGAGAAGCGGCTGATGGCTTCCCGCTGGCCGGGCGTTATCACAGCCCGACTGTGGGTTCACGCTTCACCTGCTGCTGCCTGCCTCCTGTCTCCTGTTTTACATTTCACTTGAGCCTGCAGAGCCTGACCCTGATTTATGTCCCCGCAGCCAAGTCCTACCTCCATGTGCTTCAAACGTTCCTCCTCGGCCAGTGAATGGAAGCAGCACCAAGGCTACTGGTGCCATGGAGGGAAAAATGTTTTTATTATGGCCGGAGCTGGTTGGAGGAACTGCTGCTCATTCACATTCAGTGGTTATTTAGGTTGGAGTTGAAGTATTATCTCCACCTATGACATTATATAAGAGTGAGAAGGGACATCACGTGATTCATAATTATTCAGTCATCAATGGGAAAACAAGGGGTGGCCAGGCTGGCAGAGGCCCAGATTGTAGACTGAAGGGATTCAGAGCTGGATGTTGTTTTTGTCAAGTATTTGCATGTGAATAGGTGCAGCTTGAAACCTGACTTGCAAATGACATCCTCATTTGAATTTCTGAGTAAAGCATGGAAGTGAAGTTTCTACTGAAGGCCTATACTTTCTTTGTACATGTAGTTTTTTAAAGTCTATTTTTGCTGAAATCCTGTTCTGACTGGGGCTAAATTTAGCAGAATGTATAATGAGTTATTTTTGAAGGAGCATTGCACTTGTGCTATTCTTCATGTTGTCACTAATTTGAATTTTTGTACAATAGATGTATCAAAAAACACACATAGGCTACTGTTAATGTAACAATATTCCATCTAAGTTTCTATATCTTATGGTAGACATGAGATGTAAAATAGCTCAAGCTCTTTAATACATTTCAGTCCAGCGTATAATAATCCAGACATGTTAATGTTTGTTATGTTTCCACTGTTGACTTTCCCGTGTCAGTACAGTGAAATAAAGTTAACAAGCAGCTGCCAATAAAAGTGGACCTACATGTAAAATCCACAATAACTGCAGAGCACAGAGGAGGAAGAGAAGAGCAAAAAACCATCCCATATGTTAAGAATTAAAGACCTAAAAGAAGAAGCTGTGAAAAGTGAAATAATAAAAAATAAAATAAAAAAGAGACCCTGTCATAGATGGTTGCTATAAATTAAAAAGATACATTACATGACTAAATTGTAATTAAAATCATTCGTAATGAAACAACTTAAGTAATCTCAACTCAAGATCCATTTACTATTGCTCTGGAGCTTTCAACTATAACACACAGTCTTCATCAGTTTCCTCACTTGTCGTTGAACTGTAGTTGTTCAGACATTTTTTAAAGAGGTACTCCAGTTGTTTTATATTATTTTATAATTATAGTGATATTAGGCTATTTAGTATTGCACTTCAATACAGTTTGGAGACTTAAGGAGATAAAAGCAGCAGAGGCTGAAATATTCTGACTTTTAATCTCAAGATAGGGCCTATCTCCTAAAACACTTGAATGAATGAATGAATGAACGAACGAATGAATGAATGGTATTTAGCTGCTTTGGTTTCAGGACCCTGGAATGGTGCATGCTGGTTGATGGCTTGCTGACAGTGTCACTCTATACTTGTTAGATTGTATGGAAGGGAAAATAACCAATATAGCTGGATGTATCCAGTAACACGATTCATGTGTGGCTGAACTAAACGCTAACATCAGCATGCTAACATGTTCACAATAACAATGTGAACATGTAAGCTGCTGTTAGTTGTTGATGTTAGTCACTCCTGCTTTTCCTACTGTGACAGGTCAAAATGTCTGCTGTGAAAAAGGCCTATACTGTTGTCTGTAAAAGGTTCTAGCTGCCTTTGTTCTTCCTAAGAGAGATATTTTAAGGCCTGAGCCAGTGTTTGGTTTGTCCTCTTTGGGCTACTGTAGAAACATAGTGGCCTCGGCAAAGAAGACAAGTTCCCTCTGAAGATAAAAACGGCTTATTCTAAAGTAACGAAAAACACAATGATTCTTATTTTCAGGTGATACACTAATGAAAATCTTATTATGGCCTACTCTACTGTTTTCACTAACAGTAATTGGGAGTTTAGTTTAGATAAAACTCACTACAAAAACAGGAAAATAAATAAAACAAGAAGCTAAATTCAGCCATAAAACAGTGTATCATCAAAGTGGAGGGTTCAGACCAGTACTTCAAATCTGGTTCCACAGAACTCTGGAGCACTCCGTCACATGAATCTCTCTGACAGAGTGTGACAGAGTGTCGGCTGTGATCAGGGCAGAGGGTCAATGGACCATAACAGACCTGACAATATGCTGCGACCCACCTCTGCTTCTGCCAGGTCTGTCATTAATTAACAAAGACAGCCATGATGTAATTAATGATGACACTCGTAATTTAATTAAAGATTTTACTGACTGTGACGATGACTGTGTGGGTAGCATTTTAGCTTTTGAAAGGGTCATAATATATTAACCTTTTCATGTTATTAGATTAGCCTAATGTCTGTACATATGCATCATGACATCTTAAGAGGTTTACAGGAATAACCCTTGATTTTATTATACTTGTCAGTTGTTTTCTTAATAACATGTTACAAATATGTGGAAGGGACATTAACCAACCAGATGTCTGGATTAACAAGAGTAAAAGTCAGCCACGTTAGCGGCAGTGTGAAGTTTAACGTAGGTGCAGTGGTGTTTTGAGTGGAGTTCCAGATTTAGGGGGGTGGTATAAGATGGAAGCTGCCAGCAATAAAACATTCCTTGCCACCCTAGTTTAGTGTCAAATTTAATACATTAATTCAGATTAATTTGAAAATGGAAGGAACTGTTATGGCCACAATTAAAGTTCAGCTAAAAATCAGAATCAGAATCAGAAAAAGGATATATTCGGAAACATGTCTGAAGATTTGGAAATGATTTAATGATTCCTAATGCCACCTTTAGGTATTCCTGTTTAATGCTTTACTAATATCCCCCAATAATGTTATGTTCAAATGTTGATATATGTGATTGATTGCAATTAAATCAGGATATACTTCTGTGACCCCTTAAATTCTCCATGCCACCTTCTGGCCACCCCATGAATATTTTTTCTAGATCCATCTCTGCATGATGCTAACATGCCCACAGTGATAAAGTTAATATGTTGATGTTTAACAGCAAGTTCTTTTGTTCACCATCTCCAGTTTAGCATGTTATAATACCAACAGTAGTAGCTACAGCTGAGGCTGATGGTAATGTCATGAAATCAGGTGAAACGAAAGGATTCATCCTGTAAGGACCATGAATGTGTGAACGAGATGTCATGGTAATCTATCCAATAGTTTTTTTTAGATATTTTAGTCTGGACCTAAACAGGATACAGTTTGTCCCTGACATACTGTTAGCTACCATTTTCCTTCACACATTCACCAGACACAGAGCAACATAATCATCCAAATGCAGTCCTGTCTACCCGTTCAATATCCTGGATTCACTCTTGTCCATCAACAGGATCTGTCTCAACTATTGTTCACCAGCCACTGGATTTGGCTCTCTGCTGCTGTCTGCTGCTGGGCTGGTGTCAAACACTCGGACTGTCTGAGCTTGTTTGCTGGAAACTGTGGCTTACAGTTTTATACGAAGTTGCTAAGAGCAGTTAGGAGTCAACCCTACAGTCTATAGGCATGCAGACCAAAGACCCAAAACAACAAACCACACATAACGTTTATCATCATTTTGCATTGTTGCACTTTGAGAGCTTTTTTGGGAGAAGTTCTAGACAAAATGTATTATTGCACGTTTCTATTTTTCTTTTAAGAAAAAAATCATCAAACATGTAAGTTGACCAGAGCAGGAAAAATGGTGAAAAGTCTCCATCATGCACTTATGCTTCACTGGCCCACTGCACATTTTCTTTTTGTATGTTTTGTTCTCCCCTTATACTTTTATTTCTCCTGGTGCAGTATGTGCTTACAGTCTTTCATTTTTAACTGGGAAGCCATTTGAAACTCTTAAAATAGCTGCTATGCGACAAAAACGTTTACTCACTTCCTAATGTGCAATTCTAAAAATAATTTGTGTTGAAATGATGAGTCGGATAATCCATCAGTGAATCGGAAGAAAATTACCATTTTGGTAATTAATAATTACAGCCGTAATAAAAGCCATTTATCTAGCAGAAATGTCAAACATTCTTTGGCTCCATCTTCTCAAAAGTGAGTATTTGCTGCTTTTATACCATCACAAATTGAATATATTTTCATTTGGACTGTTGGTTGGACAAAAAAAGCTATTTGAAGATACCACCTTGAGCGCTGGGAAACTGTTGGACATGTTTTAATATTTCCTATAATTAACAGATTAATAAAAAATGACAGATCAATCAATATGTAAGTAATTGATAATAAAATAATAAAATCACAGGATTTGTTAGACTTGGCAATGTAAGTATATTTTATTTACAGTTGTATAAACAAGATGATATAATGCAAGATCTGGAAAAGGTAAGAAAAACAAGTGATTCTTCCTTAAGGGGTCTTGTGTGTATGTTTGCATGTGTGTGTTGATGCATGCCCACGTATCACAACTGTTGTGTGTGTGTGTGTGTGTGTGTGTGTGTGTGTGTGCGCGCGTGTAACTATAAGACATTCTCAGCTGCAGTCGTAATACAAGCGCAGTGCAATCTCCACTGAACCAGACTGTATTTACAGTTCATTCAACTTAAGTGCTCCAAATAGCTCGGCTAACTGTACACAGCAACAACAGGCATCCAGAAACAAACCAAAGCACTGATAGTAACACGTAAGCATGCATAGGGCAGAATGAGAATGGGATCAGAAGCAAACTCTCGGTTCAAATTTAAAAAACCAAAATCAGTTTTAGCACTTTGTGTGGTTGTTTTAAAAGTGTCCTTATTTCTCTTATAAAGACTTTGTGGATACTACTGTTTCTCTAATAAAAGTAAAATGAAAGAGAGATTTGTGAAATTAAAACATCTTAAAGTGGAGTTAATATGTCTGATGTTGTAGTGGTTCTGTTAGTTTCTTGGTAAATCAATAGCATTTTTTTTACAGTTTGGGAGACCCCTCAGCATAAAGTGCTATGCAGTGCCAGACACCAGAGAGGATGTGATGTGTCTTTTCAACAAACAGCAGTGGTTTCTCAGCTCCAGAAAATGGGAAACGGCCTGTTTTTGCATCTAACCAAGACCTGCACACAAGCTCTCAGGCTGAGCCACGTTTTCAATTCACTCGGATTCCTTCGTGTAAAAGCTCTCCGGCGCTGCGCAGGGAGGAGGTTTTGCATGAAAGACCGAGTGCTGGTTGGGTGAAAAACCTGGCCCTTTGATGCAACCCCTCGGAGACTGGAAATGAGAAAGACTGCTGCGGCAGGAGAGAGGAAGAGAGAGGGCGTCCCCAAGCGTAACATGGCTTATGGCTGAGTGTCTCAAACACATTTGGACAAACACCAGCCTTACTGAACAGTTTCATCAGACTGCAAATTAATCTGTGACTCTGAGTATTCACCTGCTTATCTCTTGCTATAAATAGTAGTAAAGCTTAGCAGATTTTCTTTAAGAAATAGAATTCTAACAAGAAACTAAAATAAAACATGCATTTGGCATATTAGTACAAAATTAAAGGGGGAAAAGGTACACAGAATCTGGTATATAGTAGCTTTCAAAATAGCAATAATCAATTTCATCATTGAGATCGTAAAGCTCTTATTCATATACAAGCAAACACATGCTTTCATCATCTTCACTGGTAGACAACATTATATGTCCTATCCTCATCATTAGTGCCGTGATTAGTGCTTCCAAATGAAAGAAACATCATTTAAAAACCTTGTAGATAAAAACACAGGTAGTTCCTATTAAAAAATACTTGATATCCATTGAAGCTTACAGTACATCTTGTATTGCAGTATATGTTGTTAAAAAAAAAAACTAGATATTACTATGGTATCTAAGCCCTAATTGGAAGTGATATGTCAAGTACAGTACTTGCACCAAAACTAATTTATCCGTTTACTTAACCAAACTAAACCTGGCTTGCTAAAGTTATACAGCTGGTCAGTAAATTTGAAAAGTAGTTAACATCAAACATTAAGTAAATTTCTGTGAGTAAAATGACTAAAACAAGATTAAATAAGTTAGCTAATAACATACAGAAGGAAAAGATTGTATATGTGAGTCAGATGGGTTCTTCTGTGCATGCTCAGGGACCCTACAAACATCTAACGCCAGGTAATCCTGACTTTTAAAAAAAAGGTGCAAGTTCAGTGTTCTATCAGCCACGTCTTCGAAAAGCAATTTCCTCCAAAGCTCCGTTGGCAGGCGGTGAAATGAAAGCTTCGGCTGCAACGGCGAAGGGAACGAGGAGACGGGTTCTCCCTTTCCTCTTCCCCTCCCCTCCTCTCCCTCCTCGTCTCGTTTCCTCTCTCCTCGGGGAGCGAACGTCAGTGTCTCCCCTCTCTTTACACCACGGTGCTGACAGACGGGTCAGACAGGTTGAGTTGGCCCGTGATGTCAGTGGGTGGGTACTGCTGCAGAGGTGAAGAGAAATGGGGGGGAAGGAGGAAGGGAGACACATAACAGGGTGTCATTTCTTAACAAAAGTAGCATTTGGCAGGTTTTTTTCTTTTTCTTTAGTAACGTTAGTATAATTACCTAAACATTCATTTATTTTTATTTTTTTAACACCTGCTTCTTTATTTCTGCAGAAATGTAGAAGCAGGAGGGTTCTCTAACCCTTCTCAGGCACACCTTAGTTTTGCCATTTTTGTTGAATTAGGTTTTTCTTTTGGTTTGGTCGTGCCTGAGGTGGGCTAGGCGGGAGCGGACGTAAGGTGCTGAGTTTAGACAACAGCAAACTTGAATCAGGAATCGTGTAATTTTTGGCCTTAGAGCATGGGTGAACGCTTTTCCTGCCGTAGCTCATTTATCTCCCCACGGTCATTTATAAGCATGCAGACAGGCAGCTTCTCTCATTTTAGCAGCTCTGGAGGAGAGGAAGAATTTTGGGCTGATTTCAAAGTGCTGTTGTGTCGGACTCTTACGTCCAGTCCCCGCTTCACTGTGCTTCTTTTTAAAGCAGAGTGCGTTGAATTATAGGCCTCTACAGTGCTGAGAGGGGAAAACAAGATCCCGATTCCATGCAGGTGCTTAGTTTCTATGGTAACAGTGATTTTTGCTTTTGACTGAGTCTTTTGAGTGTGTGGTCTGACAGCAGTAAGCCATATTTGTACAATGCTGAGGCTGCTTTTTCTGCTAATGAGCAATAATATAGAAACCTGCTGAAACAATAACTCGTTAAACATAGAGTCAATTACATCATAAATAGAGCTTGTGGCATGCTGGGTTTTTTTTGTGTGGAGCAGCTTCATGTTTTGGAACATTGGGTGGAGTAATAAACTCGTCTGCATTATGTTCTTTATTGTCAAACTAATTTCCAAAGTGCCAGTCATAATCCTGACTCAGAGCACTATGTTGGAAAAACCGGTTTCATAACAACCAATGTGCAAGAAAACATCTTTTGTTTGGACACTGAACGCATCACAAATGAGTAACTGTACATTAATGACTGCCGAACCAAAACAGGGAAGAATCTTGCCTCGGTGTACCCATCTTGTATGTACTTTTTGTCTTTCTCAATTAAGCAAGATCTTGGGATTTAGGTGCCTCTCGTTTCAAGCTGATAGAGCCAATACATTCAAGCATATGAGCTTCAGAAGCTGTTATGATGCAACTAACATGCTGACAGATGGGGCAACATCCAGACTGAGTGGTAAAATGTTACATTTTCTAAATAGAGTCAGAGTGGATGTTCCTCATCCCCTTGACCCGCAAGTTGCATCATCATATGGCTTACAGCCCCCATTTGGGTCTCCTCATGTCTTGTACCTTGAGGGCCTGCTAACAGCGCACCCTACTGGGGTCAAGTGGACCAGCAAAAGAGAGACACTTCACTGACATCACAACCACAGTTAATGGTTATAAAGCTACTTATTCAACACAGCTATGGTGATTGTTCTTAAGATGTGGCACAGCTACAAAGATTATTTCTACTTCTTCTACTGTTACTACAGCTATGACAGTTACAGTTACTGGCATGCTTGCAGAGGGAGAGAGGAGCAGTGTGGCATGTGGGTGAGGGACACTGACATTCAAGTCCATTGATATCCATTAATATAAAAGAAGAACATTTATATAAAATCAAAATAATGGTCAAAGACTGAGGATGGTAAATCTTTCGATTGGAGCATCTTTTTTTGATTACACTAAATCCTGTATTATTTTTCCATTTGGAGACATTTTTCCCCCCACTAGGGCTCCGAAACCAGCATCCGGACCCTCGCACAGACATAATAACAATGGCGGTCCCACTCTTCTTCTCTTCAAACGAGACCAATTCTATTGAGAAACCTCCAGGGGAGAGTAAAGCTGGTTTGGTTCAATGCGAAAAAATCCATTAAAAAAAAAAAGACAGTTAAACAAGAGAAAGAGAGAAAGACATGAGATCAAATTAAAATACACACACAAAAAAAACCATTTACTTTTCGACCCGTTAGCTTAGCTTCCATAGGCTACATCTCCCCTGAGAAACACATTTAAAACACAATGTTAGTACAGCAGCCTTTCTGTGAAGGTGTCTGTGCTATCTCCAGAGATTATTGCTGGGTTTGGGTTTTTTTTAAGAGTCTCATGCCAGATTTGGTCAGCAACCAGCTATGTCTGGCAGAGCAGCTGGGCACAAATGAAAGCGGGTCACTGGTGTGTCAGAGCACTCCAAGCTTGTGGAATACAATCTCCCAACTGCAACGAGCAGGACCTTTCAACTGAACTGTGAAAGAATGGAGAAAACCTGACACTCTCATTGTGCTGCAACAAAGGAGTCAAGCAAAGATATAGAGATGGCGTCAAAAGAAAAGAAAAAAAAGTATTTGAAACACAGTGAGAGTCTAAGGCTTCACAGAGTTTGGAGCCCGTAAAAACAATCATTAAAACATAAAAGAAGACTGTCTTCACCACCTGAAAATATACCCTGAAAAAGGCATGCACAGTTCAGACCACAAGGACACTGAAAAATAAACAAGAATTATGACAAACAAAATATGACAAAGCAAAAAGTAATTTGATTAATAGAAATCCATGAGTGTAATCCTGAAATAGACATGTTGATAAATAAGACAAAACATTAGTTTTCTTCCCAGGAGGAGTGGCCATCACGACCACCTTGGAAATGGATTTTTGGACAAAATGACAAAACATTGGCGCATGCTTGTCAAACCAAAAGCAAACCAACAGCGGCTGAAACCCAAACAGAGGAAGTGCGGGCGGGATCGGTGCAAAGGAACAATGGATATACAAAGGATCAAGCAGTCAAAAACGACAGGACACGAACACGAATATATCAACACACACACACACACACGCGCTTATGTACAATACACACACACCACAACGCCACCAAAAAAGTACACCATCGCCAGAATCCACGTCCAAACCAGAGGCGGGGAGGAAGAGCAGCCCAAGACAAACACCACTGGCAGACTGCTTGCTTTTGTCGCCCCCCTCCTCCAGGAGAACACGCCACTAATCCCACCAACCTCCCCCCAAAAATCCTGGACAAGTGGGACGCCCCCTTCCCCAAATTCAGAGCCCAGCTCCTGGCCTGGCCTGACCTGAGTTCCTGCACTGATGCCCTCCGGCCTGTAGAGGACCTACAGATGCTAAATGGTGATGGCTGAGCGATGGTGAACGGACAGACACGTGGCAGAGGCCGCGGAGCCGTGTGGAAATGGGTGAGTGGAACATGGCGTCGTCTCGCGGTCGGATATGGAGATGTGGGTAGAGAGGACAGAGAAAGAGAAAGGAGAGGGGTGGAAGTATAGACAGAGGAGGAGGAGAAGAGAAAAGAGGAGAATAAACAAGGGAAGATGTTGCTTCTTCGTCTCCTTACCGTGTCTTTGGAGGACCTACGTCTCTTGATGCTGGAGGCCAGGGTGGTACTGATGGACCTAAAAGAGGCTTTCTTTTTGGGGTCGGGTTCTGCTCTACCACTTTTCCTATCCTAAAATAAATATATGTAGAAACATTATTCATGTCCTCTGGCTGGGGTGATAACTGTGGTTTCAGTCTCACCCATTCTCTCTTCCCACCAGCCCCATCACCAACCACCACCACCCCAATAAATTACCTTACTTTAAATTGTCTAAATAGAGGGAGGGTCCTTGTGAGACAGACTACAGCATTTGGGTATGTAAAATGCGCAAGGAAGGAGAAAGAAAGGAATAAAGCCTGTTAGATGTGAGAGTGGAGATAGTCTTTTCAGTCTGATATGAGGGCACTCGCCTACAGTATATGCAACATTATCACAGTGGGACTGCACATGATGGCACAGTAGTCCTCTAGAAATGTGCTGACACATTCACTTGGCCCCTAGAAATGCATTGGAATGAGTGATGACTAGTAAAGATGTCAGTGGGTGTGATACCTACGTTACACTACTTTAACCATCTAAAATGTTCTGCCTGTACGCACGCTATTGCCTGAACACACACTTTAGAGTTGCAACTTCCTCATTTCAACACACAAGCAATCTTAAATTAAAATGGATCAACTAAACAGCATGCCAAATCTGACTTATAATATGCCCATACTTAACACTTTAAATATATGGAATCTAGGATTCTGACCCAGGTCAGAGCTCTGGAAAACATTTAGGAATGCAGTCCTGTCAAAAATAAATGCAGAAAAAAAAGCTGTTTTAACCAATTAGGTGCCCTCCCTCTCTCATACCATCAGAGTGCCCCACAGCTACTCTCAGCACAATAACTGGGTGTTTGTGTGCAAAAAAACTCATATTAAGGTATTCTTACATCCTGAGTCTCTAGAGAGGAAGAGGGCTGCATAGGGGGGAGAAAAGAAAAATAAAATAAATTTCCATCCACTTGATCGTTATTACTTTAAAGATCCTTAAGCAAAAGCCAAGGGAACCAAAAAGGGCGGATATTTAAAAATAAAATAAAAAACAACTAGCAAAGCAAACATCCACATCCAAAGCCAGGCAGGTATAAAAAGTCGAAAAAGCTACAGTATCAGAGGCCACTAAAATGCATATCAAAGAGGGAAAACGACAGCGACAAAAGTCAGTAATTGAAGCCCATTTAGTCATTATACCTGAAAGTGGTATAATGGAAATTCACCCCACACACAAGGGAATGGGATGGAGGATGAGATGGACTGCATAAGTGAAAGGTTTGAAAAGAAATGGTTGCCTACAGTAGCTGCAAAAAATCTTACTCTAACTTAAAGTGCAAAAAATAAAAGCGACCCTGTGTGCTTGATTTCATGATGATCTGAGCAGATGGAGGCTAATAGATGCTATTTCTAAAAAGTAATAAGAAAGCACTCTAAGATGGCTGTTAAGCAAAGTATAAGTGGAAGATGAGTGAGCAGTTGCAGGGAGGGAGGCCCTTTGGGCGGGCGGGGCAGTGTGGTGTGAATTTCAACATGCCAAAACATTTTATGGATGGAGAGAGGGATAAAGGGGGAAAACATAGAATAATTAACACAAAACAAATAGCGTGAAAAATCAATCCTGGCCAGCACTGGCCCCGCAGTTCATCCTTTTTCATCAGGTCACATGACTAGGCACTTTCAGGGCACAATTGTACCACCCATCACACCGCCAACCAGCACTTTTCTGTCAACCCCTTAATGACATGATACCGGGTGGCGAGCAGGCATAAGCTGGCGTGGAGGGTAGATGAGAGCTGGCAGAGAAGTGATTGGTGCACGACATCACTCGATGTTAGTGCAGGTAATGATAAGTACAATCTTTTTCCTGTTGGAAGATGACATCTCATGTTAGTTAATGCAGAAAGTCAGCCTGCGTAGGAAGTGCCTCTAACTGTTAATCGTCTTGGTTCAGGAGAAATCAATGCCCAAGTGACGTCAGTTCTCTTCTTTTAATCTTTACTTTCCCATTTCTTACACATCTGATACTGCAGGAGCGCAGTCTGGCCGCTCTGAGCCCTGATGAGGTGCTGCGTGTGCACAGTCCCGGCCATGCATGGCATGCTGGACCATCAGATGAAGAGCACATGGCATGGGACTCGCACAGTGTACAGCAGCCGCCTGTTTCTTGTCGGAAACAGAAGCGAGCTGCCACAGTGCATCATCATTTTAAACCATCATCATCATCATCATTATCATCATCATCATCATCATCATCATCATCATCATCACCATGGAACAGGGTTTCTGATACTCTGTTTTCATCCCAAACTGACACCAATTTCCGTTTTGTTTAGACACTGCACTTCTGAGTAACGTCTGTTTGAAAAGGGGAAGCTGAAAGCCAGACGTGTAGCATCAGTGATGTAGTGGTCAACAACACGTTAGGTAAACAGCAAGAGAAATATACAGAGATATAGAGTGATAACATATAGAGATATCATCTGTATGATGTAAATTTATAGAACACATTATGTTCAGTAGCATTGAGACCAAGCTGCAAAACAAGCACAGGAAAATATAAAACACACAAAACCTTATAGCTCATACCAGAGTCTGACCGATATTACTGTAGCTCATTACAGGTATACTGGCATCAGCATCTATGTTGAGTGGTATGCAAAAATAAATCGATTTATAAATGTATAGGGTGTGTTTTTTTGTTTTTTTTTATGATTGTGTGTTATTATACAATAAATAAAGTTATTATAAATTGTAATTTTTGCTATTGAATTTGAATTTAAATTATTACATTTAGATCTCTTAATTCCCAATTTGAATTTGTACTTTTTAAAATTCACTACCATTTATTTTCTGTTAAGCACCTTTTTAGACATGTCCCCATAATATTGCCGGATCCATCTACCTGTGAAGGTAATGGCTTCTATCTGAACTAAAATAGGCTTCCTTCCTAGGCTTACTTCCCTGGTTGGAAATGTATTCAGTAATGACTAGACTGTTGCGGAGAGAGCTGGCAGTATTTTTCACCTCTGTACGCCTTGTTTGTGAAGGATGTTGTGCATACTGGCATCTTTCACACTGTCATTAAGCTGTCTTGTTATCTGGACTGCAGTAGCTCATTTTTTGCCCGCTTGGAGGCAATGGAAACACACTGTGAGCACAAAACTGACACATTATCACCTTTTAAGTTGACATGACAAAGTAATTAGCAAACAGTGACATATTTACATGTACAACAGATACAAAGCATAATTAGCTCTCATTTGGAGTCATGTTTCTGACTCTTCACACTCTTTCAGCTCTGGGTCTCCACCAACTCCTGAGAAAAAATATCCTGCAGTTTAGCTGCTAAATACTTATGCCATATAAACTATGCCATGAGAGTGGCAAGAGCGAACCAGAACAGTAAAGTCACAGGCTGTCTTTTTTCCCCTGTATTATCACAAAAGACGCACTGTGTGGCTACACAGTACATCCTTTACACACTTACTTTGTATAATGTAAATTATAAATTTAGATCATAAAGATTGAAATCAGCTTCAAAATGAATTCTCTTGCACAAATATAAATATGCTCTAAATGAGCTTAAGTAGGTCTACCCCCACTACATCTCTGTGGCTACGGCTCTGTAAAGCTGGAATATCTTAGGCATGCAATTCTAACAGTGCATGCACCTTTATTTCTCTGTAAAGCATTGTGTAAGCAACGGTTGGCGTGGAACTTAATTAACTTATATTCTGAGGGCTTTTGAGCATTAACAGCATTTTGACAGTGTCAGCCTGCAGAGGATGAGGGGTGTACTGCATGAACAGATTTAGGTTAGTCAGAAGTGCATGTTCTCTCAGGTTACATATCTGCATTACGGTATGTGGGTGCACAGTGCTTTGCATAATACACCAACCTGAGGCAGTATAAGCACATAATTACATACAGACATGAGTACAAGCAGTCAAAATGATGCCAACGATGGGACTCCAGGTTTCAGTTCCACACTAAGGAAGGAGGAGGCCACATAAACTTTTGTCCTACATAACCAAGTTGTCATTTTTAATTTGTGAAACTGAGATCAGGGAGAGTAATCAAATCAGTGCACCCAAACAGTATGAATAATACCCTGAATAATATTCACGCAGAACAGAACAGATTGTATTAGCCCGACTAGACTTCTTGGGCTCCCTCTGTACTCCTTGCATGAGACCCCATTACAGTGGTTATATTTAGGGCAGTGAAGACTGTTTGTGTCCGTTATTTTAGCTCTAGGGCCCACAGTGACGGTCGATGAGCAAGATAAGCATGCATGAGCCGTCTTTGTTCAGCGGTGCAGAGAAATCAACATGATCATCGCTGACATGGATATAAAATGCGCTGGTCTACGGGCAGTTTAGTGTGTCCCTCTCCTTTCTCAGTGAACCCCCCCACCTCCCCCGCATGCATTCGTCTGCTGAATGCGCCTAGAGAACGCACAACCATATGAGGACACATGACAGTTACATACAGAGTCAGGTCGATGGCAGACACTCTTAGAAGGACATTGATTTGCTGACAGGCACTTGTGATTTTATACTGTACCTTCCTCCAGCCCTGCTGTCTCTATTCAGCAGGGCCAAACACTGAGCTTTGGTTCAAGGCTTACATAGAGTCAGCAGACAGGCTGCCAGGGCCACATAACATGACTCACAGTGGCTGCGTGACCGGCCGTTAAATGTGGACCCCTGCACCTCCAATCCAATCAGGCAGTGAAACCATCAAGAGTAAAGGAAAGGGAGGAGTGTGATGGTGGAGGAGGGGCACTCCAATGCTCTAACGCTTCACAGCCATGTTTGATTGCCTGGAGTGTAGGGGGCAAATCATGTTCTTCGTCGGCTGTGCGGAGGACCTTATCATTTGATTGAAGCTTAAAGGGTGGGTTCACTCAAATTACAAAAAAGGAAAAGACATTTCTCATTTACTCCTAGTAGTATCTTGCCTTGCAAACGTCCACTTCCCCGACCTCATTGGTTTGGTGGCAGAAGTTTCAGAGGCAGATATCTCAAAAACCCAGCGTGTGTGCCCGAAACTATCTGCATGGATAGATACCACTAGGTGAAGTAGAAAAATAAGAATTTTTGAAATTTGGGTGAACTGACCCTCTTCTGACCCCTTCTTCTGCTTTCATTGCATCGCATGAAGCATCTGGCATGCAAGATACATTTGTCTCATACTTGGTGTCTGCATTTTGTACACTGCAGTGGATAAGGAGACATACTGTACACTGTAGCATGGTACACTTTAAAGTTATGATGGCTATACAGGGAGAGTCACTGCGGTGTGATTGAGCCAGGGCATTGATTTTAATCTTTATGCTCTATTTGTATTGTGAGTTCATGGCTGCTGTTAGCATGACTACCAGAGTGAAGGAAATCAATGATGACCATACAGTAATCACTGTTATTATTGTTTTCATGGCGTTCCTGGCAGGACATTTGCTACTTTTTATTTGCTTTTCATGTCCACATCATCTGACCTCATGAAGCGTATAAGCGCCACAGCAACAGCTTAGAAATTACTAGTTCATGCTATGGACGTGGAAGGTGAAGTTTTAATTCAGATGTCCATCATGTTAGAAGGTCGCAAGGGTAATCATCTTATTGCTACTCTAACAGCAAGAGAGAGGCATGGGGGTGGAAATGGTTCTGCTAATTGGTTACATACTAATGAGGGGGTCCCGGCCACAGCTTGACTTCCAGAAGCCTCCTTACTCTCCTGCAGGTACACACAAGAGACACGGGCGCTGTTGGCCTCTAGGAACTGTTAGGACCTACAGGGTGGCCACTCAGGATGCCTTACAGTACATGAAGGCATCAGAGATCACGGTTTCTCATACGGTGATCTGGCAGTCTGACCACCACATAAAGAAAAAGGCTGAGAGACAAAAATTGACCCCCCATGAAGAGGGGGCTTTGTTGGCTCTCTTGCACCCCAGTCTTGGCCCTTCCACACTGGGTTTGAACAGACAGAGGGGATAAATCCTACCTGCAGGTTCTTCCTCCAGACATTGACGGCCGCAAAGGCCAGCTGCATCTGCTTCCTGCGGGCGTCTTTATGGCGCTTATAGGCGATTTCGATAAAGATGAGGAAGATCCCGGCTGCAATGCCTCCAGCCACCAGCATGAAGACACCTGTTGGCAAGGGACGGACAAACAGAAACAGAGCAGAGGTAGAGAAACGTGAGATGACGGTCTACAACCCCGCTGCTTCCACTGAGTATGAATGCATGGTCTGCGTGTCTTGCTCAGTGGCCGCCCCTCCTTTTCTCAACCAGCTCCTACTGACGACGGCGGCTGTAAACTACACACTATTAATTGAAGACCACAACCGCACAAAGCCACAGCACAATATACTGTACGGCACACTTCCACAGAGCACCCACGCCGACACTAAAACAACGATTTTGTAAAGGTATTGGACAAAAAAGCGCTACAGTACCTTACCACTGCAGTTTTTGTCCAATCACTTTTAACGCTTTCTCTACGCGATAAGGACCATACCTGCCATGTTTTCAAAGGTGAGTGTGGCTGGGGCATTGCTCCTTGAGTCACACTCCTGGTATCTCACCCAGGTTTTATCTAGGTCTTCCATGAAGCCGTTCTCATGAGAACTGCAGGGGGTTGGGGGTGGTGGGGAGAGAGGTAACAAAGTTAATACACGCCGCAAATAACGAAATATTTGAGCCGCTCACTCCCAGATAGCAACATAAATGAAACTGAGACAGCAGGACAGGTGACAAACAGACATACAACTTGACAGAGACAAACAGACAGAGAGGGCAGGAGAGGGGAGATACAGAGAGAGAAGATGTAACATAAGGCGATGTATTGGATGGCTGTAAATGGTCAATACGTGACCAGAAAATCATATTGATAAGAAACAAACAAAAAAAAAAAAAGTCATACGAGTAATGCAGCTTCGGCTGGGACAGACCTGAGAATGGCCAGGGACACATTCTGTTTCCAGGGGCTGTCCTTGCGCATGCCTATGCCAAAGCCCGAACGGAAAAACAGCTCTCCCGTGGTCACCAGGTCGCACTTCTGCGAGGCTTCAAACTCCAGCACCGCAGAGTCCCAGATGAAAGCATGCAGCTTGCTGTGGGGGAGGGGGAGGGAGGAGGAGGAGGAAGGAGGGAGGAGGAGGAGGGGAAGGAGGGGGTTACGGTGCGACAGTACAATGATTTACATACACATTTACGGCTCCCACCCTTCTCTCTCTCGCACACCAGATCGTGTGTGTCATTCAGCGTTTACCAGCAATCTCTACCGCTGCTTATGGCCCAAATGAAATCCAATGCCAGATGGGTGAGGGCGCGTCCCCCATTGGATTTCCCCCATCTCAAAGATGTTCGTCTTGGTACAACCTGAAAAAGGGTGCTCCTTGACTCAATGTTAGCTTAACCTCACACTGGTGCCAGTGCTGTTGACACGTCCACACCCTTGCTCCTGTCCCTGTACATCTGTCTTGGCTGGGCAATGGGCCTGGGTCAGAGAGAATGCAGCAGTAAGTCCTGCCACTTCCATCTGGTCCAGAGGTCCATGTCCCCCCCCCTGAGCTGACTGGTCTGGCCCTGTTCTGTGTGTCTGATAGGTCGAGCAGCCGGCCGACACGTGCTCTGGTCGGCCCGGCCTGGCCGAGACTCACTTGTCACGCACGGCCTGGATGGCCTCGGCGGCACTCTCATAGTTGTGCTTCTCCATGTGGCGGTACATGGTGCTAAGCTCCACCTGCCGCCGGAAGTAGATGTCCACAGAGCTCTGCTTCACTGTGGCATAGATGAACTTGTCCGATGGGTTTCTCAGCTGCACAAAGAGACAGACATTGTAGTGAATACTAAGAACTTCCATTGATGTATACTGTTGTGTATTAACATAGCCTACACACCCTTGGGTCATTGATGCCGGTGATGCGCTCCTCAGGCCGGTCCAACACCAGGAAGGCAGCCAGGTTGGCAGTATAAGAAGCTACAATGATCATGGCAAATCCAGCCCACACCATGCCCAGGATTCTCGCTGAGAAGCTGCGCGGCGCACCTGTGTGGTGAGTTCAGTTTTGACCTTTCAGCTCACTACTTATTATTTTCTAATTGGATTAGTTGGCTAGATACTTCTTTTTCGCCTAAGTAACAGTTCCACCCCCTAATACCAGTAAGCCCTGCTGCTACTACTACTGCAAATAATGACAACAAGGATCATTAACCCATATGTTAAATTAAATCATAATAAACCCTCTACCTGTGTATTTAAAAAATTCCAACACAAACCAAAACAAAAGAAATTACCAAAAAATATAGCCCACTAAAATATCAGACATGAAAAGAAAACACTGGAAGACAAATTAAACAGGAAAAGGTAACTGTTAAAAGACAAGCTGCAGCAGTGTCTTTCTTTACAAAATGTGATTTGAAAGGAATTCATTTGTCAGCCTCAAAGAACAACATGACAGTGAGGCAACACCTGGAGCCACAAACGCCTTGATTTTGGTCTTTTTACAAAAGAAAAACTGTGTAAAGACCGAAGCACTCAGGATTACAGGAACCTTTACCAGCAGAGAAGTGATAATTTGGAGATTTTCAGTAATGATTTTCTTTATTTACTCATTGGCTCTGTCTCACCTTCTCCTATTCCAGAGTTCAGCAACACTCCCCAGGAGAACCACATAGCAGATGATAAGGTGAGGGCATCTTCTTCTTCTTCTTCACTGTTTACTTTAAATCTTCCAAACGGGCTAGAAGGAAAAAATTGGGAGGGTTGCAGGAAATAAAATGAGAAATCGCCAAGAAGCTGTAGAGGGGAAAACCCTGGCGACCCCAGGCAGGAAAGGGAACTGAACATGGGCAAGCAAAGCAAGAGGGACAAACAAACAAAGACGGCTGCACACAGACAGAGCGGTGGGATGGTTGGAGACAATCTTCACCTCCGTCTGCCTTTGTGTCCACACCGAGGGAAGATCTGCAGCGCGCAGGAGTGCATGTACACACACGCACACACAGTCACTGATTCACACAAACAAACACACACACACACACACACACACACCATGGGCACAGACATACAAACACAGGTCCCCCTTGTACCTGAACCGGTCTAGTAGGTAAAGCATCACCGCCACCACATGTACCGAAAGACCCACCAACAGCCACAACGTGCTTTGGAACGGCTGCATGAACGAGTCCAGTGTACTGCGAGGGATTTCCTGAAAACACACACCGCAGTTGGTTGTAGAATGATTAAGTACAGTAGCATTATTTGCAAAATGGACAGGTGTGATGTAAAGGTATGCAGCAAATGGGCTAAAAAGACAGCTATGTGATACAGCAAAAACCCGTGGTTGCTGTGTAAAAATTCAACAATTTACAGATCAATGATGAACCAAAAATATGTATTGTTGCGTTGTCAATAAACTGGGATATTGTTCACCTTTTAAATGTGACAACCTCTGCTGTCCATATAAGGTAATATAATAAGGATAGATTCAGCTTTATTGCTGTGTTACCCTGCTCTATTGTAGAAATCAAGATGTAAGATAACAGTTGGTTGCACTGGGGACTTAGGAGGATATTTGTGATAAAGTAGATGCACAAGGAATAAAAACTGCCTTAGAGAGTTGAGGATTCCACAACTGAACAATACATCCACCTCCCCAGTAGTTGTTTGACTTGAAAGAGCACCAAATGTCACACTCACCTTTTTAACGAGGATGGTGAGGCCTTGATATTTAAAGGGCTTGGAGAACTCGATGTACTGGGCTCGTTCGTTGTTTATAGTCAGCGGGGCTACAATCATGTCAGCCAGGCCTCCCAGGAGCTCTCCCATCATGCCATTCCACTCTTTCTTGTTACTGTTGTTTACCTGAAGTCCCAAAAGGAAGGTGTTGACATGAGAATCAGCAATCAACCTGCTGTCTAGACCACAGAATGTATCCAGCCTTTAAGGATTTGGGTTAAGCCTAGTGGGGATATAAGTTAGGCGTGCTCCACATCTTTGGAAGTGGCTCTGTCTTATATATCAAAAGAGAGCTTGCTATTTTCAGGAGTTTATAGATCATGCACTGAAGGACACCAAAAGTGATATTGAGCTCATGCTTTGCCAACAGGACAGGAGTTTTACAGAAAAACTATTAAAGTCATGCAAGTTTTCAACTGATCATATCGTTCTCTTCTTTGTTGTTTGGTTCTGTATGGGCTTATGTTACATAACCATGCAGCCATTTGGCCAGGACAAAACAGATTTCAATGTTTTTGCAGTTTTAGACAGTCGGTCGGACAAAACAAGTAGTTTAAAGATGTCTATGTAGCCCAGAATCTGACATTATATAATAACAGATTATCAAATCAGTCAAAATCTCGAACTCTCAATCTCTAAATAAATTATTTATTTAATGTTTAACTCTAAGTCTTTTTTTTTTTTAATCATTCACTCATATATATTTGGTCTTGGCACATATTCAATCAATTATTAAATTCCCCAGCACAGCATTTCATCAGACTGTGTGCCTAGCTAGCTTAACTGAAAACACTGATAGCCACCAGCCATTTCAGCTAAAGCCAACTTTGATAAAGCTACACCAGCCAGTGCAGTTCATGTTAATCATCCATACACTCTGTATATAGAGACCCCTCTCCACAGCAGCCATTTTGACCTGAAACAGTAGGGGTTAACGCAGGTGTTACTAATGACACTAATTAAAGTGCATCTTATAATAATAATAATAATAATAATAATAATAATAATAATAAGGGCTCATTGGAGAGGCTCTGCTACACTAAATGGAACAGAACCTTAATTAGTGTCAGCATTGCATTCACCTGCACTTACCCTACTATATCAGGTCAAAATGGCTGCTGTGGAAGAGGTCTTTTGCACTTACAGTAACGTAATGACTTGTTGTCAACTCCAGTATCGTTATTTCACTTCACCTGTCTCTCCCGTGCCCCGCTGCTCCGTGTGTGGAGGGCTAAGCTCCGCCCCTCCGCCCTCGGTGAAACACGGTGAGAGAAGAGAAAGCGCGACCTACAGCGCAGACTCTAAGAGGACCCCGAGGACCCCGAGGACAGTGGGGGGTCTAACCCCTGTAGCTGTAGGCTAACCATACCGTCAGTGAGGTTAACTTTAGAGTCACTGTGTTATAAAGTAGGTTAGCATACTGGGGATATGTGTTGTGACGGAAGGGCAGTGCTAGTAAGTAACACCGAATAAGAAATGTAGTTATTCCGCGGTGCAAACGAGGGACAATGTAGGTTCTGTAAATCCAGAAAGGTTAGCAATTCAAGGTTAAATAGCCTATATCTAATCCTACCGTGACATTGTCTTTTCAGGTGGTGGCATGTGTCCTATTTGACATTTACAAAGACATTGTCAGGGGGGTGAGGAAAATGAAATGAGTCCTGCCAAGAGGAGACATTTTTGGTTTGTAAATGATGTGTGCTGTTTGTTTTGTTTTAAATATCACATAAGAAATAATGACAGTAAAAATCATCTAACATTACAGCAAGATGAAATCATTAAAAGGGTTTTAATGATATTACAACCTGATGTTTTTTATTAAATGGCCACAGTGGCAGATGGCAAACAAATTATAATCTGTTTAGTTGCAATGAACGGAGACAAAATACATGATCATTATTGCTATTATTAAATCCATATTATTTAAACCAGTTTGCACTGGTGCCTGCTTGGCAATTTATCAATCGTTTTCATATGTGGCAACTATATTGCTAATTAAAACACAATTTTCAATTCTTTTTATAGGTTACACAACCAGAAACTCGCTTGAGGTGAGACTGAAGTGACAGAAGCTTCGTAATTAAGAAAAACTCATCACTGATGAAGAGAAACCAAAGTTTTGAGGTACCGCGTTTGTTTTGTTTGACACAAAGAACAACCTCCCGGGCTCAAGAATGAAGTGTGGAAAACTGCAGGTCCTTGATTGGCCACTTGAGGCTGGTTTCAAAAGTGATCCATAAACCCCCCAAATGAAAATGCCCAACTTTACTGCAGAAATAAACATGTTTACACTCTGGTATAAAAAGCACTTTTTGTCTCTAGCTAATTTGTCCCTAGCTACAGGGGGGTGGATTTTTATATAACTGTAACCTATTTAAAGTATATTCAGGCTAAAAGTTATGCCTAATTAAGGATGTGGCTGCTTTGAATGGATGCTGTCACAGGTTGCTGTTTTCAGTAACCAGGCTTCATTCAGGCCACCTCAGCTCCACCCATGCTCCACTTTGTCCATTTTTGGATTAACCAGGAGCCGGCAGAGTCAGAACTGCCAATATTGTGACGACTGGAGCCAACCACACTTTAAGATTCACACTGACTCTTCAGAAACGGAGACTACGTTGATGTTTTACAGTCTATGGTTAGACACTGTTCTACTTTTACAGCAGTAAGGAAATAGTCTCCTTCTTTTGGTGGAAGATTTTCAAATTGGTTTTATGTGATATTATCGTCTTTCATATTACAACTAATTGGCACTTCCACATTGACTACACCTCTCAGTAATGGTTATTGCTGCTCGCCTAAGCCTTTAGTGTAGACATTAAAAAACTGACACTAGATCAGCGATGGGGGGGGGATGCAAATTAACCCGCTGGTCATTTGATATCTGTGGGTGTCCGCTCTCTGCTTATTGCTTCAGCTCAGAATAGTTAGTGAGATCATTAGTGAGAATGGGAGTGAAATAAAAAGATTAAAGTTATTGAATGTGATATATTGCATGCGACCTGTGCCTCATGCAAGAATAGAAGACAAATATGGCTGTAAAACGAACCCGCTCTTGAGTTCCGAACTTCCCATCAGCCACCAGGTGCACCTCATAGGTGAAGTTCATGGTCATAGCCAACTTGATCAGGAGATCGACGCAGAAGCCATAACAACATTGGGGTACAATTGGGCGTCCTGTAACAAAACCAGCAACAGTTGCAAGTTACAATCACTCTTGTGGAAACATGCTAGCTTTTTTTTTGTTTGTTTTAATCCAAAGGCGGCGCACGTAGACTGAACAAGATGCGTGACACCGTGCACTGCAGACGACCACACACAGTCACGCCGTTTGCCAGAAACACAGCATACAGACCAAGCATGTCCCAGCATCACACCAATCATTCATTCTGAATGGCACACTCAGCTACATGCATACATATATAGATACCTACTGCATATATATGTATGCATCTCCAGTGGGTGTTTGGCGGGTGCAGTAAAAGCACAGTGATAATATAAACGTCCCTGATGTGTTACCTGGGATGGTCTCATTGGGCCCAGTGCAGATAACCTTTTTAATTAAGACTCCATTTAATGTCATTTCCTCCTTGCACGTCCCGTCCAACTGAGTGGGTTTCACATACACAAATGGCTCCTGGTGTATCGTCACTATCTACAACAGACGGGACAGAAAGCTGTTTATCACATAGTCAGAGCTGGATCCATTTCGATCCCGGGGCACTTCAGTGCACCACAGCAGGAGAGAAAAAGAACACTTGGAAAAACACAGTAGAAATACCCATATACAAACTCTACAGATACACATGGACACACAAAGATAAATAGATGAATGTAAAAATAACTGACAAGGATACAGATGAGAGGTTCTTTGCAGGCCTATGACAAATTTGAAGAAATAAAAGTCATAGCGAATATATCTCTGCTGCCTTTATGAACATAGATTAACTTCACTCCCCCGCAAGGAACAAATGTCAGCGCACTGTCCAACGCAAGTATATCAGCTCAGGTCCGTCCTCTATCTGTGTAGACACGAATGTCACATTGCCGCAGCAAAGCCAAGGCACCCTACCTTTAATCGAGTGGACATCTGGAAGCCCTGTGGTTTCTCAGTCTCTCCTCCGGGCCAGATGATCTTCCGCTGATTGTTCATTACCACCTGCAGCGATGCCACACACATAATACAGTATTATAGGTGAGTGCTGACAGAAGGTGTGCTGCTGATGAGGCTCCAACACTGTGGGTGAGCATCACTAATGAGTCAGCTTTATATAACCACAGCTCAGCGGTTCTTTCATTTACTTCATCAACCTCTGACTTATGTATCATACCTGAGGCTTTCAGGAACTTATTATTATCACACACATCACCGGGGAACTGCAGTGCTGATCCTTGCAGTCCTTACTGTTTGCTGTGTTGGCATGGTTGGCTCAATTAAATAACTAACTAACATTTAACTACAAATGAATATAGTTTGACAAAATAATCTTGGTCAGCTAACTAGCTTTTCCCAGAGCTTTTAACCACATTGCTCAGTCTTCATTAGTGGATGGAGTCAGTTTCCAAGGTTAAGAATTAACTTTGATGCTCAAATCAAATATATTATATACTGTGCAGACCAGTTTTAAAAGTATACATTTTGGAATTTGTTTTTCAAATTCAGTACAAATTGCAGCACCTTGAAAATTGCATGATATAGGCAGTCCAACACAATGAACATAATGCAAAAGACTACCCATGATGGTTGAAATAAACCATGAAAGCTTGGAAATCTAAATGGTAAAATTAGGTTAGACTTTCTAAAATAGTTTGTTTTGTTTTCTCTTTATCCATATTTCATACCCAGAGCTTATGAAGGACATCTAGACCATCTAGAGTTGAGTGCAATCTACAATCCTCATGCAGTGCAGAAAAAATTATATTTGAAGTACCCCTTCAAATTCACTATGACATACTGCTGCAGTATTGTGTTAGCTTTGGCTGAACTGCAGAGCGAGGACTGTGAAGTTGCCCTACATTAACTGCATTGTACTATAGATAGAAAACTGGAGCTGGATGTCCAGTATGATGATAACATAAAAATAGGGAATGGAGTTCTTTTCTTAAACTCCTATAAATCTGCGTCACAGTTATGTCAAGTAGGCCAAAGTTGCCTTCTTCAGTCACTTTACCTGTGTTCCATTGTATATGCCGACTTGAATGAGTCGACTCTTCTGGTAGTTCAGTATACTGTAGTGGGCATACTTCCTGTCTCCATCGTCATTGAACTCCACACGACCCGTGAGGCCCTCTGGGTATTTAGATGACATCAGCACCCTGTGGCAAGCAAATGAATGTGATTATTTGCGTGAATGAGCACACATGTGTCCACGCATGGATATCCTGTGTCATCTATTAGGAGTGTAACAGTGCATTTTTTTGCGTGTCGTTCGGTACAAGGCTCTCGATTTAGCGTGTCTGGTAAAATGACTCATTCACCACATTTTGTGTTGAAAAGCCGGAGCCGGGTTGCTGAGCTGCGATGATATCTACTTCTTTGTCACTACATCTGTTTGGAGGCAGTGCATTTATTTTGTTACACTGCAGACAAACCAATCTAACTGGGTCATTCGAAAGTTGTAAGTGATAAATATAGGATTTCTAGTCCATTCTGGAGAACCTGATGAACTTGTTATTCTGTAAGGCAGCTTTCCAGACAAAACTGATTAAAAAAAATTGGAAAATGTTTAAGTGACTGAGGGGAACTGAAGACCTGGTTTATTGCTGATATTAAAGAAATAAAAAATATTCATTAGTGCAGCTTTAAAGGTAATTGAAAACATGCACAATTCAGACTCAACTGATCAGAAACCGCGCAAACTTAATTTCTGCAAAGATCTGTTTTTGAGCTGAGAAATCTGGCTGAATAAAGTCAGGCTTTTTGTGTTAGTTATTCCTTGACCCACTTCTAGAATATTTCCCTTGTCTCATAGTGTAAAGAAATGTACTAGTCTTGAAGGAGAAAAATCCTGGATATGCCCTGGACTATAAATCTTTAAAATTGCTGGGATCCAGTATTGCTTTTTTATTAACTTGTTTGGCATAATAACTGAATTATCACACCTTTATCATCCCTATCAGTGAAAAAACAGAACTGAAGCCAGGCGTTACGTCGTGTATATAAGCCTACCGTTTAAAGAGTGGCCCTGTTTTCCAGATGTTGGTGTTGCCCACGCATCCTCTCGGTGGTTCTGTGATATTCTCCTTCTCAAAGAGCTCCTGAATGGACTGAGCGACCACAGCCACCGCATCATTGATATGGGCTGACTCATTCTTCCCGTTGATGAGCTGGAGGCCGATCAGACCTGAGACCAGGCCGACAACAAAACGCAATCATTGACCTGAGCCGACTACAGCCTCTCAGGATCCTTTTGCAATGCACAAAGTGGATAAAAACTTATAGGGCCTCCAGTTTAGACATCCTGAATAAAGGTCAGACATCAGCTGCATGATCCATCTTCGTTGCCTGTTACTCTCAGGGGAGATAACTCAGAAAAAATCCACAGCTTGTCTTTTATGAGATGAGGCAACAGAATAAATGGATCATTTTTCTGATGTTGCCACTCGTGACCTTTTCACAGCATGTATAAAGAGTCCCTTGAAGTTGGATCTTTTTTTTTTTTTTGGCCCTACCTAAGGTTTGGGGGATCAGCACAGGCAAACCATTATTTGTGTTAGGAACAAACAAAAACCATCAGACCTAAATTTAAACCAAGCAACAATCCAACTTCAGCTAAGTTTTCTGATTGCAACCAGGTCCATCAGTCTTGCAGACTCCTGGAAGAAGCTGCAGTGGAGGTGGAAGAGACTGGACACAGACAGGACAACAAACGCTCTGCAGGGGTTGGTTGTGTGTAAAGTGCCCAGGAGGAGAGGGGGGGGGGACGCTAGACGTTTGTGACCACAAAGTAAAAAAAAATACTGTGAGAGACTTGTGCGAAAAATCCATAAATAGAGACAAGAAGAGCTGTTGTAGCTTACCATTCTATCAGTTATCTGTTGCAAAAGTCTCCCTTTATAATTCATTAGAAGCCAGGGTATTAATATGGCAGGAGAGCACAATGAGTTTACCTTTGGTTAATCCAGGACATACACATTTAAACAAAAAAAAACTGAGCGTACTGTAGATACACCGCACATTTAAACCTTTAAACATGGAATGCTTAAACGTTTAAATTCTCGACACACAACCAGCAGTTACACAGTCAATTGTTGTAATGCATCCATCGTTAAATGGTTAATCCCCCTAATCCTGGACGCGTTATGATCGGCCTCTGAATAAAGCTGGGAGTTAACTCGTATATTCCCACCGATCTCTGCTGAATGAACGTACCGTCTGGCGCCTCGCTCAGGGCTTTACCCGACATCTCCCGCTCGCCCACCAGCCACACGTAGCCCGAGCCCGTCATGTTGAGGAAGCGGGCAGCCTTGTACACTGCAGCAGCGTCTTCCTCACTGGAATTTTCCATGTTGAAAGAAAGACAAAGGATTGTTTTTGTGTGTAAGGAAGACATTTTGTGCCCAGCTTGTATTGAATCAGGGATATTTACGCAGTTATGCACTGTAAATATACGGCTACTGGATACAACTTTTACTCTCTTAAGCCCTGATTTTCCTTTTAAATTATCCCTTAATTAGTTTTAAAAAGACTATGTATGAGTCAGTTGATCAAACCTATATGATACTTATATTGAAGTAAAAAGTTCAAGCCCAGTGCCAGGATCAGATTACACAACATCAGCCAAACAAGTGTCGTAGTGAAAGGCAACTGAAGCAGCATCTGGGACACCTCATGACCTCCCGACTACTTTTTTTTTGCCCTGTCTGGTCTGGTTTGAAAATTTCTTTGACATGTTCTGTGACACTGATTTATAGGAGCTCTTCCATACACAACTGTAAATGTGGGGAAAAAAGAGAGGTGCTGTTGGCAGTGTTGTCAGGTGTAGTCAAGTCAAGTCAGTGCCTGAAACCATGATGTAAGGATGGTAGCTATGACGGGCTGTGGTGACACAGTGGCTGTCTCAAAAGTAAAAAATATTGTGTTGTTTGGTCCCAGCGCAAGATGTCATTTTTTGTATGACTGCAACATGAGAGCAAAAGTCATACAACTTTTACACATTTGTCAAAGAAAATACATGGACATAATTTAGGTGTTGACTATAACTGTACAGACTGGGTACTGTAGAAGGTTTCAACTGAATTAGGTTGAAATTATTTGTCAATCGATTAGTTGATCAACAGAAAATAAATTTGCATTATATAATTTTTCTTTCAAGCATTTTTTTAAATCCTTGGTTCCAAGGAAATTGTTACTGGCATGTTTCACTAGTTAGTATGTTATAGACCAAACGATGGTATTAATCCAGTTTGGGATGGTCATAGGGTGATTTATGGCAGGTGTGAGGTAAACCTTCCCCCTTGCTCCTTCTGTGACTTTGGGTGAAATGTTTGTGGAATTTTGGATAAAAACCTCACCTGGCGGACAGGATGATGACTCGGGCCTCCAGCTCTTTCGCCTCCAGCAGCAGGGCAGTTAAGTTAGTCTCCTGGCTGAACTGGAGGACTTTCTCTGCCTGTGATCGGGGCATAAGAAAGGTCAAGCCAGCTACTTTTCCCTACCTTCGACACCATGCTGCCTCTTTACCTGCTTGGTTCGAGCTTGGCCGATTTTGTTTGAAAACGAGAGACAGAGATAAAAAGGAAAGCGATCCAGGGGAACCGGCTGAACTAAAAAAAAAAAAAGCTTGAAGGGAAAAAAAACTTTTGCATTTGTTCGCATGCAAACTGAGGGTTATCAAGGCTCCAAAGAAGGACGTGCATGTGTTAGGTAGGGGGAAGAAGAAGGTCAATGCAACCAGTAACTAAAAACGGGTGAAGGGGGGTGAGGGGGACGTTTTCCCCCAACAAAAAAATTGCTGAAAACTAGGGAAGTGCTACAGAACAGGAGGAAGTAGCATCTGGGAAACGGTTTTGTCCCACACTACCGGTTCTCCACAAAGGAATGGACTTGCAAACTCTTTTTGTGTGTGAGTGTGTGTGTTCTGAGTACATGCATTCCTTTATTGAAGGAGAAAATGAAAATGATAAAAGCGGGGCGCTGTTCATTGATTTCTTTTTTTTTTCTCTGTAATGACCGAAAATTATAGATTTTTCATAACAAAATCATTCTTCATTTAAATCATAGGGAAATGTCTCAAAGTAAAAATTAAAGAAAACACGTGCTACCAAGAGAGGGACATTTCTGGGTCGGCTGGTGACTGGTTTGGGCTGGTTTCTAGTTGCTACGTTTGGAAAGTTGGTGGGCGGCGTGCATTGACCATGCAAATATACCTTAGGTCCTCGCTTGTTGTCATAGGACAGTTGGTCGAGGTTTTCATAGTTCCTTTTTTTATTCTGATGAGTAATGTGCACAGAGAAAATATGCAGACACAGAAAAATATTATAAACAGTTGAAAATGGAGGGCAGTAAAGCATTCCAAAAAATCTCCACTTTTCTGCTTCAAATTGGGATCTTTAACAGTGGGGCTTGCAAAGAACATCAGAGATGACCGCTTTAAAATAATGCTCAAATCACGTATACTTGTATTCATTAATGCATTATTCATTCGCGATGCTGATTCAGCTGCGTCGATTAGCTGTAAGAAATAATTGGATCAAAATGTTCTGGCTCCAGCAACAATCAGTAAAAAATTACACTTGGAAATAAATAAATCAAATCCTAAAATGCCGCTCAGTGACTCTGCCAACTGGAAACAAACATGCCTGTCACATTTTCAGCACTACACCAACACTCCATCAAGTCCAAAGTGTGATCATGTTTTTGGCTTCCTGGAATATGGAGAGCTCATTAAAGGTTTTATGTAAAACTTGCAAAACTTGAGTAGGAAACGTCTCATCTATCCAGCCATCTGTTAGGGTGACGCAGCATTTTCACCAGCTCCAAAGCGCCAACTTCAGAGGCTGCAGCTACTTCTAGCTAAGTGTTATTAACTAGTGTGACCAGACACTTCGAACAACAGATCACAAGCTAAAACGTCATCAACTGCAAATGTTTTGATGGCTATACAAATGTAATGGCAAATTTAATTCTGATTTACTAAATCAAATCGGATCAAATCAATAAAGACGAAAGCTGTAGTCAAGTTTAAATCACAAAAACAGGTCAGTGATTCACACTCTGCCGATGGGAATGATGGTTCAAATCACAGCTGCAAAACATTTGAATTAATAGTCCAATTTAAATATTATTGCATAAAATCAATATTAAATCTAAAGAAAAACATTTTGCTTTCTCTTTGTAAAGTTTAATGCAGCGGCATTCCAAAGTTGTTGATGTCTGACGTAAAGTATGTAACATTTTCTGATACTAACTGCTAAAACCGCATACTCTAAAGATTATATGCTGTGTACAGTTAATATGTAGTATGGACTTCAGTCACAGCACAATGTACTGACTCTCAGTAGTTGCTGAGCCAGTTAAACCTCATTCAGACAGCTGCGTCGTCACCATTTTGAAATCCAGTCCGGTTCTGTCAGACACTCGGGAGTCCTGCCTGAGACAGGGAGCCATTTTGCAGGAAAACACATCATATTTCTGCTTCACAGGGTTTCCTTTACAGCTGCCTGCCTTCACAGCTCACACCTCAATGCACTCCTGCCCCCCCCAACCGACCGTGCATCAGTACAACCGCTTCATTCACAACTGAAAGCTTTTTAAGACATATTGTGATTAGTTTGAGTAATAGGAATTCTAAATGTGGACGTCATTGTTAAATCCTGAATCATAATTCCGCCTTTAAAAAACAACTTAATGCTAACTGAAGGATCGCAAGCAACATTTTCTTGTGTGGGAAAATGTCTGTCGGTGGGGTTATAGATAATTCCACTTATTGCATTTCCTTATTTTATAAAGAAAATGTTCAAACTATCTGTGATTTTTAAAAAGATGAAAAAACTACTGAGATATTTTTTTTCCTCTTTTATTGAGAAAACTTAAATGTTAAGACAAATAGTTTGATTAAACGTTTTAATCACAGTCTAGTTTCGTCATAATCATAACTGCTAATTAACTAACCAAAGTGTTATTATCAGGTAACTACCACAGCATGAAATGGGAGATTCATTTCCTCTCCATGAGTAACATCCAGCAGCACAAAAAGTCTTTGTCTCCCCCCTGAGATATTTTCTGTGAGCTCTATTTTTGTATCCCCGCTCAGGCATTAATATTTCATGTTGTGTTGGTCACGTTTGCACTCTGTGTCTAAGTCCACTGTGTCCACAGCCTCTTTGCTGGAGGTGACAGCGATCCCCCTGCGACTGTGTGACCTCGCTAACAACTTGCCATGAAGCTAAAAATAGCATGTCAATTTAGCGAGTTCACGCAGCACAGGCGGGTGATTAGCATGAATAACACCTCTCCCTTTTAATTAGAGCATAATGTGACGAAGGTGCGGTCTGCCACATCCAAACTAACATCACCTAAAACAATCAAAGCTGTCACTGCATTTACAGTTGAGGTGTTTAGCCCCGCGTCATCCAAACGAGCTCACAATAAAAGAGCTGGTAGAGGTTGCATTATCCCTCTGATGTCGTGACATACGTAGGATGTCAGAGCTGAAATGAGAAGGTGCTGCTTAGCAACCAGGGACCGCCTAAACAAATAAAGAAATCTGAATTTATTTCCTGTAGTTCTTTTCATCACTTCTGTATTTAAAGGTACACTTACTGATTTCGTTATAATGCCTAATCTCCAGATGTCCTCATGGCTGACAAAACTTTGGTGCTAAAAACAAAATTAGGGAGTACTGTACATCTTAAGGTTATTATGTCCTCTGTTTTTTAATGTACTTTCCATATTCAATTTCCATTAAAAATGACACTGTACCAAACAGGTATTATGTAAAGACCAAAACCAACAATGTGTTAGTCCGTCTCTCCAGACTTTCCAGACCACCCTGTTTGTGGCAATTTCCTAAAACAGCTGGGTTTTAGCAAGCTACACTCACAATGGAGAAAATAGTGCCTTTATAGCTGTGGATTTATACATGTGATACTCTAGTGAGTATTAACTGCAGCAGGAAGGTGTACGACTCAAAATCAATTACAGTGCGTTTTCATGGTAACCCAGTGCAACAGCGTGGCTCACTGATGTGTTTTTAATAGTTTTTGGACAAACAGTGGAGCTCTGTGGCACAGAGGAATAAGCACACACACACACACACACACACACACACACACACACACACACACACACACAATACTTGTTTGTAGGATCAATGTATTTTTGGCTTTGGTCTTTTCAGTTGACAGTAAGACAAATCTATAATATCACCACCCTCATCCTTTGAGTTTTTAGTGTAATTATTGCTGCACCCATTTGGAGAGATTCTCAAACAACTCATGCTCGAGCTGTCATGACTAGATATACTCGTAATTAAAGCCTCACAGTAGAGAGAGTTGCAGCATCTTCCCCTCAGTATTATGAGATTGAATGAATCCACAGATGGGATCATTTTGTGATCCAAACTCAAATTATGCAAAAATGAAAGGAACTTCCTAGATTCTCATCAAAGGCTCTTAACACGCAAATGTCTCTTCTTTAGTTCAGGATGTGAGTCACATCGAGATGATTCAACAGTATCCTCTTTTCAACTGCATGGATGTGGTTGCACAATCCAGCATGATAAATCCAGGTGTTTGAAATGTTTTCCTGTTGGTGGCTCTTAATCAGTACTGATCCCGGTCACTTCATTTAAACTGACTTTCACTTTAGCCGTAGTCGCCTTCTGTAAATTACCTCGGGTTTGCGTTGTGTTCAGTCTCTCATCAGCTTCTGATTTAATTAAATCTCTGAATCGGGACTCATTTCACTCTGCCACACAATTACAGCAAAGAGCCCCACAGAGGGACACGCATAACAGAGTATAAGAGGAAAAAAATATCCCAAGGTAATTTAATCTTATTAAATGGATGCAATAGATGACAGTTTTTTCCCCCCCTCTCTCTGTCTATCTCCGTTCCTAACGGGTACACATTGTTGCAGCCTCAAGTCTGTTTTGGCTCAAAGAAGATCAGCATCTCACTGACCCACATACACAGCTAAGAGCTACACTTAAAATGGATGCATCAGCGGCATCTGAAAAGGTGTAAAAAAAAGTCTCCCATATCATGCGAACACGACCTACCAGGGTGCTATAAACACACGGCCTCTTTGTACAATAATGAAGCGGGCCATTCATCACGCACTGAGAGGAGAGAAACACCTGACATCCACCACGGCCCCAATAAAACACTTCAGTCTGTGATGGTTTACAAAGCCCCACGTTAAAGTCCACTATTTGGCTCCCATTGTGGATAGACACAGGATAATTTGGACTATGGCGAAAAGCAACGTGAAGATGAGCAAATAAACATACAAACTCTTGTCAGATTAGACCACATTAGACGCTGTTGATGTCTCTAGGAATGTTAGCCAATGTTTACACAATGGTGAGAAAGAGATGTGGCCACACAACAGAAAGGAAAACAGTTACATACATAGAAGACCTTTTTTGAGGTTTAAAAAACCGTACTACACTCGCGCGCTCATGCTCACTCACTCTGGGAGAGGGAGGCCCTGGGAGCCGGAGCGTCTCACCTTTGTTTCTCTCTCCTCCAAGAGGGTCTCAAGCCTCTTTTGGGCAGCTCGCCCCTCGTGGTCGTCGCTCACTATCAAGATGATGTGGTTCCAGTTGAACTCGCGCATCAGGTCGAACCACACATGCGCCTGGTGGGAATAGGGAGGGACTGTCCGTAGAAAGGACAGGTGGATACTCTGCAGTCAAAAGCAGGAAATAGAGATTAACGTTCGGAAGTTAGCAGTTTTCCACAACAACGTAATATTTAATGACTCGTCGCTCAAAACATAAAAACAACTGGACAAAAACCTGATATGAAGGCAGGTTCCAGCCCTTTTAAATGCCTTAACGCCAAGTAGACATATTTTCTAGTATGCAAGATATGACATTTATTTACATTAATGTTAACAAAGCCCTCTAGCAGCTGTAGTGATTGTGACTGTTTTCCATCAGGAGCAAAGGAGCTATGAAGTCCATCGAGCGAGGAGGTCAGGGTGAATGGATGGGTCTCACCAAGTTGTTTTTGTGCCAATAAGTCTAACTGAACCCGAACCAAAGCGATGTCACATTATAAAATAGATTTATATTTCCATAAAGTGATTGGTAATGGCTTTGTAAGGCACTGACATACAAACTGTAAGTATTTTGTTGTTTCATTTGTTGCCCATGAAATGGTTTTCTGAGAATTTGTGGCCGGCCTTCTCAGAGCCCTGACCCCAACCATGTTCAGAAGTTTTTGGATGAATGGGAACGCCGACTGTGAGCGAGGCCTTATTGCCCAACGTCAGTGACCGACTTAGCTAATGCTCTTGAGACTGAATGGAAGTCTTTCCGGAAGAGTGGAGGCCGATAGTGCCGGTTAAAGCTCATAGTTTTGAGATGAGATTTTCAACAATGACATACTGTATGGCCATATAGTGTACTTTATACACTGTATACTAACAAAACATAGACTTGCAATACATTAAAAGCTGGAAAGCCTGCAGCAGAATTTGTTAGGAATACAGCGCATTAATAATGCAAACTGTTATTTTGGTGGTAAACATATCACTAAAGGACAGAAATCCTGTAAAAAAGCATAAAAATGCTTTTATCTATGTACCGCCCTCAGGCTCCCTTTAATCTCTGGATTTAATGCCTCTGATTTCCTTAAATGTGCGAGATCAGGAGAGCTGTCACTAAATACGCTTTAAATTGAGTTATTAAAGTCCATGGCATTTTATTTATGTGATTGCTTTAAAGTTTCATTTTAGTGGTGTGTGCTTCGTAAAAACATTACTCAGGTCAGAGGCATTATTAATGATGTTCTTTCAGTTTTCAGCTGGAAACTCATTTAATCACAGCTGCTCTAATGGACACTGATGGGACGTTTAATCTAAGAAGCTTTTGAAGCCGCCCCATGAGAGATCCTTACTCCATCGCTCTCTCTCTTCCTGTTTTCCTCCATCTCTATCTCTCTCTTTACATCTCTGTCATCCATCACTCACCTTGTCTGAGTAGATGGACATGCGGGTGGTGAGCCCCACAACAGGGATGCGGTAGAAGCCTGCAGTGTAGGAGACAGGCGTTGGAGTGAGGTGGTCATTGGACTGGGGAGGGTGACTCACCAGGATAGCATAGACCTGCAGAGACACAGAGGAAGAACACTTTGTCATTCTGACACTGGCATAAAGACAAAACGGTAACACCGCTAGTCGCACTTTGTTTCAGGCTGTAAGGTATCTAATTTAGACATTCTGCAGGTTTTCTTTCTTATATTGTAGATTCATCACACACCACATATACAAAAACACACAAATGGGAAGGTGCAAAATGTCTACTATCCTTCTTCGTAATCAAATATACTTAAAATCATACATTGATATCATCAAGCAACTGTGACGAAAATACTAAAAATATATATGAAACAGTCTCGTCCGCCTGCATATTTTTGTTGTGGGCTGTAACAACAACAGGAAGCAATGGACACAACACTCAGTGTTTGTTACATAGAAAAACATTTATTATGCACAGTTACAAGGAGGGTTGTATAGTATTTTATGTTTTATGTATAAAGTTAGTTTCAGCATAGTTGTAGAAAAGCAGAATCAAGATTTCATCAGAGAACTCTGAACCAGGGCAAAAAGTGAAATGTTGGCCTCTTTTGTGCTCCTGATCTTCCCCAATTTATTTGCTTATAAGTAGAATAAATGTAAATTTATTTAAGAATATACACGGTATAAGAGATTTTTTAGGACAGAGCATAAAGATTAGGTACAACTAGTAACAACAGTGGTGTCCTTGATTAATTACAATTGATCAAATAATCACAAACTGATTGCCACAGCAAATAGAGGGCATCTGGGGCCGCCGGGGGCATTTGCCCACTTTGCCTGGTCTGTAATCCAGCCTTGACTGAAACATCTGTTTTTGTTTATCCCCTAGGTGAATTAAAATTGCGTGCACTTTAAATACAATAGTCGTCTCTTGTTGTATAAAAAAATGTTGTATAACAGGTTAAAAATAACATTTTTGAACTGTGAATGCCTACATAAATTCACGGAAAGACAAACTTGTCTACGACAAAGAAACAGAAGAGCAAAGAAATCTTTTCCTTTGTATAAAATGTCTTCACTGTGTGGGCTGGCAGACTAATATTAATTTGTGGCTGACTGTTTGGTTTAGTCTTATCCGTGCATTATGCAAACCAAAGCCGGACCACTACTCTAGTAGAAAGAAAAGAATTTCTGTGAGCTTAGCCTAGGGCAATGCCTCAGAGAAGTGAAGGAAGGGGAATAAAGTTGGCATGGCTGTGGAGGCATGGATTATTGGATGTGAGCAGTCCGTATGGTTGGGTCAAAAATGAGGTCTATCTTCCAAGGACTGCTCCCAGGCATCTACCCCTCCATCTGCCACTGCACTTCCCTTCTCAGTAACTGACTCGCCTACAAGCCAATCTCATTTGATTAAACCTTCCATAGACCTTCTGTCTAAATTAGGTGTGATTCTGTCTAATTTACAGGCTGTGTGTGTGTGTGTGTGAGTAGAGAACTGAACCGCTGTTGGTGTAATGTGTACAGCCTAATGGGTGTATTGCACGCTCATGCTTTGGGTGAACATGTGACAGGAGAGAGGGTGCGACAGTATTATTCTACAAGCCTGTATCAATTAGTGTCATTACACTAAGCAGAGGGCCGAGGACATGAAAGCAGCACTGAAGCCGTGGGTGTGGTTTGTCCTTATGAAGGCTAATTAAGTGTGTGTGGGAGAAACAGGAGCGAGAGTGAGAGGGGACTTCAACATAACGCTGATGCTTTTTAAAAGCCGCGTTGAGCAGCACATTCGAGGATTGGTCGGCGCATTTCAGCAACTCTCTCATCATACATTACTTATGAAATGTGTTTTGTTTGTTAGAGCTGCAGCACATATGGTATGAATGTTTAGGCTTGTTGTATAGCTGGAAGATGATGATTCCTTCAGGGGAAATCTGCATCATAAGTGAGGTTCAAACAGGAATCTCATTCTTCTCAAAACAGTTGTTCATGTTAGCCCTGCATCATATCACACAGATCGCAGGCCAAGTGAGTGATATACGCCTGAAGGACAACATACAAGAGCTCAGGCTGTCCGCAAAATGTCATCACGCAGCACACACACACGCATAAACACACACACACACACACACACACACATTGAAAGCCAAGTTGTTAATTGTAAATGACGTATCACATATTTTCACTCCTCACTGGTTCCTTTGCAGTTCACTAGATCCGCAGCTGTGTGTCCTGAAATGTACAGTTGCCCTTTCATCCGAGACATGCCCCAAACTAGAGCCTATATTTGGATGTCTTTGAAAACAGATGGGTCTGTGGGGAGCTCATTGTATTAGAATGTGTGGTGGGAGTAGAGTGGATGCCAAATTGGTCAAATGACAGGCCTGTAAAAATGTATGGGCTGCATTTATTTTAGTGTTTCTGTATCCAGAGATCTAGTGATCTTGACTGTGGCTCTTGAGTGAGATAACACTTCTGATTATGACATGTAGGAAATTTTCCTTGCAACTTTCTATTGCAAGGAAAATGGGTTTTGCTTCTCAAAACACTTTGATGCATCTAACAGCAAACCAGTTTCACAGTTCGGTGGAGGTGTGCATGGATCATATGGTGAATGGACAGTTGTTGGATGAAGCGCCCATGCAGAGGTGGCAGTAAACTACCTGACTGGAGATGAGGTCCTCGCAGACGGAGAGAGCCATCTGGATGGCGTTGGGCTTGTGCGTGACGGAGATGGCGGTCAGCTTGAATTTGTCCCTGCCGTAGACCTGGTTGGCCTGGGTCACGGCATCTTTGAAGACCTGCTCGTATCTCTTCTGGCTCAGGACGGCCCCGATGTTCACGATTTTCGGCTCGCAGCCGGCCCGCGCGCAGGAGCACGAGAGGAGCACCGCAAGCAGAAACAGACGCATCGTGCGGACCACCAAACGGAGCAGTGCAGCCCGGTCGCTTTTCTCCCCGGTGGCGGGTCGGCTCGACCAGCTTCTGGACAGCGGCACGGCTCAAGCCAGTTGAAATGCGCGACTGCAGACACGATCCAGGTGGGCGGCGTGAGCAAAGGGAGGGAGGCCAAAAAAAAAAAAAAAAAAAAGGAGGGAAGGAAGGAGAAAACTGAAAGAAAAAAAAAATAGGTGGATTTATGTGCAATGCGGAGGAATGTGCATGATCATCTAAGGGGGCAGCCTGTCAACCAGGGACGTTCAAACCGCATTGTCCAGCTTTTTTTTTCTCCCCCTCTCTCTCTGCAGATTTGCTAAAACCTCCCTATCGGGTTTAATGAGTCAAACCATAGTCCACGTTTCCAGACGGCTTCCTCTCCGGGGTGTGTATCGCTCCCTCCAGCCGCTGCTCCGTGCGCTCTGTGCGGACTGATCACACCGCTGCGTCGCTGGCTGGCTGGTCGCTCCGGGCTGAGCGGCTGCTGTCCTTGGTGCTGACAGCTGTGCATGCGCGCCGCGGCGGTACTGCGCGCTCCCGCCGTATCGGCTCCACGCTCTGGGTTTTGCGCGTTGGCGTGCTGCTGCTGCTGCTGCTGCTGCTGCTGCTGCTCCTGATGATGATGATGATGGTGATGATGATGATGCTGGAGTAGAAGCCGATCTTATGAAAAATAAATGTGCGTTCTTGCTCTATATACACTGCATGCTAGTCATAACAGGACACGAAAGGCGAGATCAGTGAATGCAGTTCACATGCAGCGTTAGGTTGCGTACCTGCAGGGCATGAACGGTCTGCGAAATGAACTCAGATGAATATGTGGGCTTCGTTAATGCGTGTGAGTTGTAATGGGAACAGACGGTTGTGCGATTGGCCCTTCTAATAGCCTGATTGCACAAGAGCAGATGGAGGGAGGGGTGTTTATTCCAATTTAGCGGGGTTTCAGGTCAGAGTTGGGCCATGGATGCACACGGACTTTGTGACTTATGTGGCTCCAAACTGGAAGGGATACTCTGATTTGTCTCCTCGGACAGCTCATTAATCACGCAGCATGTCAGTACCATCCGTCTCTCCGGCCGTCACACTTCAACACGAGCGGACCCGCCTGTTGTGTGTCTGTAATCATGCGTGTGTGTGCGGTCACGGGGTCGGATCAGACGGTGGTATAGATGGATGTTGTGTAATCTCTGACCCCGCGCGTTTGGAGCGTTCAAGTAACTGTTGAGAATCCCTGCAGCTAGAAACATGAGCAGAATCAACCGTCCGTGGTTACCTTGGAAACAAGACTTTTTTTTCTCCTTTTTTTCTTTTTTTTTTACAACACACACGCGCGCGCGCACAAGGGGGTTCTTTGCACGGAGAAAATATTCAGTGGCAGAGCCGACAGGGAGTTTATTCATCGCGGGGGGCCGTCGAAATACATTAACAAAACGGACATGCACACCAAATATAAAGCCAAAAAGACATTTAGTCATGAGACTCATTGAGTGAACTAGTCAAACAGCCGTTTATCATTTTGCTTTAACTATTAATAGTCAATTATTTCAGTATTTTCTCCCAAGGGGATTCACATTGTGCGTTTATTTCTATTAATATCAACAATTGCTGCGATTGAAAAAGGTGCTTTGTAAATGAGGCCAGTATAAAATCACCCATCAGTGTTCTGAATTATAAATCACACAACACAGTGGTGTCTCTCTGTGTTGCAGTGGGCTGATAAATTAATCACAAGACTGAAGAAATCAACAGTCATCAGCTGCTGGCTGTGTGCTTCCAAAAAGAGCTCCTCTCAGATATGATTGGGTAAGTTTTGTTGTTTTTCGTTTCATAACTTAAGACAGGAGAATAATGTGAGTATTATGAGTATCTGGATGAATCAATCTTCACCCCTTATAACATTTTCCTGCAAGGAAACCATTTCAGACTAAGTTGTGTGTAATAGAAAACCTGGGTGTATTGTCAATAATTGACCAGACAGTAAAATAAGTGAACAGGGAAAAGCAGGGCTCGTGCAAATTCTACAATATTGTTCACATTAATAGGATTTTGAATTCAATATGTTCACTTGTCCTTGTTTCTGTTTGTTTGGTTGTCAAAAAAGTATACAAAATAGTTTAAGCATAACATGATTCTTGACCTTTAGAAACAGTAGCTTTACCATAAAAAGGTCAATTTCCACAACTTTCAATGACTATGTATTTTTTTGCAAATGTTATACTTCAATGTTTTTAATCTACAACACACAACAGTTTTTGCCAGAGATGTAGGAATATCTTCTCAAACCCTAAAAGTCTCCAGATATGGAAGTCCATGTCTTCTACTAAACAGTGACAAAACATAAAGAAACACATAAAAACACAATAATAATATGAAATTGCCATCATCACTATACCAACTCTCAAAATCAAGAAAAACACCCATAAAGGCAACACAACAATAAACAGCTTTAAAGGGAAATAAAATGTTTAGTATCTATAATCTATAAATGTGTCTAGAACAGAAAATGTATATATATATATTTATTCTGATGAAACTGAGGCTGATTGCTTCCAGGATTTTGCTTAAATGAGTCACAAAAAAAAACACTGCCTCCAAAACGCCAGCCACAGAGAAGACGAGTCCTTGTCACTGTCAAACCACTAACAGTAAAAATAATGGTGTTGAACAGAGCACCTAATGATTTCCCTCCCAGTCGCTGCGTGACTGCCACTGGCAGTTTGGAAACTCACCACTTATTGGATGGCCCTGACTCTTATTAAATGAGGTTATGAGGCCCTTCTCTTCCTCTCCTCCAGCCCTCTCGCCCACCACTCACACATCAATAGAGCTGGACCAATCTGCTCTGCAGCCATTATATAATAAGTTTGCTTGTTTGCTCCTCCAGTATTAAGACTCTCCAGCTCAGTGAGACCAACGCACAAAAATAAATGCAGGCATCTAGCACACAAAGATCACTGCAGGCTTTTAAACTTAAGTGTATTCCACAGAGGGATGCACACACACAAGGACACACACTTGATTTCACACTTTGAGTCGTCCGCCCACACAGAAGCAATACAGACTCATACACCGCCCACATAGTCCTCTGCAAGGCGACAAGAGGGACGTTGACGTGTGTGTGTGTGTGTGTGTGTGTGTGTGTGTGTGTGTGTGTGTGTGTGTGTGTGTGTGTGTTTTCAAACTGGTGTTGTTTAGATTAATGCTAAAATAATCATTAGTCATTCAGACAGTCATTACCAGTGGTTGGGAAACTTTTATGGCTAACACAATGTATCTACATTTTATCAGACAGTTGAAATATAACTAAAGACAACAATAAATAATATTGTTAGTTAAATAATTCAAATAGAGTGTAAAAAGAAATTTGTATATAAAGTTTTATACCTTTTATTGTTATATACTTTTTCCCCCCTTTATGACCAGTTGTCAAAATAGATTAAAACTCGAATTAAGGCTGCAGTAGCTCAGTCTGTAGGGAACCGGAGGGCAGCCAAGGTGATTAATAAATTATATCTTCTTCTTCTAAAATTAATTAAAAACCAACCAACTTCTTCTTTCTTTCTTTTTTGTGTTGGCACAAAAGTAATCATTTATTTATTTCTGCTTTTTCCATTTTCTTCACCAAATTCCAATTTTCCAAATGCTTCTATGATAATGACTTGGGCATGTGTGTGTGTGTGTCTGTCTGTGTGTGTGTGTGTGTGTGTGTGTGTGTGTGAGAGAGAGAGAGAGAGAGAGAGAGAGAGAGAGAGTGTGTGTGTGCAGTACATATATGTTACATCAATGGAGCAATGAAGAGGACTGTGTGGCTAACTGGCTTAACTCAAAATCCTGTTACCAAAACACATTGTGCATCAGTTTTCTCAGTTAGCTACCTAGCTGAAGCTCACTTTCTTTATAAAGCCAGTGCACTTAATGGTAGATATAGAAATATAGGTACCTCATTGGCCGCTGCTGTATTTCACCACTATATGTCTGCACAGTCGCCATATTTTAGGGGTCAGATTCCACTAGTCAACAATGCAGACTGCACTACAAAATCGACTCTAACTGTAACGATTTTCATGACACTTGGGTTGTTATAAACGTGAGAAACTGAATGTGATACTGATTACTTGTAGGGATTAATTCAATTACTAGGGGCAGATATAATTAGCTCTATGCCAAAAAATGTACCTTCTGAAAGCCCCAACTTCCACTGGAACATGCACCGATCTATGAAGAAGCAACATCCAGTGTAAATTATTTCGAATTTTAGCTTTTGTCAGTTTCTCTGAAAATGTAGATTTCTAGATCTATTATATTATTATAGAGCCACCTTGTTTTCATTCTTGATTGGCAAAGTGCTGTTCTGACTAGCTTTATAGTATATATGTAACTGTATATTTCGTCTCTTTGTACATCCACACACCGTATATGCCGGCAGCATTTTTCCATCAGGTGACTCTTGACTGTTTTTTGGCATGACCGAATTAATTCCTACCAATAACCAATATCAGGTTCATTGTCTCACATTTATAACGAACAACATTTCATGAAAATCAGTCCAGAATCAAGCGAGTTACAGTCGATTTTTGTCGTGCAGTGTGCATCTCTCAGTTTTGTTATCTAGCGGATCTTGACCTCCCCAATATGGCGACAATGCAGACAAACATCCAATCAAAAACACGGTATCTATGTGATCTATACATCCACTGGCTGTGCACTGCTGGAGCCGTTTAATGTATCCCGCTGTATATACTCCTATCAACACGCTAACATAACTTCATCTTTAAGAGAGGAGTGTGAGGCTATGTAGCTTAGCTAAAAACACACTAGTTAAACCCATTCTCAGCTAGTTACCTTATAAAGATAACTTTTCATTAAGCTGTCCTGCCTGTGAATGTTTATCATGTGCTGCACTGCTGTAGCGTCGCTGTATAAACGGTTGTAACAGCAGCTAAACCATTTTAGCATTTAAATTAACTTTAACCAGCCTTTTTGTACATTTTGTAAAGTGAACTGTCTGAGTGATTTTTAAAACCTTTTACCTCTCATTTTAAATTCAGATCATTAACTTTTTTTGTGATGTTGAGATGGTGATGACATTTTGATTTGGTTGCACTAAAAAGGCCTTCAAATATTAACATTAACATTTTCTTGAAGGTGATCAAACCTGCGGGCGTATCTTAATCGGGATTTGGAACACATTTATAACAAAGATAAAACAAGAATCACCCATGTATGAAATACAAAGTGTGAGCAAAGAACAGACAGCAGAGCTTGTCACACATGAACTCCTGCATGTTTTAGCGCTTAGCATGACAGCAGCGTGTTTGTCTGCAAACTGCGTGTCTTCAGCTCCTCATGTCGCTCTTGTCTGCCGCAAAGAGCCATTTTCAGAACACATTTGCTCTGACCTTACATGTCCAAGTTGAATGGTGTGAAGAAATGTACCATAAATGAGATGTGAGTATCATTTCAATGCATCAAGCAGCATTTTGCATAGCACTATTGTCCATATTTGTTGGATGCCTCTGTCATGTAGTCCAGTATCTGACTGAAGCGGGGAGCAAAACAGGTCATTGCCAGTGCTTTGACATAAACAGAGCTGATGAAGTCTTGGAAATGGATTGCCTCAATGAGTCATCTGCAGATGGATGCCTGCCTATCTGATGTGTTTCTCATGTAGTGTGAAGTCCTTACATAAATTATAGATGTGCGAGCCCCCTCGGTGCTCGCTCGCTTGCTTGTCCCGATGCCGAGCTAAAGTATTCATGCTGCAGAGAACACAAAGACTCTTCCAGCTTTGCTCCTGACATGCTGATAAGCCTTGTGTGGGGGGCTGCAGGCCTGATCAATACGGATCAATTTTTTGTTTCTCATTAGAGAGGGCTGTCAGCTCCAAATTAGTGTGATTCAGTAATTGAGACCGAGTCAGGGGAGAATTAGGATTTGATTTCCGGAAAACAGGCAGACATGTTATTACAGAGGGTTTAAACACACATACCATCAGGTCAGGTCAAGCAGAGGTACAATAAAGTATTATAAAGTCAATCTATCTAATAAAGTACCTATCTAAAAAAATCAACTATCTATCTAAATATCTATCTAAATATCTATCTATCTATCTATCTATCTATCTATCTATCTATCTATCTATCTATCTATCTATCTATCTATCTATCTATCTATCTACAACCAAAAAGAAGAAAAATTTCAAACAAAGTTACACATCACTTTAGGATGGTTGATTATTACATTTATTATAGATATTTATGAAACTTATACCATCTTTCTCTGTAGTTATTTTCCCTTTATTAGGACACATTTGTTAAAGCTTTCATATAAAGATAAAATAGATTCCTGGCTGAAGTGAAACTGTGGTTATGTAGTATTTCACCCCAAAGCTGAACCTTTATAGTTCCCCACTGAATGCAGTATTTATGTATATATTTATGTAATTGCATATAGTAACGAACTCAAAGGTGCAAGTGCATCCACAACAAAACACAAATAGGAGCCCCGCTTCCAACTTTCATCATTGCTCTCTCTCTTCCTCTCTTCGGATGAATAACATGGATATAAAGGATTAAATTGGTGGGTCAAGTCCCCCTCATGTGCACCATGAAAGGAGATCAAGCTGGGTTTTTGTTGCTAAGAATATGCAGCAGTAACGGCAAAGAGCATTTGAGCTGTTCTGATAAGAAGTAGGTCAATATGAGACCCAGAAAGATATGAAGAGTTTTGATCCGGAGTCAAACCTCCATTTATCCGTGGCGCCAAATCCCGCAAAGCTGCGGTACTCTTCAAAGAAAACAAAAGTCAGTAGTTGACAAATTGATGAGACATTTTCAGTTTGACAGATATTTTAGACATGTTGTAAGATTAACTGAGTTACTTTTTTCAATACATTTACAATACTGAAAACTCATGTGCACCTGCAAACCATCCTCTTTAGGAGTTGATTTAGCTCTTGCCATCTTCAAATTTGACTCTTTCCAGTTATAATATCTCTATAATATCTAGTCAAATAACCTGGAATATATAACATGGATTAATCAGGTTATGCGAAAAGAAAGGTACTAAATGGAAGTATAAAATAAAATAAATGTAACATTGCAGAGGAATGAGAAAAAACTACAAATCATGGCTCTTATTCCTCAGTGCTGTAGTGTATGTTCCCTGCTGAATGTGCCAAAAATGCAGATGTTTGTATTTCCCCTAATGTCACTTATTTGTAAAGCTATTACAGTAGTTGACAGGCAGTTAATTCATAAAGCATTTTGCAGAAGTTCAGACAACAGAAATCACTCAAGTGATCTAAGCTTAGCTGTTACTGTAAAGTATGGACAGAACAACAAGAGGAACCAATATGTACAGGAAGCAGCCCAGCAGCACCAGGGCGAGCAACAGGATGACAGTGATGGAGAGGCAGCGGGAGCGTAGTCGCATCAGTCTCAGTCCTCTGACAAGGCAGGCTGGGTAGAGGCAGCATATGTTTGTGTGTGTGCTAGCCTCCAGCCGCCTCTCCAGAGCTAAGCAGCATAGCGGTGATGCTGGGACGGCCTGAAGTTCGGGGCCAGGATTGATGACGAAGGCCAGCCCGGGCTCGTAAACGCCGCCGCTGTACGACTCCTCCTGCAGCCTCCTGATCTCCCACTGCGGGAACGGGGTGGTCTGTCGACAGAAGGGGCACTGCAGTCGGCCCGGGTTCTTGGCCCGCCTCATGATGCCGGCTGTACAGTGGTGGCACAGTGCGTGGTTGCAGTTGAGTAAGGTGATGCGGTGATCTCCATGCAAGTCGAACAGCTCGCTGCAGATGGGGCACTCGCGTCGGCTGCTGTCACTGCACAAACTCCTGACACTTCCACTGCAGCCGGGCTGATCCCTGCACGCCAATTCCAGCTCGTGTGGAACAGATGTCTTTCGGTCAGCCCCATCTGTCACCGTTCTTGTGTCTGCTTTGTGATTCTCATCCTGGCTGTCCTGGTGTTTGTGCTGAAGCAGAGGCTGTATGACTGAGTCTCTCTCATCTTCCTGCTTTTCCACTCGCCTCAGTGTGTATGAAACTCTGGCACAAGTCTCTTCTGTAGTTGGCAATTCTCCGAGTGTAACAACACCTTCCTCCTCCATTTCAAGGACTCCTGCCTCAGCCATTCTTCATAAAAAAAATATTTTTTCTGTCTGTTCGATACATTTAACACTACCCTAACACAAGCTCAGTATGTTTCCTCATGAGAGAAAGTCTACTTTCTTCCTGGACAAAGCTCAAGTGAGCCAACTGTTGATGTAATGCTTCTGTATAACAAAGGCAACAAAGTCCTGTCCCACCATGAACCCAGATAAGATAAGCACATTCACAGATAAGAAGTGCCATGCAATAATATGAGCCTGAGAGAAGTGCCACTGGCCAAGTAGTACAGTGAACATTTCACTATTCCGCTCAATTTAACACGCTAATGTATTCAGTGCAATGGAAAGCTTTTGCCATAAATGCATGAGCAAATGCATTAGAGCTGAGCAGACACATTTATTCTTCACATCCAAATGAACATTACATCTGTAGATTAGCCAGTTACAAAAATACATTTTCATTTTGAGAAGGAGCAGAAGAGCGGAGTTGATCTGATATTCACAAGAAGTATTGTGCTTTTTAACATCGCTGGTTATTTGCTTTGAAATGTATCTTCTCTCTTCTATGATCATCTGACAACGGAAATTAAAAAGTAATTCCAAGCAGTCCCAGGAAATCCGCCCCATCACCGCAGGCAAGTGAAGATTATCGCTTTTATAGGCCTAGTTTAGTCACATTTCCAAATGGGAACAGTAGCTTTAATAAAGTCTCACAGCATTGTAGTCATCAGTGATTAAATCAGCAATGAGTCGACAACATGCACCAGGAGTAAATAAACAAAAAGAAATGTGGAAACTGCATATTGCTGTTTTTCAACTATAGCAACATAGTATAGTAACAGGAAAGACTGACTTTAAATTAAGGTTTTCAATGCATAGTTGTGAATAAAACAAAAACAAAAACAAATAACAGCATTAATGAAAAATAAATAAAATAAAATATATAAATCTCAGCATCTGGAAACATTTTAAGTAGTAGTATCATCATCATCATCATCATCATCATCTGTCATAATCAAAGGACAGCTTCATCTTTTGTCTCCATCTGTGCCACATTATCTAACTGACATATGACTGTGTGCACAGTTATGCTTGTTAAAGGATTTGCCTTTCTTTATGAGATCCTGTTTGTATGTTAACGCAGCTATAATCAGTGTTTTCTTATGATATCAGTGGATGACTAATCGAGCAGCAGACAGATAGAATTAGAGACAAGATGGTGGATTTAGTGGCACATTTAGCAGCTAAAGAGACAAATATTTCTCTTGGAATTTGGTGGAGAGCAAAAAAGAGCTAAAAGGATTAAGGATGAATATTGGACTTTCATTTATGAGGTGGACAGAAACACAACAATTATTGCTTACAAAGTCCCTACGTAACGGCTGGATGTGTGATAAAGCAACTGTTTAGGTACAAATGTGCTATATCAACTTAAACTGTCATAATAATGTCAGTATTATGTGCTCAACCTGTTTTCATCTGGACATAGTTAGCCTAGCTTAGCATGAAGACAGGAAGCAGGGGGAAACAGCTAGCTGTGTCTGTTGAAATTACTTCCACACCTTTGTAGTTTTGTAGGTTTAATCCATACATGAACACATTTAAACAAATGAAAAATGTGCGTGATGTAACTATTTTGTCACAAAGAACAGTTTACCTATCCGCGTTGCTTAACTATGTCTTTAGTCCTCGCTCTAACTCATACAAAGCATGTAGTTGTTACTACCCCAAATCCTCCATCTGATATGCAGTACTGGCTCGCACAGTAGCAGGAAATGTAGTCATATTTTTTAATCTGAGAATCTGGATGTGGACATAACTTCTCTACAAGCTAGGGACAGCGTAATGGTATTTAAAAGTCATGTCAGTTCCAGTCATACTATGACATAATTCAGAGATACGCCTCTGAATCACCCAAAAACTTGGTGAAGTGGTCCTTTAAGTTGTCATTGCACACTGCTGTGACTACAATATCACTATCAGCTGGCTGTTGAGTAACCCTAGATCTCCATCAGAATACAAACACACCTTCCATTATACCTGCAGCTGAGGCATTGCCAAGTTTGATTACACATTAGAGACTTAAACTTAGAGTGTGAAGGCCAGATTAATATTTTCTAACGCAGATGAAGTCAAAGTGAGAAACACAATGATACCAAATCATAGTATTGTGAGACATACTGCAGAAGAAGAAGCCTTTTTACTGAGCTCGAACTAGAGGCAGGCGGTTTATACTGAAAATCAGCTGAAACCATCGCTCAAGCACAAGACTGTTACTGGTTATATTATCACAGTGATTATTTTTCAGAGTAAAGAGATAATTGCAGCATTGCAACAAGGCAATTGCGGTGTTCTTAGTAGTGCTTGCTTTGAATATTAGCAGTGGTTCATCAAAATCTCACATTTATGGGCTAAATACATTCACTTAGTCATTCCAGTCCAAGCAGCTAACATGATAACAGTAGGGACTTGCGTACTTAAAGCTGGAAAGTCAGGTTTAACGAAAGGTTCGGGCTTTCAGATCAGCGCTAAGACCCTCCACAAGTCAGGTCTCCTTTCCTCTTTTAATTTATCATATGTGACAGATAAAATCAATGATGGACTCCCTCTGACCTCTGATTAATGTCAACCCTGATCTGACATCTTCTCCGCTGATCTCCCCTCCTTCACGGAGGTCAGAAGTCTAAAGTGTCACGCTGGTATTGCAGCCGGGGGCTGTTCTCGCTGTAGAACTGACTGAACCAGCGCCTGTGCTTCTGGATGGCTGAATCTTCCTTCACGAGGAGAGGCTTGGAGATGTACTTCTTATTGTTCCAAATCATCACGTCCCGCTCAAACTAGACACAAAAAGGAAACAGGAGATGGTCACTGGGTGAACTTGTGAATTATGATTTCAAAAAGCTGTAACAAAGACATATTAAAATAACAAACATGATCTATTATAGGTTGGTTTTACAGCTTCAAGTCCATTAGTTTTTATGTTCTGCACTTCCTCTATCCTCCTTTACTTCCCCTTATCAAACAGGTGGTGCAGTTGTAGAAAAGAAACAGACTTTCACTAGGATTAATAATTAAACAGTAACTAAAAGAATAATCTGTATTTTGTTCTGTCTTGTTGCTGTGAATTATTATCATCTGTCAGCAGGGATTTCTGTGTGAAGTGCTGCTAATTAAATGTCACTCCATCAGCTGCTGAGAGTTGGCATTTTAGTCCACATTCAAAGTGTCCTCTAAAACTGAGTATCCTCTAGTGGCTCTTTGTGTTAATACCACATGGAGAAACAAAATGGCACAATACTTGAATAAAATTATTTTAAAATAAGTCCCTTTCTGAACTTATCGTGTCTCAAAACTACTGTCTGTGTCAGACATTGTGCACCAAAGATCTGCATCAAGAACCTGCTCAGATTCATTATCATTTATACTTTATTCCTTATTAAGGTAATTCCTGATTTAAAGGTTTTGTAGAGGAACATATTTCTCAAACACAAGCATCCACTGATTCAGAAAGGATTACATTTGGCAGTTTTAGTGGGGACTCACCCATTACCATTAATAAAAAATACTTTTCTCCTTGTCTTGAGTGCCAACTTATTCATTTTTCCTTTTTGTTAAATCAGTGACTGTGTTTTTGCACTTCACCACACAGTTAATTATCAAGTTTAATGAGGATTATTTACACATTTTCTGTGACTGTGTGGTGTTACTTCTGGTGGCAGTGAGGAGGCAGAATTAAACCAAAGGCTGAGTGGGAGTGCAACTCTGAATTACAGAATACAGAATACATGTTTTTATTATTATTATTATTATTATTATTATTATTACATTTATTATCCATGAAATTTAGCCACGGTGTAAGTTTTGATGTATATTCCCCAGAATACCTCATAACATAGCAGCCTGCAGCTCCTGGAAACCAGGTTGATGAGTGCTAAGAATGAATCATACAGTAAATGGGCTGTAAAACTATAAGCTAAAAAAGGCTAAAAGGCTGCCAAAAGCTGCAGAATTGGTGATTGTTCTGTGGGGTTCATAGCAGGCCAACCATTTCAGAATACATACAGAAAATGGAGGTATCACAGTGATAGTAGAAGCGTGAACTGCACCTGAATGCACTCTGTCCTGAGGAAGAATTTGGGCACCATAGGTGGGATATTAGATTGGTAAAACATGATGTGAGAGACACACTGCAGCAGAGGTTCTACTGGAGTCACACACTGAATGATAAGCCCCCGGCCCAAGAAACTGTGGTTAAACAGCAGAAACACCACTCCTGGACCAATCTGAAACACAGACAAATATAAGAGAACTTGTAACCTGTATTCAAACTGAAAATATGTACAGTGATGTGCATAATCAAAACACTGATATACTTTAAAACAAAACACTGATATACTGATATAACATCAAGCCTGTTTTTTAGAAACTGTAATGCTTAAAAAGCAACAGTGTCTTGATCAGACCTGATGATGATTTATTAGAGAGCAGTGCATTTATATACATGGTTAAAGGACCCCTCCAGACAAAAATCTGTGTTTGTTCTGGTTCCTAGAGTGTGATGTTTAAATGATGTATGTGCAGTTTAGAAGGATGTTTTCACATTCATCTGCTGAAAGTGGAACGTTTCTCTGTGCTCATTGAAAATCAGATTTTTAAGGGGCAGGACCTACGAGCATGATTTGTGACATCACAAATAGTTTGGAAGTCAATCCTGGTCCAGTATGTAACTTATTTTTACATAAGTTAGTTATTGTTCCAAGCAGACTATTTGTATCTGTGTCTTAATACATGTCTGGAGGGGATCTTTAAGCCCAATACTTTAATGTATTTAATTTCATCCCATGCTTATCCCACAATAAGGCTGCTGACTGCCCACCCCCACCTGCATTAGAGTAACCATATCCTGGCTCTCCATGTTTGTGTTGGGTCTTATAGGATCCCACTCTCCCTGCAGGCCTCTGCCACTGGTTAAACTTGTGAGATGAGTGCTTTCAGGGTATACTTATTCATCATATATAATTCACCAGGCAAGATAAAAAAGCACAGACTGCATAGCGGTTGTTAATGTTCCAGATACAACTAAAGAATGTGATGTTTTTCTGCATCAGACAAACATTTTTACTGCTGGTTTTGTACTGTAAGAGAAATCCATGAAGCTGCCATGTCTTCAAAACAGCCAGTTGTGAATGTGGGACAGGCGTTTAATTCCTTTAGCACAAAACTAAACTAAACTAACTGGTGCTTCTCTTGAGATTTTGTTCAGCAAATTTGACAGCTAACATGATGATTATGATCGCTTCAGAGTTTTTTTTCCTTCTAACATGTAAGTCAGAATGAATTAACATTATACTTTGCTGTTGATTGTTTTCGTAAAATATAGTGAACGATTGAATTGTGGAGAATCTATAACTGATCTAATGATGTGCAGCATACATATTGACAGAAGTTTAAACATTTATATTTGTGTAGATGAGATTTGTGAGATTGAAACAATTTAAAACTTGCTCAAGTGCGCGACCCGGTAGGTTTTAAGAGGTTTTATACATCAAGATCATTTCTATAAAATCCAGACCAGGCCTCTATTGGAGACCTGCGTTTATATGTCAAAACGTGTAGTCACACCAGGCTTTTAAATGAGACCTGCGTCTATTAGGGACCCTGCTTTTATTGGAAGTTTTACGCTAATACAGTTCTGTGCTCCTGAATTGAGGTACAGTAGATATTTTTATGTAAAGCCTTATTAATGTGGGTGAAATCTAGTTTAACTTCAATGGGATTATTTATAAGATTATAGATTATGCTATCCATCTAATTTATTTTACAAATCAATCACAACAATTATGCACTCGTACTTTGAATTAGACTGTACCTGTCTGGCCACAACATGAACATCCAACATGGGCCAGTGGAGTCCAAACACAGTAAATGCATGTTTCACCAACATCTGGGAACAGTGCTTGTTGGGCTCTGCCTCTGGTTCCCATTGAACCTTGAATAAACACGCATACACACAGACAAAGTACAGTGGCATTCAAACACAGAAATACACTGTTAAATAAATATATTCTGCTAAGAGTGTGTTGAACAGGATTGTAAAAGCAACAACACATTTAGTGTGTTTTAGTTTATATAATCCCTACCTTCCAGTCATGCCGCAAAAATGCAAAGGTTTTGCTGTGGATGTAGCGCAGATCAATTCCGCTGACAAAGCTCGGCGTGTGCAGGTGAGCGATGTGAGCAACGTCTGCTGCATTTTCAGGAATCTCCTACAGGAAGGAGAGGTCACCATGACATGTGCTCATGACTGTTTGGTAACAAAAGCACCTTCTCTGCCTGTGGAGTGTGATACTGAATGTGCATACAGCTACAGAAAGTGGATTTTCTGAGGACTGAAAGTAGTGGTCGATCAATATGGGTTTATCAATAGCACATGCCAATATTTAGAAAGCAGGGCTGCCAATATATAATGCTGATATCAAAACAAAGACAAGTCATGTCTGAGTCTAATTTACAGGAAATTCAGGCATAACTCACAAAGGAGAGCGAGTTTGTTTATTAGCCTTATGAGCACAAACATTAGCCAATGCCACTCTGGGCACACACTGAAGGACAATGTTTCTTTATACTTAACAACTGCATTGATAATTTATGAAAATATACAAAGTAAAACCCCTAACAAATTCTTTTTTTGTCTTCAAACTAACTAAAACATCTCCATGCTGTGTACATAAAAACACATCCACACACACATGCACCTACCTGTATGTGAGCATTGATAAAGTGTTCAGTCCTGCCCCGATAGACCCACTCGCCCGTTGCAATTTCTGGCTGCTCTGGGACGGCCCACTGAGGATCTTCTCCATCACAGTGAAACCAAACCAGGATCTGGCTGTTGACCTCACAGCTGGGCCAGCTGCGCACCTTGGCAAACTCTGGTACTGAACGACAAATGAAACCCAAATCTGGATCATGCACTCTTTTAGTCAATATGTATAATGGGTACTATTTTATTTAGATAATCCACTGTTCACTCCTAGAAGTAGATATTCAGGTTGACTGTCTGTTCACATAATATTGACTTTGTGTAAGAAAACATTAGCTAATTATTAATTAAATTACAATTTATTACCTAGAAATTTTTCTGTTCCCTCTGGCGCCACCCTCTGGCCAAATTGTCAATTGTATTCACAAGCTGACAAACAGATTGGCACAAAGTATTTCCAGATTGGCTGAAAATATTCATGTTCCCAAGGGTAAGAATCTTGATATTTTCGCTGAACCCCTTAACCTTTCTGCCAGCACTCGGTTGGTCCAATTGTACACAACTAACATTAGCATCAATTGCACCAGCACTCCGGCCTCAGTGGGTAGAGCTGGTGACCCATGTACCAAGGCTGAGTCCTTGCTGCAGCAGCCCAGGGTTCGAATCCAACCTGCAGCCCCCTGCTGCGTGTCATCCTCTCTCTCTGCCCCCCTTTCCTGTCCATCAAGTAAAGGCAATAAAAGCCCCCAAAATACTTAACCAAAAAAAAATATCCTGTAGCACCACCCTTAGGACAAACTTTGCAATTTACTGATGGGGCTCTTAGAATAACATACATATCAATATCTTCCATTCAAAAGTTTCATACAATGGAATATTACAGCTTCGAGGGGCCACTAGCTTTAAACTTTTCTTTCTAGTCTTTTGTTATTAGAAACAATAGTGAACATACATTTTTTTAAGATAACAAATGTGTAACATCTTTCTTAATTGGAAATTATATTGTTGCTTTAAATTATACACTGAGAAATGGTAATACTGCAAGTTATTTCTTAGTTATCCATGTCACATTTTTGGCCCCCACCTTCAGTTCATACCTTTTTCTGCATAGGGGATCCTCACACATTTGCCATTGTCCCCCCGAAACTGCCATCCATGAAACGGGCACTCTATGCAGCTTCCCACCACCTGTCCTCCCACAGCCAGGTTGGCACCCAGGTGAGGGCAGTAGGCATCCAGCACATAGGCCTTTCCATTTTGGCCCCGAAACACTGCCACCTGCTCACCTAGGATGATTAATTACAGCAGGGACAAACACTTTCATTAATGAGCCGCCACTCAGGAATACACTGTAATGTAATGAAATGTAGGATGTGAAGTTACACGTGACATTTGGGGATTTAAGTATAAAAAAACAGCTTGATAGTTTTCACTTAAATACTCAAAATGAATTATACTGAATCAGTGTGGTTGTGTCTCTCTGTAGTGAAGTGGTAGAATGGGATTTTAGCACTTTTGAAATTATTCTAATGGATCTAAAGTTTTTGTTTGCAGAAAATTAGACATTTACAATCAAAACTGATTCAGTATGTGTATAGGCGGGTTGGTGTGTGTGGCTGTGTCTGTTTTACTACTACCATGGTGGGTAAGTGGAACAGAAATGTTCAAATTCTCAAATGATTTTGCAAAGGATAAGCAGCAAAAGTATCAAGTCACTGCTTTAGGTGGTTACACCTGGCCTTCTCTGATTCGGTTCCAGTTATAGATTATAGTACAAAGTTGACCCTTTGGATGGTGCATGTTCGGACTGAATCTATGTCCAGTCTGACACTACATGTAGAGACCTACTTTTTCTGCTATATTTGGCTTGACTTTTAGCTGACCAATACATTGCTCCCAGATTAGCACAGGATGAGTGAGAGCGACCGCGGAGCCAGCAGTGCGTAGTCAGAGTGCTCTCCATTAAAATACGGAGAAATCCAAAATAAGGCGTATCCAAATGAGGGGTGACACAGCACTGCACTGCTGCCCCCAGACTGTTCTAGGGCAGAACAGAAGCACAGCGCAACGTGTGAGAGCAGCACAGGGGAAAAGACACACGAGGCAGAATTTGATATGATGTAAATGGATGACAGAGGAGAAAAGTTAGGAGTCAGACGTTGCATTCACTCACAGCAGGATGCAGATCCTGAAGGTCACCAAGTTTAGATTTGGATCAACAGAATATGGGTCAGTTAAATATCAGGGGGCTGGAGGGAGAACATGTGCTGAGAGGGAGAGAAAGGAGACCAGAGGGATTTGTAAGAAAAATACAAGTCTGTCATATCTACTGTATATTACGCATTATGGACAGAAACGCATTCAAGTTCTCTGGGTCTGTAAATGTATTGTTTTCCAATATAGTATACCCCTGTGGTTTTTTGGCAGTCCCTCATCCCCACTGGTCTACATCACACTTTGTGTCTAAGAACTTTAATAACCTTCTTATTGAAGAACTTATTGTGGTGGCCATTTGTCACGATTGTTAAAATATTTTACTAAATAAATGATTCATCGTTTAATTGGAAAAAAATAGTTGAAAGATGAATTGAGGATAAAAAATAATCTGTATGCTGAAGCACTCTGCACTCTTTTACTGGTGGATCTTTTTCAGGTATAAAACCTTTCATATACTTTTTGTTTATTTATGGCAGGTGATGTGACAGAAACATGAAAGCCCCACACACTCTTTGAAACCTTTTTGAACTCAAACTCAAAGAAACTCTCTGAAGAGATCAAACAGTCTCGCCGGATATCAACGCGAGAGTAACAGAAGTAAAATGTGAAACACGTATTGGTTTTAGATCACGTCCCTCGACGAAAATATGCCCGAAACAAAATGCATATCAGTGTGTGAAATGAATGTGAATGTTGTATCAGAGCTTCCGCATATCAAACATCACAGAGACGTAAACATGGCATATCAAAAGCTATCATATATAGCAGATCAGATCACTATAAACAAAGAGCTCAGCTAAATTAAAATTGATCATGAGAGACTTTGTAATGTACTCAAATTGATTTGATTTTAATGAGATGATGATGTTTAACCTTTGGCTATGAATCGGAGCTGGTTGAGATGAAGAAAATAATGGTTAGATGCAGTTTCACTGTCATTATGCAATGATTCAATCCATATGTGTGACCACAACGTCGGCCTCCATGGCACCTTCAAATCAAACAAGCCGTTTAAAGCTTGATTGAGCTGAAACAATGAGGTTTTGTTCAAACAGAAAGCGTTACTAAGCACCCTAATCCCTAAACTACTCTGACAAAGACAGGAGGCCATTGTGTCACACATGTATAAAATACCAAAAAAACAACAACTTTGTAATACGAGCTTGTCTCTTCTATGCTGGCAATGTAGCCTCACTACACTCCTACCTGAGACAGGACAATAGAGACAGGTGAACTCATGAATATCAGGGTTGTAGAAAGGGCATCAGTGGATATTAACACCTTCAAGGGATAATCAGATGTGAATTATCTGATTTGAATTTGTGAATTACACCTCCTACAATGTAGGAACTGAATCATAATGTATTTATACTTAAGATTATTTACAAAATGATGCATTAACAGAGTTAGATGTGAATGTAATGACAACTGAAAAATAATTTTGAGTGTTTGTTTGAGTAAAACATTTAACCTCATGTGCATTTTGTGTGACATTTTACATGTATACATGACTACAATACAGTTACATTTAATCATGAACTTTAACAGCTGATTCAAATAAGTTAGAAGTCACTTATGCCTGCTACCATCTTAAAAACACAGCAAAAACTGGAGAAACTCTGACTGTCGTTTACCTCTTGGGTCATCTGGAGCTGAACCACAGCAAAAAGAACCCCTATGGTCAGGGGCAGTTGAGGACGAGAAACCCCTGGGTACCTCAGTTTTTCATTTATATTCTTAGTTTAATTTATATTTTTTGGCTACTTTTCAAAACAAAAAGATAACTTCTTCTTTCTTCTTATACTTACTTCTACTTACACTTTAATGCAACCACCACTAACTTATTTATCATACCTAGAACAGAGACACTTTTGACCTCGCCCCTCTCCAGCAGGTGTGAGTCCAGCACCCGGTACCAGCCGTTTGGATACACCGGTGGCAGCTCTCCGGTCTTCCTCCTGCGGCGGACCTCGTTGGCCGCCTGAGCTTTGGAGCGACCGTCCTCGGCGATGTATCCCACTTCATGGGGCGTCCTAAGGAGCTCCAGGGGGGAGAAGAGCAGCCTGTACAGCCAACCCACGGCGAGGACGGAAGCTCCGGCGACGGTGCAGACCACAGCCCACGCTAGGACACCGGGCAGCCCCGTCCCCCTCCATATCGGGTACCCGCTGCCCGCTGAGTCCGGCGCGTCTCTGCCTGGAAACACAAGGATCGCACCTACTCCCAACCCAATAATAGCAGCTACCTTCCCAGTGAACATGTTCGGACTGTGCATCCTGACTCTCTGGTGTCCCGGTCTTGGAGACAAGATGCGCCACTTTGTGAAAGCCACACCCAGGGCCGGCCCTGAGCAGATGTTTATTTGGGGGCCCCCTCTTTGCAGTTATCAGCCCACCTGGATCTACCCATTTATATTGCATTAGATCAGATACACCGATGAGCAAATGGTTTCAAAATAAAAGCATTACGTTTGTCTGGCCTTCTTTAAGGGTGCTCCTTACTGGCCTCATCAGACTCCTAAGTACAACTGATTCAATCATTTAACACAATGGTCTGATTTACTCCCCCATCAAACCCAAACAATAAATGATTTAATTAATTTAATAACAAGTTATGCACTCTATCAAACATATATATTTAGGTCACTTTTCCCAGAATTCCTTCAATGTTCAGCAACAGGGCCCTGTACTCGGTTGGGTTGACTTTAAACAATAACTCTCTTTTCTCAAAATGTTTAAATTTTAATTAAAAACTAAGGTTGGGTCATATAAACATTTAGTTTAATGCTACCCTGCACTTGGGTCAAAGCAACCCAGTGCGTATCCTATCCCATGCATAATTAACCATAGTCAACCATAGTAGTCCCAAAGGTGCTGGATGGGGTTGAGATCAGGGCACTCTACAGGCCAATCAAATTGCTCCACACCAAACAGGGGAAATCATTTCTTCACTTTGGAGTTGCATTTTTTGCACAGGGGCATTGCACAGCTGCAACACTGTCGTCTGAAAATATTTGAAACCATGAAAAACAGGCCATATATGTTATATAGTATGTAATGATAGTGTAACAAGGCAAAGTCAATTAGAGACATTATTATTATTATTATTATTATTATTATTATTATTATTATCATTATTAATAACTAGAACAGGACAAGGTGAATAATTATGCGTCACTGAAGCCTTGCACCCACAAAGACAGCATCAACAGTTACAGTTACTAAGCAACAGCTGCTATTATTGTGTGTAATATGAAGTCCCTCAGTTCCTCATATGCATTATATTTATTAGCTCATATTTGTATTTCAATTTCAGTTTTGTATTTAATTTATAATGTGTGGTCCAATCCAACAGACGGGCTACTGTAGCTCAGACTGCTGAAACAGTTAATGCTGGTTCTGATAGAAAGGTGTCAGAACACAGTGCAGAGCAGTTTGTTGGTATGGGGCTGCAGAACATTTGGACCACCAGGGTGCTCAGGTGCTCACAATGGTATGGCTGATTGGTGTATATTGCACATTGTTTGGTTCTGGGCTACTTTAGAAACATGGCAGTTCAACATGGCCGTCTCAATGGAGGGCAACACATAGCATCTGTAGATAAAAGCAGCTCATTCTAAGGTAAAGAAAACACAACGATCCTTAATTTCAGGTGATTATACACTAATGAAAAGTTACCTATGAATATTTCAGCCAGTAGAATCCCCCCTGTTACACACTGGACCTTTAAGGCCCTACATCTTGGTAGGATTATTATTATTATTATTATATATTGTATTATTATGGGTGTGGACAGACTGTGCTTGATTGAAATTTCCTTCACCCTCCAGTCTTTTAAGACTTCTCATTTATCAGTGATAAGGTCCATTCTGGTGACTTCTCATAATAATGATTCTGCTTTGATGAAGAACATAAAGACGACTCACACAGTGAACTACTGTAGTCACTATAGTTCTCTCTCTTTCTAACTAACTGTTAGTTAGCAAGCTCGTCAGTTTGGTCACTATACAGGACAATAACTTCACTCAGTGAATTCCTACAGTTTGTATATCGTCGCATAACAGACTGAAACTCTTGCGTCATTATAGCAGCTTATACTCTCTACCTCTCCGTTCCCTCAAAGGTCAGTACTGTCAGGACAATGTGCATGTCAAAGTTCATCAACATTTACCTCAGTGTTAAGAGTTCACATTTATTAATTTTGCCCCCACAAGAAAATCCACTAATTGTGGTGATTCCATTGTAATGAATTCATTTCACTGTGAAAGTTTGCTAAATTTACTCTAGCTGAACATCACTCTCAGTGTCACTGATGACAATGATACACATGATGGCCGCAGTGTGTTTAAAAGGTCTTCAGATGAGGTGGGATGTGATGGAGGGGTGAGGTTGCGCCAAGTCTTTTCATTTTTTAATTATAAATACTCACAAAGATGTTCTTTCTGACTCTGTTTTTCATTAAATAGCCCCTCCTGGATTAAGACATATATACAAATAATCTCATTGGAACAATAATGTGTTTGATATGTTTTTTCCACAAAATAGTATGATTTCCATGTTAAAACCTTTCAAAAGACATCTACTCCTTCTTCTTGATTAAAAATCACAGAATCTTTGAATATGCAAATCCTTTTTATATTTAAAGATTTCCTGTTGGACACAAGATGTTATTTTCAGTGTATGTGCACTGGTGGCTTCAAGTTTCTACATCACACTTGTATAAGTTGCATACCGGACCAAGTCCATTATTGTGTGGGTCGGGACTTTAAACATACCACTTTAGGTAGACAGATTTCTTTTAAAATCCGTCTACCTACCTTTGAGGTTTATTGCACACACTCTTTTTATTTGTATAGTTGGTGGGGTTTTTTTCAAGTAAACATCCATCACTGGGCATCTGCGACAGCATGTGATGGGAGGCTGGGGAGGGTGCTGGTCCAAAGACGAACAAACTGCGGCCTTATTTCCTGCCCAATGGAGCTCTCATTCATCTTAGCATTAAGGTCCACGAACTGGTGTTGAATGCTGGTAAATTCAGGCCAGGTTACAGGAACCTTCAGGTTCCCGGTGTTGGGGTCTCTGTGAAAATAAGCAGAGGAAGAAACACTTGTGAAAGGATGCATCAGTTCTGTAGTAAAATAATCCTCACGCTGTAAAAATGTTACAGTGTTGAACATGCAAAGTGTGTTTTACCCAGTTCTGGCGAAGTTAGTCCAGTAAGCAATCAGATAGCCAGACAGGTCTCTGTGTCTGTCTCCATAGGCCTTTGGTGTGGTGAAGGGTTTGCCAAACACATACTGCAAGTCATCAGCGTGGTCAGCTCCCACCCAGTCATGGTAGGGTTTGCCTGGTCCAGCCAATAAACTGGGCTCAGACAGCAGGTAGGAGTAGGTACGACCAGACCTGTGAAACACCATCACAGTGTCTGTATCTGTCCGGCATCACTATTGTCAACAATCTGATCATGCCCTTAAAGGTCCAATGTACAACATTAAGGAGAATTTATTGATATTCATAGGTATGTTTTCATTAGTGTATAATCACCTGAATATAGGAATCGTTGTGTTTTCATTACCTTAGAATGAGCCTTTTATATATACAGACACTGTGGGTTGCCATGTTGAACCACCATGTTTCTACAGTAGCCCAGAAAGGACAAACCATCCTTTCGACCACCGTAGTTTCTCCTTTGCGCAACTATACCTCTAGATACTATTAAATCCTGCACATTGGACCTTTAACTTCCAAAGGCAAGACACCTGCACCAGCAACTCAAAGACATTTTAAAGCAAAAGAAACAAGCAGTTGTTGGCCTCACCTGGCATTAGCAGCATGCAGATAAATAGTAGTCTGTGCAGGAACCAGGAACATGTAGTCAGTCCCAATGTCCACAGCAGTTCTCTTAATGGTGTTCTGGCTGGGTGCTGATCCCCAGTCAGATGAGTATTCAGCAAAGGCGATCTCTAAACCAGCTTGCCCCTTCTCTTTGGTATAAGCAGCAAGGAGTCTCTTTACATCTTCTCTGCAGTGAAAATAAGGTAGAGAGCTCTGTTAGTGTTTTTATTGGCTTCCAACTTTCTTGTCTTGCTTTTCATGGTTGAACATTTAAAGCCCACAAAACAAAACGCCTTCTCTCTGAAGAGAAATCAGCCTTACACAGGAGTCTCTTCATTCTTGTTACCAAGTGAAGGAATGTCCATTGAGGTGAACACGTGTCCGTCCATGTCATTAACCCCTGCAAGGTAGTCGATGTCAGCAGCGTTGTGGAACAAGTTGGCAGGCTGATCCGGGAGAAAGTCTCCATCAACAACGGCAGACAGAAGCATGTTTTCCACACCAGGATCTGAGATAAATCAACACAGAATTATTAAGGTTACGGCTAACTATAAAGTAATCCACTAGATCTTTTAAAATATATTTGTCCTTTGACAGAAACTAATGCTTACGGTCTGGGGAGCCTTGTGGGCGGCTGGGAACAGCCATGGTGAGAGTCACAGCATCAGTTGATTTCAGACAGGCCACCATTCTGTCATCAGTGGGGCAGCCGACCTTCACAGCAACCTGTTATAAAGCAGGTTTTAAGTAGAATGGCAGAATTCCTGTTCTCGGTTAAATGTTCAAATATGTGCTTCAGTCCCCCATTGATAATACATGTGAAAGTAAACTATAGGAAATATTTATCATGTATTCACTTAACTTCACTTTTGTATTTGTTTCTGTTCTTACTAGATGCCTTTGTAACTACATTGATCCAATAGTGCTCTCAGGATACTGTATGTAAGGGGTCTTCCAGAAACGTGGAAAAAGAGATCCTATCCCAGTGACCAGCTCCGCTGACCTTTTGTCACAATGTGTTGAACTCTGACTCTTGCTAGAATTTTTGGCATCCTAAGCTTGGTATACTATTTCATCTCATCTCTGGCTTTTAGTATAAGGCAGCCTACTGTAAGCTGCTTTTCCAATAATTGGAGGAAAAGTGCATTAATTCCTCTTCCTGTGCTTGTTTGTTCCTGTAAATCATATGCTCTTATTCAAGAAAAATATTTGTATTCAGTGAGACATCACTGACATCTCATCTTACTCTTATAGGTTGTGTGAATGCAGTTAAAATGGTGTCACTCACCTGATTTATGTATTTGTTTCAAAATATTTATATAATTCTTGACTCACTAATAATACCATTATATCTCCAAGACTCCCCCACAGAAGCCCAGGAAACTGGGGGGTTATCCCATCCAGTGTTCCAATTTTATTATTACATAGCTAATGCCAGAGCCCTAATTTATAGGCAAGATCAGTTTCTTCAAACGTGAAGCTCTCTGATACACCCAAGTGGCTGAAATTGGAGTCTCGTGCAGTGAGAAACAATTCTCTTGCAGCCCTTCTGTTTTCCACAAAGGAGCCTCCATTGCATCTGTTGGGAGATAGTTTTGTCCGGCAGAATTCTATAAAACATTTAAACCAATTTAAAAGGGTGTTCCAAGCACCTGAATTTTTACTATTTGTTTCAAACATACTTACTGGAAGGATAAAGGTGTGACAACCATCACAGACTTGTACATAAATACTAGAGATCATTTTCCATCTTGGAATCAAATGTTTAAATTTTTAAATCATATTATTTACATAAATCATCCTATAAAGTTAAAATTAGGGCTTTTTTTGTGACAGCAGGCGCCATCTGCACAACAACTGACAAGCACATACCTCCTCTGCAACCTGTTGTGGGTTCTTGTATAGAGCCCAGGGGCACAGGGCTACACCGCTCTGAGTGATGGCCCTCTTGATCAGCCCTTTGTTGTGGGGCGAGAGAGTCTGTGTAGGAATACATTCACATAATACAAAAGTATTACTTGTGGTTATGATTTTTTGCAGGGCTTCGGTAATGAAAAAATGAATGAAATAGCACTCTTCAGGCCTTAACCTTGCCACTTATGACTGAAAAGTCAAACGTGTTGTTGTGCTGGCAAGTTTTATAAGGAATACTTTGTAAGGAGTTCGTAAGTTGTAACTAATGTTTTAATTTAAAGTTAGTAAAAAACTAACAAATATTATTAATATATTATATATCATAACTCTTAAATGGTTCTTATTAATGCATTATTTCTTACCTACATAGTCTTAATGAAATATTTTAGTACAAGCATTAATAAAGCTGTTAGTAGTAGTTCCATGCCTGATTAGAAGGTGGTACTGTGTTTATGCTAAAGCCTCTCACCTGGAAGCTGACACTAGCTCCACCTGCAGACTCTCCAAAGATGGTGATGTTGTCAGGGTCTCCTCCAAATGAGCGAATGTTCCTGTGCACCCAGGCGATGGCGGTGTGCTGGTCCCACAGACCATAGTTTCCTGTCACAGAGACATTTTTTGCCTGCTGACACATCTTGGCTTGACTTTAAAGCTGGTTTTAAATACTACCACACTTTATCACAGTAAGTGAATGCAAAGAACACAGTGCAGGCTGAGCTAAGAGAACTTGCTACTGTACAGGATTTCTCCTGTTTCAGCCATTTCTCATTATGAAGTGCCCCTACCAGGTAAGCGAGAGTCCCCTGTACTGAGGAAGCCCAGTGTTCCCACACGATATCCCACGGTCACCACAATAACACTGCCCTTGTCTGCAATTTCCTGACCACTGTACAGATAGTTGTTGAGAAAATTTGGCCCCATAGACCCGCCGGACATGAAGGCTCCTCCATAGAACCAAATCATGACGGGAAGATCTGATGACACTTGGGGTGAAAATGAGAATAATTTGTTATTTTACAAGGAAGCACATCTTCTGTATCAATAAATCAATCAATTAATATACTGCATAAAGCTACCATGTTGGCCATGAGGAACCCAGATGTTAAGGTGGAGGCAGTCTTCACTACCAAAACTTGATGTCTGGCGCATGTTCATCTGAAGACATCTCTTAGCAAACTTTGTTGCCTTCAGTACGCCTGTGGATAAATTGATCATTTATTATCAGGGATGAAGGGATGATTTGCAGTATAAGTGAGATTTCTAAGCTGCTGTTTACGCACCATCCCAGCCAGGATGAGGTTTAGGTTTCTCAAATTTTCCAGGCTTGGCAGCAAAGGGAATTCCTTTGAAAACATCTACGGAGCGGGAAAGACAGAGGGGGATATTTTGTCCCTGAACGCTGCCACCTTCGGTTTGTACAACGCCCAGCTAGAGACAAAGTCAAACATGAGCTTTCAACTTTAGTGACAGTATAAAACAGTAAAGTACATAAACGGTGACATTGTAAAAAATAGAGATTAACATCATAGTGCACACTGTACTGTCCTGTACGCAGAATGTGCTCTGAGTAATTACATTAATATAACATTGTTAGAATTTCCTTATTTTTGCAAAAGCTAAACCACAAATGTTACATTTCCAGTTAATAATTTGCAATCGCAGAAAATTGACAGAGGTGAAGTAAACTCGTTATAAGTGAAGGCAGACACCATTATAACAATTACCACATTCCAACAGAAACATAGATTTAATATTTTAGCACAGTATTATTCAAATCCCAAAGAGCAGATTAATTACTTCATTCTTATAGCCTTACAGAAGCTGCTGAGGCCGTCCCAAGAGACAAGACGACAGCAAACAGAATCTTCAGTTTCTCCATGGCTGTCCATAAACCAGTTTAGTCCTCCACCAGTGCTTATATACATGAGACCCCCTGCAAGAGAATAAAAGGTAAATAAAGCAGTTTGCTGTTGTTATACAACCTCTACACCCATTCCGTCACCCTGTGATCCAACTGACCATGATTTGACCTCTAAACCTGTGATGGGAACTAGCCTGGTGTGAACCTTGCAAACTGAATCAGCATATTCCAAACAGGATATTATGTTGAGTCTGAATACTTCAATGTTTCTGAGCCACTAGTCAGTAGAGACTAATCCTATGGTCTTTGGACTTTGTTCCACATCTTTCCATTATGATATTTCATTATTTTGTTCTCTTCTTTGATATTAGGAGTCAAATGTTATTGAAGACACATTAACACATGGAAGAGAGAAAAGCCTCGTAAAGTGGGTTATGGAGTAAATGCTGCTGTTGACTAACAGAAACAGGTGGACTGACTCTCAGATTGGCAAAGACCACATGGTTTGAGATAAGATAAAACATCCAAAATAACCCCTCGCATCTGAAGTGCTGCTATTGGTTTAAAATGTGTTTGAACTTTAGTATTTTGTTCATGCTAGAGATTAAGAGAGACCAAATTATTTACAAGCCTTCCTGCCACAACAGACACTCCTCTGTCTACATTATAAACACTGCAGTGACAATATAGAACATATTACAAAAGAATTTAGGGTATATTTTAATTTAATGCAGAGCTATTCAACTGCTACAGTGTATGCAGATGTGTTATATAGGAAGAAAACTAAATATAATAAAGAAATAAATATTAGACCTGATTATCTATCATCAGATACTCATTATTAAAGGATTCAGATCAAAACCATCGTTGGGACATCTTTAATTTTAGTCACATTGACCTCTGTAAGTAATATGCACAACCAAATTCATTGATGTTATACAAGTGCTGAGTCAAATTCTATCTATTGAAAATGAATAATTGTTAGTTTTTGTTGTAATAAATAAACCTGAATGGGAGTGTGTGCCTCTTATTATTAGGGTCTTGATGTATTGTTCTGTAATCATCAGTTTAAGTGATTAATAACAACAGTATTATAACTGGTTGCCGATTAGTTCCTTTATGCTGTTTCACATTATTCTACAAGGAATACAGCGCAGATTGGCAGAAAAATCTAATTTCTCACACTTGGAACCGAGAACATGACCACAGTACAAAAAAATACAGAAACATATTGGTTGTTTCAGAAAAAAACAAAACAAAACAAAACATTAGGGCTTTTCAGTGTACTCGACCTATTTTCCTATGAGTTTCTGAATACATAATGCTGAACAAATTTGGAAGGAACAAATAATTTGTATATATTATTTAACTTGATTTTAATTAGCTTTTGCAGATTATTGTGTTTGGATTCAGGATCAGCCTAATGCCAAATCCTAAACCTCCACAGCTGGTGTAAGAGGAAGGGTTAGAGGTCACTAAAGTTAGCACATTATATCCTCTTTTATTCCTCATTTTCATATGTACTGAACAAAATTATAAACACTTTTGTTTTTGCCCCCATTCATCATGAGCTGAACTCAAAGATCTAACACTTTCTCTATGTACACAAAAGACCTATTTCTCTAAAATATTGTTCACAAATCTGTCAAAATCTGTGTTAGTGAGCACTTCTCCTTTGCCGAGATAATCCATTCACCTCACAGGTGTGGCATATCAAGATGCTGATCAGACAGCATGGGTATTGCACAGATGTGCCTTAGGCTGGCCACAATAAAAGGCCACTCGAAAATGTGCAGTTCAATCACACAGCACAATGCCACAGATGTCATGTTTTTTGTCAAGTTTTGAGGGAGCGTGCAATTGGCATGCTGACTGCAAGAATGTCCACCAGAGCTGTTGCCCGTGAATTGAATGTTCATTTCTCTACCATAAACCGTCTCCAAAGGCGTTTCAGAGAATTTGGCAGTACATCCAACCGGCCTCACAACCACAGACCACGTGTAACCACACCAGCCCAGGACCTCCACATCCAGCATCTTCACCTCCAAGAGCGTCTGAGACCAGCCACCCGGACAGCTGCGGCAACAATCGGTTTGCATAACCAAAGAATTTGGCGTTGGAAAGGTGTTCTCTTCACGGATGAATCCCGGTTTCACTGTACAGGGCAGATGGCAGACAGCGTGTATGGCGTTGTGTGGGTCAGCGGTTTGCTGATGTCAATGCTGTGGATCGAGTGGCCCATGGTGGTGGTGGGGTTATGGTATGGGCAGGCGTGTGTTATGGACAACGAACACAGGTGCATTTTATTGATGGCATTTTGAATGCAGAGATACCGTGATGAGATCCTGAGGCCCATTGTTGTGCCATCACCTCATGTTGCAGCATGATAATGCACGGCCCCATCCCCAAGGATCTGTACACAATTCCTGGAAGCTGAAAACATCCCAGTTCTTGCATGACCAGCACACTCACCGGACATGTCACCCATTGAGCATGTTTGGGATGCTCTGGATCGGCGTATACGACAGCGTGTTCCAGGTCCTGTCAATATCCAGCAACTTCACACAGCCATTGAATAGGAGTGGACCAACATTCCACAGGCCACAATCAACAACCTGATCAACTCTATGCGAAGAAGATGTGTTGCACTGCGTGAGGCACATGGTAGTCACACCAGATACTGACTTGTTTCCGGACCCCCAATACAGTGAAACTGCACATTTTCGAGTGGCCTTTTATTGTGGCCAGCCTAAGGCACACCTGTGCAATACCCATGCTGTCTGATCAGCATCTTGATATGCCACACCTGTGAGGTGGATGGATTATCTCGGCCAAAGGAGAAGTGCTCACTAACACAGATTTTGACAGATTTGTGAACAGTATTTGAGAGAAATGGGCCTTTTGTGTACATAGAGAAAGTCTTAGATCTTTGAGTTCAGCTCATGATGAATGGGGGAAAAAACAAAAGTGTTGCGTTTATAATTTTGTTCAGTGTACAAAACATGACATTTCCCCCTCCTCTCTTTGATGATGTAGGTTTTATTGGTATGCTATTAACTAGTGGACAGTTAGCAGCCTCGCTATGCTGTCTCTTAACATTTGTTGCTATGCTAGCTGTCTGTCCCTATCCACTTATTTGACCTCATCAATTGAAAACTAGACTTTTGTTAAATTCCTGTTCCTCGTATTAAAAATATGAGGAATGGGAGAAAACAGCCAACCCAGGATGGAAGCAGGCCAGGAAAAATAAGACTGGTTAAAACTGCAACCTACAACGCACATACTTTTTGCACAGCTATTAATATTTAATTTCTACATGTACAGTTTAGTTTTAATCAAGCTGCTCAAATATTTACACACTATTCCTACTTGAATATTGCATAGTGTATATACTTTCATTTATAGTTATATTTAGGGACCGAGCCAGTGTCAAACACTGTGAGGTCCCTCTTGTATTCCTAGGAATTATTATTATTATTTATTCCGGAGGTGACTGCATATTTGGCGGCCACAATGTGCATGAATGATCATGGGAATTTTCACAAAATTCAATTGTTCGCCCACTCCAAGTATGCAATTGTCCCTGTGCACGGGCGCCACTAAATGCCGGAGCCCCGCCCCCCCGAATCAGCCCCCAAGATCTGTAAGGCCGACATGTACGAAAACCGGTATGCATGTGTATCGTGATAAAAGAAGCAGAAAAGCCTCTTGGACCAATACCTCAAACCCAACAGGAAGTCGGCCATTTTTGATTTTTGATTTCTGGCGATTTTCGCCGTTGCATTGCATGCAGGGAATTTATCGGATTGACTCCACACTTGGACACAGCCATCTAAAGACATTCACGTTTAAAAGTTGCGCTATTTACGACATTCTGTCGAACAGCGTGGACATGGCGTGGTGTCCCGTGGCGTCCAATTTCGATCCTTCGCCATGAAAACAGAAAGTTGTCATAACTTCTGCGTACATGATCCAATCGCAACGAAACTTCACATGTTTGATAAGAGTCCCGCCCTCTTGAATGGTATATTAAAAGCTGAAAGTATCACATAGTAACATCCTAAAGAAATCCAAAGAATATAATAATAATTATCTTTAAAAAAAACACATCTTACAGCTCTGTAATTCCACCTAACGACTGCACACCTGCACGACCAGAGTGCTGTTTACAGATTTTGTGGTTGCTGTGTAAGCAGCTGAAGGACATTTACTTTTTTTTTGTGTAACTGTGATATATCCTTACCTGTCCCTTTCTCCTCTGAGAAACCTTGCTACGTAAACATATAAACACCCTTTTTATTTGCCAGGCTGAAACCTGTGGAGCAGCTTTCACCGATGCTGACTCCAGGCGACTGTGAAGCAAAGTTTGAGAGGAAGAAACCGCAGCCCAGCCACATACGTACGCAGTCTGATATACACCAAACTTTATACACGTTTATGCACTTTTTAAATGCCTAATTAAGCAAATATCTGTGGTTTGTTTTCCAGTTATCAAAGCCAAATACACAGTATCATAAGTTAGTTAAGTTTAACATATTGCACACCTCAATTAACCTATTTGTACATTAAAATGTACATTAGACTAAATGCAGCATTGTACAAAGTGTTCTGTTCTACCATCAAGATATAGTTCAAACACTTCACATTTTGACATTTTGATTTTGATTTTGGTGAATGTGAAGACGTTTCTTCTTTCCTAGATAAAGTTACAGGGGGAGACACATTCTCTGAGGCTGAATTTTAAATCTGCCACAAATGGTATCCTTCTTACATTTGATTAATTGTTCTTTAAACATTTGATTGTACAATAACAAAATATCTCAACCATATATGCAGGAATAGCATTTTTATATATATATATATTTTTTTAAAGTCTGTCAAAGATGGTTCAGACAGACTTTTAGGTGAACCGGAGTCCCCGGGGAAAACCAAGAAATGCATTCAGATTTTTTGTGCATTTTCTTCATGTCATGTGCCTCTGTTGGATGTTGATAGAAGTGTTCTGGTGGTAGTATTACTATGCGCTGATGTTGATTGCGTAAGTTTTTTTAAAAGTCTGTCAAAGATGTTTTTTAGACAGACTTTTAGGTGAACCGGAGTCCCCGGAGAAAACCAAGAAATGCATTCAAATGTTTTGTGCATTTTCTTCATGTCATGTGCCTCTGTTGGATGTTGATAGAAGTGTTCTGGAGGTAGGCACTTAATAGTTTCACTATACGCTGATGTTGATTGCGTACGTGAACTGGATTTGGGTCCTCCTACTTCTTCCAGCGCTGTGGTTTTCTCAACCCAAGAAAGTGACGGGTCTTCTTCCACACTGATGGAGTCTTTGGTGTCGCTGGGGTGTTCTCCTCGGAGACTTGATCCTTGTCCAGTGGTTGGACTTCGATGGCCGGTGCATCAGGGAAGGACTGCTGCTCATCACACAGCTCATCCTCTTGGTTTTCCTTACACATTTTTCTTGGAGGTCGACAATTATCTTCCTCAGCCTCGAGCGCAGTGGATAGCTCAAGGTTGAGAGAGTTCTGAATGCTGAGCTGAGTTTTTAGCTCCTCCAGCTCTCTCGCACAGATGCTCTCTTTCTCCAAGGTGTTCTGCTGCAGGGTATTGAACTCCTTTGCCGTCTGCTGACGAAGGGCGCACTGCTCAGCCCTCAAGTTGTTGTAGACCTGCCAGCCCTCTGCCACTGTGTCTGCATTAATCTTGATTTGCTTGTTAAGCTCACGCTCAAGGGTCTCAGTTTGCTGTCTGACACTGATGACATCAGCTTCATACTTCAGGCTGACAGCGTGGTGTGAAGCAGTGATCTTCTCCAGTTCTTCCCGAAGAGTCTTGTTTGTCTTCCTCTCCTCGTTGAGCTCAGCTGTGAACTTCTGTTCACTGAGTATCTGGGACGCTTTAAGCTCCTCATAACTGCTTTGAAAGCGATGAAGCTCACACTGAAGGGTCTCAGCCTGCTGTCGGACACTGACGACATCCATTTGATATTTCAGGCTGACCTCATAGTGTGAAGCAGTGATCTTCTCAAGTTCTTGACGAAGAAAGTTGCTCTGCTCCCTCTCCGTTTGCAGCTCAGCAGTGAACTTCTGTTCGCTGAGAGTATATGCCCTATTGAACTCTTCATACTGCTTCTGATAGAGTTCAAGCTCACTCTGAAGGGTCTCAGGCTGCTGTTGGACAGTGACGACCTCAGCTTGATATTTTAGGCTGACCTCATTGTGCAAAGCAGTGATGTTCTCCAGTTCTTTTTGGAGAAAGTTGTTCTGCTCCATCACAACATCAAGCTCAGCTTTGAACTTCTTTTCGTTGATGATGTGTGCCACTTGGAGCTCTTCATAATCGACTTGCAGGAGCTTTTTCTTCTTCCTCTTGGTGTTATCTCTCACCTGAGTAGCAATCTTTGTGGTGCTGAGAGTTTCTGTGTCGCTGTACTTTCGCAGCCTCTCTAGCTCTCTCCTTGTTTCTTTTTCCCTGTTGATATACATCTCTTTCAGGGTTTTCTGTTTCTGGAGGTTGTCTCTTAACTCATCCAACGCTTTGTTAAGTTGGATTCTCCTGTTCTTCTCGGTGAAGCAGTTGACCCTCTCTGCATCCAACTTCTCATTGAGTTGCTTAACTTGTGCACGAAGGGCATCGCACTCCCCTAAGAGGTTCAGCCGGGCGTGGCCAGCGGCTTCCTGTCCAGAGATCCCCTGGTCACGTCTTGAGTTTCTCATTTGCTGCATTTTCTTTGGCTGGTGGAATAAGTCTCAAAGTAATGCTCTTGTCTTGATTTGCAGTTTGTCTGAACAGATGTGGTCTGTATCAGTGGTCTGACTTGAAGGTGTTCTTCTTGTTTCTGTCACTTTGTCTCACAGTGGTGTCACTTGTTGAAAAGCTTCGAAAGATGTGTCTGAACGGTTGAAAGGATCTGACTGTCTGAACCTTATAGACTACAGACCTGCTGATATCACAGAATGGAATTATTGCATTCTATTTCCCTTTGATTCGTACAGTTCCATTTCTGTTTCTGTATGTTTACATTCAAATCTTTCAAATTATCTGTGATTCAAATGGAAACAAAATAACTGCCCTTTTTTTAAAAAAAGCCTGCCATTAATGGAATGCTTTCATTAATGATCGGTTGAGAACCACAAAATGCACTTTTTGTGTCTCAGTACATGTGTTATAAACATTTCCATTTTGTCAATTATCATCATTAACTCAACCTTAATGACATCCCTCTGCAATACATGGATCATTCATATTCTTATGTTAATTATTGCTATTATTATTATTATTATTATTATTATTATCATAATTATTATTATATAAAATATATTAAGTATTAGATCCCAAACAAATACAAATACAAAACAAATGTGTCAAAACAAAAATCCCCCCTGAAACGCACATTAAAACTGCAGTAACCACATTTAGTCACCACCATTATTACATTTATTATGACTGTTTGCATCATCTTTTATTTTTCATACCAAGTCAAGTTCTGCACTTCATCTTTTATATTTTGTTTCCTTGTTAGGGGCCGAGCCGGCGACCGCTGTGAGACAGGTCGAAAGCTCATGGAAATTTGCACAAAATTAATTTGTGGCAAAAACTCACGTATCCCCATGCGCCCAGCCCCCCGAATCAGCCTCCGCAACGCTTAAGGCCGACATGTACGAAAATCGGTACGCATGTGTATCGTGATAAAAGAAGCAGATAAGCCTCTTGGACCCATACCTCAAACTAAACAGGAAGTCGGCCATTTTGGATTTTGTGGTAATTTCTGGTGATTTTCGCTGTTGCATTGCATGCAGGGAATTTATCGGATCGACTCCACATTTGGACACAGCCATCTAAAGACATTCACGATTAAAAGTTGCGCTATTTACGTCATTCCGTCCGACAGTGAGACGTGGCGTGGCGTCCCGTGGTGTCCAATTTCCATCCTTCGCCATGAAAACAGAAAGTTGTCATAACTTCTGCGTACATGATCCAATCTGAATTTCCACGCTTCACAGTGAAGAGTCTCGCTGTGAAAGCGGAAGTCTTTTGCACAATGTCTGAAACATGTGACAATGTAGAGCGGTCTCCCTCAGCTTCCGGCGATGAGGGCTTTGGCGTGGTGTGACGTGGCGCGGCTGCAGCGGGCAACCGCTGTGCATGCCCCAACGTAGGTTGATGGCGAGGTTCCACCCAATGCTGCTTGCAGCTTTAATTTACATTATATTTTTTAATATTTTATTTTGTGTTATTTTGTTGTACCTCGACTTCCGTACTCTTTCTTGCATTACATTGCCCTATGCTGCTGTGTCAATTTTGAATTTATCCTAAGGGGGATCAATAAAGCTACATCTTATCTTATCTTTGTGTCCTGATTAGTGCTGTCAGTTAAACAAGTTATTAACGGCGTTAACGCAAACCCATTTTAACGGCGTACATTTTTTTAGCGCGAGATTAATGTTCTTTTTGGCCTAGCACACTTTGTAGTTTTTTTCACATGCTGTTGCAACAACTAGCAGCGTTAGAAAAACTACTACACCACAATAGATCTAGCTAGACCAGAAACAAAACAACAGGCACGCCGCACACACTTGTTTAAGAGTAGTAGACGTTACGTTTTGAGTGGATGGTGAGTGCAAGGCACCGAAATGGATGCCAATAATATTCTGAATGGAAAGTTTACTTTTAAAAAGTTGCCAAATGGTTCCATTGACAAGACCAAAGTGATCTGTGTGTTTTGTCGTTGTGAACTGAGGTATCATCGCAGCACGTCCAGTCTGAAATACCACTTGATGGCCAAACACACAGCCGATGCGAATTGTCCGCCCCCTCGTCAAAGCCAGGCGACAATGGATGATTTTTCAATAAAAACAACATTTGCACAAAGCAAGCCGATACACTTTTCCCTGTTGGTAAGAGCATTAAAATGAGAAAAAATAATGGGACAAAAAGAAATCAAGGGACATTTAGAATAGAAAAAAATTTGATTAATTGCGAGTTAACTATGACATTAAAGCGATTTATCGAGATTAAATATTTTAATCGTTTGACAGCACTAGTCCTGGTACAGGAAAATAACGGACATGGCAAAGAAAGCTTGAAGTGATAGAAATATTCGCCTTGGCCTTGTCTCATTTTCCTGTATTATGGCACCTTGTCATGACGTGTATTTAATAAGCAAAACTACAAGCTTAAACTACATCAACTGTCATGTCAACTTGCTTAAATTAGACAAACTGTATGCTAGCTAACACAGACGGACCGGTAACGAAATGGCTGAACAGTGTGAGTATCAAGCTAATAAAATACAATATAATTTTTTTTTTATTGTCTGTTTTGATTTTGTTTAGTTTGCATTACAAAGTTAACACACACTTCTGAACCACTGATAATGTTGTGTACATTGAATGAGCTCAATACCAGAATGCTGAGCCAAAAACAAATCCATAACTCAGGTGATACATCTAAAGTACATTTGTTTAGCATTACATATTGTAAACATATAATAAAATAAAACCAAGAAAATATAATTTGCATTTGTCATCAATTTATTTTTTCATGATCTGATACTGTTGTGATAATTCAGGTCCACACTGGGCACAGGTGATTGCACAAGCTCTTTATTCTGAGATGTTTACAGGAAGGTTGGGTAGTACGCTGGTCCAGAAATGCACGTAACGCGTTCTCATCTTCTGCCTCACATAGTTCTTGTCCATCTTAGAATTGATCTCGAGGAACTGGTGTCCAGTGCTGGTGAATTTAGGCCAGGAAGCGGGGACGCTCAGACCTCCTTTGTTGGGGTCTCTGTGGACAAAACCAGAGAAAAGGACCAATGAGGCAGTTTAAATTTTCTATTTCCATGTCTGATTCAGGTTTGTTAGATTTCTGTCATGCTTCTATGTCTTGTGTCTGCAGAAATATACCCAGTTTTTGCGAAGTTGGTCCAGTAGGCGATCATGTAGCCGGAGACGTCACGGTGGCCAGGCCAGTATGCCAGTGGGGTGGTGAAAGGCTTTCCAAACACGTACTGCAGGTCATCAGCGTGATCGGCTCCCATCCAGCTGGGGTAGGGTCTGCCAATGCCGCCCATACGGTTGGGCTGAGAGAAGAGGTAGGAGTAGGTGCGGCCAGTCCTTTGGTGAAACAAAGAAAGAATAGGGATGTGATAAAGACCAAAGAAGCTCCAAAAGCTGATTAACTCTTTGAAAATTCTAAATTATCGACATTCCCTTGCTTGTAAGTATATACAGTATTGATGTTTGATTCTGCTTTTGCAATGAACCCACTACATATAAAAGACAGCATATATCTATGGAAGCTGAAGCGTGCCATAAGATTAATCTTTTAAGTGCTGAATTAAAAGTCAATTCATTATTATTATTCTTTATGCAAATATCTGTAAAAACGCTAATTCAATTTTATCATATTAGAAAATAAAGTTAAACTGCTGGATAGAATGTCATATTGTAAAGCAACGCGTGGGACAAAGGGGCTAATAAATACACTGACAGCAACATCTGTATAGCAACATATTATTCTCACGTGGCGTTGGCAGCATGAAGATAGAGGGCAGCCTGAGTAGGAACCAGGAAGATGTAGTCTGTTCCAATCTCCACAACGGTTTTCTTGATGGTCTCCTTATTGGGATTTGATCCCCAGGTTGAGGTGTATGTGGAGTAGGCATTCTCCAAACCAGCCTTGCCCTTCTCCTTAGTGTATGCCCCCAGGAGCCTTTTGACGTCCTCGCTGCAATCAGGAAGAGACGGTTTGAAAATTAGGTCTGATAAAATACCTTTCTGCCACCAAAACTGTTAATACCACCACTGTTCTCAGAAAACTACAGTTTTGTTGTTCTGGGTAGATCCATTGCAGAATTGTCAATGTCTCACACTGTGATCTAATGGCTTAAGCTCACATAGGGGTGTCCACCAGGTGGGAGTTGACTGATGGAACATCTAAAGCAGTGAAGAGGTGTCCGTCCATGTCGTTGACTCCAGCGATGTAGTCGATATCAGCCGCATTATGGAACAGATTGGAGGGCTCATCCGGCAGGAAGTCGCCATCGATCACAGGAGACAGGACCAAGTTGTTTACGAGAGGGTCTGACAGAGGCAGACACAATCAGATACTTCCTATATACCTACTAGCTGCATGATTTCAATATAACTGGTACACCTAGCAGGAAAAACTTTGCCCTGCAACAGCTGTGCACCCACAGATCTGTATCTGTAATTAATGCTTTACATACATGCATAAACTGTACGTATGAAAGGAATGGAGGCACCAATAAAATGGCTAGTTTTAATAAAACATTAGTGCCATTAAAAGCTACTACTGTATGTATCACAGTTGAAATGTGTTACTGTGGCAGCAATGTCCATTTATGCAGCCAGTCAGCAACTAGGTGTAGTCTTTGAGGTGTGTTCAGGTATACCTTTTAGGAAGTGTGAGGCCACAAGCTGTCTGAGATCAACTTGGTGTGAGGCTCACCTCTCCATTGGAGTGGTAGTTGCTTTATGTATATCATGACTAATTTACTTATTCTGTTTCCTTTGCATTTCATTACATTTTGCTTTTATCTGTAGACTTTTTGCAACATTTAAACTTCTAAATTCCCAACATTTCCACTCAGGTTTTTCAGAAGCCCTTTTTTTAAATAACTTGCCAACAAACAATATATTCACCTTGTGTTTAGAGTACATGGAGAAATTCAAGAAGCATTAATGATCTTAGTCCTATTTAGAACATGTGATTGTGGTGCACTTCAGCTTCTTCTTCTTCTGAAAAGCTTCATAAAAGGCATAAAAGCTGACTTCACTGGGCGTTTCTAAGGTACAAAGCACTGACACAATGTCTAAAATGAAAATGCAAACTGTGCAGAGTGCAGTCCTTACGATCAGGTGAGCTGGAAATACTGAGACTGCCAGCCAACGTAAGGACAGCAGGATCAGTCATCTTCAAACAGGCAGCCATAGACTGATCGGTGGGGCAGTTGACCTTCAGAGCAACCTGGCAAGAGGGTTCAAATCATCTTTAAGTGTTTCCCAGCCCTGAAGTTATATCTACACAAATGAATTCCAGTATTTTTTGAAAAAAGATAAAAGTTCCATAGAAGAAGTAAAGCATGTCCGAGAAGCTGTCACGTACCTCCTCAGCAAACCTGCGAGGGTTCTTGTTGATGGCCCAGGGGCAAAGGGCGACCCCGCTCTGGGAGATGGCTCTCTTGTACAGCCCTTTGTTGTGGGGAGTGAGAGTCTGTAGGCAGACAGAAAGAAAAAGTAAGAAATATTATATGTACGAATTGTGAATTTTACTTTATATTATTATTATATATCTGTCATCCATCTATCATCTCACACAGTGAGCTAGACACCAAGAATAAAGCCTCTCACCTGGAAGCTGACACTAGCTCCACCCGCAGACTCTCCAAAGATGGTGATTTTGTCAGGGTCTCCTCCAAATGAGCGAATGTTCCTGTGTACCCAGGCGATGGCGGTGTGCTGGTCCCACAGACCATAGTTTCCTGACAAGGATCAAACTTTTAACTCAGTCACAGCAGGAATGTCTAATTTAATGTAACAATGTATAAAATTGGCAGGGAGGCCAACAACTTCTAGGCAATTCTGTCACTGCATGTACCAGGTAAGCCAGAGTCGCCGGTGCTCAGGAAGCCCAGAGTGCCCACACGGTATCCCAGTGTCACCACAATAACATCTCCTCTGTCTGCAATCTCCTGCCCGCTGTACAGATAGTTGTCCAGGAAGTTAGCACCCATTGAACCTCCAGCCAGGAAGCCTCCTCCATAGATCCAGACCATGACCGGCAGACCTGTGGACACTAGAAGACAGAGAGAGCCAGTTGAAGTTCAGATCTCATATGGACGACCCTCTGGCTCTGTGGGATTCTTTCAGTCATTACCTGAGCGGCCGTGAGGAACCCAGATGTTAAGGTAAAGACAGTCCTCACTGCCTCTGGTGTCAGTCATGATAAGGTTCACCTGCATGCATCGCGGCCTGTACTCAGTGGTCTTCAGGACGCCTGACGAGAGACACAAGCAGTGTGAGACCAGAATAAATTGTTTTCATGACACATCATACAGTTTAGGCCTTTAGCTGATGCTCTACAGCTAGAAGATAAAACTTTCAATCAATTCAATTGAAGTAATAGAGAAGGATTAGCACACATATCTTTGCAAAGTAATTCATGTTGTTTGGTTATCCGTCTAAATATAATTTACAGCAAGTTCAATCAGTCTACCCACCGTCCCAGCCAGGGTGACGTTTTGGTTTCTCAAACCTTCCAGGGATGTCAGCAAAGGGAATCCCCTTGAAGATGTCCATGTGACGGCGGAAGCCAAGACGAATGTTCTCGCCCTGTACCATACCTCCCTCTGTGTACACCGTCCCTAGCTTCGGAGATTAAGCACAAAGACATGCAAGAGATTGACTTGACTGGACTACTGTAGTCCACCAAAGAATATGTATGGCCTGCTGCTTTTATATTTTAATGCTCAGTCTTAATTTGGCATGTTTTGGAAAAAATTTAAATGTTTTAATTGATCGCAGACATATGGAAACGTTTGTTCCAATACAATATATCTCTCAGAGATTAATGGCTCAAAAATGAACACATAATCATTCCTTCTTAATTATTAAGAATAGTAGCTGAATTTCAGGAAGTCTGTGGGTGCAAAGCTTACTGCATTTCACTCAACACTATTTTACAGATACTGAACAGAGAACTTGAACATTCTTTCGTGACACTTACGGAGGTCGCAGAGACCGTCTCCAGAAACACAGCAACAGCTACCAAAATCCCCAGCTTACCCATCGTGACTGAACTGTGAGAACCAGGTGGATTACCGGCCAGACTTTTATAAAGGTGACCCCTCCCCTAAACAACATCTGACCAGTGTGCAGTCTGTGGGCCTACATTTCTTCCTGTTACATAATATTTAACCAATTCCATTACCTCAACCTCTTTGGATAACATATATAGAGATAAAGAATAATGATAAGGGAATAGCTTTTTTCATAGTTTTTCAAGTGAGATAAGTGGTTTTCACTGGACATCAGTAGTTTAGATTGATGATGGTGTCAGCATTAACTGAGTTAAAATGTGCAGTGTAACATGCAGTGGCAGCGGTAGGTCTTATCAGTAGATATCCAAACATAGCCAAAAATGTCATGGGAAGTGAAATAGCCATTTGATAAAAACCCGAGACTCCCATGTATGCTTGGACATCCACCAAACCAGGTTTACATGACCCATTTATTACTGACTTCACCTATTTTACTTGCCTGCTCATCAAGTATTCAGATCCTTTACTCAAATCAACCTTTAAAGTACCAAAAGTACCATTTCAGAATAATGTACACTATACAATTGTATTATAATTATTGATAGATTAATATACATATCACTCTAATGTTTCAGCAAGTTATGGTGGGGCTATTTCAAATTACTTTATATACTGCTGGGTAGCTTAATCTTAGTGATATATTATATTTTATTGATTATATTTTCTATTAATCGGAATCTGTAAAGTAACAGTCAAATAACTGTAGTGGAGTAAAAAGTGTAAAGTAACATAATATGGAAATACTCAAGTGAGTACAAGTACCTCCAGATTGCACTTAGGTACAGACTCACTGCTTACTGACTAATGAAGTGAACTTAAGGATGGCCATTGCAATGGACTGATCATGCCCTGTCCTTTTGAATCTCAAATAGCCCATGGATAAAAAGTGAATGTGAATAAAATGGGATGTTGAGAAGGACACTACTATCATGGGACAGCTTCCGTCACCGTGTCACTTATATCTGCCTTAAGTTAAAGTGAGAGTCTTGGCCACAATTTTTGAGTCAACATTTAAATGTGAAATCAGTCTATAACTGTGGCAAAGGAGAGGATCCTTCTCCTATGGTTTTGATTTTCACTTTATATTTTCTATTGTAGTTGAGATACTTTGTGGAGGACTTGCAGAAATTACTGTGTAAAAATAAAACCCTACACAAACACAGCCTTCGTAGGAAAGGTTTGTGTGAGTAACTATTGAGAGGTGATATTTAGTTTCCAGCTTTTGCAGTTGTGTGTTGGGAAGGCAACCTCTGTGGAGTTGACACAGCTGTCTGACTGGAGTCAAAGTCCCACTGATATTGCCAATCCAACAATTAATCTTTGTTTCATCTATAACCCTCCACCTAATGCTGCAAAGCTGGACAGTAAATACTTTCAGCTCACAATGAGAACACTTTTAGTACATTTAAGTGGATATTAGCATCTTTCCGAAACGCTACCTCATTTACTATGGCCAATGAATGTACATATAAATCTGCCTAATAACCTACACACAAGCATCTTCATGGCTATCCAAAAGCAGCATTTCATAGTCTTAGAAAAATAATCTAATACTAAAATAATACTAATCTAATCGGCACATGGCATTTTTAAAGGTATTTGGCTTGACAATGTTTTGTATTGGATTTTGAATGTTATTTGAAGATCTGAAGAAAAACTGCATATTGACCGGTATCCCTGAGAAATTTCAGTTGTACTGTATTAACCAAAAGCTTAACTGCAAAGATGATACAGTTCATATACAAACAAAGAGAAATACTTCCATTTTTATTTACATTTAACTCAAAAAGGAATTCAAACATGTCACCTCTTACAGAAAAGAATAATTGAAAATATAAACAGTCAAGATTAATGTCATCAAACAGGTCGTCTTTTGTTAAATGTAATCCAGGATTTCTGTCTCCATCTCATTTTCGCTTCCCTCGGACGGCTGAAACTCATCATCTTCCTCTTCATCATCCTTGTTCTCATCGTCCTGCACCTCTTCCTCCGTATCCACATCTCTCTCTGGGGATTTTAAACTTAGTCCTATGCGTCTGCGTTTTTTAGGGAATTCTGGCAACACTGAGGTAGAGAAATAACATCATTTAACAAACCAAAATGTTCTAGTTAACACTTTTCAACACAATGTTGTTATTTTGTTATCTGTCCTGTTCCACTAATCTCATCAATGTATTTACTCAGAGCGTTTCTTTCACCATTCTCCTGGGGTTTTCTGTCCATATTATAAAGATACATTTGTATCTACAATGGTTAATATCTATTTAACAACGGACCATAAGTGTATGCCACAGAAGCACGGTTAAAATTTGCTAAAATGATTTGTTAAAATAACGTGTTCAGTGCTAAAGCATGCTAACATGTTCACAAGGATAATGCTAACATGCTGATGTTTAGCAGGTATAATGTTAAGCATGTACACATCTTAGTTAGCTTTTTAGCGTACAAACATTTAAAATTAGCACTAAAAATGTCATCAATCAATCTTTGCAGCCATAAAGTGTGATGAGAGGGGTCATGAGTAGCCATTGCTTCCTTTTAGGTGGTCACAAGGCTTGCAAACGACTTGGCTAAACGGAGGAAACCCTCTATAAGAAATTACAAAGAGTCAAGAAATCTAGCAGGACAGAAACAAACCAGGAGTGGGACAGGATTGGCCAGGTTGTGTCTACATTAAGAGCAAAGTAGGGATGCACAATAACTTTTTTTTAAAACCGATACCGATAACTTTCAGCTCCTAAAGGCCGATACCGATAACCGATAACACACACACATATACATATATATATATATATGATCATGACCTAAGATCATGACATTAATACTATGAACAATCCCAAAAACACTTTTGACTTTTTAAATGGAGATATTTATTTTTTCCAATGAAAAACTTTTGGCAAGCCCCTCAAAAAAAAGTAAGGCCCCTTGAACTGATGAAAAATACTGTGGATATCAATTCAAGTAAGCAACTACCAAAATTATGACCGAGTTAACGAGTTCTTTTCCGACATCCCAGTCAGAAAGAGTTTTTCTGATTATGCCAACATCACTTGAACTCAGCATTCACTGCAGGCCTTTCAGGTCTCATAGTGAGAGTGGGGCACTGCCGCGCTGACAAAATTATATATGTTATCGGGGCTATTCGTCATGATATCAGACTTATCGGAATGGCGTAATAATTTCCTGTTATTGGCCAGATAATTATCGTGCACCCCTAGAGCATAGTGCTTCATCAGCAACTTTTAGTTAATGTGGGGTCACAAAGAGTGTCTATGAAGGGAATGAAGGCACATCAGCCATTTTTGGTGATGGATATTTTCCTTACTTGGTTTCTGGGCTCGGGTGACCTTCTTGATCATGGCTGAGATCAAGTCCCTCAACTTGTCTGTGGTACCGAGAACACACCAGCCGTCCCGCTCGTCACATAGCTCATTACCGCTGTTCTGCTCGACCACCTGTTTGATACTGGAAACACACAATAAGTACGTTTACTCAAGTACTACATTTAAGTACAAATCTGAGGTACTTGTTGATTTTCCTACTTTATAAATCTACTGCACTACATTTCAGTGGCAGGTATCATCAACCTATGGACAGTGGGTATGTCGGCCCCAGCCAATAACAGCGAGCAGGGTGTGAGGGTGTGACTCTATAAAAATGTAGCAACTAGGTTACGTCACAGTCTCTGTATCTCTCCTGTTCTCCGTCTGTGTCATGGATATAAATAGGGCTAGGTCTGTTGACTGAGGGCGGGCTGAGCGTCACACACAGGGATTGGAGAGGCCACAGCGAGTCAGTTACATTCACACAAAATCCAGCAATCTGGCTCCTTCCTGCAGGGTCGTGCAGGGGTTTGCGACCATGTTTTTTTGTGCTTTTGATATGTGGAAAAATCCAATCACTTCAAATAGTGTCCACAATTATAGCAATTTAGACTAAAAACATTTTAAGACCATTTTATGGTCTTTCTTATATTATCACAGTTTATGATCCCTAAAACTGAATCTAAGACCTGGGACCATTTACACCATATACTTTCCTACTTTTTAGAATTAGAATCCAGCACATACAGACATCCTAATATCATTCTGATCACCCTCATCTATTTGTACAGCACTGTAATGTAACGTACCTTTCCACATCCAAGTCACAGAGCTGGTAAAACATCTGTCTGTGAGGAGGCAGCATGCCATCTCTGAAAATGTAAGATGACTCCTGTGGATTTAAAACAGAGGTCAGTTGGTATGGTAGCAGATATTATACCGACGTTGTCCAATGCAAGCTTTTCGTGACTATGATAGGAATCCCTTCCCTGAGACTTCCTCAAAACACATGAAACAACAGTTTAACCTGAAGGCCTATGGAGAGCCAAAGTGTTAAATCAAATTACATTAAAGGGTTAAAATATGAAATTATCCATTTGTATTAATACGGACAAACTAGAACATCGGAAAATGAAATAACTTTAGCAATTAAGCAAGAAGAGCTTGAAACTAGCAAGTTAGCACTGTGCTCAAGTCATGTTTTCACATAACTAGGTAACTTTCACTGACCTTCAGCTGGTATGTGACTGGGAGTTGATCTCGACTGGTGCTCGGACCCTCCTGAGCTGGGAGCTCCATCACACTAGCTGGCTGGGGGCCTGGTAAAAACAAAAACTTTTTTTAATGTGTTGTCAGTTTACCTTGGCAACAACAGTGGGACGGTGGAGATTAATGCGGATTTCTTTACGTTCATGTATTGATCTATCCTGTCACCCCGTTCTGTCCTTGTCTTAAGAGTTGCATGTGTACAAGTGAAAAGCCAAGAGGAACTCCAGGAGAAATCTAGCTGAGGAAATCAGATGTTTCTAATGCTCTACCCTACTTGCAAACCGGTGACATTAGTGTGTACATTTGTACCTCTTATCTGCTAGCAAAGTCACCTACTTTGTCCACAGTATATGTACGATGCATGGTCATGCTGTTGTAACTTGGCTTCTTGCATCTCAAGATCATCTTGTGAGAACTTCATTTAATCTTGTTCTGTGGTTTTCACTGTGGCGTGTCATTCTGCAGTACTCATCCTGATGCTGCTCTCTTGGCTAGGTCTCTCTATGAGAAATTTTAAACCTCAATTAGGCTTTTTTCCCCCCACATGAGACATTGTAACATGTCGGTGTAGGAAAAGCCCGGGTGTAAATGATAAAATGATTGATGGCTGCATTCCATTTCGCCGCTTCATTAGCTGCTTCCTCAAGGTCAAATAAATACAGATATCCCAAATACATTCACCAACTTACCTGCTTTGTTGAACGTGATAGGCAGACTGTAGTTAAGGGCACTCCTCTTGGCTTTTACTGGCAGATCTGATAATGAATACCCTAAAAGTGGGAAGAAGATAGACAGACAGATACTTCATTTATCCCGAGGGAAATTCATGTATCCAGTAGCATACAAAATACAAAACATACATTAAACATAGATTAGACTAAAATTAAAAAGAAGGAACCAACAGTCAGTGTCAGGCAAATACATTTGAATAAAACCTCCTTGACAATAAATACTGTTGTCCTGCCTCAGGCTCTTACCATGCTTGGTGCTACAGCGCATCCTAAAGTCCAGCATCTGGTATTTCTTGGACTCTTTGCTCTTTCGGGGGTCATAGCCCAGCCTCACCCATAGACTTCTCCATGGTCCTGTCACCTATAAAAGTAAATCTGACATTTAACTTTCAGTGGGGCAGGAAAAAATGTGGACACAACAGCATGAACACCAGTACAATAAAAAAAACAATCCAGTAAAGTAGCTTTGCAATATAAATACATGAGTTTCCATTTTAAGACATTTCTGCTCAGCTACTTTAAAGCAACACCTCACTGATGACTAGTGCTCCATTTTAATATTTTATAGTTTCAAAATATATCTGAATATCTTAAAACGAGGTGAACCGTCCTTGAAATTCACCCTTGAATTCTTTACTAAACACACACGTTTTTCCCCTCAGCTCACCATGTAGTAGGCGTAGACGGGCAGCAGCAGCTTTAGTTTATCAGGGTGGATGTTGATGTTGGCCTTGACTGCGTTTCGTGACCAGATGGGCCGACTCTCAAACATCTAGGCACAAAACATTTGGTTTGAGATAAGATAAACGCCCAGAAAATGATGTTAAATTATACCTGTGTAAGAGCATAGAACAACTTCAACCAGATGCCATTTCTGGTGTGAACACACTGGTCAATAGAGTGACTGTCAAAAAGGATGAAATTATGGAAAAAGAACTGCATTTTACTGGCAGTCACTGGTTGATGTGAGGTGTGAATTTTTCAAAACAACAGCCTTACAAATGGTTTATGAGGAAAGAGATGGTGAATAACACTGAAAGCAAATACACCAGGAGCAAAAAAGAAATGAAAACTGAACAGAACTGGGGGGAGGAAAATATTAGGGCTACAACTAACGCCTGTCTTCCCTATCAGTTAATCAATCAGTTTTGTTTGAGAATAGTTTCGTCAATCAATTGTCAGAAAATGATGAAAAATGATTTATTTCCAGGAGACCAAAGTAATGTCATCAAATTGCTTATTTTGTCCAACCAACAGCCCAAAACCAAAAGACATTAAATTTATCTTGATATAAAACAGAGAAAGGCAGCAAATTCTCATAATGGGTATAATTTGATTCAATTAAAGACCAGTTTATTTGTATCTAATGAGCCCTGAAATTGCATTTTGTCTGGAGAAGCCAGTCTGGATTTCTGGCACTCTGGTGTAAGTTATTGTCCCTCCAGCTGTAATAAAAGACATCAGAGTGACTTGGTTTTATCCATTATACGAATGAATCTAGCAATCAGAGAGTGTATTGTGCTTTCAGTCACTGGGAACCCTGATTTCAGCAGCACACATACCTTTTTCAGTTGTTCTTCAGCCTGCTTGTCGAGCTCCTTTAGGCAGACTCGTGTCCAGTTGATCCTGGCAGCCTCGAGGGACTCATTGGGCACTGTGGGATCACTGAAGCTTACAAAAATGGCATTGTGGGGCCGACGAGCGCGATTCAAACCAATAAAGTTCTTCTTATTGATGGGCGGCTGGCTATAAAGAGAAAGGAGGAGAAATATTATAAGTATGTTTCTGATTAGGATATAGGTAAGATAAAATCAATCAATCAATACTTTTGTTTATACACGAAAAATAACCACACTTGACAAATGGAACTAAGCAGAAGCTGTAAGGTTGACGGAGTGAATGATTTCATTCCCACAGAGCTTTAACACTGACTTTTGATTGACATCAGGCCGGTAGAAATAATCCACAGGGCAGTCGAGACGTGAGAAGATGGCCGGGGGAAGAAAGTAAGGCATGGGCTGCTCAAAGAACTCTTGATTCTCTGATTTGCGGAGGATGATTTTGTCGTACAAAGACGTGTCTTTTCCGCCTTCTGAATGCACTGCGAGGCACTGAAAGTCTGCCATCCCTACAAAAAAATAAATCAGAACAACCAACCTCATCTATTATTTTATTCTATATCTTTATATATCTCTTGTTTTCGCACAATCAAACTGGGTTTTTGAAACTCCAATCATTTGAAATATTCAAAAACATCTTTTAACCTTACCTTGGAATTTGTATGTCGTTCCTATGACTCCGAGTATATCCATGTGGATCTCAGCATCCTTGGGATCCTTTTTCCGCACTCGCCGCCGCACTCTGAGAAGGAGGTTGCTGGAGGGAAAGCGATTTCCACAGACGGAGTGACAGAAAGGGTCCTGGGGTCGGTAACGCAGCTCAAGACGTCTGTTGGGGTGAGCAAAGGTCTAGGGGACGAACAGGAAATGCAGACAGGTGTCAGATTAGAGCAGTTTAGCTACAGCGGGGAGGATGAAGCTCTGACCAGAGCAAAGATGTTGACCATTACCTTTACACAAGTCACTTAACATTTGACTTTATTCAATTCACTTTCATCAAAATCAAACATAACTATCGACTTATACACTGCAGACATAGTGACAATCAGTGAAACGTGCTACAAACCCACCGGGGGCCCATTTTGACCCCTCCTCACTGCCTCAAAATAGGGTAATAAAGCAGGACCCACCTTAAGGTCCTCATCATGTCAGCAGATATTGAACTTTGCTGGTGCATATTCCCAAACCCCCCCCCCCACCACCTCCCAAAAAAGGTTACAACTGCGTTGCCTGCCTGCGTACAACTTAAAGACAACAACTCTTTTGTTAAGTGGACAATGTTTTGGAAATCCTGAAATGTATCATTTTGGCTAACTATCAAGCTATGTGCCTTTTAAATTCGAATACCTCCAAATTTCAATATATTAGGATTATAATATATATAATAAAATTACATAAATGGCGGCAATAACTTAAAAAAGTATACATACTCACTTGTCCCACAATTTATTGCACGTAAATGAGCTATTTTAACATGGTAGACTTTGTGAACTGTAACGGTATTTAACACTGTTTCAAGTGTCTGCCCGCTCTGTTACCACCATTGACTGTATATATATATATATATTTATAAATATATATAAAAGCTTACTACAGTCTGTCCCACTTATGCTCTGCTTACTTTGGTAAACGCTTGTTCGCCCCCGAGAGTCTCCAGCATCTTGTCCACACTGCTGACCACCGCCGGATACTCCACACACACCAGTCGGTTGTCCCGCAGCTCCACGGTGGACGAGTTACCGGGAACATCGACATTATCTGACTGACAGGAAAGAGTCAACTCCTTCAGAGTAAAGTCCAGCTTCAGCTCCGTGGAATCCGCCATGTTGGCTCTTTTAATTGTGAGATTTAAGCGGGCATAAAGAGCAGTGCAGTTCAAACACAAGCTGCAGGTCAATGAACGCGCTCAACCTGCTTCTTCTGCTGTTACACCAGCGTGACTTTGTGTCCGAGTGCAAAATAACGCCGGGCGGAAACGCCAACGCGCACACACAGTTCCGCCTGTATGTATATACCGGTATGTACATTAACACACATTAACCATTGTTGTTGTGAGTTAAATTCCAAGCCATCATTGAGGATTTTGAGGATCTTACAAGTAAAAAAAATCGTTAAAGTCTGCCAGTAAATTCATGTAATGCTTGATATATTTATATAAATGCAAAAAAAAGATAGTTAGATAAAATCATTGTCTTTCTTTTCTTCTACTTTTTCTTGTCTTTATATGTTTCTTTAATAAATAAAAATAATATCATACTTGTTTGTTCTCCGTGTCCGCTAACCCTTTCACTGTATATTATTCCTTTCTTCCCAGTTTAAAAAAAAAACAAAAACAATGACGCCACACTGAACTCAATGTGCACATTTGGCCACATGGTGGCGCTGTACAACCAAACAGGATGCGCTGGATGAAGGGAATTCTCCGGCTGTGGGAACGATTGAGAATCTGCCTCAAAGTTAAACACAAGTGCACGAAAACTTCTTGAATGCTCTGAGCCTATTAAAAGGATCTGTCTATGGGTTACTCTTTTATATAGAGGATGGAGTATTTTAACACCCAATACAATTATTTTTGTTTTGTCAGAGGACATCAGAGACAGCCGCTGTTGTCAGAGGGATCTCAGTAAAGCGGATTTGTGTGCTGTCCCTCCCAGAAACTGTCAACAGACTGTCATCCCCTCAGAGAAGGAGGAACACTTTGGAGAAACAGTTCTCTTCTGTGTTTACCGAGTGATTTAAGATTCTGTTATACAGGCAATTACAGCCTGATGTAGCATAGTGTTTACTTTGATTCTAGTTTGTCTTCTTTTCTTATGCCTTAGGGAGCACAAGGCTTAACACTGGATTTGAACTATATGGGCCTATAGCCATCTTATATTCCTTTTTTTCAATCACCTTCATTTGAGTTGTATTTTTAAAGAACACTGTGGAAAATAAGTGAAGAATGACTGAAATGTCTGGTATATCCAAACATATGGTATATGTCTTCCCACATGTTCCCACACATGTGTACTTCCCTAACTGAAGGTCGGCTTGAGAATATGATGCTGTTGGACCCTCATGTGCTGGATGTAGAAGTGCAATGAATTATCCACCGGTGGGTCACACTGTATTTCATCTCTGTGCATCCTATCCAAAGAGAGGTCTGGGACATGTTTAAAATTAAAAGCTGTAGTAAAAAAAAAAACATGCCTTCCATCAGTGACAAAATTGTCTATTTCATCTTGTTTCTTTCACACATGTAGATATCAGTAACTGACGGCACACACAGACTACCCCCACAGTGGCCTGCATGTAACAAAATCCAAAATGTCACATGCAAAGTAGTAAATAGGACACCTTTGGAGCTCTTGGAAAGTGTGTTTTTTTGTTTGTTTTGTTTGCTTGTGGCTATGCTAACAGTTTCCCCCCCCTGCTTCAAGTCTTTGCGCTATGCTAGGCTAAGCAGTTCCCAGATCAGTCTCTGTACTGGATACACAGAGATGAAACTGATTATGATTTTGTCATGTGACTCTGGCTGGGATGTCATAGCAGCAAAGAAGTAACTGATAATGATGGTAGTCTGCTATGACACCGTGCTGCTGTGAAAAGGGCCTGTTGCGTACAGCCTTATAATGACAGTGAAACAACTACAACACCGGGAAACTGAATGTAGCTCAATGGTTTGTCAGGTACCCTTAATCTTGGAAAGAATCAGGTTTACTATGAAGAACAGACTTGAGAATATTAGGAAACTCGGATCACTCCTTTTTTTAATTTCAGTTTATTTACTTTTCTTTTGAATCTCAGTTTGTTTTGTCGGTTTGTACTCTCTTCATGTTAGCTACGTGTTCCTGTGAGTCTATCATATTCTGAAGCATTGAATTGAAGCATGCAACTGACTGAGGCATCTTTGTGAACACTATCAGAGCTTCAATAAAAACATAAAAGGTGACATTCAGCCTGGCCTATCTCACTGTTATGAAGCTCAGTGTTTTGTGGGAGGGGACAGAAGGTACCCAAAGCTCTGACTGACAATCTGTTGCTGCTGTGGTGAAGTAAGGATTTTGACAATCTTTCTTATTCTGTCTTCATGTTCTCTCTTTCTCTAGGGGGCCCTCACCCATTGAGTATTCGTCCAGCCCTTGGTGCTATCTCAGTCCATGGCCTGTCCGCTCCTCCCTGTAGCTCTGCTCGCCTGTTCCAGCCGTTACAGTGTGGGGAGGGCGTGATAAGGTTATCAGACAGTCTGCACCGCCCGGCTTACTCTGAAAGAGCATGCTGCCCTCAGATTTCACCCCCCTTGCTCCCACTCACTCTGAGTATATCCCCTATCATGTCATCCCTTCTCTCAACTTCAGCACCTCCAACATGTGGACCCGCAGCTGGCGTCATAAAGGCTGTTTGGCCATATTCAGACGTGTGTTGAAGACATTAGGCCACACCTACAAAGTTAGTCATTTTCTGTATGCAAAGCAGAAGATCATCATCTGTGATTGCTTTGGCAGCACTTTTTTAATGTATTCAACAAGTCTGATGTGAAGGTTTGCCCACGACTGTCAAAAGCCGCACACGCATTACATTTTTAATTACAAAGTCCAGTAGTTCCCAACATTTTTTTGCCTGTGACCCTGAAACAAAACAACTTGTGACCCACATCACTGGCTGAATATTCTTGCTCCGTGACCTAGATCATCAAAGAGTTTTGTTTCCCTGTTTTATTTGAGTAATTCTTAGAGGCCCGAAGATGAAAAACTATACAGTAATTTGTAAGTTAATAAAACTAAAAGTCTGCCTGTATCATTTGGTTGCCTGTCAATCATGGATGTATTAAGGGAGAACTGGATACAGCATTGGAGGCGGAGCTCTGTTCATTCCTGTAGAAGTTGTTCATAAAGCCAAAAAAGTTCAACAAATTACCTGGATCTTCTGCATCGTGTGGCCCATAGAGCCGGGCCAGCTAACTAACTTGACTGGGGACCAAATGATTGGACCAAATTGATCCAATTCTGATCGAATCATTTCTCAGCTAGTTACCATTTTTCTGCATTCCTATTCTGTTTATCATCGCACAAAACTACCCACTGGAGGGGACCCTATAGGTTTTGAATTAGACTCTCTGCTTATAATGATGCTGCCTTAATATTTTCCTGGGAAGTGTATTAAAGTGAAAGAATTCAGGTTTATGTTATTAAGGAAAAACCCTTTAAATAAGTTAAAACGTCTATTATTATTAATTATTGAGAAATATTAAGTAATTCTTTTGAAAATGTTATGGCATTTTCTGTTTGGTTTTATCAAGGAAGCACAGGCACAGAAAGCAGGGGATGGCATGTGGTTCCTTGGATACCACTCACCACATGGCTTACATCCAAGACCACTGGGCCAACTAGTATCAGCATTTACCACTGACATATTTGATTGGCACGCCAGACAGGCGCGTGGATAAATGAATCTACTGCAAGAAAATAGAATGTATTTTGTGAGGAATGAAGGTAAAAGCAACCCTCTACTGAAAAGGATTCCTGAGGCTGCCACTGAGGGATGTTCATGAGCATCTTCAGAGTTGTAGTTTTCTGTTTCCTGTTCAGGCTCTTTGTACAATGATAACAGGCTGGATGTAACTTGAAGGCACCGGGTTGTGTTGCCTACTTGTAAAATAGATTAAATCCCAGAAGAAGCAACCACAGGAAATGTTGGTCTTTTTTTTTTTCTTCTCCACATCACTCTGGTATGACACTTTGTGGGCGTGGCCTCTTGGACGCTTCATTGCTGTACTTTATCTATGGGAGGGCAGGACGCACTGGACCACAACACAGTGTCACTGGCAATCAAACAATATCACACCCCGACACTGTGTGACAGCAGCGGATGTGATCATACAGTATCTTCCTGTGTCCAGTCATACAGAGGAAATCTGCTGACAGTTTATTTTCTGTCGGTCTAAAAACAAAGTGATCACTGGTATGTCTTTTAACACTGGCTTCACATAGGCAACACAATTCTATGGCTTTCCTGTGTTTATAATTATGACTTTAGGACCTAATTTTTGTAGATATCTTCTTGTTGTTGTTGCTGTTTTTTTATCAATATAATTGGCATGTTCTCGATCACTTTTAACAACAAAACCTTTCAATATTCTGATTAACAGATGCTTTAAGTCCTTTCTGTCATCACTCAGCTTATTTCTTCAGTTAATAACTTTCGAATGCCAGATTCTGTTTCTCAATATTATTTTTATTATATATAAAATCCATATATTCCATATAATATCCATCTTTCCAAAATTACACTACAATCATTCATGAGAAATAGTAATATACTTTTTTGAACAGGCATGAGAAGTGTGAAAGCACTAAAAGCAGCAGCTCTAGTTAGTTTGTTTTTATATATTTTCATCTATAGTAACACCTCTTCCTAGAAATAATATAATATATTTGTATCTGCGTCGTGTCTTGCCTCCTTCCTGTGCTGCTATATTTAGTAGAAAACATTTCCTGAATTTAAATTTCAAACCACATTTAATAAGTCTACAATATTTCTTTTATTTCATATTCTTTCTAGATGTAATGTTGAACCTAATGAACCAGTTTCCACTCTTTTTCCTCCTTTCATGTGTTTGCCCTGAATTTAATTAAAAACATACAACATGCTGCTCAGTCAAAGAAGGGAGAGCGACGGTTTATGTTTCACAGGTTGGGATAAACACGCAGAAATCTAAATGGCTGAAACAAGCTACATGGAATCAGAAGAAACAGGAAGAACAAGAGAACGAATCTGTGTCCTGCAACTGTAAAAGTGATTTTCTTTGAGGGGGAAATGTTTATGTCCAAAACAAGAGCCAGTTGGAGATACAAGTAGCGACAAAACATTCTATTTAGTGATGATATCTTATAACAGTAAATAATGACCCAGATTTTGATCTCTAAGGGAGAGAGTGGCCCTTCATGGGGAACACACTGTCTTCCATGAATGTGTCATTGATGCCTGGGGCCATGTTCAGCCACCCTTCCAGCCTTTCCACAGTACTGGCCATGGATCATTTGCATAGAATCAATTTGCAAGACAAATTTCAGCTCTGTGCTCCATTTCTTTGCCAGGTATGTATGTGTGTGTGTGTGTGTGTGTGTGTGTGTGTGTGTGTGTGTGTGGGACAGAGCTGCATTTAGATTGAGGTGTTGATTTTGACACACCTTACTAATGTTTATGTTTTTTGTTTGTTTGTATTTGTTGGTTGGTCTTTGCTGGATGGGACAGATTTGCTCTGTTCCTCATATCAGATTTTGCTTTTACTCCACTGTTCATGCAATAACTTGCAGACGGGATATTGATGTTTGACACACTACAAACACTACTTTTGAAATATATTCAAATGTTTTCCTGTTGTTGCAGCATCTGACAAACATTCAGGAACTGTTCTCAGACAGGTGAAGCTCGGTGAGAGCTGAACAGTTAGGAAGAAAATCAAGTACATTTGCAACTTTAAGGATACCACAACACCTCAGGCAACACACCTATGCAAATGATCAAGGGCTGAGTAACCACAAAACACATCTAGTTCAGTCCTCATCTGCTGGTTTGCCAGACATCTGTGCTAAAAAAACTTAAAAGGACTCTCCGCATTAAGCTTTTCACACCCGTACACCTGTATAATAGTGAAGGAATGTTTCAGGTGTATGCAGACCTGTCTTCATTTTTTCCCGTTTTCCCCCAGGCTACACCTGCAGCGCCGCTCCTCCCCTTTCAGGACCCATGTCCTGTTTGTTTAGTCCCACCCAAATGATCCTCTCTGTCTCCTTTTTTTCTGCTGGTTACCTGTGCAAGATTTTGATTTGCTCTGTGTCCTTTCACCAGGATACAGCGGCTGCTGGCAGCGGGTGTAACTGTAATGGAGGATGACAACTGACCCTGTTGCCCTGGTAATATCAACACATTTTGCATAAAGACCTCAGATTTGTTTGCCAGACAGTAAGGCTTCATGTGTCCTCTCTCCCCCTGCATAGACACTGATTTCTGTAGCAGTGACACAACATAGGTAAATAATACACATTTTTGGAGGAATTATGATTGCATCTTTTAATTTCTACAAGCTCTAGTAATTTTTAGACCCAGTTTAGGATCCATTAAGCTGAAAAAGGTGTTGTTAGCGTGATGTCACATCAGTAGTTGGCCTAACCTATCTTTTTAAAAATTCTGACATTCAGTTTTTTGTGACCGTCATTTTGTTTTTGTCAGATTTCAAAGGCCCAGGTGATGATCTGATTTGCCTCAAGCAGCTTAATATCCTAACAGGTTTGGTGTTTGAGGAAGGTGGTGTGTCTTCGTTAGAACCAACATTTGTTTGTTGAAGTAAATCCAACAAGCTGCCTGGGTGTGGTGACAGTTGACTAAGTAATCAATCCCTCATCCACAGCCTCTTATTAATCCCATTAGACTTAGTGTACCATAAAGGCCAAGCAGGCTACCGCTGGATGTATGCAAAGGGTGTGTGGCCAAAATTCATAATGGTCTAGCTAACAGTTTGTGCAATTCAGATTTTTACTGAGATTATAGAGCTGCTTTTGGCATCTCATGTAATAATGAGGAAGCATCAGAGTGAAATCAACTGAACGCCTGCTACAGTTCCTTCCTCTGCTTTCCACTCGACTCCCAGGAATGAATAGCTCACCGGCCTAAGATTTGCATGGCGATGCAGGAGTGTCATTTGAATGCAGGATTACTCCATTACACACTATCGCAAGGGATTTTCACCCGAGGCTACAGTCACATCTTTCTACATCCTGCTCCGACAGGAAAGTTACTCAGAAAAACACACAGAAAGAGTAGAACGGGGAGAAAAGGGTGTATTTACAGTGTGCTCATCATGTCATCTTAAGCAAACAGTGTATGTATTTGTATTTTATATTAGGATTCTAAATTCTATCTCACTTTGTATGTGTCTATTCTAACAGAACAACCACATTTTCCTTCTCACTTTACACTTTTATTTCAGTTGAAAGCATTTATCAGCTCACACACAGACTCCTGCCAATGTACAACACATTGCTCTAACAGAGTTTAAATAAATTATATGGAACAAAAAAATAATGTTTTAAAATGAAAAACCAAAAACATATTTTTAATCTATATGACATCAGCACATCTCCCATTCATCCACATGCAAACACATCTTCTTTGAAAGAAGATGACTTCCAATATATTACATTTTATTCAGCTACTTGGTTTCTTCATTATACAAGAGTCTAAATCACCTTCAATTTGAATTTAATTTCACAGCTTCCAAATTCTTATACTTTATCTATAAAGGCCATCCAAAATATACCAGACATCTAGATTACATCAGTATCAGCTTATTGTTTGGATAGAAATGTACACGTACAAACACCTGAGGTTCTCATGCTCGTTCCTCTTTCACTTCATGCCGTGCTGGCTCTCGTGGTGCCTACGAAGATCCACCTTACGTTGGAAGCCCTTGGAGCAAATGTCACATCCAAATGGTTTGAAACCTGTGTGTTTCCTGCTGTGGGTGATCAGGTTGGAGCTTTGGCTGAACGCTTTCCCACACACTTGGCATTTGTGGGGCTTTTCACCTGCAAAATAAAACATAAAAACTGTGAGAAATCTACTCAATCAAATCTTGGATAATTTTCAAATAATTTGCGTAAAGGAAGTCATGTTTAATGTTTTCCTTTCTTATTGCTTCTAGAAATTCCGGTTTGTCATCCGTACCGTAAATGTTTTTACCAGAAGGATAAAGTTTGCATTGGTATCTCTGGCTGAAGAATCGTGCCATTGTTCAGATTTGTCAAACATTTATTGGCAACAAATGTCGGCAGCATAGAGTTCCTTTTACAGAGCCAGCATGAAGCAGGAAAACCAGATATGCAAATCAACAGGACATTTGTTTAAGTTTCTTTTTCTGATTTATCAGTAGTTATATAACTCCTGGAAACAATTCCTATATCCTGCACCTGGAAAGCAGATGATTACAGCAAGTGGAGCCTTTGACAGGTTCATATTTTATGTCTTTTAGTGTCGTAAAAACAATATGGCCGTCTACTGTAAAACAATCTACATACTGTGACTTACCTGTGTGAATGTACGTGTGTTTCTTCATATCAGACTTCTGGTGGAACCTCTTGCCGCAGTACTGGCAGGGGTAAGGCCTCGTGTCTGAGTGGATTAGCAGGTGCGTGGAGAGAGTGGAGGAGCGCTTGAATGTTTTGCCGCACATTTTGCACTCAAAGCTTTTTTCCTGATCGAAGGCAAATGTACAAAAGGTGTCAACAGGTTGTCAGAAAGGTAGAGCTTCAGAGTTCATTTTTTGGGCTTGAAAACAGCCTTTGGCAAAACGATCACATCACAAGGTCCATTTAGTAGCTGTCCTGGTGCTTTCGATCAAATTACATGATCGAAAGCCCAAAATGTCATACAATAGCTGACATGAACAAGAAGAAAAAAGTTGAAATTAGAACATATGAGGTTCTGTGACAACTTGACTCCATGTATCCATTAAACTCCATGTAATGAGGAAGATCATATGACATGATCAAAAGCGCCACAACAGCCAGTAAATGGACCTTGCAGTGAGATTATTTGTTAAATTATTATTCTTCAGCTATACACTATAAAACAAATCCAGGGATTTAGTTAGTTCAATATTGAACTTAAACTTAATCAAATGTTGGGTTTAGTGAAGTTAACTCAACAACGTATAAATATAGGACAGCTGTGACATTCCAGAGTATGAACTTGGCCCATACTAGAGACTAAAAGTCAGAATTTCTCTGCCACCGCTGCTTTTTTAAAATTATATAATATTGTAGTCACTGATATACCTGAGAATGGACATTCATGTGCTGCTCCAGACTGACGGCGTGGCCGAATGTTTTTCTGCAGATGTTACAGCCAAAAGGTCTTGTTCCACTATGTGACCTCCTGACGTGGACCTCCAGTCCGTGGGGCGTTGAGAACACCTAAAACAGAGTTAGACCTTTAATGGGGGTGCCTGATAACAGAAACCACTTTACAATACATTTACATTTCCGTTTTGTCTTGATGAAAATCTACAGATTTAACCTTTATAGTATTGTACGGTTATGTGCACATGTGAGTGACTAACAGGTGGTGCGTACTTTGTCGCAGGTGATACAGTGGTAGGTGTTGGAGGAGGGGGAGTAGTGCGTGCTGCAGTCCAGAGGCTGCTGAGGCTGTGTGGTGTGGCTGATGTGGCTGCCGTACAGATTGCTGGCGTGCTGCAGCACTGTGGGGCTGAAGCTCATCTGACGGAGCTCATAGGAGGAAGGCACTGGCTCCCAGGCATACGACGGCTTGTAGTAAGGAGAGAATCCTGCCATGTGAGGCTCTGAGGATGCAGACACACACAAAAAGAAATCATGTTTTACCTCTCTAATTAAAAGTTATACTGCAGCAGAAAAAGATAAAGGCACTAGCAGCTCACCATTTAGGTAATATGGCTGTGTGGGAGCCACAGGGGGCCTGGTGGGCTCTGGGTGAGCAGGTAAGAGGCATTCACGCTCTGCCTCCTCCTTAAAGGAGCAGCGGCTCTGAGGGGAAGACTGCTCCTCTGACTGAGGCCCGTCTGAGTCTGTGCTCTGAACCTCTGGTGGCACATCTGCAAATCCACAACAAATAAAAGTGTGATTCATTCAAGCAAAAGACTGAGTAAATATTCTATAAAAACAAAACCCTGCAGCTCCTCTTGGAAGACATTTTGTTTAAATAGGAAACACCTACTCGGTATTGAACTTTGATGTGCTGAACTTTAGACTGATATATGAGTTCATTATCATCCTGATTAATGCATTTCTTTTTTTTTAAATTTGCCTAAAAAATACGTGCAAATGTTCCAAACGCAGCAGCTGCTTTAAAGTAACGATAAGGCAGTAAGATGAGACAGCAGTAAGTAACCGTTGCTTCGCTCACATATTCAGATAATAAACTTTTTTCCCCGACTCTTACCTCCTTTCATGGGGGTCTTCGGGTCGTCTTTCTGTGATCGGTGAACATTGTAGGACGTGCACCTTTTGTTTTTCACCAGAAATGACCGGGGCATGATGATCCACCTGGACAAAACAAATAAAAATCCTTATAACGACACAATAAAAAACAAAACAAAACATATTTTGGAATAAAGCATGAATGTCAATAAAATATTAATCAAGGGAAAAGATCTTTCGGCTACTTTTATATTTAATTAAAATCCTTTCAGTGTTTATTTCGGTAATACTCTGTTGTAATTTAATTTCCTATATTATTATACATACGTTAAACTCTCGCACTAATTGAGTAATATAAATTACTATTTCTTCTTTTATTTGGTCAACAGGCCCACAAACAAAGTTTAATTAGGATCTCTTTTTTTTGATGTTTTCGCATTTTAAATGAATCTATCACTTGTGGAAAACTAACAAAAGTCGTAAAAAGTGTCCCTTTCGTTGGTTGAGACTTTATTTTACAGGCAGCAGATACTCACCGTTAACTGAGCAGGTTCCCGTCGGAATTAAACTCGCAGCAACAGTAATAATAATAAAGTCCTTGTCGTTTGGGTGTGAGTGGGCTCTGCGGAGGAAAAATGCGTCGCAAAATCCTTTCCTAAAAGTCGGGAAAGCAAAGCAGCGTAAAACCATCACACTTGGTGCTCTTACTGTTTCTCCCCTCCCTGATTTTCAATCAGATAATTGCGCAGGAGAATCTGACTGTGGTTTCAACCAATGAAAAGGCCAACCTGCAGGTGGAAATTTGCGTAAAAGAAAACACACACACACACACACACACACACACACACACACACACACACACACAGGGCCTTTGCTGTCCCTGGAACAGTTATACAAAACACCTAGTGCTCCGAGAAAAAACCGTAAGGGTTAAAGAGTTAAAGTTTAGGTTTAGAGATACTTTTCAAGCAAATAATTTCCGTGCCTTAAACGAAGGATAATTTATTTGCATTTAACTGCGTATTTGCGCTGATCTTAAAAAGACATTTAAATTAAAAACCCAGATAGCCTATTTGGTTTAAATACATTTTAAAAAGCACAAAAAAGAGTTTCAACTAAAAATCCGACCGAATATTTCCTCCTCACAATCTTTGATTTACATCATTTACATTGAGTAAGGGTGTGTGAATACCTTTGACTGTGTTGTGTGCAAGATTTACAAAGCCGAAACATCTTATGAGACAGAAGCAACTCCACATCACACCCCAAAGCACACACCAAACCAGTCTGGGAGATTTGCAGTGTTGACTCAGTCTGTATTTATTGAAGCATATTGATATTCAGACATGACAGATTTATCAGAGTGCTTTAAGTGTCACACGTGTAGGCTACAGAATGGCAAAAATGTGTTGATAAAAATGGCAAAATTGGGCAATTAAATATTTTTTGGGGAAAACAGTTTGATAAAAATGAATAAATAATGTCCGCTTGTCAAAAAACAAACATGGAGTTCAAGAGTCGAGGAACATTTTGAGAAGAGAATTTAAATGAGGGAAGAAGTGCAAGTGCGACATCATGTGGACAGATTGTAGCTTGACACTTCCAGGGCTTGGATTTCTTGGATTTCCCCTGGATTCAAATGAATGTATTTGTAATATTATATGTGTGTGTGTGTGTGTGTGTGTGTGTGTGTGTGTGTGTGTGTGTGTGTGTGTGTGTGTGACAAAGGTTAGGTTTAGTAGTACAGCCTACAGTCAGTGTCAGTCGAAGGTGCCCGGTGATCCAATGCTGGCTTGTAGGTCAGGCATCTTTTTCTGTTTCCACAGGCTAAATATATTTCAGTCACTTAAAGATGGGAAATGTACATTTGGTGTGAAAAAGGCATGACATTAGTGATGTAAATAAACCTTGAACAGCAATAAGTGCATGTATTAAAGGATCTCTGATATAGTTTGGGAGTGGTAACAAGTTCACTGACTATTTCTTCACACTATTCAATTTGTTCATTAAGCTTATTTTAATTATGTTATGTAATGTGTGTTTACTTTATGTTACATAGATACGTCTTGTGGATGTTGTTTGTGCATAATGAAAATAATCGGCTACAAAATTGATAAATAAACTGTAGCTTACGTGTCATGATAAAGCTTCGTATGAACATGCCTTAGTCTCAGTTTCACTCAAAACTGTTTAAGAAATGCCAGAGTATGAATTTTGAATATTATTATCCACTGGATGTTATAATACTACGAGTAATGATTAGTTATATACTACAATGTAATATTAAAAAGCAACTGTAACAAGAAGTACCTGGATTGTTAGCTATTAGCTTAATAGCTTCATTATTAAGTATGTTAATATGACCCAATGAAGATTGATTCCTATTTAAATGACTTACAAAGAGCTTAAATGGGCGTTTGTTTGTGCTTGCAAAGGTCTGAAACTGCTACTGCTGCAACCCCTGCTGGACAAGCGCTGCAGGCCTGAAACAGGGATGTATAAACACACACACACACACACACACACACACACACACACACACACACACACACACACACACTCACACTCACACAGCACAACAGCCTAGCCCACTGGACAAAGTGTGTTTAAATGGAGTTGACATTGTCTGATATGAGGCTGGTTAAAGTCACGAGGGCCTCACCAACAACCCTGCCGCTCCTGTTTGTTTATTGTTCTGTTCTGTTTGTGATTCTGTTTGTTCCTGTTATCTTATTTTTTCAGTGGTAACTGTTGCTGTAAACGAGCAAACATGCTCAGACAATCCCTACCCTATAGTTAAAGGCTAATTTAACACAACCTAATTAAATTTAGACTGACATGGACTACAAAAGAGAAAAGTCCATCTCCTCTGTTAAGCATGCACCACACTTCAATTAATTGAGATTTTAACTCATGTAAGGAGGAATCCACTGTACACTGTACATATTACACTGCATAACATACATGTCATAATAGTATATAATAATAATAATAATAATAGTATACATACATGAAAGTGTATGTGTGTGTGTCTATGACTATTTTCACTTTCTGTTTTGATCCTAAACCACATTTAATTGAACTGGCACTTGTGTTATGACAATTAAGTTGAATTTAGTTTAATCTAATAGAACTCTGCTGTTTATTTTACTCTCGACACCCAAGTGACCTCAGTTCAGTTCACACTTCATGAGTTAAACTTTGGCTCTCAAAGTCCTATTTTGCTCACATGCTGTTGATTTTCTAAGTAAAACTTTCTGCTGAATTATGACCCTGTTTGCAGTCTTAAAATCTTGAACGAGTGAGCCAAAACAAATGATCAGTCCTCAGTTATATACTGCCAGGCCAGCAGTTTAATCAGAATAGTTTTCATAGAAAGCGATTGTTAGTGACAGTGATGCAGCGCCATAGTATGTGATGTTACATGTAATCAGAATGTAAAATAAACACAGGTTCAGCTTTATTATTAGTATTGAGAGTATGGAATCCCATTCATGCCAATATAAAATGACAATATGAGATGTTAGGAATAGCAAAAATAAAAATATCTGTGGCAGGCCTCAATCAAAATTATGATATAGTAAATCACAGTTTTGACTATTAACGTGAAATGATAATATGTCATAACCATTACTTTTTTAAGTCAAGATTATGATATTATATGAAAATTAGTTAAATTATTAGAACGTTTGTAACAAAAATAATGTGTATTACTCCCTATTTGCCTGATTTTGAAATTTTAAATGAAACATATTTACAATTTCGACATACTTTCCATTTATCTGACTTTAAAAGTAAAAGTATGTGATACGTTTGCTTTACTATCTCATAATTTTGTCCCACCAAACATTGATCTTTTTGCTTTTCAAACTTTTTAATCCTTTATACTTATTTTTAATTATTTCTGGCAGAAATGGGCTTCCATATCGATCTCCTCGCTACCTGGTAAAATAAAAAATAAAAAAATAAAATAAAAAAAGAAAATCTAATTTGCGCGTGCGCTCTTCACATATGGGTCACGCGAAACCGCATTACACACACTTCATCCTTCCACCAATGGGGAGATGGAAAAACAATCTTAGCTTTGCAGCAGAGCTACGAATTTGTCTGGCTACAGATGTAACTCCTGGGTCGGAGTTATTAGACGTAATTTAACCAACTAATTTTAAATGTTGTTTGGGTGAACTGGTTGTGGAAGTTGCGGTTGCGACTTGCGGGGCGCTAACTTGTGGGATTAGTTTGCATGCAGCCCGACAGCGGAGGCTGACTGCGGTGGGATGGGCTGTGAGGTGTTCAAGATGGCGGCGCCCTGTGGAGTGCAGCTACTCTAACAGGTAAACAGGTCCGATTATTTATATCTAATGTATTTTTCTTACAGCGAATCTCAACGCACATGACTTGTTTTACTAAACGTGAGCTGCTGGGCTTGTTTCTCTGCCGACTGAAGGCAGCTGACAGGCAAGATGAATCCCCGACCGAGTGTGGGTCGCTGCTCCCAGCTAACGTTAGCTCTCGGCGATTGGACTGACTTGTTTTTGGAAAGACCCGGTGATGGATTTAGTAGACGTTGATGTTTTAAACATTGCATGGTGGTTTTATCTGCGTTTCCTGTGGGGTCTGAAGAGGTTCTCGGCTTACACGAGAAAAGATGCCTTCATATTTGTATAATCGGATAAAGTAAACCCAACCCTGCCCATTGTTCTCTGCGAGTTGTTTACGACAGGCAGCAGCCAGTGGTCAGTCCACATACAGCAGCAGCCTGAGACCTCAGCCTGTCCGCCTCTGTACTGCTCTCATTATGCATGTCACAATAACAGATTATCATTATGGCCTCTCTGCTTTTATTTGCGTATTTGATTCCTCGTTATGCATCTCAGTAGAATATCTCTTGCAGCTTTCTGCATCATGCTTCCTTGCTTCTATCTTTCGGATGCAATCAAACTTGAATTCAACATCCCCCCCCCACCCCCCATCATATCAATCATTAATGTGCTGTTGTTCGCATGTGTTTGTTCACTTGTCACCCCTAAGGCTCTCTGCCACCATGGAGACAAGATTGGTCCTTTGGTCATTTGACCTACCTGACCCCTCTGTCACATTGTACTGGACTACCTGTCATATAGACCTATACATACATACATACATACATACATATATACCTATACATACATACATACATACATACATATATACCTATACATACATACATACATACATATATACCTATACATACATACATACATACATATATACCTATACATACATACATACATACATACATACATATATATATACCTATACATACATACATACATACATACATACATATATACCTATACATACATACATACATACATATATACCTATACATACATATATACCTATACATACATACATATATACCTATACATGCATACATACATACATACATATATACCTATACATACATACACATATATATATATATATATATATATATATATATATATATATATACATATATAACTATACATACATACACACACACACACACACACACACACACACACACACACACACACACACACACACACACAATATATATATATATATATATATATATATATATATATATATATATAAGGGCTTTAGCCAGGATATGAGAAATGCTCTGGTCATAAGTTCAATTCCCTGTGATAGACTGTCTGACCAAATATCCCAAATTAAAGTCTCTGAAATGTTTCAATTATTTTGAATGGTTCTATTAGATTTATTCATATATTTTCTGTACATTTAATTTCATTCAGTCAGCTTAAAAGCATTCTTATCTCTGGCACGATTAAAAATGGGGAAATACTGAAAAATGTCTTCTGTTGGTCTAAAAATAGTCAAATGTAACTATAGCAAGTATAAAAAAAGTGGAATTGAATTGAATTACCCACAATGTGTTATTATTCTTTTAAATTTAGAAGTAACACTTGCTTAAACCCCCAAAGTCCCAGGAAAAAAAGAAATACCAGCGACATGACCTCACTGTCCTCAGGGTACGGCCCTGCTAATACAAATGTCAGTGAGATAACAGATTTTTGGTACTATTATCAAGAACGCTTCTTTTTTTCCCCAGTACCTCAGTTTGATGAAAATAAACATGCTTTTCAACAAAACCCTTATTTCTTTTTACAAAATATGGGAAGCGTGTCAGTGCATCAGCATTTAGTGTCTAAAGACAAAGGCAGCCCTACAAGAACTACCAAAATAAGACGAAATCTAAAATAAGCTAAGAAATGCAACTGTAAGATATGAATTAATGAATAGTTTTATTTTTGCATGTGGCCATTTACACAACCAATCTCTCATGGGACTTTTCAGACACATGAATCGACAACAAGCCAAACAACCCTGTGAGTGAGAACACAACAGCAACTAACAGCACAATATGTTGATCTCATACACATATGAATACCCTACATATACTGTAATGTCCCAGTAAGTTAAATGAATACTGAATACAGACAGTCTCATGTAATATTAACATATTATACAAATTTAAACAAACAGTACAAACAAAACAAAATCTATATATATTTATGCAAAAAAAGGCCTCATTTAAGTAAGATTACTTGTCCTTTGCTCCTGTAATTTATTGTTTTATATTTGAGTTTTTATGAATATTAAAATGATATAGTAGTTTATTTAATGAATAAAGTAAAGGAAGTTAAAATTAGGTAGTTCTATCTGAATTAATTAAGTAACTTTTATCAGGTTGCTTTAAAGCCTTAATATATGTGCAGACTCATAACCCTGTTATTGCTGACAGAAAATGAATTGCCATAATTTACCATTTTGATGTATTTTGTGAAGTGAATATCTTTTGGGTTTTAGACTGTTGGTCAGGAAAAACAATCCATCTGAAGACGTCACATTGGGCTCTGGGCGCTTTGCTTTATTTCCTGACATTTTATACACTGAACAGTTCACATTAAAACCCTGTTCAGTCCAGTAAACCACTCTAATGTCCCCATTTCTTTTTATCTTCTGCAACATGCCCCTATCTGCTAACTGAACAGGACACTTGGGTTGTTGAAAACCATTCCCTCAAATGGACCGAGCCGGCTGTTTGTCTCTTTTATGACACTGCTTTAAAATATTCCCCCAGTAGAAAAGGAGGCTGTTGGTAACGGCGTGCACACAGCCAAATGTAATTTCCAGTGTGTGCATGGAAGTGCTCAGGGCGCATAAAGGTTCTTTGTGTCCTCCTGAGCGTTTCCAAGCTGCCTGAGATCACACTGAGGGTGGTTCGTGTTTGTGCCACTGACCTGTCCCTGCGAGACGCTCGCTCGGAGGGTGAAAAACAGCCACGTTTGAATCCGCTTTCCACACCCCAACTCCCAACCCCATGACCCAGCAGTTAATTGATAACAGGGAGACAGTTGCGCTGTGACTTCCTCTGTGAAACAACAAACAGGAGCACATATGAGCATTTGCTTTGATTCGTTTTGAACGAGAAAGGCTCCAGGAGATTAATGTTGTCTTGTTTCTTCTCAGAGGGCAGTTTTTCTATCCGACATATGACTTAAGTGGAAGTAAGATATAATTTGCTAGTTATTGATTCATTTCTTTTTGTCTCACTCTCCAAATTAGCTGCTGTTATCTTGGTTTTGGTAGCACGTGACTGTGTGTTGAAAGATTCAATATGCTGCACTAATGGAATCGTTTGTAGCCTATAAATGTATAAAAGAACAACCAATTTGCTCAAAGTCAGGGTTCTGATCATCTTCTAGCACGTTGAGTGTTTTGGCCTGTGTTGAAAGGAGATCTTAAGAACTGATTCATTACTCCTGTTAGGGAATAAGCTGCTCGGTGCAGACAACCTGACGATAATGAGCTGCCCTTCAGGATTATTTATTCCTGTTTTTCAGATGGAGATTTGCAAGGCTCCCCTGGCCTCCTGTACTTTGAATGGCTGACTCAGCATTCAGACTAAATGTATCATAGACAACATGAATAGATTAATAACCTGAAATGGTAAACACATTAGTCCACGGTGTGTTTTTTAAAGCACATGTCTGCTAGAGTTTAATACACTCTGATAGCAAACAGAGAGGATTGAAATTATTTATCTTTGGCTGGGTTTGATAAGGTGCACGTCATATATTTGGATCTTAATTATGTCTTGGAAGTTTGTTTAATCTGTTCTAAAACTGTTCACTGAGCCTTTCTTGATATGTGCTCATAAATACATAATTTATAATATTCTCGACTCGTGAACTAAACAGTAGGATTGGTACGGGGATAAATAAAATGTGTTCTATGCTGTGTGTTAGATATAGCAGTTATATCCCAGCTAGTTAAAGGAGCAGTGTGTACGATTTAGTGGCATCTAGCAGTGAGGTTGCAAGATTGCCGGCAGGTGATAATCCCTCGCCTCATCCTCTTCTTCCAAATGTGTTGGAGAACCTGCTAGGGCTATGTATTGGCAAGAGTCATTGCGATAAGTTGTGATACCATAAGAACGGTGGTGTTTACCTATCTAGCGGTTGCAGGTTTAAATATAAAAATCAATAGCATTTTTGAGAAGCGATACAATATCACAAAAAAATTGTTTTATATTTTGTTACACCCCTAGAACCTATGGTGGCCGCGAATCTTGCAAAACGCTCTTGTGTAGTCAGCAAATAACTGTAGTAAATACAGTATTTCAACTAGGGGTGGGCGATATGGGCAAAAAATAATATCTCGTTATTTTTGGGGATTTTGGCGATAACGATAATCAGTCGATATCCTTTAAAATGTGATTGGAATTGTCTGAGTTAGGGCTTGTGTCCACCAAACGCGTTATTAGCGCTGAGAGGCCAGTGGTGTTAAAAGTGGAACAGATTTCAACTTGAAGCGCTCTGAGCTCTGCGCTAAAAAAGTTATTTTCGAAACTAAACCATTTCCATGCCAGAGAGGTAGACCCACGTCTCGGCACTAAATCATCTGTAGTACCGGTAGCTTCAGGGACTGGAGGTGCTTGCATTTTCTCTCTACCATCACAACGCGCTGCTAAACTGTTGCAAGGAGGATGCTAGCGAGAGGTCATGTGATCATGTCATGTGATCACGTAGGCCCACTAGTCGTGTGACTGAATCCTGCCATGCTGTAGAGAGCGTCGCTGCACCGTTTATTAAGTGGATGTGAGGAGTCTTTTTAGCGAAGTAATTGAAATACTCGATAATGGAAATTTGCACATCGTCAAAACAACAATGACGATATTATCGCAAATGATATATATCGCCCACCTCTAGTTTCAACATGACTCATTGAGCTTATTTCATTCTAGCATATTAAAGGCAGCGACTTGAAACTAGCGATTGAGACCATAAACTCATTAAGAATCTGTTTACTGAGCTAATAAATCAAGTGAGAAGTTGGGTCATTTCTCCAAGAGACTGTATGGTTTTGGTGTGTTATGGCAGCCAATGGATCGGTCCCCTGCTGGCTATTACATAGAATGCAGGTTTAAGACACTTCTGCTTTACTAGCTTTACTTAACAGACCTGGAAGCTCTGTCCATTATATATACTGTCTGTAATGGTTGGCACATTTCTGTATATCTTGGCTTGTTAATGCCACCTTTTCAGTGGAACAGTGTGAAAGCTTTGGCAAGAATGTGTATCGAGTCACCTGCGCACGCGTGCTTGTGCTCCTTATGAGTGTGCACAAGACAAACAAAACGAGGAACCACTCACCTTAAAAACTTCTCCATAGTGCTAGTAGAGGTTAAAAACTCCACGTTAAAGCTTGAATTTGCCCAGGTTTAACCAAAAGTTAGGGGTTGCACAGCAAGCTGTAAACATTCAAATATCATCAACACCTTATAAAAATGATGGAGGTTATGTGTTAGCAAACATAACACATCCAGCAGATACACGGCAGCATTAAAATTTATTTGGAGGACTGTTTGTGCCCAGCCGGTGTAAGTCCAACATTAACTGTCCCCTTAGTGTTAGTCCGTTAGCTCCTGAGGGAAATATTTGGCTCTTTAGCAGGTAAATCCTGTGGTATGTTCACCAACTAGTCACCAACTTTTTCTAACTGCTGTTGGATGCTGGGCTTATTTTAAATGATTAATCATATAGGTATGTCCTTTCAATTAGTAAGCACACTAATCTTTGTTACGTGTGCCAGTTAACCCCATTACAGCACTCAGCTTGCAGTTATTGTTTTCAGTGGTATTTCAAAGTTATGTATTATTTCTTGAAAGGAGCTATAAACAATTTTTGTGAGTAGTCATGATCCTACGAAAAAAAAAATATTGTGACGTTTGAAGTGGCACACCATTCACTTTAATTACGATGGGCCTTCACATGCACAATGAGTTAAGTTAATTTTGCCATAGACAACGGCGTTACAAATTCACCCATTTCACAATGTTAACAAAATTCTCTTCTCAACTCACTGTACGCTACCTGCCCAGTAACGGCAGACACACACAGCCAGTGCTCTTTTATTCACTGACACCCTGTTCACACTCACACACTTTGACACATTAACACCTGGAAGTTGCCCAGTACATCCACAGTCTTATCGGCTGACCACTGAGCATCTCCACTAGAGCAGCCGGGGGTTAAGGGCTTGGCTCGAAGCAAATGTGGTAATTAAATTAACTGACTGACTGAAGCCTTTTTGGGAATTCATTTCACAGAATTTGCAAGTCTTTATAGCAAAACTAGGGTGTTACCACTATGATATTCACGATCTTAATCTACAAGCTACACCATATCTTTGGCGATTTGAAACACCACCACATCTGTAATGTTTTATCACCGGGGCCCCTTCCTCTCATATGGGATACTATGGAAAATTATTGTTCACAGTGTAGACCACTAACTTGAGTGGACTGGGGCTTGTTCTACATAGTCCTTATTAGCTGTATGTTGCCACAGTTTAAATCTACAGAGTTTAAATCTCAATTTTATGATTCAGCCGTTCTGTGAATCGTTTTAAAACAGAAAATCATAATCTGTAATGGATTTATTGCCCAGCTCTAATTACAATCATAAACTGCTGAAAATTAGGGACATCGTGTCTGTGACATTAGTCTTCTAATGCGATGACCTCATGGGAACTGTGGCCACATCCCTCTGAAATGACGACATCGAAAAGCCATTATATCACAAAGAAACTGAATTAATTTGATTATTTAGAGCCATTATTCTTTATGTCTGAGTACATTTGACGAAGAACCAGTTACCCCTTTTAAGGACATCTTTTCCATGTTAAAGAAATGCCCTTAACACAAACCCTGCTTCCCAGTACTGAGTTGGTATTGTCACGTGACCACTAATCCTAGATCAGAGCTCTAATTCTGGGAAATGTGTATGAATTGGTCTTGCTGCGATGTAGAGGTGCCTGGAGACTGTATTGGTGGGTGGCCCCAGGAGTCCTCCAGGCAGGCAGGGACGGACACCGTGAGAGAGACGCTGCCTCCACCCCCAGCATTGCCACCACCATGGCCAGGGAGCAGCCCAACGTGGGGGACCTCCTCCCACTCCTGGAGACCTCCGACCTCCACCAGCTAGAAGAGATCAGAGGCCTCATCAACGAGCAGCTCAGCACCGGTAGGGTCACTCCGCTTGTTTAACGTCAACATGGTTTATATATCTGTGTTCAGCTTTTTCTAGGGAGATTTAAGAAATTGTAACTTAACTGATACTTTTAGTGTTTTAGTGTCAAGATCACACCAGATGGCATTATTATTGTCCTTTTGTCTTATGAAACGTTCTTTTTTTAAGCATAGCTCCAACATTGGTGACATTTCCTAATTCAGTATGCCTTCTAATCCTTTTTTTCAAAAATTAATTCAAATGATCCTTCCTGTTTTCCTTGAAGAGCGAGGGTCCATGCTGCTGAACGGGCTGGTGGACTACTTTTTGGAAACAAACTCTGCCCAGGCCATGCATATCCTCTCCTCAGTCAGAGAGCCACACGATAAGGTGAGAAACCCTGCTCCGCAAGCTTAAACCCAGATTACTCCTGGTTTTAAAACAGAAAATCTTTGCACAACCATGAGAATGCGTAGTTAAAAGCAGGTATATGTGTCTCTACCCTGTTTCACATAGAAATAAACTTTGTCACAGATTGCCAGCAGTCAGTTAGCGAACTTGTTAGTTTGTGCTTGTCTTGGTGGCGGACGGGCCCCAAATGATTTATTTCAGCTGGTGATTTGTAGCCATCATTTGCTATTTGCTCCGCACTAGGGCTGCACAATTAATCGCAATATCCAAAACAGCATTATAATAAAGTATATAAATTCTGAAGAGATTCCCATGGCCTACAAATCTTGTTCCACAGTTTAAGAAAATATCAAATGACATCAGTTAAATATATGATGTAAAAATTATCTTTCACACACTAATTGCAAATCATATGTCAATTGCAGTATCTGTCAAAATTATCGGAATATGATGTTTTCACCATATCTTGCAGCCCTAATTGACACAACACACCATATCTATATATCCACTGTATATATAGATATGTAAAAAAAAAAAAAAAAAAAAAACAGAATTCTAAATAAAGTTTCCTTCCTAAGAGGAAAAACTCCAGCTCCCTCATAGTGTTAAACACAGAGCTAACCTCACTCTCCCTCCCTCACAGCACCTTCTGGACAAGATGAACGAGTGTATGACCAAACAGACCTGTCGGCTGCCCACCCTCACCCTGCTCGGCCATGTAATCCGCAAGCAGCCGTCCTGGATCCACAAGATTGCCCGATACCCTCTGCTGCTCTCGCTGCTCAAATGCCTAAAGGTAACTAACCAGTTATGGTTTGACTCAGTGAACAAAAAAATCTCCTTGTCAAGGCATTGAGAGTTTTGTGGAAAGTTCTCATTCAGCTGCTTTTAGAATTGATTCTCTCTGACTCTCTCTCCTCAAAAACATATTTTATAATGTGTTAATATCTTGCGAGGTTTTGGCATTACATCAAGCAGCAGGCAAGTAATTTAACAGCTACTTCAGTAAATCTTAGTTTGGATTTATTTAATCTGCACTGATCCTTGTAAAACTTGTGTAGAAGTAGTTTTTACACAAGATTTAATACCAGCCATCACTGAGAATGTGTTGTTGAACTGAAACAACCGATTCCTTGTAGGTTTTATGTGGTATGTTATTGATTAGCTTTGTCAGTCAGTGCTCCTTGGAGAAACACTGCATGTTTGTCTACTCAGACTGTTGCTGCTTAAATATTTGTTGATTGAACTCGATTAGATTAAGTTTTTAGCCACGCAAGCAGCGGGGCACTGGAGATGGCAAAGGTGGTCTGTCGGTCCACTGCTGTGGTCCCCTCAGGTGGAATTCTAACAACTGACTTTTCATCTAGCACCATCATCACCATCACTTTGGTTTATAACTAAATAAAAGACAATAAAGACATTACAATCAGCCTCAGCTGTACGGTGTGTGTGTGTGGTGATAATAAGCAGGTGTAGAATGTAACACACTACACTGAGATGGTGAAAATGGTACAAATTTTTCCAGCTAAACATTAGCATTTTAGCAGTGCCGATGTGAGTATGTTAGCTTTCTGATGTTAGCATTTAGCTCAAAGCACTGCTGTGCCTAAGTATGTCTCTGTAATTTTGTTATCCATAATATTACTATGTTGGTCTATTCTGCACACACAATATGTGTTGGGATCCCTGCTCTGTTGGTTTTCCTGATGTTTCTTCCTATATTTTTGGGGAGGTTATACTTATCTGAATTGAGGGTCTAAGGATAGAGGGTCTAAGGATAGAGGGTGCCACATTAGGAACATTTGTGATGTGTGATGTTGGGCTACATAAATAAAATGGACTTGACTTTTTGTTGCAGCCATATACAATTTCTTATTTCAACTTACTTTCAGTTCCACACACACCACAGATACTGGTTAAAGTAAATACGTGTTTTGTTAAAATGTTGCTCATCATAATGACATATTTAGAAACACCAAGAAAGGCATTATTATTAATCTCTGACTTTATACATTTTTTTCACTTTAAATATTTTTGTCTCGTGGCAGACGGATACCGACGTAGTGGTGCTGATAACTGGAGTCCTGGTGCTGATCACTCTGCTACCCATGATCCCTCAAGCTGGGAAACAACATCTGTGGGAGTACTTTGACATCTTTGGCCGTCTGGCATCTTGGAACCTTAAGAATCCTGGTAGGAGCTTCCTGTCAGGCCTCACAAAAAGTGTGTGCAACATGCATGTTTGTATATCTAGCAAAGCATTACCATTTGCCATTTAATGATATTCAAAAGAAAATATTCCTGTTTTATACTGTGAGAGATATTGCCCAACCCTTTAAAACAGCCTCCTTTTTTGGAAACCTAAATATTGTATTTACTGTGTTATTTAAATCTCATCTGTTAAAGAATCAACCGCTCATAGGCTTCTGATAGGATGCTTGCACTCGCTGCCATCTAGGCAGTTAACTGGAGCGCGAAAATCCAAATTTGGTCAAAGGGGAGGAAGTCTGGGTGGACAAATACAATTCAAAACAGTAATTCAGTTTGCCAGTTATCTCACTCTTTAAGTTGTATTTGTTAGTCTGGGGTTCAAGTTTGTGCTTGTTTCCCCTTTGATACTTTTTTACTCGTTCAGGGCATGTTTCCGAGGTTTACCTAATCCACCTGCACGCCAGCGTCTACTCACTCTTCCACCGCCTCTACGGCATGTACCCGTGCAACTTTGTGTCCTACCTGCGCTCCCATTACAGCATGAAGGAGAACATGGAAACTTTTGAGGAAGTAGTGAAGGTGAGGATACAGTCTCTGCTGCTGCTGTGCTTTGTTGCTCTTTGTTAGAGCTTTTGGAGGCAAATGATTACTAATATACATTTTGTGTTCAACCCCCCTTTCAGCCGATGCTTGAACACGTTCGTATTCACCCAGAACTGGTGACAGGAACCAAGGACCATGAGCTTGACCCCACCAGGTAGGTCCCATACCACCCTGCTTAGCAAAAAGAACAGTTCAGTGTTTAATCTACTAGTCTACTGCATCTCGTATTACTATTACTACTACTACTACTACTACTACTACTAATGGTGCTATGCTTTGCTATAGGTGGAAAAAGTATGAAATCCATGATATCGTCATCGAATGTGCCAAAGTGTCTCTAGACCCCAAGGAGGCGTCGTGTGAGGAGGGCTATGCCACCATGCCTGAGAACTTTTACCCCCAAGTCCACTTGCGACCACAAGACTGCACTTCCAGCCCCTACACAGACCTCCACAGCAGCTACGGTCAGAAAACACTCCATATGAAACTCAATAGAGTCTGAACAGTATAACCTTTTGTCGACAAATTAACTTGTTATTTCTCTCTTATGGACAATTACATGGTTTCTGTTTCTACTATATATTTAATATCTGTGTTAATCTAAAATTGGCTGATGATATTGGACATGTCCACGTATCAGTCAGGCTCTAAGATTCACACTGCCTTACAATTAATTAGTAATAACAAAGTTGTAGGTTGCTGTTTTTATCAGTCAACTCTTTCCTTAACACGATGCGCAACAGGAAAACAGCAGCAGTCATTAGACATGCAATGTTAAGACAGGAAGTCTCAATCAGCAGCAACATCAGTTTGCGGCCATAATCATTATACAGGATGGGCTTCTTTTATGATGTAGAATGTCACATACCATCAAAACTGAAAGCTCAGGTTTGGATAGAGTTAAAGTTATTAGTATGTAGGTTTTTTATATTTTCTGCTGGACTTTACACAGCTTGTCAATCAGTATCTGACATCTAGTGAGAGTTCTTACCTGTGAAAGTATACAGTAGGACTGGATAATATGTATTAAATCCTTAATATGGTATATGTAATATTTATATCAGAATATCAGTATCTTTAATGATTTACACATTTACACATTTTCTGGAAAATTAGAAACATTTTATGTATAATATAACCTGATGGCAATGCATGTTTATGGCTAATCCTGCAACCTAAATACCCACTGCAAAAATCCATTATACCCAAAAAGTAGTTCTGCATTGATTTTGACCTAAAACCCCCAGGGATATTATGTGTGCTGTTATCTGACTGTCCATGTTGAATGAATAAACCATTTGAGAGCATCTTTCTGTAAAAAGTGAATTTAGTGATAGTATGTTACACATTGCAAAGAAAAAAAAAATCATCCCTATAGTATTATTAACTGTAAGTGCTGGTTGTACACATTTATTGTGCCACTAAAAGTATATACTACAGTGGCCTATAAAGTATTAGTGGAAGCCAGATTGCGCTGGTAAAAGTTTTCATTCTCTTAAATTCGTTTGATGCTGCTTATCTCTTTTCATGTTTACTTTCTCAGAAAGGATCTGTTTTCATTTTACTTTGTATTTCAATCCCAGTCACTATGATTTATGGATGTTTTTTTTAAATTTTTTGTTTGACATCAGCACCTCTACTGACTTGTCAATAGACACAACAGAATTTGGCAAAGGAGTGATTAGGAATCAGGAATGAGTAATGCTGGATCAGGAATTTACTTGATTGACATAAAATGCTTATAATTGATTAATTGCTGCTTTTAGCCTCTCAAATGTAAATGTAATATGTTGGGGACAAAACAAGATATTTAAAAAAAATCTACAGTGTTATTACTTCTTATTTTCAGTGAGACACTTGTATTTGTGGTGTTACACTTTGTGCTTTCTAACCGGTTTAAAGGACAAACACCAAACTGTGGTGTCATAAAGAGCAGAAAAGAGTGCATGTTGTTAGGCGCATCCGTTTGAAGATTGATCAGACTGTATATCTTCTTGACAACAGGAAGCTCTTCTTCGACCCCATTCTCGACTCCACGGCAGCCGCTACCCCCGCCCCTGTCCTTGCCCCCCTTCTCAGGGACACAGCCCTCTTACCGCAGCCCACAGACCTCCAGACGGCAGGTAAGATCATCCATAACACGGTCAAAACCTGTCAAAGTCTTGGTTTAGGACTTGCGATTGGTCCGTAGCTGATCAGAGGGTAACACCAGAGCACTACATCGTTAAGTTTCTGTTTGTCATGCTAGCTGTTGTACACGCCGCCATGTTTACACTCGATATATCACCTGTCACATGCAGTGAGTTGATTGCTTTCTTCCAAAAATCACGCCCTCAATCAGAGCAGCATTTCTGAGTCGTCAGGCTGGCAGACAGTCGGGTCGAGCTTTAGGAATTACATCACATGCCCCCACCTCCTCACCCTGCCACCTCTGTGTAGACCCTCCCTAGAGCTGGTAGCCATGGAAATACCATCTCTCCCTTTCTATTATTGGGCCAGCCTCACGAGGGAGGGGTCTGGGTGTTTTTCTGCCCCCTGGGGTCTGTCTGAGGATTTGTCTCTTACATTACACTCCCTCTGACCCAGACAGACAAAAAATCAGAAAAACATGGGAGACAAATCCTTCTGCCTCTCTGAGGTGCATTCATTATTGTGAGATTTAAGATTTTTAGATTGTCAAGACATTACCTTGATCATTATAACAATCAGGGAATGTGTCTTTAACAACTTGAAGCAAAATTTACAATGTGCCACAAACTCCCTGGACACATCCTTTCTTTACGGGGCAGTTCATCTGTGGATTGAGTAGATGTAGTGGTAGTCTTGCACAGTACGATCAAAATTCCATTTACCTCCACTGTGTTGGGGTAAATGTTTCAGGGGTAAAAGATTCAGATTCAGGCAATTATCTCAGAACTTTGGCACATAAAACCAGAACTATTTTCACGAGCAGAAATGTGACCGTTCTATATGAAATTACAGCCAGGAGCAGCTTAGCTCAGCATAAAGGCTAGAACCAGGGCCAAACAGGGAGCCTAGCAAATTAACATGTTATATGTCATTTTATTCATCTGTATTTAAACCAAAGTGTAAAAACGAAAGCTTGTGGTTTTACAGTGGGTAATAAGTGAGCTTTAGAGGTGCTGGCAGGTGGATTTAGTTACCTTTGGACAGAGCTACACTAGCTGTTTTCAGTCCTTATGCTGAGTTAAGATAACTAGCTCCTGGCTGTAATTTCATATTGCATTGCAAATGTAGCAAACTATGATCTGATCTGTGATCATTTTGCTGTTTGCTCTATTTCTCTGCAGAACTCCACCTGTGAACTCAACTCTTCCTGTGGGGGGAAGGACCCTCTGTGGAGCCCCTCCTCGTTGTGTGGCATGGCCACGCCCCCCTCCTCCAGGGGCATGTCGCCCAACTTGGAGCTCTCCCACAGTGCCTCACACCTTCCCAGCCGCTTCCACTGCACATCAGGTCAACACTTCCACGATTACAATAGATTTAGACTTGGCTGTCGGTGTATTGTTGTATTTTTTTAATGTTTTTAACTGAGTGACGCTCTGGAATTTTCTTTTCTGCTGACTGCTGATTGTTTTGACCCGAGCAGGAGGAAAAGGAACTCCTGCCTCCAGCACTCCAGCCACCTCTTCCCCACCTCCCACCCTATCAGATGACTTCCCCATAATCTCCTTACCAGCCAACACAGTCCAGTCCAGTCCACCAAGAAAGGTATGCTCTCTCCCCTCCATTTTAAAAATGTGTCCCTAGAACAGTCCTTGTTTCTTCCCCTTTCAGTGAGTTCTTTGTGGGCAATTTTCTATTTGTGCATTTATATTTTCATTAAAAGACAAAAATCCCCAAACAGGCTTTTTCAGTTATTGTTTCAGCATGACAGAATTTCAAAAGTCCAATGGGTGTATTGTGATGATTCATCACCAGAATGCTGTTTTTCTGAATTTCATGACTGATCTTAATTGTTCAAGATCTGGTTTCTTGAATGATGCCTAATTAGGTACTGCCAAAAAAATGACAAATATGCCAGTCAGTTCAAATTATTATTATTATTATCTAACTTTCTTTTCATCTTGAAAACTAATTTCCTCAACAGCAGGAGGCAAATTAATTCATCAAATGTGGTTTAATTATGTAATTGTGCACTCAGAAGTAAAGCAACAGAAGAAAAGAGTTATTATTATAGTCATATTATTGGTTCTCAGCAGAAGTGTGATGTGTTTGGTTCTTATTCTGGTATATAAATGTAAGGATCATAATGGACTTTGCCTGTATGTGTCGGTCATCCCAGTGATCTTGTGAAATAAATGTGTAAAAATGAGGATTGGAGCAAACTACTGATTTCTTTGTGATTTTTTTTCCAGGATCGTCGACAAGGAGAAAGCAGCAAGCCGGCCCTGGTGAGACAGGAACAAGTAAAAGATACAGAGAAGAGTGCAGAAGTAGCCACAAACAGAGGTTAGTCGTGATGGGCCTCATTACTATGATTTATCATCATTAATTAAAGTAAAGATCCTCACAGGTTCTTAATTTTGGATGAGATTTGTGGTAAACCACAGTTAATCTTTGATCCAGAGAGAACACCGACACTGGCAGCAGCATCATGAGCAGCAGTTAAATCCCAGCCGTGGTTAAAAAGGGCAGAAATTACTGTAATCTTTATTGCACTTCACAGCTCACACACTCTGTTTGCCTCTAAAAACACATTTTCCTGTGATGATTATGATGTACCACGTGATCAGAGCTGCCAGGGAGTCCACTTTGATCTCAGGTGTTTAACATGTTTACATACAGACTCAGTTAGAATTAATGTCATTTTAACTTGGCCCGGCTTCTATTCGTGATGCCAAATGTTGAATAAATTGGTTGATCAGTCCTAATCTTTGTTATTAGTCGTTTTGATGTTGTGTCTTTTTGGAGATGTTATGTTTCTGACATCACACCCACAGTGATGCACGCATTTCCTCATCAGATGCAGGAGCTGCTGAGAATGTCTCCATGACTTTGACAGAGCTGTCGGTCTTCATGAAGAAACAGGAGCTGGAGCTTCAGCTGAGAACAGAGAAAGAGAGGGAAGAGGGTGAGTATCGACTTCTTGGTATAGATCATAGAACTAGATCCAGGTGGTATATGACTCAGCATGGAAAACTGGCCAGTTGTGGGTATTTTCTTCAAGAAAAGAGAATCCACCAAAAACAAACAATGCAGTCTTGACAAGTACATGTGTACAAGTGTGGGTTTTTTTTGTGTGTTTTAACAACCAAACCACAATATGACTAGACCAGACATGAGGTATGCTCATCCGGAGCATGTACCAGTTTCAGTATAAACAACAATATATTTTTTCATAAAGAAGATGGCAGATAATTAATAAATACAACATAGGAAATTACATACATTAAATACAGTTATACAGACACTGTAAAAACACACTAAAGAAGGCAGAGAAAGTGTATTTAGACTCTACACAGATGAATGTTTAGCTGACTCCATACAATGCAAATACAGCCAAAGGTATACAGATACCCGTGAGACCCGTTTTATGGAGAATTTTGAATTGGATCGCAACTTTAAATAAGTGAATTCACTCTCCTGTTAAGCTAAATGAGCCTGAGCTCATGGACTTTGACTAAATATTCAGGATGCTAACACATCCCTGTTTATATCCCTGTGTGTTCAGCTGGCTCTGCACAGTTATTGGTTTAAATCCCACTCGAGCCACTTGTACTAAAAATAAATGCACCTTCAGTACTGTGAAACACTTTGAATAAGAGCGTCTGCCAAATGGCACGAGCTCTGCTGTTAAAGCTAGCTGCTTAAATTCCTCTTTGGGGAAAAACAGAAGTCCTGGAAACTTTAGGTTTTCTGTGTGGGATAGCAGGTACTTGGCACTTGTTGTGACTGCAGAAATATTTATGTGCAGACATTGACATTCAGAACATTACATCCAGGTTTAACTGCATTCTCTTCCATATGTTGTTCCTGCTGCAGCTGCCATCACAGAGGAGCTGCTGAAGATCACTGAAGATAAGCAGGAGTTGTCGGGCCTGAGGGGCTTCGACTCCCCATTCTATCACACTACCGAGACTCTGACTGGCTGCCAGGCACAAGACAAGACCCTCTCCGACGCCCAGCTTGGAGGCCCCATTCGGGACACCCACCATGTCGTATCGACGCCAGACAAAGCTGAGAACACTGCGAGTACCAGTGGCGTTGGGAGTGAAAAAGGAGGAGGAGCGGGAGGAGACAGCAGGAGTTCAGCCCTCGGCCTCGAGCAGTCCTGGTCCTTCCAGTCAGGTTTCACCCCCATCGATCATCACCTGCACCGGAGCCCCTCTGCCCCGGACGATGAGTTGGGCAAGTTTGGGATGTTCTCCCCGAGCCCGTGCAGCAAGACCCCGGCCCCGGTGCCCTATGAGTCATTCTTCGACCTGGCCCTGCCCAGGGCGGCCTCACTCTTCGTGGGCCAGAAGACGTCGGAGGCGGTGCACAAGGCAGCGATGGAGAGGTTGTCGCAGTGGGAGGAAGGGTTGGAGGACGGGGAGGAGGAAGGGGTAGTGTCTGCTTCACCACTGGAGGTGCTGGATCGCCTTGTTCAGCAGGGGAGCGACACCCATGATAAAGTGCTCAAGAGGTAAGGAAGCAGATATACATGAATGTTTTCTGTTAATAAATGAAGACCTGTAGAGGACTGTGCAGCTGTGGGGGAGGTATTTGCTCTCCGAGTGCTCTCCGAGTCTCCGAGTGCTCTCCAGTTCTGTCAGTTTGTTGTCAGTGTCAAACTCGTGATGTTGATCATACTGAGGAAACTCAGGAGTGTGTTTTGATGTGCTGTTCACTGTGCAGAGCCTGCCTGGGTAGTTTCCAGTCTATTACTGCAGCCGAAAGGAAACACCCAGTTGAGAACAAGTATGACATTGTTCAGAATCCGCCGCCCCCTTTCTTTCTCCACACACACACACGCAAACACACACAGTGAGCCGGTCCTCTGAGCCAATAATGCAACAGCAGAGACAGTGTCAGCAAAGTCAGCACTGGGCCCAGAACAATCTGGCTTTGCTCACTTCATTTGCCCATCACCTCCATATTTTACTGTCTCCATCAAAGCCAAACACGGCCTGATGGAGGGGACAAAATCAGCGGAAACAGAGACCAAAGTACGGCTCAGGCAAATAACCAATAGGGCAAATTATTAGTGTGGTCAAATTTTGTAATAAAAATGAAGTAAAAACAACATTAGTGTGACATAACTATAACAGCACTATGAATACATTACCACATCTACTGAAGTAAATATAGTAAAAAGTTTTACTTCTGTTTAAATTAATACCTCTCAATTTCTTTAAAGGTCCAGTGTGTAACATTTTAGGAGGATTTATTGGCAGAAATGTAATATAATATTAAGTTGTATGTTTTAATTTCCGTGTTTGTGTTTTTGTTACCTTAGCATGAGCTGTTTTTATCCACAGAGGGAGCGGGTCCTGTTCTACAGAGTCCGCCATGTTGAACTGCCATGTTTCAATAGTAGCCCAGGACAGATCAACCAAACACTGGCACTCGGTTTCACAATATTTGTGGCCACTGTAGTTGGTTGCAATCTGCAACTCTACTACTCGACTACTCGATGCCACTAAATCCTACACACTGGTCCTTTGAGTATTATAAATTGGGCATTTGGGGAAATATGTTAAGAAATAGCTCCAGCACATAACCCGCTGGTAAACCAGAGTTTTCTTTTACACTTAGTTTTTTAATATATCCATTATGTGATAATTGGTGAGCTTTAAAGGTTCTGAAAAGCAGATTTTGTTACCTGTGGACAGAGCTAGGCTGGCTGTTTCCCGCTTTATGCTAACAGTCTCCTGGCTTTGTATACATAACTACAGACATTAGATTGTAACATATGCAGACCGTATCACCATAGAATCTTGTGTGCTAACCTGTGCTTTCCATCTTTCACCCATGTAATATAGCTCAGTCTGTGCTGTCTATGGCTGGCCTTGGTAATTGTTTGTTTTTGAATTTCTTGCAGCAGTGGTGGGAAATAGGGATATAGTTTATGTTTTAGACTACAACTAACATCAATGAAATGTGGCTACAGACACAGTAATACACAAAATTTAAAATGTTTCCCCATTTCCAATACCACAAACTGTTGCCTTTCTAAAACATATATAACTATACTGTTATATACTGTTTATTTCTTTACTAAAAATGATCATATCATTAACATCTTCACTGGCATGAATTGTCTAAGAGCAGCTTAATAGAGATAATGTATAGAGAAAACATCAGAGATTGTTCTTATAAAACGGTTTTCTCATTCTCTCCTTTTACAGATTACCTTTGCCAAGTAAGTCAGCTGACTGGACGCACTTTGGAGGTAAAACACCACAACGCTGTCGAACACTGATGAAAGCAGCTATTATAAAGGCTGCAGATGGAGCGTTATTTAGGCATGACTAGTGATTCGTCACAAGCTCTGAGACATGAACAGCATGTTAAAATGTTACCCAGCTAGACATGGAATTTGTTCTACTGAGATTTATCAAAACACACAAACTTCCCACAGTCATGCAGGACTCTGATTCAAAATGTTGGCCATTTTTTTGGGGGGGGCTTCTTCAGCCTTTATTTACCATCCTGTATGCACCCAGTCAACCCAGAGCAAGAATCAAATTTTCTCCAGCAGCTCACAACAACAAGGACACACTTTCTCTCTGCCAAACTTGTAACTACAACTCTGGAATTTGGTCATCTCTCCTGGTTGACTGATAGGAGTCATGTAATGTTGATCGCATCTAAAACAAATCTTCACTCAGCGCCTGTAGCCGACTGACATAAACTTTCTGGAGGACTGTTAAGGTCTTGGATCAAATTCTCAAGAGAATTATTCTCTACATGTTCCATCCCTGCTCTCTCCCCTCTTTGTACATGTAAACAAGTGAAGCTCTGTATCCAGAGTTATGTTGGCCATTTGTAGGGATTGAGGAGCACTACATTTTTCACATTTTAACTATCTTTATCATGTGATTAACTGGGTAACAGCAGTCTTAAAGTCAGCCAAGCAGGGTTGCTACCATCAGGTTGTAGGTTCAAATCAAAAGACTAAAATCTTGCCACATGCATGTTGATCAATAATTTGGTGACCCTTGAAATAACTGCCATCAGGATATCAAGCAGTCAAGCTGCCGAATAGCCAACAGACAGCTCCGCTTGTTGCTTCTACCAAGGAGGGCGTTTGTTTTTTAGTCACCAAAATATCTCTTAAATAGGGCAGATTTCAATGAAATTTGGGGGGCCATGAGCCAAGGAACAAGTGATTAGTTTTAGGCGCAGACCCAGCATTCTTATGAAATGATTCCTTTGAACTGAGAAGGAATCAGGAGTCCAGCACACTGCAGGTCACTTGTTCTCACTTCATTTAATTTCAGCGTTTTGGTAGAGCTGTATGTTGTTTGGAAATGTTCTTTCACAGATACCAAACAATATCGAATTCCTTTAAAACCTTTTTTCATTTAATAATAGAAGCTGAAGTTCTCAAAAGTTAAATGTTAAGCAATGTTTAAATGATATCACAAAGTATATGAGCAAAGAATAAATAAACAAGACGATTAATCTGACCAGATGTTCAGTGCCAACTTTTGGTACTTGATATTTATTTTTGATATTTGGTGCTACAGTCACATTTCACATTGATGCCAAGGCCTCTGTTAACAGTAGTTTTTGGTGTTACTCTTTGTGCAAAAACTTCACTGAAGATTTTAATGTTTTCTTAAAATTGTGAATTTAATGTAAATGTAATGATCGCCATAACCTTAAGGAAAAATATCTGGCAAATGTATCACATGATTGTCACTGTTTGTTGTGATGATCCAGATTAAATTATTTTTAAAAAACATTTAACCACATATAAAGGATTATTCAAAGCTAACAGAGGTCCATGCTCTTTTAAATGCTTTGTATTCTGTGTAGTTTCTTGTCACTGTGTGAGACAGATCAGTAAATCTTCTGTTTGTAAAGTTCAACACATGCTTATATATATATTATATTTTTTATTTTTTTTTTTATTTTTATAAATTTGGGTTTTATTGCCTTTATGATAGAAACAGCTGAAGATAAACAGGAAATGGGGACAGAGAGAGGGACATGCAGCAAAGGGCCGCAGGTCGGATTCGAACCCTGGGCCGCTGCAGCAAGGACTCAGCCTTGGTACATGAGTCGCCAGCTCTACCCACTGAGCTAACCGGGCACCCATAAAGCTTATATTTTACAGTAAATGAAAATTAACACCAGAATCCTGTCCTGCTTTTCTGGCTTGAGAAAATCACAGCATTGTATTTATACACTGTCATTTTTTCCATTATATTCTCATTAAATGAGCTGTGCTATTCTGGTGTTCCACACTTGAATAATAATTAAGCTCATTTCTAGCAGTGTGTATGTGTGTCAGGTGTGTGACCGTGTTAATTACATTATTATTACCATGGCTTCCCCAGGCTCAGCTCCGCTGGACGAGCTTCACACGCTGCGCAGCCAGCTGCTCCTGCTGCACAACCAGCTGCTGTACGAGCGCTACAAGAGGGAGCAGCACGCCGTCCGCAACCGCCGCCTCCTCCGACGCATCATCAACGCCACTGCACTGGAGGAGCAGAACAACGCCATGGCGAGTTTGCACGTGCTCATTATCACATATTAGCCCTGTTTAAGCACTTTAAAGTGACAAAAACAGTGTTTGAAACAAAGGGAAGGGAAGTGTAGATTTACTGAGATGCAGCACCACAGGACAATTAAAGGTCTGCCCTCTAAATGGAGGCTCACATGTTTGATCCCTCAAAAACCAGTGTGTCGTGAGAAAATGCATCTATATTCTCCAGAGATATCAACTGATCACTGAGGCATTTGTAGTGTTTCACAGCTCCAGCTGTCAGATCAGTCGAGTGTCCTCTGCAGCAGGTAACTGAAGTTGTTTTGTTTGCAGCTGAGACAGACGGATCGCTTTTCAACAAGTGATGCTTACTAAGAAGCCATGAAGGCTGGTTTGTCTCCAGGAATGAAATGTAAACAAAGAGGTGGAACACCGACACATTCCTTCAGCAATCAGTTGAAAGAAAAATACATTTTCTGCTAATCTGAAACAGAACAGAAACAGTGTTTGAGGTTTTTGGAGAAAATGTCTGTGTGATCCCTGCTCTCACAAGACCAGCTGAACCATTTGAGAGGAAAAACATGGCACAAACTGCTTCAAACTGCCTTAAAACATCTATCTTCTGTAACAAACATTTAGAAACTCTTGTACACGTTGTACTCAACTTATGTATCTTTGTGTGTGCAGAAGGACCAGCTGAATCTGCAGAGTGTGGACATCTTGTCTTTGAGGGAGAGTCTGCAGGTGGAGCAGCAGCGGTACAGACAGCTGTGGGACGACCGGGAAACAGTGGTGACCAGGTTGCACAGTCAGATCAGACAGCTGCAGCAGGGACGAGACGACTACTACACCAAGAACCAGGAGCTCCAGGTACACTCACACACTCGCACTGATCCTGAGATGGACAAACGATGTATATCACTGTACACGTTTTATACAAAAACAATACAATGTCAGTGACAATATAATCATGATAATACAGTACATATATATTTCTCCACTATAGTCACCATTATCAGATATAGTATAACTCTTTTCACTCTGGTTTTGTGTCTCCAGAGCAAGCTGCAGGAGTGTCAGAAAAAGATGGATGAACTGGAGGCGGAGCTTCAGAGGGCCAACAACAAAGTCTGCCACACTGGTCACCTCCTCAACCAGATGACTATTAAGGTAGAGACACATCATTTTCTCAATTTTGGGCTGCTAACAGAATATAAATAAAAGCCCCTTGCAGACATGGGATATGGAACATGGCTGGCTTAATAGTCAGAAATACAGTGGAATGCAATTACAATGCAGTAAGAAGATGCCCAAAATGAAATGCAGGAAATAAAAGTGCAGCATAGACCCAAATCAGTGGAGAGCAGAGGTGGCTAACAGAGGGGGTGGTGTCACTGCTGGAGAACAGCTGTAAGGGCAAGTAATGGTATAAAGGAAACGGAGGGATACATGTCCTGTCTGTTCACTCATTCGTTTCATAATTTATTGAAGAATTCGACTTCCTGTTCTGCTGTTCTTAATTCCTATTTTCTCTCATGCTGTACTGTATTTAAGGCATTTTTTAAACAATATTTCGAAAAATGAATTCCCATTGTATTAGTTTTAATTAGTTTTTTTTTGGAAAAAGACCAGGTACTACAAATGTATTACTGTGCTCATAGAAGGTGGGCTGTCTCTGACGTGGGTTCTTATTCAGACATCCGGCCAACATGTAAAATTGCCAGCGCATTTACTTAATAGGGTGCCTGTCTGAAAGGGGCTATAATAGTCATGTTGCTTTTAAAAGTGTTCTCATTACAAGAACCTTTTGGGACTGTCTTTTTTTGGCCTGACATTTCCAGTTCTTTCTTGTTTTGACTCAGATTTTGATTGTGGACGGCCACATACTGCGCCAAAAGGGTTTTATTTCCTTCGATACTTATGCATAAATCTAAATCCGGTTAAATGAGCTGCTGATGTATCATTGGTATATTATTAGCATACAATTTCTTTTTAGTAAAATTTTTTTCAAAACAAAGCTGGCAAAAAGAAGGATTAAAGTCTAATACATTTTATCTTCCATGTCTGGGCAGGTGTTTATTTCCAGATAAGGAAACACGTCCCTACTAACAAACCCATATGGGAACTATTTACGCAGCGTATTGCTAATAACGACTAACTGCTTTATGTTAAATCAGCAGGATTGTTTAGTCGCTGCCCCTTCAGGCTCATTCAGTGTCAAATCTGAATGAAAATCTCTCCTGCTTTCCTAAATGGAGGAATTGGGCAGGACAGCGAGCAGGCTTGCAGGGCAGTAGGGTCAGACTTGGGGAGTTGCCCCCATCCTCGTCCTGCCACCTCCCTGTAGACTGCAGACTGTCCCAGGGCTGGGTTGCCTTGGAGATGGTGTCTCTCACTCTCTATTTTTGGGTCAGCAACACGGGGGGTCTGGGTGTTTTTCTGCCTCCTGGGGTTTGTCTGAGGTCTGTTTCCCTCGTCTGACCCAGACTGAACTGAAATCCTGACAAACAAGGAGCCGCTGATTCAGGAAACCGGGCATTTCAGATCAGACTGCATCCACACGGTTGATTAAAGGTCCTTATTTATGATATTCAGACTGTATGGTTAACATTCTGTGAATTCAAGGCCTGGGGATTGATTTTTCAAGATTATTCCCATAAAATGGCTGTAAAGCGTAACACAAAGTAAAGTTCTGTCATAAAGTAACATTTATTTTCAGACAAAAGTAGCTCCTTAGACTGACGTACAGACTGAAATATTTGCACGGCTCATTTGCTGCTGCCCGTTGAATCTTCAATGTATTCAGCCAGATCGTTAACGGCTAATTCTGTTGCGCTTTATCGCTGATGTATTTCCCCGATATTTCTGGACAGGTTTGATTTGTAGCGTAATTGCTGCTTTGCCCTCCATCGTCATTGTTTGTCTCGTGTGTCCTTCAGCTGAGCAACAGTGAGAGCACCCAGCAGCAGATGAGTTTCCTGAACAAGCAGCTGCTGCTCCTCGGGGAGGCACATAAGCTGTCCATGCAGGAGTTACACCACACAGGCGCCGATAATACAAAGGTATGCTGGAAGGAAGTGTGTGTGTGTGTGTGTGTGTGTGTGTGTGTGTGTGTGTGTGTGTGTGTGTGTGTGTGTGTGTGTGTGTGTGTGTGTGTGTGAGTGTGTGTGAGTGTGTGTGAGTGTGTGTGAGTGTGTGTAAGTGTGTGTGTGAGACAGATGCAGAGAACTGCAGAGACGACATACTGAGGTGAAAAAAGGGACACTAATTGGGTTTGTTGGGCGTCAAGTCAGATTGTCCCACTGATGCGTTTTTAGCTTCGATGTAACATCATCTGTCACGGTCATAGTTTTACTTCATTGTAGTCAGAAGGTAGTTTTAATTGCATATGAATTAATTCTAAAGTCTATCCTAAAATACATCCTGCTCATAAACTCTGTTAACAGAGCTTACCTGAAAGTAAAGAGCACATTGTGTGTTTTTACCCTCAACAAAGCCTGACTGGTCCAGATATGTTAAAATTGACTAGCCAATCATAAGCCACATATTTTGTATTACATTTTTTCACATCTCGCATCTGGCTGTAATCTACCAGACTCACAGATAAGAATTTGATATGTAGAGCTGAGACGATTAGTAAAGCATCAGAAAATTAATTCAGCAACAAATTTGATAATCAGTTGATTATCTTATGTTTGTTTGTTTTGTTTTTAGCAGAAATGCCATTTGCACAACATTGTCTGGTTCCTTCTGAGTATCTTTGTGATTTGTGTTGGTCAGAAAAGAAAGCAAATCCATGACATCACCTTGAGCTTCAGGGAATTTTGATAATCAAGTCCGATGTCCAAAGCTTCACTGAATGCACCACAAGACACAAAGACCTCTGAGTCAGACTACATTCACCAGTACTATAGATAATGGTACAAAACGGCATTTACTGCAAATAAAAAACAAAAAGTATAGCACATTGAAAAATTCCCCATATACCAACCATGTGTCTTTGTCACTCTCTCAACTGTTTCTTGTTCCTTCCTGTTCTGTCCGCCTCTGTACACAATGTCCCTCAACCCAGGAGGCCCAGATGCTGCGGGTGTCTTACGAGAAAGAGGTGGAGACGCTGAGGCAGAACCTGCTGGTTCAGGGTCAGAAACTGGAGGCAGCGCAGCAGAGAGTCTCCGAGCTGGAGACGCACCTCTCCAAGAAGGAACACCTCATCGTCGAGCAGAAGAAGTTCCTTGAGGATGTAAAATGTCAAGCAAAGTGAGTAAGAACCTCATGAGTCCTCAAAACAAGCTCGCGTTGGAGCATCTAAATCAGTAGGACATGAGTCAGTTGTCTAAGTAGATCACACAGTATTGTTTGGATTAATACAGGCAGGTACAAAGCCAGTCTCTGCCTGTATGTTCAATTAGTGTTTTCTTTCTTTGTCTCATTTATTCTCTCTTTGTATCTGTCACATCTCATGTTTTCTCTCTGCATGGTTCCCCTTTACTCTGTTTTAATTGTTCTCATATTCTCTCTCCCACTTTTTCCCTGTACCTGTCTTGTCTCTGTCTCTGTCTCTGCAGGGCTGAGCTGCAGGCCTCAGACAGCAGGTATCAAGCTCAGAGGAGAATCACTCAGCTGCTGCAGACTGAACTCCTGCAGCTCTACAGCAGAGTGGAGATGGAGGCTCCTGCCAGCACTGCCACCAGTTCACCACCAGGGGGCAGAGCTGACCCACACACTCTTGCTGACTCCAGGTCAGACTCCGAGCTCCCTTTTTTTTTTTTTTTTTTTTTTTAGTGCAGTTGGTTTCTTTTGTTGTGTTATCTGTTCTGTTTCCTAGATTGTACAGTTTGCAAATTGTTGTGTTACACTGTTGAACTCAACCTTTTTGGTTTGTCACAATTTAAAGTGACCAGTGTTTTAGTTTTGATTATTGTATGTCTAAGTTTCAAGCAGATCACCTGTGATTGTTTAATTTGTATTACTTTAGAGGCCCCCAAATGTAAAATGATTATTATTACTGTGTGCAATTTAAAAAAAAAAAAAAAAAAAAAAAAAAAAAAAACAACAACAACAAAAGCTCATTATAATTGATTAATAATAGCAGTGCTGTCATCATTCTGCTTCAGGTGTCATAACTGATATTTTTATACAACATAATAGAAATGCAGAATGAAACACCTGATAAAACTATAGCTCTGGCAGTTTCTGTATGACTAAATGTAATTAATGCATGTGTCTGTAAACATTATGGTACCCTCTGATCTGATCTTATATGTTATACATGTCCTGGTACTTGAGTTTGTTTTCTTTACACGTCAATATTTTGTCCTCCTCAGTGTCATGGTGCCAGATGGACCAAGTAAAACTCACAGCAGTGAGGAGGCAGACATTAGACCACCACACGACTCCCCTCGGGGCAACGGCAGCACTTTATCGCCAGGGCAACCAAAGGCGAGCAACTCTTCCAAGACAACAGCCAACTCCATCAACGGCAGCCAGGACCTGGCCCCGCCCCTGCTGGTGGAGCCCTCCCTGTCCTGTCCCCACGCCAACTCGCTGGCACCCCAGCCCCCCTCTGACGCGCCGCTGACCGTGGGCTCCTACCCCAGCGCCAAGAGCTTCCTGGGCATGAGGGCGCGCGAGCTGTTCCGCAACAAAAGCGAGAGCCAGTGTGACGAGGAGCAACCGCCGCCACGCCTGGCCGGCCTCGCCCACGACCTGAAGACTGAGCTGTGCGTGGAGCCGCCCTGCCCAGGTTATATAGCCCCAGTCTGCCCTGTACCTTGCCTCATCCCGACCCCGCCCCCCGTCCCAGCCCCTGCCCTTGCCCCAGCCGCTCCGCTCACTGTGCCCACCAAGGAGCCCCCCTCTGAGCCCAAGCAACGGGCCTCCAGCCAGGAAAGCCCCCGCAGGAAGGCAGCGGTGGGGCCAGGTGGAGGGCGGGGTCACGCAGTGTCGGGGCGCCCCCGGCAGCAGCAGCTAAAGATCATGGACTATAATGAAACACATCACGAGCACAGTTAGAGACACGGAACTGAGCCGGGACGCAGGGCGGAGGTGGAGAGACTGAAGTTTAACGATGAAGAAGAGCTACAAATCAGTGAAAGAGTAAACATGTCAGCAACTCTTTGGAATTCAGTGTTATTTGTTCCATTCCTCTGAGTGGACAACAGGATTTCAGCCCAGTGTTTTTCTACTTTTGTTTTCTCTTTTTTTTATATATACTGATTCATTCCCTTGAAGAATGTTGACAAGGTTACAGGGACACAAAGTCCAATTTGTTGTTACCAGTGAAGATGCTAGACTTATGAATTTGGTTATGAATCAAAGATAAGCTGACAGAATATGAACAAAGTTATTGATAACTTGCATGTGACTCGGTTAGTCTGACATTTCAAAGGTCATTCCACCTAAAATACATAAATGTAGCTTTTCCCACCTGGCTCCAGTTGTATCAGCCATACAGATAGCTTAAACTGTAATTTAAGCCAAATTTTGACATCTGTCTCTGAGATTCCTGCCTCCACAGACAACACAATGGAAGTGAATGGAATTCTGTTTGTGATGCTCTCCGCACTGAAAGATTACTCTTCGTCACAGTAACTTTGGATAATCCACAGACCTTTCTGACACTTTTCATTGCAACTACAATCTACTGAAGACATGAAAAAAGTTCAGAGCGAGGTCTATGGATTATTCAGAGTAATGTGGACACCGTTTCTGGAGAGAAGGTTGCTGTTAAAATGTTTAGATATCATGTTTAAATGCTGTGAGGACCACAAATAAAGTTCCCTTCACCTCTATTGTGTTGGCTGTGGACACAGGAATCTCAGAGTCAGATATCTCAAAACTTGGACAAATAAAATTTGCCCTAGTTGATAACACTAAAGCTAAGTGAGAAAAAGTAAGTCATTTGTGTGTACTGACCCTTTTAACATTCAAACATTTCCACTTCCAATCAAATCAGATATTTAAAAAAAAAACACTAGAGGAGCAGGAGATGTTACATTTGTCACTATTCTGTTAGGCGTGGACCGAAATATGTTTTTGATATCTGAGTGCATGTTGCGTGAGTGTTACATCAGAGTGGTGGAGGTGATCAGTACGTAGAGATGTTTGTTCTGAGGAAACCTTGGGAGTGTGACTTTATCGCTGCTGGACTGAATTGGAAAACTAACCAAAAGAAGTCAGGAGGAGAATGTGTTTGGTTTGCGAATGTGCGAGCGTGTTGGTGGTGCAGTCATGTTGGATTTCGTGCTTCGGCAAAGATGCAACGAGGAAAGTGTATGAAATTTAGAAAATTGATGAAATTGTATGCATTTTTATAAATTTCACATTCCGTCGCACCTTTTCTTTTTTTTATTTATTCAGCCATGAAGGGTGCTCACAAGTACATATCCTAAATTAGAATCAGACCTGGCAGTGACAAGTTATATAAACCATCTTTTTCTGTTCGAGACGACCAGCTGATCATAATGAAGTGCCATGCAAACGTTTGTGGTCTGGCTGAGTTCAAACATCTCCAAACAGAAGTGTTGTTTCTCATGTTGCATGTACGTTCAGCTGGTACAGCGTGGGAAATAAAACCAAAAACATCTTGTCCAATCAGGTTCCCTTCTGCAGGTCTGATAAACACGGAGTTACCTCGTTTCTTCTAAGTATTAGAAGTAAACTCCAGTTTTGAAAGTTGACTAAATCCTGTTGTCCACTGGGAACTCCTGCTGTCACTTCCTTTTGCCTCGCTATCTAAAGCATGTTCAACAATCCACTTTAAATGCCAACCGTAGTAACTACAGCAAACCAAGACAGAAGGTACAATCAGCACAAACTGAAGAGACCAGGACTCTGACCAGAGCTGGAGAATCTGGGACAAAATGGCAAAAAGGAAGTTCTTAAAGCAGTGGCTTGTGTTTAACTGTGAACAATAAAGATCGTCTTCAATGTTTTGCACTACAGTTCTGAGTTTTGCTCTTTTTTTTGGCTGCTGAATGTCAGCCCCTCGATTTGGTTTGTACATCCGTAGAGATGTAACAATGAGGTGTTTTGTCAGTGAAGGTTGAGTTTATTTTTGGGACTGGAAACTTTCAGATGTTTGCAGATTGAAAAGAGTCTGTCCATCCTGCTAAACTGTGGTTGGTTTTCAGTTTGATAGAAAACAGATGAACAGAGAGTCAGTGATTTACTTTGGTGGTAAGCGCTGTGATATAAAGCCCACCTGGGTACAGTACAGGTATGAGCCCTAGAGCCAAATGATAAATCAATTAATTTATTGACAGAAAATTGTTCTAATAACTGATTTAACTTTCCATCTTCTTAAAAGAGAAGATTTGCTGCTTTTCCTTGTCTGATATCATAGTAAACTGAATATCTTTTGGACTGTCGATCAGATAAAACAATTTGAATATGTCACTATTGGCTCTGGGAAATTGTAATTTTTTTTTTTCTCTGACATTTTATAGACAATAATTAGTTGAGAAACTAGTAAAGCAGATAAATAGATGACAAAAATAATCTTTAGTTTCAAGTTAACTTTTTTCCTATGTCCATTGTGCCTTTATATGTCCTTTCCAACTTTTATTCAGGAAAAGGAAAAAGAAGCATTTTACACTGACTGGAGACCGTCTGCATTGGAGGGGATACATCAGTTTTGTTTCATGAAAAAGAGTTTTTCCCAACCTGAGGTGTCTAAAATGTTTTTAGTTTAGTTTTGATATCCGTCCTGTGGACACGAGATGCTGAGATCTCCGATGGTATCGCGAGACTCCCTGTGCTGAAACTTATAACAATAATATTTTTAAAGGATACCAAGGTAGTTGTACTGTAATACTAATTTATAAAAACAGACAGAACATGACTCAAGTACAGATAGACCAACATGGTAACGTAAAAATTGCCGCTGGTTAATTGTTAAGTATTGTAGAAATAATGTTTTAATTAAGTTAGCTACTTAGCCTTACTTGCTTTGATGGAAACAGCTAGCCAAGCCCTCCCGCCTGCCCGCTGCCTTACATCGTGTTTGTTTGTGTATCTGAGCTAAGTTGAGCTAAAATAAGCTAACGTAGCTTCATATTCAATGGATAAATATGTAATATTAGTCTTCTTAACTAGCTAATGAACGTATTTACCAAAAGGTCGAACTACTTCCTTCAATAAATAACAACACAGGTGAGTCTGACATACCAATGTTCTCAAATCCCACATTTATATTTCATTAGCTAAACAAGAAGATAGCAATGGTAGTTCCTGCAGTTCACTAACACTTCCAGACTGAAAATATAAGATAAAAACCTGTAAACTCAATTTCATTTACGTGCATGACTGCTGCATTTTATACTGGTTTTATTACCATGAAGGACTGAATGTTAGCTAATGTCAGTGTGAGTGCAGGGTGTGAATATACTGTCAGTGGTGTGTCTGCATAGGCCTGATAGTGGTTGTCACTTAAGAACTAAACTACTGGCTTTATTAGTTACTTTTATGGTCATTATTTTCATGTCAGAGCCTCTTGTATGGCGATATAAGTTATACCAAAGACAATGTTCTCTTTACCTAAAGTTTATTGTTAGATACTTCAACAATATACAATTTTTTCTGCCGACTTTTCAAAAAGAAAGTAGGTACACTACTGTGATCATTTCACAGATACTGTAGGTGTCCCTGTTTCCATGTTGTTTGTATTTACTTTTATTCTTCTGTTTGTTGTCCTGTTTCCACCAGAGGACACTGTTGCTCCAAAAACTAACAGCGGACTCTGCAGCCATATTGGGATCAACAGGTAAGGCAGTGTGGTAAATATGGTGTTACACAGTTGATGATTGAAGATGATTCAGATCCTTAGGCTGTTAATGGTGCTGCTGCTAAGGTCCATATATGACAGCAGACTCGATGATATTGACGAGAAGTCTTGTAATGTGTATTTTCTCTCAGTCCATTTTGTGTGTTTTCCTGTACTATGTCAGTTCACTTGAGATTACTTAATAAGGAAACAGCCGTATCGCGAAAACAAAACAGAAACACCTTCTCCAAATACAGCAGACAATAAACCAAAACCAGAAATATTACTGGTGTTCAAATAAAAGTTCCTCCACGTTGATTTATACAATTAAATCTGTCTCATTCATTTCTGAATTTATTTGATTTTTTTAATACAAATAAGTACATAGTAGGAAAAAAAAGAAAAACATAACACTTACCACTAACAGTATTCTGTCATTTTGTTTTTTTATTTTCCGTGTGTGTGCTTTGTGTATGTACATACGTGACTGTGTGTGTTTTATCAGCTCCCAATTCCCTGGGCCTTGCTGTTAACTCTCATCCTGCTTCCAGGAGTGAATCATTTTTTGTGAGTATAACCGACCAAGTATGATTAGTTTATCAAACGCGTGCATATGTATTTCATGAGAGAGAGTCCAAAAAAAGAAAAAAAGTGGTATGATTAATTTACCAGCATTCCGCAGGGTCAAGGAAATTGATGCAGGATAATTGGGCACATAGGGAATCCTTGGCAATTTGTGCTTTCAGACTCTACTTGAGAAATTAGATGTCAGTGCAAATGTGAAATTGCTCCTCAATGTTCTCAAAGATTCCATGAAAATTTAAACATAAATCTTAAGTATTTCCAGCAAAGGGATTCTTTCCTTTTTTTTGTGCCAACTTGAAATGAAGCCCTGTGAAAATGATCTGAATGAAGTGAAAGTGTATGAGGGGGGAAAAAGACATCCAAGCTTGTGTAAAGTTGGGGCTGCACTCCGAAGAGGATGTCGGGGCTCTTGCTCTCGGTAAAATCCTCATGCAAGAATTCATTAGATTCTTTTTGACAGGAAGTAAAGTTTGAATTCATCTGAAGACGTGTTATTATAATATTCAAGATATGTACACCTACAATGCAAAATATAACTTAGACGGTGCAGTATAGCCTACTTTTATTTTTTTTCTGGGGTTGTTAGTGGAGAAGTTAGAAGGTACAACCGTACGACACGTGTGTTCATATGAATGAGAATGAATCACACAGGAGTGAATAATTGATATAAAGGAGCATATATTTGTCTAGTTCAGGAGGTCAGTGACTGATAAAGTTGCTATGTATGTTTTAGTCTGAAAGAAGTTGGGAAAATGTTATTTTGGAAAGCATCCAGACTCTCATTAACCACTTAATTTTTAAAAGCTTTCCTATGCAATGGTCATCAATTAAATTTTTTCAATTTAGCTTCAATTACAAGGATTACTGAAAATTAATAAATCATCATCATCACGAGTCTGATCAAAACTTGTGGGAAATTTTATATTCATGCAAGATCAAGATAAACTGATCACTTAAAAGTCTCGCTCCAAACTCCTAGTTATATTTAAATGTTAGTGTTTATTCCTCACGGACACACAGTGCAAAAGAAAATGCTAAACAAGAATATTTTTGGTAAGCATACTACATACTGACACTCTGGAAAACGGCTTCATTTGTCCTCATTAAAAGCTTAAAAGTCCATGAATAAATAATCATTAAAGAGGATACTTTTTTCCCCTTTTTTTTTTTTTTTTTTTTTTTTTATCTTTGGCCTTATGCAAAATACACTCACTGACTAAATAAATATGCTCCATAAAGGCTGTTTAGAAACGTGCCCTCCCCCCTCTACTTCCACATTTAGATAGCTGACATGCACCTAAAGATCAGATCCTACATTGGCTGTTGGTTTTGGAGGGAAAAATTGGACCTCCGAGAGTCAACTTAACGCAATTAAGTGAGGATGATGAGTCTTTCTCTCTGTGCTGCTTGAATCAGTAAGCAAGGCAGAATCAAAACTTAAAGGCAAGAAGAAAAGAAAAGAGCGAGAGATGAGCGTGCACAGACCGGTCCCAGCGGTTTAATTATTTTAATTATCTCTCCTCTTTCAGCTTTCCTAAAAAAGAGGCCATTAAAGGATGCCCGTTTGGGTTAATCTGATTAAAAAAACAAGATGGAGGGAGAGATGAAAGGCTGCAGATGTCAGTGCTAATCAGGGGAGTTAAAACTGCTATTTGTGAACTGGGACGGTTGTTAAAGTGGGTAGAAAGTGCGTGCAATGTGAGTATTTTTTTAAATACGTTTTTCCTCACTTCAAAACACCTCCTTCCTGCAGCCTCTGTTGATAAACTCCCTCTCATGCATCTCCTCAAACTAACGCCATGTTTGATTCTCCGCCGTGCTCCATAACTGCGCTGGCAGCAGGTCAGGCAGACACAGCACGACTGGAGAGAAATAGTAAAAGTTTAAGTTTAGTCCCCGGTGATATGGCATCGTTTTCGTAAAGGAGGATGCCATTTGAGGAAGTGATGAAAGCAACATTGGCAATTAGCAACACTAGAGTGAATATTTCTTAGATTCTGCAGAAAGTCGGCCAATAAGGCACATCATTATTGATTCACCAGTCTCTGCAGGCAAAAGATAATCATAAACTGCTTCTCATCAAGTCATTTTTGCCAATAAGTTAGTTCAGAAAGTGTTATTTTCTTAAAACAAGTGAAGAAAGTCTGTCCATTTCCAATGCAGATTAACTCGCCTCATGCATTTTCTAAAAACTAGATTGTATTTTCCTTGATTCTCATGGAGCAAACTTCTCTTCAGTATGCATGGAGATAGAGAGGAACAATAGGTGGGTGTAAGTCAAGCAAGAAAGCCAGTACAAAACATCTGTGCATTCAAAGCACTCAGAGTAGCCTCTGAATGCTACAGTATTTATCAATGTGTTCAACACATTTTTGTTAAGTGTTCTTGAGTGTGCAATCATGTTTGATCATCAGGAATCAATCATGACAATTCTTGACTTATGTTGCTTTCTAATGGAAACATGTTTAAATATTCTAACTGCACTGGCAGAATTTTTCACTGTTCTAAAACAGAATTGAATTTTTTTTAAATTTATTTGATATTGCTGTCCAAAAATCAATGTTAGATAGAACTGACTTGAAGCTGGAGATGATTTTTGCAGTGTAATTACTTAATGCAGTCATAAGAAACCATATGCATCAACTCTACATCACTCAGCAGGCCAAATGCAACACTGTCAACTTTGATAATGCAGGGAGTTGTTAAAGTTCCTGTGACTGCAGAGCTTGACATTTGTTCAGGCAAGAATGAGCACAAAACCAGCACAGGTGTTGAGCCACAGCGTGGCGAGAGAGAGAGAGAGAGAGAGAGAGAGGAAAAAACAAAGATCTACTTTCAAACTAAATCAAGCAGAAGGAATGTCCTGAGTGTGTACAGAGATGGACGGGAGCCCATGCAATATTAAAGCGCCATGTCTGGCAATGCCAACCGTGCCACTCCTCTCCGCGGCTCCCGCCCTCCCGGCTTCCCGGCCATCGGCTCTTCCCTCAAGGTGACACTTCAAAGCGGGCACGCAGACGTGGCAGGCCTGGCTGTCGGCATGGAGCCAGCCCCCCCTCCTTCCCCCCTCCGCTTCCTCCTCTTTCTCTCCCGCCCACCACCCATTCTACCCAGCTACCCCCACCACCACCACCACCTCAAAGACACAGCTCCTACCCCTGCTGGGCCAGGTCAGCGCCAAGATCCACACCGCTCGCCGCCTCGGGAGCCGCTGTCAAAAAACTCTTCCCCACAAGCTTAATTAATAACGGGCCATTCCTAATGCAAACCCTCTGAATCTGCAGCCTGTTTCCCTCCAATCCTATTGGTGAGTTCTGAGGCCTCGACAGAAGGCAGACAAGGAGAGGAGGGCTGGTTGGGGATGCATCCAAATCATTTGAATTTCGATGATTGGGATTCACATGCATTATTCTCCGCGCTTTATAACCTATTTTCTGTGTTGTACAGTGTGCCTGCCTGCCTGCCTGCCTGCCTGCCTGCCTGTCTGTCTGGGTGTTTTTTTTTAAAGATGTCTCTCTTCTGCAGATGATTGGAGACACTCGAACCAAAGAATATAGGGCCGCTCTCCTCGGCCTGTCTGACAGGTGGGGTAGGAAAAACCTAAATGTACACACATACACACACCCAGTCTGCATCAGCTGGGTCCAGGGCCTGTAATCACCTCTCAAACCTGGAGGGAGAATTTTACCGAGCACGCCATGATCGATATTTGCCGATCTGTCTGCCCGTATCAACCTCAAATAAAAGCAGAGAGCAGGAGACAAGGCAGCGCAGGCAGGTCGTGGGGAGGTCTGCAGCACCCCCGTTTGATGTCTGCGAAAGCGCTCATCAGTGTGTAGAACTGGCTTCATCTCGGCACGGCGGGTCACCGCCGCCTCACCCTGAGCAGTGCACGGCTGATTGTCTCGCTGTCGGGGCGAGCGGGGTTGTTGTTTTCCGAGGTGAGAGGACGGATCTTTTCCGGCAAGCTGGGCTTCGGTTTTTTAATAGGGCCCCAGCTCCGGCACCTCACGGGCCCGCTCAGGCCGACACGCCAATGATTAGGAGGGGAACTCGTCCAAATTCACTCCTCCTCCTCCTCCTCCTCCTCCTGCCAGTCCTGAGCTCATGTTGTTACTGTATTTTTATTAACCGCATGTGCTTCTCTGCTTCATCCATTGCATTCTTGATGGACTGAGAGGGGGAAAAAAGTGTAGGCTAAACAACCCTGTGCGCCTCGAGAAGCCGTGGTTAAATGGTACACGGCTCGGAAAACATAAGGTCTGCAAGTACAAGCTCAGCCACGAGAGCATTGCGGCATTTAGGGCAAGGAGTTGGTTATGCTAGCTGACACACTGATATAATTAGGTCGTAATAAATAAGAAAGGCAACGGGGAGTGAGGGCGTGTCTCAACAGTGGCCATTAGAGAAACCACATAGGTTGCTTTTTAAGAAAAAAAAGTCACCTGTCTACCTGGAAATACACACACTTTCTCTTTTCCCTGCTCAGTCTTGCACACATTTACTCAGTGTCCTACTTGCAGAGTCCTTATGAGTGTTGTTCTAAGCCCCAGAAGCCCTGGCCCTTTAAGCGAGCTAACTGGGGTGGTTGTAGGCTCAAACCAACCTTAATTAGTACACTTACTGCACAGCGAGGGCAGGTACAAAGGCGAGCCTCCGCACTGCAGTTTCCCTCAGATTAAGCCTCTTTTAGACGAGGCTGTAACCTCCCACAATGGCGCGGTAATTAACTTCATTAGCTTTCGATTCTCTTTTAGTTTTGGCAAAGTGGGTGAGGCTTAGTTTTGGCCTCCGTTGAGATAAGAGATGCAGAAATCGGTTAATCTCGTCTGTCTGTGTTTTATCTCCACCAATGTTGCTGTATTTCACGCGTGCTACCTGCTGTTCATCTTGGCGACATGCATGTGCATGAGCGAGTTGTAATGAGTCAGGCATCGGGTTTTAATAAGCAGAGCTTTACCCACAGATCCTTCTGTGATTTGCATCCATGTCGGACACGAGGCGTAAAGCGGGGTGATTGATTCATGGCTCGTCCCATATTGGAGCGAGTGAGAGGGAGGAGAGAGAGAGAGAGGGAGAGAGAGAGAGAGAGGAAGGCCATAGATTTATTATCAAGCTCAGCGACAAAGAGAGGAAGAGAGTGTGCATATGTTAATCCGCTGGCTGAACGATGATCAAAGACTGGAACAAGCTGAGCCCCACTGATCGCCTCGGGGCAAACGATGCTCTCCAAGCAGCTGGGAAAGTGTGCAGACGAGGAGTAAACAGATAGTTAGAAAAATCAATAGCCGAGGTTCGGGCCGCGGCTTGGTGTGAAGGTCAAAGGAGGCTGGTGTCTGCGGTGCGTGGAGGGAAGACTGGAAACCAGGGGCGCTTTTAGGCCAATTTAAGAGAAGTGATGTGTTTACAGCTGAGCTGTGTCCAGGCATGAAGGAAGTTCAAGCTGAGGTTATGGCTGCTCTGGTCAGCTTGGTGATAAAAATAATAATAATAAAAAAAAAAAAGAACATGATAAAAAAAAAAACATCAGTTCTGGTTGAGACTCAAACATCTAAGGATTTGATTCACGGGCAGTGGCACGGGTGTGTTTGGGACGAGGACTTTGCATCAGCTCATTTGGGTTTCAAAGGAAGGAGGATCTTCTTTTTAGTGTCAAAACACCCTGCGTGGGTCTGGTTTGTTCGTTATCTGTTATCGAACCTTCTTCTGTAGACTGACCCAGAGTATTCCCACAAGGCCTCTACCTCAGGTTCCTCATGCTGGCTGGCTGCTTTGGGAATTTGTGCTATCCCTGTGATCCCATCCTCAAGGCTCATTTTTGGTTTGAATTTTGCAAAACATCAGATTTTCCTATATACCATCATGTAAATATTGTAAAACAGCAAGTGCTTTCTCTTTCTTCAAAGCAGTCACCTCACAGCTTCATAATCTACAATATCTGTTAAAAATTAAAAAATATTATCCGTCATTGCTCTATTAATTATGAAGTCATATTTTTGTTTGCCTATAGCTGAATAATTAAGATGACTTAGCTTTTTACCCCCAAGCTTTGGCGTCTTTTGACTTCCTCCACTTCTGAAGCGGATTGTTTTTGTGATTAGTCACTTTGTTTAATCTGTTAATGATGGCATCCCCTCAGGCTAAATGCCTGATTTGTGCTTACCAGTTTATTTATTCATTTGTACTTTTGACGTGTTAATCTGCATAAATGGCGCACAGCTCCACCAGGACCCCCGAACATCTCTCTGCACCTGTCAATTACAGCAAATCTGAGACACCAGGAAGCAGCCACCCTGGTCTCTGCACATTGATTGGGTTAGAAGTCTGCCTGTCAATCAGCCCTGATCTACCTGGTCCTGTCAGGGAGATATTGATATTCAGCCCTTCATCTCTACCTCAAGCCTGCAGCAGTAATTGAGCAGAACTGCCGGTAATTATGATTGATAAGAGAATGTGCACTGCAGTATGGCACAGAAACAGACAGTACCACACAATACAATGGTCTTGCGCATGTGTCGTTTTTAATCTGAGTCTGGATGTGGACCTGGATGACACAGTAATAGACAAACTGGGGATGTCTGGAATTATTAGTGCTTTGCAAACATGCAAGTAATTCATACTCAGGATCCCTGATCTATGGCTACTGTACGCATCGTGTTGCTTTGGCAAATTTTGCAGAATCACTTGGAGTAGATTCACATGTGCCATGTAAATTACAATGCAGTTACACAATGCGTTTAAGAGTAATGAAAGTTTTAATGTCAAATGGGGCACACATAAAATTAATTTAGGAAAACTTTGTGGCATATCAGTAGAGCAAATCAAACACTTTTTGGGACCTAATCAAAGTTATTTTATTGACGAATTTGAAAAAAGTTGGATGAATTTGTTTTCACCTGGAGGAAATTTGATGAAGGAAGGAGGTAGAGTAGGTCTTTCGTTAATTGCAGGGTTTGTGGTTTGATACTCAGCTTCTCCTGTCCGCATGTCAAAGCGTCCTTGCACAAGGCACTTAACCCTTAACAGTTTCTGATGGTCGGGCAAACGTTCCTTCGCCAATTATCAGTGTGAGACTGTGTGTGGGTGAATGAGAAGAACACTGTGAAACACTTTACTATAATAGCACTATGTAGTCCATTTAGCAAATGTGTGTTGCCTATACAGGAAGATTATTCTACAACCAAGCAATTTGGTGGTGAATTGTTTCTTCACCCCACAAAGAAACTCTTCTGAGTTTGGTTCACGCTTTCCACCAAAAAGAAAACCTGTGGAGTAGTTTTTGAGACACTAACAAACAAGCAGACATACTGGCCCCAAAGCAGAGCCATCTAAAGAGTTTGCAGCATACAAAGACAACATTCACAAAATTGGACACAGGAATTGTTGAGCTGGAGTGTTGACAACAGACCAAATGCCAAAAGGAACTGGCTGACCTCTCGTACTGCAGCCTGGCCGTTAGCAAAACCTTCAGTGACTTGTTGGACAGTCGGAGACCTATAATTTACTGCAGCGTGGCTCAGTTAGCCCTACAGCAGGCCTCTGGTTATCTGATGCAAATGTTCCCAAGTGAAACGAATGGGAAATATCAACAAGCTCTTAGTAATTGTGGCTGATAAAAAATGCATGGGGGTTGTGGTGCCGGACTCGCTTCCCGCAGACGCAAGGAAGTTATCTCTCATTACCCGGACCGTGATAAAGTGCGCCGACTTCGCCGACAAGCCAAAGTAATGCATTCAGCTCCATCTAATAAAGGCTGCTGCCCACCACGCACTTGCTTGTGAAATCCATTTGCAGCAGTTTGTTATAGAGGAGAAATATTGTTACTGGCTGCAGCAATTAATTTTCTCTTTCTGTGCTTTGACGCTTGTCTCCATAGTTAAAAAATCCCTGCACATGAAGTCTAGATGTTGTATTCGTTATAAAACTTAATTTATATACAAGTATGAATGTACACTTTGTAAAGATTTCACACTAACAACCCCCACAGTACATTTAAAAAGTGGAGTTTGTTGCAATTCTTCATTGGTGTACTTGGGATTACGATATCAGCTAATTTTCAACAGCAACTTGTCTGTGTATGTCTTGCTGTGCCATAATTCAGGACCTCCGTCCTTCCATCTGTCACCTGAATGTCAGGAGTCAGGACAAGCTCTGATTCAATCTGCCATGCAAAACAGCTGTTTGGCTCTGAATAATAAAGAGGACGACACGACGGCTGTTGCTGCGAGCACAGCAGGGGGTTCAAACTCCAAGAACCAAAAACATAAGACTAGATTATGAGGAATGGATGAGAGTGGTTCCTTGGCAATGATGAGCAGATTGTGCTTGTGCTGCTGGGAAACTTGTAGTCATTGGAGATTTGAAACAAATAAATAAATATACATATGAATGAATATACAGGAAAGGTCAGCTGAAAGACAGTGCTAATGTTTCTGCATGTTTTAACCCATTTGATACTTACAGTAACTTCCTGCTGACTGTTGTCAAAGCGATAAATTCTTTAAATGTTTTTCTGACCTACCATGCAGTTATTGGTCTCATTTTGGTTCAGTTTGGTATAAAGTAAATGTGCAGTTTTTAAATTACATCCATAAATCACTGGGATTGGTCATGCATAATCCATCTCAGTGGGCATCATGTCATCCTTTATTTTTGATAATTTAATCTTGGCAAGGTAGCACAACTAAAAGCGGAGCAGCTCTTATTTTTTGACACATCCAGGTCAAGTCTGAAGTCTTCAAAAGCAAAGAATTCAAAATAAAAATCGGGTCTCTAAATGGTGACCATTGGAACTACATAGTGTTCATACCTGTCGGCCGGTCCACCTCTTTGTTTCAGAATTTGACTTCGTCCAGTACTTTGGTTTACGACCACATACCTGTAAACTAAAGGCATTCCCATCAGCCTCGGCTGTGCTTTGGGTTTATCGTTTGCTAATTAACATTTAAACTAACATGGTAAACAAACATCCTGTATCTGCTAAACATCAGCATGTTAACATTGTCATTTTAAGCACATTAGCATGTTGACATCAGCATGTAGCTCAAAGCTCTCTCAAAGCCATTAGCATGACTGTAGACTCTTGTTTACATAGCTAAATTATTGTCTTTACTGTTTCATATTTGTTTTGAAATGAAGACTAAAGTCAAGCTGTGACTTATGTTTAGTCTTAAGCCTGAAGTGTACAGGTCCAGGTGAAAGCCTGAACTGCTCTGAAGATACTGCAGTACTCCAGGATGATAGCATAACTTTTAAAAAGTAGTAGTAAAAAGTAATAGTAAAAGGTGTTTCAATGATGTGTTATCCAAGTTGACTTTCATACTTCACTGAAATTAATGGAATCCAATAGCGTCTTGGAAAATTAAAAACATTACATTTTTAAATGTATGCTTTGTTGGTTACGGAGTTTTAATAAATTGATAAAACATGTAAAAATCAAGTATTAATAATTTTCTGCTCAACCTTTCCAAATTCTTCTAAAAATGCTGTCAAAAATGATCCCTTTTTGATGACAGATAACATTTCTGTGAACTTTGAGATCTGCATGTTGCCCGTGCAGATGAAAGGATCATCAGCAATTCAGAAAAAAAAAACTTCACTTCTCAACTAGGGTTAATGCTTGTGGCAGTGCACTGACGTCAACAGCTGTTCTCAAACAAGCCCTTTGATGACTCATTGACAGCGGAAGCTCCCGATTGCCACTTTCACTAACTGGGGAAATGTCAGCGTCTGCGCTCGACGGAGGCTGATCACAGTCCCTCTACAGCTCCCGCCTGCCAGAACGAGGCAATGATGAAATAGCTCTGGTGTTAATGGATGTGAGAGCAATCTTGACCCTCCGCAAAGAGCAGGCTCTCTGTCTCCATTAAAGAGGGCCTTTGCTTTGGTCTGGATCAGAGCCTTGGCTCTCTCTGTGCCACGGGGAGTAGCCAGACAAAGGTAATTGTACGCCTCCTCTGCCCCTCCACCTCCACGTCAGGACTCAGGGGAGGGCCTATGGAGGACAAGGATTTTGAAATTGAGAGAAAACACACACAGACAAGTAATGATTAGGTTATTAGCGCTGAGGTGACTAATTACCTAATTGTACTGTCAAAAGGGGGAGGGGGAGCTGGGCTGCAAGGTGAGGAGAGCAGAGAGGAGCAGAAGAGGAGTGTTTGGAGAGACTCGGGTTCATCTCCTCTCTCCTCGCTCCCCAGGTTAGGGCTGCAGGGGTGGGTCCCTCACTACGTCTCTCTTTCCCCGTGGCATCCCCCCTGCCTGCTGTTCGGGTCCCGGTGACATCTGCTTGTAGCACGGTGTGTCCTCCCTCCCCCCTCAGAGGCCGGAGCCCCCCCCCCCCACACACACACACACCCCCCCGCATGCCTCCCTGTGCAGATGTTGTGGTCCCTGGGTCCTGCCTGCGTGGAGAGTGTCAGGCCTGTTTGATGTGCGATGAAACAGAATCAAGCGAGCCACTCGGGGGCTCAGGGAGCAAAGGGGGTAGAAGGGGTGAGGAAGGCTACCAGGAAAGATAGGAGTGGGGAAGGAGGAGGGGAGGAAGAGTGCAGGGAGGAAGGGATGTTGGGATACGTCTCATTATAATATCAATCAGAGGCCGGGCACAGAGCACAGGGTCTGGGATGTCCCTGCACTGGAGGTCAGAAACCTCAGGAGGACGATGATGGGAAGGAGGAGAGGGGAGGAAACAAGGGGAGGAGAATAAAGGAAACAAGGAGATGACAGGAGAGAAAGTGAATGAGAAGGGAAGGGAGATAAGAAGAGAAAAACGAGGAAGAGGGGAAACAAATTCAGGGAGAGGAAAGTAGAGGAGAAGCAAAGAGTGGGAAGGAGAAGGGAACAGAGGGAAAACAAAAGGGGAAGAGAAAATAGTGAGAGGAGACAGGGTAAGAGGAAAAGAAAAGCGAAGGAGAGGAACAAGGAAGCAAGGGGAAAGGGAAAAGACAGACAGAGGAAACAGGAGATGAGACAAAATGAGATGAGGCAAAATTAAATGAGACGGGACAAAGCAAGGGGAGAGGAAATGAAAGGACACAAGGAGGAGAGTAAAGTAGATGAGAGAAACTGATGAGATTAAGGAAATGAGAGAAATGTAGGTAGCAGGAGTTAAAATCAAATGAGAAAAGAGGAAGCGAGGAGAGGAAGCAAAATGGAAAGGAAATGAGGTGAAAGCACAGGAAAATAAACATGAACATGAAAGGAAATAAACAGAAAAGAAGACGAGGGGGAATTAGGAGACAAAATGAGATGAGAGAAAAAGAAATGAGAGGAAGCAAGAAAAGGAAGGAAGAATTTAGGAGGAGGAGAGGAAATAAGGAAGGCCAAAGGAAGACAGGGTGCAAGTAAAGGAGACCAGAGTAGGGGAGAAGAATGAGCAAACGAGTAGAAAATATGTATATTTGTTAGAGGAGAGAAGAAGAAGTGAGATGAAAATAGACAAAACAAAAGGAACGGAAAGTGAATCAGAGAAACTGTGATAAGAGGAGAGGAAGCCAGAGAAGAGGAGCTGGTCGCAGCTCTCTCATGTCTCCTTCCTCTCTTTCTTCCTCCAACATGGCTGCCTTCCCTCGTCTCTTTGCTCTGCGTTCCCCTACATTCCCTCATTTACTCCTGCATCTCTCCGCCTGATCTTGCTCCCTGTGCAGTATGTTAATTATTGTTGTGGAAGAACAGAAAGTTAATGACGACGAAGAGAAGGATAATGATGATGATGATGCGATTATGATTACCACTTAGTGCGGGCAGCGCCGTGCCACGTAGAGAAAAGTTTAACGGGGAGGAAGTGGGTGAAGAAGCGCTAACAGGGGACCAGGTGAAGCGATGGATAGGTTAGCAGTTAAAGATCAAAGTGAAAAACAAAGGCGGATTTCAAACGGGCCCAGAGAGCTTGGCAACAGACCCACGGCTCCTCTGATAATACTTAGATCTATAAATGTTTCTTTTTTTTTATTTATTTATTTTCTTATTTATTTTTAAAATTATTCATCGCCATAATAATTTGGGCCTAACAAGCACTTGAGGGAGACGGCTTCCTTTTGCATCTCTCTCCCCCATTTCTTTAGTTCCCGGCTCCGTGGTGCTGGGAGCTCAGGGATTTGGGGGCACTATTAGAGAGAATTTCTTTTATTTGCTGCTAATGAATGATATGCATGATACTGTTTTCTTTTTTCTTGTGTACTTTGTGGGGGTAACTGCGAGGATTGGGGCAGGAGCTGGAGAATTGGACTCTTTTTCAAGGCTTTGTTCATTTAACCCTCTTCTCGCCTTCCGAGCGAGTGCACGAGGTTGTTATCGTCACTTTGCCCGATTTCCAATTCAAATATGCAATCATACTTCACTTGACACCAGTGATATGCCATAGTTTGACTTTGTTTTTCTATTTTCAGACACTCTGTATGTTTATGAAATATGGGTTAACTGGTCTGTAGATACAGGAGAGGCACAGCAGGTCTGTAAACATCTCTGCCACCGAGAGAAATAACTGCACATTTGTTGTTCTTTATTGTTCTTGATTCTTAAACATATTCCAACTGGGTTTTTTTTTTCATGCCCATATAGTATAAACAGAGCAGTTTATTCAACCTAATGCTGGGCAAGCACTGGATGATCTTCTATGTTGAGTTAATTCACACTACACATTTTTAATCAGCTTCTCTGCACTGCCAAAACATGCCACTTTTAATGTACCTCTGTACACATGAATTGAACTAATCAGGACATGGATGCACATGCTGAACATAAACACTGAACCCCTGATCGGTTTTGTTCATTGGTTGTTCCAAGAAAGATTTATTCAACCAAGATAGCTGCATCCTCAAAAATGTGGACAAAACAAGAGAAAGAAGAAGAGTATGGACAGCTAGGAAGAGTCAGTTTTATTAGCACATTCAAGACTAATACGACTTCAATAGTATTAAAACAAGTTTACTGCAGTTTATAACAGATCTTCTGACAGAAGCCATGAGGGGAATCAGATCACAGAACTGCTCAAAACTGCAAGACAGCTGACCTGACATGCCAGAAATTGACAGATTGTAAAATTAATCATGGGCCTCTACAGCTGTGCTTGAAACTGACTGAAGTTAGCTCAGGTGACCGTTGAGAAATGTTCCAAAAGCCCACACATTGTCCATAAAGATACTTTTTTTTTTTTTACACATCCAAAAGTTGTGTGATAGCCTATTTAGTATAAAATGACATGGTGTGTAAGTTGTCCTGGTTGTGTGAATTCTTTCCTCTGTTATGGGACTTTTGAATACACACACTTGATATTACTTCTTGAGAAACAAAAGAGCTCAAACCTTTTCACGTTGTCAAGTTTCAGCCAAGTATATGAATTAATTGTTTACACTGCAAAAACAGTACTTTGATACAAAAGTACATTACATTCACCAAAGATGCAAAAACTACAAGACTACACAGAAACTGGTCTCATATTCTGAACTATTGTCTAATGCACACCTGGTAGACAGGTATGTAGGGAGATGAAGTAGTTAACTCCAAGAAATGTATTGAAAAAGCAATGTTTCAGTCATACACCTTCATCAAGCAATAAACTTACAATATAAAACATCTTTATACTCAAGCCACTGGCTGCAACAACCAATAAAAAAACAATCACAAATACCTGAGACAATTATCCTGTCAATAATTGTGTACATAAAATCAAAGTGATTTATCTCACCTCACAGTTTATTGTGTCTGTGAGTGTTGACAGTGTGCAGGAATTCACTACCTTATTTTATCTCAGATTTAGAACCTAAAATGTTTAAGTAAATTATAAACACACTCCCATTTACTTAAGTGCAGTTTTCCTTGTTCCTAGAATTTCCTAGCAATGTGTGTTAATATTTAGAAACAAGACAAACTAGGAACAATGATTGCAGCCTTTATGACTGATCTTTTTGTCTGTAACAAAAAAGTTTTAGGAGCCCATAACAGACCAAAGGACTTGTTAAATCTGATACTTGCAGTGTATTCTCCTGATGCCATATTGTATAAAGTATTTATTTAGCTGTTTGTGCAAAAATGTTGATATTCACTGGGGAAACACTGACCTTCGCCTCTCTATGCAGGAAATAATGCAAATACCTTTTAAAGAGTCCTCTCGGTAGACTTCTGGAACAACCGCACACACACATGCAAACATAGACAAACACCTGCACATACACTATTTTGCCTGCAGTGATGGCTGCAGTACTATATTCCAAATGTTAAAGCAGCAGAACACATCAGTGTGCTCTGTGCCGGCGTAAACATGGCCTGATAATGACCTCCCTCCTGACTGGAGAGAGCTGCTCCTCCTTGGTTGTCCCTCCTCTCCTCTCCTTCTTCTTCTGCGGTATGATGTGTGCGTGTCGACCCGGGCCGCCGAAAAACTTTGAAGTTGCCTCTCTGCCACCTTCTGCCTAAATCGGCAGCTTCAGATGGGAGTTGATGGAGGCGCTATTGTCTCCCTTTGGAGCGCGCTGCTGGAGAGGTTGTGTGATGAATGTTTGAGCAGCGGTGATAAAGCTGCACTTTTCCCATGCTGAGAGTCATGCCAGAGGCTTCACACGCCTCACCGGTCAGGAGGGGAGAGTCCAGGCCGGGCCGCCCTGATCTTTACCACCTACAGTGGGCTATATGGATGGGGCTTCAGGGAGCTTTGGGGCTAAAGGTCGTCTGTGTAAGTACAGAACTCCATAACACACCTGAGAAAAAAGGGTGTTTTTTCAGATTCACATTGATGCCTGCCCTTTCTTCTCCTATAGACACACGGCACAAAAACAAACTTTGTACTAATACAGTATGTGTGGACGCAGAGGGCTCGCGTTGATTTTTAATTCAACCCTGTAAATGACCATTAATTAATAAACCTCATACTTCAGTCCTCTCCATGTTGCATGAGCAAACGTTTAACTTTTAATCTGTCGACACATGCTTCGGTCTGATTTAAAAACCACCACAGATTGACTCAATTAGAGCAATGCAGTGAAAGATATCACTCAGATTCAACTTGGAGATGTTAAATCCCCGTCTTTGTTTGTTTCTGCACAGCTTGTTGCTCCCCAAACCCCGAACATCTGTGCAGAGGGAGGGGACGTGATGGGGAGGGTTGATGGCAGGCCACATGGGGAGGGCCTCCTCTCCCTCAGTCTGTCAACCCACCTGACTGCTGCTGTGGCAGGCCTGCCCAAGGCAAGACCACAGGCTAGGGCCTCCTGTGGGCCTCCAGCAGGGCTCGCCAGCCTCCCTGAGCCCATTAGAGCACCCCTCCTTCCACCTCCGCCCCGAAGGCCCCCACCCAGCCCTGCAGCCCTCTGCCCCAAGATGCCATTGCTCTCCGTCCTGCTCTGCTCTGCGCAGAAATAACTCTATTGTTTTCCACTGTTTGCCGTGTTGTGTCTGTAATAGGAGCGGTTTGGGGGCATGTTTTTTTATTTTTATTTATTTTTCTGCCTTTTCTTGCCTTGTCCTCAGGCTGCAAGGTTTTAAATCAGGCTCCTGAGAGGCTCCGGCTTCCAGTGGTGTGAGAGTATTTTTAGGGAACAAATCCCAAGAATGCCTTTTTACAGTTACTGCACTAATGTGGTGTGACTGTCAAAGCTTCCACTTGTGTCTGCCGTTCCCCTGAACGGTCCAACATGGAGGATTGTCGAAGCACTTAACCTGGATTCACTGTGTCTTATAGCAAAGACAATAGCAGGATGTATTTCTCTTGTATATTTCTCTTTCTGGTTCTTACATCTTTGATTTAATGAGATCGTCTAGGGAGCGGCTGAGACTCAGAGGCAAGGTGAGGAGGGGGGAAATGATCAGATATTCTGGATATCCTGTGATTCCCTGTCTATTTGAGTCTTTTTGATCTAAATGAAACTACAGGGTGCAGAACGGACCCTGCATGTGAATCAGACCCAGCGACTTTGCATACGAGCTGCAGAAATACCAGGAGAGCAAATTCATGTTCAACCCCAGTTGTGGATGCAATTTGTGAACGTGAGCTTCTGAAGCACACTGTAATGGTTCAATTTATAATTAATCATATCTGATTTGCCAGATTGCCATAAACTTGGGGAATAAAAATTTGGGTGTGTTGGGGTTTCTGATTTTTTATTTTTTTTTAAAGCATTAAGTATTTATGATCCTTGATGGATATATAAACTGTGGTAAATCCATTGCCTTGAATATTGATTATCTCTAATTAAAAATGCAGTTTGATAAGAAGGTTAGCAGCTTTCACTGGTCAGAATTGCCCCCGTTTTACAACTTCCATATTATTTTTTAGATTCCTGACCTCCTTGTGGTGTTTCCCTGCTTGCAGTTCAGTATCCCAATTAGCTGTAGAGCTCCTTAACGAGCAAGTCATTAGTTCTAATTAGGATGTGGTTAACTGCGATGCATTAAAAGGCGAAACCAATCATGTTGAAGGATGGCGGTGTCGCTGCTAAGCCCGACTGCAAACAGCTGTTGACTTTCCTGAGAGGGTCACGCTATAAACAAATACTCCCCTGAGCACAGGGAGAGGATGGGATACCTACTCATACAAAGTGATTGAAAGCACCAAATTAAACAATGTAGTGATCGAAGTGTGGGTGTATATCAAAATTTGTAGGCCCACAAAATGATGTTTAATCTGCAATCGAACCAAGAAGAGGGCACAACAAGATGACATAATTTGAAGAGCATAAGTCACATTTGTTGAAAACACATAACCTTATATCTGCCGACACATTCATGCCTTCACACCGTTCGTCCGTCCCATTTGTGCGAATGCGATATTTCAGGAATGTCTCTATGGAATTTCTTCAAGCTTGGCAACAACTTCCATTTCCACTCAGTGATGAAGTGATTTGATTTTGGTAGTCAAAGGCAGAGTTCTGCACCAGGTTGGGTACCCCGAGGTGACCCGCACAAATGTAGTGTAATGAGTAAAAATATGTATAAAGTTACAGGCACTGTAGCAGCAGCATAGTGAGAAACATGCACCGATCAGCCATTCCATTATGAGCACTGACTGTTGAAGTGAATAACAGATTATTTCGATATCATGGCTCCTGTCAGTGGATGGGATATATCAGGCAGCAAGTGAACATTTTGTCCTCAAAGTTGATGTGTTAGAAGGAAAAATGGGCAGCGTGAGGATTTGAGCGACTTTGACATGGGCCACATTGTGATGGCTAGAAGACTGAGTCAGAGCATCTCCAAACCCACAGCTCTTGTGGGGTGTTCCTGTCTGCAGTGGTCAGTACCTATCAAAAGGGGTCCAAGGAAGGAAAAGTTGTGAACCTGATACAGGGTCATTGGTGGCCAAGGCTCATTGATGCACATGGGGAGCCGAACGGCTGGCCCGTGTGGTCCGATCAAACAGACGAGCTACTGTTAACGCTGGTTCTGATAGAAAGGTGTCAGAACACAGTGCAGAGCAGTTTGTTGGTATGGGGCTGCAGAACATTAGGACCACCAGGGTTCCCAGGTGCTCATAATATGGCTGATCGGTTTATTATTACCGTTTATTATGATTTGAATTCATGTTTCACTTCCAATTGCGCGAGTAAAAATAAAGCACTTTAAAGTGAGAGACTGTGTGTGGAGCATGTGTGTTTAACCACTGGTCGGTTTTGATGGACTTACATTAACAGGTTGGGGCGGGTCCGGATTTGACTTGGTGATAATTGCAGTAAAATTCAATCTGTGCAGGATAAAGATGCTGAATAGGAAACAATGATGACATTTTTTATCCAAAAGGTCAAAAGTCAACTTCACTGTGACACCATAATGTCCTGGGAAAACACTTTTATGGCCTTTATCCAACACCATAACTCAGGAACAGAAGGGGAGATTGTGACCTTTGACTGGTTTATACTACCCTGTACAACCTGTAATTGTAGTTGGTCTCGTGGAGTAGAGCTTCAGTGGATGTCACATGGTTCATGTACGTCATGTTTTACTTGCTAAGTCTGTTTCCATTGCACTTTGTCGGAAACAATTAGAGTAGTAATTTCAGTCTGTTGGTGGTTACGTTTTTCTGTTCTGGTACAAAACAGTAAGCAGTATATGTAAGTTTAATAACTTCTAACCACCTGCATGCATCAGCACTGTATGGCTGACATTGCCGAATGAGGGGAGCTACTGATTTGGTCAGTGACTATGATGATTCAGTTTCTAATCAGTTTAGCTTGTGGATTCACTGTTAAACATTTGTTTGTGCATATAATGAATACTTCTAGTAAACACTGATCATAATGCTATAGTTCCTCTGGTGAGGACAGTGTCTTTCTAAGCCAACTACTAATTTGGCAAAATGGCTGCAAGTAGCAATAACTTATATTTTAACATAGTGATAAAACCATTCAAATTTGCATGTAGGGTTAGCTAGAACATAATGTCACAGTAGCACCGGAAGAAAGGAGTCCTAAAGTCAGTGAGCTGTCTCAGTAGTGTCAGTTAGACATCAGCAGTACATATCTAAAGTTTGCTAATGTTAGCTAACAATCTGCTGGTCAAACTACAAGGCTCTACCTGCAAAACCCTTGTGTGACTGTAGTGCATTGGGCAAGGCTGTGTTTTATTGCTTATTTAAACTCAAGTTTAAAACAAAAAATATACCATCAGAAGTTTCCTAGTCTCATTAAAAAAAAAACTCTTAGCTAAATTAGCCAACTCTAAACCTTTGTTTATTGGTTCCTGTCAGTTCCCGGGGCTGAACAGTACCTGTAGTACATGCGCATATCGGCTGTGTATATACCTTTCTTCTTTCTTATATAGGACATTCCCTTGAACTCTTGCATACATTTGTTAACACCATAACAGGTTTAACCCCATTTTTGGTACCATGGATTTCTCTAACCTTTTTACACACAGAGAATCTGAATATCATTACCTGAGAGTCAGAATAGTTGTCAGACAGCCGTTTTGGTATGTGTGCGGGTACGAGGGAGGAGGAGGAAGGCGGCAGGGCGGTGTGGTGTAGCTGAGGAGTTGCAGGTGCACAGCGAACGTGACAGAAAGGTACACAGACAGAAAACAGACAGAAAGTGGAATGAAACACGGGCAGGAAAGATAAAGAGGAAGAAGGAAATCACTGAGCGAGTCTCGTAAGTGGGAGTCGCGGGGCTCGGCACAAATCGGTGTAGATTACGGAGCCTGTGGAGATCTTTCGACTTGTGTTCCTCCTCTTCCTGCCTTCTGTTTGACATGAGAGTGAATGAGGTAATCCACGGTGCTCAGGGGTGCACAGGCTCTGCTCCCATCTGGGCTTTGAACCTTTTGCTCACCTCACGCTCGGTCTCTGGTGTGTCGTGGTACAGTGGAGCATGTCAGACAAAGAAATTAAAGATGGCAGTTTACAGGGAAACACTCTGCTCTTTTGGTAACGCGGCGCTAAGAAGAACCTGACAAATTGATTTAAAAGGATGAAATACGTTCCCCAACCCACAAACGTTTCCCCCTCACCTTTTAAAACATATTTACCTCCCCGTCTGTTCCCGTTTGTGTCTGTTTGCATGGTTGCGTTTATGTACTCATTCATTTTTCATGCCCGTAATAGTACTTCTTTGCAGCTATTTCTATCAATCAGGGGGTTTTTTTTGTTTGCATGTGAGATTATATATGTGAGTGCATGCTATATGTGTGTGTTTTGAAAGTGCTCTGCTTGCAAGTGTGTTTTCAAAAGCAGGACTGCGACTGTTCCTTTGTTGCTCACAGCTGTCCCACATTAGGGATCAGCCGCTATTCCCCAGGCAGTAAAGGGTTTTCAGAGGCCCTGCTAATTGGCTGTAATCTCCTTTTTAAACTTGAAAGCCAGCAAGCCTCCAGCCTCGCAGTTTACAAGCAATTAATGCAAGGAACACCAGTATTGCTGGTCACAACTGGTGTATATCTGTTCCCTCTTCCTGCGGTTCCCTCTTATCTGATCTCACACCCGTCTCACAGGCGGATTGACTCCTCCTGCATCGCGGGCCCCGGTGTAAACAGCTACTCAGTAGTGGGGCCTTCTGGGGAAGAGGCGCGGCAGGGGGATTTGGTCTGAATCTTGAAGTGTCCGTGGGGATGATGGCGGGATTTGGGGATCGGAGGGGTTCCCTTCTTAGGCGCTGATGAAATAATAATGCACAGAGTTGGCGAGGCTGAAATTTGCACATGAAAATCCTCTCCCTTCGCGCCCCTTGCTTCTAATGTGCCGCCGATGACAATCCCTGCCTCTCACAGTTTATATGCAAATGAGTTCTCTCAGCTTCCTCCTCCTCAGAGAGTCGGCCAGCCGAGCGAGAGTGAGCAAGATCGACAGAGAGATATAAAGTGAAAAAGACAGAGTGGGGCTTTTTTGTTGTGTTTTGTTTGTGTTTGTCTTGTTTATTTTTAAAAGGATTTTTAAAAGATGATAATATATTTTAATTTTTCCCTTTGTTTTTCTCTTTTTTTTCCTGAAAGGCAATATGCAGATTCTCTTAAGAGTTTGAAATGCCAGACTTTTCTTTTGTGTTTAATTGGAACATAATGCCGGTAGTCTAAATAAAGTGTTTGTGTGAAGTGAGAAATGGTTGTATAATGATTCCTTTTTGGGGTTTTTTTTCTCCAACAAACAAGACTCGTATTCCCCTCAGGAGTCTCGTCCGCCCCTGTCTGCCTGATTATTCCCTTTCTTTATAAAAACTGTTTCCTCTCCGTGACCTCTGCTCTGTCTGGCTTCCCAGGCTTCGGCCTCTTGTCCAGCCATCCTGTTGGGCTGGGTTGGAAAGAAGCCGGGTCTAAGCTATCCAAGCAGCTAGTTATAAATTGGGGTAAATGTAAACAGAAGAACAGACTAAAATGTGATCCATGCTCTAAAAAACAAGTCTGCTCATAAAATAAAAAACGTGGATCTAAAAAAGGAAGTTGAATATAATGATTAGTAGCCCGCGCGCAGCCAGCCTGAATCTCATGAGCTCAGCTTTTGTTTTTAATCTGAAAAACATCCACTGAGGAAGCAGACCAATCAACAAACTCAGTTTGAGCAACTACTTAAACTAGGGGTCGTAAAATAAAAGATGATTCAGCAATAACGTGACCCATTTTACATCATAAATGTATTCAGAACCCGATTACAGCAGACACATTCCTCACCTTTTTGCACTCAAACTTTGATATGTTGTATTTGCTATTTGTTATGGTGTCTGCCCAGGGCCCACTGAAGCAAATTTTAAGGTTGACTACTTGTTTATTGATGATCAGCTAAACAGTAAGCCATTGTCAAAACAAGAAATAGCTGGAGGTTTTACCGTCTTTTGTTTTATTTCCTGCACCCCCATTCAAAGCAAACAGGGCCCAGTCAGACAGAGGAGGAGTGAGATGGACAGGAGGAAGGAGGGGGGAAGAGTACAGGGGCTTCATGTCAGCCTGCTCTCCTAAGTCACGGCCAGTTAGTTAAAGCAAACGCAGGCGGACCCTGGAGAGAACGCAGGGCGGCAGAGAGTGCCAATCACAGCCGAGCCCTGGGCATTCCCCGGTACAGCTCGCCTTGAGCAACTTTTTATTAATTTAATAAACATCCCACAGAGACGGAGCAGTGTGGACTTAACGTACCCTCGCAGACAACAGCATCGCTCGGGCCTAATGAGATGTGCTACTCACGCACACATATTCACACATATGCGGAATGTGCACACAACTCTTTCTTAAAATACACAAGCGTGTATCACAGTTGCTTAGTAAACATGGGGGAGGGCAGAGCGTTAAAGAGTCGGTTCACCTGAATTACAAAAGATACATTTCACCTTATTGTGGTCTCTCCAGGCATGAAGATAGTTTTGGTTTTATTTGCCCAAGTTTTGAGATATCTGATTCTGAGATTTCTTCCTCCACCCCAGTACAATGGAGGTGAATGGAATTTCATTTGTGGTTTCACAGCATTAAAAAATAACATTTAAAATAACTCTTTCCTAGAAACAGACTGTTTCTTTGGTAGAAAGTTGTTCTAAAGAAAAAGTGTCCACTATGAGTCCTGTGGATTATTTAGAGTGACCGGGACAAAGTGGAGTAGGGCTGTGACCAAAATGTGTCTGACAGATGTGCTTAGACAGATTCTTAAGCTTGTTTCCTTATTATTTCATCAGATATTTCCTGATCTAAATCATAAAACATATGAATTGAAAAAAGGGCATTAAAACATAGACAAAGCATTGTTCTATACTGAAACTTAGATGTGGTACTAGCACAGATATCGCATTTTATAAATCAATACCCAGCCCTTACCAACAGATGTTGCTGTTAAATTTTAACCTACATTTTTTTATTTAATATTCTTCTATTTTCTATTTTTCTATTTGATACCAACTCGTCACTTTTCAAACCTCAATGCTACAGACGTATTTTGGTGGATACTCTTAAAGTGTCGAGGTTAAACACCTAGCCTGGGGGCACCTGGTCGAGCTGGCGACCTAATGTACCAAGGCTGAGTCCTTGCTGCAGCGGCCATGGGTTCAAATCCAACCTGTGGCCCTTTTGTTGCGTGTCATCCCCTGTGTCTCCCCCTTTCCTATCTTTAGCTGTCCAATAAAAGCAAAAGGACCCAAAATATATGTGTATAAAAACAAAACAGGAGTCTTTCCAGATAGTACTGTTTACTCTGGATAATCCAGACATTTGGAACAACTTTCAGTAAAAGAAATCGTAGCTTTGAAAATTGTAGATCATTCAGAGTGCCATGGTTATCTGAAAGAGATGTATCCTAATATGCATTGTATTTGGATGCAGGCAGGAACTTGGGCGAATTAAACCAAAACTGTAAGGACTAGAGTTAATGAGAAAATATATTGTTTTTGTAATGTGGGTGAACTGACCCTTTAAACTGGCACGCCATCTTTGAAATAAACTTCTCCTCTTCGGCCCCCCAAAACACTCTTCAGACTTGAGTTCATTACGATTCTGCGGGCAGCGGGGCGATGCGCCAGGGGTCCGACTGAGAGCACAAAACATTATGAAAATAATAATGATCTCACTTTCACGCCTGTTTCTTCCTGCCCCGGCTGCTTATGGCGGGCGTCAGTGTCGATGGGAGTCATTAGAAGGGTCGGCCTCTCCTCTCGACTGATGAGCAGCGGCTGCAGCAGGAGGGACCAGGGGAGCAGGAGGAGGACAGACTCCGGCACGCTAACAACCACAACCATCATCATCACCATCGCCACGCGTACCTGCTGCTCCGGGGAGACGCTGCCTCCTGTCAAACAGCAGAAGGACCCCAGTTCGCCTGCAATGCATAGTCGTGTTTGTGACTGCATCTGCTTGTGTATGTGTGTGTACATGTGTATGCAAGTGTGTGTGTGTGTGTGTGTGTGTGTGTGTGCGTGCATCCTGCTGTCTACATAATTCCCTCCCAGTCTCGGCTCACTCTTTGACTGTTCACTCCTCTTTTTCTTCCTTCACCTCACCCCTCTGTCTCCTTCCTCCTCCATTTCTCACTGTATCACTCCATATATTCATGAATTTCCTGTTTATCATGAAAACTTATGCATGAAAATAGAGGGTGGGAAGGGGGAAAAAACAAAAACAACAGAAAAAAAAATAAACAGGGTGAATGTTGATGGGGGTTTTGTCTCGTCCGGGTGCAGCGCCGCACAGGCAGGTCCTCTGGGGACGTATGCAAGAAGACCCTGATTCCAGCTCCCTTTTCTTTTCTTTTCATTTTCTTTCTTTTCTCTTTTTCCTTCCATCCACCCATCTACTGCCTTCATTCTTCCCTTCCTCACACCCCCCTTGCTTAAGCCCTCCCCCCGCCTACCCGCTGCCTTTCTCTTCTCGTCTCTCCTTCACAGTGTCAAAGCCAGTTACAGGCAGAGGAGCTCTACTCCTTAAATAATTCACAAGTTGATTAATAGACTCACATGGGTATAATTAGGCAGGGGAGAGATGGTGGCTAGTGTAACCAGTACAGTGCTTAGGGGAATTAGAGAGCAGGGTTATTGAGGAAATGGAGAGTACCAGTACAGAAAAAATAAAATAAAATAAAAAAAACGCGGCGGCTGCAGTGGTGGACTCGTGGAGGAGATGAAGAGGCAGGGGGAGGATGAGGAGTGTGGTGGGGACGGGGGGGGCACCTTTTTCTTAGGCTATGTGTTGGATATGAGGCAGCCTCTCCAGGAGCATGGAGCCCAGGGTTTGTTTGATGTGGAAATTGGACAGTTTGAATCCGTCTCCTTTAATTTTTCACAACTTACAGGGCCCCCCTGGGTGCCTCACATTCCTCTTATAGGATATAAATTAGGTTTTTTTTGTCCTCTCACTCCCCCGGTTTTTAAACCCCTTTTTTTCCTCCTTTTCTTTTACACATTACTCAGGTACCCCTGTTATTTTATTTTCCAGCACCTTCTTCCTCTTCCTCACTGAACGGAGTTGCAGTTTCACCCCCGATGTTTGTCAAACAGTCAGTCATCAGCATAAAACTTCACTTATGTTGCCTCTAAGGCATCTTTTGTATTCTGAAAGGGATGTGCTTTCTGCTGCCAGACCAGTCTTCAAAACAAACAAACAGAACAATGGAACAACAGATCTCTCTTCTCTCAGTTCAGACATCATATTTCTGTTGTGGTGATCTCTGTCTGCCTCGCTTTTGCTGTTAAAATAAAATGAAAAGAACCAACGGAAATACACCCAGACAGGTACAACAGTATGTCTTTCCAGCTTGTGTGTGTTTTTTTTTTTTCCTCCTCCTTCCCGGGAAGTTCTCTGCGAGTTAAAGCAGTCATATTGGGTACACACTGCTGTTTCTTTGGTTTGCTCCTCTGTATTTATTTCATTGTCGATATCTCAGATTGCTTCCCGCGGTCCCACTCAGCTGTGTTTTTTTCACACTCAGGATTCGCCGATATCCAAACAGACTGATGTGTCCATCCCTGCGCGCAGGGCTGGCTCTGATGTGCAGCGTGTCTGCCTGCATGTCGAGGTGTCAACTCTAATTCAAACTCCTCTGTTCTCCTCTCATCTGTCTACTCCAGATGTTGCACTGGGTGTCAAAATGGATCTCTGCTCCCTGAAAAAAAAAAGGGAAAAAAAGGCGGAAAGCAACACATTTCTCTGTTTGTAGAAACTGATAGATACACTTTGAAATTCAATTCAGGCATGTAGGAGGAGATGAGCCCAATTCAGCAAGTGTAAGCCTTGATGCCACTGCTGATTTCATTCCTTGCTCGTTATCTGCACTGAATCATCCGACGTGCCTGCCAAGATAAAAAATGCACTGCTTATTGGTTAATTTACTTCTTCACTTGTCTGTATTTGACAATTGTGCATTAATTATCCTTTCTGTACCGTGTAATTGGCCTTTCTTTGTTGTCCCCAGCAGACGACTAATGACTTCTTGATATTTTTCTTGGCTGTGCAGATACCCTGCCACCAGGAGGCGCTGAAAAGAGCGGGACCCCTGTGTGTTGATTTATTTATCTGTGTCTGGATTAAAGCCTGTATACCTGATAAAGGGGATGTCAGAGGAGCTTTGACAGCCACAGAGGCGGCAGAGTGTGTGCGATTTGGTCGCTGTGCCGGCAGAAACAAGGAGTGTCGATGGCATCTTTGAAGTCTTGACAGACGAGAGCCTCTGAGCATCCCCTTAATCTTGCCTTCCCCTCAGAAAGGCGTGTGAGCAGGCAGGTTCTGAGCGCGCTCGGCTCCCTGTTTGCCTTATTCTCTTAATGACACAAACCATTCAGCAACCACGCATGATAGCATTTCATCTGGCATAATGTGTGGTGGCTGCTTACTTCAAACGCTTCAGTGCCTCTCCACGTTAAGCCGGCTGGAGATGGCAAGAGCCGGGACATGAACACACAGGGCTTTTCCTATTGGCTTGATGGGATGCCTGTGTGTAGTGTATGCTGTTTGATTGTGCTGATTGTTTTCGTGAGCCCACCTAAAGCAAATACAAAGAATCTGCCGTGTATGATTGTCTGGAAATCAGATCACTGGAGAGAGATATGTTTCACACCTGAACGCTCTGTCTGCCTCGAGTGATTCACGGCGCTCATAATGACCCTTGAACTGTTCCCATTACTGTTTCTTCACACAGCACATATGATATTGCTTCCTCACATAAAGACAAGTCACTACAAAGACAATGTCAGTATGGTGCAGCAATAGGCTGCAAGGGCCTATTGCTTTGCATTACTCTGCACTCCATCTTGAGCTTATTTCCCATCAGCACTGATTTGATGTTTTTCCATCAATTCCCATTTTCTTCCCTATCACATCCAGGACAATGACAGAGCAGAAATGGAGGCGGAGTGGAATACGGGGGGCGTTTGTCGCGGAGGACCGGAGCTGCTGGGCAGAAGAGGGCGCAGGGGTTAATTACTCTATTACTGGGTGGCTCAGCCAGGAGCTGTTTAAACAGGCCCCAGCCAGCAGGGGATTAGGCCTCATTACTCCAGCTAAAGTTACGCCCACGACCCTTCCCCACCGCCTCTTACTGCGGGTTTGTCAGGCATTCTGGGGAATATTCATATGGAGAGACGAGGGGAAGATATAGGAAGGAAAAAGAGATTAAGACCGAGAAGGCAGAAGGACAGGTGAGGGGAAGAAGAGCAAACTGGCGAAAACGACGGGACTTAACTCCAGCGGATCGTCTTCATCATCACCTGAGCTCAGCCAGGGCTACAATTATCCCCCAAAATGCCAGAGCGTAGCAAGATTAGCATCTGAGGCTTAGGTTACCGAACCCCTGGCCATCTTCAGCCACCGCCTCTCCACCGTCCTCCTCCTCCAGGTGTCTGATGGCACTCGGTGATAATGACGGTGCTCTCGTTTGCAGGAAAGCAGGCCGCTTGAAATTAGGTCGATGTTTGTGCTCCATGAGCGGTGCATGAAGGGTCAGTTTACCAGGTCTATAGGGCATGAAATACTTACGGTTTACAGTGACAGTCATATCACTCAGTGATGAAAGATGTCCTTATGAAATGGATTGTGTTACACTGGGTTTAATGTCTGTTCACTGCAAAAATATTGCATTTGTAGAGGTGTTTGTGGGTGTTTTTAAATACTAAAAAGTGGCTGAAAATCAGATGGAAAAGAATCAATAATTTAAACTGGGTGAAAATACCATTTGCAATGCAAACACAATTTAACTTCTTGTTTTTTTAACTTGCATAAAGAGACTGGTGCATAATGAGAAGCAAATTTTTTTTTTCTCTTTACTTTCTGTTATTTGTAGATTTCTGAGCTCTGCTTATCACAAGTAGACCTCATTTACTGTAAAATACAGGATTTTCTGTAGCATTTTCTAGTGGATGACGACCAAATCTTCATGAAACGAAAGAGTCAACAGCAATGCAGGTGGCTCAACGAGTCCGTAATCGTGGTTTTTGGAGCTGAATCAATGACAGTGCTAGCATGCTTATGCTAAACTGATAAATGTTTACCAAAAAATCTTAGTTTAGTATGTTAGCATGCGAACAAAAAACAGTCATTAGTTTTGTTGGTATTTGCTCTGTAGAACCACAGTCTGATCTGCTGGCCAATCAGCAGCTCCACTGGAGCAGTTGGGCTAAAGGGCCTTGCTTAAGGGTACCTCAGTGGTGGTAATGAGGGAGGGGCAAGCGCTGCTTTTTCACTTTCCCCACCCAGATTCACTCAACCCGACCTTCTGGTCACAAGCTTGCGTCTCTCTTAGGTTACCACTGCCCCCTGATGATGCTAGATGAAAAGTTATGGGATAACAATTGATAAGATTTCATGGAAATCCATCCTATATTTGTTGGGATATTTCAATAAAAGCCAAAAATGTGAACCTGCTGGTTTGGTAACACAGTCACTTTTAGATGGGGACATAAAATCCAGGTATCTTTTAAACCAATCTTTTAAAAACAATGTTTATTATTAAGCGATGAGCCTCGTGTATTTGATATTAGTATCTTTATATACACGAGTCAAAAGGAAAAAAGATTTCACTCATTCCAACATGCAAGAATTGTTTGATGAACTAGAAGATAAATGATCTTTCCTGGCTGGTAGATCATTCTGTGTTTTAAAAGAGCTCATATTGCTCTTGGACTGAACTGAAATTTAAATAGCTGTTAAGGTTGAGCTGAATATTCTTTTTGCCGTAGAACTGTGTAAGTGTCCAGTTGTCTTTTCACTCACAATGGCCTAACCTGCATCTTCCTATCGATACCGATATGCCTAGGAGGATAAAGACTTTGGGGATGTGTTTCAACAAAGTTGCCAATGGATCAGATGGCTAAAAGAGTCGGTGTCTTCCAATTAGAAGAGTCAACTGTGTACTGGGAGAACTAATCCAAGGGCTTTTCAAAACAGATTTGTGAGAGCTTGAGTTGTGGTTTGCTGAACTGTACACTCAAAGTTTTGTGTCAGTGCCTCTTTGTCTTTAGTTCAATCACCTGGAACACATAAGAAGTAAAAAAAGAAACCCTACAGACATACACTTTCGTATCGCACACTCACACAGCAGTCACGCAAATCTCTCCAGAGGGGCTGCCAAATACAGTCGATAAAAATCCTATTTCATATGAGTCAAAATGCTTTCTTGATTTATGGGACATGCTCGCTCGCCAAACTATGTGATTTAAGTTCAAATCCAGAACAGAGCTTCTATTATATAATTGAGGACAAAAAAATCAATAGAAGCAGCTGGATGTGGCCGCGTCAGGCACGGCTCGCATCCATATTGAGAGTGTACCCTCTTCGATCTGTGTCTGGGCCGGGCTCAGCTTCACTAGCCTAATCACACACGGAGCAGGTCGATTGGAGGACTTAGCCAGTGGCGCTCTCCAATGGCATATGTTAACGTGATTCTCCATCTTGCTCTAAAAGCTGCACCTGAGATCCTCAGCCATTCAGAGCTTTAAAAAAAAAAACAGGGATTGTTTTAAACATAGCCTGAGGTGAGAGCGAGATTCTCCGCTCCGGTAACCTGAGCGAGCTGGAGGCGGGCGGGCTGAGGACAAGAGGGGCAAACAGGATATTTATCCTATTGATTTTCTAAAGTTGAAACAAGAAGATTTAGGGGGGCTTGACTCTTAAAATTCCCAAGGAGCCGCTCACTTCTCAGCTCTTCGCATTGGCCGTGAACACACTCACACACACACACACACACACACACACACACACACACAGAAAACATCTTGCTAGTGAGAAGTGTGAGTGAGGTTTAGGGGCCTTGAGCTGCAAAGCTGTGCTGTGCTGTGGAATGATGTGCCCCAATGTGTGTCAGAGGAATCATTATAGCTAGTGCTAGTGCTGAAGCCCGCCTATGGTGTAGTGTGTGTGTGTGTGTGTGTGTGTGTGTGTGTGTGTGTGTGTGTGTGTGTGTGTGTGTGTGTGTGTGTGTGTGTGAGTGAATGTGTGAGTCATGTAGCAAAGTGGAGGTGTGAGCAGACAACAGATGGGAAGGGCCTCAGTATTGCAGAGATGTGGCTTTTGTCTCTCCTGCTGAAGGGAGAAAACCTGCAAATCAACAACAAACGCACTGTGAAGGAAAATGTGTGGGAATGTGACTCAGCACACAGAAAGTCTCCTGGAAATTTACAAATTCGGGTGGCAGGTTCACAGTGCACGGACTCTGAAAGTTTGCCTGTTGCTATATTCAGAATGTTAGTCATAAATTGTACTTTAGAATAATGATCTTGTTTTCAGTGTAACAGCCTGTTCAAAGATGCTGTGAATCAGTTCACTTTATCTTAAAGGGGTGCAGATTTTATTGCGGGCATTCAGTCTACTGTTCAGTTTCTCCATTAACAATGTTAGGTGACTGACAGCTTTAACACTTCAACCCTTGGGTGGACATGAAACTCTCCAGGTTGAATCATTAACAACTGTGTTAGAAAGTATGCTGTTCTTGACCCATCCCATTTAATAAAACAATCGTGTTTCTATTAGTTAAGGAACATACTAAATAGTAAATACTTAACAGACACATTTTAAATGAGAAGTCATTTGGTGTCAAATTATCTCCCACCATATGCAACATCTGTTCTTTAAAGGACCATTCAGCTGTTATCTTCTTACAGTAATGTGCAGACAAACACTGTGAGACTTCATAGTTACAAGACAAATATATTAGAATTCTGTATGAAAATTATAGATCCTTATTTTTGCCCAAATTACTATATTACTCTACTATAAGCCATTAAAAATGTGTACATTGATACTAAATCCTTAGTGTGAGGTATGTGACTAAAACAAAGACAACAACAAGCCCAAAGCCCTTTCAGTGCTGAAGAGATTTGATGTCATGAATCTGAATGTGTTATAGTTCAGTAAAGGCCTCAAACAGCCAAACCACAATTAAGTAATCTCTCATTTAAGCCTTAAAGATCCAGTGTGTAACATTTAGGAGGATCTATTGGCAGAAATGGAATATCATATTCATAAGTTCTATATCTACAGATGGAGCGGGTCGTCCTCTACGGAGGCCGCCATGATGAACCGCCATGTTTCTACAGTAGCCCAGAACAGACAAACGGCTCTAGATAAGGCCTTTCATGTTTTTTCACGGGTCTTGTGGCCACTGTAGTTTCTCCTACATTGTTTGGACTGGAGGGTGAGGTGATACCACTAAATCTTGTTTCTTTAAGATAACTTAAGACCTAAATTAACCCAGTTATAGATAACAAACTCAGTGCTCTCCAAATTCCTGAACCTCTGTACCCTTTTTTACCTTTAAACGACTGGTGTGGTTGATAAAAAATATAGGTCTATAACATAATTCTACAACTGTATTGCATAGTTCCCACCTTAAGTATATTTAGAAACTTAATTTAGGTAGTTTTGGAGAGCCAGAAGTTTCCATCAGAAAAGTTAACTTCACTACATCCAGAACTCTGCTGCTCTATCGCTCACTCACTCCCCTATCACCCACCATGTCCTAAAAAGTTTACTGGGTCCTTGTACTGCAGCAGGTTCCATTCAAACCATAACCCCCCCACCACCACCCTCCTACCTCACTGACCTTCACCACGGCCACACTGTTCTGCCAACAGCAACCTCCTGTCTCCCTCCCTCAGGGCCAACTTCGGACCACTGCCACCAACCCCTCCACCTTTTTTGAAAACACTTTAGCTGATTTTATATGCAGCTGGTCAGTAGCCTGTCCCAGCAAGCATGGCACTTTGGTGATTTTCAGGTCAAAAAACAACTAGATGTCTTGGTTAAAAGTTGGCTAAATATGGTTGAAAAGTGAATTGTGTTTTATGAATCCAATTTACTCAATTTTTACTTGACTAACATGAGATTTGACTCCCTAAAGACTTGACTTGAAACTCGAAAGCAAAAGCTTTCAAGTTTTAACCTAGAGGAACAATAAAATATGATACATTGTGTGTATCTTTGAGATCTTACAAACATGATAGGCATGATATCAGTCACTACTGTTAGTGCAGTTGTTGCTACTGTCGTTGCTGTCCACCTTTGTCTCTGTCCCTGTCCTTCTGTCGTTACCTCTCTCTCTCTATCTCTCTCTCTCTCTCTCTCTCACCCCAACTGGTCGAGGCAGACGACTACCCACCTATAGCCAGGGTCTGTCTGAGGATTCTGCCTCTTAAAAGGAAGTTTTTCCTTGCCGCCGTCGCCAAGTGCTTGCTCATGGTGGGAACTGTTGGGTCTTGTGTTATAAGGAGTTCGGTCTAGACCTGCTCTATTTGAAAAGAGTCCTGAGATAACCTCTGTTATGAATTAGCGCAGATAAAACTGAATTGAATGATAAATGCATCCTTTTACATTAAATATTTGCAAAGTCAAGTCAAAACATTGTTTACATCCTGTTTGCTAGCTAGCAGTCCTCCTTCACTGCCTTTGTTGACACAGGTTTTTTGGCACTGATTGACACTGACATAAGTATAGGGCATGCTAAACTTACAAAACGGGGTCCCACTCTTTGGGTCGCGGACAAAACAAGAAGTTTGAGGACATCATCTTGGGCTTTGGGAAACAGTGATCAGCATTTTTCATTCTATGGACCAAACAACTAATTAGCTAATTGAGAAAATGATCAACTAATCGATTAATTAGTAATGAAAATAAGGGTTAGTTGCAGCCCTAATTTAGACTTACCCCCAAGGACTTAAGACTTGACTTGGAATTTGCCAAAGACATGAAAACACCTCAGCTTAGATATCCTTTGACCTGCAAATGACCAAAACCGTGTTTGCTGTGCTGTAATATAAACAGTATCATGTATTTCAACATAAATGCATCACTTGATGATAATTACAGTCCAACAGACAGGTCACAGGCCTGCAGTCTTGGCTGCAGTCGTCTGTCTGCACTCTCCAGCTGCTCCTGTTGGACCACCTGGGTCAATCTGCAGCCACGACTCGTCGCCCGGCGGTCACGACTCGTGACTCCTCAGTCATGCTCGCAGATGATTGCTGATCTCATAGGTGGAGAGGAGGTGCCACGGTAATTGTTCTTTGGAGTGCCCCAATTATGCCAATAAACGGCCCCTCAGTGATGAGGCTAATGGCGAGAGACCTCGTTTGCATAGCATTATCTTAATTGAGCCCGAGGCCTGGCATGAAAACAAGCCTGAGATTATGTTACTGATGGATGGTGGCGATGGTCCGGCGGCAACCATTTACCCGACAGCTATATTAATTAACAGCTATCCAGTTACATGGGCTTTAACAGGGATGAATAAGTTAACATGGTGACTGTGACGGCGGTGGTGACAGGGCTCCTGCGCTTATGTGTGGGCTTCTAATGGAGGAGGCACACTAATGTGGGATGTGTGTGTGTGTGTAGAGAGGGATGCTAAAGAAGGCCTGGCATCGGATCTTATTACCCATTTCCTAAAGGAGGAAACCGAGCCAGCGTTAGTACCAGCCTTTAAATAAATCACCACACAAAGCCTGTACTAATACTTTTAATCGTGAATTAATTACACACTCATTGCAGGGAGAGAACCCATAAATGTTCCAATATGCTCAAGCCTGAAATCTTTATCACACAATATTTCAGGGAAATTACAGCTCCAGAATGTGTCGCCGTACGTGATGTGAAGCAGGGGCTTGCTTTGCGGATCACCCTCAGACCAGAACTTGGACTCAAACATGCAGAGTGTCTCTTTGGATCATGATGGAGTTTTAAATGAAGCGGGCCGGCCAGGTAGCTCTTTTGTTATGTAAAGATCTGCCATGTGATCCGGCAGGATAAAAGAGGAGAGAAAAAGAAACCGTTCAGATAAGCTTCCCCTCATCAGATAATTAAGGATGCCTTTGCTCCAGTTTCCCCTTCTTAGCATAAGTGTCTGATCAACTTTCAAAAAGCTCATCAGTCAGAGTTGCTCCTCAGAGCTCCACTCCAGGGGCTTAAGCAGGCTCCTCCAGGATCTGTCCACCCGAGTCGAGCTCTGCACCAGGGGGGTCTTCTTGGCCCACGGCTTGCCCTGCAGGACCCAAATAAATTTGCAGAAAATCAATTATTCCGCTACATACTGCCAACAGACAGTTCCAGGATTGATAATAGTATTGTTTTGAAACATATACGAGGCCTGGAGTTTATTCTGAGTAACTTGCATAGGGCTACAGCTAATTCATATTTATACCATTTATTTATTATTTTATCACAAATCATTAAATCTAGAATGACTGAAACTATTGACAAAGGGCTTTCACACAGTGACATCTACAGATCACTTGCTTTGTCTTTAGTGTCTTTTGTCTTTGCCTTCACAAGTTCTGAGAGCACAATATTCCACAACCCAAAGATATCCTATTTAAAAAATAATGCAAAACAGAAGCAAAGAACAGATTTTTTGGCATCTTTGCTGTCCATCGAGTAATTAATCCACTAATCCTTACAGAACTAATTAACGCGTTAACATGTTTTTCATTTTTACTGGATAAGAGACTTACAAACAATAAATCTGGATTCATTTTGGATCAGCTAATCGATTAATCAACTAATCGGCTCATTCCGCCGCCCTGCGTGTATCAGGTCTTAGCCACAGTTCTCCGGCTGCTGGTGTGCACCAGCACGTCATGGGAAGAATTTTTGTCCCGTTGTTGCCTTCTTGGATGTCACTACTTTGCCATGCAGTGGCGCAAATGAGGCATGCAAATGAGAAAACTGAATTATGAAACCGTTTCTTAACAATATGCAGAAGAGGTCAGTGAGCTACAGCTTGGCTACAGGCTACAATAAGTGAAATTAATTACTGTTTGTGCTGCCATCTAATTGCAGCCTCGCAATGAACGGCTTAGACTTTTTTTTTTTTCCTGTTACATTTTCCCACCTCGACATCCCTTTGCTCCTTGTCAAAACTCTTCCTCCACCTGTCACAGTGTCTGAGTTTTGTGCACGGCCGCCCCCCCTTCCCCCCCCCACGCACTCCCATCCTCCTCCCCTCCTCTTCCTCCTCTCCGTCGCCCCCTCCCTGCCTCCCCTGCTGCCAGTTTTTAACTACACTCCACTCTGGCCTCTGCTCTACTTGTTACAGCCCCAACACGAGTGCAAACAATCAAAGTCTTTGGGAACGCTAAAATATGCATGGCTATCCGTGACAGACAGATAAAGCAGGGCAATTAGCCACGTAATCCTAGAGCATCGTACGAAATAGTCCGCCTCAGCTGTCCTCCCTCCCCTCCTTCCCTTTACTCTCTTGGTCTCCATTAGTTAAATGTACTCTGTGTGTCGGCTCCCCATCAAATCAAGTAACACTTCCCCTAATTGGCTTATAAATAATACAGCAGGGCCTACATTATAATTTCATCAGTGGTAAACATTGCGGGGGCAGTTGGTAAAGAACCTATCCCTCATTAATTTCTTAATTTGGGTAGATGGAACGAAGGGGAAGTGAGGGAATGAAAGGTGGAGAAAGAGGGAGCGATGTGGAGATCGGATGAACGGAGGGACTCGGATCACCTCAGGCAGAGAGAAAGAGAAAGAGGGAGAGACGGTGGAGAAAAGAGAATCACAAAAAAAAAAAAAAAAACAAGGGGAGGAAGATGCTACTGCTGCTGCTTTTGTTAAGAGATGTCAGATATTCAATCCAGGGGTTTTGTCAGTACTCCTGTGCAATAGGTGATGAGGGCCCCACCGCCCCCATTTTACACACAAATACACACAAGTAAACACACAATCTCTCTCCCCAGTCTCCTTCGTTGTTCTTTTTTTATACCGACTTAATGAATATTTCATAACGAGCAGCATAAATATTCATTCTAATGGTTTTGCACATAGTTATTACCGGTATTTCCTTTTTTTAAAAAAAAACAAAAATACTCATTACAGATTCTGCATAACCAGGCCCTGAAATAATTCCTCTCGCTCTCACGCCGAAGACTGCACAAGATTATCTAGATCAACTGCTCAGACAGTATTTCAACAATAAGTCACAAGAACTATTATAAAAAATCCTCCAGAAACATTGGTTGTTTGCTTTATGTCAGCTTTAAGGTGTAATTATTTGCACATGCAAAAACATATTTATTGGGAGAGGCATAAAGTTCATTTTTAATTTCAGTCATTGGCTGCAATCACAAGACAAACTGGAGAAACTCACAGAGATTCCCTGTGTGATGAAATCCTTTTTGTAAAAGGCAATAGGTCTGTAACCAGCCTTCCTCCCCTTTGGCAGATAAATGTCACCCAAACCTGCTATTATATTGCATAATGCACTTTTAAGAGAATTTTACATGGCTTGTGATAGATGCTATGAAATATGAGGTGTGAGAATATGACACCCTCTGATCTCTGAAAGACAGATATTAAAGCAAACTCTCAAATGAGCCATTTCACCCCCCCTCCCTCCCTCCCCTGGCTTTCTCTTCCAGCTGAAATCTGGAATATAAAAGGCACAGAGAGCCCTTCAGCCTTCAAGAGGAGAGTTAAGTGCTCCACATTCTTGGTGAGATTTTGAAAATGGAGCCACCTGAAGGCAATCTGTCTCCGCTGGAACCGAACTTGTCACCGTTACAGAGAGCTGTCACATCACGGCGCCAGCGCTGATGGAGACAGACATCCATCATCCGCCCGCATTTACGAACACACACTACGTGATATCTTGCAGGCCCGCTGAACAGTATGTTTCACTTAAGATCTGCCGGAAACACGCTCAGGCAGAGCCACCAGTGCTTTTTGTTCACTTACCCCTGTCATCTTAAAGTAAAAGAAGAAAATATAGTTGTGAAGCAATAAAGAAATAACTGTCCATCAGTCACACTCTATAAGCTACATCATACAGATCTCAATAAACTGAGAAGTACTTCAATCTTTTACCTGAGAAATAGCAGCAGTAAGACCTGATTACCTGATTATTTTTCTATATACAGTATTAGCTGTAAAATGCATCAGTAATGAAAATCCAGTAAAATAGTTCCCAAGAACAAAGTCTGAAAAGATAAACATAATTTGGTGTAGCACAAACATGATTTTCTTTACATTTTCTATCCTGTTAATCATCTCATGACCCCTCAGATTCTTTTTGCGGGCCCCTGTAGAGGCCCCCAGGTTGGGAAGCACTAGACGAATTGTTCATTTTCGAGTCACAAACGTGAGACAAATGCCAGTGATGATTGATGGATGGTCATGTGATTAGTATACCTGATGGAAATGCCACTAGGGGGCCCTGGAGCAAAAAATGAACTGTGGGCCCCTTCTAACCCCCTTCCTCTCTGTATTAGTTGGTAATTAATAATTAGTTTGTGTTAACACATTTATTTTGTAAAATGCACCATATATTGGAATATCAGAGACCTTAAAACTAGACACTACTCAGGCCCCCTGTATAAGATAAGACAATCATCTTAAGGCCCCTGTTGTTTTATTTTTATTGCGCTTTATCGCTGAAAACTTTAAACAATCAAAGCTAAAGCTCTGAAAAAAACATTTTGCTGTCATGTATCAAAGTATCACGCTCAGAATCTGCTCCATCAAGACCGCATTGGCTGTGGTTTGATCAACTTTAATTGACAAAAATGAGCAAACGCATGTAATCACATTTTAATTCAGCTGTGCTAAACTGCGATAGGTGTACGGAAGTACATTGCATCACCTGAGATCCCGTCTCTTTATCACTCATAGTAATGGGAAAATATGTTTTCAGGGCCTTTAACTAACAAATGTACAATTAATTCAATCTCCACAAACTAATTACCTCACGGTTAAACTGCAACATTCAGGCCCCTTGAGGGTCTGGGGGCCTGGCCTGCTCTGCCCGGTAGGTAACCTAGCACCAGTTGTAGCTTCTCTTATCTCAACTATAAAACGTTGCTACGCTGTAGTTTTAGGTTATGAACATGAAAGTGCTCCAAACCTGAGACAGAGGGTTTTCCACCCTGTGATGTGTGCTGCTCTCAGATCAGTTACATGTTCGGCTACAGGCAAAAGAAAATTCACTAAGACTATCAAGATCATGTCTAACAAGCATTAGCAGCATCGAGCTGAAACAGGATTGTTGGATTCTTTTTTATTTGAGGAACGTTGAAGTTTGAACTGTGTTATTTATTAGCTTGTTCACCATAAAATGTAAGTAACTGGTAACTACTAGTAATTGTAGTGGAGTGAAGAGTAGTGATGAAACAACACATCAATTAAAAGTTAAGTTGATCAACGCCAAATTAACCAACATTTGTAATAATCCATTAATCACTTACATCATTACCAAACACCAAACGTTCTCTGGTTCCAGCTTCTCCAGTGTGGGGATTTGTTGTTTTTTTTTATGTTTTATATCATTGTAAATAGAAGTGTAGTGTGGGTTTCTATGAGTTTAAATTAAACTATATTCATTTTGAACACATTTTAGACCAAATGGTTGATCACTTACATAAATAATTGCTAGATAATAAAAACCATCATTAGTTCCAGCCCCGGTAAACAGTTCCTTTCCATTTCCTTGTTAAATGGCGTGAGTAAAAGTCAAAATCACCCGTACTTCAACACTGCATTAAAGCACAGCACTTGAGTAAATGTACTCACTAAATGTAGTCACTCCCCACCTCTGAAAGTGAGGGATGTTGTTGCTAAACGTCAGAAAAGGTTAAACCAACCGTACACACACAAAGCAGCCCCTCCACTTAATTACAGCAGAACCAGAGGAGACAGGGAGCATGTTGAGAATGAGCTTAATTAATGTAGCAGTAAAAAGTGGCCCTCCCTCTCCATGTCCATTCTGCTGTTCAGTATTAGTTCCACCTCAGTGCTCTCAAAGCCGGGAACAAATAGTGACTCTAATGATGGACATACAACCTCCCCCCCACCTCTATCCTCCTCACACAAGCCCTCGGCTGGTCTCGGGTCACCGCCCTCCCCTCCCTCCTCTCCTGCTCCCCGGGGACGGCAGAGAGCGGGGGAGTCAACCAGTTAGACAACCATGTTCACCCCATCAGTTCAGAGAGAGCAGAAGACAACCTTGCATACTGACTTCATTAGCACTGACAAGTTTGGGGGGGGGGGTATGCGGCTCAGTTTAGTAGACTTTAGAAACAGAGGAGTGAAGCCTCATGGGGGAGTGGAGGGAGTCAGCAGCTGCAGAGATGCAATGATGCAACTCCGGATTGTCGCTGTGCCAAAGTGTCCACTGTGGTATATTTCTGGGCCCTAACTTTACAGACAGCCACGTTTATTTCTGCTTCCTGTCTGGAAGCTACACAGATGCAATGACTACAAAGAAAAGTAAGATTTCTGAGGTCATGAGGCTTTGTCAATAAGGGCAATAAACCAAATGTATCCAATCACTAATATTATGAATTTTCTTACCCATCTATATCGCAATTTTCATTGAATGAAAACCATATATTTAAACCAGAATCTCTAAAAGGTCAGACAAACAAGTGAGCAGCGTGAAGAATTAAATTTCATGCACTGATGTACGGAAAGATTCTGGGGCATCCTGGTGGGCGGGAGGCTTAACACTGAAAAAATATATATATAAAAAAAAAATACTGGTCCTTACTGATCATTTATCAAGCAACATTTTTAAAATTGATCTTGATACAGATTTGAGGTGATGTTGCTCAGCCCTGGAGGTTCACTGCTATTCATTGGTACCATCTGCAAACATACAAGTTGACTTTTTATGCATAATCCTCAATATCAGGCCTTTGCAGCCCACTACAAAAGAGCAAGAATCAGTTGAGGAAAAAGATAATTCACTGCAGGAACAAAGAAGGTTTTCAGGGAGCAAACAATATATATATACAAATTCATACTTCAGGACAGTTTCCTTTCTCTTTCGATTCCAGTACCTCAAAACAGGAAATATTAAGGCCGATTGCTGCACACTGGTTATCAAGAACATTACACTTAAATCTCGAAAACTTTTTAAAAGTGGACTGGCTTAAGAAATAGGTAAAGTGATGTCACTGCATTCATAAATTTCTTTAAAAATAAGATATTAGGATTCAATAGTAGAATAAAATACTAAAGGCTATGGCTAAAAGGCTAAAGAGCAAGTATAGTATAGTTTTATTTTGAAAATCTATTGATAAACTGTTGGATGGATAAAATAACCCGACAGGAATGTTTCTGGCTATAAATAAATACCTCCTCTACCTATTGCCATAAGTGTTCCTGCTCATTGATTTGAGCCACAACAACCTAATACAACTTGAGACTCACATTGTGTGCCGTGCGTCGTCATAAACTACTCCCCAACTTAGACTAAATGCATAAAGAATTGACAGGAGACTCATAAAAGAAGCAAATATGTAAAAACAAAGTTGTGATTCCACCAGGTGATGCAGTCACATGTCTGAGGGAGTGAAGCAGCTGCCACGTTTTAAACTGGAATATTATGAAGCAACAAAATGAATGGATGCTCTTGAGAGAATACAGTGGGACATATCATGTTCAAAATCTAGTCTAAACAAAACAAAAGGAATATCACATGAAATTAAGGTGTGAAAAGGTGTCATGAATGTTTCATGCCATCCAGCCACTGACATAAAGGATATAAATATTGTATGCAAAGAGAAAAATCCCCCGTTTGAAGTCTTGAGAGCAAAGACAGTGGGAGAGAAAGGGAGGGGAAGCAGGTAATTACTAGTGGAGCTGCTCTTTGACGGATTATTACACTAAAGCGGGAGGAGGATCAACCAAACACAGCTAACCTCTAACAGTACTGGTCTCCACCTATCAGTGACAGCAACATTACAACCTGAGGAGCCACTTCCACTTGACAAACTATAACAGGGAGCACCAAATCCCCAGGCTGCAAAACAAGAGGAAACCTACCACAGCCAGGGCTGATGAAAAGCTCATTAAACGGCTTTTAGCTACTTTAAATTCTCCGTTAAGTTACTGTCTAAACTTAAACAGTTTTAATGAAGTTGTCGCAAAAGCAGGTTCATCTTAGAGTCCTGCTGTTTTTGACACAATTAAGAAGGATCAGTGTTTTTCTCTTTTATTCCTTTGTTTGGAAATCTGTGAGAAACTGTATCTTGTAAAATATACTGTGGCCGCCTCTTATTCCTCTTTTAAAAGATTCAGCTCAAACAAAATAGCAAATGTCTCCTCACGGAATAACAGTGGAACTGCTGCCACACCTATTTGGTTGTGTTTTGGTTCAAGTGTTGGCCTTCCTGCTGAGGAAGATATGAAATGTGATTCAAAGTTCTGGAAAAATTAGACCTTGGGTCAAGACATTTTTTCAGTAAATTATCATTACATCTCCACAAGCACTTATTTGGATATTTTACTGGTATTGTTCATTCCCAACCAGGTTTTCAGCAGCTGTTCTCTTAAAACTAATCTTCCCATTACCGCCAAACATTCCAGTCTGCTCCTGCACTGGATAATGTGATAAATGATTCTCTTTCTAGTAAAATGGGAGACAACCCTTTCTTCCCCAACTAGACTGAATCTTCACTGAGTCTTGGGCCAATAAATGCCACCACTGGGTAAAGAAATGTGGGGTTTAAAAAGGGAAAAGAATAATAAAAAAAAGTTCCCCTTTCATGAAGCCCCGAGTGTTTGGAGCTGAGCCGCCTCCACTCTCCTCGCCCCGGGGCAGGCTATCATCTCCAGTGACACCAGAGGGAGGGCAGACCCCACCCCACCACTGCCGGGCCGGGGGATGGAAGGGATGAGAGAGGCTGGCAGTAGGTAGAGGAGACTCTGCTGCTGGCCCAATCTCTCAGGTCCAGCTTCCTCTTTGATCACCTGCCGCCGACCTCTGTGCCTCCAAAACAAGGAGCCGGGGCCCAGAACATGCCGCTAAGCCTGTATCCCCCTCCCTTCAGCCCTTGTTCCCTTCAAATATGAAAAAAAGGGTTAATTGTATTTAACAATATGCTCTCTAACCCCCCCTCCCCATCACCGCCACCCTCCCCTCCTTGATTAGAATTAGAATCACATCTGGCGCCATGTTCTGTCCCTCATTACTGCTGAATCTCATTACAACCCGCTCCCGTGGGAGGGACCGCGCCGGGTTTTTAAGCTCACTTTTTGCTTTCTTCCTGCCTCATGCTCATCTCATCTGCCTCGCCGCTCCTTCTCTTCTGCGTTTACATTAGCGGAAGTCCTCATCTGAGAGAATGACTGAGCACCCCCACCCTCCTCCCAGAGCTTGGAAATTGTTTTACAGTGCCAATTAAAGTAGGTATGTTGAGTTTTTTCCAGAGTATGTATTATTCAGAGTGTATTATTTGTTGCGCTCAAAAAAAGAAGGAAAAAAAAGAAACCCTCACTAAAATAGGACTAGCAGAGTAAGTTCCACTTACTTGCAATAAAAACTACACCAAAGGTTTGGAAATATAGTCAACATAAGGAAAATGAGGGAGCTTATTTATGGTGCCCTGAAGTCCTACTGAATAATAGAAACCTCCACATTTGAAACTTTGTTTCTTTGCACCCTTGTGCAAACACTGTGTCTGACTGGGAATTCATTTTCGAGGTGGGGGCGGGGGGAGAGAATTAAGAAATCTGTAAAGTTTGAGTCCAAAATGTTTTACCTCAGTAAAATATTAATTTAAAACCACGGCAGGGGGAAACAGTTCCTCTGCACACTTTGTAGGCTACACTTGTGAGAAAACGAGAGAACGTATAATCAAAGCCTTTTATTTGAACTTTTAAGATACCAATATAAAGTAATAAAAACATGAACAAAATACATAAAATAAAAAATTGTAGCAGTGATGTCTGACAAAATTGGACCCTGCGTTAGAGCGACATGCTCTGAAGGTCGCAGGGAAGCCCTGAGGTTCCTCCGGTCGATCGGCTCTAGATCATCGGCGAGTCGCAGAGCGTGCAGGGCGCCTGCAGTATCTTCTTTATCCACTCTGGATCTGTGGGGAGAAGGAAACAAGCCGTGTTTGTACTGGAGTTTTCTAAATGTGAATACGATATTTTTAAAGCCCCTTTCAACATGCACTTCGTTATGTAAATGTGATGGGAATTTTACATGTTGGTTTTATATTTATCACTTTCCCATAAAAGTCAGATCGGACCTAGTAACTTTTCCAAAACACTCACACAACGCAGCACGAGTCTGAATGGAATATTAACACGTGAAAATTACAACAGCACAAGGTTAAATACAGAGAGAGAGATTAAAGACATTTGAAAACGATTGAAGATGTCTTGTAACGTCTTCTTAAGACCACTGTAATAAATTCCTTACTTCATTTTTGTAAAAGATCTTCAAAATTAACTAATTTCTCATATGGAGAAAATAAAATTTAAATAATAAAACCACATAACTGAATGAGCCATTTTTAAGCAACAGTTCTCAGTGTTCTTCCTTGAGACTGATAATTACTATTTTTACTGATAGATGAAGCCAGCAATGTTACATATTCCACGTCTGAAAAGCGTTTATTACAGTAAAAAGACAGCAACAACTGCCACACATGGTTTAAAAACTAAATATAGAGGAGGGCAAAACTCAAACAAACAAATGTTTTCAGACAGGATGACTTTGACAGACGCCTAAACTGCACAGAGGCGTCAGTCTGTAGCTCAGATAGGCTGGAGTGACCAGCAGAGCCGTGCCTCAGGCGCTCGGGCAAGACCCATAAAGGCCCGGGATGCATGTAGCAGTCAGATGAGGCCGATCCTCAAACACTGAAGAGCACAACGTTTATCTCTCCCGACTCTAACCACAGCAGGAACCACACTGCCGGCACTAGGCTGGCACCTGTTTGGCATTTTTTAAGATGCTAAACAAAACCATGGGGGGGAGGGAAGGTTCGGGGGTTCATGATAAATCATCACAAATTATAAGAATTGCTTTAAAATACTGTATGGCATTAAGATGGATCTGCAATGTTGCACTGACAGGAACTGAAGTGCTGCAGGCAAATACAGAGGGAAGATGTGAGAAAACATGTAAAATGTATCTGACAAAATACATCTGATGTTCTCTACATTTAAGCTGTTATGTTTTTATTCAGTTTCGAGATAGCATCCTTCGATTATTGACCAAAAAAGTTGGTGCTTTTACATGCATGCAATACACCAGGTTAGTCAGGTCAATGCGTTTACATACACTTCGGTGACCTGGTTACTTGAGCACAGAGTTTGGAACTGTTTGGAATACAAGGATGTATCACTTTGTGTAGTGTATTGATCTTTCCTGTCATCCTGCCAGATTCTTCCCCTGTCTGAAGTCTTGCTCATGTTCACGTATAAAAAGCCAATTAGAAACCCGGTCTGCGTGGCAAAGAAACCTGCTTTCTTCAGGAGAAATCTAGCCGGGATAATTGGGTTTCTCTGATGCCCTACTACGATTACAGAGACTGGATGTCTTGTTTACATGACGTTTAAGAAAAATCAGGTTACTGCAGAAAGTCAACTATAACCAGGTTTGCCTAAGTGCAGGCAAAGTGCAGACTGAGCTGCATGAAGTGGTACACAGATTGTTTACTCCCACTACCAGCAATTCCCAAGCAAGCTACAGTGGAAATTAGGAATTTTTAAGCCTGCCAGCGTTCTTACCAATGATTCAACTCTTGACTTTAAAAGAAAAGGGACGCAGCACCAGATCAGAAATCAGACACAAAAACAGACACTTCCAAAAAAAGCTCATTTCTAAAAATCATTCATGTTTTCTGAGCGTGAAGTTTTGGAGTGGCAGAGCAGAATGAATGCCGATGTTGAAGGTGACAGGAGGAGATGGTTGACGGAGAGTGAGACTGTGAAATGGAGGTGGAGAGAGATGGAAAGTGGCGCTTACCCTCAGGCTCTGGCAGTCTTGCGATGCTATCCAGCAGGAGGCAACGTCTGAACGTCAGCGTCTGGCAGGCCTGGTATGACAACACACACCTGGAGGAGACCGAGAGAAAGGCATTAGAGAGCTGGCTGGCTGGCTGGCAGGGACAGAGAGACAGACACACACAGACACAGACACACAGACACACACACACAGACACAGACACTAAAGTAGAGCAGAAACAGAGGTACAATTGACGGGCACACATTTCCCTCTCAGTGCCCACCAGAGGCACCACGTTCTAGCTAGTGAGAAGGAAGGAGAAATGTTTGACAGAGGATAAATATGAGACGATGAGAGTGGTGCATGGGTAAATATCAAAAGGTGGGAGGCTTGATTACTGCTCTGTGAAGATAAATAAACCATCAAAGAAGGCACTTGGCATTAAGATTCAATTCATGTCCTGTCTGGCTCAACTGTGGCATCTGAACCTGCACAGCGCATTGAAGCTTGAGCTAATAAAAGAAAAAACCTCTTTAGCGGATTAGACTTGAACTTGTGGAGGAGAACGACGTCTATACCTGAGCCACATGTGACCGTTTTTGCAGATCGCCTGTTTGTGGTCTGAGAAGGGAAGCACCTCCTGGCACAGGCTGCAGCGCTCGGAGAACGTCTGCTTGTTCATCTTCTTCTTGATGTGGCCGATCAGGACCTGAGAGAGAGGACACAGTCAGAGGATGTGAGTGAAGGCAATTACAGCAGAGTTCGTTTTCATCCAACTTGTATAATGGTAGCAGAGGAGACAACTTGAATGTGAGTTTAGAGTTAATCACGTTAAGAAAAAATGTCTAAAAACTTTAATTTCAGCTTTTCAAATGTGAGTATTTCCTGGTTTCTTTAGTGTTCGACAGTAAACTGGATATCTTTGGGTTGTGGACGTGTTTGAGGACATCACATTGGGCTTTGGGAAACACTGTTCAATGACATTTTCTGAACCAAACAACTAATTGATTAAATGATCTACAGATTAATTGATAATGAAAATAAGCATTAGTTGCAGTCCTATTGGATGGAAGCCAAACCAACAAAGTTATAACAGTTTTTCCAACAACCCTTCCTTTCTGCTCATCCCATCAAATCAAACAGCCTCTCTCTCCATAACTAATGGCTCTTTGGTTTACACATGGATCGGGATCCTCACAGACCGTCTTCAACAGGAAGTACATCTCATTAAAGAAATAACGGGACCGTCAAGGGACTTCTATCCAGTAGGGCTCCAACTAGTCATTATTGTCAATATCGATTTATCTTTTGATTTCTTGATTAATCAACTTGTTTTTTGGTCAATAAAATATCGGGAAATGGTGAAACATGTTGATGACTGTTTCCCAAGCTGACGTCTTCAGATGTTTTGTCTACAACACAAAGATATTAGGTTTACTGTCATAGAGGGCCAAACAAACTGGAAAATATTTACATTCGAGAAGCTAAAATCACAGAATTTTGACAATTTTTCTTAAAAGATGGCTCAAAACAATAAATTGATTAACACAATAGCTGGCCCTGATTGATACTACTAATCAATTAATTTAGTAATCATTGCAGCTCTAGACCTCACTAATGATTGGGAGCCTGCAGCCAGGTTCTAAAACCTGGTGGAACACCCTGAAACCAGCAGAGCGGAGCTGTTACAGCAGCAGTTCGACAGTTACATACGGTTGTAACATTTAGTCCACATACTTTTGGCCATGCAGCGTAGTGAAGAGTCGCTTAGTAATACATCAGTTACACAACAATATCTATCTAAAGTTAGCTGACATTAGCCACTATGAGCTACTTGGCATTCCAAACGAAAGAGGGCTAGTGTATTGAATACAGTGTATTCAACTGAACAAAGGTGAGTTTTATTGCTTATGAATGCTGAATGAAAAGAGAATGAAATGCAGTTTTGTCTTAAAGTCGTGTTGTTAATGTTGTTGTCAAGCATTTCGTAGCTTAACTGGACTGACTTCACTTACTTTAATGTGCTTTAAGTGTAAACTGTGCTGAGCTGCAATATGTTGGATTACATAAATGTCACTTTGGGATAATCCGCATGTACCTGACATCAAGTCATTCCGATCGGGGCGAGAAAAAAAATGTAATTAAATAAAATAACGATCCCAACATTGATGGTAAGAAGCTGAAGTGAATAATTATCAGGTGAGTCACTGAGCTTTACCTCTGAAGCTCTGTCGTTAGGGTCTCTGGAGAGGTAGTCCACCAGGCCACAGGTGGGTATGCTGGTGTTCTGAGCGATCCAGGTGTTGAGGTACACCACCCCCAGCACCTTCTTTATGTTCTCTCTCATCAGGTGAGTCTCTACAGCGTTGATCCAAGCCTGCACCTCCGCCATTTGCTCCTCCTGACTGGCCTCCTGTTTTACTCCCCCAGGCTCGCCATCCACTTGTGCGGCATCTTCTTCGTCCTGTCCGTCCTCCTCTTCCTCGTCCCTGACAAACACCTTGCTCTCCTTGTGCGTGGGCTTCCAGCAGTGATCTGTCGGAGGCGTCTGTAGTGACTGGTAAAGCATACGCACCAAAAAGAGCTTGAAACGCCACAGGTAGGGCGAGTCTACTTCCTGGATCTTTTGATCAAGCTCCTCCAGCAGCGACGCAGGGATGCACTTGTTTTTCAAAATTTGCCACCTGACGAGATCGAGCAGGTCAGCCAGTTTGTACAAGTTCTGCGTGGGGGACTTGAGCAGCAGTGCAGCAGCCATCTCTGGCGTTTTCAGGGTCACAAAGTGAACCTGGTAGGTCCTGTTAATTGGATGGTAGCCGCCGACCATACCTTGTGTACTGGCAAGTGCAATGTACGCTCCGTTGTGGCTCACTGCGATCCCGTGTATCCTTCTTCCTGTTATGTTTTCAGGTCTCGACATGTCCTCCTGTTTGAAAATCAAAGTGTTCTCTGTAAATGTTGGTGTCAGCTTTTTTATCCACCCATCTATGGAACATGTGTACACCGCAACACCATGCTGACTGACCGCTAGCGAGACCACAGGGAGCGAGTGCAGCCCCGCCACGTGAGAGTTGTGTACATTTAGTCCGGCCGGTGAAATCATGAGCAAACACCAAAAGACGTAGCATCCGCGTGAGGCCACGATGAGGCTGCATTTGGACTTTTGGATCGGGTGGATCATCGGGACACATTTGATGTTTTCAACGGCGATCTCATCGCACTCCTTCCAGAGGATTACGGGGTGTCGGAGGGTGAAGTAGCCCTTCACTCCTGACAGGCTGACCGGCATGATCTTGACCGGTCCCACCTCGCTGCCAACGATCAGTCCGCTCATCCGGCGATCTGCGCTTTCATACTCCCACCACGCCAAGTCACTGGGTCTAGTCACACCTGATTCGACTATGTCATAAAACATGACATCTGCCCCGTTTGTGAAGGGCAAAACAAACTTCCACAAAACAAGGTCACCGTTTTCCATTAAGACGGCGAGGAGGACCATCTCCATGTCTTTGCACGCGTTGTCTGGCTGAACCTGTTTGATCGTGTAAACGCTCGACCACTCCATCCTCAAAGGAGTCTGCATGCGGAAACGCCGCTGCAGCTCATCAAAGTCCAGCAGGTTTTCCTGCGGAGGCTTGTTGTCTTTTTTGGCGTAGCCTCGCTCTTTTAGCCTCTCACTGTACTTTTTGGTGAGATCAACTAGCATGTTCCACTCGAGACGCTTGTGGCTGTTATGAATGGTAAGTCTGTGGTCAAGTGTTAGGCAAGCAAGCAGACAGCGTCCACTTGAGTCACAACCTAACGGAGACCAACTGGCATATTTTATTCCTTTGTGCACTCCTACTGATGGGTTCATCACTCGGTCGGCCAGGAAAACTTGCCTTACTGCGGGGTCCGGATGCGTAGAGAACTTCTCCATCGCTTGAGCTAGCTCTGCTGCTGGTCCAACCTTAAAAGTTTAAAACACAAATGAAAGCCATGTTTAAGGTTAAAGGTCAGGTTTGAGAAAAGTCAGCAAGTCACTTCAGCATACAATAAAAAAAAAAAGAGGTTATATTTGATCATAATGACAAATCCAGTGCTTTGTGGATGACAAAACTAACTATTATAAACTGAGTATAGTAATAAGTATAATCTGTACAGGAAAAAGGATAACAGTGACAGTGATGCAGCAGTATCATCAGACAGATGATATGTGGCGAGCTGTGCTTGCCATCGTCTACTGTTCCCTCAGTAGCCCTCCTATTTACAAGCAGTTAATCATATCTATAAATGACAGCAGGAAACCAACATTGCCTGTCTGCCACTGTGCCTAGTGGATTATAAAATTCTGCTCCATCCAGTATTTGATCTGCCAAGTGGATTTTTGGAGTGGAGACGAACCTATAAACAATCATGTTTACACACTAGAGCAGCTGCGCAGAGACAGATTTACCACAGCAAGATTGTTTTTCAGTTTCTCTTTTCATCAACATTTGTATTCCACCGCTTTAATTATCTTTCTTTCCGTTCAGTAAATAATGAAAATACAGACTCATCCTCCACTGCCAGACTAATAGCACACAAGTGAATATTAGCTTGGCCGTGTTTCTGAGGCGTGTTTACACAAGTCCTTTAACAAGTAGACAAACAGTAGTAACACTACTCCAACAGACCCTCAGCTGTCACTTTGTAATTACCTGTATATTCTTCAGACACACTTGTTACTTGTGTAACAGTGGTATTACCTTAAAGTGTATTGGCACATCGGTTGCAAAACACATCCATGTTGTCTACAAACTGTTAAAAATGACTATATGGCACACACTCTGCTATACTCTATCAGGTCATTCCTATCCAGTGTCCCACTCTGGTTAAAACACTTTATAAATCTGGCCGTCCGAGGCACACGACACCAACATGGAGTTCATTAGCATTACATTGCAAGTAAAACACATGAGGGGCAACTGAGGCAGAAAGTTACATTTTCCTCCTGTAACCCTGCCTTTTACCCAGTGCCACTGGGACTGTTCACTCAATACATATGAACATGAAGATTAAGCATTTATGCCATAAAGTTATAATACAGAATATTAAAGTCTCCCTCCATTAAAAAGTACATTTTTCTGATTGTTACTTCATTTGTTCATGGTGCAGAATTATGTCCCTAAAAAGACTGTTTTCACATCTACTGAAGGAGGAAGTTTCTGAGTTTAACATATGTACCTATCTGATTCTGCAAGCATGATTTCGTGACATCACAACTAGTTTGGAAGCCAAATATGGTCGAGTATGCAAAATACACAAGTGGGACGTGGAAACTTGAAGCCTCCAGGGCACATACACTGAGAACAGAGATCACAGAGGGAGAAGCAATAGTTGTAGTTTTATTAATTCAAACCAGTTAATTGAATGTTTAGATGAAAGGTGTGTATTTGTAGTAGTGTCTTAGAACATGTCTGGAGGGGATCTTAAAGGCTTTCATTTTATCCACAGACCGCACCAGACTGATGTCATTGATTGGTCTCATACCTGTTTAAGATGCTACAGTAAATAACCTAAAGGTTGTTTTACCTGAATCTCAACAAGTGCATCATGTGCTACATCGCTGTAACTTCTAACTTTCTAAATCCCAGGTAGAACTGTGGAAAACATGAATGCAGTGGATGACTCTGAACATTGACAGAGAACAGTATTGAATGTGACAGATTGATTCTCTGCCAGCTGCAGAGGGAAGGAGGCAGCTCTAGGCTAACTAGCACAGAAGTCAGCTGCCTAATAGACCATATTATTATAGTACAGTAGTGTACAGGGTCTTTCTCTGAGGTCTATGGACAGCTCAACCCACAACCAGAGCAGGTGGAGCTGTCCCTCTCAATGTTCACCAGCCAAAGTTCTCGCATTGCTAAGCTAACGGTACAGTGCTAACATGTATTTCCTGTATGAAGAGTCACCCCCCGGGAGGACAACAGGCACACAGTTGTACATATTTACCCGCAATTTGTACGATTCGGTCGGGATGGGGATTGACGTCCTATGCAGCGTCAGGTCCTGTTTGTTGCTGTGGACATCGCACACCAGCTCCATCAGCGCCAGGGAGCTGGTGGTGCACACAGCCAGGCGGTGGTCCTGCGACCAGGCGAGCGGCTGCAGCCCGCTGACCGGGGCCATGAGCTGGACGACGGGCTCCCGCTTAACCGGCACATCCTCCGGGCCGAATAGGGGGCCATCCTCGGCTTCTGGCTCCGTTTTGATGACTACATTTCTGGGTAGTGAAGCCACCGAGTCTGACGGACTGGCAGCGGCCATGTTTTCTGCGTGGTGGAAGTGACGTCGGCGAGCGCGGGAGGAGAGGAAGGAGGGACTTAATGTACTGTATACTGTCTAATGTTTATTTATATTTATTTTATATTTACGTCTTCTGACATTCCGGTACTGTTGAAACAACAATGGTTCAACAAATTTAAGATTTTATATATATATTATATATATTTTTAATAATTTTATGTATAATATATGTGTATATAAATATGTGCCTGCAAAGCACACTACTACTATTCCTCATACTTCATATTCTTATTATTCGCTGGGGACATTAGAAATCTTGGCTCCCTGACACTGTATGTGTGCATTCTGAAAGGGAAAATATCAAGTTCAAAAACCTTAATACTAGACTAAACTTTTACAAACTGGTTTTTATCAGTGGGGAAAATAAAATATTACAGTCTCATTCACTGTCAGCTAATGCTCTTACTTAAGGACATCTAAACTGAGACCAAGTGATGACCAAGACTAGACCAATGCAAATCCCACACTACAGGACACATTTAAAATGAAAGGTGGAGCGTTCAAACTATAAGCACATTCATTTAGAGTGGCAACAATTAATCAACTATTACATTAATCAAGTATTCATTTATTTCATTATGATTTTAGCCTCTCAGGTGTGAATACGTTTTAGTTTCTTTACTCCTCTGTGGCCGTGTACTGACTGGACTCTGTGACACTATTATGGACAAAAAATATTTGATGACTTCATTGTGGTTTTCGGAAAACAATGACAAATATATACATATATTTTTTTAACCAAATTCTGACATTTATGGATTGACATTATGACACACCTTTCCTTTTCCATTGCAGCACTGCACTGGGAGCTGGACAGCCTTCTTCCGCAATGTCATCTATTACAGGAAAGGATATAAAATATGTGATCATGATTAAAAAATGTGCTGACTATTACATCAATGTGAATAACATAAACACTAAAATATATCAGTTTACAATTGGAGACTGCTCTTGATGTGTCAAAAGGTATTTACACTTTTTATAGATCCAGTGCTTTTCTATTGCATCAGAGATGTCTGGCAATTTTGGAATATAAGTTCACCATGATAATTAAGATGCTCTTCATTGGGGATTAATGGCAGCACACAGTGAACATTGTGGGTGAATTGTCCCCTTAAGGATAACCTGTCTTTAGCAGGCTAATACAAACATTTCTAGCTGCCGAATTACTGAATTACTTGTACATTCCTTTTGGACTAACATTTTCACAGTGAAGGAATTGATACACAGTGGATGATTCTACAGCACCATAGTTGTACTTCATATTTCACATTTAACTGTCACATCCTCCACATCTACATTAATAACGTGAAATACTTAAATCAATTCCTTAAAGTGTCTATGCACCTGAAGCACCGGAAGCCATATGAAACCCAGAGACAATCAGGGCTCTATTTTGGCCTGGCGCAATGTGGCGCACAGCAAAACACAGCACAATGCTGTAAACGTGTGTGCTCCATGTTTTATGGACTATGCACTATAGAACATCTAAATAGGGCCCTAAGTGTCCTAATACAGTCTAGGCCCCTGGCCTCTGAAGGTGAGAAGGTCAGAAAAAGTTGGAGAATCACAGATAAAGGCGTGATGTATGATATGTAATGATAACAGCTTAATCCAATAACCAGTTTTCTTTTCTATCCTGATTTTTTAAATATTCATTTCTGCCATTCTTATACACAATGGGATGTCTGGTGCTGAGAATTTATTTATATTTTCACATTACACAAAGTAACAATATGGTTTTGTGGGGCTTGCTATTTGTTTCCTACATACCTTTTTCTAAAGAAACTGGGGTTTGCTGGGGATCTGGTGGAGCTACTGGTCCAACTGGTGGTTGAACTGGGGCTGATGAGGGTTCATCCAATGGTCCTGTGGCATCTTGTGGGACCCAGTCTGCATAGCAGAGGAATAGGAGTAATAATTACATAGTAATATTACTTTAATTAGTTTAAATTAACTGCATAATCTGCTACAAACAAATCAAGGTAGAGACTCAAATAGACATAATCATTTTAAATCATCACTTATGGACCACTATAGGTGGTGTGGGCTAGTGCAGTGATATGCCTATGTACTGCTGACTTTGGTATTGACCAGCGTTCAAATCCCGGTTGAAGGGGATCAAATGCATGTCGCTTTGGATAAAAAGCACCTGCTAAATGAATTGTAGAACCACTAGAAGTATGTGGTGATGCCTGCTCGGTCATATTTTGCTTTCCTCTGGATGTTTATGGTTTTGGTGTGTAGCTGCCAATCAATACAGCACACAGGCGTTGATGAGCTCCACATCCCATTCTATATCTCTTTCTCCTGCAGGGAGCTGCAAAAGAGTGTTAAGACACAAATATGCACAGAGGCACAGCAGACCGAGTGGACACAGACAGGGTGTAGGATTGCGTCGTCTGTATTCACACAAAATCTGGTGTGGAGTTTGCATGTTCTCCCCGTGTCTGTGTGGGTTCTCTCCAGGTACTCCAGCTTCCTCCCACCGTCCAAAGACATGCATGAGGGGATAGGTTAATTGGCAACTCTAAAGTGTCCATAAGTGTGTGTGTGTGTGTGTGTGAATGTCTGTCTGTATGTCTGTGATGAACTGGCAACTTACAAGTACTTGTGTACTTGCCTGAAAGATGCTGGGATAGGCTCCAACCCCCCCTGGCCTCAACAGCGGTAGCGGTAGAGAATGAATGGATGGATGGATGTTCAATTAGGTATCTATTCAAATAATTTTCAAATTGATTTTACCTCTGTTCTTACCCTTCTTGGAGGGCAGTTTAGCCAGAAAAATGTGTGGACTCAACAGCAATAGCTTTTTACTCCGCTAGGATCAGTGTTACTAACTACAAAGGTAAGTAAAAGTATACAGCCCTCAATGTGCATAGAGCACTAGGTTTAGGGTGTTAAAACTAAAACGCAATGAGTGATGGAAAAAACCTGCACATCTATATAAGTTTGTAAAAAAGTTCCATATCCTCAACCCACAGACTTTAAGCATAGCGACAATTCAATTTATTTCACATAAATGGGTTACTCATTGTCACTGTGACCACAAAGCTGAAAACCAAACACAGAAGACTCACCTTTTAAAATAAATAACAGACCATACTTACCATGAACAATAAATCCATAAAGGTCCTTCATTCTGTCCACACATGCAGTGGCGTTCGCTGACAAGTGGCAACGGGGCGCTAGCACCTCGGACACCCAGGTGTTTTGTTTTTTGCCAGGTTTTGCTGTAAAGAGCATTGCCCTTACACCCAGGGCCTGCAGTTTTTCAAGCTAAAAAGGACACACACAAAAGAAAAGTAAGAGATAACATTAATATCAACATTGATAACAACATTTTCAAATTGCACTGCATTAAAACAATAAAAATGAATATCATACCAATATATTTGCTTCATCTTGGATATGTGATACAGTCCTGTTTTTCTTGTTTGTTTGGACCCAGCTCTCCCGTTTCTCATCAAATTTAGCCAGTTTTTTTTTAAGCCTCAATTTATGTGGCTGTCCTGCCTTGCATATTTTGCAGGTTTTGCAAGCTACGTTTATAATAGCACGACAGGCCACACACTCTTTTGAGGTTGACCCCTGACCTGGCATGTCTCTGAGACAGAAAGATAGACAGGCAGATTGTAGACACAGAGAGAGAGGAGAAAAAGAGAGGGGTGTGTGTGTGAGAGAGAGAGAGAGAGAGCGAGTGCACTCTTAAAAGAGCCGTTGGTTTAGTATAGCAAAAGCCAAGGAGAGGTAAAGGTAGGAGGGGGTATGGGATGGAGCTGTTGGACAGAAGAAGATAAAAACATGGTGAATTATCTTGCAGCAAGCCTTATTAGATTTCACAAAGGGCAAATACTGAATTCTTAGTCATCTTCAACGTATCAACTACAAGCATGCTGGCCTAACACAGTGGATATTGTGGACAATACAGATCTACAGGATTGTGCTGAATTCATCAAAATGAATGAAATATGCCGTTTAGACAACTTCACTGCAAGACTGTGGCTGGATGACCAACCTGTTGTAGGAACCTGTCAAATGGGAGCAGACTGGAGAGCCACCAGCACAGAAAGGGGTGGACATTAACACACTGGACACAGAGAGGCTGCCTCCCGTCGCTATAGCAACCTATAACGCATACAGAATAGTTAGGGTCTTAACCTACCACCATTTATTATTTAGCCATTTGTCAAGAAGTCCTCTAATGCTAGTGCACACGTACATATAACTTCATAGGCAGGCTGAAACATCATTAGCACTGTTTAAAAGGACCTTGGCTGAGCGGGACCTCAGTAATGTGCCGTGGGGCCATAATTAACATTAACCAAGACTGGCCCTTACTAATTTAAAGCTGAAAAACACTTTCATATGACGTTAGTTGTAAAGCTAATTGCTAAAATAGCTAGCGTTTGCTAACCCAATCCTCCAGTTTAATCTCAAGTTAATAACCTTCGGATCTCCAATTAACATGATAAGACACACAGGCGGCCTAAAACATCTCCAACAAAAGGTAATCATAAACAAAAATAAAAAAATTAGCAACATATCATAGACTTACCTGGCGGGTCGGGATCTGGAAAAATGTCGTGACTGATTTCTTCCTCTGCTCCATAGTAGTTGTTGTAGTAGTTGTTGGCAATGAGTAAATGACTGCCATCTGCTGGTACTGCACGTTCACGTTAGGGTCGTGTTAGCGTGTCCTCCACACGCTAGTGAGAAACAAAGCGTGGCACTGACACGCAATGCCCTAGTGACCGGCGGGTGTATTACACGCATTGGCACGATACTGGGTTGCAACCTACACACACACACACACACACACACACACACACATAAGCTAGCCAGAGAAGATTAGTTATTATTATTATTTGAAATATGTATTAGACTGCATTACTAGGTGTGCCTAATAAACTGGCAACTGAGTGTATGTTCCCAGTCATATTTTGTGACATTGTATTTTATTCTAAATAATAAATCTGCCAGTCTGATTCATAATGAGATTATGCGTTTAGATGTAAATTTTGCTGCTTGAAAGAGGACTCAATGCTGCAAGCAAATGTGAGTTATTGGTGTCATTTCACACCACATCAATACATTTCATTAAACGTACATATGTTAGTTCAGTCACAGAGATCTACAGAATATCTGCAAACATACACACAGGAAGAAAATCAGTTAAACAAAATGATGCTTTGTCTCTGACTTTTCTGTGATTTTTGCTTTTCTGGTGAAATATTGGATAACTTCACCTCCTCAGACCTTTAAATCTCCTTCAAATGAAACAATCTGAGAAGAGAAAAACGCTCTTTGCTTAGTTTACTTTGGTCCACACTCAGGCCATGACCTGTAATGAAGGGACATTACTTAATTTTAAAGGGTTCATAAGCCAAAAAGGTTGGTAACCACTGATTGATTCCATATTGTAGGTGCACATACCTAATTGGACATTAATTCATTTCAAAACTAATTCCCATCACTTGAAATAAAATAGGGGTGATTATCTCTGGCTAGTCATCCATATGTATATTTTCTGAAACTCTTATCCTGTTCAACTGGAACTGATTTAAATGTCTTCCTGTTTAGCTAATACAATTGTCTATAGCCTATCAATATAACAAATATTTAATAAGCTCAGCTTTTATATTGAGCAACTAACAAAAACCATGCTGCCCGAGAGCAGAAGTTCAGCTCGTTTCTATGTGAGGAGCAGATACAAGTGTGTTGAAGGACTGCTTGTTTTGCTTCATAAGTAGACAGGTGTATGTATGATAATGTGAAAATATGAAAGAGGTGCATCATTTCTATTTACAAGGTGACCTTTAACCCTCTGTAACTATCAGGAAAAACTAGCAGTAGATCAAATGCAGGAATTACAATCTCTGATCTCTGAAATGTTGTCATTAAAACTCCCCACTTCATTTGAGTGCCAATCAATCTGAAATTATCCATCTGACAATCAATAACCTTGTTCAAATATATGAATGAATGTTGTAACTTAATTACCCATACACCCTGTGAATATTAGCAATTATTATACTTTACATTTTGTATACTGTTTTTATTGAGTGTTATGGTCATTACTCTATTTCTGTGAGCCACAAACCTTAGATACAAAGATTTGTGGAAAAAAACACATGGTAAATTCCACTGAATTATTTACACTGAAATGCTATGACAGTCAAGTTTATCTGAATTAAATCAAATGGACAAACAGTTATGTTGGTATTTGTTTGTTCACATCACAGCTATTAAATCCAACATTCTCTGTTTGTGCCATCAAACCTTCAATGTGTATGCATCATGCAATATTTGCATTGGAATATTTGTCTTGATGTCTTTGTTTATAGAATGATTACTCCATATTTTCTGTAACATTTCAGTTCATATACTGCTGGTGTAATCTGAAACATTGGTGATTTATATCACAATGCCTTTTTTAAAAAAATGTTTTTATAAAATTTCAAATGAACATTATATAAATCTTTTTTTGTCCTTTTGTTCTGTTTTATGTAGAATAGCAATTGTGTTTTGACTTGAGAAAGGCCATAATGTCTCAGAACAAAACAGCAGCCTTGGACAGTGTGTCAGGACTTGCACATCCTTGTTTTAATTAGATTAGATTAGATGAAACTTTAATGATCTCCATGGGGAAATTTGGTAATCTATGTGACACGTTCACTCAAAGACGGTAAGTCTCCGTTGAAGCAGCACTGACACTCAACAATGACATATTCACCACTCAAAGAGAGAAAAAAAAGACTGAGCCCAATCCTTGACAGGGACGACATCAGTCACTTCATCTGCCCGAGTGCAGTCACTCATCACAGAGAGAGATCATTAATTGTCATATTTCACTGTTAATTAATGAAAATATGAAAAGTGTCCCATCAGCGGTTGATGGCTGAGATATATATCAGCATGCTTTATGCGGCGAGCCACTGGACACTCCTGGACCGGTCAAAGGTCAAACTGCTGCAGTGGGATGCAGAGCTGGAGATTCCCAGGCAGACAGTGATTTGTTACAGCCCTCACATGAAAGCTCCTCTCGCAGTAGCTGCCTGACTCTCAGCAAGATGACAGCGGGATTTCAACAGGCAGAGTTATTTGTCACAAAACAAATTGTTACAAATCTGTGAGACAAATATAGAATAGCGCGCCCACCATGTTTTAATCTCCCATTTTTCTGTCTTTTGTTTCGATAATCGAAATGAATAAATGAACGGGGACCATGGTATGTTTCATTCTTAATGAAGCGTGTAGTGAATGAATATTTCACACACCTGCTGTGTGTCTTTGGTGGGTTTTGACTGGGGACCCAATCCTAGCCTGGGATGTATGAATGTTGGATTAAACATTCATCAAATGCTGTCACAAAAACTTTATCCTCTCCTGTCAACCACACATGAAGGCAGAAACAGGCCCCTGCGCAGGCCAAAGTAGCCCAGCCATGAGTTGAACCTTTGGTTTACTTATTGTGTGGTAGTGGAATTATTTAGGCTGCACTGCAGTCATGTCTGAGGGTATATAGGTTATGTTGTGTGGGTTTATGGATATGGATGGGGTCACCTCAGGTCAATCCCCTGCATCTCTAATATCCACCTGCTGTATTGTTATTGCCTGCAGCTTCCTCCTCAGCCTTTCAACCCTCAGTAGACCACATCCTCTGCTGTTTGCTCGCTCCGAGTGTCACTGGAGCCGCTTACATGTATCTTGTGAGGAAGCCCACAGGGACGTTTTGATGCATGGTTCATCATACATGTTTTAATCATTCAGTCTCTCAGACACCTCCCAGGAGGGGGCTGCTGCAGCACATTACCGAGTACACACAATTAGTGATATAATCATGATGATGATAATGAAATGTATTTAGAGCATATCAGCGTGGTTCACTCTGTTCGGGGAGACATTAGCAGGACTGCAGCCCTGGAAAAGCCTTGGTGCTCGGGCTCCTGGCGCTCTCCCTCTGGAGACTGGCAGAGCCCGGCAGGTTGCCACGTCAGAGATTAGCAGTCATAGCAGTCGACTTGGCGCTCCTTCTGGGCCGTCAACTGCGAAAGCCTCACCTGACAGGTGTTGCTCTCAATCAGTGCTCCTCTGCTCCCCCAAGCTGTCCTTGGAGTGGGAAGGGACAAGGAAGCCTCCCATCCCCCTTTATACGTCCTGACAGCCTGTACCAGGCCATGCTCTGACATGCACTGGGCTTACAGTGCATCTCAGAAAATCATACACAAGAAAAGCAACAGCAAATCCGCCTTTCAATGAGAAACTACTGATATCACATCAGTGACATCAGGAGGAAACACAGTGCTGGCCTTTTTATTTAGCTCCCCTCAGGGATGTTCAGTCACCTGTTAAAGGTCAAGGTGATTGGATGTCAGGATCAGAGGGAGGGCTTCAGTGCAGGAATAGCAGTACATGCTGGGAACTGTTAAAACAGACTGTAGGACAGAATGAAACCAAAGATCACTGGTTAAAAATAAAACCAGAGAGCCCAGGGTGTCCTTGTTTCTGAATAAAGATGGACAGTTTCTGGCTATTGAACTGCTAAAGAAACCTCTGACATCTATACATTGTGTGAGGGAGAATAAGTACATTCACATTTATAAACACTATTTAGCAAAAAGAAAATCTAAATGACCTTTGCTAACTTAATTTAAGAAGGCAAATGAACACTTCACATTATCTCTGGGTATAGTGTGTGTGTGTGTATATGTACCCCAATGGCAAGTGAAGGTAAAATATCAAACCAAACATAAAGTGGTAGGTAAACTCTGCTGTGAATGAAATGTTTTTCCGACTATTTAAACTATCATGCCCCGCCCACTCGCTTTGTCGCTCATTTAGAAACTTCAGGTAAAAAGCTCCAAGGTAACGCGGCTGCTGTTTAGGTACTTTTTGAAAATTTTATTTTTTTATTTTTTTTATAGAAACAACCTGTTCTGCCGCCAGACTTCATCACTTCAGAGCGGAAGCTGGAGTTTCCTGTTTTGTGTGGATAAACCTGTGATGGAGAGTCTTGGTTTATCACTCGTGATTCGTGGGAAATGCTTCACTCAGTAAAGTAAGTAGCTGCTAGTGCTAACATGTAACGTTACATATTGAGTGTATGTTAGCTTGGTCCAGTCGCTGTTAATATCGTAGGGATGTTGTTAATGTCTGCTGGTGCTAATTCATGCTCTTATCAGCCATTTTGATAGGAAGACATTTTGACATATGTAATTAATTTGGTATAATTAATAAATTAATAATGGCCGAATTCCATTTAGCTTTGTTTTCAGGGTCGTGGTATTGTGCATGCTAGCTCACTGTCACACTCCTTAAAGTTATTATGAGTAACACCTGTGCTTTCTCTACTGTGACTAGTTCAAATGTCTGTAGTGTAAAAAGGCCTGTAATCTTCTTAAAGTGATGTTTTGTGTATATTAATTATTAGAGTTATTTTCATTAGCTAAGCCGTTTTGTTTGGATTATTATTGTGTTGATTTACATAACATTGGACAATGGATACTTCAGTTTCAATACTGTTTGTGTTATGAGCTCAGTTTGTTTTGCTGTTTTTTGGGGGGGCTTTCTGTTAGCTCACTGTAACCTGGTTTCTGGTTCAGTCATTGTACAAATGTGTCACAATAACTGCTTTTGTTAGAGGATATATTGTCCCAGAAATGATTTCTATCAACAATATTACTGTCATTTTAACGCAAATACACCCCTTCAAAGAAAATTCAAAATTTCTGAAGAATATTCAGACATTGCAATTGGAAACGTGATAAAGATATTAAAATATCTTAAAAACGAAACACTTACGGTCTTATATTCGTTGGGAAAACCCTGCTGTTTATTCTGGCATCATGTTGGTGAGATTCTTATGTAAACAAACAGGCATGTAAACAGAATGGGCAATATCGAGGTAATAGCCGGATGTCATGCAATAAGTTGGTGTTGTGACAGGCGATAATTACATATTGTGTATATATTGCATGATAAGTCAATGATGTAATTATTGTGACAGGCCTAAACACCATTGCACATTAGGAACTTAACACTAACATCTCATAAGAAGAGGTGGTCTGTTCCAGACTATACCAGATTGATTGCTGGGTTTGGATTTATCTGTCAAAGTTAACTAGGGAGTGTATTGCATGCAATGTTTGCAGTTAGAAAAAGGTCACACGGCGACACTATATTACATTCCACATAATAACTGGTATCAAATGCAGTTTTGGAAGGGAATATTGTTGTCACTCTCTCCAAACACTGCTGCAAACAACACTTGCTGCTTCCTTTGTTGGTGCTGCTCACATACCATTACAACTGTGGACTCTGTGGAGGAAGCTGTTTCTCAGCGCATCTTCCACTCTCTACTTTTAACACTGCATACATTTCCCACTGGAGCTTTGTCAAATGTAACATCACATATCATATCATATTAATGTCCAGTATTGACCAAATGTCCATTAGGTGGCTGACATTTTCTCATCCTGCACTATGACCTTTAGCCTGGTTTTCTTGCTACACCACTGTGCATATTTAAGTTTGTGTGGCTTTTGAAATAGAATACGGCCTTTATGCCAAAATATCTTGTATCTAGTATCACCTGCGGTAATATTATATGATATTGTTTTTCCACTGGACTCTAATGTATAAGAAGCAACTTTCTAGAACTGCTGAATCAAGGGACTATTTGTTTAGTTTACAAAATCCTGCCACTGCCTATTAGCTAGAAGGTATGTTTACCTGAGGCCAGGCCCTAATCTGTAGGTTATTAAGGGAAACATGGAAATTGATTGGGTAGAATTCAGGAGGAAAACCAGCCTTTCTATTTATTCCCAGCGATAATGGCTGAATTATTCATCCTGTGTGATGATTAATTAAAAAAGGCCCCAGGTCCTGTGGCAGGTACAGGCTGCTGAGGCACACACTGACATTCCCATGTGATGTGGTGCATGTCTCTGCCTCCGCCCGCCCTCCTCCTGCTTTCCTCTGCATGTCTTTAGGGAAGGTGCCCTCGCACACACATTACATGCCTGTGCACCCAACATTTTAACCTAATGCACAGATACATGAGGTGAAAGACTAGGGGCTGCTAATCATATGTAAAAGCAGACTTGGGCTCAAGTTCAAATAGTTTTCATGGCTTGCTTTAACCTATAATATTTCCTACCTTTCTTACTTACCTACCTACCTACCTACCTACCTACCTATCTACCTTATATAGATGCATGTACAATTCACATATAGGACAAAATTGTTCATATTCTTAGTATTCTGTCATGTCTTATTGAAAATAAGCATCCTAATAGGGTTGGTAGACTGTATTATGATTTGAAACAATTTATAAATATTTTGCCCCATTGTCTTAAAATCAGCAGGGGCATCAGCAATGAATGAATACACCTTCAGCTGTCAGTAGTCGATAGATTGTCGAACAGTACAACCCTGTAGATAAATACAAATGATTGATCTTCCGAACTACAAAAAGACTGTTGAAATATGTTTGACTTATTACTGTTTAAAATGTCACACAGGTCACAGTGGAATTAAAGGAGAAATCCAGTGACTGTTGTTACAGCAAAGGTGGAGTTTTTAATATCACTAGTTTCATTTCCCTGCTTCAGTACTCTCTTGGAAAAGTTTTGGCACATCTGTATGAGGTGGACATTTCAAGTCTGCTTTAAAAGAGACTTAATTGATATGGTTGTTTGGACTTGCAGGGCTCGGTATAGTATTAATTAAGCCTGTGATACAAAATGACCACACAAGGAGAATTTGTTTGTTAGTGGATGCAGAGACAAGCGACATGCTTGCAAACACACACACACCACACACACACACACACACACACACACACACACACACACACACACAGAATAGGCTGCTAGAATAGGTCTAGGTTACTCTGGAGATTTTGGCACTACTTCTACACAATTCCTTTGAATCTGTCATTACCTTTTGATATCATTTTAAGAAAGAAAAAGCAACAATAATGTTTAAAAATTGTGCTATGTAAGGGCTAAAAGGAGACCTGAGATTCAGAGGTATAGAAGTAAAATATGGTGACTGTAATAAGTGGCTACAGGTTGGTACATTGCTTATGTTTGCTGTGAGTGAATGCAAAACAAGGACCACAGCTGTTTGAAGCTGATAATGTGAGATGGCACCGCAGCACACTCCATTTTGTGGGTTTTGTGTTGGTAATAGATTTTTTGGATGGTCTTTCCTGCACACTGATGCATCATGCCTGACTGTAACCAGCCGCTGGTTGCTGCCAGACTCAGGTAGGCAGCGGCTGTTGCGTCCTCTGACCTAGCGTGGGCATCTGGCAGTGGGCAGGACATGCCCTGTGGCAGTGCCAGGGGAAGGCCAGGAGGGCTGGGGTCCAGGCCTGCTCTTGCCTCTGCTCGGGCCCCGCTAATGGAATGGGGCTGGGCCGCCCATATGGCACTTGTGAGAAGAATTGGGGGCTCGGGAGGTTGGCACGCGGAGTCACCAGGCAGTCTCCCGTTAGAAATTAAACAGGACAGGGCCAGACCTACGTGATCGCCCCCACGACCACCAAGCGTTATGGATGTGCTCACTGATGGGGAGGGAGACACACCTGCACCAGAGGCTTCCATCTGCCCATAAAGGACAATACCAATGTTTTTGGGTGTTTTTCTTTGGCTTTTAACTGTAATGCCAAGTGCCAACCATTTATCAAAGCACCTGAAGGATTTAAATTCCCTACCTTCCGGGCAGTGTTTGGTTTCTACTTTGCTACAATATGGAAAACAACTGGCAGAAGACTTGAAATGTACATTGTGGCTGCACAGTAATGTTCTAAACGCTCCCTTAGTGGTGCATGTCCATGACATGCAACAAACCACTGTGTTCAAAAGCATACTGTGGGAAAACCTAAACCAGGTCATCACATTGTGAGTCGAATAATATGATTTAAGGTTATTTATTAAATGCAAAAGTGAATTGCGCCAAACAAAGGGTTTCCCAGTAGTTTGCATTAGAGGCTGTATTAAAGACAGCAAATATAATGACAGAAGGCTCAGAAATCATCTCCTTTTCTAATAACACTAAACATACAGTATTTTATGTTTGCCATTTCCCCTGAAAATCCTCTGCTCACTACAATCTTTACACTATGACGAGCAAATAATCAATAAATAATGACTGGAAAGAAATAGTCTCCCTTTTAGTAGCTACATAAAGCAAAGCTTTCCATTGTTGTCGCACAATGTTCTTCGTGAATGTTTCAAGCAAGTTAGAAGTCTCAGCAAGTTATTTTTCATATTCAAACTCCACGAACTGATAGAGATGCTGCATAGAAGGTTAGAGCTCAATCCAAAGTAATAGTCAATAGTGGGCACAAACAAGCAAACTATGCAACAGTCTGGACACCACTCATCTTTATTTAGTAAAACTACCATTTTCAGTCAGACTTCCTGCTTTATTTGCACTAACTACTCCGAAGGCCTCACTTTTGTTTCTCTGGAGCTGGTCAACAAAAACAGTCCAGGCTAATGAGCCAACAACTTGGAGAACGTCCTCTATTTGGAGGTCAAGGAAAAATCGGTTTGCCAGGATGTACGCGGTGTTAGCCCCGTGTTCAGGAGCTGGCCAGATAGGCTGTGTGTAGGCAATGAGGTGGACAGGGGGAGAGCAGTGCAGCCCACCAGCCCTCTCTGGCACTGGACCGACCTGGCTCCTCTCTGAGCTGCGTGGGACCAGGAGAAGGAGAGCCACATGGGATGGGAGGAGAGAGGGAAGTGTGTTGGAGCGGGCTGCAGTGCTGCAGTGTTAACAAATGTGTTCACATACTGTATGTACTGAGATAATGCTTACCCTCTAGAATAACTCTGTGCTCCTTGCTGACTGTACCACACAGGCTGATGCAAACGGAACTAAAATTACCACTTCAGGGTGACACTGGCAATTTGTACTGCAGACCTAAAAAGGGAGAAATAGCGAGGGTAATTACAGTCAGCGGAAAAATACAGTTTGACGTTGCCCTGCCCTGGTTTTCCTCCTAATACTCCATTAAAAAGTGAGGCCAGACTTTTAAAACAGGTCACTCTTGCTAACCCTCCCTCCCATCTCCATTTCTTCCACCTCCTCTCTCTCCTCCTCCTCCTCCTCCTTCACCACCCTGTCTTCATCCTCCTCCTCCTCCTCCTCCTCCTTCTTCTCCTTCCACCACCCACCTCTCTGGATCTGGAACAAAAGCCACCTCCGCTGCCGCCACCTCCCCTCCCCATCTCCTGCTTTTCCATTTTATTGGTGACAGCTGCCGCGAAACAAACTCGCAGAGCGAGAGAAATGATGTGTCAGTGGAAGGTCCTTTAGCCCGCGCTGCTAATCTGTCACACGCCGTTTGTTGTTTACTGTTTCCTCCTGCTCGCCGACTGGCCGGCAGCGTGCGCCGCGCAGTAATGGCGACAGATGCTGACCCGCAGAAGTGTGAATCTTGCCGATTTCTCCCTGCTGTCAACCTGTAAATTACAGCTATCGGGAGTAATTAGACCCGATAAAACCCTTCCAAGCCTCACCCCCCTTGACACACATGCAGACACACACACAGCTCTGGCCTGTCAGTGACCTGAGTGTGTGCCATTTTGAGAAAGAAGGCTGTAGGCCCTGAGCGGTTCTGTTCAAACTCAATTTTTCTAAATTGTAGATCTTTGTCTTCACAGTTTTCACATTTGGAATGAAATAGTGGGTTATATACTTCTATTACTTGGCCTCTGTAAAATATTGAGCACTCTTCTCCACTCTAAGGATTTCATCCCTCTTTTGGGTCAAAGTCTGACATCAAAACACTTCATGACTTTGAGGAATATAAGATTGATGCTGGCAGCGGCTCTGACGTTGCAAAGGTGAGTCCGTCCACGTTGAACTATCTTGGATGAATCTGCAGACGTTGCCAGTTGTCCTCTACTTATCCTCACTGAGGTTTTGCAGGGACAGCAGGGTCCAGGGCACAACCAGAGAAGTCAGCATCGGGGCCACCTCTTCTTGCCCTGGCATCCGTGTTCGGTCTGCTACCACCACGGCGGCCACCACTGCCAAGCATGCTCTTAAAAGCAGGGCCTGTGCCCCTTTAAGTAACTTGCGCGATACCAAAGGTCACGCAGCCGGGTCTTGTCATCCTCTCCCTGACTCTCTGCCCTCCTCCACCTCCTTCTCCAGCCCTCGGTGCCCACTTCCTGACCATCGGAGCCAATCACTTTCCACCCCTCACCTCCTCCGCCGCCAATGCCGAGCGGCAATCTGTCACCCGGGCACTAGGAGATGCCACCCTGCCGGCCGCCTTCCGTACACTGCGGTAATGGCTTCTGGCAGCCCTAGAAAGATAAGTAACAGGCAAAAAGGCAGGAGAGCGGGATGAGGAGGGAGGGAGGGCTGAGGGCCAGAGAGCAGAGGACCCTCTCTCACATCCAAGCTGCCCCCATCTCGCCGCTGTTCGACCCTCCTCTCCCCCTTTCGCCTCACCCCGCTTTGGCCCGGTCGCTTTGCACGATACTTCAGTGAATAAATGAGTCGTTTTAATCCGACTGACAAGCTGGCATTGCCCAGCCCTGCCCTCCATCTGTACTGGCGGCCAGCGCAGCAGCAGGCCCCAGGCAGCCCGATGTGCCAATCCAACACACAGCTTATCCTGGCTGTAGCTTCAGGGACAGAAGGGTTAGAGCTCTATGCGGCAGCTACCCTCTCCACCAAAAGAGCTATTTATATAAGAAAGGGATTAGCTGGTGGAGGCTTTGATGAACTGGAAAAAAATTATGAATTTGCTCCCATCTTGCTCTAGTGCACATTTGAAGTGCTTGTCTTTTTAAAGGAAAATTGCAGCTCTTCCGTGTGATCAAGTAAGCCAGTGTGGGTGTTTAGATTTTATTTTACACCAATTCTCAAAGCACAGATTTATTTTTTAGGGATGGAATTTTTTTTTACGAGATGTTGTAGTTCTTTCCACAATTGCACTCGCCGCTGCAACAGATGAATGAGTGCACTCTGCGACAAAAGCAAAACGGAAAGTGAAACTAGCTTCATTTCCATCTGTCCCCACCACCAAGGGGTTAATTTTGCTCTGTCATCCTTGGCACAGCGAGAGGCCAAATGCACTATCACTCACGCAGTCCGCCGTCCCGACCGAAAAACCCAGAGGGAGAGAAAAAACTTGGCCGCAGGAGGTGCTAAACCCTCTGCTCCATTTCCTCTCTCCACAAGCTCCTCTCCACTCCCTCACTTGGCCATGTGTCACCTCCAAGTCGTTTGGGAAGGGACCTGGTAACATTTGAGTGCCCAATTAAGCGCAGGGGCTCAGTCCGGGCCCCCCTCTGGGTTCCGTTCAGGCACGTCACTGATGAGCGGGCTGCCATCTTCCCTGTGAACTACACAGACACACACTAGCATATATACACATTCCTCCCACCCTCTCATTCTTTTTCGTGCTTACTTCCCCCCGTCTGTTCTGCCTCTTTTTCACACAAACACACTCTCCTCCCTGGTTAAAGATCCCCCACAGATCTGATTGCAGCTTACCTTTGGAACAGGAGGTTATGACTGTTTGATCCATGGCTGCTGAACCCGTTGCCAGTTATACACCGGGGCCTGGATGCTGCTCATTAACCGGAGGGGTCCTCCCTCTGCGCCGCAGAGGATCCGAGGGCCCGGTGTTTTGCTGCTTTTGGTGAAAGATTAAGCACTGTTTTCTTAAATTAGCCTGGAAAACATGAAGCATAAACATAAAAGGAAATATTCTTTATCCGCAAGGTCAACTATGCGCTCATTATCACCCAGATTGAATAATTACTGAACTTAAGAAGTGTAGAAAAAATAAAACAAACAACTCTGAGTTAGCGCAGTCAGGCCTTTTGAAGTGTTAAAGGAGTGCTTATTCCCTTAACTGGAGTGAAAGAGCATCGCTGGATAATTTAGGTTACAGGCTCGGCAGTGACAGCTGGGCAGCATTGAAAGCCAACCAAATCGACATAAATCACGGACTTTTTTTTTCAATAAGTAGGTTAATATCTCAGAATGGTGTTTAATGTTTTATTCAGCACCGAGGCAGGGACACTGTTAAGGGACGGCAAGTGTTTTTGAATGCAGATGGGAGGTGGAGGGCTGGGCAGGGTTTGGCATCTCCCCGCGGTCGTCTCCGAGCACGCCGGCCCTGTTAAAGGAGCGCGGGAACGATCCTCGCCCCTCTCGAGCCCTCTCCATATTAAACAAGTGCTTTGTAAGTGTGCCGTCATTACTATTTATCACAAATAAATACTTAAGCACTGAGAGCTTAGCACCCCGCTGCTTTACAGTTATCCATTATTTCTGTCACCTGGTTGTCCTTTTTCTGTCTCCTCCCCTCGCTGCCTCTCTTTCCCTTTTGTGACTGAATGTTCCGGTGCCCTTCAACTCAGTAGTGTGCTGGGAGGGAGCTGGTGGCTAGTGCCCATGTGCCAAGCCTCCCTGCCTTGTGTCCCATATTCTCTGCCCTCACCTGAGGCCTTGCCCCAACAGGACAGCAGGGCCAGAGGCTTTATTGTGCTCTATGCGCTTCCCAAGACAGTGCCCTTCCACTGTTTTCAACACTTTTCCCCTCCACACTTTTTTTTCCTTCCCTTTTTGCACAAACAGAACAAACACACCCACACAAACACCCCTCAAGTTCAAACGTGCACCAAGTCCACTCCTGCCCCAGACATGGGGGCAAAAGTCCACTGCACCCTGTCCTCTACGGTGGGTTTTTGGAAGGTGATCCGATCCTTTTTCCTCTGCCACTGCGCTTGGCGGGCTGGCTGGCTCTGGTGCAACGCGGCGTGCGCTGGCGTGGACCGAGGCTGGGCCAGTGTGTTCAGAAGCTGATGAATTGCAGGCGAGATGCGGGGCGGCAGCCGGCGAGGAGCTCCAGCGAGCGGCCGTCACGCGCTATCACCGTCTGCTTGTGTGATGGGGGAAATCGGAGAGACAGCGCTGACAACTTAATTTAACACCAGATCTGGAGGAAGCCAGAGTGCCACTGCGCTCTGGATAATTGATAACTCTGCCACTCCACCACACCTCGCCTCACCTCATGCCCACCACGGCTCAGCTCATCACCTACCCAAATAAGTGGTGGACACATTACTGTACAGATTTTAAAGCTTGTCAGGTTGATTTGTACTGCCTTTTCACTCCTGGTGAGAAAAGTGGAAGTATAGACTTTATGGTATGCTGAGTTTCTGTGTTGTTCTTTTCAAAACCTTAGTTTACCCCGCCCCCCCCTTCCTTTAACAAAATAACAGAAAACACTAGTACCTGTACAAAAACGTTGCCTACTTTAAATATGGTCTGAAATTAGCAGAGTAGAACTATTGCTTGATAGATTTTAATACCTCCTCAAAATGAGCTGAGTATCGCCACCCAGCTCCCAGGCTTTTTAGGCTTTAAGCTGCAACCGCCCTTTAAAAAATAGTGATTGCAGTCAGAAGGGGACACACGATTTCTCCCTCATCCTGACTTAAGAGTGACTACGATGCTAAAATTTCTCCTTGGTCTGCAGAGCTGCAGCGCTGTGGGGGGAGTACGCTGCCTGGATCTCCTTCACAGGCTGTTGGAGGCTGCCGAGCAGGAGCCCGGTTGACTGGTAATGCCTATTAATTACTAATACAAACTGCTAATTAGCAGACCAAACACTGGCATCTGTACAGTTTGTTTTCCCTGCAGCGATGATATTGAGTTCTAACACAAAGAGGCAGTAAACCTGAGCCGCCTGACGCGCATCAGAATCAAAGGGGACTCGCTGCTAAGCATACTTAATGCCAGGATCATGCACCAGATAGGTCAAATAAAGGGCAAATCCAAATTTCCTGAGGATGAAGGGGTGAATTCCTGTTGTAAGATCAGCAAAAGACAGATGGGGGAAGTAACTTTTGCTTAATTTTTCAATTGATACAAGACAAGCTCATTATACTATGCTGTTTTTGTGTGTGTGTGTGTGGTGGGGGGGCTATCTCAGGTTTGTTTTAGTTTGATTACAGTGCAGACAGAGAATTTTATTTTTGATGTTTAAAGACATTTTATTGCCAATTCAGTAACATTTAAAACTATATATTTACTTGTAACAGCACTTTTGTACAGCTACTTTTACTTTTTTTGAATTGAGATTTGAATACTTCTCCTCTCACTGGTAGGGCTGGGTGTCGAACCTCAGTACTTCTTTCATACTGGAACTGTGTTTGTAGAATCAAGTATTTAAAGCTGTACTGACTGTTTGCATTGAATGTCTGGCCAGATTTGTAATCTTGTTTACTTATTCTTTGAAGAGATAGTTCCTCATTTAAATCACCATTTTGCCCATTTTATTCAGGGCAGCTTGTGTTTAGACAACATTCAACACTTTTTTTTTTTCCAAAAGGGTTTTGTAAAACTTTTTTATATTTGTCATATTGAAAAATTGATCCAAAAACTCAGGTATCATAACAGGTAACAATACTCCTAGTACTATACTCATAGCCCTAGTGTTCTCGTATGGACGCTGTCGTCACTGTGGGATGCATTTATAAACGATCACACTAATGCACATTCAGCCAGTATCCGGCCCCCAGGCCTCACCCAGAGCTCTTCCCAGCCAAGACAAGATGCCACCCCACCCTGCCACCCGACGCTTCTCACACACACACACAAAAAAATAAATGAGTAATCGGCCACAAAGTGTCAGCCAGCCTTAATCCCCTTTTAATTTCCTTGTGGGGCCTGCGCCAGGGCTCTGGCTGCAGCATGAAGCTGGCCGCTGATGGCAGGATGGCCGCGGTGACAGGCAGGCAGGCAGGCAGCGCAGGCCTGGGGGTGTTTACTGGGATCCAAGCAAAGAAAATACAATAACCACACACTGCCACCACTGTTTGCCTTACACTTGAGTGGGATTTAGGTTTCCCCAGCACTCTGTCACAAGTACACACACACACACACACGCACACACAATTGTCATGCAACCAGATTGTTCCATGGACATATGCATGCTCTTTTTCTGTCTGCTTCCCTCATGAGGGTGCACACACACAAACACACACCTACATGCATATATTAAGCATGTGCTCGAGCACTCAAGCACACCCCTGGTAATACTACTCTAGATGAGCCTATTTATATCTTAATTTATACAGGTTGGTCTCAGCGTAGGGGTCGTCGCCACACAGCTGCCCAATCCCTGGCAATCCCACAATGCCAAGAGTATTATCTCCTTTTGAACAGCAATTTATTTTCTTCCCTCCTCACTGTTATTCAAAAGTAAAGGTCCCGTCATTAAAATGTATGCTCTCCCAATGCACCCGCACCGGAAAAGGCCAGCCAGCAAACTGCATTCACTCGCCGTTCACGTAATGAAAGGCGTAAAGGAAGAACGAGGTGCAGGCTGAGGAGACGGCGCACGTCTTTGTAACACATTTGCCCGAGAGGTGGGTTCAGTGGAACAAAATGGAGAAGGTTAACGTTATTCTGGCAGACGAAGACATTTTTCATGACATTTACACACAGCAGGGATTTTCTCCCTGGGAGCACCCTCATAACACTCGACTACCCAGAATATGAGCAGTGGCATATGCATTAAGTGTACAAAATATTAAAAGTGCCTCCTTGTTCCTGGAAGCACATACTCTGAGGAAGCTATACTTAATGATGTCAACTGCTACATTTGCACTAATCACATGTGAACAGATGCACGTAGAAAATGGTTAACAAAAGGGGTTTTACATTTTTGTAAGCACAAGCTTTCAAATTAATCGGTTGGTTGATTTCAGAATATCACAGGTACACTGATATCTGCGTACATGTCAGCCAGTAAGTAATGAGAAACAACCAATTTTCCAATGTGCAGAAATAGAACTTAGAAACGGTGTCCCCGTTACACAGTTTGTCCACCAGAGAGCACTGACAAGTACATTTTTAAACTTTTAAATGTCCCGTTCAGTACATATTTTATAATAACCAAAAATGACCAAATAAATAAAATTATAAGGAATCCTTTCTTATCATTTTTTGATGTGTGTTTATGTTTAAAGCCAATCTATCAGTCAATCTAGCGTTTTAGTCGAAAGAGAAAGGTCACTGTGACAAACAGAATAAAGTCTAATAAAGGGCAAATCAGAACAATAATAAATAATACAAATACTGTGGGAATTTGTGAGATGTGACAGTAATCTGAATCTCTTTGGTTCTGCACTGTTTGTTACAAAAACATGCAATTTTAAGATGTAGCCTTCCTTTAGGAGAGCGTAATGAGCACTATTCACATTTTATAGACCAGGTGATTTATTGATTGAGGAAAAACTGAAAAAATAATTAGCAGATTAAAATAATTGTTTAAAGTCAAACTATACGTACACCCGGCCTCTCAGATATGAGGATTTGCTGCTTTTCATATAATTTGTGTTTTGGAAAGAAAAAAAGATTTTAAAAACGTCACCTCAGGTTCTGGGAACTTGAGCTGCATTTTCCCACTACTTTCTGACATTTTATAAATTAAATGATCAATCAATAAATAATCCTTAAATTCAGCCATATGTATCTCTCCTTAGAGTAACATAAAAGCATCTTTTGATGATAAATAAAGCCCTCTAAGTGGAAAAGAGAATATTTAAAGTGTGTCTACTTTCTGCCTATAAGGGTTTTTCTAAGCACCAGTTCTCACAGCAAAGGTCTTTATGGCAACATAAAGGGTTAGCCTAGATTTTCAGTCCAGTCTCATTTAAGGCTAATTCCTGTGTGGGTCTGGATGTTTGATCCCATTGCCCATCTGAAGTAATTAAAGGGTTATTAGTAAACAGATATTCACGCTCGCTCACTCTTGCCAACTGTTTCATGCCATCTGCTGCCGGCGCACGTGCTTTGACATTGGAAATATGCTGCTGAACCGACACGGGTGTTTCAACGCATAGGGAATGAACCAAGCTTTCATCAAGTCTAAACACAGTCAAACAGTGTCATCTTGTGTGTGTGTGTGTGTGTGTGTGTGTGTGTGAGTGTGTGAGTGTGTGTGTGTCAGTGGGTGTATGTGTCAGTGAATAAAATGGAAGTAAGAGCAGGAAATTATAAGCCTGCTTGTGCTATTTTAAACTTGCTTGTTAATTTCAGTCCCTTTTAACTGGCTCTACTTTTGAAACCAGCCGACCACTATTCTTATATTTCATCTCCACAGCCCCCTCTCCTCCTTCTTCTTCCTCTTCTCTCTCCCTGTCTCTCTCTCCTCCGGCTCCAGCCCTGCCCTCCTGTCTGTTTTTATCCTTTTTTTATTTTCAGTAATATAGAAGGGATTAACCCTGCTGGCCCCTCGGTGGTTACTGTTTCATTTTATTCTTATTAAAATCTTAAGAACCTGCTTTATTATTCCTGTTTGATACTACCTCAATAATCCTCTGCCTGCCTGCGTGTCTTGTGTGTGTGTGTGTGTGTGTGTGTGTGTGTGTGTGTGTGTGTGTGTGTGTGTGTGTGTGTGTCTGTGTGTCTGTGTGTGTGTGTCTCTGTTTGTGTGGGTGTGTGTGGCATGCAGCCACAGACCCATAGGTGTGCTGTGTGATGGATATGTGTGCCTGTGTTTGGGCTGGCGGGAAGTCCAGGACACATTATACACAAATTTTAATCACACGTGTGCAACATATAGATGCACAAACACAATCTTATACTGGGTCTGAAATCCAGGAGTTTATCTTTTTGCACATTTAAGACCTTAACATATTGAGTGTAGTGTCATAAAATGACACGTTACACATTTCAACTCGTCGTCTCATGTGCTTCTCTGTAATTCGCCACTTCTGACAAACATATTTTTTTCCCGTCCGTGTCGAGATGGCTATTACCACTGATGGGTCTCTAGTGTTTGCTGTGATCTTTCTTACAGCAAGCTGCATTGATTTTGTGAAACCTCTGATAAATCTCAGACAGGAACTAGACAGGAGTGTTGTCACAGCAAAGCTTCCCTGGATCACGCAGTGATTTCTCCTGCAGTTTCACTGACCCGGGGAGGTTTATTTAGAGAAGCAGTGCAGAATGGCGCTGTAAGGTGTCGTCTGTTAGTGTTTTAATTACACCTGCTGCTAAATATTTCAAATCCAACCTCCACTGAACATCAGCTGAAAGATGGAGGGCAGTATTGACCAATCCAATTAGAATTTTCATTGATTTCTTGCATTGAGTTTTCATTTTTAATCTCAAGTGCATATGCATGAATCAAGAAAAGGAGCCTTGCAGTAGCTGTGTTTTCAGTTTCTCATGTATAAGCAGGCAAATGGGGGTGAAAAAAAGAATAAATTAAGGTTTGATTTTTACATCCTGCGAGAGGAATAGCTAATGTGACGTTAACCTATCATTTAGTATGCTTTTGGAGAGCATCTGTCCAAGTCCAGCTGTAAGCCTTTCAACCTGGAGACCAATCATCTCTTCATTAAAAGTGTGATACTGTTCAAGTGTCTCTGCAGGCAGGCAGGAGCACAGAGGATTACACCATCGACTCGGAGAAAGGTCAACATTATTTGATTTTCTCAAAGGTTACTATTTATACGTATTTATCGACTGCCGGGTTCTCATAACATACTTAAGCACGGCGGGAACGGCACACATATTCATTTCCTTTTTTCTTTGTCCTCCCGTTTGAGAGTCGTCTTCAGAAGTGTGTGCATTCTAATTTCTCATTTATGATGCATTAAATTCAGATGAGGGGAGGATTGTTGGGGACAAAGCTGATCACGCTGTGAGAGATGAATCAGAAATTGAACCAAAGTGTTTCATTAAGAGCTGTTGGCTGGCTGCTAAGACAACACGGGGGTGTAATCCCCCCGTTCACTCCCCCCCTCCTTCACTTTTAATTTTTTTTACTCTTTCTATCCTTTTTTTTTCAGCCTTTACTCGCATCCTCTACAGGTGGATTTTGTCCTTTCAGCCCCTCTCCTTCCTCCTCACTTCTCGCTTCTCTTTCCAGTTCCCTTCCTCTGACTGTTCCTTCTCTTTCTGTAAGGCCTGTGAGAGCACCTCCTCCTTGCAAACAGAGACATAACCAAATCCCCCCCCCCCCTTCCTGCCTGTGCACCGGGGTCACGCCGTCAAAATGACTCTTTTTATTACAGTTCATAAACAGCGACTCCCCCGGCGGCCCCGGGAAATTTCACATAAACTTTGATCAAACAGACGTTAGCCTCCCTGGTCCTCAACCACCTCTCTCCATGCGCGAAAATAGCTCCGCTCAATCACATGCAGAGACAACACACCGAAAACAGTGCAAATAGCAAGGCAGTCACTGATATATCAAGTCATTATTGACCAGAACACCAGGGGAATAGATCTCATATAAAAACAATAAGTTACTCTTTGCCTTCCCCCCCCCCTCCTCCTCTACCTTCCCCTCTTTTAGCTGGGGCGGAAATGTAAGGCGATGCACTGGCAGTAAACTTTGTGGCTTAAAATTAATAGCTTCGAGGGGAGCTCAGGTGAGTGATCCAAAGTGATAAAAGCATCCAAAATAAAAACCAGCAGTTGATTTAACTGTGTGTACGTAGAAGCTGGAAGCAGTACAATAGGTTCTTCGTGGCTTTCTCTCGCTCCGTCATCCCCTCCATCTGGTTTAGTGGAGCTGTCAGACCAGTTTTTCTCAGCGTCGAGGGCTCGCAGTGCTCCCTTGTTGGTAATCGTGGTCGAGGTTCGCTGTAATGGAGATGAGCAGCAGGAAAGCAGAGCGGTGTTTTGTTGTTTGGTTGGGTTTTCAGGGTAGAGCTGCCACAGCTTCTCTCGACTGTAGCTCAAAATCCCCTAAAAAAAGGTCAAAGGTCAGTTTTGTTTCACTTTTTTTCGAGTCATAAATAAGCAGGATGGCCTGTATGAGTGGTTTTCCTAATGAAATAATCACCCGATGCTCCATATTCAAAACCTCATACATGTTTACTGACTGTGAATGAACAAAAAACATCCAACAACAAGCTTTTTTTTTATTTTGTTAAATCCTTCAAATGATTATTGTGTCTGATTTTACTTTGAGATATTGGGCGGTGGGTAAATATGTAATTTCTTCATTATAAAAGAGAAAATTGGCTCCCAGACGTGACTGAAATTAAAAGACTAAACTGCTTTGACATCCAATCTAGAAGCATCAACACGGTTTTTAAGGTATGAATTGTTTCAGGGGCGGAGGTGAATAAAATGATTCATCTATATTTTGAAAAAAGTCACACCTTCTCTGAAAATTAATACAAATTTCAGTTTGAGGATACTGAGGGTTCCTTTGTTGATAAAAATAACTGACTGTTTCCTCTGCACATTAGATCCTGCTCCAGCACATAAAAAGAAACGTATACAGATACACACTGACGTCCAAAATAGATTGTCATGTTTAATAAATGAAATAATTTCTAAAATGTTATAATCCCAGTATACATAAAAAATAATGTATGATTATTGTAGGCATTTATATGATTATTCAACATTTGAGCAGGTTTGGATAAGATATCTTGCCCAGTACTTTATTAGGACTCTTGCCTGTCGACACTGAATGAACAGACCACCCTACTTGTTACTCTTCCACCACATGGCTTGTGTTCCCTCTTCAGAAGTGTCACAGCCAACTTCTATTTTCATGCATTTAAAGTCTCTTCTTTCTAAAATAGTAAACTACTTAATTTTGGAGGCTAGGCATCAAAGGGGCAGAGTCTCCCTCCTCTGCTGCACATCCAGCTGGTCCTTCTACAGTCACACAGTGATGGTAGTGTGTCAGTCTGTGTGTCACTCGTCTATAGGAGTCTGAGTCAGAACATGATGCAGTTAAGGTATAGTTACTCCTCTGTATTGTTTGTTTGTGCGTGTGTCTCCGCACCACACTGTACCTGCTCTGCCTGGGTCCTCATATCAGCCGGTCTATCTTCCCCACCCCCCGCTGACTCCTCACCTTTCTCTCCGCCGCTTCTTATGACTCAACCTCCCCTTTCTTTAATACTGCGTTAGCCGCACCAGTTACTCTATCTCTCTGAGCCATCCCCCCTACCACCTACTCCTTTGCCTCTCCCCCCCTTGCCTCCCCTCGCTGCTAATCCTCTCCCAGGCCTAATTGAAGGGGACAGCAGCTCCGCAGGGTCAGACGCCGACGTAGCGTTAAAATGGAGAGCCTGGGTACCGAGTGACACCGTCTCTCCATCTTGATCAGGTTGCCATACATACATACATACACACACACACACACACACACACACACACACACACACACACACACACACACACACACACACACGCCTAGCTGCTGTTATTGTCTGCGCCTCTTTTCCATTTCTCCCCCTTCTCCTCGTTCTCCCATACCGGGGGTCAGAATGCAACCTGGAGCCAGAAGCAGTCTACAAATTGTCAGAGAGAAGCCCAGAAGAAGAAATGGAGGCTCAGTGCCTCTAGTTCATTATGACTTAGGATGCGAGTTAGGCAGCAGTATGTGTTGACATTGTCATAGTTATCACGGGAACATCTGTGTAGGGCCTGTCAGAGGTGTGTGTGCGCGCGTGTGTGTGTGTGGGAGTGTGCTCAAAGCGAAGGAGGACATGTTTGTGTGCCAGCATACATATACATACTGTAGACGCATGTGCTCTCTGTGCATTTTTTTTTTTCTTTCCTTCTCTGTTTTCATGTGTCCATGTGGAGGCTGATGGTTCCAGGTTTGGATGGCGGTGTCTTGGCACCCGCAGGTCTGCTGAGACCTGCCTCTGCGTAGGATCAAGGGGTGCAGGGGCTGCTGCTGCGCCCAGCCAGCCCGACTGCACACCAGCTGCAATCCCTAATGCCTCCGCCACATCCTTGGCAGGCTGCACCCCTGCCCTTTTCCTCCCGGCTCTTCGTCTTGGCAAAACTGGAAGCTTCCTCCTCCTCCTGAATTTATTTTATTCCTGCTTCCTCCCTCTTCACGCCTCAGGATGTGTGACATACATTAATGCCATTTGATGATGGTGTTTGACCAGCGGGCACATGATTAGACATGATTTCCGCTCAGCCTTTAAATCTGCTAAAACCCCGAGTTTATCGGTAATTACAGTGGAAGTAATTGCATAATATATGGAAAAAGGCGACAAGCGAGATGGAGCCGCGGAGTGTAAATCACGCTGCAGTACTGTGCAGGAAAATGTTTGATGTGGTGGATTTTTATAGGGAGCCTGTTTATCTTTGTACTTGTGTCAATGTTTACAAATATGTTAGAATTATTTCGTATGGCTCATGGTGTTTGTCCTTTACTGTGTGTAAGAGGATGTTGATATTCTTAGGAAAAAGTGTTATGAGAGCAGTCAGGAAAAGTTGATTCCCATAAACAGGCTAACTTGAGACATCTGTTGTGAGAGGCACTTGAATCACTATTTACTGTTTTGCAAATTTCCACTGCACATCACAACCTGTGTTTTTCTCCTTTTCTTTATTTTTTTATTATATTTTCTGGCAAGTGGGAGAATTTGTTGTGTTTTCTTGGGGTGTTATTATGGTTGAGTTTGGGGACTGTCAAAGGGACGCGGCGCCGCACAGTTAAACTGGGACTCTCAGTACCCATCAGGCCCCTGTGAGTCTTTGTGAAGACGACACCACAGAAGGCGCCTTCCAGAGAAAGCGTCACATCCAGTTAGCAGACATCCGGCGTGCTAAAGAGGTTAAACTGCTGCGCCTGGCACAGCCAATTGTATTGATAACCGTTTGAAGCTGGTTTTCTCTCCTACCTGGCATCACGCTTCACACGCTTTATTCGGCTTGCCACTCCAGACAAACTTCAAACCTGGGAGAGTGTTTCCTCCACTCAGGTGTATATAGGTGTAGGTGTCTGTGGGCGTCTGTGTTTATGTGTGTGTGTGTGTGTGTGTGTGTGTGTGTGTGTGTGTGCGGAGCCAGGGGCCTTTGCTGTTGTTTGTTTGTGCTGCCTCCATTCTATAAACCAGGCCTCTGATCTCCCAGGCAACATGCCTCCAAATTCCTCCGCCGTTCCTGCTCCATGTAAATATATCGGTGTCAGTTTGTCTGATGATGAAATGAGCATTAGGATCCGGAGCAAGGCAGGGAAACCACACTGCTTCTTTTGCGATTAAAGCCACCCTCTCGGCAGTGTGAGATCTCCGGCTTCTGTGTGTTGGAGAATAAAGTTTCTGCGAGCAGAAAAGTGTCTTAGCACATCTGTGTTTCCTCTTGACTTCTCGGTCTATTCCTACTTTTGCTTTACCGCTCTCTGCTGTCTTTCCCTCTCACACTCCACCAGTCTTTTTCGTTATCGGCTTGTTAGCCCGAGGTCCTCGCCTTGGCCTGGAGTTATGGCTCTGTCGGGCAGCTGCTCGGCCAGCCCTGGGGGTCCTCAGAGGCAAATGGCATGTCAAGGAGTGGTCACTGAGGTAGATTGTCTTCCCCACAGTCAGCCTCACCGCCACCAGTCTCACTTGTCCAATTAGGGGCTTTTTGGCCCCCCCTTTAAGTCCCCAACCCATCCACTCTTGACTGATTCTCCAGCATCTCTGGGCCTCAGACGAGCACACCTGACAACCTGCAAGAGCACAGGTACACATAAATATTGTGTGCGGGCAAACGAGCTCAAACACACACACACACACAGAAACACAAAATGGCAGTGTTCTTGTTTGTGCGTGCATGTGGGCACACATGCACATAAAGGAGTAGTTTATGGATGTGTCTGTGTGTGTTTGCATAATAATTATGTCAAATATTATCAAATCATAAGTTGATTAATTGATCATTTTCTTTAATTAACAATTTAGATAAGTGGTTTGTCATTTAAGTTATTTATCAAGAAAAACTTGAATTAGTTTCAGCTTCTCAAATTTGAATATTTACTGCTTTTCTATTTCACATCATTGTTTTAGACTGTTGGTTGGCAGAGCAAGCAGGTTGAAGATGTCACCTGGCAATTTGAACTATTTCCTGACATTTTATAGACTTAACAATGAATCATTTATTAATAAAATAATTAACAGATTAATCTCGACTGAAAATAGCCAGCCCTGGTTGAACCGTTGTTTTATTTAATAGCTCACTGTGGTGCACCCGAGTCCTTGTGAATTGCTCAGTATGTAGAGCCAGCTACTGCCTAGGTTAATTAGTTGATCAAACTTGATTAGCTAGTGGTTCACAGAGCTCAGTAACAGATGCTCAAATCCACCCGATCTATTGATTTACATTTTAATAGCCGTGAACTGATAAAGAAGCGAACATTGTGTTAATTCGTGCACACTCTACACAGCTTGACTGTGAATGACTGTGCCGGTAGAGATATACCGGTTGTCTAATGCCCGCCTGTACTTTGATAATGACAATAATTCAGTGAAATCGTGTACATGTAAATCAAACTGAAGCTGTGTTGTTGCTCCTGCCTGCCATCGCTGATTGAATCGATTGTTGCGTGCTTGCTTGCTCCCCTGGAGGCTACAAGCAACATCAATCATTTCCCTTCCTGTCAGAAAGCACAGTGTTGCTCCCTCGACATTTCTGCAACTTTCCCATAATTTATCCGGAGCGGAGACCTGAATGCTCGATATAACCAAATTGTAAAAAAAAACAAAAAAAACCAAAACAATCAACAGTTTATGTTTTAGGGTTTTTTTAGGGGGTGAATTTGACGGCTTGTAAAAACTACACATGTTGACATGTTTAATCCTATAATACATAACTGGAAATATATCATTCGTTTAATACTCCAACCTCCATGAGTGACTGGAATGAATTCATACCTCTCTCACTTGTAGAGCTGGATGATAACAACTGTCATTTAAATCATAGCCTGATGATCTTATGTCTGTCATTTTACTGAACCTTTTTGATTCCAAGCAAACTCTTTCAAAAAATGTTATTAAAGTTTTTTTTTAGTTTTAAGTGATTGATCAATTAGTAATTAGCCTAATCACGCAAGTTATTTATCAAGGAAAAATGTCTCTAGCTCCAGCTTCTGAGATGTGAAATGTCTGAATACCTTTTTGGTTTAGGGTCATTGTTTGGATAAAATGCACAACTTGTGACAGGAATTTTTCTGTATTTTTGGAGAATTTATAAACTAAATAATTAATCCATTAACCGTTAAAAAAAAAATCCATAATAAAATGTTTTTACTTACATGTGAATTATTTGGTCTGATGTATGTCGCATATTTGCTATATCAAGATATATATGGATGTCAGAAGAATATTGATTTCAATCATATCACCCAGCCCTACTAACATGCAAATATCTCCATCTTAGTTACATAATTAAAGTGTTTGCATGATGCCCATCTTTAATGGTTTTATGATTGAAACCCTGCAGGTGCAGTACTTGACCCGTATGACTTCATTTACTGGTAAATTAGTGCATTTGATTGTTGAACTTTCTTCTATTAATCCTGTTTCCCCCCCTCTCCGCTCAAATCACTCCTTCGCTTTGTTACGCTCACATGCACACTGACAAACAGCAATGACCCTGCTGGCAAAAGCAGGAACCTGTTAGCCATCGATATCTCTTTCTTTTTTTTTTTCTTTTTTTCACAAAGACCACCTGGCCCCCTAACTCAACCCCCTCCCCTTCCTCACCCCAACCAACACACAGAGAGCAAGGGAGGAAGGTCTAATTCAAAAAATGCGTGGTCCTGCTCTGCTCTCTGCCCTCCACCAGGAGACAGAGTGTGAGAGAGCTGCCAGACATCACACGGAGGCACCGTTAAAAATACATGTATACCACTCCTCATCATTTATTGATGGCCTTTCCTCCCTTTATGTTTATGAGGTGAGAGGCCTCCCTGTGGCCGTGGTCAGTGACCCCCAGGGTCCACCGCGGTGTCCAAGAAACTGCCTGTTCCCTTTAATTTAGCCCGCTTTCAAATGAGACCGGATCATGGACACTCTTCCACATGTATAAGCTGTATGCAGGGATCACTTATAAATAGTAAATGGCTGCTGTGTTGAAAAACGTGTAGTTTCAAGAAAAAACAGCTTTTTCAGGGTTGGGAGAATGGGCTTTATTATGAGATTGTTGACCTTGGATGTATAATGGGATTAAAATGTATTTTTAAATAGTCTAGCCACTTGTTCTTTCCCCCTATTAAAGACCATGTAACCTTTCCATTTACAGAAATATGAAAATCACAAAAATGGCAAAGATGCAATGATGAAATGCCTCCCATTGTTTTTTGGATGCATTCATCATCACTATGAATCACAAGATGGCAGTCAAGCTAATTCATGTGTACATCAAACAGTCTGTGTCTTCACACAGAAGGTTATTTTTCAGTCTTTGTAGTCATTCCCTTGTTTTGCTCTTGCTGAATTTATCACGTTGTGTCTACCGCCGATGAATAACTTTGCATTTTCATTCTGAAAGAAGCTGGAAAAATAAAACCCCGACTGGTTTGTGGTGGGCTTTGCCATTTCTCTGAATGTCTTTGTCTGGGAGTCATGTACAGATCAGTGTGAGATTTACTCATTGCTTGAGGTTGTCGTTTGGTCCCAGAGGCATTTCCAGGGCTGGTTGGCCGGTGGGGGTCAGGGCCTCGGGGTGTTTTTCTTTTTTTTTTCTTAACATGTCGTCTGGGTGAAGTGGCTGCTGAGAACGCAGTGTGGCAGGCGGTGAAGCCTGCCGTAACACAACAAGGTATTGATTGAATAATCTCTGTGTCATCTGATAGTAATGTGGCTTACACCGGCCCCCCGCTGCAAACTACACAGCTTATATCACTCCCTGGGATAAATGGATGCAATTCATATCAAGAAGAAATGAAGAATTTGTTTGTTAATGAATGAGTTGTTGCGTTTTGTTCAATTCTTTATTTCTAATTTTGTTTTTATCAGACTTTAAAATGTATATATTTACTATAATGCCCCATTGGGATTATATCTAATGTATATATCTACCTAATATACCACATAATACTCCCCTACATCTATCCGTAAAATCAATCAGTTCAGCAGTTTGATTGGGCTAAAATCACACTGACCATTTACCACACTTATTCAACCATGTATGAACTGTATCAGAGATTCCTTTTGACTGTTGAAAGTAGGCTAAACCATACCGTTTCCAGGACAGGGTATCGAACTTTTTGGGTACCAACTGAAATGTATCTTTAGTATCAAACAGGCATATGCTGGTTACTTGTCTCATTCACGCTTTTTCTGTTTTGGTATTTATTTTGCTAATTTTAGACTATTTTATTTAAGTTTTATTTAGTTCTTTCACAGTTAAGTCTAAATTAAACCCTGAGATATTTGTTATATGGCTTATATTGTTAAAAATAATTAGTTTTTGAGAAAAACATTTTTATATTCCTCAGTATGAAATGTGCAATACATTATTGATTTCAGTACTGACATTAAGCTTCGTATTCAGTCTAAAAATGTTGCATTCACGTCAAAGCGCAGGACTAATGTTTACAAGCTGCAAGGTAGGAAAACCTGTCTGTATCTGCCTCCTTGTCACAGTTTCCAAATTGGAGATTTTGTGAATTTCTGACAGCTACAATATTTCTCAGTTGTGTGTCAAAAAATGGGCGTAGGCCACCATCACTGGTTGCATCTAAATAAAATCCAATATTATCGTTTCATTCGGCTAATTTAAAAGCAACTATTTTGTTAACCAACTTTAGGAATAAACTATAAAACTATTATAATTTAGTCTATTCTGTGACTTTTTTTTTTAGCTACTACAAGGCTAGCATTTTAGAATAATGTTCACTTTGTTCCCACTGCAATATCATCTGAATGCAGTATAGTTAGTCTGCTTATGTTAGCATTGATAGCTTGGTTAGCTAGGCTATGGCAGCTGAATGAATAAGATACTGTCAGCCAGACAAAGCTGACTGTAATGAAAGAGTGTTATGTTTGTTGACAGATTTGACTTTTGTTTTTCTAGAACTTTTCTCAAAGCAGGGGCTTCTGTTGCGCTTTCATTTTATCGACCTTCCTGACGTTTTTGGCGGTTTTAAGGGTGCCTGGGAGGGTCATCTCGAGGCTGTCACATATGCTAATGTCAGCAGTTTCAGTTTGGAAATGCGTGTCCTCTGCAGTCCAGTAGAGAAGAAAGAATGAGAGGTTTCAAGTGCAGGCTATGTGTGTGGTTGTGAAGCAGCAGCCCCACCTCTTTCTTCCCCGCGTCTATCCCCCTTCTCCCGCTCTCCTCTCCTGTCTTCCTCCCTAACCCTCCTTCTGATCCGAGAGGAAAGCTTTCATTATTTGCTGAGATTGGGATGTCAATCCCCGCGCCCCTGACCCAAGTTTGTAGTTCTCCCCCGTCATATTGGGGAAATGATTAGTGGGGTTATCTCCCCACCACTCGGCGAGGCTTTCATTCCTCCTCACGGCCCCCCGTACCTCCAGGCAAGGAGCGGATCTCTAACCAGGAGGCTGCTGCTCTCCTTTCACTCCTCCACATTCTCCCCCTTCACACTTGCTGATGCTTCATCATGTACTTCATCTCTCTAAGTGTCTCTGTTCATTGCTGAGTCAGATTCATTTTAACGCTCTCTTCTTTTTTTCCCTCTCTTCCTTATTTCCAGCTATTGAGCCTGCTGGTTAGGTGAATGAACCTGGGTGACTTTATAATTTTAGATTTTGAATATGAAGGTGAAATAAAATATATTTGGGGAAAAGATAACATTGCCCGGGTCAGTACATACAATGTGTCCTACTTTTCCCCTGCCTGCAGCGTATAGACTCTAAATACAGCAAACATAAACTGAACATCAGTGCATCCAACTGCAGCCTTTATTTACATTTTTACCATATCTATTTAAAACTGCCATATTAAAAAATAAAAACCATATAGCCTACATACATATTTTGTGTTTCTCATTACTCCGTTTAAAAACACTTTAATCAGTTTGCATGATTCATTATTCAAACTTTTATTTCCCTGTTAATAGAAAAAAACAGGCCTTTTGTGTATGGATGTGGAAGAAACAAAAAATCTCTTTTTTTTAGAACCAAAGTCAAACACTTTGTTTGGAGTATTACACATGAGGGCATGCGTGTAATAAAGTGCTTTTGCTCTGTTTTGAAACACTTCTGAGTACTATGATGGCTTGAAAGGTTATTCCAAAATGCCCTAAATACATAGCCTAGTATGTAGGATATAGAGGGTATAGACATGTGGGAATAAATTGATGTAATTTCTTCTCTTACTAACAGTAGATATAATAGCCCATATAAAGGCACATTTTGCTTATGCGCACCAAACTGTAAAATGAGCTCTTTTAGTTTACGGCTATTGTTGAGGAAAACCCGGCAAAATAGGCCATGCGTTTCTTGAACATTTTAATTGATCTATTTTTCATCTTCCCCCGCGGATTTTTTCCTAACAAAACGCTGGCAGTGTATTGAAACAATCTTAATGCAAGCTGCAGATTTGCCTCATTGGTCCACTGAAAACGAATGAAAGGAAATATAAAAGCTTTCACACCACGAGCACAATGCAAATGATGCTTTGATTCACTCTTAATTTCATCAAAAGGTTGTTGTTGTTTTTTTTGTTTCTTTCTTTTGAATTATTATTATTATTATAAGGAGTCCATGGGATTAAGCAGTCACTGATCCTCTGGGTCTAAGCCTTTTTTTTTTGTCTGTCGGGAGCTCAACGAGACTCCATCCGCACTTCATTAACCCTGAGCCGGGGACAATCCACGGTAAGAGCCGGGGGATTTACCACCAGCCTTTCACATGCAAAGAAAAGAAAGGGGGAAAAAAAATCTCCGAGTCATCCAACAAGACACACGGGGGCTTTTCCTCATATAATCAGCTGTGAACTTTGCAAGAATAACCCCCTTTTCATAAAACGGGTCGTCGTTATCCGAATCGGTCACGGATCCTCATGATGGGACTATAATGATCTTTTGGCAAGTTGGGGACGTGTTAGATTTTTTTTCCCCCTTTCCTTTCCCCCCTCTTTACTTTCCCATCAGTCGTCAGAACTCGGCTCGGCCCACTGTATTTTTAATGCAATTTTACGCATCATAAACGCGCCAGTTACCAGGCCGTCAGTCTGATATTTCACGGCGTGGTCAGCCACTAAGTGGAGGCCCCAGATAACAGGTGCCATGCGTGGATGACAGCAGGGGGAGCTGGCTATCAAACCCATTATCGACTTTCAATTAAAACCTATTAAAGTCTTTTGTCTAATCGTTAACATCCTACACGCCAAGTCTTGTCCGTCAGCCTGAACTCCTTTAACCCCCAACGCGCCACGGCCGGATAACTTGGGGTCCTCACAGACTTGGAGGGGAGGAGAGTGAGCTTGGTGCTTGGGTGGTTGGGTGAAATTTGTATGGAGGAGGGAGGGGGTGGTGGCGGAGCCGCTGACCAGCTGTCCCCACGCTGATCCCCGGTCTGCAGTCAGCTCCAGCCCGGTCACCAGCTGTTGGAGCCGTTTGGCAGAGGAGCGCACATCCAGCACCCTCAAGGAAAAGAAGGATGGAAACAATCAATTTCCAAATGGGATCATTTAGGGCACTTAAACAATTGCGCACATAACATTAATATTTCATCTCCTGCATTGTTTATGGAAAACGAATTGGAGTTGCTGCTGTTAATTTAGGAAAGTGGGAATGGTGTGGGAGGGAGGGGGAGGAGAGGGGGTGGACAGTACAGGGCTCCATTTTGGACAGAACACCCTTCTGCTTTGTTGGCCCTTCTCTAAAGACATTAGCTGGAATTGATCTTTGATTGCACTTTTGAACGTGTGTGTGTGTGGGGGGGGGGGCCCCCCCCCCCTCTTTTTTTTTTTTCTTTCTTTTTTTTTCGGACCTTTAAGTCAATCAAAGCTGTGTTCATGCATTCATACCCTTTAAAAAAAAGACATGGGAAATAATTCAATAAGGAGCCTAATTAAAGCCAGTATTTTTGTAATTAACACAGAGTGACATTAACATTTGTCCAAACTCAACTTAAAGCGTCAAATCTTTCTGCAAAGCTCCGCTCTTCTTTTGAAAAGGTTAAGATGTTAAAGCACTACTTGCTCCAGTGGTGACACCCTTATTAACTTTCTTTTTTTCCTTCTTCTTCTTCTTCTTTTTTTTTTCACGCCCTCATCTCAACATTAAACAAATTAAATCAACGACACTAAACCAAACAGAGGAGGGAGAAGTCGTTTGACAGACATGTTCAAATTCACTCAAACACGCTTTCCTCTAATGGGAAACCCGCGAGCCCTTAAAATGGTGTTTATTTTCGAGCTGCCTGCAGAAAAGTGATGTTTAATTAAAAGCTGCACCACCCATCAACCTTCAGCCTTTGCTCATTGACACTGCCATGTGCTCAGATCACTTTATAGTAAATAATTGGTTTTACCAGTGTGGACAGTTAAGGCCTCCACATGTATCATAGGTCTGCCTAAAATGCAGGCTAGTTTTCTGTCTTTGATAGGCTAAGAAAACTCGATTTTATTTTTCCTCTTTTGATTGGTCAAATAGCTACAGGCGTTTATTTTGGCACCAAACTAGAGTGTTAAATTATCACATTTCCCTCAACTTTTACACCAAATTTTGATTTTTGTTGTGGATGTTAAATATACAATATTTATTGAGAAACGACATTATTATCCACCGTTACCTGTGTGATTCTTCATGGGAATGCTGAAATCAGTTCCTTTTTTAAAGACTAAAATGTGTGCAGTGGATGTACAAATTAAACACCTAATAAAACACGATCATAAGCCGAATCAACACTTCTGCAATCTAAATCAAAAGGAACCATTTTAAGTGCACATTTGTTGGAGATCCACTGGTTGCATGAGACCATCAGGTGCACTCATTGTAGGAGGAGAAGTCCATGTGAGAGAACAGCCTAAATCCACGTGTTGATTCCAGCAGACAGCCCCGTGGCATTTCCTGTCTCACACATATTCAAGCAGCCACGTGATTAAATGAAAGACTTTTATTTCCACATTTATAAAAGTAATTCTCTTTTACATCAAATCCCCCCCCCTTTTTTTTCTGTCCAACTTTTGCTGTGAATTTCACAAAAAAAGGGAACTTCACGAAATGGGGAGAGAGAGTTTGGGGGAAGCTAGAGGAACGGGGGGGAAAAAAAAAAAAAAGTCAAAAAAAAAAAAAAAACGATCCAGGAAATATACGAGAACCACTCCACAAGTTTGATATCTGCAATATACATTTTCACCAAAGGAGAGTATAACAATTAAGGGTTTATCACGGCTTCATATGAAATAACATAATGCACAACGTCTGTTCAAATACATCTATAGCAAATCAACAGGCAGTTACACCTGGACGTGGACCCGATACACGAGTCCGATCGGTTGGTTTATCGAAAAGAATACAAAATAAAAACATTACTGAGGTGATTGCGTCCTCCGTTTCCCCCTCCGCAGGGATAAAACTGCTTTTTTATAAATTACTTGACATTTTTACTCCGCTAAAACTTCAACTAAGAACAAGAAAAAGACTTTATATAGATTTATTTCTTTCCGTAGCTCTCGTGTTGGTGCCTACATGTGGGTCCAGGCAGGTAGTCCATCCTTTCTCAGACAAATAGGTTTTTTTTCTTCCTGTTTTTTAATTTTTTAATTTTATTCTTATTCTGACTCGTTCGCCTGTATAGTTTCTGATGGCTAATCTAGCCTATTATGTTAAACTGGATCACCGTGGTCTGAAAAAGACACACTAATAGATCAAACAAACCAACAACCGAAAAAAAAAGTTTCTTTAAAATCAGTCTCTTTCGAATAAAATGCAAAATATTCTTATTTACAGGTTTATGACTGCTGATCATCTTGTTGTTCACTTGAAAAGGAAAAAAAAAACAAAGACAGATTTATAAAGAAAAACAAATACTAATTGTTCCTTTGGATCCTCTGACTACATTATATTCAAATTACATAGTTTGTTTCCGCCTCAACTACCCATGAACGCCTACATAATAATAATAATAATAATAATAATAATAATAATAATAATAATAATAATGCCAACAGGGGGTCTAATTGGCATTAAACTGTAGGTCAAAGTGCAACCAACAATTGTATCTATTGTTGGGAAAACACTGAAAATACTGAAACTTGGATCAAATAAATACATAACTTAGATTCTTTGATTCATATCGAAAAATAAATAAATAATAAATAAAGCTCATGTCCCAAATGAACAGGAAAAAACAAATCCTTCCACACAGACAGTCTGAGTTTCAGTCCACAGGGTTCAACCTGTCGGTCATTTCGGACCACATAAAGGCCTGGAACAGTTTTTTTTTTTTTCTTCTTCTTCTCGTGTTCGTCACGTTTTTATCATTTTCTGTCTTTGTTTCATTTCTTCCAATGAGTCCAAAGCTGCCAATGTCGGCGTACAAAAAAACAAAAGGAAAGAAGAAAAAAAAAAAAAAGAAACCCAGCTCTGCAGGGGCCGGCTCACCGCTGCTGAGCTGGCCGAGGAAGTACGCCGGACATGGGGGGCAGAGGGGGCGGCGGAGGGGGTGGCTCGCCTCCCCCCTGCAGGCCGTGTAGCAGGATCCGCGGAACCAGGGGTCTCTGCAGGGACGGAGGGGGCGCCGAGGGGCCTCTGTACAGATAGAGGGCCGCTCCGGGGTCCAGGTTGGACACCAGGCTCTGCGGGTAGAAGTACGGGGACGGGAACATCCTCTGCAGGGCGGAGTAGTTTCCAGCTTCCGCCAGCAGCTCCAGTCCCACCGCCGTCTGCCTCTTCCACTTTGTCCTGGAGGTGGAAAAAAAAAAAAAGACTTAGTTTTAGCCTTTAGGATGTGTATAAACGCGTTAGTGAGTGTGTTTGGAATCTGACACACACCAAAACAACTCCCATCTGTTTACCTGGGGTCCAATTATACATCTGTTTTGCTTTTCTTTTTAAATCACCCAAATATCCAACCTGCCACTTGTATTCACACCCAAGGATGTCTGTTAGATTGCCAGTGTGCACTCCATGCAGGTGAATAATTCATAATAAAGATAATTGAGTAGATATAGTGGTTTGTTTGAATTATTGATATGCACACATGCAACGATGCATTATTCATACTCCAAAGTGTTGTGTTTTTATATTTATTTATGTCATTTATCTGCCTGGGAGTCAAAACTGTACACAAATAAATTCTAAAGTTAATTCAACCGAAAACTGCAGGAAAGGTGTTTTTACATTGACGCAGACGGTTTCTCTTTCTGGTGCATGTAGTTTGATTTATTTACAGGAAGTTGGCGCCTCGGGTTTCAAACTATTTGCAGGGTCATTGTGTGTCACTTTAATCGGATATCAGCCTAAAAAAGTCTGAAAACGGAAGAAGTAATGTCGGGGCTGACAAGCGTCCCAATAAATGTGTCCATGATTGAATCTGGTTTTCTTTTCTTTCAACAGAGGGACAACATCGAAATAAAAACCTTAAAAAATCAAATAGAAATGACACCATGGGGGCGTTGACCAGACAATGGAAATATGGTGATGTGTTTCTGATAGCTAAAAGATATCAGATCAATGAATCACTTATTAGGCCATCCTGTTATTTCAAAGTAAAAGTTGAAAGAAAATGAATTAGAAATGAACATGATAATCAATGAGTTGTTAAAAGTTCATTTAGTTCCACATTGCGCGTCTTCTTCAGGACTTCCTCCGTGTCCGACAGCATCGAGACTCTGGGGTTTCGCTGATTTCTTAATTTTAAAGAGCAAGCGATTAATCAATTAATCGAGAAGGTTAATCAATAATTAAAATAGCGGTTAGTTGCAGACCTGCAGTGACTCATGTCACCTTTAGGGTGATGGTGAAAGGAAAACATGGCGTCCCTGTGTCCATATAGTCATGATCCAGCCGTGAGAAACCAGATTATCCCTTCTCCTCCTCCTCCTCCTCTCTCCTCCCCTCCCCTCCCCCCTCTTAAGTACAGCACCAGCAGTGTCTTTACCTCCGGTTCTGGTACCAGGTCTTGACCTGCGTGTCGGTGAGGTTGAGGGAGGCTGCCAGCTCCATGCGGTCCTGGACGCTCAGGTATTTCTGCCGCTCGAAGCTGCGCTCCAGCTGGGCCAGCTGGTGGTCCGTGAAGGCCGTCCGGGCCTTCCTGGGCTTCTTCAGCCGGACCTGAGGGCTGTCTCTACTGCTGGAGATCTCCCTGTCCCCCTCCTCTTTCACTGGAAAGAATAAAAAGAGACAGAAGACGGTGAAAACGGAGCTAAGGCCTCACAATGAAGCGCTGCGTCCATCTTTGTGTGGACGGGCAGCCTGGAGACACGGAGGCGTTAATAAATCTGTGCAGCAGCATTATATAAGACAGACAACTGTAACAAAAATATAAAGTACATTAGAAGTGCTCCATTTTATGGCGCTGTAGCTTTTCATCAGTGTGAAGCTGCTTAAGGATTTTGATTCTGGAGAAAAAACAGTAAAATATAAAATAAACTCTGGTGGTTTAAACAGAATTCTATGCAGTCAGTGACTGCTTGTGTTTAGTTGTGAAACACTTTGGGTTACATTGTATGATGTGTGCTACACATAAAGGCTTAATAATGGCTGATTGTTTAGCTAGATTTAATATAATAATAATAATAATAATAATAATAATAATAATAATACAAATATTGCTCCCCCCTTACAAAGGACGTGATAAAGCCCAACTTTGGAGCTATAAAGCGCTTTATTTGTTTTAAAATGTAATTTTATTAAGTTTTACATCAGCGTGAGAAAAGTGGTGGAAACTGCAGAAAATGAAACCGGACATTGAATTATTTTAAATCAGTGGTTTTAACACCAAGTGACTCAAACTAATACTATTTTGCTTAATGCGAATTTTAAATAAAGTTAAGGTTTCAAACATTTATTGCTAAAAATAAAAAAAAAAGTCCCATTTTACCAGCATGCTGTGTTCTATAGCAGTGTATCTGCATTAGAGAAGAAGTGACACTCTCCAGTGCTGGGAGTGAAATCACGGCGCTGCAGCAGTGCCTATGGGCTATATGGAGCTATTTGATTTGGTCTTAAATTGTTATGAAAAGCTCTTCCAATATTCGCTCTTCCAATCTGATATTTCTCCCGTCAGCAGAGCCGCCCTCTTTGTTCTTTCACTGCGCGGTGTCATGTCAGGGCGAGCATTGATATAGACTACACATCTTATAGTCAATTCTCTGAAAGGGGGAAAAAAAAAAAAAGGAAAGAAAAGAAAAAAGGGGCAGAGAAGCGAGCGAGGCGAGAGATCTTGGTAGTTGAATAGTTGAGTCGTCTCAAGAAGCACAATAATCCGCCTAATTGAGCCACAAGGGAAGGACAGAGCCTTTCAACCGCGACCGGAGAAACTTCACAGGACCGTGGAAATGAGTGGAAATCAGGAGCCGGGCGGCCTTGCGCGGTTACAAATCTGATTAGCGCCGGGGACAAATTGCATCAAATCCCTGAAATATTATAGGAGGCGGATTCGTGGAAATCAAAGCTACCGTACAGGGCGCTCTGTGGGCCCCGCGGCTCCTTCAATCAATCAGCGCGCCGTTGAGCGCCTCCATCCACACTGTGACAGGCACACGCGCACGTACACCGAGTTTGTTGAGCAAATTGATGACGTGACGCCTTATCAATAGCTTTACAGGATAAGTGAATTAGAGAGAAAAGCATTGTGAACACATAAGTGACTGAAACAGAATAAAACCAAACTACTGAAATAATAATAATAATAATAATAATAATTAGTATAATTATAATTATACTAATAATTTATAGGATGTATTACACAGGTATATCTTTCCATTGTAGCCTACAGCGGTCGTCTTTCCAGGCACTGCTTCATTAAACTGTCAATGGAGGTGACATGTCTGTTATGGCTGACATGATTGGAAACAGAGAGGCCCTTGATGGCATTTATCTGGAGGCGACCCTGTCATCTCTCCCATCCTTGCCTCCCTGACATCAACAGATGCTTTCTGGATATTCTGCTAATGCGAGAAGCTTGAAACGCGCCGCGCACGCACACATCCACGCACGCAACCACGCACGCGGGGGCAGCAGTTGATTTTAAAATACAAACTTAATGAAAATGGGAGTTCATTTGGAAGTGCGGGGACAAATCTGCAAATGTGTCCACCACCGTGGTGCAGCAGCGGAGGACCGGGTCGATATATCCTTATTGATAGGCTCCGGTGGCCTGCTACTAATTAAATGTAGTGTCAGTTTATTGATAAAGGTTAATACATGTTACTGTGTTTTACATTATTACATTACCCCCCCCCCCCCCCATGATTTTAAAAATCTCAGTTGCCAAATATTATTTTTAGCATTAAAGCTACATGTTATTATTATAAAATAATCTCAAAGGCCTGAGAGACTTTCAATAAAATTATCTGTTTAAATTATATGTATGCCTTTATATTTATAAATGTTTCAGCGCAACAAAATATCATTTAAATATTTTTTTAAATGGCAGTTTGGCTTTCATTGTAATTTACTTTAGTGTTGTTCCAACTTCATGCCCTACTATAGTTTAGATTGCACCACAAATGAACCAACCTTTGACTTTTATTTTATTTTATTTTATTTATTATTGGATCGTTTTTTAATGAGGTTTGGCTAAATTAAAAATCAGTTTTAAAGACAGAAAAAGACGAGCTGCAGCTGGACAACATAAAAAAACTGTAGCCCTGTAGAAAAGTAAACTGAAAGGCAGGACGAGCTACTTCAGATGCAACTAGAATCCTATGTTTAAAAGAGGGAATATATATTATATATAAATCCAGTATTAAACCAGAACGCAAAATCAGTTCCCCCTCCAATCTGATCCCCACAGCAGGGACAGTCACATCCTTACCTTTATATTCGCTGTCTGACGACGAGTTGCTGTGGATTTTCTCCATAAAGTCGTCCGCTATCTTCGAGGCCAGCCTCCCCGCCTCCTGGGTCGGCTGTCCATTGCTGGAGTAAGGCGCGCAGGCGGCCAGAGGCTTACAGTCCGCGAGAATGTCTCTGATGAGGAACGACGAGGTCACGGTCCTCTGCTGCGACCCCGCCGATATCTGCGCGTGCTGGAGGTGCTGCGGCAGGCCGACGCCGTGACCTTGCCTCTGGGCCACCTCCTCCGCGCACTCCCTCCTCGGCGACGGAGGCGACGAGCAGCCGCTCTCCACGTCTGATCGCGGGCTGAACTCCAGAGGTGAGCGGCACTCCCCCACCAGGCTGTCCCCTTTGGACACCGGACTTCCAGGCCTGTGGGACAGCAGCGAGTCGATGCCAAAACTGGACCCGTTGGCGGACGCCTCCATTGTCTTGATCGAGGCCTCCTCAAACTACCATTTGGTATTCAGGACAAGTTTTGTTTTAGGGAGGGAGGGAGGGAGGGGGGGGGGTGTTAAAGTCTCAGTTGATCCAGTAGAAGAGAAAGAACCCCCCTCCCCGCACCAAGAAAAATGTTTTTGGATACGCTACAAATGAAGATTATTCATCCACTATTTCCAGTTCCCCCACTGGTTCTTTAAAGAGAAAATATCTCCAGGCTAAGTTGCCTTACAACAACCGTCCATGCGTCCGATTTTCTTTTTCTTTTTTTTTTTGGTCAAGTCTGAAAAGATGAGTCCTCCTTAAATCGATGCCGCCGCTGTAGTCTCTTTTGGGAGAGTCACAATCGATTCTTTTTGCTTCCTTTAGGAACCAACTCCTCCTGGTTTGAGTTCAGAAGCCTGAACGATGAACCAGCAACCACAGAAATGATCTCACCTGCAGGAAACCGTAAAGAGGCAGAAATAATGACTAGTTCTGAAAATGTGAGAGCAGCAGCATTAACAGCGCACCAGCGTCTTCGGGAAGGAAAAAATAAAAACTGCCTTTCAGCACCATGGACAGGTTCAGGCGCGTCAGACCGGAGACAGGACCGGAGACAAACGGTGAGGGCAGCTCGTCATGTGGCCGCACAAACGACACAAGAAAACTGTTCGCATTCTGCTAAGTAGAACAACAAAACCTTTAAAACCCACGAAGCAGAGAGAGAGAGAGAAAGAGAGAGAGAGAGAGAGAGGAGTCCGAGAGCTGCGGCAGGAAAAGAGGAAGAAGCGGAAGACGCGGGACGATGCGATGCGCGCCGCAGAAGCGCAAAAAAGGGAGAGGTAAACTGGGTTAAATAGTCACAACTGGCAAGTAAAAGCACGAGATGTGATGGGGGTGGGAGGGAATCCCAAAAAATTGAACTTGAGGAAAAGTCAGGAGCTAGGTTTTAAGAGCGCCTCGTCCACGTGAGTCCCCTGTGACAAGCCTTCATTGGCTGAGGGGAGCTGGAAGTGGACCTCCCTACACGCCCACTCACTCTGCCTCCCACCCATCCCTCCCTGCGTCCCCCATCCTCTCCTCTCTCCTCCCTGGCTCATCCTCACTTTGATAAAAGAGACACTGAATTCATCAGGAGACTCAGATCCAACTGTTTACAGGCAATTTTCACACTGTTTGCTTTCATTACATCATTGATGAGGCTTATAATGGGGTTATTATGTGGAGCGGCTCGGTGTTTTTCTTCTCCACTCGCTGTCTTTCACCGGATCTGCCTCCCACCTCCACAGCTCCTCTTCTTCCACATTTTTAACATTTCACTTTTTATTTATTATTATCTTTACTGACTTTATTTGTAGTTATTGTGTATTTATATTGTCTAGGTTAACCAAAACTAGACTATTATTATTAGGCGTTATTATTATTATTATTATTATTATTATTATTATTATTATTATTATTATTATTATTAACAGCCCCTGGGTGGTAGTTATTTTATTCTTTAAAATAATTTCAATGTGCTGGGCCTCTATTTTTTGACCTTTTATTATTGTTGTTATTATTATTGCTGAAGATTGTCACTCTTAAACGGTAGGACTTTATTTTTAGGTTTTCAAAATGTTTCCTTCAGTCGAAAATCTCAACTTTAAAATCCCAAGATACACCATGGCCACCTCGACACGGTATTATTTTTTTAAGATGTCTTCCAAATACGAACAATTGAGGGTGAGAAATATAATAAAATGTAATAAAGGTTTTGTTTTGGAGCACGGACAATGACTCGCCGTTGAGCAGCCGTCATTAAGAGCATAATAACTATCTAATAGTCCCCAGTAATTATATACAATAGTCCGAGCAGCGTGACGCAAAACTTCAAGGCGCGTGAGGTGCCATTGTGCGCACTTTTTCACCCTAACATGCGTGAAATACCATTGTGCGCACTTTGAGCTCCAACAGTTTGCCCCGTGCGACGGCCCCGACAGCCCCTAATAATCTAACTAACCCCTTTCTCATCATCATCGACACCCCCCCCCATCCTCCTCCTCCTCCTCCTCCTCCTCCTCCTCCTCCGCCTCCTCCACCCCATGTGACCACCAGATTGGAGGCGCGCGTCGGTCTCAGACACCGGCAGGTTAGTGAATCCGCTCCCCGCTCCCATGGGGTCCCATCACGGCTGCAAGCTGTCACATATGAGGCGGGGACAACACAGATATAAGGCAACACACACCCACCCTGACTTAGCTGTTTCTTTCTCCTCTGCTGGTGCATGAAAAGGAGCAGTGGTTTGATGCTTTCTCTCATAGTTTTTTTTGTCTTCCTCCCTTTATCCTCACAGTGCCGCATGTCCACTGGCTCCACTAATGTGGTAGTAAATAAATCATAAGGTGATTAAACTGACTTTTTCCTCTTTGTGGTCCTCATATGGCCTGTGAAACTTAGAAAGAGGCTTTAATTTTTTTTGATTTGTTTCCTAAAAGACCCCAAAAGTACTCAATTATTTGATTTTAAATTTAACTCTTTATAATACAATCTGCTCTGAGTTTATGTTTTATTTTCGACACTTTTTTATGTACAAAATGTGTGAAATTAAATGTTTACATCTGTGTTTACAGACCAACTAGCAGGTAGCTGAAAAAATAAAATAGAATGCTTATTTATTTTGAGGGATTTAAAAAAAAACAACACATAGCCATTGCCGTAGCATGCTTGCTTGCCAGATTTGGGTAATAGTGATTATTTCACATTATATTGACGATGGCTGCAACTAAGGCTTATTTTAGTTATTCATTATTTTGTAGATATTTTTTCAATTGTTACTTGGTCCTTAAAATGTCAGAAAAGTGAAGAAAAAAGTAAAAAATAAAAATAAATCACCCCATGTTTTCAGCAGCTAGGGTGACGTCTTCAGATTTCTTGCTCTGTCTGGCCAATAATCTAAAACCCAAATACTCCAAAATATTCAGTTTAAAATTATATTTAACAGTGAAGCAAATCCTCTCACTGCAGAAACTGATTGACGGCAGTGTGAAACATTTCTGCTTGTTAAATGACACAAATGAGTAGTTGAGTCGTCAGAATTTAGTTTAAATAAATAATTGTTTTAGCACCAATAAAGACAGAGTTAAAGATATAGGCCTCTGGTAGAGTTTATAAATCCTTTAAATCTGAGAAATGTCTCTTTCTGGAAGAAGACAGTGGAGCTAGACTTGTGTGTGTGTGTGTGTGTGTGTGTGTGTGTGTGTGTGTGTGTGTGTGTGTGTGTAGTGTAATGATTTGGCTCATGCTGCTGCTGATTTTGGACAAGTGTCTCTCTGGTCAAGCAATGCTCAATTTTTTTTCTTCTTCTTTTTTTCCAGGAAGTGGTCTGAATTTGAGGGCCAGTGCAACTGTTACCCAGGTGATGAAATACACACCCACACACACACCCACACACACACACACCCACACACACACTGATGTTGTTGGGAGGATGTTATTGATCCGTGTTAAAGAGAGGAAACAGGAATGTTTCCAGGAAATGGTCAGTGCATGGTGAATTGCTGTCTTTCTCTTCACCTCTCTGTCCATCTGTTTTCATGAGATGGTTAAATAATACTTTTATTATTGATCAACATTAAACACCTTCCACTCACATTTTTACCAAAACAAAGTTGGCACCCTCAGGCCATTTCAATGGAGTTCAGTTTTTCCTCTATCTGGACTGACAGCTGTACAGATTAATTTAAGTACTTAAGACCAATATTGACATTGATATTTAGTTCTGATCAGGCCTTTAGTCTTAAGAATATTTACTAAAATATTAATAATTCAAAACCTAAAATAAGAGTTACTGGCACCAGGTGGAGTTTCATCAAAATAGTCCCTGTCAGTGTTAATAATCTATCTGTGGGCATGTGCTTTATTTTGTTTTTATTTTGTCTCTCTGCATTATTGGAGTCCAGTCTATAAGCTTTACTGCTAATAATGCCTGCTGGGCCTCCTCAGCTTCCTGGGTTTTTGTGTAGGGTGGGGGGGGAAGACAAAACATTTTATTTACTTGCTCAATTGAGCAGGTGTGGTAAATATATATCTAGATATGTTTTGTAAAAATGTGTGTCGCCTTTGAATAAACTTTGGCATCTCTGTCGTTTTGGAACATCGAGTAAAGCGTGTCTTTCGAGGGGGATGTATGTAAAAAGATGACTCCTCTCAACAAACAAACAGCATTAAAAAAAGGCAGGGGGAAAAAAAAAAAGAAAAAGGCTCTTGCTCTGGAGCTGGTGCTGCACCCCGGACCAGTCAGGGATGCAAATGATGCACCTTAACGCCATCAGGTACTGGAGTTGACAGAAAATAATGAGAACCCGCTGAATCTTTTATAAGGTTAACACTCACATTTCCCAGTCAGCTGTCACACAAGAAAGAATTTAGCACATGCATGCGGGCAAAATAAACCTTCATCGTCTCATTAATGCTGACAGGGCCCTGGACCGGCAGCTCCCAGCGCCAGCGCCGCCACCACCTTCGTTTTGTGTCGGTAATTTGCAGCGGAGACAGACCCCCTTCTCCAGGAGAGAAAGAGGAGAGGAGGAGGAGGAGGAGGAGGAGAGGAAGAAGAAGGAGGAGGGAGATATTACGGAGGAGAGCAAGAGTGAGAGGGAAAAGAGGGGAATGGTAGAGGATCGTGGAGCGAGTGCAGAGGAAAAGAGGGAGGGAAGGTGGGCCTGGGGGGGAGGGTGGAAAGATGGCTAGCGCGCCAGGAGTCTGATTCTCCCCTAATTGGAAGCATTGGGCATTGTCAACGGAGGATTTTCAGCTGCTCACTGACAGGTAGAGCCGTCAGAATGATAGCCCACTTGTCAGCGCAAAAGACCAATAAAAACAAACCACTTTTGATTTAATTGGAGGCCTAACCATGGTGTGTGTGTGCATGAGGTAGAAAGTGTGTGTGTGTGTGTGTGTGTGTGTGTGTGTGTGTGTGTGTGTGTGTGTGTGTGTGTGTGTGTGTGTGTGTGTGTTGCCTGCAGGGCCAGGGCCACGGGGAGGTGGGAGGAGGTGTGAGGATGAGTGGGGGCATTTGTGTCTATGTGTGTGTGTGTGTGTGTGTACGTGTGTGTGTGTGTGTGTGTGTGTGTGAGTGAAGGAAATCATCACTCTAGCCATCAATGTGCTCGCACTGCCTCCATCTTTGCCACCGCTCCTCATCCTCGCTCTCATCTGGCGGCTCTTCGGGGGCGAGTGGTCACTGGTCGCCCGTGGTGAGGGGGCTTCAGGAGAGGGAGGTTTTGATGCTGTCCCATGAGAGCTTCCTGAGCAGCAACATCAGAGTGAAAAACAGTATCTCCATCTTCTTCATCTTTCCCCTTTTCTTCATCCTCCATCAACTGTTGGGGTGCCAGCCTTTCAAAACAGGATGAGCAATATTTGACATTTCTCGCGCACCTCTGTCGACTGAGACTCGCACAACCAGAGGAAACAGTGAATCAGAAAGTTTTCTCTCCATGAGAACAAATGTCACAGTGAGGTGACCATAGAGTCTGGTTTGTGTCCATGTGGTAAAGCTTAAAGCTGTATCTGCTGAATGTTGGTCGGTTTAAAAATAATTTACACAAATAAAATGGAGTATAAAGCAAATATAAAGACAAAAAGCAGTTTTGGGTTCAAGAGTAGTTTACTGAATCTGAACCCAGCTCTCAAATCTTTTCTTTAATTTTTCTGTTCTGATTTTAACAGGGTGGGAAACTTTTTGCTGCCATTTATAAGATGATTTACATCAGAAACGTCTGTGTCTAAAAGTCAAAGCCCAAATCTTAAATAGAAACCATAACATTCTAAGTTTTTGGAAGAATGACTCTGAGTTTCTCAGTCTTGCTACAGCATACAGTGATATTTTAGACCATAGTGTGCATCCAACTATGTAGCAACAGACCCTTTCCGGTTTCAACATGACCAAGCTCCTGTGCACAAAACCGGATCCATAACAAAATGGTTTTCCCGGTTTGCTGTGGAGGAACTTGACTGTCCTGCACAGAGCTCTGAGCTCAACCCTATCCAACACCTTTGGGATGAACTGGAACACTGACTGTGAGCCGGACCTTATCAGCCAACACCGTTGCTGGACCTCACTAATGCTCCTGTGGCAAAATGGGAACAAATCCCTGCAGCCAGGTTCCAAAATCTGGTAGAAAGCCTGAAACCTGAAGAGTGGAGGCTGTTACAGCAGATTAGCTCATGATTTTAACTAACACACTGGGTGTAATACTTGAGCATCCACATACGTTTTAGCTGGAGAGGGGATGAATGGAAAAAAGAAGAAGAATTTAAGAAGTCCACATACTTTGGAACTGGATCTTGAATAGCACTGGTTAATTGAACTTGTCCCCAGTCTTACCTGACAGTTTTCAGTGGTGGAGATCTCGTGTAGCTCATTAACTCCCCACATTTAGATTCCCATGGGGGAACTTCCACCTTAGTAAATATTTGCATTCATAGTGAAGTGAATATCAGTGAATATATCAGCCGCTTTTCACTATTTTACTCGTAGACACTGAAGAAGAATCTTGAAATTGCAATTTTTTCACTGCGCCCCCTTCAGGTGCAAGATCATCTCCAGTTAGATTTATAGTCGTACACTTTCAGTATGTCGTAATTCAAAGGATTCTTCAATGTGTTTGGCATCAACATCTACACCTCTAAACCTTCCCCACACCACCACACAGACCACATTTAATTAATAGTCATAATAATTCCAGGGCCTCAGTTGGCTCTCTTGACTAATGTGTGTGTATTTCATTATTGCAGGTCCGCACATGCATCTGAATATGCAACCGCCCTCCCGCCCCGCTCTGTCGGCCCGGCGTGCACGCCCCTTGCAGCCAGCGTTTTATTATTCTTGACAGAGTTCAACGAACACATCTGGTCAGAGGATAAGAGGGGATGGAAGGATGGTGCCAAGAGGCAGAGAGGTGAGTGAGGAGCCAATGGAGAGGGGGTGTGAGCAGGCGGAGGATGAGGGCCTACGACCATCCATCATAACCTTCCCTCATGAGGAATGCCAGCTCCTTCAAACTAGGGCCAACCCTACTTTTTGTGACCTTTGACCCCTTGGGCCTAAACCAAGAAGACGATTAGAGCCATCAGGAGTGAGATGTATGTAGGTATTTTAATTAGCAATAGTTGGGCTTGAAGTCATTATTATGTAAATTACCAATTAGTCCAATTGTTCCCAATGCATAGACTGCCATCCTTCAAATGCCTTAAAACAACACACACTAAGTGAGAACCCCAGTGGCTGTGCGAATTATGGAAGAAAGTTATGCAGGTCAAGGTGGTTGGATGTGTTGACAAAAGGTGTGACTTGGATATGGGAGACACATTTTTCTCTCAAGCGATGACAATGAAGGTTCCCGAATGAAACATTTTAACCCTAACCATGATGTTTCTCTGATCCTGACTAAGCTATTTTTGTGCCTAACTTAACCAAACCTTAACCATAGTTGTGTAAGATCAGAAAATGCTAATATGGATCTTCAGCGTAACAGTTACTTGCAATGTTTGGCAGTCAAACATTGTTTAGTAACTTTTACCAGTAATTTGAATAAGAAATTCCCCAGTCTTTTGCTCTAGGAGGAGGGAATTTGGCATGGAGGTCAAGTGTTTGTGGCGTGTGTGTGTGTGTGTGTGTGTGTGTGTGTGTGTGTGTGTGTGTGTGTGTGTGTACTGTGAACTGGGCCGGGTAACAAAATAACAAGTAATGTTTTCATTGCTGTTGAATGCTGTTAGTAAAGTTATATATACATTTGTTTTTGTTAGATGTTTTTTGAGAATTGCTTTAATTTTTTAAGTAACTTATCCAGCGCTAAACATTTTTAACTGACAATCTTCGGTATCGTATTGGCTAACAGGTCCTCAAACTACACACACAATTACCATAGTAATACTTTTTTGGATTCTTGGCTTATAAACACTGTTTTTTTAATAACAAAATAAGCCAAATGTTCAGATTTTTACTGTTGTCTTAACACAAACAGCTGTACACTAAATGAAATACAAATTTTTGTTTGTTAAAGTTTTTTTTAAAAAAAGGTATCTAAGCATCTGAAGAGTTTTAAATGTGTTACTTGTTTTTTGCATATAATGTGAGAATGTGAAAAGTACCCAAAAGTTCATGCAACCTCGGCTTCTTCATTAAAACAACACTGATATAAAACTTTATACACTGATATAAAACAGAGAAAACTAGCCAGTTCTTACATTTGAGAAACTGGACCCAGTGAATGGTGAACTTTAGCAGACTATCCGTTGCTGGATAAGAGTCAGAGTGGCAAGGTGTCATAGTTCAATGTTAACCTGTCATGTAGACCCCCCCTGAGTGATGGCGTATTGGTGGGCTCACATTGGGCGGGGGGTCCCATACAGCTGCCACAGGGAGACACACACAAGCTGGTGGACAGTGTGGAGACTTCCCCTCTAGCTCCTTTACCTCCAGAGTAAGGGGGGCACACAGGGTCCAGGTTCGCCCCCTACCCTCTACCCTGCCAGGGGAGACTGAGGCGGGCCGGGCCCTTGGCCTTCTCCCTCCATGTGGGGAAGTAGGGCCGTTGAAGAGGCCGTGCTTACATCCATGAATCACTTTGCGAGTGTCACTCAGGACACACACACACCCACACAATATGCAAGAGTAATGACACCAACGTTTGGCAAGATGCTGCGGAAAACTGTTATAGTGTCCTTCTCCAGGAGACGGATGGCCTTGGCTCTTCGTTAGGGCTGCGATTAACAATTATTGTCATCGTTGATTAGTCTTTTGGTAATTTTCTTTGATAAAACTGATATTTGTTTTGTCAAAATATCAGAAAGCTATGAAAAATTCCTAACACAAGTTTTGGTGGAATGATGTGATGAGTTTGTTGTACTGTGATGTTATTTCACAAAATTCAGTTGTAAAAATTAATAATTCTAGGCAAAAAAGTTTAATATTTTTATATGTGTCTGTTCTTATTTAGATGGGGTATTTGACATTTAAAATGGTAAACTTTAAATTCTGTTGTACGTATAATTATGCAGATTCTGAGGCAATTTACAGTGAATACTTTGCTTTAAATCATATTTCTATCCATCCCTTTTTTTTGCCCCCACACCTAACTGCAATTGTTACTGAAAAAAATGTCAGGCCACGTTTTAGTTTTGTCACACACACACACACACACACACACACACACACACACACACACACACACACACACACACACACACACTACTTGGATCATGGCAGGGGGGCTCCAGCGTTCTGCTCTGGCCTTAAACTACCTGCTTCCTAATTTGGCCAATATGCAGGTAATATGTGGGGTCGCAACATCTCAATTATCACACCTCCTGTCAGCGGCTCCCAATCCTCCACTCGCCGCTACCTTCCCCTCCAACATGCCTTCACCCCCCGCCCTCACCCCTCCCGCCGTGACTTTTATTGCTTCATTAGTATGCTCCACATGCTCCGGCGCACACCCACGCTCCGCGAGCCTTCAAACCCTAACAACTTTTGGCAGATCAGTGCGTGATGAGGGGATGATGAGGGACTCTTTCTACTAAAAGCCCACCTACCTGGCGCTGTGGCCCATTTTTGTCCAAGTGTGCGTCCAACCTGGTGATGCAGAAAGTAGGGGGAAACAGCTGGGTGAGCCGGTGTGAAGGTTTTTTTCCAGGGTGTCACACTTGAAAACTCACAGCAGATGAGATGACCTGCCTAGGGATGGCCAAAGATTCCAAATACACCATATTTGTGAGGTTGAATCTTGGAGAAAATGGGCCATCTTGGGTTTGAATAGTTCAGCATAAACATCAAATAGCTTCGATGAAGACTTGGAGTGAGCTTTGGAATGAGATTAATTTTCCAAACTTAAAACTTTAACAATTTCCCCAGTTTATTTCTCCTTTAATGTTAATGGGTAATTGAATGTTTTCTTAACACAAGCAACCATACAAGAACTTTGCCTGAGTAAAAAAACAGCAAAGTTATGATTTAGATCCAGAAAGGTCTGAGGAAAGGCTAAGTGAACAAGACTTAAAAAGACCAGTCATCCAATACCAGCCTCCGATACTTGACAGTTTCTGATACTTGATGTTACGGACACATTTTGGTCAGTACTAAAAAAAAAAAACATATCGAGGTAGGATCCTCACACCTGCCACAGCTCACACCTGACATGGATCACTCACCTTGGCCAGTTTTTTTTTTTTGAGCACCTGCTCTCCTGCAGCGATGTCTGATTTCTGAGTAAAATACCTGTTGGGATGCATGCAAGCATGTTATATCTCCTGTCACAACCATCCATCCTACAGCTAAGCAGGTATGTCCAAGGTGTGTTTAGAGAGTGTGTGCTGATGTGCAAGTGTGTGTGTGTGTGTTGGTGGTGGTGGTGGGGGGTGTTCAGCGTGGAGAATAAGACCCCAGAAAATGCTCATTAGAGTTGACCTTGGCACTTGGAGCCGGCGTTTGATGGATCGGGTACAGGGCCAAACAAGCCCCTGGGGAGCCATGATCTTATCTCTTATTGTACACATACACCTCCTCCCCCGTTGACCCTGCCCCCCCTCCCCGCTCACTCACACTCCTGTGCTCTACACGCATCAGAGGCAGAATAAATCTGTGTCTGACACCACAGGAAAAAAGAGAGAGGAGGAGGAGGGAGGCCTGAGGGAGTAAAGGAGAGAGAAGGCAGTGCTTGAAGAGAGATGGGAGGTGGGGGGTGAGGGGGGGGGGGGAGGGCGACAGGAAGAGAAAAAAAACACACAGAGGGCCGAGAAAAACCAATAGCTCACTGAGGTGTCATTACCTACATAAGTCAGGTGTGTGTGTGTGTGTGTTTTTAAAAAAAAAATATCTGCGAGGCACATGGAGTGTTAAAGGGAAAGTGAGGAAATTGGCTGAGTGGAGGGGGTAGGGAGGCAGGAAGAGGGGTGAGGATCAGTGGATGATGAGTTTGAGATGAAAGACGAGACTCTCAGGTGTCTCTGTAGCACACTCATGGTTTGTTCCGTTCCCCTTACCTGTCCTTCTTCTCCATGACACACACATACAGCAACAAACACACACACTATTGCCACCGCCACTCTCATGTCTTCCCCCCCCCTTCTGCTCCCAACCAGGGGACACACCAAACACACAAAGAGACATGAGGCAACATCCACCTCCAGGATGGCAAAGTTTCTCCCCCACCACCCAGCATCCCCATATTCACAGGGGTGGCATCACAGGCTTGTGGGCTCTTTGTGTTCTCTTCTTCTTCTGCTGCGCTACGGGGAGAAAGTGACACTCTGAAGTCTTAATTGAGGTTTACCTGGTGTTTTTTCCTCACTGTTGTTGAGTGTTAAAGTGTGGTTAAACTTTATAATCAAGCCTACAGGGTTTACAGTGTGAAGCGAGGAAAGTGGGGAGCGTGTGATGACATTACAAACACGGTTGTTTACCGGGCTGCTAGCAGCAGCAGCAGCTAGCTCGCTACCTGCATCTAGCGAAACAACAACAACAAAACTCAACTGCCACATTCTCGCTGTCAGTCAACAGGCCTCTAAACAAACGTCTTAGTGTTCCCAGAAAAAGGAATTTGAGTAGAATGCAACTCTTTACTGAATCTTTGGGCATGTTTGAATGGCTCCCTCTATTTTCTCTTTGCACTCCGTCCCCCCACCTCACTCCTGTCTGTCAGTCTGTCTTTGCAGAGATCTGGGAGGGACTGAGAGACTGATGTCTCAGCTCCTCCAGGATCCCACCAGGAACGCCTTTTGACAGTTGCAGGAGCAGCAGGATACAGCGCAAAGATGTTGCTGTAATTGCACCTGGTTGCGTCATGAAAAAGTAATAATTTGCTGTCAAGGACGTCAAGGTGTCAGCGTTCGGCAGGAGTTGATAAGGTATTGACTGCCTCCAGAGTGCTCACTCACTCACTCTCACTCATACTCCTTTATAAAGTTGACTCCCAGAGAAAGAGGGAGACAGCAGAGGTTGGGGAACAGGGGAGAGAAAGAGGGAAGTGAAAGAGAAGGGGGGAGATAAAAAAAGGACGAAAGGGGAGAAATGAGCAATGAAAAAATAGGCTAAAGACAGTCAATCTGCATGCTCTGAGCCCCGAGACATTAATTGCACTCTATTTGCCACTTCGTAAACCCTGTTCATCTATAATACATGCACAGATTGCGTTCAATTATACATAAGCGATCAACAGGCTAAAGCGGTGTGGTGTGCTCCCCGTAAGTTGAATAATACACAATTACCACCTGGCTCACTCGTCTATTCACTTTGATTACTGTCACACAGGTCGTGACTCACCACTGATTGACACTCGCTGGAAGGAAAAAAAGGGGAAAAAGAGCTGCGACTTCTTGTTGCGAGGTGGACCCTGGCACTCCCAGTGAACCCCTATCTTAGAGTGAACACGAAGCCTCATGGGAAGGTCGACCTCCTCTGCTGAAGGCGAACACACAGGTGTCTGGTGAACGAGTGTGTGTCTTTGTGTGGTGTTGAGTCGGGGTCAGGGCCCTGAAATCAAAGTGTGTAATGTGTGACAAGGGCACAAATGAGTGCATGTACACATACTGTAGGAATGCAGTACTTTTGGGTACGGTTTGAGAAATAAATAAAAAGAAAACTAGAAAAGCCGTCAAAGTTCTTAAATGATAAATGTTGTAAAGCAGCCGTAAGAGCTTTTGCCTTTAGAATATTTAAGAATTGGCAAAACTATGATTTAAATATTGAACTGTCTGATCAAAGAATGAACAAACACGATTATGAACACACACGCATGCCAACAAAGACAAACTGACGCACTCGCTCACATCAGCTCATATGACTGACTGTAGACATGCATGTATGTTCTGATCCTGCTGTATGGGAGAAGATATAACCTCTGAGTAACCTGCACTTGTTCTTCAAAAAACATTACAGAGAGATGTTTTTTGAAGTACAACAGCTCTACGGTACCGCAAATGTGATTAAACAGTCGTTGTCATATACTCGGAAACAAATTGAGAAATATAAAATTTTCTATAAAGATGCAACTGGCACTTTGAAGTTTTGTTTAACTTTACTCTGGCAATGTCAGCCTGCGGTCTTCAGCTTGTGGAATAAAGGCAAGAGCAGATAATAGGAAGAAATCACTAATTAACTAAGCTGAACTCTTACCTCTGTCACCTTATCTACAGACATGTGCAAGTGAAAAGAATTGCAGGCTGCAAGTCAAATCATCAATAGTCCTTGGAGAACGATAATGAAGAACACTCATCATCTACTTCTACTGTGCTGGTGCTTGCATGTGTAAAATATTGTATCTTCTTCTTCTGTGTTGTGTTGCAGTAATGCAACTTGCATACCATGGCCTACGCTTAAAAGACCAGTGTGTTGGATTCAGGGGCATCTAGCAGTGAAGTTGCAGACTGCAATCAATGGAAAGCCTCCTAAATGTGTAGGAGAAACTACGGTGGCCACGAAAACTCTCAGAAAACGCGAGAGGCCCTATCTAGAGTCGGTGTTTGGATTATCTGTTAAGGGCTACTGTAGAAACATTGCGGACTACGTGGAAGAGGACCTGCTCCCTCTGTAGATAAAAATGGCTCGGATTCTTATTTTCAGGTGATTATACACTAATGAAAACACACCAATAAATATTATATTACATTTCTACAAATAGATCGTCCTATATGTTACACACTGGACCTTTTAAAGAAAGCAGTGTATCGTCGAAATTCAAGTGAAATTTAGTGATACTTGAACACTTTCACTTTAGGATTGCGGTGTGCAAATGCCTGTGCGTAGTCACCAGTTGATTCACCAGTTGCCTCAAACACCAATTAAGTCAAGGGCCGATTAGAGCCAATATCACCAGAACCATGGCAACAGTTAGCCATTTGCTCAGCAACACTCGGTTCAATATAACAGGGACACTTCAACAGGAGTCATTAGCAGGAGCTGCTACTGCAGGGATCAGACCCACAGCCTTCATTTACAGGACAATCTCTCTCTAACCAGTATTCCACCCAGCTGCTCTGTGATCCTTGACCTGCTGCTCCATCTTTGATCAGGGAGCGTCCCTCTGAAGCGGGATGAAGCCCCCGGGCTCGAGCTTTAATATCCAACTTCCCTCTCTTCTCTCTCCCCTTGATGTCGTCCAGCCATTTCATCGTCATAGTGAGATAGAAAAAAACGGATTGATGATGGCTGATGTTTGACAGTTAGAACATGCAACATAGCATCCACATGAGTGAGAAGAGAAAACACCTGCTTCAATCCTTGCCTGTTGCCTCTTGAATGCGCCACCCCAGCTTAGCATAAGGGGAATGCCCTCTGCTTCAAAGCTGGGCTGACGTAAGCTAAAAGCCTTCTCTGAGCGTAAAGCGAAAACCACCAATACAGCAATGCAGTGGTTATCTGTTCTCATTGTTGCTTAATGAACCATCAATGGAGCAGCTTGGACCAGCTTATAGACTTCTCATTGTTGCACAGGGGCTCCCAGGGTTGATAGATTCAGCATTAAGGGTCAGGATTTGTGGAGCTAGAGGCACAATCCTTCGGATATTTCCCAGAGATCTAAAAGCCAGTTAATCAGCTCTCCCTTCATGATCTCCCTGGCTGTTCATCTTCCCATGGACGTGTTCTATCAGTCTTTTTACCACCAGCCTCCTTTGCGCTTTCTGTGCTTTTCTTCTGCTGTGTTTGTGTTTGGGATTTGCCCAAGTGGCCCCCAGATCAGTTGACCTGACCCCAGCTTGGCGGAGAATGGTTCGGGTCTTAGCTGCAGCCTCTCTTACATTTTAATCACAGCTCTCTGGTTTTCTGTCGCTGCCACACACACAGAAACACACACTGAACTTTTTTTTTAGGCAGAATGATCGGCACAGTAGATGATACGATGGTACTCTTTAACCTGTACTTTTAAACTGCGGTGAAGATAAACTCATCTCTCGCGGCGCTCCTGTAATTAAGCCCGCTGTCTTTATTTCTCTTGGATCACCTTGCATTAAAAATTTCCCCCCGGATATCAAATCCTCCCCCCCCCTCCTCCCTCCCTCCCTCCCTCCCTCCTTCCTTCCTTCCAACTGCATCCCCCTTCCTGCGCAGTTTGTCAGCTGAAGTGATTGCCTCCCTCTCCCGCCCCCTCAGTGGCATTTAGCTATTCTCATTTGCATGTACATGCCCTCGCTGTGCGGCCTGTGGGCTGGTGAGATTGATCAACAATGCCGTGTTTTATTACATGTCAGTCGGAAGGCTGGTTACCACACGCCATGGGCACACATGTGTGTGAGCACATGCAAGCGTGTATACCGGTGGGTGTTGTGTTGGTTGTGACGCGCGCACGACGGGTACATGCTCGCAAGCAAAACACACACAGGGCTCACTTGTCGCCTCCAGATTTCTGACACTTTGCAAACATATATGTATACGTGCACACTTGAGACCTGGTTAAAAGGTAGTGAAAAACACACACATCATCTTGGACTCTGCACCCCGCGGGAGTTGATGCAGCTGAACATGTATATTCTTGCTCAGTGAAGCCTGCGTTTACGGTGGTATTTTAGCGTAGCCTAAGCCTTCATCTCATATTACATTGTGCGCTGACAGATATTAATATGCAAAATAGGAGGATGCTGAACAAAATGCTGATAATTAAGTGAAGATGTTCTGGGTAGAATCGCGCTTAAGAGTGTGCACGTGGGACCCAGCACATGGTAAGCCATATGCCTCTGCGCAGTTAGCGCTATCCTTTGGGGTAGGGGGGTTGGGGCCTGTTTTCACACAGGCACTGCACAAATGGAGCCTGTGAGACTTGAACTGTATCCTTATCACACTTTTATAGAGTCATCAGAGGAGAAGGATGCTGTTCTCGCTCTGGGCTCGTCAAGGAACAAGATGTCGCTTTATGTGACACAAACACAGAGGTCAAAGGTCAGCGGGATCTCCTCAGCCTGACGTCGGTGGTGTCATATTATGAAAATTGGACGCTGTGTTATATTTCACAAAGACGTATCTCCCCTCTATCAGGTTGGCTGCCTTACCCACCAGCTCCTTCTTCCCTCCCCTTCCTCGTTTCCCTCCCCCGGCTGATCTCTCCCTCCATCCCCAGAGGGGGTGAGGGAAGTGGGGAGGATTTTCGTGCTGCCGGGGGCGACAGGCTCTCTGTGCCATCCACTTACACAAACGGCAGGATCAGCGCTCCACACAAGAATAATTAGAAGATAATGGGTAGTAATGCGGCCCGATCTGTCCCGATTATCTCCTGGCACCGACCGGCACAGCGCCATCTGGTGCCAGATCTCGGGGCAGCGGCTGCTCTGCCACATGAAAAGAAGGTGGGCTTAGGCTTAATCTCACACCCCATTCTGTTATTGACTGTCTGTATGGTGCTGTATTCAAAAGTGAGTGTGTGTGCATGTGTGTCAGTCTCTGTCTGCCCCTCTGAGATGGTCGATATATATCACAGAGAAAAAGTGAGATTGCATTTATATTACATGTATGTGTGACAGCCGGTGTTGCTGAGTGTCTTGGTGATCGACAGTAAAGCAGAGTGTTGTTGAGAGCCCGGTGTGAGTTTCTGCAGAGCTGTTACATGGACAAGTGTCTGTCACGCTGGGCTCTTTCTCAGCTTAACTCCCACCCTGCGTCTTCTTAAACAGCCTCTCTCCCACAGCTCTGGGCCAATTCAATATGACAGTCCATTGTGTGGCCAGTGTGGCCCGAGGTTTAGTGCGTTAAGACTCTTTGTGCTTCGTGTTTACAGACGCTTTACGTTCCCGGCAGAATTCAAAAAGCCCTCGCTCGCCCCACACCTTTGCACAAACCAAACGGTCTAATTCGCGTAATGCCCTGGCTATTATCTGTTGGACTGAACAGAGGCGCACTGCTTTATCAAATTATCCCATCACGTATTTCACACACAGCCGGCGCCATTTAGGAGAAGTTGTGGTTGTACACAGCAGTGGTCATGGATTGACTCATGTCTGTATGAGGAGAGAGTTCTCTCTCTGAGTCAGTATTTTCTCAGAAGTGGGCAGTTAGGAGCTTTGTTGTCAATATTGTTGAATGCATTGGACTGAGAATTGACAAGTTTTACTTCAGCTCAAAAATGACAGACTTCATATTTATGTCTGACTAGTGCTAGAATAAGTAGTTGGACAGACAGTAACAATTTCCCTCATTTTAAAGTCACTTATCAAGCAAAAATGCCAAATGTTAGGATTTGCTGCTTTTCACCATTTTATATATTATATATGATGTCACCTTTAGCTCTGGGAAATAGTGTTGTTATTTTTGGGACATTTTATAGACACAATCAAAGAGATAATCAAGGAATTAATCAATAATGAAAATTTGAGTTGAACATGATGTTTCTTATTAACTTTTCATTCTGCTGTGGCTTAGAAAATGTCATAGAATATGTGTTTCATATACTATTTGTTATACATTCAGTATGATTAGTAGTAAGTAATTCAAATGTAATGATATTCTCAATTCAACATAATTGAATATTCCTGTAAAGAGTTATTTATTTACAAATATACAATTTATTTATGAATATAAACAACTTAAATCTACATACACGTGTACAAATGCATATATTTATAATGTAGTAGTAGGAACAGTATATATAACAACATATGAAGCTCAAACGTCGACTTACTAGCTTTTCTGAGCTTTCAACTGCATCTTACGGTCTTCTTCTGCAAATGTGTGTGTATATATATATATATATATATATACATATGTATACATATATGTATGTATATCCAACATATACTTATATGTACCTTTTTAATATTGCTACTGAAAGAAATTATATGAATAATATCCATATTCATTGTCATGTAATTGTTTTTAGATTGAGTCATTAAGCAGATTTAGGTTATTTTGGAATTTTATTGATTATCATTATATTATTGGAATATTGACAAAATAATGTCACCACAAGGTCCATTTAGTATTGCTGAGCTTTCTGTCCTATCATATGATCTTCATCAGCAGATGGAATTTACCCAGATGTCATTTAGTTGTACAAATGCTCAATTATCCATTTATATCTGAACACATCTGAACACAGATCTGGCTTTAATATTTATGAAATAATACATCTTATTAAAAGTTGCAATATTGTTGGAATAATAGGTTTTTTTTTTCTTAGTCGGTATCTTTGACCAGCAAGTCACCCAGCTGCCCCGAAATCTGCTAGAAATTTAAAACAATATGAAGAGTTTGGACTTCAGCAGATACTTTTCTGTAACATGACACCTTTCAAATTGCCCTGATGGAGCACAATCTCTTTATAAATCCAGCTTGGACTGTTCAGAGTTCACCCTCACCCTGCCAGCTCACAGTATCACCCTCCCACCCTTCTCTCCACTTCTTCCTTTACTCTCCCTCTGTCCCTCTAATTTGCTCTCCATACACAACCTTTGCTGTTTATTGAGATGCTAACTCTCTTTATGAGCACCTAATCCCAGTGCAGGGGGGATAATTTATGAAGCATTTACATGAAGAAGCCCAGCTAATTGGAAGCATGTGTCTGGGTAAGCCTCGCCAATGCAGACACACTGCAGATGAGCAGGCCAGGATTCTCACCGCCTGAAACCTAACAACATAATCATCATTTCATCTCTAAATAAAAATTTCTCTGAGGCCCTGCAAGCCGGCCAGGTCTTGAAGTGTGTGTTATAGTGGTGCCATATGTCAAAGAGGCCAAGCTATCAGAGCAGAGAGTCTGGAAAGCTGTCTTTTGTTTGCCTGGACACGTACGGGGGCAGCATTCTTCTCAGGCTAACTGCCCCATCAGCAGAGAACTGAGCCGTCAGAGAGGCACTCAACGCCGCCTCTCAAGGCTTGACCCCCAGTCTGCCACGTCCAGGGGGGAGGTCAAAGTTCGGGTAGGCAGGTCTTTGCCAGCCAGCCAAGAGGGCACTGGCCATTTTGATGTCAGATGACACCTCGATTTTCCATTTACCAGCACCCCAGAATCCGTGGCCCTATTCTCTCCAAACCCAGCCTCCCTCAAAACACCCCCATGCTCATTTACATCAGGTCGTTTGTTATGACTTTATGATTATATATGGGGCTTTGTCTGGCTGTGCATGTACCTTCACCACTCCCAGCTGGTCCCCATTAATAACAGGGCCCCGGTGTAGACAGAGCTGGAGAGACGGAGGAGCTTGTTAGCGTCATAGCCGAGCGCAGGGGCTCAGCATGTGAGAGTGGAAGGGCCGACAGGACAGGAGGGAGATGTACAACACACACACACACACACACACACACACACACAGTCACCTGGAGTATCCTCTTACACTCCAACCTCAAATTTGAAGTACATGACATGATGTCCGGCATTTGTCCTAGCAATTGCACAAAGCCATCATTGCGTGTTTGTGCGAAACTACATGTGTAAATGTGTCAGTCTGCTAGTGTGTGTGTGTTTGTGTTTGTGTGTGTGTGTGTGTGTGTGTGTGTGTGTGTGTGTGTGTGTGTGTGTGTGTGTGTTTGTGGGCCACTGGGCATGTGTTGGGGTGAAAGCATAATGAGGCTGACTGGACGGAGTGGGCCGCCATGCAGACGGGCTCCATTGTGGGTCCCAAACGGCGGCAGAAGCCCCTGAAATCTGCGTCCCTGATCTACGCTCCAGGAGTCGGTGGGGAATAAAGGCGTGGAAATAGGATTTATTTAGCACGCCTCATCAAAAGGGAATTAGCAGGGTTTGGGGAGGGAAGACGGGGCTCTGTTCAGAGCTAGGATGAATGGCAGGATCATCTCTGTAATCCCAGGCCCCCCTCCTCTCCTCCTGCACCCAAGAAAAAGAAGAGAATCACCCACATTAGCTCCTAAGGTGCCTTCTGTAGCTTCACCCTGAACCTCAAACCAGAGATCCTAAAAAGAGAATCAGTTTGTAAGATCTTGGCAGGTGAGGTTAAAAGCATGGCACCTGGATCCTTTCTTCCTCTCCCCCACCCATCTCTATCTTTTAATTCCTCCTCTCCCTTCAAAACATGGCCGCGGAGCTGTCAGACTCGATGATAGCGAGGCTGACGGCAGAGAGCTGGCGCGCCAACATGCAACAAACAACGAGCGAGCGTGTAAACTAAAGCAAACAAAGCCCCTCTCCGCTCCTCCAAAGGCAGGATCCCTCCCACCTGCCACCCTGCGCCGCTGATGAAACATACAGTAACAGAGAACAGCCATTAAATGGGCGAGCAGTAAAAACCGAGTTGTAGAATGTGAGGGGGGCTTGTTGTGGCACATCCCGCTCTCAGTCACACAGGCGAGCTTGTTCATTATCATCCCTGCTCGTGTTTGTGTTTTCCCCGACTCCTCAGCCCCAGACATGGCGGCTGGGTGTGCATTGTGGGGGATTTGTTACCTGAGAAAAGGTGACAGGCTAAAGGGTGCTTGACTGGCAAATCTCTGTCAATGAGGCAATAAACTCAAGTTTTGCTCAAGTTCCAGACAAATCTCATCAACATTCCTCCCAGTATTTATATAATCAGATGTGGTGGGGGTATCAATAATTGACAGGGAGCTCAATTTCTAGGTGTTGGGCAAAATAAGGTGTAACTATCCATTTTTAAAATGTCACAGAACAAAAACAGCAGTGTTTATTCCTGGTGAGCTGTAAATGTTTTCTGGTAAATCTCTTAATTTTCCTCCTGTTAAAAAAACTACCAAGCCACCAAGGCTTAAATGAGGCTAAAGTCCACACATTTAGACAAATGAAGTTTTAATTGTGGTAAAATATGCAACAGTATTAATCTACATTTTCTGCTCCCATGGGCTCATCTCGCTCCCACTCTGCTTCTCCCTCCTCCTCCTCCTCTTCCTCCACCTCCTCTTCGTCTCAGGAGCAGGGCTGATATAATGGGCTTGGCCAGAATAAGCAATGCTGCCATGCCCGTATATATCTCAGCGCCTGGGTAATTCCAGCTCAGTTTATGTGTCCTCGAGGCTGCGTCGGGCCCCGGCAGACCCATAGCTCCTTTATGTAACACCCAGGAGAATCTGCCCCCTGCTCAGGTACAGGCCTGGGAGAAACAAACACCATCAGTAACCTGTCTGCTGTACACAAGGCTGCTGGGCCCACCTTCACCCCTCCTCCTCCTCCTCCTCCCCCTCCTCCTCCACCACTTCCTCCTCCAACCTATCCGTCCCCCTCTTTTTCTTCCTCTCTCTCTCTCTCTCTCTCTGCACCCCGCAACCTAATCATCGGCGGCCCCCATTCCCATGATTTATCGCTCCGCGCGCTGCTGAAAACCAATAGATCAGGCTTGCGGCGGGGGGCCCGGGAGGCAGAGTGGGACAGGGGATGGGGATGGTGGTAGGGGGGCCGGATGGGAGTGGAGGGGACCTGGAGAAAAACCCACCTATGATGAAGTGCTCTGTGACGCAGAGGAAAAGCAACAGCAACATTACAGCTCGCAGTCGGCGTCCTGCCGTCCCTCTGAGCGCATTCCTCTTTCTTCCTTTACTCCATCTCTGTGCAGCCTTCTCTCCAGTGTCCTCCTCTGTGTCTCTGTTAGTCTCATCTGTTTTCTTTATGAATAGCCTCCTCCCCTGTTAAGGCTCTTCCCCCTTACTCCATAAGGACTGAATTTCAACATTAGCACAGGGATAATTTCCACAATTAGCTTGGATCAGCGGCCTGTGCTCAGTGATCACTGAAATGGAACAGGGCTGCAAACAGGATTTAGAAATACTGAAATCATGAGTATAACTTCCCCCCAATTACTCTTGTCTGTGGGGAGAAACAGGGGAAATAATGTGACGCTATAGAGCCATGAAGTCCACAGAGGGAGGAGGTCGAGGTGGATGAATGGGTCAACAAAGTGTCAACCACTGCCCACTGTTCACTTCTCATTTCCTACCAACTGTGGAAGGTGCTTTCTTTTAACCATGACCACAACCGTTTCCTAATCCTAACAAAACCTAAACCAAAATGGTGTCAGATCAGACATGGTTGCGAAAGACATTGCCAATTGATGTTGTCCTGTCTATCGGGGCATCGCAGCAGAAAATACTTACATGTGGACAACCATTTTAATAGCATAATTGCCACGGGAACACAGAGGGAAAATTGTTCCCCCCCAAAATTGTCAACCATGGATACAGATTCAAATTCTTCTGGGTTTAACACATTACAGTATTGTTGGCAGCATGTTGTGTGTTGTCTTGAAGTTCATTATTTTAGAGTTTGTCTGGAGCAAAAGAAAAGTTTGGCTTGTAGCCAACCTCTATACTGCTAGCTGTTGTCCTGAGGTCTCTGTCTCTCTTACACACACTGTCTCACTCACTCCCCACTGCCCAAAGTCTGAGTGAGGATTTGGCCCTTGCATGTGTCATTCTGGAGGGCAGTCAAATTTCTGCGTTCAGTTTAGAGGACTTGTTCAGCTGTTCTCACTATCAGTTGAAACTTTGAGAATAATACATTTGGGCTACGTTTTCAATTTAACACTGATTGACACTGATTAAGCAGATATATTTTGTTGTTTTGTTGTTGTTGTTGAAGTTGCAGATTGCTGAACACCACTTGTGTCTGTATTTGATGAACTGGGAATGAGAACAGGCTGTGAAATATGGAGGAATTACAGTGTCACACAACACAGTGATTCTTATATTCTAGGTGATTATACACTAATGAAAACATACCTATGAATATTGTATGCCATATAAGACTGTTACACACTGGACCTTTAAATGAAAAACAGGTGAGAACATGTGAAACCTGTTTTTATTTAATTTTCAATTAAAAAAAATCTGTGAAAATGGCTTTCAAAATATAACACTGTAGATCAACCTCTCCTATGCGCAGGCCAGGGCTGCATGGTTAAGTCAGCAATATGCAATGTCCAGTTACACTTTCAAAATAAAGCTACCCCACCACCTCATTATGCTGACTTTCCCGCTCTTTACACTTTGTCCGCTGACTTTGACGACAGACGCATCCAGAAATGATGCTAGAGGGTAACCCACAGTGGAGTGGCAATATTAAACGACTTGGGAGTGAGACCGGGTTGAGTTATGAAGAGGCTGTAACCTTACCCAAATTAACAAACAAACAGAAATGCCACACTTAATTACACCATCTCATCTCGTCCTTTTCTTTGGCAGTGGTTTAATGGCACCCAACTGGAAAATTAGCGCCACCAAGTGTTCAGCAGCCCAATGTTTACAGTTCCAAATATTCACATCTCAGTGGTGGATGGAAATCAACATTAATTAGCATTTTCATTTTCATTTGATACATAATACACATTTGAACCCGTATTTTTTTCATTTTATTTTTATGGTCAAAGTTAAGCATAAAGTCTAAAAATTCTGGAATTGGCTTGTAAAATACCTACCATGTGTAAGCTTTAATTGTAGAAGTGAACTGCAAAGTTTCTAAATTTTATGAAATTCTCAATGGCAGCATCGGCCAGTGCACAGTCGAGGTGTCTGACCACTGACCCTGACGCAAGCTCACACCCATCAAATCTATTCATATGTTCATCATCTCCTAATCCTCCTGTTGTAGCTACTTGTAGGCATTTTATTTGTCGCTGACAGAATTGTTTTGTTGCAGTATTCTTTGGATGTTTGTATTTGATCATTGAACGTTGTATTTTAATAGCCAACTGTACATTTATTAATTAACAATACATTGGAATGTACCCATTGTGAGGCTGACTGCTGAAACGTACTAATTCTTGTTTGCATACATTAAATGCACATGGTGCAATAAATTGCCGTCCATTGACTATGTGAACTGCTCGAAAAATGCCCTCCAGAAATCTCCAGAAATCCAAATCAGATTGTATGAAGATGTTTAAATTGGCCTGTAACTCAAGTTCAGACTTTGGTTGTTTGCCTTTATGATCACATTCTATTCAACACCATTTTTATTTTTCTGTTTAGTTTTATGTAGATACAGATCTGCTTTTATAGGGATTCTATTATTTAGATTTTGCACTAAATAATAAAAATACAATTTCACAAAAGTAAGTTGTAAAAATTGTGAAAAAATACCAATCAGAACAGAAGTACGACCAACAGTCTGAATTTACAGCCAGTTAAAACATAGAAAAGCAGTAAAATGTAACATTTGGTACATTTATTTACGATGTTTCAGACGTAACAACCTTCATTAGGTATAGATGCTTGTTGGGTGAATCAGAAGACAACAAAAACTGGGTCAGTAGGTGAATGAAACACCTTGAAACATGACGCCATCCATTGATCGACAATTAGAATAGTTGTTGATGGTTTACTGCCAACGAACTACCTGATTAATCGACTAATTGTAATGTAACCTGAAAATACAGTTTGTAATCGTTTTCCTCCTAAGTAAGAATAGACAATGCATTATACACAGTCACAGTTTGTTTTCATTCCAACTTTATTAAAAATATCACAACTTTATTGAACGCATAAAACCCGGTAGCATTTATCGTACTACATCTTTACACCAAACCTCTCAATCCAAAGGTGGACACACAGGACAACGCAGTAAAACCTGGCCTTGGAATACGTTCAGAATCGTGCAGGTATGGCCAAGCACTTGACCTACTGGCCACCTGGCCTCTGCGTTCTACAAGGAACACATGGTGTTAGTCCTCAGAGAGTACACTTCATTACAAACATAGATTGGATTATGTCTTCCCAAACAGACTGACCGTGTCCAATCACTCTAGTGCGACTTTGAATGAAGAATATTCACCTTATGTCTGGACTGGTGGCTCGGGAAGGTTGAGGCACGCACACACACACACTCATAGACTGGCCCTCCTGGGGACTGGTACACGGAGCTGACGGGGGAACAGAGGGGCATAAAAAGAATCGAGGGGGGAGCGAGAAAGAAAGAGAAATGTCTTTTAAATGACATCCCCATTGTGAGGCGGAGCAGGACGATGGCACTTTGCAAAACTGCTAACAATGAGCACAGGAGAAATCCCTTATCCTACAGGGGCCCGGCAGCATGCTCTCTATTACCATAGTCATTTAAATACAGTAATCTCATTTTCTGCCTCAGCCGAGGGGGCATGCTAAATTTCCCAGTGTGATGGGAGGAGGGAAGGGTGTGCATGGCGTCCAGGGCATGCAGGATTAGTGACTTTTCCCAATCTGTGTGCGTGTCTGAGTTTGTGGGGTTGTAGCAGTGGCACACTGCAAAAAAGAAATCCATCTCACCAAGCAAGTTTTGCCTACTACTGAGTCCTTAAGTCTTATCTTGGTTTCTTACAATTTGGGTTTTACTTTCATAGTTATTGCCATCATTCTTTTGGTTGTTATAACATCATACGCACAATGCTAATTGTTAAGATCTGGAAATTCAGTGACACAACTAAAGAGAAGTCAAGAAAGTTAGGTGATCAGATGGGTTTTAAAAAAACTTCTAGGTTAGCCAGATTTATATGGAAGAGTAAAGGCTAACAGTGAAATTATGACCTAAATACCCGATATCCTGCTTTACATTTGACATACCGTACTTGCCCTAGTTGTGCGTACACAATTATCCTGTCCAATAAGGGGTTATTACCGACATTTCACGTGGGCTCACTTTCAGTTTTACATCCAAATATTGTAGTTTAGATAAACTGGCTAAAATGTTGGTATTTTTACAACCTGTTTGATTGTCTGATCTCTCTGGTCTCTTGCCCTGTTAGACTTTGTTGTAGCCAGATCTCAGCGATCAATGTGGTGATTACAGTGTTATCATAAAGATTGTCAAATCCACGTTGTAATAAAGCTGATTTAACCTTTAAAACAAATGAAAAACAGCTGCCGGTGCAGTCTGTCAACTTACATTTTTTCAAAAACCAACTCAGGCTGCAACTAATAGGATTTTCATAAGAGATTAATAAGTCAGTTCTTTCCCAATTAATCCTTTAATTGTACAGTCTATAAAATGTAAGAAATGGTAGAAATTGCTGGTCACAAGTTCCTCGACCCCACGTTGACTTCTTTAAATGTCTTTTCTTGTCCAACCAACTGCCCAAAACCAAAAGATATTAAATATACAATATCAAACATAGATAAGCAGCAAATCCTCACAGCTGAGAAACTTGAACCAGCGACTGTTTGTTGTCACATAAATAAAAGGCCACTCCAGGAATTCACTATACACCTCCATGAAGCTGGGATGCTCATGAGAGACATATTAAAAAAAGAAGCAGAAGTCAGGATATCTGGACTTTTAATCCCTATGTGGGGTCTAATGCCAAAAACACAGGATCCTTCAATTCCCATAATGCAACTATATCTTATATTAGAAAGTCTGTGCCTGGTGATCTTGAGGTGACAAACTGATTTCTAAATACTGTGTTAATCATTTCAAATGTCTTATTCCCTCTTATTTCTTTCTTTATTGACTGACACACGTCTAGAAAATCACAGAAAGAATTTAAGGCAGATTTGTTCATTTTGTTTTAACAAAACAAAACTTTTAGTGCTTTAATGACAAAAAATATTTGATAAGGGTGGACATTTTTTGCAGTGCAAGTGTCTGTGCATGGGCAAGCGTGTGCGCTTCAGGAGGGGGGTGTGTGTGTGTGTGTGTGTGTGTGTGTGTGTGTGTGTGTGTGTGTGTGTGTGTGTGGGCGTTGGTCGGGGTTGCTGCGGCAGCTTTGGGGAATATCATATCAGATCGAACAACAAAAGAGGAGCGAGGGAGAAAAAGCTGTTTCCACATAAGCTGTTCTCATTCTTCTCGGCTTCCGGTCCAGTGGAACAGTTGATGAAGTTTAAATGAAGCAGAATTAGGAGATCAAGCAGACACAGGAGCTGGTGTTGATGGTATCCACGAGGCCCCCTCCCCGCACCCAGGGAATCGAACCGGGGACAGCTGACCTGGATGAAATCAAAAGAAAGAGGAGGGGGGCGTGGGGGAGTGGAAGAGTGGCGAGGAGAAGGGGGGGAGCTGAGAGATAAGGGGATGAAGTATCTCCTAAATGTGATAATCTCCAATCACCTCTAACATCAATTCTGCCAAGGCCCGGGTTAATGAGCTCACAGCCGATCAAGCGTTATGCACCGCCACCCCCCCGATTCCCCCCTTTCTCTCCCCTCGCAGTCGCTCTCATCATCACTGTTGTTCTTTTGATTTAATCCCTCTTACTTCAGCTGATTTGAGCAAGAGAGGGAGAGAGGGATGGAGGGAAGGGAAAAGCCTATTACCCAAGCTCCTCTGCTCTCAACTATCTAAATGCTAACGATGTGAGGGGGCGAGAGAGAGAGAGAGAGAGAAAGAGAGAGACAGAGAGAGGAGGAGGAGGAAAATGATGATGGGGAGGAAGACACACCGAGGGGAAATGAGAAAGAAAGTGTGAGTGTGTTTGGCAGGAGAGGACAAGATGCAGCGGAGGGGGGCTAATCTGTTGCTGCTCGGGGTCTCTGGGAGCAGTTTGGTTATTTTGAAAGCAGGTTAGCTGAGGAGAAAGCCCGGCGTCCTGTGCACTGACCCTCTGTCCCCAGGGGTCAAAGCACCTGATCTTGCCTCTTTACTTCCACTTGAGCAGTTTTGACACACCGACACCAACATCTCTGGCCTTGTCTGTGCTCATTTTTACCTGCTTTCACTTTTTTCTATTGATTAAAAACAGGAGGGGGAGCGTGTCTCTGCCTGCTGCAAAGAATTATAGATGTGATTCTCTGTGGCTGGTGTAGTTGGTCGGAAAAGTCTGGGGTAAAAGCTGAGGGTCACCTTGAACTGAGAGTAATGTCTGTTTCGATCTTGTTCTCGGCGGCGCACCGAGGGACCGGAGGCATTTTCAGATAGTTTCGTTATGAGTTTTCTCTTCCCGCTCTGCCTCCTGAACAATTGTTTTCTTAGTTAGGCTTCTTGATACAGTACCCAGAGGCCCTAAAAACAACTGAGTAAATATTTGGCAATTGCTCGAGCTGAAATGATGATTATGAGCCAAGGTTTGGCACAGCCACACGATGCAGCGTGTGCGCCACCACAATTCAAACCTACCGAGCTTTAATTGGACTACAAATTCTCCAAAGAGAGCACATGCAATCCAATGTTTGCCTTGTTTAATTTCCCTTTTTTGTGAACTTTGCAATTACGCAGCGGCAGGTAGCAAGGCACCTGTGTGTCGCGAATTAATTGCCTCACAAGTTCACACGGCAGCTCGGCTGATTTACATGGCGATATGAGGGAGAGGAACACGGGTGCAGTGTGCCACTCTTTCAACTGTAACAATCATTTTGATTTGTTTTCACTGCCTGGCACTCAGCATTTCAATTCATCTCGAATACACAAGAACAATGGGAGGAATTTGCTCGAAACACGCGGGCGCGTTCGGCTCGTTCACGTCTGCCTGAGAAGCACAGTCACTTACTCTGTGCATAACAAGTCTACCCCTCAGATTCTCCTCTTTCAAGAAACCCCATTTGATTTCATATTGGCCAATGAAACAGTGCAGGGTGAGAGGCAAGTGAACAATCAATCTTTGTAATGTGATCCACGGATTGAGCGCGGTGAGTAAATGTTTGCTCAGGCAGCCATCCAAGCCTGCAGTCAAACGAATTCTGCAGAAAAGGAATCTATCCAGGGCAGGCCTCTCTCTTTATCTCTCGCCTGCCCGACAGCAGCAGGGTATCAAGCACATTATATTCCAGCGCTCTGTGCATTTTTCATATAGGCTCGCCTTTTATGTTTTATGTACGCCAGCTCAGGGGAGAACAGCTGTGTGGGCGCCGCATCCTCTGTAAGTTTAGAGGGAGAGAGAGAACTCATTTCAGTGGGAGAAGTGGAGCAGAATGCCAAACGCAGCGAGCGCAGTACCTGCGAACAAACAGGAGCTGCAGACCAAGGCCTGCCTCAGCTATTACATTACCATAATACACGGAAACAACACCTCGCATGCTGTTACTGCAGTAATTTGAAAACAGATTGACAGGATTTACAAGTTCTCAGCTTATCTGCGCTGTGACCTCTGTGACCTCAATCTTCACTGTCAACTTTTGGAGTAAAATCATGCTGCAGGCTTATTCGCAGTTGCTGCAGACTTTTCTAGGATAATCTGGTATTGTATATAATAATGGAAATTGATTTTTTTTTTTTATGTTACATTTGGTTTCTTTGGATCTGAGTGCAGACCAAAAGAGAAAAGGAAAAAATATATAGTGTGATTTTATAATTGACCCTACTTGCTCCTTCATGCAGAGCTGATAAATCCCCCAGGCTTCTTCTGTAACACTGTTTACAAGGAACATACTGGGGATGGAACAACAGCTCTTTGAGAGATTAGGCTGTATTGTGAATTAGTGTGTGATCTACACAACATTTGATGTTGACACCTTTGCTTGCTGTTAATGCCAAACAAGGGTCAGCAAAAACAAAGAGTGGTATTTTATTGTTTTTGGATGCAGTTTAAACAAATTAGTTTGAATGTCAAACAGGCGTTTGTGTTTTACATTATTCAGATTATAAAACTATATGAAGATTAAAAATGTAAAAAGTAAGATTTAGAAAGGGCACACTACTAATATTCTGAATGACATTTTAAATTAATTAACAAGTCCCATTGTAGATTTAAAAATCTATTTTTTATATTATTATTATCTATCTATAGCATACAAAATGAGTGCATCCCTAACATTTGACATATTAGCACAGTTGTTTTGATAGATTAAAGCAAACAAAACTTTTGTGACTTTTAATGTTTGTTCATTTTTTTTGTAATCATTTTGGCCTATTTATTTAAATATACATAGGCACTTTACTTTTTTTCTTTTTTGCACCTCTCTGAGAACAGCGAGTTCATTTTGATGCACGGCATCTGGATGGACAGAAGTGAATAAAGATAATGCGCAGTGATTTATACTGTCTTAGAGTCTTTTTTAGAATATTTCCATAATACTTCCATTAGTCTTCAGACTGGTCAAACCTAGCTGAGGTATCCTCTACACTAACCACAGAGACTTACTTCTCACAGACTGAGCTCCTCTGCTGGAGACAGAGGGTGAAATATTTTTGTTTAGAGGGACACACTGCCACCCAGTGTTACAGGCTATGAGGCAGGAAGAGCTGGAGTTTACCAGCCACGTCACCTCATCCAGCTGAGCAATACTGATCCTGTATAATGTCAATGTATGCCAGAGAAACTGACTGAGTGATGTTGAATTATCCACCACTATGAGCTGTACATTTATAGTGAAATAAAGGACTCCTAAAAAGACCACTGCTCAGAGAGTAGGGGTATATTTCTTTCCTCAACAGCTGTATAAGCTCCAGGCCTAGAGTTAACATAATAAGCCTATCAGGCAATTATATCCAAATCTGTCTTGACCTTCAGACCTAAATGCTGAGAGGATCCATATTGGCCTATGATGCACACAGGATTACTGTCTGTCTGTCTGTCTGTCACATTGTGTTTTTCATACTACCAATAGGGGGGAATACTGTAAATAGTGGCTTTAAAGAACATTTTAAATAAAGAGTTCCCATCTTGTCTTTACTTTCAATTGAGCTAAATGACTATTTAAAAAACAGAATGTTTGCATCTTTACTGTAGTTGTTTTTTAATTGCTTTGCTGTTGTGCTTCCTTTCCAAAGCACAAAGATGCATTAATGTTTTTTATTACAGCAAGATTGTAGGGAACTAATATTGGCTCTTTAAATGCCGTGGAATGCAGAGAACACAATATCAGGTGGAACAGTGAAATCAACATCTCCTTTCCAATCGCCTGTGTAAAATTGATACCTCTCATACAGTCTGTATGCTGACACATGAGGCTACAGACAGCGCACGATTATCTTAGCTTAGCATGAACACTATAAACTATTTCTTGGCCAATCCAGTGACTTTCTGGAGTCACCATGAGGTTGCCAGGCAACCAGCAGACATGGTTTCAGCATGCAACTACCCATAAACAACAACTTGTAATTTTTACAGTTTGGATTTTGTATAGATTAAACAAACAAAAAATATAACATGTTGGGGCAGCAGTAGCTCAGTCCGTATGGACCTGGCTTGGGAACCGGAGGGTGGCTGGTTCAAGAAGAAGAGTGTAGGTTCAGCTCCTGGGCACTGCTGATACTGCTGATTATGTGGCAGAGCCTCCACTCTGACATCTCTCTTACTAATGCATGTCTATAGGTCCTGTCTCTGTGCATGTGTGTGTAATGAATAATAACAGAGTGTAAAAACAGAATTTCCCCATTGAGGGATTAATAGAGTGCTTTTTTTCTTAAGTGGTGAGTTTTAGAGGTGCTGGTAAGTGAACCATTTCACCTTTGGACAGTGCCAGGGTAACTGTTTACCCCAGTGTTCTGTCCTTGCTCCACTTCTCTTCATATTATAAATGATATACCAGAATCATCCCATTAAACTGGTTCTCAGATGTATGCAGATGATACTGTTGTATATTTATCTGGAAGAACTATTTCCTCAGTTTACACCCAGCTGTCAAAGTACTTATATATACTTATATTACTAATAACTTTATTTAAACCAGAACCAAGATTAAAAATCTATTTTAGACGAGTATGGCCAAGATCATGGCTGGGATTATTTTAGATGTTCTATCTACAGCTGCATGGTTTGAAAAAAAAACATGTCAACAGGCTTTTCATCCAAGAGTATGCCCTCTTCAGAAGTTAAATCAAATTTAAATGTTATGGGCAACGTATTGAACAGCTTTAAAGTAAAAATTTGGTTTAGTAATTTAAATGAGAAATGTAATAATTTACTTTTAAGTTCAGATAATACTTACTGTTGGAAACAGTTATTGTGCAACTTCTTGGTCACAAGCAGCTTCTACAGTTATCAAGCATCTCAAGATAATATATGGTGTAATTACAATAGGAAGCTGATAAGACTGTGTGACTGTGAAACTAAATTCTCCCAGAGGCCTGGTGAAAGTTTTTTATGAAAAAGAATAACATTATTTACTTTACTTTCTATATAACTATATTAGAAATAATATGTTGTCTTTTATATATGGGGTGCTATAATACTTAATCTGTTTCCCACTATGGGAAACTTTCCCTCACAAAATTTTGTCATAAATAAGTCATATTTATGTGTTTCTTTTACGAAGTTTTTTTTAATTTTTTTTTACTAATTTTCATTCATTTTATATTAAGATGACTGCTGAAATTGATTGAGACATATAGTACACCTTAACAGCTGATATGGGCGCAGTGCAGTGTTTTAGTCAGTCCAGTACATCTGAATGTGTGTATCAGCCACAACAAATATCACCTGCCTCACCTCAACAGGTATCCAACCTGCCTACCACAATGAAACCTTAATGGTTTCAGTGCATATGTGACACAGATGCCTAATGTCTCCTGTGAAGCACGTTTGGCTCAGGTGCAGCCTAAAACATCTGTTAGTTGAGTAAAAATGCCGGAATAATGAAGTGACTCATACTTTTAATGTTTGTATTTTGACAAACTTTAAAAGTATGTGTCACTGTATTATTCCACATCTTCACATCTACATGGATCCAACAGATTATATTTTCAGCACATCACACAAAGTTTCTCTTTTTACCAAATTGTGGAAAGATACGAGCCCCTCCTTAATTATATTCTTAAACTCGCAACAGGAGTTGCTGTAACAATTGGCTGAATGATCATTGCACCAGCTGGATCTCATGTTTTCAAAGTGACAATTATAATCAGAGTCATTCATAAAAACTCTAGCATGACTGATATGGATTGGCAATATGTAGGGAAATACTGCATCTCACTACTGCATTCAAAATGACAGCTGTTGGCCCTGTGGGGAAATAAACAGCTGGAAACAAGTTGACATACATATATCCGTATATTGTCTGAGACAGTGAAGTTATTATTCATAGAAAAATTATGAATTTGAATGTTGACTGTTGTCATGTTATCAATCCACAAATTTTTCACAGCACCAGCGGCAGAAATGATGCATCAGACAGCATTTGTTTATCAGTATTATATGATATACAACTACAGAATTGTCCATACATTAAGGGATTGACAACCATATTAGAATGAAACCCAGAAAAATTAACCTAAACTGTGTATAAAACAATCATCCGTGCCCAGCTGTCAGTCTGTTTGTGTTTGTGTTTGTGTTTTTTATCAGGCTGTAATATAAAAATGATAGTTTTAGTAAAGTTTAGTTTAGTAAAAGCAATGTTCCTTTTTCAGACTGAATCATTAGACTTTAATTGCACCAGATCGATTCACTCATCGCTCACTGCTGTTGTCTGATGATAGTTACAAGCAGGGAACTCAATGGAACCACCTCAGTGACCCCCAGTGGTCACTTATCCAATCACTTATCAAACATATTTCATTTGACAGAAAATAAAGCCCACAGTGACGTCAAATTTCACATTTACAATCTAACTATGTTACTATTAAACTATTACAGTAAAGCATACAATTTACGTTGCATATAATATATATTAATGTGCCTCTTGGATCCAGATTCTTCTGCATGTAGACCTGAAGCACTGTAATAACTTGACTCTATATCAACTCTATTGATTACTTTGTACCTTGATACATTAAACTGGCTTGGGTAAGGCCTATCTGTACATTTTCAAAGCTCTGCAGGGTAGACTATTTGGCTCTTAACCGATTCTTTTGTTCATCTCAATCCCCATCAGCATGAGTCTGAACCTCCATCACTGGCCTAGAAAAGAAGGAGGGATGGAGAAATGGACAGATAGAGCATGAAGATAGATAGTTAGTGATGGGGAGAGATAACGAGGAGAGCAAAGTACCCTGTAGGATTAGCAAAAAGGGTGGATAATAGGGAGCAAGTGTGACCGCAGATACAGTGAGCCTATCAAGTGAGAGTGAAAAATGGGGGAAGGATTGGAAATGAGCAAATCATATGCTGTAACTTATCCTCCCAGTTCACCAGAGACCAGAGACACTTTATAGAAGCAGGAGGGCCAAACTCCAGGTAGCCGCAGGGAGATCATAGAGCAGTTTTTCCACACTTGAGAGGGTCTTCGCTGTACTTAACTGGCCACCAGTCCTGTACACTGGTCCCAGCTTGGTGCTTTGTCAATGTGCTGTGACTAATCCAGGAGGGGTCCCGCATTTTCTCTCACCCTAATTAAAAGAGGATTAGATGGGATGGAGCTATAGGCCACTCCAACATGCATAGCCACCGTCCCCTTGCTTGTAATCACACTTACTGGAATTGCCTGGATTTTCTGCGCAGGCCACCACCTGAACTCAACGAATGGGTCTGTCACTGCAATAGCTGTTGACTAAAGGCGCTTACAAATATGGATTGGTCCAAAAACAGGCACTGTAGCAGTTCCCCAACTAAATTACATCGGCCTGTTTTTATTTTATTTTTTGAAAATACCCAGTTCTTAAAATTTCCACTAGTCTGAAAACAATTTACGACAAGGAGCAGAACTGAGTTTGGGTGCCTTTAAAGTGTGATGACTCCTCACCCTTTTCCTGTGCAGGAGACAGAGTGGCAGGGGTGTGGCTGGAGGATAAACTACACCTGAATTAACTTGCTCCCTGATTGCGAGGATATATATGGAGCTGAACCTGTTAGTTATGTCTCTCTCCTCCCAGCCAGCAGGTTCTTGGTTTGTTTGTGTTTTGGATATACTTAGATTTGTTGTTCACATTACCCTTTTCCCTACACCACACTAAGCCTATATCCACACACTCACTACGCTACTGACAACACTGATTTACATATTGTTATACTTTAGTATATAGTTTAATTATGGTTAAATAATTGTATTTTGTTTTAAAAACCTTAATTATCTGTGTGGTCTCCCTTGTTTTGTCTGAACTTCTAGCTGGTTCATGACAACAGTCCCCTACACCAATTTTACTGTATTCAAATTATGCTGCATGTCACCAATAAATAAATCTGTTTCTATCTCTTTCAATAACATTTAAATAAATAGTGTAAACACAAACTGAACAAAAGAACCACATAACTTGAGGATTAATTTTATAAACTGGCAAATCCTCTGGGAAACATAATACTCTGGGCACATTTTAAAGAAGGCACTAGTGTCAACGGGTAATTGTTGGCCCAGCGTTATGACTTGTAGGCAGCTTGAGTCACAGCCACATACCGAGTACTGAATCCAGGGGTCACTAAAGCTGGATTTTCATCAAAATACTTCTTAGTGTCTTCACCTATGACTATAATTAGTTAATCTATAATTTTATTAATTAAAAGAACTGGAAAAAGAAAAGGATATTTTGTTAAAGCTCATTCTGATAACCCAATAAATATAATAAATAACAATGAAAATTCCATTTTTTAAATTAATAATGGCAGCCACATAGGCTCCATCTGTGACGTCTTCTGCTTACTACCTCTAAGAAATGTCTGACCACGACTGAGATGCTAATTGTGTTCTTAAGGCTATTTATTGAAAATATGTCAGTGTTTGTTTGCCTCTGTTATCCACTATCATCAAGAATCTGCCATTCTAATAGGTGTTTTTCCTCTGTAGCAACTTCAAATGTTCAGAGCTCTTTATGCACTTACCACAAGTCAAATGACAAACCATAAAGCACCTAATTTGCTATATTTGATGACATTTTTAAATGTTCTCAGACTTACAGAAACAGGCATTTTTTACATTTGTTACAGGCACATCGTGGTCTGAAGTTGCCTGAGCATTGCAACCTCCCAGGTGTCAGGTAGCCAAAGCAGCTAAACGCGAACAGACAAAATTACCACAGAAAGTTAAGTTATTCCTGGAGGCTGCTTTCAGCTGTTACCTAACCCAGCACTGTGGCCTATAAATAGCCAACTAAGATTTTGCTAGTTTAAAGTACTGGGTAGTTTAAATGCCTGCTGCCACAGAGGAGACAGCTATATTCCCACTGCACCGTTGGTATCTGAGGAAGCCTTTAAAATGGCCCAGACCTCAACCTAGAATACTGTGTTAGTGCCTTTCACTGAGGGCTACAGGTTGTTTTTTTTTTTAAGATGATTTGCTGAATTGTTGGTCAGTTTACTTCTGGGCTTTCAACCGTTCAGATTGTAGCACAAACTAAACATGACAGAATATCTCAACTATTTGTTCAAGGGATCACTAAAACTCCAAGCACTAAGCTACACCTTTTCTTGTAAAAGTCATTTTTCTTTATTATGACTACATAATTAGCACTATTTAAACATAACACAAACACTGAAGACATTAATATCAGCTATGTTCTTAATGTTGAATGACAGTAACACATGCTATTTTTTCCCCAAAGCTTTTGAAGTTTAGTTTACTCAGCTGTCATAACCTACTCATACGGAGTGTGTGCAAACACTGACTGCATTGATCGGAGTACATCCAGGTAACTGCTCCTCTTTGGTTGAATTGTGATGTTTAGGGAATTACACTGTATTTGAAAAACTTTACTGCTTCTGTTGCAAGGTAGAGGCCACAATCAATCTACTATTTTGAAGCTCAGAACCACGCCCACTTTAATGTCCCCGGAAAACCCTTCTGCGTCAGAGCACCTACAAGTCAAAATGTAGGGTAAATCCAGCCCTCTCCTACAGCAGCAGCAGCAGCAGCGTAGAGGGATACGGCCACTGCAGTAAACACAGGGAGACAATTTCTTGCCGACACCGATTATTTATTTTATCAGGCCTTAACTATGGACATGGACAACGAAGAAACTAGAATGAAAGATTCCAAAAGACGAGAACGTCAAGCAGGTAACGTTAATATTGAGCCAACGGTTGCTCACTTTATAGGTGTGGAGTCGCTTGGCAACAGAGGGCACCATAATCAGTATAGTAGAAATAAGACATAATGTTAAGTTATTTTAACTTTTCCATCAACGGAGCATATGTTGTAACTGTATGTGTAATCTGACCTGGTGTGAAAACCCAAATAAAATGTCGAACGTGTCGCTCGCAGTGACCGTTAGGTCATTATTGCTAGCTAACACTGGTCAACCCGAAGCTAGCTAGCGTTAATTAGCATGCTCCACTCCCAAGCTAAAAGTAACTTAGTAAACGTCGGATAACGTCCCAGCGTGCAGAGTAACGTTAAATAACCTTCATTAAGTTACAGAGTAACGCTGGCTGTGTTTAGAGTGAACACACACACTTAATGTTATAACTAACGGTTGTGCAGCCGTTGGCTTTCTTTGAGATTGTGTTTATTGATACTCTAACGTTAATTTTGAGGAGCAGGCTAATAGTTAATTTGTATACACTGCCATCCTGATATGAGAGATTGGGATGTTTTACGTGTTGAGGAACTGATAGCTAACCCAGTCAGTTCAATAAACAACTGAATTTACCCGTAATCACTGGGTGTGGTCAGCTTGTGAAGCCCTATGGTGATCAGTATTGATTATGTCAGTAGGGATTGTCAGGCTGCATCAGCAGTAATCTAGGCCACTTACAGACAGTATGGCAACTTGTAACCTTAACTTTAAATGAGCTAATTCTAGTATTTATTCCATGTGGCCGGTAGTTACTCAATATTAAGCTATGCCTAATTGCTGTAACGTTATTGTAAGTCGTTCAATGGTGTTTTGACTTCTTATGTCTTTAGGTTCAAGCAGGCATGGTAAACATGATATTGAAGGTACGGATCACATTCACTGAATGGTTGCATGTCATAATCAAATATTTGATTGGAGTAAGTGCTGCTGGCAGGGTGGATGATGTGACTGCCAGTCTGTAATCCCAGAAGCAGTGGGTGTGTACACGTGGGCAGAGGTGACATTAAACCTCACTAACCATATATATTTAACAAATAATAATAATAATAATAATAAAGTTGGGTGTTCAGAGATGGATGAACGCGGCTGTAATAGATGATTGGTTTTTAAATGTAGGTTTTTACCAAGCAAGTTGCACCTGAAATAACTTTTTTTTTTTTTGCTTTTTGAACAGCTGTTTGCAAATGTTTTATATTCCGTATGAATATATTCCCACACATTATTTGTTGAGTTTCTTTTGGTGCATCATGCATGTGTTTGTCTTCTTTCCAGCAGCATTGGAGAATCCAGACACTGACATTGGCTTGTGTGGTTGGCTGTTGGTCGCATTTTCCATTCTTCTCATGCTGGCTACTCTCCCCATCTCCATATGGATGTGCATTAAGGTCAGCTACTGGTAAAATGTTTATTTTTCACTTTACAAGCAAAGCTGGCTGGTAAAGTAGAGTAGGTTACAGAGGATGACCTACTCTGTTCATTCTGTTGTTTTGCGAGGGTTTGTACTGCAGGCTCATCCCCTATTATATGTGTATTTATTTAACAGCCTTAATTAAATCGCTGGTGAACCTTTGTTTTGCATTTACTTAATTAAAAGGTATCCTCTGTGAGCAGGACAATTGGTCAGTGCTTTTTCAAAGTTAGTTATCCACAAGCATATCCAGTTACATCTGTAGACTGTCAAACAAGATAAGGAAGAGACTCGTGATCCAAGCCATTCATGGGGTTTGTCTCTGTACACAGATTGTGAAGGAGTACGAGCGAGCCATTATCTTTCGCCTGGGGCGCATTTTGCGAGGAGGAGCCAAAGGACCAGGTCAGAACATTTTCTATCCTCCGTTATATATATATTTTTCTCTCCATCCACATCCTCAGTTCTTTTATTAAAATGTACTTCAAACATGGTTCCAGTGTCTATGTTCCCTGGATTAACTTGCAGTCATCTTCATCTCTTAGTTCAGACATGTTTACTGTGTTGACATGTTTATTGTTTATTTATGGATCCTTATTAAAAGCACATGTATGTGCCTCTGGCCTTCCTGGGGTCCCGAACATCAAAATACCGCACAAACATACAATAAGATAATGCAAACAACTTAAAATAGTATACTACTGTATAATACTGTTTCAACATTTGTTTACAAGTCCCAGTTGTTACCCTAGGCAGTGGGAACTGTGCTACAATTTGGTTCAGAGGCTGGAAGATACGGTAGATTGTGTGATTATAAGACTTGAACATCTGGCTTTTTTATGCTCTCATCACAGAGGAAGAACTTAAACTGTAAAACTAGAACATCTATGGGGCCAGTTGTTTCGCAACTTCAGGTTTAGGTTATGTTGTTTCCTTAAATGTAAAGTGTGTCTGTAAAGGTTTCCTCTCTCCTCTTATGTGGTAAACGTGTTTCTGTGATGGAAACATTTGGAGGAAGGCTGACTAATATCAGGGGTGGCTTATTGTACTTTCCCACCCATCCCCTTCCTGCTGGTGGGTAGAAAGATAAAAGGGAAATCAGTTGTATAAATTAAAAATGGAAAAAATATCAAGACAAATAATAACGGTGAGAGGATGTCCCACCTCAAAGCTCAACTAAATGGCATGCAACTACATAGATGAGTACACAAGTTCACTGCAGCACCACTTATATGGGCTCCAAGTCGCAGAGCTATAGGTCTGACAGTGCTGCTGCATATGTGTCTATTTGATGTCTGAACGCCTTATTCATTCTATTCTCAGTGATGTGACTCCTGTTTTGAAAGGCGGCGTATTTGTTTAAGTAAAAAACACAGACTCCCACAAGGAATAATTTGCATACATCTCATAACTCACTGTCTCTTTATCTTTGATTTCTTTTTTTATGGGATCTAAAAACCAGACAGTGTCCTCTCAAAATGCTGAAATGTGACTCCTCAGAGTGCCAGGGGACCCTCATTGTGACAGTGTCGGATAATAATAGCTCTCTGCCAGCAAACTTTACATTGCTGAGTAGCTGGAGGAGCAAATGCCAAAGTTGAATTTAGCATTTGGTTTCCCATAATGCTCCTTACCCTCACGCTCGTAATCTGGCTCCCTCTCCTTCTACAACAGCTCTTATAAAACAGTATCTTAAAACTTTTCCCTGTATATTTAATTTGAAACTGGCTTGTGGGGATAATTTTTCATTAAATGAAATGGGTGTGTTGTGGAAAATTTTGCATCCGTATACATTTCTCTTCTGCAATGAACAGAGATGTTTATTCATGAACAAAGCTTTTGTTTGGATACATATCAGTGGAATTTTCCACTGCTTCACAAAATGGTTTACGGAGTCTCTGGGAACAACCAAGGCCTCTTTACTTGTCTGACAGGAACTATAATTGTTGAGAATGCTGGAAATGTCGTGACGAAAACGGCATGTTGACTTAATTTCCCCTCCTGAACAGATGGTTGTGATCTCACCATTTAAATACACAGTATCCTGACAGGAAATGCAGCCCACTAGTCTCTAACCGCTGTGGCATTAATGTTTGCTAAATGATTGCACACCTAGCACATGTCTGTTTCACTCAGGCACATGCCTAGTATTGTTTAATGCACTAATTCAATCATTGTGACTTGAAACGGTCTTATGAAAGCTGCAAATATCCCCAGCTTTGCCTCGCTGTCAGCACAGCTGCAGTCTTATAAAGGGAGCTTGACTTGGCCTCCTGCCCAAATTTCATTCATCCCGGTGTTTTCAAACATTTGTGAAGAAGCTTCCTCATTATTGTGTTTACAGCGGCTTTAGTCTTTGTTAAAACTATTTGCATTCTTGTGATTCCACAGGGCTGTTCTTCATCTTGCCGTGCACTGACAGCTTTATTAATGTGGACATGCGCACCATCACCTTCGACATCCCACCGCAAGAGGTATGACATGCACACTTCCAATTACATTAAACAAACACTTTGTCACATCCACAGAAATTCAAAGGACATCAAAATACAGTGTTTCCTGTATGTTGATTTTGGAGCGGCGGCCCGCCGCTGTTAAATTTCTGCCGCCACGGTATCAGAAATGGGGCAGACGCACAATGTAGTCACGGTTGCCTTTTAAATGATCCTGCAGACATAATGCACCCCCGTTGGCTGCCGCTCACATTGCAATTTAACAACAAGTAGAACTATTCAGAGGTTATTGGGGCTGTCCAGTTTAACTCCACATACTGTTGTGTTGATGTAGCTTATTGTCAAAACGTTCACTTTCTTCCAAGTCGACTATTAAACTAACAGCTCCACCAAAAACGTCACTGCGGTGGGTCCGTTTTAATTGGACAACGTTCAACTTGTCAGTTCTCAGCTCAACGCCTCATTGTGTGTGAATAGAGGTGAATAAATATATTGTTTGCAGCGAAGTGTCAGTTCTGTTTCATACGTAAAACGTTTGCTGGTGGGACGGGACGGGGGGGTGGTTCGGACAGGCCTGCCCCCACTGCTAAAAAAAATCCTAGAGGAAACACTGAAATACTCTTTGTCTTTGGCAAATGGAACCACATAAATCCTTTTTAGCAGTTTCATATCACTTAACAATTCCTACCTTTTTATATCCTAATGTGTGTTCAATCACTGTCCTCCTCCCAGGTATTGACCAAAGACTCTGTGACAGTGAGTGTTGACGGTGTGGTGTACTACCGGGTCCAGAATGCGACACTGGCTGTGGCTAACATCACTAATGCAGATGCTGCTACCCGGCTGCTGGCCCAGACCACCCTGAGGAACGTCCTGGGTACCAAGAACCTGGCAGAGATCCTGTCCGACCGTGAAGAAATTGCACACAGCATGCAGGTAGAGTAGAGTAGCCTTTATACACACTTCTAGCTGGCAGTATGATCCAAAGACAACATGCTAGCACTATTGGTCTTCCAACAATTAACAGTCTGGACACACTTTGGCTGTCACTCTTTATTCAGAATTCTCACTTTCGTTTGAATTCAAAACTTTCTAAGCGCAGCAGACCGCTTTGACTTAGCAGAGGGCACTCTGTTCCTGTTGAATCCTACTGACCTATTAGTAAAGTAAGCTAATAAATAAAAATGGCGGAGGACACTAGCAAGCAAAATGTGTGAGAAACAGTTTATGTGTAATTGGGGTTGGCAAAATTACCAACGGAGGTAAAGCTATCACCAGAAACAAGTGGAGCAATGTCAGCTGTACGAGACTCAACTGTTTGAGATGCTCTCTCAGCGTATTATGCCGTATGGGTTGCAGTCCAATGAATCTGAATTAATTTTTGACATACCTACATGTCTTTAGTGGTAGATCTACATCTTTCCACAGCTGTCTTCTCTTATGTGTTGTGTGACCCTGTGACATTTATCACTCCCACATTCAGTTTCCACTTCGTGCTGCTTGCTGATTTTCCTCCAGTAGATGAAATGATAAAATCATAGAAACAACTATGTGTGATATCAAAAGTGTGTCTCATGCTGACAGACTCAGGGAATGGTCACCCAACTCTGCAATTCCCCTCAACTCTCCGTAGCCTTGTAGCCTCTTTAAGCTAATTGTTTTCATTCTCTTGTCTCTTACGTGACATTTGTAAAAGGCTGTCAGTTGTCAGTTCTTCTACAGTTGAGTCGTCATGTCAATATGTTGACATTCCTTCCCTGTTGCAAAGTTCCTGTGATTGTTAGGAAAGTCAATTTTGTAAATATAACTTTATAACTATAAATTATAACTGAAAGGCTGGACCCCTGAAGTAATGCACACTAAGGCTGTACTCAGGAAAAACCTATTGTGTAGTCAGTAAAAATAAATGTAGGCAATAATACGAAGCTCCAATAACACAGACTGACTCATAAAGAAAACAGAATGGTGGATTACAGTGCCACCTTGCTTGGAGCCAGGTTTGCCTGAACTCAAAGTTAAACTAACAAACTGCAGTTAGAATGTGCATCAGATGTAAACTAAGAAAACCTTAGGTAATCCTGTGTTCCATGTACAGCACAGCTGTCAGTTTGCCTTTCAGTTCAATTATTTATTTATTCATTAAAGTTTAACTTCCAGTTTATGCTGAGCGTCTCTAAATGATTAAACAACACAGTCAGAAGGTTTGTCAGCAATCAGTCTGTACCTCATTAATGTCAAATATACTCTGTGTTCAGTATTACTGTACACTCATTGTTTTCACACTGATGTGGATAAAGGTGGAGACATTGTTTATGTGTTAAATGGGGTTTCTTCTCACATTTACAGTTCATTTTCTAAAAGGTCACTATCCCCACTGAAAAAATTTGAAAACAGAATTGAACAACTCTTCCACTGCAGCCCAGAGCATAGCCCCGGACGTTTAATTTTTGTTTTCACAGTAGGATGCTTTGTCTGACTTGATTAAAAACAACAAGAACAAAGCTCCTTTCTCCAACACCACCACTGTGCTCCGTAAAAAGAAAACAATCTGTTTTTAAGGCTCCTACTATGTAGGTGTTGATCTGAAGACACCCTGCATGAAATACTTAATGCATAAGAGTGAAAATAAACTGCATCATCTGCTTCTTGCTCATCATTAAGTACTTGTTAATCCAAAGCATTATAATTGTACGTGTAAGATGACTACAATTGTACTATTATGCTGCTAGTGTCATGTAATTTTAGGATTGTGTGTTATGGTGTCAGTATGCTTTATAGGTATCTGCCATCATCAGTATTTTATTAACCCTCATTTTCTACCTTTACACCAACCGTGCTCTAGATGTAATTTCTTTCCATTAGAGAGGAACGTGCACCCAGGTGGAGCTCCATCTGCTGGACGATTTTGAAAAATGTCAGAGTTTGTTTTTGAAGAGGAGGGGTTAGTTTTGGGCTAATCTTGGTCTTTGTCTTCCTGGAGTTACCTTCACTTTATGAAATCTTAGTTAGAAAACATGGGCTACCAGCTAAAAATGTGCCTGTGTCAATTGACTCTGGAAACTTGTGGAATAATTTTGAACACTTGTCTTTCCGTCTTCTCAGTCCACTCTGGACGATGCTACAGATGACTGGGGGATCAAGGTGGAGCGGGTGGAGATCAAAGACGTCAAGCTGCCCCATCAGCTCCAGAGAGCAATGGCCGCTGAGGCCGAGGCCACCCGCGAGGCCAGAGCCAAGGTAGGGCTGTAGGAGATCCCCTCAAACCTCACAACATTCCACCCCTGAGCCCATTCAGATTTTTAAATTTGGAAAACATTGCATTGTAGGATTTATGTCATTTTTAACCCAACGTATCAGTGTAATGCTGCAAAATAATAATAGATCAGTTAGTGTGAAGAAGTGTGGTCTCATCCTTCTGTTTCCTTCACAAGGTGATAGCCGCGGAGGGAGAGATGAACGCGTCGCGGGCACTGAAGGAGGCGTCCCTGGTGATTGCAGAGTCTCCGTCAGCCCTGCAGCTGCGTTACCTTCAGACCCTCAACACCATCGCTGCCGAGAAGAACTCCACCATCATTTTCCCGCTGCCGCTGGAGATGATGCAGGGTTTCATCAAACACTGAAAATTGTTCAAACGTACACACTCACACAACATACATACATCACTCACACACACACACACACACACACACACACACTATTGATTTAGGCCTGGCGTCTGTTAAGCATGTCTCGGAACCAGCTGTGTTTTAAAATGATGCTTTGGAAGTTGTGCTTGTGGCTCCAGATACACCAAGCTGTCTTTTTAGAGAAAAAAAAACAGTTTAAAAGCTTTTTATGGCCTTGCCATTGTTGCATATGAACACACCTCAAAGACTGATAGCCAGCCCGCATGCACGTATGTTCTGCATCTGTGTGAGAGGAAAGAACTGCAGTCATGATCTAAAAAAGAAAACTAGCAAGTCGGTCTTGGGTTACTTTATTCCAAACGGCCATACTTTTTGTTTTTGCTTTTTAGATTCATTAGATGGCTTAAACTATAGAAAAGATGAAATGTAGCTTGTGTCACATGGTCCCGTTGCTCAGATCAGTTGGTCTCTTTGCGCACTGATCTGTCAGCTCTCTATCGTTCAGCAGTGTGCTCGGTCAGCTGAGCGGCTGCAGAGCCAACGGTGCCAGACACACCGCAAAATCTACAGCAGTCAGCTAAGTGCGTCTGCCAAGAGCTGCCCACTGGCTGAATTAATTTGGTATTGTGTATGAGATTTAACTAAAAATAGCCACAGTGCAGCAGGTGGTTTTTATCCTGTCTTTTTTATGCTGCAAATGTAGAAATCAAGGCAAGACTGTCAAAGTAAAAGCATTGTCTCATCATCCATTTTAGACATTTTAAAGGAAAGTGCCTGCTGGATATGTGGCCTCACACACACACACACACACACACACACACACACACACACACACGATATAGATATCTAATATCTCCTGATATTGTGGTACTACTGCGACCACTGCCAGCATCGTAGTGCTCTTATCATTTTATATGTATTGTCATGATGAAATGTGTAATAGCTTTATTGCTAATCCCCAAAACCAAACTAAATGCTTTTTTTAGATGTTCGCTGTCCCATTGCGTGTGCTCACTGAATTTTAGTGTAAACCCCATTCCAGCTTCATCATCAAACAGACATTTTAAGGTTCAAACATGTACCAGGACACAGTATTCACGCTACTGTACTGAACCCGCTCCACTGTCACTCTTACTTTCATTGAGAGAGTGAACAAAAGAAATAGAATTATATTTAATACGTAAACAGACTTAACTGTTTCAATTGTCAGAGGCACCAGATGGATCCAAAGCAATGACGTAATCACAATACGAAACCAGCATGAGTGTTAGGCACTGATCTTAAAATAGCCCCTTCAGAAAGTAGGGATCGTTCGGAGTGACAAACAGATAATAATACACAAACACACACACACACACTTCTCTCTCTGTTAAATACACAAACACCTTGTCTCTGGTTGTCAGTGCTTCTGTCTCAGATTACAAGCTTAAACTTTGCTGGGATGTTGACAGTCAGGCTGACATGCTGCATGTTACTTGTATTTGTTTACAGTATATTTTCTATTTAGACAGACAGACAGACAGACACTTTATTTATCCCAGGGGAATTTATACACTGTCTGTTATTCACAAGGGTGGAAGAGTATTAAGGAACACCAGAGATTACTGTAGAGTTGACTCCCTCTGACACAAGCAGTCAGAGCATTATCAACTATACAGATGGTACTGTGTGTATTACAGGGCTGTCAGTTCCTATTATTTTGTCCACCCCCCTGTCTGGCTTAACTGCTCAGGAGAACTGGGGACCTTTGGGAAGAAACGTATTGCAAATCTTTCAGCCAAAAGCCTTAACTTAGTGCCATCAATTCCCTTTACAGATTTCCACATTTCTATGCACTTCCACGTGAAAATAACTTTTATTTTATTTTTTTATCACAATACATATGCTCTTTCTTGGTGTAAACAAGCCAAATAGGTAATCATCCTTGTGTCTACCCATCTTAAAACTTTAAGATGTAGTTATATTCAGAGTGTTGGTAAATGTATGTTACAGTATTTAGAGTGTGTGTGAGTTAGTAGTTTTACTATATATGCATATATACATATACATTTATACATATATACATACTCAATCGCACTACTGTGAAGTTAGCTAGCCAGTAGCTAGATGTGGGGTTTCTGTTTGTCACAACTTAAGGTTTAAAGTGGCACTATTTTTTTTTTTATTCTTTTTTGTTATGTAATACAAAGACTGTTGTATTATTTTACTACAGAACTCCTGTGTATTTCAGTTATTGCTGTTGACCCATATTGAGTTTGAACTGTTACAGTAAGTCTGTTACAGAAAGAAGGGGGGGGGGTCACGCGGCCGCATTGCTTTGCAGCTCGCTGAGCAGCTCCTCGGTGATGTTTCACCAGTAGTTTGTGGTTGTTGCGTGTTGTCCACTTTCTCAGGCAGCATTCAGAGATAATAACTTTCTTGAGCTCACTTCTCATCATTTGGCTTTCACATAAGAAAGAAAAACTCAGCTCATTAATTACTTCAGCTTATATCTAGTTGTAAAATGTTACATCAATATTCAGAAGTTCTATTCAAAGTGTATTATGTTTAGTTTTTATACAGTTTGCTAATATTTGATATGGTTTTATCCTGACATAGTACATGTAGAGTTAAGTTAGACTTTAAATAAAGATTCTATCAAAAAGCATATTTGTCTGTGGATATCATTCTTTTCACGTTAGTGTTATGAGTGTAAAAGCAGAGACATAAAACACGTAGCATGTTTCATCTCGTTTTATTGAAATGATAACAAGGCTTAGGGAAACCTTTAGAAAGTGTCACAGAAGACGTAACTGGATTGTAAAGCAGCAAAGCATTGGTTTCCTGTTTACAGTTGGCCACTGCAGCATCACATAAGCTTCCTGGGCATTTTTTCAAAAATAAATATAATAGGCATCTAAACTGAAGGTACAAACAACTTGGCTATAAAGGCATAGTTAAACTGGAACAGTACCTTTTTAAAAAAAAAAAAAAAAAAAGCAGGTTTACTGTAAACTAGAGGAGAGAATATTAAGGCATCGGTTGTATTGCTCTTGATAAGCAGTGTTTTCTTGGCAGTGAGTTTTTGCGATGTTGCCGCACACCAAGACTGTTTGTTTTCATTACATTTCACTAGTGAACAGGTTTTATTCTCAACATATAAAATAAATGAGAAGAATTGGCTTCAGTAAAAGTCATAGTAGCAGACTATATTTAGTGCAAAACCCTACAGGATGCCTGTGTATTAAAGCTGTACTAGTTGGTTTCATAATGGGTAAAAAGGCATCACTGTAGTCAATTAAAACACTGCTCATTGACCTGTATCCCTTAAAAGCACAACAAAAAAGGAAGAATGAAACTCCTGTTTTCAGGGCGTTTCTGCAGGTGTAAAAGTCTTATGATTGGAGCTCAGTGCTTGCAGTGGAGCAGTGGGGTGAAAGACTTGGGGCTGATAGTGAGGGAGGAAGGAAGGGAGGATCACTTGAGATCTCAAATGGCCAGTTCAGCCATAGCGCGCTCCAGGGGGTCGCTGGTCCAGTAGTCGTGGTCCCAGCCCAGGAACCAGCCGGTGAAGGTTGGCGGCTCAAAGCTCTGCTTGATTTTGACGATGGGCGTCCTGCGGTCTCTGTTGGCCGGATCTGTCTCGATGTAACGGACAGCTGAGGAAGATCAGAGAAAGCTTGAATTAGTGCGAGTCCTCGAGTGAACTTCAATCACAAACGTGCACACTTATCAGTTACCATAGTAACTGCTGTCTAAACAGCAATACTGATATGTTCAAATTAATACTGCCAGTGACACACTGTAAAAATTGCTCCTTTACAAATACTGAAAATTGTTGTCAGTATAAAACAAAAGAACACTAAACTCTACCTTAAACAGTTCGACACTCTGGAAAAATGCACTCTTTGTTCACATTCTCGTGTCTGTACACGAACTATCAAGCAGGAGCCAGGAGGCGATTATCTTAGCTTAGCATAAAGACTGGAAATGGGAAAACGGTTAGTCTGGACCTGTCCAAAGGTGAAAAATATCCGCCTACCAGCACCTCTAAAACTCACAAATGAACACTTTACAGCTCGTCTTGTAATCTGTACAAATGGTAGGTAAACGTGACGGGTGATCATGAACTATTCCTATAACGTCCTGGTGGCTGGCAACCTCACAGTCGCTGCTCCCAGACAATAAACAATCCTGCATATATCCCTCATAAAAACACAACTTGTGTATACTCAGTTTTTGCCCACGTAATTATCCAGGATGTAGGAATAAGAAAATATTCCTTTAAGTGTCACTTTTCCTAATACTGTGTTTTAAATCCAATCCAATGTTTTCTTAATGTGCACAATTTAAATATGACATAAGGGCGTTTTTTATTTTGAATAAGCAAAAGGATGTTTGATGGGTAAGACAAAGGATGGATATTCTTTAAACTATCTAAGTCAGTTTAGGATTGGTTTGACATTTTCAAAAGAAATGTAGGGAAGAGGGAAGCAGTAGAGTCCCTTTATCACTACTACTACTTTAAAAAGGTATAAATAACTTTAGCTCTTAAGATAGCCATTTTTTCCCCACATCCTTACCAGACGCCATTGCTTCAGTCTTCTCTTCCTCTTGGGCCTCATTTCCGATCCAGATGAACACCTAAAAATGGGAAAGTTTTAAGCATATTTCTTTTTTTTTTCATTGCTGTGCTCTGAATCTGGCTAAAGCAGTCAAAGCTCTGGTTCCTTTACCTGCTCCCAAGTGTCGAGGATCATGACATCATCAGTGGCGAGGTCATCTTGGGTTATCTCCCCTGGTACCTCTTCAATCTGAGAAGAGGAGGAGAAGGATTAAGTGGAGCTGTATTGACGTACAGTGTGCAGAATGGAGTTTGTGGCATTCAGGGCACATTTATATTGTAGAGACAATGTGCTTCTTATTCAGTCTGATGTAAAGGCTGAATTTACACAAAAAGAATATATTTTTCTTTTTTCAAAACGAACTGGGACATTATCTCTGGAACGGCACGTTGTTGATGAGTACTAGGTCTCTGCAGTATCTCAAACAAACTATCTGCAAGACCATTTAGCAGAAGTGTTGACTCCTGTGAAATGATCCTTTAAAACGAGTGCAGCTTTAGAGGAAGCTCAAACTAAACACTTACAATGAAGTTTCCAGTCTTATTGGAGCAGGCGAAGAGCCTGGGTGGATGAGCGTCCATCTTGTCCTTGAGTCTGGTAGAAGTGCGATATTCGGCCTTTCCTCCCAGAGCCTCCCAGAACTGATCTGTGAAGAGGACAGACACACTTCAAGTTATTACTGTTTAATGTATTTAAACAGGAAGAAAGCTTATGAACATATAAAGTTCCATTCAGGTCAAACACAGTCGGGGTGCTGCACTGGAAAGGCACTGCTACGCTAAATGGAACAGACCCTTAATTAGTATAATTGGTAACACCTGTGTGTGTTTACTCTACTATTTCATGTCAAAACTGCTGCTGTGAACAAGGTCTAACTTGCGCATAACACAGTCATTTGATCTATCGATTAGTGCAGCTTTAAAGACGTGCAAAGGACATACTAAATGTATTGTTGTTCAAATAATGTGTTAAATAGTTGCCAAAGGTAGCCACGCTGCCATTTACTGTGTGAATTTTGGATAAGAAAGGTTATAAACTATCAGCTTAAGCTCACAGAAATAAAAGGATGAGTTTCTGTTCTGTTGTCTTTAACAGCCCTCAGCTGAGGCCGGACCTTAAAAGCCTGCTGTTTATAAAAAATTGAATCTGTGATGTTTTTGCCTGAGGTTTTATATTTGAAATTGCTAGCAGAGAGTTTCTTCTCGAGCTTTGAAAGCAAATCACAGATTACTGATAACATCTAAAGGGGTGATGCAATCAAGTCTCCTTTGTTTAAATATGGATGAGCAGAAGCACTTACTTTAGCTAAAATACAAAAAGACAACACATTATAGCTCTATTTTCACAGCATGGCTGCAGTTTGTAGCTTATACTGATCCAAATCTGAGTACGTTAACTGGTATCGGGTTTCAATTTGACTCAAAAGCACAAAAAAAGAGGACTTTCTATTCATCATGTTTCCTCACCAGTCTCTCCTCCCTCAGGCAGCTCAGAGGCAGACACTCCCACGATGTCACACAGCTGCTGAACTCCCTGCTTCTCGGTGTCACTGGCACCCACTCCCACCCACATGAAGGAGCCTCCGGGGGTCACCAGAAGGAAAGCATCATTGGAGTTCAGGTGGGATGACACCGCCTCAAGCTGCATGGATGCAGAGATATTATAGGTTAAAACTTTGACTACAAGAAGAAATGCCCTTTTAGTTAAAATGTCCTGTACTCTGTAGAGGACTTGGATTTCTGTTCGGTCACCTCATTCTCCATGAGGTGTTTTTATTTTTTATTTTTTCGGTGATGTATTAGGCAGCGATCAGACCATATTATAGACCACAGTAGTTTCACAATTGTATGGTAAAGCTACAATAAAATATCAACAAAAGAAATTCTAGGCTGTAACATTTGCTGGACAATGTGACAAATACGTAGGGATTTTGGCATATTTTTGCAAAAACTACACTACTACTAAAATGTGTATACTAAGCTATTTTGTATATTACAGTAGATTCATTTGTTGAGTCAAGAGCAATCTACTGCAGCCTTCTACATCATTTTAACTTTTTACGCGACATGACAAGTTTTAAAAAACAAAACAAATAAACCACCAAAAAGTCTTGATGGCCGATTGCTCTTTTGCTATAGAATACTGTGAGAGTTTTGGGAGACTTTGTTTTACAACAAAAGCGAAGTATTGTTTTTTTCATTTTCATATTAGATATTTAATGATAAGGCTTGTGTTATTCTATGTTTTTCATACTGTTTTCCCAAATGTCAAAATAATAATGAGTGTCACTCAGTCCCAAGCCCAATAGATACAACTGAACACTATATAGTTTCATTGTTTTTAAAAAGGCTCATTCATTCCCTAAAACAGCTGGGCATTGTAGTTTAGCAAACGTTACTGAAACAATACTGAAAATAGTTCATTTGTTGGGGACTATTTTCAGCAGTGAGTTGTCTGGGGGCAGGATGGTGTATGTGTGACTCAAAATAAACTACAGTGGCAGCACTGTTCTTTACAATGAAGTGCAACAGTGTGGCTCATTAACATGTTTTAAATAGGTTTTGGAGCTCTATGGCACAGAGGAATACGATATGTCAGGCTTTGGATCACACACACACACACACACACACACACACACACACACACACACACACACACACACACACACACAATACTTGTTACTAGGCTCATTGTTAGTTTTGGAAAAATATAGAATATCACCAGACTTATTCTTTAAAATCATCTCTTGCAGTGGTAAAGTTAGAAAGTTAATGAGGTGTGTTCTCTTACCTCCACAGCTCTGGTGTGTCCTGCAGAGTTGGAGCGCACCTGGAAGAGTCGAGTCTCTGCGGGAGCAGACTGACCTCCATCTCTGGACGTTCCTCCCTTGTACACCACCATGGGCTGTCCTCCAAACAGACTCATCAGGTGGGCCGGCTCTTTCCCCTGCATCACCCTCACCTGGTACGCAAATGTCAAAATTAAAACTGGAGAATGACTTGGTTGTTGCAGTTTTTAGCATTTTGACACTGTGAATTATCCCAAGGTGGTGCAACTAAATCCTCCGTTGTTGTGACTTGTGAAATATGCATCATCAATATGTGACAAATGTCTGCTGCAATCCCGACTACACACACAAGATGGCAGCATGGTGCTGAGCACGGTGTTCACTGGCCGTGCACAAGGTGGTGGCTGTCAAGGCTTGTGAAATTAGAACACCGAGTGATGACGCAGGTTACGTCTGAAACAGGATTATGAGTCTCTTTGGTCTGCAGCTTTTGTCATAAATATTTATGGCTGTCAGTCCTTCTCCTACATCATCACAGCTAATAAATGGAGAGAATGAAGAAATGATAATTAATCATTGATGAGTTTACATATTGTAGTCCACCATCTTACACCTCCGAACTACAAACATTCCCTGAACTCATAGCTATTTGTGCATCCTCTGCTATGATATGAAACTGTCCATGTGTCCGTCTGCAGGATTTTTTGTCAGCCAGTGTCATCTCTAAACAGCACAGTGGTGGTAGGTTTTAATATCTTACTTCAAATCTCTTGTTATATATTTGTCAGATTCCTAGATAAATTGTTTCTCATTGTATCATTTTAGTATCTGTATCAGTACTAGTATAGAAAAAAACTCAAATGCTACCCAGCCCTAGTCAGGTAAATTAGTATAGTTTAGTTTGACAAACTGTGAATGCAAAAGTGCCATTTGCAAGACAGCTGTTCTCTACTTTAAAGGTGAGAGCAGGGAAACATCTGGAAGAAATGACATTTGCAGATGCATCAAGCAGTTGAGTGTAAAGGACAGTCAGGTGTCAACACTGAAACAGTTTTTCCTAGTTGTAATCATAATAATAGAAACTAAGTAATCCACTGTCATTCTTCTGTATGAATATTCATTCCAAAGTTGACTTCTTCTTTTTTAGTGCAAAGTCCCTCTATCCTTTAACCCACACTCATGCCACAGCACAGACACAACATGAACATGAAGGCTATACATGCAAAGTGAAGACACACGAGTGCAGAACACAGAAATGAATGAATGAAGACTCACATAAGTACAGAGCCAGGACTCACTCTAAACAACTCAAGAGTTTATACACTGATATTTGTGTTATGATCCCCACACTTATTTCCAACCTCAGACTTTAGCACTCACTGGCAGGCTGAGTTATCATAATGTTGTAGAGTTTGGAAACAGGGCTGTTATTTATGTGGAGCAGACAGGGTTGGCGACAGAGAGGAGGAGGGGACTTCCCATTAACAACCACATCGGAATGTCCTGTTTGTGTTTGACTGTAAATTCACTTTAACTCATTATCACCTTCATTTAAAGGAGACAGAAAAATGAAGATAGCACCTTCTTTAAAATCAAAATATTCATATTTATCGGGGAGTTGACAGTTGGCAGTTTGCTTCTTTTGTCACCGGCTCTGGACAAAATCATGAGTCATTCTGGGAGGGTGAGGAACAGGGAAGGGAGGGGAAATACCTGAGTGGTTATAGGAGCACCGACAACCTGAAGACACAGAAAACGTCGGAAACCAAGGAGGACAGAAGCAGTAGCGGGAAAACCATTAGGGAGAGGAGGAAGAGTGAAAGGATGTAAAGGTATAGGTCAGGAGGAAGTGACTGCGCTGAGTGAGCCAGAGAGACTTTAATAAATGATAAGATGAATATTAAGCTTGTGAAAACTAAAAGCCACTAATGGAACAATGAGTTTCACCTGCACAGGGCCACCGCCGAGCTCATCATCCAGCTGGGCGCCGAGGATCGCACAGGCCCCGATTTCATCCTGACTGGAGTCCATTCCCTGCCTGGAAAACAAATCCAATGCATCATTCCACTGAACATAATAAGAGGCACAAACCGGCTCCATATCTCAACAATTAGAACGTGTTTTGGAAAAATGGATTTATGTGTACTATTCATGGGACAATCACCAAAGCACTTACTTCATTTGAACATGTGATATTGCCACGAGTCTTCTAAATGGGCTTGAAATTGCTTTAAAGACTTCTTATAAACTCACTCACTGTGTTCCTCTGAGCTCTAATTTCTAAGCTTGCTATTTTCTTGATTCTATTTGTTTTAGTATTTTTTTTATTGGTCTTATAATTAAAAAAACATCAAGGTCAAAATGTTATTAGCAGTAACTATTAAGTGGAAATTGACTATATCAAAAGTCTAGTCCCTTTAAACATTGATGCTTGTAAGCAGTACTTTAACACAGTTGGAGAATGAACGAGCCCATTTGGATATTTTATCTCTCAAAGTGCACGGTAAATATATTTTATGATACTACTGTAGGTTTTGCATCTGAAGCCTTAAACTAGAAGGTATATTTTATATCTTATATCTACACCCATGCTTGTCTTCTTCTGCCCTACCCTACCCTACCCTACCCGTTGCTGACGCCTGCAGATCAGGAATGTGTATTGCGTCACACACGTTTGAGTGCGCTTGCATAAGCCTCCTTGTGTGCATACTTAATAAAAACAAAACGGGGACCCACTCATAAAAAATATTGCTCCATAGCGCTACTGGTGGTCAAAATCTTCGCAGGGTACCTTTAACTTTGAAATCAAACACTGTTGATGTTAACATCTTACATAGCATAGCACTTTTCCAGCACTAACTTCTGACTCCTCTCGACACACAGTCTCAATTGTTCCTTTAATCCTACATGTCATCTTCACAATTTTAAAGTATTTATCAGGTACAATCACTAATCGACAATTTCAGATTCAGGAAGTTATGACGCTAGTAATGTTTAACAATAAAATCTTGCCTAATTGATCTTTATCTGAGGCCAAACTGTTAATTTCTTGTAATCTCACCACATGTAGATAATGTGTCCTTGACGTCCTCCGTGATGGTAGTTGTAAAGGATGATGTAGCTGTCTCCTCCATAGAACTGTCCGTGTGTGGACGGATCCACTGACACCTTGTCGGACGCTTCAATACGCCAGATCTGTCAAGAAAAACACAATGTAAGTCTTTAGGGACCACTGCATTTACTACAAATCACATAGATATTACATGATTACATCACATGATATCTGCAGTGCAAAGTAATGTAACACTGTAAACATCTTCTAGCTGCACAGACTCACTCACATTTAGTAGGCTCGCACAAAGTCGACAAGCTCCCCCAAAGTGCCCCCCAAAAGCCCCAAGTCACTAAGGTAGTACCAGGTAGTTCAAATGTCCAGTGTCCGTCCTCTCACCTGTTTCTCTCCACTACCGTCATCCACCATGCCGTGCTGGGCGGCCATGGCGGCTGAGTCGTGCAGGCTGGCGGCATCGAAGGGCACCTTCTCGATCTTGGCGATGCTGTTAGCGATGTAGGCCACGCCCAGGCCAACTGTCTGATCTCTGTCTCGCCAGTTTTTGAAGAACTGTTTGAAGAGAGGCGTCTCACCCATCTCTGGCAGGATCTGGACCTGAGTGTGTTTGGGGTAACCCATCTTCTTGATGAACTCATCTGCTGCTTTCATCGCTGCCTTTCGCTCATCCATGTTGGCGTCTTTGCCTGCAACCAGGAGAAAGGATAGGTGAGAATCAAATTATTGACAAGCTATAACTGGGAGGGAATCTTATGAAAGTCTGTAAAACAACAACAGTATCATTCATGAGAAAAACATGTCATGGATGAAGTTTTTTGGGGATAGATGGACATGGAAGTTTGGATTAGGGGGAAAAAAACAATGTTGTTGTTGTGCATTTAAAGCAATAGTTTTAGTTTGTAATAATTGGGGATATGCTTATTCTCTAGAGTTAGATGAGAAGATTGACACCACTCTCGTATCTGTACAATAAATATAATGCTGAAGCCAGCAGCACGTTAACTTATTTTAGCATTAGGATTGGAAACAACTGTTAGGTTGGCTCTGTCCGAAGGTAAAAAAATCTAACCACCAGTAGTTCACCAATTAATAGGTCTTATCTTCTTTTTGTTTTTGTACGGATTTGACATATAACTAGTTAATTACTGAACTTTAGAGCTTTACCTTTGGACAGACAGAACCAGGCCAGCTGTTTCCCTCTCAATCTCTGTGCTAAGCTAAGCTGTCCATCTCCTGACTCTTTATATTTACTGTACAGACATGAGAGTGGTATCAATCTTCTCATCTCATTCTCAACAAGAAAGCAAAAAGGGGTGTTTCCCAAAATATCAAATTATTCCTTTAATTCACTTTAAGACAATTATCCTTGTAGTAGAACTTCTGCCAAATGAACATTATGGGGAATCCAATCCAGCACCCTGCACTGACCTTTCCAGACGAAGATCTTGCCATCAGATCCGTGGTCCAGAATGAAGCAGTCACCGGACTCCAGGGCGCTCTGGGCGAACGGGTTCTCTGCTGCCACCAGAGCGATGGTCATGCCTCCATTGGCATTGGACACCTGCAGGTGGGGACAAAGGAGGAAGGAGGTTAGAAAACTAACAGTCCAAGAGTTGCTCAAAGAATAAGTTGTGTTGTGTTGCCTCCTTTTTTAACCTGGTAAATAGCAGCTGCCCATAAAATCACTGTCACTTTAAATGATCAGTGATTTAACATAACTGCCATTAAAAAACTACACTGTTTTGATCCTGAAATTAAACTCTTTTACAGATTTTTAGGGATCATTTTAGATTTTCTTCACATTGCCACTGAAAATACCCAAAAATATCAAAAGTATATATGAACTCAAAAGTTATGTTTCCTGCTCCCAGAAGACAATGATTACTATAATTAACAGTAATAAGGGTATTCTTGCAGCAAATACAGTTTATAGAGCCAATGGTCTAAGTCCTTCTAATTTAGAAAAAGAAGACAGCATGTGTGCCTGGGTGGGGTTCACTCTTCTCTCACCTTGTAGAGTTTGGCCCTCTTTCTGTTAGCAGCATCAGCTTTGATGTCATCTGAGGCTCCAACAGGCAGATCTGGTTTAGGACCCAACACCTGAGGACAGAAGCAGCCATTTTAACACAGAGGTCAGTTTGACACTCAATTTGTTCTCATGATTCACTAATCTCACCTCCAGCATCTTCTCTCTCTCCATCCCCTCGTCACAGACATAAACTCGGGCCCTCCCACTGCGCTCGTTGTCACGGATACCCTTGGCGACCTGAGTAGCCTTCAGCTTCTCAAAGCGGTTGCTCTGGGAGCCGCACCACTGATAAATCTCCTGTAGAGCAAGAAGAAGAGCAGATTACAAAGTAGGTGAATGAAATCTTTCCTGAAGGTGGTACTTATACAGTAGCATTTTGTGTTTTACAAAAAGTAAAGCCACGTTTCCCATAATCCTTATAGCTTTGACGCTACTTAAAGAGCTCACTGTGGAAGTAATCATATTATTAGGTAGATTTAATACTGATCTGCTTTATCTGCCCAGTCTGACTCACATCTCCCAGGTCCAGGATAAAGCAGTCTCCCTGGTTGAAGCTGTCCCAGCTAACCGCCACCTCTGTTGCCCGGACAGCACGGCGACCTTTGACCTGGAGCACCCGCTGCACAACCACCTCGTTAGTGACAACATGCTTGAACCCAGACGCCACGCCCCCTTTCTGGAAGATAAGAGATGCATAACAAAATAAAATACATACCTTTTAAGAAAAGTGGCTACAACCTAAACAGAATAAGATGGAGAAAAAAAAAAAATTTAAATAAAAATTTTTAAATATTTTTTAAATTCAAAATTGATTATAAAAAAGTAATGTATACTTGGAAATCTTGTGTCACAAATGTCTGGATCTTCCATTTTACAGATACGGAATGACAAAATGCAGTTTATGTTTTATAACATGATAAAATATAACCTTAAAAATGTAAAAAAAAGAGGAAGTCAAACTTCATATATAACAGTATCACTCATACATGACTGATGCATGATACTTAATATAAAATACACCAAAACATGTATTTAATTCCTGGTAGATACTGTAGATGTTTTGCAGCTATAAAATGTGCTATCTTACCATGTATTTGATTCCAGACTTAAAGTAGCCAAGAAAGGTTTTGGACTCGTATCCCTGGACCTCGCGGTACTGGATGGGTTTTCCCCCCAGGAAGTCGTCCATTTGGACTGTAAAGATGGCCGCTGAACCACTCTCATCCTGGGTGCACAAATCACCTGCAAGAGAGAAACCACAGACATGCTCCATTCTAATCCTGCTCCTTGTTTTATCTCAATAGTCATGCTGTACAAATGCCCAGAGAGCCACATTTTGTGTTTGACGAATTCACTCAGGACATCGATATGCAGGAGCAGCAGAGGGTCAGATCCCAGCAGACACATTAATACATGCAATATTATTCTATTTCTAGTGAGCAGCATGTGGGAGTGTTACATCAGATCCTGTTTATTGGTAAATGCTGTTTCCATGATCAATCGAACTGACTAAAAGCACATATAATCAATAAAAATAATAGACACGACTCAGCTTCTCACTTTCCTGTTTGCTTCAAGCTAAATCCTAAAACACTGACATTTTCCTACATCTTTTAGTAAAAAAAACCTAAAAGCTGAATCATCTAAAGACAGATACGTGCATTTGACAATGGTATTTAGACCACAATATCTGTGTCTGTTTCAAATATATAAAAACTCTACATGTCTTATAGGTGCAGTGATTTTTTAAAACTAGTCCTGTCTGTGTGTTACAATATACTTATTATAATAATGGCATAAAGTAATTACTGTAAATACATTTTCTTTACAGATTCAGAATTTACATACAAAGCATAGGATCAGTTTATATAGTTTGTATAGCTTTATTTATTGTTTCAGGCTCGATACATTATACTGTAAATTAGTTCAAATTATCTTCTACAATCTACAGATTCAAATGCTGCTTAGATGTTGAAAATCTTCATGGATAATGAGGGGGCCTTTTTTGCATCAGTATTTCTACTTTAGAAAACATTTTGCAGATAAGATGTCATTTTAAAATCAAACTTTGAATCCAGAAATTCTTAATGGAATGTTTTTGCAATGTTGTATTGCTGCTTTCACTTTAAGCAGCTGAAAACTTTTTTTTGTGTTGATTCTGGTGACACCTGTGGACAAAAGTGGTAGTGTTTCTACCACCTAGTTTCATTGATTTCAAGGGGAAACTGACTGAATCCAACCCTGTGGTAGGGATTAAGAATGTACAGAAATAGCCAAACCTTACGCTGATGGTCTTGTTTTTTTATATAGGTCCTGTAGAGGCAATAGCATTAAATTGAGACTGACCTTGTAGTACCTTTAAGTCAAGAATCTGAAAACTTCAGTCATTGGTGGATTACCGATGACAACATATTTGTTTGTGTACACTAAATGTTAGTGCAAAATGGTCTAGTCATAATCCCTTGTACTGAAACAGAATTATAATATAAAGCTATGAAATTCCACTGTATCACTGTAAACCATTCAAGTTTCATGAGTTGATAACAAATCACAAAGCACATCTGTCCCACGCCTCTAAAAGGAAACAGAGCCCGTCACAATTTTAGAAGCGGATCTATGTAAGCAGGATGAGACACAGCAAAAGCACAAAAACAACAGCAGCAGTGGAGTAAACACTGTCAAATGAAATTACTTTCCAGGAAAACAGATACAGATCAGCATCTACTGGTTTGCAAGTCAAACAGGATCGTAGCTGCACTGGAAAACTGTGATCAGCTCTCTTACGTTTGGCCAAATGTCCATGGAAACCAGAACAGTGCCTGCAAACTTTATGGTTATTTGGTCTGCTAGATTAGACGCTGAAATTCTTATCTGTGCTTTTTATTGTTTTTGGGTGTGTGTGCACATTCAAAAAGTGTTGGATGAATATAAATAAGTTAATTCATTCCCTGTTTACTTTTGCATATACACACAGCTTACTTTTTTTAGAGAACTTGTGTACACAGTTTGTTTTTTTGAAAAGGAAAATAGTCGCAAAGAAGGAAAAACTCTGCTAAGTGGCCTGTAAAATCTAATGTCCCCTAATGACTCTGTAATAACACACGTCTCACTGCACTCACCCAGCCAGAAGTGGAGGTCATACTGCAGGTTCCCGGAGCGCTGTTTGATGGTGTTCAGGATGAGGTAGGCGTCTCCGGTGTAAAATCCGCCATACAGTTTCTCTGGAACGGGCACCAGGTCAAAGTTTTCCACCCTCCACACCTGGAGGCCTGGTGTCTGTCCAGCCCGCTCAAACTCTGGGTGCTGCACTGCCATCCTGCCTGCAGGAAAATCACACACCTGTGATTTAGTGCTTTTCTAATCTGACAGGTCTAAGCAAAAAGGTGCGTTCCCGTGGCAGCAAGCTGTGGTTTTCACGCTACAGATCAGTGGTCAAATACTGCAGAGATATAAATCGTAGAGCTTTTTAAATAGCCTTTTAAAAGTGAGACTGGGACTCCCTATTTGTGAGACGTTGGCCACACGAAAAGCCACTCCCTTTCGAAGTGAGTTGTTGCCATGGAGACTAAGATAAAGTTTAGGGTTATAGTTAGACATTAATGCACAGCACGGTGAGTCACTGGTGCTCGAGGTGTTTCCTTCAGTGAGCAGGAAGAGGAAGTCCTGGCAGTTATGAATCAGGCGTTGTCATAACTAACAGAGATGGTGGCAAAGAAACACGTCTATAATTATTTACAGGAAAAGTCGGGTGTATAACTAGACATTTTTGTTCCTCAGTCTATTATATATGCACCTGGCCACAAATATCTAGATATTAGCATAATAGCAATATGGCAAAATCTCTACCAGTTTACATATCTCCATGGTCTCACAGTACATGGCATCCTATTGTATAGCACCCACACCCAAACATTCATGCACACACATACCAGCCATATCTGCCAACATAAGACATGTGGTGCCAAATCAAGAGTTTCAAGTAGGTGTCTGTGCTACACTGGATTACAACCCGCTGGCCTCTCCGTAGCATATGTGGATGTTTGAGATTTGAGGAGGGACAGAATACAGTGTCTGCGAAATGCACAAAGAACGTAAAAAAACGCTATATAGAGCCAGTGTTTGGTTTCTACCTTCTTGGCTACTGTACAAAAATGCAACGATTCTTATTTTCATGAAAACATACCTATGCTTATTCCGTTTCTCACAATACATCCTCCAAAAGTTACGCACTGGACCTTTAAAAATAAAAATGCTAAAGTGACCCACACCACATACTAATTGCTCCCACAGAAAATACTGGAGAGAGAGCGAAAACAAATTCTCTGAAGTGAAGCAGTGTTCTCAAATTAGAACCTGACCCCTCTGAAAGGGGGCTTCTGTGACCTTTAATGGTGCATTTCTTCTTTATTTGACTTTATTTAAAAGACTATGTGCTTATGAGCCCTCACACCATCATTGTTCTTAACTGTGAATAGCTGTTAATGAAGCTCAGGTTTAGTTATTACAAAAAAAATTAAAAACAGGAGGTCATGTAGTTCAAAATGAACACAGAGTCCAGTTTTCCACAGGAATGCTACTTGGACCAGCTGCCTCTCAATTTGCCTGACTAACAATCCACATTGGAGCAAGAATGGCCCATTCTTCAAGGGGGCTGTCTGCCCACAAACATGGCAGGAATCTGTTCCTGACCCTGGAAGAGGGAAGTGGCTCAGAATTCACGTAACCAGGCCAACAAATGTGGGGTTCCTTTTTCCCTATTTCTTCCCTCCACTTATGCAACATCCAAACTCACTGCACAGTATTTTGTAGCTATGGAATGTTTCAGCATGGAAAAGTAAGTGCATCATTTTAGCAACAGCTATCAAACAGTCCGTTTTTCTCAGTTTTGACTGCGCCACATGTCCGCACATGTGGCTGGCTGGTGGATTTCTCTAAGATAAATTATTTTGATAAAGAGCATTGAGATCTAACCCATTTATAGCTCCTTTAGACGATGTAGCCAAAACAGCTGGGTACTCTGGAGTCATACAAGGTCACTGTCTGAACTTCCTTGACACTACAGCGCCTGTGTCCAGGTTTGGCCAGACAAAGAGGAAAAGGAGCTGCTGCACAATTCCACTGGGGCCATAACGATGGAGGACGTGGAAAGCTCAATTTTCCTACACAGGCTCTAAAGTAGCCTGGTGGTGTTTCAAGCCTGGAGAACCTTTAATGCCATAAAAGTCAGACAGCAAATCTGCAACGTCTGTGGCCACACAGGAAGAGTGAACTGGCTTAGTTAACTCTTTCTTAGGCCTTAGTATTAGCCATTTCAAAGGTTTTTTGTTTTTACAAGGAAACAGTCGGCACTCATATTTTGGGACATGCAAATAATCAAATGTGGAACCTCTGAATACTGGAAAATACAAAGTGTCTAAAGATACAGTGTCACATGCTGTAGAAGTTTTTATTTTAATTTAATAAAAACTGTGACTATGAAAATGTGGATCATTTGGCTTATATATATTTCTGCTACACACATAAGCACTTTAGCTTTAGGATAGCTGTTTCCCCTAAACCTTCAGTCTTAGCTAGGCTAGCTAGGCTAATCACCTCCCGCCACCAGCTCCACACTTAACACACAGACATGAGAGTGGGTTTGATCTTCTCAAATAGGCTATATGTTGAAGTATTCCTTTAAGAAATGTCTATGGCAATAATGGCTGCTTAGTGACACGAGTGACCACAGCTAGTAGCACACTTGGTGACGAATCCTCATTTGAACATCCAAAATGCTACTTCCTAAATTTCTAACCATCTAACAACTGCTGTGAGGGAACACAGTAACTTTATGTTCCCAAGCAACTGGTAATAAATCAGTAACTTCTGTTTGAGTTGATATACGGCCCTGAAATATGAAAACAGCTTGCATGCAAAGATCTGAGCTGAGCATAGGGATTCTCATTCACACAGAGACGGACGTACAGCAGAGAAGTTATCTTTAATTCTAAACCAAGCCGATAAGCATTAACATATTAGTGACTAAAAACTGTGGCCATGACACAAGCATACAGTATGCACTTCAGTTTTCACTTCAGAACTACACTTGAAGTAAAGTTTCACATCAGTGCTTCTGTTTAGTGTACTTTTCATAACAAAGTATCAATGTAACCCATTCAATCCTCATGATAAATGTTTTAAAAAAAAACATACTGCGTGTGTAGATTTCTGATTTCCTGAAAATAAAGCTGCTTGAAAAAAAAAAACATCCTGAAAAGTTGACTTGTTCAAGAAGTCTTTTCATCCAACAGCAGCTGAATACCTTCACTCTGAAACATTTCACCCATTGAAAATATCACTTTTGTGTAACTTTTCATTCTTAAGATCTTTGTTTCTGTGGCACTAAATAAATATGACTGCCTTTGACTGTGATCTTCCCCTCTGACGGAGAGAACTGCTCTGTCTGTCTCTGCTCATTAAAGCGGTTTTAATCCCACAGTTAGATGCTTGCACTGTCTGTGGCTTAATAAAGCAGACATCAGAGGGGATACACAGCATCTGAATCACCTCACAAAAATCAAAAATCAAAGCCTGTATTAAAAAATCTAACAACAACTCTGACAAAAGGTAGATAACCACAAAATATCTAACAGGAATGAGGGAGGAGGTTAGAGAATGTAGTTTAACACACCGTGAGTTTTAGTTTTTTTTTTTTACAAATTAGAATATTTTTGTGCACAGTTTTGTTGAATGAAACAGTTTCTGGCAGCTCCAGGTTGGATAGAGTGACTCATGGGAGGGTCAGTTTGTTTGACTCAACCCATTAACAGCCAGGAGTTTAAATAGAACACGTCACGTGACTGTTAGTGCTTCTTCACAGGCATACTGGGAAAAGCAGATGGTGTCTGCAGGCCACACCGCACCTCTGCAGTGCCGGAGGTATTTGTCGAGCTTCTACCCCCTCACTGCAGGCTCTTTGCCCCCCCCCCCTTGCTGCCAGATAAACATGGTATGAGCGTGTCATTCCAACCTCAGTTATTTAAATCCCCTCCCCCATTTTTTGGTGTTTACCAGCCTTTCTTTTGTGTCAGCCTTCAGGCCTGGGTGAAAAACCAAAACCTGATCCACTGTGACAGCAACACTGGATTAATATGACGTTCAAGGCCTTGTGATTTGTATGCTGGTGTCCCATTTCAAAAACCAAGGACACAACAGTTTTATCTGTAAGGTCTGAATTTCTCTGCTTCTGTCCTGAGTTTCTCTAAAAAAAAAAGATTCCTCCCTCTGGAAGGGGGATTCTTGATGACTCATTTTCTCCATGCATGCCGCTCTGAGCCTCTGGAGGGCCGTGCAGCTGCCCTCCAGCTTGCTCAGGCCAGATAACGCTGTGCACAGACCCAGCACTCTTTAATAGCCACTGTGTTTCCCTTTTATCTGTTTACATAGTGCAAGACAAAGACAATCAAAGTGACCGTTTATTATCTTTGTAAACAGCTGCTCTGATATATGGATGGTTATTAAAGGATATGAGGGGGTTGTTTCACGGACAGTCTACCTGTAAACACTTTATACTTACAGTACCCAGTTCTGTTTCTAAATGAATCATATAAACTCACGTTTCTAACAAAATGTTAGATTGTTTGGTTGACACTGAAAGAAATGTATGCATTAAACGTGATGTGATTTAACTTTAACGGCTGCAGATAATGCTCGAAATGCAAAGCAGCTGGAGGATGCGATGTGCGTGTTGAGTGAGAGGTGTGGCCTTTTTTCCGCACATTGACTATATTGAAGTCAATGGGAAACCCCCCAACTTCTCCTCTGAAATACAGTGCAGTAAATATTGTCTACATCGACTTCTGGACTTCTCAAGTCATCTCTACGAATGTGTTTTGGTTGAGATTTTGAAAGTTACAGTTTAATTTATAAGATATTAAGGCTTAAAGAAGGGTATGTTTGAGGTCTTTAGTGAAGGCCCCACCCAACCTTGACCCAAACAACTGTCTGAAAAAATGACTCATACGAGCGTTTTCTAATCTGCAATCCCGATGGTTATGGTCTGGTCAGGTTTCCGCAGCTACAGTAAAACTACTTGGATAAGGTTAGGGAAAGATTACCTTCATTGTTAGAAGGAACCAACATTGTCAAAGTCACATATTCCAACGTTTACCAGGATGATATGCCAAACCATCCATCCGGCCTCCTCCCTAACACTTTCTGAGGCAGTCTAACAATGTCACGCTACCTCCGCTTTTGCTACTGACAGAGGAAATGGAGGACAGTCATTGCATGACTGCACAACCGCAAGAGGCTGCTTGTCAGGAGATGCAAACACAACCTATGTTTACAATTTACAAGTTAAATATCTATGCTGTCATTTTTCGTGTGAGGACAGTCTCCCAAATTTAGATTTTCTGGCTCCAGCAGCTGATGTACATCACAGCGAGCGTGATGACTTTCCAGTAAAAAAAAACAATGTTTCCTTTTTTTCTTTTACCTGGGTCCAAATATGTTGACATACAAACATGCAAAGTTCAGCTGCCCTCTTGTGCACATACTGACATACAGTGTGCACACAGTTGTTGGAGGATTATCAGAGGTGGGGTGCAGTCGATGGGTTCAGGCATCCCATAATCTCTGTCCACATCTAGCTGAGTGTGGGCCTGACACAGCACTTTCTGATTGGCCAACAAAGGTCTGTCTATATCTCTTCCTTATACACACACACACACACACACACACACACACACACACACACACACACACACACCCCAACATACACTGCCTGACGCACTCTCCCCATGGCTGCTGTAGCAAACAACCACATACAGGATGTTGTGACTAACATCTTAAGTGACTAGTCCCACTATTTGGTTGTGTGTGTTGCTATGGCAACCGTAGATGTCTTTAAATGGAGATTAGCACATACAACTGCTGAGGAAAATCTCACAGAAGTGAAACTTTTTTCCTCCCCATAATGCAGCAGAACACAACATGTTCAACTTTAGTTCGGGCATCACATCACAACAGCATGAACTCACTTTAAGCAGTTATTGGAGAATGTGAGCGGGCCTGTGGCCAGTTTCAGTGGCACCACACAGTATTTCAGTCATCATGCAGGGTTCCCACTGTCTGTGTCCATATATGGCAGCAGCTGCCTTGCACTTTTGACAATAAAAGCAGGGTTTACACAATCTTTGAATGAGCAAGAAAAAAAAAAGAACCTTTGAGTAAACCATAGAGAAAGAAGCCAAATAATTCACTCCAGTCTACACTCTCCTTCTTCCCAGCATATCAATCCTTTGTCCCAGTCTACGTGTAAAGTAACGGTTCATTCCACTGCAGCCCTAATTAAGGCATCAGATTACCGGCAAGCAATCTGTGCTACATGCTGCTGTAAAGTGCCGGTGGAGGTTGAGGGGTTATAACGTACCTGAACGCGTATGTTGTGGTGGGGGACGGACGCACGGACTGCTGTGGACCTGATGAGCCGCGGTGAGCGCTTCTAGCTGCAGCGGGAGCAGAGAGGCGTCGAGTCGGCGGAGCAGCGGAGTGCAGAGCCGCTGTTTATGCTTCTGGCCCGGGACACTCCCCGTTATGACACTCCCCTGGCCTGGCTGCTGCACCGCCTGCAGAGGGGCTTGACACAGGGATGTCTGTCTATCTATCTATCTATCTATCTATCTATCTATCTGTACAATGACCACTATGCCTACTTTTGTGAAGCTTTTGCTGCAATGATCATTTTTAAGATTGTATCGTAAGGTTGTAAAGAGAGTGTAGTGACCCACTTCTATCTTTTATCTCTTATCTTTTATTATTTATTTCATTTATTTACAGTATTATCGTGCAGTGTCCAGTGATATTGTAACTGAAAAAAAAAGATTGTATCATAAGCAGTTTGCCATAATTAATTCATAATTAATACATTTTATTGGTAACCTGTACATTAAAATATCTGCTTCAAAAGTTAGACATTCAGTCTCACAGTGAACTCTTTTCCTTGCAGGGATTGGTCACATACTTCCGGCCTCCAACAGAGTGTGCCTCTTGAACAACACTGCCCCTGCCTGGTCCTGGTGTACCACTGGATTATAACAGGCAAACCTCTGCTACTACACTACTGTAATGCAGACTGTGCATGGTCCACCATCAAATAATAATGCCTACAGGCATTGATTCAGTATGCCTGTAGGCTACCGATAAAAAAGACCCTGTCTTCAATAGGATTATATGCTGCTTTGCAGTGTGAATGTACTTGCTCGTGGCTTTTATCATGTGCTCCCAGAGGGTCAAAGGTTGGCAGTCTGTCATCGGGCAAAGCCCTGAGCGATTGAACTTGTTTTTAAAAGAAGATTTTGAGATTACTGCACACTGCTCTTGCAATCCAGACATGCATTGATTACATCATAATAATGACATCATACTAATATTTCCAGACATCACATAAGCCCCTCTACCATGCACCATGAGGAACTGGATGTGCAATTTCCTGATCTAGTTCCTAATCTGTGCCTGAAAACACCTCAAAAGGTTTGCTGTGTGAGTCCTTAGTACAGCTGCTTTTGCAAATATTATACTGATGTACTGAATGCATCCAAGGTGGCTTCTTGGTATCATGTTTCTTTGCAAAGAAGCCCATGTTTATGCATTAAATATGCAATACCAACCAACAGCTTTTAAAGATTATACAATTGAGAGTATAATGTCCTATTGCCAAACTATACCTTGTGTTGCATGGTATGATTGTAATATCTATTGCAAGAGTCTCATATTGCAAAACACCAGTTTTTAGGTCTTCAAACAAATTACCAAAGCTATAGGGTAAAAGAAAATACAGCTAACAATGTAGTGAGTTTGGAAGAACATGTAAGAACACAGAAAATTTGGTGTCTTCTAAAAACAGTGATTTATCTTTTTTGGACATTTGCCAGTTAGGGAAAGTGAAATAACAACGCATGGTAGGGGGGCCCTTCCTCCAAAAATGTTTTGAATTATATCTTTAAAAACCATGAATCTACAGTCATGTGAAAAAATTAGGACACCCTATGAAAACATGTGTGTTTTTTAACATATTTAGACATATGGATATTTAATATCAATTTTAACAATACTGAGAGATTCAAGTAATATAACTAAACAAGCATTTTTTCCCACTTAAAATGACTGAAATCACACACAGGTGTATCACATCAGGTGCACATGATTAGAACATTGTTACTCAGCATTTTGAAGGAGGCTTGCCCTATTTAAACCTCAGAGATTCCGTTTGGTGTGCTCCTGACTGTTGACGTGAGAGTGAACACCATGGTGAGATCGAAAGACCTGTCTGAGGCCTTCAGAAAGAAGATTGTTGCAGCTTATGATTCTGATAAGGGATTTAAAAAGATCTCAAAAGAGTTTGAAATCAGCCATTCCACTGTCCGGAAAATAGTGTACAAGTGGAGGACATTCAAAACAACTGCCAACATGCCCAGGTCTGGCCGTCCAAGCAAGTTCACCCCGAGAGCAGACCACAAGATGCTAAAAGAAGTCTCCAAAACCCCTAAAATGTCATCACGGGACCTACAGCAGGCTCTGTTGATGTGAAAGTGCATGCCTCTACAATCAGAAAGAGACTGCACACATTTTATTTTCACGAAAGGTGTGCAAGGAGGAAACCAAGAGAAACATTAAGGCCAGACTGAAGTTTGCCAGAGAGAACGTAGACAAAGAACAGGACTTCTGGAATAATGTTCTTTGGACAGATGAGTCTAAAATTTAATTATTTGGACACCAGAACAGAGGACATGTTTGGCGCACACCAAATACAGCGTTCCAGGAAAAGAACCTCATACCAACTGTGAAGCATGGAGGTGGAAGTGTCATGGTTTGGAGATGCTTTGCTGCAGCAGGACCTGGCCAGCTCACCATCATAGAATCCATAATGAATTCTACAGTGTATCAAAGGGTGCTTGAGCAACATGTGAGACGATCTGTAAGAAAATTAAAGCTGAAGCGGAACTGGACCCCTGCAACATGACAATGACCCTAAACATACCAGTAAATCCACCGAGGACTGGCTGAAAACTAAGAAATGGAGAGTCCTGGAATGGCCCAGTCAAAGCCCAGATCTTAATCCCATTGAGATGCTGTGGGGTGATTTGAAACGGGCTGTACATGCAAGAAACCCCTCAAACATCACACAGGTTAAAGCATTCTGCATTGAGGAGTGGGGCAAACTTTCCTCAGACCGATGTCAGAGACTGGTAGAGGGTTACAAGAAGCGTCTCACTGAATTTATTTCAGCCAAAGGGGGTAACAGTAGGTATTAGGGGGTAGGGTGTCATAACTTTTTCCTCAGTTAGAATATGCATTTATGTTGATGTCTTTTGTTTAATGAGTAAAACAATGTTATTTTTTGCTGTTTACCTGCAATTAGATCCCTTTGTTTTCCAGAGATAAATAAAAACAAGATTAGACATCGATATGTGAACATTTCTTAATGAATAACTGAATATTTAATGGGGTGTCCTACTTTTTTCACGTGTGTGTATGTATGTATGTATATGTGTATGTATGTGTATATATATATATATATATAAAATCAGTGCAATGCATGCTTTTGCACTCGTGTAGAACTGGGTGTGAATTTATAATAATCATAAATAACCTACTTATTATAAACATTTCACCTCCACCCATTCCTTTTGCACTGCTGCACAAACATGAACAAAAATAGTCATGCATGGAGACGCCCCCACAGTCCGTGCACCTGAAGACCTATATCACCTTGCACAGGGAGAATGGGCATGATGCCACTGGTGTTGACTGCTGGGGTTTTCAGTTGACTGAGGAGAGGAAATAACCTTGGTAAGAATGTATTTGACCTGGTTAAAGCTGTCAAGCTGGAGAGTCAGCCCTCCATTATCACCTTATTAATGTTCCTTCCATTCCATTGTTCATTTATGTGCTTAAATGATGCAGAAAAGATTTAATCTATTAACATTATACAAACTTTTTATTATTGTGAGCTGCCATAACATTATCATGTGGCAAACACAGCCACTGACAGAAATCATTCATTGTTTATATTGTACAATGCTGTAAATACACACAGCTAGTACACAGCACATTTATTTAGTCTTATTAACAGGCATTCTCTGACACCGCTACTACTAATTGAAATAGGACTAATCATAATTACATGTGATTTGTACCATTCAAATTTAATTTTTTTATTTCAATTGCATCAAGGTGTGTGCAAACAGATGCTGAGGATATCGATTAGCCCCAGGTGGTTTTCCATCAACAATCAGTTATTGTCTGACAGAATGAGTCATCAACCCAAATTCATTCATCTGGAACAAAGTCGAATGAGTACACTACGTATTGTCATTTTTACAATTAACAAGGTCACATTCAAATCGTGCATTTATAATTCCCTGCTATACCTGCATTGTCTACATATCTGACAGCAGAAACCTACCAGTGTACCTAATGAACTTGCAGGCTGAACTGATTTGCTTTTACAATGATTTGCAAATCCCATAGTATATAAGCCATCATTGTGATATTGAAAGACAAACATCTATTGCATTTATTACTTAATGGTCTTTTTTTATGCTAATATGTAGAATGTAATGGGAAGAGAAATTAACTGACCCTTGTGGCCCTTTACCTTACTGTACAATCCACATTTTCAAATCTTGGTGGCCCTCTAGTGGACAGAAGACAAGGCCAGAGCAACATGGGGTGATTTGTATTCTTCCATGCAACTGGCATGCTCACTAGGCAAATATGAGACTGTTGACTGTACAACAAAGGTTAATAACAAGCTAGTATTTTTAGCGTCTTGACAATATCTAATTACAGTTTACAGTAACATGTTATGTCAGGGCAGCAGGGAAACACTCAACAAAATGTTGATAACAGATTTATGCAAATCACGTGTTGCCTTAAACAGATACTGTATTAAATCACTCTCACTGATATATATTTTCTATGATATAGACAGATATCAGTTAACATAGACTCTCTATTAACCAGTTTCTAAAATTAGGATCTGTAATTTATGCACACTCTGAAAGGCTCCAGTCATGGATGACAGCATCCCAATAAGAACAGCTTATTGTCTTGTCTTGTGGCTTGCTGTTTCAGACAGCAGCACAAGCTGCTTTCCGCCTGGCAGGAAGTACTGCAACCCTCAACAGGCAGAGTCGTACACTCGAGACTTGCGACTTGGACATGAGTTCAACTTAAAGGGTTCGCTCATCCAAATCACAAAACAAACATATTTTCCCACGAACCCCTACTGGGAGCTATGCATAGTTTTGACTTTATTTGACAACAGTGTTGTAATTGCTTTATAGGAATTGCAACAATCTCTCTTTTTTTCTAATAACTGATACTTGTTTTATGTAGGGATGGCGATGTTGGTCAGTGAGCATGTTGACCAGATGGATTACCAATAATTTTTGTACAGACATTCATACAGAGGACTAATCTAAACTAAAAAGGATTTAGTAGCATCTGGCAGTGAAGTAGCATCTCTAGCTGACAACCTGGTGACAACCTCCCGAAAAACACCAAAGGATCTATCTAAACTTGGTTTGTCTGTTCTGGGTTACATGGAGTTTCAACATGGGGGCCTCACAGCTCACTCTAACAGTTTCTATATTTAGGTGATTCAGCTTTACACTAATGAAAACACACCCCTGACGATTATATTCCCTTTTTGCCAGTAGATCCTCCTAAATGTCACATACTGGACCTTTAATATCTACTCAATGGATTAGCAAAATTATGTTCTCAAGTAATACATCCTAATAACTGTTATCTTGATAACCACCATGAGTTTGACATTTGTGGTTTTGAGTGAAATGTCTCAAGAACTAATGAATGATGAGCCATGTGCAGATAAATTTGGTTCACACACCCATTGCCCCCTCAGGATAAAAACTACTGATGATTTCTTAACCTTTTTTAGTTCCATCATTAGGTCAAATTTTAAACTTGTCCAGTACTAGTAGTAGGTTTATGACCAAATACCAGCACAAATAATAACATCAGCCTCAGCTGTACTTTGTGTTTTGTGCACATTAGCAAATGTTATGATAACATTATTAACTAATCTAAGATGGTAAACATTATGCCTGAGAAACATCAGCAAGTAAGCATTGCCACTGTGAGGATGGTAGTATAGCACTGACTGATTTATCTCAAAGTACCACTAAATGCAATTTGATCTGTAAACCGAAAAGCACTCAGAAATTACATTTAAAAACTGAACAGCTGTGAACAATTGGAATTAGAAACTACCAAAGTCATACAGCGACCCCAGTGAAAACAACTGAGAGTGAGCTTTGTGGTTTATCCTTAAGGATGGATACAAGAAACTGAGGCTACCAGCTGGTCACTGCAAGATCTGAGGCTTTCAATGGGGGTGCCCATAACCCCCCTATGCTCTCCTTTCATTTCTTTTCTGAAAGTTGTTTGTGCTGTCTGTCTCTGTGATGAGGGGCAGGTGCTGCTGGGGCAGCAGAGGGGTGCACTGCTGCTGGTTGTTTGAAGAAGATTGAGAGGGATCTTGTCTTAAGAAATGTCAATTAAAGGGTTTGAAATTCATTGACAGGTGAAGTGGGTCAGAAAGCATGCAGTGTCTGGGACTGAACTGACAGCTTTACAGAGTCTAACAAGATATTGCAGTTGGCAGTTTTGATAGCTCTTCTCCAACTGAACAAGCTTCCGGCAAAGAAATATTCATCATAGTTTCTTTTCTCATGGGCTTGCCATTTTGATTTGATGTTTCTCCTCACATTCCTGCATTTCTTAGCAAGCTGCAGCTTAGGACTGCTGTATTTCTCTTTTCTTCAGTGGGAATACTTCCACTGAAACAGATAAAGGATCTAAACTGTCCATGTGGGTGGTGAAACTTATCACTTGCACATCTGAAGCCTCCATGTCTGTGGTGCTGAAACAAGCTTTTCAGTCCCTGTGGTTCCTTACTGTATGACTTACCGAAAATAGGAGAAGAGAAATATCTTAATAAATATAAAAGACATTTTGGATTGCAATGGTCATGCGTGGAAATGAGTATTCAGAATGTAAGGAGGTCTGTTACTGCTATTATGTGGCAGACAGTCCTTATAGCAGCACTTTGCACTTGCAATCTGCAGATAATGATGGTTAATTAGACAGCTTCATTATCAGATTTTATTTTACTAATAAAGTGTGTAGCAACAGATTGAAGTCTTTTTTCTTGCAATATTTTATTCCTCCACTTTTTCTAGCTTTCTAGGTCAGCTCCCTGACTCTAACCAAGAAAATCCAAAATGTCCACAACTGCTGTGATTGTCTTGAACATACAGTAGTCTTGCAACACTGACAGTTGTTGTGGCCAAGTTGCAAAAATATTACGCTTTATCTAACTTTTGGAGAGACGCAAGAGACACAGGTAAGAAACAGAAATTTCTGTCTCATATATACCACCACAATGGTTAATAACACAGTGCATGTGTTCTGTGTTTTACTGTAAGTAGAAAAATATTCAGCTTCACTTACTTATGGCTCTGTAAACTGTAAAACTTGAAAGGTTACATTCCATGTAAGGCCTTATGTATACAGATGACAGTATAGTTCAGTAATGATGGGTATTTTATTATCTAATTTATTTAAATTAGGTTTTTGATATTGTTCTCTTTCTCCTCATGAGGAAATAATTCAGAATCAGAATAAACTTTATTGGTCAAGTGCATACAAGAATTTTGTCTTGGTTTTCAGTATCTCTATCCTTTTAGACAGTGCAGAGAATGCAGAGAATCAGCTAAGATAACAACATTTGACACAGCAAATATACTGGCAAGAGTTGGGCAAACAGTATCTATATAACCATGTTATTGTATATAACCTATATATACTACAGGGTTATGGTGCATGCAAGCAGGAGTGCATGGCAGTGCAAAGCCATGATATGTAAGATATGTATGGATTATTGTTACTGTAGAGGTGGTTTATGTGTCAGTGTATTGGTGGAGTACATGTGTAGTCTGCTTAGACACTTGAATGTGACCACATGTTTGGAGAGCATCCCTGACCTGGAGAAGGTTGCTTGACAAAATGTAGTCATATTGGAATCACATTGGAATAACACACAATCCTTTTACTTTGACCAAATGTTAGTGAGTAACGAAATAACGCAGGAACTAAAATTAGTTTTCCTTGAGTGCTTTTAAGCACAAGACATATTAATACTTCACTAAAGTTTACATCAAGTATAACAGTATTAGTGCTTGAGCAGGACACTCTGATCCTCTCTGGCCTTCATCCATGACCCTTCTTGGCTTCTTGGCTTCATCCATGTGCACGCGCGTGCCTGTGCATCTGCCACGCTGTGTGCGCGCGCATTATAAAAACCCTTTGGTTCACGTGCGGAAAGAGACTCTAGAGGGGTGGGGAAGAAGTGACTTGTGGGATGCGGCAAGAGAGACAGAGGGGGAGAGTGACTGACACACAGAGTGGAACAACAGCGAGAGGAGCGGGAAAGAAAAGGAGGAGAGCCATAAAATAACCTGCGTTACGGCTAACTGAGCGACAGACAGACAGGTTTGCGCAGACAGACAGACAGACAGAGAGAGAGAGACAGAGAGAGAGAGACAGAGACAGACAGACAGACAGACAGACAGACAGAGAGAGAGAGAGAGAGAGAGAGAGAGAGAGAGAGAGAGAGAGAGACAGAGAGAGGAAGGAAAAGTTCAGATCCCACGAACCAACGCGTGGGAGTGGGAAGCAGGATCGTGACTGACTGAGGCAAGCTCCACTGTCTGTCTCATCATGGCAGGTAATTCATTTGAATTGTTGCCCACATTAACACAACGAGCAGGCCGGTGTTTGTCCAACCCTGACTGTGTCTCAACAAGCGCGCTGCTCCGACGGCTGCAAGATTTCTCTCACCCCGCCGAGTGTCAGTTACCGTTAGCTAACAAAACTTAGCCACGTTAGTGCTAACTAGCTAGCTAGCCAGCAAACTCGAGTGTCATCGCCCATCTGGCCTGTCTTTGCCGGCTAAAGCTAGCTAGCTAGCTAGCTGCTGCTAGCAGACGATAGCTGTTTACCATTATCACCGGCCCGGGACCAGTGCTGCCGGCTAATGCTGCCGGCTAATGCTGCCTACCTTGTTAGCCAAACATAGCAGTTAGCTATCCGCGACACTAACCTAACGCTAACTTGTCGTAGCTGTAACGGTTGCCTCTCGGACTGGTGCACGGGGCTTGACGTTACAAACCGCACATTGAAGTTTGCGGTTAATGTGGAAACACAATGTAAATGAATAATGTTTGAGGTAAAACTGTCGGTTTCCACTCCGGTGCACACATTTCTCAGACATGCCATGACTGGCTCGACAAGCCAGGCTAGCTAACGTTAGCTTAAACTTTGACATTGCCCACATGCAGGCTAGTTGTTCAGGCCTGCTGCAGACTGAACGAGCTCTTAAATAATCTGAACCATTTCTGACTAAAAGGACTGATGAGTCAAGAGAGCCAGTGTTGAGGACATAAATGTACTAATGTGGAACAACCCCCCCCCAATAATACCCAGATAGTCGGAGATTTGTTTAACGTAGCGTTTTTCATTTCATTCATCAGCTGATAATTGTGCATGTTTGTAGTCATTAAAAATTCTATAAAGCTTTAGGTTCTTGTAGCCGATTGAGATTTTGCAAAAAAATAGGTCACTAGTAACAAATTTAGTAACGTTACATGCATTTGGTCCATTTGAGCGCGGAAATGACACAGGTCTCTGGGCACAGGTATTTCACATCATCCTCTTGTTGATGTTGATGAGATGATTTGAACGTTAAAACACCTGTTTGCTTTGTGTATTTTGTTCTGCAACAAATGCAGAATGCAATCTATGAGAGTGCTACATTTTGTCCTGCCCAGTACCAACCCTGTCCTGGCTTTTTCTTTTAAATCATGATTCATTTCAGAGTATGGGTGTATGATGAAGCAACAGTGACTCATAAATGTCCTTGATTATTCTGCAGAGCGATTCCATTCTGCATTGACAAATCAGACCAGTTTTCATTGTGTAATAATAGAAATGATCACATGTACAAATATGCGGAATTCATCTACCTTCTATTGTGCAATGAGCTATGTTGAAGGAAAACCTGTTGAGGCGAGTGGTGGTCATTATCAAACAAGGCAGCGTATTTTTTCTTGTTGATGTATTTTTAACACCGGAGTCTGCCCTGGTCTGAGAGCATCTCCTGCTGGTATAACAGGAGTTAAGTCAGTATTTATTAACACAATTTGAGGTAAACTTTTTCTGTCAAAGTGAGAAAACTACGATACCAAGTAAGGTTTAAGTAGTAATTTTGATTCTTTGGGTGTTTTTCTTCTGGGTGTCATAACTGTTTTTGCCCATAACGTAAGTCGTCTTGCAGGTATCGTGCGTGGAACAGTTCAGTGATCTTGAATTTTAGTTTTAGGAGAGCTTGAAAGGTCTTGTATGATATCAAAGTCATTTTTGTTTTGGGACTAGACTTGCAGAAGTTGTGAGAGGATGTGTGTACATGTATGACCACACACATTTTCGCAACGTCTGCCTTCTGTCTAGAGTTCCAACATCATTTCAGTTATGCCGAGAGTGACTTTCCTTATACAGGTGCTACTTCTGAACTACTTGTGTACTTGCGTGTGTGGGCAAGGAAAGAAAAACAGTACACCGTTTTGACATTCCACATCCTATAGTTAATTGTTGCTGAGGCTTTCTGTTCAATTATCAGCCAATGATTTTAAACTTGACCATCTTAGTTTATCTCAACCACTCGTGCATCATTGTCCAGGCCCATCACAATACAGTTAAAATATGGGAAACATTGTGAAGCAAATTAAATTGTATGTAGCAAACCTCTGAAATTTTATTTGAATGTTTATTTTTATCTCTGCAGGACCTGGAGGTGACATGCAGTGGTGCTTCTCTCAGGTGAAAGGAGCCATCGATGACGACGTAGCTGAAGGTATGAGCTCTGCCAAAAAACATTTACTAAGTATTTATAAGCGCAAAGCACAGATGGGAAGGTGGACATTTTTTTTTTTTTTTTTACAGTTATTGAGTAATACAAACAGCTTGCAGTGAGTGAGCAGATAGCACATCAATATCTTCCTCATTTGTTCCATTTCCACCAGTTAGATGTAGCATAATTTGCTTTCCGTCGTTTGGTGAGCTGTGATGCTAGGCATTTCAGCCAGGCACACCTTGCAGCAAGACAGTAATATAATGGGTCTTAACCCTATCTGTGACTGTCAGTTGACTTGCTCATCATGTGTGGCATCGTCGTCATCACCATCATGCAGATGACTAGAGACAAAGTGCCATATTTGAAATGTTTAACTCAGAAATTTTGCTGCTCCCTTGTAACAAAAGTCTCTGTGGTTCCACTCCTACGTTCTGTTTCTACTTTTATACAGCAGCCTGTTTTCTGAATCCTTGGCTGTGTATTGGAGCTATGTGTTAAGGTAGTGCTAATGCAAACCTAACACTTCCTGCTGTTGCTGCTTCACATTAAATGCTTTCCCCTGGCAAGCCACTGAAAGACTCTTACTGCTACGGGAAGCGCAGCCTTATTTGTCCCCGAGGTTGGTGTCTGACTACAAAGTCCTTGTATAGTTGATTTTAACTTGTGCTGTGCTTTCTTCGTGGATTCTGATCTCAGTTGCTCATGGTGCGGAGCGGGTGTCCCAATTAGGCAACAGAGCCTTCAGTCGGCCAAATATCTGGTAATGGACAGACGTTCAGAGAAGCTGAATGATATATTTGTGAGGGACTTATAAGACACCGTAGATTAAACTCACAACAGACATGATTTATCACAGGAGTTACCACAGCAGCTGCAATGTCCCACTCTGCCTCAGTGCAAGGTAAACAATAGCACAATGCTACACTGTTCATGGTATAAGGTATTTTACCTTGAATGCTTGCTTACACATGTATTCGACTGGATAGTGCAGTACGTCGGTGGATCATTTTTCACTGCGTTACATTTAGTGACCAGTTTATTATGTACACCAAGCTAAAACTAATGCAGTCTAATACAGCAGTCCTGCAATAAATCCGGCCACATTGAAGGTTAAAATGTTTTTCTAGAAACTGTTTTAGAGAGGTGTTCTTTCCTCATTAATGTGAATGGGGTGGGGAAAAAAGAATAGAAACACCTGTCAATGTAACATAACACAATTCAACCGCAGCACGAAATGCATCCTGCAATATGACCATACAGCTGAATCAAAACATCCCTATTTATAGCAGGGCTGTAGGCTGCATTCGTTTTAGCTAGGCGTACCTAATAAACTGGCAGTTCAGTGTACATCAAAACAAACCAACCATTTTTGCTGGAGTCCTTTTTAATTATTGTATATTGTTTGATTTTTAGGACACAGCACTTTAGTTGGTCCTTTTGTCAGAGTATGGTTGGTGGCTGTTCCTGAGATGCAATATTTTCACCACACCTGATGCACCTTTTGAGAGAATATTTAGTATATTAAGTTTTGAAGCCAGTGATAGAAATTGTCGTTGTAACTTAGTGTTTTTAGTCTCAAATTTAAGAGAAAGAAATTCCTATTTAATTCCGTCACTTTTTGTGTGTAGTCTATAGGGCTGTCCGAGTCGAGTAAACTGTAATTCGACGAGAAGAGTCTCAGTCGACGCAATTTTGATTAGTCGCAGAAAAACAGCGTCAGAGGGAAGCTGTGCCTTGTCACCGGGCCGAGTACCAGGGGCTTGTTGCTACACGGACCTTTTCTCTTGTAACACAGCACTGCTGCATGTGCTTAAGTGTGTGAGCTGCTGCCAGTAGCTAGCTAGCAGTCCTATTACTTGACTGTAAATGGGCCGCAACCTTAAAGTACCGGGGCAGGTTTGTTTACACCACTATCATAGGAGCTTTGGACTGCCGGGGATCCGGGCTCAGCAGCCGCCCAGTGGCCACGACACCGGGACGGAACACCGCCTCCGACACCATTGGAGGCCAGGTGATTAACAGCAGCTCCGCCCAGGACTAGATACAGCGGGTTCAGGCAGGGACAGGAGGAGCGAGGTTGTAGCGAGTTGATTTGTAAGTAATGTTATACATCATCCATCGTGTTGATAAGTCGGAGAGTATTTGTTGGAAGACATTTTTCTATGTTTTGAAGGAGGCTTGTGTGATGTTGTACTCTGTTGAAATTGTTTATTTTAACGTTGGACAAATAGTCGACTATTGGCTTGAATTAACAACTACTCGTCCACTAGGAAAACTTAGTCGGGGACAGCCCTAGTAGTCGAACACACTAAAGAACGCCATGTAGCTGGAATTTAAAGACTGCCAACGTGCTTTACATTATGAAAAAAAAGGTACATTATCCTCTGCATTAATATTGAATGTGTTTTAGTAATGCGGGAAGTTGCTTTGCTGTTGAGCTTTGTTTTTATACCTGTGATGGGCATTGCTCATTATTTTGTAAATTTTATAGGCTAAATTGCTTAGTTAATTACATTGAATAAATTAAATGATTGCTGATGGTTAATGAAAAATAATTACTTTCTGCCCTAATAGAAGAGCAGTTTTCAGTATTTCCTCTCAAGTAGCCTTGCCTCTAGTTAAAATATATTACCCCCTACTTTGGGCCTCAGGGAGTACGACGTACACAAAGACCTCCTACTACAACCTTTTGCAGCATTGTCTTTCTGCTCCAGTGGGCAAAAAAGGGTTAAATAAGTGTGTGAGAGAGAGCGAGAGAGAGATGGTTTATAAAGCAACATACTGCTGCTGGGGGAACGTGTAAGGCTGTCTGAGTGAGGGGGGGAAGAGAAAAGGGGGAAAAACTAGGTTACTGATCATTTTCCGTCTGCTCTACATGCTCTGACATCCTTCTGCATCTCCGGCCTACACGCTTGTCATCTAGCACCCTGATTCCAAGAAATCCAGGGTTAGTTGGGATTAACTGAGTGGTGCTCGTTGTCTTTGGTATTGGAGAAAAAACGGTTTTATCTCTGTACACAATTTAAAAATAACACTATTGCAGATGCTAGTTTAAATGTTTCTTTTTGTTGATATTTTTTTTGCAGCGGACATCATATCCACAGTTGAGTTTAATCACACAGGGGAGCTGCTGGCCACAGGAGACAAGGGTGGGCGCGTAGTCATTTTCCAGCAGGAAATAGAGGTACAGCTGCAAGTTTGTCTTCTGTTGAGTTTTATTCCCCACACACTATTCATTTCAGAAAAGATCACCCTCTGAACTCAATTACTCAGTTAAAAAAAACTGATGATTTTATTCTGAAAACTATTCTGTAAGCAAAAAGTTAAGAAGTGAGAGTTTTTAAGTTTTAAATAGTAATATGCTTCTTACGTGTGCCAGTTTTATTTCTTAGTAAAAGTAGCTGTCACTTCTTATTTAAGAGATGGGTATGTCTTTTTGGAATGAAACTTGTCAAATATAGAACAAAAATGATCATTGTTGGCTTGTTCTTCTCTAACGTCGGCTCTTTCTTTATCGTTGTTTGATGTTTCGCCCGGTTCCTGGCAGAATAAAAATCAGCCTCAGTTCCGGAGCGAATACAATGTTTACAGCACTTTCCAGAGCCACGAGCCCGAGTTTGACTACTTGAAGAGTTTGGAAATAGAAGAGAAGATCAACAAGATTCGCTGGCTTCCTCAGAAGAATGCTGCCCAGTTCCTGTTGTCAACTAACGGTAAGTAAGTCATATTTGTCATCGGCAGTCTGTGGAGATTTTAATTTTAAATCCAAAAGGCTGACATTGAAACCCTTTTTAACAGAAACTAATTATAGCCCCTTTCACACTTTAGTCAAAACAAGAGCTGAGAGAGTAAACGAGCTGGAATTTCAGAAAACATAATGTAGGGATTTCCTCTGCAGGAAATCTTTCTGGTAATTTGAATAGTTATAAGTAATGTTTTTTTCCGTTGTCTACCTCAAACACAATATATCCAGGCTCTCCTTGCCTTTCTCGGACGATCCGGTATGTAGGCATTCTTTGCAGGTACTTCATAGAGGACCGATAGCGCTGCACAAAAAGTTGTAAAGCTTAATAAAATCTGCGGCCATAGACCAACAACTGTTTTTAATGAATGCCAAAGGGGACTTATATCGATTTGAATATTGCAAAAAAAGAAAATATTTTCTAATATTACTATGTTTACTGTCCGAGACTTCGCTCTGCCCTGCCTGTGTCTGTGCTTTCACCAATGTGAGTAGAGCAGGTACGCGAAGACAGACACGGGCAGGCTTGTTTACTTTTTATAGATGAAATTGTGGTCAGTCCTAAAACAAAATCCGAGATTAACGCAAAAGCAGCGCTTTGGAGATACAACTGGGTAGAAAATTATGACTTTATGCATAGAGATGTACTCTTGGGTTTGTCATAAGTACCAAACAATAAGTCTGATAAGTCAGGACCGTTTTTAAAGGGACAGAATTATTGGAAATCGTCGCTTGAAAACCGGCAACATTTGATGTGAAATTTGGGGTCAGTAGAAATTTTGTTTAAACTCGTAGATTGCCATTCTGAAAATTTCCTTTTAGCCATTCCCATTTTATATTACCACCTTTTTACCTCTAAAATGTAACCGTTGTTTGACCCCTTCACTGCATGCTGAGGATCTTCATTTGTCCTTTTCAAAAGAATTAGTGCTGTTGTTATTTACATATATATTTTGTAATTTTTCACAGATAAGACAATCAAGTTGTGGAAAATCAGTGAACGAGACAAGAGACCAGAGGGCTATAATCTCAAAGAGGACGATGGACGCTTCAAAGACCCCAATAATATCACATCACTGCGGGTCAGTCCTTGCATTGAACACAACCTGAGGGGGATTTCAGAGGGTGGGATTACTCAGCCAGACTAGGGTTTCGACACAGAACTGAAAATAATCTCTTCACATTAATTTGATACTTGATATAGCGAGAGAGCGGTGCTGCCCAGTTTAGTAGGTTTGCTTCCGTAGGTAATGCAGACTGCTCAGATTACCTGCCCAGTGGCTATACTTATGGTTGATGAAACGTATGAACCGACCTGAAGACCCACAGTTATTCTGGCTGATTACATTTTTTTTTTTAGGTTCAGCTTCATTGAAACTGCTGGCAGTTTGCTGAGATCACCAAATTATACATTTAAAAGAATCCTATAGGTGTAAGTTTTCCTGCCCTAACAGGTGTGACAAAACTAACAGTTATCTAACAGGACTAGCTAAATGTCAGTCATGCTAACACTGTCCTGAGATGTCTAATCAGCCAAAATAACTGAAAACACCTTATGTGGGTTTAACATAGTTGTGTATGGCGGCTTTTTATGATGTACAAGATATAAATGGTTGTGCCTCAAGGATCTAAATACCAACCAAACTGCAAAAGTAATAAACATGGGTGTGTTGCAAGTTACAATGGACTACTGGTTTGACTTCCTTTTCTGTTGCTAACAGCAGAGATAACTCCCATCTCGCAATGTGTTCTGTTACAGTTGCTCTTGAGCTAATGTTTGGACTTCTGTAAGAATCAAGGAATTCAGCCTAAAGCCTCATGTTTCACACTTGCATGTTGGCACAAAATTGAAAGAAAGGCAGTGAGAGTTTAAATGCAGTTTAATTTTTAGTTAGAATTAAGAATTGCTTGTGCTCCTGCACCCAACAAGTGCAGCACAGATGATCGATTTCACATCTGTTATTATCTTATGGCCTTTGTAGCTTGCTGTATTGATTACAAAGAAGCAAATCTGTTTGTCAGACTCACCATTAGATGAATGGCTGAAGGAGGCAGCTGAAATTCATCCTGTACAGAGAGGGTGTTGATGCTTATTATTTCATCTAGCTAACTGAATACATAGAATACTGTGTGACACAGTAGCATCTGCTACAAGCTCTGGTAATTATAATCAATGAAGAGCTTTGTGACAGATGAGAAATGAGCCATGAGGAGCTTTCAGAGCTTCAAAATCTATACCTGTCTTTTATTATGAGTTTTAAATTATATCCTGTTTGTTCTTGTCTCAGGTACCAGTTTTAATACCCATGGACCTCATGGTGGAAGCCAGTCCACGGAGGGTGTTTGCCAACGCTCACACCTACCATATCAACTCTATCTCAGTCAATAGTGACAATGAGACCTACCTGTCTGCAGACGACCTCCGCATCAACCTCTGGCACCTCGAGATCACTGATCGCAGCTTCAGTATCCTTCAATATGTGGGCATTTGTGTCTGTGCACTTGACTAATCAGTGAAACTCTCATCTAGCCAAACAGAAAGGTCTGGCTGAATCCTTTATCATTCTCAGAATGATCATCTGTTGGCACCCATTTGCAGGCACCCTTGCCTTCCTTTTCCTTTATTTTGCACAAAACAAAAAAATTGTGTTAATCGTTTTTAGCTTAATAGTGTATATGAAGGGTAGTTTAAATTGTTATGAAATGGGGGGGCAGGGGTGGCTGTGGCCCTTTGCTGTGTGTCACCCCCTTCCTGCTTCCTGTCACTCTTGAGCTGTCACTATCAATTAAAGACAATAAAAGCCCCCCAAAAATGTATTGTTATGGAACAACTAGAAAAAAAAAAACCCAAAATAATCTTGCGGGCCGGATTATGTTATATTTTGACGTCATTTTGTTGGCCTGAGGGAGGGGGATGGAGGGCTGGCAGTTTGGGATCCCTGGTTTTTTTTTGGGGGGGGCAAAAACACAGACTTGTTTGTATTTCTTTAAACTAATCCCAACCATACTCTTGGGCAGCGCTATGCCCAGGATGCAGTGACAGTACTCTTGCAAAATAGCATCAGAGGATATCGGCAGGGGAAGAGAATTCCAACTGAAATAGTCGGCCAATGGCAGGCTTATACACACAGCCTACTTCCTGTGAGTCAGTATAATGCCAGACTGATCAATGTCAATCTCAGGTGGAGCCAAATGTTAGTTAACACCAGAATCAGCAGGTTTTTATATTTTCATCACCTGACATGAAAAAGTGATATTTTACACTCAAAACCTTCGATGACGAGAAGGGAGAGGATAATGGGAAATTAACGATGTTGAGGTCAAAATAATTCTGTACGCAAGTGGAAAAAAATCTGAATGGGTAGTAACTGTCAAGGCATCCCATTAGCTGTCTTTCATGTCTAAGTAATGAATACCGTGAAAACACTTACAGTCATCTTTGATTTTTATTTTGTCTCCAGACACAGCACCATCGTTAGTCTGATGATGGTTTTTGTTTTCTTTTTTCGCTGTGCGAATGCTCTGTCTCTCAGGGACATTATCAAACATTTGACACACTGCTGCAAAAATGCACTCTACACATTATCAGGCTTACTTAAACCAGGTAAGTCATCCTAATCACTTCAAAGGTTTATTCCTCTTAAGCCTGCTCTCATCAGATATTGTTGACATTAAACCGGCCAACATGGAGGAGCTAACGGAGGTGATCACAGCAGCAGAGTTCCATCCTCATCAGTGTAACACCTTCGTCTACAGCAGCAGCAAGGGAACCATCCGTCTGTGTGACATGAGGGTTTCAGCGCTGTGTGACAAGCACTCTAAATGTGAGCACCTACTTTGGTCACGTTTAATCACCATTCCTCTACCTAGACAGGTGTCTTAACTACTTGATTCATTCAGCTGAGCCCTCCTGATTGTCAATGAACTACACTTTATCTCATACGATCCCTTTGGAGAATAGATGTAGGGAGGCACACACAGCAGGGAGGTAGAAAACTATTTAGAAATAAAACTACTTAATTGATACCAGTCAAATTACAGTTTTTAGAGGTAAAAGTATATGTGGTGGATGTCTGTCAGCTCTGGGTAACATGACACATATTCCAGTGAAAAAGAGCAGCTAGCAGTAATAATCTTAACCAGTGGTTCTCAAAGTTTACAAGATTTATGATATTTGTTGATTTATTGTTTGATTACAGTGATTATCTTTGTTTTATTCAATGTTTTCAAACATAAAAACAGAAGAAGAAAGCAATATAAAAATCTATTACAACCTTCAATACCAAATTATGCCACAGCTATTGTAAATGCATGACTACTCACTGTTGATAGTTGTCATAGTAACACAACATGCTTTCTGGCACTGGAGTTTTCCAGGAGCTCAACAGTCAGAAAAATAGTGGCGTTGGAGCAAGCGATGGAAAGATTTGACTTGGTAAACAGTAGATCAAAGAAATGCTGATAGATCTCAGTCCACACCAGTCTGATCCCACCGCCAAAACTAAGACCACACTGAACACTGCGGACTAGCTTAACAGTCAGTGCTTGTGGAAGAGGGATACGCATTGTTTTCAATAGTGCGTTCACTGTGGTATTTTGCATTCCCAACATCATATATGTAGGATCTGGCTCCGTCACATGAAAACAGGACAAGACACTGCCTGTTAGTGGAGCCAGACCTTCGGGCTGTGTTCTCTACCCATATCAGTGTGTGCACAACAGTAGACTCGCATGTCCCATTACAATGCCTGCAGCCTTTTTTTTTGGGGGGGGGGTATTTTGCCTTGAACACCCTTTTTTTTTATTTTATTTTTTTTTTTTTTTATCTTATTTTAATTTTTATCAGTATGTATGACACTACTCCAGCCAATTTGCCATAACCCCTATCTGGTATTATATTTGTAACATCAGTATGTATGATGTAGTGTGTGTGTGTGTGTGTGTGTGTGTGTGTGTGTGTGTGTGTGTGTGTGTGTGTGTGTGTGTGTGTGTGTGTGTGTGTGTGTGTGTGTGTGTGTGTGTGTGTGTGTGTGTGTGTGTGTGTGTGTGTGTGTGTGTGTGTGTGTGTGTGTGAGAACTGCAAAAAACCCTGTTGGTGACAGGCAAAGCTTTGCTCATAGCACATCATGTCAATAAAGGATTACCAATCATCAGCCTCACACAGGTTCATAGAAAGACAGTCTGTACACCTGCTTTTTTTTTTTTTTTTCTAAAAAATTAAGTAATGGATTTTCCATCCAGAGCCATCAGTTCACACCTCTATCAGCTGTCACTAGTTGTGCACACGCACACACAAAACTCTAAACACACATCAAACTGATCAGCAAAGCACTGAACAGAGTCTCTCAAACGTTTGGACAATTTATTTAGCAGCCATAACACAGCAACAGCTGTCTTACCTGCAAAACTGTCTAACTGCTTTGCACTATACGGTCCAGGGCTCTGACCAGATCCCTGTATGCTAATGGATAGATTCTGCTCTACGAACTAACAAGGTGATAGTCTTCTTGGGACGATGGACGTTTTTCACCCATTACTTGTGTGATTCGTGCTGTTTATGGCATAAAAACAACTTTCCAAGTTGAGCTCCTCGTTAGCTCTTGTTATCACCTCATTCACATCTAATATTGCTCAGAAAACTATCTATACTGTGATTGGACTAATATTCACTCACGTTTGTATCCTCTTCCTTTATCTTGTCCAGTGTTTGAGGAGCCAGAAGATCCCAGTAATCGCTCCTTCTTCTCTGAGATCATATCCTCAATCTCAGATGTCAAGTTTAGCCACAATGGACGCTACATGATGACCAGAGACTACTTGTCTGTGAAGATTTGGGATCTGAACATGGAGAGCAGGCCAGTGGAGACCTATCAGGTGAGACTGACATACGCATGCACAGTAACAGTGTGTGGTGCCGGGTTTGTTACACAAGTCAAGTGTAAACAGGTTATGAGTTATTTATCATTAGCACTGGATTAATATCATTTGAAGTCATGTTGCTTCAGACCCTGTGTAGTGTGGAGCATCAGGGATCCAGTAGGCCAACACTTTGAATGACAGTCCTTGTTTATTTTGTAACATTATCTTGTTAGTGATATTGTACTATCAGCAGCTTTAGAGACTAGTGTCTAATCTGGCCCTTTCCTTTTTTTTTAAGCAACCACACCTAGTTTTGAATCATTACTTGTAATTTCACATGGTGACCACTAGGAGGCACCATAAATATGTGTAAATAAGTTTGCCCCATCGTGATAAGCTTCTAAATAATGTAAGCACATACATAGTTTATGTGTAGGATTGGTTTAAGTAAATTAATCCAAACAGTGGTAAGATTCACTGTGGATATTTGTGTCTTAAGGTAGTTCCTTCACACCTGCCTTTGATCTTTACAGGTTCATGAGTACCTGAGGAGCAAGTTGTGCTCGCTCTACGAAAACGACTGCATATTTGACAAGTTTGAGTGCTGCTGGAATGGCAATGACAGGTGAGGACATGCAGGGAGCGGACCAACATATCACCTAATGGAAAAGAGTTGTACTTTAAAGTAGCTCTGTCTGTGCTGTTGCCTGTTATCTGTGTTTGGATTTGGATTTGTTTTTTTCACTGATGGGCCTGCAAATTTGTGCAAAGATGACTTGACCTCCAAAGCTCTGTTAATCTTTTAATGTAATTATACTAAACTGTGTGCTGATTGTAAGACCTACTTTTATAGTTGACTAATTGCTTTACTTTTAAATTTATTTTAACATCAGCTGAATACAAATGTGAATTTACTCTAGGCCTACTACTTTCTGTTCATGTAAAACAAGAAAATCTTTTAATTATTGGACTTTATTCCAAGAGTACTTGTGTTAAAGTCTCACACACCTTTCTCATATCCCTCCATCAGTGTGGTAATGACTGGCTCATACAACAACTTCTTCCGGATGTTCGACCGCGGCCAAAGGCGGGATGTAACTTTGGAGGCATCCCGTGAAAACAGCAAGCCCATGCAGGTCCTAAAGCCCCGCAAAGTGTGTGCAGGGGGCAAACGCAAGAAGGACGAAATCAGCGTGGACAGTTTGGACTTCAACAAGAAGATCCTTCACACTGCATGGCATCCCCAGGACAACATCATCGCAGTGGCGACGACCAACAACCTCTACATATTCCAGGATAAAGTGAACTAACTACGGGGTGTCATGAGATCTGGTGTGGGGGACTTTGTGTCCCACCTCGCAGCCTCGCAGCCTCATCCAGGGTGATCTGTGGTTAATGCCGACAACCAGCATCCCTGTCCGTCGCTACTGGGTGACCAGTCTTTGCCACTTTGTTCTAGATGTGGACAGAGGAAGCCTTGCTCTTGCCCATCATCAGCCCGTCAGTGGCAGAGTAACACCCGCCTTGCTGTTTAAGTGATGTGCCAATTTATTTCCCCCCCCTTCTTTTTTTTTTTTTTTTGCCAGCTCACCTGCCCTTTTTGTCTGGATTAACATGGGTAAACCAGTTTAGTTTCCTTAAAATTCTGAATACAGACACACTTATTTTTATAACTTTTCCCCAATGGCTCTGTGGTAGAAAATGAAAAACACTTATTTAGTATTTCCCCTTATTGTCCTGTGCCATCCTAGTGTTTATTTTTCTAAGAAAAAAACTTTTTTTTGTGTGTGTATACACCTTTTTATTAATTCATCTGTTATACTGTCATAGTATTCTTTAAGTCTCTTCACATGTCCCCCCCCTCCCCCCATTTCATTAAACCATGCATACTCAACCGTCACAAATGTATGCTCACAGTTTTCTTTACACACTTACTGCTCATACTGGACAGCAACACCTCCGCGGTTGCCTCCACGAGTTTGAGAAGTGCAGTGTGTTTTCACAGATTGAAAGCCCGGACCAGCGAGGAGTTTTCCTTGCTCGCTCTCGCTGTGCCTCAGGCTCTGGGTGGCCAATCGAGTCCAGACTCCAAAAGAGATTTTTTTTCTTATTTTTTTTGTTTGTTTTTGGATTGGCTGTGTCTTGACATCTTCTTCTTGTGCGTTGGTTCCTCGTCCTCCTTTTGTTTGTGTTCAACAATAGTCAGGTATAAGAGATAGCCTATTCAAAGATAATTATTATGATTGTCATATTTATATTAAAAAAGTTAAAATGTCACCAGATTTGTTCCGTCCTGTTTTGTGAAATGAAGCTGGACCTTGCGCATATCTTTTTGAGTGATCTTTAAGTATTGTCTTCCCATGGTGTACCACAGCCTCTGAAGCCGTACTTCACAACAGGGAAAACCTTTGATTTGACACTGGACTCTTACTCCACCAACTAAAGTACTTGGATGTTATAAGACTGCAGTTTTGAAAGAAAAAACATTATTTGAGGCATTAAGTCACTTGAAGTGTTTGTTCAAACTACTGCAGACATTATTACTGCTACTGTATGTGATGGTACAATAAGCTGCATAAGGAATTTGCAGCAGTTGATGTTCCCACACCGTATTTAAAATGTGGTCAGTTCAGACTATATTGATGCCTCTAGTAATGTATAACTACAATTTTAATCTATGACAGTGAAGATAATAAAGGAACTACTTTTTGCATCCTTGTGATTGCCTCATCGTTGGTGGGATCTCCTCAATGCTATGCTCTCATTTTATGCAATGTGTAATCCGTGTTGATGACTCTCAGGTAACAGTGACAATCTGTCCTCCTCAAGTTTGTACATCAGTTGCAAAATCGATATGATATCCTAGATCCATGTTTATAAATAAACAAACAGGACCAGTTTGTTTTACGCATTAGAACCCCTCCAGCTGGAGAGGAGGCATGTGTTGCAGTGGTTCTCCACTCGGGTTCCCGGTGGTTCTCAATCAGTAAAATTAGCTTGCACCTGACATTGAAGGTGTAACTCCAGCTGTGAGTCTATGGACACAATGAAAAGCAGCCGCTCTCTGGGTCCTGAACCAGCGAGGGTGTATTGACATCAGCTGATGTGGTGTCTGGTTGCTGAAAGCTAGACTTGGGCACACATCTGCCTCATGTCTTTACTGGCGTGTGCTGTGTACGTGTACGCACGCACGCCTCCTCCTCCTCTGGCAAATCGGGCCAATCGTTGCTGGATTTTACTCTCTTCGATCCACATTCAATGCTAACAGTTCATGCATGCCGTAACCTGTGCGGGTGTTTTTCTTATTTATTTTTCGCTACTGCTCATTACGTAATTCCACGTCCTCGCCCTCTTTTGTTTATCAACGGGACAGTCTGACGTCATCACCCAGCTCCGGGGGCGGGGGGCTCGCGGCTGCTGCTTCCAGACAAGCTACTAGAAACAAACCGCAGCGGTGCTTTAGCTTAGCTAGCCGCTGTCTGAAAAAGGAGACCGAAGACGACTGTGGTCAGTGGTACTAAGGCACGGCTGAATGTGTGCAGATAAAGTAGTGCGCGCTTTGCACTGACTCGAGTCTTTTATGCAACCCGTCCTGCTCACCAGACACAACGATGTCCGAGGCTGCTAACACTACTTCTACAGACAACAACGGAGACTCCGGGCTGAACGGTAAGCTAAATGTTACCACATTTCTGGACCGTAACAGTCTTGTCAGTGTGTTTTCTCTCAGAGGACCGTGTCGGGAAACGTGGCTTTATGTTTGCAATAAGTTTATTGAGGGTTTTTAAATCATTAAAGAGTTTATTCTGCCCGTTTTGCTTTTTTTTTCCGCCGTGAAGCTACATTGAAGGGGGAGAAGTAAGAACGCTATGTTCCGTGTGTTTATTGACAGTGGACGCACCAATGGCGTTGCGACACGCTTGACTGACAGGCAAGTTAACCAATCAGCGTGCCAGGCGGAGGGGTGGAGGAGGTGGGTTCAAGCATTGTCAACAAGGCGAGATGGAAGAAGTCAGAACTGATAAAAATGGGGACAGAAAAATGTTGACAATTTACACGTTGCTGTTTTACAGACGATGAAATGTAAACACCACAGAAACCAGCCGACACATCTAACGTTTATATCTTCTTTCATCCTTTTTATGGGTTATATTTTCAGATTTCAGGCTGTGTTGATGTACCGGGATTAATTAATTCAAGTATTTAGGGTCTATTTATATTTAAATTACTAACTCAATTAGTATCTGGCAGATATTATTTTTCACAGCGCGTTCACTGCATAAAGTAAAGTGTGTGGAAATGTATCACCTGAACATTCAGTTGTTGAAATGGGATATGATGGGCTCCATATAAGAGCTCGGCTTGCAAAGGCCATTGGCGACATAAACAAAGGCTTGTTTATTACACTGTTGCACTGACTCAGGGGCCTGCTGGGAGAGCTGCTGTGGTTGAAGTTTTACCACACTTTGGGGGGGCAGTGACTCGGCATGCTATTTATGGCCACAGTGACAGGGGGGAACATACGTTTCGGACGTGAGGAAGGTGGGAAAGTGTTACAGCACACAGCAGTGTAGGAACATGGAGGCTGGTTGAGTCAAAGCCACAATCTGGGCAGGAATCAAAGTTTCCAGCTACTTGTCTTATTTTAAGAGACAGGATTGGATAGCCAGTGATAGTTACCTTTTTAAAAATGGCCTGTGGAGTAAGAAAGTTTCCAGCATTTGGCTGCTGGATGGTAATAATGTTATACCCCAGATTTACCTATATATTCCCTCTGTTACATGATATGGAAAGCAAGTCTTCCTTTTATCAGAGACAGTTCTGTCATTATGTTAAAGTTCTTTTAGTGTATCTTAGAACAGTCCAACCTTTTGTATATACTTTATCTGGAAAGATCTGGCCTGTTATGCCAACAACAGGAAAAAGACTGGAGAAAGCTCTGCAAACATTTCAGAAGGATCAGACATTTTATTTTGTCTGGCGCCCCATAATCCCTTGCTACCACAACATTAAATCGGCACCAATTTTTGATTAACTGACTTTTGCATTTGCCTGATATAGTAAGCTGTCACTCACATCAGATTTTATTGGTGCGCGAGGACACATTAAACAAGGGGTCTCCAACCTTTTTGAGAGTGAGGGTTACCGAATGGAGAAGATGGGAGGACTACACTTTATACATGACAAACATCCATGTTAAATTGATTTTCATGTGCAGGGTTGAACCGATTGGATTTGGATTTGTAATGTGGGTGTGGAAGTCATTTTTTTCTCTGGTCGTGGTATTAATACTTAAAGGATCTTATGACAGTCATATCTACTGATAGGATCTGACAGTCAATTTAGTCAGCTAGTCTAATCAAGGTAAGACAATTTATTAATAGATCATGAAAATCTAAAGTCTGGGAGGGTTTAGGCCACCATTTGGGGCACATACAATGAACGCCAAATGCAGTAGGGTAGAATAGGGATCAAGAATGTAATAAAGGAAAGTCTCAATATATATTTAAATGTTTTAACACAAGTGAACCCCTTGGGAAAAAAATATGAATAGCCTAATAAATAATAGGCTAGTCATGGGCTACCAGATGTCCAAGGCCACCACGTTGGAGACCCCTGTACTAGAATGTAACCGTCCATGCTGAGAGACAGCTATAGGCACAATAAGACCTTGCACTTATCAGATGGAGAGGCCAGCAGTGTCCTCTGTTATCTGAGACTATGTTATTTTTGGCAGTTCCTGGAGCTCTTACAGCAGTGTCATAAACATTTTTATCTAATACCTTGGATCTTCAGGCCCTAGGCAGTCCTGCCCCCCCACCTACTGCCTGATCCTCAGCATCAGTGGATCAAAGAGGTCACATCATGTCTGCTTCCTCTAAACCCACCCAACAGCTGATAACTGCTCGGTGGCCAGAATGTTCGGGAGCGTCAGCGGCTCAGTGCCATGGCAATGTGGTTTTAGTCCACGGAGCGGAGACAATGGCCTGTCGACAGCAGCTTGGCTCGCAGTCCGCTGTGTAATCTGCAGGATGAGTGCGAGTGCTGAGTCCAGGCCTGTTTATGGGGGGAGGGGTGCATCGTTTGGGTAGGGGGTATAAGTGGCCTGATGCCTGAACTGTGAAAACCATCCCCTGAAAGCTCATGTGAACATGGTGTTTACTAACTGTTATGGGGTCACGTGACCTGCTCGGTATGCCTTCCTCTTTTTCATTTGGGTGAGCACAGAGGGAGAAAGTGGTTTACAGGGAATACTAGATATTTTTCCCCCATTCTCCAAATTCTTGCCCTGGCTAACCTGCACCTCCTCTATCTTTGCTCTAAAGTGCTGTGCCTCCTCAGCTGCCAGTCCATGCCAGAGCTCAACGGGGAGAGCGTCGTATATCACACTCAAGGTCTACAAGAAACCCCAGCACATACACAAACAGGCATTTACTGCCCTTTCATCACACAGCAGTAAATAGAGCTTTACTCTTGAGCTTCTTTGACGGACAGGCTCAGGCTGCCCGTCTTGTTGACTATCCCAGCTTAGGCTTTTTGTTACACGTTGTGGGAGGGCTGTGGCTCCTCGAACATCCCATACCAATAAAAAGAAGTCATATTTAGTGATGGCAGGAAAATCACAGGTGCAATTAATGACATTAATGAGTTGAAATGAATTAATTTAGGTGTGCCAGTTTTCACACGCCTGTATTGTACGTACTGGCCAGGGACCACAGGTACAAATGGAAAGCGTTACCATTAGTATTACTAGTTATAGCTATGCTTGTCCTGCTGTGACAAATCAAATACCTGCTGTGAAAAAGGCCATACAAGGCTCCAACTATAATTTTCTCTCCCCACTGATAATATGTCAGAAACGTATCACTTTGTGGAAACAAAGAAAATAAGACTTAATACTTTCACTACACAAAAAATAAAAATAACCTGTCATAGCAGCAAAAGCAGGTGTAATTGATATTTTAATGTTACATTCCATTTGTGTCAGGATCCAGTGAACTTGCATGTTTGCTCGCTTTGTTAAAGCGTACAGACGGGCTATTATTCTGGAGATGTTACGAAAATGGTGGTAATATGCTTCAAAATTAAAATGGACACGGTTTAATGACGCTTCCCATTTCCACACTGATGATTTTAGTGGCCAGTGTAAGCACACCGCCTGCTCCCTGTGGAATAACAAGTCTTGCACTGAGTCAGATACTGGTTTATTAGTTTAATGACATGACTTTACATTGTCTCCAAATTATCAGGCGGTCCTGACTCTTGTACCCGGACATGTTTAAACAGATACTCTTTTAAAAGCAATGCCAGATTTTCTGTTGATGTGCTGCTAATATTTATGTTGTAACTTACTCATGCAGTCCAGCTCTTTTATATAAATTCAGTTGAAGTACTTCTTAGAATAAGAAAATGGCCGTGCCAAATATTTCAGACTTGGGTCCAAGTTTTACCATTATATTATCTGATAGTAGTTCTCTACTCTTGTATGGCATGTGTTTGCATTTTAATTACAGTTCATTTTTAGTTTTTATGTTGAGGAAACAAAAAAAAGTTTGTGGGAATTAATAGATCTGTGTTTATTCTTGGAACATTAAGATCAAGTGACTTCGAACTATTTTTTTTTATTTATTTTTTTTTATTTACATGTTTCTAGGGATTCTTGTTTAATAAAAAGAAAAACAACCTTTGAGTATGTTTGTGGGGACATAAAATGTGGGTCACAATTGTTTCAACTAAAAAACCAAAACATGAAACACTGCCAGCGCTGACTGAGGCGAGACACTCAAAGATGTTTGTCTGCTTCTTCCAACAGGGTCCTGGGTGGAGTTAGAGATGAACAGAGGCACAGCCGGATCAGCCCAGCCATCCTCCACAGACGGGCCGGCCCCAGGCTTGCTGCCCCTCCCTCAGGTGGAAGAGGAGGAGGCCATGGTGGGGGGACTGGAGCACGTCCCGTCCTCGTCCTCGATCCACAATGGAGACATGGAGAAGATCCTGCTGGATGCCCAGCACGAGTCGAGCCGCAGCAACTCCTCCTGCGACAGGTAGTGTTAAGAATCTTCTGAAGACATTTTGATGCAGTTGTTCAAAATATTCCATGCACCCTGTCCCCAGTAGCTCCAGCATTGCTGTTCTGTATCTGAACATGACCTCTGACCCCCTTGTAGTTGTACGTGTTATTGGGGGGAAAAAATAAATAAATAAATAAAGGCTACTCATATAATTAGATTGCATAAATAACATGATAGAATAAACAAATCCTCCTTAAACTCTGAAACTCACAAAATAGAATAGGTTTAAGTCAAAAGGTTGCTATATTTCCTAATCTGCTTAACATTACATACAGATGAAGGCACAGGAATTTCCACCACTGTTTAAAAGCTCAAAGGAAGTCATGAGTTCTTGGGCTCATAGAAGCATATGTGTTTATAGTTGTGGAAGATCGAGGCCACGTGGTGAAGTTGGTTCCTGTCTGATGCTCCTTTTGACTTTCACTCACTTTAGTGCAGCCTGCTTAAGAAGTTACATTTAATTTTAAAGCCACAACAAAGTCTCTTGTTTGTTCTTGTTTGCTGTTTTTATTTTGTTAACCTGGTATATAATCAGCAGCTCACTTGCATCTCCCTCCAGTTGTTTGAACAGTGTCTCCTTGCAGCAGGAAACACAGTCATGATTGGGTGACATAAAATCCAGTAGGAAATCATCTTAATCCAATCTCGCTCCACCCAACAGTCTGGGTGGGTTTTCTTTGGTTTGGTGTCAGTCAGTTAAAACTATAATTGTATGATGGTTCAGATGTTGAGAAAACGGCAGTCCTCAGTAGCTTAACTCAAACAAAACCTTTCAGTCAAAAGCTTTCAGCCTGGATAGATGGCCAGGTGGCTGTTCATTTGCTAATCGCCCAATGAAAGCTCAAGGGGAAAAGTGAAACTTAAAACCTTTTTTATAAGAGGCATTTAATATTGGTCACTTATCTTCTTAAACCCCTTCAACTTCCCTTAATATCCCAGTGGAAAACTGAAATCAGCCCATAAATCAGGAGTGGCTTCTCTCTCATTATTGCAGTGTCAACATGTTGAGTCAGCTTTGACTGTGATGTGACAGCTGCTCAGGAGCTGAGTTGGCTTCTGGAAATAAAATGACGTCTTCTCGCCTCCTGTTTTATTGAGCACGTAAGAAAGATCCCTGACCCTTCAACTCTCAGCCACATCATGTGATGGTGTGTGCTCCTCGAGGCTGAGATAAAGTCAAGCTTATCAGAGAGCCGGGCAGTCAGCTGTCAGTGAGTCACCAGAGGATGTTTGTGAGTGTTTGAGCAACAAACAGGAGCAACAGGAGTAGCATTTGTCATCGTTGCTTTATTGGGTTTATTGTTTCAACCACCACTCAAACTTAAAACATTTTTAATGATGCAAGATGGAGAAAAACTGCCCCCCATAACCCCTCTAATTTGTATATTTATTTTTTGGTAGATTTTATAAGAAAATGTTTGATCATCAAAATAGTTGTTTTATTGCATTTTGTTTAGCCATATATAAATAAAATGAAAAATCAAACCATGTAACTTGCGAAAACATAAATACAAGCACTTTTACCTAGCTGTGTTCAAATCGTGATACAGTTTGTTAGTGGACCCTGTACCATCCTTCGTGCACTGATTTGGAATGGTTGTTCAACATTTGACCTGAACTGTGTTTGAGGTGTTCTGTCACACGATTGCATTGAATGCCAACAAATATTTTCCACTCCCATGGTATAAAGCATACACCTCACACATGAGTGTGTTTCCAGCATGACGTTAAGTTTATAAGGACTCAGGAGTTCATGACTTTGCAAATAATGAGGCCTCTGATTTTTTCTTGACTCTGCCCACAGCCCTCCGCGACCCCACAGTCCCCAGGATGATGGACAGATCATCTTTGACGTGGACGTGAGCGGCAGAAGAGACAGCCAAGTAAGAGCTTGTGTTCCTCGCCATTTCTCCATCAGCCTGTTGCCATGGCAACCTCAACCACTGGCCCTGAAGTGGTGTGTGTGTGTGTGTGTGTGTGTGTGTGTGTGTGTGTGTGTGTGTGTGTGTGTGTGTGTGTGTGTGTGTGTGTGTGTGTGTGTGTGTGTGTGTGTGTGTGTGTGAGACAACTGCTTCCTGCCTTTAGTTTCCATGGAGATGTCTGCCACACCCAGTGGATTTCTGTTTCTTTCACCCAGCATTTGTGTCACCATTACTTTCACTCTTTTTCTCTTTCAGTCTCTGTCAGGGAATTCTGTAAACTAAACTTTTGTGTATGTTTCTGTAGTTATGAGTCCATGACCCACCTATACATTAATATCAACAACATGCCTTATTTGTTTTTAAAGAATATACCTTTTTCACAGCAGTCATTTACGGTCACATAAAATAGTAGGGTAAACACGGCTGTTACCAATGATACTAATTAAGCTTCCATTGCATTCAGTATGGCATAGCCTTTCTAGTCAGCCAACATACACAACAGCAGCCCCCTCACTCTGTTTGACCTGAATGGAACAGAACCCTAATTAGTATCATTGGCAACGCCTGTGTTTACCCTAAAATTTCAGGTCAAAATGGCTGCTGTGAAAAAGGTCTATGGTCATCATGGACATAAAGCCTGAAGGTTGCTAAATTACGTGTGTTTGTGTCTTTAGTCAGAGGAGGACGTCTTGGACAAGGAGAGGGACATGGACATCCTGATGAAGGACGCAGATTGGGTTGCTGACTGGTCTAGTCGACCGGAAAACATTCCCCCCAAGTAAGTCTCAACTCAGTAAACACCAACGTAATGTTTCCATGGCAACCGAACACACACAGCTGCTTGTTTGTCCCGAGTAAGCGGTCAGTCATTATGGCAATAAAGCACAAACATAAAGCCAACTGCAAGAAATTGGGAATGATGTTGATGTACGTTTTATTGACTTCAAGGTTTATTGATCTACAAAGAACTCTATTCATATTTTGTACTTCTCAGACGTTCAGCCCCGGTTATGCTTGACAAAAGGAAATATTTCTGCCTTACAGCTATGATTTTAGCCCAGTCATATAAGCTGGTGATTGAGTGTTTCTGATCACTTTAATGCTCCCATGAAATGATAAAGGGTTTATGTGCAGCTCCTTATTTGTCTGTTTTTTTCATTGTTTATGTATTTGTTTATCATAAATGTATTACAATATAATCCTAGAATAGTCTTTACACCAAAATGGTGTACATCACATTTTGTACACACAAATGTTACCCAATGAAATATGATATTGTGTATTAAATACACTGAATATGTGTCCGTTTGCAACAATATTGTCAACATAATCAGCGGCCCTCTGTGCTGCCAAAGCCTTAAACATATATGTGATGATTACTGCTCTTCCATCTGTTCAGGCAAAATAAGTGATTGCTGAAGTTATCTAAAGATGAAGCTCTTGTAATGATTTCTACATTATGACCTCAAATTAACGATCGATTGTAAGGAAGGCAGAAGTGAATCCTTCTAGAAACCCAAAGTCGATTTTTTTCCCCCCACAAAAGGTGAGACCTAAGAGTTAGTTTCAGTTGTGTGATTGTTGTCTTGGTGTCAGCTTTGAAAACTACTGTTGGGTTACAACTAATTATTACCTTTTATGTTTGAATAATCAGTTACTTATTTGTCAGTTCAGTTCACTTATTTTATTATCCCAGATGAGAAACTTGATCGGGGCACTAACATAAAAAAACTAAAACAAGAAGTCCCAAAAACACAAAAATGATTCCTGTACAAACAATATATACAGTAAAACATCATACAAAACCAATGCAAGATGCAAAAATGAAATGCTAAAATTAAGCCTAAAACTAAGCAGGGATATTGCACAAGGAAGGAGTTTTCACTCCTGTTGTCCTTCTACCGTGGTACTCTAAATCTACAGCCTCAGGGAAGAGTTTTCAAACTCAGTGTGAAGGTGGTTTGTACAGTCTAGTATGGACTGGTCTGTCTTCAGTTTACATGTTTTATCAGACAAACTGTTTGCAAAAGTATTAAATGTACAATGATTAAAAACAGAGACACAATAAATGCTTGATGCTTGGTGGCATATTTACCGTGATTGACAGGTATGTTGTTAGCCGCGCTCTGTCTAAAGTGACCATGATCTGTGCAGGGAGTTTCATTTCCGTCACCCTCGACGCTCAGTAACACTCAGCATGAGGAAGACTGGGGCCATGAAGAAAGGAGGCATCTTCTCCGCAGAGTTCCTCAAGGTCTTCATCCCCTCGCTGCTACTATCACACATCCTGGCTCTGGGGCTGGGGTAAGTCACAGCTTCACCGAGTGCAAGCCTGATAGTAGTTTCCTCAATGAACAATCAGCATTTTGGTTTTTTTAACTAACACTTTCTAACATTTCCCTGTTGTACATAAATATACCCAGTAGGGGGAGCTGTATAGCCGCAGACAGCAGTTAGCTATCCCTCTGATAGTGTCTGTCTGACAAAGTGGCAGAGCAGCTGCTGACAGAAAGCTGCACACCTGCTGTCTCGTAGAGAGCTCTGTCACTCCCAGGAGCACTTTCTGTTTGTGATAACACATGTTCCAATAATCCTGGCTCCTCAATCAGTTATTGTCAGTGCGATGATATCTTAGACGCCAGTCTCTTCTTGTACGTGATGTGGCTTGCAGTGGGTGTCATTAACAGACCTGTCATAATCACAATATCCCCCCTGGCCATTCAGCAGTTTATATGGTTGCATAATAAGTTGCTGTAGTGTTCTCACTGAACTGGAACTGTTGTTCATGAGAAAATGTGGCAATAGTTTAAAAATGTATTTCTCTTTCTGTTTTAATCTTTTATAATCCCCTTAAAGAACTCAATTAAGAGTTTCTTAAGTTATCTGTTAGTCAATTGTGCAGGTTTTTGGGTGGTTTGAGTTTCTTTGTTGAGAGAACCAATATATTGGGCTGATATTAGCTATTGAAAGATGCACTGATAATCACCAAATATAAATTTTACTTATGATACTATTGATACTGGATTAACTGCAAAATATTGATTTAAATGCCTAATTTCCATGTCTATTTTCCTATTAGTTAGTCCCCTAATACAATTGTTATATTACATAAACATAAAGAACTAATAATAATGCTATATAACAAAATCCTTTTGGATCAAGTCAGTGTTATGGAGAAACTACTGGTTTAATCTATTGGCTTCAACATCAGAACCCATATCTGTGTTTCTCTATCTGCATGCCAAACTGCAATACGGTGTAATATAAACTGAAAATATATACAGTATAGGTAGCTAAACCTTTAGTTAAAAACAACACATTGTCTTATAAAACGTCAGTATTAAACGGTCTAGGAAAAGTTGGTTCAGAAAGAATGTTCTGGGTTCATTGCTGAATGGTTTTTCCAGTGGGTTTGTTTTGGGCCTTTTGGTGCAACAAATTTCATGCCCCTACAACTAATAAACTGGATGCTTTTTTTTATCAACAATGAAGTTAAACATTTTGTAATTAATTGATTAAAATGTCACATCTGTCTGGAGTGATGAGGAGACTGTAACCTTCCTCAAATTGATACATTAAACAAACAGAAATGTCATACTTCCGTCCCTTTTTCACATTTTTCCCTGGGTTGAAATTTGACTTTTATAGTTACGTCAGCTTGTTGCACCTTCTTCTTCTGCAGTTGCTCAGTGTCAGCCAGCTGGAGAACAAGCACCACCAACTGCATAATATAATAGTATTCACATAACAGTAGTGGATGGAAACGCACATTCATTTGGATGGATTAAATTTGGATGGAAACGAGTGCAGGTGAAACTAATAACATTAACGATGGCTCTGTTCCAGCAATTATATCAATGAAGCAGTTCATGTTATTAGTTACAGCTGTGTACGTCAAAATGTAGTTGGAAAGGTCCGTCCAGCTTTCGTTCCAGTCCACAGTTTTTCCTCTGGTCCTGTCCAGTTCCTTGTAATGTCTCCATGTCCCAGCAGTCAGGCAGTGGTTCTGTAACTGGGGACAGGCGCGGGGCCACCCAGCTGAGTTTTCCCAGTCGCATTCAGTCGCATGCTGCAGCGAGGCGGGTTGTTGGATGGTGATATGTAACTTGCTCCTTGTCTGTGTACCTTCTCCTCACCAGAGTCTACATCGGAAAGAGGTTGACCACGCCACCCGCCAGCTCTTTCTGAACCCGAACCTGAAGAAAAGTGCCTGAGAAGTGGCCACGAGTTGTTGGAGAAAGTTTTGCTGTCGTGAGAAGAACGCCTGTCTCTCCTCCCTCTGTTCGCCGCCCTGTCCCCCGTCCCCGTCCCTGAGATATGACATGTTCTCAGGAGAAATGCATCTGCCTTTCCCTCTATCTCTCCCTTCCTTCGTCCGCCCCCTTTTTTCTTGATCGCTGTTCTCCGACTGTCTGTAGATATCCCCTCTCTGCCCCCTCATATCCTTCACTCATTTGTATAAGCTTTTCAAAGAATGAAATAAGGTCATATTCCCTTTCCCCAGCGTTTGGGTTTCAGTGTTTCTAATGGGTGGGTTTGCAGGGAGGGTCACGGCATCAAACCAAACTCTTGCCCTTTGATCATCTGACAACAAGTTTTAGAACCGACCGCAGATTGTGCCACCTACACGAGTAGCCCAGCACTCAATCTCGAAAGGGTTCGACCAAATTCAGAGTCGGCTACGCGAACTGAAAACGTGATCATGCCTTTTTGAAAGTAGCCATTTTTGTTCAGTTTCTTTAGGCTTTTTTAATTTATTTTTTTCAACAGTGGTGGTTTATTGAAAAGTTTTAATGATGCGAGGAGTTACCATAGTGGCCATCCCAAACCACAAGCACTCATGAATTGCACTGGGGGGAGTCTCTGGCTCTGTGTGCCAGACGAGAGAGATTTATGTGACTTTTTCTGTGATGGAAACTAGGAATTCTATTCAATTCTGCATCTGAATGAATATTTCTGCAAAGTGACAATAACTGGAAACCAGGGTGTGGGTGTGTGTTGTGCAGGCAGCGTAGTCCCTCTCAGCACGTACGCAAAAACAGTATTTTGTGGTTGGGTCTCTGTAACCGACTGAACTGTCCAGAAAGGTTCAGTCGTCTGTCCAAACGGACGGTGTCCACCTTATCCTTCCAGTGAGCCTTCTGGTTTGTCCGTAACATATCCTAGAGCTGCTTTGGTCCTGACCGGTCAGTTCCCACTTACTCTAACTCCAAACTGGGCTGGATATTACATGGTACTCTGCTTATTGTTTCATATTTTCATAGATTTGAAGTAATCAAAAAGGGCCGGGTACTAGAACACCAGATTTAAAAGAGAACTTGTTTTATTATCATTTGTTTGAGTACTCCTTATTTTTTAAAAAGTGAAATATTTCATCAAAGATAAAGTATGAAACTTGAAACTTTTAAGATATTGGTTGGATTAGGAGAATTGTTTTTAAAGCCGCTATCTTTGAGAAAAATTGTCCAGTGGTAGCCAGCCCCGCCTTCTAACACTCCAACAACATTTTGCCAAAATTTCCACAAAATAAATATTTTACGAAGCCGCAGATGAGGGGATCTGATTCCAAGGTCAGTCCAGGTCAGTCCTAGTGTGAATAAGCAGAAGGTAGCAGGTTGACATTCGCTGGAGTGACATTGCAGACGTGAAGCAGCTTCTAATCGACTGAAGGGAAGTTTGTTTTTACAAGGCTCTACTTTATGTGTGAACACAGGTACTAGCATGTTCAGTAAGGTGTCGGCTACGCTGCAGTATCTCTGAGGCTGGACCGTGGTCAGTTTCGTCCCTGTGGACCTTCCATAGCCAGGCCTGGGTCAAATTATATCTGATTTAGAAATATGCCAGATCCCAAAAAGTTATTCTTTATTTCTGCAGGTCATACAAGGACATTTTTTGGTGCAAACACTCATCCCAGCCAGAAGTAAATAATACCTTTTTAAAGATCTGGTATTTCAGTTAAATAAACATCAGTCTTTCTTCCACTAACTGGTTTGTTGCTGACTACATTGTTGACACGTGTTTTGACATATAGGATGACACAATGAGTTCCAGTTTTAAATGTGAACATTATGCTTCCTATATGTGACATCTTTGACAGAAAAAGTCAATAAGACAGATATGGATGTTTGTTGCCTTTACAACAAAGCCTCTCCATGAAATAATTGAGCTGCAGATACTATTTAACCCAGCAGGACGTATTATCTTTTAGTTTTTTCCTTTATGACAGACTCATGAACTACCAGCAGTGACTGTTGTCTCAACCACAGAGGTACTGCGCTGTTGTTTAGTGCGACATACGTGTCTCTGCCTGTGTGCGTACAGCGACATTTCAGATTGTTCTTTCCTGTTTTGTTTCGAGTCGTCTGTTTTGTTTGTTTGTTTTTCCTGATGTTGCAGAAAGATTGTGAACTCACAGAGCGAGTTTGAAAGTGTGAAAATAAAAACCCCTATTGTTGATGGCAGGGCCTAATGTGAATAGGAAATGGAAGGTGTGGAAAGAGATTTCCCTCAGACTGCGATGGTCTAACAGTAGTTATTGTAATGATGCGTTTGCTTTGATTTTCTTTTTCCCACTACATTGGAAAAAATGATAAACATTTTGTCATTAAAGATTACCTGAATGAATCTGTTCACTGAGTGTGCCTTTTTAAATGTTCACTGTTCAAAATAAATGACTGTTTTAATACTTTTATTATTATATATACTTTTAATAGATTTGTTGCTGTTATTGAATATTTATTTAAAGGTCCAGTGTGTAACATTTAGGACGATCTATTTGCAGAAATGGAATATAATATTCATAGGTATGTTTTCATTAGGGTATAATCACCTGAATGTGAGAATTTTCCTTATCTTAGAGTGGGCTGTTTTAATCTCCAGATGCAGTGGGTCGTCTTCCATGGAGTCTGCCATAATGAACCGCCATGTTTATACAGTAGCCCAGAATAACTGGCCGTAGATAGCGCTGTTCCTGTTTTTTGCATGTTTTACGACCACCTACAGGACTAAATCCTACACTCTCAACCTTTTAACATGATACATAACAAATGGAGGAATTTTAATCATGCTGCTAAAAAAACATGGAGTAAGTAAAACATGTCAGGAAAATAAAGGATCTAATTTTGTTAAATGCTGCTCTAAATTTCTAAATTGAATCACCTTTTTAATTAAAATAGATTTCCCTTAAACTAATCCTGAAGGACTTCTATTACTAATTAATTAAACTATTATTTTCATATTTGTTTTGCACATTCTTGTCATCAGAGCTCAAAGTGATAAGTATCCTAAAAATGTTTATTTTGCTTGACCTGACTATAATATGAAATCAATAGAAGCAACCATATCTCAAATCTGATCAATATTGCAACAGAAGTCCTGAAAGTAGACAGAAAAATCGATATGTGCAAGTTAAGCGGTAAACAAAACACTGAAGTATGGTTTACATTCAGTATTACCTTATCTGCAAGAGCATTACCATCACTTCATTGTTAATTGTTAAAACTGTGTTTTGTTTTTTCCGTTTTCTTGTTTTCACACCCTGCCAGCCTCAGCAGCTGTCACAGGCCACAGCCATTGTCTTGGACATGATTCCACCGCAGCAGAGGCTTTGCGCGTGCCTAGTGAGTTCGCACACATAGCTGAGACCTGAGGCATCGGGCCTTTCAGGAAGTCACAAGATGTTTCCTAACTCGCTGGAAATTCCAATCAGCTCTGCTTGACAGTTACAGCATGTGGATACTCAGATCAGTAAGGAAAGAAAAGCAGCTGAGGGAGAGAAGACACTGGGCTTGTCTTTCAGGCGTGTGTTTATTAGGTAATGACAGCCAAAAACAATTACATTTAGCTTGAAATGTTTGCAAATTATTCATGTTAATGGCTCTGCAAAGGGTTAAGTTGACCGAAGAAGCACTTGAGATTGTTTATTGTCTTTTGTTTTAAATCTGTACGTATCCTGAGTTGCCCTGCTGTTTGTTTTTTATAGCCCTTCCTGTCAAATATAACATTTCCAGAAGTGTCTTGTTCTTTGCAGATACCCCTTCCCCATCAAACCTTTGACCCTGTGTGATGTGGATGTTTTAGCAGCTTGAAACCAGAGCAGGGAGCCCTTCAGGGTGACACCATGTCAGCACTGATTTGAAACTGCTCAGCGAGGCCCCTGAAGAATACCGCGTCTATGTCTCTCCCCCTGTGTGCTCTCTCTCTCACAGGAGACAAGAGTTAATGTGTTGCAGGGAGCTGACTGTGGAAGCACTGCACTCCAGTGGCAGACCCTCTGCAGTGCTCATGGTCAGTGGCGCTTTCTGTTATTTCCTTGGAAATATTTCCCCACAGTTACCATAAACTCTCATTTACAACCCATATATTCTACAGTAAGCTGTGCCGTATCCATGTTTTTCGTTTTTTTCCCCTTAATGTTGCTAAAATGTTGTGTAGGAACCCATCTTCTTCACACACTCCTGTTTAAGCATTCTTATTAGTGTCTACAAATAGCACAAAGGGAGACGCTTGTCACACATCTATTGTTGACCTTAGTATGGATCCCAGAGTACCCAGCTGTAACACTACATTTGCATTATGGCCTTAAGCGTGATTGTACTCTTGCTTTTAAGATGTTTAATTTCCTTTGTCACACACACAATCTATGCATAAGAACATCTGCACAGGTAATGTACTTTTCCCTTTAGCTTTATGAAGCTTTATGTATAATTCTACTCTCACACTGTCACACTGGGGCTTTACCTCTCAGTTATTACTAAAGCTACCCTACATATAATCTCCCTGTTGTCTCTGCCCCTCCAACACCAACCTACTTTCACTAGAGTTAAGAAGACCCCATCCATAATGCTCCGATTTCACTCGCCCAAAATCCAAAGTAGATTTATTGAAAGTAAGCATCTGCCTTTTGTTCACCTGGTTGAAAAATACTAAATATAATTCTGTACTCCACAACAATTCTTTAATCATTGTAGTTACTGCACAGATACAAGAAAAGCATACGGAACATATATTGAGCTTATTCAAATACAATCATTAATTTAAAGTAGTTTAACTTATAGGATAACATACAGTAAACATAATATCAGTGGTGGAATGTGATGAAGTACTGTACTTAACTTGATTATTTCCTTTTTCAGCTACTTTCTCCTACTGCACTACATTTGAGAGGGAAATATTAGACTTAACTACATTTGCCTGACAGCGTTAGTTACTAGTTACTTTGCACTTGCAATATGATCAACTTATATATAAAGTAGGTAAAACTGCAACATTATTTGTATTTGTTTTACTATTTGATGTTGTTTGGCTGCTTTTATGTTTATTCTATTTTTTATTTTATTTTTTTATGTAAAGTGTCTTTGAGTATTTAGAAAAGCGCTTATAAATAAAATGTATTATTATTATTATTATTCAGTGATCTGTAATTATAATCCAATAATATATATTATTCTGAAATCAGCCAGTCTGCATAATGAATACTTTTTCTTTTGGTACTTAATACTATGTTGATGCTAGTACTTTTGTACTTTTACTTAAGTAAAACTTTGAATGGAGGACTTGTACTTGTAACAGAGTATTCCTACAAGTAGTATTACTACTTCGACTTGAGTAGAAAATCTGAGTACTTCTTCCACCACTGCATAATATACAGTATACTGTATATTCACACAGAGGCACTTCAGCAGGGTCACAGTTTGATTGTGGGGATAAAACATCTCTTATAGAGGTTCTTTTCACCTGCTGGTGCTTTGAATACAGAAACAAAACACAACAGAATAAAGATTGTTACATGTCTGTTTGCTAAATATGAAACTAGAGCCAGTAGTCAGCTTAGCTTAGAATAAAGACTGGAAGCAAGGGGAAACAGGTGGACTGGATCCGTCTAAAGGTAACAAAATCTGCCTACCAGAACCTCTAAAGCTCACTAATTAACGTGATCTCATTTGTTTAATCCATATAAACACTGAGGTGTAAAAACTAAATGAAAAATAGAAAAGTTATTTCTTGTCTGGGAGCCGCTGACACTACACTGCTGGCTCCAGCTTTATTTTTACCGTACAGACATGAGAGTGCTATCTATCTTCTCATCTAACTCTCGACAGGAGAGCTAATAAGTGTTTTCATGAATGTCAAATTGTAGGCTTTTGAATCATAATGTTTTGCGCAAAGAGGCTAAATGAAAAGGAGCTACAGAGGCTGGTTACGTTTTTTGTTATTCTCATAGGTGCAACTATGTGTAAAATAAAGATAATGAGACTTTAAATGAAGGCAGTGCATTGAGTCAAATGTAGCAGAGAGTCTAAATGAATGGAAGAAAACCAAAAAGGAATGAAGAAAATGTCAAAAACCCCCACTTAATGTTCAGTTGATTGAGATGCAGCTGGATGTGACTTCAGGGACATTTCAGTTAACCCATTTAATACAATATATATAAATGTCAGAAGGTCACGTGATCAAAGTAAAAAAAAAAAGTGATGAGTTACGTCAGGTAAACAATAAGTGATGTGAGAGTAAACCCTCCTGAGCCCTGCTTCCTCCTCAACAACCAGTCCTCCGCCATCTTCCCTATATGGAACCTCAGCACACCTGTTCCCGGCCAATCCAGACACAGTGAGACGCGTAGCTCCTCCCACTGCAGCTGATGGCGTTACCATGGGTTACAGGGTGGTGGCCAGCGCCGTCTCCATCCCTCTGGTGAGGAGACTTTTCCTCCTCATTTCCTCGGGATTCATCAGCACTAACGCTGCAGCAGCGTTCACTGACACACTGTGATCCACTGAGAGGAAGAAATCAGAGTCCTGACAGTCTTTCAATAATTAGTCATAATTCAGTGTACTCAGAGCGGCCATGTGCCAGATTGGCTTGTTTGAATGCTGTGTCTGCAGATCAAGACAGCTGTAATGTGTCGTAAATGTGAAACATCAGCTGCGTTCATGCTTTATTTATAAAGTATAAACTGATCTAACAGCTAACATAAACTGCAGACACACAAAGCCATAAAATACAGCAGCAACAATTTCTAGTATTCATATTTATTTATAAAACTAACTCAGTGATGTACAGCTTTTGACATAAATGTCTATCCCGTTTGTTCTGTTTGTCTTTTCTTCTGCTTGTTTCCATCTTCCACAATGTGGGTTAAAGTCCCACTCAGATCCCTTTTGTCACCCTTTTTGCAGTTAAAGTGATGAGTTAATTCATATATTTTATGTTATTGAAAGAAATATTTTCTGGGTATATATTAGAAACACTCCTTTAACTTCTAAAACTGTGAGTGGGATTGACAGCAGAGCCTGCGGGCACCATGTAGAAGAGACCGGGGGCAGTTGTAACAGTTTTTGGTTTTGATTGATTGAAACCTCTTGAACTATTTAGATATAATAATGTGTTAACAGCCATCAAATGTTTCTATAGGTAATGTTAGGATCACAATATTGATTGATACGCTACAAGTTAAATGTTACATTGTAACATTTGTAACTAGCATTCTAGCATATCAGAATATGGATCTATTGAATCCACTAAACAATTATTTCCAATTTAATAAAAACAGTAATATTAATCATATGATTATATCAATATAAAAATAGTTTTCACTCAGCATGTGCAGAAGTCCATGGTTGTGTCTCGTTTCTGATTGGTGCAGTTTGAGATGTTACAGTTGCCCCGAAAAAAAATCTTAGTCTTAGTTAAGCAGGTTAGCATGCTAACATTAGCTAATTAATGTCATTAGTTATTGCAGGTCCAAAACCAAAGTGTCGACACTTTAAGTTTTGCCCAAGGACCCTTAAAAAGTGAAAGAGGGAAGAAGACTAAAGTGAACAGTGTTTCTATTCTATCTTTTTCCTTTTACATTTGCACAAGCTTCATGATACATGCTGACTGATTTCAGTTTCTTACAGGTCTGGATCTGTTTTCTTGCAAAATCAAGCAAATACTAAATTGACTTCAGACTGACAAACTGCGGTGTAAACTAAACAGAACCAATAATCTAATCTAATGTAATAGGCAGTTCCAGTATGTCTTCAGGAGGAGCAGCAGATTAGAGAATCCACGCATATTGCTGATCTCACTACTTGTCCTACATCTGTTCCTGGATGCCAGGACCGTGCCCTTCCTGTCCAGAGACCAGACTCCCCCTCTGCCTCCTCCAACTGTTTATTGGGCACGCTGCCAACTTTCCCCTCTAATTATCTAACACTCCCCCCTGTCTCTGCTCTCAGCGGGGACGTTTGTTTTGTTTGTGTGGGTGAAGGGGGGGGGCACTGTCTCTGCCTTTGGGTGTGGCTGCTCCTCCGACATTTTCACTTTTCAGAATCCACCTCTGACATTTCAGACATCAGACTTGGTCATCCTCTCCTGCAGAGCTGACCACCCACCCACCCACACATGCACACATGCACACATGCACACACGCACACACACACACACACACGCACACACACAGAGCGGCCCTCTAGGAGAGGAAATAGTAGCAGCAAAGCCATTTGCTGCCCACCACGTTGTTATGGAAACTGGGCCGGCATGGACTCAGTGCTGAAATGTTTTCCATGGTCACTTGTGCAGGAGAGGTTTTGTCTGTTATAATACGAGTCAAGAATTAACAATGAGTATTAGAGTAAGCTGTTCCTGCCTGCCCTTATTGATCACCATGCAGCACTGATTTATTTATACCTCACAGCGATCTATTCTCTGTGAGGTTCAACTGAAAATGGAAAATGTCCATTACAAACCATAATTAATGAATACACATAGTGCTTACAATGACAATCTAACTTTACTTGGAGCTACATGAGAAGTTCATGGAGGTAAATCTGCATCTGTATTTTAATTACTCTTTTGCTTTGACTTTATATGGTGACTTCATTTATTGCTTAAACTCCAGTACATATAACATAACTTATAATACATACAATTCCTAATATAATAATGTTATGCACAGATTCCAGTGGTTAATACAACACTGATAACATCTTAAAAACCTCATTGTGTTTATAGTCATAGTTTTATTTTGCTGTCTCGGCCAGACCTTTTCTTTGTTGAATAAAACCCTATATTTTAAAAAAAGATACATTATTGCTTATTGGAAGTGTTTTTTATAGTTGTTATCTCAATATCACAAATTATATATTTAGTTATCTTGTGAAAACAAGCTTTGTTATCTGCAGATAGCGAAATAATCAACCTATTATCGCAAAAAAACAAAAAGTTAATTCTAGTTATAATAGGCTTAATTTGAGCAGAGATGGGAGTTGGTCAACCTGTAGTAAACAAATGTGTGCCTTGGCCTCAAGATATTGATATAATTAACTTGTGATCGCCCAATAACAACATTAAAAAGAAACATTTGCAAGCATGGTTGTTCTCGGCTTCCACAATATTATGATGTCCTTATTCTAATGTGTTGATGGATATTTAAAAGAAAATAAATACAATCACAAGACTCAAGTAACAGTCAGATGACATTTTCACACCAGATTCATGATGCATGTTTATACAGTACATTATAATATTTTCTGATCCGGCTGTCATGCATTGATAATGTGCTTACAGGGTGTGCTTGATGACTTGAAGGGCGTTAAAAGCAGTGATCAAAGAAGTGTTACAGTGGCAATAAGAGTTACACGCCTTCAGAATGTTGTTAGGATTGATTTATAGTTGAAAACAGAGAACTGTGGGCGAAAAGTATAGGACTTAAAAAACACATTTGTAGTTTCTGGCATAGTTTTAAATATTGTTTTTTTGAGAATTTGAGGAAAAACACAGGAGCCACACAACACTCACTTTAACATGAAACATTATTTGTAACAATACAGATTTTCTGTGGTGATAGTATAGGGATTAATACTGTAACTGCAGTGTGGTATACTGTGGTTGTATATGTATATAGCAGTGTAAGAGTGGCACAGGCAGCGCATTACCCTGCTATTCAACAGCACAGAGTAAAATGCATCAAATGAATTGTGACCTTGTGGGAGACGACAGTCCGATGTAAAAAAGTGTCACGTTTGCAAAGTCTGAAAACACTGGTCTAAGCAAAAGTTTAAGTGCAGGGTTTTGCAGTGGTAACAATCAATACTAGGAATGTAGTCAGGTTTACAGCTTTACTGGATAGTGAGAGATTGTAGTTGTTTTTAATGGTAAAACTGTGTAAGTAGGATGGAAATTAAACTGGGAAATAAATAAAACCATGTTGAAGCGATGGGCAATCATGGCCCCAATAGACTGGCAATGTATCCCACTCTAGAGGAAGGTTTTATGAACAGAGGTTTCTAGGCAAAACATTTTACCTGGTACCTACAGTAGATCTATGTTGACTACCACAGGCGGGGTTGATTTAAAGGAGTACCGCAGCCATGAAGTTGGGAGAGTCACAAGAGACACATTTAAAAAAAGGAATGGTCAAAATAAAACCAGCAGAAGGTGAGATATCATGCATTTTAGTCCCTTTATGGCAGAAACTCTGGATCCTACATTTCCTAAAATGCAACTTATAGCATCATTTAATTTGACTATCTCTACCTGGTACTTTTGTCTTTCAAACCCCATGTTCCCATGTTAAAACACTGCTCACCTATCACTATCACTATCATTCTTCACTCTGTTTTCTGTCCATTATACTCACATGTCATTAGAAATAATGCGTTTATGATTCAGCAATTTCTCTGTCCTTTACGACATGTGTGCTATGTGGCTGCTGAGACATCTGAGCTTCCCAATGTCAATCAATACAGCATCATTATAGCTTACAGGAAGGCGATCTGATACTGTTCATATTAACTGTGTTATTTGTGAGTAGGAAACATCAGATATGTTGTAAATTAAAATCCACAGTGCCACTTTGTAACAAGGCATCTTTTTTTATAAAGGGTTGTGCCTAATGGCTTTATTAATTTTTAATGAATAATTTCAATTTTTTAACTTTTTCTAGAGTTGTTGTAAGAAAAAATCTATGGTTTTCAGGTTGTGAAAAATCTGCTTTGTTTCCTCCTCCAGGGTAACTTGCTTTGTCTCATCAGTCAATGGGCCATTTGACCACTTACCTTTAGGGAAAGGGCTTTAGAGCATCTGGACTGGTAGCTAATTAGAAAGTGAGAAACCCATCATTACCCTTTATTAAAGGCCCTGAATATTATTTTAACAATCACATTCTTCTTTGAGTGACGTGGTCCGTCATGAACACACACATTTCTTCAAATGTTAGAGCAGTTTTAGTTATTTGGGTATTGAGATATTTCTTTCACTGGTTTCAAGTGGGCGTGGCACAGTTGGAAAAATGTGATGTCATGCAGTGCGGTGCAACCACCAACCAATCAGAATTTAGTAACATTTGAATCAAAACCTGATTACTCAGCAGTGTAGCTGAGTATTTAAGTGTTAAACTCTTTATAGATAACAAGAACTTTGATTGCTTCTTATTTAGTCTTGAGTGTGTAATGTCATTGAGATTGTAACTGCAGAGTGATGGCTTTTTAGAAGTGGTAGAAATAGACTACAAACTACTTTAATAAATGAATAAACAAATGATGAAATAAAATAAGTTAAGCATATATAACTCATTATTAGTTTTACAAAACAGAATCCTCACCGTCCTTTTCCACTGTGTAACATTGAACGTCCTAGTCTGAGTTGGTATGTGCCAAGTGAAAGCTGCCAGTGAGACATGCAGCTGACACTCTATGTCAGTCAAACAAACCTAAAAATATGTAGAGGTATGTGTGTGGGAGGCAGGGTGTGGTGCTGAATGGACAGCGCCCTTCATTGTTGGACTGGGTGTGACTTTGAGGGAACTCTCCATGGTGCTGATCGCTCCTTGACCTCAAACTTTGTGCCAGAAACGCCCCTCAGAGACAGACACAGCTGCTTGACATGGTCTTGATTATTAGATTACACGGCTTTTAGGCTCACTGTCAGGCAGGTCAGAGTACCCCTGATGGATAGAGCATCAAGTCTTTGCTTTGGACAAGAAAGGACCGATCATTTCCGGAGAGTCACATCTTTTGCGCTCCTGCCACCGCCAGTCTCTGGACTGGTTCACACAGGCTACAGGTAATCCTCCTCCTCCTGTAGCCCATTGGGTCTCTATTTTGACAAAGCTAGACTGTTAGCTCTCTCCCCTCATATGCTGACTTATAACTCGGGAAATCGGCTGCAGTCTAGAAGCTAATTTAGACTCATGAGTAAGCAATTCAAAACTGTTTGCTGATCTGTAGGAGGATCATAGACTAGGAGAGATTCTCTCGTATTTGTGCCTAATATCAGATAATATTACGTGGATTCATCTCTCTCTACAGTGGGAGTGTTTTCATGCACCATTAGCCTTACAGATTTTTTTTTATTTTTTGCGCTTTTGTCACAGTGCGACCACCTGCGCTTGAAAACCCCGGCGAAGGCGGTGGCTGTCCAGGCGTGCGGAGCTGAAAAAAAAAAAAACATACAAGGAGCTAAGACTCTGAGCATCTGTGCAGCTTCTCCCCGAAAAACCCTCGCAGCACCCCCCCACGCCTGGAAGGCATGTCGACCGCCGGGGAAGTGCCAGCCTTCTTCAAGAGTATGGGCTCTGACAGCCCCGCCAGGCCGAGGCAGAAATTCTGTGGCATGTTCTGCCCGGTGGAAGGCTCCTCGGACAGCAAGACGCTCGACTTTGATGCGCTCTCGATGTGCAGGGGCAAGAGTGACGGGCGAGTCATTGACCGGCAGACCGACATCTCCCAGCCGAGGAAGGTGGAGATAAGGGAGAGCACAGGGAAGGAAGCTCTACAGAATCTGGATGATAAAAGGGTAAATTTCTGCATTTTGCATGCTTATTGTGCATGTTTTCGTTCCATTAAGTCTCTTTTTTTTATCTTTCTTTCTCTCCGGCTCTAATTTCTGCCATCCAACATTCGGATCTTTGTACAAACCTGCGCCATTCTCATCTAAAAGTGTTCCAATTACAGCCTCTGCCACTCATCCGAGTTTATTTAAGCTTTTAGCCAATGTATGCCAGACAACTTGCCCTGACTACATTTCCCAGAAAGCACTGTGATGTAACAGACAGAGGGCCCACCATGCAGAGCTGCCAGAGGGAGTGGCTCCTGTTGGTTCCAGCTTACATGACTGTTGATCTGATCCCTGCTGCACTGTGCAGCTGGTTGGGTGACAATACAACCCCATAGAGTGTGTGTTCATGGGCTGCTGAAGTGTCCTTAAGCATGGCTGTAAACACAAACAACGTCTGAATGAGGACAATGAATAACAAGATTGGTTAGATGGGACACATACATGTGAACACACAGCTCTGGGTGATGTGGTGCATGGTTGCAGCATTATGTTGCTGTGGTGCATTCAGGTTCTCTAACAGCAGAGTGAAGGGTGTGGAGCCGTAGGGATGGCAGCTCTGACTTGCATGACTTGCAGGAAAAAAATCTATCAACTTTTCTGCTGCTGCTTCAAACTCACTATCCAGGTTTTACAGCTGGGTGGTCAACTGTGGCACGAACAGTATCAGTGCTTCCTTTACTTAATATTTAAGCACTCAGGATGCTGTTAAAAGCTTTGGGTGGTGGTGTGGTGTATCATGGTATCATGTTACATATTGATTGGAGGCATTAGCCACACAATCAGCTCTTTACTCTCTTCTATCTAATTCTCTTACCGATTTCATTCTTACATGTATAGTAGCTTGCCCCCCTCTTCTGAGATAAAATAATATACATTGGACATGTTTAATTTGCTCCTGCATATTAATATTATAAGAATTTCATTTATGGGATGTTTAAAAGCTAGCCTGCATCTGAGGACCCTGCCTGATAAGAAATGTGACATAAGCAGACTGCAGTGGTAGAAAGTACATTTCTATTTGCATTTTCTGCTCTAAATGTATTTGGTAGTTACTAATTACTTTACAGATTCAGATTAATAATAGAAAATATATTTATGATGTAATCTTATAGAATAAGATAAGACTTTATTGATCCTTGGGGGGGGGGACACAAGCTACCCAGCAGTGTATAAATAAATAAAAATAGGCCCCACCTTTACCAGCTGCAAAGTGATCAAATAATAATATAATAAGATACTCTATATCCAATAATACAATATACATTATTTTGAAATTGGACCATTCTGCATAATGAGTACTTTTACTTCTGGTACTTTAAAGGACCAGTGTGTAGGATTTAGTGGCATCTAGCAGAGATGTAGCCGATCGCAACCAACTGAATACAGTTTTATCTAAGTAAAATACCCTATTCCATCACCGGCAGACTGCACATCTTTATATCTTAGATACAGGTTAAACTTCATATAACAATCCCACACGCCGGTGCAGCATTTTTAAAGGAAGGCCCTTAAAGAAACAACACATTCTTCTGGTGGTTAGCTAATATTTGCATACTTGTAATACCTGTACTGCTCTGTATATATATACTGACATTGTTTAAAGGTCCAGTGTGTAACATTTAGGAGGACCTATTGGCAGGAATGTAATATAATATTTATAGGTATGTTCTCATTAGTCTAGAATGAGCGTTTTTATTTTACACCATGTTTTCTTACGTCAAGGGTTGCTTTCCATGGAGGCTGCCATGTTGAATTGCAGTGTTTCTACAGCTGCCCAGAAGGAAAACGACCAAAAGACAGGGTGCACTTGTGTTTCATGCGTTTTGCAGGTACCATAGTTTTTCTTTTGCACTTGGAAGGGGAGGGTGAGCCCTGCTAGATGCCACTAAATCCTACACACTGGCCCTTTAAATAAAAAAATAGTTGTTGTCCATAACATGCAATTGGAGCCATTCAGCTAGGAAGGATACTGCATCTCATTTACTCTGAAGTCAACCATGATGAGTGACTGCAGGCCACCATAGTCGCAGCCTTATGACATCATCAGTGTGTGCCGCTGTCAGTAATATGTGTTTGCTAATAAAAATAAACTGTGTGTGGAAAATAATTTACAACAATGCAAGTCCGTTTTTAATTGATATTATGTTTGTTAAAATATAAATTTTCTTCAAGCAGTAGAAAAGATCAACCCGTGTCCCCTCTGTGCCGCTCTCCCTGATCCCCACAAGTGTCCCTTCTTGTTTTTAGTCTTCATTAAACTATGTTGTGACTGTTTTATTCACAAAATTGTCAAAACAAGTTGATTGGAGCTGGAAATAGATCTGGAAATGATCCTGTTTGTGCACTGGCTGAGATCATTCTCTTATAAAATTCAGCTTTTGATCAGATGAAGTGGAGTTAAGATGGCTGCTGGGTGTTTCTCCACTTGTTCACTTGGTGCACTCTCTGCCTCCTTCACTAATCCAAGGAAGGAGAGCAATTGATGGCATTAGTGGCTCTCTCCTGTCAATGGAGCAGGGCGAGGCTCTGCGCATGCTCCGTGGGGTTCTTTTATGGGGAAGAGGCTCGCGAGTGGTCCCTCCCTCCCCTCTTGTCTGACTCCGTCTGGGAAGGAAAGGTTTGGTGCATCGGCGGAGACCCAGGAGGCTGCCAGGACGCGATCCGGAGTTGAGAGATAGTTTGAGTCTTTTACGGTTTGTGGCCTCCCAAGGAGCAACTGCGACCATCCCGACTTCTTCTTCTTCTTCTTCTTCTTCTTCTTCTTCTTGTTCCTCCTCCTCCTCCTCATCATCCTCGTTTCAGCCCGGCGAGCGGCAGTAATCCGTACATCCCGTTGCATTGATTGCGGTCCACGGCGCAGCGCAAGACGAACCACCGGTGAATATGTCTGGCTACCAGGGCAAGAAGAACATCCCCCGCATCACAGTGAGTGTCGGGGTGTTTTTTTTTAATGTTGAAGTAGCTCAGATTATATCCAGTCTGGCGTCCGGTGGTCCTGGTCGGTGTGGGCCTGGCTGCGGGTGTGGGTGCAGGATGTCACCGGGGCGGCATGGTCCCTGCATGCGCCTCCGCTGCGCTCCTCTAAGAATCTGAGCTCGCGAAGCTGCACGAGTCGCTTTTCTTAAATGCATTTTGCAGATGCATGTCGGTTTTATTGTAAAAAAAAAAAAATAATAATAATAATAAATAAAAGCCACCCTGCTTTCGCGGACAGCAAACGCGCACTGGGGGTCGATAAATCAATGAGGCCACCGACACTGTGGTGAGGCTGAAACATTTTTAGATTTTTTTTGCAGCATCTTTGCGACAAGTGCTGAAACCGAGCCACCACTTAACCTTCAATATTCATGTGTGTTGCAGACTCACTCTCGGTCTGCCATTCTTTGTCCGCGGTATGCATGACAGTTGAGATTTCACGCCGGTGGTCTTTGTTAGGCGGTGTGTCTGGTAGCCGGGTATCACTGCACACCAACTGCTGGGGCAAATGCTTCCCTGCATCCGCTGTAACGCTCAGCACCCGGCTGGGGTTGTTGTTGTTGTTTTTTTCAAGCTCTCTCTTTAAACTAGCTTCGATTTTTTTTTTTTTTTTTGGTATTGAGTTTTTAGAGGGCGCAGAAACATTTAATGGTGTCACTGTGGGCCAGATTATTTCCCTGAATTCATAGCGGAGCTGCGGGGATGGTGGTGGTGGTGGAGGTAGTTGAATGGAAAGTAGAGAATAGGGAGGGGAAGGGAGGGGAGCCAGGGGAAGGGAGGGGACAGTGGGTCCTATTTCCTTCCATGTTTCTCCCTCAGCTGTGTAATGAAGGGAAGATGCATGTAGCTGATCAGGAAGGAGGTCACAGCTTTAGGGAAATAATTGGGTTAAAATGGCAAAAATTGCTCAGAACAAAACCATCATGGAGGGAGCTGCGTGTCTTATTTTGGGCTTTGTATGCAAATATGAGTGAATGCTTTCTGAAGATAACAAGATGCATTACTACATAAATAATCTGTCTTGTACTCATTATAAAACAAGTCTACAAGGAACAGGCCTAGGGCCCTAGTTTCTAGGAGGCCACAACCTACGGCCTTTGTGTTAAGTGGCTAATTCCAATCAAAAGTCCTGAAAAAACTGAATTCACTTTCTAAATTCCTAACAAAGAAACTCTAATCAGGACAATGGCATGATGTGGTGGCTGTTAGGGATCCTTCAGGGATCTCTGCACAGGGCCTCATCATCTCAAAAGCCATTCATTTTCATTTATACTATATTAGATGAGGTCTAAACCTCCATCCATCCTGCACCTGGTGGACGTCATGCAGCCAAAGCCAGCCATAACCGAGCTGACCAACAACGTATCTAATCTCAGGATTAATCAAACGGAGTCATTCTGGCACCAGAGCGTCCATGTGCATGCAGGCGTCCTAAACTGGAATTATAGTTCTGTAAAAGATATATGTGAACCACGCAGAGAAGGGTGTTGCTGTAGGTCGCAGTCCCTAGGGGGGTTAAATAAAATAACCAAACACACTCACTTTAAATCTAAAGGACTCAGAACACCAGTGTATGTGTGCTTATATATGGATTCTGGAGATACATGTTCCAGCCCTTACTGTGTATTTGTGCTGACAGCATTAGTCCTTAACTGACAACAATTTTTGATAACTGGCTAATTGTTTGGTCAAGAACGAATCCAAACACTGTGTTTCTTGCCTTTCAAATGGGAAATTTGCTACTTTCCTCTATTTTGTATCACTGGGTTTGGGAATTCTCAGTAAGACAAATCAAGCAATTTAAAGATGTCATCTTGGGCTCTGGGAACTTGAGAGGGAACATTTTTTAGACTAAAGATTTGTCTAAACTGTGTGTTTATATGGAAAAATGTGTCTTATTGAAGTGGAGGAAACTAATCAGAAAGAGCAATGTCTCACCTTTCTGTTTCACTAGCAAGCTTAACCTAAGCTTTAAGCTCCCACTGAAACTAATGCATAAAACAAACAAGTCATATGATAATAACAGAAAATAATCTGAAGCATATGTTGGACTGTGTTGATATCAGTGTGTCCCTGGTGAAAACAGAAGACCTCTCAGGTGAATCCTTTTCCTCTCAACTCTCTGCAGAGTGCTTGAGATGCAGCAGCCAGTTGGTGGAGAGATCAGAGGATTAGTAGGGGGGTGGTAGTCCCAACAGTGATTAAGTCAGACCTAAATGGATAGACTTCCTATTCTTGAACAGTGCATGAAAGAAAAAAGGGGGTCAGAGACAGAATTCCTTAAAATGTAGTTTAGGTTAATAGTTGAGTGTGATAAATGCATTGCATAAGACTGTGGGAGAGAGTCTTTCATTTTTTTCCAGCTGGTCCTGGGTCTGTGAGCTTCAGGTAGCAAACATACATCCTGGAACCACCGGACTTCTTCACTGAACAGGCGTCAGAGTGTAGAGTGGATGAGCTTGTTAAACCACACAGAGGCTGCAGAGGAAATGAATGAGGTTAAATTGAATAAAAACTAAACAGGAAAGGCTGCAGCAGTGACAAAGGAACTGTACCTTTGTGCACAAGCCAATCAAATTTACAGTTCAGATCACACGTAATGCTGAAAATGTTTTATCCATCCATCCCCAGTCATTATGGATGTAGTGCTGGTAGAGCTGACTGTTTTGCCCGGGCCAGATGGAGTCGGGTCAGCTGCACAGGCAGGGATGTACTTAAGGCAGATCTCATCAAATATGAATGAACCTCAAGAAGTTCACCACCTGGGTTTGAGGCTTCTGTGAGTCATGCTTCCATATTTCTGATGCATACAGCTACATCAGAGCAGAGTTAACAAGGTGTGCGATACAAGTGGACATTTGGTCAGGCATGGCTGCAATTAAATGATTAATGGATTGGTGTGAAAAATGTGAAAAAAAGGAAGGAAAATTGTCTGTCACTAGTTCCCAGAGTCCAAGGTAACATCTTCAAATGACTTGTTTAGTCTGACAAACAGTCCAAAACCCAAAGCATACACACTTTACAGTTATCAGATCAACCATTTTGATCATTGATGAGTTATGACATTTGCTGTTCAGTTCAATATATATGGGTTTTGAACTGTAAGTTGGACAAAAGTAAGTCATTTGAAGATGTCTGATTGGACTCTGGAAACTGCAAAGACTAAAAAACGAATAAACACATCAGCACAATAAACAACAGATTGAAGAATAATTATTAGTTGCAGCCCTAAATTAGATTAAACAGACAAAACCAGCAATTCCTCACATTTGCAGAGCTGTCATTTTTGCTGAATAAATACCCTAAACAACACATCAATTATCAAAATTTAAACATTTCTCTCAATTAACTAATCGATTAATAGGCTGATCATTTCAGAACAAGACTGAAGTTATTTTTGCCCCAAACAAGAGCAGTGTGTCTTTGAAACTGAAAGATGAGATGAAGTAAAAAAAACAAGAGAAAATATGATGTTGTAGTAAAGTAAATGCCCCTCTAATGTCCATGTTAAAGGCAGGTAAAAATAGACTGAGTCTATAATAAGACTGTCCTGGATTAAAGTCTCTGTCACTACAATCCTCAGCGGATGAGAGATCATTAGGCAGTCTGCTAGTATACCTGTAGCACAGTAGTTGTCCCCAGTGGCAGCTCAGTGTGTGTGTTGTTAATGTTAAGGTTGCCTCAGCCCGTTCATGCTGTTATCGCACCGTGCACAGCGGTCCGGGGCACTGTCTGTTCACACATCACACGCAGCATGCTGCTCTTCGAACCACCCACCCACCGGCTTGGCCTCGCTTTATTCACGGTCGATATATTCCCGAATTCCCCCATTCATAAAGCCAGAAGTCAGAAAATACACAGCGTGTGTCTGCGTGTGTTTGTCCGTAAGTGAACAGAAGGTGAACTTTTTTTATTAATCAGCACCTGAACAAAGGCGAACACTGTTGAGTAAAAATCTGTGACAGGATCGTGGTGCCTCCAGCTGCAACAGACTGCAGAAAGAGGTCAATGAGCGGATTTTTCATAGTGAAAGAGAACTGAAGTGATTTTTACATTGCCAAAGAGAGAATATAAAGGAATTCTTAAGTCAAGGAGATAATTTTTCATATTCAGAGAGAGAATTTGAGGGAACATTTCATTGGCACATTTTAAACAACCAGTGCAGGATTTAATGACAACTAGAGGTTAAGTTGCAGATTGCAACTATTTGAAAACAACTCAGCCTTACAAAGGGTATAGGAGAAACTATGGTGGCTGCAAGAAACGCGAAAGGCCCTGTCTAGAGCCAGTATTTGGTTTGTCCGTTGTGAGCTAGTGTAGAAACATGATGGTTCAACATGGTGGACTCCCTGGAAAGCGGTGTTTGTAGATAAAAAAGGTCCCATTCTAAGGTAACGACAACTAAACAATTCCTATTTTCAGGTGATTATAAACTAATGAAAACCTATGAATATATTCAGTTTCTGCCAACATATCCTCCTGAATGTTACACACTGGACCTCTAAGTGAATATTTCACAGTCAAAGAGAGAGTTCACTTGTAGATGCAGTTAATGAATGAGTCCAGTTTGTGTAAAAAGTCATATCTTCATCTTCTGATCTTATATCTATGGATTTCTGTGGTGATGTGAGGTCTATCCCAAACTCCCAATACCTGCACACATACACACAAACATCACTGTTCAGTTTGATTTTTGTAACCAGTTTGTGCTGAATTTTCCAAACCAACGTCCTCTCTGGGGATCTGTTTTATTCCTGTTTAACCAGTCAGTCAGCAAGTGTTTTAAATAAAGAAAAATAAATAGCGAACATGTGTTTTTACAGCAGTTGTCCCAACATGTATGGAGATGATTTTGGTTGCAGATGGGTTTTTGAATAATCCAGAGCACACATAAATCATAATGCTGAATGTCTGACCTGGCAGCGTTCTCTACCTGACTTCACAAATGTTCCCAGGATATTTTCCATTTGGACAACAACACAAGATGTTGCTGGGTTACGTCTAACACTGGCAGACGTTTTCATAGTGCCAGAACGGATTTTGTCCTGATTTTATGAAACTCCGTCTCCTCAGTCACCAGGCGGCTCTTTTCCACTGTTGAGTGTTTCAGTTTTCACCTGTGTGGTGTGCAGCTCTGTTTATACACAACATGTTTTAATAATGTGTCATAAACTGCAGGAGTCATATGATACAGCAGATTGATCTGACTGGCTATAACAGAGAAATAATCAATATTCCCACACTCCCATCATCAGTAGTCTGTTTCTTTCATACTCAGAAGCCTTTAGCATTAGAATTACGTATTTATAAATACGTTCCTTTAAAGTTGCTATAATCAATATATTTATATTAACGATGGGTCACAATGTGTAATGAGAAAGGACTCACGCATTATAATAAACTCATAGAGAATTACTACATGAATCTGCAGTTCTCCTCAGTAGGGTTGGGTCGATATTAACCCAAATACCAGAGCGGTAATACCGTATTCTGCCTCTAGGTGTTGCGATGACTCAGCCGCTCCAGAGTGGAACGTAATGAGAGCCATGAATGAGAGTGGAGCTGCAAGTTTCCCAAAACACGTTCCTATAAATGTTTCACAATTAAAGCCTTGTTAAGAAATAAAGGGTTTCTGTCCACTGAAACACCAGAATTTAAAAATGGATACAGGAAGTGTTGAGTGTTTATTAAGCGTAATGCAGCAACTTTAACAGGGCAAGCAGGAGCCGAACCAAATGTGGCTACGTTATCGCCTGTACTGACAAACTATAGCTGGCTAGCTGCCTTGCTAACACAGCAAACAGACGTGATAAGCATGAATGACATGACGGTGGTAGTTATGTTGAAAAGGCAAAGTGATGGGCTCAGTGTTCATTAACTTTCTAGGAATGTATTTCACACACTAGTTAGCAACGTACTGTGAAGACACCACTTCACTCTGCACCTCATAATGGCAACCTGTAATGGCAACCGCCCACTAAAGGGTTGACAATGCTGCTGTCTTTTCAATTTATCAGAATGGCTCATAATGGCAAGTGTCAAACATCAATCTGGTTTAAGCGTGTAAACTGGACCAGTTCTACGTAGCGTTTTATCTCCTATGAGATCATTGTTTTGGTTTTACGACCCACAGCTGAACTGTTTTGGTTCGCTCTCACCGCTCTCGTCAGCGGCAGGGAGCTGTTTTCAGTGAAAAAGCTCTAATAAACCTGCTGTAGGTGACCTACGCAGCACCCAACGGCAGATAGACAAAAGACTAGCTAGCATTTAGCAGCTAGATACTTTTGTATTTTGTTCAGGAGTTGGTGGAGAGTAAATAAGAAACCTAAAATATGGACTTATATTTGCCAGGTCGTCTGAAACAAAACTCCAAATGAATGCTAATGTTGCTCGGCCTTCTGGATGTGTAACTGTTCACCATATAAACTGCTATGCTGAACCAGAAGAAGATCTTTCTGTTAAACGTTTAGTGATCCATTTGTTTCAAACCTACGTGTTTTGCTGTCTAAATCACGCTAACTTGAATCTACAGTAGCTAGCATTGCTAGCATTGGAGCACACTTGTTTAGTATTGTTAACACATAAAACATAAAACAAATTCATTCAGCTTTATTTCCACTCCACTTTTTTCCCCGTGGTCCCTCGCAGTGTTTCTTCATCCCCCAATTTCTATTAGAACCAGGATGTTTTCTTTGAGGAAAAGGATGCAGGAGGAAAGTTAAGGAAAGTTACTGCCGTCAAAAATAGTCAATGAATAATTAAACATTTTATAAATAACTTGAAAACAGTGGTTGCTTTATTCATGCTAGATAAGTGGCATTTTGCTGGTATGATATTTACATTAGCAGGGTTGAACATTGTAGTCTGGAATGAAAACACAGCAGTTTAAGAACAGTGAACCCATTGAGCATTGTCCACATCCTGTTTGTGAGGCCCTCAGAGGTTCCCATGAAGGAAAGGTCACTGTCATGTTTGGCTCTGATCCAGTACAACCAGACACTCTCTCCAACCCCTGTGAGCTCCAAAACAATTAGATCATTATACAGTACAAATCTGGATGGAAGGCAAATAATTGTTATGCTAATTTCTGCATCTGAAGCTACAGAACTGAAACATTTAAGACAAAAAACACCTTTTTCGTGGGACTTTTTTCAGAATCATCTGCCTTTCCCTCATCGAGTAACCCAATAACCAGCCCTTTTTAAAGGATAAAAAAATTAGTAATTGTTTCTGAAAAGATAATTTTGCCTCTCAGTCTTGGCTCGCACAGTTTTGGGCCTGTGTGAAAAGTGTCGACTCGAGAACCAAAGTCTCTTGGCGAACTCCTGTAAGTAATGTGATAATGACAGTCATGATGAGGCACATGATGTAACGGCATATTTCAAAGCAGTTGCTGGGATGAAATAAGGCCAGTACTGGGCTGGAGCTAGGCCAGCCGCTCCACCAGAGCAGTCTGTTGGGCATAGATCGAAGATTACCACATAATCTATTTGCATTAGTTCCATCAGTGCTGTCAGAGCGTCGCCACACCTTTCAGATGACAACTGCAAAGCATTTTCCAGACCTGCTGCATTTTCCAGACCTGCTGCAGTTAGCTGAAGTGTGTGTGTGTGTGTGTGTGTGTGTGTGTGTGTGTGTGTGTGTGTGTGTGTGTGTGTGTGTGTGTGTGTGTGTGTGTGTGTGTGTGTGTCTGTGTCTGTGTGTCTGTGTGTGTGTGTGTCTTCTTCCCTTCATTGAAAAGCCATAAGTGCTTGGCTGCCAAAATAAGAAGTTCAAGAACACCAAAAGCGGAGAGGATATGACTTTATGACTCATGTATGTCCTCCATGAGTCTGTCTGGTTACTGTACAGCTGTAGTAATAACAAAAAGATCGGATAAGATACATTTCATTGCAGCTGTATACTCAGATACTGCAACAATAAAGAACACTTTATCTTTTAACCTAACTGACCAAACAGGACTAAAATAAATGCCTGCACTGAACCTTTTTTGTTTCACATACAGACATTAGGAGCTTTGGATGGATCTGACCTTTACATACCGTAGTCACATGACAGATACAGAGTTCAAGGCTTCAAAGGATCAAAGAGGAAGTGCGCTGATTTTACATATCAGAGTATACAAAGTTAATATGTTTTGGTATGGTATGCATGTATGTGAAAAGAGCCTTTTGTGGCTCCAGAGGGAGCTGCACAAATTCTGATAACCTGTGTGATGTCACTAACCTGTGTGATGTCACAGGAGCTGAGCACTACAGATTTAAAAATGAAAGAAATCTGGGGGTGTGGAGTTAGAAAGGAGGGAGCTTACCAGATCTCTGTAGCCTGCTCCTAATCTCTGCTTGGGGCCAGAGCCTTAAAGCTATGTCAGCTGCTACTAGCGTAACACACCCAAAACTCTGACTAATGTATTTATAGTTAAGTTGCATTGTGGGTAATGTAGGCACTAGGTTCGGACAAGGAAGAAGAGTGTGTGGAATACAAAAGGTGATATCTCTGGTTCTGCTGCATTGATCATAAGTTTACTCTTTTAAGATTACTTTTGCAAAAGAATTATGGTTATTAATCAATCCGTCGATTATTTTTCCAAATTTCCCAGAACCAAGGTGACGTCTTCAGATTGCTTCTTTTGTTCAACCAACAGTCAAAAGATATTCAGTGTACAGTAATATGAGACAGAGAAAAGCATCAGACCTTCACATTTGAAAATGTTTTTTTTGGATAAATTTTTATATTATATTATTATATTTTATTCAGAGAAAACCACAAAGTGCTGTACTGCTGTACAGTTTATACATATCAGTGCATGTATGAAGCAGAGTTTGCATCGTCTACCAAAAAAACTAATTCCACCTGCACCATGCTGGCTGTACATGCAAAGATAAATGTATTATATAATTTACATCTGCAGCCACTCAGCATGCTGTTTAGGAGAAAAATATAGAAAATTCAAAATAAAACCCATTACGTAATATTTCAAAAAGCTGAGTTGTGCAGTGCAGAGTTGTATGTGCTGGTTCAGACGCTGGGCGGGGTCTGACTGGGAGCCTTTGCAGAGCAGCAGTTGTGCTCGGGGCCAGAGCTGCTGGCCGGTCAGCAGCTAGCGGCAGCGGCTCGAACAGAGCAGCCTTTGTTAGAAGGGGATGCTGGAGTCCTTGTGACCAGAACTGCCACTCCCTCTTTGGACAGAGGACCCGGGGTGACTCGAGGGAGGGATGTGGGGGTGAGGGGCTCCGGGTGTGAAGCCCCCCCTCCCCCTTCACAGAGACAAGTGGCACAGCAGGCATGGATGATTGATTACACAGTCTGTGCTCTGATTGGCCCTCTCTCATGTCATCACTGTGACAGCTCAGCCACACGAGGAGGACAGAGGGGTGTGTCTGGAGGCGGGCTCCTGTCTTTATTGTTGCAGCAGTGAATACCTCCCCTCACTTTGTTGTTCCGGCAGATTAAAGCAGCAGAGAGAGGAGCAGTGATGAACATTTACTGTTTCTGTGGCTGAGGTTGCTCCCCTCTCTGAACGAGAGCGCCCAGAAGTTTCTTCTTCTTTTTGACCTAAAGAGAAATGTCAGATTCACTTATTTTGCATCTGTTAGTCCCATATAATACTCCAAGCAACCATGCATATTTACATTTTTGTATGTACTGAAGAGCCGCACTACTAATAAACCACCATTATTTAGTTTATATTAGAGGGTCATTCAGGTTAATACAGTATTTTTTGTCACACTTAACAAACCACTCAAGACCTTAAACAAAAAACATTTTTTTATTACGTTTAATATGGTCATGGACTAAAAGATATACTGCTCTGAACAAAATAAAATGGTAAACTGCAGTCACAGTATTAAAAGTGTTTTTACTGTCAATACTGCTCAGCAGAAGCCCGCCCGTCTTGCAATGTAATTTAGCCATATATCAAGCTACGGCAGTGTTTATGGAATGCACTTATTTTTGATTGGATGAAAAAAAACAAAAAAACCCCCCTAGGTTTTAACTTCTGTCCTCCCATTCTCTCTCCTCCATCTTCTCTCTCTGCACCTTTTGTTTTTTAAATCAGTCCCTATTCCCCCCCTCCCCTCCCCAATTATAAACAGTGTCATTGTTAAAGAATCCACACAGAAACCTGGTGCCGATCCAAACCTCACAGTTCTCTGTTCTTTGTGTCATCGCCTGTTTCACCCTCCATCCATGTATTAGCATATTAAGTGTGTGTGTGTGTGTGTGTGTGTGTGTGTGTGTGTGTGTGTGTGTGTGTGTGTGTGTGTGTGTGTGTGTGTGTGTGTGTGTGGAAGAAAAGCCTGTATCAGTTGAAAGACAGAGCGCAGCCATGTGTTTCTTATCAGAATTCATCCTAAAAAGGCCAACCACAGGCTGCAGTGTAAATCCAGCAGGTTCGGATTATTTATTTTTTGTTTGCGAGCACCAGTCCGCTCTTTCATGCGACATTTCCCAAAATGTACTTAATCCTGCATCCGATCGAGCCAAATCGGATACTCGCCCTCACAAGCATCTTTTTATAGTCGTCTATAAAACCCCAGAAGCGTGTTCAGATCTGCAGCGACCGGTTCCCACAGTTTAACTCCAGCTTCTCCTGTTGAAATATTTCTTTAAATGTAGTTAAATGCACAGCAACTTATCATCTTTATTGTTTTCCAGAGCGACCGTCTCCTGATCAAAGGAGGGAAGATCGTGAACGATGACCAGTCCTTCTGTGCTGACATCTATATGGAGGATGGAGTCATCAAGTGAGTGCACCAGTTTATCTTCAAGCTGCTGACGGTTTAATAAGACCACAGATTTCATCATGTTTACAAAGTTATAATCTATGAGTGTCTCTGATTTTTCTCTCTTTTTATTACAATACGAACATAAAACATACAAAAAGGAGTAACAGTGAAAATACAATAGTTTGCCTACATTGACTTGGAATTTGTTTAGGCATCTAAGTAAGTGCACAAACAAAAAGTCTCACATTATGGTCTGTTTAGTAGCTGTTCTGGAGCTTTCCATCATCTCACGTGATCTTCCTCAGCACAGGGAGTTTGCCCAGTTGTTGTGGAAATCATCTTCCATTTGTTTCCATTTCTGAGCCCTTTAAGGACTTCATGTTTGCTTAATAAATGGACGCTGAGGTTCGACTGTTTTGTTCCAAAGTCAAGAATAAACCTCAACAGTGTAGGCAATCACTCCCAACACAGCCCGCCAGTGGAAAACAAACAATAACACACACACAGAGGATTATCTACAGACTGAAAAGTTATAGACTGAAGCTACCGGTTACTGTGCCAACCCTTTCTACAATTCAGAACCGATTTGGCATCAAAAGCAATATCAGACAAAATAAATGACAATATTTCTAATATATCAATGTCAGCATACCGTTCTGATCTGATTCTGATTGTTCATTGACATTTGAATAAAAAAAACGTTTCACAGCGGTTCCATTTTTAAGCACAAATAAACTTAGACCCGCCCCCACACACCTCAGCACAAGGTTCTGCATTGCCGGATTGTGTGTGAATGCAGCTGAAGCGAACACTCACAGTCAAACGGACACACTGACCTGCAGCTCTTAAAACATCCACGACACAGACAGAGAGGCAGAGGAGAGAGACGGAGACAGTGATGTAACCTGGTCGCTAAGTTTTTATAGAGTCCCGCCCTCACACCCTGCAAACCGTAAAGGTTAACGCCCAGAAACGTCCTGAACACAGTAAAATAAAGAGAAAATACAAGCAGAGGGTCTCTGCAGACGCACACTGCTGGTAGATCATAAGTGATGATTCAGAGGGATTATTTTTGTAAAGTCTATATATATGGTTTTGTAGGAAAATCTTACTAAAGGCAAACTGAGTATTTTGAGCATTTGTTGTTGGCAGGTGTTGGACACTTCCAAGTTAAGATTTTTGGATGATTTGTACAGTTTTAGAATATACCAATTATAAGATATATATGCCTGAAATGATTATTCCTGGTTAAGTTAATAATAAATTAATGTTAATTTAACACAGTACAGCCTCTTAGTTTGTTTTTTGACATATTATATTGTTATTATTGCTATAGTATTGAGATGTCTGCGTGATAAGGTTTCATTAAATAACACTCTGTTTAATCTATATTCATCTTCTTACACATTGTTTTGTGATTTCTTATATTCTTCTGCAGACAAATTGGGGAAAATCTCATCGTACCCGGCGGGGTAAAAACCATCGATGCCCACGGGCGCATGTTGATGCCGGGCGGCATCGACGTGCACACACGTTTCCAGATGCCTGATCGAGGCATGACGTCTGCCGATGACTTCTACCAGGGCACCAAGGCCGCGCTGGCTGGAGGCACCACCATGATCAGTAAGTAATTCAGCAGCAAGATCGTGATTAAAGACTCATTTGAGTTAATAGTTAATCAGTTTATCAGTTTCCTTTTGAGTCCTTTCTGTGAGGGAATCAAAGCTGACTGTGGTGTTTGCAGTGTGTCTTTCCCTGCAGTGATTCTTCACTCACTGACTGGCTTTAATTGAAAATATCTTAATGAGACCAGGAGGGGTGCCAAGCCTGTTCATGGCCGAGCCAAAATATATAACTGTCCATCTGCTGTGAGGGGCTGTGAGGGGCTGCGAGGTGCTGCGATGTGCTGACTGCTGTTCAGCCTGAGCTAAGAAGTCAGACACTGCAGATTCAACATTGTTATTTTATGGATGCTTTTCTTTATATGTGTTAGGCTTCTCATTCTTGCAGTTCTGTTTTAATTAGTATAATGTTTCCTAGAGGTCTCAAGCCTGGTTTTTGCTGTGTGTGGTCGACTTGTTCTTCCTACGGTCCAAAGTCATGCTGGTCAGGTCAACTGGAAAAAACGCATGAATTAATTATTGGGTGTCAGTTTTGAGTATTCCTTTTTAAATAATTCAGTATGACTTTTATAACTGAAGATTGTTGAAGCTAAACCTGAATAAATTTGGTCAAATTGAAGGTGAAAGGATTTTGATTCAATGAGGTGATTTGCTTCTAGATTTGATTTTATCTGTACACTATGAATCCCCAGCCCTAACAGTGGCTTCATTTCATTGTATCTTATTTAAAAGATCCAAGGCTGTAAAGATAAAACAAGGTAATATATTATAAAAAAATAACAAAGCTAAATGAAGCTCTTCTCTCACTGGCCCTCCCTCTGCTGACTCAGCTGAACTCTCCTCCCCCTTGCAGCAGAACAAACACTCCCAGACGACTTGTGTGTCGTTGTCACCTCGGGCAAAATGCTGACTGCGGCAGAGTCAGACAGGTCTGGAACTGGGCATAATGTGTGGCAGCCTGGTGACTGGAATGTCAGTGGAGTGCACATCACAAGTGCGATGTGCACCAAAAATGGAAAGTGACAAGGACACAGTTTGAAATGCAGACAGAGACGAACCCTGAGAATATGGATTTGAATCAGATTTCAAACCACAGATGAATGTGTTTTAAATCTGATATAGATTAAAGCTCATGTTCCACGTGGTCCAGTCTAGATATGCTGGAAAACAGATGTGGGCTGCCAGTCTGAACAGAAGGACTGGGCTTGGATCACTCAAGTTTCACAGAGAGGCAGTTAGAAACACTTGTGACCATGAATTAGTTTGACATAATAAACTTTTATAAAGATATAAAATTAAACAAAAATGTTGATAATGGATTTTTTAGTCTGGTTTACTGGTGATAACATTTCACAGAATAAATAATAAATCATTTATTTAAAAGAAAAATACAAACAAATTGACTGAATTAAAAATAACTGTCATTTTCAGCCCTAACGTGAACGCACATTCTCTCCTGACTGTACTGAAGGACCCATTAAAGGTCCAGTGTGTAACATTTAGCAGGATCTATTGGCAGAAATGGATTATAATATTTATAGGTATGTTTTCATTAGCGTATAATCTATATTTAATATATGAATCAACAATGTTTTTGTTATCTTAGTATGAGCTGTTTGTATCCACGAATGGAGCGGGCCACCATGATGAACTGCAGTGTTTCTACAGTAGCCCAGAATGGACAAACCAAATGCTGGCTCTAGATAGGGCCTTTCGTGGCCACCGTAGTTTACTTTACATACTTGGAAGGCTGAGCTGTATTCAAGTGGTTGCATTCTGAAACTTCTCACTAGATGCCACTAAATCCTCTACACTGGTCCTTTAATCTGCTGTGTCCTCTGCATCAGTAGATGTGGGCCATTGTATTCACTCATATGTGTCTGAAGAGTAACATCTTGAACCCATATACTGTAATTATGTCTCTGTGTGGTGGAAATCATTAGCAGTGACAGGCGTCCTGTATCTGGTAACTTTCGAGTGGTCGCTTTACACAAACTTTGGAGCATATTCGGCCGCCTACAGTCGGTCTAGACACCACGTCATAATCATGGATAACAGGTAACATCACAGCAGAGTCAGTGTGTTTATGTTTGACTCTTTGTGTGTTTGTGTGTGTGTATCCAGTTGACCACGTGGTTCCCGAGCCTGGCGTCAGCCTCATCTCGGCCTTCGAGCAGTGGCGCGAATGGGCCGACAGCAAGTCCTGCTGCGACTACTCGCTGCACGTTGACATCACCGAGTGGCACAGGGGCATCCAGGAAGAGATGGAGGCACTCGTGAAGGATCACGGTATGACCATGCCCTGATGCAAAATCACATTCTTATTTGCTTTCATTTTTGACTCTTCACTGGTTAATTTTGAGATTTTGGGCTATTTTGCTTTGTTTTCTTTCAGACTGAAGAAATCACCCAAATACACATTTAAGTGTTTAATTTACTACACTTTGTAGATTTCTCTTAAATTCCCCAAAAGGTAGCATTAGATAATGCCTCATTTGCATATTTAAACAAAAAAAGTGTCTTATGTAAGTAATGAACTGGGTAAGTTTCCTGGTGATATCAGTTAGTTAAAATGTTTACCCTATTCAACTACAGTGTCTCCCCTTAATTCCCAGTCATGTAAACTGCACTGCAGCTCCTTAATCTTTAACAACCCAGTTTATTTCAAAGAATCCCATTGGGATGAGAGAGAAACGAGACTGAGCTCTGCTAGTTGCCTCTAGAACCCCACAATACCAAATAACGTTAGAAATGTGGCAAATCTCAGTTAGCAGGGACTGAATGCTTCACTGCTGCAGCCCAACTTTAGAATCTTGTCTCGAAAAAGTTTCGTACAGCTTTAAAACTGCTTTTGCAGCACACTGAGATCAACATTTGACTGCACCTTATTCAACCTCTTGTAGTAATCTGGATGTATTTTACAATTTGTCCTCTCTTAGCTCATTGTTATATTTTCTGTCAGGTTAAAGTGACTCTGTTATCACACTTTCACAATCAGAGTGATGTTTTGAATGTATTTGTTGTCTTTCAGTCTCCCCCTTCCCTCATTCACAATTTGACATCTTGTTTTTAGGTGTCAACTCTTTCCTCGTCTACTTGGCTTACAAGGATATTTTCCAGCTGACTGACGCTCAGGTGCGTTTCTTCTCTTCTCTTTTGTACTTTATCATGCCATGTATTGTTGGGAATAACAAGACAGCCTTTTTAGAGATGGCATGAATCAAATCGAATCAAATATAATATCTTACATTCTTCTTGTTCAGTTTGGATGAAACCAGGAGGTAGCTTGGCACACTGTGGCACTGTATTCTGCTGTTAACAATGACACTAATAAGATAATGACGTTGAGATGCAGTCTCTCCTACTCTAAATCCAATTACACTGGAATGATCTTTTAAAACGAAACTTGCTGCTGCACATAATTCCAAATGCACTAATGGCCATCAGTGTTATATGAGATATGAGAGGTGACAGCACGCAAATGAACACACAGACAAACATGATGCTGTTTACTGTAGAGGCAATATTTGTATTAGCCAAAATAATGACTGAATCATAACTTGTTTACTGTTACTGTCAGCAAGAATAGCAACTGTAGTAAAACAAGAAAAGTTTATATGTTATATCAGTCCGCCAAGATGTTCACCACATTATGTTTAAAGTGTTTTTTCTGGCAACACACTCTTTAGTGGCATTAAGTAATAGCTTGCACAGGCAGACAGAGAGATTGGTAGCTGCCTACAATAAGTCTGACATTATAATGTCATAGAAGTCACATCACAGCCTTGATTTTGGCTCCTGCCCTCATCCTACAGTGAGAGTCACAGTGTGAGTCTGTTTGTCTTGGCGAGGCGCACTGATTGTCTGTGTGTTACTCTTGGGAGAGTGAATGGATAATGAAAGCCCCGGCTCCGTCCAAGTCTCTCTGACTCATGTTTGAAATGAATTAATCCCACTTGAAAGCTGTTTTGAAACAGATCTGTGTTGGTCTTTGCACCTGTGTGAGGAATGCTTGCAGCCGCAGTGCAGCCAGAGTTTATCATTTTCTCTCCCGTGTCAAACTTTGATGCTCTTTATTGTTTCACATTTGGCAGCCGGGGAGGTGATGACTCATTCGACACGTCGGTTTTCCTTCAGTCCGTGAAGTTGCCGCGTTGCTTAATAAACAATCAGAGTATGGGAGACACCCATACTGTGTGAAAATCAGGGTCCAAGTTTCATTTCACCACAAAAATATGCAGTGACTAAAGTCTATCTACTGACTTGCTAAGTTATTAATTGAAATGTCAGTTTTCAAGGAAAATTGCCAAACCTTCCCAGGCTCCAGCTTCTCACATTTGAAGAATTTGCTGCTTTTCTCTGTTTTATAAGATTGCAGTGAATATCTTTGGGTTTCAGACTAATTGCTTTCACAAAACAAACCATTTCTTAGACATCACCTTGGCCTTGGAGAATAAATCGAAAAATATTAGTGATATTAATAATGAACAGCCTTACAGCTGATAACATTATTGAAACATATTTGTTATTAATGACATGAGCTCAACAAATGATTTCCTCCAGGAGAGTGTTTCAAAAACTTTTAATATAAACAAGTCTAAGAGTCCACAGCCATGCTCGTGGCTCTCTGAGACATACAGAGCTTTGAGCTGACGTCAGCATTCTAACATGCTCACAATGACGATGCTGACAATGATGTTGTGTAGACAGTATAATGTTTACTATGTGCACCATCTTAGTTTTGGCTATTAGCTTGCTACCATTTGCTAATAAGCACTAAACTGAAAGTATATCACCGAAGGAAGACATATTTAAGATTGGTAAAAAATACTCTTTTAAAGCCACCATGATCCACCACACATCATATGTCACCATTATCCTGCCCAAGATCACAGTGATTCACAGTATTATCCCAATAATCATCAAAATATATTTAGAACTCTTAAAATGGCACTAGTGGAATCACTTTACCTTACATTTCGTTCATTGGATCACAGATGGGACACCTCAGATAGGCACCACATCTCCGTCATTCTTAAGTCTGGAATTCATAGTATTTCCACACATCTGGTTTAACTTTTTTCTTTTGTGGGGCATACAATGGGTTTGTGGAGCCTTCAGCCATTTTGACAGTCTTAGGATTTTGAAATAAATGACTGGACAGATGGAGGCTCCTCCTTGTGACAATAGTGATTCAGGAAATCATATTGGACTGTACGTTAGCAGGCTAGAGAGCATTTTCAAGTCACTCGTGAGGATATTTGTGATTACCCCGTGTGTTTTTCACAGACGCCGCTATATTATATTTATGAACCCATCCCTACCATACATGCTTTCTCATAAAACAGCCAAGGACCATATTCTGTTGTCTATCTGTTAGATAGATTAAATATAGGCTTTTTTCAACTCATTCAGATAACCCACTGACTACAAGCACTCCTGAAATTGAAAGAAATTGACTTGTACATCACTGATCCATTTCAGAAACCAGAAGAAATACTGTGTTGTGGACATACAACAGAGCAAGATTTGTGTTGAAAGAAAGAAAGTGCATCAGAGATCCTAACTATGTCTTCCTCTTTGCTGCAGGTGTATGAGGTGTTCAGCGTGATCCGCGATCTGGGAGCCATCGCCCAGGTGCACGCTGAGAATGGAGACATTGTAGCTGAGGTACGACATTTCACTCCATACGAGCCGGGATCTGGACCTGAATGTACACGATTTTCTGCTGGGCGCTGGCCTTAATATTAGAATCAAATGGAAAATAAAGCCTTTGTGTGTTTCAAGGCAAACATGTGTCCACCTGCACATGTTTCAACATCTCACATTTTCGGGTGTGTGTGTGTGTGTGTGTGTGTGTGTGTGTGTGTGTGTGTGTGTGTGTGTGTGTGTGTGTGTGTGTGTGTGTGTGTGTGTGTGTGTGTGTGTGTGTGTGTGTGTGTGTGTGTGTGTGTGTGTGTGTTCATCTGTGTGTCCTTAATTGTGTGTGTTTAGGAGCAGCGCAGGATCCTGGAGCAGGGGATCACTGGGCCTGAAGGACATGTGTTGAGCCGTCCTGAGGAGGTAAGCCAGACTTTCTGCAGTGTGGACATTGATTGGCCTGTCGGGATTTCTGGTGAAAAGCTGGTTTGACTTTAGGAAGTGTGGAATCACTTTATCGCCGAGTTGTATTTGCAGAAATCTTTGTCACGCTGAGATGAGTCAGCCTCCACAGCTGTTGGTGTTACGCTGTTTGACAGTTTTACAGTGAAACCGTGGGTGTCTCACTGCCTTGGCAAATACTCAGACATCATCTTCAGTCTCACCTTCATATGTTTAGTTTGAGTTTTCCTGTTGGGATCCACAGAGTCAGATAAGAGCACATCCTTTACATAAGTCATTGTTACTCATGAACATCCAGATGTGCCAACAAAGTAGAGAATGACATTTGAAGTATGACTCATGGCAGCTGTGTTTATTGCTAAAACTTCTGTTTTTCTACTTCAGCTTTTACTTATTATTCCTAAGGCAAGGCTGAAATCTTCAGTCAGATATTGTTGGGGCAACTAGGTTGGGGGAATAGGTGGAACCCTCAAAATAAAAGAAATAAAAAGTCTGTACTAGTTCCTATTAGTATCCACATGCCCACACACCTGACACACAGTGTGTATATGAGCATGTTTTGTAAAAAATTGCCTCCCACGAGTGTGTGTGCATTTTGACCAACAGCACAGAGATAACTTGCTTGGATCATAGCGACACAGTTTAGTGGTAAATCATCTATAGACCCAGTTTACCTTCCAACCTGTTAAACTGACAAACACCCCACCAGATGTGCTCATCAGCGTCAGCAGTAACACGCTTGTTTCTATTCAACATGTGTTCATGATGCTGCAATTTCAACGGATCACTTTACCTGTGCAGAAGACCTATGAGTAGGCTGCACAGCTGTTCACTGCTGATTGAGATGTAAACCTGTGTGTGTGTGTGTGTGTGTGTCTAGTGTGTTTTAGAGTCAGTTTAACACTGAACAGTGAGGGGAGAAGATTAGCTTTCTTTTAGCTTTTGGAGGCGTTTGATGACTGCTTATTACAAATATTGGTGGGGACAGATTTCCATTTTTCTTCTACGGGTGGGATGTAACCCCCTGTCTCTGTGGTTGCCCTAAGGTAAAGGAAAAAACTTAAGGATTTCTCAGAGCCCTGCGGGAAGTTGCCATGGCGGTGCCGTTCCTGCTCAGGTTATAATCAAATCTTGACTGTTATTTTTTGTGAGATAGAGAATTGCTTCTAAAAACCTCAGACAAAAATCAAGAGAAAAAAATGCCAAAAGCAGAAAAAAGGAAGTTTGATCCAAAAGGAATTACAGACAAGATGAAGAATCCACTGTGTTCTCTGTTCTTGGAACATGTTGTTAGTGTTTGTCATTGAAAAGTCACAATCCTGCCATCTAATTTATCAAAGAAAGTTGCCAAGGTTCTTTTAAGTGGTTTACCTTATTTTGTTGCCATGGATGGAAAACAGATTTTACGGAAAATAAAGCATGAACACACTTAAAGGACGTTTTGGGAAATATGCTCCTTCGATGTCTTGCTGAGTGAGAAGATTAATATAACTCATATATACATATTTATACACATGTGCAGTAAATATGAAGCTAAAGCATACTGCCAGTTAGCTTAGCTTAGCATAAAGACTGGAATCATGGGGAAACAGCTAGCGTGGTTCTGTCTAAAGGTAACAAAATAAACCTACCAACACTTTATGTCTTAAGTACAAAAAACGAAGGGTTTCCAGTTCGTATGCTAAGCTAAGCTAACTGTACAAAATGAGAGTGGGATCAATTCTCTCTCTTTTCTATACATTCTTTTTCTTTGGGCAAGAAAGCAAATAGGCACACTGCCCAAAATGAGTTACTATTCCTCAGTGTAAACCTTCTCTGTTAGGATTATAGAATATAAAAATAAAGAATATATAAATATATATATATATATATATATATATATATATTGATTTGATTTGTTGTGTGTGTCTAATTCTCAACTCGCCTTCTTATTTTAACATTTTTTTGCCTATAAGCCCCTCCCCAAAGTTTTAACTCTTGGTATGCTCATGTGATATTTGGAAACAAGGATTTATTACACAGGACTGAGTGAGCAGAAAGGTAATATTGGTAGGAAAATGATATAGTAAGAAAAGAATGAAGTAGGGGTTCCCATTGTGGAAGAAGAAAGAGTTAGAAACATGTTATTCCTCCACTTTCAGTTGTCCCTCAATTGGTCACCAGTGAAAACTTCTCTCTTCTCCAGGTGGAGGCGGAGGCTGTAAACCGCTCTGTGACGGTGGCCAATCAGACCAACTGCCCTCTCTATGTCACCAAGGTGATGAGCAAGAGTGCTGCTGATGTCATTGCTCAGGCCAGGAAGAAGGGTGAGACTCTAAATAATCATTTCATCTTGCACTAATTAAATCGACATCTCTCATCTCACAGTTTGTCGCCATTTTAATGTTTCTTTTCCAGAACTATAAACCACAGAGATAAAATATAAAACAAAAGCTTAGGCCACTCCACTAACATCAACATACATACTTAATTTGCACAATTATATTTAGGTTACTACTTACTTCCACTGCTACAGTCCACATGACATGCATGAAATAAACTCCTGGAGCATAGTATCTGGTCTTATAATGGAATTGGACTTTCAGGCACTGTGGTCTATGGAGAGCCAATCACTGCAAGCCTGGGAACAGATGGTTCTCACTATTGGAGCAAGAACTGGGCCAAAGCCGCTGCCTACGTCACCTCACCTCCCCTGAGCCCCGACCCGACCACACCAGACTATCTCAACTCCCTGCTGTCCTGGTGAGAGGATGATCCAATCATTCCAACTGGGCATACAGTGGGAAATAATAGAATGAAAATATTGGACAAACTTCGTTTTCTGTACCATTAACACAATGTCCCTTCTCTCCTTGACCTTCTGTGTAGTGGTGACCTGCAGGTGACAGGAAGTGCACACTGTCCCTTCAACACTGCCCAGCGTGCTGTAGGCAAAGATGACTTCAGCTTGATTCCTGAAGGTGTCAATGGCACTGAGGAGAGGATGTCTATCATCTGGGACAAGTGTGTGGTACGTATATTTCTACGAGCTAGGGGTGGAAAATATGGATATGAATATGAATATGAATATGAATCTTCACGACTCAGTTTTAGATAAAATATCATGGCAACTGGATGGATGAATGAATTGATATTGAAGGTCAATAGAGGATCAAATACTTGCAAAATGAATGATATTTTGTCTGCCTCAGCTCTACTGTACTTAGTGCTGATAAAATATTAGCATTCTAACATGTTAAACTGAGATGGTGAACCTGGTGAATATTACTTGCTAAACATCAGCATGTTAGCATTGTCACTATGAGCTGCTAGCATGCCTATAGATGAAAGAGTATAGCAACTTGACAACACACATGCACCAATAACACAGCAAGGCATGCAAAAGAGAGGAAAAAATGGAACAAAAACCATGCATTATTAACCACACATTAAAGTCCACACTGAGCAAGAATGATGGAATATCCATGCAAGGAAAGGGATGGCACAGAGACGATCAGGACAAGCGGGACCAAATGAAAGTAAAACAGCGACCCCTGTACTGTTCTCACTCTCAGCTCTGATTTGTTGCAGGTGACGGGTAAGATGGACGAAAACCAGTTTGTGGCAGTGACCAGCACCAACGCCGCCAAGATCTACAACCTGTACCCGCGTAAGGGTCGTATCGCTGTGGGTTCTGACGCTGACCTGGTGCTGTGGGACCCAGACTTCACGAAGATCATCTCTGCCAAGAGCCACAACTCGGTACGAACTTTACACACTGAGACTGAGGCCTCTTAACATCAAATGTTAAAGCTACTGTGTGTATATATTTTTTATGTGATTGCCGTCTGCCACAATGTGTTCTTCATACCACCAGGGGGCCGACGACATAGTCGCTTTAAATTTTAAAATTCACGTTACTATTGTTGTAAATGCAGACAGTAATAGCTCTAGGAACGGATGAGTAGCTGAAATGAAAATGATACTAATTTATTTAGCAACATTGCTTCAGAGATGCAGCTCAAAGTGCTTCACAAAACAGGATTTGAATGAGAAAACAAGGTTGAGCAAATAATGATTAAGAATTCTAAAAGACTTGAAAGAGGTAAATAAAATAGGCTGGTTGTTGAAAAAAACGTAACAAAAAAATGCATATGATTTTGTAAAATTTCAAGTTGATTTACATTAGAAATGGGTGGAGAAAATACTGCACTGGCACACATGTTTTACTTGTTTTAAGGAAATAAAACCTCAATTACAAACAAACATTACTTTATGGCTTTGTGTACAGGGCAATTTCATATTAAAACTGGACAAACATCACATTATTGTGTGTGCAGCATTATGATTTCAGTTTATTTAAACTAACGGACCCAAACCATGAATAACAGCCCTGGACCACAAGGTACCGAAGTAGAAGTACAAAAGTATGTGAGCAGGGGTGTCCACACAGGGTAACATGGAAGCCACAAATCTAAAATTACTCACAATTAAAAAGTGTTATTCACTTTCTTAAAAATACCAAGCGCACTAGTGATTCTACACATCTTAGATTCATACAAAAACACACCTACTATGCAACAATGATTAACAGCATGCAACTGGTTTATTAGTCCACTTTTTGCTGTATGGCCGTGACTGTTGAACAGGGTGTGGGCCTCACACAGTGTCAAGGGAGTGATGTCATCCTTAGAATCTGCCAGAGAACTGGAACACATCGTTTCTGATTGTTAGCAGACAGATCACTGTGGATCTGTCTGTGTGTGTGTGTGTGTGTGTGTGTGTGTGTGTGTGTGTGTGTGAAAGAAAGACAGTGTATGTTCTTGGAATCCGTCTGCATAAGCCTGTCATGTTCTTTGGTTTCCTTTTATTCCGCTTAGTCAGAAAATGACTGACTTACGTTCATGGGAGAAACTGCTCATTTGGAGTGTGTGTGTGTGTGTGTGTGTGTGTGTGTGTGTGTGTGTGTGTGTGTGTGTGTGTGTGTGTGTGTGTGTGTGTGTGTGTGTGTGTGTGTGTGTGTGTGTGTGTGTGTGTGTGTGTGTGTGTGTCACAGGATAGCCCAGCCTACTGGTGATCTCATTTCAGGCTCTCAGAGTCCACCAGATTGCCATGACCTCAGCTCCAGTAGCTTTTAGGAGAGAGCAGTCATCCAGCTTCCAAATTCGTCACACAGCAACCTCCCCAACCTCCTTCTCCACACACGCACACCCTAACACCCGCTCCACCCATATGACCCCTGCTTCTGCTCCTTCCTTTTGGCCTGAGAACTGAGGCCTCTGTGCCATATCGGTTGGTTTTCCCCCAACGATTAGCTTTGCTGTCTTTATTAGTATTAGAAGCCAGCGGGAACGCTTTTAACTAAATCAGTTAAGCTCCTTTCACAAGTGCACTTTAATCCATAAACATTCTGCCAATTTTACATGGTGGCATCATGTGTGAACACAAACTGGTCCATCAACATCACTCTGGCAATTTTTCAGATAAAGAGTGAGTGAGATTTTCATAAATCTGCAACGTAAAGCTGCAACACTCCCAGACACAGCTACAGGGAGGTTACATCATCCTTATGATAGGGGAAAATCAGCTGGAGAGGTTGAATTACAACATCTCCGCTTTGAAGGTATTCCTGTGATGATTTAATGTATGTATATTCGTATTAAGAGATACAAGCAGCTGTAATAAAACATCACAGGAACACAGCTGGCAGCGGTCAGACAGGAACTTCAACCTCGGGTCTAAAACCTCCAACTGAAAATCACCAGACAATTTGATCTTTAACACAGGTCATAACTACAGTACCATTTAGTTGCATAATGTTGCAAAATCTCCCAAGAGTGTAAAATAATAATATAACTTCTGGAGTAAATTCTGATACTTCAGGCCAAAAACTGTGTTTTGGTGCTGCTTTCATTTATCTGATTCTCAAAGTCTCTCATCAGCATAAAATATGGATGTTTTACACATGTTACTTTTTCAGGCTATTTGAAAATGATAGAACATTTGATGTGAATAATCCCATTCATGATTAATGATAGACTGCAGATGTGTAGACTTAAGATTCACCTAAAAAATACAAACTGCATTTTATTGAAATGTTGCAGGTGTCAACTATAATAGCTCATTACAGAGCAATAAGTTGGTGGAATTGGCAGCTATTATAGGTTACAACAGCCTTCAAACAAGTGAAAATTAATTAAGTAGGACCTGGAATAGTTGACAAAAGCAAAGCATGAACATCGATAACAACACATAATAAGCACAAGTGCTTATTTTTCTTGTAAGAAGCAGAGCTACTCATATGCTGACCGGTAGGGCGATACCATGATTTCATGAGTAAGATAAGCCTCACAGAAACAGCTGGCGGGATGCTGGCACCCCCCTGGGACTGATAAGGTAGAATGAGAACATTTTTGGCGTGTTGTGACGAAATCCATAATTTAAGCAGTCTGCTTGAGAACTCAGAACACTCCTATATTGTGCTGTACTCCTTTTCCAACTCACTACTTACTGTTTCCTGCAGTGCTGCCACCCACGGTGACTATAAAATGTTTATCAGGAGAGGTACATGGAATTTACTGTGTGTGAGAACTTTGTTTGAACTCAAAACTATGACTTACTTAGATCATTTGATCTTACCAGTGAGTGAAAGGGTTTTTAGTCAGTCCCATGAATCCAACGCTCATAAACAATAAACAGAAATCTGAGCATTATGATTAAATCTAAGATGCCTCTCATGTATCATGTGACCTGATCATATGTGTACCTAAGTAACCCATGTAAACTGAATTTACTCACCTTTTTGTTATGAAATGATGAATAATGAGTCACAATGTGCTGGTTTTTGTATTAGGGCTGTGTATGTTTGACATCCATGTGTCCAAAAAATGGACCTTTTTCCATTTACTTTTCATACCATTGCTGTCCTCTACAGACTGTGGAGTACAACATCTTTGAAGGCACAGAGGTGCGCGGCGGGCCTCTGGTGGTGATCAGCCAGGGCAAGATCGTCTTGGAGGAAGGGAACCTCCACACCACCGAGGGCTCGGGACGCTACGTGGCCCGAAAACCTTTCCCTGACTACGTCTACAAGAGGATAAAAGCACGGAGCAGGGTACGATACTGCTTTTCAAACCCTGTCTAGTGAGGCTGTGGTTGTTGTTGTTGGAGGAAGGAGCAGGCATAGAGTCAGTCAAACATAAAGGTGGCTTCACACACGCAGCAATTTTTTATAATGACTGATGATTGTTTTGTGGAAATGCTGGAGGGAGGATGCAGCTTGTTACAGATTAGCCCAAAATGTGCCTGCACCCCTCTTAGGGGATGGAATATTTCCTTGTTTGTTTTCACTGAACCATGACCATCGTGCTTTTTTCCTGAAAATGTAGCTGGCTGAGCTGAGGGGTGTACCCAGAGGACTGTATGACGGTCCGGTCTGCGAGGTGTCAGTCACACCTAAAACCATGACTCCTGCTTCCTCTGCCAAGACCTCACCTGCCAAGCAACCCAACCAGCCCGTCCGTAACCTGCATCAGTCTGGATTCAGCCTATCTGGTTAGTCCTTAATCATTGTTCCTTTCTCACTACTCTTTTATTACTTAATTGTGATGACACATTGAAAGAAATGCTTCAACGTTGGGAGGGGGATTTAACTTTTTCCCTCCATACCCAGAATCAAACAAAAATAGAGGAAAACATTACAAAGCATGAAATATTCAGCATTGGAGAAGGTGTGCGCTGCTTCTTGATGCCATAAACATCGATCAGTTGAGCCAAGGTACGCTAAGGTCACCATTCAGCATATCTTCAAACTGCACGCAGATACATAAAGAGCGGCATTCATGAGATGTGTCAAAGGGCACGGCCACATCAGAATTTATGAGTGAAATTTTGCACCAAATTGAATCCATTTGAACAGAGTCACCGCAAACAGATAGATTATCTCACGGCATAGTAACGTGATATCCATGCAGAGTTCAGCTTAGGTGAACGTTGACACAGAATTCATATGTTTAGCCTTTGCAAACAGTTTTTACCTGAATGCTGGACTACTGGATACCGGGGATGCCACCCACTCATTCTAATAAAGGATGCATACTCCTGATTTGCTTTTGTCTGCTCCCATATTGTGCAGCCCACTGCACATGTTAGTGTTTCTTTTCCTGGTTCCACCTGTTTGGTGCTTGTCAGTGCTTTCCAAAGTCCTGGACATTTCTTCTGTAAGTGCGGTCCATGTGGAACATATTTTTTGTGCTGCAGTGGATTATTTTATGACATTTTTTATTGCAGTACTTGGCCACTAGGAAAAAATTGACAGCATCCTCATGCAGAATCCATGAACAGTCACTTGACCAGCGGGGTTAGCTGAGCTAGCACTACTGCTAATGAGCTAATCTGTTATTACAGATTTTATGACCACATTGGTTGTGGGTTTACATTTTTTTTACAATTTCAGTAGGAACTGATGATTGAAAATGGTTTTTGTAGTCTTACAATACAACTGCAATACAGAATTTCGAAAGTAACTTGACATTGAAAAAGTTGTGTTTTTTTAAATCTGATAAACGATAAATTCTGTTTGCGTAAATATTCTTTAAGTGCATCTTGTCATATTTTGGAGGGAGGTTACCTTGTTTCCTTTATAATCATTACGAATACATTTGAATTTTTTTGTATTCATTACATTCAACCCTCTGATAATGTACTGCTTTGTCAGAAGTACCAAATAGACTAATAGCCTACTAGATAGACCTACAAGTTGATAAGCTAGCAGAGATTCTGAAAATGAGCCTTTGTCTATCATGTGACCCTTGCCTAATAAAAATAATAATAAATTACCCCCCAAAAACTGTTTACGTTTTATTTCTGCAGAGTATAAATACAACGTTGATTAACCAACTTTCCATTCTCACTCACAGGCGCTCAGGTTGACGACAACATTCCTCGCCGGAACACCCAGCGCATCGTGGCGCCACCAGGTGGCAGGGCCAACATCACCAGCCTGGGTTAGAGCTCCGCCCTCGGCCGCCGAGGAGGAAATGAAGATCTGAGGAAGGACGGCTGACAGGAGCTTCGGGGTAGAGAAAACCACGTCACGACACCCTGAGCCGAACCCTTCACAGCACCTGACCGGGCCATCCGTCAGCCTCGATCTTTCACCTCCTCCTTTGCCGCTTTTCCCACGTACCCACTCTCCTCCCCCCCAAACCCTGATCCTAGAGGACACAGTTAGAAACAAAAACAAAAAAAGGTCTGCCTCATATGATGAAAAAAAGAGAAAAAAATGAAAACACTCCTTATTTGAGCACTTTTGACTGCATTATTTTGTTTTTTTATATCGTACTTTCCCTGCCATGTATCCTTTTGATGTTTGTTTTACTGTTGTTTTAATAGAGGGGTCAAGTGAGACTAAACTGAATTGGTACAATTGAGAAAAGATAATTTTCATGCCGGATGTCCATTGTATCTTCATTTTGGGAGTAGTTCAAATAGAGCATGGGTACAAAACCAGTATTGTTATTCTTGCTTTTCTTAAATAGGCCAAAAAAGTAGGTTGATTTGAAATTGAACAGTCTTACAGTTTATTCAGCCGACAAGAATCTAATACTTCCTTCAAGCTGTTGACTATCTGTGATTTATATTAGGTTGCATTTCAGTTGGGTCACTGTCCATTGCATCGCCATCTGTCAAACTGATACTGTCAATATCTAATTGAGTTTTCGCCATGAGGACGGCCTTAAAATTTGAAAAATGTAACAATCTTTTATTGGGTTGTAGACTCTCCCTGCACTGGCTCTCGTCTCATGTTTTCCCACCTGTGGCTTTGCTGAGGTTACATAAGTAAAAAAAAAAACATAGTCCATATTTGGCAGCTGCCTTACAGCTTGTGAGTCTTGTGGAGCAGAAGGAACTTTGGCAGGTAGTAAATAGGGCTTTATGCCTCATCTCTGAGCATTAGGCCATCGTTAAGTGGGAGAATTGAAGAGAGGATTGAGGGAGGAAAGAGAAAGTTGTACTCGCTGTCACTTCAAACTAAACCTTTCCTTGCCTTATTGTCTCTTAATGCCGTCCTTTTTAGAGAAGTTTTAAGACGTGCAGGGAAGGTGCCATTCACTACGCAGCTACATATTTTCCAGCTTGTTTGCATTCCTGTGAATCATAAAGGTCCAAAGTTCTGATGGACAGCTGTTGAAGCACCTGATGACCGTCCATCACCAACCAGTGCATTTACATACAGAATGTTTCTCCTCCAAATGTGACTGTTTTATACTCATCAGAATCCCTCTTTCCTTTCTACTCTTTATGTGCCTGAACCCGCAAAAGTTGTACTGATAGTTTGAATTTTTCTCGTTTTGTTATTCTTATTGAGGTAAGTGAAGGATGTAAGATAAAAAGATGTAAAATAGCCAGGATTAACCGATTCAAAGGTGCCAGATTTTGCGCTTTCGTAGGGCCTATTCTGTCGGTAGAGCCCCTGTAAAGACGAAAAATGCTCGATATCTTGAAATGTTCTAATGTTTTAGAGTTTTTAACTTGTTGTCAAACTGCTTTTTAGTGTCATTCTGTAACTAGGTGCCTAAGGGCTGAGCACTATTGATTTACGCTTGAAAGTAGACATGAGCTAATGTACTTCTGACTAGTGTGCAGTGTTGATATGTGAGGGATGGGACACGCACAGCAGGCTCCTGTACAGCACTCCTCACTGTTGTGAATGTGACGTTGCTCCGGGCTGTGCTGAGCGCTCAAAAGTTCTTGTTCCTTTTTTTTTTTTTTTTTTGCATGATCTGGTTTTCATTAAGCCAAGCAACTGTTTTCCTGTGTTAGCTCTTGTGTCAATGAAAGCCTTGGTCACCAGTCACCATCTTCCTGCAGCCTTTTTCTTCCCCCGTGACTCGACACGGAGCAACAAGCTCACGCTGACATAGCCAGGGGCCAGTTACATAAATGTAGATTAAGACTAGATTAAATCTCGTCTATGCTGGTCTTAAATTCCTTTAGTCTGCTGACGACTGCTGCATAGACCTACTTGTCGCTATAGCAACACCTGAAAGATAGCTTTAGCTTTAGTTAGCTATTGGACACAAGTCAGTGTCACAAGTCTTTGGTTTGTCATTTGATGAAGTCATTTGAAGTCTGGCTTAAAAGTACGGACTTAAATTTGAATTAGTCTTTATGCAACCGGTCCCTGACTCACTCACACCTATACATACATACATACATACATACATACATACATACATACATACATACATACATACATACACAATGTAGATATACACACTGACACCACCTCTGTGTTTGTGCTTTCAACCCCAGTTCCTTATATCTGACTGGAAGCCTATAGAAGGCAAAGTCTGTCAGCGTTACGAATGGTGTATGTATTTAAAGAATCCAAAGCAGGGGGATGAAGCAAATGCATGTCCCTGAAGCGTTCAAAGATTAGACAAGATAGGAATGGGAAATGGAAACTTGATCTCCACGGCAACCTACACATCACACAACAACGTTTTTGTAAGTCAGGAGTGTGGAATTCTACCCCCTCAGACTAATTAACATTGTATTGATATTTGTAGCCTATTTGAGGTCCACTCTCTTCTTATAAACACACCACTATATTACTACACTACTACACTAAGGGATTGTGGGTGAAGATATGGGAGGTGAAATCCTCAAACATTATACAGTTTGGCTCTCGTGAGAGTAATAGTGTGCTTCTTGTATTTTTGTATTTTCCATGTCACTCCTTCCTTTCAGTTAGTCTCTGTCTGTATTTCTCCTCCTTTCATTCTCCCCTTCCTTTCATTCTCCCTCCCTGGCTCTTTCGTTGTTTCTGGCTGTTGCCGTGGCGACAGACCCCTCCACTCTCATGGGTTTCTGCTTTTTGTTTGTCATGGCAACGCTTGTCAGATTGGAGGTTGCCATTGGCAACCCGTCCTGACCTGGTGCTATTAGAACAGCTTTGCGCCTGCACACACACACACACACACACACACACACACACACACACACACACACACACACACACACACACACACACACACACGTTTTTATAATTATTCTGTGACAGTGCTTCACCATTTCTACATAATCCTGTGCTGAGTTGCGTGGAATCCAGAATCCTTTGCTGCTTAAAAAGAATCTATTAGAGTTGAAAGCACACTGCAGACTATAGTTGAAACACACACTCTCTCTCTTTCTCTCTCTCTCACTCACTCACTCACTCACTCACACACACACACACACACACACACACACACACACACACACACACACACACACACACACAGACACAGACACACACACCAAACAGCCGTTGCCATGATGCAGCACCCATGCTTGAAGAATTGACTTGGATATTAAAAACCAGCTGCCAACGCTGACACCCCTGCCGTGTCCCATGCCTCCTCGATTGACACACACTAAAACACACACCTATACTCCTTTAATGCTCTGTCAGCTTGGATGCTTTTCTATGCCATATTATGCTAATGATATATGAGTGATATGTATGTACGCAACGTGGTGCAGACTGAGAGGAGCTTCCTTCCCGTTCTGAGATTGTTGATGCTGTTGAACACCTTCTTGCCCCTGAACCCTTTCGTCCCCCTCTGTAAGCCTTTCCCCTTTGTGAAAGTGAAACTGTGTGATGGTATTTGTCTTGGTGGCAGTGGGGTTTCTGGGATGCTTGCTCACTATGGAAAAGTGTCAATCCCATAGATGGTGATGTAAAAAAAACAAAAAAAAAAACAACAACAACGAGGACTTCAAAGAATTAAAAAAAAAGGAAAAAGAAATAAAATCTCTGTTTCTTTTGTTTCCGACTTTTACGCTTCATGTTACTGTCTGTAAGTCATTAAATAGAGACACAAAAGGAGACGAGCACACAGACAAAACAGAAAAAAACATTACAACTACATTAGCAAGAGGATTTGCAGTGAACTACAAAAAACAAAAATGGGTTTGCCTGTAGATGGTAGCAAACAGGAGACAAACAAGATGACTGGAATGATAGGTTGGCCCAGCGGTCCAAGGTACATGATATCCAATTTGGACCACTTATGTGCTGAAGGAAATGCATTGAAGCGTAGAGTTTAGAGGTGCTCAGTACATGTACAAACAAAACCAACTGCGCCCTCAACTGAAACGAGTTTACTGAATCATCATTGTTACTGACAGAATCAGTAGTTTTTTCACTTTGTATTGTCAGCTCAGCTTTGATGCAGCATTTAACTTCAAGGTTGAAAGTCTACTGAAAGTCACAGAAACAATCATGATAGGATAACACTGTAGCAGATAGGTGGTTGCAAAACTAACCTTATAAGTAATGCTTACATAGGCCTAAAGCTGCAGTAGTTCACATTTCTTTATAAAAATGTTATTAGGTGCACTAGGACAAGCCAGAGGAACCACAGACAGATCTGTCTCATGTACTTCACTGGAGGATATAATGAGCATTTGAGCAAATATGACTAAAAGTAGTTTTTTAAAAAAGTTGCCTACTGCAGCTTTAAGGCCTTAGCATGCCTCAAACTAACTAGGCTTATGTTGTCTGATATAAAGGCAGCTCTAGTAAGAGTAGAGACTCTATTAGTCTTGACACAATGAATCGTACAAATGCCAATAACTCAGTGTTCAGTTTCAGAAAACCCTGCCTTCTTTCACACCACTGCACACTTGGCCTGTTGCTGTATAAAACAAGAGGGGTTTTCAGACTAAGTGCTTGTTAAACAATACAACAAGCTCTTGGTTTGAAGCATCACTTTTGCAGTGAACTGAATGAATCGATTTAAACCACCAATAGACAACTTACTACAGGACTGATGACTGTGAGAAACAGCGCTGTAGATGGAGATACGAACACCTCGATTAGACAAACTACACAGTTCAGTACTAACAAATCTTTTAATTGAATGTGATTGGTAACTTCCACCTCTAGCGGAGTTGGCAGGATGCTAGCTGACTGTCATCTAGTCTTGAACCCAACAAGGCCAACTGAGACCTGGTAAGCCTAAATTGCATGTAGGTGTCAAAGTGTTTGCTTTTCCGTCTGTTACCCCTGTGATAGACCAGGGTGCACCCACCTTTATGCTCAGTGCATCCTGGGATAATCTCCAGCTGGACAGGATAACCAGGTCACAAATAATGGGTCATTTTAACCAACACACTTCAGTGGGGTGGAAACATTGACTTCTTGGTTCTGCATGCAGTAAATCACTACTAGGATGCATTAAATGTTTCTACACTAGGTGGCAGTGGTGTCATTTTGTTCACTCACCACTCCTTCCTTCCTCTGCTACTGTCTTCTGGGATTTCATTATCATTTCATAGACATAGTGAGATGGTCTGTGGCACATGTTCTGCTGCTCTTATTGTAAATATTGTAGTGCATTAACTGACTAAATAATAAAATACATGAATCCATTACAGTAATATTCATGTTAGATTGATCCAAACTTATCCAGAAGTAAGAAGGTGGTAGACAGCTGTCAACCTGCCAGGTCTGTCCCCAGGAGCATTAAAGTTAAAATTTCCTGCGCTGTAATGAATCAAAACGATTTTCAACATAAAAGCGTTCTTTGACTTCAGAGGCACTTTCATGTGCCTCCCTCAGAGGCACTTGAAAAACCGAGAAAGGATGATAAAATATGCACTGAATGAATAAACTGTTTGAGATTCAATGAAAAGTACAATTTGTATTTTCTCATTTAGCAAAGGTTTGGGTTTAATCTTGCAGTTTAGAAGGAAAGTGGTGAAAGGCCAAACTCCAGTTCACTTGTAATTTCATTCAGAGAGATCAGACATATTTCTCATCAGTGAAAGGATTAAATATAATATAATGCTTATTATGGCACTTATCAGGTGTGTTCTCCGCCCACAGGTAGATTTTCACAAAGAGCATCTACAGTAACTGAATGTGTGTTTGTGTTAGCTACAGTGAATGGCCATGGTGTTCCTTCTTGTGTACAGTAATGCCACACAGAGCCCTCTAGTGGACGCTTGATGTATGTCAAGTCATGGATCTCACAGTATGCACAAGTCGTTTTCCCCATCTATCATCTTAATGGCTTCCACAGAAGAACAGAAGACTCTAGCATGGCCCCCCATCCACCATTTCTCCTATGAATATGAATTACATTTATAGGGAACTGTAGTTAGGCTACTTAGTTCATTGGGTTAAGGTCATGGGAAGATTGTCGTCATGCTTAAAGTGCTAGTCCACCCAGAATCTATGGTTGGAGTATGAAAATGTGTAGCTTGGTCATTGGTGAAGATGCTGTCAGCTTACATTTGTGGTCATTACAACAGATTCCAACACATAAAAATCTACTTGAACCACTCAAGCAGTATGATCCACGTCTTTATCTGCTCAGCATGCTCCAAACATGAGTGTAGGACAGGACGAGTTACAAAGAGTTATACTCTTAAATTAAATATTCTCCTTTGCTTTACAAAAACAAATTTTGTCAGGACAATAAATAAATAAATAAACTGTGAAGTCAATTGCTGCTCTTTGACTTTGTAGGGCACATGGGATCAAACAAACTGCTTTGCAGTGTTTATGAAATTAATTAGATTCTCACATTTTCAATGAATTAATAAATAAAAATCAAGGTTAAGCTTTTAAATGTTTACAGACCTGATAACAGATGTACCTGAGAAACATTTCAACAATTAAATCAAGCCTCCATCATTGTCTTTTACACGTAACCTTAAGATTTTGTGGGCCCTTAACATTGTTTTGTTTATCCCACTGTGGATGAGGGCTTGTTAGTTTGGGAATGTTTGATTCTTTTCCTTTCTGATTTTTGTAGCTTTGAAAAGGTCTGTATGCTTTGCTAATTATTTTCACCCAATGCCATGGTTGACAAAGTCACTACCGTATTGTTCATTCTCACACTCATTGTTCATTCAAGTGGAACACTTCAGCTGTCCCAATTCTGTGCACAATACAAGACGAAATGAGACCACTGACCAGACAGGTGTACTGACCTTTACGAGCTCAGTCTGGCCTTTTCGAGTCCCAACATGGCTTGTGCTTGTTTGCTGCCTGAAGTCAATCTGTAGCTACAATGCAGACCACAGAATCATTTTTACCTCCAAAAGCAATTATGAAAGGACCATCGGTTTGCTGCTGAAGAAACCCAACACCTACAAGTCCATCACTCAGCTCAGTTACTGTGAAATAATGTTATTTAAAAACTGACAGCCACAGAATAATAAAAAAAGGAGAGATATTTTATGCCCAGGTGCTTTGTGATAGCTGAAATGTAAAAGATGTTTTGATCAAGTCAAGAAGAACTTGAACGCACCAGGAAAGAGAACTCAATGTGCCAGATGGCAGCTGACTGCTTTAAAAACAAATGTTCAGTGACATGAGTATTAAATGCATCTTATATGGCTCCTTCCCGCATGCTTTAAGTCTTTTCTAATTAATTTGTATTCACTGGCTGTCAACATTCAAATCAGTTATTTCAAGTCAATGCACACACACAATGAGCTTTAATAACTCCAAATGCCAGAAAAGGTGTTCGGAAGAGGTCAATTATTTGAATAATTTATACAGTGAATGTGTGGAGTCATTCAAATATTTGTGCGTGTGTGTTGTGTGTGTGTGTGTGTGTGTGTGTGTGTGTGTGTGTGTGTGTGTGTGTGTGTGTTGTATTGTGTGCTTTAATTTTCTCAGATGTAATACAGAAATGGGAGAAAGAAACAGCTTCATTTTCTTGAGCTTCTGAAACGAAATCACGCCCCGCTGAAATTATTGATCAGAAAACTGTTTGTATTCCTGTTCAGTCACTGTTTGGTTCTGCACCGAGCCTGCAGCGTCTGCTTCACCATCAATGCAACAGCTGCAGGATTTGTTCTTTAAGATTTTCAAGTACCTGCACACAATTTTAGTTCTGACGGATTACACCTCGGCTCAGGTTGAAATTCGGAGGAGCTGTGCTTTGAGTAACATGAGGTCACCAAACTCAGCATACCAATTAGAGTCAGGTAAAGTGAAAACACCTGTGTAGGTGTTACTTTTCTTTTTTATTTCTGCTTTTTCCTTTAAATAAACTGGTTTCTGTCAGAATCAAATTAACGCACAGTATCATGGAGCGAGGAATAAGATTGCAACTGTGAATGTTTTGTGGTGAATGTTTGGATAAACTATGGGAGCACTGACATAAAGAAATGTTAATATTCATTTCTCTGTAGCTTTAAAGCTGCATATTTGAGTTTTTGTTAATAGCAGAAGTTCAAACCAAGCTAATGGACACACAGTTGGCTTAAGCAAACAATTTACTAATTCAGCAGACACCATCATTAGCATTCAGTTGGAGTGATGTTTCTGTCCACCTGATGAATGTAAGTCCCAATTCAGCCTTTTAGCTCTGTTTTTGTCTTCACCAACTTCTGATAATGAAATAAATGGCTCTTTAGCTGCTAAATGTTCTGCTTTCTCCATCAGCTAGTTGCTAACTGTCTTTTTGGTGCTGGACAGACAGGGTACAGTGGGTTTATCTGAAATAGTATACTGAAAACAGCTGCCTGCTGCTGCTGCTGGAAACACGGCTGATGAGAGATTCATGGCTGAAAATACGTATAAAATTCCTACAGACGCTTAATTACTTGCTTAAGAGTTATTCTTACAATTTTGTATGCATGCTGCTGTCCAATCCATCCAACTTAGTCTGCTCTATAGCATAAACATTTGAAAATTGTTTGGCCTTTGCCCAAACCTTTATACGCTCTCGGAACAAATAATTCAGGAGCTATAACCAGGTCCAATTTAATTTCCGCTGGCAGACAATAATTCGTCACCTCCAGTGTTATAACATATCATCTTAATGTTCAGTGAGACAGAAAATAATTCAAATAAACAGCATGGTAGGAAATTTTGGCCACTTTAACAGCAACACTTGTGCCAGGAGTTGCATTTGCAAGTAGGCTTCTCCATTTAGCACAATTGCACAAACGTCAGTGCGTACACCTGCCCTATGATGGTACACCTGACAACATTTTCGCACATGAGAGAGTTTAATTAAGTACTCAAGCAGTGGGCGGATTTGGTGTAGTGACAAAGCTTTTCCATAACTTTTCCACACACTCCTACAAGCTAGCAATGCAATGGCAATGCTTCTGAGAGTGTCAGGATAAGTTCAAACTGATGAAGAACCCCAACTCAAGGAGACTCTCAGAAGAAGTTTCAGGGAAATCTTCTGGTTTGACACATAACAAAATACAGATTTTCCTCACTGCAAATAATGAGGCCTCTTTGACTCCCTGATACAGTTACACTTCTTGTCATCTGCTTTATTTGCTGCTCAACAGTTGTTATTCATCATGATCGCCATTTGTAATGAAACATCACTTTGCTAAGTCAACTGATTAGGTTAAACAGCGCACACTTGTCTATGGGAGCCCAGATCCATTTATTACAAGTGTTTGCCTTCATGTGACAGCTGCTGCAACACTGTTTGAATCCTGTGCTGCTTTTAGAAAATGAAAGCCGCATGTTTAATAGGAATCTGATGAATTTATTTCCATAAATAATATCTAAACTGATGGAAGCAGACATAACACCGCTTCACTGCTCTTCACACACACAAACACAGACATGAAAAACTACCCAAATTGCACTCAAACAAATTATACAGGTGTACACAAACTTCGGCAAGGATGTGCACACACATACACACAGTCACACTCACACACACACACGAAGCAAGCAGTGGTTTGGTTATTCTCCTCAGTGTCTGATATTGTGATATGAATCATTTGTTTTCTGGTTTACTGTTTTCCTTTTGTCTTTGCAGCGTCTGCTGTGTGAAGCTGTGAATTCTAGCAAAACAGGGAAATGCAAGGATGGATTGTGTACGTTGGTTTCACATTAAAACATGAGAAACAGTCAGTGGAGATGAAAAGTAATTTTCTGTGTTTATACTTGCAGAATGAAAAAGACATTATGAAGGTTTAAAAGAATATGTGACAATGTAATAATAGGTCCAAGTGTGAAATATCATTGTCTTTCCTAAAATATATATATTTTTTTCACATTTAGTCATGCCTCTTTAATGAAAAGTCAACACTTCTGCTTCTGCTATCTGTTGCCTAATGCAGTGTAACATTGAGTCCTTGGCTGCATAACCTCAGAGAACGAGAGCTGCATGTTTATTAGTTATGTGAGACAGTTTAGAGGCCACAATAATGTGGGAGCTTAAGGAGTTGACAAGAGTTTTAACATGGACATTATCCTCCTGAACGGTCACATAATGCCACTGTTTAAGTACCAATCAATGCAGAATGAAGGAAACTCTTCTTATTGCCTAACCTTAGGCGACTGTAAAATGACAAATCATTTGTCTTCTGGAAATTCTGTCAACATGCTGCGTTTCTCAGATAAGCATGCTCAGGTATTCATCACTGTTATGGTGTCTGTTGGGTAGAAAAATGCCTTTAATCCGAGCACAGCAAAGAAAAACAACTGTGTTCGTAACAGGAGGAAGCCAAGGATTAATAGCTAAGAAGAAAAACTTCTTAAAAAAGATAAGGCTCCCGAAACATGTTTGTTAAAGCTATTAGTCAATGTTCATGACATATTTTTTAATGAAACATGCACATTATCTTGACACCATACCACATAATGTTTGTTTATGAATTTGTGTGATATTGTGGGCTTTGTTTTGCTAATTAATTAACTCACTTAATTTAAATAAAGACTGAAGACATCATTCATAAAGTATAGTGCAATCCAATAGGCACCCTGTAATCAGAACTACCCTTTAGAAAGCTCAGTTTTTGTTGTGACTGTTCAGATAGATTTTAATTCATTGAGGGTCTCCGGTGTTAATGAGGGTCCACTTGTGTGTTGGCATATGTCTTGCTAATCTTGCGGCGTTTTGTTAAAGGTTACAGTAATATATTTTTGTAACGTCTTTTGCAGCGGGGATTTAATTAATTCAAACTTAATTACCTTTTTATAATGTCACATTTTTTATTTTGTCCACCTCCTGTACCTCAAACAGGTGGTGGTTTGTGAACTGAATACCAACAGGCCCACAGTAATGTCCTTTCACCCCAAGTCAACAAAGGAAGAACTCATTTCTAGCCTTGGAAACAAAGAAAGTAAGACTTACAGCTCCATTAATCAACATTTCTTAAATTGAGTATGTTTAATGTGAAAGGGGTCACTCGTATCCACAAACTCTGCAACGCTACAGTGGTTTTTGGTTTCTTTTAATTCATTATTTTGGTCTTACAGCACTGATAAAATTAGACACAAAGACACAAAGTGTAAAATCTGGAAGCTGAAGAGCCAGATATTTCCCTCAGGAGCTGGTGGAGATCCAACAAGAGCTAAAAGCATAATGAATGTTGGACACAAACACAACTTAACTGAGATTATAATGCTGCTCTGCGTCTGCTGGATCTGCTGATCACCTTCATTTGGAGTTTGTCTACCTCCTAGGAGCCAAAAATCTGACTGCAGCATTAAAGACAACATACAGTTACAGATGAACAAAGATGTCAAGACAGGCACTGCTTGAATTACTCATGCGTCACTTTCAAACAATCAGACAATTATGTAATTTTCCAGTGTTTGAGTGGAGAGGCTCTGGAGACCTGTACTGGCAGAAAACCAGTGACAAAAAGTCCTTCACCAACACTGAGAGAGAGAAAAACACCTTTTCATTTATTTAACAACAGCAGAAGCTTTGATGTCAAACATTAAAAGCTGATTCAACAAATCTTAGATACAGCCTCAACAAAAACAAAAACTGAACATTAAAAGCTTCAGAGGGGTAGAATGAAAGCTTTTCTTTGAGACTGCACTGTAAAGCAATGACTTATTTTAACTCAAAAATATTGTTGAAAAGGATTAAATCCAAACATTTAAGTAACACAAACTCAATTTTGTAAGTTAAAAAACATTCTTGATTAAGTACGTTTTACTACATATTTTGTTGTCACAGTACAAATAAAAATTACTGCTTCTTGAAATTACTAAAGCTACTTGATCAAAAAACTTACAAAATTGAGTTAGTTTTACTTAATATTACTACTATTTTCGATGTAATCACTTTCAACAATTTAGGGAGTTAAATGAACTTATCTGGTTTTACAGTGTCTGTATCTCTTTCCCCAAACCATTCCTGATTTTTCTCTCTTTTGTGACAGCTATTTAGAAATCAAAGCTTGCCAGTGTCTAGTCCCTTTAAAACAGAGGTTGCACACATAATGCTCGCACTCCTACACCAGCTTCCGCTTTCTCAGAGCTGTCAGTGAATGCTAATTGTGCCGGGATTTATGAGTATGTTGCCCTTAGGGGCTTTTGTGCAATCTGCAGTAATACCTCTAATGTTTAAAGAAATCATGTCTCTGGAGTTCTTTTTTAATGTCATTTCAATAAGATGTTATTATATCTTTATTCCTTGCAAAGAACTGATGGTTCCCAGGTTACCTAGTGTCCACACTGTTTTTGCCTCACATTTGTTCCCCAAAGAGGTTTGTACTTTTTCCAAAACTCTCTAGCTGTGCGTTCACACTCTGCAGTCTCTGACATGTGGTTCTCTGTTCAAGAACAGCTCAGTAGTGGTCGTGAGTGTAGACAAAATATTATTCATTCACGTTCCCAGATCATATTTTATTTGACACTCAGGACATTTATACTGGCATAAAGCCCTAAGGCAACAGAGTTATCGTCTGCCTGCTCTAGGGGCGAGTCACTATTGGCTGGCCCTGCGCTCTGATGCCTCTGAGGAGCATAAATATACATGTAAAAGTTGCATGTAAGTGTTTTCCCCGAGGCAAACCCCAAGTACAGGATCAGATTCTCCTCAACTGCCTCAACGTGCCTATCAAACAGCCTCTCCTGTGACGCCAAGGGACAGGCATAAGACCTTGGTTGATCCGTGACCGGAGGGGTTCCGTGGTACCGGCGTTCGACTTGCTGAGAAACACCACGCCTTCAGCAGACTCTTGCTCTGGATTTGTGCACTTTGAGCCTGATCTGGAACACCGACAGACGAGGAAGAGGTTGGAAACGCCCTGCAGCAACACCATGAGGATATGGTGACACAGCTTTGGCCTGACATAACAGAGGTATTGGACGTGGGGCCTGGACTGGAGGAATGGCTGGTTATGTGTCCTTGCGGTTTGGCAGTCAGCGCCCCAGTTCTCAGGCAGCGACCACGGAGCACATTGTGGAAGGCTTTCTTGAACTCCCGGCTGAAGCATGGGTAAATAATGGGGTTAATGCAGCTGTTGAGGTAACCCAGCCAGAAGGTTATCTTAAAGATTGTTTCAGAAGGCTTACAGGATGGGAAGATGGATCCTAGAGAACACACACAAACAGACACAAATCAAAATATGAATGGAAATAGACACTTATACACCACTAACCAAGTCCCAGTTAGAAATAGAAAGCCCATATCCCCATCAAGGCTGAACATTGCTTTACATTTACATTATTTACGATATTAAATGAAATTTAAAGTCTAAACATGAGTGAGTGTAAGGAATTTTGTAAAGAAGATTTTTAATCATTTTTAAATGATTGAAAAAGGGCTGATTTGCCTTGAAACAAGAGAAAAAAATAGCCTCTTCTCCTCCTGGTTCAGGATTTAGGGATTATTACTGACAGAAATGATGACCAAAGCTACAAAAAGATATCCTTTATGCAAGATAATATAAGGTTTTTTATAAATGGATACTTAATGGTGCTATCCGCTCCAAAATCATATCAGTTGTTCTCCGGCACATGACGTGAAATGTCCACCAAATATTTCAATCTGTGGAGCAGTCTTTGAGACGTTCTGCAAACTAACAACCAAACATACAAGACTGAAAACAGCTGTTCAATTCCAGTTAAATGTCTGATTTTCATGTGCAAAAAAGTAGTTTTACCTCCACCAAGGAGGTTGTATTTTTGTTGCAGTTTGCTTGTCTGTCAGCAGGCCTGATTTTTTAAAACTTGGTGGAAAGGTGGAACGTGTAGGAAGGAAGGAAGAACCCATTAAGTTTTGGAGAAGAAAAGCTCATTAATTTTCCCTTTCATTATTACTGCAACATAGGTAAATTGTAACATCGGAGTCTACGGCAAAATAAACTGAATTCATTGCACTGGTGTGAAACCCGTCATATTTAAAGTGAATGGTGTGCTGTGTCTAAACATGCAACACAATCTAATAGCCATCTCAAACATCACTGTAGAAACAAACCACCCTGGCGGAGGTCTGCACTCTCCGAGTGACCTCGTCGTTATAAAAGCAGTTATTCACTGCAACTTTCTTTAAGGTGGCATTGACAAGCAGCAGTCACTTCATTTTATAAGCTTGGCAGGCATACTGTGTCGTGCTGCAGTGAAGGTGGCCTCCGAGCGCCACAGCACAAAACAGGTTTAAAGTGCTCAGGAAAAAATAAATAAATAAAAATTCTGTAGTGTTTCAAACCCTCTGTCTGGGAATCTCAGAATATCATTGCCTCAGAGCTTGAATGAGCGATGCGCTGTGAGCCGTGAAGGTCTGTCTCGATTGAAATGCAGAACTATTCTCCGATGACTGGCTGTCTTGGGAGGCTACAGGGTGACTGAGAATGCCTCCTAGCATTACAGCCCATTAAGCCTCATGCTTGTTATCTATAATAGCTTTCATAGGAGGGAGCAATACTTTGGTTCATTCCATTTCATCTCACAGCAGAAGCCTATTCTGCCCCAATGTGGTGTTTTATTTGGTCTATTTGGTTGCTTGTAATTGAATTTTTTGATGTCCCCTGTGAGAAACTCAAGCAGAAGAGGGAAAGCACAACGGTGAAGGAGGAAGGTCCTTGATGTGTTCATAGACCAATGTTTATCATCAAGCAGCATTATACAAATGATTCAGGAATCGACAGCTTTTGTATCACAATAGTTGGTGCTACAGTGCTAAACCACTGGAGGCTTGCAGTGAGATTTACATATTAAAGTCTGAGTCTGGATTTTTAGCCATGATAGCGGCACAGCTCTATGGGTGGCAATGTTGGCCAGGTGGCCCATCTGTCTGTCAGTCAGATGGTCATTTGGTTACTTTGGTCCAGACTGAAATATCTCAACAAAATATTGTACAGACAGACATTCTTGGTTCCATGAGGAGGAATCATACTGACTTTTGTGATCCCTTGAGCTTTCCTCTAGTGCCACCAAGAGTCCTGTTCCCCTGGCTGGGGTACGCAGTTTAAACATCCTCAGTGCAAAACCTTCCACCTCTCTTCTGCTGTCTGTTATCACTCTGCTAAGCCCGTCCCACCAAACCCACAAGCTGAATGGCATCAGATGGAGCGGTTGCCCTGCAAAAATCACACGCCTCGTAGGACTTGCTCTCCACAACATGAACCCCTACAAGACACCGGCCCCTCTCGCCATTACTTATCTTCTCAAAGACACCCCACCAGCAGACTCCATGGCCCCCGGGAAGAATGGCCCAGTATTCAGAGGCAGCTGGGACGCAGTCTAACAGCGGGATCAGAGGATGGTTCAGGCATTCTTTTCAACTGCCTCAGTAACACTCTGCTTTGGAGGTGAGGGGCAAAAAAACAGCTGAGACTTCTCCAGGAAGGGGGGTGGTGTTTATTAGACTGTCACACCAACAGGCAAAAGGAAATTGGTTCAATGTTCAGCTTTGTGCAAGCGAAAGCTACGCGGCCAGTACACCACACACGTACACACACCACTGTCCCCCCGAAGCTCCATGTAGAGCCAGGACGCATTCAGACACACGTTGTTTAGCAATATTATTAACATAAATAAGGGCTGCATGTAAAGATTTTTGTCAATATAATAAACAAATACCCATCACATTTCTGCACTGCACCAGGGAACACCAAGAAAGCTTTCTGCTAAACGACAAATTGATCAATAGACCCTTTTTGCAGCAGACATTTTGACTTATAGCAGGAAAATGTCACATTACTACTAACAGTAACATTGACTTCATTCTAATCAAGTGTCCCAGTAAACCATGGCACTGTGACAGTGAGATAGCGTGAACAATGCCAGGACCCTGAAACTAAAGCAGCAAAATGAAATTCAAACATAATTTATTTGATTGTTTACACCTTTGCTTTTCCTTTCAGTGCTAAAGTCAACAACCTCAGAAAAATAATAACCATGAAAGTGTATCCCTGACCTTGTAAAAAGTAATATCTTATCTTTTTCAACAAAAAATAAATGCCCTACAATTGATCTGGATGAGATCATGACTGCTACTAAACTTGCATATAAACCGATCCATCTCCATGACAACTTAGCGACGCTCCATCCGCTGATGAAAACTGGAGAATACAGCTAAAAGCTCTGGAAAAAGTGTCTGAGTTAGTATTGTTTTGTCCAACTATATGACAAATATAGATGTAGATGTAGTTATTGTGTAGTCTTGATCCCTGTATTAAAAGACCTGTTCATCTATTTAAGACTCCCAGTTTTTCCTAGAGCAGCCCTTTTGTTTACTGTTGGATTACACATTGGGCCTAGTTATGAATGTACACACTGGCAAATAAAAGAGAAAAAGATAACACATATTTGTCCAGATGATGTGTTTCATCCACGTCTCCTCCATCCTGTATAATATATTGTTCCCTCCCTCAATAAGATTACAGTTTGTGTAACCAAATACTGTACACGTTTCAGCAATAATCTCACCATCTGTGACCCAGGAGGTAACTGCTGACAGGCTGCTACCTTTAAACACACCCTATCCACACTGACATTCACTTATCTCAGTCAAGCTGTAAGAGTTATTTCAGAAGCAATTAAGATTTTAGATTAGGCTTCACAATAGTTGGTTTTCATCCTTTCTTATATAACATAACACCACTGCTATCTGCTGCTTTGACAGAATCTGAAAAAATGCAGGTATAATTTATTAAAGATAAAGTTGAGAATATCTGGCTTACAGGACATTTACCTTTTCCTGAGCTTCTGATATTGTTAACGTACCTTCATGTCTGCAGTGATGTTTGACTGCAACAGCAGAATAACCCTTAATTAGTTCACAATTTGAAATTAAGATTTTACATATTTATCAGAATAAAGCAGGCCTCTACAAGTATCAAAGAAATTGTTAATGCTCTCATTATGACGTCAATTATTTTCTGAATTATTTAAATCCTTTTTAGATTCAGAGAATATGTTATTTCCTTATTTCCTTGTACAGCAGATGAATCATTTTAAGGTGCTCTTTTTGTCATTTTCCTTCAGGCTTCACACCATCTCGTGCCTGTCATTATCTCACTTTCATTTCATTCAATTCATAAAGCAAGCGTAAACACTTGTTTTTCTGAAAGATGAATCTGTGGAAACCTTTCAAAAACCCAGAAGGTTATTTAACAACACTTACAGCTGCCATATAAACAATGTTTTTTTGCTGTTTCAAATGTTGCAACTCTTAAACCTCACCAGTTGGTGGCTTTTAGTGACACAATTACTTGATTGATTTGTACAACAAAATCTAAATTAACATCACAACCACCGCAAAACAAGAAGAAGTATTATTATTATTAGGTACATTTCTCTATATCTCTGATTTGTCTCTGGTTTGAAGTCTGTTGCACCTGTAACCACACCCACTAGTGATGTAATGGTGTACTCTTCTACATCACTAAAGAAGTCGCTGCAGGTCAGGTTCTTATGTATAAAAACTTCCCAGAGCTACAGCGAGTTCCATTTTACTGTTTAGCTCTCCATGCCACACAACTGTTTTAGTTCACTCTCACAGCTCTCATAGTGTCGTTTTCAGGTGTAGCAGGCAGCCCTTTTAAGAGAAATAGCTCTAAAAACCCACTGTACTCTACCTGCTACCAGCACCAAGCAGCAAGGAGACACAGTCAGCAACTAGCTGGTGAACACAGTGGAGCATTTAGCAGCTAAAGAGCCAAATATTCCCCTCAGGAGTTGGTGGAGATTCGACCAGAGCTTAAAGGACAGTGAATGTTGCACTTGCATTCATCGGGTCGATAAAAACCTAATTCAAATGGGATTATAATGTCCATAATCTGCTGTTTGTTTGTCAACTTAAAAGGTCATGATAATAAGTTGTTTCCGCTGTCCCCGAGTGCCCAAAGACATTGGCATAACAGGTTTAAGAATAAACTTGCAACTCTGGAAACAAGTTAACATTTTTATTGCCCTGCAGAGAGAATATTTGGATCCAGATGGACAGAAGAGTCTTTGAGGATTCTGTAAATACCTTGAAAACAACAGTAAGTGGTGTTAACCTTCTGGGTTTTTGACATTGATTTATCTTTCAGAGAAACAGACCATTCACTTTGTGACTTGAATAATAATAGTAATACATTATAAAGGCACACACTGGGGTTATGTGAAGTTAAAAACAAGGTTACCTACCGATGGGTAAAACCAGGAAAAAAGGGAGCCAGCACAGAATGAAGCACCCGACAACAATGCCAAGAGTCTTGGCTGCCTTCTCTTCTCTTGAGAACTTAAGCAGCCTTGGTAGGGAAAAGGTGGTATGTTTCTGCCTCGTGGGAACCTCATCCTCTTCCTGCTTCCCCGTCTGAGCAGCATTCCCTCTGTGTATCCTCAGCATCACCCCCTCTGTTGCAACCCCATCTACCTTACTGCCCTTCCTGTGGGTTTTTGTCTCTCTCTTGGCCACAGTATACACACGGCAGTACATGGCCAGGATGATGGCCAGAGGGATATAGAAAGATCCTAGTGCTGAGAACAAAGCATAGCCCGGCTCCTCTGTAATTCGGCACACAGTCTCATCCTCTGGGTCAGGCTCCTTCCAGCCAAACAGGGGGCCCACAGATATAGCTGCCGAGAGTCCCCAGAGAGCAGCCACCGCGGTCAGGCCTCGCCTCCCCGTAGCTATGGCAGGGTAGCGCAGAGGGTAGCTGACAGCCAGGTAGCGGTCGATAGAGATTACACACAGGCTGAGGATGGAGGCAGTGCAGCAGAGGACATCAAGGGCGGCCCAGACGCTGCAGAAAGACCGGCCAAACACCCATCTGCCAAGAGCCTCCGAGGTGGCGGAGAAGGGCAGCACGGCGGAGCTGAGCAGCAGGTCTGCTGCTGCCAGGTTGGCAATGAAGTAGTGTGTCACAGAGCGCCAGTGGTGGTGGAACAACACCGACAGGATAACCAAGATGTTGCCAAGAACTCCGAACACCACAAACACCACAAGCACCATCCCCAAAACCACCGCCTTGGCTACGTCTACCTCTGGGTGGGCGGAGGAGCTGCAGTTGGGACAGCGATCAGCCGCAGAGAAAACAGTCATGTTCTCAGTAGGAGTCATTGTAACCCGCTGGGTGTATTAAATTCTAGCAGATTGATAACACTCCTGCAACATCTGTTCCTCAATTACCACAGCTTTAATAACTCTTCCTTTTTTCTGCTTGTCCTAATGCAGAGGATAAAAGCTTCTACTGCTGCATAAACTGCTCTTCAAGTTAATTTGTAGATGCAGCGACTCTTGCCAACTCTCCACCGATCATGTGGCCTTGGCAGGGGTTACTTCGCAGAATTTAGAAAGACAAACACTGCCACAGTTTGTCATATTTAGTCCAGAATACCTTTTTACAAATATTCATGTTTTCAGTGTCAGTCACTGGTGGATTTAGGATGTCATGTTGAGCCATGCTGAAAGGCTTTATTGCAGGAGACCTGTTAAAAAAAGAAAAGAGATAAAGTGTATTTAACAACACATTCATAATCCGTGGCATTACAAAAAACCCAAACCAGGCTCATTACCTTATAAGTGCTGTTCTTACTTTGGAACAAATCAAAACGTCACACACAAAATAGAACACATTAAAGTTAAAAAAAAAAAATCATCACACAGCCCCCAGTCATGATTAAAGGGTAAAAATATCACTCAATAGTCTCTTTTTAGAGGACACGGTCTCTTTATTTGCAAATTATTTACCCTTCATTACAGATGCATTAGAGAAAACAGAGGTTATGCCTCAGTAAACTAAGTGGCATTCACAATTTCCTTTTTATCCAAAAAGCATTACGGCCTACTTGTCTTTTTGACTCTGCAAGCAAACAACTGACAACCATAAAACATCCCATTATTAATATCTGATTTCTGTTTAACCTTTATTTAACCAGGCAAATCGATCAATGAAAAGTATCTATTATCAGAGACTGCGATGGGGGCAAAAGAGCGCTTGAGCAGTAGGGGTGGCGAGGATTATAACAAAAAAGAAAAAATGAGATACAATCAAAAACAACAGGGGTAAAGACAAGGACACTGCAGCACCAATAATAATCCTTGATGGCAAAAAGAAAATCATCTGTGGCATTATGAGAAAACCAGGCAGCCATGCAAGGAATACAAAGATAAATGAAAGCAGACATTATTTTTATAGGAGCAGACATTCAGCCAGAGCCTGCGATGGCTTCCTTGAAGGTCTTGTGTCTGCAAGCCGGGCTCTAACTCAGCTACCGGATGACAGGCCAGGAATTGAACCTAGAGGAGGGGCACTATATTACCCTGGCGAAAGCTTCACCCGCTGATAGTCCCACTCAGTACCACTCTCTGTGTACGTGCTGGAGATCCGAGATGTCACTGAGTGAGATAAACGCCGGCGAAGAAAAAAAAGAATGAAAAAGCAGCCGCGATAAAGCCTTCGGAGAGCAGAGTCATGCTTGTCACATGTTCACGCAGGATCAAAGGCTTGTCGATGCCTGCACATCCCACCACGAGGCGGAACGAAATTCTCCCAAACAAACACTTGATGCTGGGATCAGTAGCCACAGGGGGAATCCAAATGAAATAGGCGGTGAATAGATGTCTCGGATTGTTTCAGCAGATGAGCTGAACGCAGTGATATTTGGAATACATTTTCAGTTGTAATGAGATTTCTCGGTGCGATGAAGTGCCTGCGCACACCTAAAAAGTTTATTTCCTTAGCCCACCTGTGTTTGAGGACTGTGACTGTGAGTGGCAAGCAGGAAATCGATGTAAATTATAAGGTAATACAGTGGAAACAATTCAACAAAGGTCAAAAGTGACACAGGGCAATGCAAGATATCATGCTGTATTCCCAAGTCCTGCACCACTACTCTGTGTCTCCAGGCAGTGCAATCTGTGGTGAAAGACACATCAGTCTTTCCTGAAGTCGAAAACCAGAGAAGCAAGTCCTGGGCAGCCATGTGACACGTTTATGTCTTGAAGCTGCTTGTCTGACACATTTTATTTGCATAGGCTTCCTGCCCTGAGGCTGAAAACATCAAGGATAAACTCCTCCACGTGCCTCTCCTCCTCATGTTTCATTCATGCATGTATTAGTATGGATGGGGCAGGGTGATAGCAGTGATGTGCCAAAATGATGACCTGGTGTATAATGTGTTAAATTACCTTTCAGTCTGTGCCATTATTGACTGGCTACCCTCCCTCCCTCCCTCCCTCCTTTTCCAGCGCCGACCCTGTGAGTTTTTTTTACCGTCTCTTATTCATAGTTTTCTTCCTGCGGGACAGGAGGATTATCAGACAGAATGGGAATGTTGTTGAGCTGCTAGTGTGTTGACAAAAGGGCATGGGCAGTCATGAGATACCAAAACAAATGCAAAAACAGACGCAGCATGTTCTTAGAGGAATTATCGTGCCTGTGCATTTCTGCAGATATGAAACTGAAGTAAAAACAAAAATCCTGTCCCTTTCCTGTTGATAGTGTTGATGTAGGAAAGTGAGCATCAATACAGTGTGTCAAGGCGTTTGATTCATCTTCCTTTTTGAGGCATTCAAAAGTGGAAGAATAATTAATTAAGTCATTTATCAAGAAAAAATACCAAATATTTGCTCATTCCAGCTTCTGATTTGCTGCTTTTATCTATTTTGTTGTTTACGACTATAAATGGAATACCTTGAGGTTTTGGACTGTTGGTCAGAAAAAAGAAGAAGATATTACCTCGGCGTCTGAGAATCTGTGATTAAAATACAATTCATTTACTCAATTCATTTGAAAAAAAATGAACAGAAAATGATGATCACTAGTTGCATCCCTGAGAGCATTTTCCGTCAGCTGACCGGCAGCTCATCCCAACAGTGAGGCTGCATGCATCTCTCATTCTCTGCAAGATATTTGATTAAAAGCTACCAGCGAACATCATTACACTCCAATTTACATCTATAATCCGAACGTGCACCGCTCATCTTATTGCATTAGTGGATCTCAAGGAAAGATTTGCCCTTGAAGAAACTTTCCCGTTAGCCTCATTGGTCTGAGTGGCCCTTACAGAATTGAAACAAGTCAACCAATTAAATCTATGATTGGACTCATAATGAAGGTTTTGTTTTAGGAGACAGAATATTTAGCGTGCATATTAAATGGCTTAATGTAGCCTGACCATGGGCATATTCAATCAGAAGAGCAGAATAGGATCATTAGGGTAATGTGCACAATATTAACACAAGTCTTCCTGACAACATTTCATCTGTGCAGGTCAGGAGGTCCTGTTCTTTTCAAAGCAGCTGTTTGTGATTAGTCTGTAATATATGGAAACTTCTCTGCATTGTATTACATATATCCTTATACGTACAGTCACATAGAAAAAAGAAAAAGAAAAGATTTAAGCTTAAGCACTTCGTCTAATCTTCTCACCTGTAACACATCTGATTTATTACTGTCTCTTGTGCACAAAGGCATGGGCTGCAACTAACTATTTCCATTCTTAATCTATCTCTCGAGTACTTGTGTAATGTATCCGTTTATCATTTGTCGAAATATAATGCCAGAAAATTATTTAAAATGGCCGTCACAAATTCCTAAAACACACGTAGACATCTTCAAATAGCTTGTTTTGTCTGATCAACAGCTCAGAATCTTCCCCAAAATGAATTTACAGTGATATAAAACCGATAAAAGCAGCAGATCCTCACATTTGAGAAGCTGGAACAGGAGACAGATGTCAAAATAGCTGAAATCACAATTTATGTTCTAATATTTTAAGTATTTCCACCACCACTAAGACAAATTCCTGTGTTTTAAATCTTGCCTAGAATAAGTCACATCAAAGTAAGATCCAATGTCCCTGAAGTACACACATGAATCTTCTCAACATGGTAATTTATTCTGCTGCCTGTGCAGACCACTGCAGAGTTTATTTGTTCCTACAAACACTGTAATATAACAGGTTCTGTCAGGTCTCTGGAGCAGTGCACTATCATGATGAATTACTGTACATATGAAGTCCATTTCTAAAAAGCTGCACTCTCTGGGGGAATCAGTCATTGCCTGAAGTTTATAATTCAAACCCTCCATGACATTAATCATTATGTTTTATCAACCTTGAACACTAGCCCCACACTGCCCTACAGAAAGGACAGTTAAGCGTTTTGTCTTGAGCTTTCTCACCTTCCTGGAGGGAATAAGAGGGTGCTGTATGCTCTGCAGATTGTAAAGCCTCTTGAGGACAATGTGTTATTTGTGACATGGGGCTATACAAATAAAACTGACTTTCATGCATCTGAAGAGGTTGTGTTGTTAGTGTCTGATGATAACGTTTAAATTTTCTAAGCCTTCAAACCATGAGCCCTTTCAGCCTCTTACAACTAACATCATTCCTCATTTTCTTTATAATCATAAAACATTTATATTTCCATTCCACAGCTGTGTTTTTAAATCAAGGAGGCCTACCTGTTGATGGGGATATAACAATATAATGTAAGTGAGACTGCAAAGCCTAACCTAAACCTATTGTTTTTCTCTTCATTATTGATATGAAACACTGCCCTTTACTATTATCATGTTTGAATACTTTTGAAATATGTAAGAACTAAACAAACACTCAACATTAGGCTGCAACAATTAGCATCACCAACTGATGGTGAAAATAAGGCAATTTTCACAATGTGTTCATCAGTAGCCAATTAAAAACAAAAAAACAACCATCACATTCTCCACCTGATTAAAAATAATCAGAAACAATCACAACGATTCATTATGTAAATCAGAAGTCACTCAGCCTGTGAAGTAATCTGTGGATTGATGAGGAAACCCAAAAAAAAAAGAGAGAGAGAGTCTTACCTTCTTCTGAGCGCACACATCTCACTGCACCAAGTTGTTTTTTGAAAAATTCTGCTCATTTTCTCTGTAAAGCAGCCATGCGTTATTGTGTCCGCCACAGAGGGAGAGCTGCCCTCCCTCCCGCAGTCCTCCTGCCTCCTCCGGTGAGAGAGAAAGTGGACCACCCGACCTGATCCTCTCAGGCCCCGCCCCCTGCCCGACCGGCTCATACCATTTAATTAGTGGTGTTGACGTGCCTTGCCCCCCCTCCCTCCCTCCCAAAGAGCCAACTGACTAAGCTGTTTTCACACTCTTCTGTACATTAATAATCACCAATAACTAAAGAAAACGTATTGTTGTCTGTAATCGAATGTTTGTAGACATACAGACAACAATACAATACAGCAGTGGATAATAATAGAAAAAGTAAACAAGACACAATATTTATACATACTGTATATTTTATTATTATTGGTTTATTTGTATTGGTATTATAACCATACAACAACCTTTCTCTAAGCTTAAATAACAAGAGAGCAGAAGAAATCAAAAATGAATGTCTGGATTTCCATTCATATTATATTTTTCACTGTATGTATTAATATCCCCCTGGAATGACTGCTATTAGTGTTGCTGTCAATACAAAATTTAATTGGTGCTCCAGAAATATCTAAATCGAATGGGCCACATATTTTATGACAGATTCATGCTCCCTTCTCCAGTTTAGACAAATTGATTTGAATAAACTCAAGAATATTCCTCTAGTGCAACTCTCAAGACAAACTATACTTTATACTTTAGCTGGAGTAGTGGTAAGGATCAAAGTGTGTGAACACCTGAGCCTTGCATATGATTGTTGAACAGGTCATTCCCAAACCATGGGCTTAAATCTGCTGCTGTTACAGTCTTCAGTCCTCGTTTAAGGCTTTCCTCCAGATTTTGGAAGCTGGCTGCAGGGATTTGTCCCCAGCCAAAAGAGCATTAGTGATGTCCACCACTGATATTGGCTGATAAGGTCTGGCTCACAGTTGTTCCAGTTCATCCCAAAGGTGTTGGATGGGGTTGAGCTCAGAGCTCTGTGTCTGCCAGTCACACCAAACTGGGAAAACCAGTTCTTTATCGACCTGTGTTTGTGCAACACGTTCTCACTCCAAACTTGTCAAATATTGGTCAGTGGCCAAGTTTTGGACATGCAGGGTTCCGTGGTCAAATTAGCAATAATAAATATGTAAGGTCAGGTTAGACTTTCAAAATAAAGCTTGCGTGGCAGGGGCATTCTAGGAGAGGGGGCCTGGGGTTGCACCTGCCATCACTGGAATCTGACCTTACCCCTTCCACTCTGCACTGTTTTTCAGAGGCTGTAGTGGGTTTAATGTTAAAGTCAGAGTGAAGATACTGGTATCATATAAAACTACATGACCTAATGCATCCAATGGTACCAACCATGTCATGCTAGCATATTCATTTTCCTTTAACCTCAGATATCTGAATGAGTAACCGCAAGTCTCCTCTTTGCATGCCCACCTCATGCTAATCACATGCAGTCTTTTGGTGTGAATGTGTTATTTTAGTGTTTGAATATTTCTGCAAACTGCGGTCCATAAACAGTGTTGGAATTACATAAAATGGTAATAACAGAAAGCTGAAATACATACTTCATGCCACCCCTGTCAAAAAAGTCGCCCCTTTTGCATGGTTAATGTTGCAGTTGCACTATGGTTAGTCTGAGCCACAGAAACTTATATTTGGGAGAAGATTGTGGTTTATGTTACCTACCTTTCATAACTTAAATAGCCCACATTACATAAGTTAACTTACATATGTAACTTAAATTAAGACAGCTTTGACTTTGGTTTCACCTTCATCAAAGTCCTGTGTGTGTTTGACCTGTTTATCTACCCCAACCTCCTCGATATGTGGACTTTGTACCTCTTTATACCTGAGTTACGCTAGATGGTAGCATCCAGAAATTACTCCAGATGGGTACTTAGAGCATCATAGTTCAAAGCATAGGGCCACCGACCAAGCGGCCATATCTGGTTTGTGCACAGGGGCATTGTCATGTTGAAACTTTAGAAGGCCAAACTAAAACTGTTTATTTACAGAGTATTTGGAAGACTTTTAGTCAATCACAAGATGAGCGATATGTGCTGCTCCAGGTGATGAAGGGGATGACTCGCCCCCGGTGGTGCCTTGCTTTGTAGAGGGATAACAGATCTACCGAGGCATGCCCTGAACTGCGTGGGAGGGGTCCAGTATATCACTAATACCTCAAGGATGACAAATAGGCTATTTTTTCTCTCGGGTTATTGTTTCAGGTTGAGTTATTTATGGATTCTGCAATGGCTCCATGACCTGACCACAGGTGTCTCAGATGCCGCTGAGGGCCCTTGCAGCATTGTTCACTTTCGGATTTTTTCCCACATCTGTCCCGAAATGCCAGGGTGATGCAGTCATCTTCAAACGATAGAGTTGTCTCATAAGTCTGCTGCTGCCGGGTGCATTGATTGAGTGTATGGATCTTTCTAGTCTCTGAGTTTATATTGCAATTTGCAGTGTTCACGTGGGGCTGTCTTTATATTGCCCTCACACTGCCCTCCTTCTTGTCCCCATCTGAGCATAGAGAAGTGTTTTGTTGCTTAGGTGGAATTTTAGGTGGAATTTACAAAAAGTGGGAATATTTTAAGCCTAAACATTGTTGCAAATGAACAACAGACAGGTTTGCTAGGTGTAGCACACAGTGTTGAGCTCATCAATATTTGGATCAATATGATGAGTGTTGGCTTCTGTCAGGAAACTGATTTTTTTAAAACTTTTTTTTGTTTTGTTTATTTCTGTCTTTCAGAGCAGAAACTGCCTATTTAGATTCATCTCACAGGTCCCACTGCCCACACAATGGAGAGAAACACAACTTGTCTGAATATTTGGTGATGCACCTGGCATTTTAAGATACTTTGCATGAGCTCAGAGTTGACTTGAGTTGAGCTGAGTGACTTCTGCCTGACTGCATGGTGTAAAAGCATGCACTTTATTTTGCCCAAGCTCTGCAGAGACTTTTGCATTCCATTATTTCAGTGATTCAAATGGAGGGATGTGTTGGTGTCAGCTGTTTTTTAGCATGCCAGCAGTGTGGCTCCATGAAGGGCAATGTCAGTCTGTCTGTCCTCCACTTTGGTTCAGGCTGAAATATCTTAACAAATGCTGCATGGATTCTATAAACTTTTGTACAGATCTGGTTCCCAGACAATGTATCACCACGATGATCCCAGGGCTATGCCTTTAGTGCCACCATGAGGTTAACTCTTTTATAGTGAAATTTCTAAACAATGGATGGCTATGAAGGTTCGTACAGACATTTATGTTCCCACCTGGATGATTGGTAATAACATTGGTCGTCCCCTGACTTTCAATCTAGTGCCATAATTTGTCCAATAATATAATAATAATACCAATTAGCAAATGTTAGCATGCTAACATGCTTTGCTAAAATAAGATAAGATAAAACAAACCATTGAAAAAATAAAAATAGAAACTAGAAGAGCATTTGGAGACAAAATTGCAAGTTACAGTGACAGGGGTGCAGTTAATAGCAGCAGAGACAACTACACTCTCCCTCTCCATTGTCATTGTGAACATGGTAAACACTACCTGCTAAACATCAGCATGTTAGCATTGTCACTGTGACCAAAAGCCCATGGCTGATGGATATTTGGGTATACTATGACTGATGGGGTTGAAAGCGTGTCAATGTATAATTATACAGGAATAAACATTCATGCTCAAATCTAACCCTACTGTTATTTTGAAACAAAAAATAAATGCTGTGTTAAGATTAAACATATATATATATATGTTTTCGAAATTTGTAAATAGTTTGTCTACTGTCATTAATATAAGGTGGACAGGTAGAAACCCATTTCAGTATAACTCAGTACAATTTAACAACACCAAAAAGTACCTCCTCCGAAATGATCATACTTCAAAACTCTCCAAAACAGTCAAGTTGAAGATTATAACCTTCATGAAGGCAGGATCTATTGCATGATTGTTGTATTGTACTGCATTTGTTTAAGCTAGGTGTACTTAATAAATTGGCAATTAAAGGTTCAGTTTGTAACATTGAGGAGGATATATTGGTAGAAATGGAATACAATATTCATAAGTATACCTTAAAATGCAGCATCATCTACAGAGGGAGCGGGTCCTCTTCTACAGAGTGAACCACCATGTTTGTACAGTAGTCCAGAATGGACAAACCAAACGCTGGCTCTAGACAGGGCCTTTTGTGTCATTGAGTTTTGTGGCCACTGTAGTTTCTCCTTGGGTGAATTAAACTATGTTGCAATCTGCAATCTCACCACTAGATGCAGCTAAATCCTATACACTGGTCCTTTAAGTGCTGTCCTGCATATCTATTGCAATTTTATTTGAAGTGATCTCATATAACACTCACTAAAGATGAGAGAGCAAGGGAATAAATCATGGTATATTGGAGAGTGTGGCTTGTGGAGTTTTGATGGACTCGGTATTGATCTGCAGCTGGCTAATTGTGCATTTTAAAAATGAGTAACTGAGTGATCAAATGGACCAACACACACACAGCCTTAACAAGGGTACCCTCCCAGATTAAGGTATCTGGGAGGGTCAATGCATTTGCTAAAATATAAAAAAAAGTTAATAAGTACTGAATATCTGCTGTATCTATTTTAAAATATTTGACTGATGACAAAACAAGTGCCACTAAACATAAAAACAACCCGGTCTCAATACGCACACCTTTAAGGTAGGTGTCAGGTTGCTCTGTGTGAAGATCTAAGATGTGCAAACACTGAGAGAACTAAGGCAGTTATTTTGGGAGGTAGTGTTTGTCTTAAATCCTCTTTCTGAATGTATCTGCCCATTTGCATAGGTCATGCTAAGTTCTATGAGAAGTAGTCTATGAGGAGTTACGTTGAAAAAGCCTGCGTTCCTTCCCTTGAAATGACAGCTTGACAGTTTTGAGAGTTTAGACTCAAGCACTCAAATTGCACTTAAGACTTCAATAAGAAAAGTGTTCTGTCTTCTTCCATCCATCCTACTCAGTCTGTACTTGAACTGTACCATTATGGAAGGTAATCCAGCTTGCTAACCTGTGATTTGCTGCATGAAAAAGGATACTCACTCTGGTGCTCATGTAATAACAGAAGGATATGACTTTGTTGCCTTGAATTTGATGTAAATTGATCAGCCTTTCTAGTCAGTCATTTACCCCGTGGGCAGGAATGTTTCAGTACCTGTCTGCAGTTTTCTTGTTTAACCTGTGTTACCTTTCTACAAAAAAAGATAATGAATAAATAAAATAAGAATAAAAAGAAACTCTTTGGCTTTAAAGGTCAGGTTCATCGCCTTGGGCATCTCAGGGAGCCGTTACTGCACTGTAGCGCTCAGGGCATCCTCTTATAACTGCTCTTCTCTCACATTTGCAGACTTCAGACATTAAACTGATTACAATATAGGAAAAGTCCCACTCTTCTTCCACTGCCAGGGGAATGCAAACACACGCGGCTCCAACCTCCGCTTGGCAGAGGGAAGTACATTTCGTTGTTATCAGCTTCAGTTGGTTAAATGCTAAATTATTCATAGGGAGGTAAAGGCTTGCCCTCATGAGATTAGTGCGCCTAATTGTTCATCCAGTTTGCTGCTTGAATGCAGGAGCGACGCTGGCTGAACACCAGCATCCTGGATGATTCCTTTAATGAGAAAAAGAGACATGACATTCAGAAACTGTTTGCAGAACTCCTTAAACTTTTAATACACTTAGCTAAGCAATAATGGCTACCTCCATCTCTGCTGGTTGGGAAAATTAAAGGGAAATTAGGCGGCAAGTTGGGAGAAGTTTACTCCTCACTATAAAACACAGTACCTTGAGTATGTTCACCCTCGTAACATTTTATTGACATTTAAGAAAATGACTATTTTCTTTAATTCTAATGAAGATATCCTGCATGTTCAATCAGTAGTTGAGGCGCTTTTCGAGAACCTTATTGTCGGAATCATGTGGCCCAACTCTTATTGCTTTATTTTGTCTGATTGTATTGGACTGTTTTCAAACTCCAGCAGATGCATTAAGATATATGTCTCCAAAATATGCAGATTTGTTGCCTTCTCAATGCATTTGCAAAGATACCAGTTATTATTGTCTAATATGGTCTTTTACAACCTTCTTTCTGTCCTGGCACATATAAAAGTCCTCGGGGATGTCACTGCCCACAACATGAATAAATGTAATATTTAATATATTAAAAAAATATCACAGCTCTGTTCATTTGGTGTAAAAACTATCACATAAGACTTTTGTTGTCAAGGTTCAGCTTGTTTTTATAAACATTAAACTGGTATCCTGGCTGCAACTGACATATGGAGCACTTGGTTAACAGCTGTGAGGTTTTTTTTAGTTTTTTCCTATGAGTCAGTCCTGAAAAGCTCATTGTATAAAGTTGGGGAATGGGGGAGCAATACTGCAATTGCATTACTGTCTGCAGTGGATGGATAGTTTTTTGCCACAGAACAGAATGTATTGCCAAAACACCTGCAAAAAGACCCGTGCTCGCCTACGAGGGGAAGACACACCAGCATCCAAGTGTTTTTTTAAAACTGCATTAATCCATGTTTGGATATTAATGTTGAATATGATGAAGAGAGTGGAACATTTAGCAGCTAAAGAACCAGATATTCTTCTCTGAAGTTAGTAGAGGCCAAACCAGGGCTAAAAATCTCTATGAGACTGAATATTTCATTTTTTATTTATCATGGTGCATCCAGTCTGCTGGATGTGTAGATAGTTGAATGTTTGCTAACATGTTCACTTTGAATTTAAAAAGGTGACAATATGTCAGGGATTTTTGTCTGTCTGATTGTTTTAAAGTTCTTCATCCCCGAGAAATGAATATCTGAGGTATAGGGTAGCAGAAAATAAAACTTCATATGGTGATGTTAATGGACTGTACTTGCAGCACCTTTCTAGTCTTCCGACCACTCGAAGCACCTTTACCACATTTACTCATTCACACACATTCATACAGTGATGGCAGATGCTCATCACAAACAGAAACTGATCCATTCATTCACATTCACACACAGAATCAAGAGCAATTTGGGGTTCAGTATCTTGCTCAAGACATGCAGCAGGAGGACCCGGGGATTGAACTGCCAATCTTCTGATTAGCCCCAATATAGTGTGATACAGTGATCAGCACCTTTAAAAATGTTGTCACCTGTTTAATATCCTAACTTGCTATCACACAGGCAGCAGAGGCGTGAGCTCCGATAGTAGAGTAAAGAAACTGACACACATCTCTCTGCAGCCGCAGTTCATTTTTAATAAGAGACTGGTGGTGCACTTACATCCATCAAACGCATGACACACTGTTCCCCTTCCTGTGTACACACAACAAGGTAGAGGTTTAAAAGAAATTATGTCAATCCTAATTTAATTTCCTGTGCTGGGCAGGGCTCTGCAGAGATGCTGGTGGATGCCTGTGATGCCAAGGGACTTGTTTGGGAAAAAGATATAGTGGGGCCAATTAATCATGGAATGCACTTAGAGATGGGCAAATGGAATTTGAAATGAGCACTTTTGTTTCATTAACTTATAAAGCCTCCGGGGCTGACAAAAAACCAGGATGGATACATCAACAGTCAAGACTAGAAGAGGAGCAAAAACTCAAATGGAAATGAAATGGAAAGGCAGCCTATGGCATACAATTAATGTTAGGGACTTGGCCAAGCTAACTTGAGGAATGCCCTATTAATTACTGCCAATTCTGTGGTTGCAACATATATTTGAATAAGCAAACAGGTAACTGGTTCTTTCAATCTGTACATGTCTATGAGTAATCAAATGTGCCACTTTTATGTTTTCACATGAAAGGATGTGACTGTTAGCATATACCTAAGAGATGTGTTGACAGAAATAGATTATTTCTTCATTCGTTTTCTGTGAATATATTTACATGATTCCTGTGTAGGTGCACAAGGGAACAAGTTTTGCAACTGAAAATCAGAAATCAAATTGCAATCCACCACCCCTGGAAGGGGACAGAAATGAAAACAGTAAACGTGATATATATGAACGTATATCTTCCAAACAGATAGAGATCATGCACACGCCAGGGCACACAGCAATCCATATATGTACACACATACACATATCCACACATCCACACATTTACAGTGTCTGCAGGAATGCAACCAAAAATAAACCCTTTTGCATGCACACATGTCATATGCACATGCTGAACACACAGCACTGTTTTAGATAGGTACACAAATAGATACACAAATCCAGTATCAGCAGATGCACTCAGTTACCACTTAAGAAGCTGTTTTAAAGGGATGTTGATTGAATATTACTGTGTTATACTAAAAGGTGTTTCTATTATTTAGTACACTTTATTGATGTAAATGGGAGGAACTACTTGTGTGTATGCATACATGAAGAAGAAGAGGAAAAGTAAAAAACTGGATTGAAAGTTTAAAATGTAAAACTGATAATATGAGAGGCATAAAATGTGGGAAATGTCTTGGTACAACAAGGAGAAAAAAAAGAAGCCAAATGTGAGATAATACATTTCCTATATCATTCCAATTTAATCAGTTTCATTTCATGGTAACAAGACAAAACACCTTTAAAGTTTAAGAAAAAATGAGCAGAATAAAATGATACAGCACAAGAGTATCGCTACATTATGAGCCTGTCGACGTGAACAGGATGTCCTGCCAGCTCTGCCACAGCAGGCGAGGCACCGTGTTCATCTCAGGAGTTTTTCCATATGACTGCTGGAGCAGCAGCAGGAGTGAACGACTCGTGAATACAAAGAATAGGATGGTGCAGGCCGAGTAATATTTTCCATGGTAGCAGGCATACCTTGGCATCAAGTCTGCCATTAATCTTCAGCAGCAACTTTTGATTTCAACGTTTTCTGATGGCCGGCGACTGAAACAGGTTTTTGCGTTATTAAAGTGCCATGAGGCGTTTAATAGATGGTTCACTGCATGTGCACTGTGTACCTCAAGACTTTTTGTTCATTTGATTGTATCTATTTTATTAAATGTATCTGACTGGCTATTAAATGATAAAGAAAGTTTGGGACTGTCAGAGTTTTTCTTTTAAATACTGGCAATATAGCTGACCAGAGGTGCTTGTAAATCACAAGTTCAATAGAAAAGTGTTTTCCTGAAGTTCTGTGGTGAAGAGTTGCTTAAATTTGCTCCCTTACTTTAATACTGTTCATAAATTTCTCAGTTGTGGAGGGATCTTTTGATTTAGTATAGGAAGAAAGAAATGTTGCTGATTTGTCATTTGGAGTGTAGCCTACATGTTATTTCATTCTGTAGTGATGGCTTGCATGGTGGTTGTGATATAAAGCTTTTTCCACCAGTTTTTTTTTCTTGACTAGCCCAGTTCTGTCTGGATCTCTCACAATGATCAAAGTAATGTAGTTTTAACTGGGTTGTCTTATTTATGATAGTATAGAGTTGTGAGCACTGTAAGTTCTCAATGAAGGTCCCTGGTTTCCTGCCATCAGTAGAAAAAGACAGTCAACTCCAGGCTCAAACTTTTCCCCCAAGTTTTAGGCTTTTAACTGTTTTTATTGCCAGTGGCTTACCAAATGGGTGCCGGTGTGGTTGTGAGGGAGTTATTCAGATTTGTTCATGTAAATAAAGGATGTTCACACTGATTAAAGGAATAGTGTGTAATATTTAGGAGGATCTATTATCAGAAATGGAATATAATATTCATAGGTATGTCAGAGTGCCATGTTGATCCACCATGTTTCTACAGCCCAGGACAGCCATACCAAACACTGGCTGTAGATAGGGCCTTATGCATTTTTTGTGTGTTTCAAGGCCACAGTAGTTTCTCCTGCATGTCCAGTGTCCGTGAATGTTGTAGCCCTAGTTTTTGCGGTGTGTTCAGCACCACTGGCACCGTCTGCCTTCCTCTGATCACGCTGAATTGGCGGCAGAGGCCATCGGTCAAATGTGAATCAATGCATAAGAAGAGGAAGAGCAAGCGGAACATTGAGAAGGGAGGTTATTTTTAAGTTCATTTCGTCTGATCATTTGCTACTTTCTATCAGACATTTTTTTACTTAGAAGCAGTTTACGTTTTACGAAACCTACATCCATAGGGCTACTTTTGTTTATATCCGCAGTCCTGGGTCTTGCAGTGCTCTTTTTTGATTGACGAATACAGACTTCTGCCACCTGCAAGCACAGAACATACGTGCTAATTCGCCATTCGCTGTAGTCAGTGCGGTGTGTTGTAGTGTCACTTTTTGGCCGAGAAACAGACAATGTGAGGCAAACTAAAAGTTGACTTTTGTCGCATTTAGTTCTTTGATGTCGATTTAGTGTGTCAGCGCCTATAAAATGAGGTCTGTGGTATCACTGTGCCAAAGTACAGCCTCAGAGAGATGCTAACGTGTGTGTACAGTAGACTCTCAGTCTTGTTACTATATTTAAACTGTATAAATTATTATCTAAATATTATGTATGTCAATATAAGCACACAACAAATGACTTGAGATGTACCTGGAGCTCTTATGTCTGTGAGTTGTGCAGCTTCATGACTTGTCTTCGAAAGATAAATCATTTATAATTGTATCAGGCTTTCCCGAACTGTGTGAACTCTCTTCCTCTTCCTATCTGATTCTGACTCCCACTGATAGAAGAAATGCTGCCTGAAGGAGGGTGGCTAATGCTGCTGATAGTCTGCAAAGGCTGTTAAGATTAGTTTAGCTCTGGAGCAATCATTAGTCACCTAATATTTTTCCTCATTTGATATGATTTGATTGGAACATGCTGCCTTCCTCCAAATCAGACTGTTAAATGTTTGTACAGTTTTCCAATTCAAAGGTCTCTAACCAAGCTGATTGACTCTCACTCGGTACAAGTGGTTGACACACTAATAAGAAACCAGTTTCAAGTATTGCTTTTGGAAATGTGTGGCTGACAGCACATTCAGTGTACCAGATAATGTGGCAATGAACTACCTATATACTGGTGCACAGAGCATTCACGTATCAGGACAGGAAGTAGCTTAGTATAAGATGATGGGGGTTCCATTTAAGTTTAAACAGTTTCTTAAAGACTGCAGTGAATCGATTTTCTATCACAGAGCTTAAAAATACAGAGTTTGTGTGGGTTTGAAGAGCGAGTCATCCTTTCATTGCAGAAACTGAATTTTCACCATACAAAGAATATACATCTGCTGGAGATACAGAATAAATGTTTTTATTTATTCTCTTAGCAACTTCTCATCAGAAAACATTAGTAATGATAACAGCCTTCAAAAATCCATATCAGTTCAACACTAATTATAGGACTGACTGTCATGACAGGCAATCCTCTTTGTAGAAGGCTCAAACTGAAGGGTCTGTTTCTGAAATTACACTGCCATTTACTTTCCACTTAACCAAACAGAGCCAATCAGAAAATAGACTGGAATGTGATTACAGAGAGGAACATGAGAGATTAAATAGAGTTTACAGTAAAAGTATAGGCATGAAGCTACAAATAAAGGAGACTGTAATGGAAATTTTACAAAAAGAAATATAGCACTGATAAACCCAAGGATGTTGTGCTTTTTGAGGACTACATGCCCGGAATTTTAAGTGGTAGGTGAAAACGCCTTACCTTCAGTTATCTTTGTTTTTCTTAAAATAGTCTGCATATTTGTAGGCTTACATGAATCTTAAAAACACAGAGCAAGCTAGTACACTATGCAAAACTTAATGATTAGGGTCTAAAAAGAAAGTAAATGAAAAAAGCACTTGGCTTACAATATTCAGTTCAGTGTTTTGTTATTCACTGAAGGACGTGAGGAAGACATGTTTTTTTTTTTTTTAAATGTATTTATGTAAAGCAGAGGAAGGTTAAGTGCATAGAAAGAAATGGTTTTGGACAGTGCACAAAATGATGTGCTGATGTGTTAATGTGTTGCAATGACTGAGTATTGTAACAGAAGGCTACTTTCCTCTTGGAGTTTTGAAATAAAGCATTTGATAGCCAACTAATTATAATTTGTTGGTAGAATGTAACTATCTATGTGTCTTAATTTATAATCATGTTGACATATACATTTATTTAAATTATCCCTACCTTGACCTACTGCTGCTTACAGTAGTGCATCATTATTAATAATAATCCAATAATAATAATGACCAATAACACACACACAATAGTAGTAAAAGAGATTATTCTGCTTTTGTTCAGACTTTAGTTGATACAACCTAATATTGTCTACTATATAAATAAGCTATATAAAGTAAATAATATAATATATATACTGTAGGAGTGCTATTATTACTGAAGTAAAAGATGTGGATTGTCCTGCCATTACATTAACCAGGATGTGGATGAGCTTCAACAGGACGAGGTTTCGATGCGCATGCGCAATGCAATGAGCATGAAGAAGTTGACGTAGACCTGCCTCAATGAAAACAACGTAGATGTGGCGCCGTAGAGGAGCAGTCTGCAACAGATAACAACATCTGTGGCGTTTATTCAACCTCAAGTAAAGGTAAGAGAGGACCGAGGCGTGGGAACGGGGTTAAATGAATGTATCCGTGCACGTCAGCTTACGTTAGCTCGGTTTTGATAGCTTAGCTAACCTCTAAGAGGCTAATGCTGCAGCTAATTAACGTTAGGGGAACTTAGGAGTGTTTATTAGACATAAATAACAAAGCAGGTTAACTTAGCTGTTCACTCAGCACCGAACACCTTCATTTGTGTGCTGGAAAGAGCCTCAACTACCTAACGTTAATGGTATTAATATACAGGAGCTGCTGATTTGTTGTTGTCAGTAATTAGCCATATGCAGCAGGGATTTAGACAACATAAGTAGTAGAGGACTTACACACATACACAGAGATCTAACGTTAGTTGTTTGCTTTCGTTTCCTTTTAATGTTTTGTGGTTTAACGTTCAACCTCATGGGACGACATAGTGAAACATGTTACAGTTGCAGGAAAGTTTATAAAGTGTCATGCAGTACACTTTACATTCATGACATAGCATTGGAGCAATAGTGGAACATAGTTCATAAATGATACATGTCATTCACATAAAATAATGTTTGGTATTATAATGTGTTAGGTACTGTGTACTATAATTGTGAATATCTTCATATGCCTTGACTTAAAAAAAGCTGCCTAGCTGGCCAGGATACAGTCCTATATTGATATTCTTTTTTAAAGTATTTATTTGGCTTTTATTGCCTTTATTTGATAGTGACAGCTGAAGACAGACAGGAGGGGGTGGGGGGCAGAGAGAGGGGATGACCGCAGCAAGGGGCCGCAGGTCGGATTCGAACCCTGGGCCGCTGCAGCAAAGACTCAGCCTCGGTACATGGGTCGCCAGCTCTACCCACTGATCCCCTACAAAAAATCATTCAGCTGGTTGTGTGGAAATGATATATATTACAAAATAAAGAACGAGGAGATGAGATCTGTGATGCAATAAATATATGTGTTTCTTAACAAAATGTAAGGTATGAATGTAAAGAAAATATATTTTTTTATTTTTGGCCAAGATAATTGTAATGTGACATTTTCATATCATCCCATGCCTATTGAGCACATGACCTCAGTGTCCTCAGTGGTAGCTGCAGCCATGAAGGGACCGATAATAAAGTATAATAAATATATAAAACATGTGTTTTAGTATACAAAGTATGCACAGTGGACATATTGAAGGAAAAACCTGGATGATTGAGAGGAGAAACATACTGAATAAAGATAGATCGTACAAATGATAAGGGCCCAACTGAATTGTTTGTCCCCAGATCTGAAGCGAACTGAACACTTTCGGAAGATTTAGATGTCAGACAGCACTCTCATCAACAACAACAAATTAGGGAATATATTTTGGAAGAACTCTGTTTCCTTTAATTCATCCCACATCTGCTCACAGCAGCTTTACTTTAATATGTTATTAACAAAAGACAAAACAGATGCAACAAAATCAACATCGTCAAAACAGTCTAGTGGAAAAGTATTTGCACAAGGTTCTGTCTCTTCCTCTGAAACTGATCCAGATGAATACTCATAAAGGCTACCATCTATTTGTAGCTTTGGCTTGCATGCAAAGCTGCAGATGTTTTTCTCAGATAATATAGGCACATCCAGAAATGATCTTAAAACACTTTCCTCCAGGTTTGCTAAATCCACAGTATTCCCCTGCTGCAGTGAGTGCTGTACCTTCACAGCAAATATAACCTGGAGCTTGCCTCATCACAGAGGCTCTGTGGCGAGTTGATGTGACAGCTGCTAGCAAAATAACAGAATATTTCTGAAAGCTCCTCCATACTTTGTTCAAGCAAGCACAACAGTTTTTATGCATGGATTGAGTCTCCCGTGGGGGGTTCTTGTGTGGAATAAAAACAAGAAATAGTAGTTAGTATGAACAGCAGTATCACTAATGGATGAAAAAGGGGCGCTAGATAAATACAAATTTCTCTCATCAGAAAAATAATTGACACATTACTTCTTTCCCCAGCGTGCTTACAGGTTGCTTGAAGGGTGGAAAAAAACACATATTAAGAATTGAAGTGAGCAGAGATGCTCACCTCCTGCTCACTAACCTCTCAGTCTGCCTTTTAGAAGGTGTTCTGTTGCTTTTTAGGAATTAATATTTGATTAAATATCATCAGACAATATAAATGTGTCTGCCATTAGCTTAACCTTTATACCCTGGAAGCTAAAACCTGATTTACCTAAGATATTTGGATGTATTGGGCCATATGTTATAAATCAGTGAGCAGCAAACAGTATATTGTACAGCTGAGAAATAAGATCGGGCTAGAAATCAAAGTTTACTGAACATTATATTATGGATGATAACCTCTGCGTGTCTCTCTTTCCAAACAGCCCCTTTGCCAATGAAAGCAGCTAGAAGCAATATGTTGGGTGCTGGAACATCCAACAACAAAGTCAAGTATTCACGGCTGGCTGCCGATGACGATGGTTACATAGACTTACAGGTGAGAGACTTGTTCTTCTTTGGTAGCTCTACAGACCTGACACTGTCTCTGATGTCCCTGATCATCAGTAAACCTTTTACAACTGCAGACAATTAATTAGAGGTAAATCCCGAAAAGTGACTTCCTGGAAGTGTGCCAAAGCCTTCTGTGATTATACTGGAGAAGATATGAGTAGCTGTCTGCAGCAGAACAAATCTTTTCTGTTTCTGTGTCTGTTTATTGTCTTATATTTTGTCCAACAATTGAACCCTTTACAGTTCAAGAGAAGCCCTCCAAAGGTTCCCTACAAGGCGATTGCACTGGCAGTATTCCTGTTTTTGATTGGCTCCTTACTGATAATCTTCGGGGCTCTTCTTTTGTCAGGAACCATAAAGGTCGAGGTGAGTTCGCTCAGTCCATGTAATAAAATCTTTTCAAATGGTCTCAGGTCCAGATTTTGTCCGGAGCCAATATAGTTGGACTGTAGTATCCAACGTATCCCCAGCATATAAATTGAAATACAGTTTCTTGTTCTGTTGCCGAGAAGCTTATTGCTAAGCTTGTCACATTCTCCCATAATGTTTGGGTTCCTTAAAACTGACAGTAAATACCCCGTCAGGCTTGTTACCACAGTACAATTCTCCTGAAAATCCATTTGAGACAAAAATGTTTCTCTCAGAGCTGTCTGCCTCCTGTCTGCACTGTAATTTCTGTTTGGAAGATATATCTCTGTTTATTTTGCTCCTATATGTGAAGCAGAGAAGCTTTGTTTTTACATTTTTGTTTTCCAAAATGTGTCTCCATACACTGAGAGCAGTTTAATTATTAATCAAGTCTTCAGGTCATTTTGATGTTAAAGGGACAGTTCACCCCAAAATCAAAAATACATAATATTTTTTTCTTGCCTGTAGTGCTGGTTATGCATTTAGATTGCTTTGGTGTGAGTTGCTGAGTTTTAGACATACGGGCTGTGAAGATGTTTGTCTTCTCTTATATATAATGGAACCAGATGGCACTCAGCGTGTAGTGTTTAAAGCACCAGAAAAATAAATAGCAACATCTCTTTCCTTAAATCATGACCCGGTTTCTCAGATAATCCGCAGACCTTGCTGTGAGCAGTTTCATGTAGGTATATGTTTTTATTTTTTTGCATGGGTAGATGCCTGCAAACTTTGGCGTGGTGCTATGTAGAAAGAAAATAGTTCCTACATGAAACTTCAAGGGGAAAAATTCTTATTTATGATTTTGAACTGTTCCTTTTAAAAGAATTATTAAACATTTTGGGAAATTGGCTCATTTGCTTTGTTGCTGAGGGTTAGATAAGAAGATTGACACCACTGTGGCCAGTAGCCAGTTAGCTTAGCTTAGCAGAAAGGCTAGAAGCAAGGGGAAACAACTAGCCTGGCCAGTCACCTTAAAAGCTCAGTAATTAACACAAAACCGAAGATTGAAGATAACAAGTTGTGGTTTTACTGGGAGTTATGTGCCAGCCTGGCCAGGTGCACTAACTAGGCAGATTTTGTTATCTTTGGACAAAGTCGGACTAGCTGTTTCCAGTCTTTGTGATATGCAAAGCTAACTAGCTGCTGCCATTAGCTTCATATTTGCCGTACAAGCAATTAACCTTCAAAAATATTCAACCAGGCAAGCAGACTCCATCCACTAATGGAGATCAGGTGATGTGGATGAAGGCAGAGAAGTAAGTGGAGCTTGTGCAAAGATTTCAGAGATAACAGAGAATAAGCTCAGTGTCTTTTTGACCCCATGACTCTTCAGATTAAACTACAACCATTTAATAACTGAATTGTTATTAACTTTGCTAATACTGTGTAGTGGATCTAATCATGTCTTTATGCAATTTTTTTTAATTCAGCGTTAAAGGAGGAAAAGAAAATCCACGAAATATCATCGAATCTGCTACATTTTGATTTAAATCAGGAACTATCTGATCAAAGAATTAGTAAACAAGACCGTTAATCTTACCAGACATGCCAGTTTTCGACACTCAGCGCTGAGGTATGAAAACATTTCAATCCCTACCAAAAAAGTATTGCGGTGTGATACCCGGCCATACTTTTCACACACATCTACAGAGCCAACACAGCCTCCAAAATTTTAACTCGAGCAGTAATTAAAACACTCACGCTGCTGTTAATCTTGTCTTTAAATAGCTGTAATTGAGCAGTTGTCCTGACATTTTATTGCCTTGCTGCCAGTTTTGTGCTGCGCTCTTGCCTCTCCTGGCCACGATGGTTTTGTGTGTGTTTGAATACAACTAATGATTTTTATATTTTAAACCTTGGAGTGCCAATTTTGGTGGATCCCCTGCTGTGATTTCTGCTTCCTTAATTCATGACTCAACGTGGGAGATAACAGAGTCTGCGCATGTTACATTTGTAATTTATCAGTAGGAGGTTAATGTTAATGTTTTTTCCAGTCTGCAGATTGTGTTTGCAGAAAATTTGATCTGACATGAAGGCAACATCAGAGTATGTGAGCCATCTACTTGCCATTAGCCCACGCGAGTTAGAATAGCATATCTAATCCCACAAATTACACAAGGTTCAAGCAATGAATAATAGCAAAGTGTGTGTGTTAGACAACAGTGTTTCTGGTGAACTGGAACTACGTCAAGGCCAACATGATCCATTACAGTGGCAAATAAAAGTAGTCAGTTCTCCAAAATGACAAAAAGACACTTGAGCTTATTCTCTGTTTAAAAATAAATCCTAGCAAGGTCCACTTACTTTTCTGGTTTTATCTGCATCACCTGGTCTTCATTAGTGGATGGAGTCTGCTCAGTTGACATGGCGATGGAGCTATTGGCTGATGAAGAACATGAGACAGTATGTGGGCCATATGTCTATATTTTTGATTATTTGGGTGAACTGGCCCTTTAAAAACCACCTCACATACAGTATATCTAAATAGATTCTGTACATATCCCAGGCAAACATAATGTTTTAAATGCTTACAACCACAATAAGATGGTACCTACTGCCCATGCTGCAGTGCATCTTTCAAACAAACGGTGAGAGGGCCACAGTGACTCAGTGCACAAGATTGCCATCTGGTGGTGAAATGAGACACTCCACTTGCCCTTGATAGAAACTGCCTGTGCCTCCTGGTGGTTAGCTGCTACAGTATGTATATGAAATGATTTACATGAAACCAGATCTCAGACAGATGAAGTCATCACATCGTCTGTGTGCCTCCTGCACACGCTTTTCATTCAGAGGGTGTTTATATCATGCTGGCAGGCGATAAGTATGTTAAAGCCTGTTGAGCACATTAATCACTCTGTGATGCTTCTTCCAGCCCCCCATTACCAACTACAGTATTCTAGTATATTATGTTTGTGGCTAAAGAGTGGATCTGATACACACCAAAAGTAGATCAATGGTTCCCAAGCTCTTTGTAGACCTGTCAGTACAAATAAGTGTCTTCTAACCCCTCATCACAGGTTCTTGTTGTTGTTTTCAGCATCCAGACCGCACCATTCCTGTCATTATCATAGGACTACTTGTTTTCCTTCCTGGATTTTACCATTTGAGAATCGCCTACTACGCCGCCAAGGGTTACCGGGGTTACTCCTATGACGACATCCCGGATTTTGGCGACTGAGCCAAATGACAGCTGCTGATTGGCGGAGAATACCCTTCCTTTTGCCACACTGTGTATCCTGAGACTGTTGCCTGCTGTTTACTTTGAGTTTCTGAATGTATGTAGCCAATAAGGCAAAACCTTTATCACCGTTCTGCCACGGAGACTCGTGTTTGTTAACAGGTGCACCGTGCAGGAAGTGTTTTTGCTGATTTTTGAAAACAGTGGTGTTGTTTATTTGCTGCTCTGTGTCGTATTATCCTCCACACAAAAGCTCGACGAACCATAGAGGCTTTACATATTCTACAACAGTGAACCAAACATGAGTAGAGGATGTCAGAGCAGCCGCTTGCCTGCGACCCTACAGCAACATGTTGCTGATGTACAACACTCACCACTCAGTCGTGACATGATAACAAACCTGGGGTGAGTGGTGAAACATTTTTTGGACACTACACAGATGCCTTTAACTTACTACTGCTTGAAATTCAATGATCTAGATGACTGAAAATCATGTTCTTTGCACAGTTGCACAGCTGTTTCATAGTGTTCTTAAACAAATATTTAACCTATATGATATGAAAAGCTCGGAGGCCTATTCTTCTCCTGAAGGATTATATTTGCAGTACTATCCAAAGATTGATTACTTTGCCGAAGAGCAGTCTATTTTTGAATGGAATGTATTACTTTCTTTATGAAGTATTGCTGTGTGTATTCATTTGGTTTTTAATAACAAAGCTGTATTTTATACGTACATTTGCTTGAATTTAAGAAATAAAGAAATTAAAAGTAGAAATTAGAAGTTTTGTGATTCTTGATCACCATGCTTATTGTGATGGCAGACTATAGAAATAAATGGTGCAATAAACCATTACCATAACAAAATAAACCTCATTATGTATGATATTTACACATTACATAAAGAAAACATGAAAGTGCAGTATTAGAAACACACACACACACACACACAAAAGTAAAGTTAATAATGAGATGTAAAAGTACAGATAAATAGCTTACTATAACTTCCTTACTTGTAATTCTTTCTTCTTAATTTAAAGATCCCCTCCATGTATTAAGACATTTATAAAAATAATAATAGTTTTTTCATCATTATTTCCACATTAAAACCCTTAAAAAGTCATCAACTCAGTACTACATCATTCTCAGTGTATGTGCACTGGATGCTTCAAGTTTCTTAATCACACTTTTATAAATCCTGGACCGGGACTGACTTCCAAACTACTTGTAATGTCACAAATGACTAATGAAAAACATTCCACTTTCAGCAGTTCAGTGTAGAAAACATCCTAATAGCGTTGACAGGTCTAAAAGTAACAGGAGGTTTAAGCATCTTTTTAGCAAATAGATAAACTACAACCACATGGCATCAGTCCTAACATCATGAGAACACTGTGCACCTTCAAGTGGCTCATCAAAACTATCTTTTAAAAAAAAACATAATAACATCTAAGAAATAATTTAGTTATAAGAACATTGAGATTGACATTCTTGGTTGTATGAGAAAGAGAAGTTACCTTTGGCCTTCCCGTGGCCTTCAGAAGACTCAAATGATGTTATTGCTTGTTGATCATGTAACTTGTGCAATGGCCTGCCTAATGAATTTCAGATGGAAAAAAAAAAGTATTTCATGTCTAAATTGGAAATAGAGCACATAATACAAATAAAGGATTTCAATCATAGTTCATGGTGAAGTGTGGCTACGGAGTGGGGACGGGCTGAAATTTATTTTTTTATTAAGATAATTTTTTTTTAAGGTTTTTTTAATTAAAAAAAAAACATTTTAAAAAAAAAAAATATTAAAAAAAAAAAAAAAAATAAATAAACGGGAGTGGAAAGGACCCATTGTGAGAAATGACCCTGCAAACAAAGCACCCAAATAAGCTGTACATCTCTTCTACAGTGGCTTTAACAGCTTCTTCTTTGTGTGATGGTGTTTAATTTGACTCACAAGTCCAACAAGTGCCACTTTTCCCCTCCTAGTTTGGCCACCAACATCAGGTAAAGGACACCCTCTTGTGGTTACCACTACACTGGGTGCCGCCAGGGGATTAAGGGCTGAAAGAGAAAGAAAAAGAAAAATCCCCCTTTTCATCCTCTGCCTGCACAAACAAACTCTTTAATTAAAATCTGCATTGGCTTAAACATTAAAGGGCTTATAGGACTGTGGTATCAACTTGTATTTAATGTGGTTTGAGTCTTTTGAACACAACGTGAGAGCAGCGAGCCAGCGGTGGGAGGAGGAGGAGGGGGGGGGTTGAACCCAGTGAGGGAGCCGCAAAGTGCGTCGATGCTTCACTGTCACCTGTACGTGAAACGAACACCTGTTGCCCGGCGGGTTTTAAAAAGAGAAAAACGCTCCTATTTCAGGTGGTTTGCAGCGCCACAAAGGAAACAAGGCCTGCTTTTAGTTAGCCAGACAGTGACCCGGTACTCCACACGGAGCAAACCGAGCCACAGGTTGGACTAAAGCGCACATACGGAGGATGTGTTATTAAACGGAAGTGTCCCAGCGGCCGCCAGTAACCGAGCTACAGGTAGGATGAGTAAAAAAAGAGGATACAAACCCAGCAGTTAATGATTCTGAAAGTGTTTCTGACTTCCAGCAGCTTTGAAAGGATGAGAAATTAATGCTTTGAGCCGGTGCTGGGGAGTGCGAAATTTCCTCTCAATCCTCTGAAACTGTGTCATGCATTTAAACGCCGGTAATGAAGTTTCTGTGGGGGCTTTTTTCATCATAATGGGAAATGTGAGACTGAACAGAAAGTTTTGTGGAGCTTGAACTCACCAGCAGTTGCTTCTCATGAGCTGTCCAAGCTCCCCTAAAAAAAGTGTAAATCTAAATAGTTGGGCTGTGTTATTCATTTATAAGACGTCTGCGTGTTGTTGTTCGTTTCCCTCTGGGGTTTATTGGTCTAATTGGATTATAATGATGTGGCAACCTTTGGAACAGAGTTTTGAACCCTTTAAAACTGTGATAAAACAGGGTAAAGATAGTGGATGTTTGGCAAACTGGAAACTGCCTCAAAAGGCTGCCAGAAATAATGCTGGGTCCATCCCATCAATTCCAATCATAGTCTTTAAAAATTGTATAAACTAGTCTCCTGTAATTCCATTAACATTACAGTAGTATTGTTTGAAACAGTTTTTCATTCAGATGAATGTTTTTTTTTAATAGTTTGTGGTTTGAAAGAGGAGCAGAGTCTGAGGTCATAAGTCTTTAATGCTTTTTCCCACTCAGTACATCTAACAGGGAGATGGATATTATTTCTTACATGGATACATCTATAACTTACAACCTCACAATGGTGCAATATGTAGAGCCTGAGACTGAATACGAAATTGCATCTTTTTGTGCTGTTGATTTTCTACTGAGACCAGAGTCTATCTTTATTTCACATATTATGGGAGAAATATTCTCATAACCTGCCCTGACTGGGCACATTTTATCATTTCACATTCCATTTCTGGTTTGATTGAGTCTGTTAAGGTGCCAGATGGGCGCAATTTCTTATAATATAAGTTAGCATCAGTGGGAGGTGAGTGAAAATTAATTTTACCTTCTTTCTTTGGAAGGACTTGCCTTGACACCACCTGAATTATATGGATGCAGTAACCACTTCACATCTGATGCTGAAAACAGGCTGACGTAGATGCAAATTAGTATCAGCAAAAGACTATTAGTCCATACCAGTGCTTTTGCATGCTTTATCCCAGGGCATTACTCACGAGTTGAATGCCTGCTGTAATGTTGATTTCGAATATCAGACGAGATTCATTTGGAAATGATTCACTGTCACCACTCAACAATAATGTAACTTTGAAAACTTTAAAGGAGACATTGTGATCACTGTGATGGATTATCCATGTCCAGAAAGTTCCTGGAACACTGTAATGACATGAATTGAAACCAACAACTGAAAACAGAATAAAAACCTGCCAACAGAAGTTCAAGAATTTCTTTAAAGCACTGATAGTCATGACTCAGTAAGCAAAAAAACAAAGTAAAAGGATCCTTAAGTATTCTTTATGAAGAGCTTCACTCACAAAAAGGCCATCTGCTTCATTGTGTGGGTGTGGTTCAAGCAGATCAGCTGTCATCAGGTTCGGATTCAAATGTTGCTACATGCCGATTGGTTTGCAAGCATGTGACATCGGCCTTTTCCAGTTCAGCCCTACGCACTTCAAACCAGCAAGAAGAACACAAAAATAAAATTAAAAAAGCAGAAATCTCTCATGTGAAGTGAGTGTGTTCATGCACTAAGAACTCATCACTCATAGTAAGAAGATAGAAATAGGTTTTCAGGACCTTTAAAGGTCCACTTTGTAACATGCATGAGGATCTATTGGCAGAAATGGAATGTAATATTCATGGGTAACATACATTAGTGTATAATCACCTGAAAATAAGAATTGTTGTATTTTCATTACTGTAGAATGAGCCGTTTTTATCTACGGGGGAGCGGGTCCTCCTCTACGAAGTCCGCCATGTTGAACCACCATGTATTTACAGTGGCCTTTTTTTTTTTTTTTGTTAAAGGTCTTCATTTTCCCTGACAATTAGATATCCTTTTCAATCAATGTGCACAGCAGCCAATCACATTGCAGGAGATTTAGGGAAAGGTGCGTTTGGCAGTAAAGACCACCAGACAGAAAGCAGATGATACATCAGAGTATCAGATTGAGATGTAAAGACTCTGCTGTTGTCAACAGAAAACAGACGTCTGCATGCAAAACATTCGGCTCAGAAATGACAAATAACATAAGAAATAGTTTAATGGAAAGGAATAAATAGAATATAAAAAAAATTACGCTCTGCAAAAATTGAAGTGGCATTCAGTTTTCACGAGAGGTTTATAATGACGTTTAGGACTTGAAACACAAAATTTGCTCTTTACTTGGGACTTTATAGCCAAGACTTAGACAATATATTTTTGATTTGTATAACTTTGCCCCACCGGATTAAATCAACAAAAAGATTTCGGCTTTCATCTGGATTTGCCTGCTTTCTGATTCATAGAAAAGATACCTAATGTTTGTATTCCGAGCATAGCGATGCAGTACCCACGCAGTGGAAACCTTTTTACTTTTCCAATTTTTTCTCCCCTTTTCAGTCTGTCTTATTTTCTCTTAAGTGCACATCAAACGGGGCCATGCAGCGTGTTCTATTGTAATGGGAAGGTTAGAATCTGAAAATGGGCTTCTGTAAGCCATGTACAAGCTACCAAAAAATAAAATGTACACTTACAGGGTACAGACAAAATAATGTAAGCACCTCATGGAGAAGAGCTTAAGCTCTGAAGTAACTAAATCACAATAACAATTACTGCTGCAGAGGTGGGTTGCAGCAGGTTGAATGCCAATGAGCAGCATTTTGCAGCTGCGACTGGCAATCAGCACTCTGACGTGAGTTGTCAGAGCACGTCAACTAAGAGAGCTCCAAAGAGCTGGATTAAAAAGCTACAGAAACATGTTTACTGTGTCAAGAAGAATAGTCTCATAAATCTCAGTGAAAGAAGATTGGAACTGTGTGTGTGATATGATCGCAATATGGTGGACATGGTGGTGAGGTTTATTGGAGTACAGGACTGTCAGTTCAAGTCAAGTCTCAAAGTTTTTGCAAGTAGATTGGAAGTTTTTGTGTTTTTTAAGTCTTTGAGATTGCTGGATTTTCCTTGAAAGCTGTGTTGGTTAACCTGGTTGATTCCTTTTGATGCAGAGCCCTAATGATTAGATATCCAAGCTGTGAGACTATGCAAGGCCTGTTTGGGGATTTTTAACAGGTCACACCTTCTCACTTTGAACTTTATATGTTTGATTTCAAGTCTTGATTTTCAGACCTCTATAGCCCGCTCCTCTTTTGTGCTTGAGACTACATTAACCGCTACGAGCGTATTACACCCAAATCTCTGAACTGTCAGCGTTTGAGTGGCATTGTGGGTAATGTAATTGCCAGGCTTTTGTTTTTTAAACTGTTGTGAGTCTGACAATATTCTTTGGAGTACGTCGTTGAAAGTCAAAAGCACAGTTTTCCTGTAAAGTTTTCACATTATTTTGTCTATCCCCTTTAGGTTACAGCACATTAAGATTTTGACTTTTTTCACCCCCTTTACTCTTACTTTCTGGTCAGAGGTTAATGTCCAATTTAGCTTGTTGGCAGATACAAAGAGCCTTGAAACTATCCTAACACACTGAACAAATACCCTGTGTTTCACATTCCCTCAAAAATACAGTACCTGTAGCTGTATGAATCAATAACTGGGACATTATTAAGGACATGTTTTGAGAATAAGACACAAACAAACATGTACCACAGCAACACTCGCATGAAAGAAATGGAACTTGATTGGAAAACAAATGCGTAGGAGCCCCTTTATCTTTTGGTTTCAAGTGTGGTGGGGTAAGGGGAGGCAGAACTGCTGATAAATCTGTTACTGTGGCTCGCTCGCGATTAATCAGCTGGTCCCCATTTCTCTCCACGTGTAGATTAAAACGGCAACGACACAGAATTTCAACAGCATGCCTGTCACTGACATTTCTATTTCTGCCAGCTGATAAATCTGCGTGAGACAGCCCGCTTTCTTTTGTGAGCTACTGGCTCATTTATTATAGCTTTAAACATTTTCCAGAGTGCTGTGCTGTCACTGTGCTTATGTTTATGCATGTCCTCAATGTCAGAGGAAGGAAGAGTACGACTGAGGGAAATGTCTGGAGACCATCTGTGTTGCCATGGCTGTGTATTTCACCTGTGCAGGCCGCTTTGTTTGGCAGCTCTGCGAGTTCAGATTTAATGACAGAAAATGTCCTGCAGCTTCAACAAGATTTTTTTCCTTCTCATCTTTCTTCTTGCTGAGTTTGCCACACTTCCCCTGCTCTCCTTCCCTCCATAACAGATATATTTTTTTATTTTTTTTATCACTGTTGTTTCACTTTATTGCCTTGCCATTTTGCCAGACACACGAGTAAGTCTTACCATGTTAGAGCAATAAAGCTCTAAAGAACATTTTGATTAATCCGTCTGAATTTGGACAGTAAATGCAGAACAGAAGTGTCTGGTTATATTTCTTTAATCAGTGACATGATGAACATCATTACAGGGTATTCAGTCCTTATCATCTCTATTCTTATGAGTTAACAAGAGGCAGTCGATGAGGAATGAGGAGAAGATCTTGAGCATCTGTTCATTATGTGGCAAGAAGGGAAGAGTCGCCGCTGCTTAGTCATGGCAACAGGCAGTCTCCATTTGTGCATGCGTGCCAGTGTGTGCGCTGTGCTTTCATACTTGCTCACTGTGGGAAGGTGACAAGCGACAGACTCATAATTATGAAGTAGTTTTACCTTGGCAGACCTGACCCAGTCTCAGCAAACACCCACCGCCTAATTAATTAATGAATAATAATAATAATAAATGTAATACGTTCAGTATAAACTCTGTTATGCTGCTTTGCACAAAACCACATGGGTGAAGGGCATGGGGTTGAAGTCTGTTGACGTACTGATAGACAGCGATCAACAGACACGTTGCAGATTGTGGATTTCTTTTGACTTTGATTTTGTGGAAAGTCTGCGTATGCTGTGCTGTTTGCTGAGGCATGGGAGTGTGTTGGAACAAGTGCTGCAGCTGTTGACAGCCTGCGTAATTGTTTTTCACCGGTTCCGACTTTGCCCCTGCCATGAAATGAAAAGCCCATAAAAACCTTATGGATATGGCCCGTGCTGCTGCTAAGACGAGCATGTGTTCATTGTTCATACTCGTAGAAGTATAAAGATCACCGATGATGACAAGGAAATCATTCATTTGACCATACACTAGTCAACCGTGTAATTTGTAATGGACGATAATCAAGTATATAGAAGTTTTTAAACACATACATGTAACCTACAGTAACATAATTACAAATATAAAGTTGTAGTAAATACTAAAACTGGTGCCTAACAGAAAAACTGTAAAAGTAAGATACATTTAGTAAAATAAGTCAATTAAAAAAAACTAAACTAAAAGAAAAAGAAATGATACAAGCCACATTCTGTCAGTCAAACTGTAACTTTCAATTTCAATAACAGAATGTTTCACAAACAGTGAGTTTGTGAAACCCCCACCCCCCAGTTGGTGTTTCATGAGCTGTCACTGGAGCTGGCGCACCTCTGCCAACAGTTTTCACGTCTCTCCTGCTGAGCAGCTTCGTCGTTTGTGTTTTGCCTTGAATTAAGGACCAAAAGTGTCCATCAGTACCACATTCAAGAATTAAAAGTAGTTGTGACGAAGAAATGAACTAGCTAAATTTAGCATTCAGCTAAGTTATTGTAACAGTAGTGCTTATGAATATAGTCATAAAGTCAGCACACTGATACAGTAAAGTCTGTCACACACATACATTTACTGACTGATGCTTTGACAGTTTATGGATTTAGCATCATCCAATAATTGTAAATTGTTGCTGCAGTGGTCGCTGTTCGGCACAAGTTAATCTCACTTTGAGTGAAGCATCTGAAGAATTGTTTCACCATTGTGTCACTGTGAACCACATACTCAAAACACAGTTGTAGTGTTGTATGCACATGAACCAAATAGCTTGTTTGTGGCTCTTATCTGGCACACTCCTTAGTGTTTGCCTTTGTGAGTGTGGAGACATGTTAACAACACAAGCCTTTGTATGTGGCATTGCCACCAAAACTCAGCTGTTGCTCTTCATGGGTGTACTGTAATTAACTTAGCCTAATGACATGTTGTTTTAGATGTGTGCTAAAGCAAGCAATGGCTGGACTGCTGTGTGGATGTAGAGCTGATGCCCATTTCCTGTCGAATCTGACCTTAACCAGCCGCAGCTGTTGCGCACTGTAAGTGGCCTGCGTGATATCAGGGCAAATATGTAGAAGAGAAGACCTCTCATCAGCATGTGTCGCATTTTCAAATTGAGGGAGCGATTTCACACAGTAGATGGTAGCTTCTACCGTAGGAGGTGATTGACAGTCAAAATGATAGATGACTTTTAGTGTGTGTATCTTAAATCTGACCCATCATGTGGATTTCCTCACTCATTTGATAAAATGGAATCAGGGGTTGTTTTGACCGTATTGAATCGGTTGCTGGATCTTGACATTAAGTTGCACTCCTTGATGCCTTGCTGTAGCGTACGCTCCCATCAGCTCAGTTTATCTCTGTCCTTGAGTGCTGAGTCTCCTGGCTGCTCCAGCCAAACGTCTTCATTGATGTGTTCTAAATAAAACACTTAGGTGTCGCTCCGCACGTGACTCTCAAAAGATTTATGTGACATTTATGACATTTACTTTCAGAAAAGGATATAAGGCCAGGGAGTTTTCTGGCAGCAGAGGCAGCTCTGCCCATTTGTGTAATGATATGGGATGAATTCCAGTTATTGGAAAGCTGTATAAAAATCTGAGCGCTCCTCTCCCCCTGTCTGTAAAATTATGACAGAAGCGACAGCTCTGCTGTAGCCTTTTTAGTTTGGAAATCTGTCACAGATGGCTGTCTTCTTTCATGGAGCCAAGGAAATAATGTGATTGTGACAATTGTGTCTCTTTTGCCAACAGATTGAACATGCTGCAGGTTGTATGAGTGACAGATATGGGGTCAGCGAGATCATATTTTCAGGCTTTCACTGTGGTGGCCGGTGTTTGCCTATTTTGTAAGTATCCCCACTGTTTTTTTGCATCCCACGGTCCTTTCAGCTCATTTTGTTCCATGACATATGCATGCCAATGTCCATATTAATCATTAATTATATTTTATCACATATGATTAAAGTAATGTTCATTTTGCTTCTAACAAACCCAACAGTGACCACTGAAGGTACGAGGCCGGAGGTACGTGGAAAGGTTGGAGGTGTGGTGGAGCTGGAGTGTAGTTTTCCTCTATCGGACCCAGCTGCTGTGTCCTCAGCGTCCCTGCATGTGGTGGAATGGGTTCGACAGGGACTCGACATCCCCCTTCTGATCAAATTTGGATCCTATGCGCCTCGTATCCATCCACAATATGAGGGTGAGCATCAATGGAAAGCGTCACAAGATGTAATTAAACTGTAATGTTACTCACATCCCTACTGTTCACTGTTACTGCTATGATTGTCTGCCATTGAAGCAGCTTATCGTGGTATTATTAGAAATGCGCTTGCATGTCGGAAGACAGTAAAAAATAATGGGGTTTTAGCTCTTTCAACTTGCAAGTTAAACCTGATTGAAACACTGGCAAGGCCAATATTATCAGCACATTTTATCTCATCATAGATATATCTGTATTGGCATACGCCAAGTAAGTAATAAGAAATTGCAGTACAGAAATGCCAATTATGTATTTGCGGTCATTTAAAAACAGTTACAGGTTTATAACTCAATTGTAATTGTTTTTAATCAAGCATGCAGTTGATGGTTATCTTGTTTTAGCCATGCTAGCCACAGGGCTCCATGGATGACCACCACTTTGGTCAAGACTAATACCTCAAAAACAACTGGATGGCTTACCATGAAATTTTGTCGCCTGAAGATAAACCCTACTATTTTGGTGATCTCCTAACTCCTTCTCTAGTGCTTCCATGAGTATGACATCTGTAGTTTTGAGTAAAATGTCTCAACAACTATTGGATGGATTGCCATGAAATCTTATGCATACATTAATGTCACCAACAGGATGATCTGGGGATCTCCTGACTTTTATTTGGTGCCACCATCAGGTCCAAATTTCATTTCGTACAGTTCTTTGATTTATGACCAAATCCTTTAAAACTAATGACATTCCCATCAGCCATACCTTTATATTTAGTGCTAATTAGCAAATGTTAACATGCCAGAATATAGTTATAGATAGTGAACATGGTAAACATTATACCTGCTAAAGCATGTTAACATATTCAGTGTTGTCATTTTTGCATGCTGAACACCATATATGCAATTTATCGTAAACCAAATCTGAGAATAAAGGTTTTTTGTTTTGTTTTGTTTCTTTACCGCAATCAGTCGTCCTAAAAATAATAATTCAGTTAATGAGAATGAAGATGGTTACAACATGCTCCAGTCCCAGTTTCTTCCACTTAGAGAATGTAACCACTATCTGGGTCTCTGAATACATTCAGCACCACACCTCAATGGCCTTTCAAACCAACCTCAGTGGGAGCTACTTTTAAAGGAGCTGAAACTCTCACATTGCATCATCATCCATTGTTCACCTCCTGCCCACAGCTCCCAGAACAAAGAGAGTCTGTGGGGAAAAAAGATCCTCAACTGACCAAGAATACCTGTATGTACAGTAGCTCCTGTTATCCTTTAAAGTCACAAACAATGGGACTAGTGTGGACAAAAGGGAAGCATGACTGGGTGGCTCAGATCTTCCTTTTGTGAGAGTCGTTTTCTTTTCCATACAGCCGCCTGAGGAGAAATTCAACCTATCGACCTTTCCAAAGACTGTTTTGAATTTCTGTTGGAGTCCCACGTGGAGCTTTGAGTAAAATTTTAGAAAGAAACTGCTTGAGCGGGCCTGATGATGCCACTTCAAAAAGAGAAATGAATTCGTACTGTTTAACATTCAGGTGGGAGTAGACAGCTAACTACCAATTGTGATTTGTTTTCATACCGGTAGATATCAACATTTCAGATAACAAAGAAACTATTAGTGATTTAATTAAACCCTACTTACCCACTGTTGCATCAGTCATTGCAAGCTCACCCTGTGCAGCTAATCAGAGTTCAAACCCACAGAACTAAACTTTAAATTGCATCGGGGATCACAAAGTTTTCAGAGATACCAAATATGTTTTTGAGCAATGGATCTATGTCAGGCTTCGGCTGAACAGAAAATACTTGTTAGTAGGATCAATTCATTGTTGGTTTTTGGGGTTTGCTGACAACAAGAAATGTATAGAGTATTGCCAGCCTCATCCTTTAAACCACTTTATGAGTATAATCTAGAACAACCTTTGGTATTCATTTGTTGTACTGCCACACAGATGGAACAGTAATAATTGCATTTAGGTGTGTGTTTGTCAAAGGATCAGAACCCGCATTCAGCTGAGCCAAGGCCTTTCTCATTTGAGTTGAATGCCACTCCCTCACCCAACCCGAGAAGGAAATACGATACAGACATTTACATAGCAATAAAGTCAGGGTGAACCTTGGCTGATGAATTATCGTAAGTGGGAGCGGGTGCAGACTTTATTTCCAGCCCGAGCTCATAAAAGACAGTAGCCTTTTGTCGCTGACTCTGAAGACGATCCTTCAACGTACAGCGATGTCACACTTCATTACACTGGATGTTGGTTTCAGCAGAAGTAGGGCAATATACAGGTGGTAAAAAACCTAAAGTTTGCCTACCCTTTGGCCCATGATTTACACCTCTTGTTAACTACACTCAACCATAAAGCATCCTGCACAGAAAAAGCACCTTCTTTTAAAAGGACAGGTATGCTAATCACATGCCTCTCCGGTGACAAACAGAAAGCTGCTGTTCTTTACGGATACAAAAGGTTTGTGAAAAGATGCTTTGTCCAATCTGATGCTGTGCTCAGGCTTTCTCACAGGTACTGGCTGGTGCAGGAGTAACAGGTGCAGCATGGGAAAGTAACGCTTTAGATATGGACTGACTGGTGTGGATTTCACCTCCTCGGGCTGTGAATGTTCTCTGGTGTCTCAACAGTTTGGCTTCAAGAGTCCGACTGTTGTTTGGCTGTTGCAGTTCTTACGGTTAACCCAAGTGATACATTCTGCCGAAGCATATTCCTCCCTCATCGCCACCTTGAAAGGATAAAAATTGAACTCTTCTGATTGCAGGTCACTTCCTCCATCAATATTCTTTGTGTTTCACTGTGCGTGTAGCTTCATGGAGTGTGAGATACATTAGTTTTCCTTTAGATTGCTCCCTTGAGAGTGTTAAGAGTTAAAAGGGTTTAAATGTATTTGTTGTAATTGAGCAGTGAAGATCAAAGGATTAGTGTCTGCTCTGAGAAGAGGACAGAAAGTCCCTTAGCACCCATACAGCTGCTAACTCAATAAAAATACAGCTGTATAAATACACTGTTCGCAAGCTCTTCCCATGTAAATCCCATCACAATCAGCAATAGCAGACTGTGTGCAGGCGGAACACATTACACACAGCTAACATGGCTAATATGCTTCCTTTGCCGCATGGGCAAACATGAAAGTTTGCCCTGGGATTACTCATGTTCATAACAGCAGCAAGTAGTTCTGCTCCTGATGGCAAAAAAGCTCTCCAATTCAAATTTCGTACGATCACACAGTAAGGCTTAATAGAGCAACAAGCAGCGAGGAGTGAAACCTTATCTGCTTCTTTCTCTGGACGCAACCTGAACGCCTTTGTGCAGCTTGCCAAGAGCTGACGACATCTCTTAAGAGACAATGTGGGCCTCCTGCCCGTGAATATCACATTCTCAGGGATATAAACGTCCGTGTCGCGCGAAATGGTATTGAATTTAAATAATTTTTCATACAGAGCCCTGTCTGACCCGACAAGACACTTTTCCAATGATTCCCCCAAAGACTTTTTTTTCTTTTTATCATTTAAAAACTTCATTTCCAAAATGTTACATATCCATTTTGGAAGAAAGAAAATCAATATCTCTGGGGCATCCTTCACTCTGAATAAAACACACACAATCCGTGGCCTTTAAAGTGTTCCTTTAGTCAGTTGAGGGCCTGCTTCTTTGTGAGCTCTATAAAGTACCTCAAATAATAACCTCAAATAATTTCACAGAAAAAGTTGACTGAAATAGTTCATCTTTTTTTTTGTCTGGCAAAGCACGTTCCACCTCACAGTTCTCAGTGCTTCACATAAAACGCACAATAACAAAAACAAAATACTGCATTAAAAGAAACTAAACACCAGTAAAGGAGCTGTAATGTAAAAAAAAAAAAAAACTAAATTAAGGATTGGTCATAACATTTTTGCTGAAATTATTAAAAAGCCAATCAATTAAAAATGAGTTCTAAGATGTGTTTTTCAATGATTTCACAAAGGATCTCTCTTCAAAGTGCTTCTTGATCCATCTCAAATTACTTTGCACAAAGGATTTTAATTAGTATTTCATTTGAATTCAGATCATTTTCATTTCTTCTTTTTGAAAGCAATTGTCTTAAGAAACATAATGACCACCGCTTTAAAAAACCTATTCTACTCTAAAACCAGCAGAGTCTGCAGACTTTTCAACCTGTTCATTTGTGAAGACTTGTGTTTCGTGACGGCCCTGAATGGTTTCGTGTTTCTCTGTCACCTGAGAGCGTACTGAGGGACGCACCGTTTGGGGGACTTCAGTTGGAAACAGTTTGGCAAATAAATGCATTGGTCAATTGTGTGTGTGTGTGTGGGTGCGGCATATTGATGTGGGTGTGTCCGTGTATGTGTGTGTGTGCGTGCGTGAAATTAACTGATATTGTTGAGCTTGGGTCGGTCAAAAAGCAGCTCTTTAGCTGATTTAATGGTTCGAGTGAACAGAGGGGGGATGAGCATGGCAGAGAAGAGGAGGAGGAGAAGGAGGAGTGAGTGATGTTGGTGGGGGTGGGGGCTTCTACCTGTTGTCAGTATCATTTTCAGTCCCAGCTGTAGCACTCCTATTTAGTTACCTGCATCATGATCTATTTAGTCTCTATTTCAGCAGAGCTTTTAGTTATCTTTTCTCATTAACACTGTATTAAAGGAAAATTCTAGTGGAAATGCCTAATGACTGCATGTTGGAGAAAATCAAGCGCAGGGAAGTTTATTTTCTGTTTATGTGGATCTCAGCAATATCAATAGTCTAGCTGGGATCCCCTAGAGGAGTTGTATTAAAGTCCCACGCCAGTTTTTTTTGGATGATGTTTGTGCAGTTTGACACTAGATGGGTGTTTCCACATTCATCTACTGAAAGTGGAAAGATTGTATGCACACATACACTCAGAATGTCCAGCAGGAAAACATTAGAAATGAACAAAATTTGCACATTGATAGATTGTGTAATTTTTAATGTGGTAGGAGTAGATGTCTTTTTATGGATTGTAATGAGGAAATTAAACATATTACTGTTCAAAGCAGATTACTTATGTATTTATACATATTTGGAGGGGATCTTTAAATACAAATACAATATATGGCCGAAAATTTGTGGAACGGAAGTTTTACACCCATATGTGGTTGTCGGACACCTCATTCCAAAACCATGGGCATTAATCTGCTGCTGTAACAGCCTCCACTATTCTGGTTTCAGGCTTTACACCAAATTCTGGAACCTGGCAGCAGGAATTTGCTCCCATTCAGCCACAGGAGCATTAGTGAGGTCAAAAACTGATAAATCCAGTTCATCCCAAAGGTGTTGGATGGGGTTGAGCTCAGAGTTCTGTGCAGGTCCGTCAAGTTCTACCACACCAAATAGGGAAAACCATTTCTTTATGGATCTATGGATCACTATGGATCTCTTTGAGGACAGGGGCTTTGTCATGTTGAAGCACAACAGGGTCTCTGCATACCGCAGCATTAAATTATCTTCTAATTGGAGCTAAAGGTAAAAGTAAATTAGCCTTATAGTGTCAGACAATCAAATAATCACATTTGGGAACAAGATATTGGTCAAATAGATTAGCTAAATAAATACATTAAAATAAAAAATGTCATCATCAGTCCTTAAACCTGTGTTTGCATGCTTTTGCTGGCATTTTGCACCAAATAAAATAAAATAAATAATAATAATAATTTTACGGGTCAGATTATATCATATTTTTGACATCATGTCATGGGCTGGAGGGAAGGGGTTTGAGGAAATGACCCCATGGCTGGCAGTTTCAGATCCCTGATCTAAACTTACTGAAGATTTCTTGAACCGTTAAAAATCATTTTTATTTTCGACCACCTTATCCATAACTGTCCTCTTCTGTTCTCTGATCTTTAGTTTTCTTTGGTGGCAAGGGGTGGTTTTTGGTTGAAGGAAGAAAAGGGAAATGTTGTTTAATTTACATAAACAACTCAAAGTTAAATTTACCTACTATACCCCTGATTTGTTTGAACACCGAGAACTCACTGAAGCTTGCATTGTTAGAAGACAAAGTCTCCTCGTCTGTTTTCTTTCTTTCTCTGCGCTCCCTCTCATCTGCACTCACACTCAATTTACCTCGCATTCAAATCTCTTGCAATCATGCATTTTTCAAATGGCAGCAGCAGTGGCCATAGGTCATGCTCTCACTTCACCTCCACCCTTCCCCTTCCCTTTTATCTGATGACTCCCAGTCACGGTCCCACCACATCCCTGCCTCAGCACAACCTTTCCTCTGAGGTGCTATAGTGACCTATATCGCACTGAGCCAGTAAACATGAGAGAGGGGGAAAAAAAACTGCCAGGGGTCAAAGGGTAGGATTTTGAAATGCACTAATCCCCCGAGTGTATGCTGATGTGTATTTTGCTCTACTTTAACCCTCCCTCCCCTCTCTTCCCCCTGTGGATTTAGTCCCCTTTGGCAGCTTGGAAAAGTAAATAAGGCGTGTTATCGCTGCCAACATACCTAACTCCAACTTCCTGGTTCTTTTTGACTGTCAGGGCTGTCCCTCCCTGCCACAGTCACTAGAAATCAGAGCCTCTGTTAATAATTACCATCTCAACACAGTCATCCCAGTGGCACCGAGGCTTTTACGCTGCACTGTCTTTGCTGTTGACATGTTTTTATTTCTGAAATGTTGGGCAGAAGACTGTGTGTCCTTGTATAATGCTTCCATTGAAAGTTCCTTGCTGGAAGACCACTGGACAATTGTCCGTAAGATTGTAAGAAAGTGTGAAAACTAGATTGACACAGGAGGATACGGGCCGCACACTGGAAAAGATAAAGGGTTGATGTTACAAGCTACACTCTAGCTCCAGGGAGCCGTCACCTGGCAACCAGGAGATCACACTTTTGCAGGTTTGCGTGTGGACGCATCGGCTGCTGTTAGTGTGTGTGTGTGTGTGTGTGTGTGTGTGTGTGTGTGTGGGTGTGTGTCTGTACGCGTGCGGCAGTTTCAGGCTACGTTTGAGGACAGTGTTCCTTTTCAGCACCTCAAAGCTACACACTCCAAACAGTTACACACAGCTCAGACCTGAGAAATGACAAGTGAAATCAACATCACGTACATTTGTTCTCTCTCATGCCCCTTAAACTGTGCTCTGTTTCTGCAGGGCGGGTGTCTCTGGTCCGAATCACCGCCCTGAGGCTGGAGGACCTGCAGCTAGACGACCAGGGTTCGTATGAGTGTCGAATCCTCTTACTGGATGAACCCACAGACGAGCTGCAAAACGGCACCTGGACTGTGCTTTCTGTAACCGGTGAGGTTTATTGTGTGTGTGTGTGTGTGTGTGTGTGTGTGTGTGTGTGTTGGGGTTTTATGTTTTCATGCCTGTATGGTTGACAGTATATCATGTATATCTTCATAAGGCAAAACCAGTGATGTAAAATGGAAATAAATAACGTTTGGCCCCGATATCTAGAGTGGTCTTTGCCTGGTGTGTCAATCAAAACACAGGAAGTTCGAATGGATAACTTTTACTCTTCAGTGTGAATTCCACAACATGCAGCAGAGAAAAGGCATCAAGTAGGCATATGCACTGTATAGGGCTGGGTATTGAACCTCGGTTAATTTAGCAACTACCTGAAATGTGTCTCAAACAGTCAGATTCATAATCTTGTTTATTTATTATTTGATTACATATTTCTGACTGAAATTATAATTTGGGGATTTTGTTTGGAAAAAGTTCTTGCTGTTTGTGCTTAGACAACATTTAATATATATATGAGATGTTTGGATCTTTTATAGAAAACAAATGCTTATTTTTCATTTATTTTTCAATTAAATATACTTTTTGTAGGGTCAGAAATTGCTGTACTGAAATTTGAATTCTCCTCTCTTGTTGTATAAGCAAATGCAAACAATAATGATAGTGCAGATCATGTGCATAATTTCTGTAATATATATTTTTGGAAACAGTGTCTGAGCTTCAGGCCTTTGGGTGGGCGTTTCCCATGGCAGTGTTTTGACTGACATTTGAGGGCCGGAGTTGCTAGGAGACGCACTGTCAACTCCCATGATGCACTACTAACTAAAATTGCATAATAGCGCTGCAGCCTACGAAGTGATTTAAGACATCTGTTGAAACACGTAACATTTGGGGGGCCCCATTGTGCTCTTAAGTTTGTATTTCTCCAGTGGAACCAGCTAGCCTAGCTTGCTAGCATTAGCACAGATTCCCACAGTTCTTTTATTTCAACACCTGCTGAATCATCGGCAGCTCTCACACAGTGTTGTGTTTGGAGGGGGGAGGGGGGTTAGCTAGCTTTAGCTGTCCCTCTCTGTTTCATGGGTCACCTCACTGGTTCCCCCATGTTCAGGGGCCCAATGCACAAGACAACTTTTTTGCTTGGGTGCCCGTCCAGTGGAGAAAATGTGATACAGTGCCATATGGGCAGCTGAACATGCTAGAAAAAAAGTTTCACCTCTGTGTGCCTCTAAATGGTTAAAGCAACAAGGAACTTTCATTTTGTGTTGATTCTGGCAGCCCCTGTGGACAAAAGTGGTAGTGTTTCCACTGACTCGTTTCATTGATTTCAAGGGGAATCCGACCCAATCGGACCTAGTGGCAGACATTAAAAATTACTATATAGAAATAGCTTCTTGCTGATGGTCTTGTGTGCTTATGTGGGTCATAACGAGGCATCAGTATTATATTGACCAGTTAAAAACTCCATGTATTATTTTTAGGTTTGGAACTGTTTTACCATAAATGCATCACCACTTTCTGCGCATTGGTTCCCCACCTCATGCCGCTGGTGTTATTTTTTCACTGTCACACTCATACACACCTGCTCTCAATGAAGAATACACAACATCTGGATCAGCTGACTGACCTGAAACACAAACAAATTTTATAGTGTGTGTGTGTGTGTGTGTGTGTACAGTGTATGTGTGTGTACAGTGTGTCATCATGGTTACCAGTCCTGGTTCCAGCTGTCCTCTGAGACCTGATGATGATGTGACCATATGTGACCTCAGAAGGACCTGAGAGACAAACACCAACATAATTCATATAAAAACAAAGTCAGTCTTAGTAATGCATTTATATCATTAATAGACTCAATTGGCTTCTGTCAGAGTGTAAATAAACCAACTCATTGTTTTAATCACACTCTTGACCTTGTTCTATCATATGGCATTGATATTGCCATATGATATTGTAATCTCAGCACTCTGTGATTTGGGACTAACAACTTAAAACACTGCAGCTGGTTACCTACCTGTAACTATTTTTAGTGCCCACCCTCACAAATATGGAAAACATTAATGTAAGGTGATGCTGTCACTGCAAGAAAGTGAATACAACTTTATTCTTTGATCTCTTCAAAATTTTTACTTCATGTCTGTATTAAAACTGCAGTAAGCAGGCATCCAGTGTCAGCCAGAGATGACCTTTAAAGTCTTCATTATCCAGATGCAACATGCATTTTATCCATAGTCCTATTTTGTTTTTATTACTGGTTGGTAGACATGAATGTTTTGCCTGTAGGTCATTTTTTACTCTCTCTGCAAGAGCCACTCGTTTTGTAGATTTCAGTTTTCCTATTCAATGACAAGATTTCAGCAACTGTCCATATCTTGGCCAAGTAATGCAAATCTATGGGTTCTCACTACATTTGGATGTTCTGTCAGCCTCATTGAGCAGTTTAGTCTAATTGAACGTGCACTATGAAATCTTCCATTCCATTTTCTGCACATCTTGTCTTTGATTTAATTTATTCTGTAAAGCACTGCTTAAAGGTCCAGTGTGTAACATTTAGGAGGATCAATTGGCAGAGATGGAATTAAATATTCATAGATATGTTTTCATTAGTGTGAGAAAGGACTAACCAGAATCTGTCTCTAGATAGGGCTGTTGGTGTTCTCTGCGTGTTTCGTGGCCACTGTTGTTTCTCCCTTGTGCTTGGAAAGGGAGGGTGAAGCTAGCGAGTTACAATCTGCAACTACATTGCTTTATGCAACTAAATCCTACACACAGGTCCTGTATGTATAACACTTTGAAAAACTTTTGAAAAAGTAGTAAAAATAACTTTTGTTAAAACAAGTCTTTTTCAGAAACTTTTTCGACAGATCAGGTAGTTTGGATAACTTCTGACTTCATGCAGGTGTGGTAAAGAATCATCTTTGACTTGGGTTATCATCATACTTATTGATAGGTTTAAATAATACATCTAAATATGAAATATGCATCATTATTTTTGTGCTTTGAAGTTTATCTGTATTTGAGAAAAACTTTGCTGTGACTCTACGCACAAACCGTACAGAACAAAGCATCGGCGCGCAGTGCAGATCAAAGCCAAGCGAGACAGTTTCACCGATTTGGTCTGTGTGAGCGTCAGGTTAGAGATGAGAATTATAATAGATTATGACTGTGTGCTTGAGGCCTTAGATGTAACTTCACTGACATGCCCTGCAGATATGCTCTTCACATCCTGTTGTTTATACTCAACATGTGAGATTGTCAGTGGCCTTCACAGGCTGGAAATGCACTGCTAGGACATACTCCTGTTTTTGTGCGACTAAATATATTTACATGCAAAAGCTTATTTTTTTAGGTACCAGGAGTAAGTATTTGGCAGGTATTTTGTAATCATAGATCCTGTGTACAGACGCTGAATCAAATATCTCAACCTGTGACTCAGATAAGAAAAGAAAAAAGACTGTTATACTAAAGAAAAATACTAAAGCCGTTTTCAAACTCAAAAATTCTCTTGTTATTTATTTTACAATGGTGCAGTAGAGGTATGAGTAAATTGTAATGAAGTGCTGGAGTTGCAAGTGGTTTGTTTATGTTTGGATGCTCTGTGTGTTCTCTGAGATCTGAGACTTAAAGTGGCAGCAACGTGTTCACATTAGCAGATCTAAAAGGCAGCATAACTGACATTTTTACTTTGTATGTGAAATAATAATGTAACTTGATGTCAGTAAACTGCACACAGGCTGCTGCGGTTTAACAAACAAGGCCAAGCTGCTGTCATGCTGTATATAAATTGATAAAAAAAAGGGACGAAGGAGACAAAAGATTTATTGTCTGTTAGTCCGGCCTTTCTGTTTGCATTTTCTCACATACTGCTGCGGCTTGAAAGATGGTGTAGATCTTGCTTTAGATTTTTCTCTTGCTCTAGACAGTAAAGTGTCCATATCTCACATTAGCCGTCCATTCACCTAAATGGTTTTGAAGAACCTCATTTTCTGATTTAGATGTATTTTTTATAGAAAATGTATGTAGTGGTGCATCTTAAACACTAGGTGGTTTCCTCATATATATAGATATAGATTTAGTTTAATGTTCACCTTAATGTTTGGTTCCGTAGCTCCACCCACCTTCACTGAAGCCCCGCCTCCTGTGGTGGAAGCTCTGGTTGGAGGTGACCTCTCTCTTGCCTGTGTTGCTAATGGCAACCCTACTCCAACCATCACCTGGCTAAAAGATGGCATTGTGATTCAAAGAATAAATGATCAGGTATGTTTATATAACTGTATATGCGCTACATGTTCTCTCTAAGCACCATATGCATCCAGCTACTGCGTCTTCTGTTTTTACTTTCTTCTCTTTCTAGCTGTTATCTACTGAATCAGAATCAGAATCAGAAATACTTTATTAATCCCAGAGGTAAATTACTTTTGTTACATATACTCCAGATGTAATAGACATACAATATATTAAGAATATAAAGGTTTAAAGTAAAATATACGGTTTAAAGTCACACTTTCAAATGTGCAAAATGTGCAAAAATGGCAAGTGTAAAGTAACCATGTGTACAGTATCCATGTGTAAGGTGTCCATGTGTAAGTGTCCGTATGTACAGTGACCTTGTGCAGTTTCTGATTATCTGTGCAGTTTCTATTTATTGTATCAAAATTCGTTAGAATTTAGCACCCAACTATGTTCAGTAAAACTGTCTGTGACAGATTATCATATTATACATTATTAGATTGTGTTATATCAGTGCATAAGCAGCATTTCACTTTTGCAGCAGGTCGAGGTGGAGCTAAGTTTAACTATTATATATGCACACAGGTGGGTGAGTGCAGTGACTCTCAACTTAGGGGTCGGACCCCCTCCGAAGGGTCACTGACTGAGTCTTGAGGTGTTTAATCTCAAATTCAGACAGACACATCTGGATTCATTTTTGGACTTTTCTCTCATCTTTTTTCTTTCTTGTGAAATATTGAATGATTTATTTAATTGAACCGTCTGAAAAGTTTTGAGCGGAAATCACCAAAGTGCTACAGTAACAACCCGTAGAAATCTAAAATGTGAAAAGAAGCCCTACCTACACACTGCTTTCTATAAGGCCTCAAAAGCCATAAACATAGAAAAACACTGGTTTTAATTAACTAAACATTTAAAATCTTAATCTGCAAAGGACTAGTTGTCAAATTAAATATATATATCTTTCTGTCTATCTGTCTATCACATTACAGTATGTCTGTCTGTATGTCTACATATATATTGTATGTATATATGTACTGTATGTACTGTTTGCATCCATCCAGCTCTCAGTCTATCTGTCATATCATATTTAACAGGAAGGCGCCTTATCTCTGCGAGCAGTGAGCATCCAGTCAGCAGGACAGTACACCTGCCACGCCTCCAACTCTGAAGGAAACGTGACTCGCATGACAAAAGTGAAGATCAAAGGTCAGTTGTTGCCTGACGGCCTATCTGTCTGTCTGTCTGTCTGCCAGTTCCTTCAGTCTCTGTGATGTCTGTGTGCCTGACTGGCTGCGAGCCACCATAATTTACATTTCTGTTGCTCCCTCTTGCATCATTTGACAGAGTGGTAACAGAAACTCAAACCAAATTCAACTCTTATTCTGTCTCTGTGAAGATAACATTGATATCATGATATAAGACAGCATATCATCTGGGATTTTGGGGGTGTTTCTTTATCGTGATAAAACGTTTGTGTTTCGCTCAGTTTGAAGGCTGCATATCAGAGTACGTGACTGTTTCCGAGCTTGTTAGGCCACTGTAGCTCAGGGGAAGTAGCAAATATATCTGTTTGGTCATCAAATTCACATTAGTAATGAATTAATTAATATTCTTTTCCTAAAAATGTAAATTTCTCATATGGTATGTGGTGAAAAATATATCATGAGACTGAATGTTTTTAATATTTCCAGGTCCTAAAACACTCAGATTCACAGAAGTTTTCAGATTACAGATTTCCAAATTTACAGTCCACTCCGAGGACAAATACATGTCGAATATGCAAATATGCTACTGTGTATCATTGGATTACACCGACACAGCAATGCATAATACATTGTGGAATTTATTTCTGACTTCTTCCTGTACTCCTACTCCTACTCCTACTGCTGATTTTCTCCAGAGAACCAGGACTCGTCTAGAGCGTGGTGCATAGGGAAATATTTTGTTTTGGCATAATGTCTAACTAAGGTTTCACTTCATTTTGGAATCTCACAGTCGCAGTGGTCACATTTTGAATAATAATCACCATGAGCCTAATACTGTTCAATCTAAGGCACATTATCTAAGCTTTGGCTGTGTTTTTCTGCAACATTGCCACATGGATGGATTAGAGTAGACTAATGACAGATCTGGATGAAGCCAGTCTAAAAAGCCCTAAGTAACCTCTCAACTATCACTCATGCATATATCCAGCATTTAAGGCTCTAAACTTGAGCAGTAATGGCTGCTGTAGAGATCATGTTGTTATTTATACATGAGACATGCGGCACATCAAGCCTCCTTTATTAGCTCTTTGCAAATAGCACACGTGATGGAGGTGGGAACGGTAGAGGGAAGAGATAAATGTGACATTTTCGCAACAGGCTGCAGTATCTGTATGTGATTAGTTTCCAAGGAAATTACATAGGAATGTTTGACAGCACGGGATCTCAGGTATATTGACGGCTTCCCTCGGTTGCTTTGGCATAATCGTCAAATGAAAATCAAAATGCTCATCACGCGGCCGGCAATTCTCAAATCCACAGCTCATTTTCTCACAACACTATATGTGTTTCTTGTTGCTTAACCCCATGATGCATTGATTTTTTCCTCAGTTTGTATTACTCTCAAGCACACTCATCAACATGCTCATTGTATCCTCCTGTGCTAAACATTGCACCCAGCCCTGATAATCTTTCAAGCATAAGTGTTTCATATTTTCAGGAATCTTACAGTAATGCCACAAGAACTGGTAAGAACTGACTCAATCTTTAGGGCAAAACTGAGGCCTTACTGTACTTGTCACTGAATATGGACCACACAGACACCAGAGAGGGACAACGGGGCCCTCAAATATGTCAGAATAGACTGTATATAATGAGTTTGGGCCAGCAGAGACAGATGAATCATAGTAAAATATTGTTTTGTGTATTTTACACTTTTAACGTCACATAAAAAATAGTGTGACCACAAAGACAGGAGTGTTTGCATAGCCAATGACGTGCCGAGGGGGATTTACATTACAATTCAAATTGTTTCTATTTTAGATGCATTTGTCGTAGTTATATATTTAATATGTTTTTTTCCCCCTTCATTAATTTACATTCCCTATAACCTGTGCAACCCACCATCTGGCACAGCTCATGCTTAATTTCTCATCCTCTTATTTTTTTTTGCTTTGACCCCTAAGTTACATCAGTTGTGGGAATATGTTGTATCACAGAACCCCAGATTTTCAGGACATTTCCATCCTCCCCTTCACGCTACACATGATTTTCTCTGAGGTACAGCATGGTAAGAGTTCATTCCCCTGTTGCTGTTGTGTGGTGGGTGAGTCAGACTTCGATCGCAGTAACATATTTCTTAGCTGCTGTCGTAGCAAGTAAGACAATTATACTCGGAGACAGACCTAAACCACTGTAAGACAACATATTGTAATCCCCCAAAAGAGCCACACTTAGCCACACTCAAAGTCTCTATGTAGTATGTTACTCAGCTGTTGATGTATTGATTTCTACTGTAATAGCTCTCCAATCTCACACAGGTCCATAGCATATGAAAACAAATCTGCTTCCTCTTTATTGCATCTTGGACGTTTAGAAGATACTGATGGGTACAGGTTAAAATGAGAATCATAGGAACAATGTAAGACATTAAGCTGGAATAACATACGGTGTGTCTTCTATTGTATGAATCGATTGTGAGTCTTTCAGTATATTTTCACATTTTTCCCACTTTGTAGCTCTCTCAGTGCTCTCCCGTTTGTGCTCTCTGGTCTTTCTGCTAACACATAAAAGGTACTTACTGTGAACAGGGGCAAGAAGGGTGAACGCTGGCAGTGCCTGTGAATAGATTGTTGAAACCAGTGTTTGTATAAAAGCAGTATATTTATTTGGGTTTAGGAGATATTTTTTCTTTATTATTAGCTTGAAATCTCTTTGACAAATGACTCAAAGAAACTCAGTTTTAGTGTCTTCTGCCGCACTGACAGTTCTTCAGGCATTTTACTGTCTTGACTTGAGCAATGATAAAGAGAGATGTCATTTTGAAGGCCGCGATACACTTGAAGATGAAGTTATTTGCTTCTGACATGAGTTAAATGTTTTGAGTGAGCCAGAAGGAAAAATAACGTGTTGTGATATAAAATGGTGATTACACTTAATCTTTCAGAGGTGCAACAGTGTTTTTAGTAAATGGGCTTAAGCAATTGGAAAAACAAATATTATACACTGCTGTTGGTGAAGATGGAAGTGTGAAAGACGTTTTTGAGCTATTTTCTGTAATTGTGTAAATTATTCTTAATCGCTGCCATTTTTGTGACTATATGTTTTTTTTGTAATCTGCCTCCCACTAGGTCCGCCAGTCATTGTTGTCCCTCCCAAAAGCACCTCTCTCAACATGTCGCAGAATGCACTTCTACGGTGCCAAGCGGTGGCCGACCCCCCCAACATGACCTACGTGTGGCAGAAAGGTGGAGAAAACGTCCATCACATAGAGTGAGTGCAATCACCGCTCTTTGTTGCTGAGCAGTTTTCACCCTTTGATGTTTTATGTAGTACGTTCGAGCAGAGGGAGTTCTAACTTTGTGGGGGTATTTTTATCCTTAATGTTCTAGCAGCATATGGTTGTTATATGCAGTTTAATTCTAACACTGCTCTTTTGCGAAAGAAAATGTTCAACAGAAAAACAATTATTATGAATGATAAAAAAAACAACAATCAACAAGAAGAGATGGAACAAAGAGTGGAAATGTGAAATGAAAATAACATAAAAATGGGTAAGATCAGAATGATCAAAGAAGATGCAAAATGAAAACCACTTTCCCCGAAATGTCATCTGGCAGGAAGTCAGAGGTAAGATCTATAGAGACTATTATATACGTCTTTATGTCCATTGATGCTAAAAACCTGCCTCCTCACGGGGCATAGTCCTTGTGTATGGAGCTACAGTTGCTACATGAAAGCAGTCCTAGTGGAACAGACAAATCTAGGAGCAACATTTCTTAAATGTCACTGAATGATTTTATGTCAAATGTTGAATTTTCTTCGAAAGCTGACATGGAGTGAGTGGAGTGATTTTTAGAAAGAGTTGCAATACCTGCTTCTTTCCCAGTCTTGCACGTGTCGCTATATTCTTAATAAAACTTTTCAAAAGTTTTGGTGACTGAGGGCCAATTTGGAGAGCTTGTACCACTTTAGACACACCACACAAGAACATAAAATTAATTTTCAATTTGAGTATATGTTAGTATTACTCAATAATTTATTACGCACTCAGAACCCAGTAGGCTGCTGACTGACTTCAGCTTGCATTTGAATAGCAACACTTAGCGAATGTAAAATCTTGATAATGCTACGGCACTGCCAAACATGGCTCCTTGGAGAAGTACACACCACTCCACATGTTGTTATTCACAAAGACATTTGTGATTCCTGCTTTGGTTGCCACAGTATGTAGGTACTAGTAAAACATTTAAAGGTACAGAAGCAGAGCTGTATTAATCAAAATGAGCCATGAGTAATTTATCATATAAACTTATTTCTTTTCACTTGGAGTTAACTTTGGCTGCAGAAAATGTTTTTATGAGCCAACACACATCTTAGAGCCACGTTAGAGAGCTAAAAACTGAGTGGTTACTTTGGTAGACAAGGAAAAAAAAAAAGAGCTTTGCAGTAATCAAGCCTGCTAGTGATGAAAGAATGCTTTTATTCTTCCAGTATCTGCCCGAGAGAGAGAGAGAGAGAGAGAGAGAGAGAGAGAGAGAGAGAGAGAGAGAGAGAGAGAGCTGTACATTGGCAATATTCCTGAGATGATAAAAGGTGGATTTTTTTCCCTACTTGTGATGTGAAATTTAAATCAGCATAAAAAAAACACACCAAGGTTACCAGCTCGGGGCTCGACATTTTATGCCAGGGATTTTAAGTTAGAGGTTCTCTTTTTGGATTTTTGCTGCAATGTTTTGCATCTCAGTGTTATGGCCGTTCAGTTGCAGGAAACATGGTTAAATCCATAAGTTGATTTCATATTAATATATCATCAGTGGTGGGCAAAATGTTCAGGTCCTTTACTAAAAGTAGTAATATCACACAGTGAGAATACTCCACTTACAGTAAAAGTCCTGCATTCAGTATGTAAAAGTACCAAAAGTAAAAGTACTGATTCAGAAGAAACATTGTCTATTATTATACATGATTTTTGTGGATTAATATTACTGTTGCATTGTTGTGTATGTTTATTCCTGTAGATGTTTAAGGTTATGCTCATTTTAACTCCTTTACACACTGTTGAGTAGTTTAAGCTACAGCAGTGCATCATTTTCTATAAAACCTCGATATGTTTGTATTGTCGCTGTCTTGTGAGAACCTCATATCTCAAAAAAAGTAAAAAATTTATGAGCTCAGAAAAAGAAGCCCTGATCTCGGCCTTGTGACATATGTAGTTTCCAGCCAATCCAAATTGTATACTTAGCTTATGTAGGGGAGATTTATTTCAACTCAGATAAATATCAAAAAACTATGGAGATGCATATGGCTTTCACTATATAGGTATATGTATGAAAATGTAACTAATGCTGTGTACACATGTAGTATGTAATATGTATAGAGTAGTTTATGTATATGGAAACACTCATGTATAGGAATAGTACTATGTATATGTGTATACTTATATATATATATGTACTGTATATGTATTTGTATATATGTATATGTATATATATGTATGTATATGTATATATATATGTATATATATGTATATATATATGTATGTATATGTATATATATATATATATATATATATATATATATATATATATATAAATAAATATAGTAGTAACAAATAATCAGATGATTATTATCAAATTAATAATTACAAATAATTTGTGATGTGAAAGGGGTTACACAAGCTCACAGAGCATTATCACCCACCTCTGCTGCTCTGTAGCGCTATTTAGCCTGTTTTAGCTCATTGTTTTGTTTTTACGCAATATTTAGTGTAGGGTTCAGTCTCAGCGCTCTCGTACCCTGTTGGCAATGGGTACCCTGCTCAACCTCAAACTGTAGACAAAGTTAGCTACTAGCTGATGAAGAAAGTGGAATATTTATATATCAGATATTTTTCTCAGGAGTTAGTGGAGACAAAACCAGAGATAAAAGGAGAATATTGTACTTACATTCATCCGGTAGACAGACACACAACTTCAAATGAATGCTAATGTTGCTCCATGTCTGCTGGATGTGTAAGGCAATTGTTACCTGACACATTAGGCAGAATAACTTTACCCAGTAATGATATACAAGGCGTGTCTGTCAGCTTGTTTTTGACTTCCTATTCTCCCAAACAGCGATATGATAAAGTAAAGCAGACTTAATGAAGACAGCGTTTAATAGTCTCTGCCAAAAAGACACATAAAATACAAAGCAGAAGGGGGGAAAGAAAAGCTTCAGTCATGTTACCTTCAAAAAAGAAAGAAATGAATTGGCCTGAAACTGTGAAGCAATGAATGAGCTTTTCTCTAAGAGAGGTTTCACAATAGCAGTGTTCAGTGGCAGGGAGAATATCCGAGTGAGCCGGGAATGGTTTGTGATTACCTGCACATCATCCACCAGACAATTGAACACTCTTAAAAAACGGTGGCTGGGATAGGGTCAGTTGAGCAGGTGGAGGGCTTAATTTGCATTACTTCTCCTCCTGAGCATTTCTCTATCACACATATCATTATTCATTTCAGTTACACTCAGGTTAATACTCAACCTGAGTTTGAGGAGGGAAAAGTTTCAGAGAGGCTTTTTGGAGCTGATATATAATGCTGTTAACAGCTGAGTAGAGCACACGAGGATTATTCTGATTATCTGGGACTAATTTTGGGAAATAAGCTCTTTTGTAATTGCTTTGTTAAAAATAGTGAGGTGCTCTTTGAGAATGTTGAAATAGACTTTCAGTTTGGTTTTTTAGGTTGAATTTATCCTCAGTTCCATTGTGGATCTGTGGATTTTTGGATTTAGTTTGAAGAAGTTTATGGCACATGTAGCGTTTATTATGAAGTGAGGTGAAAATGAGGTGCAGGCAACATTCGTTTAGAGTTAGGTTTATGTGCAACTGATGAATAATCTCTCTCCTTTGAGCTCTGGTTTGGCCAAGTCCTGAGTGAAATGTTTGGCTCTTTAGCTGCTGTGGTGCTGGGCAGGGAGGGTACACTGGGAGCTTTTTGCTGAAACATAGTACTGCCAGAAACACTGCGATAGAACAACACAGCAAATGTGGCGTAAAACCAAGTCATTGTGCTAAAAGAGCCTGAAAACCTCTGGAGAGCTGCTTAATTCTTTGTGGGTTTGTCATTACAAGCAACCCCTTTTCACTTAATTCATAATTAATATAAAAATAGCAGTAAGTGGAGCTTAAATAAAGCAGTAATGATGCTGATATCAATGTAAAGTGAGAAAAACAGAGTAGTGATGGGAAATATCCAGGTCTTTTACAGTACATGAGTCATCTGCCCTGCATGGTAATTAGCCCAAATGTGTGAGTGATTGGTTCCAGGAACACATATTGTCAGTGTGCATATGTAACCTGTTTGTAAGGAGTTGCAGCCTGGTAGAGTCCTCAGGTTTTCTCTCTGGTTTCCCTGTTAGTGTAGCAATGTATAAAATGGGTAGGCACTCCGCTTCCCACTCTAACTGAAATGAAATGAAATTTCCTTAACCTTCATCTGCACACAGCAGTGAATAACTTATAGAAAAAAAATATTTTAAAAAATCCCTCCTACACTGTTGATTCTCTGAGAGCCTGTTTGACTGGAAGAGCTGAATTACCTCTCGCTGTTATTCTGAAGTGGCGGGTTTGTTCTTTACATATTAAAGAACTCCCATGTGCTTTTTCCCAAGGTCTCTGAAGTCGCGAGTGAAGATCATGGTAGATGGAACTCTACTCGTCTCCAGGGTCATCCCAGAGGATTCTGGGAACTACACATGCATGCCGACCAATGGCCTGCTGACCCCGCCCACGGCCTCTGCCAACCTCACAGTGATGCGTAAGTTTCTGTGTGTAGTTTGTAGTTATGAGCCTTTCTTTTCTTTTTTTTTTTTTTTTTTCCTATGTTTCAATACATTATGGTTCAACAATTAACTCTACCACTGAGTACATAAAAAAAAAAAGTATTTGCCTCACTAACACTGAATCATTTTATGTAAAGCACTGTACTATGTAATTACTTTATTAAAATATAAACCACAGAGAGGTTCCTGGATGGCCGATGGTCCAGCACAGAGAAGCCTGAGTAAAAGAGAGAGAGAGAGAGAGAGAGAGAGAGAGAGAGAGAGAGAGAGAGAGAGAACAAACAAATAGAGTTGCTTGTGTGTTTCACCTCTGCCCTCAATGTTGGGTGTGGACATGGAGGTGCTCTGTTCCCTCTGTAACCACACCTACCAGTGATGTCACAATGTGCTGACACACCCTTGAGTGCACTTCTACATCACTGGAGCAAAGACAAAAGTTAAACCGCTGGAGGTCAGCACAGACAAGACTTTCAGCTGTTAAGTTGCTCTTTAACTTGTTTTGATGTTATTGCCATCATAGCAAAAATACTGTAAGTAATTGCAGAGAGGACCATAAGCTGAGAGCGTGACATTAAGTGTACCATAAAGGGGTTGTCTATACCGCTTTCAGTGGACATTTCCTCAAAGAGACAAGATGCTGGGTGAGAACCATCTCTAACAAAATTGAGAGCTTTTTGATAAAGCTGAACTTTTTTCTCTCTAATGCCTCTAATGCACTGGTTTCAGCTGTCAGGGTAACAAACTGTAAGGGAGAAAGTTAGCACACTTTCTACATCTGATGAGTGAAATTGAACAACAGCTTCCCTTCAAAATCCAATATTTTTCTTATTTTCTCAAGAAACACTATTGATGAGCTGACTTTCAGTGTTCATTTTGTGTTTGTCAACTAATCATAATTGAAAATATAAGCCTGTTTATCTGTTAAATGTTTAACCACATCAGAAAACAGTAATAATGAAATGTAGTTATTGTTTATTGATATTCAGTGTATTAAAACGACACCGTAATTCATTTGGGAGTGACAGCAGCAGGTTCCAATCATGCGTTTTGAATCTCGCTTATTCCTTTCAAAGAAATGCACATTTTGGATTGTATTTGCTTGTAACTGGATTAAATCAGTAACAGTTAGAAATAAGCTTTCTTCTGAACATTTGTTTGTAGACCTTTGAAACCCTGCCGACACTTTCAGTCAGCTGTAAATACAAGGAGCAGCGCTTGTAGTAAAAACGTAGGCTCATAGAAAATTCATCACAACAAATCAATCTGCTCTCAAACTGGATCATGGCACAGTTTCTCTGCAGCATATGTGTTCTCCACAATACTGAAACAGTAAGGTGTATTTAAATTTTAGCATTTATTGGATATAAACAACTTTAATTTCTTTTCTCTGCTCAGACCCGGCCCAGGCTCTCCAAATGCCCCAGAAAACGTACCTACCCACAGGTATGGATGGCGTGGTCACCTGCCCAGCGGCGGCTCAGCCTCCACTGCTCCGTGTGGATTGGACAAAAGATGGAGAGCCACTTGACCTGTCCTTGGTAATAAAATAATCATTTCCAGCTGGAAGTGCAGTCACCCTAATACTGTCCGAACTGTGTGCCCAAACTCAAACTTCTGTCCCAGGCGTTCTCTGGTCAGCACTACTCTGCTGACTACAATCGTCTATAAAGTGGCCTGTTTTAACTGTCAGTCCACTCTATTCACAGCAACAATTTTTCTTTTTTAGACGCTCTATTTTTTTCAGTCATTTTAATGTTCCTCTGTCCACTGATTGAAATTTCCTTTCAGGTTTTCAATTGAATAGTCATTCAACCATGTACATCTTAATGGAAGGGGATGGTATGTTCAACCTTAAAAGCTTTTGAAGCAATCCCCAATGAACTCTTTACTGCCTCTCACCCCTCTCTTTTTTTCTTCAGTTCCACCTCAGTCTCACTTCGTCTGAGGGATGGTCGTAAGGACTTTTATAGATGAGTGGCAGGGGATGTGACTTCCCACTAGTTTACCAAAATCATTTTTTAACCTTTGCCTTTCAGATCGGAAAACCCAAGTTTTTCTTCCTTTCAAAATAAGAACCCAGAGTGGCAGTTTTCAAAACCCTTTTCTTTGTCTTGCGTGCCAAAGATCCACCCACTTCCTCCTCCTCCACCTTCACATACTGAGTTGACCCCACCCCCTTCAACACTTTGGTCTGAGCAATGGACATGCCGGTAGATGAGGTGCACCGCAGGAAATGTGATAGATTCCTGTAGTGCGGGTACACAGGCGTTGGAGTCAGGCTGTTATTCTGCCAATTATTCCAATTGCACTTGGGATGTCGCACAGTACAGTAATACTTTCTCACAGCCTAATTCTGGCGGGGATAATAGAGAAAATAAAAAGTGGGAACCTTCTGCACAGTCAAAGCGCAACACGGGCCTTCTGCTATGGCTTAATGGGGAAAAAAATGACTTCAAAATGTAACTGCTTTAAATGCCAGTGCTTCAAAAAGCCATTCTAAAAGCTCAATTCTGTTGCCTGTGGTCAAATTCACCTAAGCAATGATCAAGGGGATATCCTTAAAAAAGATTTTAAGAACAGAAAATCACTCTGTCTTTTAGATGTTGTTTTGATATCATCTTGAAAAAGCAAATAAAACCTCAATAAATAATACACAATTTTATAGAAGTTTGGAAATAATCTGCCCAGTGGGGACTTAAGTACTTAACCACTGCAGGACTGTGGCAGGCAGATATCAAAAAAGTATTTCAGTAAATCCATCAAACACTGCTGAGGAGCTCATACATGGCTTTGGAGTGGTTACAGATTTTCTTGCCTTTTAGCTCCTTAAGCTCTCTGCAAACTTCATGCTATGTATCATTTAAGACTGCATGTGATAGTTACTTTTCTTTTTAGCTGTCAGAGTGATATGAGTGAGTATTGTCCATTTCTCCCAGTATCCAGGATGGACCTTGACCACAGAGGGCTCTTTGTTCATGGCCACAGTGAATGACGATACTCCAGGTGTGTACACGTGTACCCCATACAACAGCTACGGCAGCATGGGTTCATCTGGACCAACGGATGTCGTTCTACAGGTTAGTGTGCGCTCTACTGTACATTAAGTCATTCTTGCACCATAAACCTAGGAAGCTCAGAAACTACAGCTGAAGCTGTCATTCTAGTTCTGTTAAACTGTCTATCTACATCACTGTGCGTGTGTTTTAATTAGCCGCAACTGCATCTGCCACAGCGAATTAAAAACTTAACAGAAACGACATTTTATTGACCTTTTCACTCCGACGTGTGAGCCCTCTGGCATTAATAGAAGTCAACTCAGACTCGCTAAAATGGCTTCACTATTGGGGAGTTAATTGTGTGGCTAATCCTTTTGTTATTAAGATAATCTTGTCCAAAGCGGCAGTAATCCAGTCTTAAAATCCATTGTTGGCATTGCCGCAATCTCCTTGATTCAGCTATATTGCTTTGGCAATTCACAGGACCCCCCATCATTCAGCGTCACTCCAGAGAAGCAGTACAAACAGGAAGCTGGTAGAACCCTGCTCATCCCATGTCAAGGAAACAGAGACCCAACAATTAAAGTGACCTGGAGCAAGGTAAACAACCCATTACAGGTCATTCAATAAGTAAGTAGTGCTGTTTTATTCATGGCACTGCAGGTGTTTACAAGGATGTTCTTTTTTTCTTGTTTTATATTTCTTTTGAACTTAGCTCATGTTACAGCAGGCAAGGTGAGGAAATATTCAAATTGTGCACATAGTGGCTTCACTGTTCCACCACAAACATACGCTTTCACATGCCGTATGTACAAGGAGAAATGCTTACAGAAATACTAAAACGTGGTACAGTCTGGACATATTTGGACAGTGACACATTTTCTGAAAATGTTGTCTTTTGGTTGTCCTGTTGCATTATTTAAAACCTAGGGGAAATTAGTCTAAAATGGCTTATAATGTCTACATGTCTACATTCATCCTGTATGGATGTTCACAGTCTTTAGCACCCTTAAAGACACAATTAAATAAAACTTCCAATCCTGTGTCCATTTGTTAATTGTTCTTCTGATACATACCAATTATATGTAAAGAAAAAAACACTTTATCACATCATATGTATGTCAGAATCCCTCTCTTTTGTGATTTGGGGCGACAAGCTAACCAAGCAAATCAATCAAACCGACACTTGACAGCTAGTGGGTCGAAATAGCTAGCAGAGCAATATCATGCTGGAGGTGTGTGTCTCTCTTTAGATCAGTGGTTCTCAAACTGTGGGGCGTAGAGCCACTGCCGGTGGGGGTGTGGATGACCAGGGGAAAAATATTGAGTGGAAATAAGTTCAATGAATATGATCCATATAGGGAAAATAAACAAACAACTAGTTTGTTAAAGTCAGATTTTTTTCATTGTTAATGAGGGCTAGAAATGGTGGAGCAGAGGGATTTCTGAAGGGAGGGGCATGCCAGAGAAAGTTTGAGAGCTACTGGTTCAGATTTCCAAACGTGATTGAGATCTAATTTATTCATTTTAGTCATCCTCCTACTACTGATCTAATGACGGGGGTGAGGGAGGTGTGGATGGACACCAACAGTCCTCTATATCTTTACAATATTGTGGTGTATTCACTAAGCCAGCCCACTTTTGAGTGATCAAATCAAATCTGAAGGATTTGATAAAATCGCTCTTGTAAGTCTATCCCGTCCACATTCCATTTCACTCTGAAATACAGCATAATTACAGAAGTAAAAGTCGCTCAAACTGCCTTTTCAGTGTAACTTGAAGGAGTAATGTGCCAATGCTGAAAACTCTGTTAGTGCTGCCATATAGTAGTTGTAACTGGCTCTGTGCACAACCAGTGCCGTACAGTTCAATGTGATGATTAATGTGGTCGGAAGGACAACCTTTCATCCCATTGAGATCAGTGCATCAAAGAGATTTAGTGGTCTTGGTTCTTTCAAATCTATTCTGCTGGTGTGAAAAGCCACAAAAAAGTGAGAGAAAAACCTGACTGTATTTATACTGACTGCATATTAGAGCTGGACAATATGGCATACAATCTACATATATTCAGTCAGTTTTACCTTGATAACTTTGTGATTTAATAAAATTAATAGAAGAGAAAAGAGATCCATTTATAAAAAAAATGTTTATCCCTGCTGTGTATACTGCATATTTAGACATATTCAGAGTTTTGCCCAGTGTGTGAAAAGTCTTTGTGTTCTCGGTAGGTTGACTTGGCTCGTCGCACATCTTACTCCATAGAACCCAACGGTTCTCTGCTACTGCAGCCTCTCACTAAAGACCACCAGGGGGCGTGGGAGTGCAGTGCCACCAACCGCGTCGCGTCGGTGAGAGCCAGCACACAAGTCTTTGTCCTAGGTGAGTGCAAACGGAAGGATTTCTATCTGCGAAAACCATAACAAAAGTCAGTTTTTTTCCTGTTACGTGAGCTGTCCACATTAAAAAAAGGTTTTTTGGAACTGTCTTCATACCCGTGTAAACCACCAGCACAAGCCTGATGCCTGTGCCTCCAATCCGCCTCCAACGGATAAATGTGGCACATCTAGAGATGGCCTCTAAACTTTAGCAGCTTCAGGTAGAAGTGCTGGCCGTTCTCCATCAACTCCTCTCCATTCCCTCCATTACAGGAACCAGTCCCCATGCGGCTACCTCTCTGTCCGTCTCTCCAGGGGTGAAGCAGGCCAACATATCCTGGGAGGCAGGCTTTGATGGAGGATCAGCACAGACATTTTCAGTTTGGTGGGTGTAAAGCCTCCCACTTTCTTCTTGGGCTGTAACCATGGCAGCCATCGACAGCGCTGGTATTACTCTATTGATCTCTGGGATGAGGAATTCATTTATCTGTTATCACCTCTTGGCAGCTACAATAAAAAACGCAGCTGCAGAGCATAGCTTTAAAATGCTGTGGCCCTGCTAGCTACAATAGGAGGTTACTGATGAAAGAGAGCGTAATGGGTTTGTTTCCTGTGAATCAGCGTTTTAATGTTAGAAATCACAGATGAATATTTTGTATGTTTTTGATATGGCTGTGATGTGATCAAAATACAGTGATTTACAGTACAGGATAATAGCAGAATAAAACTGCAGCCAGTTGAAAACAATTAACCAGATTTATACAGTTTGAAATCTCCTTGAAGACATCATGTATCACGTATAATGTATGATTATTAAAAAGCAGGTTATTTTAATTCAATTAAAGTTTTTAAAAGATTCACTAATCAAATAGGAATTTATATTTGGATTTTTTTTTATTGTTTTTTTTATGTCGGAGAGAATTCAAGTGACATACAGACAACTTCTCCTTACACATCCTAATCACATTGTAACCTGGGAGTGCTACATCAGATGAAGCTGAGATGAGTTATCTTAATCCCTGAGAGGGAACTGGGTCATCGCTGCAGCAAGGAGCAGCATATAAATAAATATAAATTACATCAAAACTATAAAAATAGATTGGTATAAACAACATCCTAATGTCTCAGCTACTCCTTGCTCTGGCAGCCTGACATGTTATGACCATATAGTGAACACACTATTGTGAGAAAAACAAAAGCTCAAGACAGTTTTTTCTGTGGTAGGATATAATGTGTTTTCCAGTTGACATTTCAACTGCAATCTTCTTTTTTTGTGTGTCATGAAGGCAGAAAATTCTAGCAGGTAGGTCTTGCTATCACTTCCACCGAATGAAATTATAATGATCATGCAGTTATTTGTCAGCTGTGGAAGCTCTGTGGGCAAATATTCACACTGTATGTTTGTAAAAATCAGGTACTGCAGAGGAGAAAAAGCACAGAAAAATCTCTCTGCTCTTAGAAAGCAAACTAATCTCTGCCTTATGCACCAAAATGACATACAGTATCTAGTCTGAATGGACACTACGCTCAAGTGTGTGAAAGAAAAAGATGATTATCCAAACCACGTTAATGCAAGTGGTATTCTGCCCTTTATTATTTTCTCATAAAAGAACATTTCTGTTGAGTCAAAGCTATCATCTTCAAAAACAAAAAAGAGCAGTGTTTTCAGACTGACATTAATCATTTTCAAAAGTTCAGCCCGTTTTAAATGGGTGAATAGTTTTTTTTTTTTTTGCCCCAGGTCAAGTAATTTGCTCTGTATAAAATAAGCGTAGGAACCAGTAGGAACATGAAAATCACCATAATTGGAGTTGCAAGCTCTCTGTGCAATTGGAGGGATACATCAGCGCTGTCGCTGCTACAAAATCCGGAGCGGATGATGAGTATGAATGATTAATGAAACCTACTTTTCTGTCATGTTTCATAAAACCAGACTCCCAGAATTCTCCGCTGCTCTTTTGTTCTGACTTCTTTTCTCTCCGTCTCGCTCTCTCTGCAGGGTGAAGAAGATTTCAGTGGGTGATAATGATGGGAAGCAGGACTGGTTCTCTGTGCCCGTGCCCCCCTCGTCTGGCTTCAGCCTGCAGGTGACAGGCCTGTCCCCTGCCACCAACTACCAGTTCAGCATCCTGTCTCACAATAAAATGGGCACCGGACCCTTCAGCGAGATTGCCACCGCCCGGACATTGGGTCAGTGCCATTCCCCAGTATCCTCCAAATCAGCTGGTTCCATTTTGGATCCAGACACAGATTTTTACTCACTGAGCTTCGGATCTAACAACTCCTATGAAATGTTGTATTTATATTCATTCATTTTGTTTGCAGCGAAAACGCGCAAAACTCTCAGCTCGCAGTTGAAATGGCAAACTCTGCCAGCAGCACATTATATCAACTTTAGCTAATTAAAGTTAATTCCCTGAGTCACATGTCCAAAGGCCAAAATGAAACTTGGCTACTGCGTGGCTGATATGCTAGCTACGACGTGGTGTCTGCACTCAGCCTTAAGAAAGAAAGTCCACTCTTTAAAGGTATTTTAGTGATATGACAGATATCTGCAGTCTTCCTGGAATTATCAAATGTTCGCCCCCATGTTTCCACTGGGCATTCTTAGCTGGATGTACAGTACATCATGGTATGTTCAGTTGTCTGCTCTAGCCTATGGCAGACCAGGGCAGTGGATGCAGTCTGTGGAAATGTCGTGAGTTAGATGTTGACTTTACCCTTGGAAACATTTTATCTTTCCTGGCAGAGAGTAAGACATCCTTGAGACATCTAACAGATCACAAAAATACCTTTGAAGGTTCGACCTGCTGCTGCTGGATAAGAGGTATAAAATAAAAGATTATAGTTTGTGTTTGTGGAACAGAGCGATGAGCCTTCTCTGGTGAAACAATCTAGCAGTCAGTTAAGTCGGTACTTAAAATCTCCCAATTAGATGCAATCAATCATCATCAATATTGCAAGCGTATCAGCTTAATTGTGTGTGAATTGGGAGCGCCAGCATTTGGAGAAAGTAGCTTGTGAATAATAGGTGTGTTTCAATGTAACAATGGGGATGTTTAAATGTCTTGCTACTATTATTTTGTCTTAAACTGTCACAGTATTACACACTGTTATCACAGCAGGACTCAAATTTTAGTGAATATGCCTCACATTATGTTTGCCAAACTGGTCAATAAACAGTATATTGCAATTTATCTGGGAATACAAAGAACTAACATCAGCCCCAACCCTACTCCCCTCACTCTCAAGGTTGAACATCTGTGGCGGTAGCAATTTCCTGCCCTGTAATTTAATTTTTCCACCAGAACGTATCTGGCTCATCGATGGAAGGTCTTTCTTCTCTCCCTCTGAATCAGATCCTCCACTGAGGAGAAGTAAACTGAAGCCCCCGGTGTCGCTGTCGGCTAATCAGGGCTCAGCAGGTGTTGTTCTGCAATGGTCTGTTCCTGAAGCTCAGCACCCTCCCATCACAGGCTTCGTCCTCCAATCCCGCACCGAGCAAGGGGAGTGGTTTAATTTGGAGGAGGACATCAGTGCCAACAGTAGCGAGATAGTCGTTCCGGGTCTGCACAAGGTAACAAGCCAGTCGCGCTGCTCCCTCTGAGACCAATCAGTCCACGGTGCTTGTTGAATGCCTTGGAGATTTTTATCTAGGCTACACTTCCATGGTTTTGCTTTTGTAGACTCTCAATTATGCGCACTACGTGGCAGCCATCACTTTTCTGTCGTCTTTCAATCTGTGTGCCCTGTCTTTGCTCCCCTTATGCCTGTTTTCATCCCTCTTTTTCTCTCTTATATAGGCCTACACAAATTCAAATGAATGTCATTAGCATTGCAGGCACAGTCCCGTGTTGACAAAGTGTGGTTTCATCCTCTGTCCTCCCCACTGTGTGTGTGTGTGTGTGTGTGTGTGTGTGTGTGTGTTTGTGTGGGTGCGGATGCTGGTCTCAGGACTGTGTGTACGAGCTGCGGCTGCTATCTCGTCGCGGGGAGTTGCTGAGCGAGCCCAGTCCATCAGTCAATGTCTCCACCACGGGTAGGTGTTCGAGAGCAACCTTGCCCCCTTCACATTCTCGCCCCACCCTCTGTTTCAGCCCATCCTCCTCCCTCAGTCGCCTTCTCTTACTCTTTTCTCCCTTTCTTATTCCTTCCCGTCCCTCTGTTCCCAGCGTTGGTCCAAAATTAGAGCAGGGCCCCAGGGAACGCTGCCCATTAGAAGACTGAATGATAGAAATAGCTCCACTAATAACTTTTCAAAAGAGTTGGTGATGGAAGTTTTACTGGCCTTTTCTCATTCTTATGTGAATATGACATTAATTTTTCATTAGATATGGTACAGAGTTATCAAACAGAAGGATCTACTACACCCACTGGTGTCACCCAGGGATTGTATATTGTTTAACATAGCTCTGCGGATAATTTCAGTCAGTGACTGAGCAAAACAATCAAGTGTGATTTGCTGATAATGATCATCAGGGACATACTGTTGATTGGAGATTAGATCCACTTGAAACTGGTATACCAAAGCTCATAACAATCTTGTATTATTTTTATTAGCTTTGTTTGTGGTGTAAATGAAGTGTGTTTGTTGTAGTTGGAACAGACTGACGCAAGTGGCATGAAATATATACATGTATTAAAGGTCAACCAGTGTGATCGGATGATTGTACAGCTTTTTTTCTTTCTTTCAAACTAAAAACCAAATTATTAGTAAAAGTATAATTTCAGATAAATACGTTTTTAAATTTGAATAAATAAGAAAAATTATAATGAGGAATTATCTAAAATGCTTTAAATGAAATAGTTTTAGTTTCTATGAAGTGTGTGTTGCTACTAAAGCAAGCAAGATTATTTTACTAGTAATTTAATTTTGTTTATGGTCATTGCTGACACCATAGTCACACCTAGCCTGCTTTTATTTTAATTTAGTAATATATATATCACTGATGAAACAATGTCACAGGGATGGAGATCTACCCTGCCACATCCCAACTCCTGGAGTTCGTCCCGGAGCCATTACTGGCCGGCGTGCTGGGCGGGGTCGGCTTCATGTGCTTGGCACTGGTCTTGCTGCTGGGGTCCGCCTGTGTCATCAGCCACAAGAGGGACCAGCGCCGCAGAAAGAAGGATGGTAAAATGCCCCTCACTCCAGAGACTCAGCAGACACTCACTTTGATGAACTGCATCATGAATATCATCATTTATTCAATAAAATATTGAAGGCACTTTCAATCCATTTTATAATTTATAGTCCACTGCATGGATTTGGCGCTCCTCTTGTCCCCTGCTCGTCCATTCAGTTGTAAAAGTTATTGATGTCATTTACATTACTTGCTAATTAGGGTAATTTCTCATTAGTGGCTGATAAATGTAAGTGTAATTAACTTTTTGGACAAGCCTGTGTGCCTCAGGCCCTTTAATGGGCTCTTATTAGGTTTGATTATGTTTTTACTTCTTGGTCAGTGTGGTTGTATCCTAATGAGTCAGATACCATCTTGCCCTCCCTCCCTCCCTCCCTCCCTTTCAGCAGAGCCCCCTCATGCCATCTATAAATGCTCCCCATCAATGTAAGTACCCCTTTATCATTTCATTATAATCCCTCCCATTGACCTTTTTCTCTGCATCGCTTACTAACTAAAATATGTTGAAAATGCCAGCACTTTAGTTTATTTTCTATTTCCTATCTTCTCTCCCTTGCTCATCTTCATCTATGGCTGCTGCTGCTGTTTTGGTCTCTATCTGTCTACATTTCGCCCGCCCCCTCTTTCACTCTCACTCAATCTTATTTTCTCTGTCTTATTCTCTCTCCCTCTTACACCTCCGGTTTTTCTTACAATTTTCTTTTTTCACCCCTCCCTTCCTCCCCCTCTATCTCTCCCTCTCACAGAAAGACTTCAGGCACCAGCAGTCCAGACAGTGTGTTGAAGAAAAGCCTACTTCCAGCCAACATCCTCTATCCCACCACTTCCTCTACCAGCACCTCCTCCTCCTCGCAGACAGACTGTTCCTCCTTTAGCACTGAGAATCGTCACCAGCGGAAGCATCTATTATCCAACTACAGCAGAGGCCGCCTTACTAGGACAACTTCTTCTCCGATATCTCCTCCAATTGAGATGATCTCTAGAGGTCCAGATGGGCGCTTTATGCTCCCACCGTATGACAGTGACGCACTGAGTGTAGACAGCAAGAGAAGCATAAGGTATGGCCGACCTGCCAGAGTGCGAAGGTCTGTGTCCCTGCACTCGGAGAGGGAAGACAGGAAAGACCCACCGTTTGTGCTCTCTGTTGATCTCCCACCTTGCAAACCAGCAGAAGCTAATTCCACATGGCAAATGTATGGCATGGCCCCGGGCCTGCCCCATCACGGCCCTTATATCTCCGATCAGAAGGCGAGTTATGATGGCTTTCCTGACTTCAGCAGCATGTGCTCAAGCAGTAGTTTGGCCACCGTTCCTCATCAAGACAGAGAAATAACTCTCACATTTCCAGTGCTCCCACATATCCGATCAAGCCTAGGTCAGCCGTCTACGACCGCCAGCACTCTGGTGCTCCAAATGGAGCACGAGCGGGAGAGGGGAAACCTGAGTCACTGCCTGAAACTGGCTCAGGAGAGGGAGGAGCTGGAGAGGGAGCTCCAGAGGTACACTCTGGAAAGAAGCTCCATGAGAGAGATGAGGAGGGAGCATTCAGACTTGGAGAGGAGAGAGGCCGGTGGCTGTGAGCTCTTGTGGAAAAATAAGAGCAGCACCTTGCCGCACGGATACCCCCAGGGCAAAAAGGAGAGATTTGGTCTGTCACCGAGCACTTTCTCCTCATCCTCTGTGCATTGGGAAGGCCCTCCTCTTGTCTCTCCTCCCGCTCTGATTCCAACCCTTACCCGTGTTAATGCGTCTTCACCTGTGAGTCCCTCTTGTTTTAAGTCTGGCAACCATCATCCTGGTCCATCATTCACCCATCAGACCTCCCTCCAATCTGAGGAGGCAGGCAGTTTTTCCAAAGACAGATTAACTCTCCCACATCTCTCCTCAAAGCACCAGATACATGAAAGGGTAGAGGCAGCACCAGAGGGCTATGATAATTCACCACAATCCACACTCTTAGAAATGCAAACGAGTGATTCATGCTCTGAGGCACCGAGACAGAACAATCTTAGTCATGGCAGCCTTTCAATGTTGTCTTTCCACAGCAATAAATATACTGAAAGATCTAATTCGGCTCTCAATGCGTTGCCAGACTCTTCAAAAGTGGAGGTAGCATTCCCCAAGCCCGCTGATGAAGTAGTGTGCGTGGAGATGAGTGTGGATGAGCCAGAGTTGGAGGTATGTGTAATGCGACCTACAAAGCCCATGCTGCACCACAGAATCGCCTCTCATGTGCAAAAAGGGCACTCGCTGACTCACAGAGGCCGGTACGAAGACATGAGTAATAGCACAAGCTTTAACTGGCGCAGTCCTGCCTCTGTGGACGATATTATCAGGGTCCCCGCTTCCTCGCAACCTTCACAACCAGAACTCTGGAGAGCTGTGACCCAGCGCTCTAAAAGCTGGGACTCTAAGCAGCGAAGTCAGAGCCTTGACTCAAGGAGACGGAAAGAGAGCAATTTCCTGACCCCGGATGCTTGGATAGACTCCCTCAGCCAAGAGAACTGCTCTGTTGCATCTTCCTGTCGTCCAGATTCTTTGTTCTGGGAACCCCAAACCTCTCCCACCAGGAAGGTCTCCAAATCTCATGCAAATTCTCCTTCTGCCACCCAAGCTGCCTCCCTTTCCCCTCCTGCTGTGGATTCTTTATCTCTAAGGAGCAGTCAAGAGAGACCCACACCAAAACCTGACGTGCCTTGCCACTACGAGCCAAGAAGAGCGGCATCCATCTTTCCAAATGCTGCCAAATGGCCAATCGCCTATCAGCAGGCCGTGGAAGAGGCAGAAAGTTCCTTTGAGGCCATGAAGGAAGCTTCCAGATGCTTACCGCCAGGAGACAATGATCAAGATGCACTGGAAGTGGAGGCAGGAGGCTATGAGGGAGTGCCAGAGTCCGGGAGCAGCTACAGCAGTTATGCCAGCAGCGGCCGAGGCAGCATGGAGCCCGCTAACAGACGCCTGTCCCTGTGTCACCTTTCCCCAACCCTCACCAGCTCACCCGAGACTGTAGAGGAGAGCCAGGGGAGCACAGAGGACAAGCACAGTCACCAAATGGAACCAAGCCAAAGGTATTAAGGACATAATGAATGAGGGAAATTATGTTTTACTATATACTATTACTAAGCGCTACATTTTTTTACATCATGTTGTGATTGGAGATACAGTGTCAAAACTATATAAAAAGCAATTTATCTGTTTGAATAGCTTATATAGAAGTGTTTCATACCTCTGAGAATTATGGAGAGTGCTGTGTAAATGAACAAACATATAGTAAAATAAAATGTGTTGGTATGTTAGAAGAAAAAATAGCAAACATGACACAAGAAATCTTCTCAGTTTTAAATCTTAAACTGTGAAGCAAACATGAAAAGGTTTGACTAGAAGAAAAAAGCAAATTGTACCTTTTTGAGAGAAGAACTCTGACTCAATGTATATTTTATTGGGAGTGCTTTGCCGTTTGTAGACACTGATGAGTGTGCATATGTGTGCATTTAACATTCAAACTGTGTTTATATACTAAGTGGTGTTTTGTGACCTCCCCAGGAGAAAGGTCTCGGTTGATGAGAATTATGAGTGGGATGCTGCTGATTTCTGCTCACAGCCTGTAGACTATGATGGTGAGGATTTCTCTTTTCTTATCAATATGCACTTCACGTTATGGCACAAACACTGGTTGAAAAAATATATGCATTTGTCTGTTCAGAATCATTAATCAATACAGTACAATGCTGTAGCAAAATAAAATGATACCCTGGGATGACGGTATCTTCGGTTATGGTTGAGGAACTAATTTTAGAGAATGATTCATCTGGTCGAAATGCAGGTAAATGTTGGTAGGAAACAAATTCCGGCATGTTTGGAATTGAATGTACACTTTTTGATTTGTCTGCTGATATATAGTATAGCTGTTCTGTATTTACTATTAAACTTGATGTGACTTATTTGTACAGCAGTGTTCTCTACTGGCTCAAATGTGCATTCGAACCAGTGTGCTTGATGATTTATATTATTTTAATTTATTGCTGTATTTGACTTTTAGACACAGACTTTATTTCAGTGGCTTGCTGTGGCAGTGTGGCATGCGTGGTATTGCAACATTTAACAAGGCCATTACTGGAACACTTCTTTATCTGATCTAGGTGACATTTGTTACAATATTTTCAGGAATCTTCAGAGAAAGGTCAGCCATGTTTTCACTCTTTGGCTCCTCTGAATTAACTCGCAAGCTAACCTGAATTTTCTCTCAGTTTAAGGGTTGAATATTAAATATAAGCTTTAGAGTGTTTCATATCTGGGGGAGTTCCAGATGGATGGGACCGAACCAACGGGGTGCAGACGTTTAATGAAATAACATCTGCACTAAAATATCAGCAAAGTCAAAGATAATATCACAAGTCTCTTTTTTTTTTACCCACAGGCCTGCTTCCTTCATTGAATCTACTGAAGCCTGCTCGGTGCTGTAGCCTCCCCAGCATGCAACGCCCCACTAAGGCACTGAAAAATTGCACTCAGCTCTCTTTGCTCTCGGGGCATCAAAGCAGCTGCTCTGCTGAGCCAGAACCAGACACCGTGCTGTTCTGACAGTGCCAGCCTTCGGCTCATCTCACCTGGTGTGTCCTTTCACTTATTGACTGGCCTCACAAGGCGACAAAAAGTGTATCTGGCAGAGAGAGCGCTTTTGTCTGATCAGTTGAATTCCCTCTATCAAATCCCCAAAAAAGGCCAAAGTACAGAATAGCCTTTTTGGTCTAGCTTGATCTCTTTGTTAAAACATCACTTGGAAAAAATAATGGTTTTCAGTAAAAGTAACTGAGACACAAAGTCACCTTTACCACTATGCAGAGCTTTAAAAGTTTGTTTTGCTTTGTGACCACCATGCTCTTGAAATTTTCTTTTGAGAGAGTCTGCCAGTCTGCCCATACCAAAGCATTTCACTGTGGTCATGCATCCACCACGTTCTCTATGTGTAGTTTGATAAGCATTCATCACCCAGGGATGACTCCGTGGTCACACTAGGCACAAAACGATCTCAGTCATCATCAAGTGACTGGTTTAGGCTGGGGATGAATACGTTTTTAGATATCATCAATCACCTTTGAGTTTAACAAAAGAGGTGTTTATGAAATGCCAACAAATAAGGAAGATAAATAGAATATATAAGGTGATTCTGCTCCACTTGTACGGTTCTGCTTTAGTTTAACACTGTTTCTAAAAGCGTCATTTCCCAGTAGAGATCATTATCTGCTTTTTTGCCCTTAAAATACTGAGTAGATTTTTGGATACCAAAAATTCAGTCATTCAGGATTAAAAGCCTTGGTTTTCTCCCCAGCCCGGCTGCTTGTTCACCAAAGCAAGACCTGTAATTATGTTCGGTAATTGAAGAGGGTCCAGTCAACTTGGTTTGTCCTTGTTTTGTTTCTTTATATGGACATAAAGGGAGATTAGCTTTTATTTTGACTTTAATTTAGCAAGGGTCAATTCACTGAATGATGACAGCCTTTTTCCCCCCAATAACACCTGCTCCTGCATTGACACTTGGGAGCCAACAGTGGTGCTGATAAGCCGCACCAGTTGAGTGGTTTAACGTCTTGTTTGAGGGCACGTCAACAGCAGGTAATGAACACATCCTCGTAGGGCTGGGCGATAATGAACTTTTATTGTTTATAGACTTACAATCAAATTGCATAGTAATGCTGTCGTTTTATGAAATGCTGCAGTCCAAATTAAGAGTTAAAATCAAATTGAAAATTAACTAAATTAGCTATTGAAGTTTTTATATTATGAGTGCTCAGTCAAATCAGTACTTATAACAGCAAAGTTTCAGACCCAAGGTCAGACATTTTAGTGGTATTCAGATGTTCAGAGGATTCACTCGCAGGAGAAGGAAGTCAATTTGCGTGGCTTTTGATACGGTACTCTTGTTACAGTATAAATGGGAGTTACTGTAATTATGTTTCCAACATGGAAAGTGTTTCTGTCAACATCCAAGTTGTAAGACTGGAAATAATCTGAAAGTTGTAGTATATCTGACTAGGTGTTAAATAAGATGTAGGTTCCGGAAAAAGTGTTGCTAACTATTATCAGTGGAAAGTAGCTAAAGCCTGTTCCGTCAGAGTTCCAGATGTGTCGCTAGATGGCATCATGTGCTCATTTGCATATCTGATATAACGTCATTATGTAACCATTTACTTATCTACAAGACACAGTTTTAAAAAAAAAAGAAGTCAAGCTAAACTTTACTGACTAACTAACTTCATCATTAGCTATTATTGTTTTCCAAACTGCTTTCATATCATCAATATATATATATATATATACCTAAATCTGCCTCTACTTTCAAAAGCTTTTTATGTAGGCTGTTGTATAGACTGAGTGTCGTTAATAGAGAGGATCCAGACACTGGAATAAACACACTCCTGTACACTCTGTATTTTTAGAGAAAATAAAACCTAAATATGTACCTATGTGTAAGTACATCCCACCCCTGCTTCCAGCATGACCTGTTTGGCAAGTAAGCACAAATTATTTTTCTAGTGTGACAGTGGAACACAGTTCACTGCATCCAACGTCAATTTGATTATTTTAGATGTGGTCTATATCCTGTATTATCCTAAAAGCACTGATTTCACCAAGATCTACTTCCCAATGTAGATTCCTGTTAGTTCTGGGGGATCAAACAAGCAACTTTCCAGGAACACCACCTACCGGCACAGCCCTAAACCTGCTGAGAGAAACATGCCCATGCCTCATGCTCTCTTTTCTTTGTGAACAATCGAGGAAAAAGGAAAATTGGGGCTTTGCTTGCTGCTCTAGCTCAAGGCCTTCACATTAGTCAACCAAATAATTAACTGAGAACTCCACAGTGTACCAAAGCATTGTGGGGTATCCATCCTATAATTGAAATTCACTCATAGAAGCTGCATTAACTGCAAATCAATGTTTCACTTCTGTAGAACATTTTCATTTTCTGGTGTACACATATTGTACCTCAAGTCCATAAATGATCAAACCCCATGTGCTGCTCTGGGGATTTATAGTCAGCACTACTTTTTTGCTTACGTTTTTGAAATTGAATCCAAATATTGTGCTACCAATACATCAAACAGGGAAAAGTATGAGGAGAAATATTTTACATTGAGCCATGGCGGAATCATACAGGAACCTCTGTATTGTTGTATGATGAGTGCTTCGGAGGATTCAAACATGAAATCTTGTTGCAGAAATTGTATAGAAGAGACTACTGGCCAATAGTCTGTCTGTGGATAAACAGTACTTCAGAATACAGCCGAGTATAGCACCATAAAGAGACGTGGACAACAGCGAAGGCTCATAAAGCGGATTGTTATACTGCTACCTTTTTTCAGTTATTGTGTGTACTTAGAGGGATTAGCTTTAAAGCAAGCACTCTTTTATTATGTCCATTAAGCAGTGAATGAATTATTTGCAAATGCCAGGAAGTGACTCTTGAAGCTAGAAACCAATCAAGGTCTTATGAAATTAAATGTCAAAAACAAATTGAAGTGTAACCAAATGACGCTCGTGTTACCCCAATACAGTTAAAACCTCGCCATAATTAGTGAGTAACTCGAGTCTCTCGAGTGAATGTCAATATACTGGATAACTTTAAAATCCCAAACAAACCCAGATTGCATTCTCTGTGTTTTAATCAATGGGATTCTAGCATTTTTCCAAATACTGGAAAAATCTTTTTTTAAACCACCAAAATGATAAAATTATTTCCATTCACATTCTAGTGTATCTCCCAACTTTTGGCATTTCCAAGTTGTCTTTTCTTCTGCAAGAAGAGGGAACTGCAAATCCTGCTGATTATGAGCCAGACTCTAAGTGACTGAAAAAACTCAGCTGTTAAAGATCAGAAAGTTTGACTTGCAAAGTGGATTTTATTAGTCCAAAAGTCACCTGCATTCTTGTGTTTTTAAAATAAAACGATTTTCAAACAATTTAGAAAATTTAAAACACTGATAACTCCTAGATTAAATCAGCTGAAAACAAATCTTAGAAAAGGTCCAGTGTGTAACATTTAGGAGGCTCTATTGTCAGAAATGGAACATAAATATTCATAGGTTTTCATTAGTGAATACAGGAATCATTGTGTTTTTGTTACAGTAGCCCTGAAGGGATAAACCAAACACTATCTCTAAATAGGGGCATTCATGTTTTGCATGTTTCACAGCCACTGTAGTTTCTCCTCCGTGCTTAAAAGAGGAGGGTGAAGCGACGGAGTTGCGATCTGCAACTACACCGCTAGATGCCACTAAATCCTACACAGTGGACCTTAAGTATTTCTCGATTAAATATTCATGACTAAAAAGAAACAATGTTAAAAAAAACCCTTCTGTTATTATCATTATTGTAATTTATTATCTGTTAAGACTGGAACTCTTAATAACACTTATCAGGACTGTGTGGGTGTGGTTTGATTAGATTTCACTGACAGTGAAAAAAAACCCAGTCAGAACCACCAACTGTCAACAGATTCTGGTGTACAGAAGGATGTGATTAACCAACTGAGTCATGCTGGTTTCAAACCAGTGAGAAGAGTACAGAGAAAAGTAGTAGAATAATGAAAACTTTTGTAAATTTGACTCCCAATAAGATGCTGATAAGAAAATAGGTTTTCGAGCCCTTTAAAGAGGATTGACACTAAATAATTTTTGCTCTGTGCAAATAGTTTATAATATTATTGTGCATTAAAACTGCCTTTTCTGCTCAAAAGTTTGGTTTTGCAAGCAGAATCAAAATGCAAATAATGAAGTCGTTCTGTAGTTTGTAGCATTCTCCTGTTCAATAACAATGTAGGTGGTCAAAAAGCCGACCAGAATCAACATGTCCTTTTGGTAAAATTAAGAAATTTCTTCTTATTATTATTGTAGTAATTCAAGTGTCTGTTTAATTGAATTTGTCAGATCTAACAGGTACATTTAGTTTTTTTTAATACATTTGTAGCTGAAAGCAAATGTTGAGTGTTTGTCAAAGCGTCAGGGATAGTTACTCCACTCTCTCTTCACTCTGCTCCATTTACACATTGTAAACCAGAGCAATCTGTGATGGTGTACAGATATACAGCTTGATTCTGCTCTTTTGACACTGAGTGGGCAGCTGACTTCATTGACTGATAAAATACTTGTCTTACATCTGAACCAGCTTCCAATTAAACTAATGGTATTAGTACTGCAGCACCAGACAACCCCCATCCTGAGAAAATGATCGGAGGTAATATCACAGTCATCTTTTTTAATGCTCTGCAATTTCATTTATTTAGACTTTTATATCACTTTGACATGAGAGATTACAGGGTGGGACAAACACATATTTCTTGTCTGCGGCTGAAGAGCAGAGTTTTCACAATGCTGAGAGTAAACAAAGAAAGCAGTAATGAGCGTGTGCAAGCGCAGCCTGGGCATGGGTATTTCAACAGCTTATTTCAAAGGCGAACACTCATAGCATTCACACGACAAAACAGCAATTCATACTGACAGGTAACATTTTTTGTTTTCCAGTGAACGTTCATGGTTTGAATTTAACAGCTGTATATTCACTGGCATTCAGGCCTTTTTTCTTTAGCTGTCAACCACAACCGACTGGCTGTTTGTAAAGAGATATTTTACATTGAAGACGTTTCAGTTCATCCTGTGATTCCTTTACTGAGCCTTTCTATACAAGAAGTGACACAATGACGGCTTTATATGAGCTTTAGATAGCGAAGGTGCATACAACTGGAGGTATGATGCTATATGGGGTGTGTAAGCTAATGGTTTAAAGTCATCAATTATACCTTTATTTTACTCCTTTGTTCATGGAGCAGGCTATGTACTCTATGTAGTCCAGTATGCTTAACACAAACTATAACTTGTGACTATTGAAGTTATAATGCATAACCTTTCTGTCCTGGTTAATTTAGTGACATATGTGGTTACTGTGGTAACAGCAAGTGCATTTACAGAATGGAACCTTCCTATGTCCCGCCTCGTTTTGCTCTCTGCTCCAATAAGAGTTGAGCAAGCCTCGGTCAACCTTCTCCTTTCCCGTGTACATATTAAGTTAGCCAATGTTAGCAAAATGCTAGCTAGCTAATCTACATCGGTCATTAGACAAATAAGATCGGTGGCTAGTTAGCTAACATTTTGCTTACATTAGCTAACTAATGACGTGAATATAGACTAGCCTATGTATCTCGCTTTTATCCTTTAACCATCTTTTAAAGTTTCTACATTTTCTAGATAGACGAGCCTAGCGGATAGCATAAGTGCAGGAAATGAGAAAGCTTACCGTGGTTCCAAAAGGGACTTATGAAAGACACACACTCCAAAGGTCTTTGTCGGAAATAGTTGATACGGCTGTAGTGAGTGAACAGTAAACTGTGAGGTTTATATCCATTAATTAAAATGAAAAATAGCAATACTGGATTACATACATGTATTATTCCCTGTGAATGGTTCATGCATTTGAAGGCAATTCAAATGGTGGACTCCGCCACTAACAATCAAAACCAATTAATTAGAGAGGAAATAACAAAATGTAAAAACATTCAATGGCTTGTACTAAAACAATTCTTATTCTTAATGGTATCAAAAACAGTTGGATTTCACAAAAATCTGAAGGATTATAACTTCAGGAAAAGTTCAGAAAGTCATGTTGTTTTAAGTCATTCTGAAGTCAAACTCTCCTAGAATGAAAATTTGTTCCATTATCATTTGCCCACCTGAAAGCACGTTTACTGACAGGCACTAAAAGTGTTCTTCAGTCGTTTTACCTTGAGGCCAAAGCATGCGCTCAATTAAAAGCTGACAATCTGTACTTTTCTCCTCAATGGAAACTTGGTGTGACAAGCAAGTTAGATGAGTTTACACCTTTGTTCATTCAGCTAAAACTCAGGAATTAGTCACAATGAAATCCACTCATTTAATTATGACTCCTGCTGTGACAATGAAAGTTCACCAACAGAAAATTGACAGAAATTGCAATAGTGAATCAGATAAGTTATTTAACAAGCAGAAAGGCCAAATTCACACCTTATCAAATATTAAGATTTGCTGGTTTGGTACTGTTGAGTAAAACAAACAATCTTATATGGGGGGTGTTTTTCACTGTGATTTTGATCATTAAATTATGAATTGCAGCTCCAACTGTCCGCTTATGAGAGATTTAGGATCTCTAACAAAGACTGAAAAAAAGCAAAAAACCCAAAATTGCTACACTGTGGGATGCATGAAACATCAAATTGTGAGGGCTTACTACAACATAGAAAATGTAATACATGAAATGCGCACGATCGGTGTCAAGCTGCAGTGCAGTGACATATTTATATTGTGTTCCACTGTGATAAGGGCGTTTATGTTTCATTTAACCTTGCAGACATAAATATTTTTTTGTTTTTTCCATCTTCAAGTGGACTGCAGCAGGTATTTTATTTTGCATGACAGAAAGAATGAGAATGGCAATTAGTGCTTGTTGCAGAGGATAAGCTGCGACTATTATCTCCTGCCAAGTGTAAAATTAGTGCGATTATCAGCAATATTACCACAGAAATATGGTCGGACGTGGATAATTTAAAGATTGAAACCTAAATGGGAGTTTTTCAATCAGTCTATCTGCACATCCAGCATTCAGTCTGAGAGGCGAGAATTCACAACATGTCAGCGAAGTTAATTACCTCACCGAAAGCCTCCCAGCAGAGTGTAGAATAACAGCATCTGGGAGAGAATGACTTTTCTTCTGTTGTATTGGTTTTATAGTGCAGCAGAATCTTTCTTAACCCCTATTTCACTTTAATTAGGTGTTTGCCCAAGAGACTTACTTTTTGAAAAACATCTGTGTTCTTGTTATCCCAAGGGCAAAAACCTTGCAGTAAGTGTTTCTTATTCTCTCATTGATTACATAACGTGTTCATCCAGCATTGATGACCTTATTATAATTGATGGTTTGTCCATGAGAATACACTCTCACAAAACAGATAATTGAACCTGTTGACATTGTGCAGCACTTTTGAGGTTTTTACTTCCTGAGCAATGTATTTGACTGATTTCAAACTTTCAAAGCTCTATTTTCATTAACTAATTAAAGGTTAACCCTTTAAGCTATGGAAAGAGAGACTCATTATTAAAAACCTAATGACATATGCAGATTAATATTATTAAAATCAAATATATATTTGTGTGTACTGTTGTGTACTGCTTTTGTAAATTAATTTACGTTGTTCTAACTGTTTTTAATGAGTTTTTGTGAACTTTCTCAAACTTGCAGCCAAGGTTGCAATAATGTTTACAACAATGACAATATAATGACACAGAAGAGCTCATCAAGATGAAAACACATGTCAATTATTGGGCATGTTTTGTTATTAGGAGCAAAGAATTATAGTTTTTACATACTGTCTTACTTTTGTCATGTTTTTGTTAACATAAAGTTATGTTTTTTATTGTCACATTTATAGATTAAAATGTTTTTTTTATTGAAAGAAAACTATAAGTGTATTAGGTTTTGTGTATTTGTGTGTCATGTAAAACTTCAGACAGTTGTTGAATAAAAACTACTTATATGCAATCCCTGAATCAGGGTTTCCATCGTTTCAAATCAAAATGCAACATTATAAAATGTTTTAAGAATTCATGTACAGTAAAATAAGCTTCTTCGCTTGATATATCTGTAAACTCTATTGGTCTTTCACTGCCTCTTCAAACTTATAATCTATTTTTCCTATGTAAATCATAGTTTAAAGCCTAACAGGGCAGCACTGTATGCAATTCATTTTTCTATTAATAAATAAACCTGAACCATTTTCATCTTGCCCATCCTCACATTTTTCAACTTTGGTTACTTACAGGTTATTTACATTACACTGTTTATCAGACACTGGAATAAAAGGTGTTCACAAACATCGATTGGCCTCTCCCACACTAGAGAAGTAACATGAATACTTAAACTGATTGGTATTCCCCTAGCTGATTTTGGATGTTTTGCATACACAAATACTTTCAAAATCAATGGAACTTTGTTGATCCAAACCCTTTGAAAAATGGGGCTATTTTGGAGAACCTAGGTGCTCACTGGCATATAAAATGAATCACCAAAGTTTATTTTCAAACTATATAACAAATTAGATGTACACAGCGAGAAACAGTTGGCGCTGGATGGTTTTAAAAGATTATGCTTTTCATTTTTGTTGGCTTCAGATGACACAGCTCCTTTTCATCTCATTTGGATAGAGATCGTGACGGGGCGTGATTATCATGGATCACTATTGGAGATGGACTGTATTCAATTTGAAGTAGTTTAACCAAGTCAGCAGCTAAGCACTTCTTACTGGCATATTAAAAATATACGCTTGGTTCTTATTGGATGAGATGTTCAGAGCCTATTAAAGCCAGTAAACACACACACACAGACACACTCATAACCACTTTTCATTTAAATAGCAATAATGCCCTAAGTGACAAGCACCATTTATATTAACACTTGGCGTAAATGTTATATGTCAACTCTATAGCTCCACAAACTAAAAAGGCTTTGAGGATTAGTGAAATATAACCATCATTACTACTTTTAGCATGATTACTGACTTTTTTCCATTACAGTGATGCATAATAAGCCTCTCCAGGCAGTGCTCATCAGTTACTGTGCTTTATGTGGTGCCTCACAAAACCTCTTTGTTGTTCTCAAAATCACTGTGAAGCTCTCTTGGTTTATGAAGTAATTCAAGAATTGAAAAGGCAAATTATGAAAAGGGTTATTTAGCCTGTAATTTTCACATCATGAATTTGAAGTTATACGTTTCTAACATGGACCACCCTCCAGCAGACAACCACACACCACAAATAAAATTTAAAAAAGCAAAGAAAGAGCAAATTCGATTACTCATAAATACCTATACTACCAGGGAAGTTGAGTGGGCATTTTCACACTTCCTCAATAATTACAGCAGGCAAACAGGCGAATGTGTCTGTTTAATTATAGCACTGTCAGACCATAATACAGAAGAACAGCAAGGGGAACTGACTGCTGTTTCTTCTTCAAACAGAATACTTCACCCAAGGTAGCTAATCCTAATATAACTATAACATTTTACATTATAATATTTTATTATTATAGATATTAATTTACAATATTTGTCTTAATGGCTTCGTGGTAGTGATAGTATGATGTTGCTTTTCCAGTGTAGTTACAGAAAAAATGCCTGCAGTAGTTGGGCTGATTATGAGTAACTGAGGCATCATGATCAATTGAACCAACTGAACCAGGTCCATTCCAGTCTGGGCCAGTTAGGGTTGACTTTCAGGAGATACAATCTTACGTCCTCCGTTGTTTAAGGATGTGATAATTTCCCTTCTGATCTAGTCACTGTCATTGTCATTAAAATTATTTGAAAAATGTTTGGAATTGAGGCCAACATCATCACAGGTGTTGATAGGATCATTAATAATACTTAAAACTGTCATCCAGGCTTCAGTGCAGAACCCACAGCTCAGCAGAAGTTCACCACGTGCTTACAAATTCACTGACCTCTAAACATACTGTAATAAGTTTTGAACTGTTTATGAAACAATCTCAATCTATTACTGATGCCTCGATATGACCTTCAAACAAACAAGACCATCAGCGAGAAGATTGGCTATTTCTATAAAGTTATTCTTAATGCTTGTCACCTAGGTCGGACAGGGTCAGACAGTTTGTGCTCAAAATCAATGAAACGAGGCGGTGGAAACACTACTGCTTTTGTCCACAAGGGCTGCCAGAATCAACACAAAATGAGTCAAAAGTCTCCTTTATGTTGCCTCTCTATCCAACCCAGGTGTTAACCTATCACGATGCCACCCATTGGTTTGTGGAGCACTTTTTTGAAGCCTAAAGTTTGGCGTGTTGGCCGTCACCATGACAGTTAGACAGAGCCAGCGGAGGTGACATACTGCAAGTTGAGCTGCGCTCATTGGCTGTGCAGTTACGACTCGTCTGTAGCAGGAAACAGTGGCAGCTCACCTGGTTACACAAAATGTTGTATACCAGCTAAACAGTACACTAAAATTGACAGTTTGATCGGAGTTTCGTGCACTGTGCTGGACAGACTCACTGATAGTGACCTGTCAATCATAAGGTAGCCATGGCCAAAAACATTATCTATTTTAATCTACATTTGATCATAATTTACTAAATGAACATCATAATGTAGGGTAGAAGATTAGCGATTGAGACCATAAACTCATTAGGTAACTATTTGTTGAGCTAATAAATCAGGAGAGAAGTCGGGTCATTTCTCCCTTAGAGTGAATGGTATCAGTGTGTTATTGCAGCCAATGGAGCTCCCCCTGCTGGCCTTAACATAGAATGCAGGTTTCAAGACACTGGCACTGGGTTCACTTTACATACATCGAAGCTCTGTCCATTATATATACTGTCAATGATCCTCTTTAAAATTTGCATTAGAAAATACATTTTGTAGGAAACATATTATGTATTTTTCATACATTTTGCAGCGACCGTAGTTTCTCCTATATGCTTGGAATGCTGAGCTGTAAGCAAATGGTGACAATGCAATGGTCCTTTAAATACATTTAATGATATAATAATACTTATCTTTCTATTTAAGTAAGGTTTTGAATGCAGGCCTTTTACTTGTGGAGTATTTTCACAGTGTGGTTTTGCTACTTTTACTTAAGTATAGGATCTGAATGCTCCAGCAGTGTGAGTTGGTAAATGCTTCTCTATGTAAGTATGTCTAAGTGTGTCTGTCTGCTGAATTTGTTAGTGGTTTTGCCTTTTTCTTTTGAAATGCTGGATACTTTCACCTTTTTGGGAGCCTTTGAAAGAAAAAAATACACTCCTTGGTTAAACTTGGTTGAACCCGTCTCCACACTAAGGCATTAAGGCAGTATTTCATTTTAAGGGGTCAAAAAGGTAGGGAATGACTGCCTGAATTACTGTCTTTTTTTAGCAACACACAAAACACAGATCACACATACCGCTCTCCAGTGCATGTCCAACCAGCTACACTGACCTTCTCCTTTTGACCACTTTGCACTTAAAAGCTAAAACATGTTGCTTTTTCACAGCTTGTTTATTTCCATCAATATTTCAGTAAATTAACTTTGAATTAATTATTAAAAGTTAATTATTTTATAAATGAACATGGCAGGCTTTGATGAATATCTGTTTCTGTGCACTTGAGTATTTCGTCAACATGTGCTCTCAAGACTAAAATAAAATCTGTACGGTGAAAATAAATATAACATATGAGGGGTGTTTGGTATTCACAGATTGCAATAATCCTAAGATCTGTTCCCAGCTTAAGGTGTTACTGTGATCCTTTGTGACTTGTCACTCCCATGACAGTTTGCCCTCAATCAGATGAGATGGAAGCTGCCTGCAGCTGTTCATTTCATTCGGAGCAGCTGCACAACATCACATGTCCGCACAATCTCCATATTACACCTGTTGATTCGCTGTCTTCCAGATCCCTCAAAATGCTGCCGACAGGAGATGAGGACCATGAGTGAAGAGATTGTCCTTGACATGTCATATGACATTGCCTGTGATATCCACACTGTTTAATGAAATAGAATTTTTGGGTTGCTACTGGCTTTATACAAAACAGCACACCTATACTTTCCACAGACAAAACACTTCAAAGATAGGAATGGCAGATGTAAACTAAGCGATGCCAATGTGACAGAAAAATAGAAGCACTGTGCTGTCAGCGGGAGCTGTCATAAAGACCCTAAGAACAAGCAAAACGTCCTGTAGGACTGCACAAAGGCACAGCTTGCTTGTTGCCTCACACTTTATAATTGCTAGTCTAGGGATGAAAATGCATCATAACCTAACATTTTCGAAGATTTCAGTGAGATTTTGTTAATGCTTAGCCTAAGGCCTGGAGTATACTCTATGACAATTACAATGTAAATTGTCTGTTTTTACCTGCAAATACAGCTGCCAATAGGCTATTTTACACAATGAATGTTCACTGTTTCAGGCAAATGGATTATTCCATTAGTCAAAATTGATTACAAATGGGTTAGTAGGGTCGACTGTGTTGGCCAAACAACAAATTAGATAAAAAGTGAACGCAATCGGTCTGGTGTGCTGAGATCTATTGAGTTTAATTTGTGCCAGCATATGATTTCTTATTTTATACCATACATTGATTTTCACCTGTGTTGACACATTTCTTTGCTTTTGTATATTGTCTTGTTGTGTGTTATATTTCACTGGTTGTTAATGAATGCGCTGTGTTACCTTTCAGTTGTGTTCACACCTGTCTGACATGCTGTTTATTGAGAAATCCCGTCCATTGTCGTTTGCATTCATTGATGAGTTCAGTCATTTCCTGCAGTTCATCCCTCCTGCTGTCTGAGTTTGTCCATCACTTTTGTCATTTGCGTTTATCCAACATCCCTTTTTTTTTGTTTGTCTATCACTTCTGTTTTTCAGACTGCATATCACTGGTAGGATTTGCACTTGTCCATAACTTACAGTATGTCAAACAGAAAAGATTACAGATGCCAGTCCGCATTACATCACAGCTAAGGCCATCAGATAGGTACAAAGACCAGTTGCCAGTGCAAGACCAGTCTAGTGCAAGTAAGTAAGTTTGTAAAATGTCTACAAGTCAAGTTTCCAACGGCTGTCCTCGTCTGCACTATAGCTGGCACTGCTCTGCTGGCTGAAACAGGGACAAAAGCCATTTGGCACCACTGGAAGATAATTCATACGGTGTAGTGCTACAGGATTAAACCAGGAACCACTAATAAAATTGAGCACCAGGTTTCTTCAAGGCTATGTTCAAGAATGTCCTTGAGCAATCACAGTCCCAATTATGACGTGATGGAAAGGAAGCTGAGTCTGTGGGAGGGATAAATGCCCTTATTAGAAACTTCCCTCACACAAAACGCAAAAGAAATAAACTTGCAATAATGTCTGCAAAATGGTGAGCCCAGTGTTGAGACTTGCTTTCGAGCTTAGAAATTAAACTCTCTTTAGTCCTGCCAGTGCCACTTTGGAATCAGATGAAAAACCTAATCCCTGAAACTTGATGAATCATTAGATATTACTGTACAGTAGGTAATGGAAAACCAGGAAATCAGACTTTGACTGGAAATTGTCCTCTGAATACAGTCAGTCATCATACAGCTTTACGCAGAGTTGTAGTTGATTAAAAGGCCATTAAAACTCAATACAGAAAGAGGAGGGGCTAATTAACACATGACACCTGACTCCAACAGGACATAACTAACAAGAACAACTTTTGGATCAACAGGAAAAGATAGATCTTTACTGCTGTTCAGCAAAGGGGGTCAGGGCTAGAATGACATCCCAAATTTGTATTTCAACATTTCAGCTTGAAAACATTATGAAAAGAAATTCCTCTCTATGTTTTGACAGTGTTTTTGGGCTAAACACAAAAACAGCTACAATATGTGATTTGTGAAGATATTTTTAAGCAATTAGAGTTTCATTGTGTAATAAACTAAAAAAGACACCTTGTTACAGAACACCCACAGCGGGAGCACAAAGTGAGACGTTCTTTCGAGGCAGCACACAGATGGTTCAGACAACAGGGCTTTGGCAGTGGACGAGTAAGTCAGTCCATGATAACGAGGGTGCTAAATTTACAATAATTGGCTCATCGTGTCATGAAGACGTCAGTCGTACTCACCGCTATATTCTGTTGTGTTAGCATTTATGGCACCGAAGTGTGTCAGCAAGTGCAGGAGCAGTAAGTATCTCAGCATGAGGTATGACACACTGTTAACTAGCACTTCAGCAGCCAGAAGTCCATAGTGGCTTTTTGTGGCCAGTTTTGATGAAGATAAAAAGTAATAAAGACTTGTGGCCTTAACCAACCCCACACTATGGAAGGCAATCAGAGATTCTGTGGCTGAGAAGATATTAGACTGCAAAAATGCTACAACCATCCAAATCACTATAAAGCTGTAATCTCTCTGCTAGTGGTGAATGTTTCTGTGAATTTGGTAGGGACATTTTCTAGGTTGTCAATTTAAATGTAAAAATTGAAGCTAGAGGTAATTTGGAAACGTTTTACAACTTTATCCTTCACACGGAGAAACTGCGTTTCATGAAGTACTGCACTGCTAAAAAGCATCACACTAAGATAAACTGTTTGGTTTTGAGATTATGACTTGAACAGCGTCATGAGGGTTTAGATAAGAACTTATGTGGTCATAATGATATTATACTATTAGATATGATAACAAAATATATCATAACATTTGTCATCATTAAAGATGAGAAAACAAAGTATGTAGGGGCATGTAGTTTAAAAGCGCTTGAGTATTTAGTGTGCTATACAGTAGTCTAATTACCATTTACAATGAAAGAGTTATTGTATACTGTAATTATTTGTAAAGTTTGTAACTTGGCCTTTCCTCTTTATGGCCAGAAAAGGAAGATTAGAAATAGTGAAAGACTTATTCGTCTTATTTTTGTCTAGCCTGTTTTTAAAGTCTAACTGAAATTAAACATTGTATATAATGTTTTTTCTCAGAAAATTGTTTTGCATTTCCAAAAAAAGAAACTACAGTTCTTCAGTGGCCATGAACCTTCGCTACTGCAATTATGTTGGTGCAATAGCTGTGTGTGCAGGAACAATAAATAGCCAAAATAATATTTTCTTTACTGAACCCTGTGGGACTTCTGCCTCTAAATACAACTTAGAAAAACTGAGGATTTGGTATCTACACAGTATTTCTGTATCAGGGGCCATATTTAGATAAGAAGATGGGAGGCAGAGCACCGGTTGTTCTTCTGTGTGCTTAAGTGGATATTCAGCAGGAAGGTCATGGACACACTGATGGGACTGAGGGAGGGCATAGGGGCCCTCCCAGAGAAGGAGGACAGGGATTTATTTGACCTTCTCCATGACAAGCTATGGCTGGCCGGACTAATTTACTTTGTACAGATCTTAGAAACCTCAGTGAAATAAACAGGCCTTCACAGGGCAAAAAATCTAAGGATTCGGAGCTTGAGGATGACATTCACTGTATGCCTGAGGTTATGACAGGCCTGACTTGACTCATACTTTTTTCTTCACTATCTTCTTACCACAAGAATCACCCACCCCGTAGTGACACAGAGGACAGACATAACGGAACATCTTGTTAGAGCGTAGGGAGAAGTTTGAACACTACTTTCTAGACACAGGGGGAACTTGAATGAGGTATCCATTTTAAGCTGCAGTCTGTCCTGATGTCCTTATTGATACACAGATGGGGTTTTTCTGATACTTCAGAAACCATTTTTTCTTATGCTTGTCTCAAAAAGTAGCATATGTTCTGATTCAATTCACAATTTCCATCTACTGCACATTCAGCAACCAGATAATGGGATAGTGTAAGGGCCTTGAAAGACATGCTACAACACCTTTGTACAGTTTAGAATGTTATATATAATATATACATATTATATATATAATATTGGGGCTCTGGCACATAAGAGGTTTGTGGTGATGGTATATGACTCAGCCTATGTATTGCATCTTCTGCGGCTTTGGAAGGGGTTTTCCAAAGTCCAGAAAACCCTGATGATGTTATCAGTGTTATCTCAGATTAGACTTTAGATTAGGCCCAGTTGGTTAACATGGCCGTTGTAGGCCTAGTCAGAATTGAATTACCATTTTAAAAAGTAGCAAAATAGATCACATAGTATAATGCATTCTTAAGTGAAATAAAAGGCTTTAAAAATAATTAGTTGCTTCCACCCCTGTAAACAACACTATTGTGCTGGATTATGGGAATTGTATAATTCAGTGATTTTGGTTCGATTAAACCTTAGAGTAAAATTTTGGTAGGGAGCCTGAAAAAGTTTTACAGCCCCTGCTGCAAGGGAGCTTGAGCCTTGAGGTGCCTCCTGGTAAGTTTTTTGGTTTGCATAGTTACAAATACACACACACACACACACACACACACACACACACACACACACACACACACACACACAAAGGTGATTTTGCCATTTGTGTAACAGTATTACAACTTTTGAATTACTTGCCAATAAGAAGTTTCAACTTCACTGAAGTTTTATTATTTCACCGATATATGTGTGTCTGTTCATCTAAAGTTATTTTACTTTACTGTGCATGAAGAATTAAATACGAAATTCTCCGTATCCAAGCACAAAACAGAGAATTTCATCAATTCATTTCAAACTGTCATCTGAATAACTTTTTCATTTCATTATAATTCACTCCCACACACACCCAACATAAGACCACAGTTATTTATCCATACAAAACAAAGGTCTCTGGAAATTTAACTTAAATGTTATGCAAACTGCAAACAAAATACAATCTGTGCTTTACTCATGATTAGTTCAGCAAACTCTTTGAAATATGTTCAAAGTGAGATGTTTTTGTTCAGTCTGGCAACTGAATCAAAATATAAAATATATGTATGTGTTTGTTGTTGCTACTCTTTTTCCAAATATGAGCTACAACTGCTACATGTGATTAAAATGAGTAATCAGTGTAATAAGTGAACTACCTTAAATGCAATTATGAATCTTTGACCCATAATAATGCTTGACTACCTAATTTTGCTAATCTAGGAGTCAATTTCAGTCACTCCGTTTGTTCATTTCTGAGCTCTAAAGTTTAGTTTACTCCTCACTCTTTAGTGTTTTTGGAGCCGAATGTCAAAAGAGCCATAAAGAGCACAGATTGGCAGGCATTTTGTTAAAAGGTGCAAGCAAAATGCACATTTAATGTCAGTGTTTATCTCCTCACCTCAGGCAGCCCTTCAAACAGACATGCTGGCTGAACTGGAGATGCTGTAGAGCAATAAGATCATTTTATTTGGCTTGTAAAGTATTTGCAGCAAAATCACAAACTGCTCCATAGTAGCAGTTCTCAGGAAGCACAGTTTCTAATGGGTCAACATCAGTTCAAAATTGTAATTTGTCCTGCTTTTGGTGCTTACTGCTAATTAGCAAATGTTAGCATGCTAACACACTAATCCAAGAGGTTGAAAATGCTAACATTAGCTTAATTACAGACTCACAGAGCTGCTAGCATGGCTGTACACTCATGTTTCTTTTCACTGCAAAACAAAGAGACTATGCAAGTTTCTACGTAATTAATAGTTAAATGGTGTTTTGAACATTAAATTCACAATAATTACTCTATACAGTTCAGTTTAATATTTCAAATTTAGAATTTCTGTGTAATTATGTGTAATTATACACAATTATAATTATTCACAACTAATTCACAAGTAACAAAAAAGAAATGAATGCCACCTAACCCTAAAACGCATTACATGTAATCAAGGGGGGGGGGAAATCAATGACAGTTTCTCTTTTTACTTTGTCTGCCTCCACCTCTCTTTTTCTGTCTCTCTGGAGTACACACACACACACAAACACAAACACGACACACACGCCTGACACATACTCCCTCTCGCTCGATCTCGCTCACTCTCCTGCCACCCTGGAGAGTTCACCGCTCTTGCTGTTTTAACCTCCAACCTGGGTTGTCCATGCTGCGTTCGCTGCATGTCACTCAGTGAACTGTTTGTTTGCCACTCATCGCTCACTGCCCTGCTCCTGTCCTCACATGGTTCCCTACAGGCAACAAACCGCTGGAGTGATTTCACATCACAAGCCCCGTCTGCACAGGCTACTTCCCCTTGTAGCAGCTGGTAATTTACTCCAGACAAGGCATCTCTGCTCCTATCAGTGAGATAACGCTTTGTTCTTCCATCCAGACTCCCCCCCCCCTTCTGTCTTTCTTTTTCCCTTCTCTACAGCAGCTTTACATGCTCTGCACGCAGAATGACTCACCATGCAAGGTGTTATTGTGATAATACTGCAGTAAAATAAGCCACATATTGCTCCTCCAGAACATGATCTATTTACTCTCCACAAGCAACTTGTAATTAAAAGTCAACATAAGGCATGGTGTCTTGCTTGTTTTATTTTGTCAACAACCTAGCGTGCCCCCTTACCACTCTGAAATCTATACAGTTGCATTGTAGAAATAATAACAGAAACAATGACAACACATATTGCACAGTACAGAGAGAAAGCCAAGAGGACTGAAATCCCTGTTTGGTTTCATGCCAATGCAACAGTTGCATGGAGCAGAATTAAGGAAGCTAAAAGTTGGCAGCAAACAGAGCAAACCCAAAATATGGACATGTGCAGTCACACTGACGCGCTTCAACAAATAACCTCCATTTTCACCCTGCTGCGCTTTAAGTTTCCTCCTATTCTCTCACTGTGTCTCCACCTCAGCCCTGCGCCTCCGTGGTTTCCTTGCATCAAATTGCTTTTGAACCTTCATTGCAAAAATCACCATCTTATCAAATCCTTTCTTTCTTTAACTGACTCCTTGAAAATCTTATTTTCTTTAAACAAAGAAAATCTGAAAAAACCAACCAATCCAACAGAAGTCAACAGGCTCTATAAAGAACAGGGTGACATATTCTTACTTATTCTTACTTTACGAATTCTTGTCAGTACTGCTGCTGATACAAAATCCTTTTAACACAATACTTTTCAATATCTTATTTTGAAAATACAGTTGCAAAAACACAAATGCAACTTTTGATTTGAACGCACAGTATGTAATTTCTGCGGCTAGGGTTCTCCCCAGGACTTAATTTAATTAATTTAAAGGTTCCACCGGAACGGGATCCTTGGCCTACCAGATTCGGACTGGCACCGCCTTTGTTACTATCAAATGATATGATATATGATGCTATGAAATCAATATGGCTAAATTAGGGGGTGTGTGTGTAGGTCTGGCACTGTCCATAGTACTGAAACGGAGTGAAGCAGATCGATAGACAGACAGAACATGTCACTTGTTAAGACTGATTTATAGTTGTACATAGAACATCAAGCCTTCTCTAAACAAGTGACCTACACCGTTGCAAACATTTATAGTTGTGCGCTTGTGTGTCCGTGACGCTCCAAAAAACACGACTGTTGAGTTTCTCCATGTACTTCAAACAAGGGCAACTGAAACTGAACCCCCCTCCTCCAGCTCCTTTTCTTGATCTGTCTTGTGTTTTCCTCGTCTGATTTATTTTCCCACAGCCAGTGAAACTAAAGGATGAGGGAATAAAAAGAGACAGAAAAGAGCATGACATGCAGCAGGCAACATCGCACATGTGCCTCTATGTGTGTTTGTGTGTGTTTGAAGGGGGATTCTCAAACAGCATTATTAACTCATCTGGGTTTTGTATGAGTTGCCTCACATTCTCAGACAATGGCACACACACCAAGTGGACCAATCACAGTTGTTGAGGTCTGTGTCATGTCTTGACTTTTGTAAACTCCCTTTCCTTTCCATCTGCAGCAAAAAATGTCTCTCCTCTCTACAACTAATCCAAAATGCAGCCAGGTACCAGAACACATACACCTATTCTTTCATCTTTGCACTGGCTGTCTGTTATTTTTAGAGTAGAATTTTAAATTTTAATTATCACTTATAAAGCCCGGAAAGGGCTGGCCCAAAGCAATATTTTTTACCTCTTAACTCCCAGTGTCTCTTCACAGGGCCCTGAGGTCCTCAAATGACCTCTCCTGGTGGTTGACAAAGTCATATTAAAAAACAAAGGTGAGAATTTGCCATCAGGGCCCCCAAGCTGTGGAACAGCCTTTCAGAGGGGATCAGGATGGCAAATTCTATCACTTCTTTTAAACCTCTTCTTAAAACACACTTTTTTAGTCTTGCCTTCCTATTTAACAGTGTTAATTGCTTATTTGATATATTATTACTGATGGTGGTATGGTTCTTTGTGTTTGATTTTACCCTTTAATGCACTGTTTTAAAATGGTATATATATATATATATATATATATATATATATATATATATATATATATATATATATATATATATATATATAAAAGTTTTATTATTTTTATTATTGTAAATTCAATCCCCATTGTAGGATGAATCCACAGATGATACGGAAGTGAAGGGATCATGGGAGTTGTTCGGTACAAATAAATTTCTGCAGCACTGAAGGTCCCAATGAGCACAGCGACCTCCATCATCCGTCTATGGAAGATGTTGTCTTCACTGTGGAACAACCGATGATGTGACTCAGGCAGAAATCCTGTTCATGGACGAGGTAATGTATTGAAGTTGTATTCACCTCCTCACTCTCTGGTGTATCCAGCAGCTCTTGAGCTACATGCTAATGATAGCATGACAACCTGCTCACAATGACAATTTGCAACGCTCAGTTTAAGATACGACAGCTCACACCGGTTTTGCGTTTAGCATCAGGCGTTTTGGATTTCAGTGTGAGCTTATGATTTGTTTTTGAAAAAAATAAAAAATAAATAGGTGTGCAGAGTCTCCTTCCATTATTTCATGTGTGGCTGAAAGATAATATTAAATCCTGTATTGACGCAGTTTGTTATGAGTGAAGCTTTACCTATTTACACTGCAGTCATCTAACAGGAGTTTTTGCACTGATGTAACACACTGATGTCTGGTTTATTTTAGGATTTCCACACATGCTTTAGTGTGCAGCAATCAAACAGCAGGAAATGCATGTAGTTTATGTTGATGCCAGGGGCTTCTGTGCTTTTAACCTGTGTTGCTGATTAATGTTTTGAGACACTAAAGATAGACTCTCACTACTAGTTTTGTGTAGTCTCGGTTAGCATTATAATTCCTACTAGCTGCCGTTACTCACCAGAATTCCATGTGTTGTGTTAGCTAGCCAGAGGAGGCAGGCTAAGGTGCGAGGTAAAACGTTTTAGAAATTAAAGAACAATGCCACGTGCAAATTTACCTTAGCAAGTAGCATTTTTACTGGTTTCCAGCAAGTTGCTTAATTTCTAAATACTGGAAATGTTCCTAATTAAGCTATTATGTCACCGTGGCAACGGGTGCTGCACGGGCATCCTGGATTGTTTCTAGTAGGAGACCTGTGTACATTTTTTACCGTGTTAACCATCTTAGTTAACCATGTTAAAAATGTACACATTAGCACTTAACATGACGTACGGCTGAGGCTGATGGTAATGCTATAATGTAGTTTTGCATTTTGCAAGTATTTGTTTAAAAACCAAAGAATTGGATATGTCTGTTACGCAAATGAATAAAACCTGTTTCACTCATGTTCTTATAGCTATATTTGAGGTTAATTTGCAGTCATGATGTACAACTCCCTTTTCAATACTTGATGCTATGATACACATTTCAGAAATCATACAACTGTACACTCATGAAGGGAAATAGGTGTTTCTTTAAACTTTGACAGATGCATGACCTTCTTGTTTCCTAAAGAAAGATGATTCTTTTTTTTCACATCTCCTGTACCACCAAACGGGATGTAAACTGTATTTTGTCAGCCATGTGTATTCTTCTTTGTTATCAGTCTCTGCATGCATTGAGAAATATTGCTTTAAGGAAGGCAATTAAATGGATTCTTTGGGCTGTCATGGCAAAGCATTGAGGTCTTTGTTATTCAAGGAGGAGCAACCCACTCTATACTAATGGCTGTGCATGCTAATCGTATGTAGGTTACTTTCAGTTCGACTGCATATTAGATTACTAAGCTCTCACTTGGTGTTGTTTCGTGTGGATCATCAATGCCAACGTTCACTCTAATCCACTCACTGCTTCAATGGCCATGCATCAGTGGAAACTGAAGATATTTATATACAGGCCATATGTTTATGTACATAAATTTTTGAAGATGCCCATATTGCTTATTACTTTTATTTATTTGGTTATTTCAAAATCTGCAATATTGTATTTTATACTGTATTGCTGTTTGGACCTAATGTTTTATATTAATATAAGTTTTATTGTTTATACTGTTAAGTTAAACTCAATAAACTAATTATATGCAACTTCTCTCTTTACAAGCAGATATACAAGATCAGAGTCACATTTCAAGTGAATGTGTATGTATTGTGTTGACTGTGTGTGTTGTGGATGTATATAAATCAGTGAATTTAGGCAGTGAACACAGCGAACTTAAGAGGGTTTCTTTAAATCAGGGAGGTGTGACCAGGCTTTTGTTTTTACTCTCTCATGTAAAGTTTTTTTGAGATTGATTTAAAAAAATAGATTTTGTGCAATCAACATAAAATTTCAACTCATTCAATCTTAATTAAAATCTTAATTAAAATGGCAAAATGATATCAGCTTATTATTTAAGCAGAATTATGTTCAGTTTTTTTTTTTTGGAAAGAGCCGGCTCGCATACCAACTCATATACTCATTCATTCATGTAGTAGCTGTACTGGGCATACCTCAGACATGTATAGGTGTGTTCCATCTACAGTATGTGCCTTTTTTTGGTTTCTTTGCATCTATGTTTGGTAGATAGTCTCAGTACACACAGGAAAATGTGGGCTGATACACTGAAAGCAAGATGTATACATTGTATGCAGTTTCTGGACAGAGCAAGGAATGCATAACTATCCATTTTGTTAACTGAATCCATAGTAACAGACAGCCCTCATTAACAAGTGTAGAACAGATTCCAAGAATATGAAGGGGTGTAATGATACACACATGTAGGGGCAAGGCTATTGGAAATCAGCACCAATGAAACTGACTTGAAAACCACCAATTTTTAAAACTCTGTTAATAAATCCATCTGGAGCTGGACTATGCTATTATTTATTGTACCTATTTTTCCTGTTTTGCTCTGGCTGTACAAAAAGACAGAATTACAACATAAAAGACAAAGATTTAAACTGAACACAGTCCTTCAATTTAGCCATCCATCCATCAACCTTCTATCTAGAGGATACAAGTACAGTCTGTCTTTCTACCTTCACAGTATGCAATAAAAATTTAAGGGCAAAAATACAGTGAACACAAACTCCTCATCCCGCCCACGAGAAGCAGACCGAAAATACACTGCAGTCGGGTCCCTGTTCAGATCCAGATGAGCAGAGTGAGGTGATAACATGCAGTCATGCTTTTGTTTTTGCCCTTTCATTTTTACAAATGGCATTGTAGAGACAACAATAACACTTAAGAGTCACCTTGTGCATCTTAAAAACAACTTTTTTTGTATTTCAAGGAGTTACGAGGATCAAGCCCAGGGTTACTCAGAAGTTTAACTTATTTAGTGTTGTAGAAGACTTCCTATTGTCATACTGTATCAGTCTCTGTGCTAAATGCTAGAGTTGGCATGCTATCATCCTCGCAATGACAATACAAACACATCAATGTTTTCCATAGTCACCATCTTAGTTTAGCGTGATGGCATACTAACATTTGCTGATTAGCACTGAACACAAAGTTCAGCGGAGGGTAATGGAATATGTCATTAGTTTTCCAACTATTTCATCATTAGACAAATATTTAGACAAATGAAAAATTTGGCAATTAGGAAGCATGGTTTTCTTTACAAATCGTTGGCCAATCCATCCTGTAGGTTTTGAGATATTTCAGTACGGAAAAAAGTGGTGGACCAACGACTGACTGCCAGACTGGCATTGCCATCCTTAGAACCATACTGTGAGCCCCTCTGGCTAATTCAGGCTTCTAGTGCAGCATAGATTCACCAAGGAATATTCCAACAAAAACTTAAAAAAAAACCCAACAATGTTTTGAGCCTCACCCCCTCTAGGCAGTTGTTGCTTCCCCAGTGAATTGCTAAATGTGCAATTGTTTTCCAGCTGGAAATGATTGCTACTACGAACAAATACTGTCACGATACCTGTTGGTTTGTCAGGACAGATGAATAAACTAACGCTGAGAATAACAACTAAAGTAAAGTAATCTTTATGTTAGGGTATTAATGACGACCATGAGTGTGTTGCCATATACAGTATGTAAGCTGCATCTTTCACTTGGCATGGCCTCAAATCAAAGGGTTGCAGTAAATATATAATGTAAACTCCAGCAGAACATGTAAGTAGTGTATTTAGCAAAAAGGCATGTTTGGAGTGTTACCCAGTTACTCTGGGTTGCCCTTGGGATCCATTGTAATGAATGTGAATCCAAACTGACTACAGCTGCCATCCTCTGCAAAGGGGCAAGATAGGCTTTGCAGAGCTGTTTTCTGTGTTACTAAAGGTATAGATTTTCAGCTGAGTATTCATAGAGAAGAGTCACCATTTTTTGGGAAGTCTTCAAGGGTCACCCAAAAGCCCCCCATTACCAAACTGTGACACTAAGAACAAAATGTGCCCTTGTTAGGTGAGCGTATAAGTCTGTGTGGGTGTCTGTGTGACAACTTGGACAGTCGGGGGGTCACTGGCTGACCTTGAAATCCATCCGTTTAGACAAGATAAGAGGGTGGATGGGAGCTGCAGACAGGAGCAGCACTTGGTCTTATCCTCCGCTCTGTGATGTCCGCTGTTAAATGACCAGCCCGCTAGGATTTCTGTCCTCGCCTACATCAGCCTTTAGCCTGACAGGGTGACAGCTCTGCATCAAAACGTTTAATCATCACAGTTATCTCAGGCAGGTAGCTGAATATTTCCCTTTCGTGACCATAGCAGCATCATTAAGCAATAAACCTGTCAGCAGGCAACATCTTTTGATTACTGGAAAGTTTGGTTGGATGCATATGCACAATACTGCACATCTGTGCTAACCACAATGAACTCTTTTTCTGTCTTATGTGGTCTGATTATGACAGGGTGGTTTAAGGCAGAGGCAATGGTGTTGCAAGCTTATTATTATTCTAACATCTCTTCTTTTCTGGTTCTTGTCAAATGCAGAAACTTGATACAAGCAAAAATAAAAGATGTGCCCCTGAGTTCTGATTTATTAAATGGCATTTAAAAGAAGGGAAATTACACCCTTTGGGTAGATGGGTTTAATAAATGCGGGCAGAAACGTCTAAGTGTTTTGATTTTTTTTTCTCCTCCCAAGGGGGGCTTGAATTTACAGAGTAATTAGTTGAGTAGAATACACCCTCTAATTTACCCCCAGCCCATCCTGCTCTCCTCTGCAGCAAAGTTTACATTTGGTAATGAATTAAGAGCCTTGCGCTATTAAAAGGGGGTTTTGCTGACATCTCTATAAGCTTAAGATAAGCTGGGCCTAAATCAAGAAAAATGCAGACCAAGCACATTGCAGTCCAAGGAAATCTTAGTGAGAAGAGCTTTCAGCGGAAGATAACAGTAGGTATATTTGCCTTTGCATTACCCATAAAACATCCTGGTTTGTCTTAATTTGAAAATGCTTTTAGAGGGACTCCTATAAAATTAGAAGAATAGAGACTTTTCATGTTGCTGCTTCATATAATAAACTATACTTTTTAGATATTTTATGCCAAAAAATGTTTAGTTTAAACAGATTATTTGCATTTGATGTAATTGATACCATAAGAGAAGTTTAACCCCACAGTGAGTTTCCTATACAGATGTGCTGCCGTAGTGCACTCATGTGTTATATAACTGTCTGTTACTGCCACTTTCTTCTTCCTTGGTACTGCTAATACTATATATTTCCCCTGGAGATGGGAGCTCACAACAACAGCAAAAAAAGAGCAAATTATATTTTGTCTCCTTCTGTGGAAAGGGATTTTTTGCTCTCCAGGCTTGGTCGCTGACGCTTGTTTCATTCACACTGCATGTACTGTATATATTGACTCAACAGGGCCGACTGTGTGTCCATCTACTGCAAAGAGGCAGACTTTGACATACAAGCTGACTTCTGACAGCTGACATCCAGCATGTTCTGGCAACTATAGCTTTCTATTTGCATCACATCTCTATCGTCCACACAGCAGACTGCTTTAGGAAAGTCATCAAAACAAATAAATGCAAGCTGAGTGTGAATGAGCTCCACTGTAGAGGTCAATGATGTTAATTATGTTGGAAACAATCAGTAATAAGAGTTTTATCTGAAGACTTAATCTGCCTTGTAGCCATGGCAAATGGTGGAGAGTTGTTTCCTGGCAAGTCACAGGTTTGATTCACACAACAATCAGTCTGTCTATAGATCCTTGTTAAAGTGTCCTGGGGCAAGACACTCAACCCCCATTTGTTAATAGGGGTTCTTCTATCTCTTGACTACAAGTATGTTGTCTCAGAGATGAATGTAATTTGTACCTGTAGGTTGTATTGATACAGTCTGCGTAGTCTACTACTACAGTATACAACAGCTGTGTCGCAATTCAATACCACATAGAGTGTACAGCTTTTGCAATTTTTATAACAATGTTCTTTTTCAGGACATGGTATGAGATGTGTGCCAATGGACGTCAATCAAACTGCGACCTTGAAATGCCACTGCCAATTCAAGTCAACGAAGAGAAAACGAAATGGTTTTACAAAGATTAAAACAGGGGTGGTTCAGATCTTGATGAAGCTGTTTCACTACCATCTGCAATTTGTTTGATTCTTTGCTGGTGTGAGTTCTTTCTAACATTTCCTTTGTGCTCTGCTTTGAGGGCCAACAGTGTCAATCAAGAGACGCAAATTTAGTATTCATACAAAAATTTGTTGATTATATTACATGCATTAAGTGTTCAGTGCCTGAGTATGTGATAAGGCAATGGTTTTCAAACTGTGTACCATGTGTACACGGTACACATGGTAGACAAGCAGCCACAATGCTAATGTTACTCAGTAGCTGCTGGATGTGTAAATTGGCAAGTGCTTGCTAACAGATCAATTCACTGAAAAAACTATGTCAAATTTGTGTTCATAACTTGTTTATGCTGCCCCCAAGTGGACAAAAATAAGTTACTGTAGGTAATAGGTGGCTGTAGCTTACCGATCAGAAGGTTGGCGGTTCAATCCCCAATGCTGTGCATTGGTGTGTGAATGTGAAAGAATGGATTAGTTTCTGTTTGTGATGAGTGTTTGCCATCACCGAGTGAATGTGTGTGAATAGGTGAATGTGGCATATAATGTAAACACACTTTGAGTGGTCGGAAGACTAGAAAGGCGATATGCAAGCACAGTCCATTAACTTTATAGATTCACAAAAAAAAAACTACTAGTGCTATCATTTTTCTGCTGAGGACAGTCTTTGGTGTTCCAACGCCCTTAAACTGTACAAAATGTGTCTGTCATGCATGTTTGTAATGCAAATTAATTCAGAATTGCTCAAAGATGCAGCTTCTGAATGTCACCAAGAAAGACTTAAAAATTGAAATTTAATTCATTTACTGTATTAGCAGGCAACAGGGAAGCTGTACTGTCCTTCAAGTTGCTGAATTCCTACCGGTTCCTGCAGCATTGACCTATCTGTGGAGGGGCAAGCGATAAAAGGATTTCCAGAGCTCAACAGAGGATCACATCATCCTAAGACAGTTCTGATAAGGTTTCATGCTCAAGTGCAGCTCTTTCATTGCACTTATGCAACACACCGAGGATCACAGTTACTCACCGGGTGAAAACTGAAAAGACGGTAAAACAGTGTTGATGTTTTTTTTCTGGTAATTACAGGTTTTGGGGGCTTTTTAATACAAAACCATATCCAATACCATTAAATGGACTGTTATTTTGGATGTTATGGTGCATAAGCAGTTTTTAAGTAATTAATTTGTTATAACAATTTTAGAAACAAAAAACTTTCCAGTCACTGTACAACATTTAATTAACTCTTGCATAATATTGTGATATCTTCATTATTAACATGTCTGATTCATGCTTTTTAAAGTAGTTTAAACAGTCACCCTTCAAAGGTTTTGCATCTCATTTTCAAGGTCAGTTTCAAATTTAGATGATGAGAGCAGCTTGATATGTGAGAATTGTCTTGATTATCATATTTGATATTTGTGATGTCTTATGCATCAATGGGCACCATGAAGGACAAAGATTCTATTGGGGAGAGAATTTACATACATATGGAATTGAAAAATAAAATAAAAATGGAGGCGATTTAACCTATTGGCCTAGTAAAAATAAAATAAAATACTATTGCAGCAAGCAATGATTTGGTGACTTATAGCTGAAGCAATGTCTTGACATTGAGGTCTGAGATAACTTCGCTTTTAAAGTTTAAGTCTAGGGTACATATATACTATCATTTCAACATCATTATTTTATGTACTATATTTCTAAAGCTAGTACATGTTTCACATTGAAATATAGTCATTAATGCAGTTAAACCATACTTCTAAATTACCATAGACAAATCATTTACAATCAATTTCATTTTTAAATTTTTACCTCAACCTGGTTTTAGCCTTCACGTCTTGACATCTTCTGTGCTGAAAATAACCATATCACTGTGAACTTTGAGCTGATATGAGTGGTGTGTAACATTTAGAGGCTCTAATGGCAGAAATGGAATATGATAGTAATAGGTATGTTTTCATTAGTGTATCATCACCTGAAAATAAGAATCATTGTCTTTATGTTACATTAGAGTCTAGAGAATAGATAATTATTTATGAGTTTCACAGCCACTGCAGTTTCCCTACACATTTGGAACAGGAGGTTAAGGTGGGGGTGTTGTCATCTGCAACTACACCACTTGATGCCTACTAAATCCTACACACTGGTCCTTTATATAAAAGCACTAATACCACACTGTAAACATGCTCTATTACAAGTTGAATTTAATAATTTTAAGTATAAATAGAATAAATAAAAATGAACAGTACTCACTATGAAAAGGAACAGCAGCAAATCTTCCCATTTGAAAAGCTGGAACCATGTTGTTATTATGAAAAATGACTCAAGCCATTTATTTTCAATCTTTTAACTAATACATTTATTTTGTAATTGTGTCAGCACTACTTGTATATATTGTTAAGTACAGCAGTTTAATTTATAACAACATGTCTTACTTTATAAGCTCTTCGTATGCTTTGTATGCAAAAATCATTATCTACAAAGTAACTAGTATCTAAAGCTGTCAGATAATTGCTGTGGGTTAAAAGGTACAGCCTTTCCCTCTCAGTTGTAATGGAGGAGAAATATTAAGTGACATGACAAGAAAATACTCAAGTACCTGTATGTAATAATGTACTTACATTCCAATGAGAACAGGACTCGGTCCGGGAGTCGCCAAGACAAATAGGGAAAAAAATCTTCTACCACGGTGAGAAGGGGATAATATAAAAGGGAGTAAAAGGGGGTTAGAAGGGAATTGCGGGGTGGTTTCTTTTCGATTAGCGTTGTGGAGAAAGGGAGGCTTTGGTGTTGAAAAACCAACCTTTTAAGAAACAATTTAAAGAGGAATTTGAGAGGCTTAGAGGGGGAGGGTGTGGGTAAAAGGTTGGCTCACAAGAGTACCACCATTCTCTGGTGAGCCTAATCTTTTGGCAGCTGGGGCCGGGCGCCAAGAAGTGACCGTGCTGGCCACAATAAATGCATAAACCGGACCTAATCCCGGCGTTGGCGTTCCGCCTGGGTGAGGCGGGTGCGGCCCAATTGCATCGGCTCTTCTACGAGCTCGGGGGGTATCTGGCTCGAGGGGTGTTTGGATGGGGCTGCTAACTGGGGACCTACCGAGATGGTGGCTCTGGGTAGAGCAGGGAAAGGAGAGGCTGCCCTTGTGGGCGCCCCCCCCTCTCACGCTGTCTCTCACGAAGACGGTTGTCAAGCCTAATCGCTAGCGAGATTAGCTCATCGAGGCTAGCAGCGCTATCCCTAGCCGCTAACTCGTCTTTCATAACCTCAGACAGCCCATGCACGAAAACGGTCTATAACGCCTCCTCATCCCAACCACTCTCGGGCCACTCACCTCAAAACTCGACGGAGAACTCAGCAACTGAACTTCCTGACCCCGGACCAGAATTCGCTTAGCTGCCTCCTCCCCTTCTTCCGTTTGATAAAAAAATTAATTTTTTTCTTCAAAAAACAAAAGAAGGAAAAAAAAAAAAAAAAAAAGTGTGGCTCCCCCCCCGGGGGGCTCTCCCCACCCCCCTTCCTTCCAAAAAAATTAAAAAAAAAACACCCAAGGGGCCTAAAGGGCAGTTGGGGGGGGTGTTTTTGTAAATAAAAAAGAAAAAAAAGAAAAAAAACCACAAACCAACCCCCCACCCCCCCCCAAAACTTTACGTGGGCGGGGGGGGGGGGGGGGGGGGGGGGGGGGGGGGGGGGAGGCGGCATGGGTGGGGGGCTGGGGGGGGAGGGAGAGTGGTGGGTGGGTGGAGGTGGGGGGGGGGGGGGAAGGAGAGGAGAACCTTGCAAAACAGCCCCCCCACCCCACCGCCACGACTTCGCTCCGTTGTACCATCTCCTCTCCGACCTTCTCCTGCTGGCCCCCTTGTTGCGCGTCGTCGGGTCCCCTGTAGGGCCAAGGGTCGTGGGGTGGGTGCTTGCTCGCGAGGGTTGTTTTGGGGGGGTTAGTTATAGGGGCCGAGAGCAGGAAAACAGACAAAAATTAAAAGTTTTAATTTAGTTTTTAAGACCCAACAAAGCGGGGAGGGGAAGGGGGAAGGGGGGGGGGAGAAGAAGGAGAAAGGAAGGGGGAAAGAGAAGAGGCAGGGAAAAGAGGAAGGGACCAGGGAATCCAAGTTTGAAAAAGAGCGTTAAACTAAGTTGGCTGAAACAATCTGGCGAAGAATGGGAGGAAGACCGGGGTTCTTGAAGACTGGAGCATGATGAATGATTGAGAGCAGGTGAGACAGCAGGCAGCAGGTGAGGAGAATGGAGGCCGCACCCTCAGACACACAGGGAAGGGGGAGGAGCAAAGGGAGCAGGAGGGGAGCAGAGCCATGACAAAATCTTCCCATTTGAAAAGCTGGAACCATGTTGTTATCATGAAAAATGACTTAAGCCATTTATTTTCAATCTTTTAACTAATACATTTATTTTGTAATTGTGTCAGCACTACTTGTATATATTGTTAAGTACAGCAGTTTAATTTTTTACAACATTTCTTTTTTTTTTATAAGCTCTTCGTATGCTTTGTATGCAAAAATCATTATCTACAAAGTAACTAGTATCTAAAGCTGTCAGATAATTGCTGTGGGTTAAAAGGTACAGCCTTTCCCTCTCAGTTGTAATGGAGGAGAAATATTAAGGGACAAGAAAAGAAAATACTAAAATAACTATATAAAAAAATTTATTTTTCCTTCCCTATATAATTTTATTACAATATGTGTATCTTATGTTTACCAGTCAAAAAATTACATACACGATAAAATTACATTATTCACACATTTAGAAGTTTATCTACAAATAACTAACCAACAGTAGCTAATAGACAGACAGTAAATCCAATGATTTATTTTAAAGATTAAAGATATTGAGATTAAGAGGAAACAGGAAGGGGGGGGGGGATGGGTTTAATTCAGTGAGCATCAGTACAGTGTTTATAAGCCATATTGCATGCATGTTTCTCAGTTAAATCAGCTCATGAAAAAGCTTAAATATCAAAATATGCTTCTCACGGTATATAACCTAAGTGTCTCCCTCCTGTTGCTTTTGCATGAGGAGCTCATTCATATTTTATCCCCGCTGCTGATTGGTCGACCCAATCTGGCAACTCTTCTCAGCTCACATAACCAACATGTTTTGTAAGCCAGCACCGCTATGTGAGCTGGAGATCTGTCAGCATGGGCAAGAAAATAGCTGATGCCAACTAAAAATGTCACAGGATTTGTTTCTTGGCTCTTGTGTGATGTTTAGTCACTAAAAGGAGTCGGAGAAGTCACTAAATCTGGTGAAAAAAGTTGCTAAATTGGCAACAGTGGTGCTTTGTGAGCAAGAAGTCGATTTAGGGAATCTGAGCAATGATACAGTCATGTTTGTTTATGGTCCTTTGTGAATAACACTCCTGTCTACACATAACACCCATCTTCCTGTATTACCAACCACAGGAAAGTCTATAATTGTGTGTACTATAATATTAATGTTAGGTAGGAAGGTGTCAATTTAGATATTGATAGAAGTCAAATTTCATTGAATTGTATTTCACCTCAAGATTGAGTTTCTCTTTTTCTTTGTCAAATCTCCACAAGCTGTGGTCCACGTCATTACTCAAAAGAGGGTAATCTATTACACCTTACTCATTACTTTTAAAAAGCAATGCATTACTTTATTTAATTACTCCCTGTAGAAAATAATTTATTACACTACTTGTTACATTACCTTTAAGTTACTTGTTACAACATTGCCTCAGATTACTCAATATGAACGGCATTTAACAGACCAAACTTACTCAAAAGATTCAAGTCGCTCGCTCACTAACCTATGGCTTTTTAGCAGACTAGTCCAACTTATCTGACGGGTTTAAAGCTGTGGTTATACCTCAATGAGGTGGAGTCTATCTGCCCATTATACAGATAACTGAAGAACTTATGTAACGCAAGTAACAACAATTGTTTAATTAGTAAGTGTAATGTGATGTGCGTTATATTACTGTATTACAGACAGACATACTTTGATTTCACCAACACTGTGGCCATTATGTTCATATTAAATAATTCTGTTAAATGTTTACTGGCAAAAAAATGTATTTGTTTTTAAATATAATTAAGGTATTTATGGTTATGTTTAGAAAACTAAAAATACTTGCGTGAGCTTGGAAAAAGAGTGGGAAATAGATGTAAACTTTAGTCCCTCCAGGATTTTGCAGGCATTTTTTGCAATGAAATTGCAGCAGAAAGTGACATTTGCAAAAAAAATTAAATTTAATAAAACTGCACTGTTTGGAGTGGAAATGTGAGACGTTCACATGTCTGCATGGTCAGCATCTTCACAACTGTTTGTGACGTACGGCCCAGTGTTTTGTCCAGGAAACTACAACGATTGGCCAAAATTGCAAGGCTGCACAGGGATTGGTTGAATTTGCGTTAATTGTTGCAATCGCAACATTGCGACTTCCTGGAGAGACTGAAACTCGTTTAAATATAGAAAAAGGTGAGAAAGAGAAAGAAAAACCTTAACATCTGCAAACCAATGTCTAACTCTAAGAAATACAGTGTGTTTTATGCCAGCAGGTCATGTCCATCAAGGATCTTCACCTTCATCTCCATCCACTGCAGTATTGTGGCTCGTTCATGTGCTGATTGTGAGGTTTTGGATGATAATACTGTAGCTATGTTCATTTTAGTCTCCTCATAGGATTTGTCATAAGGTAAAATAACGCTTGAATGCTTGGATGCCTGACATTTCACAGATTTATTTGAATAACACAGGCATTTCTGAATGTGAATAAACCTTTTCTTTTCTTTATCACACTCCCAACAGAAAGAAGGCACCTTTATAATTGAGACCAAATGACTTTTCCCAGTGGTGCCAACCTGAGCCCATCTTTAAATAACTAATTCACTGTCTGTCCAACCAAATTTGTGTACGTGAAAGTTACCGGATAACTGGAGCGATGTTTAGGCCTTTGTTTTTTTCTTGTTTACTTCTTTTAATCCTTGCAGGGCTGACAGGTTTATCATTAAAATGATTTTTCTGTTGCTAAAAGGAACCCGTTTCCGTATTTACAACAGTCAATACAGTGCAGGACCTAAACTACAATATGCACACTGGATCAAAAAGAATAGAAAAGCAAGGACCCCTAATTACTGCCTTTAGAGTAGAGGAAAAATATTTTGTTTTTGTTTTGTTTCTTTCCTACCTCAGGTTATACATTTTGATATATAAATTCCCTTGTATCGTATTCCTGTTTTGCACTCACTTAAACTATTTCTTACATTTCCAGAAACACATTTCCATAAACATGCAATCATAAAGTCTGTGATTGTCCACACCTTATTTGTTTGTCCTTTGTTTGCATCATTATTTCCCATTAATGCACAGATGGATGCATTAAAATTAAATTAGCATGCCCTCAGATAGGCACAAGCTAAAACAACAGCTCCCGCATTCTCCTGCAGCTTATTATTGCAAGCTGTCAGGCGCCGTGTTGTAGGGCAGTACTGTAAAATTGTTTTTCTAAGGGAAATGCTTTTGAATTTAGAAACATTTATGTAATCCTTGTTTCATTTGCATATGACAGTGTGTAGTTTGCGAGAGTGGGAGTGAAATCACTCTACGAGATGATTGTGCGCTTCCCTCAGGGGGATTCAGAGCTCGACTCCTACCCCGCCCCGGCCCTTTAACAGTGGAAATAGATTGATGTCTTTGAAATGCCCTCTAGAGTCCCTTTCTTTACCCCGAAGATTTGATGACAGTGTTACTACATGGGACTTGAAATGCAGGGTTCTACCAACAGTCACGACACCTATGTTGACATCAAACCATTCATTTAGGTATTTCAATAGTTTCTGCTCAGCACGGTGTGGTGAAAGCAGGAGCAGAGATGGATCTTGCAGCATATCATTAGGGCATGAATGAGTGTACATGTTTTTGTTAATGACAGCGAAAGCAACGCCCCGTGCTTATCTCGCTGTCACCCACTTCAAGATCTGATGACTCTGCTTTTTGTGGGGTTTCTTTTTTTCTTTTAGGTGTGAAGGGCTTGAGAGACGTTTGCTGTTCTTGATCCTGGCAGGAAATTAACAATAACGAGTTCAAGGAAAGGTGCTCGTTCACCTTGTACTGTCAGCATGTACTGTATTTAACTTTAAAAGGTGACACATTTGTCATCACCATTGCATCTTTTATTGCCAGAGGTTTAACAGATGTTGTGACAGACCTTGTAAAGTCACCAGTCACATCCAGAGCCCCCAAACTCATCAAAATAACCTGTGATACTTAAAGAGTACACATCCAATAAAAAACAGAATCTCACATAAAAGGCCAGGGATAGCCGAGGAGTATGAATGAATATGGCAATAATCTTTCCTTCATATATCACCTTTCCACTGTTAGCAGTTGCAGTGTGCTTTACCGGGTCAATAAAAACATTCAGGATGTTTTGCAGAATCATTAAGGCAGGCTTTGTGCCTGCTTCAGCAATTAGTGTCAGTTTTAAAGAGCACGCATGTCTTCTGCACAGCAGTGATATGCATATATTTTGTACCCGAGTCCCGTCCCAGGGTTGGATTTTTGTTTGTTGGACTTTGTATTACCACTGATCTCACCTTCACTGTTTGGTTCTGTCTTTGTTTTTGTCTTTTCTGCCCAATATTGCTGGCTGCGACATACAGTAGAGAACATATTGCATTAGCCTGTAACACTGTGCAACAGTATTTGTTTTCTTATGTAATTATAATTATAATCTTGATTTTAGCAAATATTGTAGCATTTAGAAAAATTTACATTTGAAATGAAATGTAGGAGTTCGGAAGAAACAGAATCCTTTCCCCATTTATCTATCAAGTAATGTATTGTATAACAGTGTAAAACATCTGATTAGATCAAACTATAAAGTTATTATAATATTATAACTATCAAAAGATTAAGTATTAATCATAATCATTATTATTATTATTATTATTAAACATTAATACAGTAAGAAGAATATAGAATGGGTTCTGATCTTTCGATTTAGGGTTAGGTTTTCTTACAGACTTGTGTGTTATTGGGTGTTTTATTGTTCAGTAGCAGAAGTAATTATAACTCCAGGTTGTTAGGAGCAAAGGATGTTTTTATAGAGCAACACAATGCTGAGCTTCAACACAGGACACAGTTCATTTCTTGCTTCTTACTGACAGCCAGTGTTGGTTTCTTTTAACCATGCCGTCATTCCATCACATTAACCATAAGGGTATTATTGTATGCCATGATTTCAAAAAACCTCTGACCTCAACAAAGTAGTAATTTTAACCCAAACCACCTTTCCTTTACTCTAATCAACTCATTTTGTCTGTAAGCCTAGTACATTATTTATCCCCACCACCCAACAGTAATTTAAAAAAAATATTTTTTAACATTTTTCTCACTTTGATTTTCCTGAATGTTACAGTCACAGGTTGCCATTTGTCATTTCTGATGGTGATTTTACTGGTAAAATGCCACAGTGAAGGTTTTCTATAATTATGTTTTAATAATGCGTTTATATGGAAAACAACAACAATGTTTCCTTAACCCCAAATGAATGACAATCAGGACTAAAGTCCTTATAGTCTGAGGAAGACTACCAGTTTTGGTTATTTCTAAAACCTAAAAAATGTTACAGGCAATAAGAGAATAAAGACAATGTTCTTGATACTGAGCCAACAGTCTTTCCTGTAGCACATCAGTCCAAGAGGATGAAGACAGAGCAGTCAACAAAAGCAGAAGTCATCAGGAGAAAACGATGTACCACTAGTGTAATCTCATAAATACATTTGTTTCTAGCTTTAAAAGAGGTCAAATGCTTCAGAACAAACAATATCCTATGGATCAGTCAGACAACTCACGTTTGAAATGTTTATTACAGCAGTATAGCATAGTTAGATTTTAGTGTTAGGCTCCGACCTCATCATTCCCGCAGATATGTTTACTAGGATATTGGGGAGTGATGAGCAAAATAAACCCCTGCCGGGCCTGCAGGTGGATGCTGGGGTGGTGGTGGGGTTTACAGAGAAGCAGACAGCAATACGGATGTAGGGCGAAGCGGGGAGAGCTGGGAAATTTTGTAGCTTAAATAGTCCGCCGATTGGAAGGTGCGTTTGGTTAGTAATTATGCAGTGTGAGGACTGTCATGTGTGTGCCGCTCGGTTGACTGCTTGAACTAGCTCACAGGCTTTGCTCCATTTGTGATATTAGCCTGGCATCAATTTGCACTTCCGAATTAGTCTGGGACCTCTTCATTTTAGATTTCCAACAGGCGTTATCAAAATACAGACTAAAATGCTTCTGGATGCAATTGGATAGACCTAAAACCAATCAGAGCAAGGAAATGTGTGATGTAGTGCAGTTGGTGAATTAAATGCCAAACCCTGTTGGGAGTATGGCAAACACATCTTTCTTATCAAGAAAGACTTTAAAGGTCCAGTGTGTAAATTTATTAGGATCCGTTAGTAGAAATGCAACATAATATTCATAGGTATGTATTCATCAATGTATAGTATTATCTACAGAGAGAGCGGGTCCTCTTCTACAGAAGTGGCCATGTTACCATGTTTCTACAGTAGCCCAGAATGGACAACTCTTTAGATAAAGCCTTACATATTTGTCATTCAAGCTTGGAACGGGCCGGTAAAATGAAAGCGAGGAATCTGTCTAAATGGATGGCCAGATGCATTTGCCAGAGTATGTTTGTTTAGTTCCTAGCTAACATTGTTTGTCAGATACATATGAAATAAATGTCCTTGGTTGCTTTCTGATACACTGTGAAGGTTGTCCATTTATTTGTCAATTTTCTTTAGCTCATCTATTGGCCATTGTGTCCATGTTTGAGTTGCAGCCTCAAGGATGAAAATGTGTCTTTGTCTCAGTACATAGTTGACATAGCTGAAAGAGCAGAATATTCAGCAGAATATCATGTGTGGGCTCAGACTTTAAAAAGTGCTATTCTAAAAACAGCCCTCAGGTTAGATTGCTCTTGATGATCTCAACATTTCATAAAGCAATGCACAGTCAGACTTTAGATACGTCCGAGATGCATGGGTAATGTATAGAGGGGTGCTAAATGAAAATAGAAGAGATGCGGTCATTCCATTGGGAAACAAAATTTGATGTTTGTGAAGGGAAAAACTCCAGAACCAAATTCATGAACTGAACTACCATGAATTCACAAAGTCACCAAGTCAAGCTGAGGTGAAAGCAGTGCAGCCTCAACTCTGATTCTGTATTTAAATTAAATTTTAATATAGTTTCATTTTAAAAATGTGTCAAAACAAACACACCCACACCCACGCTCAATATTTTAGCATCTGCCTCCTTTCAGATGCTGTGCAGTGCACATGGCAGCTTTCCCTCCGCTGCTATTTTTATGTTATTGCTTTCACAAACACAACATGACAGGTATTTCCAATCCGCAACAATGACCACTGATTAACACCTATTAGCCGCCCACTCTCCTGGCAGTGAATGTGTAACAGGATGGCGAGGAAAATGCTACTGTGGTCACATTGGTCGCTGGAGAAAGACAGACGCCAAACTGTTTAGTTGTGGAATTCTTTTTTCACATCTGAATATGAAAAAAAACCCAACAAATTAATTTCCATGAACTGAATTCAAGCACAATCTGTTGTTTTTGGAAGATACATTTTTGTAGTAATTAGGGCCAAACTCACAAGTTTTGTTCATAATTTTATGGCAAATAGAGTTTGCATGAGAATATTCGCACCAGAGAACTATGATGAACACCAGTGAAAGATACTTAACTTTGCTGCCATACTACAGGCGCAGCAAACACCGCTATACGTTATCACAGGTGAGATAACTTTAAGGCTTTTGTGTGCATTTCTTTGTGTGAATATGAGCTGTCTTGAGAGTGCAGATCCAAGGCTTTCCACACCATCTCTCAATAAAAATCCAATATATATTGTTGCTCAACACCTGGCATTACTTAAAGTAAAACACAAAGTAAAATCACTTTGACAGTCGCTCTCTTCTCATTTCTTATATTCTTTGTTGTTTGTATGTTGGAGAGTGGTACATAGTGAACACAGGTGGTGTACGTTTTTTTTAAAAATACCAAACGGATTGGAGCGCTGCTTGTACTGGTTGTTGCAACTTTACAAATATATGGTTCTTTATTTCAGCTAAATAGTTGCTGTTTTTATTGTTGTTATTATTATTATTATTATTATTATTAGACTACCATAATTATTATTATTAAGGGTAGTTGTATTAGAAGTAGACACATATCCATTGACTGCACCAGTGCTTAACAAGGCAGAGTATTTGTTATACTGTACTTATAAATGTAAAGGACCTGCCAAAAAAAGCCTGTGGCCAATCCCAGTATGCCAAGTTCAGAAGGCAGAAAAACCACTCTGGACAGGTCACCAATTCACAGCAGGGCTTTATTCATTAAATAAAAAATAAATGAATAAATAACTATGAAAATATGTGTTTTTTTTCTCTCTTGCTGTGGGGTATTCCATAAAAACCTCTTTGCATGGATTTCCAATGCCTTTGAACTTTTCCAAAATCAAAGCAAACACATTCTCTCTTTTTGTGTATTGCTTTAATCTAACCTGGCAGGTAAGTCTACCCAATTACCATTTTTAACAAATAATTCCTAATCAAAAAGGAAAATATATCTACTTTGCCAACTATAGCTTCAGAGTTTCCACAAGTTCCTCGACACATTTGACAAACAAAAGTGTGAAAATGAAAAAGGTAAAAAAAATAAATAAATAAAACACCTCACAGTCAACATATGACGTCATCAAACACATTTCAACACAGCCCCCAAAAAAACAACATTGTGCTAGTGACATATCATCCTATAATCAGTGGCCCCCAATCTTTTTCATTAAGGGCCCCATTTCTATAATTGAGTAAATTGACGAAGAGACATTTTATGGATATTTCATATTATATTCAAAGTTACAACAGTACAATAAGCCCAAAAAGTTATCTCAGTTACGTGGCAGATTTTCAGCAGATTATTAAAGGACACCTTTTATACAATTCTCTGTTTTATGTATTATAACACATAATAGGCTTCTTTCTTGACATTCATTGTGTTCTTGTCCCTGGCACTTGGCCATTGTAAGATGCAATTTACTAAAAAATGGACTTTACATTTACTTTTCTTCACAGAAGTGAACCCAGTGCTGAGATACAGACCTACTGTGTATATATATATGTTTTCCTACACCCCTTAAAATGAAGAAGTCCTCTTGGAACCACTGGTCTATATTAATGTGTCTTTTAGGGTTGGGTGATTGGACAAATATATCACTCCAGTTGCAGTTGGTTTTTTTGGCAGATTTTTTGCCCGATATTTGTCATTTTATTTTGCTAATTTAATGGTCTGCCGCAGAAGAATGAGAGCTGCTCAGTGACAGATGCTCAACGGAGCAGTACACTGAGCCAAAAACCGAGTAAGAGGAAAAACAGCTGTAGAGCCCATGTATTTTCATATCTAACTGCTGTGAATTAAGGGTTTATTTTGACTGACGACAGGGGATATAGTTACGAGGTGATTTGCAGATGCTCCAAACAAGACTCCAGGGAAGATGAAGACACAGCAGGGACAACCTAGGACAGGAGAGGGACAGGCTGGGACAGGAGAGGCATGATGTGGGTAAAGGAGTGAGGGAGGTTGGGCGCATCAGAGAGGCAGCGGCAGCGCCTAGAGCCAGAATATTTTCATATCTAACTCGGTTAGACACCAGAGTCAGTGATTGTTGGAGCAGTGTAAACACTAATAAAGAGTTTTATTTTGTTTGAATGAAGTGTGTTTTAAGATTGCTTAATGAGGTCTTGGTATAAGAAAAGTTGAATTTAAAAGGTCTACAGCTGTATTTTTCTGTTCAACTCACCAAAATACATGTTTTTCTTTCTTGATATTTGGTGAGTTTATTTTATTTATTAAAGCTATTAGAGCGTGTTGCACATAGTAAACTCACCACTCACCGCCTAGGGATGGTGACTAGGGGGTTCGGGGGGCGGTGGTGCAGCACTCACGCATTTGCGAATATATCCGAAATCACAGGTTGTTAGACGGTGGGCAGTTGAAAAAAGTATCATATTGCCCAATCCTAGTGTCTTTCTTCACAATCTAGTCACCAATTTTGTCAGTCTGTTTGATGCTGGGCAGGAGCGTTAATGTGAATATTAGAGCTGCTGTCTGCTGGAAACAAGGAGTGTGAGAGTGAACCAGTAAAGACACAAGTCATAAAGCCAAAACAATGAGCTAAAAGGTGCTAAAATGCTCTGTGGTGCAAAGTGGAACTACAGAATGGAGTAATAGTTTCCTGGGGCTTCCTGAGTGACACCTTTGACATTACACGTTGTAAATAATGTTTTAAAGAGTTCGGTCTAGACCTAGTCTATTTGAAAAGTGTCCTGAGATAACTTCTGTTTTGAATTGGCGCTATACAGATAAAATTGAATTGAATTGAATTGAAATTTGATCCACTGTTAACATAAAAATGTGTGTTTAATTAGTGAACTACATTAGTAATCTCAGAATCACTTTGCAAACATTCATACTAGCTTTGCAAGGAAAAGCAGCAATGACACCCATTAAAAACTCTCTAAGAAGGGCTCCCAAATTCATTTGGTGGTGCAATCAGTCAGATACAATTATGCTGGAGTTCACATTCATGCCAGCACTGACAGGTTCATTATGACGTGAGTCACAGAGTTAGCTTCAGCTTTTCTGCACACAAGCGGATTACAAAAAAAAGACAGATCAAAACATAAAATGCTTCCTGTGGTGTCCCTTAGCTCCAAATACATCGCTATTTTGGCAGGAGGCAGTTTTCCTCGGCCAAGAAATCCACTGTGTTAAGCTGTGCCCACCATCCCCTCCAGGCTACCGGGAGTTCCTCTGTCCCCCGTTTCTGTCAAAAAGAAAAAAAAGTGCACAGCGAGCGCTAACTATATGTTATATGTGCTTTGTTTAGATGCAAGTATTTGCTTGTGTGTGATCTCAAACATGTGTGTGTGTCTGTGTCTGTATCGTCTTTCTGTTTGTGTGCCCTTATATTCTGTGGTTTTAATATATATGTTTCCTGCATGCAAATAAGCTCATGCTTTTGTTTTGTCTCTGTAAAGCTGGTGACAGCCTCTGAAGTGCAGGTTAGCAAGCCTAATGTTTACACAGGACTAACATTCATGAGAACAAAGGATCCCCGGGGGCTGCTGCCTGCTTTCTGGCCAGGGTAGGAGGTAGATGAGGCGACAGCCAGAAGTGAACCTATAACGCGCATTATTGCCCACAAACATAAGAACGTTTTTTTTCTTATGTTCTTTTTATTATGGGTGTGCCGTTTTATGTGTATGTGTATGCACATACAGATAAGCTAAAATCAAATGAAAATAGTGTTTATGATATTAAACATTTATAAAATATATGGGATAAAGTATTAGGTTTTAGAGGGGAGTTTTTTGTGTGTGTGTGTGTGAGCTAGAAAGCTGAATTTTTGAAGAGAAGCACCTGAAAGGACAGAGTGCATGTAGTCTCCTAACCGTGAAGCGACCATGTCCGACAGAGGAAAGAAAAAATTGAACTGTTAATATGAATGAATAGGCCATCCTTGCAAAAAAAAGGACAGAAGAAATTAAAAAATACATGTTTAAAATACAGCAGCTCTAACAGTAATATACTGCTGTTTACATGGTATCTGCTGCATAAAAGTGAACATTCAGATTGTTCTGTTTTGTTAAGAAATCATAACAATTTGCTCACATTGTTATCGTTTCTTATGTATGAAACTGTATTATATTTATTGAATTGTGGAAAATGTAATTAGTTTCATTTCACTTTGAATTAAGTATTTCATGTAAGCTTGAGTTTTTTTTTCTTCCAAGAGCTATTTAGAAAACCACATTTCCTCCCCTAATTAGAGACATCAATCTCACGGGATGTACGTCAGAGTATTCCAGCTCATGCTCAAGTTGTGCTCTGCACGTTGAATCATTGAATTCTGAAGGCCCTTCCACCGCTTAGGAAATTATAATCAAGATTGAGAGGCATGTTAATGAAGAGGCAATCACAGGGTGAGTGCGTTTTGTTGTCGAGGTTTTCTCCATAGTATTGACATCATTGTACAATACAAGACGACCAACTTCTAACAGCACAATAACGTTAACTGTAATTTACTATTCACTACTTGATTATGGTAATGGCTTTGATTTGAAAGGCAGTAAGTATGTCTGTGGGAACAGGAGAGGAGGAGGAGCATAAATGATAATTCCGTGTCAGGGAATTAGATGCATACATAAAAATAAAGTAATAGGCTTATAGATGTATATTCTGTCAACATGTGAATGTTGTTGTTGTTGCTTCTTGGGAGAAACAAACAAGGGACCAGATTTATTCCAAATGAATGATTAAGAGCATCGATTTACCAGAGGCACAACAAGACAATGCACTCAAGCTTCATTACTTTTTGAGCAGCTGTGAGATCCTGCGCTCATTCAGGGCGAAAGTGCAGCAGACATGGTAACTTCTTCACTAAAGTTCTGTTTCAACTTGTATTCCTTTTAAAATAAACAATAACATTGGTTGGATTCAATCAACAGATTCCTCTCTGGTCTGTTGTTTCACTAGGTTTTATTTTTTTGTTTTTTGTTTTAAGTGGTACTAAACGACAATGTTTTGCCTTAAGTGCATCCATTCTTAAAATTCAAAAAGCGCCTCCAGAGTGTGAAAGTAAAAAGTATCGGTAAGACAAGGCTTAAAGTGGCTTATTGCCCATGAACACCAGAAAGTGGCACAGTGAAAGTCATTCACACTTATTCTCTCAGTTGCCTCAAAGGTCAACACTGTCAGGATGGTTTGCAGTTGGTCAACATCATAGACATGCACGTCAAAGTTGACTACAGCCAAAATCTCTCTCTGCCCCTCTGCAAGCCAATCCACTCACTGAGGCGGTTACATTAAAAGGTATTTATTTTGGACTGAAATGGCTGACCTGAAAACCCAAGGAACTTCTGTCATTTGAGTAAAATGAGGCAGAAGACCGCATGTTCTACTGTGCAGAGTCACCCTAAGTAGTGAGCTAATGCAGTTTATAAAATATTCCCAAAACCTACACATGTCAGTCATGAGGCTGATGACATGGAAATGTGACTGTGAATGGAAGATTTTAAGACAAGAAAAAAGAACAGCAAATGAGAAACCAGCAAATAAGAAAAAGTAAAAAAAAACAAACAGCGTAATGAAGGGACATTTGGTAAACACAAAAGGACTAACTTGCTGCTTTTTATTGCTTTTATATATACTAAAAAGGAGAGTTTGAATCAATTGGCCTGGCCCTTGGGGTTGTACACCTCTGCCCTGAAGGAAGCAGCTCTATAACTGTATTTAAGGAATGGGAAGAATCAGTGGCAGTTGTGTTTGCCTTTTGCCACCTTTTCTATCAAAATGTATGAGAGGACTGCTGCTCACCAATAATCTTACTGGCTACCTATATTGGTTTATATACCAGGCTATGAGACCAAAGCTTAAAACAGACTCCGTTAAAGATTTATAATACAAGGTCATCAATTTTCTGTCAATACTAAAAATATTCAAGCTCCTTAGGAAATACCAAAAAAAAGTTGCAAAGAGCATTTTTTCTACAGATACGTTTTGTATCTTTTCTCAAGTAACAAAAAAGGTAGAGACAAGAGTCTTCAGTTTACATTGTTCATATAAAGATAGAGCTGGTTTACAAAGTGGACGCCATGGTTATTTTATCCTGGATTAATACTATTGTACTTACAGTAATGCAATGGCATAAATGTCATGTTTAGTGGTGTGAATATTACATTTTTATATTTTATATTTGACTAATAATTCCTCTATGCTGACGGCGGTATGTGGCTAAAGCAATCCCTGAGAATTAACAGCTTTGTCAAGGCATCATTTGACAAATGCAGCTATCCTGTGGAGTTTGCAACATGAAAACCCAAAGCTATTTGTTTTTAAACCTGGGGGCATCAAAACAAGCTGACCAATACATAGATGTGTGAACAGACTTGATAAAATAAATGAAAAAATAACCGTACTGTACATATCGTGTAAATTCTCTCTGATTTCAGTGCTACTAACATTGCTCAGAGTCATTTGACTCAATGTTATCATTACCTTCAAAAAAGTAATTGATTCATTAATTTGATTTTAAAAATTAATGCAAGCTTATTTTAGGTGGTAATTACAACGCACTGTTAACTTGAGGTTAGTGCCATTGCACATTTTCACAAGGTCAGTTTCACCTTTTTCCACATACAGAATACGGGTCTTGCTTTAACATACTGTTGAGGTTACAAACAAAATCCAATTCTCTAGCCATATAATGCCGTAGATAAGATGGTATCCATAACAACTGCCAAAACCTTTCAGAAACTAGACAGTGCTATATCTAGCTTCAAATGGAAGAGGCTATGCTCATCCACACGTCTCCCTGTGCCAGTTTTTTCCTGTCTTGACAGCATCTAACACTGGCGTCTGAGATTAGAGCTGTTTTCTCATATACTGAGCAGTCCTTGGAAACATGCAGTGTTTATGTTTCCATCCTTTCATCCACTACTTCTACCCTGCACCGGGAATTTTCCTGTGCACAAAAGCATCTTGTGAGAGCTACAATTGAAGTCTCATCATCTTCCAACCCTCACAGGACTCAATTCAACATTAAATGGTATTAAATATTTCAGTGTCACTTGCACTGTCATTGACACTGAGTTATGGCTTTGTCTTGACAAGAATTTTATACAGTGCTTCATGCCTGACTGCTTGTTCAATATTCTCCAAATTCATTCAATATTCTGGGACCTATTACACTGTGGGCCTTTGTGTATATACCATGGGGATACAGTAATAGAGTCCTGCCAGGCATGAATCTGTGAGCAAGTGTACAGTAAAACAAAAGTGGTTGCCTACAATTCCATGTCTATGTTAGCAACTCTGTGAGGCTGTACCTTTTCTTAATACATCCACAGTACATAGGCACTGTGGTGCTTTGAGCATGCTAACATGTTTGCAATGACAATGCTGATGCTAAGCAGGTTCCACATTTACCATGCTTTATTAATTAGCATAAAACACAAAGTACAACTGAGGCTGATGGAAATAAATCAAATAAAGCAGCAGACAGACTTTAACCTGATGCTGGGCATTAGGGGAGCATCAAAGTTATGGCAATTCATCCTGCAAAGGATGTGTCCTTTATAGCATAGAAATCCATCCAACGTTTGACTAAAAACCACATATGTTAACCTCATGGAGGAAAACTGACATATGTAGGAGAAATTCTTCCAAAGCATTGAGAGTTGCTAGTTAGAATTATGAACCCACTGTGATGAATCAAGTCCCTTTATTCATGCAGCATGGAGAGAAGACCACAGCCATGCCTCTAGCATGGCAAAAAAAGAAAAAGATCATCCGTCAAAGCTTTGTTCCCCAAGGGAGGTTCTTTAAGGGCTTATTCAGCCTTTTAAATGTCTTTATGGATTGGGGTTGTATGCTGTAGAACAACTTGGTAAACAATCAGCATAGTGTCTAAAATTCAACAGTCAGTCAGCTTTGGTTCATCTCTCCCTGACAGAGAGAGCAAGGCTCAAGTTTTAGTTGGACAGCTTAATGTCTCCAGTTGTCTCACTCAGACAAGTAAAATAAATGTGTTTGAATATGTCAATTTATTTACAGAGCAGAAAGACCTCGGCAGCAGATGTCGGGCAGCTGTTGCTGTATTGCTGTGTTTGTCACATCAAAAACAAAAATAAACACTGTCTCTACTCAGGAGTCATTCTCTTGTGATGGCACTATGACTTCAGCAAATACGAAAATGTCATCTTTTGCGGATAACAGCTCAGGTTTGTGCCTCAGGGTTGCTTATCCTTTGAAACATCTGCCCCTGAGAAAACAGGCGGACGACCGACCAAAACCTCCTAAAAGGAGGTTAAGCTTTGTAAGAGCAGACAGTGAAAAAATTCATGTCAAGTGGGAGTCAAGGTCAATTGATACCAAGAGCAGCAGAGATGGACCATGTGGTTATCCATGCCAATTTACAGCCAGAGCTGACATACAAGCGAGAACATGGCTGATGAACTGTGTTTAGCTAAAACTGCAGCAACTTTTATAGTTTTCCAGGAGTACAAAGCCAGTTGTTTGTATTGGGTAATGATATTATAGCACACTGCTGAAATGGGCAGTAGAGGTATAGCTGATGTTACATGATGTAATACATAACTGCTGTCTATGAGTAAATAAATCAAGCTATATGGCATGCATATGTAGGCTATACATCATTTATAGCTGCAAACTGATTATTTTAATCATCAATTTTATTACAAATTGAGTTCTATTTTTGCAGCTGTGACCATTAGTTTTGTCGCTATATTACTGTATCTTTACTTTGGAGGGATAAAGAATAAAGAAGAGAAAAGCCCAACTCTAATATATAGCATAATTTATACTGAGAAGTACAAACTACATTGTGACTACATTGTCTATCAATCTATGTGTATAGGGAGTATCGCCCTGATCTTAGCTATTAATAATGGCATACTGTAACATTTAAGCTTTAAACCAATACAGCTGCTGCATTTGCAGAATTACACAGCGTGTTCAATTCATTCGACTACAGCAGTAACTGGGTTTGATAAACTGCCACTGACAGCAGCATTGGATTCTGCTTCCAAAAATCCTGTCACTTTAAAGAATCTTCCTGTTTGGGGACTGCAACATTCAACACTACTTTGACTACAACAGCCTTTCACTTATCCATCTTGTCATATTACTCAGACTAACCAAATCTGCTCTCAAATTGAGAGTCAATAGAGATTGTTGAGCTGGCACAGTGGGAAGATTGAAGATTATTTGCTTTCCTTAGCTCTGTCAACAAGTACCGTTAGTAAGAGGAGTACAATTTATCTCGCTCATTGTTGCTGTAGAATATGGTTCATGCTTTTCATTCAGCATATACTTGAAGATTCATAGTTTTTTTTATAATCACCTGATTACCTGATGGTGTAGCCCATCAGGCGAGCACCAAGAGGCGGGTTCAAAGTGTGATGATCTTTACTTTTTAACTGCAAGATAGAAGCCAAAAACATTGTGCATAATAATGTGGTGCAGTGACATGCAGAAGAGACAGTGTATATAATGTGGATCTGTCTGTCTGTTTTTTATTACTAACAGAGACTGCAGTGTCTGGAATTTGGTTCACACAATTTACTGATAAACCACAAAATAGTAGAATAACATGTTTGATGTTTAATGATCAAAGAAGGTTTTTAAATCATGTCGACTCTTGTGCCCATATTCGCACGCTACCTCTTTTTCACTTGTCCACATGAGCTCTCTCTCTTTCTAGTTCCTGTGTCCATGAGTATGCATGTGTGGCTTCCAGTAGATACTGTTTATGGAAACAGTTCGGTCCAATTTGAAGGTGGATTTAGATTTTTATAGGTGGGACATCGCCCTGCCCTGACATTTTTACCACAGCTCTTAAGCTACTGTAACTGCCCCGTCTGTTTGAGTCTGTTTCAACCTTGAATCCGGTTGTGGGTTGCGGTGACAGATGGGTTGAATTATTATGTAGTGTGTGGACTGTGACAATCTGGCAGCTTTGCTTATGTCAGACTCTGTGTATGATGCTCATTCATGATAAAGTTTGAGGGCCATGCAAATCATGCAAATTTCTTGGGGACAACAAGAGTGGGAAGGAGGGTGCTGGGAGAAGGTCTTGAAATTTAGGGGAAACCTTGGGAAAATGAGAGTGTGTACCCCAATGGCACCGCCAAGGGGTGGCTGGGGGGCCAAGGCCATCCTGATACAACCACTGGACTCACCTATGCATAATATGCTTCTGAGTATCGTATACATAATATGCTTCTATCTGATATTACTATTCATTTAAATCCATAATGTATATTTTTCATAATGTAAAAGAAAGTTAACATGTATAACCTTCCAGCTGCTTTTCAGTGGCCATCTGACCACCCATATGAAAAACGTATGGGGGTGCCACTGTGTACCCCCTGGCAAATTCCCTGGTTGGGAATTACCCTTCTAAGGGTTAACAAGGTTGGCTGATCCTGTGGTTAAGTCACTGCAGTTATCAACTGGGCACCTTCTTTCACTGACACATCATTGAATACACCCACAATATGGCAAGAAGGCTCAACAGGGAATTTCAGTGTCCTAGCTTACTTGCTTTCTACCACAGGGCACAACCTACCTTTATTGCCCTTTTTTCCTGCCTCTAAGCTATAACCATAGACAACATAAGCTTCCTCTACTGAATCCTCCAGTGGCACTGTGAGAACTACAACAAACACAGTGTGCTGTGACTCTGACCACTGCACCAACATTTGAGATCACTATCTTCTAAGGGATTACAATCTTCTTCCTGAAATCCCTGACCATTTACAGACCTTGTTCTGCCCGTGTGGCCCCTACTTCCCTGCTCCTCTAGACAGGCTGTTCTGACAGCCTCAAAGCTTTAAAAAGCTTGTTTCAAAAGAATGAATAAGTGTTAATGAATATAGTTTTTGTAACTTTCTGAAACTGACAGCCCAACAGCTACACCACTCTGAACAGCAATGAGCCAGATCTTCATAGGTGTGAAAATAGGCAGAGCTTTGACTACACTACAACAACATTTTTCTCTACATTCCCACTTCAGTCACTGTCCCTGTTTACTGCTGAGCTACAAGGATCTCCTCTGAGCTGGCAGAGGTGGAATTGGTCTTTTTTTTTCAAAGAACAGATGGAACAATTGTGTGCAAGTCTCCATACTAGCTAAACAACAAAATAGTTTTTTTTAAGTGCCTTTTCAATTTCAAAATTGTACTCCTACGAACATTTTGTGATCGGTTACCTCTGTGGTTGCTATGGTCATTGTTAAGGTTTACAGAAATATGTTATGTATATTTTAATAATTATTAATTCATAGTTAATAAAATGTAAGACTTTAACATTTTGACATGAGTAGAAATCTTGGCTTTTTATCTGATAATGTAATCTTTGTTTTCTCTTACTGGCATACATGGGCTTTCATAAACCTTTGTCTTGCCTGTAAAAGCAATATCTTACTTTCTGTGGCGTGTTCATTGACCTTTTGAACCAACAAATACTTACTCATAATTACATACACTTCATTTTCTACACTACGAAGGTTACTCTATGAAAGTTTTTGCAACTGGGTTTCATCAACACTGTGCACGAGGCGTCATCCAGCCTTGTCTGAAGGATTATATCTTTAGTTTTAGCCATATTTCAACCTGTTATATTAATAATATTATATATAAATTATATTTTTTGAGGTAAGCTCCCAAGCAGTTTTACAGAACACCAGTACAAACTGATAAATAGAAAAATTGGGGACTTACTTGAACAATGGACATTCTAGCTAAGTTTTTCAGTCTGTCCTTAGCCTAAGCATTACACTTGGCAGCACCTGATCACACTGATGTTGGCAGCCGGCCCAGGGACGACGAATCTACTGACTGAGCTGCTTGCGTGATGGAGAGAGAAGAGAGCCGGGGTGAAGGGGGGAGAGAGAAAACGAAAGGAGATTTAAACCCTACCCTCCATCTATCCGGATGGGGAAAGTGAGATCACTGGCAAAAAAAGATTGATGAGCTCCCTGCCTTGGTCAGGACCCAGCGGGAATATTGTGAACGCAGAGTTATGTGCTTCACAGAGTCTCTGCTACAGGGGAATACACCAGACGCTATGATCACACTCAAGGGTTTGATGCAAGCAGACACAGGGAATCAGAGCAGTAAAAATAAAGGAAGGGCTCTCGCTGTTTAAATAATAATCTATAAGACACATCTCTTTTTTTCCTGAGAAAGAAGTACTTGAAAATTGGCACAAATGTAAAAGCTTTTATGAGCTGTGAATTGCTTAAATGATCATTGTGCTGGATCAATCAGTACAGCAGCTTGTTTACGGTACTCCATCTCCTATACAGTCACCATATATGTGAAATGCTAGAGAAAGGTGAAATGTCAAGGGTCCATAAAGCTTCGTTAGTGAAAGTTCTTCAGTCATTGACATAAGGACGTGCTCCGCTGATTGGCTGGAAGAAAGAGCCGCACACTCTTTGCCCTCTATGGATATTGATTGGACATCACTGGTGTACGTGACTATACACACATAAGGTGGAAGGACGAGAAGGCTGTAAAAGGTATTAGGTATCATTTTATAGAGTGTAGTTCAAGAGTGAAGTTCAAACAATGACGGAGGCATGTTTGTGCTTCAAGCTTTCAGTTTTACTTTAAAATCGTCAACAGAAGAAGGCAGAGGTGTTGGGAAACAACAGCTGATATACACAAGGTGTGGCAGCGGATTGGCTCCTTAGCATCAATCAGGCTGATGTCAGAGGGGGTGTGTTAGACTGATATACGTGTATATAAATATATACAGAGTATATACACATACCCTATATCAGCACTTGGCACTCACATAAAGCAAAACACTCATTAATGGATTGACAAAAAAGGGTAACACTTTATAATGAGTACACACTATTAAGCATTTGTTAAGCATGAATAAATAATTAAATCATCATTTATAACGCATGAATACACATTAGTATATAGTTTATAAACACAGTTAAAAATGTTTTATTCATCATTGATTAGCACATTAGTTATGGATTAGTAAATACTGAATTCATCATTTATAAAGCATCATTCTGCTGTAAATAGTCATTACTATGTGGTTTATAATCACAGTTATAAATGTTTTACTCTTCATTGTACTGTACATTTCTGCATGCACTTGCACATCCACTATTCAGACATGTATTAATGATTAGTGACTGTGTTAGCAGATGTTCTATAAAACTCACAACAAATTAATTTTCTACTGATGGCCTATAAACAGTTATTAATGCATGAATTCACAGTTACAAAGCACTTACTACTTGTTGATTAAGTATTTTGTACGAGCTCATCTAAAGTGAGCACTATCTATGGCTTATAAAGCATTTACAAATGAGATATAAAGGCTGACAATGCCTCGAGACTCACAAAATGTTCAGTTATCTTAACAGACGAAGGAGAGACACAACACAAAGGGATATAGAACATATTGTATTGATATTTACTGCAACTTCCCAACATATTGTATGAAGACGAACAAGGGTGGTTTATGAAGACATGCTATTGTTGTGATCTTATCTGTTTGGGACGTGTACGTTGAGCTTCCGCTCTCAGCACGTCATCAACGTGATGACGGTGGGAGGCTGGCATTGCCAGCCTTTATATCTCATTTGTAAATGCTTAATAAGCCATAGATAGTGCTCACTTTAGATGAGCTCGCGCAAAATACTTAATTAACAAGTAGTAAGTGCTTTGTAACTGTGAATTCATGCATTAATAACTGTTTATAGGCCATCATTAGAAAATTAATTTGTTGTGAGTTTTATAGAACATCTGCTAACACAGTCACTAATCATTAATACATGTCTGAATAGTGGATGTGCAAGTGCATGCAGAAAGGTACAGTACAATGAAGAGTAAAACATTTTTAACTGTGTTTATAAACTATATACTAATGTGAATTCATGTGTTATAAATGATGAATTCAGTATTTATTCATGCTTAACTAATGCTTAATAGTGTGTACTCATTATAAAGTGTTACCCAAACGAGTAATGAAAATTTTGATTATAGTCTGTGAGAGTCTGTGAGGATGTTCTGCTTTTCTTTGTAATTGTGAATGAAAACTCTTTTCAAAAGCTTTATAAAACATTGATGGGCATTTTTTGCTCCTTTCCAAACATTTTATAGAAACAATCGATTATAATCAGCAGATTAATTATAATGAAAAGAATAGTTAGTTTTAACATGGATATATAGAGGCTTTCAGACTGCTATTGAATGCAATGATTCCTTAAGAAGTAAAATTTGCTTTACCCTAGTATTTCACTATTATATTGTCTATAAATGCCGCTGCAGCAAATGTATCTCTGCCAATTTAGGGAAACTGTAAATATAAAAATCAGTATAATTTATGGTATATGATATTCTGTTCCAACAAAAATAGTTCACAAACACAACCTCTAGATTACAAAGGACAGATAAAAAGTGAACCTTCAGGACAATAGACAAACGACAAGGCTACGCCTGTCCAAAGATAGCTGAGAAAGAGGCTGAAGCCTAGACAGAACACCTAGTGAGAGAAGACTGACAGCACACTGCAGCAGTAAATTGAAAGAAAAAAGACGGAAAAGAATCAGTGCCCATAGTCAGCCGGATTATTGAGTCCATCATGTCCATCACACCAAGGTTCAAAACCACAGTGCTGTCCCCTGTCTCGAGCCTTCAAGGATCCTCGCCCCAGCCTGTGCCCTCTCTTGTCAGTGCCTCCCAATGTGAAGCTGCAGTTGGGAGGTTTTGCAAAAGCAAGTAAGAATGGGAAGAGATAACAGGACTGCCATGGAAGTAGGTCAAACTTACATCCCCTCCGAGGCAGGTTCACACCAATTCACACCTTGATTCGACTCCAGTGTGACTATGTGTCTTAATGGGTCACATGTAATATCAATGTGTTGATTACCCTTACGAATGTATGTATTATGAGAACTATGTATGTAGGGATTGATCTATGACACATATGATCACAATGTCCCAGGTTTGATTTTGGACTTCTATTGTATGGCATGCCTCTCTTTCTCTCCCCATGTTTCCTGTCTGTATCTTCACTGTAAATCATCTAATAAAAACAGAATGCCAAAAAAGGTCTTACAAAGAAAGAGTGATGAATACAGCAAGTTAGTCTTTCTTCCAATTTGTTCCAGTAGCCAACTGTGGTACTGCAACAAAAAATCCACTGCAACCCACATAAAAATTTAGATATGTCTGTAAAATTGTTGGATTGGACACCTTGAACTAAAAACAAGGACAAATATCAGTAAGGAATATTTAACTAACTTTAACAGTGTACAAATTAATATTATTCTTATTTTAGTCTAGAAAAGATATTATATATCATGCATAGTGAAGAATATGTGTGTAAAGTCCATTGACAATGAGCTAGGGGTTCAGCTCTTGGTCCGAAACTGTGGATGAGTTATTAACCTGATGCGTTTTCCCTGTAGTTCACTTTCTTTTCACACAGGAACATTTAAGCCAACCGAAATGCATCACTAAAGCTTTGTGAGAACATTCGCTCTGCTCATTGATTAAATGTGTGTGGGGCAAGAGCAAGAAGGTAAAAACAGGACGAAGGTTGTGTGCTCTGGGTTAATGAATGAATCTGTCAGAAAGCATTTGTTTTTGTTATTTTATAAGGCAATGTTCAGCGGACCGATCCAATCCCTTCTCCTTCAGCTATTGAGATTAGTGGTTTTTGAGTTGTTTGTTAAGCTGGCAGATGTAGTCATCTGCCCAAATACAAAGAAGACAATACATTTTGTTGCTAGTCCAGGTGAAACCCACTGACATTAAATAATCAGTCAACAAAGCTTTCCGGTCTGAGAAGTAACTTCAACCTTTCTCATGGCCAGCAGGGGGCAGCTCTATTGGCAGCAAAAAAGATCTGCACTTATTTTCAGCTCTATTAAAACGACTCTACTTCTCACTTAATTTCTAAACTCAGTAAACAGTTTCCTAAAGAGTTTGTGTACTCAACTGCAAGTTTAATTTACAGTAAAATAACAATAAAGCAGGGTATGGTTTAGGGCTTGCCTACATTGTGTTGACAATCTGTCCATCAAACACATGAAACTCAGATCAAACTGTCAAACTTGCTGACAAAATATGAATCAAGATTCTGTTACTGCGTTGCCTATTTCTCACCTAAAAGCTTTTCAGAAATATATTTAATGTACTGTTTTTCTGTAATGTAAATGTAAACAAGAAAGTGTGCGACCAGGCAAGCTGCTGCAGACACTGACTACCACTGCTACAGACAGGTTGAAACTACGTGACTGCAGCCCAACTCACATGGCAACAGCCATAATGCCAAAACTCTAGGCCTCAAAACGGTACTCCACAAACCAATCGGTGACGTCACGGTAGGTTTACACTTGTTCAGATCTTGATTTATTGTCAGAATCATCGCTGCTAGCAACACTAAGTTTCGCTCATCTTTGTCCCAGTCTGAAAATTGCACCTGGCTACATGAGCTGTTTTACTTGCAGAGTGCACCTTGTAATTGGGTCAGATTGAGGTCGAATCACATTCTCAGCACAATCGAACCACTACATAGCTGACCGTGACCAGCTCTAACAAAAGGTTTCTATCTCGGTCCACACTCCAAGCACGATTGATGTGTTCACCTCTGCTCCAACAATTGTGCCGAGGGGGTCTTACTTCCTGGGCAGATGCACTAGGGTGAGCAACTTTCATTGGTATAAATAGGCACAAAATTGAAGCATTGTATCTGTTCCTGAAAATGTATCTGTGCCCAAAAGAGATTAGAATGCTTGGGTGGAAAAATTTGTTCAAGGAATAAGCTTACACAGTAGGATATGCAGCATGGTGATGTGCATCATGTCAAAGTACACCCCTGTCCTATTTTCCAGCCTTGACACCTGTCAACGCTCCAGAAAGCAGTCATTTTATCACATGCTTGCAGACTGGCACATCTATGCCACTGTATCTTAATTACTTTTGTGCAGTGCATCATATTACACACAAAGGCCGGTGTTTTTCGGCTGAGTCTCCATAGATCTGTAGAATGAATAATACCACTGACATGCCAAAACATGCCAAATCTGAGTGCCTTAAGCTATCGTGAAAATACATGGCATGCCTGGCTGAAACATACTGACTATGGAATTAGTCTAGAAATAAAGGAAGTGAAAGAAGCTCAAAAGGTTAATGGGACTCATTGAGGGATTTCTGAAAGTGTTTTAACACCAGTTTTGAAACAGTCTGAATGCAAAGTGTTAAAGTACCATTTGGTGGTGTCTTCTTGCTCTCCCTGCAGTACATCTCACACACTGTTGTGGAGGTGGACAGAATGATCACTATGCAGGGTGATGAGGTGATGCTGGTGCACTGCTACAAGTGGGAAAGCATGGCAGCATAAAAACTGGATTGCTGAGTCAACGCGAGCCGAGTCCCTTCACTAGAGAGGGTATCCTTCACTGAGGAGGTGACTTCAGGTCGTTTAAAATATGCAAAAGACAGTGTTAAATTGAATGAAATCAGTTGCGGCTACTGTAATGCACTGCTTGCTGCAGTGGATGAGGATGCTACAAAAAGACATGGGAAGGGAGGTAGGATAAAACAGCATGGAGAAAAAGCCTGACACTGAGTGTGTGGCCAACATCCTAGCAACCCACAGTGATTTGTTTGATCCATGAAAACAACAAGGAGGCCTATAGGATAGAGGAGTGGGAGCTCTACCTGCAGTGTGAAGAAAATAGCTTGTCTCTCAAAACAAAACTATCATTGATTTTAGGAAACTTTATTTTACTTTCACTTGGGGTTGATGTTGAGACTAACAACAGTTTCAAATGTTTTAAGGTTTCCGATTTCTTACTCCTTCACTTGGCATGACAACAACAAGATCAACAAATGCTTCTGTGCCCTGGAAGTCTTTAAAAACGGTATGCCAGTAAAAATGATGGTTAGCCTCAATCAGTGCACAGTTGAAAGCACTGTCACCAAAGGCTTAACAGTGTCATGTGGTAACTCATACGTGAAACATCTGAAGCAGCTCAGATACATTGAAGTCTGGATTTCTACAATGATAGGTAAGTAGCCAACTACCACAGCATTCACAGCATACAGTATTACCAGAGATAATACTCTTCCAAGCCATCGTCTATTTACTGAATTGTTACCATATGAGGGTTGTTAGCACACTATCAAGTCTCACACCACCTGCTTTAGGAAGAGCTTGTATCCACAGGCGGTGAGACTAATTGACAGTCAGCCCACGGGGTCACGGATGAGATACTCTTCACTGATTATTCATGGATAAAATTAGTGGATGGTGTTGATTTTTAGCTATGTTATAATTTGAAAAGTTGGAGGGATCCTGTCTAGAGTTCCTCTACTTATGTGTAAAATGGATACAAGGAACCACCATATTTTAGTTCTTTTTATTGCACAATTGATTGTAATGCAAGTGTTTAAGGTTGTTTAATGTAGTGTTTTTACCTTTAATTTGGAAAATTGTACGTCTATTTATACATCGTTGGCTGTAAACTGAATGAAATCATTCCTTTATACAATGTGGAAGCCTTTGGCAGAGCAGGAAGAAAAAAAAGTCTGTGAGGTATGTACATAGCTTATTTATATGCATATATCAGAAGGTATAGCCGCAGTAAATACTGTACGTTGATGCTGTAAATACTCTGTATCAGCTGATGCATAATATATCCCAACAGCTTATGTACCATTCACACATACAGATGAGTAACTAGCTGAAGAAAATTACCTGAATAAATGAGAAGGGGAAACATAAATGCAGATGCTTAAATGGCACATCACTGAATGGTTTCATGAGTGGGAAAATGCTATGAATCACATGCTGTGGCTTTTGTTGTCATGCAAACCTAATCCAACTGAGCACCCCTGGTAGACTATGTAGTAATAGTTCTCTCCACCACCATCACCAAAAATTGCTTTGAAATAGTTTCAAATAGAAACTGAGATAATATCTCTTTGAGGAATGCTGTTCATTCCTCTAGCAGAGTGCCACATACTTTTAGAAAGTATGACAAGAAGCATGGAAGCCGTTCTGGGGTCTCCTTAATCAGACATTTTATGTTGATTTATTTATTTTTGACTTTTCCTTTTTATCCAACAATTAGTCGATTATACAACAAAAATTGATCCACATTACTTTCATCAAACATTTCTTGATTTATAATGATAAATATTTGCCAGTTCTAGTTTCTCAAGTAGAGTATTTTTATATCACTGTAAATTCAACACATTTCCCAGTTTTCGACTGTTTTTATTAGAAAAACTATAAAATAATAAAATAAATAAAATATAAATAAATATATTTATACTCAAATCTACAAATCTGCACAAACAATAATTAGTGCACTTATATATCGTGGCTTTTCAACTATTTTGTGCGTTATGTTGGGCCTTTGTATCGAAGGAATTTCAAAAGTGAAATTTACCAAAGTGAAGCTGAAGTGATGATGAAGTACTTTTCTAAATTTTTTATTTACATTTTTGTTTACTTTCTTTGCTCTGAAAGCTATACCTAACCACATCATAGTCTTTTACTCCTGAATTAAGCTGTGTGATCTGCTGAGATTACTTTCTTCCATCTGCTTCACTGTGGTTCATTGTCACTCTTTCTAATAATTACAAATCTCAATTCCCCTGCAAGTTGGGTGTAAGAGTGCAGCATGTGATGCTTTCACATTTAATTTATACAAACAGCTAATCGTCATGCATAATGCAGCAAGGCAAGTGTGGAAACAAGCTCACAGGCTTTGGGTAATGCTAATTGAATTTGAAGATGAAGTATCTCATAGACAAATTGTTTGTGACTTCATCCTGTGCTATAATTACTCATGTTAAATGAGAGTAAAAACATGGAACAATGTTAAAGATGCATTCCTCCTGCAAACAAATCTGGTGCTTACATTTTAATCCGTCTCCTCCAACTACTGCACATGATGCAAATTTTGGCAGCTGTTTCTGTTGTGTGCCTCTATGTATCTAAATGTACTGAATACACAGGGCACTTTATAGGGACAGAAGATCATCGGCTGCCCTCTCCCCTCCCGTGATGGCCATTTACACCTCCCGCTGCCTCAACAGAGCTAAAACCATCATCAAAGACGGCTCCCACCCTGGCTTTGACCTTCTTGACCTGTTGCCCTCAGGGAGGCGCTACAGGTGCATTAGAACTAGAACAAATAGATTCAAAAACAGCTTCATCCCAAAAGCAATAACCAGACTAGAGTGTCGTTTTCCATGACCACCTAATGTCACCAAAATACATGCTCCTAGGCTAATACTAGCAGCCCATTCATGTAACAAAAAAGCACAAATAACCAATACCATAAATACCATAGAAATATTACGCACACTGTCAGGATTAATAAGACTTCGCCACACCTCCCACCCAGGCAGCTTGGAGCAAGAAACCCCACACGCATGCATATATCCAGGCCATTGCATCTACACATTAGTCCGGTTAAAACAGATTGTGTAGCTGACTGCTCCAGTCAACCAAAAAAGATTAACCCCGAGTAGGTTTCAACCCAATAAACATCCCCTTAAATGCCTCGGTGTCAGATAAAAACCTTCAATAAACAATTTGCTAGTGGCATCACAGCAGCCTTTTGATTAGACAACAAAAAGATCAAGTATTTTCTCCCCTAAATTGCTTTGGATTAGAGAATCTGCTAAAATTCCTACAGAAATGGATAGAAACCTCATTAAAGAAATAGGCAAGCAAATGAGTATTTACTCATATAAACAAAAAATCTAAACCAAGCCTGAGACCAGTGATGTTCAAGCAGTGATGTTAAAACTGATACTTTTCCTGGGCGAGTGGGTGGTGAGGCCCTTTTAGGGTTTTCTGCACTGTGTCCTCTGCTTAACTGGCACCCCTTAGCCCAAGATCCTTGCTTTGACTTCCTACTTGGACTGCCTGCAATCTCTGGCGGGCACCCAATTCAGCTCATATTATAGAAATATGTATTTCCCCTGAATCTACAGAGAGCATGTTCTGCCAGTTTGCTACTGCAATGGTAAAACTACCTCATAATTTCTATGTAAGTTTAACATTACAATGTATCCATCTATCCATGCAACTAATGTTTTTTTTTAAATGATTGATTATTCTAGACAACTAAATTATGTTAACATGTAGTGTTTCTTACATTCTTCCTCTGCTTGTAAAGCATTTGGAAAGCCAATTTAAAAATAAGTTAATTAATAATAATAACAATAATAATAATAATAATAATAATAATAAAGATGATTTATGTTCATGTTTGCTGGACATAAAAGTCATATTATATATATTGTATATTATATATTTTAAAAGTCATATAAAAGTCATATTGTGATTGTTTTGACAGATGTTTTGGTTTTCATATGATTCACTATTGGTGTCTGAATGATCATTCATTTTTACTGGGAATAAATATTAAAATGATGATGTGACATTTATTGGGGTCTGTACCAAACAAACATATTTTCTCACATCTGGAGAACAAGGTATGTAGACCAAGGCATCTCAACTCAGCTCTACAGTATTTCTGTGATTTGGATAATGCACTGCCATAGCACGATTTCCATAATATTTGGATTAATTGTGCAGCTCTTATTTATTGAATTGAACTGCCAAATTGATTATCAGAATTATTGTTAAATAATTTTCTGTTAATACTGATACATTCTTAACGCTACATTACTCAATCTTTTTCGTCATTCACATGCTTCCACTCACTCAGTGATACTTATACAATGACAACAGTTTACATTTTCAAGTCACATTCTCCAATTCCTCCTGTGGGAGGAGGCTTTCCCAGAACAGATGGGATATATTATACCTCCACCGTCTTCTGGGTTTACCTCAGGGTCTCCTTCTAGGTGGACATGACTGGAATACAGACCTTTACACATCTCATCTATTTTGGTCCAAAACTATATATAAAAAAATGAATACAACCCTACTAAAAACTGTTTTCTGGAAGAGTCTTGATTTTCTGTGCCTTTATAAATTTGTCAAAGGTTCAAAAGAGGTTATACAAGAATTTGGCTGTACAAGAGACTTGAGCATTTTTTGAAGATAATTCCCTGTGCAGTGAAGCCATGTGTGTGTCTATCATACTTCCAGTTGCAGTTCAGGATCAACTGGATTGCAGTAATTGGTCCAGTTCTTTTTGATGTGAACTTCCAGCATGTGCAATAATGTATCAAGCTGGGCTCCTACATCACAAAGTCGATCATATGTAGATGTTCTCCTGCTCCAGTGTCAGCTTGTGATAGTCTCCCTTGCTCTTGACACCTTTTCCTTCTTGCAAATGAGGAAATCATCACTGCTCCAGGGTTGCATGTCATTTCATACAATTACAATTACAATTACTTTTAACAAAAAAATAAGGAAATGCGTTGGACTCTATGCGCAAGATTTGATGATAAAAAATTGGGCTACATTTTATTTGAAAAGAGTTTTTCAAGGTTGTAGTGAGACCTGCTTTACAAAAAATACAGTCACTGGAAAGTCATTGAAACAAAACATAGTAGCAACATCTAACAAACGTTCACTTTCCAAGCAAATTTGTCCCAGTTGAAGACATCTAGATATCTTTTGAGCATAATACATAATGTTAACCAGGTCATGCGTACAGATACAGAGAAAGTTTTCTCAGTTAAGACATGACAGACTCTAGAGCCCCCCCGTTACACCCATTTATCTATTTGATCGATTATTATGCATATCAAAGGCAGCATAAAGATCTAATATTAAAACAGTTGAACAACCATTATCTGAATTTAGTCTCTGCTATGATGGGTTCAAAAGCCTGACTGGAACCTTTTAAAAAAGGAGTGCTCGTTCAAAAAGGATCTACGCCATGCATAGACCACTTTCTCTAATACCTTGGCAAGAAAAGGTTATTAGGTCTCCAAATCAGTTCCTATGGGGGAATTTTTCAAATTATATATAAAAAGAAACTTTACAGCAGCAAGACATCCAACGTGGTCCCTGCTGCTTTAAATATTACGGAACCTATTCTGAGCTCCTTCAAGATATGTGAGCCCAAACACCCTGCCTCATTTCATCCACTTGAATCTATGGCCTTGTTCTGCTGGTCACTACCCGAAACTGACTATAATTGAGGGTTGGAACACACATGGACTGATAAATTAAGAGCTTCAGCCTCAGCTCCTCTTTCAAAGCGACAGTCTTGCATCTGCATGACTGGGGATGTAGCACCAATCTGCCCGTTGATCTTAAGCCCCCATCTGATTCTCACCACGATCCTTCACTTGGGGCAACACCTCACTTCAAACCCTACAGGGGTTTTAGACACTATTTCTTTGACATCTTTTACTCAACTGTGGGTTTTATATGATGTATTTCACCTCACAAGGTGTGTTTTCCTACTTCTGTTTGCCATTTTCTGCCCTGAAGTGCTACATTAATCCTTGCCCTAAAACGCATGATTTAATTAAAGCAAAAAGCACAAAGAATGAACTAGAATTTGTGTCTTGTTTACCTCTCGGCTATTTGCTTGCCTCAGTTTAAACTTGTACCTTCCATTAATTGGTTCTTGAAGTGCATTAATCCCTAAGAGATAGCTTTATAGTGCTCTATAGTCAATGGTGGGTATTAGAGAGCCAGCAGCAGCACCTTGCCTCCTCCTCTGAGACGGGGAGAAACAGTGGGTGCTTTCTCCAGAGAACAGACAGCCGTATTCATTAGGATATTCATGGGTGCAGAGGGACGGCTGAGAGCAGCTCAGCGGCATACAGTATGCAAAGCAACAGTTTAGCCAAAAAGGTTAGTGCTTGAGCAGTTATTCAAACACTGTACACCGCACAAAAACACGGAAATACTTAAATGATTAAACCAACGTCGATGCACTTTGCAAGTACATCTGTCTTTCATGTATCTTTTTCCCTCTCTATCCCCATTTTATTCACACAACCATCCATTTATCTATCTATGCCAATTGTAGGTATGAGGTTTTTACTCTCTGCACACATACAAATCCTTACCTAGGCCATTAGCCTGCTCCTTTTGCTGTTACCAAGTTATTCTGTCTAACCTCCACACCACTCTACACATTGAAAAAAAAACAATTTTAAGGCTGCATGCTCTTTTAGCTGCCAGAGAGAGAAAAAAAAAGAAAATTGATAGAGTTTCCATGGATGCATTTTGCAGCTTTTTGCTAATGCACAGCAGCAGCCCAAAATACAGCGTTGCCAAAACAAAAAAGATGCTGCACCAACACGCTGCCTGTCAGTGGCTTTCACCAGCCCAGCCTCTGTATGTGGATTCCTTTTTCTTTCCTTTTTTTCCCTGGATGGATCTGGATTCAAGGAGATGTCCTCAATCCTCACAAATACAGGCACATTATTACATATAAGCGCACACACACACACCCACGCACACAACATTCCCTCCTACATGCCTTCCCCTCACAGAAAGTGCCATTGTGGAGTTTGAGCTGCAGCGTGAGTTAAATTGATATGGTGAATGTAGTACACTGTTCACTAACAGTCATCAGCTGCCTGCTGAGGGAGGGGAGACAGTGATGATAGCAATGCATGTGCATGTGCAGAGAGTAAGTGGGAGAAAAAGAGATTGCCATCACTCACTGTGTCAGTGGTAGAATTAAAAAGCAGAAAAGTGAAGAAAGAAGATATCAAGAGACAGAAAAAGAAAAGAGTTCTGTCAAAGGTTGGTAATAAACTTCACATATGTACATTCAAAAGATGTCTTTCAATATTTTATACGTCTTGAATAAAAAAAAGACATGTAAATGGTAGAGTTAGAGTGGCCCATAAAGTGAAGCAGAGTGGAGCACAGAATTCAGCATTTCCTGCACAACACTTCAGGGTGCATTGTCATAAAGGAATTAAAAACAAAACTAAAAAAACCTGACCTGACAAACTTATTGAGTACGCTTCCTTTCTCATAAAACATAACATATTTAGAAACCTGAGTTTTAAAGGTACAATTTGCAGCCACTCTGTTCAAGCATCAAATGTTTATATGTCTTAGTTAAACTGTAAGGCTAGGCTTCGAGCAAAAAGCTCATGTCAGCATGCTAACATGCTTACTAGCTTCGCTGCTATGTGCACCAACACAGTCTAATGATCATTAATCATAATAATGTATTTGTTTGTTTGGGCTTCAGATCAAACTGGGCACCACAGAGCAATTACGCTTAGGGCACCCAAATGGCCAGCCCTAATTCTCACAATGACGTTGCTTACATTTGTTAATAAGCACATAATAAAGTAAAGTTAAAGCTGATGGGAATGTCATTCATTTTGCAGGTACTTGGTCATAAACCAAAGCCAAGACGTTCTTTTTGTTGTTTTTACAGCAGACATTTTGACCTGAAATAGTAGGATAAACACAGGTGTTACCAATGATACTAATTAAGGTTCTGTTTCATTTACTGTAGCAGAGCAACAGGACCATCCTCACTCTGTCTGACTGAATGGAACAGAACCTTAATGAGTATCATTGGTAACACCTGTGTTAATCCTACTATTTCATGTCAAAATGACTTTATCCTCAGCTAAGTTTGCCTTCACCAGTCAGATATGTTTAACCTTGGTTATTTTAAAAGGAATATAATCATAGCTTTTCCTACCACAACTATACAACTATACGCAATATGTGAGTGTAAGCTCATATACCGTTAGATACAGTGACCAATATAGACCAGGGTGGGCCAAGGTAAATATGACTCACACAACATACAAAACAAAACGCACATTTTCCTGAGTTGTCCTAAAATGGCACGTTAGTCTACCTAACGTAGACTATACTGTGTGACGCTGAAAGTACTAGTGAGGTAGTTTTTCCCAAAAATTTGGGGAATCATCTCTATGCCTACCACAAACATGACTAAAGTATTCACTTATCTGTGTTTTTTTCTCCTATTTCTCTTGAATGGTTGAAAGTTTGTGTGAGAAGACTCACTCCCTGTGCTAATCAATGTTTTCGTGCGGCATTAATCCATCAGATGAATGGGAAAATAAAACCTGGATTAGACTCTGTTTAAAACAATCTGCTCATTAAAAAAACAAAACAAAAAAACCCAATAAGCCCAGCATAAATATTACTGATTTTGACAGTTCATCCTTGCTGCTATGGTCCCCACAGTTTAACAGGTTGTATTATGCTTTGTGCTGTGATTTAGATCAGTGGTGAAACTGCTGATGACTTTTCCCAACATGATACCTGTCAGACAATCACCAGTACTTTCTGGTGTAATATTTGTGTTAGAGCAATGCTCAGATGCATGGCCTTTAGAAGACTAGGGTTAATTCAATTTCAATTTCAATTTCAATTTTATTTGTATAGCGCCAATTCATTACAGAAGTTATCTCAGGACACTTTCCAAATAGAGCAGTTGTAGACCGAACTCCATTCACATCTACATTTTACATTTGAATAACACTCTGATAGATATTGTTAATGCAATCTTTCTGCACATCGTCTACATGTTTGACATCATGTACATAGTTCAGCTTTGCTAGAATGCCAACATGTATGAGATAGAGGTGTGTGTGTGTGTGTGTGAGACTGTGTCAGTGTGTCGGTGTTATATTAAGACTGACAGGTTGATCTCCTGTCTCATTAGGTGGAATGAGAACAGCTTGCTATCAGAGAAACATCTCTGTCACTCTAGCTTCCATACTTCCCCTCCGCCCCACTGCACAGGCTATTATTAGACACCGGATGAAAGGTTGGACACCACTGACATATCATTATCACACATTAATGAGTGGAAACACCTGAACTTATCACAGTGACATGGATGCTATGATTTGATGTGTTGGGGTGGGGTGAAATGGGTGCAGCAGTGTGACACGAATGTTGATTTTAGCTCTAAAAAACTGTTAATAAGTGAATAAGTCTTTTCACAGACAAATACAATAAAACTGCTGTGAATGCTGGAAAACTTTCTGTCTGTGCAGTCTGTCTAAGCTTTTGTTGCTCAGGGTATAATTTAAATTCAGAAAGATTTGAAGCAACCAGTGAAAATGTCTTTGATTCCTCAGAGGAGCATTAACAAAAACGTGTGAAGAGCAGGAGGTGAACATAAGGACGGATGCAAGCTAACTTTTGCAGCTTCTTTTTTTTCTTACCTCCTGTTTCTTTGAATCGGTGCTCTTCTGAATCATCAATGAAATTTTTATTTCTGTGAGCACAGAACTTCAAAACTCTTTGAAAACAAATTACATATCAACCACTTTTGGAGCCCCCCTCCTTCCTGTTTTGACCATTTATTTGGTAACTAATGAGAGTATACATTGTAAACTGTCAGACTGCTTTTTTAAATTATAAAGCGGACATGTTAGAAATAAAGCAGAAATGCAAATTAATTTGGGGCTTGATGTCATTTCTTATCAGAATGTGAGGTAATGCCAAAACGATAAAGGGAAGCCACCAAATTCATTCTGTTCAGCAAATGTGAGAAAAAAGAAACCACATCAAAGAGAATCAACTGTAGGAAGCTGTTTTAAATCAAACATTATACAGTGGTAGGCTATCAGTCATTTAACTTTAATGCCTCTTAGGTTTACAGAGAGGCAGAAGACACCATTAAACAGCAATATAAATGGATGGAAGGAATGATCTGAGAGAGGATGAGAAAAAAGAAAAAATTAAGGGAGGAACACCAGTACATGGAAAAAAAATATTACTTGTTTCAATATTCAACATAAAGGAGAAGAGTCATTCTGCATAAACTTGTATCAGTAGTGAACTGAACAAGAGCAGTTCCAGGATATAAAATAAAATATAATAAAATTGCAAAATTTTCTTTGAACACAACAATGGCCAATTATTTCCCATAAGGCAGAGTACGTACTGAACATAGCTTGTAATGTAGCTTACCTTACAAGCCAGTATTATTTTGCTTGCAGTTGTTTTAAAGAACACTACTAACAGTCTACAGCCATGCAAACAGTTCTGTGAGGCTGTACTTCAGCACAGCTTTGCTTTTAGATAAATGGTAACATGCCCACATTGACAATGCTAACTTGCTGTTGCTAAGCAGACATAGTCTTTACCATGTTCACCATGTAAGTTGCAGTGTGCTAAAATGGCTTTCTCGGGGAACCATGAATGCCGGTACAAATCGTTGAGATACATTATTTCAGTGGGTAAGTGAAAACTGTGACCTGCTGGGGGTGCTGGATGAGTGGATCACCAAAGTAGGATCCTCTGGATACCATAATTGTCTGTACCAAATTCCATGGCAAGTCATCCAACAGTGGATGAGATATTTCGGGCTGGATCAAGTTAGAACTGGCCACAGACCAATATTGACTGTCCAAAGGACAATGTTGCTAGCTAAACAGACAGATGACCACGCCATTTCACCAGTGATTTCCAACCAGTTTGACTAGAAATTATATGTATCTCTATCTTGTTGATCATGTTGCAACCAGTCAGATTAATTTTATAACACTTATAGCTGATTTCAACCTCAAGATTGGAAAACACTGATCAAAACAGTCCAACGTTAGCATTTGTATGTCGTTTACTGGAGGTCGTAGTCATGTGTTGGGTCTCGTCTTTGCTTTGATTGAGATTTGATTGAGAAATTAGTTAGAATTTAAAGAGCTATGTGTGCTGCAGTTCACAATCTGTTGCACAGTTTGTGATCACAAACTGTCGCAGATGGTGACTGTTGCTGCTTTATGCAAATACAGTTTTAAATGAAATGTTTAATATGCGAAGTAGTTCTCTGTCTATATAGACGAACAGAAAAACAACAGCTTCGGTCACATGATAACAGATGGTCGTATGATGAATCAGCAATGACTCTCAGTTGGAGACTGACAAGTAGCCTAGTTGAACATTAGCTATGAGTGAACACCGGACCAAAACCAACAGTCACAGCATCAACTGGGAAGTTGTTGACCAGAAGTCAGCTGAGGGAAGAAGATGGATCAAGGAGGCCATTCACATCTAACACTGACTAACAAGACCATCTCTGAACAGAAAGAGGGGTTACATACTGTGTCTCACAATCCATTCCATACTCAGGTCATGTGATTTGTGATTACATCTGAGCAAAGTCGAGGCACTACGATACAGATATAGTCCTGTAAAAATAAAAATAAATAACCTTGAGTTTAAAGTATTTCATGACAGGAATGCTCTAATGTACAGAGCAAATGTAATGAAAGCAGAGTGCTGTTTTCTTCCACATATTCACGTTTCCTATTAAAACAGGCAGCTAGGGAGAGACTTGTTGTGGATATTAATTTGGCATTTACAGTAGCCAATAGCACTGAGTGTGAGTTACACCCCCACCACAGCTAGCACTATGAGCTAGCGTCTACCTTCCAATGAACACAGCTGGAATATTACCCAGACCCTGGACAGGAGCTCCGAGACCGATGGTGCCAGTTTGAGAGGGAGCAACACAACAATCACAACAGCAACTAACAACCTGCTACTTAACAATATTTTCAACAGAAAACTCGGTAAAGGACCTCTGTACTATAATTCTCTTGTCTGTCTCAGAGGCTGTGTTCGATCCTGGTCAGGTCTGGCTGCTGACCGCAGTCACACTACTAACAACAATTTGTAAAAGTCAGCCCAATTAGTGGTAGCCTCTTAGCAAGTAAAATTGAGAAAGCCTTTCACTGGATGCAAAATTGGTATACACCCCAGAGTGCAGGAATCATGAACAACTTTTTATCATTTTTCAGAAAATGCCAGATACTGGCATAGCTTTATTAATATATTTATTTATTGTGTTCAGCAAAATTTCTGGAGGAAAGGTATGTGCATTCCACAACTTCTACTGTTGTCAGCCTTACTCACACCATGCCTCTTCTCATTTCTTATTGCCTTGAGACACAACTGCAGAGGGATGTGAAGTGCATAAAGGACAAGGAGGCATAGGTAGAGAATAAACGCTGATCCGGCAAGGAAAGGAGATCCTGAGGGAAAGGCAAAGAAAGCCTACAAACACACAAATACCGTATATGCACGAACACACTTGCACAATGTTGTTTTGAGACTAACTGTTGCAGTTCTAATAGTATTTCTGTTTTAAGACTTCAAACAAAGTTGAAAATATGGTTTTAAAAACAATTTATTGGATTTCCTCATGGGACCATCTCATCAAAATATGTAATAATGGGGCGCCCGGTTAGCTCAGTGGGTAGAGCTGGCGACCCATGTACCAAGGCTGAGTCCTTACTGCAGCGGCCCAGGGTTCGAATCTGACCTGCAGCCCTTTGCTGTGTGTCATCCCCTCTCTCTGCCCCCCTTTCCTGTCTGTCTTCAGCTGTCAACTATAATAAAGGCAATAAAAAAAAAAGCCATATATATATATAATAATGGACTTTGATAGCTTGGTTTGCTTTAAAAAAGTACTGTTAAAGATAAAAACACTGTAAAGGTATTTGAAGGAGGTACGTTGGCTTCTTCAGTCTCATATGCTTTTGTATTCTCGTGATCAACATAGTGCCAGACTATTCTGACAGCCAAGGTGTCCTAAAATATAAGGAAAATAAATAGGCACTCTGTCAAATTGTGTTTTATACAAACAACAAAGAACAAAGAGCAAAAGAGGATGATTAAGGAGTTAACACATAAAGAAAGTGTGGGCATAACCACAGACATAGCAAGGCCACAGTGGAGAACAGGCTGCCTCAGGGGGCTGATGCCTTTGTAATCATTATTTAAAGTGTGGAGCACATTCAAGGAAGGATCTTTTGTTTGACAATGGCTAAATATTAAAAACAAAAAGTATATCTGCCACAGTGGTGATCACAGACACTCAAATGGTGACTTGAAGTGTGGAAGCAGTTTTTAGAAGAAGGCTTCATGAGTAAACAAAAGGCACACTCCTGAGAACGGTAGTGCACTTTCTTCTATCATATAATTGTGTATACTATGAGTTATAGTGTCAGTGTGCTGTGTGTCTGTATATGGTCTTCTTTAAGAACATAAGGAAAATAAAGAAAAAAAACACCACCTTCTGTCTATCAACTGTAGGAAAGCTGGCCCTGTGTCTGTGCAGCTGTTCACTAGATTTCCTGTTTGGATTTTGAAAGTGAATTTTTTATCAGTCCAAAGGCCCAGGGACCTGTCTCACAAGGCAAGTTGAACATCAGGGCATCCTCTATAGCAGCCTTCACAAAACCAAACAACGAATGACCAACCTAAAGGATAGAAAACCTCATGATTCACATCAGACAGGTGGGAATAAGCAATCGACTGCAGCAAGGACAGAGTCAGAGCAGAATATTAGAGAGGATCGGAACATTTAGTCACTTCACTGGAAACTTATCAACAACATTTTGGATAAGTGATTAATAATTCATCATCATTTGTCAATACAAATTTCAGCCATTCATTCATCTGTCCCACCTTTTTAAATATGAGGATTTGCTGCTTTTTTCTGTTTTTTCCAACATCATTGTAAATTGAATACTTTGGGCTTTGGAGAGTTAGGCGTTTGGGCTCTCCTTTTGGGAATTGTGATCGTCATATTTGACATTTACTATAATTAATAGACAAAATAATGTAATACATTTATGGAGAAGAAAAAAAAAAGAAAATCAATAATTGCTCTTCTCTTTGACAAATAAATATGACTTGGCTGGGATAATTAGAAATAATACAAGTACTCGACTAAACTAAGTAACAAAATAATCAGAGCAATACACTGAATAATTTGGGGATTATGTTAACATATTCTGCAGACAATTTCGAACATATTAAGCAGACTGTGAAAATGGATATAGGAAAAAAAAGACGTGTTCTCTCAAGAAGAACAAACTATGTAATAACTCAGCAGCGGAGCAACACAAAATACACAAAAACTGGGCTGGAGAGGAGGAGAAAAAGTGCAGTTAGTAAACGTATAAACAGGCCTAGCACTTCCTGTCATTAAGGCACAGTGAGAAAACTGTCCATTGATACAACTCCGTGTCACAGTGAGTCTGAGAGAAGATCTTCTGTTCGTCTCGTATTCTGCAGGGAAGTGGTGAGGGAGATACGGGCACAATCTGCTGCATCAATCATTGCGGAGAACCCAAGTGATGAAACTTCAGCACATTAATATGCAACAGTAAATGTCGTCCATGATTGATAACAGCAGTCGGGCTACCTGAGAATTCTGAAAATGTGACAAACATTTCTGATATAGCATCTATGATACTATTAATCATAATGTAAAACAAATGAGCTCTGAGCTGGCCTGCAAATAGACCTCTGAACCGTGCTAATTCAACTACATACTCTGATCACTTGTCATTCCATTCATTTGAATGCAGCAATCTTTCAAGGCAGTACAGGTTGTTTAAATTATGTTTAAGTCTTTTTTTCATAGAGTGGGTGAGGACTAGGGCCGTTTGAACGAATTCCTGCAAACATGTACTTCATTTGAATTTATTTCGAACACAGCCTCCCTGCTAGCTGCAGCCAACCCAGAGATTCATTACCCATTCATTTCTATAAGGTATGGGGCTGGATATATTTTATAAGATTGAACTTTGACATGTGTAATTGCAAGGCGCTCCAATGTACAGTCAGTTTGAGGGATTGACTCATTTTGGAATTATTGATTGTTTACATTCCTGTTCATATGGCGAAATAATACAAGCAACACAGAGAGAGGGAGGCAAATTGGCTGCAAAGGGTGAAATAAAGACACATAAAGAGATGGTAATGATGATTTGATAAAAAGCTGTATGCTTGTATGTGGAATGCTGTTCTTAGCCTGCCAGCCAACCCTTCTCACACTTTTCCCTGCCCCACCGGCTGTTTGCCTCAGCATTTTCTACAGGTAAAGCTCGGTGTCACTGTATTCCCTTCATTCAATATTCACTTTTTAATGCCTATTTTAATTTTGTGCATACAGAAACCTGAGTGGAAATGCCAAAAATAAAAGAAATAACTCAAAATATTGCAAAACAGTTTTAAGCTTGGCTGAGGGGAAAAGTTGGTGTATTGACAAAAGTGAAATGCAATGAGATACAATGGGAAGAGACTTAGCAAATGAATCATGACGTACGTGAAGCATGTGAAATAAACGTGTGCTGAAACTTCCGTTCCACTGAAAAGACAATTTGGCAGTGTGGAGCGATGAGTAGACTGTGTATAAGTTCATTCAAATACAAATACAAAATAGTGACAAAACAATCACCACAATCTCCATTTAGTAGCTGCCCAGGAGCTATTGATCTATTATCACTAGAAATTACATCCATATTGGACGACTCCGCACCTCACAATTTGCAACCAATGTTGGACTGCTTTGTTCATTTGAAAGAAAACACAGTAACAAGTAGCCAGCCGGCCACTTTTTGTTGTTGTTGTTATCAATTTTTTATTGTCATTCAACATGTGTGTTACACAACATACACAAACAAATACAAATACCCAACAATTAACCCCCACCCCCCCTTGCAGCAACCCAATCCATATTGTAATTGGCCTTAACAGAACAAGATAGAGATAAGTAAAAGACTTAGAAAGGAAAGATTAAAAATAATAATAATTTAAAAAGAAGCCAGCCACTTTTGACCATGTATCACACTTCCTGCCACTGGGGACCAAAGACTCAAGAAATTTCAATGAAGCATTAAAACAACTGGATAGAGAACCCATATAGAGAAAAAGTGTCAACCTGGGTGGGAAAAGCATGTTATCTAATTAGGATGATCATTAGTACTTTCACTGTTTCTTTTCTGAATAAATAAAGCTGTGGAGCTTAGATGCTTCTGACATGCAGGGTCTGATGCTGTTTAATTTAAGACGATTTTATGATTCCAGAATGGAAATATATGAGGTGCAGTAAGAAAGTCATTAACAAAGCTTGTCTCAACTGGGTTCACACACTTTCTCTCTGACGAACCAGTCTGACACTTATGTCGCCTTGGTTCACGAACAAGGCGGCTCCATTTACTGACTTACAACAACTTTGCCTTAATTGCCCCTGCCAGTTGAAAGGCAATTTGCATAACACCATGGAGCAAATTATTAACCTCTAAGGAGGTCATGCAATAATGTCATCTGATATAAATGAAAACATTCTGTTAAATGTCTGTTTTGAAGTTTTTTCAATAAATTCCATTTGGTTGTATTTTACACAGGAACAGAGCTGAAGAGTTACTAATAGAAGAAAAAAGGTTTTTGTAAAACTGAGGGTAAACTTACAGCACACTCATTTTTAATGTTTTGTTTTTTGTATTTAAATGTTTAAGCGTTTGTACCAGGAAGCATGTATAATCGGAATTAGAGGCAACAAAAGCCCACAGAATATCTCTGCTGTGAAAAAATGATTTAAATATCTAATTTTATAAAACTGCTATAGGCTGTTATTCAGATTATGTAATATGCTGGACGGAAGATAACAATCTCCAGAATATCAAAATTATCCTTTTGTTCGTTCATCTCAGACACACTTGGGTGCTGCACTGAGAAACAGGAAGGACATGCAAGCTTGCTCTTATCAACACTGAGAAAGGCAGCGCTTATTGGGAGATAAGATTTTTCAAGAAACTGTGAGTGTGATGATGTAATTTTCCATTCTTTCCCCACTGTGTGCAAAAAGTAGTCCATGATAAAATGAAGTTTTAATAATACTTTATTAGAGGAGATGAGACCAAATGTATAACCACCAGAAACTAGGAAAACATATTTTTGAGTGTTAATATGTGATACCTCTCTGCAGGTGAAGCAGTATTATGTTCATTTTATAATCAAATAAATATATCTATTTATCTATTTACTGTGAAAAACATATAATGCTTGGTGTGATAAGTCTATGATGGCTGCTCACTCACAGCATTAATTTGATCGAGACATATTATTACAAGAGCAATTAGTGCATTCCTGTGATCCTGTAATATAAATTCTTTGCATTATATATATATATATAATATAGTATAAACATCAATAAGACCAACAAAGTCAGTGTAAAACTTCATGTCAAAGCCTAGCAGCAGCTTAAACGCTGCCAAGGAGCATCTCGCTCAGTTAGACGCCGCAGTCTAAACAGCATCACTGCTGAAGAGCCAAGCTGCCGGCGGCACAAATATTCCTAAGTGGCCTGGTAAAAACGTCAGCCATATATCCAGAGATACAGCGGTGGGAGCTGCTCAACTAAAACATTTAATTAGAAGGCAGGCCACTCGCTTTCTGATGTGTTCAGATCCAAAGGCAATTATTTGAATACCATCAGCATTCATGTCTTCATCTTAACCTGCTCAGAGCAAGGGGATCAGAAATGACACAGTGTTTACTTATTGCAAGCAATCATATTCAGAGCATCACCACTGATGACAGATGACTTAAAAAAGAACACAAGAAACTAGACTGCATAAGTAAATTATGTTGTTGAATATTTATATAAAGAATATTACCTGAGAAGAGCAATTCTTGGATTATCAGTGTGAGCAGTTCGAGTTTGACATTAAACACTCTCTGATCCTTGCACAATGTGCACAATATCATGTCTAATACATAATGACATGATTCAAATAGCCTTTTATTGTGGTATGAGCAATGTCTAGTATGAATTAAGGAGAAATAATTTCACATTTGATTCCTGTATGCTTTTAGACTACTAAACTAACAGAACCAGCTCCAAAAAAGGTCTCTGACTGAAAGCTAGCAAAACAAATAAGAATAAGTAAATAAAAGAGTTTTGCTCAGATTTAATGCTTTTTTTTTTATTGTGCACAATAATTTACTTTGTAGAATCATATTTCTACCTCAGGATCAGTGAAATGAAAGATATAATGATCACCACTGTGACAATTTTCCAGAGTTGTTGTAGATCTGTTATTCCAACTGTTTCCTGGATTACATTTAATTGTACCCGACATAACATAACATTCCCCTACAACGTAGACCCTTGCAGTTTTTTGGGTTGTTTGTCCCATAGAGTTTTTTCTGCACAGCCATGTAGAGACGCACAAATCCTATTTTTCTCACCTCTTTCTAGTGCTTAAACCTGAGGTATTGGCTGATACTGATATTGGCTTTGTGCTAGCCATTATGAGTGCTCCATTTTAGTTTACATCATCAAATGAAGCCCCAAGCCCTTTTTCTTTTCCCCGCTTACACACATGGGAGCCAATCACTAATCAGCATGCTCTTTATTAACCCAATCAGCTGATCTTGTAGCTCACTGCCTTAAGCATTGCCTATATCTCACCAACATCCTCCTCACCGCGTACAGCATCCATCCAGAATCACTGTGATAATGAGTGAGCTGAGGTTTATATTGCTCTCTGATTATGAGGTTAGCTCTGAGTGGAGTCAATGCCCATATCTAACCCAATTTTCTACGAACATAACCAACAACTTACCTTAAAAATGTGAAGCATTTGTATGATGAAGCTTTTTAGAAGTGGGATATGATAAATGATTCAGACCACAATGGATCTTTCTGTACAGAGTTTTATTTCACCATAGAGATGGAGGAGTGCAATTTGACCCTGATGCAACCTCCGTTGTCGCACTTTCAATACTATTCATGGGTCTTTGCCAAAGAAAATGACAGCGTTACATACCTAAGACATAAAAGGAGCACTTTTATAGTCACAGGGAACTTAATGAAAAGTGTAAAGATACATTTTCAAAAAGTTTTTCTGTTTCTTTCAAAATCTCTAAAACAGACAAAGGTTGTGTAAATGTTCCCAGTAGGTTTTATGATACGCACTGACTATTGCCGACACCAGAAATCAAGAAAAAGAAAAGAAAAAAAGAAAAGAACCCCCCCCCCCAGGGCCTGTTAAAAAGAAAAGGAACAATTAAATAAATCTCTGCAAATTGCATCACACTTTCTGCCATAAGCTGCTGAGGAAAACCTCAAAATCCTTAAGGGACTAAGTTACGGTCCATCAGCTTGGCTATAACATCGCTGCCATTTCAGTTGTCGCAAAAATATTATGGTCTCTTTGAGACAAATCACCACATGTACTGTATGTGCATTTGCATCAATTTGCTGGCAAGCATAAAAACAAAACATAAACCATTACAGCAGGTCTTTGAATAAATTAATGCATTCCATGAAATTGCCATGTATCTGATCTGCTCCACTGCTGGGATTGCATCCTCTCAGAAATAACATTCAATTCATTTACTTCCAAGTATGCCTCAAACAGAAATTTACAGAAATATGTTTATCCAGATAAACAACAGACATTATACCGGGCTTTTTCTCGGCATACATGTGTGCATGTATGATGAAGAACCTTATTGAATAAATTCTCAAATTTGTAAAGCGGATTGAAAAGTGGAATTACATTTTGAGGAAAAGGATCAGGAGTACCAGCTGAATAAAATGTATAGCAGCTCTGGTCCATTGTGAACACATAACAGTCGAGTCTGCAGTGAACGCTTTAAACTGAGTCCCACCTCACTGTAAGGCATTTCCGCACAAGCAAGTGTGAAGATAGGTCACAGGGTCAGTTCGGTCTGTGTAGTGTATGTCATATTAGTCATTCACTGCTTACACCCATCTGCTGGCTCATGTCCTATTCAACAGCTGCAAAGCAGGGACCCAACACAATTATATCAGGGGAGGATTCTCCTTTCAGCCAATGTCAAGGGAGGCAAAAAATCAATGCCTGCTTATCTTGTCTGCTGTCACGCGACTGGAAACAGCAGTTAGGTGCTTTTCCACACAGACACTGATGCATGGGCTGGCTGGGAGTTTTATGCTGCTGGGTGTCTGGTCAACGAATTCACTTACCCCTGCAGTATGTGAGGCCATTAATGGTTTATGCTCATGAGCCAGAGGCAACGCTGTCATTCCTGCTCGTACTCAGAATCAGAAAAAGAGGAGGCAACGCTGTCGGGCAAACATGAATGAATCACATTGAGGGCGGGGAGAAACAGCAATCCAGGTTGGGGTGACGTGGGCACAGTGTTGGAAGTATGCCTACGGGGGGCTCACAACTTTACAATTAACTGCCATTTCACTGGTGTGCCATCCACCAGCCACTTGCACAGAAAACAAGGATATTTAGAATAATGAACATCATCTATGCAAGCTGTCTTTCCTCTGGTTATAATCAGAAACCCACTCGTGCTTCCTCCCACACAGAGTGTGATGTCAGCGCTGTATCGAGTCACACAGTGTTTCAGACCAGAAAAACCGGTACCATCAGTGGCATGTGGAAAACATCTGTTTAACCTCTTGGCAGCAGATCTCATATTTATGCAATTGTTTATAGCCTTGCACTTTTGTGCGTTTGACGTATAAAGTAGTAGTTATTTTGGTTGCTGCTCCAAGATCTTAAGAGGAGATGTTTTCAAAGCAGACAAAGATGAAGAGTATTTTCCCAAAGTATGTTCAAAGTGACATCTGCAGTTGCAGCCAATTAAAATTCATACAAAAGTGGTAAAAAAATCATTCTGGATAACGGAAGGCTTCATGACAGTGCAGAAATACTCAGGTTTCACCCAGATGTTTCTTTGTGAACTGTTAAGACATATCATTAAATATTGAAAAGATTATTGTTTGAATTGTAGATAAATGCACATATCCCTTTAGGACCAGAGACACACAGTATCTTACAGTTACATTATTCTACATTACTTGCATTTTATCAGTCTCTTTCAACAACAACACTGACTCTAAAGAGTTTAAGGCTTATTAGAAAAACTCTCTCTGCTCATTTACTCTCAAAATTGTAACATCTATATATGACAGCAACGTATTTATAGCCCCTGTCAAAGCAATGCTTTATATGCGTTTACATGCCTTTTTCGAGCATTTACTTTAGTCTTAGGCATTCAGATGAAAACCTGCTTTAGTGAGCTGTTGATGTGGAGTGAAGTGTGTTTGATAAGATTCTGCAGGGGTCCTGCTCAGCACCACCACAAACGGACTCCACTGAGCGACAATCACATGGAGCCAGCAGGAATTCAACTCCCTCCCCTGAGGTGGAACTTCACCATGACTCAGGCAATCAATGCTGGCTTAAGTGCATTGTGGATGTCCAGTGGCATTGATAGGATCGAGCAGGGAGGGCTTGACATAGCTGCTATGACTATACTCATGTGAACTGACCTATGAAAGGGGAAAGTTCATGCAGAACCATCAATTATTTCGGGGTGGGTGATAGAATCTTCTTTATAACATTTTATACCATGATATTGTACATTTTACAAAAATTCAATCAAAAAATGACTTTGAGATAAAATATCCACATTAGAATGTCTGTTTCTTGGCTAATGCAGTGAATTCAATTCCTCAGAATTAAAAGTGCTTTATGACCTTAAATATCATCATAAATAATTCAATTTAATGGTTTCCCCTGTCCAATCTGGACACAAAAAGTTCTTCTTTTTCGAGTTTCAATTTCACTGTAAGTAATGGGGCAAAATCCACGGCCCTCATTCGGTTGAAAAATAATTTCAAAGTTCAGCTGAATATAATATGAGGCTTCAATAGTCTTTGTTGGACAAATCAAAAGTGGATCCTCCAAAGTTACAGTCTTTTTTGAACATATTTCCCTCCTTTTGTTACTGTCCCTCCACTGCAGGAAAGATTGTCTGGGGAAACACAAAGAAGACATTTTGTATTGAAAAAACATTGGAAGATACTCATTTGATTTGCCTAATTCAGGCTTTTGCTTCAGAAAGGAATCTCTTTTCAGCCAGTGTGGATAAGAGGAATAATTACATCAACCAATAACACCCGATGTACATATGAGCTGTTCTAAGACAGAATGTGGACCTATGCTTTAAAGTTTGGGAATGATTATGGCTATGGAAAATAACCTGCAGTTAAGTTCTAACTAACCAAAATATTTGCATTACATTTACTGCACAACATGCCCTTAACTCACTTTTTAAAATACATTGTATTTGTTATTATTTCCTCTGTTGTATCTGGATGCTGATAAACCACAGCTTAGCCCCCAGTTGTGAATGTGCAATATATAATAATGTCAGATTGGAATAAGAGTTAAATGACCATGAAAAACATTACATTCTATTAGGAGAGGGACATGAAGCAAATGTAGCTGCACACTATTTGACTGCATGTCACAAACTAAGTAAAAATGGTATTTATTCTATATGCGACTTTTTGCTTTGGCAACATAAAAATTACATTTTAAATAATTAAAATAAATAATTTTTCTTTTTAAGTTATTATTATTATTTTTTTAATAATACAATGTTTTAACCATACATGGTCTTCTTCAGGTAAGGGTTAAGAAGTGAACATAACTAGACAATTCATTATGACATTTCACATCATTATCTCCTAATTAGCCTCAAGGAGCCATTAGATATTAGACATTTTCTTTATAAATGTCAGGTTTATTCTTGGCCTTACATTTTTATTTGCATAATGTTCTGCTATTGTCACACCTCTTATAGTACATATATTTTTAAGGGTTATGTGACCCAACAAAGTCGTAACCCTTATAAGTCTTGTTATATTCAGTTTTATGATGTTGGGCTTTGTTCAGGTTAATCTACAGGTAAACTCACTAGTTGACCATGTTAGTTTCTAACATAGACTTGTTTTCAATAAGATTTTAAATAGATGTGGCCACTTTTGTATTCCCGTAGACAGATGTTCTCTTAGTGTCTTTATTCGACTGGAGACCTGAATGTAGTGGTCTTACAACTGATCCAAGGGTGTCCTGTTTACTTAAACTCTTATAGATAACGCATAAATCTCTGTCTCTGGGATTATCTCAGTTTAAGAACATTATAACACGTTGATATTTTATGTCAACATTATAACAAGATAGCACAGGGTCCATTCTGATTTGTTGATTTATTCACGGAAATACAACAACCACGATAAAGTATAATATTTTGTAATCACACTTCAGAGATGATGACCAGGGATATTGGCGATATATGTGTTTGACAGTAATATATAATCAGGAGATAATGATATGACATCTAATCACAAATTGACAATAATGCAGGTATATTTTCACTTTACCTGAAGACCATCAATTATCATCTGCAAAATGTCAAAATAAAATAAAAGATAATAGAAAAGTAAACTAATAGTTAATTAGCTATACCTAAGTACTTGTTATTATAAACTACTGAAACATAGTGCAGGTTTCTCTACTTACCTCTAATTGCAACTTTGTCACAGGACATTGACTTGACTAACATGGCGCTCTACATTGTTCACCACCCTGACCAACACGCCCTTACTTTCCGCCTCATAAAGGGAGCTCAACTTCCTGTATTGGCAGTGAATGTTGGTATTAGACTTAATTAAACACAATTCCTAGGGAAACAAGGCTACATGAAACAATATATTTCAGGGGTTCCCAAATGTTTTCTTTTCATGGACCTCTATAATAGATGCACATTAGACCACAGATTCCCCGATTTGAGAGGATTTTATCTTAAGTAAACCCTCTCTGAGTATTTTTTTTTATTTTTACTGATCAAACTAGGATCACTATAAATTACAATCAATAAAAACAGCAAACCCAGTTCCAGTCCACTCTAGGACCCCTGTTGGTCCCTGGACCCCAGTTTGAAAACCACTAGTTAACGCTCTACTGGTTGACGAAATATGATCTCATCACATTAATGTCATAATATCAACCAACTCCATGATTTACTCATTTTCATAGTAGAGCCTGACTGATACAGAATTTTTTAGGGTGATTACAAAATCAATATTTGAGAGTATTAAAAATTTGATAACAAAATATCTGCTTTTTTTTTTTAACATAGACACCAAAATGCACAAACATAGTTTTATAAGGCTCACTTGTTTGACTATTAAAGAAATACGATCCAAGATATATGTACAGGTTATTTACCAAAAAATAAAGTCAGATCTCTCTGGGGGACAAAGTTGGACATACTGTTTCACTTCAAATATAGTTTTTGCATTTCTGTACTGCAGTTTCTTTATATCAGCTAATACGTTGGCTGATAAAAGGTAAACATGCGATGCAAAGCCGACTAAAGGCATATACACAGTAGCCCAGAGTGCCCCCTTCTGGTGGGCACTGGTAGCAAAAATTAAAAAATAAAAAATAAAATCAATTTTGTAAAATAGATTATTAAAAATGTGCCTGTGGGTTCCCTCCCCGATTTTCTGCCTTGGGGCTTTACTGACTTACCAATTTACTTAATTATTCATTTACTCCCCAAATCATATACTTAAAGGTGTAAAATTAAGGAGGCACAAATGGACGATAATATTCATAGTTGTGTTTTCATTAGTGTATAATCACGTGAAAATTAGAATTGTTGTGTTTTCATTACTTCAGAATGAGACGTTTTTATCTAAAGATGGAGCCATGTTAAACTGCTAGTTTTCGCAGCCACTGTAGTTTATCCTTTGCATTTAGAAGGCTGAGCTGTATTCAGTTGGTTTCAATTCTGCAACTTCACCACTAGATCCTACACACAGGTCCTTTAATTATTTGTTTACACACTCACTTACTGTCATTCAGGTTAATAAGGTGGTGCAAAATGTTCAAAATGAGTCTCTACAAAGATTTCAGATCAGCTGAGGTGAGATGGATGGTCGGGCAAGCAGGAAGGGAGAGAGATTCCAACGTCACAGAGAGAGAGACAGGTCATATATTTGTACCTGTAAAGTGGATTTTCATGTAGAGTCTGCAGAAATAGTAGAACAAGAAAAAAAAGGAAAAAGAAAACTGTTTCTCCATCCCTGAGTGCTTCTTCAAAGGTCACTATTCACAACATAATAACGAGTGTGTTAATGGACATCTCAATGGGGTGGGTGTTGCTGTATTGTGTTTGTAAGACACAAAAGGACATGAGTGAAAAGTGTCAGAAGATGAGCCACTGCAGTATAACTTCGCCAAGAATAGGGGCCAAGTTGGCCAAGGCAACCAATGACTCTTTCAGAGTCACTTTTTCTCACCTAGAGCCACTTGGCTAGTAGAAATAACAGAAACAATTATAAGTACAGCTTGAAGTGCTCTAAAAAAGGTTTCCACACAATGCTTCCTGGCCTCCTTGCAAAAAATAAAAAAAGTATGAACAAAATAATCTTCCATTTACACACCTTTCTATTTCTAGTTGTTATGCTACAGATGCTATGTTTAGGCGTAGTGACATCCTTTGGGGGTCTCTACAGTATCTTCTTTTTCAACAACACCAACAACAATTAAGTCAACGTTGCCTTTAATAGAAACACTGTCAGAAACAGCATAGCATACAAATGTGTGTCAATTTTTGTGTTTCTTTTTTGTTTATTAATACTCGATGGCAGTGGAGCACGTGCAGATTAAAGACTAACTGTAACCTGGGGAAAGTGGAAATGGAGGTGACAAAAAAATAAAAATAAAAGCAACAACAATAATGGCTCTACTGGAAAGACAAAAACAACTACAAAGGCAGCCAAGGGGACATGAAGGCTTAGAAATGTTTGATCAACAATAAAATTCATCAAAAAATTGATTTAGTCAGAGTTGACCCCAGAACAGGTTAAAGAGATGCACACAAAGAATAGACACCAAACAGATATCAGTGATCATCACATCAACAATCAAATTGCATTTGGCTGCACTGAGGTTTTGCAGCAGTAAAATAGAATTAAAGCACCACCACTTTATTCAAACACCCTCAGTGAGGGTATTTTCATCTGCCTGCACTTTATGGGAGTACATGATTGATTGTTGACTTGTCAGAACACTTTTTCTTAATGGGTATCCATGGAAACATCTTATGCAGAGCCCATTGGTACTGCGGTATACTGCAGCAGGAGACCAGGTTGGGTTTAGAACGCAGAATGTTGCTGGTGATTGTAGAAAGTTTTGGATAACATGGAAACGAGCAGGTAGCCTATAGGCTATTCATTTTTCTTTAAATTACTTTTTCTTGGGGGGGGGGTTATTTGATAGGACAGGTTAAAATGTACAGAAAAGAGGGACAGAGAGAGAGAGGGGATGACATGCGTGCAGGGCCAAAGGTCAAACTCGAACCGAGGCATCTGCGGCAAAGACTCAGCCTTGGTATGTGAGCTCTACCAATAGGAAATCAAAATAATAATTGCGCGTGCTGGACAAAATTCCTCTGAGGGCTGCACATCATTTGATTTCCTCATTTAAATGGCTACCATTGTTAAATACTAGACCCTATTAAGAAAAGGGCCACAGAGGAGGAGAGTGGGATTGTATCATCATTTTGAGCCATGTAAAAGTTAGACCTATCCTGGTGTTCTGCTCAGCTCTAACAAAGCTGTGGCGCTGACACGCAGTAGGGGGCTGAGGTGTGGTGCTGGCATGGGGGAACAGTGTGGTTCCTGCCTGCAGACACCCTGTGGACCTGATTGTTGATTGCAGACAGAGGTTATAAACATAAATGTTTACCCTGTCTTAGGTCAAAACCACCCATGTCATACAGAATGTGAGCAGTATAAGTTGAATGTGTATTTTGATTGCTGTCAATGTATATCTTCTTAGAGGTAGGGTCATTCTGGATTATTGAGTCTCATTCCCAGGTCGTCAAATACAGACACTTGGGTTGGTGGCTTGAATGTAGCGGATTGTTGAGTGTCATTCCCAGCACGAACGCCACTTATTGTGTTGTGTAGCACGCTCTGAGCCACTTTGTTTCCCATTTTACAATAACCCAAAGAGTATTTTGTGAAAATGAGACTCAATAATCGACTCACCTTTAACTGAATGTCATGTGAAAAAATTAACATTCTTCAGATAAAAGCTGTGTTTCATCCGCACACCTTGTTTTCATAGTTTCTCCAGAATTTAAAGCATACAGTGGACAGAAGAAAGTGCAGACAATTGGCCTCAATACAGTAGCTACACTGAGGAGGGAAAGTGTCATTGTGTGGACTGAGGACAATGGCACTGCTTAAATTAATCTCTGCTGCTGCTGCAGCTGCTTCTCCCTTCTGTGTAGCACTGTACATGTTCATGACTCTGCAACCTAGCAACCAAATCTGCAGCTTATGCCTTTACATCACGAGTGGGACACCCACTTAGAGGCAGACTAAACTGAGCAAAATGGGAAACGGCCCTTAGTCAGACTGCCTCTGCATGCATGCACTGTGATGGAGAGCTGTCAGTGTGAATACTATTACTCACATATCCTGTCATTAACATTTCAAACTTTGATATTTTTAATTGCTCATTGACGTGCTCGCTGCATCATTTATTAATACAGGTTGTAGGCTTTTTGTTTTTGATACACAGAACAATAAATAGCTTACTATTTGACTGTCATACAAACAGCAAAAGCGACCATTCTGTTTTACTGTGTTTGTTATATAGCTAAACTACACTAAACTTAGCGTTTGCTACAGGAGAGCCATACAAATGAACATTGATGACTGTCTGCTAGACTGATGAGAAATGGCTTCTTTTCTCTTTGTCTTTCCCTGTGTTTCTCTCTGTCCTGGCTGTCTCAAATACACACAGACCATACATGCGCACACACACAAGGAAGATTCTATTAAGATTAACCTGTATGAAATGGTACAAATTGAAAAACTGAAACTTCATCTTCAGCTCCCAATAAAGTACATTAAGCAAGAGGTTCTCCTTTTATCAGTTTGCTGAAAAGGAAGTCCTTGATTCTTTATCCTCAACAGATTAGAAAGAAAGAAAAATCACCTCAGCAATCTCAGAATACTTGCCAACCAGCTATGAATGTAGATGTCATTGGTGATTTTTTTTTTTTAAAGAATGAAAAGGGTATACTTGACTTGGTCTATTTAATAGGTATAGGGCATACACTAACAGGTCAGTTTCAAAAACTATAATACCTGGCCAAAAGATTAGAAAAGTTTATAGTTCTGTATCACAAAAATATTAATTAGTAGTTGTTAGTGTTTTGATGCTGATATAAAGTTCCTTGGAATTTCACAATTTCTCAAACCATTTCACTTGAAACCTTTTTATTCTTCTCTACTCATGCTAGTATTATAGTTTCTACTGTTGCTAGTAAAGTGCCAATCACTTTTATTAAAGCTGCAGTAGGTAACTTTTTACAAAAATATCTTTTTGTCATATTTGCTAAAACTGTCACTATATCCTGACAGTAGTAGATGAAAGAGATTAAAAAAAACAACCAATCAGAGCCAAGAAATGTGATTATTGATTGCTGAGTCTCATTCCCAGGTCATCAAATATACATACTTTGGGACCCTGGGAATGAGACTCAACAATCAACTGTCTTCAAGCCTCCAACCCAAAGTGTCTTGAGCAAGGGGAACCTGATTATTTCACAGATTACCTGTTTTATGTACTACTGTGAGGAAACAGTAGAAAATTACAGCATAAATGACTAAAAGTTATTTTTAATAAAAGTTGCCTACTGCAGCTTTAATGAAGATTAATAATAATAAACTTAAACTTAAAAGTTTACTATGGTTTGGCTCAACATATACTCAATAATGGGTAACTTAATTAAGTCAAACACAAAGACAGAATGCTGTTAACGTTTAAAGACGCTTAAATGTGCTCACTATGAAAGAGTAAGTATGAAATTGACACTCACGTATATAAAACTGCAAAGGTCTTTGATCTGACAAGGTCCTCCATCTCTGAGTCCAGGATCTTAACTCTTCATTTACTCAACGGCGCCATCAAGCTTTCTGTTGGCCTTCACATTTCCTTTCCACTGCCTCTCAGCCTATGATTTTTTTCCATTTTCAAGTCAGCCGGTTTAATTGCATACTTTCTGACTGCCAGAGGTGCTTCTTTACACAAAGTCTGGAGTTCAAGTATCAATGTCAGCAAGCTACACGTATTTTTCACATCTCATATTTATCACACTCCCTCCTGTACTGAAGCAAAACATTACCACTGATTGTAAATCAGCACACATTAATAGTATCTATACACCCATATGAAAATATTAGAGCAGTCACACTGCCTGACTGAGTGAGTGGTGTGTCTCACGTGAATCTCAGCTGTAGCGATGCTTCTCTAGAGAGTCAAGGCCTTGCTTTTTGCCATTTATTCTGCGCCACATGTGGTTCCCAGCAGAAATAGACATTGAAAAGGGTCTGTTCATAGTCATGTCTTTCATTACAGCTTCAATGTCTATATAGTATATTGTATGTCACAGACATGGAAATAAATATAAATATATTTTTTTAAACTCAACACCTCGTGTTTTTGTTTCAGATTAAAAGCTTTCTTGTGTTTCTGTGGACAGAATCCATTCATATTTTACCAAGGCATTTTTGGAAAGTAGTCATCAAAAACTCAGTATAGAAAGATAGAGCTGGCAGCAACTCTGCAGCAGCCAGGCAGACTACATACTCTTGGTCTAAATGCCAGACGCAGCTGTTCACTGCTGTAGATGCTATGCGTTCAGGCAGCCTATGTGAAGCGTAGGAGCTGCCTGCGTCAAACTGCTAGTAGTTCCTCAAAGAATGCTGATTGGTCCAAACACAGCCCATAGCTCAAAATCTGGTAAGATGGATTCTCACGTGATCTTGTGATTTTAATCGTCTCGCGAATTCAGCTATCCAGCAAAGTTAAGACTACACCGCAGGATGTTTAGAAGCTTACACTGTTGATTGCCTCTAGAAGAATTACCGTTCATCTGTTGCTATCTAACCTGTGTGTTTTGAGAGTGATCTCATGTACATTTTTGCACTATTTGCTTTGCCCCTCTTCTACATAAAGATGGCCTTGATAGATGCCGATTTTGTCTTGGTATTGATCACCTTAGATGGGGACTGATGATGCATACATGAATTGCAATTGCATTCTGCCAGAGTGCAGCTACCTTAACCTCATTGTGAGGCACAGTCACGTGAGCTCCTCAACTGCATTCAGCTTGAGGTGGATGTTTTATCAGCCAAACTGCCGATTCATTACTCTTATCTGCAGTGGGGCCAGTGCTGTGAATTCTTCCTTATGTAGATGACTGATTGTTATGAGGACATCTCTTAAAACTTTACTGTTAGATCTAAGGGAATCAGTTACCTTAGATGGTTTGCAGACCAGTGTAATGTCCAATAAAATAACCAAATAGCCCTGGCATTCTTGGACCTGGACTTGGCACCTGAAATAGAAGTCCCAGACCAGTGAATGGTTCCTCAGCCATCAACGTTCTTCATGTCCTTGTTGTTGAGGCCAGATCCCAGGTTAATCAGCACCAGGTTTGTCCTCCACATCCCATAAGATCCCAGAGCTCCAGGAGTGCCATGACTCCTGGTTTAAGGTTTCTGGCTTCATTGCTGGTAGGAAGCCATGGCATGGCCCACATGCAATGTAAACACATCCCTATGTAATAGTATTTCTGTACTAACATTTTCAGACGATAAATCTGCCTGTCAGACTGATTAGTCAAGCTCTGCTCTAAAGGAGGCCTATTTTTATGTACCATAGCCCCCTTATGCAGTTCAGTTTGTCTTCCAGTGAAGGGCATGCCAGTTCAGAGTGCTTCCACCTGGGATTTTACTAGCCCCCTGTACTGTATATCCAATATAATGGCAGCTGCACTGGCCCTGCTGCAGGCAAGAGTAATGTGAATTCTTCCTTATGTAGATGACTGATTGTTATGTTCCCTGTCAAAGGCAATCGGGACACAGAGCATCAGTGTCCTTTGGTACTCAGCTTTGTGTGACTTTAGCAGAGAATGTTCTGTATTTCTTTTAATTCATAGCTGATGACAGTCCCCTCCTCTAGCTTGCAGGACCTTGTTGACTCCACGAGGCATGTTTATGATTGACTCATCAGTGGTTCTGCTGGACTTTCAGTCACTTTTGCCTCTTGAGATATGTTTGACTGATCTACGGCCACAGACTTGAAGGTGTTACGGTTAAGTGTCTCATTTCCCTGCAGTCATGGAACCATTAGGATATACCATCTGTTTGTGCTGATACCATGATTACAAAAGAAATGTTACTTGGGTTGTCAGGTCTTTTATAAATGGGCAAATACAGTAGTGACTTTCAAATTTGTTGAGATATTGTGCATGTGACAGGATATTCAGGATATAGCAAAGCACCGCTCCTGATAGTCCGTAAATTCAAAGTACCGCAGTGACATTTGTATACATTTGCTTTGAGAAATTACATTACACGCTAATTTGAAATCATGCACTGAAATTATTTTATGGCTGTCAGTGTTGTGTATTGATAAAACTTCACTGTACAGGATGCGTGGTGGCTTATTATGATAATGTGACCTTATCTGCTTGACTGACCTCTGTTTGTAATATTGAATAATTTATATGCATGTTCACAATTCATGTCAAATTTAACATGCCCCATTTAGTCTAGTTAAAGAAAAAGATCAGGCCTGAAGCCTCACGTCATGTTTGTGATTTCCAAAAAATGACATCACCACCGTCTTCAAGATTACACAACCACAATTTTTCACATAAATCCTTGTTGGTACCATTCCAGCCAATTCCAATTAACTGCAAGTATACTGCATGTCTGCCTCAGTTATAATATAGCAGCATGAGGTTCACAAACATTTAAAAAATGCTTTCATTTAGTATCTGACTGGGAGAAAGGGAAATTCTCAGAAGCATTTTACATTTTAGAATTATGAATGAATGAGTGACTCATTCAGACATTTAGATAATAAATATTCGTCTGTATATTTTTCATCTGCTCTCTTTTTATTTTGTACAACCTCATCAACATATCCTCTATCATAATTCAATTATATTATTAAACTCCATCTGTATTTTGTTACCATCACCTGAATTTTATCTGCATTATCTTATTTAATGCATGCTGTTCCAACCCAAGGAACAATTAATGAAAATGAATGAATGACAGAATAAGTTACAGAAGTAGAAAAAATGTTTTACAATATAGCAAACACATACTTGGTCACTGCACAGAAACCTTAGTCATTACTTTCTGTAAAGAATATGAGTCAATGGAACTGTCATTAATTCCTGTCTGTAAATCCATAAAATAGTGAGACAACATCCAGCTATCACTTATGTGCTTTGTATTTTCTCCTTGCAGGACTCCAATAATCTTTGATATGAGCTGCTATTGATTTTTTGCTGCAGTTTGAGTCGGTCTTAACAACTGATGTCATGGTTCATGACATTTTCAGCAGTCAATTAGTAGAGCTTTTAAAAAGGTGCAAGCAATGGCAGTTCAAGGTCATGCAGTAAAATTAGGGATCTGTCCTTCTATATAATTACAGTATTTTATGGTATGTGAAGAAATTATTTTAAATATCCTCGAGGACTAATTCAAATAACTTATTTACTTACAAGTATACTTATAGAGTAGTTTGTGAGGTATGTGCATTATTAGTTTTTATTGTTTAATGTAACTGGAGAGTTTTGGTCACTACCTTGGGAGACTGAAGAGATTAATGTCATGAAATAGTGACACAGAAACTTGTAGATAGCGGTGTTCTTAGTCATATAGCTGTGGATCCCAAATAATTTCAGCTATCTAATAAGGGTTTGATTTCAGACTTTGGAACCAGACAAATGTAATTATTAGCCTAGTAGGATAGAAAACCAGCAGGATTCTGCATCTCAAGGGCTGTAATTGAAAACCACTGATACGCAGATCAAATGTAGCAGTACGCCACTCAGAGCTAGTCAGGAAATATGTCCAGGTACTTCACAAGTCTTTTACAGAGCTGGTGGCTTGTTTTCATTTATTCAAGGCTGGATATTACATTCAAAGAAAACATTTTAACAAATTTACAATCTCTTCCCTGTTTCCTTGACGAGATTATAAATCTTCAAATGAAATATCTAATCAAGCCTTAATGAATGAAAACCAGTCATGTTTGAAAAACAAATACAGCAAAAATGCCCTGTATGATAGGAAAAACATAATAAAGTGCATAGGTTGCCCTTCCATTGGACAAAACATGGTAAAGTGCCCTCTAGGGTGACTAAGCTGTTTGACCATAAATGCATCGCAACTTTCTGTACACTGGTGCCCTTTTTTTCATCCCTCTCCCTCAAACAGCCTGAGCCCACCACTAGACCTCTCTGTTTTTTTATGACAACTGTCCAAAATTACTGGGACTTTGTTTGACATGTCATGTTTACTTAATTTGAGCAGTGCTAAAACACTGAATATTCTAACTGAAAGATAATTAATCAATAATACATTTGATCATTCATTTATCCTATCATAAGTCATCCAAACATTTGCTGGTTTCAGCTTCTTAAATGTAAAGATTTGTTGTTTTTTTGTCAGTTGCAAATTTCAAATTGCATGTTGCATATCTTTGGGTTTTGGGACTGTTGAAATAAGGAATTTAAAGACATTTTGTATACTCAATAATTAATGGAGTAATCTGAAAAATAGCAGCAGATTATACAATAATGAGTATAATCATTGGCAGCCAAATGTGAGCAAAACAAATGGAATCCCATTCACCTTCAGTAAAAGGGGTGGCAGCAGAAACATACAAAATAGCCTATATAATATGTTTGTCTGTTCTGGGCTACTGTAGAAGCATGGCGGTTCAACATGGCGGCCTTCACTGAAGGCAACCCGCAGTGTCTGTAAATAAAAATGGCTCTTTCTAATGTAATAAAACAACGATTCCTAAATTCTGGTGATTACACACTAGTGAAAACATACCTATGAATATTATATTCCATTTTTACTTTTAATAGATCCTCCTAAATGTTACACACAGGAGCTTCATTTATTTTTTGTGAATGACTAACTGAATAAAGTTATGCTTTAAAGTCATGTTTTGTTGTTGTAAAAAGTTTTTTAAGACTATTGTCATTTTTACTATTAGGTTGTTTCTCGAGTTCAGATTCTCCATCAATTGGACGGAGAAAATAACAAAGTATTTTACTTATTTTTATTGCTTAGGATTTATGAGTGCATTTGGAGTAGAAATCCTCCATTACAATAAAAAAAATAAAATAAAAGGGCGGCAGTAGCTCAGTGTGTAGGGACTTGGCTTAGGAACCAGATGGTTGCTGGTTCAAATCCCACAAACCACAATATGGAGTGTGGACTGGTAGCTGGAGAGGTGCCCGTTTCACCTCCTGTGCACTGCCTTTTGCTGAGGAGCCCTTGAGCAAGGCAACCTAATCCCAAGACACTGCTCATGGGCGCTGCTAGCGTGGCGAGCCCATCACTCCACCATCTCTCTCCCTGTTTGCATGTCCACAAGTGTGAAGTGTGTATTTCAGCCTGTATGTGAGTGTGTGTGTAAGAATAAAAAAAAGAGTGAAAAGAAGAATTTCCCCAATAGGGGATTAATGAAGTATATATCTATCTATCTTTTTGGAACATAATTGGGTTTTGGATGTGTTAAACATTTCTGTCCATTCAATCCAGTGAATTAAGTCTTTTCATTCACTTTTTTATGCCTTTCCTCCACTTCCTCCCCCTCCAAATTCTACTAAGTTTCTGCAGGCAACTGATATGAACTAGCTGTATTCAATCAACGGGCAGGACAGTGGGAATACACATAGTAAGTCAACTGGTGGATGAACATGGGGGTGCGGCAGTGATCACACCATGTCTGGTGGCTTGCACAGCATTGTGAGCGCTTGGTGGAGATGCTCTTATCTCTGCCTCTTGAATGAAGTCTCTCCCTGTTGAATCTTGGTGGAAAATAACGAGTCAAGAAACAAGCCTTTAATCTTTGACTGAGAGGGACTGACACCAAAAAGCTAATGTTTGATGTGTAAAATAGCTGAAAAACGTACAACAGAGTTTGAGCATCTTGATGCTCCCTCATCTAATCTGCACATTTTGCATAATTAGGAGCAATACACGACTAACCACAACCTTGAAGTGCACCAAGCATCACAAAGCAATTTTAACACAAATTTAACAATGGAAAACATACATTAAAAATCAAAACGTTTCTCATTCGTCTCTTCTTCAGAGTGGTGACTCTCCCATGATCATTTTCAGACAGTAATGGCTCGGAACGGCAGGGGTGATGTGATAAAGAAAGATGGCTGCCGAGTTGAGACATTTAACATTTGTTATTCACACTACAAGATTATGTTGTCCTAGATATGACAAAAAGTTTTCACCACTGACTTAAACTTGCAACTGATTCAACAACAGAATCACGCACAGATCCTTATCCTAATCACATCAAAACTACAGAGCATTGGAAAATTTAGAGAAATTTGATGCCAACTTTTATTCTCAAAGAAATGAATACAGTAATGTAATGAGAGAAAGCCCTTTTTCTTGCTATTCTTCTTGCACTGCCTCAGAAAAGATACATTTACAAGTGCGCTGTCATGCAGAGCAAAAAGACTCCAACCTGTAGCCATATTCAGTAAGGGGTAAGATTTCATCATACATTTTCATCACACACATCTACACGGGGTGGGAGCTCCTGAAGCATTAAAATTTTATTTTATGCAAAATGTTATCACACATGTATCAAATACAAGTCAAAGAGAAAATTGCGCAAGGTTGTATCTAAAAAAAAAATAAAAATAAAAAAATCCAAATCCATCCTACTCAAGGCATTTTTGCTATCATCCCAATACAATGTAGGTGAACAATAATAATAATAATAATAATAACAATAATAATTTAAGTGCCTCAAATGTACACATATAATATACAAGTATACAGACATATATGCGTACATATAAACATGCATAATACATAAATCAATGCATTCAACCTAAATAAACAGAGTGTTATGGCAGACAAAGAGCATTTATAAAAAGACTAACCTAAGAAAGTTTTCAGCAGTCGCTTATATCAAACCACAGATTCAGCATCTCTGATGGAACAGGAAGGCTTTTCTCAAGTTTAACAGATTATTTGGTTATCATGGCACCTGTCAGATAAATCAGACAGAAAGTGAACATTTTGTCCTGGAGTTTGTGTTAGAAGCAGGAAAAATGGGCCCCGGGAGGATTTGAGCGACTTTGACAAGGGCCAAATTGTGATGGTTAAACGACTGGGTCAAAGCGACTCTGTGATGGCAGTGGCTTCTTTCAGCATGAAAAATGGTTCAGGAATGGTTTGAGGAACACAAGCTCAAGCTGTTGACTTGACCTCCAAATTCCCCAGAGCTCAATTCAATTGAGCATCTGTGGGACGATCTGGACAAACAAGTCAGATCCACGGAGGCCCCACCTCGAAACTTACAGGACTTAAGGATCTGCTGCTAACGTGTTGGTGCTAGATACCACGGCACATCTTCAGAGGTCTAGTGGAGTCCATGCCTCGGTGGGTCAGGACTGTTTTGGCAGCAAATGGGGGACCTACACAATATTAGGCAGGTGGTCATAATGTTATGGCTGATCGGTGTTGTGTTCTGACCCAGTACCTTTTCCTTGGCTGTCAGTCTTAAGTCTCCCTACCTTGGCTAGTGATGGACTCCAAAAAAGAAAAGTCTCAGAAGAAATAGATTTGTTACTTCCACCAATGCTGCTGGTGACAAAGTAACATTATTAAACTCAAATATGTTTTGCAGCCCCAGGCAGATTTTTTTTTTTTTGGGAGCTAAAGTTTCTTCCCCTGGTCTAAACCTAACCAAACCTTAACCATAGCTCTATATCAACATGACAGCATTTCCACCATTTGCTCCCAAGAGACAAAAGTCATAACTTCTATGCTAGAGGGCTTTGTCACTTGAGTGTTAATGTGTTGTTTTTGAGCATTGGCTAAAACGATCAATGATGTCAGTTTTCTTTTGGGAGGACACACATGGCAACATACAACAAAGAAAAGTGAGAAAATATATTATTTGCCAATGAAATCTCTTTGCAGGAATTCTCACACAAAGACAGCTCCCTCCCATGCGACTGCCGGCTCACCTGAGTGGTTTCACCTGTCCCCCTCTGCCATGCTGGTGTACTCCCTTCTTCCTCCTGTATTCAGCTGACATGTCTTTGCTGACACTGCACTTTGTTGCAGCTTGACCCTCCTCCTCCTCATCCTCCCCACCAGCGTCAAGGCCCCGTTTGTGGTCAAGGCAGAGGAGAAGGCATGGGAGGGGGAGAGGGAGGGGGAGGGGGAGAGATCTCTATAGCTCTGCTGATTTACAGCACCGCCTCCTGGCTCCAGGCGGTGGGGGCCAATGTCAAACCTGCATCGGGTAGCTCCCTGCGCTTGTCAAATTAATTTTATAGCTCTTGTCACTGCTTGTCTCAAGTGTCTTTCCTGACTGAGCTACACTTCACTAAATTCATTCAGATTCAATAAAAAAAACAATGCAGCAGGAGCAGAATGATGTACAGTAGCACTGTGTGGTATATAAAAAGATGAAAGCTGAAGCCTGCGCACACCTGGAGAAGTTTTTTTCTAGGAATAACGGTCAGCTTGTTAGAAGAAATCCATCCAAAAATAAAGAAGTCCTGTTGTTAGTATGTGGCTGGCTCAAAGAAACTGACCAGATCTGACATTCAAAGGAGCCCTGACCCATAAGAGATAACTGTGATACTGTCAGTTTGACCACACAAAGCCGGATACTGCAGCTGTTTTGCCCTCAGCAGAAACAAACAACTAGTTAGGTTGGAAAACATGCTGTTTTGTATCTCTGTTGCTCACCTTGTATAGAGATTCTTTCTGTACTCTGCTTTTGGAAATGAGCCGAAGAGATTTAAGTCAAATAATTACAATGTTAAAGATATTACTCTCAGTACATAGGAGGCTCTCGAGGAGACGGTTTGAATTTTAAACAGTCTGCCCTCCGGTAGCTGTATGGCGTGTAGCAGAAAATGTAATGAAAAGAATGATAATGAAAGATAAAGTATACGGCCAAAAGTATGCGGACACCTGAACATTACACCTAATATGTGATAATTCTAAATATTTTTAAAACCCACAGGCATTAATATGCTGCTGTAACAGCCTCCACAGTTATTTTTGTTCGCAATGCAAAACTCAAAGCCCGTCTGAAGACAGTTTATCGTCTGTACTTGCTCACTTTGAAGCTCACACTTTTAAAGTTATACAGTCATAAAACTTTCACTAAGTCACTACGTAGTGTGACAAGGCTAAACCGAAAGTCAAGTCAGGCTGGAGCTCTTCCTTATAATGGGCACATTTCTTATGATTTATTGTCTTTCTTCATCTCTTGTGTCTGAATCATCCCGAATAAGTACCAACTGGAAGAGCAAACACCATCCCAGGAATGAATCACAATATGAAAGTGATTAAAGAAGGTGGGACTAAATCAAATATTTGAAAGCGTTATGGACTGTGGATATAACTTTAACAGAGTATTTCAAATTAGAGAGAAATGTCATTGCAGTAGTGCCTTTGTCATTGCCAAAAAAGCTCTGTTACAGCTATTTTTAATCATGCAAAAATCAGAAACACACCATCAAACAACCATTATCCCTCTAATTTGGACAATGAAATGCCCCCTAATGAGAGTCTGAAGTGCTTCCCTGACAGTATAAATAAAACAAAACGTCTTGGAAAGCCTGTCCAGAGTTATCCCTCCTCCAACAAAACTGTTGCATTTACCCTTCCCATCATAATAATTATGCAACTGGAGGTGGGATCAGGCACCCACTCATGCTATAATAATGACCACATATAGCCCTCAGCATATCCTTCACAACACCTGCATAATGGACAGAAGAGCGTGATGGTAAAGGTGGAGACAGCTCCTGCATCGGTTTGTTTGTGTTGGTGGTGATGAAGATGGAAAAAAGCAGATCAACAAAAAACAAAAGCAAATCTCACATTTGACCAAATCTGCCCGCAGTTGTTAAACACCGCACTGAATCTTCTCTCTCTCTCTCTCTCTCTCTCTCTCTCTCTCTCTCTCTCTCCTTTTCTTTCTCCCACACGCGCGCGCCTGCACACACGTCCCCCACGCAGCCGGGCGCGCTCACGCTGAACCTGCTCGCCAATGCACTGCACAGGAGCCCTGACAGTGTCCGTGTGCCTGCCTGTGGTCCCTGCCTGGCGTCTCCGCCGCTCCACTGGATGTTTGCGCAGAGGACACCTGCCTCCGCCAGTGACTGGACCGATCCCCGCGGAACAATCCAGCTCGTTTTTACCCAACAACTTTTGCGACGTGTGACCGTTTCTGTCTCGAGCACCTGTTTCTAAGACTGTGTTTTTATAAGGTGCCAAAAAAAAAAAAAACCCTGTAGAGCCAGGCGTTTGACTTCCAACTTGGGGCTTGATGGCACGGTTATTTGTGACTGGTCTGGAAAGTTGCGCTGCGCCAGGGAGCATGGGCGCAAACTTTAAGAGCTTTTTCTAATCGAGAGACAGTTTTTAGAATGAAGGCAGGTGAGTCACCCTTCGCGTGAAAGGCGCACAGAGCTCCGGGGCTCTCCAGGCACTGGGAAGGAAAGGCACGGAGGAAGTCGTGATCTGTGCGGCGGATTGCGCCACGGAGGACGGAGGCAACGGACCGATGAGACACCATGGGTAAGTAGGTGGAGGATTGTCTCGTTTTGAAGCGATTGCCGCCAAAGGATGAAGAGCCGAGGAGTCTGCAGATCATCACCATTGTTAGTTGAGCGCACTTATGGTCCTTGCAAGAACAGTATGGCTCGGGTTTTTCCTCCTCTGGCGCATCTGTGAGTGTGTGGATGTTCTGAACATTTCCCAAAAGCTTTCGCGGCTTATTCCTGCGCAGCAAGCTGGCACCTCCAGTATGTCAGTCTACTTTTGCCTTATGATTTTTGTTGCAAGTATTTCCTAAAATGTTCTGCATTTAAGATCAGCACTGAGAGGTTTTCCTTCTCTATTCATGAATCTGAAAAAAAAAAAAAACCCAACAACAACAAACAAATGCTGCAGGCGGGAGTGTTGGTGCTTCTGAATATCAAGGGGAGGAGAGAGACAATAATTCTCTCACCTTTATGGTGTGGAAGTGATGTAGCCCAAATTATCTAGTCTAGTCGACGTGGTTCTGGGTGCCATTGCACAATGAGTTGAAGCTCAATAAAAACATGATATGGCAGGTGAGGCTGCATTAACGACAAGTTTATTGACTACAATCTGACCTTAAATGGTGGAAATTTGCAGATATGTGTCTGTATTCTGTGTCCCCCCCCCACCTCCTCAGCTCCCCCCGCGGTTCTTCCTTTCAGAGCTCTGACATGTTTAGACTCCGTCCTGTTTTTTTTTTTTTCTACCTCCCCTCTTCTCCTGACAGCTCTGGGCACCTACAATCTCATCCCACACTGCCTATCACCTCCTCCATTTTACTGACATGTGGGTGCTCCAAAGCTAAATTCACCGCTCAGCCTCATAAAACCTCCCAAACCCACACGTCTCTCCAGTGTTAAAGGAGATTTGCGTTCCGCAGTCAATTTTTATTTATTTATTTTGCCTGTCTTTATATGGGGGTGGGGGGGATTTGGGTGGAAGGAGGGGGTTCAAAGGGACTGTGGGTGTTCAGAATTGTCCCTGAACATGCGATCGATTGATGCTGACTCTTAAGCAAGTCTGCTGCTGTTCCGATGGAAAGGCTCACGATGTTTCAAGTCCTTTCTATCGGTGCAACTTTTGTTCTTGGATATTTCAGTGAAGGACTAATATTCATACAACGGGCACGAGCACAGGCGCACACACTCCGGGCATGTGTGATACAGGCGCAGAGAGCCGTTTGGAGTGTTTTTAAACGGCGCCATTGTGATTCATCTTGTTTGTCTTGATTTCTCACTTGTTGGATTTATGCTGCTGATTTGGTTTCACTCTTATTCTTTAATTCCAAAATTGACTGAGGGGCTGACGCAAGCTGCAGGGATGCATGCTGCCCACACATCTGTGCAGAATTGTGGCATTCTCCCAAGTAATGAGCAGCTTAGTGCAACTAATGAGCACGTACTATTACAGTTTTAATTATGTCATCACAATTACTAGAGGCCAAAATAAGTAGTTGCATTTGTTAGGATATCAACACTTCTGACTTGAAGCTCTCTCACAGCATCCATCCCATCTTCAGCCACCGCCTGGTTCTCCTCATACAAGGGCAGACTGAATGGGAAGGAAAGGGTTTATATTGCCTGGTACTTTTCAACAACTGTTCAAAAGAACAAGTTTTCAATATTGATTTTTTTTTTACTCATCAATGACTAGCCTAAGTGAATACTGCTATCAGTTTCCTGCAAATTGCTTGTTGTTCCCAACCAACAACTCAAAAGCAGCAACCCTTTACATTTGAGAAGCTGGAAATACAGAATGTTCATCAAAATTAGTGACAACACATTTTTCTGTTGGTTGCCAATCCAATAAATTGAATAATCGATTCAAAACTAGCATCAATTAATGTAATTATATTTTAAAGGGAACAATAGGTAAGAAGGAAGAGTTTTGTCTAACAAGCCCAACACTGATACATTTGAATCACCTATTTGTGGACTAAGCTGTGAAATTTATATTCAGGCCTAACTCCCACAACATCAAAACAGCAGACTGAAAGTAAGAGCAGGGAAACATAACTCAGGAGTCATTGTGAGCGACACAAGGACACGATGGGCTCCGGTCTGACTGAACACACTCAACTGCTGTACTAGAAGTGCTTAGGCAAGAGCAAAAGGGAAATTAGACTCAAATAACCTTCAATTTTTTCAATAATCCGTCAGTTTCTAAGAGCAGACAGAGACGGTAATTGGTCCATGGAGCACGTTTCTGGTAAACCTGAATATAGTGGAAAAAAACACAAGTAACCTGTGGATACAATTTTCCCATTCCTCGTCAAGCTTATAATAGTGAAGATAATTAGAAGATCCAGTGCTATTCACAGGTTTGCCATTGGCACAAAACTACTAACTTTGCCTGCAGCTTTAGAACCATCATGAGTCGTAGACGAGGAGGAGAATTTATAGAGCTGGTTTCCCAGCTCTATAAATTCATTAGCATTGTCAAACTACATAGTTTTTAATTAGATTAAATAAATAAATAATAATAAATAAATACCTTTAAGTGAAAGATAAAGAAAGGTCTATCTACGCTACAGAATGTTGCGGTTGCTTTTACTGTGCTTCTTTGAGAGCCATGCTAAAGAAAAATTCTGCATATATTTAAACAAAAAAAGAAGAAGAAAGAAGAAAAAATAGTAACCTTTCTAAAAAAGCTGAAGCCATCAATAAGGATTATTCTGTCAGTGTGAGGCATGTTTCCTCAGTCTGAGCCTGACTGAAAGTCCCCATCTGGCACTTTTTGCAGCAGTTTAGTAATATTCACTTCACCCACTCATGCCATCAAACCGTCATAACACAGCATATCACACAGAACTCTTTCACTGTACCTCCAGGTCATTCATTTTACTTATTTTGTCACTGTTGTTGTGCAGATTGCTGGACAATCCTGAATGGCAACACGTCTTCCAAGTTCTTTCTCGTCTTTTTTATGTTGTATTTTCTTTCTTTGAAATTCTAAAATAACTGTGAAAGACTTCTCCCAAACAATGTGTCCTGCACACTGAACTCATGCAGTGAAATATGGGCAGAAACACAAAACTGAGAACAAAGTCTGGCTAGGAGCTGAGCTTGCACAAAAAAAAGAAGCGGCAACAAGAGGCACATGATAATGTATTGTGTAATTTGGAAGTCAGTGAAGCACACTACAGCCTACATTTGGTTGTCATGGTTTTATAGATTTGATAATGTTGGCTTTTTCATATTTTAGATTTTCATATAAGAAGTCCTTTAGCCTAAAGATCATTTGTCATGCCTTCCAAAACAACGTATGAACACCTCTGAGGTTAAGGTTTAGGCAACTAAAACTACTTAGTTTGGGTTGGGGATAGATCTTGGTAAAGTTTAAAAGAAACCATCACTGATTGTTGGTAACAGACAAGGAAGTAACTGTAATATCTCCCAAAATCACATTATACCAATGTCACACTACGTCAACCTTTACAAAAAAAAAAACCTTTCCCAAAAAAAAGATTTCTTATTGTATATACACTTATAAAAAGATACAAATTATTATATTCAATGTCTGCCAATACTGTAAATCCTCCTAAATGTTGCACACTGGATCTTTATAACTAAATAACCATCAATCAGTTAAAGTTGAAGTAAAAAAAAAAAAAACAACCATAGTTGCTGAAATCTAATGTATGGAAGTATGTGACCTCACCTTTTTCCAGTAGAGCCCGCCTACTTCAAACCAGTAAGAGGGCTTTGATAAAAACACAGACACAGAAATCTTAAGTAACCTACCCTGTTCTAATTTTGGCAGAAAAAAAATTTGAGTTCATGTAGCAGCCCATAGCTCATAATAAAAAGCTGATTTAGAAATGAGGTTTTCAGGGCCTTTAAACAAATGACCATTGCTTTCATTTTTCTGATGTGTAATGTCCCTTATGGGGCTTCAAAGTATAAAGCCTCAGAAGGGAAATAGAGAAAAATATAGAAAGAAGAAAAGCTATATCTTCTTCCAAGTCACTTGGACACCTGGGAAAATAAGCACCAAAAACAGTAGCATTTTTGGTATACATCTATATTGTTAATAAGGTTCAGATCATTAGGAATATTGGATAAATAACCTGTGCAGTTGCTGTGCCAAGTGTATGTTTTTATTCATTTACCATTTGTGCAGATGGGGCTTTTATTCTGAAGAATTCATGTCAGATTTACAAAAGAATGCAAAAAAATTGCATTTTATTATTATTATTCCTCCCATCTATGTTTTCCTCCACATCCCTTATAGGGGCTCCAAAGCAGGGTGCGAACTACAGTGGAGCCAGGTGGAGAATAGTTTTTTAAAATATTATATTTTTGCCATTAATTTCTATTTTTCTGCATCTCCATCATCATGGATCATGCATGAAATTAGGCTATTATATATGCTATATATGTATGATCTAATTCACTTTAACAAAGATACCGGAATGCTATTCTTGCCATCTCCATCAAAGCGCAGACCTCACTTACTTTAACTCAAAGATCAGAAAAAACTAACTTTAAAAAAAAAAAAGTGACCTCACCTGAATGCCATGGCATAGTTCGCAGGACCAGTGCAGTTAAAATGATGAATATAAGGATTCAATGTTCAAGTTCATCTAATTTAACTAATAAATAATGAGCAAACAGTATAATTGTTTCCTCAAGGCAAAATGAGGCGATTACAGAATACACAGCAGGAGTAATTAAATCAACTCTGAATCTGAATTCAAATAAACATTGCTTTCACACTCCTGAGTAGGTTCACTTCTGACCTTCACTGATTACCAGCGAACCACACACACACCCTCATCATCTATGATGACAACTCCTCTCCCTTTACAGCAGCCTTGCCTTCACAGTGGCCAGCCTAAACGTCTTGGTTCGTGCTGATCTTTTGACATCAGCAATCATATCGATCAATGCAGCTCTCTGTCTCTCTGCACAGATTTTTAAAGCAATAACTTGCATGCATGCTTCTGTGTGTGTGTGGAGGGCCACACCAAAGCCAGTGTTGGTAAAGTTCCTGATGTGTGCGATACCACAGTAAGGGCCTGTGAAGAGTTTCAGCTGTCACTTTGACAGGCTGAGTCTGGATGCTAAGCGCTGTGGGTGTCAAGGTTGAAGACTTTTAGTGATGTGGTTGATTTATTGGGTGCAACTATTAGAGAAAGCAAACTGTCTGCCTCATGCAGTCCACTCCTCTATGAAGCAGACTGCCTGAGGCAGACAGTTTGGTGTAAAAAAAAAATCTATATTTTATTAAAAAGGAAAATGTGTTTGTTCCTTTGTAAGCTGATTATTAAAAATAAAATAAGAACTAAAAATCTGACCTCACTCCAGTCAGATTTCTTACACGTCATTCATAAATATATACATATATATGATAATTCTTAAATATCGAATCATTTGCATTGTGCTTTTAATCATGTTCTAGGGGAATTAAGCAGCTGCACATGTCTAAGAAAGATAATGAGCACAATAGCTGGATACAAAAGCAGATATAGAGGCAAAAATAAATCTGGTTTATAACTTTAATTATCTACTGCTGCAGTTTTTCTCTCTTTAATGGATCTTCATCAGGCACAAACATAAACATAATGTCTGATCAAAACATTGCTGCAATACACAGTTAAAGTTTTAATGGGAATATACAGTAAAGCAGTGTGCGGATTCAACTTTTGCCCTGACATCTCTTAAGTACCAGAGATTTCAGGCTTTCATTTTCAATTTTTAAACAGTGCGTATTTTTATTTTTTCTACTCTAAAAAGTGATATGATGTTTTTTTTTTTATATTAGGCTACACAAATGTAACACAGATGTATGATTACTGGTTTATTCATAAGGCTCAAAGTCAGTGAAATATCAGGCGGCACTATGGCTGAGAGAGAGCTGTAGGCAGCAGACCAGAAAGCTTTGGCTGAAGCTCTTCTAAAAAGTCACTTTTCCAAGTGGACTTCCATCCAACACTTCTCATTAAAGCTGACTTTTAGCACAGCGGGCAGCTTTCATGGCCACACAAAACCTGCTGGTGTAAAAATGTTGACATTCAAACTAACCAGTTTGCCTTTTTAAGGGTTCCCTCTTTGCAAATTATATTGTACAACTTGGGCAAGTGGATTAAAAATAAGATGTAACAGGCAGTGATTTCTATGGGAACTGTTTATGATGTTTGTTTAAGATATGTTGGGTAGCTTCACATAAAAGCCTGTCAGAACAATTAGTTTATTTATTAATTAGTAAACAGAAAAATAGTAGGTCATTTAGATAAACAATTAATCAGTTCTTAACTAATTATTTATTATATTTAAATGCCAGCTGCTCTAGTTCCAGCTTCTCAGATGTGAGGATTTGCTTCGTTTTTGTGTCATATATCATTGTAAACTGAATATTTAGAGTTAATAAACATAACATAACTTCTTTTACAGTTTAGAGAGTGAACAATGAATCGGTTAATTCAACATCGTCAATCAATCAATTAACCCAGTTGGTTAACCTGACTTCCAATCAGAAGCAAGCTCTATTGAGAAAATCTGTCTGACTTTATAGTTAAAAAAACTAAATTACATATGGATAATGCCAGCTTGGAAGGGTTAGGGTTAGGGTTAGGGGTTTGAATCTGCGTTGTTTTCACTGACAAGCTATTTTTCTATTTTTATTTTATTAGTTTAACAAATAGCTCAAAACTCTTTAGCTAAACCTCACAGTTGCTGTTTACCTACCCGCACTGATTTAGAAATGCAATCATTTCAGTCATAGGTGCCTGGTTACACTGTGTGGTAAACGTTAATCCACAATCAGAACTGAGCATTCACAGTGGCCATGGTATAAATGAGAATGATAAACACATCAATCAATATACATGGTGACCAGCAAGGCTGCTCTGCACTTACAGTGAGAAGTTGACGTACGTTGCAGGCAGTTTCTCTCGTAGACAAATCTAAATACCGTATGTTGCTAATCTCATTGATCTGGAATGTTAATGCTTAGACTTAGCAAATCAATACACCTAATCATGGCATTAGATCTTCAAGTGGTAATAATTCAGGGCTCTCTCTTTTTTCTGTATAGGGGCCAGCAGGCAAAGCTGGAGCAATCTGTCTGTCTTCATTCCCCTCTTTCACTGTTATGCTTGAGTAGGTCATGGACTCACTAGACCTCAGTTACTATATCCCTCACAAATCCAGACAGAATAACTGAGCTAACAAAATTGACTGCTCATTTCATTTAAATTTGGAATGGATGCTGCTCCATTTAAGCTGTATTTTGCCATTACTGGTGTGACATTAACCAGGCATGCTCTATTTTTCCATATATCTTATTCCCGTTGTACAGTATAGTGTGTACTTCGGACTGGCTGCTCCTCCTGTCTCTGCATGTGTGTGCAGCTCCAGTAGTAGTAAAATAAGCTTTTATCATAAATCAGCTGTTTTATACTGCTTCATGCTTTTGCTGTGGGTTGAAATTATAGCTGACTCCAATTTTCAAATTAATGGCCGTAAAATAATGGGTTTTAAGTGTGTAAAAGGTACTTCATTTCAATATTGTAATGCCAGTGTGTCCAATTAATCACGGGTGCATGATGGGCCCTGTGACTGGTAATATGTCACATACTTCTGTGCCCTGAAAGTATTTTTAATTTTATGTGCCTTAAATCTGAGTGAACACACTCAATAATGTAATATATCACACATGCTGTAGTGCCCTAGAATTTTGCTTGCCTAAGCTCGATCACACATCACACACTTTAAAAACCCTTGGCTCCTGTGTCAGAGAGGAAGACAGTTGGGGAGGGGAAAGACGGCAGGAGGTTGGGTTGGAGAAAATAAGTCCATATCTGAAGCTTTGAGTACAAAGACATAATATCATATTTGATACAGCCTCCCAGTATTTCTCTCAGAATGCACCATGTATATTTTATATATTTTTTTAAAGAAGTGGCAAAGAGAAGAAAAGGGGGTGAGAGGTTGGAATGGGGCATATACACAACCAAGTTAGTAGAGTATGTACACAATGTCTGAAGTAAAACTAAAAAGAAATGTAGCATGTATACAATAAATCCATATCTAAAATATTGTGCATTTCTGTCTATAACCTCGAAAAGCTGCCACAAAAGAAACCCTTCCTTTTAATGTGTATGACCTGTGGTACAGTAGACCATTTAATAAGAAATAGTAGATATATTTTGTTTTCCTGCACACTTTTCATTTCTTTGAAGTGCCCCAGCGTGCAGCCTTAGCACTGTTGGCCAACCCACTTGGGCACTCTGGGTAATAGCCTTTGCATCAGTGCTCAGAGCACCGTGCATTCAAATGAAATATCAAGTTGTCGCACCGCCAAGGAGGACGACAGCCGACTGTTGGGTCTGCCAGAATCCACTCTGCTCTCGGGGGGGAGGCCGCACTTTTATGAGATTTCAGAAAGGTTGCCATTGGAACGTGACCATAGGTGAGGTAATTGGAGGAAAGATATATTTCAAGAAATTATATAATAATTTAGGTTGTGCTGTTTTGTGCATTTGCAAGCCCATTTTAGTTGACATTTAATTTGGACATTTGAGTCTAACTTCAGTTAACTACTCACAGTCGGTGAGTAGGTGAGTATTTGAGCCCAGAGGGACACTGGCGCACGGAGCCTGTTCTTTAATTGATATTTATTGGCTGCAATCACATCTTTATCAGATGCAAATTGCGTTGAAGCATTGCTCGTTGCACACAATAAAAGAAAAGCAGTGTGCTCCAGATTGCTTTGAGGTACGACTACCAATCTTGTCCTTCTCTAAGAGCACTGTTCCGGTGGCTGAAATGCAATACACTTGGTTTTACCAACAAGCATTGTAATTGAATCAACTTAAAATCTAGGTTTTACTGTTTAGTTGCAAAAAAGTGTAATAACACAATGTAAACAAATTAAAGGTTAAAGGGGAACTGTGCAGATTTTATACATCAAAGTCTGTTGACGGGTCCTGGGGAATATTACTGCATACGTGCAAAAAGTTGTATAATCCTGTTGTGGCTCAAGAGGTAAATGTTTGAAATCTGATAAACTGCCTTAAGGGCAGAAGACTGAGTGGAATAAAAACAACAGTATCTCTGGTTCAACTGCATTGATTTCTATACTTTTTATACTACCTACTACCAGAGCCTGACAGTGTTACAGGAGTGCAATGCTAAATCAGTGCGGTGTACTTTCACTTAATCTCGGTTTTAATATTGCAGTTTTAATTTAAGATTCAATTTAAATCAGGCCATCAAAATTCTATACTCATATTTAGCAGAGGATTAACCAGGGATACAATTTGTGAAAGATGGAGGCAAACTTTTGTTGGTGATATAGAGACACTGTAGGTTTGATAAAAACAGTATTTTACACACAAACACCATCCTCTGCCCTTCATACTTTAACAAAAGTGGAAACAACTGATTTAAGACTTGAAAGTTGTTAGGAACAGATTTACCTTTGTGATAATTACATGTATGTATACCTCTGTATTTCTGTGCTACAAGTTCTTTAAATCTCCAAGATATAACTTCTTCGAGATATGAAATCTTAGAAACCCTCTGGCTCTGATTGGTCATGCTCTACTAAGAAAAGAGAGCCAGGTAAACAGATGTGTACAGCTTACCACATGAGATCAAATCTCTTCTGAGGGGGAACAGATAGCAGTGCCTGCCAGAACCATGGCTGTAGCATTTTATGTGTTTTTTAAGGTTATAGCTATGTTTTGTTTTTTTCCTGTGAAGGAATCATTGTCCTTATACATCCTCTAAGATGGAGGGTCCCACACAAGTGTAAGGGGATGATAGCGTTGTCCTTTCTATGTCAAAATGGTAGGCATCCAGGTCCACTAGCAGCTAGTTAGTTAGTTAGTATTCTGGGTCCCTTATGCCTCACTGCATAGCTGCAGTGATGAGAGTCCAGTTGAACCATGTTTTCCCTGAAGAATGAGATCAGAGATATCGCCCAGGGTCAGACTAGCTGTCTCTCCGAGAAGTAGAAGTAGGGCTTTTGGTGGCATCTCTGGTGATTCAGGGCGACTTAGGTAAGCTTAGACCTTGTTTGAATCATTCCCCAATTAGATCTCCGCGCATATTTACCAGTGTAAATTGTGATCATATTTGGGATGCGGTCCTTGTGGGGTTAACAATTATCACCATTGTCATATAGTACAAAAGTACATCTTATTTAATTTTGATAGTTTTAAACATTTTGCAGATGTGTGCCTCAATTTTAAGGTTGCACATTGGCTTGCCCCTCCCCCACTGAGCCAGTTCACAAAGCAGAAGGATAACAGCGGTAGGGCAACAAGGGCAGCTAGCACAGACAGAGCAAGTCTGGGCCAACAGTGTTCTCAGTTACAGCCACCCACTACTGGAAAAGTCTACCCACTTAACTAAGAGAGTGCACTAATTAACTAACTTTTAAACATCAACTTGTCATGGCTTAAGGCAAACCAAACTTGCAGCCATTAGTAACCTTACCATCTCATCTCTGGCACTGGCATTACATAATCTCACTGTTTTTACATATCTCTGTCACTTCTGTAATGTACTTATGTATTAAATTATGTTGTATTGTTTTTGTAGTACTTGTTGAAGCACTGTGCTGATGACATTGGGCACTAATTTGTTATAACCTGCCGAGGGACTACAGATGAAAATGAGCTAACCCACACATTTACAATGAGTATAAACCGCAATGTTGATTAATGTGCATTGTCCCAGGTAAATAAATACATACACAAATAAATAAAAATCCCCTGACAGATGATAACCTTTAGAATTGGGTTGGCTCTACCCTGTGTTAGACTTGTACTGCTGAACCATATTCTCCTCGATCGAGCCCGAGTAAACCCTGCTGTGTAAGCCATCAAGGTCTCCAGAACTCATCTTCTTCAGTTTTTCCAACACACTTCCCACAGTGAATAGAGATTTTGTATGATTTTGTTAACTTATTATTCATTAATGTATAAAGGCTAAAGTGTTTTACTTTCTAATATAACATTTCAGCTTTCTAAATAATAATGTCAGTATTAACTGTGTGTTTAGGCTGCAGTCTGGTATCTTTGTGTGTTTTTAGTTTATGAGAAACATAATGCACACAGACTGGGCCTATCTTAATATGCTTTGCCGCCCCTGTTTGGTGTCAAATGCTGTCACATTTAACACATTCATTTAGATTAATTTCAAACATTTTAGACTAAATTCATCTTAAATTAAGTAAAATAAAAAGAGATATGTATTTGGAAACATATCTGAAGATTTAATGGTGGCATTAAATATTTCAGTGGTTTACAAATGTGCCGCAATAATGTAATTTTTTTTTGTTCAAATATCTTCCTTTGGGGGGCTTTTCCAAGTAATTATTGGATATATGTGATTGTTTGCAATTAAATGAAAATTTCTGACAACTCTGAATGTCTCCATGCCACCCTCTTGCCACCCCAGCAATATTTCTCTAGATCTGCCCCTGTTGTTGGTGCGTCACTGCCAAGAATCACAAGCCACCTTACGAAGTGAAGTCTGAAAAGATAATTTCAGCATCATCGCCATGTCCATTGTACAAATACAGGGAATCGAGGACTCATCCAAAACAACATATATGGGCACAAGCTGCGCAAGCCTCTTTTGATGGTTGACTGTATTTATTCAAACCAGAGTACACAGACGAGAGGCTAAATCAAATGGAAGAGAAGACACAAATAATGGAGGTTGAAGTAAAAAAGGTGACAGGAAAGAAGCCAATTGGACCTCACATTCAGCTCTCCATAAGGTTAGAAAAGGAGATTACATAAAAGTAAAAAGAATGTGGCATTTTGGAGTAGTGTTTTAGTCAACTTGCAGGGCAGCTAACCACATCTTTCCAGGGGTAGGTTTAGTTGATGGAAATGGTGCATGGTGTGTGAGTGTGTCATTTTATTCTTGCAATTCAGAAACTTGCAGGCACTCGTTCGCTACTAGTTCTCTGGCACGCACACAGTTAACAAATGGTGTCTAAGCTTGCCCCAGTATATGTTGTTTAGGGTGAGTCCTCGTTTCCCCGAATCTCTACAACAAAGGTGGTATGTGCAAAGTTAGCACGACCAGTATTGCCACAATATTCACATGATTCTTACAGCATCTGGTGCATGAAAAAAGGAAAACATGAGTAAGGCCTGTGCAGAATACCACATTTAAAGACAGGATAATCATTAATCGTAAGTCTCTTCATTCTGCTGTGTAAAGCATCCCATGGGAGCCCGCTATACACATGTCCAGTGGGTTTTTATTACTCTTCTGTCTCCGTAGAAATCCATGCTGTACCAATGTGTGCTAATTAAAGATGCTGTCATATGGAGGCGTCAACGAGCCAGTGGCTAAATGTTGTGGCTTTCTATCACATTGTGCAGCCCGGAGTTTTATACCATCTAAAATAAGTATGAATCCCCTGCTCAGTTTTTATTAGGGGCATGTAACACATTATGTAATAACACCGCATTATGTAATCACTTGACAAAATGTAATACATTTTCACAAATGTAGTTTTAGTAATACATCATTGTAAGGTTCTCCTAAGGGGTTCACAACAGATCCTTCTAAGTACGGATACCTTAATAGATGTGATGGAGGTGGCAGTGCCTTTATTGCTTGGAGGACTCTTATTTATAGCATTTTCACTTGGCGTGTATCTTCACTCATTCCTATGTACTCACTATCACTAGTGCTTCCTCCTGCTACTTTACTTTTTGCTTGCATTCTGGGATATCAAGCAATATTTTGCATTCTTTCTCTTCTTTACTTATATATGTTACTTTTAGAAAAGCATTAAAAGTTTTTAACACAATTTTTGATTGTTAGTAGGACATCTCAGATCTAACAGTTTCCGCACTTGAGAAATGTCATATCATTTCATTTTAACTATTATCAAACTAATTCACTGACTCGAAAGAAACTATATGTATCATCTGGCTGCCCACCACTGTGTTTATTTAGATGCTGATCCAGATACACATGAATCATTTCTTAATAAAATCGCAATAGTAAGAGGAGCTGCTTTGGTGGAGGTATGTGCTCTTTGAGTATTTTTAAGTAGCGATGAACATGATTCATGTTGCGCAGTAGTAAGGAACTTGTAGTGTATCAAACTATGGATGCTACATCCAACTTCCATCCATGCAACTACAACAAATCTGAACTTTACACAGCAAATCAAGTTATATATCTGTGAATTATGCTTACTGTTCGAACCTGAAACTCATTGCAGCATTGAAGATATTTCAACGACAAGGTCTGCTAAACACATTTTCAAAAGTAAAAGTAAATTTTCTTGAACTGGTTCTTCTATGGCTCAAAACAAACTTGCCTATACCGAGGTATAGCATAGTGATGGTAGCTTGTGATTAATGCAAATCATGTGGGTCAGTGCATGTTTGCTACCCAGTTTAGCATGAACTTGTCACAGTGCTGTGTGACACTAGCTCCCCAAGTTGTGGTATAATGATGCATAATAATGTGCCCTGCATTTATTTTATTTTTTTAACAGCCTACAACAGCAGGTTAGTACACCGAAATGACAAGTGATTTTCTGTACATAAAATACTTCTGTTTTGAAGCTTTGCTATGTATTAAAGCTACATATTTTGGCTCGTAATGAACATTCACAGGAGGCATTACACAACACTTTATTTACTGTTCATTTACAGCTCTAAGGACTCATCAATGTTAATATAAAGGGACTACAATGCACATGAGTGCAAATATATATTAATTTGCATCATCAATGTAAATCATTTTCCATCATTAGTATAGCCTCCCTTTGTTTGTTTCTCTTTAATAATGTCTGTTTGTCTGCCCATAGTCTCTTCAAAGCTTATATATACGGAGTTGCACATCTACCAGTAATATGATGCATTTCTGTTTTTGTATTCATATCATTCACTTGCTGATGTTTTATAAAACTTTGTCCAAAGTCAAACAGTAACTTTGTATGCATATACAAACAAATCACAACATTTTAAAGGGTGTGTGTGTGCTCTTTTTGTGAGGACCAATTTTAATGTTTGAGTGGTTTAAGACTTGGCTAAGGTTAGCATTAGATTTAAGTTAGGATATGGGTATTGATAAGTAAAGTTAGAAACTAGGGAATGCATTGTGTTAGTAGTACTAATGTGTGTGTTGTACAATTAGTCAACTCCTTCCAAGTACAGTTCTGTGGGAAGCCAACATCAGGTCAAGTGTTCATAAGTTAAATTTAAGTATGCATGAATTGATGCCTATGTTTAATCATGAGGAATAGGATTATCCTGTTCTGTCAATATTTGTTTTCTCATATTGGCAACCCATGTGTAAGAGAAGAGATAGGTGAAGGTATTCTTTGTTTGGGTGTAAAAGGTGCAATAACAGAACTTAAAAAAACCCCAAATATATGAAAATATATATTTGTAAAAAAACATTAACTAAACAAAATACTTAAAGGCTTGAAAAGAAAAGTCTAAAAAGACTATAATATACATAAGTAATATCTTACAATGTAATTCATTATAATATAATTAATACAGTTGGAAGGTACACAAGTCCTAATTTATTCTTTAATGTATTTTCAACACCCTACTTAAGAAAATAATCTCTATCTCTCTTAGTATTATATAATCAATTCAACAAATAATAGTTCTCCCACCACTCAAATTACAAACGCCATACCTGTGGCAGCCTTTATTATTAAAAATCACTAGACCTTGAAACCTCCTATAATATAAAAAAACCAATTAGATCCCCGTTCCAACTACTGCTTTGTACATCTCCACAATGCTGCTTGTCATCCCACAGTGAGCCTTCACCCACATCCTACTCAGAAACACTGCAGTTTCAGCCTGTCCAAACAAAATTAACACCCCTCCTCCTTTTATGCCTTTGTAGACTAGCTCCTCATCGTTAATTGTCAAATCTGAAGCTGCTAACAGCAAAGCAGCTGCTGCAAAACTGAACATGAGAACAGACACGTGCCTGAGGAGAAGTAAAAGTCATTTGAAAGCAGTGTTGTCCTGAGATATCAACATCCTTAGTCGGAGCATTACTCAGAGTGAGACCAGATGAAAGCCCTGGGTCAAGGATGTGTCCCTTGACATATAGTGCAGTCAGAATGTATTAGAACAGTGACACATCTTTTAACGTTAGCTCTGTACTTCAGGATGTATTTGAAATAAAAAAAAGACTATAATGTTAAAGGGCCAACTGTCAGCTTTAATTTGTGATTTCACAAAAGTACTTAAATCAGGTGACTGATGACATTCAAGAACATTCCACTCTTTTTATGTAAAGAACCTCTTGATTGCCTTTCCTTTACAGTGAGGATCACTGTCTAAGTTGTATCGTCCTACTATTGTAGGATTATGTTACAAAAGGGGACACAAATCCTAGGATTTTTATACAGTTGAATAAACAACCTTTAACACCCTTAAGGCAAGACTTTTAATTTGTCAGTCTTGCATTTACATGGGTTGCAAAAGTTAAGGTTGTCACTGATCCAGATGACAAGATATTTACATTCATAGACTCGCTCAATATAGGTTTCATCAAGAGTGACAAAGGAAAATTTAGATTGAGACGATCTTTTGTTCCTGGGTGCTGCATTTTAAACAAGTTTTAGTTTTAAAGTGCTCTTTGGAGATTAGCAGCAGCAAGCTGCATTTGTTCTATGGCCAGGTTTCTAGGGTGAGTAGTACAATATAGGATTTTGTCGTCAGCATAGAGGTGGGTGTCACCAGTACTTAAATGTGACATGATGTCATTTAGTGAAAAAAATGAAAAACAAATTGAACAGACAGAACAAATGGTGTTGTTTTGGAAAGTGGCATGGAATCCTTCAAACCTTTTGGGAGGAAGGAACTTTATATTTCTGCAAATGTATGATTTTGAGACTATGGCACTGCCATTACCCAGGTTCCTTTTGTATTGAGCAGAATATTTCAGTGGATTGCGAATTTCTCAAAATTAAGAAAGCTTTTCTAAGAAAACAGAGATGAAGAGAGCTGACAACTATGCAAGGACTCTGTGTATGCATAACATTCAAGCATTTCACTGTAAAGTAGAACATTTCCTGATATTTTAGGAGACAAAAATGATCAAATTTGTGTGTTTAAATCAGCACAGAGCTCAGAGAGTGCTTGCAAATAGTGGCATATCTTCAGAAGAATGTGGGGGGCTTGTGCTATCCAGAAAACAGTACATCTCATGATGCTTCTTCTTGGAGTTCTTGGTTGTAACAGAGAAACCAGCGTCATGACCCATGATCATAGGAAAGCTTAAAGGATGGTATGCAAAGTTTAGTTTGGGATTCTTTCTGTAGCTGCTTTAAAGAAGAGCACCAGTATTGAAAGAACCAAAAAACAATTCTTATGCTGCAGCCATTGTTCCATTTGCTTGACTGTTGTCATGTTATTTTCAAAATTTCCGTATTTACAATAAGATCATTCTTTCATTCAAATCACTTTAGTCCGTTTCTCAACTCTTCTGGTACTATTTAAGAGGGAACTTTAAATTATTTCTCACTGGTAAATCTGTTGGAAAAGTTGTTCATCCTTTTTGCTTGATGGAGAATGATAAATTGTTGATTCTTCCTCAGCTTATGTGCAAATGATATCTAAACATGTGAGTAAACATCTTCTCTGTGTCTCTCTCTTATATTCTCTTGTAGGTTCATTGCTGTGTGATGGACGAATGACACACCTCCTCTTTCCTCTCCTCCTCCTCTTACGGGCTCCCCTATTGTTCAGCTTTGGTGAGCGCACCTGCCCCAATAGCTGCCGATGTGAGGGGAAAACCGTCCATTGTGATTCAGCTGGCTTCTTAGACGTCCCAGAAAATGTCTCAGTTGGCTGCCAAGGCCTCTCTCTGCGCTACAATGAACTGCACACCCTGCTACCATATCAATTTGCTCATCTAAGCCAGCTTCTCTGGATATACTTGGACCACAATCAGATTTCAGCTGTTGACAGTCGAGCATTCCAGGGGGTCCGCAGGCTTAAAGAGCTAATACTGAGCTCCAACAGGATCACATCCCTGCACAACTCAACATTCCATGGAATTCCCAATCTTCGCAGTCTGGACTTGTCCTACAACAAATTGGAAATCCTGCAGCCAGGTCAATTCCATGGCTTACGAAAACTACAAAACCTACACCTACGGTCAAATGGTCTCTCCAACATCCCAATTCGAGCATTCCTGGAGTGTCGAAGTTTGGAGTTTCTGGATTTGGGCTACAATCGAATCAAGGCTCTTACACGCACCACGTTTTTGGGTCTGCAGAAGCTGATGGAGTTGCATCTGGAACACAACCAGTTCTCACGGATCAACTTTTTTCTGTTTCCACGCTTAGCCAACCTGAGATCACTCTATCTGCAGTGGAACCGCATTAGGGTGGTCAACCAGGGTCTTCCGTGGACTTGGTATACATTACAGAAACTTGATCTGTCTGGAAATGAAATTCAGACCCTGGACCCAGCTGTGTTTCACTGCTTGCCCAACCTTCAAGTCCTCAACCTGGAATCCAACAAACTGTCCAATGTGTCTCAGGAGGCAGTGTCAGCATGGATCTCACTTACCTCCATCAGTCTTGCTGGGAACATGTGGGATTGTGGAACTGGCATATGCCCACTTGTGGCTTGGTTGAGGAATTTTCGAGGGAGTAAAGACACCACTATGATATGCAGCAGCCCAAAGTATCTCCAGGGAGAAAAAATTATGGAAGCCACAAGGAACCATGGTATCTGTGAGGAAACTGATTACGTTCTGACAGAAACACCCTCACCAATGTCAGAGCTCATTTCTGAAGCCACCGCTGAACCAACCTATGCCCCTACTAGTGGCTCTCCACCAATGCCACCAACCAGCACCTTTGGTCCTCTCCCACCATTCAGACCTAGACCTATTCCTCATCCTACCTTTCCAGGGCACATGAGCAAAGACCCAAGAGACTCAGTTGCTCGCACTAAACCCACTCTTATACCACCCCCAGAAATGGAGCACATGACTCTGCACAAAGTGGTGGTGGGCAGCGTGGCACTCTTCTTCAGCATGTCCCTACTCTTGACAATTATCTATGTGCTGTGGCGGCGCTATCCAGGTGCAACCAGGTTGTTGCAGCAGCGGTCCATGGTCGGGCGCAAACGTCGCAAAAAGAGTCCAGAGCCAGAGCAGACCCTGAGCTCCCAGCTCCAAGAGTATTACATGAGCTACAACCCTGCTGCCACACCAGAGGCATTGGAGGTGCTAGGCAATGGCACTGGTTCCTGCACTTGCACAATTTCTGGCTCCAGGGAGTGTGAGGTATGATCCATCGCATCAGCGTTAAAATAAAAACTCAAAATCAAAATACAAAGGCTCAACAGAGAGGTAAATCCTTTATCAAGTATGCCCTGTAAAAAGACACTGTTGAATCACAGTCAAGCACCCTTGACTCTTCGTTCATAACACGCTTGAATTCGAATGTTAGATGTATCCAATTATTCAGGTTTTACTCTTCAAATTTTAAAGTGGAAAATAGAAAACAACTAATCTGATCCAGGGGAAGCAATCTAGAGCATGGGTTTACAACACATTATAACAATAATGCAATACCAGGTTTTGTGTTGTCTGAGGTAAATTCAATGGGGTTTTGATTATTGTTCTGCAACACAAAATGTATCTCTTCTGTGTTAACAAAATTTAAATTTTAAAGCTACACTTTTGTTCTTCATGGTGTGTTAACTTTAAGGGACCATGAATAATTGGACACTAACAATTTTGCAGACACTCCACATCAGCATGGCTTGGGTCATATATGTTTTAAGTAACTTGTTTTGAGTGTATGTTTGTTTGTATTGCTTGTACTGTGTGTGTGTGTGTGTGTGTGTGTGTGTGTGTGTGTGTTGTGTATGAGGGGGGGGGTGCTCTGGTACATTAAAGTGTGTCTACAGAACTTATTTAAAAAAAAACAAACAATTTTAATGTATTTTTTATTTTGTATTACTAATGCAACACATTAAGTTCAAGTTCAGTTCAGGTATTGATTGGGCTTTGACAGTTTTGCTGTCATAGGTCAAAAGGGAAAGGAGTTCCCTGAGAGGCCTATAAAAGCACTAAAAAGTGAATTATGTCAACTTGTACATTACAAGGTTTTGATGTGCATGGTCGTATGTAGGGAGGCGAGGCACTACGGTAATCCCAAAGCTTATGATATGGCTTAAATGTGGATCCCTCTGCTGTGAGATGGAGTATATTTATAAACCAGGGTAATTACAATCACCCGCCTGAAAACTAAAAATTGCAGGCTGTCTTTCTTTTCTCTACAAAAATGCTTTTTAAAGAAAATGATGCCTTTCAAATAATGGGTGCCCAACTATGAAAAATTCACCAAGGGGTCCAAACATTATGTTAAATATTGTCTAAAAAGATGAAAAAGGGGTGCAATACCATATTGTACAAGGGAAATTATTAATTATAGATTTATTATCATTATTCAGAAGGAAAGCTTGACAGTTACAATAAAGCAAGTTTATTTACTTGATGACGGCAAAGAAGTTATCGCAATTGTGATACTGGTGGATTATGATGACGTATACGTGTATAAACAATTTAACACTAGAACTACCGTAATTCCATAACTACTAGAACGACCATAGCTGTCATTCTGACCGTTCATACTCTGATGTTCATACGGCCATACTGAACGTCATTTTCGTCATTTTCGTCATGTCATATCTACATTTGAACCTTCTCTTTAAGTTTTCCAATGAAGGTTTTAATTCCTGTCGTCATGTTATGATGTCATCGACCTTAAAACAAGCACAAAAGAAAGATTGCCCCGACAGGTGCTGCCTCTCTGTGTGAGGAAAGTTTTGCGTCAAAAAGATTCTTTTCACCGCACTCACCACGTGAATAGACATGCAAAAAAGTTAAAAATAATAACAAACTATAAGAAAATTTCAATTCAAATGAATGTGAAAATGTATTTTCCAGCCTAATTGTTAAATATTCTCTTATTTTTTTGTACAATAAAAACAAATCTTATGATACAATAACTTATAACATATATACAATAAGAAAAACATTACCTATATATATTTGAATACATTGTAAAACCTTTCATGGAAACGTATGCAGCACAATACAGTAAACACAAAAACAGGCTAAGAAAAAACATGAACATTAGCTAAACAAGAAAATGAACTGCTTAACGAACAAAATCAGATTAACACGTTTTACTCAAAATGGGCTCATTTGAACGGCACAAACACCCCGCATCATTCAATGACGCTTACGCACAGTCCACACAGGTAAACACCGCCTTTCGTGTGCAGCTCCCACACACTACTTTGTGACATTTGGCACGGCTCCTTGGTTTTATTTTTTTTGCAGTTCCTCCTTACTTGGCACTGCCTTCTTCTATCTGCTGCTGCTCCTGCCCTGGCTCTCGCACCACCAGTTGTGTGGCTTTTGATCTTATGTGGTTGGAGCGAAGTTCGCTCACCAGTCACGTGATGAAGTCCCTCCGTGAAACTTGCTCATTCGTGCACTTCTTGTACAATATGTGCGCATTGATTGTAGCCGAGGAAGTTATAGAAAACAGCTACTGGCCATCTACGGGAGGGTGCTTTCACTGAGTATTTTCTAGCCATTTGATCTAGAACGTCTACTCCTACCTTGGTTTTGTTGTAGTAAGTTACCGTCTCTGGCTTGCTCTTCTGGCCACTTGTGATGCCAACAGCTGTGTGGACAGTGCTGAGGATGCAGACATTCCTTTTTTTTTTTGCACTGATACACAGTCAGTGATGCATCGCCACTGAACAGCGGCCTTTACGCCTTACGCACGGGGGGAGCTCTCGTCTGCTCTTGTTTACCGTGCCAACCAAGCTGGTTTTCTTGGCCTGAAGTGCAGTGGCAAGTTCAAAGGAAGTAAAAAAATTGTCTGTGGTGACGTTTCTTCCCTTCCCCAGGTATGGGTCGACCATTTTCAGCACCACACTGTCTCTAAGTCGTTGACCTGGCCTCCTTGTCTCGTCCTTACCCAGATAAGGCGTACCGCTTACCGTATATTTGGTGTCGACATCCGCAGCAAGCCAGAATTTGATTCCGAATTTGTCCGGTTTGTTTGCAATATACTGCATGAAGCTGCACCTTGACTTTGTAGGGAATAGCTGCTCATCCACAGTGATGTCGGCACTGGGCTTGTAGCAGGCGATGCAGTTTTGTGCAAATCTGTCCCAAACATCACTCATAAGGGCAAACTTGTTGTCTCGCAGGCATGTGCGTTGGGTTTCCCTTCTGTCGAAACGCAGGAATCGCATGATTTCCTGAAACCTGTTTCAGGACATGGTCTCCTTGAAAAAAGCGCAGCCCCACTCAGCTGACCAAAAGCTTGCCAAATCCATCCCTTTTCCACATTGCGCGCCACAAATGTAAATTAGACCAATGAAGGCTTTTAGCTCTTCAACTGTCATGTCCCATATTTTGTCCTGCTTGACTCGGTGGGCCTCAGCCACGGTGCAGTCCCTGATGTGTTTCAGCATGCCATCATCCACCAAACATAAAAAAAGGCTGTAAGGGCATCTTCAATATTGCACTTGACGTGCGCTGTGGGCCCTGCAGCTTCTGTTATTACATTTTAGCATTGTCGCCTTCCTCTGTCTTCACCCGACTCTCTATAGGTCCACACTGTACCGTCTTTCGCGGTTTCACGCCTCTCGGCTGAAAGTGGGTGTATTGGGCCAGCTTCCTCATCTCGTGACGGACTGAGTTGTCTTGGCACAGCAGGCACATCTGATGGAGCAGGATTTTGCACTATTGCCAAAAAAAAGAACAGACTAATTACTTTTTTAGTTCATGAAATCACAATCTTGTTAGGACTAATATTAGCCTATATGATTTCTACTAGCCTGACAATATAGTATAATACTAATAATAGCAATAGAATAATAATAATGAAAAGGTGTGTGCCGGTGGAGGTGTGTGCCTGAAGTAAAAATGTGAATTAATGGATCGGTCGTCAGGAAAGGTGCGTCGGTAACAGCGGTTACAGCAGGTGTGTGAGGGGAAAAATAATATGACAACCGTTTTCGATAGCAGATCTGATCAGTATAGCCTACCTTAGATAGTTAGAGACGGAAAACTTTACTTTGAAGTACAACTATTATTGATAATAGCCTAGCTAGTCGGCCTCGCAAAGTATCAAGAGAAACATACCTGGAATATTATCCTATGGAAGAAGGTTAGTTCCAGGATCGGAGATGTCCAGCCGGCTCTTTTTTTGACGGGGAATTAATTCATTATCTGAATCACTCTCAGAGCTGGATGAACTGTCCAGGGACCAAGAGACATCGCTGTTCCTATCCGTACCTGCTCCTCCATCAGACTCCTCATCGTCAAGCCTCTGAAGCATGGCTAAAGCCTCTGTGGCTGTCATTCTTCTTTTTGATGACATTTTGTATAATATTTGGTTTATTTTCTTCGGTTTAGCTCAAATGTATTACTTACTATAGCGTTGGAATAGTGTAAACAAAAAAGGACAGAAAAAACGTGCGGTCAAAATGATCGCCATGGCCATTCTAGGTAGAAATAGTCAGAACTGTTTTGTGTTTTGTGATTTTAATAAAATAACAGTGTCAGAATGAAATATACACATATTTAGGAAAATTCAGAGTCCTACAGCCACATTGATTTTATTTAAAAAAAAGTATTTATTACACTGTAAAATTTAAAAACGGTCAAAATGACTGCCTTGGTAGTTCTAGTGTTAAAAAGACACTGGTAAAGAACAATATTGTGAGACCAAGTTGAATTCTGGGGCTTTACGATGCACCACTGAAAGAAGGTATGTTTTTATCCCACCTTAATGGCATATTTCTGTGTTGGGAGTCTGTGTCAATATGATTTAGTAAGGTAGCAGCTAATCAACAATCAGTGACTGGGACTGTCCTCTAGGTGCTCTCTTTGAGTGAAGGAGCACTTCAAAAAGGTGCAGACCTGAGGTGGTTAAGGGGCCAAACCAATCTTAAGTTTAAAGACATCTGCCCATTAGTGCTACTCTCCAGATATTGGAAATGGAGTTGAGGAGTTTTCTCAGAATAATTAAATCTGGGACTTGAGCATTGTGCATGACCCCGAGTCTTTGTATAAATAACATGATATGTGGACTCGCCAAAGATTGCTAGCCCTGCTTCAACATGAAGCACGCAAGTTTGCGCAGAGCACGGCCATTATTTGATGTTCTGATGTTTTTTCTTTCCAGGTTTTGCAAAGTTTAAGTTCAGCTTTCATGCTGGCATTCCAGCATTGACAGGAGGCAATCAATGTCACTGTAGAGAAGAATATCACAGCACATTTTGTGCCTCTTAAGTTATAAAATTCTGCTTCACAATCCTACAAAGTAAAAACTTCTATGGCAGAATAACAATATATTGTTATTGTTGACATTCCATATTAGTGTAGCATCCAAGTTAGCAGCTTTGTAGAATGCTGAATAAAGTATGTTTGATTTATTTTTAAAAAAAAAAAGAAATACATTACATTATCTAAAATATACATAAGATAGTATGTCATAAACAAATGCACATTAAGATTCATTTTGGGACCTAAAAATAGAGAAAAGGTTGATAGACCCAGGCTTTGGCAGTGGTATGTACAGTCCTGTCCCTGCTGTGTTAGTCATACATTTGGCACCAGTGCACAGCTTGACTGCAGTTTGCTACAAAACAAAAGCGTTGTTCTGAGTCTCTCTCAACACTGCAAGTATTTCTGGAGCAATCAGCGTCAGTGTATTGTCTCTCTCAACATAACGGTAATCCAAATCTCATCAGCTCATAAACAATCTCTTCTTTTCAACATCACTGATGGCTGTCTACAGTAGTTCGTTGGGGACAATGGGGGTCTACACTGTGCTTATTTCAGACGTTTAATAATTGAGAAGCTGGTGTAAGCCTTGTTTAGTTTGATGAAAGTGCCATCTTGCTGGCCAGCACAGCTGGGTGTGCTTTTCATTATGGCCCTTTGCAGCGCCAGCAGTCCCTGTGGATGGCAATGTGGAAAAACAAAAGTCAACACAACACAGTTACCCTGCTGTGGCTAGGATTCAGTGAGGTATTGTGAAGAGCCCAGCAGGATACAGTTGACTGTCTCTATCACTTTGGTCCTAAAGGTTTTGCAGCTGGAAATTCCAAACTTTAAAAGCCCCTGCAAACCCAGACAGGTGTCCTCATTTTCTCTGGCTGATTAGACTTCTGACAGGTTGAATTTGGATACAGCTCTGTTGGGAGTTTATTGCTGAGATTAATGCCAGTTTCACATCATATTGTACTGAATGTAAACGTGAGCAGTTGAATGGGAAATACATTTCAGGTCGTCTTGAGTAGGAGTTATTTGGAATTTCTAACAGCTACAATATCTCCTACTTGGTGAAAATAACTACAGAGGTGTGAACAAACTGGTTCCACAATGGCTGCAAAGCCATCAGATTTGGCAAATCCAATACTACCGCTAATACAATCAGCTATTTAAAAGGGAGCCTATATTGTTTATATTGGTAGGGCTGAACAATGTCATATCAAAATTGTAATTTTAAAGAGTACAATACTTAAATCACTGGAGCTGCAATTGTAATATACATAATTAACGGTGCCTTAACAAGTAGGGGTGGGGAAAAAAGTTGATTCAAAAAAATATTGAGATTATTGTCTTTTACAATTTCAGTTCAAGAAGTGTAGTTAATATTCAAAGAAGCCCAAAGATCCACTTCTGTTCATTAAATTAACATTATGCTTTCATTTAATTCATATAAAGGCAGAAGACGATCACGTTCTTCAAAATGGAGTTAGCTTTAACTATAAAGCTGTCTACTCCCACACATTTTGTCTGCTTTTTGCGTTTAAGTCAGAGAGTGACCTTCATCAAGACCCGTTGCCTGAACTGCCAGTTATATTTCATATTGCTTTTTAGTGGAGTGAAATCATGATTGAATGGTCTGGCCCACAGTGCACTGGAGTAAGAGCCTGAAAATCATACAGTGCAATAATATCAATGTTTTATGCTCATCACCAGCCGTGAGTCGGGACCAAAAGGATTCAGAGCTGTAAAGCAGCTCAAGCAGCTACAGTGCAAAGTTGTCAACTGTATCACAAGGTAGTCTCTTTGCTTTCAAAACACTGTCAGACACAATTTCTAGCAGCTTGATATACTATGAAGCTGTTATCAATAGATATAGCACTTTCAAAAGCCACGGTTATATCTGGATGTTAAGTAATTTCAATTATACCTATAATGTATTATCTTAAATCCTCAGAGGACTTTAAAAACAAGGATAAGCATTTTATACATGTATAAACAAATACAGGCCTTGAACTTATGTATACAATAATTGGTCTATTCAGACAAAATGTACTTGCAACTTAAAGATATGCCAATTACACAATTAATGGTACAGTATGGTTTAAATAAATTTAGTTGAAACTATTTTATAGTCGACTACTCAAATTTCTATTAATTGACTATAATGTGTCACTATAGAAAGTAAAATGTGATGGTATTACGAAAAGGCTGAAAGTTGATAATTCTATCTAAGCAATATTATTTACATACTGTAGATTCTTCTTTCATGAGCTGATAAAACACAGTGGGTGTGCTTTATGAACAGATAAACTAGGTTAGTAGTTAAAAATAAGTGTTGTTTTCAGACAAAAAATGTCTTTAGAAAGTAGCGTCTGCATTGGGAGCTGTGGGAAAAAAACAATTCATGGCACTGTATTCTTGACATATTGAGTTCTTCTACGATGTCTGACTGTATTTCAACCACAATTACACTAAAGAACACGGTTTGGTTACTGCTTTCAGTATAACATGCCTCAAGATCAAAGCCTAGATGGCACATTTTCCTCTACAAATGGAGCTCATTGTATAAAAAGGTTTTGATTTAAGACTGCATTTTCACTTTCTGATTATAGAATGTTTTTTATAAATTTGGACAATATAAAAATATAAACTTGTTTATATTAAACCCACGTCAGCAGTTGTGATAGAGTTATTGATAATAATAAAGTTCAATACAGTGAAGTTACACGCTTACATTGATTTCATGCTTGCATGTGTGGTCCCATAGTAATGATGCACCAAGATATGAATGAAAAATCTAGATCACACTTCAGACAGATTAGAAAGAAAGACAACTGGAAATGCATTGCTTAATGTTGTTTTAGGCATAGGTACCAATGACTGATCTGGACTTGGTTTTGATTCCTGATGAGTCAAAACTACTATAAATGATAGGTAATTCATTCATTCAGTTAACTCTGAATTTTTAGTTTGTAAGAGATTATGACAAGAGTCATAATTACAATGACTGATAATGCTAGAGGCCTTTGTCACTTGAACATAAACATGTCAGTTTTGGTTATTTGCTGAAGCCACTTATTGTCATTTGTCATTGAAGGACAGTCTCCAGTTAACGCTACAGAATGTTTTTTTAGACAGCAACACTGGTGACCTATAGTGGGACAAAATGCCGTATTTGCAGTGTTTTTTTTTTGTACTAACCACACCATCAACAGACGATCTTACTACTGTCAGAATATAGTGAAAGATTCAGCAAATATTACAAAAGGTTGTTTTTATTAAAGTTTTCTACAGCAGCTTTAACAGTCCACTGTGTAGGATTTAGAGGCATGCTTCACCTTTCCTCTTCCAAGTGTGAAGGAGAAACTATGGTGGTCGCAAAATGCTCCAATCTAGAGGCAGTGTTTGGTTTGTCCCTTCTGGGCTACACAGCCATTCAACATTGCGGACTCCATGGAAGGTGACCCACAGCGTCTGCAGATAAAAATGGCTCATTCTAAAGTAACAAATACGTAATGATTCCTATATATTACACACCGGATCTCTAAAGAGTTAATCAGTATGGTAGATTGCTAAAAATGAACTAAAGCATGTACAACAAGGAAAAGAAAATGGATGTCAATCATGAAAACAGTCTAAGAAATCTGCACTAGGTAACTGAGGTTATGATTGTCTCTTGTGAGAGACAGAAAAAGCCGATTCGCCACATCAGCGTCTCTCTCTGGTCTTTTCCTCAAGCACTCCCTGCCTCTTGGAGACACTGCGTTTGTACCCCTCCTCCCCTCAGACAGTTCTGAAGAGAGAAGGATGTCACACAGCCAACCACAGCGCTCACTTTGCATGTCCCCTGGCTAATTTCCCCCTCCAGCTCCGTTCCACTTGACAGGCGTTCCTCCAAAAAACATTTAGAAGAACACTTTCATTTTCCGCTCCCTCTCCCCTTTACCTCATCAGTTTTAAGAAACCATTAAAAGCTTAAGTGCAAGCAGGCGTGCACCGCAGAGAGATATCTCAATGAATATACAGTAGCTCATATTCCAGATTCCACTTGAGTCATTTTCTGTTTTTTTCTCCCCTCAAATTCACCCTCCCAGGCACTGAAACAGGAGGTTTTTAATATGTGCATCATGAAATCCGCTCTGGCCTTAAATTCCTAAATGTATCATTTCTGTGATCAAGAAAGATGGAGTTTTAAAAGATTGAATTATTTAGAGGTTTTTATGTCTTATAGAAAACTTTCTGTTGATGTTCAATGCAATTTCTAAAATCCCAGTGTGTTACACTCGAGTGGGAGCAAGCTGTCAGCCAATAATTGAACCGCTATTAATGGCAACAAGGGGCTAATGAGGCCAAGATATATGTTGTTCACTGCTTGGCCCAAGTGTTTCTCTGGTTGACAAAACAGAGAAAACATCTTCGTTTATCATCATTCGTATTGGTGAGAACAGCTGCTTGGACAACAATGCCGGCCAACCCCTTGATGAGAAGCATTTCCACTTATTCGGTGCAACAACCTCTTAACCATCTCAGAGGGGCAATTTCATGCCCTCTTCCCTCGATTGCTGGGTCATCCTCCAAGCAACCCCTCCCCGCAGAGGCTGTGCTCTATGATGATGCATGTACTGAAATGTTGTAAACGTGGCTCTTTACCCCAGGCGCTTCTCTCTATCACAGATGCAGAAATACAGTCATACATAGGCAACACAAACCCCAATGAGCAGTGTATTATTAGCAGCATCTGGAGCTTGGCTTGGCCCTGCAGCTAAGACAAATAGGGATCTTCTGTTTTACTGGATAACACAAAACAAAAACAGAGAGGGGAGATTCTAAAGCAGATTTCTGAAAGTGTGCGTAAGCATGTGTGTTTGTGTCTTTGACTGAAAGGGGAAAGCAGCTCAGTGGCACCTTATATAAAAGATCCACCCCCTCTATTGCCCTAAATTGAATTTTATAATCTCCTACCTGCCCCCTTTTCCTCTTGCCACGGGCTTTGGCAGCCGCTGTATACTTCATCCTCAGATAACAGTAGCATCAACCCACCCACCTTCACTTGTTCTGTCAAAAACACACAAACATCTTATTCTGCCACAGTCTTTCCAACTGCAAAGCTGGCACGAATACATCCACGTACTAAAATGTGCACATATTGAATGGGAAGCAATATCATGACATTACATCACTGCACAGTTTAAGTGTAACTAAAAGGAACAACACACCTGCCTACACATGCTCACAGAATCACTTTACAAAGTGGATTCCTGCAACTGTACACATAGGAAACTATTAAGTGATTAATTAAGGAGTTGATTGACAGAAATATGATAAACAACAATTTTGATAATTGATACAATTTTCAAGTCATTCACCGAGAACAAATGCCAAGCATTTTCTGCTTCTAGCTTTTCAAATGTGAGCCTTCAGAGTGGGGGAGAGGGAAAAAAAAACCCAAAGACGAGCATTAATCTAGCAAAAGCAAACACACCAGGCAACCAGCACACTGCACCACTTTACAAGTCGTCTAGCCCTGACGGGAAATGATCGTGGTAGAGAAAAATGACATGCAACAAAGGTCTCTGACCGGACTCAAACTGGGGACATTGCAATTACATGACTAGCGCCAGGATGCCGCAGGCTTATAACACACTAAAATAATAGGTTTTTCTCTCATAACACATAAAATGATATGTCCACTGTGACCCTCATTCCGTGTCGCATATGCCAATCAGTTGTGCACATTTCCACCAAAGATATTCAGATTGCTGGAATAATTAACTCTGCAGTGGTAAAATGTATTCATGACAACAAAGAGATTAAAGGATTATTCCTATTTTTCAAGTTACATACCATTTATATGTTGAAAGAGTTATCAGTTGCTGCAATGGTTCCTCCTGTTAAGACCTGAAACAATGAATCAATTGAAAGACTTTTTAATTAATCGGCAGTTAATAATCAATTAATTGTTAATGTCATCTTCAAGCAAAAATGATCTAAGATGACCTAGATCCAGCTTCTAAATGCCGAGGATTCCTTTCTTTGTCATATGTGATAGTGGATAAATAGAAAGTAAATCTTTTGGGTTTACTATCTATCTGGTCGGCCTGTCTGTCTGTCTGTCTGTCTGTCTGTGTGAAAAAACAATCAATGTGAACATGTAATTTGATTCATTCTCCATTGACTTCCAATTTTCTGACATTTTACAGACCAAACAATTAATTGAGGAAGAAATTTCCATACCCCTGTCCATACTGCACTTTATAGGGCACAAAATCCACAGTCCATGTTCCATCCTAAATTTAGACTATGCTAATATGATTCTTTAGCAGTCTGAGTTAGTCAAAACAAATTGGTATCTTCTAAAGCTACACTCACTTACAGTAAGTATTACTTCTGTTTCTCTGGGCAGTGTTGTCTGGTGGTAGAGGGATACTGCTAGTTGGATTGCCGGGACAGAACACTGGCAATAAACCTACACAAAAACACCATAATAATTATACCGACAGGGCTGTTTCCTAGCCAGCATGTGGAGGACTGATAGGACTGGTTACAGCGTCCAATAGCAGCATGTATTGAAAAATTTAAGTTAGCGTACAGTCAAAAATGCATTTTGTCATTTTACGTGGATGTTAAGAGGAACAATAGTCTATGACTAGCGCTGGCTGTGTTTAGGCACAGCAGTGCTTTGAGCTTACACTAGCAAAGCAACATGCTCACAATGGTAATGCAAACATGCTGATGTTAAGCAGGTATAATAATCTTGGTTAAGCATGTTAGCATGCGGAAATTTGCAAAGTACAACTGGGTCACTGTTTTGCAGTTATTATGGCCATAAACCAAAGTATTGGACAAACTGAACAGAACTATGTCCTTTCTTCTTTATACTGTTAATAATCTTGAACCCCTCAGATTGAACCCTGGGAGGAGTTATGAAATCCAGGTTGGGAACCACTGGACTAAATAATTAATCATTAAAAATAATCAAAATTGATAATACAGTGGTGATCATATACAACCATTAACCAATGTTTTATTTAAGCTTTCCTTGTAGCACCTTTGATTTCTCATTTGCAGTTTTACTGCCAACTATGAGGCAACCGAGATTTCATTATGTAAGAAATAAAACCTGCAGGAAATCAGCTGGAATCAAAAGAGGAAAGAAGGAGGCACCATGCCATTTCAAGTGCTATTTATATTATTATGAGGTTGGTGGATAATGTGCAATCAGGCAAGAAGCGAAATCACCTCTATGCAGAGAGAGCAGGGCTGCAGCTCCTAGGGGAGGTTTACAGCAATGACCAGTTTACCTTAAGTATAACGGATTGAGACAAAGCTAACTCTGCGTGACATTGTATACTTCAAGAGCCTTGAACCTCTGAGGCAGTACACATGAAAGCCCTTAAAAGCTTAACTCTTTTTTTACACTTGAAATATTATATATTATAATAATAAGAGTAGTAATTTTGTTAGGGAGGTTATATTGTAATTTAGTACAGACATTTTGTGCACCAAGACCTATTAAGTAAAAAAGAAAACTTTTGGTTCACTTGTAATTCAGGTTAACTGTGATATTAACTGTTTAGTAAAACCAAATGCTGAACAAAATATTTTACGTTACCAAAAATGTTACGCCTAACTTTCATAAACTAAAAAACATCCAAAACAAGTTGACAGCTATTCAGATATACACAGTGCCGTGGATACGCATTGCTATGTCTCTGTCCTGATTTACAGATCGCCGTGGTAGCAGTTTGTCAATCATAAGATAGCAACGTCCTAAAGCATTCCGTGCTTTATCATATTTTGGACCCCTTTCTGCAACCAGAGGAGTCACCCCCTGAGAACAAAGAAAGAAAGAATGCAAGTTTAAGGCACTTCGCATTGGCTTCACTTTTCAGACTTGGAGGCTGCATCCACTTCTTTTCAACTGTCTGCTTGTGCCACAATATGAATCCTGTTTTTTCCAGAGTGCTTCACTGGAAATTGCCAGTATTATCAGAATCCTTTGCAATTATTGTACAGCACTGTCTATATTTTATGGCATTGTCTTGCCTTGATGTAGCTTTTTTTTTTTGGCAGTATGTTTTTTTTTCTTCTTGTCACATTAATTTTAATTTTACAAGGCTCTGGCTCTTTCTCAGCAAATGTTTGAATTATTAAACTGTGGTTTTCAGAAGGGAGCAGAGACGTTTGTGGAGATCACATATTTCGGAATGGTGCCCTATAGGCATAATGCTCATTTGTTAGAATCAGGCACCAGCCACAGCCACCCACGGAGGCCACTCCTTTTTGTAGAACAGAGTAATGCTGCCTGAAGTTGCTTTTCTACTTAGGGTGACCCCTGTTAGTTTGAAAAGTTTACATGTTATGCCATTGAAAAAAATGTAGAGAAAAAGTTTTGTTTTCTCTTTTAAAGTTTTGACCATCTGCTAGCAACCACCACTGCAACATGTATCAATAAAAACAGATATGAATAAAAAGCAAACGTCAACACAAAGTCAGATTGAAAAATTAGGTCAAGCTAATTTAAAGGTTAATTTTAAGCTGATTTTAAGATTAATGTCCAGTTATTTAGATACTGCTTATAGTGTTAAAATAAAGTAAAACCATATATTATATTGCATTTAACTTTGTACACAGTAGGTACCAGTATAATGAAATACACAAGCAGACAGTGCCAAAAGTGCATAGAGATATATATAAAGATAAACTAATATACAGAATGAATAATAGGAATGCAACTGGGATAGTTTGAAGTTGGCAGTTCGGATTACTTTATCCCAAACTGTGCGTCTCTTTGATGGTGAATCCTTGGTTTACTATTGGCAGGATTATCTAGCACTGATTATTTTTGCTACAGGTTATTAGCCATTTTGCTCGAGTTCCTGATTAGATATATTTTTTCTTCTTTCACATAATCCTGCCAAATTGATTCCCCTCTCCTTTAATCAGTTCTTGTAAAAACTAATGATGTGAGAAACACTTAAAGAGGTTACACATCATGAACTTTACAGCCTCTTAATCCACATAAGGCATGCGGATACTAACACAACACCACATAGGAGCGCTCCACTTAAATGGCAAATACATGTAGATTAGTGTGCAAGGGCCAGTCTGAAGTTGTAAATTGCAAATCTTCAGATTCAGGTGTGGAGTCAGTTCTTTTCCTTTTTATGTTTTTAAAAAAAATACTGAACAGTAAGTCAATGTGGCCATTGTCATTGTATTTTTTGGGCTACTCATCAGATACAAGACATTCCCGTTCTAGGCTATCCTTTTTTAACTGGGATTGGTTGACATCCTAAAAAGTGTTTTTATAACGGGGCACTGGAAAAGTTCAAGGTATCAAACATTCATGATCATGGTATCATTTGCATTCCATTTTCTGTTAAATGTCACATTACGCCGGCTATTTATTACGGGTTGAGTATGACACTGTCACTAGTAGTTGCAGTAGAGTGCTAATTGCACAATTGCACCCTCTGGCAAGTGTCAACAGCCACTCCAGTGGGATGGGGAGGGAAATGAAAAAGTGTCTCCTGCAGCTATTTGCCAGTTCTTCAGGATCAAGTCCTATTACATCAAAATCACAGCTGATCTGGAACATGTGGACAGGATTTGCATGAAGAACTTTCAACAAAGGATAGGAAGACAACAGGCACACATGCCTTGTAGTTTCCACTGGTGTCCAAAGACATTAAAATCAGCAAATAACACATTTGACTGCTTGAGCATGGCAAGGTTCTGTCTAAAATTGAGAAAATTAATGAATTAAACTAAACAAGATTGGAAAAAAAAACTTAATTAAACATGCTTGTCCTTTTGGCCAGAGAACTAGAAACTATAGAGGCCCAGTAGCCTAAATACAAAACTGTGTTTGTGTTTTGTTGGATTAATAAGAGCGTTCAGCCAGAGCTCTGTTATATTTGGATGCATTTACATTTCCCATGTCTCCACCAACCCTCAGAGACATGTAATTTTGTATAATGTGATGATGATGAAGTCATGTTCTATCCACTCTTATCCAAGCCGGCAAACTAATGAGGGGACGGCCCTCATAGTTACACAGATCATTAAAACTGACACATCTATTTTTACAATACCGAGATAAAAATTATACATAATCAAATAGAGAGACAGTTTCATGACATAATTTATACAATCCAACCCTGGTCGTTATTAAACCAATAGAAACCTTTGACAAGCAGCCTTTTGATTAAAAGGTCAGAAGTGTTTCAGATTTAGGGGTGGGAAAGTGTATGAGTAATGCTTCCCCCCTCTTTCAACATGATCAAAAACACAACTGAATGCAGCACCATTCACTCTGAGCCTGGTCCCCTGTGATTTCAGATAATTTGTACCATTGTCTTCAAATGCAAATGCCCTGTTCAGAAAAAGTGTTTTTTTTCCAGAGTGGAAGGACTAAATGAATTTGATGAATAGATGCAGGTTTGGAACTGAAATAGTCGTCTGAATAGCCACAAATTTGACAGTTTGGCCCCATTACACTAGTCATTTCAATGGCCTCATATACACTGAGCCACATACAGTGTCTCTATTGGCCAGATCACAAATATGATCAGTGCAATCTGTCTTGGTCTTCCCTGGATACATGCAAATCAGGGTCGGATCTACTCCAGTCCAGAGGTGGTGCTGATCAGGGATCAGATAAACACTGAAGCAGCTTAGGGCATCACTTGTATCATCCATTGTGTAAATTGCTGGAGCCTTTATTTTTGTTTTTTGCCTCTTTGACGGCAATATGTCTGCCTGTACGTCCGTCCCATTCTTATGAACGTCTCAAGGGAATTTATCCAAATTTGGCACAAACGATGGTGGTGGTCAGGTCACAAAACATTTTTCTGGCCATAACTCAAGAACTGGTGATCATATTTCACAATTGGTCGGACAATAAATTGGTGACATTTTTGACTCAAAGATCACTGTGACCTTAAAATGACCTTGACAAACATGTTTTTAGTCACAACTCAAGAATGTATGCAGTAATTATGACAACATTTGGAATGCAACGATGAAGTCATGACATTTTTTTAATCCAAAAGGTCAAATGTCAACTTCACAGTGACATCATAATGTCCTGAAAAACACTTTTTTGGCTGTTATTTCACACCATAACTCAGGAACTGAAGGAGAATTTGTGAACATATTTCTCAGTTGGTCAGACTCTGAATTGATGACACTTCTGACTCAGAAGTGAAAGGTCTTTGTGACCTCAACACAGGTTTTTAGCAATAATTTAAGAATGAATTGGGCGATTCCAGATTTCACAAACAATGAGGAAACAACTAACACAGTACGGGGGTTTCATCTTTTCATCTCATCCATTCTGCCTTTCACTTACTGGCTGATTCAAGCGTCGTCAGAATTACATGACTACATACAACGTATTTGAGCACACCTATCTAATCGTGATCCTGTGAGTGAGTCAGTAAGTGAGTGAGTCACCTACAGCTCATAGAGAAGCTTTGAATCTAGAAATACCAGGAAAAAACAAAAGAATTACATTTTGTATGTTTATATAATCCATATTTACATAGTAATCAAGTATGTGTACATGTTTAGCCTATACATCTATGATAATCTTTCAGTTCAAAAATGTATATTCATTAAAATCATACGTATGAACTATCAGTTTAGTGATAACTTTGATTTAGTTTAGCAAGACCCTGTTAGTGACTATTTCCACAATGGGAGGAGTAAGTTATTATTTCAAATGTTGCCCTTTCAGCTCCCCTTTTTCTACAGTATCTGATTCACCTTATCTACAGCCAGCTGTAACATTGCCATCACAAAGCTATTATTATACAGTATTTTCCACTAATCAACAGTTCCCTATTGTTAAAATCAATTACTGAAGACACTGTATATACAGTAAACTACAGCAGGATTGCATTATGAATAAACAATGGCCTGTTTGAAAGGATTCATTTGAGTTGACAGATTTTTGTTTTACCGCTAATAAAAAGAGACCGTACCAATATCGGTCCAAACTGAATGTAATTCATCATCTGAAAAAGGTTTTTATCATGATCATTACAGTCCATTTTAATTTACATCTTTCTCTCTTATTGATGCAAAAAAAAAAAAAGCCTCCAGCAACTAGTGGCCAAAATACTGTCCAGTAGGAATAATGGAATAATAAAACTGTTTACAACAATTCTATCATACTTAATCATATTAAAATGCATTGTATTGCATCGAGACAGGCCTGAACAGAATTTCAATAAGTCAACGAGATTGTACAGATTTGGATTCCATATAACAGATGTTTACTGAGTCAGTGTCGGAAGAAACCCCCAAAATGTGACACTTCTTTACATCAATGGCATTAAAACTATTTTGTAAGACTGAACACAAACTGAAAAGACTTGCTGCTACACATTTTTGCAGGATACTAAGTCACAAACCAGACTGTCGGTTCACTTTGTGTGGCTTTGGTAATGAGTTATTCATGCTAATGAAATGATGATTAATTGAACTGCCTCTGACCACAGAAATAATACACATGAACTCTAATTTAGGGTGACTTTTCCCTTTCTCAATAAGTTAATATTAGGCCATTTCATACAGCAAGTCATTACAATCTGTCAAACTCTCATCAGCTTAATTTGCCATGCAAAAATAAAAGTCAACGATAGAAACCTTCTTTGCAGCTATAATTAATCACAGCATATTGATGCCTTGTACCTGCTACTCAGATATGACCCACTATTCCCAAATTCCCAGATTCCCTAGAGGATTGACAAACTAGTTTTCTTTATCAAAAAAAGCACAGAAACACAGTTGTAGAAGCTGAGTGTTAGTTGCAGAGAAGAGCTAAGGGAATGTCCTGAGCTGAGATGAGAGGATCTGCATGACAAGAAGCAGAACCCCTGTGTTGCTCAGTTTCCAACTGGGCCCCTGAAGATCTGGGGAAATAAGAGAGGGATCTGGATATGAACACCATCTTATAGTAGCACAGTAGGGCAGGGCGTTATGATGATATATGCCAAGAGAAGATTGAAATTTGTCATCTGTCAGAGGTTTTCCTATAGCATGATTACCAACTAAAATATCCTTGCACGTTGTGTGGTTATATTAAGGCAGTGAGGGCATTGTTGAAAATTGATGAGGAGGACTGCTTTGTCGCAGGAATCAGATTTAGATGATTTTTTGTATCAAAATAGTAGTAAAAGATAGTAGTCCATCTTAGTTTTTCAGGTATAAAATTCTCTGGGTTAGCCAATCCAATTAATTAATCTGTAAACAGAGAAAAAGTTATATACTATATCAACCTCTGAATTCAAGGATTCAAATGCTTTTGTGTCACATACTCAAACAATGTAGTAGCATTCAATGTGGCATACTCTCAAGGCTGTGTTAAAGGAAAAGTTTTAGTTATAAATATATGTACAAATGTAAAAAAAGAGGAAAAAGCTTTTTCTTAGTTGGACTTAGTTGGACTTGTGGCTACTGAGGCATTTTCCTGAGTGCAGAAGCTGGAATAGTCTAAGGGTAGTGAAGATCCTTCATAATCCTACTAGTGCTGATGCTGCACTTCCTGGCCTGCAGAGTGGGGAGTGTATCAGATGGCCCACCACTCTCTATAGGACATACAGTTCAGGGCGGTGATTCCCGCGTTAGGATTAATTCCACAGCGTCAGAGGAGAATGACTTTAAGACCCACTCATTTCCTATGCTGTCTGAGGTGGTAAAGGTGCCTTACTCATAATTAAATGTGGGTGGACCATGTCAGATTCCCAGTGATAAAACTCGTAAACTTCCCTCACCCTCTCTGTCCTGCCAATCCTCAGGGGTGTGTTTCCTGTGATGCTTCTTCCACCAGCCCCTTGGGTTTGCTGTCATTTAGTAAGAGGTTATTGGCTTTGCACCACAGGACCCCCAACCCTTCCAGGTAGACCTTATCATGATGACTGAGTTGGATCTGTCCCTGACCATCAGCCAAAGTGAGCAGAAGTGAAATGAAAAAAAGATTATTCTTCTTTTGGTACTATTTTTCCAAAACGGGAAGGTCATCTTAATTTTCTCACCAAAAATATTTTTAGATCGTTTTCATATTTCCTAGTATTATTATTTTTTCAATGGAAAACTGAACTGATAAACATTACAAGTATTATTTGCATAGGTGTCCTGCAGGTTTGAAGGACAGCTGTAGGGTAAAAGCAAAGGAAAACGTGTCCAAAACTGCTGAGGCTAATATGTCTTTACCTGCACAGCCAATGAAGAGATGGGGAGAGTTCACAAGTTCAAGTGTGTGAGAAAAAGAAAGAGGAAGAGCTAAAGCATGTGTTCTTTTGTGTGTGATAATGGAATAGGGGTGCAGAAAGATGGAGCGAGGTGAGCCAGTGCGTGTTGGAGAGGAATATCTCAGTTGGAAAGATCCTCCCTTTGTCCTGTTGTCCGTGATGCAACACTGTTCTGTATTCTTGTAGTTTTAAATGTATTCATGATTTCAGAACAGATAATCGCTGGAGCTTTGAGTGATGAAACCTATTTCAAAATTGGTTAAGACTTTAAAAAAATAGTAATCAAAGCAGTCATATACTTGTCAAGCTGATATCGGCCCTTTGATGTTGAGCGAGCCTACATGTTACCGTAGCAACACAAGCAGCAGGAATTCTGAGGAACAGGAACTATTATTTTTATGATATTTATAAGTGAAAGGATTTTTACTATGGTGATGTGGCAGTTTGTTAGGTATTAATGGGATAACATGAGTAATGGATAATCCCTTAGATGATACCCTAACAAGGGTAAGAAATGATTTATTGCTGTATTTATTTATGTATTTTTTGTTCCAGACATGTGAAACAGAATTTATTATGCACCACTTGATATATACAAGGAGAGACTTTGGGGGAAAACCCACTGCTCCTAATGTGGTCATCTATCAGAAACATAAATCACAATCATCATAAATCATAATGCTCAAGCACAGCCGAACATGCATGTGCATGCGCTTACATAAATATGCGCACACACTGAGACATTTCATCAGCAACATGCTCAGTTTGCTCCTGGCCACAACTCACTGGATCAGATTTCCACAGGGAGATCTCTGAGCTCTACCTTTACACCACAGCTTCCACTCTTGCTTAATGCACGCACACACAATATCGCTGTGGTTAACTTCAAATGATGTTCTTTTAGAGCCGCTTACTCTCACTGGCCCACTTATATGTGGGTCACTATAGCCTCCCTTCTAATGAAATACATTTTGTGTTGTTACAGACAGGGAAAGTGTAGAGGGTAAATGCGCTGAGGCTCAGTTAGGCTTATGTCTTTTCTCTCAGATACTGGGGTTACCCGATACACAGACATCTTTATACTAGCAAGTGAAATTAACAGAAATTTGAGTCCCACAAAAATATATCATTTTAAAAAAGCATTTGCTAGATCTCCATCGCAGCTTGCTGGTGCTGCTGAAGTTGTTTTTACAGTTCGAATTAGGTGATGAAGTCATTACAATGAAGTGCTCACAATTAAGCAAGCCAGTCAAAGTGGCTGTGAATGAATCAGCCACCATTTCTAGTGACTGGTTCAGCCTCTGTTTGCTGCACATCCAGTGATTGAATGACGATGGTAATGCTGTACTTGTGGTATTATATCCATACACTTTGCTTACCGTCTGTTTTCCTTTATTGGTATCCTGCAAATTTCTGAATGCTGTCATTGCAATAAATCATAAAGTTTGGCCAGAGGCAAAATATTGCACTTGCTGTCAAGATTCATATATTCAAACATTCATACTCTCAACTCTAATATTAATCTGGGTACATAATATTTATGTATTTTAAAGGATATGGGGATGTATTTAACTAATTTAACTTTGAACAAATATTTTGTGCACTATAGTACACTATATGTATATGATTCTCTGTCTTTTAATTTATATTAGACATGACATATCCTCCCACATGTTGGAGCAAATAACAAATGAGAGCCACAAGTTAGAAGAAGAAAAAAGACAATTAAGATAATTGAATTTTCCCATGATATATACGTATTGCATTAATGTGCGGTGTTAATAGTCAGGCATGACCACTGTGACCTTGCTGAAAACAAAATTAGAAGCCTTTAATGAATGGCTTTTTGTCAGACCATTACCAGGAAGTCCATTAATTTACCTTTTATTTCCACTGAACACTGTGTTGTTATCAAAAACAGGATCCCATTACTCCAAACCAACTTCTGCAGACCTTTATCTTTGTTCACGGGGGCTCACACATCGTCATGTTCTTTTACCAGCTACTGACACATCAAACAAAAATGCATGAACTATCACTTGAAACTAAAAATATCACTTGGTCTTTATTGATCAGAGGATGGGTATGTTTGTGGGGCAGAGAGAGAGAGAGAGTGAGAGCTTAAGAGAAAGTGTAAGAATCTGTGTTGCAGAGATCAAGAGCTTATACAGGCATCAGCTCCCCGGAAGGTGTTACCTTGTATAATTGTTGACTTTCTTTAGGCGGAAATAAGCTTGGTCTTGGTGCTTTAATTAGCCATCCTTTGTCTGTATCGTGTGTGGAGATTAGACCTGAGCCTTGTCTGACATGATATCATTTGATGGAGTGTGTGAATCCAACACAGACATGCAATTACACACACACACACACACACACCCCACCCCGACACACAGACACACACAGATATATATATATATATATATATATGCACATGCATGAACACAACACAGCTGTGTTCATGCATATACCTTGTAATGGCTTCCAGACCAATGTAGCAGTGCACACATTATTTCAATTGTCTCATTGATTTTACTATTCACCAAGAATTGACACATTCAGTCTATTTCCTGTTGTCTCCGTCTTTTTTCTTGGTCTTTAGGGAGAGAAGGAAGCATGAAACTTCACACAAACATACAGCCAATGGGGTGGGGAGATGGAACAGGGTAATTGGAACCCTGAGTGGAGTAAGAGGCTTGTGATCCCTTTGAGAGTGGCTGGCATATGTCTGTGTTAACTTCCAGCTGTCCTGACTGAGAGCAAGCTAATTACATCATGTTTGTATCCTGCTAATTAGTAGCCTAATTAAAACCACATAAAGGCCTTAGAGGGGGTGGATGAAAGTAGGGACAGCTCTGGACATGTAACCTGTGTTCTTTAAAAAGGCCAGCCTCAGAAGTGGTCAGTTTTTCCTTTGGAATACCCACATAGCAGGGGGACATGTGTGATTACGTGAATTTAATTAAGATTATTAATGTTGTTTTCTTGTGTATGCAAAACTTTCAAAGCAGCATGGACAGACCAACACAAGTCAGTCACATATGTTATAAGTTGGTTTCCAGCTTTAGGACATTGAAAGTAGGGCCGCTCCCAGTGAAAGATTTTCATTGTTGGCCTGTAGTTGTTAGTTAACACCATTAGTCAATTAGTCGTTGCATGTTTATGATATTCATTTCATTCTTTAAATATACACATTTTAACAGCTGCCTGTTAAATGATAACAGCAAAAGCGGTAATGATTCTGATTGTGTCAGAACAACACACAAGTCTTGTTGTTCGAAATGGAATAAATAACTTCCAGCTTCACAAAAACAAATACAGCACTCATCGATATGATGAATGATTTATAACATTAACAGTTACCGACAAATGAACTCGCCACAAATTCTCTCCCGTTTCACACCTCTCCTGTCCCAGGCCTGAACCTGCTGTGTCTTCATCGTCCCCCGAGTCCTGGTTGGAGCTGCTGTAAATCACTTGGCCTCTGTTGGTTTCGGAGGCTGTGAACCTGGTCCTGTTGCTCACTCTCCCGGGTCCGGTTCTGCTGCTCCTTCTCCTGTGCTAGTAGTGTAACCAAACATACCCCTGGCCTACAGGCTCCATGTTGCAACAGTCCCTTGATACTTTAGTCTCAGTGACAAGGCGCAGCTTCCAAACGTTTGACAAGTTTTAGGTCTTTTTTTTTTTTTATCCGACTAATGAGAGACCCTCTCAGCAAAGTAATCTTGACTTATCAAAGAGAAGTTGTCCAGTCTGAAACTGCCAGAATCACCCCCGGCTTCTCATGTCTTCTCTTTCCAACAACTTGAAGCTCATTCAGGGGCAAGAAAGGCATAGAGGAGCTTTTCTGGCTATAGTGCATGTGCAAACACAACACTCACACAACTCACACTCATACACGAAAGACAGTGGGTGTATTTCCTTGAGGTAAACAAATCCTCTTTCTCTCTCCAAAACTCTAAATCAGACTCAGGATGCATCTTGTCAGCTATTGGCTTGTCTCTGTACATCACATTAGCCCTGCACGGTGTTTGTGCTGCCTGGAAATGTGTGATGTGCTCTGAGGCAGAGGAGATTCCTTGTCGTCCAGTGACATAGGTTCTCTGAGATCTTGAGAAGTATAAATAGCCAACAGCTACACTTCTACCACACACTGCCAGCCTGCATGTTGAGAAGGAAGGACCCCTGACCACAATATTTGCCAAGTTTTTCCTGGGCCCTTGCCAGTTTGTCATAACTCCCACTTTAGCTAAACCCTTGGCTTTGCCTATGGAGATGAAGAACTCCCCCACTTTTGTGCTGTTTTCATGGCAGAGGCTTTGTCAGAGGCTGCTGCAGGCACGTGGAAGAGCACAGTTGCTCCTTCAGATACATTAAGAATGTTGCTCTTTTGTGAAAACAATGCTAAAGAATTTGCTGGAGAATTTGAGTTGCTTCTCGACCACTGGATAGAGACTGTGCAGAAGTAAAGCACATGTTCCCAGTGACGAAAAAAACCCTACTCTTGGCTGCACAGCAGCACTCTTCCTTTGTTGCCATCAAGAAAGCGAGCGGTCAGTTTTGAATGCCGGCAGAAGAAGTGATGAGGATTGGTTTGGAGTCTGGCAGCAAAAGCATCCATAGCTATCCGCCACTTTCATGCAAAATGATGTCTCCAACTTATGGCTGAAAGCCATCGAACGACTAATGGTTGTTTGCAGTGCAAGTGTTTGAAGGGGTGTGAGCAGCAGAGTGAATTACAGTCCTCATTTAAACAAACACACAAAATCATGTTAAAGGAGCATAATGAGTTTTCACAAGTAACAGCTCAGATGTGTGTCTGTGTCTACAAAACAAACACTTGAGCATTGCTGAAATAACTATATAATACATTATGACAACAACAAAAATACAGAAAAACAATGACAATAAAATAAAATGACAGTCAACATTTTGCTCTTGTTGTGAAAATTGTGGGCTTTTATCATCAAATAAAGAATAATGACATACAAAAGTTGGCCCTATGACCACTCTCGCAGCCACTCAGGCAGGTGTGAAGAACGTCTCTTAAATTAAGATGTAAGTGATGTGACTGCAATTACTTTCAAATTGCTGCAATGTCACTGCATTTGACCGCACACTGGACTGATTCAGGTTCTACAAAGCAAAGTGTAAAAGTGAACATTTTGAGATGAGGAACAGAAACGAAAGAAGAAAAACGACTTTGTACCAGGCAGAATGTTGGATAACTTGCAACATAGATTGAGACCAAATGCTAAGGAAGACTATATAAATACACAAACAATATATATATATAGTCATTTGTACACTTGCCACATTTTGCTTATGTCATCATGGATTTGTTGAATCTCTTATTTCCACTGTTATTATGACAGATACCAAAACAAGGCTCTCAGTGCCAGTGCATGCTCCATTACCAATTGCAATGAGGCAAAACATGTTAATAATATTGATTATACTGTGTAATGACAAAAAATGAAGTGGGTAGATGATCTAGCGGATGTTTTTCCACCACTTCATAGAACAATGCATTTCTGTCTAGGTGTGTGCGTCTGCCTGTGTCAAAGGCTTGTTATATGCCTCAGTGTGTGTGTATGTGTGTGTGTGTGTGTGTGTGTGTGTGTGTTGCTTGCTCCAGAGTTCACATTAATGTGTTCCCAGCACAGCCTGAGCCTTTGCCGCGAGTTGTTTCTGTTTTTGTGCTCTGTTCAAATTGTCTAAGGTATGACAATTTCCGCAGCTGTCTTCACTACACTCACATCCACCTGAGAGGTAGATAAAGAGTTGAGTGAAGACTTATCAGCCTGTTTGATAACGTTTAAATAAAAGTTCTGCTCAGGGCATACTCGTCTGAGCCCTGCGTTACAGAGATCTGCTTCACGCTGACAACAATCTCAGCTTGAGCAGCGAAAAGTTGAGCTGGGATAATTCCGAGCAGGCTCTGAAAGCTTCAGAAAATTGCTTAGCCCGGCAAAACTCACAGCATTTGTGTTATTAAGGCAATGTGGATTTACCTGTAGCCAAGTCGCGAATAGGCTCTTTTAAAAGGTTAAGTTGTGAAGTAGAGGCTTTTTTCTTAGCACAAAATGCTTTAAGAGGCAAACCTGGATGACTGTGCCTCTGCAGCTTACAGTGTGGAGATCAATTCAAAGCTTGTGGCTCTTAAATGAGAGTAAAATGTCAAAATCTCTTACTAATTTGCAACATCTCAACAAGCTTGAGTTGACCTGTGGGAAAGGGTTGACATTTAAAGGTCCAGAATCATTCACTTGTCATGGTTTCTAATTTACTGTGATACAAATATGATGTGTTAGAACTGAGCCTTTTTATTTCAAATAGATGAGGGGTGTAACTGCATATTACTTTGGGAATAAATAGAAAATGTAAGCACATGTTCAAGTGTATTGAAACATTACACAATGTTTTGTTTATCACTTTAAATTGACATAGGTTGGTGTAGTTAGTAAATATAAGGGTTGCTCCCATTATTCGTTGCATCATTTTATAGTATTTGGAACTCAATAGCTAATTTGGCCAGTCTTCCAGACCCCAGTCCACCAATATGACTATTATGTGAAAAAAGAAAATGCTCTTTACATTCAAGCTTCTTAATTTTTTCTAAAAGGTCCAGTGTGTAACATTTAGGAGGATCTATTGACATGAATTGAATATAATATGCAAAACTATGTTTTCATAAGTGTATAAGAATCATTGTGTTTTTGTTACCTTAGATTGAGCCCTTTATATCAACAGACGCCCTGGATCGCCTTCCATGGAGGCTGCAATGTTGAACTGCCATGCTGGAAAGATGTAAAAAACCTTTCCCTCTCTTGCTGGCATGTGTCATGTAATGAACTTACACATACTGAAACAGTTATAGTTTGTTTTCCAGTCATTGTTCTGATGCCGATCAATGCTTGACTAAAAAATCTACATACAGTGGCAAAATATGTTTAGGTTCAATTGAACACATTTTTTTATTTAATTATTTCAGCTTTAATTGACACTTTCCAAATGAACACTTGTAAGAGTTTTCTGTGCTTGGCTTTCATTTAATCTATGTAAGACATTAGGGAAGTCACTCCAGCCTTCTAAGCTATCTAAGCACATGAGATTTCATCATCTGCTTAATTGCTTACCCTAATTTGCTTTGCTGGCACTGTCACAGCCCCATTGTACTGTTATCAAATCACTGGGCACTGTAATTAACTTTACATTGTAACCACCGCCTCTGTAACTGGCACAGACCGGCTGTTAAATGGCTTTAACTTTATTGTCTTTTTCCCTGTCCTTGCAGAATGAGTATACATGTCCACGCCCCCTACCTGGTGCCTGGCTGGGAGATGTGCCTACCATCCATTAACCCCCCCAAAAAAGGAACTGCTTTGGATGGTGCAGCAAACCACGTTGAAACAGGGATACAGGAGAGAGACATATGCAGACAACTCATCAGGAACCTACTCCCATAATTCACATTCAAGGATACATTTTAAATGGTCCTCCATGCTAACAAGGGCAACCTATGACCAAGACCAAGAGGAGATAATACTGTCTTTTTCTTTTTCTTAAGATTTTATAATGTCTCTTTTTTTGGCTTGTGGTCTTTGGTCATCAGTTTTGCTGCATTCCACCATGCTTCATCACTACACAAATACTGACACAGACGGTAATGGAAATGGACCAGAGCCTTGGAAGAAGACTCATGCGCATTATTGGATGGTTATAACCAACATGGGAGCTTACTGTATAGACTATTATAGCTTATTGTCTCCATGAGGACAACTTGGCATTGTTGTAAACACAAGCAGGACTGTACAAATCCAAGAGGCTTTAAAAAAAAGGTATAAACTGAGCAATGAATTATTGATGAAAATGCACTGAACAAGCAGCTCTGACTGCTCTGCTAACACAGCTGTGTATAATTTAAAGTTGGTTTCCATAGTTTGATTCCATATGAAACATCATGTTATCATCTTTCAATACTTTTTTTAAAAAGACTAATCAAAAGCTAGGATGGTGTAAATGTGCCTCACTGGAGCAGAGAAATTACGAAAGGACTCACTGAGTTTCTGTGCACCTGTCTGTCCGTAAAGAGGAATCAGGTGGAAATCAAGTCAGCAGCTGGAAGATTGCTTGAAGTCTGCGAAAGGTTCCCAGAGGAAAGCAAACTATCCCCCAGCCAATGACTGTTGGTGAAGTTTTATTTGTTTGTTTGCTTTTTTAAAAGTTATTTTTCTTTCTAAGTTGATTCTAATTGCAATCAAACCTCGACTGTCTAGTTTGATTTGGAGGAGAAAAAGGCCAATCAGAAGCAGAAAGGAGAGGGAAAAAAGAAAAAGCTTCTATCAAGGGTAAAATGTAATTTTCTGAAATTATAATGTTGTTAATGTTGTACTTAATGAATATGTGTTCCTGCCATTTTCAACACCAAATACCAAAGAGCCAAAATTGAGCATTTTTGGCTATTGGCTCTCCCAACCATGAGTTGTAACAGACCCAGGATTTGCTCTCCACGAAAAAAGAAAAAAAAGAAAAAAAAAATCAAAAGAACAACTTTCCTCTCATATCCAGCAGTGCTCCGTTACCGGATTGGCTTTTTTTCATGTGTGTAATGTGTACGTCTTTGTGAACAAATGATCTTGCAACGACGGTCTTCATTAGGAAGATCCTGTCTGAAAGATAACTTTGAGCACTGCTTACATTTTATGACTTCTGTTGAATACATGCTTCACTCTCCCTGACATAATCAGCCCGTCTCTCCCCTCGAAGAGACTGCAGATGTTGCTGTGCGCGGTTTCGCGTGTGCTTGTGTTTCATTCGTTATGAGTTCTTAATTATATTTGGGACGCACTGAATTGTGAATTGTTTGTTTCAACCTTCAAACATAATCTTTCTACACCGGAAAATGGTAATTTTCTATTGTAAATTTCTGCTTTCCCCCTTGGATTTGTTGATATTTAGTAAGCAGCTGTATTCTTTGTTCACTTTCAACAGTATGTTTTATAATGAAAATGACTTTATTGGTGAGCAATATGAATTGGTCAGATTAAAATATTCATCAATCATTTTTCGTGTTGAAGCTCTGTGTGTGTATGAAGCATTTTCTTATTATGTGTGTGTTTGTGTGTGTGTGCACTCGCTGTCCACTGTAATTTAATAAGCTTGTACCTTGTTCCACGTCTCCATTCACACCCGTTGGAATCTGTCCTATTCCCCGCAGATCTGCGGTGACGAGGCTGTCACATCAACATTAGCCTCATTAATTTAGAGAGCAGAACATCGATCTCCGTTTGACCGTTCTGTTCACGGTGGCGCTCAGTGTGGGCCCCACCAGCCCTCTAATTACGCTTCTTGTGTAATGTGTTGCATATCTCAAGAGGGGGCCCTGCTTAGTGAGTTTGCTCCATGTTCGCTGCACTTGGCACATGTCAAGCTGTCAACTCAGAGATCCAGATGGCCAATCTGCCTGGTGCTCCCCTGTGGTATTTTCACATACTCCTCTCTACCCATCTCCCCTTGCTGCCACATTTTCTCCCCTTGCTCATCTCGTCCTCCTTACTGCTGGGTGCCCACATCTCACTCACTTTCGGTCTCTTCCCATTATTCATGAGGTTTTTGGTTAGCCTGTTGTATATCTGTTTCACTTTATTCCCTGCTTCCTCTCCATCGGTTTTAAAGGGTCAGTTCACCCAAATTACAGTAAAGGATTTTCATCTGATCCCTGGTTGTATCTAGTCATGCAGATAGTTTCAGTTTTACACCCAGTTGCCCATAAATGGGATGAACAAAAAAGTAGACAGATTCAATAGAAACTGATTGTTGTACCCTTCATGAAAATAGGATTTATTGCATGGTATGCGACTGCATTGGATCCAGCAAGGAATGTTTAATAAAATGACAACTGAAAGATGTCAGATGCTCAGAGAGCAGTGAAAAATATTACACTATCAATACACTATCAGCTTGACCTATGGCATGCATGGATGTATAAAGAGAACTGGTTAGAGCGTTGGAGGCGGTGTTCCGTTCATTCCTATAAAAGCTGCTCAGTGGCACATGAAGCCAAAACTTCCTGCTGCAAAGAAATTACCCAAATGAATGCGCACGAGAAACTTCCGTAGACCGAAGCAGCAAACATTCGGTTTAGTCCTCTGTTAAGTTCAATGGGGATAAATCCTGTAATCTTGCAAATCTACTAGACTTTAAAAATGGACTGAATGGACCAAATTCTGATAGTGAAACTTGTCATTTTGTGGAGGGCTGTAATTACATGGTTTGGCCAGTATGTCAAATTGTCTTCTAAGCCTGGCACTCTTCCTGGGGGCTTGATGGCATACCCTTTTGACTTATCAGTAAACTAAGCTACAGTAGCAGCGTTATGTTGTTTACTTTGATAATGGAAGACACTAGTAAGCAAAGCCGTCTTGAATAGACAATCGCAACACTAAAAATCTGGGAAGCGGTGTGCTTCTGTCGACTCTGTACAAAGCAGCTGTCTAACTCTACGACGACAATTTATCTTAGCTTGTATTAGCATGCCACCCAAGTGAGGCAGTGGAGCGGAGGCACCACAGACGAGCGGAGCAACAACAGGCCCGGCTGCTATTATTCTACACACTCCGGCCCCTTGCCAGAAGCTCATAAAAATGCCAGCACCAGTAAGATTGAGTGAATGTCTTATAGTATAGTTGCACATGCATATTTTCGTATGTGGTGTCGTACATTTGGATTTTATGTTTTGAGATAATTTTTTCAAATTCATTCTAACAAATGGCGTACTATTTCAGATTCAGATTATTGGAAAAAGTGACAGCCCCATTCAGGGCTCTAGTATGTGTCAAGGCCCTGAGATTTCAGCTTCCATCCTAATACAATAGGGATGAATGGGATTTTGTTTGTGGCAGGCTAAACATTGAAAAACATCATTTAGTTCCAATGAGAGCACTGACAGTGAAGTCTGTGAGTTATCCAGAATAACTGGGACATGTTCTTGTAAAAAATACACTTTCCTGCAGAATTTGTCAAATGTGATTTTTCAATGCTTTAGGGAGCACAGACACAATTTCATTCACCTCCATTGTTTTTGGTCAGCAAAAAGAACCTTTATGATGGATTTACACATACTGTAAAACTGAAAACTATCCGTGCGGCCAGACACTACCAATACTGAAATGATTAGCTGACTACAAAACAAAATACATTCAATTTAAAACAGAGAAAGGAGATGTTATTGAATTTAAATCTTTGCTTGAAGATGACGATTAACTGATTATCAAAATAATTCCTGATTAATGTTTTACCAGTTAAACAATCAACTAATTGTTCCTGAACTGGGGTTATTGTGAGTGTCTTGACCACTGGACAACCAGTAGGCCCCGATCGACACATATCAACAATTATCATTATCACTTAATCATTTAAGTTGTTTATTAAGCATAAATTGTTCCAGCTTCTCAAGTGTGATGGTTGCCAACTGGGCATCTTTTGCTGTTAGTAGTAAGAAATTAGTACATTTGAAGACCTAACCTTGGGCTCTGGGTAATTGGGAGGGTCCATTTTATAAAATAATCATTAAATGACAGAATAGCCCATAATAAAAAGAATTAATAGCTGCAGCCCTTGTAGTGTTGTCATGAGAAGTACTGTTTGGAATTTGAGTGCCTTGACTCTTAAAATATCTTGCCTTCTTTTTTTTCCACTGTGATATGATGTGCTTGGTATTATCTTTGTCCCCCTCTATCCTTTCTGTGTATCTGTCTTATCCGCTGCTGTTCTCTATGATCTCCGTAACTCAGTCTCCGTCTCTGGCGCTGCATGTGCAGTGGCAGCACAGACAGGGCTGTATGCCTTCGAGCAGACACCATGCATAATTCATGTGGCTCGGGCTCCCTGTTGACCCGAGTCCAAACAGTTGGCAGTCTATAACACTTCCACAGAAAAGCCCCAAGAAGAAGATGTTAAACTATAAGCAAAATACACTGATGTAAGATTTATCAAGCCACTCACAATGACAATGTAAACAACATAACTTTCAGACACCATCTGCCATCTCAGATATAGACGATAAGGATAGCTTAATGTGTGTGAAAACCTTTGAAGCAAAGACATGCACATACAGCCAAAGCAAGACTATGGATTACAATATAGAGACTTGAGAAAAGCTACAAACAAAGAAGATTTAATGATGAGAGATGGTCAGATTCTATGGCAATGCAACAGAGGAAACCCCTCAAAATTGAGTCAGTGTACAAAGGATCAGCTTCTAGGAGAGAGGATGCCCAGACAGACCATGTCGGAGCAACAGCAAACATCAACAGCCCTTTTGAGCCTTGATGTATAGTGTTTCATCCCTTAGACGATTTTTTCTGATTGGCAAAGGCATGATAGAAAACAGCAAAACAACCCCTTTGATTCCCGTATTCCTCCTCCTCCTCCGTCTCCTGGTCTTTGCTTCAAACAAATGTGCCACTAATAACTTTGCCTAACCCGACGGCGGCTGACTCACCAACGAATCATTCTTTTTATGTTAGGCATGTTAATTTGATTTGACATTCCAATGAGAAGTTTCATTCAGGAGCAGTTTTTTTTTTTTTTAACAGCAGTGTGTGTGCCTCTCTAGGAATGATCCCTAATCACTCATAACCTCATATAATCTCCAACTTGGAGTGCTGCTCACTGGGTGGCTTTCAGTTTAATCATGACTGTCGGAGCAATTAGTCAGCAACTGCTCGGGAGAAATGAGTTAGACGCTAAAATACCAAACTCTATCATCGAATGAATGGCAACCGTTTATGTAAGCACCAGTTATTTCAAAACAGTCTCATCACTGCTTTCGCAACCCACACCCGGAGTGGCGTTCAACAGATCATGTGCTGCAGCCATCTGCTCCTGACTAGGGGACTGCAGGGTTCTCATTGAGATCATCACTGATACCATCATCACCAACTGCTGGTCTGATGCTTTCTCCTGTTTCCTCATTTTTTTTATTATTATTTTTTTTATCTTCAACCAGGATGAGCAAACAGTGCCATGGAAACCAAAGAAATGTTTGCTTTTCTTGCCCATGTTTCATTGATTGTCAGAATTGAGCCTGTAAAGTATATACCAATCCTCAGAATTCATCAAAGTGCACATCTACAGCCTTGTCCGGAGGCCAACAGCTGCTAGCCCTCAGCTACAGTTCCCTCCACAATGTTTTTTAAGAGCTCTTCCAAAATGAAGACACTAGGAATCAGAGAAGAAACTAGAAAAGGCAAAAGAGGAGCTATATTTCAGTTCAATCTGGTATCACGCCAAAGCATGTAGCAGACCCGCCAATCCATCATTGGCTAGAAAAAAGTACACATTCTCATTCCGCAGTCAAGTTACTTATAATTAAATATGCAAAAAAAAAAAAAAAACGGTTCTTTTAAAATAAAACATGCTAAGAAACATTTTAGGTGAAGGTCATTGTTCGGTTACATAAGTGAAGTTGCTTACCTAAATTAAAATAAGTCGATGTTAGCTATGGTTTCACTAGAGAAATTAACCCCAGTCTCCTGTGTGAAAGTCCTGTGTTTGACCCACCCATCCACCCCAACATCCTCCTTTGTTGCTCTTTATACTACATTTGTCCTTTACTCACGTCATTATCGCCCCCTGCTGGTACTGCACCTTCATACACATAATGTACTTTCCATCCTCTAGTGGACTTGTGGGTCTATTACACTCTTTGGTGTAAGACAGAGTTGTTCAATCAGCCAACTCATAAGGAATGCAGCTATTTAAATGAATACAGAGTATACGCAGAGATGATTTTTAGTGTCTTCAGTGTGAATCCTTGCAAGAACACACCTTACTCAGCGTGTTTGGGAAGTGACAATAAACTAAATTCCTAGAAGTGCATGAGATACAGCTATAGGGCTATGATATGGAATCCACTATCTGTGGGCCAGTGTCCACCCTGCAACAAAGGATATCCAACCAATGCAGGCAATACACTATCTATACCATTGTGAATAGAGATGGATAAAGCTAAACCGAATAATCCATCTGATATGGAGGAGCAGGCTAAAATACGTCAGCAGTAGATTATTATCAATGTAAGGATATTAAAACCAGACATTTCTGCCTTAGAGCAGATAGTGTCTTTTTATGAAATGCCATGTAGTGTTCTCAAGTTGCTCATGACCATCAGTACATGAGTATGAACTGCAGACTGGATGTGAATGCAGCTGAGCGAAGTATCAAAGTAAATCATTAAATAGGATTTCAGCAGTTTAGATGAAACAATGATATAGATAGTAACACTGTGGCATAAGCACACAGCTTTGAGTAGAAATATTATTTTCCCATGAAGCCAGTAATGGGAAATAACTACGTGAAAGGGTTGTAGGCTCTTGTATAGATCACAGTTGACATTGAGCCAATAAAAAACAATTAAATCCAACTTTGCCCATATTACTCAAACATGACTGCAAAAACAGCATAAAAGCATCATAATGCCACAGACAAACAGAAGGCAAAAGAAATACAAGCTCAGTCACAACAAGGATAACTAATAATAAACACCATTACACAAGCACAAACTGAGATAATAGCATAACATGAGAGCAGAAATTAGCAGCTAGCACACACCAACCAAGAGGCAAGGCCTCTGATAATACACATTAGCAGAATCTGCACTTGCCTTGTTGAAGTGAAGCAATGATCTCTGGCATCCTGGCTGAAGCTAAATCACCCCTTGGAAAGATGAAGGTGTTGACAACAGGGCTAGGAAAACTCAGCTTGAGTCTTGAAGTGGCATTTGAGGCCAAGAACTGATATGACCCTCCTCTCTTTGTAGAGTGTCCTTCCAGAAGCATGTTTTTTCCTCCACAGAAATGTTCTAAAGCAAAACAAAATTATTGTTTGCAGGTAACGTAGCTTATTGATAAAATGTTGGTACATGCTACGGTGAAGTGAACTTATGCCACAGCATTAGCAAAGGAAACAACCATCTAAATGGACCACCATTTTGTATAAAAGGGTGCGCTGGATAAATGCTGCAGCCAGTGGAGTGAGTCATGAGACTTTAGCAGAGCATTTAAGTTGTCTGCCTCTGGTGCCATCACATTAAGACAGCACTACAAATATATGAATCATAAGTTTCATAGGTAGTTATTTGTGTCAAGTATCTCATTTTGTGTATTGGGTATAATTATTGACATAATTTTGTAACAATTTTGTCCAAAAGTGTATTTTGTGTTTTGGAATATTGATTTTTTGTATTACCGTTTAAGTAGATCATTAAAGGGCTAATTAGTTCAAGGTAGTTAAGATATAATGGAATTATTTTGTAACTTGGCCGACAAATGTGTTTTTCTCAGAGCCTGAAATTGATCTAATTTATTGTTGATATACCGAATATACCCATCAATAAATCATTTTACAGACACAGAGTGTAATATCACCACTTTTGGTTTTATTGGCGGGATTCTAGATCTTTTTTGAGTCAAATATATTGACTAAATTAACCAAATTGACCTTGTGGCCATGACCTTACTGTTATTGGCAGATGTCTGAAATGTTCATTATTGATATTCCTTGGACGCGTGTGGTTGAGATTAGCCTGCGCATTGGAAGTACATTTTGTTAAGCGGTGCCTCCGGACAGTTTTGTGTGACAGTGTGTGTGTAAGCGCTGTATGTGTCCTGTGACATTCTTGCTGCTCTCCAGAGTAATGGCTGTCTTGAGCATTTCTCCCTAACAAAGTGATTTAAATGTTGACTCAATTACCTTCAGGACTGAATTTCTTTAGGGAGTCAGGGATGTTTGAAATGAGACTAGAATTATTAAAATATGCATGAAAAACCCATGGAAACTTTTCATAAAATACATTGCATAATATTTATTCCACATCGATGAAAACAAAAGAATAGCTCTGGGATCTAAGTCCACGCAAAGTCAAGTTTATCATATCAAATCAAAGTTGAAAACAACCCTGGGCAATCAAAATGCTGTAAAATAATAAACCAAACTATACTGCACAGTTGCAAAACAACTGACCATACATGCGCAACACAAGGATGATAACATTCACAGCAATGCCAACTTACATAAGAATACTTGAGAATAAAATGAGTTTTTGTAGATTTGATTTAAAGAGGGCTCTTTCACAGTCTGGAGCTTGCAACCTCAAGAGCCTGAGCCCTCTGTAGGATCAGTAAGAGCTTTCTCTGAACTCACCAAAAAGGTCTAGGCCACCCAGACCACTCAAAGCCCTCAAAACAAGCAGCAGAAACCCTACAGTCAACACAGAGTCGACCTGGAAGCCAGTGAGGGGAATGAAGTACCAGGATGAGGTCAAATCATGTCAGCAAGAGCTGAGAAGCAGCTGTAGTCAAGACACAGACAGAAAACTAATGATGTTGAAAGAGGAGTTACCTCCAGCTGGGAGAAGATGCGCCTGTGCCTGTTTTATCAAGATGTTTCAGAAAAAAGGTGGTCATAACTGAAAAATAATGCCTATCTGTATTTGATTTTACCTTGACACTTGAGCGATCAAAAAAAGATCAAACCAACATTTCTGAAGTAAGATTTTATTCAGGACATGGTACATGAAATCTCAGCCTACAGTGAGAATCTGTATTATCTGACCTTCACTGTATGGTATTTTGTGCCAACTGTGTAATATTAACCAGGAAGTTTTATATACCGGTAATAGATTTTCTGGTAAAATATAACAGATTGGAGACAGAGAGCTGGGTATTTCCCAAATAGCAATGAAACGTTACCAAACACATTTACAATTCAATGGGTTGTGTCTCAGAAGGGATGACGATAAATTAGACCTAGAAATGATTCATGTGAATGAATAATAGGGGTAGCCCATAAAATGTAAATGCAGAGCATATAAGTAGGGGTGTTTCTTAATCCTGTGCTAAGCTAAGAAGTCTAATGTGTATAACACACACATTTTGACATTATACATAGTCGCATTCAGCTGTGATCGAATGGACACTGTAAGCAGGCAACATCAGCTGTCTGTAAACACCAGACCAAAACAGACCATAGCATCGACAAATAACTAAGGGGTCAAAGTCATAGACCAGGAATCACTGGATGGCTGGAGAAAGGTCCAAGGGGCTGTTTCACAAAAGAATTAGGAATGAAGAAATCCAGGATAACTGAAAAAGCAAGGCTTGACCTAGCTTAGTCAGTGCATCCTGACTTAATAGGTTTTACAAAGGCTAAGCCAGGCTAAGGAGGTGCAGGAAGGTGAAGCCAGGTTTAAGGGGAAATGCACAGTCAAAGCACAGAATGAATCTCCATGGTAACCTATGTGCTGGACTGCTTTTTTATTATTACTTTTTGTTAAAAAAGTTGTTATTCATCCCTTAGCATTTCTGCCATTCCTACTGGCATTGATTAATGTAAAAATAAATACATATCCATCCCATCCGTCTATCCTCTGTCTGGGCTGGAGCCTATCCCAGTACAGTCTGGAGATTTGCTGAGCTCATAGGTCACCAGTCTATAACCAGCCATAAATAACTATGATATAGAATTGTGTATCACATACACATGAGTGAAGAGATGATCATGTGTTTGCCTCACATTCTGTTCACACATTCACAGAGCAGCTTGAGATCATCTCCCCACTGAGCTCCAGGCACCTCCTATATCATACCCAGTATATACAGTATATCTATATACAGATGGGTGACAAGTCACTTTGTTGTCATACTCATCAAACCATTCAGTGACTCTTTGCTATTTGAACCATCTCTCTCAAAGTCACTCTTCTTGTTCAAGCTCAACTGCACCCTTCATGCACTGTATGTCACAGAGCATGCTAGGATGTTAATTCTTCTTGTGTCGTGCAATGGAGGCATCTACATTTGTTATGTTTCTCCAGTCATTTATACAAGTCCTTTAATACTGAGCCAAACACCCAATAGTTATTGAGGATATCCAAAAATATCCTACAGCTGTAAAAAATATGTGAACATGAAATCAGAATGTATATAAAATCAAGATGGGATGAGGCTCAATTGCAATATTGATAATTTACATTTCAAAATCTAATCTGTAAAATACACTAATTGTCCTGCTTGATTTGCCAGGCAGTCTTCTTTGGGCATCTGGTAGCACTTAAGAAGAGGATAAAAGAAGCCCATATAAAAATCCACAATGTGACGATCTGCTCTTGTCTTTGCTCAATAATCCTCTCCTGTTTCATTAGACATTTAATCTGCCCTCATCAATATCCTCCAGGCATGTCTCCTTGGAGGACCAGGATAACACTTCTCAATATAATGCAGTCTATGCAAGAGCCCAGTAAAAGAAATAAAGCAACCTTTTCAAAGCTTATTTTGTTGATGGTTTTTTGAGACTTTGTCACAGGTCTCGAGCTCAAGGTAATAGTTAAGGCTGCAGTATTTGGTGTTGTTAAGAAAAAACCTTTTGTATCCTTTAGTTTGTTTTTATGTGATCACTGTTCCTCTTCACAAATTCAGTCTGATTGTGTTTGGAATGTTTCTGGATGTTTTTTAAATGTTTTCCTCCAGGCACACTAAAAACAGTAATTTCAGGATTTATGAGTGTCACACCAGAAATTCAAGCAGCCCTCTACATTGTGTTACGTTGACTTAAAATATTCTATGACTATACTCAAACCTCAGAAGCCTCAAACTAAAGCTGACACATGCTGCTAATGGGTACTGACCTAAATATGACTCACTCGTTTAGCTTCTTTTGTATTTGTCTGTATTCACTTGTGGCAGAAAAAGTAGTCAAGTGCAATGGGCCATCAAACAGTCATTATATGTGTGACTTGTCATCCCCAATGATGAAACCATTGAAGAGTATCTTTATAACTGTCACTGTACATTTTTTACACATTCATTTAGATGAATAAATAATCAATAAATATGATAAAATGCTAAACTCTCCTGTGGGGGCAGAACTCCAAAAATAAATGTCAAATTGTGCAAGTTTGTCCATAAAGGTGGTAATTAATGTCCCAGGAACATGTGCTTCATTCTGGTATCAGAAAAAAAGCACCAGAGGTTGTCATTGTTGCAGATGGTTTGATTTGATATTGCACTGTTATTTTAACCAATCTACAGTATATAACTGATTAAACGACTTTGATTTTAGATTTACAGACATCTGGACTTCATTATAGGAATAGGTAATGTGGGACGACAACCTATATGGGTCTGAAAATATATTCCAGATTATGGTAGGATAACAGGGAAAGAACAGATTGGGACGAACATGGAGTTTAGTGAGGAGGAGGCAAATCGGAGTATGGGTAGGGGAGAAAGTGAGGGGGAAGAAGTGGTGAGAGGGAATAGTTATAAGAATTGGGGGTGACAGCAAGAGAAAGAAATAGCTAGCTTTGGTGCAACAGAGGGAAAGGGAAGATGAGGGGAAGGTCCCAAAGGCAGAATTACTGAATATAGTAAGATTTGAGAGAGAAGGAGGTGTAAAGAAATTGGATCCGCTAAAGCTGACAAAAGTCATAGGAGCACAAGCTGGAGAAGTGAAATATGGTAGAATTTTGGGACATGGAAATCTGCTAATTGGGTGTAATGATGAAGTGCAGTTGGAGAAGGCAATGAAGCTGGTCTATGTTGGGGGGGGATACCTCTCAGTGTTAACATGAGGAAACCTGTGTACTGCAGTTAAGAGTGCCAGAAGAATGACAAGAGGAGTTGGGGAAAAGGAGACAGTTTTGGTAGAATTCAAGTTAAATCCCAAGAGAACTATATTTTAGATTTGTAAAATATAATGTAAGAGAATGTATCAAAACCTTTGAGGTGTTTCACCTACCAGGAATTTGGTCATGTAGCCAAAATCTGCAAAAGAAAGAGACGATGTGCCAGGTGCTGTGGTGAACATGGGTATGGAAAGTGTGGAGAAGGAATGCAATCAAAATACTGTAACTGTGGAAGTGAATATAGTGTTGGCATATTGGGGTTGCGAAGCAATGAAACTTGAGGCAGAGGTCCAAGAAATGAGAGGGAAGGAATAAGTCTCCTATATGCAGAGGCAGTTAAAGTGGCCAGGCAGGAGAAACTAAGAAGCATGACCATAAATGTATAGAATAATAAAAGACACGGGCAGAGAAAGAGAAGTTGCTGACCTTTATAGGAGTGATAAACAAAACATCTGAGGTTAAGTCTAAAACGCAAAGGATTCAAAACAGCAGTGCATCCTCTCGATGTGTTGGTTTGAAAGAGACAGTATCTCAGTATACCTACCAGTTGAATCCATACCTGAAAAATGTGAGGAATTTCTTAATTACTTTTACAGTAAATAGTGGAGATTTGGTTGCACTTTAACACTTTAACACTACCCACATTCATTATTATTACTTTAGTAAAATCTCTCTGTCAACCTTGGAACACACTATTGCACTTTTAAAATCATTCACCTTCCCTTTATCCTGCATTCCTACCTTCTTAAAAGCTGTATTTCAGAAGGCTAGCCATTATTAACCACTCTCCTGAGCCTTCTGTTTTAGCCCTCTCTTGAGAGTTCTGTTTTAAGTCATTTTAGACCGATCTCCACGTTGCCATTTTTATTGCAGGTTTTAGAAAACATGTCTACACACAATTAATTTGTTTTATGAGTAACAATCAGATCTTTGAAAAATTGGCTTCTTATTGCTACACAGCATTGAGACTGCTCTGGTCAAGGTGTGAATGTGTATGAATGAGTTAGTTTCTGTTCGATGGACTTTGCCATCCATGTGTGAATGCGTGTGAAAGGGTGAATGTGGCACAAAGCGCTTTGAGCGGTCGGAAGACCAGAAAGGCGCTACACAAGTACAGGTCCATTTACCATTTACCATTTACCAATACCTTGCTGCTGACAGCTGACTCCTGCCTGTACTCCATTTTAATTCTCCTTGACCTCAGCTTAGCCTTTGACTAAGTGTTAATCAGCCTTCTGAAAAACTATGTTAGCATCAGTGATGTGGCGCTAGATTGCTTCATTTCCTATCTGTCAAATAGGTCCTTCTCAATAATTCTCGAAGATTCCTCCTCCTCTTAGGCATCGTTGTTCTGTGGGGTCCCCCAAAAATCTATTTTGGGTCCCCTCTCGTTTACTATTTACTGGGGCATATCATGCTGATACGTGGCATTGATTTGCATTGATACACAGATGACACCCAACTGTACATGCCTGGTATGGCGGATGCTCTTTCATGTCCTGCCTTTCTGAAATTAAAGATTGGATGACCAAAAATGTTTCACACTTAAATGCTTCCAAATCCAATATGATTACAATAACCCACTTTGGTCCCACCACTAGCGGCATTAATAATTTCTCATCTAGTCTGGGTGCCTTATCTAATAATGTTCCAAGAGAGGCCTGCAAAAGGAAGTTTGATAGCCAATGGACAGGATTTTAAGCAATTTATAGACAGTAGGAGAGACAAACCAGACATTTTGTGTGATTATAAGTCATGGCTAAAATAGAATAGAATATATCTTCTTGTCCACCAAGGTGGAAATTTGTCAGCTCACCAAAACAAGATACAACATCATAAAAAACAGAAAAGCACTTAGTAAAATAATCACACCGACAAGGTGACATCACACATTTAGAAACAGTTATTGTCACTGTATTTGGCTCAAATCTCGTCAGTCAATTTGTAGAGTTGAAAATGTTAATGGCACTTGGAATGAAAGTCTTTTTAAATACATTTTAAGTGCCTCCTGGAGCTCAAAAGCTTAAATTGGCGTAAGAGGGGATGGGAGCTGTCTGCCAGGATTGTCTTTGCTTTCATCCTTGTCCTTTAAGAGTTGATTCAAGGGTTTTTGGGGTTTGCCAACTACTTTGCTTGCCATTGACTATTGTCCACAAAAGGCTGGCATATTGTGGATAGGTTGCTGGAACATTTGCCTCACAAGAGAAAACCCTTCAGTGACTGAGGTTGTCAGATCTGAGATTCTCCATGTTTCTGTTTCTGCTTATTCCTTGCGCTCCAGCATACTCTTCACTCGTAGCAATTCTTTGGCTGTGTTATCCACCGGAGGCCTTCTTTTGACTTTGTCGTGTCTGTAACTCGTAAGTTTAGCCTTTAATAGAACGACCAATCTGCCTAACTGAACATGCATTTTTGTTTACTTTAATATTTTGAATAAAGTTTGTTTGTGTCTTGATTGCGGCAAACAAACAATAACCCAGAGACAAGCCCTATCCACTGCCAAGGGGTTCTCAAGGGTACAGTATCTAGCGGGGGCACTGTGGCCTGTTTGTGTTGTTGCTGATTGAGTCTATTTGGATGCGAACAGGCACAGCACCGGGAGTTTTAAAAGCTTGCAGCCTGACTGCTGTATTTATTGTTATCTCACTGCTTCTTCTTTACTATTAAAGTATAAAAAAGAGTCCAGATAGCAGTGGCTACCAACTCAACCCTTCATGTCTGCAGAGTCCTGCTGTTAGCTCCACAAGCCAAACAGGTGGAAATGTTAACAAGGAGCAGCAACTCAGCAGGTAGCTGAAAGCAACCATGAGGATGAGGATGGAATGTGTCGAGTTTGTCGTGTCTAAACGTGTTGGACTGTTTGGATTTCATACAGGCTACAGTGGATTCATGTCATTTTTGCTGGACTGGATTCAAACTGACAGTTACTGGATGAAAGCATCGTTGGAAAGTTGTTTCATATTCATTATTTCTGATGATTGATGATAGATGCTGGGTATCTGGCCTTCTTAAATCATAGTGTTGTTGCTGCTTGTGTTGTCTCTGCACTGTGTCTGCTTGGGTATTGTAGTGATGGCAGGCAATTGCTTGCAGACTTGACTTGTAATTAGTTGTCATACTTGGGTTGATCATGTGGCTGTATTGTGTATGTTTTATGGCTTTGTGGCGGTATAGGCATCCAGAATCACTGAATGTCAATTGCTGAAATCCTGCTAGTTTAATCTTTTTTACTTTTTTTCCTATCCTGACCAACCATGGTTCTGAAATCAGAAGTTGTGATGCTTAAATGTCAGCTGGTAGTTGTTTAAGGATAAATCCATGGCATTTTCCACTGTGGTGAAATAGCAAACCTCATTGTAATCTGCATTTCTTTCCATCCCCCCTCACAGTCTATGAGTTGTATAAGGGCCCACTGCAGGTCCTTACCCCTTCTGCAATGAGCCTGTGTGTTTGTTTAAAAGAAAATATGCTTGTTTGCTGCAGAAAACATGTATATTAGAGATAAACGACATGATAAAAAAGATTAAAACTAACATGAGCAGGTCTAAAGAGGACACTGGAGTTTGGTGGGAGTGAGCAAAGCAGAAAATGTCTGGTCAGCTTTTGGTCTTCTTCTTCTTCTTCTTCTTCTTCTCTTCTTTGGTTTTCTGGCAGGCTACAACCCAGCATTAAAGTGGCATGCTGCCACCTACTCTATTGGAGTGGGTAAAATATTGACAATATTTGAATTATATTCTGTAAATTTCATTTAAGTATTTGAATAAAGCCCTTAAAACCTGATTTTGTTTATCTCATCCCCTATCTCCAACAGACCCCCTATGCTCCATTCCTTTCCCACATCCACCACCGTGTCCTGCAATCTTTTCCTTTCCATACTAAACCTTCTACAATCTATTAGCACATGTCACCTCCAGAAGATAGCAGTGATGCAATATTAACAATGCCAGTTGCCATTTAACCTAAAGAAGATGTCTACAACGCACCTAGGTTGAGTTTGCTAGCAGCACACTGGTTGAAAAAGAGATTTACAACACTATACAATCAGGCAAGACCAGGGCTGAAATCTGGTCATAGCTGAGGTATTTAAACCTCAGCCCAGCAACTAAGCAATCATTTTCAGTCTGCCCTCCTACCCGTGGTCTTCCACTGCAACCCAATTACTGTAATTAATTTGAGTTAAATGGAGGTTGCTTATGTTAGCTAACTACAATTAAACTACAATTAGAATCTTAGTAACAATTATTTTATGATAAACCTTAACTAAAGAGGGCTAAATAAAATACCATTATTGACAAGATGCTAGTCAGGTCAGCTTATCTGTTAAAATGTAAAAAAACAAAAAACTAAATCTTACCAGCAAGCATGCTTGGGAAACTTTAATGGGCTTTAATGCTGTAACTATGTGTTTGGAACCATTAGTTCCCCCACCACATGCATTGCCTCCACAACAACACAAGTTAATGGGAGTAATGCAACTCTCTTCCTTGTAAAAAAAATTTCCATGATGTTTATACCAACTATAAGGTCAGATGCTGCAGTCCACAAGAGTTGGGACACTGGCTAGTGAAGCCATTTTTAGTGATAACTGTTCCACATCAGATCTGTTCACCTCAGCAGCTCGTGGTGCAGCTCATTAACTCCCCTCTTCCACTCCCAAGGGCTGCATCGTCCTGGCCCACTCCAATGATGGTTTAGGGATTAGCATTTATACAAACATAACTGGTTTGTAAGATTTTTGTTTTAAGGTCAGAGACCGGTTGGAAAGACAGATGATTTTGCACGTTGTTCTCCTGTCAGTCACTGTAGCACTGCAGGGGACATGTGATTCTTGACTGCATTCAAAGACACGCTTTCCTTGACTGCCACATGTAAAAAGGTTGTTTTCAATTCTCACGGAACATCGTCAAGCTGTGTTTCACTCATGGCAAAGCCCAGTTAGAGCAGCTGGCTTGGAGAGAGAACTTATAGAAGTGCACTAATGACTGGAAAAATGTCATCCTCACACAGCTCAACACAGACACTCGCTGCTTTCGGCTATATTGATGGTGAGTGAAGCTTATTTTTTTAACCCTTGGTATTACTGTGCTTCTGTTCTGCTGTAGATCAGCCATCTGCTTTTCTGTGTTTCCTCAACTCTGTCGCTGTCCTAGGTGCTGAATTGTGGCTATAATAAGGTAATGTTGTGTTCAAAAAGGACTTGCAATGTGTGTATCTCATTCTGTGGTGTGTTGTTGCTTGATTTTGTGTATTCATTAATGTTAGTTCTGATATGGTCCGCATGCCCTTGAATGTCTGGCAGCTTGGTCATTTCTTGTTGATCAACAGTCTCTGATGCTGTTTTCACACTGTGTTGCCCATGCAGTTGTTTTCCGTCATGCAGAAATTTGAGTAGAAATCTGCCTGTCAGATTTGTTCTGGCACAGACACTGCAGTGTATGTAGGGCTGTTGGGTTGTTGGCCTTGATTCAGCCTGGACAGGCTTAAATGAAACCAGGGAGAACAGGCAGTTGATCCAGTGGAAGCTAGTGATAACAAAGACAAATAGTAAGCCATGGCGTCAGACTGCTGTTCAATGATCAGGATGTTGGAGATATGTTGGAGGAATGGGGACTGGGGACGAACAAAAATAATTTCAGTCAACTGTGGAATCAAGTGATAACGATGAAATCCCTTTCTCTTAGATTATTTTATTGTATGATTGGCTTACCCAGTTACAGCTACAAGAGGGAACACAGTCTACAATCCTGACTACCTGCCCTTGTTGTTCCCCCGTGACTTGTCTGATATTATCGATTTGAAATCGTACTCATGAAATGATGATCTGAAAAAATCTGAATTGGCTTTTGTCATTTCCAGACAGGATGTTGAAATTGGACAATTTAGCAAATCCCCAGTTTAAGTAAAATGACAATATTTCTTGCCAAGTGATGATCTGAAAATATCAGCATAAAAGGGGACGTCTACAGATCACACATCAGAGTCAGTTTACAGGTCTTGGGGAAGTACTATTTAAATTGCCTCAAATGATGTCACTTGAGTCAAGTTGGTTGGGGGGTTATTCTGTTGATTGTTTGTTTTTGTCATCTGTACATTTTTTCTCAGCCAGTTATATTAATAAATTACACAGCTTTTGGTTTCAGGGCTTTTGTTGCACTTGCAGTGGCCTGGTGAGCCTGGTGGGATGCTATTGTATATTTACTTATATATACACATTTTTCTGCTAACAGACAGTGAAAAAGCTGTAGCTAGCTAGTGGTTAGCTGTTGACAAGTTGCTAGCTGCTGTTTTCAGACTGCACTAAATTGTGATGGTTAGTCTGGAGATGGCTGTGTTCAGGGGCGGACTGGGACAATAATTCAGGCCGGGAATTTGATACCATCCCAGGCCACCACCACCCGATTAACGCAAAACACCAAGAGTGAGTTAGGTTGAGCGCCTACTGATGTAAGAGTGTAAAATAATAAAGCAAAGGCTCCACATTCGCCCACACAAAGTCTTACCTGCTCCCTTACTGACAAACATGTCAGTTATTTTACAGTACTTCGCTGAATCTGTGGCCAGTGCTTTTAGCTTTTTAAGCCTCTCCCTCTCTGCTCCACCTTTCCTCTTGGGCTGTCGATCTTGCTCCATTTTTCAAGCATGTAGAACTACAGGTGCGGGAGGAGGGGGCCGGATGCGCAATTGGTGTGTGTGTGTGTCTGCCTGCAGTGCTGTGACAGAGAGCCTCAGAAAAAGAGAGGAGGGGGTGTGTTTGTGCCCAACGTTGATGCTCAGTCTGTGTTAGCTTCAACGAGGCAGATACCCTAATGACCCGCACGACGGATTGTTTATTTCAAAATCAGGGGCGATCCGAACCGAGCCTTTGGTCCCGACCATCAGCAATCGCCAAGCGGGCCAGTTTGGTGGCCAGGCCATCAGGAACTGTCCCGGTGCTCCCGATGGCCAGTGGCTGTGTAATTCACCTGAATGTGTGTTCTTGGAAGTTGAGAGCACAAGTAAACTCAAGCTTGCGCGTCTGTGTTCCCCTGCAGCAGTGACATTGTAAGAATTTCCCTAAGGACTGGTATGTGATGTCAAGTTGAATATTGATCAAATAATAAAAGTAGCAAGCACAAGCTACATTTTCTTAAAGATTTCTGAAGCTCAAGTGCAGTGGAGCTTTCTGTTGCTGTCTGAAATAAAGGATCAGTAAACGCCACCACAATACACAGTGGTGTATGGTATAGCCCAGTCATTCCCAACCTTTTTGCTTGAGGGACATCAATATCATTTCGTAAATTGTCCACCCCTGACAAAGTGACATATTTTAAGGATATTTCATATTATATTCAAAACTTTATATTGAACCCAAACAGTGAACTCAGTAACTGGAAGAAGTTTGTGTAAAACGAGTGATTTGGATCAATTCTGATCAGATTATTGCTTTAGGGAACTTTTTATACAATTTTCTATCTGTTTCTATATGTTTTCTTCCCTGGTGCTTGGCCATCACTCTATTAGACAATTTACTTAACAATTTATTTTACTTTACATTGACATTTCTTCACAGAAGTGAAAAAATACTGACATATCGGCCTACTGTATATATTTTCATTTAGTTTTCTAGTGGGGGTCCCGACCCCAAGGTTGGCTATACCACTGGTATAGTCAACAGAAGCACTTCCTTAGTATGACATCATGCACTATATCTCTGGTTCTGCTTTACCGATTTTGATCCTTTCTTTTAAACTGTCCATCAAGAGTCTGACAATATTAAGCGTGCAATTCTAAATCGGTGGAGTACACTTTTAATTGTTGAATCAATAATTGTAGAATCATGCAGTATGAACATAATTCCAAAGAATTAGAAACAGACCTTTAACTTTCAAGCAACTTTATCACAGCTGCCTTTGCAGCTGCACAAATGACTCATTAAGTTTTCAGAACAACCTCAAAAATCATGATGTATGTTAAACACAGGAAAGCTGCTTTGGCAAAGAGAAGCAGAGTCTATAAGTAAACCCTTGCCAACATTAACTGAAAGGCACTTGATGGGATATTTGCATAACAATGCAACACAATTTTGTCAAAAACAACTGCCAGAGTTGAATCAACCCCTTGCTGACATTATTTAAAATAAATGAACATTATAAGCTTTACAAAGGCAGTATTTATTCCATGGTTTCTGAATTGTATTATAATGGTACTTGGATAACTCACAAGTGCCTGTATAACTAGAAGTTAGCATAACATATACCATGAAGCACATGTGCAGAAACAATTAAGCTGTGGTTTAAACTCTGAGAAAAGAGTTGTTTGTGGTCACAAATATTGATTACACTGCAATGCAGTGTATGAATTTTTAAACTTGGTGCTTTTGCTTCAAGGCAAACACAAAGGTAAGTGCTATGACAGGTGTTTACAGAGGCTACAGTAATTGCAGCAACATTATTCAAAGCCTTTACTGAAAATCTTAAATGGGATAGGCAAAAAAAAATAAAAATAGGCACAAAATGCAAACAAAAACACAGTCCGCTGTGCAGAGTAGAGCGTGATAGTGAAAGATGCTGATCTGTCTTTTCTGTTTTTTAATTTATGTACCAAATTTTGGGCTTTCAAACTTTCAGGGGCTGAAAAAATCATTACTGCATTTTTCCCTTATCTTGGCAGTATCAAAACATCTTCCTTCCTGAGTCGTTATGAAGCACAATATTTCTTCTGTACCATTGTACGACTTTGTATTATATGACAGGCTGCCTTATTGCTGTGTGAAATTACCAAAATTATGAAGCTTGAAAAAATTATGTCTGTATGTAAGCATTTAGACTTCGTCAATGTGACAGGGAAATCTGTCCTGTTTAACAAAGATGACTGTTACTTTTTCTGACATTACTCAAACAATTTAAAAAGCTGTTTTGTTCTCCTATATTCTTGCACTGTTTAGCCTTTAAAAGGGTAGGTTTGAAAAGCTGAGCCCTTTGTGACTATAGAGTTTCTGTCATGTTTGTGTTGTAATGCATTCTCACAATAGTTAAGTAAACTTGTCATAAATAATTATCTTTTCACAGTGATCATTCACCTTCAAGCCCAAGAACTGGATTGCATTAAACGATGACAAAACAGAAACTTAAAAGGCAAACTGCCAGTCCCCCAGATGGTAAATTACCACATGCATGCCTGAAGCTGGTGATATATACCGTAAGATGGAACCTCTAAGCAGCAGTGTGAAGTCCCTGAAATAGCACACCCATCCGCTTTACCCTTCCTTTCAGTGGGGTCAAGTCAGAAAAAAGGAAAGTGTTCCTTTTTATTTTACATTAAATTTGATCCACATGAGAACAATTATGTTTGTGCTAACCAAAAATGACCAAATCAGTGACCAAAAGGTGCCTAAAACTCACACGTTTTGAGATGTTGAGCTGTTGGTCCTGATTCAACCTGGGCAGGCTTAAATGAAACCAGGGAGACCAGGCAGTTGATTCAGTGCAAGGTAGTGATAACAAAGACAAATGGCAAGCCATGAAGCTACTGGAGTCACGGACAACCATCCAATGATCAGTGGGCGTTTGAGATACTCTATAGGAGAGACATGGGGACTGACAAAAATCCTTTCAATCAACTGTGCAATCAAGTGATAGCGATTAAATCACTTTCTCTGGGACGTTATCATTATGTGACTGCTTCATCCATCTTACGCTCATTGGAATGTCTGTTGGTGGTTTTGTGGGCGAACAAACGAGTGTGTGGCTCTGCTCCAAGCCTCTCAAGCAGGTTTTATGGCTCTGTGGGAAACAAAGCAAGGCATGCAGTATGAAAGCTCCATTTTCTCACTGCAAACTGGTTTAAACACAACATGAAGCCCAAAGCTTACAAGGACAACCTAAATGTTATGGTCACAACGTCAAATGAGATAAGATGGCACTTTTACTACACATTTCTCCAGATTCTTCAAATCATTAAAGCAGACAGGAAAATGGCTGGAGTCTTTAAATCATTTTTCTCCACAGGTTTTATTCTAATTTAAACATCTTTTGCTGTAATTTTGTTATGACATAACAAAAACAATAATATAAACAATAAATTATGTTTTATTAATAAATTAGACATGTATTAAAACAAAATGTTATTAATCAGCATTTCATAATGCAATACATGTCATACCACTAAATAATAATACTGTAATTATAAAAGAACCACCATGGCAGAATACATGCCTCAACTGTTTTAAGACCACTCTTTATTTAATATGCACAATAACACAATATATAGTAATTTTGTTAAAAGATATTTATTAATGCGACAGTTAAACCTACATTTTAATATAATTTGGTATACAATATAATGAAAATTAATATAATTGAGTTTAACTTTGTTATGAAATATGTGGCCTGAGCCAAGAAAAGAAAATAAAAAAAAACATGAGGTATCAGTGGACAGAGTAACTTTCCTCTGGAGGCCCAGCAAAACCAGGTGAAACATACACCTGTTTTAAAGGTTTCTGTTACAATAAGAATATATTATGCCTGGTAGTTCAAAATACATTCATCAAGTAAGTTTTGACCTTTAGCAATGCAGGTTGATGCTGCACCAGCAAGAGCGCAGCACCTATTGTCAGTGTTGCTATGACCACAACCTTGCTTGTAGACATGTACGTGAGTTTGGATGATTGTGCTTGCTTGGCAGGACCTTTGGCAGTTTGACTGTTCTGCACTGATTCCTGGTCTTCCTGGGTCAGGGCCATGGGGCAGAGTTCAGCCAGTACTTCCAGAGCTGCTCGCTGACCAGCTTGTACTGCACCACTCATGTACCCACACCACTGGGTGGCTGTCTCTGTGCCTGCCCAATGGATTCTGTAAATCAAGAAAATCTGTGAGCCTTATACGAAACAGTGTTAGGTTAAACTTCAGGGAGTATACAGACTGCAGGTCTTTGTCTTTATCAAGATGGTAGCATTGCTGGTTTGATTGTGTAATTGATATTTAAAAAAAAAAAACCAAGAGGTTGAGGACAATGGATGCAAAATTGAAGATGATGTATTTACCAGTGGCATTGTGAAAACATACCACTAACCACCCTCAAAAGGATGCACCCTGCCAGCAGCATAAATATTTGCCCCACTGGCTGTAGAAGAAAGAGTGAGGTGAGAGGTAAAGAGCTTTTTGTAGTCTATCCTGGAACCTGTCTAGCTGGGTGGGGAGAACTAAATGTGAGCCCACTGGAAAAGCACCAGATAATATCCAGCCCTCCTATCCCTACTACTTTACCTGTTGGGGATAAAGAAGTAGAAGTGAGAACAGAAGCAGTATATGAGAGATTCCTCTCTTCTGCTCCACAGCTGGCCACCTTGCTGTCACTGATAGGTATCAAGTATGATGGCATATTTTAATGGAGTGGATGGACACTTTGATTGGGTTATATTATGCTCTCAGTTTTACTTGGAGGTGAGTTGAAGGACTCACTCACAGCCTCTACAGATAAGAGTACCTTCTCCAGGAGGTTAAAGTGCTCTACAGAAAGTAACAATTTCTTCAACACTGTTATTTAGTAACTTTGTAATTATATTCAGATACCCACGAAAAACAAAAGAGATGAATGATCTGCACACTGCCTGTGATTCTGCATGCCTCAAGGCAGCAGCATTCTAATCTGGGCTGCACGTAGGCGAACATACATGAGGATTGTTTGGACCATTCTCTTGGCTTTTTTGTTGTTTTTTTCTACAATGTTTTTGTTTTTTTTGTTACCGGCCTTGTGAATGGAGCTCAGGCCACGCAAAGCATCATTGAGATTTGGGAGCTGTGCATATTGTCGCCCCTGTGAGACCCAGCAATCTACAATTACACATACAAACTGGGTCCTTTAACCTACTGACTGCACTGCCCACAGATCTCAGAGGTATACTTTTTGTCACTGGTGCTTTATCCTTTGTGACTCACTTTGTTCCTGATGACTTCATATCATTGTTTTCTGTTTCTGTTTTAATTAGTGCTATTTAAAAATATAAAGCACCCAATTCTGCCCATGCAGTTTTTATAGAAAGAACGATTTATTTAGTTTATGTTTGTTCAAAGTCAGAAATACAATACATCATAAAATGTTTCATGACAATTAAATTGAAGGAATATGTTCTTTTATACAAGATAAGACTGTAAAATGGTGTTGACATGCATACTGATTGACATGCAGTCAGAGCACAATCAGGACATGGTGTGAATGCAGGAAAAAGCACAAGGTAAGAATTTTTGTGGCTGCTGATGGAGAGAATTATAGTCAGTTTTTTTCAGATTACATTAATTACATAACTAATAATGTATTGAGAAAAAACGAGCTAAAGATTTGCTATAATGGTTGTTTCTTACAGTAGTTTCTTCTTCTTTGGGTCTGTGGGATTTCCAATCAGTGGTCATTCTATGTTAAATATTTTGGTAGGATGAGGGTTAATAATAATAGGGGAATAATAATCCCAGTCTTATTGAGGGAAGCTAAATGGACTAAACTACCTAGGTGAAGGTGATTCTATACTTTAACATCGATGTATGGCTAGGACACAAGAAATTCCACTGATTCACGATTGATTACACGTATAATGGATCGCTTCTTATGTATTCTCTAGCCCATAATACTTGCCTGAAGGCTTCTCGACTATAGCAGCCCCCACCCTTGTCAACCTGTCAGAGGAGTAGAGAAAGGCCCCCCCTTAGCACCTATAATCTGGCCTGTATCCCTGATGATTAATTTATGTTATCTGAAGAACAGAGTTAGAGGCCTCAGCAGCAAACAAGCTGGCTCTGGACTCCACACACACACACACACACACAACTCTGTTGTTGTAAAGCAGGATACAACAATGAATTCGAAGGGATGTTACTATTCAGCAAGGGTGCTTAGAGGAAATTGGAAGACTACAAAACCAGAGTTAGTCAGGAATAAACAGAGGATCAGTGTGTGCCAAAGCTTCAAAGAGAAATGTTTAGAAGCATTGTGATTGTTCAGACCAGTCTAAGATGCCACCGGGGACTTCATCAGCAGAATATCCAAGACCTTGAGACCTCTGACTGAAAGGCCTTTTGGCAATGTGTCAACAAGCTTGGAGTTGGTAATGCACACCAACTGCCTATCCACTGAGAGGTCTTGGGGCCTGATTGGTCTAAAGCTTATAAAGACTGTGTTTTAAAATCCAAAAGTACCCTGACACCTTAAAAATAGGACCATTTACCGCCTCACATGGTCATACACTTTTATTGGAGGGTTCTCTGTAATGGATTTATCCAGGTGTGACTCAGCTGGTGCAGCAAAATCACTGAGATACACTATATACAAATGTAATGGGAAAGGAAAGCAATGCATTCACCAGGTATGGAAATAAAAAAATAAAACAGTCAGGAGTGGTGTAAGGGGAAATAAATCAACACAACCATTACAGCGGCATGCATAGCAGGTGGCAGTAAACAGTATAATGAGCAGCAGCATTATGATGATAAGAGAGGGAGTTTGTCAGATTAAAAAGACCGCCTTGAGGTCTTGATGAAACTTGATTGGTGTCTTGTTTGAATAGGTGATTATAAGATGAGAGTTAAATTAAACTGATCAGCTGACCAACGAGTGTAGTGCTCTGTCAAAATCAATGCAATGTTTTGTTTTTGTAAAATATTGAGAAAGGTAAGGCACGTCAATAAAAGGTGGTCCACCACTTAACGTCTCTATCGTGAGTAATTCAAGAAAATTTATGAGTATGGGATTAATCCCATCCATAAATTTGGGAATTAAGATAAAACAATTACTCTGAGCTGGTGGGATATCATATTGACCTCCACTGTATACAAACTGTTCTGCTGTGTTCAATATAATCACATTTCCCAGTGGGCTGAGTCAGAGATTATAACAGGAGATGAAAAAAATGGATATAGAAAGAAATTGGTCCACATTGTCACATTAAGCAATAATACAGACTCAAGAAAGAATAAAGGTTTCTTTATATTCTGTCAATGAACTTTCTCAAGCATTTGATCACACTGACTAAAGTAATCCCCTGGAATAAACTGGCTTTACTTATTCATGAATAGAATGACATGTCTTATGTCTGTATATGTAAATATGAAGATAAGCATAAAATGTCAGACACTACGGAATAGTAGTTAATATTTTAGAGACACAAGGCTCCAGTTTGAATAACAGAATAATGAAATGTGTCTGATAACCAATGCCCAAAAAACTAAAGGTGTGTATATCTGTCCTCATGGGGATCTATAATTGTCTACAATGATGGGCACTTGCTAACTTGTGGTGTAATATTTGCCAACAGAAAGCACCTCTGTGTTTCATTATATGGCGTTTCAACAAAGATCTAACAGATGTGTTGAATTGAGATGTTCTGTTCTAATATCCAGAGTTTGGTTGTCTTGCAATTGGTCCCTAACTGTGCCTACTGTACAGTCTTGTCCAATGCAGTCTCACTCCCAAGTCATCAAATACTGCAGCTTGGTCAGCCAGGTTAGCCATCTGCATCAAAACATAACATTGTAGTTATCTCTCTAGAGTCATTTCTGGATGGGCCTGCTGTCAAAGTTAGGTGACGTAGGATAGATAGCAATGTAACTTACGACCTTTTCCTAAATCAAATAAAGTAGTTCTTGTGCCTTAACCTAATGCAACTGTCTACATTTTGAAAGTCTAACCAGATGTTGCCTATTTATTACTGTTAACTTGACTGGAAGTTGCAGACGTTACATGTTTATTTTTGGCCACGGAGACCTTTCCCTGAACTGTGACCCTCCTTTTACGTTTCTGTGTTTCTTTGCTCTTTTGGGTAGATGTTCGGAAATGTTAAGTGTGACCAAATTAATTTCACAGCCTAAACTTTGTGTATTTTGGAATGTTGTATAATTCCCAGGGGTATTAATGGTGGTACAGACTGCATTTCATAGTTTTGTAGTTTCCTTGTAATTGAAAGAAATTGTGTGTGTGTGTGTGTGTGTGTGTAGGATAGGGATTTTTTGGTAAATAGGTGAAGGTTCTTTTCCCCCTCTGCTGGAAGATTCAGCATGGCAAGTAAGATGTCTTATTTTACCTACTTGTCCATTGGCAGCATCTTACCATTTGTAAGAATGTTTTTCATTGGATTGTCCTTGTATAAACAGACATTGCTGTTGGCGGGAAGGGATGCTCCCAAAGGCTATTTCATGCAAATTCTAGAAAAGAGTTGCTGCAATTGTCAGTGTAGGATGTTTTGAGGAGATTTGTTCTGCTCTACTGTGGCTAGTGCATGTTCAATAGATGTAACTAGTTGGATGTGTTTAAGTGTTCCTTTAAGTGTATACTTTGGGGTACTTTGAGTGTAAGCCTAGTAGACACAATCACCAGTACTATTCCCAGTCAGTGCTGCGCTCAAAGTTCAACCTTTTTAACTTTAATCCTTCTAGCCATCGACCTTTCAGAACTTAGCTTACAAACAGAGAACAAATCGAATCTAAAAAGAAGTATCAATTGTTTTTAGCTTCAGTTTTGTTTGTTTTTTATCGTAAATTATATATAGACATATCAGCGCTGATCTTAGCTGAGTGCATCACAAATCATAGACCTTTGGGTTGCCGATTCCCTGTGAAGACCTGTACGTTTTGTAGCCCAGTGTATTTTATTGTAAGGAGTATTGTGCTGTGACCTTAAGCTGAGAGGGATGGATAGTTGTTTTTGATGATCATTTCTCTTTGTTTAAAGCTTTTGATGCACACACAGGGGTAAACATCAGGCATTGCCCTGTAAGAAGCAGGAGCCTGTGTAAAAAAGAATTCTATCTACATATTGTAGAGGAAGTGAAGCTCCCTAAGGAGTTATTCTAGTGTCTCAGGATGAGGAGCAGTGTTGCTGTTGCCTTCCAGAAGAAAGAATGGAGAAGGACTGTTTAATCCTGAAATGGCTGAATGAATGCAAACTTCACTGTGCAGACACACAGAGATGAACTGCTAAGCCGGTGGAGCTCTGATGGACTTGTAATTATATCGTATCTCTAGTTATGGCACCTAATCATCATTCTTGGCACCAATTTCTAAAATAGTCAAGTATAAACTAATATTATTATACAAAACATAGTTCACTGCATTTAAAACAAAGGTACAGCTTTAAAAGATTTTAAATGTATTCTTTTACACTCTGTCTATGGTAGGTTGAATGAACTAATCCTTCTTTGTTGGTAGTAATAATCCATACAATGTGATGAGCAGCAAAAACAACCTTTCTTTGTTCTGAAAAAGTTCAACATCCTCCTAAACAACTCTTTTCAGCTCAGTGTTTGTTCTGTGTGCATTTTGGAGCTGTTAGGTTAGTAAAGCATGAACCCACTGAGGTCAATTTATTTATAGTTCTTGGCAGTTCTTTATAGTTCTTCTTACTCATTCTCAGCACTGTTCTCTCTAGAGAGGAAGGCCTCTCTGTAAAAACCTCACATACTGACCAGTCAGGCATAGTATCCACCTAGGATAATTACTCTAATTATAAAAACCACACTGTGGTCCATATTGAGAATCATGCCATCCCAAATGAAATCTCATAATCCACCAGACACTACTGGAATCCGTTGTGCTGTTAGATACAAAATGTTTGAAGCAGCAGCATATTTTAGCCACCCAAGCATGGGTTTGTCTTCAATACACGTTCTGGATTTGTGTCAAGGTCATAGCATGTCCTTGAGGATCCATTTCCTATATGGGGTAGGAATGGATAAGGGCTACCGTCCCATGCTGCTGTTTGAGTTACGTTATGTAATGAGCTTCCTCTGCTCCCCACGGACTTAATGTCATTATAGAAATACATTACCTGGATCCCCCTCCCCACCTCTCGCTCTCATTCGTTCAGCTTTGTGCATCTCCGAACAGGCCATTAGAAATGGATTATAGGACGTTTTCCTATGAGAACACCACTCCTGACGACCTCTTGCCATTTCTTTAGAACTGGACTAATATGTATCAGTGAAGGCATAATCACTCCCACGACTCATGTCAATGATCTGTAGGCACTGGGTGCTAGTGAGTAATACCTGGTTGTCAGGGTGAGGTGCAGATATTGTTTCCGTGGTATAAAAATAGCACGAGCATCCAGCAACCTCTCTCACACTGTCATCTAGTACACAATTAAACTACTTACCGGACTATAAACTCTATATTTCGTTCTTGTAAAGATTTGTATCAAAGATTTCGAAACTGTCTTGATGGTTTACTCCACTACATCCCTACATAACCATTTGTTCTGGTGATAAGAGAGAGGAAAGGTGACTATTTTGAGTATTGGGGGAAGGAAAGGTGTGATGCTGTGGTGTATTTGTCATCAGTGGGGTGATTACCTGCCACAGGGCTTTCTCAGGCTAGGGTGGTAATATGTCAGCAGACCTGGTGCCATGACATTAACAGGGCAGCCCCCGCTGTAGTTCTCCTTAGCCCAGTCCTGTAAAGCAGAAAAGTTGAATGACATTAATACTGTGGTACTCCATGGCACAATACAACACAAAGCAGGGCTTTGTTACTCTATGAAATGGCAATTAATGGCACACCCCAAATCTAATCTAGCCTAATTTTATTTGATAGCACAACTCATGAAAACATTAGCTGAATTAGCTATTAGCAGTTCCTCCATGAACCAAAGTGCATGTTCACCAACTTTAATTGTGGAAAAAAACGTGACATGTTGTATGAATATATGATAATGCTCATGGTTAGCATGAAGTTCTATAATATCGTAGTAATAGTAAACTTATGTATTGTAATTATTGTAGTGTAGAATTTGTATTACATGACTTGATTGTAAAATGTGCTTACTAAATATTAAATAATTAATGTTGCCTGGCCTAAATTTCCAACCTTTCTACTAAAAGGGAGATGCAGATTAGTGAAATTAAACCCTTCACCTTGTCATGTGGAAAGAAGTACAGTATACACAACATAAATAAAAATTATGTTTGAAACTTGCAGGTTGGCTCATCAGAATGTTTCCCATTTAAATAAATAAAGTAATAAAGTATAAAGAAATATCAAGAAACTCAGATTGGGTTAACATAATCAGGCCAAAACTCTTTCAACACTGTTCAATCAATTCACCAGCTTTTTTCTCTGCATGAAGTTTTGAGTTGTTGTTATTGTATTCTATAATTGTATGTTCCCACTGAGTCTCTACAAAGTTCTACCTAATGTCTCCCTTAACGCCCTTGCCTTAAGTTTCCTCAGGGCAACTTTTCCTTTCCATCTTGTGAAGTGAAGTGAGGAAAAAGCAGTCGAGGGACTAAAATCAAATGTCTGTTATGACTAATGCACTCTTTCACAGTCTACCAATGTATGCTGTACATCATGTAATGTATTTAGGTAGCTATTCTACATGTGAGTGGCACATGGTTTAGTCAGGGAGGATACAGTATCTACAGCATGTTATATATTCTTTCAGTAGTTGTGCTATAGAAGCTCATGTGTGTCCATAAAGGGTTGCAGTCCCTAGAAGTACCAGGCCCTGACCTCCTTTGGTCCACCTCTCGGGATTTGTTATAATGTATTCCATGTGTTTATATGCTTTGACATGAAAACAGTTAAATTAGCCTCTATTTTTGTAAAGTTACTACCAGAAGCCACTTAGCCCCATTGCTGCAGCTGCCCATAAGGGACACAATAAGAAAAGGACACAAAGTCACCTTTTTCTTTCTATAAGCCATTTCAAAACTTGCCAGAACCCTTTGTGATCCCATGCTGGCTTCCCACCTTCCCATTTAGACATGTCATTGTTAATAGGAGTACTCTGTGGTGGTAATAATCAGATCTGTGACATTTGTCTTGATTTCCATGGTGAATTTGTTGGGGTATGGATCATATTATAAACATATGTGATCCACATTAGCATATTTGATGGACGTGGATTGACAATTTCATTGTTGGAATCCAAAGCTAGAGGTAATAAGGTTTTTCACAGGTCTTTGCTAGATGCATCTTGTATTTTTGTTTTGTGTTGTGTAATGTTAGACTAGTAAGACTAGTAAGAAAACTATTATCTTAACTAGTGGGGGTTTTTTTTGTATTTTGTTCCTTTTAGACTACACTATAAATGTTTAAATACATCAATTTGGCTCAGTTTTGATGACAGAGATGCAGACTTTTGCTACACAAAGTAGCTTTCCTCTCTGGAATGCAGGGTAAAAAAAACTGACTATGAATTTTGGCACTACAAAATTCTGCCTCAAACCAAAACATTATTGTTTTATTACATCAGACATCTGCCACTGAACTACTTACTTTCTCTTCGTAGTGGATGAAAGATGCAGCCTCAGGACCTAGGTATTTGACCAGACTAGAAAGCACAGCTTTTCTTCTCTCCCCATCCTGCAAATAGAAGGGAATGCCTTTGCCAACATGGTACTTACATTACACTTGCTCATCACTCAGAACTATAACAGCAGGCTGCTAAAATATGAATGCATATTCTAAAAACCAATCCAAGCTGGACACAGGAAGCAGCAGTCAATTTGAATAACTCAAGCGCAGTCAGCACATGCTCATGGTTAGTTCACACATGGTGAGTTATGTACAGAGCAGCTGAGGCCTGAGGACCAAAAGGACAGATCATCATATAGCATGCTGACAGATGTTGCAAAATTGTCTAAGATTCCTCATCTACATGTCACTTTACCTTTGCTCTCAGCACACCCTTGTGCAATAATTTGGAGCTGAGACTCATAGTCTCTTAATAAACTCCTTACAGAAGAACAGAGAGTGAATTGAAGCATGGTGCCAAATTGCTTTCGATGAGGAATTAATACAAAAAAACTGTCATTGTTAATTTGCTGCCGGACTGCTAATAGTGTCAGCTGAAAATCCTATGCAATTACACTGCATGCACTTTATCATAGGACTCCTCCTCTGCAAACCAAAACGATTACCAAAAAATCCAACCAAGTGTCTCCAACCGAGTACACTGCATCAGGGCCAAATATGTGGATAATGCAAGAATTCTTAAGATGATATTTACGACTATCATAGCAATCATACTAAAATAGCATAAACAGTGTGTAATTGTAACCTTGATGTCCACTTGCCTCACATACAGCAACACTATTTTCCTCAGTTTAGCAGTGAGGTAGCAAGTGGGGGTTAATTATTTAGCACCCTGTGCAGCATGACACAGCAGGGAGACAGCTCCTCTCGAGCTTTGTAGCAAGTCAGGCTAATGACCGAAATGCCAAAACAACACTAGAGACGAAACTGGATTTATTTATTTTTTTCAGGTAAAGGCAAAGCACTGGGACTAAATGAAAATGTCAACACAGAAGCAACGCAAGGAAAAGAAAGAGGAGAGGATGTAGGCTGAGTGTGCGAGACGTGTGTATGGGAGAGCCGGAGGATTGCACCTGTCAATAGCAACATTTAGTTGCTGGCAGGATATATGAAATGTAACCTTATATCAATTGTAAACATAGGAATACAAGAATATTAAGGCTCCATGAATCGAATATCAAATCTGTTGCAGAAAAGAATTCATCAACACTTGATATTGTGTTGATTCTTTAATATAATAACTCAGTTATTGCTTATGGGGTTACAATCTTTGTTTCACCTTCCACCGTGTGCAATTATAAAGCTTGACACAAATTTAAAAAACTGAGCTACAGAGTTATTACTTTCTGTACTATACGTGTGTAGTAGAATATGTAAATAAATAATTGTATATATTTTTTTATTTTATCTTTATTCTATTCTATTCTAAATAAAAATGTGTATATTTATTGTGTGTAGCATGAGGGTGCTACAACTTACATTTCATTGTGCAACCCTGTGTTGTAAAATGGCAAATGAATAACCTTGATTCTTTGTTTTTAAGGCAAGTAACAGACACTTCAGAAATAGAAATGAACAAAAAGTACTTCAGTGGCCAGTCCAAATAGGACCATCAAATCGAAAAACAATGGCACTGAGTTAAAGAACCCTTTAGCCCATTATGTCCTATATTTACCAAGGTAACAGTTATTGAAGGCAGGCAGGAGCACACCACTGTTCAAGTCTATGCTGTGCTGTTTTCAGAGCTCAGGTGGTGCACAATCTCACATGGAATTTTCAAAATGCTGCCCCTTAGCATTTCATTTAAAAGAATAAGACCCTTTTGACCGTGCTCACTGTGTTGCATTTGTCTCCATGCAAAATATTAACCAGGCTTAATCCGAAACATGCATCAGGAAAATGCACTATGTGATGCATAAAACTGATAGGTAACTAAGGCAGTTTTCAGAGGCGGGATTTAAATACACTTAAATTTTAACATTTTACTATACAACTTATGTAATAGGTTATTAGACTAGAAGATAATAGAATGTTTTATACCTTGAAAACCACAGATTACATTCACCTTCAACTGAAATATAATTACAACACCTCACCCTGACGATAGAAAAAATATACATCATTTACACATTTACCATTTCTAGGCACAGTGAATTTAAATGTTTTAAATCACATTGAAAACTAATGGCACGAGGTAAAGCTGTGTTACAAGCAAAGCTGACATGTTTAAATTATAGATAAATATAGATAAATATTAATTGTTGTATCTATCATTGATGACCCATTACCTCCTTGGAGCTCCATCGATAAGCCTGCTCGCCAGCAATGAAGCCGACCAAGGCAGCATTACCACTGGGGCTAGTGGCATCAAAGGTTACGCAGAATGGACAGTCACTAGATGATCCTGCCACTATTTCCCCAGAGAAACCCTTCTCCTTCCAAAAAGCCTGTAGAGAAACAGAGACAGTTTGCAGCTTCATCGTTTATCAATAATGAACAGCCATTTAACACCAAACCCAACTAGAAATGCTCGCCTTAACTGCATTTGCAAGCTAAATAGATCCGCAGTAAGGTAGTCATTTATGACAACAAAACATCTTTCACTCAAGGGCCTATAATGGTTCTGTGAAGTTTGTATAGCTGTCTGGTTATTGTTTGTTATAAGTATCCCCTTGCCTTAAACCTGCACACTGCAATAATGTGTAAAGTCAACCGAGGTTACGGCAACTTGTTTTCCTCAATTGCCTAAGTGGAAGTTGTTCAGCCATAGTTGCTGCTCTTTATGGACAAAATAGAATTTCTAAAAAGAGATCAAAGTAACTTGGGATTAAATTCAACACATAGGCAACATTGTTAAAGCATAGAATACCAAAGACGGTAACACTTTATAATGAGTACACACTATTAAGCATTAGTTAAGCATGAATAAATACTGAATTCATCATTTATAACGCATGAATACACATTTGTATGTAGTTTATAAACACAGTTAAAAATGTTTTATTCATCATTGATAAGCACATTAGTTATGGATTAGTAAATACTGAATTCATCATTTATAAAGCATGATTCTGCTGTAAATAGTCATTACTATGTGGTTTATAATCACAGTTATAAATGTTTTACTCTTGATTGTATTGTACATTTCTGCATGCACTTGCACATCCACTATTCAGACATGTATTAATGATTAGTGACTGTGTTAGCAGATGTTCTATAAAACTCACAACAAATTCATTTTCTAATGATGGCCTATAAACAGTTATTAATGCAGGAATTCACAGTTACAAAGCACTTACTACTCCTTAATTAAGTATTCTGCGCGAGCTCATCTAAAGTGAGCACTATCTATGGCTTATTAAGCATTTACAAATGAGATATAAAGGCTGACTCGAGACTCACAAAATGTTCAGTTATCTTAACAGACGAAGAAGAGACACAACACAAAGGGATATAGAACATATTGTATTGATATTTACTGCAACTTCCCAACATATTGTATGAAGACGAACAAGGGTGGTTTATGAACACATGCTATTGTTGTGATCTTATCTGTTTGGGACGTGTACGTTGAGCTTGCAATCCCGCTCTCAGCACGTCATCAACGTGATGACGGTGGGAGGCGGGATGTTACGTCAAATTTACGTTAACTCTCAGAAGTTTCTGACAGTGCAGCCAAGGGGAGCATGGAGAAGCACATTGGAGTCGGCGCCCGTCAGCGGCGCTAGTGGTGAGTATGTGTCTTTGTTTGGTAGCACACGTTATGGTTCTTCACAGATTGGTAACCCATCTCCTGTACCTTGACTTTTACTTACATACAGGACACTTTTAGGTATCAGCTTTTTCTACCTAACTAAGTTCTCAACCACAAACACTGAAGGAGACAATGCATGTACTTGACGAGTGTATGCTGGTTATGAAACAGCAATGTGAAATTAAATGGTGTGCAGACAATTTGCTCCTATTATTGCCATTGGGTGCATATAACAATCAAAGGCAATAGTAAAAGTTTGGCTCCAGTCTTAATGAAAAAAGCATTACAACCATCACTTTATATAAATGGTAAATTGACTTATATAGCGCCTTACACTACATCTCACATTCACCAATTCACACACATTCATACACTGATAGCAGAGGCTGCCATGCAAGGTCCCACCTGCTTATTAGAAAAATACTAATCCCACTCACACAGCATCAGGAGCAATTTGGGGTTCAATATCTTGCCCTAGAACACTTTGACTCCAGAGGTATTGAACTGGGGATCGAACGGCCAACCTTCTGATCAGTTGATGATCCACTCTACCTCCTGAGCCACAACCGTCTCAAACTTCCACCCCATATGTAAGTTAACAAAACATACATTGTATAACTACGTCATACTAAACTACCCAATGCAAAACACACAGTATAATCAAAAAGTATAAACTTGTATGAGAGTGCTATAAAAGGGGCCAAAATAATGTACCAGATTATATAATTTCAATATTTATTTTGTGGTACTTCCTAAGATAGCAAGAGAGAAATTAAATCTCTCATAAAATAATAAGTATTTGGCTCTTTTTTTCGACACGCTTTGTGTAGCCTGCTGGCAACTTTGCAGCCTCATGTAATAATAAGTGACTCTGACATACCTGCAATCAAGGCTTTTGGGCAGTACAAACTGTTTTGAGTGTGTATCAAATGACACTTCCCTTTGACATTTCTTATTGATGCATAGCTTCACTTTGTGACTCACAAAATTATATGAGCAATCTTTGTAGGCTAGTTGTGAGTCTGAAACTCTAATTGTTGTATATTTATTTATGCATGTTACTTTGGTTTCTTGTTTTGCACTTTGTTTTTTTCCCTAACAAATAAATACTGACTCGATTTAGTAACTTATCATTGACACAATTCATTTAATATTCCAGCATTATCTTGTCCTGATTAGTTTGAATAAATTTTTCTGAGACAACAAAAGAACAACTTTGAGTACCCAAATAGAGTAAAAATCAAAACTTATTAACATTGTCCTGTGCTTGAACTCTCCTGAGTATTGCTTTAAGAATAATGAAGGCACAATTGTCTTGCATTATAATTGCAGACGACAAAAAAAAATAGTTTGAAGTCTCTAAATCACATGAGACTAAACAGCCTAGCCATGGCGACGCACCATCCTTCTGGTTATTTCAGTTTCTTCAGGGCCAGGGATTCATCTGCTTTCTACACAGGATATCTTAGCTGTCCTGCCAAAGAGCATCGTCAGGGAGGCTAATTTGAGTGATCAACAGGTGTGAAGTATGATGGCATACCTTCATCCAATTATAGCCATCGGGAGACACTCTGAGAAGAAAAGGCAGCTCCTGGCAACACACAGCGAGTACACAGTGGGATGTGCAGCATGCTGGACAAGGCTGTAGCTCTGCAAACACACACCATCAGTGAGGATCCTGCCCTAGTCAAAGCTACCTTATCTACCTCCCTGGTCAAAATTGCGGCATTATTGGTATACATGGATTTTTTTACTTCAAGGCAGGACACCTGCTGTCATTGCCTGACCTGTCATCCCACATCAATCCACTGTTTGGATTGGATGGGTTTGCCTATAGAATGCACAAACAGGCTTTTTCTGGCTGTAGAATTTGCTAGTGCTCAGTCAACATCCAGACTTCACATATTGCTCCATGTGATGCTGAGATGATTCAGCTGCTGTAGGTGTTGCCCTGGCAAATTACCCAACATTGGGTAGAGTTGTCACAGGTAAGTGAAGAGACAGATGTGATGCCCAGCCTGAGGCTGCCTCTAAGGACTTGGAGCCTGAGAGAGACAAGCTGGTGCTTCTAGGATTGTTCTGCACTGTGGAGAACATAATCCATGGTAGAAGCGCAGACTCAACTATTTATGCTGAAAATGGAAAATCCTTGGGCTTGCACAAGTGATGTGACAAGAGCTTTCCAGTGAACTACTCAGTCGGCTCAGTGTTTTACATCTGCTACTTGAGAGATGTCTGCAGCCAACTGCTATCGGTGAGTTATTTCCTCTGGTCATGGGTTTTAGCAAGAGGCTGGTTTTGAACCACTCACCTTCACTCTTCTTCCTTCTCCTCAGTGGAGATTGCTGGTGGTTCTTGATGTCCTTTTAAAGGAGCTGTTTGTATACACTCTGCACTTCCCTCTTCAGCTGTTTTCAATCAAAACAGCAGTGCTGCTTGCCTTAACTCCAGCTAAAAGGATGAGTGAACTGCATACCATTGGCACTTGTCTGAACTATAGTGGGGTCTGAGTGATGATACACTCAGAGCTTCGTTGCACACAGTTACCTTAAGAGAAAAATAAGTACTGTTACTCTCAAGGGTTGTCTGAACATTTACATATCATTTTATTTCATTGTTTTATTGCCAAAGTGTTCTAAAAGAAAACAAGAGTTTGGGAGATGTTTAGAATTGTCTTGTTAAAGGACGTCTCACATCACATTGTGTACATTTTGTATTTTATTTATTTTACCATTATTTAACCAGATAAGTCAATTGAGAACTAATTATCATTTACAATAATTTCTGTCCCATAGTGGTGACCAGATTTGGTTTGTTTTACCATTCACACAAGATCACCAGCAGCATTATTAATCAAAGGAGGGCAGTTAAATGGGGTCAGTCTGCCAACGTGATTGTGACTTGTCTGGCAAAACTAATCCACCTGTCTTGTGATTTAGTGAGTGCTTAGCCTTTGATGCTTCAAAGCTGCTGCAAGTAAACAAGGTCCAAAAAATCCCATAATGTCTCTCAGAACACAACTTTAGGAAATATCAATTTTAGTGTTTTGATATATTTCACTAAAGTTTATCTTAAGGTAAGAGACCTTGAATGAAAGACAGGTATTTATTTTAAATAAAACCACTTAATCATTGAAATCAGCCCAATAATTCAACACCCAATGCCACTGTGTAAAAACATTATTGCCCCTTAGGCTCACTAAATAGCAATAAGTACAACCAGATGTTTCTTGTAGAAAGTCTCTCAGCACACCGTGGAGATATTTGATGCACTGCTTCATTCACTTATGGGTTTTCAAGCATGAACAGCTTTTCTCAGATCCTGAAAGCACATCTCAAAGGACTGTGGCCTAGGTGAGAGGCCTGCAGACAGCACTGGCCTATGCTATATGCTGCACCAATCAATGGCTCTGACCCAGTGCAGGGGGGCCCCCTCCTCAATGAGTAGATCACATCAAGCCAATCATAACCTCTGTTGGTGACAGCAAGAGTGGTGGAATCTCATACCACATCTCCCAAAGAGAGGACAGAGAGAGAGAGGAACGTGCACATGTCTGCATAAAGTGTGCTGACACGTGCACAGGAGAGCTATAACAGATGGCAGTGACAGAGAAAGAGAGGTTGACCCTCTCAACGGGATTTTATTTCACGACTGTAATAGTAATCATGGATAATCAAGATAAAATGGTCAGGCCATTTAAAGGCAGCAGTACTACAGAATTTTCTCTGACATAATGCAGCATTGAAAGCAGGTTTTTTTTTAGCTTTGTAGTCATGCATACAGTCAGCAGGTCAGTTGGCACGGCCATTAACTAACAGCAGTTGTCACGCATGTATGTTTAATAAATATCTGAAAAGCCCCCCTGAATCAATTGATCAAAATGTGTCAAATTGAAAAATATATTTTTTAAGTAGATTTTCATTTAAATAAATAAATCACAACCTTTTGGCAGATGAGGTAACAGTGATGGAGCCATGATAAAGTACTGCAATTATTATATATATGCCAGATTAGGAACTGGGTGTCTATGGCGACATTTCCGGAAAAAATGCTGTAAATCACCAATGCAACTGAACATTTCCTACTGCTGCAGCTTCATAATAAAGCATTTAATAACCTCATCCCCATGGCGACTGTTGCTGCTCCTTGGTTCCAAGGTTGACTTTACACTGTAAAGACTTTAGCTTCTACCTCAACATCCCATCTATCCAGAAGATCTCCTGGGACATGCCTGTAGCTCTCGTGCATGCATCCATCATTAGGAATTCTGTGCAAAAGTGAAGTGACTTTAATTATCAAGTAGTCACAGGAAATGCAATGTGTTTTTCAGTGAGCTTGACGTTCATTAAAAATGCGTCTGCAAAACAATGGTCATTTTCTGTATTTCTTTTACAGTAGATCAGTTATATTGGAACAAGTAAGAGCAGCCACAGTGAGCTGTTAGATGAAGAGCTGCAGGTGACAGACTGCACACTTCCAACTTCTCAGCGAGGTAACCAACTCCTTTCCCTGTGCCCTGCTGACTGTAGACTCATGCCATATGCAGCATAAAATCAGATCATGATTGCTCACAGAATGATGTAAAAACACCAATTATTGCTTGACTGCTTTATTAAAATGACAGTGGTTTGTTTTGCCAGCCCCCAGAATGTGACTTTCTGTTACAACCAGTAACTACAGGTGTTGCCAAATCAAGCTGGACTTGATTGGAAGCTTAAATTCTGCAAATAAAATTAATACCATATTTAATTTAGACATTTACATTATTAAGAAGAATGATCTCTTTTTCTTTCAGGATAATTTAGAATTGTGTTGTTGTTGTTTTCTGCTAACATGTTGAGGATTATGACCACTTTATAGATTGCAGAAATGTTCTTGCCACATTGTGGTCGTTCAGTACGAAATGGTTGTTATGTTGACCATCATAAAATAATACTTTTATATAGTTATATAAATAGGTAAACTATATATGTATGGAAAGAATTTTGTTCCTTTATTAGTCAATCAAATAGAATAGATTTGAAACCAAAAAAGAGATTTGAGAGCAAAAAAGAGTAAGTGGCAATCAAAACAGAACAGGTTGCAATTGAAAAAAAAGAGAGAGAGAACATATTTCTTCAACTTCAATCAAAACTAATGTTTGTTAGTAAAAACATACGACCATTTTGCTTATAAATCAGTCCTCTTTGCTTGCAAGTTCTAAAGTTTTGCTTGCGAATTCAGCTGCACTTGATGGGCGGGGCCTACGCTGGTGGGTGAGAGAAGAGTTTCTATTGGTTGGTTTGATCTGGCTACGTCTTCCGCATTACACCCACTCCTCCCTTGTGCTGTGCTGCTTGGAGGTAGCCTGTTGCTCTTGAAACGTTTCCCATAAGTAATGAATTGCGCTAAATATCGTTGGCTACAGCCTGCCGTACATTCACAACAACAACAACAACAACACAAGTATACTCCTCCCGGCTCCCGTTCTCGCTACAGCTGTTCTAATGTCAACAAACACACGTGGCGAATAATTAAAATCACAGGACATGTCTTTAGGTCTGATTATACAGATCAGTGGTGCTGAAATTTGCATTTCTCTTCTATAGCCTACACATTGTACATCTCTGAGGTCAAAAGCATCATTCAGTGTCATTTAAGTCGGACCGTCTGACGCAGCTGCTCCTGTATAGACCAATAATGCTGGCTAGTTAGAAATATGTGCGTGAATTTGTTAAATTATTCGCCACGTGTGTTTGTTGACATTAGAACAGCCCGCTACACAGTGGAAACTGGCACCGTGTTCAGCGGTAGTTTAGTAATCCACGGTAGTACTGTTGTGTAGGAACCGTGACGTTTTGGCACCGCGAGTACCATGCAACACTAAATGTTTAAATCACAGCCCTACGTTGAATACACCTCCCTGTAATTCACTCACTCATTAGGCTACTCTGCTCAGGCCGTGACTAGCAGAGACAACCACGTTGCTGCTAATCAGTGTGCTTGCAGCAGCAGGGCATTATAATACATTACTTGTGTTGTTGTTGTTGTTGTTGTTGTTGTTGTGAATGTACGGGCAGGCTGTAGCCAACGATATATAGCGCAATTCATTACTTATGGGAAACGTTTCAAGAGCAACAGGCTTACCTCCAAGCAGCACAGCACAAGGGAGAAGTGGGTGTAATGCGGAAGACGTAGCCAGGTCAAACCAACCAATAGAAACTCTTCTCTCATCCACCAGCGTAGGCCCTGCCCATCAAGTGCAGTTGAATTAGTAAGCAAAACTTTAGAACTCGCAAGCAAAGAGGACTGATTTATAAGCAAAATGGCCGTATGTTTTTACTTACAAACATTAGTTTTGATTGAAGTTGAAGAAATATGTTCTTTCATATTTTTTTTTCAATTGCAACCTGTTCTGTTTTGATTGCCACTTACTCTTTTTTGCTCTCAAATCTCTTTTTTGCTCTCAAATCTCTTTTTTGGTTTCAAATCTATTCTATTTGATTGAATAATAAAGGAACAAAATCATCTCCATATATATGTAGTTTATAATTTTATTTCACATTTCTCGGCTCTAGGTAAAGTAATGAGGAACCCCAAAGAAAATCTTGCCTGGAGTATCCTGTACTTTATCAGGGCCTGTCTGATCAGTGATCAATAATGTTTCAAATTGCTTTTGACAATTGCCAAAATGCCATCACAGTTATGGTACAGTTACAATGGCCAAGGTTTGTAAGGTATGGGAAGGCTATTAGGTCTGATTGTTAATCAGTGTATTCGAACAGATAGCCCTAATTATCTTTAACTTGTTGAGTGGAGAGGTAATTTTTTTTTTTTTTTTTTTTTTTTAACCTAAAGATTGCATGTATAATGGTTTTGCACAACAAACAAATAAGAGAGCCTTAAGCTACTCAAAAATGAAATACAGAAATCAAATCAGGACTTTAAATGTCAAGAACTGAAAAGAATCTGACTCTCAGTAAAAGGAAAGATAAGAATACAGTGAAGACAATATTGTTTTGTGTAATTTTAAGTAATTAGGGTGCTTTGTGACATGCAGATTAGTGCAGTACAATACTACTTGTACATGCATTGTCAAAGTAAAAGCACGCAATAGCAGTATTAAGATTCGTGTTGAGGCATGCATAGTTGCAAGGCAGAAAATATACATTTTCAAGTTAAAAATGTGCTATGAGAGGTGACTTCAGGCCACAATAGTCGGTTTTCACTGCAGGAAATGCCTATATGTAAATGAAAACATTAAAAATGGCTGAATTCCATTTAAAAGTGTTACAGTTCCAGGGTCCTGGGATCATACATGCTGGCTTACTGGGAAACTTCATGGAGCTGAACCATCGCTAACAAAAAATATGTCTGTATAGCCATTATGATCAGTGCCAAAAACAATTTGCATTGGTAATCTGTGTGGATTATCAAGCCGATAGAGTACAGTATATTTGCTTGTATATCAAATTAAAAGTATTGATATCTTTTTATATATATTTATGCTATTTATCTTACTTGATAATTTGATGGGTAATCTTCTGAACTGGTGAGGTCTGTACAGCAGATTCTCTAGAGGCCCACAGTGTGGTTGACACTCCACCAGACATGAGAAATTGTGGATTTTGACTGGCACGCCAGAGGTTACAAGTGTGCCCTTGTAAAGTCTATAAACTTGAGGTAGTCCACATGTTGGGATTCAGAACGAAGTTAATTTTAAAGTGTGGAAACTCATTAAGCATTGTCATGTTAATGTTGTGTACCAATATGTTTGCAGACTTTCCGAGTTGCTGTTCCAAAGGGATGTTCCCAGTCAGTAACTCATTTTTCCAATCCACATAAATGCAGCATATGTTTGTTTGTTTCATGATGGAAACTTTAGAGGGAACTATATAAAAAAAACACAAATTTGACAAAATGGAGGGGGGTAAATATAGTGCACTATATAGAAGTAACTTCTCTGTTTCACCAGTGAAAAATTACATATGATAGTCTGTACCTGTATTGCTCTGTAATTAAGCTTTTTGTAGTCTTGGCTCAGTCTTAATTTCATTATGCCTTATCACTGCATTGGTCTGTAGTATCTTTGTGCTTCTAACCCTTGGTTGCTGTTATCAGTTAATTCTGCTTTATGTGTATACTCTCTATTGATTTCCACTATTGCTTTCCATATGTCAGGGACATGTATACACTCATCCACACTGCTAACCTTCATGTCCTTAACTTTCACCATGTCTCAGTCACGTGAGCCCCAATTACTGTTTCACACTTTTCAGAAACAAATCCTATTCATAAATATAGTTGGAAAACGTACACTCTCTAATTGTGTATCACTGATATTATCATGTGTTTATCAGAATCCAAATGCATCTGGGCAAGACACCAAGACACAGATCTAATAAGTGTTTGCATGAGCACTAATGATTTTGAGTTCATTAAAGTAGACAAATTCAATCTACTAACAAGGTGCACAAGCATTTTGTTAATTAATTGTGTGGTTGTAAAGTGTAAAATGGAAAACATTAAACAAATGCAAGCACACTTTTTGTAGAAAGTATTAAGATCTATATAGCTTGTGCCAAATGAGCCAACTGCTGTCTGCTACAGGTTCCTATTTTATAAAATAGGTAAACAAATACATTTCAAAATTATTTCTCTCTCAACCCTTCTGCTGATGCCACTGCTGGCAACATTCTTCCATTCTGCATGAAAGAAAACACTGTAGACTGGAAATAGGATTGCAAACATACTCCTGGGTCATGAATTGCTGAAAACTACAACTTGTTTTGGCATTTTGATGCAGTCCTGTTTGTGGATTATTCAAATTCAGGGTCCATTTCACCAAATCTATGACATGCGAGCTGCACTTTGCAACGTGAGAGCATTTCTTCTCCTGCTTCTTTAAACAAATTTCATCAAAACAAACTGCATTGTTGCAGCCCATGCAAGAGCTCTGTAGGACTCACAAATGTATCTGCAGTTTGCACGCAACAATCAATTGTGAAATGTGACACCATTTGCGATCTGTCTGTAAGCAGTGCTCACAAATTGCTTTTGTAAAATGGGCCTCTGTATTGCTGTATTAAGTTTGGAAATCAACCAAATTCTGTTTTTATGTACCAGAAATTAAAATAGCTTCACATGACAACCCCTTGCAAGCATTACCATGATTAATGATCCTCCACAGCCAACCTACTCTATTCTACTAAATCAGCTTTTTTCTACATAGTTGTGTCATCTACAACATTATTTAGCAATAAACCCTTGAGAGAAGAAAAAATACAGCGCTGGGAATAAACGTTATTGCATTTGTAAATGTCTGTTCAATTGTGATTTAGTTTCTGTTACTCACCGATTTGTAGGTAATTATGAACTTTATCATGTGGCCCACAGGCATGTTCTGGGTAAGGAATTCTCTCTGGCTGGGCAGGGCTGGCTGGTAGTGGATCTTTGCTGTTGGGAAAACAACAGTACAGTATGAATCCCAAAAGCTGTATCTTCTTTTTGGTTCCATCTAATCCACTTTCTCTTTTCTCAGCTGGTGTAGTTTATACATCACATGTACATATACATACATGCTTTATTTAGGAGACAGAGTGAAAGAGGGAAATAAAAATAAGTGAAGATGGATAGCACACTTGAGCTAATCCTTCTATTGATCAAGATGATTTTACCCTGAATCATGGCCTCGAAAAAAAAACCATGACCTAATACTACTCTGGCTGTTGCTGTGCTCTGGAGTACTAATCACAGCACTTACATCTGTAAAAGCTCCATCTCACTGATGTGAGGAGCGGTCAAGTAACTTCATCAGTGCCGTTAGGTAGTGTGTGTCACGCATGCAGAGAAGCCAGACTGCTCCTGTGTTTGCTTGCTCTGGCAAGTGAAGCGACATCTGGCCAAAAGCCAGGCTTTTAACGAATGAACCAGTAGAAGACGTGAAACATCATTTAGAAACTGTCAAGAGCCTGTCAGCAACCCCAAAATAATGCCCTTTATGCTAAACAAAATTGATGAGCCTGAAGCAGTAAAATTGAAAAACAGTGACATGATAAGTGGCTCCGAACTAATTTGACATGGTCACTTAGATGTTCAAATGACAGCACTGTACATATGACATAAGACCTGTCATGGGGTGTCATATCCATAATGCTACTTGTTTTGACACCAAAACTGTCCAAGTTGATAGCAGGAAATGCCGTCTACCTCGCTGTCTGTCAGGAAGATGTTAAATTGTTGATGGCTAAATGAGACGCATTCTGGCATCTTATTCTTTTGAACACTAAAGTGTTCTGCGGTGACAACACTGTCAACCACTCTCACATTCACAATCTGCTGTGACACTTGTCGTAGAACTTCATCACAACTCAGCATCACAGTTAAATCGAAATGACGTAAATAAATTCAATGGGATGACAGTTTAAATAACTAAACAACATAAGATTAAGCACACAAATTGACTTCCTTGTGCTCAAAAGGTGGCTAGCTGAAGAATAGAGACAGAGTGCTGCTTGTAAACAGACATCAGCCATTTGCAGCAGTGAAAAAATGAGACTATTGTCATGCATTCTTTCTGGCATCCAGCAATTTCCAGGCTTTTGAAGGCACCTCAGTTTTGGCACCTTCTGAAAATGGGGCCTAAATTACAAACCTCATCCACTAAAGGGCTTTGCATTTCCACAGGATAAATACTGAGGACTTCTTCTCTGTCAATATAACAAGAGGCACTTGAAAAATGACAATTTCACAATAGTCCAGTGTTTGCTGTTTGGTTGGCATACCTTCAAACTGTGCCTGATGCTGGCAATTAGAGAAAAATAGCAAAATCCTTCAAAAATCGAACGTGTTATTATTTTATTTACTGCAGTTGATGTGGTCAGTGGGAGTGTAGCATACAGGCAGTGTTGGTCGGTAGACCGGTTGATCCACCACTTTGGTCCATACTGAAATATATCAACAACTATTGGATGGATTGCCATGACATTTTTCACAGAATACCTTGACCTTTCTTCTAGTGCCACCATAAGGTTGACATTTGTTAAAATGTCGCAACAAACTGTTGGATGGATTTACACCTGGTACACACATTCATGTCCCCCTCAGGAGGAATTGTAAAGACTTGGTGTTCCCCTGACTTTTCAATGTGTTAGATACTTTCATACCAAAGGTATTTTACCAAATACATGTAAAACTAATGACATTCCCATCATCCTCAGCTGGGCTTTGTTTTTTGTGCTTATTAGCAAAATGTGAGCATGCTAACACGCTAAATTAAAATGGTAAACATTATACTTGCTTAACATCAGTATTTTCATTGTGAGTGTGTTATCATGCCAACGTTGGCATTTAGCTAAAAGCACCACTGTAGCTAAGTACAGCAGCTCAGGGCATAGCATGATTATTTACTAGTCTTGTTAAACCATAATAGCAGAATTTTGATGCTGCAACAACTAAATTTAATTTAATATTTTCTTCTGATACACCTGTCACATTCATTTGTTGAGGCCAGTATGCGTGGTCAGCAAAACAAAACACAACATGCCTATATTTCCATCTTCAATTATTATTAATTCAACTCTACCACTTTTGATATTCAGAGCTGCACACAGAGGATGAAAGTAAAAAAAAGACAGGGTTTATCCAATGGACCAGACGCTCCCTGTGAAAGATGCTGACACAATCCTTATATGCGCGATTCTCTGAAGTGCTCTTATTTGACAGTTCATAAAACAGCTTTTTGCGTCTGTCTGTCATCTTTGAAAAACAGCTGCAAGTTCAAGAGCGTCTCATGGCTCTGGAGCAATTGGCGCAACTGCTGGTTCCTGACCCTTAACACTCTGACTTCTGAGGACAATGCTTCCCCCAGAGTGGTTTCCTTTCAGGATTTTCATCATCTGTCTTTCTGCATCTCACTTTCTCCTTTTAAAATTTTTGTGGCATTTGATCCTCTCTCACTTCATTTTTGTGAATGCAGTACTGGACAACATTGACCTTGCTTGAAGTTTCTTCCCTTACTGACCTCAGTCACATCTGTGGTTGCCTTCAGCAAGGGGCTGCGAAATTTCCATTATTTTCTCACTCTGAACTTTTATTATAGCGCACAGGCACTTTCAGTGTCTTTGACTGTCAGAAGGATGAGGAAAGTGAAACATGAAAAGCCACTCAAATCAAGACATAACATCAAAGGGATGATGATTCAGAGATGCTGTTTCCGAATGGCAATTTATAAAGAGTGGTGCAAAGAAACTTTCAAAAAGTATGAAAATAGCTTGAGCTAGCTAGAGCTGAGGTTTTGTTCATGGCTGTGCATGTGTATGCTGTGAAACTGAATCATCTCTTTCATCCTGAGAAGCTAATAGAGCAGTGCTGAGCATATGATGTAACAACCTGTTGTTGACCAGAAGAAGTAATGTACAACCTCTTGCTAGGTGTATGGACACTGTTGATTTTAAAAGAGGAAAAGGCTTTTTCCACGGCTCTGTGAGCCAACATTTTGGTCAACTGAGTGATATCAAAAACTCTTATAGCATAACTCTGGGCAGGTATCCAAATAATCTGATAGAAGGTCAGTTCAAAAGAATGAGGCACTAATGACAGATGGATATCAAAGAAAAAAAAATAATAATAGCCCTCACTGTCATGAATCTTTGAGGCCATCGGAAATAGGCAGCACAAATCACCAACCACTTGAGTCTTGTATCTACATGCTTGTTACATCACAGATCTTTTATTGAATTACGTGCGTAGCCCCTTGACACTTATTGAAATTGAAGGCTCTGTAGTAGCAACAGACACCCTCCCCCATCTCTCCATACACAATAGCTCCAAGATTACTTTATAATTTGTGCTGTTGGTCTCGATAAAAATAGACTGAAAGAGGATGACCCTTTTGGCTAAAACTGCCCTCATTAGTTTAAGAAAAAAAAAATATTGGATGGCTTTTAATCTCCTATGAATAAATAGCTAAGCAGACATAGCTAGTGGACCACAAACAGAAGATGCATTTCATTTTGCTCATTTAAAGACCCAGAGAATGTTTTTTCTCAATCAGATTCTCAGTAAAAGTGATGGGGTCCCTAGATGAACACGCTATTAACTGCCAACGGTACTGGTTATTTCACATGAGATTTCTGCATCTTCTGTATTTTCTCTATCTGTGTGTTCTCTTCTTGCTAGTTTGGAGCAGGCAGGTCTGTGTTTTAAAAAGGTGATGTGAGGTATTTTTGTACACTGATCAGGATGTAGAAATACAAGAACTGCAATCTGACAGTTGTTGGGTTGTTTGCTTATGCAAAACTTTCTAACTTTTAGAATGAAGTGTAGACCAGTGTGAGTTACAGTACAAGTCCATCAAAATGAAAACACAATGTACAACTCTGCTCCAACATCTCATGATTTATTTTAGGGCTGTCCCCAAATCAGAATTTCCAGAGCCAAAGAATTGAAGACTCAAAGTCTGCACTTCAAATATATATATATATATATATATATATATATATATATATATATATATAAAATAACTTCAGTATATTCATTTGTCATGTGCTTGTGGTTCATTGCTCCATGCTTTCACTTATGTGTACATATTTTTCATTTTTATGAATCCTTGACCTTGTTACTCATTCTTTAATATGCCTTACCAACAGATATAAGACATATATTATTGACTCCCTGGTCCACTTACTGTCAGTTCAGTACATCTATCCCATATATAGCCCATATATTCTCCTATATCATCCTATATTAGTCTCATGTTTAACCTGTAAGACCCACACTTTAATGTTTTTGTTCATCATCTATGATGTGAAAACACACATACAGGGAACTATTAACTACAGTATATAAAGCAGAAACTAGGATTCAGGCCATCCCTGTGGACAAAAGCGGTAGTGTTTCCACTACCTCGTCTCATTGATTTCACAAGGAATCTGACTGAATCCAATACAGTGGCAGGCATTAAGAATAACCATATAGCAACAGCTTCTTCTTTGTTTATGTAGGCCATAAAGAGGTATCAGTGTTAAATTTCAACTGTTTCATATCTTGTTTAAAGCTCCTTCAGGTAGGTTTAACCACTTAGAGGCACAACTCATCTTCTAGCATGTAGGGCAGCTTTGGGACTGCATCCTGTTTTCTTCTCTGGAAGGATACTACTGACAAAGTGTAAGTTGAGCAGCCCTACTTTATTCCCCAAACATTTACCATGCTGATAAAGGCAAGATAGCCAAAAATGCTTGGGGAAGACAGCATGGTATGTTGTAGACGAGTTGTGTTTAATTTGATGGACTTGTTTGCTAATGCTGCCAGAGAGACACCACTGTCAGTCAAATCTAATCAAACCACACCACACACAGTTCTGGGGAAGCAGATTAATTGCGTTTTTGAGTGTGAACTGTTATTCATTTATGAGAGGGACTTCTTTTCAAACTCTCTTTTTTATTGTTCCTACTTTAGACACAAATAATAGCGTACACTCTTAAAGGTCCAGTGTGTAAAATGTAGAGGGATTTATTGGCAGAAATGCAATATGATACACATAAGTGTGTCTAGTGTGTAGTCACCTGAAAATAAGAATATTTTTTCATGTTTCTACAGTCACCTTGAACAGACAAACCAAACACTAGAGCTTTTTGTGGTTTTTTGTAAGTTTTCGCAGGCACCGTAGTTTCTCCTACACTCTTGGAAGAGGAGGGTATGGCAAGAGGTATTCAATTAGTTCCAGTCTGCAGCTACTTCTCCAGATGAAATCATACACACTGACTGGACCTTTAATAAGTAGAACTTTTATACATAAATACTGTAGATACAGTGAAAGAGATACACAGTTGCAGCGTGTCATGCTATACGCAGGCCACCAATGCAGTACAGAAATACCAGAAATATGTAAGAGATTTTTTAGAAATAGTATCACTATTAAAAATTATGTCCACCAGAAATCACATGGAGTATACTGTATATCTTTGTCACATTACTTTGATAACCAAACTTTAAGTATCATTGACCAAAAGGTTTGCTAATGTTATGTGTTAATGTTAAAAAAAAAATATTGGACAATACATTTAAAAAGAAATCCTCAAATATTTATGTCAGTATTGGCTTCAGAATTCCATTATTATGAAGAAAATATGACGTAGAAACAGAAATGACATGAGTTTTAGAAGAGATTGACCATATTATGTCCTATTTCCACTGGTGACCAAAGCTTTGCAGATGTACTATATTTGCCTGCTCATCAATACCTGCTATACTGCTCATCGGGAGACACACACAGACATGAGTTTAACTCTCTAAGATAAAAATCACATTGCATTAGTTATCTTTACAATCACTTCAGCTCCCACTTTGTGTTTAATCCCTAAATTAGGCTCCATTAGTTTCACTCACAGCACCGCGGATACTGGCCTAGAATCCTGGCTCATAGTGTCAGTTGACAAATCAATGCTAATGCAGTGCTTACCTGCTTTCTAGTGTAAACAAGGCTCTGGACTAAACCGTGAGTGGCAGCCGTAATCGTTTCCTCGCCACTGCCCAAGCCTGCTGCCATTACTGCAGCTCCTCCTCCATGGGAAGGTAGATGGCAACATCACATATAGTGTTGCTAAGGCTGCCTGTCAAGCTCAGGTATGGATAGAATTCCCTTTTAGTCAGGTGCAGCGACTTCAGAAAGTGATGTCAAGATCTTCAGCTTCACCCACTCAACAATAAATACCCATGCACATGCCCACGCAGACACATATGTGCACACGCAACCAGGCAGATATGCTCTGCCAGGGATTTTCTACTTGATAAAGAGAGACAGAAAAACACGTTGAAACAAAATGTTAATTTAGTAACTGCAGAGCTGTCTTTGTAGCTATCGCTGAATGTTAGACAGCACGCCTAATTGCATCATACTCCAACTGCATGCTGTGAAAGCTTAATTGGGATTTTCTTTTTTAACTGTGCAGTCTCACAATGAATGAATATACAATGAAACCTATTTACTGACTGAACATCATACTTCAACTACATTTTCTAAACAGTCAACACATGGCCAAATTCTCATTTCCGAGCTCATCTTTTTCATGCATAGCAGTCTCATATGCAGTGAAAACCAAACGGTTCATAAATCATTGAGGTGAGTGAGAGAAGTGGTAACAAAAAAAGGGGGCGGGGGGGGTAGGGGGGGGAACTGACGGAACTCATTATAAAAGATGGATGGACGAATGGGGAGATAAATCCAGGAGCCAAGAAAGAGAAAAACATGATATTTTTGGGAACACAGAGCTCATATCCAGCATTTGTGGTTTGTGTGTGTTAATGTAGTGGTAGTGCCTGCAAAGCACCTAAACCCCAGAAACTAAAAATGTAGTTCATTCATCCATATCTACCCATTTATTGATTCAAAAGCAAGTGACTTGAGAATTAATTAGGAATGTCAGAAACGGACAGAAAAAGAAGAGCCAGACATGAGAGGCTATGGATCCTGTGAATAATCCTCTACACTGCTGCTGTCCAACAGAGGCTTGGAATCGTCTAGAGTCGTTATCATCATTCCCACTGTCAGTGTTAAGCTCTCTTCTTTCTCCCCCACTGACTGGAAAGCTTCTCAGGTTTGCCCACTTCCACAAAATTAAAACAAAACGTGTCGCACAGATGACTTCAAGCAGCAGTCCACTCTTTAATTCATCTCCAACTCCTTTTGGGAGAGGTGACGTCTCAATCACCGGCCTGACTTTGGCTCTTTGAAAGTTCCTGTCAATCTCACGGCACTGATTTAAGGCCAGCGCATGGCACTGTGGCATCTGAGCCAGAGCAATCCATGCTGCATAATTCAACACCGCTCTCAAACCTGTCTCATTAAGGATCCTGGCCGTGGTCCATGGCTCTGAGTATGAGGCTTTGAGTGACAGATCTGTTGCCAGCTTAGTACAAACAGGCACAGACCCAGAGTAAGCCCAAGCTTCAGTTTCGGCCCCTTCCAAAACCGGCAAAAACTATAGCCGCGGCTCCCGGCCTCGACATCAACCGGCACTATGTGTCCTGCACAGCACCAGCCAAACAGCAAAAATTAAATCAGATACAACTCCAAGTCACCACTAGTTTACCCTACAGTTCCAGAAAGGCATGATTTCTATTTTCTGACCAGGAAAAAACAAATAAAAAGTGGATTCTACTCAAAGTAACTTTCAAAACATGATGTAAAAATATACATGGCTGCCCACACGTTATATTTGCAGTAATGTGTGCTGTTAATTGAAAAAGTTTGATTTTCAACATGGCATGTTCAATTAAAAACTTTCTGCTTCTTGCAAACAGCCGGCAAACACTTTACTGCAGGGGTCCATATTTTCCCCCTCTTTGGTAGCTCAATTGCAGAGAGGTTGGTAATGACGTGTTTGTCACTTTCAACTTCCCACCGCCGACCATAACAAATGTCACATTAGCCCCCAGTTAAAAGTTTTGGCCTTAACTCTTGCTCTGGTTCAAAATCCAATCCAGGCAATTCCTCAGCCCAGGGCCCGACCTCAGACAGAATTTACTTCAGCCAAAGTGACTGCCACACCCCGGAGCCAAAAAGATTTAGGAAAATCAAAGATTTATCTGCATGGGTGCACAGTGTGCCACATTTGACAGACATAGTGAGAGAGGAGGATATTTGCCTCCTGCATCAGTGAGAATTTCATTTAGCGAGTCTACAGAGGCGGGAGACGCACTGACCTGCCAAATGAGGGGGGCAGGTGACAATCACAACTCTGCACAAGAAGGTGTTGGTGACGGTCGTCACCCTGGCCCACTCAGCATCCTGTTGAAACATATAAACAGAAATACAGCTTTATTTAATAAGCAAGTTGCACAGATCTGTTAGTACCTTCCTCTTTGGTGTGGTGGAGCTGTTTATAAGTGTGATTTGCTGACTGCTATTCTGCTACACAATTTCAAATATAGAACGCACACATTTTATTTAACTTTACTTAACTTGAGTCTACTTCTTTCTAGCAACTGACCCCATACTTTTCCATATTATCTAACTGTGCTAAACCTTCTTGGAGCCAAATTCTGCTTTTCTATATGTAGACAAAATATCTTCTAAGGATACTTTTGTCCTTAGAATATTTTTAATCTTTACTCATTTATTATAGTATAACCATTTTGTACTCTTTTTGTAACTCTTTTATTTTTCTATGCTTGATTGTGATTTATATGCACCGATGTACCAAAGCAAATTCCTCGTATGTGGAAACTTACTTACAATACACCTACACCAATACCTACAAAATATCTGATTCTGATGATACATGAGGCATAGTTTTATCAGTCAAATGGATTATTTCTATTAGATTGTGTTTTGAATTTCATATTTGTCAATTCTGACAATCTAAGGAGATATTCTTGTAATTCATGTAAATGACATGGCAAAATAACATTTCAAGCTGGTTAAATGATATTAGATATTCTACTGTATATCACTCGTTTTTTGAATCACTGCAGACAGTCGTGCTGTTGCAGAGCTCTTATGTGCTAGCTCCCTGGGTCTCACATGTATTTCCACTAAACTTAAGCCTCTGGTGATAATTAAAACTCACCACCACAGAATGTCAGTGTGCAACATAGAAAGCTCTCATCTTCTGAGACTGGAAAACCGCTAGATATTTTTGGATGCTGAAAATTAGGAATTAAATTCATTATATTTTTAGCTCTCTAGACTGGCCTTCTCGTAACTTTAGGACCTTCTTTTCTTTTTAAACCATAACACAGTGAAAGCCCTATGTAATTAGGAGTTCATATCTTCCAGCACCACAGCAACAACCCTCAGCTTTTTTTGGCTTTTTCAGGGTCAGAGCTGAAAATTAAAAGGTGTCCCAGCTCCTCAAGTCTGAGCAAGCTTTCCTCAAAGTCTCAAGAAAGCCAATTTATTTATTTTCACTTAGATTTTCATAAAATAATGGTTTCATTTTGGTTTGTATGTGCCTGGCACTGTCTCTGTGTGGCGAAAGGGTCGTGGGTGTGAAGCCAACTTGTCCGGCTCGGGGGCTTTCTGTTTGAAGTTTGCATGCCCTCCACGTGCCTGTGTGGCTTTCCTCTGGGAGCTCCAGTTCAGCTTAGGTGAACTAGAAACTCTAAGTTGCCCGTAGCTGTGAATGTGAGTGTGAATGTGTTTGTCTGTCAATATGTGTTATGCCTGTGACAGACAGGCAAAATGTCAAGGGTGTGACCTGCCTGTCACCCAATGCATGCTGGGATACGCTATAGTTCTCTTGTTACCCTTGCAAATGATACGCAATTGGCGATTATTGTCAATCTTAATTAATTTGATGGCTTTTTCTTGTCATTTAATGATTTAGTGTTTAAAATGTAGGGCTGTAAGTGCTAATTATTTTTGTTATTGATTAATCTGCCATTTATTTTCTTGAATTATCAATTAATTCGTTAGCCTATAAAATATCTAATATAAAAAAATGCAAACCACTATTTCCCAGAACCTAAAACTGTTTCTTTTGTCCAACTAACAGTCTATATCCAAAGATATTAACTTTTCCATCACAAAGAGAACCAGAAAATATTCACATTTGAAGATTCATTTGATCATGGTTGATTGACTGATCAATCATCTGCTCTGACAATGTGTTAGAAAATATTGAGAAATATTCCTCCATCATGCTGACATCTTCCATTTGCTTATTTTGTGCCACCATTTCCAAAACCCAAGTATATTCAATTTACCAGAAATGCACCAAATACTCTTTTAAGAGGCTGCAATCGGTTAATTCTTGGCATTTTTGCTTAATGTGTAATGTGTATTAGGAAATGTAGACGGAGTCAACTGGGAGTGTCCTAACTAATTGAATTTAGTAGAATATAGTAATTGAATGTTTTTCATCCAGTATCCTTTTTTTGTGAGGGGTACATTTTCCCTTACCCGAATCGAGGGTCTAAGGACAGACGGTTTTGAATGTCCCCTGAGGCAAATTGTGATTTGTGATTTTGGGCTTTATAAATAAAATTTGACTCAACTTATATATTAATATTTCGAGGTAAAGCTCTGCACTTTAAGGTGCATACAGCGTTCTTGGTCTCTCAGCTGTGGATAAGGAAGACAGTCAGGCGGAACAGACAGTGCCTTCACAGGACACGGCCTGTTTCCCCACTGAGGAAGCTGTTATCTCTGTGTCGCGCCTCATCAATCCCTGAGTGAGCTGTTACTGTACTCTACCTGCCATATGGCCGTCACGGCAGAACCCAGCCGGACATACTTCCACCCAATACGTTCTGCAAGACACTCTGAAAGCTGCTGGGTGCCTCCCTGTGGAGAGACAGATATTACACATCAAGCAGGGCTTTAAACCTATAGCTGCCCTCCTTCCTAGGGTGTGCAGAGTGCTTGAGGTTAATAAAGGGTCACTTCACCGGAATTACTTAACAACAAACCCCTGGTGGTGTGTAGCTGGCCATGCAGATAATTCAGTTACATTTGCAGAGATTTTGATGTATGTGCCTCTGAGACTTCTGCCGACACCCCAGTGCAATAACACATTTTGTTTGTGGTCCTCCAGCAATTACATGTGACATTTGAAAAACTCATCAGCAACATCCCTTTCTGGAAACAATGTTCAGTGGAACACTTTTCAGTGGGAAATACTTTCCTCCCAAGGTTTAAAATACTTTACTGTGTGTGTGTGTGTGTGTGTGTGTGTGTGTGTGTGTGTGTGTGTGTGTGTGTGTGTGTGTGTGTGTGTATACATTGTGGCTTGTGGCGGTATGTGTCATAAAAAAGGGACAAAATAAAAGCTGAATGTAACCTCGAGGGAGAATTAAACACAACTAAATAAGTACTGACTTGAATATAATATTCCAGATGAAAATGTATTCAGCATTTGTTAGAGATAGAACTACTGCAGAGGTGAGCTGTATCTGTTATACTCTTTAATGATGTACAATTGATGAGAGCAAGGCCATTCTAGTTAACATTTGATGTTCATAATATCATAATAGTTCTGGATAAGAAAATAGCTGCAGACGAAAAAAGTGAATGTGCTAATGCACAAGTTTGCAACTAGAAAAGCTTTGTTGCCATTTTCTTTAAGGCCTTGCCTGTGCTTTTTTTGGCCTTCAGCCCTGTTACACTGTGAGGAGACACAAATTTCAGAAGCAATAGTGCAAACGTAAAAAAGGCTAAAGCTATAACCTTAATGCAGAGGGAGCACATAGAAAAGAGGAAAATACCAATACAAGGGCACAGCTCCAAATGTTTGAACAGCCTCAAATCGATGATGTGTCGGGGACAAAGAATGGCATTGTGTTTGTTGGGACAGGGCTTGACTGAGATGTGCAGACTGTATTGAGGGGCCAGATTCTAAGTTTTAGTCAAGTAGAGAAGAAATGTTCTGCAGTTTTAAAAAAGGCACTTAAGTCAACAATATGCACTCCGGGGAAGGATATGTGCCGTGTACCTTTATCTTGAACTCCTGAGCAGAACCTGGAGTGCTCTCCAGCAGCGGTAGAAGCCCTCCAGCTGCTGCCGTATACATGAGAAAGAATAGGAAGGACATCTGGGATGGCTCCACGCCAAAGACAGACCTGCTACACAGTCCCAACTCCTCTTTTAGCTCTGGCAGAAGGGGATGATTGAATACATACTTAAGCTCTCACACATTCAGTAATAATATGCATTTCCCTGCAATGACAGTGTTCTGCAAAGTTATATCCCATTATATCGCTTGCATTGTAAAAAGCCTGCAATTTAGTCTGCTGCATTAAGTATAGAGCGTAGTTCAAGAAACACCTGAGATGATGATGACGACTTTTCTATAATCAAATTAAATCTGTAGTTAAACGTACAGTAGATGCCATTATTTGTTACTTGTCATGTCAATCCCCTGACCTTTCATAGTGCCATTATTAGGTCAAATTTCAGTGTATCCAATACTTGAGTTTACAACCACGGAAGGCGACCAGCAGCATCTGTAGACATAAACGGCTCATTCTAAAAGCTAACATAAACATAACGGTTCCTATATTCAGCTGATTATGAAAACATAGTTACAAATAATACATTCATTCATCTTATTTATTTATTTTTTTTTCAATAAATGAGCATTACATCAGTCTTTTTATAAAATTCTGTCACTAATGATTTTATTAAAGCATCTAATTAGTATGTTATACTCAAATGTCTTTATTATCTCCACCATAAATCACCAACTGTGTGCACAACCAACACAAAGTAGGAACTCAGCATGCTTTATTGGTTAAGATAGAGGTAGTCTTAACCCTGACCTGCAGTCCAGGCATGTTGCTCAATGTACGAGTGCAGGGTCATACTGTCCAGTTCAAAAGCGTTAGGGGTCCTCGAAGGATCATGCACACATACTGTGGCACACAATCTGTCAATCTGATGGGGAAAAATACAGCCACAACACACTGTTAAGACCTCTGACACAATACTGGTGAACTCAAATGCATGACTCTGGGACAGACGAAGATGTAGCAAAATTATTTTTTTTAATCCAAAATAAAATTCAAACAAAAGGTGATCTCAAGGAGGATATCAAAGTGCAAAACAAGGCAACACAAACTTCAATTCAAACATGAAATAACCTGAACACTGGGCTGGAACACTTGACAATACTCTTTCTACCAACTGAACAAGACAAACTGACAAAGACAAGGACAAGGACTATTTATACCAGGTGTAAGTGAAAACAGGTGAAAACAATCAGGGGCAGCGCAGACAATTACAAAGGGGGGAAAATCACACAAAGGGAGGAAGTCAGGGTCTGAATTGTGAGGGAAAAGGTAAGTACAAAATAAAACAGGAAGGACTAAACATGAAACACTAAACATGAACATGACTAAAATTAACACACTTAACACCACGAGACACAACACACACCCACACATCATGATTTACCACTGTGAACCAAAAGCATCCCATTGATACAATAAAATAGTTGGAGACTGCCAAATATGATTCTACTTGGGTATTTTCCCCCCACACTTTCTACTTCCCACTGCTACTCTAACCATTTATCCTGGGCAGGACATTTTTAGTTGTGTGATAAATATACTCTTGTCCTACCAATCCAAAAGTACACTGCATTATAAATGTAAAATACCATTACCACATCCATTTGGGACTTCTTATCGATTCCCGGCATGGTAAGGATATTGGACAATAAAGATGATTATGAAAATGTATGGTTGTAAGATCTGAATCGTATCTTTTTCTACAAAAAAGTCAACAAGAAATTAATTAAACCACTACTCAACTGTAAGTATCATATTTGTCCACTGAGAGTTGTGGTTATCTACCTTATACCTTATCTACCTCTTACCTAACATAGTCCTAAGTATAGAATACTGTTGTGTAAGTCTGTTCCCTCACCTTCCAGAAGAGCTGGGTGATGTCCATTAGCACCAGTGGGGATAGAGCAGGGATACTGGTTCTGTAGGTGCGAACTTTGGCACTTGGTCCGCCCGTGTGGTGCACCTTCTTGCCAACACTGAATTGCGGGTAGGTCTCTAAGCCCAGCTCCTTTATGAGCTCCAAGATATGTGTTTGGGTGCTGAAAGAAAAGGGAAGCCATTTATTTGATGCTTATGTTTACAGTATTTGAGGATTTGCTGTAGGGTTTTTACACTTTTAGATGATACATAATCATAACTGCAGTTATTCTGAGTTTAGAGAAGTAGGCTTGAGAATATTTTGGTCTGGTGAGTCCTTGAACAACTGGAAAAATCTGCACCTGAAAGACGCTCTCTCCTCTCTATATTAAAAAGTCATCAAAGTGGTCTGCTCCTCACAAGTTTTCAGTTTGAGCTGTTCTGTTGCAAGCAGTTTACTACAGGTTCTAGGCTACTCGCTAGACAGCTCGTAGAAACAAATATGTGATAGTTTGTTACTTTGATCAGAGCAGTCTGTGCTGTGCAGCGGTCTAAATCCCAACTGAAATTGAGCAAAAACATTCATGGTACTTTGAATGAGTTATTGCTCCAAAACCTAAGGAAATTAGGCAGTTTTGGGATTGGTTTGTAGTTGGTATCTCATGGTTTACTTCAAGGTTGGAAGGTTGAAAAAGCAAGGAGCTGTTCATTAAATATTGAAACTAGACACATTGAAAGGGCTGATAAAGACAAGAACCTTGAAAGACAAGTGAGCCTGAACACGTGTTAAGTTCTAAAAAAAATTTAAAAAGAAATGTTATTTTCTACATAGCTGACATAATCTGTAGTGTTTATTTGCTTGTTTATTTGGATTTCCATTGCCTGTTCAGCTGCTCTCCCTGGGTCCATGGGAATAAAAATGTATAATGTCATAATATAAATTAAACAATAGTGGAAATATTACATACATGCACATATATGCACACCTATACATACAACAAAATATAGTAAAACAAGTTGCAGGACTAGTTTGTAATATAATCAGCAGTAGTGCAGCATACACAGTGCAATCAATGGCCTTTTCAGCACAATAGCAGCCTACCAACACAACACTGAACAATACACATCCACATTCGATTCTTTCCACTATAAATTATATAAACCTTGTATCAGCCATGATGAGTCACTATGAGTCATTAGAAATCTTTTGTTTTTCTTGAAGTAATCTTATTCAAAGATTCTCTGATAAATGGGCAATTATTGGAACCTTAATTGCTTGTGATTGACATCATTATTCTTGAAACTCAAAATCCCCAGCCTGTGTCTCCAAGTGCATCACATTCAGTCGGCAGGTTCAAACCCAGAACCCTCTTGCTGTCAGGTGACAGTGCTAACCACCAGGTGTCCATCAAAAAGTAAATTTATAACAATTATAATGCGGATGAAGGTCGTTTTTCTAACTGAGGTCAGATTTTCTGCCTGTTCTGACTTTACAAGCCCTAATGATTTAATGATGAAGTTCATCTTCAGTGTTTCCTTTGACTCCATAATGAACTGGTGAAATGTCTGACTGACTTTGAACTGCATACTAGCAGCTCACTTCAAAATCACTGCTGTTAGATTGCTTGCTTTGCCATATGTTCAGTGCAACTCTGCTGCAAGTTCAAATGGCTTTCAGAAAACAAAATAACAAATTCCTGTCAAGAGCAAAATATTACACTGTCTCCTAGAAACATACATAATCACACACCAGAAACATAAATAGCAATGTGATTTCAACTGGATTGACCCTTGAAATGTTACTACTTTGTTATTCTTGTAGTTTTTGACTTTGAACATTACCTTCCGACCCACTGTCCTCCAAAGTCCCAACGATCAACACCATTGGCAGCCGGTATTTCAGTAGACAGTGTGCGACCTCCCACCCGATCTGCATGGCAACACCAGACACGACTTAGAGCAATGCCTCTTTTCAGCAATAACACAACTGAAAGCATTCACTATAAAATGACCCACCACTTCAAGTTACCAATTGCTTTTACTAATGATATACTTTTACAAACCTTTTCCTTCCACTATCAGTATTCTCAACTTGGCATTCCTTTTTTTGAGCAAATGAGCTGCACTCAGTCCAGACAGTCCAGCGCCAACAATAATAACGTCCCATATTTCTGCAGTCATAGTCAAGCTGAAGTGCTGAAGTTCTTTGTGCCAACTTAGTGTGTACTGGTAAACAGTGGAATCAGGAACAGAAATCCGACTTGTATTCCCTTTTCTTCTCCGTATCAGTTAGGTTATCTTGCAAAGCCTGGGCTGCTTTCGTAACAGTGCACTTTGGAACTGTGAACAACTGTTGAGTGTGTGACCTACTTGGCAGAGACTGGGCTGTACAAATCCCAGCAATAAAGGAAGCCGGAAGAAGGCTTTTGAACAGTAGAGGTGTCTTCAGAATTAACACTTGACTTGTCTTGTCACACATTGTCATAGTAATTAAGTTATTCTGTTAACAAGCAATAGGTGTGTAATACCAGAGTGTTAATTTTATGGAATTATAAGTTAGTATGCTGTCAGAGGTGACTTAATGTGAGTCAAGTTAGTCTGAACTGAAAGTCATACTGGACCATGTTGTCTTTTTAACAACTTCAGCTCCAAGACAAGCCTGAAAGAAGCAATATGTGCCAAACAACCCAACTCTAACTATCTGAAAATAAAAATATTTTTTTCAGTACTTTATTGACTAACTCTGAATGGGATATAATAATAATAAGTAATTCAGTGGTTCTCAGCCATTTTGATGCCAAAGACCTTCAGATTGATACACAAGAGGCTTCATATCTGTATTTGATAATATGACACAATACAGTACTATGGAAATTAAAAATAAATAGGTGCCTGAGCTTGAAGAACATATTGAAATTTACCACATGGAAAAACCTTAACCCAGTTGAAAATGTTTTTTTTTGACCCCATACTAAATGGCAAAAAGAAATCCAGTTCTAGCGAGAGACTGCTGGAGGAAGGAGAATAATCTGCAAATTACTAGTTGTCTTTTGGTTGTGTACCAAGTTGATGGACTTCTGGACCGAAGTCTTTTCATAAATGGTGCTCTGCAGATATCCCTGCAAATGAATCCTAATGCTGCAGTATGGGGAGTAATCCCAAAAGATTATAGACATTCATCCTTATTAAATATTCTTTTGAGGAAATGTATTACATTGGCTCAGTGAGAATGCACCTTCCACAGGAAATGGGCAAACAGATTAAAATGTATGAAATGGAAAACATTTGTCCACAAAATGAAGCTTTTGAACTCATTGGAGTGAAACAAAAGAAATCAACCAAGTGAATGTAAATGTTGAGTCATAATGCAACTCTGTATAAATCAATGTACTCTTATTTACTCAGATATATTTTCTGTTTTTTGGTCTCATTTCTACAGATATATTTGTAAGTATATAATTTAATAATATTAATATATATAATTTTTGCAAACTGCTTTGAGTAAATTAAAATAAATCATATAATAAAGTAAAATATCAGGCATGTGGCGGTGCAAATCACTGTGGTTAGTAGTTGGATTTGCATAAGGCAAGACACCAAAGCCAAACTGTGCGTGCCAAACAAACAAACAGTCAGTTAGTCGGGTCAGGGGCATGACAGTGTATTCTGTCTGTGTTGTGAGAACTAGCACTTTGAGTTTCACTTGGCTGGTTTATTTTCTTCCAATCAGAGAAATCTTCCAAAACGACAAGGACATTCAGATCTGAAGAATAGCTGAACTTCATTTGAAAAATGGTATTGAGATATTATAACACAGTTACATAAAAAGCATGCCAGCAAGGGTTGGTGAAACAAGTAAGAGTTATATGTAAATTTTTTCCAGGACTCGTGTATCCAAGCAATGAAACTCCCTGCTGTATTCGCTTGGATTGCCTGTTTTCTTGAGTCTTTGTTTATTTTTCTCCACTAAAGCTGTTTTCTAGCTCAAGAAACATTAGTCCCAGAGGAGCCAAACTTGGCATGTAGGTGTGTATGGTGTCCAACTACTAAGGCGAGGCCAAAAACTCATGTTGTACAATGTTTACACACATTTGTGTTTTTTTATTTAATGGTGATGATAACTGTGTGGTCTTGGGTGTTTTATTTATCATTTGAAAGCTGGTGAGCTTGCTAGCTCAGTAATGAACATTAACAGTTTTAACTGTGAGTAGGTATGTGTCCCAATTACCTGTTCTGTTTAGCATTTGATTCAAAGTTGGTAAAATACCTAGAGCAAACAACTGCTTGTTTGTGCATCCAGCAGACTTGAAGCAACAGTAGCATTAATTTGCAGTCGTATTTCTGTGCACCTGATGAAATATAATAATATTCACTCTACACTTCCCAGCTCTCTACCATAATGGACAAGCAATACTTGCAGAGGGATGATACTCCATAACATACGTACTGTATAACATAGCTGAACTGTGTTTTGTTGTACTGGTACCTACTGTGTGCAGAGTTAATTCTAATCTAACCTAACCTCATTTTTGTTCATATTAAAGTTAAAAGTGAGTAGTTTAGTAGTTAGTTAGTAGTTTTATTCTTTTAAAGCACTGAAATATAATGCAACTCATTTCTGTATTGCTTTCTGTAATACTGTCTTGAAAGTAGTTGTTTATATGAACTGAGCCGCTCAAATCTTAAAAAGAGTGGGTGTGTGGGGGTCAGAGAGGAGTTTAGCTGGTTTTTAGATGGATCTGGCTCTGTGTCTGACAAGTCTACTTTAGCAGCTGGTGGCTATAAATAAAAATTGTTTTTTAAAAAAGAATTGCCCAAAGCTTGTGAAATAAATGTGGTGACTACAAGAGAAAATTCACATAAAAATGTAAAAGAAGTGTTTGATATTTTAATACAACTGGAGATAAAGCTCTTTATCCTTCATCGCTAATCCATTTTCTACATGTTTCCACTGAAGGGCACCCCACCGTTTCTTATTTGTAATGGCTGTGTCCCTTTAGATTTGGCACAGAGATAAGCTTTGTAGTTTTTTTTCATACATCCTGGTAATGTTTACAAACCTCACTGGCTGAACAACCAGTTCCTTGTCACTTGAGACCTCGCATGCTCTCTTTGTCTTCCTTATTACTTGAAACCACGGACATCTGACAAATGAGACGTGCTAAAGTGGTGTATGGTGTATTGTGTATGCAACAAATGAGAGGGCAGTGTACAATAGCTGTGTGTTTCCTTGTGCAGGTGGAGGCAGATGATTTTTTTCTTCTTTTATTTAAAGTTTAAAGTTTTGAACTGTCATTTCTTTGTTTTGTTTGCTTTTTATCCAAATAAATGAACAGTTAATGACTGATGGGAAAGTGTGAAAGGAATTCAAGCATTAATTGCTGCGGACAAAGCAGCATTGTGTCGCATATGTTTTGGTTTCAGTACACACAAATTAGCACCTTGAGTTTCCAACCACCTTATCAGTAGAAACCCCGGCATATTGTATGGTCGGTCCCTAGTTTCAATTGTTTACCAAAGGTCTGTGTCTTATTATTCAGCTGCCAAGCTACTCATTTCCTTAAACACATTTCCATTGGTTTTATCTAATTTGACTGAAATCTTATTTTACATCATTTTGTTATCTTTGGTTTTCATACTTACAGATACTTAACAATTTGGCGTTAAGGGTAATATTAACAGCTGAATAGTAAAACAGAGGGAAACCCTTGGTAAACAGGTAAAACAGGTGGAGCAACTATCCAATCGGAAGGATTCATGGTAATGAGAAGGAAGTAAAGGAGGAGCTCCCTGCAAAGCAAGAGGATCAGGCAGCACCCTGCTGCTTATTCCTTTGTATTCTATTACCAGACGTTTGGATGTAGTATCTGCATGCAGGTAATATCAATATAAACTTTTGTCATTTCTCCTAATTTTTTCTCTAAGCGCACAGTTCTTAACAATTCAGAAAACCAATTTCACTCGCATATATTATACATGTTAAGACACTGTACTGCCTGTCTGTTTGAATCTCAGTCATTTTGACCACTTGCTCTTAATGATTTTTAACAGGGCCGCTATGTTCAGACAAAGCTGCAGTCGTTTGAGGTCAGCGTTCTTCCTCAGCTCCCCGCCCTGGTTGTCTGCCTTCTTGTTATGCACGGCGAGTCTCTTGAGCACAGGTAAGTACAGACATACAAGCACATAAAGACAAGCGCACACATACAGGCACAGAGAGCTGCTGCACTGTATTGTTATTGCGAGGTATTGAATGAAGCATCTTGCATGTCTCTGTTAAACTTCGCTGAGCTGAAGGCCTCAGTGGTGTAAGCTTCACCACATGTTACCATGGCGCTCACTGTCTGTCCAATCAGGTTTTGAGATTATGCCTCCAGACGATTGTTGATGTCCCTCATGTTGTTTGGATTTGAGCTCATATGTTAGCTTGTTTTTTCTTCAGGGTGGGGCTCTTAGACTGCAGATCTTATATACACATCTAGTTTGAAAAAAGGAAATTTGGAAATGTTCTAAAGGCTACAGTGATATCTTTTTATATCCCTTTGAAAGCCAATTTGAGTGTAATTCCAGTTTTCATATTATGTGTTTTGTCTCAAGACTTTTAATGTGTCTCTATAATCCAAACAGAATCAGGCAAATTGATATTTAATTGTACTTCCTCCTCAAGCCATTTTTTATTCCTGTGTGGCATTTGAGTGCAACTATTGTCTTTGTGTTTTTGTTTTCAGCCAGGCCTCCTCCTTTAAATAATATGTACAGATATTAAATGTATCCATAAAAATGTGTGCATGGAAACTATGAACTCTGGCTACTGTGCAAAAAGGCTCTGCTGAATGACAGCACATAATATTTATCCTTCAGGATTACAATAAGGGATTATGAAACAGCTATTATGTGTCTGTAATTAATTTCAAGACTTGTATGAATTTCTATAGAACTGAAATATACTCTCGGGATGGAGGTGACGTCCACAGGTCCACAGACTATCCAGAAGGCTGAGGGAGAGAGTGTGACTTTGGGCTGCAGTTACACACCGAGCCCTTCTGACAGCGGAGAGCTTGACATTGAATGGTCTGTGGTCAGTCCAGACACCACGCAGAAAGACCAGATGGTAAGAAGTAGAGTGATAATGGTGCAAATATTGTAAATATGTAAATACACATATGTAGGGTCACTTGTTAAGGCAACCTTTTGTGTGTGTGTGTGTGTGTGTGTGTGTGTGTGTGTGTGTGTGTGTTCCAGTAATTTCCACTAACATCCTATGTGGTACAAATCTTTGGCAAGATATAAAAATATCCTACAATAAAACAGTAAATGTATTCATTGATTCTTGGAAAAATATGTACATTGCCTGCATTTTTGTATTTTCAGCAGACCTGCTGTGCACTCACTATTGAGACTAACTATAGGTTATGCAAACAAATGATTGGCTTTAATCAAATAGTGTACCAATTGAATGCTTTCTGTCCATACAACCTTGCCAGGACCAGTTTCTTTAAAACATCTCATTCACATCTGAAATGTCCAACTCTTTCATCTTCATGTGATGTACTTGTGTCTAAATCAGAATTCAAGAGACTGAAGTGTGGATGAACTCCTACCACCTTTTTAATTTCACGGAATTAGTTGTTTATCCCATTTGCCTTTTAAATTAAATGAGTCATTAGTGTTGGAGACATGAAGGGATGTTTTTTTGCTAATCTCTGCCCTTAGGCAGCAGACACTGGATCACAGTCAATACAAGGATTGACCAGGTCCATTATGTGCTGCTTTAGACAAGTGACCAGTACAAATTATTGATTAATGTGCAAGTTAAATGCTTTATATTGCACATTTAAACAGTACAGTCCTTACCAGCTCTTCATTCAAATTGATCTAAATATTTATCTACTGCAAAGTTAAAGCTTTCTTTATCAATGTTTAACCAATAGGGGACAGATGAACTCACAAATGTTTCATTTAATATTGATAGGGAAAACATTGTTGAATATACATTTAGTCAGTTAACATAAATTAAAAGTGTCACTGAGAGCATTGTTGACTCTTTGTGTTTTGTTTTCCATCAGCTCATGTCCTATACCAGTGGCACTAAATATGTCCACAGCAACCATGCGCTTGCAAAAGGACTCAGCTTTGCTGCTCGTGACCCTTCAATGGGCGATGCTTCACTCTCTATCTCCCTGCTGTCGCCTGCACATAGTGCTACCTACCAGTGTAAAGTGAAGAAATCCCCTGGAGTGGACATGCGCAAGGTGTCAGTGGTGGTAATGGGTAAGACTGGGCATTGGGTTGCATCCTGGGGTTAACATATGTCACCTAGCTACATTATTTATGTCACCTCTGACAACTATGGTACTGTTTGGTTTTAAGGAAAAGGAAGCTGCACATATTCACTCTTAATATTGTGGGATGTGTATTTTACTGAAGAAGGTCACATTTCCTTGTCACATGCCAGTATGCATTACAAAATTTGCAACAAAGAAAATTGACTACAACACTACTACAATGATTCCATTCTCTGTATCCATAAGTGGCAAGGATGGAAAGAGTGCCAGAATCTTTTGCTCAAGTTCTTAAAGTAAAAGAAAAATTATTTGTGTGAAAATGTACTCAGATAAAAGTAAAAAGTAGGTCAGTTAAAATGTACTCTGAGTGAATGTTACTGCATTATGTTTTTGAAAGTTGTTTAAGGGGGGGTTATGATGATGATGATGATGATGATGATGATGATGATGATGATGATGATAATGTTATATGATATGAATATTAGGCTAAAGTGCATTAGCATGTAGTGGGACAGTATTGCAGAGTAAGACTAGACTACATAAATTAAAGAACATGCCACTTTAAAGGCAGAATAATGCATCACCAAGGCAGAAACACAGATGTATAAACAATATACACTCATTGGCAGCTACAAGCCACAAACACACACATTAAAGCTAAAAGACAGTCTGCACACACTGCACTGCATAGACCACGCACACATAATGCAACTTTGCTAGGCAAACGCAGTGGTTGTTGATGTCCTCTCTCCGGGAGTGAGTTACATCCATCAGTGAGTTTGGTTTGTGCACTACACGGCACCAAACCGCTCTAGGTTACAACTTTCATCTCTTTCAGTTCATTCACACTATGCTTAATATAACCTCTGTCAACCTCTCTTGTCCCACTGCAGTCCTTAACATTTTCAATAACTTTTGAGTTGAATGAGTGCTCAGCAGGGACTATCAAAGCAGCAACTCCTTCTCTGCTGCAGCTACAGATGTGGCGATTCTCTTTTGTTCCATTCTCACGTGGTTCATCATGAATTTTCATGTGAACTTTTTCACTCTCTAACTGAATTGAATTGTAGTGAGGTAAGAAAAAGAAAAGAAAGAAAAATATGTATACTTACACGTAAAGTAACTTGAAAAAACTTTCAAGGAGCAAGGAGAGTAAATCGTTATTTCCACCCCCTATTAGTGCTTTGTAGAGGTTAGTTTTGTTAAAGGTCTCATGGAAATCAAGGGATTTTTACCAGTCAGGTTTTGTTCCATAAAAGAAATATGTTTTATTCAGTGAGAAATTGCTCCATAAATTTGTGTCAAATTGCACAATTTGTGTTTTTCCTTTTTTTTTTTTTCGCTTCAAGAAGTACAATTCATGTCCTCACATAACAGCCAAAACTACAATTTTCACAGTCTTCATCAGCACATGGATTTTGGCTTAATCTGCTGATGGAGCAAACAGACATAGCTGCATTGATAGAGATAGTTATGGTCACAGTTTGACCACTAAACTTAAAGTCTAAAAGAATTAAGTGAAGGAAGAAGTTCATAACTGATGGATACAGATTGAGCAGTTGATCAGAAACTAAAAAAAAAGCCAGAAATCACACCTGAAGCCATTTGTCAGTGTATTCAGTCTTAAAATTTGCTAGAGGGTTAAAGTAATTTACTTGATTCTAGTTCAACTCATCTTGTCTGAAAAGTATGAGCAGAGTAGAAAGTGGAGTGGAGTATGTCACTCATTGGGAGATTTACAGAATACTGTATTATATATTTTTAAGACCCCAGTTGTGAGATCCAGGGGAAAAGAAGCTCAATAATTCATAATTAATAATTAACCGGGTGTTAAAGAAAGAGAGAAAACAGAATGATTTGTACTGACAAACTATTTATTTAAACGTCAAAAAAGAGGAGTTCAATATTATCATAAAGTGACTTCCTTAAAAATAGGAAGTGTCAACCATTTTAACAAAATAGATGAACTAAACAAACCAACCACTGGTCCAACAAATAAATATGAATATCACTCTCCCTCCACTGAGGGAGTGATAAAAATAGCACACGATACACAGCACCACACGGCTCTGCTTCGCAAGCGACGTACAGCACACATCTGGCGGTTTGGCCCACTGGCCTTGTCTTTGTTTTAAAGCAATCAGCATAATTGCTAAAACTACTACAGGTGTGCTTGACCAGTCGCAGGGGAGGGCGGTACCTGGAACAGGCCACAGGACAGAGCAGAGGCAAAACACACCATACTCCTAACATATATTAACACAAAATACAATATAATTTTCTTATTTTTAATTATTTATTTCACCATCATCTACAAGAAACATTCAAAATGTCCACATGTTTGAGGCAGATTTTCTGATTAATGGAAGCATTTATTTTGCATAGTCCATGCAGCAGCTTAAATTAACCTTATTATTGTAACCTGTATTTCTCAGGTCTTTACATTCACACTCTTAGTATAAAAGCTCTATCAGCTGAAATCACCTCCCCTTTGATGAAAACAAGCAGAGTGTATCATAAATATCAATAGCAAAGCCTCACACATCAATATACAGCCTCTAAGTGCTTTCATGCCTTTCATGCTAACAGCACAACAGACAGTCCTGAAACTAACAAGTCATTTAATAGCTCATGTTCTTCGTATGATCCAGATCAGGAATGTGGCTTAGAAAATGTATGAATAATGAATTACTTGACATTCCTATTTTTTCTTGTGCACATGCAGGATAATGCACTTAAGTGTGTGAAATGTTGTTGTTCAAATTACCCTATTGTTGTAACATAATCAATCAAGCCTTAATTGCTGCCAATTTATATCCATTTAAAAACAGGACACTACTCCATGCTCGCCATGTCAATTTTAAGCTTACATTCCATATAGATTTTGATGTTCAAATATATATTTATAATGTGTAATGAAGGCATTATATATTTAATAAGATTTTTGAGCAATGTTCGTATAAAAACATCTAATGTGTGAATCTGCAAGCCAGAATCAAAATGGTTCCTCCCATTTCATCCTAAAGCCATAAAGCTGTACAGTTTTTTCAAGAATTGGAATGGAAGTGGCAGCGTGAAATTATCTATTTGTTGTATGATTTCAGTGAAGCCGTCTGTGCCTAAATGCTGGGTGGAGGGAGGGGAGCTGGTCGGCGAAGCTGTGTCGCTGCACTGCCAGTCTGCAAAAGGCTCCACTCCTTTGAAATACACATGGAGGAGAGAAAGTGCACGCCCCATGCCTGCTCCAGCCACACAGAGTAAGCGTGACCTCTGCTGACGTCATGATGCTACTACACATCAAAGAGAATGTGTGTGTGTGTGTGTGTGTGTGTGTGTGCGTGTGTGTGTTGGCTTGTTTTATTGTATTTGTGGGGTCCAGTAGCTGCAAGCCCACTATACTTGTGGCGTCTGACAGGTTTGTGGGGACCGGAATGCTGGACACTACAAGTTTAAAGGGCTGTTTGAGGGTTAAAATGATGGTTAAGGTTAGGGTAAAGGGGCTAGGGAATGCATTATGTCACTGATATTCCCCACGAATATAGCAACACAAGAATGTAATTATTCTTTATGTAATTCATTCTGTGTAAGCAAAACTCAGTGAAACCCTTTTCTTGTTGAATATACAGTACATGCTTATTATTTTGGTTTTTCATTTTCAAGATGAGAGAATCTAATAATAATGTTTATTCCGATTTTTCAATTATGTGAAAATGATCGAAAATCAAGGTAAAAACCTGATGAAAAGATAATGATGTGCAGCACAACACCTTGTAGCTTAGTGTTTACTTACTTTCAGGGACTCTTAGAGGGTGTATAACTAGCAGATCATTTGCATTTTCTCTCTAATTTCTTTTCACTCACTTTTCAACACAAAACATTCCCTAAAACTCAAAATAGTTTACTGTAAACTGCATTGATCAGTGTCGGAGACACAAGAAGTTTTTGCTGCAAGCAGACATAACAGGTGGAAATCTGTGAGCAGGTGTCCTTTTTAAAAATCATCATATTTTTAAGTGATAATTTGTGAGCCCTAAGTATGCATCACTTTCTGCTTGTAGAGAAACCTGCTAGCATCCCTATTTTCAAGATGCTGAATGTACAGCATATGTAGCCAACATGTGTTAATCTGCGTTGTGTGGGTGTGTATGTTCTCTCAGACAGCGTGACTGGGGAGCTGAAAATCACCAACCACTCGCAGAGCTTTGCAGGAATCTACCTCTGTGAGGTGAACAATGCTGTTGGAGCCGAACACTGCAGGATCAACCTGAAAGTGAACAAACGTAAGAGGAACGCACCCCCTTCACACACATTGTTCCTGTTCACGCATGACACACTCATGCTATCATGAAAGACCTAGATTTCATCCTCTTAAGTCTTCTCTCTTTGTAGTCGTGCCACAATCTCCCCCATTGCTCCACTTCTCACTCACACAGGGTTTCTTAACTATGGCGCTCCGAAGCATCAGTGTGTCCTAATTATGTTGTCTAATGATGACAGGAGGTCACAGTCAATGGCAAAAAAATGTCTTTGTTCACAGAAGACTAAACCTTTTTGGCCATCCACTCTTCATCGCTGACTTCCTGCTGTTGAGACACCAAGTCACATGAGTGATGCTGAAATGATTCCACTGCCTTTTCCCTATTAGCCATATAAATTTAATGAAACAAGAAATAAACAGCAACAGAAAATAAGTGGACCTCTGAACAGCTCTGAATAAGACAGACAGAGAAATACCAGAACTGTCTCACAGGGAATGAATCTTCTGTAAGTGCTCCAGCAGGGAGTACAGTCAGTGATTCAGCATACCATTATGGAATAAATCATCTCTGGGTTTAGACTCCAACAAGCCCTCTCCATTCTGCAGATCCATAAAATGAGTTTGTCTTTGTGTGCCTCATGATCTGTGGAGCAGGGCCCCATATTACATCTTGTTGAGTCCATAACTTCCAGTCGTAGTGCTCAGACTTTTGGCTTTAGGCAGGGAATCATTCCTTTTTACTTCAAGTGCATGGGGCTGTCCTAGACCAGAGGTTCCAACCCTTAAGCTCGGGACCCCTCTGCAACGGATTTGCAAGATCATTTACAAGATATTCTAGAAATAGATCAAGGTTGTGACAGGAAAAAAAATCCCTTTTCTTTTTAGATTTTTCTCCAGTGTTTATTTTTCTGTGATATATTTAAAAAATCTATGGGCCTTTACAAATATTTCCCCCTCCACTCAAAAATATTTTCTTTTTGTTCCTACGTCTGGATGTTTAAGCTTCGCTGTGCAGAATAATATATGTACAGAGTTTTACACTAGAAGGATTTTTTTCACATTCACCTGCTTAAAGTTTTTTTGATGCTAACTAGAAATCCGTTTTTAAGGGGCCTACAAGCATTATTTCACATATCACGAATAGTTTGGAAGACAATCCTCATCCAGTATGTAACTTATATAAGTGTGATGTGGAAACTTGCACACATACAATGAGAATAAACTTTGCAGTGATGCAGGAGACAAAAACAGGAGACAAAAACTTTTAGTACAAAATTAGCATATTCATTTAATTAGGCAGAAGATACATTTTTAAGGATTTTAATGGAATTATACATATTTTGTGGGGGGAAAAAACACTATTGCTCCAAGCAGACTATTTGTATATATGTCTTAATATTCTTCTCTGGAAGACAATATCACTCTTGGTCTGAGGCTAACATGCTTTATCATAATATATAGCCATAAGGCCTTAAAAGAATAATGATATTTTTTCCGAAATGCACTTGTTTGCTTTCGTGCTGAGGGTGAGATGAGAAGGTGGATACCACGCCCAGCCAAGAAATAGTTTGGTTATGTGTTCGAAGTCTTCAGGAAGAGGTTCAGCACACAACATCCCCTGTAAAACCACATTGGGATATTTTTACACTGTACACTGTACAGGTTAAACAAACAAGATGCAATGTGTTCATTAATGAGCTAGTTGGGAAATTGGACGGAGCCAGGCTAGGTATTTTTCCTATTTCCAGTCTTTGTGCTGAACTAAGCTAACCAACTGCTAGCAATAGCTTCATATATAACTTACAGATAACAGTTGCATTGCTCTTCTTATCTAACTCTTGCCAAAAAAAAGCAACAACATAGAAATTAAATTCATTTCATGAAAAGTTGACATTTTGGCAAAACATCATTGATTTTCATTGGACACTGATAATACAATCTGTGTTGAGGTGTTGTCAGGAGGCAATCTTTAACTTTAAAGGGTCACCATCCAAAATAAGCCAGGAACCACTAGAGAATAAGAATAATACAGTATAATGGATTCTTCACCCTTTGTTCTTTTCTGCCACAAAGCTTCTGAGGGAATAGTTTTCTTATTATTCATACTGATTTTACAGCTCCAAACAGAGCAGCTGTGATAGTCGGCACCATTGTGGGTTCTCTGCTCCTCATCTTCATCCTGCTGGTCTTCCTCGGGCTTCTCTACTGGAAGTTGAGCAACAGACATCACTATGAGAAGGAGTTTTCCAATGACATCAGGTACCGTACAGCTCTGCAGCTCCAACAGAGACAGTAGGGCACAGTTAAAGGTGTTGGCAGCTTGGCGGTTAGACAAAGTAAATGAACTGCAGCAGGAAGGGAACAAATCCACACACAACCTGGCAAGTTTCTCCTTGTGTTAATTGATCGCCAAAAAAGTCCCATGAGTAAGAAACTCCTGCCTCTGTTGGTGTTGTGTTTTGTCAGCTTGTGAGTTTATGTTAAAAGGCGTGCACGTTTGGATAAAACATTATTGTGTGCACTTTGTGGGACATTTTACACAACTGCATAAATTAATTAAAATAAATTAATTGGCTTCACAAGCGAGAACAGTCGTCAACCACCGAACTTTAAAAGACAGAGAGGCAATTATAATATGTGCATTACAAGATATACAACCACACAGATCAAAGAAATTAGGAATAAGAAAAGAAACATAGTCTTTCTTGAAACCTAGTCTTTATTTAAATCCAGGAAAGAAACGGGAATGGAGAAAAGTAGTTTTACTTAAGACTCTTTGAGATAACAGTCTAGTCCTCTCAGGCAGGGTACAATCTCATATGAAGCCTCACATTGTGTAGGACAATTTGATGAAATCCTTTTGAAATCCAAGGTTATGCGTGGCTTTAGGTGCAGAAACAAACCGTTTTTATTCAGGTACATTGATGCAAATATAACATTATAAATAACATCAGTTCCGTTGTATGCTTCATCTGAAAGCCTGAGTTTGGATTCATTAAAAGTTTCCAACTCTTTGTTCTTGTTGAATCTCCGTCTTTCTTTACAGTTGGAAACTTGAGAGGCTCTCTAGTGTCGACAAACATTCTTGGTTGTTCTTGTCTTCTACTTGCAGCATTAATATACAGTTGATTAAATCTTGAAAAAACACTGGAAAGTGACATTTCTGAATAATGGTAACAAAATCCGCCAGCATCTCTAATGCTCACGAATCAATGTGTTATATCTCATTTGTTTAATCCACACAAACAAAACGCAGTAAACAACACTTTGCCACTTTATAGGGCTTATGTGCCGAACTAATTTTTGGCTCTGAGAAGTTGCCAGGCAACCAGACAAGGCTCCAGAAGTTGCTGTGCCTGGCAATAAAATAGTGTGACACATAAACCTCAGTAAAACAGCAAATTATTTTTTACAAAATTAACAAATGAGATGCAATGCCTTGATCAGTGAACTTCAGGTGCTATTACGCATTTTGTAACCCTAGACAAAGCTATATGTTTCCCTGTTTCCAGTCTTTGTGCTAAGCTAAGAGCTAACCTGCTGCTGGCTGTGGCCTTATATTTGAAGAAAACAGGGGTATCAATCTTGTCATCTGACTCTCCCCCAAAAAGTAAATAAGTAATATACACACTAGCTATTGTTTTGAGTGGTCCATTGGTGTTGTTATATGGTGTTGTTATATCAAGGGACCACTCAGAATGTTGTGGGTCAAATTGGATTTGGCTGTTCAGTATGAAGATTTGACTATTCGTTCGACATCAGATTTTCACACAGAGAAATTAAAGTGTGCATCCTGCTCATTGTTCAGTTATGAAATCTCAGCGCACCACAGAGCATCTCTCTTGCCGGGCTGCTGCAAGAGTGAATGATACAAAAGTGGTTTAGCCGACTTCACTGACAGAGCAGTGGGGCAGCCGCTCCATTAACTACTATTCTTCTCTGCTTCCATCACAGTTAGTTCTGTGGTTTGATGGCATTTTGAGACTTGGTTTGTAAAGTTCAAAGTCTGCCTTGCTGTTGCTTGGTGTACAATGATGCAGCTAAAAAAAACATGCACAGATTCGACTGAGAAAATGAAGAATACTCGTGGTCTTCTCGCCCGATTATTAGAATCTTTAACTTATCAGGGGAAACCGTAGTGACAACTATCCACTTTTCTTTAATGCAGGCAAAAGGTTCAACTCCATCTGCTCTCCCATCAACATCCTGCACATTTGGAAAATATTTCAACATGTCTTTAAGGTCTTAAGGTGAATGTGAAGGTTTTGCCTTACCACCATGCATATACTAGCTAGCTGTTTATATGGCAGGAGAAAAATCTAGCACAGTTACGTAAATCTGATGTTGTTTTCGAGATTTATTTTTTTAATTTTGCATTTAAGGCAGGCAGCACAGTTTGCCCACTGCCCTGTCTATACAGGCTTCTATATAAAAATAAACAATATAAGAAATGCATATTAAAGTCAATCAAAGCAAACTCTAAATGTAACATACCCCTTAGAACTAAATGGTAGAGATCAATAGATCTCATGCCTAGAGGTACTGCCATTTGTTGTTGTTTAGGAAAAAGTTAGATAGTTATTTTATGACAAAGCAAGTCAAGTTATTCATAAAGCATCTTTTCAAAAATACTGAAAGTGCTTTATGTAAAGCAAAGGATAACGCTGCATTAGGATAACATACAAAAACACATTGCTTTGACTTCTTTCTTTCTTTCTTCTTCTATTTGTTTATGGTTTGAATATCTGAGAAAACCTCTTAAAGTAAAAAGTATATTAGTATAAAATATATTTGGTTTGTGTCGGGTTTAAACCTAAGGATGCTGGCAAACCGCAATTTCAAGAGCTCATGCGGTTGCCCTTGAAGGATGGAGCCATACAACAACCACTCAGGACAGAACGTAACATTTATAGCAACAGAGCTTTGAGTAGGTCTATCAGGTTTCACCACCTTTAGTTCAACAAGTAGCTAAAAGGTCAAGATGCTGACCAAAAAGCACAACGTTACAGGTTCCAGCCCTGTCAGGGATTGTTGTCGTATCTCTCATTTCCTTTTATCCTGTCGTCTCTTTATAAAAGTCTTAGAATGAACGTTTTTGATATTTGTTTTGGAGTAATTATTATTGATGGTGATATTGGTGTACTACAGTGTGTAATATTTAGTGGCCTCTTACTGTGTGGTTGCAGATTGCAGCTAACTTAATGCCCCTCGCCTCACCCTCCCCTTCCAAGCATGTAGGAGAAACTACGATGTCAAATAGCAATATGCTCTTAGTATTCAGTATGGTGGACATCTAATTTCGGGACAAAACTCCACAGTCCACAGGTGCAAGTATGTAATTTGCAAATTTTCACTTGTAAATTCTTGAGCTGATATTATTTTAGTTGAGATCTCTCTCCTCCACTGGAACAGTGCAAACTGTGTAACTAGTTGAAAAGGGCAGCATGGGACAGTGTGTCTCAACAGAAGACCCTAGTTCAGACTTTTTCAGGTCCTGTGTCTGTGCACATGATGCAACGCTGCTCCGGGGCCAACGTCTGTAGCTGACCTCTCGTCCTGACATCTCTGAGAGGACTTTTCCTTTAGCAAATAAACAGTGTTCTCCAAAAAATGTTTGGAGTTATGCTTCATATGCAGTTGAAAACAACCCACATGCTTTCAAAGTAGATGTGAAATGGGAGCGGTGTCAGTGTGGGAGGACAGTGTTATGTACTGGAGACAGAGAAGCACTTCAAGCCACAATCCTGACACGGACTCTCTCCATATCTGCGACATACAGGAGTTCAACTTTCTTCACAAGACTGTGGCATCTTAGTGAGAAGCTCACAGGAGAGAGATGGGAATCATTTGAGCCATTATAACAATAGTTCCCCTCACATCTGTCAGATAGAATGCTCAAGATGAAAAGTAAACACTACCGCTTGAGAGGGGGGAAACAAGTTCAGAGATGAGTCATGCAGAGTATCAAATCAGTTCAAGTAGCTACTGTATTCTCTGCGTCTAAAGAAATACATTAATACAGTGAGAAAAATAAGACTCCAACCCTGCATCAGGACCAATACGTCAGAGCTGTAAGTGCACATTTGAACATGAAATACACCAATAAATATATATACATATAAATGTACACTGAAAAGCAGACTGATAAATCTATACAACATCAACAGCTTTATCTTAGTGTAAAGGGCAATCCACACAGGAAGTATTCTTCTAAACTTTTTTTTGTCACATCCAGACACACTTCTGCTAATAGAAATGTCACAATCCACATCAACTCTGACCACCTGCTGACTGGACAGATGGTTCTGAGCACAGTGGTTACGCCATAAGGACTTGAAATCAGTGTGGTGTGTAACATCTGGTGTAAATTTGGGGTAAAACGGTGGTAAATTATATTAAACCCACAATAACAGATGTCTGGCCACTTTGGGGCAGCGGGAACAAGCAGCAAACTGTTTGATGTGTGGGACAGGTAGCGCACAGCGGGTTTATCAGAACCTTTCCATTGAACAGTGCTGTATCGTGAAACACCACTAGTGAGACACAACCAAAACGGTAAATTTGCAGACCATAAAACCAAAACAGAAAGAAGAAAGATGCCATAAAGCTTCATAGGGGAGATATGGAAACCTGTGATGATTAGTGTATCTGAGGGATTGTCATTATGAGCTTCATTTTCCACATTAATCATTTGATTCATTGTTACTATAAAAATCGTATTTATCTAGCAGGTTTAAAAAAGTACGTAAGTAAAAAATATGCAGTATATAGCATGTCTAAATAAGTAATTAATATATTTCATTAAAGTAGCTTAAAAGAAGTAATTAAAGAAGTACAAACCACAGGCATACTGGAAGGATTTTACAGTTGCTCAGTGAAGCAAACATTTTAAATATAGTTCTTTCCAAAACATTTATTAGTAATAGCAAATTGCCTTTTAATATGCAAATTAACAAATCATAAAATGCCATAAAAGTCTGTATGAAGCCACAGCCATAAAAAAAAAACTAGTTAATTTTCTTTGCATGATAATTGTTTTTACGCAAAAGGATAAGAGAAATAACTTCACTGGCAGAGCACAACAACCCCGGAAATGCCCTAAAACTAGATACCTAATTGGTGTTTAATTTACTTTACTGTATTTGTTTTGTACACATTCTGCTTCACAGCAGGCACACACCATACACCCAAGAATCACAGCCTCCATGCACGCTATTTCCCACTTCACTTTAACAAAAGCAAATGTATTCCCTTTACCAGAGTCTTTGGCTTCCAGAGGAGCAGAAAATGCCAAAGTCGATCAGTTGTGCGGGTGTTCTCTTTGACAGAGGAGCAGATCCCAGCTGGTACTGCAAAGTTACATAAATGCAGAATGCAAAGTAGCTTCTAAGCTTATGTGTTGGCAGCGGTGTTGACGAGGGAAGATTCTATTGTATGCTTTTTGTCAGTTTGCTGGTTGAAATCAACACCAGAGTTAATTTTATCCTTCAGTAGTATAGAAGAAGTTAAAGCAGGGTTTCAGCAAGAGTACGCGCTCTTGAATGAATGCTCAATGCTCTCCAAACAGACAACAACAAAGATTTATGCCTTTCACCTACAAGGCATTAGAAAATAGATGTACATCCACTGTGGTAAATATGGATACCAAAGCCCGAAAAACAATCTGGTTCTCAGTTATCAAACCCTAAATAACAGCAGGTTCAGTGTACAGTGGACGTTAAGTAGTGCTAAAATTATGAATTAATTTATCAGTTAATTGTTACACGGAAATTAACATGTTTAATAATCGATTCATCTTTCAAGTTGTGTATCAAGACAAAAATGCAATCTTGTGAGTGTTTGCTGAATTTCCCTCTTTTATGATTGATGATTGTAAATGTAACACCTTTAAGCTGCATTTCCCGTCACCTTGGAAATATCACTATTTTGTGTCATTTTACTGACTAAACAATGATTTGATTGTAAAAATGATGATTCCCTTATAGGTAGTATGTTGTCTAGTTACCTGAACGCCTGTATCTCTGTTTATTTTTTAAGGCCACAATGGAAATAAGACATAATATACTTAAATAAGTCATCCATGACATTTTGTAGCAGTGTGTAGGATTTAGTGGCCTCTTACAGTGTGGTTACAGATTGCAGCCAACTGAATACCCCTCGCATTACCCTTCCCTTCCAAGCATGTAGTAAAAACTACAATGGCTGCAAAAAATGCAAAGGCCTTGTCTAGAGCCAGTGTTTAACTGAGCCCATTTCATTGAAAGTGCAGCTCTACCCCAAAATTTGTTTCACAGCCCTGATTTCATATTGTGAAAGCTCACTCCATAAACTCAGCCTCTACAGTTGCCTTCTAAGCCATACCATGTAATAAATCAAGCACCAGTTCTCTAAATTTTAATTTAAATGACTGAACTGAAATGATTGGTAGTAAAATCCTTTAACGCTGTTGTTCTGTTCCGCTCCGATATCAAACAGGGAGGACGCTCCACCTCCTGAGAGCCGCCCGGTCAGTCGCCATAGGAGCCGGAACGGCAGTCAGCACCCACAGGTCACTTACTGCCAGGTCGATGGGACTGAGATGAGCTCTTTTAATGAAGGACACACACACACTCCCTCCAGCAACAGCCACGGACACACACCAGTCAAACACACACCAGTCGAATATGACAGCAAGTACGGATACGCAGTCTGAAGATTAACAACAAAGCTGAACTGAGAAGGATTTAGCTCTAATTGTAATGTTTTAATAGAAGATTCAACACAGTTTGGACACTTGAAACTGAATCAAAGCTGTGCAGTGTGATCAATTTATAACATTGTTCATGTTAATTACTTCAATATAATCTCAGTCACTTAAGAAGTTTTCTTCCTTTTATTACTGTAGCACTATTATCTTTCAGACTCTGTAAAGAAAACTATAAATATAAAAAAAACCATGAAAACAAAGACTTTATTCTTTGTTCTTTTTTTATCTACACACTGAAATAAACCGTTTTCGGGAATTTTTAAGTGGAAGTTTGGATGTTTTTGTCATTTGCAATGGAACACAGAAAACTCAAAATACATCTCAAAATTCAAAAGGATTCAGTCTCAAATTTAAACCAAAAGAGAAATATTTATTTCATGATAGACCTCATTTGGAAATACTCAACCATTCAAAAAAAAATGTACACGATTAAGTACTTATTTTTTCGAGGATGTATTGACAGGAGTTGAAAAATCAATAGCCACATGCAATGGGTTTTTTCCACTACATAAACAGCGACTAGACCCCACCCTCCCCTCATTCTAGACAACATGGAGGCCTCCTGTGGGTCCCCCTCACACAGTGGTAGGACTTTGTGTTTTTTTGGGGCGGTCAGCCATTGTAATAACACACATCATAGACAGTCAAAAGTTTAGAAACTAAACAAATCAGCATCTTCTGCTCCATTAAGTCTTCGTGAAACAGCCAGAGTTGATGTGCTCAGTGTTTGCACTTTACTTTTCAGTGAGGTGTATGAATGAGAGTTAGTTCAAATAGATTTTTTTTGCAGCAAGACGACAGTCTTCATTTTATGAAAACAGCTGTTTTCCATAATTTCCAATCCCTAGAAAAGCAATTCTTATTTTTTCCCCCTTTTGTTTGCTGTGAAATTTTCTAAGACAAAAGACAATTCAGTGTCAGCTCCAAGCAATATATCAATACTGAAATGTGTAGGTGGAAGATATGAAGGTTAAAGGTTAGACCATGTAAATAGAGTTAGAGTCAATGCACTGTATATGAATATAAATGCAAACAAAACTGTAACTTTTTAAGAAAGCTGAGTTGACAGGGTCAGTAAACATTGGAATATCTGCATAACTAGAATTAGAAAATTGTCTGGTACATCTACGCTTTCAATAGAAAACTTGTAAATGTAAATCTGCAAAAGTATTTACTTTATGGCACTAGGAAATTACTGGAAGCAAATGTAAGCACTGAGCACTGCACCCCTAGAAAATCACAAAATGATTAAGGGCTCCTTCTGTGGATTCATGTTAATTAGCACACAAAGTTTTCCTTCAGATTCAAAATCCTCTGACACTATTTAATTTTCACCAGTCTGCACAGCACCAAAATGGATTTCACACATGGAAACTGATTAACATTAAGAGGGAAAAAAGCCCGTCACCTGATCATCTGTAAAAATAAGGCAAGGTACAAAACTCATAACAATCGACTCCATGCAGACATTAAAACATGGCTGAATTTGGCTTCAAATTATATTAAAAAAAATGTTGGTCCAGTTCCTTAAAAACTTAAAAAATAATCTTGATTCTGTGCAAAAAAACAAAATTGCAAAATTCAAACAATAAAACAATGAACACCGAGATTTGAAAGTGTAAAGTGGTAGTTGAGTGGAATGTCTTGATGTTTCCCTTTCGCATCCAGCTGATTGCACCATTAGACTTGTGACGCCAAGGCCGACGAGAACTGTGTATGTGATTGTTGTTGGCTATAAAAACCATCCGACTGTCCCTGTGAGTCCATCCGGTCACCAGTTGTGATAAGTTTAATGCTTCACCATCTTGTTTTTGAGGGCTCAGAAGGCGAGCCGTCTTCAGTATGTTGTATAAGTGCCTCTCCCCTCCTTTAGTAATAGTAATGTCCTCTGGACGTGGACAAACTGTCTTTTAGGGGATGGCAATGTTCTTTTACTGGCTGATGTTGAGGTTCAGTAAGCGACCATTCTTCAAAGGCACCGTACTGTACATTGGTGTGTGTGTGTGTGTGTGTGTGTGTGTGTGTGTGTGTGTGTGTGTGTGTGTGTGTGTGTGTTTGTGTGGGCCGCACATGGGCACATGCATACAGGAGAAGTAAAACCAGTCAACAAAGTCGATTCCCTCCACTGGTGTCAGCCCACAAGGCATCACCATGACAACTAAGGCAAAATCTCTCAACATGAAAACAGAGCATCTGTTTTTTTTTTCCGTTTTTTTTTTCCTTATTTTAGTTTTTATCATCTGATTCCTTGCTGTTACTAAAATCAACTTCCCCCACAATAATCAATAGTAATGATAATAATCTCTATTCAATAAATTATCTATACTGTACAATTATTTCACCTCGCATAGACCTGCAACAAAGGGGAGCCTTTTTCAAAGTAAAGCTATCCACAGTCAGTTTCTGCTGTGTCCTCAATAGTTCAATAAAGCCTCTGCAGCGCACACACAGGCTGACAGACAGAAAGCCAGTTTCCTGTACAGAAATTAAACAGGACATCCGCCAAAAGAAAAGAAAAAAACAAATCCAAACAAAAGCAAAGCTGATGCATAATTGAAGATAGAGAAACAAGGGTAGAAACACTCACTGAAAAATGAGTATCCAGCAAAAACAACAACAAAAAAGTTATTTTCCTGGAGAGAGTGAGTAATTTCTCTGAGAACAGTAGATTGAAGATGGTTCCTGATTTAAAGGGAGCCAGGCCAGCAAACACCCGTGCCTTACTGCACTCCTTCTTCATCCACGTAGGTTGAGGGAAACCATCCAATCTGAAACATAGAACATTAATTAACAGAGATATAAACTCTTTCATTTTTGCACATGTAAACAAATTGTGTTAATTGAGTTCATTCAGACACCTTTTTACACCCAGCTTAGCTGTATATGCAGTAAGATAAACAAATGGTAACACTAAATTGAATCCATTTATGCGCAGCATGAAAGCATTAGACCAAGGCCACTCACAATGCTTTGCTCTAATTGGCCGGAGGTTGTGCATTATTTTCAGATAACTGCACAACTCAGATGGAGCAGGATCATCTCTGTTCTAAAAAATATTTGAAGGCTTCTTCAGATACTATTTCAACGGTTGCTAGGCAACAACTTCTCGTCCTTGTTGGAATAGTAAGTGATAGTGAAGTAATAAAGAAGACAACAAACACAATAATGTATTTAAAGAGCATAGAAATATTATTTTTGTCACTGGCATGAAGTCATTGGAAAAGTGGGATAATGCCCTCTGATCTATGGGAAATATAACGCACTCATTGAAACCTGCATGTCGTTTCAAAGTTGTGTCCCAGATCAAGGGAACCTTGTTGCTGCATGGGCTCTTCTGTAGCCAGTGGCCAGTGTGACTGCATTTACACCTGTCTGAAAACCCCAGGTTCAAATGGGTTCTAACAGATTAACATTAGATTTGACATTTAATAAGACATGGTCTTGCAGTGACAAAGATGAACTTGTCATCTAAACATTTCCATAAAGGTCCTTAGTAAAGTTAGAACACCGGACTGCACAGCAGACTACAACCCAGTTATTTGTGCAGCACGGTACAATAGTTAAGTGGGTACACTCACTCTGGCTCCACAGCAACACATTAACACTGTCAAATTTATAACCTAATGGGGAACATCCCCGAGAATAAAAAGCTGACATCACATTGCAGTTTTACTGCCAGCCTATTAAACTGGCACATTTCCCAGCAGCTAGGCTTTTACTTTTCTCTTTCAACCACCTCTTTTAGGAGTGCTTTAATATCAATGGTTTAATTGTTAAATTCAGTAACTCTGGCATCCACAAAAGCAGTGCTGTACTTTTGATGTAGAGTGCCTAAATACTTGGTTTTGTCTTATGCCGTAACTCAATGAACCCAGCAGTGGGATCTGTTTTTAATCAAATGTAGAACAGTACTAATCTACAAACATTAGCAGCACCTAACACGTGGGACTTTCAGTCTGGCTCCATTATTGTCCTGATCAGTTTAAACATCCACAAATGAACCCAGTTTCATGGTTTACTCACTCGCCCGTTGGCCTCTCCTTTCCACCAGCCCTGGTCCCCACCGATCTTGCTGTAAATTTTGACTATGTCTCCTTCTCGCAGTGACAGCTCTCTCATGTCTCGTGCTGCAAAGTTATACCTGGCCACTGCTGTACTGACCACCCGAGGAGTAAACACTGTGAAAATGGAAACAATAGGAGCTCAGTCCATTCATATTGTATGAATTGAACAGCTTATTTCACACAGTTTTGTACATAATACAATACCTAAAGCTATTCATCATTGGTATTAGGTTGATAGGGGAACAGTTACTGGACAAAATGGTAATAATTAGTTCTAAATGATGAGAAGAAAGATGGTCAGTTTAGTGTTCAGCATGACATAATGCAGCCTCACAATGATAAACGAGCATGATGGGAAAGGACAAGTTGTTTCATCATGGGAGAGGAAATTGGTTTTCTTTTCTTCATTTAATGAGGGAAGTGTCATCCTGGGAAGAATTAAAATGTTCCACTTAATGAAAAGAGCACCACAGAGAAGAATTTAACAAGGTCGAAAGCGCAGAGGCTTATTATGAAATTACAGGCGATGAGGACAACAGGAGCAAGAAAAGAAAGACAAAGAGTACCTGACCAAAAGGGAGCTGAGCTCTGAGAGGAGAAGTTGAGGCCCTGTGGACTGAGGAAGGAGAAGTTGTAGGAGGCGCAGGTGGCTGCTGAGAGGAGAAGAGAAAGAGGAGGAAATACGGCTGGAAAACATTTTGAGGAGCATGCATGCAGAGCTGAAGCCAGAGAAGCAGAGTTTAAAAAGGAGAGCTTTTGCATTGAAGTTGTGTGTCTCTTAAAGACAGGGTTCTGTTTTTATGATCATTAATCTTGATCATTTTGTTGTCATGATTGGACTGCTTTAGTGGTGTGACTGAAACAGTTTGCATATTGCAAATAGGATCAGTGTGTAGGATTTAGTGGCATCTAGCGGTGAGAATGCAGATTGCAACCAAGTGAAAACCCCTGACTCAACCTGCGAAAAAACACTAGGGCCAGTGTTTGATTTGTCCGTTCTTGGCTACTGTAGAAACATGGTGGTTTAACATGGTGGAGATGGCTAAGGTAACGGAAACAATTCAAATTTTCATGATACACTAATGAAATACCAACAAAATTACATTCCATTTCTGCCAATAGATCATCTAAAATGTTACACACTGCACCTTTAATTGTTGCATGTAGATACAGTGTGACTATACTTACTTTACTGCCCCTTACAATAAACAATCATCAGTTTTGAATTATTGTACAACAATGGTGACAACAGAACACATAAAGGCCGTCTGACTTTTAATGTGTGAAACATGAAATAAAAAGTGACTACTACTACTCTATTCTTTGCATCATATTTTAATTGCACTCTGTACAGCTTCCCAGACAATGTTTGTCTGGACTCTCACTCCATTACCAAACTACATAATGGTGCAGAAAGCATAGCTTAAAAAGGGAATGAGAGGCTTTTACCAGCCCCTGAACAAACCCACTGATAATAGACTGTATGAACCATAGATGCTTCCTAATCATAATAGATCCCTCCTAATCCCACCACTGTTACCATGCACACCAGTGGGGTGTGACACGCCTGCAACCACAGAAATACATAAAAATGTGTGTTTGAAAACAAACGAGCGAGAGTGAGAGCACATTATCACCAACAAAGACTCAATTGTCTCCATTCATTTCCAAATTCAGCCAAAACAGGGGGGGAACAATCTTGCTGCAGTGGCCAGGTCCTCCTGCAGATCGAACAAAGGCAGGCCAATGCAGGACAAGAGCCAGTGCGAGGCCAGAGCCAGTATTGATACAGTCTAATGGACAGAGAGGGATGCCAATTCAGACAGCCAGTCCACAGGCCTCTGAGTTAGCTGACAAACTCTTCCTCTTTGTCTTTCTGTCTTTATCTACTTTGCACTGCCAGACTCCTTTTCTGCCCTTTTCCCCTCTGTGCTTCCTCCATTCCTCTCTGTATGAGTCAGTAGAGTCATTGGTCCAGGGAGGAGTGAAGACAAAGAGAGTGGGAGGTAGTTTGTCTCATTTATTTTACCCTTCCTGGCTATATCCACTGCCAAGGTGGCAAAGGGATTAAATTTGTAAGGTGGAACTGCAAATTATAGCGTCTCTACTCAAATTAGTATTGTCATAATCATTCATAGAAGCAGGCAGATGTATAAGTTGACACACAATATGCTTTTAGCCACTGTGCCTATAATCCATCCACCCATTTTCCACCGCTTATCCGGGTCTACATCAATCCTCCAGCTCTTCCTGGGGTAATCCGAGGTGTAAACAGGCCAGAATTGATATGCAGTGTACAGTGTGTTCTGGGTCTGCTCGGGGGTCTTCAGTGTTGCCGGAGTGATATGTCCATGGGGCATCTGAATCAGATGCCCAAATCACCTCGACTGACTCCTTTTGATGCACAAGAGGAGGGGTTCAGCTCAGAGTTCCTTCCAGATGTCGGAGCTCTAGTGGTTAACTCAACCGCTGATTTCACCACTCCTATCTGTGATCTAATTCTTTTGGGAAATACCCTGAGCTCATAAACATTAGGTGAGGGTTGTAACCTAGATCGACTAGAAGTGCTGGAGAAGAGGAACATTTGGAAGTCTTACCTGGTGAGCGTGTACTGGCCCGAGTAAGCGAGCGTTCTCTTGACTTGTAGGGGTATCGCAATGTGGTATCTAATAACTTGAAGCTTTCTTTCAGTGAATGGGACTGATAGTACTCCACCAGCTCCTGTTATAATAAACCACACAGAAGAATTAAAACATACGGCCATCTGATTTGTTGTTTTTTTCACACTGGTATCAAGGTACTGTGGGTATTTTGTGTTGTTGGTAGTTATGACTTACCAAAAGACTCTCAAACTTCTTGGCCTCAGTAATGTGAATCCAGCTGTCTTTTTCAATGACTTTAATGTGCTTTACTTCATCATTGAATCTGTAAAAACAAACGCCACAAAAACAACAAGAAGAAGAGAAACAATTTACAATAGTAAATGATTAAATTCTCCTTAACTTAATTTATCAAAAACATTTTGTATGTTATGGCTTCTTATTGTTGTGCTTTTACTCTTGTACATTTGGGGGAGGGAGTCCACGTTAAATGTTTTGTTGTGTACCTGAAGGACTAATAGCCTAAATAAAAATAAAGTATTTTTTGGGCGCCCGGTTAGCTCAGTCGGTAGAGCTGGCGACCCATGTACAGAGTTGCTGCAGCGGCCCAGGGTTTGAATCCGACCTACGGCCCTTTGCTGCATGTCATCCCCTCTCTCTCTGCCCCCCATTTCCTGTCTATCTTCAGCTCTCACTATCAATAAAGGCAATAAGAGGCCAAAAAAATAACTTTAAAAAATAAAGTATTTTTCACAAGTTTAAGCCGACTGTTGGACTTGTTTAATTATTTGCCTGAAGGCTGGTCCCCACAGCTTCTGTCGCACCTGTCTAAAGACTTGAAGAAAAATGTGCCAAAGCATTTCTACCAGTACATCACTGTATGACAGCTCCAGTAAGAGCTATTAAATTATTCCTCTCTGGCATGTATTCTCTCAGAGGAAATGCAAACAACAAAACAGGATCAAAAAATAAAAAAGCAATTACCAAGTGGTAATTAGCCGGAGCTAAAAGATGCAAGGAAAAAGCTGACTGGGGCATCCCGTGATAATTTTCATTTCCCACAAGATGTGGATAAAAACCTTCCCTTGAGATTTCCCTCTCCTGTAGGATGTGAAACACTCACTTGATGCTGATGGCGAACCTCTCCGCCTCAGCTGTCCTCTCTCTGATAAGGTAGGTCCCACTGCTGTGGGATTTTAAAAGGTTGTCGGCCTGCTGGCGCTCCATGTTCCCTGCAAACCTACAGAGGAGCAGACAATCAACTTGTGACCTCCAGATACGAAGTTATATAATCAATGTCATTGGAAAGGCTTTACAAATCGTCCAACATCAAACAGCCATGTAGTAATTAATCTTTTGGTTGCAGTCCATTTTGATGTCATTTAGCTTTAAATTGAACTAGTGCATGAAGTTAAGAGTGTAACTAGTATTAACATTAATAGAGCTGCAGTGATTAAATGACAGTGACCTCAGGGCAATGGTATTATAAGTGTACAGGGCCTTTAAAGTCTGAGGATGGAATAATCTTAAATTCATAACCTTCAGAAATGACGGGTCTTACCAAGGATATCCATAGTAGTCTGCTTCCCTTGAGGACTGCCGGCTGGATAATGACTGGAAGGGCTGTCACAAATAAACAGACACTACACAATGAATAACTTATAAACAGAACAAAACCGTGAAGCAGAAGTAAATCTTTTATATGCATGTCCCACAGGTAGTTAAGTGTACACTAAAGAGGAAAAGAAGGGCTCTGGTATGCCCTCAGAAATCACACATACAGTAATGATTCCCTTCAAATGCATACCTACTGTACATGTACAAGGATGGCTTACCTTTGGGTCCAAATAAGGTTTGACACATGAACTGGGAAAGAAGCCGCTCTTTTGTGTTTGTATCAGCTTCCCCTGCAAGATAAAGGCAAGGCAAGTTTATTTGTACTGCACCATAAATACTTTTCAAGCAATTCAAAGTCCGCTTTACATGAGACAAACAGACGCATTAGAAGATGAAAATGAAATCCAATAGAAAATTAAAAGGATAATTCAATTAAAGCAATAAATAGTGTCAGTGTGGTTAGAGTGTAGCAATAAACGGCTGTCAGACTAAACATCAGTACAGTAGCCACGACAGCAGGATTAATATGGACTAAAAGGAACACAGACTGCACCAATTTTCATGAGGAAAGGCTTATTTTTCTAGAAAGAAAAATGTCTACTAATGAAAACATTTGAAAAATCCTATAATCACATAAATCACTGGCTCCAACTGACTACAAATAACATACATTACACACCGACGCTGCCATCGCACTGACAACAAATGATAACACAGCTGTCAAGTTCGCCCATCAGCATCAGACAGTTGAAACTTAAATACCTGCTACCTGAAGCGATTGATTTTTAGCTTAACATTGACATTTAATATAGAGATTCATTGGTGACTTTAAATTTACAGCTTCAGAAAGTTGCCCTGGGAAAAGCTAGCCTAATATAAGAATCTGAGCGTGTATAAGATTCAATGATTCAGCAGGAGTGTCAAAAGTTCCCAGAGCTCCTGTCACTGGGGCCTAATTCAACCTCCAGGTTTGCAGGTACAGCTTCATTGATGTTCAACTAAAAATTGGTAAAGTCTTCATCTTGCTCCAAGAAATCAGACGAATGATTGTTCCAGTAGTATCTGCGAATTTCAGATTCTACTCAGGAGTGTGTGACAGGTGTGTCGGAAGGCAGCACAACTTGTGAAAGGACTCCCATGGGTATGTAAGCTGGTGCCAAGCAGATACAGTGCGACAGTATGCTGGAGTTTATATTTTATTTTTTCTTCAGAATCTGAAGAATCATAACTTTATTGCCAGCATATGCTGACACATAACAATGAATTGGATTCCAGTTCTACAGGAAAAGGAATATAACTAATCACATCTCTAAGTTTTAACCATGTTGTGAGTAATGGTGGTCTTACACTCATGTAACTGCAATGTCCCTGGTCCAAATCTGACCTCACTTGGTGACCCTGCTCCTGACTTGGATTTGACACAGGTCTTGTCCTTTGTATGATGACACTTGTGTGAGGTTACAGTAATCGGTATGAGATTAACTTGCAGCCATACATTTCCAACAATTCTTGTTGCATAAAGTTTTCACCCATCTTCTTATCTCCTAGAATTCATGCCAGGCCATAGCTCTAAAACAAACCTGCAAACTGCATCATTCATTTTTAAAAGATAAAGAAAGTTTTCGCATCTGGTGTCAACTTGTATCTACAATTTAGATAATGTAGTTTACTTGTATAATTTTAATTTATTATCTTGACAAATACAGACCCCTGTGAGGACCTTTTATTTATAGTGCAGTCAGTATGTGGACACATTTTATTTAATAGAAAAGTGAAAAGATCAACATTTTGGGAAATGTCCTTATTTGCTTTGATGCCGAGTCTGAGATAAGAAGATTGATACCACTCTCATGTCTGTAGGCTACACTAAATATAAGGCTACAGCCAGCTTAGCAGAAATGTTAGAAACAGAAGTTAACAGCTAGACTGCCACCTCGCTCACTAATTAACATGTTTTATCTAATTTATGAGGGGTTCTGTGCAGGACTATTTCTTGGCCTCACCACTGACTGGTTGCATGGCAACCTCATGGTGATGACAAGACTCCAGGAAGTCACTGAACCCAGCCAAGACTGTAAAGATTAAACAAACAAAATGTGAATTAGTTTGCCTGGGAGCGGCTGGTAGTCAGATTTTGTTCAGATCCAGGCTACACTGTGGGAATTGTAGCTCTTTTTATACAAATCCCACAGGGTAAAAGGGGCTATGAGTCCTACTCTGATCACCCAGATCACCTTCAAACATCTTTAAACGTTCTTGAAAGTCAGCACTTTAACTTTATAGTCATCGATTGATTTAAAATCAAATGAAACAAGGTCTCACTGTCCTGGAGCACAGAGCCAACATCAACTGTCTTCATAATAATATTCACCCTTTAAGTGTCAGACTGGGACATGTTTTCAGACAGAAGGGACCGACTACTGTACCTCCCACCATGTGGTGTCAGGATCTCCCTTCAGCAGCTCGATAAAATCTCCTGTTTGAAAACAGAGCGGTGTCTTCCCTGGAGGTGCCGGTGTGCCATGGTAGTTCCTCACTGCCACCATCTTGGGACCTGGAAACACAATTAATCGTTTGAAGTGAGTATTAATAGAGGTAAGTGGGAGTAACAGTTGTGTTGATGACAAGGGATGAAAGGAAGAGATGAAGAGCTGCTCGCTGTTGTTTGGATATCCCTCTTTGGTTTCACATGTAACATCGTGATTTAGGCTGATTAAGGCATGACTGTTTTTGCATAAAAATCTTGCCCTCTGAATGAATCAGTGCTCTAAGATACACAAAATAAAACCACAACATCCTGGGTTCAAATCTGATCCAGGATCTTCGTTGCATGGTATCTCTTTCATCGTCCACTTAGAAGTATCTTATAATGCAAAAATGCTAGAAAATACAAACCCAATGTTACCAAGAGCAACTTTGTAATTTAAAACTGTCTTTTCTCTCTCCAGACTGTATTTATTATTCCCGTAGACCAACTATGATATCCCTCTTATCTAAAAGGTCTTCAAGTTATCGAATTTCAAGTAATATCTATACAGTAGGATCTCTATACATGTATGCACTGCCACCCACTCTACAGTACATGGTTGATCATGTTGTGGTTCATGTGTAGTGGGCCTATCCACTAGATGGCAGTAGAGAGCTGTGCTGCTCAATAAAAGCTCTCGCCAAAACAAACTTGTTACATGACAGCTGAAAGAATATCTAGCTTCATCTGAAAGTGTTCTCCATCATGTTTAGGTGACAGAAGGTGTTCTCACCTGATGATAATCCAGGTTCCTATAAAAGAGAAATACATATTTGATCAAAAATACTATTACAAACAAAATACAAAAAAAAAGGGAAAATGGCAAATTGGAGGGTAATAATGACACTGATGATGATGATAATGATGTTAATGATAATAATAAGAATAATAATACTGCTACAGTAGGCTGACATATAGAGGGTCTACTCACCAAGTCATGAGGATCTGAAACAAGACAAAAAAGATAGTGACAGTCATGGAGGGTTCACATTTCAGGATAACAGTTCTCATCATATGTGTCAGGGATTTGTGTTCAATATGCTATGTAAAACACAAAATTAAATTTTGCTTGTTTGGCTGCCTTTTGGCTTCATCCTACAAGTAAAATGTTCAAACTGTGAAAGTAAAGCAGGTGTGGATAAAGTTGAAAGTACCTAAGTATATATGGTAACAGGTACACACATTTTCTTCCTGGTGCCTGGCCCCATTATTTCTTCCCATTCCCAATCAGTCCCACTTTTCTTGCCAGTTCTGTCCAGTCCAGAGGAATTACTTTTCACACTGACTAACTACAGTATTTAGGTGTCATTTCAACTAAAGAACCATAGGAGGTGTAGGGTTACACATTGGACCTCACTCAGAGTACTGTCCTGGCTTCAATTTGAGAAAACAGGGCTGTGAGTTTCTCAAAGATGCAGTAGGTTACTTTTCTAAACAAAAAAACGTTTTGCTCAAAATAGACATAAATATTCCACACATCTATTTCATGAGGCAGGTGCGCAGGAGTGGGATGAGCATCCAAAAGTAGAAAACTACTGCACATGGGGAATGATTGTTTACAGTTGTGTAGCCACTCCTTATTAAGATGGCTTCTCATTTTCATGAACCATTTGCCTGATGAAGGTCTAGTAATAAAACGCTGCAAATAAATGTTTGCACTGCGAGTTAGACAATGTGCGGGAATTCTACTTTTGTCATATTTGCTGAAACATTCACTATATTGACATTTTTTTTATTTCACAAATCATTATCAATTTGATCAAAACAAAACAAGCCCTCACATCACAGTGTCATAACCATCAATGATGTCAGACAACATCGATGAACGGTCGATTACACCCAAATATCGACCCTTCAAAAGTAAATGTGAATCAGGCTTTCTACTAGAAGATTAGAGGAAACACCTACTGATTTTACAGATGGTGATGACTTCCAGACACTCTTTGTGTGCTCCTGTTCCACAGTGAGAGCAGTAGTAGCCCTGATAAAAGATGCCCCTAGAGGACACACACACACACACACACACACATCAGAAATGCAAACAGGAAGTGTCTCAGACACAAATTAACTTCTTGTAAGTACAACACACAAGGGGAACTGCTGCTTGTTACTATGTGCCTGCGATTGTGGTTACACATGCTCCATCATTTCCACTCTGCAAACCCTTAAAATCACAAAATCAACTCGCTCCATTTAAGAGCATGTACTCCAGAACTGTATTTGTTACGGGGACTGCAGCACTGCATGCATCGCACACTGCCATGTTGAATAGTAAGCGCCATAAATCACGATGGGATCTGCTGGGGCTGCAGCAGTAATTAGCATCTAGCAGGGAGTGAGAACGTTGGTCCCTGCTTCCACTGGTTGTGTGAATTTAGGTCAGCCAAGCCATGAAATTTGTGGGTCAATACACAGAGTGGAGTTTAGCCTGGTGACTGTAATAGAGGTGAAAGTGGTGATTCAGTGGCACGGGTTATCCCTGCTGCAGTCGAGCAACACTCTCACATGGGAAGAGTTGCGCTCAGGGACACAGTGGGTGGTGCTGAGAAGGGGAATGTTTAAAAATATAATCCGTCAGCCACAGTCGCACTTAGTCGATTTTTTTTCTCCAAAGATTGCTTTCACACTAATGAGGTGCTACGTTAGCCAAAAACATATTCCCTCTGTGATTTAAGTCTGTTTGTTTGTTTGCTGCTCACCAAATGTGGTTGAATTTCTCTTTAGTTTAGCTCTTCAATTCTTCGCTCACTGTTTTCGCCTTTGAGTACGTTTTTTAACTTAACACAGCTTTTACTGGTGTTACATTCACCAATACATTTACTAACAATGTACATTACTGTTGCATGACAGCAGTGGTGGAAAGAATTTTTTTTTTTAATTTCCATTACTACTTACTTTATACTTCAAATCCAACAAAATTCAAACAGAAACGTACTCTTTGTGAGTGCATTTCTGTGGCAGCTGGAGTTACTATTAACTGGACATTTTAAATAAAAAGAAAAGACATAATGAACTTGTAAAATATGATATATTAAACTCCCAAACAGAAAATTAAGTAGATACAACTAAAGGTCACGCTTAACAATACAGTCAGTGATTAACAGTGTAATTGTTTTCTATGAATCAGGAACCAATTAAACACTTAAATGTAGGTACAGTGGTAGAAAACAAGACAATGAGGAACACAGTTCTAACAATTGGACATTTTAGAAGAAAGAAGAAGTAAACTATAGTATTTATGTAAATACTTGGCAACTACAATACTGGGGGAAAGCAGTAGATTGGCAAAAATGGTGTAAAAACTGATATTCTACCAAACCTAAAAAATAATTAGTTGGGGTTGGGGGTGTTATACCTAAAGTTAAGCATAATTAAGGACATGGCCGCTTTGAGTAACCAGGCTTCATTTGGGCCGCATCAGCTCCACCCACGCTCCACGTCTCTGCTCATTTTTGGATTAGCTGGGAGACGGCGGAGTCAGGACTGCCAGAACTGAGCTTCACAACGGCTCTTCAGAAACCTATAGATGATGTCACAGAGACTATGTCCATTTTCAATTGTACAGTCTGTGGCCTTAAGCCAGTACAAAACGTGGTTTCTCCTTTCCTCTAAAATGTTGAATTGTTACTCCATTGTTCCCCATGATCTTGTTTACTTCCACTGTATGTACATTTTGGCCCCAGTAGGAACTAGTCAGTAACTGGTTACTATTTGATTTATATAAAAAATGACACCCTAAAACTGGAGAAACTGTAGTTCACAAAAGTATCTATTTTCAAGGTCAAGTGAATCATTTTTTATGTCAAGTATTATTTTCATTCTGGTATTGCTATGTTTTATTGAAGAAAACGATCTGACTGCTTCTTCCACCACTACATTTAACATGGATATTGTTTTTGTATTTTATGTTACATAACCTGTGTCGGGTTCATAAAACATCTTACGTCCGCATAAAAAAATGGGTCTGACTACATAGTACAAATACCACTGAAAAAGAAATCTCTTTTACTACTGAATATTTTTGGATACTTGATGGTTCTTGGAAAGTCTGGAAGAAGATACATTCATTATTCATTGGAGAATATGAATGTGCATCAGCACTGGGGTTATCGGGGTCGTTACCTCAGGAGCATCTTGCAGGCTCGACAGTTGGTGTTCTTATCGAATGTGTGCATTTGAAAGTTATGCTGATTGGCTGTGGCTCTCTCTGGCTTGATGTTGGACCTGGAAGTAAATCATAATGAATGAGAGGAGCTGATGGGTTTGTTTTTGTGATGAATTAGCTTGATATTACTGGCATTTAAAGGTGCAATATGTAAGAATTGAGACGACTCTCAAATGTACAGTATGTTTCAAAACAATAGGGTGCAGCATATCGCATATCAGGTCCTAACTGCTGCCAACTGCTGTTAGCTTAGTTAGCTGTGCAGTGTGTGGAGCCAGAAAATTTTCACATCTAACTCGGTGAATTAAGGGTTTATTTTGACCAAACCAAAGTTGTTAATTGTTGGAAAAGTGGAAAGACTAACCAATATTGTTTTGGTGTTTTTTATTTTAGTTAACAAGGCAATTAAGCTAGCTCAATTAAACTTAAATTCCAGTGGTGTGTGGTTGTATATTCTGTTTCATCAGGAATATTGGTAAGAATATTTCCGTTTCTGACATTTTGTGAGTTTATTTTGTTTATTCGTTTCACTAAAAAAGCTAAGAGAGCTTGGGTAATGTAGCGAACCTGCCTCTTGCACACATCTCCCAGCTGAAACTACGGGGAGGAGGCCTGAGCTTTACTATCGGACTATTGCCTCTTAAGGCAAAAGCCTACAAAATGGTATTATAAGACAGTACGGGCCGGGGCTAACTGGTTTTCATGCATCTCTGCAACAACAATATAAACGTCTTTGACATAACGTAAAAAAATGTATTTATGCACATTGTTGATATTTTTGAGAATTTTTTTTAATTCTTAAATCTCTTAAACTCTTACACACTGCACCTTTGATTCATTGGAGTAATGTAAAAAAAAAAAAAAACAGACAATCCCATCTGTTTTTTTGTATATACAGTTTCTCAATTGAATGTCCAGGAAAATTACTGTTTCAGAATTAAAATTACATATACTACAATACAAAATGGTATCCATGTTATCATACTCACATGGCCATGTCAAACTGCTCCATCCACTTCCTCTTTGTCTCCTCAGTTTTACAAAAGAACTGGAAGCCCTGCTTCCCTTGCAGGTGGATCAGGTAGAAACCATAAGACCACTGGGGAAACAAAGTGAGTGAGGAACAGATGGCAGAGAAATATGTGGGTGGAAATGACAATGACAGAGACAGGCAAAGAAGCTTGTGATAACTGCACATTTGAATAAATATGTACCAAAACATACAGTAAATATGATCACATTTATTTCCGAGCTAAGAAATGCTCCACATGCTTTAGCAGTGCATCTGACCAATAAGCTGGAGGGTCAGTCACAGAGCCGGCGGGGTGCACGTGCAAACACGGCATGACACCCAAAAACACCACTGCCAAAAATAGGCCACTATGAGAGGATGAGTTAAATAAAGGGAGTCACTTGAGCTTACCATTTTTCCACTCGACTGGTAAGCATGCAAAAAGAAAGACACCAGAGAAAGACCCAGTTACACATGCAAACATGGACAGATACATGCAGATTCAAAACCAAAAAAAAAAGCCATGTTAGACTGGTGGTGCAATGCACTGCAGAACGTTATCATGAATCCTGAATGACCTTGATTGCATTTACATGGTCTTTCAAGCATGGGCGAGCAAAATGCATATCTGACACTTCAATGCATTACTCATGAATTCTATATCTAAAATTACCATCAACAAGGTCCTTCAGCTCAAGGACAACATTTATAATGATTACACAGGATGTTTCATTACCTGCACTAGCAAGGCACTGCCCTTACAAAGATCTCACTGTGTGTGAAATGATGCTGTTCGGTGTCCTTTTAAACTAAAACTATGACTCTTACCTTTTTCATGTCTCTGTTGTTCATGGGGTCGTCGGACATTTTATACGACTGCAGTTCAATAATCTCTTTAAGCTCATAGCTGTAGCCTTTCCTCTTGCAGACAATGACCACTTTATCAAACAGGAATATATACCTGAACACAGATACACACACAGTCATTGTTAATATGTCATTGCTGGCATTGGATGACTTTATTTCTCACATCCTTTGGGTAGTTCCTCTGCGGCGTCTGGACTCACCGGTCCTGTTTTGTTCGGTTGACAATGGAGCACACCTTCAGCTCTCCGTCTATCTTTGGCCTTCCGTACTCCTCCAGTTTCACCTGCTGCTTAGGTCACAAGGACACACATGCAATGTCAATCCCACTGCATACTATAACTTCTAAATTAATGAGAAACCATAAATAATTCAGATACACTTGAATTTCAAAGAGAATGCAAATAGGTATACAATGACTGATACAACTTGGACGCTATTCAGTCCCTGTTCAGTTGTTTTTTTGTCCTACTAATCCAGATTTTGCTTGTGTTTACTGTATGTATGGCACATGTACAAGTCCAAAATTAACCCGGTGACTATTTGCACTTTGGCTGGAAACAACAGGAAAAGAGAGTTGAGCGGGAGTACGAACAGAAGTGAAAGGAGAAAACACTGACAGAAAGACAAAGAAAGAGAGTGCTGTTAGAAATATTATGGGAAGTGAACATCAGACTGAAATGTACATGACGTCTCTTGTTCATGTTCTGCAAGACTAAATGATTTATTGGAGACAATATAAGAGTGCAAGATTGTGACAAGTGGAAGCAAGACGATGCCAGTGTTCTTAGCACAGACATTTCAACAATGGGAGCTGGAAAATTAGACCTGGAAATGTGGTTTCAGAAATCTTATCTTTTACTACAACATTAAAGCAATAGGTTGACATTTTCAGGAGAGATGAGAAACTGATACGACTCTCTTATCTGCAACCTCACGGTGATGATGAGCCGCTGGAAAGTTACTGCCCCTGGCCGAAAAGTAGTCTGTGACATAACCCCATATACCACTTTTACACGTCTTTGTGTTAAGCTAAGCTAACCCTTTTGCTGGTATACACAAGCATGGTATAAATCTTCTGACCTAACCTTCGTCAAGTGTAATTTCCCCAAAATGGAGAAATTTAGCTTTGCCCTTCTGACTTCAAATCAATGAAAAGAGCCCAGATAAAAACACGATACAGAAAATAGAAATCTCTCGTGAAATAACCAAACTTTAATAGATAATTATAGATAGTAGGTAAGGGATTGCATCACTTATAGTAAGACATGGATTTCTTCAAATAACACAGGGAAAAAAATCTCTAGATGAAAAAGATGTGACTGAGAAATTCCTCACTTACAAGATTTTCTATTGAACTTTGGAATTCGCTGATTTTCTTCAGTGTCTCGTTGTCCCTCTTGACTTCGTTGATGTACATGGCCAGGTCCTGGGAGGGCAAGGCAAACATTCTTTCTGACATCTGTCATAACACGATAGACTTACAGTGCTTTGAGCCACAGTAGCCGTATGAAACAATTTATACAGCTTTGGCTTAGAGCCCTGAAGTGTTATTATATAATATTTATTTAAAGCGCACTTATGAACATACATAGAAGAGCATGTGTAACACAGACCTGCATAGCCTCCAGAGCCTCCTTGAGTTGCTGTCTCTCTGGTCGGTCAGTTGAGTGACTCAAAAGCTCCTGTGGGGGGAGATTATTATTACTGTTTTCTTACTTCCTCAGAACAGCAATAAACAACTTTCGACACAAGGTCTGAAGAAACACACAGTATTCTTTATTGAAATGATCTTACAGTAATGAGAGGGATTTGTTGTGAGAAATGTATAGCTGCTCTTTACTGTGATTATCGATGTGACACTGATGCGGCTCAGGATAAGTTTCAGCTCAGCGGCATAAGCAGCTAGATATAAAAGACAAGAGGAAGCCAGAGACATTGCTAACTAGCCTTCAGGACTGACTGTTCTTTATGATTAACAAGATAATGGTAAATGTGTTGTCCCCTCCAAATTGGGTTGTCATCCATTTAGCCAATCAATAACAAATATGTTACATCATTTTGATCTGTGATTGTCTGCGCCACTGGGGTGATTTATAAAATGCTGTAGAGCCTTGGTGAGCCAAAAAAACAAGCCTTATCAAATCTTTTTAGGTTTTTTTTCAAATAAAAATGAAATTCTGTCAGCTGTCCAATCAATCAGCAGTGTCCTAAAAAAATCATATGTGACACAGACTGTTTTATTGTCACAACACAGTTGCTGGAACTCCCATTCACAGCACATATGTATGTAGGCTACACAGGACATCTTGGCAGAACTGCACACGAACGCTTCATATTTTGAACTTCATATTTGTATCTAAATCTAAAAATATTCTCACACAGTCAGACTTGTTAAGACGTGCTGCACTTTGTTGTTTGCTTTGACTCATATCATTAAGCTTATGACAGCGACAACAGAGTGTGGCATCTATAAATTTAACTTGCTTTTTTCAGATATATTTGTTTCTGTGATATTTTTCTATTTTTACCATTCTAGAATGGGCAATGGACCTGTTAACGGCAGGTAGAGTGCAGATGTAATTACAATACAATAAACAGTACCAGTGCCTTGGAACTGGAAAACCGTAAAAGGAATCCAGCCATTCTTAATGGTATTATTTACACACCCTTTTCCCACTTTGACAAATAAAAAATACTCTGCACTGCAGTTCCTGTTTTCTGCTCTTTCACGTGCTGGCAATGAGCTTCACCAGAGGGCGCAACACTGGTGATACTACCCCCTCAGTTCCACCCCCACTGTGCAGGCACCATGAACAGTCATTAGTGCGGAGACAAGGACATTATCCATCATTGGCTTCCCACCAGCAGCAGCACCAGCACAACCAAGAGGAAAGTACTGCTGTTGGCCCCTGTTTTACCTAAATTATATTTATTTTTAATCCAAGTGACTCAGCAGATCTTTTCTGTACCGTGGTCTATTAGTTTTACACCGAGAGAGCGGCCAGTGACAACATGCTGCTGCACAGCCCATAATCTCAACTTTAGAGGACAGATGCGATCACATGGGTTCATAAAAACACTGCAAATTCATCAAATATTCAAACCCTGCTTGAGGAAAATTACTTCTGAGATGACTTTGCTGAATTCACTTTATTTAGAGTGCGGTTGTTGTAGTATTCACACCCTGATCAAACAGGGAAACACTACTGTGATGATATGTATAGAAAATTGACTGAAGATGTGCCCTTAGGCATGAATGGACACACACACACACACACACACACACACACACACACACACACACACACACACACACACACACACACACACACACACACACACGTACACAAAAACAGGACTTGTCAGTCTGATATGCCCCAAGGCCACAGCATACAGCAGTGTTTTACTGCAAAGCTGTGGGAAGCAGTGAAATGGGGTGCATTTAATGTGATTAGTGCATGGTTGATTTGACCTCAGTGCCTTGCTGAGACTCCTGCAGTGGTTCGATTCAAACTAATAGAGAAGTCGCAGCAGTCTCCGTGTAGTCCGACAATCACCTGGCGCAAACACTCGCCTCCACCCGAGTCCATTACGCACCGCATCATAAACTCATATGCTCATCCATAATTGAGATGCAAAGTCAATTAATCATGGGGAATATTACAGTGGCCAGCTTGTTTTATACATGAACGCCAGGAGGGGAGCTCCAGGGAGAAATGTTGGCTGAGATGCCAGTGGTCAGGCATTCTGCTAAACACATTTGCATGTCGGCAAAATTGGCATCAGTGCAAGGCTGCAATTAATGATAATAGCTAGTAGCTTATTATTTCTTACTAATAGTTTTAAACAAGCCTTAAAAAATTTTGTTTATTAAGAGTGCAAACATTTGAGAGGCACAAATCCTATACATTTTTATTTAATAAATTACTATTTATTTAATAAATGAGTAGTCATTATAATTATCATGAATTTCAGCACTCAACCTGATGCAATAAAAGTGGACACACAGTAGACTGTTTTGAAACTAAAGTAACTTCTATAAGGATTTAAATCTTCTAAAATGAGATATACACCAACTGCAAAAACAAAAAATGTATGAGAAAGAAAATTATTTTACTCAACCTTAAACTTGAAATAAGACTCTTATTGATGTCCTCAGTCTTAACACATAACTGCCAAGCTAAACACAAGGGACACTGATATATCGTTCTACTGACGAACACTGGCACAAAGCCTCATCTTTGATTGAGTTATCTTTCATTTGTGATAGAAATCTCAACATGCATATTTGAACCAGAGGAGTGAGTAACAAATATGGAAACAATAAATGAAAACCAAATCTGAACCAAAGCACAAGTACAAAGGCAGACACACAAGACAAGGTGTATTAGTCTAAATGCCATGTAGGAATATATGTCACCACAGTGGCTTTTTGAAGATACAAAGTGCAAGTAACATTTTCCAAAAGGGCAAAATAGTCGGTGCCCAAACTGCTGGTGGACTGGTCACAAAAACAACAAACACAATTCATGTGACAAGGCTAAAAGTCTGGAAAATGATGACAGAAACCGGAGAAACAACAGTCAACAGTCAAATATCACTGACAGGAATAGAGAGACTTGATGCAAAGTAGTTGTTCAGCATCAAAGTCCCAACAAAATGAGTCTCACAATGCTGCTATTTAAACATGGTGAAGGATCTACTGTATAATATGTGTAGCCTTACCGTGGAAATCAAACAGTTGCTTTGTATGGTCATTTAAAGACCTTATACATTGTTTAAACACTACTGTTCCTAGTTCATAGCTTGTATGCTTACATCTGTTCATGTAAATCTCCAAGTGTTACTTTTACTTAATGGACACAGAAGGAGACAACTTATTTTTGGACATTAGTCTCTGAAGTGTGATGTATTTACCCCAGAAGTGTAGGAGTCTAAATTGCAATATAAAAACTACTTCTGGTGCAGCTATGGCTCTACGAGGAGGTGGTAAAGTGGATATTGCTGCAGGAGTAGATTGAGAAGCTCTCATGGATATTTTCTTTCTCGCAGTAAAACTGGGCCACTGTTCAGATACATTGTAACTGCTGTGAATCCAAGCTTCCTCAATGAAGAAGCTACAAACTTGTCCGAGCCAACTTTCAAACCTACAGGGGGTGAGCGTTTGATATCTAAAACATAGAAACTAAAGAGTGTGAAATAGCATTTTTTATTTCCATCTGCTTCAATCATCAAAGTGATGAAGACTTCCTTTCTTTAAGACCTGACCAACATCCAACCACAGACACTGAGAGAGCATTTGAGTTGGACTGAATCTGGAATGAAAGCCAATTATGGTCCAAATTCGGTTCTCAAGTTTAGTTGTTTCGTTTACTTTAACGTCCCTCTGTAGGATTAAACGGTGTAAAAATGACTGTGTTGTAGGTTTTGCAGTTGGGAGATGCCTCCTACCTTCAGTAGTAGGTGATACTTCAGCACCCTCTGCATGGGAACCACCAGAAGATCCTGAAGCTTGAACTTGCCTTCCTGCACTTTCATAGTACATTCCTGTGGACACAAGCAGCAGGGAAATTATTACACATGGCAGAATGCAGCATTGCACATTTCCTACTAACAAGCCTTCATTCATTGTTCAATAATTCATTGTGTCGTGTTGCATTGCTGTGATTGCTTCCACACATTCATTGGGGCATGCCATTAGCAACAACGAGGCCAGTTTATTCTTTCAGGGCACAAAAGCTCTGGTCGCACCAGCCATTTGTGACGCAGTTACCCTGCATGCTGATGGGGAAATTCCTCTGACTAATGAATACATTTCTATAAACTCTGCACTGTCTCTAAAAATGAAAGAAAGTAACTGTCTTTTGTTAGTAACATTCTATAAGGTTCCCTAACAGTGGTTTGTGTAGGCGACTCTTTATTCAATTTCTATAAGTGTGCAGAAACAAGGCCAGCTTATCCCTCTTTAAAAACAAGGTCTTCATGTAAAAAGACAGTAAGTAGCTGTTTTACCCTGTTACAAAGCTCTGCTATTTTGAGGGAGAGTATCTCAGCACAGCTCCAAGAGCTAATTCTCTGACCATCACTGCCACTATAACAGGAGTGTTAGCCTTTCACTATAATCAGTCCAGATTCTTCTAAGAGTCCTGGATTAGAGAAGATCAGAGAATAATAGGACACAAAGAGGGAGGTTTTGCACCAGAAATGGACTCTGAATATCACCCAGATTTCAATCATTAAAGGAAATACAAATATTTCTCTTTAAAAGTAGATTCATTACGACAACTACAAGATAAACATGAAGCTACACAACTAAACCTCTTGAAGGCAATCATGACAAATCCACTCTCCTCTTAACACTGTAGTTGCCTGTATAAATGGGGTAATGTTGAATCATGTTTATTAAAACAGAGTATTATGAATCAAATAGTTCTGAGGGCATATTTGCAAATGACATTATTTGCCTCTCTGATTTAATATCAATTTGCCCTTGACAATGGCAAAATTGGACCACATCTATTCATTTATTGAAGTCATCATTTATTCAACAGCAAATGTAACTGCAACACTTTTGTAATGATTTTGAAAGAAATGTCAGATTCTTTAAAATTTCATTGGTACATTTGCATAATTGCTTGTGGAACATGGTTGCATTACATTAGAAGGCTGCTGTCTTGTTTGAAAGATTAATTTTGTTTTATAGACATTCACTGCATTGCACACAGTGACATCTATCTTTGTTGTTACACAGTCAGCATTTTGTAAAACTTGTATCAGCTGCAAAACTGTAGGGAACTGATGTTTCAGAAGAGACGAAAGTGTAGGAAAAAAAGTGTAGGCCTACATTATATTTTCTTACAGCACACCTAAAGAGAACACACTTCACACAAAAATACAATTTATTAACTTGTTTCTATTCTCTAGTTGTAATACTGAATGTGGTACTGATGCAAAATAGAAGCAGGAGAAGCACATACAGTAAACTGATTACTAAGGATGAAAGTAATGACTATTTTCACAATTAATTTAAAAGTTTACTATCAGACAAAGAAAAACATGAAATCATCACATTTCAGAAAATTGAACCAGCAAATGTGATTGGTTATTGGTATTTTTACTTGTAAAATATTAGTGAAACTGTTAATCTACTATCAAAATGGTTACTGATAAATGTTCTGTTGATTAAGTAATTGTTTCTGCTCTAAAGGGATAACATAATGTATGTGAACAGGCTGGTAGCTTGACCGTCACGGTCATGCTGCTGCTTTCTTGACAGCATGTGAATATTATTCTGCTCAGCTCACGCTGGCCGTATCTTGAATGGTGGCCTAATATGTGCTAAACCCTATGTGATGACCCCTCAGACAGGTGTACTAACAGATTTTGTATTCTGTTAAAGGTGGTAGAAAAATCTTTTGCATTGTCTTGTGGCTTTAAATGTTTTTAGGTGTTATTTTATCAGTCAAAGCCCTGGCTCTTAACGCCTCAAAACTTTCCTTTAAATTATCCCTTTAAGGGTTACATATCATACTATACTCAAGTAGGTCATAAACAGCCAGATGTGCTGAACCCTACCTGCTTTTTATTCAGTCTAAAAAAGAAGCTGTAATGTATTATTTTCACATAAATGCGCTACATCTGTGGGTTGTCATCCGTTTGGGGTGAGTGGTGAAGGACATTACCTCTACTTTAATCTTGACATCCTCACGCGTTGCTATAAGTTCATCCAGTGTCTTCTGGGCGTTCTCCATGTGGCTGCAGTACTGACCATAGATCAACAACCTGGTGAAAGACACAATTCAGCAACAAGCGTTAATCTAAACACACTTTCAAGGTTTGTTGTCCTTCATGGGACACATTTTGAGTAAGTAAGTAAGTAAACTATTCAAATAATTTTAGATGAATGTTTGACCATGGCTCCTTCTGCCAGGTATGTTCACAGTAGTGTGGGCACCTCACTGTGTATTAAAACATACCTCTATTCATCCTCTGAAGGCTCTCTATGACACCAAACACACCAAAGCAATCAGAGTAAAGACCCAAGTTGGTCTATCAATCTATAGTCTTGAAATGTAATCAGCAAGTGAAATATTGGTTATACTTCTTTTTTAAGCTGTTAACCACATTCACTCCCACAAGCCCTCTGTGGTTTAACACATGTTACAAATGTTTCAGCTCCAAATGATGAAACATTAATGCCAGTTAAGAGAAATCTCTAGCTGAGATTATGTTTTAATTTGCTGCCTCTTCTCTGCGAGTATGGGGACATTTGAAGACATGTGGCCTCATGAAACCTGTTCAAAGCCTAGGCTGTGGTTAAAAATCTAAAAATAAGGCTTAATTAGGACTAATGAGGCTCTTCTTAATTTTCAAAATGTCAGAAATGTATATCACATCTTTGCAAAACATGGAGACAAAGAAGATTGCTGTTTGAGTCCACAGTTAGCTGGGAACTGGTTAGTGTCTCGGAGCCTTCAGGCAACGTACCGCACATTCATGTTAAGATTAATAAGACAATTTGAGAGGTCAGCCTCAGAGTCATCTGGCTCTATAGGGGGCAGACAAATTAATATGTGAATGAATGTATTATGATTAGGAATATATGTGAATACTATGAATAAGTAATGACTGGCTTCTGATCCCAGGGCAAAATTTAGAGGGGCGGCATCCTCTCGCCAATAAGCTGTAATCACAGAGCACTAATGAAAGACGCTGCTTTATATCAGCTGCTTTGCAGAGTTCCTCTTATCAGCGGGTGAGGAAAAAAATATCTTAATTTCGAGCAACGAGGATATGAGAGCTGTGTTCATTAGATATTACAATGGGACCCTGACACAGATCTGTGGGTTCAGCTGGGAGGAAGTTCAAAGTCATCTTGCCTGGAGGATGCCACCGCACGTGGCACACATTCCTCCTGCTCATTCACTGACTCAAAGTAGGGCATTGGCACGGCTGGTATAGGGCAAAACTTGGCACTCTGGTGTCTTAATCTGAATCTTGAGAGGGCTAAGAGGCGGTGCAGTGAACTCGCACTGTGTAGTCTAATCAAGCCTTTTGATAGATCTGTGATGCAGACAAGAGCAACACTGCAGAGAGACCGAACAGAGGAAGTTTTTATGACAATGCAATGGTGCAAATACAGGTAATAAAACAAGAATGTCACATAGTGCCTGCTCTTTTCCTAAAGCTAGTTTCATACATTTAAGACTTACTATTTTTGATATATCTTCACTGACAAATACCCATATTTTTTTGAAGCATCATATCAGTTTAGGCTGATTTTAATTTCAAGGCTTCATGCATCTAGAAGTTATTTCCTGCTGCAAGAGTCCACTGTAGTTTACAGTAAACAAAATCTTTCACTGAAAACAAAGTGATAACAGGGGAGGGAAATACAAATAAGGTGCCAAATATGCACAGATTTGAGCAGCAAAGATGAGTCAATTTATCAGTCAATCAATCGGGCGGAAAGAAATCAATCAGCAACCATTTTGATAATTAATGTTTCATGCAAAAACAATATTTGCTGGTTCCAGCTCAGTTGTGATGATTTGTTGCTTTTCTTCGTCTTATGTGATTGTCAGAGAAATATCTTTGGCTTTTGGACTGTTGGTTGGTCAAAACAAGCATTTTCGAAGCATTTACCATGAACTGGTTATTGACACAGTTGCCACTGTTCACTTCATATCATTCTGCTCTAGCTGCATTTCTAACCTGCTACGGCTGTAAAACTGTGACTTGGTGTGAAACTCTGAATCAAAATCTTCCTCTTAAAAGCATTTAACATTTCTGTCAGATCCATTCATCAGTTGATCGTCCTTCCACAGAGCTCCACCACCGATGGTCACTGGAGCTTCACTGGAGCTGGAGTTTTGACTACATCCCCCCTGCAGCGATACTCCTACCCTGGTTAAAGCCCTAGGCTAACAAGTCCCTGATAAAGACTTGATCCATATTTGGGGAGACAGCTCCCGTTAACTCCCGCCCCTCCAGGATGACATGGTGATTGAGATTAATGGGTGCTTGATCAGTTCTAAGACAGCAGGCGGACTGTGCGTGTAGCGAGGATCCAGAGGCACCCACCATAAAGTAAGTTATCAGGACACAATGTGATATGAAGGTCTTACTTTAAGAAGATGCTGTATGACAGGAATGCAATGGGCTCACGCTTCTAGTGTGAATGTGGGAATCATAGCAGTGATGTTACTGGCATTCATGAGCAGAAGAGATGAAAGAAATATTAAATGAAGACGAACCGCCTTGCGGCTAACCATCCCATAAGCCCACCTTGATGTCACCTATTGCTTTGTGGAGCACTGTTTTGAATTGAGTTTGACATTATGGCTGTCGCCATGTCGTTTTTTGGAAAACAGCGGCGATTACGTACTGTCACACACGTTTCTTGTAGTACAGATAAAAAGTACACTAAAATATGTTTCTGAAAAGTTTTAAAGCGAGAAATAGGCAATACAGTGACAAAATCTTGAATCACATTTGATCAGCACTGCCTAATTTGACAGTTTGATGTATACATTCAATGTGTTCAAACAGACAGCCATCATGACACTGTAATAAGGAGGCCTTATTATCTGAAATATCTAAATGAATGATAATGTGACTACATGTCCACCAGAAGGCAACTGTTACACTAAATGTTGGCAGTAACAGATTTATATGGTGGTTATATAGGTGAAATCTGTTCGTCAAAAGATGGATTATAATTATATTACATCCATTCTTCTTTAATTATGGAACTCAAAAAGACACAATATTATTATAGCGACTATTTTTTCATTTATTCTATGGATGACAAACTCTATCCATGTTATTTTCCTCTCGGATTAGTTGTGTGTTCAGCATCTTGGAAAGGCAAGGAATCAAATTCTGCATGTAAAATAATACAGTATTTTGTACTTCACAGATGAACGAAGCTGATAAAAAAAAATAGAGTAGGTCTTTAGCGCATGCAGAAAGGAGGCATCTCTTTCTAACACAAAAAGATCACTCACACAACCAGTCAAACAATAACTGGATCTTTAGACGCTGTGTTGTGTGAAAACAAGTTATACATTGACACATTTAATAACAGCCTTTCATATGAGACTTGAGAGGCTAGTCAGAGTCTTTGTCCTCTTTACTGAGACAGGCAGTGGAACAAAAGAGCTAATGACACACAAGCACAGTGCAGCATGCATCCACTCTTGGCCCAGTCATTCATAATTAGTCCGTGACATGGTGATAAGCACACTCCTTACTTGACAACAACGTCTGGACACATCACTGTGGGAGGTAAAGACTTATCATTTCCTGTTTTCTTCATGTACCTTTGTGTGAATAATTGTGATCTAAAATACTGTGTTTTCTAGACAAGAAAAAATAAATCATAACTTTGAATATAGGATTCAGTATCTTAAATAATCCATATCAGTCTTTTCCAAAACAACTAAAGTAACCTTTAGCACCCTAACACCTTCAAAATCACAGCATTACTCTAAACATCCCATGCAGAATATTAAAAAAATTATAAAGCCAAAAAATCAGAGTGAGATTCCAAAGGTCCAATATTTGCAAGAGTGGAGCGTTATTGAAGCAAATGCTGCCTGGTTTAATGTAGGAATAGTGTTCATCATTGCATTGCCTTTGAGTAAATGTCAATTACTAAAAATGTACAGATGAATCAGGTTTCTTGACAAAAGACAGAAGCTGATGATGTGAGAGGATTATATGTTCAAAGAGACAATAAAGAAAAGCTTGTCCTGGTCTCTAAGCCAGCAGAATGGGCCCATTCAGGAGCCCTGTGGAGATTTTTATAAACGTATGTATCTGTGTTGAATGCATTTCCTTCCACATAAAAGAACTGCAAAGCTGATTTTTGAAGCATTTTATTTTTCCTGCATTGTTTGTTTTCAACCATGTTCACAAGCTTGCATTCTTCTTCTTCCTGACATTTCTGGTCTCATGTGCATTTAAGTTAAGTTTGAACTATGAACTTGCAAATAAAACCTGACTTTTTTTCTTCTAGAAGAACCAACTGGCAGGTTTTCACCTCTATAGCAGTCCAAATTTGAAAAAGAAGCTTGCAAACAGCAGTGAGTATGAGGAAGACGAGACATGGTACAGAAACCTCTAAACAGCAGAACAGTTTGAGACAGTTTTCCTTTGGGTTGGAGAGTTTGCCGAAGCAGTAAAAACTTGCTGTTTATATTCTTTTCAGTGCCGGCGATATTGCCCTGCTGTGCTGGCCTCTTTCATAATGAGGATGCTGTCGTGCATGTTATTTCACAGAAAATGCAATTTTGAGTAACTGTGCCCTGGGCCTTCACCCCCCCCACCCTTGTGGAGCCCTGCAAGCCGAGCCAGGCGACTGAGGAAATCTCCAAGCAAACCAGAAGTGACAGGCTGTGGAGCCAGCTAATATTCTCTGACACATGGCATTGGGACCCCCTCACCTCTACTCAACATATCCAGCACACAGCAAATGGAGGAGAACATAGAGCAAAGACCACCAATAAAGAGGCTCATAGTGCGGCCATGATTAGGCACTGCAACGATATCAGGGAGCAAGATTACTCCGGAAATGAGTTGGGGAATGTCGCAAATGAGGATATCAACAAGAGGGTACTTAGGTGCCCATTTAGTTTATAGAGCTTCCTCTGAGTGCACTTTTCCATTCAGCCCGGCTCTGGCTATTTAAGAATTGAAAAGTAGTCGAGATAAACCAGTGACATTTTCAGCATGGCATTCAGTTCAATGACAAATAGAACAAAAAAACAAAAAAAGCTTTTCATCTTTTGCACCGATGTGAGCAAAAAAAGATACAAGCACATTGTTGTAAAGGTCACAGGGAATTACAAGCATAGATAACCAAATTAATTACGCCAAGCCAGGTCCTCAGGAAAATCGCCAAGATGCCTGATGAGAGCGGTGCTGTGTGCATCCAAATCCCCCTGGTCACTGTTGCTTATCGCCACAGAGAGACAAGGCGCTGCAGTGGCTCATAATGAGGCAGGTATACATGTCAATCACATGCGGAGAGTCAAAGCCTGTGACGCACAGAATCTGCAAATCTAATGAACCGTTTTCTTAAAATAACACTGCGTTGCATTTTGGAGAATGTCGCTAGAGGTAAATATTAACACTGAATGGTGTGTCGTCAGAAAATTTGTTTATGAATAGAAAGTAAATGTTAGATATTTCTGTCAGAGATAGAAGGTTAAAATTCATTACAAAAAAAACAAGGTGGACTATGTGTACCTTTTTTTTTCAAGGTTTGAGGTTTAGTTCCAGTGAATGGAAATCCACATCCAACCCCTTTGGAATGAATGGTGATGTCGACTGTGAGTCAGACCATACCACCTTACGAATGCTCTTGTGTCTGAATTGGAGCAAATCCCTAAAGCCAAGTTTTAAGTCTTCTAATGAGAGTGGAGCCAAACAAAGCAACCAACAATGTAAAGGATTGAATTGTTTTTCTGTTTATTTTTCTTCCTGTATTTCCCCATTTCTCTCTCGCCATGTGCATCTTCTGAGCTTTCGTGTTGCAACCTCCTTGGCCTTTACAGGGAAATTTGGCCTTAATGGGATTGCGTGCAAATGAAGATTTCCAACCACTGTTCAATCAGATCAGGGAGTCAGATGAGCTAAACCAGGAAGTAGGAGTGTGTGCATGCATGTGTGAGATAGAGGGAGAGAGTATGTGCCTGCCTCCATCTATTTGTAGGAATAGAGTCTCTAGTGTCACACTAACTTTGTGTTACATGCCCCTCTGGGCTTAAGGAAGAGGCCTGCGATGAGCCTATTACCTATGCAAACTGACGTCGCCCAAAGAAATACTGTGAGTGCCTGTTTCAGGTTGGAAGGAAGGATGAGGAGGAGGAAAAAAGTGTGTGCCATCAGGATCACTGTGAAGAGGAATAAAATGCATACTTATGTATGCAAGAACAGGTACAAACACACGGGCAATGAAGTGTTCGTGACTCACTCTTGCAGTAATGGCTGTATCATTCGAGGAGAGTGGTATATCCATGGCTGTGTATGGAGTCATAGACCGGGGCCAGAACCTATCATCACCGTCATTACCATTACCTGTGAAGCAGCCACACTCCACACAGCAGGGAGGCAAATCACTGCTCCCCTCAGGGATGCAAATTATCCACACATTGCTCAGCAGCTGGCCACGATGGAGATCCATCTAAGAGAAAACCCTGTTCACTAATAAATCTCAGCTTTCCCCCGCTGACAGAGTTTTGTACACCCCATGAAACGGAAAACTCCGTCTTATAAAGTCTTTTCTGTCTTTAATATCCTCAAACATTACTTTCTTAAAACGAGCGAAACGATTCATCCGTGCAGCAAGAACATTTCAACTTGTTCATTCCAATGTACTGTTCGTGTTTCAAGATTTTTCGATAAGATAAGGCAGGTGGGTGCACTAGAGTTGAAAAAAATGAAACTTGATTTCAACAAATACTTAGCTAAGTTGATTTGTAGAAACAGGGTAAATTATTCTCGGTTCACATTTTAAGAAAACTTAAAAAACAAAACAATACTGGATGAAAAGGAGTTCATTTTAGAAGTTGAATGAAATCAGGCTTTTGGAGGACCTGAGTTAGGTTTAGAGACAATGAGCAACAAATGCAAAGAACATATTGCAAAAGAAAGGAAACGATGTGGTAGTGGAAGAGGAGAGACAACTCAGGAATATAACTGTGAATGCAGCCTTGAGTGGATTTAGTCTGATCGTTTTAGGTGAATGGGGCACAATTGGTTACATGCTCCCTCAGCTTTTTCCTCTAACATGTTTTGTTTTAATTGACTTATTCTTTGAACGCTAATCCCAGCAATCCTCCGACTGATCTGTGGATACTCAACTTGATGCAGCCTCCTGAATTTGAAAGGGCAGCAAAACATGCAGCGTCCTCTAAAATGCATAGTGGATTTTAACTCTATATGTACATAACATAACCCAAAAAAGAACAAGAAATACATATTTGATCTTACTAACCTTTCCTTGAAGTCGAGGAAGATCTTGCCCAGGCCACTTCCTCCACTGACCATGTTCAGGTCGATGGCTCGCAGGAGGGCAAAGTGGACTTTAATTACATCCTGTATGAACGTCACAATATACATTAGTAATCTATCCACTCTAACACATATTCTTTCATTTATACACACTTACATACAATACATTTAGGTGTGCAATGATATATATTTATCCTGAAGTATTCTGTACAATATGTTCCTTGCATTTGCTTGATATGCCCTATGATTTAAATGATTACAGACTTCTTAGTGTAATACAGTCTAATTATACCTAATAACTATGTCTTGATATATGTGGAAGCTAAACTTGAAGAAAAGTTTGCTGCTGGTGTATCAACTGCTTTCAGCTAAACACTGATAGTTAAAGGATGAGGCTGGCGTTAATTAGCATTTTTCATCATCAACATGACACGAAAGATCTCATCTACTTTCTGACTTCCTCAGCCAAAATTTGTGGTGGTTTTAACTATTTATTGCAGCAATGTGCATTTTAGTTTGCCGGTATGACTCTGCTTGTGTGATGCTTTGGTACAAATTTATGTATCTCAGCAGAGCCTGAGATACATACATTTAATGAGCACAAATCCATATTAAAGAAACATACAACATTTATGTATGTCAAAATGTTAATACAGGAAAGGGAAGCTAGGGAGGTGGAGGGAGTTAAATGTCTGAAAGCAGGCAACAGTGTAGCAGATGAAGACTGAATGACCATTGGAAATGTTTATTTGGACCACCAAGGTAAGAGATTGGTTATAGACATACAGTACATGATTGGAGAGTATAAAGAACATATGATTATGAAATTACTTCTGTGCCTGCCTGAACTACTGAAAGGCTGGAAGTAGTATTCCTTTGTTTTTAATGTAGTCAAATGAAAGTCAAACTCATCCTTGCTGAAATGCTCCTTTGGTGTACAGGTGTACACAGTTTAGCAATTGTTGCAATACTGACATGTTGCTTTTTGTTTTCTTGGAAATTGATTATTGAACCAGTTGTACAGCAAGAATTATAGACTGTGATCACTGTTAAGGTTTTTGAAAAGAATGAAAAGAAATGGAATCTTTTGCCCCCTACTGTGATATAAGAATACTGAACCATGACACCAGCATCTCAGTGCATATCGAACCATGAACTTTGCATACCGTTACACCCCTAATATGCATATATACAACACATCCTGTCAGTCATTCAGCCATGCGTACACATATTGAATTATTCACTTGGTGTGCGACACATCCAGGCGTGCTGTATAGACATGATTCTCTTTGCTTGAGTGGTTACTCACCTCAAGATTGACAAAGATAGCTTCCATGTCTTGTGGACTCAAGACTTGCTTCAACGGGATCATGTAATTCTAAAGAGAAACAAAAGACAAATCATTGAAAATGTCTTTTTTAAGAGAAAAATATAACTGAAGTCCCTCTTAAAAAACAAATCCTGTAACTCAGAGGTGTCAGTTCAGTATTGATAAAATGAAATAAAAATCGGGGCATGCTTTTAGCAGATCTGTAAGAATTTATTTGATGGACAGCAGAACTGAAAGTTAACTGCAGCAACAAAGAAAATCAATACCATTCCACACTGTAAAAGATGGAACAATGATTTGTGTTCACTGAGCGTGTGAAGTTATTTAATTTCAAGCTATAACACTGTATTGACCATAAATAAATACTATATAGCTGTTCTCTATGCAGCACTTATGCTAACAGAAAAAAAAATCCTACCTATTGTTTCTCTAACGTTTTATGGGTGTCACATTCCATCATCATAATAATAACAAATAGATCAACTAAGAAGCAACGGCGAGATGACGGCTTTATTAACCCCAACTCAATTAAGCTTAACGAGTCCTCTGATCATAAGAAGGTTATTTATTCTCATTTAGTCTCGTGTTGGTCTGACGCGGAAAACACAGGATACACATTTAGTTTAATGAAATTAGTGGAGCGGGTGATTTGTGGCTCTCCATCAAATCGCAGATGAAATCTGTCAACATGGAAAGTGATGTGTTAGCACACGCAACGGTTCATTTTCACACTGAAAGAGATTGTGTATGTGTGAGGAAGTTTCTGATTCTTTAAGCACCTGAAATGTTCTGTTTTACAAGAATGCAACTTGAGTTTGGCAGCAGTAGTGTTGAGAGTGAGGCATCCAATGTAATTACTAGCTACTGCTAAGCAGCGGAAACACAGGAAAAAAATAAAGAGACTGTGTCGGGCTGGTGAACATAGTATTAAGAGGTAAGGAGGTCCATCTTTTTTGAATAACCTGTTGCCAGTATGTGTGTGCGTGCGTGTTCACATATATATGTCCTTGCGCCTGTGATGTGTGGGTCTATACTTAAAGCCCCAGGGGTCAGCATCTCCCACGGGGGCTGAGCCAGTAATAACCGAATCGATCAGCTCCTGTGACATTTGTGCTCCCCAATGAATCTGCCAATAGCTGACATTTCCATGCTGTGACCCGGCCCACAGAGCCTGAGACACCAACAAAGAAGAAGTGACAAAAGGAAATTCTAGCACAACATTGCTTGCACCGGGATAAAAATGCACACCCAAATGTATGTTCGCACACAGCACACACACATATTGTGACGCTCACCTTCTCAATGTCCTCTAAAGTCTTGTAGTACTTCGCTTCAGTCTCCTGGATCTCCACTAAGCAGCAATTTCTCTTGTCATCTTCTGTCATACCCATTTTCTGTGGTGAGTAAAGGAAATATAATGAGTCAGGACAATTATGATTATGGATTATTGATTATCTTTTTATGTACAAAATAGTCCAGGTCTCCCTTTTTAACTTATGTTTGCTGTTTACCACTTTTAATATGACTATCAGGATTATATGTTTTTCAGTGATGGTTAAATGATATTAAGGAATTGCAGTTGCAGTTTGCCAACCGTGCTGCTGTGTTTTAGAAATGTGAAAATTCATTTGGAAATAATTAATTTCCAGACAGTATAGCACACACATGAAAATTGCTTGAGTAGCGCAATTCATTAACTTACATTATCTGTATGATTTACAATCAATTTACACTTGCACTGCATTACCATACGACCATTACGTACCATTGACAAAAATGAATGTGTACTTGATGTTGATCGTAATGGATTACAAGACTCAAGCAGCTTTCAAGAGTCTGTTTTAGTTAATTTCAACCAGATAATCCACTCATAATCAATACTGCTTTCCGGGGAGTCCCAGGTATAAAATGGATTGGATTTTGCCAATTGATTTTCCCACTGTCTAAAAATGAATGGAAAGCAATAGCTGCAGGAACAAAAGGAAATAGTAGCTCCAAGAATCTAAGTCTACATTTAAACTCTTACATTACAAAAACACAACAAGTCTGTTTAATTTCCAAATCAACTTGAACCCGATGAAAATGTTGGCGCACAGTGACTGACTGCAGTTGCTGCCATGGCTCGAGTGAAGTAAGAAAGGGAGGAAAGTCTGCTGGAGAGCTTTTGTGTGTTATTGTATGTGTAGGCAGCATGGCTGAACAAGGCATATGTATGTATATGACTGCAGATGACTCAATCTTTTTTAATGTATAGCTATGCAAGCAGGCATATTGTAAGGGGGCGGTGAAGGATGGGGAAGATACAAACCTATCTACATAGAGCGTTTCCTATAAGTCTCCATGCACGAACATGTGTATTCCCATATATACGTGCGTTTCTTTGAACAATATACTATAATGCCTATTGTCAGTGACTCACCCAAATGAAAAAACCCACATACACAGAGGCTTAATTTCTATACAGACTTTCTATGCTGTGGCAGTGGTATAAGCATCTTGATTGTGGAATAACTGACGAAGCCATCTGGCGCAGATTTGGCTGTTGATAACCAGCGCTGATAATATAAAAACTGGGGCTAACAATGTAGAAATGCAAGTCCAGTCCAGGCCTCAATCCAACATGTAATCAACCAATCAGAAGCAGGATTCAAAGCCAGCAGAATAATGTTTATTTGTCTCATGCTTTTTTTTTCTGTGAAGCAGCTGGTGGTCCTCGCTGACGTCAGTTAACACTGCAGTCACCGAGCTGAAGTCACTGTCTCCAACTGTCTCCAATGGGCCCTGAGTCAGACTTTAAACCAGATGGGGTCTCCTTTTCCCCCTATGCATGGGTCAGTAATCTAACTGGCAGGTCATTCTCCTGGGAGACTACGGGTTTGTCTTAAATGAAGTGGTGGAGGAAGTTAGCTGACAGGTTGGGTGAGTCATAAGCACAGCGGCACTCACCTGCATGTATCTGATCTGCAGCATTGGGAAAGGCAAAGCAGTGCAAGTCAGAAGTCAAATTTATCACCAGTTATGCAAGAGACATCTAAGTGTGTTTAGAGATATGACATCATGCAAATACTAGAGGCCCCTGAGACAATGATAATGCACATCACATAAATAATCTAGGTTTATTGTGGCAGGAAGTTTGTGTTTCCTCTTCTTGCACTATGTGTTCATTGCATCCTCTCTGGGAATAGAGAATAGACTTTAATGCAACCATTGATTTTAGATTTATATGCAATAAGTCAGATTAAGTGTTAAGTGTCTACTGGATGTAGTCTAGAGTGAATTTAATAATGCAAAGCTTCATAGACATTCAGCAGGCATCAGATTCACAATACAACAAACCTAAGACAATCCCATCATCAACAATTTATCCAAAATATCCCTGTTAACAAAATGGCAGAGACAGTGACACAAAGTTCTCACCATGGGTTGTCGTACTTCCACCTTAATGATGTCCTCATAGATGTCATCCCCGTCGTCCTCACACGGCACACAGTCGTAGATGTCATCCTCACCCAAGTCATGCTCACTGGGGAAAAACACGTGCACACAGGTAAGATGAACAGCTGTATCAGAACACAACCTGAACTCAAAGGATGAATCCTTTTACTCTGCCAAAAAGGCTCATATGTTCACTTTAAACTGCTCTGACAGCTGAATTGCACACAGCCGTCAAACCAGTGCGAGCTCATTATCTTTCCCGAGGCCGGGCTGAAGAGTGATATTGGTGCTCCAGGCAAGGGGACACAGTACCCGATGTTCACAAACTCCAGCGAGTTTCGTTATTTAGTGGCATTTCCCTTTAATGTGTTTATGTTGCTTTGGCACCCAGCTAGCTAACTGACCTTTAATTAGGCAAGCAGCCAGCAGAGCACAGACAGTTACTGTGGAGAGGAGTGTCTTCTGGGGAAGAGCCTCATGCTCTGGGAGCCCACACTGTATCTGCCTCTGTTCTGTGAAAGCAATTATTGTTTGGGAAACTTATTGAGGCAGTGGAATACGCTTTGGCAATGGGCCCATAGCGATGTAGTTAATAAACAAGGAGCTTTAGGTCGCCAAAAAGGAAATAAATGATTAACTTTTGTAAATAAATAAAGGTAGTAAGAGTTGCCTGCTGAATAATGGACGGACCAAGCTTGCCAACGGTTTGCTTGTCTAAACGAAAGTCCATTCACCTCTAGTGTGAGGTGGAGGCAGTATAATGCGCATGCATTATGTGGTCTTTCAGTGAGTTACGATGTGGGCTACGACTTGATCCCTGTTTTTGTTTTACTTATATTTGTCTACATTTTGGCAAATTGGCACCAATAAATGTTTGCAGACTTGGCTATTAGCAATCCCTCTTTGCAAAGGACCCATGAATGTAGAGACAACTATCACTGGACTACTTTGATACTGAAAAAAACGTGATGATTCTCAGGCAGGTTTCGGAGTTGTAAGAGTCACACTGAATCTATCACTACGTGTATCATGTCTGTGTGTTCTGATTTGATTGAGTTGTATTGAGTAATATACAAGATGTCAATCTGTACTGCCTCCACATGCTCAGAAACAGAGGACCAGGGTTTAAGTTCTGCAAGTGGCCGTCCTGCTTAAATGTCCTTGAGCAGGACATTTGATGCCTAGCAACTCAAGGGATGCTGTTTTGTGAGCTGACCTGGCCTGAGTGATGGTGAGCGAAAAGAGGATTTCTCTTCTTGGATGAATAGCGCCTCATCCAAATGTATCAGTCTGTGATCCCCAGCACGTACACCTTCCTGTTTGAGTATTCTTAAGGAAGATACTTCACCCCTTCTTGCCTAATAGGGGCCATAACCTGGCTGTCCCAGCACCAAACCAACCAGGTCCAGACCAGCAAATTTAATTTCACTTTAAAATCCCCCAAATTGGATTTTCTGTAGGGATTTCATAAACTTTATTAATTCATGAGTATTCTAAAAAAACATTTATGGGCACAGGTTGTTGGATTTTCTCTACAGTGACATGGCTACATACGACCTTCTGCCTCTACCATCATAGCTAAAATATGTCTCTTCTCACTGCGTGAACAGGGGATAACAAAATCAGAGAAGATAGAACTGCCCTCAATCATATATTCAGTTTTGTCGTCAAGCTCACGTGAGGGTTGTTTGAAGTTTTAATTGAGGTGGCCTGGTTCACTCTCAGCACTCTGCTTCTCCTTTCTTAATTAAGTTAAAGTGGCTCATGTTGAATACTGAGAAGGCTGTGTGGGAGGACAGCGGCCAGCCGATGCTATCCCATCGGTGTCTCCTCTCTGAACTCTGAGACTACAGTAGGCTCCACAGAGACTGATGTGTTGCTTGACAGGGAAGTTTTTCTCGAAAGCAGGTGTTGTACTTCATTTTGCTACAATCCCTAAGAGACATATCATATGATGGAGGTCTGGTGCAGTATGACCTATGGAGAGATCTAAGAGGAGCAGGATCTCCACGGAGAACATGGAGGAGGAGATGCAGGGCAGACTGAGTGGGGTCATTTTATAGTATATAGTAGTATAGAGTATAAGAACAGATAAACATGATGAGCTTTAAATAGAAAATAGTAAAGCAGAATAGAAACATTTTCTGTTGGTTTGCGCCATCCATTGATCCTGAGCTTGACTAACATTAGTGAGAGTTTGTCAAAGGGGTATTCATTAGCAATGACATTTAAGCCCCTTCCTCTTTTCCCAGAGGGTTATTTTGTCATTGTCCAATGCTCCTTTGGATCAATCAGTCAATTCAAGATATTTGTAATGCTTTTCATCAATGATTACTCATTGATCACTACATTTGACTGACAAGGCTAAGGGCTTGTGAGGTTTGAAGGAGAAGCTTCCTATTGGCTGATTACATCAAAATATTATCCATCCTGCATATGCTCTGTTGACTTTTTTTCTTTCTTTTCAATCATCAGAGTTTCTTTATTCTGAAACCTCCTTTAGATCTCTAATTGGTGATGTAATTAATGAACTTCCTAACTGACTGGCGGTTCCCACTGTCAATATGCATTGATCCCAAAGTCAAATAACTCTGATGAACCCCATACCAAGATCTTAATGTAGTAACACGTAAGCCTACTATACAGTACATATCATACTGGATACCATAAAACCAAAAAGGTTGCTGCTAATGAAAAATTCTTGTTTTACCAACCAAACAATCATAAGCTTGTGGTCTGTGTGTCTTGTGCCTCTATCTTCATGGGGACCAATTTAAACTTTAAACCTTGATAATGATGACAGTTTTAATGGTGAAGTCATTCCTTGAAACTTGAGGACATTTTGGCCACTTCTCACTTCATTGGGCTGTTTGGACGGGTTAGGACCTATTGTATTACTGTGCTGATTGTATTTTAACTAATTATAAATGTATTTGCAGTACATTCAGCAATGGCCTTGTTATACAGTATAGTCTTTTATTTAGTAGTTTTGTGGGATTCAAACTGCCTTTACCCACACAACAGATTCACAGGAAATTGACAATTACACAGGGACAAAAGTATATTCAAGGTTAGCACGAGGTTAATGTTTAATGTTAGATAATGATTGGGGTTAAGGTTTCATAGTGCCAAGGCTTGTTTAAGTAGTACAAATGAGTGTGTGTTTGTGTGTACATTATGTACGGAGCCCCCGAGGTGACATGAGAAAAAAAAAAAAAATTATTTAAAAAAAAAAAAAAAAAAGTCGTTTTTTCGTCCGTGTTTCAGGACGGGTCGGGTGGGTTGCCGCAGACCCCTGACGCCTTTTACGCAGCGAGCTGCGCCCTCGCTGCGCCCTCTCTTCCTGCGACTGGCAACCGGGGCGGACTGTCCTCAGTGCGCTCCAACCACGTTGCGTCGCCAGGGCGGGGATCGGCTCACGTAAAAGGTGTCAGGGGTCTGCGGCGAGGTTGGCAACCCACCCGACCCGTCCTGAAACACAGACCAAGGAGTCTAACGCGCCCGGTATACTCGCCACATAACACACGCGGGAGTAAGAGGGTGAAGCAAAACCCCGTGGCGCAATGAAAGTTTGAACTCGAGATCTCGACTTACAAAGCCAAGGTCTCGCAATGCTTTTTTTTTTTTTTTTTAATTTTAATTTTTTATTTTTTTTTCTCCTGTTACAAAGTCGAGATCTCGAGTTACAAAGTCGAGATCTCGAGTTACAAAGTCGAGATCTCGAGTTTCAAAGCCAAGATCTCGCAATGCTTTTTTTTTTTTTAATTTTAATTTTTTTTTTTTTTTTTTTTTCTCGTCACTTTTTTTTTTTTTTCTCATGTCACCTCGGGGGGCGCCGTACATTATGAGACAGACAGAGTGAAAAAAGAAAGGGACATTTCTTGCTAGTGTAGTAAATCTGTTACACCATAACTTTACTATTTACAATCCTCTGTCTCTTGGACTTTAGTGGACATTGATAGATTATTCAAATGCATTTATGTGTGTGCGTGTTTGTGCGTGCTTGTGCATGTGCATGCATCATAATGCATCAGTGGGATAGAGAGTAGGAGTAGAGTCCTAAGGACTGATGAATTAGGTCTTATTTTCTGTCTGATTACACAGTGACGGGCCAGAGGGTGTCCAGTGCATTTGCACGCAATCGGCCCGCCAGCCTCTGCTTGCAGGCCTCAATGCCATAGAATGACATCAGTGGCGAGCAGGGACAAAGAATGACTCACCATATCAGAGCTACTGAGCATATGTCTCTAAAGGCTCAGCTGCCTTACAGGTTTCTATTGAAATAATACTGTTTTTTATACAGGAAGTCATTTTGTTTAGAGCTATGATATACTGCGTGTGGAGCTCCGCAATCGGCCCATGACAGCATGGTAATGCTGCCACATTGCATCAAAGCAAACAAATAAACAGCAAAAAATGACAATACGAAAATAACTAAATGTCTAAAGCTGGACGTTGCATATATCGCTATACCTCACAATGCAAACGTGGTCGACAACATACTGATGAATAAACTATCCATACAGCTTTTATATTGCCTATTCAAACTAGAACTTCAATGGCTGAAGTGGAGAAGGGCTCCATGTGTGCAGAAGGTGGAGATGGGTCAGTCATGGCTGGGGGCACCTGACCATGTGGCAGCCCCATCACTCTGACTGAATGTATCCTCAACAAACGCATGTCTATAGGTCCTGTGTGTGCATGTGTGTATTTTGGGCACAATGTGTATCTGCAAAAATGACAATGGAGGGAAAAAATTAACTTTCCCCAAGGGCATTCATAAAGTAATTCTTCTTCTTCTTCTTATCATCAATAAGGATAAATTGTCAAGTTCTTTTTTTTTTATATACCAAAATCACGCTGCAAATAATAATAGTTTTAATAGTCTGTGGTAATACTAAGATGTAATGTATAAATACCTTAACTAAGATTATCACCTTTGCTTTGTTTTTTTTCTTCCAAGTTATCTACACTGCTTTAAATTCAATAATGTTATCTATGATCTATGTACTTACTTTTTTTTGTTTTTGTTTTGTCTGAATGGGGTCATGTGGTAATATACAATTTAATTGTGAATTAATACCTTGCAGTAAATAATACCTTAGCTGAGCTCCATCCATTCTAAAGCTATTGACATTTTCATGTCAACCTGCCCAAGGGAGTAATGGAGCAAAATAAACTGCAAAAGAGTGACACAAAGGGCTTGTGACACAGTTTGCTTCGGAATGGAAATCTATGTGTGCCTTTCGCAGAGGAAGAAGTCCCTTGGCGACTGTACCCGATCCCCCCCATTTCATGCTTTGTCAACTCCAGGATGGAGTCATTTCAGACAGGGAGGACTCTGAGTTAAGAGACGTGAAGACTTCCCAAAGCCAGACGGAGGAAGTACAGATCAGGTATACCACATTAACCCGGGAGACCTCAATTAGGTAGAAGCTGGCCACTACCTGACTCAGACACTCCTGCAAACAGATATGGTCCAGCAGAATGCAAACTGGAGCATGCTTCACAAATACATATACCTGAGCCTATCTCAGAATCTCAATACCATTCATTTACAGCAGCCATTTCCAAGCAAGCTCATACTGACAGCCTAAAGCCTCAATCTACCTCACCTGACATCAATTCTTCTGACATAATATTGTAAATATGGAAATCATCCAGCAAAGTGAGTGACCTCTAAAATGATACACAGTCAACCACAAACGATCCTGAGTATATTTTAGGCCAAGGGCAACAGTCATATCACCTCCAATTGCCTTGAGAAAAAACAAAAAGAGTTATACCTTTAAATACAGTGTACCACTATTACATTAGTGAATAGTGAACATCCAGCTATCCTGAGAGACCTCTCAGCATGCACCAGTTAAAGTCAGGCTTCTCCAGATGAAGATGAATTGTTGATCGATCTTTTGCCGCACGGGCTGCTGGAACAGTCTTCCATTTAACATTTGGTCAGCTGGCATGATCTCGGTATCTCACCTCAAAATCTATTTTTATAGATTGTGTTCCATAACAGTTAGTATCCTTTGTCGTCTTATCACTGAACCTCATGATGCCATTTTATAGATTTTAATTGTTTACTATTATATTGTTATTTTACTCTTCCATGCAGCTTTATTTTCTCACACTAAATATTTTTGGTGACAGTATTGCTATTTTAATCCTTACATGCTGTTGTTTTTATGACACCATATGTCTTGTCATTGTATTATTTTCTTCTTCTGGGATGCTCTTGAGTTGTACCACATGCATAAAAAATTACTATACTGTGGCACTCTTGCAGTTCAGTCATGCACTCGTTGTAAATTATGAATGCATCTATATTTCAGGCTAATTAATAAGTCTTTGAGAGCAGGATTATTGCTATTGTGGCCTATGTGCCTTGTGTGACCAACTGTATTAGGTGAAGGACCTGCTGATGAATCAATTATGTGTCTGTCCATTGATGAAACTAAATGCATACATGTTCTCTGTAAAAGGTCAAGAGCAGCCGTGCGGCAGAGTGGCATGATTAATTCAATAAGAGCCAGCCCTCTGCACCCACAGGTTACATAAAGAGCCCCGTGTTACAGCACCACTGACCATTTCAGAAAAAAACCGATGAGCTCAAGCTTCAGGCTCACTGAAGGTCACGGGTGCCGAAACCCTTTAATGGAAAGAGGAGATTTTTGCAGGTTAGAGGTTTGAGGCAAATTAAAGGCAAACCCACCAGCTATAGAAATAACCCAGTATACTGGCATTAAAACCCTACTTTTATGCTCACTTGCTTTACTGGTGGGCTCAGTGACACTTGTTGCTATGGATACCAAGCACTCACTATAGTCACTGGATCTTTTATTTTATTAATTTTATAAAATGTAAGTAACCACTTTACACAGGGTACATTTTTTTATGGTGGATTTAAGATTAAACAAGGAAGAAAAAAGTTAACTTTGATATTTCGTGATGCATTAAGGGCCAAGTCAGTAAATACAGGGAGCAGCATGATGAGTCTGACCTCTTTCTTTTTTGATATACAAGTAAAAACATAGCCAATTGGATATTCCTTGCTTTTTATGAGCACATTTTTACCTTTACAGTGAATATGTGTTTTTAGTAATTCCTCTACTCTCTTCGGGATCAGCTTTTGTGCAATATTCAGTTCAGTTGTCAAGGTAAGGGCCCGTGCTCCAAGTGTGCAGAGCTACATGTTTGGCTAAGCTGCACTCTAATCCAGTATCAGCCTGCTTGGCTGGCACTCCTCTCCTCTAGCAAGAGCACATTCCTCATCGCCTAAAGAACACCACAATCATGTATTCAGCAGGCATATATCTATAGCCCGCATGCTCTCCTCTCTATCTCCCGCTCTCCTCCGTCCTATCTCACTGTGATGAATGACACCCATCTCAGAGCGGTTAACTAATTATTCTCCATTAATCTGAGTCGAGCGGCTGCTGTCACCACTGGAACCACTGCCAACTCTGAGTCCCTACGACTCTCTTTCACGCGCAGCAAAACCCACCCATCCACCTAACAGACAGCAAACCAGGCAGAAAGCCACAGGCAGGCAGGCAGAGAGGCAGCCGCAACCGGAGCCAGAGCAAAGCTGGTGTCACCATGGCAACGGGCAGAGTGACAGAGGGCTCCACGCTTACGTAATTAGGCAGTTAGAGGTAATTGGAAGAAGTGGCAATCACAGTTCACTCTGAAACATCACAAGATGTGTGTTACAACGGCGACACGATGGCCAGAGAATTGTTATGTATTCAGATATGTTTTTAATATATCCAAGAGCTCATATGTATTTTGACAATAAAAACACACTTAAAACTAGATATAGAAGATCAATAATGTATGAATTCTGGCTGATTTGTAGCATAATCAGAAGCTCTTTTGCATTTTTACCCATTTTAAAAGCATTTTCTGTATTGTTGTCATCATTATAGGAGCCCGTTTACTGTGAAATGTGAAAAGGATGAAACAACAACTTTTATCTACTGGAACATATAATCCAGATGAAAATATGTTTACAGTGATGTAAGGATTTAAAAATCTGAACATTTCCTGACAATAAAAACAATCAATCATCAGTCTTGATGATTTGTGAGTGCGTGTGTGTGTGCCAGTATGTATATATCACATTGTTAGGACAGAAATGTGCTTACACAGTCACACAATATAGGCTTGCCTCCTATTTGGGGACACAAAACTAGTCCACTCAAGGTAAACCTATATATTTTAGACTTGTTTTTGTTTCAGATAGGGTTAGGTTTAGTTTTAGGGGAAAGAGTAAGGTCAGGGTATGGCCTGTGGTTTAGGGGAATGAGTTTAAGCTGATGAAAAGTCCTCCTAAGTGACAAGTTTGTGTGGGTGTTTGTTGTGTACTTACTCTGCCAGCTCCTCCAGGCTCCGGTACACATCATCCTCATTCAGAGCTGTGTCCTCTGATGGAAAGGGCCTGGTAAACACACACACACACACACACACACACACACACACACACACACACACACACACACACACACACACACAGATACAAAGAGTGAGAGAGGGTACAAAATACTTTATTACTACACACACCCCAGTGTCCCAGGTAGAAAAATAACCAGTCAGAAACTATGTGTTCTATCTGCCAGGTTGTCACTCCTCGCTCCGTCACTTCAGCAGCACAACAGCAGGATGTATTCAACAGAGGACCCCATCAGTCACAAACAACATTGTCAAAACACATCAACACACTGCTGCTGACAGATAAAAAAACATGGCATCTTCCCACAGCCGACTTTCTTAGGAATTCATGGAGGAAAACAGCATCTTTTTTTCAGATGGATGGCCAGGTGTCTTATAAATCATCTCAGGGGGTTTGGACTGCTTTCAAGGACCCTCGGGGACAACGCAGAGCAATATAAAATATTGAAAATGACAAGTGCTGTGGTTGTTTTAACACAGCACTTTTCTACTTATATGTACACTTTTTGTTATAAAACATAATGGTTGTGAGACAAGCATTCAGCCCATCGTATAATAACTTAAATAATTAATCCTGATCCTCTTCTTAAATTTCTCCTTCCTGCTCACTCAGTGTCAGTAAACACAATACTCCTGGGAAGTGGCAGAGCATAAAAACGGATGACTAATCAATCATTAAACATGGTGGATTTATTTCTAATCTTTTTTAAGATATCTGCTTTCTGAAAACATTACTCTGAAGTGCCTGATTAGATCTTGATTTCCCAACCGTGTTACGATGTGTGTTTTTTTTTCTCTTTCACAAGAGCTGATTGCTAGAAATGATAGCCTATTAGCTTAATGCTTAACTCATTAAAAGCAGTGAGGTCATGATCGCCGCTAATCATTACCCACGCTAACGTAAACATAAATTAATCCTCTCTTATGTTTATGAGAGAAACTCTCAGGCTATCTCTGTTAAACTCCAAGCTGTAGAGATGAAAAAATGTTTTATATTAAGAATGTTTTATATATATATATAAATAACATACTGTAGAATGTATTGGTCATTACCAGCTTTGGAAGTACCGAAATGATTCAATACTATAGCATTTTTCAGTTTAAGGAGTTGTTGTTAGTTGTTTGCCTGTTTTTTTCCATCCTGACGACCACGCTGCTGTTAACGTCCTCTCCTCAAGCAATAAATCCCACACAAAGCAGCAGCCAGCAGTGGTTTCTGCTACTCTGCTACGGTAAACAGCCCTGTAAGGTTGACCTTGACTCTCTGTGTAATCTAACAGCACACATGATTTGTTTTCCTATTGTCAAAGTGCCACTGGACACACACACACACACACACACACACACACACACACACACACACACACACACACACACACACACACACACCGACAAAGGACATTATTTAAGAAAGAGATGAAGAACAGAGCGAGAGAGGCTGGGATGGAGTGAGTTTTATGGGGGCGGTGTGGTGCAAGCTGCACATACAGTAATCAGTTAAAACATAACAATCAGGACCTTGAATTTCCATTCACAACAACTTCTGAGGTATTATAATCAACCCTGGTATTTAAGCATGTAAGCAGTTCTTAAGTGGTTAGTTTCAAACAAACCTAATTGTTAACCAAATTAGTAATCAATTTTAGCATGTACTACAATTACTCTGGAGTGTAAAATAATAAAAGTTTGGATTGTGGCTGATCTGCCAAAGATCTAAGATATAGATATATGTATATTATTTAGCCAATGTTTAGCAGAAATGTCATGACAGCAGTCAAACCACTTACATTTTAGAAATCCTCAGCATGTTTGGAAGGCATAATAAAGCAATTTATTCACCCAGCTGCACTGCCCATTGTGCAAAGTGGGACATACCACATTCAAAAAGTTCCATTCAACGACAAATTCCTGTGCCTGCATGAGCTGACACATGCAAGAAAAGAGCCCAATAACAATTCCGATTTCCAAACTGTCCAAACTTTTAGAATGATTAGACATTAAAGATTGTTAGAGTTGGACGCAGGATTACCTTTAGAAGAAGCCAGGTGGCCAGTTTTTAGCATTTATCTTATATTTATCTGACAACACTCTGTGACTTTTTTGGAGAGTGACTCTTCTTTGTTAGCCTTCCTTAGGAAGTATGTTGTGTGTGTGTCTGTGCAAGCCTGTCTCAGACAACTTACTATTACATAATACTACTTTGTTTTCCAGATTATGTTGCGATAGGAAACGTCATTACTGCCTGGACTATATGCACTGGCAATGTTTTTTGTGGGAAGGAAGGACATTTTGGTACCACATACAGGTCGTAGGAAGGTGATCCGGGTGTGTGTGTGTGTGTGTGTGTGTGTGTGTGTGTGTGTGTGTGTGTGTGTGTGTGTGTGTGTGTGTGAGTCTGGAGGTTTTTTTTAAAAATCCAAATCAAGATTCTAAGGATCAAGGGTGTCAAAGGTTGTACAAATGTTAAATCCCTCTGAGAAAACTTTGAGAAAGATTTTGTAAAGGATACATTTTATAGATAATACGCGGAGGGGGTTGCCGGTGATGGATATAATGTATGAATGAATGTTACCATGTGGGAAGGTTCAAGAGAGATGTTGTCAGGAAAGAAACAACAAAGAGAAAAATAATGAATGTCTGTATGTGTATTGTAGTTGGCTGTGAAGTGAGTTGGGAGATGATATGCTGAGTTCAGTTTCAGAGACCAGACGTTCAAAGCTCTCATAAAAGCACTCTACCCTCTGTAAGCACTCAGTTTTGAAATCCTTTGACTGTGTTTAATCCCAAGATAGGATCAGACGACTAAGACACTTTATTGTGATACGGCATCTTTATAAAGAGCAGCAGTGACACAAAGTAGTGTGAAAGTAAAAAGACAAATAAAAACAGTAGTTTGTCACATCTTTAGTTGTATACGTGTGTTGGCTTGTGTGTGTGTGTGTGTGTGTGTGTGTGTGTGTGTGTGTGTGTGTGTGTGTCGAGCTGTGTGTCTGGGTGCCAGTGCCAATTAGCCTTTGTGTAATTAAGGCAGTGGTCACACTGAAACAGTGTGTCAGCCATCAAGTTAATGAATGCTCAGCTAGATAGTCAAAGGTCAGATGGTCACCCTCAAGCATGTGGACACACACACACACACATACACCTACACACACACACACACATACACACATACACGTGAACATTTAAAGAATCCTGCAAACTCAGCCTCCGCAGTCTTTTCTGATCCATTAACGTGTTTGCGTGTTGCAGTGGCTGACTTCATTAAAACCTCTGTATTTTCAAGAGCTAATTACAAGTACTATTATTAAGAAATAATAATACAGAAACTGCCTCATCTGATTTATGTTACTTTCTCACTCACTGTTATGAGCAGAAACACAGCGCAGAAGGCACTTCCTCCAGAGCGCAATAACACACCCACATCTGATGACCCCCTACAATGAAATGTGCATTATATTATAAGTTATTAATGGAGTCCCGCAGGGCAAAATTTAATTACATAGTAGTTTGTGGAGATGTGTGCTCATATCTATCACCTCAGTGTTGTTTTGCGGAGCCAAGCACTGTCCGATGCTGCCGTTTTCATTTTGCTTAAATGATACAACCAGGTGTAATTGAACTATGTTTATAATTTCATCAGAACTCCAATGATGAGCCGTCTCTTGGCTATTCTCTATACTCTTGGCACTGCTCTATTGTTTTTCCTGCAAGCTTGTTACTTCATGTTGTTCGGGTCTTACGCAGTGTGGTAAGCCAGAATGGATGCTGTGGCACCTTTTTAAAAGGTTTTTGTCAGTTGTCTACTGCGAGAATAAAATGTGTGAATAAAGTGCCACTGATGCTGTCCACAAGCCCTCCCAATTTGGCTTATTAAAGTGTTTGTTTTGTATTTTTTCTGTATTGTTTGAGCACAACTGATTCTTTAGGTAAAATTAGGAGAATATTGCCTTCATTGTTGGTTTAGATGTGTCCAACCACAACAGACTACTACAAAGCAAAATTTCTCAGTTTAAATCTTGGTCAAGATAGTTTGTGTGTGGTGGAAGGATTCATTTTCTGATGTGACCTATTATAAACTAGTTATGTTGCTTTTCTCTTCAGTCTTTCCCTTCCTTTATCTCCCATTCTTTTATTAGCTCATCTGTATGTCTCTCTTCACTTTTGATGAGCTATATTGTACTTGTCTTGTAACACACTGTCTGTGTTCTGTTATAGTTTTATTCTCTTTTGGATGCTTTATTTTACAGGTCCATCCTTTCCTAATTATTTGGTACCCAATTAGATGAAAAGAATAGAGGCAGTGTTCAATTACTACACCACTAATTAATTCATTCCATTTGCAAGCCTTACAGAGTCTTTTAGTAAGTAGAGTACTTAAAGACTGTATTTAGTAGTCTGTTTTAAAAAGAATGTTTCTTTCAAGGAAATGACTATTTTCCTTATTTCAACCAAATGACAAAGTTCTTTCAAGGAAACTTATAGGGAGTTTTAGGATCTCATGGCCCAGTTTTTTACTCATTCACCCATTTGGGCGGGCGGGGGAGCTTGAGAGGGGCATGAGGGGCTGTATGCATGCATTTGTTTGTGTGTTTGTGTTAATGTCTCTTTTGTTGTTTGTTTTAATTAACCAAAATGTGGCATCTTGGACAGAGCAAATGAATCTAAATAAGGCTTTCCTGCTTAATTAAAGGTTAACAATAATACAACATTGTGTTTCAGTGTGGTTCTTTTGCACTTAATGATTGTAATAAATGAGGAACCATGTTTTACTGTATTTATTGTTGTAAATAGACTTATTGTTGCAACACCGACAGTGTTGGCAGTTTTTTTTTTTTTATTGCACAACTATTTATATTTCATTTCTACATGTACAATTTAGTTTTTAGTCAAGCTGCTCAAATATTTGCACACCATTCTTACTTGAATATTGCATAGTGTATATACAGTACTTTCATTTATATTTATATAGTCTTATGTTTTCTATTATATTTTGTAATATTTTATTTTGTGATATCTTACCTCCACTTCTGTACTCTTTCTTGCATTACATTGCCCTATGCTGCTGTGTCAATTTTGAAATTCTCCTAAGGGGGAACAATAAAGGTACATCTTATCTTATCTTATCCCAATCTTCTCTGACCTAACTCTATACTCTCCCTTTCCCTCCTTTCTGGCCTGCCTTTTCTTGGCTAATTTCATTATATAATGTCTAATTTCTTCTTCACTGTCCATAGAACCAATCCTGGTGTAAAAGGAATTGTTGAAGCAGAGTAGGGGTTTCTGGCACAACTAAAAGGGAATTGTCGGCACATGGGTGTTGGACAAAGCCGCAGTGAGCCGGTCCCATTGATCAACTATTGTCAAACAGCAGAACAACAGTGTAGTCGTTAGGTGAGAACGCAGCTCAAATGGCTGGCGTTGGTAGCAGTTTCATGTCCCAGGACGCGGCTTTGTTTCTGCAGGGGTCGATAAATCGCTGGAGCTAGAGCAAGCTAGTGCACTTTGCCACTTACTGTACCATGCCTGTCCATAAACTCTCCCGACCCTCCTTTGAACCTGGAAATGCAGTTTCATTTCCAAGCCGCACTTGCCTGGAGAGGTTGTGTGTGTGTGCAAAGTAACATATGAGTAAGAGCCTCATTTTTCTTTGCATGTTTGAGCTATTTTTACAAGATTTACGTGTGAAATTAACACGCACAATGCATTAAAACGGCATGAGTAAAAAATGAGGAGTGGATGTGCAACGTGATAACTGCATACTAATGTGATGGAATTCAGTGGGGTGAGTGGGCAGAGCGGTGCTTACAGTATGAGGAAAGGGAGGGAGGGAGGAGTGCAAAGTGCAAGCAATAAAGCTTGTCCTACTCCTGCTGTGCACTGCAACCTCCGCATCTTAAAGATAAAAACAGAGTAGAAACACGTGCGTATGTATATTGTCTCTCAGCAGCAATGCTGTACAATGCTCTGATTATTATTTCTATTTTGTATGTATTACGTGGAAGAACTAGCTTTATGTCACAAATAGCTTTTCATTCCATACAGAAAGATTTCAGGTAGAGCTGAAAAAGATTTGTTCATACATTAATTAGTTGATTTAAAAAAATAATAATAATTTGCAACTACTGTATTATGATAGGCGATTCATCATTTCGGTCATATTTCAAATAGAGATGCCAAACATTCTCTGGTTCCAGCTAACCAAATGTGAGGATTTGTTGATTTGTTTTATGCCATTCCAAAATGTCTATTATTAAAATATCTTTGGACTTTTCAGTCAGACAAAATAATATATTTAAAGACCACATCTTAGGCTTCAGAAAATTATGAATAATAATTTTCATCATATTTGGACATTTAGACTAAATGTTTTGTGTGAAAATAATTATTTGTTAAAGCCTCAAATGTATTGTGTCATTAAAGGAATAGGTTTTAGTACTAACTATAAGTGTGCTTCCTTTCTTTTAAATGTATTTTCTTGTTCTTTTTATTATCTTTATTTATATAACCAATTATCTTTGTTTATTTTATTGTTTTCTCTCTTTGACATGTCGTGCTGTTATTTCTAAGACTACATACTAGACTGTAATTTGTTTTGATCATTTGCAACTCATGCTCACAGCAATATAAATATATATAAACATATACAACAAAAATTAACTCTAAGATATTGATAAATACTTTTCAGTACGAACCAGTTTACGTCTATAGGACAGTATTAGCATTAGGATTGAAGGATTTTAAAGAACTGTCATTATCTTAACCCTTCTTCCTCCAAACTTCCTCCTCATCTGTTCTCTGTCTAGATGCTGACGTCTGTCGCACTATATGACCCTGATCCCCAGAGTCCATGACACTCCAACAGCGAGGATCCACAATGAACTAAAACAGTGAAGCGCAAGTGGGTTGAAGGTTGGAGCGGGGTTAGCTGAGGACAGTAGTAAAGATAAGTAGAAGGAAAGCGGGAGGGAGGGGGGTGAATAACAGGAGAAAGGATGACGCAGGCTTATACTGTAGATGAGCTGTGAGAAACACAAGGTCAACTCCCAGGGCACACAAAGAGATGGGAACATGAAGTCTGCAGACAAAGAGGATTTACACAAAAAGAGAGCAAACTGCGGTCAACTTTTGTTTTTGATTGACAGTGTTTGAGATAAATTCCGAGATGGAGAGATGTAAATGGCGGGAACAGGGGGTCACAATGACTATATTTCACCTAAGAGGTGAAACTGAGGGCAAAAACCCCCATGAAGCAGAGAAACAATTGAAAGCAAGCTTATCTTCTTTTTTCCATCAGCTTAGACGCACTGGGCACTGTTTAGAGAGATTTGAATAAGTCAATCAAACTTTAATCGTAAATGTAAAAGTGGGGAAAAAACTATTAGAATGTTGAAAAAAGAGGCAGCCATGCCCCGCTGTACCCAGCAGCAATCAGGCTCTCAAATGCAAGAGAAGAATTATGGGTAGTTGCAGAGATCACGCTGGGATGTTAAAATAAGACAGAATAGAAACAACAGAGCCAAAGGGAAGAGCGTACTGTGTATATGAATATTTGATCATGCGTCCAGCACTGTCTCTGAATGCGCAGAGGAGCACGCAAAATAAAGACTTCATTTTCGACCGGGGCTGGAATGCTGACACAGTGACAGTGACATGAACTATTGATCCCTGATTACAGTGAACAGACTTCATACAAGATCAATGAACTTCAACAGAATGTCAATGGACATGCCTGTGCCAATGTTCCCCAGTGATTTAACACAGTGAGGAACTCTCTGGTCATTTTAAAACTCAATGGATGGCCTGATGTGGTGTCTGTGCTAAAATGATTTGAGAGCTTAGGGTTAAAGTCATTTTATACAATATGTTCTTCTCTGTAAGCCTCTTAAAGGGACATCTCACCAATTTCACACATTAAGTTCAGTTTCATCCAAGCCATCTGTTTCTCACAACTTTCTAGATGTGCAATAAAATGCTGGAGTATCCCTCTAAAGGTGTACAGAGACATTCAAGTCAGACACAGCTGAATTCAAAACCAATCCGGTACATGGTGGGATTTGTCAGTTGTTGTTGAAAATAGAATGACCAAACAATTATCAAGACAAATTGTGGCCTTTTTTATTATTACCAGAGTGCTTCCTTTTTTTTTTTTTTTTTCAAAATTGCTTTTGGGAAAGGATACTGAAGCAACCCACAGAGTAAGATTGGTCTGGGCCGTAATTCATTGCTGTATTTGGGCTGAGTGTATGGGCCAGACCATTTTTGTTATATAGGACCCATCTGAAATTCAGTGAAGGAGAAGTGCACCTATTTCCTTTTACTATTCCACCCAACTGAACCATCTCTTTTATTATAACCTCAGGCACAAGATTTAAGAAAAGAACTTCATAACTCACTTTTGGAAGCAGCTGGCCAGACTTCACTAGTGCCATATTCAACATTTGTCACATTAGATTATTCCAAGTGGCTATGAAGTTAAGTCTAAAAGAAAATAATCTGATCACAATTGTTATGTTTGAGTTTTTGCTGTTCTTAATTAAATGACTTTAAAATCAAACGTGGGGATCAATGGCACCCAGCTCTGGCTCATAGGTCCCTCGAGACTCTGCAATCTGAGAACCTCAGGCACTGATATTCTACCTGCTTGCAAGTACCTGTTTAAGACTGGCTTGGCTTTAAGATTTAGTAACATATTTTAAATCACGCATTATAACCTGCTTTCATTGAGCAAAAAAAAAATTAAAAACAAAAAGAATGTTGTTGTTCTAGTTGGTTTTATCTTTTCAATTTCATTTGATTCTATTTAACATTTTGATACTTATCTCTTGTTTTAGTTGCAACCGTATTCTGAAAGGTGCTAGACATGACCACGTCATTGTTCCCGTCATTCTGTCTGTTTGGTACACTACTTAAATGTATGGTATGTGTTGGAATGAGTTATAGCTGTTGTCAGGGCCGCACATAGTTGACAGGGGCTTTGAAGCGAGAAAGAAGAGGTCTGACAGTTAAATGCACCTAACCTTGCCCTAAGCAGGATAACCAAGAAGCGGGTGAGAAGACCCTTTAAAAAGGTCAACTGGGGTCAGTGAACATCCATGTTGTTAAAGTGTTCTGCTTGATAGTAGCACCCTGTTTATGCTAGATCTTACAGTACATGGCCACGGACCTCATTAGACATTTGTCATACGCCCCTGTGCATATCTGTTATCCTGTAGCCTGAGACGGACGGTTGCTTTAAGCTCCATTAGGCACTTATGAAGATGGAAATGGCAACTTTTGTAGCCATAAAGTGTAACAGATGGAGAAAGAAAGTTATACATTAAAAATATTCTATTCAATTTGGCACATATAACCAACAATAAAACCCAATTCCTATTAAGACACGATCCCCTGAGCGAATGCAGTTCAGTGTACCATTTAATCACCTTAATCAATGTTTTCTTGTTCAGACCAAGAGTCTAATTTGACCTTACTTAATAAAGTCACACTTTATTGATTCCCATAAGGCAGATGAATTTTCATGTCCACCTCCAAAGCGAGGTACGAGGTAAGAGGTCAGGGTAACTCTGGGGTTTAATAGGAATTCAGTGTTTTGTTTAAGGACACTTCAGTGGTCAGGTGCTTGTCCTTCAGTTGAAGGACCAACTAGCCTGGCTGCCCTCTTTGGAAACCAGGCTGGTGAGAACGTTATATTCCTTTTGTGGATTCAGAACCATCTAGGTTCTCACCTCTGATCCATAGTTCGAGAATCTGAACTTTTAAGTTTCCTATTTAATCAGTATTCTGATAACCAAAATTAAAGCAAATCAGGATCAAGAAAGCCCAGAATGTGATCTACACTAAGGTCAAATTAACCTTGATTTCAACATCTTACAGAAAAATGGTCAGTGTGGGCAGGCAGTGAATTAGCTAGCAGTCAGCAGGTTGTGTTGTCTTTATTAATGGCAAGGGACCTACTCTCTCTGTCGCCCCCGCCCCCCGCCCCCCCTTCTTCTCCCTCCATTTCTTGGCATCACTCCTAATGGGTGCGCTCCATCAACTCATTACTCAGACGAATAAAATGGCTTTTTACGTGGCGCCGGTGAGCAACCAAGCTCCAAGCAGATTGAACAAATGAAGAGAAATCAGAAGCTCATTCCAGGCCTGATAAAGCAGTGCAAGGGATTTTCTCAGCTTCACCATTATCTGTGTAAAATGTACAATATAGCGTTCTGACTCAGACAGCAGCGCTACTAAATGTCTACATAAACAGTGTGCTGTAGTGCTGTTTGAGTGACAGATGTAAATGCAATGTGGATTATTTTGTGCCCTGAAAGATAACAGTGTCTAAAAGCAGCAGCTAATTGCCTAAAAATGTAAATCGACTTTTAAATGAGCAGCAGATGTTAATAGCTACCTCCATCTTAATATAGACATACAAGTAAATGTGGAATACATTCATCCAAATGGTTTCTTTGACACCGATACTCTTGAGTGCTTTGGCTGTTCAGATAATAAATGAGAGGGTTACAAATCAGACACATACCTGATGCCTTTGATCTGTGCAATGCTGTGGTGGGAGATCCTTGACAGAGCGGAGATTACCTGAAATAAATAAAGACATAAACAGTCAAACAAAGTAATTAACTACAACTGCTTTTCAGCATTTCTTTATTGCTTACCATTTTATTTGCAAAATCAATTCACATAATTTGTAATATTTATTTCTGGCTCCTTTCTTGTTTCATTGGCTCTGTTATTATAATGTGATACTGTATTATCTCAAACAGCCTCCAGGATTACAAACTAACAAAACAGTAAACAGTCAAAAGCATTAACCAGCTATACAAGTAACTAAAATATAAACCATCGGGGTAACAATTAACTATAAAAGTCCCAACAACAGAAATTGTCAGACAACAATCAACAAAAGTGACAAAAAGCAAGTTACATATAAACAGTCAAAGGCAACAATTATCAACTATAAAAGTAATTAAAAAACAGTTTCTATGTAAATAGTTAGATGCCACAATCAACAACGTTCAACAAAAGTAACTAAACGTTAAACAGTCAAGCAACAATCATAAAAGACAATATGTTCATTTCAGTTCAACATTCATTGTTCTCCAAGGGTGTTATCGAACATTACTTGCATGTTTCTTAGCAACCCCTCTCAGCGTATGCAGTGACACACAGGACTGTGTGTAAACATAATGCAGGCCACCAAGTTAATGGTGACATCCAAAGACATGTGGCGCACAGTCACGGATGGGTGGGTACCACTTTGGTTAAATTACACATTAAACACACACACACACACACACACACGTAGTCACACACTGAACCCATATTTTCCTTATTTTACTTCTATCTTGTTTTGTTTGTTAACCTCCATACTTCCCACTTCTCCTATTTAGGTTTTGAGGAGAAGAAGGTTAAATGTGTGCGTGTATTTAAGCTGATTTAACGCTGCTTATGAGTCACACGCAAGTGGGCTTATGGCTGAGGACTACAGATGGCGTGCTTGCAGGGTCTACAGAGGCTAGTTCAGGAAGATGAGGGAACCACCATCCCAAAACACACACACTCACACACACACACACACCCCCTCAACAAAACACAAACCGTGACTCCTACGCCTCATTAACCACTCCGGGGTGTATTTCAGCTTGCAACACCGTGGCAATGCCAGATGTCTCCTTGACAGGGAGGAGAAAATTGTTATCTCAACCCCTCTTCCTCGGCAGGTGTACCATCTACAGCCTTTCATCAAACTCCCTCTTGTCTAAACACACAATGCAGCATCCCAGCGCTCGTGGTATTTAACATTCAAGATGGGCCAATGCTAATGGCTGCTGTGAAGAGAAGACCACCACTTTAGGACTGCAGAGTACTTTGGAGCACTCTTGACCAAAACCTTTCAATCTCTCTATTCAAGTTGTTCTCATGTTTAACAATCAGTTGTGGAGAGTGGAGGGATTACATGGAGCACTGTTATGGAGTACGTATACATCACATTCATTTACATTTAACCACTCTATGGAGGGAAACCTCAACAGGGACTATCTCTAGACAGGATGATAAGGGGTTATTTCTCTGAGTTGCTAAAGACCCGTGTAATAGGCAGTCATGCTTAATGGTTCCAATATGGGGCCGGTCTACCGTTACATACCCACTTAACATATATTCTAACTGCTCTTTGCAGATAGAGACCAAAAAAGAAAGACAGACAGAGAAAGATGGTGTGGAGAGGAATAGATTGCTAATTTAGCCAATGGTTAGGGTGTTTAATAAATCACTGTGGATAAACCCATTGTGTTGCTGGGTGGCATGCTGCCCATGCTGCAGGGAGGGATCACATATGGCATACTGCCCCAGCATCATTATTAGCTCCATTTTTTTTCTTATTAGCCTTCATTGTCTTTGTGGAAGGGTGACAGGCAATTACAATACAAAACATCAGAAAAGCAAACATAAAAAAGCAAAACTGAAACCGTTGCTCGGGTTGATGGATGGACAGATGGAGGTGGTGGATGAATACAGCATTTAATAGTGATTCATATCTAATGCCGGGTGGTGTGATCAGCTGTGGTCAGATCCGGCTTAACACAGCTGGTTTCAGCCAGGTCTGCGCAGGTTCAAAAGATGGCGAAGCTGCTGGCTTTGAGCCAGAGAGGCCACAGCGGGGCCGAGGCCTGCTTGGCCTGATGGGGAGACGAGGCAAGAGTGTGCCAATGCTGAGCATGCTAGCGTGACTCCCACACAGCACTGGGTCAAGTCCCTTAATATCAAATCTGGAGTTTCCTTAACATTATTTTTTTTTGTGTTCATGTTTGACTTGCACGCTGTGGTGTGAAAAACATGTCTCAAGACTGGGAGCACTGGCAGTTCGTGACTCCCTCTGGCTTTGATAAGAAATGCTAATTTGCAATCTGTTTTCAGGGCAGCATGGGAAGTATGTGATAGTATATCTCACATTGTGGTGTGTTTTAGTGTTTTAAAATGACAATTACATGTCTTATTTATCAATTAATGTAGAGCTACAGATTTGCTGCAAAGTGAATACAGGGTTGATTTTATTTGACTATTTAAAGGAATAAACTACCAAAATAAGCTGCCCCCTTTCAAGCCTAGAGGCTCTGAATGATACTCGATCCTCAAAGATTTTCAGTGGAGTATCCCTTTTGATTGTTGATCTTTTTAAAACACTTTTGGAGCTGCCTTCTTTTATCCGTCTCATAATGCCACTCCTTGTTCTTCCCAGCCTCTGCTCGAAGGTGGCCTGTCTGTGCTTTCCTCTCTCTGTCCGTGTTTCTGTTTCCCTTTCTGCCTCTATTGCACTCTTTTCACCCTCTTCTGATCCTTTGGTTCATTCAAAGCCTTTGAGTCTCTACACATTATTAATTTCCCTCTCATCTCGTACACCCCAGGGGGTCTTAACTCTGGTGCTAGCCAGAGAATAAAGCTTCTTTCACCCCTCTAGGAATAAGGAAAATACAAGTCACACGATGGAGTGATAGCTTAGATTTCTAAAGCCCCAAACCAATATCTTGCCTTTATCACCATCCCACAGCCCCTGGCATCCCCTTACCCACATCTGACCCCTCCTGTCTGTCAGTCAGAAGGACATAATTGAAGACACATGTTAAGCCAGACAGCCCCACTGATGCTAGCAGCTTCTTCATGAGACCGACATGCAACATTTACAGTTCATTTTCTGCAAGTTTGTATGCATGTGTGTGTGGCGGGAGGGGAAGGGTGTGCACGGATAAGAACTGCATCTATGGATTAACTGGGAGGCGAAGCCAAGTGTTTGCAAACACACGCCACCCTTACACATCTCCAGACTCGCCACATGTGGCCTCTGTCCCAGCTGGGGAAGCCTCATGTGACCACCCTGCAGCCAATCAAACGACCTACAGGTCCCTGTTACCCCTGGCAACGGGCTCGACTGAATATGCACGGTCATCCATTACAAGTCAAATCAAATTCAAACCTGCAGCCATATGCTATTAACAGTAGGAGGGTGTGGCTGTGATTGGATTAACATCTGAAAACATGCAGAAGAGAACTATTGACAGTCCATCACAAAACACAACCCACCGCCAATTCTGTTTATATTTGATGCAGTCGTGACAAGATTATATCTCGCACCGCAAATCAATGCATGTGTTGGAAGTCATCCAACAAAGAGCCTGAATTAATGAAAATTTCATCACATTACTTTTTCTCATTCCTCTCTCTGGGCTCTTCCTCCAATAGCTTACTCCCCGATAGTGTGAGATATTTATGAAGTATTCACACTTTGATAGGACAGCATTGCTCTGCTTATGCCAGCCTGCCAAAGTGGTAGGCATGAAGCAAAAGGGGCACAGAGTGGGAGAGCTGAGAACAGATGGCTGAGTGGGAACCCTGCGTGCCCGACATCAATAATAGACAGACAGAGGAGGGACGGCTGAGCCCGTCTGTGTGTGTGTGTCCCACTGTCCTACTGCCTCCGGGAGTTTCTGTCTTTTACAAACCTTCTCTTATTTTCTGTCTTTTTTTTGGCTCAGGCTCTCATTCTTGTCTACTTTTCACAGTTTCTTTTTCTGTATTATACGAACAAGATTTACACACACATAAATGCCCAAAATATTAGCAAAGATGCTCACTGTGTAGAGGTACACGAACACGCACAAACTTTCACCCCCAGGGAATTTTCTTTTATTCAAATGATGTAACCTTTATTTACACAGATTTGTTTACATTGTTTTTGCATAGGTGCTCTGTGTGAAGTACTACCCCCCCCCCAGAACAATAAAACTAAACTTCAACTGAAATAAAAGACAACTAATTAAGACAACAATACACATATAGACTTTTACTCTCTTGGATAAAAGTAGGAGTTTAAACCCCGGCACCAACCCAGATCTCACAGGATATGTTGTAGTGCATACAGTACATCTCTGCTGGGTTCTTGTGTACCTTGTCTATGATACAATGCTGTGCAAGAAAATAAATGAATGACTGCGGTTAGTCTCCGAGCATCAGCTCTTGTTAAAGTTGCTGAATGCCATCAGGAGCAGGGCCTGTGTAAATCCTGATTGCAGTCAGATTGGCACCTGCCACATTGCACTAAATCCCAGAAAAGCAGACCTTCCAGCTGCTTGATTACATGGGGATTTCACTGCGTATGTCCAGGCAAGAAAAGCCTCTGGTTTGGCCTGAGAGAGCAGAAAGAGTGCTGCTGCTGCTGACCTAAAGACCCCATTTACCATCAGTGCCAGACAAAATGGCTGTAAGCCTACAGAGGGCATTCAGTCCGCATACAAAATGTACAGTTACTACTTATGTCACTGATTGAAAATGTAGGTTAGCTTAACATAATGCCATTTAAAGCCTTTTGGAAAAGTTGCGAAGATTTCCTTGCACTTCGTTCAACTGTCAATATGAATTATTGATGTGAATGTGTGCCTAAAGATCCATTTAAGAGCTTATTTAGCTTTAGGACCTTGAACATTGATTTGATCTGAACCTATGTTGCTTGAAGGGAAAAGGGCAACAGTGCAAATTGTACTCCATAGATCGTGTCGGCCTGGTCAGCACCGGCCAATGTGCTGCAGCCATGTCCATGACCTGTCCCATTTCACGCTAAATCACCATACACGGGCTGGCTCACTTATGCGTGACTCTACCCGTGTGTCACAGGATGTTTGTACCTGTGTGCATTAACACACACACACACACACACACACACACACACGCACGCACGCACGCACGCACGCACGCACGCACACACACACACACACACAAGCTGGAATGTATTTGCACGTGCTGTGCACCAGCATACATTTTTTTTTACACACAGACACACACACAGATCAATGGTGTATTAGCCTGTACAGCATGCAATATTGGTAAAGAGACAGCTCCTGGTAGAGATCGGGCTTAAGAGAAGTAGATCCAGGTGTCTAAAGTCTAGATGAGAGGATGGCGATGACAAAAAAGATGGGGAGGGAGCAACAGAAAAAGGAGGGGGAGAAGAAACATGCAGTCAAGACTCATTAGCACAATGATGTGCTTTTCTCCACTTTGGCTATGAATATGAGGCTCAAGTGCTGACTCTCAGCTGTTGTGGCATTCGATGGTATTTGCATCCATTTTTGGTGGGCAGTGTTGGGATGACCCAGCCCTAATTCCCCAATTATTAGGACAATGCAGCAGGACAGTGAAACTACACATACAGACACCAAGAAAATTGAAAGGCAAAACATTTTTGACTGATGTGTTTCACTGCTGATGACCAGACTGAAGGTAAAAAGCCCTTGAGGCAAGCAAAGAGTGAAGCTGGATGCAGCACAGACCTGGCAGAGCATCATCAAAGAGGATACAAAGTGTCTCCTGATGTCTGAGGGTTAAAGACCTCAAAGGATATGACAGCAAATTTTTAATATTTTGACTTCGTTAACCCGGTCCAGAAACTATATTACACTATACTGCTAAAATGTATCTGAGATGTTGACACCCTCACACTAAAGCTGGAAGTCAGCACTTAAACTGTAGAGTCATTATTTGATTTCACATCCAATATGCTACAGAGTTTATAGTTATAACAACTACAATGTATTAATACTTAAAGTCTGAATACTGCACTTAAAAACAGCAGGAGATGCCAAGGATTTACTCCCTTTGTGTGCAACATTTATTTTCACCATAAACCAAGCCAAATGGTTTGGTTAAAAGCTTGACAGAAACACTGCCTGAATAGCTCCGCATTACCACTGAGTAAAGCTGTCTGAGCCAAGCAGCATTAATAATCCTTAGAAAAATAGCCCATATCAAACAACAATAGCACAAAAGGATACTGCTTCACTCAACAGCAACAGTATCTGATCACTCACGATTGTTATGCTTACAGCTTATTTGCTGCAAACACAGTCCATTCGTAATGAATGAGGAGGCGTGTGTTTTGAGTGTCACAGCAGTGTTTGGGCTCGAGGCTGAGCAAGTAGGTGGGAGGTTTTGGGAGTGAGGGGGTGGTGAGAGAGGAACTCGCAGGCATCTGGCGACTCAGCAGCGGGACGAGCGCCTTCCACCGAGGAGCTCTGCTGAGCAGGCACAAAACAAAGTTCTCGCTATGAGATGTGGTTGGTTTTAGTTGGTTTTGAGACGGGTAGTCGATATGGAAGCAATTTTGATATTATATAATAACTAACTTTTACTGGGCAAAAAAATCTAATATTTTCTGCTTCCAGCTTCTTAAATGTGTGACTTTGCTGCTTTTCTCTGTTTCATGTCAGATATCCAGATACGTTAGTCACACTTTAGTTAGTTAGTAGTGAGTTAGTTTAGTTAGTCACCATTTGAAGACATTGCCTTGGTCTCCCGTCAAATGCAGTTTTACATTTTTTTTAAATAATACAGAGCAAAGAAACAATTCATTGAAAAAACACTCAAACAAATTGAGTCATTATTGCAGCCTTGGTTTACAACAGGTTTTTCTCTCTATACACTTTGCTGCTGTTAGATTGGAATTTCCCCATTGTGGGACAAATAAAGGAATATCTATCTATCTATCTATCTATCTATCTATCTATCTAATGTCTATGTTTGGTTTCAATACCAAGATGTTGATGTGTATGAGTGTGTGCCCCCATTCTGCACATGTCAAAATAATTTCCTGAACATTCTTGAGGTGAGAGTTCAATTCAATGTTAATAAAAGGCCTGGGTGTGGCTGTGATGTGATAGATGTGTGGGTTCAAGGAAGCCTGGACCTCTGGGAGCCTGAAGGGTTCAATCCGAGAGGTGAGTAAATAAAGCCCTCTATCCCCTCTCACATTTTCGTCTGCGATTCTACCTCATCCTGCTGGCACACAATGCCCGACCTGCCTAGGGGGGCGTCATGGTGAGCATGATGGCAACCAGACAACTTTGCACTCAGAAATTTGCGGATGCTGCCTGCATTTACACGTGTTTGAACAAAACAGCTCTTTAGGGGCATGGTGGCAGCTGACAAAACAGTAAACAGTGTGAACAAGCGATGTAGAACAACCCCTCCCCTCTAGATGAATCCTGAAGCCAAACTGTGCTAGTGCCACAAAGGCAAAGCACAGTGCATGAAATTATCTCACAAAGAGACGAAAATATAACTGTGATTGAAAAATGAGCTGAGCCAACACAAAAGAAAAACAACAAATGACTAAAATTCATCTGTAGGGCACATTTTCATTATTGAACCATTACACATGGTGGGTTATCAGTACGGGAGCATCTCTGACCACAGGTTATCCTACAGTTAGAAATGAGCCGAGATCAGACGTGCAATCTGTCCTTTGCTGCCTCTCCAACAAAACAGCAGGTCAATTCCTTGCACTATTACTCATGATCTCAACACACTGCTGAGAAAAATCACACCGCTCCTCGGAGTGCTGAAAAGGCTCCACTAAAACAAAAATAGTGAAGGAAATGAGAGAATGTGAATGTGTGCTCGGGCTTGAGAGCATCCGTCTGTGAGTGCATGCGTGTTTTGGTTGGCCCAGTTTTTGTGCCTCTTCCCAAACATGTGTTTGACATTTGCATGCTAGAATGACTGAACCCCCCCTGCTGTGGTGAAAATTTCCCGAGTGTCATGCCATGTTTTTAATTCTTTCATCAGCTGTTATAAGCAGTCCTACCTACTGGACCGTCATTGACATTTTAATCAGCACCACGTGCAAAGGTCCATACAGGGCAATCTACACCGAAATGTGTCATTAAGAATAATGCCTTAATGTCATTCATGGTTAAGTTGAGCCTCAAAATACAAACAGCTGTAAGAGGGATGCTCAGAGGCAGTTTTGTGCAGTGAAGCAAAATGTGTCGATTAGGTTATGAATCGCAAACTCAATCTGAGCAACCAAAATCCAAAATGTTTGTAATGTGCAGTGTTTGTATGCGTGCTCTATTGCCCTGAAAGGAAACACTGATGTTGATGCTGATGTTATATTATTTATCTGCCAATATGTATCTGCATCTGTATGGACTTGCAGAGCAGTGAACAGCAGCCGTGGTCGCGATATGATTTCATGTTGCAGTGAACAGCAGCCGTGGTCGCGATATGATTTCATGTTGATCAGTGCACCACTTTAGTCCTGGCTATAAAATATCAACAAATATTGAATGGATTGCAGTGACATTCATGGTCCCCAGAGGATGAAGCCTACTGACTTTGGAGAAACACTGACCTTTTCTGTAGCAATACCTGCAGGTCGAAGGTTTAACCTATCATGTGAAATTTTATCCCCTGACTTTTCATTTAGCGCCAGTGTCAAGTCAAAAGGTGTCTATTTCTTTGATTTATGAACCAATACCTGCAAAACAACATTCCCATCATAAACATGCTATTATGCAAGCAAACTAAGGGGTTGAACATGGTAAACAAACCTGTTATACTGTGGAGATGTGAAATCTGTTGCATGCTGCACTATTAATAATTCATTCTTTTTGCACAGCTCTTTATCAGGAGGTTGCATTTTGAATAGATCTATAATTTCAGTGCATTTAAAAGTATGAACTTGATTCATCTTCAAGTTCAGTGCTAGGTTAACTATTATTATTGTCATTCACTGCTGAGTCAACTATCTATTGCTCCTCAGAAAAAAGCCAGAGGGAAACAAAATCCTTCACCAAGAACAAATCATGCAGATGAAGCCAAAACAGCTAAAACTGAGTTTATTTCGTTAGCTTGAGGGGGACAGAGGAATAACAATTATTCTCTGGTTTCTACGTGCACATGGGGCACATGCATTTGTTTATGTCCATGTGCATGAACATCCTGGCACATGAGTATCAAAGGTGAGTGCATGCCTCCCATCATGTTTGAGAATGAATTTCTGGATGTTGCAGCGTTTTGTTTTGTTTTTAAGCTTGTCAAACCTATAATTTGTCTTGTCTGCTAGCTGTTTGCAGAGCAGTTCCGGTCAGGTTGCCATACAACACTGTCTGGCTCACATCTCAACAGCAAACAGCTGCTGCCTTCAGCCAATCCATTAGTTATTACATACCCTTTGCTCCTCATTTTCCAGCTGCGGTGGGCTAGCACAGCAAGAAAACTGCTGTTACCACAAGCGAAAAAATGTGAAAATAAAACCCATTATGATTTAGCTCAATTCCCACTAGACAACAAGTATGCACAAGTCCAATATTTAGAAAAAGCAATGTAATAATGATAAAGTAACCAATTAAAAATGTTTTTGGCACTACAGCTTTTATAAGCTGAAAGCAAAAGTGAAAGATGGGAGAAAAGCAGGCTGAACTAACCATCTCCCATCTCTCTCGCTTTCTTTTCTTTGGCACTCCAAGGACAATCTCTTGTTAGGGTAATAAACATAACACGCTTAATCACACACAGTTTGTTTCTCTTGCAAGAAATACGTGAAAAAAAACTCCTCCATTGGATATTATTTTGACCAAGACACCACACAAATACAAACCAGGTGGTGGTGCTCTTCTGCCACACATTTACTACAGATTTAAACTATTTTGTAGAAAAGTTTTACAACCCAGATGTAGACAAATTTAGCTCTAATTTAATTTTATTTTAATTTGAGTTAAACTATATATCATTTTTTTCCTGAAGTATCCATCTGCCCTCAGGTCAGGCTTGTGGTCTGGGATAAACAGTGTGCCACAGGTCGACTCTCTGATTTGCAAACTGTTAGACAGTCCAGGAATAAATGTCTGGCAATCACACTTAATGTACATATGTGAATATTGTTCAACAGAAGGACTTCCGCTGTATAATAATAAATAATCCTTGACACAATGGGTGCATCACTCATGCCCAGATGAAATTTACATTTAGATAATTATTTCCTCTTTAAGAGATTTGTGATTGAATATGCTTTTAATCTGAAATGTCCTTTTTGACAAACTTTTATTGTCTTTATGTGAGTCAGATGTGCTGGGAGTTTGACAGAAGAGCTCTTAGTGTAGTTCTGGCTCCTTCACAGTGTGCCCTTTAGCTTGAACTATTATTGCAGAGGACCATTCTGTATTCTGACAAGATGGAACCTTGGGATCAAATGAACTATTTCAAACAAAGAAACTAAAAATGTCATATATATATATATATATATATATAAAAAAAACTAAATTACATCCTTAGTGATACTGAAACACAAAGTAAGTGAGCATACAGGAAGCAGAGGTTTTCCCTGACTGAGCAACTAGATGATGGCCGTTATGCACAAAGGGGCAGAGGAAGAAAACATGTAGCCATTGGTAACCATTTTTCTATTCTTTTAGTATTTTATCAAGAACTTTTAAAAATCGTTTCAGGTTCATCTGCCCTCGTGTGTACATCAGAGATCATCCGTGACACAAAGCTGTTGGGGGCGTGCGGTGACACAAGGGTTTAAGGCTTTGGAGCAGGTTGTGGCGATAAGGGTAAACTGGGGATCATGGGAGGAAACGGGATTTCCCATGATGTGGCGGGGCTGGGCTGATTGGGCTAATACTTCCACATAGTCCTTATCAGACACAGGCACCTGAGCCTGAGCGTGTGTGTGTGACTAGGACCTATGATGGTCCACTACATGTCGGTCTGACAGAGAGCACTGAGAAAATGAATGGGATTAGACCAACATGCGTAATCCAGCTGGCCCGTGGGTGGATGGGGGGAGGTCTGCCCACACCCCTCTGCTGGAGGCGATAAGGAAGTGAAGGGGGGTGTAAACCCTCACATTGTGCAAACATTTGAGCTTATTTTAAAGCAGAATTGCACCAATTTTAGACAAAAAAGTCAGTTTCCTGTGGGGGGGCTTGTCTGAGAAATGAACACTGATGATGTCATCAGGGGTTATCTCTACATTACAGAAAGCTTGCATTACAAACTCAGGGCATTGAGTGTGTGAATGTGAGTGTGTACCAGAGAGAGAGGGTCTAATGTGAAGATACTAATGGTTGCATTATGAGAAATGCAGGCTCCAACATCTCTGGAGCTCAGAAACAATAAATAGGATATCTTAATCTGTCTGTCAACTTTATGGAATTGCAATACCAAACTGCACAGTGCGTTTGCTTTCATTTTCCACTTAAGAACCACATTCTACAAAGTCATGAGTTGAGAGATTAAATTGGATTCTCTTGCTAGCCTGAAGGATTACAATTATTTCATACATATAAATAGCTCCCCCTACAGAACATCTTCATCTTCTGCATTGGGCTTTAATGGGGATGAATTTCTTTCTCACTATTGGGTTTCTAATAGACAGGAGGAGTTTTCTTTAACTACACAGCTGACAAAATCTTGGCTCTCCAAATACTTTCTAATGCAACACATATGACCACATGACTTTAACTTTAGATATACAACATGTTAAGTGTAATGTAATGAATGCAATTAATATTGGAACACAAAACCTTTAATTTTGTTCATAAGCTTAAAGATTGATTAGATTAAATTCAGAATTGCTTCTTTTGTTTCTTTTGTGTTTGTTGCCTAATATAACTCTGCCTGATCTGCAAGTGTCTGTCAATAGGTTTTACATATATTTTATCTTGTACACATCTTCCTAGACAGCAATCCACCATATATACTGTCTGGACTGTTGAACATGTGAATGTAGAAATACATGCATGTACTTCCATGCACACATACTAATACATAGACTAGGGGTGAGCTAATAAAACAACAAAAACAAAAATCGCATTCTGCGCAGTAGATTTTTATTACCATCATTTCACTAATTGGCAAAATAATATTAACTTGGATCATTGTGGCAATCAGACTGTAACATTTTCATATTCACATGCCTGCAGTGGGCGCTCCTGCACAATTACACTCCAAATTCTTGCAGTTAAAGGCCCTCCAGAGTGAAGAGCTTATTAGTGTCTTTTTTCATACACAAGTGGACAACTTTCCCTCGTCTGACTGTAAGTCCTGCTCCTCGGTCTTTAGAGAACTAGTATTTCCGGAAGATGAATCCTACAGCAACCCATTGGTGCTTTATATTCCAACTGGCTGCAGTACAGAGTGCAGAAATACTGATTATCTTTTTTCCCCTCCCTCTTCCCTTCATCCCTGCCAATACTCCCTTCTCACTAAAACCCTTATCACACACCACAGTGTTTACCCGGTGGGAGAGACGCATGTAGCTGGGTCTACCTTTATATTTACCTCATAGAAAGTCCGGTGGGAGGTATTCAGATCCACTTCAGGGAAGGGATAAGCTGGGAACTCTGGCATCCACATGAAGGAATTTTAAAAGAATAAAGCTTTTATTCCATGCTTTACCAAAGCATATCTTGACACTGCAACAATACAGCTTTGCTTTCGGTTTTGTATACATAGAAAGACAATGTTTTGACATGACACAAAAGCCCATTTTCCCCTGACTTTTCATACTGTATAAAAGGTACATTTGTCTAACATGATCGCTGGTATGTAAAACAAGTGCTGAGTCAGAGAAGAAGAGAGCAAGAGCGTGAGATAAAAGAGCAAAACCTAAGATAGTTCTGTGTGATAGAGGCCTTTAGTTGCCACTACCTAGAGGGGTCGTCTGATTGGCCGGCAGGATGTTACCATGGGAGCAGTGAAAGTGACAACTGAACAAAGGGCTTCCATTAGAGGGCCTGTCCCCTCCGCTCTGTTACTATTAAGACCCTGTCTGTGGGACACCTAATGCTGCTGACAGATGAAGAGGAGCGCAAGGCAACAGGAAGCAATCCCACCTATGAGGACATACTGCATTCACTGCCGCACCTAAATGTCCGAATAATATCTAAAGCAAAAATAGGTACAGTAGTAATCTGCGTGAGGTACAAAGTGCATAGTTTACTTTGAAAACCAGCAGATAATACATTTTACATTAAGATCTTGGCATTTTTCACCAATAATACCCTGTTTTTTAAAAGGAGTAGAACATTTTAAACCTGCTTTTGCTTGCATATGATGTCCCCATTTTATAACGAAGGAAGTTTATTAGATAGGCCTCTCATTTTAGATTTTACTATGATATGATGCTTCCACTTAAATGTGACCCCCCCTTCACAGAGCACACCCGTATACAAGCTGGGAAATACGTTTTATTTCCCAAAAAAACCAAAAACATTCAGATAAAGAGATAAAGAGGCATGCTTTTTCAATCAAAACTAGATGGCTATATTCATGAACCTCAATCACTCAAAAATTGGAAGCTCTTTCATTGGAACTTAATTATCATGAATTATGCCGTATTACTCAACAGAGAACATAATCATAATCCTCCAGACTTAATGACTTTGCAGAAGAGGGGAACCAAAAATTAGGATTTTAGCAATGTGAAACTGAAATAATCATTGGTGAGGCCTACAGTTCTGCACCATGAGCAGTGCCAATTACAGTCTCACAAAGAGACGACAAATGGAGTAAGATCAGGTCCTGAGCACGCGGACGTCATCAGCACCTGAGAGAGGACTGTGCAAGAAGTTAAAAGAAAGTGGTTTGATTTACAAATGCTCAACAAAAAACATCACAGCCAGACAAAAGACCGCAATCACGAGGGGAAAAAAGCTAAAAGGCAGAGTCCATTGTTTAGGCCATTAATAGTCTCTAATTGCCAAAAACAAAATAATATTGAAATGACATTTAGACCAGTTTTATCAATAAAAGTGAAAATAATGTATACCTTCAAAATCATGTTTAAAATAAGTTTAGACACAGGAGATTGGAGATTTATGGAGTCCAAAAACATGCTTAAATACATTTACTAGAAATGTATGCTGCTGGCATGGAGAGTGAGACCAGCTGTTTGTGGAACAGTGAATGTAATGAAAAAGACAGATTGAATATTTTAACTGCCTTAATGCAGCTGAAAGCCTGAGACATCCTCTAATGTTCAAACAAATAATCTTCTTTACTCCACTTTACATTATTCATGAGAACAGAGGATCTTCAACACAAGACGGACTCCGGCAACACAATGTGCCTCATGGCGGCTCCCTGCCTCTGCAATATGGCTCCACTAACCACATAGCAAGGTTACACGCACCCTCATTGTATGGCTGTCTGTAGGTCAGTGGTACATGAATCATTTGTGTAAAAGCCTTGTACATGCCGAATGAAACAGGACCAACATGGACTGTCCACAAGTATGAAGAATGTGTCAATCACAGTCCAGCCCCGATCGAGCCACTGGGCACAGGAAGTCAGTAGGAGCAGTAATGTATATCCTATCTGCCTGCGGGTGGTTTCATCCTCAGAAAACACACACCGAAGAGCCATCAGAGGGGAAGTGAATGACACAACCTACAATACCATAGGGTTACATGTGCGTGTTAAAGATGGCACAGTTTTGGATATGTGGGGAGATAACGTCCAAGAGGAGGTCATTTGAAACAGAATTTGTGCACACAAATTGGGATATCACAGTAAAAACAAAAAGGATAAAACCAGTTGTTTGTCTTCATGGGGATGAAAACTGTGTCATCACATTAGCTTCTTTTGAGCACAGTATAAAACAGATTCATTCGTCAAATACACAATCGTATAGAGCAAAATTCTTAGAGAGATAATTAGTGTCACTGCAGTTGCTGTGTGTTAAGTTCAGGTTAAAGTTGGGCAAGTATAAGTTTAGTAAAGGCTCAAGGGAATAAATCAGCTCTAAAAGTCAGCTTTTCTGGAGCGTGTGTGGGCTGTATGGTCCATACTGTATGTGTGAGAAGTGAGTGTGTTTCCATCTGCGCCTACAGATGGGCATGTTCTTCACATGTTGGTGTGTTAGTGTACTTGTACAAAACATGTGTTCAGACAAATGGATGTGCAAATGCATCTGAACTCATTCTTGGGGAGTGAGTAATCTGCATTAGAATGAGAGGCAATTTAGTAAATACCTATATTTTAGACGTATTGGTGCACTAGAAAGTTAATTTACAGGTTTTATATGTCAGTACACACTAAGGTTGGGTGAAAAATATAGTAGCCATGTTTGGCTGATGTTTTTGGGCGATTTTTGACATTTTATTTTTTTAATTTAATGGTCTGCCTCTGAAGAATGAGAGCTGCTGCTCAGTAGTGCAGTACATACTGAGCCGAAATCGAGTGAGAGGAAAAACAGTTGTAGAGCCAGAATATTTTCACATCTGACAGCAGTGAATTAAGGGTTTATTTCCACTAGTTTGACAATAGAAAAAGCAGTAACAAGGTGATTCACAGAGACTCCAGCCAGGACTGTTACTCCGGGGAAGATGAGGAAATGGCAGGGAGGCAGGAGAGGAGTTCGGTAAACGAGAGAAATTCAGAAGGTGGTTTTATATATTTATAAGCACACCAGCATGGGCGAATATATCAGCAATCGCAGACTGTTGTACTGACACATCAACCTCAATCAGTCTACACTGACACAGGTGGTACCGCCACATCCTCACATTCAGTGCAAAGAGTCAGAGCAAGAGAGGAAGTGAATCTAAACGCTAAAGCACAGAGAGAAAAGAGGGACATCTTTCTTATGAGTCTAACACGTGCCTGGGAGAGAGGCGAGGAAGTTGGAAAGTGTGAAATGAGCCGGGGGTATGAGGGGAGGGGAAGGAGATGCCAAGTCTGACTTCATCTATCAGGCTGATGGAGTGGTGTGACATACTATGGACACAGTTTGCATGTCTTAGAGGCAACTCTCTGAATCCTCTGTCTTCACACAATGCACTAGTGGTTGCATGTATGTATTTTTATACTTTTTTAACTGTTGGACTAAATATTTATGTGTCTATCTGTGTTTGCGGATATCTGAGCAGAGAATCAAGCTCAATATTAAATTGAGGGTTTGGTTTACTTAAGTGTCTTTGTTTAGTTTTTTGTTTTTTTTACTGTTTTAAATGATTAAAAAAGAACTGGGTTTTATGTCCCATGCACCCAGAATCACTATTCATTATTTACAGTAAATGGTGCCCTGTGGTAGTTCAAAAGATGCTGTTGTTAATAAGAAATTATAAGGGAGAAAAAAAGAAAACGGAAATGAGCTGCTCATTAGACACCAGAGTCCATTAAACGTGGTAAAAAACAAACCATTAAACTTCAGGGTTTTACTGTTTTTTTCAAAATTGTACCCATTTTAAAAATACTCGATAAACTGATACATTCAAATATTTACATAAATGAATAAAATGGGAAAATAACGACCCCCCCCGACAAATTCTACCAGATTCCTTTAGTGTGAGATTACATCAGTTGTAGATTGGCAGTTTGGCAGAGAAGCAACAACTGAATTTGTGACCTGACAGGACACCCCCACCTCTTAATCACACTGTGGTGGCATGGGACCGAAAAAAAAGTGAGGGGCAGTAACTACTGTATCACACCAGGGGGGTAGGGTGGGGGTGGGGGGATTCACGGCATCAAATCAGTGATGTGTGTGTGTGTGTGTCTGTGGTGTAAGTGGTAGGGTGACAGAGAGGGTGACTGAGCTTCACACACGTGCTGTACATCAATAACAACTTAGGGTGGGGGAATCGCTGGGTTCACATCGTATCATGAAGACTGTAACTACAAGCAGCCAACTGGGAAAAAAGAAAACATTCAGTCTGAGATACGGTATGGGGGTTTCCGACAATCATTCCATATCCCAAGCTAAAAATAATACACTGGTGCCAAAATAGCTGCAAAACAACAAGATCCAATTATTTGAGTAATAAAACGATGCAGATAATTAAAAATGAGTTACATGGCCTACATGGTTGGTTTACATTCAGTTTAACATAGATTAATGCGCTACCAAGCTGTAAGAACTGGCTGTTTTCTTTTTCTCCCCATTCTGCTGACATAGAATGCATCAAGCAGTTTAAAGTGAAGGGAGCAGTGGGTGCAGGGAATGAGAGAGAAAAAACAAAAGTGTCGCCACCTTGTATTCCAGCCAAAGTGCATGCAGTTGGAATAAAATAAAACTACAAAGGACTACAGGAGCGCACTGTGTTTTCAGAAACTGGATGAAGGCCATTTGGATTACATGTTAAGAGGACACCTTTGGGTACAGAGTCTTCTTACAGCGCTCCATATGCACAGAGGGAGGCAGGATGTGTGGGAGTGTATGTTAAAAGGTGGGAGGGGGTGTTATTCTAGGGGATGATTATGTCAGTTCAGATCTGACAGCCCACAGCCACACTTCAAAAGGACTCATTTCTTATTAATGTCCTCTCTGAAGGGAGACAATGCATTTCTGCTGGGAGGGGGGCGCAAATACATTATGCTGTGTGTGAGTGTGTTGTGCACATGTATGAATGTGTGTTGTGTGTGTGTGTGTGTGTGTGTGTTGCTTAATGCATGCATGTTTCTGTATGTGACAGATCAAAAGGGGGCAAAAAATCCAGAAAACAATAAATTGGGTCCCCTTTGTGCTGCCACTCTAAATGATGTCCTACACAACAGAAAGTGAAAGATGCCTCCCATGGCCCTGAGTTCATGAACCGTGAAAGAACGACACATCAAACTGGGCGACGAGAACGAAGAGAGTGTCATGTCACATTGGACGGAGGGGAGGTTGGTGCCTGTTAACCTTTCAGGATGGCCAGACACATCAGCCAGCACTGGCAGTCTGTGTGGCGTCGCACTTCCAAGCCCCCCTCCACCCCATCACCACCACCACCACCACCTCCTCTTTTCTTTAGTCTTACCCCCTGCTTCTCACTGAATATTTTCACATTCCCCGACTCTGAAAACACTGTTAACAGCCCGTGCGACAGCGAGGGGAGCGTGAGAGTGAGGAAAATGTGTGCGCTGTATGTGTGATGTGGTTTTTGAGCTCCGGGCTACGCCAACCAAACTGCGCTCGTCAGCCAATGTGAACAGACACCAAAAAAAGAATAATGCATGCTGATGAGACGGGGGGGTGTTGGGGTGCAGAGGGACTTGGGCTTGAAAGTTAGGTGGCCACCATTGTGTGGCTCCACACTGGTGAATAATTCTCTCACATGATGCTGGTTAATGCCTCCGCCAGCATCAGCATGTCACTCAGGAACACCGTGGCATTTTGTTGTTGCCACAGTCGAGTTTAGGTCTCTATCCTACCTTTGTTTCATCACTGATATTTCAAGTGTTTGGAACATTTCAATTTGAAAGCGGCTGCGTTAGCTGCGGCAGGAAGCCTGCAATGGAATAGCAGCTAGCGCAGCGGCACTGGCTGAAGGGCTGATGTCTTTCCACGTTCACACCATGTGGGATGTAAAGAGTTAAGAAATGTCTAAGGACATTTTACTTCATATTTGTATTTATTTTATAATCCTGGTTCCTTTCCGTACTCTTGTGTTTTCATTCTTCTTTTGCTGTTGCTGCTATGGCACCTGAATTTTGGGGATTAATAAAAGTTTATCTTAATACGTACTGTAGCACTTTAAGAAGGCTTGAGCCAAATCTATTACGATGGCTTTTATAACTTCTACTTCAATAAAATATTATGCAAATATGATTTTATTTTGTACAAGGAAACCAGTACTTGCTATTTTTTTTTTTTTAAACACACCAGGCCTACTTAACTTCTTGTATTGTTACTCCAGCTCTTTAAACTAATTTGTGGCCAATTAGTTAATTGTCAAAATAATTGGTTGAATGCAAGATTATGAATGATCCCTGTACCAGAGATCAACATCTATTGACTGCTGAAAAAGCATGCAACACCTCTCTGCCACACTGTATTTGATCCCTGTTTGCTGTGGAGCAAAGCTCAGGGGAGCGGTGATGTTGCATCAAGGGAATGTTTTTAGATTGAGGCAGCCAGGTCGAGCAGAGTGTGGTGAGATAAGTGCAGGAATCTGAGGCTTCATACAGCTTCTGTGGTCGTAGTGCAAACAGTAGTGCATGGTTTGGAGAGAGCTTGCTAAACAGGATGTGGCAAGCTTTTTCTTTTTGGTGTTTTCACTGCTTTGTGTGTGTGTGTGTGTGTGTGTGTGTGTGTGTGTGTGTGTGTGCGTGTGTGTGTGCGCACTCAAGCATGTGTGACAGTATGTCTGCTTGCAAATTTCCATATGAGCATGTGTCTGTGTGTGTGCGCTCTCTGACTTTTTGAGCCAGAGAGAATAAAACGTTTCTAAAGGGGTTCACCACAACAGACTGTCAATCTCAGATGGGTGGGGATAGCTAAAAAAAAAAAAAAAAGGGAAGAATGATGTATGTATGTTTGCTAAAGACAGACAAAACATTTATGTTTTAACCAAAACTGTGGAAAACATGCTACTGGACATGTCAGAAAGACACAAATCTCCTGGGCTCACTCACAGACTCCACCCAAGATGAAAACACATTTAAGACCAAAATTTGGTAAAACAAACTTACAAAATGTTAGCTGGAAAAGGAAAATCTGATGCTCTACTGCGCCTGTCTTTATTTTTAATACACAAGTCAACGTGGGCGTTTTGGGATTAGTTTAAATGTGCTCTTAAACAATGTGTCCACTGTTAGTCAACTACAATCCCCCCACTTGTTACTACATAGACATAATAGGCCTTGGACAGTGCTGCTATATCATGGAATACACTTGAGCAAATGTCTGAGCAGATATAAAAGGTCCAAGGCATTAGGACATGCTTTCAAACATAAAAAATCCATTCTACATACATTCTGTGCCATTCATTCTGTGTATGATCAATAAACACTGTATAATACATCATGCAGCAAATACAGAGAGCTTCAGAGAACAATAACCACACTCTTCCTGCTCGATGGAGGATTGATGACAACATATCATTATCTGAACAAGGCAGAAACCCTTACAGGAGCAAAAATCCTGACATTTCTTCCAAGCATTCAGAACTTATCAATAAAAATAAGTGTTTACATTTCAACCTGCATCTTAGTAGGTATTCTGAACATGGCCACAAACAGAATAAGCAACACTTAAACCTTTATACCATCCAAAATGTGTGCTCTTGTGGCTCAGAGCGTGGTTTTTACACTTGGTCTAGATACTTGAGTATCCAGTTTATGTCTTAAATGATGTGAGAGGCAGACTCATTACTTGCATTTCTACACATCAATATCACTCAGAACCGGAGAACTGATTGTCAGATGTACGTATCCATGACAACACTTTGCTGTACTGTGCTCTTAGTGCAAGCATTTGCACTATAATGTGTTCTCACAGCAGGATAACTGTTATATATAAACCAACAAATGAAGGGTTTAAAAATGATGACAAAAGACATTAATGTGTCACGTACCAATCACGTTGTTCGACTACCAGCGTACAGGCTTTCACATTTGGCGTGGACTCTATGGAACTGCACCTGAGCTTAGGTGATCAGTGTTTTCTGGTGGATCTGAAACCAGTTATCTGGAGCACACATAAGTTCAATGTTTTTAGCTTACTTATTCCACCAATAGATGTATTTAAACCAGAAACAGCCTCGCCTCTTGAGCCTTTACAGTATCAGCAACCATTTAAACATTTGTCAGTATCAGGCGTTGGATGACTTCAGATATAAACAGCCAGGTTCATCAGTATGCTCCCTCAGATGTAGAGGCAGGCGTTGTACTTCCAGACAGGGGCTGTCAGGCTGTTCCTGCTGCCAGACACATGTGTTCTTGCCAACTGCCTCACTTACCCTAATGAAAAACAAACTCTGCTTCACACTAGGGGAACCATGCGTTGAGGACTCTGAATTAAGCAATTTGCAACGACGCATAGCACAGCTTCAGACAGTGACAGAGACAACCTAAATTGTTTGCTGTGATTGATTTGGAGAGGGTGAAAGCTCATAATGCAATCCCTACAGTGATGCACAGCCGCCACGGGAGTGATGTAAAATTGTTAAACAGGCATTTTTCCCCCATTATATCAGTTTTCAAAACAAAGAACGAGCAGGGTTAGGCCTCAGAGATAAAAAAACAAAACAAAAAAACACAGTCTCTTGTGTGGATGTGTGATGGAGTGTGTAACACAAGCCCAGGCCACAGGACCTCACTGAAGGAGGCCTGAATCTCTTCCACCCCCCTCGTGGCAGTTGGAAGCATTTCTAGGGAGGATTCCCTTTATTCTGCGCACAGACGTCTGGAGAGAGCGAGAGAAGCCCTGCACGAGTGACACATCACAGCCTCAGACAGCTCACAGTGTCAGCTGGAACAGACAGAGGCTCATTATGGGTCTCCATTCAGCATGTCTCACTAGGGACAGCATGGAAAAGACTGGGGGAGGGGAGAGGATACAGAAAAGGGGATCCACAATCAGGATTTTTTTTCTTTTGCAGTTCCAAAAAAAGAAGCAGACAGAGGAGTCCTTGGTGGATCAGAGGGGAGTGGTACAAAAGTCAGCAAGAAGAGGGAAGATGCCTTTGTACGGTTTGTAGAGGAATCATTTGGGTATTTTACTGATTTTACAGTTAATAATGTGGATACTAGCAGCAATCAATTTCCCATTATACCTCTTTCATACTCTCAAACAGCAATACTGACACCTAAATGATAGAACAGACTTATATCATTAAATCTACCATAAGAGATTTGTCGGCCACTTGAGGACAGCAGAAACAAACACAGTGAAGACAACAGTGACATCACCGTTTAAGTCGATATGGCGAACATGAGAGCATGTAGTTGCCTACTTACACATTCAGCAGATACAGAACCACATAGATGTTCATCTGTTTTGCTGTCCACCAAACTTCTTAGTGAAGTCTCTGGCTCTTCAGCAGCTAAATCCTCCACCATGGTCACCAACTACTTGCTAACTTTGCCCGGCGTTTGGTGCTGGACAGGTAACATACACTGGTTTGGGACAGAAAATCAAACCAATTAGCTATAAGATGCCATAAAGCACCGTAAAGTTGGTTCAAGAGGTCTTTGAAGGCCATCCTGGTGGCTTTGGGAGACTAACCACATAACAAGCAACCCAGGGTCAAAACCAGCCGGGAGCCTTTGTTGCATTACATCCTGTCTGTCTCTTTGCACATTTCCTGTCACTTTCTATTATCCACTGTCGACGAAAAGGAAAAACATATAGCTAAGTTTCAAGCCAGGACTCAAAGCCATTATGTAACAATCAAAGATGTACTAAAACTATAGCAAACCTCTTCCATTGAACCCATGCAGAGTTTTTGACTGTTTATTGGTGCTGTGGAGCACCATATATCTCTCAATATTGTTTTCATGTACACGTGTACACACAAGCATTTGCCAGGAGGGCAACAATAAAGCATGTAAAACAAAGCTTTGCAAATGTTTTGGTGTGTAAACAATAAACATCTAATTTTTTTGAATAGAAATTCCCACAGGATGACGCAACCTAAAGTTTGTACACCACATTATTATAAAATAATCATGAATCCAAAAACCAGGAGAGGCTTCCAATAGGCAGTGGTTGTCAACCTGGTGGTCAGGACCCCAAAGGAGCTATTCATTATTCATTTGTCACTTTTCATACAAGAGAGTGGAACAAGTAAATTTCCTTTCTCAAACTGACAATGACATGTCAGGCTGATGACATATCAACTCTGGGCCTTTTCCTAGAACTCTTACACCCTCATGGGACCTCATGAGAGTGAATATCTCTTTATGGGACGCCCTGTCATGCCTGGTCTGATCCTCTCCCTCCTCTGTTAGATTGAAAATGCAGGAAACTGTCTCTCAGTGGCACAATGGCACTATCCCTTCAGCCTGGCTGCATCCAAAAAGGAGGAAATACCTCTTACCTCTCACGAACAATGTTTGAGTTTTAAATCTTGACAGAAATGCGAACAGAAAGGCGGGTTCACTGCCCAGTCGCCGGCTTTGCCTTTTCTCCTACAATGACGCTTGGGGGATTTTAACAGGGCTTTCAAACCAGGGAAATCCATTAAGTTGTCAGTTGTCGCAAAGAGCTGGCAAAGTGCCGTACACATCTCACCTGTCTAATTTTATTGCTAAACCATGCTCTTTTCCATAAAGCCAGCACTATTAGAGGGCATGAGAAAGGCTATGGAATCACTATTGCTCTATAAGGCCATTTTCACAACCTCAACCCACTGCCCTGTACCATTTAAGAGGGACAAAGAGGTGTACACATCTTAATAATGTAAGACAATCTACAGCAGGGCAACCACAATAAAAGGGCCCAGCCTTTTCCCCCTCTTCCTCACACTGGTTAGAAAGCCATCACATGAAATAGATATGACTTTGTTTGGTTTATTGTGTCAATTTCTTATTCCTGTCCTGGAGTATGTGCATGTAAGGATGGTAACAATTTTTGACAGATTTTCACAACCAGCCTGTCTCTCTTTCCGTTTTCTCTTCATGCACATATCTACTGGTACAAAAGTATACACGCTCTTGATGTCCACTTGATGTCATTTTATGGAACACACCTGCTCACTGCTATCAGAGTATGTCATTCAGAATCGTCCTCAAAATCCCGAAAAATAAATCAAACACACACATGAACGCAGGACAATATCGGGGCAATATCCTGCACTTCAACTTTGCCACCTTAATGGCGTTACTGGTGTCAGGAATTTCATTGAGTGGGTCGCTCTCACACACGAACAATGCAGTTTGACAGCTGGTTTTATTATTGATGTGACGGCTTATCCCTCTGAGGACGCCACTGACCTGTCTGTCACTTGAATGGTAACCCAAATCACAACAACCTAGAGTGAACAGGACAGCTACATACACAAGCACAAAAGTTGTCAATAAAAAAGGCACACAAATACACAGAAAAAAAAAAGAAATCTCAGTAAGAGGCATATACAAGCACATATATGTACACACACCCACACACACATTCTTGAGCACAAACTGAAAGAGACAGTGACACTCTCAATAACCCTGAATCTAGGGGCTTGGAAGAATCTGACAAGCGGTGCTGTCATCTATGGGGGGGTCGTAAGCCTTGGATCCAAGGCTATTACCAGTCTTTTTATTCAGTCTCTGGAGAAAACTACAGCATCACAACAAGCACAAACCTACCTTTTATCTATTCAGTTTACATCAGAGCAGGTCTTCCTAATGGATTTCTTGGTGTCACTGTGTACACTCTCACACACATTAATGTGTGTGTTTCTGCACATGTTGTAGGTGGTGTGTTGTCTATATTTATCCAATATGCATATCATTGCTGCAGGCGAAGGCTCGCCTCTTCAATCACTCAGGATGATGTAATCTAGCCGTGAGGCAGCTGACATGACACCAGTGGACAGATCTGGCAACCGCAACCGCCTTTCGTTGAGCACAAAGCAGCCTAGACAACATACTAGCCCGGCGCTCCAAAACCGCTGCTAAAACAAGAGTGGAACAAGAGGGGATAAAGTAAACCACAGAAGACCATAGAGAGGTCAGCAAGGTACTGGAAGTACTTTTCAGTAGTGACTGAGTCTTGATTGAAAATTTAAGACCTGATGTAATCCTGCAAAAATGTGACTGTATGCCTAAAATAAGACCTGCTAATAGCATCTGTGTGGGACTTGTGAGTAGAAATAGTTTCAATTGATGATTACCATAAGGGGACTGGTATAACTTTACTTTTAATAATCATTATATACAATGGTATAAGCATGTTATGACTGTACAGTGGATTTTATGGGAAATAGTGTTGTTACAATATAATTAAAGCTGCATTGACCGAATAAATAAAAAAAACAAGCTGACTTGAGAGTTAGCAACCTACCTTTTTGTGTGCTTAAAGAAACATTTTTGCACCTACAATCTCAGCTAGACAACTGTCCCATGACCCTGAACCATCATCACAGTCAAACACATTTCCCATGAGCCTTCTGGCCTACAGTGAGGAGGACCAAGGTCATGGCTGTGACAAAGCCAGTCACTGTGAAATGAATAATGCAAGAGGCTTAAAAGAAGGTGCCCGATGTATTGTATGTGACAAGAGTATGTTTTAGTGTATGTTGTTCCTCATTCAGCCAGACCTCGTGGTGTAAATGCACTCTCAGTAATGAGCTGTTTTCTAATGTGTGTTTCTCTAAGTGAGAAAGCATGTTTAGCTTGACAAGAGCTACAAGTTGAACTGATCCACCCGACATTCCTTTGTTTCACAGTGATGTACCAGTTGATCCCATTACGTTATAAAATTAGCCAAAGTTGTATGTCACATCCCACTCTGTAGGAGGTGAGAATTGATTAAAATTTTGTCAGTCAAATCTCTGCACTTGGAAGCGGAGAAGAGTGATAGTTAATAGAGGGCATTGTGACACCGGACAGTGGGGCAGCAGGTGCTCCAGTGCTGACTGTCAGTAAGGTCGGCTAAACCACTTTCAAACCAGACGTTGGTCCCAATTCCTCTACTGCTGTCCACTGTGGTTTACTCCTCGGCTGACAACGCTGACAGCTTATAACTGAACTATGAGCAGGATGCAAACTTTTGACAGATGACAAAGAAAGGCATTAAAACATGAGGTAGGCTAAAACATGAGACTCATGTAGCCATGTTTCTACCACAGGAACTGCTGATATAGGAGCATAGTGTGGCGCAGTACTGAAAAACTGTTTTAAGAGAAGGTCCTTCTACAGGGGTGAGATTTTAATAACTCAACTGGTCCCAATGGGTGATTTCTGTGCATTTTCCATTTAGTTTGTCACTGCATCACATGATATCACATAACCTGGCACATTAATGCAGTAAATGACTATGCTTGGTTTTCACTCTTCTTTGACTATAAAAGTCCTCCTGTGCCAAACCATTACCAGCTCCTGCTATTTGAACACATTAAGCCTCCATGACAGCAGATTTTGTCTTCTGAAAAGCATCTGTTACAAGCTTTACCATAGTGGAATGAGGGGTAATTTGTTTAATGTTTGAAGGAGCACAAACAAGGCTGAAAGGCAGGCAGAGCTATTAGAATAATGTGTTTTCTCCTGGTATTGTCCCAGGGGAAGCCCCCATACATTCCCACAGTAACATCGTAAGAATGGAGACAGTCTTGCAGTCTTCTGCACATAAAAAATAAACTTAAATTTGGTTACATGACATGTTCTCTTGGATCAAAGGTGAACATTTGCACCACCAGGGCATGTTTTGGTCCGGTTGTTTCACACAGGATTCCTGCCCCGACTACTGATGAAGCACCTGAATGGCTGCTATAGTCAAGGACATGATGACAATGCATTTTCTTTATTTTTTTTATTTCATTAAATGGTACATTAGCCTAAATGTACCTGAGAGGAAGGGGGTAGGATGAGGATGGGAGGGGGGTGGTCTGCTTGAGGAAACAATGGAACTGCTATAGGAGTAAAAGCAGATGGAAGGAAACATAAAAGCAATAATATAGCGTTTCCAGATCACTGGGCTACAAGCTGCTTCAATTACTTGTTTCTCATTCTATTTTCTCTATCCTTCTCTTCCTCCCTCCATCATATCTTCTTTCCCCCTCCCCACCAGAAAAGATCAAATCAGTTGTTGGGTTTTGTTTGTTTTGTACCCTTTTGATAATGGAAGATGGTGTATCCTGATCAAGCGGAGCCCATCCAGTCCAGGAAATGGGACTTGTCGACTAGGCACAAGGCAGGGCGAACGTGACAGAGCCAGACATGTGGAAGCACACTGCCCTACGTGTTTAAGCTCTGGGCTGTGCATGTAATACTTGCTTCCCCTATTGTTTATTCATTGTTTCCTGGACCTCACAGAGAATTGGAAGAGCTGCAGAGAAAGAGCAAGAAGGGAGATGATTGCTGTTTTTCTTACTTGGTGACATTTCAGTTCCTTAGAGAAACATACAGCGTGCAGCCAACTGCTCCAGGCAGGCCCATCGCATGGTTTAGAGTTTGCACTTTAATAGGAGACACTTGAGTGCTGGTGACGCTTTATGGTGGCGGGGACGTTGGAAACAACTCGTAAAGGGGAAAGATCGGTGGCTTTATTCAGACTGCAATAGCAGGAAACAAACAAAACCAGATCCCTGCCTCCTGCAAGCATACACTCTAATTAGACTATCTGTAATACTATACTGTACCTGTGGCCCTTCTGGTCACACATGAAGGGTACAGGGTTTAGGTAGAAGAAACACTATTAGAGTAATGATTTTGGTCACAGGTTGCTCATTTCACCCTTCATGGTTGTGTTACCATAGCTACCAAGAGACAAAAATCCTGGTACGTTTCACATGTTCTTGAAACATGAAAGGCAAGAATCAACCTCCCTCTACCTCTGTGGCCCTCAGCTCTTCAAAGCATTAATTACACACTCAGCCACTCCAAAGCTACAAACACCTGTTTTCATATGTACTCTACCTTGATTCTGAAAGGTAATCTACCTCTCCCTGTGCCATAGAGAAGTGGTAAAAATAAAAAAAATGTGGGTCCTTTTGCAAAAAAGTCAAACTCTGGGTCAGGACAGTTAACACACTGAATTGGACTAGACTACAAATAACTGAACACCACTGACGTCTGTATTTGACGACCTGGGAATGAGAACAGGCTGTGAAGTGTAGGAAAAAGCTTGGTGGCACCCTATCTACAGCCGGTGTTGGGTTCGTCTGTTCTGCATGGACTACTGTGGAAACATGGTGGTTCAACATGGCGAACTCCATGGAAGGTGACCTGCAGCATCTGTAGATAAAAACAGCTCATTCTAAGGTAATGAAAACACAATAAGTCTTATATTCAGTTGATTATACACTAGTGGAAACATATCTATGAATATTATATTCTATTTCTACCTATAGATCCATCTAAACGTTACACACAACTGTTGAGATGAAGGGCAAAAATATAAATTATGTCAAGCAAATTCTAAAACACTAGGGTTTAGTAGTGGTTAATTGTCACTGAGTGTCATGACCGTTGTAGGTCAGCATGTACAACGATGAAAAAACAATGCAAGACTAATATTTTGTCTTTCCAATGTCACACTCCAACTTTGTTATTTTCTGCAAAACACCAATAAAGGATTAAATACAACACTATCAGATTTAATCCAGCTCTGGATATGCCCCCTGGCTCTGAAGGTGACAACAGGGCTTTCCCATGGTTGCTAAGGTCGAAATGAGATACATGCTATTTTATTGCAATAGTAATCTGTTGCAGACGACTAATTCATTCATGAGGCCATTTTCCCTACTGTTCAATTTCTCCAAGCCATAAGCCACTGTATTAAGAGAGCAAAGCACAGAGGTTTTGTTCAGATAATACACCCAAGTGCTCCTATTAAAAGCTCATCTGAATAACTTTGATAGAGTAAAAAAGCCCAACAATTAACGGCGTTAGGACTGTTATGCTTTGTAAAGCTGGCCAACAGCTTCTGGAGATTTCTAAATTATTCAAATGAAGTGATGCTGAAAACTCTTGGACATAAAAACAAAACAAAATTAAACTTGTCTGAAACCCATTAGAGCTTTTGTGAACAGTTTATGAGTGATTGGTGATAGCTTTAGCACGCTTACTGTCTTACATAATTTAGTGTGAAAACACTATCTTTCACAAAAGGCAAAAACTGTTTTTTGAGCCAAGTTGTTGTATCAGACATTTCCAAAAAGGGCAGTTCATCCATTGATCACTGACTCGTTCATTCAGATGTGTTGATTTATTTGCTTTCCTAAAAGTACGCTGTCTAAAGACAAACTTGTGACAGACAGCTTGTGGGGTTTTTCAAATGGCTCGAAGATAATTTACAGTGGAAGCTTTTGTTGTCCAACATCAAATCTTTCTATTTATTCTCTAATATGCTGAAATATTGTTGTCTTTCAACCAACAGAAAAAGACCAGTGGGCTGTACTGTGAGGTTCTACTGCCTAAATTGTAAAGTACACTTTGAAATACATAAGAAAGTTCCTTTTGTTTAAGGTCTGATGCATGCATATATCCATGTCACCTGACATACAACCCTCTCAATTGCTTATTACCAGCTTCTAACCCACTGGTGTGAACCCCATCGGGATGAAAGGGCTGGAGCGAATGCTCATGCCTGTGAATGGGTAAGGACTCGCTGTGGATCCTAAGGGGTGTAATAACAGCAGTGCTGCGGAGTGGAGGGTTTGGAGAGGCTAGCCCTAATTGGCAGGTCCGAGCGCTCAGCAGTGTACTCATAAAGCTCGGCTTCTTCCTGAGGAAAAGGCTAATTTTGAGGCAGGCAGGCGAGCATGCAGCATCAGGCTGTGGACAGGGCTGCACAGCAAAGAAAACTGTCTCGGTTCCAGCCTCACACGCCTCTACCTCTGTGCCTCTGACTGCAAGCTTGGCAAACACACGAGTATTTAACACAGGGGAGGGGGGCCCTGGCTCCATATGTGCATTGTGTGGATGTCAGCTAGTGGGTTTAAGAGATGCTGTGCTACTATGTATGTGAATGACCAGTGTATAAAACATTTGTGTGTGCATGTGCAAGCATGTGTGTGTGACATATCTATGGCCACCAAATCTCCCAGCCTCCCTCTGGAGACCTGGTGCTGGCAGAGAGAAATAAGCGAACAGAGGCAGCTTTGTGTGTGTGTGGCTGAAGTATTGACTTTATGTAGAGTCCATGTACTGGAGGCAGCTGCACCAGTTGGCATTTCCACTGGGGAGCTGTACTGTAGTGAAAAATACAGAGCTCTGTGCCTGTGTGTCAGTGTCTCAGACAAGAGCTTATCTAAAACAGCTTTGTTCCTAGTGTTTCATGGCAATCTGATAGTTGTCAAGACATTTCACTCAAAACAACAAATAGAGGAGAATTCAGAAGATCACCAAAGTCATTAGGATATGGTGTCTGGGAACTGTAAAATGTTATAAACTTTTTCCGCCAATCTACCAGTAGATGCTGGGAAATTTTATTGGATGAGTAAAAAAATGTATGCCAAACCACCCACAGATACCTCCTCCATAAAGGGATTTGTGTCAGTAAAACATCACACTACTTCAGTCTTTGCTTCTGAGCGTGGACAGTCATTACTCAAGTGGTTGCTTGTTTGGTTTCTTCTTAGATATAAATTCCATAGCAATTTATTCATACTGTACAGAATCTTAAGTATTTTTTATTTCCTTCTCCATGCACATTTAGTATTTTATATTGCTGATTTAGTCTTGGTGAGATAAAGATTTCCACTTTTGTGGGCAATAAAATTATTTTCTATTCTATTCATCGGGTGGGTCACATCTAGATTGTGGGAAGTTGGAAGGTTAGCTCTTTACCAGCCCGCCTGCAGGACTGGGATTAGGCCTTAGTTCAGTGAAGAGCCCTGCTGCTGTGCAGAACACGAGACATCCTGCACTCAAAGCAGTGACTGCAGCTATAGCAGTCAGAGAATCATTGCTTAACGAAAGGACGACCTCAACTTTAAGCCGTTTACCCTCGCCATCAGGGGAGCCCTCAGAGGAGGAAGAGTGCAATGACAGACCAGAGTGTGCAAGAGGAAGAAGGCTCATGAGTCCAATGCCTGAAGGGCCTGCCATTAAAAATGAATGAAAAGTACACTGAGATATGCCACCTGTGGAGAGGAAAGTTTGCCCGGAAAACACAGAGAGCCGTATTCTGTTTGAACAAATCAAACTGATCAAACAGTTTGCTGAGAAAAGGAGGGAGGACAAGAGGGGTAGAAAATACTCGATGGCAGAATTTATTCTCGTGTGGAGATAAATCATGGTGTTGCAGTGGAAAGGCAGAACCTTTGTTTCCTTGATCTAACTGAATTTTTGCATTTGCATAAAGAAATGAAACCTTTCTGTATAAATATTTGACTCGTGTCACATGTAGAAAAAGTGGCCTGTAGTATCTGCACTTATGGATTGCAAAATAAAAGTTGGATATATCTTGTCTTGTTTCACAGGTTGTCACTTCACATCATTCATCACATCTACAAAAAAGGAAATTATATCATCCAACACCTATAAAATGTTAAATGGATTTATGTAGAAGGATGTACAGTAAGATGTCGCCTGTCCATTACTATACTATTACCATCTCTCATAGTTCCTTTGCACTTTTTGTCAGTTCCTATTATCCTTGATAGATGTGTCAGTATGCACTCGGAAATGTGTGAGCTGTCAATGTACATTTGTCACTCCAACAATGTCACATGGACAAAGTTCAGTATGTTTTAACTTAAAATTTTAAATATTTTCATTCTGAGCTGGGATAGCAATAGCCATATTGCTGCCCAAGAAAAAAAAGAAATCAATCTGACCAGTCCGACATAGTAATCATAATAGTCATGACATCTACCACAAAAGTGTATGAGAAAGAGACCAGAAGACAGAAAAAGTCTGGTGACCTCCACACTGCAGTATCAGCTTTGTAGTTTATACAGTGGAAGAGGAAATCATTCTGGAGGCAATATATCCAAGGCCATCTAAACCACTAATAAGAGTAGTGGCCTCCAGGGTGGCAGAGGAAAGTATCTCACTGGAGAAGCTTGGGAGCAGCTGGGGTTCAAACAAAACATATTATTCAGAAAAAGAAGCTCATTTCAGATTGGGGAATGAGAAATATTGAATTCGTTTTGAAAACATTGGATTTTGTTTTGTTCGACAGAATAGAACTGAGAATTAGAGTTTTGACAGTTTCTGAGGCACGTGTTTTTGACATGATACTCCTTTCAGATGAAACTCAAGCTCACGTACATGCACACACATATCAAGATGATACATTTGTGTACATTGTTTTTTTGTTTGTTTTTAACTGACATCCGATAGGAAATAATGAATTGTAATGGCTAGAAAAATGACATGATAAATGGATCCTGCAGGTTGTCTCGGGACATCCCTTATTGTGCCATCCCCTCACCCTACCAAACATTGCTCCCTTTGCAACCACTGGGAACTTGTTAGATCTACTGATTAGTAAAAAAGGAGCCAAGAGGTTTGGCAAGTAAAGGGGACTTAAATTAAGATTGATGTAATATTTTCAGACTTTGGTTTTAAAAACTACCTATGCTGTATATAAAATAAAATACAAAACTTTTTAAACTTGTTGTTTCAATGCAATCTGTAGGTCAGTGGTCTATGACATCTGTGTGAGTGGCAGGGAACCCAAACAGCCGTAAGCAGTGTCTGGCCTATGTCCATCTCTGTGTTTGTTTCTGTCTATTTCAGTGCTTCTACTCTTCCGCCACTCATCCCTGGATGCTCCACGGGGGGTGTCAAGACGGAACAATTCCCTCGGGACTGATGTGTTCTCATGCAGACTGCTGGCTCTGCATTAAGTCGAGATGCGGCAGAGCATTGCCCATCACAACCAAGAGGGAGAACAAAATTAAGGCGACGACTGTTTCCAGCTGAACAATGATTTCTGTCCCCTCCCCCCAAGAGAACATTAACTGCTTCTATAACAAAAATGTAGGTGTTATTGTAAATAAGGTACTGTATGTTTGTAGTAAACCAGACCATGAAGTTAATACAATAATATTATAATAATCTAAAAACCAGAAGGACAACTGTCATTGACAATTTCAGATCATAGACATGCATTTTTGCATAATATTAACAGTAATTAAATGGCAAATAATGGTTACAAATGGTTTTATCTGTAGACGAGGCATCAGTTATAGTTTTTGGTTCATCTTGCCACTAAAAAAACAAAAGAAGAGTATATTATGCAACCGTGTTTGGGTATATTTATTTTCTAACCGCAGTGATAAGAGTACAAGCTGCAACCAGAGTATCAAGAATTGACTGATTGTAAAAAAGTATGTGAATTTCATGATAAAGCAAAGAATGAAATTTGGTAAAAAAGTAGGTTATATCTCACTTTGTCTGTACCTGTACCATTGTGTCTACTTCAGCTGCCTTTCTCATTGTCTGATAAGAAAGAATGGGGTGGCCCATTGTTTTCTTTTATCCCTCTGCTGTCTCCTCAATGCCACTCACACAGGGCCAGAGAACGAGTTCTTATCTGCTGTGTGTGGGCTCTGTGCGCGCACACACATGCACACACACACACACACATACAAACACACACGGGACCAGCATAACAAGCAGAACCGCCTGAGAGATGGACCACAGAGATACCATACAAGTGAGCAGGAATACATTAATAGTCAAGTGAGATGAACCATGCAATATTAATCAGAGCATTATCAAACATCGTCTCAGATTGACTCTCACATGCTGAGGAGCTGCATAGAAATGTACACACACACGCACACATCTGCTGAACGAAACTGAAGTGGGTCTCTGCGGGAGGTAATTGGGTTTAATTGAAGGAAAATGAAGGGAGATTACTATTGTTGGTATAAGTTCGTTGGTGTATCCAGTGTCGGGGAAGTATGGCGACATGGCTATTCCCTCAAGCGTTGCAGTGTCATGTTGTACTAGCATATAAGCACTGAGCCATCTGCGAGGTGAGAGGAGGTTTACATCAGAGCCTCCATGGGATTTAACCGCTCAAATGAAGCAAAGAGGAAAGCAGCATGTTCCCATGATGCCTTGTCCCCCTAGATAAACACACAGATACACACATAAACACCTCCAGTAGGTCATGCATTAGCAGTGGGAGTGAAGTGACATTGGATGGGTGGTGGGGGGGGATGAAGGACGAGGCTTTGGCTTAGAGCAGTAAAGCTCAGCAAAAAGTAGAAAAAAAAAGAAAATGAAATGAAATGGAGCCTATATCTCCAAGCACTGACCTTCACGAGGTCATGGCATGTCTGCATGGCTGAATGCGAGGAGCGTTTTTCTGGTCAAGTCAAGTATCGCCAAAGATGTCAGAGGCCTTACAATCTGTGCAGCACACGACACATTCTATCCCTGGATCCACGATTTGAATAAGGACAAACTCATTATATATTGTAGGAAAAACAAGAAATGGAAAAGCAGGAATCCCCCTTCCATGTACAGAATATATACAAGTAAGAGTAGATTTACAATGTGATGAAGGTTTACAACCACAAACACAAGTATAAGGAATACAGAATAACAATGTTAGGCCTCAAACCAGAAATTCATACAGAAAAATGTTTAATATCTAATATCTTTGTGACAAGCTAAATGCTAACTCCCTCGCCCAGCTAGACAGTCACAACAGCTTCATGGGCTCTCTATTTTTTTCTCTCTACTGTTCCGTTTAATCCCCCCTAGCATTTTGTTCACCACAGCATTTTGTTCAATAGAAAGTTTTTAGAGAGGGAAAATAAAGCTATCCGAGCTAATGAGCTTGCAAACAGTCAGTCAGCGAGCTAACGGTCAGTCTGTAAACTCTAATAGCTCATTAGGTTAGCCTCAGTTTATTGAAAAGCTGTATTACACCATCAAATGTCTCACTGCTATCTGCACGCCATTGCTCTTGTCTGTAACAGTTTTTCCATCGACAGAAGAGGGTTAAATTGGATGGTGGATCACAGCTAATAAGACACGATAGCTTCCTCTACTTTGGACTCTCAAAGGTCAGTCCTGTTAAGACAACTTGCTAATGGTCAATGGCACAAATTTGCACTTCATAGTTTCACACGTCAATTAAATGTAACATATATGCAGTACTCTGATTGGGTAATAATTCTGAATTATAATCTACTGATTTCTACCTGAATCTTAATGATATTATTATCATAGTGCATGTTGTGTTGTAGTTACAAAGTTCTGTTTTCTAAAATTATCAGTCAGAGCCAGTTCAACACAAAATCAACAAAAAAAGTAAAGTTTTTGTCTTATACAATGAACAGGAACTTGGCAATCTTATAAGTAATTCTGCATATTTAGTAGGTCTATATCTACCATAAAAATCTCCTTATTGTATGTATCGACCATGTCTTTCAGCCCAAACACATTAATTTTTTGGAAAATGAGTTAAAGAGTTTCAAAGTGTATGGTTAAGATATTCTGGTGTGATGCTTGCAGACTCAGTGCAGCCTGACCTCTCCTCTCTGACTAGTTTCCTAGAAAGTCAGCCAGCGCATTCACACATTCACAGGCAGAAAACATACAAGGCACAAAGTGAAGACCTGTGAACAAGGAAATCCAATGGCAACCCAGTATCATCTTTTTCAGTGAGTGTAAGTATGTTGAGGATGTTTAATCTCTGTCTTCTGATGATTCTACTCTGGTGTCCTCAAGACTGAGGTGGAGGCTGTCAGGCCACATTGGCTGGTATTTATGTGAGTGGGTGGGGGCAGTAGCCCACAGCATGCTACATCTCACACCTCTGTGTGTGTGCATCTGCAGGAAGATGCTGACCAGCAGTAACCAGCTCGGACAGACGGCAGCAGAACTGAGAGATCGCAACGAGGCAGCTGTTCCTCATCACCGCCACCTCTGGAGGTCAGGCTGAGTGTGAGAATGGGTTTATAAGAAAAGACTTGCTTTACATGATACCCTTTGTCATCGCAAGACAATCCTGATAAACTTCAAAAATATCAAGAAGACATTGTGCATCTTCTTTGAGAAAGATAATGGAAGCCAAGGAAAGTTCATCCTACACTTCGAGATTTGAGGGAAACATTATGTTTCCAACAGATATACTTTCTATATTTGTGGTTGCTTGCCAACGACTTTAATGATTTTCATCCTTACATCACAGTCTGGCACTCACAAATCTATAAATGTGTGCAAATGTGTCTGAGAGGCTCGCTCTGACAACAAATGATCTGTCACAGTGTCCAGCAGTCCTAAACACATGGCAGTAGCAATTTCAACCTGAGACACTTCTCAGTCTAAAATGTACAGTTTCGTGTAAAGAGAGACAACTATACAAAGATTGTTGAGAATTAAAAAAATAAATTAAAAATACCATTCCTTAAGTATGCTTTAACACATGTTAAAAGTACATGGTGAGGTTAATTAATTGTACCATATATCCAAGAAACAAAAAAGGGGGAAAAAAGATATTTTTTTACTGGATTTGGGTGTGTCTTGATGACTAATACTAACTTAATCAAAATGTTTTAAACAAAGTTATCCAGCTCTGCAGGCTACACCTAAAATGTCTTATGGATCATGAAGGATAAAATCTAAAGACATACTGGCAAAACAAAGTCACATACTGCATTAATATGCCTTCTTTTAATATCAACCAAACAAAAGCTTTGATTCTGCTCTGCTTTTGATGAAATGCATTGCTGTACCGCTGCAGCAGCCAAAATCATTCTTGCTAGATAAAACAACACAGTTTGACAATTGCCTCACACTGAGACATCCTGCTCGTATTTCACTTACTCAACTGGCTTGTTTATATGCTGACAGAGTCACATAAATTATTACACTTAATGTGATGCGTCTGGAAGGAGTTTTTCAATCGGAAGTTGGCCTATGATTTTTGTTGTCGTGACGTCAAGATGATTAGCTCAATTCACTCCATATAAACCTAAAAAAAGAGAAAAAGACCCGATATGCAAAGAAATGGGACCATGATGTGCTCAGTCACACACAGATGCCTTTCAGTCATGCTTCTGGGCATTCACAGAAGGAAATACTGTTTTTCATTGCATACGGTTGGATGACTTAAATTGAGCTGCAACAACCCAAGGATGCAACAAGCAATAAATCCAAAATCACTGAGCAGCAGACTGAAAATGAGTTTGAGAAAGAATATAACAGAGAAATATGACACCATGACTGTTGTTTATTGACCTAACTTTCTAAACCTGCATTGTTTTCCAGGCGTTGTAGTGTTTGTGTCGGAAACTCAGAGTGTGTATGTGATGACTGAAAGTAACCAAACAACACAGAATATGCTAATTTGAAGCGAATGAGCAAAAGCTGGCGTCAACTCAAAAAATAAAAATAAAATGATGTAAGACTAACGATTTAAGAACCACTTTACAGATTTTCAACTTCTGTCATAGTATAACATGCTTATGCACCTTAACACTTGTCAGTGGTCTACTTCTTGTAGAACGTCAGTTCCTATACCTAATCCTGAATTTGTGCAATAAAGAAAATACTATCATCTCTATACTATAATCTGACATAAGATGTTCGAGAATTCTCTTTACTGATCCAGGACAGATAAAGTTGGACCTTGAAATCAAGAAAACCAAGGTTAAACATTTTAATCATTTAAAAAATGAAAGTAAACACTGAAAATGTAACTTTTCACCAGGAAATACAGCACAGGGACTGTTCCTGGCATGGACAGGCTAAAGACTGCATCACTGGTTTAGCAGATGAATGAACCGCTTATACGCTGCATACTGACAAGCGTCAATGTAAACAAGCATGGTATGGTTCTAATGTCACTGTTGTGCTTTTTTTTCAAAGAACACATATTATTGCCGCTTATATTTTCGGTAAACTACACTTTCTGTCTCAATGGTCCATAAATAGAAATATCTCCCTCTACTGCTTCTACTGTAGCTACAGTAGAATGATTGGGAATATTCTGTTTACTGCTCTTTTAACCCTCCCTGTCAGTATACAGTACTTCATATACTTACTGAACCGAAGCACAGAGGTTAAAGTGAGCTGTACGACTAAATAACAGATGATAAAAACAGTGGGTATATGCTTCTCTCTCTTTCATTCCTCTTCTGTGCAGATCCATCTCGTCCTATCGGCTCTCACAGGACTTTAAAAAGTCATTTCTCCAGTCTGTCAGGAGGCTCGGCTTGAAAGGATCCCATAAGAAACTGCCATTTATGCAGTATATAAATTCCATATTCACGCCTTCAGACTTATCATTTTCTTTTACTTCTCCATCACAGAGGCAGAGGAAGTAATTTAGTGACGGAGTATTGAGAGTGTCAGCCAGTGGGTGATAAAGATGCTGGTGCCTCTTCCCCCAGAGGGAGAAAAGGACGATATTGCGTTTTCATAGACAGGCTCTGGTAGCCACCACGAGAAGCTGCTGTTGGTTGCTAAGCAATGTACTGTTAGAAGTATTAAACCTCCAAATATCGCACCTCATAAGCTGTCATGTCAGAGCTTGCTGGGTGTTACAGAGACTATGCAACATGGTTTCAACCAACTTACTGTCAAGGGATGTGTGAGCAACGGGTTGTAACTGAAATTCTGACGGAGCCCGACTGCTTTAAGGAAGAAGTGAATGTTAAAGGTGGTGCAACGGCACACAAAGTCAATGTAAAGATGCAAGAAGACGCAGAATGAGGTTTTTTTTTTTTCTGACTTATGCAAAAAAATCCCTTATCCCAAAGCTGTATGACTTGACTTCATGATTATACAGAGACAAGGACACAAAAGAGAGGAATTGGAGAAAAATCATGGAAAAACTGGAATCTGAACTGTTACACATGGTCAGTGCATACATTACTAGTTAGCTAATAGAGATGACTGATGTCTGTACAGTCAGTACAGGACAAATCTGACTGTGCGTACTCCATTTTTATTCCGACTACACAAACAGGTAATGATAGTGTACTGAGGTTAGCCCATGCTTGGATCAATCAGTTTTTTCTATTGTTCTCTTCCAGTTTCTCTCCTTTTTCCTCTGGTCTCTGTACGTTCATAAACTGAAACCGATGGTCTTCGCTTTACCTTCTAGAACAAATCCATGTCTGTCCTTGTCTACTCATGTCTTTCTATTGACTTAGTATAAAATCAAAGAAGACAATAGAGTAGGATTTACAGGTCCTGTACTGTTTGATTCACACACAAGATTGATTGTCTGACTGGACGTTCAGCTACTGGCACACGACATTTCTTTTTTTTAACCAAAATCTTCATAAAAACCTACATACTTTATATGGCTCCTTTAAGAGAGCAAAGTCCCCATTTTTGTGCGGTCTGAATGGTGCTGCCATCATGATACTGTGTATTGCGAGGGAGAGAGCCTTGCCGCTAATTGATCTGATATGAGGCGATGGGCCCGTGTGTGTCTGTTGTTCTAACTGTGAGATAATCATGATCCATTTCCCAGTCGGCCATCCAGGGCCAAGATGTTGCATCCTAATATAATCCATCGAGCTGGGTTTTGTCTGGTCAGATAAGTGCTGTAATTAATTACATTAGAGGGGGAAACTTCATTAGCTAGCCAGACCTCGGCTTCGGCACACCTCAGCCTGAGAAGCTCATGTGTAAACAGCTCACAAGTGGAACTGCAGACATATGCGCATACGATTAGGTAATTACTTTCATGTCATTGTTTATTCACATGTTCATAGTCCCCAAAGGAGAAATGGAATTGTTGTCACATGTCAAATGAGTTAGGTTTTAAGCCAACAAACCTATTTATTAATACATATGAAATATTTTTTTACTTACAAGCACAAACACAAAATAAGACTGACTGTATTTTAAATTGGGAATTTAAGTGTATAAAGGTATGAGAATAAATATATTTCTTCAATTCTGGGAACTCCTGCCTCCTTCTCAAACTGCTTTTTGAACCCTACGGGGTTTTTTTCCAACTGCATGCTTTGAAAGCCTTTTGGCTGGACTGTTGATGAAAAGTTTCCCAATAAAAGACACATGATTTAGCATTCACTTTGAAATAATCACAGCATAAAAGTATTTTTTTATTTATTTATTTTTTTTTAAGAATGAGGCAACATTTCTTCAATAAGAGCGTTGGCTATTTATTGAGTGGAGAGCTGGGCTGGCAGATGAAATAGTAAGGATGAATAGAGAGGAGACAGCACATATTTTAACCTTAACATCACTGTGTGTGTGCAGCATGTGGTCTGCATGGCATATTCTGCATGTATATTAAGTCCATGAACACGTTTAATGTGTCATACTCTACACAAAATGTCACATGGGATGAGCAAAATGTGAAGCTATGTACTCAGCTCTTCTGAGCACTGACCTCTACAGCATCACTGGACCCTCTGGAAGCAACCGCTTCACACGCCTCTCTACAGTATATGAGGCTGACAGGCTGCGAATGAATAGAGAATGCGCAAGAATGTTTAATTAATGCGGGTGGTCATGTCAGGCCTATAAAGGATACAGTATGTACGTATTAAAGGTTAGAAGAAAAATAATATTTGAGCCAGCTGACACAATCCTATGACATGACAGAGTAACCTGATCATAATTTTCTCGATTAGTAGCTCTGTCAATAAGATATCTGTACATCTATAAGGGAAAACTGCTTGTGAAAATCTGATTAATTTTTTTTTTTAAAGATCAAGGTCATCATTTTGTTTGGTCTCAGTCAAAAGATATTTAATGTACTGTAAAGTAAGACAAAGGAAAGCAGCACATTCTCCCATTTGAGAAGCTGGAACAACTTGCTTGAAAAAAAGGCTACAAAAATATCACATTCCAGTTCATTTTCTGCTGATTGCCTAATTGATTAATCAACTAATTACTTCTTAAGGCCCCTATGCCCTCACCGTACATTCACATGGTTGTTTTCACTCATATTGCCAGACCAGACTTCTTCTCAGGACTATGTTTGACTGACTCTTTTACATTTTTACATATATTATAGCTTATTAGGAATTTAAAATATCTATGAATATTGTGTATACTATACTGGGTTACTCTTTTTTCTAGTCCTGACACACACAGATTATCTGCTGTGCAAGAGCAGAGAGAACAGTGACGCACCAACACAGACCAACATACTGGCAGAGATCATAAACTTACTTTAAATGGAAACACACGGTCCAGACCCGCAAGCGGCAACCGGCACGCTAAATCGGCCACTTAACAATTACTGCAACCTGATGAACTCATAGGACACGGGGCTTTGTTCTGCACACACTATATTAATGACACGAGTACACAAGACAGATCAACATCTGGACTAGCAGAATCAATAAAATATTCAGCCGACGGCTCCACACTCAAGCTGAACAGCAGAGCCGCCCTAGTTGCTTATTCAGAGGAGCAGCGGCTTGTTTGTCCATAATGAGCTTCCTCATTAAGGTATGGAAGGACGGATGGGGAGAACGAGTGTGTGTCAGAGGGCAGGTGCTCGTGTGTGTGTGTGTGTGTGTGTGTGTGTGTGTGTGTGTGTGTGTGTGTATTCACAGATGCAGCTGATAGGATTTTTGTTCAGCGTGCTGTGTTTGTGCTGTGTATGTACCAGCAGCATTTGGACTCCCTAGAGTTTTGAGGTGATTAGAACGAGCACAGGACCAAAACAATGATCCAGTGGTTTGCACCGTCTCTGTAAATGCTCTGATGTTTGCCTTTTTTCTGTGGCTTACTCCTCTCATTCTCCACGAACTAAATTACATAATTAAACGTTTAGGGGGCACCCTGGGGTCCTTCTTGCAGCAGCCATGGGTTCAACTTTGACCTGCGGCCCTTTGGTGCTGTGTCAGCACTAGCGACACTCAGCTTCTAGTCTCAGAGTTTATTTATATAATATGTAGGGCTTCCCCCTAAGGGTTAATTTAACTTAATCGTTAGTCGCTGAGAAGAGTCTTAGTCGACCCACTTTTCATTAATTGGATAAATTAGTTAGTTAGTTGCAGGAAAACAAAAACAGCGTCAAAATCCGTTAGGGATCCGCATCACGGAACGATAGTATCAGAGGATTATTGCAACACGGACCTTTTCTCCTGTAACACAGGGACACTCTTACTGGTGCACTGTTGCCTGTTGCTATACTGCCACTAGTTAGTTAGCAGTCCTATTCACTGACTTATCCAGACTGGGAGCTCGAAGGACAGGGACAGGGAGAGTTTAAACACTACTAGTGTAGGAGCTGGGGACCCAGCAGTGAATACTGCCAAGGAACAGGAGATTTTCTAAGTAACTGTTAACGTTATACATTATCCGTCATAACGATAAGTCCGTAAGTATTTGTTTGTGAAGTTGGAAGTTATTTATTCTATGTTTTTAACAAGACTTTTGTGATGTTATACTGTGTTGTAATAAATGAACTAAATGTTCATTACTGTTTTTTGTGTTAGCATTTAACAGGGGCTGTTAAATAAAAAATACATATATACATAAATATATATATATATATATATATATATATATATTTAAATAATGAAATTAATATCATAAATGACTAGTTGACTATTTGCTTAATCTAACAACTACTAGTCGACTAAGAAAATCTTTTGTTGGGGGCAACCCTAGTAATATTTAATAGAAAAAGTATTATATAGTTGTTTTATCCTTGTGTGTCCTTATCTTACCTGCATGTCTGTGATTGATGGGACTCTACTGTAACAACACAAGAGTTGAGGTGATGAGCCTGAATTAGAAGTGAAAGTCACCGTCATCAAACTCTTCAGTGAAATCAAATTTCTGTCAAATCGACGTTGAATGCTAATTAGAATGTTGCTTCAATTATAAATCCTGAACAGAAAGTTTTGACAGGTGATTAAAACTGCTTCGTTTTTCACTTTCAATCAATCTTTCATCATTAGATCTTTGATTTCATCCTTTTCACCAAATCAATTAATGACTTTTCCCGTTAACACCTAATACTATAACTTGTTTCATGTTATTTTTTTGGACTTTTCTTCCTCACTCTCTTTGTGTACATGTATCTCCCTTTGTTTCACTGACTGCACTTTCTAATTTTAGAGCTTCCCCCCCAAACCCCCTCTCATTCTGACAGTCTTCTGGGACGAAGTCAGGGTTGAACGAGAGGGCTTCATGGAGGAATTGATTGTTAGAGACTAACTGGGGCTGCACACAGAACTACACCTGCCCCGCTGGGGGAACGCTTAGATTACTGTCCTGCTAGACTGCAGTACAAACAAAAGCACACATACTTAAACACACAAACACCTCTATACATTCAAGGACAGGGCATGGTATAACATAGTCAGGATTAACAGCAGAAGAATAAACCCCCAAACAATGCAATTTCCCGTCCTTTAGCATCCCAGAGCAAGTACACAATGCAGGTTTACCTCAGCTTGGGGCCAAAAAAAACACTCTTCAAGGTCCCACTCAGACCAACAAAAACTATAGAGCGGTAATCCAGTGGGAAAGTCAGACATGTCCTTTGCAGGTATAAACAAGCAAGTCGGAGGTCAAACCATCAGGGGGACGGGAGTAGTTTGCTCAAATCTCCAATTGCATTTTTCTGATGAGCTGAAAGTAGGCTAGCAAGGTCTATAAGGGATTCCAGGGCTATCTATAGTGAGTGTGTGATGATAACCCACCATGCAATAAAGTCTCTATTCCAGGAGGTCTTACAGAATGGATTTCATGAGGGAAATTAGTCATTCTAACAACCACTTTATCTACTTTTGCTCTCCAAAGGTTTTCCCTTTTTGCCCCAGCCACGTCCTCCTCCCTGTCACTTCAAAATACACATTCTTTTTTTCATGTTTTACATTAAGCAAAGAAAAACTGTCAAAAACATATTTATTTGGTATACCTCATCCCCCAGGTTTCAAATATTGCAGATCCCCCAGGACATTCTGTTGAAGAGTAAGCTCCTGTGCAGGCCCTTTAGTGAATTCCCTCATCGTCTTCTCTAACTTTAAAGCGCTTACTTCCCTGTTTATATCAATTGTTGCATAGCTAAATCGAGCATAGTACTGATCCCCATTCAGTCAACTTTAGAAGAAGGATCTGCGGGGGGTTGAGTACGAAGCAGACAACTGGGCAGACTGTATTTTCAGTCGAGTCGACAGCCTCAAGCCTTCAAATGTTCGACATAGATACATACATGTTGTTAGGGCATGGTGCAATTGGATGGCAATGAACATATTCTTGATTTGACAAAGATCTCTTTACGCTAAATGCTCTAATTGCAATTCAGACAGGTATTGTGTGTTGCAATATGGTGGGAGTAAATTTTATTCTCAGTTACAAAAGAGCTAAGCTGAAAATCCGCTCATCTGTTCCGATTCAGCCTGCAGGGTCCTATAATTGAACTTTCCATATAATAACCCTTGTTTTTATTTTAAGGTGTGTAATATTCTGCAGCCACTGCTATATAGCGTTTTTTTTTTTTTTTTAGACTTGAGAACAGGTATTTCTGTATGTTTGCACATCCCGCTTTCATAGGAATCATGCTAATATTGGATCCACCTTGCATCCAGCATAGGTAGTGAGGCTGAAAGTAATGGTGTGGAGGTCGGGGTGGGCATGAAGTGCATCAGACTTTCATGTGTAGAGACTGCAATTTGTGTCCCATTACATCCCACTGTTTTGGTCATGCTAAAGGTGTCGCTCTAGGGATAGCAGTATTGTTCAGTTGGTCGGAATAATCATGAAAATGGGTGCAGACATTCATGGGTTTTGTGATTTGGTTATGTCCAGATTTTTTAACTACCGCTGCCAGCATCATGTACTGACTTCAGTTTAAGAATTAAACAGCTTGGGATTCTTTACAATGACAATAACAGCCTCATAGGGCTGCTAACATGGCTGGACAAGCTTTAATGTAACTACAATCTTTCCCTAACATTAACCACATGCTTTAGCTGCCTACCTTATACCATACCTTAGCGGAGGTTTATTGGCCATGACCATGACTTTTCCTTAACTCAACCATACCATGGTTACCATACTCAGATATTGTAGCATGTAGAATTTTTTTAAACGTTGGCATTGAATGTAATCGGTGGTTTTGCAGAAAATTCAAGTACCAACATTCTTGTCTGATAATAGGGTTGGTTTGCAACAGGTATTGTGCAGGAAAACATCAAAATATAAATAGAACATTTTCAAATGATTTCAATAGGTTTTCTAACACATTCCCAACTATTTGTTTTCAATGAAAAGAAATGCACAAACAGCCTAATCTGAATTCATATCATTTAGCTCGGAATGATGGGACTCATTTTCTACCATATATTTTCAACATGACTTCTGCAAACAGTGAAGCTGTTGTCAGTGGGAGGAGAGCTGTTTTTGTATGTTAAACGAAAGCACCATGGCACAAATGAAAGCAAAAGAAGAAAGAAATATTCATTCTCATGAGATGCTCATAAATTGTTTAGAATCTGACAATGGGCTAAAACATATTATTGACATAGTGTTTTTATAACTCCAAATGGAAATTAAATCTTTATATGGAAGACATGTGAGGACACTGTGTATTCCAGTGCAAAGGTTGTAGATGGTAGTCCACATTTCTGGAGTCTTGACAGTCCCAGGTAATCCCAGAGTGAAGAAGCACAGGGGACACTGGGACTTTCAAACTGACACAAGTCCACATGGGACATTGTGCGCTACCTTGACAGGTCACAGCTCTGTTCCCTATGGCCCAGAGGTAGATGTCAAGCGTTCACCTGGAAAACTCTCACTAGATTTAGATGGCATTCACAATACAGTATATAGTGTGTCAACATATAGAAAGAAAGTTTGAAAAGTATAAATAATTTACCACACTGATATTTTTCTCTCAAACAAGGAACAATAAGAAATGGCTAGCCCAGGACCACCAATTGAAAATATATGTGTGAAAGCATGAATGGGTTTTTTCCTGTTTTTTTTTTTTCTTACTGCCAGGCCTGATCTTGATGTTATTTTGGTCTGTAGATTTTCCCACTCACCCACTCCTACTGCAGGGCTCAATTAGCTACTGTGAAAGGAGGTCATTAAAAACACAGACATTGTGAGGCCAGTTGTTGCTGCTTGCCACCCAAATGCTGGCAGAAGAAGGATTATGTTTTACATGTCAGCAGAGGGTCGCACAGTGTACTCCAGACAAAAGAGGAGGGAAGAGGAAAGAGAAGGGAAAGAAATGGGAAGAAATAATCCACACGAATGTTGATTGATTTGTTGCTCCATAGCATTTTGCACATAGCTACCTTGCACCAAGTTACATCAAGAAGGCAGCAGGGTGGTGATGGCATCGTTCTGCTGCATGCTGGCATGTCGCCACAGATGCACAGTCCAACCCTCAGGGTACAAGAGTGCGCGGAAAGCGATTCTTTGCCAAAAAACTGCTGTCAAGTGTGTGAAAAACTTGTTGTGAAGCCCCTTACTCTTACTCTTTTCTGTTGCTTCTTTGGATATTTTGACTCCACACCAAAACCAAAGAAGTTGAAATATTGATATTTTACTGACATAAATATTGAGAATATCAAAGAAAAAATACAGCACGTTTCAAGTACATGATCGTCTGCATATACAGATATTTATCTAATGGTAGTAATTCAGTAAAGTCGTTAGCATTGCATTGCAGTAGTTTCCCTGTCTGTCTCCTTCCAGTCTGCTGAACCCCAGCTGTCTCATGACTCATCCTGTCCTTCTGATGTGTCTCTGATGTGATGATGTGATGCTGCATTAGCCTCACTGCTGTATTTGGTTGATGTCATGTCCTGTCCTCTATGCTGCATTACATCTGACTCTGGAGCGGTCCATTAGGTCTTACTGTGTCTCACATTATATGTAATGTGAATGTAGTAGTGCACATCACTGTCTGTATCATGAGCAGCCTGTTGTACACCTGTGATTCACTGACAGCCCTTATTAAAATCGTTTCCTATAGCAATCACTGCCAATACGTGGAAATGCTTATCACATTTGTCTTATCGGTTGTGGGTGAAAAACTTCTAGTGCTCCATTTGTAAACTGTATGAATATTTTGCCAGCTATAGATGAAAATTCAACGGCAGCCAGGCTAAGTCACAGTTAAATGTACTACAAGGATTTCTTAACTGGTTAAGAAAACATCTGAATTTAATACTGATGCCTCTATATGACCTACATAAACAAACAAGAAGATCAGATATTTCTATATAGTTACTCTTAATGCCTGCCATTGGATCAGATTTGATCAGATTCCCCTTAAAATCAATGAAATGGGCCAGTACTGCTTTTTTCAACAGGGGCTGCCAAAATTAACAAGTTCCTTGTTGCTTCTTTAAGTATATAAAAGTCAATGGAATGAAACATTGTCTTTTGCATCCTTTTGCTTTAATAATAATAATAATTAATAATATATTATATAATAATAATTTCTATTGGTTATGATCACATTTAACATTTGAATATCATTGATCAGTAAAACTTTGCAAGACTGTGTTTGTCTGAATAACAAGAAAAGAAAGAAAAAGAAAGAAAGAAAGAAAGAAAGAAAGAAAAAGATAATCCGAGATTATAAATTTCTAATGGCCCTCATGGATTTTTGTCACCCAGGAATTTATCCTAATGACAATGATTGGCGCAGGACCATGAAAGGATAAATGGAAGTGAAAAAAAAACCTATCCATTTTCCGCTAGCACTTGTAAAATGTGATCTATTCTGCCACAGTAATCTCTTAATACCTTTGTAAAACCTGTACTCTGTGATATTAATGATGGCCTGGAGACATGAGCACTGATCCACACGAGCACGAGTTGTAATAGCAGCGGGTAATGAAGCTGAAAGGTGTCTGCATCAAACATGACTCCAACTCATTTCTCTGCAGTTTCACTTTGTGTCCTCTACTTTTTAGATTATATTAGCATCCATTAATGACCCGGACCATACTGCAGCAGACGCAGCCTCTTTTGTTCCCGCTGTGCAATGACATTCATGTTGTCACCTTCACTTTGATTAAAGATCAAATCAAAAACGGGCCTCTTCAATAAATTCACACCGGGGGAAAATATTGTCTACGCCTGTGAGGGAAGACAGATTCAGACAAATGAGAGTTGCTTAATGCGACAGAGATGGCGGACTAACATGTCTCAGAGCTTCAAGTGTCTTTGGTGGAGCTGCTCGGTAGAAAAATAGCCTGGAGTGCTGTTTGACTGACTTATGGAGATTGATCTTCTTCAGACTGATACTTAGAAAGAGGAGAGCAGGTGAGACTTGGACTTGTATTAGGACTGGGGAATCACAACTTTATCACTGATCTATAATGGATCAAACCCCCAAAGAAGAAGAAAAGAGGAAGAGATGGGGCCAGACATAGATAGTAAGAGGGAGGAAAGAGACAAAAAAACTGAAAATTGAATTGAAAGAGTTATTAAAGTGTCTTTTCTCTCAGATTTAAAGGACCATGTAGTTGTTTTGCATGTTTCAGGCAATGAACTACAAATTGACTATCCTGCTCTCAGGGCATACTGTACATTTTTTGATTGGTAACCTAGCGTCTAGGCAGCCGTTGGTTGTTTTAATACCCTATAAAATCAACTTACAGACCTGAACACTGGTTGAGAGTAATAATCCATCACAGAACGCATTAAGTCAACTTAATTTTTTTTAAAGTATGTTATTGCTGCAAGAAAACACCACACTGAAAACTCTCATATTGGCCAAAATTTTTTATTTTATTTTATTTTTTTAAGTCAAGCTTAAAAGTGCTTAGTTAGCCACATACAATCATTGTTCTGCTTATTGCAGAAACAGACTCATCCGAATCATCCGTCAAGTTGCGAAGAATTACTGCTGTCACAGAATGTCACAAAGAAGAAAGAAAAAAAGTCTGAAAACTGCCAGAAAAATTCATTCTGACTGCTTCAACGAGTCTGACAGGGGAGTGTGTGAGTATGTGACTGTTAGACAAGCCACATAAATGTGGGGTTTCTGGTGAAAATGTTCATGTTTCAGTTTTGTGAGAGAAAAGGCATATAATGTTTGATGTTGTTGTGTATCTCCGAAAAGAAGAATTTTCCAAGTGTCAAAAAAGGCTGGCTGTCTTAAAATCAAGGTTGTCTTATATTTGGCATGTTTTGAAGACTATGCTGGTTTCTGAAATGGAAACCAGATGCCAGAAATCTTTGCATTCATGATTTATTTTATTATCAACTGATGTTGCAATTATTTTTTATGTAAGTGCTTGATTGTTTAGTCTAAAAAAAAGTCCTTCACAGTAGTAATTTAGTCTGACAAACAATCCAAACCCCAAATATACTGAATGCAAAGTGATATAAAACAGAGCAAAGCTGAAAATTGTGACTGTTAACAAGCTGCAAACATACATTATACATTTGCAACGATTAATGTCAAAATTCTTGTCAATTTTCTCCACTAGATACATGAGCAATATATTTGTGAATTCAGACCTAAAAGACATTGTTAGAGGCTTTGTAAAAAAAAAAAAAAAAGGTAACAATATTCATATTATAATACTTTTTTCTGACTGCAAACTTGTACGCTGAGGTGTCCTTGAATGCATCGACAAGGAGAGGTTTCAAGACAGTCTCTGTTCATGTATTTTAACATTAAAAAGATGACAGGTCCGACACTTTCTGAATGTAGATGACATGATATTAACCATTGGTGTGAGATGAAAGTGGCAAACTCATTCATAAGCCACCGACTATTCACCTAAGAGCAGGCATGGCACTGAAACCCTTGCTACTGTCTGACAGTACATTAAAACATGGAGTATCTCACTGAAATATGGAGTAGCAATAATATCCCTGAATGTGCATGTTCAGGTGTATTGAAAAAAGATAATATACATCCCAAATGAGGATGACACGGTAGGTTTTGATGAGTTTCCTCCACCGCACATCGCATTGATTAACATTCATCTCAGTTTGAGTGCACGGAGACAGCAGACAGCTTGCACTGCATCTTACACACCCTCAGCGATCGATCCGGCCATACACTGACGCACAGGAGAGAAAAACATAAAGATGAAGGAGGCTGAAAGTCAAGTCGCTGCGAGGGTGAGAGAGAAGATGGCAAGCCAACTACAGTAGTAGGGAAAAAGACAGCAGGAGAGGTGAAAGAAAAACTAGATGAAATTTAGTTGGAAAAGCTTTTAAACAGGCCTGCAGAGACACAGCAGGCTAGCCACGCTATTAGCGCCTGTACTAAAGCTCTAATGACTGTGAAGACGACATCTAGCACACCTTCACACCAGGCGAAATGTGCTTCTGAACAAGCTGTGTAATAGTTACTGAGGAAGATTCCAGACTTTGGTTTTCAGATGGCGGAGAGCAGCATCAGTACAGAATTTACCTCCAGCGTCAAATCAAATTTAGCGTAAGAGCCAGTGCTTATTGGAAAGCTGGTTTCTAGTTTGTCTGCTTGTATTCTGAAACAATCCATTGCCATACTGAATGGAAAAAATTGCGTACTTTTTTCTGGGGTTGTTTTTTTAATGGTTTGGTCTAGAACCATTAGTTCCAGTTAAGGGAAATAATGCCCCAGCATACAGGGATATTTTCTACACCATATGCTTTAAGAGTGACTTTTGTTGGCATGTTTCAACATCACAAATCACAGCACATAATGTGAGGTCCATAAAGAAATGGTCAGTGTTTGGTGTGAAAGAACCTCAACCCCATCCAGCACCTTTCCTTTTTCTAGGAAAATTTTTGTGGAAAATTTGTGCTCCATTTGAAAAGAAACCTTACTATAGAGAGGGAAGACATGCTTTAATCATTCAAATTGCATAAGGGGGCAAACTTTTGGACAATCTCACTATAAAGGCATTCACAGCCAAACCCTGCCTACATTGCAACCTGCACACACCAGGCCAATTGCTGCATTAAGTGGCCTTGAATGTCAAATTGTCAGTTAAAGAAAGTTGCAGAAATTTACAGATGGGTTTTGAATACTGATCGACTATCTGACAAGCACTTAAGTTGAAGGATACTGACGCCTTTAGGATGAACGGCATTCCACGCCTTATCGCCCAGAATCAGTGGCTGACCTCATTAAAGCTCTTGTGGCTGAATGGGAGCTAATTCCCGCAGCCAGGTTCCAAAATATCGTGGAAAACCTTCCCAGAAGAGTGGAGGCTGTTGCAGCAGAAGATTAATTCCCATGGTTTTAGAATGAGATCAGCAATCAGATATGGGTGTAACGTCTGGCTGTCGACTTACTTGCGGTGTAAATAAAGTATCAGCTAACTACAGTATCAATTAATCTGTTGACTATTCCCTAATTGTCAGAAAATAGTGGAAAACCGTGTAATTTGAATAAAAGCTGATGTTTACAAGTTAATGAATCATTGGCAAACATCAAATGCTGGGGGGAATTCATAAGCAAGGGACGACTGTCTTGTTTGTCTGAACTCTCTGCTCATGTATGTCTATGTTGTTATCTTGGCTGCTTAATCACACCATTCTCTCTGTCTAACTGCACTCTTCAGACTCTCTCCTTTTTCATCTTTGTTTCATCTCACTTTCCAGTCTCTCAGCCAACATTCATCAAACATAGATGGCCTGTTTTATGCTCCATCATTAGTTTGACTTTACTCCCCTCCATCTTTGTTCCCACTCTCTTCCTCACTCTCATATCTCGCTGTCTAACCAAAACGGAATCTTGACACTCAATTTGACTTGATTTGGGTGAACACGGCAGGCAGTTGTCGCATTTTGACTTTGCTGTGAATCCATTATTGGTACATTCAATTAACACGGTGCAGAGTGAGCACCGTCGCGCAATAACATCGTTCGGTAATTAATGGAGTCATTATTTTAGAAGATAGTTTTTTCTGCAGCTGCAGATTGGTGGCTTGTACCAATTTCCAGTCGCCATGGTGATTAACATCGGATGAACATGATCATCTAACTTTGCGTACGACTAGTGTCTTAATTAATAAGCCTAAACTGACAGTGTCCTACAGGTATACCCATTATTTTGCATTAATGCATTCCCCAGACAGTGAGTTTAAATGATGCATTTAGAAATAAATTTACTTCAAACCACAGTTGTGCATGACTAAAAAGCTGAAAAATGTGCCCACGGGCTATTTGTTTTCGGGAGAGCCTTGCAGGTGTGTGTGTGTGTGTGTGTGTGTGTGTGTGTGTGTGTGTGTGTGTGAGCCTGAGACATGCAGAGTAGCATTCTTCCTCCCGGACTAGGCCGTGTGTCAGCCAGAGGAGAGATTATGGTTGCTATTTCTGACATGGTATCATATCTCAGGTCATGAAAAACTGAGAGAGTGAGTCCCCAGTGTATCGTAAGGTAGAGCAAGGGACAAATTGGCCTTGCTCAAAGTTTCCTGCTCACTGCATCGACTCAGCTTACGGCATCAAAAAGACTCTACTCTCAATCAGGATAAAGTTTATATCACAGATCAAATTGTCCTTACTGGCTGTGTGTGTTTAATTGGACAAATAGTTCCCAGTCACTGGCTCTTATGGATTTGTCAGGAAAATAAATGGGTCTACTGGTGGTGGTGTGTGTTGGGTGAAAGAGCACAAGAAATGAGGAAGAAATACTGGGAAAGGTATTCAATTTGGAGTTTGCACGGTGGCTGATCCAATTGTTCTGATTATCAAGACAACATAAACAAAAAGTGAATCCGTGGCAGAGCTGAATGGATCCAGCAAAGTGCCTCTTGGTTTGACATAATCTGCTTTGTAATGGCTGGCTAGCTTTTACGGTTAATGTTAGACAATCCAGCTCTCCACTAGCTTACCACATGGAAACACAGTCACATTATGCTTATTCCAACATCTAAACACCAAATCAAACTGCCTTTAAAAATACTAAGAACAGGAAGAAGAGAAGTTTGGTCCACTCCTCTCCCTGTTAGTAACAAATAGATTTTTTTTCCATCAAACATCTGCCTGACAAGTGCTGTGATCATCTATTTCCATTAATACAAAAACATTTTGCAAAAGCCTTTGCAGCGGTGTAAAAAGATGTTGATTTCTTTCGTCTTACAACAGATGTAACATTGCATTGTTTGTCTTTTCAAAACTCTGTCTTGATTGTTTGTCTGACTTGAAGATCTGTCAACTGTATTCATCTTTTTTGGCTATTAAAAAGACACTGTTATGTGGGACTTACTGTTTGTGCGGCTCTGCTAATCTTTAAAGCAATGGCATCAAGTTAAAGAGAGCCTAAGCCCTGAATGCGATCAGCATAATCTCCCAAAACATGCTATTGACGAAGGCCATTAGTGGAACTGTGTGACACTTTTATGGCTCACAGTTTAATCTTTAGGTTTTTGTTTTTCTCTCTCTCGGCCATATACACTATCACACCATGTCATTATACAATTATTGAAACATTCACAGACACACACAAACTCCATTATCATCATTGCATGCAAACAAAACATCCTCCCCTTTTAAATAAGCGAGCAAACAAGCAAATAACCCCAGCGAATCAATTAAAGTGTGCTGTGTGTGTGTAACTGTGCGTGCGTGAGTGTCTGTTGTGTGTGTGTGTGTGTGTGTGTGTGTGTGTGTTTATTTTACTGTTGTATTAATAGGTCACAGAGATAATTCTGCTATTACAGCTCATTTAGATGGTCATTTATGTGTTAATCCTGAGTCAACACGAGACCAAAGAAGCAGTCGGTGAAGAGGGGGCAGAGGAGGATGAATCCAGTAGTTGACTAGTTTCGCACGAGTTGCAGACAGAAATGCTGCAGACATTTTTTTAACTCTACTGACACACTGCAGGGAAGCTTGGCCTTTAGCTAGACTATACTGTACCTCACCACCTTTGAGAACATTGTCATGCGGTTCACCGGGAATGTGTTTTAGGTGCTACCATTTCCAACATCCTGTTGCTTTGTACAAACAGTTTTAAGGAATACCCCACAGACAGTGTACATTTTGAGCCTTGAAAGTTGGCTCTGACAAGTTTGTATCTTGCTTGTGTCTATCTGTATGAGCAGTATATTCAGAACGAATCACCTCAAATATATCTGGGTACACAGTTTATGTTTCTTATTTGCGTGGATATCTCTTCATCTTTGTTGTTTATGACCCACGTGCACAAATGTATACGCCAGTTACAGTAGAGCAGTGACTTATACCACATAAGTGGTTAAAGAATAGCCCCCGACAGACTTGAAAGTGTCAGGGTCGCTGTAACAGACGTTCTCCCTAAAGGAGCAAGATACAGACTTTTCAGAGCTGTCTTTCAAGCCTAGGGAGTGTTTGAGACTCAAAGCAGAGGTTTTCTTAGAGTATTCCTTTAAGATCAGAGATGTGACAACTTATGAAAAATGAGATCCGTGCAAATAACCGGCTCTCACGGCTCTCAGCAGGAATACACGCCTTCTTTAGTGCAGATTAGAAGCTGGCGCCACAGCAGATAACCGTCAGGTTTATGTATTCCCCATGTGTGACAAAGAAGCCCCATTTAGTCGTGCAGCAAGTGGGTTAAGACCTGATGAAGCCCAAGGCCCATTGTGAGTCACCCAATCCGCAACCATGGCACTGTCAGCTTCGTAAGAAAGAGGACGATCTAAGGAGAAAACAACTTTGGCTCCCGTGTGAGCACAAACATTAGAAACCAGCTGTCAACAAACAGCCATCACTACACGTGGCATGATGATGGCACATTAGGGCCTTTGGGAAAAGACAGGATGAGAGATGACCATCACAGTGACGGGGGCGACAAGGGCACGTTGGATCCTACAGCCTAGACTGTGCCAGCTTGTCTCCCTGGAGATAGCAGACTAAGTGCGGTTGACCTCGGTACTTGCTCCCTGACAAGGACATGCCCAAAGTGGGGGTAATAACCTTCTGTACACCTGGGGCACTACTACGGTTTTCCCAGACATAACTAGGGCATGTAAGAATACCTGGGGAAGATGAAAAAAATATGGCTAGGGACAAACAGGAATTCAATGGGAAAAGCCTTGACATGAAGAAGGGAGATTAACAGCAGAGTTTCCAAAACTTCTCAGAATCCTACAATACATTTTTATCTATCTGATTAAAAAAATATGATGAACAACAGCAGTGTCCTAAATGGTTAGGCTAGAGAGTACAAGTGGAGATTATTTTGTAATTGAACTTTCATCAGTGCCTTAGTTTGGGAAATATAAACCATGTTTTTAATTTAAGACGATATACCAAACTGCTCAATGCATCGGTGCTAGATAAATAACATCACCTACCTGTAAGTAGATTGAGAACCTTTCTAAATTTTGCCAATCTATATGTAAAGAAGCCTACAATACTTGGCAACAGTTAATAATCAAGGCAAAAGATATATTTTTGCCAAATACTGATATCCAGCCCAAGATATAGTATGGTGAGTGGAAAGTAGTAGTGCAACTGCATGTAAACAAGAACGCAAATAAGAAACCTTTTCTCGTGTATTACATGAAAGCTGCAACTCCAAGTGAGCCTGTGAACGTTTGTTTGACCAGTTTGCCTTTAACTGCTTTAAGAAGCACGTTCATGCATTATGAATGGCTTTCGACACGTTTTAAGAAATGTGTTAAACAATCAGTAGCTGTGATATGAATGTAAAATAACAGGACATACCTATAATAGGTCAAGTCTTCTTATATCGTCTTGATGGCACGTCTTGACGACAAGAAAAAAGATTGATCCAGCAGGATCTTTTCTTGGGGCTGCGAATTATAGCCTGTCATTGATTTCCACTTTATGGTCCTGCACAGACAATGGCTGCCATTCTCAGGGACAAATAAAATATATAAATAAAATAAACGAAAACAAATGCTGCCACTGTGTTGTGTTTAAGCCTGAGGTTATTACTTCACAGGGAGATATTTCTATTCATCCTTACCCGGGAGGAGCATCACAAATCACAATCTCACACACGCCAAGAAATAAAGAGCCAACACAAATTCATTCATCCACACGCTCACGGATCAGAGACCTGCTCCATGTCCTCATAATCTCCAAGATCCCAGGGTGTCCAATCTAATCAGTATTTAAGTGATGGACTTAATAAACATGGCTCTGAAGCCCACAAGAGCTGATGTGTTCTATGAAAGACAAAGGGGTTTGGAGTTGGGCGGCAAAAACCGAAGCTGTCTGAGCCCAAAACTGTTTGATGTGACTTATTAAAGTAAATGACACATCCCAGAGAGAAGGTGTGAGATTAAAGGTGCTCATTAGACATAAGTGTTTATAGTAATATAATAATAAAATAGGACAAATGCCCACTACTAATCCCACCAATGTCAACCAATATTTTGTCTGAACATCGCAATTATTTTGGCCAAGATAATCGTGACATGAAAATGTAATACTGTTCCATGCCTAATCAGGACTAGTCGAGAGTGAGCCTAAAAAGATTCTAGTCCAAGTTTGGACCAAGTCAAATGAGAGAGACAAGACGGAGACAGAAAAGGAACAAAAACATATTGACTTGGTTGAGACCAACTAGAATATTTGGGATGTATTTGTGATATCCATACCAAGGCCAAAAGTAAGTGTGAGCAATTCCAAGGCCTACAGTGCTATTGCAATTAGCTGTCCTAAATTGAAATAAAAAAAGAAGAAAATGCTTAAAACCTGTAGTGAAAATGAACATGAACAATGAAAAAAAACTGTGAGCCTTTTTTAAAACAAAGAAAGTCCATGAAAACTTTACTTGTTATCAGTTTCCGATTTGTGTGATAACAACAGCATCCTGCTCCCTTATTATCTGTCTGGAATCACAAGCAGCAGCTAATGCACAGCTGCACATATGTGATGAGTGAAAGAGACACACAAATAAAGAGAGAGGAAGAACACATGGGCATGAGAATGATTGTGCGTGATTGTTTACATGCATTTTTTGTGTGACTGAACTAGACTGAACATGTGCATACAAGCATGTATATGTCTTTGTGTTCAATATGCAAATGAATGCATCTGTATATCACTGTATGCACATGTGCATGCTGTTATGTAAAACGGAGAGTCCATATGGAGAGTCTCTTCAGACAGACCAAATGTTGTCCAGCGGGCAGAACACCATTGAGACAACCGTCACACCACTCTGTCCCCTAGTGTAAGGATGAGCCTGACAGATCCACAACATCCCCACTGTTGTTTCAACCTCTCAAAGAATTCTTCTTTCGACTTTAGGCTATAGTCAGACCTCTTCCAAACCCTGCCACCCTGCTATAACCTACCTTAGAGCAGAAAAGCTGAGAGGGATCCCAGCTGATGAATTGTTGGAAATGTTAAAGACAGCTAAATTAGGATCTGTAACTGGCAATTTACCAGGGTTGGTGTTAGCTGACATATCCGACAGTTCACTGTCAACCCAAGAGGGCCTTACTTTAATCAGCACCCGTCTTTCCTTGTGTTGAACGACCTCGGATCCTTGCACCCGCTGAGGGTGGGAGGCTCTTAAAATCCCTAAAGGTTTATCATCTGTGGTCTGCTCAAGAAAGACTGACAGGCTGTGTGAAGGGCGCCTATTTCTGGCATCTTGAGGCATCCAGGGCTCAAAGTCAAGGATTATGGGAATCAGAACAAATATATGCATTAATATCATACCTTTGTTTTCTTCCATATACTTTAAAGCAGATGCAAGGAACTTTCATTTTGTGTCGAGTTTGGAGGCCCCTGCAGACAAAAGTGGTGGTGTTTCCGCCGCCACTTCATCTGATTTCAAGGGGAATCCAACCCAGTGGCAGGCATTATGAAAAACTATATAGAAATAGTCGATCTTATTGGTGATGGTCTTGCCATATAGAGGCATCAGTATTAAAGTAAGTCCCGGCAGTACTGTCATTTATAGTATTTTCAGTCATTTTTCAGTGCTAGAAGCATGGCTCTATGAATGCAAATGTCATTCTGTCAGTTGACCAGTCCGTCATTTTGGTCCAGAAGTGAAATAAACAACTATTGGATGAATTTTGTACGCACATTTGTGGTCCCCAGATGATGTATCTAAATGACTTTTGTGATCCCCTGATCTTCCCTCAAGCATCACCATGAGGTCAACATTTGTGGATTTGTAATAGTTCTAACTATTGTTTGTAAGTAGTGATCCCCTAAATTTCCATCAATAGCACCATCATCAGATCAAAATTGAACAACGAAATTCAACAACAATGAATGATGGTGGACATGGCAACATCATACCTGCTAAACTTCAGCATGTTAGCACTGTAACTGTGAGCTATTAGCATGATGACGTTAGCATTTAGCTCCACAATGCTTTATTACAGCCTCATTCCAGATGTTTTGGATCTGGATCTTTGTCCTCCAGGAGGTCTCCTCTTGTTAAACCCTCCCTCTTTCAGTGTTTGTTTCCATGCTCTTGTGTGTTTGTGTAGTCTGTCCTCCTTCCAGGTGGAGAGGTCATGTGACTCAGGTTCTATCTGTTTGGCAACACCTGGAAGTTGCTCGACATCTTGTCAAATACATAATTTTCTTAGATCCATATTATTCTTTTGTTTGCAATCTAACTATAATTTTATCGTCCTCAGAAATTTTGTCTAAATGTCTGTCTATTCTGCACACCCGGAGAGGTACCCCTCCTCTGTTTCTCTTCCTGAGGATTCTTTCTCTGTTAAAGGTTTCTCCCCATCTGAATGGAGCGTTTAAGGACAGAGGGTGTCGTGTGCTGTACAGATTGTGAAGCCCCTGCAGGCAAATTTGTGATTTTTTGATATTGAGCTATATACATAAAACTGACATGACTTTTTTTTCTATAAATTAACAGGTTTTAAGTATAGAACTGAAAAACTGCAAAGATGAGTCACTACAGTAGTTTTTCTACGACTATGATATGATGATATATTTATTATAATATTTCTGCTACTTTAAATTTGCAGTTACACCAAGACAATTTTCATATCATGTTATTTTGTTTTTGTTTTTTTGTATTTTGAGTTTTTTCTTGGTAAAATTACATACTATTCAGTATGTAATTTATTCTGTAAATTTACATGGATAAATGGAAAACTATGTGTTTTAGTGCATGGTCATACATTAATATATAAAATAATAATTTACTAAACATATGTAGTTAAAGTAACTGAAGAAGTCAGGAACAGCTTTCAGAAATGTGTAACTAACTAACAAACAATCTTTATGACAACATGACAAAGTCTGTGAAAATAGATAGCGACAACAAATCCTATTTTGGGCCCATTAAAAAGGTCCACCTGCCAGCCTGTGATTAGCATCATGTGAACTAATTGTCTAGTGCAGGTAAATACAGAAGGGTAGCCTTTGCCATCCGCTTCTAGTCTCATTATCCCACAAAATTAGAAGGCCAATTACAGGGCATTACCTTGACAGCAGGATAGCCAAATCCCCTCTACTGTTAGATTACACATAAAAACTACCGCCCAGCCAGCTTCAAAGGACACACAGAGGAGGGTAGATAGATGGTATTAGTTAGATTGCCCTTGCCCATTAGCTTTGTTAAGCATGAAATCACATTGTTGAACATCTTTACTGATGAAAGTACTATTTGTGTGCGGGGTAAATTAGCTCTCCTGGAAATGGTGCTGCAAATATGACAGCTATTGATATCTTAACTTTAGTGCTCTCTGATGGGAACGTAGAGGGAAACAAGCTGAGGATGAGTTCTTCTAATGAGCCCCGTGCTTGCCCCTGGTGGTGCTGGGAGTTCACTGACAAAACCCACGCTCGAGTGCAGCAACAGTAAGTGCAAAAGTAAGCAAACGACTAAAGTTTTGCAGCTTGCTGAATTCAAATCGGACGGGAAAGAGAACAGGCACGCACACACACAAAAAAGATGATGGGAGAGGTCATTCATGGTGACCGAGCTCTTCATTAAATCACCAGTTCCAGGAATAGATGGAGTGGGGGAGGTGAACAAAGGAGGGAGATTGAGGGGGGGGGAGAGAGAGAGAGAGAGAGAGAGAGAGAGAGAGAGAGAGACACATAGGGTAGTCATGTCCCCTGGGAGCGGTATTAACAGACATATGAGATGAACAAAGAGGAACATGGCAGCTCTGGTCAGGTGAGGTCATGATGAGGACAACAAAGACATCCTCAGGCGTGACACTGCTGCCCATTTCAAAGTCTATCTTCAAGACTGACTATAATCTGACCTTTGCCCTATGTACCCCAAAGCTTAAAGCAGCCTGTCTGAAAGAGTAAAAGGGTGGCTACAGTTTGAGTTCACCCTCAAGCTTTTAAATCCTTTTTATTTTCCTGTTTAATTGTTCCTAAACAGTTTTTATTTTTATTTTGTTAGAGGTAAGTGTATTGCAAGTAATATAGGCTATGCTGGGACTTGAAGGGTACCACTGACTGGGAATTAAAAAAATCACTTTTTCCTGTTTATTTCTAAGCCAGATTGTTTAAGATACTTCATCTGTTTGTTTTTTTTTCTTGGAAGTTGAGCAGTAAAGTCCATCAAGCTTCGGTGCATTAATACATTTTACGTGGGAGATTTACAATATAAGCTTAAGTGCATGTATGAAAAACTATATATAATATAACATTTGTAGCCAGTCTCATTGCTGTCTGAGGTTTGGTTTGTTCTGTCTGCATTAGGTCTGCCTGTTATTTTAATGGTAATGCTAGCAGTGAATGTGTGATCATTGAAGTATGGTTATCCAGAACAGAGGATTGGAAAAATTTGAAATCCAAACCCTGACAGCTTTGTACAGCAAGCCTTGGCTGCTGGCCCAGTATTTTGCTAGAAGTTGTTTTATGTATTTGTATTCTTTAATTCCTTTCTCTCTTCTCAGACTGTTATCTATTAGTGCAAAAGTGTGAGGCATATTCATACAGCTCTGGTTTGGAGGAATACGGATGCCACCGAACAAAGACTATGACGTAAAATATTCCATGACGACCTTTTTTTGGCCTTAAACTGTATAAATAGTAATCCTTGATAAAAAATTTGAAAAACTTAAGGATAATGTGAGAGTCCAACGTGGACAAATGAACTGCATGCATCTCTGGAATCACACACTAGCTCCTGATTAGCACAACGGTGTCTTACATTAACGCACTGTCTCTGTCAGTATCGCATATCTGTTATCTGGAGGTAATGGTTCTTAAAGGAAACAAATTTAAGGGGTAAGTTCATGTATGATCCCATTGAGAGTAAGACAAGAAACAACAAAACAGCTGCGACTATGAACAGTTAAGCTAATCTAATATAAAGCACTGTGGATGTAACATCAACTAATGCTATATAATCTTTCTAGTTGATATGGTGAGAAATGAGTTAAGTTACAGGATTAATGTCTGCGATCAGTCACCTAAATCTTCCTCTAGATGTTCACTGAAGAAATATCTCTCTGTTACCCTACGTTTTAGCTTCCCCTTTTTATTCTAACCCCAGACAAAAAGCAATATTTTAGAGAACAAGCGAGTGACTCCAGCTTCTGAATGAATTACTGCTCTGCAGTGGAGAACACAGGGGGCTGTGGTAATGCTAGAGCAGGAACGATGGAGAGAGAGACAGAGAGAGAGAGAGAGAGAGAGAGAGAGAGAGAGAGACGATCTGTTCAAACATACCTGGATTTACTGAGGAGAGTCAGTCACTCTGCCTTCTACACTAACCTTGCTATAGACGAGAACAACACCTGTAACCAAGCCAACTGTACAGAAAATGATTAGAGGACACAAAAAATCTAAATGTGTGAGAAAGATTAGGCTAAAGTTTCACTGATAAAATGTAGATTAAATGTCTAAAACTGAAAAATAAAACAGAATAACTAAAACTTGCCCAAAACTAATATACATTTTTGTCCAAAAAAACCCCAAAACAACAACAACAACAACAACAATAACAACAACAACAACAAAAACGAAGACTACAACTAAACTCAAACTTACTGTGCAGTTACATGAATATGAGGGGCTGGGGTTACAATATGTAACTGCTGTCTCCGTATATTCTTGCATTACACACTGTTACTGCCGCCATCGTGAGTGCACACGTGTGCCCGTTGCGTGACAATGCCTGTCCGTGTTCAGCTACAGTCATACTTGTATTGTTCTGTCAGATTTTATCAGTGATCTTTGACTTGCTTCAGATGCATCCTCTCTAGCATTAAAAAATCTCACAGCCTGTTTTCCTCGCTGTCTGTCCACAGTCACGGACCAGTGGTGCCAAAAATGAGCTCCGATCCAACCTGATATAAATATGTTCTGGGTTTTTTCTTTTCTTTTTTTTTTTTTCATTTTTGTCTAATTTCCCAACAAACCCAGTTAAGTTAATCTGCTGCGGGCAGATAAAGTTGTATCGTCATGGATCAAGTGCTGACAGAGAGGATGTGTCCCATCAAGGTGCTTCTGTGCATGTGTGTGTGTGGTTTATTTTGGGGGGGGGGGGGGGATTCTTACTGCCTGCCTGTCAGTCCCTGATAAATGATTCCATGTGAAATATCTCCATTAAATCTGCCTTTATCAGGGAAAGAAGCCCGTTCAGCCCTGCCATTAGCATTGCAATTTATGGGACAGCTCCCAGGCTCAACAAACCAATTCCCGAGTGTACTTGGCCAATTCAGGCCAGATTAGCTGAAATTAGACAGGGCAGGTTTTAATAATGTGCCTGACGGTTACTGCAGCATTGAGATATCTTTGGTTTTTCGCCCCGTTTCACACACTTTGCTGCTCTTTTGTAGCTTGTAAACCAATGTCCCACTGTGGCATTTTCTTTTCTTTTATTGTTTGTATTTCACAGCACAATAGATTTAAAGCTCACAGCTGCTACAGATATTGCTATGTCAGCATTGTAGATAAAGAATATTATTACCCTCACAGAAAATGCTTTCAATAAGAACTGAGGGGATAGCATTGTTGAAATGGACTCAGCAATTTGTTGCAAGAAGCACCTTGTTCGTGTTTCTCAGCTTTATGAAAAAAAAATATCAGACAAGGTTGCCTTTCTTCTGACGGGCTGCTCGTGTCTGCCAGCTCCCATTCACAATAGGGAAGATGTTGTCAGAAGGAAGAAGACAAAAACCTATATGCCAACTCCACAACCAGCATCCTTAGAAAAAACACCCCAAAGCTTTTGTTGGTTTTGAATTCATTTGTGTCATGAACAACCCACCGGAGTCCTTATCAACGTGTGCGAGGGCTTTGTGCATCTGAGACAAAACACACGTATGAGTGTGAGAGAGAAGGGAGGCATGCAGGTTCTTCTTTTAGTTCCTTCTGCTCTCTTTTGGCCTCTTCTTATCATGTCTCCACTTTTTCTCTGCTCTTGCATCTCCCTGCTCCTCTGTGGCTGCCTCTGGATGTAAATTCTCATTCACATAACATGGCGTTAAGCTGCGGATGAACGACATTTGTGGAAATCAGACGTTAATGCAGCGCCGGTACACCAGATGTTATGATGAAGCCTGTGCACTTGCTGAGATAATCCACCACGACCTGTTCATATATGTTTAAAAAAAATAATTTCCTATATCTTTGTGGATTAGAAAGACCAAAGAACTGACGTAAAATGGGCTAATAAATGAGACCACACACGAAAAAAAAGAGAACAAAAAGGAGGCGGAGACTCATTATCTATCTGCTGCTGGGGGGGATGGGGCCTTATCAAACCCCAGACGATGCCAAAGGGGTCCAACAAGCTGTGAGAAATGGTTGGCCTTAAAATGGAGAGATGGTAGAGGGCTCTGTAAGGTTAAGAATTTCCTTGACCAAGACGGGGCAAATAGAAAACTAGAGAGGCCAGAGGTTGTATAAATAGCAAGCCCTCCTTTCAAAGCAGGAAGTATGAGAAAATCAGGCTACATCCTTTTGCGTAAGTTAAAAAGTCCCAAGAATTGTAAATAAGTTGCCTCAAAACATCTCCCTGCAGAGCTTCTCCTCATGTAAACCATTTTCACATGAGATGACATGTACACAGTGCTAAAAAAGCACTCAGACGACAGCTTGATGAGCGACTGCACGCATACTCTCGTTTGAGCATGTGCAAGCGTGTGTTTTTCAGTGAGTTTTGGTGTGTAGTATGTGTTCGTGCGTGGTAGACCCAGCCACAGGCAGGGGGGCTGTGCTTATTGGATTATATATCTCCCAGTCATACAGGAAAGAGGCTGCTATTAAGGTCAGGAGCCCGGGGTAGAGGGAGATGGAGAGGTGAAAAGGAGGAGAGGAAGAGGAGGAAACTGTAATGCAAATCTGTGGCGGTCGGAGACATGTGCTGTCTCTTTGTCTCTCGTCACTGTCGCGGAGGTCTGTGTCACTGTCCTCTGCAGCACCCAACATCCTCAGCGAGAAAAAGACCTGCTCCCAGCGATCACCCTGCAACAGCTGATAGCAACTGACATTATTAACATCATAACTCTACAGCATATATCAGCATGCAAATGTAACTAATCCATTTGCCACTGCTGAAACACTGTCATAATTACAAAACGCTCAGACTGAGTGATGGGGTGTTTTAAGGTTAATATAATTCTCAGTTTAAGATGTGCCTCAGTTTGGGTGTTTGTTACATTTTCAGTAGGAAAGGGGAAAATCTAAAGTTGCTATGTGAGTATATCAGCAGCTATTAAAAGAGAAATGTATAACAACATTACATGGATTTCTAACATTACTTGAAGCTTGTGTTGAAAATATTCAAACCTAAAACGAAACCAGGATTTTACGCATTTTTAATATTTATCCCTGCATCCCACGCATGAAAAATGTTGTATAAACTCCCTCTGCTTGATGTGCGATGCAGTAACTGAGTTCTTTAATACTGAAACTCCCCAAGTGAAAAATGATCACCATATAGTAACTCATTCCTGTAGAAGTTCATTTTTCTTGTTTCTTACATCAATGCCAAATTACTTTTCATCCCTAGAAAGTTATTCAAAAGTTATTTCAAGAAAACTACAATCAAACTGTAGTGCACTTTATGAAGAGAAAGATGCAAGTCATAGTGTACTTAGACATCACAGTCGCAGTCTTCTTGTGACCTGACCTGGTAGTTGCAGTTAATTATTACAGAATTGGATTTGGTTTGACTCTGCACTACTGCCCAAATGGCTCAGAGTTAATCGAGAGTCCTCGAGGGCGAGTTTGTGCACGTGTGCAGCTTTTCTGTGATTGCCGTTAAAGCGCATTTCTCCACGATTATTTGGAAATCATGGTAATACAGCTCGACTGACAAATTGACCAATAATAGCTTGAATATTTTATGCATATTTGTCAGCTGATAAATTATGAGAGATTGCAGGGCAGAAATGCCGAAGACGTGTTTGAGTTTACATAGTTTGTCCACCAGAGAGCGCTGATAAGTTTATCATATTTAGGTGTTTTGGGGTTCGTTTTTTAAGGTAAATGTTTTGTCTTTTTGACATTTTGTTTGGAATCAGTTGGGAAACATGGGAAATGACAGAGCTGTGACATCTGACAAAGGTCCCCAGCCGAACCAAACTGGGAACATTGCAATTATATGGTATGTGCCTAAGCCATTAAGCCACCAGGATAATCCCAATTGTATAATATTTGTACATATTTTGTCAGAATATCAATATCATAAAATCCCATGCAATTTTTTAAAAAAAAGTCTGGAAACGCCCCTCCTGACAGCAAAATGCAATCCAAGCAACACCCTCTGAAATTAGGAAAACATCAGCAACAAAATCAACAATCCAAGCCTTACATGGTCATATGAAAACAACATTTGAGGCTTGGTCAACAATATGGCCACTGGTTACTGGGAAGACAAGTTGTTGTAAACATGCTTAAATGCAATTTCTATGAGTGCTATGAGAAGCACAAACAAAATTCAATTTCCTGCCATTGTATTTTGGTGACAGCAGAAGTTACAGAGTGGATATCTCAAAACTGCAGCGTACAAGACCAAAACTAATTTAGAAAATAGATGTTTTTGTAATTTGGCTGAACTAATCCTTTTTTTAAAGAATTATGACAATTAAGATATTTTGGCCGCAAGTGTGGGTCATTTTCAGCGTATAGTACCATTCCACTCTATTCCACTCATATTTAAGCATGCATCAAATTTGGTATGCAGGTGAGTCAGAAAGTGTGTTGAGGTCACTTGCGGGGTGCCGTGACACCCGTCTGAGCTTCTTCTGACACCCCACACAGGTGGAACTGCAGTAGGTCCTGACCTCCGTACAAAGGCCTTCTTCCTCCGCTGCCTCAACATGTAGACAGATTATCTTAGTTTAACTGACCCAGGTCGGCCCCCTGTCCATCCTCCTGCATAATGACTTTGCAGCAATATCTAATGATACAGAGGCTACAGTAAATACTAATGCGTCCACAATGTATACAAAAAGGCAAAGGCGACAAACATTCTAATAATTTCGATACCAAGAGAAAAATCCCATATTCAGCTGCTGCAGCTGTTAGAAAGAAATATAACAGACTGTCTTTCAAGGATAAAGAGTCTCTGCCTGCCTCTAAAAAACATCATAAATAAATCCTCACTCAACTATTTTTTTCATAGAGCTGCAGATATTATAGCAGAGCAGAGGGGTGGGGGGCGACTATGGAGAATATACAGGAAACACAGAGGAGGGACGGCAACACAGTCAAAAACAAGACGTTAAGACTTTGAAAACCTGAAAGCGGTTCATTTCCCCGGGCCACGTAAATCTCATTACTCTCGCCTGTATTGCCTCAGCATATAAGGTGAATATCACTGCATTTTACATCAAAGTGCTGAGTAATACAAAGGTATCCAAGCTGTTGTTCAGGGCGAAATTAAAATGTTTAGTTGAGCAGAGCAACCCTTTGATATGAGTCGACTTGTTTTAGAGGGCTTGTAGGTATGAGCACCAAGACAACGCAGAACCTAGCAGACATCCTTTTATTCTTTGTGTTTGTTATTTGCCTACAATTTTGGGAATGGTGGAGTTTGGGCTGAGTTTGCAGCCTAGGGCTGAACTCAACCCAAGCTCCGAATGCTAACTCTTTGTTTCTAAAACTTTCACGCTAAAAAAGTGTGTTTTTGCTAATAATATTCATTTCAGTTAAAGGAGGGTTTAGTTGGAGTCTGCGTGTCTTTTGTGTGTTCGCAATGTGCACCTCTGTCCTCACTGTATAAGGATTTAAGACAAGTTAACAGAGGATGATGCTAAATTTACTCAAGCGACTGTTAGTTTTGCAGGGACAATTCTCCACCTCTGAAAAGGCGGCGTACATACAGCGCAGATGGGACTTACAAGAGCAAGGAAGACTGCAGGGGGAAAAGCAACGTGCATTAAACATTGGCTTGTATATAAAACTAACAAACTAATGATTAGAAATTTGTTTATTTGATAAACTGACTGAGGGGATTATTGATTGTGTCAAGCTCACATGTGGCACTTAAACACAAAACACACACTAAACACAAAGTACAGCTGAGGCTGATGGGAATGACACTAGTTTTGCAGGTATTTGGTCATAACTAAAAGTGTTGAATAAATAAGATTTTTAAGATGTGCTAGATTTAAAGCCAAGGGATCACCAAAGTCAGTAGAATTCATCCTGTACAGACCTTGGAAATCTGTATCAATTATCGCTTAATAGTCGTCAAAATATTCCACTCAAAATCACAGATGTCTATCTCGCCGTGGCGCTGGAGGAAAAGTCAGGGAATCACCAAAGAATTCTTTTTTCTTTGGGTATCGTGAAAAAAAAAAAAAAAGGTTTTGTTAAATTATATACTGCAAAGAAGAAAGGAAAAAAATGAGGAGGTTGTAATATTGTTCGCCACCGTTTCCAGAGGAGGATATACACTGTAATCATTATACAAACACCTTTTCACTTATTTCAGTCAGTAAATAAGATCTGTGGGTAATTAATTCCTTCTTCACCTTTTGTTTCAGCTTCCTCTTACAAACTGCCACAATGGTGTCGAATAGCAAATCATTCAACTCCCTGTTACTGTGTCTATTAGCTCATTATACACCACTACTGGCCGATTTGACTTTCCAGGTCCATTCACCCACACTGACACACACACTTCAGGCTAAAGACGTCAGCTGAGTCAGTTGAGTCAAATGAAGTCTTGTCAGAAAGTGAATACCTTCATGCCTGTGGCCTGTGTTCCTATAAGCAGCTAAATGAAGCCAAGCAACTAAATGTGTATACAGTATGTCTCCGTGTGTGGCATTGTGCTTCCCATGTTTGTGTGTGTGTGTGAGCCCTGTGTTCATGGGCCACAGCCTCGACCCCCCTGCCTAAGCTCTGGCTACAACTTGTGCAGTGCGGACACCCGGGGAGCAAGATCAATGCTGGGGCTTTCACACTGGGAGAAAGAGGAAACAACTCTCTATGGTCCATAAGACTTTCTGCACTAGAGTGATTTTCCATTTCTGGGAGCCAGGCTCAACCCACGACAGACTAAGAAGAGAGAGAAAAAAAAAAATGATTCAGGCATTTCAGATGCCGTTAAACATCCCTCAGTGCAGCACAGAATGAGCACAGAAACCCTTTTGAAAACAACAGAACCAAGTGATATTAGGAAAGCCAGAAGGAGGAGGTGATATATTAGACTGCCAGCAGAACAGTGCCGCACTGCCGCTTGTTCTTTTTCTAGAAAAAAAAAAAATGTGTGTGTGGCAGAGACTTGGCTTTAGGGAAGCTCCACTGTTCCTTTAGTTGCTTTATAATGTGCCCACTACTGCTATGAGATTCAGCTGGAGCAAAGTTTCCTTTGTTTCCATGTCACACTAACCTTTCAGGGGTTTGGATGGAGTTCCTGGTTCTTTTCCCACTTCAGACCCGCATTTTTAAAGACTTCAAGAGCATTATGGATTTGCATTATTTAACTTTACTATTTTTCTGAAGGAAATGTGGTTTGCAGCCAAGCATCAGAAACATCTCAAACCTCACAAAAATGCAATCAATATTTTGACTATTTCTGAAAATTCTAATAATAATCTGATGTGATTCTGTGTGTTAATCAGTACAAAAAAAGCCATCAGTAAAGGACACTTTTGCCTCCATTATTTGTTATAGTTCTCTAATATTTTGTCACTTTTGGAGTGAAACAGTGACTTTACTCCAATGTCAGAGAACATAACTCCTCGGCTGACAGTGAACTACAGGGAATGATAGCCTACAACTATCCCTCTGTAATGAATACAATCCAGTGTGACTACTGGCTGCATGCATGTGTCCGCACAATGCTTCAACCACACACACAACGGCCACACTGTTCTAGTCAGGGTGGAAACATGCTGTACCGGGAAGCATGACTGTGCCAGCAGGCCAACAAAGTCTCCACTGTGTGTGTGTTTGAGGTTGTGAGTGTGTCGGACGTCTAAGAACACTGCAGTCCATACTGGGGCAGCGTTGCAGGTGTGGGCGGGTGCCGATTTTGCTTTGGCCTTTAATGTTGTGCGCAGCTTGGCACCTTTTGCTGCATAGTGCAAATCCCACTGAGCTGAACTTAACAACAAATGTTTCTCTTTCCAAGAGGAAATTGGAGTACATAAACAAACCGCACAAGAACTATTTCTACACCAGTGAAGGTCTGACTGTACAGTTAAAACTGACTGGAGCTATCTTTTGAAGGTCTTCGTTTAAAACTGTAAAACCAAATCTTTTCAGTTTGTGATCCTTTAAAGCAAAGCAATATTCACTAGTGCTCAAACAATAAATCCATTAGATTGAAAGTCAACATTTATAATTGTACAATAAATAAATATTCACTGGTTATTACTTTTCAAATTCCAGAATTTGCTGCAGTTGTGTTCTGTAATATATTATATTATACACAGAATATTTAATTTATAAAGTTATACAAAACAAATTATGTTAAGATACAACCTTAAGGATACTGTTGTGGGCATTGATTCTTTTTTCTGAGGTTTTATAGACCACACAATTAATTTAAAGAAATCTACAAATCACTAAACTGTAAAAATATAATGTAAAAAAAAGAATTGGTAACTGCAGCCTACTGTCTAGTAATGTCTACTTGCAAACTCTTCAGTACAGTTAAATATGTCAAAGACCTATGAGTAGCTCACTGATAATTTGAAAATTCATATATTGTTTGCATTTGCACCATTTTAGAGGTTTGAATGAGAATAACTATCCAGTATTTTAAATGAAAAAAAGAAACCACATTCTGTGTAGCAGAAAATGTATTTTCCTCTTTCCTCTTTATCTTGTGACCCCTGGGGGATCCTCACCCCCAGGTTGGGAAGCACTAGCCTCAAACATGAGGACATATTTATGCTGTACATAAAGTATAAACAGTAAACCACTGACACATGCAGCCACATACATCTCAGCACCATGTGCATCATTGCAGCTCAGGCAGCAGTCCTCTCAGGGTGGAAGTGACTGAGGGGATTATTGATTGTTGCCATTTAGGCTGACACAGGCCTAGTCTAGCCATAAGCTTGCTATCCTCCTAGCCATTGTCTGCACTGAAACCACTCTCCTTCATCACAAAGGGCACTAAGGTGCCCAGCTGAGTGACCGGACTCCCACTACGATGGGAGTGACAGCAATGTCACTCTTCATTCTCTCCGCCTCTTCTTCGTCTCCATTATGTCCCCAAGCATCATTTCATCTTTCTTCCTTATGCTCTTATTTAAATCTTCTGCAATTAGCTTGTCTATTCCTGTCTGTATCCCCTCCTTTCTACCTTGAACTTGTTCTTTCCAACATTCTTTTTCCTGCCAAACACTTGACCTTTGCCTGGCAGTGTTTTTGTCTTGGCGTCAGCCCTTGTCACCTCTGTGTGCCTTGTTTCTCTGTGGGTGTCCTCTCACTTCATCTCTCTTTCTGTACGTCTTAATCTTGCATAGTCAGATGTCTACTCTCATCAAGCTCGCAGGGGTGTGGAGAAACCCCAACACAAACTTGGTTTGGAAAAAAGGGAAGTAGTGAAACTGTTATATAAGGTTAAACTAGGGTCATAAAACAAAACCAAGTAATAAAACTATAACTCATGTCCATTATCATTTGATTTTCTAGAATCCATGATGATTTGATTATTATTATTAATTAATTATTAGGAAAAGCATTTTCAAATTCAAAATATATTCAATTTACAAAGATAGAAACTAGAGAAAAGCAGCAAATAATCACATCTGGGAAGATGAAACCAGAGGATGTTTGGCTTTTTTGCTTGATAAATGTCTTATGTAATTAATTGATTATCAGAATTGTTTCTGATTAGTTTTCTAATCGCTTCAGTCATGCTCCAGACCACTGTAAGCTTTACAAGATGGATGTATCTGACTAAGCAATATTAGTCTGTTTCTGTCCCTCACTCTCTGCCTGTCTTCCTCTATCTTTTCCCCTTCTTCTCTCACATAATCCCTCTCTCTTTCTCCTCCTTTCTCCTCGAGCCTTAGGGGGATCATCCAGAAGCAAACTAATTTCCCTTCCCCGAAGCCTCGCTGCTCTCGCCGAGCCCCGTCTCCCGCCACCCCCCTCTACCTCTTTGTCAATCTTTCACCTTAATCTCCATAATGCAGTCTCTGGCAGGAGCTGCTGTGTGTGCTTTGTCCAGGGCTGGGCTCTGGCTCCGGGATGATGAGCAGGTAGCTACGGGCACTCTCTCTACTGGTAATTGCAGCCGAGGCAGACGGAGCACAGCATGGGGGTAAGGCAGGCGTGCACACACACACACACACGCACACACTCACACACAGACACACATGAAGTCAGGCACGAGCATTATGTTCAGGAGACTGCCTCACTAAGTCAGAGGTTGGAGAAAATGTCAGAAATGGTCATTTCTTTGCATCCTGAATACATCGAACCCTTCCTCAAAGAAGCCTTGAAGTGTCCGCCTGCTGTCAGGTACTGGTACAGTATTTGATCAATATTGCTAATTGCAATCATTTGTAGGAAAGCACAGCTACAGATAACCTTTACATTATCTATTATCTATATCTATTTGTTATGACTTTTGGGAACTCTGGCTCATCTCCTGTGTATTCTTCCCATTTGCTGAAGAAATCCAACATCACACAGGCTATAGTTTTTCTTCAAAGTTTCTGTAAATCTAAATCAAGGATCCTTATTAATCAAAACCACTATTCTATATAAATGTTTATTGTGTTTGTTTTCTGACCACTCACATAAGCACTTTTATTTCAATTTTCTTTCTTTGATTTACTTTTTATGTTGCTTATTGCAATTTTTTGCAATGTATACTATTATTTTCCTCATCCTAATGTTTTACATGCACAAAATATAGGTAGTATTCCCTTAAGTGGGGGAAGTCGTGCCTTTACCTACACATTAGGCTGTCCTCCCCATTGGCCATATAAGGGCTGTGCATCATTACTACCTGCGACGAGGCACCTGCAGGGAAATAAATGAATAGAAGCATGGAGGAGGGCATCAGTTTAGTGGCCGCTGTAGGGGGCATTTATAACACCTGGCAAGCTCCCCAGCACTGCACAATAAGGAGCCCGGCTGCTAGTTTTTATCAGCCGCATCAAATTACCATGTGCCATGGTGAACACAAGCCACAACCACGGGTACAAACACAAAAATGTAACCAAAAGCGATCAGAGGTGAGAAAGAAAAGTGAGAACATTAAATCTGCTGGGAGGGGGAGATACACAATGAGAGTACCATGGGAGGCAAGGGTGAGAAAATGAAGCAGCGGGGAACATCTTGACTATACGATGCAAAATCTGGCAGAGAAAGGTGGTACAGCAGGAAGAGGAGGGTGGATTAATGAAATCCATAAAAGGTAAGTGGGCTGGAGCATCCTGCCAATTAGTTTATCGCCATCAGAGTCAAATCTGTTGCTACAACTTTCTATAATACATGCTGTGGATAATGAGAGACCATGTCATCCATTTGGTCTCATTTCCATTTTACAGCCCTCTGATAGGAGGAATCAGAGAGCACTGGCTCCAACAGAGACTTTATGGCCCTGGGCTTTACTCTTTGTGTGTATGTGTGTGTCCATCTTTGCATGTGCCTGTGTGTGTCATCTAGCACTCTGATGTGCTCCTGTAGATGAACTGGACCGTATAAAAAGCAATGACAAATTTAATGGCTGCCATAGACAGTCCTGTCAGTGTTCCAATTGAGTAAAGTGGTTATTTCCACTTCGACGGCCACGCATATCTGACACAGTAATTTTTGGTCAAAGCATGTGATAATCCTGCATTTATGTGCCCGACTGAATCCACTGGACGGATATGGAAAAAAGGTTATTCCGGGTCTTTGTATTATCATAATAATACCATCTACTTTTCAGCTTGTGTGAGCTTTTGTTTAAATTTAGTAGAGGACTGAGGTTGTTGGTCTCATTTTGCTTCTGTTTCAATACTCTACTGATCTCTCTCATTTATACTTTTGTCCCTCTGAGGTGAGAGCTCAGTGTCAGTACAGCATCCCTGGAGCTTATAGAGTTTCAGTTTATTGCTCAAGGATGCTTGAATGGAACACAATATGTACTAATGTTGGCAGAGTGCAATTTTGGAAAATAGCATAGCTGAAAACAATGTACTTTATTGTTTTGTACTGACATGAAGTGATACTATATGTTGACATCTATCAAACTGCAACATTGGAACACTTTTCTATGGATAGTTAAGATGAATATGCAGCACAGACTTTATTCCAAAGGCTACTATTTTGACAAATTTGATGCCAAGATGCCGTCCTATCTTGTGTAGTTAGGGCTAGCTAATATCAATATCCCGATAGGAGACTGTCCTTCCAAGGAGAACAGCAACACAGTCTATTTTGGCAAAGTGCCCCAAAACGAAATTGAAAGTAATTATATAAGATGATGTGTTTATAGAGCTTTCATGAAGGGAAGAGGGTCAGCGTGGATGGATTGGGCAACAAAACATCTTTAACTTCAACACGTTTCCTGTTTCAGACCGTATGTCAATGTCTTTTTAAATCATGGCCATGATCGTTCCCTAACTTTATCCAAATCATTATTACTGTAACCAAGCTCCCTTATCTTAAAGATCACAAATTATGCTCATAGACCTGCCCTCGAAAATCAGATTGTCATTGAGCACAGAGAAACTTTCCACTTTCAGCAGATGAATGTGAAAACATCCTTCTATTGTCTGTAAATACATCATTCTGCACAGTGAAGAGCAAACGTTACAACAAATGTAGGAACAAGAAGAAAAACTGAAGGGGGATTTTAACAAAGTACTTATTTTAACCCAAATCCGATCTTTCCCTAAAACTAACCAAGTCCTTTTTGTGCCTGAACCAAACCATAACCACAGTGTTGTAAAATTATGAAAATGATTTTTCCACATTCTGGAAGGCATGATGTTGACCTGTCAATAGTACCGTCTGATCAAAAAACACTTTCCTGTGTCATTCTAGGGGGTTGCTCTCAGGATCCAAGCCAAATCTTAATGAACACATGTCCATTAACACTTAACACAAAGGGAGCAACTTCGTGGCAGAGCATTACTTCCTATCTGTGCCGTCTAATACCACAAATCTGTCCGATCTTTTGACCTAATACCAATACTGCCAGTGCACAACAACAACAACAACAACAATAATGATCTAAAATACAAAGACAACAGCCTGATTTAATCCAGAAAACCATTTTCTTTTCTTTTTTCTTTTTTGCCAGTGTAGCCACGTTGTCAACAGATTTTCTTTTGTGACCCAGTCTGTCATTTGGTAACTCTCATGATTTAATCATGGTTTTTGAAAAGCAGCTTATTCTGATGATCCTGCAAAGCTACCTTGACATTCTGTGCTCTATGTGCCAACTGGCTTTGAAAATGATATCTTCTGCCACTGCTTACAGGGAAATTATCTTCAATCTGAGGGCAAATAGGGTATCATTGCATAACCCAAAGTGTACACTGAAATGCACATTCAAATTTGTGCACAATAAGTACAATTTATGAGCCAAGTGGGTTTGCCTTTCAGCTCCATATGAGAGTAATCCCTGTGCAATGAAAAGATGATTGAGGATGGACTCCCTTTTTGGTGATTTTCTTCTTTTTTCATGCCAGTGATTCCTCAGAGAATGTACCTGTCCATCATAGCCGTGCCTGTGGGGCCTCAGAGGGAGGAATCAGGGGAGGAGAAATAATGAGTGCTCACTCCGGCTGCAAGGAATTCAGAGACTCCTGCTCTGTGGGGGCTCTTCCTCTTTATCCCCCCACTTTAGTCCTACAGCGCTCAAAAGACACCACCCCAACAACAGGGACACGCCCTCCAGTGACCACTGGCTCACAATCCAAAAGGCGAGAGAGGGTTGTGATCACACCTCGAAAGCCTTTTGGGTATTCGGCACAGTGTAGCAGTGAGCTGAGAAACTTCAAACAGCCAGGCTGAGCGCTGAGCTTGGACCAAATCGCATTGTGTCTGTCTATCAGTTTGTCAAGCAGCACACAGTAACATTCACTGACACTCAAAACAAAAGAGGCCAATTATTTCCACAATAGGATTCAGACTGCACCGGGCTTAAAAAATTCAATAAATGATTTTTATTCTTTTTTTTTTTTTTTTTTTTTTTTTTCTCTCTCTTCTGGTGGATTTAAATGACACTGTTGTGCATTGCTGTCAGAGGGAGAATGGTACCAAAATAAAATAGAAGGGGAAAAAAGAAATAAAGACAGAGTTCTTATTGTAAGTTAAACGTCTTCACTGATTTTGGAAGGTACTGCTTTTTCAGTTAGAGTTTTGGTACAACAAAGAATGGCACAAAAACACAGTAATATCACCCAGGGAAAATAAATAGACATTTTCTTGTAAATCTGATTTCTGTATTGAGCAATTATGACATAGTATATCATATTTTGGTAATTATGACACCTCTACTTTGTAATTATAAAAAAGGTAAGCATGGTTAACACTCATCGCCATTTGAGACACAGATATCGCAATAACAACATACTGATTTTATAATTAGGAGGTGCCAATCTCATGATTATATGATAAAGATCTTGTGATTGTGACTTAGTTTTCTTATGATCATGACATGCTTAGTCAGATTTACAGTAAATGTTATGTAATTCATAATTTGGAGAAAACATCCCTATTTGGGTTTTCCTTTTTGACTGTACTTCTATAGAATGGGGCATCATGTGGAACAACAAAGTCAAACTATAGAGCAGGTGGGCAAGAAACAGCTGGAGGGAATCCAGATGGCACTAAAATTATATTCAAATGACACATTTCAGGTCATCTGGACCTCAAGCCTTCACTCATCAGTCACGCAGCCCAGACCACACTGTGGACTGTTTGGGGTGAATAAAAGTAGATGTCATCCATCCATAACATCTCTGCTGTTTCAAGTGTGAACTCAAGACACTATAGTGGCCTCACCGAATGGCTTTCAACAGTCAGCATCCCTGGGACTAGCAAAGACACAGGCCGTATCCCGGACAACAGCCCATTGCTCAGCAACCACCTGTTTCCGCGAGTATCACGGTAACGAGCTGCTGGAGTAATGAGGTCGTGGGAGTGGAGCATGGAAGAGAGAGATGGAAGGGGGTCTAAACACAGGGAGGGAGAGGAAGTTCCCATTTATAATTCATGTCAGGAGAATTATCATCAGCACTGTGGCATTTGGAATGAATTATTGATTGTGTCTTGGAAGCTTTATGTAAAAACTTGCAGTTGGGGGGTCCTGATGGACAGGGCGTGAAGTAAGAGGGCACAGGGATAGAAGAAGCAGCCACAAAACTGTCTGCTGAGGCAGGAAGATGTGTTTTCAGAGAAGGTTATGGAGATACATTTTCTCTTAGGGGAGCAATGAGTGTAATCTCGGATCAAGGGAAATGGCGTTGGGGCATACAGTAGTGGAGGAAGTATTCAAATCATTTATGTAAGTAAAAGTAACCACAAAGTAAGAACACTCTAAGTTTCTGAATTACATTATTGATGCATTACATGTAAGCAGTATTTTAATGTTGTAGCTGGCCATAGGGAAGCAAATTCCAAGTATTTTATATATTGTTGGGTAGTTTAATCCACAATGCTTCTTATTTTATGAACTGATCTTGTGTTTATTGTATGACAAATATCTGCAAAACAAGTATGAATAATTACTGTATATGTCAAAAGTAGGAAAAGCACAATATCACATGCTTAAATTTAGCTCGACACTTCAAAATTGACATGAGTATTTCGGTGAATAGAATTGGGTACTTCCCACCACTGGGAATAATAAAGAAACATGGAACATTTTTACTATGCATTTAAATGACCAATACTAAAGAATTTGAAATAAGAGTATATTCTCAGGTTGCTCTATAAGAATATCCGCATTTTAACTTTATCATATTCAGACTGAATTAAAACAAGGGCTCCAGTACCATATTTTTCAATAAATCTCCTTGAATCCCTCACCCCCTACAGAGAGGGAATGCTTAGCTTTAAAAATACCCTTGGGCCACGACAGTAAAGAACTGCCGCTGAGGTTTTGGTCACTAATGGAAGGGGACGCAGCGACCTGAGCGACTGACCCCGGCTGCTTGACCCTTAAACCGCCCTCCATCACTTACTGCAGTCTCTCCAGCCTGAGTCTGACAGGCATGAATCTCTACCTTTTCTGCAGCTATTCTTTTTCATTCCAAGAAGCACAGCGTGAATCGATAGTCATACCAACATACAATCCATGTAACCCCCCACAGTGACGGACATTGTTCAGTAGCCTTATATAATTTGGCTTCTCAAACAAGAACACACCTTTCTGTCCATTGAAAATGAATGTCTATGAATTCCTTTATGACCTCAGATCTTACCTCACAATAATCTAATGGAGACTTTTTTTTCTACATTATAAAAAGTAATCCAGTTGATTGTTGTCTGTGGTTTACAGATCAAACCATTACTAACAGGTAATGCAGCATGGCGACCCATGGTGCAGATTTAGCAAAAAGTTAACAACTTTGCGCAAACAAAACCGGCCTCAGGTGTAGCCCACCGCCAACTCAATGACTTCAACAAGTGACAACATTACATTTCCTGTTTTAGTCCCTCAAAACGAGATGGAAGTTGTAGTCCAAAAACTCAGAACAAACAATATAAATTACAAAATTGATGAAACAATCCTTTTAGTTTTACACCATCAGTACATTTTTCTGAAATGTGTGCTAGAACATCACTCCATCATTTGAGCACTCACATACAGCATTTACGGCATTTCTCAGTAGCCTTAAAAGGAAGCCTTTATATGACAAGTAGTTAGTGAGCCATACCCCTATAAATACCTCAAAACCCAAGTAAAGACAACAAAGAGTTTGTTTATTTTTTTTTTTTTTTTAACGTTTAATGTGCTTTGCCTGTTTGAAAATGTTCATATAGTCAGAACAAATGAGCACAAAGCCAGGCTGAAGGCTTGTGACTGAGGTTAAAAACCTACTTCAGTAAATAGCATTCAGGCAGGCGGGCCAGCGGTGGCTGAGGCACGTTCCAGATGTTACTAGCACTGGGCGTGGATGCTAAGCAACTATAGCTATTTTTAGCCACAGAGCACAGGAAGGAAATGAAAGGAGCAGAGTTCAGTGTGTACGGGATTCAGAGCAGCAGAGAGGGTAATCAAACACTGCCGACCAATGGCAAGCGCACCGTCCTGACACAATGGTGGCTCGCCTGCCGCTGGCTTAGTCTTATCACAACATACTCGTGCTGAGAGTGGGTGTGAGATGAATGACTGGGGCGAGGAGGACAGCGAGGGAAGGAAAGAGATGGATGGGGGAAGTGAGAAGGAAAGAAAAGCTGCTGAGAAGTGAGGAGTTGGTACAAATTAAATCAGGGGATTGGTGTGTTTCCTTCACATTACAACTCTCCAAAACTGCCACTTCAATTTCTCTGATATTAGCTGTAAAGTGGAAAAGTTCACAAAGACATCATACAAATGATCACTGCAAGGTTGCTGGCATATCTGCCTGCTGTCACCTGAACCACCTACCAAATCATAGCTGTTTTGTGTAAACAACAAGCTCACATTGAGGGACCAATTTCCATTCAAATGTAGCGCACAAACAAAATCCATTCACCTTGACACTGTACTATCAAGGCGATGAGCATCACTTGGGTGGCTCAGACACTTCGCAAGTCAGTCAGTCATGACTCCAAGGCTGTTTAGATGAGATAGAAATTAATGCAAGCGACACTGTCTGCATTTCAAATGAATGATGCTATTCCCTTTAATGAAGACGGCAAATCCGTCAGAAAGCTTCCTTCCTTCACTGCTCTCCAGTCACAGACGGAAAATTACCAAACTGTTGATAGATGGTTAACAGGTGCAGGCTAATTATGCTAATCATGGCAACAGCCAAATAAACTGATTGCCATGTTCATTTAAATGACAGCAATGTTCCTTTGGTGGCTAATTAAAATAGGTTGGGAGAAAGGAAACGAGGCGGCTGGGTTCGGATGGAGGGAGGTGTTTAAATAAAAGCGTTCTCTTGGGTCTACTGTAATAAGCTGTATTTCATTGGTTTAATGATGTCATAATGAATTTCTGATGATGGGGGATGGGCTAGGCTGAAAAGAAGAGAAGTGTGGTGATATGTGCAAGAAACCATGCAGATACTTTTCCCCACTGCAAAAAGACGGCGCAACAAGGGAGCCCTAGCTTATGTGGTGTGTGGCGGAGGGTATTCCTGGTTGAAATGAGTTAAGTAATGAAAATAAAAATCAGTAGAGGACATCAAGCAGGGTATGTGCTCCATCTGTCTCAATACTAGCCCCAAAGGAAAGGGTAGAGGAAGGTTTTAAAGGGGCAATTACTCTTTTTCAGCATCGGACCCAGTTGGCCCCAGTCTCCATTTGCATGTGACCTGGGAAAAGGCATCATTAGAGAGGGAGAGACGGCGATCAGAGGCCAGGGGAGATGAACTCTGGGGCCATTGCAGAGGTATGAAAGGTGGATAGGGGCTGATTAATGTTTATAGAGACAGAAACTATCAAAACTCTCTCTCTTGCCTCATTTCCCCACAGTCCTCTGTTTTAATTCCAGTCGTCCAGAGGAGATTAAAAATACATAGTTTAGGCTTTATCTGTGCAAGCATCCTATTTGTTTTGAAAAAGGCGTGCCACCAGGGACGTACTGAGAGCACCACCTTTTCTTTCACTAAGCAATATCTCCTCCTCCTCCTTTTTATTCTGTTTCTTTGTCTTCTTTTTTACAAGAAATAAAACAATTTAAAGAAACAACACTGGCTTAGAGACCATGAATTGTGTTGTTCAAACACATAATAATGTGGAGAACCTGGACATAACACATACACGTAACGTATAATTGCTGTGTTATTTCATTTTTTTATTGTTTAAAGCACATTTATGGCAAAACTGTCTCCAGAAAATTTTGTATTCTCAATGCAGGGGAAAAGAACCTTTGGATGCACTCAAGCAAAAACTGTCAGATGATGTGTCTTTGGAGAGATGGATGATACAAGTGGCATCCAGTGTGACTGTCGTCAACGGTATGACTGCAACACTCTCCACAATATAAATGGTCAAGCTTAAGACTCAGGAAACTTAACTGAAATCTTCTAATGTCATTCAACAGAATATCCAACTAGATATTGAGACAATGGAAATGTAGATGAAAAGTTCTATCAATAGATCTGTTTAAGCCATTTTTCTTAGAAACAAAATGCTGATCTGTATATGCTGAGGGGTTTTAGATAGCTCTCGCTCTGAAAGGGCGCCTCATTGCATCAAAATGTGCACAAATGCCAAAGCTGGTTCACTTTTCAAATTGTTTTTCTTTGTGTAAGGTGAAAACAAAGGAGTGATAAAAGAATGATATGGAGAGAAGAGATGAATGATACTGTACTATGATATATACGATCAAAGTTAGAATTCATTTTCTTTGCTATCGGAAATGCACACAAAGAAACTTTTGTGTTAAGGTAACAAAAGAGCAAAAAGCACATTCAGTGATGAGCTATAAAAGAAAATAGAACTAAAGAGACTCAGAAATAGAACGGCCCCTTTTTATCTTCCGTTTATGAGGCATTCTCACTATTTAAATGTATGCCACATTAGTAGGGATCTGCTCAATTCAATATATTATAATGTGATGTTTGGCCTTAATGGAAAATCAATGATGAGACAAGCCCGCCACCGCTGAGACCATACAAAAGCAATTTCCAAATTGACATATGGAGGGCCTATGTGATTGATTCTGACTGATGTTGGATTTTAATACCATTCACTGCGAGCTCATTGACTCTCAGACATCGTCTTGTGGTTTATCTGCAAACTGCCAAATGAGTCCTTGTCTCCTTTTCCTTCTCTCTCATCTTTTCCTCCTCTGTCTTTCTTCAGCCTCTCTTTTCAGCCCAAAGCAGGGAGAGTGGATATGTTGAAAGAATTAGATATACTGTATGTTAGATAAATGACCAGCCGACTTTCCGCAAATACATCCTCTTTGTAATCGATCACGGGGAAATGTAATGCAGTTGATTCGTATCCCACCCCACAGCTGGAGTTCAAATTCTGTATGTTCCTCCAATCAGCTGAAAGGTACAGTATTAACATTCCCACTGCACCAGCCCTGACACAGTGGCATCAGCTGTCATCATCATACTATCCCTACTGCTTGTTTTAACTGCCTACTAGCCTAGACAGAAGCTAACGCCTGCCTTCACTCCTGTGTCCATAGCCATGCACTAACACGCACTGCAGTCAAAACAGATTAGAAAGTAGAGATAAACAATTCACTTTCTGAAACTGAGGCTGACAGGGTTTGCCGGTCAAGGATTACAGGCCAATCCCTACCCCCCTCCTCTATCACCCATTTGCTTTCTCCTTTCATGTTCGGTCGCATGAAAAGAAAAGATGTCATAATCCGGTGACCTCTTTCCCTGTGTTTTGCTATAGTTTTGCCAGTAATTTATTTATTTACTACTTATGCCTACTTAATACCATATCTAACATCTACAATGGCAAACTTCAAATGAAACCAAAGACCTACAATTCCATACAACCATCCATCCAACAATCCATTTCCCACCAGTTATTCAGGTCTGGGTCACAGAGGCAAAGCACCCAGATGTGCTCCTCTCCAGCCACAACCTCCAGCTCCAGATATTCCAAAGCCACTTGGGAGTTTCCTGGGTCTGTGTTGGACACAGCCAACTAGGTGGAAACACGCCATCCATCTCCAAAGGACGGCATCCACAAGGCATTCTGATCAGATGCTGAACCACCATTCCATAAGAACAGCAGTTCCACTCCGATCTCCTTCAGGATGTCTGTGCTCAAAGGGCGCCCACTCAGATTCCATGTCCCTAACCTCCCCACCAGGATGAAGGGATAAAAGGACCATGCGGGCAGTGTCCTTATGACTACCAATTTAATAAACACAAAAATCCACTTGAATATCCCATAAAAACTCTCTATAAAGCTAATATGATGTGCGAGTGAGTCAGCCACCTTTACTGCTGAGCCATTACACACACGCACAAAGTATTCCAACAGGAGACTGTTGGAAAACAGAGTGGAGTTCAACTCTAGTCACTCAGTGACATGAGATGAGACTGCTGACCCTGAAGTGTTACACCAAATGCTCATTCTGAGCTCTCCGTGCCATATTGAGGTTAATGTAACTGACGGATTTGACTTTGAACTACCTTTAAACCCAAGCAAGTCACATGGGCATACTATGTGATTCTGCAGATACACAGACAACTTCACACTCATACATGCCTGCACTCTTCCGTCACACACACTTCTCATACAATGCAGGCCAAATGGATGAGCACACATAGCTGAAAGCCTCACATCTTGTGTAAATAAATAAAAAATTGATAACCATGTATTTCACTGCTAAAAGAGTCATGAAACTACAGTATATCAGCCAATCTAAAAAGATATAATCGTAAAAAATACCATACACCACATCTTAGGTTTTCATCTGACAACACAAGGACATAGCTCCTGCTGTAAATTATATTATCAGTTACACAAGCAGCGTCATGTCTCTAAGCGCCTGCTGTAGTTAGAATATAGCCCATGGGCAGCACCATTTTTTATCCTGACAGTGTCAGTTCAAGTGCAGAGCGTTTTGGAGACTGAAAAGTAGAGCATCCATCCTTAAGTTTAATGTTTAACTCACCTTGCCGAAGTCCCTGACATCAAAGAGGTCGAAAGGGTCAAACAGCTCGCTGTTGCGCAGGCCGAACTTGTCGTGGCACACCTTGAGAAATGTTCGGATGTTCTTCAAACACAGGAACTACAAAGGAGGGAAAGAGAGAAGACAAAAAACCCATTTATGAACGCTCATATTGAACCTTGCATAGACAATTCCAGTGACAGTCAACGGCTAACATAACAGCGTTGTAACAGCGTGATTAAACAAGAATATTTGCCCTCAGAAACATGTTCCACCAGTATGTTTAATATCCACTATCAATGCAATGGCAATTTTTGCAAATATTTAATTTCCTGGTTGATGATTGGCAGGCTCTCCATTTCATCCCCTCCTGGTGTATGTGTGATTATTCAGCACCAGAAGGTGAGCAGGCTGATTGCTGTTCCTGAGGCTGATGGGCTGCCTCTCTGATCCAGATAAGGAGAGCCACAGAGGAGCCTTGTCTCCTGACATCAGAGCAAAGACAAGCCCACCGGCAAAGAGCTGCCAGGGGGGTAAATGTGGCCTGTTGGATTGAGACACCGGCCTTGCGCTGAAAGGTCACAGGTCACAAATCTGACACACCAACTGTGACTGGCAGGTCTAGCATTCAAAAATGGCTTTTTTAGTGAGTAAAATTGGTTTGATACACAGATATTCAAGAGAGGAAACAAGAGCCGATCACTTCAGGGTATTTAGGGATACAGATAAGGTGATACAGAAGTAAGAAGCTGTCTTGCAGTAATTAAAGATTCTTTAGTGTCTGTTTAAACCTGTTCTCAGCACCAGATCAGTGGGATTTAAACTCATGGAATCCAAAAAGTGGAAATCGTTCCTTTATTTTCTTAACTTTTAATTCTGTATTTACTATTCGATGAGAGAAATCCCTTTTCTTTCCAATCTACAAAGGATAGAACAAATATGTCTTATCTGCAGTGTTGATTCAATAAAATGGCCAGGCCAACACATCGGCCAATATTAGCTTAAAGCAGATTGGCATCTGCACAACTATGGCTAATGGTTATGCAAATAAAGCATACCTGGGACTGATGGCAAATGTGGGGAGGTGGTGGAGTTCATGGGGACCCAGCAGCAGCCAAGAACACTCATAATAAACTGCATAATAAATACTCTCTGGTCACGAATATTGATGGTCTCAGTCCCTAAAATATGCCATCACACAGATAAACCTTGAGGGCTGGGGCACAGACCAATGAATGCACCAGGGTATTGAAATATTAATGATAAGTATAACTACCTCCCCATCTCCCATCTATGTGTGTGTGAAGAACACATTACCTAGCATGTAAATCCAGATGCTGCTCAGATATGCCCTTTCATTTCTCTGTGCGTGAGCAATATGAAGTGATGGCCATGGATGCAGAATGTACACTGAAGGAGATTTGAGTGAGCGAGCCTATGTTGAACAAAACGCCTGATTGCCTATTCTACTGAAAGCTTCGACAACATACTGTACATCAACCTCGTAATGGCTGCTGCTTAAAACTAGTACAGCAACCAGCAGCCTCGCAAGTCACAATTCACGTTTGGTTAATGTTAGCATCCCTTCAAGGCAGCAACGACAGCACCAGTGGGTCCCCTCAGGTACAGTAATATGCTGCAGAGTATCCCCACTTCCCAGGCATTGGAAAGTGCACATTGCTCTCATTTAAACTGCAGCTTGATGAGCCATAGTGTTTCCTATTGCTACAATGGACCATGTGAGACATCATCCGCATCAGCCTGTTTTACTAATTAGCTTTCACGCTTTGGAAGTTGAAGAGAAAAACAGTGCAAAAACCAAGCCATTGTTGCCACTCCAGTAATTTTTCAGATAAAAAGCACAGTTTCATCTGATATAGTTTCCTGGTATTTTGTGGCATTTCAGTCGGCCACTCCTGGCCACACCTGAGAGCCCTGCTGACTCATTCTCATTCATGTGTGCACATCTGCTCAGTCCCAGTGTCATGGGTGTGAACCCCATAACAGAGCCGCACTGGCCAATGAAAAGAAACGCGATTGGCTGGCTAGCTGAAGTGACATTTTCAGTTCAGCGGCGAAGGTTATCGTGTCTGCAGATCCTCACGTGCAGTGGGGGAAAAAAGCTTATTTTCTCAGCCCAGATATGAAACGGTAACATTTGCTGGAGTGGTTTGGAGACGAGAGACACAGAGAGAGAGAGGCTGTGCAGATATGGATCAGGAGGGGGAAGATGTGTCTGACATTCTAATGTATGTTTGGTGATAAGAGAGCCAGGGTAGGGGTAGGGAGAATTGCTATGATCTTGATGAAAAATACACAATTTCTTGGTGGAGTGTGAGTGCACCTGGGAGTAAACAGACTGTGGTCATCTCCTCAGGCTGAGGCTGGCCTTAGCACAATCCATCTGGAATTACCTCACTGTGGTCTGCAACACATTCAAGGCTAGGCAGAGATATTCCTCCGTTTTTCACAGTGTTGTGAGTGCATCTTGCACACACAACAATCTCAGACATAACAGTGCTAAATTGACTGCAAGGCTGATAGAATTCTAGTATACGCATATAAATGTGAAAACACATTTTTAACCTAAGCAATTCAACAGTTTCATTACATTAAATAAACTCCAACATTAGCTGGTGGGAGTCCAGCTCCTCTGCCTTATATATGAGACATCACCTTGGTCACCAGTAAATCTGTGATGACCATATTCTGGCAATTTATAGAGTAAATGATTAATCGCCTTTTTTTTCAGTAGCTGCGAAAGATTAAACTTTTCATTTTTTGGATGGCGGATTGGCTCATTACTGCAATATCGTTTTAATCTATTTCATCACTACAGAACCCTGTGATTGCTGTTTCAAGCCACAAAAAGAAATGAACTCCCACATATGGCTTTACAGCTAAAACATTGCAATAAAAGTTGATTGCAAGTGAAGACAGTGAGCAGGTGTTTGTTCCCTTTTTGGCAATTACATTATTGGTTCTTTGTTTGTGCACCTGTCACCTAAGACTCTTATAAGGCTGCAAATCAGTCTTTAACCTCACCTGTGTCATGTGGTAAGGAAGAAAAAAAATGAAAAGGTGGAGATACAGGCCGAGTGTTTTGTATATAGACATCTCCACAAACAGACCAGATAAAACATGTACATTCCTGAGCACATGCGCAACGGTTCACAACTTGCTTCAAGCCATTTGAAGCTACCTTTGTGTCAAACCCACTACTCATGGTACAATTAGTGCTTTGACTGGCTGCTAAAACAACTGTGCTCATCAAGGCTTTCAATAGCAGCAGCAAGTATTCATCAGATTCAACTCTCACCATAAATATGTGTACTGAATTTGGCTTTTTAAAAATTTTAGAAGATCTCTTTAGGGAAGAGAAAAAGAGAAGGTCAGGAAGAGATAGAGAGTGAATGAGGAAAAGGGAGGGAGATGTGAGGGAGTTAAAGAGAAAATGATAGAGAGACTGTGTGCGGTCTCAGCTGTAGCACGGCTGTAGATTTTTTACAAGGTGGATCGTGTGCTCCACTGGAGCGACAGCTCTGATTTTGACTTCTCAGTCAAGAGCAAACAACTCTTAAAAGAAGCAGACTTGTTGTCGGGAGGCGGGGAAGAGGAGAGAGTGCAGAGAGAGAAGGAAGCAGGAGGGAGAAGAGCAGCAAAGAGGAAAGAGTCAGGTAACAAAGACCCGTCACATCCCTGACAAGCCCTTCTACCATATCACTACGCTACATCACACAGAGAGTAATGCATTGATCCTCTGGGAGGGTGGCCCTTATCTGCACACACTCTTACATGCTCATATCTGTAGAGATACAAATTAGAGCTTCCTCGTAAAAAAAAAAAAAAAACCTGAACAACAGCAAACTGAAGAAATGGGATGCAGGAAAAGTGTGGGGATATGGATGATCGAGGGAAGGATAGGAGTGGGAGGAAGAGGGAAAGATGGGTTGTTTTGCCAAAAGCGAGGCTCTTTGGTGTCAGGAAAGAAGGGGATTGTGAAGGGTGGGATGGGAGGGGGGCGGGGACAGGGGGGCGGTGGGTGCAGGTAAGGCTAACAAACTAGAGGAGCCAGTTCCAAAAGTGCAAGAACCGATTTGATCGGAGCATGTTTCCGGGATCAATTACCTGCTATCGATAGACATGATGCAAATTATAAGCAGAATGATAAAAAAAAAGGAGTGCACGTTGTGTGTCTGGTGGCAGTTCATGTGAAGGCATAGTGACAGCTTCTGGTTCAAAAGTACAGGAATATGTCAAATGCACAATATAATAAGTTGTTTTAGTATGCTCAAACACTAAATGGCACACAGCGTAAACATAGAGAAAACAGCAGGTTCAGTAGCAAGGGAGCAGGTAACCCCAATAAGCTGTATCACTAATTCCTGATGCATTCCTGCTACGTCTCCCACCGCTGCTAGTTGAATCAGGCGACAAACAAAGACATGCAGAAAGCACAACAAAACAGTTCTGCGAGTCCAGACACGAACCCAAACACTAAGGCAGGGCTTGCAGATAAAGTTGCAGATACACATCATGTACTTGGCTCGCACTCAGCTTATTTCCCACAGTAGAGATAATACTTTCATTGTCTTGGGAAATAAGCCGTTAGTTTTAATTCAATAAGAAAATATTAAATCATCAAAAGAAGAGAGCATAGTTCTTGTCAGTTTTCAGAGTCGTTCTCTCAGTCCCAGTAGAAACACAATGTCACCCATACAGGTGCTTTTTCAGAAATATTTTTATTTAATTTAATTTTTTTAATTTAATTTTTAGAAATAATTAGTGAGAAGAGTTTTGCATGCCTGTTTCTGCTGCCCATTGTTGTCAAGCAACAGATACATGTACAGAAACCTGACTTTCTTCTCCATGACAAAAAACCATTTCAGAGTTTTGCTATATATAGAATAAGTCCACTTCCTGCACAATTTCAGATTCATAGCCCAAACGAGGAAAGAATCTTCAGCTCCAGTAGGCATCATCAGTGAAAAGCGGAGTCCTATCTTGCTTAACTTTGGGGCAAAGGAAAATGCTAAGTTTTTGAAAAGAAAACAGCCTTTGTGTGCTTAAAAGGAATCAATAAAAAGGAGGAGAGGAGAGGAGAGGAGAGGAGAGGAGAGGAGGATTTATACCCAGCAGACTGAGGTGAGTCAGACAGATGATCAGATACTCAGACAGCCAGTCAGAGAATTGGAGTCAATGGAAGAGACTGATGCCTGTCTGGGAACTGCGAGACAGCTAAACACTCATTCACACACGCGTGCACACACAACATACCCTCATGTTGTGTCTAGGGTGGTGAATCATTCCGCACCCTCAGAACAACAGGAAAGGAGCGCTCTGCAGGTGAGAAACCAGCAATGAACTCACGTGACCACAAGAAGAGGGCTGGCTGAGCTGTTTTCAACAATCTCTGCCGCATACACACACACATCCTCACACAAAAGCATGCGCACACACTAACACATGCCAGGTAGAGGTGATGATGGATCTCGTAAACTTCTGGTTTGGTTAATGATCCCGCAGCCAGGGTGTTGATTGCTTTCTGGTAAGCAGAGATTTATGCCTGGCAGTGATCAGCGCTCAACCTTTCCAAATAAACCTCATCCAAGAGCTTGGCTCTACAGTGCAGCAAATGTCCATTATACTAGCCTGGTAATATCTCATTCAGTCTGAAAAGCTTACAGTTGTTGAACAGCGGAAAAAAATGGAAATCCACTCTTGAAAAACATCTCCTGCCCGCAGGATGTTAGCGCTGCACTTTCACAGATATCTAGCGCTGTAAAGTTACATTGGACTGAACATTTAATGTATGCATATACAGATTAAACTCTCCTCTTTCTGGTCATTGCGGTCATTTTCAAAAAGAATGTCCTGTCGTAAAGATAATCTAACCATGCAATGCATACAGATGAAACCTTATTTATGAGTGGTGTGCTGTTTTTTACCCTCAGTTTCACTTCTCAGACTGCATACATGCCACCATGTCTTGTTGGTGGGGGTTGTTGGGGCTGTTCCTTCATTTAATCTCTACAGTTAATATTAGATGCTTGAACAGAACATTAATCATAGATAAGACAGTAGAGCACAGGACTCCTTGTAGTAAAGAATGTCTATCAGACTCAACATGATTTTAAGTAGGGTTAGTGCACTAACAATACGGCAGATATTAACATAAAAGTTAACCTACATACCTATATAGTCTGCAGTATGCTGTAATAAATCATTGGAAACCTAATTTCCAAGTCAACTCAACAGTTTAATGGCCATGGATTGTCCCTTTCTTATTCTTTTTTTAATTTAGGCAAGTGTTCTGTCTCTTAACAATGTAGACTAAGCTTAGCAAATAGCAATGCCAATATATTAGGTGTTGCCTTTGCCGGGGTATTATTTATGCATGATGTGATAATCTTGAGCTTTGACTTCACCAACAGGTGTAATCAACCACAAAGTCTACAGATGAAACACACATTCCCCGTCTCCCTGCCAAGTTGTATCTTTTCTGTTAGGAACATGAAAAAAAAAAAATCAATCGAGGTATTTTTCAAAAGCACAGACTTCCCCCATTGTGATCTCTGAATTCTCTTATTTGAAATCAATATCTGCTTTGATGAATATTTCAAACCAGCAAATGGTTCCTCATCTACAGACTTGCAAGGGTTGGAAAAAGATAAAAAAGACTGAAAAAAAGGATGTAGAGTCACTGTTGTGTTAAATATAGCAGTTTAGCTTAAAATGGAAAATGGAACCATTTATATTTTGGAAGTGTAGACCCACGCATGCCCCTCTGTGCCAGGTTAGTAAATGTTTAGGTGGCATGTGTCGGGTGACACCCAGAGGGGATTAATGAGGACTGGGGGTCTTCCGCCCCGCTTCCAGGTCACCCAGATGTTAAAGTCGAGTTAAAGAGAAAGGCCCTGCTCCTGCAAATTAGAGAAGAGGAAAGCTGCATGAATAATGCATTGCAATAGTATGCAAATGTGTTAATCTTATCCTATTACCCCTAAAAGCCTGTAAGCAGGCGAGGATTGACCACAGTTTTAAATCTCGTACAACCCTCAGCAGACGAGGCAGAACTGCTTAGTTAGCGAGGCCCACGTGGCTCGTGTTAAAATATGGAAGTTAAATAGGCTAAGTACGATTTTAGTGAGGTTAATCTCCATTACAAAAGGAGATAATTCAGCTCAGAGCATGGACTCTGGAGGGAGAAAGTCACTGCGATTGTAGAGCATGACTACATAATTAAATCAAGTCCACCTTCACCTTTACACTGACTACTCATAAAACACACAAGCACACTCTCTAATTGCATGTAGGGGCAAGCCTGAGATAAGAAGCACACGGCATGAGGAAGAACACATTGGTTGAACTCCTGAAACATGCCATCAGTAACATGCTCGCCACACTGACACATATTAGGTCATTCGTGAGAATAGAGAAGCAGTGAACCCGAAGTGTACTAAAAAGGAGACCCCTTCCTGGAAGAGAAAGCTTTTGTGTGGCAGAGAGTGCAACAGAATGGTGAAAAGAAAGAGAAGCTATATGTCTTCAAGGTAGTGCTCTTTCCTCTCTCTACCGAAGCGGAAACGACTACAGCTAGGAACAAAGCATCTGCTCTCCTGGATAATGGGGAGGAAGAGGGGAAGCAGCTAGTTTTTCAACATGTGTGGTTTCTTTAAAATGACAGAGCATAGTGCAAAGCGGTATATTATATATACAGTTTATCATCTATTTTTCTACTTTCTACTAACTTTATTAGATTTAGTTTCAACACTAATATTATAAAGAAAGAGTTTTAGCAATGTTTGCGACATTGCTTTATGGATGGCAATGCCGTCCACACTGAAATATCTAATACTTCAGTAACAACTATTGGATGGATTGCCATGGAATTCTGTAAAGGACATTCAATTTCCCTAAAGGATGAATCCTAATGGCCGCCTGACTTTTCCTCTAGCGTCACCAGCAGGTTGACATTTTTAACGTCTTTAATACTGGATAAATTGGCACATCTTTCACAGACATTCATTGTTTCCTAGAAGATGGCGGTGGTTCCTTGACTTTTCCTGTAGCGCCACAATGAGATTGACATTTTAATACCGACAAGACTAACACAATAAACATTATACCTGCTAAAAATCAGCATGGTAGCACTGTCATAGTGAGCATTTTAGCAGCTGACATTAGCATCGCTTTGCCCAAGGACAGTCTAGCGACCAGTATGGCTGTAGACTGTTTACAAAGCAACACAGAATGACATTGTGACATGCCATTGCCTAGATCATTTTTATTAATATATCAATAATGAACAAAAGTATGGTTATGGTTAGTCATTCACTTTTTTAATTCATTTGGGAAAACCCAACTTATCTCCAAAATTAAACAACATGACAACTTGCTCGATTGCTTTGAATGACTACTACTTAAGGGATCTTCATCATCATGGATAAAAGACTTGACTGTAGGTGGGAACTCCCCTGGTCTATAGTAACGTCAGCCCACTTCTTCCTTTTTCCAAAAAGTCATAATTACTATGGCTACTAGAGGGCTTTGTCACTTAAACATAAAAAAAGTCCCTTGTGCAGTTACTCCTTTCTTTTTTTGTCTCCTTTCCTCTTCCCCCTTCAGTGAATGTTGGCTATGTGGCATTATTGTGCTGCCTTTTTGGCCAAAACTCTCTCAGAAGATTCAGGTTTTCAGAGTACCACAATATTAATGACAAAATAAAATATACTTAAAATATAAATGTACTTTTTCCAATGCTTTTGATGCCTTTTTTCTTCATTTTAACTGCTTGATGCATTAGTTTAAAAGAACAATTCATAAATAGAATATTGCCTAAAGTTTCTGCATTCTGATCGTGATGTCATCAACTTCCCTGCTGAATGCATCAATCATTTGGATCTGTCTAGGGAAGGGTGTGTCTACGTGAGCTTCAGACATTAAGATGAATAAGAGAAGAGAGAGCAGCAGTTAGAGACAAAAGCAGGGGGGGAAGAAGCTTTCACTATTATCATCTTAATTCTACCTGACCTGCTTTTTCTACTTTCTCTGACCCCTAATATGTTTTCTCTCCTTTCTCTGTGGAGGAGTAATAATTCATAAAGCTTCTTTCCGCTGAAGTGGTGAAAACTACACGCAAGATTTCTACTTTTGTTTTTGCTGTTTTTGTTCTGTGCGAGAGGCTTCACCTTTGCATGACCGGCTCCATCTCTGTTTGCACTGTCAAATTGAGGCAGCTAGTTTTCACAACAGCCTATAATAAATATCATCATCATCATCTGGCAGGATGCCCTCATGGCTGTCCTGTGTTTCATTCCTAGACTGTTGCTGGGCCAGTATCAAGCCTTCTCAGCCTCAAGACAGAGAGAATACTATATTTAAGGTCTCCAGGTCTGAAAAGCATTCAGACAATATAAAATCAAAACTCTAACAAAGGCCAATATGCCAAAACATCCAATTCAGTCCTCCTGGTTCAATCCATTCTTCATGTAAATACGAATCTGTGTTGTATCTAAGCAACAGGCCATGCTGCGAGAGAAGAGGAGTGTGTGTTCGAGGCATTTCCACTCAGGCTTAGCTGCAGACTCAAGGCTTGATGAATGTGAGGAGGCCCGCCGAGAATCCCAGACACCCACGGATCAATGGCCAGGTAATTTATGACATCAGACCAGGGAGAGGAAGACTGCATCTATCTTTTTCCCCGGTGAGTTTCCCTCACAACTTAAGGCTCATTGTGGTGATTTAGATCCCCCATACGATACGTTGCCCTTCACTTTTTCTTTTACCCCACACAAAACAAATGCTAGGACATACACATAAGTTAAACATTATTTAGATTAAGATCTCAACTGCAGTGAGCATGGCCACATTCACGGCACATTAAGTCCGGCAGTTTTAAATATTCTTTGGCAGAGCTGTTAGCTCAGGGCTCATACGCACATGGCCAAAGAACTAACAAGGAATGAAATCTTAACAGATTTACGTGTTTGACAAAGCTCAGTTACAAAAACATTAGTGCTTACTTCAACACTTCAAATTGATTTCACATGGCTGAATAAAAAAAGACTGATACGTGTGTGGCTCCAAACCAAATTCTGTTGTCGTCTCAAGTACATTGAGACAAGCTATGAATATAATAAAATATAACTGTGTGTAACCCAACAATATACTCAAGTAATGAAATTCTGGCTACACCTTCAAAATGACCTTCTTCCGTGTTCCTCTGTATGGCAAAATTATACAAGTTATCAATGATGATCCTGCAGTGTCACTTTCACATTCATTCCTCATATTTCACTTAATGTGCCTTCACTAAAACTGCATAGTATAGTGAAGAGTATAATTAAAGTATACATTTACTTTTGAGGAACCTTTCCTTTAAGGGGGCATTTATTTTATTTTGTGCAACTACTTTAGCTCCACTACAATAGAGCTTTTTCACAGCAGCCGTGTTGATGTGAAATAATAGGGTAGACATAGGAGTTACCAACGATACTCATTAAGGTTCAGTACCATTCAGGTCAAACAGTCAAGGCGCTGCGATTGTGCATGTTGTCTCACTGGAAAGGCTCTGCTACATCATTGGTAACACCTGTGTTTACCCTACTATTTCATGTCATGGCTGATGTGAAAAAGGTATATTGAAATGGAAATACACTACTCAATTCAATAATTGTTTTGACAGTGGTAATTACTTACCTTACATATAATGATCTTACACACAAAACATAATACGCTCATAAAACATGATACATTTCTACAGATTTAACTACCCAACAGTGCACATAGCAGCTATAAGATTAACACTGTTTAATCAGTAATTTGACCCACTGAAAGAGACATCCTTCATAATATTACAGTTTTTGCTAATTTAAGTACAACACTCTCATACTTTAAGTAAGGACTTAATGTAGGAATACACTGCCAATACACTTTTGGTTTGGTAAAATTGTTAAGTAATTTTAAGACATTTAATAAGCCAACACTTGAGAAAACAAACAATAGGTTAATTGATGAAAAATAATCTTTAGTCACAGCCCAAATTGCTACTAGCTGGATCTAAATATATCTTCCACCACTGGTACCTTGTATATTCACAGAAGCAACTGAGAAAGTACATCTTGAAAGGTCCTCTGCAATTATTACAGTAGAAAGCCAATAGGACAAAACCTGAAAGCATTGTTAGCGCCGGATGTTTGTCAGTCCTTTGTTTAAGGAGTCTATCAGGTACTCAGGGGGCTGCAGCTCTGTGCTCTTGATGGCTGTGATTATCTCCAAGGTGACTAATGCTATTAACATGGAGAACAGCCTGTTAATTACCCAACTGGCTCTGGGGCCAAGCTCAGCCCGCTTTAATCATCATACCCACAGCTTGGATAAACAATCATTCAATCATCACACAGCTTTGCCCGCGACACACAATACAGCAATCAGCCAATTTACAGATTAAATGATTGGACGGGTAGATTCTGTGAGATACAGTTTACATCCACTCGGTGGTGCAATGGACAGTGGAGAGCTTTCCAATGGGCACTCAACCAGAGTGAATGGAATATGAAACCACTGCAATACACTTGTACATGTGCTGTACAGTTTGATTTCATGTGAAGCTGTCTGAACGACAAACACACTAGGAATAGTCAACAACTCGTGTTTGCACACTCTGCACATTCTGATAATATCCTATTTGCACAGAGCGCTAAATATCAGTGACAGCTGCAGATCTGTACGCATGCCAACAGCCATCCAGGGAGGCTTGCCATTGTCTGGCACACAACACCCTTAAATCGCTCCAATAGATCTCTCTAAATCAGTGTGCCAGTTATATGGAATTTCTGATAACAACAGCAACAACTTTGATATTGCATAATTTATCACACTAGGACACACTGAAATCTAATCATGTGGTAAAATTACAAAAACTTTGACAAATGAACTATAATTTGGACTAATTTGGTGACTATGCGTCTGCCTTGTCCACAATTTTCATATACCAGAATTAGGACGGGGTATTGAACGTGTTTTTTGTACCAAGTAGAACATTTCTGTAGCACTGCATATTGAAAAGTGTTAATTACCATGTGCTAGTATCAAATGTCTGTACCTAGTTCTTTAAGTTTTTTTTTTTTTTTTTATTAATATTTTTTTCCACGTTTCCTATCTTATTCAGGCAGTTCTTGTATGACAGAATGTTTGAGAACTTTGGCTTTTTGGTCAAAACCTACACCTGTAAAGTTTGATTCTGTTCCTTTGAGAGTCTATTGTATCATACGTTCTTAAATATATAATTTACTCCGCTGCACGTATGCTCACCCACACCCGCACCCGTGATCACATCACTCCCGTCCTCCAGACCCTCCACTGGCTCCCAGTTCCACAGCGCATTCAGTTCAAAATCCTCCTCCTTACACACAAAGCCCTCCATAACCAGGCTCCTTCCTACCTGACTGACCTGCTCCATCGCCACAATCCATCCCGCAGCCTCCGCTCATCTGAAGCAAACCTCCTGACTCCTCCACCCCGGACCAAGCACCGAACCTGGGGCGACAGAGCGTTCTCTGTAGCTGCCCCCTCCCTCTGGAACTCTCTCCCCAAACCCATCCGTGACTGTACCGACCTTCCAACATTCAAATCACTGACAAAAACTCACCTTTTAAAATTGCTTTTAATGTTTAGCTAAGTCTGATGTGTTTTTAATGTTTTACTATTTGATGTTGTTTGGCTGCTTTTATGTTTATTCTATTTTTTATTTTATTTTTTATGTAAAGTGTCTTTGAGTATTTAGAAAAGCGCTTATAAATAAAATGTATTATTATTATTATTAATTAATGTATAGCCTGCTATTCTGCAATCTAAAGAGACCAATTGGCTGTTTGGCCTGTACTGAGGGGGCGTGATTTGTTTTTTGGTTTTTTTTTTGGGTAGCTCGACTGAAACACGTCAACTAAATGAAGCAACTATATGTTTACACTTTAGCATGACAGCTTAAGGTCGGTGAATACTGCCCTCTGTCACATTGCATCACATTGTCACAACTTCTTTTTTAGTCCTCGTCACCCTCTGTAGCGTCAGTGAATAACATTATGTATTGGGAGCATACTTCCTGTTTATGCTTCCCCTGCAAATTACATTGGAAAGCTTGTTGGCACTGTCCCTTGTGATTAATCACAACTGAGATAAAAGCATTGTCACAGTGGAAAGAGAAAAGCTTAAGTGGAGGAGGCATGGGGGGGTGACGTGCATGTTTTTTGGTCTATTTATGAGCATTATACAAAGATGTGGAAGGAGTATTGGTTGTGAAAACCTCTCATCTTCATGACAGTTAATTATCCATTTACATTTCTCCTTTTACATTATCTGAGGAAATGGTCATAAATTACCCACACCTGTCTCTATGATCTTCTCTGCATCTTTCCTGGTGAAATTGAATTAACTTCTCACATATCTGTGACCCAGCTGTCCTGCCTGCTCCCAGGTAGACTAGAGCTAAATCTGAGACATCAAATAGCAGACAGCAAAAGGGCTTAACTCTTATCTTTTTTAAAAGACAGTCAAAGTGAGAAACATAGAGAAGTGTGGAGGAGAAAGAGATACAAAGAGCCTTGTCAGACGGATATAGCAGTGGTGGAGAGCAAGGCAGGATCAAACGTCCAGTTTCTGCCGGTAATCCTCCTCGAGAGGAGGAGGAGGGGAGGTGGGAGATGGGAGTAGTGGAGGAGAGGAGAGGCTAGCTGCTGTGCCACAGAAAGAAAATGTTACTGGCTTTTTCATCCAGCAGGCGAGGCGACGCCAGCCCCTCCACAGTTCTCCAGACAGTCTGGCACACGGGCCATAGGAGGAAACCTTTGGAAAGATCAGAGCCCCCAGCCTCAAGCATGGAAAGAGTATGTGTGTATTCTATGTTTGGGTGTGTGCAAGACAGTGTGGGTGCGTGTGCCCATATGTAGCTGCTTATGCCTTTCAGATGTAACACTGTGCCTGCTCTATAATTGGAGGTTTTAGCCCACATACAATGTCTGAAATCCACAACATGGCAGCAGTGCAAAGAAATCCAGAGAAGCAAAGGGTTACCCTGCTTTTCATACCTCCAAGATAAGACCGAGAACATGTGTAGTGTATTTAGATATTCAGAAAATATGTCACACAGCGTATCATCAGAGAGTACTTCATATGAAACACCATTAAACATTCAACATTAGCTCTAAAAATATGTCAGAATCCTTTTTTCCAGCCAAGTCATTGTTCGCTGCACATTAAGAGACTACAGGGGAAGTGGGTGTTTCTTCCCCCTGAATTTGTTTTCTTAGGCAAGTTTCTTAGATATGGCTTAGTTGCCAAAATCGAATCATTTCTAAATTAAAAACTAAATCTAATCTAATCTTATTGTAATCTCCCTCCATCATGATCAGAAGCAATGTGATTACCTCAGAAACTTAATTCAGGGAAGAAACAGTTGCTGGGGCACATTCGACTTCCTGGCCAGCCAAGCTAGCATCAGACACAAAAGCCCGCCAACAAGGAATTCTTGAGAAGTCGAGATACTGAGAAATCCCTCCTTCTGGAACTCATTACATGTTATGATTGAATATTAAAATGAAGTGTTTACAGCTGACATTTTAACATATTGCCACAATTTATTGAAAATCACTGACAGTTGGTTGTGAATTCAAGCGCAACTTCCTAGAAAATGTTCCGCAGATTCATTCACTCTGATCCTCAATAATCACAAAATAACTCTACGAGATCCTGGAGGGACCAAAGAAAACGGAACAGTTGATTCCAAAACGATGACTGAGCTGTGAGAGCAACATGGCCGACAACTTGAAGGATCAGCTACGAGAGCAACACGGCCAATCACCGGCAGCAAAGTGATGCTATGAGCTATGGTTTCAGGAGCATCCCGAGGGCAGAGGTGTGAAAATCTAAGAGGCAGAAGCAGCTTGATAAACCAGCTCTCTCTCCTCCATCTCCCACGCAGTTGGACACTGCCTGCAGCACCTCTTTAAAAATAGGAGGGAGAAAAAGCTGTCACTCTGGATTTAGCCTACTTTCCAACATGCCCATTAATTTCAAAGCAGATGGCAAAAAAAAAAAAGGAGAGTGGGTTGGAGGGAGGGGCATCTACTAAGCTGCTGAATAACAGAGTGGAGAGCTTCAGATGGAAGAGGCAGCGGAGAGAGCGATGACCTAAGAAAACAGGCAAAGCAGCTATTTTAAAGCAGATTAGAGCTTTATCATTTATGAAGATGATTATTTGGAGGGGTTTACTGCTGTTAGATGTTGCAGCATCAAAGGATGATACTGCGTGAAGCAAGGAACTCACCAGGAAGTATCACTCTGCTCAAACTTTTATCGATCTGTGTATCCACGCATCCCTTGTAGGCACTTATCATCTAAGCCTGTCTGGGGGATTTACAAGGTGAGAGGTCCACGTCTAAATCAAAGATATTTTCTGAAATGAAATAAATGAAGGCAGAGATGGAGAAATAGGCCCGAGGGTGGAGACATCTCTATACTATGATGTAAACATTCCCCGCAGACCGAGAGAAATTGCCAGCAGTAAACAGCGCAGCCATAAAGACCTTACAACCCCACGCAGCGCTGATAAAGCTGTTCCTATAAGCAGGGAGCGAGGAGAAGCAATCAACTTAACTGCAATCAGTCTATCTGTAATTAATTAACATGCAAGCCCATTGCGAGTTTTGCTAATGCACAGTAAGTTTGGTAAATCATATCACAAACAAGACATCCTCAAGGACAAGCATTAATCACAGGATCAGCCATCATGACGAGCGTCCTTGAGGCATTTTTGTAAGCCAAGAATTACAGGTTTCCATGTCGTGGTATCAACGCCGACACCCATATGGGAATATCCTCATGTGTTCATGTTTTAAAACCACTAAAGCGTGTCGCCTTTTACTGTCAGATGCTGCTGAGAGATGATGCATCTGAGTAAGAGGGAAGGGGTTAGGAGGAAGACGAGATGGACGGACGAAAAGTGCTCCCGGGGGAAAGGTGGAGGAGGGGTGGAGAGATCCGTCTGTTTGTCTCGAGGAAGACCAACGGAGCCGGGTGAATCCCCTCTCGAACTAATCGAACAAGCCTGTGACGTGACGTCAGCGGCTCCCACAGTCATTCTCGTAAAACAGGGAGAAAAGCAGCTGAGCAAGGCAGGGTGCCAACAGGCAGTAAATGAAGCCATGTTTGTAAACTGCAGCGCCAAAAATATATTGTCACGTATACTAAACCAGCAGCTAGCCAGAGGGGCCTTTAGGTTTTATGGTACTTTGTTCTGTTTGTGTGTTAGCACTGTGTTCTATACTGCCTTATAATTATGAAAAATTGAAAAAGAAAACTGGGATCACTGGGATCAGGATCAGATTTTCAGGGGCGAAAAACCATCACCTGAGCTGGCATTTGCCCCAAAATAGCATTGTGATAACACTGACTACAGGTGCCAGCAAGAAAATGAAATATGATCAAGGAAGTCCACTTTGAATAATAAAACCATGACTTGAAAGGGTTATCAGATATCAAAACACTGTAGAATGGCGTGTATGAAGACAGGATTTCATTTAATTTGAACTCTGGAATGTTGTCATGGCAACAACAATGTTCTTCTATCCTTCAACAATTGCATAGGAAACAGCAGTATGAAGCTCTCAGCATACTGTGTACATACTGATCCGTGCAGGAGTTGCCAACACAGTAGTCAGCACTCTGGACAGCAAGCAGCAGGAGGGCCACCGTAGAAGAAGAAAGCAGGAAAAGCCCAAAAAAAAACATCTGAGAGTTTATTTCTCCTTCATCCGCCTGCATGTTTGTTTTTTTCTACCTTATTCTTCACATTTTTAGAAATACTTTGGTTATCAGATTGCTGGGTTGTTTTGAAAGAAGGCAGAAGAAGACATGATTGGCTCGTGGGGTACCAGAGACCAGTAACCCAATCATCAGCAAGGAGACACTGCAATGTTTCTAATATTAAGAGGTATGTGCCAAGCCAGCCACAGTTATGTAATTGCAAAGGACTGCGGAGCCCAGCGCGAGAAGAATGCAATGGACGTTACACTGTTGACATGACAAAGTATTCTGCTATTGTGCACTTGTTTCATTGGACAATGCGACAGAGCTATTTTCACAGCAGCCATTTTGAACTGAAATAGTAGGGTAAACATAGATGTTATCAATGAGAGTAATTAAGGTTATGTTCCATTTAGTGTATTCCAGTGAGCCAACATGGACAATAATAGCCCCCTGTTTCTGTTTGACCTGAATGGAACAGAACCTTACTGGCTGCCGTGAAAAAGGTCTATCCTGTAGCAGTTACACCGCAGTGTTGTATGCCATTTTCAAAACCTGATATTTACCCCACTTTTGTTTTTCGAGCCCCAGTCACAGATGACCCCGACTTATGATCCCCTGTGTAGGGCTGCCCGAGGACTTCTCTATGAAAATCAATAAAACCTCACTATGTTCATCACCCTCCCAACATACATACACACAAACAAACACGCAATAAATGCATCTCAGGTTTGTTCCAGCAAGAAACAGCAGGTTCTCACAAAATCTCACTTGTCTTCCACAGAACAAAGCAGCCCAACATCAACACACGATCAAAAAAACATGATGCAAAGCAACATCATTATTGAAGCTCCGACAGATGGGTGCTGGCGTTGTGTGAATATACCACAATGGAACAATCATTTCTATCAGCCCTGTGTACACACTCGGTGTCACACGACCGGCCAAGACTGGGGCTGGCTGTTGCGAGCAGATGTGGGGAGAGGTAATTATTTGGATACTGTTGCAAGAGGGTGGGAGTGTTGAGAGTCTAATACTATTTGGACATGGATCTGGTCCACTCTATTACATGCAGGGGGAGCTGGCAGAGTAATGGAATATTTGATCAGCACAGACGCACAACAGCTCAAACACTGTGAGGCTAATGTCTGCATGTCGGACAAGTCAACTGTCTTTTTTTTATTATCCTGACACGGGGCACCGAGGAGATAAAGAACAAACCTGACAGAGTACACAACACATGTGATGAAATACATAATACTTTTTCCTAGGTCAGGTGCACAGCACAGAACTAGTGAGACACAAGCTTGCAGCAATTGAATAGTGTCATCTAAGACTGCAGGGACCATCTTCAAGACCCAGGAGAGTCCTTTGAAAACTGGAAAGAGCTAGTTAAGATGTTTCTGACTCTTTCCTGCAGATCTGTGACAGGCTGACAGCTGTCCAGTGAAAACATCTGAACTGTGCTCCTGGCTCCTGAGCTGCCGAATGTTTGTTTGCCTATACGAATAAATATGCAAGATGATAAATGGATTGAAGAGTGCACATAAAGTGATTTAAAGTCTTCCCACAAAACTAACTCAATTTGTTAGTTTTTAATCACAGGCTTCTTAGGATCCTTAATTTGGAGAATGGAATAATGTAAAACTGAACCTGAAGGATTTAGTGATGTACAAACACACACACAAAGACACACTGACAAAAGTAATTTGAGGTCCATCTTGATGAAGCCTCTTGGTTAATCACAAGCAGAATCCTCCTCTCAACTGGGGCTCTTCAGATAAAAGGTGTGTCTCCTTTCATCTGACTCTTCCTTCCAGCACCGTCTTATCTGCTCAACACTCATGTGAAAACACAGCTACACTTCCTGACAAAAAGCAGTGGAATTTCTGTGTCTGTTTTTTTTTTTTTTTTTGTTTGATTTTGTTTTGTTTTTTGAGAATGTGCAGTGATTCACATAAGAATAGAGACAGCCGGTTGCATCACTATTGGACCTTGGACTGGCACAGTAGCCTTGTTGCTCTTACTTATTATGGTATCATATGGGGAGAGGAAAGGTTGTGTAAACACCGGAGAGCGCCAAGTACATCCTTCGTCCCATAGGTTGTAAGGCTATTAAAAACTCTTTTTAAATTCTAAACCTCCTATCTTTGACAACACAGTTTTTAATTGCTACAAAAACACAGGGGTTTCTTTCATTTTCTGAAAAGTAACAGTTTTGGACATCTAAGGTATGTTCAACAGCAGTGAACATATTGCAGGTATGTTCAGTTGGAACATTCAGTGTTGGAAGTGAACAACATACAAACACGTCCTTGTTAGGTTCAGATTGAAAAAAAAAAAAAACTAACAGGTGTCCTTTTTGCCACATCAAAATACCAACTGGTCAACATATTGTATACGTATTTCTTAATTAAGTCAATGAGCCTGGCCATGTTGGAATTTTGGCTTCATGTATTGCAATATCTTGGTTAAATCGAACGCAAATTTGACTTTATTATTTCCCTGGGCCGGCTGCCCAAATATTCAACACTATCTGGAATCACTGCTTTCAGTGTGTGTATGTCTACATGTGAGCCTCTGTGCTTTGTCGGCCTTTGTTGTGACTGTGTGCGTGCGTGCACAGCCTTTTCACACACGTTTGTACAGTATGTGTGTCCATTCTGATGTGACTGAGATAACATAAGAGACAAACAGCCCATTTAGCCTTATCGAAGAAGTTATCGCGCTGACGAAGAGAAAATATATAAAGGCAAATAAACCCCAGATACTATCTCAATATAGCTACACACTACACTTAACAAAAACTTTTATCCCCTCTACACACACAGCGCAGACACAGCCCTCGAGGCGACTCGACTCTTTAATGGCTCAATAGAATGGTCGATATAGCAGGCACATGTATACTCAGGTGAGCTGAGCTGGCATGCTGAACACAGAGCTTGGTTTATAGCTCTCACTGTGATAGTAAATGGGGCGAAACCTGAGGTAGAATACTGCAAAAAGATCTCTATGATTCAGAACTGAAGTGCACACCATGTCATTGGCATCAGCATATGAGCAGGCCATGTTTAAAAGCTACACAATGAAACAGTTTTGTGTAAATGTTGAGTAGTGTTTGTGCAAGGTTTTGTGTAAATACACAACTGAAACTGAGGCTGCAACAATGAAGAGTGTCTAACTCTGTAGCCTGAGATTCTGTATGTTTTACCCAAAATCCGCTTGTCTCTGACAAAGGAAGTGAGGATGAAACATAACTGCAGAATATAAACTGTCTCCTAAACAGCAGCAGGTAGATGCTGCATCCCGAAAGAGGATCATTTTGTCTCTCCTCCCTTTGATATCCTTTGGTATATAGCAACACAGACCAGCCACAGGCCAGATGTAGCCTACATGTCTACATAAAAAAGATGCCATGCACACTTGCACAAAAAAAGCTATTTATATGAGAATGTGCATACCTCCAAGCATGCTTTGCAATATACTTCTCCAATACTGGCAACAAAAGGGCCATTTTTCTTTCTTATACAGTCAGGTTCATACTGCTTTCCACCCATCCTGTTAACACTATCACCAGCGGCTGTGTCTTTGAACTGTGCTAGCTTCCAACATTACTAGGCTAACAAAATGACACATGAGATGCCACATTATTCCTGTGAAGGCAACCCTGATTGTCATGCATCGCCCCCACATCAGAATGATAGGATTCAGGTTGAAATCTAGCAAAGTGGTTCAGCAAATAATGATGGTGATAAGGCATATAACAGTAAAATTATGCATACACATGACTACTGGACATGTTTGTTTCTGCTTTTGTGCATACTTCAGCCCTAAATCCAAACTGAATTTTGTGCATGTGGCCTCAGGTTGGTTGTTAATGTGTTTAGTGTAGTGTAACCTTTATTTTAATAGCATTTGATGATGATATTTCCAAAATGTAAAAGGTCCTAAAGGGTTTCTTGGCAAAAGCACTTAAGTATGTATACTTTAAAGTATATATTCAGGTGAGGTGAGGTGCCATCACAGTAATAGCACTGCAAAGCTCATATCTGAACTTCTGTGAAAGACAGACGGGCATCTCCACATTGGCTTAGCATAACAGCAGGAGAACAGCTATTTGCTGATAAAGGCGTTACAGTAATAACAGTCCCCATTACAACAGGCTTTTCTCTCCAGGAGGCTAATGATAATTAGACATATACTACTGTCCATCCATCCATCACACGGCAGGGAGCAAGACACCGAGCCCTCTACTGTATGAGTTTGTCCTCTTTCCTTCAAGACACACACAAACACAAAATCTCATAAAGTGATTTAAGTGGTTATTGTGTATGTGCTGAGGGGAAAGCAGTAGGAGGATTATGTTTGGATCAAGGCAACAAATTTCGATGATTACACTCCGACAGCGGTCCTGGGACTGCTGCTGATGTGCACCATAAAAAATATACATCCAGTGTAACAACTTTTGATGACTGAGGCTTAATGTTTCCTATGGATTTATGCTGGACTCATAAAATCTATCCTGCCGACCTTTTCTTTTTCTCTGCAAGTAAAACACAACCATCAGATGAGCATGCAGCATTCATTATCATATAACAACTAGTTATTCAAGGTAACATTCCACATGTTATTTTTTATTTTAAGAAGTCTTGTAAATTCCTATGCCGATGCTAATTACAAATGAGGTCTATCCATCTGGTGACAGTCAGATAACAAGTTTTCTCCGCAGCAGCCACAGTCGTTATTGCGCTCAGTGTTGCGCTATCATCCAAAAGGCATCACTCACAGGAGGCCCGACGTTCACTCGCAAATTAACTACCTGATGAACCCTCAATCACCAGACGAGCTCATGCAGCTGTCATCTAAACGAACCACAATCCCTCACTCTTCCGTCCCTCCCTCCTTCTGCCAGCCTTTTCCTCAGCTGCCGCGAAGCAAAAGGTGGAGATAATTGATGCTTTAACCTTGATTTTGTTCCATTTTTTTTGGAGCACAGACGGGGGTTCATTACACTTCCAATAACAGATAGTTAAATGCATGTTATTGTAGTTAATTAAGTACACTTGACGGTTTTAATTGTTGGAATATTGGCAAGAGGGAAAGAAATCAGGGGAAATATGTAGAACACAAAAGATGCGATTGTTCATATTCCTCACAATCGCCCACTCGGGTTGTTGTTTCATATTGCGCAATTTGAGATGCAACTCCGGGGCACAATGCCTTTTGAGTGTGAGCATATTACAAAACAGCATGGTGGCACAGCGTTTACTGAGGAAATTACACATTATGCCGCTGTGTCCCATAAGAAGATTTTTCAATTACACTTTCATTGCATTTGTTGATGCGAGTTTGTCTGAAAATGAATCTCAATGGCGGCTGGGAATACAGCATTAACAGATGGAAAGAAAGAGGAGGGGGAAAAAATGCACAGATGGGGGTCAAGCATCTTTATTCTGATGCCGACTCGTAACATGTGACCAGGGTAGAGATTCACACGCGGTGAGAGAAGTGAAGCATACACTTGCAGAAGGGGCTAGAGGATGATACAGAAAGATGGATGGATGAGCTGGAAGAGAGGAAATAAAGGGGGGATGGGGGTCTAAATGATGAAGTTTGCTCTGTGTGACAACCCATGGACCTCGTGTTCTCAGTACTTCATGGTGACATGCTCTTAACTGTGAGCTGTATCTGCACCGGCATGAGCATCTCACCCAACTCTCAGCAACGAATCACTGAATTATTAGCTTTATGCATTTAAGTAAGCCAGAAGAGCCAATATGTACTCGGAAAACTTTCAAAACTTTTAAAGTTTTAATGTTTAATCAGACTTCAACCAAGGACATGTAGGTCAAAATAAAGCAGCTGGTTTGGACATTAACCTGACAGATACATGAGTGGTTGAACTTTAGAGAGTACTGAGACGGAGAGTACTGTATCTTTATTATGTCACCAAAAAAATCTAATTGAGATTCATTATTAACATTTAACACAATTACTTAACTCTTATTATTTGTGCTTCAAAAGGCATGCACAAGAGAAAAAGTAATATTTGTTGGAAACTAACTAACTAGCAATAGACTTTTTGCTAATAACCACGCTGATATATTTTCGCTATATTTATGCCATACTCACTACCAATTTTGAGCTGCATGATTTTACATCTAAAGTTACGTTTTAAAGTTATTTCTAGCATAACTAATGATGTCTATCCATATATTGGTGGTAGCCTAGCTATAAACTGGTGTCATGCTTGTTGCTGGTAAAGAGTACATTTTTAATCTAACTTTGATGCAAGCTACCTCTGTTAAGTTAACAAATTTGAGCTGTTGAGCTTTTTTGGATTAGTTTTAAGATAACACAAGCCACATATTTTATACCTGCCTCAATGTGACATTAACTAGCCTACTTCATAACTTGATTACCACTTGTCATGCACACCACTATTGTCATGTGAAGTAACATGTGTTTTGTATGTGGTGGTGCTGTGAAGTGTTTTCAGTTTGGTTAGCAGGACAGTATCCCCATTTGTGACCACATTATTCCATATGTGACCACAGTCCTACCAGTGCAAACATTAGGGGGAAACTCAAAAAGGCAGTTTTTTACCCACGTTTCATGATCTCACAGAAGTCTACTTTCTGGCTTGCCAGGGTGCACTTTGTTCTTTTTCTTCACTGTGCAGGCCAGGGCAGTTGAAGTCTGTGAAACATTTTAAAAATTGGTCTCATCCGACCAAACAGTTTTTTATGCCAGCTAGACTGAAGATATCAGAAATATAACCCGCTGCTGGATTTCCAGTAAAAAAAACAAGCATGTAATTCCTGGGATGAACACTCCTAACCAATTGGATATGACTGCTTGTAGATGTACAGGGGGATATACACACTTTATAGGCCATTGCCCGAATCCCTTTGAAGAATAACTGAAAAATCCAACAGAGATGTTACAAATAATGGGCAGTCTGTTCTGGTACAGCAACCCATAGGTCGATTGTTAAGATCCCGCACTTCCAGAATTAGATCTTCATCAAGTCTGCCTATGTTGGTAAAAAAATTTTTAACTACAATGCCACTGTGTATCATAAAACATTGACTGCCTATTCACACTGCAAGGGTGACAACATGTACCAAAGTAAAACTGAAACCCTGTTTTACCATCACAGTGCCATGGTACTTTTAAAAAAAATGAACAGGACTGACCAACAAACCAACAGAGAGACTTTTATCGATACTGATCACAACTAAATGTTAGTTCAAGATTCGACTGGTCAAGAAACATTTACCTTAGCACATTCTAACTGTTTACTGTATCGCTGAGTGCAATATACTGTGTTCCTGAGTATAGAAGGTGATGTAGTGTCACAGACAGACTGAAATCGGCCAATTTGCTGGGCTTTCAGGGTATACCCAGCACTTAAGCCTTGGTTGAACTGTGCATTGTACTGTGAATGTGGCTGTTTGTCGGAGGTTAAGAAATGTTGCAGTAAATCTATTCTGCTCTTTCTTGTGGCTCCTGCCCAGATATCTGGATGTTGCAGAGCTTTAACAAACAGGCTCTCTGTGCTATCAGCCCTAGTTATCAGCCCGTCACACTGTATGGGGAAGATAAATCTAGGCAATTAAAATTTAAATTGTCGTGTGCACTGCCGTGACTTCCCTCTTTCCGTGTGTCTCCACATCTCTCTCTGGCACTCGGTTGGACTGCTTCAGTCCTATGTCAGTCAGAGGCAAAAGGAAAGGTGTGCTGCCAGGGATGGAGAACATGCTGGTCAAACACAGAAACATCTCACTTGTTTGAGAGCCTTAGCATTATTTCTGTTGCTGTTACTGCTACTCTGCTGGTACTTTGTTGAGTGCTAGTGCTTTCTGTTTGGTTTTTAATAAGAGGTAGTATGATGACGATAAGAAGGCTGTCAAAATTCAATCTGCTGATAAGATGAGGTTTTCTGGCTGGGGGAAGTTAATGAGTGGCCAAAATCCAGCCGGAGTGTCTGATAACAAGGCACTGAACCCAAAAGTACTAACATGCAAATGCTCATTGATTTAGTCATGAAATGACTGGTATATTAAATAGTCTAAAATTTGAGAAATCCCAGTTGTTCTGTATTCACATCTATATATCAAACTGAATATCTTTGGGTTTTTGCCACTGACACAATCCTCTCATTTCTTCCTTTTTCCAACATCACCCCTCTCATATAACCAATTCTAGATCAAAGATGCTCTGGGGGCGAGGGCTGTACAATTTACCCCAGACAGCTTTTACAAAGAATTCTCAAGAGGCTTTTCAGTCAACCTTATTGAACAGTTTCCCCACCTGGTCAAAGCCAGCAGCCAGTTCTGGAAACACTGAGGGGGGGTGGGGGTGGGGTGGGGGCGGATATTAGGGTGAAAACAGCAATCACATGTAGGGCAATTCAGCACCTCGGGTAACATCAGTGCAACACATTTCCCTCTGCTGCATTGGACTGCACCACAGGATTGGAGAGGGTGACCAAGAGTGAAAGAGGCAGGGATGCTTTGACATCTTGGGAAACAGCTCCGTGTGACAAGTGCTCCTCAGTGGTTTTTGTGTGAATGATAGCATGAGTCAATCCCAAACGTGTTCCTTAAATAGGGGATATGAGTGAGGACGACAGGCTGCGTCAGGGATGAGAGGAGGCCAACATAGTATGAAAACAGAGAAGAAGAAGTAAAGGCATGCATACACCATAGGCTGAGTGAGTCTTTGCCACAGCAACTTGGGTTCGATTCCAACATGTAGCCCCTTGCTGCATCCCCCTCTCTCTACCCCCTTTCCTGTCAATCTTCACCTGTCCTATCTAACAAAGGCATAAAAAAGCCCCAAAATATATATATGTATGTGTAAAAAGCTTACATTTGATATTCTGGACCAATGACTCAAACAAAGGTTTTTCTTAATTAATCGTCATTTTCCCCAATTTCCTAATGCCAAAGGTAACATAGATCATCTTTGCTCCTTTATTCCAATCAACGGTCCAAAACCCCCAAAACATTCAGCAAGACCAAGAAAAGCAAACCCTCACATTTGAGCTGCTGGAACCACTGAATGTTTTGGAATTTCTGCCTGAGGGATCACTAAAACAATGTATCAACTATCAAAATAGTTGCCAATTAATTATCTTAATTATCAATTCATTAATTGTTTTTTTTGCAAATCAATTACTTACCTTATCATTTCAGTCCTAATCAGGTGATTAGCATATTTGCCTTTGATTAACTTTCTACCGCCTTGTAATTTCATCACCAATGACAACCATTTAAAATAATTTCTAAATGAGCAATATCTGGAATATGTGTCATGTTTTCAAAATCTCGCCAGTAATTACGAGACAAAATTGCGAGACAAACCTCACCCGTTGTTTCTGGCTGAGTAATACAAGATGTTGAGTACAGCGGGGATTTTCAACTCTTCCACTCACATTATCGTTCCTCCTGCTGGCTGAAGCAGCTGTGTCTCTATTCAACTCGCTGATCAATAGCAATAGATCTAACCCTAGAGCTGCTTTCACTGTTATCAGTGCACATATTGACAAGGTGGTGGATCAGCGTAAGCAAACAATTCAGGCCAAAGAGTCAACATTATTAAACAGCTAAAGTTAATGCGCATGTAGTGTTTTTTTCGACTTTCCCTTTTTGTGAGGGTGTTAAAGTTACAAAATAAAAAATAACTGCGTTAATCGATTTAAGCAAAGTTTAATGGGCATGAATCTGCCATTTTTAACAGCCTGCACTCAAATCGACCATTCACGCCTTGCAAATAGGATTTGGACAAAGAATAAAACCCAAGTCAGATACAGCAGCATTTAAAGATCCCCTACTCATCACACACATACACACACACACACACACACACACATATTCAAACACAAATTGCCTCAAAGCCTCAGGCAAGGCAAAGCTGCTCCCTGAATTTTCATGCTCCTGTTTGCTTTAACTGCTTCTCCATCATCGCATAGACAATCTTTGATCTCTGATCCATGACAATGGTTTGGCCTTTCCCTGTGCATCCTCCTCCTCCTCGTCCACCTCCTTGTCCTTTTGCAATGTGCCCATCCATGTGGAATAACAACAGTAACATCTCACTACCAGCAATCACTAAATCCAACACAATGCAGTCACTGTGCCCAGATAATGCAAACGACCAGATAAGCATTAGAGTGATTAGAGTGATAACCTCTCTCTCTCTCTCTCTCTCTCTCTCTCTCTCTCTCCCCGTCTCTCTCTTTCTCTCTCCCCATCTCTCTCTTTCTCTCTCCCCCTCCCCCCTTTTCTCTCCCCCTCTTCCCCTTTTTTTTTCTCTCTCCCCCCCCCCCCCCCCCACAAAAAAAAAAACACACACAAACACACACACACACACACACACACACACACACACACACACACACACACACACACCGGGTCTTAAAGATGCAAAGAGCCTGGCAGCAGCACAGCACGGGGCCGTGCCAGGACTCTATGAGCGCAGGAGATATGAGGATGATGAAGTCTCGTAGGTGCAGTGGAGAGCCGTGATAATAGAAGAGCCTTTCCATCTGCTGGAGGAAGAGCCCCGAGAGCCGAGGCGGGACAGAGCCTCTGAGGCCACGCCCAGGAAGAACGGGTGTATATGCAAAACGCAGAGAGTCAAAGAGAATGAATGGAAACATGAGGATGGGAAGAGACATCCCTCATTTTTCACACAAGGCTTTGGCTTTGTGATGAATCCCCATCCACTTTGCAACGATCCATCTTGCTAATGGTACCGCTCTCTTATCCAAACTGCTATGTAAATATAATCCGTTATAGCCTATAGGTAAGGAGTGCCAACAAAGCATTTGTAACTTAGTGTAAGTGCGCGTACCTACATGTGTGCTACTATTAGGGTCTGTGTGTGCCTGTGTGTGTGCGTCTTTGTTTGCACAATAAAGCAGAGCAGTAAAGCGGAGCAAATGGTTTCATAAAGGCCGACGTGGTTCTAATAGTTTCCACCTGATTTGCTTTACAGGCTCAGATGATACCCACACCTGCATTGTTGTTAATATACAGTAAACGCACATCATCCGGAATGCCCTGGAGGAAAATAAATCACACCTGAAAAACCTTTTCAGTGTATGTTTCTGTGTCTGTCAGTCCGTCAGGCGTTTTTTTTTTTCAAAGGGTCTCTGCAGTCCACTACACACTATGTTGCTAATCAGCAGATGACTGAATGCTAATTGTAAACACAGTGCGTGTTGTTGTCACGGTGATGGTTGCGGGAGCCGGAGCAGCCCTCTCCAGGCATGACTGCCTTTGTGGTAACCTCAATTTAAAACACACAGAACTGCCAGCGTGAACTCCCTGATCTCATCACACGAAAAACGAGAACCAAGTCCACTTGCTTGCCTTGTAGCTCTTTCAGGATTTTCCATCCCAGGCAGAACGTATTACTGTGGACGGACTTTCTAATAAGAATCACGTGAGGCTTTCAATTCTTAATGCTGTAATTGTGTGTAATGGCAAACACAAAGCAAAGTTCATTATCATTAAAAAACATGAAAACACAAGAGCGGTTGCAGAGCAGCTAGTAACAATGTCATCACAGCACACACAAATGAAAATCCAGCCAGTGTCGATGACCTCAGCTGCAGAAGGGGTTTTCCCAGAGCGAGGAAGCAATGCAAACTTTTACAGGCATGACTCTAGGATACTAGCTACATTCAAATCTGTAAAATGAGTCACAGACCTAGACATGAAATCATTTATGAGGCTTCCTCTGGCTGTTTGCTTGACTCCGACAGTTGCACAGAGAAGGGAAAGACCTCTCTGCCCTATAAATAAACAGCTCTCTGTCCTGACTTCCTCTGCGCCCAAGCAACACGAGCATTACAAAGCCCTGTCTGCAGCGCCGAAACTCACGGCTGACCAATAAACTTGCATAACGCTGGAGACAAGCTTGGTTAATCACATCTGAAATCAAGATCTAAGGGCAAAGAACAACATAATCTGGGGATGTTGTTAACCAGTAATAGAGCCAATATGTCCTCACCTCTAATAAAACAGCTGTAAAGAAATGTGTCCTGGGTGCTGTTGGACCAAACAAGTCCCATAAACTTCTGAATATAAGAGGTCAAAGAATCAGGGCTAGTATTACATATCAAAGTTAACTTTTCCCTTAAATACTTCCTTAAAGTGGGGTAAATGTTGAGACGTTGCCTCAAGAACAGCAGAAACAGAAAAAAACACTTTTGCTATTTTTAACCAAAAAATACCAGATATTTTTTGAAGGAACAGACTCAAATTAACTTCTGAACACTACAGACAACTGCCCATTATTTTCTCAACGAATCAATTGTTAGTTGTGTGATCAAAAAATAAGGAAAACTTGCATCACTGTTCCCAAAAGTTCATGCTGCCATCTTTAAATGTCTTGATCTGTGCGATCAACAGTCCTAAACATAGAGATATTCAGTTTGCAATGATATAAAACTGAGGAACAAACTGAAAATCCACACATTGAGGGGGCAGGAACAAGCACGTGTTCGGCTTTTCAGCTCGAAAAATTACTCCAATTAATCATCAGCTATCATAATAGTTGCTAATTAATTGACTAATCGTTTCCGCTCTCTTTTGCTGTTGAAAGAAATTGGAAGAAAAGAGATGCTGATATCCAGTCCCTCAAAGAATAAATAAATAATAAATATCTTCAAATGCCAAAAAAAAAATCACAGATTTTGTTTTTCAACATCTCGTGTCAGCTTCAAGCTGTTGATCTAAGCTTTCCAGCTGAAAACCACTCGTCCTTGCCTTCCTTTTCCCCCAAATGAAACATCAAGTCCATATTCATCAACATTACTTCTAATCTAATCTGTTAGCGCTTGTCCCGCAGGAGTTACATCACAACTTCCTCCCAGCGGGGTCAACAGTCCCTTTGGTCACTCAGGAGGTCGTCCCTCCCAGATTCCAAGCCTGTGGTCCTGCACGTCAACCCCTGCAACCCCACAAACCGGAAACCCCCCAACCCTGCCTCCCTGTTCCTGATTATTTTAGCATAACATTAGAAGCCTGGCCATTAGATAGAAAAGCTTGTTTTCTCTCCACATCCATTAGAGGCTCAGCCTTCAGCGGAGGAACGGGATTGGCGAGAGGGGACTAACAGCTCTTAGCATTAAATCAGAGCAGCCACTCTGCCACACAGATAGAACTCCATAATTCATAGCTCATAATAGAATAAAGGGGCTTCTAAATAGAAATGAAGGGATCTGAGGCTATGAATTTGTCTGCAAGGATCTGACTGTTATCAGACCTGGAGCGAGGTTACACTGGGAACAAGGAGCAGTAATGGATGGTTCAGGCTTCTTCTCTAATACCTCAGATCTGTTTCTGGGCCTCTGTGCCTCAACAAGAGAGTGATGCATTATAAAGCTTGATTCCATTTTCTATTTATACTATAAACTATAGTTTTTGATTAACCAAGTAATTGCTTGAATATCCCACAGATTGACAGTTTTCTCCTACAGTCCAAATTTATAATCCATTTACAATGACATAAAACAGTGGAAAGCTGAAATGTCTTACATTTGCTAAGCTGAAACTGGCTAATGTCTGGGATTTTTACATGAGCGATGACTCAAACAATCAGTTATCAAAATTGTTGTTTGACTTTTGGTGGATCATCTAATAGTTTCAGCACTTGTGTGTTACGCCGCAGCCCATTTAATTCCCAGGAAACCTTCAGGCAGACACAATCATCATTGTTAAAAGGCATCTTTGCAGGCCAGGAAACTGCCAGACTGAGGGGTTTTAGTTGCTAATGAATTTCCTTTCTGCTTTGGACATTTCTGACACTATTGGGCAAGTTGCTCTGGCTGATGACCGTGAGCAGACATTATGTAAGCTTGGTGATTTGTTTTTGGATGTGACACAGCATGCCAAACAGGTATACTCGGGCAAACAGACATTCCTCTGGCATCTGGCCTGGGATGATAAATAACACTTTTGTGGCCTGAAGAAAACATCCAGTTGTCAAAATAAAGAGTGATGAAGTTTTCTCACCAAATGTTTGCTGTGGTCATAAAACTGAGCAGTCTAGGGAAGTTGCAAACCATATTAGCAATTTAACTTCCATGCTTCCATGATTACTAGAAGTGAGTATAAATTAAAGTGAATGAGTGTGTTTTAATACCACAGAAATCCGCATTACTATCCCTTCCTTTCTCACACTCCACTCCTTAAACAAAACACACTATATAGGATTTTTCTGTATATATTTCCAGAGGGGCACACACAGCTACTAGCGCTGAGTCATCATCCACATTTAAATTATTCATTAAACCTTGAGCCAGACCCGCCTGCTCAAGCTTTCTGATCAATTTCTCTGGGTAACCGTGCCGTGATGAGGCTGCTAACACTTCCCCTCCCTCCACCAGCAGCAACCAATCACCGCGTTAGCTTTCAACCTGGAAACTATTCATCACAATGTGGCAACATATGCAGATGGTTGCGAGAAGAATAGTCCGTAAATATGACTCGGCATACTGTTGAAAAAGGCTTATGTTGAAGAATTGTTGGTTTTCTTGTATTTATACCTTATTTAGTTGCAGCAAATGGGTGTGTTACACTGAATAAATACTTCTGAAGTAGGAAAAACTACAAAAGTAAGATAAAACTGCACAAGAGCTGGTAGGCAAAGGGGTAAATATCTAACTGTGTACTTGTTAACTGGAGTAAAGATTTACAGATGGCACGTGCATGTGAATTTGCATAAGTGCACAACTCTCTGTGCATGGCTGAACACGTCAGAACCCTATCCTCCCACCCTCCGTTGTTGATCTGTAGAACGTGTGTGCGCTCATTGTCTTGTCAGTATGCGCCACTAATCTAATTGGAGTGTTGGGGTGCTTTACGTGTTCTGTAATGAATGGCAAACATACGCCACATCGGGGGATGTCCCGAGGAGGAAGCAAATGCCAACAGATGGCTTTAATATTCAGCAAATGAATGAATGAGATCTTTCACACGAGCACTCCGGATGTGCCAAATGAGATAGAAATGCAAACTAGACAAACACCCCATGCTCTTTGATTTGCAAAAGGCTACAGTTTGCCTTGAACAGAGTACAGAGGTTTCCAAAACCAAGTTTCAAGTGCTCTGCATATGTGTTCCTTACACAACTACTTTCGCCACAGTGACTGCTCAACCATACAGCCTGGACTGCTGAAAGTGTGAACACGTATCTGCAATTGCATGAACTCCCTTTTTTATCTTAAGCTTTTAAACAGTGAAATCAACAATTAAACGTTTGTTGTGAGCTTATTCAGCCGGCACACAGTCAGCATTGATGGATTTCCATTGATAATCAACTTTCAAAGTCAAGAGGTGGTTTGTGCCTTGTCGACAGGCTATTTTATGGAAAATGTTTGCATGGTAGCGAGGCATTCAGTTATAGCTTACTGGCTAGAGCTGGAAACCCATGTACAAAGCCTGAGTCCTTGCTGCAGCGGCCATGGGTTCAAATCTGCCCTGTGGCCCTTTGCTGCATTTCATCCCCTCTCTCTCTACTCCCTTTTCTGTCTATCTTCAGCTGTCCTGTCTAATAAAAGGGAAAAAGTGCAAAATAATTATGGTGCATATCTTTAGACTACCAATGCATAAGAAGTCTGAAGTTTAGTTTTTAAATATTATAAAGCTCAATACAGATATATCCTACTGTATGTTGTGAATAAGAGAATAACGACAGTTCAAAAAGAACCATTATGCATCCCACTCATAATCAGGCTTCTGTACAAAATGTGGAAGTTAATTTCATGTTTTGAAGAACAAACACTTTTCACAGAGAACATCTGTTATCATACACCAGCTCAGATTCTTCACTGAACATTAATCATTACCTGCCGGACAGTGATCAATCAATAACCATTATGTAGCTGTCCCGTCTTCCTTTCCTGTTAAATTCTGCAGATGTAGAAAGCATGTCTTCAATTTTATGGCTTATTGCTCCACCTTCGAGTTGTAATTTGTAGTATTTCTTTTTTTCAGATCACCATCCATTAGCCTTCATCCGCTTCATCAGCTATACATTTGTTTGTAGCCAGTTTAACTCATGATTAGGTCAATTTCAGTCAGATTTTTCTTCAGGGTGCCTTGTTATAGTATATTACAGTACAGCCAGCCAATCAGAAAGAGAATTTTCAAAACATATGACATAACAAACAATAAACAGCGTGATTTTATTGACGGTGATTCTTGGCACTACGCTCAGAGCCAAGAATTATAGTTTGTGTGTAGTCATCACTAAAGCTACAGTCTGGGCTGTCTTCAATTTGCCTTTCCTCGCAGTCCACCATTCAATAACAAGTGAGTACCATACAGCTTTAATGACAGTTGTGATTGCTGCTGTGCAAACAAGAAACAGGCCTAATGATCTCGGGCAGTTAAATAATTCAGGAAGCAGATGCTGTAGTGAAGAGTGAAGTCACGCAGGAGACTTTCGAGTCCATCCAGGCCCAATCAACTGTTTGGGGACACAGCTGTCGAAAACATGGCAGCATAGCTATCCCGAAGATGTTGGCAAAAAGTTTCTAAGCTGCTTTGCCCGAGGCTTTACAAAAGAAGGTGCTGCTAAAACTGCATTAAAACTAAATAGCCAATTAATCAAGTGCATCGTTAAAGTCGGTATAAAACAAATGGCGGGGAATCCTGTGTTCCCATCACATTTTGTTGTCTAGCAAGCCATCCTATTGTTTTCCTCATTACTGCGCTCTCGTTTGTCCTGAGGCGTTAGGAACCTGTCATTAAGTAGATGAGAAAATGGAAATGTCTTCTGTTTATTCCGCTGGTTTGATTGTGCTCCTGAAGACAAAGTTCTGTGCAGGATTTGTTCTCAGAACCTCACAGACTCTGTTTTAATTAGGAGTAAGAGCTTCAAGGTTACAGCGGCTGTAAAGTGTTTGTGTTCCCACACTTCTCTCAGTGTGTTTCATCCAATGTGTCTCAATCATGTGCAAAGTTGGGCAGATAACAATTTCTGTTGTCTAAAAGCCCACTGGTCCCACTGAGACGAGTTGTTTTTTGCAGCAGAACCACTTCCACTGCTGCCATGTATTAAAGGATGCAGTTTGGAAGCAAATGATGCTGACAGGTTGATCAAGGTAAAACGGGTAATTAACATTAAGAGCACTGGATGATTGCAAGGTGAAGAGTAAATGAAACACTGGATCCAAGACGCTGATTCATCTACTTTTAGTCCATCAACTAAGAAAGATAAATCTGCTGAATCTTCTACAGTACTTTCAGGTCTAAAAACTGTACATTCTGGAACATTTGTAAATGTTTAAAAATTCTCTCAGATGTCTTCAACCAGAGGTAATGCACAAGTACTCAACCTAAATATTTCAGTAGCCTTTCCTCTACTGGCCGGCAATGGCAGCCTAATTATTGGAGGAGGAGGTACAGACAACAGGAGTGTCAGCCGGGTGCAAGGGGTCGGAGGACTCTAACCTTCAACTGTCGGGTTTCATGCAGTTCTTCCATGAGGGAAGTACACTTTTGTCGCCCTGTAAACCTTCAGCTCTCCACATATATGTAGCTCCTGTAGTGATATGGCGATGAGGGGTGAACTTTCAACCTCAACCAAACCCCCTCAGGGACTTAAGCTAACACGTTTTCAGTGTTTCACATATACACACACACCTTTGACCATGCAACAAAACACACATCTGTAATTAATTTTTTTTGGTGCGTATTTTCATTGAAGAAAATACCTGGATTAATTAACAGGAGAAGATCAGTTTAACCTGATTTTCACCCTAATTGTTTTTGTCCTCATGCATGGGGACTGCAAGGTTCACTTTTGGAGTGACCAGCTCAGAAAATGCTCCCAGTATGAAAGTGAAAAAGTATTTGACAAAACCTGTATAGACAATTGTAACAACATAATTAATATGTTCTTTCTTTCAAGCAACTAAAGCAGCTGAAAGCTTTTAAAAAAAAATACAATTGTACACGTTTTTTGAGTGTACTCCAGTTAAACGTTTTTCGAGCCAAGTGACTGACATATTATTTGATACTGTGGGGATCCGCATCCCATGTCTTCCAAGCATTGTATTGCTGAATGAGGATTCTTCTCTTAAATTTATCAAACCATGAGAAAAGGCTTTTCTTTGCCAGATTAACCGCTACCAAAAAAATCCTCATTACAAAATGGGCACCACCATATACTTTATTCATTAACCAATGGTTGTCCTTTCTTAATAATCCCTTAGTCATTAAATTATCAATTGTATCTGTAATCAATGCTAAAGAGGAAATGTTAGAGGCTCTGCAAACAGATGCTGACTTGGTGATATCTTTGATGTAAGATAGGACATCCTGATATGTGGAGAGACAGACATGAGAGGATAGATCTGGAGCCCAGTGTACAATCATGATATGCCATATTAATGTGTGTGAATGGATGAACTTATATGATTGCAATTAAGTACAGTTACCTGTAATATTTGTGAAATGGCAAGAAGGGTGGGGTTTCTCTCATTTTACCTTTTCTTTCTTTACTAAAATATGTAAAATTTTCTTATTTGTATGTTTATACCACCTTACGGAGGTGGCATTGAAAAGTAATAAAGTTGGCTAAAAAAAATAAAAATAAAAAAAACTCTTGCTGTGAGGCTGATCTTAAGCAGTTAAATGCTAACACAGGCATGTGTGCTGCGTGTCATCCCCTCTCTCTGCCCCTCCTTTCCTGTCTGTCTTCAGCCATCACTATCATAAAGGCAATAAAAGCCCTAAAAAATACTACTAATAATAATAAAAAGTACAATTGATGGGAATATCATTGGTTTGGCAGGTATTGGTCATAAACCTGGAATTAAAATATTTCCTCTGGGGAAATTCATCCTCTGTGGAACATCAGTGTATGTAGAAAACTTCATAGTAATAAATCAAATAGCTGGTGAAATATTTCAGTTTGGCTAAAAACAAAGGTCCTTACAAAATAATGCTCTGACTGGGGTGTGTTCTGGTTGGCAGTGTTCAACCTGTGAGCAGCAAGCTGAAAAATGTGGTTCAAAAACACCACAGGAAACTGCTATTTGTGGAGAGAAGACAACAGCTCAAGGCTCTTAAAACCACACACACAGGATTTCCAGTATGCCGATAATATCATTATTTACATGGCCAAGTGGGCCAGACATGTAAATTAACAGACCCTCACGTAAATGAGATTAAGATGCACCAGAGCGTTGACTCTGCTGTTCTAACTGCCATGATTAAATAATAATGAACTAATCAACCTTATCGTTATTAAAAAAGATCATGAACTACACGCATGTTGGTCCTCCTTTAAAATACTCCTAGAAAATGTTTATATCTGGATTATGCAGTAGTCAACTATTTTATTTCCCATAAGTAACATAGAAGCATGACTGACAGACCAAAGCCCAAAGCAGATTTGTAGTTATCAATCAAACCAGTGTTCAACAATGCTGCAGATTTATAAAAGGTTGCCTCCATGATTACACAAATTAAATTCCAGCTGGAGAAAATATATCAGTTCTGCCAGTCAAACAGCCAATCAACAGTGCCATTCAGCTGTCTGGTTAGGAGTAATTTTATTTAAGCCAGCGAGGCCTGTAATGATCTCCCAATAGTAGCATCACTGGCGCTGACATTTAAAGACAATTAAATACCTAAGAGATGCAATATGTCTGTGCACTGCCTCAAAGCCAATACGATGTGTGGATTAGCTGGGAGCACACCTCTAAAGGGGTACATCGTCATATGCTATCAAGCTCAATTGCCTTGTTTGCATGGGAATATCTTAGTAGAAGAAGATGCTAACCTTGTTTTTCTTGGAAAACTCAGAGTAGGACTTCAACATTATTCAGTGTCTTTCAATAGTTAGTCATGGTTCATTTAGGATATAATGTGTTTGAACAATGAGCCCTCTTTTTCTGAAGAGTTTCATTTATTTCCAACTGCAAGGTTTTCATTTCCTGTCCATCTTAACTGGAACAAAGACGGCCAAGAGAAAGGAGGTGTGGGGAGAGCTGTTCAGAGAAGAGGAGGTGCACGTGGGAAAGATGAATGTCACCAGGCCCCATAGTTCATCATCTCAGATCATCTGAGGGTGGCGGTCAGTGAAAATGCGATCCCCCTATACTCCTCTGTCAAGGTCAAATCATATTGGAAAAACAAGGTAAGGATGCGAGAAATGAAAGAGCACTGCTGAGGGCAAAGACAAGCAGGTCAACCTCAACATACATTCAGCCCCTCAGCTAAATGTTGGTGGATAAGTGGAAACAGTCGCGTCTCGATATACTGTATAACGAATACTGCAACCTTAGCAAGGAAGGTGGTTGACAGTGGAGACACCAGAGGGTTTCATAAATTAAAAGGACATTTCTCATGTGAGAGTAGCCTATTGTCAATGATTTAATGAATACATGGTGGAAAACACAAGGGAGGGAAAGACCCAGTTTCACTGTGTGACAGTGTGAATAAAAAGAGCTAAAGTATTGTCTAGAAATGATGGTCAGACTTGTGAATTCCCACATTAACTGGATCCCGGTGAGCCGAGCTCACACAATGGCTGTTACTCTATAAACTACTGGCCTGTGTTTGTGGTCTCCATATTAAACAGGATGTGTTCTAAGCATTATCATAAACTTCTATACAAATTGAATCAAATAAAATATTGCAATGGCTTGTTGTTGAAGGCCTTCCCAAAATCCTTTTATAAACCAGCCAGTCAGAAAACAATCAACTGTTATGTAAATTAGCTTTACTTCTACTATAGGGCTATATTTTCAAACCCTACCTTAAGTGTACATGCACGCATGCAGGCGCTTTCATCGGGATAGGGGATAATTATTTCAGTACCTTTCAACACCAATGCAGCATTTTTGTTACCGGGTACTTTATGAAGGAGTAGGCGTTTTTATAATAATGAGTGGGACATAACATGCTAAACATTTATGTAAGCGCTGAAAACAAGAATGGTATTACAAGTTTTGTGTTGTTTTGCCAACTTAGAGAATTAACTACAATTAGCTACATCTGACTAAATTTGCCAATAAGAGTTGTCATTATGTTGGGTAAAATCAACAATCCCCAGCTTAAACTTTTACTTGCTTCTGCTCATTAAGATACTATTAAAAATGTGCATAAGAAGAATAAGAAAATAAAGAAAAATAATATATTTTGTGTGTAAATAAATATGTAAATAAAATAGTTTTTTTATAAATTCCAGTCTTGGCCCCAAGTACCATAATAACCACTGATTTACCACTACATGTTTCCACTAGAGCAGAAATGTTAAATAATTTGCATGAGTTTGGGGGAAAAAATTATCCTCCGCATCAACCACTGTGTCTCGATATGGCAGATGGGCCAGCCTGTGTCAATATACAAGCAGGAAATAACGGAAACCGAAAGAGACACAGTTGAATGAAAAAGCAAATATAAAGTCTTGTAAAAGCAGAAGTTAGCTTGCTTTATTCCACAGTTCTAATTTTGGCAGCAGCACCTGCACTGCATACTCACATGGGATCAATGATGTAGAAAAACAGTGTGTGACATAAGTATAGGGAGCTTTCTTCTGAAACTTTGAGCTCAAAGTCTTACAATGGGAGCAATGCAGAAAAGCCATTAGTCACTTACAGTTACTGTGATCTCAAGCAAGATGCAAGGGCAGACAAACATTGGAATTGATCCTTTAAATGACAGAGGACTAAAGTGAAAGGCCACTTGAGATGTGAAAATTAGTGAAAGAACACACCTGACAACCTGAAGATACACAATATTAAAACCTCTGGAAAAACAGTTTCAGCTTGTCACGATGTAAAAATGTAGAGAGGAAAATAACACCTTTTACCCCACTCAGAGAAAGAAAATTACACACTTTGCACAACACAGCAAGCACTCGACAACAGAATACACCCACACATTCTTCTCAGAAATCAGCAAAGTCACGATAAGAATGCAACACTTGCACAGGGTTTGGGAGGATAACAGTAGGGTGTCCAGACTCCAAGTGCTCAGTCTGAGCCAAGCATTGTTGGACTCATCCAAGGTGGGGATGGGTGCGTTCTGAACTCTCTGTTCTCCGTCCAGATGTTTCTTGTTGTCTGGCTAAGTGCAGGGGAAGGGAGGGGAGGGGATTACACAACTCTTTCTCTCACTCTCTCTCTAACCCACCAAGTGCTTATGCTAAGAGGGGAGTGGGAAGCTGTGAATGTCCTTTGAAAATGAAAGGGAAAACTTGGATAAACAGACACAGAAAGATGAATCAACTTGCCATTGCCAACTGCGTTTTACAGTTGCCTTACAAGGAAAGTTCATTTGTTTTCTACTCTACCTTGATGCAGTTATACAATCAACACATCTCTAAAAGATTAGAATATTGATGAAGGTAGGACTTATTTAGGGCTGTTGTATTAGATTGTATTAGTTTTTGCTATGTGTACCTAATAAACTGTCCATTGATCACTATCTATATATAGCAAACCTTTCTGTAAAACTGTTGACAGGACACCTTGAATGGCAGGTCCATTATTACTCTTTGTATTGTGAATTATTAAACAATTTTGATTAAATATTTGCAAAAAAGTATAAAAAAAATAATTTCTACGTGTTACCGGTACACAGGGATATGGAAAAACACGAACCAGGATGTGTATGCAGAAGTCAACAAGGAAGAAAAATAACTTTTTGGCCATAATGTGTGTGTAATTTGCATGGGTGCCCTCATGGATACCCATCATTCCCATAACACATTCAAGAATCCAAACCAGGAAACTTGGTTTACTCTTCTAATAGTTTAAAAGAATAGTTTTTTTCCAAGTTCAATGTTCAATGACAAGATCGATACCACTCATGCTTACTCGTTTTGCTCCAAGTGATTAACTTAGCTGAGCATAAAGAATAGAAGCAGCAGGAAACAGCTAGTTTAGCTCTGTAAAGTAAAAAAAAAAATCTGCCAACCAGCATCTACATTTGACTATTTTTATTGTTTAATCCTTACACAAACAGCAATGTGAAAATGATGAGCCAGTAAGTCGTAAATGAGTGAATGGGAGTTATTCACATAGTTATGAATGGGAGCATTTGCTTTGGAAAGAGCCGGGCCAGGTGCTTCCCCCCTGTTTTTTGCCAACTGAAGCTAATCGCCTGCTGGCTCTAGATTCATATTTAGTGTACAGACAAGAGATTGGCATGAATCTTTTCCTTTATCTCAAAGCAAGAAAGTGAACTAACGTACTTCCCAACATGTCAAACTTTTCCTTCAAAAGACCATGTGTGACACGATAAAAGAATAGCACAAGTAGAGCAGACCCCTTCAGTCAGTGACACAGCAACCACCCTTGTTGTACCCTAGCAGATAAAATGTATATTGTTTATTTAAAATGCTAATTTTTATTTGTATGAAAACGTAGATAGGTTCTAGGTTCCTTTTGAGTTATTTTACTTTGAATGGTTTTGTAATAGTGCTTTGATTTGATTTCTCAAACTGATTCTCTGTGATTCCACCTTCTGGTTGTTTTTTTTCTCTCTCTTTTTTTTTCCCCCCCATGAGCCTCCGACATTAATTCGAAATTGTTTAGCTTTCCCGTCTTCACACTCCGTTGCTTTCATTATGCTAACACCAAACTGGTGGCAGGTTTTTATGTTTTTCTTCACCTTTTTAGATGGGAAATGGGATTGAGGAAGCTCACCTGGCTTCCTCGAGCTGACACTTATGAGAAATTGGTTTTTAGAAATATCATCAATCACAAGCGGACAGGACAACTGGTCCACGTTACAGAAAACCGTAGAGATAGTCAATTTTGTCTGAAAGCTGAATCATATGTCTAAAGTGGTGAGTGTGCTGACAGATGCAGCAACAAATGCGGTTTTCACAGGGACACTAAATGAGATGGACATTGAATAAAAAGGCTCAGATCAACGTCTGATCAACTCATAATCTCGTGCATAAACCGACATTGCAGCCGTACTGCAACTACAGATGTGCGAAAGACACCGCTAACATCAAATTTGTTGAAAGGGACAGTTACACAGTGCAGGAGTGACACGCCGAGTGCATGATGAAAGGCAACAGGCCCTCACACAGTTCTGTATGACTGTAGACTAAATATAAACACAACTGCACATATACAGTTCTGGGGAATTACTTTCAGTGTTGCAACACCCTGCTTAGTCGTAACATAATATGCACACTCTCAGAACTGTCTATTGTCTGATTTTGGTTTCCCATGGGCTTTTTCACGTTTTCTCCCCAAAGCTTTTTTTCTCATCTTTCCTGTCCACCAGAAAGGATTTTCTTAAATTGCTGTGAAAATCCAGCAAGATAACTTCCAAAGCAGATAATAGCTTAAAGTAGGTTTTCATGGCCTTTGTTAACAGTGACAATTACAACTTCATTAGTATGCAAGATGGCAGCTTACTTCAGACACATTAATGGAAAAAACTTCCAGTGTAGAATTTTAAGGACTCGGAACCTGGAGAATACAAATCAACGTCTGTAAAGGACTGACAAGGTGGCTTTGTTTTCTCTGTATCAGGATAGTCCAGCGGTTAAAGAGGGCGACCTTCAGCTGAGCTCCTTGGGCCCAGCCCCTGCTGCTAAGACTCTGCCCTGCCAACATGTCCTTGAGAGGAGCTGGTGGTGGTGGTGGGGTACTTCCAACAAGCAATGCATCACATTACGATGAGATTATTTCTCTAAGCCTATAATCAGTCATCTGATTCATTTCATTTGTGGGAACCTGGATTACATCCTGCAACAGAATTGACTTCAGAGGCACAAATTCATACAGTTTATTAAACTAGTTGATTAGCTGAACATTTTAGCTCACTGTCAAAAGGAAATAACCTGCTGGTTATGGCTTCAGATATACTGAGATCAGGTTGCTTTTCTTGCTGATCTGACTATGTAAGAGATAAGAGAATAAAAAAAGTAAGCACTGAATAATGTAATGCATTTGAAGACAATACTGATAAAAACACAGTACGTTTCAAAAATACTGTAACAAAACATCCACACTACACCCAGGAAGTGGTCTAAATTATAAATCACAAAGCCGTGCACCCTGAACTAAAGGTGGAGCACCAGGAAATGATCTCTTCCACCTCCTATAACCCGCAACACACTGTTCCACTTTGTTTGCATGATTAACAAGAGACTGAGCCGTGGGGAAGATCAATAAGTACTGGCCTTTTATGGGACGGAGTCTAACATTGTAACCCTACCGTTGTGCCCTTCCGATTCCACAGCCAATTATGTGATACGATCAATACACATTGGTAATTGGATATCAGGGCTTCTTGTGGCAAAAGGCCTGAAAAATCCATTGCTGGTGCAACATATAAACACTACTCCTGTACTTAGTTGCCACCAGGCAACGTGTCACAAGGGTGCATATTATCCATTTCATTTGGCAAAGACATAGAGAAAATATAAAGCTTTTTATCTCCCCCCCCAGAAAGAGGTTGCAAATGTATTACAGTGTGTGTTTGTGTACAGCTGGGGTCGGAGGTGTCTGCGGGGGAGGGGGGCACTGCTGCGCCTATCCCCGGAGCACAATCCAGATCCTAATCTGTTCCCTACCACAGGAAAAAGCCCCAATCACTCTACCACCACAACAACTTGAATTAGACTCCCGTAACAGTATAGTTCTGACAACAGCTCAACACTTAACAGGCCGATTGTCATTGCTGACAGTCGTGGATGAAACCAGATGCCAGTCAAGGCCTGGAAAGGAAAACTGACTACTGATTAACAACTAAACAGTCAAAATTAATTAAAAAGAAGAAAAAAAAGATCTTCTGGTTGGAGAGGAACTGCAGGGGAGAGATTCAGCCATCTGGCTCGCCACTACAGAGATGGGACCGCAGCCTCCTTTTTCATTTCTCTGCGGAGTGATGGCGCCCAGCAGAGCATAGCTGGCTCTGGGAGGATTCAGGCGCCATTCCACTGCATGCCCATGCTAATCACCCCCAACAACCGCTATGCAGATGGAGCCTCTTTAGAAATCAGACGGTGTCCATAAGGCTCCATGATCTCTTTGTCCATCTCTAGTGGAATGGGAAGACTGGCAGCTTGTTGTCATGGTGGATCGGTTTTTTCGAGGTGTAATGTGTCCCCAGAGGTTAGTTAGGTAAGATAATTATGAGAGGATACTAACAGGATGATCCTAGCCTTCACTGGATGTTTTTGAAGGACTGAAGGTAATTCTAGTGTCAGTTATAAAAAGGCTCTCCACGCCCGACACTGAAATGCTCTTCACTAGATTTGCTGTAAGCTGCCTTTACATGACATCACTTAAATTCTCCCTCTCAGTCTGAAAGATTAGGTCAACTCGGAGTTCCCCCGCACAAACACTGTGTGCTCGCGTTTCAGACCATCAGCGTTCCCTGAGGAATGCAGGGAAGAGAAAGAAGGAAGAGACAGACGAATGTTCCACAGGCTTTTAGGTGGGGGAGTGTTTTTTAAATACAAATGATAAACTGCATGGCTCTGGTTTTCTCTACAGACCGGCTGAGTCATGTTCAAGCCACTGCTAAATACTGGAATAAGTGAAAAAAGAGGGTGAGATGATACATAATGATATACGATGTATTGCAATGTGGTTTAAAAACTTGCATCATTGGGCAGAAACAGTTTGCTTTATCTGCTCTAGCTGTAATTACCCTGCATTAGACGTCTGGGGGTACTGCTGCCAAAGCTAGTTTGACTTTTAGATGTTAAATAATTCAAAAGTCATCACTAGCCAATAACACAACACATCTAGCCTGGTTTTAAATTAATTTCTTCCCCTCCCATGCTGATGCAGTAAATTTTGTAATTTGTACCAAATCCAATTCTGTTTCAATTACAGCCCGACTGATACAGGACTTCTGAGTGATACTGATTATGAGAGCTTATACAATCTGATGATACATCGTCCAATATTAATTTGACAAGCCGTAACATAAATAAACTCTTTTTTTTTTTAAGATTCCCTGGACAATTTACAGTAAGTAGACACAAAATCATCCATTCCTCTGTAGGTAGCTGGTGAATGAGCCAATTAGCAAGCAATTTGGAGCCACTCGGTGCTAGAATCTTTCTTTTTGACAGGTGTGTGCTTCATAGTTCACAAACTCTCCGCAAGGACCAAAACTTATTTAATAGAAGGAAGGTACAAGACAAGTGTTTTTTTCATCACTTTGGAGGCTTTACCTTTGGTACACTCAAGGATGGGCATAAAAGGCAGGAAGCAAACAGTGTGACTTCAAAATGTCCTTGTCAACCTCTGCCATTGTCTTCCACGTAGACTGAGACAGAGCTTATAACGAATGTGCATATGAGCCATTATATTGTATTGAAGTATGTTCATCCATGGCCCTGGGCACATGAAACACACAAAAACAAAAAATACCAGATGATATAGAACTGATATTAAATTCCTCCAAACTCCCATCCACCCACGACACTTAAATTTCCTGTTTATTAGCCCTCTCGTAAATCAAATCGAGCTGTGAGATTAAAACATGGCCACATCCCTTTAACACGTGCACTCTGGGGATCTGAACTTTTAAATCAAAATGCTCATCCCCAGATTGTTCTGCAGAAGCCTTTCCACCATAGACCATTTGTATTTATGGTTTGGCTGGAAACAGTTCAGCTTTGCACCAATCAAGGGTCGAGCTTTAAAACTCAATTGAACAGAAGTCAGCTGTAAGAACTAAATTACTTAGCATTCTATCATTATTATTCAAAGGTTACTGAATCATTTATTGTATTAAGTGATTAATAATCCATGCTAAAATATACAATAACATTATTTCTTTAAATATTGGGTTATTCATGATCCAAACACTTAAGAGGAATTTAATTTAATTCGTTTTCATTGTGTCTAAAATCTACCTCAGCATCACATCTTGTGGTTTGTGTTTGCTGTATGTAGTAAGGCAGAAAAATAAAGGGGCTTGTCTGAATTCCAAATTTGCTTCCTGTTTCTTTATCCCACTGAACAAGCAGCGGGCCGGCAGGACCGCAGTAGTACATGCGTGACCATTCATTTGGACTTAATGAATATCGACCACAACTACTGCGTGATTCATTCGACTAATGCATTATACAACGAGTCCTTAACTGTTTTCCTATTTACGTCTGTTCTATGCGTTCTTCCTCTCGCATAACACCACGAGCTCTGTGCCTTTACAGCCTCATATTTATTTATTTGATGAGAGCCTGTGGCAGACTGTGAGGTGTTGTCCCGCTAATGAATGTGCCGGAAAGCTGATACCTTATGCTGTGCTGAATTTAGAAGCGAACCTCTTCATCTGAAAGGAATAATTCTTCTTGCTCAGTTTCAAATCAATATCATAGCATCCAAAGGAAAACAAAGCATTTGTTTGCTGTTTATTAAATACTAGCAAGCTGTTGTGGTGGTGAGGTCGAGATGTTAACTACTACTTGATTATATATCAAAAGCAGAAAGTGCTTGAGTAAAGAAATAATACACAGTAATGCAGTGTAAAGTCCAACATAATCTGTTAAACTAAAGCACAATCTGTAGATTAGGTCACACATTTCCTTGTCTACTTGCAGTGCAATATAGAACAAAATAAAATAACCAGGAACAAGGAAGTGAGAAGGCTGAATTTGCTTAATTATATATTGAACTTTAGTCCCTGGTCCAGTCCATTAACTTATTTTGGAAAGTGCTTTAATGCAAGCCCTCTTCTCTTCTTGATCATCACACGCCAACAGAAGTGGTTCAATGGCATTTCTTAGGAAATCTTTTCAAACTTTTCCGGCCAGTTGCTGTCAAAGTTTAGATTGTTTCTACATTTATTACAGAGACATTCAATAATGATTTCTGTTCCACAAATTTCATGATGTACTCTGCGTGTTTCATCACATTTTCAAAGGGCGTTTAACAGTTTTGAAGAGACAGATGTTCACACCTGGATATCAGGACTAGACTATAAACGGGATTTAGAGGATTTAGTAGAGTTTTTCATAATCATGAAGCACTGTGGAGAACGCGGGTATAAAGAATTAAGTGAATGAAGTCCTATTTGTATTCAAGCGCTTACATGGTGTGGCAATATCAAATGTAATTTATTGTAGAATTAGCAGTAGAATAAAAATATATTCTTACATCTATGCATCCTACAACCACTACACTGTGGACTGTGGAGAACTACAGAGGCTAAAACACACCTTTCAGCACCTGCTCAGGACTGCTCCCTGGGCATTTCTTTTGAGACATTAAGGCCATTCAGATTCTTGTACAGCTGACACATGCAGTACATGCCACTTCCCTTATTTGTTCGTTCCTCAATTGACCCAGAAATTGTTCCGGTTCCGATGCTCTTATTTCTGTTCAGAGGAGTGAGGATGGAGGGGAGAGGAGATTGCGCTGAGGAGGCATGAGCGAGGATACAAGAACGCCGTCTTGGCAGCCAACTAATTGACCACACATACTGTGAATGCAAATACAAACTCGAAACCACCACACCACACAGCTGTAAAATCCAACTGACAACTGATCCAGATGTGAGGTCGTTATTAGAAACGGACATCACTTTAAAAGGAAAGAATGACTAATTTATCTAAAAGCGTGGTTACTCGATTCCTGTCTTATTGCATCTTTACTCGCATCTTCAGATAGGGGAGACTCACATGCAAGTGAGGGAACCGTGGACGCAGTTGAGGTACTTAGCCTGTACCCACGAATAAATGTGATTAAAAGAGGATAAATTCTTACATGAAAATGTCAGAACTTGAACAGCAGCAGCTGGGAGCAGGTGTGTAAAATCTTCACTGTTGGCTTTTTAGCCTGACTCGCTTCAGTTTCTAAGGGAATATTTATTTATAGGCGAAGTGGATACCAAGACTGTCCTTCAACTTGACAAAGTTCAAGCTCCTTCCTGCTGCCAGGCATCCGCCCTACTGAGGTGACCTTGAACAGGACACTGAATTCCGACCAGCTCCGGGAATATTGCTCTGTACTCAGCTGTGCAATATTACCTCAGTGTAAAAACAGGTATCAATCCACTGCTAACTCCTCTGGGATTAAAGGAATATCATTTATTTATTCATCTTTACATCCTGGGTCCTTATTTTCATTTGCCATTAGGTCTTTTACCATTGATTATAATATTTTTGTAATCTAAAGATGGGACAATATCAACGTTCAATCATGGTCTGACTGATCGAGATTGGGCATTCATTTTAACATGTAATTTATGAAAAATGAAAGTTAGGTAAGTTAAATGTTAATGATAATGAGCAGGAAGCATGGTCAAAGTTACTCTGTAAATAAGACAGAAATTACATTAATGTACAATATAGTGCATATTATACTCTGTGTTCAATTTGGAATTGTTAAATACTTAGTTAAAAATAGCGAACTGCCCCTGAACTGTACATAATTCACTGTGAAAGACACATTTGCTCGTCAGTGACACTAGCTTGCTGAGACAAAGGCTCCCATCCCCTCAAGGAATGACATATGTTTATAGGCCAGTTGTGGAAATACCAACACACGCCACAGAAATATCAAAAGTTACAGTTTAAATGATTTTCATGACCTTAGGTGTGGGATTAGCTCACACTAAAGGTTAGAAAACCCTGGTCTGGATCCATTCCCTCCTTGTCAATCCCATTAGCCTCCAGTGGCACTGCCCCAGCTGTGCAACCCAGGACGTGTCCCTAACGAGCTCCATTAGCAGTATTACCTGCATCCGGCGGGTGCTGGGGTCAGGGGGTCAACAGTAGACCAAAAGCTGAGATTAAATTACCCCTGAGGGAGGCACGGGTGGGTGGTTGTCTGCAGCACTCACCACCCCTCTCCCCATACTGGTCACAGAGATTTCAGAATAGTAGGTGGCCACGTCTTTACCATGTCGTTTTCTGTTTCATACACTCTCTCTGATCTTATTTCCAACCCTGCAGAGCGGACGTTTTCACTGTTATAAGCAGGGGCACTGCAAGAGTCAGTGGAGATCTTTGAATGAGTCTGGGGGGCTGAAAACGCTAACGGATGGAACCTCATTTGACATTTGATTACGATGATTCATGATACAAATGATCAGATTTTTGTTGCCATATAATGTTAATTGTCCCGATAACATTCATTTTGCATTTAAAATGCAGCTTTTTCTGCCTAAAATAAGCTTCTGTGTGGAATTGAAATTACAAATAACAGTGATGAAATAATAAAGACTATATGGTTTATTCAACTGTTGACCCACCACACAAATCTTTGAGGATACCATATTTTTTTTATCAAAAGGGCACATTTCATTGCAAAGTGACGTGCTTGCAGCCATAGCCCAGGTAGAAATAGCAGAATTTTTAAAAAAATCGAATTTCAAATCAGGTCCTGTTACTCGCCAGCAGCAGCCAATATTTCTGGTGGGAGCTGGACAAAGAGGAAGAACCTCAATTACTGTGAGTGGAAGCGGCAGGCTCTGTGTGAGATGTGGAGCCCTGTGGAGCATTCAGAAGCTCCAGGAGAGCTCTGGGCTCAGCCAACAGTGATTCAGTCTGAGCACAGGTACCGTAACGTCTCTCATACAAACTTACAGACCAATACACATTACAAACAAGTGCACGCAACTCACATACACAAAGAAACAAAAGCTCAGCAGCACACACATACATATCCGCCTGAGTCATCCCAAAGGCATTCACAACTACCTCACTAAGAGGAAGAAAAAAAAAAGAATGAGAAAGGCCGGGTGAAAAAAAAACAACAAAAAAAACATTGCAGAACACACAAAAGGCTTCAGAGAGCACAGCTCAGTCTTGTCTTTCAGACTCAGCCTGAGGCGCTGGATTCTTGATATGTACACGTTGAGCTCCGACGCATCTCCAAACACCAGCGCTCGTTAGGCATCCATTTCTGACCTTGAGGTAGAGAGGAAAGCCTTGCCATCTTTAAAAAAAAAACTTTATTGACCACCTAAATGAAGGTTATCTTGGCAGCTTCTTTGAAAGAAGTACTTTGCCTCCTCTCCTGCCCAAAATAAGGCAGATAAATCTGAACTCAGGTTACATGAGAGTTTACAAAAAAATGTGAAAATGACTAAATCTCCTCTTCCTCTCAGGTTGCAATTCCATGCTCGCTAAATAGTCCGATAACATAAATATGTTGCAGTTCAATGACAACAGCGGTATTTTTTGATCAGCCATACAGTCAATCAAAATGAGCAATCACAGACTGGACTCTCGATGTGAACCTGGCCAACTCCATAAAGGCATGTGTCATCGTTTTCGCCATCTGCGCAAAACTCTGACACCCACGTTTTCTATACGAGCTTGCCAGAATGTGGAAGGAAGAGCAAAATATATAAGAAAAAAAACAGCATTCTCAAATGTATCCTGCTTAGTGTGAACATCGCTGTTACCACTCGTTGGCACCAACAGTTTTTGCACAACACACCCTATGGTTACTTCAGGCGCTTCTGATGAACTGTTTTACATTTATTTACAGCTGAGTGCTTCATAACTTATTTCATGACAATAAACAAAGTGTGTGACTTCCTCACTGTGAAGTGGAAGGATGCTTGAATGGACATTTCTCTTTTTAGCCATTTGAATGCACATTTCAACCGTTATTTATTCAGTCACCCTCTGCTGAGTGTTGATTTTTGCAGTGTCCCACTTTATTTTTATGCCATTAGGCACATTCACACCTGCAAGTCAAGCTGAGACTTCAGTAAGTCACCTTTCAGCTTCGTTTAAGCAGGTGCTAATTGTGTTGCGCTTCTTGTTCAAGGGTACAACGGCAGACTTGTAATTTTTTTCACAGGTAATCCAGGGGTTTAAACGTCTCAGTCACTCATTAAAAGCAAATGTTGAATGAATGAAATGAAATCAGAGTTACAGGTATATCCATCTTTTCCATTTTCTATTCTGTTAAATGTCACAGGTGGCTGGATCAGTCTCAGTATGCACTGGGCTGACACATATAGACAACCACACTCACATTCACACCTATGGGCAATTCATGGGCCAGTTTACCTAACCTACATTTTTTTCAACTGTAGGAGAAAAAACAGCATGAACTCATAAGTCAAAATCATAAATTCCTGTAGTCCACCAGAGATGATGCCTTCAAATTGCTTCTTTTGTCCCAGTACAAAACACAAAGATATTCAATGTACAATGATATAAAACAGCAAATCCTCACATTTGAGAGGCTGGAACCTTGGAATGTTTGGCATTTGTGCTTGATAAATTACTAAAATGTCACCTACTTTTTTGTTGATTGACAAATCGATTCATTCATTTACCTTGTCAGCATTAAAGCCCCTTGCACAGTGCGCAAACTATTCCATGGCTTTTGGGGAGCTCACTTTTTCACCCGAGGCTGTGTGTGCACTTGCATGCACCTGTAGGACAGGACTGACAGTGACTCTTGTTGCTGCAACGGCCTACTTGCTTTATGTCAGCACATCTCATATTTAATAATCAGTGCAATTGAGATATCAAATGCAAGGGTCAAATATCAAACCTAACATACCTAAGCCTTTCAGTTACAGTGTTTATGATACTGAGCTGCCCACCATGCTTTGTGCAAACCGGCATCTTTTTTAAAGTGAATTAATGATCACTGATGAATCATCCTCATGCATGAATCACACATCAATAGTAGCCAAATTTTATGAATGAACCATAATGATTAAGATACAGCAAACTAGAAATACATAGCAAAAATAGGATATTGGCAATATTTTATACACTCTCCTAAACTTTCACAAATAATGTTTTCAGGGGAGCTCATGTCTTAAAAAGAGGAGCCAAGCTTCTGAGCATGCAAACTCTACACAGAAAGTCCCCTTTTGGCACAGTTTGGTTTGAACCCAGGACCTTCTCGAGACACTGTACTGCTGGCCACGTGCAGGTACGACAAATCAAACAACCGTCTCAAAATACTTGCCAAAACATGCACCCTCAAACTATTATCATCTCAAATCATAAAATGTACAGTAGAAAAACTAAAAAATGCAGCTGTTGCCTCAACATGTATTAAATCACAGATACCAGAAAAGGCCTTACAGTAACAATACAGTATCAGTGCTGCTACAATGACTTCCCTTTGAGTTCTACAGAATGCACTTAAACACAATGACAATGCACTGAAGCACAAACTGGGATCAATGCCAAAGCATTATTGTGATTAGACCCTGTTAACAGCAGCAACTGAAAAGAATTACTGGGTCACTAGAAAAAGGAGAAGCACATCCCTTTGGACTGAATGTTACTCTTTCACCAAAGGTCCCGTTCTGATTCAGGTCACACTGCACTATAACCCCTGTTCACACCTACTCCCTGTGTCAAACATATATGAGAATATGATTGTTTAACAGCGAGACAAAACTCAATTTGTGAAACTATTAATCACAGTGCAAGTGGAGCCATCGGAGAAATTCTGTACTGAGCAAATAACGTAATCACTCAGCTTCACCTCCTCTTCATTGGGCTAAGCCACTGACTCGGTGTGTTCTGAGTGTTAAAGCACATGCGCTCTGACCTTTTCCTTATCATAAATCACGTACTACTGTTCTGCTGCCAGGATTTTGTTTAACCCAATTTGTCACTGAGGACACCCCTTCCACCCTCACTGCAGATTCGCACAGTGGTACCAGGAGCATGGGATTAGTGGGCGGATCAAAGCATGCCATCCAGACCTCTCCTTTGCCTTGTAATGATGGAAGTCAGTAGCTTCTGGAGCTGATAAGTCCAGGCTACTAGTGGTTACTAGGCAAAGAGAGAGAACGACTAGAGACTGGAGCTGCAACTAACAGTTCCCAGAACCCAACCTTAACTGGTGTGTTTAGTCCAAATGCCAAAGATATTCAACTTAAACCCATATGAAATAGAAAAGAAGCACATCCTCACATTTGACAAGCAGGAACCAGAGAATATTTTGGCATTCTGCTTGTTAAATTCAACCATTACCTCTTTAACAAGCACCCCTGTTTTTGTGCACGAGCCTGAAATTGTTACTATTCTTGAACCCTTTTAACTATATTTATAATTCCATTCTCTTCGGGAAGGTCACGTCTTCTGAGTTTAATATCAAAAAGTCACAACTAGTCCAAATGATACCGAACCACATTAACAAAAGCACAAACATGGCAAAAAATATATTTTCCATTCTTGCCTATAATAAGCATATTTCTGCTGCTGTGCTTTGTGGAGATACCATCGTGCCTTTCAATGATGTGTAATTTGTCAGGGTTGTGAGAGTATTCAATAATAATGTAACAAACCCCTGCTCTCAATCTACATTCTGCTGCTCGCTCAGGGTTAATCTATTATAAAAAATTGCCGTCAATTATTTTTCTGTTCATCGACTACGGAAAAATAAAAGAAAAGCCAGGAATATTTACCCGAAAGAGGCAACCAACAACCCAGACTGAAAGCCAGACAGACAGACGCAGTACACACGCGTTCACACATTATTATGACAGAAACAGGTCACGTAAGGTGTGCCAAGAATATCAGACAAATGTGCTGTCAGAGGGCAATTGCTCTGGTATGATAGCTGTTTTGGCCTCCGTGGGCAAGACAATGAGAATAACCAAGCACATCCTGCATGCAGGCAACCACGAGCCATTCACAGTGCCAATCCCCAGACTTCTCACCATGCAGTAATGGAGGCTCAGTGGTACTTAAGACCAGACTACAGGGTGAATAAGGCTGCGTTCACACTGCAAGCTTTAGAGCTCAATTCTGATTTATTGCTCCTATCTGATTTTTTTTTTTCTCCATCAGATTCCATTGTGAACAGGTCCCGAAGTGACCCACATGATGAACGCAGATCTAGAGCAACATAAAAGTCACATGAATTCTGATATGACTGTTCAAAGGGGGGCACATTGCAAAGACCTGTATCTGATTTGGTCCACATCAGAAAGTGGCTCACATCAAAAAAACAAATGAGTCACACATGAGCAAAAAAAATGAATTTGGGTCACTTGTACCCGCAGTGTGAACGCAGCCTCAAAAGTCAATAGAAACATTTACCACAGCTCCCTTTAACTCAGCTGCTGTGGTCATGTAAACTTCCTGTAGCAGTCGACACCTCCTTTGGAAACTAGAATGAGCTGAAGTGGCGAGTGAGCTTTATATAAACGGAGTCGTGCAGCGATCCAAACCTCTAATCGCACCACCATGTAGACTTGTGTTTCGTTTGTGGTTAACTATATACCAAAACGGTTATTCCTCTTTGAATTTCTTTGCAAAGAGCTTACAGTAAACTTGTCTTTTCTTGCCTACTCTTCTGCTATATGATGTGGGTAAAACATTTAAAAGCAAATAATCCTCAGTTTTGGAGTTAAACTGCTACCATCATGCAGGTGGTGTAGGTTGGCAGCACCTCTTCAACACAAATGACAACTTTTTCTTTTGTTTGTCCAACTGAACTGACAAAAGTAAAAATAACTCTAAATATTTTACTTACTCCTCTTTCAGCAGATAATTAAGTTCCACTCAGAACTAGACTGACAGGATAATACTCAATTAAAACCCTTCTAAAGCAAATGAAGATGTTGTAGCTGTCACTGCAGGGCAACTACAAATTCATTCATCACAGTTTCATTTTCTTGAGAGCCTAACAATGAGCAATCTCAAAAAGGTTGCACTCCAAAATGTGCCAACGTGCGCAGTGAATTCCGATCAGTATTCGTGTGTGTAGAAAGTGACATGAAAGGCCAACAAACACTCAGAGGGACGTGATCAACCTGAGGTCTGGCAGTAGGCAACCACCACTTATGTGTGGGGGTGGCACCTTGTTCCTTCACCTGTGCAAACCTGAACGGACCCTACACTGTGCACCATGAACATCTGTTGAACTGCTGTATTATCACAGATACACTGATAGTGGCTCTACACTGGGCTGAGGCCAAGAAGTGGGCTTGTTGTGACAGGAAGGTTTCCGGCTAAAATCTTGTGCTGAATAACTGGGGGGAAATCCAGGAACGAGATGCTGTAAAATGTCATTCAGCTTCCAAAAACAATCAAAACGATGCATGGAAGATGCCAGTGGCCGGTGGCTGCCCTGGCAATCCCCAAAAGTGTGAATGAGAAGCAAAGCAATGCATATAAAAGGAAAAAAAAGAGTGTGTGCACAGTCACAAGACACAGCCTGAGGGTGTAAATCAACCCCATCATGCAGCTCTGAAGTTTACACAGAGAGGCCGACTCACCTGTGACATCTGGGGTCTGAAATTGATCTCCTTCAGGTCCACTGATCCGGGCGACAGGTTGTGCAACATCTGGCACAAGAGCACCCCATCTCGCAGGGCCTGTGCCAAGTCGAAGACGGCCGCCGAGGGCCACACGACCCGGTGGTTCGGGGGCAGGACCTTGCAGTCTATCAACCACCGCCCGCATTGTCTCCACTCCTCCATATCGGCTCCGGAGACTCTCTCCTCCTCTCACAAAGTAAACCGAGTCCTCGAAGTGGTTCACAGCCGGGCTGAAAGCGGCGGGTTTCACGGCGCACAAGCAGGCACTACGCTCGATTCCCTACCTGCGCCGGATGTCTAACTCATTCACTATCAGCTCCACAATCAGGCAATTTCGCAACTGTATGTTAATCGCAGTGTGTCACCGCACTATAGCCCCATCCCAGGCGCATGTCAGCTCTGCTGTCGCCACAACATGGAAATGATGAAGGCTTGAAAAAGACTAAAATAATAACAGCGCTTCCACAGATCCAGCTCAGCAGACGGCGGCGATGTGAGCAGAAAACGGAGTCGACCTATGGGAATTTTCTTCTCTTCATTCTTAAAAACTTTTCTTAGCATATCCCAAATCCAAAAGGCGTGAATGGACGGCTACAGTAGTGGCTAATAAAACAGCTGGATGCGGCGGTTTGTCATGTGTCGACTTCACTAGTGTCTCACATTTCAGTGAACCAAACAGCACAGCCTACCATGCAAATGTGGAAAAAACAGCGTTTCAAGTCCTGTTTAGCTGTTCAACCAGAGCCCCGGAGTCACCTACCGCATTCGCATCGCATTTCCTCAGAAGCGAAGCGTCAAAAACAAGAACTTCCCGTAATTTCCCAGAGCAATAACAATAAAAGAAACAGAGATCATACACAGAGCAGTCTCTGTACAGCGCCGGGATCACCCTTGTTTCCACAACACAGTCTAAACAACGCTCTCCGGCAGCGGAAACATGTCCAGGAGAAACAAAAAACAAAAAAATAGCAGTGTTTACATTTATCCGGTTAACGTTACTTTGTTTGGCGCTTTTACGCACAGCCCGGAATAGCGTTACGCGCGTATACAGCTCTGCTTTTCAGTGATTTGTGCCTCCCTTCCGTTCATGTCCTCTCTTCTCTCGCGTCTCCCACTCCTCGTTTCCCTCTCGGACGGAGATGTTTAGCGGTCCCAACTCCCGAGCCGAGCTGTACAAATCCTAGGGAGAGCGCGTCCGGGATTCTCTCTCGGTGTTCAGGGCAGGAGGCTGAACGAGCTCGCACGTGCCGATTATCTCGTGCTAAGGTAACACTTGGGTAGTGTGTCCACACTTTGGTGAAGTGGCTCCTTACTCCAAGAATGTGAGTTTCAGGGAATATTTTTTTTTTTTCAACTGGGAGTTGTGGATGCGCCCTCTGACGGATGAGGCGCACACTGCAGGGGCTTCTGATACAAGGGGATTAAAGGGGCATTTAAAAAAAATAAATAAATAAATACATTTGAAAAAACAATAGTTTTCAGTCAATGTGCTTACACTGAAGTGGATGATTGTGGTTATTCACACAATTATATTAAATAAATGATTTTGGATTTTTGTTAAAGGTGCAGTTGGAGTTGGTGTGGAGGTTAAAAGTCAGGAAAACGGGGAAAAAAGGGGATAACTAAAAGACACTATCAAGCATTGTTGGAAATGATCTGCTGTTTTTGGCCATACTAGAGATTACAAGTCATGATATGTTGATCTCATAAAGTCCCGACTTTACCTGAAATGCTACATCTCACAAAGTGAGTGCCCCTTTAATGTAACCGTTAACCCCATCACAAAACACACACACACACACACACACACACACACACACACACACACACACACACACACACACACACACACACACACCCCGTGTCAGGTGTACAGACCACTGAGAATACATTGATTGATGAAGGATTAACATAAAATAAAGATTTTCTGCTATTTAGACCTGATGTGTTTTAATAGGACGTTTTCTGGCTGTACTGCTGACCCAAACTGTTTACAAAATTAGACTAAAGGTTATGTATTAAACCTTCATTCACAGGGTAGATGGTCTTTTACAGCAGCATAATGTTACAATAATATAACAGAAACAGACTCATTAATGGAGTATAGGCTCAGTGAAAGCAGCCACAGGCAGGTGGAGGACATTATTCAGACCAGGCTTGAAAGTGCAGCGAGGTGAAGGTGTTTTTTAGGTGACAGTGCAGCTTGAACCATGAGGCCGCTGTACTAACAGTGAAATAAATATTATATATCATATATCATTCTCATATATACAATTGTGGTTCACTTAAATTGCAATATATTAATCTGGGTGGCATTAAAACACGCCACACTAACCACTACATTTACAGTGGTGGGAAATGCTCAATATACTCTGCCACTGATAAATGTGATTGGCTTGTCATGACTTGTTCCATCATATACCTACCATCATTTCATTTGCGGTGACAGCAAGTCTGAGCCAACACTTTGGAAGTGGCATATTTCATAACTTTATATTTTTTTATTTTTACCAAGAGGCCTTTTTCACAGAAGTCATTTTGAAATGTCACAGCAGGAAAAGTGCAGGTATAAATAATAAATTAATGATGGCTGAATTGCATTTAGTTGCTTTAGTTTCAGGGTCCTGGTATTGCACATGCTGGCTCACTGTCATGACTTACTGGGACACTCGAATAGAACAGAGTCAATGTAGGCATTTTCCATGTTTTCCATAGGCTGATTTCAGTCAGCAACAGGCCTTCAACAACCATAGCCTCCCTGTTAAGGGAAATGATATGCATTAAAGCTGCTATAATCAATATTTTTATATGAATAATGGATAAAAAAATGAATAAATGATAAAATGAGTATGTCAAAAAGTTGGCTCGTAGCAACGGAGTTAACAACAACTATGCTGTTCCCTTCAGCAAACTGTTACATTTCTCTGCCAGCAGCTTTACTGTTTGGTTGACTGTCACCGCTCTCATCAGCACCATTTTCACATGCAGCAGGCAGCTGTTTTCAGCAAAAAATAAATAAACAGCAACAAAAAAGAGCCACTGTAAACTTCCTTCCCAGCACCAAATGGCACACAGACACAGTTAGTGACTAACTGGTGAACAAAGTGGCGCATTTAGCAGCTAAAAGGGCCAGTGAAAGCTAAAAGGAAAGTGAATATTGGACTTAGATTCATTGTTTGGCTGGGAACACAACTCCACATGAATGCTAATGTTTTACAATCAGTTTTCCATATACATTTCAAAGGTTATCTTAGTGTTGTGTTTACGGCTTGTTTCCATTCTGCTCCCAAGTGTCTGGAAAATTAGTTAATGTAAGTTTAAACTAACCTTTCAGCTTTAAGCTAACAGGTCAAGGCTTCAATTGCTTTAATGCAAAGAAAGTGAAGTTCTCTTTACATATAATTATGTGTACACCTTGATCCCAGATGCCCTCTACAACTTCTCCATGTTGTCTATGAATACTGATCCAATCCCTGGCCAACATCACTTATATCAGCTTTTTGCAATTCTTTCCTAATTGTCTTCTACCATTTAGATTCTTTGGCTTTTATTTTGTGCACTTCATTAATTTGGCACTTGTTCCTTTCCCAATCTCTCTCCTCTTCCATAGATTTCCCAATGTCTGTCCTTGTTAATAAAATACTCGCACTTGGCCAATTAATCACTTAATTGTCATTAACATCAATATGCCACCTGTTTCTTGTTAAACCCTCTTTGTCATGTCTCATTACTCTCTCAACTCAGTCATCATTGTCCCTTCCCACCTTCAGAGTTTCCACGGGGAAATCATTCATTTGGCTAATTTATTTGCAGGTATAAAATAGAGTTGTATAGTAAAGTCTGGTGTTCTGTGCTTCTTTTGATTTCTTTTTTTTCTTTTTTTTGAAGATTGCAAAGCTGGATTTATAAAGACCATGTACAAGTGAATAAATTAAAATCAAGGATTCAAACAGCTATTATTTACAGCTGCAATGAATGTTGTGGACTCTTTGTCTCTGCAAGGAGCATCTCCTTCTGCAGCCTTCTTTGCGTAGTGGCTTGGGACTGGCCAGTAAAAAATTGCCTCCCACCCAAATATTTTGGATGTCAAAAGGGAAACATCGATTCAAGATGTTTTAAAACATAATAGTGACGGAACTACAGCAGTGGAACCAAAAAGTTGATCATCTTTTTACCCCCCTGTAGCTGTCTCCAGCAGCCAACACGACCCAGACGGGGGGTTTGGACCTGTGAACTGTTTGTAGCGCAGAGACGATACTAGCTGCTGAAAGAAAAGTATGAGGCCCTCAGGAGCAGGCCGCGAGAATTAGATAAAATCGAATTCTCTGGCTCACCGACTCTGATGCACCTGTTGCCCTTGCGACACCTGGTACTGCACAGCAGGCTTTGTCTGTATCTTCAACTGTCCATAAAGGTTGCTGGCTATCATCTCTGACCCAGAGGTGAAGTTCAACAATCACAAGCTTACAACTTATCCATGTCCTGTTTGATGGGGACAGTTTCCTTCATGGCCGATTCAGCGTGTTTCACACCCACTTTAACGAGCCTGCCCATTGGCTGCAGGGTTTGCAGGAATATGGGAAGACAAGACTTGACCATGTAGGCAGCCTGTAAGCAGAATTCCAGTTGGACTTCAGTTAGAACCATTCAAGCTGCCTGAACAGTGATTTTAGCATTTTACTTTGGACCTAGTGGAACTCCTTCCTATTTCCTGCAATTACACACGTCTACTCACTCCGGTAGACAGGACCGCTAGGGAGCCCGAGGCCGTTCTGCTAGTGCTTACGGCGGCTGTGGATGTGGTCAGTCTGTCAGTAGTGCTGACTGTGTTTCGCCCAATTCACCTCAGGCTACTGGGCCCCAGGGTTTAATTGCTTCACTGACCACCAGAAGACATCATGGTCTCGCCTGGTCAGTTTCCACTGCTGTTGGACATCAGGATAAGGGCCCCAAAAACCGACAAGGCTTATCTACAGAGCATATATATGCAGTCTATTGACACTTTAAAACCAGTTCTCGTGGCGTTCCTATACCTTCATAGAAGTTGTGGCATTGATCAATCCATCTTAAAACCAGTTCTGGGTGGAGTGCTTATACATTCACTGGTCTCAACCTTTAAAAGTAAGCAGACAAATATAACAGCCAATGCACCGTTTCTTTAAGATTATACAAGATCTGGACTCTTAATGGTCAACTAGAACCTTGCCTAAAACTGACAAAGCTCTTTAATCTTGAGGCATTTAAGAATGGGTGAGCAGGGTGAATGGATGTTGATAATGCATTCTGTGATGTACAAATGTTCTTTGAGTTTGGCTGATGGAGCCATGAGATCACTTAACCTTTAAAGACCTTTTGAACAGCCTCATCAGCCTAAAATATGGCTCATAAGTCTTTCAGCAGGTCTTTTCTAGGGGGAACTGTTGCCATGCTCACAGCAGTTCCAGAGCAAGTTGAAAAAAATGCAACAAAAAAGGTAGCACTGGCTGAGAGTTTGGAGAAAGAGCATTGCTTGTTCCTATCCTCGAACCTGAAGGGAAAGGACCTTAACCCTTGACAGATTCAGAGGAGCTTAGTCAGCTGTACCAGACCATGGTCTTACTGATTAGCGTTCACTTATGAAAATTGTATACAATTTGAAAATACTGTTTTGTTAAAAGCAGAGTGTGCATGCACTCTGTAAATCCTGCCTGGACAGATAACTGAAGGTCAAAACATTTAAACGTAATGCTGCTGGAACATCCTTCTTTAAAGTCAGTAAAACAGTAATTCCTCCACGCACTTTACCGGAAACCGACAGATAACACTGAAGGAAAACACACAGCGTACAGTATGAACATGAGGAAATGGCTGACGTCTGTAACCTACATAGTAAATAACCGGCAGCGGTGTCCTAAAGGTTACAGAAACAGGGTTATGACTAGGTTGCACCTAGCTGATCCAGTTATACTGCAGAGTATAAGCTCCTGGTTGCACCCATAAGTGAACCTATATATATATACTGTATGTGAATGTGATGCAGTGTAGAGCTGCAAAATAACATACTCAGCAATTTCTAAAGTAATGGTTTTAAAATAGACTAATAAGTGGCACATATTTTGTTACAAATGGAGCATATTAAAATAAAAAAAGAGGCCCTCACTTTATCGAGAACGTCAGCTAATTTGCAATTAAGATCCTTGATATATGTCACATTAACATAAATCGTTTACTGAACAGAAGTGCATACATGTGCAGTTCATTCTACATACCTTGATTCAAATTGACACTGTGAGGCCGCGTTCAGTGAGTCTCTATTCTTTCTCCTGAATGTTCTTCTACAATGTTGGCGAAAAGAAAATGAAAACCAGAGATCCATTAATCAAAGCAAACACAGTCTAACGTGGTGTGTCTGGAGAGTTGCATGCGTGTGGCCTTTTTAACATTGGATTCATGCGTCCTGAGTGATGGCCAGAAGTGGCAGAAATGACTAGTTGTCATTGAAGTTGTGGCATTGATCAATCACGCCCCAAGGTTGTTAGTTGGAGCCGAGTGGCATGTTCAATGTGGCATGATGGGAATGCAGGTCACAAAGAGCATGTCTCCCTGCCATATGCACAGTGCAAGGACAGCAAGCTGGGCCGGGAGGAAGAAAAATAGTGTAAATGATGAATGACCCCACAGTGTACAAGCAGTTGAGGCTTTCTTTATTTTTTCCCCAGCGCTGAGGTATCAGTGATTTTCATTCCTTTAATGAAAATCACTCTAAGCTGAATTTTTCATACAAGGTCCACTGACAAATAATAATGATAAACAATGCATAGGGTATAGGCTATATACTCATGCCAACTGTAGTATTTTCTCCGATACACAAGTGAAATCATATAAAAGTAATCCTAATAAAGCTGAGGATAGTACATGATCGCCATCTCCTGGTTGATTACTGAACTAGCAGCGTTGAGCCACAGATATCCAGCTTGTGTACTCTTATCTTCTTCCTGCCAATACGACTCAGTGCTTTTAGTACCACTGTCCTCTCGCACAAGCAACCCTGACTTAACACGTCTCCAGTGCCTTCAGCCCATGCTCAAAGACGTTAAGCACTAAGATCCAATGGAGCGTAAGCTGGTGGAGGCACCAGCTGTTTGAACTGGTCAGCTTTGAGCGTGTGCCAGTTCCTGCACAGCAGTTGGCAGGCCAGCTGAAAGTGGAGTAAAGCTTTTAGGCAAGAGGGCTTTCTTTCACTGTGGCACGTACTGTTTATTAAAGAGCACAATATTAGGGGTACTTCACATCTGTCCTGTTAAATAAACACAAGGCCACTTTTGTGCTTTTACTTTTATTAACAAAAAATAAACATAAGAGTAAAAAAAGGTCTGCGTTGGGCAGACTTGATAATACACACAAGCATTTTTGCTAGAACGTTTGAAACTGAGTCACTATATTAACAGCAACAAAATAGCTGGAGACATTGGAAACAAAAATAAAAACAAATATAAAAACATAACATAAAGAGCAGTGGGGAGTTTTTACACTGAGGTTAATTTACTACAAATGGCATTCCTGCTGTTTGGACAGGGCTAGGGTTTCAGAATTCTGAACAGTAAGTCCATATTTAATAAAAAAATAGCCAATACATTCATCATTTCTTCTCTTGTTGTTGTCTAAGTTACATTACTGTTGCATGGTAACAGTTATAAGAGCAGACTGACATAATGCATTACCATTCAACAAAACCATGGCTGACATAAATAACAGTGGACATGATGTTCACTTTTAAGTTTCAAGTCTCTCCAAGTTAACTTTCATACCACAATCTTAAGAAGCCTACATCACTACATAATGCTAGAAACATTGAGAGCAAGTCATTTGTAGTAAATGGACTACAACATGTGAAACCCTGCGGTGGACCTTTACCAAGGTTATTCAGCAGGACTGTTCAACTGTTTATTCACCTTTTCTGCTTGGAACAATAAGCACAGCAAACATAGGTCAAGAAATAAATATAACCAAACATTTTTAAATGTGAAAATCAAAAAGTTGAACTTGAATTCTCTCAAACATTAAATGTTAAACAGCATGACAATGCAACTGAACTTTCATCACAGCCATGAAGGATTGTACTCATTTTCAGCATTTCATTTCCATGGGAGGTAGCATGTTAGACCTGCAAAGAGTTACAAGTGATACGCAAATGTTTAAATAGGAGCAACTGGCTTAGTAATTGTTGCATCCATAAGACACAATTGTAAGGAACATTTACCTTAGGCTGATTGCCCTTAATAACTTCAAGGTCCAGTGTGTAACATTCAGAGGTGCTGAGGGGGCGAGGGGGTTGTAAACAACTACACCACTATGTGCCACTAAATCCTACACACTGGTCCTTTATGTCTGTATTATGAAAAAAAACAACCTTTTTAACAGATATTTGTCCAATATACTGTAGACCACATTGGTAACTGCAATAATAACAGGCCATGTTACTCTCCCACTGGTGCACTACATTATAGTGTGTTAGAAACCATTGTTTTTAAACTGCTTATAAATATGGAAGGTGCGGAGTTAAAATAAAGTGTTTCCAAAGTTTGATCTACACCCTGCTCTGGACTCGTAAGTGAAGGCAATAATCTATACCACTGAGAGTATATATGATCTAAACACAATCAAAGAAAACATACATTTTTCCATCTGATTAGACCTGAATACAGTTAAAAGTAATTAAAAAGACAATCCACTACTTTTAAGTGATATGAAAATACATTTTAATATTGTATAATAAACTTTTAAATACAATAAAATGATAAAAGGAATAAAGGAAAGGAAATACAAATTGCTTCACTGTAATTATTCCAAACACCATAAATCCATTGTGAGTCAATGAATATATGATTTGGTAAGTTGATTCGTGTTTTGTCATGACTTGTATCTCAAACAGCAGCCATGGCACACAGGCAGAATGAAGGCCAGCCATAGAAGTATTAGGTTTTCAGACCAGGTCCAACCAGCCACCTACATTTCCACATTTAACCAACCAACCTTTAAACGCTTCAACACAACTTCCTGTTCATTTCTGCTCAACAATACCTTTAACAGACCCTGTTCTCTCCCTTTAACCGTAATATAATCTTTGAAATGTTCAACTTGCTCCTGAACTTCCACAGATCATGGCCATATTGTGAGTAATGAAGAAACAGAGTGAGAAAAGCCACACTGAATACAAAGACACTAGGTGGGAAGTTTAATTTTCCACATATTGAACATAAAACAAATACAAAAATAAGTATGTTAAACAGTTTTGAAGATCTCTCTTTTGGTAAACAAAATAAGAAATAAATAAAAACATCACAGTTGTCACAAGTCAGTTTTCTGAACTGGAGTCACTGGAGCTGCTGGTGACAGAATCTGAAGAACTGCTGCAGCTGACGTGACGAGATGCAGTTTGACCACTTTTCTCTGGATGAAGGGAAGAACAGACACAGATTAAATGCTACAGATGCTGATGACATTTCAATTTATTGGGCAATTTCAACAAAATTGAAAATAATTCAAAAGGAGGATCGCAGTGAGGCTTTATACTCACTTTGAAATTTCTTAAACTTCTTATAGAGACAAGACTTCACGTATTTCTCCAGCTCACGCAGAGTGGACGGCTTCAGTATCTCAAAGTCGATTTCGATCTCATCTGGGTTTGCGTCACACATTGTGGGCTCTAATGTTTGAATGATTTGCACCACGCGGCCCAGTTTAATGCCAGGTAACCGGTTAATGTCCAGGCTCAGCTGGTGCTTCTCGTCGTACGTCATCGGCAGACATTCATCATCTGAATCCCAGTCTTTACTTCTCTTCCATGACTGCCTGAAATTCAAGACAGAGCAGCTAAGATGTCTCCATATAGCAGTGACATAATGTGAAAAGAAGGGTTCTTCACTTCTGTAAAACATCCTACCTTGAGCTGGCATTTTGCCTGCTGTCCTCTTTTGTGTCCTTCACTTTTTTCTTCTTTGGTTTAATTACAGGGACTTCCGAGAGTGCAGTGAGCTGCTCATGAACAGCTTTTAGCTGGGTAGAAGGTCAACAGAAATGGGCTAGTGTGGTGGTACACAGTAGCATGAAAATGTGAGAAAAATAGCAGCGCTGAGAAATCAAAGAGGAGGTTGGAGCCAGAGAGTAGTTTCTGTGTTAGCAAGTTTGAAGGGGAAGCGACATAAAGAGTAAGAATGAAGACAAGGTAGTCTCATTGAGTGGTTTACTGTATGCAAGACCAAGTCGAGCTTAGCATGTGAAGCAACTGACGAGTCCGAGCAGGGAAGAAACACCTCATCTAATATACCTTACATTGCTGTATATTTAAGAGCCAGAAAATAAGGTGGCAGTTGTGTGTTTTAAATGTACATACTTATTGTTGAGTTCATGTTTTGGAGTGTATCTTGTGTATTTGTTGAGTTAAGAATAGAATCAGCTTTATTATCACATATACAATCATACACATCAGAGTGAAATGTGTCCTTTGCATTCAACCCATCCTAAGTACTGGGAGCAGTGGGCAGCACGGAGACTGACTCCATATCTAAGCTATTGCCTTGGTCAAGGGCACTGACTAAAGAAATGGACCTAATAGTGCACCTGGAGAAAACCCACATAGACACAGGGAGAGCACAGAAAGGCCCGGCCCAAGCAGGAATCAAACCCAAGACCTTCTTGCTGTGAGGCAACAATGCTAACCACCGTGCTGTAGCAAATGGACAGGCATTGCAAATTAGCTTAGCCTTTACAAGTTACGGTGCGTGGCATTTGTTTATGTTGGCCCGAAACAAATAAACAATTACATAAAAAATAAATAAAGTGCTGGTCAAGTCTCATAGCGCAGCATAGTTCTTTTAAAATATTGCTTGTGTGATCCTGTTGTGGTTTGAAGTAGCAGAAAGACATGTTATATAACAAGACCCTGGAGATCTGTGTAGAAACCCACCTGTTCTGCACCCACCTGTTCTTGCAACTCAGCAAGTCGGGTGGCACGCTCCTCTGATAAGTCTGATTTGTCGAAGTTGGACGAGCTGTTGACACTCATCCCACTAAAACCTGCGCTCCTCGCGGGCACAGGACTCACTGGGGAAATCAACTCCACCGGCTCATCTGGCATCTTTGCAAACCTCTTCTCGAACACGCCCTAAAGCAAACACAAGAAAGAAAGAAGGACTGAGGGGAAAAGAAAACTGAGCCTAAAGAACCAGTAAAACTATTTTCAACCCCTCAGTTATTAAATGCTACAACTCAAAACACACCTGAAGTTTTCTGGCCTTAGTGACGACTTCATGATGCTGAGGGTTGTATTTGTAGCAATTGGAAAAAATTAACCTTACGTCTGCAGCGAAGCCTTGTGCATCCTGGTACTCCCCTCCATCCATCTTTTTCTGGAATTAAAAAATATATCAAAGACAACATCACTCATGAAAACTAGATCATCCAGAGAGAAACTGTATTTGTGTATGTAAATGTACAGTTCATACTTGGACAGTGCTGAGATCCATGGGGTGTTTGATGATGTCATGGTAATCGTGTAGCTGCAGAGCCTCAGCGTCGACAGGCTTGTAGAAAGGCCACGCGTAGGCTGCATGTTTCTTGGACAGCATCTCCTTCAGGATATCGTTGCAGAACTTGAGCTGTTCGCTCAGCCTACTCTGTCCTTGTGGGAACTCCTTCTCTTCAGAGTCCTTCCTAGAGGGATTGACGGCTCGGCCTGAGTTTCTACGTTTCCTCTTGCTTTCCGAGAAATCACTCAAAGTGGTTATGGCCGCTGAGGACAAATCTGTGGCGGCCCCCTCCTTCCGCTTCATCCCCGTCTTCTTCATTGGCACAAAAAACACTAGAATCAGGTACAATTCTCCTTTTTTTTTTAAAATATGACAGCGGGTCAGAGACACAAATGGTGACTCACTTTTGGGGGGGTCTGTGATGAGTGTTTGGGCACTGAGGATGAGCTGGAGGGTGTGTGGCTGAGGCTGGGCTGAGATGTGGGTGTTGTAGTGGACGAAGAACATGTGGTCGCAGGTCCATTCTGCCCCCCTGTATACATACAGACAGTAAAAATAATACTTTTTTTGCGTTTAGATTTCTCTATTTTATTCCTAACAGCTTTACTGTTTGTGTATAATCTGAGATATTTTTTTCTGTGTTGCTCTGTGCTGATTTTTTTCTCCCTCTGATTTTGTGCAGGTGTCCACTCAAACATGTACACATAGAGAACCACCCACAATTACCACTTTAATAGCCATATACATTTCAAGTAGAAACCCAGCTTCTGCTAAATAAAACCCTACTAGAGAATCCACAGGGAAGACAGTTTATAGTTTGGAGCACTGAGCGGTGTCATTTCAAACAGAGAGAAAAAAGAGGAGTGGCAGCGGGTTACTGATGCAGTTAATCACCACCGGTGGCTGAGACTTGAGGGTGACATAAGGGTGAAATATGCAGCTCTTACTCACACAATAACACATACTAAGATTAATGACTTCAGTGACATTCACAATGTCCTGTAAAATGCTAACGGCTAAATTAAGGGAAAAAAATTCTTTAGGGGGATCTTAATGTAAACTTTTGACCATTTATACAATAGAATACAGACAGACAGCATTTAAACTGAAAGCAGAGCATGCACACACAGACTATTCTGAGTGTGTTTACATTCATTCATTCATGCTATCAGGAAGACGTGAAGAAACCTGCAGCATTGATACCTGTTCATTACCTGGAGTGCTACTTTTTTTGCCCTTTCCTTTTGCTGCATTAGGAAGAACCTCCACTTCCTTCTGTGGCATCTGGGCGACTTTTTGCAAGAAAATCTTTTCCAAGGCGAGGGCCATCAGCACTATGTCATCTGTAGGCTGGAGGACAGGGGGAAATGTATGAGGGCTTAGTCTTTTGTTAGTCCGACCAGCTCAGTGTATTTCTACTCACAAAGCCCCTCACCTTGTTATATATGTAGCAGTTGGTGAACATGGTGTTGAAGTCTTGCAAACATTCACTTGCACTCCAATAGTAGTTGTTCTCCAGTCGTTTCTTGATGGTTCCCAAGTCCATGGGAGATGTTATTATTGTATGATAATCCTGATCAAGAAAAAGAGTCAATGTGTCAGATGAATGCAGACTTGTTTTTTTGATTCTGTCCCACATCGACAAAAGAATCTGACAAAGTCTGACTCAAAACATGTTTTGCACAATTCATGCATTTCAGCACTTTTCAAAGCTTTCTCATTCCCGTTTATTATAATTTGGATCTTGTTTTGATAGTTTTGGCCAATGTTCCTATTGTGAAAACAACATGATACCCACCATGTTAATATGCTGAGATCTGGGAACACAGCCACACCGCTCAGATGAAGTCAGATGGAGCAAGAAACCTGAGCAGACAGGTTTTAAACAAACCCCCAAACTGATTTGGAACTTAAAAGCAAACACATAACGCTCACGCTCTGTTTTACCACCTTTCAACATAATTTTGACATAATCTGCCTAAAATGTTGGCTTGTTTACAACCTGTCTGACCACTCGTTTCTTATCCCGTCTGACTTTGTGTTAGTCATGTCTCCATGTTCCCTGACCTCAGCAATTATTTTAGTAAGTACATTGTTATCATAACTGATACAAATGCTAGCCAAAACCATGTAAATAACACCCAAGTTGTAATAAAGTGGAATTATTCTTTCATTAGCCATGCAGACAGTTTTGGTTTTATTTGCCCAGGTTGTGACATATCTGTCTCAGAGCTTTCCACATTGTCCCCGACAGAGGTGAAGGGAATTTAGTTGAATCTACTTCAATTCAACATCTCACGTCAAAACAGTGTCTCAAATACTCTGGATAATCCACTGCTTTAATTGGGACTAATTAAGTGCTACAGTAGGGACTACTTAAGAAATAGTCCCTATTAAATTAGTTAATTATTTTATTAAATTCCAGAACTAAAGCATCTAATTTAAAGCTACTTTAAATGATCATTAATTAAGTACTGGCATAGACATGTTAAAAAAGCAGTAATATAGTCTCAAGGTTATTTCTCCTAAATGTTGGGTTATTTGTTATGATTCATGAGTGGGTATGAGCTGTAAATGTTGGATGAGTATAATGCCACATTCTGGTGTCCCTATACTCACTGTGTGCAGGATTAAGAGGCAACCAACACCAAGCAAGAAACAAGAAACAGCGGTGAGCAAAACTTAAAGACAACACTATCAACAGCTGCGGTGAAAGAATAAAAAAAACAGGAAATTGAAGGATTTAGCAGCAGTTTTACTTCAGAAAAAGAAAAGAGACCAAGCGAGACACATATATGACATTTTAGACCACAGACGGTTACACGGTGGGGGTTGGTGTGTGAAAAGAAATCTCCTGGTTTAGGTTTCCGAAGCCTAAACGCCACTTTAATTTGTTTGTAAATAACATTGGTTTTTTTTTGTACATCGGAACCTAAAAAAATTTTAAACTATAAAATATAAACTACCCTTAACAGTGATATAGAAAGAGCAGATTTACAACTTTTCAAAGCCACTTTGGATGCCGCAGATGTGTGTTTGTTTCAGGATGTGTTTTTGACTTGCAAATCAGGGCTGGGGGTTAGCTAATGAAAACAAAAATGCTAATAAGCACTTAATGTTAGCAAACTACCCACTTGTTTGTTTAATTACCTTTTGAATACATAAATAACAGACTCCATTCTTTAACAAAAAAAAAAAAAAAACAAGAAACAAAAGCACTGCAAACTGCAGTGTGATGTGATAAATGCTGGATTTGAAGCACTGCTAAGAGTTTAATGAACATTTGCAAACTACTCACTGATAGTCCAAGAGCGACTGCATCAACAGGCTGGTAAAAAGGCCAGGCAAACTGGTGCCGCCACAGGGATTTAATCGCCACATTTTGCATGAACTGCAGCTGGTTGGTCCTCCGGCCCGGCTTGGTGGGGTTGGTCACCTCAGGAGGCGGGGGATTCACAAGCTGAGGAGGTTTGGGCTCTGCGTCTGCTGACATGATGGCGGCAGCTGGAAGTGACTGGTCTTCAACAGATGAACAACCTCTGTTGCTTTTTGTTATCTTCTGTAGTTTTCGTCTGTCAGCTCATCAAAGGCTCCGAGGGAACGCCAGCCCACTTCATTCATAGTTTTCATGCCAGACAATGCGATCTGTTGAGGTAAAAACTGAGTTATGGGGGGGCGTAAAAGATCAGAGATGACTCCTATGGTCCAGAAATCAAAGATATATAAAATAAGCAGCCTATACTGACAATGTCGCCAAATAGAACTGATCTACTTTCAAATTTGGATGCAACACTGGGGTGGTGGAAATAGACTCTCAAAAATAAAAGGTCACAAACTGCAATCTAAATTTCTACACATGCACAGACAAAAACATGTACCATAAATCATTATTTAAACTGAAAAGATGTTTAAGAACAGCTCACAACAGCTGATTTAGTCTGTCTATATTTACAGCTATGACACTGAGCCCTGTGTCCATGTTGGCATGTTTTACAGCTGCTGTGATTGATGAACTGTTTTTGTCTACTTTTGGAACAAACCAAGGAGTGTCTGTATCAGTGGTGAATGAAATGCTTGTTATACGTGTTCACATGTTGTTATTACATGTTATTTAAATGGTAAAATATCGAAATTGTAGCTGTCCCTGACTTGGGACAAATGTATGGCTAACACTGATTTTAATGTGCCTCATTGCAGATTATTAAATTAGTAGTATGGAGAGGTAGGCTAACGTTAGTATAAAATGTATGGTTAATTCTGAGGTGTTTTATTGTCACTCTGTAGCGTAAATGAGGGAAAAAAAACGTTGTCAAAGGTCAGATTTTACAGGAAGCACATGGCTTGTAAAACAGTTGACAGAGGTTTGGGCAGAGCAACTGTGTCACTTCAAATGTAAGCTCTATGTAGGTTTGTAGCAATAAATAAACCTAGTGGCTATAATATCTTGACATTATCAGTTTACAGGCGACACGTTAACGTAAAAGCTAACTTTTTACGCTGGACAGAGCAAAATAAAAGGTCAGGTTAATGTATTAAAGTAGTATAAATAACGCACCAAGTCTGCTGTAGAGAAAGCTATCGTTCAGCTATTTTAAACGCTAGGTTTATGTGGAAAGCCTCGCGAGGGTCATTAGCTTTACTTAGCTAAGTTAGCTGGCGAGCAAAATTCACGTGCACGGTGCCGTCAACCGATAAACACAACTCATTTCCATTAACCACCTAACCTACTTGAGAATGTGCACACAAAAAGTCAAGTCCGACAGTCCTGCATTGTTTTGAGGAGGTCAAGTTTCAGCACAAAGTTTCCACACAGAGCCTCGACGCAGCTAGCTCCCTGCTCACGTTGACTGTTATCGTCTCAAAACGGCAACGTAACGTTACATAGATTTGTTTCGCGGGGAATGATGGGAGAATCCCGGCGAACAAATATAGAGTTATATACCCCAAACAAACAGGAAAGGCTGGTGAACTTTTTTTTACTGAGTGGTTTTGTTAAGAAGGCACCTTGGTACCAGGCGGCTCTGTTTCAGAAGCGGTTACATTCCGCACAGATACCCGAGTATGAAGCCTCGTTGACTCCACAGTGAACCGTCGGTCCAACTTCGAAACTGAAAACTTTGTTACTAAAACAAACCTGCTGCACAGAGGACGCTCTCCTTCCTCCTTAGCTTCAATGGCGGATCGTAAACCAAGGTACACCGCCACCTACTGTGTTGGAGTGTGTAGGGACATACCATTCACTGCTTATGCGCCATACAGATATATTCTAATCATTTTGTTAATATATAATGAAACAGTGACAGAAGGGAAATGTGTCGATGATTCAGGCTATATTATTATTATTGTTATTATTATTATTATTGCACCTATACAGCATACTAGTTTGCTTTATAGTACCCTTGTGTAGTAATGTAGTACCCTGAGGTGGTCAGATATTTTTGACACAATAATGTAACGTTACCTTTATCATTTCATAGCAAGTCTCAAACGAAAAACAACATGTCTGCAGGGCAAACAGCCCCCAACCTAAACTTGTATCACTGTCACTTGGGGAATTCGTATTGGTAGTTATTTATTCAGTGTCTCCCAGACATACTGTATTTAAAGTATGGCTAAGGAAATAAATGTGCATTAGAAGTCATATTAACGCACATTTTTTTCATCAGATAAACTGGAAAACCACTAATAAAACTACTCACTACCATACGGCATTGAATATATTTGCTTTGGAGGCTTAATGTCCCTCACCCTTATCCGTTACTTCTGATGGTAACACGCATGCGCAAACGAGCACCACCACAGCACATTCCCCGCTTCTCCGCGCAGGCACACATCCTTCAGCAAGCCAATTGATTTATGAGTTCTCCATGATCGTCTGAACAAATAAAACGTGCGTTTCTCTGTCCAATCTTTACCAGCAGTAACAATCTGACCGCGACGCTGCGGCCACTGCCAGTGAGTATCGTCTTTCTTACTGATTCCTCATTGTTTGAATGGAGGCCCCCTCCGTGGCAGATCAGCCAGTTTGTCAACAGCATCAACGCTGTGAAAGCAGACGGATACCTGATCAGACTAACCGTAGCTCTCTTTAAAAAAACCCCAGTGGATTTAACATTGCGTGTTTATCCCTGGCTGTCTGGCGTCAATCCTTAATGCTGAAATAAACAACGTTACAGTACGCTGCTAGCTTCTGTCAGAGACTCCTCAGCGAAGGCCCTTTGTTTGATAGTTCCTCATTTCCTCTTTATTGCATTTAAACATGAATAGACGTTAACGTGTTTGTGATTAATACCATGTAGTTTTTACAGCCGTAGCTGAGCGTATGAAACGTTTCTGTGTAGTCCTTTTAACCGCGACAAGGCTAGCTGACGCTAGCTAACGTTAGCCAGCCAGCTAACTGCTAGCTGAAATAGCTAACGTTACAGTTACAGTTGCGGCTTTTTAACAAACAAACATTAGAAAAACAACCGCAGCCTGTGCCAGTAGATTTAATCACAGCATTTAGTGATTGTTACAGCACCATAGCCAGTGGTTGTATGGCTTTGAATTGTCTAAAATAGCTGCTATAGTTAATATGGCTAGCTTAAAAGGCAGTTTGATCATTTTGTGAATTAGCTAAATGTGACACATGCTCTATAGTATATTTGCAATCACTTGAACTTCCTGATTCCATGCAGTAGTACAGTTTGAATACTTATAAAGAGCGACCAATGCCATTAATGAATGTAACTGCTGGTTTGCACATTGTGTAATCTAAGTTGTTGTTGTTGTGTTGTGACACAGGCACACAGCTGTATCCAATGCTAACCTTTAATGTCAGACACTGCTGTGCTGTTTCACAATCTGAACTCCTGTCCGTATCGGCTTCTTCTTCTGCGTCAGGATCTTGCTCAATAGATGCTCATTTCCTCACCATGGCAACAGAAGATAAGAAACCAGAGACTGACACAAAACCTCCAGTTGTACCATCAGCATCCGCCAGCCAAAGCAAGGTTTGTATTTCTCCTGCAGCTTCCCAACTTCACTCGTGGGTTTCTTTCATGGTAATTGTTGGCAGTGTGAGGGAATATACAGAGGGGGGGTTTGGAGACATTTCTGTTTTTTCCTTGTCTTCGAATCGCTGAATAAATGTGCATCCATTTGTCACACACCGCGAGGAGATGATTGAATGTCACGTTTTGTTTTCCTCTACAGTCTGCACCTGCCAAGCCAAACTACAGCCTGAAATTCACATTAGCGGGACACACTAAAGCCGTCTCCTCCGTCAAGTTCAGCCCGAGCGGAGAATGGCTCGCCAGCTCATGTGAGTTATATTTCCATTTCCTCTGTCCATGTTCCCTTCAAACCACATATGGGCCACGGTGAATCAGGACTGCAGCTAACGATTATTTTCATTATCGGTCAATCTGCCAGTTATTTTCTAGATTAATTATTTAGTCTATGAAATGTTAAAAAAACAGTGAAAAAGTGGCATTCACAATTTCTCCAAGCACCAGGTTATGTCTTCAATATGCTTGCTTTGTCCAAAACCTTAAGATATATTATTTACTGCCATATATGAGAAAGAAAGTCAGTAAATCTTCACATCCGAGAAGCTGAAACCAGAGAATGTTTGCTGTTCTGCTTGAGAAATGACTGAAACGATGAACGAATCATCAGAATAGCTGAATATTCTGTCGACCTATAATGCCGTATTGTTTACAGCAGCAAGACTTTAGCAAAACACTGATGACATATTTATTTTCTCTTTGCAGCCGCTGATAAACTCATCAAAATCTGGGGAGCTTATGATGGCAAGTTTGAGAAAACCATATCCGGACACAAACTTGTGAGTCTGACAGATTCTCATTTTCACTGCTGCAGTGTTTCTGCTTTCTGTTTTGAAAGATGGGATGGGGCTGTGTTTACCCATATGAAGTAGTAGCAGCAGCTTTTAAACAGATGATCAAAGATGGGGTTGGGACTTTTCCACAGGATTTTGGATTATGCATGTTTTGTTCAGCAGGATAATCTTCACAAATGAAAACCTTTTTGATGGTTTTTGAAGCATGTATGTGGCCACCGGAAGTAAAAAGCTAACGTTTGGCTATAAACAAACTACAACACCGTCGCATGACTTCAGTGTCACCGCTGAACTTCCAGCTTTAAATCTTGTAATCAGAATGTACAAGTTGGAAAGTTTGAGTTAGAATAGTTTGAAAGAGCACGAGTATAAACACAGGACTGTAAAGGAGGACTGGTGAGCAGCTCTCCGTGTTCGATGTGTTGACTTTGCTGACAACCTCTGTAGCTTTGTTTATTTACTTGTTAGCAAATGGCTGTTTTGAGACAAAAAAGCTTCAAAATTCACTGTTGGGGTATTTACTGACGTATTTGATGTCATAGAACAAAAGGTGACAACCACAGACTTTATTTCAGGCTTCTAACCAAAAACCCATTCAAAAGAACCCGCTGACTTTGAGACGAGGGAACCAGAACTTTTATGACTCATTCCTACTAGAAATAAAGAACATGCGTAACATGTGTTCTTGCATCAATTCAATTGTAATGACTCTGTCACAGGAATTGACTTTGGAGCGAGCCGTGGTTCTTTTTACTCGTATTTACATTGGGTCCAGTTTTGCCATCCCAATCAAAGCCATGCTGTTCCTAACTGTCCCCCATGCATCTGCAGGGTATATCTGACGTGGCCTGGTCCTCCGACTCCAACCTCCTGGTGTCTGCATCTGACGACAAAACCCTGAAGATCTGGGACGTCAGCTCGGTAAGAGCAGACGAACACTGCACCGCTCTCGTGTTCGAACTCGTGTGACATTTCCTCACCATCGCACTGACTATCTCACTTCAGTGATATGAGTTATTGAATCACAGAACATGCGGTAAAGGGCAGAATGTGATTGTTAGGGCTGACAGTGTCTTGTAGCATTATACATTCATGAAGTAAGAAAATGAAATCCATGCACAATTTTAAGATTCATATCTGCCGTTCCTGCTGTAAAAGTTTAATCACCATTAAAGCTGCACTTACCTGCAGCTCTAACACCGTCTGCGCTTCCAGTCTTGTTTTATTTTGTTATGTCTAAGAATGTGACATTTCAACTCGTCTTTCTTTCATCTAGGGAAAATGCTTAAAAACTCTAAAAGGTCACAGCAACTACGTCTTCTGCTGCAACTTCAACCCCCAGTCCAATCTTATCGTTTCAGGATCGGTGAGTACCGAGCTTTTGGCATCCAACAAGCGGCGAATGGGAAACAGATGTCAGACCTCTGCCAAAGCATTATACGCATGTCACGCGTCGTTTTGTGTGAGGGGGGGAAAAATATAAAAGGTGTGTTTTTTTTTTCTCTTTGTTTCCAGTTTGACGAGAGCGTAAGGATATGGGACGTGAAGACCGGGAAATGTTTGAAAACGTTGCCGGCTCACTCCGATCCTGTCTCGGCCGTAAGTTTGTTTTCATTCTTCAAATCTGAAGAATCTTCTGGATTTTAAAGGTTGACAAGGTGCCAGTAACGTGATTCTGTGTCCCTGCGTGCAGGTCCATTTCAACAGAGACGGCTCCCTGATCGTGTCCAGTAGCTATGACGGCCTTTGGTGAGAACCATTTCTATTCATCATCTTTGATTTGGCTGTTGTTTTTGGACCACTAGGGGCAGCTACAGTGACTCAGTTTGTGTAATATAGTATCTTAAAGCATCTCGACACTGTGAAAACCAACTACAACTCACTTTATTAGAACTGTGTATCGACTGTAGCGCGGCTGCTGTCTGCGTGTGTGACAGCTGTTGTGGCTCTGGTTGGCCTGGCAGCGCTCCTCACGGTACATATTTGTGCCGTCGTGCTCAATCTTTCTTCCATGAAGGAATAAATGCCCCGCTGCATATTTGTCATCGCTGTCTTTCACTGCTGCCTCTTTTTATTTATTTTCTATCTTGATTGCGTAACAGCTCTTTGAAACCTTTTACACAAACACTTCCCATGTGAAAGTCAAACTGAAGGATTTGTTGAAAGGTGTAGCGGTTGTGGATGACTTGCGTCTTAACTTCTGCGTCCAGTTCTGTTCACATGATTTTTGTTTATTCGCTGTCATAACCCTTGATAAACAATGGTGTTCTTTTGTTTTTTTTACACTCTCAGCCGAATCTGGGACACAGCATCGGGGCAGTGTTTAAAGACGCTCATAGGTAAGATTACACTGACACTGTTGCATTTACTACAGATCATAAAATGTGTGAAAAAGACTAGCCTGCATTAGGTATTTTGGTATGATTGTTGTTGATTGTTTGTGTGCTGACGGTGCCTCTGTCGCTGTGTTTATTAGACGATGACAACCCTCCCGTGTCGTTTGTGAAGTTTTCCCCCAACGGGAAATACATCCTGGCAGCTACACTGGATAAGTGAGTATTACGTTCTGTTCCTGCAGGAGAGTGAACTCAGTGCTGCTCTCTATTATAAACTGCTCACTGTGTTGTTCATCAGCCCTCTTTTACCAGTCCTTCACCAGCAGGTGGCGGCGTGGTGCTAGAAAAGGCTGTCCTCAGCTGCAGTTTTATATAAAGATGAAATGAATACGATTTATTGTTTTTACACAGTTGTTTTGCAGGAAGTTGTTTAACACATGAACTGCTGTGTTTGTGCTCACTTTTCAGCACGCTGAAGCTGTGGGACTACAGCAAAGGAAAGGTACGACAACTCAGTTTGAAATAGGATGTTATTTTATAATTCATTATTGGAGCAGTGTATATGAATGTAAACATATAGATGTAACACATATAAAGACTCAGATACTCCACTGGCATCTTATTGCTGATAATGGTCATTGATGTCCTTTAATGTTCTAGGGTTTTTTTGCATTAGGGGATAACAAAATGCTATTTGTTTACTTGTAAATACCTACATACTTCTGTTGTTGATGCTTCTGCTTCAGCAGATATTTAACTCTTCATTGTTCTCCCAACATTTCAGTGCTTGAAAACGTACACCGGCCATAAAAATGAGAAGTACTGCATATTTGCAAATTTCTCCGTCACCGGCGGGAAGGTAAGAGCTCTCGTTACTATGAGCGTGTGCGAGTGTGAACAGTTGCTCTTTAATGTAACGCACGCGATATGTTTGTTTAGTCCTATAAGTTTCATTGTTTTAATAAACGTCCTCCTGCTCAGTTTGTACATTCATGCATTACGCTTCTGAAATGCATGGTGCGTACAGCCAAGTGTAACCCGGCGTCCGCTCTCTTGCAGTGGATTGTGTCGGGCTCCGAGGACAACATGGTTTATATCTGGAACCTGCAGACGAAGGAGATCGTGCAGAAACTGCAGGGCCACACAGGTAGAGGAAGACGCGCTTCGGGACATTACTTTGTGTTTGAAAGCACACATTTAAGTCTTACTAAGCTTAAACACACACACAGACACGCCTGCTGCAGGGTCAGCTGTCTGTCAGTAAGCACTGGGTTAAAGATTATGCAGATCTGTATAAGGATCAGAGACTAAACTCATTTTGAAGACGTGTGTGTGTGTGTGTGTGTGTGTGTGTGTGTGTGTGTGTGTGTGTGTGTGTGTGTGTGTGTGTGTGTGTGTGTGTGTGTGTGTGTGTGTGTGTGTGTGTGTGTGTGTGTGTGTGTGTGTGTGTGTATAAACTGTATTGTGGGTGTAATGTGTTTATAAAACTTCGATGTCGTTCTCAGAACCGTTTTCAGTTTTCCTTCTCGTCTCCTCTTTTCAGACGTCGTCATATCGACCGCCTGCCACCCAACAGAGAACATCATCGCATCTGCGGCTTTAGAAAATGACAAAACCATCAAGCTATGGAAAAGCGACTGCTAAGCCCTTTCGGATCTTCCAGGCCATTCATATTTCCTTTTTTTTTTATTTTATATATATAATTTTTTTTCTACGTTTTGTTGTAAGAAAAGAGGACTTGTTTTCTAACAGAGAGCTCCTGCGGGACGCGGAGGGGCTTTCAGGTAATGAAATTCAGCACGGAGAACCAAATGAGACACATCAGCCCGGAGTATCAGCCCAGAGTCAGTGCAGCAGTGGGCGTGTGTTAACGCGTGCCGGGGTATCAATGTAACAACACTGATACCCTGGTTCTGGTGCTTCAGTATTTTTGACACTGCATCAACTTTGGGCCATACCGACTCACACACATGGCATTTCTGTTCTCGTACAATAAATGTAATGGTTATTTGGCCTTTCTGTGATTTCTTTTGCCTTTTTCATTTGTCTGTATAATCGTGTAGCACCGTCTGAATGACATCAAGCCTTCAGTAAAAACAAAACAAAAAAAAGATATCTAAAGGATCCATTTGTTATTTATTCAGGTGGCACCACTATTAGTGTTTTTTTTCTCCTTAATATCAAATGCCAGATCAGTGAAGCGCTGTGTGCCATAACCAGATGTGTTATTAGGGCAACGAACCAGCATTTTAAGTGCATGAACAAAGTCAAAGATGCCTCAAGAGGATGTGATTCATGATGTCACTATTAATTGTTTGAAAGCTACAAAAAAAACTTTACTTTTACAGTCCTACTGGAGCGTTGAGTTAAAACCCCCTCCTGTTAAAAAAAAAAGTCTAATTTTAACATTTTACAGCTTACAACTGTGACCAAATGCAGTTTTGTGTTCTAGGATTTGTACATATTATAATGACATGTAATGTGATTTGACTGTTTCAGCTGTGTTTTCTTTTATTACGTTCTCTTCTGTTTGATTAGCTCATACTGTAGTTCTGCACACGAAGCCAGCAGCGTCTGTTCTCTGTAGTCAACCTGGATTTTGTGGAATATATGTTTGCATTTGACAGCTATTACCTGCGTCTTAATAAAACCAGTTTTTGTATGTTTCACGTTTGCCGCGTCGTCATGCCTCTGCGTGCACGGAATCAAGTGGCATCAGTCGATCTCACTTTTAAGTTTTTTAATAACCTTTTTTTTTCTGTCCATGAAAGATAGAACATCAGAACAACCCACAAAGAACAGATGACAAAATTCCATCTCCTTTTAAAAACAGACAAAAATATAATGAAAGAAGACGTCCCCGTCTTGCAGCGACAGGCTGAAAATGGCAAAGTAAAGGCGACAGCTACCAAGGTGCCAAAGCCGACGACTCCTCTCACCTTAAATTTTCAATCTGAAAATTGTCTCTTGCCTCATTGAATAAGCTTTTCCACAACGTATACAACAGCCCACAGAAGAAAAGGGAAAGAACAGAGTACACAAGCAAGGGATAAAATTACCTTTGTACAAAAATAGATCTTTTTTCAAGTGTTTTTTTTTTTTCCTTTCTTTTTTTTTTTCTCCACTTGAATGTTTTTTACGGTCAATGCAACAAAGAAAGCAGTGATTGTGTCACAAGCTCAGCTTTTCCTGATTACACTTTTTGAACATACAATTGCCAAGCAACACATACATTTTGGAGGGTTTAAAGTCTTCACCTTTCTTTTCTTTTTTTTGAGGTCCCATAATCTGCTGAGAAGAAGCTGGTTCTTTTGAGTTTAGAGCTGCTGCGATTCTTGCTGGTTGATCAGGATCGATTTTATAAAGTCGAGGTGGAAAATGCAAAAACCCTCAGAAACTTGTGAAAAAAAGCCCACCGTAAAACTCTAGTTGAACACCTGGCGCGGAACAGTTTGGTCTGAAAGACTTGTCTCCCTCTTTCACCGTTGGAAATACTCAAGGAACAGATCTGTCGATATATATTTATAAATATATACACATATACATATTAACAAAATATAGCTTTATGTTATAAAGCATTCGTGTAGGTAATCATTCTACGTGGGCGATCCTTTCTTTATCCCGACAAGGAGATCCTTGTCAGTTCATTTCTTGCAGGGGAGTGAGCTCGCACTTCATCCACTTTATGGCTTAAGATACCTGCGGTCACCAATCACAGTAAACTAAAGAGGGGGAGACATCAGACTTCATAGAACAGGAGGATATTCATTTTAAAGTTGGGTCACAGTGGAAAAACAAACTTATTTGCTTGAGAACTGCTTTTCTTGATTAAAATTGGCAATATTCCTCTTAGAAAAAGAAAAAAAAAAGTTTCTCTTTGCCAAAATGCTGAAGTTGAAAAACAATGAAAAATTTCCTTTTTTTTTGTTTTGACAAGCATATTTTTTCCAGGATATAAATACTGTAAACTGAGCTCAAACTGGCAGTTAATACTGTCACCTGGATAGTTTGTGATAATACAGGCCACCTCAGTGATAATAAAACAATAAAGCCAATAGGTCATACTGAAGTTATTGCTGCTTCTTTCAGTTTTAACAAGCACAGACACTGAGGTTTTGTCTGATCGAGAGGAACGTCGATGATAACGCTGTGAGAAAGTGCCATCCTTTTGTCTCATTAAATACTTGTACAAAAAAAAATTCAAGTAATGTTGCAGTGCTGCTTCTCTTCCACTAGAGGGAGCCCACAGCTCTGAAAACAGCCGCCACGTCCCTTGCTTATCCGCGTCTTACCCAAACTGCTCCCTGACTGCAGAGGAAATATTGTACAGTATGTGACGTTTCAAAGCCGGCATCCTCAACCAACTCTTTGCTTGTTTTTCCTCAGAAGTAAAGAGATCATTGGGTGTCGGTTGCACAGAGGTGGTCGATGTAGCATTGATGTCTCGGTGTGCATCAACACTTCTATGGAGTTTTGACAGTGCCACCAGATACAATTTTCAGACTTAATTGACCCTAACCTTGAATTAAATTGAAAAAAGGAATAATAAATTAAGCTCTGAGGGCGGATTACAAACCAATAGCTGGCTAATAAAAGCTCCTGTTGCTGCGGTGTAGTTTGGACTTCATTAAAGTGACACTTTAATGAAAGCAATCACAAAATGGAAACTATATGTTAAAACAAGACAATTGTTAAAAAGGTAATACAATTCCTAATTAACCAATTATTTGTGCGTGTTTTTTTTATTAAATACAAGTCAAAATTATATTTTGTTGAATTTGTTGAACTTAAACACTAAAAATGTGATTATTGTAGTGGCACACTCAAGACTCCATACACCTCAGACCATTAACCCTCTGAGTTTATCAAAGGATCATCAAACAAAGTGTTCAAGGTTTGTTTGTTTTTTTCCTTTTAGGTCCAGATAGTGTCAAGGTGCTCATTAAAGAGTGGTGAATATTCAGATATAGAAAGAAAATCCTTGATTTCCTTGTTTTGTTTTTTTTCCTCATATCATACCCAGCAATAGCTATTATTTAACATGACCTTAATCTCCGCTATGCTCCACCTTTCCATAAAACACTTTGGAATGAGGGCTGATAGCTGGTTGTTTGCTGTGTGTGTGTATGTGAACAGTGGGCGGGGGAAAAAATAAAAAACGGTACTCCAGGCCAGGAAAATATTACAGCAGACCCACATCTCACAAACACTTGTTTTTAAAAAGGTATCAGACCTGTTTTAGGCCGTACTAACATGCACCAGCTCTCTGGACAATCTTTGGAAATGCACTTGATGCATAGTTTTGCAGCAGCTGCAGCATTTAGAGAAAAAGGACAGGAGAAAAAACAAAAAAGTAGAATATGGGCATAAAGCATATTTATACACAACATGGAGATATTTAACATTTCAGTTTGACTTGAACGACACTTGTTTGTCCAGAGAAGTGCAGAGAGAGCAAGTGTGTGTGTCCCTCTGAGGAGAAAAACAATTGGGGCGTTCCTGATTGGGCCCCGGGCCAAATTCCACCTCAGAGGTCGATTACATCAACATCAGCTCTCCGTTTAGGAACCCGACTCCGCTGTCATGAGGTTAAGTGCCAAGTAACAAACAAACAAACAAATAATGGCTCTGCTGCAATGACGAGCGCTTCTCCCGCATACTGTAAATGCTTAAAATGAGTGTCGAGAGCTGAAGGTCGGAGGGATGGAAACAGAGGTAATTGTGCATCGCTGCTGTTAAAATCAAAAGTGAAATAACGTCAATACTGAATACGGTTGTAACTTTCTGTACTGTACAGGTAGATATGAGGTGTTTAAAAAATAATAATAAAAAGCTAACACCCGCTGCGTCGAGCAGAGGGATTTCTGAGTGTGGAGGTGTAAATGGTGTGCTGAAATTCACATGAAATGAGAACTGGAGAGGTCGGAGAAGGGTCGGAGAAGAGTCGGAGAAGGGACGGAGAAGGGTCGGAGAAGGAGCTCAGAGGCCGGTGAAGAGGCCAGCCGTCCGAGTTTGTCGCGATCACCTGTAAGGTTGCGACACAGGCCAAAGGTTTGAGACAGGATGACAAAAGTTGTTCCTGGCGCCTTGCTGGTAGCCTTTCAGAGCATCATGTAGCATAAAGCTAACGTGTGGCTAATCTACAGCAGCCTGCGTCTTCTTGCGTGCAGACGGACTGCACAGATTGTACATAACAAGCTCTCCCAACTCTTGTTCAACCAATTAACATTAACTGAAAGGCTGATTAGTGAACTAATATGTCGTCCCCCCCGGTGTTGCACAGTGCTAATAGAGTAAGACATGGTTGTATTTGTTGGAATTGGGCAGAGACCTGAGGTTTTCTTTTTTTTTTTTTTTTTTTTTCTTGAGCACTTACAGTCTTGTTAACCCACCTCTTGAGTTCTACTCCAGAAAGCTCACACCTCAAAAACAGCTAGTGCAAGACCTGACGTGTTCAGTCAAGTCAGGCAGGAGTTCCTTTAAGTAGACGTGTTGCCCCCCCGGCCCGCTGTTCCCTCTCCGAAGTTAAGTTCAGTCCTGAAAGAGAGAGAGAGAGGGAGAGGGTTCAGGTCCAAGTCCAGACAGCCTGACGCTCTCTCCCAGTCCACGATTGTCCCGATCACAACGCCGAGTGTCCGAATGTGACATCACCGCTGGTTTTTTTAAGTTTTTTTTTTTTAAGCATAACTGTGGGTGTTAAAACCTGATCATCTCTGCTTTTTCTTGTCGAGGTGCAGGAAAAGCAAGGATGAAAACAATGGCTCAATACGTTTCTTTTGTCCTCTGTCCGACCTTATTTCAGTCCACTGTTGTCACTCGTGTTGCAGTGTGATTTTCATATATATATATATTTCTTATTTATATATTTTTACAAGGTATAAAACAGACCCATAGACATGAAGAATTCACTGTTTTAAAACACATCAAGGGGAGCCGAGGAGAGAAGCGAGGGAGGGACAGGTTCTCCATCCAAAGTCATCACGTGATCAGTCCCTTGCTGGAGAGGAGATTTTTTTTTTTTTTTAAAAACGACCCCCGCTCCTGATCCAGGGCTGAGTGGGAGACACGGGTAAGGAGGGATGGGGGAGGAGGAGGGGGAGGGGGAGAGCTCAACCCCCTACACTATTATGTCATTTGATGTGGGGCTTCTAGCATCTCCATGAGGAAGGTGTCAATGGGCGTGTCGCCAATGAGCTTGAAGAAAAACAAGTGCTCCAGACACTTGAGGCCGATGGAGCGGAGCGCCGGTAACCGCAGCAACAGCTTGGCAAATCTGTCACAACACACAGGACAAAAATTAGACACCAAGACAGTGTCACACATCCAAGAGGAAGAGGAAGAGGAAGAGATGGGGTGATGATGCTGAAGAAAAACACTGATACCACAGGGCCTTTAATATAATGCGCAGCAGCCACATGTGGGGCCACTTCGCACTTAACTAATGGAATTGTTCTAAGTAACTTTTGTTTTTGTTTGCTGATTTCAGACAGCAGGCGCTATCCGAAACTTTTTGTTTTTACCACTGGATAACATTTTTGTGAATGAAATATGCCCACAACACCTATACACATACAGACATTTAGGGGTCATGCAAATGATCCAATCTCACAAACGTCCACCTACTCCTGAACAGCTGGCGTTTATCAGGCTGAAACAATCGATTTACAACAATTTCGTGCTGTTAGGAGAATTTAGTCATGCGACTTGGAACCCCTCATACAGGCAAACCAAAAAAGGAAGACCGATTTTGGATAAGAATCAAAAAATGTTGCATGAGGCCATTTTCTTTACTTATTTTCAGACCTATCTGGCATCCAAGCAGCTAATTGTCAGGAGAGTGCAGTGAGGTTACAACAAACAAACAGATGGGAAATGAATTATAATATTCTGAAAGAGATTGCTGAAAAACTGTTTTGCTTTAATCTCTCAACTTTTTTCCTCACTAATGTAATATGCAATTTGTTCATCAAAAACGCCTGAAGAGAGTGACAAGAAAATTTGTATGAAGAGAGTGAGGAAGAGTGGGGCTCGCAACTCATACATAAAATTACTTTGAAATGATCTGATGCACACAACCCCCTTAGTCAGGTAAAAAAAGACTAATACATATATGCAGTACATCTGTGCAAGGAATCAATTGCATCTAATAACAGTGAACCCAAAGCTAGTGTATTGATAAAAATAATTGCTTATGTGGATACTGTACTTTTACTTGATGAAGGCCTGTGTGGATTGGAGCTCAAGATAAATACAAGTTGCAAGCCACACTCTTTTTCTGTTTCTTTATCTTTAGATTGCACAGTTTATCTCAGAACCAGCGTCTGGGGATGTGTACAGTCATTTCTGTGTTTGTCTCCATACCTGCCAGGCTGCTCGGGGTACTTCTGTTTGCAGTACGCCTCTAAAGACGCGTACACTTTCTCTCTCAGAGCTTCTACCTCACTGGGGTTGGACAGACCTTTAGAGTCTGTGGAAACACACACACAAAAGCAGTATTAAAAAATAATCAACAACAGCAAATATAACTGCTGTCAGAGGGGAAAAACGTTTGTGAAAATGTGCCTTTTTCCATCTAGAAGTCCTGTATTTGAGGCCATTTAGCTCCTTGCAGTAGTTTATGATGGGGAGCAAAGCCTTACTAACTTACAAGTTGAGTTTTAACCCTGCAGGCTCACTGTGGGCATGTGTCACCACATTCTGGGTTAGTCCAATTAGGCCGTGCTAATTTAAGCTTCACTGGAGGACTAATTTTTGACTAACACAAACACGTCATTGATTAACATTTCTGACGAACAAAGCATTGTACAACTGGTCAACAATGAATGAACATTTGTTGTTACTGGCTGGACCCGATCGCACAGTGTGGGAAAGGAAGGACCGAGGGCCTTTTTAGCCTCGCCGTCCCCTCCTCCACCCTTTGCTTTCTCGGTCAGGCCAGTCTAGTGAACCCCTAATTAACAAGGAATCAGGCCGTGAAGTGAACCGGGGCCGGTGGGTCTGGATGTGTCCTGATCAAAATGTGGAACACAGAGGATCAGTGTGTCTGGGCTGAACAGATCCACAGGAGCTCCCAGAGGGATGGAGGGAGGCTCCCACACTGAGTCATTAAAACCTGGGTTACAGTCATGGGTTGGTTTAGTGTACATCAGCGCCATGTGGATGAGGTCTAAATACAGAACAGCACGCTGATAGCAGGAGGGACACATGCCTTGGCAAGAGAAAACTCGTCAGCTTTCTTTGGCCTGACATTTGCCAGAAAAGGAAAATCACACGAGAATGTCATATTATAAAATACACAGGAATTCATTGCTTCAGTACGTTCATCAATCAAATATGCACTGTACCCGATTTCTTTGGGTTCTACCTCAGCGCTATGCAGAGGGGAAGCCACATTAGTTTTACAAGTCACAAGCAAGTCTCAGTTTCTCAAGAGAAGTCCAAAGTCAAGTTCAAAGACAACAAAGGCAAGTCCAAAGTCTGTTCCCAATTGTTACGTTATATTAATGAGGTCAAGCTTAGTCACAAGTTCAAGACCTACAGGGGTAGTCCACCCAAAATCTAAAATCTGACTATCAAAACTCTCCAGCTGGCTTGAAAGGTTGATGTAAAACATATGTAGCTTCCTTGCTTCTGAGATCACACTAGATTCCGTCATTTACAGGATCCCAGTGGTACATTTTTTTACTGCATAATCCTCTTCTCCATCCTTATACTAAGTACACTGTACACATGGCTGAATGCACTGCTCCTGTGCCCTACGATCGTCCTTCTCGAAGCTAGAAAGCCCCACCTGAAGAGCTGTATTTATCCACACTTTGGTGAGAAAATACGACTAAGACAACTAAAGATTGTTGCCATTGGAATCGATCATTCCGGCTGCGTCAATGAAGAAAACTACTAACTCTTTTTACAGGCAGCTGTCCAGCACGCTGAAGGAGAGTGTGATACTTAAAAACAGATTTTAGGTGGAGTGTCACAAAGCTTCAGGTCCTCTAATGAGTCATATTCTATTCTAGCAATATTAAGGTCAGTTGAATGTTGTTTTTCTTGGTTATAGCTAGAAACAGTGGCAGCCCAAAAGCACATTAAGATCTTTGAACTAGAATAAAAGTTCTGATTGTTCTCTCAGCGCATTCACACGCTTGAAATATCTGTTTTTGATGCCTAACATGTAGCTAGGAACCTTTTAGGCTGTTATTACATATTTGTTACTTTTTACTTTCCCCTTCTGCAACAGCTTTCAGACATTTCCCTGACTGTCAGCTGATTGTTTTTGGTTCAAAGTCGAATGGAAACTAGAATAAAAAGACAGTGTTGAACGGTGTTTTAAAACCTACACATCTCTGAAACAGCTAGTTCGCAGCTTCTTTCAACTGCTGCAGCAAATGAAAGCGCACACGTAGCGATAGTTACCTGGGTTGAAAAGGACTATAGCTCGAAGGCACCCCAGTTCTGTCTTATCCATCTGCATGTCCCTCATCTTTGACACCAGTTCTGTGAGCACCCTGTACAAAAGAGAAAAAAATTAAATAAAGTTAAAGATGTGGTTCATTCGACATCGGGTTCTTTAATCCGTCTTGGCTACCAGGCTATTTTCGTGTTATATCAGACAAACTAACGAGTGCCAGAAGAGTTAAGATCACAGGAAACCATTTGAGTCTAATTGGTACATTTTTGTAAATGACACACACACAAATATGGTTTAAATACTATCCAGCTCGAATCTATTTAAAAACAAATACACACAAGCATACTCTCAGCCCACATAGGCACAGTTAGATCAGTGGAAAAGTTTACAACCCTGCAAAGTAATTATATTTAGTACATGGTTTTCATAAAAGGAAAGCCACAGAGTAAACACAAGCTGTAATATAACACCAGCACTCCCACTGTCTGCGTGTGACATCACTGGTGGGAGTGTCAGCGCGTGGAGTCGCTCGAACTCCTCACCCCTCTTTGACTCGGTCACACCCTCTCCTCAGCCGCTCTTTATTTTCCCTCTCACTCCGTTTCTTTCTGCCCCCTCCAACTCACTCGGATAGTAAAGTCAATTGTGGCTCATTCTAATTCAATTTGCTCTGAGGAGGAACAACAGGGCTAGAAAAGGAAAAAAAAGAAAGAAAAAGAAACGGAAAAGACAAGACTCAAGTGTTTAAGTTAATCAGCCTCTTCATTTGTGCAGTGGAGAGAGAGAGGAGTAGATAAAGAAACTATCAGTTTGCTGTATCTTAATGCTTGCCACAGTTAATGCCCAGAGATGGAAGATGTCCTGTGGCAGATGATTGAGCACAGAGGCTGGAGAAGAAGAGGGCTGCTGTTAATATGGGTTTGAGGACAGCACCTGATATATTATCTGGTAAGATAAGCGAATGATTGATCACCAGCCCAGAATGGTTCAATATTTCTCAATAAAAACCTAAAATGAAAAAAATATATAAAAAACATACTGCTTGTATCTTTTTGAACTCTGCAATTTGTGTATCTCAGTTCAGCTCGAGGTGTGATGCTGCTGAACAGACACTGCAGACTCATGTGAGATTTCAGTCTGTCAGACAGCTGGAAAGTCAATAATGGTCACCAGGGTGGTTCGTGCACACACCCGACTTCACAGTGAGTGACTTGTGCATGGATTTTTATTTTTTATTTTTTCTCAGCAGTTCAGTGTTTCTGTGTGACCCCTGATGCACGCGGGTGTACATATTTTATATACTGGAGTCAATCAATAGTTCCTGCGCTGCTTTCATAAAGCACGCTTGTGACTTCAGGGTTAGGTGTGATATTTCACTGGAACAAACATTTACTATGCTGCATATCATGAAACCACTGAAACATCTTTATCAAATGCTGTTTGAAGCCGTGACTAATGTTTATTAGTAGATAACAAAGTATTTATTATTGCTTTATAGATCACTAATATGGCAATAACTTTTTATAATAAGTTTTACAGCAGGAGTATATACACGCATACACAACCTAGCAAGCAAAAAGGTTATTGTTAATAATGGCTTAAAACTGATTGATAATTAATCAATTATTTATTATCATTAACAAAGCATTAGTTACAACTTCATATGCCTAACATGTTACCAAGACATTCTTAATATACATGTATAATTAGTTAATAAATCATTTAATAATGCTTTATAGAGCTGTAATAAGGTATTAATAAGGTAAACTTTTGAGCTACCTATAAAGACAAAGCTAATTATGCTGAAGGAGCACATACACTGGTCTAAATAGTTTGTCGAAGCCTTTCAACCCAAAAATTCTTGTTAATAATAGCTTATTACTGATTGATAAAGCATTTATCAATGATTTATTATCATTAACAAACTTGTAGTTACTACTTAATTATGCCTAAAATTACACCACTTTTAAATAAGACATTACTACACTAAGGTGTGCATACATTTATAATAGTTCATACATTATTTATTAATGCAACGCAGTAAACAATGCAGTAGTAAGCCATTAATAAACTACCTTATACCCCAAAGACAGTTATGCTACCAGCCAGTTTCTTTCATAATCTGGTTAACCATGTTGTCCTAAATGGGTTATTACTGACCTATTTATTTATTTATTTATTAACCACTAATAAAGCCAGTTAGGTAGAATTCATAAACTACTTATATAATATGTTATATTAGAAAATGGTATCTAAAATATTTAAAGTGGTGGCTGTAGGTTGCACCTAGTTTAAACACAATGACAAGAAAGTTTATTAACATGGCAATAATGACCTGTCAAAGATGGCTCCCACTCCAGCACTATGGGCGCTGTTGCGATGGACGTGCAGCCCGGTCGCCAAGAGGATCCCATCTTTAATCGCTATCGAACGGTGCGAAAATGATGCAATGAGGAGTTCATTCCAACCTGCGGCAGAGTCGGGGAGAGGGATCGAGGAACAGTATGAAGGAAAAATCCCAGTACAAAAGTTCACACAGCATTCAAGCAAAATGAAACTGACAACAGAAGGGGGAATTCCAATGAATCAATTAAGCTGCGCAGTAAAAGCGTGCAGCTTTCTCAAGCGCAGGCATCAGGTTATTACTAAGACATTTGAATCATGCTTTCTGAAGAGACAAGCGTGTAAAAGGGATGAACTGCGCCTGCCATAACAATAAAGACAACAGGCTTGATGTGCCAAAGCAGGGGCTTGACACAGAGAGCATTGAAGACACAAGACGCTGCCTTTTGAGTGACAGGGCTCCTTTAACTGTTCTGCCTGGCAACACTCGCCTCTTCTCCCCAGAGTTGAGATGGGTATGAGAGGAGCCGGGACGCTTTTATCTGTGATACAGCAGAACTAAAGCGGTTATTTATAGAAAACCTGAGAGCCGAGAAGAGACGAGCTCTCCAGAATAACGTCTCTCTCTGCTTTGCTGAAGTCTCTCCATCATTGTATGTGCGAAGGCTAAGGAATGATGGGGGGGATTTCTTTTTTTCTTTCAAAGTATTAGACGGGTGTGTAGGCTAATAGCATTTTATTTTTCCTCAAGGTGGGTTTAGAATATAATGGGGTAATTTGGAGCGACAGGCAGGCAACAAGGGCAATGTGTTGGGAGAACCCGAAAGACCTTCCTGCATGTGATGTTGGTGGATATAAGAGAAGTGACAGATGATTCACTGTGTGTTTTTCTGTTGCCGCTTCTGTGATCCTGAGTGGTTAGCTTGCTTGTCCACATACAGTAGACGCACACAGTGAGCCGTTGTGACCTTGGTGGATCTAACACTTTTCTCAGTCACGTGACCAAGAGAGTTATTCATGGTTATGGCCAAATTAGTCTATTCAGTTCTGTTTTGCTGAGATTTTTCTACCTAGCTACAGATCGAGAGCAAGCGCTAGCAGTTCAGTGTGTCTTCTTATACACTGTTTCAATGGCTGAATTTTTCTGTCTATATTCTAACATCAATGTGTATCTACTATTGTACAGGATCATAAAAATTACACATTTTAACCAAGAGTTGGGGAAAAAAATGCTTATCTGAATGCTAGCAAAATAACTGCCTTTTTATCTAAAAAGCAAAATGTTCACATTTGACTATTTTGAACAATAGTATATACACTCATCTATTTGCTCTTTTTTAACCTCTTCTCACAACTGTGCTGTCCTGAATGGGCATTTCCTTCACTCTCTTACAGTACATCTTATACCTTCAGCTTGTACAGTAGCTCCGCCAAATCTACCTACCCTATCTGTGTTGCAATCTGTCATAAAAACTGAAAACATATGTATGGGTGTGCAGGGCCTGTAAAAAAACTGCTCAGTATTGAAAATATCAATCTAGCTATGTTTGTTCAAATAATAATGGCTACATTCAAGTAGTATTGAAGCTTTTGCCAGAGTTTGCTTATTAGTACAGTATTTGATCTCAACTTCTGGGTGCCATGAGTTTTTCCATTTCTTTCTCTTTTTTTTCCATATGTGACTGAATCCACATATCTTGTGGAGAGGTCATTATGGAATAAAATTATCATTTATGTCAGTCAGTTTGTGCAAAACACTTCATTTAGCTTTTTTAAAAAAAAAAAATTTTAACTAATTTTAACCTACCTGCTCGTAGAAGGATCACCTGGTCGTCCAGTTGCAGCTCAGAGAAGTGGGGGATCCTCTTGGCCCACTCTACCAGCGTAAAGAGCTGTTTATCAGCCGCCTGACAGATATTTGTCACTGGGTCGTTCGGCTGCAGGGAAACGGATACAAAACAGACACAAATCTGAAAGTTAGAAATCCAGGTAATGCATGAAATGAAAAGGTGTCATATTTATGTTTTACAGTCCGTGGCTCTCTTTTGGCTGAGAGCCTGGTGTCAGGTCAAGCCACCTATCACCACGTGCACATTAACGCTTAGAGTGAGAACGTTTGACTAGTATGCTATGAATAATATCCTCTAAAGAGGAGCTAGTAGGAAGACAAAACAAACTGTGATTCTGTCACAGCTCGTGGAGGAAATACCTGCAGAGAGCTGCCGGTGAAAAAACACTTTCACCAAACAGACTCTTTCTTTGGGGACCTTTTAGCAGACACACAAATCAGCCTTTTGGACAGCTAGTGGAGCACCAGAGGCCCCTCCTGACACTCTACTGACGCTTCACAACATAACAAGCGCTTAGGAGCTCAAATGGGACTTTATTACCAGACAAGGCAGGGCTTTATAACACTCAGCAAATGATTGTGTTTAATGATTATCCATATTTGTTCTGAGTAAAACTTAAAATGAGTGTATGATTGTTCTCAATGTAATATGACTGAAACAAAAGTTTACTGTATTATCTATTAAAAGCTAGTGTGCATTCATAGTGGGATAGTGTATCTATTTTTAGATTTACAAGTACCTTCCAAGTAATACCTGTTCAGAAGAATAATTGTCGACATTTAAGGCCATCATTTCTGAGAAGGCAAAATACATTTGATTTTGATAAAACATAAAGAAGAAGCAGTTCTTGGTAATGGAGTGGGCTGTCACATTGTCCATTCAGTGCCCACAACAGAAAGACTGCCTAGTTCTTCATGAAATAAAAGGTCCAAGTGAACCAAGGACAAAGCTACAATCGTTTTCTCTTCATTAGATCTACTTTGAGAAGAGGTGAGCAGAAAAGCTGGAGGAATGTCAGAAGTAGGATTGGCTACAGACAAGGACACATTTATTATTTCATTTAATGTTATGTAAGACATTGTGCATATGCTTTTAAGAAGCCTCTCATCGCTTAGGGGCTTAAATAGTTGAAGTGTTGTGGTGAACATTGTAGATATACTTTGTAAGAATTCTCCATTAAATGTAAAAATGTCTTCAATTGCAAATCACCTACCTCTTCAACCTTTTAATTAGTATAAAAGTTCAGCTCCCTTGGAATCAAGTAAACCCTCATTTACCAATGAAAAAGGCTGCTGACTGGGTCTTAGAACCTACATTATGGTCTAAAAGCTGTTTTCTCAAATGTTTTTTCTATGCCAGGAATTATACTCTGGTCCTTACAATTGTTGAATTATTTAATTTACTCAGAGGGTTTCTTTTCTTGTCCTAAAAATTAAAGCAAACTAGAACTAAACAGAACCTGAACCTGAAGAATATGTAAATCATAATAATGAGATGATCATTTCTGTGTGCAACTGAAGTGCCAGTCCAAAGACTCCCTCTCCCCTCCCCAAAAACAAAATTGGGGGGGAAAATTTTTTAACCAAAAGGGAGTTTTTGAGAAGGGGGGGAAAAAAAAAAAAAAAAAAACAAAAAAAAAAAATAAATAAAAAAAAAAAAAAAAAAAGGGGGAAAAAAATCCCAAACAATACTGTCAACCTCTGACAATTACTCGTCATCATCCCAGGAGTACATATCCCTCGATATGCATGTATATAAACAAAGACTTTGTGCACATGCTTTGCATAATTTTAAATCAAGTAAACATCCTTAAATTCCAAGTATCCCTGTGTGAACTCACACTCCGACAAAAACCGTCAGCAACTTCTCCCCAACTTCCTTCTCCAAATCCCACCAATCGATGCTAAAAGCTCTGAGGATCCCGACATCAACTGCAGCTCTCAAGAGAAGATTAGTTCAAGATGAAGGGGAAAACATCCCTCTACTCACATTCTCCTCTTATAATATGCGGGCCAAAGACTATCCCTTCCTCTCCTCCGCGTTCCCTCCCTACGGTGTGAAACTCACACTGACTGCAGAGTATCACAGATATGAAAAACGTAAAGCAGACACAAAGCCTACACTGTTTTGAGAGCTGCAAGTCTTCCTTTTTTTTTTTTTTCTTCGGGGGGAGAAAGAAAACAGGCATCCTATGAATATTTCAGCATCTGATCTCCGTGGGAGACGTGGACGGCGCAGCTCAGCGCGACACTTTTCATGAGCTGCACTTCCTCTCAAAAACACATAAACAGATTCAGCTAATTCCTTCCAAAGGGCAGCCCCAGCCAAAACAAAGAAAACCCAAAAGGGGCTTCAGTGTGCGCCACAGTTGAGCCACCCCTCATAAGAATACAAGTCCCAGGGTTCTCGTTAAACATGGCAAGCCTCATGAAAGTTGTATGGCTATCTTAGCCGTGTTTACACTGACCTGGTTTCTTTGCCTCTGTCTGCGGAGATGACAGGGGAGAGGAGCTTACACTCTCCAGCAACAATCCTCAGGCGTCACATTACTGTACTTACTGTTCAAGTCACAGGCAGCATTTAGGATGTTATCGGGCCACAATGGAGGAGCCCACTGTGATCTGTGAGAGAATATCATTAACCTCCACCTGGGAATTACCTTGCAACTCAACTGTAAGAGCTACTTCTTTCACTGTAACGATTACAGCTGACAAATAGGAAGCAAATAAGTGGGAGGACCCTCTGACAAAAAGTGAAACTTGAGATAGAAGGTAAGAGAAGAACTTTGAAGTTACTGGATTTTAGCCCCTTCAGCAGATTTTTTTAAATGCCAGCCACAAACAACTCTGTCTTCAATCCCAGCAAATCAAAGGGTATATAGCCACGCACACTCCACCGCCATAGTCGATCATCCCAGCAACTTAGAGAAATGCCAGGCTTGCATACTGTCCTATGAAATTTTCATCACTTGAGAAGGGGAGACGAAAGACTTGCCTTTCAATTTTTCATTATTCTGCTTGAACCAGACTATACTAGCGTGACAACCGAGAGAAAATTGGGTACTCATACAGATCAGTATGAAAATGAATTAGTCAAGTGTCCCACTTTTTTACCGTCCTCATGTTGGAGCGTGGATAGATCATCAGCTAATCTGTGAGGTCTCTGCAGAGGGACCGGACTCCAGGGAAAGGGGAGTGGACAACCAGCCGATGCTCTTCTGGGCTCTAGTTTGGTTAAAAAGTTGTTTTTCTTGCTTACTCCTAATAGATACTTTCAGTCTTATTTGCCCAGGTTTTAGATACAGTAAGTATTTCTCTCCTCCCCGATTAATTTACTTTCTTTCCCCAGTTTTCTCCATTTGGAATACCTAATGGCTTTTGCGCTGCTGTCCCTGTCACTGCTGTTGGACTGTGGATGGCTGCAGACAGAACATGTGCTCCATGTCTCATGGCATCACCAGCCACTTGTTTCCACCTGCCAGAGATGAACATCAGCAAGAGGGCTTAACCAACCAGTTGCTAGTGTGAGGACAAGGACAACGGCCCTCCCTGGCTTTCCAATATGGCCACCAATTAAACTGTGCATCCTAGCTGTGGTGGACAGAAACTGCACACCTGCCCCACCAGAGCACCTCTGAGTATCTTGAGATCTCTGCTGCCACTCTAATACAGTGGAGGTGAACGGAGATTTGTTAGTAGGGCTAAGAACTCAAAAAGAGGAACTCAAGAAGAACTCCAAAATGATGTTTGAAACACTCAAACCTAAATCCTTCCAGCTCTAATGTATAGGGGTGGCAGCCAAGTTTCAGAGGAAAATTTCAAAACCAATAACCCAAATCATGGGCAATGCTAGATACTTGACCTCTAGGTGCAATGCTCTGAATTTGGTAAAGTGACCCTTTAAATATGAAAGAAACGTCTTGGCAGCAGTATTTACAAAAAAAAAAAGCATGACGCATAACTTAAGCAATGTTCAAAGAGATATTCAGGAAATGATGATGCATCAAGTAATCACCAAAAGATTGGTGAGCCACAAAGCTATTGTACCAAATTTGGTTCAAATCAACATTATATATAAATAGGGAGAGTCTCTTCTATAAATAGATTTCACGTTAGGTTAAATACGTGCAAAATTGCATTTTAGATTGCAAAATGAAACTGATCCAATTTAAAGCACTACTGTTATGCATTACATTAGACCAAACGTTTCATACTTTAAAACAAACAAATAAAGTTGTGTTTCTACTGTAATTACAAATTGAGCTGAGTCAGGAATTTGGACAATGATAACGTCCTACTATGTTTCCACTTTAAGTTGGAAAAACCAAACTCTCAGCCCTGTACATCCGTATATCAGTGCTGTTTTCATCTCTCCTCAGCAGGCAGCGGGCATCGAGGGACTCACCATGGCTGAGCCCAAACACACTCAGTGCATTAGTGTGTCTGAGCTGCCAGCCGTTCCCCGGCGACTTCCCACTCTTTCTCCGTCTCCCTAATGTCAACGCTCATCTCCTACGTTTCCATCTGGGCCCCCAAAATAGCTCCCATTTACTCACATAACAGCCTTCACATTTCTACCTTTACTTCATTTCCCTCCCCCTGAAGCAGATGAATCCCAGAAGAAGCCCTCTCTCCTCTCTCCCCCTCCTTGCTTCAGTCTCACCCTCCCCCCCGCCTCCTTTGCTAGGCTACTGCACAGCTCCACTCTTTCTCTGGTTCCAGCAGAATTCCTGAGAAAGCTGAGGCTTTGTGGGATGCTTTCAGGAACAGTCTGCCTGTTGCATTATTCATCACTTTCAGTCTCCTCTGTGTCAAAGACAGCCCACAGTGCCCAGCTGATACTGAGGCAATAGATGAGGAAACTCACAGCTGAGTCTAGTAGCTGATACAAGGTACAGGTAAACCAGCGCACTTCATTACAAGCAGTCACCTCCAAAGGGACTAAAAAAGGGAGGACAAACAGTAATCACACCCAGAATTCATCAACATATTTAGCAGCAGGCAGCAGGGTGTTGATAAACTTCCTGACTGTCAATCTTAGACTCTTAGACAATCTTAGACTTTATTACTGGAAACAGAGAAAATATAAGGCTTTTCAAATAGCATGTACTGATTTCAACCTATATGACAATTCTAACTGGACAATGAGTACCATATTTACACTATGAATGACAAAACTGCATCATGTGCTCAGATGTCAGTATGCAGATTCATTTTAAAGTGTTATGTTTCTGAAAGATGAGATATAAGAGCTTCTTGCAGCTGGGAAAAAAAATAGAGAAAAGAAAAAATGTTGATATTGTTGGGAAAGCTCCAGTACAATTTTGGAAAGCGGAAAATAAAGTGTAAGCCATAACTCTGAAGAACATTTTGCTTTCCTTTCTATAAATCTTACTGGCAGTAGACTTGGACACAGTTACAGTTTCAGTGTCTTATAGGCCTATCATTACATATTAGCAGAAGATAATGCATTAAGTTTTTAAGACTGCAAAATCACTATACTACAGTGAAGTGTACACTGGATATAGACACACTTTAAGACTACTTATAACATGCGGGTAATTAAATGTAATTGATTAGAAATACATGGCTTTAACATATACATTTTTTTTTTTAAATTTAAAAAATCCTTTCTACCAGGCCAGCAATAATACACAACTTCTGTTCTGATATCTTAAAATAGCAGGCATGTGTGATAAAGGTGAGTCGATTATCTTCTCTATCAGCACACAGTGTTTAATTGTGCCTACACAATGGCCACAGTCAAAAAGAGAAGCTGTGTTCTGATATCATCCATTTTCATTGTTAATTTGTAGTCAGGTTGAGTTTATAGTGGGTGAGAATGGAGACGAACAACCATTCAGTTAAATACCCAAATAAATGCACAAGCAACTACTACAGAAAACACGGTCCAAGAACTAATGATCACCCACTGTGAGTATGTGTGTGTATTTATGTGCCACATATAGGCATGGACATGTACTCAAAGTGATGACACAGTATGTGACTGTTTGCCAAAGCACGTATAAAAGTACCAACTCACCGAGTTGGATGGCACACCAAGGTTGGTCTCAATGTAGGTCTCGGTTTTGGGTTCCACTGCCTGCTCCGCCTCCAGGATCTTCTCCACGGGCATGTCCTCATTGGCGCAGCTGGTGGACTCCACCTCGTTCTCATTTCTGTCCTTGGCTCGTTGGCGCTCCTCCTGAACGGCTGCATGTAACAAAACTGGTTCCGGTCACTACTGCTGTTTTTTGTTTTGTTTTTTACAATGTCAACATGTGAGCTCAAAGAAAGATTCAGGATTGCAAGCCTACATGGTTTTATAAAATGATAAAGATGCATTAATTAATACTTTTATATTGACAATTAATTAAATGACTCATAGTGGCAAACTCACAGAGAATCATTATTTAACTTCGGGGTTGTTTATTTAGCCTCTTTTGGCTAATTGTTTTAATTACTGTGGATGTTTTCAGCAAAGATATGCTAGATCAATAGTGCTCTACAAGCCCAGCACCAAATTGCAGACAGTCAGTTACTAGCTGATGAGGAGAGCAGCTAAAGAGATATTTTTCTCTAGCATTGATAGAGACCAAACAAGAGCTAAAAAACTGTTTGCTAACATGTTAGCAATAACAAATTTGTAATGTGATATGTCAGGGCTTTGTGTTTTTGAGCTAGTTTTCCACTTCTATCCCCTAGTGGCCAAACATTTATTAATGCAGCTTTAACTCTGCAAACCTGTTTTAACCAACTTGCAGTTTAGTAAGAATTTTCAGCCACTGCAATGGGGGTTAAAATCCTGTTTTTAGCAAGTCACTGTCTATTTTTTGTAAAAATACAAAAAACATGGCAATCTACCTATGAGGTGAGATTATTCCAGTCTTTTATTTTCTATAATCAAGTGTTCTTGTTTCTAGTGCAACAATCTGCCTTACCCAAGTCTTGTTCGAGATACTGAACATGACCCATGTCTGGAAAAGTTCTCTAACAAGGGGAACTACGTTGGTAGATTATTTTTTCTGCTCTGAAGAAAAAGAAATGATTCTGGATGAATCAGAGATGAAATGACTTATGTTAAGACAGACGTCTTTTTTGTTTTGCAACACAGTTATAGAATTAGATGGAACAGCTTCCAACACTGAATCTTCCCTTTGATTAAATGCTTGAATACATATATGTACTGAATACTGAATACATAGTTGGCCCTTATTTATAACTACACACACTTGAACATACAATGTGCGTGTGCATGCTCGAGTGTGTGTTTGCTTACCCATGTCGAGTATCTGCATATGTGAGTGCCTGCTTCAGTCAGTGTGTCTCGGTAAGCCAGTGAATAGTGCATGACCCAGTATGTATTATGCCAGTAAACATATCCAAGAGAGTTCAATCATCAATAATTGCTTCAGCAGTGCGGATGGAATTTATTTAGGACCTTAGACCTACATTATGCACAACGCAGTAGCGTGGAAATGTTCAAGGACTTTCAGCTTCCTTATCAAAGAGATGTGTTTTTCATGCAGCGCTCAATGACAAACAGCCGGCTCCTTTTATACACAAATCATTTATAGACACATAAATAATGTATTGCCTGTCACTCCTTCTTCACGCCGTGCGTGGCCGCCAGAAGAGCTTAAATAAAAAACCCTGAACACAAATCAATGAAGACTTTGTCTAGTACATTTTCTTTCCATGTCGGGTAAAAAAAAAAAAAAAAAGGCTTAAAGCAAAACCGTGTTGGTTCTGTCATCTGATTGGCTTGGCAAGGAGACACAGGAAATGGTTTGTGTGCTGAGCAGACACCGAGACTCACTGTGGCCGAGGCAAGAGAAACCGCACCTCCACCCTCAAGTGAGGATGGAAAAGATGTATGTGTGTGTGCTTTGTCTTTTCAAAAGGCTATAATTTACTTAATTCAAGACACCACAGAAAAAAGTACTGCGGCTTTTTATAAGTTTGTCCTCCAAACATGGATTAATAAAAAAGTTTTGGCCATAATGTGTTGAATGAGAAAGGGTTTTTGGAGATTCAATGTCAGCATGAAAGCTAACATACACACCTGGAGAACTGCCCTGCCTCACACACACATATCACACACACTAGGTCTGCAGGATGATCTGTCTTCTTACGTTTCCCCTACTCTGGTTTCTATTCCAAGTCCTGAATCAGAGAGGCCGTGGTCTTTTTGGGGGGGGAAGGAAAGCAGGGGTTGTTAGAGGAAGAGAGGGAAAGGGGCCCCATTTTAGAGGAACTGCTGTCTGGCGGTGGAGGTCAGCCCAAGGGTAGAATACTTGTGTTGGAGTCAGGGAGAGGTGAGGAGGGCTGAAATCATGTTAGCTTTATTCTCCCCCCCTTCTCCTCTCCTCTCCTGACTGGGAGAGCATAAATTCATTTAATCCTGTTTTTCTGTGGATTCGCTTAGCCTTTTGGGCTACTGCTGCCTTGTTCTCTAACCACAGCCCTCAGGGTGTAGGGGGAGGCTTAGGCAGCACTGTGAGTGAGGCAGTAAATGATAATATCCTTGAAAGGAGTAAAGAGCCCAACAATGATATAAATAAAAGCAAGAAGGAGGGGAGGCCAAGTAAAGGTCAAGACAAATTGGCCTTGGATAGAATAGCCTCCAAAATGCATTTATCCAAAAAAACACATATTCTTCTTGTTCACTTAGCTTTAAACAATGACGCTACATCCAACACACATCCACCTGAGCATGCACACCTGGTTAACACCTGCTACCGACTTTGCTTTTCAGCTCCCCTGGCTGTACTACATCACTCTGTATAATCTATGCACTCCATATCTGTATTCCGTAACTGTGGTGACCATAATGTTGAGAGGCAGTGATTGATTTGTTCAATGTGTGAAAGAGTGCTTAACAGCACTGTTGAGAGTGCTAATATTTTTTAACACCCTTATGGAGTGTTAAAATTCACACCTGACTGCCTGTTTTTTCCCCTCTCGGACAACCCAAGCTTTTCCTACTAGCTTTGTAATCGGTCCTCAAAGTACTGTACTACACCAAATCACAGCTAGTGTTTGTCAATTTGATGTTTACAAGTCAGAGTCGCTCTACTTTGCTATAATAATTAAAATTACTATAATTATATGAACAAACTACTCTAGTTGGGAAGCTTTAATGGATGTGGATGACTGGATGTGGAGCGTCTTGTCAAAATGTCCGGTCTAATCGCTAACACCGGTGTTGTCAAGAGCTATGTTGTTATTAACGGACATGAAAATGTCTTCACTTTGGCATCCCTACTTCATTCACCTTTTCCTAACCTATCACTGTTCAAATGCACTTCAGTTAGTAGGCAAACCCATCGCTCTTTATAAAGCAACGGCATTCAGACCGATCCTGTCTTCAGTTCAGTCGGTTGCTGGTTCGTTCTGTTATGCTCAGTTCAGCACAAAGCGTGGTCTATACAAGCACTGTTTATAAGACTAATAGCTCAGACGCCACATTTTGGCAATATAGTTATCTGTATCTTTCAGTACACTTTTAACCAGGAACTAATAACGTTTGAGCTGACAACAGTGCTTCCAACTCTAGTTAGTGCTAGCTTAAGATCAACACTGTCGCAAAAGGTTCAAAAGGTAACACTATCTTATTTTATATATTCATCATTCAGTCATTATATTAAATATAAATTAATGTTTCAATGACATTCATTACAGTTAAATGGCAAGCTAGGACAAGCTCTCTGACTAACTATTGTATGAACTTCACAAGTCAACAGTCTTCCATCAATGCACAATTTGAATTTGAAAAAGTTTGTTTCTAGCCAAGTGACTCTGCCTGTAAGTTGCATATGTAAGTTTAGAAGCAGTGCCACTGTGGAAGCTAAAAGTAGTAGGGCTTGTAGCTCAGACAGACTTCAGTATGACATTCACGGTAGTCAAACCTTAACCATGTAAATGTTACAGTGGATATTTCTATAATCCCCAGTCTCTACTGAGAGAAGTTTTCTGTGTTGGAGGAAGAGTGGTTTTGCAGGAATGTTTTATTGGTGTATCTTGAATAAATCCTTTAATGGTGAAATGAAGCCCTTTGTGTCCACAGAGGGGTGATAAGTTCTGACTCTTAAAACTTTAAAACACTGGAGTAGATCGCTAAACGTGACATGTTTGTTGTCAGGAAGCTATCCAAAGTATCATCAATAGATAACAATAAGCCTGAAAGTCAGTTGTGTTCTTTGTTAATTTCATGGCTGTGTTTTAAAGCCTGTAAAAAAGTATATAAAGCCTTGTTATGTATAGTATATAATAGGTGCCTGTTTATGTTTGAATTAATTCTTCAACCACAATGACATGGACACTGACAACATTATTTTAAAGTGAAAGTTTGATTAATGGTCTGTCCTCCACAACTATATGTTCTACATCTGGGGCCTCATTATGAGACTGATTAAATCTCTGTATCCATTTGAAAAGGGCAGCAGCAGTATGTGCATTCCATCAGGAGCCTCTAATTTGAGGAATGTGGTGCACGTTTTCACCGTGCCGTGCAATTACAAGCCATTATCCAATTTGAGTACTTTGATTAAATTTTGTGCATTGAGGATCTTGCAAAATAAGCACACAAAAAAATCTTTGTTTGTGAAAACAAGTCGGTCCCAATAACTAGGTAGGCTGTCCCGCACAACTCCCAAATTTATACACAAAATTAGGAGCACAAGAGCACCAACAATTACATCCAGAGGATGCAAAGGAGGCAGAAGTTCACACAGCTCCATTGTTATGTTTTTATTTCTCCAGTCTACATCAGTGAACTCCCTGAGGACTGCCTGTTCTCACAAACCCTCACTCCGTTTCCACATCCAGCAATACTGCAAGAGTCGAATGCATAATTTCCCCAAAAGTAGTTTTGTTTTACAGTAGAGCCTATGGCTGCAATGCACAGCACAATGTAGCAGAGCATAATCATACCTGCAAGTGCTACTGTAACAATGGCTTGAGGCAGGGGCATCTTTAAACCTCAATCAATGTCTCAGGTGCAATATATTTTCCCTTTGCAACTCTCCACTTAAAATCTATTTTATTTTTCTGAAAAGACAAAGTGGTGAATTTACGGACAAATGGAAACACCGTATTTTGCTCTTTGATTATTAAACTCATGAATATGTTTAAAATTAGGAGTTGTGTGTACTTCAACTGTATCTTGCAAGCTTTTGTATCTGGTGCAGATGCCATTAAATGAATGAACCTGTAGTCACAGTGAATATACTGGTATCTTCTCAGAGCGTCACATTCAACAGCAGTTTGAGAACACACCAAAATCAGTTTAGTTTGTTGTGTACTGTTAAATTAAGTCATTCTAGATGCTGCTGTATTTTATAAAATGGTCAGTGCATAACAGGGGAAAATATTCTGTGCGTTTCTGGTCACAAAAATAGCAAATATATTCATCATATGCACTGCATTGCTTCTTCCTTTCCTAAAATATGGCACTTATCTGTGTGTAAATGTGTGTTTGGGTGGATTAGAACAGACTTGAGGGAATGGGTAAGTGGGACTTTATCCTCAACGGTATGTGCTGTACCTTCTCTCTTCATGCCCATGGCTAAACACTTCTGGTAGCGGCAGTACTGGCAGCGGTTCCTCTGGCGCTTATCAATGACACAGTCCTTGTTGTCACGACAGGTGTACGTCAGGTCTTTGCGCACCGTCCTTTTGAAGAAACCTTTGCAGCCCTCACAGCTGTATACCCCATAGTGTTTACCTGGGGGGAGAGACAGACATAGATGGTTTTTCTAATGCGTATAGAGGATAAAATCTAGCCAAAGTTCCCATGTCTTACTGTCTAATTGACCCATTAGGTTGTCAGTTAAGTGACAGCGTTACAGCCTTATATTGACATGCACATTAGTTCCTGTCAGTTGCTTATCTTGTCCATTATTCTGTAGAGTACTTTTACAACCTGGTGACCAACAGAACAGTAACATAACCGTGGCGTGCACTGCAGCTTTAATAGCAGGGTTTTCTAAGAGACCAGAGAACAGAAATCTTTCTGAGATGACATGCAACCACAAAAACAGCATACAGGAAGCAAAAGAGCAATTGACCAATCAAAGACCTGTTAAAGTGAACAGACTATGTGTTTGGGGGTTATGCCGAGGTGGCTGGGTAAGAAAAGAGGGGCCTACTGAAGGTAAGCTGCAGGGGGCCTCATGGATTTGCGCTATGGTACTGTTCTCACATCTCTGTTCCTAACAGCTCTTTTTTATTTATGACAGATGAAGCCCATTTGCATTCTCCAGTGTTACTCAAACTGTTTCTTTGTTAGCTCTTTGCTAGTCAGACCACCAGAGAAGATAAATAAAGCCTCTGAGCACAGTTAAATGAAGCATGACTTGCTATTAAACATTGTTTTGATTTCCCCCCTTGGGTTTACGTAGCACTGATGACGCAGGATGATGCTAAAACTGAACAATAAATTAGATATCCAGCTTCATCCCGGGGCTGAACATTTTTCATGGTTATCCCCAGAAAAACATTTAAACACAGGGTTATTTGTTGACCGTGTGAAAAAGAAGAGTTCTACGGCTTTGCAAAGAGGGCTGCTGTTTATGTCATTAGCCTTGGGCTAACAGTTAGCCCTGGGTTAAATGTTCTTGTGGTTAAAGTGGTTCAGCTAGCTCTTGACCAGAGCCAATGATTAAGAGAAGCTAGGAGTGAGCATTTGTGGCCAAGAAAGAATAACCGCCGGTATTTTCTACAAGTCTGAACTTTGGTTACACAAATGAGTAGGCGTACACAAAAATGACTCACTTGAGACAGGAAAAGTAGACATTTCACCTAGTTTCAAGTCAGGTATGTGGCAGACAACAACGTAAAAACAGACATAAATAAATAACAGCATATGCAGCCCTGTCAACATGTATATCCCTGTCAACAGGAAAGTAGTGTTTGCTGTGTTTGATGTAGTGACTCCTTTTTCACGCACCAGTGGGACATTGAAATTTGAACTGAACTTCAAAAAGGTTTAAAATGTAAATAAATTGTTTTGTAATTTATATAGTTCTCAGTTTTCAGAAATACTGACACATGACTGTTATCATGTATCATGAAGAACCATTACGTACTGCAGAATGTATCTCTACAGCCACATCTGAGGGAGTTCCAGTAGAGATGTGGGAGTATTCGTACTTGCACTGTTCTGTAACAAGACTCACTGTCAAACTGTGTTCTGAAACAAGGCTCCTCTCAACATCTGCCTGTATTTTCCTCCATTCTTTTCTATGAGCAGTCCTCAAGGTGAAAAAAAAAAAAAAAAAGATGCTCACCCACACCATGACGATGGGGGTGTCACCAAGCGTCATGGTAGGGATGCTATGTGATGAGTGATGGGTTGTGCCTGGTTTCCCTCAGACAGAGCGCTTCTCTATTTCAGCCGAAGCTGAATTGGGCTTTGGTTTCATCAGACCGTGCAATCTTTTGACTCATGATTTCAGTTTCTTTCATGTGTCTTTATGGTGCTGCCTTCATATGCATTTTCTCAGGAGTGGCTTCTTTCTGGCCTTGATGCCATTTAGCCCAGATTTGTGAAGAATTCCACTGACTGTTGTCCTTCCAGGAAGATCTCTCACTGAAAGAAGCTGCAGTATGTAGTTCTGCCAGAGCGGTCCGTTGGGCTGTTCTCTAACCAAAGTTCATCTTTGGATCTTCTTTGGAGGTTTCTCATTGTGGTCAGAATGCCAGCTTTAGTAAGATGCTGGGTAGTCCCAATTGCTTTCCATGTGATAATAATGGAGTCTTGTGTAATCCCAGCTGCTGAAAAATTATTTTTATACCTTTCCACACAATTCTTCCCTAAATTATACATAACATTCCCTGTACTTCTTGGTTAGGCTTTGACTCATGCACACTTTTAAATAGTCATCACCAATCAATTTAAGCATAGTCATTCCATATTTATATTTTAATGTGTTTATGAGAATTTTAAACCAACTTTGACATCATGGGTCCTTTTGTACAGATGAGTCACAGATAATTCTGCTTTATTATTTTTTGTGACTCATCCGTACAAAATCAAAAATTGCATGAAGCTTTACACCAAAAACAGTTGAAAAAGGCAAGCAGGTTCAAACACTTACCTAACCGTTTCAAAAAAATATCTAGTAATGTCACATCACTTTAGCTTAACTAATTAAATTAAATTATAACTTCAGTATTGTTTATTGCACCATACTTCCCGTGCAGACAGTATATACGTGTTATTCAGTGGGTATTCATCACAGTCACTCACCTGAGGAGCGGTCACCACAGATGGCGCAGATGTGTTTGGTGAGCGACAAGGCCGTGCCTGAGGGCTGGGCGGGCACCTTCATCACGCCGTTGAGACCCAGCGGGGGCTTAATGTCCTCCGTGCTGCTGACCGAGTTCATCGGAGAGTTCAGCTGGAACATCAACACACACAAACACACACGCGGACTGGTCACAAAGCAGCCCCCCTGAACTCAAAACAGGCGACATCATACACCCCATTACACAGACCCGTCACATAGCTTAGCTGGTGCGGCCTAGTTAGCCGATGACATTAACTGTTGAACGACGGCCAGGACTGCTAAGGAGAGAGAAGGTTTGGTTACACATACAAACAGGAGAAGTAAATCTGAGAGAGATTGTGTTATGCAGAGTGTCCTGAACAATTTGCTAAATGCCGAAAGTGAAAAGGATGTTATGACTTCTGATACTCAATACAGATCTACAGTCTCAACAGCAGCGGCTCTTTTTGCCCTCTCCCATTGCTCCCTCTCTCTTTCTCTCCTCCCTCCTGTTTTAGATCTAAATCTGGCACAGCAGGATCCTGCACCACTCCACCCCAGGAACTCTTTTATTCATGCTCTCAACAAGCCCCGCTGGCTCCCAAATGTTCAGCACTAGCATAACTCCACTGCAAAATTTAACAGTACAGCGGAATAAAGAGACAGCATTTGTTTTAGCAGCAGTGCAACTGCAGCCTGAAGTCTGACTCAGTTGCTGCCTCCCTCCCTCACTAAAAAAGAGCTTTGAAAATATATATCTCAAAAGTGACCTCTCCTCGCTTCATGCTAAAAGCGTAGAGCAAAGGGAGACTAATTATTATAACTAGCGCCACGCTGCTTCCAGAGGAGATAAACATTAGGGGGCCGGATATAAATTATCCTGAAACGTTAAAATGTCCTTGATGGAACAGAAGCTAGCTAACCATTAGCACAATCTCGAGAAAAACATGGAAAAGTAAAAGCACCAGTCTAGGCTAATGCTAAAATTACATTACAGAGGGGGAAGAAGGGGAATATGTTCATCCCCGACAAACACACCGACGACTGAGGGATATGAGACAGAACGGAGTTGGCAGAGAAGTCACATGGGCTCATATAGCCAGCCATGTTTTCATTAAGTTACCACATATGAGACATGTCTGATAGCACAGACACGTCTTGGCTCTATATTCATAATTTGGCAGACAAACTCTTGCTTCTGTCTGCAGGAATCCGGCAAGACAGAGGAACCATATTGTTTTTATAATGACACCCATGGCTAACTGTTAGCCCAAGGCTAATGACATAAACAGCAGCCCTCTTTGCAAAGCCGTAGAACTCTTCTTTTTCACACGGTCAACAAATAACCCTGTGTTTAAATGTTTTTCTGGGGATAACCATGACACATCAGCTACACACTACAAGAACATAGAGATGTAATACACCACAGAAAACAGTGCCCTAAACCTAACCCAGACACACAGTATAAAAACCAAACAGACACAGAGACACATCCCGACCTTTTGTCCCTTGTATGGGCCACGCTTCCAACAATGCTGGATCATCCTACACTTCCCACAATGCAACTCAATAGCATCTATTGTCTAATGCCTTGTAGATATGAGACACAGAGACATATGCCAGTGTTTTCACAGGCTGACTTAAAATCAGTGGAGTGCACTGTTATGTACTGTATGGCAGTTTTACCCCTTAACATCTATTCTGACCCATAAGGGTAATACGAAATCTGCTTTGATAGACAGACACACACAAATGCATTTATATGCAGTACATGAACATACAGTCATGCACAAATAGAAAAAGTACACATCTAGCTGCTGTGGCTCCCAGCATCTCAGTTCACCTTACACTTGAATACTTGATTCCACTTTAATAGCTTCAAAGTTAGAAAAATGTCAGCAATTCCATATATACAGTACAGTTTTGCTTGAAGCTACTGCATGCTTGCATTGGGTGAAATATTCCAAACCATGGTGCTTTACCATCACATCAAATAGAAAATTCTAGATGTCTTCTGCATCATTTTTATACACATTTCCAAATAATTCAGGATGACATGTGGTGTCATGGGAACTTGACTAGGGAACCTGACTAGAATATCAAATATAAAGCTTATGTGGCTTTGACTGTTTGGCTGCTTTTGAATGATGGATTCACTTGTAGGTTCAGTGGGTTGAAAAGGTTAAAGCCCTCCGCCTCATGAAAACGTTAAATTCACATCCCGACACCCGCCCCTGGCCTGCTCTTCACACCCTGTTTACACAAATACACACTAAATGCAACACACACACACACACAGCTTAAGCTTTGGGGGAAAGAAATATTAGGATTATTTTTAGGTTATTATCCTGCAGAGCTTTTCTTGTGGTATTTTATACATTATTTCAATATTAATACCAAGGGGGAAAAAAGAAATGTTTTGCAGATTATCAACCAAGTGGGCATAGTTACATAAGTGATACTAAATGTGTCATTTAAATGATCAATACAAATACTTGCATTTTAAATGGCAAACACATTAGACCACATGAACAGTTATTACTGTAAACTTTATGTTGGCAATATACTGGCTGGTGCTGAGAAAGCCTTTCTTAGGATAAGATGATTTTTGAGAGCACCTCCAAGACACAAAGGCATCAGCACAGCTACATCATTTGTTTGCAACCAGCTGTGGTGGCATGTGCACACACCCACATCTCTGTACATTCACCCACATGCAAACACACACACGCAACATGAGGTCTTACCTCAGTTGAATGCCTGAGTCTAGTCTTTTCCCCTGAAGCGCAGCACTAACAGAGCTGTCTCCTTTGCTGATATCGTCTCTATCAAACCCTCTGTCTGTCTGACAGAAAAGACTCTTCTACTCACAATCTATTTTCAGTAAACATGCAACTCAATCTCAGCAACATTGCTCCCCACCGTGGGGGGGGCAGGCTGGGGGGCCTTTCTTTCTCTTCTGCCCATGGCAATGGAGGCAAGGCGGGGGGATTAAAGTGGCTCAGGACTAGTTCTGGAAATAGAATACATGCGCCCTCCTCTACAACACATACATGTGACCCTTCACAGGGAGGTATGCCAGCTGTGTGTATGGCCGAATAGTCTTGGGAAACCCCTTGACAATCCTCTCCTTACATACTGTTCTGTGTCTATTTTTTGGGCTTCAAAGTTTTACACACTGAGGGAGAGAAGCAAATGAGGGCATTTAACATCAAGGAGTGGAAATGTAGGACATAAGATTCCCTGCAGTACAATGTACAACACGAGTGCCTGAAATGCACCAGCTGAATAACACTGTTTCATGTGCTGCAGGTGTTACATAACATGTTGTGTGGAGGACATTCGATTGGTACATCCAGTACAGAGGGGGTCTCTGTCTGCTTGTGGGTGTCAGATTCTGCACAGAATTGATATATGTGATTATGTCCTGTGCCACCCGCTGGCTTCAGCATAATGCTGCAACATTCAAACATGTAAAGGTGATGGAATAGTATCTCCTCAAAGGGCTGTGACCCTTTAGGAGCTGAGAGTAAAAAGTAGTGGACCACTACACTTATGAGGAAGTGGTGTTTCATAAAAACACAGTACAATAAAGCAACAATAAAGTAATTGCATTTCAACATAGCAAGACATGATAGCTGCAAGCTAGCAGGTAAGTAGCTAACTATTTACTGCTGTAAAATAAACCTGGTTGTTTCTGTCATAAAATCCTCTCAAATTGATTGATTCTAAGTTTTCAAAGGAGGTATATAAATATATTCAATAAAAATATAAATGTATGAATCATTATATGCATCAACCTAAAAGGTGTGGTGTTTAAGTTTCATAAGAACACACAGTACAATAAACCACATATTATCTGTGAGCTAGAGCTGCAACTGCAATTATTTTCCATATAGATGAACAAATCCATACTTTTCCCATCAATCTTTTAGTGCAGAAAGTCTCAAAAAATGGCAAAAAAAAAAGTTCTCAGAGCCCAAGGGCACATCTTCAAATTACTTTCTTTGTCTGTAGCATAGTCTAAACCCCAAATATATTAAACGAACAACAACAGAAACCAAAGAAAAGCAGACAAACATCAATTAACCAATTAAATAAATTGTAAACTATATATATATATATATATATATATATATTTGCTGATTGGCAAATCTGGGCATCAATCAAACAAAATATAAATGTCTCACAATCTCACAAAAACCCTATAAAATATTTGGCTTGTCTTCGGTGTTTTACTCAACCCTAATCTACTTGTGTAGAAAGAATCATCTTGGCAACACAGCAGGTCCTGTAAATCATTAGTATTCTATGACAACACACATGGTGGTGAAATAAAAAGACAGAAGTCGTCCCTGGAGTGAATGGAGGAGAAAAGGAAAGAAGAGCAGAGACAGTGGAGGCCCCTGCTTAAGACGGGCTTAGCTCGATTCAGCGAGTCAGAGCACAGACTTTGCTCATAAAGACACTTCAAAAGGAGACATCAAATCCTAGCACACCACTCCTCAATGCACAACCCTCATGTGGAACTTCAGTTGCTTTCCAGTTCAAGGGCACCTTTTCTAACACAGAGAAAGTTATCTTCACAGTACTCTTTCAAAACGCCCCTTACAGAATTCCTCTATAAGGTTTTCCATTATGTGGCGGCAAAACATGGCCAGGCATAGCAGACTCTACTTTACAATCTATGGCTGTAGATTGCATTCGCCAAAACTGTATCACTCACAGAACCATGATGAATTTTTGTAACTTTAATTCACTTTTGCCTCAAGGTAAGAAATTAAAAATGTCCAAAAGCTAGAAGGAGGGGTGAGTGGACAGGATACAAATCTTGTGTTGACAGGAGACAACACCTAACCAGCTGCCTCCTGAGCAGCGAGGACAGGGACCAGGTCATTATGTAACCTAATGATAACCCTAAAAAGGTGTCACCTTTCACCTCTGACACCTCGTGACAATCACTTCCTCCTAAAAGCAAACTTATCTCAGCACTCCCGCAAAGTATGGGAAGAATGAGTAAGAACTTTCTTCTCATCCCTGAGTGTGTGAGTGTGTGAGTCTTATCTTGACACGTATCTAGCAAGAGATGGGGGATCGAGTTGCACACGGAGGGGGTGTTGTTAATGGGTCCGCTCTTCTGTGGCGCTCAGAGTATATTCACAGTAAGGCACCCTTTGGGATCAATTATGGCACGGTTACGAGTTTGAAAGACACCTGTTTGAACACACGTGATACACAAACAAGCACAAATCAACAGACACATGGGTGTGAGCACACACACGGCACTTGGAATAGTTCAGACTGCGGTTCAGTTATTTGCGGATGAACTTAAGGATAGTCTGTAGGTCCGTCGTGTCACCGTAAATTTAAAGTCACTCTCAGGACAAGGAAACAAGAAAAAACAACAGATTATAGTCACTATAACACGTGTTAACATGTGACTTACAGGGGCCCTGTGGAGTTTTCTTGTAAACAAACAAACGTTTATATTAAGGTGTATCCTCGAGTTCTAACAAATGTGTTGAATGCGTTTCCTTCCTCATCAAATATCCCAAGCCGATTTTTGCTTCCCTGTTGCTGGAAATCTTGGCATGTCACTGCCACCTGCAGATCAGGGGAATAATGTCATACCACTGGCAGGAATGTGGCCTGCGTGCGTGCGTGCATGCATGCATGCATGTTTTTTGTCCTTGTGCACATCAACCCAGCAGGAACCCACTCATAGAAAAACAGCTCCATAGCGCTACTCAAAGTAAAAACTCCCCAGGAAACCTTTAACCAGCCATATCTCTATAGAAATAAATAGAATTACAGTCCATAAGAACTATTTTTAGGCCTAATATTCATTTGAGAATTTCAATATATTATCCTACTGCTTAGGCAAAAGCTTTTTGAACAACTTGTATTAACCCATCTTGATGTACTTTTAACATTGTAATTTGTACCTTTCCTTAAAGGTCGAGTGTGTAACATTTAGGAGGATCTATTGGCTGAAATGAAATATAATATTAATAGGTATGTATTTATTAGTGCAAAATAACCTGAATATAGGAGTCGTGTTTTCATTCTTAATCTACATACGCCACGGGTCGCCTTCCACGGTGGATGGCATGTTGAACCACCATCTTTCTAGTAGCCCAGAACAGACAAACCAAACACTGGCTTTAGATAAAGCCTTTTTGCATTTTTCACAAGTCTCACAGCCACTGTAGTTTCTCCTACACACAGCCTGTTCACACAGCCTCATTCCCAGGTTGTGAAATACTGATGCACCAGCAGTGTTCAGTTAGCAGCAAACTGAAACTCCATCACTAGATTCCACTAAATCATACACACTGGACCTTTAAATACACTTTGTTCTTTGTTGTCCTCAATGTCAATGTTGTACAATGGTGTATACTTTTGGGAAAATGTTTATAGTGATAGTAAGTCATTGTGTCAACTATGAGTACATCTTTTTAAATGCTGATCACAGCAATCCCTGCTGTGATCAGCATTTGTGTTCAGGTAATTCAGAACGCCAGAGGTTGTGAACTCACATTTATAACTGCAGGCTTGATAACTTACTTAAAGTGGAAATTATTATTTATTTTTTTATGTTTAATTTATGATTACAACAATCCATTCAGTCTGTCTTTAAACTGAAGCCCATTAATAAACTTGTGTTTTGTCTTCATGCAGTGCTGCCTTCTGGATTCAATATCGCTGGCAGAAGACATTATGAAATGAAAGGATCCTTCACTTACATATGAGCTCACAACCTGGCAACCCAAATTCATGCATGTGAATATCTTATTAATGATCGGTAACACATCAATTATTTGTTAACTATTAATAAAGTATTTAGTGACAACATATAAATCATGATTGTAAAATAGCTCCAAGATTATTGTCACTCAGCTCTCATGAAACACTCTCTCTACTCTCTCCCAGTGGTTAGAATTTAGCAGAAGCCGACATTATTCTAGACAGCTCCGAGGTTTCCAACACTCACCCCATGCTGTGCCACAACAGATAAAATGAATCATCACAAGCACTGCTGGCGCTTGTGTTTGTGTTTGTGTGTGTGTGTGTGTGTGTGTGTGTGTGTGTGTGTGTGTGTGTTTTGACAGAAACTTTTGTTACAGTGAAAAAAGGATATTAAGACTATCAGTGGCATGAAAGGCAGTGAGCCTTACAGCACTGAAGTGGGAATACGCAGAGTGACTTTCAGCTGTTGCCTCACCTCAGCGTGGCAGTATCTGTGCGTGTGTGTGAATGTTTTTGGCATCCTTGGGAGTGTGTGTGCGCACATAGGGGTGGGCTCACAGCGTGCATATGTGCATTTTTATATTTCTGTGTGTGTGTGTGTGTGTGTGTGTGTGTGTGTGTGTGTGTGTGTGTAAGCATGCATGTGTTTCTGGATTTCATGTGTGTATGAGCATGTGTCTGCTCTGTATGCATGTGTAGCTGTGTCCTTTTGGCTTTGTGTCTGAGTGGATGAGCATAAGGGCTGTTTTTACAGGAAACAGTGCTGCTCCTGTGGACACTGGACTGCCTACCACTGACACAGCAGCTCTTACGACCCTGGATGCTCTCTCCTCTCAAACCAGAGTGTTTGAACTGTGACAACCTCTTCTTCCTTTCCTTTGCTATTCTCAGAAATAATCCCTGAAATGAATGTCTTTGAAGGTGCTTTTACACCTATGGTGATGATGGAGACCTCACAGTCGCCAACACTGTACAATCAATGATGAACCGTCAGTCTGCAAAACTTCATGTTAACAGCTCTGGGTTTGTTACATAAAAAGCAAGTGCAAGTATGAACTGAACCAGAACTAAAAGGCAACAATGAATGTTTTTTTTTTTTTACTTGGGCCGAACCCAATGTACACGTTACACATTTTCTTATTACACAAAATATTGTGTTTGATAATCATCACCATACAATTCTGTTTTTAATAACAATTTGTATACTTGATTGCACACGCACAATCCACCATTCTAATCAAGGTATTATCCACAATGAGTCATGCACTTAAATATAAATACTGCATGAAGCAGAGTGTTTGTGTGGTTCAGAGTGGAATATGTTGCATATACCACAGCCATGTGATATTATACATATTATTTATATAGACAGTAAAACACAGTTTAAAAATTGTGTAATGTATACGCCTGAGTGTCGTCATGTTTATGTACGTCATCTGTCTCTTATCCAATGATTAATTGACAAGGGCTTCCATATTCTATTAGGAAGTACTCCAGCAATTAACTGAGCACCCATTTCCTTTGTCAAATAAGCAATTAGTGTTTCCATTTTCCAACTGTAAATCAACCTGTGAGAATTCCAGTGTTTCCACTGTCCAATGGTATGTCCAACACGAAACAATTGTAAAGCTGACGTCTAACATATCACTTAATGGATCAAGTTTTTCCAGTGTTAAAACAAAGAGCCCTCCAGTGATTCATTCCCTATTATGTCCATTATCATGAAGTCATTCATCGTGGTTTTCCCAAGTGTCTTCTAGTATGCTACATGAAAATGGGTATGGGGAAAGTGGTATTTATTTTGTCAAACAGCAACCATTCCAGCAGTATAGTTCAAATGTTATTTCGGTGTCAACCACAATTTGAATTTAGCAGTATTTAGATTGATTACATCCTGCAAGTATTTAATTCAGTAGTATTTCCTTTGTCCACCATCCAGCTGATAAGGGACTGATTTATCTGCTAGCATGTCGTCCAGTTTATAATAGACTAATGCTTGTACTTGTTCATTAGCATGTTATACAGGCACTCATTCACTGCTACTTTGTCTGGCTACTACTAACAAATAACCTGATAGTTTATTGATTATTGTTACCATTAGCGTTATCCAGTGTGTAATTGATTAGCTCTTCAAACAAGAATTGGGAGCTGATTAAAACCTATTCTGACAGAATATAGCTTGATGATAAACTGTTTAATTGATGTTAATAATCAGTTTTTAGGTATAATTCGTATGGAAAATGCTCAATCTGCTGTTGTCAGTGTATCATCATCATCATGTTCAGCAATGTTTTTTACCATGTACTAGTCATTACGATTAGGTGATCATGTTCTAAAGATGAAACACCTTTTGTTTGTTCCTCTTGTCATACCATATCTGTACAGTGTTATATGCACTTCAATTTCTGTGCGGACAATTTTCTTTGTTTGTGTTTAGGACTGCGCACCTAAACATGCCGTGACAAAAAGTGATTAATTTTCTTTTATAGAAGCTTTTTGAAATGGTCTCAGCTAAGGCTGTTTTCCACCTTTTAGCATGACATGAAAGCTGTCAATCTAAATGAAAATAATGTGGCAAACCCCAACCAATGGGTCAAAATTAATATTCCAAAAAGGCTGTCTGACCGATGTTTGCCTCATTTATCGTGTCTTTACAGTGTTTTTTTGTTTCTTTTTATAAATGTATGGAGAGAAAATAACTTCCATAGGTTCTGTACACTGCTACAGGTTTTACAGGTGTGTTAGCAGCATTAGTCATACAGTATGTGTCATTACACTTTGCAGACATGCCACAGTGTACATGTCTGTCCACAGACAGTGTTGAGTTGCTGTAAGATCACACCACCAGATGCAATTAAAACCCCTAAAGGGATTATTTGAAGCTTTAAAATAAATGTGTGCCCCCAAGGCATTTAAACCACAAAGTCTAGAGCCTACACTCGGAGACTGATGTCTGAAACTTAAACCTAATGTTACTGTGTCTATCCCTTATAGATGCCACCTCCAAAATGACTCATCTCCTGTGTGGCCCCCAGTACAAGTCAGAACACATACACAGGCCCCACTGTTATCACACTAAATAATGTCAGTTCTCAAATAATGGCCTATGGTCTGTTATAACAAAAAGCAGCAGTCCCACATGAATGGCATTGGGAACATGACCGCTACATGTTAAAGTCTTCACAAATCGCACAAATTCCATCAACACAACTAACAACTCTACTGCTACAAGTTCTCTTTTTAAAAGGAAGAACTGCTATGTTCTTATACACTTACTCTACTTTCTGCTCTTTCATGATTTTCATCTTCTTTTAACAAAACAACACTTTCTGCATATGTTTCAGAATAAAAGCTTTCCAGGGAAGAAATGGCAGTAACATAAAACAGAGGCAGGAAATTTGTGTTAACAGCAGCAACAGCAAATGAACATGGCAAATGGGAAACTTCATACTACAATATAATAAAGTTTACTTAACAGCAAAACTTTGAAATAAAAGCCTCTCCCTAATTAATGCAAGGCTTTCTCTACAAAAAACTAAGAACTATAGAACTGTGTACTAACTTCTAGTGAAGCACAACTAAATTAATTCTACACATTAGTTACACTTCCTTGAACTACCAGCACTGGGGAAAAAAGCGGTCTCTAAAACTGCTTCTAATTGCTACCTGGAGACAGCTTTGGCTAAAAAAATTCTTTTCCCCCCATCCATTTGAGGGGTGATTGACGTTAGAGAGCCTTAACTGTTCTCCTGGGACCCTACACACAGCCCCTTTGTGCAGCCATTAGAGCCATGCAACCATGATGTCATGCAGAGTGACTACAGTGAGGTCCATCAAAGACCAGAGCAGCGGAATGGACCTTTATTACTCCCACACAGGCAGGGGCTGAGCTCTCTCTCTCTCTCTCTCTCTCTCTCTCTCTCTCTCTCTCTCTCTCTCTCTCTCTCTCTCTCTCTCTCTCTCTCTCTCTCTCTCTCTCTCTCTCTCTCTCTCTCTCTCTCGTGTTGTGCTTCAGTCTCCTAGCGACCTTCGCCTAAACACGATGTACCCAAAACCGGCGGATGACATCACTGCCACCGCTCATTTATAACTTATTAAGCACGTGTTCCATTTCTTGTAAAGCGTTTACACCTTTTTCACATTACTGTTTCTCTTGTGTTTGACTCCAGAAACACTCAGGCTTTATATGTATTTTTAAGCTGTATTGAGAAACACAGGAGGCCTGTTGTTGGTTTAGGATTCTCAGGAAAGGTTTCAGTGGGAGAGCACGGAAGCCAGAGGGGTACAGACTGAGCTGCAGAATGGAAAATGGGAAGCGGCAGTGGTCCGATGATAAAGAGCCCTTTTTTTCCCGCAAAAACCAACAGCCAGACAACTCTCGCCATTGTCATTGCAAGTGTAAAATGTGTTCCAACCCTGCGTATAATCCCTTCCAGCTGCTTGCAGAGTTGTACTGTGTGTGATCGAGAAATTGTCTGTGTTGTCGGTGAGTTCAAGCCCACAGATGACACCAGCGATGGGTCTGATCCTAATGGGCATGGCTGTGGCCTGGCATTGGCCCCCTGACCAGATACCCGGGGAGATGTCTCGCCAAAAAGAAAAAAAATAGTTGACAAGCCTTATAACGGCAAAACCGCTTAACAAAAGACAAAGTGTGCATTTTGCGTTGCAGGCAAGGTCTTTTGTGTGTCAAAATATCTTTGCTGACAGTGTGTGTGGCCCTCTTCAGAACAATCGAGATGCTTTTCTGATCTTCAACAGTATACACAGCAGATAACCGGGATGCACAGAACAGATGCGACAAATGAGCGAGAAACAAAAATGCTTCTTGCTGGAAAAAATAAACACAACCACAGCGCAGTTTGCGAGTGCGTCTGGATGTTCGAGACAGAGCTCAAGGGGAAGAAGTGTTGTTTGAGATGTGAGAATTGGCTGATGATAAAGGACTGTCTCTCTCTTTACATGTGGTTTGGCTTTTGGGAGGATGTAGGATTCCAGAAAGAATGGGAATTTTGTTCATCCCGTCTTCTGCTTTCATCATGTTGTCATTTACGTCTTTGATGTAGAGGATTGTTAAGGCTCATTGTTTTTTGGTTTTCAGAGATTTTTATTGAAAGTTACATATGTTCTAATAAGGACCAGAGTGGTTTAATCAGATTTCCACCTGGATTTTATGTTTCCGTGCATCTAAAAGTTGTGTTTCTTGCTTACCGAAGACACTGATAGTTGTAGTGTATGGTACACAAGGTCTTCTTGTTTTTGTTTTTTTAACCAACTTTTCAACCACATTTCTATGATTTGCTTTGCGTATTTCATGAGATTATATATGTACACGGAAGATCTGTAGGAAGAACAAAACTTGCAGCAATGCAAAGTTTATGTGGTCACAGGTGTGTGAGACTACAGTGAGTTTGTGTGCGTGTCCATGCCTATGTGTTTAGGTGTGTGTGCGGTTAGCATAGGCAGGGGTCTTGTACTGGCCTCTGGGTGGTTAAGTAGGGAAGAGGCTGAGCTGTGACCTCGTTCCAGTCAACTGCTCATGAAAACAGCAAGTCAGCCGAGTGTTAAGAGCAAGTGGCATGCGCCGTCTGACTCAGATCACGTCTCATAAGAAGTGCCGCGCCTCACAACCACAGGGCCCTGCCACCATCTTTAACCTCTCACATCAAACTGCCGCTCTCCACCCTAACTGAGCAACAGTCAGCAGCCTCTACAGACCTCAGTTATGCAAAAGTTCACGGTTAATGGCTCAAGTCCTTAGACATGAGTACCTGTCAGATTTAGAGCTGGATAGCATTTGAAATGTGAAATCAAACAGTTTGGTAGAATAACCAAAGCAATACTGTTTTTTTATGCCTTATTTTGAAAAACAGGTTTTTCAACAAGAACAGTTTTCACTTCAAGTCCCCCTATTTAGCATTTCTAAGCAGTACATAAACATTTAATAAGTAGCTTATAACAGACAAGAATGTAACTAAGCAGATACAGTATGTGTTAATTAATGTATATGTCAGCAACTGTAACTCCTGAAAGTGGAGGCTGGGCGTATAAACAGATAATTCATGACAATACGCTAAAACACAAAAAACTGTTAGTTGAAATTGTTTGTTGAGTTGTTTACAAATACACGGTTAAAAACTATCCTCATATGTGTGTACAATCACATTATAGTTAGTTACAAACCATTTATTAAATGTTTGTATAATTATATATGCTAAATAGGAGGACCTAAAGTAAAAGGTTATAGATAAAGTAAAGTCAAAGCCAAACTACTAAGTTACTCTTAAAAATGACTTTACAGTTTACAATACTTGCTGCTATAGACACAATTCAGTTGTTATTGAAAAACTACAGAGGTTAAAGGTCAGTGTAGACTCATAAGGGAATAAGGGACATTAACTGTTTCTCATGCCCTCAATCTGATCGTAAAGAGTGAAGGATACTGTTTTTCATTTGCATGTGCTTACCACACACTGGCATGTTGAAGCGGGTGGGAAGCCTCACTGAAAAGGGTGCTGCACTTTTCCCCACACTGAACCCTGGTGTAACAAACCAACCCCTCGATGAAAACAGTTTGCACAAAATAGGTTTCAGTATTGATGCCGAAATTCAAGTATCGTATCGGAACTAGAATACCCAGCCCTAACTGCAGTTAATGGGCTGCCATTTACCAGTAACAGTGACACATTAGTCACATCCTTGTATTTATATTTGCTAACTCAAAGAATAAAATATGAACAGCACAATTGCAAAGCAAGAGTGGTTGCAATGGTCATGTTTTGGAGCCATTTACCCAGGTACCAGCTGTTTCAGCAGATTCAAAACAATGCAGCACTGTTAAAGACTAGAAACCAGCCATGACCTATAACTCAAGTTAGATACATGCTGTAATTACTGTACATACAGTACGAAAACTTCCACCACCAACAGTAACAGCTGTTATACCTGCTCTTTATACAGATGTTAAAAATGGCAGGATTGGCCAAGAGGCAGCAAGGATTAAAAGGAAAAAATAGATTCATTCAAATGAGATAGACTGAGACGGACAACTTTTGCTACCTAAACATCCAACCTGCATACAAAGTATGGCGCTCCGGGACAGAAACTGCAGCACAGATGAAAGTGTTGGAATTAAAAAGTGTAGAAGAATCAGAGAGAGAAGGGTGGGGAGGGGGAATGGGGCTTTCTAGCAATGAAAGATTCTGGCCGCTTTCTGAAACTGCCCCTAATCCTCTGTTAACTCCATTACATGTGGGACACTTCTGTGATAAGCCCAACAATAGCGAGGAGAGCCCATTCCAAATACCATCACATTGCAGGCGCACTTTAACACAATTATTAACAAACACAAAAAAGGGCAGCCGCTGTATTTTGGGGGGAAACAATTTCAATTTTAGATATGGGCTTGAGACGAAAACTGGGCCACTGCAAGCTTTGATGTCTTAATTGTGTGTGTGTGTGTGTGTGTGTGTGTGTGTGTGTGTGTGTGTGTGTGTGTGTGTGTGTGTGTGTGTGTGTGTGTGTTGTGTGTTTTTTTTTTTTTTACACCAAAGAAACTGAGGCTTATTGATGGATCAAAAGCAACAGAGACAGAGAGAGGAAATGGAGATGGAGTGAAAGAGACAAGAAATAAAAAAAAACAAGAAAGGGAAAAAAAAAGAGGAAAAAGGACAGCCAGAGGAGAAGAAGAATGAAGGGATAGAGAGGAAAGTGAGATATGGCGGGAGAGAGTGACAAATGTGCCTTAGATATAGAAGAAAGAGTGACAGAGCTGAAGTTCTGTGGAATCCCAGCTGAATAGGCCTTGATTAACTGTGGCATGGGGTCAAAGCAGGGCTTCAGTCTGCTGGGGCCTGGCTTAGGAAAATTATATGTATGCCTGTGTGAGTGCAAGCGACTGTAATTTGCACTTCTGAGACATGTGAATACAGTTTGTAAGACATGATATGCATCCGTTTGTCTGGTTAGGTTAGGGCAACTGTGTTTCTGTGTGGATTTGAGAGTGAATACACAGTAAAACCCCATGGAACTGTATTGGTATCGGCCCATAATTTTCCAATCGCTGTATTCCTTGTTTTTTTTTTTTTGTTTGTTTTTTTTTCCTAATCTTTGGACATAGGCTGGCTAGCTGTTTCCTCTTGCTTCCAATCTTTATGCTAAGCTAAGCTAACCATCATGCGACTATGGCATCGTATTTAATGGTCATAATGGAGAGAGGTATCTCATCTAACTTTTGGTAAGAAAATGAACAAGCATGATTTTTCAGCTGTTCTTTTAAAAGATTTACACTCTAAAATGTAATTTATATTAGGCATCTAGCAGAAGCTACTAATGTTCAGGGACTGTATTGATTTACTAGGTGAAATTTAAACATATCAGACATCAATGTCAATCAGATGTCAACAGAAGTGGAGAAATAAATATTGTTGTTGGTTAATCTTGTGTTGTTAGTATAAGTAGTAGAAAACCTGGAATAAAACTCCTTTGCACATAATATAATTGTAAACCTACATGAACACAGATGGGTAACTTCAAACTAACATGTACTACACAAACTAATGTACATGCCTTCTTTCCAAAATGAGTGAAACATGGCCCATGAAGGGTTTTTCAATACCTTCTAGGTGCTGTTGCACAGGAGAAATTGACTTAAAAACACTCAGAGCTCTCATAGTCTGTCTAACTTGTAATTAATGAGGTCAAATTCATAAACTCCCATAGCCTTGCCACAGTGGTTACAGGTTTGTCCATGTGTTTGCTGTCATGAATATAAATGTTTATATTTGTGTTTGTGCATGCACATACAATTGTTGTGGTTGGGAAATAAATATGCATTTATGAGAGATCTTTTGAATGTTTTACAAAATCTTTACCTCAAACTCAAGGTTATTTTCTATGGTTTTTTGAAGATACAATGATCTGACTGTAGAAAATATACTTTCAAAAGTGTGTGTGTGTGTGTGTGTGTGTGTGTGTGTGTGTGTGTGTGTGTGTGTGTGTGTGTGTGTGTGTGTGTGTGTGTGTGTGTGTACATATGCACAGTGTGAATCTGTCACAGGCCTCACCTGGGGGCTTACACTGGGGCCGTAGCCCATGCCGGGCGAGTTCATGGAGTGGGGACCCATGGGCGAGCTGATGACGGAGAAGGGTGAGGCCAGGCCGTTCATGGGCGAACTCAGCGTGCTGATGGGAGAGTGAAGAGAGCCAGAGGGCCCCATGGACGTTGGGCTGAGCAGAGATGGGTGCATTCCCCGGTGGGACGTGGGCGAGCCCAGGGGCGAGGAGGTCAACTGGCCCGACGAGTCTGTCCGGAAAAATGACAAAAAAAGGAAATTAGAATGAACTCTTGATTGGTTGTTGAAGTAATATTTTTTTTATCATTTTCACTGCTATCATTTATTATAAAATCTCTACAGATTTAGTCAGCATCAGATCGTTTTTGATTAAGAAAAACCTTCCCGCTCAAACTCACCAAGTATTTAAAACCCGAGGCACATTCAGACTATGTAATTTCAATATAAACCATGTTGTTCACATAAAACCTTTAGATTTTTCAAGAGGCCGTTTTCACACTACAGCTAATTTTAAGTTGTTGGCACCAAGAATCCAGCACATCTGGTGAAGTGTGAAAGCAATTGTTGAATCTGAGTGCAGTCCAGGAAAATGGACAATTCAGCAAAAACACTTGAGACAATAAAATCAGCTTGAGAGCAAAGCCTAACATGCGAGTCGATGGAGGCCGACTATGATGTCCACTCCGTAGTTCTCTTGCTCGCTCCTGCACCGCTTCTGCCCCTCCTTGAGTTTCCGTTGTCAGAAGTGCTTCCCTCTGGGATCTTTGAGGACAGGATGTATATCTATAATGTATGTGGTTGATGAGTGCAGTACTGGGCCCAGGAGGATTGCATATACAACCTTGAACTAGAGGCTGAGGGGAAATCTGCAGTGAGATTGAAGTCAGAGGGAGGGATGAGGATAAGGTTGTGTACTGTACAAGAGCTCATGTGCTCTTTCTGTCTTTCTTCTCCCGCCTAGACGTCGTCCTGCTCTTTACCTCAACTGAGCGGGGCCATCAGCTGTCAACACAGAAGATATGAGGCAGGCAGGAGTGCGAGCAAAGAAGGAGGGGTACTCTGGTATGTGAGAATTTGGCGACAGGGTTGTATGTGTGCTGATAACTCCCTCACTCCCTGTCTCGTCTTTCACCACAGCCTTTCACCGTCTCTTACTCTTTATTTATGATTATCTCTGTCTTTCCTTCCCTTTGCCTCTTTTCTCTGTCCCTCTATTTCTGCCTCATCTGAACATCATGAAAGAGGGTTTTGCACATTTGAGCAATTTCTTACTCATTACACTTGTTTTTAAATCTGAAACAAGTGGTTGATCAACAGAAAATTCATCTACAATTATTAAACAATTCTATAAAAATAAAAAATTTAAATTAAACAAACTGACAAACATTTCATAGTTTTGGCTTCTCAAACGTGAAGATTTGCTGCTTTTCCATAGATCGAATATCTTGGTTTTAAGACAAAACAAGACATCTGAAGACGCCATTATGGATTCGAGAAAACATAATGAAAACAAACCTTAGTTGCAGCTCTAATTATTTTTCTACCTCAAGGTGGAATCTGCATCAGTGTGATGAACCATCATTTTCAGGACTTTAACATTCCCACCTGGCTATTTTATCTATCAACTGTGTCTCAGTTCAATTTCCAGAAATAGTACACCCCGTAAAAATGATATACGCTGGTACAATGCATCCTAATGGCTCAATCCTACAGCTGACGTACGGCCGCTTAGGTTCTCTCCTCTGATGAGTGCTTTGTCCCGACATACCCTCTTATACCCTGTCCTATTCTGACACCACAACTTTGCTCTCCCCGCAGTGGGGACATAGACTAGTTATGCAATAAGTGGGCTTGTCTATCACACTCCCCCGTTTCATAAGTGGTCACCAGGTTCCTCTGTTTCCGCTCCGTGGAATAAAACTGACGGATGGCTCAATTAGTTGACAGCTGCGAGTAAAGAGTCCAGTTCACAGCAATTTTCCTGGTGTGCATCGTCTCTGTCCAAGCTGACTTTACATGATTTTTAGGTTTTTTTCTGCGTGTATGTGTTGTTTGTGCATGTGTTCCTGTTGTAAAATGTCTTGTGAATGCAGGAAAAAAAGGAGTCTGTGCATCTTTGTCCCCTGCATCAGCAATCCTCAGGATAGCAACCTAGCTGGCAGCTCAGCCAAGCCAAACACTTCCTGCACATCCTGCTCGCCCAACGAGCACTTCCTGTAAGCACACACACACATATACACACATGGGCCCCATACTTTTCAAAACAAACACACATCCTTCTTAATAAAGGGCTAACAACAGCTCTCCATCTAGCTGTATTAGTTTGGCGTTTAATCCTCTGACTGATATCCCTCGAGCTTCTATCCCTCTGATTACATTTTTTTCTTTCCTAAAATGCGCCCACACACATAATTCCTGAAAAATAAAATAAATAAATAAAACGCTTTCCCTGAGCCAACAATTCCCATAACCCTTCGCCAATTGGGTTTTAATTCAGGCAGATAAAGCGAGCTGGGGTATTAAGGTTGCCAATCTGCCATTGTAGGTCTCAGCAGGGGGGAGCTCAGCTGACAGTCCCAGCAAGGCCCCAACCTCGAGGGGGGTGACACAGACAGGCTGGGAGGTAGATCAGACAGTTTATGTCTCTTTCTCTCCCATTCATTCCTCTTGTCTCTCTCTCCTACCTTTTTTTTTTGGAGAAGCGGAACAACTGGAGTAGAAAATCTACTGAAAAAATCTGACATCATCAACAACTCCCTGATGCTCTTTTTCCAGATGAACATGAAGTAAACTATGGGGCCATGTGGTAATATTGTATGTGAAGATATAGATGCCTCACAGCAAAATGTGTGTGTGTGTGTGTGTGTGTGTGTGTGTGTGTGTGTGTGTGTGTGTGTGAGTGAGTGTGTGAGAGAGAGAGAGAGAGAGAGAGAGAGAGAGAGAGAGAGAGAGAGAGAGAGTGAGAGTGTGTATGTTTATTCTTGTTAGAGTTGGGTTGCCAGTATAGGATTACAGCAGGATGAAAAGGACTCTGTCCTAATCTTCCCCAGAGAGGAGGAGAGGAGAGGAGAGGAGAGGATAGACTGAAAAGACATTGAGAACAAGGAGAAGAGAGAAAATGAAACAAGGAGAGGAAAGGAGAATATAGAAAAGGTATATAAGGGGGAGGAGGAATTGAAAAGATGTACGGGGAAAGGAGAGCAGCATAGAAGAGAAGAGAGGAGCGGAGAAAACGGGAGGAGGGCAGGAACTGAAAAGGCGTGCAAGGAGATAAGAGGAAAGTTAAGAAGAAGAGGAGATGAGTGGAGATGAGGAGAAGAGGAGAGAAAAGGAATGGACAAGAGGAGGATAAATGATAACACAAGACAGGACTGGAAAGTTAAGGAAAAGACAGGCCAATGCAAAAGAAAAAAAGAAAAGATAAAGTTAGTGTCACATTAACACTTCTGCCTGTATTTCTGTTGAACCTGTTGAACTCGAAAAGGTAAACTGTTTTACCAATAGTCTTGGCTATGCGGACAGCTTGAATTGGATAAGAGTGTGTATAAAGCAGATCAGTGAGCGAGGGCAGGCCACAGGGAATAAAAATTATTGAAGCATCCAAGAAATGAGTTGAAGCCGCCCAGGTTCTCTGCGTGCCCATATACAAAAAAGATTGACTCGCGTTTAGATAGGGGCTGAAAAGTGCTTCTGAGCCTCTGCCTGTCTATTGGCCTGGATCGCTGGGCCCACAAAAGCACAACTGACAGCTACAAATAAGCAAATTAGGACCCATCTTACCGGCAGGCGCAGACAGATTTCACCACTTATCACTTCTGTACTCCATACAAGCATCTCCTATTTCTAAACAATGCTTCCCCCCCTCACTCTCTCGCCTTTCTTGCTCTTTTGTTTCACCGTTGGGTGTGATCACACGGAGGAAATTTGCCAATTTGTGTTCTGGCAGTGGCTGGTTTGTGCATTTAGAATATGATGAATGGATGATTGAGATGAGAGTGGATGATGAGATGAAAAGAGACGGTTCGCAACAGAACAGCGGACGGCGAATCTTCAAACGCTTGACACTACCTGTGTTTACATTTTTCTGACAGGTGATCAGTTGCGGCTGTGATTAATGACCGTCCTGACCGGGAAAAGCTGTCATTTGTTCAGCAGCAAAGGCGGAAACACCGTTAAGTGGCACAAATTTGTTCGTAATGAAAGCGACAGGACTTTTAGAGGCATCATGATTGCCAGGAAAAGAATGGTTTGGGCGCAGTGTGTCTAGGCAGCACCATTTGCGGCAAAAGAAGTTACTAGTAACTAAGGATTAAAGATAAAATCCACCTCAAGCTTAGCTTAAAAGCCCTTTTTTTTGCCACCACACTTAATTGGTGTGGCTGGTTGGGCATGCAACTAGCGTGCCGGAAGCTACAGTTTACATGTGGTCACCTTCTACCGTCAACATTGTTTTCTTTTACCCATGAGGCTGAGCATCTGGTAACTTTAACCAATAAGTTTTAGTTGCCTAAACTTAACCGAGCACTGGTGGCAGATCAGAAAGCGCTCATGTGAATCATGTTCCCAACTGTCCTGTGGGTTGTTTTGGGAGGCAGTGACAAACTATTCTGCTATTTAGGTATAAGGTCATGTTGAGTGAAAAGCTAGTGAAGTGGAAGAGGAGGACGGTCTGTGGTTTCTATAGTTACACTGAGTCCCTGATACTCTGATTGTTGGCAGGGGGGAGCATGTCCTGAAGGAGCACAGCGGAGGGTGCACTGTTTATCAGCTAAACAGACCCTGTGATGAAAGGTGAAAGGCTGTGGAGGGCCTCTGTAACAGAAAGCAACCTGACTTTCCATCTCTCCTTACTTCTTTTTGTCCGTCATTTAAAACCTCTGCGTGAGTCAAGTGAGGCACGAGGCTCGACTGATAAAAGGGGACAACATTTGCTCGATCGCTGTGGTGTTGTTTGAAACAGAGACTCTGATTTGGCAGAGATGGTTTGTAGTTCCTGTGTGTCAAGATAAAAATTACAGGACGGGCAATGATTAATGTGACAAAAAAGAAGAAAGATTAGTACGTCTGCGCCATATAATGATGTTTATTTAGGCCTTTATAAAAGCCCTATGTTATTACAAGCTTAATCTAGTTTTTAATTGGTTTACATATTGGCTATCTGAAATGTAGCCCGTGTTTTCTCTAGTTTCTGACTTTGTGTTTTGTGTATTTCTGTGCACATGAGGTACAGAGGCCTATTTGTAAGCCACTTGGATACAAACTTGTTTTGTTTTTGAGGAACTAAATAAATCAACTTGAACTTTTCCTACAATATACCGGATCAATTGACCTCGTCAGGACTGAAAAGAAAGAAGAGGGGAAATTGCAACACACACACACACACACACACACACACAAAACCTGTGATGAGGGGGAACCACCGCCTCCACCACAGCTATGAAGAATACAAATGACTGCTGGCTGCAGAGCTAATACCAGTGGTTGCACCCCCTAACTAGCCCATGAGCTCTTGTTGCCTCGGCCAGCAGCAAGGGATGATGCATTATAGATGGAAAGTACACCCCTATACCCCCCACAAGCGTCTGAACCTTCCTGAGAGCAGATGAAACCGCTAAGTTTGTCTTCTCCTTTCTTTGGCATGTTTAAACCCTGTAGCTTCATATGCTTTTCTCTGTCCGTGTCTCTTTCGCCTTACTTCTGGACACTAGTCTGTTTTGCTGACCCTTTTTAAAAAAAACACATCCATCTACATCATAAGCATGTGCCTATGCACAGGCAGACAGATGCTCATTTTTCACTCCATGGCTAACTCTCCTCCTCTATTATTCATCTACTAGTGCCACGGTGGAGATTTAGTGGAACTTGAGGGCGTGGGATGCAGCAAAAACAGAAAGAGAGAGCTCATAAATCTCAGTAAATCACATACTTTACATCCAATTGCCATTTTTCCTTTAAATCTCTCCGCTCACGATCAGTGGAATTGACTGTCAATAGGAAAAGAAATCATAATGCTTTGGGTAGTGTGCACTCACAAAAGGATGCATACAGCAGGGCCAGTTTAGTTTAATACCCCTATAGCTTCTGTCCAATCCCACATTCTCTTGAGACTTTAGTAAATCTTTCACTACAGCGTAAACACCCGCAAATGCACACAGACAAAAGAAATATACAGACTGATTCCATGCAGATCCTTGCACAGACAATGGGTTTTCTATACCACCCGGCTGGCAATGGGTCAGCCGAGGGGGATGAAGCCATTGCTGAGACGAAAGCCAGGAAAATTTCATTTCATGGACTTGAATTTGACGTAAATGACGCAGTCATGAGTCACTTGCACCTACACCACAGTGCATTAGCAAACTGCGGTACCCACAGAGAGGAAAAAACTGGATGAAGCTGCGGCCTGTCAACAATAACGCAGATTTTATGGTGTGGTTTTTTTTCTTCTTCTTCTTCTGTTGATTTGAGGCGACAAGCAGATTTTTTTATTATTCACAGGGACGTTTTAAGAGAGGCAGGTGAGTCACTTTTTGAAGTGCACGGAGCGCCAGAGCACAGTCAGGATGAAACGCAAGTCATTAGCATTTCTCCGGATATGTTCAGAGGAAGAAGAGAGAAGAGGGGGAAAAAGATTCAACAAAAACCCCAAGAGATGCAGTCGGTTGCGTAAAAAAACCCAGAGCCCAAAATAACACAGGAGTTGGTATAACAGCTTCATTTTTAGAGTTTTTACCGCTGATGTCTATATCACCATGACGACAGCAGGCTGATATTTTACTTAATTTTCCATGAGGCTCTGTGTCCACGTTTCTCTGTTTGTACATCATTATTTATCAGCCTGTTGTTTCCAGCATCACTCTCTCTATCTGTGATTAAATACCAATGTCAATATGATTTGAGTCACGCATTTACGTGTGTGTGCGCGCGAATGTGTGCTCATTAGTCGGGGAATGTCGTCTACTGTTTTCACTATATAAACAGACTAATCTGGTCCGTTCAGTTAAGGTCCAAAGAGTAAATATCCCAGTCTGATGTGTTTACTCTGTGGACAGGGGAGAGGTAGTGGGAGTGTGTGTATGTTTAGTGTGGCAGGGAGTTGGTGTAGGAGGCGGGGCTATAACTGGCTGATGATGTGAAAGGGTGATGTAAAACATGATGAGCACTGACTGTTTCTTTGCACTTGACTTTTTAAATTGCTATAAATATTTCAATTGTTTTTTGATTGTTTGATTTTCTTGACCATAACTCAAAATGAAAAAAATAATAACTTGCAATATAAACCAGTATTTTTGCTTGATAAATGACTTAAATGATTAACAGATTGTTAGTCAATTGTGTTCTTGTGGTTTCAGAACTACTAAATGAATATGCCATTATATCAGCACGGTTCCACTCCAACTGATACGCTTTTTTACAGTCCAAGTTTTGCCATTTGCCTATCTAGTCAAGCATAATCCAAATAGCTATCCATTCAAACCACACAAATGTCTTATTTCCTGTTTTCCGTCTTGGATGATCCAATCAATCGCAAGTGAAGCTCTAAGAACGGGCATTCTTGAATAAATGACAAAAATACGGTAGTATCCAAGGTGGTGATACGTTTGGACAGGTATAGTCCGTATGATATATGATATAATATGGTATGACATACAGATCTGGATGCATTTCCATAAATTTGTATACCATTCGATCTTTCCGGATACAGGTTCTTTCTGTCCAGTATTAATGCACTCAAAATGTATTGAGAAAGCATTGAGATTCGATCTCTCGATCTCTCTTGTACGCGAATGTGTCTTGTGCCCCACTGAAAGAGCACCTACTCAACTGATATCCTCTCTAGCAAAACCACATGCTTATCTGCATGCAAACGGTCCCATTTTAAAGTGCGCAACAACAAAGCCAACACAATGAAGTACACATAAAACACACTGATTTCCATTCGGGCGAAGTACAATGGAAACTGGATGATTCATATTGTTGCAGAGGGTTTAAGGGATGGGCACTTCTGAATTATGGTCAGTGTTGACTTGATGATGGTTCAGAAACAAATTGGATGCAAAACAATGCGCAAAACATCCAACAAGATATGAATAGTTGCATATAGCAGCATTTGATCAGCACCTCTGAGACTTGGAACAGAGCAAAGGACATCACAGCCTTACTTAATGCACAAAGGATGCTTGACAAAAACAGAGGTTTGTTCTTTGCCGTTTGTTTCCCCGTGGTCTTTGTGCTTTTTATAATCCCTGCACAACTAAAGACATTCTACAGGAGAAAATAATACACTTTGTTTACAAGGCTTTTCTCCACACTCATTACTTTTAATTCTATATCCTTATTATAGTAAATGAGGCTTGAAGAAGGTGCAAAAAGCCATGTAGCCTTGATGAGGGCACTTGCCTCAACAGCAACAGACGTGTGTTAAGACAAGATATGATCTTACAGAGCAGCTGCAACTATAGCTGCACCTTTGTGACAGCTCAAATAAAGAGTATCTAAGCCCCATCTTTAACTGAAGGTTAAGACCCATATTTGCTGGCATCCATGAGCCCACTAAAAGTAAGAGCAAAAGAAAAAGGCCTTAATGTGGGATAAGTGGCAGAAAAGACCCAAAACAGGCCACCCATAATTTCCCAGTAGGTGGGCCACTAACAACCATCATTTGATATAGTGTTGATATAACCCGATTCTTTTTGCCTGCTGAAACAACTGCCCTCATTAAAGACTTAATTCTTTCCCTCCCACCTCCCTTTTACTTCTTTCTGTCTCTTGCACGCTCACTTTATTTCCGTCCCATTTCAATTCATTGCCCTGATATCACGTGGATGAAAGCGCCAGCTCCTGGGGCATGCTGGTGCCCCTGGTGACTCTTAAGTGTCTGAAGAGGCCATGGAGCCGTGGCTGGCCGTGGCAAGGTGCCAGCTAAGCCACAGATTACTGGCGCTATTGCTTACTGTGCCCTGACTGCCAACACTCTGATCTGCTGATATGGCCTAATTGTTCTCTTTTGCTTAGAGGTGATATAGCATCTCCCCCGTGCCAGCCAGTGTTGCTAGCAGAGCTGCATAAGACAGGCCGTTTGAATGCTGCTGAAAGTAGCACCCTGGAAGTGAAGTATCTAACAAAGTACTTGCCACGTTCTAGCCTAACATAGACGAGACTGATCTAAATGAATGTGGAGAGAATCAATGTGTTTTTGCGGTGTTTATGTCCATGTCATCCATTTTCTTTATCGTGATATCATAATTGCAGCCTTGTGTAAAAGTCTGTTTTGGAAAAGTAGTGCCATCGCTCTCCTCCATGCTTGAAAGCGTTGACAGAAGTAGTGTATTTAACCATGTTTTGGCAAAACTATGTGGGTGTTCAACATGCTGATCATCCAGATAGACAGTAGAGAACATTTTGCTACTTTTATTTTTCTGCCATGAAAGACTGTCACTGTTGGAATCCTTTGGTGACTGAAGTTCTCTAAAAGTATGGGAAATGATACACATTCTTACAGCCAGCTGTCAAGCTCGAAATTGAGATTTTAGATAAAGTATCACAGTAAGAACAAAGAAAGATATGGAGAGTAGTCTCAACAACTCTTTTCAACAAGTATGATTCAGATTTGACAAAATGCTATCAAATGCCAGCCCTAAATGGCATCAGAGTGGAGTGGTGGTCCGCACTGAAAGTATCGCCTAGTCTCCTTAATTTGCACTACTAATGCGCATCTTCTCCTCAAGACATCTACTGCACAAAGAGGTTTAAAAGACTACTGAGAACGAGATGTTATATACGGATGAATGACAGCCAGCGGTAGCTTATATCAGTCGGTTGGTAGCTTGTATCAGGAGCAGCAACTGACAATAGCATGGTGATCAAAGGCATGGCATGGAGCGATAATTACCACTGTAGCCTGTGGAGCTGCCTTCAGGAGAGGAAGATTACATTTGCAACTGATGCTCTTCAGCTTATTTTGAGGACTCGTTACCTTTTTAGCAACATGGCAGCTTAGCAAGTATCAAGGGAACACTAATTTAATAAACTCCAACATCTTTAGGAACAACCAGATTTTTGAAGGACCATAACCACTCTATGAGAACTTCAACTTTTCTCCCCCTCTTATCCTTGTGGAACCCCCGCCATTGAGTAAATGGGTTGGTGTTTTTCTCTATAATAGGTTCAGCTAATACTTTTTTTTTTTTTTGTATCTGATATTTGTAATATTAACCCTCTGAGTAGTCATGCCTGAGACTGTTGTGTGAATCCAAGTAACCGGGGAAATGAAAGGCAGCCAGGAAGCCATGATTCATAGAGCTTCCTCTTTCATTGCACCAAGAGATGAAAATCTCAACACAGGCCCTTATCTGCCTCGCTCACTGCCAAAACACACTTGAAGGCACATGGCCAAGCATATACACATACACAAAAACACAGATATAGATAATAACCCAACTGCAAAGCAGAAACGTGAGTGTACGTTTAACAACACCAGCTATAAAGAATCTCATAACTGCTGTTGATTATTTTCACATTTTTGTCCGTTATGTTATGACCATAGCCAGGCACGATGACCCATCTCAAGCAAGTGTCAAGTTTCAGCAAGACTACCTTACTGTACTGAAATGAAAGGAAACAAATGCCTTTTCTAAACATTGTGGAAATTGTGTCCAAAAACACAAGGACAAGCTTTGGAAAATATAATGTGAAGGCTACATAAATGGTGTAACAAACAATTCTTCAGCAGATGTAAGTATGAAAAGATCCACTAACAAAACTGGTCAGTCATGACACAGCAAAGAAACAGTAATAAAAATTGATTGTGCACAGCGATCGCGGCTTCTGCTACGGCTTATCTAATACAACAAAACATCTTTATCTGCCATGTGTCATGAATTGGCCAACCACTCAATCCAAACTTAGCAGTGGGGTCAGTGAGGTCAAGTTTTGTTGAAATAATTACAAAAAACCATTTCAAATTGAACCTATTAGCCTCATTAAGTCCTAAAGAGTTGAATTTTGTTTTTCCTAAATTTTAGCTAATTTGTTAGGGTAGCTCACCAAATAACATTCCTTTCCTATCAAGGGGAATTTATCAAATTACTGAATTATGGATCTCTTACCAACCTAAATTCACTCATATTGCAAATTTCAAGAAATTGTGTAGATCCCATATAAATAACCCACCATTATTAAGGACAAACATTAGAAGTGAGCCATCAGAGGCAAAGAAATATAATGCATTGATGTATTAAAAAGGGATATAATTACATGTTTCATTATCTAGGAAAATGTGATGAAATGTGAATCATTTACCGTGGTATAGCTCAAATATAAAATATAGGTGAAATAGTCCATGTACAGGTTCTAGTTCTAGGCAGGAGGTCAGGATAAATAGTTGTGCCCCTAATTACCCATTCCTTTTTCAAGATCATGGAGAGTCTATCGGAAATGAAACATGATTACACTTAGATGTAAATGAGAAAGAGGGAAAAACAGCCACTGATGTGGAGGAGTGGAAGAGAAATTCATCTACAAGGTGCGTCCGCTCGCTTTTGTAACGGTCTTGTTATGACTATGCAGTCATAAAGCCATCATTCTGCGAAGAGTAATTATGCCAATTACTATGGAGGAAAAACAAACTGTCCCTTCCCGCTGGTGACATCAGAATGAGGAATTTGCCACTTGACGACTCGTTCAGAGGCAGCAGGTGATGGACGGTTTCCATTTGTATCGAGGAAGCGCTGAAACACATCAAAAGTTGAACTGTGTGTGTACTCTGTGTGTGTGTGTTTGATGAACACTTGGATTGGGCCCAAGGCAGATGTTGGTGGGCCCAAGGCAGATGTTGGTGAACACGGCAGCCGCCCCCCCCCCCGGGGGCTGGGTTTAGAGAGGCAGTATCACGGCCCATAAAAACGGTTACTGTTCTCTTACACAAAGCTGGACACGTTTACATGTGATTTAGGATAACAGATCCTTTTCAATTAGTGTCGGCTCAGTCAAAAGAAGCTGGTTTGCATTTAGGTTTTGGGACACAGAAATAATATCAGAGCCTTTTTTCAGCAGAAAGCTTGAATTTATTGACTATATTACAAGCCTTTGAGCTCCCCCTACCCCCCACCCTCCATCTTTTTCTTTCATTTTTTCCCTCTGATTATTATTCTTCTGTGACGTGCTGGCCTGTTTGTAATGAGATCCAAATGGAGAAGGTTCTGGCTCCTGGCTCTGAACTGGAACCCCCCCCCTTCTCTTTGTCCCATGGAGGAATGAGCCTGAGATGAAGGGGAAAGGGAGGATGGGCAGAGATAGGTTGATCAATTGATGGACATGTAGAAAGAGAGACAGAGAGATTCATAGATAGATAAGAGAGATTCAAACAGGGAAAAGGAGGAAGGGAAAGTGCGAGAAAGTCTCCGAGACAGAGAAAGCTGAAGACCCTAGGGGCCAGTCGGAGGGGGGTGTGGTGGGGGGTTGTGGCGATGGGAAACTATGTGTGTACGTGCTGCAGGAAGAGGCCTTGTGAGCCGGGGGGGGGGAACACACACGCGTTGATAAGTCAGACGGGGGGGGGACTGCATGTCCTGATGAGTGTGTGCATGTGTGTGATTGTCACTGGAGGAGTGTACTTTGGATCGGTGCATCGACTCACAGCAAACAAATAACACAAAATCCAGCAGGGCGGAGGATCGGAGGGACGCCAAGGGACGCCACATCCAAGGTAAATAAACAAAATCATGGAAATATGGTTGCACTGACGGATGAGGCCCGACCTAACCACCCCACCCCGACCCACCCCCGCATCCGCCCCTTCCTTGCTCGACTGCACATGGACAGTCTGTCCAGTACACATAAAATCAATTCACTTTTGGCCCATTATCAACAAAACAAGTCAGATGGACAACTCAACAGCGTAACCTTATTCCAGTGAAGGCTCAAGGTGGCATTTTCAGATTTGTCTGATCAACAACACCAAACACATTCAATCTACCATACAAAAACAGGGAAAAGCAGCAAATCCTCACACTTAAAAAGCTGGATATGGAAGATATTTGGCAGTTTTTCTTGATCAGTTTCTTCAATGATCATTCGATCATCATTAACGTTCTGTCACTTGACCAAACGATTATTAGTCTCCTTTCCTGTTTCAGCACTGTATCCAAATCAACATGTTTCAAGAAACAATGCAGCACTGTGATTTGTACTGAGACGGATGCAGTGCAGATCTTTGTTACCTGCATCTGCTGCATGAGTCTTTTCTGTCAGAGGGGAATGATCACAACTGATTCAAACTGTCTGAGCCTGCAGAGATGATTTCCAAGATGGAGTCAGATCAAACAAGGAGCGGGGCTCTCTGGTAAATTACCAGCAAGGGGCCTTTCTCTGGGGGGTTGGAGACACGTTTTAGATAAAGAAAAAACAGCACAGAGGTGGTCATCTGAAGCGCTATGAGTATCAGCAGGCCCTTAAGTGGAGCTGGCATCCATGTGGATGTGAGCGTATGGATGTGTGTCTCTTTATCTCTCCGTGGTGCTTTCGTGCTCACGTTTAATTTTTCCTGTGCTCCCTCTCCTCTGTCCCTGTTTCCTTCAATTTCTTTCCACATCTTTCCCTCTGCCTTCTCTGCTCATCAGAGGGACTCCCTAGAGGTGGAGGATAATCCCAGTTCGGAGCAGCGAGTCTTTCATGTCCTGGGAAGACACGCTGGCGAGAGTGCTGCCAGCTCCCTTTCCTCTCTACAGATACCGGCATCAGCTTCCCAGCCTTGCCGTCTCTCTCTTTTCTCTCTCCCCTGTTTTTTTTGTACCTATGTTTATGTTCTCCTTCATTATGGAGCCCATCGGTTCTGCCGGGGACGTGATTAACACTGTTACCTCGTGTTTAGACAGCACAAACACAACAACAATAACACCTGGGAGTCGATCCATCTCCAGGCGTTGTAGTCAAACAACAGCACGGACTGATGCTCTGGGTCTTTTATATGCTTTGTATGGTTTCTTTAGAGCCCCGGGAGGAAGTGTGCTTCAGAGCAGTGTACTGCAGATCCCCGAGAAACTAAATAGTTACAGTGTGGCCAAAACATTGTGACACCAGAGTTCTCGTGAAGGACATTTTTATTTTTCAAAATAAGTTCATGTAATGAATTGTAGCAGCTTGGCCCCGTGCCTCGCAGACCCAACCTCTTAGCCGCAATTATTTCTAAATCAATTGCGGATTTAACCTGACCCATGCCTTGCCTGCTATCCTTAATCAAATACATGAGTCTTACTTATAACTTAGTTGAAAGTAGCTTTTACTAGGCTTAAGGGACCTTCTTTAAAATCAGACCACAACAGAATACACTAAAACAAACACACTTGTAATCAACTGTTCAGCTGGCTTATACCATTGTTCACTCAAATTCATGGTCAAGCACATCTTCTTTCCAAGTGTAATGTCATCGTTTCATAATCTTCCAATCAACTGGAGGCTAAATCACATAAACATGGCTTTCTCACTTACTTCTAGTGGGGCAGACTAAATTAAGTTAGGGTATAAAAGCAGACATTGCATAAACTCATATGATTCCTGATACACTGTATTAATCCTCAAGGATAAGTCAAATAATTGCTCAAAATTGCATTGTAACAAGCTATTTGGCCTAGTACTGCATCAGAGTTTTTAACAAATTCATGTGCGGTTCTCAATGCCAAGAAACCTGTTTCAAGAGATTTCTGGATGCAACTGATCACTGTGACACCTGACACAGTAACGGTTCCCATTATGTTTCTAACAGGAATATTAATAGATTTCATCTCCTATATAAGGCAACATTGTGAACAGGATTGCATTATGTTAAACTTTTTCTTCCATGTACATACAGTATGTATATATATATATATATATATATATCTCAACAATTCTAATTTGCATATACAAACACAAGCAAAGCCTTCACACTTTTAAAAGGCAACAAAGTGAGTAATTTTTCCAGAGTCCCACCCCTGAACAATGATCCCTCAGTCCTATCAAAAGGTTGCTTTACTGCAAGATACTTTTTTCCAATGATGCAATGATGCAGCACACATTTGCTGTGACATTTGTTCTGGGAAAGTCATTTTCTGGAAGGTCCGTTCCCTAGCGATAAAATCCATATTTCTTTGTGCCTGTGCCTCTCATGGCCTGGATGCCCGGTGAATTACGTGTTGGGATTGGCTACACGACAGAGGCCAAATAAAGTGGGTGTTATGATTGGCATGGACAGCCATGCTTGAGAGAAACAGGTGTTGATTGGCTCGCACCGATGTGCCCATAAGCTGCAGAGGCTTGCGATTGGTTTAAGGGAGACACCACCGCTCTAGGAGGAAGCTGCCAATGCAGGGCATGCTTGTGGGCACGGGACGGCCGAGGCAGAGGTTGAAGGGGGGGGGGGGGGGGGTGAAGGGGGGGGGGAGAGTGCGCCGCAGAAAACAGACCACCTGGATCACGGGCCTCAAAGGCCGGCCTGACAGAGTCAATCTGAACAACAGTGAACAGAAGACAGCCAGTCTGCTGACTTCCCCTCTCTAGCATTTTCACTGGCAGCTTTCCAACAAACACACGCCGTCCAGCAAGACTTTCAAAAAGGAGCTTCAGCTCGGGTTTTTCCACCAAGTTAAGGGGATTTTTTTTTTTTTTTACTCTGCCCAAGTGAAAAGAGAAAGTAGATCAGAAGGCTCGAAAAAAGAACCCTGATTAAGTCTAAAACGATAACGATATGATCAGATGGTAAGTAATAAGATGCATTCAAGAAACAGACATTGCTCTTGAATAAACCAGGGTTGCAATCTTAAAATGAATATGAATGCAAACCAAGTGCTCGTTTACACTAGCAGGAACAAGTTAGGATAAAAAGCCTTTAGTAGATGATTACTCCTACATTCTTAACAACAGAATAATGATGAGTGTAGTAAATTACATTGAAGTACATTAAAAAGGCTAAATTATTATTAGAACAACTGGGGTTACAAGCCTATAGAAGAATATTTCAAAAATATCCTTCAAAACATCTTAGTGAGTAATTTCTGTTTATAATTGAGTACTGAGAATCAGATGTGGGAAAGTCCTGTTTCCAAAAGTAATTAAGTTTATTGTTTCTGTATCTAAAAAAAAAAGAATAAGCTGGTTTTCTGCATCACAATCAAGACAAATTAAACCTGATTTTAACACTTGAAACAGGTTGAATTCATTCCTGCTGCAAAGAAAACAACACTTTTACTCATTTACATGTCAAAATGACTTGGTAAGGAGCTTTTTTGCAGTGTAGACAAACAGAAACTCATGGGACGATAGAGAGTTTGTGTTTTTTAAAAGCATATAAAGAAGCGTGGCAGTGTGAAAAAGTTCACAATGTATTCATGCTGTTTACGGTCCACGTGGGCTGTCACACATTAATCTGCCCCTAGCTTCTGTCATCCCCCGGCTTCCCTACTGAGCTTTTTACATCAGCGAGGCTGACCCAGGCTGACCCAGGCACTCTGCCTTAGTCAAGTCAAGGCAAGGGCTTCAAACATGGTGCAACAGGAGTTACTTCTCCACTTAAGTATAATATTTTTCTTCCTTTTTCTTCTACTCTTCACCCTCTTTTCCCTGACATTTCGGTCTTTCTGCTTTAACTTATTTTTCCTGCCCTCGTGACCCTGCATCCTCCTCTATGAGGTCATTCTGCCATGACTAACAGGGGTCCTGAGGGCAAGAGGGTGTGGGATTCCTCCTCTTTTCCTTACTGCCTCCAAGGGTATTGGTGATGGGGTGGGGGTGACGGATGGGGGGGAGGGAGGGATAGGAACAAGAGAAAACATCCAAACATCAACAGAGGAGAGAGACTCAGCCAAGTCAGCAAACCAGTGGGAGGAGGCCACTGTCAGATAACTTGCATACAAAGACACAGCTCCTCATTACCACACACATGCTGAAGTGTTTTATTTGGACTCAGCCCCATGTGATAGTTCTGAGGCTCAGATTGCTGGCTGCCTATCTCTCTTCAGCTGAGAGAAACTCTCTCCTTGAGAGTGTCAGAGCAGGACGGTGAGGAGGACAGGACTCCCGCGGTCACACGTTGCCTCTGGTGATAAGTCATGGATCTTTCACAAACACACACACACACATACTGATATCCCACCCACAGAGTCATAATTAACATGCCAATTAGACTAAGAAGCAGCGGGCCTCAAGGCCTCCCTATTTTTTTTTTGCCATAAATAGAATTCAAAACACACATGCAAATCCACCATACAGATAGGACGCCGCGCATGAAAGCACATTGCGCACAGGCATGAATGCATAAACATACAGATACCATGAAATGATCAACGGATTCTTCATTCCATTACCCACCTCCATCCACCCACACACAATAAACACATTTAGACTTAAATAATAAACATGATTTCCCCCTCATTTGCTTCCTATAAATAAGCATCTGAAACAAAATGCCATGGAGGACGTTATGGAATAGTGCTGAAACAATTACTTGACGGACAGACAAAGAAAAAGAGAAATATTTCAAGCTCCCAGAGCCCAAGGTGATGTCTTAAAATTGCTTGCTTTGTGAAAAGTACAAAAAAACCACATATAATAATTTTTCCAGACAATCCAGAATGTGGACGCAGTGATTCTTTTTTACTGTAGATCAGACAACAAGACAACACACCTCAGATTCTTGAAAGTGCAACAGGCATTTGTTCTAATTTTCTGATATTTCTCAGATGAATGGATTTAATTAAAAATCTTAAACAGACTCACTGATTATTAATATGCTACAGTGCAACATGCAGCACCATCATGTGGGGGACAGGCACTCGGGTGGGCCAATCTGAGCTCGGAAGGTAGCGCTGTGCGTCTCGGACTGACGCTGACTGATAGCTGGCTGTGGATCCTGAGGGGCATCGGGAGTTTAATCACCCATAACCGCAATTACAGACGTACACGTCAGACTCATAAAGCACTGAAACAAGATGAGCACCTCCCTCCTCTCCTCCCCTCGGCGCACATCAGCCAAATTCCACTAAAGCTCAAGGAGGAGCGAGGGAGCTGAAGGCATAAGCTCAGAGAGAGAGGGAGAGATCCCTACCTAGTGCACTGCATTAGAGGGAGAATTGCGGCGCATTAATTAGTGCTTTCAATACACTTACGAGCCATAAAACAAGTCGTTACGCACTCACTGTGTAGTAGTGTTGCCTTGTTGTCAAAGTGAAGAGGTGTGTTGTGTTTCTACTGAAGATATTTGAAGATCTCTAAGAGCCTTGAAACACAAGATTCAAAGGACTGAACAACTGCATCAGTGATTGCTCGAAAAGAAAACATTAACATATCAAATACGCAAGCCCACGTACACACACACATACCTAAAGTGTGCACGTGGACATGCATGCGAGCACACAGTCTTAATGATCACATAAAAGCTCATAGTACACCGTAAGACAGGCCTTAGGATGGATTAAGATGCAAGCCTTTATCAGTGGGTTCCCACAATCCCCTGTAGAATATCACAGCTCCTTCCCTTTTTATTTTTTTGTGCTCCACTTCCTCTTTCCATTTCCCCCACACCTCAGGGATAGCGCTGGGAGAAAAAAAAAAAAGAGAAGAGGAACAGAATGATGGAGGATGGTAGAAAAGAAGGAAAACATAGTTGAACAAGTATGCTAATGGACAGGCCACGGGCGGGAGGTCAACTCCTTTCACAACTCTCCCGCTTGACAGCAAAGCAAACAAGATCCAAAGTCATCCTTGTGGTATAATAAGTCAAGCACAAAAGTGCATTATAGAAGGTAGGTTTAGCACTGGTGGGTAAACAGGACAGGCTGCCAGGGGTCAGCAGGTCAAATGGTTGTTATCCTCAGAGGGTGGACAGAATAGTGAAGGAGGCATCACATGATAAAAGAGATTAACGCTTTTTCTACACTGGTCGTGCAGAGAAAGCGGCGTGTTAGCAGCAGCTGCAGTTATCCATCAGTTAAAACACTGGATCTGTTCTGTCATGGAACTGCTGTTTGCTCAGAGGTGTTTTGACAGCACCCCTGGCCCAATACACAACCCATAATGAACTTAACTGGGGGAAAAATGGACACGAAGCAAAAAAGACTTCAGGCTGTATCTACAGATAACAACTGCAACTAACAAAGATTTCTACTGATTACTTGTTTAGACTGTAAATTATCACAAGCTTCCAGAAGCTGGAATCAGACAATAAATCACAACACGACAGCTTGTTTTAGCATTTAACACCAGTGAGTAAAAGGGTGAGACAGCTGCAAAGGGAAGTGCTGAGGATTTTTACATTCAGAGTATCAAATTAGATTTACAAATAACAAGCAGAAAACACAACCCCGGGACCTGCATGTCAAGCCTACCGCCAACAGAGGGCCAATTTACACCTTTCCTCTATGATGTTGAAGTGCAGATTAGAGACAAGCTTCAGAAATAACCTTTGAACTGCAGAGTTGACCGGGGGGAGCAGTGGGTCACAAGATCACCGGAGCAGTTGATTCATGAGACGGTGGCTGCACAACGCCGCCTCTGTCTCCCACACACGGCTGCTTCAATAAATAAGCCCTCCGCCAGGGGCGATGAAACTATATGGACGTGAACATCAGAGGAAAACATCCCTTTTTCTCCCGCTGTCCTCAGCGAAACCTTCCCACACGATCGGCTCCGATTGACTCTTCAGCTGCACAATGATGCGAGATAAAGAGGGTGGGTTGCCCCTTGTGTGAAAGGTCAACGTCTCCTTTGGGCACAGGCGAGCGCACACAGTGTAAACAAGACAGGCAGAAGGATCAATCACGTAGACCGTATCTATTGGCCTAGTTGGCCCGAGAAGTACATCCGCCTGGAACATGATTCAGGACTAGTCGCATAGAGAAAAAGAGGAAGAGAGCCAGAGACAGAGAAAGTCAAAGAGCAATAGGGAAGGGAAAGGGAGGATGGGGAGTTGAGTTGACATGGAACGTATGCTTCTATACACCTCTTTATATGCACAATTTAAATTTAAATCCCTGCCATTGTGGAAATGCCAGAAATCTGATAAAAAGCCATAATACTGCATGCCATCTTAGGTGGGCAGCAGCCAAGATGTGTCAGCATTACTACTGTTCTATAATCTCGTTAGGTCCTCTTCAATATATTCACATCTGGTGAAGGTCATGCCACTATGTCATTAAGGTGTATACTGTGATTACCATCCTCTGTTCAAATAAAATGTAGTTGATGGAAATGCACTAATTCATATTTTATTTTGAAAAAATCTAGAACAGAGATCTAAAACAGTTTCATGGAAATATAACCAAAGAAAAAAAAGACGGAGCAAGAGGAGAGGCAAGTTGAATTGATGCATCATTAGCAGCTGTCCGGCCTATTAGTTAAACAGAGATTGCTCTGCAATTCAGTGTAATGAGGGAAAAACCATGGAGGAATATCAAACACTCTAGACATTGCAGAAGTGACATTTGGAGATGTGAAAACATTAGGATGTGCTCTATCGAGAGTGTGAGAGAAGATAAATAAAATACTGTCTAACAGTCTTGTCATGTAGGATTGGTGGTTTGTGCGTTCGCGCTGACAGACTGTGATTCTAATTTCCGCTCATTTCTTAGGCATGCCTTCCCCTCGACTTCCCGGCAGCACACAAACAGGAAGGCAGGGCCCTTTGTCTTCCTGGTTTGTTGCGCTGAGGGACTTGTAATATAGAACATGGAAGTAAACACGCAGAGGAACTACAAACTTGCACCATCTTATCCTGTACACAGGTACAGGGTTGATACGTAACACATGTATACCCACCATGCCTGAAGAGGGCAGGAGCAGCAAATGTGAAGTATATCTGTCAATAAAAATGGTGTTTAACTAATTTGCAAGGAATACTAAATCAAAAAATTAAATTAAAAAGACGCACTTCCTTGGCTAACAAACTGACATCCACATTAATTAATGAGACTGGACAGAAGTCGTCCACCCTCCTCAGACATACTCTGAGTGATGCATGCAGCTTCCTTCCTTCCAACTCTAAGTGTAGTCTGATGTACAGTATGAAGTGGTGGCTACAACATCTTGAAGGATTTATTAGTGTCAGCATATGCCTCTGGTGAGGAGAAAACATGAGAGATGTTGTTTACAGTCACTTTCATGTAGACCTTCTCCTCCTGAAGCCACTGCTCCACATTTATTGCGCCTTTGAAGAATATTTTGACAAAGATCCTAAATAAAGAAGAGCCTCTTTCTCTTACTACACCACCAACAGCCCCCGACAGCTCTTTCTCATGTGTTGAGTTGAAACGGCTCTGTTGTCCATGTTGGGACTTGGTTTTCCCTGTTTATTCAGCAAAATCTGTTTTGCCAGTAATCCCGAGGTTGCTCTGCCTCGCTGCATGCTCTTGTATGTGATTTTTTTTTCCTTGGAATCTTTCAATATTTGATATGGCAGAGTGTGTGAAAACTCCCCCGCTGTTGTTAATGTCATCCAGACCTGAAATCTATTTGGCATTCTGTACACTTCTTGGTGTGCTGAGATGTTTCGGGCCCTGCTTTCATGTCACTCGCTTCATTGACAGTTGATTGCAACAGAACTTTAAAAACGTAGACATTATGTTGTCCTGCTTGTCCTGACATGTTACTATTGCGCTGTCCATCCTGGCATCTGTCGAATTATGTTTTTGGATGTGTGATGGCCAATGGGACCACGTTTCAGATCTGTAATGTCTAATACTGTTTTGATGTAACTGACTTTTATCTTGCAGAGACTAGGGGACCTTAGCCAATCACATAGAGAGTACAAAACTACTACTTCCTTTTAACTGCATGTCACAGGCAGAGTGAGATGGAAGAGATCAAGCTGGTAGATGATCACTGGGGCCCAGTGTCCAGCCCATCATGCTGTCAAACATTTTCAGTCAGATATCAGATATCTTGTTTTCAACATAACCGTCATAAAAAAGAGGAGTGCATATCCACAGGTTGTGTAAGGTTTTATGAAAATCTATATCTCTGTTTTGAATTCAAACACTGCTCGCTGGCGTTGTGGTTTAGACATTAGGTAACGTTCTGAGAGATAAAAAGATCAATCAGACATTTTCCTAGCCATTAAAGCAGGCCAAAGTCAACTTCTCATCCCTCTTCTTCAGATAGTATCAACATCTTAAGTGATAACTCATGCAGTCAGATAACAAAGAGCTGTAAAGCTGTGTTATAAATACTGTCTTTTTAGCACACTGCTCGGTGAAAAGGGTACTTTTCAGGTTACAATCATTATGTAACTTATAGCGCCGCTGTGCTTGGCCATTACTTTTTAGCACTCCCACATACTAAATGCGTTTGGTTTACGAATAATGATAATGCGTGCAGGTAGCGAGAGGTAAAATCAACAAATGCTTAATTATGACCTAACAGAAAGGTGCAATCAGTGATAATAGACTTGTTTGTTTTTCCATAAGCTCTAAATGCTCCTTTAAACCCTCTGACCTTTGGCAGGCAGATGGAGGGCAAACCAATGCAGCGATCTCTTCTTGTAATAAGCATAATGATGCCAACATACACTGTCCCCCTCGTACATAAACACAACAACGGCAAATATGATGTGTATGGAGCATCGCTGTGTCTCTCTGTTTATACATGTGTATTTGGCACTTGATACTGTCTGTCTTGCCTGCCGCATTTCAATTCACGCGTCCTGCCACTGAGCAAAGCCTGAATAATGGAACTGGCGGCGCGTTTGGTGTCGGGTGAGACGCTGCCACCACAAAACTAGCCCAGGCTGTTGTGTAATCATCAGGCTCATACACACGTGCCTCGCCTGTGTATCACAATACACGGAGCAGATGGCAGGGAGGGTGTTAAATAAACACAAATACATGCTCATAATCAGCTTGGGTTACAGGCAGCTGCTGCATCTCGTTTTTGCCTTTGACATAGATGTTCTATAAAATCACACCCTCACAAACTCTTCACATAGGAGTGTGCAAAACAAATCACAGCGCCAGAAGCCAAACACACGTTATTTTGGGTGGGGGGGGGCGGTCAGCGTTTCCTAATATCTCACCTTGGTGATACATGCTAAATCTAAAATGCTATCAAACACAGCTGGCAGGACAGAGGTGAAGAAGCATGCAGCCCTTTTAAATGCAGTACACTTACATCCACAGATGAATGCATACGCGCACACTTGAGCACAATGACACAATCGCACACACACACAATCGCACACACACACACACACACACACACACACACACACACACACACACACACACACACACACACACACACACACACACACACACACACACACACACACACACACACACACACACACAAGCATGCACAGATTGCTCCTGCAAAAAGCGAACGCAGAGGCATTAGGCCCGTGGCGGCTTTTCTTTCAGGCATTAAGCGCTTGTCCTGATGCCGTTGTCTCCGCGGGTGAGAGGGGATCTTTACTTGACGGGCATTAACAGTTAGGGACTAAATGTTCCAGGTCCTCTAGATGGTTTCATAACATTAGTGCAAAACTGTCACGTAAATGATTAACTCCTTCCTGGACGAGCCTCCTGCTGCCTCGTGGGATAAAGCGAGCAAAGGCAGGTGAGAGTGTGAGAGTGGGTAAGACACAACGAGGACACACATAAAATGTCAAAAAACAGTGAAAAATTTTAGCTAGAGGCTGAGCTCAAGGTGATGTCTTCAAATAGCTTGTTTTGTCTTGTTTTGTTTTGCAGCAAATAGTTGATTTGAGGAGCGACAATGGGCAAATAATAATAATAATAATAATAATAATAACATGATTTTGTTCATCAGCTAGTCAACTGATCCTTCAGCAATCCTCTAAATTAACTACCAGTCAGCACATGGTACTGGGTCCTCCTCTGCTTGGCCTTTTATGTTTAAAGTACTTGTTTTTATCTTTTTATTTCACATCATGCTGCCCCTCTAGTCACCTCATTGGTTTGTGAACCAGGAAATCTTATCAGCATGATTCATAAAGGTCTGGCTAACTGAACCACACAACCAAAACAGTCTAGAGATATGTCAGTGCTGAGCCATCTGACTTTGCTCCCCTTCCCCTCCTCTGCAGTCTCTCACTGTCTCCATCGCCCTCTCTGGATATTCCCATCTCTTTCCCCTTCCTCATTTCAAAGTCATGGCACCACAGCTGCACAGCCACGTTAGTCAATTAGCTCAATGGCGGTGACTGTAATGGACTTGTGGACATGATGCCCCCGTGGCGTTTGGAGCGCTCTTTCATACAGCCTCTACTCTATCAAACAGTCCCATTGACTGTGCCGCCTGTATGGGCAGACACTAAAAGGTCAACTTTCTGCAACAGTTCCCCCGCCAGTGCCCCAGGTCTCTCTGCGCCCAGAGCCCATGGAGGGAGGGCAAGAGTTATGGCTGGGTGAAAGGATGAGTCCAGTTTCTTACAGCCTCTGTCTTGTTTTTATTAGATTCTGTGTTGTATTACCCAAACTGTTTTAAGAATTTAAATTTCACACAGTTGTGCATGCACAGATTTCTTGTACAATAGGGGATTATCACCTCTAAACTAAGTGGCTTGGATAATCTGACTAAACTACTGGCTTTTTTTAACAACATGCATGGTCGTCTTAGTGCGTTTTGTTGTAGTGATGTAAACAATTACTCTGGTGAGTACAATGATGATAACCACTAGCAAAGATGACCAAAACAATGACATTAAGACCCAAGGGGTGATAAACTGATTTTGCTCCTACCAAAAACAACTATTATGGTCCTCACTTAGACTTCGAGACTTCCTGCCTCTCAGTTGTTGTCCTGTTTGTTTGGTAAAACAGGGGCTAAAGCTTTAGTGTCGCCACAGCGTCCACAGTGTGCTCCTCCAGGGCCGCCAGCTTCTCAGACCAACACCGAGTCCCGACAAGATATTTCCATTAGCCGCTGCATTACCATCACTCCCCCCTCTTTCTCCATGCACCTCAAGAAGCGTCTCTCTAAGGAGAAAGCACGTGGGAGTTGCAAACACTTCTCCCCCACTTCCACCTCTCACATCCCAGCATGTACCGGCCTGCATTAGCACACTCGGGTGGGCCTGTTGCTGTGCAGCAGAGACATGTGACATTGGGAGGTCAGGGCTTCGCCCTGCCCCCCCTACTCATGCGCACATCTTCCGCAGACCTCTTTGACCTGTTGTCCTTCACCCTACACCCCTCAATTCCTGGTTTGCCCTTTGCGGGAGCGCAAGGGCGGAGCCCGTGCAGGCTGGGGTGGCAGGTGCTACGTTTCTGACCTTCCACTTCATGAGATCGGCTTCAGTGACATTCGGATCAAGCGCTCGGTTGCGCTACCCCTACCTCCCCCCGATCGCCAGGCTGGCTATAATGCCAAGCGTGTCGAATCACTTTAGCATCAAAATACAGAAAGCCCTCTCTCCTCTGCTAACTCCTCACCCCTCTCTCTCCCCCCTCAAACTGTCTGGCTGTCACACTCTCTCTCCCCCCCCCATTTCTCCTTCTCCAGGGGCGGGTGGGGGGAAGGCACATAGTCGCATGATCTGTAGCTGCCGTTGCCCTTCAAATTCCCATCGACGAGGACAGAGGCAACTGACCATAGTGAGAGGAGGAACAGCCGGAGCCGCCGCTGACAGCATCAGGCTCCCAGTCCACTCTAAAAGGACACCTGAGCTCCCTCACTACCTATTTAACACACAGGCCACTGAACAAACACGAAGTGGACTGAGATGGACATGTAGAAACTCTGCTGTTTTGGTGAATCGCATTACGCTTTAGAGGGTGATAACATAATAAAAAGGAAAACAAAGTCTAATGCCACGTAATCAAACACTGTGACCCAATGTCAAAACTGCAACATTGACATTACAAGTTACTAAGGCCAAGAGAAATACTCCTGCATTCTTGTGTTGTTGTTCTTCATTGTTACCAAAGCAGCGTAGGATGTTGCAAGCAAAGCATAACAACCAGAAAACGCATGGTTCCGAAAGAAAATAAGACTCGATAAATAAATCACAGAAATTGGCGTCTTCCTTTGGTCTGGCCTTGTCCAAATATCTGGTCTTTCTGCTGTTAGCTGATCCAGATGTTCAGTGCAAACCTTTTGCCTTCTCCATCATTTTAGTGAAAATCACGTTACTTTGCACTCTCATTTCTCATCATGTCCATCCATCACGCCACAGTTTCTTTTCTTTATTGAGAGTAAATAATGTTTTTCTCCATTTTAGTTTTCATGATTTATTGCTGCCTGCCGTGTATTTCTCTGAACACAAGGAACACATTTCCCACTGTTTGTTTGCACAGTGGAGTGCAGTGTGTCATGAGCCAGTCGAACCGTTCCTTTTGCAAATGTGACACACATGCAATTCTTTCATATCCCAATCCTCCAAAAGTTCATCTGCGGTTAGAGGAGGCCAGTGCCCCTCCACACTTACGGATATAAACATGGCAGTCAGGATCAGGCTTAAGCCTGCAGGAAAAGCGGGAGCAACACTGCAGTGTATGATCTATCAGCTGGCCATAGCAGAGGTAGAATCAGGACTGAGGTATCTGGGTTAAGACGTACATATTCATTTGTATTAATGCCATTTGTTAATTTGCCCATATATTTTAGCGGCATACCCAATGTGCTTTACTGTGATTAACATACTGTTCTGTGTTAGGCAACATGGGGCCTGAAGAATGAGAATTTGCTTATTCATGTTTAATTGATGTTAATAAAAAATTCAGGGTTTTGGGGGGGGGTTTCCTTTTTTTTTCCAGTTGCAAAGCCTCACACAGTGCAATGTAAACCTCACTCAACGGGTCAGGATCAACTCCGAGGAGAGCTGGAATCTGTGGCAGAGGGAAATTTCACCTCATCTGCGTAAACTGCCTCTGAGAGAATACATTATTGACAAGTTAAATATAACTAGGGATGCGACAAAAAACAAAAACAAGTGTTTTCAGCTTCAAAGAATACAAAGAACACTCTCTCTGATTTTAAAAGGAGAAGTAACAATGGATAAATTTGTATTCAGCTCAAATATTCATTAGGCATTAAAATATGCTGTACTCCTGATAATTCAAATTTAAATGTTGTTTCTTTTGCACTACCATGATAATGATAGCCTTTGAGAATTTGAGCTCAATTTAAATTCAAGTTCATCTCTCAACCCATAACTCTACCACCCTCAACTACACTATGGAGATGACAATCATGCAGTAGCAGAGGCACGACCACTTCCTGTCTGCCCCACCACCCCCCGTGTCCCTGGCTGCCTCCTCACCTCTCTCTCCGCTGAGTTTGAACTGTAACAATGAGATAGCATTTCACTCTGATGGTGCTGCTGGGGGATTATAGGCTCAGAGAGTTATCAAAGGCTTAGTCGCTCTGATTTCTAGTGACCCGCCGTGGATGGCTGCCGTCACTCTGTGCCAGCATGGAGACCTCCATCTCTGCAGATGCATCCTAGCTGCTGCTGCCATGGCAGCTAGCCACCAGGGGCCATGTTACTTTGGGGAATCCCATCAGCAGACATGATGGACAGGTATGAATATTCAGTGACTCCCCTATTAGATAAAATGATTAGTAGTTACAGAGCAGCACAAATACACAAAAAAAGAACATAATTTGAAGATAGAGTAAATGTCTTCTTATCAGACAAATCAAGAAATAAACTGTGCCAACCGTTCAAAGTCTATCAGTCCTTAAAGCTTCACTAATCAATATTTTCATATTAAAAATGGATCAGTTGACTACGTTTAATGTGAAAGGTGGGGCTCTTAGTGACAAACTGTTACCTTTAGCTCTACGGGACATTTTGGCATCTTTCCGCTCATTGTTTTGGTTTTATATCCCGTAACTTTACTGTTGTGGTCTCACCGCTCTCATGAACCTTGTTTTGATTCACCAGAAGGATGTTTTCAGCTGAAAAGCTCTGCTAAGCTCTCTGTACACTATCATCCCAGCACCAAATGGCAGAAAGTCCAAGTTAGCAACTAGGAGATGAACATAGACCAAATTAGTGCTGTCAAACGATTAAAATATTTAATCGAGATTAATCGAATGTCATTAATGTCATAGTTAACTTGACGTCTAGGTCAAATTAAGATCACCTGGAAAGGTAATGGTGCATTCGCAATTTTGTTTATGTACATTCTATATATATATACACACACACACACACACACACACACACACACAAACAAAAAACAAAAAAAAAGAAATTTCACTCCGGTGTTAAAAGCCGAATATCCCTAACTTTTTGTGAGTAGTGTATATAAGTAAATATGGGACTTACATTTGTAATGTGGCCAAAAAAACAATTGCAATTGAATGTTAATGTTGTTCCAGGTCTACTGGATGTTTAACAAGCAACAGTTTGTTAAAACATTCGCAATATTGACTTTACAATGCATTGTATGGCAGGTATCATACAAATTCATGGAGGTTGAATTGTCTTTTAAGCTTTTATTGTACTTTGGCTTTTGCAATTATAGCTCACTGGTTCTGCAATAAATTAACTAAAACTAAAGTACATTTCTTCAAAATGTAGTAAGTGACAGAAGCCATATTCTTCTCTTTTTTTATTAACAGCTGCAATTTAACATCAAGCTTGATGTTTTGTAAATACACTGCAACAAATTTGTTTTCAAGTAGATGACAGATTTCTCAACAATGACGCTCCCTATTATGTGAACAGAATAGGGACAGATACTAATCAGGCTGGATTTTAGCATGTTACTGTTGTTCTTATGTTTAAATATAAAGGGACAAGGGCATGCATTAAAATATCCTCCTCACTTCCCTTGGTTACATTTCTGCTTCCCACCCCAATTCATTTTTATTTTTTTTTACAACAAATGAATAAAGCCTTTTCATTTTAAAGAGCATGAGGCGTTTGTATATCTTGGCAACCACAGCCAATATATCTCACAGTATTTGATAAGTTTAATATAAGTTAAAACACCCAATTAACTAAACAGTTTGGCAGTTCTTATCTCAGTTATGACAAACCCCAGTCCTCTGGCCTCAAGTAAATACCCTGTCACTGAAAAAAAGCAGAGATTAGCTGGTTACTGCTTAAGATGAGTCTGGATAGTTGGAGTTTGTGTATTAAAAATAACCTGTGCATCCTGCATGAATGGGGGGCCAGGGCCCATAATCGGCAGCTTGGCGTCCTCCGACCCCTTTGGCTCCTGACCTAATAGGAAGCAGCCAGGGAGAGAGCGCTGACTCCGGCCAGCCAATTAGAGCGCATGGAGCACGGAGCATACTGAGGCTAACGAGCTCCCTCTCTGTGACCCTCCTCACCTCAGCAGGACCCTGCGATGGGAAATATGAGGAGCCGGGAGCCACTTTAACTCCACGCCACCCCTCCCCTCAACCTCCCTCTTTAGCCTCCTTCGTCTCCCCACTCCAACCTCTACTCTCAAACCCTGCTGTGTGACCACAAGGTCTACAAACACATGCTGCCTCTCTCCAGAGGCCCACCACATGGCTTTTTACTACCACGCTGATGCTAAAAAGCACCACACAGAAAAACAATGAGCGCGTACACACACATTCCTATCACAGAGCTGGAGCTGTGTCACTTGCATTTCCCTGTAGTTTACTCTGGCCCGATCGTGGAGGAGCAACGGAGCCTCTTTCCAAATACTCTGAATAGTAAATGGGTTCCAAATTAATTGGCAGGATTTGTGAGGCAGTGAGATAATTCATAGGCACTGTAATGAAGTGGGACTGCTGCAGCACTAATGTGGCTTGGCTTTGGACATTATGTGAGTTGAACAAAACATTATCAATACAGAGTGATGAATCAAAAGCTAACAGTACACCTCGTAGGTTGATCTCAGCAGGTAGCAAGAAAAAAAGGGCGGGACAGTCCTGATGTTGGTGCGTTTCCGGCACACCACTCAGCCACATCCAAAGCTAATGAATTAAAAAAACGGGGGGGCGCAGTAAAAATCATCTACTTCCAACACCCCCACCCCCTTTTTCTCTGCAGGCAGAATTGGTCCTGTCATTTGGACCCTCCAAACACAGACCATATGTGGGTTCAGCCCTGGCAATCAGACTGCATTGTGGAGCAGGCGGCTGAGTTCATCAGGAAAAAATTAGCCCGCCGCTCTGCAGGCCTCACTCCCATTGGCCAGTCACGCGGCCCGCTCCGTTTGAGGGCACCCCAGACATTCCTGCGGATAATCTTTTCCATTCCTCTGCTCAGCTCGGTGAGGACAGACCAAATCACAGCACAAGGCCTGCATTGTGAGGGCCTTTTCAAAAAGCCCTGTTTTCAATGCCGTCTCTCTTTTATGCTTTCCCTCTCTCTCACCTCATACACCACAATTCCAAAAAAGAAAAAAAAAAAACTTTTTCCCATCATGGCTTCTTTTTCTCATAAAAAACAGTAAATGATTGCTTTTTTGAAATGACCCTGCGGAAAAGCGAAGTCCCGAACACTACGGTTCTCACAGTCCCTTTCCAGTAAGAGTTTGTTTTTTAAAAGCCCAAACAATGTAAAACCACTGAAACCGGAGCCTGGCCACATCAGTGTGCGGCCTGGAGTTCAGCGGATCGCTGCTGAATACGGCTCGCAAACCTTCCCAGAAACCTCCTGCTTGGTCACCGCTACATGCCTCGCACCTCCCACAGCAGCTTGTCATTGTGGCCGTAGTCGGGCGGCTGGAACGTCGAGATTGGAGGACAATCACACAGTGTGGGGACACTGGTGGATTTATAGTAACACGTTCCATAATTAGACCCATGATTATTACAGGGTCTATAAACTTTAGACTCCAGAGCGGCTGTCCAACCTCTGCTGCTATGACTTAACAGTTACTTCACTTTCTCTAGAAGTACACTCTGCTCTTGGCTGCTCAGGGAGAATTTAACACACAACTGAATTGGTTTAACATCTCCTGTAGTGGAACAGCAACAACAAAAAGATAGTAAAATCCACCTTGTTTCAACACTTTCACTCCCCCTCTCCTCTCCATTTGCCCCTGAATCTGAGGTAGACAAAATAATCTAATGCAACTTGTATCCCAGTGTGCTACGGGTCTTAAAATAGCCACAACATAAAGAAGGAAAACCTTTGACATAGTTCAGCAAGACTACACTTCTAATCCAGATGAACCTAATTGTTCAGGAAACATATCCACCCTTACTGCAGGCTGTGACAGTAAAAAATGTTGCAATCAATCAAGATAGCTCCGCAAAAAAGTACACAAAGATGGGGGTGGTAAGGTTGGTGGAAAAACTGCACCTCACCGATCATGCTGAAACTTGTCCATGAAAAAGTATTTGCCTGTGAAAGAGAGGGTGGTGGGTTCTCTTCTTGCCTCCACTGGAAAAATAAAAATCTATGATCTTGCAAAGATAAAAAATAAGAGATTTAGCTTTACATTGTCTGTTTGCTTTTAAGAGGATGAAACAGTAGGACAGAAACCTTTCTTTCTAAACCTTAGACAAACATGCAAGTAGGTTTTTCTCTTGAGATGTCCAAGAGAGAGACCTCTGGGGCAGATGGGAATTGTGTCCCTGCTGCAGTTTCAAGATCAGTGTCCTGTTTTGAACTCTTTACTTTCCAGTTACAGAATGGTCCACGTAACGACCAGGCAACATTAGCAAAAACTGTTTATACTGTGTGGGTATCAAATGTGATTGACCATTATACAACCCATTCACATTTCTGCTTTTTCTTTTAAATGACCTCTTTCAAGGTCATTAAAGACGGTCGTGTTTCTCATTCTTGAGGGAAAATCTTCCACTATAATCAGAAAACTAAGAAGAGACAAGAACATGTGTGCAGAAATAGATTTGATCAGTTTAATCATATTGGCAAATTTGATTGTGTCTTTTTTTTGCGGCCTATTCACAGATATAAAGGAATGATTTCAATTATGGAAAGACCTCAAGGCAGTTTTGATACTGACTTAAAAGAAAGAAACAAGCATGGATTATCTCATTGCTTATCAAATTTAGATTGTACTAAACAAAAAAAGAAAGATTGAACGGATTTTGTCATTTTTGCTTTTATCTACAACTTATGATGCAGGACCTTGATTTCTTTGTTGGTTGTGCGAGCGGTCTTAAAGAGGAAATGCACATGCAACAAGTGTTTTAAATACTTTATCCTGGTTTGAAACAGATTACAAAATGTAATGAACACTGCAAGATTGATTTACCAGAACATTTGATATTTACTTGTACCTTTTTTAATCCAATGAACCACTTCACCCAGCAAATTCCACTAATGTAGCTAAGAGCACTTCAAGTAAGGAAGAATTAAATCAAGTGAATCAGAAAGGAGTCTGATTCATCTGTAGTGCTGCGCAAAATGGAACAAATGGACAAAACCCTGAGCTAATTCAAAACAAGACAAAGAGGAAAAGCACTTGGTTTCTATTAGGGAGTTGTATTAGCCAAGATATATTATAAGATGTTAAGATATTCTCTATTTATATGTAAAGCTTTGTTCAGTGATATCAGTTGAGAACTAACAATGAACATACTGAATGTGCTTCTACTTAGGACTAAGGAATTCTAGTTGAGAGATAGAAAATTTATCTTCTGTAACTTTAAAATCAAACAGCTGCTCTTGTCTTGCCAAACGAGTCATGCTCTCATCACATGACAGGCAGCTCAGCTGGTCGCAGCACTGACACTGCAGAAGGAGCGAGCCTTGGGGATGGAGTGATAAATGTATCAGCGTGAGCCACATGTTCTGCACAGCTCCGTCCCCTATTCATTGGCCACACAGCAGACGGTTCAGTTCAGAATATCCACTAATGTCAGACCCTGCTTGCCTGTGAGTGCTGGGAGGAGGGCTGACTGGGGCCAACCTCAGAGCTCCTCTGTTGACTTGTCCATCACTGGGGCTCGACGTGTAAAGATACTTTTAAGCATTAAAAAAAACAATGCTCCAGCCACACCTCTGAGCAGAGGCGGTGGTGTGTTTCTGTGGCAGAAACAAGCAAGACTTTCCAATGTATGAAGAAACTAATAATCATAGAAAGTCAAATAAGATCTTGACAAAAGCTTCTCTATGTGTTTAGAAAGGTTTTTTTCATTTAAAGATTAATATTGTTAATTATTTTAAAACACAGAACATTAAAAAATAATGCATCACATCATAATTATCTCAATTGAACCCAATTAAACTAAAACTACATAACTACATACTGGTGTCTGAAATCATTTTGATCTGCCTTTGATGTCTTGAAAACAGCCTAAATTCAATGAGATGAGATATTATTTTGGATGATTAGACAGTCTCAATGCATCAGGTCATGAGGTGCACTTCTCATGACTAATTTTTATAGCCTGCAACTGATCCATCAGTTGAACCATCCTTGAATGCATCCACCCCCTACTTGGCTAAGAATACACAATAATAATGAATGAGGACAAGTACCCAAGAAGCACCAGGTTTGTTTACACAGTCAGTGTTACCTGAGGATAGGCGACGCTGATGGAGGTGACACATGCCACTGAAACAGGAACAAGCCTCGCCTGAGCGTCCTCGCTGCATTGGAGGAGCCAACGAGCACTGGGGCTTCAGGAACCCTGTAATGAAAGAGATGAAGAAAAATTTGAGACAGAAAGAAAAGATGAAGGAGAAACAGAATAGAAAGAGGATTCTTCTGAGCATGCAACACTGATATAACAATGGCCGACCCTGGCGGAAAAAGGCAAATTGAGAATTTGCCTTACGGGGCCCTTTGTTTGACGGTCATGGGGTGAGGAGCAAACAAGTTACAAAAAAATATATTCCCGCCAGCACTGTGCCACCATCAGGCCCAGCCAACCTCTCACATTTACAGCTCTGTGGCTGGCTGGCCCTCATCCTAACCTCCTCACCGGTGGCACTACACCAGCTCACTGCTCATGTCAACTCTGTGGCTGTACCCAGGGCGAGGCCTCCAGAATGTGGACACAGCCTGCAGAATACCGGGTAAGGCTGAACTGGAGGAGGATGAAAAGTGGGTGGGCACAGGGCCGAGGTTAGCAGCTCAGTGTGGGCAAAACGCCAGATTGGGCCGAGGTGCCTCGAGGGGCTGGACGAGGCCGTCTTACTGTCTGTCTCTGGGGTCAAGCAGGTCATTTTCAATAGGGAAGTCATTATCCAGCACAATGAAGCAACTGAGTAGGCTGCACCCCCTCCGGAGCAGAATTCACCCGGCCGTCACTGACATTATCCAGCAAACAGGAAGAGCAACAAATAAACCTACAGTAGATTGCCAAAAATAGAACTGATTTGGGGGATTTTTTTTTTTTTTTTTTTTTTATTACAGCACACACAAAGGGGGGAGAATGAAAAATAAAAAGTAAATACAAGAGAAATTTGGAACCATAAATAACTTGCAAATATGTGCCAAAACTCTGACCCTGTAGCACTAACCCCAACACTAATGACCTTTTAAAATTCCTGAATATCTTTAAATACTGCAGAATTAAAGTGGCATATGAGTGGCATTTGATGTCTTGATTGACAGCGTAGCCTCTAGCCAAAGTGGAAACTTCTGTGTGAACTTTACTTTTCTCACTCAAATGAGGATTCGCTCTGTCTTTATCGACCGGGTAGCTCATTGGCATCTGCAGATCACTGCAAATCCAAACTTTATTCATTCCTCATGAGGACCTTTAGATTTCAAGCAAACATCGAGAGCAACAGCCCCCACGCCCCCCGATCACTGTGTTCTGAGCCCAATAAAGCCCCTTTATTGCCACCATGAAAAACATGTCACTCCGGATGAGCTCAGAGAATGACATTTAAAACAGGCAAAGGGATATTGAATTAGTTCCCCATGATAAGCTGTCTGGGATGCTGATACTTTCTGCTTATAAAAGGGTGTGTAAGTGTGAGTGTGTGCCATGTGCATGTGTGTGCACAGTTATGTGGATGTGAGAGGATGGGGGGGGGGAGATGGGGGTTCATGTCAGATGCATTCTTCAAAGCTTTGATTAGTATTACGGATGAGGCAGGGACTGACAAGGCAAAGCAAGTCTGGACCAGCAAGAGCAAACACAGACTGACTGAGATCATCCTGCAGATCATGAATTAAATAAAACAGACGAGGAGGGCACTCTAATTAAACGAGAAGTAAACATGTTTGTATCTCGTTGTTTGCTGAGCACAGTAATGCTTTTGTTGTTATCAGATGTTGGAAAATGCCATCTGAAACCAAGAGAAGAGCCGTTGGAAGGATATGAGTAAAATGTAGTGACAATTTATGTTGGTGATTCTACATAATAACATCTTAAGAGATGACTGGACTCGAGTCAAGACTTGTGTGTGTGTGTGTGTGTGTGTGTGTGTGTGTGTGTGTGTGTGTGTGTGTGTGTGTGTGTGATTCTGAATGAGTTTTTATTAGATTAGGGATTAGTTCACCCCAAGCAGACATGTGTTTCCTGTTAGCTTGGGTGCAATCTATCAATCGAGAGTATGATTTGCCAAAAATTGGAAGATATCCATCTGTCATCACTCCGACACAAGAACTCAAAGGCCACGCTGAAGAGGGTGATGATGAAGTTGTTTGATATTGTGTTTGCATGCAAACAATATATAATCCAGATCCAGAATGTGTTGCAACCATTTCAAATTATACAACAAAAAGCACAAGACAACAAAAGCTTAGAAATTAGAGTATTTTTAATTGTAAACTTTAAAAGAAAGGCTCTATTTTGTCTGCTACAAAATGAACTAACAAAAAGACATCATAATCAGTCATCTAATCTTTTATAATCTGAACACCATAATATTCAAGGGTGCTTTGTTATATTCAAAGCACTGAGAATCTACACAAAAAAACACCAATAGCAAAAGAGGATTTCCAATGACCATAGTGTAGCATCATGGATGAGGTGCATGCGCTCTGGGTGAGAGGCAAAAATAATAAGAATCTTGTAAAATTTTGATTCAAAAAAGTCCTGCCCCATCTACTACACTCCAGTACATTCCTGGTTGTACAAAGGGGTTGAAGGGCAAACAATGACACATGGTATAGAGCTCTAAGCAATGTCACTGAACATTAAGGCATTAACATATGAGCCCAGGCTCGCAGTCAAGTTCGACTTTTCCAAAATCAGGAGTAAACTAAGCAGACAGCAGCTCCCCCACAAAAAGAGCCCAACACTGCAAGCCATCCACCAGAATAATGTTCCCACGGGACGGAGCAATGCTAAAGTATGGTGTTCAAACACTTGGAATTTCACCTAAAGCTTGCAGACTAGAGCTAGAAAATGGAACAAATTAGTTTGACCCTGAACTTGATCTCAGCATTGGAGAAAACAAAACTTTAGCCTTTGTTATTTTAAAAAGGTAAATACACAGATCTATAAGTTACATGAAACTTGGTAATTTTCTGAGAAATCAAATTACAAAAGCCATATCATCAAACATTAAGTTACCTGACAGTTGTAAAAAAAAAATAAAAAGATCTGAAATCCTATGGATTTTAGAAAGCACATAGGTGTCTTTTTCCTCTTGGCATCGTAAATCTTTTTCAGTGAGGGGCTTTACTCTTCAGGTCTTGAAGAGATGAAAGTGCGGCAGAAGCTCGGGCGTGTACGTGCAGGTTCAGGATCTGCTGTCATGAGTGGTGAGGTTGGTACGTGTCTTGTCATTACAAATCATCTCTATCACGCCGCATCAATATGTCTTTAGCAGGACCCTGATTACAGAAATGTTTGATCTTGCTCTTCGCTTCTAAGCAGCAAGGATCTCATTGGCTTTAATAACTGTACGTTCCAATCTTCGGTGGACAAGCTCAAACGCTCCCCACACCGGCAGCCAATCACCATTATCCTTACCAGCTGTTGTGGGGCATCAGAGCAATGTAAACACGCTGGGGGTCTTCTCATTAAAGATGGGCTGCTAATGAAATCGCATCCAGCATTTACAACCTAGTGCTAATGAAGGCAGGCCTTTGAGATGGTCCACTAATGAAAGAATGCTTTTTATTGATATACGGCTAATAAAAGAGAGGCTTAATGACAAGGTTCTAATGAAACAAAGGTGTGTCAATTTGCCATAATAACAAAACCCACTGATAAGCGCACGGCTGAAGTATTTTCGTTGATGGACAATTCTCATTTATCACAGACACATCAGTGAAAGTGCTTCCAGACTTTACAAGATCCCACAAACTCAAGTCTTTTGAATGAAATACATTCAAGCATTCATGAGCAGGATCGCAGCCGAGCTCTCTTAAAGCGTAACGATTGTTCGTGTCCCGTGTTGCCAGGGTGATCAAGCCCAAGGTCAAAGTTCATTGGGCCCTTAATGCATCTCCCAGGTGCAATAAAAAAAAGAAAAAAAAAAGGCCTTTCCCACGTGGGACTCCAGGGGATAAGGTCCTGGTAGAGCGCGCAGAAGGACGGGCCAGCAGAGGAGTCATCAATCGCCACGGTTACTGTCGTGAATGCCATTCACCTTCAGCAGTATTCTCCAGCATGCATCCAAGCTCCACGTGAGGAAAAGAAAACCTGTGTAAGAGAGACCAAGTTCTAGACTGCCTCCCCTCCCCCCCTGCCTGTCCTCCAAAACGGCCTTGAAGACTCGAGCCGGTTCATCAAGTGTTTGCCCACATGTCCCTGAGATATCCATTTTATTGGATTTTCTCTTTCTTCAACATGCTATTTCCTCAAACAGAATACTTCACTATGAATTATGAAATTACTATTGAGTACATGTAATAATTTTGACATGCTGAGACATATGGCTATATGTCTGTACTTTATGTGACAGTGTGTCCAGCATGTGCTGGAACAATTAGTCTGTTTAAACTAAAATGTATTCGTAATTTTAGATAATTGATTAACCATTAAAACATTAACCATTAAAACCATTTATCAAGCAAATATGTCTCCTATTTGCTGTTTCCAGTTACTTTTGCTGCTTTTCTGCTGCATTTTACATCAGTGGACTGAGTATTGGGGGGGAGGGGGGGTATGACTATTGTTCAGACAAAACAAGAAATTTGAAGACCTCAGTTCTGGGAGCTTGTGCTAGGAAATGTTCTCTATTTTCTAACACTCTAAAGGCTAAATGATTGACTGCAAAAATCACTGAGAAAAATAATTGTTAGTTGCAGGCCTAATGCTTTTTGCGTTTGTGTTTCATGCCGTTTTTCCTATAAACGAAAGGCATCAAGTACAACACTTAATGATCCTCTGATGTTTGCTTCTCCCTAAAGAGAGCTAATCCCGTGCAGCACCGTCTCATTACACCAACAATTACTACTCTGACAAAGCCTATGTGCTTGAACTACCTTCTCTTCATTTCAGTGAGGAGCTAAAACACACTTCAGGACCCATCAGCTGATAATCAAACACTTCTGAGCACTACATCCCCCTCTGATCCCCAACAGCATGGAAAGCATCCGTCCTGCTCCTGAGCATATCTGCTCCATCAGCAAACTGTCTTCCCTCCCCCTTTTCCATTTTGAAGAAGAAGAAAAAAAAACATTCAAACATGCCTCTTAGCTCTTATTTATCTCAACCAGAACAAAGCCTGAACAGATCTCACGACAACAAAGCAAACCTCATAAAGATAGCTGGAGGCAATACTTAGATGCTGATCATACTATTATACAATTGATAGAAAAAAATCTTTGACATATTTTACACACATGTAAATCCTTTTGTTGTTGTTTCTACATGTATCTCGGGCTGTCTGGATTGATTACACGCCTTCTTTCAGTTTGAGAAATACCTTTGGGTTGAATTTCCACCCTTATTTAGACCCCATTACTGAGACCTTGAGGGTCCCTAAACAGCCAAACAGGACAGGTCAATGGGAGCAGGTGAACTGACTCTGAGGATAGGGCCTCAGATGAACAAGGGGGCAAAAACGACCTACGGGTCTCTGTAGTATGTTGCATTATTTAGTATATTGTGTCAAACCTGCAGTGCCTACAAGTGGCTTATACGTAGAAAAACTGAATGCCAACCTGTTTTTTACTGAAGGAACTCTTCAGTAAAAAAAATCTTTAGAGCCATAATTTCCTCTGCCTTGGAAGAATTAGGGCAACATCAGCCACCTGGCGGCTTCTTGTAGCCCTAATGGAAGGTTAGACAAAATCTCCAGAAACAGATACCCATGCAGACCTTGGCTGGAAGACATAATTCTCAGGTTCAGCCACAACAAACCAAATCACTTGCAGCAAAACTTCCTTTCACAAAATGACAATGAGGTTGATGCTATGAGTAGTCCTCACTTCACTGGAAAACAAAAGTGACTAAAATCTGCAACTTGCATTTGTCTCTAGAGTCATGAGTCACAAAACCAACCGCTGTTGAGGTCTGGACTGGCAATAAAAAGTTAACTGGACAGCTTTATTGAATGACTTATTAAGCCACTGTGTTTTGCGAGACCCAAACTGAGGCGCTTTTGAAATGAACAAGAGCACCTTTCTGTAACGGCTCTTTCAAAAAAACTTTGTCTGAAATTGAGTCTGTGACTTTCACACAGTCTCTGGATAATGAAAGTGGCAGTTGCCCTGGTGTGGCATTTGAAGCCGCGAGGCATCTGTAGAAAAGGTAGAACTGACAAAGATGACCTTTGTAAAACCGGAACTTTAGGTCTGTTATTATTGTGCAGCACATGTCTATCTTCAAACCATAGACTGTTACTTTCCCAAATCTCTATTTTTGACTTCTAACGAACACTGATACAAAAATCCTTAACTTAATAAGATTAAAATTACAATGTGATACCACTAATTTAGATATGATTTAAATACTAACTTCAATGAAATGGTGAAGTCTATTGATTTAATCTAGTTTTTATTTTACTTAATAAATTATTGAGCAACATCAAGGTTAGCATGTCAGAGGTAGCATACATTTTTGTTAAATGGCAGCAAGAGACATGCATTGAAATATATTAACACACCTCAACACTACTTTGTTCCTATTTCATGCAGCTTTGTGTAGCTAAGAGACCCTGACTTATGTGCTTCTCAGTTTAAAAAGATATATAAGCAGTCATTATTAAACTGTGCTGCTGTTTCACAGCCCTTGTTTACACCGGAGTTACAGAGCCAGACATAATTCTGTCACATTACAAAAAGACAGCTAGTTGAAAGTGTGGTTGTGGTTGTGGCAAAATCTGCCGCTGACAAAGCTCCGCCCACAGGCTTCCTTCCAATTCCGTTGCGATGTCTAATGTGAATAACCCCCCCCACCACCACCACCACCAGTCAGTGGATTGGTTGGTGTAGACATTTTCAATCTTGGTTTGATTCCCCGCCCTACACACACACACACACACACACACACACACACACACACACACACACCACACACACACCCCCCACACACACACCAAACTCAATTGCTTCCAGACACACAGTACACCTGCATTCATAACGGTTGTAAAGTAGAGTATTCTAGGATTATTCTGAATTTCTAAATATTCTTTCGATGCGTTTCAGCTTCGGCTCCATTATAATATAATATCTCTCAGGTGCACCTTTTTTCTATATATAGTATTGCCTGCTCTCGAAGCATTGTATAAAACATCACAAAGTGCCGGGGTTAAGCTTAGATGACACCAAAGCAACGGTTCATGATAATTTATAACAGTCATTTGTCTCACTTGCTGTGACATGGTGAAGCCAACGGCAGGCGATTGGTGAGCAGCCACAGGCAGACGGGTAGAGGGAGGGAGAGACTAAAAGAGTGTGGTAAATGAGGTTAGAGGGGAAGAAAAGAAGGGGCTGGTTCAAAGAGTGCTTGTGCACGTCACAACCTTTCTCCAGGGCGAATAGGGGAACAAGGGCCTCACTGCAGCCCAGCAGCCAGAGCAGCTCCTTGGGCAAACGACTCTAATCAAATTTGTGTGATTGGACACAGAAAAAGCTGCAGGGTTAAAAGAGGCTCCTTTCCTCCTGGAAAGGACACAAGGAAGCATTTAAAAATCTACTATCCCTCCGCTGATCTTTACAGTAGCCGTTCACATGACGGACTATCTGCCCACGCCAACAGCCCTTGGCACAGCGCACACTGGCCCTTTCTCAGCTGTGAAACATCACTACCAGAAAGGCAAAGATAAAAGTTTGTTTTATGTGCTTCCTCTAATGGATTGTGGGTGGAAGTTCATCCAATATTTTGCAGGATTTACCGAGGATTGCACTGCTTCAATCTTGCGTCAAAGTTGTTATTTTTAGCCTTGATTAATGGTTGCAATTGGCCGTGGTTCTAGTTAGTTCAGGGCCTCGATTTCCCTTGATAGTAGCTGACGTTTTGGAGTGATCAAAGAGAACCACCTCCATCAAATTATTTTAAAATAAAGCTCTGCTTCACAGTACAGAGATGAATATTCTGTGTGGGGAGAAATCTAATGCATCAACAACAGTGTAGAAGTCCCCTAAGGAAGAAAGTGAGGTGTGGTACGCGTAGCGACCTGTGCCCCACTCACTGCCTGCCTGAGTCCTTGTCGAAGATCCCAGAGCACGCTTCCTGTTAGCCTTCTAAATTGACTCCACACACCCACACTCCCATCTCTACAGGAGCACAGGGTCTTGCATTAACCTCCTCCTGCCGCCTCAGCCGAGTACATCTTGAATCCACGCACAGAGGATGTAAACATGTGCAAACAGCCATTAACACAACAGAAGGAAGAACTTGCCACCCACGTCCTGTGTTCCTCTCTTCCGAACAAATTGTTCTGTAACTCTGACCCAGATTTAGCAATCAAGGTCGACGCATGCAAAAAGGCAAGGCTTGCATTGACATTGGCTTATTCTGACGTTGTTGGCGAGAAGGCCCTTTGCACCTACTGTCTTCACTCAAGCAGGCATGGTACATTTACAAATGCCCCAAATTTGAACCCAATTTTTAATGTTTTTTAGGCTTTTAGTCCTATGAAAATGACTTGGCCAACCGATGATTCTGTCTATCACTACAGAGAAGGCAGCACATCCTCACATCTGAGAAGATGGAACTCACAAATGTTCAGCACTGATTATGGAATATTTTAAAAAGTAACTTTGTAACTATGTATGTATATGTTTTTAGACGCTTCTTAGTGATCTTTAGGTAATTATGTGCCATTCCTAAAATGCAGCTGTATTTTAAAAACCTGATTAAAAGAAAGCCCCATATATACATATCATGGGAAACATTGAGCCAGTTATGTGAAACATATTAATATGAAGTGGTACATAATTCAAAACCTGAAACAAAAACATCTGGAGCCACAGCTGCTCTGCATGGGTGTGCACTCCAGAACTAGAACGACAATAAAAACACAAATTCATAATACAGTAGAATAAGAATAACACAAGACAGACCACTTGTAGGACAGTTTTAAAAACAGGGATTAAGTGCACTCTTTGGCTAAAATGCCTCTTTAAGTTGGAGGCATTAAATATGAATGGGGGATTTTAAAACCAGTAATGATGATTCCAGCCTGTTGACTGTAAAACTCCACTAGGGAGTAGACTCCAGAAGGGGAAAATATTGAAATAATCCCTGTCCAGGATTTCAAATCTACAGTAAATTGGTTGTAAAGTGCACACCTCAGATTCAGTATCGCTATATGACACTGAGCCAGGCTCGACTGGGAAAGACTTGGACAGGAAAACAGTGCTTAAAGAGCAAAATCGAGTTTTGGAATGAAGAGTTTGGGCCAAGATAATGAATGGAGACAACAGGGCTCTCTCACTGAGTAAACCTTCAAGTATCAACGTTTCAGGTCCCATATTAATGGCATGGCTTGAGGCCGCTGTACCTTGAGAATGAGCTTTTTTTCCATTCTTTCTCTTGACTCTTGAAAATAAACATACTTCGACTTGGCATCTAAGCTCCAAGCAAGCCATTTGTGAAGGAAATTCAGTAAGGCACGACTTCTATTTGTGTAAGACTGAACGTAGAACACATTATGTTCTTTGGTGTAAGTGTATTTATTTGACCATTGTATTTATAGTCAAAGTGTTAGAGGACTAAAGAAATGCAGTTCAGCCTGTTCCATAAATCTCTGTCCATAAACATGTTGTTTTAAGAAATAACCAATAATATGGCATTAATTTTTTCCCAAACTTAACATCTAGGCCAGTTTACAGGAAAGACCTTTAGTAAAGACTTGAGAAGGTCCAGGAAAGCTCTGGCTAAGGATCTCTACTTGCTCTTTATGCAGGTTATGTAAAAAATATTTTAAAAAAGGGGCAAGGAGCCGGACCTTGCTGAGCCTTAAAAGTCAGCAGTAAAATAATTACTCTTAAATGGGCCAATCCTGCAAAGAGGTTCACGATAAAGACTTTCATTAAATTGTATGAGTCTTACCAAGAATAATCATTCTTGTATAATCATTTTTTCACTCCTAGAATGAACGCTGTTCAAGGTGGAAAAATCCTCCACATCTCCAAGATAATATAGCTGTCCAGCCATACAAAATAATACCTTGCATTTAGCGCTACTATATGTGATTTATGATGTGTTCTATGCTTTCAATGTAGTGTCACAGTTAAATATTCTAAATATAGAAAAGAGGGGGGAAAATTTTTCACTGTCATTTGTTCTGAAATAGCAACAACTAACTGAATAAACTCAAAGTTCTTTCTCACAAAGCCTTGACACTGAGAGCTTTACATTAGGCAACGTTATTGATTTGCATTTGCAGAAAAATAAACAGCCTGCAATAGCCTATAAACGGCTTGTTATGGCAACACAGAAAATAGCTTGTATGGATACAAATATAAAATGTATAAAACAGCCGCCATGTAGAGTGCACGCCGCTCACTGGGAGAGTAAGACAGCTGAGGCCGAGGCTTGTTATGGGTGAGAGTATTATTCCAAAGCCTGAGTGATCTCTTGTGCTCTTCAGGAATGGATACATGCCACGCATTCCAAGAGGCGACCAAACCGTTGCACTTCAGACTGCGCCAAGCGGGCTACAGCTGCTATTACGGATGTCCATCTAGCTATTTACCTATCTATTTTAACAAATATCCTGTTCCAACGGCCATATTTTGAAAAGCATTTTACAGATGTGCCCCTCTTTAGCATATGTGACAGCAATATTTAACCTGGCTCTTCTAATATTTCTGTCCGCTATATCAAACAGCAGGTTGCTGTAGCAAGTGGCATCATCCCAAACACACAAAAGTGAGGAAGTACTCTTAAATGTAAGCACATGTCAAAGGTTTACCCTGAAGACAGGCTGGACAGGAACATTTCTGACTGCTCAGATTGAAGAGAAGAACATTCCTGCAAATGGCCAGGAATATAATCATGTATTAAAGGTGGGAGCAGTCTGGAGAAAAATAGTTGTTGAGTAATAATGATTATGAATATTTAATGATGATTACGATAATGATTGTTGAGTCTCACTCCCAGGTCGACGTTTTGGCAACCCAACGAATCAGTGTTTGATTACCTGGGAGGTTACGTTGTGTGGGACACTTTGTTTGTTACAAATTTACCACACCCCAAAGTGTCGGTGTTTGACAACCTGGAAATGAGAGAATCATCTTTCTAAAGAATGACTAACCTTTTGGTTTTAAAAAGTGAAGCGTACATTAAGAAAGGTAAAAAAATAAAAATCAGATAAGAGCTCTTTCTGTTAAGAGGCAACTGAAGTCTGTGGATGACAGTTACAGAATGAGGCTCCATTCAGGTACATTATATCACTGTTTGAAGGATGCGTGGGCTTACAGGTCAGCCGCCTCAGCAAAACCAAAGAAAAGATGAAAAACCTCTATAAAAGATTCCTCACAATGCCGCTTGATGAAAACAGAAATAAAAGCTGTTTGCAAAATCTAACCGGCTCACTATTCATCAGCTGGCAGACATGCTTTTGCGTAACAGTCTCGTGGGTAAAAATCTTGAGAAATTCAAGGATGACTCATGACTTCAATAATAACTCATATTCTGCTTTCACACCTGCAGTCATTCTGTAACTGTCACTGCCTTCAAGTGACAGCTACGTTCATATTTTGCAACTGGTTTGTATTCGGTACATAATTAAGGAAGGTCATTGGCCACATAGTTACAGATATCAACACACCCGGAGGAAAAACACAAACCAGTCATTAAAAAAGGAACAGAAATACCGACAGCAGCCAGCATGGGTGCGAACAAAAAGGGAGAAGAATGGAGAGGGAAAGAAAAGGGAGAAACGAGAGTGAAAGAGGAATAGAGGGAAGAATAGAGGAACGCTTAGAGACTTTTGGGAGAAAGAGAGAGTGAGAAAAGAGAATGAAAGAGAGAAACAGAGGAGAGACAGGCAGAGGGAGGCAGACAAAACTAGGTCAAGTCACATGACTGGGATCGACTGTAGGCAGGATTAAATATCCTACAGCATGTGGTCATTTACACAACAAATGTAGTTTATAAATTTATAAATTATTTCTCTTCCACGGGGGATGAGGTTCGGTGTGGTGAGCGTGATGCTGCACTGTATTCTGGTTGGAAGCGAGGCTTTTCAGCGAGCACAAAAACAGAGCATTAAAGACTCGGGCGAGCCGTTCCCTCCGAGACAGGAAACAAAGCGAGCGCCCGAGATAGCATGAAAATGATCATAACAGGAGGGAACACAGTCCCAGTATGAGATAGCTCCATTGTGACAGGCTAATGGCTATATCATGCAATGTCCATTATCCTGAGTAAAAGCAAATGACAGTGAAATATTAAAAAGATGTCACATATTTCAACTCTTAAAACAAGACTGTGTAAGCGTGCCCAAGTCTCAACACCATATGTCAAATGTCAATTTTTTTTTTACTTGTTTAACTCAATAGTGCCACCCAGGATAGAAGGACAGGATTCACAACAGCAGTCTGGGCACTTTTAATGACATTAATCAATAAATAAGTTTTCTGCTTTGCAATTGCAAATGACAGTGGCTCAAGAAGCACATGCACAACATAGCTTTGACCATTTCCTTTTCATGTAAATGAAACAGTGTCACTTATTTTGCAGCCATACAATTTTGTATCACTATACTGTCCTGTACACCACAGATGCAACTAATGTTAGCTAAATTAGTCACATCCTGTATCCTCAACAACAACACTGGTCAAAGTTAATATTTCACTATAAAGACATCAGGTAAAAATAAGCTTTCAATGGTAAAAAAAAAAAAAAAAAAAACAGGATCACATGAGGCACTTCAGTGACTGATGCATTATAAATGACTGAGATGCATAGAAAGTATAATACAGGGTGACATGTCATGAGATGCTATAATAAAATAAAAAATGCCACTGGTACCCTTCCTCCCTGTTGCACTGACTGAGGAAACTATAGCTGCCAATCAAGCAGAGGACTACAGGCTAAGCTCAGTCAATCCCACGGAGGCCAGCCTCTTCAATATCAATCATTCATCTACTTCTGTGGTCAGCTGAGACCTGGGAGATGCACAGAAAATCTGTCGCTAGTAGCTACTCATAATTTCAGCAAGTGAACCCTCACTGGAGATTCCCCGCCGGATTTGAGCCAATCAATGTGATATAATGACACTGACGACCCAGACCAACACGTGGCTCTTTCTAATCAGTTTCACCGCCAGGCTTTCAGGGTCACGGGGCCCCACAGCAGAGTGCATTTAGACCACTGTGTTTAAGAGTGCAGATAAAACCAGGCAGCTGCTGCAATGAAGATCAGATCCACAGAGTGTAAAAACACTGAAGAAATGATGTACAGATGACCTTACGTGACATTAATATCCCTCGTACTACAGTGCATGCTTACATGAATGGACTGCTGGGAACTTAATGTAATTTTTTAAATCTACATGAAAACTGCGTGTGTAATTATTAAGTATCATATGTCAGAATTAGGAATGTCTGATGGATTTTTAAAAAGGCTTAATTTTTACGTTCATCCTTCCAGGTTACAAAAAAAAAATGTCACCATGCAATATCTTTACCAATAAGATAAGATATTTTAGTGGCAACAGAATGTTTCACTTGTTGTGTAGTTTCTTTTCTTTTGACTAGTCATAATCAGGTGCATAAAAATCAAATACCTACAGCAATAAGAATCAGGTTTATTTTGATACTGTAGCGAGATCCAGGTCAAGAGGTGAGGCACTTTTTGAGGGCTGGCAGCGTACTCCTGCTACTGAAATGTCATCGATGACATCACCGCTCGTCTACCTGCAGACGCCGCAAGATGCGATGAGCCAGCGAAGCATAAGGCTGCTCCAAAAATACTAAATCTGCCTTCCAGGGTAAAAACTCTTATCTCAAATAACAATTACTGACCAAGAGAGACAGACCGTCAGATCGGCTTAGAGCTGAGCAACGGTGCACCCTCTCAAAAATTACGGCCCAAAACAGCAAAGTTAATTTGTATCAAGGGACAGGCAAGTGGACGAGCCAGAGCAAGGTCATTCTGCAGGGCCACACAGAGATGTCTGCATACGCAATAACCTACAGGCACAGGGAAAATGCTTCCCTGAGCAGCCCTGTGTAGAGGTTGTGTGTATTACGCTCACATGTTAAAGGAAACCCATACTCAGACTGTCAGAGTCTGACGTTTGGACAAAGCCTAGCAGTGAGGTATCTCTTTCTAAAAATGCTAATATTAATAATCCTGCATGTACTTGAATGGAACTATGCCCCTGTACATCCTCTTTTGCGTTGGTATGTACAGGCTTAAAGCAATTCATTGATTAGTTTACGGACATAAAATCAATCATCAACAATTATCAAATAAGTAATTTATCAAGAAAAACTATTCAACATTTTTTCTCTCTTCTGTTTCCTAGCATGTAAACTGAATATGTTAGGGTTTTGGACTGTCGGACCAAAAGAGACAATTTTACTATTTTCAAAAATTCTATTAAACAATTAAGCGATGAATCAAGCAAATAATTGACAGATGAATTGATTGATAATCATACAAGTTGCAGCCCGAGTATCGACTCATAGACAGGTTGGCGTGCTCCCTCCTGCAAGAAGACACTTAGTACATAGTGTACATTAATAAATATCAGTACAGCGAAACAGAAAGAGAAAATGTGGAGAAAATGCAAACTGCGAATGTTACCCTAGATCAAAGCCATTTCAGAAATGAATGGTTAATCTGTAATCTGCTGCAAACAATATATTTCTATACATAAACTGCCAACTGGATATTTGTATTATTGTTTTTTTTTTTTTACCTGAATAATAGCTATAAATAACACCTTGTTATATGCCAGCACATACAGACTCAACTGACCTGCACAAATACCAGCACACACACCCTCATACAGATAAACAGGTTAACACTGCTCTGCACGTACGTAATCTAACATCTCACACACATACAGTAGACTGTATCATCAGCATCAGCATTCCTAGAAATGAGTGTGACTTGTCAGGTCAGTCAGGCAGAAAGATGTAGGCCAACTGTGGTGCAACATGGGAAAAAAATAAATCAGCTCAGTATATTCATAGAAAGAGAAACGACTGACCAACAACATGTTTGCCTCCTCACTCAGACAACCGGATAATGAGGGAACCCAGATAGGAAACCTGTAAATGTTGGGAGTTTTTCCTTGAAAAATAATTTATATCGATTTTCAATTATTGTCCTCATCGATTCCTATCTAACGGTTTCTCTTGGGTTTGTGTCTTCATCCCTCCGTTTCACTGGTTCACTGTCATCTATCCCCTTCTAAGTACGCCTTTCTCCCTCCCCTCCTCCCATCTCTCTCAACCTCTCCTCCTTTCTTTCTCCTTCTGATCACTGTCCTACTGCTGCCTGTGCATACTGTAGCTCGGGGGGCGCATCAGTGAGACCATCAGAGGGAGGCCGTGATGCATCTCTTTTGATCAGTGCAGTCGCCACATTAGCATGTACCTCTGCGCTCTCCTGCTCCCCCCCGACTGAGTAAGCTACCTGCCTGTCAGCGCCTCCGACCTGGAGGAGCCTCGCCCAGGTAAGACAGAAGGCGCTCGGAGCTCATTTGAATCTTAAATCGCTAATGAACACAGGCTCCGCTCCACCACTGGGGAGAGGAGAGAGAATCATGCTTGTGATCTCGCCGCAGAGACGGACAAAAGCCTCGCCATGCATCTCTTATGTACTGCAAGGGGCCCCGTAGCTGAACACGGCGGCGTGCACTCTGTGAAAGCTGGGTGATTCAAATCGACTGAAGGTGTTGATTCAATGCCGAGGCTTTCTCGTCCCACTTGGGACTTCACGAATCAAAGGGAGAACACACTGTCCTTTTCAATGACAACAAACTAATACATGAAAAAGCGACATTTGTTTTTGAAATAAACACACAAAGGTAGCCTGTTTGTGTTTTAATCATAATGTACAATGGCTCTTTCATGCTACAGCAGAAAGGTCTGTGTTAGCTCTGGTGGAAACAAAACAAAGAGGTTATTTTTCATGCTGTGATTTAAAGTTTACTGTCTAGAAGTAGAGGTAATCTTTTTTTTTTTTTTGCTGTTTTTATGAGGGGTTGTGTTTGGCCAGCATGGCCTAGGTCTGGGTCCACAGCCGGGTGCCCTCTCACTTCTGTGCCACTTAATTAGCCTGGCCTTGCACAAAGGGGAGTTGGTCACATGGGCCCAATTTGGCCCGCTATAAAGTCTGCAAGGGCTCAACGTGCATTACTACAGGACTATTTACGTGCCTGCCGCACCAGGGTAAGTGACTTTGAAGATGCAGAAAACAGGACGTAGAAGAAGAAGTGAAGAGACGGAGAAAAAAATAACTGAAATGAAAGGAGGGGACCCTTAAATTCCAGGGAATTTTTCCAGATGTTGCACAAATATTCTGCTGAGGCAATCCAGATGTGCTCACTCTGTTTATTCCCTCCTTCTGCTCGCTGTTCCAAGGGCTTCTCTTTCTTCCCTTTCTTCTCTTTTACTCTCTCTCTCTTTCTACAACCCCTCTACCCCTCCCTCCTTCAAGCAGCCCACATCAGCGTTCCCTGATAGTGCCTTTTAAGTGAGGGCTTTAATAGCCCCCAGGGCACCTTAGCATCCACTAGGATCCTGTAATAAACATCCACTCTCATTCTCCACAGCAGGTGTGTGTGTGTAAGAGTGTGTGTGTGTCAGAGAGAGGGAGATTAGGTGCCTTGTTTTATCGCTCTTTGGATCAATTAACAATTAACTCTGTTACTAACAATAGCTGCACTGATGCGATGAGAGAAAAAAAAAATGAGGGATCCACTGAGTGAAGCAAGACCTAAATAAAAACAACATGCTTCCTACTTCCTTTTGCAAGCCTCCGCACTGATCCGGCTTTGTTCGCCCCCCTCCCGCCCCCCGATTTTCCATCACTTCTGCCTTCTCCTCACCTCCATACAAACGCTGTCATGTCTGCTGAGTCTGCTCCTCTCCCACAGAGCATGACCCAGCCACAACCCCTGACCCGCCCTCGCCCAGACAGCACACTGATTCTCAGCTGCTCGACTCTACGCTGCTCCAGATACACCAGTTCATGAATCAGAGGGCTGGGGACGCCCCCTCCACCACCGGTTCAAAACATCAACATTGTAGCATCAGGTAATCTGCACATGCTGGGCACATAAAAGCATGCACAGGCTGGCTTGCACACGCTGACGTGCACACCAAGCACAGGTACCCCCCTCTGATACTTAAATACATGCAAATGTGCCTATTAGAGCTGAAACAATTAGTCAACCAATTATTCAGTTGATCACAAGATTAATCAACATTAATTTTTGATAATCAAATAATTGCTGATGTAATTTATCAAACAGAAAAGCCAAACACACTCTGGTTCAAGTTGTTCAAACGTGGGCCTTTACTGCTTTTCTCAGTTTTATGTCATTGTCGCATGCATCACGCAAAGCAATGTGAAAAGGGCGCTCTGAAATTGGTATGGGCATTTTCAATATGTTCTGACATTGAATAGACAAAATGATTAATTGATTTAAAAAAAAAAAAAAACATATTAATCAATAATGACAGTAACTGTTAGATGCAGCCCTAGTTTTATGCCTCCATAAACACACACACACACACACACACACACACACACCACACACACACACACACACACAAAAACATAAATGTACACAGCTGCACACAGTCCTGCCAATAACGGTCCTGTTCCGCCAAACTACTCAACGCTCAGATCTGTCCTGTGTAATCTGCGGCCTTCTCTTGTTTCCCATTCTGAGCTGAAACAGAAGAAAGCATCCTAAATGTGACACTTGAACTTGTCAGAGCCGTTTTGTGCAACTAACTGTCAGCACTTTGGTATGCAGAGCGCTGATGACAAAGACATGGCCAGCGCCTGCCTGTCTCTGTCTGTCAAGTAAACCTGGTTGCTCAACTTTCTCCTCTAAAATAGCACAAACTTTAAGCAGAAGGTAGGGGCTTGCGCTGACTTTCTAAATTCATTATGTTAGACAGAGAGTCAAGAAAAGAGTACACACTGATACAGGGCCATTTCCATAATCCATTTACTCTGAGAACATTTTCCTTGGTGGCACAATGGGAGGGTTTTTCTCAGTCCAATAAGCAGGTTAAATTCTATAGCCAATATGAAAGAGCATTCAACTCAGACACCACTTAATTCGCTTCATGCATTCATTCAGTCTTCTTACTTTCAGTGACTAAGTAGTGGTGCTCGGTTATAAAAAGACAGCCTGCACTCTGGTCTTACCATGGTCAAGATGGGTTTATATTGGAGCAATTTATTATGTGTGTTTCATTGTTGCCTTATATTATGTGGCTTCATTGTTTTATATTACATGGCTCTACTGTGGGATTTTACTGCAAACGCTGTCTGCAAAGAAAATTTCCTTTCTGGGGCAATAAAATGTTGAACTCGAATAAATTGAATGTTGTGGGCAGGAGGAGGGAGGGAACAGCCATCTAACCGCCTTCAACTCGATGTCACCCAGGTTACCAACGGCACGAGTATAAATTTAACTTTGCATTTTAGTTGTTGACTCTTCAAGGTGGAATGATGGGTCGAGCACAATCATCTTGTCAATATCAAGAACGAGAGGTTCCATGTTGCCGGTGTTGTTTTTCCAGATAGACGGCCCCTCCTCCTCTATCCTTAACACCCTCCCACCTTCCTGCTGTTGAGAACATTCCTAAAACCAGACGGCAGCAAGGTGTCTAACCATAGGTGACGAAGCCCTCTAGACTTCTGTGAAGTCTGTATGTGTGCGCACGTCTTGTGTGTGTGGGTGTGTGTTTGTGTGTGTGTGTGTGTGTGTGTGTGCAAAGGCATACAGGTGTGTGTGTGTGTTGAGGCCTAGGGACCACAGTCTGGGCGGATGTATGAATATGCTAGACCTGGAGGCGTCAACAAAGAGTTAATCACTCTTTCTCTACTGCATGGAGAGGAAAAACCCACAGAGGAACCCTGTTATCTCACATATCATCGTTTTCTTTTCGTTTCTCTCTATTCTCTCTCATGCACAGTAATTTGTGAAAATAATGCGAATGTTACATCATATGTCTTCATGCTTTACATCCATTTTCTGAGGTGACCCATGTCAATACGTTTTGTCCCTCGACATCCTCTATCTCATCAGTGATCCAGACTGTTTGGTAGCTCCTGTAATGGATCTTCTGTTTATCATAATTGCAGTCACAGCCTCTTATCTTACAGACTGGTTTAAAGGGCTACTTCACCGAACTCAAACCCGAATCCTGGCGTTTTATTGTGAGGAGGACATGAAAATCGACCAAAACTTTCTATGCACTGTCTCAAGAGCTTCTCCTATAGGATCTGGAAATAGTAGCTGATTGATATCTGGTTGAAAAACAGCTTCCACTGTCCTCAATCCCTGCGGGGTCGACTCAGAAGAAGTGGAAAACTGAAAGGGGGAGAACTTCTTAAAATGAGGCAAACCAACAACTCTAAGCTAGACAAAAACAAACTGCAGATATCCAGCAATACTTAACAATAAGACAGAAGCCAATGCAAATACAAGCTGGTGTCCGTAAAAACAGGGAGCTTCGAAGCTGCGCAGACGTGTGCTAAACTTAACAGTCACTATAGAAACAGGTAGGGGTGTAACGATTCACCAAATCCACGGTTCAGTTCAGACCTCGATTTTTGAGCCACGGTTCGGTTCATACCGCGGTTTTCCCCGTTTCCCCATTTTGCAGAGAAACAGAGAGAGAGAGAGAGAGAGAGATGTTATCTGATATTACATTAAGCGGATACGGCAGAAATCTTACATTACAGAGCGTCAGTGAACGCACCACTGCAGATGTCACTCACTAACATTAGTTTTGGTTTGGACCCACATGCGGCGCACTTGAAAACTGAATCACGGGTGAGTTTATGAAACCTACTGTTGATGGAGAAAGTCAGCAGAGACACACACAGGGAGAGAGAGACAGAAAGAGGCGGAGCAAGCGGGCGTGTTGGCCGTGAGTGACCAGAGGTCCAGGCTAGGTGTGTGTGCTGTGTGTGAGTGTGGGGAGAAGAGAAAGGAAGCAAATTAAAGTTCAATTTTCCCCAAAAAAAGGGAAAAAAAAAAAAAATAATTTTAACAAAAAAAGAAGGGGGACCCATAAGGGGGAGAACTCTAAAAAAAAAATTAATTTTTGGGAGAAAGGGAAAAAGGAGGAGGGGGGGGGGAGAGAAAAAAACAACCAAAAAAAAAAAAAAAAAATAAAGAGAAAAAAAAAAAAAAAAACAAAAAACAAAAAAAAAAAAAAAAAAAAAACCGAAACAAACCCCCCCCCAAAAAAAAAAAAAAAAAAAAAAAAAAAAAAAAAAAAAAAAAAAAAAAAACAAAAAAAAAAGAAGGGTCCCCCCCCAACCAAACCCCCCAAACCACCCGGGAGAGAAAAGGGAAAAAAAAAAAAACAAAAAACAAAAAAAAAAAAAAGGAAAGCAACCCCAAAGCACCCCTCCGGGGCGAAAATCACAAAAAAAAACCCCACCCAAAAAAAAAAATAAAAAGAAAAAAAAAAAAAAAAAAAAAACAAACAAAAAAAAAAAAAAAAAAAAAACAAAAGAGGGAAAAGGGAAAGGAAAGAAAAGGGAAAAAGAAAAAAAAAGTGAAAAAAAAAAATCGGAAAAAATCTACAACAAACAACCCAACCCACCCACCACCCCATACCACCCCAACCCACACAAACAAAAAAAAAAAAAAAAAAAAAAAAAAAAAAAAAAAAAGTCGCAACTCACGGGGGAAAAAAAAAAAAAAACCAAAAAAACAAAACGGGGGAAAAAAAGGGAAAAAAAAAAAAAAAAAAAGAAGAGAAAAGGGGGAGGGAAAAAAAGAAAAAAAAAAAAAAAAAAAAAAAAAGAAAAAAGGGGGGGGGGGGGGCGACACCCCCCCAAAAAAGAAGGGAGGGGGGGGGGGGGGAAAAGGAAAAACAACAGAAAACCGCGCGAAGAGAAAAAAAAGAAGAAAAAAAAAAAAAAAAACAAAAAAAAAAAAAAGAAAAAAACAGGAAAAAAGGGAAAAAAGGGAGGGGGGGGGGGAGGAGGGAGAAAAAAAAAAAAAAAAAAAAAAAAAAAAAAAAAAAAAAAAAAGAGAAAAGGGGGGAGGAGGAGAAAAAAAAAAAAAAAAAAAAAATATATTAAATTATAAATAAAAAAAAATAAAAAATAAAAAAAAAAAGAAAAAATTAAAAAAATTTAAATTAATAAAAAAAAAAAATTTTTTTAATTATTAAAAAAAAAAAAAAATGGGGTGAAGAAAAAAAAAAAATTATAATTTTTAAAAAAAAAAAAAAAATTTTATTTTTTTAAAAATAAAAAAAAAAAAAAAAAAAAAGGAAATGTTTAATTAAAAAAATATAAAATAAAAAATAAATTTTTTTTTTTTTTTTATTTAAAAAAAAAAAAAAGGGGGTTAATATAAAAAAAAAAAAAAAAAAAAAAAAAAAAAAAAAAAAAGGAAAATAAAAAAAAGTAGTAAATAAACACTAAAATAAGGAGGAAAATGACCTAGAATAACCTACTGTCAATACAAATACGATATAGGCGTACATTGCTACCACCCCACGGGCCGCCGCCACCGCTGCAGTTACACTGTCTTAACGAGAGATCAACAGTCCAGGGAGCGAGTGTGTCCTGGTTCTGTCTCTCAGTCGGTCTCAGAACCGTTACAGCCCTAGAAACAGGAGCATAATAAAAGGTGGCTACTGTATAAGTCTTATTATAAGGAATGTGATAATGTTCTGCAGTTATGGTTGCTATGAATGGCTAGTGTATTTATTAAAAGCATCTGAGTAGCAGAGCTAATGGAAACATTCATTATCTCAGCTGACAGCGTCTAACCCCACAACAATCTAACCACTATTACATGCAATATCACATTTGTCAGGTAAACAGAAACACTTGCATGTTGGCTTGTTTGTGCTTAACAAGGGAATGTAGCAATAGCATGCTGGTGTCCATTATCGCATTATTCAATCAACAAATCTGCACTATTATGTCATTAATGATATAAAAAATGATTCCCTCCAAATATACACACCTTGCTTCACACTGGCATGTCAAGCTAATGGATGAAATGGATAAAATAAAGCAAAAGGTTTGTTAAACTTGAGCACCTGAAAGCACTCAAAGATTCAGTAGTTATGGAACATTACGACACAAAATCATGCCAGGTTCATCTGGTCAATACTGGGAAAAATGAAAAGCTGAGCTTGTTATTGGCCAATAGTAACAGATATTATTATCACGACTACAGGTTGCCTGAAAATGGGGGCAGTGTGCAAAACCATAACCATAGAGAACTGAGTCATTGGTTATTATAAGCTGCTTGTGTTTTGTGCCCACGGGCCACTGTGTCTTATTCTGTCTAATCTAGGTATGTTATTTTCTAGATATGAAAACCTTTATGTGTGCTTAAAGCAAGAGTTTGTGTCTCTCTCTCTCTGAAGGAGAAATAACTACATTTCAAATCTGAACCGGGATTGGTCTCAAACTTGGCAGTATGAGGCAGGCTCACTGGGGTCAGATCTCATTTTTGTGCCAGTACAAACCTCTACCCGACTGGGGAAAGAAAAATGGGGGATATCCTTAGCGAGGTTTGTGTGTACCTTAGCAACTCGCTCCTTTTTTTAAATCTTATTTCTTCTATAAATATAAAAACACTCAACATTCACAATGAAGATAATGAAAAACCTTTTATTAATAGAGTGTAAGCCACAGCATTGGTAGAAACACTGGTTATCTTGCTCCTGTAACATACAGCGTTTAATCATGTGTATTTAAAAAAAAAACTAATGGTAAAATATGGATATTGGAGCTACTTGATCACAGTCAAGATATGTATGTGTTGGCGAGCAGGTGTAAATGTACATAACCTTCACCCTGCTGCGTTCTGCTTACACCCAAACACCCACCCACTCACTCACAGCCACACAGCCAACACACACACACACACACACACACACACACACACACACACACACACACACACACACACACACACACACACACCATAACCGAGGTGTTTTGCATGCTGTGGGATTTCCGTGGCCCTGTGCCCAGCAGTGCGTGGAAGCACCACCCCCCCCGGCATCTGGCAAGATGACAGACAAACATAACGGTGGTGGCAACGGTGGTGGCGGTGAGGGGAGCAGGCGTGAGGCACACTGGGACACCTCCTCTCACTCCCTGTGACCTCAAAAAGAAACTGTAACGGAGCAGCGAGAGACGCCGTCTTAATTACTTTGCTCTGTTTCTGCCGCGGTGGCGAGTGTTTACATGTACACAAACGCGGACACACACAGGCTGTTTTGAGCGTGTGTGAAAAGACAGGGAGAGCACTGTGCATACACCTGAGTATACAGTTTTAGAAAAACAACCTCACAGTTGGAGTCCACAATCTAATTCTTTGTCTTTCTCGGAAGAGTGCAGAGACATCAAACACATCATTCCAGCTTTTGATCATGTAACACACTGATATCGCAACCAGTGTAACAGATACATATTATTACAACATGTAAAGCAATGATCCACTGTAGTAATTGTCTGGCTGCAGAAAATACAATTCTATTCACTCATTGTTCTACGCCACTACTTTAAGTGAAATAAATCCACTTTTTTTGTTATCACTGGTGCTCATCGGGGCCAATTATAATTAGTGTAGAAAAAAAAAAGTGGGCATAAGGAAATATAATGACATGAAGGAGCATAACATATCTAGGATTCACTTGATTCGTCATCCCTCTCCAGCGAATACCCATCAAAGCCTATGTGCTCATAACTTAATTACAAAACACATCATAGCCGCCAAACAGCCGAGATATTTTCATGCATTACCGCAATCGCAGAAGCAGAGTCGACAGTTGTTTTTATTATAGAAAACATGCCAATTTGAGGATTGCGGAGGAGTGGAGAGAGTGGTTAGCCTCTGACAGCTTTTATTTTTTGGTTTCTTGGCAGGGTTTTAAAATCACAACTACAATGTGCCGTGTTTCTTCTTTCCAGTTCTTTCTCCCTCGTATTGTTTCTTTGTATGCGAGCGTCGCTTGTCTTTCTCAGCTTCTCTCCATCTTGCGCACACAGAGGGGAGAGAGTTCTGGCTGGAGGAGGGCGAACCGACCTTCCTCTCAATGCGAATTATGAGTGTGATCTGGTCAATTCCCCACAGAGACTACGTTTCCACTTCAAAAGAGTGGCTGTACGCACCCTGAATACTGCCAGCCTGCAGAAAAGCCATTCAGACACTCAGAGGACCTGCAATAAACCCTGAAACTAATGGCGCTCAGATGATTCCAACACAGAGTAGTGAAAGCAACCGAGCTTCTGAAAATCCAAACTGTGAGTGTCGATGACTGCTGGAATGATGGGTTGATTAAGGCATCTATCAAGCAGAAAACGCTCGCTGGTTCTAGCTTTTTAAAATGTGAGGGTCTGCTGCTCTTCTGGGTTTCTGTGAATATTTGTGGGTTTTAGGATCGAATAGAACAAGCAATGTGAAGACGTCACCTTTGGGCTCTGGGAACTTGCGGCCATTTTCCACTATTTCATAGACTATGATTATTCTACTCCTTAGTTGCAGCACCAGTGTTAATCAGCACAAATCCCAAACAGTGGAATCACGACGGGAACGACACAAAAAACGGAAAGGAAGATAGAAAGAAAGACAAACACAGAGAGAAAGACAAAGAAAGAACTAGCTACTGTCTTTAAACACTTTAAAAGACAGATTGAACGCCAAAGGCAAATTCCTGAAGTGATCGAGCGTATGGGGAGCAGAGGTCAAGGTTTAAGGTGCAAAGTTCACTGCGGCCGTTATCAATAAAGACCTCCTGCGAGCGAGGAGCTCCTTACACAAATAATTAACGAGCCTTTGAGTCATTCCATGATTTGTGCGTCAAAAAGGCCTTCCAGCACTTTCTGATTCATACTATGTTTAGAACATAAACAAGTGTGGGCTGCAGAGGAGAGAGCATGACAGGCTGAAATATGCACTGTTTTATCTGAAGCCAACTCTTAATGCTTTATACTGATCACCAGAGATATTCAGCAAAGAAAAACAAAACACAGACCTACATGTAATGACGATTTGCTGTAATTAAAAAAAAACACACAGTCTTGCTGTGTTTGTAATTGGAGCATAAATCTTTTCCCCTTCGTAGAGTTTGGTTTGGATGCTGGCAAGGGCGAGTGGTGGGAAAGTAGAGGGTGGGCACATAGAAGGCAAGCAAATTTTCTTTGATTTGCTTGAGTTAAAGGCCTCATGGGTGAGATTGGAGAGAAAAAAGGAGAAAGGAGAGGCAGAGAGAGCTGTCACTTTAAGCCATTAAGTCTCGCTATAAAACTCCTCCAATAAAAATGACAGCTGCAGCCCCCTTTTCTCAAAAGGGGAGCAAAGGCATCACATCAGGAACACAAAACTGGACGGCCGTAAAAGACAAACTTGGCCAAATGCTTTTGGCAGTGTAATTCCACCAGCCCACTCCCACCACACACACACACACACACACACACACACCCCTCCCGGCAGACACATACCCTCTCCCTGTATTACCTTTGTTCCTGAGTTACTGCCAGAAAAGGAATGTCAGTCTCTCCCCCACCACACACACACACACACACACACACACACACACACACACACACACACACACACACACACACACACACACACACACACACACACTCTTTCTCATCTCACTTTCTCATCAAAGACCATGAACTTCATTGATTTTGGGAGTCAGCGTCTGTCTGTGTGTGTGTGTGTGTGTGTGTTATGTTTGCCCAAACAGAAAGCACCACAGAGTTTAGTACCACCGGATTAAGGACAACAACACACACCTCAGACTCAATTTGCCCAGTTGTATACTAGATTTTTACATTAAACATAGCTTATAAGGTCATTTAAAGAAAAACGGTCGCCATTTTCTCACAAATTAGGTTGGAACAAAACTCTTTGGAACATTAATCAAGTAATAAAGGTGCAAATTTCACAGCATAGTGTCTGATTGCATGTCATGTCAGTTTTATTTAAACAGACCAAATTTGTCTCTGAGGGCTTTTCAATCTGAACATTAGTACAACACAACATATCCTTAGAACCTGGTTTGGATGAGGAACACTCAACAAATCAATAAAACCAACCCTGTGCGACATTCAGCAGGTGAAACTTCATTAAGGAGAACTACTTAGTTGCCGACACATTTGCCACAAAACAATCAACCATACGAAAAATCAATAAATACACCTGACTTCAAGAAAAAAAAAAGCCTTTTCACCTCAGCACTGCTGGAAAAACTCTCCTTCCTTTCACAACCACATTGTTTTATTTCACTGACAGTCATCATCAGCCTCACACTGTACTGACAAAAAAGGACACGTTCTCCTTTCAATGTCAACCCTTCAGTCTTAACAGCTTAATGTCAGATATGGGGGGGGGAGATCAGGCAGCACATCAGCATACGGTGCCAAAGGGGGATGTCGTCATCACAGCCAACAACCGATCTATAATTGTGAAATGCACTGGCTGTCATTTCAAACAGTTGCATGTCAGGATTTCTAATGCGGCACGACAGATAATTGCACCGAGTAAAGCGACTAATCGATATGTTCAAGGACTCTGCTGATAGTGGCGTCCTTGAAGTGGCCAATTAACAATCAGCGCTCAAGTGGACCTTTGATGGAGCACGTTTAAATATAAATGGGGGTGTCGGGACCAACAGATAAGGACTACAGGCGCTGAAAAAGCTGCTGATACAGCACGAGGAAGAGATGAGATCCAACACTGCTGGAGAAGTGTTCCTCCTCGTTTAAACAATTAAGTGTTGAGCCTTGAACCAACCACAGAGGCTTTCCTTCTGTGCAGCCCATATGAGCTGTCAAGTGTCTGTATGGGCTGCTTTGGTGTACATTTAGGCAGACTGAAACTTGAATCACTTTCACCATGGACACACAATACAGTGCACCTGTAAAAACAGCCTGTCAGTGTGTGCAGCTCAGGAGGTTTTAGCGTTTTTCTGGGAAGCCACATAAAGGGCATTGTGGCAACAGTGTCTGCGAGCAAGGTCTGTAACAGAAGAAAGCCGCCCGGCGTCTCAGAAGTCCCCCGTTGAATCTCCTCGGTGCATCCAGGCAGCTGATGATACGCGTCGAGGTGTAACGTGACGCCCTCATGAAAGAGCGGCAGACACAATACGAGGGCTCGCCTGCAGCTCTGAGCTGCATCTCTGCTACAGGGGACAAGGGTCTGCTCTGTTCACTTTGACAAACTTACAGTAGTGTTCAGCATTAATCATTCACAGGTGTGTGTGTGTGTGTGTGTGTGTGTGTGTGTGTGTGTGTGTGTGTGTGAGTGAGAGAGAGAGAGAGAGTGTGTGTGTTTGAACTAGAAATTAAAAGGATCCCTTATTGAAAATGAGAGAGATAAAGAGTAATGGTTTTAAAATAGAGTAAATCACGAACTAAATTATTGTTGAACTTTTTCTGGTAATTCAAACCTGTTATTATTTAAAGCTATGCCAGCTGTAAATGCTTTCTTTACTGTCTGGAAAAATAAAGCATGAAAGATGAAATGGGAAAGTTGCCACTCTCCCTCTCAAAAACTCTGTGTCAAATTCAGTTCCTCTGTAGTCTGAGAATGCTGTTCAATACTCAGAACTGACAATAATGTCCACAGATCCTAGTGCAGTAGTTATCCCACACCTGTGTCACCTGTTAGTAACCGACTGACTGTGAAATTACCTCTAATCTTTACTTGAGCACAGCTTTAAAGAGACACGCTCAGACTGTCCTTACGTTGGTTAACTTCGAGCATGGGAGGAAAGTTTAAATCCCCAATTTAACATGCTGCTTTAGGTTTATTTTCAAAACCCATTAGCAGCATATTCAAAAAAGTCACGTGAGACACAAAACAAAGCTTCAACTAAAGCCAAGAGTTACGACAACGAGAAAACACACACAGCTTCCACACACGCGACACATGGGCTAACCTAACACAGACAACACATGCTAGAGGAGTTAAAAAAAAAAAAAAAAAAAAAAGCTCCTTCAACTGTTCGTGCAATAATTTTCAACTTGTTCAGTCGCACTCGTTCACGCTCGTGGCAACCGCTGAGGCGCACGGCTTCATCTCGAGTTTGCTCTCTTCCTCGCGACGCGGATTCAAATAAAGTTTCAAGCTAAGTTAAAACCACTAGCTACATCTAATTGCAGCGCACGCGAGGTATACGCGCACAGCTCATCCCGAGCGAGGTGTCACTGTATCAAAGCGAAATGTCATCAGCTCGAGCAGCAGCATTGGATATGCAACACAGAGAGGATGTATCTGGGGGTTGTGTGAGTGGAGACGGTAAGTTCGTGTTAGTGAAAATTAAAGAAGACAGGGTCCGCTACAACCCGTCAACATGCTGACGCGTTTGGCAACTCACGCGCTGTCAAAAAGAGAAAAGGAGGCAAACCAAAAAAAAAAACACAAAAAAAAAAAAAAAAAAACAGAGCGCGAGGACACGTTTCACACTTCTCCGCCGATGAAAGTCCTATCAAACCCCTCACATTTAGAACACAGCAGGGCTTTGTCATTAAACAAATAAACTTACCCAATGACAAGAATGGTTTGGTTTCCATGTCTGTCTGGTTAGCTCATGCCAGCTGAGACGACCGCGTTTGGGAGTTTTTCCACAGGCTCGAGCGGACCGGACCAGACCAGGTCGCCGCCTCCGCTGCCGCCTCCGCTGCTGTGGTCCTCTTCAAGTAGACTCGGCCCGAAGCGGTAAAAGTGACAGGTCGGTGTCTGATAAGACTCGGAAGATAAACCTAATGTTTCTTCTACCTCTGTTTGCTCACTCAGCTGCCGCGCTCGCGCTCCTCTCCTCTCCCTCTCGTGCTCGGTGTACAACAACTCCAACTACTGGATCTGCACTGCAAAAGGGACCTGTGCAGGGGGTACTCCCACCAACGTAGGCAGAGCTGCAGCGACGCCGCCACAAAACGGGAGCCTTATCGTGAACTTTGAAAAATGAACGACGCAAAAGCAAAAGGAAAAACACACGCAGTGCGTTTCACCGTAGATATTAAAAAGTGTAAAGATTTCCCGCAGGTAGTCGTTTTTCCATATCACGCCGAGCCCCCCCTTTTTCAGCTGAGCAGCAGCTACTTCTTTCTTTCACTGCTTATCTCCTGTTGTTTTAACCTGGTCACATCTGTTGAGCCAGGGCTGTTGGCTCAGTGGATAGATGTTTCGACTGCATCTGCAATTAGCCTATATCTCTCTCTAGAAGCTACATGCACGAATAAACCGAACACAGTCACTTATACAGTAGAGTTAGGGTTTGATGGCATGTTATCCAGTCTGAATGGCTGGAGAACTATTCAATTATTTCAAACTTTTGAACTAAAAACCCAAGACTGACATTCAAAGAGCTAAAACTCAAGTTCTGACTGCATGTTTGCTATCTAGTTGAAATGTTTTGTAGGCCTACACTTTGTCCCCCTGGTCACAAAGCGATGTAAATTTGGCTTTATCGTGTCTTCAAGTAAAAGAAAAAAACAAAACACAGAACATTGCTCTTTTCTAAGATAAAAAAAATCTGACAATTCCAGATAATATAACGAACTTCTAACCAAGTTAACATCCCTAACAATGAGATATTGTGTTTATATTGGGTAAAACGACATAAATAAAAAATAAAATCCAGACCAAGGAAGTTGTGCAAGCTAAAATGTTAACAAAATCAATATATTTCTCAAAACTCCCCACTCTACATCTGCTTATGTTTACTAAATTCATACTGTAATCTGCCAACATGGCACAAAAAAAAAGAGAAGGCTATGAATTTATTGCAGATGCATCAAAGTATGGGGCAGATTCACATATAAGCCCCCCTTCGGCTATCTTTACGGCAAGCGGCGGCATGCTCAATTTGCATAACTCTCACTGCATCAGAGCAGTGCGAGATCCAGATCTCTGCCGCTGTCCTCGCTGCTACGCCTGTTCTGACCATGACAGTTTATGCCTAATTCAAGCCACATCCATCTTGTGTGCACCTCCTTCCCTTCAACACTCAATCCTGTGCACACAGCGGAGGCACATGCTTCAGGAGAGTGAAAAATGCCCCTTTCTGTGGCCCAGTTTGAAGGAGAGTACCACAGATGCAGGCTTTACATCCCCCCCCCCAACCATACTGTAAAATCCCTTATGCAGTGCATATAGGAGCAATGTAGGGTATACACACACCTCCTCCAGCCATCCTCCAGGTCCCTGCAATGAGCCTGCTCCTATTAAGCACTTGAAGGTGTTCACCACGTTTGTACTGAGGCGAGATACATAATTAATGCAATGCATGGCACATCAAAGATCAAAGGCAGTTGTGCAAAAAAAAAGAGAAAAGTTAAGTCTGACTGGGCACTGATTCAAGGTGTTTTTGTGTGTGTGTGTGTGTGTGTGTGTGAGAGAGAGAGAGAGAGAATGTGTGCGCATATTATGTGCGTAGGTGTGAGGAGAGAAAAAAATGAGTCCTGCAGATTGGCTGATTATTCCACTCAAGGCCTTGCTTTTGTGCGGATATTTCCTTCATCTGTCTTCCTAGCAAACAATTATCAATCATCAGACAGTGTCACGTTGGTACGATGATGTTAAGTGACTTAATTGACTGGGTAAATGCTCATCAGAGGGGGAGGGAGGAGCAGCGACTGGACATCCTATTCTTCCTCGGTTCAGGAGGCTATCTTGCCTCGGGCCTTGGCTGTGTAATAGAAGACAGACAACACAGCCTTTTTAAACACCTCGATCAGGCCGGGCTCTCTCATCTGCCCGCTAGTACGAGCAATTTAATCCTCAACTTGGGCCATGATTAATAGCTGTGTGACCCTTCACCTCTGTCCATATAAATTCTCTGGATGCTATTTTGGCTCTCTTCGACGGCTCACACCTCTGCTCGCGGAGGTTCTCGAGTCTCTACTCAACTCCTAATTGCGACGTCTCTTGTCTCGGTTCTATCTTTCTTGTTTTGCCGCGTCTTTTTCTCTACTCTACAAGCAACGTGTTAGGCCTCCGGGGATGGGAGCCCGCCGTTACGATACGCTCTGCTATGGTTGCTTTGACAGCTCGACCTCCTCCTCTTTCTCCCTCTCTTAAAGTGGGTGATAAATGAGACAAGGGCCTTTTGGTCTCCTTTGTACTTTGACCATTCACAACAAGCTCATCCGTAAAAGCGATTATGGCCTCTTTCAGTGGCAATGACAATGGTTTCCAGTCCCGAGGAATGTACGGATAAATATGCACTGCAATTTTTTGGATTGTTTCATTAATATAATGTCATAAAATGGTGAAAAGGGCCCATTACAATTTGCCAGTCTAAGGTAATGTCTTCAAATAGCTTGTTACGTCCAGCCAACAGTCCAAAACTATATTAACTATACAAAAGTAATCAATTTACAATGACTTAAACACAATAAAATTCTCAAAATCTTCAAATTAGAGAATCTGGAACAAGCAAAAGTGAACTTTTTGCTTGATACAATAGCCTGACATTTCTCTGTTGTTGTTTTCTTTTTATCCCACTTCAGGGTGGACATGATTGAGGGCTGAGGAAAAAGGTGTGCTCTGAGGAGCACAAAAGCATGTGATGATCTCACATGCATTAGGGCGTTTGCTGAGGTGTTCGGCATTGTCCGCCCTGAGGGAAGGTCTTGATCGTCACAGCCCCGGGTTCACATTCCTTAACCCCAGGGTCAGGGCTTTGTCTGAGGATAGCACCGAGGCGACTTCCCCTGCGGAAATCAACAAGAGCTGACACACTGAACGCTGGAGACACACACAGAGGCAGGAAGAGGGACCACCACACACACAGAAGCACACACATGGTCATAAACATGGCTATTTTGTCTAAAATCCGAGAAAACTGTAAAAAGCACCATATCAGCATATGTGCTTTTGGTGCACTGAAGAAAAAATCTCATACTTTAGATTTTTGCTGACCACTTTGAAATGCATGCTGTACAGTCGGCCTGATAATCTGAACCACTTTATTTGGTGGGAAAACTGAAACTGCATCCAAAATCAAAGAAACTAATCTCTCTCTGCGCAGGAAAACTACTGTGGGACCACATAACTACAGCAAGTATGGATGGTCAAAATTTGACCAAGAAGTCTGTCCGTAAACTGTGAGGAATGTTTGCAGTTGACAGTTGCAATAATTGTAGCATTCGCCTTCATTTTCTACAGATCCCAGTGATTAGCTTGGTGAGTGCAGTATCACTTATAGGAAAATAAAATTAAGTAGTAAAAAAATGTAATTCTTTAAAAGGTCCACTGTGTAGGATTTAGTGGCATCTAGTGGTGTAGTTGTAGATTGCACATCTCTCGCTTCACCCTCTCTTTCCAAACGCGGAGAAGAAACTACATTGGCTGTGAACTGCGAGAAAAATGCAATGGTTCTATCTTTAGCCAGTGTTTGGTTTGTCCCTTCTGGACTACTTTAGAAACATGGTGGTTCAACATGGCTCCATGGAAGTAAGATAAAAACAGTTCATTCTTAGGTAACAAAAACACAATAATTCTTATTTTCAGGTGATTATACACAAATACATGACAAATGAATAGAGACTTGATGGTTATCTTAAGTTCCAAGAGTGTGTAAACTGTTTTTTGTGCGGTACTGAAATAAATGAAATCCAATGGATGCCTGGAAAGGCAGGAAAAGAAAACAAATTTCCAAATAATTTTAAAGTAATTTGTATTTAATGGGCTCAAACCTTAAAAACACCTGGTACGGTCCACTAAAACACAATTCAATGACAGCAGCCATCTTCTAGATTACATCTGTCTTCATGGCTTCTGACATTTTTTATTCCACGAAGGAAAATATAGACCTATTAAACAAAGACATCAGAAACAATTCCTGTTTTCAAATGATGCGCCTACAGAGCACATTTCACCTCCTGTGCACAGCGCCACTTTGCTCTGCTATGTTTTCACAGACAGAGTTCATTTCATCGGAGGTGATAAGAGCTCTGTGGATATCTGCATCAAATGCAACTGATGGATGGCATGAATCCAGGCGCAGGGCCAAGAAATGGTAGTTAAAAAAAAAAAAAACGCACAATATTTTCCTAAATGATCAGAGCCCATTCCGCTCAGGGCTGTTATCAATATTGAACATTACATCAGCTGTATCACTGACTTGCCATGCTGGGTTTTTGAACGCTGCCATGGGCAGACGAGACTCCCTCAACGGGAGCAACTGAAGCTCAGGCATGCATCATTCTTTAATATCGTATTAAAGTGAAATTGGCTACATTTAAACAGACACGGCGATAAATCTCGTCAGCACTCTTGGCATAAGCTGATTTTATCTGGGAGGGGAGAATCACTGTCCCTGCAGAGCATCATCTTCTTACCTACGATTGAGTCCAGCATTATTGCACAATGATGGAGCTACTGCGCTGCTGGAGCAGACAGATTGAGAGGGTGAATTATGGCTGTGCAAAGGGTTGAAGGTGTAGTCAAACATTTCTTTTTTTTTTTAGGTCTGGAGTTGAAAGAGGACAGGTGATGTAGTTTGAAGGTTAAGCATGGACTTTGCATAACTGATTTATTTTTAATCAATAATTTGATTTTTGTTTTCAGATTATGATGAGTTTTGATTGTTTCACACCAAACATCTGTACAAATGTCAGAACTTCTGTTGAAATAATATGTTGAAATGTCCTCTGCTACCATCTAATAAGCATAAGTAAAATGTGTATACAGTGTCACCTTCAGAATGTCCTTTTCCCCTCAGTAATCCATCCAAACTGAACACTTATTTTTAGCCGGCCTGTCTCCAGTGTGATTGCTGTGTGCAGACACCTAGAATCTAGGTGCATGATCACAGTTTTTTTTATTATCAAATTCCTGCAACACCATTACATGCAATCTGTCACTGCATCGAATTAAGTTTAAGTAGGTTTCCTACAGCACATTACATAAGACCCGTCTCTTCCCCATTCACACAGCTATCTAGGTTTGTTTTGAAACCAAAAACTACCAATTCTATTGTTTTTCCTGTTGCATGCTCAATGTGTCACATTTATGCAGACTAAAAATTGTGGCCAGAAAAGTGATGGAAACCACGAGTCTAGGCATTGACCGCCACTGACTAGATTCACTTGACACGCGACTCACTCATTTACATTTTACAGAAAGCATTTTTTTTTTTTTGCTTGCAGTTTTGCCGTGCAGAGCCTAGCTGCTTTGTGTTTCATTGTTGCTGATCCTGCTTCCTAATCCTGCTTTTGCTTTGCAGCGTGGTGACTTGCAATCAGAACACATCTTGCATCAAAACGGTGGTCCCATTTCAATCCCGTATGCTGAAAGATGAGAGGCGGGATAAATGACTGGCTGGATGAATGGTCTATTTTTGTACTGATTACTTTTTTTTTGTCTCCCTTGACACTTGTGCTTTAACATGCTTTAGCTGCAAATGTGTGCATGTAGGGTAACTGAATGCACTAATGTCTGAAAAATTGCAAAAGATTAAAGGTAGAAAATAAACAATATATAAGTCTAGAGCTATAATTTACCTTTTTAAATAATTAAGATCTTTAATACAGCTATAGACCTCAGAGAGGCCTGATATGGGCTCTGATATTGGTCAATAGATGTGAACTAAGTGACTTCCTTTCCAGTCAGTTCAGCACAGCTGGGAGAGAGCGCAACACTGTTGGACTTCAGCTGGGTAAACATTCCCCACCGAGGCCAGAGATCTTGTGTACACACAGGGCACAGCGCACGTTCAGCGAGGGGGCCTCACAGCCGCCACAAGGATGGATGGTCTAACCAGGCCAGAGTCCATGTGGGCACAGCAGTCAGAATATAACAAGAGACCACCCCCATCTGCTGAAACCATTAAGCTCTGAAGAACAGATACCACCTTGGGCTAGGCTGCGGATGTAGCGCCTCCACACCTCTTGCCTCCTTATATACACACGTGTTTGAAAAGATGCACTCTCACTCGCTGGTAGTGGTATGCTACGCGATCTTCAGACCGTCTGTGAAGGAAATAGACTCAATGGTGACAGAGAGAGTCATTTCACTGAGAGGAGCATTAGAGTGAAGTGGAGTAACAGGACACCCACAGGACACCTACAGACCAGCGGTGACAGTCACACACACACACACACAAGCGCGGAAGACTATAGTAACTAATAATAATCCTCAGACATGACAGATGTGATAGAGATAATACATTTTGCTTTGCCAAAATCAAAGTCATTTTTCCTGTATTTGAAAGGAGGCCTGTGGAGATATTGGAGCTATAGATAGGAGTGAATATGTGTGTGTGTGTGTGTGTGTGTGTGTGTGTGTGTGTGTGAGGCCTGGTTAGCCCAGGGAGTAAAAGCGATGCTATCTGTCTGTGTTAACCCTCCTCACAGGAGCTCATGCTGCTGCTGCCAGTTAGATATCCCACATTCACCAGTTTTTACATTATTCAGACCTTTGTCTTCTAGCAGGATATCAAAAAATACTTGGTACATTTTTACTTAAATTTGGAGGAACGTTGGCCAAGGACACAGTTTCATTTTAACTTGTGATTTATGTAAGGTGTAGACGCAAATTTTCTTCAGTTCAAAGTAGTTTTCTCACTTCAGGCCTTTGTTACTTCTGCCAAAACTCATTAGCTGCCACGGTTACAAAACAGTATTTCAACATTCTTCTAAAAACTTTCATCCAACCAACACCAGATTTTAAACAGAAATACTTGGTTGAGGTTGAAAAAAACAACATACCCTCAAAATGAAACAATAAAATATGCTATGTGACCATGCCCTCTAGAACGACATCGTAAGCGTTTTCTGATCCGATATCTATCGGCAGGACGACATCATTTGTCTGTGCCTTACAAAACAATGTTGGAGAATATTAGGATGTCACAATGCTGTGGTTAAAGCGTGGTTAACATTTAGGCACAAAAACGACTGTTAGGTTTAAGGAAAGGAAATTATTTAAGTTCTTTAAGGTTATTAGATATACTTTAATAATCCCGTGGGGAAATTACTTGTGGGGGGACTTAGTGGAGCTTCCTCGTCATGGGTACAATATTCAACGTGGTTAAGGTTTGGGGCGTGTTTAAAAAAAAAAAAACACATTTTGATGACATATGCACATATTAATGTAAAGTGTTCCAGCAGAAGTTAATAGAATTTTTGATAGAATAGTGGCCTGTCGTGTGTATTTTGCAGCTCTGGGTCCAGGTACAGGGAAATCAATCACATGAAAAATTTAGAAGATTATGTGGCCTTGGCAGAGGTAGGCACACTCTTGGTACCTCTTAGGTTTGTCTTATTTTAGCGGGTGACCATGTTTTTTTTGTTTTTTTTAACTCAAAGAATATGTTTCAATTGGATTTTGAAGGCCACTGAGTCATGTAACTTACCCAACACACTGAAGATCTTTTGAATTTGAAAGTTTAAAAAATAAGAAAATTAGAAACTTTTCAAGTAAGGACAGCTCTATCTTGTCCGCAGACGAATGGAGAGCCTCCCCTCCATCGCACATTATCTGCCTGTGAACTGTGAGCATAGGGCTGGATGTGTTTGTGTATGTGGGTGTGTGTGTCTGAGCCACACTCTCACTGTGATTTACAGCTCCTCTCACACTCTCCCCTTCTGTCTGCTGGTCAACTGCCACGGTGAAGGCGGCTACAATGACCGGCTACGAAGCACCATAAATCTGGACACTTCCTATCACTGTCTCCCACTTCAAGGGGAAGCCTGTCCTGTTGCAAACATGATTAACCCTCTTCCTCTCTGTCCACAACCCCCTGCACACACCCCCCAACCTCCATCCTCCCTCCCCCGACAAGAGGCCATGCTTCAGGGAAAAAACAGGGCCGCCTTCACACCTCAGAGGCAAAGGAACCTTCTACATTTACCATCCCTTCCTTGCACAGGAAATAACTAATAAAATATGACCTAGACTGTGTATTGGACCTATAAAGACTGTACATGAATAAAAAATTTAAAACTGTGTAAATGTAAACAAAACAGTTCATGCAAGGAGTTACAGTATTCATCCCCCACAATATGCAAAGTATAAAACCTAACACTTTTTTCTTTAAGTTTTTATAGAAGTGCCTCTCTTCTCCCAATGACAAAGCAAAAGAAAAAAGTTTTCAAAAGGCTTTCAAACCACAAAAGACTCGTTCAAGATGAGTGAAGCGATAGTCCCAGCATGCCAATTTGCAGCTTAGTAAGGAAGTTTGCTCGGTGCTGGGAGGTTTAGAGCAGGAATAGAGACGTGTTGTCATTGAGCTGCCCGAATGCATCTATGAAATTTCAGATGAAAAAGGGTGGGAGGGGAGGTTTACTGTCGGCGGAGAGCGGGTCCTTCACTGAACTGTGGCAGCAGACTATAACATGAGCCTTCAGCTGAAGCAACAGCCTGTAGTCTGCTAGTGCCCACAGGAAACACACACTCTTGAAACACACACAATCACGCACTCATGATCACCCATATGCCCACAAATAGACACACATCTTTCTATCCGCCCGCCTACTTGCGCACGTATATATAGACAGACACAAGTGTAAGCATGCACATTTTAATGCACACAAACACACACACACACACACACACACACACACACACACACACACTAATTATTCATGGAGAAACACACACAGATGCTTTATCTCCTTGCTGTCAGTCAGGCTCTTATTCTGGGTTCCACTTGAGGACACTGATGCAATATTTTTTGAAAAACTTTATTTGGCCAATCAAGCCGAGCCAGTCAAAATCCTTTTGAGTGTTGATGCGTCAAAAAGAAGACAGAGACGTTTCATGCCTAACGCTAAATTATTCCAAGTGGTATGACAAGGTTGGCTGGTAACTAATTTATTAGCAGCACAGGTGGCAAAAGTAATTTTTTTACTCAAGTAGAAGTAAAGGTACTTGTGTATAGGTAAAAGTACTGATTCAGCTTCTTTACTCAAGTAAAAGTGAAAAAGTGTATAAAATTAAACTCCTAGTTTCTCTGCAGGACATTTGTACCAATTTCAATAGGGTCAAAACTTCAAATAGGGTAAAGTCTCCCTCTCCCTTTTGTCTGCTTTGTCTGGTTATCTTGTAGCATCTTTTTGGTCATGTTGAGAAGGCGTGCAATGATGCAAAAAATACTAATAATGGATAAGTCCCCCATATGCATTAAAACGAGTACCGAGGCTGTTTCTAAGGAGTAGAAAGTACAGATATTTGAGTAAACATGTAAGGGGTAAAAGTAAAAAGTTGTCCAAGTTGATATATACTCAAATGATACCAGAAAAATCAAGTCCTTCTGTCAACCTTTGTACTACTGCTACTCTAAAACATATTGGTTGAATGGAATATAATCCTTCAGTTTCAGTAATAGCACTTAAATAATATGGCTGCTTTAACTAACAATGCGGGAGCTAATGTTGAGCAAACATAGAATAGTATTCATGTTTACTAAACACTATGTGATACAGTTTCTGAAAGTACACTGAAGCCTTAAAATCTGATGTTTTTTAAGAAAAGTAAGAAAAGGTCATGTCAAAAAAGAAAAAGAAGAAAAACAAAAAACAAAAGGTCAAGTAAGATGATGTTTGTGCTGTCAAGATAACACATGTGGGAAACCATTTACTTTGTTTTCATTGCTATTTCTTCGTATTAAAATAAAATAATACGTTCTGACATTGTAAATACCTTTAGATCTTTAGACTGGATTAATAACTAGAAATGTTTGTATGTTTCATTTTACGACAGAGCCTAAATACAGAAATGTTGACATATGCTATATATATGTTGACTTCACCTATGTCTTGCTACCAAGAACTACTTGTACATTTGAAACATTAGGGGTCGTATTATAGATGTTTAATAGCTGTGAAGCTGCAGAACTTATGGCAGTTATTTATTCATGTATGCTAAATGACAATGCATCTCCAGCCTGTATCAACATGGGAAATCCTTTATATACTGTGAGAGGGCATAGTAGATATACGGTTCTGTACAGTACAATTAAATGTTAGGTCCTTACAGATAGGTACTGTAATGTACTGCTACCCAAATGTATGAGTACAAAGGATAGACAGAAACAGTATTTTAATATGATTCAGTCCAATCCAACACAACGATGGCCTAAATAATTTGAGTTCTACAAGGAAAACATTCCAAGCAAGTGGTGTACTCTAATGCGGAAGCATATTGCATTCACTTGAAATTTTATTTTTTGGTTTGTTTTTCTGAGTTATTGTTTGTGTTTTTCTAAGTCATTTTTTTTGGTTTGTTTTTCGGAGTAATTTTTTTCAGATTTTCTGAATATTTTTTTTTTTTTCTGTTTTTCAGACTAATTTTTTTCCTGAGTTTAGAGAGCATTTGAACCAATAGATGCATTAATTCCTTTATTGAGAGCTCGATTTAATGGAAACAAACAACTTGTTTAGTTCATTCAAGTTATACTTTGATCTGGATTCAAGACACTGGGAGATAGTCCTGTCTTTAAGTCATATATATGGTATTATCATTAGTTTGTCGACTCTACGCAGGCACCTGAGGACTTTGCGGTTATTCAGAAGGAAAGCCCATTCAGATATGCTAGACATAGCAATGTATACATAGCTAAATTGACCCGGTACGGTAGATAGTTGAAGATGAGGCATGTATGTGTGGGCAGGAGTCACCATAGGTCCAAGGGAGTCACTTGCAGGTTGGAGGTTCTCGCGGGAGTTTGAAGTATCTCGATAATTAAAAAAAAGAATTACTCCGAAAAACAGGGGGAAAAAAATTACCACGAAAAACAGAAAAAATTACTCAGAAAAACAGAAAAAAATAATTACTCAGAAAAACAGGGTTAAAAAATTAGTCAGAAAAACAGAAAAAATTATTCAAAAAAACAAGTGAATGCAATACGCTTCCGTACTAACGAAGTCCAAAATTATTACATAAAGGTCTCATTGACAAATTCATTGGTAATGTTAAGTATATATATGCCTTTTATTTTCTTTGTACAGCTGTGTTGATGTTTTTAACAGAATATTGAATCAAATACATGTATGATGTAATGTTAAAGAATCGCTAGTACCATTCCCACTGAGAATCAACACCTCAAGTTTATTTACATTCTCACAGACATTGCTATAGTGAAATGTTTCTAGAAGATGTACAAAATAACAAGGCGTATGTAAACAATGTGGTCGACATGTCTGGTTCCAAATTAGTTAACACACTGACTAATATATATTATATATATACACTTTTAACACTTAGCCTATAAAGTATTAAAAGTACTGATGTCAGAACAACATTATTAAAACAGAAACTATAGTGTGTTCCTGCTGGCTCTCTGGCACTTCACCACATGCTGCAGGGTCCTAATGACTGTACTTAAGCAAATCTAATTGCAGGTTTTAAACCCAAAAATATTGATTTATCAATAGCAATCCAAAATAGGAAGTAAACAACCACACAGTAGGTGAGAGCTAATAGTGGCCGTGTGTCACAGATATCTTGATGACTAATTCTCATGTCCTGTTTTCTTCTGAAAACAGGTCCTGTTTTGGGGTTTTGTGGGTGGCAAAGACATGCTGTTCTGTTGCTTCAGAGTTTAAACAGAAATTATTCAGCTGAGACTCACCTCCCCCTCGTCTTTAGCACCTTTCCTTTGCTAATAGAATAACACCAGTGTCATGAGCCCATTAGCCATATAATGATTTACACTAGAAAGACCCGTGAAGGAGGCGCCACCTGCTCCCATGCTCTTTTTGCCCCCAATTCCCCTCCCTCCACACCTACGTCTCAAAGCATGATGAGGTCATTATGTCGTTATTACAATAATGCCAACAATGAAGTCGCGGCCGCAGTAACAGCACCTGTTTGATGCACCCTCAGGGACGCACTCAGCAAGTCGGAATCTCTTATTTATTTATTTATTTATGGCTGAGGGGAGAAAATAAATAAGTGATGGAGCAACACTGTTTATGCAAATCTCATTTCACATGCATCTTACGTCCTGCCACGCTTTCTTGGCAGCGCACAGCTGAGATTGCGGGGCAAGTGACAGCGCAGGGGCTTAATATGACTGATTTCCTCTGTAATGATAATGCGATTGAGCACACTGTTTGTGGCGAGCACAAAAGGGGCACATGAATAAGAGAAGGTTTGGAGTTAAAGTGTGAACGATCAGGAGGACTTTCTGAGCCAGCCTTCTTCTCCACAGGCTCATACAGTAGATACATTACAGCGTGTTTTACTTCAGAGTACAGTCAGCTGTGTGTGTGTGTGTGTGTGTGGATGGATGGATCACACACCATATGGAGGTCTTCTGTGTGTGAAGTCGGCTATTGTACTGCAGTGATGTATGAGTGTATCTAATGGATTGCTGTCAACGTGTGGCATTTATTGTATATATTGTGTCACTCTGGTTCACACTCTCCATTGTTTGTTTCACATTCCTCTTGCTTTTTAACATCTGGACGCTATAATGTGCAAGTTACCCAGCATGCAAGATGTACGAAACCTTCAAACTGTCACATTAAAGCACAGGATTCAAATATCTTCTATTTGAGTCACAAAGTATCACAACTATCCACATACCGCAAAATTCCTGTTACATTGAACTTAATTTTGTCCTGATTTAATTTAGTCTTCCTGTGTAAGGCAACTAATTTAGTATTTCCTTTTAGGGCTGGCTATCATTTTTCAATATCAGTGCCGGGACAATACCAGAGTTTCAGTTCTGATTCCAAAACAATACTTTTGTCAGTTCTGGTAACAAATTATACTTTATTTAATACCTTCCTTTGAAGAATATAATCATGTTTGGAATATAGTCTTAACAAAAAGCAGCCATACAAGAGGCTGGATAAAGTCTACAATTTGAAACATTATAAATTAAGCCTACAGTTACTGATTTGTTTTACTATTTGGGGGCAGCAGAAACAAGCTGTAAACACAACACAGATATATTATCATCTTTCAAATTTATATGGCACATTTGTTAGTAGACAGTGGCTTATTTACACAACCAGCAGATATGGCACATTCATTTGGAGTTGTGTTTTTGGCCACTTGATGCACTGAAAGTTTTAATATTCACTCTTTTAACTCTGTTTTTGGTCACTACCAACTCCTCAGGGAAAGTCCTGGCTCTTTTGCTGCTAAATCCTCAACTATGTTCACCTGATAGTTGCTAACTGTCAGCTGTTTGGAGCTGGACAGGAAGCAAGCAAGGAACAAAAGCACTGGAGTAAGGGTTAGAGAGAGATCCGCATTTCAATTAAACTTTTTTGTATTAAACCAGACTGTGATCTTTCCCCAACCTTAACCAAGTACTGCCAGTGCATACTATACCATAAAAGGCATAATAACGCTGTGGTCACTACAAGCTTATATTATATTGCAAGATTTAATTTTGATAAAAAACAAATAAGACAACAAATGATGATATGTCTGGAACTAACATTTTTGCAACTTGCCAGATATGTTAATTGATACATTTCCTCAATATGCTCATAGAAAACGTAACCCAGTTTCTTTCAAAATCTATTAGCTGTTGCAAATTAGTTTTTAATTTTTTTTTTGCTACTTCTCCCTTTGGTTTGCCAATTTCTACAACATTCCCCACTGACACTGATTTCAGATCCTAGAAATCTGTCTCTCTCTCACCTAATCTGACTGTGACCATCAGAATCTGACCAAACATTCACTGTTTTTGTTACTTGGGTTTATTTCACTTGACAGTTTCCAATATTTGGTTCTGGGGAAAAAATTCCATCAGTTTAAGGTTTAATATCCAGCCCTTTCCAGTATTACCTCCTCTCATCGAACTATTATATAAGCCACAACTTAGATCCAAGGCAGATTACAGATTACTGAAGGCCTCTGACAAAATGTATACAAAAGCATAGAAAATAAAATGGGCCATGTAATGAATGGGTATTGTTATTGTGACTTATAATTTACACATAAGCATCCTCCTCAGATCCACTTCTTTTCAACAGCTGTTGAGTCTATCTAATCATCAAAGTGTTTCTAATTCAATGTCAGTGAATTTGCTTATAAAGAGGTGCATTAAATGAATATCAAAAAGCATCTGTGTATAGTGTCTCACTGAAGATTCAGGCAGAACCTCAACATCAAAGCACAATCACCCATCACACGTCCACATGTTGGACAGATACCTCCACTCTGACAGAGCTGCTGCCATTTACATAGCGCAGCAGAGAGACAGAATCAAAAGGCAGAGACATCAAAAAGCTGCCAAGAATTTTTTTCTCATCATTTCATTTCTGCCTTTCAAACCTCTCCATCCCCCCCAACTCCTAATCATCAACCAAGCGGATTAGCATGTCACTGCTGGGTATCCCATTCTCCTTCAGAGGGGCCCCAGACTTTTTTTTTTCTCTCCCCCTCTCTCTCCTTCTTTTTCTCTCTTCTTCTGGGGAAACTGCCATCTCATCAGAGCGTGCAGGAGTCACCAGTTGGCTAACTTCATTGTACAGATGGGGTCAGGGGCAGGTCAGCTCCCAGGATCCTCCAGAAAGGAGAGGCCCTGGCCTGGCTATGCCCTGCGGTCTGCGCGGCCTCATCCCACTCCTCATCTTCGGCTGCACCCCCCCCAATACTCTGCCCCCTCAGGACCGGAGAGACTCTGGAGGTCAGCTGCCTATTTGCGAGGACACTTGGCTCTCCATAGGGGGTGAGATATCCTTTACAAGAGCTCCTGTCATCTGGACAGTGACTAATGAAGCCAGCCTGGTGACAAGTACTGATGAGCAGCCCCGGGCTGGTTTGGGGTCCGTTGCTCCACTGCTAATGACACCGTCCGTGGCTCTAACTCTCCAACTCCTGCCTTGGCATGTTTTCTAATGCGGGTCTCATCACTCGTAGGTTCTCAGGCCATATACACGTCAGCTTTTGTTTATTAATAAAGCTCAGGTTCATGCAGTCACCAGCAGCTAGTAGCTGCTGGCTCTTTGGAAACACTGGGTTCCCATGGCATGATGCCTCATTGGCATCCACACAAAGGAGGGTGATGAATGGGCCTTAAAGGCCTGATAAAACATTAACATGGACAGTTGGTCCGACGGGAGGAGCAGCACAGATTAAAAGATGACTCAGTTTTTTGCAAGGCAAATTTCACCCTCATGATTTCTCAGTTCGAGGGGGGAAAAAAAGTCTTCACAGGGAGAGCTTTAAAAAACAAGACATTAATGAAAAACAGCATGTTGTCGTGTTGATGCCTCGTTATTCCATGTATGCAGTGCGTAACCCATGCATGCAGGACTAAAAAAAAAATAGAGAAAGACAACCTGTGGCATCAGTGTTTGGTAAGCTGGATACAGCAATGCTGTTCCACCTCTGGCACCGCTTCAACTGGGGCAGAAACATTCATTATTCACAAGCTCCATGCATGAATTATGTAATGTGATAGGTCATTCCCAACACTTTAGAGGCAGAAGTTTTAATAGAAAGCAAATAAGGGGGAAAAAAAACTACATCCTCAGTGAAATTTGATTGTGAACTTTTATAGCAACTTTTTCAAACTTCAATATTATGTATTCAAGAGAATCAGGGACAAATTTCAAATTTCAGTCACTTACACTTGGCACACTCTGTCTCTATGCATACACAGCCAGACTTATATAACCTTATGTTACACAAATGATGACAGGCTTTGCTCTGTACTTAATGCTGGTAAATACTTATACTAATCAATTTATACAAATAGTTCTCTAAAATAATTATAAAACGCCACATCTTTCCAAATGTAATATGAATTCTTTGTTAACTGCATGGAGCAGGTAGACCAAGGTGTTTTTGTATTTATTTAGCTTGTTAATACACCAGTCAAGTTGATGTGTGAGTGGCAAATATCTGAAATCTTCAGTCATTTTATGATGACAGGGAGACAGGGAGGTATCCATTACACACAACTGCATCATGTCCTTAAAATGATTTCAATACAAACGTTGAGCAGTTACCCGCAGATTCACTCTGTAGCAAGGTGATATAAATGACAAATAGTCTGTCAGAGGCTCTCAGAGAACAAGTCATAATTGAACCATCTGCACAGACTTTGCTGTAAATATTTCAGCAGTTATGGACTAACCGTTCCATCTGTTTAAAAGTATCCCTCCCTAGTTTTCTTTCCTCTTACTATTTTCTCATAATGTGATTTATCAGGGGTGGGATTTCGGTCTTTAGTGTTTTTTTCTCCCCTCTTTAGTGTTGGGGGGTGGGGGTGGGGGGTATTCTTTAATGTGTCTATTTCTAGATATATCTAGTTTCCTAAAGAGGGGAAGAAAAGAAGAAGCACACTCTTTCTCTCTCCACCACCCCCACCCCCACCCCTCCCAACCTGAAGCGCTTATAGCTGCACACCAAGGATGAGAGAGAATATTTAATTTTGAAAAGATGAAGAAAAAAAAAATGTGTCAGGGAGGCCACGGCTTGCTGCTGTTTTTCTCGTGCTCGCCCGCTGTGCGCACACGGGAGGGAGCCGGACTTATTCTTTTATTTTGTTTTGGTTTGTCTGGAAACAATGAAATTAGTCAGAGACTGTAGGGATATTCTAAGAGGCTAGGGTTCTTTGTAGTCTTTTTTGCTATACCAACAAATGTATTTGCTTGTGTAATTTATTCCCATTTTATCTTGTTTGGCTCACTGCAGAAGTTAATCAACCAATCATAAACATATATAGCCTGTATGTGCTGCAAAATGTTTGTATAGTATTGGATTTATTTGCCAATTTACAGCACTCTTCACAAGAACATGTCCACTTAGTTGGTTGCTATATTTATTTTCAATAAATGGATGTTGAGTCAAACCTTTAGAAGCTGGCGTCTGCCTTTACATCCCCACCTCCACCTGTTACAGTATAGAGCACTAACAGTTGTTCCCAGCTGCGTGGCTCACATGTAAATGCATCTGACATTTGATATCACATCAACCGGGTACCTGCTTTCACCTATTTTGCGGACTCTAAATAGCTTTCTTCTCATTTCAAAAGACTTCTATCACAAACTGTAATGCTCAGAAATAAATAAAAAAGCATCGTTTTTTACATCACACTCCCTTTGTTCTTACTTCTTGAAAAGAAATGGAAAAAGGAGCTTAGCTATAATACAGAGGAACAATAACGTATGCACAAGGACTTTTGGACAAAAACTAATCATGTTTTCCACAGTGGGATGGAGAGCAGGAATCGCCTGACAGAATTTTTAACTCGTTTTCTTTCTCCTGCAGCTCTCCTCTTTCCAAACACTGTGCTTCAGTGTGGCTGTGAACAGAGACCGGACCCTATGGGACTGCTCTATTTAAATTCCTATACAGTTTGACTCAGGCCTTTGTCTGCCACTGCACAGTGTCTGCTCGATGTTCACGTGTATCATCCTATAGACTGAGCTCGTGTGAAAAAGAGCAGCCGGAAAGGAAAAGAGGCTTTCCATCCGTTTTTTCTGCAAACTCAAAACACCGAAATCACACATCGAACATATGGAAAATTCCTCTGAAGCGTGACAGAAGACATATAAATGTCCGGTAAGCCTGCACCAATGAATAGGGCACAGATAAGGTAGTGTGTGCAGAGGTGGAGGCCTCATGAAGCAGTGCAGTGTCTCAGTCTTGTAAAAACTGCTCGTCCGGGAGGCTTTAATGCCTCTTGTCACATAGAGTACAGTATACATAAGGGGGGAGGGGGGAGAAAGGAAAATGTCACAGGAGAGGGATGGGGATACGTTCTGGCATTATGTTTCTGAGCTAAGTTGCTTTCAAGAAAACACAAAGCTAAGAAGCAGGAAAACTAATTTTCATGTGGGTTTCCTGCTTTTGTGTCATTTTTCTTACATAATAAAATCTAATAAGATCGTGGATCCATGAGAAAAAAAACCTTCTTGATTAAGTGATTAGTCAATCAGTTGTCAAATTGATTGTCAGTAGTTTTGAGTTTAAGTCATGTGCTTGCTCCAGTGAGGATTTGCTCCTTTTTTTTGTTTTATATCCAACCCAGCCTCACAAAATGGTGTATGAATAACGTGAATTTAGACTTTCAAATTGCCTGCAGTGCAATTTTGTGTGCAGGTGACGGGCCAATCCTTTCCATTAACTTATGTAAGGTGACGTAGCTTGAAGAGCAACAAAGTCAACGGAGGAGGTTGGGCTGGATGGATGGATTAAACAAACACAAGACTTTCACCCAGGAGAGTCAGTGTTGGCTTATTTTATATACATAGCCTACGTATGTTAACTTATTTGTAACTCATTTAACATTTCATGATCTTTTCCAAAACCTAGCAGTCTTTGTGCCTAAACCTAACCAAACTGCAAACGTTTCACAACATTACCTAGACAACAAAGGTCACCTGACTTCTCCCCTTCCTGCACATCCAAAATCCCCATAAGTTAATGGTTGTCATATTGCTATAAATGTAATATCTTTTGAGTCTTTAAAGACGTCACCTTGGGGAAATTGTGTCGAGCATGTTTTCACTTTTTTCTCTCATTTAATGCACCAAACAATTAATCCATTGTGGGAATATTCATAACAAAAATAACTGTCAGTTGCAGTCCTACATGAGGCATGAAATATGCGCTGTAATAGATATGAGAGGGCAGGTAATTTGACCCGAGACACATCCATCATATCCATTTTCCACCTCTATTATCTAATTAAGGACTGATCAGTTATGCAGAGGGGAGGAGTTCATGTTTGTGTTTGAAAGGAGGTGACCATAGCAAACCTCCGTCCATCTCTCAAGTCCCGGTCCCCCGGCACAGTAGGAAGTACGACAACAAGAAATGCCAGCGGCTTCGTGCATAATTACGGCCGAGATGGATGGCTCAGTCCTGTCCGCGCCCAACTGCTCCCGTCCATTTTTCTCTCTGATGAACGAGGAGAGAGACAGCGCCCTGTCATCTGCTGCGTTGCTACTGGCGGAAACAGTAAATCTCCCGCTCAAAGTCACCCCCTCGCCTCAAGATGGAGAGGGGGGGTGTGCTATGAGACGGAAGGGGGGAATGTTGTGAACTCGATAGGTGTCCCCCAACCCCCTCCCCAAACACATGCACATGACCTACACTGCTGTAGATCTGACCACGTGGGACTATACAGCACTGTGGAGTATTTCATGCCTACTTATTCTCTGTTCTGGTGTGTGAATAATTGAGACGGTCGCGCAAAACAGGTCCGGGCTCCTACTTTTCAAGCATCTCAGAATCATAGTTGTGACAGTTAAAGCGGAGGCAGTGACAGTCAAATTTGGCACAAAAATAACCCAGAGGACACATAAGTTCTTTGAGAAGGGCTCAATTTTGTGAAACACGGGGCTGCAAAATAAAATTTATAGCAATGGTCTTTTCACAGAAACCGTATTTCTTTTGCTTCCCATTAGGCGCAAGTTGTAAGATAGACTGCATTCTGTTAAGTGGGCACAGTTTAAGATCAAGTGACAAAATCAGTGGCAAGAAGAATCATTCTCTTTGAAGAAGCTTAATGTTAGGTTATATTTTGATGAAGAATGTCATCAAGTGGTTTAAGTCGGGAGGAAAGTGCAACTCGCATCAAAAAGTGGACTTTTTTTTTTTTTTTTTTTACATTTTAACATCAGGTTACAAGTGCATGTTTGTCATATCATTAACCTGCTGGAAACAGGTAAGTAAAGCTCTTTGGCTGTTATAAATCCCTGGTGGAGCTACATTGACTCTCCTACATGGGTTAAGAAAGCTGATAAATTGCTTTTTTTTTTATACTTGTAAACCGAAAAGTTATACATACATATACATATAAATAACTCTGAAGGTGTGTTCATACTGAATGAATTTTAGAGGCAATGCAGAAGCATATAAAGTCAAGAGAGACACAAGTTGAGATGGACGCAGATGTAGATTCAAAGTGAGGCGAAGACACACACTTTTGAAAGAATATAATTTGTATTAACCCAGAAGTTGAATCACTGAATGACGAGCTGTTGATTAGCAGCTAACATTTGCACAGTCTGTACATTGGCTGATTGAGGGAAATATAAATAACTATGGGCAGCAAAAACATCCCAGTGGTCAAACTGTTTGTGAATATTGTGCTGGTTAGGACATTTTCATAAACAAGCATTTCCTTTCCACTACAAAATGACCCTATTTGAATCTAGTGTCTCTATGAAGGGAGTTGATCGAGAAGTGGGATAAAACCCCAAACCTGCAGATCCAGAGCAGGGTTCCCTCTCACAGGTCTCTTTGAAGGCTTCTTTGTCCCCTTCGTGCATTGCTGATCACTCACTGACTTACGCCTTTGCCTCCCAACTCCCCTTTGATAGCTGTTTGTTCTGTGTGGCTTTGACTAAGGAAAAAGCCGCGTATGAAGGAGGCAGGACATTAAAGTGTTGGAATGTTTCATGTACTGCATTACTTTCACTGAGACTTGCTCTGTGTATCTCTGACTGTGACCCAGAGGCGCCTCAGATGCCTCGCGAATGTTTTTGTTGTGGAAATCGCAGTGTGAAAAGGTGGGACAGAGGGTTACCGCGATGGGCTGTGTTTGTGTTTTGTTGTTGCTTTGTGTTTTTGTCGCTTTGGGTTGTTCCTTTTCCTCCTGTTCATTTCCCATCCTGGATCCTCGTAAAACTGAGAAAGTCCCCTCACCCACCTCTTTCTCCCCTCTTTTATTTCTTTCTCTTTCTCCCCACTCACTCCTTCTTTCCTTCACTTCTCAGGAAATAACCTTCTATTGCCTCTTCCAGTCCCAGAGGACTGAGAGATAAAATCCCTCCTCGGTCTAGGGGGTTCTGTGAAGATAGCGTAACAGTCTTTTCTCACAGTCACAGCTCCAGGCTCTGTGAGGAAGCCTCTGCCCATCCTCCCCTCCCTCCCTTTCCCCTCCTTCCTCTTTCTAACTTTCTCTTTGCCAAATCGGAGCAGTTCCCAACAAGGTGGTAGTTTATCAGGAGGCTCCGGCTGAGGAAGAGGTGGGACTGCCGGCTGCAGCTTGCCGTCCTAGCTGGTACTGTGTACTGGTTTCCACCAATTTGCCAAACAGCTACCACAAAGGACATGACTCTGAATTTTTGCTGCCACACTCAAAAGTGAAAGTAAAAATGAGTCATTTTCATTCTTTTGCACAGACAGTCATGGTTCATAGAGGCTGACTTTAGCAATCAATCAATCAATCAATCAATCAATCAATCAATCAATCAATCAATCAAGGTGTTTATTGTCATATGAAACAAAAGAAAGTAAGTTTTTCTCTGTGCAATGAAATTCTTTCTTTGCTGTGCTATCCATTATGATAACGACGCATTAAGTACAATAGTAGAACACAATAAGTAACAAAAACACAATATTACAATAAGTACAGTAAGTAAAAAAAATAACTCAATATTACAGTAATTTTAAAAGTGTCTGATGTGCAGTGTGCAATGAATACTGTGGGATGTGCAAAACAGTTGTGCAAGAGCGCAGTTGTAAACAGAAGTACAGGTGTAAGATGACAAGGTGGTCCATTGATGTGACTCCTGTCAACTGTTCAGGAGTCTGATCATCTTGACTTTGCGGCTAGTGCCACCAGGTTGACATTTCTGGTTCAGTGACATGCCTCAACAATTTTGTACACACAGCCATGTCCCGTTCAGGTGGAAATTGTATCCCCTGACTTTTTGTCTAGTGCTGGCATGAAGTCAATAGATTTTCTTTTTTTTGTCCAATGCAGTATTTTGGTTTATGACCAAAGTCCTGCAAAACGAATGATTCCTATGACCCTCAGATGTACTAATTAGCAAAAGGCTAACATATTAAACTAAGACTGTAGACTTATAGTATTGGGATTAAATCAGGGTTCTTCACACTCACACACCAAGCATGTGTTACAGTATGTTTCCTTCTCCAGCTGCATTATTTACATTAAGCAAAGTCGTAATAAAACCAACTTAAAAATCTTGCAATTGAAAGTGAAGAGAAAAAAAAGCAGCTTATTATTAATGAAGTATGTTAAAAAACACAATGAATATAATGGTTAAACTACAGAGTGGCTGTTTAGCTTTTTATTATTTTCAAATGTCATTGCCTTTTCTGCTTTTCACTCTTTTTATATTAAAAACATACATGACTTTATTCACTTAAACTAAAATAAACACATTTAATGAGCCTTAAACTAAAGTAAACTAATAATTCTCCCCGTGGGTAGGCTATACTATTATTAGCTCCTGTTTGCTTTATTCTACACACACAATTTGTAAGGCACCTGTGGATTTAAAGAGAGATATGCAGTGATGACTATCAGCGCTGAAGCGGGTTATAGAAAGTAGTGAATACGACCAGTCACAGATGAGGGCACATGGTGGCTCAGCGCAGACCGGACTTGATGTGTGTATTGGGTATGTATGTGTGTGCACTGTATGTGAGTTCCAGTAGCTCTGTGGGTTGAAGCGGATAGGCCATGGTGTTTGTTTAACCTTATCAGGGGTTGTCATCCACTCAGGTCGGCGTAGAGTGGATTTCAAAAAGGAAACTCCATTTATTACCTTCATGTGAAGCCCACTTCCCCCAGAAATAAGCCCGGTGCTATGAAAACAACCATTCATATGCAGTGTTATTTGAGCAGGTTTGAAGCCTGCTCTGGTTATGTAATTGTGACTTATCTTAAACTCTGTGTACAGAGGTTTTTCCTGCAGGGTTTGAATGTGTACAAGCCCGAGCTGATGACAGAATTTAAAAAAAGTATTTTACAAAAAACATATCATTATGAATAAGTAAAGATCCTTGTTTTAATCCTGACTAATCTTTAAAATGTATGTTTTGGACTGGGGAAGTCATTTTGCTGCAAAAAAAAAAAGAAAAACTCTCTTTGTTTTACTTTTTTTCCCCCTTTCCTTAACAGATTTATGGTCCCAGAGCATGATTAAGAGGCGGCGACCTGTTTGCTTGACCTCCATTCATCTTCTTTGCTATTTCAATGTTTCAAACCCATTCTGACACGTGGCACTGCCGCCTCAAACAATAATCAGAGAGCCTTGCAAAGGAGTTAAATGCCCTCTTTGTGTGGCGGTTATGGATACTGAAAAAAAGGTCCTGCTCGAGAGATAAAGAAAGATATAAAGTTGACATAACACAGTGCCAACAAAGATTGATTTATGATAAAAAGTATCTTTTTTATCATCATAGATAGGAGAGGAGAAAATGGGAAATGGAGAGTTGATCTGTGTGAGCAAACCTACAGATTTTTTATGACTGAAATTAAATTATGTTCTTTCTAATGCTCTGCTTTGACATATTTTTTGGCTTCTTGTTGGAAAAACATGTTTTAACCTTTGAGTGTTTTAACCTTTGATGATATAAAAGACCACTCAGGAAAAGAGTATTTCATGATGATATACTGGCTTCAATGAGTGCAATGAGCACCTGAAATACATTCTGAATGCAAATATGAATGGGTTCCATTGCTTGCACAATGTACAATGTACAGTATTGATAGTATTCAATGACAAACAGCAAACGGGAGCAGCAAATATTGCGAAATAGAGTTAACCTTTATAACAGTTTATATCTCTGGTGGGTTGAATCATCAGTGAAAACCAAAACAAAACAAAAACAGATCCAAAGACTCATCAGTCAACTTGTCTTCTCCTGATGAGGTCATATTGGTTAGATTACTTTTTTCTCTGCTCACCTCACTTTTCTCCCATTGCTCATGTGTTACTCTTTCTGACCTAATTCTTCATGTGCAATGGAAAATACCTCAACCAAAGCTGGAACTGTATCTGAACAAATTACATTCATATGTAACCAATTTGCTTCAGCAATTACATTTTTGGGGAAAACTCAATGCCACTCGGAGTATATTCACAGCCAGTGTCTCTCATGTATTCCTTAAAAAAGCATGGTTGAGTTTTTGTAACAGTTTGGATAAACCCTGAGTTATAGTAGTAAAGTTTATGAACTGCAGAAGGTAAAGCAGCACACCGCAGACACATTACACATTAATGGAGGAGGGGCCTGCAAAAGTAATTTTTCTCCTGTTATGCCATAACATTAGGTGTAAAACATAATTGCTAATGCAAAATAGTAGGAGCACACTTTGTCGGCCAGTCAGTCCAAATCTTCAGTTTATGGTCACATAAAACAGGGGAAACACAGCAGATTCTAACAAATGAGTGGCTGGAACCAGCAAATGTTTAAAAAAATGACTTTGTTAGCTCTAATGTTAAAACTTTGTTTCTCTTCTGGTCACTGTGGTGATTCCATTAGTTGTCCATTATAATCTCTGGATTATAATCACCAGTGGAGTCTGTTATTAGTTTATTATTTAAATTATAGCTTTGCTCTGGTTGTTTCAATGCCTTCAACATAGAGAAACATGCACTAAAGACTGTCAAACGATCAACTCATGACATTTCAGGAGTGCCTTCTTACTTTTTGGACTATTCCAAGTCGAGTGTCAGCATCAACTCTGCAGTACAGACCCTTCATAGACTGCAACAGTGGCAACAACAACAACATCCTCCAGACTTTTGGACAGTTGCACTTATTCACTTCTCCCACACACTTGAGCGGCGCATGTTTTCAAACACAACAGGCGCCAACTGGAGCTGAGTGGGACTCTTAGACAATAATTCTGACTGTTCAGTGTTCTTGTGGTTGATTTATGATGTTTTTGTATGATTCCAAAACCTGCGGCGCGGTCATATCAGCGCTGGTGTCATCCCACTCATTTGATCTGACAATGTGGGATGCAGGCCAAGCAAACTGCCCGAAGGGAAATCAGTGAGATGAGTGGTAATTGTATTTTCATTGTCTATTGTATAATTCTACACCTCAGGGGTGGGGTCTTAGAGTTTGTTTTCCTTTTCTTTTGTTTTTTTGTTTTTGTTTATGGAGTATAAATATTATATGATTATCCAAAATTAACGGGGGGGAAATTTGGGCTTGAAGCATAAAACTCAACAAAATGCAAATACAGGATAAACAGATTCCAGGGGGTAGGTGACATAAAAGTTTCTCTCTTTTCAAGAGTCGAAGAAGAATTTAAAAAAATCTATTGTGCATGAGCAGATTGTCTGAGAAAGAGAGAAGTTCTCTTCTCTCACCAGCCTCCACCTTAACCTTGAATAAAGTTTCCATACACCTGCAGTGCTTCCTTCCAAAATTGTAGATATGTACTCTGTGTGTCTGTGTTCCTCCTCCACAAGGTCAAAATAATGGGTTCAGTGTGTCAGGCTCATGCAGGCTAGACTATACAACACAGTCAGAGAGAAAAGGTTGTGTTTCCAGATGTGCTCTCATATTTATGTTGCCTTGTAGTTAAAAAAAAGAGGCTACAATGTCTGTGCCCTCCATGTAATTGCAGTTAAAGGAAAGGTCCACAGTTTTTCAAGTCTGTCTTAAAGGTCCAGTGTATAACATTTATTCTATTGGCAGAAATGGGACATAATATTCATATCTGTTTTCATTAGCATCCTTAGAATGTACATAATAAATAATAAACAAATTGACAAACAAACAAGTAAGTAATTAAAACTGATAATAAAAATCTTATAATATATTATATTATAATATAAGATTTTAATAAATACAGTACATTTAACGCCATACAACAACATCAAAGAGACTTAAATGGAGATGCCTTTGATTTAGTATAGAAATGCGTGTGTCTATAGAATTATACAATAAGATCAAAAATACATATATTCAAAAAATAGAAAAACAAGAATAAGAGTGTGCATCCATAAATAGGCACAGCAAGTATATTGTTTGTACATTTATGAACATGCTAGTCATTTAGACTAGACAAAACACACAGCTGAGTACTGCAGTTTAGTTCTGTTAAGGCACAAAAACTACTTCCATAGGTTAAGGTGTAATTTAAGTACATAAATAAAACATAACTTACGTAATGTACCTGCCATAACTTAAACATGTTAAATAAGTTATGTAACTTGGGTTACTGGGTTAAAGTCTTCAAGCGCTTGTTTGAGCCATCCATCCAACCCACCAGCTCCATATGCAGACTTTCGTTTTGACTACATCGTCTGACTGTGCCGGCAGACGCTTCCAAAAAATGACAATGACACGCTGATACCCAGCATCATATTTAAAAAAGTGGAGGGCCTCTGACCAGGCTGCAATATTTGATGACTGACTTTTGAGTGAGAGTATGTTACTTGTAAAGAACATCAATTCTAGTGTCACATATTTTTAGCAATATTGCTTGGCTTGGTCTCAATTTAAAAAATGAATTGCTTTTTTTTTATAATTAATTTCAAATTAAATGGTGTTTATTTAAATTATCTCTGTTTTGCCTTCTTAAGCATTAGAACAATAGTCACCTGACACTGGTACTGACTAATATGCTAATTTTAATGTAACTGTATGTCAAAATGTTAATGTTTTCTTTGTTTGGCCTTTGTCTTGTGTATTATTTCTTTTAGGTTTGGGCCTTCGATTGCTCTCAAGTTGATTTGTAAACCCTGTCCAAATAAGTATAATGCCAGTTAGGTGACTGTTGTTCTTATCCCAAGTTTAAATAAATCAGAGTTATGAAAACAAAGCCGTATTAACGGTTCTAAAATCAATCTTGTAGCTTTATTGGACAATGATGTGAGACACACATGGGCCACACAGGAAAGGAATGTGAGAGGATTGCACTAGATTTTGTAGGTGTTGCCTTTCTGTTTGACCTCCTAGCCTCATGCCCCCCCCTCTTTCATACCCAGGAGTCCACCAAGTCAAGCAGAACAAAATAAACAGCAAACATACACTATGACCACAGCTTGGAGTGTCAACCTTTCACTACTCCATTCACAAAAACAAAACCCCACCAGCGCTGCTTCAGTCCAATCCACACTCCCACCCCCACACAAACACACTCGCGCACAATCAACCGCAGACACACTTTCATAAATCCTGCCAGCAGATATCATATCATTGGAACACGATTGAACAGAGACACACATTCGCCACTGCTCTGAAGACACAGGATGCGGCTGTATACTATTTTAAGATCATGACAATCATCTAGCTGTGACTTCAGTCCATAAATGTTTCAGAAAGCTGCACAGGAAGCTCTGTAACTCTCTATTCTCTCAATTTCAAGAAAGGAAAAAAAAAACAACAACAACAAAAAACTACTTCCAGAGGGGACAGATTGAACACTGACTTGGCAGCAGTATGTTAATCTCAGCAAAACAAGCCAAAATCTTTAGAAATAAAACAAATAAAACGTTGTTTGTGGATAAATAAAACCTAAAAAAATAAGAGAAAGCGGCTCCACGACAGAAGAGTGAGTCTATAAATGGGGTCCACATTACAGATACCAGTAGATGATTAGATGCTTTGTTTGTGTAAGGAAACATAAACACAACTTAAAGAGTCACCTGAGGTAACATCCTTCACTGCTCCGGCAATAAAGGCGCAATGATTTGTTTATGGTTAAATAGCCATTTGTTTACTGAAGACTCTGACCTTTCTCTGGACCCTCACTCTCTGTTAAGCTCTCCATTATCCACGAGTGTGTGTGTGTGTGTGTGTGTGTGTGTGTGTGTGTGTGTGTGGATTTGCATTATGCTGCTACATAGTCCTCAAATCGCCATCTCAGTGTTCCTATGCTCAATAATCACATGTGGCAGCAAAAACACAACATGTTACTATTAATAAAACTGATTTTAAAGCATGTTTTACTTCCTCTGTTCATATTTTTTTGTCATGAGCAGTGGCTTTACACTGTAAATGAAGCAGGAGTTAAACAGCAGTGTCAGCCTCTCGAGACACCCCGCGTGCAGGATGTTGAAAGTGTAAAAACAACAAGCTGGCAGAGGAAACACAAGTAAATAGTGTACGACTGTTGCACAACAGCATGCAGTCATGCAGAGTGCTGGAGACAGCGGTTTCGCTGAAGCTCTCCTCTTTTGGTGGAAATCCAGCTAGACTGGGCCAAAAATGTCATCTGTGTGCTCAGAGAAAGACGCCTTGGATGTTTTTTTTGTTTCAGTCAATATGTTATATTGATGGAAAGCTGCCCGTTGTCAGTTTTCGCTGGTCACCCAAACCAGACGTTCGGCCCGTTTGCACGTTGCCAGTTTTCTCTATTTTTACTTGCTCTGAACATTGTGTTTTTCTGTGGCAGAAGTCACACTTTCCACAGCACTATTTCCGTGTATGGGTTAAAGTGCAGTGCAGACAAAAGAAAGAAACCACTCAGCTGGCTAACTTCCTGTTTTCTCACATGGTGCCTGCTACTTTAGAGTAGAAGCAAACAATACACACACACACACACACACACACACACACACACACACACACACACACACACACACACACACACATATATATATAGATTGCACTGGTGTTAAATGGGTGATTTAACAAGATACACCCCAGAGAGCTTTTTAAGCTTTTACTTTTCCAGGCAGGCTTGGAACTTACAGTTAAAGCATGCATGTACATTTCACCCCCACTTCTGTCTCATTCCTACCTACGAAAGGTATACAGGCTGCTGGTGGTACACTGTCGATGCCTTGCCAGATCGCACCTCTCTTAAAAGCTTTTAAAGTTTCTGTGTTTTCACGTGGCTGGAAAATAAATTATTTCACGAGAAAGAAAACGCTCCCATTTCCAGGAGAGTCTGGAAGCAGCCGCGAAAGCATGGTACTCTGCATGTTCCTGTCATCCTCCCAATTTTGCCTCAATCACTCTTTTAACAGCTCTCTTCTCCTATTCATTACCCCTCCACTACACTACGCCGCTGATGAAATGAATAAATCAAGGTGGAAATGTGAAAGCTTGTGGGTTTAGTTCAGGACAGTAGGATGAAACACAGGCCCATGGAGTCAAGTTACACACTGAATCCGATTTTCTGGCGATGCTCTGACAACCCACCCAACAGCAATGCACACCAACTCCTTTTATCTTTTCATGATTCCAACTGATTCCACTCTTGTTTCATGAAAGTGTTCAGTACTGCAACTTTCTCCTACAACTGCCTTTTAATCCTCTGTATCTGAGTGAGAAAGCATGTTACATAACTACAGGAAGGCCGCGTAAAATCCACAAAAGTTTATTGTGAAACTGTCATAATGTTCATTTGTTTTTAAAATATACCAAACATGTCATGCTGACTCACAGGGGCATGCATATGAGCTTCTTCGAACAAATAGAACATTTCTATCTGATATAACCGTGTCGCCATAAAACAGCATGTGTTTGGATATTTCAGGCAGTACTGTATAAGCATCATAGCTTCAGTGAAGTGTTTGAACAGGCAGATATAGAATATATATGTGATGTCAAGCAGTGTGGGGAAAGATGATTTCTGAAGCTACTTCAAAGACAAAGTCAGAGTTTATGAGGTTAAAATGAAATGTTCAAAACGTGAATTCAGTCAACATACCATGACAGACTTGATCAAATAGTTCATAGAGCAGTAAATATCTTTATCTTGTGTAAAGTTTGTGAAAACTTACATCTGGATATAAACTTTCAGCACATTTAAGCTGTGGAGAAATGAAAACAGTTCTATCATAAATGTGTCTGAGAAGAATTTCCCAGTGACTGATTTAAGATTTAAAAGATTAAAAGGAATACTCCCCACCACCTCAACATATACACCTACACGCAAAAACTCAATCCTGTTTAAAAACGTCTGACCACATAGTGTCAGTGCAGTTCCCAGTGTACTACTGTAGTAAAGTTGGTTCTGTGTGTATTACATCACACACTGCAAATCATGATTTCATGTAAGTGTTCCCCAAGTGGCTGCTTTTTGGTTTCTGTCCTTCCTGCCATCTGAATGATATTAATGATAATGAACAGAAAAGGACACACACATACAGTACAGACACGTGCACAGATACATAAACAAAGCAAATACACACACACACACACACACACACACACACACACACACACACACACACACACACGTAAAGACACAATAGTAGAGATATGTGTGTGCAGAAAGAAATGGCTTTTGGTCTCTTTATTGTTATTCAATTAATCAATGAATTTAAAGTCCCTCTCCACTCAAAACCCTGCTTTCTTTTTGTTCCAACAGTCAGATGTTTGAGCTTCATTGTGCATAAAGATGTATGTGCAGAGTGTGACACTAGAAGACTGTTTTCACATTCATCTACTGAAAGTGGAAAGTTTCTCTGCGCATTGAACAACTGATTGTAAGGGGCGGGGCCTATGAGCATTTGCATCTTATCCAAATGGGATGTAGAAACTTGAAGGGACCAGTGCACATACACTGAGAATGGACTTTAAAGTAGGAGACATCTTGTGTCGAACAGGAAAACTTTAGAAATTCACCAATTTGCTTATTCATAGATTATGGAATTTTTAATGAGGCAGAAGGAGGAGATGCCTTTTTTATGGAATTTAATGTAAAAATTATGTTTTTGCAGAAATAAAAACACATTAGACACAGATTATTCTTCCAAGCCGACTATCTGTATAAACAGTATATCAGGAAGTTCCCATAGCCAAAAGTGAAAAGTTCAAATAACTTATTTCGTCCTACCAACAGTCCAGAACCCAAATATATTTAACTGACAAATTATATAAAACAGAGAAAAGCATCAAATGCTCACATATGACATGCTGGAACCTGAGAATTAACCACATACTACAACTCAATACTACAAGGAGTACTGTTAATCAGAATGTGTACAAAATGCACAACTGGTAGGAAAAAGACCCTGCTCAGCTTCACATTGCACTCTTTACTCCAGAAAGCTTTCCGCTGTCAATCAAATGCCCAAACCCCAATTCAAAAAGCCTTAAGTTAACTCCACTGCACCAGCTGAGTGTTCAACAGGCTTCATGACAAATTACAGCATGTGATCATGATCGCACAAACAATCTGGCCCCCCGGCTCCCCAGAATATCACATGATCAAACACTGAGGTGTTGCCTGTCTGTGTCAAGGCGTCGCCTGTCAGCGATAGCCCATGTGGTTTTGTTGACTGTGTCCTCTAAGGAATGCTGATAAGGCTCAGCGGCGCGATCCCCTGAGCTCGCAGGGCTCTGCACATGAGCGGAGATTCATCAAAACATATGTGAAGTGGACTTGTGGCTGATTGAGGGCCTGATATCCTCTCCTCTGGTCTTCATTAGACGGAGGAATGGGGGGAAGGCAGGGGGGTTCCTCACCACGGGGACTGCAGCGCTCGGAGCTCCTGTTCACAGCGACTGGGTCAGGCAGAGTGGAGCCGCTGCATTTGCTCATGAGATCTGGCAACCCTGGCCTGTTGTGTACATTACTGCATTATTAAGGGCCCCTGATTCATAGCAACTCAATGCTGTTTGCCGTGTTTGTGAACTTGAATGTTTGAGAAAGTTGGAGCTTTTCGTATGTCTGAGGTTTCCGATTTTTTCAAGTTGGAAAAACATCTGGATTTGTAGCAAAAGAGCAATATACAATAACTTTCAGGTCGTCATTTAGCTGAAGATGATAGAGACCAAAAGAGAGAATAAAACAAAAACCACACACACACACACACACACACACACACACACACACACACACACACACACACACACACACACACACACACACACACACACAGGTAAGCAAAAGATTGTGGTTTAGGTTACAATAAATACCTGTTAGAATTAGGGCAACACTGTGGTTTTGGTTAAACTAACTACTTAATTACAGACATTTAAAAGGAAAGCACGTCGGCCACATTAAAAGAAACCAGCGCTGACTGGTCGGTAGGAAACGGTAATGAATTTTGTTGAGCTTCTTCATGGACTTGTGGCTAATGTTGCACTATTTCTTCAGATTAGATGAGGCATTTTTGTGCTGCACCTCTTCCAAATTTGGTTTTGAGCACAAGATCTCAGGTCAAGTTCTCTATCTGGCATACCTTGAATGTCAAGCTTTAAGATGAAGTTTGAGTCAAATGTGGCAAAACCCTTAATTGTAATCACAAATGGAACAAGCGTTGAATATGCTGTGATTACACTCGAAATACATTAAGGTAACATAAGGAGCCACATTCAGCAGCAAAACAAACCCTCCGAACCACACAATCCTCCTCTCTAGTGGTTTTGTTTCTGCTAGTAATCACAGTTTTCCCACAGATAAAATCCTACAGATAGAATGTGAGTCTGAACATTAGCGACCACTAAAGAACATTAGTGACCACTAATGTTCACGACGTACAGTTTGCCTCAGCTAGCTCTAGAAAATATTATGTGGATAAAAGAGGTCTTAACAGAGCTACAGACTGTGTGACACTAGAGGATTCCTGATCAATACAATAAAAACTGCACCCTACAAACACTCAATTGGAGCCATTGGTCTGGGTCCAAACTGTACCAATGCAGGAAGTAGTTTGACATTTATAAATACCATTAAAAAGTAAGGGGCGTACAGGGTGGTGTGGTGAGGGGTGTTTTTATATGCTTTTGCATGAATATTCCTAGAAAATGTGGTGTAACACATTGGAAGTGACAAGTGGAAAAAAGCTCCGGCTAAAGTCAAATCAATACCACACAGAGAAGCGGTCACAGCATTTGGTCACTTTGGTTAGATGTTCCTTTTAAAGCTGATGTGCTCCTGCCTACAGACATTTATGCTGAAAAAGAGCAATAAACTAAACACCACATTTCATTTCATCAATTACATATAACAGACTGAGATCAGTATTAAAAAAATAGGCTTCGGTATAACCATGGTTCTTATAGGAAACTGCAGAATTAAATGATGTGAAATCTAATGCTAATGCATTTTCCTCATAAGTATCCATCTTTACTTAGAAACAACAAACACTTCTTTCCTGCAGCTGGTGAGTCATTGACAAAATGAGCCCGAGATGATGATGTAAGATAGCCACAGAATAATGGCCACAGAATAATGGAGTAGCATCAGTCCTCTCTGCAGCTCAGAGCACATGGAAAAAAGTATCCAGATGGCTCACGGAACCCATTTCATGTATTAATTGTGGCCTGTTGCCTGGTACCTGCATGCGTCTGAGTTTTTTGAACAATAATGACAAAATGGCAGAGGTTAATCTTCTAATGACTACTCTGCTGAATTTTGCAACAAAAAATAACTTGATGTTCCTGCTGCGCCGGAGCTTTAATGGGTGTGTGGGCGGTGGAACAAAGCTTATTGAAAGTAATGATGGTAATAATTCGAAAACAGCATGGTATTTATACTTAAATGGAAGTAAATATTGGCATATTTATATCAGCTTTTAAAAGGTGAGAGCAAAGCATCTATTCAAGTTTCAGCATTTAAACAGCACTTGTTGCTTCATCTCACTTATTACACAGTTACAGTTTCCACCGTTTCTCCCTCTTCACACCTTCCTCATGACAACATGTGTCCCTTGTGTTCTTCAGGTGAGCTCAGTTCAGTTCAACAGGAAACAGGAAGGGGGTGGTGTGTTGGGTGTAAATGTGCTTCTACACGTATCCAATATTCATAGTTTGAGTGGCCAGACTGTTCACAGTCATTAGTGCACTTACTGCCTCTCTGAGGCTCATCACAGAGCCAGTCACTCAAGACGTGTTCCCCTGCAATAAACATGAGCCTGTCAGTTACAGTGGTCCTGACACCCCATGCAACCCACCACCTGACAAGGAAGTGTGTTTTTTTTCCTCTAGTTCCTTAGAAATGAGAAAGGTGCTATCAAAACCTTGATAAGATGTGGAAATTTTGATTGAGGACATTATTATTAGAGTACAGACAGCAGTTTGCGAGACAAATCTGAGGACTCACAGCATCATTAGCAAGATAGGGTAAAAGGAAAAAAACCTTACTGCTACACAAAATTGTGTATATTTTTTGTCTTTTCTCAAATCTTTGCTCCCTTTCTGGTGAAATACTGTGTTTTACCTTTTCAGGAATATAAAGGCTATTCATGACTAGTCTGGCGAAGGAAAACAAGCTCAGACATTTAGGGGTCAGAAAGTCGGCATGGCTATAAACGGTCAGGAGCCAGAAAGTTTGGGTATACCATGGGAAGAATATTCAGATGAAATAAATAAGGATGAAAAGAATATATATTTATTTTATTTTATTTTTTTATTTAGTTTGTATTTAAAATGTCATGAGACAAGATGCACATGCCAGCTTAGATGTGCATGAAAAGATAGTATGAGTGGCATTGACGTGCCAGGTGAAACTTATTGATTTAACCTACAAAATGTACCTCAGCCATGAAGTGAGGATATCAATACTCTTTAAGAGTCTTAAACCAACTGAGCCACTGAAGGTGCTGTCCTTGGTACATAACTGTAAAATGTGTTTCATACTGCTTCATGAACATTTGTACGTTTGTTTCATTATAATTATTACTTTTTATGAATAACCTGCTTAGTAAACAAGTCAGGTCTGGTTTTGATGCTACGTGATGTTGCTCTTCTCTTTTGGCTTCATGCGGCCAAATACTGTGTACATATGAAAATACTCTGGAAAACTGTTTAAAATGATCTAAAAGTCAATGAAGCAACCAATATGACCTGTGGTCCCATGATGTTTTCCCAGAGTTGGGCAAAAAAGCTTTTAAATATGTTGCTAGGCCAGGTCTTTCTTAAGGAGAAAGAGGCTGTTACCTGGTTGAATAAAAGAGAAAAGAAGAAAAGATTTACTACTCAAAGAAAAAGACCCATTTCTAGTTTTGGAGCTGTCAACACAAAATGAATGTCCTCAGATAAAGTTAATGTTTCTTTGTGTCTCTATTTTACTCCTCAATAGTACATATTTAATGGGTACCAGCAAAGATATGGCTTCCATAACTCTTTTTTTGTGTCTCTGAAGGCCAAGTTGAAGTCCTGAACCCTTTCAGTGACCAGCTGTCTGTCTCTCCGCTCTTCTCTTCCTCCCCTTTGTTTGTCGTCTGGTTTTGGAGCGCTCCGTGACACCATTTGTCTCCATAACAAGTCTCAGTAAACAGCGTTTTGGTAGGCCCACCTGCAGGAGCCCTGGTGCTGCTCACTGCTCACCACGGGCCTCCCAGGACTACCCACAGAGGAGGAGGCAATTAAGGCCTGTGGAAGGAGCCATAAATCTCCATAAACTTCAGCCAGCCACCCCATCCACCGCTCCCTCCCCACTTTCGCTGGACACTCAGATAATGCATCTTCTCCTCAGCAGACCCCAGACGGACTCCAGAGGAGACGAGTCGATCTCCTGATTTCCCACAACTGAGCAGCTCTTTCTCAAAGTTCCTCTGCAGTCAAGGCCGTGATTCAAGGCGCAACAATTTTTGACAATGCCAATGCAGGGTTGCCAAAGTTTGTTGGGGTTTTTGTTTCTCGGAAGAATGCATTTCTGACTGTGGGTTTTTCTGGTTTAGGGAACATTACACATAAATATCTCTGAAACAAACATTTGCTAATGGGCCTCAGTGTTTACGTATATGTAATTCTGCAAACCAAACTTGAAAAAGAAGCATGTGATGACTTAGCTGTGTTGAAGCAAGCGAGAGTCAATACAGCTGCAAAGACTTGAGTGCAAGCTAAAGCAGAGTTATGAATTATAGAGACACATTCTGTCTCACTGCAATGGAGAGCATTTTCACAACATGCTGTACAACATGAAACCTCTTTTCTGTAAATGCGTAAAGCGTAGCAGTTCAGGGGAAGAGGCACTGGTCCCACTAATCAGACAGGACGTGCAACGGAAAACATCCCTCTTGAGGGGGAAATGCCTGCTTCCTCTTTATCATATTCTTAAGGACATGCTCCTCTGCAAAGCTGCTGATGTATGGCTTCAGCACCACCACCTACAGAGACATAGGTGTATGTGTGTGTGTGTGTGTGTGTGTGTGTGTGATTGTAAGAGAGAGGAAGATAGAGAGTGTGTGAGTGAGAGGAGAGTGGAGAGAAATGAAAGTTATTAGCACTGTAACAAAACTGTATCTTCTTTTTTCTTTTCTTTTTTGATTTCACAATGATATGGCAGATTAATCCAGTGGAGTTTAGTAAAAAAAAAAAAAAAAAAAAAAAAACACATTCAGAAATATAAAAAGAGTTTGAAGAGTTTGTCGTTAGCAAAGGTGACATTATTTTCAGTTTAAATGTTATATTTTTTTTATCTAAAAACATTCAAGCATCAGTTTTAGCTTCCAATAATTTAAACATTTAAATGACTTAGAAAAGAAGATTTTGTCCAGAAAAGTGCAATCTGGTCCTTTTTATCATTATTTATTTCTTTTTAAATTTTTAAACCATATACTCAGTTTTAGTTCTTCTTCCTCAGAAGGATAAATGTTACTGAGCAGATGTGTTAATAGACGTCTCTCAGCAGAGGCTGTTGATGGAGATGCGAAAGGTGTTGACTTGATCTGTGAACTGTCTCTCCACTCCCTCCTCCTCACAAACCTGTCTGGCACATCTCAAACACACATCTGGGGGAAAAACTGCTGTTTGTACGTGAGCGTGTGTGTGTGTGAATTCAATTCTCCACTACCTTTCACTGAACTGAAGACGCACTGTTTCTGTTTACCGGTAAAACCACATGTGGAGGTGGCAGCACAACTCATTCGATCTCTACACCTCTCTACCGTTCCCTCCCCCCCTCCCTGTTTCTCCTCTTTGGTGGTGTGATATCACTTTACTGGGTCACCAGATTTCCCAGAGTCACCGAGGGGACATGTTGCTCACCTCTTGACTTCTTTACCTCTTGAACCGAGAGAAGTTTCCCCTGATATAGGCTTGAGACTGCCAGCTGTCACTCTCACCTCCCACTTATTAAAGACTGAAACCAAGAGCAGGAGAAGGTGTGCAATTTAGTGAAAGTAAAAAGGCACGTAACAGGAAAGCTGATAAGCATCAAGCTGTACTTGTAGAGCAGCTCATCTAACATTAATGGTAGAGTAATTGGTTTGTAACTGTAACACTTACTAGGCCATCAATAATGACCAGAGAGGCGGGTGTAGAGTTACTTGGTTGGGATAAGGGGCCATTGTGCCGGTGCTGAAGCCAGAGGATCAGCTGAATGGGCCTGCAGTTATGTCGGACAAATATTTATACAGTATCAGGTTACTGGAACATTCTAACTAGGGGAGACAAGAATAGGCAGGGTGATTGAAAAGTCAGATACACATGTACTACATTTCTACTTTATCTGTGGATCTACTATTGGATCATCAACTGATCAAAGCTCAGGAAATACAATAACTAAAGGGGCTCCTTACACTTAAGAGTATTTCTTTTTTTCAGGATTATGTGAGAAGTCTAATTCTGGAATTCTATCATGCATTTTGGAAATTTTACTGTCTGAAATGCCTTTAATCTTTCAATTAAACATGTGAATGTTGCAGAGGTTGACAAAATCTTCTATTAAACAATATTTAATTTTATATCTCCATATATGGTGAAACAGCAGCAAATCTGTAGAATAAATAGCAAGATAGAAATGTATGTTTTTGTCAACTCCAGTCAATTGATGCCTGAAAAATCAAGGTTACTTCATTAACCTCCACACCTTCATCACAATGATCACATCTCCTGTAAATCCAAACCAAGCATAGTAACTTGCAAGCAGGCGACTTTGCCAGGTGTTGTCTGGTGGACATATGGACATGGGCTTGCTGTAATCATTCTCCCAGTAACAAAATGAGGGAATATTGCACAAAAACCTTGGACTCTGAAAGCCAAAAGCTCATATTAACTTCAGTTAAACTTTTGAATACATTTTTGCAAGGAATGAGGACCTTGGATTTTGTCTCCTTCACTTACATCAAAAATGCATTAGGAACTAATAGTTTTTGTTAACTGTATTACTCATTTGGTTTCCGTGTCACAATTTTATCAGGGGTGTAACACTTCTGTCTTTAAACCTGCCATTCAAGGTTCTGTATTTTCCCATAACATTTGTGGACCTACAAATGCCAGTGTAAAATCAAAACATGCAAAAGACCTGTATCTATGATCCTGAGGATGTTTTTGGGCATCCTAGCTTAAAATCTTTTCTCTTATGTGAGAGACACAAAAGCATCACCTGCAAACAGTTTTTCTCCGAAGTTGCCGCAAACTATCATCTACACGTGAGCCTTTGAGCCACACCACTCACCATCCACTCTCCGTAGGCAACAGTCTTTGGCCTCTCCCACAGTGACCGCATGTACCAGCACACATTACATTTTAAGTTCTCAACAGCAACCTGGGCTACATTTAATAGTCATACCTACAGCACATAATGTGTATTGTTGCATAGTCTTAGTGAGGCGTTTGTCCACCTTCAGCCCCAAGAACATCTTCAATGCTTCACAGCAAAGATATGTCTTCCATTGGGATTTTGATGGTGGTGGTGAAGAGCTCTATTCAACACATTGCTCCAAAGTGTTTGGTTGGAAATTCTGGTGACTGCAATTCACATCATTTTCATGCTCATCAAACCAAAAGTGAGCACTCGTTCCCTGCATGGAAGCATCTGAATTTGTTATGTTTATCTTTATTTATTTTGATTTTTTCTTTTATTTGTCTGTGTATACACAGCAGTAAAGTCTAATTCCTTTGGCATCAGTATCATTTATTTTGGTTTTACCTCTGCAGAAGTTTTTAAGCCACTCTTTGTCAAATTCCCTGGCAGTCTCTGCAACTGACAACAGAATCCAACAAAAACAGTGTGCAGTAAGAAAAACACTGCAAAATAGTGACTGAAGTTTGGTTGGCATTTGTAGCAGAAGCTCTGCCACTACAGCCCAGCGCACCAGTCTCTCACCAGTAGACTCCAGCTCATACAATTACATCTTAACTCTGAAAAAAAAACTGTCAAGTAAGGACTGTTTAACTTTAGTCAGAGGATGGCAGAAGTAAACAAGTCTCGATATGACTTGATATAGCAATATTGTGAATACTGGCGAGTCTTGTGGGTGTTACAGAAATGCCACAATGAATAATGCAGACGTTTGTGAAAATGAGGTTATAATTTGCAAAAAATTCCCTTAAGAGTGGGCTGTTGTAACTCTGCTGTGTTCCCAGTTTTTGATTAAAATGTTCTTCAGAAATGCTGGTCCACTAACAGAACTGCATCTATAGTCTGTCCATGTTTCTGCTAAACCTTGAATCCTGCGAGGTTGCATCCCAGTGTGCGCTCATTTAAACGGGAATGCTGCAAATCATACACAACCTCAACTTTCTAAGCCCGTATCATCAATTTCATAAATGAGCAACTCATACTTAGGTTATATAATACAGAACTCTTAATACTTAATGTACAAGTTTATAATCTAGTATATATATATATGTATATAGTATTGCACAATGTGGTTTCTATGCTTTCTATCTGTCTCCCCAAGGTCTTCTCGGTATTAAAGCACATCCAAATGCAAGGAGCTGGATAAAGAACATTCCTTCCAAAGCAAACTACTTTGTCATCCCACATTGTTACAGTGGCCTTGAATTATAACGTTCTAGATTGTTGTATACAATATGTGTACCCTATAGAACCTCACTAAGGAAACACCTTTGTGAAGCATCCTTGGAAAACATGAGAAACATTTCTCATGTTTTCCTGTGATGAAATCTAAGGAGTATATATTTCTCTCAAAGATGTGGAAATCAAGACAGAGACTTGGTTTTTGAGGTCAGATTGAGTTGCCATGTGACCTTAAATCCCCCTCCTCACTGCTTGAGCAGCCCTCTGAACCTCCCCTGAGAGCCACAGCTGTTGGGGACCTCTCTTTGAACTCACAGCAGGAGGTCTGCAGCACCCCCTGGTCCTAAGCTGTCCCTTCTCTCCACAACTGCCTCAGACTTTGCCGACTGTAACCATAGCCTGACGTGGAGTTTTAAGAGGGCTCAAACCTCCCACAGCAGCTGCTCGACTGGTAAATGGATCCACGCAGGCAGATCACCTGAGAGCACCAGGGGTAGATCTCTGGAGAGCTGCTCATGTGTCCTGCTGCCTGCTCCATTCACAGAGGATCACAAAGGGAAAGGCCGCTAGGACCCATGAGACTGAGCAGAAAATGGAAAGTAACAGAACTAGAAACTTTCAAGGTGACCCATTTGTTGTAGAACTACTTGGAATGCTTTATTTAACTGAAGTGAGCCTATGTGGTATATTCTCGAAGAGCAGATGAAACAAGAATAAAGCCATACAGGATTTACAAAGGAATTTGCAAACTTGCTGCAACAACTACAGTAGACACCGATGAGCGCACCTTCTTTTACAGTGATTGAGTGAGAGATTGGCTTTTGCTTCCTTAAGTGATCATAGTTGAAAATATAGGGTCGTATATACTACTTTGTTTATTTATACAAACCATCCATCTTAAATACTCACCACCATATGTCTGTGGATCCAACCACAACCTAACCTCTAGACTAACAACATTGATTACATGATTGATCAAAGTTTTCAAATTCTTGCTGGCAAAGTCTGTGCTTGACGAGTACCGTATGGGGAAGATTGTCGTTATGACAATTTAATGATGGTCAAAGGACCAGTGTGTAGGATTAAGTGGCATCTAGTCTTGAAGTTGTAGATTGCAACCAACTGAATACCACTCATCCTTTCAAGCGTGTAGGAGAAACTATGGTCGCGGTGAAACTTGTGAAAGACCTGCAGTTTTGGGCTACTGTAGAATTGTCAAATGAAAACACAAGGATTCTTATGTTTAGGTGATTATACACGAATGAAAACATATGTTAAACTATGTAGGGTTAGGCAACAGAAACACTAAGGTTGGGGTAAAATTGTAATCCCAATTATTATACAAGTCCATGAACCACCCCAAACTCCAGAGACCATTACTCTTCACCTTGCTTCACCTGGACTACTGAATGTCGGCATTGAACATGGATCGTTGGGTGCGGAATTGTCCAATATAGAAAGAATTCCTACAATACGGGGTTATTTGAAAAAATTCTGGTGGACCATTCCTAGCCTGTCCATACTGGCAATGAAGAGAAAAAATATCCAGTGTAAAAGATGGAGGATGAAATTCAAAGTCCTTGTTTCATGCAGAAATACATTCTAAAGTCCAGCCAAAGCTAACACGAGGCTTCACCATTTTGAGTTAGCCAAAACAAGTGGTGATTTTTCTAGTGCTAAATTCCTGCTTGAGTTTCCCCAGAGAGGCAGTCGCATATAGGTCTGTTGCTGACTCAGACTGCTGAAACCTCATATTAGCTTTCACTGAACTTTAGAACACATTCTTGCGCATAACAAAGACCATGAATTTCTTAGTGTAGTTAGGGCATCACTTCATGACCATAAGAGATGTAAAAAAATACTGAATCCACTTTGGAATGATTGTAGTTTCGAATTCTGGGCTTTGGATTTTGGTGTTGGAGCATTATTTTGACATTATTAGCTTATAAAACATTTTTTTTTTTTTACATTGGTTTCATGAATTGAGCCTTTACTGCAAGTGAAAAATAAATAAGGTATTAATGAACACTGAAATGAAAAAAACAATTCTCCTCCACTTCTCTTGCTTGCCTCTCTTCTTCCCTTCCCATGATGCCACACATTACTCCCTTGGAAAATTCTCCACCTTGCTCTGCTCTTTGAATTTTCAACGTTCCTCTGGTGTCAGGATATTAAATCAAATAAAGATTGGATCAGTGGTATAGCGGCAGCTGGGGCATGCCATGAGGGACTTGTAGTCATTAATGAGCAGTGACTAATTGCTCTATGGTTCTTTGGGAATACAGTGAATCTCTACGGGACTTGTTCAATGCTAAGTTTCCTCCTTCAAACAACCCTCATACCTCTTTCCTTCTCTCTCCCGTAAAGATTTAAAGCCCTCCACCCTCACCGCATATTACTGATAAGAGAGGGAGATAAATTAGGGAAAACCTGTTGCCCACCCTCTGGGTTTTGTCATTAAAAGATATGTATCATCCCTGGGTTGGTGTATGATGGTTGGTGTATTCCACAGAAAGCTAAATTTGTATGTTGCTGGGGGAAAGAAGCATTGGTTCTACAGAAATCTGTTTAGACAAACAATACGTCAAATACTGGGTCAATGACTGCCAGGACAAAGTCTGTGTTAATGACCCTATCTCTATCTATAGTTGCACAGGGATATGGAATTTCTTTAGCTCTTTTTGTAAGCAGTGGACATGGTTGCCAGCTGGCTAAAAGTGGCATTTGGGAAACCAAGGGCACAGTCTAATTTTCTAAAATGCATTATTTATCACTATTCCAATAAAAATACCAAAAGACAAAAAGACAGAAGCTATAAATCAGCTAATAAACATCCCCCTCATCAAGCTGATTGACAGAATTTACTGCCTGTCCTTCACTTCTCCTCACATCCATTATTGCTATTGATTGCCGTCAGTTTGGAATGATATTCTTTTTTCCTCTACTTGACTCGCCACAGCCGCTTATAATCACTTAAAGCACGAGCAGCACAAGTCTTCTAGCCTTGAGGTTTCAGCAGAGCTAGATACAGTTTATTTTTTCTCAGCAGTGATGGCTTCTTATGGATCAATAATGTCTTGTCAACGACTAACACTTTGCTGGAACGAGCATCTTTATGAAAGGGCCATTTTGTTCTATTCTATGACTAAACTCACTTCATTATGTGTGATATGACTATTTTTTTTGACATTTTGTACCCTAAACCTTTAGAGACTAGATGACAAATTAATCATTCAGAATGATATTGAATTTTAGTTGCAGCCTGATATAAAATGTTCAGACTTAGGTCATTTTCTGCACACAATAAAGATGCTACTGGCCTTGAAGGTGTGCAACCATTTAACTGTGGCTTTCAAATCCTTCTTTTGTTCAACTAATCCAGCAAATGTTTATCATCAAATATTTACAATGAACTCTGTGTACAGTAGAGAATGCATGTATTCTTCACTAAAACCCAGCAAGACTAGAAGCTGATCTACATTCAGCTCTGGGTAAGTATTACATGATCAAAATATGAGTGATATGTTATCTAAATATGAATACACTGTTGCAGTGTAGGAGAGTTGCAAGGTATATTCTTAGTCACTAAAATATCAATTGTGTACCAATACCAGTGCTCAATGGACTTAGGGTTTAAAAAAAAATCTATCTTCTGATTCAAATATTTTTAAAAAATCCTGACATCGATCTTTTAATGTTTGCCTTTTTCTGTAGATGCTTTAACCCTGTTAGTCTTGGCCTAGCCTTTAATGGTTCACGCAACGAGATCTGGTGACATGAGAGACTATTAAACGTCAGTTGGATGAAACAGAAAGAAAACCCACTCAGTTTCCCCCGAGCTGCAGTGGGGCCACAGTGCTCTTCTCCAGGATTAGGAAGCTTTCTCCAGCCGCGAAATGCAGCAAGTTGGGCTTAGCGGATCGGTAGGCCTACAGAGACACACTTCTCACACTTATCAACAATTCAACACTCCACACAAGCCCAAACAGCGAGACAACTGTGTCAGATGATTGGAAATTGATTAAAATGGAATGGAGTCAAACAAATTCTAAATTGTCTTCTAGAATCTCAGTAACGGTTGGAAATCTTTTTATTTTGAGCAAAATATTATTTTGTGCAGATATTCATGATCCACAGAGGACAAACCTTACTGACTTTAGTGATCCCCTGACTTTTCATCGAACCCCTTCAGTGGGCATCTATCTGTGATTTGCACAAAAGTTTGTTCAGACATTTGTGGTTATCTGATGACATGTCCCTAATAAAAATATGTTTTCCTCTCACACCACCATAAGATTGATGTTTGTGGTTCTGGGTAAATTTTCTTAACAAGTACAGGATGGATTGCCATGAAATTTGTTGCAAAACATGTCCAACCCTCGGATGAATTAACTTTGGTGATCCTCTGACTAGCACCATTATGAGGTCAAAGTTAAAATGTTTCCAATACTTTGGTTTATGACTAAATACTTACAAAACTAATGAGATTCCCATCAGCCACAGCTGTAGTTTATGTTTAGTGCCAATTAATTATTGTTAGCATGCTAACATGTTATCTAAGATCACAAACATGGAATACATTTTACCTGATAAACATCATCATGTGTTAGCATTGTTTAAAAAGGATTTTACATTTGACTTTTTGTACATTTACTATTTTTTTAGGCTCTGGATTTCTTGGAGTTAGTCATGTTTAACTTTTTTAGTTGAGGTTAAAGTATGGTTTTAGAAATGGTTACACACTCTACTGTATATGTAATATGTGCAACCTAGTTGGTTCTACTTCTTGTTGAACCTATCACTCAGAAAACCCAGCAACATTTGTCTTCAAACAAATAAGTACAAATTTCCTCTGAGATCAGTTTGGTGTGAGAGGAAGGAGGGAGGGAGACCAAGCTGCAGGGCAGCAATCACACAAAACACATTTGGAGGTCATTACAGAGCCAGTCATGCTGAGTGACTCCTACAGGCTGAAACACTGGTTACAGTGTTTAAAGTGGATTTGATGAAAGCTTTCATTCAGTCCAGCTCATTAGTTTGAGCCTTGGATAGTACACATTCTGAGATTACACACTGTGGGCCTGCACTGGGCTGCTGATGCCAGGAGTTTTGCTTTTCATTTATTTCTACATAAATCATGCACTCAGGAACTCAAAGCACAACACCTAATATGTCCACAAAGCAGAGCACACGTCCACAACATCGGCCTTCTGTTTGAGAATATTACATGGACACAATTTGAAAACATAATCTGAAGGTGAAGTACAGCATGGTATACAGTACTCTAAAACCACTTAAAATATTTTTATATATTTCCCCATTTTGCTGTGCCTCTTGAAAATCAAAGAAATTCCAAGTAGTGAACTGAATGGAATGTTTTTCAAATGCGAAAAGCAAAAAGCAGGAACATGCATGAGCAATTTTCTATTGCTATAAAGCACACTGTGGTCCATTGTCAACACAGATGAGATTTTATATGAACTATAATTAATGCACAACTAATGTAGCCTACTTTAGGAGCAAAAACAGAAAATTAGGGTTAACATCTTGTTTACAAACTACTGGGATAGGCCAATAAAAAATACACAATTTAGCCCTACATCAACACAGACAATAGATCATTATGTTGCTTACCACTGCACCTATCACTCCTTTTTTCACAATTATAGTATTATTATTTTAGTGATCTTCCTTCTAGGGGAAGTCTGTTTTAACCTCACTACATGGAGGGCAGAGTGTCAGGAGATTGAGCATTTCAGTGTCTTGCTCAAACTCACTTCATCAGGGCAGATATCTGCCAACTTAGATGCTCAAAGACTCTCCGTCCTGACATTTGTCCCCTGCTGCTCATACATGGTCACTGTAGGGATGCTGTGCCCTAACGAATGACAGCAGTGTTTTTTCCCCTGTTACCATTAATGCCCACGGAAGGCCTAAACCAAAATGCATTTCTACAGTCAGAAGCTATTAACGTCCACTCAGCAGCAGGTTTCTCATAATTTCCCGGAAACAGAGGGCTCCTGATGTTTCTGAAAATCCATTAAAACTGTTTACGGAGGCAATGTCCGGGTGCACCCATTACTTTGTGGTGCATTCTCATTTTTCCCATAAATAACTGGACAAACAGAGACAACGTGAAATCAACTGGTTGAGATATTTCCAGTGAAGCTGCAATGGCTTTTTCAAAGCAGAACATGTCTGTTTTATATCATTGTAAATTGAAAAACCTTCGGTTTTGAACTGTTGGAAGACGTTGGAAGAAGAATTTCAGTATGTAACCTTGGGCTCTAGGAAATTCTGACATTCTGGCATTTTCACTATTTTTTTTTACATGCCAACCAACAAGTCCAGTATTATTCAGCAAGGACTGTTGAAAAGAATACTTGGAGAAAAACCTAAATAGGTTTATTAGGCAGGGAAAGTAAACAACACTTTGCAATCACAATTTTCTAAATCTGAATGTATTAAAAAACTTAGTGTAAGACTATGTGAGGGTACATTTTTTTCACTGTGAGTCACTTTCCAAGCTCGACATTTAGCTGATGCTCTTATCTAAATGTTAAATATTGGAGCCATATTTCTCCTCTGCTCTCGTCTGTGCAGCCTTGCAGCCCGTGTTCGAGGGCATTCATGCGCACGGAGGGATGCAGGCTTTCGCCAACGTGACCCTGGGCCCTTACAGACGGAAGACGGAGCAGGCTCCTGTCTGACTCAGCTCAGGTCCACGCAGTGAGCTGTCAAAGCCCATCATCGTCATGCACTTCTGCAATCAATACCTTACAGCCTCCTGACAGAGTGTGTTAGCGTAGCACACTCCTCGTTCTCTCTTCGTCTTAACAAAAAAAAAGCCACAGAAAAGGAAAGCAAAGAGCAAAAATGTGTGTTTTTAGTGACAATGTACACATTCCTATCCATTTCTCTTTGGTTGACATTGTGTTTTGCGACTATTTTGGACTTTTATATAGAGTCAGAGTACCGTAACAGTACTGCTCAATGATTTTCTTTCACAAATTCATTTAAGAATGAATTTAGAATTCAAGGGATGCCTTTGAGCTGTGACGCCACATAGATGGAACATTTATTTTCTCTCTTCAGTAACCGGGATATTTTGCACATGTTACAAGTTCTTGCAGCAATTCTTGCACAGATCATGATTTATAACTTGGAACTTAAACGCTTAAGGCTTGCCAAACAGTTTTGAAATACAACTTAGGAAACTGGCACAAAGTCTGTACAATAATGCTACACACACTCCACTACAGTGGTTTATAATTTTTCTCATTGATGTGGCCATGTAAATGTTGATTCTTTAACACTCTATGTGAGTTTAGTTGTATTTTTATTTATCTTATTTTGAGTTACATATTTATCTGGCTCTCTGAAAAGGACCAAAACAATTCTAAGTCAAGTTAGTTTATTCTGAATGATTTATAAGTTGATGAAACTGTCCAGCCTGGAACAAGCTCACCAAATCAGTACTAAAACCCTGTTTTCATTTTGGTTTCTCTTTCTCTGCAGGGACCATTGGAGCAGAGTTGAGCCCTCAGCACTTTATTGATTCTTTTCCTAAAAAGGTTGGAAGTTGGGAAAACCCATGTGAGTAAAGCAGAACTTTGGTTGATCAATGGGAAGGACCTTCGGATTCATAACATCATGATTTTGAGATGCTGAAGATGTGAATATTTGTCCATTCTGCTGCAGTGCTGATTAAAGTGCAGATTAAGAGTGAAAAATGACAATGGAAATGAATGGCAAATGTTTTTACTAGAGGCTTTCATTGTAGTTACGTGTATCCAACTATAACATTATATGTGGATAAAATTGGATTATTGCAAAAAAAAATAAAAAAATAAAAAACCTTTGACCTACAGTACAAAATGTCTCCAGGGACTTAATATGTATGAAGAAATCTAAAATACAATCGTGAAAGTTGGTGGGTGTAGTCTAGCCGGCCTTCTAAATCGCCATAGCTATTGCAACAGCAAGTGCTTGCATTCCAGGGGTATGTGCTCCCCCTTCAAACACGCACACACACTTGCAAAATCAATAATCTTCAGTCCCGCTTGACAAACAAACACACTGGAGCTTCTCTGTGGCACGAGGGTTCTCCATCCTGCCAAGTCTTGGTCTGAAACTTGTGTACAAAATTTAATCAAGTTTAATCTCTCTATTTTCTTTTTTAGATGTCTGAAATCCAAGAGTTTGCTTACAGGGCCTTCGTATGGTACCAGACTTCAGCCATCTAAAACAAACATGAATAGAAGGCGGACATACTGTAGTATCTGCAAATCTGTACAACACCGGGCTATTTACCTTTAAACTACATAAACTGGAAATGATTCAATGCCAAGACAAACGTCTGCTGTCATTTATAATGAGTGTCAAATAATTTCATGATTTAGGTGACAGAGAAAGACTTTGAACTTTAAAATATCAGAATTATAGATACATTTACTTGTATTAGAATTGCTATCAGGCTTTCATCACGATTAAGCTTCAAAACTGTGCACTTACTGTGCCGTATTGTGAACCTTTAACATACATTGTTTCAAAGTTGCCATCTATTAAACTCAATTAGGAAAATAAGAATCTCTTCTCTTCATATGTATTGATACTGTCTCCGGTCACAACAAGCATTCAAGCCAAAAATGTCAAAGTAAAGAATAAAGAGTCTTAATAACATAACACGCACAGCTGGCCACAATAAAACAAAAGGCCTCAAATGTTAATATACTAAATATCATGTTTGATTTCACAATAAAAAACACGTGTTGGACTCACCCATGCTAACGTCCAGACAGAAGGGGTCCATCTTGAGATACCTCTGGCAGACAGACCACAGATTTATGTCTTCCCCTGTCAGGTGCAACTTGCCCTGGAGATCAGATGAGGTCTATCTCAGACTGTTCTCCCAGCACCAGACTCTTTTTCTTCTTTCTGGCCAGCTCACTTCCAAAGAATGGATAGTCCCCTGTTGCAGATCAATCTGTTGAGAGCTCCCCATTCTGGGCATTAGGAAATCCTGGCTTTCTTTAGTTCTAAGGCAATCGAAAGAGAGCAGTGCATGGCTGAACTCCTAAACAGGACTTTCTCATGCTGCTTGTACCTTCCAGGACAATGCCACTGCTAGCTGAGGTTTGTTTTCTGGTTGTTTTTACTATTTTGGGGGCTTCAACACCACTTTGTTTCATGGCTGTGATTTGCAGGATATCATTCAAGAGCAGGAATATGAATATTATCAGGGCTTCGCACACAGGTAGCACATGCTAAATTAGCTTGGCTTTAAACTATGTTTAATTTTTATTTTTTGTTGACTGAGCACCATTATTTTGTCTTGTACAGCAAGTAGGACGTGTCATAATTTAAGCCAGCAAACTCTACCACTGCTTGCAAATATATAATTACAGGTAGTTTTAATATATTAAAAATCATAGTGAAAGACCATCAAGAATCACATGAATCTTTGCAAATTGAACCATCTACAAGACCTTAATCAGACCAAATGTATAATTCTTGGTATGAAATAGTTAATTTTAACTGTGAATTCAGATTGTAAACAATAAGCAGCAGTAACAATATTAAACAACCGTGAAATCCAGTTTTTAACCCATATATGATGCTGTAGAAGACATCACAACACATCAGTGAAACAATACTCTTGCAACTGCCCCTGCAGCATCACATACAAACACACACACCGACATTCACCCATACGCACAGTCTCAACAGAATGACATGATCCCAGATGGTATTAAACCCCCCCCCCCATACACTATTGGATCCACAAAGAAGACCACAAACAATGAACACAATGGGTGACATTTTGGTTTTTGCAGAACTTGTCACATTGCCTGCCACTGCCACTTTTAAGTTAGTCTCTACCTTACACAAATGTTATTAAATAGCTAATTATCAGTTCCACACCAAAAGTCTCATCTAACATTGACGAATGTCAACCTGCCAGTGTGATGAGCCTCTGGGCAGGACACTCGTCAGATAAATTTGCAGGCTTGGAGTGATCTATGACATCATTCCATCATGTACACTGTGACATGAGGCCATGGACATATATGAACCTATTTGATATTTAGACATCTCAGGGTTAGCAGTTAAGTCTTTGGACTGTAAAAAGCCAGCTGAGTTCATAATTTCTCTTTGGAGCTCATGTTCATTGCTATCATGTTCATTTTCAAGTTATTTCCTGTACGGAGGGAGAAATTAGTTTCCAACTCATTTATACAAAAAATAAATAAAACTTATACATATAAAAATAGCTTGGTCGATGTTTTTTATTTAAAAAAAGTAACTAGTAACTTAAGTGCCAAATACATTTAATGGAGTAAAAAATACAATCTTTCCCTCTGAAATGTAGCAGAGTAGAAGTATAAAGTAGTATGTCAAAGCAGTACTTTAGTAAAATGTACATTCAACCGCTGGCGAGAACCCCAAAATAAGTATTAATACTTTATCAAGTGATACTAGAACCTATTCAACCTATATATCACATGCACCTCTGTTTGGCAACTGCATATGGTACCATTTCTTCCACAGGCAGAAATTTCACACATTTCTACGAGCATGATCATGCTGTCTAAAAAACTAATTTGTGTCATTGGACAGACCTCTAGGAAAATTAGCTCAGACTTGAATGCAAATGGATCCTCATGCTTCCATAACTGTCATATTCACATATGGGGTTACATTTCTGACCTTGAGTGTCTGAACTGGCAGTATAATTACGTGGTCTCTTTGTTCTTAAGTGGCATGTTTGAGTGATTTAAGAGAATCTGTGACGTTTTCTCGTACTTTGAATTTTGTCTTGAGTCTGTAAGAACGAAATTCAGAGTGGTCAGGACCTGTCAAGCAAGTCAAGGTCAGATAGTCTGTCTTTCTCTACACAGGGGAAAAAACACTTGTCATCATCAATCAGAATGTGAATGAATTTAGAGTTTAAATATGATACAGAAATTCACTAAAACATGTATAACTATGACAAAATTAATGCAAAATCAATACTATTTAACATAGGATCACCATCATCATGGCTCACCAATTTATATTTTTTATATTTTATGATTTTACTGGCTTATTTTGGCATGGCAACTTTTCAGAAGTTGATCGGAAAATTCTCTCAGCTGCCTCAGAGGAGCCATGAAACCATGAAATTACCACCAACACCAATAAATGTACAAGTAGTCATTCAGAATACAACAAAGAATGTTATTAATCCACACACTAACCTGTTGCTTACATTATACCATCTCATGAGTGATGTGTTTAAACATTTCCATACCTATGCCGCCCACATCCTGACCTCCAGTTTGACCTGGAGGTCACAACCCCTTCACACCAGCGCTGGGTAAATATTTCCTTCCTGATTCAAGTGAACACACTGAGCTGGGTGGGACAGACTGACTACAGATTCCAGTGGCTGAGTCAGAGAGAAAGACATGGTGTGAGAAACAAATTAGACAAGAAGAGAATAAAGGGGAAATACAGGCAGACTGGTGGCTTTATGTACACCAGGGGGAGGGGCGATTGGGGCAAGCCAGGCCTCTACATGTCTATCATCTTAAAAGGCAGCGTTAGTATATGGGTCCATGCTGCTTTAATTAAAACTTCTGGCCTGAAGAGGAACTCGACCACCGCTCAGGGCTCTGGCAGGACACGCACCACATGTGCAACTGGGGGAGGGTGGAGGTAGGAGATTGGGGTGGGATGGGATCTGCTGGGGGGACATTTGAGACTGTTTAAACAAATCAGTGAAGAATATCAGTCACCGAGGACCCTGCGGGAGATGCTGTTGGTTTGTTCCCCTGCTGCAGAGGCATTTGTCTTCCCTTGAGAGACCATTTTGTCATTGGTGTAAAGACAGAAAAAAAGAGAGGTGTTTCTAAATGCGAGATGAGGCAATGTACCTGTATGATTGCTCCAAGAATAAAAGCATTCTGGCAAATTGTGGCAATCACTCGCTGCTGGCATTTAAGTCAAATGCAGCTAATAAGCTATCGGCTGTCTGCAGGACCTCTGACCTATGTCGGCTGTGTGGAACTGTGTCCAGCAGACATGCACGTGTAAAACCCAGATGGTCAGATGTAATAAACATGGCCAGTGTTTTTGGCTCACATAAAGGGCATGGCGCTTGGTGTTTTATTTCATCAGGGCCTCGGGGCATGAATGTGTTCACCCAGACTCTCAAGTGGGCTTTATGAGGGTGGAGAGGGAAGCCTGTTTCCACCTTGTTTGAGTTTTTTTCTTACAACAGGGTGCGGCAATGGGGAGGTGCTGGAATAATGGAGGCCATAGGGAGTGGGGAGGGAATTCAGGTGGCCTCCTATTGGTGCCGGATGTTTTAATAAGACAACATGGCGGAGAGGGTCTTGAGACAGGGGTTTGTTCAGAACCTCCGTCAAGGAGGCTGCACCGTGAAGCAAGCAACCACATCTGTTTTCACTCAAAACAATCAGGGGCCGGCACTGCAGGCAGCTTGAGCCTGTTATTAAAGGCTTTCTGGGGCCTGCTGAGGGACGGCCCAGACGGAGTGATTTATCCACTCTTTGCTGAGTGGACGAGGATCGAGTGTGATGTATATGGACATGGAATTCCAATCAGTCATCCTTGCCAGGACACCTACCCAGAAGGACTGATGAATCTAGGCTGTCTTCTGCAACAGGATGAAACTATGCCTCACATCCTGCATTAGAAAAGGGATTTCCCCTTGAAAGACTGTATGCAGATTGGTGTCTGTCCTTACCCAAAGAGTCTTAAGTCATTCAAATCCAATGACATGAAGGTTAAGAATCCGTAATAAGGGTTCAACTGCCATGCACTGCTTGTTTTAATGATAAGTGCTAAACTTTTGTTTTCTTTTTGACTGTGTAAAGTTAACACTCACTCTGAATTCTGAGCAGCTTCATTAAACAGGCTTGAATCATCAGATCATTTTTCACTGAGGGCAGACTTTGTCTTCCAGGCTTGGGGCCTTAGAAGAGATGGGTAAAGCTCATGGAAACCTTAAAGACAAACTCTGAGTACTTCTTTGGGGCCCTGCCTAGTTCCTCTGAACGCCAAAGCGAGCTTTTAAATAATTTGGGGAGAGCCCTCTGGAAGCTGAATAATTCACTGCAGCGTGATGAAGTCTCTAGCCAGCTGGGTGTTCCATTAGTAGACTCACTACTCGACAGCTCTATTGCCTAGCAGGCCAGCGGAGGGAAGGAGAGCTGGGGAGATGAGTATGTCTCTGTGAGGGGGGGATCATCCCATCCTCACTCTGCCCACTTCAATTACATCAGCCACAGGCTCTCTGAAAAGAGAATCAGGCATCGTCTGCCCATTTTGCTTTAGATAAGCCTCCATCCACCACACCCAACACGTGACAACCATTCAGTTGTTGCAGCGCAACCTCAAAGGACCCCAGTGCTGGACATCTGACGGGAAGGGGAAAGAAGGAAAAGCATCTCCTCTGAGTGTTTGACAGTGCAGACTCTTGACATCTAATTCCTTCTGCCACTTGACCTAAATATACAGTTTTAGGTCTAAACTGCTGCTGAAGTGACCCCATTCTTGTCCGCATGGCTTCCATCGCTGGGCAGTTTTCTCCAGGACAATCTGGTGAAAAACGCTAGCCTGCTGTGGCATCATCACCCGTTTAGCTCATCTAAGCTCCCCTGGCAGAAGAAGCAATGAAACGAATGGACATAGCAGATCAAACGTTGCTTGGCTGTGACTAAAATCTACTTTCCTGTGAGGCATCAAAGCAAAATCGGATTTTCTGCTGAGGGATATCTTCCTGCTTACTGTCTCTTCCACATGCCTATTATCTGTGATAGTTGATAGCTAGGGTATGAAATGTGAAACAAGTCCTGGCCTGACAGTGAGTTACTCCACCATACAGGTGCACACACATTGCAGGAATTCCACATAGTTTCTTCATGAGGCTTGCCACGCCACACTCCATACCATTTATTCATCTATCATGTCCATCCTGAGTATGGTCACTTTCCTATCAGTTGCAGATATCACTCAGGTTAACCTTGCCTGCATTTCCAAGGCCTGTCTCCTTGTCTCTGCAAAGACCCTGTCAACTCTTGCCCTGAGTGACAGAGTGGCCAGCCTTACCTTGTGCTGCCAGCCAGCCTCATACATAACATCATCACCTTCACTTGGCCATGTCACGCCTCTTACGGGAGATGGATGTCTCCCACCCAAGGACAGCTGGGTAATGGGCCTCATCCTGACTTCAAGACGGGGTACAATCACCTGTCATTGTCAATCTGTATGCTGCAACCCAGAAGAGATGCAGAGAGGAAGTAGTGAAGTTCCATCAGAGGAAGGGATGTACACTACAGCATCCCACTGTTCGGATAGTAAGTTGAGAGAGTGCAAAATGGGATTCTGAATGCTTCTGTACCAGTACTTATGTTTAGCTTCTAAAATCTGACTACACAGTTTAGCCATTCCCTCATAGGACATTAACGATCTATTAAGTGCAATTTTGATATTAACATTTAAAGAAATGAATCTCTCTAATGTTACTAATACTTAATCGACACCCAATACAGCCTGATGCAGGTGTCAGTTGCTTTCAGCAGTGTTTTTTTGCATTCACATGTTCTGCAAGGTTTGAGCCAATTGATTGTCATTGTACATCCACATAAAAGCGTCTGCAGATGTTCCAGCTCACAAACTCACACAAAGTTGTATGCTACTTGTACTGCGTGAAATAGTAAAGAGTAGGACTGGACAATACCAGAGATGAGGAATTGAATTTGCATCTTGGACTTGAATCACACACACTGACTTGAGACTCTGACTTGAGATTTGGGACTTGTGAACAATCTTTTTTTTTTGAGGGGGGGGCACAATAAGGAAACATTAAGGAAATATGACAAGCTGAATATCATTCACTCCCTTATTATCATGCTTAACCTTGCACATCTGGAGCGCACTGCTGCAAATTACTGTAAACTGTAAATAAGAAACAAGTGGCAGGTGAAGAGTATAACAAAAAACTGAAATATATAGAGACCCAGATATTATTCTTAGAATATTTCCCATGGGTTTGTGTCTGCTATGCTCATACGCTAAAACCATATGGACCAAGTACTTCCTATTCTCGTTCTTCCTTCAAGCTCAGGACTTTTGCATGTTGTAAGTCTAGACCTCTCTGATTAAAATTTAACATCTGCCAAAGTTCTGTGAATCTTTCATTTTCCTCTGGGGCACACCATGATGAGTCTAGTGAACACTAATGAACATATAATGAGCTACAAATAGCTCTCCAAATGGTCTGGTTCCTATGCTGCTTCCTGTGCCCTTAGATTCATCTCAACTAGGAAAAACATCAAAGCAATTAAACATTATTAGTTTATATGGTTACAGAATTATATGTAAAAAGCAAAAAAAATGATTTTGTAGTTGCTGGTAGAATTATTGCAAAGAAGGATCTGTGATACATAACATAACCAACAGCACCACATTAACTTGTGACTAAACTGTTAGTGAAAAAAATTATGAGGCATATTTTTTCTCCTTTGGAGAACAAAAACATGGCACACAATGGTACTCTGTGTTCAGGGTGGAGATACTGTTTCAGCAACTGCTTGCGTTGTACAGTGTGTCGAACTTTTGCTGTTTTAATCCCTTATGTCTTTATTAATAACAGTGATGACAGTATAACCATGACTAGGGGTGCTTCCTCTTTGGAAGATTACTTCTAAAATCTCTTAATCCATCACCAGTTAGCTGTTTTCCAAACAACCCAACAGTCATCTCAGCATGTGAGGCAGACAGCTTTCTAGAGGGTTTGGACTCTCTCCAGCTCCGGGCAGAGGGAGAAAATGACAGAGGGATGACAAAATACAAATGTAGGACAGAGGGAAAGAGGTAGGGTAATCATCATGCTATTATTCATCCGGTCTCTCCTACAAAGTGCTACCTAGATCCTTTGTCTACTAATAAGAAAACACTGACTAAACGCTGAGTAAACATTGTGGTGGAGGAGTAGCTGCTGTTTTTCATAAATGTTTTAAATACCCCACAAAAGTGACTAATGCTGGTCATTTTGAGATGTTTGCCTTCCAGATTGAATATGCAAACCCCACTCTCTGCATGGTACCCTCCTAAATTAATTTTGAATTTGTATATGAATTCTCTAAATGGCCCAGTTAAGTCCAATACGTGTGTTTCCATCCACAACCACCAGCACTGAAGAGACAAAAAATTATGGTAAACAAAAACATCCAATCTATGTGCAGTGATAAGATTAAATTAAATTAATACATGACGCAAGCATAAATATCATATTTCTATGATGTTTTCCACATTGTTTTAGTTCATTTGAGGTTTGACTGCTGCTCTTGAAATTAGTTTAAATCTTGGCTAAATTTGGATGGAAACTCAATTATCAACCTCTAATTATCACTCTCAGAAAGTATGCTTCATTAACTTGGCATTTTATCAGTCCCTTTTCTTCACTTTTTAGTCACTTTTTGTTACTTGGTAGGTCCATCACTGTGGTTGAGGTTGTAATATCTAAGCAAGTATTGGATGTATTAAAATAAACCTTTGTACAGGCATTTGTACTCCCTAGAAGACAAAGACTACCAACTTTAGTGATCTCCCAATACACAATTTTGTACATACATTCATGGTTCCCAGAATCCAGAGTCCAGAATGACTTTGGTAATCCGTTAACTTCCTCTTGTGCATATATAGTAAACTAAGATGTCAGCATTATCACTGTGAGCATATTAGAATGTTGATGTTAATATTTAGCTCAAAGCACTGCTGTGCCTCAGTACAGCCTCACAGAGCAAGCATAGCTGTGGATTTTTAGTCATGTTTATTCTCATCCACATTAGTAATAGTGTCATTTACATTTTTTGATGTCAAGAGTGTGATAGGAGCAATGTTGAAAGCCTGTAATTTTGGTGTGGTTACTGCATGATGAATCACAGAAAATAAATAGGCAAGATAAAGAGAGTATAGTATTCAAGGAAGAGGCAACACATAAAATAGGAGAAAAGAAACAAAAGGTGGCAAACTCGGGCAGTGATTGTAGTAAGAAGAAGCGAGGGTCACTGGAACAGAGTATCTGTTATTCTGTGGATGGGTTTATGAAAAGAGATCAGATCTAAGCTTTAATTTATTTTGTGCCCTCTGGAGAGATCTCAATACCGACATAACCGTATTCCAGGCAATGCTTCTGAAGGCATATGATATTGAAAGTGTAATGTGTGTACATGGAGTGATGTTAAAAGGGAATGCAGACAGATATACAGGCAGACATAAAGAAGGCCAACAAGCTGGAGAAGGTGATGGCAGGGCGAGACCGATGTGCTGAGAGGGATGAGAAAATCTGCCAAGAAAAACCTCATTCCTACCATACTGTTGCTGTGACGGACTGAGTACCCTAGAGTGATTGGAAAAAAAATAAATATATATATAGATATATATAATAAAAAGACGGGGTTGGGTGGGGTGAAAATGTGAATAAAGAGCTAACTCAATTGGATGCAAAATTTCTCCTCTTCTGCCTTTCATATTCTACCTTTCATACACGATCCTTCTGAAAGTAGATACGAATCTGCCAGGATGACAAAGGACGGATCACCCACTGTACCATCACCTGCATCTTGTTGTTATTCTTGACAGAATCCAATCAATATTCAAGATTCAACCCAGATGCAGGAGGGTCGAAGCACTTCTATACTTTCTGTTCAGAAAATCAACATTCCCATCTTATTGTTACCTTTTAGGGTCTTTTGAACAATGCAATTGCACTTTCTTGGTTTCTCAGGGTTTTATTCTGACCTTTATGTACAGTCACATTTAATAGATGAAGATAGTAATTTACAGGTGCTTTTGTTAGGAATTATATAATTTTAATGGAATATTAAGTACTACTTCTATGTATTACTAGACTGAATACACATAATAATGACTTTTTAGAGTTTGGCAAAATTGTTAAAAAAGGTTATCTTAAATCATGAAGTATTATACAAGCCCAGCAAGAAATTATTGGTAACATGTCGCAATGCAGTATTTAGTGCAATCATCATGCTATTGGTTTAGTGTGCTGACATTTCTATCAGAGATGTGGACTGGAGCAGGGGTTTGTACTTGCATGAATCATGCAAACATAATGATTCATGCTGTTACACAACTACTAAAAGTTTTTTTTTTTGCAGTTGCTATGCCTTCAGTACACATTATTGCTTAAATGTGTCACTGCAAAGAGTTTACAATGAGGGTTGTTGCAAAATTATTCAACAAATTCAAATTCAGCAATTCTGCTGAAAAAGCATAATTTATATAATAATGTGAGAGTTGAAACCTTTAGTGAAAGAGCTACACATATTCTAGCCCTTTATTTAAATTCATAAAGGTGCACAGGAGAACGTGTGCATACAACCAACAATCCCACGTATTAAACTTAAAAATCACAATCCAGGGAGTTGCAGAATGAGGAGAAATTTCATGTCTGTGCAGAATCTTAGAAACTGGTATTCACAGATATCTGGGCACTTTTCCCTTCAACAGTGTATTTGTTGTCTCCCTGTTATCATTTAAAAAAAAAAAAATCTTAAATAGAGATTAATTGCTATCTTGTCCAGAATGAGGTTATTTTGTCTTTGTTGGTTTTAATTTTAGTCACTCTCACAGCCAGCCAACACTGGGACCGTGTCTCACAGCAGGACAAAAAAACAAAACAAGAGCAGAGCAGATCAAAGAAATCTACAAAAGTATTATAATGCAGAAAAAGAGAGAGAATGCAGTCTGTAGCCAATTAAAGGCTGCAACCACTGATTATTATTGATTAAAGCAACACTATGTAAGAGTTGGTATTTGTTGCAATTTGGCACCCCGTTTCAAATGAAATGCCACCGTCTTAAAAATAGACAGCTGGACATGATTATGATTACATTACTTATGACCAAAAATTAGTGAGTCGACAACTTTGCCAACACAGCAAGAGGCAAGTGCAACAGCAAGCCAGCTAACATTACTAGTTCAACAGCAAGAAGGCCAGCTTGTCTGTCTGCAGCCTTTTAGTTCACAAAACTCCTGTCAACGACTAAAAGCCCGTCCCAGGCCCGAAAACGTCCTCCTTCAGGCACTCCAAAGCTCCTGGGCTGCCAGTGTAGAAACCAACACTCCCCCAAAGCCCTGAGGTAAGCTAACAGGAGCTACATTTGGCAGCAATTACTTTACTGCCCATCAGGAAACTCTGTAAGTCACAGATTGTTGAGGAAGAGGAGCCGGAGGACATGAGAGGGAAAACCGGAAAACATTTTCCCCATAAAATATGATCCAGTTTCACCTAAATCAGTGACAAAGAAGGTTATGTGTGACTTAGTGCCATTTATAGTGTAACTATAATGGGGCTATACAGACTGAGGGTTTGTTTTTTAAGAATTCAATTTACAATGATATAAAGCACTTTTGGTTATTAAATTACTTAAATGATTGATCAATTATTAAAATGATTTTGAATTACTAAAACAAACATTTATTATGCTCTATTAGGTGTGAAGAAGCTTACTAATCATATCCTGCTACTGCTCTTCTTCTTTGAAAATTCCATTTCTCTCCCATCTCCTCTGCCTCTTCCTCGTTTTGTTGCTCTCTCTTATCCTCACAATCCATTTTCATTTCATTTAACCTCCATCCATCCTCTTACAGGAACCAACCTGCTAGATGCTGATGAAGTTATCATCAGTCTCCTTTAGCCGTCCCACCCTTCGATACCCCCAGACAGCTCCCCTCTCCCCATAGTAAATGTTTGTTTTCCCAACAAATGTAGGGCACAGTGTTGGGAAGACAACATCCACCCACCCGGGGTTGCAAACGCCCCTAAGGAACTGCACTTACAAGCGCTGGAATCAAATACATGAGATATAATTGAGATGAGAGGGTGGGGAAGGGGTCTGTATGCATTCAAAAATGACATCCCGCTAAGGTTCTTGAGGAGGAGCATGGGCAATTAGCATTCATGGAAATCTGGAGTGTGTTTGGCACTGTGATGTGCGTCTCGTAACCCTGTGCTGTGCTCTGTGTGTTTATGATTGAATGACTCGGTCAGTTGTCATGTTTATATTAAGTTTTAAGTAAATTTCTGAAGTTTTAGCAGAATAAAATTGCACGCATCCATCAGACTTCCTTCATGTCAAAATATTGAAAAGCATGTGATAAGATTACTCCGAACACCCATGCTGCTTTCCACCTGACATGTGTTTCTCTTTTTGCATGGATGAATTTATCTCCTCTGATTCATGTGTACCCTGTTGTGCTTTTATCAGCTGCCATGGCGATAAAGAGCCGGGTGACGTGCAACAAGGGCCCCTCATTTCTGATGGAAAATCTATTTCCATCAGCCTTATCACATCCTCTCTTTTTTTTGAGTTTCTGCTTTTCCCATAAAAGTTTTTTTTTTTATGTGCAAATTCAGGATGGATATAACAGTTGGATGGAAATGTAACTAAGTAAGTGTGAGAGTGAGAACAGGACACAGAGGATGGATACAGAATGATGTTCAGTTGGCTGAGGCTCACATACAACTCGACAGCCAGACAAGAACGTCAATATTGGACGATTCTTCAAAAGCCTACATTAAAGTGCAAGCGTTTTGAAAATTCTCACTTTCCACAAAATCCATACAGTGGAACTATGGTGTGAATGAGTTTAAAAATTGTGATTATGAGAAATATAACATAATTACAGAAGTTTAGGGATAGGCAACTTCATCAGTTAACCAAGTTAAAGGTTTGGGTTCATTAAAAGAAACATTAATTTTAGGTCTATGAGAGGCAAACACTGTGTCCACAACCCCAATCTCCACACGCTGCACCTTGCTACATAAAGAGCACACTTGGTCGTTCAAGATGGATGTAATGACCATGAGTGCAGGACTGCCATATCCCATAATCGTGACACCCTGTCATAGAAAATTACGTGACGTTTTTGTTGCAGCAGCAGCTAGCTGTATTAAAATGCTTAAGCTGTTGTGTCATTTGTTCATTAACTTTAACCAAGTAACAAACCTAAACATATTGAGAAGGAACAGAAATTCATACATATACTGTACAGAGTACCCCAGTCATATGTCATCCTACAGCTGCATGTGTTTAGCAGTGCCACATACAGCTGTGCTGGAAACTTTAGTGACCAATGGTCCATTAGTCCAGTGTAAACAACCTGTGCAAACAAACGGGATGTGGCTTTGAATCCAGCTTAAGTCTGCTGAAATGGTGGTTGGTTGCCCTTTTTGTGTTTACTTTCATAAAATATTTCATCATCTTGAAAGCCAGAGATAAAATGCCCCATATTTCGGCAATGTAAACAGGGCCCTGTGATGCCTGTGCCTCAGAGCCTGACCTAGAAAGTTCTGTACCAAGATCAACATCAGGATCAACTGTACATGATGCTGCATTATATATGTAAATATATATATTGCTCAAATATCCCCACATGGGCTGTAATTTACTATTTTGTTCAATTTATTTGTGTAATAGCAAGATAGGACATAAATTGTACTAGTAAATTAACTGGTAAATTGATTTGTAGTTTTTATATATGTTTTTTTAAAATAAAAGTTTCAAGTATATCTCTATAACCTTAAAAATTCACAAATAAAAATGCAAAAATTAAGGTTATAAAGCGGCATGGCAAAATTCTCAAACAACACTAACTGTCACCAGATTTAGTTAAATTAGCTTGATTGGTACTCAGAAGTACATGACATTGCCTTTTTCCAACCAGTGAAAAAAGCACATACAAAAACACGACAAAAACTGAAACAACAAAAACATCATAATGTTGGTGTATTGTGTCTTCAAATAGAACCCCATCCCTTATGGTAAGAAGCTCATTGGGAAAATTGGTTTTCAGAGCCATTATCAAACAACATTTTCTAGTTCCAGCTTCTCAGGATTTGATACTTTTGTTTGTTTTATATATGTGAAAATTTAATATATTTTGGTTTTGGACTGACTCTTGGAAATCATGTTGGGCATCTTTCTTACATTTCATATGATAAATAATTCATCTAAAATAATTCATTATATATACCTCGATATAAACAGTTTCTAAACAGTGAAGTAAGTAAGCAGGTGGAGCTAGTGCAGTACAATATGTATGCACAGCACCAGTAAGTGTAAGTATGGAAATAATATATAGCAGTATAGTGTAAAGTGACAATAAAGTGTAAAGTAGCAGGGTGCCGCCATGTAGATAAATACGTTTTTCCCTTCACTGAATATGGGAGATGCTCCTGAAAGCAACAATGTGTTTTATTTTGCGATATGCATACTAGATTTGACTCATACGGTTTACCATCCACAAGAGTATTTATGGGAAGAGAGGAAAAAGTGAGAGAGTGTGTGGGAAGATACACTCTCCCTTACTCCTTCACATTCATTATTGATTTGACTGAAAATGACATATGCGGCAGAATCACTTTTCCATCTATCACGGTTGTGGATAAGAGTAATGCCACATACACCACAATTGATCACGCTGGCAGAGGAGAAAAAAGTGCGGCAAAGCACCACTCAGGAGTACTGCACACCCCGGTTCAGTCGTTGTAATGTGATAGATGACTTTATGGATGAATTAAACAATAAGAATGGAACTAATGCACGTAGCCTAATCGTTATGGGATATGACAGTGAAATGTGTGCTATAAAAAGAGATTTATGAGGATAGAGTCATGCTGCGTTCATCGTTCCTATGATCAAAATATGCATGCTTTTATAGTTTCCTCTAGTGTCAAATGCTACATTTCTTTGCAAACCCTCACTCTTGGCTTCTTTCTCTTTGGTTTGTATTGACTTCAGGCATCTAAATGGAAGGAAAAGGTTTCTGTGGTATTGGCAGAGTAAAGAAAGGAGTATATAAGGGAACTGGCTGTCCAAAAGCCAGGGGTAAAAAACACTGAAAAGCATGTGTTTCCAACAAGAGGCCCACTTCATAATGTGGCCTCAGGAATTAGATGAAAACTTGTAGTAAAAAAAAAACACACTAGACGCTTGGATTGCGGCTGCACTATAAGGGACTGAGATATAATTATTTTCCAGATGAGAAAGCATCCTTCTTGCTTTAATGTTCCCCCACTTTTTGTTTGAGGCTTATTATGTGTAAATGAGCTCCTGGCATTAAGCTCTTTGTGTGACAGTATTCGGTCAAAGGTCAGAATCACACAGAAAACCTGGCACAGCTGCCAAAGAGGCACGGAGGCGAGCAGTCAGGCCAAGTTTGGCACTGCACCCATGGGGGCCAACTGCTGAAACCTCTGGAAAGGCCGTTCTCTTTGATACACACAGATGTTTGTAGATCTATACTCTTGCGCTGTTTGTTCTACTTCACGTATATGCCCATCACAATCCCTTCATCAGACTCCCTTTATGTGTATTACCTTTTATTTTTTTTCTGCTTTACTGCCTCCCTCTGTTCATTTCTTATTTTCTTCAGTGTTTTTGATTTTTGGTACTTTATAGTGCTAATGAGTCCTCGCCTCTCCGAATATAAACATGTGGATGATCCACAACAGGTATATAAACACAGACAAATCTTTTGATTATACAGAGACTAGCGTCGGAGTGTCCTCCTATTATTGGCACGCTGCACATAAAGCAATGGATCCTTGCTAAAATGAGCACCAATTATTGTAACACAGTGAGTTGAGTTTGAATGTGTTCATGTGAATCGGTGAAGTCAATCAAAAGTCAGATCTTAATAGATGCGTTCGCCTGCAAATCCAATTGAGTTTTTTTTAGTTCTGTCTCTCTGGTGAACTGCCTGTTTCAATGTGGGATACTTGCAGATCCTTAAAGAGATGCTTGTTCAGTGCTCACATGCCTGGTTTATCAGCACGTATGTCAGGACAGGAGGAGGTCAGACACAGGCTAGCATCTTAAGCTGCTCATTTGGGGAGTTAATGGATTCACAGGAGAGCCAGCCTTGACCATGTCTTCTGTAACAGGAAAGTAGAATTTGAGCTGAAATAAACACAGAGCGTCTTGCAGGGAAGTTCATGATGTTTACATCGTACACTTCAACTGAGCTAACGGAACGGAAAATGACTGTAGAAAAAGGCTGTAACATTGAAATCCTCCACTATCATGTTACACAGCCGCCCCACAAATGTAGATTTTTGTCCTTAAGAACTGAGGGAAATGATCCTGCATGGAAGACATTTTGACAAAATCACTTCTGTCTTTCACAAACACTGACTCATTACTACAGTTTCCATGTTGTATTGTGTAATTGATAACGTATGTTCCAGGCCTAAGTTCAATCTCAAACACCCTTTCATTACCTCCTCCACTCTCTACATGTATCATTCTTTTTCCTTCCCCATTCTCCCTCAGTGTGCATTTCTGGCCAGCACACATGTGGTTAATGGGATGATGATGTGCAGACCTCGGTGCAGTAAAGGGAGGAGGGGTAGGTGGGTTGGTGGGGTACAAGGCCCAGTCGACTTAAATAACCAAATAATTGGAATTTCTAAAAACAATGGTTTCCTGACTTCTCCACAACCCCTCACCTTATCATTTCGGGGTCACGGGGCCTAAACTTGAACCCATCTACTCCAGAGCATTTGGCTAGCTGCCACCGCAGGTTAACCCAACAGCCAGCAGCCTGCCACAAGAGTTACAGGCCTGTCAGTCTGACTCAACGGATGTGGACTGTGGAGATAAGCCCTCCCACTGCATGGCTATTGCATTCTGCTTCCTTCCACTCTCCCTTCTGGTCTTTGCTGTGGTCTTTCAAAAACCAACAACAGACATTTGCCCAAGCTAAAAAGCGACATGCTCATGTAAGAAAAATGTTAAAATGTTTACGACATTGCACCCCCTTCAGAAATATATTATCAACCAGAGAGGTAAGGACATCCTTGAAAAATACCAACAACCCAGTATAGTGTGGACAAATTGTATGGTCTAATGATGTGAGACTACAAGCCTGTTGATCCAGGTTGGTACCAAGGAAACAACAGCTAGTTACCTTGGTTACAGTTCTCTTTGACTATCTCTATCTCCAACCTGTTGCCTTCTCTAAAGAGCAGAGAGGCTGAGAGTTGTTATTCAAATGGATTTATGCTCAAGTTCTCTGAAAATGAAAGAAAGATAATGCAGGATGGAGGGCAGTCTTCAAATGAATGGGACATGTGTGTCACTTGCTTCAGCTGACCTGAACAACATTTGCTTTCAGGCGGTATCAACAGAATGCAAGTAAATATGAGCAATAAAACCTTCAATACATACTTCAATACAATAGTACAATTATATGAATTCACAAAACAATGTGACAAGGCCGAACGATTTTTGCGAAAATACGCTCTCTCCGAGCCTTTTGCTTTCAATATCTTTGTGTATTCGGATGATTAAGAAAGCAGGAAATCACAATAGTCAAGTGACCTTCATTGTCAAGGTAACAAGAATAAAGTCGTGATTGACATTTTGAAATGGTTATAGGGTTTGGTTAGGTTTAGGCATCAATACACTTTGGTTAGGTTTAGTAAAAGATCATGATTTGGTGTATATTTTCCTGTGGAGGATGGCCGGTTGTCGGACAAAGGGTTTTTTTTTCAGTCCAATGGGATATTTTTTTAACTACTGAGGTTTTTGAAGAATGGCAATGGAGTTGCACCTACTGTTAGAAAGTCTTGACATGAACATGAAACAAAAGTATTGCCTAGTTGAAATTGGTGCTAGCTTCCACTTTCAGCGTGTTAATCCTCAATATTATTCAAAATCATTATATAACTATTTTACAAACTATAATTTGTAAAATTGACAGTACATCCACCAGCAACACTGGCCCTCAAATGTCAGTCACACACTGCCATGGGAAATACCCACCCAGAGGCATGAAGTTTCTCATGAAAAATGGAAAAGCATAGCTATATAGGACTAATACACAAAAAGTTTGACTTTGTTTCTTCAGATAAAGAATTATCAAAAAGGTCCCCTGAGTTTAGTCTTTCCTCAATTTTCTTGTTCAGATTTCTCTGCTTGCTTGAACTTTAAACCACCTCAACTCTCTACAGTGAAGTGAGTTTAAATAAATGTTATGTTGAGGTTTTAGAGGAAAAAGCTCAAACTGTGGTGTAACATAAGTATAAAACATTGTTTAACCCAGTTGATTCAACCAACCTTTAGTGACCAAAAACCTTCTGAAAACAGTGATTGGTCTATCCTTTATGAAACCATACATATGTACTGTTTTCAGTCTTTATAACCTTTTTATTTAGTGGTTATCCCCCTACAGATTTAATCAGTACGAGGCACTTTTGTGCAGTATCTCTGATAGGCAAGCCCATAAATTAAGAAGCGACTCCGACAAAGCCTCATTTCCATTTAAAATCTGAATTTAAAATCAATTAAGACCCAGTCAGAGTTTCATTGTCTCATTCTGAAATATATCAAGTCTTATTGGCAAGAAGGGAGGGAAGACAAACTAAATGAAATGAAGCAACGAAATATAAATAATTTGATGAAGCATTAACAGCTCAATATAGGATCAGAATATACTACCACCCGCAGAGCTCAGACACCATGCTGGTGCCAGTTGATTTCATTATATTGGAATTGAGAGCATATTTGTGTTCACTCAGCTGAATAGAGAAGGAGAAATAATGTTTTTCCCACCTTCATTTTTTTTTCTTTCTACTATTGCTTTGTGTTGCAGTATCCGAGTGCATTTTTATACCTTTGCCACTCTCTTTGATCTCAAACCCAAAAAGGAGCACATGGTTGCATTATTATACAAAGATGCGTCTTTGTAACCTATCTGTGACTTTGGCTCTGCATCCCAGCAAAGGGCAATCAAAACAGATTATTAACAATAGATGACAGACAGTGATGGAAATAAATGATAGAATTATAAGTATTAAATTACAAGGAAACCTTTGTTGGACTGTTTCTAGGAGGGTTTACTAAAATATCATAGAATACATTAGCAAATGTATCTGTTCTCCCTCTTGTTCACTCTATATTTATTAAGTGTTTTCGTGTGTGAAGTGTCCTACAGTGTTAGCCTTTCAGCCCTTCTCATAATAAAATGAGAAAAGAAATTCTATGGCTCAACTGTCCACCTTCTCGCAGCCTGTAATTGGAGGTACAGGCAAGGCTGTGCTGCACAGGGTCATCACCAAAAAGATTTAAAACCCACTTGAGAATTCAGTCAGATAGATTGAAATCATGTGTCTTATTGGATCTCTGGTTCTCCTTTTAATTGCTCATGAATATAAAAATGATGTGCACTGACTAAATGATTTTGGGAATCAATTTTATAAAAATCTGTAATGTACTTAAATTGTAATCCGTCTGAATATTCTGGTTGATTTGGCTGGTAACTGTGGTTATATGTGGTAACAGCAGCAAAACACTCAAATATAACAATCAGAAATAACTACAACAATATAGCAACTGGTATATGTTTACAGTATAACCAAACCAAATACTGACATTTTAATAAAGAAGGCAGGCAATAATTGGCCATTTTCCATCATTCTGTGAGCAACCATGATCTTATTTTAAACTGCACACAGCACAAGTCTGCGGTCAGCAGGGCACAGTGAAAGGAGTTGGTTACCTCGCTGAGAAGCTGGAGGTGTGCAGCCTGTCGCCTGCAGCTCTTCATCTAACAGCTCACTGTGGCTGCTCCTTCTCGTTCCATTATTCCCTGTAACATTTCAAACTGACCCACTGTCAAAAAAATGCCAAAAAACAGCAGTTGTTTTGTTGAAGTGTTTTTGATGAACGATAGTGGCCAGTCTAAACTCAGTGATAAACACATTGCCTTTCCTGTGACTACTCAGCCCTGTCTCCAAGAAACTATGAATATATACAACTTATTTGCAACAGCAAATACATTTAGAGAGAAATGTACTGCAGACTGAATTACATTTTCTATCAACATAATGAGAAAGTGTACCTGGCAAGTCGCAAAAATGTTGATACTCTATGTATCAGTACAGTAAAATGTTCACTGATAACGCATTTAACTTGTTTTCCAGAAAAATGGGCGATCTTCAATAGTATCCAGTCGTAGTGACTACAGCATTACTCAAAAGATTTAATATTTAACTGAAAACACAATCTTTCCCTAACCTTAACCAAAGTGCTTTTCTTGTAGGAGTCTGAATGTGAACCCTTGACACCAACCTCCTCACATTACATAAATGTAGTGTTTCCAAAAACGTTGTCTCTGAACATAATCCAGGCAGGTGTTACGTTGTCATCACAACGTAATTAGGAAAACAGTTTAGTACTATACAAGTGACAGTTGAACTACTTCATCATAAAAGTCAACTCGTGTTTGCCAGTTTAATGCTTTTAATGTGAAGCTGCAGCAGCAGGAAATATTGGGTTTGCATTCTCACTAACTTATTGCATTTTTTGTGGGAATGTTGCCACCAACCCATTTCGTAATACTGCAGAAGCAAGGGCTCAATCGCCATTGTGTTATCTCATTTGGTGATTTTAAAAAGACATTAAAATATTTGAGATTATTTCTTTAAATTGTTGTTTCAGGTACTTAATATGTTTTTGCTCATGTTAATGATAACTATATCCCTTTTTTAATTCAAAATACAATTGACAATTCTTTTTTGCATATGTGCAAAATTACTGTATGGTAAAAACCATGCTGATACAGTATGAAGCCACGTGACAATAGGCAAATCTAGATGCTGACAGTCACAAGAGCCTTTCCTGTTAAAACATCTTGCCTCCAAACAGTACCTACGGCATACAAAACAATTGTGAGCAGAAGAAATTAGAGCTCCATGCCTCCACATGAACACAAAAAGTACAAAATGTAGTTTCAATGATAAAGATCACAATCTGCAGAAAGTGTTATTTCACATTGATGGAAAACACAGATACTCCATCATTATTGCTTCTGAGCAAACACCACTTTCCACTCAAGTACCATTTCTGTGAGTGAGACAAAGAGGGTTTTGTGTACAGAGCTGCCCTGCTGCCAAAAACAATACGATGTGGAAGCTCTACCTGTCTGTGCACTTCCTGACTTGTGCAAAGCTGCTTTTTATTTACAAGATAGGACTGGTCTTGGATCAGTTTTAGGTAATATGATTAATGCACCCACAGGCCTCATCCAGGACGGCACTGAGTGACTCGCTTTAATTAAAAGGCTTCAGCTGTAACTAGGCTCTGGCTCCTGGCTATATTGTGGAGAGAAAAGTGAAGGGTTTGTATGGCTCTGTGACGCAAGCTGTGTACAATGAAAGAGCCGACTGTGAGAGTGTTGAGGGGCATGAATTCACATGTGCTCTCTCTCTCTCTTAAATGCACATTCATATATCACAGGGCTACGTACAAGGAGATCTCACTCTAAATCACACATGTATATACACGTGTGAGTGTCACACACACACACACACACACACACACACACACACACACACACACACACACACACACACACACACACACACACACACGTACAGTAAAAACAGTTGTGCTCTCTGTGGAGGGGAACCTTCTATCTCCACAATGTCAACTTTCCAAGTTAGTAAGAAAAGCAACTTTGTTTTTAGTTCGACAACCGTGACTTTTTGAGTTTAACCAGACTTGAAGGTTTTTACATTAACACAGCATTTATGCAGTAGCACAGGGTTTCACTCACACAAACACAGGGTACAGAAATATAACTGTAACCTATAAAATCTATACTTTCGCTGATGAGAAGTCGAGTCCTGACCGGGATCTGTTTGACAGACAGTTAACTTGGCTGGAGAGGATATCGCCTGTGAATGGAAATACTCCTCTGCGTCATAACATTTACCTCAAGTCATCATCGGGAAGACGAAGGCACAATGGTTGGCAGTGTGTTTTGCTCAGTGCCTCACTCTGTTATTAAACATCATTAGACAGGCAAATATGACAGATGATGAGGAAGACAGCGCAGCAAAGCCCACCCGAAAAGAAGCCTTTTAAAATCTCATCTCATTTTTGCCCACTCCATGAAACCAATTTCTGCAGCAGTATTAAGCTGTCAGTTGTAAGTGTGGCGCCACAGACTCACAGTCGGGCTCCAAAAATATGGGGCAGGGGAGGGAAATTGGGGGGGGAGGGCTGCACAGACTGTGGGTGAGTGAGTTAACGTAAGCCCATGGTGTTGTTCACATCATGCCTTGCTGGGAATGGAAACATGAACATTTTACAATAAGTCAGTCATAATTTATACAGCACCCTTCAATTGATACTTTTCCCACATGTCCCTGAGATTTATATTACTGTTGCAAGTCTCCCAAAATCCTCTGTTCTTTGCTCAGCTGGCAGAGGAGCCACCGCCTATCAACTCACTCTTCTCTGCCTCTCACATAAATAAAAAAAAAACATTAATGAGGCCCCGATTTATCATTCCTCCTTTCTGTCTTCTTCTGTGTCCCACCCTTTTCTTTCTCTCACACTCTCTCACACTCCTTCAACAATTTTCTCTCCTCCCCCCCGCTCTCCGTTATCTTCTGTGGTGTTGATCGGCTAAAGGGAAATGGGTGACCAATGGGTTGGAGAAGCCTATCACCAGGCCATCACCACTGCAGGAGAAAGAAAACAGCCACCAATTGGTAGCCATATGTTCACATGCTAGTATGATGAGGTTTATTTAAGGGCAGGGAATCAAAGCTAAATAGGGCAGCCCTGTTTTGCCTTTGACAGACTTGGGGATTGCATTTTTTACTTTAAATATATATGTATATCTTTTCCTGAAGGACATCATACATACAAAATACATGAATAAACACAATTCTGTAGTGCTCTGAATACCAAGGACAGAGTGGCAGAAATTGTCGACAAGCCCTTCAAACTAAATGACAGTGAGTACCTTCCTAAACACATTTATTATGACCATCATTAAGACACAAAAACTTGGTTGCAGTCAGGGTCATTGTTAAAAAATAGGAGGAACACACAGAAGGGCCCAAGCTGACCAGCACCTCTTGCCGTGAGGTGGTTATTTTGTCATTTTAGCTCTCTGAATAAGGGATCTGTGTTGTTCTGGTTAGGATGGTGTCCAAATGTACACTTTTTATGCTCATGCCTGATATACTGACTTTACACTCTAGTGAAAAAAAACCTTGGTTAATTAGGTATTAATAACAGCAGATATATACCAGAAAAAGGTTTAAAATTTAATTTAGGATTCATTGTCATACCCTAAAACACAACAGTCTCACCATGCAGGCTAATTCAATTAACATTACTTTTTTACACGGAGTGACTAATTCAGGTCCCACATGTGGCACTATATGGTTTCAAACTAAATTCAGCAGAATTATTGACTTGAGTTATGCATTTTAAAATAAGTAAAGAGAGCCATCTTGTGGGCATGCTCATTAAGCACACGGTTTAGATCCTAAAATAAACCAAGCCAAAGTAAAATCAGTAGAATTTGTGAAACATATGATACTGCAATTGGAGAGATACATGATGGTGGAGACAGGGACACCTGATTACTTCTTTCTTTTAAACCAGGGGAAGGTTTACCAACACAAATGCTATTTACAAGCTCCTTCCTTCTAAAGCTACATGCAGTGGAGGAATGATTCAGATTCTTTACTTTTAGTAGTATGAATGCCACACTAAAAATATCCCATCACTGTCCTGGACTGAAAATGTTACATAAGTAAATGTAAATATAATCAGGAAAATGTATTAGAACTATTAAAAGTAAAAGTAAAAAGGGCCCCTGTGACTGTTATACATTATTATTGCATGTAATATGTGAAAGCAGGATTTTACTGTTGTATTTGGTTGAGGCAGAGCTAGGTTTGTACCTATTTTGTATACAACTGCACTAATGATTTCATCATAGAATAACCTGCTGATTCTTTTCACTATTAATAGTACTCAAGTAAAGTACTTAAAATACTTACAGTACAGTACTTGGATACATGTGGATGAAGACACTCCCACAGCTGCCCACTGGAGTCGTCTTACTTCCATTCACCTGGAGGATATAGTTGTGATACATGTGTCTTGTATAGCATCAAACTCATGGTGAGAGCCAAATCCAGTGCATATGTACTTGTGCATGTCAAGTGGATCTGTGGGATACTTAACACACCAGTCCCCTTTATCCGTGGGGTAACCTTTAACCCGACTGAAAACATTACCCTGTGAAACTGTAAACTGCATTCAGTGTTTTTTTTATCCAAGTCAACAGGACCCAGGAATGGGCTGTGCATCAGAGCCATTGCTCCATTTCTCAGATAAGAAAACCTGAAGTCTGATGATACACTTGCAACCTCTTGTGGACACAGCCTGCACTGCATTCCTTTCAATCTTTCTTGAGAAAAACACTGTCATTGCTTTGAGTCGAGTCATAAGAGAAAGATAATTGCATAAGTAAATAGAGAGTTAAATGAAATGTAAAGTACATCAACAGTTTTTTATTAAGTGTGATAAGCTTAGGAATTTCAGGATGCGTACAAGCCTATACTTATGGATCTGTGTGGGCGCTGTATACTTCAAAGGTCAACAACACCACTGAGACTGAGAGCGGTCTAAGCACAGACAAGGTGGGATATTTGCAGCTTTAGCAGAGTGAAATTCCTTGCTAAGGGTAGGATAGTCAGAGAAAAAAAAGGTGTTAAACCATACCTGACACTACTAAAACACTGATTTAAAACAAGATATTTTAAGGATTAATGATTTAACTTTATTATAATCACTGCTGTATTAGGGTTACACAGTATGTGTTTCTGATTAACAGTGTTGTTTTTTACTTGTTTTCTTTAACTGTGTGCATTAAGATGTGATTTCACATATACAGTACAAAGAACGGGATCATGACATGATTACATTTTTATCTTTCAGTTTTAAAATCCATGGCTCTGCAGGTCTGTCGGGGCTGTAAGTCATTTGGCAGCATTCGCAATTCAAACTACACAATGGCAGATGGACCTCATACAGTGTGCCCCCTCCAGTTATTATTCTCACCTTCTTCTCAGAGTCAGTTGTCAGAGCATTTGTGTTCAGCCACCTTGCTGCCTGTTACCTTGTTACCAGGTTTCACTTCAGCCTTCCTTTACCCCTTTGCTTGACTGCTGCCAGCCTACTCTACATCTTCTGCCAGCTTGTGCACCAGCTACAACTCTCTAGTCACAGTTTAGCCCTCTGCCTGCAGCTCTATGGTTACCTTGATGAACTTTAATTGTGAACTGCTTAGAACTACCTCTTTTGTTTCTTTGCACTTACATTCTGCCACATATCATTTAAAACAAAAAAGTCTCGTCATTGTCTTTTCTCTTAGAAAGTTATAATGAATTATCGATTTGAGCCTGAACCATACAGGGAATTTTAATGCAGATACAAAATAAGTATTTGACAGGTAAAAAAAAAGTTACAGATGAACTGATATTCATTTTTTAAGATGAATGCCATATGCACATTTTTTAAAAACAAATTTCTGAACAGCCTTGACATCTGAACATGTACTGGACTACATTTTATCTCCGTTCTGATTTATGTTGACTGTACTATATAGTACTGACTGAAGTTTTTAGGTTTCATCTTCTTTTGGGAGGCGACTGTTACAAGTCCAGTGCTGGTGACAAGGCAGCATGTGTTATTTGCAGGCAGTGTGTTACACAAACAGTGCAAGTTAACACTTTCAGTGTTTCCTATTTTCCATTTTCCATGTGATATTTTGCTGTGACCAGCAGCAATAAGCCACTCACGTATAAATGCAGCATATAGGCTACCATAAGGGGACACAGTTTTAACAGATGTAGTAAATAGGGTGATATATGGTATATTAGTAGCTGAACCACTGAACTTTTTTTTTTTTTTCAGTTTCAGTAGCAGTTTATCTACATGCATTATGCTACATTACTTAATTGTTTTGTTCTTATGATTTTAAAATGTATTGTATTCATTTGTATTTAAACTGAATGTTACTTCCTGTACAACAAAATGATAATCCAACCACAGTAATAAGCATTATTATCTGTAATGACAAGTTTGAATCATGTTAAGTTAAACACACACACTAAGCAGGGGGATATAATGCAGTGCAGGAAATGGATGTAATGGAAGGTGTATGTACATAATGTACAGGATAAGCTGCAGCAGAATCAATGCAATCATAAAATTCAAAAGGATAATTACAGAAGTAATACAGACACGTTTATTATCTAGTTTTCAAACATTAGAATCACTCATGATAATGCTAAAGCATTCATAGAAACACATATTGTACATGTTCTATCCGTAACACTCATGAATACAAATGGATACTATAACCACTGCTGGCATCATAATGATCACAAAAGGAACCCCTGGTGAATCTGCTGTAAAATGCATGTTGGGTGATTGGGTCAGATTGCACAGAGCTTGACTGCATAAAAAAAAACCCTGTGAACCACTCCTAAGCTGATCAGAGATTCTTTTGGTCTCGTTATCGGCACAATGCCAAACCTGACACAGGGAATGCTTGTGCAAACCAGGTAATAATTCAAATATATTGGAGTGCCGAAATGGGAAAATATAATAGCAAGTAGAGTGGTAAATGTGTATTAAAGCTGCATTAATCCTTTTTCTTTGTTAACAATAAATCAAATGACTACCTGTGATGTGAAAGGGGTTTACTCACAGTGATGATCCCACAGAGAATTCTCTGCTCTATTCGTCTATTAGTAGCATCTCTTTCCACTGTTGTGGTTTATGGCACATTTACTGTTTGATTCAGTCCCAAAAAAGTGATAAAGTCGCTCAGTGGCTATAGGAATCATGACTTTGACACAGGAGACTGCTTCACTGTTGCCAACACTGCATTAAACCTTAAGTCTTAATTATTACAACCAGGATGGAGAAGGTGTTCTAACCATAAGAAAGTTGTTATTTTGACCCAACCCATGATCTTTCCCTAAACATAAGCAAGTCTTTTTTGTGCCTAAACCTAACAAAACCTACACCCTAGTGTTGTGACATCATTAAAGATTTATTTTCCATTTTTGGAAGGCACAGATAAATGATGACATCCTGTTGACAAGGACATCAGGACATGGACAAGTGATTTTTTATTTTTGTCGTTTAATTTGGAGGACTTGTTGCTCAACCACGTTTCCAGCAGCAGTAGGCAGCTGTTTTTAGGAAGAAAGCTCTAATAAACCTATTGCACAATACTTGGAACATTTGGCTGAAGGGCAACGCATTTTTCTAAGGAGTATAGTGTATACTGGACTTATAAGGCTGCAATAACACTTGCATTAAAATAAATGATAATGTTGCTCTGTGTTTGCTGGGCATGGTTACAGGTCATTGTTGGCTAATTATAATAACAATTTTAAGACAATAATATATCAGGGCATTCAGTCTAGTGGCCAAAATCATAAATTAACACTTTGTTTTTCTTTTGCAAATGTTGGTATTTGCTGCCACAGCTAACATGAAGTGAATGCAGTTCTGTGTCCTCTTCGAATAATTCTCTCAGAAAGTCAAAAGTGAAGGTTTAAATATTATTTAAACATTGCAAAAGCCAATATATGATGGTTTGATCACTACTTGGAAAACCGTGGCGTTAATATATGTCATTACTCAGATGATTCCCATCAAATGGCGGTGACCATATGTGAAAGGCTCTTGCAAAATATGTTGTGCGCCATTAAAGGAAACCTATCATTTAACCAGAAAAGCATCACAAAACTATTTAACACACACCAGGTGGAGGCTGACATTTTGGTGTGATGGAAGTTGTCCATGATTGACAATCATTGCTTAAATCTTTTTTCCAGTGGTGTAGTTGTTGCCTGATGCCACTTTTAGAAAAGAAGTGACAGGGGGATTTAAGTGCCAGGTATGAATCATAAAATCACAACACATATGGGGTTCATGTTAATATCAGTTATAGAGTGGGCTGAAATTTAAAAGGCAACAAATAATGAGAGAAATATATATGTTTTTAGGTAAAGAGCTCCATGGCAACACTTTCAAATCAGTCTCAAGTCACAAGAGGCACCTTGACTTCTCTATTTAATGGCTGCATCATGTGTTTGTGTGTGCTCTTGTGAAAAGGTAGTGTGGACGCTTGTATAGACTGAAGACAAGAAAATGATTCGAACAAAATAGACACAGAGGAGAAGAAATATCAGGGTCATTGTGTCTGTGTATTGTGCTGATCGACCTCAGAGCTTTGCCTTTGCGGGTAACTATGACAATACAAACAGCAGTTTATCATTGTGAAAGAAGATGAATAACACGGTGAAAACTTCTGTATCACAGCAATATATCAAAAACTCCGGCACACAAGTTTCTTTGGCAAACACAACAATTGAAGAATTCAAGAAAGAAATGTCTAAAAATTCTAGCTGACATGCTTTGAGATATAGAAGATGTGTGAGTATTTGACATTTATTAATGGCACCCACTAATCCGGAGGATTTATTGCAATATTGATTGGTATGCACTGTGAAATAATCTTGTAGCGCAAATGGCAAAACCAGCTAATTGATTATGCACCTAAAACCTCATTTATCTGCAATAAACAATACAAATATTGATTGATGCCTCTTGGTTTGATGTCAATGAATTCTCCATCATCCCACAGTACCATGTCGAGCCAGAGGCTGCATTTACTTCATCTATTCTACTCTGGCTGTCACAAATGAATGCTGACATCAAGAGGGTTTGTGCTGTTTGGTGATGACGTAAAATTACAACAGAAGACGAGGTTGGACGTGGACAATCACAACCAAATTAGAGCCGTCTTTAGTAATGCTTTGTTCTCAGCTGGTCTACCGAAATAGATAATGACAAATACAATCACATTAAACCACAAAATCAGAATCCTTTAGCCTCTGGTCAATTAGAGAGGGAAAGTGACAACAAAAAGTTAAAAAAAAGCAACTGAAAATAAGAAGCTGGCACTAAACTGAAATTAACTGGTTAATTGAATCTGCAGCCACAGCAGATGGCAATGTTGCCCTGTCTTTGCTGCAGCAGGGCATGACAGTGAGAGAAAGGTAAAATCCCAGCAGGCAGTAGATGGCAGTCTAGCTTCATTACATTGTTGGTTGGCTGATTTTGAAGACACTCCGGGGGATAGGACTCCATCGTCAGACACATGGGAAGACGATAGCAACAAGAAAATTATGTCACGACCAGAGATGGCAGTCTTGCCACGGCGATGGCTTGGACTGGGCAGAGTGAGAGAAATGGAAAGAATGGGGTGTCAGAGGGATGAAATGGGAATACGGGTTGGAGGATGGACAGAAGGGCAGAGTGTGTGAATGACAGAGATTAAAGGGGCTGGAACACACGAGACAGAGGGGATAGCAGCAGAGGGTTGGTTTCATACAGATGATGAAGCAGTGAGGGGTGGGTGGGCATATTCGTGTGCCCCTGGCTTGGACCACTTTATCCACAGGCTTACATGGGAATTCAATTTAATTGCATTATTAATGCCTTTTGATTACACTGCGAATGTCACACAATCATGCGCCTGCAACCTCTATGCCCTTTGCCCAGGTGGTGTGCTTGATTGTTTACCAAAATCAAACCAGTCACTGAAAATGTGTGATAAATTCATACAGTATAGTATGTCTCATCCCATGCCCCCATCCTCTCTCTCTCTCTCTCTCTCTCTCTCTCTCTCTCTCTCTCTCTCTCTCTCTCTCCCTGCCATGCCACCTCCTCACTCACTGTGCATGCAAACAAATGCACATCTCTTCATGTACATTAATAATAATTTGCATACAGAGAGGACAGACAGAAAAAACAACAGGCTAAAAGCAATCATGACTTGCTCAGCTTGTTTTTCATGATGTGACTCGCATGGATTACTGGGCCCCTGGCACCTATTTCATTTCCAAGACTGCAACATACTGGCAGTATTGTGCAATTAACCAAATGACCCCTTAATCATGTCATCTTGCTGTCTGTATATCACTAACAGAAATAGCAAAATCTGATCGCTCATTTCAGCCGATCACCCAAAGCAAAATATAATGGAAACCTAATGAAGTGTATTAAATGTCCTTATATTCTATTCCCACACATTAAACAGGGGCAGCTCCTAAACAGAGGTAGTGCTATGTTCATCACTTTGGACAGAACGCAAACAAACACCAACACCTCAGAAGCAGCATCTCAGAGCTGCAACTGAATCCTCATTATTCACTTTTGCATTATATTGTGGATCATCGTTTTCCTCACAATGAATGCTAGTTAACACTGGCAATAAATGCACATTGATGAAGGGAGTAGCCTTCCTGTTTGTGTGCACGACGTTCTAAAGTTGGTCATTAATTTTCATTAAGTACTGTCAGTAAGGACCATTAACCAGGCTAGAGAATAATCACCTCCCCAGAGAGCTGACCTGTTTATGACACAGGTAAGGGTTAAAAGAAACAGCTCACCTTAGCGACACGACACTTATAGCACACAAACCACAGAGAGCAGTCCGTAATGACTCATTTTCATTTAGGGCATTCACTCTGCATCACCAAACTGGAAAACACTTCTCTGAAAGGGCCAACCATTATTGCCATTTGTTTCTGTGTACATGTGTTATGATATAATGAATATGGCACCAGACTGGGGGAGGATTTTGCTTATCAGAGAAATTAAATCAACTTAGGTCCCACTAATCAAAGGTTCTTCAGAAAGGCAAGATGATCAACGGTAGTTCAAGTCCCAGAGGTGATTAAATATTGCATGGCTCTCTTAACTTCATGATGTATGAAACAGACAGAGGGTCAAAGGAGACCACCCACTTTAGATGACACTTTGCTACAATTTTCTGTATTTGCAGCCTGACCAAAATATGCAATCAATTGGTTATTATTTCATTCAGTTAAGAAGAAATAAAGACAGTACTTTTTCAAGTTTTGTTTATACATTTAATATATGGTTCAATGTCAGTGCTCTCAATCCCATTTAATTAGCAACAGACAGCTGCTTTGGCAAATAAAAAGAACTCTGGTGTACCCACTGGATGCTTCCTGTCCAGCACCAAACAGCAAAAAGACAAAGTTAGTGACTAGCTGGCCACAAGATTTGTACATGAAGCAAGGCTGATATTTGTTGGATGAGATGAAAACAGAGCTCCAAAACGGAATCAAAAAACGACTACAGCCGGATCAGGATGTTGAACTGTGTCTGTTAGACTTCTAAGTAGACTGTTTGCTGACAAACTAGCGAGAAACTGGCGAACTGATCATTTAATTATTAGCTATGTCACTTCCTTCATCAGAATCTGACATTATCTACAATAAAAAAACAACACTTACTTTGTTGACCTGTAAGATTTTTGAGGGACTAGAACCCAAACAAGGTTTAAGGATTTCTGGTTTCTAGAAATATTACAACTTCGGATTATCACAATGCACATGCACATAAATAACAAAACTGCACATAAATAACACGTGAAGCATTAAAATGGGTACCATTTACCTTTTTACCCTTATCTTGGTTGTTTGTTCGCAATGACAGTACATGAAGCATAATCAGCATGCAGAGAAAGTCTGATACAACTCGAGTGCAACATTATAAGCATGCAGGTGTCACATGAGAACTATGTCATCATTACAAACTAGCTATCATTACAACCAATCAGTTGGTACTGAAGCAAAGTTGGAGGTGATTAGAATAATAGCTCACTTGACAGTTGGGATCTTTATGGTTGCAGAAAATTCACCGCAGACTGGATTTGAAGGATTATGTCAGCTACTTTCTTCTCACTAGTCTGTGCATGGATTATCCCGTGTATATGACATGCTCTCCAAGTCATTTGGTGAGGGCTGAAAAAGGATTTAGGATTATTTGGTCTAAATCTGCTCTGTATCTGCCATATGGAGGCTATGTCTATCCATTATCCATCAATGTGTCAAACACTGTGCAAGGGAGCAGCTGTCCATAGAAGGCCAGCCAATTGGTTTGATACAGGTGAAAAGTGATGTATGATTGCCTTAGCAAACCTATCACTCTTAGGCTGCCAGATGGCTTTGGCCTAGGGACACTGCAACCACATTAGACCTTGATTTCTTCACTCTCTAAGGGTTTCACCTCAGAGTTACTATCTTGGTCTGGACTGCTTTCCTGGTGTTGATAGGTGACCTCCCTGGCCTCACTCCTTATTTGAGCAAACTAATAAAGATACTTAGACGCAGCAGTGCAATCCTGTCCTGTTCTGTGGTTAATGGCAATTCTTCACTGACAGTGGCAAACAGCAACAAAGTGACTGGAATACAGTCGTGACTGTAGGGAGAAGCACAGAAGAGCTGAGACTGGTTGGAGTGGAGAAAGTGTCCTTTTTCAAAATTTCTCAGGTTGGGTTTTGGCCGCGTGGGGCTACAAGCATGCTCTATTGCATGTTGCTACAGGGAGAGGTGAGAAAATGATACACAATCCATGAAGGCCAGTTTGAATAAAACATCAGTTTAAAGATTTATCAGGCAAGAACATTTTGCAAAGTGGTTTGTGGCACTATAATGTATAGGATATTAGGATTTTACATCTGTGAAGGGTTATCTAGGCAGCATTAATCGTCTTTGTCTCAACAGTGGCCAGGTAAACATTACAATCACAACACCATTTAATGTTCATTTGCATGTCTGTGATTGGCCAACTCATCATCATCCCTCTCCATTAAACTGAGCCAGAATCGATTTTTGGTGGACAACCCTGCATTTTCTGTTCACTGAAGCCCTTTCTGTCAGCACCCCTGTTGTACTGTACCAATACAGGTGTCTTGGACTTGCAATCAGAAATCAAAATCAGTTCATCAATTCAGATTTTGCATACATTTTTGATGTATAATAGGTCAAAACTATATGAGCATTGAAATATTTGCCAAAAGAAAGATTTTGTAATTTTCTAACAAGATGGGCACAAGATCAAGTTCAATACAAATTGAATAAGGGAAAAGAGGACAGACTTGTAATGCATTTTCCTCTAGACAACCTCCAGATGTAACAGTTTTTAACACTTTTTTATAAGCAACACTGTCACAGTTTCATTATTAATTACACACTGAAAAATTACTCTGCATATTAACACATTACCTTGATTGTACTTTTTTATATCAATCTCTTGACTGTTTGGAAAGGAAACCTGAGTGCCTTTTAACTTGCTCAGGGACTAATTACATGCTGTTGAAAATTGCATTGATTAGAAACTTCTCCAATTGGAACATTGTGTTTTGTTTTTTTTTTTTTTCAAATTAACATCTCAAGTGGATTATGGAAAAGAGAAAGAACAATTACCCTCATGATTAAAGTTTTGTGTTTTGGCCCCCGGACACAAATCCTAACATGCCTTGTTAATTTTTTTTGTATAAGAATCAGTGTATTATGACAGAAAATGGTGGAGAGACTGTAAAAACTGATACAGAATCGTGATATTCATGGTATAGTTACACTTTGTGATGGTTTAAAAGGCTTTTTAGGGCCTATAAAAGTCAATGCAATGTCATTGGGATTGGCCAAGCTGATATTGCTCACTGCTTGGTTCCTGTGGTTAAACATGTTTAGTGAAAGGTCCAGCATTAGAGACACTGAAAAAGTCACTAGCCTCATGCTAAATGATACCCTAACTATTGCCAAAGTTGGACCCACTATTGAAATATCTGATTTTATTTAGCTATACTACTAGTTACTAATTCAAAAGGAAAATTGTACCTTATTTGAAGCAGTGACTATTGTTAAATCCTTTCAAGGATCGTTCTACAATCAGCCAGTGTCGTCTTATTTCACTTCTAGAGGCGATCATCATTTGGGTGCATCACTAAGCAGCAAGAAAGATGAAATGATATTCCAAACACAATGTACTCATACACTACATGTTTTTAAGATGAAAACCAACATAACAGAAAGAACATAATCTCACCTTGATAATCTCACACTTTCCGTCCAAACTGCTGAGTGAAGCCGATTTATTTTATTACTTATTTTCCACAGTTCACAATTTGTAAATTGAATGTCCACTAAAAAGCCATTTGTATGCTCTGATTCCTGGTTTTTATGGATTTTATGTCTTAAGATTGATTTTATTACTAATATCTTTTTTTAATCTCTTTTTTGGCTACTTGTCTCTTGTTTTTAATACTTGTGCATTCTATGCCATGAAAGGTGCTAGTTAAATTTAAGTTTATTATTATAAGTAATTGCTCAAACATGACGTCCTGAACGTGACCATCGAATGAAAGATTGTGTTATGTTGGAATACAAACTTAATGACTAAACCACATGCCAAAGAAAGGGGGGGAGAGACATAAAAATCAGTTGACACCAGAAAAGGTCAGAAAAGAAAAGAAAAAGACACTGGCATTTCTTAAGTCTCACATGGGTGATAGCATTGATCAGTGGGAGAACGCCTACATTTTCCTGCCATTGGGACAGGAGTACAAATGAAGTGAACTTCTTTTAAAGAATAAACTTTCCTTTTTTTCCCTCCATGCAGTTGCGAAGAAACAAAATGAAATAAAACCCCCATATGAATAGATGTTTAAGAGCGCCCTCCTACATGCAACAGCAATGTAATCAACTCATTAGCACCGTGGATTTTACAATAACTCATCTTTCTCAAGTTATATAACAGCTATATAGTAGTCTTCACACTTTTACCTCCTCATTCCTTATAAAAAGGCCAAAAGTTGCAGAAGAATGCCTGTCTTTATCTGCATGTTGACAGGCTTAATTGTGACAATTCTTGACCACTGTCACAGCAATACAGCTTCAGTTATTTAATATTTAAGGTGTCAATCAGTGCAAGATTGTGTTATGCAAGTACAACTCTTGTGCTTGTGTTAATAACCAACATTTCCCTCACCCGGACAGCCTCACATCAGGCCGTCTCACACTGAACAGGTATTTCTATAAAATTAAAACACATTGTCATCTTTTAGATGCGTTATGCTCTGTGGATTTGATTGAATCACACCTCCGTGGCCACAAACACATTCTTATCTTTTTGTTTCAGCCCAATGAAATAGGCTATCATTTTACCCCCATGTGGTTCATCAAAGATGCCATTTCTCACCTTAAGGTTTGAGTTCTTTATCTGTCTTAGGGGAACATTAAAGCAGACAGACCATAGAATTGCCTCTTTGTTGTGGGCATTGAATTTGTGTTTGAGCAAGATGTAATGACATTGTATTCTAGTTGCCATGGTGTAACTGTCTGGGAGCTTTTTGTGGTCCTTGTCGATTCTTTTCTTCCTTCATTACCCGCTTTCCTGTCTTTGTCCTTGCTTGTAACTGTCAAAAGTTTGTTGCACCAATAATCTCAGAGCTTACTTGATACTTATCTGATGTTGTGAAAGCAGAGTAGATGTTGTCAGCTGCTATTAAGACAGCCTTATAGACAACAAGATAGACACAGAAAAGACAAAGACCAGTCAAAATAACAAAGGAAAGGATTTAAATAGTTCTTAGGCCAGGAGCAAGTTAAACAGTTCAAAATTGACTGACTAACTTTAGGCTTAAGAGCTGTGTTTTTAACAATCAATGTCACTTGCTGACAATCAACCCCATCTGCTCTAACTGTCAAAAAAGAGGAAAATGTGGATCAATTTGTGCTTCGCTAATATTGCTGAGTGCACAGGGGGAAGAGCTTCTGTCTCTTGAAAAATGTTTGTAACGTTTTGTAATGTCGCAAATCATCCTTGTAGGCTCCCCAGCACAGTGTAACCTTTCACTTTCAGCAGATGAATGTGCAAACATCCTTCTAGCATCAAACTCTTCACATCATTCTGCAGAGTCAAGCTCAAATTGTAGAAACAAGAAGAAAAACTTTGAAGATGTGAAGTTCAGTATTAATGAAGGCTGAAATCCATTTAGCTGCTTTCGTACATTACACACATGCACTTGTGTAGAACAGTTAATGTTCTTCGTGACACCAATCCTTTTCCTGCTAGGACATAGGCATGTTTATACATCGTCAAAGTCTATCTTTATGCCAGTCTTGGTCTTCTCTCTTCTGCAATGAGAGTTGGTTTCATAAAAGTTAGCCACTGAACTAAGATGTGCACCTGTAAAACCAAACAGAAACACAATCATCCTTTACATTTTTCCATCCTTGTAACTATTCAAGTCCTTCACGAGGCACAAGTGTTCCACTGCTGTAAACAGCTTTATCGCTTGAAGCTGTAGCTCAGTTGGTCATGTTTCTTATTTAAAAATAGTTAATGTACCCAAAATGCATTGCAAATGAGCCCCACTTAAGATAGCCTAGAACTAGACAACTACTTTAAAATGCTCCACACATAACAAAACAATTACGTTCTCTCAGCTATGTAAACACGGGGATGTGTCCCCGAGCATGCTCAGTGACTGCAATGTCAGTTGTTTCAGAATAAACTACATTGGCCGTGCTCATCGAAATAAAAGCCTATGTCACCCAATGCAACAGTATGGCTCTTTAATGTCTTTTTAATAGCTTTTGGATAACAGTGGAGTTCTGTGGCACAGAAGCTATATTAAGCTGTGATTACACAGGCAGTACTTGTTAGCAGGATAAATTCATTGTTGGTTTTGGGCTCTTCAGGGGATTTGTTGATAATAATAATAATAATAATAATAATAATAATAAAAAAAAATAAAATACCCCCAGTTTTATCCTTTAAGCGTAATATATAGCTCTGAGCAAACCAGATCATATACTACCATCAGATTTGAAAATGACCCCTGCTGACGTAGAAATAATGACATCTTATTCAAGCACTGGGAGCTGTCAGGCCTAAGGGTGTGTGACAATGGAAAGATGGAGGCCCGAACGATCAATACTTCAGTCTGTATGAAGCAAGAGGCATTAAATACTCCTCTTTCTGCTCCCCTAGGAAAAGAGCAAACATATCAATCAAAACCCAATCACCCACGCCCACTCCACACACACAGTTCCTGAGGCTACATGCCAGCTGTCCCATGAGATAGAAGTTTTTTTTTTCCCCATCTTAATTATATTATTATAATTCTTTAGAATTCAGACGTGTTTTGTTTGTGAATGCTTGAAAGACCTTAGAGGGTTATGGAGGGAAAGCAGTATGGATTCAGTAGGGAAGATTTGGGCCTAACTCTGTAGAGGAGTTTATGAGAAGAGATCTTGCAAATGACTGTTGACAGGGCAGGGGGCATTCATCAAGAAAACAAGCCACATGAGCACCGAGACCAGAGTTAGGGCTGGAATGAATCTCATAGAAACAAATCTAATTTAAGCGCTGCCAGAGAGCCCATTTATAATGTTAAGATCACAACATGAATCCACAGAGAGGAGTGCAAGGGGGAGGGAAAGAGAGGAAGAGAGACAGAGGCAGAAGGGTACCAATTGAATAAATCAATGTATAAACTTTGTTGTTGGAATATAGTCTTTTGAGGCATTATTCTGCTGCCCTATTGTTAAGCAATGTCATTAAGGTATTTAAAGGGTTGCTCTCAGTGAAACTCCAAATATCTAGTGGTTTAAGCCCATTTACTCAAAACACAGCCCCACATCTTCTGCACCACCTTGTCTGCAGACAGCAGCTCCCTTGTGGTATGCTGCTTCAGATTGAGGAATGGCAGCATGCTCCGTCTTCCACAGCAGGAGGTTCTCTGGCAGTCCTCTCTCTTGACTGATTTTTAGCACTACTGAAACTTTGAAAATGCATTGGAAGTGGAACAATAGATGGAACTGGGTTGAATTCACCTCTCATCTCATACTGTAAATAATTTGACAGAAGCGGCTAATTACTTTTTTTAAAATCAACATATTGAGAAAATGTTTTTTAATGAACATATGTGTGTAAAAATGTTCACTTCATACTGAACACATCTGCAAAGCACAGACTGACAAACAATATTTCATGTGTGTTCCCTATAGTGCTTTCTCTGTAGCAACAAATGCTTAATTGATGTTTTTAAGGTTATGTTCAAAACATTGGTTAGAATTAGGAAAAGCTTGTGTTAAATATTTGAGTCAACATTGACTTGAGGCAAAAGACAGAGCTTGTATATTTTTGAAATGTTACACAATCTTCACCTAACCAAGTTGTTTTAGTAGTGTAAACGTGACTACAAGTGGGCACGGGACACAAACCTCATTCTCCAGTGCCATAGTCATAGACCTGTGCTTTTTATATGCTCAGCATAAACCCTGCCCACCTTCTTTATGACTTCTCTGCAGTATGAGAACGTTGCACCTGTGTGACTACAAGAAACATTACCAGTGAGCATAATCCATTTCCTTAAACCTTTCCTTTGATGGATTACATCCAAGGACAAAGGACAAAGTACAGGATTTAGACAACCTCTCATCAGTCCCACCACCAGGCAGTTTTGAGTCAGCTTATGAAGTGTGGCACACTGGCAAAATGTCACTAAAATAGAAATCCTATTTTTCTTTCCTTTCTTTACTAAAGTGTCTCTGTCTGCACTGAAGTTAATTAAAACTAAATTAAAAGTAGGTGTGAAGAATATTGAAATAAAAATAAAAACAACACAGTAAAATAAGAATATACAGAAAAAGTCTTTAATAAATAGTTATAATAGTCTAAATAGTCCGTAAATTATTATGTAAAACTATAAAACTATAAAGTGTATTCGTTTTAAACAATAAAAACGAAACTGAAATGAGGAAACTCAGTCTGGAAACCATCTGGAACAAAACTGAATTGAAAAACAAACTAAAACGAACAAAAAAATACAAGCTTGTGTGCTACTTGCAAGCCCTTGCTACTGTCTTTTTGTGTGCTCTGTGGTTCATTTGTGCAATGATTCCAGGGTTGGGAATGGACCATGCTTGACAAGACCAATACCAATCCATCAAAAAATGTCTAGATTGGGCCAAATCCCCTTCGGTTTAGCAGTAGACGTTCCTATATACATTAAATATTCAATTTAATGTGGTTAAATCACCTCACTCAGTCACATTTTAGACCTTTTTATATCTACATCCAAATCAATCATACTTAACATTTTGGCACAAGTGTTGTAATAGTTAAAAAAAACAGTAGGCAACCACATAACCGTCCACAACACACCGGGGAAATCCTGGATTTAATAAGAGAAGGATATTCTGGTCTACAGAACCAAATGAACAATGTTTCATCCAGTTGAGTTCAGGTAAAACTAATAATGGTCTCTTCTTGGATTGGTTGTTGCTTTGAGCAATTTGGATCAGGCCCTTTTTTTATCTATTCTTGTTCTCCACTGATGAAAATTGGCAATCATGTAATAATCCACTTATGAGCGTGCAAGCTTGCTTCACAGCAGACTCAGCAGCAGTTTTCACTTCAGAGGCCACGACCACCTCAGGCTGCTCTATCATGAGCTCTCTCCCAGGCCAAACGTAGAGCTCTCATCTTAGAGCTTCCTGTGTAATCCCAGATCAAAGGTCCCAGGGAAACGGGAATGGATTCTCCGCTCTAACAAGCACACTTTCTCAGATGGAAGAAATTGAACCCATTTTTCTTTATCTTCCTTCTGCAGGTTAGCTCACTCAGTGCACTGAAAGATAGACCTTGCCATGGTAGTGCGGACCTTGTTCATAGCAGAACACACAGGAAGATAGCCTCTCCGACTGTTTGATGTCTGTTTTCGACCCCTGTTTTCATGCTACCCAGAGTAACAACTGATGATAAGCAAAATAGTTACGACTCCATTCCACAAGAATGAGGTGTCACACAGGACTCACCAGGACGTTTCAATAAAGCAAACTCCCTTATTGATATGCGTTTAATCTTCTTGGAAAATAATCCCAGCCATCACCTCTGACACCATTTTTCTTTAGAAGCTTGGTGTATGAAACATGAGAGGTACAAGAAAAAGTAGTTACTGCTGTGACAATCTGTTGTACTTTTCAATCTTTGGGCTGGAGTTAGGACATGTTTAGCCTATCTTAGGATAAAGACCTTAAAATCTCAGCAATTTACATATTGTATTTTGACTTTTAAAAAGATAAAAAGGACAATTACTTCTTGACAAAAAACCTGCTGGTTGAGTGTTATGTCTTTGCCCGAAACACTAAAAACTAACCAGCTGTACAGTTCTTAGGTTTTTTTAATAACTGACTAAGTGATATGTCAGGGTGGGTAATAAGTATATTACCCTTACTGTACTTAAATATACACAAATATATATATATATATATATATATATATATATATATATATATATAGTATTATCATACTTTATCTGCTTCTACTATGCTAACAATGTTGTACTTTTTACTCTTCTGCATTTATTTGACAGCTATAATTAAGTTAATTTGAAGGTTTTACATACAGACTACACGATCAGTATATAAAATATGATGTATGGGTGTACTATACATTAAACTACTCATTAACAGTTGAAATTGTTTTGACCAGCTACAACATAAAATAATCCAATTATATAATATCACCCAGGTCAGGTGTAATTCTGCATCAGTACTTTCACTTTTGATACTTGAAGCACATTTTGCTGCAAACGTGGGCTGTACTTATACTTAAACTTACTACAGGAGTTTTTAACTGGCTATGAAAAAGTCTCAATTTAATACTGATGCTGTGATCTGCATAAACAAACCAGACCCTCAGCCAGACGACTGGCTAATTATATATGGTTATTCTTAATCCCTGCCACTGGGTCAGGTTCTCTCGGGTTCCCCTTGCAATTAATGAAACAAGGTGGTGGAAACACTACCACTTTTATCCACAGAGGTCACCAAAATCAACAAAACAAAAAAGCCTTTAAGTGAAAGATCTGTATACTTTTGCCACCACTGGATACAGTGAAATGCATAAACTACAATGAAACAAACAAGACAATAGAAGTATGAGTCATGATACTCACAGTTAGTGTTGCTGTGATGTAACAAAGTAATCAAAGCAAGGTTTACATGATGCAGACTTTTCCATTAATAACAAAGGAGATCTCAAATCCATCTGTGATGTTTTTTATTGCTTCCTGGATATGTGCATTATCAAAAAACAGTTATTCACCAGATTAGACATTCCTATAATCAAACCTCTGTCAGCAAGTGTGCATTCTCTATTTCTTAATTCTCTATCCAAAAATAACAATCAACTTGGCTCCTTGAAATTCTGTTTATATTCTACTAATTTGCAACAGCAAATACTTTCTGAAGGAAATGCAATTCTGCCTAGATTACATCTTTTTACCAACATAATGAGGAAACACAGTTAATTAACACATCTGGCAAGCTGTAAAATGTTGATACTGTATGAATCTGCAAAATGTTCACTGACAGCATATTTAATTTGTTTTCTTACAATAATCACTCATTGCAACAGATGCATGATTGCTAATACTTGGTTAAGGTTAGGGAAAGATTGAGATTGTGGTTCTGCCTATAGTTTTCTTTTACACAAAGGCATGTCTCTGTACTGAGATGACTTTAAACGTCTTCACAACGTCAGCCGAACAGAAGTCAATATGGACTAAACTATGAATAACATTTCATTGCTCATTGACAAAAAATGCATTCATTGACCATATCTTTCAAATGTCATGTTCGTGCAAACTCAACCACGACTAAAACTCCTATTTATGTTCAAAATCTAACATAACACAAAATTACTGTTATTTAGACTGCAATTTGCAAAAGAAAAAAAAAAAAAAAAAAAGGAAATGCATGAGAACACCTAACTGGGACATACAACACTGAGTGCCTCTATGAAAGACTTGTGCGAGGTGAGAAAGGGGGAAAGTGAGGCAGAATCCAGAGAGGTTTGTTATTGTATGGGATGATGCATTTTTTCCATTCTTCTCTTCCAGTCACCAGAGTGGTTTACAGCCAGGAGGGTGTCACTTTGCATTCCACCTATCTTTCCATTCCTCAAGCTCAGCGGAATTCTTCTCCTCGTGGGCGTGGAAATTATGGCCGCTGTAGCCATATTATCCGGTGTCCCTCTTGGACACAATGAATGCTGGATGTCTGGACATATCTGCAGAAAATTGCCAAGGATGGATCAGGCATGCAAAAAGATTACTAGGTGTGTTGCAAGGCAGGTTACAACAATGTTGTATTTATGTATCTGGTGGCTATCCTAGTATGTATAGTGAATATGTATAGTTGCATAACTGGAATGTAGTACTTGGAATTAATAAAAATTGACAAAAAAAAAAAGAAGTGCCCTTCTTGTGACAATCCTAATTTATGCTAAAACAAAAAAAGGGTACAAGAGTTGATCCTAAAATGTGTATAAAGTGTTTTGGACAGTTTTGAAAAGGTGAACTCTATAGAGAAATGTGTGTTATAAACTGTTGAAAAAAAACAAACTGTAACCATAGAAACTGAAGGTGTTTCTTCATCAACATGTAACCAAAACTATGATAGGTTGGGTTGCTTAAACCTAATCATAGTAGGGACAACCGTATCAAAGTCCAGCGCATTGTAGGTCCAACCACCCACCCAAAACCATCTCCCTGCAACTCTGTACCTGTACCTGTGAGAAACCCTGTAACCCTTCATACTGTAAATGGTAAATGGATGGATCTGTACTTGTATAGCGCCTTTCTAGTCTTCCGACCACTCAAAGTGCTTTTACACTACATGCCACATTGTGTAGTGTAAAACAGAAACTAACACATTCATACAATTTTGGGTTCAGTATCTTGCTCAAGGATACTTCAACATGGGGCAGGAGGAGCTGGGGATCAAACTAACAACCTTCCGATTAGGGGACGACTGCTCTGCCTCTGTGCCACAGCCTACTTTCCACCACTGACTATATCACTTATAGACAGTTAAATTAGACTTTTAAAATGAAACTTTCGGAACACATGAAGAAGCTGTTCACACGCACTTGCTTTGCTTTTTAGTGTTTCGGGCAAAGTGCATAAACATTTTAACACTCTTAACCTAAGACTGAGGGTTATTTTGTCAAGAAGTAATTGTCCTTTTTATCTTTTTAAAAGCTAAAATACAATATGTAAATTGCTGAGATTTAAAGGTCCTGGGAGTATATTTAAACTTTGTGCAGAGTCAGATCTTACAGTCTTTATCCTAAGCTAGGCTAAACATGTCCTAACTCCAGCCCAAAGATTGAAAAGTACAACAGATTGTCACAGCAGTAACTACTTTTTCTTGTACCTCTCATGTTTCATACACCAAGCTCCTAAAGAAAAATGGTGTCAGAGGTGATGGCTGGGATTATTTTCCAAGAAGATTAAACGCATATCAATAAGGGAGTCTGCTTTATTGAAACGTCCTGGTGAGTCCTGTGTGACACCTCATTCTTGTGGAATGGAGTCGTAAACTATTTTGCTTATCATCAGTTGTTACTATGGGTAGCATGAAAACAGGAGTCGAAAACAGGGGCGGCACACAACAAAAATATACATAACGGACATAATCCAGTGGAAAACTAATTTATAGGAAGGTTGTGTCATGATAAGTACAGGCTAAATAAATTAATAGAAAAGGCAAATAAAACATGTAGTTTCATCAAAACATGTTTCCCCTTTTCCAACCAACCGTCAGCCTGGGTCTCTTTTAATCAAGACTGCACTCTTTACCTTACTGTAGCCTTGTTGTTATTGTCACCATAATGACGAAGGTCCTGTAATCTTAACGAAGTAGTCATTTAAACCCAAACCACAATGTTTCTCTAAATTTTGTTTATTTGAACCCAAACCATGATCTTTCCCTAACCCTAACCAAATTGTGTTGTTAAGGAAGCTCTTCAGTCAGTCCCTTCATTCATATCATTAGTATAATGCCTAAAAACCATTGAAGATGATTTCATGTTCTCAATGGTTTGTTTCAATAGTTGCCTGTTGCATGCCTGTCTGCCACTCTGGCCATCAGGAAATAAGAAAGAGACAAAAACAGAGAGGCTTACTGAGATAGAGGGAAGTGAGGAGGGAAGATCAGAGAATGAAAATCTGGCCCATGTTCACAGTCTCTGTTTCATGCTCCGGAGCCTTTGAAAATCAGAAGGGCTGACTGGCAGTCAGATCTGAAGTGATGGAGTACTGGGGGGGGGGGGCAAATAGAAATGCAACAGGAAACATCAGATGGAGTCAGACAAATCTAAAAGCCAAACAGACTCAATAAAACATCAGTCAGTTGTTCTCATGTTTTCTACAGGCCCCCAAAAACAGACAAATATGAAAACTGAAAGAATGATGTTGACACCACTTTGAAGTACTCCAAGTATTTCAGTGAGACGACCATAAGTGAACCTAAATTTAAAAAAACAACCACTCTACTCAAAAGAACATTCCTCATACAGAAGATGGTTATACTTTATGGATTGTGTGACAATTTAACACCTTCATTGATAATATCTGGTAATCAGACACGGAATGGCCATCAGGAGCACCAGTGGCCTGGCACGCTGATCGTCTTGGAGTGCTAAAAATGCTAAATCAAAGGGAAAACACAGGGCAGCTACAGCCCCTCAGAACTAGACTGTCAACCCCTCTGCCTGCTTTTAACTGGATGGTATGATCTCTGTGATCACATGAGATTGGTCGCACGCACAGACACATCAACACAACATTCAGTCAGTGCATGGCGTGTCCAAGCAGTATTGTGTAAAAATGGGACAGCACAGGAGAAAGGGAGAAAGAGAAAAAGTAGAGCTGAGAGGCAGTGCTTTAAAAAGGAGAAAAGCCCAAGAGGCAAGTGATGCTGTAAAGTAATTGTCACGAGCAAGGGACGTGGTTGTTATTTAAAAAAAGAAAAATACATATTAGCAGGGACACCATCAGTACTGAGGATACGAGGTGCAAAACACACACTCCAAAGTGCACAACAATTATATATGTGATTCTTAATTATGGAAGTGCAATATACTACCTCTTGAAATTGAAGAAATCTCAATGTTTTAAACTATTTTGGATGTAAAAGATATGTTACTGGCATAAGCATTAAGCAGAAAAAAGAATAAAAATGGAGTGAATGTGGAGACTTGCCTGGACTGGCATTTGGTTCCTGGCTTGAATTACAATATTATTCCTGTATGGCCTTGATAGTTATCCTCTCTGATCTCCTGTGTTTGAATGTTCCTACCTGGTTGTTTACAGAATGAAGCACTCATTACAAAGGAGAGCCATTTTCTGCTTAATGGGTAAGATGCAAAGGCAAATTAGCACACCTCCCTGAAATTCACACTTTAAAACATCTTCACCACAGCAGGTGGCATCACTTCCACCAGGCTGCTAACAACTTCGAGAGATGCACTGTGAACCCCAACATTATGAACAAATTGGTGAGGATATCCTAGCATAGGAAAGGGCCAATTTATGTAATGAATGTGATGGCTACTTATTTAACTGCGGTACATAAATCGAAGCAGTGATTTTTGTCACATGGCTGTGGTTTGCTGGAGTACACCAAGGTCACAGTGAACTCTCTTAACTCAGTAATGTGAGTTCACTTTTTAAAAGAGTTTCTTTACTGGCTGCTGCTGCTGAAATATAAACGTTTTTCTGGCCAAAGACTTTTCAGATATTGTACTTGTTTTCACATCTCGTTCACTTCTATTCAACATCATGCACTTTTTAAAAATGAAAAAGACGGGGGTGTCTGATGGTCAAGATGCATTACTGTGATCACATTGTCCACGGTTTCAGTCTGGATGAGGACCTATGCTGCATGTCATTCGCACTCTCTGTCTCTCTACATTTCCTGTAAATTCTCTACTGTTCACTTTCAGATAAAGGCGAAAATGCCCAATATATATATTTTTAAAAAGCTCAAAAGAACTGTTTTACATGGTGAAATGTGTTGTGTGGGTAACACACAATTATTAAGTACTAGGACCTACCAAAGGAATAGACAGTGAAAATTTGTCCATGTCTTTTAGAAAGACACAGGAAGCCTTTTCTTCTGGTGCAACCATGAACCTTTGCTTTTCAGTGAAATGTCAACATTGGATGGATTACCATGGAATTTAGTACCGATATGGTTACCAGAGGATGACTTCTAATGACTAGCAAGGGGCTGATAAAACATACACTGTGGAAATTCATGATGGAAAGTGAAACGATTCTAGAGGATGAGATTTTTAAAAAGCAGCAACTCCACCCCGAGACTCAAAATGCAAGCAATTGCTTCACCACATTAACAGTGAAAACCAATAAGTATGTTATGATTATTCAGAAATGAAGAGACAGATACTCAGAACTTGCCTCTGTCTCTTTCTTAGATCAAATATCTTACATACTTGAGTATGACAGTGTCAAGAAACTGTTAAGTATTAATTGAACAGAATATCACAGAAATCCTAACATCACATTTTTACAATACAATTAAACAACTTGTAGAATGGGCATCTAAAGAATTGCATTGTACCACTGTTTATATAGGTTGCTGCATTGCTCATATGCGGAGAACATCAGATTGGTAAAAATACATGGTATTAGTTTGGTGAACTGCATTCACTGTCTGCCTTAACTGATATAAGAGAGAGAGAGCGAGAGCGAAACTCGAAGGACATGTTACAAAATCCTGACAAATTCACTGAAGTATTAGATCATCAGTTTCTGCTGAAAAAAAGTTTTGTCTAATCTAATAAATTCAAAAACTTAAATTTCCCTTGATAAAATAGAGCTATGATGGAACACATTTTCAACAATTTTCCCTCTCATCTTTTAGATGTATTTTTTGTCAAAGGGGTGCTCGGTAAAGCAGAACCATCATTTGAATAAAACTGTATGAAGTATGAAGTAGAATTGCACCCCAGTCAGTTAAACGGGATATAAGGATGTTTATCTGCCGCAGTGTGTAGGAGGAAACCAATAATGTGACAAAACGTACACCTACGCAAGACAGACAGCATTGTTCCGACACACAACACGTCAGACCTTCACCAAAAGGATGGGTTCAAAGTTTCACAAGGTGTTTGTATTGTGCCTTAAAAGTGTTTGAGTTTAAAGAAATGTTTCTTTTTGCTTGTGGTGAGTAATCCACTGAACACATAATGCCAGACCTGTTGAAACCAACCTTCGCTTGCTTTCAAGGAGCTGTTAGGTAATGGAAAAGGGTATTTTACAAGAAGCGTGTTGCATCTTTACAGAGAGCGTACTGTAACCCTGATCATAACCCAACCTAACCGCCATGTAATCTCCTGTAGTGGTAATTGTGTGCATTCTATATTTGCCTTGATATATGCTTGTGCACTTGTATAATGTAAAATATAGAAAAGAAAAATAAGATGCATTTTCAGATCTGAATGACAGGAGAGAAAGACTGACAGTCGGCATGTAGACAGTTATCTTGTAATCCCCAGCACACACATACACACAATCAGTGCCATATATAGTTTCAGAAAATGTCTGCTGAACCAGTTGCTCTGTCTAGTCTGCTTTCTGCATTCTTTATTTTTGTGTCTTTATTTCATTCCATCCATTTGATTTCCGCACAATTTTCTGTCATAACTCACACTACATAACTTTTACAGTGCTCTCTATTAATAAACACAACTAATATAGTTTTATGACTAATAGATACCAAAACGGTTTTTCCTCAGGTGGAGCTGAATTGCAACCCTGGGAACTATTTTGTTTTTCATATATGAGTATGGCTACTTCATTTAGTTTCTAAAATGCGAAAGATACATACACACCAACCAGAGATCTGTCAGGAGCATTGACATCAAATAGCAAATGGAGACGGCAATATAGTTTGACTTGGCAGTGCAAGTCTATTCTTGGGGATGTTCCCTGCTGCGGCAATAAAGCACATCAGCATGGAATACATAGCAGCATTCGGGGGGGGGTTATGAAAAAAAAAATCCCCCCATGCGTGTAAAGAAGAAACACAGACACTATAACACTTGCATGCAGAGCGTAGCCACAGCAGGCGCAGGCTGAGGTGGAGCAAGTTTGTACCTGGAACAGCAGCAAAAGCAGGCAAACAACATTCACAGGGGATGGGTTACTGTATATGATTGATACAATATTAATAAAAACAATATGACAAACTTATCCAAAAATAGAACACACTCTGCATATGCTAATTATTTAATCACCACATTATTCTTTTGCAGACAAATGTCAGCTGATGTGACACGCGGCACATGATTTCCTGTCAGGAGTATTCATTTGGTAATTTATGATTGTATGGTTATTTCTTATGGAAGAGCATTGCATTCACTGGATAAAAAAAAAAAATGACACGAGATCTGTTATAATGTCAAATGTTGTATGAGTTAATGGCATGATTGAATGAGTAGGTAGGGGGGCGGGGTGCGAGTGTGGGGGGATGAGAGCTGTGTGAGTGCACGTGCGTGTGTGTGTGAGCGAGCCTGAGGTGAGCGCGAAGGACACAGTTAGAGATTTACCTAACTTTATGTTTTGGTTCTTTTTGGCGTGGTTACGACCGACAGTTGCCTGTACTGTTCCAGCAATAAATGTTGGGTTGCTGAATAACACTTCATCATCTTTTCAACACGTCCTGGCGAACGCTACAATATGAGCTGATCTCGTAATTACGAGATAAGGTGTCAATTTTTTTTTTAATCCAGTGAATGCAATGCGCTTCCGTAATTTCTGAACTACAATACATATTAACAAAACTATGAGTCTATAGCCATGCAAGGCAGCAAGGCTTTGAGATAAATCCCAATATCAGTCTACTAGTATGTTAACACGTTGATGTTATATTCAACATCTTAGTTTAATGTGTTGGCATGTTCACATTGTGAATAAGCAACAAATACAAAGTACAGCTGAGGCTGGTGGGAATATTAGCTATATCAATTAGATTTGTAGGTATTTAGTCATTAACCAAAGCATTGGATAAATAGACATTTTGACCGGAGGAAGGTGCTAGATGAAAAGTCAGGGGATAAAAGTTTTAACAAAACATCCCTTGGAGAACACACATTTCAAGGAAGACCAGTCAATAGTTAAGATATTTTAAAAACTAAAAATGTCAACCTCTTGGCTGCACAAGAGGAAAAGTGAAGGGATAATAAATGTCAGTAGGATACATCATCATGAGAGTCCGATACACATCTCTGCCAGTGGCTTCACACTATTCCAATGATCTACAGATTGTGATTACATGCATAGAAATGTAGCAATGCACCATGTAAGAATAAGCTAGCAGCTAAACCTAGATGTAAACAATGAGAGTTTAAAATGTTTGCTAAAAAAGAAAAAAAAGAAAATCAGCTTTGAAATTGTTTTGAGGAAGGAAATGCATTTGATATGTTTCTTAGACATCAAGAAAATGTGTTAGTTAAAGCTGCAGTAGGTAACTCTAAAAATAAATATCATATTTGCTGAAAGTTTAACTATATCCTAATAAAGTAGCACATGCATGAGACAGATAATCTGAAAAAAAATATTTAAAAATAAATCAGGTTCCTCTGGCTCCTCCTAGGGCTCCTAATGGAATTTGCAAGAATTCAGGAGGCCCTGAACTAAAAACAACCAATCAGAGCCAAGAAAGATGGTTGAGGTCAGGTCATCAAATATCAAGGCTGGAAATGAAACTCACTCAAGCTTTTGTCTTTACTGTTAGGATAGTGAAAGAATTTAGAAAAATATGACAACTAGTTATTTTTAGAAAAATGACCTACTGCAGCTTTAATAAGAAGGGCACGTTTAATATAGATTAATGTTTGAGGTTTAGCAATTTTCCACAATGCATTCACCCTGTTTTGAATAAATGGACACATCAGTATTCCATACAAAAATTTACTTTATGGCATCTGCACAACTGTGACAGCCAACCACTTATTATAATGTTGATTATTCAGTCTGGAGAGAACACTGGTTATGCCTCAATGCAGGTTTAATTCTGTGGAAAACATGAACCCAAAACCTTTGAACTGTTACACATTCCCATACCATATGTAGCTATGATGCTTCCTTAGACGAACATTTGCAGCAAATGCCAGCTGGTCTGAGACTGACCCGCTGTAATTTCGTGAGAATCGAGCAATGCCAACAATTTAAGAGAACGATCTGTAGAAAACTTCAATAAGCCCCGTTCCAGATCTTGTTCCATTTGTCTTGATTCATTCACTAAATATTGTAATGTTTTATTGCCTCACGAGACACACGTCCCTGTGGATAACATTACGATACTCACTTTGCCATCTCAAATTTAGTTTTGATATCATTAGTGGTCAAGTGAAAAATGAATATCATCAAGAAGCAGGGAAATAGCTGCATGAAATTTCAGTATGCAAAAATTGACAGAATTGGGCAAATTATTCACATTCACTATACTGGAAACAGTTTACCTTTATGAGTATGCATCAGAAATGAGCTCATGTTAAATGCAGTGCCACCTGCCATTATTACAGTGATTATGTGCTGATTAGTACAGCAACTAAGAATTATTGTCTTTACATTCCAGTCGCATTCACATTTGCCAATAGGTTCCTGTTTTTGTGCACTCTTTATTTTTCTGGCTAGCAATGGCAGCAGAACGGAGATCATGTTGAAGCAGTAGGTTGAGTTTTAAGATAAATGGCACAGTGTGAAAGGCGCTGCCAGCAGGGACAAATGTGTGTAAAGGCATTAGCTGAACGACCTTCAATGACAGACTACAGCTAAAGCTGCAACATGTGTCCTGAGATGGCCTTAACAGAAAGGGTGACTGGGTTTCCTTGACCATGCTCTGCAGCGGGTATGAAATAATACTGAGCAGTGGGGATTAACCTCCCATTCTCTGTTTTCCTCCTGATGTCTATCTCACACACTCACCCTCCCCACCTGTCGTCCTTTCACTTGATTCATTGATTTAGCCCTGTAGGCAAGATGAGAGTGCTGTGGTGGCAGGATGAAGCACTTGCTGAGGGATATGAACATGACTGTGGCTAAGAAGGAGAAATTACAGCTTGTTATACAATTTGCAGGCAGTGGTAGCCCAAAGGCTGAAAGAGTACAGTCCTGATTGGAAGGTCAGAAGCTCAAATCCCCGAAACACCTGAGGAGAGTGAATGGGTAACACTTGGTCAAAAGCCAGTGCTGTGAAAGGCACTTGAAAAAAAAAAAAACACTTCACTGACTTTCAACCCCATACAATATGTTATCCAAACTATGTCTATAACGTTGTCAGTGACCTGAGTATTATTGTTGTCAGCTATGGCAGTCTGTTTTAAAATGTCAAGGTAAAGTCTGTCATGAATCCTCTCTGCCTGGGGAACTCTTGATAAATATCTATATCTATGCACCCATAGCTCCTATAAGGCATTTTTACTGTCTTTGTATGTGATAAAGAGAAAACACGGTGTAAAGTGTAGTTCTGCTCTGCAACATAGCTGTTTACTCTGCACTATTAAATTAGGAGCTGGAGGGAAGTGGGGTCTATAAAATGAAAGCATAGTAATTGGCTGTAGGTGTGAATGGTTGTCTCTCTCTACAGTACGTGTCAGCCCTGTGATTGACTGGTGAACCGTTCGGGTAGTAGCCCGCCATTGTCAAAAGTCTAAACACAAATACTTATTTTAAGCTCTGAAGTTTTCAGAGACTTGCTCTGAAACTTCAGAGCTTAAAATAAGCGTCAAAGCATACTGGATGTTCTGTAGCTAATATGGGCCTTGCATTTAGCTAAACATAACCCCATATAAGATGCAATTGCTAATTAAGACAAGGTTACGTAATAGTTACTTGAATTAAGTCCTGCATAGTCAGCATTAGATAATCCAGTCCACACCCCAAACAAGTCCAACTTATATTTAGATTTTCATTCTAAATAAGACATTATTTAATTTATTAACACATAGGTTTTCCTTGTTCTAATTTCAGGGAGACTTTATTGAGCTGTGACAAAACAAACCTGAAAATAAACGGGGAATCACAGAAGGAGCACCACCGGAAGACAATTACAGATCGTCACTAAGTCATGCCTTGAGTGTGGGAGCAATTTGACAATACCTTAATTACAATGTCACAAAACTGGTAGGGAATTTGTTCAGTTGTCCAAACCACTTGTAACCGATTTATTTATGTGAATAATGAGTATGCACAGAGTTGATATTTGGTGTCTAGGCTCTGACTTTAAAAGTCCCCGCAAGCAAACACCAGGCTCAGCACAGCGGACAGTGAAGAGTGGTGATAAAACATAAATATATACAGAGCCCAACACCTGCTGTTATGTGAAATCTATGTGTGGGTACCACCCACCGTTTGGCCACTCCCCAACAAAGCACCTCCACATATGGCTTCTAGTGAAGTGAGATGACTGTATAATTCAAACCTAGCCAGCCATTCCAAATGATATGCAGCAGCAGACAAAGACACATCAGCAAATGATTATTAAATTAAGCATATTAAATGTTTCCTTATGAAATGTTGCTGAATGTTAATAAGCACCACTAGCAAAGGTGTAAACCATAGATAGTCACTGGAGAATGGTAAAGCAAACTGTCACATAAAAACATTTTTCAAACAAAAGATTTTTTCTAATGTTTAGCTGAATATTAACGTGACTTACTAAACTATGTAGCCTGTGACAAAAGCTACCTTAAGCTCCCAAAAGAACAACCAGCAAAACCAAACTTAGCCATGACACATTAAATACATGAGTATTCACATTTAACACCACGTGTGGGAGCATCACAATGGATGTGATGATATCTAGCAGAATATGTGACCTCATAGCTAGGCCTATATTAGCATTTATACGTACACACATACACACAGCACAAACACCAAATGGCCTACCTTGTTGAAGTGAAGCAGGGTGTTTTTAGTTGTCGCAACCTGTGAACACAGAACATGAAAAATAGCCTTTTGGCTGTGGTCCATGTAAAATGTGTCCACCATCCCAGTGGCTCTAATTGAAAACAAAGTGACAGTCCCAGTTGTAAATGGAAAAAAGCTCTTCAGACAAATCAGAGGGCACATAAATAGAATGCACCAGCTACTCACAACAACAGGCACAATTTGAATGAAAACCACTGATACAGACTTACAATGTGATCATACTACACTATTAAACTAGAGCACATTTACCGCAAATAGTGTGCCACATTATAATCTAGTAGCTGTCATGGTTTAGGGTCTACTTTATTTATTCTGTCTTTTTGTAATACTCCTATGTTGAAATTCACTTCCCGTATTTGTCCATTTTCTTCACCTGTGTGCTTAATGTGTGTGTTGTTTTTTTTTTTTTTTTGCTTTTTCTTTGCCTGGACCTGTATCTGTTTACCTGCCTGTCTGCCCACCTGTACCTGCCTATAAGCTGCATCTAAATTACTGAAGTCATCCTGCTGCCTGCTGCTTTCTGCATCTGGGTCCAATCCTGTGTTTGATGAGCCTTGAGAGTAGCATCAGTACAACATAAAACAAAAGGACAAAAAAAACCTACTTCACTGTCAGGTATAGCTAATACAGCCCATCTTACCTCCATGATGTTAGCAAGCCACAAACACATTTTCAAATTGTTAGCTGGATATTGATGCCCCTATCGTGACAATCCACTTAGACAATGTCTAAGATCAAATAATAGCAGAAAAGGAGGCACAGGTGTATTAATAATGGCTGCACTCCATTCAGATGTGTCAGTTTCTGGGTCCAGATAGTGTGGCCTGGCTTACCCAGACACTTAAATGGAACAAAGCCATCATTAACTGAACTAGCTCCACCTGGGCTTTTCCTGCAATGATGAATGCAGTGAAAAAAGGCCTATGGGCATTGCTCAATACTGCTAGCAAGCACTGTAACTAGTAACTTTAAGCTTTAAACAGTACAATCTCACACACTTTCCAGCCTCAGTCATTCAAGCTTTTGCTCTCTCTCTCTCTCTTTTCGTTTCCCTGATTAATTTTCTTTCTGGCTCACCAGAGTTCTCTTCATATTTCCACTAGCTAGATGCTACATTGCAAGGAGGCAATTCCTTTTTTTTTTTTTTTAAATTAGCGTAATATTCCATTCTGATCAGTCAAGCAGCCCATTGCTGGATGGCCCTGATGTTCCAGTCTGTCACTGCTGAAGTGACATGATTACACTGTTGGCAGGCTGGCTTCCTTATTTAACGCAACTGCAGTGGCAGAATTAGTGGCATGTGTTTACTGCAGAGTTTGAAAATGAGCAGGACAGCAATGGCATTGACAGAGAAATAGAGTGGGAAGGGCATTGACAAGTTGAATAAAGCGCCTTATGAAAGGGTGCATTGGATATTGCATCAAGCAGATTATTAGCTGATATCAAGAGTGATCCAGCATTGTTTTCTGATGTGAGAAATACAGATTACTTATTTACTTACATGGTAACAATCATTTCAGCATTACCTGTAATGTTTCTTATCTGTTTTATACGTACAATAAAAACTTGGTATGTTGTTAAAATGAGAAAAAGGTCTATCACTGCTTGAAGAGATACTATATTCTAGATAAGGCATATCAGTTTATTGATAAACATATAATATGATGATCTAGACAGGTGGCAGGTTGTTAATATGTATTATTGCTGTAGGTTGCTTTCATTGATATCAGAGATTGTCAATGACCAGGCTACAACCCAGTACCACTCCATGCAGTATTGGAATACTGGACAACAGATGTTTAAGTATCTGACAGGTATGGACCCCACTATCATCCCACCACCACTTCCTGACAGCACAAGCAGTACAAAGATATTCCACTTCAAGTGCTTTTCCATTCATCCAGCCCTGATGGTTGGTGTCTGTGAATGAAAATAGTCAAACTACTGTTTCCTTGAGCTCTTCAACTGCTGCCACCCTGCACAGGATAAGTGGTAGATACAGTAATGGATGGATGCTACTTAAGTTGGCCAAGCATCAAATATACCTTGCATCATATTTAAACTAGTCATTGTTTTGTTTTTGGTTTGTTTTTTGTACCCCGATGCAAGCTAACAACTACATACCAATGTATTGTGTTATAATGAGAGAAGTGAGAAAAAAATAGTGTGAAATAATGAGAAGGTTTTGTGATATAACAAGAAAAGTTTCTTGTAAAAACAGAATAATTCAGTATCTAGTAATAACTTTAAAATATGCCATAATAACATGAAAAAAATATGTTGTTATAACTTTTTTTTGAAAAACAAGATTTCTCATTATAAGATTGTTTTGGGTGGCAGCAATATGCTCCGGTAACTACTGAAATTTAATTGATTTCCAAGTTATAATTTAAAGTGTGAGTTTGCTTTGATGTTGCAGACTTTGCTGGGGACAATTTACTATTTTTTATTTTTTTTAACATTACAGTAAAGTAAATGAACAAAGATAGATATATACTGTATATATATATTGCATTTAGTTATTTCTCTTCCTTACAGATATGCAAATGAAAATGTAAAATCACAGCAGGTTTTATACTCCTGAGTTGCACTTCAATGGTCCTTATAGCTATGAACTCACATCACATAACTTCCAATTTTTCACATAATTGGTACATTGTTGTATTTTATCCTCGCCATTTGGCAATCTCATAATGCCTTGACTTTTAAAAACCCATAATTCAGATGAAAGATTGAGTGACTCACAGCCAAGCAGAGCTGTTTTCTCCAATGGCCTTTTGAAGTTCAGCCAAGCAAAATCTCAGTTAATTAGAAGTGAACAAAGAGGAGGGAGTGAAGGAAGAACACTGAGGTTGACAGCGGTTTTCTTGCCCTGGAAGAAACAATGATCTGGTGTGGGTGGCGGGTCTTTGGCTGTGAGGGAAAAAAGAATGACGACACACAGTGACAGAAAGGTGGATAACAATCGCTCTGTGATCATCCATCAGTAGTGATTTCATACAATCTTAATGAAAGTTGAGCCAGATGTTTCTGTAAACTTCATCAGTGGAAGTATTATATTTAATATTGGTTATCAAATATTGAATTTGATTTAGAATAATTAATTCAAGACAGACGTTCATTTTGTTATCAATATTATATGGTCTTCATATTTGATGAACCCCCAACCCAAATTTTTCTTATTATTATTTCCCCAAACACACAGGTCAATAAACGTACCATGTTTGGTTTCCTCTTTTCTTGGTTTTTCATGAGGATGTCTAAGATTTCTTTCCTAATTTCCTTCCTCTTCTGGATCTAAAATTATTGAGGCTGCCATAGAAATAATTAATGAGAGTTTTGATAGCATTTTGAGTGAAAATTCGGGCTCATCAAACTGCTCCGCATGGAGACCATTCAGGCAAGGGGCAAACTCAAATCCATCAAAATAATAAAATCTTGAAAGATAATGACACGGATGACATGGATGAGTGAGTATATTCCTAAATCACCAGCGCTGTGTGAATGTGGATGTTGATAAATGTTCTGGAAACCTGGACAGTACTAAATAGGCCAGCCTGAAATCTCAACTTTGTGATGAATTGCAGAAGCCCAGATTCAGCATCATGAACAAAGCACAGATTCAGGCATCTCCAGGATGTGTGAAGAGAGGAAATAAACCTGACAGATCCTGTCCCGCTTTTGGTTTAAGCATTGAAACATGTTTGGAATTGACAAATTAAAGCACAACGTTCTTTGAAAGTCACTCCTTTTCATGCTCTTGATGCGAAGAGACAAGCTGTTCCATGGGAATTGCAGCTCAAATGTCAAAGCTGATAGTCTTTCTTCGACACAAATGGAAACATTACTTTTGGCTTTAAGGGAATGAATTGTCAAAGTGACTGCTTGAGTGTATTCCTCTGAATCTCATCAAATGCTTGGCACTGTTCTCCTTCTCCAAAGAAGAAGATTGGCTGAAAAGCAAACCATTTTGGTAGCTCATTACTGTTTTTTTTTTCCACAGTAGAAGCATCAGCTTAGTGTCTCCTCTATTGTCTGTGGAATAATAAGGCACAGTGGGCTACCTGAACTCGAGAGCAACTTTCACCTTCAGTGTGGCTTTGAAGGGACAGACATTTATCACCATCAGCATCCACAAGGCTCCACTGCTCATTCACACATTACCTTAATTAGGATTTTATGAGAGGTCATTCCTCTTACTCTGCCACTTAAAGAAGTGCACTGTAGACGTGAAAGGGGCAAAACAAATCACATTTATTATCTCTGTTAACTCACCTAAATTCACAGTGCTTCACGTAGCACCATAAGAGATGTTAAGAGAGGTACTGTAAAGTTGGGCTGTAAATGTACTCTCACTGGCAATTAAAGGCTAATTTATAGTTTTGTGTTACCAGCAATATTCCACTGCCACCACCCTCATCTTCCATCATCAGATAAGCTCAGCTCTGATGAAGAGCTTAAAAGCTGCAGATAGAGTTCATCAAGTCTCATTGGCTTAATAATAACAAATATAAATTCATGGTACATGCTGATGTTGAAGCTAGCTTGGTGTGGGCGAGATTCTCTTTCTCCTCCAGCACATCCAGCACATTGACTGACTGTTTAGTCAAGATGTCAGTTAAGGTCAGGAGGGGTCACCATAACATAAACATCTGTTCATTTTCTATGCTTCTGTGGTATAGTGTAAAGATGTAGGATACACCATATGTCTGCAGTAGGGAAGTAAGGTTGGCTCAAACATACCTGCAAAAGGGGACCATTAAAATCATGAGAAATCCATGAACCATGAACGCATATAAAAAAACTAAATTGTGCAGATAAGTTGTCAAGCTATTTCACTGAATGATTGGAAAAAAAAAAAATGTTTTATAGATTTGGTTGCTAGAGGAAAAGTTAGAGGATCAGTAAAGTCGATTGAATTTATCATTTAAGGAATATCTGCATCAGACTTCCATCCAATATTATTTCACTCTAACCACAGATGTTGAATTCATGGTGTTGCTAGAGAAAAAGTAATTCATGCTTTGGGGAAAAGGAATGTGTGTACCAAATTGCATTGAAATCCATCGAATAGGGAGCTCCAAGACTAGGCTGATTGTTGAAGCCCCAAATCTTTTACTCATACAGCCAATTTTCATACGAAATCCAGATCATACCGGGGAATCAATGTGTCTTAAATGGAAAGGTCAGAATGAAGCACTGACCTAACAAAAGACTGGCCTGGTGTCATGTCTCGACAGTAAGGCCACTAAAACGAAGCAAAGGATGTATCCACAATATGGGACAATTACGTTTAAGTCGTAAAAGCTTTAAAAAGTGTTAATTAAATTTGGTAACATCACCAAAGTTGGCTGTGCATTTTGTGGGTGCGTTCATTGTGTGTCTACATGAATGTACAGACTGATTATAAAACATTTACTCAATGTTAGAAAGCAAGTCCTGGATGTTTAAAGGTCCGGTGTGTAGGATTTAGTGGCATCTAGTGGTGTAGTAGTAGATTGCAACTTGCATCACCCTCCCTTTCCAAAGTATGAGGGAGAAAATATGATGGCTGCAAAATGTGCAAAAAATGATCTGGAGCCAGGTTTTAGTTGTTCTGTAGAAACATGGTGGTTAACATGGCATCCTCCACAAAAGGCGACCCATGGTGTTTGTTGATATAGGCTCATCCTAAGGTAACAAAAACACACAATTATTTTAGAGTGATTATACACCAGCAAAAACAAACCTATAAACATTATATTCCATTTCTGCCAATAGATCCTCCGAAGTGTTACACGCTGGACCTTTAAATGTCTCAGAAAGCTCAATGATGTAACAGACGTCGCCTTGTCCCTGGTAATGATGATATAGATGATACTGAAGTGGTGAAGTCGCTGCTGGCCACTCTCCTGCGGTCCAGCTTTCAGGCCGCCTGACTCACTCCGCTTCCCCAGATGCCAACAACGAGTGGTGCCAGATGACAGAGCCCCGCAGGTGTGTCTTAATGCATAATGTTACTCAGTGTGTTCATTCAGTGGCAGCTTGTAGTAGCCATCCATTATTTCAAATACTATTTAAAATACTTGCTGGGGGGAATATTTGTTCAAAACTGGATTGACAGTGTGCCTTGGTGGCTTTTTTTTTTATCATTTTGATTTTGCGTACTGAATTTATTGCTCAAAAAAAACATCAAAGTATTACATCAAAGAAGTAAAATAAAGTGAAAATTTAGTCAAATTACCTGCTAGGATGAACTTCTTATACAGTGTTAAACTGTGTTTTAACTTGTTAAATATGTTAATGGAGGCAAAAAATCTCCCATCACTGAGTCTACTTGTGGGTCATAGTGGTTAAATACCATTGGAGGTGCGTGTTTGGATGGCAGTTTGGTGGACATTTTTTTGCATTCCCCAAAAGTACCATAGTCCAAAGGATGGAATTGCTTCATTTCGCACTCCTCTTGAACACCCTGATCCAACAACATAGGTGAAGCAGGTGTGGGCGATGAATAGGCAGTTGAATTGAGGGATGTGTCCAGCCCCGTATGGCCTGTGAAATCAAATCCCTAAACAGCTTCATAAATGTTTTGGGTGTTTTTAATGGTTTTTATGAAGACTTTGTATTTAAGTTACTTACCTACACAAAACCCCAATCCACAAACTTTTAGTGGACTAGATAAATCAAGCTTGAGGAGACAGTGATTTGACTATTTTGATTCACAGATACCAACCATTAGGATTTGAGGAATGGAAAAGCGCTTGAAGTGGCATATCTTTGATAAATCCTGTTAGTCAAAAGGGGCTTTAACATGAGTCATTAGACTGTGTGGCAGGTGCAGTCAATACTGAACCAGCATCACTCACCTGTAACTGGAAGCTCTGTTCTGTGGCACTAATCTGGCAATCAGGCTGGATCAAATACGGAGGTGTCTTGCTTCATCACTCTCCTGTGTAACTCAAGTCAAGGGCTCTGTCCGGGTGTGTGAGCAGCACCTTGGGGATGGAGAGAGTGGGGAGGTGAGGGAAGAGAAGAGAAGTTGGTGAAGATCATGAAATTAGAGGAGAGGCCTCTGACGCCCTGATGGTTAATTTCCTCTCATTAGTCAGATCCAGAATCCAGGACACAGAAGAAGCAGCCTCATGCGCTGACAGCTAATCAACTCCTCATTCATATCAAATGTCAAATCAAGGCACCGAATCCAGGCTCCTCATCCATTTAATATTGTGTTATAGCCAGATTTGTCTTTAGCTCAAACAATCATGTCAGACCTCTATCATCCTTGTCACTCAGAAAATGAGTCCATATCCCCTTAATAAAAAAGAAATGAATAATCTAATCTGCAGATATTAGATCTGTCTTATTTGGAGTGGGCTGAAGGAAGGGAGGATGGTGGAAGTGAAATTCTAGACTAGTGCACTTTTTTCAGCTCTTGGCCAAACAAAGTAGAGCAAACAGTTCCTCTACAGGAGTAGTTTCTGTGTGCACATCATTAATCAGAAAGGCACAAAAATGGACGTTTGCTGCTTTTTCGTCGACAGTATTTCAAAGAAACATATTCGAGCCAGAGAAATCTAGCAGTGCCTCGCAGTATACCTACTGTGTGGGAGTGTATGGCAATGCGTCTTTGTTCGCCGTGAGTATACAGTATATACCCGCAGAGAGACTTCCAAATAGATATAGTCTTGTGCATTTACAAAGCTTTTTTTTTTTTTTTGGAGTGAGAGAAAATGGGGAAAGAGACGTGAAGTTGGTTTCCACGCGACAGAAGGCATGTCTTTTGTTCCACATTGAAGAATAAAGTATCAAAGCATTGCACAGGCCACATGGCGACATTTTTATCTGTGTTGTGCTGACTCGGCTGCACTCTCCCTCTGAGAGGCTGATGAGAAGGAATGGCCTTGTGGAGGAAGAGAGCGGGCGCATCCATAGATGCCGTTATCGTTTGAATCCAGTACTGCTGAGTCCATGCCTTGGGCCCCCTGCGTTGATGGGAAATGACCTGTCTGCATCTGCCTGGCACTCTCTCCGTCTCCACCTGACTCTCCAGAGCCTTCCTTAACACAAGCTGTCATGAACTTTTGACCTTCAGCGCACAAAGTCTCAAGTCTCCGGAAAACGCTCTGAAACACACTTGCATTGTCTTGTGACCTGTTGTGCCTGATCCATGATGCTTTCAAGAAACGCAGCAAGAGGGCATCCGTGGAAGTCTCTGGTTCCATCTGCTCGGGGGCCGCCAAACTGGCTATGGCTTGTATGGCAGCTAGGAGGAAGTTATCACGTAAAGTTGTTCCGGGCATCGTGCCTGTCAGTGATTCAGTATTTCTGGCATCCCCTTTTAAAGCTCATGTGCAGGGGAAAAATGCCCTCCGCATGAGGGAAAGTGTGACCAAATGTGTGAGAGTAATCTGAGGTTTCTTAATCACTCTGACCCGCAATTTCAAATGTGCCGCCAATGTGCCAAGATTCTGTATGAGTAAACACACATGACACTTTCTACATTTAAGGGAATCTGGGGCTTTCCAAAATACTGTGATAGCAGTTAGTGTGGGCCAAATCCATATTTATAAGCGACAGCCAGGCAGCATTCTTTGCCTTCAGCAGGCTGTGCAGAGCAGTAAATTGAATTCTGCCACGCAGCTCTCCCTGACAGAATGCTGAATAAGTGAGAGGATCTGTATTTTAGAAAAATGCATGACTGGTGGCCCGCATACACATTAGAATAAAAATGATATGTTGGGTGGAAAACTCTCATGGCACTTGACAGACAGTGCAACTACACAATAGCAGCTATTTTAAAACTGGACATGACAGAAAAAAAACTGTTTTAGACTGTCAGTAAAAGGCAAAGATTAATAGTATTACGATTTATTTAGTCTTGGGGCTGCTGACTTTGAAAAATTCTATAAAATACTGGAAGGCGTCCAGAATAGATGAGTGTAATGTAAATAAATATTTTATTTACTGCATTCTAATTTGGTCAAAATGTCAGGCTGTCTTGCAGCCTGGGAGACAGAAAATGATTCCTTTCGGCTTTTTGTCTAGTGTCCCTGGCAGCCTTTTCTTCTCTGAATTAAATTCTCTGATAGTATTGCAATGTGGATTATTATGCATAATTAATAACAGCCACAGTATAGTATCATTTATTAAGTCTGACAGAAAATAATTTGGGGCTGTATGAATGTGAATTAGAGCAAGGGAGGTTTATTTTCCTTTTTTTTCTTTTCAAAAACATAATATTGCTGGAATACGTGCATGCATTATCTCGCCAGTTATCCAGGTCAGGTACACAGGGGCAACCTTGGCAGCTCCAGCAGCACCAAGCTGTTCTTGGGGAATCCCAAGGTCATCTGGTGTGACGCCCCTGATTATACTTTGCCACCAACACAAAAGTGAAGCTATAGCATAACATACATCAATAATAGACTTTATAGCCCTAAAAAGGGGTTTTAAATGGTAACAGACTTGTATGAGGATCACCCTCATTTGTTGTATCAGAAGTTCACTTAGCTATTTAAAGATCAGACAACATCCTCATTTCAGAGAATCAGAACATACACAAAGACAATAGAGAAACAACAGCAACAGCATACTGCAATTACAGATAGGCGCTTTAATTAGATGTTTGGTTCTATGTCCTAGTTTAAAATTCCCTAGCTGCCAACTTGGGATTATTCTTCAGTATGCATCTTCTCTGCGTTCTGCCACCATGGCTCAATTCTTATGTCAAAATGCGAAGCTGTATGCACCCTATTCACTGTTTTATTCCTGCACGCTCCTTTTGGATACAGTGCTGTAGCATTGCTTAACACATCTTTCTCTTTGTACATACAACCACAGAGAAGCAACAATGATTGGCATACATAGCATCAGTGAGTGAAATCCAAAGAAAAGCCATCCATGCAGGAACACCCACAAATCTTGCAGAACTCTGCTGATTTGTCAGCGCACTCAGCTTGCTTGTGGATATGGATGATGGAAGTTAGTTAGAAGAAAATACTGTCTTTTGGCAGCGTGGAAAAAAAGCGCTCTGAAAGACATGAATGGTGCGATTGTCTTTAATCCAGTTTGAGTTTTCATGTGTAGATGCAAAGCAAAGGCTTTGTCTGTGTGACAGTGGGGGTTCTGCCCATCACACTTCAGCACGTCAAAAGTGCCGTCAGTACAGTATATCACAGCTTTTGAAATCTGGTGTTGTCTCTGGATATGAACATTTTTAGCTATTGCAGATAGATAGATAGATAGATAGATAGATAGATAGATAGATAGATAGATAGATAGATAGATAGATAGATAGATAGATAGAAGACTGCAAATTAAACAACCTCAATATGTCAATAAATGCATTTCTGAAATAATTTGTCAATTGCAACTGAGGGTTTTGTTTTGAAATGGTAATCCAATGCCCCTTTGCATTGGCTGACAACAGTAACGTGTAAATAATTAATGTAATAAAGCATAAGAGTGTGCTAACACATCCTATGCGCAATGACAGATTATCCCCTGGGCCAGTAGAGCTGCTAATCAGGGGCTATACAGTAGGCTTTTACCATCAGTAGCTATAGAAAGCAAGAGAGAGAAAATAGATTCTCTGTGCTTTGCATGGTGGAAGGCAACATAAGTGGTAAAGAGTCTATGAATATGATGAGGAGAAACAAAAAAGCAGTACATAAAGAGGTAGAGCAGCCACAAATCTGGCAAGCAGTCTCTCACAGGTCAGCTTGGAAATAGAACCGCTGATTAAAAGAATAGTTGATGTTCTGACATTGGAAAGGAAGGCTTTTTGAGGCTATTTTTTTTTTTATGACATTTCAACTAATTTACAAAGACTGGAGTATAAAGCAACAGGAAGATGGTGGGGGGACACAAATGTCACACATGAATCTGACATCAAAAGACTCCCCAGCTCTTGGTTCTTCTGGCCTTGTTTCTCCTTCAGGTTTGAGTTGTGTGGATTTGTATGAAGCTATTTTTTGGTCCTTCTGAAGCTCTTCAGATTTCCTTTTCATCACTTTATGTTTGATTCTGAGCTGCTTCACTCCTCACTATGCTCCAGTATACTGTATATTGTGAAATAAAAAAAAAGAAACCTTGCTTTTCATGATATGAGAAAAATAATGGGAGAGATATGAGTGCATGACTTCTATCCCACAGATTGATGTGTTTATTGTTTGGATTGTTTACTTTCTTTATCGTCCACCAGAGTGGAAAATTGTCTTTAGCTCACCAAGACCTACCACAATCAGAAATACCTATGACATATACAGTAAAATAAAAACAAACAATTATTAAATATAATTTTTCAAGTTTTTCTTCAACCCCTCTTATTTACAGAGAGAGATTGATAACTTTGGCCCCTCGCCTAAAGTTGCGATGAAACCTTTGCCCTTGGTTGTGAGGTATTGCTATTGCTCTGAGGGTGTGCGCCTCATCTACTGAGACATTTCCAAGCAGACAACAGATCGATACCATTTGATTCAGCCCTGATGTCTCCCTGCAGTGTGATGTGGTGCAATATGATACAATTCAGTACAATGCGATGCAATATTATGAATTTAATAAAATGTGACTGCTTGAAAAAGGAAATTCTAATTGGTATACAAAATGGGGGAGGGTGAAAGAGTGGTGTTAACATCCTATTTGGATCTCATTCATGAAACATGAAAATTAGTCAGTATAATAATACTTTCAAACAAGCAACTGTTTATTAATGATCCGTTTCTGTAATGAGCTATTTTATGTTAACAATGTGAAACAAATGTGTTATTTTAATAAAAAGAGGGCAGTCTCTGTATGTGCAGATCCCTTTAGAAGTGCAACTATTTCCATAACACAGCAGGGGTTTCACTTCTGTCCCAACATCATGCAACTGTTGAACTTTACGCATTCTGGTGTAGTTTGAATTAACAACCCTGTCTCATAGAAATTATGTTTAAATACAACTCATTTATTTTGTCCAGTGTCACTGTGATGACAAACATAATCGCTGCTTAGATTATGTTCAGAGGCAATGTTTTATCCCAGCGATTGATGGACTTCATATACACACCCAGCATTTGCATCCCATCCATGGTCCTCCATTAAATAACTGCTGGCTTTTTTATGTAATAAAACAAGTGTTGTAAGTGTAATATAACTGTAAAAAAGTCAAACAAATCAGGAAATTGAATATATGGTCAGGGACTTTTTTGCAGATACTTTCAGTATCATTATGCGATTTGCCAGATATGTTAATTAACAACACTTCCTCACTATGTTAAATAGAACACATAATTCAGGCAGCATTACTTTTTCTACAGAACAAAACCCCTGTTGCAAATTAGTTGTAAATAAATGTGATTTCTAGAAGACAGAGTTGGAATTGCTTTAACAAGGAAATTGCCATTGCAGTTAAATTATAATCCCTTTTCATGCTATTTTGGTTGGTATTGTTTCTGCAGCAGCCATTCAATGTAATTACATTTAGTAACTTTATGTAGTAGTTTTAATTGTTAGTGGCAGAGTCCGCCATTACCATGCTGGATTCAAGTTGCCTTCACAACCACTGGGCATTTACAGGCATGAGATCTAGCGTTACCTTATACCTTATTTATATCAGGTAAACTGTTTAAACTACACTCAACAATGTAGAGTACAGAGCTATATTAAGTCACTGCTAATGCAAAATAAAAAAACTACTGCTGGTGCTTCATATTAAAAGGTTCAAATGGTAAAACATGCATGGAGTGCCACAATAAACATAGACCATTAGTGCTAACCATAACTGTTTGTTAAAAACAAATGCTGCTTACAAATATTTTTTTTCTCCTTTCCCTTTCTTTTTTCTTTAAACAGTGGATCAGTTTCCCACTATAGATATATACTCCTTGAGCAGATATTTTGTTTGATTTGAGTGGAGCAAGAAAGAGCATCCAGAGTGAGCTGTTAGATGGAGAGTTATGTTGGAGTTACAGGTGACAGGTTGAACGCCTCCAACTCCTCAGTAAGGCAGCTGACTTTACAGTGGCCTGCTGTTGTGTGGAACAACACACGTTTATTTGGCTGCAGCAAAATATCTGCTCAAGGAGTGTTTGCTATAGTGTGAAACTGCACTTGCTGTTACCACGGTAACCACAGGTGTTGGCAAGTCAACCAGGACTGAAATCTTGAGGATTATAACTTTAACTAATAAGGCTTTAAGCAAAAACGCTGTTTATAACATTAAAAGATAGACAGACAGACAGACAGACAGATAGATAGATAGATAGATAGATAGATAGATAGATAGATAGATAGATAGATAGATAGATAGATAGACCATATGTTTGAACTGATGTACATTAACTGTATCTATAAGCTGGGAGCACAAATCTTTTTGAATCATAACATCTGTTCCAGTGTGGTCTAAACTAAACTTATACTCAACTTGAGTCATGAATAGCCTTAAGGACTTATGTGTTTGTGTTTTGTGTGTGTTTGTGTGTGTGTGTGTGTGTGGATGTCCTCATACCTTGGTGTTAATTGTGAATTGGCCTGTGGTAGATTTTGTGCTCTATTTCTGTTGAGCTCGGGGGCCTTTTAACTTGATGAACACGATTTTTAATGTGAATTAAACGTATACTCACACACATTCAAATACAAATACCCCCACACACGGCTGCATTGTTAATACTCAGATTCTAATTAGATGCTTAACTGGATAAAATCTCACATCTCACATGTACTGTTGCATTTGGCAGATGGTATTTTGCAGAATTTCCCCACAACAGCATTTTAGCAATGTGACACAGAATACCTGCCAGCAGATTCTCATCGGACCGAAACAAGAACACTTTCTGGATCGCTTTGCAACTTCATCTTATTGCATTAGTGTCCTTATGCTGAAAATTGCTAAAGGGACCATGGATAAAGCAGTGAGTTTGTGTTCCTTCCTACACAATAAACAGTGATTTAGCTGAATTCATATTCTAGCTTGAGGTCCAGTGTCCTTCTCTGTTATGAGGGAGGCGAGATGCTGTTGTAAAGATCTGGCTGAAGGACAGTTAATGATGTAGGACAGGTAGGAGCAGAAGGAAGGCGGCCAGGTGAATAACAGTTAGGGCTCAGAGTGATGAGAGCGGTTTAAAGCATCAGACTGCACATATTTCATCTGGGTACATGTAGATGAGCTACTTCCCTAAGACGGGTTTTAAGGAAGAATGAAGCCTCGTATGTTTTTAAACTAGGATTGAACCACACTAGTGCTGCAAAACATGAATAAGTTCAACATATTTTTACATAATATGACAAAGTAGAAATATTAAAGCATTCTGTATGAAAATTACGAATTTTGGCAATGTCGGTCTGTCCAAACTGAAATACCTCAGCAGCTATTGGATGGATGGATTAAGATAATTTGTACAGGTTATGATCAAATATCTACAAAACTAATGACACTCCCAGATGTAGTTCATGGTTAGTGCTAATTAGGAAATGTTAACACACTAAACTACGTTGTGTTTGCGTTTAGCTGAAACCATGAGTACCCTAAATACAGCCTGACAGAGCCGCTGACATGGATGTAGAATCAAAGTTTTGTTGCAACAACCATTCACTATATTTACATTTTGTTGTTACCTCCAGTTACATTTAATTACCTCCTGTATACAGGAAGTGTACGGTAGTTTTCACAATGCATGCATCTTCAGTGTTAATGCTCATGATTTCACCTCACTAATACAAGCTTGTGTACAGATAGTTTTCCAGTAGTGGTACAGCTGTGTTTTCCCAATGCTTCCTGCAGTGTACAGTGGTTAGTGCTAGCTGCCAATGACCACTTAAATGTGATGGGATGATGATTTTGGAAAGAACTCTGGGACTTCAAGCACACTTTCCATTTCCAAAGGCATCACCAAATCAACCAGGACTGAACTGTTGAGAAACATAACTTTGAACATTGTGTCAATTTATAGACCACGTCATTTTGAATCAATTCTTCTTGAGGTCGGGCAACGATACTACTGAAATGTTTTAGTTGATCCTGTGAAGTAAGCAATGAAATGACAGAGACATGGGCCTGTTTCATCTAAATTCATCACATGCAAACACCATTTCACATATGATAAAGTTGCATGTGCTTCTTTTTTGTGGGGAATATGATACATATTCAAGTGTTTGCAACATGTGGTCATGGTTATGGATCAATTAAATTTATGTGTCATAGTCAATTAAAACTTTTGTCCTGTAACTAATAAATGGTGGTTAACATTTTTTTAAATAAAAAATAAAAAGGCCCCCGATAGAGTTTACATGCTTTTTTATAGATATCTGATGAAAATCTCTATTTTTTTGTACAATAACACACAAATTTCCCATGATAGAAAACTGACATTAGTATGCTACTACGACGCCTCAGGGAGATCTAAATGAGTTTTGCTGCCATACAGAAAAGCTTCACATCCATCTTGCAATCGGGAAGGATCCAGTTTTATGTAACATGTGGAGCCATTTTATTTCTGATGAGCAGACCACGACTGGAATGATTGTCTCACATTAAGCAATGCGGGTTTGCGGCAACCTGACAAGCTTGGCGCCCATAAAGGATGAGAATGAGAGCAAATCGGCTGATTATACAGAATCCGCCCTCTCAGTGGGAGCTGCTAATTCTGACGCCTGCATGCACAAAATCATTAATCAATGAATGCTTCCAATTATTCAGGAGACAGCCCATCCATTCATACCTTTCTTTCAGATTCTGGCCCATTCCAACAGCTGAGACAAAGTGGGAAATAAAAGAGAAAGACTGGAAATGAAAATTTTACTTTGTTGTATATTTTAATGTGCTACTGTACGTTCAGGAGACTGCTGGATAGGGTTTTTTAAAATGTGGATCTGCATTTAAAACCCAGGATTCATGATACTTTGATTTACTTTTCAGCTCGCACATGGAAATATCTATAAAATACAACAACTGGGTGAAAATCTGACAACAAAGTATAGGCCTAATCATAAAATATTTATGTTAAATATTGGAGGGTCAACAAGCCTAATCAAAAAAAAAAAAAAAAGAATTCAACATAAAAAGATTTAAAGAATCTTTCGTATATAATCTATTAATTATAGTGTCTTAGCGGATCATTTGTCTGACTCCACAGTTGTGAACACGTTTTTCAGTGCATGTTGGTACATTGATCTTGCCCGCAGTAACATATATTCCAGATGATCGCTGTGATGTTGGGAGGCAGCAGTGGAGAAGGAGAGGAGAGGAGCAGATGGTGAAGAATTCTCAGGGTTTATTTCAGGAGAGTTCAGCCTTTACGGCTCATATACTGACTTAATTATGAGACAGAGGGGAGAGTGAAGCCCTGAAAGAAGGATTTAAAGAGGCAGGGAAATCTTCATTAAGGCCAGGAGAATCCAGGATCCTTGATAAAAATGACTCTGCGCCTAATAACCTGCTTAAACTCTGACAATGCATAATAGTGATTGGAAGTGATAAAGCACCCAAAAATATGAATTTCATTCAGAGGAGAAAAATATTAGCGTTGTCTTGGAGGCAGACTTAATTCAACCATGTCAGGCTTTGTATGTGAATTGTATTGCCGTCAATCCCTACCGGCAGGGATTGCTTCTAAAATATTTATTATTTATATTTAATGAAGGTATGGGATATGATCACATTATGACTTCGCAGCACACCTCTGAAGTATCTCATAATTTCCCAGCACTTATAACAAATAGAAAAATACCAAGTTTACCTCCAGCTATACCACAAATTGAGCTGCTGCCAGACAGATGCCTTCCTGCTAACTGAACTCATTGTTTGTTGGGCAATTAACATTCTAACCATGCTTTATGCTTCCAATATTTGGAAGGTGGAGAACATTTCCTATTGAGATAAATGTTTATCAGTGTAGTAGTTGTGATCATCTGTACACTTTCTGCCACTTATCCAGGGCATGGTCAGGGTGGCAGCAGGCTAAAGTTCAGATGTCCGGCCCTCCTGGAGTATCCCAGCGTATTCCTAATCCAGAGGAGATATAGAATTTCTCCTGCGTATTCTGGGTCTACCCCGGGGTGTTCTACCGGTTGCATGTGCCCTGAAAACCTTCAAAGGAAGGCATCAAGTTGTGATCATGAATTTCTAATTATATACATAAACCTGGATTCCTGCCAGCCGTGTTTCATATCCTGTAATTTTGCATGAATGCATTTTTCATGTAGGTAAAATACTCTACAAGTAAGAATGATTAGAGAGAGAGAAGGAGGGATTCTTATGTGTTCTGTTATTATCATGTTTAGTCATGTTTAGGTGGTAATTTTTTTTAAGGTTTTCTCTCAACAACATGAAAAAGCTTACTATTGAAGTACACACAGATAAAGAGAAACTGGATTTGACCATTGTCCAACACACAATTGAGGTGTTCAAAACAATGCATTGTCCTTCTGCCACTTGCTGTAGAAGCTCAATTCTTTCCAAGAGCCCTTCTCAATAGTGTGATGACACTCACAACAGTGAAAATGAGCTCTTTGTCGCTGTGGGTATTGAAACAGCTGCTCCAATTTACACTTTAAATAGCGTAAAATGCTGTAAACATCAAGTTCACAAATGATCTGCAAAAGCTTCAACTTTAGCAAGGAGAGATTAGGGCAGAGTAATATCTAGATGTTACTTACATTTTAGATTTAAATGAGAAGGATCCGTTTAAATGCTCTAAAAGTCACAGCGCTCTCAGAGGGTTTCAGTTGGTGTTGTGATAAAATCTCATATTCAGTGTGAGGCCTTAGAAACAGCTCCTTAAAAAAACCTCTGAGCTATTATTATGCTGTATTTTGAAGTCATCAAAGAAGTCCTCGAACGCTACCTCATTAGCGTAGCTTTCATTAAAAAGAAGGCTGTGCGCCTGTATCAGTTTGGCTTTCTACATGTGGCCTACACGGCTCGTATCACGCCAGAAGCAAAAAACACACATCAGACCTCCAGTTGTGTGAAGCTGTGGCAGGAAACAGCAGACAGAAATTCAACGTGTAAAAGCTCTGAGTGGCACCCCTTGTTAAAGACGTTGAAGGTTTTTATGCCGTGGAATGACATCATGGATCAATGTGCCATATATTTCAGTCACAAATCTGACACTGTCATCCGTGAGTAAAAAGCAGCTGTCTTTCTGCTTAATGGGATGGAATGGCCTTTACTTCAGTGTCAGGTTCTTAAGTGACCGTTTTCTCTACTCTGTTGTCCGCATCGCCACTTGGACCAGAGGGCTGTGAGTGGTCTTAAAAAACTTTTTAAATGTTTAAAAGTGCAAAAGGTTTAAAAGGGCAAATGTCATAGAGTGAGCAGTTGAAAGTCAAAACTTAGATGTGGAGGAAAGTGCTTGTTCTTTCCAACAACTTCTCATAACTGCAGGCCAAAATTGGTAGTATGTCAGGAGATAGATAGCTAGATACATAGATAGATAGATAGATAGATGTTCCAAATGTGTTCATTTGATAATCGTATATAAGTTTGCATTCATGCAGGACTACCAACATTTGGACTGGCAAAATTTAACCACTACATTTAGCCAACATTCCAACCATTTATCCTTGATTTAGTTTACGTTTCAACCATTAACATGACGTTTAGCTAATGTTTCAACAATATTTAGACTATTAACAAAAAAAAAAGAACTATTTTTGGAATTTTAGCTAGCTTTTCAACATATTATACATCTCTAGCTAACATTTCAACCATTAACTTTTAGCTGGTCTTTAATACATTTAAACATAACATAACAACATAAAACACACAACACACAATGAACCATTACTTTTAGCTAACGTTTCAACCATTTAAGTGCTGTTCTCAGTCTTTTAAAATAATGCACTATACAGTTTTTTTTATTTCAGCCAAATGTACAACATACACAAATAATAGAAAATATGAATTTAAATGATACTCCAACTGTACACACACATGTACTAAGATGCAAAACCACCTTCAAAATACAATGTGTGGCTCCTGTTTGGACTTTTTTTCTTTCTTTCCTAAATTTTTGGCTGTTGTTGAAAAACATAGAAGGAGTCACCCAGTCACTTGGCAGGTCACCTAAGCTTGATATTAATCAGTAAAAAGAGACGAAAAGTAGCATTTAGAAAAAAAAAATCAATAAAAGAAAGAAATCCTCATGTTTTGTGGTATTGCATAAAAAAAAACTTCCTGCGGGAGGGTGCCACACATAAATACACACACACATTTGCAAAGATTTTAATTGCAATCTGAGGGATTGTTATGCTGTTTTCTCCCCTCAAATGATGAAACCTAGTATGGATTACACTTTTAATTCAGTTTGAAATGCGCTCGGAAGCCCTAAAGTTAATGGGGAAAGATGGTGGGGCCGAAGATAGTTTTCCTCCAAAGATGATATTTGTCCTTGACCTACATTTATCGAACATTACAGATGTTGCCATAATCACCGCAATTATTTTCAATTTGCCATCATCCCCTTTCTCCTTGGCGAATTAGAGAGAACTCCAAATGAACAAGACTGCAGAGATTGTCCCCATGAATTTTAAGTGTCATTCCCCCTATTTAGATTAGATGAGCCGCAGGTCACCTTTTCCAGTGTTCAGACTTTCTAAAGTCTTTAGCTCATCTGCTGGGAAACTATCATCAGCCTCTGTGGAATATGTAAGATTAGTTATGCAATGTCAATTACATCAGTCATCAGTTATGCCACAGTGAACATTAGATCAGCTCTGAGTGATGGTGAGGATATTCTTCATGACCTTCCACTGGTGATATCGCTTTATTTTTCTGGTTCTTGGGCCATAGAGCAGCCCAGGGGTGCAGGAGGTTTCTGTGTCAGGCAGGCACAGTGTCAGGTCCTCTCTGAGCTCTAGGGATAGAAACCAAAGAGGACAGCTGCCGATGTCTGAATGCCCCGGCACACAGGAAATGGCTAAGAGACACACACATAGCTGTCTGTTGGCATTAGAATGAGTGACAGTCTTACCACCTTCAGAGTTGCATGGACATGCATCTCCATGACAAAGAGGAAATGATACTGAACTACAGGTAGGTGATACAGACACGTGAGGCAACCATGGCCTCAGGAAGATGGTGCGTCTAAAGTGGTAGGCGGCAATCACTGACCATGGGTGTGTCACGCTATTATGAGAACCAAGCCCACAGGAACAGCATGGGGTTCACACTGGTTTTTTTGTGCATGGCCACATTCAAAGTTGCCTGTCACACAACACTTGTAGTGTAGTCTACCTGCATGTTTCCTGTTGGCCTTTGTCCTTGCAGCTTGTTAAAGTGCAACTTTGAGCAGAAAATGTGAGGCGATCTGGGGAGACACATCAGTTCTATTAAGTGGCCTTGGTTTTGTCAGGCCCCCAAAAAAATCCCTCAAAGATATGTAGTTCTACCGGAGAGAGCAAGAGAGCTTTTTCTCCCGAGTAAGTCGTCATACTAAATGCCTACTTTTTCTTCCTCCCAGAAACTTCAGCTGAGGTTTGCTTTGCTTGCATCATCCATCCAGTCTCTGTAAATACACGGGTATATTGATTGAAAACAGTCAGAGTGTGGACTCATCCCTTTGATCTTTCCGCTGCTCTCCTATGCAGTATTTCCCCCTCCACAGTCAGGTCATTAATCTTCCCGTTATTGGAGAAACGCACTGACATCTCTCCATAAAATGGCACTTAATTTATGCATTATTTATGCCTCATTTATGTGCTCAGGTCCTCCAACTATTTATCAAATGTCCCCTCTTATGTCAAAACATGGAAATTGAGCGCCGTTACTCATGATACTCGCAGCAAACACATCAGTGGACAGGAAGTCACCGGGGACCTCCACTCACTGTCACAATAAAATCTCATCCAGGCGACTGTGTGGCAGGGGGAGCTTCTTTTTAGCTAACTGGTAACCACAAGAGGGACATTGCACAAAATGATGCAATGCAGTTCAACATAGATGAAGGCAGAAGACACCATTTCTCCTCTATGATTAAAGTTTTTGTGCTCTATCTCAGATGCAAGGATGTCTTTTTGTTTTGTGAAGTTTGTATACACCGATTTTCCCAACAAGGCTAAATAATGAATAATTCATGCAGTGGAAACACTTTAACTCCATAAATGGACCATACATGAAGAGAACCCTCATGCTGACTGTGCGCAGCAGTGCAGCAGTGTGTGACAAGCTGGAAGGTGATGCTACTCCATCCTCACCGTGTTCCCTCTCCTATCTTCCCTGCATCGCCTCAGGAGAAAGGTGTGTCACACTCCACAAAGCACGCGGACCCACTCACCTGCACTGCCACTGCAGCTACGCATCACCAGCTAGCATCTCCACAGGAACTGAACCCTCTGGATAACCTCTGCAACCTCAGCTGCGGCTTCCTCACTGTCAATCTGAATTTGACTCCCACTGAAAGCCAGTTTCTGACATATTTCACTTTGGTTTCCTCATAATGCCTTGGCATACAGCTCTAAATTTTGTACTCTGGAGACCTTGGGAAAAAGCTTGAAATCGAGGCTAAAGAAAGAGGACAGAAATTATTTAAGGGCAGATTGATAAATACATTTCAAAAATGACCCTGCAGGGTTTTTGAACAAACGTTTTTATTGCATATTTCATGTGGCAGCACAGTGAGAGGCAGAGAACAGCCTGTTTTCCATCGCTGGAATTTAACAACTTCTGACCTAACATTTTCTATGACCTTTTCAACAATCATCAAGCGTGTTTGAACCCCTTTGTTGTTTTGCACGTGCCATAATTGTTTTTATAATTTTTAGAATCTCTCTCTCTTTTTTCCCCTTTCCCTGTTCTGCTGTGTAATCCCAATTGTCAATGCTCTTGTATCATCTGGTACACCCTTTTGTTTATTACAGCCAATTTTAGATTCCTCTTCTCCCCAAATGCTTCTCAGCGCACACGAGGTCCAAGAAACATATTCCAATGCATTTGCATGTTTTAAAAATGTTCTTGTGGAAAATGGTAGTTATGATATGGATTTGTTGTAGTCGTTCTTGTTGCGATGTGATGACACATTTGTTCGACCAGTCAGTCACCCAAAATAACCTGGAACATAGGTTTAGAGTCATCTGCCAAGAATAGGATACATTGCTTTTTCACAGCTTTTTGCGAGCGCTGCTTATATGCAGATTGCAAATGGTGGCAGTGTCACATTTCAAAAAGGTTGTTTTGTGCAGATTGTGGATACATTTGTAAATCCTACATGGCCCTTGTATGCTCCTGCATGAGTTGCAAATGTGCTGTTTGTGTTGCTGAGTGAAATATGTCAAAAATAATGCGAGAGGAAATGATCTCACGTTATAAATTGTATCTTGTAGGCTGCAAATGTGAAGAAAGGGTCCCCAGAAACATTATAATGACTGCACAGTGCATTCATTTTTGGTAAATTTCTGAAGCATAGAGTTGTGCCTAATAATTTGGTTATAATCCTGACCATATGAGTTGCCAAGATGGGTTCATTCTTATGTTCCAAGGGTCCTATGTTCCCAACTGTTCCACAGTTCCAGGGTTAGGATTAAGGGGTTAGGGAATTTAGGACCCTGGGAACATCAAGACACCACGACACCAAGATTTTTTTCCTGTCTTTAATTACTTTTGCTCAATTATTCCTGTGCTTTATTGGCTTGGTGGTGCAAGATGTGTATGTGTATATTTGTTCTTGTGTTTCTGCAGTAATCTGTTTATTTGAATTTGGACAAATGAAAACAAACAAGTTCAAATAAACCCCTTGAGGAAAAGTACGGCATACTACAAGCACCAACACATGTGTGTTCCTGTTTCTTGACACGGACACAATCAGGTTACATGACTGAGGCCTATCTGTCCTCTAAGTAAACATACTTGATCTTCCACAGACTTCACTATGAGCTCAGGATGCCATCCCTCCCTACACAGACAGATCCATAAGTTCCTCTTTACAGAAGCAATGGTTCCGATTTGTCAGTTTTCCCTGAGAGCATGAATCAATGATGAGAGGACTTAACTCAGCCATGGGGGGGACTCTCCCTCAGCAGATGATACATCTGCATCTTACATAAACTGTAGCAGATGTGGGAGCACTTACAACACTTGACCGGCATAAAAATGACATAAAGCAGGGGGTAACAAGGGCACAGATGTTTCCTTTTTGAAGGAAGAAAGCATCTGTTTATCAGCTTGCTTCACTTACTCCAACATCCAGTTTTAATGATGAATGTTTCCAGGTTATCCTCAGACTGCACATTGGAAGAGCAGTGGAATGTATGTATCATATTAGCAATTTGATAATGATGCTTCCTTTGAGATTGTTTTTTTCAGTCAATTTAGGGCTGATACAAACTAGAGAATTATATTTATACTGGATTTGCCAATGAAAATAGCAAGAAACCCAAATTGTATTTTTATTCCTAATTTGCTCCAATGAATATTAATGTAGTCATTCAAAAAAAAAAAAAAAATCTCTATTGATATTCAAATGTGGTGAAAAGGGTGGTAAAACCCAATGATGTTTGATATGGTCTATTTCATTATTTTGATATTGATCCAAGAAACACAGGGGATTTTCAGCTGGCACACTTCCCTGAGGCGAATGATTTAGAGGCTGGTGAGTGCAGAAAAGAAAGTGCCGTTAGCCCAAGAAGTAATTAAAATCTTAAACTTTTGATTTTCCCCATATGTTTGATTAAAAATAGAAAGTGTATATAAGTGTTATATATATAATCCAGAACAGTTTGTTGTAACATTTCAGTGAAGCGCTCTGATGATTGACTGGAGCAAATAAGACCATCCAAGATTTCCAGATGTCATTCCATTGCTTTATACACATTTCTTTAAATTCCTTTTAGATGTATTTTGTATTTTTAAAAGCTTTGGGATCCCCAGTAGAGTTTAAGTAAAGTAGTGGATTTTCGTGAAACAGTATGGGTTTGTAAAGATGCTCGGATGCTGCCAGTAGCATTTACAGGCTTTAGATATTAATATTCAAACCATGTAGTATATGCATTAACACTTTGTTTAGGCGTTACTAAAATTTCAATTTCTGTAAAATACGTTCATGCTGCTAAGGTAATGTCAAGAGTAGCCTGTGGATACCAACAGCTGCAACACTGATAACTGAATTATCAGAGTTATGAGTGTTGGTATTCGTATTCTTCCTGTGTTTTGCTTTACTTTGCTATATGATGGTGTTTCCTTATTGGATTTTGGCTGAGCTCCTTGCTTGGCAACAGGCAGGGACAAAATTACATTCAGTTTTGTTTAATCTGCTGTACCCCAACAGTGGTTAGATGACAAATACAATTTGACCAGTTTAATTTACCCGTTGAGAAGTGATGTTATATGCAGGATGCAGTGGGAAAGGTGATCGAGGAGTCTGAGGGTGATGATAACGCCAATTGAGATCATATTAATGTCAAGTAGCTTATGAAGATAGTGCTAGGGCCCTGAACATTTGTGAAAAATCACTTTCTAAATAGATTGAAATTAGAAATGACATATTAGCAAAAACTTCTGTATGAATTAAAGGAATAATGAAATAATTACTCAGTATTAAATATGTTTATACTGGCTGTCTATAATAATTCACAAAAGCAGTGTTGGCAAGCGAAAAGGCCCCAGAGTGTTGGTTTGGCCATGCATTTATTATAAAGTGTCTCCTTGATGAAAGCAAGGAGAAATACGACTGAACTGAACGTTGCTGTGCCCTCTGGCCTTGGGCCTGTTTATTAATACGCATTACTTTTTAATGTCTCATTGTAAATAATGTATTGGAATTGTGACAATATGCAACTTGGCCATTACCTGCAGGCTACCAGATTGATGGCAGAGGCCAGAGCAGACCCTGGCCCCTTGATGACAACATTAGGCTATAAATTAAAGCTTAGATGCTAACTGTGAAAATCTATAATGCGAGCAACACAACAGATGATAAGAGCAGTATGTGCAGCTTCTGCCACTGGTGCTGAAAATCTCCATTTACCCTCAATGTGGCCTCCATTTTTCTTATGACTTAAACAAACAAAGAAAATGAAATCATTAAAATTCAGGCAATATCTTCAAATTTAAAATAATTGATGGGAAATACAGATTGTCATACGTCACTCAAATACAATTGTGTATGTTCATGTTTTGACTTAACCACTGTGAACTCAAAACATGCTTAGAATTAATATGTAGTGTGGATTTGGGACATGCCAGCAGTTTTCCTGTGCAATGAAGGATTATTAACCAACATTTTGGTGCACTCAATTTAAGTTTTACCTCCTTATAAAGTGGTTTAGGCTCATTTATGATCTGTCTGATCTCTGCAGTTACTTTGCTTATTACAGAGTTATCTTCTAACTAAAATGATGCCTTCAAAAGTAATACCCAAGTTGTAATAAACTGGAATGATGCTTTAATCATGGTAAAAGGATGGCCAGTTTAAAACTTTATGAGACAACTGTTGCACCAGAAATGTTATTATAAATTTCAAGATATTTTCATTCCACCTCTGTAGCCTCCAGTCCATTACGTATCCCTTAACACAGCTACATGCTGCGTCCTACACTTATTTTGAGGTTCAATTAATTTTCATAACCTGACCTCATTTTGTGACACTGTTACACTGCTGATGCTTTCTCCACTTTTCAACCTCACGAGTGTTCAAAACTCACATCTGAATGCATGAGAAGCACACAATGTGGGTGTGACTCTGGAAAAGGAAAAAAAAAGAAAGGAAAAGAAGAGTGTCTTGACCGAGTGTGGGCTGGCATTGAATATCTTGTGGAATAATAATGTGTGAGAGAAACAGTGTGAGGCAGAAGACAGACTTCTGATCGTGTTTGATACAAAACCTAGAAATTGTGATTTCAATAAGTATATGTGAAAGGAAAAATTAATATGCGGCAGCCAAGTGTGGGCCGCCTTGGCATTGAGCACTAAGCTTAAAAGCAGTAGAGAGAGATCTATATGTATGTATTCATACTGTGGGCATCAAGGCACGCTGGCAGGGGTTGGTGAGAGCATCTGTTCTCAGTGTAATGAGTATGTGCCCTCCCCCCCAGCCAAAGCCCCTCTTCTTACACACTCTCATCATTACCAGTGTTTAATTAGAGACATCCCACCCTGGTTGCTGACAGTCAGGTAGGGAGGGGGACCATGAACAGCACACATACATAATGTGGGCCGGAGCTGAGGAGAAAGAGGGGCAAACGTGACCTCTGCGTGCAGATGATCTCACAGTCCACATGATGGCAGTGAACCAGTTCTGGAAAAAGTGAGCTGAAAACGCACACCTGAATGTTGAGGTGCTGGATGGCAATAAATAAGTAAATAAATATTGAAAAAAGAGGTAAAGCTGCAAAGCTTTTCATCTTAAATGCATTATTTATTAGAATAAAACCAACACTCTGACAAGGCTGTCCTGTCTATGTGATGAGATGAAAGCCTTGAGGAAAAATTATGCATCAGAGCCAAACAAATGTGTGGCTTCACCCGTGTAACATGTCCTATGTTCCGTCTGTCACAATCCTTTAACATTTAAAATATCTGACAATTAAATATTTAAATTATATATATTTTTTCTTCTGCTGTTCTCAAAGTACAGTTCTGTACAGACAATGGATTATTCCTTCAGGGAGAAATCTATACAAAAACATCACCATGACTGCATGAATTACATTATATTTAATGTATTTTCTGTGCCCTTATTGAATTGTACTTTAAAACCTCAATGTACTTTTGTTTTCAGTGCATCAACTTCATGTCCTTTCATGCTTTTATATCTTCAATTTCAACTGTTACTGCCATAGAAAGAAGACTTGTGTTAAGTTAGGATACTGAAACAGTCAAATGTAAAGTAAGCACATATTACTCATTCATACTTTTCATTTATAGGTCATTATCCTCTGAATCAGATACTGTAGAGTAAAATTAAATAATTGGCAAGACTGTATATCCTAACAGGCAAAAAGAAGTCAATATGGTGATCAATTCCGACGTTATCTACACAGCTGTGCTACTTTTCACAAAGAATCCATAAACAATGGCATGTGGCGTTTTTTATTATTTTAAATCTTTCATCAAGCTTCATTACTTAGACTGACTGTTACTTACACATGGTAATTTTCCACTTCATTGCCTATTTTTTATTACAAGCAGACAACCGACTTCCTAGCCAGCTCGTCTAAATCAGCCAATATTAGCCTCATTGGACTTTACATTGGACTTCATGGGGTTTCAGACAGCATGTGCTTAGTAGGGACAATTTACCTGAGATCCTTGCCCCAGGCAAACTGACACAGGATAATTGCAGGCACAGAGGAGGGCATCTATGGATTTATCATGAGGAATGACTGTGGGGTCAGAATGGACACATTATCTTAGAGGCACTTGGCTCACCAGTCTGCATTATAGATTAGCATAACCATGTGGGTCGTATTGTTGTGATCCATAAGTCATTGGTTTAGATTAGTACAGCATTCACTCAGAGAATCCATCTTGGTCACTCAACATGACAACTTAAAGACTGGTCCACCTCCTGTGGCAGTTTATTGGCAGAAGTGCATTATTTTTTAATAATCTGGCTGAATAATTAAAAGAAAAAAATACAATACCCAGTGCAAACACTAGATAAACAGAAGCTTATTTGTATTTTATTCCCCTGTTACCATAAACGTTTTTTTTTAGTCCTTAACCTCACAAGTGATCATTGTTCACTATGAGAGGACCAGTCTTCTCTTACAACAGAAAATATAACATTTGTAGTTATATTTTCTGAGTGAAAATCAGTCGAGAAACCCATCATCTTTGGGGGGCCCGGCAGCTCACCTGGTATACAGTACCCATGTACTAAGTCCCTACCGCAACATCTGGTTCAATTCCAGCCCTTTGGTGCATGTCGTCCACTCTCTTTCACCACTTCCCTGTCTCTCTGGTTGCTCCAATCACATAAAAGCAATAAAAGCCCAAAATATAACCTTTTATAAAAGTCGCCCCATCCTCTTTTTAGAAAATCTGGGTTTCTCTCATTGACCCCAATCCCCCCTGAAAAAAAAACAACCCGCAAAATATAATTATCTGGGATCTGGCTCAAGACCTCTCAACTTGACATAGTGTACTCTCCCTTCATATAACATCCCATCTGGCAAGCAGCAGAATTGGTAGTTTGATCATTCTCTTTAAAATTCACCCCCTGACCCCTTGGACGTCCCGCGTGCCTTGCCATTGTTCCTTGAGGACAGTTAAGGAGATGCTGAGTCAGGCGGGCGTTGGAGGTGACAAATGTTTCTCCATTGATGTTGTGCAGATGATTTACAAGCCCAGTTAACCAGGGAGGTCTGCCAGGCAGGGACTGGATGTGAGTAAGTGAGTGAGTGTGTGTGTGCGTGCGTGCGTGTGTGTGTGTGTGCTTGGAGTGGAAAGATGCAGTGGAGAGTAAACAAGTATAAATCAGTTTGTCCACATTTTTGTTTGAACTGGAGCTTACCCCATAGTTTTGAAGTGACACTATGGGTACGGTTATGATAATAGCACTTACTGTGAATGTTGTTAATAAAAAAACAAACAAAGAAAAACACAAACACAAGCCTTTGTATTCATATAATTTATTAACCCGCAGAACCCTCAGAGGATGCTGGTCCGACTGGGTAGGTGGATAGAAATAGATCAAAAATAGTATGGATCAAAAATACTTTATCTGAAGCACACTAATAACACCTACTAAAGAACACATCTGAAACATTTGGGTAAATCTGCTATATAGGTAGAATATTATGTCTGATGCAATCCAGCTTGTACTACAGATGCCCATATTTTGCCCACTCAGAAGACTCTGTGAGTCATGTTCATTATACCCACACAGCTCAACACCCACTTGTTTCACTGTCTTGGCTCAAGTAATAATATGCCAAAATATTTAGACTGCAAAAAAATAATAAAACACTTCAGCATGTCAGCAGATAGTGCACCTAGATACTGAACGTGGGGCCTGAGTTTTCTCATCCTGTAAGCTTAGTTTTATTGATTTGAAGGTGAAAAAATATATTTAGAAGTCTAGGTTAGGAGAGGGAGAGTAGAGATGTGGACGCATGAGAGTGGGGTGCTGCAGATGAATGCAAAGGGCAACTTTTTGCTGAGTGTGTGGAGCGATGGAGGAGATGTAGTCGAACTCATGTTTCAGGTAATGCCTGCAACCTTTCTTGTGTTGGCAACCAAAGCATTTAGCATATGTTGTGGCCTGTTAGTAGCTGGCACAGCCATAAGGCTTGGGTGTTACTAATCCCCTAGTCCACAACAACACACCAGCGCTACCTGTGCTACAACTTGCACACTACCACAACTATGCTTACTAGACATTCACTAGCTCGATATTAGACTCATCAATCTACACTAAGCACATGCTCCTCTCCTACACATAATCTCCTTCACCATTTGCTGCCTCCGATTTGAGTTTCTCCTCATACTCCTTTCCCTCCTCCTGCTGGTACTGTCCCCACTTTGTCAATCCACCAAAGCATGTTTGGCCTGCATTGGGTCTTACTGACTGACTTACTGGTAAGATAAGTTACTATGCTTGATAAAATTGCAGTGTGTAGGATTTAGTGGCATCTAGCTGTGAAGTTTCAGATTGCAACTAACTGAACACCACTAACGCCTGTATTAGACGACCTGATTAAAACGGGTTGTGAAGAGATAATAAGGTGGTGGTGAAAAACACGGAAGGCCCTTTCTACAGTCAGTGTTTGGTTTGTCTGTTTAACATGGCGGACTCCATGAAAGGCAACCCTTGATGGCCTTAGAAAAAAACAACAAATTCTAAGGTAACAAAAACTCAATGATTCCTATATTCAGGTGATTATAAACTAATGAAAACATACCTATGAATGTTATATTCCATTACTGCCATTAGATCCTCCTAAATGTTACATGTTGGACCTTTAACATCAATGTAAAATAAAAGAAAATGTGTTGACAGATGAAGTGCCAGTTGGGACTTTACAAACCAGATGGTGATCTCAACGTGGGTCCTGGATGCATAGTGATTGGTGCATAGATAGCTGGATGGATGGGTGAATGAATGTTTGACTGTATGGATGGATGGATGCATAAATGGGCTCATGTTTTGCTCAAGAGACAAATAGCTCCAAGCACTCTGATGGGTAAGATTTGAGGATCAGCCCAGGACATTTCCAAAGATACCAACCAAATTCCTCAAACTTTCACTTGAAACAGCATTATACGCTAGATATATATAAAAAGCAGATCTTTAGTGAAACAACGTTAAAACTGTGCACTTCACAGAATATGAATTCAAAGGGAAATCATCACTAAAGGATAGTTTTAAGTCTACCATTGCTAAAATATTTTAATGTTACAAAATTGTTTCTTTCTACTACTTCAAGACAACCTTTTGATGCAACTTTCTTCCTTCAGTAGCTAAAGACCTGTCTAGATCAAGGGAGGGTTAACTCTTTTTAATTTTTTTTTTCTTCTTCTATTTCAACAGAGTGAACTTTTCACAGAGAGTGAGCTGGGGTTGATCGCTTCCAAAATGTCAGTGCAGCAAGTGGTAATATCTCTTGGACTGGCAGATAGTGTTTAATGTGAGTGACAAGGTATTACTACAAACTGATAACTTCCTGAAAATCAATGAGCTAATCCCAGAGGTCTGTGGGGGAGAGTAGGGGTCCATCACAACAGATAGCACACTCAAATGTCCCTACATGAATAAATAAGTGAGACAATGTATCAGAGGCAGTGTACTCCGAACACCTCACCCTCAGTTAGTAATAGTGTGTTTAAGAGAAGCAGGACACTGATTTATCAAGTATGGAAAATTGTTTGGGATGAGTCAGATGTTAGGGTTTGTGCGTATTCACAGAACTGACAATAAAAAGTGGGCTACCAGGTTTTAAGTAAATTTCTGAAATGTTACAATGCAATGACATGCATGGCAATATGAATTATGCAAGGACATGATAACAGTGTACCCCCAGGACCTCCGGTGGTGTATACTTTTCTAAACTAAGTGTAATAAGTTAGTTTCAAGCTGAGAGTAAAAGTATATGGTGAAAAGACTTTGGAGTGGAAAAAAAGAGAGAAAAGAAAATTATTGCAATGTGGTATTTTCTGGCACTTTTTCTCTGCATAAAACAGGAGAATGGGAATTTTACAACTGTCAGGCTTGGTGACAGCCATTGGAAATCAGAGATTTATGATAGTTTTAGTGGACAGGGTCTCAGTAGAGATAAAGTGTTTGTTGTGCTAGAAGAGGAAAATAGGCTACCACATCAGCAGAGAAGTTTAGTTTTGTGGCCATGAGACCTCAAAGAGCCCCAGTGGACCAGAGCTTTATTCAGTCCTGTTGGCAGATCTCCCAAAGCCTCTGCGTAGTTGATATAAGGCCTGACTATCTTTTCTGACAACTCCTTATTAACATCTAGCATGTTTTTTCTCTGCCCACCTCTATGTATTTCTTTTCTTTCCCTCTGCTCCCTCTTCTACCTTGTCTAACAGTATGTAGAGGGATGTTTCGTTTATGGGAGAGGACATAAATCTACAAAGCCGCTCCAGGCAAGGTCTTCATCAAAAGCTCATTTCTCATCACTTTACATAAAGTCAGCAGTCTTAACTTTATAATTACACGGGGCGTCAGTGAATGTGGCTAAAGAAAATACTTTGTACAGGTATGACTGCTTCAAAGGCACATTATTATGTTCAAAGTCCAATAAGTTATTTAATATACAAAAGCATATTTCTAACACTCATATTTCATTCTGATTACTCTAGACTTTAGTCGCAATCGTATTGGTTAAGTATAAAAAAGAGTCAGTGATATATAATATATTTTTTAAAATTTTAATTAGAATTTTTTTTTAATATATCATATCATGCTTAATGAACAGATAAGTGAAAGGTAATAACATTGAAATTATTTTTTCCTCCAGATCCCATTTATCCTGCATCTTTGCACATTGGTGGAGTAATACAGGTCAGAATAAGGCATTTTTTCATCTTTTAGAAACATTTTATAGTCGATTCCTTGTCTGTTTTCATCTTTTACGTGTCTTTATTTTAAGGATAATTCTGCTTTCAAATTCGGTCTTTGGCTCACTTCTGTTGATTAAGATAACATTGTACTCATCATTGTACTTGCTACAATGTATGGGCCATCATATGATCAAATAGGCTGTAAACAAGTTAACTTTAGCCAGATTAGATTTGGAGATTAAACTGAAGTGAGCGCACTCAGAATGTCATGTCTCTTTACACAGGAAAACTGTGTCCACTACTGTGACAAGTGCTGTAGGTCAAAGCCGAACCCATAAGTGGGTGGGAATGATGGCCAAAATTGCAAAAATAAGAGCATAGTTAACAAACCAGAGTGATCCTTTACCTTTGTATTCACAATTTTGTCATTCCTAAAAGCACTGGTAGTTCTTTAGATGGCAGAAACACACACTTGTGTTAATTATGATTTTTTTTTAGACATGCTAGTGGCAATGTCAGCAGGTTGGTCCACCATTTTGGTCCAGAGTAAAATAGCTCAACAACTTTTAGGTGTTTCTCGAACTCTACTGACTTTGGTGATCACACTTTTCCTGTAGCACCACTAGCAGGTTAACATTTTTTGCTTTTTGATGGTTTCATATGGAATTTAGTTTGGATATCTTTGGTGCACATGAAACTAAATAACTCTGATGATACCCTGACTCCTTCTCTAGCACTGCTATGAGGTTTTTGTTATCTTGATTGTGCCTGCATTATAATCCGATATCAACATCCAAATTATAGGCCGGCTGGTTGATTTATAAATATACATGGCGCATCCCAGGTCAAGGGAAGCAATGGCACAAATGTCATTCATTTCTAAGGCTATATCAACACTGCAAATCTTAGTGCTCAGTTCTGATTTATTGCTCAGATCTGATGTTTTTTTTGTTTTTTGTGTGTATCAGATTCCCGTTTCAGCAGTGACCTGCATGATGAATGTCAAGAGTGACGATTCATGTGAAAAGTCACATGAATTCTGATATGAAAAAATCGGACCTGTATTTGTACCACATATAAATGTGTCCCAAATCCAAATAAAAAAGATCAGATTACATGTGAGATTTGTGTTGTTAACACTGCCTCAAAAAACAGATCGCAGTCACATACTGTATGAATGAAATAAAAAAAATCGGATTTGGACCACTTTTGCCTGCAATGTAAATGTAGCCTAAATCGCTTTTTGCGAGAGGATAGTTGCAAGCTACTGCTACTACTTGCTTGCCTCAGGTTATCTTTAATCTTTAATTGCCTTTTTGCAAAATGTAGCTTATTGTTTAGATATGAGGTGGAAAAAACAAACAAACAAAAAGCTTAAACCTAAAATTCTCTAAACTTGCCCTAGTAAAACATACAGCTGTTCTATGTAACTTCAGTCCCCTAAAAAAAATTACATTCATTTGGTACAACTTAAATCATATAATATGTGCATCATAGATAAGATAGAAGCACAAGTGTCTGCTCTTTGTAGTTGAGCAATGGATGCTTGTAGTAAGCCTATGCCTCACCTCAGGCAAATATCCTCTGGGTTTTTTCACACTGTTGCAAAAAGGAAGAAGAGCGAGTAATATTACGTTTTTTTATGTGTTTCATATGCATTTTAATAGCTGGTCGGTGCTGGGTTGTTTATATTTTTTAGAAGGGCTTTGAAAAGTTAATGGATTTGTTGGACAGTAATAGCGCAACTGGTGAGTGTGAGCTTAATGCAAACACAAGGGAAATAATATGTGATGGAAGACAGAGAAAGAGACAATAAAGCAGAGGACAGAGAAAGAGACGTGAGTGAAAAATATCCTGATTTTTTTTGATGATTCTGCATTTATACAGTGTGCTTAATTACTTCATTAATTATCCTGCCAAGAAAAATTGGGGGATATTTAACAAGTAGTCATTAGTTAATCTTCAGTTACAATGCAGAGGCACGAAGGTCAATACTATAAGTCATTTTAAATGAAATACATGTTCAGATACAAAGGCTTTTGAGGTTGTGTGTAGATGGATTTAAGCACTGCAACAAGAACAATTTGTCATTTTCGTGCAGGCACAGCAAAGGAGTACCTTGCATTTTCACATTTTCATAACATCAAAGCACTAGTTTTTTTTACCACTCTGTAATGTGGATGTGCTAAAAACACATGTCTATGATTTTTCTGATGCAAAGTCTTAAACGTTTTTATTTCTTCCCTTAAAATGAACGAAAGGAAGTGTACTTGTGTGTGGTTATCTGTGGTCGCAAACACACACCTCTGCCGTCACATCTGCATGCATGCGTGCTTCCATTTATATGTGTATACCATATACCATTTCGTCGTGATTAATGTCCCATGTCTGCACTTGGTGATCGGAGATGATATCTTGCAATGTCCTTTGTGTTACAATTTACCACTTGCACCCAGAGGATGTAAACAACCACTAGCACAACTTAGTGACCATAGCCACAGGAAGACGAATTGTCCAATGTGAATGAACCTCATGCAATGGCAGAGCAAGGTTTTGTCAGTGGAAGCCTATTACGGTACATAAACTGTGTAACTGTAACTGTGTGAGTGTATTGAGCAAATCATTTCAAATAAAAACCACTAGAGCTAAAACAATTGGTAGATTGATTTATCATTTTACAGAAAAATATGACAACAATGATCTGATAATTGATTTCTTATTGAGTACAACAACATCAATCATTTCCCAGTTCTTGCTTGTCACGTGAGGATCTTCGTTCTTTATGTTTTATATGACAAGCTCTATGTTTCTGCATTTTCTTCTTCTGATATAATTGATTAATCAAAAAGATAAAGAGAGTGAGTTAATCTTCAGACCACTACCTTATACAATATGTAATTTTATTCATTCAAAGCCAGCATCACTGTTTGTTTTATTAAAAAGCACATACAAATTGTAAAACTGCTTATTTGTGTCAGAGTTATTCAGTCTTTCTTCTAGTCCGGTCACCAGTTAAGTTCAAGGGTAATTAAAACAGCTGCTGGGATCTGCTGTTACCTACGTTTTTGCCTTAACCTTGTGTTTGTGGTTCTGCTTGATTTGTGTATACTCTGTGAATGCTATGTGTAATTGCGCTGCCATCTGAATATGATTTACTCCCTGCAGCAAATCCTATTGTTGTCCGATGTATGTAGCCTCCTGCTGCTGCTTGCTGTTGCTGATTTGCCACTGCAGGATATCTGTAGGCTTAGTGCTCATTGGCATCTGCTCAACTGATGTAACCAGTGATTCATATCCCTTCCTGGGAATTCACTGATAGAAATTGTGTAGCTAGTGGTAAGTAGTGTGCCAGATGGCATCCAGGTTGACTTGTGTACTAATGGAGACCATGAATTGAACTTTGTTTACTCTTTGCATTGAAGGGCTACAACTAGAAAGTATAGATAGAGATTCAATGCAAATGTGTCGCAGAGCATTTTTTTACCCTTAATGCACGCTGGGGTTGCCTGGAGTTCACAGAGAAGGGACGTTTTCTTTTCTGCTCCAATTTGACAAAACAACAACGCAGCATTGACAGATAAAAGATGATAGATTAAAGCATGCTAAACCAGTGTTTCATTAAAGCTGGGTATTATTTGAAATGGTTTGATCCTAATGCAGATGTAATATGAGACTTTCAAAAGAGTTTCAGTGCTAATACCAAAGCAGTATTGGAGGAATTATTGAGGAATATCAGGCCATTTTCAACAAACCCTTTTTTTTCATTTACAAAAGAAACCAAGCAACCAAACGTTGGCTCTGTCTGCAATTTTCTGCATCTTCTTCACAGTCTTTAATGATCTCAATAAACCCAAATGACTGGATACTTTTCTTCTAACATAAAAGTCTCCTTTGATCTCTGTTTCTTTCTCTTTCCTTGTAACCTGATGAAGCTCTTGAATCCTTTCCTAAGATTCCATGTTATAATTAATCTATTCTGTGTATGAAGTGACAGTATAAGTAAGTAATAAGGTCCCCTTGGGTTAGATTCCAATGTTAAGGTTGTGTTCAGAAAGTTCAGAATGAGGTGGCAGCAGAGGGGAATATGAAAATTTAACCCATTTGTCACAAAGTGCTTCACAGAGGTAAGCGGCCAAAACACAGAAAAACACAAAAAAATGCAAAAAGAGAAAAACAAGGACATTAGAAACTTTTAGAGATTGGGCTGGAGCCAGAGCATGTGCATCTGTGTGGGCTAATGTGTGAGTCTGCACACAGACATACACCTGTGAGTGGATATTAGTGCCCAAGGCAACCAAAGAACAGTCTGTAGGAAAAACGAGTAAATTATGGATGCAGGGAGGTACAAATGGAGTGTTTGGTGCAGTCAAAGTTAATGTAGCCTGCAGACTCACTAAACTAAAATCCTGCCTGTGGAATTATTAATTATGGACACAAACACAGAGACAAGTCCATTAAAGCCAGGGTGATCCTTGTATCCTCATGGAGATATACTTCTTGACACGTCCTGTAGAATAGTATAACCTAAGTATCCTTTGGCTTTTTACATATTTAGGTCTTTTTTCTGTAAAGAAAACAATGAAGTAAACCTTGTAAAATTCCTTATTTCACATTCCAACAACACATTTGTAGGTTTAAGTGATTTTACAGTGAGCTTGATGTACTTAGTATCATCAGTTTAATATTTTTATAAAAAACTTGCTTATAATTCTTTATCATCAGTATTGTATTTATGCCTTGTGACTTCATCCAAACGTGTTTCTTTACTTCATTATATCAATAAGTAACATATGTTGTTGTGGCTACTCAACAGTACTCGTAATATTCTCATATGCATTCAGTATAATATTACATAGGCCGATCTGTCCATCCAGATAATGGAGAAGAAGAGGTAGAATATTGATATCGCACCCACATCAGCGTCACGGCCATCTAAAGGAAAGGCTGTGTCAAAGCTGTGCCATTATCTGCTTTTAATCCCAATTTATCACCATGAAACTAGCTAAGCATTTTACATACTGTAATCAAAATGCATGAAAGCTACCATGAATGCATGGCATGCACAAGCTCTGACCTTACATAAAACATGCACGTAGATGGGTGTCTTTGATCCCTGTGATATATAAATAAACTAATTTATATATAGCAGACAATGTGACGCTTAAATCGGGTTTGTACTGTATGTTATATATCTTTGGATTGTAATATTTATTGTCAACAAAGTGGATTTTTTTAACATTCTCATTTGTCATAAAAAAACATTTCATAAGAAATTGTTGGATGTTTCCACTGAATATATGAAGATGCAGGATGATAATCCAGGAGTATAAAAAGAGACAACTCCAAAATTGGTGTGTATTTGTGTGTATGAGCAAATTACTGTGAGCACCTGAGCATCCAAGCCACTGAGCTCCAGCAAACAACTTTTCAAACTAATTTTCATTTGTGCTGATGGGTGGGAGGTGCAAGGCACAGTTTACATGTGGTGATGAGTGAGAATAATAAGTGGTTTCAGAGGTGTGTTTGATTCCCAATTCTCTGATGTGGAGCCATTTGCTTTTACATTTATTGTTTACAGCTGACCTTCTTAGAATTCACACAGTCGGTCTTTTGCATTTTTGTGTGCTATCACAGTCAAAACTTTAGTGTATTTGCATTCTGGATGGTGCATTTACATCCTCCTCCTCTTCTCCTCCATCATTTATTTGTCTGAACAAATATCCAAGGTGCTTAAAAAACCTTTAGTGACAGAAGGTGGGTTTGTGAGTGAAGTTCTGCTTTTGGCTGACCTTCAAGTGTTGGACTGAAGTTATTTCACACTTATGTGCGAAAATTCTGTGGGTGTTTTTTCGAGTATTGGCTTCAGGTTTTGAAAGTGAGTTTAGTTTGAAAGAGACAAATGGCTACAAATGGATATTTTTTTCCTTTAGTTTTGTTGTTTGTTTTTTTTTTTTTTACACAAACTTAAGCTTGAATGTTAATTCTCGATCTGGGGAATTGTAGTTTGAGAATAATATTAATACTAATACTAATACTACTACTACTACTAATAATAATAATAATAATGATTAAAGATATACTACATTTTTCTAAGCTGCGTGGCATGTCACAGTCTTGTCTCTGGATGGGTGGTTGGAGTGGGCTCAGTTGTCATGGATAAGCTGTCACGCAACCACCTGTTATTGAGAACTGACCATTTGCCCAAAAGCCAGTTATCCCAAAAATAAAACCCACTGCTCCGAAGGCTTGATGTGAAATTATTGCATTTTTGTTATGTTCAGGCCCCAAAACTACTTGGTTAGGTCCAGGCAATGATCATGATTTCATATAATATATGTACATTAGTTACATCATTTAAGTTATGTATGTAAGTTGGTGATACCAGAGTGTGTATTTTCCAAACAATGGGTTTCCGGTTCAATGGGACATATTTTGGACTATTGGGGTTTTGGAATAGTGGCCATTTAGTTATCACATTGGCAAAAATGGATGACAACCGGGCCATATCATAGAAAAACAATTTCAAACCCATGATGGGGACTGTGATGGAAAGCTCTGGAAAAAGTTGAAATGGAATTATTATTATTATTTTTTTTTACTATTTGCAACCTGGTTTGTTTTTACTGTCTTTGTTGCGTGTTTTGTGTTTGTATTGTTTGAAAGGACAAGCATTATATTATAATGGACAGCTGGCCAGATGTGAGACCAGTGTTGGAGACACCCGTGCCCACGAGGAGACATCCTACCAGGACACTGGAGGCAAACAGTTGAAGGGGAATTGAGCAATTTAAAGGTTTCATTACAGAGGGAGCAATACGACTGGCTCAGTGTGATCAGGAGCAGCTAAAGGACTTTATCACCAGTCTGAAATCTTCTCTTCTAATAAAAGAGTTGTGAGGGACTGTGGAATGATGGAGTTTGCTTTTACTCAGATATGACCCCAAGTTTGCATGTTATTAATGTCATATGATGGCTTTATTTTTGTTACAAGCAACTCATATTGCGTGACGTGTGTTACATTAATGTTGTATTTCTGTCAAATAGAATTTCATAATTTCAGTAACTGAATTAATTTGAAATTCTCTCATTATCCATCCGGTGGTTTATTGGTAGCAAACCAAAAGCTGCAGTTCCAAACATCATCTGTTCATTCAGTTGTGCATAAACAAAGCTGCAGTGTTTCCAAACACAGACATGTTCATGTTACCCCACATAAATGCTGGCTACATTACTCAGCTACAATGCATAATTGCTATATACACAAGATACTCCCCTGCTTTCTCCTGGCAAAGATAAATCACAAACATAAGATGCTGATGTTTCCTCAGCATCTAATTTTGCACATGAGCTTCTTTATGTCCCTCTTAAGGACTGCTATCATTAAGTGTGATTTGTTTTGAGGATAGCGTGAGGGTAATTGCAAATGATGCACATTTTGTTAACATTTCAAGCGTTTTCCTCCTTGATCCAGGAGATCAGAGAGGAAATTCTCGCTCAACAATGGCCTCATCAGGTGGATTAAATGTTCTTTTTTTCCCTCTGGGAGAACAAGATGTGTGAGGAGATGGATGGCAGGGAAGATGGAGGTGATGATAGAGTGGATGGTGTCTGGCTGGATAGCAGCAGGATATGCTAACTGCTCTGCCGCTTCTACTCATACAGCTCCTCTTCCTCCACAGTTGGAAGCTGCATGCACAATCAGCAAATAAAAAGGAACACTAACATTGTTTTGTTGCAGTCATTTTTCAGGGATGGATGAGACTGAATAAACCACACCATGAAATTTGAATATGTTGTTTGATGCTTAATAAAATCTGACTTTTCTTCTAGTTTCTGCATGACTGGCTGTACAGCACAGCCGCACCACTCCAGACATCATATTTCTTGGTTTTGCTCGAAGTGATCAGCTGCTTCCATCACTTTTTACATCTCACTATAGAACACTGGAAATCTCATTTGCATGCATTTCCAACAATCTTCTTGTTTCATACTACAGATTTTATAGCGGCACCAGCATTTTAACTAATGGTGCGATGGTCCAATGAATGAAAACATTCGTATGCACAGATGTGACCTTCACTTGTGAATATTAACAAAAGCAGAACTTTGTTGTATTCTTCAATGTGTTCTCATTTCCAAATTGTTGGAAAAAAGAAAACATTTACTATGGTTCTGGACAACTCATGTGAACTAATAACAGATTGTTATTGTTTGTGGCGAGTACTAGCTCAAAAAACAGAAAATAAAATGCTACTGATGACGAGAAAATAACAAGTAAATATTGCATTGCAGAATTTGCATCTCTGTCATTTTTCATCATGTTTCCAAAATACCTTGTTGCTGCGCAATTGTCACAGCCCAGACTCAGTGAGCAAGACACAGAGGGAGACCACACAAGATTTAAAGTAATTTAAACAATATTTTATTTGAAACTAAGAGAAAACGACATAATAGATGAATCTGTAGTCTGTAAGTCATGGGTGGTTGCAGTGCATAAAGTACGTGTGGTGTTGCAAAGGAAAACAAAGAAGAAAACCTGGCCTAAAGGATACATAGTGTTTAAGAGACATAGAAAGACAGACCAAGAAACCAGCCTAAATAACCTAGGCCCAGCCTGTCCAGGCCACACCCATCTCTACCTGATTTGCTAATCACTGTAAGCCTGCCTGACCTTGATGCCTAATATCTACAGCAGAATGTTCTTTAGGAGTTATGTATCCACACCCATCTCAGATTTATAGCAATTTTAATGCCCTGATGTCCAGCTTCAGTGACCTACATAATACTAGCTCTTTTGGCTACCAATTTAAAATCATACTAATTATGTTTTTAAAAGTGGGATGTATACAGTGCGTACATGTGGATTCAGCATGTACCGGTGCCATGCTCTCAGCTTCTCACCTGTCACCACACTGCTTATTTAACCATCAATCCATCAAAATACTTTGTGTGTGAGAGTTGTGGTGACCGTACAACAGAGCGTTTCCCAGCAACCACCTCCATCTCACCCTGAGATATCTTTATATGCTCCCAGACCAGCTGGCTTAGACAATCTGTTCATTGTTCTTTTATTGTAAGTTTTTTTTCCCTTTCACTTTCATTATTATTTTAAGTATTATTATTATTATTGTTTTCCTCGATAAAGGGTTTTACACGGCACTAAAGATTGCTGCCCTTAATATGATGGCATGGACATGGGTAAGAACAAATCGTGATCTAGGCCTAGACGCCAAGACCTTTCGTGATTATTTCATTTTGCATAGATACAGAACCCATACTTAATTTTAATATTGTAAAACTATGTAATGGGCCTGACAGCTAATGATATTTCAGGCATTATCAATTTAAATGCCCTGCACACCTGCACATGTTTTCACTTATTCTGGCCAATTAGACCTCCACTAATTTGTTGGGCGGAGCAATATGTGAGATCACCAAACTGTTAACCCCCCCAGACTTGAGAAGACCTCTAATCAGGCAGAATAAGTAATAACACCTGTGCGGGTGGACCATGGGGGTGTACAGGCTTTGAAAGTAAAATTACAGTATCAATTCCACTGGAAACAAAAAGGTAATAATATATCTGCAGGGAGTCGACAGGGTTTTTTGATCAATAACAGTGACTCAACCAACACTTGACTGTGTGCTGAGAGTTCTGGCTTTCAGAGACAATTTCCTGCCTGAATTTTGTTTTGAAGCGAGTGTCTGAACACAGCAGGATGATGGTTACTCCAAAGGGAGGGGGACTTAAAGGAAAATGCTCTCCACATTTCTACACTTAGCCCCTCTCAAATGAGATCACTGTGTTTATTAAATGATTAATTCTTTATGAGAGGTAGATCTGCCCGAGACTGCGTTGTCTTCGCAGCTGTCATGTTCTCAGGATTAGGTTCTTTCCCCACTCAGGCACGGACAAGTATAGATAAGTATAGTTACATTTCATGGAATATTTTATTAAATATTTTTTTTTTAAACTGCTTTTCTTTGGGCTTTAAAAGATTCTGTTATTTGTTAGTTTAAACCAATCAAGTTGTCAAAGACATCAAATTTGACACCAATTCTGACGGTATAGGATATTGCTATATTGTTTTGCTTTCTCATAAGAAACACCATCAGTGCAACCAACCATGAGCTGCAACCTTTTTACACAGGCTGTCTTCATCTTTATTATGCTATGCCATGTTAGGCATTTGCCTAACTGATTATATGAATGGATATGTGTCTGTGATTCATCCTTGTTAAATAGCATAATGAGACAGGGAGATAACGGTCGGGAAAACAGCATTTCATGAAACACTTGCATTAAAAAAATGCACTGCACTGTACATAACTTGAATGTGCTTAATGAGGCCAAGATGCCGTTTCACACATGCTTGCTAAGACACACGGTGGAACACACAGGGCTCCTGATGTCATTTTCATAAATCACATTCTTCCAGGTCTGGATTTAAGAGTTGAGCAGATTCTAAAATCCATTTTGATTTCCACAGTGGCATGAGGTAATAAATCATTAAGCACACTCCCTTATGCATCCTCTTAAAGAGCGGTGAACACTGCCTCGTAAATCTCCCGTGACTTTGCCATCCTCCTCTCCTCAGCCTAAGGTAAAAACAAAGCCATACCTATCCTCTTTCTAGCATGATTCACCCCGACACTATGAGACTTTTGATGTCCGGAGAGCAGTTGTGTTGCACTGTTGGACAATCGAAACAAGAGCACAAACCACGTAACAGCTTTTATGGACAGCGCACTTTGATTCCCCTTCTCTGACTCATGTCTCGCATACAGTAAGCCTTTGAAGGTTTGAAAAAAGAGCTGCTGCACACAGAAAAAAAAAACTGTAAGACTGATTTATGCGAGTCTGGTGAGCTAAGGGAAGATGGAATGCATAGCTTTTTACAAGTGCAAGCAAGAATGCTGCTGAAATACGGGTACTGTAAGGAACCTGTTTTTATAGATACAAAACAATCTGTATGACAACAAATAATGTGATAAATGTGTAACTAGACTTAGTTTTGAGAAAAATAAGGATCTTGAGACATGGCTGCTGTGAGATTTGATATTCCCAGATCCTCCATGTAATAATAGTAAAACTTCATTTCTATGGTGTCTCTCAAAGCCAGAGTTACAAGGTGCATCACAAAATATAATATAAAACAATATTAAAAGCAAACTTTTTTTTTTGCATATGTGACCTGCTCCATCATTTTGAGTCACTTTGACCCAGAAACACATTTTGAGTTTTCTTCATGGCTGTAAAGAGGAAAGTCTCAGCTTTATGGCGATACCAAAATTATTTTTCTACTCCAAAAATTGTATGAGACACGTTCTTCCAAAGGTTGACTGTCACCAAACCTTGTTTTTGAGAAAAAGCGCTCTAAAGATAGCAATCAACATTCCGCCCTATTCCAAATGAATTGAAAGACATTTATAGACAGTTTATATTCAAATAAATAAACTTTACTGCTTTACATAATTATAATCAGAGACATTGTATGCTACCATCGGGTCAGCCACGAGTGGAATATCTTCCTCCTGGCCTCCGTCACACTCACTTTCTTCGCCACACAAACACGCTAGCCGGTGTTTTGAAACATGTTTCGTTTTATTTATGCTAGCAATATTTATCCTTTGTATTTTACATTAATTTTGACATGGTATGAAAGCTGAGACTTTATTTAATTAGAAACATGTAAAAACTGAAAATAGCCCAAAATTGTATTTTCTTGTAAAAACGTGTTTCTACACAAACGGGCCGCTGCGACATCCGACTCATTTTGATGGAACGCGTCACATATTTGCTTATTTTGGCCATGCATAAAAAAAACATGGATACGGTTATGTAAAAACAACCTATTATCATGCTAATATCACAGTTTTGAAAGGAGATATGTTGAATGTGTGTCATTTCAATGCATTCAGAGACCTGATTTGATTTTGATTTTGATTTGATTTTGAATAATTTGAGCCTTAATATTGACTTGCACCAAATGACTTCAAAACAATTTTTATCTTGAAGGGCCTCTCTTTCATAGATTTAATAACTTTAATAGCTTAAATTTCCTGAAATGTTTTGATGACAGCTTCTGTCATTCACACAAGAAGCCCCTCTTCTTTACTTTTGCATGGTGTGTTATCATTCATGCACCACTACCAACACTCAAAAGCACTCCAGTCCTAGAAATTCTGAGAATTAGCACTTAGAAAAATAGAAAAAATATCACTTATGTATTGTCACTCTTGACACATGACCCCTCAATGGCAAGCAAATGTATGATAAAGGTTGTATAAGTGAAAACTAATTTAATATAAAACAGTCTTCTGATTATGGCATTTGTTTAATGTCACAAATAAAGTACTATTTATTTTAATTGTGGGGTCAAAGCAGGATAAAAGTGATAATTTTTCTTTAAATCTGTTTTTAGTTCTTGTACAAAATGCATCTGCCAAAAGGATCAACTAAAACCATAAAATCCGATTATATTATGCATATTCTGACCTCCTCTTCACCATCAAGCCTGATCTGACTTTAAAGTGTTTTACTTGATAAAGCAACCATTACATGCACTTGCACCATCATATTTATCTAACTTTTACATCCAAACTCAAAACCTATTTGTTATCTTGTCTCAACACATCTGCTGTCAGTGTGTGGGTTGGGCTGAGTACCAGTGGTGCAATGTATCTGTACATTCACTCAGTTTTGAGGGACACGTACTTTACCTGAGTATTTTCAATGTGAAATATGTACCACTACTCATCAGAGGGAAATATTTTACTTTTTAGTACAGTACATCTGTTCTAACCAACCCCTTAACTTATCAGGTGGTTTCATTTAAACAGATGTCACATGACACATGTCAGTCCAGTCACATTCATATCATTAAATTATTTTATCCCATTCATGTCAGCCAACTCAGCCAATGACAATCAGCTCAGTTGGAGAAGGTCATTTACTCACATGTCTATGGGAGCAAAAACACATGAGTAAGTCTGCAAAGGCATTTTTAGCATATGCACCCAGTGAGCAACTTTCATAGGACTGAATGGTGGCAACTTTGAATGCGGTACCCAGTTCTCCTTAATACATCTATTTCTAACAGGTATCAAATGGCTGACTGAAATAACTATAGAAATAGTTCTATGAGCAAGCATACAATCACAGTCAACTTGTCATTTTCTGCCCAGCAACAACTGAGTCACTGGTTGCTATGGTGATTGCATCAACAACTGGTGCCAGTCACTAAGATGGCATAGCTAATGAGTTTGCTAATAAAAAGAAAAATATAGTTATTTTCATCTATTTCAGTCAAAGCTGTTTATTAGTCTTTACTCTGGTGGTGATGAAACAGGTTAGGGCAAATCCACCAACTTGTCTTCCATTTTACTGGTTTACAACAAATTCAACAGGATAAAGGCCTCATCTCACTGTACAGCAATGAAACAGGTGCAATGACTGAAGGCATCTCCCTGCTCTGACTTGTACATTTTTGAACACGGAGTGCAAAGGGCTTTTCTCCAATAAATGAAAGGTGTGCAGAGCGGATAAAAAGTGAGATGCTCTGGGTGCCTTTGCAGTAAATGCTTCAGAATCAGCCTTTGTATGTCTCCATTTCCCTATACCACCCACCAGCCCAATTATAGTCAGTGTCGTTGGTAAAGCTATGCACCACATTAAGTGCTTTAAAACTTTTTTAGAAAAGCATACCTAGTATCATTTCATAACCACTATTACAATTCCAATTACAATATAGGTTTGGTACCATAAAAGTCGAAATAAAAGGCAATTCCACAGGATTTGGCAAATATTACAGAGGAGCAATACACATTTAAAATATAAGAATCCTCAAGGATCATGAATACTTTTTTTCGTCACATTTAGATTTTTCATACTTGAATCTCAAGGTTTTTGAAGCTACCTGTGTTCTACCTAGGACATGGTATATATATTAAATTTACTCATATAAGGTTTTGACTGTCTCTCCTTTGTTCAGTCTGTTCATCCTGTCAGTCAGTACAGCATAAGGCCCTTGTATGCCACAGATGGGGCACATCTGCTAAGTGAAAATTCAGTAGCATTACAGTAAAATCAGCATGGTGGCTAAGGAAGTTGTTTTTTCTAGACGTCTCTCTAAATGTCTGATCTCAGCAAGTAAAACCTCTAACGACGTGCAGTGGAGCTCGTCTTTAGAGGCAAGTCTAGTGATCCTGAACTGGGAACAAGGGAGCAGAGTGCCCGCAAACCTTAATTATTCACAGCAGGGAGGCTATTGTCTGGCACTAAGGACAGAGGCACAAAAACTAATCAGTAGGTGACAGTTTCCAAAAGACCTCGGGGATTCAGTATCCTGGAATTTGATTTTTCCTTCAGGCCCCTTCCACGGAAAATGTAACCTTCTGGGAACGGCTTAATGGGGTTTTCACTTTTGGGAGGAATTTATCATGGAAACATGACATTTACTGCACCTTTACACTTGTTAATAAGAGGTATTCACAAACAAAGCACTTTACTTCTCCTCTTGTGCTCACAGCAGAACTGATGATCAAACAACACAGTGTGACACAATGCATGGTTCAAACAGAAGGCAGAACCTCACACTAAACTGCATTACATATTGTGTTGCTATTTAGTCTTTGATACAGTGTCAGCATTTTCCAGCAATACAGGCACACTCCACATAAAAACAGCATTATACAGATTTAAGAAATCTGCCTCCACTGTGTATTCTGTATCACTTTTGTGTGTTTGTGTATCTAAATGCTGCTTTGCTGTATTGTGTGTGGGTATGTTTGTAAGTATTGTTCATGAAGTGGGCGAGAAGTCACGAATGCTGTATGCTTTTGGATCAACTTGATGCAATTTAATTGACAAAAATAAGGAGAAGGAAATATTTTTGAAAGTAAAATGTGTTAATAAAATGGTTTACAGCTTCATTACAGGTAAACAGTTTTATTATACTGATGGCCAATGCAAACACCAGGTAAATTCTCCTAAACAGTGTTTACTTCTTATTCAAACTTCTACATATATATCAGGAGTGTGAAATCTTGAAATACCTCGATTTTCAACTGTAACTTCTCTCTTGTCACGTTTGCTTTTGTTTGTGTGGAAAACATTCAGTATGACAAGTAATGCCTCCGAATACAAATTCCTCCATTTAAGCAGCCGTGATGTTGGCAGAGATGCTGCTATAAAATGACAAAATGTTATAGCCCAGTGAGCTGTGACAATAGCAGTCAATCTGAGTGAAACAGACATATCTGGTATCTACTTCATCTGTGAAAGAAATCAAAGGAGCAAATTCAAACAAACACTTAATGGAAATGTATTTTAATATACCAATAGGGTACTTGCTTATAACACCATTAAGAAGGAATTTACAGGCAATCCTGTTAATCAAATTCTATTTACCAGCTTTTACATGACCCTGTTCTAGAAGCCTGCCCTGACAGGACAACATGATGGCATCCTTAACTCAGAAGATACAAGCTGAATACCAAATGCACTAAAACATGGCTGATGCACTTAATTCTCCCCTGTGAATGCTTATGTCTTGATGTGCTGGCTTCGCAATCAACTAATTGCTCCAAATACTGTGACATTCATCATCTGCTATACCCTGACACTGTATATCATGCCTAATACTAAACATATCACCCAGTTACTTAAGCAGCAGTAGAGCAAAAATGTGTATACTTCTACAGCAGACATATATAAATATTATATTTATTGTTTGGCATCCTTTGGTATTGGTAATATTCCCATATTGCAAAATGCAAGGTTAAAACATTAAATGTCCCAGCCCTGCAACCTCCCTGCACACACTATCCCCATTATATCAAAAGCAGAATCAATACTGAAAGCTACACATTTTTAGATTTAATCAGCTTTATTCAATTAACATAAATCAATTTACCTACAATTTAACTATAAAACAAAACTGTTGGTTGTCATCAGGTTATTATGTTAGGCCAAAACTAGTTTGTGAAAGGCGAGAGATTTGTATTGTTATGTTATTTAAAAAAGTTAGTGTGTAGATTTCCATCTTTTTGCTGTTCTAAAACATATTTGGATTGTTAAATGTCTGCTTTAGCTAACTGTTCAGGTAATTGTCTAGCCCTGTTTGCTCTAGCTAGACTCCAGTGCCAACTAACAGCTAATATTAGCAATAAGTAAACAGTAGATGCTATTTTTTCTTTTTTAAACACATCACCACATACATACCATGCACCTTTTTGTGAACTCTGAGGTTATTTAAGACTTCTAATAACCTCAAAATGCAAAATTACTCAGAAATCTGACTTTTTAGCAGCTCACCTGCCTTGAAATGTATCTCTTTATCCCAAGCTCTAGGCCCTCTTGGGATGCAGGTTGAGTGACAATGTAAATGGGTTGTCTTGTGACCTGTGACCCGGTGGACGATTCACAGCATGATTAGCTCTGTACCCACCCACATGTGTATTGCAGGTTAGAGGTCTGTGACTCTGTTTTTAAGACTGCTCCTGCAACGCCTCTGGCCTTGGCAGGAGTAGAATTTCTGTAGATTGGACAGCTAAAAACAGAAGAATAATGTTGTGTGTATGGGAGTTACACAACCTTTAAAAAAATATCATAACTGGCCAGGAAAAGTTATATTCCCCATTTTGATTAAAAATGTTGTTAGATAGCCTGTTTGAGTGAATTATGATTTATGCAATGATAGGACATTACAGCAATTTTATAGAGAGGCTCAGTTCAGGACAAGAACTTATCAAGCTGAGAAATTAAGAAGACAGGCAGGAGAAAGATGGACATCTTGCTAGTTTCCGGAATGAAAGGAGGAAAGTCTGCATCTGGTGGACAGTTAAAGAATAAGGACATGGTCACACTCGCATCTCAGCTTTACCTGGTGTTCAACATATGTGAGCACTGACACGGCAAAGTCGCAGCCTCAACCAGTAGTAAATATGTATGTGTGTGTGCTGGCCCCAAAAATTTACTTCAACCCAGCAAACTGATTTCCATGTGTAACACATCCTGCACTGTCCACATCTTGCCACGGCAGTCGATGGTCACTTGCCTGCATTCGTGTATGTGTGACCGTATGCTGAAGGAGCCTGGGCATATGTGGCTGAAGAGAGGGGCAGAGATGTTAACACTGAGACAGCCATTTTCTTAAAATGAGTATATGTAGTTGTGTTATTTTTCCTCAGATATTATTTAAAGATAACGTCAAATAGAGCTATGGTGCATTTGTCGCTATATGAAAATCCTGGTCTGTAATATCCCTCAACGCCCAATAACACAAAATAGAGATGACAGTATCAGAGATCAAGGATGAATACATAAAAGTATTCTCTTTTCATATAGTGTGACAGCTGACCATTCTGTCTCTGTGGGAGTTAACTGCTCACCTGTGAATTTATCTTTTGAAAAGACCCACTGTCACTTCTCTTATTGATGTTGCATCTTACAGGAAATGTACTATTCACCACAAGTTACAGTTCAAATAAATGTGCTGCTTACACTTTCAATTTCAGTGTCTCAATATGTTATATCATCTTGTATAGCACAAAAAGTTCACCCTGGTTTTACTACAATATATACCTCAATTTCAATTTTGCATATACTGTGACTGATACACTTCTCTCGTATCATCTTCCTTTAAACTTCTTAGTTTCCCCTTTTTCTGCCTGTCTGTCCCCACTTACCCCATGGATTTCTGAAACTGTTTGAATCAACTGACCAAGGCTTCAGGCAATGAAAAGAACAAATCAGCCTTGTCAGAGGATTTCACTCACTTTCAATTTCCGCCCTGTTGTTACAGGCAGTGCATCATCTATTTCAAGCAAGCTATCTATGTTCCCTTTCCAGAAAATACAAACAACCCTCCCTTGTCAAAAAAGTAATATCTGAGCTATCTGCAATGGGGTCTATAGAAATTCGTAATTCAAACTTTTAAAAGTACTGTCTTTATTTTTCTTCCACTGATGAATGCTGATCTATTAGTCTAACAGTGTATTTACCTTTCACAGATGACAATTGATCTAATAGTCTAACTCAAATATAACCTGAAATCCTTGAAAAAGAACCTAACTAAGGCAAGTTAAGTTCATTAATTATATAAAAGAACAAGACTTCAGAGTCTACAGCCCGCTAGTGGCTCTGTGAGGCTGCAATCATTATTGTAAAGAAGACTAAACTGTTAGATAGACCAACACATTTGACAAGTTGAACTTTTGACTTGATAACATGAAAACTCACCGAAGTTAAACGCTGTCTGTACAAAAATGCATTATAATCCATTACACTGTTGTTACATGACATTATAACGTGTTTGTCCATCTACCTTTTCCTTGTGTTTGTAATCTGATTATTTAGTAATTTGGTTCCCCCCTGTTAAAAACCTTGTGCCACCCTTGTTCTAGCTCTGACACTGGCTAATAGCTGAGCAGTTAATAACTATCTGGCCTGCAAACTGATGTTAGCAGTTCACTTTTTCACTGTGAAAGTTTGTTTGGTTGCTCGTTCAACAAGCTATGGTACAGGAAAGGATGTTTGTTCATGTCTGTAAGTTAGATAAGAAGGAGAGTTTAGCAGGAAAGCTAAAGTGGGTCGATGTTCAATGTCTGTGGCTCTTTTGTTATGTAGCAAGCTGCTGTCTGGGTCAGTGTGACCACCTTCTCTGCCAATTATAGAACGCTGACAGTACTGCTGCATTTATGTAAGATTGAACTGGTGGTATTAAAATAAGGTCTGTATGTAGATTGATACCAGAACGGCAATCTGTCAAACTAGGAGGTTATCAGGAAAACTAAGGGGTTATCAGGAAACCAAATATATAAAATATAAATTTCTTTCTTTTAGTTTCTGCATTTTTTACCGCAAAGGAGAACACACGACAAGTGATTCCCATATGTATGCTTTCTCAGATAAAATGCATTTTACTTTCAAGTTGGACATTAAACCTCATGGTGCTTCTGAAGTAAAATGTGGGGAATCACTAAAGTCATTAGGACACAACATCTGGGAACCATGAATATCCCAATGAAGTAAATGTTGAAATATTTCACTGGATAAGTGAAAAATCTGACCTACTAGTCGAGCCAAAGGAAAAGTAGACCCAGACACTGACAAATATATGTAGGATTCATTCTCAGGCACGCATTCATGTACACTGAGCAGCCATAACATTATGACCACTGACAGTTGAAGTGAATAACACCGATTATCTGGTTTTCATGGCTCCTGTCAGTGGGTGGGATATATTAGGCAGCAAGTGAACACTTTGTCCTCATAGTTGATGTGTTAGAAGCAGGAAAAATGGGCAGCGTGAGGATTTGAGCGACTTTGACAAGGGATATAATATGATGGCTAAACGACTGGGTCAGAGCATCTCCAAAACTGCAGCCGAGCTACTGTAGCTCAAATTCCTGACAAAGTTATTGCTGGTTCTGGTAGAAAGGTGTCAGAACACACAGTTTGTGTGTATAATGTAATGTAGGCTGATCGTGTATGTACAAAATGTCATGGCAATCTATCCAATTGTTATATCACAGACTGACCTTGCCATCCTTAATGCCACATTGGAAGCATTGCTACCATAGCGTTTAAAACTCAAAACTCTACCCCAAAACTACCTATGCATGAAAACATGTCAAATATACAATATCATAACAGATACAAATACTAGTAAGGGACCAGGCAGTGAGGGAATTAGTAAAGAGAAATGTTGTTGAAAAAAAGTGTTTTTTATTTAACCCCCCCAAAAAAAAAAAGCTAAACCAATATTAACCAAGAACTTAATAACTAGGCCTATAAAAGGTAAAAAAACCCATAAAATTACTCAAACAGCAACAGAGCAACACAAACGGAGTAACACAATGTCACATGAGGGAACATATATAGTGGCTTTGCCAAACCAAATAACACACAAGGGGTTAACAAAATGGACGCCAACTACAACTAAACACAAAGCAAACTAAACACAAATCCCCCCATGCCATATCAGCTAGTGGTTTGGCCCAATGAGCTGGCTCCCAGATTTAACAGTCCTGCACCCTCAGTCATGCCTTTTGCTTCAGCAGGAAGGAACTGCCCCGACAACCAAGGTAACTTAAAAGGCAAAGAAACAAATGATTAATATAACAGAAAACTTCCTGTGTAACCCGGCGAGTTCAAATGTGTGCGCTCCAAATAAAACAATGTAAGGTTAATAAGCAAATAAGATAGCAGATTTCAAATCAAACAAAGTGTGTAATGTTAATTGTTTGGGTGTGGTTGACTGCAAATTAAATTAACTTGTGTAGATAGAAACTAATGAGGTGAGGTGAGTATGAGCTTGGGTAATATTACCTTGTGCAGCTGTGGCCATCACAGGTACAGATAAATAGTTGTATCATTTCTGTACCCAAAGGTACATTTGTCAGAAAAATACCCAGTAAGGTTTGTAAAAGTTCCTTAAGGTGATAACTGTCAACCTTTGTTTAATTTTAAAGGTACAAAATCATGGCTGACAGAAACGGGTACATAATTGTACTTTTATCAAGCTTAAGGTAGAGGAAAATGTTAGAGCAAATCAGTGATCACAAAATCTAGATTTAAGTAGAGAGTTAGGTTTACTGAAATTAAATAGGCTACTAGAAAAATTTCCATTCAGTTTTTGGTCTGTGTGGCCTGGGAATAATTTCATGAGCAAAGAACTAGAGCAGCACTTCTGTTCAACTTTAATTTTGCCTCATGGACGTTTTAGGCAAGACGCCGTTCTCCAGCATGTATTCAAGTTCACAGTGGATCTATTTGAGTGATTTTGTTCATTTAATCAAATGGCTAATTGTCATTGTAGCAGTATTATTGTCTATTTTCTCATTCCTCCATGGGGACTCGTCTTTCTGTATTTATATAACTTTATTTTATGCTGTGGCCCTCCTGTTATGGAGCCCCTGCGGAGTCTGGTAACGCAGCCCATTTCTGCTGTGGCATGTGCACTTAAATTATTTTAGAGGTACAGAAAAGAAGGTACAAAAATGTACAGTGTTCAAAGGTACAGTGCTTGTACCCTGCTAGTGTACAGCGGGAGTAAAAAAAGCAATTGTACCCTTTTAGGTCCATTCCTGTACTTTGATTGATAGTGTAGATACCATTGTTCCTTAATCAACAGATAAAACTATCAAAGGATATAAACACACTGCCCTGCCAGGCCCAACAAGATCTTTATAGAACTCTCATCCACCTAACGCCATCCCTTTAAAACAAGTAATTCTGTCTTTTGAAGTTTTTTACCTCTAATCAATTAGACCTCAGACTACTGAGGTTACTTCCTGATCGTCATTGTCTGCTCCTTCAGTGTTATAAACCACCAGATGCTCTGAGCCATTGTTAATGACCTTTGGATTCCTGGGTCTGGATCCTAGAAACTTACCTTTCTACATGACTGATTGCTGTTTAGAATGTATCCTAACTGTGTCGTCTTCTTCACATACTGTCTAGAGAGACTGATAATTGATTAACCAAAAATTATCAGCTGATCATATTCCACACATGAATGATCACCAGTGACATCCCGACTCTGGCATATATCAGAACAGCCGATAGCTTCTCCAGCAGTTGCTAAACAGTCTACTTTTTATGCTTTCCTCTCACACAGCCAAGTTGAGGCCTAGCTTAATTCCCCAGTTGGAAGTCTCCACGCAGTCTCCGCCTCAGCTTTGACAAAGCTACAAGATCACATCATGATACACCGATGATTGCAATAATGAAAGGCTATTCCCATGAGAGGTTCACTAGTTCTCAAATTGTCTATTATGGTTGCCAATTCCCGCTGATTCCCCAAACACATCCCGCCATTCTGCCCTACAAAATGTGTTCACAGCTTCTGTCCCAATGATGGCTGAAAGAAAACATAGGCGACTTACAGAACATAACTTGGATGTGATCCAACTGAAAGGTATCCCATGGAGTTTCCTTGTAAATAAACATGTTTACGTACGGTTTTCCTACCAAAATGCTTTGTGTGTATCCACAATTCCTAACAAATGTGTTGAGTGCATTTCCTTCCAGATAACACACTTGAATAGCCAAGTTTTGAATATTGAAATATGCATTTTTTTTACATTAATTTAATCTGGCCATGTGGACACACTTTCTTTACTAACCAGTTTTTGTTTGAGTGTGAAAGTTCATTTTTGACCTTCTAAATAAGTTTGATAAAATAATAACTGTAGATCCACTTACTAACTTTTTTCAGAGCTTTCAACTGCATCTTAGTGTCTTCATCAGCGGATGGGGTAGGCTAATTTTATCCTCTTAAATGAAGTTTTGTCAAACTGTTGATCATTGAAATAGGAAAAACAAGGTTTGTGTGCGCAAACATGTAATAGCTATTTTCTAAACTGTCAAAAATGTGAAGAGTGCGAAGTGGTGGATAAAGTTATTTGCATTGAAGAAAAAAAAAAACAAATTTAAATGTCTTTGCTGTACTTTAACACCCACTTTAGGCAATGACAAGGCTGGGTTTGGACGCAAAATGAAAGCTTATTAAAAATGTTATAGCTATACTGTATACAACCAGTATTTCTACAGCACCGCAGAATTTTCACTAAACCCATTGAAAATAATGCATTTTAATCTATACAGACCATTTTCTACAGCGTGATAGTCTGTTCATTATCAGGGTCTACATGTGCAGCGTGTCCAATCAGGGTAACATCAAAATAGTTCATAAGTATTTGATATACTGCATTTCATATTGCCATCACCATATCCAACAGAGGTTCGGGATTTCAATACACCCTCTGGATATACTTAACAAGTAAGTTCCATGAAGACCGCCTCTCTCTCCCAGAGATGCGTTTGGAGTTTGTCTGTATCTTGAAGCCAATTACAACACAGATTGCTGGACAAGTTTGATAAAATTCCTTCCCTGAAAAAGGAAATCATAATTTCCACCCTCAGGCACATTTCTCAGATTTTTCCTAACTTATTAAACACAGCCATGGGAACGTTTAACCTCAGAACTGTTTTGACATGTTCAACTAAGGACGTGTCGAGGTTTGGAGAGCAGTTTTTTTTCTTTTTTGTTTCATGACATGGAGTGTATAAATCAGTGTTTTTGTTCACTGCAACTCTGTGTATGAAATTGTGTCTGTATAGATATTTATTAGTTATGAGAATTATGGCATAGAGTATATTCCTAATTATATTTCTCACCAGTAAATGCCTGTGTGCCACTATGTGTCTGTTTGTGCGCACATGCACAAGTCTGTGTGTGTTTGTTGGGGAGAGAGGTTGAGCACTGCGGTATTATAATTGTAGCATTCAATTAACTTTGAGAAGAGTGGTCAGTCCCCTGTCAGTCAGAGCTCTGTTTCTATTAGACCAAGACCAGGGGGTTTAGGCAAAGCTCCAATGGGGATTAGATGCAAGTTGAAGAGGAGTAAAGGAACCTTTGCCTAAAATAATTCAGGGATGCTGGCTGCTGCTTGTCTAAATCCCCAATGTATTGGATTCTTATGTATAGCTATAAGTGACTACAGGGTTGGGATTTGGCAGGATTTCAGAGTCTGATTAGATTGGAGTTTTAAGTTTTGCATTTCAATCAGATATTGATCCGGCCCCATATTAATGAGATGACAATACAATTACATATTAAAGGCAAAGGCAACATTATGAATACAGTATATGTTTTGGCTATTTTACCTAAATATTCTAATATTACAACGTGCACTAAATTATAGTGCCATCAGAAAGTAGTAAGGTGACATCTTTTATCATTGTTTTGGCACATTGTATTTTCACCAATAATGGGTGAACAATGTGGGGCTCATGGCACTTTATATACATAGTCCCCCAATTTTAGGACAATACATTCATCCTACACATACAAAGTAAACCATGATTTGTTTTTGGCCTGACAGTGTAATTTCCTTAAGTCCTTAAGTAAGTCATCTGACCTCTGGCTCCAGCTTCTCAAATGTGAGTTTCCAGTTATATCTGTTTTATACCATTGTGATTTAAATACCTTTTTGTTTTAGACTGTTTGAACAATAATATATCTGATATGTCATAGCCTGAACAACTAATCTATTTAATAAAATAATATTGGGAGATGAATCAGTAATGAGAAATAATAATTCATTGTGCTCCCTCAATAAAACTGATCATGCATGATAAAATAGCTAAATCAAGACAAAAAGTGGCTGAAACAAACCACAAGTGAAGATGGCTGCAGAGCATCAACAAAATAACAGCTGCCATGGTCTTTTCACTGGGATTTATTGAAAAAATATATCTTTGTAAATAGTCTAAAACCCAATAATGAATTAATCCTATTATATACACAACTTAGTGTGTGGAAATATGACAGCGTGATCAACATTCGGTTAGACTCTTACTGAACATACAAGATCTTTGTATTGGTTAACCTATACATTTGTGGACATCCATAATAAAGAGTTTTGGTATGATAAACACCGGCTGGGAGAGCTTTGACTTTAGCTTATTTTTGAGAGAGAGAGAGAGAGAGAGAGAGAGAGAGAGATGCAGCAAAGGGCCACAGGTTGGAATCAAACCCAAGCCGCTGCGGTAAGGACCTACATGGGGCATGCACTCTACCAGGTGAGCTACCATGCACCCTAAGCACTTTTCTCTTTGAATGCACTCTGTAATGCACTCTGCCACTTTTTTCTGTATTCGTGTTTTTAGTTGTATCATTTTTTAAGGCTTACTACTCAGTACTAATGGGCGTGGCATTGAGTGCAGAAAGGCTCGGAAACTTGAAAAGCATTGAGAGACGGACCAATGCATTCTTGGGTTATACTATCTGGGACCTTTTAATTAGAAGGCTCTGTGTTCTTTTGATGTAGATGTAAACAGACAGTTAAAACTAACACTTTCTGAATACATAAAAAAAAAAAAAAACCATAAAATACACAGCACAGTAAATACATATAAAATACATATAAAATTACAAAGAAAATACAGTGTAGCTTAATAAATGAATGCAGAGAGTAAAACAGTTGGGGGCCAGAGTATTTATAGCAAGTAAGACTTTTTAAAAAGGTGTGTTTTGAGTTGAGACTTGAAAGTGTCAATGGAGTCCAGAGAGCGGATGTGTAGTGGAAGTGAGTTCCAGAGTCTAGGTGCAGAGCAGCTAAAAGCCCGAGCACCCATTGATGTAAGTGAGAAGGAAGGGGTGGAAAGCAGGGCGGTAGATGAGGAACAGAGTGAACGGGATGGAATATATGGCTGTAGCATACTGGAGAGAGATGGGGATATCCATAAAGAGACCATGGACTCTCTAGAGATGTGGGAAGAGCCCCATCAGATTCATAACAGATGGCACGCCATTATTCTTTCAGAACACATCAGAAATAAGATGATCCTAAGAGGCGTAAGTATTCAGAAAGCACCTTCTGGTATGGTCAGTGAGAGCTTCATAAGGGCTTGAAAGAGTGTATTTAACAGGTGTTCATCCATCCTAATGGATAATACCATACAACATGTGAACAAAGATGAGTGTATGCTACAAGAGAGTTGGAAGGAAAGAGACCTTTAATTGACACATCTTGAGAGAATCCAAATATCCAGAGAAACATGGAAGATAGGCCTCTGCAATCATGAAAATGATCTCAAAGACAGGAAAAAGGGAGACTTCTTTTAATGAAAGACATTGCAACAGCAGTATGAAGTAAAATTCCCTAAAATTTCAGGGAACTTGGGTATACGTTTTCAACTTCTCATGCATTTTTGGACAATGGACAAGACCTCATGGTCATGTGAAGAATTAGTCAAAAAGAACAAATAAGCAGACAAACCAGTATTGGAAATTCCATTCTTAATTTCCTTGACCTGCAAAGTTTCTTAATAAATGTTAAATGTATAAATGATTAAACAGGATGATCTCTGCTGTTTTGTGCACATCGTCAATTGTTATTGTTAAATGCGAACATGCCATTTTAAACACCTGATGGTAGAAATAAATAGTATCTATATTTAAAGGATGCATTGCTTTTTTTGCCCATCACATAAGTGAGTAACTTATACTGACAACAGCACATTATCACACAGTTGCTCACATCTGTTGGATGGGTTTTATGGCGTGTGTAGTTTCAAGTATACCCATCTCGGAGCGATATCGGCTTAAATCTGCAGCACTCAATTGGATTTAAATTATGTGGTGCTTGAGGTGGTGCTTTATATTTTAAAGTTGACTCAAGTGTTCTCCTTCCTGGGGAGATGTTTGGTTATACTATCTGTTCTGCCATTCCTTGCTCCCTGCTGTTACAATCCTAATATTTTTGGAGGAATGAATTTTAAATTATAGCTGTTTTGATAATACAGAATTTCAGACCTTTCATTTTAAACAAGGACATACTCTTTCACTCTGTAGAAATATCAAATGCCAATCAAGAAATTTCGTAATCACATTTTCTGACCATACATACAGCAACTTCACATGTTGCCAAACACAACCTTCAATGCACGTGTGTGTTACACCTAATAAATCACTAATAGCTGAGCAATTTCACTTTGTACTTTGGAGGCTGCAGCATGAAGCTGCACAGATTGTAAAAATCAATTCTCTCGCAGCAGGATTCCATATTTATTGTAATGTTTACAGATGAAGGGATGGAAAAACAGAGCACCAGGTCTGAATTGGAAATGAAGATGAATTGACCTGTCTGGCTTTAGAGCTGCAGGAGACAGAGTTTATCTAAGCATATGTAAGCACAACTACTCTGGTGTTGCTGAAATGAGCCTTTTGAGTACACACATACCAACACAAATTTTGACCAGCACTGACACACACCAACATGCTTTGGGGAACCACAATAATGCAAACTGCGTTCAGATGGACAAGAACATTGATTCATTCCACGTGTCCAGGGGTCAAAACTTGTTCCGGAGGTTTTTCATGGAGGAAAAAGTGTTATGCTTGCAGTCCCAAAGACGGGAACACCAAATCTCCACTGTGAGAAAGCTGTCTGTTTGATCTTCACTAATGGCCTAAACACCACACAGCTCCTGAATACATACCATGTTGATCTCTTTGGCTTCAGGCTTTGCTTCAAACTTCAAGCAACCACCTTGCTTAGGAGGCAAATGCATGTTCAGGCTAGTTACCCTCCTCCCCCTTCACACAAATGTTCCTTTTACTTGTACTATCCATTCCAATCTCCCGAGATTGGTACTTAATAGTGCCTTTTTTAAATTCTGTGAACCATTTCTACTCATAAATCTTGTTACAAAACATGACTTCTTTGAAAAATGATTATACTTGAACTAACTATAGCATGGCAAGGAGGTTTTGATTCACCAGCTTTACTTGTTTCTCAAGGGTTACAGACAAAAGACACACATTATCACTACAGACGAACATTGAGGCTCCTAAATCATGTTTTCATAATGAATAGATAATAGAGGACACAGGAATCAACCTTGTTTTTATTATATTCCTGAGGCTATTACAGCAAGGGTCTATTGTTGGAACATAAAATGGACTGAAAGAAACACAACACTGTCAGGTTTGTCAAAAAGAGAGAGAGAGAGTGCTGGAGCTGACAGTTCAATCAAATTGTGGGTAATAGTTCATTTTATCTGTGTTCGCATTCCTAGGGCGGTATCATGACCAGACACCTGCAACCCAGAGAAAATGCAGGCACAGTGAGAGGGCATGCAACTTCAAACAGGGCCAGGATCTGAGTCAAAGATTTCAATCGGCACTGGCATTATCCCAGCCTGCAGGCATGGATCCGTGGAGCTGTTCTGTCTATCTACGGACAGACTTGGGTCTCATCAACACAAGCTAAATGCTTCTTTGAGTCTGTAGGATTTGCTGTCAGGAATATTTTAACTTAATTTCAGTCAGGACACTCAAGGTTTTAAGCATTTATTGCAGCTATGTACATTTTAGTTTAGACTGAATGTTTAATAAATATTGTTTGTTGAGAGAGGTCCTGCAGAAGCCTGATTGGAGAGTGTATTGAACATAATAACTAGAACATTTATCAAGACATTTTTTGTCTACCTGAATGCTTGGTGTGTACAGAGAGGTAGGATAGTTACTGTTTGGGAATTTGTTTTGGAAAAGTTTAAGATAGTTACTCTATGGGGCTGATGAAAAAACAGCCTTATCCTCATTTTCCAGTTAATATGCATTTACTTTTAGAATGCATGCATTTAGAATTTTATTTTGAAAAATAAATAAATAAAATAGGTGTATTCCTTGCCTCCTGTTAACATGCCATTGGGTCCCTGTGCTTCCTGTTAAAATAGTTACTCTATGGGGCTTTTATTTTGAAAGAACAGCAACATTCTGAGTTTCCATTAAGATAGAGTTACTGCACAGGGCTTTTATTTTTGTGGGAGGAAGTGGAGACACATAGTCCATCTTTGTGTGTGTGTGTGTGTGTGTGTGTGTGTGTGTGTGTGTGTGTGTGTGTGTGTGTGTGTGTGTGTGAGTGTGAGTGAGAGAGAGATATAGAAGAAGGACAAAATGGCTGACATGAAAAGTGGATCAATTAGAGTAACCCATCATAAATATTAGCCAGATTTTAAATGAGCCAATCACAGCTTTGCTAATATCCGCCGAGCAACCAGCTGGTCTCAACTGCTAGAAATAGCTCATCATCAGTCCACCAATCAGAGCAGAGGAACATCAGGTGTGTCTGTATCACTGAGACAGAGACAAAGGAAATGTTGAAACTTCCTCTTGAACAAGACAATGTAATTAAAAAACTGTAGGTCGTTTTGTTAAAATGATGTGACCGGCAGCATCCCAAGGCTTTGCTGAATGTGTGGCTAAAGTTAAAAACATGACCATTACAGCGATTCTAAAAAACGGCACTTCTGCTTTTCTCCAAAAATGTCTGCTCCTAAATTAACATTGGAGATTATGGAGCAGTTGGTTGGAACTCTTGTCATTCCGAAAAGTCAGAGTGGCAAAAGTTTAAATAATAATTAGTACTGTAATTCCACTCTAACAATTACGATCGCAAACAAAAGTCATAGAACACCTCTCCCGTTTTTATGTATGTTTTGTGTATGTGCTGCAAAAGCTGCAAGACTAGATACACCCCGAAAAAACATACAGAAGAAGAAAAAGATTAAACGGGTAAGGAGAATATTAAACAGTCTTCTAATGTGCATTGCACATTCAGGCACACTGAATAATCAATTTCATTTATAAAACGCTTTCCATTATACTTATATTCTTCAGATAAGTTGAAGTACATACTGTAAAAGCAGGATCGAGCAAGTTCTAAGCTGCTTAGATCACGAATGTGCTACACATCATTAGATTAGTTTGACTCTCCACAATTTAAATTGTTCTATAGAAAGAAAAAAGAAAGTATTAAATGATTCATAATTGGTATGTTATAATCTATAGATACAGCTTTAAACAACCACTTTGATAGTATTCCCCATCCTTGCACATCAAGAGTTTTGTGCAAAGGAATTAAAGGCCTGTCCCAAATAGAAGCCTGTTCCAAATATAAGCAGGTTGAGTTCAGTGATTGAGGCAAATAAAAGACTGGGTTATTAATTGAAGATTTAGGGTGATTTAAAGAGGAGTTATGGAGGGGGACGGGTGATGTGGTTATGGGAGCGGAAATGGGTGAGCAAGCAAGCTGCAGAGTTCTGAATTGAAGAGAAATGGGTAACCATGAGTAATGCAATAGTGTTTGTGATCATGAAACTGGGATTCTAGAGAGAAGAGTTTGGTGCAGATACATTCAACAAAGGCCTTTAAAGAAGAGATTTTAAACCAAATCCAAAAGTCTGACAATTTCAGACATAGATTCCAAATGGAGCATGGAGCAATGGAGTGTAAAACACTGCTTGTACAGTATTTTCCAATGGCAATATATACTGCATTCCCTGTGAGAAACCTTGAACATGTTTATTCTTCAAAAACTGAAATTGCTGCTTGCAACTGCTTTTTCTTTTGTACAAGAATACACAGAGGCAACGTGTGCGAGGCAGGATCTCATTTTGGGAAGTTATTTATATCTGTTGTCAGTTACACATCGGTAAGCAGCAATACTATTTTTTCTATTTATTACTTTAGAGGCGCAATAACCCATTTGTTTATTTTTTCTGGTTTCATAGGTTAATTCATGGCTTGGGTCAAATTGTTTTATGTCATTTCATTAATTAGCTACTTCTCATTTTTTTGTTCTATTTAAGGTGTTTTTTTTTTTGTTTTGTTTTGTTGTAATGACTTTCATCATAATGTATCATTTGCAGTAACATTCTATCTGTTTGAAGGAACTGTTGTTGACATTTATGTATGAAGTTCAAAGGGTCACACGTGGAGTGGAGACCAAATCCAAGTTTGGTCAGAGTTTAACTCAAGGAAATAATGTGCAGTCCAGTACATTACATTACACAAGCTAAAACTCAACTTCAGCCAGCACTTGGGTACCTGCTGGGTCAGACTTTGCTCCAGAGCTTATGGGGCATAAGGAATCGGTGACTCTGTGATAAAATAAGAGAACTGTGGAATAATATTCTGAAATCTAAATGCAAATTGGAAAACCGCCATCACACAAATGTGCATTAGTGGTGTTGGTTAGTTTGCTTGCATGTGTGTAATACCATGTGTACTAATTCAGTAGGGAGTATTCCGAGATATGTGTTTAGCAAGCCTCTGAGGGCTGGCTGGAGCATCCTGATAAGGACTTTTAGGTGTAGTGCAGATGTGTACTGGGCTGCAGTGTGTAGTGTATTGTGTAGTTACTGGTTTGGTATTGGTGTTCTTCCCTGCTTCACCTGTCAGTGTTATCTGAAGGGACCCAGGGAGCTCCTTAGGGGTGGGTCTCAGTAATGACAGACAATTACTTATCGCAGACCAGCAGTGGGATAGAAATCCCTCTGTTTCAACGGCTGTTGTCATAGAGATGGTTGAGTGAAAATATGGGTTTCTTCTACAACTACAGAACATGACTTCTTGTTTTGTTTTCTATAATTCAGTCAACAATAGAGTAAAGGCCTGGTTACGCCAGCATTTACGACTTTCAGACAGAACTGTGATTACTATTTGCTCACAGCAGTGAATCGGCCCGTAGCATTAACCCCAGGTTTACTTTGCTAAATATGCAAATGTGTGCTCCTGACCAATAGGAAACCATCTTAATAGTTTTGACCTAAATATATAATTTTAGCTAATTTATGAGTCCTGGGTTCCTGCATGCCCAGGTTCAAGCAAATATTGAACATGTTCTTTTTTCATTCAAAGCACTTTATAATGTGCCTCTCATTCACCTATTCACACACTCATGTCATAATAATAATAATAATAATAATAATAATAATAATAATAATGATAATAATAATAATGGATTACATAGTGCTTCATCATAAGTACTCAAAGCGCTTCAGACTGAAAGGGGGAACTCAACTCAACCAACACCAATGTTTAGCAGGCACTTCGTTGATACTCGGCAGCCATTATGCACCAGAAGTTTCACAACACATCAGCTTGAGGTGGAGAGGGAGAGAAACAGAGCTGGGGGATGATAAGTGTAGCCAGATGGAGAGACCCAGGTGTGGGATTGTGCTAGGACACCTGGGAACCCAGAACTCTTTGCTATGAGAGCCACAGGACCTTTATTGACCACAGTGAGTGAGGACCTTGGTTTAACGTCTCAACCCAAGGACGGCATCCCTGTCTCACATGGCAGTCCTGACTATTTCAGTAATTTGGGGTTCAGTATCTTGCTCAAGGACACTTTTACATGCACAGAAAAACTGATAATTTACTTGTCAACCTTGCTTTATGACCCTCTCTACCTCCTGAGCGACAGCTGTCCTTTTTGGTTGCAGATATAACACTGGCCCCTAAATTCTTCAGACAATGAGGCAAACAAACTGTAGATTTTTGTGGGGAAGGAAATGTACACATTGATGGTAGAACTCAAGGATACACACAAAGTATTTTAAATCCAGCATTGTCCTCCATCCAAGCTACATCCACATTTACTTGTAAGAATTCTTCTTCTCTGTCTTTGCTGCTTCAATGCTGCACATATTGGTCCATTACCACCACTTGTTGGTCAGTGTAAAAGTGTGAAAACATTTAGCAGGAATGTGTGTTGCATCACCTGGGTGTGCATGTGCACAAGAGAAGGAAACAGGGACCAAGTCAGAAAACAATTTCCAAGTCCATAGCACTACTAGGTCTAACACTTCACAGGAAACCTTGAATTAGAACCTGAAACAAACATCTATGTTGTACTGTAGGTATATGGTTATACTGTCCCAATTAGAATCGAGATTTCCCTGTGGCCATAGTCTGACTATTGGTTTTTCTTCCCCTGTGTAAGCACCTGGTATCCTGGTCTTGCACATCTATCTATATCTATTTATCTATCTATCTATCTATCTATCTATCTATCTATCTATCTATCTATCTATCTATCTATCTATCTATCTATCTATCTTTAAAGCAAGGAATCTCTGTGTGTGTGTGTGTGTGTGTGTGTGTGTGTGTGTGGCTCAAATATCTCTGCAGATGATGATCAGACTGACCTGAGAGTTTCAACATGGCTGCTGTGTGGTTTAAGGGTGTGCAACGTCGGCTTTGTTTGGACTACAAAGATACCATTAATAAATTATTTCATAAATTATTTAGAATTTCGCTAGCATTACCATAGCCACCATAGCCACGTGCGCACCAGAGCCAATCACTGCAGAGCCCTCATGTGTAGTGATTGAGATCCTGACCCATCAAACATCCTGGAAAGTGACGAAGTTACGTTTTTCACTCTAAATGACATAACTATAAATAATCACCAGCAGTAAACTGGACGCTGTCTCACTCCCTCACTCGCAAGACGGAGAATGTTTTCCGGTGGAAAGTAAACTGATGTCTTGGTCCGGAGGGCTGACGGTCGCGGAGATTTTTCATCACAAACACTCCGTGAGTTTTTCGCCAGTGACAGACGCTGTTTTTCGGGCAGAAATGTGACGAAGAGTCGGGAAGACAAACAGGAGGCTTCTCCACGTACAGCTGTGGTATTTTTTTTCCTCATGTAAGTTTCCAAAGACAGTTACAGTTACTACGTTACTGTTGTTTGGTCCTGTAACGTTGCTTTGTGGGACATTTCTCTTTATTAAGTTGAGTGAGAGACCTGTGCAGTATCAGACTGTTGACCGACACGCCCTCGCTCCGCGCCGTCGGCTTATCCGTTCACACTATTTTGGTAGTTTCAAAACAATTTTTTGATGTGGAAACCCTTACTGCGTGCCATCTGTTATGAATCTGATGGGGCTCTTCCCACATCTCTAGAGAGTCCATGATCTCTTTATGGATATCCCCATATCCCCATATCTCTCCAGTATGCTACAGCCATATATCCCATCCCGTTCACTCCGTTGCTCATCTACCGCCCTGCTTTCCACCCCTTCCTTCTCACTTACCTCAATGGGTGCTCGGCCTTTTAGCTGCTCTGCACCTAGACTCTGGAACCCACTTCTACTACACATCCGCTCTCTGGACTCCATTGACACTTTCAAGTCTCAACTCAAAACACACCTTTTTAAAAAGTCTTACTTGCTATAAATACTCTGGCCCCCAACTGTTTTACTCTCTGCATTCATTTATTTAGCTACACTGTATTTTCTTTGTAATTTTATATGTATTTTATATTTATTTACTGTGCTGTGTATTTTATGCCTATTTCTGCAGTTGTTTTTTTTACCTGTAAGGTGACCTTGGGTGTTGAGAAAGGCCCCAACAAATAAAATGTATTATTATTATTATATCGCATGTATATTATAGAGGAATTGGAATATTGAGCTACTCAATATATTTAGTGTATTCAGAAAGTGTTAGTTTTAACTGTCTGTTTACATCTACATCAAAAGAACACAGAGCCTTCTAATTAAAAGGTCCCAGATAGTATAACCCAAGAATGCATTGGTCCGTCTCTCAATGCTTTTCAAGTTTCCGAGCCTTTCTGCACTCAATGGCACGCCCGTTAGTACTGAGTAGTAAGCCTTAAAAAATGATACAACTAAAAACACGAATACAGAAAAAGTGGCAGAGTGCATTACAGAGTGCATTCAAAGAGAAAAGTGCTTAGGGTGCATGGTAGCTCACCTGGTAGAGTGCATGCCCCATGTAGGTCCTTACCGCAGCGGTTTTGGGTTTGATTCCAACCTGTGGCCCTTTGCTGCATCTTCTCTCTCTCTCTCTCTCTCTCTCTCTCTCTCTCTCTGATGTATGCTAGCCTATATTACAGGGATAAATAATATGTCTTGCCCAGTTCATTTACTAGGCTATGCTACAAGTTAGTCTGTTTATGCTGCCAGGTTTCATCCCATTTCAGATGTAGTTCACTTTGTTCTTTCAGAATTTATATGCGCTGACCATGAGGGGATTGGTGGAATGGGGTTCAACTCCCTACAGTGTCCTTGCTAAAAGCCAAATTATATGAAAACACAATAGTTATCAATCTACACATTTCACAACAAACCTAAATGTCCCTGACGTCCCATATTCAAACACAACCTCATTTGGCCATCCATGAAAAAGCTACTTAACCTCCCACTTTTCTATAGCAATACATACTTCCTACCGGCACTGCACTAGTTTACATAGATGGGGTGCACAATGCCAAAGAGCTATCTTATATGAGTGATGATACACAAACTAGAGAAGGAATAAGTGATTTCTTTAACAAGATGAATTGAAAACAATGAGTAGGCTGAATAAAACATTCAAAGGCAAATTGTGGTCTATATGTCTTCCTTATTGACTCTAGCACCGGCTGCTCTCCAGGTGATAGTTCCATTACCTGTATAAAGTATCAAATGATGAATCTTTAAATGTCAAATTGTGTATGTACAGGACCATCTGGACAAACTGAGAGACAATCCTTAAAATTTTCAATCAAGCTTTTTAAAGCTGGTCAAGACAAAAATCCTCACATTTCAGCCAAGCATTGTCCATTACACTGAGAGGATTTTGCTTTGTCTATTAACCAAAGACCTTTTCCAGCCACTTTGTGATTTCTAGATACCTGCATGACAGCCAATTTTACTTGTGATTGAGTAACTGCTTAATTTGTGAAAATAGAAACAAAGTTTGGCTTTTTATATTTGTAATTTAACCTTATCTACTTAGAATTTTAAAAGAAGGTTTACTTTGGTCAACTACTTGCATATGTAGTTAATGTAGCCTATGTTAATGCCAATTTTAAAATGATGCTCTCTTTGAAGGTAAATCACATACATTCTTTTAATCTGATTGGCCACCCTAATGAGATTTTAAGTTCGTTAAATGCAGTATCTGATATCACATCTCTTACTCCATGCCTAAGTGCTCTTGGCAAGAGCCTTGGTGAGAAACAAAATTACCATGGTAACAGCCCTCAAAGCAGCCGTTATGTAGTTATCTGTCCATGAAGAACACTCAATTTGCCTGTATCCACTTGTTGAGCGTCAAGAAGAAAAAAAAACAGCGTAAAAATGTTACTGGCAGTGGGCTGTTGGCCTGCTCCTGTAGTGAACATACTGCTTACAAGTTTCCCTGTGGGACAGCGTTACAATAGAGGGGCATCAACATTTCATCAACACTTGTAACAGGGGTATTTCGACTGTCCAAGTGAGATGATAAGCAAGGGAGTGCCTCCGCTCTACTTTTATTTTACAACATCATCTTGGCTCCTTTCCTGGAATGTTAGTATGGTCCTTGGATAACGGAGCCATCATTATCATACAAGAGGGCCCTCCTTATGGGAATACACTGTTGGACAAATTGGATTTGCAGTGAAAGCAGTGAAAAAGAAACATTCATTTGTACTTAAAGCATGAGAAGGACAAAGAATGCGGGCAGAAAAAAAATCTCTGCCTGGCACTCCACTCCCAAGCCTTGTTTTCACTCCTCACATCCTTCCTGTACACCTTTCTCTACCTGTACTATGAGGTGGAAAAAACATCTGTGGGAGGATTGCTGTCAGTGCATGAACGTGGCATGCAAGTCAGGCATATAAAGCCAAAACTACTAATTAAGAAATCTCCTTTAAGGAGTGTTAAGAGGAGTCTGTGTTTTTTTTTCCCAATGTGGCAGTCAGTATATGCCATTTGCAGATGGACCTCACAGATGCACCTTTCCTGGAAACACAGACAATAGACTGTGACAAACTTGCTAAATGAGAACAACTCCATCTCATAATTCACAATTTTGAAATATGTGGAACAAACAGATGAAGGAGGTTTTACACTACGCTGCTAACAAAGATTGTTTCCAAAGAAACGTTTTTTAGAAAAGAACAGACAGACATTTCATTCATCAAATTGATGAATGAAATTCAACATGTCAATCAACATAAAACACAAAATACATTATTTATTGCCTACCACGTTTTTTGTGATATTGCATGCCTATCGGCAGAATAACATTGTGTATTAGTGCCTTCAAAAAAGCATACGAGTGTTTTCTTTATCTGCCACCATTCAGGTTTGGTCAGATTAAGGCAACTAAACCACTTGGTTTCAGGTACCCTGTGGAATTTTTGACAAGTAGTGCTATAGAGCAAGGTTTTTACAAGTGGCTCCTCACTTTGCATTCACAGGAGCAAATGCATGTTTTTATGTATATTTACATAATTCAACAGTTGGCAGTAGTAACACTGAAAGAAGCCCAAAAGTTCCCCAGCAAAGACAATGAGAAAAAAAAAACTTATGAGAAAAGACACGTTTGTGATGCCTCAAGGATAAATGTAAAGCTTTTTGGTAATCATCACGGAATGTAAACACAAATGTTTAAACAAACTGCAGGGCAACTTTAAGATTATGCTTAAAATGAAGCCAATAGAGGTGTCAAAGTCAGTCTTTGTATACCATCCAGAGGTTTTTGTCCTGATACAACATCACGCAACTTCTGCCTTTGCCTCTTGTAGACTATAGTTATTATTCACACGACCACAAGGTGTCCCTTGTCAGGAAAATGTAATGCTTCTTTTTATGTGTTTGACAACATTCAATAATTTATGCCATACATACTAATCAAGGGAGATGGAGCATCAGGACCTGCCAGCCCTTCTGACCCCATGTATTTCACAGTTCTTGGGTGATCTACTACAGTGGAAGCCTGATGATTGAAAAGGCTTTGTGAATCTCTTTAAACTCCCCCTGGTGCGGGAGAGAAGCATACAGTATCCAGGTGGAAAATGCTTGGTTTGCCTGACAAAAAAGATCTTCTTTACAAGGGCACCCAGGTTTTTTCCTATATAGATTGCTTCGCCTATGTGAGGAAGAAAGGAAGGAATTTGAGAATCAAACTGGATATCAGATCCCAGGGGATCTAAGGAGGACCTGTTGTACATTGCCAAGCTCTGGGTCACCTATAATGACAAAATATATTCCTTCACATTACACCTGCAGCAGCAGAGAACTGAATCAAAGAACTTCTGAATACTTGCTCAGCTTCCGATGGCAAGCCTCTCTAATGACCCAGAAAAGGAGTTTGTGACAAAGGAATCAGTGTAACAAGGTCACCAGGTACGTTATTGAATATGTTATTCCTCCAATCTAGTCTAGTTCAGCTCAACCCTAATACTTCTTACCTCAAGTAGCCTACATACAGTATTTCTTTGAAAATTCATGGTGAAATTCAAGGTCTTGATGATGGAAGAACTGTAAGAGAAGAAAGATGATTTTACATCTCTGTGTTGAAATGAGCTTACCTAACATGCAGCACTGAAAACTAATTACGTCGACAGCAATGTGGCCATCGAAGCAAAATGAGTTTATCAAGTACAGGAATATTGCTTCAAGCAGCCACTGGATCAAAATATTATTACAAATTGGTGTGAAAGAGATTTGTTTTCCTTCATCCCTACAGAGATATATAAACACAGCTTATTCAGTCTGTTATTTGTTAAACATTTTTTTTAGTTCTTAGTGTCCTTCCTTTCAGCATGGAATCTCTATTAGCATACCTTTGAGGAAGAATTAGTTTCTTTCAGCTTTTCACCGGGCACAAAACACTTAACAGATTGGATTAAATAATTTGAGCTCTTTAGAAGTGAATGTGCACAGAAGCAGAGGACATAATACAAACATAACACACAACAGGTGTGTTCTACCACTTCAGCTAAACAGGAAGGAGGAATTCTGCAAAAAATCTTTCTCTCTGATCAACTGTGTAACTAAGTAACTGAACAACACCAGCAGCAATTTATCTACCCCTTTAATATATTTCGTCCTCTTTCATCTATTACAGCCTACACCCTCTCCTGTGCACTGTGTGAGGCGCAGTGGCAGAGGGGCTGCCTCTCTCTTCCATCTGACACTCTTCCATTTTTCACACCAGGAGGATCCCTCCGTTTAAGTGAATGTGATGAAGATGGCTGCAGGTCGATTGAGGACACAGAGGGGCCCTCTAGGTTAAAGTGCCATGATCAATCATGGGATTAAGGATCAAAGAGCCTTGCTGAATTCTGACTGTGAAATAGGGATCACTCCTGCATGAGCAAACCCAATGACAATACAACACAAATCACACAATACTTTGTATTTCAGTCACTCACGCACAGCACATATACACTACACACAGATTACAGGTAGAATCTGAATGTAGAGTGTGGTGTGCAAAGATTACAGCATTAGCATTTCTTACATTATGCACAGTAGGTACTAAACCATTTTAGGCATTATGTAAATTAATACTTTGCCTTGTCTCACATGTCATTTTAAAAAATCTCTTGTCCTATTGTTTGGCATACTGCTCGACTGGAGGGATTGCACACTATTCTTCCTAAAGATTTAGCCTCATTTGGTATTTTAATGAAGCTGGTGGAGAGCCCTGTCTAACACATTAGTCCAAAGTCTCCCATTGGGTTGAGATATGGAGACTGCAACGGCCATAGCATATGATTCTTATAATTCTCAACCCCATGAAATCATTTACATACCCAGTGCTGGCCCGTGGCATAAGCAGTATAGGCAAATGCCAAAAAACCCAATAGGTGCAACTTTCAATATTTTTATACTAGTTGTTGGTGCTATTATTTCTTAGTATGAAAAAATCCCACATTAATTTAACTGCGTAGCAAAGCCTATTAAATAATAAGACTTTATTAACATTTTATTATTTAATTTTATTCTTGGAATCATTTCTTGTTTCATGGGTGTCACTTACTCCTCTTCTCTCTTCAGATGCGCTGTTGAAATGTCTAAATCCACCTCCTGCAAATCCTGAGCCATCGACAGTCATCGCCGCTTCAACAGCATCAAGTGATCCTCCTTTATTTTATCACTTGTTTACAGTTTTTATTTTGTAGGTAGTTCAATTTTGTGTGGGCTATTTATATTACATTTCTTGTATTATTTATTTCTAATTTATTATTTTCTTGTTAACTGTTGTGATTGAGCAACTTGTTTCTCTAAAAATAAAATAAAATGTCAAAGACAAAACTATTCAGTTTCTTGCATGAGTATATGTATGTATATAAAAGGCAGTGGAATTTACTGCGATGCAAGGGGGGCGCCACCTAAAATCTTGCCTAGGGCGCCAAATTGGTTAGGGTCGGGCCTGCACATACCCCTGCGTACACTGTATGGATCTTGCTTTTTTCTCTTTGATACAATTTGACAAGATTTTACACTAAATGTCCTTTTGGCTTGGTGGTTAAACACTACACCAGATTTAATTTAGCCATGTTTCTCAGTCCTCTGTCACACGTGCCTCTGAAAATACTGATACACTTCAGTTTTAATAAATATAGCTGCCTACACAGGCTGCATAAACACTCATGTTTCACTTTTACTTTGTGTGCGTAACTTAGACCTGAAGTAGCGTATTTTGAGACCTGAAGAGGCGCATTTTTACACTGATGAAGAACTGCAGCTGCTGCTAAAGTGCTGCTGCTGACGTGCATCTTGCACCTTGTCTACATCAGCCATGTAGCAAAGCAGCATATCATGTAACTGCAGTATCATTGGTTTGATTCCAGCCAGTGACCTTCATCCTCTTTCCATGTTGTCTACCTCTAGTGTCATCCCTCAAATAAAGGCAAAAGGCCAAAAAAGAGAAATAAATTAACAACATGACTTTTTAGATGTATCATTGCTGCGTACAGTGATAAGGTCACAGTCCCGGATTCTTGAGGTAATTGTAATTTAATGTAATTGTTGAAAGATCTCTAGAAATTACATATTTAAAAAAAAAACTCAGTTAACCAGTTGAAAGTTCTTAAAATTACTTTGACTAGAAGTGACTTCACCACATGAATATTACATTAACATGATTTATTAAAAATAAAAGTTTTTGGCACAGACAGTGGATGGTATGATGGAGGCAGGTGTAGATCCCTGCAGAGTGCTCTGCCGGAGGGGATTTGAGCAAGGTAAGGAGTCTTGAGCCCTTTAGTGTTAGGAGGAGTTGGGCTGGTGCTGGGAGCCCTGTGATACAAGCAAGAAGGAGATGAAGGAAAGGCTGTTTATGAATGGAAAGAGTCACAATAGAATGTCCAAACACATGCAGTGATTAGATGAATGATATGAAGTGGGAGGTACAGAGAAGTGAGGCTGGACCAGAAAGACAGGGGTGCAGAAAAGTGTCAAACTCGGAACGTTAATCATTCTGATGATCTATTTATTCTATACTAATATTATTTTTTATTATTTGTTTTCACTTCTCGTGTTAGACTATTCAGACTTGAATGCTCCTCCGACAGTTTAGCCATGACACGTCCAAACATTAGGTCGACTGAGGACACCTGTTCTTTAGAGGATCAATTATTTATAGCAGGCTGCAAACACAGAATGGCATTGCATCTGTCTGCAGTCGTTGGCTATACATACAGTAGTATGTCCAGGGATGTTATTTCAATGACTGGAGTGGAGGCAGTAAGCAGTATGTTTAATATAACATTTGGTCAGGGGTAAAGTGAATAAGTAGGGGAAGTGGGTACACATAAGTTACCTTTTCTACATTATTGATTTTCTATTTTCTTTAGATGGACGAAAATTAAGTTTAAACTCCAGTCCGCTGCTACTTTCAGTACTTCCACTGGATCATATGAGCTCTCTGCTCATAAGATCTTTACTTTGAGATGACTGCTGACCAGACGAATTTGTCCTGTTACCTCATCACATGCACTATTAAAACCAACAGCTCTGAAATAAAATAATTAATGAAGCCAATAATGGTGGAACAGTCAACTACTGGTCTGCTGACACAAGGAAAACAAAAGCAGCAGATGTCATATGTCATGCCACGAATGAGCTTCAGATGTTTATTGAAAAAGCTAGTGCCTGCTTAAAATAACTTGATCATGAGGAGAAAATTAATGTAAATTGAAAGGTTGTAATGGTGGATAATATGGTGCCCTAAGGTGCTCACATCCAAAGAGTTTTGATTTGGTGCCACTAATCTTTTGCATTTTGAAAAACAATCATAAACCCCCTCACACCATCCAGGCTGTTAACTCGTCTAGGGAGACTAATAGGTCTCACAAATGTGTGTATCATTGTGTATCAAAAGCCCCCCAGTGGTTCCAAACTAAACTAGAGGAAGGTTGTTAGTGCCTCAGAAAATAGAAAGAAAGCTACAACTTTAATGTTGACAATTGCAGAAGAAGTGTTAATACCAGATCCATGTTGAAAAATGCAACATGCTCATTTAGTGAGGTCAGGGAGCTGTAAATATGGAGGACAAAGTTAGAGCTGTAAGTATGGATGTGGAAATAAGTTGATAATCTACCACAATGGGGTTTGAATACTCCTTATGTGAAGCAGGAGCAGTAATTGCTGAGCTTCTGAGTCTTCCACGAAAATTGCTCATACAGCCCTTTACATTGAGGGAAGTCCAGTCAGGTAAACATGAAAAACCTGTCTTCACTGACTGTAAATGCCTCTACTACAGTCTTGCTCCATTTTTCAGATGCACTGCTGTCAAAATACAAATACTATGTTGCAGTAATCACAGATTGGAAGTACAAAAGTTTGGTTCCATTCCTTAGTTGTTGAGACATTTCCCTCAAAACCATAGATGTCAAACTCAGGATGGCACTGGAGGAAAAGTCAGTGGGATCACCAAAGTCTTTAGGATTTATCATCTGGTCACCATGGATCTGTTGAGATATTTCAGGATAGAGCAGTGTCTGGAAACTATACTCTTGAGAGATTTAAACAACAGAAGCTTTTCTCTTTTTGTGACATAACTAAAAAGTACAGTTTACCAATGACCAACCATAAAGACCTGAAAATGTCTGCACAGTGTGTGTTTTCTGCTGTGTTGGCCCATTATAAATATACAGAGGTGCAAATTGTTTGACTCCATAAGAAATAACACGTAGGGTTGATTACCTGCTGTTAGTAAAAAAAAAATGTAAATGAAATGGGGAGCAGCTGTAGACTTGTAAATGTTCAATTGGAACATCAATAACGTGCAACAGTTGCACACTTTTTATTATAGTGAGACATTAGCTAAAGTAATGTTCCATCATACTGTATTGCAGCAGGTCAGGGGAGGTTTTTTGTTGTTTCTTTTTTTTATCTCAGCTAATGGGGAGGTAAAGCAGGAGTAAACATCTGGTTAGAGGCACTATTCTGAAGAAGAGGGCTCTTTTTCCTTTTGACTGTCTTTACTGAGAATTTTTTTTTTTTTTTTTTCCTGGAATCCTAATTGTTTTAGGTGGCTAAATATAACTTAACCTGAAATAGACTATGACAGTGAATCCTTGTAGACGCTGTAAATTCAATATGATTATTAAATATATTTTAAAACATTTATTTTGGATGTTTGTTATTGTCCATTTATAATAATATAGCTCTAATATAACTTCTAATGAAACCTGCACCAGTTAACATTCTGCACTTTATAAATCATGCTCACATTTTCTACATGTTATTACAGTAATATATGGGTTAGAGTGGTTGACCTTTACACAGCACCTGCCTTTAATAATCCACTTATTAGGAGTCTCATTAGGATTGGAAAGCTTCCCAATTAATAGACAATTATATACAAGGATGAAGTCTTTGGTGAAACACTTAGACAATCAGTGTCTTTGTGTCGCCTCAGGACAGAGAAAAGGCCAGGTCCATACTTAAGATTTAGGCAATATTCTATTTGTTATATTGTGCTAAGCAAGCACAATACTACTCTTCCGGGCTTATTATAATTTTAAATTATTATTATTCTTCCGTACGTTTTCGGCGCGCTTCTTCTCCCGGAGCTTTTGTCGCACATACACAAAAAGGTATCAAACGTGCGGCTCGGATGAGGACATTAGTGCTATGACTTTTCTAAGAATTCCGCCAAACGGTTTGCCGGTAAATCGCCAAAAACCGGTCCAAAAATGAATGGGTGTGTATTGCGAGAATGTCCAACCGCCAGAGTGCGTGACATCATCGCTAGAGTGTGGGGAGAGAGAAAATTTGTCGAAAAATAAATTTGTAAACTGCTGTCATGGCCACAAATTTCACTCTACAGAAATAATTTATAGATAGAAACGTAGGTAAATTCGTTGGGGTCGCAGTGATACCACTGCTGAAGCTGTCAGACAAATAGTTTTGGCGGGAAACGCACTGATGCGCCAGCAACACCCTCTCACGGCCCCATCTACTCCCATGTTAAAATGGAGAGGAGGAATTTTAAAAAGCTCGTTGAACCTCTTCTCTCTCAATCTCCCAGGTCACATTTTTTAACTTTAGCCACTGAAACTTGGCAGCGCTATAGTCAACAAAATGACGACGCTACGGTGTTTTCGGTTTTCATTTCGGTCGTTCCTGGCCATGCTTTGAGGGGATTCGTTTTAATTGTTTTCTGTCTCTCTGAGGAGTTAGAGACAGAGAGAGAGCACGCGCAGCTGCTGTGGGCTCCACTGATTGCCATGACAACCAAAGCCTGCTCACCACACACACACACACACACACACACACACACAGCTAGCTACAGAGAATGACAAGGCATTAATAAGCTAGCTAGCTGGCTAGCTAAAGATAATTAGCAGGTGGCTAACAAACAAACAATTTAAAGCTGAATGATTTTAATATTAACACAAAATAAGTTCAATACACCTTAAATATTTTACCCTACTATGAGCTGTTCCTTAATTTACATTAGCACTCCTTCAGGAGCAAAATACAATTAAACACATTAACCAAAGCTAGCACTTAGCTAGCGATTAGCACAGCTGCGATTAGCGTTCAGCTAGCGATTAGCATGTAGCTAGCGGTTAGCTAGCGATTAGCATGTAGCTAGCGATTAGCGGTTAGCTAGCGATTAGCACGTAGCTAAGCGCTAGCTTTGGTTTATGTGTTTATGTGTGCTAGCTCTAGCTAGCTAGCTAAAGAGAATGACATGATATGCTAGGCTAGCTAAGAATGACAGGTTATCAATATGCTATAGGGAGGATTACATGGCATTAATAATCTAGCGCTAGCTGGCTAGCTAAAGATAATTAGCAGGTGGCTAACAAGCAAACAATTTAAAGCTGAATGATTTTAATATTAAGACAAAATAAGTTTAATACACCTTAAATATTTTACCCTACTATGAGCTGTTCCTTAATTTATATTAGCACTCCTTCAGGAGCATAATACAATTAAACACATTAACCAAAGCTAGCACTTAGCTAGCGATTAGCGCATAGTAGCAATTAGCGCTTAGACGATTAGCGGTTAGCTAGCGATTAGCACATAGCTAGTGATTAGCACGTAGCAAGCTAGTGGTTAATGTGTTTATGTGTGCTGGTCTAGCTAACTAGCTAAAGAGAATGACATGATATTAACATATGGGCAGAGCTAAGGAGGATGACATTATCAATATGCTATAAGGAGGATTACATGGCATTAATATGTAGCCTTGCGTGCTAGAGAGCAAGACATGGTATTAACATATTGGGCCAGAGCAAGGCACAATCAAAATTGCTTTAGGAATTTTCTAGTTATTATTATTCTTCCGTACGTTTTTCGGCGCGCTACTCCTCCCGGAGCTTTTGTCGCACATACACAAAAAAGGTATCAAAACGTGCGGCTCGGCCGGGAATCGAGTGCTATGACTTTTCTAAGAATTTCGCCAAACGGTTTGCCGATAAATCGCCAAAAACCGGTAAAAAAAAATGAATGGGTGTGTATTGCGAGAACCTCAACTGAAAAAAACTGCCAGAGTGCGTGACATCATCGCTAGAGTGTGGGGAGAGAGAAAAATTTGTCGAAAAATAAATTTGTAAACTGCTGTCATGGCCACAAATTTCACTCTACAGAAATAATTTATAGATAGAAACGTAGGTAAATTCGTTGGGGTCGCAGTGATACTACTGCTGAAGCTGTCAGACAAATAGTTTTGGCGGGAAACGCACTGATGCGCCAGCAACGCCCTCTCACGGCCCCATCTACTCCCATGTTAATTTTAGAGGAGGAATCCTGAAAAACGCTCGTTGAACCTCTTCTCTCTCAATCTCCCCAGGTCACATTTTTTAACTTTAGCCACTGAAACTCGGCAGTGCTATAGTCAACAAGATGACGACGCTCACGGTGTTTTCGGTTTTCATTTTGGTCGTTCCTGGCCATGGGTTCGAGGGGATTCATTTTAATTGTTTTCTGTCTCTCTGAGGAGTTAGAGACAGAGAGAGAGCGTGCGCAGCTGCTGTGGGCTCCCCTGATTGCCATGACAACCAAAGCCTGCTCCCACACACACACACACACACACACACACAGTTAGCTACAGAGAATGACAAGACATTAAGCTAGAGCTAGCTGGCTAGCTAAAGATAATTAGCAGGTGGCTAACAAACAAACAATTTAAAGCTGAATGATTTTAATATTAACACAAAATAAGAACAATACACCTTAAATATTTTACCCTACTATGAGCTGTTCCTTAATTTACATTAGCACTTCTTCAGGAGCATAATACAATTAAACACATTAACCAAAGCTAGCACTTAGCTAGCGATTAGCGGTTAGCTAGCGATTAGCGCAGAGCTAGCGATGAGCGGTTAGCTAGAGATTAGCGCACAGCTAGCGATTAGCGGTTAGCACGTAGACATGGTATTAACATATGGGCCAGAGCAAGGCACAATCAAAATTGCTTTAGGAATTTTCTAGTTATTGTGCCTTGCATAAGCAAGCACAATACTACTCTTCCTCGGGCTTAGTTTTCTTATTATTCTTCCGTACGTTTTTCGGCGCGCTACTCCTCCCGGAGCTTTTGTCGCACATACACAAAAAAGGTATCAAAACGTGCGGCTCGGCCGGGAATCGAGTGCTATGACTTTTCTAAGAATTCCGCCAAACGGTTTGCCGGTAAATCGCCGAAAACCGGTCCAAAAAATGAATGGGTGTGTATTGCGAGAACCTCCAACTGAAAAAACCGCCAGAGTGCGTGACATCATCGCTAGAGTGTGGGGAGAGAGAAAAATTTGTCGAAAAATAAATTTGTAAACTGCTGTCATGGCCACAAATTTCACTCTACAGAAATAATTTATAGATAAAACGTGGTAAATTGTTGGGGTCGTGATACTACTGCTGAAGCTGTACAAATAGTTTTGGCGGAAACGACTGATGCGCCAGCAACGCCTCTCCGGCCCCATTACTCCCATATTAAAATGGAGAGGAGAATTTGAAACGCCGTTGAACCTTTCTCTCAATCTCCCGAGGTCACATTTTTTAACTTTAACCACTGAAACTGGCACTATAGTCAAAGATGCAGTCACGGTCTTTTCGATTTATTTGTCGTTCCTGGCCATGTTTTAGGATTCATTTTAATGTTTTCTGTTTCTGGGAGTTGAGACGAGAGAGGCGTGGCACTGCTGTGGCTCCCTGATTGCCATGACAACCAAAGCCTGCTCACACACACACACACACACACACACACACACACACACACACACACACACGCTGCTACAGAGAATGACAGCTTATAAGCTAGGCTGCTGGCTAGCTAAAGATAATTAGCAGGTGGCTAACAACAAACAATTTAAAGCTGAATGATTTTAATATTAACACAAAATAAGAACAATACACCTTAAATATTTTACCCTACTTGGCTGTTCTTATTTACATTAGCACTCCTTCGAGCATAATACAATTAAACACATTAACCAAAGCTAGCACTTGCTGCGATTAGGTAGTGCGATTGCATGTGTTTGATTGCGTTGTAGATTGAGTGCTGAGCGTGCTTTGGTTTATGTGTTTATGTGTGCTAGCTCTGCTGCTAGCTAAAGAGAATGACATGATATTAATATGCTGGCTAGCTGGCTGCTAAAGATAATTAGAAGGTGGCTAACAAGCAAACAATTTAAAGCTGAATGATTTTAATATTAACACAAAATAAGAACAATACACCTTAAATATTTTACCCTACTATGAGTGTTCCTTATTTACATTAGCACTCCTTCGGCTTATTAACACATTACCAAAGCTGCACTTGTGCGATTGCGCTTTGCTGCATTGCACGAGTGGTGTTTGGTTAATGTGTTTATGTGTGTAGCTCTGTCTGCTGCTAAAGAGAATTAGAAGGTAGAAGAAGGTATTAGAAGGCTAGCTAATTAATTAATATGCTTTGCTTGCTGAGAGGATAAGCTACTAATGTTCTAGGCCAGCTAGCGAGACAGAACAAGGTATGAATGTTTTAGCACTCCCTAGCTAGAGAGGAAAAGGATTACTGTGCTAATTAAACGTCACAAAGACACTGAAATTTTAATTAGCCATCTATTTCAACTTGTTACACATGACACAAGTAATACAGATTTAGTAATGTGATAAAACATCAAGTTAGATTCATTTTGTGAGGAAGAACTCAGACTGTTGTGACTGCCTATGACTGCACATTAAGAATAGTTTTCTTTCTTAATTATGTATTATTTATTAATATAAATATTGTTATTCATATTATTGATAGCATTACTTATTATTGTTGTTATTATTATTATTATTATTATCATAATTATTATTATTATAACTACATACTTAGTAGTCCCATCATTGTGGTTATTACTTATTTAGTTACTTTAGCCATTTTAATTAAACCATGACGCTTCCTGCATTATCCCAGGACAATATTATGCCAAACTCCATTTAAGAAATACCATACATTAACAATTATTTGCGCTACATAAAAGCACATAACTGTAGAAACACAAGAAAAACTCATCATATGTCAACAGTTTCTTGTTAATTCGGCAACAATATAATACATAAATGCTAACTTTTTGGCCACTTTGTCGCATCAACTGTTACCGCCTCACTATTTCAGTGGGAGAAGACCGTGGCAATAGATGGAAAAACAAGATTTGTCATTAAAATATGTGGTTGTTAGTGGATCACGTACGCCGAATTAAACACAGGTGTCTCCCTCATTGTACTGTAAACTACTCGGCGTGTCGTAATGTATGGGCCAGTGTCGGCGAGCAAGGCACAATAAATTGCTTTAGGAATTTTCTAGTTATTATTCTTCTTCCGTACGTTTTTGGCGCGCTTTTCTCCCGCAGCTTTTGTCGCACATACACAAAAAGGTATCAAACGTGCGGCTCGGCCGGGAATCAGTGCTATGACTTTTCTAAGAATTTCGCAACGGTTTGCCGATAAATCGCCAAAACCGGTCAAAAAATGAATGGGTGTGTATTGCGAGAACCTCCAACTGAAAACTGCCAGAGTGCGTGACATCATCGCTGAGTGTGGGGAGAAGGGAAAATTTGTTGAAAATAAATTTGTAAACTGCTGTCATGGCCACAAATTTCACTCTACAGAAATAATTTATAGATAGAAACGTAGGTAAATCTGTTGGGGTCGCAGTGTACCACTGCTGAAGCTGTCAGACAAATAGTTTTGCGGGAAACGCACTGATGCGCCAGCAACGCCCTCTCACGGCCCCATCTACTCCCATGTTAATTTTAGAGGAGCAATCTTCAAAACGCTTGTTGAACCTCTTTCTCTCAATCTCCCAGGTCACATTTTTTAACTTTAGCCACTGAAACTCGGCACTGCTATAGTCAACAGATGACGACGCCCACGGTGTTTGGTTTTCATTTCGGTCGTTCCTGGCCATGCTTTTGAGGGGATTCATTTTAAATGTTTCTGTCTCTCTGAGGAGTTAGAGACAGGCGCCGCAGCTGCTGTGGGCTGCCCTGATTGCCATGACAACCAAAGCCTGCTCACACACACACACACACACACACACACACACACACAGCTAGCTACAGAGAATGACAAGACATTAATAAGCTGCGCTAGCTGGCTAGCTAAAGATAATTAGCAGGTTGCTAACAAACAAACAGTTTAAAGCTGAATGATTTTAATATTAACACAAAATAAGAACAACACACCTTAAATATTTTACCCTACTATGAGCTGTTCCTTAATTTACATTAGCACTCCTTCAGGAGCATATACAATTAAACACATTAACCAAAGCTGCACTTAGCTCGATTAGCGCTTGCTAGCATTAGCATGTAGCTGCGATTAGCAGTTGCTGAGATTAGCACGTAGCTACATTACGCTTGCTGCGATTAGCACGTAGCTGCGCTACCTTTGGTTAATGTGTTTATGTGTGCTAGCTCTAGCTAAGAGAATTACATGTATTAATATGCTAGCGCTAGCGTCTAGAGAGCAAGACATGGTATTAACATATGGGCCTCAAATTCTTTTTTTCTCATTTCCAATTACAATCCCGGTCTATGTTGCCTTTTTGATAAATATAGTATAATTTGAATAGTATCATTTTTGGATATGTGTAGTTAAAGAACTGCTTGAGATTCACAACAAAAAGGCTGAAATATATCTAACCATTAACTATCAGTGAAAGCAATCAAATCAGCTTAAAGGCGAAGGGATTTGGTTTCATCCACACAGCACTCCATTACTGTTTTGAGTAGCTCAGTTTACAACTAATAATCCCCTTCCTGTCTCCTGGGCAGTGGTATGACCGTCTCACCAGCTCTTGAGCTCACAGTACGGCACAATGAGCTCCTTCCACTTGGGTGAGCAGCTGATAGTCCAAGGATGAAAGGTTTATGGAGTCATTAGTAAGGTTTTCATATGTCTGTGCCACTTTTAATTACTTCACAGCTAATAGTTCACTTTGGAGGAGGTGGGAAGAGGACGAATGAGATGTCCTTTAATTAATATTTGGAGGAGCCCCACCTTTTTCCAAGCTGCTGGTGTGAAGAGCAGCGCAGGACATTTGGCCATTCATGGCGCAGGATGAGGTTCATATTTGTATTATGGGTTGTTCACAAATCTGATAAGCCTAACAAAATACCATATTTCCTGTGTTGCGAAGGGCTGCTGCTATAGTCATGATTGTATGTTTTGTTTTCAACCAAATGAGCTGAGGTGGTATCATCCACTATGAGACTATAATATAAATGAGAAAACACAGAAAGGTCCCCGTTCAGTGTGAAAATGATGATGAGCTTATCTATGCAGCTTAATGAACTGCACACACACCGACATTCTGGAGGCCATTTTCAGCCAATTAACAGTGAATCAGCTTAGAGCAGAATAGAAAACAACCTGCTGCATCCGTAGAAAAATACTGCACCGTCCCAAAGCTGGAGTAGATAACCCACCCCATTATTTACCTCCTTGTTATTATGTGAACATTGGCAGGATGACATTTTCTTTCTCATCAAAGACATTTCTCACACACAGTTGCCTGCTTGCTCTCGTCACCAGATCTGAACATAATAAATAGTAGTGGACGTTCTGCAGCATTTACTGCATTGTCATAATAACAGGGATAGCCCAAATCTTTAAAGATGTCCCAGAAAAAAACAGCACTGAGCCACATGAATCAAGGTTATGTTGTAATTTCATTGATAGCTGACTCTGTATCATGTCTTAGTATTTATTTTACACGGCATGCACCCATGAGAGAAATGTCAACCCAAGTAAGCACCATCAAGAATATGGTATTTAATTTAGTAAATGCTATCAGCGCACATTTGCACAGTGCACAGTTTTGTTTGTTCCACCTCTGAACTAATTAAGACAGAGCAGGGGAATATTCCCTTTCATTTACTGAAATAACTGTAGCCTGTATCAGCTAAATGATTGTGTAATTACTAACGCCTTTGCTTTTGAAATATTCCTGGATGTTAACCAGCTGCAAAATTGCTTTGACACACAGTATGGATGGAACTGATTTTTCTCATTTTATTTTATGCAAAGTTATTTGTGTTAAGACATGTCAGGTGTGGAGTATTGTGCAGAAAGCCACATGCTCGATGGGATTTATTAAAACAAGATTGTATTATGCATGCACTAGTTAATGCCTAGAGAAAACGTGTCTCAATTCTCAACTTGCTCCAATTTAGTGTATTGTATACCACTGCACAGTGTTGCATTGGATGTGGAGGGATATGTTTTACTGAAGCAAACAGAGAAATTATGACAAACTGAAAGATTAAAATGAAGACAACATTGCCAAGTCAGATTTTCTTATCAGGACTAGTGCTGGGCAAAAATTAACAAATGACTGCTTTGTACCAATTAATTCTCCATTTGTAGCCAAGAAAGTAATGCATCTAATGCCACCCTGGTGTTTCCCTTGACAATCATGACAAGTGTGATTTTATACTAGCAACTAGACTAGAAATATGAACCACTTTCACTATTATCATGATAACAACAATCATTTTCAGACCTTTAATTCCACACTTTATAGAGGCTCATATATTGCTTCCAAGTGTTCTTGTGTCAGCTTTACACACTCTCCTTTGGCTCCATACACAGAATGACAGGTCTCACGAGTTTCAATGGGGTCTTTTTATGGGACGTCAAGGACATTTAGACTAATTCCAAAGCCACACAGAAATTGTAGTGGTTTGCTGAAAGCGACAATCCTCAATGCTCGTTCAACCCCCCGAGCATGTTGCTGCCACTAAGTCTCCACCAAAGGGATGGCATTAAGCATGCTATAAGTCTTACCTGATTTTATTTTTTTGCCAGATGTAATGCTTGGCATTCAGGCCAGAGAATTCCTTTTTTCTCTCAGAAGACCAGAGAATGTTTATTCCTCATGCTGTTAGAGTCCTTTAGGTGCCATTTGGCAAACTCCAGGCAAGCTGTCATATGCCATTTATTCAGCAGCAGTTTCCGTCTAGCCACTGTACCATAAGGGCATGATGGATGGAGTGCTGCAGAGAGGGCTGTTCTTCTGTAAGGTTGTGCCATCTCTGCAAAGAAACTTTGATGCTGGTCCATTGGGCTTTCAGTTATGTTTTTTTTTTTTTCATTCACAGTTACTGACAAGTTGTCTGAATATTTTTTTTGTAGGAAAGGTTGTGAGCTTTACTTTTCCTTATTTGTTTATTTTGGCTCAGCAAGAAAGGGGATATGCATAAATGAGGTATATAAACAAATGAAGATGCTACAAATCTACTCAAATTCATTGCAGAGGTTGATCAAACTAAGCAGGATACATTTTAGCCCAACGTGGACAGCAAATAGCAAAGCTTGTAAATGCGTAGATGAATGAGATGTTTCTATTGTTTTAAGATATCCATCTGATCATGTACATTGTCTATTATTGGGTCTAAAAAGTCCTCTCATAAAATAAGCGAAAAATTAAATGAGTGCCAGTACAGCAATAGTATTTCAACCTCTTTCCAATAAAACTTGTTTCAAGAATTTTGTAGTAAATTAGTACCATTAAAGAAAACAGAAAGAGGAAGGTTGTTTAACTTGAACTGCAAAAATTGCACATTTGTTCTGAAATCCTAACTGGTTGATCTTCCAATCGTATTGATACAATAATAATTATAGTCGACAGTGTCACTAGCACCTCTGTGAGGCTGGACATTGAGCTGAATGCTAACAGTGCTAATATGCTTATGTTAGCAGGTATAATGTAAACACAAAGATGGATTTGTTATTAGGTCTACAGGTGACCTGATGACAGCTATACATGAAAAGTGAAGAGATGAGCAAAATTGCAATTTATCCTTTTGAGAACATGCGTGTACCAAATGTCATGGCAATCCATCAAATGGTTTATGAGAAATATCACTACAGTAAAACCCCCAAATGTCAACCTCAGAGTGGCACTGTAAAGTCAGAGGATCACCAAAGTCAATAGGCCTCATCATCTCGGGAAAATGTCCTTACAATAGTTGTTGAGATTCAATCTGGACAAAAGTTGAGAACTGACTGACAGACCAGCAGACATTGTCACCCCTCGAGCCACGCTAGCATGGCACAAAATAACTGGAAATATGAAGACTTTCCATATCTTGTATACGTGTGTTTTTACTTTGTCATAATTTAGAGACTGAAAATCAAGTCTGTATTAGTCCAAAACATGTAGAATCCTGAGGCGACACTCTTCTCTGAGAACTATTGTAATGCACAGTGAGTGTGGTGACAAATGCTATGTCTGGTGATCCTTAAAGGTTGCCCTTTACAGAGCCAAGCATCAGTACACCTATTCAGCTGTGCCTCAAGTCTCCCTGTAATGCTGAGGGGGTCGCACCATGTGTCCAGGGACTTTTAAAAGGGGAAAACTTTCATGGCACTTAATAGTAAACTAACAAACCATCAGGGCAGCAGGATATTGCAGTGAGTAAGGAGAATCAGGGCCTTAAAAAAAAAGCTCCTTTAAGAAACCATCCAGGTGTCCTTGAGCAAGATACTGAATCCTTAGCAGCTGCAGAAGCTCTGCACTGCTGCTGATTCTTACATCTTACTAACTTGCGGAGGAGGAAGCAGAAAGACAATTACCCAGCAGGGATCAATAAAGTATTATGTACATTTTTTATTTAGTCCAAGACTTTTTTTTTTTAAAATGTCTCAGAGAATTGGTCTGTTGATATAATAAAATATGAACTATTGTTGTATTTGAATTGCAAAACCTCGTTCAGTTGAACAGATTCTGAGGGAGAATGGCAGTATAGATCCACACTTATTTGTACAGATGCACAATTTTCAATCTACCTGACACATCAAGGACCAAGGGCACAGCCAGTCAAAGTGATGAATCCCCCCTCTTTAGACCTGTGAATATACATTCGATAAACACAACCACATGAAAAGCCATTTAATATAAGCGTCAGCGCTGTTCCTTTTGATTATTGCCTTGGCTTGAAGACCTTGCAACATGAAAAAAGCAAATGGATACAGATGTCTATCACATGCAGTTAAGATTCCCTGGGTTTATAAGGTAGTGTTGAATTTCAAAGGCTCCAGTTGTTGCGGGCATGTCTCGATCAGTTACGCTGTCTTCAACCGCAGCTGGAGGCATTTTATATCTGGCTTCTTGATTTTGTTCTTGAGTAGGCCTATTGTTCTTCACCAGGACAAATATCCTTCAAACGCTGCAGAAGCAGCCATGAGAAGCTTCTGTCAGGATTGTTTGCTTTGCCAAGGTGTGATGGAGTGGACTGCGTCCCTCCTGTGTCCTCGTCACCGTGTCATCCACTGACGGCTTCAAGTTGAGTCACTAAGTTATTCCACTGCAGGGACTGACAGTCTCACATATACATCCTCATGAAATTTGTCACTCATCCATGCAGCTGTCCCAAGGGCTGCCATCTTTCCCTGTTTCGATGTTTCTAAATAGCATTACAGAGTAACATGTTACATTCTGTGGCATAATCATAGGTGAAAAGAGCCTTTCAGACATCGACTACATTAATAAATGTGCTGGCAATTTTAGAATTTAGTCAGTAACTTTTCTGCAAAAGTCACAATGGCAATTTTACTAGGTCTGACCTAGTAAAAGCTTATGTCCAATTTCAAAAACATCTCAATGATGGAAAGACAATACAGACAAGGTTAAATATGCAGTGAGATATATTAAATGCATGTCTTGTTCCACCTTCTTAACTCTAATACATTTGTCATTTGAATATAATTTCTTATGGACAAAGAAAGTAAAAATGTGTTTAATAAGCCAGGAAATACTATCACAGAGCTTATTTTCAGCTCAGTCTATGAAATGTGTTTTCATTTACTTTTTTTGTTCCCCCTCGCAGGGTGGGGCAAAAGGGGAAAGACAAGACTAAGAGTCTACAGCCATGTATTTAGACCATTGACAGTATATATAATAGACAAAGCTTCAGGGTCTGAAAAGTGAAGCGAACGTGTACGTGTCTTAAAACCTAAATTGCTAGTTTCAAGTCTTCTACCATACATTATGATGTTCATTTTGTTAATTATGATCCAATTCAGAGTAAAATAGACAATAAAGCCACATATGCTTTTGGGTGTGGCTACCTTATGATTGACAGGTCACTCTCAGCCAGTCTGTCCAACTCAGATCAAACTGTCAAACTAGGCAGTGCTGATCAAATACGAAGCTAGGTTCTGTTACTGCATTGCCTATTTCTCACCTAAAATCATTTCAGAAACATATTTTAGTGTATTGTTTAGCTGTAATACGAGATTGGTTGTGACCAGGCGAGCCGCCAACATCATGTCCGCTGGCTCACGCTGGCTCCGTCTAACCATAATGGCGGTACTCCACAAACCGATGGGTGACATCACGATAGGTTCCCATTTCATTTAGACACAACACTTTGACCTAAATGCTGTCAGCATGCTAACCTGCTCACAATGTCAATGCAAACATGATATTATGTTTGGCATGTTCACCATCTTACTCCAGCATGTTGGAAGTGAAAATAAATTGTTATCAATAGGAGATCACATACAATAGCCTGCATGAGTGTAATTTGGTTAAGAAGATAGTTCAGAGACACAGTAACTTTGGTGAATCTTACAGACCAGGACAGACCTTGTTTTATGCATTTGGTTTAGTCTGAAGGTACTGAATGTCAAATATGTGTCTATTAAATCAAATATGAATTGAACAAAACTAAGCAAGTGAACTAAGGGTAGGTGAGGGCGGGCCTTTTTCCAAGTGTAACCCAGGTTAATATTACCTTAAAACCAATAAAAGGGTAAACAAACAATAAATGTGATGCAGCCAAATAAATAACATTAGGCGTTAAGTAAGTAATTTTTGTTAGTTTATTTTGTGTGCTACTCCTTTAATAAGTGCAGCCAATCAGAGTGATTCTAGCGCCGCTTGCTGGAGAGAGAGAAAAAACAGAGCGAGAGCAGTAGACCGTGAGAAGTAAAACAGCAGAAGTCTGAAAACCTTGAGGAGAGATGGAGATAAAAGAGTAAAACCTACATTTTTTTCCATATTTTGGAGGATTTTTTGTTGCTTTTTGGTCCACATTGCTGGATTCTGTTTTTGTTGCTTTGAAAAAGGATTTGGTGAGTGAAAACTACTGTTTATAACGTGTAAATTAGCATGCATTTCCTTGTTGTTGTTTTTTTTTAGCTGAATGTAACGTTACGCCTAACGTGCCAGCAGCTAAACTAAGAAAGTGTGAATTATGTTGTGTATTTTGTGGGTTTATTTGTGTAAGAAAATTGAAAAGCTACGTGCAATAGGCATGGTCAAGTTGAGCCTTGTCGGTGAATGGAGACGAACGCCGCCGCCATTTTAGGGTGCGGTTCTGATTTAATTTAACATTTAGCCTGTGTTTAGGTGCTAGTCCTCCTCAGGTAATTTTTGTTGAATATATATAAAAGACTAAAATGTGTGAATGTGTATTGCCCTGTTGTGAAACAGGCCAGGTTTTTTTGTCGGGAGGAGCTGCTTGGTGTTTATGCACGTGGAGCGGGAAAACAAGATGGCGGCCCCCCATAGGAGAAACTGCGATATGGATCTGTTTCCACAAAACCAACATATATTCGAGGGACACTGATTCGTTCACCTGAATCGTGGTAGGACTGAAACTTTATTATTTTGCTGCAGTGTGCAGTGAAGCTCATCTGGACTCTTAAAGGACTTAACAAAGGGACTAATTTAGAGTTGTGAGATTGAGTTGTAGATCATGGCTGATTTGTGAAGTTGTGTTCCAAATCTGTATTTTGTGGTATTGTAATTTTCATTATTTTGCCGAATTGGTGATGCAAATGTTTTTCTTTTTTTTTTTTTGTAAACTAAAAAAAAACAAAAACCTATTGGTTAAGTGAACTAAAGAGAAGGTGAGACAAAAACTCTTAAGATAGGCCTTACTAAGATAAAATGGGAACTTAGAGCTGAGTTAAAAAATGAGGGACTAAATAACAACTTAAAGGACCCTAAGTTAAAAATGATTTTGAACTCAACTAGATTTAACGCAAACCAAAGAGAGGTAAAAAAGGAGGAATAACACATTTCCTGAGAGCTGGACATTATTAATGTGAAATATTTCCAAGAAACTGAGTGTATGTTTCTTTTTCTTTTCGTGTATGTGTGTGATTTGGTGCCAACTGTGTATATCCACTACTAACTCTTCTATATAGATAAGCTGGCAGTTCAAACTTACTTCTTGGTCTGTGGTCTGTTATTACTGATGTCTGGTTACAAACTGCTCCTCCGAACCTAGACTCAGGTCCAAGCAATCACTAATATCTACTGTGTTACACAAGCTTTCTCTGAGGGGAGGCCCAAAGTGTCAGACTTTAAGACCCCTTCTCTAGATGAAAAGTAAAGGGATCTCTAAATGTAGTAAAGGCTTCATCCTCTGGGCACGATGAATGTTTGTATGAAAACATTTAGCAAAAAGGAATTTTAATAACGAAAAATCAGTTGGAAGTGAATAAGAATATTAATTGAGGTTAGCAATACTCGAGCAATACTAATGGCGATTACACCCCATTAATATAAAGGCCTCTTCATCAAGTGTGGACCCATGAAGCTAATTGTGTTGGTGGAATAAAGACCACAGTTAAATGATGGAAACTCTTGCGAATCAAGCTGATAGTTGGTGGTGAATGGAGGGAGAGGTGAATTGCACAATAGTAATTGAATGACAGGATCACAATGATATATATTTACAGAACAGCATCCAACCTGACTGACTGGAGGAACATGGGCATTCAGGTCATTGGTCAGATATGGTGATGTCGGAATCTGTGAATGAGGACTTTGCAGTGGGAGAAGATAAGAGTGGGAGGAAATTTCCAAAGCTTCATTAAGTGGGAACGTCTTGTCATTTTTGGCTATGTTTGGACACTGTCTGAATGTTATATTCTACCTAACTGATGAGGAAATGTATATGCTGATCAATTAGTGAGACGTCAGGGCAAGCATCATTAATGAAGCATTCAGCAGCAAGAAAATCTTTTTAAAAAGCCATCTCGGATGCAGCCTGTGAGATAACTGAGAACACTCTTTTACCTTTAGTCCGACTCACCGCTGTTCTTCAGCCATGCCAACACTTCCTCTCGGGAAACAGGTGTCAAATATCGTGCAAGCCCTGCAGATCTGTAACAATCCGTTCATTGGTGAAAACAGCCACTATAAAACAAACATTACCTACAGAGACCTACATTTGAAAGCCCATGAGGCTTTTTTTTAAAGCAGTATATGAAGCTAGCCATGTTACAGACTCAATGTCTGGAGAGGGCTTATTTGTACATGTTACCAATGTCAACTACTGCAATAAAAAAAAGAAAGTTCTCTAAAGGGTTGGAAGTAGAAAGTGACTCTGAAGTCCCAATTAAAGGTCTTTTCCAGCAGTTTGAAGGGATAATTATCATAGTGTTTGGTTCATAAAATAGTTTACACTGTGAAAAACAAAACTGTATGAAAGGGCAACCTTCAGTTTGACGTGTCAATAATAATCTCCAGTGACGAGAACAAACACAAGAAATGGCTCTCATGTGCTTAAATAGAAGGTTCAGATGGAGGGTGCCATAATAAAAATATTGATTTAATCACATACCCTTCTTCACCTGAGTTAATGAATCATTATTTTCACGTCTGTACCCCGAGGATAGATAAAGTATTGTCTGACTGGTCCAGTGCATTGGATGATTAGCACTCTCATTAAGAGTGGAGCTGGAGTGTGTAAATCTCAAGAGAGATGGAACATCGAGAGCATTTGTACAAGCAAAGTGTGCAGCCGTGACACACACTGTGTGCACTGTCCCTGTCTGATGTTTATTGCCTGGCAAGACAGTGAGACACATTCCTTTTGTCAATAGCTATAAGTAATAATTTTTCAACATGAATGACTATTCTATCAATCATTTTTCAACTTTGGAGTTGTTAAAGCAGCATTCACACCATAGGGCATTCATAAGAAATTTAAAATCTATGTTTATATCAAAGTTGTTTTGATAGTTGATAATATTTGTCCAAGAATATAACCCATATACCAATCTGACCTGACAGCAATGTCAGAAAGACATGCCTGCACAGTGCAGGAATGACAAGGGATGTCACATCCATCCTACAGTCCTCATTGCCCACTGACATAGCGATGCTGATATGAATTAGGATTTGAGCTTCATGAAACAGTCACTTGTGGGTCACAGGCTTTGAAGATTTGAAGACAAAATAAAATACTGACTATCAACTACAAAGTATATTTCATCTCGTTTGAGGAGTTTTGTTCAGAATACAGAAGGATTCGATAGGGTTCTGTGTGTTTATGGTCACTTCCACAAAGACAGTGACACATGATATACCTCGTGTATACCATAAATCCATCCTCCCCCTCAACAATAGGATGCCACTCAAAATTAAGGCTTTAAAAAGCTGCTGCTATTGTATAACTGAATCGGTTCTGTTGATGAGAGGACAGACTAAACACCTCTTTTTTAACGATTGGACATTGATCGCTGATGTTTTACAGCCACAAAGACATATGTGCAGCTTACTCATTGTGTGGTGTTCATTACCATTTGCTCAACAATCCTGAGCAGAGCACTGAATCAGTATGAGTGATTGTGTTCTCATTGTGACTGATCCAGCCTTATTTTTTATATTTTTTTATTATATTATGTATTGGAAATTACATTTTGTGATCACTAAAAACAATATTTATAAAGTCTACGGGTCCTCTTGCACTGGAAATGTTAACATGTCAGTGTGTAAAGTGAATAAGAGATATGAATTTATTTGGCATTCACACTTTCTAATGTTATGATAATATATGACATAACCTACATACAAGTTTAAGGAAAAATCAGCATTTTTTCCTGTGCTGAATTACGACATCGATAACCGAATAAAAGGAACATCCTGACTGATTTGGATTTGCGTATCTTTATTACAACTGGTGATTAGGACTGCAGGAGTAGGACCCAAATGCGGACGATGGGGGAAATCAAGGATTCTTTACAAAAATCTGATTATACTAAGCTTGTGGGCCATGAGGCTAGCAGGCAGACAAGTACAGGTTGAAAATGCTGTACTGGTTTGGCTAACTGACAGAGAAAGGAAGTGGAGGGGTCAATGTGGAGAGTGGTTGATTAGAGAATGAGATGCATGTGAGGAGGTGGGTGGGGAAGGCCAGGCAATTGCAGAGTAGAGGAGAGACAGAACGATTGAAAGGGAGTAAGGGAAAGAGAGAATTTTATCCAGGGATGTCCTCATATTTCATTTGGAGAGAGGGAGTTGAAGAGAGTCAAATGATAAAGAGCAAACCTGTGTAGTTAACTAGAACTACTTTGATCTTCTTCTGTGACCTGCTTCAGCATTGACCTTTGCCCCCTCTGTTAAAACATCCATCATTCACAGCACCGGGTCGAGGACAGGGCAACCCCATGTTCCCTCACTTGAACAACACAGGAACACCTGCTTAGCTAGGGGCAGGTGGGGTGGGGTGTTGGGGCTGGGGATATTTCATGCGTTCAGACGCCTTTCCAAAGAAGTGGCTTTTCACTTCCACAAACTTTATATGTTATCGTTATTTCTGTTGGTTTAAGGTAAAAAGGACATTTGGGAAAAGCTTTCAAGTGAAATTATGTTCTAAGAAGATAAATCACAGTATATTTTACATCCATAATTTGCCTGTTTCCACATTCACTCATCAATCAATTTACCAATTAAATTTCACAATATGTACTGTAGGGTGTCAGCGTGGATAGTATTAAAACGAGTTCAACCTTACAGGCCTCAGGCAGTTTGATGCTACTCAATTCTATTTACATTTATCTATGGTATTAAAGCCAATCGTTGCTGCTGCAATTTGAGGCCTAGTCGTATAGACTGGAAAGTAAAACATTTATCAGTTTTAATGTTGTACAGTCATGGTTGAAAAGCAATGAGATGTAAAAGTAAAAATGTATGACTTATGGGGCTTGATGAATGTCAAAACTTGAGAGTGCATTTATTTTCTCTACTTGCAGTAGGTTATTTTTATATATATGTATTTGTGTTAAATGTATTCATTCTTACAACTTAATGTAATGAAAACTAAAGATGCATGTTCTGATTTTAGAAGGAAGACTTTAATCAGGGAGACAGGTCACTTGAGATGTTAAAAGTAATAAATAACCAGGTACCATAATCCACTGCCATTTTGTGATATACCACTACCACTGTAATATGATGAAAGGAAACTAAGCTTATCTGGTTTGGCATTCATGACAAGCTTATGATGCAGTTAACATCTCCCTGGTAGATACAGCATTTAGGTTTTTATCATTACAGTGTTTGGAAATCCCTCCACATGTGACAAGAACAGGTTGGGTAACAGTAAAAGTAAAAGTGGCAAATGGTAAATGGACCTGTACTTGATAGCGCCTTTCAAGTCTTCCGACCACTCAAGGCGCTTTTACACTACGTGCCACATTCACTCAGCGATGGCAAAGTCCATCAAACAGAAAGTAACTCATTCATACACATTCACACAGCGATGCACAGCACCGGGAGCAATCAGTATCTTGCTCATGGATACTTTGACATGTGGCACCAGGAGCCGGGGATCGAACCAACAACCTTCCAATTAGGGGATGACCCGCTTTGCCTCTGCACCACAGCCACCCCAAATAGGATCATTGGTGTTACACTGCCTGAGCTGCTTCACATTTTAACCAAGCGAATGGTTTCAAAGGTTTCAAAGATTTTTGAGTGTCCTCTTCATCTCTGAAGAGTTGGAGTTTCTCCCCTCTGGCGCTCAGTGACCAATCAGACATACAGCTGATGATGATCCTTTCCTATACAAAAATGATGGGTTAGCGGTCATGTGAGGTGATGATATCAATAATGACTAACTATTGATCAGTGGGTTGGATGGTACCTTGATGGACTTCATATTTCATCTTACGTTTTGGATTTATGTGCTGGATTTTATATTACTTTGTGAGGTTACTTTTGCATTGTCCCTGTAATTTCTGAATATGGTTCATGTATCTAGGTTTGCAACAAGGAATCACATGAAAACGTGGTATAAAAGTGGCTTGCACTGACAAACCTTCATAAAAAATGATCAGCAAACTGTGCAGCTCTACATAGCTAGGCAACTAGCTGGTGAAGATAGCTAAACATTATTTTTTAAATTTTTCTATGTAATTATTGAGCTCAAACCAGAGCTAAAAGGGCACTGAATATTGGACTAACATTTATGAGGTGGACAGAAACATAGCTCAAATGCAAAATATATATAGACATACAAAACAACCTACAGTATGTGCACATCTGGAAGACATGGAGCCAAATTAGTATTAATTTGGAATTGTGTTTCTGGCCACCTAGCAAATATAAGTCCAATATTCACTCTCCTTTAAGCTAACCAACTCCTGAGGGAAGTAGCTATCTCCTTGTTTGCTAAATGCTCCAATATGTTTACCAAGTTCATCGCCAGCTTCATCTCTTTGCTTGTGGGTGCAGGGCAGGTAGCATACAGGGAGCTTTTTTGAATGAAAACAGCTGCCTGCTCCTGGAAAAGAGGTTGACGAGAGTGGTGAGAATATACCAGAACAGTAAAGTTGCAGGCCATAAAACCAAAACAATGAGCTGAGCAACAATAAAACGCTCCATAGAGCTGAGGGGAACTGCAAAGTAGAGTGATAATTCTCTGTGAGTTCATCACTATGGAGCACCCCTTTCATATCACACAATCTTTTGATCCATTGCTAATATAAATCTATTGATTTGAGCAGGACAACCAAACTAAACTTCCCACTTTAGACACATGTCCAATCTCCAACAAACCTGCTTTATCTTTGACAATTCGTCCAGTATGTTTTCAACATTCATGTCTGTCAGTCTCAACACACAGTTCAGGCAACTGTGTTCTTCCTCCCACGCACATTCAAGATAAAAAGGGTGGGTGAAGTGAATGGCTCTCCTGCCACAGTACGTCTGTATTCCCTGATCAAAGTAGACTCATCATCTCTGGTTTCTCTGCTCTTTCAGTCTCCAGTCTGCCATATACACTAAAAACTAGCACATAATAACACCTGTCTTCATGAAGTGCAATTATGTCATTTCCCTGGCTTCTCAGTAAAGGTTATGGCTTTTCATTGATTTTGACTGTCACTCTTGAGTTGCATTAGAAAACCTTATATGTGAAGCTGTAACTCCAGTTTCTTAACCTCCCCACCCCTCTTTTTCTTTTCTGTGTATAAAGTATAAAGTGTTAGAATTTTGTCTACACTGTTAAAAAAAACAAAAAAGTGGTTTTATAACTCGACAATACAAAGTGAGTATAGTTAATTTTTGCTTTAATTTTGACAAACACAAACCACACTGGGGTTTTTTATAGATAGACGACAAAAAAATGTATGTATCTCATTACATTCATCTGTGCATTGGTGAACAATGCTGAGGAAGAGAATTGATTTAGAAGGCAGCAAATGTTCTTATTAAAATGTAACTACATGCCTCAAAAGCAAATTTCCCTCTTGCCTTCCGTGGAGGCCACCATGCATGTTTCTACAATAGCCTAGAAGGGACAAACAAAACACTGGCTGTTAATAGAGTGAGAGAGATTTGCGTATTTCACACATTTTGCGGCCACCATAGTTTTTCCCTCGCGCTTGGAAAGGGAGGGTGAAGCGAGTGAGCTGAAATCTGCCAATACACAGCTAGATGCCACAAAATCCCTCACATTGAACCTTTAAGTGTGCAGTACTTGCTTAAGTTTGAGACAGTTATGTCAAATATTAAGCCCAGAGTAAGATTCTCTTAAGCAATGAGGCTCAGACAGCAGGGACCCTTAGGATTTGGGACCAACTCTACAAACATTATTGACCTTGTGATTAAATCTTGCCGCTTCGTCAGCCTCGCTCACACTCCAGATAAACCAGTGCAGGTCAGACTTTATGTAGGTACTAATGCTAAAGTCTCCCTTAGAGCACCATTAACCTGTCTGTGTAAAAAGGACAAGAAGTATACCATTGATTGTGCTTTAATCTCTTACTTCCAACCTGCATTCTAAGACTTGGCTTATTTGAACTTCCCTTGGTTTTGATATTAATTAAATTGTTAAAACACATGCTATACTTTCTTCATATCACCCTCAAATCAAATTTGAATGTAATAGGAAGGTCAGCTAATGTGTACCTGAGTGTCAGTGCCCCCCTCAAAATTATAGAGCAACTTCCAATTTGTAATTATAAACTAACAAGAACAGATGGTAGTTTGCAAATCACCTCATAATGAACTTTCATTCTAATAATACCATATTTTGCAATCGGATTTCAGATGTCTCCTCAGAGATAACACTGGATAATGATGAAAACATGCTGCCATCAGATGGAACTTTCTGTTCTCTTTCTGCCCTCCTAGTGCCTGTTTGTGAGTCTGTTGACGATAAGGCTTTTGATTGTATGGGCTTTCTTCTCCAGCTCAAATGCAGAGCACAGCTGCGAATGTTACAAGTAAGTGAGAGAGCAAGAAATCAGAGAATGCGAGTGACATTAGGTCAGTCTTGTTGCTATGCAACGGAAAGTTTGACCGCAAAGTACAAAAGGCCATCTAAAATAAAATAAGCTGGCTAACCTGAATTAAAAGGGGAAAAAATGAGAACAAAGATCGACAGAGAAAGTTCATGGGTGATGTATTTGCTCTTGAAGATAAAGATTAACCAACCCTGAATGGATGCATGAGGATGTGGATACATGACATCTACATGTACAGCATAAACCACTAACCATAATCTGCTGCAAAAACTGAATAAAGACTATTTTGAGGGCTGTTTTTTCATTGATGTGGGGTGCTGAGCTCTAAGCTCTAGTATTACCGCAATCTTACATATTATCCATAAAATTGATATGTTCTTGCTGTTAGCTGGGGAATGTGGTGGTTGAATAATAAAAAAAAAGATTGAACTTGTGCTCATCCACATTTAATGTTTTTTCAGGATTGCTATGGTTTGCAGTACTAATAAACATTATTGTTCTCATTTGCTAAAGTATGTGGCATTGTTTTGTCTTAGGATTTCATACTACTCTACATGACAGGCAGGCTCTGTCCCGAGGGTCTGGGGGTTGCTCTGAATAATGATGGGATGCCAGATGGTCTTTGTCAGGCAGACTTTCTCCTGTGGGTCTGGATACTGCCCTGTACAACATCATCAGCCTGTCACTACAAACTGATAGACAGGGAAATAAGACGGAAGGGCAAGAAATGATAAACCATATGGTGTGTAGCTTTATTGCTCCCTACTTCTCCCTACTCTCTCTGCTCTGTGGCTGGACCTCACTGGTGATGCATCATAGGTGTGCAGGTAAGCCCCTCTGTATTCCATCCCCCGCAACTCTACACAGTTTACCATCTGTCACACACACACCTGTACGCTCCTCGTAGTGGGGGTCATAGTTGTGCTGACTTAACTAAACATAGGCTTAGGACTTCTGTACTCATCAATGAGCTAATATGGAAGAACTGATTAGCATCCATAAAATAAGGTCCTGTGTCCTTCCAGTATCAGTGGGCTTGTTTGCTCAATGATTCAGTTTTTTTACCTATACAGTCGGAGGCACACAATGAGTGTCATAGGGGCCCATCAGATTCCCAGAGGTGAAGATCTGGCAGCCTTACATTTGATTGCAGTGCAGATACAATAAGATCTAGAATGATCTCTTGTTTTGGGAGCCAGAGAAAGTAAAAAAAATGATGCCTCTTTAAGCTGTTTTTGAATCTCACAGGACAAGGCATCTACTAGCTACAGCAAGGATAAAGCAGTGTTTGTAAGAGTTACAGCGAACTAATGTAACAAATAGGTTAATTGCTTAGGGGATGGCTGTTAACCAATGCAGTATGATAGTTTGATTTGACTGTCTGCAGTACTGTTCTATTAAAGCCAGAGAGAGACTCATTTGCATTTCACGTTATTCGTTTGTTATGCATGTTAGCTGATATCTGTTTGGTATCTGTGGTTAAAAGTTACAAATGTATCCTTCTTTTGAAATCTCCATTCTTATTTTCATCTACAAAGCTCTGATTGGTCAACTGTTTCTTTCGTCAGTGGGCACAACATTGAACCTACTTGAATCACTGACCGAAAATATGTGATCCAGAGGAATCAGGCCAGGACATTATTTGCTTGACCAAGACTGTGTATTCATACAGATATGCACTTTGTAACCGTTGGTGTTATCACACAGTCTGCTCACAGAAAAGGGCTGCTCAAACATCCGCTCCATGAGCAAGCTGCAGTGCCACCACTCCTGATAAAAATCTATCAAGGGCCAAACAGTCAACTGCAGGGCAGATGATAGGAAACTGTGATAAGATTTGTTGGCCCTTGCTGCCACTAATCTGTCCCAGCTAGGAAGAACTGCCCATGGGAAGCCAGAGATGAAAAGGCCACTGAGAGAATAATGCCCCCACACATGGTTTGGGTGCTGAGGGAGAGCTATCTCTCCCAGAGGGACCAAAACATGGCCCAGATACCTGTCATTTATGAGCAAGGAAGGCAGAGGAAGCAACAAGTGGCTGGACAGAGGAAAGCAGCTGACACTTTGATGTGCATTAGCAGTGTGTAAATCCCAAAGATTTGCAATCTAGGTAGAAACCCTGCTGATTCCCTCCAATTCATGAACTCTTTTGATCAAAAAGATGTGAATAGACCATTCCAGTCCAGAATTAATCTGGATAAACACTTGATAAACATTATCAACAGACGACTAATCCTGTTGAATAATGTAATCAGCGAGGGAATAATGATATATTTATCTACTAATGCATTAAATCCAGTGTATTCTTTGTCCAGGTATACACTGTTCAGCCACGCACCCAACAACACACACACACACAAACACACACCTAGTCATGTCATGTAGTGGAAGTGAAAGACCATGAATTGTAAGAATACCATTGCTGTTGCATAAGCCAAGTCCTTTGTTGAGGTTGTTGCTCACAACATTTTAATATTTTGAACTTCACATTAACAATTACCTCGCTAATCAAGTGAGTCATACTGTGTCTTGTTGTGACATGACACCAGATGGAGATGTGATCATCTTAAATGAAAGGTGACTGCAACACAACAACATCATAAATGTGATATACAGCTATAATATTTGGTCACAAATAAGGTTTTGTTTGAAATATTTATTAATGCATTTTTAAATTACTTAAACAAAATGGATAAGTGCCTAGCATTATTTTTCCATTACAAGTAAACGCCACCTTATAAAGTACTACCTATTCTTGGCTGCTTATCTGGGTCCAGGTCATAATGGCAGCAGGCTAAAGAGACGTCCTTCTCCCCAGACCTGTCCTCCAGCTCCTCCTGGGCAGTCCCAAGGCGTTTTCAGGGCAGATAGAATATACAATCCCTCCAGCTTATTCTGGAAGTGCCCTGGGGTTTTTTCCCAGTTGGACATTCCTGAAATACCTCTATAGGAAGACATCCAGGAGGCATCTTGAACTGCCTCATCTGTCTCTTTGCAAACGCCAAAGGAGAAGAGGTTTAATTTGGAGCTCCCTCTGGATGTCTAAGCTTCTCACCCAGTCTATGAGAATGAGCCGCTGCAAAGGAAACACTTTTTTTTTTTGGCTATTTTGGGTTGAATGGCTCTTTACCATATTGGTCAGGCTGCAGGTCACATTGGTCTGATGAATCTAGCAGGACTATAAAAAAAAAGCACAATTCTAATGCGTAGGTCATCTGATTGATTTTGTGACCTCCAGTATTACACTTTAATATTTATGACTTCACTGTTATCATTAGGTACCACAATCTGTATAAAGAACCCTGTAATGCATTTGGGCAAGACAAAAATGAGAATGATGGCATCTGACACAGCTTAATGTTTCTCCATTTTTGTACGGAAATGATTGAGGACATCAAATATAAATCTTTATATCTTCATGTAATATGAACATTTTGTTTCAGGACCTAATTTAACTCTAGCTTACCCTGAGTACCCCAATTTCTTGGTATCCACCGGAATTCAAATTACTTATTTGGATCATTAGCAGACCCATCACAGAGTGAGCACATCTCCATGTACTCTCCACTGAGAATGCAGATATGCAGTACATTCAAATCAGTCAATTTAAAAAAAAAAAAAGGATTAACATTTCCTAAGCTCAAAATTCAGGCGAAGGCTGAATAAATTTAAGCAACTAATTTACTGAGATTCAGCTGCAACTTAACCTCAAGAACAACAGAGATGCAACCCTAACACCCCAGAGTCTACAATCTGACAGAGTTGGCCCAGTTACAAGGCCTAGTTTTCACTGAGGCTTCATGCTCTAAAATCCACGAGTCAGGAGAATCTCACAACTGCAGTTAATGTGCAAGAATAGTGAATAAGTAAACAGCAAGAGGAGGCTTGTGACACAGTGATTTTGGTCTGCTAAACAGATTGTTCGGCACTAAACGACGTAAAAGCAGCCCACATCACATCTTATTAATTCCACGATTAGTTCTTCAATTCAGGCTGTCACGGGTTTAATGTCTCAGCAGTAAGCTGGAAAATTATTGTCTAGACGTTGCCAATAAGTTAAAGTCGCTCTCAAGCAGTTGTTTTGACAAATAATAAAAAAACAAAATATTCTCTAGAAAGATAAAGTTAATAAAATTAGGCTTTATACAGATGGAATGGATTCCAGCTGCCAACATTTAAAGTATTACTGAGACTCTCACGTCGCCCTTACTTATCTTATGAAAAACTGAGTTTCACTACACATAACAATCAACTTTCTCAAATATTCACATCCTCAAACTGATTTGACTATTTATTTATTTATTCTGGCAAACATGAAGTTCTAATTCGAAATACCCTTCCTAACTTGCAATTACCATTTTAATACTATTTACTTTACTCACTAACTTCACATTCACTTTTTAAGAAAGGGGCATATAATATTTTATTTATTTTTTCCTACACTCTTGTGTTTTCACCCCTGCCTTCTTTCCTTGTGTTTTGGCTGAGCAAACGCACACACACACACACACACACACACACACACACACAAACAGATTTTACTGTTTTTACAAGAACTTAATTTCTATAACCTCATTCAAGTCAACAATTCGGAAGAAAAAAAACTTGTATACAATTTTAAATCATTGACAATGATTTGTAACATCCTATGCCAATGGAATGGCAATGTCAGTTGGTTGGTCAGTCCACAATCTTATATCTCAACAGCTATTCAATGGATGGAAATTTAATAGTGTTATCGATGGTGCCAAAGGATAAATTGTAATGACTTTGGGGATCTGCTGACTTTTTATCTAGTGCCACCTCGGTAGGTCAAGGCAGATAAACTATGGTTACGGTTAGGCAAGGCAATTAAATCATTTGAATTAGTAAGATCATGCATGTCTGTGACAGGACACTAACTCCTGTATCTCGCCAAAAAGTCAGTCGAGCTGCAAACCCATCCACCACCACACGGACCTCCATACATTTACTCTCTGCTTCTCTACATAAAGGGTACTAATTCCTGTATTTTCACTGAATGTTGGAACTAGACACTGCAGAATCATCCGATCACAATTCTTAGGATACTGGCCTGGATTTCAATGTTTTTTTCCTACTGTAATAGTTGACTCAGGTGTATTTCTTTCCTTTTTTTTTTTTTTTTTACATAATTGCAACTTTTGATCTTTTATGCTCCATCAACTCACACTCTGCAGGCCTGGCAGTGAAGGTGCCTGGAATTGCTCTCTCTCTCTCTCACACACACACACACACTCTCACACACACACACGCACGCACAGACTTTGTAAATGGATTTATGCACAGTATTAAAAAGCTAATAAGTCAGACAAAGCTGTACACCAGTGCACACGGCTGAACAAAGAGACTCACTTGAATGGGCTAATATTCAATCATTTCCTGTCATTTTGATAAGTTTGGAAAACACTGCTGTAATAGCCTTTTCAACATATTTCTTCACACCGTTTGCACAAGCAATCTCTGGAATTAATAGAGTAACAGGCACAGCTGTTCCTTCTTGCTTTTGTGGTTGGGCATCATAGATTAAACCTGCAAACATTATTATTCAAAATGAGTTATACGTTTACCTCGGATAGGTGGTCTCAGTTTGAAAAACCAAAAATACAATAAAGTTATCAAAACAAACTTAAATATATTGATTTTTTTGATTTTTTTTGTCCAGAGTGAAATGAAATGGTGTAGTTCCAAATAGAAAATATTTCACATGAAAAATCCAGACGGGAACATTTGAGTCATTCCTGGAAATATAAACAGATGTCTAAGAATGATGTATTATTTCAACAGCACCCAATATCTTTACCTTTGCAAAAAAAATGTTTACGTTTCACAGAACTGGAAGTGTGACAATACATTGGAAATCTAGATCTGATTGTTTTGTAAAATACATAAATGCTGTCCATGGACACTGTGGCTATGCTTTGTACAAGGATGATTTATGCAAAATGTAAAATGAGACAGAGTTGTGATCTCTGAGTTTTGTCCAGTTAAACACATTTATCATGTATCACTAAAAGACTACAGCTGAAATGAAATATTGTTTCTTTCAGGTCCACGGTATAAAAGTGTGTGCATGTGTGGTAATCAAGGTGGGGAAATGGTAGGGAATGTCAAAACGTAAAGCTCATCCAAATATGTAACTGTGCTGTATGTACCAGGAAAAATGAAGACATGCGTATGGCTTATACCGCAAAAGTTTTCTTCAAATGAGGAAAACAGACTAGGAAAAACTAGTCAACAAGTTGCTCTAACATCCTAAAATTATACCAAATTTTAGTTGTATAAGCCCTGCAGACAAAGAAACAAAGAAACAAAAATATAATTTATTTAATGACAAATTCCCACATTTTGGTTTTAATGAAAAACTGAAAAAATGCAAGAATGCTTCATCTTCCTTTGTGCTATAAATGGAATTATTAAAATAATCCCTATGTAATGGCCTTTACATATTCTACAAATTTTGCACTGGATGGAGATCAATCCATAGTTCTTAGTGCTCATATAAGAAAAGACCAAAGACTGTCTCAGATTGATTATTCTTTTTTTTTCCAATTAAAGTCAGGGACCTGCAGGGGACAAGAGTTGAGTGAACTGAGAAAAAAAAATGTTCACAGGTCTGACTGTGAAAACTAACGCTGGCAGTAATCACTTCTCAATATCAGGCCCATCAATGTCTTTGTGTTATCTTCATTGGCCTATGATGTAATCACTTTCTTCTTTGTGCTCTCAGGCTGATAAATTGGGTTGTCACTATGAGGGGACTAGAGAGGGAAGCCAAACCAATTGATATCTGAACAGCCCATATTCCCCAACCCAAGGTCAGTGAATATTTCTAAAGGGATGCAATGCAGATAGAAGTTTTGAACTTGATGTCTGTGACGAAAAATGTGGTACCACAAATTAATATTTGATAATAATGTACAGTATGTTCTTCACAGGGTTTGTAATGAAGAAATTCCATGTTCTCCAACCTAAATAATGAATTTGCTAATATATTGTATTTTTAATGCATGTTTAAAGATTTAGGTGGCTCTATTGGCAGAACATGTTGAATTGCCATGTTTCTAAAATAGCAAACGCTGGCTCTATAGGGTCTTTGCAACCACCGTAGTTTTTCCTACATGCTGTGAAGAAAAGGGTGAAACGAGTGGTATTCAGTTGATGGCAATCTGCAACCTCACCACTAGATGCCCCTTAATCCTATAAACTGAACCTTTAAGCTATACTTGTTTGCATTTACTTTCACAGTTTAGGCAATGCCAGTGTGGACAAACACAAGAGACTGAAATAGTTTAACTTAACTGGAAACTGAAAAGCAGGGGGAACGTGAATAGCAGATGGATAGAAAACAAGTGGGTAGGCAGACAGGCAGGCAAGACAGATAAATCAACATCAAATCAAACAAAAAGCAGAAGTGAAAAGCCCTCTATATAGACTATGTTGAAACAAACAGGCTGATGAGGTACAGCTGGTAAGGGCAAGTGGCAGGTTTGCTACATGTTAGTAGTATGCAGCATGTAAAGTATAGCAATCTTCATACTCATTTGGTGTTAACCAGGCTGTTCTTTTTCCCAGGTTGCCAAATACTACAGATGCAGAGGTTACCCTTTAGAGTCTGTATGAGACTCATTGGGCTTCAATGTATACCATTCGTCAAAATGTCTGCTGTGAAAAAAGCCTATTAGTATCCATCAACAGCACACAAAGCACACAAAATTTAAACAGACTAAGATTTTTTTTTCTAGTGTGAATACATTTAAAACCTGCTTTGAATTAATATGTAGTATATGGAAAAGGGATAGACGATAGAGTCTGGGAGACTCATAATGCAGGCGGCCCTGATGGTGGAGGAACGGGAGGAAGTTTATAGAAAGAGGGAAGGACACTTGAGAGACAGAGAGCACCAGGAGTCCTGGAGGAGATAGACAGAGCCACGGGGAAGACAAAGAACCAGATAGCACGGCCTCGCCAAAACCAAGCAGCCTTGGAGCTGCAGAAATGAACAATCTGGACATGCAGGGAGAGACAGTACGCAGGAGGAAGAAGAAACTTAAAACTCAGGAGGAGAATCACAGGACATGGTCATGAGAAAAACACATTCAGACAGAGCCTCAAGGTTGAGAGAACCCTTGGAGAAAAGTTTTCAGATTTTTTGTAAGAACTAAGGATCCTAAAAGACACTCTTCAAAAGAGTTATAAAATTGTGACAATGTGATAATCTTTTACTTTACTTCAAAGTTCAACGAAAATCCCATTCAGTCATCTCTTTTTTCAGTCAGAATTTTTTTTTTTTTTATCAGTTGAACAATATGAACATTAGGTGTAAGAAACAATAAAAAAATTATTTATTATATTTTCTACCAATCTAAATACACAGTATGTGTTGTTTTTGTTGCAGTGAATGCAGACATCAATGCAGTTTACTACAGGCAGGTCTGATGCCTCTGGGCATTTCTAGCCTGCAGTGTGAGTTTCAGCAGCCTGGTATTTTGTAGAAATAATACTCTCTTGGTATTGGTTTCTTTTTCATACATCATGTTTTCTAATGGTAACAATAACCGTCCGAAAATAAGTGTGAAAAATAGTGTGTATTCTAAATAATGGGCCAAGATTTTCTTTTGTTTTTATTGCCGTAATGATGTGCGCCATTGAATAGTGAGGGTATATTTCTTGCCAACAGAAAACTTTTTTTTTTTTCCCACGTTATCCTGGCATATTCACATTTTGGCCCGTAGCCAAATGGATTCTTAGAATTATTAGCGCATTGAGTAACACTTACAGTACTTTAGCATTTATTTTAGTTCACTGTTTTGCATTTAATATTAAAATTATGCTGTTGAAAGGTCCAGTGTGTGCATTTAGGAGGATCTATTGGCAGAATTGGAATATAATATGCATAACTATGTTTTTATTAGTATATAATCACCAGAATAAAGGAATCGTAGGAATTATTTTGTTGCCCTTTAGTGAGACTTTGGAGAGCTGCGGATTGCCTTCCATGGAGTCCACTATGTTGAGCCATAATGTTCATACAATAGCCCAGAAGGGACAAACCAAACTGGCCCTAGCTCTAGTTTCTTCTTGGCGCTTGGAAGAGGAGGCAAAGCGAGGGAGTTGCATTCTGCAACTACACTGCTAGATGCCACTAAATACTACACACTGGACCAAGCTTTTATGTTTTGTGCCCTGTAAGAGGGGTCTACCCCACTGATCCTACAAATCTTTTGCATTTTCAGTATTAGTACGAAAACAGCTTCAGCTGTAACTTCACATTAAAAGCATTTAACTGACTGAATGCAATGCATTTTTCAGTGAGATTAGCATTGACCACTGTCGTTTATCAAAAATGTGTCTACAAAACAAGACAATGGCCATTTTTGGCATTTTCTGACAGTGGATCAGTTTGAAATATTGGAACAAGAAAGAGCAGCCACAGTGAGCTGTTAGATGAAGAGCTGCAGGCGACAGGCTGCACACCTCCAATGTCTCAGCGAGGAAACAAACTCCTTTCACTGTGCCCTGCTGTTCACAGACTCATGCCGTGTGCAGCATAAAATCCAATCAAGGTCGCTCACAGAATGATGGAAAAAGGCCAATTATTGGCTGACTTCTTTATTAAAATGACAGTTGTTTGTTTGGCAACACCAGTTGCTCTTACCTTGTAGTTATGTCCAGTGTTGGGGGTAACGCGTTACAAAATATATATTACGTAATATATTACGTTTAGGCAGTAACGGAGTAATATAACGCGTTACTAACTATATTTTGGTAATATTATTACAGTTACTGAGTCCGGTAACACGTTACAATCCGAGCTGTCGCACTGGCGGAGGTTTCGAAAAAACAACCCAGGCACAACAGCCGTAAATAAAGAGGAGAAGAAGACGGTTTTAAATCAACAGAAGAAGAAGAAGAAGACAGTTTGGTTTGGAGATGGCGAGATGGCAACCGATAATTCAACGTTCTCCAAGTGGTTATACTCGCACTATTTTGAATTTGTCACAGAAATGGATAAGAACCTCACAGTAAGGTGCACTTTATGTGCTGGTGGAGGCCGAGGGAACTGTCTACGGCTAAAAATAGTACAAGTAACCTCGAGAAACACCTGGAGAGAGTGCACAGCAACCTTAAGCCAGCGGCTAAATGCCCTCTTGTTAGCAAACAGGTGGAAGATGACGACGTGAGCAAATCTAAACAACAAAAGTTGGATTTCTCCAGACTAGAGGTTGCGCTGCCTCTTTCTACAGTTGAGTCGCTGGCGTTTCAAAAGCTTGTCAGCAAAATCTCTGTTTGATCAAGTGACAAGGTGAGAGCAAATCTCTAATGATATAGTCCTATTGTTAAGGTATAAACACATTTCCACAGATAGTTCATTTAAGAAGAGATACAGGTGGTGTGAGAGGTGATTCAATGAAAAAATTGTTTAAATTTTTAAATTTTTTATTACTGCTATTTCAGGACAGGATATATGCTCAGGTTCTAAAATACTTAACATGCCCTGTCTGGTGGCTGTTAGACCGCATTCTTGAAGTGCACTTTTATTTTATTATTGAAATAGTATAAACTATTAACATGTTTAATTTCATAGAAATGTAACTTTTTTGTTAAATCTTTGTGTGGCCGCACTTTGTAACTCAGGAGATAATAAATGAGGCATAGAAAAAGAGTTTGTGTCATGTTGTGTAAAGGTTTTGGTTGTTTCATTATTCTATATCATTACATTATTGTAATTCAGCTATTCATAGTAACCACTACTTGCAGATGCAATATAGACCTCATTAGACTTTAATGTTGCCCCCCCCACACTATATTTATGAGGAACTACAGTTAATTGAGGACTATTCGCCATGACAAAATATTGTGCGCCTTCATTTTGTAATGCCTTGTCCTAAATGTTTATTTTGGTGAATGTAACTAAAAAGTAATGAGTAACTTATTACTCTACACAGAAGGTAATAGTGTAAAGAAACATATTACTTTCAAATGCAAGTAACTAGTAATATGAAATATATTACATTTTGGAAGTAACTTGCCCAACACGGGTTATTTCTGACAAAGTAGCTGTTTGAGGAATGTTTTGCTGCCCTCTCTTGCTGTCACCACCAGTAACAAGTGTTGACAACCAACAAGAACTGAAATCTTAAGGTCTAACTTTTAATATTAGAAAGTTCAACAGTAATTGTAAACATGAGGCAGGACTTTTATAATATTTACATTATTCCCTAACCTAGCCCTTAACCCATATGTTTTAGTAATCCAGACTTGACATAATCAACATCATTTGAAACTATATTCATATTCACTGATAGTCTTCTTCTATAGTCCAACAAAGTGTTACACATTTGCAGGGCCTAGATCTTATATCTCTAAGGATGAAGGCCCCAGATGAGCACCCAGTAATTGTCCTAATATTTCAGTTGCATTAATTGTCATACTTGTGTCCATTGCATCTCTATCATTCGCCTATCTGAATGCGGAATTTGTTATATCACCCACTGTACAGTGTCATTAACTCACAAAGCTACTACTCCATCAATGTCATTGTTGTTTACTATTCTTCTGCATTGCGTCTCACTTACATACAGCGCTCTATCCTGCAAGTTGATGATGAGATGAGTATCTCACAACCACAATCCCAGAGCAAGTGAGAACATTTTTAACTTTCAACTTCAGCTTTCTGTATAACAGCCAGACTGCTTTTTTATCAACTCCCTAAAACTTGACACACTGTGTTGATAAGTGGTTTCTGACATGGAGGTCACATTTCCCAGTGCAACTGGAATCCATTTTAAACTACAAAAAACCCAATAATAATGCCCCAGTCTGATGCCCACTGCATCACAGACAGTTCTCTTTGGAATAGAGCAGCAGAGGGCTTGATTGGGGCAGCAGGGGAGATTTTTTCTTTCGGGAAATGTACTCTACTTTGTTGATCCTCTATTACACATCTGCTGAAAGGTCAAATCAATCTCTGCATCAGTGTCAAAGCTGAATTACTGGTGTTACTGACTGGCTGTTAACAATCAAGGTTTGATTTCATGACAGTTGTCATCCAAACTGCATTCTTTTTCAACAGGATACATTCAGCATTTTGTCAAAGCTGTAGTTGCCTGCAGGTTATGTAGCCTCATTTAGAACAGTTGTTAAACTAAGGACCGGATCTTGGTTCGAAGTGTCCTGTTAGGTGATTTTAACTGACACATGCCAGCAAGTTCCTGTATTTGTGGTGGTAAGTGCTGTATAGAACCAAGAACAGTTTGTTTAACTAAATACTGTCAAATTTGTAAGCCTTGGTCATAATATAGATGTGTTTAGATTACTGAAAAGGGTTAAGCATTTACAGCATATTTTTTGCAAAATGTTATAATTAGATGTTGGATGTGATCCTAAATGCCCCAAAACCCAAAAGAACGTCTGTACTACTGAAAATGTAGATCAGTAGTAATTACATCTGATTCAAATACATTAGCCTATTTAAATTATGTCTGCATATGTGGTTTATGTTAGACATTACTCAGTAGTCCTCAGGGACACTGCCATTATATCAACCAGTTTAATTGAAAATATAATGGCGCAATTAGCTTTCAGTTAATTAATGAGATTGTAAAATTGCTTTTCTCATTGCTGAAAACAGCTTAATAAAATAGAGATTCTTCCAGTAACACAAAAATGAAACTATTTATTATACAATATTTAACAGCCCCCTTAGCTGATTTGTAGTTCTTTTCAAGACCAGGTCTCTTGTGTCTGAATATGTGATGCCAGTGCACAGAGGGAAAGGCAAAACAGGGGCTACTCAGTTACATAATTTAAAGAAAAAAACTGAATGTTTTTCTTTTCTTTTCTTTTCTTTCTAATAAGATCCCCATTATGCTGTGGGGGGAAAGTTTCTCTGCTACTTTTCTACTCTATCAGACATCATGACTCATTTTCTATTCTATCCAAAGAGTCCTTTGAGCTGACTTCTGTGAGCCGGGTTGAACCTCAAACACTGGTTATTTGAAATAATAGAAGAATATCAATGAAATATGCACTTGTACTGTATATTCTATAGTCTATTTGTGGTGTCATTTTGGTTGTTTTACAAGTAATTATGTGGATTGCTAATTACATTAAAGTAATAAAGTGAAAAGCATGAGATTTCTGTGTAGTGTCTCATTATAAAGACTATATATTACATTATTTTAGGACTACTTTTACAACTTGAGTTTATAAGTCTATAAACATCTAATAAGTTTACAATGATATACATCAACCATCTGTCTTGATAAAACATTGTTTCATGCTCTCTATCATCCTTTCATCATCTTGGATGAAAGTATCCTTATCTCTGAGGCCTCAGCTTGGTTTTTCTAGTCTTGGTGTAGACTTCTCAAGGCCCGGGCAGCTCACATTTACCTTCTAATTTCAAGCTGTGCTTCACAATTCATTGTATTTTCTGTCTCCCTGCTGTCTACAAAGTAGCAAGTTCATCTAGTATTTTCCTCTTTAGAAAAGTACATGGAATAGATTCTGTCACAGCCAGTGCTGACTTCATTTTTCAGAGAATAGTCGAGCAGCTCAAGGATGATGGTGCTAACAAGTGCCTGAGCTCTTGTTTGCCACTACTCTCTGCATGCATCTGCATAATCACAATGTAATTTTATTTGTGAAACAATTGCACTAGTAGTTAGTACTTTCCACAGTTCCTTTTGGATTTGTGGTGCTCAGGCTTTGGGGGACAACATTGAAAAATGTTGCTGTCCTGCAGCTGTTGTACCATCTCCGAGACACTAATTGCACCCATTTTCACTGGACATGTTCCCATTGCTGTCTCCTCAGATAGAGCAGTGTTGTGTTTCTCTTTGGCCTAAGACAGATTCTCTACTGAAGGCATAGTTAGGGTGAATGATGAGAGAGAGAACATAGTTAGAGGAAAAGAGAAAATAGAGAAAGGAATAAAATCTGCAGAAAAATGTGGAACTGAGTTAAATAGATCCTTAAAATCTTTCAAATTAGTGTCACTTTAATGAGTGACCAGCTTTAAAAGTTGCAAACTGGTTTCACACTTTTTATTTCTGGCAGTTGGCCATGAAAGTGTCCTAGCAGTGCAGCTACAGAAAATCTGTTGTTTTTGTCTTTTCAGCCTCGAAAGGATTTGTACATGAAAAAATAGGTTAAAAGTTTGTTCTATATCGGCCAGATGGCATAACGATAATACCAAAATGTAGTATTGAGCCAATAATTCTTGTATCGAGTCAAAAAATATTATTATTTTTCCTAGTAATTTTGGCTCAAGACGGAACACTTCCTTTCTTTCTTCTATGTAGGATTTAGGATTTTTGCAGTATTAGTTTTTTAACAGTTCATTTAGTCATTTTTCTTATAGTAGTAGCAGTAGTAATAGACGTGGGATAAATGGTTAAATTAACGTAATGAAATTAAATGTATACCAAATAAAGATCCTAAAACACATTCTCTTTCACAGTAACAATATAGTCAAAAGGCAGGAAATTGACGTTACACGTACAATAACAGCCATAACAAAACAATGTGAACAAAGTGAACAATTACAACATCATAAAAAAATATCTAATATTTGACTCATATTTGGTTGTAAGGCAGGATCATAATTTCAAATTCCAGTGGGCGGCAAGAATATTCCTGTCAAAATTATCTTGGGAAAAACACTGAATTCTTCACCTTGCTGCACATGGCAAGTTTTAAAATGGGTACATAATGTATGTGTGTGTCTAAATGAGATATGCAAAGGTACCAAATCCTAATTATACACTGTGTGTAATTCATTGATTCCACTCCTAAAGTCCGTTGAATTATCCACCTCCTCTCGAGCAAATCTGGTCTCTCAGAATTCAGCACGATTTAAATTATTCAGTGTGGTTAATTGAGGGCAGGAAATGCTCAAAATCTGTAGGTGGTCCGAGGCTATGTGTAAGGTGGCCATGGCTGAATGCTGAGACTTCAAAGCACAAAAACCCTGAAAAATAATTGTTTGCTTTCATTTGGCCTGCATATTTGGAGGCTTTTCTTGCCACAACAGACTTTACATCCTGTGGGCAGAATCATGTGGCTGTGGAATATACTGTACAGTAAATTGCATATTAGTAATGCAGTCCAAATACCACTCTATAAACCACAAAATGAGGTATTCAGCTGAAACAAATCTTTTTTTCTCTGGATCTCTTTGCTCACTGAGGTGTTTGACGATGTGAAGAGCACCATGAGAAGTGTGGGAAGGCTGTCAGTCTTTTTGATCATGTGGAGGTGCATAGCAGAGCAGCATCTAAATTCACAAAGGCAGCTTACGGTTTAAGGGCAAATGGATGGTGCACCCTTCTTTCATTTTCAGTTTCAGTGTGTGTAGTTTTAGAGGGCCACATGGTGCCACTTGATCGCTGTTCATCACTGTACATTAGGAGGGTGGAGCTCATGGCTTTACTGGGGCTGAAATTCGCCCCAGGACTTTTTGTCAGTACTTTTAACACTAGTACAGTTTTTGTGATATAAAATGTATAATCTGATGGTGCTGAAGCCCTTCAAGACATTTTAGGATGTCTCGCTGACACCTGCCTCTGCAGTTTGTATGAGCACGTCACCACTGCAGTTAATTAAAACAAGACCAGGCCAGGCAAGCCTCCTCGAAAGTTACTGCCAACTACTGCTAACTTCTGTACCAAAATGTTAGTTGGTATAGTGCTAAAACAATTTCAAAGGCTGACACATAAATGCACACTCACACATACATACATGCATATCAGACATTTCTTCAATATATAATTGAAGACTACAATGCAGTCTTATAAAAACAGAGCAACTAAAAAATGTGTGTGTATGTATAGGAAATAAAAACAAGCAGCTTGTCATCAAAATCAAAGCAAATAATTGTAGACATAAACAACCAACCTCCAATGTATACAGGCCTATATTTCCAAATGAAGACTATCCTATCTCACCACAATCAAGAGTTGCATCAGTCCCACTGGTCTCTGCGACTCTGTCTGTGACTCCGCCGTTGCCGAAAGTCACTGGCTAACAGTGGCAACAACAACCTTGGCCCTTCCACCATGGAAAAGATCTGTCAGTTTGGCACATTAAGCTGCATCTTGCGCTGACATTTTTCACTTTTTAGCTCATTACTTTTCTGTAAAACCCCTTTTATTTGGATGTCCTTTATTTTTGCCATTTTTGCTAATTTAGTATAACGCAGAAACTTCGGTTTGACCTGGAATGGATCGGCCATTCAGGAGTCTTCTCAATGGCCAGCCTGCTCCTGATGGAGCTTATGTTAGAGTGCAAAAACGTGTCTAATTTTGGATTATTTACATTTTTATTTCTTCTTAATTATAATTTAAATTTAAAGTAGACTAGAATTTATATTCAGATTGGACTATTCCGCACCTCACTCTCTCCAGTGCGATTGTTTGTGCCAATGCATTAGGGAGTGTCCTTTGATATTGCAAGGTGGAATGTGGGTGGTCTAGAGGTTGATCTTAACCGTCCAGTAGTGTCCAGATATTGTAGAAATAATCTTGTAGAAAGATTGACATTTAATGTATATGAAAAAGATTAATCTCAATTAATGTAATCCAAAGTTTTGCAGAGATGTCCAATATCAATGTCAACAAACAACATTGTCATCAGCCTCAGCTGACCTGTGTGTTTAGTAGTAATTAGAAAATGTTACCATGCTAATATACTAATGGAAAACATCTGCTAAACATTAGTATGTTGAGCATGTTAGCAGTTAGCTCAAACCACTGCTGTGCTTATGAAAAGCCTCTTAGGCTACATTCACACTGTTAGCTTACGCTCAATTCTGATTTATTGCTCAGATCTGATTCCAGTGTGAACAAGTCACAGTCCTAAAGTGACCTGGATGACGAATGTCAGTCTAGAGGTATGTAAAAGTCACGTGAATTCTGTGACTGTTTACACTAAGGACCACACATTAGTGGCAGAATTGAAAAGATCAGATTACATGTGATTGTGTGTTTGGCCTGCTCTCTTACACAGACCTGAGAAAAGGTATCTGACTTTAATGGAGGCCTATTCGATGTCATGCTATGTTAATTTTTACCCTTCTGTTCCTACAGAAGATTTAAGAGAACCGGAATCAGTCGTGTAGAAAGTGACTATGTCACCATATTTAGAAGTGGCCTTGTTCACTACACAGTGGCATCTGTCATTTTAAGTATTGTGACTCTGTGTGGTCTGATAAAATTCATTATTGTAGCTCACATCCCTGTCTCGGCCCTCATTTAAAAACTTTCCTGTGTCAAGGAACAATTTTTCGGGTAAATAACCATCAAGTGACATTCTCAAAACAACAAACTCAAGTTTCTCAGCCCTATTATACTGCCTTTCTCTATAAGTAAAATGGCTTTTTCTCCTCCCGTATCTCTATGACTTTTGGAGAAACACAGGAGGGCCTATATGACTGGGAAATTCACCACAAGGTGTCTCATTTGCCTTGCTACTGGCTGTGTCACTCCTTTGTGTATTCATTATAGTCTGAAATACAGAACCTCCATGTTCCCCAGCTAGCACTTTGACTCAGCTAAAATATTGCTGTGTTTTAAAACAAGCCTTGCAGGGAGAAAGAATTAGTTTTCCCTTCATCTCTGCCAGTCTGTACATTTATCTGTATACAGTATGTCTACATAAAATATACAGATTTTTGTCACTCAGGTAATATGGCAATATGAGTGAAACTGACACTGTGATTATGGTATAAAAGAAAGATTCTGGTATAAAAGAAATGATGACTGATGATATAAAACTCATAGTGAAAGTGACACATACACAATCCCTGACTCCTACTATGCATTTCAAATTCCATACCACATACCCTAAATACTTTTCAACTGTGTACTGTGTTCATGCTAGAAAAGAGGTAGCCTAAATTGTGCTACACTAATTTAGGATGTAGCTTTTACCATACATATATTAGATACACAAAGACTTGAAATCTCTCTGTGCAGCTGATCCAAAGGTTAAAAAACACTAATCATTACCTCTGAAGCCCACATTGTGTCTTGTATCTTGCAAATTGCAGCTCTAGCTTAGCTATATCCAGTCTTGGTGTCATAGCTTTATACTTAGTATGCAGAATTCCAATCTAATCAGTTCTCTAAATAAAACAACAAAATGCAGTGTTTGCAATGCAGAACACTATGTATGAGCATTTTCTGATCTGATTCCCATAGGACGACAACACTCAGTACCTTCCAAATCACTGTTGCAAAATGTAAACCAATAATAAATATTGTGTGTTTGTGTTTGGTACTTGGTTAAGATTGGGAAATGACTGTGGTCCCTTGTTAAATGAAACCAATACTGACTGTTGGTAGGAACCAGGAAGTGAAAAGAAAGAGACGAGATTCTGTGTCTCAGGAAACCTGCAAATAGAAGACAACAACATGTTGTATGCTGTAGCTGTACAATATTTTTTCTACAGGGCAAAGTGGTATAATTCCCAAAGAATTCAGATAGAAAAAACTGAGTAAACAGAACCTGTGTGGCTTGCCAGAGATAGACTTCTTGGAATAGGAAATGGCAAGATCTTTTAACATAAACTTTGTAATGTGGTCCCCTGGTGGTGTCTGTGAGGAGGTGGAGGATGTCCTTTAATGACAAAAGAATGTGAAAAGCTGGAGGTACAGTATGAGTTTAAGATGTGCAAAATAATTTGGTGACAGACATGCAAATTGAGTCTCCCTGCTTATGTTCCTACTCACACTGATACATTGGTTCTGGAGTCACTTCATTTAATAGTGTTTCAGTCAGCTGTGAAATGTTTTCTGGTAGGCTTTAGAGCTAAAAGTTTTTAAAAAGAAAGTGATAAAGTTCAGATGTAGATGAAGTATAAAATTTAGTCTGGAACTGGACTGTGACTTTCGCTCTCTATAAATGATTAATAGTTCTCTCCCTCACTCAGTCGTCAACATGAAACCCCCCTGCTGAGTTTCATTAATAGCTGTTCTTCATATGAATGGCTTGAAAAAGTATCAATGAGTGCAGGACCATATTTAACAGTCCTCCAGAAATGTTACTCTGTCAGCAGTGACTAGATGTAAAGCTTCCTTCCCTCACAGCTGTTCTAGTAGTTGCTAGTAATGTGCCCTTCAATTCATTGTTTCCTCCTGCTTGAGTCTGTACCCTGTTATCTAGCTATGAGTCATCTTACTTCCTTGCATCCTTAGTTTTTCAGGCTTTTGCAGACTATTCCTTTGGTTATCACACCTTTGAAAGTCAGTTTACTGATGCTATTAAAATACAATATAAAAAAGATAAGACTTCCTTACAGTTTTTCAAGTTGTGCAAATAGTACTTTAGATTTAAACTTATATCAAACATGTATTCTTTTAGTTTGTATAATTACCTATCAAAATATTGACATAGTTTAAGATTTGGCTAAAATACACCCATTTGTCAATTCATCAGTTCATTCATCAATTTCACTGATGGTTAACTGGGGCTGGGTTGCAGTGGCAGAAGGCTAAGCACTGTAGTCCAGAGCAATATTTTCCAGGTCCTCCTGGGGGATCCCAAGGTGTTCCCAAGCCAGATAAGTATTATTGGTCTACCCGGGCGGTTGAAAGCATCATAATCAATTCAATACGAAGACATTTTATTAGTATAGCACCAAATCATAACAAATTATCTCAGGACACTTTTCAAATCGAGCATGTCTTGACCATACTTCTTATAAAATTATTTACAGAGACCTAACACTATGAGCAAGCACTTGGTGACAATGGCATTGAAAACCCACCTTTTGAAAGGTAGAAACCTTGAGCAGACCCTGGCTGTAGGTTGGCTTCTGTCTGCCTTAACCTTAGGATCACATGGCGGAACAACCTTAACTGGCTTCTTCCAACGCATAGGAGCAGTGGCTCTACTCCGAGCTAAATGGTAAATAGACTGTACTTGTATAGCGCCTTTCCAGTCTGCCAACCACTCAAAGCACTTTTACACTACTTGCCATATTCAGCCCTTCACACACATTCATACAGCGATGAACAAACAGAAACTAACATTTATACACGTTCATCCACCAATGCATAGGAGCAATTTGGGGTTCAGTATCTTGCTCAAGGACACTTCCATGTTAACATGGGGATCAAACTGGGGATCATACGCCAACCTTCTGATTAGTGGATGACCCGCTCGACCTCCTGAGCTACAGCTTCTCCTCCCTGACACTCAATTGCGTGCTAAAGGTTACAGTTTACAGCTGTGTCTAACCATGAAGATCACAAACAGAATCAGTGACAAACCTGGCAGAGCTAAACACCCACTGAAAATGTATTTTACTTTCTGTTGAGATTATGGACACAGCTCTCACTTCAGCTATATAAAGACTGGATGGCTTGTAGCAATGGCACCCTATACCTCTGCAGTAACCCCCACAGGAATCCTGGATATGAATCGGTAATAGCCACCTTTCCAGCATCCTTATATAGCCCAGTAATCAACTTTGTTTAAGTATGTTACTGTTCACTTTGATGGGATTTGTCAGCAAACTGCATTAAAAAAAAACTCTGACCCTCAGGATTAAGACAAGGAGAGAGATCAAATAAAGTGGGTGGCTCTCAGACCAAAATGCAAGAAAGCATGAAACACAGGTTGAAACTGACAGAAGTGAGCGGAATCCTTGATTTAATTTGATTTTGAAGTCAAAATATTTCTCTAAGCCTCAAATGAAATAACCAGGACAACTTGATGCAAATTTGCATGCAACAGTGAATATCCCTCTACCTAATCACAAGTATCTGAAATCTATTAGTAAGTATTAACACATATTTTTTGCCAGTATGAAAGAGATTGTTCAATGTTTCAAAGAGGAGGATATGGCTTATCATATATAGCCTGATCCAGGCATGTTTTTTAATGTATCAAATTGGCAAAAATATTTCAGATAAAATGCCGAGCTCTAAAGTGCGAGCATTTTGATGGTCATGTGAGTGAAAATTAGAGTGTGGGAATGTGAACAATTATTTGGGCACACTGGTGCAACACCGAATGCAGCAAAACACATGGCTGACACTAATTAACGTTATTTTCCGTGAATAACTTTTTGACAGACCAAAATTCAACATGGACCTTATTTTTACATGTTTTTCTATCAACATGAGTAACTGGGACAACACCTTTGAATTAGGTTCCCGTATCCTTGTGGGCAGTTTCTTATTGTTAAAGTATGACCATTAAAATTGCTTGTTTTTGCCAGTGAATGGCTCATATTGTCATTATAAGTAGCTGACAATATTATGGAAAGGACCCTATGGAGAAATTAATGGTTTCATTACCTTTCACAGTCTGTGTAAAGTCTCGTTCTGAAATCACCTCTGTGGGCGTAGGATCTCAGAACCCACAGGACCACCACCAGTCCTGCAAGCTTTGCAGCCTTGCAGCTGCTGGTTCACCCTCCTCTGCCTGTTGCCTGTCTCTCTTTCTCCTCATCCGCCCTTCAGTTTATAGCACATGTAAGTTACAGAAGGGCAAAAAAGCAATTATGCCTTCAACAATGTGCATATTTATAGTAACTGAAGATCTGTTCTAATATATTATAATATATATTTATTGTGAACACATTCTAATTATACATATCAAGTATTCACTTCAGGTGGATCTGCCCATTTTGACCCAAAAATATTTTTTGTTGTTGCTGTAATTAGTAAAGGTTGCTGCATTTCACTCAGGGGATTTATCTTGATCACTGAGATAAAAAAAACAAACAGCATTTGCCTTTGCTTTAGCCAAGGGACTTCAAAGGGAGAATCATGCTTTTATTAGGTTAATTATAGTTTCAGCTTCTCTTTTAAAATGGTTAGATCAAAAGGCATAGCAGTTATTATCTGGCATTCTGGAGGAAATGCCTACTCAATCAAGTGTGGAGAGAGAAAGAAAATAAAGAGAATAAATATGTTTGATTGTTATTCTGTGTGTGATGAGACGATAGAGGCCTAATCAATATTCCACAGCCACACTTTTTGTTTGAGAGGGAAGTCCATTACACTCTTTGTCATGAAGTTCCCTAGAGTTGGCCTTGAGCAATATTAATACCATGAATTAGAAATGAAAGGACGGCAGCAGGTACCATCGAGCTGTTACATTTCATGTGAGTGGATGAACACTTAGTGACAGAAGTTGGCTATTGCTCCCTTGGTTGCAGCAATTATACTGTTCAACGGGCACACAATATATAATGAGGGAACCTTCACCACATCTTTGTATGTGTCATCCTGATATATCCATGCAGCAGAACAGCATTGTTATGCTTGGGAGGATTAACATGACATCCATATTAATGTAAAGCTTGCACATGCAGGACCAGGTCCATTGTAAGATTTCAGATGAGTGATGTCTTGAAATCGTATTATCCAAAGATGGTAATTTAAGACAGCCCTTCCATTTACAATTCAAACTATGCAGATAGAGGGCATTCTTTACTGTGTTCACATAACATAAAGTCAATGGATTGACAGACTATTATATGCACTGTTCTACAAGTGAATAGAAACAGTAGGTCAGAAAATGCTCAGTGTTATTTTAGTTGTCACAACAGGTCTCTATAAAGGTTCAAGTTTAAAGGGTCAAGGCTCGTAGACTGATGAAAATTGACATAAGACACAAACACTTTTGTCATCAAAATTGGAGGAAAATTGTTGCCTGCTATTTCTCTCACACTATCACTCTTCCACAAAATTACTCAGAAATCAGCAAAACAATCAATAAAGATAGTCTCAGAAAATTAACTCAGTTGCTTGACCATTCTCCACTGACTTCGAGCAACTTGCAAGTTTTTTTTAAAGAAATAATAGTTGCTGCAATTTTTAAATGGCCACTAGAAATTGCATACAAGAATATCTGCTGGTATTTCATTAAGACAGCTACATTTGTCTCACTGTGATGTAATATAATGGGCTCACATAGCATGCCAATCATCATAGCTGTGTGGGAAGCAGAATCTGCAGGTCATCAGTGCTTAGGTTTGTTTTAGTTCCCTCTGCAGGTCTCTATAAAATATCAAGTTTTACAATTAAGGTCAAGATTAGACAAGTAATTAATCTTTAATTTGAAACCCTCTATTACAAATTCCTTCTTTAACTTGGAATTTGCAGTAAAGATAAACATGGGAGAGATGGTTGTTCAAGCATGGTCTTAAAATCGTGAAAGGGAATTTAAAGCACAGTTATATGAGTGACAGGTTTAATTCTGGGCTTTGTAGTTGTTGTTTGTCCTAAATGCATGGGAAATAACCTGCAAGCCCTTTGTTTTTTTCTGATTATAGTCCCGTGAACTATTCAAAGCAAATGTACTATTCACTACAGAGTTAACTATTAAGAATGTATTATGTAGGGAACAGTAACCAAACAAAGTAGTGACATAGCTTTTAAAGTTATATATATATATATATATATATTTATCAGTACAATATTTACTTTACAGTTCCTTTAGATATGACCCAGGAAAGGCCACCATCTGGTCCATTTAGGTGTCCACCATCTGGCCACCTGTATAGCCAGCATCATCACTCTGATGTCGGGTAAAGTCCTAGTCTGGGCCGTGCCTGTTTGGGAGCAGCCAGCTCTCCTGTGTGTTAATTACTCCTTGTTTACAGCCGAGGTGATGAAGATCTGATCGTCCAGTCTCTGCGAGAGAGGTGACCGGGAAGATTTGGGCCATGTGCCAAGGTATTTGTGCTGTGGGCGATTATGCTATTGTGTTTCATATATTAGTGGAAGAGGGTGGCTGGAGGGAAGAATCTCTCCTCAGTGCCTCAAATGACACCAATAAAGTGGGTTTACCCCCTGATTCTTTGGTTTTCTGCACAAACAGTTGTCTTAGGTAGAGATCTTTTAAATTTTTTTTAATGAAAGTTGCAACAAGTTCTACCTCTCTTCCAGCTGTGCTCCCAGTTTATCCAGTTACTTTGCCCTTACAACACTTTATCCCTTAAGAACGTCTATATCAGAATCAGCTCATAATGTGTCATTTATTCTTGTCTTGTCCATTAAAAGACAAAGATCCTCAATAAACGAGAAGATGGTGATTAGTTCGGTCTACAAACTCTTCTGCTTGCAGTCCTTGCTGAAACAACCAGGCATTTTCCCTTGGTGCATGTTGATTCTGTTTCTGAGGGGTCATTAACAATGTCTTGGTCCATCACACATATTCACTTTACTTCTTGAGACTCCAGTCGAGGACAAAGCCATGGATCAAAGATGCGTATGGATCTGCACATTATGAAACTGTCTTCTGTTACTCCTGTTACACCTCTATGATTTACCTGTCATGCCCATCATCCTTGACCATCTATGGTTGATCAAGCACAATATTCACAGAGATGAATCCACAGGGTCAGGTGTTGCCATGGTGACATGGTCTGCTTGGTCAGAAATGTCTTTCTCCTCTGCTACTTAGGAAGAGCTGACCCAATATTTCTTCACAGTTAGACTATTTGAAAGAGGTACATCCTGAAACAAACTCCTGAAAGATGGTGGGACTCTGTTTAGAATCTTCTGCCAGGCTCTGCTTCTGCTGGCAGGGACCACTTGCCTTACCCTCTCATTTCCTTAGTTTGGGGTATTGCAGGATGGAGCCATTTTTGTTAAATTTGATCTGATCTATTCCTACCACGGTCTTGAAGGACATGAGTGGCAGGTGACACTCAGCACCCCCAGTGGCCACTACACGTGCCTTATCATACTGTTAACTCTGTTGGTACTGGCTCAGGCGGTATTTCAGCTGGGTTTCAACTTCTTTTCAACATGGTTCACTAATGTCAGAAATAGTGTCATGTTTTGATTAACTTATTTTTTATTTCACCAGTGGTGGACGAAGTTCTCAGATTATTTACTTAAGTAAGTAATACAACATTGTGAAAATACTACACTACAAATCCTGAATTCAAAATTCTACAATTAAATTACTACAAAAGTATTATCAACAAAATTAACTTACACTATCAAAAGTAAAAATACTAATTGTACATAATGGAACCTTTCAAAAGATGATATCTGTCTGTATTTTGGGCAAAATTAATTCACTCAAAGCAAGGACCTTACTTGCACAAGCTATCATCTTGGGAACAATAGAACCATTTCTGGGACAAGGGAGCTTGCACATATCTCTTCTTAGGGTTCAAGAATGGTATTCACTGGAATTTGTAGCACCCATAGTCAGCACAATTATCTTATATTCATGCGGATAACGTTGCTTAGATGTATAATTAGAAAACATTTGCTGTACAAACAAGGAAATTAGACTCAGTTATGCTTTCATTTTATCTCAAGGATCTAATTTCTCAAGAGCTACTGTAATAGCAATTTTTAAGAACCTATACAACCCTTTGACCTGGTCATTGTAAAACCATATGCAACTGTTAAAGAGGCTATTATATGAATACAACCTTTGGCCCTGTTTCTAACTACACTCTATGTCCAAGTAAACAGCGAGATGTTGAGACTTCACTAAGAAGCCAAGGACATGATCATCTCACTGCACTGTCTGTCAACTGTCCCAGAACTTAGGAATGTGTAACTGTGTGCTCCAACAGGGATAAAACCATACTGCTTCTTCCAGTCAGGGCTCTTTTGGACTTTCACATACGAGAGTGTGTGACGGTTGCGTTGAGACCATTCATGGATGATTTGAATAAAACCTTACAGAAAGACAAGATCATACTTTGTATGCTTTATTAAACAAATTGCCACCACACTACTTGTTTGTATATTTGGTGAATTAGGTAAACTAATTGTTAATTATGATGCCAGTGAATTTCCAGGCAAGTAAATGTTAGATAATTGAGCACTCTTTGCTGTTGTAGAAAATAAAGGCTGATATGTCCAGTAACATTCAGACTCTTCAGCACTTTTAAACACAGCTAAATTAAATAGGGATCATGGTGTGAACTATAGATTAAACAAATAAACAGCATTTCCCTGGCTTTCCCTTTAGGTGAAATATGTTTTCTTTGGAAAAACCTAGACCTAATCTGAGTCACCTTCAGCCTGTTTTCTGACCTCTGTACTCTACTGTTAGAGGGACAGATTAATTAGAAATAGGCTTAAGCCTTGAGGAGACAAATGCTCTGCTAGACAAATGCTGTTTGGACAGCAAACTGATCTTGGGATATTAAAGAAAGATGAGGAAATGAAGGACAGATAGGTCATGGAAGTGCTCCTATGAGACTAGAATAATAAATATTTTCACATTACACATGTGTATCACATGTGCACATTACAAAAGGTACCCATATTACAAAATGGGTACCTTTATCCAAGCTATCTGACCCTTTGTGCCACTGTGCTGGCACTGTACCACAGAAGAATAACAAAGCATGGTAAACCTTGCTTTATCTTCATGTATGGGCATCATGGTTATGCTTTAAGTATTCATCTTACATATATGAGCCTTTATTTTTACTTGTCCATATCCTTTTGCAAAGCTTTGCAAGAGTTGTAGTTTCCTACCTCACAATATTGAACTGATGTGCTTAAAAATGATGTGTAATAAAAGCCTCAAACCTTTTATTAAATGCATTTAGATTGTTTTCAGTGTTTTGGTCCCATTTGATTTTGATACAGTATAAGACAATATACACTTCTTTTGACCCATTTTTCAAATTATTAAAAGACAACAATTACATAACATTTCAGACACCAGACAAATGCCTAGGAGACATGAGACACCAATCCAATCACTGTCTCTGACACTTTTTTTCTGCTTCTCAGATCCTGTGAGATATAGAGGAAGGTTTTAAAGATTCCAGGCCTCAGCTGCAGGGAACTGACTATACTGCCATACAAATTATTTATCCATAATCATTGCATATAAAAAACAGGTATAATCCAGAGTTGCAGTGGTACAAAGCACCGTATTATATTTACTAGAGTATAGTACTTCATAAAATACAATAAGTTAAAGACTAAACCAGCAGTTTCCACTTTTTAGCTGGTGACCCCTTACAAAAAAGCAGTCTACAGTGACTCCTTGTCAAATCACTTGTCTATGTACATTGTCTATGACACTTCTATCAAAGAGTATTGTGTAGCTGAACTTTATTTTTCCTCTTTCTAACTTCATTAATCATGTCATTGTAACTGTGACCTTTACTTAAATTTACAACAAAGAGTAGATCAAAATAAACCACCACACAGATATTCCTGCAACCTACCAGCACCTGACTTACTAGCTGTACATGGGGGATTTTGTTCACTAGTACTACAAGAAGTTTTTAACTAGTGATGAACGTGTCTCAAATTAATATTGATGCCTCTATATAACCTACATAAACGAACTAAACAATTATCAAGAAGGTTGGCTATTTATATAACTATAGTTATTTGAGTTGGAATCCCCTCGATAAGATCATTGAGATCATTTTCATCATTTAGGTAACACAAACTACAATATAGACTACTAACAAAGTCTGCATTGCAGACAGGACACTGGAAGGGAGGGCACAGAAATCACTTCATCCGTCAAAAGCATTTTCCTGATATGTAATTGTATCTAAATTGGGTGTCATTCTTAAATTTCCTTTTGAATAGATGATGATCAAATGATAGATAAAGATATAGCTGATAGATATAGGAAATGCGTTACACTGGTTGTTTCTCTTGTGGCTACTGAATAATGCAGGGTGGCAAAGCACTGGAGTATCATGGTTGCTCTCATTACAATGTCTTGGCTACTTGTTGTCCACAGGGAACTGTATTAGTGCCCTGCTTCTTAATTAAAACAATAGATAATCCCAAGACACAAACAAGAGTTTGGTAGCACATTTGTTGATGCAGAGAGTAATGTATTGTCTCATTAGTATCCGTTTTGCATTTCACATGAGAGTCTCATTTACTGCCCTCCTAAGGGACTGTGTCCATACTGTGTAAGACCACACTGACAAACTGTTTTTGTTGTTCACTGGCTATACAGTTATGGGTACTGAGAGACCATGCCAGCAGCATATCTAATTAGATGTAATTTTGCTTCGGAGCTTATCAAAACCTACTCTGTGCCACAGCCTCTGTGCTCAGGAACGAATGACATGAGGACATTAAAAAGCCTGACTGCACCGCTGGATCTTGCTCTGACTGTTTGTTTTTGCCTTTTGTAGAAAGGTATCCTGACTGTGATAAGTCAGATAAGGGTGGTCTGCCTCTGATAATTGTTCTGTTAGACAAACCGTGACCTCCCTTGCTTGCGTTTCATCCAGCAGTTTAATGAGTTCCAGCTATCTGGACTGAACAGAATGAAAGGGATTCCAAAAACGAGAGGGATGTGACGTAGGGTGAAATTGACCAGAAGATGGGTATGATGTTATCACCATAGTGTGTGTAGTTTTATTTTATTTTCATAAAATTTTACTTTATTCCTAATTGCCTAAGACTCACACTTACTGGACACACACACACACACACACACACACACACACACACACACACACACACACACACACACATATTACAGTTTGTATCACTAATGGTAATTGTGCATAGGTTTATTTGATGGAAACAAATTAAGAAGCAACAAAGTACAAACAGGACAACAGTATTACTACCATTAGTTTGATAAGGGTATAATTGCATAATCAAAGCCATTCATTTGATAAGGGCATTGCTTTTAATCAAACAACGGGGAAATAATGTTTTAACTCAGTGTTAATTGAGCACTTCTTCCACTAGCTTGTTGCATTACTGTGTCACCAGTCCAAATTAACCATTAAGTGTCTTGCTTTTCTTCACAATACCATAGAAACAGGTTGAAACATTGACCTTTTCCTCTCGTATTTTCAGTGATCACCCACGTAAACTCTGAAATCTTTTGGTCAGTGCAACTCTGAGAAAACATAATTCTGTGTCATTATGCTGTATAGTTATGAAACACTCAATCTGTGAATATTAGGGTCCTGTTTCATGATCATCTTTTGCATTTTATAGTTTACAGTAAATATTCAGAGTATGATATAGAAAGCGGGTGCAAATTGAATGTTATTTACAGTACATTAAACTCATCTTTTTCATTGCGTATCCTGGTGTTTTCTCTCTATAAGAGACAGTAGAATTGCTGTGATTCATTCACTTTAAATGAAATGCAACAAACAAGTCTTATGAACCATATCATCTAGCGAGATGAGTACATAGCATCTTGTGAGATGAGTAAATATCATCATGCGAGATAAGGACAAGAAAACAGTCTCTTACATCAATTCCACTCATTGCATACACGTGCAGCTCTCTGGTTTGGCCCTAGCTAGTTTTGAAGTCAAGAAGGCAAGAGTTAGAAACAGTATGTTAAAGTTTACACATCAAGCTAGTTTGATGGATTTAAAGTTAAGGGGGGGAAATCTATTTCGAGGAATACAATGTGTTACATGTCATGCTGTGTAGGATTTAAATTGTAGTGTCTGGACTGCATTACTTGGAATTTCCACTTTATTGCATTTCAGTTTTTATTTTTAGTCACATTTGCAGTGTTGCTCCAGGGATGGCAATATTGATGCATCAGTTCACTACATTTGTCCAGGATCAAATATATCTTCAACAATTTGATAATTTATTATGGGGTTTGGTAGAAATATTCGGGATCTCCATAGGATGCATCCATGCATGACTTTGGTGATCTCCTGACTATTCCGTCTTGTGCCACCAACAGGTCAATGTTGTCAACTATCCATCCAAACATATCAACATTATCTTGATGGATTGGTACAAACGTTGGTACTGGCATCAATGGTTCTCAGACAGTTAACTATACCAATCTTGGTGATCCCCTAGTTTTTCTTCATGTGCCATCATGAGTCCTTTTATTATTATTTTTTTGGTTCAGATTGAAATGTCTCAAGAACTACTGGGTGGCTTGTCTTTAAATTTATAATAGTAAATATATTCCCCACATGTATCTAATAATGAAGATTACTCAACCTCATAAAAGACTAGGTTGAATGTTCTATTGCAGGTTTTTACTGTATTTACTGTACTGTAATTCATCAGGCAATCGGAAGCTGCATAAAGCTCTACAGTAAAGTATGTAATGAAATACATACAATGTCATTCTCATGTCAAAAAGTCGGACAGTAAGAGGCAGGAGTAACCATTTAAAACGTAAGCACAACCACATGGAGAATTATGATTTGTCTATGGGAGAAGTAATTGGTTGGTCTTGTGTGATGTAGCCCCCTGTGTAAACTTGAAGTAAAATTACCTCTGTGTGGTGTGCCTGCCTGTGGCAAGACACGTTACACTAACAGCAAGGTCAGCTCCGGACAAACACATTAAAGAACAACCTTCCTTCAGGCTAATCAATATGCTGTATCATTTGGGTGAGAGGGCGTGCTTAATTTTCAACTTCTCGGTGGACATTAGTTGAGCACAGGGAAGGACAGGCAACCCTTTTCACTAGGTAAATCAATGTTCGTACTTCGTCTTTTTCACCCATCATCACCTCTTCAGGGAATGTCACAGTTTAATTTGTCCCCACCTGCAGCCTATACCCACCTGCTCTGCATCTTACTCTCTTTTATCATTATTGTGCTGGCATTGAATTGAAACAGTCTAATACAAGCCCTAAAAAGAGCCATATACTGGACTTATGTTCACAAATCAACTGACTAACTTCAAGCTTTTAATTGAATTTTGGCCACTTTGGGGCAAAAGGACTCCCCAGTAAGCTAACACACCCACAACCCTGACATAATATCTCATTGTAAAGTGAGATTATGTTCCTGGCCACTTGACCAATCCAAGTCCAGTATTTACTGTCCTTTTACCTTTGTTTTTGGTCTCTACCAATGCATATGAAAAAAAAAATATATATCTATAAAATACACCTAGATTGTTGTCTTTCTTACTTTGCCAAAACACCACATAACAGAGAAACACATACCTAAGGTTTATCAGACCGTGTTGGCTTTATCAAAGATCAGGAGTGACATGCAAGGATGCATAGATGTCAAGTTCTCAGTTCTCAGCTGACAAGTAGATACAGATAAAGATAGATCCTCATCTTACGGATATAATTCTAGCACAAACTCCTAAAAATTATGAAAAATGTCTGCTCCTCCATCAACATAAATTAAGGTCAACTCACTCCTTTTTGAACTTGAACTGTGGGATCACCCATTAATGAAATACAGCTCATCTGTTCTCATGGCAGACTTTTACTATATGCTAATTTTATGCAGCTATCCATGCATGGAGAGTTACTCCTGATGAAGCACAAGGGAGCAACACCAAAAATAAAATGGAGCCTGATTTCGGGACTCTTATTTTAGGATTCTTATTAGCCTAAAATGACAGCATGATTTCATATCATTGGGAGGCTGGTGTTCATGAATTTCTTTCTTTGAAATGCAAGACAGAGTTGTAGCTACACCAGATACACAGAGCCAATTAAAGTACTACTGCACTTGTTCATGCCAAAATGATAAACATTGTAACACTGGCTAAGGGGGGCTAAGAGCTTATTCATACAAATTAATATGTGTTTTTGACCAGCACTGCTCTATGGGTTGCACTGTTGGTCTGTCGGTGTGATGGCAGGGAGTCAGTCCACCACTTTGGTCCAGACCCACATATCACAGCTTCTATATAATGGATTGCCATGAAATTTTACATTCCATGATTAATTAATTCCTAAAATGACTTTTACTCTAGTGCTGCCACTAGCAGGTTTTGTAAAATTGAGCTAAATGTCTCAAGATCTATTAAATGGATTGTCATAAAATTTGATCCACACATTCTTGTCCTCCACACTGTGGTGACCCCCTGACCTTTTATCTTGTGCCATCATTGGGTAAAATTTTCAATTTGTCCACTACTTTAGTTTATGACTGAATACCTGCTACTCTGTGTTTAGTGCTAAATACCCACTTTTAGCAAGCTAACACGCAAAACTGACATGGTGACCTACTAAACACAAGCAAGATAACGATTTTATTGGGGATTAGCATGCAGATGTTAACATTTAACTCAAAGCCACGTTCACCACAGCTGAACAGAGGCGCTAACATGGCTATACTTATGTGCTTTTGTTTTTAAAAAATAGGCTATTGTATGATTAAGTGTGAATATATACTATTGGTAAAACATGTAAGTTGTGTAGAAGCTAAAAACCCCACAATAATCTTAGCAGCTCACTGAATAGACAGACAACCGAATTTAGCATGAGAAGAAAATGAATCTGTTTGCCCCATTGGACATAACCCAACCTTGAAATCGCTTCTTTTCACTCAGTGTGAAACAACTGTGCACTGACATCAACATGGACCATTATGCCCTTTTCACTCTGCACTATGTTGTTTTAGGATATAAACCAAAAAAACTGCCCTTGAATGAGCCCTGTATTGTGTTGGGAGATACCTATAACAGCGAGTCAGTACACTTGCGATTTTTCTTTTCCGACCAGATCTGTCAACAAGATAGGAAATAAAACTTTTCTACTCATCCTTTCTCTAATATCCCACCCCCTCTTATCCGGAAAATAAATAGTCCTTCACCCCTAAATAAAAAAAGAATGATCACGATGTGAGAAGGGAAGATTGAAATCTCTCACTTAATTGAATGGTAGGAAATGGATTAAAGTTAACATCTAGATTCTAGTTTGACTGTGGGAGTGAAAGCAATTATACGTGAAGCAATCTAATCAATTTTCTTTTCTAAAAAGGTGACAAATTAAGGGCAAAGGGCTGTTTTCCAATATCAAGAATAATTCATTCAGGCTTGGTTTCATTTAGTGGATCAGACTTTGCTACAAGTGTAGGCTTGAGACACCAAAACTGTTACTATACAGATCCAAACAAGGAGCATACATCCTGTGTGCTTTAGATTGTGAATAGAATAGGCAGCAATCCACTGAGCTAAACCTACATGCTAGGGCTTTATGCCTGATTATATCCTCCCAAAATAGATTCAGCTATTATCCTTGGAGGTGTAATTTCCATCAAAAAGCAACTACTGCATGACTACCGACCCCGAAGTCAGAATCCAATTAATTGGATTTTACCCTCATTTGAAATTAACTGAGGATCAGAAGCAAGACCTGCTCACCAAAGACCACCTCTCTTAGTACACTATCAAGGTAATTAGTGTTTTTCCTTTGCCAAATTCAGTTAGACTCTATTTAAAAACAAATAAAAAGACCAAAAGGCTAAATCTATATATGTCTTTTGTATAGAGTAAATGTTCTGTCTGTCCCACTACTGCAAGCATAATAGTTCAATTCAAGTGGGAGTGACCTCAAATATCCTTAACAGTCATTTTCTTTGGAATACATAATTATCATGAATACTGATGCAGCTGCATGTCACTGCATTATGTTTGTAGCCACACTACAAAAACCCTAACAAAAAGTGAGTAGCAAGAGTCACAACCAGGTGGTAGTAGTAGTTAAAACCACTGCTTTTTTCATCATAGCAGTAAACCCCAAACCTATTCATCTTAATCATTCCTTTTTCAAGTATATTGCTATTGGGGAAGAGTCCCTCATGAACTCATCAAGAGTACCTCTTAACAAATGTGATACATTTTTCATGCCAAACTAAAATATCAGGACTCCTCGTCTAGCCATTTTTGTAAAATTGTGAAGCGTTCAGCATACAAAGGCTGATCCTGGGAAATAGTTATATGGATTTAGCATTATTTATACTCCAAATACTTTCTTAATCTCACCTTGCCAGCCAAAAAATGTAGGGTCACGGCTACATGAGCTTAGTATATGTATCACTGATTTTATTTTTTTTTTTTACATTATAGACATAATGGGAAGGACAAAGGGTCATATTTACATCGCATAGCTCAGGTTACATGTAGTCTGTGAAGAATCTTGTATTGAGTCTCATAGAATTTGTTATTACATGTAATTTTCTCTACATTCAATAAAACTTTTCACCAGATGTCATCATCAAGATTGGACTCAAAATGCAGCCATTGTGAAAAGGATTTAAGCTGCCTATATAAATCCTTCCAGGTTCTGAAACCCATATCCGAACAAAACTGTACAAAATCAGGATTACATACACTACTGCCATGTGAAAATATGAATGCATTTTTCACATCTATATTGTTCCTAATTCCATATTTTATTAAGCAAATTGGCCTGACATGACACCATCATAAGTCAGGCCATAAGAAATTAGAAAGAAAACTGACACTGCACATAGTAGAACAGATTATGCAAGGACAAAAAGTTCAAATTTTATCAAGAGCCTTTAGTCTACAACCCACTTTGATTTCTCTTTGACTGATTATAGTTTTATGATTCTAAAGAGATTGAACCGTATCACTTTGAAGTTGGAGTAATGTTAAGACCCTATGATGTGGTTAAGACTTTCCCTTCTTCGCTTGGAGCACCCTTGATGCCCATTACACCAAATTATCCTGTTAGATTCCGCACTACCACGAGGGCATTCTTAAAATCCCAGTTGTAACCTTATATTCAGTATCTTGAAGTACACTTCATTGGTGTTGCTAGATCTTCTTGCGAGATTTCTCCTCTGAATTTGTTTATTTTGCCTGAAAAATATTTCATCCTTGATGCCCATAATATTTTCATCCTGTTGTGCATAATGTATGGCAGTTTGAAACTAGTTAAAAACTGCATTTAAAAATAGGCATATGTCGAATCAGATACAGTTTCAGTCACAGATTTTATGTGTAGGAGACACTAATAACAACTCCTCTACCAGGTTTGTCTGCTGTCTGCAATGGAGTTGATCATTTCCTTTTAAAGGTAATAGAGGAATAAGAGGGGTCAGGTGTTGTTTGGTAATTGCCAAGATACAGTATGTGCTTGAGAATCTGCCTGAAGAAGCTTAATTGTATCAGTCTTTTTGTTTAAATGGCGTAGACAGATATTAGATGTTTTTTTTCTTTCTGTGACAGGCTAATCTTGACTGTTGCCATTTGGCTGTAGATATACATGAGATAAATTAGCTGGATTGCTGGAGCAAGCAGAAGACATATGGATATGAGTACTGTTTGAAAACATATGTTGTTTGTGAAAGAGTTAAATTTAGTTTGGCCACATAAACACAAACACATTGCAAAACATTTCTGGAAAGTCAGGATAAAAATAAATGAACCACTTTTTTTATTTTAAAACAATGTGTATTGTTTCAGATATGCTAATCTTCAATTGGTTGATTTGTTATTTTTTGGAATTTATGTCTGTATAATTGGACTGATTCGCAAACTCATTGGTACCTTACCAATAAATTCACTGAAAGGTTCGCTGTTGCAATCAAACATTCTACTTATAAACTAAAGACAGTTTGCAGGACTTTCTATACCCTCATTGTTCAGTAGGTTGAGAACTAGTTGTTATGTCGTTTGCCAGAGGTCCAGTGGTCCTGCAGACAGCCTGCCTATGTATATACACTCAAGTTTCCCGATGACCAGACAATATCATCCATCACTGTGCTGTCTGAGTGGCTCTCTAGGTTCTGTGTTTGGATCCAGCCAGACCGAGCCATGCCAAGGGGGTTTTGCAGGTTGACAGCTTTGTAAAATGGTTGAGTTTGCAGTGGCTTAAGAAGCGCTGGGTCTGTGAAATGTCTATTAGTCACTGAAGTTGAAGAATGGCCGTCAAATGCAGGTAAACAAGCCAACATTCACCACAGAGATCACTTACAAGTATTGTTTTAATAAATTATAGTCTGTAAAATAGTACCAAACTCCCACATACCTGGTAAAACATAAAGATTGAACAGGCATAAATAGAAGAAATATTTGAGGTCATGTTACTGATAATCTTTGATATCATATTATTTGTGGGGATAAACAACTCTTCTAAAGCAACAAAAGCTGCACCAAAAAGACGGTTGCTGTATGCACAAGTTCCCCCCCTTAGTTAAGTACTTACCATTAAATATATTTGTTTGTGTTCTAAAAAGTGATTTCTATATATATATAATTTGCATATTTCTATATACAATAGTACACATTTGTGTTTAACAAATAAGTATCCACATGTTTATTCATTATATATATATATATAGATATATTTAGTGTATCAGCTTTATATTTAACACAATGACGTGACCTTTTGTCAATATGCATTTTTTTCATTTCACATGTATTCTTATATTTTATTCTTCATGTATTCATTCTATGAGAATATTATAAATACATAACTGTTAAGTAAGACCAGTCTTGTCCCCGACATAGTCAAAGAAAACCGATGTATTTTGCACATCATTTGTAAGTTGTGACCTTTGTTTCCTCCCTGTATTAATATACATTGTGTGCCTGCAGTGACTTCCATACTTCTGGACTCTTTTGCCAAGGCTACTTTTATTTGCAATGTGTTTGCTTTGTATGCTAATTGTCATTCCAACCATCGAGCCTCTCCCTGACTACCACTGATTCCCTGCAGACAATTGAACTGTTAATGAGATCTGATGGACAGATGGACCATCACCGTGAGGGCAGCTACCATGTCCTCTCTGACTCAATGGAGAGGAATTGTAGGTGGGCAAGGTATACTTGAATTCCCATACTCTCTATCAGATTATTCTCATGGTGCAATGGGGAAATAAGTTTTATTTCAAAACAGAGAACAACCTGGATGGAGAGTTTTGAAAGTCAGCAATTATAAGGACCTGGAAAAGTTAATCTTCGTTCAATCTTTTTGCACTGTTATCTCTGACAACTGAATTAAAGCCACATTAATTGATTTTTTTGCCACGAAGGTGCAGAAAATCACCAAAACAAGGTGACAGATAGCCACCATATACCACGTGACTAAGCAGCGTGTCATTGTTGTGAGGGTCCTTGTAACATTATTTTTGCCATCTGATGAAAGCACAGTCCCTGCATACCTCTGTGCAGATGCCCAAGAAAGTTATGGCAAAGTAGAACCATAGTGATTTCGACACGTGAAAACACAACTCCACACTTAAACACTCAATACAGTTTAAACAGAACAAAGTCCATGTCTGTCTGCAGAGTATCTATCCTTTTATCAAGTTGTTTTTATTACTTTCGATGAACCAACCTTCAGAAACACGGCAGTTCAACATGACTGAAAGGCACCCCACGGTATGTGGAAATATAAACAGCTCATTCTAAGGTCATGTTAACACAACTATTCTTATATTCAGTTGATTATTAACTTTCGAAAAAAATACCTATGTACATTATATTCCATTTGTGCCGATTGAGCCTCCTAAATGTTACACACAGGACCTTTAAGCACATAAAATCAGGCTTGGATTGCAAGGCTGGGGTATTAACATTAGCTGTGAAATTCATGCCTCAGATTCACTGGCTTATTCAGAGCTGTGTGGCTATCAGCTGACTAGTATTGTTCAATCATATTCATGCAGGTGAGCAGCCATTATAACCTGACACTTCTCTCTTACTTATATTGCTGATACACTCATACCAATGCAATTAGCTTGGATTCTTTCAGAGCTTCCTCCAAGGAGAGTTTTCTGCCAGATCTAAGAGTAAAACCATTTGCTATGAATGTCACTACCTTGACATAAGCATCTCTGACTGAAGTCTAGTTTTCAACAGTTTAACAAGAAAAACAGCATATTATTGATAGCCAAACTAAAATGACACTTTGATATGTTACATAAAAGCCTTTGATCATATTGTGATACACATTCACATACTTATTTTCTGAATGGAAAAAACCCATGGTGCACAAAGGCAAAGGCAGTGAAATTAAGCTGTTTTACCAGACTGTGTCTTCACCATGGCAGTAAACTCTAGAGACAGATAGTATGCATCATGGCAGCACGCTCTGTCAGTTCTCCTCCTTGTTCACAAGACTGTCCTGGGATTTGCACAGTCCAAGTCCATCCTTAATGAGAGCTGTAATCATCCTATGCACTGGACCAGACAATCCAGCTAACGAAGACGACTGTAAGATGAAGAAACAACCCACTCCTCTGGGGGTTTGTGTTGCAGTCTTAATCACAGAACTCGACAACATGTCCTGTATGTGTCATCCCCAGGCTTTGAACTTGATCTAATTTTGCATTTCTGGTAGAGTTTAGTCGCACCAATTATTTTACAGACACATGCTGTTCTGCCATAATTCAACCTATAGAATCTAATAAATGTTTATTACGTTTACAGGAAATGCCCACGGCAGTTTTTTTCTTGAATCTAGCACAGAAGAAGAAACACCATCACTACTAAAACTTCTCTCCCCAAACTGTACAGTCCCATGTATTGCCTTCTATGACTCATTTGACAATGTTTTGCTACCATATAATTGATAGATCCTTAAGATGAACATATTTTCATAGCATAATATATGCATAGCTGAAATCTCCAGAAACTCTGTGGTTACATAGTCAAAGCCAACTATCAGTCGTAAAAGCTTTGGTAACTCAAACTTAGCAACATCTAAATTACTTATCAGCTGTTTGTCAGTGCCTTAATCCAAATGAGTGTTCCAAAAAGGAAACACACACACACACACACACACACACAAAACAATCTCACTTTATGATCTGTCACTGTTAGCTCTGGTAAGGTTAGATGCTCAAGCTCGGCTGGGGCTTTGGGGAAGTTTGGTGGAAATTTTCCTATTTTATGACATTTTACAGTGGAATTGACATTAGTTAGGATCAGTCAACTAAAACTACAGGGTAGAGTCAGGCTAGCTCCCAGGAGGAAAAGGTTCTTGTTAGGTTTGAGTTAGTTAGTTATCACCATAATGAAGGCCAATTCAAAGTGTGTTGGTCTAATAATAAAGTTTTCTATACTACAGTGTTGCTGGAGTTTTGAACCCTACAGACTTTTTCCCTTCTCTGTAAACCTCGGAAGTGGGTGAAGTTGTGCCAGGTTGGAGTTAGTTTTGTGCTTTTGGTCAGTGTAGCTTATGGCTGTCTCTGATAGTTAATGTCCAGTCCAGACCCATCCTTTTTTGTGTTTGTCCAGGGCTTCAAAACTCCTCTCTTTTTTAAAGCTCAATGTTTTTCTTCATGATAAAAAAAGGTGCTTTTGAGTAAGTTGATGGTAGTGTCTCACAGCTCATGATCTTGTCTGAAAAAAATTTAAGATACGTCTCTTTTACCATTTAAATCAATACAAACAATACAAACACATCTCAAACATATTTTGTTTTTCACAATGCTCTGCCTTCCTCTCTGTTCAGATGTACTTCAAAATTAATACTCAGTTTTTTTCTTGTTATTTATTTCTTTATTTTTTTTGCCAAGACAAAGTGTGACTGAGTTGAACAATTATCATTACCTTCTGTGGGTGAAACAGCGTCTTTCATGTGTGTTTCCTTGGTGCGATTTTTGCAGTCCAACCATGAAACTGATTGCACCACAGGCCCCTCGTACTGCGCTATTCGCTAATCTGCTCAAACCTGAAATAGAAAAACACAGCAGTGGAAACGGCTGATAGTCACAGGGACACAGAGGGGACAACTGGAGGTGATGTTTCCTTGCTGTCAGAAAAACAAACCGCTACGACAGTGGCCTTGGCCGTCTCAGTGTAAAGCTTTTCTTTAACGAGATTGAAAATGCTACCCTGACTATTGCAACAGATTAAAGCAAGGTTATAAATAACAGCACCTTATCTTTCCTTCTCTCATTTATGACAGAGTAATCTTTTTTATTCCACCAGTTGTTACACCAGCTGCAGGTCGGTTCCCCCTTGCAATCCTCATCTTTCTCTGTCTGTCTCGGCTTCTTGTTTAATTAGCTGGAAAAGTCAGTCATGAGCCGTGGAGCTCATGAAATACAGCCCTCTTGCTTCCGTAGAAGATAGTTTGTTTGAATGATTTAATTTATCCAGATACCACCAGTACTCTTAACATGTGACTCCTCAGTCAGTCCATACTATTTATCCATATAATTTATCCTTCCATGTTACTTTTCTCTTCAGTTAAAAGTGATAGATGCCTGGGGGCTCTCCTGTTTACAGTACAGATTCGCACTACTGGTGCACATCCAACTCTCTCTCTCTCTCTCTCTCTCTCTCTCTCTCTCTCTCTCTCTCAGTTCAATTTAGTTCAATTCAAAGCTTGACTGACATGTCAAAGCATTAAAATATAATTTGAAAGCACACAATAATGGAAACACAGTATGAACATAGATTAGAAGATTAACATTGATATATATTAATTATATATCCTATGCATGAAGGTGTGTGGGTATGTGTATGGGTAGCCATACTGAAATGAATCCCCAGTTAACAGTAATGTTATCGATTGCATGTAAGAACAGAGTAATTCACTCAGTATACCCATCTTCCCAATTACATTTCAACAGATCACATCACACTGTGTGTGTAGGCTCTTTTTCTCTCTCGCTGCCTCTCCTGTGGAAGGATCATTAGTGCAGGTTGTGCTGTGTTCAGTGAGAACTCATTGGTTCTGAATGTTTTATCTCTGTTCTGTTTTGGTATTTTTTGCTTGAATTTGTCTTTTTATAAAAACAAAACATGTGTAGATGGAATTACAAGAAAAAAAATGTTTTAAAATAAAAAGAATTCTCCTTCTCCCTCTCACTATAAAATATTTGTCTAATTCTTTCCTCTGTTTTCTTTTTATTATTACTCTGTCTATGGATGGCAATAGCAGAGGGCAGCAAACTAAGAATTTCCTGAATACTGCAACTTGTTCCAAAACAAACAAAAATGTTGGTAGTAGAAAAATATAAATATATGTAACTAATTTTCACCCAAAATGTCACTTACACTCCTCTGGTTCTCACCCCTCAATATCCTGTACTGCAAAACTTTATGGCTAATGGCATTAGTTTTACCTTTAAATGATCTGGACCTTTAAAAGCCTGTATCCCATGTCCTTTGAGAATCCTTTTCTCTGCTTCCCTACGATAGTTTGTTAGACAAATTATTTCACCTTGAAGGATAGTTACTTATCTAAATTAATTACTGTTGTCAGCAGTTGCCATTACAGTATACAGTAAATAATCTATCTGGTCGAGAGGAAGCAACAGATTTCTGTTTTTGTGCATGAGGCGGCTTCCCACCGTTATCTGCCTGAGTGGTTCCCAAAATGTAATAAGTGTATGAGGAGTTGGGGTTGCTATCTGCCTCTCGCTTTGTGCTAGTTGTCAGGCTTTTCTCCATTGTGTAGCTTTCTTCTGGCAGCTCAGCTCACTGGACCTTGACAGCATTTCATTAGACGGGAGGTCCTCAGGGTTCTCAAGGAGAAGAAGCCTTTCTTCTACCACAGGCACACTCAGTGCTATTGCTCTGCTCTGGCCTGCGAAGACATCTGCTAAAATAACTGTTAATGAGATAAGAAAATATGACTGCCCTCACTTTGCAGAGGGACCTTGCGCTCAGCAGTGAGTCATGAACATGGAAACATTTTTTTCCGATTTTTGTTGGAATCACCGATGTCAGATGCCAGTACAAAAGAAAGCAAATTCATCTCCTTTGTTGAAAAAGCTTTAAACCTCGGGCTCCGTAAGTCTCTGCCCTTTTGGCCACTTTGGATGTTTATTTTTTTGAGGAGTTGCACTCGAAACAAAAATGCTAATATGTTACAATATAATGTACTACATTATTCTCAAAGGACAGCCAAGGTCAGGCAGTAAAGGTCAAGTACAGCAGAAAAGTTAGTTTACATCTAGTTTGTCCAAACTAGTTATTTGTTCCCTGCAGAGCCACACAGCTCTATCTGAGTTTAGGATATGATTGGATGTACTGTATTGATTGGATAGACAGTGTACCTGTGTACATAGATTAGTATTTTTCTAATTTATCTATCTAGTATATTTTTTCCAGGGCTTTTCCCAACTGAAATGTGCTTCAACATGACCAGCAGTTGTCTGACTTTCCCTGGTCTCCACAATACTCTAAAATAATATTACTGCAAAATGTGAATACATTTTCCGAATATTGACCCCTTGTGGACCAAACTCTTAATCCTGGCATTGGGCTACAGGACCATAAAGATCCAGCTATGCACTCAAAAATATCCATATTAATGAAAAGAGGTGCAAATTGCAGTGTAGATGATACATGAGGACACATTATCGTTGGGGTGCCAAAAGCGAACACAGCCATTTCAAGTTTAACACAAAATGTAAATCAAAATCTCAACAACATTTGAAACTGCATTTTGTGCATTTTGTGAAATGATGCAGAGTTGCTACCACACTGACTTTATGGCACAAGGGCAGATTACAGAGACTGGCAAAGCTTTAGCCAATTAAGACAGCACAGTGGAGGGAACAAGAGACATAGTCTTGTCCTGATTCCTCACTGCATCTCCCCATTGAGAGTACTGACTCATTTTGTCAGATGATGTTTGAGATTTGGCCTGTGAAATGGACTCAGGGTCTGGAAACCAGAGCAATGACTTTCTAAAGCTACTATTCTCATTCATTAGCCACTGGGGAATGGGTTTAGCATGGCTGGTTAATGTAATTAAATTAAACAAACATGGTGTTTGCTTTGCATGCAAACTAGTTACATTTCTACAACCATAATTGCTTGGTTTGCGGATATAATAATTGGCAATCAATTGTACAGGTCTTAATATAAAATGGTAAAACTGAGAATAGTAACAGTTACTTTGCCTGAAGTGAAGAGGAGAATAGATGGTGAGTGAGAAAATGCAAAGGGCTACTGAAAATCAGTTTTACTGGTGTGGACATCGTGCTGCACTCAGCAGAAATACTGTACCTCTATAGACATCTATTATGCTGATCAGGTCTTTCCTAGGCCTCACTATTGACTATTGGGCAGATTTTATGCAAAAATGACAATGAAAAACACTTTGTAATGACATTGACAGCAGGGACCATTTTGATGGAAATTCAGTGCAGGAAGGTACTGTTCAGTGAAACTTGAGAGAATGACTTCCCATTTAAGACATGTCTTAGAGATGGAGATCCATTAAAATAATATGCAGTGCTGCTTTAACAGTACTGGATTTAATAAATGAATAAACAAGTATCCACACTGATTTCTTCAATGCCAGCAAAAGAACCCCCTACCACCCCCCACCCCCCAAAAAACAAACAAACACAAAAAAACAAGCCAACACAAAGCTTGCTTCAGCATGAGGCGCTATATGTAAAAGCTAAGTGCTGCAGGTAATTAATCACGCGCTCAGAGGTAGGCAGATTGAATGAAATCCAAGTCTACTGTGTTATAGTAATCAAAGCAAAAAGGGCAAAGCTTGCAGAAATTCCCAAAGTGAAGGCAGGTAACAAGCAAAAAGGCTGGAGACTAAAGGCCTGGTGACACCAGAAATAAAAAACATTAATTTTGAGGCTGAATCAATTCATTCTAATGGAACTGAATAGAATGCAAAATAGACAATTTGTTGGGCAACAAAGGCAAAAAGCCACTATATGTGCTGGGGAGCTGAATGGGGGATTGGAAACAGGTGTCCAGGTGGGTCTGGGAGTCAGGTGGTTGCTGAAGATGGCACTGAACACTGAACTCTACTGCAGAGCAGGGAAGGAATAGCAAAGTCTGAAATGACAAGAAAACTGAGGCTGGAATATGATGTCATTACATTAATGTTAACATGATGTATACTATAATAAGAACTGGTTCAAGCCATATGCTTTAAGGAAAATAAAAACCAAAGCATTAAGGCAGACACAGAATTGTTTCTGAATGTTGCTTGTCATTGAGTCATGCTGAGCTGGAAATGCAGAAGCATCCAACATAGAGCAAATGATTTCCAGCATGCCTTTTCAGCCTCTGTTTTGTTGAGTGATGTTATCTCACCAACCTGATAGTGACTTTTCCTCTCCCATAGCGGAATATGCATATAGAAAAAGCCTCAGAGATTGAATTATGCTGAGTTTTTTTGACCACTCACAAGAATTGGTTTTGCCCACGTTTTAGCAGGCATTGTATGGACTATGAAACGCAATGGCTGAAATGCAATCAGCTATTGTCTGGTGAAGATTTAGCTACGTATTAGCTTTTTAAAAATAATTGATCTGCATTCATATACACATATATGTTTATAGAGATTGTCATTCTCATGTATAAAGTTGCTAATCGGACTGCAGAGGATGTCATGGCCCTGATATCCATTGACTGCTTTCAGGATATCCGCTGGCCACACTGTAAACATTAGTTGCTGCCTATAGATGCTCAGTCATCGTCAGACAAGAGCCAATAGGTCTGAGGTTGACAACCAAGTGACCTGCCTTTTTTTGTCTCAAGAAACACAAAATCCAGAAGACATGGTTTAGAAACAAGACTACACATATCTCCAGTTGTTTGAGGTACATACTGTTCCAAACAAATACTTCAGAGGCTGCAAGTAAATGAGGCAACAGGGGATGAAGCCTGCCAAGAGCACTGCTGGAGTCACAGCTGTTCAAATGGGAAGGAGTGGGAGATAGTGCAGACACTTATTATGATTCTGGGACACTCACTCTGATTACACATTGGTGGCCCCCCTAATTGTCATCCTCAACGAAGATGAAGTAGTTGCCTGCTGCACCAAACATAATAAAAGAGTTGAGTTGGCCAAAATGGGTACATCAACTGAGATTAGTGACAAACTCGAGGGTGGGAAATTGTTTTTGCGCATCACTGTGTGTGTAAAAATGTGTGTATGTCTTGTAGCTTTAAATGTTTTTGCTAGTTTTCTGTCAAGTTGTGGAGCTGTTTCCTTGAGTCTGATACCAGAAGGGCAGGTTGACCCAGAGGGGCTTTTGATTGATCAGGGCACTTTAGCCTGGTGGGTCCTGCTGTGTCCACAGTGGGCCTGCAAGCATCTTTATCACCTTCCCTTAAACCCAGGAATCACTCTGCTGTGATGAATGAGGAAGATGCGGGGGGGTATACAGGAACAGGGGTGACAAAGCCCTGTGTCACAGTAGCACACAGTTGGACAGGGGCAGAGGAATGGGAGTCAGTTGGGCAGGCCTAGAGGGAGGAGGGGTCTTATAAATGGCTCCTGCTTTGGGCCAAATACTCAATTAGCTGATCTGACAAAGTGCTCCGTCTCCCCTCCGCCTTTGTTTTTTCTGGCTTGGTACAATGTTTGTCCTCAACTTATAGGTAGAGGAGAAGGAGAAAGGGTGCAGGTGTGATCATGGCTCAAGGTCAAGGAGGTAATTTTCAAGCTCATTCTCTATAATTGATTGTTACTATCAATTAAATGTAATGAGATAGGACTTTATTGAAAGGAGTTCAGTTTTTTACAGCCCAGGCCTAATTATCAAAGTTTTGGCTATGATGATATTTTACTCACCAACTTAATTACCAGGATATGAGGCTGCAGGGAGTCCTGCTTGTAAAATAGTCCACTATTTGAAATTAATCCCTAAAGTGAAATTCAGTTGTTTTATATCTTGGGTGATGGCCAAAGCTATTTCCACCGCTTTGGACATCATTTCTTGGGTTAAGAGAGCTACACAACAGAGTCCATGGGGCTTTGCTAACATTATTGATAAGACTTTGCTTTAACGCAATATATAAAAAGTGAGCAATACAATACTAGTTAAGGACATTTTGGGTGCATACATCTTGGTTTTTATTATAATGGAAATGGTTTAGTAATTTGAATAAACTAAACTTGTTTGAAACTTGTGATCATTCCAGTTGTAATGAGTGAGGCTGGCTTAACCTGCGACTCCATGAATGATGATAAAAAGTAGGAAAATAAGGCAGGACTTATTAAAACAAAAATGTTCCTGTCCTAAATGGGGTCATTGTGGCCTAATATCTCAGCAATGAAAAGCACAACATGCAATGTTTCTAACTGCCCTAAAGAACGACACATAAAAACTTTTTCTGATCTGAAGCTCCTGGCTATATGGCTAAGGTTTGTTTGCATTCACTGTTACAATAATTAACACTTGGTTATGTTTCAGGAATGATCATGGTTAAAAGAAACCCACTGTGACTGTTTGCAGGAAACAAACCGCTGTCTCTCATGTTAATTCAGAATTTCTTTTACCTATCCATCTACTTTGTCCTCCTGACTGATTCTTTCATTTTTCTTGAGGACTTAGTCGCATATATATATGTATGCAAATAGAAAACTAACTTTACCTTTTTTTGAATGGAGTCCCCGTGGCCCCATAGCTCAGCATTTATCTGCGAAGTAGAATGTTGTTCTGATAGGAATGATGATCAAAAATACCTGCAAAATGTAAATGCATTTTCTTTGTTTTCCTGTTATCTCTGTTCCTATCCTATATTCCTGTTTATGTTTACGCAACCAGAAAAAGCTCAAGGAAAGACTGAAGTCTTGGTCATGGAGTCTTGAATCATAATATATAGGGTGCATATTCTCTGCTCGCTAAGGTCCAAGGAGACCTGTAGTTGTTTTAGTGTTTGTCATTATCATGCTCTTAACTGTGTATATATGATGTGGGGGGAGTGGAGGGCTTCATTAGACCTCCTCTATCGTCTCGCTATTCCATTTGCAAAGTGTGATCAGTAATTATCCCCTCTCATTACTGCGACCTGGAGAGCTGAGCCTGAGGAGCTTGCTGGGACCCTTCAGATAACACAATGACACAGGGAGCTGTGGAGAACACCAACACTTAACTACTAACTACACAACACATAACAGCCCTTATCTGGAGGCTCCAGCCAGCTGACAGAGCCTCACTAAAAACATATTGAGGAGTGCTCCCTACAGAGCATGTGGGCTGTAAAAATAAGCTCAGATATAAAGGCACACACACACAAACACACACACACACACACATAGAGTACATGCAAACACACACCAGCCTAACTTTACTTCTATAAGTGAATATTTCACACGTGGAAGGCTTGACATAGTTCATCCCATTCTTCTCCCATGACCTGAGTTACTGCTGGGAATATAGAGGTTGCATCCTCAATCTTTTCAGAAGCTTAAAGGCCCTCAGATATCTTTATAAATAAACTTCTTCATGCCACAAGCTTTTTAATTGACTTTCATACCATTCACACAGAATGGAACAGGCATGGCTCAATGACAAGCAACATTCAGAAAACATGTCTGTGTTTCATGTGTGTGTTTGGACACCTCAGTCTTTTCTAAAATTCTTGCTATGGCCCTGAATTGGATATGGAGCAAAATAATATGGACTAAATACAGATTATTACCAAATGGCTACGGAAACAGGTCATCATAGAAAAGTGCAACAGGTTCTTACAAAGAGAAAGTGAATCTGTCCCCCCTAACAAAGACAGAAAATGAAATGGCAAAAGTATTAAAAGTATCAGATTCCCCCCTAAAAATGTTGTCAGTGCTTCCCTTTCAGAAAAAAGAGCTTATTCTTACTCTCCCTGGTCATGAGGCAGAACTAGCTGGAAAATATAAACCTGCTTTTCATAAAACAAAAGGGAAATGTCTTATTAAAGTGTTGTTCCATCTTATTCCTCAGAACAGCTTTATTTCTCCTTGTCAAAGATTCTGTCTGAGTCTGTGGAACTCCACTGGAGGGATGAACACCATTCCTTCAAAAGATATCATCATCATCAGGTGATTTGATATGGGTGTGGAGTACTTGGGTTAGGGTCCAATATTAGTACATTAGACATCTATTTCTGGCCTTTAAATTAATGTTGGTTTTCTAACGTTGGCTCACTTTTAACCGGAGTAAGTCACCGTGGTATCCCATGTTCTCTAACAGCAGCAATTATAGCTGCATATTAATTGTGCTGGGTTTATTTTATGAATTTCTTTTTACACACTTATTCTGCAGCTCATGATAACATGAGCCACTTTGCAAGTATCAAATCTGTTTTTAGACTCAGTGAGATGATCATCAGGTAATAATTTATTTTTTGCAAAGATTTCTATAAAGATTTTCTATTTCTTCTCTCTTTTAGTAAGAAGCCTTAGTATTATTTAGTGCTAACATGGTATATTCAATGTACAGTAATTGTCCTTACTCGAATCCCATTTTACTCCCAGGGGTAACTATCATTTCAATACTTCATATCATGTTAAGTACTCTACTAACAGTTCTGATGCTGTCTTGCAGAATTATGCCTCTTTGATGTGAATGTGCTCTCTAGCTGGGTTTGAAAACCCAAAGTAGACTGAGCAAATTGACACATTCATGTTTGGTTTGCTTTATTTTTTAATCAAAACATCATGTCAGTAAAGTTTTATTGAATTGATTTGAGTTGAAAGCGAGAGAAAGACACAGAGAGATAGTTAGTCAGTATGGGGGTGGTACAGCATGTGGTGTTGTAGCCAGCAGTTAGACTTTTTGGTCCAGAAAGCCCTTTGGCAGCCCCGGCAAGGTTTAGCTGAAAGCTCTGCAAAATGTTTGCTCCTGTTTTGGATTTACACCATCACCATTATTTAGCCAGCAAGCTTGCCAACACTAACTGCCTAATTAAGCATTCAGCGGTGCTCTCATTCTGACTTTGAGGTCATTTTCACTCTGGCTTACAATACCATGATTTAATTTAGCAGATAGTACATCACCAGCTCATTGTTATGGATAGCAGCTCTTGGAAACAGTTTTAGTGAGGCTCGTTTAATCACAGAAATTAAACAATTCACATTATCTAGACTAGGCTTTTATCTAAATCTAATAGACGTGACCGTATTAGCCCTTTTCAAGCTTTTCCACCGTACACCGCTTGCAAATAAATTTTAGAACCGTTGTCAAGATTTTACTGATCACCTACAGGGCTTGTTTTCAACTATCCCCATGCTGTATCTATGGCCTTTTTATCCCCCAAATCACAGCTGGTAATCTTTGGGCATGGGTTGTTAGTCTTTCCGGAGTCCAGGCTGAAAAGAACGGTAATTGAGGCTTCTCAGTATGGGCACTGGTGAAACGAGCTTCCTGACATCAGACTAGCTTCTTTCATGGTTTACGCAGTCACAAAAACATTTATAAAAGTGCATTTACATACACACATACATTTTGCAATCAATTTGTCACTATTATCTTTATGCTAATAGTGTGTATAATGCTGTAACTCTAATATGAAAATGTGACATGCTTTAAAATGTTTATAAAGGTTGCTTTGACATGTTCTCCATTATTTAATGCACAAATCCGATCTTACCAAACCCAGGGAGTAGTGTCAGCCTACCTTTAAAAACATTAGACAGAGCAATCAAGCACTGGATCCTAAAGAATGAAAAAAATAGAAAGAAATACTCTTTATTCTATTTATAGATGCCTTTTTTTCATCTGCTGAGTGTATGGATTTTTAGAATACAAGTTGGTCAAAACAACAACATGATTAAGTAAACTGCTGAGCTACAGAGAACTACCAATAAGTGTGAGCCAATCATCTGCTAAATTATCATATGTTTTAGGCGCAGTGCATTCTATTGACATTTTTAAATGTCACAGATGAAAAACAACAACAACAGCAACAATTATAATGAGACTGGAATGCAATGCTTCAAGCATGAGCGTTGTTAGAAAGAGAGAGAGGGTCATGTCAGAAATATTAAATGCAGGTAAATTTGAGAGCTTTAGTAGTCAGCAATATGTGATTATGGTGCTTTTTTTCTGCCATTATGACATTCCCAAGTCTTGTATGTTTTTGAAAATGTTGTCATATTTGATGGATGAAAATCCTTGCCCAATATATCGACAACCAATATAAATACAGCAGTTGGTAACACATTTAAAATAAGAAGTAGTCTAAAGAAACCTAAGCTGGCAAGAACACATTTTTGGAATAAAACATACTTAAATTTCTACATATTGGGTCTTGAAATTTGTATTGCACTGGCCTTTGAATATATAATGCACACAGTAAGCTCCTGAAGGTGTAGTGTTTGTTTTCTCTGCTTTTATTTGTGAGGAGTGCTGTCCTCATGGTGGCTGTTGTACTTGTACACAGAGGTCAGCAGGGTGTTATAAATATTTCTATTATCATAACCTCCCATAACAATGCTGTGCCGAGAGCCATTCTACATGATGAAGGGCCTCTGCAGAAGATGTGGCTCTGTTTCACGTTTGGTCACACCACGGGCCTGAATTTTAATCACACTCTCTTTCCAAGCCATTAAAACTAGAAAGTGACGTTTATTAGACAGCAGAGGAAAATAAACAAGCCCTAATTGGCTCACACTGAGAGCGCTCCACTCTCCCCTCGGCCCTTTGTGGGAGAATAAACCGGCCGGTGAGTGAGGTACAAAGCTCAAGAGCAGGCTGACCTTTGGAGACTCACCGCTTCCTTCATGTGGACCTGCAACGCCAATAATGGCTCCAGGGAATGGAGAGCCAAGCTTTTATTTACTAATATGCAGACAGTATTGACATATAAGATGCATGACGGGTGTGAAATGGGCCATGTTATGTAACAAATGAAAATGAGATGGCGCACCTTAACAGCTTCCTTTAATTGCCTGACTGACCTTGCAGCCTGTAGCCTTGCAGTTTCATCAAAAAAGATTTCTGACGCTGTAATTCTACAGGAGCCTTTCAAGGGAAGCTGTATGAAAACATCATTTACTGATAGAGAACCCTCTTAAGAATCCAATTTAAGGACCCTCTGTTCCTGAGTGTGTTACAGTCATCTTCACAGTTGTCTTTCATCCTTCTTTTTCACGCTATTAAACACCCACCTTTGTTAGAAAAAAGTAATGCCTTTGAGGAGGTGGTGCACAATAAGCCTACAGGGAACAATTCTCTGCTACCAGGTATTGAAACATTACAACAATGTTTGCAAACTGCCAAACACACTCAACAATAATGTCTGACACTTTGATTGCACTAGAATAAAGTGCTACTATTACACATTAAACCTGCTCTTACCTGTTAGCAGCTCAGATGGTCGTACACTGATGAGTAGGATTGTTGGATTATTATCTTCTCAGTGTTTTCTCAGGGCGATTAACATCTCATTCACAGGGACATGCAATATTTTGAAAGAAAATCAACTCACATGTAGCAGCTAATCACTTGGGATTCAGGCTAAGTCGTAGGTTTGCTTTCAGGACTGGAGATGGGGTTGGAACAGCTCCATTTAATAGGCATCATCCAAGATTACATAATCATAGAGGGATGGGACAGCAGTAACAGTAAGTGGAAGAGGAAGGATCAACCTTGGGAGATGTAGCGAATGGGAAAATTCATGTGTCCCAGCGGGGAGAGGAGCAGCAGTTTAGTACATTGATGGGCAAGGAGCTACGGTTGAGTTTCTCAGTTGGAAGGCACACTGTGAGGTGAGTGAATCCAGGGTAATGCCAAAGAATACAAAAGGACTAACAGGGTCCTGTAAAGGGGAACAGTGAAGGAAGGCAGACTTGATGGTGGATAGACCTTGTGATGGGGGTGAGGATGATTGTGTGATGGCGAGGAAGTCTCCCAGAAAGTGAATGACATATGGAAGTTTGTGAATCAAATTTCTTGGGGTTGCTCAAAAGTAAGACAGACGGTACTAAGAACTTTTCCAAACAATACCAAAGAACCTCCACAATTTCGGATGAACAGGCAAAACCTTGAAGGTGCTGGTAATGTCAGCTTTAGCCAATCAGCAAGATGGATGAGATTGATTGAATGTTAGAATGGGAGGCTAGTGAAAGGACCTCGTGAAGCTGTCTTTAACGTCTTTAACGTCTACTAGGATCCCATCCATTTTATCAGGCTCAGCAAGAGCAGACGGAATTATCGCAAGCTAATGGTTATTCTGGGATGACCTCCATGCCTGGGTGGAAACCAAAAGTGAAACCGTGAATGAGGTAGTGGACGAACTGCAGATGGTCCTTCAGAGAGGACTTCAGGCGTCAATGTTTATGGGCATTTTGAGATATCAGCGTAGTCAGAGAGCTACAGCTGAAGGAAGGAAAATACGAAAGGATTTGAGGATGGAGGAATGTATGCACAGAGGTAGAATGTGCAGCCTGCTGACACATGGATGAGAAAAAAAGAGGAAATCGATACAAATCAGCCAGAGGGAGCAGGAACAGCATACGACCTGGCCCTCAAGGGGGGCTGAAGCAGTGCGCTGTGCCACTGTAGTGAGCTGCGTTGTGAAGTCATCAGTGGTGGCTGATAAAGCTGGAAAAGCCTAGTTTTATTGTCCAGTGAAGCTGAAGCTGAAGGTGGGCCAGAACTGAGAGACAGGTAATTATCTGTTTTGTTTTGTTTTAGGGGGAATTTGTTATTTTCCCACACTATATAGTCTGTAGAACTATGTATAAATGAGACGTGAGGTAGTTGGATACAGTTAGCCAGGACAACGTTGCGCTGTGCTCTTCTCAGACACTGTGTGTTCATGTGGGTTGGGGGAGTGGAAGAACAACAACTATGCTAAAACATAGCAATAAATAAAAATCTTGTTGATTTGAACTCAGGGCCCGTGGAGGCACATGGGGGATTAAAAGGTCCGAGATATAGCTTGGGGCCAGCCCATTTCATGCCTTAAAATTGATAATTAAAATTTTAAAACCTATTGTAAAACTAACTGGCAGCCAGTGCAGAGATGTAAGGAAAGGTAGTGTTCTCGTTTTCTGGTACCTGGTTAAAATTCTGGTGGCTGCATTTTGAATCAGCTGTAAAGAGGAGAGAGACTTTTTAGTGCAGATGGAGAAAAGGGAGTTGCAGTAATCTAGGTGAGATGAATGACTGTTTCCAGATTTTTGGTAGAGAGAAATGGCTTAAGGCAGCTGGGCAGTAAGGGGACACTGTTCAGAGATACTTTAGCAAATAACTGTAACAGTGACTGTAAACCATAACTTAGACATTTGTTTTCACCAGTCTTTGCTTTTTATACTTTATACTAATAAATTAATGTGTTGGTGATAAAAAGTTTTTGATTCTGTTTGATGTTCAGATGATCTTGATAGTGGTGGTCACAATGTAATGATGCTTTGAGTGATGATTATTTAATGTGGACCTTATCTTTGTTGGTCTCTTGCACTTCCCCTTCCGACTGATCATACAGTAAAGTGCCTCTATAACAATACATCATAACAATAGGCAGTCCAGCCGCCGTAGCTTTAAGGAATAGCACTATCATGTCCTTATATCCTCTTACTGCACTTGAAACCAGACATGATGCATAGAGTGGATTGCCACAGTTGACATAAAATTCAGTATATCAAATAAGCTCAGTGCGGCGGCCCAGCAGCGTGTCTCCAGGTAACAGTACTTCAAACGGGTAGAGATGTATCTTAGTGATCCTCTGTAAGGCATGAACAGAGATGAAAGAAAATGATTTCTGTTCAGGTAAGTAAGTAAATGTATCATAACTGCCAAAGAGTCCCATGAGAATAAAGGGAGGTATCACTCCTCCCTCCTGGAGGACTTTCACAGGCTTTGTTAGCATACTGTCTTTTTTTTCTTCTTTCTTCTAGACCAATACAGCTGGAATGACAAGCTGTTAAATATATGTATTTTGTGTGTTCTGCTTTGAATTTGACATCAGTGCGGTATAAATCAGACCGATTCTTTGGTTGTCTGCTAATGCGGTATGTTGACGCAGTCCTATCCTCAAATTCTTGACAGTTTCTCGCCAACTTACATAAACAACAAGCAGCATAAAATAAAACCTCAAAGGCTCGAACTGGATTTCTGATAAAACATCTTCTGGTGTTAGGACTAGTCAAATCCTGGGCTTGTTAATCTTTATTTTACTAGTGTGAAGACATTTTCCCAGTCTCAAACTTACTGTACAAAGCTCATGATAGATGATCAAACCGTGTTTCACAATATTGAAAATATGTGACCAAGCCCTGATATCCAGTGAAATTCTTGAGATTCTGGATGAGGCCTTTCTTATAATAGCAGGTATATAGTGGTTCAATCACATTGAATATATATAAAATATAATAATATTTCAAGTCAGAGAGAGGGTTATTGATTATTGGTCAGATTTAAAGAAGCCTATTCAGTAAAACCGTGTGTTAGCTGATATACCATGAAGACTAGAATATGGCAGGGGGACCAATATTCTCGTTTTATATGCATGAAGGCAAACAGTGACATTTGCAGATATTATAACTAATTCTGGTTCAGTACAGTTATTTATCTTCTAAGGAACTGTTGTCTTAATGAAATAGAGTTGTTGACTTCACTGGATGAATATTACTTCCCCGATTGGTGACCCATTGTAGGAATGTGTGAATGTGTGTATTTTTAATTTTTAGCTGCACCATTGCTTTATCCCTCTAATGGTAAACCCACAATAACAAAAAAAAAAACCCACTATGAATTAATTAAACTTTGGAGCAAAAAAAGATCATGTTACAGTTAGTTGGATAAGAGCAAAAGAGTAAAATCTGGAAACATATTTTCCTATATTTCACAAATACAGAATGTGTGAATAACTGACAAACAAGTTTGAGTCAGCTTGAGGCTTTTCTCCAATTAGTTTGAGCTTCCCAGTCCCCATATTGCATGAAGCCACAACATAACACATACTTTTTTTTTATTTTCATCATTACAGAGATGCATATGGCTCACTGGGGTAATGAGATTAAATTATGTTATATATAAACTCTGCATGTAGGAGGAGATCATGGGGATATCATGCTGGAGGTGGGGAAATTTCACACCTATAATGGGGCGGCAGTTTGCTTAATGACAATACTGACATGCAAGGGGAGTCTCATTACCTAGCAGGACAAATCAATCTGTAATAATAATAATAATAATAATAATAATAATAATAATACTAATTTAACAAATGCCGTTGTTTAACTGTTTTTTTTTTAATGTTTAGTTTTTTCAAATGGAATCTCAAAATTACATTTTATCCCTTGCTTCTGTCTTCTGTCCTTTTTTCCACTTTGTGTACTTTGTAAGGACACAGATGACTGGAGGGGACCACCGTGGATAAATCTTTCTTGCTTCTTTTTTTAGCTTGCCGGCATCAGCATCAGGAAAACAGACCCAGTACCGAGAATCACACACGAACAGAAAAGCTGAGACAATTCCCTGCATCCAGTGACAGAGACGAGTGTGTCACTTAACCTTAGGCATTGTGCTGTGGCCCGCCTGGCTTCAAGAACCTCATCTGCAGAGAGTTCAGCTCCAACAGTAGCATGAGTGCTCAGAGTAATTAATAACATTATGTTCTGTAATTACCTTCTATGTGTTCCCCATGGCCCAAGGGAACAGAGCTGCAGCTAATGGGAGTAATACTTCAGGTTTACAGAGCGGGCACAGTGACCAAGAGTCTAAGACTGACCCAATTATGTTACTGCTTCGAGAGGAAAAAACTTCAAGCCGAAACTACAGCTCACCATGATCCTCCTGGTTATATATATATATATATATATATATATATATGAAATCCACGTAGATAGAAAACAGGTGTGTACCAAGTGAGTGCATTTATATTGTAGCATGTGAGAGTGGTAATTAAAATTTACAACCGTGGCTCTCAGCCGCAGATAAAGTTCCTCTGGAGGAAGATGCTTAACCCATCAGTTCCTCTCCCAACCACATTTGTCTACCCCCTCCATCTTAATAAAAGGGACACAGCTAGCCGTGGGAGTTCGCCTTCCCTGAGCCTCATTATAGTGCAGCAGTTCAGCCAAGCAGTACAATATGGAGACCAATGCAGCATCACCTTCTTATTTTAATTCAACAGATAATATTGTTTTGAATCTTTCTTTATAGTCATTAAAAAGGTGATGCATGATGACGCTAATATATGTGAAGAAACCATTCAGCTCAGATCATTTTCCATTTTTTCCATACTTTTTCAATTTTTTTTCCCCCAAGAACAAGCAAATGTCAAAATGTATTATGATTCCTTTATGTTAAACATTTCTAATCAGTGTTAATCACGATTTGTGTTTATAGCATGTCGTTTCTGAGATTGTAACAAGTTTCCAAAGGTCAAACTAATCCATTTTCTTGTTAAATTAATTAGGCATTTGAACTTTCCTTAGAACAATTGCATAATGAGGTGATTTTCTTCTTATTTCTTTAGAGGAAGAAAGAGAGCCTTCAAGAACTTATAACAGAAGCAAGACAACTTGCTCTGCACCCAAGTGAAGATAACCATTGACCAAAGCTGTATTATGGATGTCACATACAATTAACCCCAAGAAAGTGCTTGGCTGGGATCTTTTTGTCAGATTAAGGGAGAGCTGAGGCAGGCTCCAGCAGGGATACGGTGAGGGCAAGGGTGGTCTCTCTTTGTTCTGAATTTAATGTATTTGAACTCTTTGGCTTCAGTTTAATTTGAAAGGACAGCAACACCAAAATGTCTATACAGTTTATGTGAATTAAAACATGACATTGCATACTGTGAAGCTGTACTGCAAAGGGTTAATAGTATACTGAACATAAACTAAAATTAAATAAATGGCCTTCCAAATGCATGTTGAGAAGCATTCAGTCAGCACGTCAAATCAGTGCACCGGGTCTGACCTACCAGATATGCTGTATAAATAGTGTTCACAGTTCCATTCATTAGTGTGCTTATGTTCCATTTGATTTACTGCTAATGGTCTAGCAGGGGAAACTCCAGCTCTGTATGACATTGCCAGGGATGATAATGATAAAACCTCACTTGATCTTTCCATATTTGTTGGGATGTTTACAGCGATGGAGGCGCAGCAGACCACCTGGGCAGAAAAGAGGCAGATCAAAATTGATGATGTCCCTGAACCGTAAAGCTACTCAAAGGAAACAAAATGGAGCCTTGTGAGTGTGCACAACAAGTATGATATTAAGGGCTTTTACTGCTTCCATGTGCTCAGCCTCATTGTTTCTGTACAATGCCCTTGGTGGTTGTTTCTGTTCATATGAGGACCCTAACTGAGGTGATCACCCTCAACAACAACTCTGGATGGACAAGGGCGGTTTTTGCATTTCTAATCCTGATGACGTTGGTCAGCCTGGACCCAATAAAGCTTTGATTATGCATAATATATTCTGCACTTACTGCAGTAGTTATGTTTTAGAAGCATACATACAAAACTTTACAGCATTTATCTTGCAAAAATGCCCTGTGCTGACATATTCATATCCTCAATTTTCTTTCTAAATTGCATATTGCCATTGCATATAATTGCATATAAATTTTGTCTTCAAAGTTGATGTGTTAGAAGCAGGAAAAATGGGCAGCCTGAGGATTTTAGTGACTTTGACAAGGGCCAAATTGTGATGGCTAGATGGCTGGGTCAGAGCATCTCCAAAACTGTAGCTCTTTTTGGGTGTTCCCGGTCTGCAGAGGTCAGTACCTATCAGAAGTGGTCCAAGGAAGGAAAAGCAGTGAACTGGAGACAGGGTCATGGGTGGCCAAGGCTCACGGATGTAGTGGGGAGTGAAGGCTAGCCCATGTGCTCCGATCCAACAGATGGGCTACTGTAGCTCAAACTGCTGAAATAGTTAATGCTGGTTCTGACAGAAAGGTGTCAGAATGCACAGTGCATCGCAGTTTGTTGTGTATGGGGCTGCATAACATTATGACCACCAGGGTGCCCAGGTGGTCATAATGTTATGGCTGATTGGTGTATCTGTTTCGTCCTCAGTATTGTTCAGGCTATACTCTGTAGAAAATTCCCGTAATTTCTTAATAAGTTGTTAAACAGATCTACATAAGCTACATTCAGATCTCAAAAGAATAATGTGCTAAATCACACTATTTTTAAATGGACGGCACCATCATACACCTGCAGGGCCATCACAAAGGTAACATTATTCACCAGCCAGTGTGCAGGTAACAGGGTAAGGTAACAGATGTTTCAGTGATTTCTGACACTGAGCAACCTCCTTTACTCCCACTCATCACCAAACACAACTTCTGCCACCTACACTACTCTTGTCTTGTTTGAACACTATAGCCAACAAGCACACTAACCTTTTCAGTGAGCTCACACAGTATATTTATGCATATTTGGTCTGTGTGTGTATACCAGGAGGAACAGAGCGTGACAGTGACACCACTGGTACACAGACAAGACATGCACTGTATCGTCGATTTCAAGAAAACAGATATTACAGAGAAGGAACTCGAAATGAAGAACAACCCTGATTTTGGGCAGCTGGTTCACAGGTGCATCCATTTTGTATCATCAGGCTGGGGTGGGGGTTGGGGGTTGGGTGGTGGTGGGGTTGCTTGGCAGCGGGCAGCCTCACACTGTGAGGTTGTTTTGCCATGGAAATGAATAAAATCTGCGGTTCCCTGATTGTTCTCTTAGATCTGGGGCATATTCTGTGGACAAAAACAGCCTTGAGGTTCCATCTGCACCTGGTATCTACCCAGATTGTTTTCTGATAAAAATCAAATTAAACCTAAATATTTTTGATAACAAAAAATACACACATAAATTGAATGGATACTATAAGTGAATAAAACTCGGAACGTGAACTAGCAATTAAAGCTAAAATAAACCTGTTATTCAGAAATCTCTTGTCATAATTTCTTTAGTCTTTATTAAACAATATTTTCAATTGCTCTTATAAATTAAAGGTCCATTGTGTAGGATTTAGTGGAATCTAGTGCAGATTGCAACTCTGTCACTTCACCCTCCCTTTCCAAGTGCAAACAAGAAACTACAGTGGTAGTTTCTCCTACACACTTCAGAGCCCATTCTCATTTCTAGGTTGTCAAATACAGATGCAAGCAGTGTTCAATTAGTTGTAATCTTCAACTTCACCGCTAGATTTCACTGAATCCTACACACTGGTCCTGTAATACTCCCTTGTTCAATACCCAGTGACATCTGAGGAATGGCACCTTAGTTACAAGTGTTCAGTGCATGTCTATAAATTCTGCTTTTGGAGGAAGATATGATTCTCCTTTGCATGAACCAGTACAACCAAGTACACAATACTCTACATAGTAATGCAATGCAATATATGCAATTGTGGTTGAACAAGAACACACACCAAAAAGACAACATTTCTTACTATGTTACCAATGATGCACCCTAAAACTTATCACACAGTCAAACTGAAACCTAATGAGCCCTTTAACAAATTAATTAAGAAAGTGACAAATGAATGGGGACAAATGTACTAACACCTAACAATTGTGTAACAATTCAAGCGATGAATAAAAAAGTCTGTAACATTGCTGCGTTGGATTTGATGCCAGCAGATAGGCTCTCCTTTGCCAACTGGTGGGTGTAGTGAGTACATGTCCAGAAGCATCTGTAGAGTCTTTGTAAAATCACAGAAGGCAGGGTGTTGTTCTGTAGCTCATCTTGACCTCTGGCCTCACCTGTGCAGAGAGTCAAGAAAAACAACATTTGTGGATTTGAACAAGTTTCTTACCTGATCATATAGCTCTCATGATTTAGTTTCTGTTGTGCAAGACACAATTATATCTCCATTCATGGGAATAGGCTCAGTGAGGGTTTACAATTTCATCTGGCCTTGAGAAATTTTCTGTCAAAGTTTGGCAGAGAGATAAAAATTATTTTGCCACCTCTGCTCAGAGTTGTCCCTTCCCCGGGTTGCCCTTGTATTTTCTAGCTCTAACATTTCCTGACTGATAAATGACCACAGAGGAGCCATCAGACATGGGAGATACAGGCTGAGCTGAGTTGTTGGGTGGACTTTAATGGCTGTGCTGGGCACATTAAGGAGAAAGCATCCTTACAGTGGCTACATTCTCTGATCCTCTAGGTAATGGCTCCTTTTCAGCACAACACAAAGCATGCATTTTTATATATAACAAAGCAAAATTGCATTGTCAAAGCATACAGTATAATATGCATTTGCAAATTTACTGCTCCTAGCTTGAATGTTCACAAGGAAAAGGATGCTTGAGAGTGAAAAATGGTGTTGGCATTATCAATAAGAACCACCATCACACCTCTGAGGACTGAGCTGGAAATTCTCAGATCCTGAACAATTTCTCTCTTTGCTGCCAGCATCCTTTGTAAGGGTGTGGCTGTGATCTTTACTTGAGCTGAGACATAATTGTGTTATGATCTTTTTGCTGGTCTCCAGTAATATCCTCCACTGAATATTTATGCTACTGACTTGCTTTCCTTTTGGTTTTCACTCCCTATAGAGTGCCACAGTGCTGTACTTCTTTATGTTGCCTTTAGAGCTAATTAGCGTTAGCTGTAATTAACTTTACATGTAGGTACTAAAGGGCACCTTCCATTAAACAGTACAGATACAATTACTACAATCAATGGTAAAATATATATTTGCAGGTTTGACAGGCAGCCAGGCAGTAAGAACCAATGAATATCACAAACAGGAAAAATATTCAAATGGATGCTTATTGGAATGAACAGTTCAACCACACTTCAAGATCAAAGTTCTCATAAATTCACTTTACTGTATCTATGTCTTTTTATATCCCTCAGGCAGTATCATGGCCAAACACCTGCAGCCCTAAGAAAAAAGCAGCAAGAATGAGAGAGGGTCTGCAACTTCAAAAGGGACGAGGGATTTGTGTCAAGGATTCTAATCAAAAACGACGTTATCCTTGCTCCAGGCACATATCTGTGAACTTGCTTATCAGGAAACAAGCCCACAGCTCAGAAAAACAGGCTGTTAGAGGATCCTAACAGGCGGTAAGTGAAAGTCAATAAAAAAACATTTACAGAACAGTTAAGAATACACAGTTGATGAGTTCCATTGTCCATGTCTTCTCTAATCACCAATTGTTGTGGCATTATGTTTCTCAGTGCTTTATTTACTAGATATATTTAAACGATGAATTCAGCAGCAGTCTTTGTACTGACACATGTTAGGATGTTTTTTACTGTCATTATAATTACAAATAATGAGCTGTGTTGTGAAATACTTAAAGGCCCAGTCTCAACATTTAGGAGGATTATTTGAAATTAAATATAATTCTCATAGGTATGTTTTAATTATTGTGTAATCACCTGAAAATAAGATTTTTTTTGTTACTTTAGAATGAGTCGCTTTTATCTACAGAGGAGTATTGAATGTTGAACCACCATGTTTCTACAGTATTTTTCTTTTCCATTACACATTTCAGTGGGAGGTTTTACATGTAAGCATCAAATCATAACATTTCAGGAGTCTAAAATGGTATGTCTTCCTGGCTGATTGGTCTAATTATCACATGTAGTATAATATAATACTAGCTAAATTGCAAAAATCTTAAAATCTTACATTTTACTTGGTTGTCACATCCTCAGCTCACTTGTAACAGCAGCCACTTGGACAAAGCTTTCTTGCTACCTAGTTGGCTTACTGGCAATTTTGTTTTTTTTTAGACAATATTTGCATTCATACAAGTTCCAATTTTGGTACTTGCTTTTGGCCTTGAAATCACACCTTACAATCTGCCAGCTATTTAAGCTAGTGTGTACCCACTGTAGCCCCATGTCTTTTTCTCTTGTCAGGAAACGTTATAGGTGCCACCATTCTTCTTGAACAGGAGTTGGTGATGACGTATAGTGCACTGCAGTCTGGGGATTCTAAGGAAGCCAGATGACATCAGTGTTATTCTGATGGTTGGGAGTGTGTAGGAAGAGACTAAAGGGTCTGAATTGAGTCATCCACTCCTTTAACCATAAAACAAAGACCAAACTGCCTATATTAAGGAAAGAGAGGGCTGGCCACAAGTCATATGGCTACCACCACAAACCTTGTAGGAAGAAATTATCAAACGTGTGATAACAGTCCAGTCCTGTGACTATGGCTCAGTCAAACCTGTCCCCATGTAGACCAATGAAAGACAACACTAGGGACAAACAGGAAACCATTCACATCATCACCTCACGCTCTTACACTTTTCATCACACCAAGTTCGATTTATAGACCTCAATTTTAACATATACTCTTCAATTTGAATGAGTTTCTGAGCCGAGGAGAGCTTGGACTATAAATTAAGGCTGAGGTATGTGACAGAATTGTGTGCCATGCACTTGTAGGGAACACTTACTGCCTGGACAATGTCTCTGACAAGTACACCTACACTTTCTGTAAGAGGGACTCATTAATCCTAGCAGTCAATGGCAATTTCTCTGCACTGAAAATACAGAGTTTGCCACATGGGAAGGTGAAGACTTATGTGACTGTCTTTATGGACTTGTTAAAAGTTGTCATGCATGACTCTCACCATACAGCATGTCTCATTACTGGTGTCGAAATCCTGTCCCGTCGAAGATGCTCTCGGCCCAGAGGTGAGGGTGCTGATGGAAAAACAAGGCACCTTGCCCTGCCGACACCAGACAAACCGACATCAGATGGAGCCTCGTGTTCTGCCTCGGGGGCCTGCTGGGCCGAACAGCTGTCAGTCGAGCGGAGGACAGTGAGGGAAGCCCCAGGTTTACAAACAAAAACATGCACAAACAAGCAATCAGAGCATCCAAAGCAAAGCAGCTCTAACTTAGTCTAATAATAATAATAGATAGTCTAATAAGTGCCTCATTTCCAAGGCCTCCTTTAGACGGAGGCACAAATTCAACGAGTTGGTATTCAGTGTGTGTCCTCTGTTACCAATAAACAGTCAGTGATACAGATGATGATGCCCTTCTTTTGGGAAAGTGGCTATGAGAGGGTCATTTGGGAGCTGGTAAAGGAACTATAATGAACAGGAAGGTCTTTAAATTCACTTGTAATGGCTATTCACACAATCAAGACAGGTCCATGAATTCTTTTGGGGATGTAATACATTCAGAACATTTAATATTTTTCTTTCGTCCCTCTCCCTATCTTGCCCTCTCTTTCTTGTATCTTTTCAATTGGTTTGAGTTTAGCAATTTCTGGGATATGGAGAAGATGAAATATAGGTTTTGGTTTTTCTGCCCGTCGTCTCTCTCAGGGAGTGGTTACTGTGCCAAGCTCTGGGTACATTTCTCAATCTTTATGACTCCAAACATTAGATTAAGTCTGAGTTTGTTTTTTTCCACCGATTTAGCAAGTAAATGATATTTCGCATTATTTGTCATAGAAAACATGAGAAATCTGATTTCTTTAACTCAACTGCGTACGCATGTAATATATTTTCAACCATGCTAATTACTCATAAGACTAAAAGTAACACGGCACAGCTGGTTTCCAGACAGAGCATGTGTGCTTCCCTCCAGCAATCCAGCCGGATGCGGGTTGAAACACGTTTTCTATACTTATGAGTTGGTGTTTTTCTGTTATTTGTCCTACATGAAAAAGTAGGTCGTTTGTCACAGCCTTTCAAAATTTCTCACATGAGCGTTTTTCTGATCTGCTGGCCATATGGTTAAAGTATTATATTGTTAAGCTTATTCAACTGAAACACTTGGAGTTGGGGTTAGAAAATGTTGTCATCATGGTTACGGTTGATGGCACATAATTTCTCGCTTTGTCATTTAAAATAATCATTACAATCTGTTTGAACACACCTCCAACTGCTGTCATTTTTCCTGAGAGGTGACAGGTGGCAGTGGACAACAACAGGTAAAATGGGAACTAGATAAAAATATGAAAGGTGTCCCTATGGTCTACTGATCTAGAAACATACCATGTAATTGCAACGTCCCCGGTTTGATTCCCCCTCACTCTTTAGATGTCGCTGTTGTCAACTATTAAATAAAATCAAGAAGCCCCCAAATGAATCTATCAAAATAATAAAAAAAATAGTAGGGTATGACATGATCTCAAGTCTGAGATTAGTTTTCATCTACTTTGAATGTTAGAGAGACAAATAAAAGGAAGAAACTACTTCCATATTGTATATTGCTAATTTAATTCAAATAGAAAACATTCTGAACTCAACTATATTTCATGTCGTCTCTCATGCTAGTACAGTATGGGGAAGACCTTTAAACAGACATCATCAGGCTATTCAATATTGTATGATTACTATGGTGATCATCTGAAGTCTAAAAGTGTGTCCATACACTTTTAGGCTTCAGATGATCACCATAGTATAGTATAGTATAGCAATATAACCATTAACTAACCATTTTTCTTTTATATGTTGGGTCTGAGCTTTCATAAAACCAACTACATGCTGGCCATTGAGACAAAGTGTCCTGTGTGTTTGTTGTGCACTGATGCACAACAAAGACAAAAAAAGAGAAAAACTGCTATGCCTGTGATTTCCCCTTTGAAATGTTCTGCTATGTTGAATGTCAGGCTGCCTGCTTTGATTGATTACGTTGCCTTTTACGAGACTGTCCCAGTGCCCCATCACTACCCAGAGGAGGGCATGCTTTAAAATATGACGAGCTGGGTGGTCTGTGACATCCAGGGATTGTCACTGGCTGTCTGGCTCTGTTTTTGTCGTCCTCATCACCATACTCCACTCTTAGCATAATGAAGGTTTGCATCTGCTCTTTTCTCTCCTCCCTGCCTGCCTCCCCTGCAGACAGACACATGTTAATACAAGGGCTACCCGCTGAGATCAGACATGCTGAACGTTGCGTGGAGAATCCCCCTCAAGACCTCCATCCACCACCGTTGGGAACACAGCTAGAATGCCTCTGAACTTTTCCACAACGCACCCACACTCAAGCTGTGGAACCTCTGATGACTCAGTCCTTGCCTGCTCACCTCTCTACTGGAGCCAACCTCAGGAGGCTACCTTGCCCTAATAGTTACTCAGCAGGTAGTGCACAGAGGGCAAGATTCTGTTTCTATTCCTGAGGCGGATTTGTTTGGAGTTAGAAATGTGCTCAAGGTGATGTGGTGGAACCCAAGGGTATTTTCTTCACTACCTTACAGCTTTTTTCAAGGTCAGCAGTCGGCATGTGTCATATTTAATTACATATATATGATAAACTACTAATTCACTTCTACTACTTCAGTGACTGCATCAATTGCTCCCATTGATTGTGCTGCAGCCCATGAATAATTCTACATGTTTGTCAGGAGTGTTGTTGCTTCAATAATTTACAGAGGATAGCACCGAAAGATCTATCTATGAGAAAATGTAGGCCTACAATGGTGAGGTACACCATGGGTAGCTAATTATAGACCCAAGGCATACAGTTAGGGGGACTAACAGTCACAACAACACAGCAGAGCAAATCATTATGTGCTGACCAAACCAGTTCCCTTAGCTAGGGCTATTTTGATTAGTAGCTAAAACATAATGGAACCTTATTATATCCTAACTTGCCTTTAGGTAGCCCTAAGGCTTATTATTTTAGTGAATTATTAGTACATTAGCAATAAATTAGGTGAGGTCTAAACAAATGTTCATATTAAAATTAATAAGCAGCATTTACATCTTGCATATTAATAGAGATAATATCCCATGAGGCAAATCACATTCAAAAAGTAATTTTATTATAGTCTTTAGATTAACCTTCTACAAACATGTTTCATAAAAGAGAGGAAATATAAACACTGCCTATAGAGGTGCCTATCTTCTGTGGAAACCCCTGAAAATTCATTTCAACAAGGAGAAGTCATTGGCAGAGTATAAAAATAGCTGTTGAGGTTAGTGACAAACATTGGCAATCACACTTCATAGATGTGACGCTTTTCATTAAGCATGCGTCGATATGAAGATAGAAGACAGGACAAGACTTGCCTGAGCCTAGATCCTGTTTAAACATCAACCTCCAAGACCTAAACTAGGATGTGTAGGATGTAAACTCTCTGTTGAACTTCACGGAACATCCTGGAGGCAGCATCAGTGCAACATGTAGTGAAGCTCACTATATATCCCTTAAGCGAACAGGTAAATTATGTAATGTTTCCAGTAGCAAACTTTTTTCTTCCGTAGCAGGGTAGATTTGATCATATTTACTATCGTAATTTAGTGTGCTAGCGTGCATTTGCTAACTAGCACAAATACATTGACGAAGAGCCATGCCACTAGCATGACTAAGAATGTTGCAAAGTTAACATCTTTCTCCATCTTTTAGAGATTTCTATTTGTCAGAAGCAGCACAAATATTGATTCCATGGTGACAGTGGTCATGGGCTTTCTTGCTGTCAATATATGGATATTTTCTTAGCTCTCTCACTCCTCTGGCATAGTTTTAGAATAACCCTGTCCTTATCCAGTGACTAAACTATACATTGCTATATTTTCTTTTCTCTTGAAGAAAAAATCAGAGAAATTATTAATATATTCCACTAATATAAGCATCAGGCTGGTATGATGGCATGGATTAGAAAGAGCGTGGGACCAGCAGCTGACCTGTTCTGAAGGACGTTTTTTATTTTGTTTGTTTAGGGGGGACTTTTATCGCCTTTAATTCTTTAATTGATAGTGACAGGAAAGGGGGGAGAGAGAGGATGAAATAAAGCAAAGGGCCACAGGTCAGATTCAAACCTTTGGCCGCTGCAGCAAGGACTCAGCCCTGTTACAGGGGCGTCACCTCTACCAGCTGAGCAATCCAGGCACCCCACAGAAGTTTTTTAATGTGAAATATCTGCGTCCATCCAAGGACCAACTGGCTCAAGGAACGTGGGTAGAAGGTTAGATATGGTGACCTCAGCACTTTGACAAAGACTGTAAAAGGGCAAACATGAGATATGTGACATATCTTCCTTATTGAACTTTCATGAAATCCTCATTGAAGGTTTTTAATGAGCTGGTCCCTGTTTGTATCTACAGTAGTGCTCTACTAGGACGAGTATTCACATGTAGCAAGCTACTTATTTGACAACACATTGCTACCAAAACTGTCATGCTATTCCACTGATTAACAGGTGGTAGTAGTAAAATGATAAAAAAATATTCATCAAATTGACTTTGTTGTTGTTTTCATGAGGAAGGACAAGCATAATGTGTTTACTTTAAAATTCAACAGGGAATCTCTAAGTTCTGCCTACTAATATAGACAGATCTTTATTTGGTCCATATTACAAACAAAAAATAGTTGAGATAGTTTACTTTAACTCCTGCCTTTTCTTTTCTACAGATTCTTGTGAATAATTTAATCATACCTCTATTGAAACTAATGGCCTTTTTATTATGCATGTATATTTATTCAATTATTAATCTTTTTATTGCCTGAGGCAGCTGTGTAGGTCCTGGAGGGATGCTTCCCACAATTTTACCTGATGGAGACTGTTCTGTCTGTCATGCCGTGTTTCAGAGCACCCAATTTAATTCAGACCTACTTTAGCATCAGCCAACCTCTATCTCGCAGAACTGTCCTCCAGAGAGGAATGTAATGGCTTAGGTCAGGCTCTATCTAAGCATGCATGCAGAGTGCACACATAAGCAACCTCAGCACATAATGGGTCCTATTTGCCTGGCAATTATGTCTTCTGGGATCAAATACGTCATTCTAAATGACAATACTTTTGGGAAGGAAATATTTCAGGGAAAAAAAATAAATAAAAACATATCTATCTGCTTCCATTTCCATAAGTATTGCAAAGCTCTCAGAGGAAATCAAAAGGGAGCCACAATTGAAATAGAGTGTTTAGTAGGTGTGATGTGGCACAGTAATATATAATAAAAAACATGCAATGAGAACAACAAAGATTGTACAGTGTGCAAATAAGTTCAAGTACCACAACCTTTGTTGTCTCCACTCCTGTATTATAATCAAAACAGATGCATGTATGCATTCCGCACTGAGCTTACTTTCAAGCAAAGTTCAGATCATTATGCAGAAGTATAAAGAAGATTGCTTTCTCCACAATATTTCAAATATGCTTTACACTTTAACAGACTAATTTTTACACATTCAGTCACTCAGAATTTGCATACTAACTACTGATTATCCAATCAGGATAAGCCTATGATAAGTATTTTCATGCTATATGGTTGTACTGACAAGAGTGGCAGTGCTGACTTCAGTCTCTATCCTCTTTTTTCAGGCCTCTATATAATGAAGATGAAATTCTTTTTTGTGTGCATATAGCAGAGCAGTGTTGTCCTTGGTATCTCTGGCTTGTTCGTGTTTGTTTGCAACTAAAGTGACAAATTCTTTAAGTGATTAAGCTCTGCTTCATGCACTTTTGAGACCACCAGTTCTGCAACAAATAGGCTACATTGTACCTAAAAGGAGAGAGAGCCTATTCTCCAATAGAACAACTGTTAACATATAAAGATTACAAGCACATATCTAACTACTCTTGCTGAGCTTGCATCAAAAAATCTCTTTTGCTTCTGGCACGGCACAGCCTTGGACTCTTGGAAAAGTCTTTGACTTGTTGCAGATGCTGCTTCTTTGATATCTGCAAACATTTTCAAATAAGTGCCCTCTAGGTTGTTTTTTGGAGGATGTGCAGCTGTTTAATGTCATCCTGTGTTTCCACTTGATAGACAGTAGGTATGGTCAAATGTACTGTATATTTGATATATTGCTTATTTTTTGTAATGAAAAATGGTGGGCGGCCATCTCTTGCAAGTTAGTTAGCTCAGTTGCTAATGGGACAATAAGTCCATGCTGTTTAGAAGACACATTGATTGTCTCATAACCGCCTTTTTTTGTGGGGCAGTTTTTACTCCATTTTGAACTCTCCAGTTCTATGTTCACTCAAAGGTAAGCACAGTCAAGACAGCCTTCTGTTGGTCAAAAGCGCAAATTCCCATGTCATGTCTCAAAAAAAGAAAAACATGAAAATTTGCAGAGATTTATTACTGGGTTGTTGTGGCAGCTGAGGTAGGGGCATAATGTATCAAGTGGGTTGTCAAAGGACACTGAGGTGAAACATCAGTAGAGCTCAACATTTTTGCCTTTTTGAAGATGAAGCTGTTGTCTAAAGGGGTACTGCAAATTTCTGTTAAAAATTTGCAATCCATTCTGTGTGACTTACATCAGATCACAGGAAATGTTGCCTGTAACTAAATGTGCTGGCAACAACGTACTTTTACTTTTCTGACTGCCCATGTGAGTAGAAAGTTTCAGAATGTATTTTTAAAAAGATGATCAACTTGGATACAACAATAAGATATTAAATATATAGCAACAAAAGATAATGTGATTATCTAATAAAAACAAAGACTTTCTAAACTGGAAAAGGCACTTGTAGAGTGCAGACCTGCACCAAGGCCAATAGTCCAGTCTCCTATAATATTCACATTCAGTGCACATTCACTTTAATTACGACGGGTTTGTGCCACATGGCCACCTCCATGGCTGGCAAATGAAGCCAACCGGAAAACAAACTGCAGTTCCTCCAATGGCCACTGAGGCTTGCTACTGAAGTGAGTCAAGAAGAAGATTAATTTATTAAGATAAGTTTATTAATTATCATTATTTAATATTCAATCACCCTTAGGCCCCATCTTTTCTCATTTTTGGATTAGCTAGGAGCCAACTGAGACTGCCAAAAAGGCAACGTTCGTAGCCGCCACACTTTGAGCTTTACAACAGCTCTTCAGAAACCTATGGGCGATGTCTATGGCCTTTTTTTAATGTTTTTTTTTATTATACAGTCTATGTTTTGCTATGAATTCACTTAATTTTGCCATATGAAAGTGAACAATAATTCATGCATCCGCCCAGTAAATTGGATTCACTCCAGAATATAATGGGTTCTTCCTTGCCCCATGGTACACCCTTTCACCAAGTAGTAGTTTTTCTGTAATTCTGCTGACAAACAAGCAAACCCAATAACATACAGAGGTAATAATAAGATGAAACACATTATTTTCCACACAAGAACTGAGATTAAACCTCAGATAACTATATGACCATTTTCCATAGTCTTAACCATAACCATAGTGTTGTTTTTCTGTTAGGTCCATTTCTGCCAACAGGAACATTAATGTTATATGCTTGCAAAAAGTGTTTGTCAAGAAAGCAACATAAATTCCTTAAAACGATGATGCATAGAAAACCATGTTTGACAGCTGATTTAGTCCTGCTGTTTCTGGCAATACAGTCACTTATTATCAGTGATATAGAGAGAGAGCAGAGGGTCCGGTGAGGAAGCAGAGTTAGAGGGGAGGATTGAAGGAAGCTGACAGTGCAGCCTGCGGCAAGGAGGATGTCAACCTGGGTCAGCAGCTTCACTTGGGGATACAGACTGCTGAATGAAGAAGGCAGGGAGTTCCTGGTGCTAACATGAAGGAGGGTGATCCATCGTCTACGAGGCCTGATACTTGTTTCCCAACTGGAGAACCCAACTGGAAGACTTTAGTGTCAGGCTAAGAAAGAGAACCAGGCTCAATCTGAGATACAGAAACAGACTCTAAAGACACCGACCTTAAAGGACCTGACTACTGGAAAACTGGGGAGCTGGACCGCCTCAGGTACAGACAAGGGACAGGACTGTGCCCAGAAACAGACTGAGGGTCGATCACAGATAGAAAGAAAGGATTAGATCTAGGCTCAAACAGGGAGACAGGTTTTGCCTCAGATAGAGATAAAGAGAAGCTGAAACAGATTCAGACTGTGGTTGAGAGTCAGAAAGCCTGAAGAGGCCCTCGTTCACTCTAAAAAGGTGCCAAGTGCAAGTGTATAAAAGCAAAGATAGTCCTATGTCTTTTCTGATGAGTCCTGGTCCTGTGTTGGAGAATTTAACTTATTATAAGCATGCTGGTATGTAATTATGTATTAATATTACGCTTCCCTCAAAACAGAGACTGCAGATGGAGTGTGCATATCCTTCCTGCTGATGTATGATGGCTACAGGTATTTAATTAACTAACACTCAAGTAAATGGCCTCATTCATTCTACAAGCAGGTGTGAATGTTATCAGTAAGAATTAACTAAGCAGAGCCGCTGCCTTATATTAGTTTGATGTGCATGTAGTCTATAAAATACATTTCAAACTAAATAGCTTCTTTGGCATTTTGGTGTTTATTATTTATTTTATGAGAAGCAACTTGTAAAATTGATTTTTTAAGGCTGCTATACAAATAGCTTTGGTAGCATTAGCAGCAGAATAAGTAGTAATAGTGGTAAGTTATGTTCTCTTTCTTTCTCTTTCTGTCTCGTTTCCTGCCTGTGGCAGCTGGATATGGCCTCTGTTGATAATTAATCAAGACAAGTTCTGGCATGGGCACAGGAGTCTGTTCTGTTAGGGGTGCAGTGTGTAGTGACCCATCGACTAATAAGGTCCCATGAGGTGAAACTGCATCAGTGCGTTAGAGGCCTGAAATTCCTGCACTTGTCTCCACCTTCCTCTGGGAGGAAGTACAAGCACTAAAAACTTGCATGCCTATGATTTCATGCACATAATTTATTTATTTGATATAATCTATCTGTCAGTCTATCTTACTGGCTGGCTATCTATCTTTCTGTGTCATGGTATCTGACAAAGTGTCACTAAGGGATGGTAAATGGGAACAGGTTGGCTCTCAATATCCTTACATTATTTTAAAAGATATTAGAAATGGTTATTTGCAAAATAATAAACCTTCAATTACATACTTGAAAGTTCTATTTAATTATGTGAAATCACCTTTGACTTTGTTACAGCCTTTCAGATAAAAAAGTAGTGACTACAACTTGCCTTTTTATGGGAGTAGTCTATACTCTCTAGCACTCCAGTATGTTATGGTCCCCACTGCAATGCAGGCCTATTTCATCAGTATTCCGTCATCTGAGGATAAAACGTTGATCTTTTCTTTGGTGCATATCATGCCACTAAACAAAACATATTGTAGTTGCATTTTGCCTTCAAACAAAGACTTGAAAAGATCTGTCACATGGACATCCAGATAAATAATCCCAATTTGTCTGGTTTAGTTTTTCAATCCATAAAAGGTGTCACATACCCATACTAGCTTTCCTATATTTGGTGTCTGCTCTGACCACAGATAAACCCCCTTTGTTTTTGAGCGGTCTCGCAGATCAGTATGTTTGAGTAGGTTAATAATACATGCAAACTATAAAGTAGTAAATGCTCCAGGGTTTGGAAGAAAATAAAGTTCAGCTAGTTCTCTGTTGGTGGCAATTAGCCACTGGTTACTCTTCATGAGGCTTGGTAGGCCCTTAGAGACAGTTGCTCCACTAAGCCATAATCTTTCTTCCCAGATAAAAGGTAACCTTTTAGTGGAAATAAAACATTTGACTCTCACACGTGAAGGTTTATAGAAATGTAAATAGACTGGAAGTTTTGTGGTTAACCTTTTCAACTCAAAATGGAGCAATAAATGACGGTATTGTACGCTCTTAAGAGTCTGAACTACGGTGATTTTACACTGACTAATGTGGCCATTCACTGAAAAACTAAACAAGACTAAGAGTCTAAATCCATACTAACGGCTCTGTCAGGCTTCATGTAAGCACAGTGGTGCTTTCAGCTAATCGCTAACAGTACACTAACACACTCATAATGACAATACTAACATGCTCAAGTTCAGTGGCATGTTAACCATGTTCACCATCCTTTTTTTAACGAGCACTAAACACAAAGTACAGCTGAGACAGATGGGAATGTAATTAGCTTTGACAGGTATTAAGTCAAAAACGAAACAACTGAACAAATATGACGGACCAACAGACCAATATTTGTCTACAGCATGCGTAAAAACTAACACACTGCAGATGACCAACTGAATCAATTACTAGCTAAAAATCAGTAAACATGTTGGACTGCAGAGATGCATCCTCAGTAACCTAATGTCAGCTTTATAAATCACAATCCTCTGTGTCTGGGTTTAAGTGTCACACCGATCCAGGAATCCATTTTGATTTCCACTCCAGCAGCAGAGAATAAATCAATATATACACTCATACTTATCGTGCAGAAGGGCATTGGTTGCTGGCTCATATATCTGCCAAAACTTTTGCATTATTTTCCCACCATTGTCAGGTTCAGTTCAGTTAAGTTCGGGATTAAAAAAATGGATCCTCGCACTTCCTCACTCAAACATTCTTTACCCTTGTGCTGCTGGTTCTTTGATGTGTGAGGAGCAGCTGTTTACCAAGCTAATTGTACAAAACCACAAACCCCATCACGACATCCACTGACACTGCAGACTTTGATTTCATTTTAGCTCTCTTTCCTCTCAGTCACATGGTTGACTCTGTCGCAGCTAATTTGTGCCCTAAAATAGGTCTTTGAAGATCAGAACAGGAAAACATTCAAATGAAAAGCTGAAGAACGGATGGAATGATGGATGATGATTTATGCATAGTTTTGATTGTTAATATGAATGACGTAGTTGTTTTTGGAACAAAGCTCGCAAGGAAGAAAATAAGTGTTACCATACACTATTGCATCAATTTCAAATCAAGCTAGGAAAGAAAGAACAAACGAACATTCAACAAGAACTTTGATTCTGACTGACATGCTTGGTAATAGGACAATGTATTAGCTTGAAACGCAGGCAAGACCAGACTCAAAACTTACGTTAACGACTTAGTAAAGTGTTATTAATTGTCCAATATGCAATTCCAAAATGTTCCTGGAATCGTTTTCATTCTCCTCCTCCTCATTATTTTACTTCACTTACATAAATCCCCCCAAATAATCAACATAGTTTTTATTTCAACAGTTATTGTTAAAAATAGTATTTTCCTTTCAACTTCTGTTAAAGGGAAGTTCAGACCAACTACAAACTAATTTTCTGACCTTCAAATGATAGGAAATATTGGACATGGTAGAGGAAAAGTTTTGGGGCAGTCATTAAAACAACAAGGTTCCTCGGGAGAATATGGGCAAGGAGAAGCTATCCACAGTACAGATTAGATTGTGCCGCTCTGAGCTTATATGGGGGATGAACTGCAGACACAAATCTTAGCATATGTTGGCTTGTGGGCACAAGGGAACAGCAAACTCCCGCCTTTATCCTGGGAGAGGCGGGAAGGAGAAGTCACCTTGATTAAATTAGTTGTATATGAAAATGGGGTTATGCCTATTGGGAGTATGTGACAAGGGTTTATAAACCTCGCCTTTCACAACCCTGTGAGAATGACTTTTTAATTTCCTCCTTTTTTGTGGCAAGTTATATTTCTCCCTCTGTCTTTTGTCCCACAAGGCCTTTGTGTGTCAGGATCAATGTAGAATTCTCATTTGGTTACTGTCCCCTCCACTCATTCACATTGTAAGATTCTATTAGCTTCTTCCAAAACAGATCCTCCCTAGGTTTTTCATCCCCTTTTCTTCCCTCCCTGTCCCTTTCTCAGTGCATCTATAGCCTACCTCTGACACAATTTAGTTTTTTGTCCCCCGCTATGGTATGATATTTCATCAGTCCATTGAAATGAGGAAATGCTGAATTTGCCTATGCGTCATTCAAATATGAAATAGATCAATCTATCCTAGTCAGATGTCATGTCCATGTTCCCCAACCTAAGTGATTTCTTCATTTTTCAAACAAATGGAAATGATTACAGATGGCAAATTCTTAAGTGTGACTAAATTACACCCTGGCAGCATAATAGATGAATTGCAGCTATGGATAACAGAGGAAAGGCTTTTTCTGTCATCTTTGCTCCAGCTGATGATTAGTGCTCTCAGAAAACTGTCTGCTACAGCTGGGATGTAAGTATTTTGGTCTTCTGTTGTTCATGTGCACTCACATCAAACTCACCTGCCAACAAGTATGATTAAGTTTGCATTTTTTTTTTCCTACCACGGCAACCATTCTACAACTGAGCTTGTCAGCTGTTTGTATTACTACCTGTTCCTAACAATCTCACATTTCCTAGGTGTCTGTAATGTTGGCGTCTTGGAATCTCAGAAAGTCTTCCAGGGGTCCCACCTTTATTTCACAAAAAGTATTTGATGATTGTGTTAACATGCACATTGTGAGTATATGTAGGCCTCAGTTCAGTCATCAGTTTCAGCCCTGAAATCTGATTGGCCACCTCAAGTGCCACCCTATTATTCTTTCCTATTCCACTCAGACTGTCTTTCAGAAATTGTAGCGGGCTTTGTTTTTAAGATAGTGAAGATACTGGTATTAACTAGAAGACCCAATGCATCCACTGGTATGTCCATGTCATGCAAGTATGTTGGGAAGGGGGCTAAATAATGCTCCAAAGTTAGGCTAAATTATGGAAATTATTAGACAATGGAAAAAATGGCATGGCCATTTTCTAAGTGATCCCTTGACATCTTACCTCAAGATATATTAATTAAAGTGTTTGTGAAGCCCTGTGATGAACGTCTTTAAATTGCAGTGGCTGAAGTTTTTTTTTTTGTTGTGCGCATGCAATGTCATGCAATATTAACCCTCTGTTTCCCGTGAGTTTGCAGACTTCCTGAACTTGCAGACTTTGCTGAATTTCAGATAACATTACTGGTGCTGCCTCGACACATGCAGTATTCTGCTTATGGCAACATATCAGTGCTCTGCCACGCTGCTCTGCTACTAATCATTTGCATTCACTGCCGCTACTCAAACTAAAAACATCTTCACACTGGGGGGTACGTTTTTTTCTTATCATCACAACTATCCACTGTGCTGAGCTTGATTCATGCTTGCATGTAATCGATGAAGCCAAACTCTAGATGATGAAAATAACCTTTCAATAAATCCATTCCATGTGAGCTGACTGAACTGCTATTCCGAATATACTGAGACAATATCCTTCTTGTAAATTCTTATGAGTTTTAGCTCTGAGTGATTTAGTAATGTTCAAAGACTGTCTGTGAGCTAGAAATGGGCAAGAAAATCATGTCAGTAATGCCACATAATTAACGATGTATTTTGTCTTTGACATGCGGGTTGATCAAGAAAAATATTAGCATGTGTGTTTTTTATTTAGCATATACTCAAACATGCTGTACTTTGGATAGCAAATAAAAAAAATAAATACAAATGTTGCATCTGCCACAGGGAAACAAAAAATCTTACTATACCATATAAACGCTCTTGTAACCAAAAGAGGACTGTGGAGCAGTCGGTCGGTCTTGTAGCAAGGTATTGTGTCTAACATTACACTCCAACTGCTCAGCGATAAGTGATGCAAATGGCAGGTCATTCTTGGTTGACCTGTTACACTAACGATGTAAGTGGAGTTACTGGGATTTGTCCTCTAAGACTACACATCCCCATTTGAGTGCAAACTTGTGAAGGATAGTTTCACATTATGATTCTAGTTCAAATATCACAAACACAAAACTGAGGTGTCACACTGCCACTAGTGTTTGTAGAGATTAGAGGGCTAGGTTGAGCAACTGACCAATAATTGGTGCGGATTGGACATAACATTCAGATTGGAGCAATTTTTGGCCAAACCCACAATTAGTCAGATTGAAAGTTGCCGTAAAGATGACTTGACACAATTACTTCAGTATTGCGTATCCGAAGCAGTTAATAAAGATGGAGCTTGAAGCTCTAATTGTTGGTAAATTGATGGAGAGGGAGATTATTGTGTTGCTTGCGCAATCAGACCCCACTGTGCTTGTGGATGGCACCCTGACTGAGGGAGCAAGGTAACCAAAAGTTTGATAGCTTGTTCACACATACAGTGTTTGTGTGGCGTATGCGTGTTGGAACATCTTGATTTTTATTTTGGTGCCCGTGTTACCAGATTAGAGCGGTCACACTGCCGCGTGTCTTGCGTACGTCTCAGCTCCATCTGCAGCATTGCGTCACTAGAGAGTCGAGGTCTTGCCTATTTTTACTGCAGATGTCTCCGAGCAAAAGAGGACAGTGAAAAGGATCTGTTGGTAGTCATATCCACATATTTCAGTACAGTTTAAACTTCCTTTTCAATGTAAAAGCACTGTAGTAATATTTTATTTAACACAACTTCACTTGAAGGGCAGTACCTTTCCACTGCACTCTCTCATGCTCTTTCTCTTTTGCTCGGGTTAACAAACTACACATGACTGCTTTCTGGTTACCACTCGTCACATTTATGTTTAAACTACATATACACCGATCAGCGATAACATTATGACCACTGACAGGTGAAGTGAATAACACTGATTATCTCTTTATCATGGCACCTGTCAGTGGGTGGAAAATATTAGGCTGCAGGTGAACATTTTGTTGTCAAAGTTGTGTGTGTTAGACTTTGACAAGGGCCAAATTGTTGGCCGACTGGGTCAGAGCATCACCAAAACTGCATCTCTTGTGGGGTGTTACCAGTCTGCAGTTGTCAGTACCAGTCAAAAGTGGTCCAAGGAAGAAAAAGCAGTGAACTGGCAAATATGGGCAGGCAAGGCTTATTGATGCACATGGGGAGCGAAGGCTGGCCCGTGTGGTTCGATCCGACAGAAGAGCTACTGTAGCTCAAATTGCCAATGTTATGGCAGATCGGTGTATATGGCATTGTAAATTAAATTATATGAAAATTGCGATTTTTACATGGACATGGCCATGTACATGCAGGGAAAAGTGTATGTGGAAATGTAGGGCTGGCAGCAGTAGCTCCTGACATGCTCTCGATGTGAATGCCGTGCACATGTCAGACACAGCTATCATGCACCATATATGCCACACGCTGCTCAGGCGCCCTATGTGACCAAGCTGTGAGGAGGAACCTCAAGGTGGTCAGGCAGTTTCTGGAGTGGACAGCCAGGTAGAAAATGGATGAAAACGCCATTCATGCTGCCTCGGTGTGATTCTCTTTCCTCTGCCAGGGCTGGGTCCAGAGAGGAGGCTCCGTTGAAAATCCCTCTTGCTCGTCTTAAAATGGACGCCCAAGAAAAAGCACAAAACAGACAAGCACAGTGGCAATACCATTGAAAGATTAAAAAAAGCTGGAAATTGAAGCTGACAAAGCCATAAGACTGACTCAGTTGGAACTTGAGTCTCAGAAGGAAGCACACACGCTGAGTGCATCAGCTGAGGCTGGAAGTATGTCTTCGTCTTCCACCACTTTACCCTACTTTAGTAAGTAAGCATGTTGCTTTATGCCAACATTTTGTGAAACTTAAATTCCTATTTGGGAGCCTCTGAACGCATTGCATCTGCCCTGCAGTGGCCACCTGAAGTTTGGCCACTTCTTTTAAATACAGGAAAAGCCCATTTTGCAAGTGGTCCCTGAGGCATATTGGCAAAAAATCTGAAATCACAAAAAAGCCAAAAAGAGTTTTGTTTCATAAGTGGAGCACCTCTTGTAATGCAGTTGATTTTTAATTCTCTGCGAGAGTTCCCTTTAAGAAATGTTTGCCTGATTGCATTTTGCTGTATTTGAATGAACAAATAGCAAAATCACTCTCCTCTGCTGCTGTGTTAGCCAGTGAGTATGTGCTGACTCACAGGACTGTTCCGTCAGTCTCTACTGAGAAGCCTCGTTATACGCTGGCTTCGCAAACTAGTCTGCCAAAGATGTCGAGTCCAAAAAGAGAGGAAAGGGAGCATCTACTCCTGACAGTGCTGCTCAACTGGTGTGCTCTGCCAGCCCAGTCATGCCCTCTCCTTTTTTTTTTTTTTTTTTGCTTTTATTGGCTTTATTTGATAGGACAGCTGAAGACAGGCGGGGGGGGGCACGAGAGAGAGAGAGAGAGAGAGAGAGAGAGAGGATGACAAGCAGCAAAGGGCCGTAGGTCGGATTCGAACCCTGGGCCGCTGCAGCAAGGACTGAGCCTCGGTACATGGGTCGCCAGCTCTACCCACTGAGCTAACCGGGCGCCCCAGTCATGTCCTCTCCTGATGGCCCGACTCTCCCAGTCAACCGAGAATGCCTGTGTCACTCAGAAAGCCATTCCGACACTAAAGAAATGCTTCTCAAATGTGGTAGGTCCCGATAAGCAAGTGTTGGTGACTGATCTTATTGACAAACATATTTCGGTGCGCAAATGGTCTCCTTCTGTAGCCATCGATTCCGTTTAGAGTACTGTTTATCAGATAGTTGTACCGTCTGTTTATTATCAGCATGTTCTGTCAGTAGGACGTGAAAGTCAGTTTTCAGGACATGTGGGCATAATGAAAACTAAGTGTTTCTTACATGTAAATTACATTGTGTGGTTCAAGCTGTCCGATTGGCTACTACTGCTACAGAACAGGCGTGTCCACCTTAGCCCTCTACTACCACCTTCTCAAGAGCCTATGTTCTTTATTCACATAGCACTAAATTATCTCCAATCAAGACCACACACCATAAGCCACACAAGCCCATAAAAGCCTACTCTGACCAACATTCAGGACAGATGTTTGTACTGCCAGATGCCACGTGCCTCTACAGTGCTGTGTTGAAAATTGTTGTGATTTATGTGTGAGCTTTTGAGGTACTCATTAACACATTGGATAAGTTAAATTGTGCTGTTTTGGTTGTATTTATATCTGGTTAGTGTTAGTAGTGAGGCTTTTATTTCATTTATCTCTTTATTTCAGATAGATTTATTTGTTTCTTTGAGTTAAACAGCACCCATCCACTCTGTTCATTTGTGGTGTTGCCTCACTTTTTTCATTTCTTATAAAATCTCCAATTTCTGTAAAATAAATAATTCTATTACCATTTAACAACTGGTTATGTTACTTCGAGCTGGAGTTTTGACAGCTCTGCCTACTTCTGAATTTCACCATAATGGAGATTATAAGTAGAATTTATTAGAAAACCTCAAACTGTCCCAGCCACCCTTCCCATTTCCTGCAGCACAGAAGACAAACATTATGACCTTGCCTCTTATATGCAGTCAGGACTTGGAGCTCAACATTTCTTGGCAATTGGTTTTCCTGGAATTAAATTCTCCTAGCCAGAGACACTGCAAATATTACACTCATGAGCCACCAGACAAACATTTTGTAGGTCACTGGATTGCCACTAGGTCTAATAATTTTATGCATCTCGTTAATTCTGTATTTTGTAAGACTTTTCTTACATTTCACTGTACTTCTGTGACCCTTGGTGGATGTTAAGGCCTTAAAGAAACCATAACTACCATCAATAGTGTAAAACTGGTGGTATAGATGATGAGGATACGTTAGCTTCCATTTGCTCCACAAAAATCTCTTCTATTTTCTAGTTTCTATAACATATGTCACATTACTCCATGTCCACCAGTCTGTTACCATTTATAGTAATACCATTTATAATAGTAATTTATCACTTATTAAACGTCAACAAACCTCCTTCAGTGATAGCTGAAGTGAATTGCACTGAATTAAGTTCTTAGTGTAGTGTATTTCAGGTTTTCAGGAACACACTATGCTGCATTCTCCCACAACACCATATTCAGAAATGAAGAGAAAAGTGCTTTTCTGTGTTGGCACACTGTAGACTCAGCTCAGCACTGAGGCCGAAGCCTCGGGGAACTTCATTTTCCTACTCTGTACTGAGATGTTCAGCCCTCCTCTTCTTCTCCTTCGTCTGAATTGGAAAATAATTGTAGTTCTTACACCTTAACTTTCTAACTTTAGGAATGATTTTTTCGTCTACCTGTTCCGTATAAATTCATATTCTTTTCCAGTGTTATCACTATCTTTATTTGTTCTTTTTTCTTGTCTTTGCTTCTTCTGTCCTTCCTTTGTTCCTTTGTCTCTTTCACTGTTCTTTCCCCTTTACTTTTATTTCTCCATTGCCTTTATTTTCTCTGTCCAGTTCTGCTCTTACAGACTTTGACACGCACACCCGTCCAAGTCCAGGAGGGATCAGGACTGTTCCGCTGTGAAATCAGCAAATGTTTGAAGGCTCTCTGTTTGACTTCAAGCCAAATATGGTAATTTTGAACAGAATTGTTCTACTTTGTTTCTTCTCCTTTTGCTCATTTTCCTTTACTGAACTGCAGATAAAAGCTTTAGAAGTGACTGTGACTGGTTCATTTTACAGATCTATATGTTAATGGAGTTTTTTCCAACTTCAGTGACCTATCATAGAAATTTAATTTGCCCTGTTCAGGTTTATTTTGCTATTTTATTTGTAAGCATAGCCAATCATCTTCAGAGAAAAAGCATAAGCATTCTAGAGACTGTCTTAGGACAAAAGGTGTCACATCTCCCTTTTTTATGCTGTCATGTCTTTCTAAGACTGTCGCTAACAAAACAATAAGGAATGATTGGAAAGGAGAACTTGGAGGGGAGAATTCTGACAATGTGTGGTTGCATGCAAAGGATCGGGTAAATGGAAGTAACTCTTGTGCACTGCTTGGTATAATTTAATTTAAAGTTCTCAGCAGAATTCATTTGAGTAAAGGCAAACTATCTACTGATGTAGTTCAGTATTATATGGCATTCAGATATCACAGTGCTACTGTTACTGGTCTATTGTATCTAAGACCCTCTCTGAAACTTTGGACATGGAAATACTAACCTGTCCATCCTGAAATGGTCATCTTTGGAAGTCAAGAATGGAAGTCTGCCACTTCACCCAATTTGTCAGTGTGGTGACTTGATGGGATCTCTGAACCTAGAACAAAATCAAATACATAAGAGGGTCAATTAATGGATTTCATAAGGTATTGGACTTTTGTTTTTTGGTTGGGGGTTTAAGCAAACCTTTTTAATATATTTTTATAAAAACACACTTACAATGAACTGGATGTCCACATACATGCAGGCCATGTTGAAAAGCACGTTATCAACTAAAAAAGGCCCATATTATTAACAATTTTTTAATAATTTACACAAGACATACATATTGCGGACGTTAAAGCAATCAGAGAATTGAATTCCTTGGAATGAGTGTGGTGGATTTATGACTTCAAAAGGTTTACTACTGTTACAAGACAGACTTTCAGCCTTACCTTCCTGTATATGTCCACATGTCCAACATATTTCTGGATGTCTTCTTCATCATAGTAGCTAACTATGGTCTATTTGAGTGAATGGTTTGTAAATACAGAGTGAGTGTGTCTTTGATTTAGTTTTGTTTTCTCCTGTATTTCTCCTCTAGGGAGACTGGGGAGGTGTTCTTTTTGTTGACATGCATTGTGTTACTGTGTAATGTACAACGCCATTTATTTTCTTCCCTTGCACATTCGTCAGGCAAGCAGAAATGCTTGCTTTCAGTAGGCGGAAGTGCAGAAGAAGAGGAGAAAACTGAAGGAAAAAAAACAAAACACGCCTACTTCTTAAGTTAAGAAGGGCTGCCCTTGAGATGTTTCCATGAACTGGCACTGTGGGACAAAGTCTGAGATGAGAAACTCAAGTTTCTTTCACCGGTCACAAACCACCACCACAGATTTGTGTATGCAGAATAATTTTTTCTTTTATATTTTTTTGGCCAATGAATTTGACTTATGGATAAATTTGCATTTAGTGTGCTTGTGCAGCAGTGGGAATATTCACTTGACTACAATGCATATGCATGCAGAGGTAGGATTCAACAATTTCTGCAATAAAATTTAAATTATCTGCACAAGAGTCAAGATTTAGAGTCAAGTTGACCTTTATTATTCTTAAGAGGGAAATTAGCTTAACAGCAGGACCACCTATGTAAAACACCAGAGACAGTAAAAACCAAGCTTGTCACCACCACCGCCCCAGTGGCTTCCCTTGTGTTTGCTTATCCCATTCCCCCTGTGTTTCTCTGTCTGTCTTTCTGTCTGTGCTTGTGTGTATTGGTGTGGGTGTGGTCTCCTTTCCTCACTCTCCTGGCTCCCAGCTTTGCTCATGCCTACACACCTGCATCCCACCAGCTCATCTGCTTTGCAGTACTTCAACCCCAGCTCTTCACCCATCTAGTGCCAGATATCTTTCTCTACTACTGTGGTAATTACACACTTAAGGTGGTTTCTTTATTTTGAGTTATTTCCTAGTTGTTTTCTGTCTTTTCTCTGTCGCCACACTCCACTCCACGTTCTCCTATCACCTATCTGTCCTCAGACCCTGCAAACAATTAATTCCTATTCACTTTATCTCCATTCCCTGGTACCTTACAATAAACTTCACTTTCCATGGAGGCCGTCATATTAAACCACCATATTTCTACAGTAGTCCAGAACAAACCAAAAAATAGTTAAGGCCTTTACTGAGTTTTGTGCACTCCGTAGTTTTTCTTACACACTTCACAGCCCATTCTCATTTTCAGGTTATTGAATTCATATGCAAGCAGTGTTCAGTTAGTTGTAATCTGCAACTTGACCACTAGATGCCACTTAATCCTCCACACTGGTCTTTTAAGGTGACTGCTTTTTCTTCTTTTTTTTTTTTCTTATTAGGAATAGCGTTTTTTGAATCTGTCCAGGATTTCTAAGGGGAAGTGGTTGTTAAGTCCATAGTCCGTGCCATTCAGTTGTCAGCCGTGATGTTGTACCTGTTACTTTTGTTTGAAATGTTGAAATATTGCAACCATGGGTCATAGGCAGTTGTTTTCAGGTTTTTTTTTTGTGGAAAAAGAGAGGTGTAATTATATGTTTGCTATCGCGCTGGTCACAGATGCATAGTTGGCTCTAACTCCAATCAGACAAAAGAAACAAAATCAAAAGTAGAACAAAGATTTAGACACAACAGTAGGCCTTTTTCACAGCTGACATTTTGACTAGTCATAGTAGGAAAAGCACAGGTGTTACTAATAACTAATGATGATGATGATGGCTCCATTAAACTCTAGTGTCCAAGTCATTGATTTTAATATGTACACCTGTGCTTTTACTACTGTGACATTTAAAAATGTCAGCACATTTAATAATTAATGGTATGTAAATGATTATGAATAGATTATTATAAATTAAGAGTTAAAGTTCAAATAACTGACATAATATTGCGGCCTGAGCAGTGCCTATAAGACTCTTTTATAAGAAGCACCATGTTATTATGATATGCACCCAAACTGTCAAATATAATTTCAAAGAGACAACAAATAAACATATGTAGTAGCAATAAAGTGTGCATTTTCTTTTTATTTGTGTATCATTCTTTTCCCATTCTGTGGCTCTCGCACACAGCAGCCAATCCATGAACAGATCCTGGCAAATGTGATTCTTTTAGGCCTTTTAAAATCTCCTGATAGGTGCAGGCATTAACACAAACTGAGAACACAAAGGCCAAAGCCTCCTGTATTATCTCCCTCTCACAGAGTGGGGACGCAGGACATTAATCACTGCAAAGTCGCACCTCGACACACATGCACATACACACACTAGTGCTTTATAGCAAGGGCTGACTCAGTACACACACAGTATGTAACCAACGTCTTGGTCACTATTAATATTTGTTCAATTGATTCGACCCTCTTGACACAACCAAAAGCTCTAATGGGTCCTGGTTAAAAATAATAAATTAATATTTCATTGGCTGCGTCATTACTAATGAAACAAGGACAAAGGGCAAGTGCAAAGTCATCAACTCCAGAGGGGGAACCTCATGCACGCATTTTCCTTCCTTTAAATGCTTCTTTTACCTTTAGTTTGTCAATACCAAAAATGTGTCACACTAGTAAGTGTCTTCTCTTTTTAAATATAAAAACGAAGGTTACATTGCAGAGAAAGGTGTACAAAAAACATGGATTTTGTTGGCCATGCAGTATTTAAAGAGTTTTACGTAGAAGATGGATGACACTTTCATAATTTATTACAATTTTACATAATGACACCATTTCATGTTTAATGCAGCGGAGACAGTTTTTCTTCTCTGCAGCCACCGTTATTCTGTCACAGATCAATTGAACCATTTATTGTGCAAAATAACTCAACAATGAGTAGGCACATGGTTCCTTGAGATGTATTCACTAGAACCTGGTGTAATTATACAGGCAGACTGCTGACTTTAGGTAAAATGATGAGAAATGAGCATCTGATGAAGACCTTGCCTGGAGCGGCTCTGTGAATTTATGTCCTCTTCCATTCCCCCAACCCCCCTGTAGACGAGCTGGGAGAGAACAGAGGCAAAACAGGAAGAGAAGGAGAGATGAGGGGAGGGAGGAAAAGGACAAACTCACTAGATTTTAATAAGGAGTTGTCACAGCAGATAGCCTGGCCCTATATCAAGCATGCAGAAGCTATGGGAGATCAGCCAACGGGCCCCGAACACAGCTCTGCTCCACTGTGGCTCCCTCCGGACTCACAGTCACAAAATAAAACTTCACAGCGGGACTGTACTGTCCTATACAGTCAAGGGAAATACTTTATCTCTGTGCTGACCCTGTCCACCATAATCATCATAAGGCTACATGACCCCCTGATCCCTGACCCTTACCCCTGAAAAGAACCCCCTGACCTTCACTGATCCCCAATATTTTGACGTTTTGTAAATCCTTTTTTTTACCTTTGACTACAATAACTCTTTATTTTACTCAAATCAATGCTTTCTTTATTCATTTTTAAAACTAATTTGATTCCAGATACTGGATTAATTATAAGCAAAAGGCACATCTAATCATCAAATATTATTAATAAATAGTGTAAAGAACACAAAAGTATGTAAAAATGTTTCAGCTCCTCTCAAGATACTAAATCAAAATGTTTTGTGTTGTATCACAACAATGTTTACAATGCTTGATTAATTTTTATTTTAGTCTCCACAATACTACAATATAGATATAGCAAATAATAAATTGCATAAAAAGTTAGACTAGAAGATTTCTGCAAATTAAACAAAGTTTTTTAAGTACACACATACAAAAAAATCTCCGCCTTGGCTTTAAACACAGCAGCCATTTATTTGCTAATCACATGGTTTCCTTTCTGCAATGCATCGTGGATTGTCAGGGGAAATCATTGTCACTGCAGATGCAGAATACAGATACTCCTCCACGATGTGAAAAATAAAGTCATTGTAAGATCCAGAAAGGGTGGAGCTGATTGATGTGCTCTGTGTGGTTCGCCATTCCACAGAGCCCCAGCGCCAACAAAAAATCCTAATGGATTTGTTTGTATCTGCATGTAATACATTGCATATTGCTATACCAGAACATATTGTGTGGAGTTGTGATGAAGTGATGTCAACCTATCAACATCACGTTTGTATCAAAATGTGATTTATAAAATGTAACTTCAGTTGAGTAATAGAAATCATAAAATTTGCTATGTTGGCTGTCATTTGGAAGTTGACTGCAAGTCAACCTTTTGCTGTAAAGGACTGTGATGTTGTCAGTTGCAATATTCACTCCACTGTGCTGCTCTACATAGATGATGGACTGAAACTCCCTACCTTCCCACTACTATATGTATTTGTGCATCACACCGCAGCTTACTAAGCAGATAACTGAAAGAACAAGCAATGTCTTGCAGTTGTGTGCATAATGCCTGTCTCAGTAGCAAAGATATTATTCCACGGTAGAAAGTCTTAGGGGCTGGTCACAGCAGAATTTAAGACTCTTAGAGCTCTTAAACAGCAAATCAACACAATACCTGACAACTAACATCACTGTGTTCTCTGGTTAGACTTTTGTTAATTGTCCTGTAGTCATTGTTTTTGTTTTTTTTCCTTCTGTCGTCCTGTCAATGTTCTGAGTGCTGCTTCCCTGGATATGCAGTCCATTTAAATTTAAACAGACCTTAAAAATCCCCTCCAGATATATATAGAGACACAAAATACAAATAGTAGCTTGAAACAAGTGTTATATGTTTTTTGTTTGTTTTTTGTCAAAAAAAATATAATTTCCACATTAAAATGATTGAAAAGGCATATCTTCTATCCCAATAAAAATTCCAGAAATGGGTGAATATGCAAATGTGATTAATAAACTGTCTCCCACTTCACTGTAGAGTCCATTATAAGTTTATGTGTGCTGGTGGTTTTCAAGTTTCTATATCACGTTTGCAGAAGTTGCAAATCCATTTGTGATCTCGTTTTGAAATCATGCTTGTAAGCCCCGCCCCTTAAAAATCAGATTTTCAATGAGCACAGAGATACTTTCCACTTTCAGGAGATACATGTGAAAACATCCACCAAGTGTCAAATTCTGCACATTGGCAATTTACTTTCCACATTGTGCAATTCTGCCAACTGTAGGAACAAGAAGAAAACCTGTTTTTGAGTGGATGGGTGGGTTTAAGTGGGACATTAAACATAGAGGTGACAGATCAGAAAATACTAATAGAGTAATTTGTGGAGTTTGGTATTGAGTAAAGTACAAAGATCTTAACAACAAGTATACAACAATAAGCACTAGATTTATGTTCATTTTTCTCTAAGTACATGGTATATGTCAGTGCATGCGCTTGAGCTCTGAGGCATACTTTCCCTAGCCTTGGCATACTAACTTGCAACCTGTATTGACATCTGATGATGCCTGGAGTCTCCATTGTCAGAGGAATTATCAAGGAAAAACTAGAGAAAGAGTTTTTCATATTCCTTATTCTCCCCCAAGGTAGGTTTATGTTATTCCAAAATAAGGAAGCTAGAAGAACAGCACTAGCATTGTGTGCAACACCATTAGTCAAATAATACTGAACCAGCCCATTATTAGCTTTGTGAGCAAATGGCCTGGAGACACAAAACAGAAAGGAGTTTGTTATTTCTCTCTGCATATACTAATATTTACTCAATAATGACCACACTGACACTGGCTACCTAATGTTTTTACTCTTATTTTGCTTAACGTAGTGTGAAATATGGTTTTGGACATTATGGTGTTAAGTGTATGACAACATCTTTTGCATGTAATTCAATGTTGCCTAGCTACAGAGCTGCTGTTCAAAAGCAGATGCAAAGACTGGACTCATCTGTTCAGCTACAATCTCCAAGCCCACTCACATTTACTTAAAGTAACAGTTTGTGGAAACTCATTGTTACATACACTTATATACATACATGTCTTCAACCTAAAGTGCGCAAGATGTAAAAAAGAGACAATGAAATAAGCTGTCCCTCTGCTCTAGGGTGCCACCTCCTGTAGTGCTCTCATCTGTCTGTAGCTGCTGTTCTCTCTTCCATCTTCTATATTTGTCTCTATAGCATTAGCCCCACAGGATATAAACTGTAAAACAAATATATAGTGATAATAATATACTGACATGATAAACATTACTATGGGTAGGGTTCGTAACCACACACTGACACATTAAACAATCCAAATTGTATGGGATTTGGATAGATGTTTACTGTGATCCATCATTGTCAATCAAGAGCACACGTTTTCAATTCAAGCACACCTGACAGAACATTGAATGCCCTCTGCTCACATATTGCAAAGTGCTTGGTGTAATATGATTGCATAACATGCATTATGAAAGAGAGAAATAAATGCATTGAAAGGCTTTTTGGAAAAGGTCACATGGCAAAACCAGCAGTTATTCCCCAAACAATATATGCTGTGCTTATAACGTCTTCTTAATATCCAAATAAGATGAGTATGCAAATAACCTTTTAGCTATCCAACCGCAGTGTATAGGATCCAGGCAAACAGTGGGCAAGTGGGACATCAATTAGGGTTGGAATTTTAAGACGATCAGCGTAGGGAATTAGGAGATCAGTTTTGCTCTTTCTCTTCTCTTGCACAAAATAATTGCAAACTTTTGTAAGGTTAGACAAACAATCTAACCATAGATATTGTTGTGATATGAGAATTTGAAATTCCTGCAGCATTGTTACTGTGAGTGGGGAGTCTGTCCCTTGGAGTAACATCAGTATCCCTTTGCATCATAGATCTCTGTTAAGTTTGCTGTGAATTATTATATTAAAGCTTATGTTTTCAGCAGGGGCCGAGGCCTGGTGCTGTATCCTGCTATAAATCAGAAAGCCTGGAAGGTACTGGCAAAAGTTGCATATTGTTAAAATTCAGGTGCATTATTTATGATGTAGAATCCTTCAGTGATATAGTACGTGTTAATAAACCAGTGCATGATCATTTCAACCCTAGTTATTTTTCTCTTCAGAAACTACAGTGCAGTACAAGAGGCATTTTGTGTATACCATCTATCAAAGAACAGAAATTAAAATATAACCTTTCCAATTACACTGCTTGTGTTAGCGTTAGCCTTCCTTGGCCCAAATGCAAACCTTGCATGTGTCGCAAATGCATCATCATAAGGGATATTTGTCTGTTCAGAAGCTGCATTGTACTGTGTGCTGAAAATGTCTTATGATATGTTAGTACTGTTTTCCACAAATAGCTGAAAGTGCTCTCCAGAACAGCACGCTGGATCCCTAGTGAACCAGCTGGGACTATGGCCTCATTGACATACCTATTACTACGTCTTCTGTTTCTCTTGCTGCTGCTGAGGCTGTTTCTTTTCACAAGGACTGGGCCAGTGTTACAGTATCATGGTATATTATGGGCCGGGGGAATTGGGGCTCGATAAGATGGAGCACTGATTTTTTCAGTCAGCTGTTCACCTGGGTTTTCACAGTCATGGCCCAACAAGGAGGCCACTGATAAATGATCACAATCAGTTGCACCATGGCTATCACTGAATGCATTAAATGGATAACCTGTAGGAATCAAAACACTCACATCAAGTCTGTCTAGCGTTGGCTCAATGGCAATTTAAGATTACAATCTTTAACTTGACATCTCATTCCTGCATAATTGAATAAAATACAATAAAAATTGCATATCTGTGTAACTTCAAAAAAGCGAGACATGAAGAAATTAAAGAGTTAAACAATATACCCAAGTGTACAAGATAATAACACGGAAAACTAATCTCACTAATCTGCACCATCTTCTGTCATTGTAGGCTAAATAATGTACTAAAACAATACATTTTTATTTCTATACAATTGCACCCTGTATTGCTGGTGTCAGTCCTTTACCTTGCCCTGAAAAAAAAAATGAAAACCCCCAAGTTTATGGTGTAGAAGCAATAAACCATATCAATAATTGAGGTGCTTTGGTTTACTGAATTTTTTTCAATATACAGGCAACAATGAAACTTAAAATACAGGACCAACAAACTGACATGTTAAGAAATACTTTACTTATCCAGATTTGAGTTTAGACTTAAAAATTTGTATTTAACATTAGCTACAGGGGTGTTTCAATCAACTACAGGGACTTGGCATTTCATAAATACTCAGCTAAAATATTGTTGCTGACTTAACATTTTATCCTCGTGTAACATCAACAACAAACACAAAAAACCCAACTGACAATGACAAAGAAACCAAAAGGGACTGAACTACACAAACCACCAGTTGCAACTTCCCCTCCAAATTTAGCATACTTGGTACAGCCCAATGAGACTAATTAGCAGCAGCAGCAGCAGCTAGAGTTTATTTTGCAATTAGGAAACCTTTAAGAGAATAGTGTTCCCAGTATGTGTTATTTCAACTATTTCTGAAAAAGAAATCCACTTAGTTGACTAAATTAAATGTTGGTGAACATTTTAGTATTCCTGGTTTTCCAACATATCTGAGTACCTACATCCCTTTCTTTGTCTGAGCTCAGATTCTTGTTTCTTTCTTTGTTTTTTTCTCAAAAACATGATAAATCTGTCAAACACACATAAAAGGTTGGATGGCTAGCACCTTTCCAAACCTTAATGAGAGCACGTTTGAGTATGTTGTATCTAGTCTGAACTCCACTCTTCCTAGTTGCAAGTAATAACATGAGAACAAAGGAGACTGCATCTCCCCTGTGTTGCCCTTTCTTAAATGGCTTCCAGTTCAAAATTGATATTAAGACCTTACATTGTGCTTTTAAGGACCTCCAAGTTAGCTGCTTCATATGTCTTGGATCTTTGAACCCCTCAGGTTTCCACTATATCTTTGGCTGTTTTGTTGTCTGTTATCTAGACCAGTGATTCTCAAACTTTTTGCACTGCGTACCACCTCAGAAGACGTTAAGCTACTATCATCATTATGACCAATGTTAAAATACAGTAGTGCAGGCTGACCCCTTCAGCTACAGACAGTACACACAGGAAGCGTGTTTATTCCTAATAAGAAGATTATCTATTGTTGTCCATTGTTGAATCCTGAATAGACCCGGTTCAATAACCAGAGCTACTTTGGTGGAAAAGGGGTACTCCTGGTCCACATGTTTCTGCCCGATAGTTCCAATTTGGAGCCACAATTGCAGTGTATTTGACCATTCATTTTACCTCTTACCATCTTGCCAGCCCATTTTAGCCCGTAACTAATCGTGGATTAATGTGTGTGCTAAATTTGACTACGTTGCAGGCTGATATTAGAATTTATTTTAAATTCCATTTCATGTATTCACATTATCATAGTTTAAGTAATTTTATTAAACATTTTGTAGTTTTATGATATAATGTTTTTAAACTAATTTATTTAATAAAAAATAAAAAAAACATTTCAGAGATTCCTCTGCGTATCACTAGAGGCAGCCGTGTACCACCAGTGGTGCACATACTATAGTTGGAGAACCACTAATCTAGGCTAAAGCAAGAGAGGAATCATCCCTGTGGTGTTTTGCCTCTAGACTGTAGAATTATAATAAATTAAATATAATAGTAATATCAGACATACTGCACTTCACAAAACACGTTTCCATCTTTAGTGTGTGTGACCTTTGTGAGGTCTGCATGAGTACCTCTATGCCCTTGTGTCAGTAGGTATATTGGTATTGTCCACTGCTTGTTCCATGTGTGATTTTACAAGCCTTCTCAGAAAGAAATTGTCCACCACATTGGTCAACAGCCTGGGACTCAACCACAGAATTGAATAAACACATCTATGACAGAGTGTCAACAAAAAGTGAATATGATAAGCCTCGTGAAGGCAGGATTTATTGCAGACCGGTTGTATTGGATGTAGCTCAGTGCATCTAATAAACTGGCAAGTCAGTGCACAATAAGAAAATAAGCCATGTCAAGTGAAGGTACAGGCGCTGCTCACCTGACAGTTCAGGGAGCAGATTCTTCCTCGTACTCCCTGCCATATAAAACCTGAAGCTCTACCAAGATAGCAGCAGTATCATGGGTCTGAGGTGTGTATTTATGTGGTTGTCAGTTTACAACAACATCGTCAGCTCTGCAGCTCTCTGCCCTGTCAAATGCTCATATGTACTGTATACAGCCTGACTCACGGAATAAAGCATTTCCCTCTTTTTTGCCCTTGACCTTCTCCACTACCTTTTTGAGAGCAATTATATATTTTCTTTTAAAATGACAAATTCATATGTGTTCATGGGTAAAGAGATCATAGTTCAACCCAAACCAACACAATGGTATTCAAAGTCGAATAATTTTTAAAATAAAGTTGTTTTTAATATTATGATTTACTGTATTGCTATGATACAATCCAAAATGATGACACATGAAGAGAAAAGAAAATGCATTCAATTCCATGAGACCTTTAAAGACCTCCCCATTTAATTAATCACAAGTGCCTCGAGGTCTTTAATGACACCCAACCTCATCAAAAAAATGATTAACCTTATTTACAATAATTATTTTCGGTTTCATTGTATACATGCACACTCTCCTTACACACAAAATCACTTCTACACACACACTGTCCTTCATGATCCATTCTGCTGGGTCACCCTCTGCTCGCTATTATTGGTTTTTGTTTCTTGTTATTCATTCATTGCCTTGCACGCTGTTGATTTTTTTTTACCTGAATGCTTTTGCCTTGTCCAGAATAATGATTGTGCAAAAAAGGAATGATGCCTCTACATGCATGGCGGCTCCAATGACGGGGTTGACAGACCAGCTGAATTGCATTCCTGTGTCAGATCTCCTTCTATCTGCAACTCTCTTCTCTATTTCACTCTTGACTTTTTCTCTCCTTCTGTTCCTGCATATTTTGTACTGCAATATCTCACACCAGAAGAGCTTTTACAATAACCACCTCAAATGAAACAAGGTCTGTGAAATCTTAGACAAAACTGCTGCTTTGTACAATTTATAACCAGTTAAATCTCTCTCTGTGCATGCATTCACAAGTAATTTACAGATTTTTTATTTTTTTATTGTTGCTCTAGTCTGTATCATTTCTAGCACTTTGACATAGGTGTCCATGAGCCTGACATTTTAGGGGTAATCTGTGGTAACAGTGTTAAGTAGGTAAGCAAGTTAAGGAATGCCATTCAACTTAGTTAGGAAATTTAATACATAGTTTATGATCTGGACACATGATAGATGCATCAATAATACATGTCTAGAAATGTCTAGTGGATATAAAATCTTTGATGATTTGCTGTTGATGCCACCAATGAATAGCTGGCAAAGGACTGTATTCAAAAGAAAAGACTCAAAGTGAAAGAATATCTGAGACATTCTTCCAAGAAAAACGGTTTAAAAGCCTCCATTCATATTGAACATGGAACCACTTGAAACGTTGCGCTCCCTGAGGTAGGCCAGTAGCTAAATGTGTTGGAATATACGTTTTTAAGTGTTTTTTTGAACAAGCCTAAAGGATAAATGTTTTGCAGTGTCTTGGATTGTGTTTTCCTGCATGATGTAGCTACTTTATAGGCTAAAATGGTTAAGGAATCATTATTCTACAGAAACAAGACATAAATAGCTGTTTTTTGTTGGTTCCAAGAGACTATTTCCCAATTGACATTACATTTACAGTTCAGGTCAGCTTCAGTGCCAACACCAACGCCATTCAGGATGCCTCCAAATGGTCTTAAACCTCCAAGTCGAGTTTGACTCTCTAGATAACCAATCATGAACTAATGTAATGATTCATAAAACCATCCTCACCAGATAAAAACACTACAAAGGCTGTTTATTCAAATCCCCGTGTTTCTGTTGGTTATAATTTTACTGAACCTCTGAAGGAAAAGGTCAGAATGAATGATTGGGTGTACAAGGCATGTGACTTCAACACCATTGTTCTTGTCAAGCGAAGTTTCCTTTTAGCCCTGATTTTTGTCTTTTACAAACATAATTAAGTAGTAGATATTCAAGGTTTCCAAGCAATGTCATCATTGAGATGTGCGCACATATGAAAATAACAGACAAGAATGGCTGGGAGAGAGGACATGTGGAATTGTTTTTGTACCTTCAAAAGAACAAATCAAAAACGTAATTGGTGAAACATTTTTATTATACCAATAAGGAAACCTCCAGGTGAGGCCTGGTGCGGAATTAGCTATTACCTCCAGCAATCTGGAGGTGGATAGTTCTTTACTAAAACTGCAGGGATTAACACTCATTTTAAGGTAAGACCGCTCACTCTGTTACCATGTTTAATGAAGAGGTTGGACAGGCTCTATGATCAGTGTCTTGCTGATCAGTTTGTTTTCAGATTGGGACTTTCTGACAGCTGATAGGGGTGTAAACTTATGACTTTGGAATATATTTTCATGATCTTGTGTGGCTGTAAACTAATACTTCTTAAATCTTGTATTGACATTGACAACATACATTACACTACACATAATATGAGGCTAAATATGCAGCTGATATTTTGGGTTCACCTACTGTTCATTTCTCACTGCCTAGAGCTAACTTTGTGTCGTCTGTGTTGTCTATCCTCAGTGGAATGTACTGTATATCATGTTAGCTCACCAGACCTGACAGATGTCTATCAAAAGGTGGCATGTTGTAAAAAATAGATGGTTTTGGAAATGCTTTTTATTGGTTTCCAGCAAGTTTTATTTCTTGCTACCAACAATGTCCGTGTACAAGCTATCATGACAGCAGCTATTAGTTTTCTACCCCACAGCAGTACGGGTATCTTTCATTGTTTGAAAACAAGAAGCCCGTCTATAGGTTAGCATATGGAAATGTTTGGAACAATTCAATTTTCTTTTAGAGACACTAATTTTCTTTTGTCTTACAGGAATAAGGACATTTTGAGTTCATCTCACAAGTACAAACAAAACAAACAAAATAAAGGTTCTGTAATCAAGGTGAGAACGTACAGTAGGAGGTGGTTTGGTATAAAGGGCTTAATGGGTTTCTCATAGCACATTTCTAAGTGTTGTGCCCAATGACAGCTGTTTCTCCCATCCAACCAATCACAGCTTTGTTGGCAGGATTAAGAATGACGTTATCTTCCTGTACTGTTAGTTACCCAGCTACATTCATGAAAAATGGCCACAAAAATGGTAACAAGCGTGTTTGAGATTGATTTAGCTGCATGGGTTGTTGTAATGGCAGTTTGATCATCAAGCTTGGTTTTCTTGTATATCTCAGAACATTTACGGTCTGTTTAGTCGGGGTTAAACTACACAACATTTACAGTATGCCTTTCCAGATGGTCACAATGTCAGATCAGGTGATCATGGTACTGCTGTGACTTGGCAAAGACACATGTCACACTACATGTTGAACACCCTTACAATCATAGCTGCATGACGTGCAAAGGCGATGAGGCAGAGGGGGCCACAGACAAAAATGACATTGACCATGGTGTGTGAAGTGTCACTATGCACATAGCAGATGTTGTCAAACTAGTAGAGATCCAGCAAAACGAGTCAGACAATGAGATTTTGTGAAGTTTCTCTAGGAATGTATTGTCTTCCACTGTAATGCACAATAAATTACTTTGTTTTGTCTGACGCTCATTTTAATTTTCCCTGAGGCTCCGGTTGAATCGGGCCATTTTCACAGTGATATTGTAAAGTCTGTTCCTTGTTTCAGAAAGTCGTCATGATCTTACATGAACCTGCTTTCTTCTGTCTGCTAAATAGTGTTTTGCATATGATCCTACCACACATCCAGTATGTGGAAACAACTGATAAATGTGACCTGATTTAAAGTGAATTTTATCAGCTGAAAGCACTCTTAATGGCAATTATGAAGAAGCTGTTTAAATCCATTAAGTCATGTATTGTACCCAAACATAATGCCCGGAACATTCAAGGACAAATGTCTGAGCTGTGTCTATTTTTTCTTTCATATTCAGCATTGATGAAAGAATTTAAAGGTGACAAATATAAGTTATTTAACTTTCAAATTCAGTGGCATACACAAATGTGCATCAATATAATGTATCTATAAAATGTTTTTATTTTTACTGTAGGTTTTCGTTTGGACCAAAGAAAATAACCCTATTGTCAGGTGTTTGTGCAGTGAGCCCACCCTAAGGATAAAGGGTGTAATGTTCAGCCTCAGGCAGCTCAAAGTGGTTGCTGTGCTTGGCACCTGGGACCCCTGTCTCTCTACAGGAATTGGCATGGAGCCGGCAGCTCCTCTAAGAGCCAGGTGTTGTTTTATTTATCTGAAAGCACAAGTGACCTTTCTAGAAGAACGCCGCAGAGAGACCTGCCTCCGAGGGCTGTCTGCTCTCCCTCTCTTCTCTTCTGTCACATACCTTCCAGTGAAGGATGAGTTTGAGAGCCATCAGCCAAGCCTGTCTCCAGTCTGTCAGAGAAATAGACCCAACATGAACCTTTATATTTTGTTTAACTATGAGACTGTCTGGTTCCTTAAGTTTCAACTTAAGTACGAATGTCCCCCTCAAGATAGCACCATTTGGCTCCAAAGAAGAGGGTTTTTTTTCCTGGCAGGTGTTCATATTTTCCCATGTAGCCAGTTTTTGACATCTATATGTAAGGTATGTCTCAGGATGCCTGCTGATCCAGCCTGTATCTACCTTTGTATTACATGCATATTGGAATTATACAGGAGACAATTTGCATTTAATGTTGTAGCAATTCAGGAATAACTGTATGTTTATCTAGCTTAGAGAAACATCATGGTGTCAAAGTCAAGTTGGTGGATAGGCTAGATGTGACCAACAATCAACAGTTCCTTCTCATATTTAGCCTTTTACTAATCCTAAAGCTGGTTTTTTATTTGCCTTAACCATTATGATTCTGTATTTGCCATGACTAAGAATATTAAACAAATATTAGCCTTAAATATTGAAAAACAGCCACAGCTACTGATTATAATTCAGGGTTGTGCGGACGTCTTCAACATCAACATTTTGTTTGGTGAATAGGTCAGCTGGTCAAATATGCCAATGGCTGATTGACATATGGCATGACCCTGACCCTCTTTAACTCTTCTTTAAAGATTGCTGTCAATATTTAGATTACATCACCAATAGGTTTTGGCAATGCCATTAGAGCTAATTAAAAGGCTGAAATATTGATGCATTTAACCTGGAAATTATGAGCAGCATGGCATTTTTAAACTTATGGAACAAAATCCTCTGTGATGTAAACTTTTATGCTAGCTGGCCTATTTCCTAGCATTATGACATTATGTGTTGTGACACTGCTGCTTTTACCTAAGTAATGGATTTGAATTATTCCTCCACTGCTTACTGCTAATGAATGGATGACAGGACTTACAGGATAAAATGGACACTGAAAGAGTGAGTGTACTATATGCAGTATAATACATTCTACTTTACATAACCAGCTTTGCATTAGCTTAGAAACTTTACAAGAATCATGGGAGCGCCTAGATATAAACTTTAATGCTATGAACTGTCACGGTGCCATATTTTGACTGCATGATCAGTTACTAAATACCCAGTCACACTGAAAACTGTCAGGTTGGTGTCACAGTCTGCGCTTTTTATGATATTTGTCATAGAATGTCTACAAGGTTAAAACAAACGGAGATGGCACCCTTTGTGCATAATGTGGTGAGACCTGAACAAAAGCAGTCATGCCCGCCTGGAGTCACTCTAGTTCTAATCCCCCTCCTTCTGCATTTTAACAAAGAGACACTAGAGTGAAACAGATGGTTACTATGGCAACATTACAGGGCTCGTTTATGTCTATGGTACTTGGAAGAACAGTTATTAACCATAGGTGAATATACAGGAAGGACTGATTTACTCAATCAATGCAATCAGTGTTCTGTACTTTACTGCATCCCAAATGCTGATTATGAGAGAGCATTGAAAGTCATCTTCAAATTATGTTGCATCATGTTCCACATTATAAATCACTGAAGTACGCCCAAGAAGTGTGCAGTGTATAAACATTTACACATTTTACACATACACAGATGTGAATAAAGAACTTAAATGACTATACTAAAATACTGTAAAAAATAATAAAAACTAAACTAAGCTTGATAGCAATATAGTCAGTCTTGATGTGACTCTACCCTAACCCTAACCCTAATTATCAAATAGGTGGTTAAAACCAAATTTTAAGAAAAACAAATAGCCCTTGAACATACATCAGCATGATAAGAACTACCTAAAGTGACAGAAACCATCTTTGGGAAAATAATTTGATGTGTAGTAGTTTGGCCCATGTCCCATCCACTAACAAGGAGGCTGCAGGGTTCCTATACTGCAGCCAGTCACTGAAATGTTTTGGCTTAACTTTTCGAGGGCTGTCATGCTGTCCATGAAAGGCAATTTACTAAGCCTGCTAATTACAAACTATTTTGATATAGCTTCTTAACCTTAATTCTGTCTTTAGGTTACAATACTACTAACTTGGCAAAAAAAAATTTTCTTTGTGTATTTCAAGTGAATGGAAAATAAAATAAAATATGTAATGGGAAGAGAGCATGTCAGAGCCACATGATGAATGGGGTCAGAGAATGTCAGTAAAAGCCATCATCAAAATCATTTTTGCATTGCATTTTGTATTGCTTAGATCTGCTGTTCTGAAGTCACTCACTGTGTTAGTGATGAGGAGACACACTGCGCACAGTTTTTAAGCCTTGGGGTAAGGAACCCATAGCTGGTGGCATCACAGGAGATTTCAAAGATTGATATATATTGGGGCTGTTTACTACAGCACATTTTTATAAAAAAAGAAATAAAAAAAGTTAATTGAATAGAAATGATAAAATTATGACAATTTAATTTAACTTTAAAAATGAATACCAATAATTATCAGCTCCCTTGCCAGGAGCGAGAAAAAAACAAAACACCCAATTTCAATTTCATAATCACAGCTTGATAAACAGAATAATTTTGTCTCAGCCACAAAATATGGAAATATTGCAAAACGGGAAAAATAACAAGCCAAGTAAAAACAAAATTGGGCAGGGTTAGGTGTTTATGAAAACCTATAAGCACACAACATTTGTCAAACATAGGTAAGTGTGATGTTTTTTAGCAGGTGACCAAAAATGATCTGGTTGAGTTAATTCAGTTTTACCAATGTAATATTTCAGCATGTGCAGTTTGAGTCGAAAAAAAATTGTGTGTGTGTGTGTGTGTGTGTGTCTGTACTCTCTGTCTACAATAAGATACTCATATGCCTGCTGTTTTACATTAAATAAGGTCACAGTTAGATGCATTACTTCAAGCTTGGATACCACTGCATTACACAAACAAGTAACTGTTGTGTTGCTACATTATATGCCACCATTGTCTGGGCCAGGACAAAATGTTTCATTTCAAAGTGGTATAGACAAATTACATTTCATGAAAGAGAAATATTTTTTCCATTTCATCCATTAGCCTTAATGTGGTTAACATGCATTTTTTAGTGTTGTCATGGAGAGTAAACTTGATTATCCCCACTAAGTGCAAATCAAGTTCACTTAGATAGGCGTTTTATGCTTGAACAGTAACTACCTGGGTAATAAGTGTGGCACACTTGCATTAAGAGGTGTCTAAATGGCTCGAGTTAAAAGCATGCATTACTACAAAGTCTGCACAGTCGCCTTTCAAAGGTAGTGCATCTTAACTATCTATGTCTTTTTTAATTGTGTTGATTCATCTACTGTCGAATTGCAGGGTTCACCTCTGTGACTTTGACTTACCCAACTGTCATTTACAGCAGGAATTTCCTGCTAATGTCCACACACAAAAGGGAGACCTTGTTCTTTATAATGCTGTAAAGTTACCATGACAAAAACAAACAAAACATCAATAAAACACCTCATTGCTGGGGATGCTTTTTTAAACAATCTATGCTGATGGACGTAACTAGTCAAGAATATATGAGGTGCATGTGCAACAAAACATTAGCCCAGTCATTATCTGGCATATTTGTTTTATGTGAAAGGTACCCCACTGTGGCATTTCATTTGGTGATATTTACAGCAGCTAGCTAATTTTGCTTAATGACTTTTTCTTTATTTAATGACTCTGCCCAGCTTACTCAGTCCATATCAATTCAGGGGTAATAGACCACAGTGAAAGTGATTTGAATTCTAAATGCCAACCACTAGTCAATAGACAAATAAAGCATTTCATGTTTTAAATATTATCTTGGGATGAAGAGTCATGCATTCTCTTGGTCTGGTCCTCTCTGTCATTTAAAGGCACACGCACACACACACCTTTTCTGCAGGGCAGCATTTTGTTCAAGTTTAAGATAACTGATAGCAGGACATCAGATAGTGTATTGTCAAGGTAAACATTTTCTTCTTGTTTCAGGTGAACTGAGGTCAGAATGATCTATCACTTATTAGAGATGCCCTTTTATAAAGAGTTATACAATGGCCCTAAGAGCTCAACATTCTGCAACTTAAAAATATATTAATATAGAAAAAACACAAGCAGATTACATCTTCACTAATTGCACAACACATGCGCAGCATTTAGTAAAAATTTAGCAAAGGGCACAAGCAAATACAGAAACGTATAAAGTTAACCACAACCATGGTTAAAAGAAACCAACAAAGGCTGTTGGTAGAAAACGGGAAAGGAACAGCGGTGTTGTTAGAGTCCGAAGTGTATTGATCCATCCACCCCAACCTCCTTTCTCGCAGACTTTGTGGCTCTATCACACTACTTCCACTTGTATTACAGCCGCTACATTTGTCACATTAACATAAATATCTGTTGTTTTGTGGTATCTTACTAAATGACTGGTGCTCTAGTTTTTCATGGCAGGACAGTTATCTACTTTAGGGAGCATGTGCTTACTGTACCAGTAAGCTCGTAAACAGACTATTTTGTGTTAAATGTTTGTCTCAGGGCGGCGCAAAAAGAACAATAAAATCTATTCTTTGTGGATCATGAACCTCTTCAACAAGTTATATTTAAATCTGGCCATTAACTTTGAAGCTATATGTTGTAATGGTGTGGGGTAATTTTGATGTGATGCTGTTGCTACAAAGAGGGTAAAGTGCTCACCAAAATCATTACAACTCACCTCCTGGGGAGCATGAATAATCATATGTCCAGTAGCGGCCAAGATATCTTGCTGTTGACCAAAATGACAGAATAAGATTTAATAGTGCACCCCTGACCACACTGCTTTCAGATAAGACACTGTGGGAAATCTTGTGTTGAGAATGGACATCAAACTGAGCGAAAAAAAAAAAAACACAGAGCTGGCATTCAGTTCAGAGAAAGCTGGACTTTTTCCATAGTTAACCTAGATCTTTTTGTCTTTCATGTCCCTGTGATAACTTAGTATTAATGATGAAATGCATCAATGCGAGCAAGCTGTGTGCAGTTCCTGTCGCACTGCAGGGTTTTTGGTGCTGAAGGTCAAAACAGCTACCTACCATTTGAAGATGCATAAAAAAAGACAGACCAGAGTGGGTGTTTGTTTTTTTTTGCGTGTAACTGTGTTACATAAATGAGAGCATGAATGTGACAGAATGCACAAGCAAGAAGGGTGGACAAAGGGAGGGAAAGAGATGATACTGTGCAGCAAGTGCCAATTCTAGTCCTGACAGAGAGTGAGCCATGTTGAAGAGCATTAGGGCTGAAGTTAAAGAGAGCACTGACCTGACATATCTTGGTGAGTAACTGTTGTCTGCTGAGCTTGATAAATAATGGAGCAGAATTTGAGCTCCTACAGATAAGGGCGGTGAACTTGCTCTTGCTATCTCTTTCTCTCATTGTCTCTTGTACTTTGTCTGCCTTTGTGGATCCTCACTGTCTCGGAGATGACCTTTTTTATCGTTTCATTTCATCTTTTGAATTTTTCCCTTTAAAACATACTGTATTAAAAGTCTTTTTCTGAGATAGCATTGGCAGTTATTAGCACAAAGCAGTTGCATCAGAATATACATCACCCTGTAAAACCCTTATAATTAGTAGCTTGCCTTTTTAATAAAACATGAATCTGCCTCTGACTTCAATTGCTGCAGCCATTTTAGAGTGAGACTGCTTGTTAACATACCTTATGTAAAGGAATGATTTTAATCTACAATTTATAGTGAGTTTTCATTATTAAATACAAATACAAAAATCAATTTGAATGCGAAAGGTTCAGAATTTAGAGTATGTTAATTGTAGTGTAAATTGGACTGGAAAAAGTGCTTTTGGATAATGTGCAATCTTAAAAGTGGTAGTTCTTTTGTGCTAACAAAGCGGACCTCCATACATCTTGCTGAATTCCTCAGAGAGAGTAAATTCAGCCCAGTGTGGAATTGCTGCCTCACATAATACATATTATTTGAGTCCACTTCTTGAGGAAACAAATGGTATCTCTCTCTCCCAATGCTGTGTTTGTGTGTAGACACACTGTGTGTTTGTTTTGGATGATTTTTCCACTGACCTCCATTGTAAAATAACTGATAAATAGAGCCCAAGAAGCTACTTATAAAGGCACACCCATCCATTCACGCTAGCATTATGTATAATACACTCATAGTGAAGATCTGGTTATATATCAAGTGCCAGGGAAATGTCTTGGACTTGCCCTACTGCTGCTGCAACTGTAACAGTAAACAGCTGAAGGACAGACAAGCAAATTGGAGCAAAACCATCAAAGATGAAATTCCAGCTTTGTAATTAAGGAATTACAAAGGATCTATAGCATTTTGAATAGATTCAATTTAACTTTAGATTTCTGTAATATAGCCGCAAATAATCAACTTCAGTTAAACTGATTCTTGCTGATGCAAATTAATCTTAAGTATCAGTTGTGATCGTGCTGCCGTGTTTGACACAATTAATTATACTTTTCAACTGAATGCATGCGTGGGAATGGCAAGAACTGCTTTATGGTGGTTGACTTTTTTATCTTTACTGATATAATTGTCTCTGTGAAATTGATTTACTCTGTAATTTTGTCACCACCTGTTAAATATGCCAACAAAACGCATCACTTAAAATCCTGACATGTTGAACAATAAAAGCAACTTTCAAATGAATAATAAATCAACAGTGTTAAGAGAGCAGACTATTCAAATGCAATGACACTTTTAAAGGCTGCATAATCTTTAAACATAAAATATTACATTATCTTTTTTTTAATGCCAAACATAATCTGAAAACAATCTAGCAGAAATGGAAGTATTATAGAAGCCCCTATAAAAAGCACAACAAATATTCACATTTTTGTTTAAGAGTTGTGTAAGCTTTATCATTAGTGTATCCACTGTGATCCATCCAGGTCCAGTTCATTTATGATCTCTGCTTCACTCTGACTGGGGCATACTTCCCTGTTATCAGCACAGCTGAAGATGTTTTGTTTGAGGCACTTCACACAGCATCTTTAAATATAAAAAGCGTTCATCATCTCATTGTGTTTCAGAGCCATATGTGGCTTCCAAGTACCCACTTTTAATTAGCCAACCTGAGGATTGTTATTTGTGTTCACTGTTTCTGCATTAGCTTCAAAATGCAATTACTGAGATAAGCATTTGTCTCAGCATAATTAAACACAACTGGCTATATCTCGCTGAAGACTAAACTGACCATGCAGTAAAGCCCCCTACATAGGTAGGCTTAAACTAAACGGTTGCAAACTTCAAGTTAGGAGCAAGTTAGGAGAGAAGACAAACTCCTTGAAGCTAACCCATGTGCTATGTTCTAGCTTTGCGACAGGTTGTGGCTGCCTGTTTTGTTTGACATTAAATGTTAGGATGGCGGCCACAAAATGTTGTATGTTTGTTTCACCAGCTAGTCACTGACTTTATCTGCTGCTTGGTAAACATGGGTTTATCAGGCTTTACACACAATTGATACATTCACTCAATAAAAAAATACTGATTAGTGGTTAGATAAGAGGAAGTAAACTAAATATGTGAACATGTAAATGAAGCCTTCAATGTAAAACTAACAACCACTATACATTTTTCATCATATTGCTAATGGTTCTAGGACTGCTGCCCTTGTTTTTATCTCAGTTTGACCCTGTATCTCTTCAGAGTTAAAGTACCTCTCTGTAAGTACTTTACATTATTTTATCTATTCAATAAGTCCCATCTTATCTTTCAGTCATGTTCTCCTCTGCTAGCTTTTCTTTTCTTCTGTCCTTCAGCACATCATCTGCATTTTCTTTAGGCAGCCATTTCTTTTCATTGTTAACTTACAGTAATTGTCTTGGGCAGTCAGGCTCAGCACTTTTAGGAAGCTATCTGACGTAGACTGGAGATGCAAGTGAGACCAGGGGCTATGTGCACGTTTGTGAGTTGGGGGAGGGTGGAATTTAGGGATCGTCTGTGTACCATCACTGATTGTGCCCGCTGGCAAACAAAATAGCATATTCTTTTATATTAACAGTAGTTGTGAGTCAGTGACTGAGGGAAAGAAAAAAAAAAAAACATAGGGTCAGGAACAAGATTACCTTAAGGCGGTAAACTGGCTTACTTACTTAGCTGGAATGTACATTAGGTCTAAATTATGCACATAATGTGTAATACTATACAATACTTCAGTTTTGCTTACATTGGCAATACAAAAAAAAATGAAACATTTATGACAAACTGATGCTTTCAAATCACATAGAGCTTCGAGCAAGATCACCTCAACAGTGCACACAAAAGAAATATTTCATTTACAGATACAAACAACAAAGCCTGCATGCATTCAAACTGAGAGAAATGAGCTTGTTTTGTTTTTGATATAAATTCACTTTATATATTATTTATTAAACAGCACTGCTTATTAGGATTCTCTCAGCCAACTCCAGCGGAATCTCTTTCCTGTTTGAACACATCAACACTTTATACAGTGTCATTAAACTACTATAAATTGTATTGTATTATGCATCATCAAAGTAACTATACATTATCCAGAGCCGCATATCACTTGTTTGGATTGCTATTGAGGAAATAAATAATGCAGTGTGTAAGGAAAACTGTTTACCTGATCCCTCCAATACTGGATGAATGCATGTCAACTGTAACAATGATATTGTTTTTTTTGTTATGGTATGTCGCCAGTTGGAACCTCCTATGTCCCTTATTTAACAGTGTGTGCTCAGTTTGCAGATTGCTGAGTTTTGGAACAAATGTCAGCCTTGACCTTGTCTGATCACTTCCTCAGTAATTGTTCAGATATATTTAGTTCGGTCAGTGTCTTGTTTGTTGTTTTGTTCTTGCATGTGTGACAATTCTGCAGAACCATAATTAGTCTTGTTAGTCATGCCTTGGCAGTAGTGTTTGTTGTTTTTCCTCTGTACCCTGCTGTGTGGCTTTCAGTAAATCAGTTTTTGAATTAACCGTCTGTCTCTGTGGAGTCCTCGCACTCAGGTCCAATGTTTACTCCGGTTAAAGCAGGACTCAGGAATCACGAGGACTAAGCAGCGATTGACCAGGTTTCTGGCCTTCCTGTTTCAGGTCACCACCACTGGCGAGCACCAGGCGTAAGTGAACTCCCTTGAGGAGGGATTATCAACGATTAGAGTGACACTGGAGGACAAATTGACAAGCTAGAGGGCAAGCATGACAGAGTTGAGACAACTGTCCAGTGACTCTCTAATGACACCAGTTTCTAGCCCCATCACACAAGCAATTAGGTTCAGACTTCCCTGTCCAGAGGTTCAAATGTAGGTGACGAACACAGTGCAGAGGCAAGGTGTAGTGTAGGTTTTTGTCACCAATATGTGTCAGGCAGCAGAAAAGTGTTTCTACCTCCACTAGCTGCCTGTCACTGGTAAACCCCAGACCCTAATGTGAGGCCACACTCATGCAGCAACCCTTCTTGCTGTTTGATACATTATGCAACAGTCTGTTTAATTATCATGTGTTGTTGGCTACTATTGACATTGACAATGCACATATGCAATGCATTTAGAAGGCATAAAAAACAAACTCCTCTTTGTTGCTTTTGTCTCTGCTGGTGCCACAAACCAGGAACTGCCAAACTTCACCTGGAGTGTTCCATCTTAATGAATAGAGGGGTTCCCATGGGAAATACCAAGTGCAGTAGATTGGTCATTGATAGGGTCTTTCTGAATAGGTGGAGCCCATACACATGTATAAAAGGATAAGGCTGGTGTGGCTCAAGGCTTATTCTGGACTAAAAGAAAGATACTGCTACAGCCTGTAACTCATTTTAGTGGCAAAAGTACAGTTTAGAGTTATTTAGTATTTTCCTGTTTTGGGGGAAATAGTTTAGTTGTTTGTATGTTTTGTTTTCATCTTAGCCAACCATTTTTTATTCCCTGTAAATATGAGCACAGAAGCAATGTTTGGCATCTTTACAAACATGATTCTGCCACTGAGTATGTGTAGAGAGCCTAAAAAAGCAGAACCAGGCCCAACAGCTCACAAACGAGGTGCAAATCCTCACTGCTTGCTCAACCACTGCTCTGCATACATGCATGCTGGCTAGCCTCCCTGTTCTTCAAAACCTCTTGCATCTGCTCCCTGTCCGCCGTGTGCTTACATCGATATTTGGCTTCCCCTCCTCTCTGGGCCCTTGACCTAAGCCTCAAGTGAAGTGTTTGCGTAACACAGAGACATGCTGACACTTCTGCGTCCGGCAGCCTTGTAGAATTGTGAACAAAGGCCATGTATTTAGCAAGGACTAACCATAAAGTCATAAACTATACAGTACGAATGGATATTTATATTTTCTTAATTAGAACAGATTTCCTATTTTGCGTGTGTATTTATTGGTCTTCATTGTCATTGCTACCTTGCTGCCTCAATGTAGCAGACACTTTTATACACTAGTGTTCAAATACATATATGGAATCCATAGTTTCTGATTCCCTATATTGACATTTAGTCGATATTTTTCATTTCCATCAGCCCTAGGCCTGGGCCAAAAAATTGTCTTTCCAAGTCTTTGCAGTGCTCTGTTAGGTGTTTGATCACCCAGTAACAAACCACGAAGCTGCAAAGAGGCTGTTTTTACTGCACAATATAAAAAAGGCACAGTGGCATTATCAAATTGCAGATGCCGGCTGTGAAGCATGGCTGCTTCTTCACTTTCTTCCTTATGACCTCGCCAAACAGTGTCTTCTCTGCAGGAGAAGATAAAGGATGAGCTGTTATCATGAGAACAACATGAGGACCTGGTGGTGATAATCAATTTGCCCATCTGAGGTGATAATTGCATTTGAGAAGGTTCAAGAGAGCACAAAGTTTGGCCAGCCTCCAGCTCCTGCCACTGTCCCATACTCTTGTTTTTTCAGTCCTTTCCGCCCTTAAGGGTTAAGGAAATGATGAAATCGCAGAGATTAATCTCTTAAAGCAAGAATATCTCTAAGAGATAAAAGGAGGTGGCTGTCTTCATCCTGCCTGAAAGGTTTGGTGTAACATGACAGACAGGAATCACCACTTATTGGAACTTTCCTTTAAACAGGTACAATCCAATTTATCTGCTCTCACACATCTTTCTACCTTTTATTTCTCATACCACAGACAGAGACCATGTCCACTGGTCATCTGTTGACTGTTGATGCTGACCTGCGGGTTATAGGAGTTTAGATTTAGTAGAACTTTACTCCAGATTCCGTACAGTAAATATTTTCTTCTATTTCCCTGCTGTAAGTTCCTTTTTGAAGTTTCTTTTGATTTGTCTTTTGTCTCTAATGCCCATTTTTTTATTTTGAATGCTAAGCTCTAACATAAGCTCAAATGCAACTGACAGGCTGTCAAACCAAAATGAAGACCCTGCATCTCTATAAATGTCCTTTTTAACAACTTTTTCAGGCTAAGAATTGTTCTCATAGCAAAGAATATTCAAACTCCAACATGTATTGTGTCTCAATGGTATTTGTATAAAGACATTCTGTTTGTATCTATTGGCATGAAAAGATACATTCTACTACTACAACATTGTACCACTACTACTACTTCTACTACTACCCCTTTTGTCTTTGCTAGTGGTGCTGATGATAAAGCAAAGTCATTTCAATGAGTGCTGCTCTCTCCTTGTGGGCTTAATGAAGATTTCCCTGCCTCTTTAAATCCTTCTTCCAGGGGTTCTCTCTCCCCTCTGTCTCATAATTAAGTCAGTATATGAGCCGTAAAGGCTGAACTCTCCTGAAATAAACCCTGAGAATTCTTCACCATCTGCTCCTCTCCTCTCCTTCTCCACTGCGGCCTTCCACCGTCACAGCACTGACCACCCCTGTTAGACTCCCTCCCACATGTTTACAGGAGGGGGAACAGTATTCACAGTCAGAAAAAAATAGCTGTTGTGCAGCATGTACTGTACATCTGAAAAAAGGACTTTTCTTACTTTCTGCACCTGTCATGGCCAGCCTGTTTCTTTTTTTTTCATTAAAATCCCAGCCCTCCTAACACACTTTCTCTCCCTCGCTCTCACACATCTTTATCTGTTCCTATCACTTCAAAGCACCAAGGGAAAAAGAAAGCAAAGCTGACAAAATGGGCTGTCCACTTAATAGTCGGTATTCATTAATTAATCATATTGTTCATTTCCAACCAGTGAGTACATTCAAGTGAAATACAGACTGTGTCAGGGGGACTGGCTTGAGGTGAACTATTTTATTTAAACGTCTGAATTTTAATACCCTTCACTAGGGATGCTCGATATTGGCTTTTCTGCTGATATCCGATACTCTGATATTGTCCAACTCTCAATTTCCGATATCACCCGATAGCGATATATGCAGGCTTTTTACACCAAAACTGTTAGGTAACAACATAACATATCTCCTATTGTGGAATTAACACATTATGCCTAATTTTATTGTGATGCCCCGCTGGATGCATACATAAATGCAACATGGCTTTCCAAATGTAAACACTGTCTGTGCAAAATAAGAGAACAACTTCAACTTTCATTGTATTAATACTGAAAAGAGCGCTAACGCTAATCGCTAGCTAAGCGCTCATCGCTAGCTGAGCGCTAGCTTTGGTTAATGTGTTTAATTGTATTGTGCACCTGAAGGAGTGCTAATGTAAATTCTAAGCCAATTATTAGTTTGGTTAAGGAACAGCTCATAGCGGGGGAAAATATTTAAGGTGCATTGCACTTATTTTGTGTTAATATTCAAATCAATCAGCTTCAAATAGTTTGCTTGTTAGCCACGGTTAGCAACCAACCAGTCTAGCGTAGTTGTTGTTACACGTCTTCTAGCGCGCGCCAGTAAACGTCCCATGCTGCATTCATGAAGGGTTGGAAATGCTGAAGCCTACAGAACAAACATCGGTTATAAAAACCCGATACTGATAATTCCCGATGTTACATTTTTTAGTGAATATCGACCCTTCACTGTACACTACCTATAGGGATCCCAGCACGGATCAGAGTTGAACAATTTGACAATTATAGTAATTCCCTTGAATTAAAGTAAAGCTTCACCACATGTTTGTCTATATAAATAAAAATATATTCCAGCCATGATCTGTACATTCAGGTCACACTAGTGATTAAAGCTAGACTGTGTAGCTTTTTGACAGAAGAAACTCTTTTTACAAATGAAAAGTTGAATTCATAAGAAATGAAACAAATATTTTCTCATTTGAGCTTGTGGCTACAGTGATCGGTGTTCGGCAAAAGTTACATATTCTCGAGATCACTTCCTATCGTGCTTAATCAGGGACAAAATCTACAGTTTTTTCTGTGTGAAAATGTATTCCAAAGTTTATTTAAAACTAATATGAGACTTCAGCCGTCTGAGTTAGACAAATCAAGTGTGTACCATCCAAAGTTACTGTCTGTTTAGTAAGAAATCATTCATTCTCAAGTCTCTCATTTCTGCACAGAATTAGGACTGACGATATTAAATGTTGTTCCTCTTTTGTCCCCTTTTTACTTATGAGAATGGCAATAAAGTAAATAGAAAAAAGACTGTTATGACTGTCTTCCGAATAAGCATTAAAGAACTTATGACCAATAATTTCAGTGTTCTATCTAACTCATGAAGTCAGTTGAAAGACTTTACATTGAAATCTGTGCCCTCTATCATTCAGCTGATGAGCTGGTTAGTCTGGGAGAACAACTGGTTAAAGAGTCCAGAGTCACTGGTTTTATATTATTGTCATTTATCATAAGCAACCATGTGTCCACTCGTTGGCAGCACTCTAACTGACATCACTCACAACAGCTTCTTCAATATCTTGTTTACAAACACAGCAGCGAGAGTCATATTTACAAAAAAAACATCATTTCAGAGTGAACAAATTGAGTTCGCAAGCTGTCCCTCATAAGTATGTGTGACACAAATCCTGATAGCTGCACAGCAAATAGAGACAACAAAATTTGAATTTTTTTCAAGAATGGTATTTAGTGGAAAATTACTGAGTTTGTTATCACATTGAAGTGAAAAAATACATTTTTGAAGGCATATCCTGACTCATCCACCCCCATTTATTCAGTCTAGACAGGTTTCTTATGAAAACAATGTTGATTAGGTTAGTTCCACTTTATTATGTGTTAAAACATCATAAAAAGACAAAGAATGTGCCCACTGTGATGCTTTAGAGCCACATAGGTAATGTTAATCTTCTAGGATCTTTAATGCTGTGGTCCATAAAGCCACAGTGACATACAATCGCTGTGTGCCTCCCCCGGGTGCGGCTCTCAGTGAAGCATCTCACGTCAGTTGTGCCCAGGTGAAATATATCAATATCTGTGGGCTGATAACCATTTAAGCCAGTTCGATCTCGCACCGTCAGAGAGCCAATCCCTCACCTTTATTCATCTGGCTGGCCTTCGTCTGCTCCTGTCTGACCCGAGCCATTAATTACCCTGCAGCTGGATCCAAACACTGGCGACAACACGAAGCAAGAATGCCACACGAAGCAAGCATGCCACAATAATAGAAACTGATGAGGCCTCTCTGGCTGTGCTTCTACGCTGGGTTCTCCCAGGCTAACCTGTCATGATTTTTATTTTCTGTCATACATCTGAGGTGATGCCTCCCTAAGCATCCCTGTGCTGCTCAGCCCTCGCTTGTATATGTTTTGTCAGGAGCAATAGGTTCATACTTCCTTGACGTTGTAGCGGCGGATGCGCCATGGCATATCGAGTGTGTAAATGTAACACAAACAATGACAAAGCCTTTATCTCTCTTGCTGGAGGAATCCAAGGCAAAGGCTCCGTTCTTTGTATCTGCTGCTGCTACGAATTTCTTCAAAGCCACTTTTTTAAAAGATTGAAATGGCGCTCTGAGACCAGTGCTTTGACTGTAACTGTGTAGAAAATGAAATCGGAAAAACTTTTAAAGAGCAGGCTCTGTGACTCAAAAGTTTGTAATTTTGTCCCCTCGTGTAAATACTTTTCTTTACTTGTGACGGTAAACAACAGACTAGAGCGGGGATAAGGTTTGTCGGAGACATCACAAGGATTTTAAAAAGTAGTAAATTCTATGGTTAGTCACTACAGTATATCCACACCCTACCATTAAATAATACATAACTGTACACATCAACTTTATGAATACTTTATAATCTATTGGACTTCTTAAAGTCTTGAGAATCTGTATTATTAGTTAGTAGTCAGCTAAATTGAACAGCAACTGAATACCCATGTTTTAGTGATTTGACTTTAGTCAAAATTTGTATTGTGCATAAAGCCTCTCTTCACCCAAGTCCAGATCATATCTTGCACATGGTGACACAGGGTCTGCTTCAGCTAGTTATGAAAGGATTTGCTGAGTAATTGAAGGGATTGATAAGGATTAATGGGGGAAGTTGGAGATCAATATCATTTCCAGCTCATTTACAGCACTGCAATTATTCCTTAAAGTAAAGCTCTGAATAATTTATCTTAATTGTAAATTGATCTATTGTAAGGGAAAGGAATAGAACTTAGTGATGACAGGAAATCCTTGGTAATTTTGGGTTAAGGAAACTCACAATTGCTTTCTTTCTCAGTCAGAGTCGTGTTTGCTTTGAAGTTATGAATGGTTCCTTGTATGCCCTATAGCTATAGGCAGCTTTCAGCTATATCCAAAATTCAAAGCTTTATTGCTATATGCACAGAGCAAATTACACTGTAGCACTTTATTTTTAAGAAACAACTAATATAAATAATAATAACTGACATTATAAGTTATGTGCAAAGTGTTCATAACATGATTTAGATTAATGAATGGAGTTCAAGGCTCCCTTTACTAAAGGTATTAAAAATCAAAAATGAAAAAACAGTAGGGATTTTCTCCCCCTACTGCATGATATTATTTTTTTCACGTTTCCATTAACATTTTTTTTAAATGTAGTTGTGCAGTGGTGTTGCAGCTATAATAACTTCATGATTTACAATTCTTAACATGTATTTATCTGGCAAAGATATAATACTTTTGGTGCACACCACTGTCTATGTTTCATATTTAAAATAATCTCCAGTCATTGAAGCACAGTTCAATGAAATGTAGAGCATTTCACTTACTTAGCATTCTGTCAAAGACCTCCAACATGACAGGGTTTGATTTACAGTTCTACAGAAAATACTGAAGGCAGGGAGTGCTGACAGCTACCCATAAATATGGATAGGGCACTCAAACTGCAATCATAGAATTCACAAATCATAGATTTTTATTTTCCTGCTGTCAATACATATGTGCACTCTATATTTGCACTGTATACTCTATGCAACTTCTTATAGACTTTTGCATGTTTCAAACAGGGTCCAGCTCAGATATCTTTTTCTTAAATCCTTCACTTTTTATCTGATTTAAAATGAGTGTTTTCAGTTGCAAACAGTATGTACAGTATATAGGCCAAGCAACAACGTCTACAAACTCTCCTCATGAGTACTTTCCTGGGAGTCTAAACTAGTTTAACCTTGCCAAGAGTTATACTTTAGTAGATGTTATATAATCACCCAAACACATAGTTGAAAACAAGAGCTGACACAGAAACACACACATACACACACATACACACACACACACATACTGTAGTTTATCAGTACATGCACATTTGCACACATCTGAATGCAGGTTTGAACAGACACACACACAAACACAGTCATAAAGGTGACTAAGCAGCCACCTGTCTTCCCCACAGATCTTAGGTATCAGCCAGCTTGGTGTCCACAGCAGATGGAAGCTAAGGCTTCCACAGGCTCAGTCCAACTGGGTTTGTGAAAGCACCATGGATCAAAAGCAAACGCCTGGAGATACCTGTGCGAGAGCAGACAAAGAAAATAAAGCGCTTTAAAAGGCAGAACATTTTACACATGTAGTTTATCCTGTGGTACTGTTGATTTAGATGTAAACCTAAGTGCAAAACCATAGCAACCGTGATTGTATTTGGGTATCAAAGATCCTCATAGGCCCACCCGGACCCTAGGACCCAAGAACCGTCCCGAGACCCATAAAGGTATGGATCCACATTTTACAAGGTCAATCAGGTCCCTTTAAATTACTACAGGTCCCAGGTCTGTTTAACATTATGTGGATTACCATGGTGGAAGTACCCGCCAGAGGTGATTTGTGTGTCAAATGATGGACGGTTGGGTACCGTTGAGTGCATTTCTGGGCCTTTTTGGTTCAGTTACAAATGTTTGGACATGTGAAGACCTAATTCAAGTGTCAGCTTCTGAACAGCATTGGCTTCATTCAGTATTTTCTCAGAATTCTGGCTTCCTTAAGCTAAAATGCTTCCTTTGAGCAGCCAACCCTCAAATTCCAGAAACCAATTGTTAAAAGAGCAAATGAAAGCACCCCAACACACAAGCAATGTCAGGTAGTTAAAAAAACAGCTTGCAGCATGCAAAATGTAGAAAACAAGAAAAAGCATGCATAAACACAGGTATGATTTTTGAACATGGTTATAAAAGATGCATGAGTAAAGAGGAGAAAACAATGAATTCACCTGTCTGTAACCTTAGAGCTTTGCAACACTGGAGCGAGAAAACAAGCAGTGTGCTAAATACCTAAATGATAAGTGGAAAGATTTACGCACAGCATGTACTTCTGAGCTGGAGGTGCTGTCAAATGCACAATGAACATGCACGTGTTTGAGGTAGCGACTGTACACTCACACCACCCATACAAATATACTACAATCAAGGGATCTCTCTAAATGATAAGTGGATATTCACTTATGCTCATGGCTTGTTGAAAAATGCTGTGTTTCTCTATATAAGCTACATTTGTTTTGAAAGTAATCATTCTCACATTTCCTTTTTGTCATCAAGCAATTTACAAATATTTCAAAATTCTGCATTTATTCATCTGTTGTTATATCATTGCTCTGCAGCACTGATTGCCTTCTGAGCAGTCTGATGAATCTGAAACCCAGTGACTCAGGTCTGACTAATTTGTTCTCACCCTATATCTGTCTCTGTACAGTGGCAGCAATTGCAGTTACCTTATATACTCAAGCTGTACCTGGCTTGATTCAACTTTGTCTGATTATGTTTCCTGTATTTGTTTACTTTGATTGACTTTATTTGGTTCACTCTGAACTCCCCAAAACACCTCAGTGTGTTGGTGTGGGGTAGATCCCACCTGCCTTTTCTTGCCTTAACTGGGGTTGGAAATTAGGTTTTACGTATTTACGTAACACTGTTCACAAGAAACAATGGCTAATGGCAATGTTAAACCTCTTTCCTTCCACAAATACCAATGCGCTATGCATGTATTGTATATCATTTGCTTTCCCACAGTATCCACTTCACAATACAACATTCACTCTCAGCACCTAAAAAATGAGTACAAGTTTAATTTTTTATCTTAAGGCACACATAGCCCTTGGTTATGGTTAGATACAAATCATGGTATTGGTCTAATATTGAACACACAGGACATACAGTATGTACTGTATTAACATTTAATCAAAACCACAATCATTCCCTAACCTTTGTACGCCCACCATCTACCCAGACAACTCCCTACGACTTGGATGTGGTACAAAAATATAGCTATTCCTGTACTGGAAAAATTATTTTTTTCTATCCATTCAAATGTTTCCTTTAAAATGTAATTGGCAAAACGAAATGTATAATTTCTAGGAGACTGGTTTGGGTTCCCACGATTATGGCCAATTTATCTGATTCTACAGAATGATCTCGCCCACTACAGAGTTTCCAGAAGCTGTACTTGGACAAGGGACAGTGACATGAGTGTGACTGTAATGCAGATCTGCAGACTGGGAGGAGGATATGTGTTACATCCAGTCTGGCCTGCAGTTGTAGAGCGCTTCCCAGAATGGTGACAGCTAGAGCTGCTAGGAGCTGACAAGGCAAATCTGACTCATAGCTGCGCTACAGTCCGCCTACCATGCTTTCCAAAACCAAGTCACTGTATGACGCAGCGAGTTTCACTACAGACTAATCTGTGCGATTGTTTTAGCAACACTAGCTCACAATCTTAGAATCAAAGATAAACAAAAATCAGTCAACAGACATTTATTAATATATATGTGTAACATTACCTACACTATTACTGTGTGGATAGATTTATTTATTTAAAATGTATCATTTCTTATTTCATGCTGTGAAAAAACTTTTCAATTCAATTCAATTTCAATTTCATTTGTATAGTGCCAATTCATAACAGAAGTTATCTCAGGACACTTTTCAAATAGAGCAGGTCCGAACTCCTTATAACATTTACAGAGACCCAACAGTACCACCATGAGCAAGCACTTGGCGACAAGGGCAAGGACAAACTGCCTGTTAAAAGGCAGAAACCTAGGACAGATCCTTCGGCTCTAGGTGGGTGGTCGTCTGTCTCGACCAGTTGGGGTGAAAGAGAGAGAGAGAGAGAGAGAGAGAGAGAGAGAGAGACACAGACAGACAGACAGACAGACAGACAGACAGGTGCACAGCAACAACAGTAGCAACAACTACACTAATAGTAGTGACTGATGATGATGAACATGACAACAGCAACGATGGGGGACAATGAGCAGTGACAACAGTAACCGTAGCAATAATAATAATTACTTTTGTAATCTATTTCTGTCTATAGATCTTCCTACATGTTACACACTGGACCTTTAAGGCCTACTACAATGATAAATTAAAATGAAAATGTTACAAAGATAATAATAATAATTCCATATTTATTTTTTGTCACAGGGAGCTAGGTGAGGGGCTAAAGAGCCACATAGGTTGCCTACCTCCTGGTATAGAGATAGAGATGAAGATAAAATGGGAACATAATTGTTTCACCAGCTCCTTCTCAAGCACACAAAATACACCATTTTTTGGTAGCTAGACATTTCGACAGGCAAATGCCAACTGTGTTTTTATGTCAGGTGTGCAGTTGTGTTTTGGCTCATTAGGCAGACTAAGGAGCTTAGGCTAACAGCCAGGCTAGAGGCTTAACCTCTAAGCTGGTTAAAGGTTCTGCCATTGAGAAAGTCAAAGGCAAACCATGCTTGGCACTATGGTAGGGTGTCTAACATGGAAAATGCCAATTTCTCCATGAATATGAGTTGTGTCCAAGTGCTCAAAGTTTTACTGGACTTCACAGAGCACCATTTTTATTGGCAAAATGTTCCTTTTCTTTTCTGGTTCTCTCGCTTTCAGCTTTCAACTAAATTAAACATAAATATCCATCCTCAAAACTTCAGGACAAAGACTCATCTGTTGTTGTCAGGCTTGACTGGGTATGTTACATATTTTTCTGCTTTTCTACTGGCTATTTTCTTTTTATAAGAACCTGTTTTCCTCCCTGCTTTAGGAAAGTGGGTTCCTTCACAAACACAGGCACGGGTGAAAAATGTAGTTTTAATGCTGGACCCACGTCAGTCCTTACATTAAAGAAGCACTCATTGCGCTGACAGGGTTGAGCTGGGTAGTGTTGTTGTGGATGGAGGATGAGTGCTTGCGCTGTAGACAGAGAGGGTGTCAGGCGAGCACAGACAGGTCATTTCCCATCCATGTAGGGGGCCAAAACTGCAGATTCAGCAGTCCTGGATTCAGATGATGATGACAGCTATGGATGCACCCGGTTGGTTCCTCCACGAGGCCATTCCTCCTCATCAGCTTCTCAGAGGGAGAGTTCAGCCGAGTCAGCACAACACAGATAAAAATGTCGCTGTGCGGCCTCCTCTCCGTGCTTTGCTCTTTCATTCTTCTCTGTAGAGCAAAGGAGAGTGTGCATTTCAGATAGCGCAGGAATACAAGACAAAGACAGAACAGAAAGGCTATTCTTGTGGGACACACTCACTCTGTCTCCGTCTCCCTCTCTTGCAGCTCCTGTTGCTCATCAACATGGAGGAACACATCTGCGATTCTGGGTCCCGACATTACATTGCATGGCCAATTTTCTTTAACAATATTTTCAACAAATGCTGGTCACAGCATGCAGCAGTAATGGAATTCAAATGATAGTGAACCTTATATTTCTACAGATGCACTCGGGAATTCAAAGGTCTCAACATGAGCAACGCCTCATTTTGTCAGACGATCGCATTCACTTTACAAAAGCTCTTTGGTGAGAGTTCTTTTATCATGCTCTCTCACTATAGTATGCTTGGGATGTTTCACACATTTGATTCAGCATAGTGCTGGCTAGGTCATGAAGACTACTAAAAAAGAAATACACCTCTTCAGTTTCTCCACTTTTTGATTAATGGTTTAGACATGGAGATGTCATGCTTAATTAACTGGAGAACTACAGCTGTGCCTTCAGTAATATTAAATCCAACCACCCAAAATATTGTCCCACCCTACCATATCTATCTGTCTATTTTATCCAATTTCATGAGAATTGGATACATAATGAGAACACATCTGTTAGGAGTAGCATGTTTCAAATGATATGAAGCCACTGCAGCTGTCTGACAAATATGCCTACAACAAACTATTAACTTGATTTAGAGTCTAGAGAAGTCTTTTGTTTGTCAAATTTATTTAGAACAAGTATACAAACTATACTTAACAAGTATCTTAAGTTACAAAATCTCTCTTAAAATCATCATAAATTATGTGTTACCCTTCTGATTAAAGTTTAAATGTGAGAGCAATACAGGTTTTTCTATAATATGTAAAGCAAAGCAAAAAGGCCAAATAAAATGAATGGCAACAGACAGTTAAATCCGAGCCTGTAGAAAAAAAACGCATAGACTCATGAACTGTATGATTGTGTAAGTAAGAGCCTGAACAATCTTTAAGAGCATGCAGTCTAAAAAAAATAAAAGCAGACTCACCTCTAACTAGAAAGGTAAGTTTATGTACTATAGTACGGGCAAAAGCTCGGAGATCCTGAATGCATGTGAGTAACATCAGTGAGAAATTAGTCCTACATCAAAGTTGAGGCCCATGTAACCCCAGACTTGGAAACCTTTTTTAGTTTGTGACAAAACAATTCTTAACAGTTCAGTACCAAGCATTTGAACCAGAAAATAAAGTTGGAAAAAGTAAAGGAAGAGCATTGTTGCACTGAACAGCTTTTACATTTCTTGGAGACGTTGGCCACCGACACAATTAAGAAGTTACAAAAGACAAAAGGGAGTGAAGCAAAAGTTAATTCACATCCTTTAAATGTGCAAATAGACTTGCGTTTCGACAATAGTGTGTCTTCTTCAGAGTCAAAATGGAAAAAGACATGAGGCAAACACGTATAGTCAATCTATAGCAGGTGTACAATGGATAGCTAATTAGTTTCAAAGTACAAAGTTTCAAATCTATTGAATTTTTAATCCAATGCTAGTAGAAGGCTACACACATCAATCAAGTGTGACACATTAGAGGAAATGTGACAAATTCAGTTCTTCATTTAGGCTTCAGAGTGTGAGTCAAATATGTCTGTCTGTGGAGCAGTGAGTTGATGATGTCAACACCTCTGGGAGTGTGACATTTTTTATATTAGCCCAGAGCTTTAATGATGCTGTGCGGTGGTTAGCCTGTTTATAATGTGAAGCAATGGCATAATCCATGTTCTGTGTACATATTGCAGTCTTATGTTCAGATGTGAATATTTAAAGTGTATAATATTTATGTTTATTTATTATGTCATAAACCAGACCACAGGGACATTTCAGCATGCCGACAACTACATGTGCTGCTGCAGTTAATAAAGGATTTAATGGAGGATTTTTTACCAGTATGTGGATATACACTTGGTATCTGACAAGTTAGAACATTTACCTTTATTTATTCAGTGGGGTTTCACTGCCACAATCTGGTCGGAACACTGAGCAGCTCCACTGGGGCTGCTTGAGTCAAGGGTCTTGCTCAAGGGCATCTCAGTGGTGGAAATGGCAATGATGGGGCAAGCATTGCCTTTCACTTTCCCAAACTAGGGGATTGAACCGACAACCTTCTGGTTCCAGGTTGCTTCTCTAACTGGGCAGAGGTGGCCTAAAGCTTAGACACCCAGGTGTTCTAGTGTCAGAATGAAACTGTCTGTCTCTCAAATGTGGGTCAAGACTTGGATACCTTTACATTTTGTGCTAAAACAATTCAGCACCGAGCACTTGAACTAAAAAATAATGATGGAAAAAATAAAGGAAGAGCATGGTAGCACTGAAGAGCTGTTGAAACTGCTGTATTTCTTCGAGATGTTGGCAAGACCACCAACACAATTAACAAGTTAATTAAATTCACAATGTTGAAGGGGAATAAGAGACACCCAGCCTTGATTTGGTTTGTGATATAAAAGAGGAACTGATTATGTAAGTGATTGTTCTGGATTCTTTCTACTTTTTATTGGATTAATAGAGGAAAACAAATTCAAAATGAACATCAACCACCGCTTCTCTATCCTACTTGTTTTTCCTCCCGATCTCCTCTTTATTCTCCTCCTTTCCAATCCTCTTGCCTCCCATGATCTCTTCCCTCCTGTGTACCTCCGTATTTGTTCTGGACTGATAGCAAGAGTGGCATCGCAAAACAGGGCTCCACCAGTTAGAGGTGAATGATGTTGGCTCAGTATTGACTGAGCCCGTCACGCACTCTGATGAGTCATGTTAAAGCGCTTTTTGACTAAAAGGATTTGTAAAAGATGTGTCACTCACAAAGCGTTTTCCATTCCTCTATTCCCGGTGGTGGGCCAGTCAAACCGTTATCTTTTCACTCTTGACTTATTGACAGGATGTTGGAAGAGGGCTAAATGGAGGTTAGCCAATTACAGCTATTAAGGTCAAGCACATAAATATACACTTCTTTGACATGGTGATAGGCGGTGCGAGGGCCAGGCTTTATTCCCTACTGGAATCACACAGAGATCAAAGCAACTCATACAGTGACTGATCTTGTCTTATTGAGAAAACTGTAGCCTTTTGATGTCAGGAGACAAAGACGAGTAGAGCTCAGGGAGAACAGTTGGCAGTGCACAAGTGAGAGTGGAAAAGCCCATTTATAAAAGCAGAAAGCCTATCATTGAACACAGGTCCACCATGAGCCAGGTTCACTGCAGGGTGTCCAACTAGGAACGTTACACTTTGCCTCTGAGTCAGACAGCTGTGATGTGATTGAATGTTGCTCTCTCATTTCGTGAATACGTTTTATTTTTAGTCAGTGCCTGCGCGACATGAACAGATCTTAAAAACACTGCATTTCAGAAATGTTGATTGTGTACTGCATAACCTAATTGATTTAGCTCGATCAAGGTTATAGTGCATTCGATTTTCACTGGTTTACAATAATAACAATTATTTATGGTCAAATTGGACCGAAGTCAGGTTGTTTGTTATTGCCTTACAAACAAACTGAATGACCATCCTAACAATAACAATCCAACACGTTGGATCCGTGGGAGGTATTGGAGTGCACTGTCTGCCCTGGAGTCAATTTCTAATAGTTGGGGAGATTCAAGATTTTCAGATTCTACACAAAGACTACATGTTTAGGCGACTAATGATGTTTTCACACTTTGTCCCGAGTCTGTACCCAGGTTTGTTTCTTGAAGTCCAACTGGAATTGCATTTTTTTTGTCTGCTACAGAATACATATCTGTGTCTGCATTAATGCATCCAAATACAACTAGTTCTCCATACAAGTTTATTTACTTTGCCTTGGTCCCCTGCTGAAGCTGAAGCACCTTCAATTGCTGTCAATAAAACACATCGACTTGCCCCACCAACCAGCCCAAAGGAAATAATAAAAAAATCAATTGTCAATGAAGTTATAAAACACATTGACATTATTCTTGACTGGAAAAATGACTGACTAAATGTGATTTTGGTTGGGCTTTAAGTCATTTGCATGGGGAGTCATTATTGTGGTTTATTTTAAATCACAACTATCCCTCCTAACCATGCAGTGATTGTGAGGCACATTTCCATGACAACACTATATGTCAATGACTTTGGTATGGAAACAAAAAAACCCTCTCCAAATGTGAAAACTCCTGAAAACTACTTACTAGGGAAAGTTTGCAACAGATAGGATACAAACCATGTCTCCAGTTTGATCCACCCAGATGCAATGAGTTGTACATTTGGGGCGAGGGCACACATTTTCGGACAGTCTATCCTCAACGGCATTCATGGGGTTGGTCTCATTTTATGCACAAAAGTTGTGTCAAGTATAAAAAAAGAGAACCGGAGAGAGAAATTTAAATCCTGTCTACTTTCTCACCTCCTCACATGAATCACTGCATAGACTTTCGGTTTTTGGAATGTAAAAAAAACTGCCAGACACAGCCTCCCCAATCACGACATTGAAATGTTGTGGGGGTAGGTGGTTTCCGACACTGTTATATGATTTGACAAGCACTTAGTTTTAAGTAGTGACCCCTGGGCGGCAGCTGCCGACCCAGGCCCGAGTGAGCTACGTTGGTATACACTGGCTGCTGCGTGTAGTCCCACCGCAACTCCTTGGTCGCTTGGCTTGTGGCTGTCAGGAGAACCACTCTGCTGCACTCTCTCTTGCTGGACTGCTTCCTTGAACCGTCTGCTGTGAGCTGCACACTGTTTTTTTTCTCAGCTCCATCTGTATAAAAGCATCCTGGCTAATCGTGTGCAGCACCTCCGCACCTGTATCTCATCATTTGATTAGTGGGTGGTTGGAGATGCGTCTCTCTAAGGGTCATTGCACTGTTCCGTTTATCCATGCAGAGTCCAATGTTTAAAACACACACATCGATAAATACAAACCAAGTGATTAAAAATAAATGGATAGATATGGTAAAACATTGCTACCCAGGTAAACATGTCAACACAAAGACATGCAAAATGGAATAAAAGCATAGCATTCCGATAAAAACATGCATCGTGAATAAAGGTATTTCTGACCCCATCACAGTTATAAGAGACCAGTGCTGTTATTTTTTTTCTGGTGAGGACAGTTTCAGTAGACAGTAATGCAGTGAGACACCATTGTCATAAAGAACAAATAAAGGCAAATGACCTTCTCTCATAAGCAGATGGTCCATTTTTTGTGAATCTGTGTCACTGATAAATGTTACATTACGGGCAGATGGCAGCGGACAAAGTTCTATCAAGCAGAAAATGATACAAGGTATTTCACATAGTTGCTACAAACAGATGTTTTGCTCTGTTGTCACCAGCAATGACCTCTTCAGACACATTATCATTAGATGCCAGCTCCTCTGACTGTGGCTGCCATCTTGAATTAGTGACGGCCTAGCGTGCAGAAGGCCTTCCTGTCTCCCTGTCATCTCTATGGAGACAGAGGAAGTGGATCTCGCCCACAGCTTGTGCCCACATTTCACATCTACTCAGCTTCACACCACACCATTCCTGTAGGCTGCTGCAGAGCACAATTCTACACATGAAGCCAAGCAGACTTAATAAACATGATCAACTCTCCCATCCCTCTCCATTTAGGGCTTTAAAAGTCTTCAGATAGTCTAAGTACAACAGCGGGGGCGGCAGTTTGGCTGGATATGACATTATAAATTGAGGCGTAAGTGCAGGCAAGCATATTTGTAATTCAAATTTGAGTGTATTCCACCAAACATCTCTAAAGCTTCTACCTGGCATGCTGCAAACTCAGATGACTTACAAGAGACTGTAAAGCTGATTTGTTTCAGCTCACACCATGTCCACTGTCCAGCACTGCTAGCAGAAACCAATGTGGTAATGGACCAGGCATAAAACTGTATTGAAGTTCAATGCTTTTTGATGAGAAGGGAAAATACTGTACTACAGTCTGAGATTTAAAGCAAAGACAACTTTGAACAACAAGACTGTTCCCAAGGGTAATAAAAAAATATATATATTGCAATCAGATGCATGGCAATTAGCATGTGACAAAGTGAGAAAATTGCAAATAAAATGGAGACTTAACAAATAAATGTGTATTAATTTAACTATGCTGATGAATGCAAGAAAGCATTCTCTGAGTAATTGGTTTGTCACACATGGAACCCCCTAGGATGAATTCTTTTCATTACATTTATTTAGATTTACTTATTTCTTTTACACCTTCTTGCATAAAACTAGAACAAAAAAAGAACAACCATTATTAGAAGGTAATATGACAGGCTGCATACGGCACTGCCATGATGAGAACAAACACAAAAGAATCATTATTTTGACAAGAGCTGTTTGATGCAAGTCAAAAGAACAGAGGATTGATGGACTGATGAAGGCAGTCAGGCCATATTTATATATTAATCATGACATTTAGCTTCTGTCAGTTTCAGAAAGCTTTCTCTACTGTCACTGTCAAGGAAGTTATTCTCTTTTCCAAAGGAGAGTTTACACTGTTTGACATTTGAAGTCAGCTCGATGCGGAACTCCAGGTGGAAAAGGCTTAATGGGGATGCAAGTGGGTAAAATATGAACTGTACAGAAATAGGGAGTTCACTGCTTGTGACAGAGGTTATAATTATGCTATGTTTTAATGGTTACAATGTATTTAAACTGGTGGATTGTGTGAATGATAATAGGTGAAAAATAAAGTATAGTAAATGGAAGGATGGGCTGAGACAGTGAAAGACAAACAGGGATTGTACTCATGGAATATGCAGCTCACACTACAGGCTAACACTGCCAAATAATTATTTACCTTTTTTGGTTTCATTGTTCTACAGCATTAAGTCTGCACAAAGCCCCACCTCATCTCCTCTGGATGAAATCAATCTTTATCTGAATGAAAGATCCATATGTGCTACTGAAGTGATTTCATTAAAGCAATACGCCAAAGAAAACCCCCAAAAATTGAATGTCAAACACTCAATGCCTGTGGGGTTGCAAGGTGGCTCAGGAAAGTTGTTAAGTAATTGTTGACTTTAATAAATCCAATGTTGTTTACATCCATATTTACTTTCTAACAGTCTTGTATTTCTCTTCCGGGGCAGTTACTGTGCCCCCTCTCCCCAAATTTCATACTTACAACCATTAAAATCCAGTTTTGTTTGTTGAAATCAAAGTAATGGGAAAATGTCTAGCTGCTGAACATAAGCGTTTCCATCTTCCAGGTTTCCTCCATGATTACAAAAATGAATCTAATGATTTGATTGGACTGATGAATTTCAAATTAGAAAGGGGTGCCAAGTAAGATTTTAACTTATTTATTTATTTACTTTCTTTCTTTCTTACGTAACTACTTTATATGTACTTACTTACTTACTGACTGTAATATTATTACTAGTAATGTCATACTGCAAACACTGATTGTCATAGAAATGGACAACAGAGAAGCGGGTTTTCCTGCTGGAGTGGTTGGAAAAAAAATGTATGGACATACTGGATCACTATTGTAACCATGATTGCTGATTACAACTACAGCTACAAACTGCAGAGCTCCTTCAAGCTAGGATACGTGTTTGATATTCAAAACAAAGCTTCTCATTAGGTATACTGCGGGTCGCATTCCATGGTTCCATGTGGAATTTTTACAGTAGCCCAGAAGGGACAAATTAAACACTGACTCTAGATAGGGGCATCCACTTATTGTTGCAAGATTCACAACCACTGTAGTTTCTCCTTCGCACTTGGAAGGATGGGGTGAAACGATGGGAGTTGCAATCTGCAAGCACCACTAGATTCCACTAAATCCTACACACTGGACCTTAAGTGTTTTACAACTGATTTGTTATGTTATAAGTGCTCTTGTGAAAAAAAGATACAGTGACAACTAGAAAGGCACCCAGAGAGTGTAGACACCCACCAAGGTTTTTTCTTTTTTTTACAGTGATGTTTAAAGTGGCTGTCTCGTTTTGTTGTATATTTAGTCATGACACCATTCATTTTAATTATGACCGGTTTGCACATGCATGCTGAATTCAGTTCAGTTTGCCACAGAGAATAATGTTGCAGTGGATCTGTCTTGCAATGCTGTTCTTCAACTAGGTTTCATGAAAGTCATGTAGTTTTTCCGTAATCTTGCTGAAAGATAAACAAACAAATGGCACTGAGAACATAACCTCCTTGGTGGGGGTAATGAAAGCAAAAATGTTCTCCTTTAGGTACAAAATGTCCTCTTGTGGCCATGACAGACATAAAGCAAACCAAACCAGTTTTGTCAAGGCTCTGACATCTCTTTGTATGTAATTATTTATCGTCACACCACATGCTATCTTCATTGTCATCTTTTTCGCCAGCCCGCTTGTCATCTTATCGTCCTCAGTCTCTGTGAACCGCTTCCTGAGCCCAGCATTTCCGTACGCAGCAGGGAGTGGATATCTCAAACTTGCCTTGTTAAACACAAAATAGAAGACAGGCCACGGAAAGGCTGAGTATCAGAGCCACTGTGTTTGTTCAGCAAACACCATCAGTAAAAAAAAAATCCTGTTTGTGCAGAGGAGACACTGACCGTATGTGAGACAGGAGAAAGGAAAAGGTGGGAACAAGACACATAGCTAGATATATAGCTGGATAGCTAGATAGATTGTTGTTTTGAACTGTGCCTATGTGGTATTGTCTGAAGCTCTATAAATTAATATTAGTATTAATTAGCCTTAGTACTATTATTTGCAAAAAACTGATTACGTACTGTAGGTCTAAATGTAATGGGGAACATGCTGTGAAGTAATGCAACATAAATATGGAATACAGTTAAAATGCTTGTCAAAAGAGGGTTAAAACTATGGTGAAGAAAAAATATTTTTAGGTATTTGTTCAAACCATTGTTCCCATTTTCATTCTGTGCGTTTTCTTTTTTCGGGCCTCCTCCTTATCTTTGACCCTTGGCACGCGAGTAATAACACTTTCTGGGAGATGGTTTTCTCTCTGTCTCCCAAAGCTGACTACAGTACTACAGCGCCTTTCATAACACATTCATACATTGCTTCATAATAAGAAAGAAGGGAATCAGTGTGAAGCAGAAAGCCCATGAAATGTGCACTGCCTCATACTGTCTCCTTTTCTGTGTGTCTGGGAATGTACACGTGCATGCATACATACGTGGACCAGACAGGAGCATGGTTGTTATCGGTGGGGAAGCGATGAAGAGACAGCAGTAAAAGCATGATGAGTGGGAGGTGTATCATGCTGGCGTGCCACATCTATTCCCCTGGCTCTGCAGATGACATCGGCCCCGAAGGCAAAATCTTGACACTGGACGTCTCTGAGTCATAGGGCAGGGGGCCACAGTGAGAAGAGATATCTACTTCTCTACTGTCACACACACACACACAGAGAGAGACAGACACACACCTTCCATCTTGAAGCAGGGAAATACTGGGATTTAGTAGTGAATTTGAAAGTTTAAGAATAATGAATAATGTGTAACATACATGTTTAAATATATATTTAATATATATACACTTGTTTTAGAATTGGGCCAAAATTCTTTTCCATCTGCCTGATGGGTTGTTGTTTGATGTGCAGTTTAAGGGGGTTCACAACGCCTGATTAATTGGTTGGCTGTCTTGCAGTTTGAGAAGTTCCCACATGGCTGCTGTCAAAAGATGTTTTAAACTGTCAGCTTGTTTTAATATTAATGGGGTAGTATTTTACATGTTGTGGCTACATCTGCAGTCTGACTGAGACGGTTGTGTGATGTCAAACTGAACTTGCAGACATCTTCATGTACGCATCTTCCAGCCATCTGCCACTCCATATTTTTTCCACTCATAGTAAAATTGCACAAAACATTGCTGCCTTATTTCTCTTTTTTTTGTATTTACGTCAGTGGACATGTTCACCACATCATGGCAGATCAAGACAAAGACTTGTCGAGTTAATAAAACATACTGTAAGAGATTAATAAAAACACTCACAGTATCTGCCTAGCTGTACTAAATTTACTTTTTTGAACTAAGTAAATTAAATGTGTTAAAGGACTAAACCCATAAGTGTGTCTGGTTAGATTTGTTTAATTCCCCACACTTTTAGGTTTTTTTTTGTTATGTTTACACACACACACACACACAGACACACTTTAAATCCTGGAAAACACTTAGAAACCTTCTTATCCAGTTATACTATAGTAGTACCCTAATATTTCTGGGAAATGTCGGTATGTAGTTTTACAGCTCATTGTTTTCAGTTGGAACAGATTCTAAGTAAAATAAAGCAATTTTATATTTTAAAAAAATGTCGTTCATATATTATTCCCATGCGCAATGTAGTGTGTTCCAGCTGAAATGCTTTTTTTTATTAGATTTTTGCCTTTTTTAATATTCAAAATAAACACTAATAACTCCACACTGGTACATCATTTCTACATCAAAACCAAAAATATTTTTTTTTATTCAGAGTGCTGGAGGGAGTACTGGAGAAAGAGCTTTTTCTGACAATGTCACACAGAGAGGGAAGGACACGTGTTTGTTGGTTTGGTTTCTTTGCTCCCTGGAAAGTCTCATTTCAAAAAGTCAATAGAAAGCAACAAAACAAAAATAAAGTAGTTGTGTGTCTGTTGTTGCTTGTATGTTTACCATTATGCTCCACTACCGGGATGTACCTTTTGTGATGTATGATTGTGATTTCCAAAGTGCAAGTTGTATGAAATTCAACCAGTGATTGATTTCCCCTTGCACAAGGGGAATGACAGTAGGAAGATTATTGGTTTGTTTTTCCTCTCCCTCTCTCCTCACAGGTAATTTTCATGTTGTAAATGGAGGTATCGATTCACACTCTGTTCTGTTTGTCCTCAGCTCAGTTTATCATCTGCGGAGAAAACAGGAAGGGAAACTTGCACAAGTTTGACTTCATAGCATGGGGGAATGTGATCAATGGCTCCAACATGACATGCTGTTCTCTGAGGGATGTTTGTTACACATTTGTGATTTGATTTGAATTCCTCTCCACTCCATTGATGGGCTTTTTCTAAATATACCCATTTTTTTCTTTTTTCCAAAAGTATTTTTTTCACCCTTTCATTCATTCAGGTACTAGTGGCAAAGACAGGCAAATCTTTATGATTATTTTTAAATATCTACTTATACATTTAGGGATTGAAGTTTGAAGTAGGATCACAGAAAGTCTAAAATAATAATGAAATTAATAAATAATGATCAAATCTGTATTCCTCTCAGATTTACATAAGCAGACAAGGAGCCATTCAGATACACTGTGTAGGATTTAGTGGCATCTTGCCTTCTAAGGCAAAGATGAAACTGGTGGCTGTGAAACATGCAAAAAACATGAATGGCCCAGACTGGAACCAGTGTTTGGTTTGTCTGTTCTGGGCTTCTGCAGAAACATGGTGGTTCAACATGGTGGCCTCCACGGACGATGACCCGCGGCGTCTGTAGATAAAAAAAACTAATTCTAAGGTAATAAAATCACGATGATTAATACTTTCAGGTGATTATACACAATTGAAAACATACCTATGGATATTATATTCCATTTCTGCCAATAGTTCCTCCTAAATGTTACACACTGGACCTTTAATGTTAAGTTAACAGATCAACAAAGAGGTCCTGAAGATGTACTGACAGACCTGAACAGTGTGTCACAAATGTGCACAGCGCCTTTTATTTAGTGTGAGTGAAGGATGGAGTTGAGTAGCTGAGACAGGGTCAGGTGGATGTGGCAAGGGTGTTGCTATGTTAACACTGAGTTACATTCACAGACTGTAAATGTCTCTTTAAAAGAAAGAAGAATGCAGATTGCAATTCCTTGGTTCACTGAACGTCAAGTTCAGATTCAAGTCTAATGAACACCGCCTACAACCTCACTATTCTTTAGCTGTCAGTAATCAGATATTCTGTTCATTAACAACTGTGAATTGTTCTCAATTGAATCCTTCTTAGAAGTATATACGAATAAATAAGTACAATTGTATTTCTATTGCACCTTTCAAAACCTAGGTTACAAAGTGCTTCACAAAATGGTATAATGTTACAATAAAACAATAATATATAGGTATGTATATATACCCATATATATATGAAAACAACACAAACATTATGACAGGAGAATATAGCACAATAAGCACAAAAACATGATGACATGCTTATATGTACATATTTACATTTACATAACCATAGTCATTAAGTGTATATAAGTGTATTAAGTGTATATACAAATTTTGCAGCCTTAGTAAATTCAGCGGAATACATCCGACTATTATTTGCATAAATGCAGATAAGCAATAAGCACTGTGCAGACGCCTTAGTAAATTTAGCCTTGACTGACTTTATGCAGTGTGCCAACTGTGTCTCCTATGAATTATGTTTATATACAACTAATTGAAATCTGCAAACCATTTTGGTGGAAACAATGCCTGAACTGATTGCTGTTTGGAACCTTTGTCGCATGTCTAGGCCCAAAAAAGGTCAACGTCAACAGCAGACCATCCATATCTCTGTCCTTCGTTCACTGCATGTCAATTAGTTTTGGTAATTTTATTAAAGGTTAGCAGGTTAATCTGGCTTTACATACCTCATCTCTAAACGTCACTCTACTACCTGTTAACAACATTTCCAGTCAATATAGATCAACATTGCACATAATATAATCTGCTTGGTATTACATATCTTTCAAAACTTATTAGCCAGAATAAATTAGTTGAATAATGAATGTAATTTATAGGAGGTTGGGTCTCCTTTGTGCCCAGGGCCCTGTCCCATTTCATTATGTCCTGTCATGTTCCACTATGTCCTATCCTTCACTGACTGTGGCTGCTGCTGCCTTATTCAAGTTTTTTTTCCTCAGCCAGCTCAGTTCACACAGCATGACTTTTGCCCTCTTCTTTGTTCCTCCTACCCAGCATTGTCTGTTTCATCTGTTGTGTGTCCTTTTCATCTGTGTGCCCTGTCCTGATCTACTACAGCCCCGTAGTGACAGTGGAATGCTAGTTTGGACTAACTCTTGACTTCGTACCACACCTACAGATGTTACAGATTTATTGCAAAACAAACAGATCAATGATATTTAGTTTAGTTCCAGTTATTGAACAGCTGGACCAAGTTGAACCAAAAAAAGAGTCTCCTGGATGCCAGCATGTTTATCGGTCCATCCTCACATCTAGCAGTATTTGTTTGTGATATACAGTCCTTGCATACATTTAGAGAATTTGCCTCTAAATGAAACAGCAACTTTTAACTTCAAAGATGAAACCCATACTCATTCCCCATGGAACCTAAACCATACATTTTAATATTTCAGTAAAGCATATATTACATGTTAATGTTGTTTTTCACAGCACTAACAGTCCTTAAACGTTTTCTGCAGGCAGCGGGGTTTTGTGTAAATGTAGCTGGTTTATGTAAGAGCATGTTTTAAATAGTTAGATAACATACCGTAATACAGGTAAATGCACATCAGCTGCCTACTTAAAAAAAACAAAGTATCAAAAAACCAGTAAACAATTGAGCTAGTGTGAGTGGGGGGAGAGCGGTTAGCCAACAGACTGTAATGTCATGCTTCAGTAAAGCTGCTGTGGTCAGAGCAGTCAGCAGAGGACAAGGAGAGAAAATCAGCACTGGTGACATTATTTGTTGAATCAGTGATGTCTGCGAAATTTTGTGAAACGCTCACCTTCACAATGTACTGCTGAGGCATGCCTCCAAACATCCACAGTGGTTTATAATTGCATTTTCATCCAACAAAAACTATGTGCAAAAAGTGGAACTTCATATTCACTCTGGACACTGACGTACCTCCCTGAACCATGCAACATTTTAGGTATATTGATTCCTCCAATGTGTAAAATGGGCATTGACATCCATCTCTTTATTCATTCGATTGCTGTTAAAGACATAGAGGCTCATAATTCTGTGAAGGCACATACACTCGTGTCATGTTTATGCCCAAATATTTAAATCTATTTCAAGTAATCTTGAATTCTAACTGATCTGGGGAGCTGACTTCTATTGGATTTACTCAGTTAATTTGGGAACCTATGGGAGCTTCAAAATACACAATCCAGTGGTGGGTTGAAAAACCCTTTCAAAGAAATGAGATTCAGCTTTGGCACCTTTTTCTTCACTTTTATTGTATATTTCACTAATGCACAGCAGAGTATAATAGGCTTTTCGCCCAGGCTCTTGCATAATCTTTATTACTGCAGCTACAGTCTGATGCAGCGTGGGAAATATCAGCTTTATAACATAAGAAGAAAGGTAAAATAATTTGCTGTATTTCTGGTCATGCGTTACATTTTTCATCCATTTAACATTAATATCGACTCCTCAGACATGAAATCTGTTCAAAAAGGGAAATCCATCTGTTTGAATGAGAGGACAATAATTGTATTTCTTGTTAGTTGCATGGAAATGCTGGTGGCAGAAGAGTTTGAAGTTGCGCAAATATTCATATATTTAAATTATTTGTAGAAGAAAAATCTACACCTAATATTCTCCACAATATTCTTTGATAAAGAAAAAATATTGATCATTAGTCCAGGAGATTAATATTGCTGCAGGGGGTTTGAAGTTAAGGAAAGATTTGGAAATAAGTTAGTTGTGTCATGACTGTATTTGGAATGTGACTTGTAAAAATATTTATTAATTTATTTTTACATACTGTAAATTACTCAAGAACAGACATTATATATGATGTTGGCATAAATTACGTATGCACACATACAGTATATGCAGTAAATATTCTGTAGCTCACTTTTCATACTAAAGTCACACTCACATTCGCAGCTGAACACATGGTCCATCACAGCTGCATTTAACTGATAAGGCACTTAAGGAACAAACCTGATGGCAGCACTGAGACCAAAGAACCAGTAAAATAGATTGACTGTATAAATCCCATGTGGAGCTTTCCATATCTTAATAGACCAGCGAGAGGGCAATGATTTACAACACAACAAGCTATGGTGGTAGGTTTGTGCTATGTGTGTGTCTGTGTGTGTGTGTTTGTTTGGCTCGTGTTTGTGTGTTTGGCAAGCTCAGGATTTTCCTGTGCAGGACGTCACATTACTTTTCCTGAGTTAAGAAATACAACTTCTGCACAGCACATCTGCTCAGAGCCACACAAGGACCCGATGAGAAACCAAATGATGCTGTCTGCTCAGCCGCCGCTCTCCACCTACTCACACATTTCCAACTATCCACAAACTACTCACTGTTTATACCTTAATCCAATCCACACCTGAAACTGACAGCAAATCCAAATCCAAATGACACTGTGTTGGTGGATGGACTATTTGCTGGATTTGATGTTTGAGAGCTACAAAAACACAGAGGGAACTTTTGCCCATTTTGCCAAACATTGCAGTAGCTGATTTCTAATTTGCTCTCTGATGCTGTTATTCCTGGGGTCACAAGATAAGTCTGAGGGGATCACAACCTACATACATAATACAAACTGTGACCATGGGGCAACTTTATTCAGGCTTTCATGGTCCCAAGATGATGAATTCTACTGACTTTGGCGATCCCTATCTTTTCCTCCGGGATCGAGAGCAGGTCAAAGTTTTCCCATGTAGAGTAAACTATTTTAATATTTACTATAGATGGATTGGCACAAAATTGGTACAGGCAGTCCTGTGTGGGTTTGCTTATGTCTTACATGTATTCACTTTCTGATCATGAACTACATTTAGCTGTATGTACTATAACTATATATTGATTTGGCTATACACCCAAAAGCTTCTTAGGAATAAAGAAATATGAATTATAAGCAATTTGCAAGCCTATCAGGAGGTAACCTGCTGGAGCCAGATGGAAAAAAAAAAATACACAGCTTCATATCACTCAAGTGCCTGTTACCCAAGAGAATATGTCCTGATTTTCTGAGACCTTTGATCTGGGATTACACAGGGACTGCTGAGAAGAGGACTAAGTGTTTGGCCTGGGAGAGCTTGTGGTGCAGCCTACAGTGGTCCAGACCTCTGAAGTCAGTGCTGCTGCTGAATCTACTGAAAAGACCAAAAAAAAGGTTGACTTTAAGTGTATAAAATGTTCCGAAAACCTGGTTTAAATCATCAGGAGCGTAACCATTTTTTAAGTATTAGATTGTGTGGAATAGTTGAGCATTTAGAGGAAGAATAATTAAGAAAGCTTAAAATAATTTTGTTCGTTTGTATTTGCAGGAGCATGTCTTTTTTCTGCTTCGCTTTGCTTCTTATTTTTTCAGTTAGAGAATGACTTTTTCTTTGCTGTTGTTACAAGGACGAGAAAAAAAAAAAACGTATCCAGCAGGCAATGATAGTTTAAAGCTTAATACCCTCCCCCTCACAATTGTATTAATACTAATGGATGTTATACCACATAACACTATTTATTTTAATCATTTATTTTAAACCTGTAATGAAAAAATAAAAAAATATAAGCCATGTTCACCTTCATAAACTGTCCCGTGTTTCAGTTCCATTAAAAGGATTCTGGGGGGGAAAGCATTGAAACAGATGTAGCATCCATTCTCACACAGCCTCAGGCTTAACAGCTCACTGTACTTTAGGAAGATGTCACCTCCCCTCAAACCAAAGGCGTTATACGAAAAATTGCACAATATGTGTGTCACACAGCTTGCCTCGGGTCTTTAGAGTGAGAGGTGAGATGCCTGCTGGGATCACCTGACATCACTGCACTCACCCCCCTCAGTGAGCTGAATCCTTTCTGATGTAAATAAAGATGTAGATGTTTTCTATATCCCTCCCATTTGCTTTTCAATTAGCCTGGAATGAACTTACAGTGGATTTTCTTTCTACCTAAATGTTTCTTTCCCCTTGCCTTCCTCTTTTTCCCCATCAAAAAGCTCTGAATCAATTTCATGCCCTACAAATGCTGTTTACCCTCTTGGGTGTGAAACATCTGCTGCTTGCTCCCACTGGCTTCTTGAGTCCTTGCTCTCTCTCTCTCTCTCTCTCTCTCTCTCTCTCTGGGTTTTTTTCAAAGACTTTATAAAGAAGCTTGTCGCAGTTCAAGCCCAGTGTGGAAATGGTCGATTGCTCATAATGTGCCTTCAAGAATGGGCGTGTGCGGCGCATTCATTTCCTGTTTTCATTGACGAGGGACACTGCTACAGTCTATTGTTAATTCAACCTACAGTATATTTTGTGCTGCAATCTGTTCCTTGTATTCACTGATTCCTTAGTGTGTCTATTATGCTCTTCAGAGTTATTGCAGAAAACTTATCTCCGAGGTCCAAAGAGCCTTTACAGTCAATAAAAATTCTTACCATCTGGAAAAGTCTTTTATGAAACACTTTTAAAATATAAGTTGCATTTATGAACATCCAGTAAATGCCATAAGAATTTCTATCTGTGTCTTGCTCTCACACTGTTTCTTTTTCTTCTTGTTAAAGTCACTGTTCTGGGGGCTGTCGGATTTGGAGTGATTTTAAAAAGCCTATAATTACTGATACACCCTAGGGTTTCAATGCAGTGCCACACTAACGACTGAAAAGCAGCTGCTTATACCAGAATGAAATCTTAGCACATGATTTACACATCTACTGTATAATAAATGGTTTTCATGTCCAGTAATGTACACTGACATAGTAAACTCATATTGTTTGTTTCCAAGCTGAAGGATTTGTTGGTACATTATGTATGGCACAAAGGAATGTAACATGCAATCGTGTAATCCATATCTCTCGAGCATGTGTTCACTCAGAAGCATATTATTAAAGAAGTTATTTTTAATCTTGTAACCACAGTTACAGCCTCAATGGGCATTATGGCCACAATATCAAACAAAAAGGAATGAAAATCCTGTTTTGTGCCTTTGTTATCATGTATGCTGTGGTGTTTTATCTGTTTCTCTTCAAAGATGTAGTTTACCTTTTTTACCACTGTCTTAACACATGTTGAGAGCTGGAAATTTTCAACTGTGACCAGGAAATGCTATTCTTTTCCCACTGAGAACTGACCTTTTCTGCTCCCAGCCAGTCTGTCCTCTGAGTTTTCTATTACCTCAGCTGGAGATTACATGGTTTCAAACCCACAATATAAATATTCCCACAGTTATCATAGCTACTCCATACAGAACGCTGGCAACCATGTTTCTTCTGCCAAAGGTCAAAGTTTAGACTCAGGTTGTTTCAACTCACATCAGTCTGAACTGCACTTTGTCTCATCAGATTCCGACTCAGATGAGCCTCCCCTCTTATTTTTCAGCGTCAGCTGTACTTCATCAGCCCCAGCATTTCATTAGTTTCAGCAAGACTTCTTCAGTTGATAGATAAGTCAACAAAACAAGACTTCAGCACAGGAGATCAGTGTGTATTTCTCATTTCCAACTAAAAGGCAACATAGTTTAGTTTTTTCTTTAAGCATAACTTTAACTTTAACCAAGTATTTTGTATTGTAGCCTGTTTTACTAAGCGGAACTAAGTACTTATGTTAATCCAAACCACAAACCTTTCCCAAAGATGTATATATGTTGTGACTCCTTTAATATAGACCAAGTCATTTCTAAACTTAACCAAACCTCAACCATATAACCATAACTATTTAAACAGTCATTTGTAACTGTTTTGGAAGACACAAATGAAGTCCCCCTGCCAAAATGTCCGTCAAAGGGACATCAAGGTAATAATAATTCAGGAAAAAAAGTATTCTAGTATTCTAGAGGATTTAGCCAACTTTACAATATGATGCTGTTAAAAAAAGACAAAAAGACTTCTAACCATCACCGAAGACACACGTTTAATCTTGAAAGATGTATGTGATAAAAAAAATGCTCACATAATGCTCACTGTAATCCCAGTGATCACAGCTGTAGTGTGAAACACAGACTATAATGCTCTTATCCAGTAGATTAAGGTCAGACTACAGGCGTTAACATGTGGTGCCAAAATGCTAAAATGGGTTTTCCAATAGTGACAGATTTATCCAATGCAAATAATGCTACTGGAAATCATGTGTATAAACATAATAACATTTGAGAAGTGGGGCTTAAGTATATAATCCTTTCATTTGTCTGATAAGAAAAATTCTCCTCTGAACATTTAAACCTCAACACATGTCAAGGCCTCCAAAAAAAATATGTGGTCTTAATGTTTTTCCCTTTTTTACTCTTTTCAGAGAAGTGTTTGACCCTTTGGTGATATTGATAAAAACATGGTTCATTACAGAATGCTTACTGTGTTATGTGCTGTGAGTGTTGTGTTGGTACATCTAAGGTGGGCTGTTTCTGTTAACCCTTACCTGTGCCATAAACGGGTCACCACTCTGGGGAGGTGATTATTCTCTAGCCTGGTTAATGGTCCTTACTGACAGCACTTAATGAAAATTAATGACCAGCTTTAGGATGCCGTGCACACAAATAGGGCAGCAACAGTATTTTGCTTTAAGATCCCATATTCAGAAGCCAATCACAGTGAATTTAGATAGATATATACAAAGATAGATACAGATGGATGGGGGGGCACTAGGAGTTTACAAAATCTTATCAGTGTGTTTGTAGCCAGTGCCAATGCGTCCCTATGCAGAATCAACAATCAAAAGTAAATCAAACCACCCCGCGGTAATACCCGAAATTTACTTGATGAAATGAACTCCAGTATGTATTTCTGTCTAATAATAACAAATTTCAGATCTCGGCCAAGCCTCTGATGAACTATCTTGGCAGTATTCTTGCTTCATCATCCACTCAATGGTCGCCCCAGCTGGCTGCAGGGAGAGAAAGCATCACAGGCTAGAAGGGATCAGCCTCAGCCTTAAGCCTGTGAGAATCCCATTAATGAGTATTAATGGATGTCTTGGAATGCCGTGATCCCCGCAACATGGATGGGATCTACAGCCTCTTAACCCGACTCAGTCTCAAAGATTAGGTCTTACTGGATTTACAGGTAGATACATTTTACTTACTGTCTTTGAGACTTTACTTCATTGCCCTCAACATACACAGGCACATAGCTGATTAGAGTAAGTTGGACCGAGTCTGTCAGTTTCTTGGACAGTGGCTAATAAGTGTCAAACAGTGTGCAGTGTTTAATGATTCTGTTGTTTGCCTTATGATGAAGTTGTGCCCTGTCATTGTCATTGAGATTATTTAACATCAACAAATCTTAAACAGTTTACAGCCCACCATTTCATCCAAATTTGCCTTTTTACTCATTGTTTTTGTCTTTAAAAGGTTGACTGTTTTGGATCACTGTCTGTTTTTCATAAAGCCATGCATGAGAATTTATGTTCTTGTGGATTTTGGATGGTTGCCTAGCTACACAATGTCATCCTGTCATTCTGATTGTTGTCCACAGTATTTTCTTTTTCTTTTGGATGAGCCTCTCACTTTTAAGGAGAGTATTAGTGTTTTGTTTAATTCACCAGGTACAGCGGTTGGATCATTGCTGAACTACGCCAAGCTATGTAAATATGTGATTCCATACTTATACACAACCGTATAAGCCTTGTGCGTGTCTTGTTTCAGATTACTCTTCTGGCATTTTTGGCATAATTCCATATTTTTTTGGAATTAGCTTGAACATGTTTTGCCATTGGTGGGGATATAGGATGGGAACATCCTAAAGTCGTGACATAAATATGAGATAACATGGCTTTGGAACAGACTTGTGAATATAACAGTGAAATTTTTCAAAAAAGAGATTACAGTTATTCATGATACTCTGTGCAATGTGGTCTGTTGATGTTTGGTACAAACCAAAATTACAATCATATTGTCTGATGAAAAACAACAACAGTGTAGAGCTTTATGTGGGGATTTTGCCAAAAGTCTAAGATCTCAGTGTGTACAATTATGTTCAGGTTGATTACCATAGAAACAGACAGGTTTACTGTTCTTCCTGATAAAAAAGACTTCATGTATTATAGCTCATTATATGATGCTTTAAGGGCTATTACTTTTTGTCCTTAATGTATGATATGGGAATGGTGCATCTCACCTCTGTGTTCCAGCTATTCCTGTATTATAAATGTCACAATGATTGTCTCAAGAGGCGCACAACATTGCTGGCTGGTTCACATGTTTCACTTTAATACACACCTGGTGGATAATTTGTGGAGGAATGATTCATTTCACCAAGATGCTCCAGCACAATACTCCATGGAGGGAAGTGTATTTACAGGCCAAAACAAACCGGTTACAGCTTAGCTTACGGGCAAACATCATGTTTATCATTACTCGTTTGCCTTTCAGAACATACTCTTCATATATATGAGTCTGTCATGACTTAAAACAAGCTCATTGCTAAACACGCCCTTTGACTTTAGCAGCTGTCATGTTGCTTTTCTAATTATGATTGATTTTCATGTTGTGCATTTAAAACACTGCATAAGTGGTTTAATGAATATACCAAACATCCTTATTATTAAGCATTCCCCAATGTTTTCCTGTTTTGCAGAGTCAGAGGAGCCTTGGTGATTGTGCAGAATTGATTAATATTTTGTAAAAATGCAGAAAGAAAGGTATCAAATTCAGCAAGATGAACACTTTCCTTAATATACAGTGGATGCGGGCATCAAGGTATACAGTACATGTGCATGAATGCACGCTGTACATGGCAAGCATAGATGTATAAGATGTAAACATGAGCATGCTGTGTGCATTAAAATGTATGTATGTATAGTGTGTTTGACTGTGTTCACACAAGTCTGTCTGTAGAATTACAGTGTCTTTCGGGGAAAACACATATTTCTGTGTGTCTGGTTTGTTCTTGTGCTATTCCGTAGAGGCCCAGCCAAGATATTAGCAGTCAATACTTGCATGAGGCATCTGAAACCATCGCAATTTATAGGCCTTGTTTCTGCTGATACAGCCTGGCTGTCAAAATCATCAGTGTGTGCACACAAACGCCAGCCCTTCTGGAGGCACAGAAACGCATACAGAGCAGACACACACACCGAGAATAAGAGGAGGGAAGAATTGAATCTCTCTCTCTCTGTCTAGTTCTCTCGGCCTCTCATTCTCTTTTTCTCTGGCTGTTTATCTTTTCCCTGCCTCTCCCACCCCTCAATACTTCACGCCATTCAGAGATTATCTTGTTTTCCTCCACTTCCACAGTGGCAAACCCCATCAGGCTGGGATTTGTGTGGAAAGCTGTCATTCAAAAGCTTTCAGCCGTGTTTTTACAAATAATCTATAGCATTAAAGGAAAATAGCTGAGATTATCATGTGCATGCTGCATGGCAGGAGTGAAAAAGATATTGTTCAAACAATGGGCAATATGCCAGACAGAGTTTAATATTTTCTTAATAATTTTTTTTTTCCTGCTCTGACACATTTTTGTGACATTATTACCAGCACTTTTGTTTTTTGGCTAACATTCTTTTATTCTCAGCCAACCCTGTACCTGAGTATTATTGTACAAATAATGTTCAAATCTGCTCTTCCACATTTAGAAATCATATCTTTCAATTGGCCACATTGGATATGCCAAAACCCTACAGAGATAGATGAAAGAGGTGCGTGGGGTTTTAAAGCTATCAAGGACTGATAAGTCAAACTGATAAACCTCACAGTGGTTCCTCTGGCGGCCTGATCTAACATACCTGTTTGTATCAAGCTATACTGTCAATAGCGCGCAGTGATTTGATCTCAGCCTCCAGGCCCTGTGATAATTACCCTTGCGAGAGCATCAATGAGGATTTATTGGTCTTCGCCCAACAGTGCACAAAAGAGCCTGCCTTTAATCTTTGTGGGGTGAGAGCCTTTTCGACTTGTTAGCAACGTGTGAGAAGCCCCATCGTTTCTTTATCCTTGAATAATCATTAGTGGAAATTAGCGAGAACAGGGATGGAGTGAGTGTGGAAGCTGTGTGAAGAAAAATGTGAAAAGTGAATGGTACTTCCAAAGTACATGGTCACTACACATAACAAATGAGCCACAAATGACCATGAGGGGCCAAGGACAAGGCAGTCCATTGAGTATGGGGGGAAACATTTTACTAATGCTGAGTAGACAGACTCATTAGCGGAAATTTGAAAATGATTTTCATTATGTGCAGCTAGTGTAAATCTCTCTGTCGTCTGTCTGTGTGTGTGTGTGTGTGTGTGTGTGTGTGTATGTGTGTGTGGGTATGTGTCTTTCTGTCTAGGGCCACATTTGGACGCAAAGTTTTGAAATGTTTCATTGAGAACAGCTTTTTAAAGACTAAAACTGATACAGTATCACCAAATAGATACTGCTACTGTATGTGGAAGATTGATTGCAAGAGACTGGACAGGATTCACATTTAGGCCCTTACTGTTTGTACTGCAATTTGTTGACAGACCATAATATTGTGATACAGAAAACTGGTTTTACATACAGGAAACAGCTGTAGGCAGAACTATACATGCAGCGCTGTATGAGGAATTGCAGTGAAGTCTTTCTATACCTCCTGACATTCCTGTGTGTATTGTAACAGTGTTACAATACACATAGTGTAACTATTTTAAAGAACTTGTTGATCTGAACTGGTTAATGAAAGATTCACCTGATTTGCAATTCATCATTTCAGGACACAACTTAACAGAGTTTGACAACTGGTTCAACCATTTTGCATGTGATGACTTATGCAATCGTGCATCGAGGGTTAGGACCATTCAACAGAGAACCAGTATAGTACATTTCAACATGATATAATCAATTGACAATGTAGGAAACAGCAGGCAATGCCAAAAGCATTTGCAATTTGTAATTTGTTCAAAAGGAAGTGACTAGATGATGTAGAGGTTGAACATGTAGTGTTGAGAATTTGAAATCTGATCTGAGAAGTGTATCAAACTGACTGAGAAACTAAAATACTCAAGAAAATGATGTTAGTTATAAGTAAATAACTTAGAGACTTTCCTTCCACACTCATTTGTTAAGGGAGATATCACAACCTGCAGCAAAAGAAAAAAAAAGCCCTCCTCGTGCTGCAAAATCTCCATCTGCAAAAGTTCTCTCACTTGCTGTGTGTTAGGAAGAGGTGTCAGTCTAACCAAACAAACCTGAAGAATTTTTTTAGGCTTCGAGTCAATTGTTTGTCTGACATATGCACAGCAATATATGAGTGTTTAATGGACTGTGGAGGCTGTCAGAATGGACTTATTAAGTGTTGCTCAGCAGGCAAATATGCCTGAAAGATTTTTCAGGCATATGCATTTACATCTATATTCCAATATAGTATATGCATTACAGGCCTTAACTGGCTGAGGCGGCTGGCCTGGCACATATTAATGGCACGGCAATAATTTACTGATATGGCTTTTTGACACTTTTTGACAAATTTCCCAATATTACAGCCTTTTTTGATCATAAGAGCAAATGAAATGAGAGCAAAGCAGGAAATCACAAACATATCATCTGGTGAGCTATACTTCTAATAATGTTGTTGTCTATTTAATTATTTGACATTCTTAAACAAGCATATATATATATAAACAATGGCTCATGACTGTGTGTAGAGTGAAAAAGGTCACGAACAGGGACACAAGTATAGATAATTACACAGATATGTTTTGTTTTACTGTCAGTAGTGTTACTGTTTCGGTTCACTCTCATCAGTGCTGTTTCCAGACACATCAAGCAGATGTTTTCAGCAAATAAGCACTGATAAAACCACACTGCCCAGCACCAAATCAGAGTTAGTGGCTAAATGGTAAAGATAGTGGAGCAGTTAAAGAGCAAGGTATTTCCCTCGGGAGTTAGTGGACACCAAAAACATCACTAAACGAGAATGAATATATAGTATGCCTTATTCTCCAGATGGACAGAGACATGACTCCAAATGAATGATAATGATGTTGTTCCATGTCTGCGGAATGGGTTAAAAAAGAAACTGTTTGCTACAATTTGTAATTCAAACTTTAAAGGTGATCATATGTGAGTGAAAGTATGGCTTGTTTCCACTGGGCCCAAGAGACTGAAAAATCACTTATTGCAGGTTTAAAGGTAAAGGTTAGGTTTAGGCATGGGCAAAGGTTAAAGTAGCTCCCAGGGAATAATGTAAGTCAATAATGTGTCCTCTAAAGTATGCTAACTGTTGTGTGTGTCTGTGTGCACATCTGTGTTGTGTATTCCCATACCATCAAAATCTAGGTCACAGAAGCCAGTACGTTGTGCCCTTGGCCTAAGCATGTGAACTCTGAGGTCTGAGGAAGGTGACTCCCACAGTGTGTAATTAAACAGCAAACTGCCTCACTAAACATGGATGCTGCCCTACTGAGCGCCGCCTCGCTCTGGCATCTGTGCCCAACACCAGACTGGCTTCCTTCTCCCATTTTTCATGGCACTCCTCACGCTGTCAAAGAAGTCAACAAGCATACCAGGGGAAAAGAGCTGCACCGTGCCATCAACCTGAAGGGTTATAAGTCAGGAACTTTGGGAAAACACAAAGAAAAGTTTGTCTCACCTGAAGAAACATCTCAAAGTGCCTCATTATACTGTATCTTCCACAACACTGAGGTGCCATTTATTGGATAGCAGCAAAGAGCACACTTTGAAGATAAGGTTTATGTATTCTTTTTAGGAAAAATTTTGTGAAATGTCAAAGACAACAGCACTGAAGGAGGAGGTATTCGCTCAGTTCTCTCAGCCCCTTCACCTTATGGTATCCAAGCTAAATGCCAACGCATGGTTGATATTGCGACTTATGCTTCATACTGAGACAACTGGAAAAAAATACCCACATTTCATATTTATTTACACCACCTATTTATGTGTGAATATTAGTAGATATCTTATTTCCTATTTATGCGTTTTAGGAGAGTAGTGGTTTTGTTTGTCTATATTTTTCCTGCTGGAGCAGACCTTAATACTATCAGCTTGCATAAAATAATTTGATAAGCACTTGGGTCCAACTGCTAGTCTTCTTACAGATTTCTATTACCACTTATTACTTTTTTGTTTACTGACATTGGCATAGCATTTTAAACACAGATAGATAGATAAACATTTTGGTAAATACCCTTGAGATGCTTTGTCGCTTGAAGGGAAGACAATATCAAAGCCATTAAGAAATACCTGCATTCACTGACGGTTAATTAACCTCTGCAAGAATCTTCTTTGAAGCTGAGCCAGAAACCGGAGGTGCTTTACATGTCACATGCTACAAGCGCAGAGTGCACATTTGAATACAACAAAAAGGCCATATTGCACGAGTTCAAAATCAAATACTCTCTCGCCGAGGTACAAGTAATGAAACCTTATATTTGTGTGGGTTTGAAAATGATTCTGTGCATTGGTGTTTAACCACGGTCACCCGTATGAAATAGCCTGAGACCATCTGCGATTTATGATTCGCTCCCAGCCTCTGGCAAGCCAGGCTGAATAATTTACATTGTGCTGAGGTCTACGTGCCCAGAATGTCTGATGCCAAAAATAGAGGAATAAGGGGAGCAAACGGGATGAGGGGACAGAGTCAGACGAGCTACCACTACTGTTGGGATGTCGCACAAAGTGGGTGTGTCGAGGAAAAGGGAGCGGGTAGCATGCTGAGTAATTGGCCAAACATGCTGAGTCACATGGAAGTGCTCTTCAGAGCCTTGCTAATCTGTGCGCCTCCGGTGTGTCACCATGACACTATAAACACTATGTGCAGGAATCTCTTTCCCCTCTCTCCAGCACTCGAAAGAAAAGCTGGCACTGAGTCTGTGATCCACAAGTCAACAATAAACTAGGTGGAAAGGATAGAAGCCGGAATTTTTTTTTCTTCAGCTGTCAAATACTATTCATTCAGTGAAGTGAAAGTCAGAAACGGGAAACATCAAACAAACAAATGAAGCTATAGTACATAAGCCTTAGAATGACAAATGTACATGAAAGAGAGGTATGGGGGAAACAATGTGTTTGGGGCTTTTGAGGAAATCTGTGGCGGTGTGTATTTGTGTGTATTGTACATGTTTTAAAAAAGGATTTTCTCCCCCAAAGCCTCCTGGCTATAACCTTGGATGGCTCTCACTCTCTCACATGTGAATGCACTTTAACAAAGGTGCAGCCCCACAGCTAACGGCCCTCCCAAAGGCCCCAAAAACTGCAAGACAGGGAAAAACCAAAAACATAATAACAACCCTGTTTTTCATAGCTATAGCATGTGTTCATTTAGCAAAGGTCACAAGTAAAAAGGTCGTTAACATTGCTAGAATTATAGAAAATAATGAGATACACAATGATAATAGCTAAATGATTGCCTCTGCAGAACACACAGATGACTATTTGTCGCTAACCACATAAAATGTGTCCTTGAGGATGCTTTTCTTGTGTCTTTGAACACAAAAGTAAGCAGGCAAACAGCGATTGCGTTTGGTGATAATCTTCAACTCGTGCCAATCACCCAGCCTAATCACATTGGGGGATTTAATGAAAGTGGCGGACCACAGGCAGCACAAAGTTAAACTGAAGCAGATAAGAAACTCCAGTGGTCTGTAATTGGACCTCATTGATCTGCTGGGTTTATAGATCCTTATCATCTTACATTATGTAAATTATTCTGTCTCACAAGAGCATTAGCAGACATCCCTTGTGTCTTTACTTCTGACCCCATATGGTTGTAAAAGGTTTTCTGTATAAAAGTAATAGTGGCAATGAAATACATATTGTGAAACTGTATTTGTTCCTGTTGAATATCCCCTGAACTAAACTGCAAACTATCTGCCTACCCATGTTCCACCCATGTGAGCTTATGTCCACAGAGACCCCATGGGCAGTTGACAGATGGCAAGGCACTGCCATACACAGATGCCCACCTCTTATCTCACACATCTTTGCCAAGACAAAACACATGAAGCAGGCATGGAATCAAGCAGTTGGAGGAACAAAATCTGGGGAGAAACACTGAAGGGAGAAAGGCACACTCTTACACGATGAAGATAAAATGTGTCCAATCAGCAAAATGCAATATCTTTATTGTTGTCATGTGTGGCACAGACACACAGGGCTAATTATTTTCCTATGCTTAGGAATGTGTTCATGCAGATAGATTTACAACTAGATATGGTTAAAAACGTACAGATCTTTTGCTTGAATTATATTACGATGGGGTACAGAATGTATGTCTGATTAAAGAAAAAACTGTGGTTAAAGGACTACATGTTCTCAAGTTTTAACTCCTTCCTTACAAACCATGTCCCATATCTTTGTATTTTGCCTGGTTTTCAATTCATGTATGCAGTTTCAGAAGTCTTGTGTGGATAGGGAAACAAACGAAATGAATCTGCTACAGAAATAAAAAGTGAGAAGAAAAAAAAGAGAAATCTGAACGGATATTCCCACATGGAGAGCAAAATATTAATAATTAGTACATACCATTGAATAATTAGCAATATTACAGGTTTTACAGCGGGTGAAGGAGACAAAGTGATAAAGTCATTAAAAACATTATATTGATATACAGCTTACACTAAGTAAAACATTAAATATATTACAAGAAGACATGCAAAAAAAATGTGGTAACATCAGTGACATAGGAGGTCACAGGGCAGGAACTGACAGGAGGAAACCATCATTAACTGTCTGATGATCGATACAGGTTCCAAACACTATATTCCGTTCAACATATGGTCGCTTAACTGCTTAAAAAAAAAACTGTTTAGTTGAAAGAATCACTGCACTGTGCCAGTATTGAAAACTACAAATAAATCCAAAGAGGAGGAACACTTTTTGATTTATGAGTTTACATTACTTTCTGTATTGCCTTAAAATCAACAATTCATTCAATTTTGTTACACTGTCATTGTATGATTATGTAGTTTTAGTGCTTATTGCTTTGAAGTCTGGGCTGGATGTCATAGCTTATCATCAGGCCTACTTGAAAAAGTGAATACATTACCACAATGCTATTCTTTAATAATTGTGTGACATCAAAACTAATTAATAACATTTGTTTTTCAGCACAGCTCCATCAAAGGTGCCTTTAAATAATGAAAAAACCTTCACCCCCACTCATCAGATTTTATGTACATAACGCATAGAGATCAGATAGAAAACAGCCAGCCTTTAGTGTGGAAGTTTTTACTGAATATCAACAGCTCACTTAACATAAACCCGGGTGATCACACACAGTGCTCCAATGTCCTATCCTCACAGTGAATCCCCCTCCAACTCTAAACAGAACCATTTGATTCTACCAGCAAACCAGCTAAGAAGACCAAGCGTTGTAAATCTTCCCTTTTGGTGTCAGGGGAAACCTCCAGGAACATGTCCAAGTCAAGTCTCTCCACTCCAGAGAAACCAAACAGAGTTCAACCCTCGATTTAATCCCCCATAAAACGACAAACAAGTCCTCTTCCAAATTTATGAAGTAGCAAAGCGTTACACTACTTGCCACTAAAAAAGTAATCATATGCATTACGGCACTGTTAACAAGTATGACCAAAATGAATAATTATTGACTCCACCATGATGGATTAAACAACCCGAGCGTGTTTCCAGAGTCTGCTAAAATTTTCCATTGGTACAGAAAGTAATGGAAACCAATCAGTTGTGTAGTGGTGCCTGGAGAAGTGAGTATCTTTTCTTTAAGCAACCCGTACAGCAAAGAAGAAACACCTTGTATCATATACAGGGTGTTTCTTCTTTGCTCATCCAAAATTGGGCCATAGTATTTGCACATTGTCAATTAACTCCTGCTGCTTGACTTCAGGGAGTATGGATCACTATTAAATTAGCATTAGTCACAGAAGCAGTGGAGAGTTTGCAATCAATACCGGCCCACAGACTATAGGGTGAGACAATATCTAAAAATGATCCCACAGGCTCTGAGGTGACTGGTTTTTACTGTTCACTGCTCATACCTCTATATTGTATTCTCGAAAAAGAAGCCTATAACCAAACCATCAGTGTGGACAGCCTGTGGCTCTGGATGAACTGTGGCTGTTCGACAAGGGCCAGAAACGCTGCTGCTTTTTTTGCAAAACAAATGTAGAGATGATAAATTGATGAGTTCAGTTCAGGCAGCTGCCACATTGAAACGCAATGGAAATGTTTGGATAAACCTTAACTGTACTTGTTTTGCCTTTTAATTTCAAGATAAGATAAGTTAAAGCTTTTTTGCTGTGAGAAGCAAAAATGGATAAACCTTGAATCATTTCTGCGAGTTTATCGACAGTTAGCAGCAACTTCATTCATAAACACAGAAAAAAACACAGCAGCTAACACTTATAGAGTGACATTAACATTCTTACATGATGAAGCACTGTCAGTCCGTATATGTTAATGTGGTTGATATCAGCTCCCTCATGCCTAAAACTAACCAATCCAGCCCATGAAGCCAAAGAGTACTAGCCAATCATAGGCAGAGTATGGCAGGTCATGCCTTCGCCATCCTAGGAATCTAAATTTGGCTTGCACTGATGTACACTACTGAACGATATGCATCAGAGGGGATTATTTTTTTTATTAAGTGGATACATGCAATTGCCAACTGGAAAATAAACACCATATACCGATGTATACCCTACACTATACCACTGACACCGATGCATAAGGTAGACAAAACACATTCACATTTCTTAAACACAGCACCATGATTGACAAAATGGTTTGCCTTGATTTTAAAGTATGGGATAAAGCACTAAAACATGCAAAACCCACCAGTGCCATTCTTTCACACCACATTGGAATTCTACTCTTCCCCTCTGTGATCAATACAAATTGTGTGCTTTAGCCCGCTTGTTTAACATGCCTAAATTGCTTTACATATGTCTGGTATCATGTACATCCAAACCCAAGCACTTCAGCTCCAACCTGAGCTGCAGTGTGTGGAACACAGCTCTCCAGATTGGAACCCAGCTTGGGGTAAAGGTTAATGGAAGCGACCTGCAAAACAGAGATTTACAGCTACCGCATCTGCTGTGGCAACCTTGGCATCATACCTTCCATATACCAAAAACAACTTTTTAAAGAAGAAAAAAAAAGCAAAACGGAACAAGAAAATGTTTTATTTTCACAAGGCACAGTGTTGGCTGTATAAGCTGTCCCTGGATATTTGCTCGATGATTCACATTCACAGGTGAACTCGAGAAACTCAGTGTCAGGTTGAAAATTGCCTTGAGGCAGGTTAAGATGATTCTGCCAGGCTTAAGATCAGAGGAAATGGAAAAAGAAAAGAACACTAGAGAGAACAAGTCCCAGTCTAATGTGAACACGGGAAGGACAGAACGGAGCTGTCTCTCACCCTGGAGATAGCCTGAAAATATCGTCTGTTGTCAGAGTCACTTAGACAGAGCACATGCACAAGTGAGGGCCATACATTTACCTATACAGAGCACATGCACCAGTGGAGGCCATACATTTATCTATACAGGTTGGTCATCGAACCCTCCACAGCCTGTTTGTCCATCTTTGGCTGTCCCTAACTAAAGACTTTTCTAGTACTTTCTAGTACTTTTTAGTTCAAGTTATTAGTGACTAGTCTTCAAATGTTTATGATATTAATTTAATTATTGAAATATATATGATCACCTGACCATTAAATGATAACAGTTAAAGCGATAATGATGACAGCAAGGAGTTTAAAATAATATAAACTTTCAACTTGAGAAATATCGATACAAAATCAACTTGCTACAAACTTGCTCCTCTCCATGCATCATGCCTCTCCTGTTCTTGCCTGAGCGTGCAGTGTTTTCATAGTGCCTGGAGTCACTGGACGCAGCCGCTGTAATTTACCTTGCCTTTGATGGTGTTGGAGGCTGTGTTCAACCCTGGCCGTGGTCACTGGGAGGCCAACTCTGGCAATGGCGTTCATTCCGGCCGCACTCCTATGCTAGTGGTACAAACAAACCTCCTCCGGTGCTCAGATACAGTCATCTTATAGGACCGCTAAAAAGCTAGTACAGCAGCTCGTACAGTTAGCACATGCAGCAGTGCTGTGTTACAAGAGAAAAGGTCCGTGTTGCAAAAATCCCCTTTTTTAAAACATTCAATATGTGATTTTTATTTGTCAAAATGATGCTTTGTCAGTGACAGGAAGCAGGATAGACAGGCCCATACATATTTTTCTATTTGTTTCCCAGCAGCTTTATTATAAGCTTATTAATTGCTTTCTGGCAATAAAAATTACCTCTATTTTCAGTCACTGAGTGATGCATTCAGACATTTATTAGATTCATAATGCAAGCTATTTCTTGCATTATCTAGTTATCTCTAACAACACTACATCTGCAGTATATATGCACGTTCACATGTGGATACTGCATTGCAATGGTATTATCATTTCTAGCTAATTTGTAACATTTTGTTACTTTTACACGCTCCATATTAAACTGTATGTGTAGACTTAAAGGTATATACACACCTCCACATGTACAGCATGCTTGTTCCATTTGATTCTATCAATAGCTTCAGAGAGAGCTGAAAAAGAAGTGCTATTGAAATCATCGAAGGCCTCAACATTTGCGACCTGAAAGATTATTCAACATGTGAACGTTGCTGGGCAACAAACACAGTTCCAACCAGGGATGAGTGTTTTTGGCAAATATTACCTTTAAAGGTATATTTTTTTCCAGGAAAACACAATTACTCATGGACGTGGCCAGTTGTACAGTTGGCTGTATATTATCAAAGCAAAGAAAAATCCTTTTACATTAGAGAAGAGAGTACAGAGTTTTACTTTTCAAAGCCTCTGACTTCTTTTTTTTTCTCCTGCGGATGTTGAATACTATCTACCTGACAGACACTTAAACCAACAAGCGGAGGCAATTCATTGGTGGAGTAAAAAGGTGAGGGTAAACTATACAGTTATATTTCTTGAGGAGAGAAATCACTGCTGTAGCCTGTGGGCTGGCACTGTCTGTATCTCCATAACTTCACAGGGTATTAATTGTTTCAGCGCCGTCAGCAGAATGGCCTCTGCTTGTTGAACCAAATCCAGAAGTAAAGTCATCAGCCAAATTGCATGGGAGCAGATACTGGAGGCTGAGCCACAGAGCAAGATGCTGAATTTTAAGATGGTTTTGGACAAATGTCCGGCTCCATTTTGAGCGGCGCACTAAAAACAGGTAACCAACGCTGAGCAGATGAATGGGATGAGCACTAAATACTCTGTGGGTTGGTATCATGACAAGCTGCTAATCTATGAGGACAGGATTACTGTAAAAAGACATGATAGAGTTGTCAAAGGTGCAGCCGTCATTGCCATTCATGTGACAGATGCTCTAACCAATGCTGATTTACAACACTACTTAGTATTCGTGAATATGATATACCATTAGATCAAGTCAGGAGTGCCATTTGGTGCCAATCATGTATCGGTGATTGACTGAGAATAAGTGCAAGAGGTGCTGCATGGAAAAAACCCACACACTAGCTTAAAATACTTCTAGGATAGATTTTCATTTAAATTGTTTTATCTTATACAGAATGACATACACCCAACTTAGAATGATGTTCTTTTTAGCTTCAAGAACATTGTGTTGATTAAAAGATAAGTGGTGGATGTGGTATTCACACTGTTTAGTGAAATAAAATATGAAGTAGTACTATGATGAAAAACTGCTCTATCACTAGAAAAAGCCCTGAATTTAGAAGATCCAGACATGTATTATATATACAAATAGTCTGCTTGGAACAATAATGTGTTTCTGTGTCTGTTTTTTTCCTCAAAAAGTATAATTTCCTTATTAAAAATACATAAAAAGACATCTGCTTCTTCTATCTCATTAAAAATTCCAGAATCTAAGCCAATGTTGTTTTCCTGCTGGACACAAGATGTCTCCTACTTCACTGTAAAGTCCATTCTCATTGTATGTGTGCTGGTGGCTTCAGGTTATCACGTATGTGATTAGTTGCATGCTGGACTAGGATTTGACTTCCAAACTATTTATGATGTCACAAACTGTGCTTGTAGGCCCCGCCCCCTTAAAATCTGATTTTTGAAACTTTCCACTTTCAGCAGATGAATGTCAAAACATCATTCTATTGTCAAACTCTGCACATGCATCATTCATTCTGCACAGTGAAGCTCAAACATCCAACTAGGAACAAGAAAAAAAAACATATTTCTGAGTGGATGAGGATTTAATAAAATTATTTAGTATTAAAGTATTAAATAATAATTTAAGTAAACTGCATTTTGATGTTGTCGTTGATCCAGGTTCTAGATTTTGTTTCCCAATTGAAGTACCGAAGTAAATTTGCCATACATTTTTAAAAATGTTTTTTTACCAAATAATTTCTTGTACATAAACGCTATTTATAAATTATGTGGATGTCAGTATAAGGTTAGCTATATTCAAGTTTGAAAGAAAGGGGCAACACAGATTAGTAACCCAGTGCACATGCAACGCACATTAAAAATTCAGCTGCCTATTTCCTCCTTAAATACACCCAAGCTTTAAAAGCCAGCTGCGGTGACTCAGAGGGAGGCCGCTGTCGATTAAGCACCATTGCATTTCCAATACGGGTAAGTGCGGAATGTTAGGTATACAACTGTTTATGACTTCTGGTTCAGTCGTTTCTCATAACCTATTTACAGAGAAACTAGGAATCAGTCCCTGGTCAGTTCCAGGAATCAGTCCGCTTGCATTCAGACACTCAAATGCACCATTTCAGCACCATGGACAGCGTCCTGCGGCCGCTTGTATTGGCTCGCAGTGTGTGGTCACAGCTGCCTTTAGAATGGATCTCATTCTCACACACGTTGGTTTCTGCATATCTGCACAAACTACTTGTGAGGACCCTCACGACGTACTGCATTTCCTATCTTCTAGCCACACATTTGACCACAATAAGCGTAAGCCACGACACGACCCATTGTTACAACATTAGCCCAAACCTCAAGTCTAAAACTGAGTCCAAAATGTCATCACTTTCCAAAAAAAAAAAGAAAAACGTCCTCACTCGGAAGGTCTAACACTCAAAATGGTCCTCACAAAGATAGAAGAGCACACACCCACACTACAGCAAATGCGATTTCTTATTCAGGAAACGATTACTAATGAATTCCTTATTATCTCGAAATGCATTTGTTACATTCATAAATACTTAATACCGAGTTGTAATAATTTCCTCTAGCTCAAACAGACAATGAAGCGGTTAAAATGAAGGAAAGGCTCGCTGGTGATATTTGCTTCTCACTGTGATGAGAGGATTCATTTCGGCTTCATCTGGGGCAACCTTCCTTCAAACCGTGCCACCGTAACATTTAACTCACGGTGCACCCTTGGACAAGCTGAGCTCACGGGTCGCAGTCTCACCAGAAGAGGGCATTCCGATTCTGCCTGACAAAGTTGCCTTGACATGCAGACGTGATTAACAACAGCGTCATGCTGCATTTCAAACCGATCGACAACGAGCATGAAGGGAACATTTGGAGAAAAAGGTGGATATCTGTATATTTGACTATTCCGTGAGGCTCGTTGACAGCGTTTCATAGAGACTTGTGGATAACCGAGCGTTACTTTCCCCTGTGCGCCATGCGCGGATCAGACTGAGCATCCTTGAGAACAGAGACGCCGGGGGTTTACTTTGGAGAGGAATCTGAGGGCTGCTTGACTCCTTTGGAAAATTACGTACTGTTTTTTTTTAATTTTTATTTTGCATCATGCCAGCGTATTTTTTTGAAGTTTTGTGACAGGATTTCCTCCATCTCCATGTAAGACTGACATGAATTACTTGGATGTGGCTTCGTTATTGTCTGCGCCTACTGCAGTACTCTTTTTGGCTGTAACTTGAAAAAAAAAAAAAAAAAGAGAACGATTATTTTCCTGTGTAGACATGGAGAGGGAGTTCTGAAACCGGATTTTTTTTTCGTATGCCGTTTTAATCTGGAGTTGGAAGTAAATGACATTCGCCCCGGTTCAGTTGTACGGTTATAGATGCAGAACTAAACCGGATAGCACATCCAGGTCCGGGAGAGTAAAGGGCAGGTGCGCTTTGGAGTCGGCGGCTGCGCGGACAGACCGGGCTAGTGGATTAGGACGGTACCTGTCTGTGGAGAGCGCGTCATGCGGACTCGGATGTCGCGCACCAGAAGCCATTAAAACCTGTAGGCTGGAGCTGACAGATAAGCGGATATGGGTGAGTTCTGTTTATGTTACCATCTTTTTGATAGCGTGGGTTGTTGTCAAGATATACTCCAGTTGCCCTCAGCCCCCACAAAACACCTCAAAATGCCTTGCCTCTTCCCCCTGGAAGAACCCGGTTCGAATCAGATGCGTGAATCAAAAATCGGTCGTCTTTCCAAATGCACCGTTGTAACATCTATTAAGGCTTTTGGAGTCTTTTGTTAAGTGGTTCGGGAAGGAATGTGGCTGAAGCCTGTGCTGTAGCCTGTTAGTCGCAGAGCTGCAATGTGTTTTTCCCCCATATCCTGGCGGTATGGATGATTGGAGACTAAGGATACTAGTTTTAGTATTTTAAAACGCTGTGCGCTTCAAGATGTGGTTCAAAATCACGAGCAAAGCAAATAAGCCTGTCTGTCTAAGTGAGGACTATCCTTTTTTATTTTTCTTGACCAGTTAGACTGTCTGGCTCATTGGCATGGACTGAAATGCTAATCACGGTAAATGTTGGAAGCCAGTCAACTTTATAAAGCGTGGCTCTGCATAATCATTGATTGTCCTTAATCTGTACGCACGGAGCCTATTGTCCAGTTTCAGCTCGACGCTAGAACGCCTCCTCAAAACTCTTGTGGGTTGAAGGCACCGGGTCGTGCAGATTTTGTTTAGCGGACTGATTCTCATTCAAGAAAGCCGTCGTATTCTGCACCTGCGGTCAAGAGGGACTCTCCAAATCAAGCATAAAACTGTGCGTCCATCCATCAATACTCTGTGTTTGTGAGTGCGTGTGTGTGTTTGTGTGGAGTCAATGCCCCTCTCCCTTCAGTAATGCATGATTAAATGTATGTGTTTGCGCGCGTGCACGTGTTTTCCTCATCTTATTGTCAGTTAAGAATTTACCATTTTTGCCCCGTTCTGTTCCCCTTACGCGTGCGCACAGTTACAACCCCCACATTCATCACCACCACCACCACCACCTCCATGGTCCCCCTTTCACTCTGTCCCTCTCTTGGTATTTAACTGTTAACTGTTTTGTATTATTTTACCCCCTTTCCCCAAAAATGTCTAATAATTTCGTCTCCATCATTTGCATTCTCTGATATCATTGTCTGAGGTAGCCTAATCTCCTCAGCCACTCTTAACTGGTATACAGATGGCCAAGTTCACTAGTGGTGCTGTGCCATTAATTGTGAGGCCGCATGATATATCGACCCACAGGGGGTTACTGCACCACATCAATATAAGCTACAACGGCACACAAAGCCATACAGTACAGGCTGCAGGAGCTCAGACGCAATTTATGTGTGCTGCAAAGCAACCATCTATGGTTAATCAAATAAGTGTGGTTTATGGGCCTGTTTCTTAATTTAATATAAGAGCATGTCAGAAAATTCTACATACCTGTGGTGCCAAGATTTTGACTGAGACCCACACGCACATGCAGGTGCACACGTGCCTGCAAACACGTTTGTGTCCAGGTGCACAAACCAGACCAAAATCTCAACTTTTTTTCAACCATGTAGCTATGTGCCGTTGCCCACAATTATTTGAAGATTACATGGTGGTGTAGTCTCAGTTATCCACCAGTGTAGCTGAGTGTGATGCTCTTCATTAACAGCATGCAATGCACTTATGTTTCATGGACCATATCATTAGAGATCTGCTTTGCAGAAAGAGAACAGTTGGGATAGTAAAAAGCCACAGTCAGAGATTCAGTTGCAGAGCTTTAAGATACAATTAGAGACCCCACTGACATTTCACACACCTTTCCTACATCTAAAACACATTCTTTGCTGTGAAAAAAGTATGACCGCCTGCCAATAGATGCAATGCTACTGTGTTAAAATTAATATTGGTATGACACCAGTCATATTGCCTCAGCTGCAAGTTCACAGTGGCTTAGTATAGACAACAGATGACCTTCTGCCGGCCCTACAGCATCCAACAGACAGCATTGTTGAAATGTCAGATGAAATAGGTGAAGGGGGGAGGGATCAACAGGCCCTTTGAGGGCAATATCTTGGCATTTGTTATTTACATTTGCTTATTTTGAAAGAAAAAAATCAATAGCTTGTGAAGCACTTGGGATCCAGCTTCCATTGTCTACAGTATATGCTTGTCCTTCTCATGTTTGTACTGTCCTGTTGCCCTGTTGCACTGAGCATGTATCCCCTACTGGTTCACCAGTAACACTTGCTATATTTACTAAAATATATGTGTTAAGCAATGTTGGATAATGATAACCTTGCAAGGCAGCTGGGCATGCGAGATGACAAAGTCAGTCGAGAATCCATGTCGCCAGGCTTCAATCTATGTACCTGTAACCAAACTACAGTGGTACCCGACCAATCAGTGTCCTTTGGGCAAGTACTGGCAGCTACAGGGGGTCGGCACTAGGTGTGACGCAGGGAGAAGACACTGTTTCTTAAAGAACAATGGCGGCTCTAATCGAGGTTAGTGTAGATGCTGCTAGCAGTTACATCAGAACTGGAGAGTATTTCCAGATTTAAAGAAGAGCAAAGAATGGCACTGAAGGCTTTTCTTGATGGATAGATGTTTTCTCTCTTCTCCTGACTGGCTCCAATAAGAGCTAGACTATGTTGACAACTTGCCTAGTATTCTTTTGAAAATGCCTGCCCTTTTCCAAACAGTTATGTGTAATAAACCATCTGGTGCACTCAGGTTAAGAAAATGGCCCAAGTAAAAGAAATCCATAAATAAAATAAAAATTGCAAAAGCATGGAATAAATAGAAATGTACAGACCACAGGTGAGCTAAAGAGGTAAGAGGATGGCCCTCAGAACAGCTGTTGTGCAAAGCTTCAACAGAAAATGTGTCATTGAGGGTAAAGCGCCAGTGCAGTACGTTTATACCTGTATACTTGTAAGGACACTCAGTAACATAATGCAATTCCTATCCCTTAACCTAAACTTAGCCATTGCAACTAAATGACCCTAACCCTACCTCTAACTCTGACCTACAGTATGCTTAATTCTAACCCTAAAAAAATGTTCTCACTCAGATTTAAAACCCAAATGTTATCCTCATAAAAAATAAGAAAAAATCCCCAGACACACAATATGATTCCTTCTACTTTCAGAATTATTGATGTTTTTAGTGTTTTGCACCCATTTATCAGGGCTGTGTTTCCCACTGACGGACACAATGAGATCACTGTGGAAACATTGGGTCCAATTTTGCTGGGTATCTTGGGTGACGTGGTAGAAGAAACAACCTTTATAATGATGCATGAGGTTACAGCCCAGTTTGTATTGAATCCCAGGAACTGGAACAGAATTTCCATTAGCAGAGTTTCACTTTGAAATAATGATAAACAGAAGGCATGCTAACACCTGGTCACTGTTTATTTACCTGCACATTTACCCTTTGTTTTTCAAATAGGACTGTATGCACAAATAATTTCAGTTTTACAAATTTGGCAGACTAATCAATACGCTGTGATGTCACAGTGACCATAATGAAAAGTAATGTTGTGAGTTCAGGGCCAGGAACTTACTCCACAGTAAGAGATGAAGGCTGATTGGTTATTTTCCATCACTCCACCTGCATGGAACTGTTGCCACCAAGGGAAATTAGGAATCGGACAAGGGGCAAAAACAAAACAGTATATATATGTGTGTGTGTTTGTGCGAGAGAGAGTGTGTGTGTGCACACGCACACAGGATTCATGACAACACTCCTTGCAGTGCTTTTCTATATTCTACCTAATCAGTACTACAAATACAAGACGGGCACGCCAGGACACAGTGTTTTTTAACCACTGTTGAAATGGGTCTAACTTGGCAGGCCTTGCTATCATCTCAAAGATAATTGGAGACTAATAGGATGGCTTGGGCTGGTCTTGGGACGTCCTTCCCTATGTGTTCGGCTGCTGTCCAGTCTCTGTGTGCAGTCAAGGCTGAGGCTGGTAGCATTTTGTCAATGACAGGCAGCAAATAGCAATGAGCCACTTGTGTGCACTCAAAGTGCACCAGTTAGCGAGTCCATTTGCCAAGTTATTAAGCTACATTTGGTTTTATTTTAGGTCAGCAGTAAAGTGCACTTACTCTCTCTATGTGTTAGGGTTGAGAGGCAGAAATAGCTATCTTCTCGTGCTGAGGACAGCAGGGCTGTCTGCCACATAACTAAGCAATACGCACATGCCTCCAGACAAACTTTAGTTTTGACTTATCCAGCCATGTTAGATTAAGACAGATAACTGCAGAGTGTGACAAAGAAAAATGAGAAGCACATATCTATATATCACACCGAACACTGAAAAGAAAGCGAGAAAAATGTTCATCCTAAAAAGTTGGATCTGAAAGCTAGCAAGAAAGAGAGACAGTTGGAGAGCAAAAATGGAAATCAACAAGGGAAGTGAAAGGGCGGAGGAGATTTTTTTGACCACATGCATAAAAATAGTCTTCACTTTATAAAAACATCCTGATGGCTTCAGGGTTCAAGGACATGCATAACTAGCATATTTTCAATAGGACAGAGAATGAAACGAAGGAGAAATTGCTCATCTAAGTAGATACGGCATAAGAACAGTAATGGTGAGAGGTACATCAGGTAAGAGGTAATAGAGACACAAACCCCATGAGTGACACCTCAGAGGGTGACTTGTGCTCCTTTGTGAATAAGATTAGAGGAGTAGTGGGGAAGGAGATGGCTTACAGAGGCATTAGCGCACAGAGCGCTCATTAAACCACATACAGTGTCAGTAAGGGGAGAGAGGTGTCTTGTGAGGCAGGCTCAATCTGAAAGAGATGGCAGAGTCAGTTCTAATAAAGCAAGCCTATTATGCACATGGGAAATAAAAGCAATAGGGGGCTGTTTTTACATCCTCCTGGGATACGAGTCAAACACAAAATGCAGAAAACATGCATTCATGTTTAGCAGCCCACACAATCTGTTCCCCAATCAAAAGTGTTGTCTATTAAAATTGCTGTAAATGCACATGGGACATTACACGTTGGCATTGTTCTATATCAGTATTCTTCTGCAGTCTCTATGTGTTTTTTTTATTTTAAGCCTTCGAGGCACAGTGTTGTCGGTAAATTTGTTAAAGTTACATTCAGACACCTGAGAAAACAAATTGGTTGCACTCAGAAAAACTGCATCTTGTGATCAGCATCTTTCTCTCTACAATATTTATGTGAAAGTGTCATAATTTTTGGATCCAAGATGTAGAAACATGATTGATGTATCTGCTGGTATAATCAATAGCCAGCACAAATTATCTGTACAGTTCCATGGTTCCCTCCATCTGTAAGGAATGATGAAAGATTCCTCTGAAAACAAACAGTAAGTGTGTCTCTCTCGCAGTCACACTCATAGACAAACACAAACACACACACATACAATACCCATATGGGATCAGCAGATGCTTGGCAAGGAGTGAAATGGCTATGTTAGATAGCATATGCTCTATGATGCCTCTCAGCCACTCTATGTCAGGGAATTATTCCTGACAAATCCTGCAAAGATTAGAAAATTTAAATGCTTATGCTTATTGCCTCAACTGCACCACAAGTATCCTCAAAGCCCAGATATTCCATTATTTTAGCTCAAGTTCATCATCAGTGTAACACATCTACATATAACACATTCCTTTTAATAAGTTGGTGACTTCAGCATGGCGCCTGCCATCACATCATACATTTTGTAAGTTAATTAAAGTATGGACTTCTTCTGTCCTGACATATTAATCTTATCTCACTGTGATAATGGTAATAAAGTCCATATTTGATTATATTGCCTTGAGAAATACACATAAGTAGTGAATCCCACCATATCACCTCCTCAAGGGGAAATCAATGTATCTTAATGACAGATCATTAGTGGCTCTGTAAAGGGGAACGATTTTAATGGAAACAACTCTGTCTCACCTCAGAACAAGGAGTGATAACACAGGAAGCTACTGACCACTTTTCACTTTCTAAGTAGTATTTAAAACAGTATCTACCCCCCAAATATGTAAGAAATATATGTCATACACAGACGGCCAGATCTGGCATTCAGGTAGTTGTTGAGCTATTCCATAGGGTTCATAGTGATTTTTAAAAATGTTATTTAAATCTGTGAAAAGCAGAAGCGCTGATTCATGCTGAACCTATACAGCTTTGGGTTGGTTAGACATTAAATGGCTGGAGTCTAAATTCAAACGCCTCCAGGATTATATACACAACCATCAACTTTGAATGTTAATTTGTTCAATACAGGCTGCCTTTTATCACTGCCTCTGCCATTGGTGCAATGATGGTTTATGAGATGACTGAGTACAAATACAGATAAAGATATGATTGAGTAAATTAAATGTCACTTTGCTTCAACATTGGTTGTCAGTGTGTATTCTTTGTAAACATAGTGCAAATGACACCAATCCAAACAGCTTCCAAGACCATCCAATTTGAGGTAATGAGTCAACACAATGTGAACTTTGCTCTACATCTGAATAAAAAACATTTTTATGATTAAAATAAAACTGTGAACCCTGCCACTTAATGACCACATGCAATCTTAAATTGAGAAAAACAACCAGTATTAATTACTAAACTGCATAACATGGCTTAGTCATTTATTACTTTAAAATTAATCAGTAAAAGCTTGCCGTCAATTCTAAAAGAAATCACAAAATGTTTGACAGTCTCTCAAGAGTCAGTTCCCAAATTGCAGTGATTAGGTAATGTTGGGCCACAAGTCATGAACTTAACCTTCCAGTTCTAAATAAGTAATGCTGATGGTATTATTGTTACTGTCATAGGAAACAAATTGGTGTCAGACAAGATGTTGTCATGTCAGCCTAACTGCTATACACCTGAACAAGATTCACCACAAAAGTACACATTCTTAAATGATTTCTATACATACAACTAAGTTGGAAAACACAAGATTTGATGAATTACTGTTAATGACATTTTCCTCAATTGTTTGATATGATATGACTAGACATATGTGTAAATAGGCGAGTTGTAGGGATTAGTGAACATGTGTCATTGTGAGGGGACGTGTTATTGATATGTGACAAACTTGGAGACAAAAAATGAAAGGGACGAATTGCTAATGAGTGGAGGTTTGCAGTTTTCAAGAGAAAAAAGAGAACTGAAACTGTAAGGGAATAATATTATTACTGGAAATTTGATGGACATATCTGACAGCTTTGGATACAGACAAAGGAAGAGGACCTGGTATGTAAGGTGGAAGAAGATGTAGAAATTGCATGGAGCAATATGAGTCTGTAAGTCTGTATCTGTGTAAGTAGAGCCATTACTACTGCAATGGTAGGAGAGATCATTGACAGGAGGCAAGGAACAGAAAAAAAAAATCTTGAAGAAAGGCCCTGAAGACCCCTCATAACATAAGATCCGGCCTATCCACTTCAGTCGGGATGTGGAAATGTTTTCCTTCCATTATGATATAGCAGCAGTTATTTATAATTTTCTTGACTTTCACAGCTCAATGTTATGTTGTTCTGTGACTTTTTCTGTTTTTGGCAAAGGTGTTAGTGTCCTTCCCATTCAGATGCACACACATTAATCTTTACACCAAATATGAGCTAAAAGAGTTTTTTGCAGCAGTATTTTTACTTGATAATAAAAACAAACCATCCGAATGTAAAAGCCTAGATACTTGATGCTTGCCTCAGGATACCTCTTCAGAAAATGTTAGCAAAACTGCCAACATTGCTGGGTCTCATCTTTTCTTGGGCAGTAAGTCAAGTTTGGGTGTGTATAAATATATCCTCTCATTTTATCTTAAGAAAAACATATTTTGATGGACCATCATTTCCAAGACTGTGAAATGCCATGAAAGTAACATTACTCAGTATCTGCATGCATTTCTTAAGCAAAGGGAAACTATAGATTATCGGTTAGGAGTTTTTGAGTTTGTAATAAAATCATCTTCTTGACTTTTTTCTTTTCTTATTTTCCTCTCCCACACTCCCTCCCTATAGGCTCTGCTCTGCGGCGTCGCTGGCTAGTGGTCCAACTCCTGATGCAGGTGTGGCTGGCGGCAAATCCATCTCTGAGTGAGCGCCCATGCCCCAAGAGCTGTCGCTGTGATGGAAAAATTGTCTATTGTGAGTCAAGCGCCTTTCGCGATGTCCCCAAGAACCTTTCAGGAGGCTGTGAAGGCCTGTCTTTACGGTACAACAGCCTCGCCAGTCTTCGTGCTGGACAGTTTGTAGGCCTCAACCACCTCATCTGGCTCTACCTGGACCACAATTATATTGCCTCTGTAGATGGAATGGCCTTTCAGGGGGTCCGCAGGCTCAAAGAGTTGATCCTGAGTTCCAACAAGATTACATCGCTCCACAACACCACATTCCACCCTGTCCCTAATTTGCGTAATCTGGACCTGTCCTACAACAAACTGCAGGCCTTGCAGCCTGGGCAGTTCCAGGGCCTACGGAAGCTTCTCAGCCTTCACATACGCTCAAACTCTCTAAAAATCATCCCAGTGCGTCTGTTCCAAGATTGCAGAAATCTGGAATTCCTGGATCTGGGTTACAACCGCCTGCGCAGTATCACTCGGAATGCATTTTCAGGCTTGGTCAAGCTCACTGAGCTGCATCTGGAGCATAACCAGTTCTCAAAGATCAATTTCTCTCACTTTCCTCGCCTCTACAATCTGCGGGCACTTTACCTGCAGTGGAATCGCATTCGCTCAATGAACCAGGGCCTGACCTGGACCTGGGCCTCCATCCAGAAACTAGATCTGTCTGGGAATGATCTGACAGACGTGGACGCTGTAGTTTACCAATGCCTACCGAATCTGCAGACCCTAAATCTGGACTCCAACAAGCTGACCAATGTCTCCCAGGAGGTTGTTGATGCCTGGATCTCCTTGACTACGATTAGCTTAGCTGGGAACGTATGGGACTGTGGCCCTGCCATCTGTCCCCTGGTGGCCTGGCTGAGAAACTTCAGAGGGGCAAAGGAGACCACCATGATCTGCGCCTCGCCCAAGAAAGCCCAGGGTGAGAAAGTGATGGATGCTGTTGAAGCTTTTGGTGTTTGCCAGTCAAACCCAGCAACAACTCTTACTGTGAGTATTCCTCCAACCCCGTCCAGTGTCCCTGTGCAGACTGAACATCGCCCAGCCATTCTGGCTTCACCTACTGGTTCTGGAAAGAGAGGAGAGGGATCTATCAGAGGCCCCACGTCATCAGCTGTTACCCCACCTGTGGCACTTCCCCCAGAGCAAGACTTTGAGCCTGTGTCCTTCCACAAGATTGTGGCTGGAAGTGTTGCCCTTTTTCTATCTGTTGCAATGATCCTGTTGGTAATCTACGTGTCTTGGAAGCGCTATCCTAGCAGTGTCAAGCAGCTGCAGGAGCACTCGGCAGCAGCCCGCAAACGCCGCAAGAAAGCTAGAGAGACGGAGCGCACCCTGAGCTCTCCACTGCAGGAGTACTATGTGGACTACAAGCCCACCAATTCTGAGGCCATGGATGTGCTTGTCAATGGGACCGGACCCTGCACCTATACAATCTCAGGCTCCCGAGAATGCGAGGTATGACCCACACCACCGCCACTCCTCCTAAACAAAACTCTGTCCACAGCGAGACGACCAGAGGTAATTATTTACTCTGCTTTGATAGATGATAAGTCTGCTACTTGATTACTTAGCCTTACACAGCAGGTTAGGTAAATACTGTGTACCCATGGATTATTATTGAATGAAGCAGAGGTGGTTTTAGCACCACTTTATATATAACAAGATATCTCGTGTTTTCAGATGGGTGTTTGTATAGTCGCTTAAACCCTAATCTCTGTTGAGATGCAAATGTTTGTTTTGCTGCAGAATTTTACAGAAATACAGATAAATGAGACTGATTACATTTCCTATTCTACATAATCTTGAGCTTATATGCTGTTTGTGATAAGACATTTGTGATTGTTTAGGTACTCGTTTGCTTTTTTGCTTGCATATCACAGGCTTTGTGCTTTGTGCTTTTGATCTATTGCTATTCAGTTTTTGATGAGCAGTACTGTGTGGAGAGAATAGCTGAATGGTAGGAAGATCCACTTCTGGACACTGGATGTGAATGCTAATAGAGACTCTTGTCACTGAATAGAGCTTCCCTAGAGCTGATGACTTCACACTTTTTTTGACATAGGTATGACTCGTTGTTGGAAAATACTTAATGCTCATAGTCCCCCAACAGCACTTCCTTTCTGATTTTTGCATCCCTTTGCACACTGACTTGCTGAAGTTACTCACTTGTTTACTCACTGACTTAATTGATCCGTCACACATGAACCAAAATGCATACTTTCACTGGCCATCCACATTTAACGCACACAGACAGAAAAAATACACGTTTTGTGACAAACACATACACACACACAGAAAAAAAGTAGTGTTTGATAGTCCCGAAAGGAGTGGGAATCCTTTGAAATGTTTCATACACAGGCAAGTGAATTTCTTCAAAACAGTATTTACAGACTACAGCAATGTGGGAATACCACTTTTCTCTTCTTGATTTCAGCTGCTACACTCGTGTGTATCTGACATACTGTACCATTCTTGGTTAAACCTTTTATTCTACTGCTGAGTTTCTGCAAGTTTTCCAATCTACAGCTAAGCAAAGCTTCTGTAGAAATGTATTTCTCATCACTGATTAACTGGCCCTGTTATAACAGGCCTACCTGGATGATCAGGTAGCCTGCCCTCCAAAGCTGTAACCTAAAGGCATAAGACATATTTTGGTTAAGCGCTATGTTCACATTATCAGCCCATTCGTACTCAGTCTAGTTCCTAGACTTTCTGGGCATTTCTATGCTATGAATTTCTGGCAGGCTCTCTCTGGAGGAATGACTGTAAATGCTGAGGTTTAAACAGTGAAGAGGAGGAGGAGAAGGAGGAAGGCTCGAGCTACTACATTCTTTTCCATTTCTGTTCCTGACCGTCTGGCTTTTCTGGAGGCAGGTCACATGATAATATGTATTTACAGGTTGTTTGATTGTAAAGAGGGACCACAAATCACAGCTGTCATTTTGTTGTTGTTTGCCATGCCCTTCCCCATACAGGCTTTTAGTGCCTCCTTTCAGTCCACAGTGCTTATATTTAGTGTGAATTTTTAAATGTATAACTCCATTGGAAGTCATGTTACATGAATAGAGGGGAAAACATAGCAGATGCTGTTAAATATTTTGTACCTCATTCTATACAATGCCAAGCAAACTTCGATTTGAATGATGCGATTTTCACATTACCTCATTTTGACATATCTTTTGTGGCTTCAACCCAACGTATCACACTGTCTTGAAGCCAACAACATATGTGCAATGTCATCTTATTTTCAGATCAAAATATGGATGATCTCAAGCCAGCAATTTTTACATAATGCACAAAGGTTAGGTATGATCACAGGGACACATGAAAATATAGTGTAATCCAGTACAATATTACAAATATACCTCCAATGCTGACTTTTTTAATACAGTTTAATACAGGGATGTTTTGGACTTGTACAGGTGTTCTAGTTCTTGTGGCTGCCCCCTAGAATTAAAATGATTAGTTAATCTAATTAGCTAGTTAATTTGGAAAGTACACAGCAGGAGACAGCTGCCCACAGGAATCATATCAATATAAAAAATAGTGAAAGCAGTAAAGATGAACTTTAAAACGAGGTTGTAATGACAAGAAAAATAAAGAAAAAAGAAAATAGTTAAGTAACTGTGCATTCAGTTTTGATATTCTTTTGTAGATGGAGTGGTTGTAATTATAAACAATCTCATAATAAATTAATCTCTCTTTCTATTCTGTCTAGGCCTTATTGTCTTCTGAAAATAGCAAAGTACTTTGAAAAGAACAGTCATACCTCCAATGTGGACCCCTGGATTATAGATAAAACAGTTTCAGTAGTCATTAGTTGTTGTTTTTTTCTATACAGACAAAGTTGTCTCAGGGGTATTTGATCCGATACTTTAAAAAAATAATAATACTATATCTTAACAATGTTTGTTAGAGAATTGTTAATTTCAACAGTAATATAATATTAGGCAAACAATGGATAGCTATTGCACTTACTGAGGATCAGGAGGAATTAACGCTCCTGATCCTTTCACACCAGGTGAAGGCAAACAAAAAAACGCATTGGTTGGCTTCCAGATTGTCATATTACAAGGGATAAAAAGGCTAATTGTCATTCCCAACACTCATTTTCATACCTGATGCCTCATGCCAGCTGGATCAGACTATTATCAGACTCATATTGCACGGTCCAGGGAGGCCCTATAGGATACATTATCTACCAAAGTTGCCGTCCACTCTAAGGGACCCCACACAAAATACCTTACAGCCCCTCCATCCGTGTAAGCTAGAAGCAGGCCTGCAACTTACCAGAGAAATCACTGCATCTATCGTTAGCCTTTTATCTTGACTTGATTGAACTTGGCAATTTAGCTGACTCTTTCATCGTGTGAGCCAAATAAAGCAGGAATTAACCCATACTAAGAGGGCCAAGGGCCAAATCAACATTACAGAGCCAGCAGAGTGTAACAACTCAGACAAAAAAAGCCACTGGAAATATTTGTGATTTATCAACAACCGCTCATATGAAGGAATTATCAACAACAAAATAAAATCCAGAAGAAAAGCACTGTTCTTTTATAATTAAGCACAAAACAGAAATAGATTAAGTGAAGAAGGTGATAAAGGAGAGTGACGTGAGCCAATAAACAAAAGATAAGACTACACAGTGAAAAACAAATAAAAGATATTGCCAACATTGTGGACTGGGAACACTGGGACTTCCAATAAAAAGTTTCAAATCATACAGTCTTAATAAATAGCAATTTCACCAATTCTGATACTTTCCATCTCTTTATATAAGCTATACCCAAGGGAGGGAAGTTTGCACACACAGGTAATGTAAATCAGGCCATTAGCTGAACACATGTTTTAATCTTAAAGCAATATTATGTAAGACCTGGTATTTGTTGCGATTTGGCGCCCCCAGGTACATAGTGGAGTACCCCTGTCGTAAATATGGACTGGTGTACATGTGCATTTGTTCTGATTACATTACTTATGATCAAAAACTAGCCAGTCAACAACTTTTGCTAACACAGCCAAGCATCAAGCAAGTGCAACAACACAAGACATAGCAAAGAGGCCTGCTGGTCGGTTGTCTTGCAGTTTATTTTACAAAGCTCTCACTAACGGCTAAAAGCCTGTCCGACATGTTTTCTTGAAGTACTCTGGATGTCCACATTCTTACCTTTGTTCTGTTGAGCATACTGTAACTGCCTACTGTGTAGTCCAGTAGCATTGTTGGAAATGCTTAAGAAGTCTTTGATGTTTCAAACTAGCTTTTCTCTACCGTTTATGTAAGTTAAGATCGACATGTCATCAAGTGGAAATTCCTATGCAATGTTTCAGTAGGTGGTTAGCTTCCATGGGATGTTTTTTTTTTATTTAAGGGTCACTCTGTCCCCTCCTTCCCGTGCTTTTTTCAATCTGCTGATTACCTTACTGCACCTATAGGGGATTGTTATTTTCAACAGTATTACATTGCAGCCTTTCTTACATCACAACCTGAATAGCTACATCATACCCATATTATTAAGCCATATTGCATGGATGTAACTGAGTGAAAACTGAGTGGAGGCCCGGCACTGTTAATTCCTGTCCTATTCGCAGTCCTGTTTCCACAAGTTTCCTTTTTATCCCTGCACTCTCCTCCATTTTGTTTCTTGAGATATCCTTGAAAATGCTTTCTCTCCAGCCTTATCTGTCCCTCTGTCTCATCTTAAAACATTGTAGAGGGGAGACAGGAACTATCAGTCAGCAGTCCACAAAGTCCTGAGTTCATCGCAGAATGTGCTCCGATCTTGTTTCTACATTTTGTTGCTCTCGCATGGACATAAATCACTTGGTAGCAGCACCTGCTGCACTCTCCCCACCTCGCAGCCTCACTGCCTCTCCTCAAGCTCGAGGCCGTAGCGGCTCAGGTCTGCTCATCTCTCCTGAGTGGGAATTGCTTATTCCTCCTGTGTCACTCTTACGATTTCTTTCATTCAGATTCTGCACCATGACTATAACTCACCCTGAACCTCTTCACATGATTGTCCTTTATCAGCCCTCAGATCCACCTGACATGAATGTGATTTTGGCAGGCTTTTTAGTGAATTGCCTGAAGATGGTGCAATCCTCATTTTCCAACATCACTTCAACCTTTCCACAAAAAAGCATTATTTCTATCATTTCATTTCTATCTTCCTTTGATCTTGTCCTTCCTAGCTATACTCATGATGTGGACAGTGGACTTGACCTGATCTTGAGTCTGCCATGTTTGGCCTGTGTCAACTTTTCATGTATTAACATCACTTGGCATCTTTTGCTTTTTTTTAACCTGGCCATACCACAAGGTAATATTTGTGGCTTTCTTCCACAATTTATCCCTTCTCTCATCTTTATCTCCTTTCACTTTATACAATTTCCAAATGTCTAGCCACGCTGTCATCATCCCCTGACCTCTACCACCTTCCATCCTGATCTGCTCATTTGTTGTATCCTGCCCCTTGGCGTTCAGAAACAGAGTGAAATAAGCAGACATTGATTTTTGCAGCTGACAGAAAGTGGCTCAAATCTTGTTCTTTGATACGTATTTTGATGATATGCCAGACCTGCTCAGCCAACTACCCAGTATTGATACCCCTAATTCACTCACTACCATCTCATCTTACCAAACACCTCATTTGTTCTTCTGATACTGTGGCTGACATTTTCCAAACTACAATAATTCACTTACTATAATGTCACACTACATATAGCTGTCATTCAATTAATGAATGTTGTTCCTATTTTTAAGAAACCCAGCCTCTAAAAATTAGACATGTTATGGTTATGGCACATTCTTCTCCTGATTGTACTGCCCTTCAACTAGAATAGATTTCAGAACAGGTCTTAGATAATAGAATCCTGAGGTTGTCCTCACTGTTAATAGTAACTCACTACGGTGTAGAGAGAAACTACTCAAAACTGCCTATTTTTCCTATGGTTATGGCATTCAACTATATCAATAGTAGTAAAAAACCTAAGGGTAAATCTCTGGTCACATCCTAGGAACAAAGAGATGTCGAGGTGGAACCAGGACAAGTCAGGACAGCTGGATCAGGCCAGAGTTTTATTCATTTATTCTTCTCTTCTTTTATTCATCTATTTGTCTGTTTGGTTTTGATTTGTTTGTTTGTCCCTTTCTTCCTCCTCCTCCTCACTTCTTTGCTTTCTCCAGCTTTAGGCTGCCCCCAGACCAGTAGGAGGTTGCTCACCAGATTTGGGTCAGATCCCCTCTAGAACAACCCCTACCCAATGCAAGAGGGGGGCTTGTCATTCACGCTTTGTATGCCAAACCGACCACCTCAACCTCCTACCTATGATTTTTTTAGTAGTATAACGTCATTCTACTTTTGTCTCTTGTACATCGAGAGTACACCGATTATTTGGAGGTTGCTCATTGGGAAATGTAAGTTTAAGAAATTGAACACAACCAATTGTAGTGTTTTTCCAGTGAGTGCAGTCTAAAATTGAGGCATGCACCTCTGCTTACAAACTGTATCTGCTTGCTTGATTTAGTGTGATCGTATATTCATCCCGCTTTTTCAAAGATTGTTATTATTATTCTATAAAGCATTTTGTTCTATATTCTATTTGTTCTTGACTCTATTGCAGGCTTTGATGCTGAGATTTTACACTTTCTATGTTTGTCTAAGGCCATGATGCAAGACTCTGAAATGAAAAAAGTACACACATATTTGTAAGATGTCAAACTTTAAAGGTAAACGTATATAGTTACTAATTTGTCCTGCGCTATTGTACATTAGTAGCTCTATCTTAAGAGTCAGTTTTCCTCTCTCCCTGTTTCTCTCTCCCTCTCGCTACAGTCCAAGGTCATGGTGTCAGATTGTTAATTGCTCAGAAAAAAAATCAACACAAACACTGGGAGGCTAGCCAAGGGCAAGTAAGCTATCTGTAATTCAGGGGGGGGGAGCTGAACTTCTCGATGGTAGTGTCTTCAGTCGACAATTAGCCATGTGGGAGACTTCAAAACATGCACTGTGCGCAAGAGAACATCTCTCTCATCCGCTAATCCTGTCTGTTTCACACTCTGGTTCCATGCCGCTGCTTTCTGCACCGCCGTTTGATCCATGCTTAATGAGGGAGTTAGATCACCAATATAGCAATTACATTACCTGGAAAAGAGGAAAGACTCTTTTCTTTTCCTCCCAGTTTTTCACAATGTAACCCAAGTGCATCATTAATGCTAAGCTGCCTGATGCACTACCTCTGTTATCTGTTCTCCTCGTTGGTGATACTCATCTTCAAATCTTTTACAGTTTACATCTGATGTGCTTATTTTGTACCTACTCACTCAGCAGTAATTATTATTTTTCCCCTACCGGTCTGTTCACTTTCAAAACATTTTTTCAAAGCTGTCCATGATTTGTTTCAAACCAGTCTCTTGCCCTTTTATACTACCTTATACTTGCTTCACTACTTACTGATACAAGTACTGCTGCTTTAAACAGCTTGTTCTATCCAGCCTCACACATGGATGAAAAAAAACCACAGTGGCATATTGTAACTGCTTGTGATGGACAAAAAAACAAAAAACAAACCAAACAAGCAAAAGAAACCCAGATTACTGCCAAAATTCTGAAAGGGTAATATCACTTCAGAGACACAACTTACCTGCCCCAGAAGATCCGTGTCTGGCTGGCTTCACATTTCTGACATTGCATTTAGTTACAGCAGAGATGTTCCTAAACTAGCATCTATCCTACAGCTACATTTAACGTAATATAAAATCCAATATAGAACTTTTCCTCTTAGAGAAACTGTGCAGCAGAGGTGCAGAAAACACAAACATTTCCATCCTATCAAGATAGCATTTTCTAAAAGTAAAACAACCTGCCAGTACAGAAAGATTTTTTCCAGCATGAATCAGCCCCGTTGAAGATGTTCCAGATTACGTCTTCTGTATCTTAAAACAAAGAGTAAGGAAGGCTGTTGCTTTTTTTTTTTTTTTTTTAGCAAGTAAGACTTAACTACTCATTAAGATAAAATAGACTTGATAAGAAGGAGATTTTGTGTGTGCACATCGGTTTTTTGATTTTACTGGCTTGTAATAAAACCTGTAAAATGTAAAACTTTTTCCATACTTGGTTTAGGCATCTTGTTTGTTATATTAAATGAATGGCAGTTGCGTGGACTAAAAGGAAGGTTAGAGGATATTATTGTGGATCCAGCCCAATGAAGCACTTATTTTTTCTCATTAACTCTATGATCGTTTCAGTTAGGTTGAACAGACTTACTATCACCTTGCCCATTAGTCACTAAATTCAAATATGTGTAAATCAGTAAGTATGAGGGAAGAGGAGGATGAGTCATTCACGGATCTGCATCTGAATACACCACTAAGTACCTGCAGCAGTACATCTGTTCATGTCTGAAGTGCTATAAAATGAAGAAGTAAAAGGCGACCAAGCCATCCCTATGATAGCCATTTTTTAATCACTTTTTTTTAATGTTAGAACACTCACTGTTGAATGAAGCACTTCTGCTGAAGTTGTGCAGTCTTGTTCACTCTTACCAGAAAATGATGTGCTATTTAATGAATTGACAATGAGTGTAGTATAATTAGCCTGTCATCCTTGCACAACGCCGCTGTCAGATGAAAATATTTTAGCTTTCCAAAGTCAATTTTATATTTCTATTTAATAGGTTTCATGGGGCCTAGTGTCAAGAAACTTACTTAGAATTAAAGACTGCATCTTTCAAGGAACTAAACTCTCAATTCATTACTGCTGGGAGAGTTGGTATCTGATTCTATAGCTGGTCCTAATTAACTAACTACTGTAATTAAGAGGAACTATCTCCAAAAAGAGAGGGTAGAGGCCTTGCCTGTGCAGTTCTCTGTGGGTGGACAGAGTATTACAAGCCAAAAAGACTACAGATCTGTGTCTCCAAAGGGATTTCTGTTATCTGGCCTGTTTTTTTTTAAATCTGTTTCCTAACTAAAAAACAAAGTACATGACTGATACTTTCCACTGACATTTATGTCTCATGCAATAGTGCTTTCATATGAATCTATTAAACTAGTCAGTATTTCACAAGTAAGAAGCAAATATAGAAAAGTTTAGCAGAATTTAGTTTTTTTTACTTCCCAACCCAGAAGTCATGTCTTGACTTCTTGTAGGGGTCACTGCTGCATTGTATCCTTGTTGCACCCCCTCAGGTGTTTTCACCTGACCTCTTCTCAGCACTGCGGGGGGTTGTACACGTTGTGCACGATTGACATATCCCTGAATTTCCGGTTGGATTTCTTGCACCTGTTAGGATGTGAAAGTGTAAATTTGTAACATTTGTTCATGGACTTTAATGTAACCGTACCTATATGCATGAGGTCACCAGCCTTCAATACAAGGAAAATGCCCCAAAAAGGGATGTAATGTCATTGCTGATGAAGGTAATGCAGTATCGAGTAATGTATGATAGCAAAAAGGCAAGTTGTAGTCTTGTAGTGTTATATTAGACAAGAAAATCATTGTTAGAAAGGTTAAGGTCAGAGATTACCATGCACAGAGGATGAGCCCACTGTCTTAATGTAACCGTAAATTAAATTCAGCATGTTCTAACTGATGAAGATGTCAGTTTCTCAAACAAAAATCCATTGTATTAACTTGCATTATTTATGTAATTGTATTAAATCTTAGAAAATGCCCCCTCTTTCCCAGAGCTCAAGAGATGTTTGTGCTTTCATTGGTATTGACAACATCTAAGTCATCGTGCAGATTCTACACGCAAAAAAAAAAAAAAAAAAGATTGGCACTCAGGGGTTATAGTTGAGTAAGACAGGTAGGCAAGTGAACCTGGCAGAGAAGCACGTTCAACAGGATGGAGCAGCCGACAGGCGGACAGGAGAAGCAGTTAGAAAGCCAGAGAAATCAGGCAGTCATCCAGACTCGACAGCTAGATTGGCAGGCGTCCGTCCACAAAGACACACAGGCTTTTGTCCACGGACAGCTGTCCATCCTCTGATCGGTGATGGCTCAAAGCTTTTTTGAAGTAAGATAATAAGTCCGAGGCAAGGCCCAGCAGATTGGCATGTTTTTCTCAGTGGTCAGATCAAAACTGCTATGCACCGAGGATAGTGTGTTTGTGTGTGTCCTCAGAATTAAAACCACTTTTGATCAAAATTGCGTCAAACTTGTTTAGTTAATTATGCATCTTGGATTTAATTATTATAGCTGAGATGAAAAGAGGAGTACAATTGCATTTACTGGTAGACTGTTAATAACACTGAAGAACAGAATCTCGACTATACAGGCCCAGATAGATTGTTCAATTTCAATACTGGGCACATTAGAAATACTGTTATTGTCTCTTTGAGATTGTATTGCTAAAACAATTTGGTAGTTAATTGAGTAGAGTCGAAAGACAGAAAATGAATCAACAACAATAATATCAATGTAGATAGAATATCTTTGGGTTTTGGACTGTTGGTGAGATTATACAAACATTCTAAAGGCATCACCATGGGGTTGTGTGTGAAGTGAACTTCTAACTATTTCTGACATTTTATATATGTTTTTTTTTTTTTTACTGATGACTTGATAATAAAATAATTTCACAATAATTTATTGTCATGCCACATAGATTGTAAACTGATACACTCACTGCAGCAGCACCTTTTACTAGGCATGATTGTCACATCAATGTGAAAGCAGACAAACACTGTCAATATATTGAAAAGTTTCAACTCTTTAACTAAGAAGATGGCAGCTGCAGTTATGTTTTTATAGTTTGGAAATCTAGCTGTACATTTTGTGTTTATGCTTGTTGTAACCTAAATATCTGCTCTCAGCTTTTTGGTTTCTTGAGCTTTATAGAGGATTATCTGTGGTTAAAGAAATTCAAATTAGCACACATGATTTAGCTCAGTTTCACATTCCATTCAAGTAAATTATGTTAACATCTGCTATTTAAATCAAAGGGTGCTATGTCAGGATGCCATTCCTGACATTTCTATGAGTTACACCAGCCCAACTAGAATCGTAACACAGTAGCAAAAGCAATCAGACATCACATTTCCAATAATGCTGTGATGTGCTGCCAGTCTTTTATGCTGTATATATAAAGAACTCACATGAAGGGGTGTGGGTGAGAGAAATATATTGATGTTGAAAATCTAATGAAATTTCCCATGCCTTTCAAGTTTGATCCTTCTCCAGCGTGTAGGTGTCATAGCGGGCATGGCTGCATGTGCTGCATCCACTCATGTCGGCATACAAAGTAACCTTCATCTCCACAGCTAGGATATTCTCTGAGGTTTCATTCCGTTGTGTCTCCCATTCCTTTTAAAGCCCTTTTCTCTGCTGTGTCAAGCACATATTATTTTTAGTTAATTACCTGTCTCTGTCAACCTCCAGCATCCCACTCTGTGGCCTCGCTGCATCAGCCTGGATGCAGGTTGTCTTCCACTGCAGGAAAATGTACACCTCTCATGATTGATGATTTCTGTTCTCCCACTGCTACACTTTTGTATTCCAGCCATGTCCAAGCGGCAAAAAACATAATATAAACACATGCTCTAAGAATAAGCACCCTCTTGGTTTTGTTTTTTTCTTCATGTATGGTGTTCCAACACAAACAGAACAACATCCCAGGTCATTTGTTAAAAGAGAACGAGTTAAGAGGAGAACAAGAAACTACAATAACATACCTCTCCAATACACATACTTAAGCAATATCTGCCCTATATGCAACACGCTCCATGTAACAAATGTCATAGAGGCCATCTTTCACAGTAAAATATAATGGTCCCTCTTATCGATTGAATTAGCAAGGTAATAAAAGCTCTGTATTGACAAAACTGACAATGGATACATTGGGGATTGATTGTGCCATGAAGCTAGTGAGGCTACTTAGGGACCAGGACCCCTCTCTATATTCATCGACTTTCTCTCGAAATGTTAAAAAGATCACAGATAATGAAGATCATAAAAAGATGAAATGAGGAAGATAGCAAAACCAACTGAGCCATGGGTCTGTTATTTTACATTTTAAATCTAAAATTGATTATTAAAAATTAAAACCTTGAACATATTTTAAAAATACAATAATAATATAAATTAGGAATTAGACCTATAATAATTATATATAATATATAGAAATAATGTTGGTGCCAATCCCAGGATTTGTTTCTTTTGGGGTGTCTTAAGGCATGATTATGAGCAAGGCTAACTCAGTAGCAGTGTAATATGTATTACGTATCGGTTTGCTCCCACTGTGGAGAATGAGACAGAGAGTCAAACCAGGCCTCCATCAGCTGTGGGTGTAAACAGGTTTAGGTCAGGCTTCCATCATCATCGAACAGAGTGGGGCCAACTTTACAGAGCTGGTTAAATTTCTAACTCCAGTTTTAACCTAAAAAAAGTGCAAACATCTGTAACATCGATAGACTTTTACAAATTTCTGGTTCAATTCTCATCTCTAACTGAGGCTACATTAGCCGCTACTAACATAACAGGAATTTTTGACTATTGAGAGTCGAGATGCATAGTGGGTGATGTAGGTGCCAGGTTTTTACAAGAACGAGTGGAATAACAAAAGATATATCAGGTTTCCTTTCTTTTTTTCAAAATTGTCGTGAACCTGAGGCAATTAGGGGTCTGGGTCTCCGGGCAGATTCCCTCTTTGCCTGGTTGGCGATAAAGCCTTTGGTAAATTAGATATTTAGTAATGTCGCAGTAGGAAGATCCTCAAGTGCACCATGTATTTTGTGCAGTGTAGTTACCAGTGAATCATTTAGTGTACCTCCAAAAAAGAAAACTGTCACATATAAAGATAGATATCAAACTCTGTGTTGCCTCCTGTTACCCTCATAATGACTCATGCAGGGAAAGACTGGTATGCTCTAAGGGCTGTAAAAGGACAGTTAGAAGTATTTTTATGCAACGAAACTGATGTAGTACTGGTCAGTGTTAATGAATCTGAAAGAGGAAACTAAAAATGATTCAAATCAATTGTTGCTCAACTGTTCCAGCCTCTCCATTGCTGATTAGATTACCAAATGTTCGTATCTTCTGCATTCTATCATTGTGACTGAAATGTTTTTGGTTTTGGACTGGAAAAAAACTAAGATTAATCAATAATGAAAACAATAATTTGCTGCAGCCCTAATGGCGTTCAGTTTCCCATTTCCATGTCCCAACTGTTCTTCAACTTATCTCTCCTTCATCCAACGGTTAAACCATCAAGAGACTGGCTTTTTTTGACCTGCAGTGTGTCAGATATTTCATTCATCTTACCCGATATGAAGCCTTTGAGGTCTCTGCTGCTATTTTGCCACTTATTATAACCATTAACAAGCAGTCTGTCTGTGGATGAATGGGGTCACTACCCTGAGCATTAAAGCATTCATCAGGGAATGTGATTAACTGGGTGCACTCACCAAGTGGATGGATACGCTCTCTGTAACGTGGATATTTAAAATGGGATGTATTCCAAAGTGCTCACAATCAATGCACATAGAAAATTTTAATCACCTTAGCCATTCTCCTTCAACTCTATTCTGGACCTATTCTATTCAATCCGCTGGATTGTTCACCTCTGCAACTAATGCAGATGCACATGATCTGACAATGCAGCCTCTGTGCTGTGACCTAACTGAGCCCTTATGTGTCTAAAGAAAGATTATTTAACCTTCAACACAGTTCTATTTTCAGAGCAGAGAACCAGCGCTGAAGTAGTTGTGTACTTGACCATTGATAATTCAAATTCTGCATTCCTACATTCTCTAAAGAGATGAACTGGCCACAAATTAAACAGTTAAGCAGATTTTTTTTTCTCCACTCTTTTTAATCAAGGCATGCCCCCCCCCCCATAATAGGGGCCATTGCAGGGCAGTAATCAACATCAGGCTAACCAGATTTGGGTTAACAAATTGATGTTTCGGACCTATGACCGCTCTCGCTGATGATGGTAGAATAATCTGCACAGTGTGCATGGGTGCTCAGGTAAGATTAAAGTGGTGGGTGTCAATCTGGTAATCCTTTCAACCGTGACTTAAATCACCTGCAAGAAGGATAAAAATACATACAGCTATGCAGGGAATCATGACAAATACAGGAAAGGTACAATAACACCCACTCCCAGCGTACTGAGGACCTTACTCAATGTCTCAGACTTTATTTGGAGGAACACTTTATGCTGTCACCTGAATTTATCAAGTCAGCTGCAAAGGAAGGTGTGGTACAGAAAGGGCACAGAAAAGCAATGGAAAATTACAAGTTGAGACAGAAGATAGGAGTAGACAAAAGGAGCGAAATAAATGGGTAGGTGGACCTGGAAAGATGTAGGATTTGAGGACGAAAAGAAACTGATAGTTGGAAGGGAGAGCGGGAAATAACACACACACAGTTAGTCCCTCAGCTCTCTCTGACCTGAGAAGCACAGCCTGTTTGATTTAGTGCCAATCAGAGTTTTTAATGTCTGTGCAGCGCATCATAATTTATTAGGATTATCATAAACTTGTGCTGAGAGAAGGAGCAGGGGCACTTGTGCCTCCCTCTCAGAATGAATTACTTGCTGCAAGCTGGAGTGTCAATCAGGCCAGAAATGGCGGCACCAGCTTTTTCCCACTTTGTTTTTTCTCCAACCTTTCTATGCAGCCCATCAAAGCCAAGACCCACAATAAATATTCATTCCATCATATTCCAGCCTAGATGGGGCCAAGGATATGAGGTGAAGGAGAGCTAAAGGCAGGTTTAAATTACATTCTGGACTGGGGGGGGCTGCCTCTCTCATCAACAGTTACGAGAATTATTTGCTGTGGATTCATTAATGTAACGAAAAAATATTCCAAAAACTCAAAAAACTGTTCCTCCTTTATCAAAAATATTTAAAACAATATAATAAAAGCAAAACAAACATACAAGCTGACTAGAGAAATTAAGAGATGAGAAAATTGACAGACCAATTTGGGATAGCAACTTTTTCTACAGTTAAGGTTGATTTGAACACTGGGTAAAGAGGTCACTTGTTTCTTTGGCTGTTTTTGTTGAGACTAAAATGAAGACACTGATCTCTCATCGTCTGCTAAGCCTTTTCATTTCATGTTGATCACAGAGAGGAAGGAGAGCATCGCCTTGAATATGGTGGTGAAGCTTTATTGTATCTGTCGGAGGCTAAGAACCCTCTTCATAGCCTCTTCGTCATGATGGACTGGTGTTGAATTAATTTACTCAGGGCAACAAGTGGGTGGATGGGAAGAAAAACAAATGTGATGATGTAACTTGAGAAGGCTGTAAAGACCACTAGCTTTTTATACTGTTTCAAGATGTCAAATAAATACTAAATATTAGCTAATTTGAAGTTCGCCCACATACACACTGCAAACATTTTTTTGTCTGTATATGACTTTAAAAAAAAAAGACATTTTAAAATGATTTTTTTTGCAGTGAGCAGTACAAGCTTAGCTCATAGCATCATGAACACTGTATTACAAAGTAAAGGCCATGTTCTTTAACTAGAGAATATTTCACCTTATTGCAAATTTAAGCAGATTTAAGCATCATTAACCAAATGTGCCTTCAGTAAATTTCATGTGTAAGCCCAATCTATAGGTGTAAGGTTTTGATGTTTACTGTAATTTGCTGAATTTACAGTGTGGCTTTGTACCCTATGGAGGCCTGTATTGACAGTAAAAACACACATTCCAGTGAATGAATGGAAGAAATGTGGAACAATAGATGGGCTGGCTTATGGGAGTTTGTTTGGGGCCTGTACTGGCATGAAGCTCAGTGGGAGTATGAGAGGCAGGCAGGCTGGAAGCCTAATTAATCCAGCCTTCCTTAATTAGTCTCTCTCCCGTCCATGACGCATTCTCCAATCTTTAGTGGCTCCCTTCCCCTCCTCTGCTCTTCCTATCTTCCTGATGTGCTCTCTCTTCTTTTCCTCCATCTATACTTTTCTGTCTCTTTCTCTCTTTCTTTCCTGCTCTGTCTGGTTTGCCATCTTTGCAGGCTTGACCGAATGGTGACAATATGTTCCGAGGTGATAATCAAGCACATGCTGCTGCACAGGGCAGCTTAGGCAAAGCTATGGTTGTCTGTGCTGCTGCCTGCGTTGCCACTAGAGGACTCAACAAAAGCCCAGCTGTAGGTGGCAGAGATTGCCTGCACCATATTGTCTTTAGAGATATATAGTGTGTCTCACAATGCAGGTGGTCACTCTGTGGCTGGATGGCACGATGCCACTGAGTGCTCCACCTCTTGTGTGCGGATCACAGCAGTAATCTGCAAACACTGGCACAGGAAAACACTGGATGCATCCCTCTAGCATGGCGTGACAACAGGCTATGGCAGCAGCTGTAACCAGGGCCAAGGCTGCTATGCTCAAAGATGCAGACTTTAATGACGTTGCGCAACACAGAGGCCCAGCCCACTCACTCTGTGCCCAGAATAATGAGGCAGTTATTCCACCAGTGGCCATGACCATTCAAAAAGACTGCACTGTGAATACTGATCAAGACTAACTGTTGACATTCTCATGCACCATGCTGGCTTCATAATGAGTCGCATGATTAACTCATCAGGGTTTGCTTGTCTTAGCTAATATACTCCACTTCAAATATGTTTGTACTAGTATTGTAGTAAAGCTAAATTCAAAAATATTTAAAATGCGTGCCTTTAAACACTTTATTTGCTGTGGAAATGTTGGTCATTTTAAGTTACCACATGCTTAAAGCTGAATTAATCAATGCATATTTATTATTACCACTGGATCAAATAACCACAATTAATATAGTCATGAATTTATGGAGGATTACCACGATCTCGATAGCCTTTTAGCCTATTTTAAGTACATTTGTTTTGGTTTGATGACTCTCATTAGGTCTGTTTCAGCAAATAATTAACCCATTATGCTCCATCTGCCCAGCACAAAATGAAAGATAGATAAGGTTAGCAACTAGTTGGTGAGGTGAATAATGTAGTTTCAAAATAGTCAGATATGTTTCTTAGGAGATGATGGAGGCCAAACCAGACCTAATGCTAGTGTTGCTCTATGTCTGCTGGATGTGTGAATAGGCTTGTCAGTATGATACCCAGAACAAATTTATGAGGTGATAATTTGTTGGGTTTTTTTAAATACTAAAAAATCCATTAGTACATTAGTAAGGGTGCTGGTAGGTGCAATGTGTTACTTTAGAGCCAGGCTACTTGTTTTGGTCCCTTTCTAGTCTTTATTGCTAAGCTGAGCTGACTAGCTGCAGCAACATGTTTACAGTACAGGTGCAACAGTTTTATTAATCTTTTCCGCTTAGTTCTTGGGCAAGAAAGTGAATGGCCTTTTTTCACAAAATGTCAAATGATTCCTTTAAGCAATGCAGAGTTAAGTGTGTTAAGTGTGTATTAAACAATGCTTAAGACACACTGGCTAAACACTCATCTCGCTAACCTTTTTAAATTCCAATTATGTTTGTATTGAAAACATCATTAGACTTATTAAAAGTACCAGCTGAATACCAAATACTCTAATCTTGAGGACAGCATACTAGGAAAAAGTTAATGGAGTTAAGTTTGATGGGATTTAATAGTGCACATGCATCTTAAGAGTCAGCTCCTACCCCACATTCACTCAATCTTGTATATAATAAAAGATGATGAAAAATATGATATAATAGAAGGTGATAATTATCTGAAACAGATCTGCCATACTGCCAGTGAACCATCATTTGATAAGTATCTTAAGGGAGAATTTCTCATCTTTTTTTTCTGCCTGTAAAGATGGGCTATTTGCGTATCAAGGTCATCTTGCATCTCTGCTGCATTTCCACAGTTGCCAGTTTTTTTTTTCTTTTTCTCTATCTCTTTCATTGTCACCCTCTAAATATATAGCCTAAAAATATATTTAGAGGACTTTTTTCTTTTATTCCTTTTTATTCCTTTCACTTTTGACCTCTTATTTCCATGGGGGTAGGTCACTGTCTGAAATAGAGACCAGAAGAGGGTCGAGGTGAAGATGTCTTTTACACTCCAGAAACTAAAAATCCCTTTTCCTCCATGCTCCACTGTAACAATGCTTCAAATGTCAAACCTTAGTCATGATTGCCTTTACCATATTAGATGAGGCTTTGGTGGCATTTCACAGGGAACTGGATTTCAGATGAGATAAAAACTCCTTCCGATTATTTCAGATGGTATTTCTTTTCAGGTGGAAACTTAAAGGTTTACGTTTGAGACGTAAAATGTTCAGCAGTGTACTTTAGCTTTGTGTAAGTTATCACACGGCTCAGCTCCGGGAAACCCATGGACAGAGTGATCCCTCTAAGAAAGAATGTGGCCAAAACACAAGCCAGAGTTGTTAGCTTTATGTGGTTGACAGTTGAGTTTGTCTCTAACTCTTTACCCTTGCCTGTAATCCCAGGTTATTCTCCAAGGCTGTGTGGGTCTAAGATCTGGGAGCTTTCAAGGTTCTGCACTCTAACTGGTGTATATAGTGACTCACCACTACACTGCAGTCTGCAGACTTAACCATCACAGTCCCTGAGCACCGAGCATAAATCTGTTTAGTCCGCTCCAGTTTAATGTTTCTTTCTCCCACATTTCTTGTTTCTTTGACGCTGTGATTCACCAGCTTTGCATCCCCTCTTTGAGAATATCTGAATATTTTTTGGTGCAAATTTCTTTTTTTGGGCCGGTTCAGTGTGGCCCATTTTCCTCCGTGTGGGTTTTTCGGTTCTCTTTGTGCCTTTATTTCTATAGCTCTCTCTTTCCCAGAGCCTCCTCGGCATCATTTGCATGGCCTACTTTCTGTACGGGGTTCGGTTAATACCCACAAGTAGACACTTGAGCAGTAAACACTTCCCTTGCCGTGACTACCAGTGGGCTTTTCTGAATAAACTGATCCACTTAAGGCTTGATCTCTATAATGCCTGTTATGCCATCCAAGACCACACTTCCCTTCAATATCTTGACCAAGCAATCACACACCACCCCTGCAGGGTCAAATTAATTCACTTTTTTCTAAAACAGAGACACTTAATACAATAATTATTTCAAGTCAGTTCATCTCAGCAGTAATATATAATCTGTACTCTAAGCTACTTCTATATAACTGCTAACACTACTAATTTTAGTGCTTCACTTTTGAAACTACATAGACAGGAGAGTAAGACGTCAAAAGTCGTCCTGTGTGGAATTTCAGTAACAAACCTGCCTTTTGTAGCAAGTAAGAATTCCAGAGAGATGTGGAGTGATCCATGTAAGCACTACATGACTGACACAGTTTTATCAAAATACTCCTCAGGAGGAAAAGGGGGGAAAAAACCTCCAAGGCATCTGCTGCTAATTAAGGTTATTGATCCTACCCGACAGATTTTCAGCAGAGGAGAACACACAAAATTTTGACGTAGAGCTCACGAACGTCTCGGAACAGTCACTCCCATAAAGTGTGGTGCGATTATTTCCACCTGTCACAGTCCCTTTCAAATTGAGTTTCAGATGTGCAACAGCTGAATCTAGTCAAGAACAGACAGCTGCGCCTCTTTCACATGAGAGGAATCTGTGTTCCTGCTTGCAAATCCATGATTTGTTTTCCTCTGTGCTTATTATGGAGTTAAAATTCCTCAAAACATATTCAGAATATTGGTGGTGCGAGATAATTTGCAATTTTACCCTTTTTCATAGATTTTCTAACTTAATTTTCCTTCCATATTAGTTTTGAACCAGCCATGTCATTTCATAGAATTATGCAGTCACATGCATACACACAAGGTATTCATTATGTATATTAACATGTGCATATATTGTATACCTAAAAAAGCATAGATAAAGTGTAAAAAAACGCTATCATCATCACTAAATATAAAAACCCACACTTTACCTGTCAACCGCTATCCACCATATAGCTCCAGGGTACTCCATTATTTCTCCTTAAAATGTTCCCTGCAGACATGAAAAAGAAAATAGATCCATATGGAAGTGTCAAATGCAAAACTTCATACCAAATGATCAGCTGCATTCACACATTTGCATGCATTTCTTCAGTATTTGGGGGGAAAAAGATGAAATAAAGAGATCTCAGAAAGCTAATCTCCCACTGCATTTGCAAGGCTTTCTGGGACACCAGAACCCCAGGAGGAAGCTGCCTGTGCACTATAAACAACTTCTCAGAGTTTGTGTTGGGGTTTCTTTGAGAGAACAGGAGATAGACATGGAGGTTTGTCTTCCTAAGATGGGAGCAGCAAATAAAAGATGGGAAATGGATGAGAGATAGAGAGGGGAGAGCAGGGTTCATATATAATGGCTGACTGGTAGAGAATGAGAATTGGCTGTTTTTCATTTCACCTGTCGTTGTAAAGGAAGCGCCTGTCACAATGAGGGCAATGTCACCAGGACAGACGATGTTTCCATGACAACTGGGAATTTCTCCCCTGTCTTTCTGATTTGTGTTTAGCTGTTGCATGGAATAAGGTCTTTAAGCAGGGATGTGTTACCTCTATACAGAACATAAAGGAGAGGAACACTTCAGTTCCGTCCATACTGTGAGAGCAATGTTGTATCTTTCTCCCTTTTCATTGTCACGTTGCTCTTTAGATCTTTCTCTCTGTGCTGCTGTTTAATTCTGCTCATATCAAGCTGTGCCTTTTGATCGTCACTCTGCTTGTTCTACATCAAACACTGGCAGTGAGAGTAAAATTGTAGTTGGTTGTGCTGCGGTGCCACTAATGTCTTACATCTGTGTTTAACATCTTGGCTAAAGTCAAAACAATCAAGATGTCATTCTTAGATTCTCAGGCACTTCCATGTTTTGCCGGTAAAAGAGTCCCTGGAGATTCTGCTTTGTCCAACAGAACAAAAAGTGCACAGGTTAAGATCCATAGGCTGCCTGTAAAGATAACAGCAACCCATCTGGTTTCCTGTGCTATCCATGAAATCCCCAGGATGAAATGCATCAGCACTGTGATCCATGATACGGCGGTGCTGCATACTGACACACAGCAGTGTTTCAGTTCATCCCACTGGTTTAATAAGTGTTGCAGGAAAAAAGGGAACATCCTAAACCTCTGCTTACCGTTATCATTACGATAAGTATGTCTGTAAAGGGTTGGTTCACTCAAATCACAAAAAAACACGGTATCTGGTCATGCAGATAGTGTTGCCTTTACTTTCCTAGGTTTATGCCACTACCCAATACAATGAGGTGACAATTGTTTGTGGTGCTCACAAAGATAATTTACATCAGAAACAGTGTCAAAGAATAATCCACAAAACCAACTGGATGGAAATAGAAAGTAGTTCCAGTGAAAACCCTTTACAGCTAGGTTTGTTGATTATCCAGAGCAAATAAAACATTGTTTATGAACAGGCACATATATTTTTCTAATTATTGTTTCAGTTGTGCGAACAAATGAAATCAAAAATATTTGCATGCCTAGATACCAATAAAGGTGAGTAAGAAAATGTTTTCTTTTGTAATTCGGGCGAACCAACACTTTAAGTGGAGTCAGCATTTGTGTGAGGCTTTTCTATTAGGAGGAAGCTGTAAGTGATGGCACAGATTCCGATAAGATCTCCCATAAAACACCAAGTGCTCTGTGGTTTGTATGTGGAGGCATTGTTGGCTTGAACACAATCAGACCTTGAAGAAGAAAGGAGTTCTAGCAGAATCAGAGGCCACTTTTCCATTGTCACACAGTTGGAAAATGATGAGGCCAATCTGTTCCATGCAGGGAGAAACAGTCCCCTGTAGGCTTACTGATTTTAAGGCAGCGCGTTTATGTTATGTTCCACCATCTCTCATTTTGGGAGCTGCAGGTGGGCTTTTTTCTGGAGCACAGATTCTAACTCCCCATCCCCTCCTGGCATTGAGTCTCTTCTCAAGGTACTGACAGACCTACAGTAGCATGCACTGTTTTCAAGATCTATTTACTTTGGGCAATGGTTATAATCAAGGTCCATTTCACCTTCAGTGAAGCAGATTATTATGTGCTACATCCATATATTTTGTTGTGGTTTCAGAAATCATTTCTTGGATATCACATATATATTTATTTTCAAAAGTGAATTATGTTTCTAAATGTCAGTGGGGCAATCAAATAATGGTGGATTTAATGGTATGAATCCAGTGATGAATGACATCTTATAGCTTTACCTCCTCAGAGATGCTCAGAGTGCAACCATTGTAGAAAACAAGATGGTTGGAACAAATGGAGAAGTGAAGCTAGACATTGCACACATTATTAATCATATATGATCCAAATATTGACCACAGAGCTTCATTAACATTCTGACAAAGTCCAATTTTATACTTATGCAAATCCAAGGCTTTTTTAAGTGTGTAAAGATCTAGCCCTACAAATTTTATTTATTCATATTGAGACATCAACACAAAGTGAGGGAGGAGTTTATCTGACATTGCGGTTCTGTCAGTGAAACTGTTTTCTTTTTAATTAAAGGCAGAAATCCCCGGTAGTGTTTGCCAAGAAACTTTAGGTCTTAGAGTTTTTCTACAACAAGTCCAGGCTGAAACAGGGCCAAAGCATTACTCATTCCCATTATTCATTGATCAGTTTCTCTTTTAATCAATGCAAGCATTCTTTTTAAAAAATATCACTTTATTGATTAATCATGGATTCACACGTCCATGCTGATCTGTTTCTTTTGCTACCATTATTACATGATTATTAACTTAAGCTATTATAATATTACATGGTTGCTGTCCATGTCCTTAAAGAATCAGTTTGTAAGATGTAGTGGCATCTAGCAGTGTAGATGTGGATTGCAACCCCCTCCACTCACCCTTCTTTTTCAAGTGTGTAGGAGACATTACAGTGGCTGCCCTATTTAGAGCCAGTGTTCGCTTCGTCGGTTCTGGGCTACTGTAGAAACATAGCGGTTCAACATGGCGGACTCCATGGAAGAGGACCCTGTTGATAAAAACGGCTCATTCTAAGGTAACAAAAACACAATAATTCTTATTTTCAGGTAATCATACATAAATGAAAACATACCTATAAATATTGTATTACATTTCTGCCAATAGATCCTCCTAAATGTTACACACTGGACATTTAAAATACAAGATAGAAAAAATAAAAACACAATCCATATTCCGTATTATGTAAGCAATGACTTCACTGTTAAATTATATGAAAGTTTGTGCCAACTACTGTAATTCTGAGTTCAGTGTATGGTGGTTGAATCACCCTTAACTGGAAGAACAATACGGAATATGTTTTAAGCAGTTTTTACTTTTCCCAACTGTTTTCACAGCAATAATTCCCGTTTTCAATACTAAATGTGATGAGAAACAACAGAGTCACAGTACATGCAGCAGCTTATTTTGCATTGCGACTGTTTAAGCTGCTGGTAAAATATTTAAACTAGTAAATATGTAAATAGTGTAAATATACTTTTAGTACTTCAACTCAATTACATTAATTAACTTCCTTTCTAAACTTTGCACAAGCATTAAAAGAGGCTTGAAGGATTGCCAGCAGGTCAGCTGCAGCCACAGATATCTGGACAGCACTAGTCTGATTCATGTTTCATGTATGCATGTGATCAAAAAGATTAACTATAGTTCTGGTCATGTTCTTTTTCTGATGGTTGGTATAAAAAAATGTCCATCAGCTCAATTTACGCTAAGTGTACTAAATGCAGGCACTTTGCTATCATGAGAAATGCATGAACACTATGGGTAGTCTCCAACTCCCGCAAGACCAGCCATGCCCAATTCATTCATTCTTGAGCCGGGTTGTCAGATCGAGGGGTCAGAGTGGAAACAAAACTCTTAATGACTCCCAGCAGAGACAACATTAGGCTGTGGTCTCTCACTTCAGCATGATGCAAATACACTGGAAGTGTGCATTGATTTTCCCATCATGTCAGGACTATTCAGCAGCGCCAAATCCTTTCCCAGTCTCTCCCAATTAGCTTTCGGCCCGGGGAACACTGTCGATCCCCATCTGCCCATCTGCCTGTCAGTGGCTTCATTCCACTGAAGGACAGAGATAGGAAAGGGGAAGTAGGGGGAGGAAATGAGCGAGAGAGCAAGCAAGCAATGGATAATTCTGTGTTTGGCGGCTATAGGCGAGAAGGCTTGGCAGATCTGTCCAAAGCCAAAGCCAGTAGGGGTGGTTTGGAAGCGGAAGGACTCCCTGAGAGAGATACTGTTGTTTGGATGATAGAGTGAGGCACAATGCCCACTCACTCTCTCCGCAGCCATTTATCAATGAAAACACAGGACTTGTTCTCCATACAGCCTCTGCCAAGGAGGGATGCAGATTTCTCATTTCTGACTGAGTTTTATATGTCTCCGTTTCTGCCTATCTCCTTATCTCCCCATGGGATGGAGCTATCACTGCACTGCCCTGAAGGTTAGGGAATCTGGTCCAGATAATGGCCTGTCTAAGAGGACTTCAGCTGAATCTTTCACTCTCCCAAAAGGCCTTGGCTCTCGAAGTTGGCAGAGCCAGATGGACGTTCTGTATGATTGCTGCCTCATCATTCTCCTCTGGCTTCTTCTGCTCCTTACCCCCGAAACAGAAGATAGTTCCCCTCTGAACCGCAATGAGTGACAGAATATATCCTCACAGTCACCCTGCATGCAACGTCGCTCTGTATCTTCAACTGCCAAAACTTGGCCACATGCCACAATTGTCAATTTGGGAGCAGGAATGAGAAATCTGTGCAGGTAAATGAGTAAAAAAAAATAGTTCTGTCTGTCAGATTTAATTTGACATCCAGTTTTCTCCTTGCAGGGGAGTCTTTTGCCTTGCCCACCTCCTACAGCTGAATAGTGTGTAATAGTATTTGTATGGAATTGCTGTTATATTCTATTGACCATGATTGGTGTTATCCTTTGGCTCCTTGGTCATGACGAGGCTTTGTCCACGCACATATAAATGAGAGTCCATGCTGTTAGGCCAGCTTTGTTTTCCTCACTCTCCTCACTCATTGATATTCCTCTTCACTCTTTATCCTGATGGGTGGTGTAATAACTGAATCCACAGGGAAGCGGCCGTATTTTATAGTTTGTGGAAAATCCCCCTGGGAGCTACCCACTAGTGGGTAGGAAGAGAAATACACGGCAGATTTCCTAAACCTCATCAACCAGTGTGCGACAGCCAATAAAACCCCAAATTTGATGAAAAAAGAATGCATGTACACGTACTGATGTTGAGACATGATTAGACACTATCATCCATGCACACAACACACACTGGAAAACACTCATATAAATGCATGCTCACACAGCAAGGCATGTAGACACACATTGTGGAAATGTAGCTGTCCGCCCCTGCACACAAACAGATAAAGTCGCCATCGGCCCGGTCTGCAGGCCGATAAATTTTTTCCTACATCCCTTTATGGGTTGTGCTTTTTATTTTGCTGCTGGGGTTTTATCTGGGGGCAGCAGTAGCTGAATCCGCATATCCTGGACCTGGCACAGCCAGGACTTCGCCTACAGTGCATTAGTTCTCACGAGGAATGAGTTTTTTGATGAAACGGCCCACCATTCTCAGGCCTGATGGAACACCACTATGGGTTTACCCACAGTGATCTAATCCACAGCTGGGCCCAGACACCGGCTGATATAGTAGTGCAGAGAGACAGAGAGAGATTGAAGGAGCTGAATAGAAGCGATGTGGAGTAAGAGCGGGGGATTGAACCAGAATGAAAAGGATATACTCTGCGAGGAGAAACAGCGTGAGAGGATCCTCCATTAGAGAGTCCATATTTGGCATGTGTACGTGTGTGTGTGTGTATCTCACCCATCTCACTGGCAGATAAACAATGCCTTGCATGACTGCAGGCATACTGGTGGGTCAGTATGGTGTGTTTGAGGGGGTAGAATGAGAGAATAAACATCAATAACAACAGCCACAGTAAGCAACAACAACACCAGCGGCAGTGGCGGCGGCAGTAGTGTTGTAGAGAAACCAACAGCGGTGGCCCTGGAGGAGCCGAGGCTGCATTCAAGAGCGTGGGTATGACTCATTGGTGGGCTATAATGACCACAGATGGCCATTAGCGAGGTGTGAGGTGAGCAGCGTAGGCTCCGGGCCCCTAGCACCACAGAGGTGCACATTGCTTGGTTATGACAGGCTCAAACTTGATGTGTGTCTAACGAGCCCCCTGGTAAATTGGGCTTGTGTACGGAGCGTCTCCCCTCTTCACCTGCCGGAGAACATTCTAACAACACGGCCGCTACAGGCAGATTTCACGTTGCTGGGATCATTTACTAACCTGAAATGTCTAGACTACAATTTTAAACGGATCCTCTGGCTTATACACAATTACAAATTGAGTCAGTCAGTCAAATTTGTGTTCTGAGTAGGATTTGATTCCTAAACTCTCATAGTTCAGGGCAGTAGTTCCTTAAGGGACCCCATTTCTATCATGGAGTAAACTAACATATTTATGGATATTTAATGTCATATTCAATGCATAACAATGACAGTACAGAACAAACGATAAACTGTATAGTTAACCCAAACAGTGAATGCAATAACTGCAGGAAGTTTGTGTAAAACTAGCAGTTGATGAAATTTTGATCACATAATATTTTTTACAAAGCATATTTTGACTAACTCAGTGTTTTCCCTTTGTTAGCACTTTGGTTGTTTGATTGTATTGTAATGCAGGGGGAGGCTATTGGCCTTTACTCACTAAATGTAAAGTGGTAAAAATGTATCAATTTTAATTGATAACAAGAACAAGAGGAAGGTTTAGCAATGCTTGATAGCGTGCTTCACCACTTAGGTAGCAAAGTGGACTATAGCTGTGCACAGACTTAAGGATCATGTGGTTGTTTAAAGGACAGCTGGATTCTGCATTGAAATATATCAAATCTAATATATAAAAATGTCCCTTCCATATTTCCTTCATGGCTTTGTTGGCATTTATTAATGACTCTCCTCCTCAAGCCTCCTTCTCCTTACATCCTCCCTGTGCTCCCTGATATCATCTGCTGTTCAAGGAGTCTCAATGCGCCACTTATGGCCTCAGTGGCGCTCTTATTCTCCAGGTAACTGTAAATGCTTCAAGGAGTTTGGGGGAAGTTTGCTGCTCCCTCTATCGCCCACTGTTTGTCCCGCATCCCTCACTTCTCCTCTTCTCCCTCAGTCTCCCATCTTTCTCTCTGAGCTCGTTTAGATTTCTTGCCACGTTCCATCATGGCTAAGCTGAACAAATCCCTGCATATTTTCCTGAAAATTGCCGGCTGGAAGAAGGACTGGGAAATCTGTTTTAGATGTGTTGGGGGAGGAAAGGGAAAATATTTATAGATGGATCTAAAAGAGTATTGGCATACTATGTGTTCTAATTTATTTACACACCCTAACTTAAAGGAACATTTGTGTTTAAAGTGCCTTCTTCTGCACTTCAGCGCCTTTTTACCTGATGTAAACCAAAAGAGAGGAATTATGACAGACACTTTGTGTGGCCTCACTGAGAACACAAATTTGGATGCAGCCCTTTACTGTGAACACCAATCTTCTGCCTGCCATATTCTGGGTGAAGCCATGTATTATTAATAGGGTACATTGTACTAAGTCTGGGACAGCCGGCAAAGTAAAGTGAAATGCTACAAGTCCAAGCAAAAGCATGCACACTACTGTCCCGCATTCTAGTGTGTTTTTCTTTTTCTGCTTTGTCAGGTAAGGTTTGACACATTTTCCAGTTTTCCTGGCCATTTCTTGGTTTGGAAGCCTGTTACACACCTTATTGTATTATTGTATTAGTACTTATTTTTCTAAAAAGCATCAACCCCAACCTGTGCTTCACCATATTGAACCTGAAAAACTTAATTGTAATGTTTGGGTTTTATTATGTGGGTGGTAAAGAGAAAAGGACAGAGACAAAGGTGCACAAAAACAATAGTAGCAATAATGATTTACATTTATGTGAAGCGGCATGTGTTTGTTCATCTTTCTATTTAAGTCCATTAAAAAAGTTGGTGAATATAACTGTAAAAACATCTATGTAGTCAGCACTGTGTACACTAAACCATTATACTGCAGGAGACTAGCTAGACGCATGAATGCACAGCAAGGAATAGGCTACAGAAGTGTCCATAAGCACAATGTTCAGATTTATGTGAATTTCGTGTGCAATGCACATTAAAGATTTGTTACACATATGGTATATAGCATGGTTCAGATGTCAGGTTTGAGATGATTTGGGGATGTTTTACTCAACACACAGTACAGGTAACCACAACATTTCTGTTTCTGGAGAAATGTAGGTGGCAGAAGTGAATGAATAACAGTTTCACCACCCTATACTACTTGAGAAAGTCACTTACTCAAGAGTGTTGCTGCTTTTAGAGCTATTCAGTTACCAGAAATATAAGACAACGGTTAAGCTGAGCAGTACTTATGTATGGTAGGTTCAACAATGTACTTTATAGCTGTGAAGGAGTTCTGTTGGAAGGGAACAAGCACGTCCATTCACATTTATTTTCCTAATTCATTTTAGCTTATGGCAAAGTGCATCCATAAGCACAGATATTTCTCATTTTCCAGTATGGTTAAAAGACTCTTTTCATGACTTCTTCCATTAGTGTCTAGAATGACTAAACCTAGTTTGCACCTTGTACAGGATCAAACACTTCTCATCTGCCACATCCTTTTTCCTAAAGCTCAAAACTTCTTCAAAGAAATGCATCGCAAAGCAAGACTGTTTCCAACTCTTCACACTTTGAATTTTTCCACCCTGTCCTTTCTTGTTAGTCAAAACAAGAGTCTGATCCCTGAGAGACTGCTAATAGGTTCTGGGCGTCCTTCGTGGTCCTTTATGGTGCATCAGGCCTGTGATGGAACAGCTTTGCTCAACTCAGCAGGTATCCGTCTCCAACTCCTCCTCTTGGAGGGAGCTGGACACCAGGCAGACAGAAGTGCAGGAGCCTGTGGCAGGGCTGGAGAAAATGGATCACATAAGAACAACACAAGCTGACTATAAATGAGCATGGGAGCGAACAGCGGGGAGTGGGGCGGGCACAGAATGGCGGCTGGGTGAGGCAAGGAGCCAACAGGCCTCAGACCAGACGCTCCGATTCAACATATCCAATCATTCACACTGCCTTGAGCCACAGTGGGGGTATTATGGGATTCTCCAAGATTTTTTTTCCTCATTGACTCTCTCTGTGACTGACAGCTATCTACATTGATTGACACTGAGGGAACTAGCAGCCCGCTGAGAAGGGGACGCCAGGCTAATTGACTGTCTTCCAGCTGGTTGATGGCTGGCTTCGGAGGAATCTGCAGGCCCGTAGCCCACCACCATTTTTCTCTACAGATAGACTGGAAGTGATGAATCCTGCTGCAATGTTTTGGCAGAGATGCATGAACCCGGCTAGCTGATTCTCACTTTGTCTTTTCCATAAACATGTGGATGTTGTGAGTCAACACCACTACCACCCTGGGTGCTGGGAGTTTTCTTTGCCGTTATAAATACTGTCTCTACGCTCCAAAGGCAGAAATTAGAATTAGATTGAGCCGAGGGGTCTACTAAATAAAGCATTTCGGTGGTTGAATTATTGAACAAATAGAGATGTATACCTGCAGCAAGACAGCGGGGCCTGATGGTCTTTCTGAACACAGCAGCAGAATCAGTCATGTATTAAATTATGTGTTCCAATTATTTGTTCCAGCCTACAACATTGGGCTAGGAGATTTTTTTTTACAAGACCATGATTGGTAAATAATTGATATTGCACATAGAACATACACATGCACTAGAAGTGAAGCTTAGGTTAACTCAAAAAAATAAAAGACAGTTGTTGCCAAGTCTGGCAGAGTTGGCTACAGTGGCACAAAAAACAACTACTATTGGATGGAAAAATGTGTTTTGTAATGTGTTTGATTTATTACATATTATATAAATTAGATCACCATTTTATCCACCAAATATAAAAGCCCACTTTGGCCTCAATCAAAGCAGTATGAAAATTGAATAACATATTGCTTACGATTTTCTTCTGTCCACAGTTATACAAATTACATTTGTTTTGATAATTAGATAGCAGTTGTGTAGTCCTACAATATAAAAATTTATGTAAGTAATTTATTTTCTTCAGGACTGTCTCCTTTCCATTCTCTTTGCAGAACTCTAAAGCAAACTTCCCAAGCCAGAAGATAACAACAACACCATTTTGATACATTTTAAATATCCTCTTAAATAATGCTGATAAACAATATCTGATCCAAAGCTAATATCCATTTTAATTTGCAGTAGACACACAATGTCTGCACTGAGGTCATCCTATTGATTTAATGTAAGCCTTCAATAGGAAAAATGGCATTCGTTGAACCCATACACAGAGGGTTGAAATTGATTTTGCAAGAAGACACAGTCATTGTAATGTTTCTGTACACTCCCAATATGGAATCTTCAAGACAAATTAATACATTTGATTTGACTATGGTTGTGGGAGATTAATCGGTAAGGTGACAGCTTGATGAACCATAACAATGTCTTAGTCAACTCTTCTGCAAGCCACTTGTCATTGTAACTACGGAGTTGAGAGGCAGTAGGACCTCTGCTGATGCACCAGGAATGCTTCTTTGCAAAAAGTGAAAGTGGCCAGCGTGGAATTTGGATGGGCCATCCAATTTTCTGCTTCAGTAGATGTCTGTGGGTGTTAGCTGTATATATTGAAGGCTATGATGGTAACACGGAAACTTCAGTTTAGAGTCAGCAAAGAAAATACATAACTGACTAACTAAAGGATAGATGGATGGGTGAGTGGGTAGATAGATAGATAGATAGATAGATAGATAGATAGATAGATAGATAGATAGATAGATAGATAGATAGATAGATAGATAGAGGGCCTGACTAATGGTATGGAAGCATTTGGGCTTATAAAAAGAGTGTGCTGTGTGTGGTGTTGCTCCACAGCTCTGGCTCAGGCATTGACAAGCTGTCCACATCTCACTGTAATTTAGAGACCTTACCCCAGAGAGCGGTCTGAGTTATAACATTTCTCTCTACCCACCCTTCCTCCCCTCGTGCTTCTTCTCTCCAGCCATCTTCCACCCTCTCCATCTTTCTGACGATTACCCCTCGTCATACAATTTAGTAAAAGGCAATCCGAGGTTCTTGCAACTTGGATCTGCCATAGTTATAGCTATTATTACTGCTCGTTGTACTCACCAGTTTGCTAAAAGAGTTCCAATTGGCTAAGAAGCACAACTGGTCATACATGCCATACATTAACCTACCATGACCCACCTTTCACCTTTGACTGACCATACTTACCTTAATTGTTCACCCACACAGTTTTCCTGTACAATGATGGATTATTACCGACATTTGAGCTGCATGCACTTTCAGTTTAACCAATCTTCCAATTAAAGGTGTTTGGATTATCTGGCTATCTTTCTGCTTATTTCCAAACTGTTTGCTCATTTAACCTGTCGTTTCTTGCCAGATTGGGTTTGGAGTATTAGCGATGTTGCTGTTCCCAGTGCTCAGCACTTGTGTGGGTAATGCCAGTTGTGATAAGCCAGAGGAGTCCTGTCTTTCACTTCACCAACCCATTTTCTTCAACATTAATTTCACTTTAATGCTATATCTTCCATTTTTTTGAAGTTGTTCCTCTTCTCAGCACCTACTCCTCCTAAACCCAGCCCCACTATCGCATTTGGACTGCTTACAAGTCACACCTGACCTCTATTATTACTTTTGTTGCTTGTGACCCAGGCTCCAACAGCAGCTTGTTGGGCACCACGCTCTCAAAACACCAATCCCATCTCTGCTTCTGGGAAAATAGAATGTTTCTGCTTTTTTGTGAGCTTAAGAAGTATCATTTTATGCAGGTTTAATGAAAATTTAAATTGAATTTTGAATTTTTTGAATCATCTTGACATGATATTAGACAGATGGTACTGGATCGAATTTTGACACGTTGATTGGAATATAAAGTTCTCTGTTCCTTCTGTTGCAAGGGATACTACAGAGGTTAGTAATTGTATAAGCTTTTCCCATTTCCCGTCGCAACTAAATCTATCCTCTGTGGTTTGAACCTTCTTTATAAAAGCATATGTATCCAATCAGCCTGTCCTTGATCAGGTGTCCCACAAGACCAGTTAGAAGTTGGTTTCTTTACACATGACTGAGAAACAATTAAAGTAAATGAAAATGGACATCCCCTTGGACACTCAAAAAGCATTTTATCAAAACTCTAATTTTGTACCAGCAAATTACAATGTAATTTTGTCCCCGCTAACACAGATGCCTGTGATCAGCTTAACAAGAATTCAAACAAATTCTATAGTGTTCAAAGTGGGCAAGGTAGGAAGACAATTCCAGTGTGGCTCCACGTGTCTCATCACTGTTGACATTTCCATCTGACAGCGAGAAATTAAGACCGGCCACTTTAGATGCTAATTTAACGGCTTAGCACATGATTTCCCTTTCTCGGTAAAGCTTTACTCCCACCATAAAGCTGTCTTGCTGCCTTCACATCCCGCTCCCTTACAAGCCGAGGTACAGAGGTACACAGCAGCCCTCTTCCCCCACAGAGAGGAACAACAACCTTCATTATGTTTAGTTTTAATCACTTAATCCGTGCTTTAATACAGAAGTAAACAAATAAAAGCACATCTAAGTAAATGAACAGTTGGGGTTGTTCTGTAATAGCTCGTAAATCTTTCAGAGTTCGTAATGAGCTCCTTTCTCCTCTGGGCTCAGCAGCAAGAAATCAGCACTTCACACACGAGTGAGAGCGTCGTGCAAGCAGGCTACCACTCTAAATGTGTACTATTGAGAGACTTGGGGGAAGATTGGATTGTTTGTTTGGGGAAGTAGTGTTAATCCGTATGAGCAACTAACACTCCATTTTGATGAACAATGAACATCTCAAGAAAGCGGTACAGAAGTATGGCCTCATATAGCACAACTGTTGAGATGTTATGTATTTTGTTTACTCCACTGCATTGATGAAAAATGCAATGCCATACTGTTTTTTTTTTATTTTTTTTTTACTAAAGCTGTTGGGCTGTAAAAAGCATGTGCATTTCAATTTAAGCATTACATACCTAGCAATAAGATGAGATGACCACCCTTTTTCCTGTATCTAGGCAACAAGAGAACCACGTAACATTTCCCTTTCTAGCATTCCAGCTCTGTCTCTAATTCTTTATCTCTTTCGCTCCAGGGAACACCCAGTCTTACTTTTAAATTAAAGACTCATGTAGAATATTTTTGTCCTTAAATTTGTGCCAATCTGTTCAGACTTTCCCTTGAAACACGACAAATCTATGTGCTGGTGGATTCCTGGTGCATCATCCGCTGAGCAGTGACTGTGTTTTACGGCTCTCCTTGAGGAGTGATGAAATGTTTACCAGTGGGTGAGGAGCAAGCAGGGCGAGGGGGGTTGTGATGTGTGGGAGGACTGGCTCACTCCTACCACAGGAGGGATGGCGAGGGAGGAGGAGGATGAGATATAGGTGGAGTTTGATGTCATCCAGGCACAACCCCCTGTGAGATAAATCAAATGTGGGTGCAAAGTTAGTTAGAACAGTGTGTTTTTCTTTACGTGTGTGTGTGTGTGTGTGTGTGTTTCTGCAGTGACCTCTTTGTTTTTCTTCTATGTCACTGGACTGTTTTGCTATTTCTCCTACTTTACAATGTTTCTGTTTTCTACCCACCCGTGTTCAATGTGCAATCATTTCCGGGAATCAGAGTTACATAACCTTCACTTACCCAGTGATGTCTAGCATTCAGCGCTGATGCTTTGAAATCGAGTTGCCACAGAAACAGTGCTGGATTTTTACTGTTAGGGGAAAAAAAGACAGCTTGGAGAAATAATTGTTTTTAAAGGCACGAGGGGCTGTTAATTGTTCTGAGCATTATGATTAATTTCTCTCTTGCTTATTATTAAGTAGTTATAAATTATTTCTTCTGTGGGATATGACATGTCAGCCTTGAATACACATGTGATAAAATAGCGTCTGCTTTCAATTTAGGAATATCTAATAAGAATGTTTATTAGTTTTTTCTAATTAGCCCTTTTCTTAAATATTGCCTCTAATGTCAAGATTTCTTTATTTTTTTATATCTTTCTGACATTTACGATTAACTTGCATAAGAGCTCCTGTTGCATTATGTATTTTGACTCTTTGTTTATTCTACCACAGAAGCTTTTAATAGTTAAATTGATGCATTGGTGGAGTCATGATGCTGAGAGATTAAAGAGTTCATTTGGGTTTTGTTTTTTTTAGCCACTGCAATCCCCTGGTGTGCATAGAATAGTATTAAGTGACAATATACAGTATCTGTTGCAATGAAATGACAGCCTCAGGAATATTATAAAACAGCCTACACACGCAGGGAGCTATTTTGGGTGCCGGTTGTTGTTGTAAATACAGATATCATTGCTAGTTTGTAATGCAATAATATCATATCCACTTCTTTAAGTAGAAACATTGTTAATAGACAGTACAGTGCTGCCATAGTCTCCAAATGTACTTCACAGTTTTGGTAAAATACCACATTCACTTTTTAAGTGACAATGTATGAACAGTGTAAAGAAGCTGTGCAGGTGTAGCTGTGGGCACACATTCCACTCGTGTTTTAATTTATTGCTCTTGCAGCGAAATAAGTGCACCTGCTGAAGTCCCAAAGTGTCCATGCTTTCAGCTATTCCAGAAATTCAACTTTGACATTATGGTGGCTGCAGAGAGCTTAACTGCTGTGGCACTACTTGAAAAATGTATTTAAAAAAAGGCCTTTTGCCATAAGGTACAGGATAAGGTTAACCATTAACTTGGGAGGCAATGATTTGTAGTATGTTAAAACTTTGCTTCTTCTCTTTCACAGTAATATTGTGCAGAGGCATAATACATCCAGCTAAATGTGCTATTATATGTTATTATGCTACAGTAATTGATTTTTGGCCTCTAGGGACAGAATAATGCATGCTTACAGACACAGAATGCTGTTTAGAACAACATATTAGCAACCCAAGCAATATTGTCTCTGAGTGAAGTTTCTCTCACACTGATGAATGTAAGTCCACTGTTCACTCTCCTTTTAGCTCCATTTTTCTGTTACTGTCTGGCTCAGTAGTTACTATGTTCCACTTTCTTCATGAGTTAACTTTGTCTTCTGTTTGAAGCTGGGAAGTTAGCATAGCCTACAGCAGGTTTCAACAAGCTAAAAAAGCTCTGTAGAGCTGCAGACATGGGTGATTATTTCTTGCAAGTCTCACAGCGGGTGGCCCTTTTCACATTATACGTCATTTGATACATTTTTAATATATAACAAAATATGTATAACTTGCATGCTTTAGATGTGTGCTTTTAACCTGGACTTACATTGCCTCTTCATCCTCAGGAAAGCAGTAAGGCAGCACAGGAAGTAGGCTAGAGAGGGAGATGAGACACTGACTCTGGCTGATAGTTCCACATGATGGATGTGGCTCACTGGTGACAATTCATGCTGACACCCCCAATGACAAAGCCATGCTTTATAGCGGCCGACAGACTACTACCTGCAACCCGGCCTCTCCGCGGATGTGGCTTGATATCCTCTGCAGTGTAAAAATCACTTGTGCCACACTGCTAGCGATATAGAGAAGTGCTACCATGTAGAGGTAAAGCGGGGTGGTTTCTAAAAATGTATCATACCCAGCCAGGGTCAGCTGATGGTTTGATTCTCTCTGTGTTGGAGGAGTAGTGTGCCTGGTGGGCAGACTTACAGGGAAGAATTACTAGGCCAGTTGTTAATTATAACTACGCTGCATTGCACAAGCACATATTCGGGCACCTCTGCGCTAGAAGCATGTGTGTGTAAAGGCAAGGGTGAGAAGTGTGTGTTTGTGGATATATTTGTGCATGTTTGCCTGTGTGCCTCAAGTCTGTGTGGGAACAGCATCTTTCTACACATTAAAAAATTACTTTTCCTCAGGTTTCCCAAGAACTAGAGTTAGAATTAATACCAGAATGTGAGATACTGCTTGCAAAAGGACACAGAGAACAGGTACATGAAGAGTAAAAAAACACAGAATTCAAAAGACATAAATTGAAGACATATTTTGTATGGGAAAAATAAGAAGAGGCAAACAGTTTCCTGTCAAATCTTGCCTTTTGTAGATTCATTCCATGACCTTATTTTTCCTCCAAAACATCCTTTCAAGAGGAGAAACCTGCAGGGGAGAAAATGAAACGTCAACACCTTGTTGTCTACTTTTCTATTGTTTTACTCTTTTTCTTTGTTTTGTGTGAACCGTACTCTCTGGCAAACTGAGACTTATTAGAGGGCATGAGAAGAACCGAGTCAGGAAGATAAGCTAAGACTCCCCTTTAAGTACCTCTCCATCCATTAAGATGGAGATTATAGTTTCAAAGCTAATTGTTTTTCTTTCTCTCTTTCTTATTCTTTTCCTGGAGAATGTGAAAGAAATCAAGAAGTGGGGCCCTTTCTTTTCAATTTCCCTCCTAATAAATTCCCCGCTTTTATCCCTTGTCCTAATATAACGGCAAATTAAAATTCATTGAATTTCAACGTGTTCATTAGGCTCTGAAGGTGAGCTCTCTGAGAGAGGATGTGGTGCTTTAGAGGTACTTGTCTTCCTCTGTATAAGTGAATGACAAATAGAGATAGAGTGTCAGAAGTGAATGCAGAACAAGTGCAAAAGAGCTGGTGGAGGCTTCCCATTCGCTGAGGTTCCAGTATGTAACAGGAGGCTCTATTGGCAGTGATGGAATATAATATTCATAGGTATTCATATGTTTTCATTAGTGTGTAATCACTTGAAAATAAGTCATCACTATGTTTTTGTTACCTTTGAAATAGCCTTTTATATCTACTTGACACAAGATACTCTACTGGCACAAGACTCCAGACACTATAACTTATTTTAACAAACAATTCAGTGACAAGTGTAAGTTGTGGACATGACGATTTTAAAAAAATGGTCTTGACAGCTGTTGAGGATTCATGTACAGAACAAACAGTGGGTCAGTACCCATGACTTCCTCAAAGAGACAGCCAGCAAGCAAATAGTCACAGCCATCCACAGGGAAAACAAATTACCAGACTGTGAAAACCTTTTTCCATAGGAAAACATGAATCATGAAACAGTCTGTACTATGTCGATAGCAGTCCTGTCTAGTCACTCATGTAAGTCCTCCATATGTTACATACCATCCCACTACTGTATGGGTGAAAAATCATTATCATCATTCAATTTAGTGTCTATTATAATCTTTAAACACCAAACACACAACTAAATAGGGTTTGATGATCACGGTCATTTCAGTGATTACATAGTAGTCCACTGACTGAAAAGGAGTGGCTGTACGTACAGTAGTGATTAGTATTTGTCCTTTCAGGTTTGTTTTTTAGCCCCATACAAGCAGGAACAACATTGGGGTCGTTTGTTAATATATTGTAATACCTGAATTAGGTTTTATAGACAAGTGATTCCTTTTGGTTTTGAGGTCAGAACAGAACAAACTTAATTGGAACTGACAATTATTTTGGCGCTGACTTCATGCTGGCATCTGTGTTTACTTCTACTACTTAATATCTTCTGATAAGGTATTTTTTAATGAAATGTACAATACTTGTTTGTATAAAAAAAGGGTTACATTTTGAGCATCACACGTCACATCACAAGTCACAAGACACCATCTACCGGAATTAAGAGTAACTAAAGGCTAGAACAGAAGTTTCACTTGTTTCTTTAAGTTTGCAGTGTCAGACCTTAAGCTGCCAAGACAGCAATACTATGACTGGATGATAACAATAATGTGTTTTGAATTATTGCTGCCAGCAATGAGCTCTTATTTAACCATAGTCATTTCTCCAAAATTGGTAGAAAATGTCATCATGCTTAGCTATGACTAAAACTGCAGAGGAAGCATGTGAAAACAAATTAGATTTCCAGTTTCATTTGAACCAATTTAGTTCAGAGCACGCATACATAAATCTAAATGTTGTATATTAATCCAGTTTTCTACTGTCTGTATTTCTATTGTTAGTACATTTCAATGCAAGTAACACTTAAAATACTTAAATGTGAATGTATAAATTGCCCCTCTTTTGATAAGTACTGGAAGTACTCTGAAATAACAACACCGTCATGGATTCATATGAAATGTAATATTTATGACATGAATTAAGTATGTAGAAATCCCAGTAGACTATCACATATATAATGTATCTAAGCAGGGCCATTAATTCTCGGCTGCAAGCTTTCTTGTTTTGTGCTGAAGGAGAGACAATGACAAAGAGAGCAAGAGAGAGATAGAGAGGGAAGGACAGAGAAAACAACCAAGTTCATCAGGTCTTGGCCTACTGTGAAGTGAGCGTAGGGGAAGAAGTGTGCGTGTGTGTGTTGTTGTGTGTGTGTGTGTGTGTGTGTGTGTGTGTGTGTGTGTGTGTGTGTGTGTGTGTTGGGGTTGGAGGGTGATGAGAAAAATCAAGGACAGGCGCCTGTGCCTTCCCTAACTCTGTTAGGCCAGACTGGCATTTTAATAAGGGCTGCTGAATACCACTGCTTCATCCCCCCGGGGAAGCCGAACACACACATTCACACATCTTCGGCCACATGAACACAAAGTATACTGAGGGAGGTAGAGGCACAAATCATGCTTAGGTGTGTATGCACGCCAGTGTACACAAAATGATGCTGGGTATATAAAAAATCTCCGTCTCCACATATTATGAAGATATAAAGGCTCACTGGTCAATGTGTTCTAGATATTAAATTACTTCAAAAGTAAATCTATAAATGGTATATTAAGTGGCTGGCAGAGATAGCCACCAGGGAAACCCTTGCCCACATTGTAAGGCCATTACTGTCCATACAAGAGCGGCAAGGGTGGGCCGTGTGAATACAAGCGAGCTTTTACATTTTCACATGTCAAACACAGAGCCCACTGACAATGAAGAGTGGGAGGGAACGGGGTGATAGCAGCAGCGGTGAACTCGCACAGGGCTTATATCAGCCACCGACTGTATCATGATGTGTCACATCCACATCAGGCAAAGGCGACTCATCTGTGAAGTGTAATGCAGACGGATGAATGCTGCCTCATATTGACCAATGCAAATGAGAGCAGAGTCATACATAATGTTTACACATACTGCGCCGCTCCTGCAATCGATCTTGAGGTGTGGAAGCGGTGGCAATGCCGGCTTGCTGTGATGCACTCATTGGATTGCTGCTGTCGCACTCTTTACTCTCAGCAACATTCTGTGTCAAAACGTATTTAATGCCTCTCTGCATGGATGCCCACTGCTGCTGTAGTACAATTCTCTCCTTGTGTCTTCAGAGTCTGTTTTGCTCAAGAAAGTGAAAACATGAGTTTGTATGACGACTTGACTCGAGCAACTCGCAAATTCAGCTGGGACCAAACTAATATGTTGACCTTTTAAGCTGACAAGTGTGTAATGTGATTGCGTGCACGCAGCTCCGTTTCTATTTTCTTGAGACTCCTTTTCACGCAGCAGTGAGAGCAGCTTGTGAGAGGGATCAGAGTGGTTGTGATACCACTCGCCCTTTTAGGCAAGGAAGAGATGAAACAGAGCAACGTCCTGATTGAAGATAAATCCACCCCGATTAGCTTTGCTGTGCTCCTTATGTTGTTGTTTCTACTCCTACTTTTCTTCTTACTTTTTTTAGCAGCCCTTCCAGCTGAAATGTAAAGTCATAAAATATTGGCATGCATAATTATTCACTCTATAGAGGCTCATTTTCAACTAAAGCTGATTTACAGACGTTCAAAGCTGTGTTTGTCTATTCGTTTTAGAGTATGGAAATAGGTGTGGGAATGGTCATGCATGCATCCACGCGGGGACATGCATGAAACATTGTGAATTACCATATGCATTACTTCAATTCAATTATAGGTATCCCCTTCAGTTATAAGAAAATATTATTGGATTTCCCCCCTTCATCTTGATTTATTCTGGTTCATTTTCCCACCAAGAGCCATGAAGAGCAGTAGTGTCCATGCCCCCCCCTTTTTTATATATATATATATATATATATGCATGCAATTATTGCTTCTGTGTGGTCCTTATACATACACCTATGCATAACCCCAACATGTACAGGCTCTGGCGCGTCCCTTTACATTATCTGAATTGCCCAATGGGCATTGACGGCGGGGGTTTAATGAATTAAAGTGGACATAGCTGACTCAGTTCAATCGATAACTGGTCCCCTGTGGAGCCCTCTGCTCTGTGCACCAGAAACAGCAGAGAAGGGGAGATAGAAAGATGGAGATAGAGTGACAAAGAGAACAACAGAGAAAAAATGAAAGAGAGAGAGCAGAAAAGAGCATACAAAGGAGAAAAAGAGGAGGGACTAACCCTGGAGAGAGAGACGATGTGAAGGGAGAGAACCAAGGATGGAGCTGAATACAGAAAGGCGATGAATGAGGTCTGGCTGATGAAAGGGTTAAGTGTTTTGCAGTTCCTCACCCTAATGGCTCCTGAGGCTTCTGCTCAAGAGGGCTAGTTTGTACGATATCCCCCTGAACATCCTGTGAGATACACACACGATTCTTGAATCTTTTTTTTTTTCCCTCCACCCCAACAACGGCTTGTTTGTTCTTTACAGCACAAACAAACTGGGACTTTATAACACATGTGGCCTCATTCAGTCCAGCACTCATAGAAACAACATTTGTCTTGGTCTTCACCGCAGCGCTGAAATCATAATTGTTCTGGCCTTTTGAGCAATAAACACTTTTCACTGGTGTGCTTTGTTCCAAAATGCAGGAAAGGAAAAGTGAGTTTTGTTGTGTTTTGCATAAGAAAGAGATTAAAGAAAACTGTTGGCCTTGAAAAGAATTACGTAAGATAAAATGCAAAGTATAACCATCTTACAAGGCTGAATGATCTCTCTCTCCAGGGTCCACACTGGCTTATGTCAGGGATTCCATACACCCACCATTTAATAGATTTTGGCGGTTTTATATTTCACTGGTGTACGCAAGAATAAATGCTACATAGTATCCAACGGAGCTTGCTCTTGAAACAAATGACAGTGTCGGCCATTGGCTCACACCACTTAAGAACAAACTCTGTTTTGGATGAATACCTAATAAGGGCAGACATAGTGTGACGCTGTTTATGCGAGACAGAAGACAGATTTAAAAGCAAGTTTTAGATGGAGTGCAATTGCACACAGAAACAAGATGAAAACACACACCTCTGACATATTGTATATCTGACGAATATGGTTACAACCAGCAGACATGAAGCAACATTAACTTTCATTTATGGTCATCTTTCATGGTCATGCTGAATGTGAATCAAGCCAAAACAATATGGTGAAGAGGATAAAAACATCAGAGGGACTGCAGAGTTGATTCATACCAAGATATTAATACACTGATCAGCCATAACATTATGACCACCAGGGTCCCCAGCTGGTTATGCAGCCCAATACACACAAACTGTGTGTTCTGACACCTTTCTATCAGAACCAGCATTAACTTATTCAGCAGTTTGAGCTACAGTCGCTCGTCGGAATCGGACCACATGGGCCAGCCTTCGCTCCCCACGTACATCAATTAGCCTTGGCCGCCCATGACCCTGTCTCCAGTTCACTGCTTTTCCTTCCTTGATCCACTTTTGATAGGTACTGACCACTGCAGACCGGGAACACCCCACAAGAGCTGCAGTTTTGGAGATGCTCTGACCCAGTCGTCTAGCATCACAATTTGGCCCTTGTCAAAGTCGCTCAGATCCTCACGCTGACCATTTTTCCTGCTTCTAACACATCAACTTTGAGGACAGAATGTTTACGGTTATTCACTTTGCCTGTCAGTGCTCATAATGTTATGGCTGATCAGTGTATACAAATGCTTGGAACAATAATGTGTGTCTGATTAGATTTGCATTTGCATACTGGACCAGGATTGACTATATAAAACTATTTATGATGTCACAAATTATGCTTGTAGGCCATGTCCATTCAAATGAGATTTTCAATGAGCACAGAGAGACTTTACACTTTTAGGAGATGAATGTGAAAACATCCTTCTAGTGTCAAACTCTGCACATACATCAGTCTGCACAGTGAAGCTCAAACAATCATGTGTAGGAACAAGAAGAAAAACGTATTTTTGTGTAGAGGGGGACTTTAACCATAAGGATGGCAAATTCGAAAATGTAAAAAAAGTTTAGAATCAAACAAATGATCTTAAAATATGCTATGATCTTGTTAAATATGCAGACTTGTTGGGATACCCAAGTTCGAGGGCTGGATAGTGGTCAGTGAAATTAACCCAAATGATTGTTCACATTTCAAGTTTATGTCCAGTCTGAAATGATTGCCTCTGTCTTGCCTGTTCTTAGCTTCTCCCCCCCTTTCAATCACAACTACTCTTTTCTCATATTATTTTAGTTTTAGCTTGTCCCCGTCCTGTGCTCTCTTTTCGTATTTTTCTGCCTTGACAGGGAACGGTTTCGCCTGTCATGTCACACTTGTGACTGACTGTGTGATGGATGGTATTCTGGTTAGAGCTCTGCTCTGTTTAAGGCACACAGCGGGACAGGAGCACCCCGCCACCTCCCACTCTACCTGTCACGCACCGCACCCTGCTCACGTCACCCTGTATTACTTAGGATTTTCTCTCACCACTTCTCCTTTTCAAAGCAACCTTGCTCTGGCTCCCCATCCATTTGTTGGCTTTTCACTCTCATCTGGCACTATTTGTCTTCCTGCTGTGTATCTGTCTGCTGCAGATAGTCCATCATAGTCTTATATGTTGCACTGTGATTCTCTCTGCATTAGCATTTTGCCATCATTTTAGCATAAGGTAATATTCTATAATAACACTGTCTTCTCCAGGAAATCTGTTAGTAGTCTGGTGTTTAGTCACAAGGTTTTATATTTCTTATAATTTCTCTGCAGTTGAATATCCCCCTCCCTGCACCAGTGTCTTTCAACAAAGACAATATAATTTAATGGCACCCTTTTTACACATTTTTTCCATTAGGCTCTCTGTTCTACCATCTTTTTGCTACCAATTATTTCCTCACAGTAGCCCTAATCATAGTGTGTGCGAATGGACAAAGTGTTAAAATTTAGTTATGCTAACAAGGAGCGGGGCAAGTGCAGCCTTTTCAGACGTTGCTGCGGTAATGGGTCCTTGACTGATTGACAGGCCCATTCTCTGCTCCTCCTGAGTGACAAGGCTGCAGTCGCCGCTGCAACGTAGGAAATGAGAGTGGAATTACAATACCAACCATGTCACCTCCTCAGGGGACAGGAGAAAGGAAAATACAATCACAGTCTCCATCAAACACACACACACACACGCACACAACACACAGATACACAAAGTCACAGTCTCCATTTAGCTTCACTCTGCTGGAGAAAAGCATGCATACGTGCCCGCACACACTCAGACTCCCGCAATGTTTTTACTTGCTATTATTCTGGTTTGTACTTGAGCTTAAAGTGACATCTACCTGAGCTGTTTAGGCAGTGAAAATGAATGAAAAAGCTGCATGTCTGTGTGGACCTGTAGGCATTGGATCATGGTGGTTTAATTCTTATAAGCCATTCCAGAGAAAACTTCAAACAAACTTGACCAAATTCAATCCATCAAGGTTCATACATTTACTAGATATTGTTCTGCTCAGAGACATTTGAGACCTCAGCTTAAATAAGTGACAATGTGAAAACAAGTGGAGACTAATTTATTTAATCCTAGTCCTCCTGTAGGGAAGTTGGAGTAAGTGTGTGTGGGAGTGTGGTTTTCTTAGAAAGGACTGCAAAAAAACACCCTTAATATTTTAAAGTGTCCCAGGGATTTGTTTAAAAAAACTGAAAAAGACAGTTGCTCTCTCTCTCTCTCTCTCTCTCTCTGTGTGTGTGTGTGTGTGTGTGTGTGTGTATGTGTGCATAAGAGAGACAGAGTAAAAAAGATGAGCAGGAGAGCAGCAGAGGTATGTTGTCTATTTACGCCACATGAAAAAATGTAAATTCAAATCCGCAGATTTCTCTTCTGTCAGTCAAGTCTAAGTAATATAATCCTAGTAAGCAGGGGGGGGAAAGATGACCGTAGGATCAACCACTGAGTGAACCCACAGGAGGAGCTTTGGAGCCTTTGTCCAGTTCATGCTGCGATCTCACCATGTGCATGTCTCCCCTCTGAGTCATTACCAGATCTGGTTAATAATAATGCTTGGGTAGATTAAAGTCTAAGTGGGGACATTTCCTATTAAAAGCTTTCTATTATGTCTGCTTTTACATGGAGACAGCCACCGGCCCGGAGTCTGTTTGTGCTGCATTTACTGTCGTTCCCCTGTCGCTTTTCCTTTACTGCCTGTGGTGCGAGCGGGGGTGTTTATGAGTTTGTAAAGGCTCATGCCGCATCATCCTGCTTTTATAAATTCAGACATGGAAACTCAGCCCACACGCCCTTTTCCTCTTGCTCCCCACCATCAACCCCCTTCCCCTTGTTTTCCTAACCATCCCAGCGCACTCATTTAACCTTGTTAAACCCTCTAAACCAGCCCGCTCATGGGCTGTTACATGCCACAGCAATCTCTAACAAGGGATTCATTCCTGTCATTGTTAAATGCGAAAATGGTTCACATCAGCTGCATGTAATTTACAGACACCAAGCTCAAGATCTTTAGAGGCAGAGGAATGGCTATTGTTGTGATGTTACTTGAAGATGGGGCCTTGGGGGCAGAAATAGAGACAAGAGGCAGGGCCAGTTAGTGCTCGGAAACAACGTTGGGGCCTTTTGTGGAGTGACAGGCCAACACGAGGTGAAGGGTTTAGGGCTGCAAGAGCAAAAAAGAGCCAGCGGTAGAGGCAGAAAGACAGATCCATGTCTTTAGCGTAAAGCAGCAGCTGGACGGGTGCACGGCAGCCATAATGAACCCTATTGAAGGTGAGCAGGAGCCAGGTGGCTAGCCTTTCAGGGGTGGACAAAAGGCAATCAGCACTGTGCCCTCTTTGTTTGTGTGTGTGCGTGTAGGTGTAGGTGTGTGTATGATGCACATGCGCCTGTACAAGTGAAAGGGGGATCAGTCAGAGAATGGAATTGTGTATGGCATTGAGAATTGCTTTCAGGGGAGCTGGAGTGTGCTGCTGTAGATGGACTGGTATTATAGCCTCAGCAGACATCTATTGGAAAATCCCCTCAGAATTCGTTGTGGTTAGAATAAAGTCCTGGTGTCAAGCATAAGACCGTTCAATAATTCTCCACTGTAAATTGATAGTTTTGAGTGTATTGCACCTCATAGTGTCATGGGCTTCTGAAATTGTTTTTCGTTGAGCTATAGGTTTCCAATCTTGCAGTTAATGATACTTGTATTTTATTCTTCCAACTGCAGCCATCTGTAATCTTGAGTTTCGAACCGGGCTCATGAGCGCACCTGTTTGAATGAATAATGGCTGGCGCAATATTGTGCTGTTAAGAAGCGTCATATGGGGAAAGAAATGATGATTGTTTCCTTCCTAGAGACGTTCTCGTCAGCCACAGCAAGGGGCCCACTCCATAGATAAACCACCAGATGTTTCAGTGCTGTAGATTTGGCCATGAATCTTCTTAACTGCAGCTCAACTCCCGCATGACAGAACGAGTATATGGTCAAATCACTGTTTGTGACAGCACCCCACAATTTTTGCTCTCCTAACAACCGCCATTGATGGTTTCCCTTTACTCATCCCCACCTCCTCAATTCCATAGCTCTTCTTCACATTTTCTATGGGGTTCCGCTCCCGTGGCATGTGGCTATATTTCAAACTGCACTGTTTGCTGGTGCTAATGCATTTAGTATCAATGGCTAATTAAAACTGCAAGATCGCTTTGGTAAAACATCTGTTCCACTCTTAATAAGCAGGGCTGTCTTGAAGCGATTGCGTTAAGTGTCATTAAGTGCTGATCAAACGATGCTTCCCGGTCAGTAGTGGTAAACGTTGCTGAATGCTGAGTTGTGCATGCCCTGAATTCAAATACATTCCATACCCAACAATCACAGTATATCTTCTTCTTCATTTTTTTTATTTTTGTTTTTTGGTCTATGTTCTGCTATGCCTCATTTGTTCTGTTCTGTCTTTTGCATGCTGTTTGCTTTGCTTCTTTAAATATGTTAACTTCGTAACCATTGTATTTCATTTAATTTATTTTCATGGTGCCAGTTAGCATCTGTTCAGGAACAAATAGGAGGTTTATAGGCTAACTGGGCTCTTTTGCTGTTTTTAATACAAAAATTAAGAAACAAACTAAAATCAATTCTATTGTATTGTGTATGATTCACAATGTTGGTTCTTTGACCCTTATCAATCTGCAATTGGCCAGAAAATGTTGAGGGAGAAATCCTAGTCCTTTAAAAAGCCTTTACAAAAGAACATGTGAGTTTTGTTTTTGTTTTGTTTTTCAGTGGCTGTATGATCTGATTCAGACTGAAACTTACCAACAGTTTAAATCTGCACTGCTCGTAGGTGTTTTGACATCAAAAATTGAGATTTTATAACTGCTTACCAAATTAAACCTTAAACATGAAGCTTCTTGCCTTGTTGCGCTGTGTTGTGTTGACTTACCTGATATCTGTAAACGGAACAACACATGCTTCGCAAACTGGGACATCCATTTACATACAGACAAGAAAGAGACGGGAACAGAGACAGTACAAAGACGGAAACAGAACCAAAAATTATTCACTTGAAAGTTAGAGAGGAGAAATAAAAGAAGCTCAGAAGGGAAGGCAGGCTTCAGGAGATTTCAGAGAGACTTATAATGTGTTTCCCAACTAGGTCAGACGAAGGAACCTTTGACACCTGACTGACCTTAATGGTGGATATAGTGAGAATATGTAGCTGAAGGTCTGACTTCTCAGGCATACACCTTGAATTTAATATATGGAAGTAATTTAGTGTCAGATATCCAATACTAACATTCTAAACATCAGCTTTTCTAACCTTATTTATACAATGTGACACATCACAAAAGACAGAAAGATCTGTTTTATAACATATTTTGGCATATTGGTGTTTCTTGAATGATTATACATTCTTCAGGAGTTGAGCTCTGTTGTTCATATCACATATGTCATTATCTTTCATTTAAATGTTGGAATCTACAGTTTATCTAGTGGGTAGTTGAACATACTTTGTTAAACCATAAAAAACAAAGTGAACAAGGTTTACAGACTCTATGAAGTTTATTGCCTTGCCATGGTCTTTTTATTAAAACTTAATGGATTTGGCTGGCTATCTCCAAGGCTTTTGTGTTTCTTAAGATTCTCTTTTTTAACTCGTCTTCCTATGCTCTTTTCTCTCTTGCACCACCCTGCCCGAATCACTCCACTCTGAATTACTGTATTCCTGTTTTATAGTCTTTCTGTGCATCCCTCTATGCACACGCTCCGTCGCTTGTCCCCATATAATGTCTAAAAGGCAGCATTCCAAGTCCTATTGTGTAAAGCATTGGTGTGCATTGCTGAACTAATGGCTTTTAAGATGTCAAAGGGAAATGTAGCGCACAGAAAAAGAAAACTCCTTGCCCTGTGTGGGTTTTCATCTAAAATTGGTTCCTGTGCACTGTGCACTCGGACGGCTGCCATCCATTCTGCAAGAGACCTTTCTCTCTCTCTCAAAGAATGGTTAACAGCAGCAGGCAGCAATGACAATTCAAGTGGATGCATATTAAATCCACTAATGTTCACACTGCCTTGTGAACTTAAAAGCATGGAATACAAAAACTGTGTTTTTGCAGCATGTGTATCTGTATTTTACTCTTCAATGTGGCATTCTCGAGTGTGTAAAGAGTGAGCTGTGGCAGTGGGATGGATCTCATCCCCTTATTTTCAACCTGGCTTGTAAAAACAGTGTCCGGTCTTGCTCTCAGGGGAGCAAAGAAATCTCACATCCGCTATGGTACCAGCGAAGCCATCAGCTTATACAATGCTTCCTTGCTCTGGCAATCTTTTAGCCGGCAAATAAAGGGCTGTGTGAATTTTATCAGCACTGCAATGCTCCCTCTGAAGGCTTCCTCTCAGGAAATGGAGGAGGAAGTGAGGGGTTGTGCACCGTCAGTTATCAGATATACAGTTGCTGCTCTGGGATATTACTCGTTGATAGATTCTGAATAAGACATCTGCCAAAATGCTTGGAGAGTCACTTCTCGCATAGGTGCTTCACAGGAGAGCAGACCCTATTTGATTTCAAGATTGGAAATGCTACAAGTTGCAGTTGTTCCGGTTCTTATCGGTGCAACAAAAGTGAAATTGCATACAGCCGTACTCATCCTCCCCAATTGACCAAGCCATGTGGGTTAAGAGGATGTGTAACCAACAGAAGAGGACAACTCTACTATATCCACAACACTTGCACCGACACATCTGACAGGTGCTAAAATGAGACATAAGGGCCAGTAAAACCCGGACATGGAGAGCAAGGGAACTGAGAAGCTGCTGATTCTGAGAGAAAACACAGAGACGCTGCTGTCTCAGGCCATAACCCCCACAGCATCACGATGTACAATTTGTCTTCATGGATATGACAGTCCTTAATTATTTCCAGGGGAGTCTGAATGATTTGTATTTCAGTCGATGAGCTACGGGCCTTTTCTTCATCTAGTGTTAATGATTTAACTAAGTGCCTCTCATGTGCTTTATCTGCATATGAATTCTGTTAACCATGTTTTTAAGCCCAGCATATTCACACTGATAGCTATATGATTCTCTGGCTTCTGTTTAATTATCATTATCATTAGAGTATAAGGTAATTGTATTACTGCCGTTGCTATTGCTATAATTGGCTTTATCATGTGGTCCAATGGCTTCACTGTGTGTTTTTTTTTGAAGAGATGTCCTTCAGTCGGCAATATGCTAATGGTATTCTTTTTGAAAATCAACCTGCAAGCTTTGAAGCTATACTTCTCACTCCATTTCGTGTTCTTTGTTTTGTTTGTTTGCCTTGTACATTGGTGAAATCTTTCCTGAAGCCCTTTTTTCCCCTACTCTCTTCCCCTCCTATTTCCCAAGACATTGCCGCTGTAAATAGCTTTACCTTTCCCCATAGCAAAGTCCTTTCTGCATACGTTTTCCTTCCTTGATGAAGCCTTTGATCCCTGACTATCTGACTCTCTTATTCTAAACTTGAGACTAAACCGAGGGGACAGATTGATTCAAGGTGTCACGTTAATAACAGCCCCCCTCTAGCATCTCAATGTTGCCATTAAGTTTGGTTCCATTTATATTTCTACACCATTAAGCGTTGAAGCTTGCCGTATTGTTTTATCTGTGTCTAGTCAATTGTGTATTCCCCTCTATTCCATTAGAATGCAAAATAAACAAACCAAAAATATGTTCAGAAACCAAACTTGTGTATGCATCAAATGAAAATGTGTGAAAATAGCCTGTTTAAAAATGTATTAGCACACTCTGCCATCATTAGTGTCTGACTAAGCTGACAGTGTTACCTTTCTATTCATAACATTTAAATCTCCCTGCCATATGACAGCAAACAATGTAGGAGTGGCCTCCAAAATCCCCAGTAATCCATCTTCTTAGTGATTACCGCAAGAACTGGCTCTTAACTGCTTGTGACAGCCAACATGAAACACTGAGACAGATGTCATAAGTTATTGTCGTTGGCAGTCAAGAGGCATTATGCAACTTTAATGATGACTTTCATCAAGCTTCGCAAAGCCCCGTCGACTCCAGACGAGGATGCTGTGTTGCTCGCTGTGCGGCGTCTCTCCAGCCAAAATTTACCATCCAATAGCGTGAGCTGCAACTAGAAGAGCATCGCTCCCAAAAGACTTACTGGAGCATGGCCTCGAGCCACCTTGAACCAAACCACTGCTCCTCAAATAACTCAAATGGAGGTCATTTTACAGAGTGAAGTTACTGTAAGCACAATGGATGTACTCTAGTCTGCAGCAATGGCCCGAGGAGTCGAAGAGCATAAATGAGGCCTAGTGTATTATATTTCAATTTCTCCACTCTTCCTCCTCTGTCTGTGCACACATGCACAACATGCTATCTCTCTGCATTTTTTCTTCCTCTCTTTCTTACAACAATTCGTAGAGATGGTGGCAGAAGTCCATAAATTACAACTCCCACTCCCATCCCTCAGCTCATTAGCGTTCAGACAGCGAAGTTCCTGTTCCAGCTTCACTCTCCCCCACCGACATGTCCCTGACTCTTTCTCAGCACCTATTTTCAACCCCATTTCCCACACCTAAATCCTTCTCCGTAGGACTAGCATGTCCCACTGTCTCGCATTACCCTCAGTTACCCCAGCCCCATTACGCGCTGCATCACGAAAACCCACTCATCTACGAATGTTTCCCTTTTTTACGCATGGTTACCGGCCGGCCACAGAGGCGTAATCCTCTGCCCAACTCATCAGGCTTCCTATAACAGTAGTCACTCCTGCCAAGCCACCCAGAGAAAAAAGAGAAAACGAGGGCAGTGGTGGGTTTGGGTCAGGGTAGGAGGAGACAATGAAGTGGGGAAGCAAATTGTCTTTGAGGATGATCTGGCTTCTGAACTTAGTGAAAGAATATCATTTGCCAAAGACCACCAAAGTGTAATATGCAGCCCTAATGAATGGGAATAGCAAATGAGGGACTGGCATATACAAACACAGGCTGTCTGAATAATTCCATTAGAAAACAGTCAATGTTCATTTGGGCCGTAATTAGGCCCCCTCTCCCAGAGACATGCTGGCCTGATTGATAGTCAAATTGCAGGAGATTGTGTTTACTTTTTCATCCTATCTAGTTAGGAATTCTTCCTACGTCTCATGTCTCATGTTCTCTCTTTCATCCCTCCCCCAAACCCCAAACCGCCTCATGAATAAACCAACAGAATGGCCGGAGGTTGATTCTTGGAAACAGGAAACACAATTATTGTAAACTCTAGGTACACCTCTCTAAAGGGAGGATGGGGGCAACAGCAGATGCATTTCATCACTATGGGTGTGTGTATGGACGTGTGTCTGTATGCTTGCTGTTGATCTCTTGGTAAAAACGTATGTCAACCATTACTCAGAAAACTGTCTCACTTGCTCCTTTCAAAACATTTACATTTCTTAAATCTTAATCTTATACTGCTGCGAAGAAACAAACCCAGAGACTTATGTCTTTCAATTGTGCTTTAGCGAAAAATGTTTGCCTTTTCCACGGCTCATGGTATAATGTTTTGCGAGAGAAGAGGAATGGCATCATGGTGTCATCATGATCCTTGAAATCTTTAGCCTAAGGGCAGCACATGGTACTTGCTGTGTTACAGTGTTTTTGCGGAGGGGGAGTGTGCCTTCCAGTGCAGTGTTTTGTGCAGTTAACATACAACACATTGCCTGAGAGCACCAAGTGGGTGGTGTTACCTTTACTGCTATGTTGGATGAAAGTGATAAGTAACTTCTGTAAGTGCATTTACTGTACTGTACTAAATGACTATTTTGAGGTTATTTTGAGGTAAATTTTCTGCTACTTGTTACTTCTGCTCCACTACATTTCAGAGGTAACGGTATGTTGTACCTTTTACTCCATTATATTCATTTATTACCTTTAGTTACTTGGCAGATTCAGATTAATAATACAAAATATAATCAACAAATAAATTATGACATTTTATTAATGGATAAAATAAAACTATTAACTAATTCACACAACTTTAGATATTTTTTCATGCTAATACTTTGCACTTTGAGTTTTACTTTCATTTCAACTTACACTTTCTTCATGAAATCTACTTCTTCCATCACTGTTGGATGGCATGCTGTTCTCATAGCTCACCAAATAATGATTCCACTTTTGTGAGCACCCTTTTGCAACTTTAACTTTAACATCCCGTCCAGATTACATCCGGTTGTACAGCGAGTCACTCAGTCGAAATCAAGTGATTGCAATAAACAGCTGTTTGCCCGTTTTTCTAGATACTGCTTGTATGTATTTTCCAAAAATCATACTTATCATCTGCTTCCCATTTCCTGGATCCCTACAGTTTGCCCATTTCTGCAGGAAAAAGGGAATAAAAGAAATAACGGTGATAATATAGTGTCCCATACTTTTCTCTGACTATTCCACTACCAAAGGGCCTGTGTGTTTCATAAGTGCCCACGACAGCAGTTTTGTTTTCTTTATTGTTCGCTCAGGAGGCCGGGCTGATGAAAAACCCAGCCTGCATGATCCAATGGCAGTACACTCACCCTGGCAGCCATGTGCGCAATCGGAGTGTGCTGGCAGCGCCTGCAGCAATGACTTAATATCAGTCCTCCCACGGCGGAGCAGATGAGAGCGCAGGTGTGCAGATTGTCCCCTGTCACATGGCACTGCAGGGCCCACACACACTATTCTCCATTAGTTAACTCACCACCGGGCCATTAATATAAACACTGACATTAACATCTATATGTATATACCATATTTACTTGTTTGCTTATCCACCATTCCTCTACTTTAGTAGCTCTGCCTGGCTGGTTTTTTTATAAGGTATGTGCAGCAAGTTGCCTCTAAGCCGTGGAAACATGTCTCAAAATCCTACCATCGTGAAAAAGCATGCACATCTCTATACCTTTCTTTATCTTTCTCTATTGCTTGCTTTCACTCTTCCTCCTTCTGTCTCTGCCTCTCACACACACCCACACTCTTATATGTGCCCACATAACCACATTGTTTTGAACAAACACAGTAGGGGAGCGGAGAGGGGAATGGTGATGATGATGGGAATGTGCTTTAACTTGAATCTCATCCGAAGCTGCCCCAGCTTCCCCGAACAAGGCAGCCAGACCCTGCTATCAGGGCTGCGCATGCACAGCTCTGTCAACAGGTCTGGGTGCTTCATGGCTGCACTTTGTTCTTCCTCGCTAACTGTAGCAGCTTTTTGTGCTTTAAGACCAAGCCAAATTTAATCTCATTTCAGTTCTGCTCGGGTCTGATCTATATGGAGGCAAAAAATAAATCTAGAACGCACCAATCACAGTATGCTGCTGAATCAAAGATAGAAACACAGGTCAAACGTATTTAATGCAGGTTTAAAAGAAAGATTTGGTTACAATTTACTTATTGAAACTTGGGTCTTCTTTTAGTAGTTTTGGCCATTGTTTCTTTCACACCATGATAGACACCATCTTCCCAGATTTCAGCAGTTACTGTGGTGGGTACAGTGTTATCATAACTGGTAGAACAGAAGGCCAAATCTACAGTATGATAATAAGCCTTAAGTTTTAATAAACTAGAATTATCTTTTCGCATGCTTCATTTGACACAGCTGTGGCACACTGCAGGTGAGACATGTGAAGTTGAAGCGACACAGCACAATTTTTCACCACAATCTCATAAGCATATTTTTTGCATGATACAAAAAAATGTAAAAGTTAAAATAGAGGAAAAAAATCCTCAGCAAGCTGACTAGCTGCCACAGGTTATCAGCCAATTGCACCCTGTAAGATATGACTCAAAAATTACAAATTAACAAATAAGGATGTGTAATTTGGGTAATTATACAGCTAGAGAGTATCATCCTTGGTAGATAAATGTATGCAGTACTGTATCCTCTACATTTATCCCTTTGCACTGCAGCTCCTGGAAGCAGCTACACCGTGTTGGTCTCGGCTGACAGTTCGAAGAAAACACATCAAGGCAGTTTGACTCGCTGCTGGACACCAAAACACTTGCTGTGTTTGGAAACAAAAAATACAACCAAAATAGCTTTTGGCTTCACAGCTGAAAAATATCTGTCTAGTAGAAAAGTGAAATGAGAATTTTGGGCATATGAAAATCACTTATAGATTATGAGTAGATTATAAAACAATACTTTGTGAGTAGAGAAATATAAAGCAAAATGTAATGGTTTTAGTTGTATCTTACAACAATAAAACAGAGAATACAAAGTAATATAGAGCAGATCAAGACATGGCATCACAAATGTCTGCATGACACCAGCATGAGAGAAGCAAAAGGTCTACTATAATGTATTTTCCAGGAACATAAATGCTTCTTTTCTATCTTTGATTTTCTCTTATTATCTTGGTTAAATATGTATGCAGCTATTGAATTTCTAGCATGTGTTGGAAATAATTTGCACTGTCGAGAGAATTTTCTAAGCAGCATATTTAACAAGCAGAATAAAGTAGCAGCTGAATATGTTCAAAGCACTGGATGTACAGTTCCTACAAACATTTATTGTAATGTATTGTAATGGTTGATAGGTGTGTGTAAAGGTTGACAAAATCCAGAACGGAAACATTATTTGTCACCATTACAGACTAAATTACCTCTGATAACTGTTATAAATGCTTACTGTCATGTCACACGAGGCCTGGTAAAACCAATGAAATAAGAAAAAAAGGAAAGAAATAAAAGCCAATGTGACTCAGGTTAAAGCCCCATTATGTAACTTTTGTACCTTAAAATAACAGTTTCAAAATCATTTCAAGTCTGTGCTCCGTATACCAGTTCCACAAACCTTTTGCTCCATGACATGACGGAGTTTGTAACGCAGTAGTCACACACCACCAGCTAACTTACTGATTTTGGTGAAACTAGATAATATTTTATGGATAGGTAGCTAAGAAGAGAAAAGGAGAGAGGAGTTGCCGGTAAATATCTGACCGGTTTTTAGTCGTTGGCGAAAGCTTTTTGAAATAAAAGGCAAACTACTTTAATCTGTTCACCTTGCTTTCTCTCTCTTCCATACATACACACCAGCAACTCTGGTGTGTGCACAAACACTGGCTTGCTCGCCTCTTTCTGTTCTCTCTCTGTGTCTCTTCAGCAGTATGTTTTAGTCATCCCGAAAACACATTTCACAACACAACTCACATTTTAGTCTGTTTTCACCTCTGATTCTATTTTCACAAATGTAAGTGAGCTGCGTGTGGAGGAGACTTGTTGTTAATGAGCGTGCAGAAACGATTGAAAGTGGAACCAAAGTGGTCCTTGCTTGTAAAATATCCAAAGTCTCCATGTAGCAGAGAACACTTTTCTCTGTGTGTGTTTTTCTGCAAAATGCTTAAATGGGTCCCAAATGTTAACATACCTGGGTGAACAGTGTAACGAGAGAGAGACATAGACATAAACATAATATTTTTAATACATGCTTAATAGATCATTTGCAAGGACCTAATTAAAAGGAAAAATAATCTATGTTTAAGTACATTTTATGTATATCATTAAAAATATAACAAGGAATTGGCCTGTCCATGTGGTCATTTTATATATTTATTTATTTTATTTACAGAAAATAATATATTGTGATATATATCGTTATCTGGATATGAAATGACCTATACATGAGATTCTGATCATATTGCACAGCCCTAATCAAAACAAATTCATGTGTACAGCTGTCCATAATAACCTAAGTAACACATCCAATGCATTAGAGGTATGTTTCCCCCACAGTTCATATTTAAGCACAGCAGATGACATTTTGACCAAAGACTGATTTCATCAGGTGGTGAAAACCATATTTGGTTGGGGAAGAAAATCATCTTTGAACAAAACAGTCATTCTCACAGCATGAATCACAAACTAGTTATCTTTTCTCTTTTCCGTTTGTTGTATCAAGCATTTACTTGACACATGATTGTTTTCCATCACTCTGAAACAACAAAGTAAAAGTAAACATGTCATTTTCCTGCAACATAGCTTCAGAGAAGTGCCATTCATGAACAGAGCTGTTCTTAGAACTTGTTTGAGTTAACATTAGGAGCTGACTCATTTAGTTTCTTTTTATTATATTTAATGTGAATATTGCATAGATATTATATGTATGTGTGTGCATCAGTGCATGTTTGAGCTAGAACAGCAACTAAATTAACTGTGCTATCTCTGTGCGAGTAGTAAAGTACAGGAATTTGCATAAACTTAATCTAAAGAAAATCTGATTTCTGAATTAAGTTCAATATGGATGTACTTTAAAAACAGGTGACACAAGAGCAGAATACGTGATTTGGAAGATCAAGTTTCATACTGACAAAAACCTTTCAATCAAACTTTGATTTTTTTAATGAATTTTGTGATGATTATTTGATTGAAAGGTTTATCTTATCCAGTTGTTGTTCCATTTCAGTACATAATAATTTGGAACAATGTCTTGAGCCTGATATCAGCAATAATTTTGGTATTCCTGTTTTGATAATTATCAGTTAAAGATAGAGTACATTTCCAAGTTAAGTAACTGACTGAAAAGATCCCTAATTGCTTTCATAAGAGTAATGATATTCAAACATTAGCTGTTAATTTGGCTAACCTTATGACATGTTCAGTACCTCACAGCTTCATAAATGCATGATTCATATCATTTCGAGCAGAGTTGAGTGGATTGTGGAGGTAGAATTAGAGATAGGCATGAAATATGAAAGACTTTGCATGGAGCTCATTGTTAGGCACATTACACATTCAGAAATAGTACCAGAAGATCGATAAAACCGAGGCACTTTTTTGCTAAAAGCTATAACTGTATATTACCTTGTCTTCAGAATATGTAAAAAAAAAAAAAAGCAATTGAAAACTAACTACATTCCCCTGAAGTGAACTAAAAAATCTTGAAAATGCAGGTTGCATTTCTTGAGATATACTTTCTAGAGGTATGTAGTACATCGAGTAAGAATATGAAAGAGCAGAGTATCTGGTGTGCAAGTATAGTCATAAAATATACATTGAGTAATATCCAACAGAAGTGATGGCAACCTGGTCCTTGGAAATGCTCAGAAAGGGTGCTGTACAGATGTTTGTTATATTCTGTGCTAATATTAGAACTTTAACAAACAAAGAACCAACAGAAGATCTAGGGCAGGCTGATCACTTGGCATTAACACAGATAGGATTAGTTCATTTTGCAAGAATTTTGACACATTTACTACTAAATAGGCCATAGTACTAATACATGAATAAAATAACATTCACACAATAGAGTAAAATAATGCTAAACTTTATACAGTCCTTAATGTTTCTATGGAAGTTATAAGGATTCCATTTCATTCAGTATTTATTACCATTTTCTTTCTGTGGCTGGAGGGTATAAATCATCTTTTCCATTGAGCAAAGATAGTGTCTGTGAAAAATCCCATTGTTGGAGGGGTTCTCTGGAGCCACCATTAAGTGATTTAGTTTTCTTTTTTACCACGTTTTATTATAATTTTATTTTGCAGCCTTAAAGCTCTTTAAAGGACACATATCACTTTTACATGAAAATCCAAAATACTGAAAGAGGAAAGTGACTTTAAACCGGCTCAAACCCAATATCTTTGCAATTAAACATTTTCCCAGACAGGCTTGGATGTATGGACAAGGCCAGTGGATGTATGGTCATGGTCCAGTGCTAATCCACACACCCCTCCAGCAAGGGTAATGGGACCCAGTTAATTTCAGTTTTTGCTTGCAACCAGAGAGTTGGAGGAGGTACACTGGGTCTATACCCGGTCAACCCTGTCTCCTAGACATTACATTTATATTTTATGAATTTGCAACATCAAATGTAATGCTGCCCATATATATATATATATATTTTTTTTTTTTACAACCTATTTAGTTGGCTGAACAATGTTCATACTGAATGTACCTGAAATTCTTCACTGACCATGTATTTCATTTAATTTCTCTACAATATCCACTGTAGCAACTACAACATAATGAACCTTCTTCATGGTTATGTTTAGGCATTCAGCACTTGGTGTTAAGGATGGTGGTCTTGGTTTAATACTAAAAAAATGTAAATAGCTAAGTTGATGGTAGAAGCGCAACACCAAGCAATTACTTTATTAACAACCGCCAAAAACATCTTTCTCGAACCTTAACCAGGCTGCTTTTGTTGCTTAGACCTAAAAACATGTGGAATGTTGTATGACAACCTTAGTCTACAAAATCTTATCTTTTTTTGAAGGGAAATGATTGAGACAGCCTGTTTTCTCAAGGTGTAATAAGATTGACTCAGATGACACACCCGCTTCATCAGACTAATTGCCCTTTCTCGCAACTGTGCTATGGAAGGATTTGTAAGAACCCACGGGACATCAAAGACAAGCATCGTCTGCTCATCCCTATATCCCCTGTCTCTTTAACATCCCGTCTTATAAAAACACTGGTCTGGCTTAATTGACTTGGCCCCATCCAGAGTAGCTCTTCCATATTACTGAAACTTAAGCTGCTTGTGAGTGTCATGAGGCAAGCCAGCAAGGCCCGGGGAGAAAATATTCTGCGACAGCTCTTCTCCCCTGAGCCCTTATTGTTCTTCCAACAGAACCATTGGCTGAGAATGGAACATTTGGATGATTAAAGGGATTTGGTGGTGCGCTGTGTCATGTTCCTGTAATCTCCCAGATGATGGATTAGGGGTCTGCCCTGTCATACTCCCCTAATCTTGCCCCAACGACGTATACGTGCGAGTCCCAGTTGCGTTGACACCCACGCCGTCTTTCCAGAGACCTCTGCTGCCTTGGAGGAGCAACAGTCTCAATTTGACCCAGTCAGCCAGATTCCTGAATACAATAGCATCGGATGAGCGGCTTATAGTCGGTGAATGCCTGGCACTTATCTCTCTGCATTCCTAAACTAAAGCAATAATAGAGGGATTGTAAAATATTATAGTTTTTTCTTCTCATATTTGATCTATATATCACTTTCCTTCTTTTCGGAAAAAAGAGGGGTAGTGATAGATAGAATGAGATAATTACTATTCAGAATATTTTTAAACCCGAGGGAGTGTCACACTTCCCAGCTGTCATAATACACATTCTACCTGACATCAATGATTTGGCTGGATTGTCTCATGGGATTCTGAATATGATAAAGTGGAATGATATTGAAATTAATAAGGTGAAATAGACAGATGTGAGCCTTGGCCTTTGCCTTTTAAGTGGCTGTCATCGCTTTGTCAAAGGCTTCATAAGGAGAATGAAGGAGAGTGAGAAATAGAAAAGGGACAGAGGGGATGAGGCAAGAGAATAGCTTTCCACTACCGCCGCCCCTAACAATAGCCCTGTCATCTCCCTCCAAAGAGCAGATGCCCAGGTTCCCGGTGGCATCTCCAGAGAGAATGTCAGGGGAGAAATAAATCTCCGAGCCAATTTATGTGAGGAAGGTGAACTTTTTACTAGCTTTCCATGGTAAAGGCAAAAAGGGAAAATCACTGACAGCTCTGAGTGGAGATTTTCTTTCTTCTTTCCTAGTTGACATGGCATTTTTATTCATTGGACCTCCAGAATGCACTCTTGTGCAACGTGGGGGTGAAAGAGAGTCAAAAACAGTCCATGTGAAACTCCCCAGACAGCACAGTGGTAAAAAGTGAGAAATGTTTCTTTTTGCAAGAGAGCTCGAAGGCCCGTTGATCACTTGGCTCCTTTTTTTGTGGCGAGATCCCATTAGAGGCAAGCTGTAAATACTCATGCGAGTGGCTGAAAGAGCACATTGCATTACCTATTTGCTGAACAAACATGTGACCTCCACACACCTTTATTTTCCATTACACACATCTGCAGTACATGTAATTTGACATTTACCTCAAGCAAGCAAAGTAACAAGAAAATCCAATGGGAAACATAAAATTAGCTGTAATGGTCTATTTTGGTTGCTCTTAGTTTTTTCCCCTATAATATGGAGCCATCATCTTGATGTGATCCTGAAAAACTGGAAAATATTAACATCAAGGCAATTGATTCCCTGCGGTAAAACACATATTTGGTTGCTGCAGGTCTAACTGCCTTATTCATGTTTGCACTCTAAAAACACAATGTAACAAAAGTGAAATGTGCTTGGGATTCAGTGCACGTGCAACATATTGATGTTCCATTTCATGCCAAACAAAGCAGTTAATACCCTTGAAAAGAAGTAAGGAGAGAACCAAGAACCCTGCACATGTAATTTACACACTAAGAGAGGAGAAGAAAAGGTCACAGGAATGTAGTATGATTTTACATAACAGTGCCACTTCAGAGATGCCATGCAGTAGGGAACACCCACAGTGTTACTCTTTTGAAGCAAAATACATTGGAAAGACTAAAACTCTACAGCTATGCTTGTGGCTGTGTAAGGCCATGAATGATAACATGTCCACAATGACAATGCTGATGTTTAGCAGTTATAATATTCACCATATTAGTTTAGCATTTGCTAACTAGTTCTTAACTAATGACATTCCAATCAGACTTAGCAGTACTCGTGTTTTGCAGGTATTTGGTCATAAAGCAAATTATTGGACACATTGCCCTCATGATATCCCTAAATGAGAAATTATGGGAACCATTCCCTGACAATTCAGTGATTATCCTATTATAGTGATGTCAGAGGAAAAGTCAGGGGAAAATCATCCTCTGGGAACCATGAATGTCTATACAAAATTTCTGATAGCTGTTGAAATCCACAGATGTCAACCGACTGAAAGATTGACATCACCATCATAAAAACATGCCACCAGCATGGTTAAAAAGTTGACAAGAGATGTAGCTGTTGTGAAACTGATAAGGTACTCGCTTCACTCAAAAAAACAATAATGCTGAAGATGCAATGAGAGAAAGGGTTGATTTTAAACACACAGATGGGTGCTCTCCCAAATGTTTATCAATGCTTATACTGGGTGTGATTGCAGCACATGATGTTGGTAAAGTCTCCAAAATTAATTCTAATCCTTTGAAGCATTTTTAAAACATTTATATCATAGAATAACAAACCCAGAAAGCTATCAACTGGGACAGTAAGTGTAATAATTTAATAAGCAACCTGTTTGATGCCAAGTTCAATCAATAAATGTGAAACATGTTGTAAGACGTGGACTTCTGGAGAATTACGAAGAAACTGAGGCTGGTGAAAATGTGAAAAAATACTCAACTTTTGCAAACTTTTCTCTAACGTCCTGCACACTTTTTATGAATGGGACCTGTATGTGTGTGTGCTGGTATTTTAGTGTCTGTCTCTGTGTTTCCTTTGGTATAACCAGGCTGACAGCCTTGTATCGTACCGGAGGGGTTCACACTACAGAGATCAGCGACTACTTTCACTTTTTCAGAGATGACGAGATTTTGCACTTAAGAGCATAACTCTCAGGTCTCACCGGGTAGTGCAGTGAAGATCCTACATGACTATGTAGATGTAGCAAGAAATGTTAATTAGAAAAAATGCTTCCTCTTCTCCCTAGGTGATGAGTGGTAGTCAAAGCTAAAAGAAGTAAATGCAGTGGGGGAAAAAAGATGTTGTTCCTAATGTCTTTACACAAAACAGTGAAAAGTTGTTTTTATCTTCTTCAGGGTTTCAATTAAACCGAATGTGAGCCTTGTTGGCCTTATTGCTCAGGAGAAAAGTCAAGAATAATCCAGAAAAATCATTAATCTTTGTGACACTTGCAGAGTTCAAGTGGAAAGCTGGTGCGGAGGAGGTCTTATTCACATCCATCCTCTTCCATCTGTCCTGCGTGGTGGAGTCTCCTGGCCCCGAGGGGGTCTGCCCGCTAGTGTGGCACACACTTGGTGCAGGGATCTGCAATGCCGGCTGGTTGCCGGGCAGAGTTCAAATCTATTTCTGTCTTTTGCGGCGCATTTTTGGGGTGGCTCCTCCTCAGCAGGATGTCAGCTGTACCTGTAAGGGTGTACAGGAATGTAACAGAAGCTGCCAAGGCACTACCAGAAAAGTCCATTCTCCTTCTGTTTTAATGAGCCCGCCCCATAAACAGACACATCACCTGCACTGTCTCGGCACAGGGAAGCTCATTAGTATGTGCATAAAACATAAGGTAGTGGTATGCTGTCCTTCCATCCAAGGTGGTGTTATTATGTGCATATCATTCGTTCCTTGGCCAATATATTCGATGTATAGAATTTAAATGTATGGGAATCTACTTACTTAGCTCGACTTAAGTCCTGCTCACCTTGTGAGGCTGTCCATGTAAAACAGGTTATAGGTTTCTGCTTTATCTGTTGAACATCATGGTGGCATATTGACAGTGAGGCAGAGGTTGTTTGGATGCCTTAATATGACTTATGCCGTATGCCTAGACAACAGGCTTATTCTCTCTCACGTTGCCCTTTTCTCTTACATATTTCCACACAGCTGCAACCATGGAATTCACTGTCATTATCCATTGAACACTGGAGGAACATTATCGACCAAGAACATTAGGTGTAGTGTAGCACATTTTCTGCCAACTGCATGTCTAGTTCTGCTTTGTTCAACAAGTCCTCACACCTAAATGACAAAGTGGGTTCTTTGTCTTCCAAAACAGCCCACAAATGGGGTTAGAATTTGATTATGTTTAGGTAACTAAAACTTCTCAGTAGATCTGGAGACCGTTAGAAGATGGGGAAAAAAGGTTGCTGGTGTCAAAGTCAAACAAAATGTGCAGGCAATTATCCTCACAGTCTGTGATCCAATTAATTGTAAAGAGTTTCATATGTGCTTGAGATCAATGCCATGCGTAAATTCTTCCATTGTGCATAGGGTAACTGTCATGTTGTGGTCTTCCCCAAACTGTTACTACAAAGTTGGAAGCACAATATACATTATCATCATATGCTGTAGCATTGGGATTCCCCTCCATTACAACTAAGGGGCTTAGCTCAAACCATGAAAAACTGCCTTCAACTGGAAGTACACAAAAGTATATGGATGCGAACGTCCACATGCTTTTGGCAATCTAATGCTTATGTTTTGTCATTTGCGTGAACCAACCCTTTACTATGGGTCCTATTCCCAGGTTTATCTCTGACTTTGCCTTTTCCTCCCCTGTGTTTGCACAATGCTGCAACCATGGAATTCACAGTCAATATCCATTGAGCACTGGAGGAACATTATAGACTAAGCACATTAGACGTAGCAAATTTGCTGTGTGCCGCATGCCCAGTTCTGCTTTCTTCAGCTCACTATTTTAATAACGGTATTACACTCATCACCATGTCACATCCCACATCATGGTGCAATTTGTTCTAATTCAAACTGTATTGTTTGTTTGGCGGTGGCATGCAGACCATGCTAGGTCATTGTTACCGTAGTACTGTTGTGTGTGCGTCCATCTGTGAATGAATGTGTATGTGATTTTCCATTTTTTAGCCTCCGTGCGTGTGTATACATGTGTAAGTGTGCGTGTCCAATGTGCGACCGAGCTCTCCTCTGGACATGCCAGGGGGCGGCTCGGGTGATAGGATACACTGCTGCTGTCGGCTATCCTTCTGAGATAATGTCATAATGGGGGGGGACAGCTGGCAGCTTCTTTTCCTGTCGGCACAAATTTTCTACTACATCAATAATGAGTGCCACAGCCCAGCCATGAGCGCTACAGCCCAGTAGGCGCATGACTGTATTCTCATGTGTCCTCTTGTTCTCTCGCCTTTCTCCTTCTCCCAGTGTTTCCTCCCTCTTTCACTCTTTCTACCTTTCCCAATTTATCTTTATTTATCTTTATTCTATCTCCTTGACTCTTTTTTTTCTCACTATCTCCATTCTCATTTGTATGTGTTACTCTTTTCCTCCCACACAAATGTGTTTGTCGTCATTTTTATTCATATTTCCAGGCGCCTTTACATGCTAAATGAAGCATAAAAGCAAGCGAGGTTTAATGTATCTCCAAACATGGCTAGAGTTCTGATTTTATAGTGGGTTTTAAGGACTGCTTGGGTACATTTTTAGTAAATATTGTGATATTTCAGGACATATACAGTGAAGCTCCCATTAATTCACAGATGATATGACCTATGTTTATATGTAGCTAAAAAGAGCCTATTTAGCTGTCACTTAAGTGGAAAACTCAACCAAAACGGAGATCACTAAGAACTAATTACTAAGGATACTTGAAATCCATTAACAAAATGATCCACTTTTGTTGGAATTTAAATTTTGTCGCTTTGGCACACTTGTCTAACCTGCAGTTTTCTTGGTTTTCTAATATTTTTTTTGCTTGATTTTCTACAGTCTTGTAAAACATGTGCTGCATAATAAAATAGCCAGTAAAAACCCTGCATCATTTTAAGGTGCTGTTTAACAGTAGACTAAAGCTCTGCTCTCAAAGCTTTGTATAAATACAGGCTATGGAAATGACATGGAACTAAAATCCGGGGGGGCGGGTGAATGTGACTGCTGACATATTAGAGCATCAGAGACCAATGGGTGGCATGACAGTGTGACACTTAAATGTAGTTCAGGATTTCATAAAGACACATCAAAGCTCAGTGATATGTCATGGTAGCTGTCTTTCAAAGAGCATGAACAAAATTCTGCTGAAAAGTGGAGTGCAGGATTTTTAATAGGGAACTCCCTGTTTCTCAGTATAACCACCTTGAAATAGTTAAACTGAGAAGTTCTGTGATATATATGTTGATTTTTTTTTTACATATTTTATAAAGAAGCATCACACATTTAGTCATTTATAAGTTTGTCTGCCAAAAAGAAAGTCTCATATGAGCAACATATGACCATTATGCTGTGACAATTTCATCCTTAATCTTCCTCGGAAAAAATGATCTCTATGTAACCTTTCAGCTTAAACCCCTGTGATTAAAAATGAACATTGACACACAGAGACATGGACAGGATAACAGTCAAATCCATTATGCACCAATCAACAGAGGGAAGCCTCCCCCCACTTCAGACCTGAATTTTAATGCAGGTTATTGCATGGCTGGAAATGCGGCACTCCAATTTAATGTTAGAGCCAAGGGTGTAGTGCTACACGTTGTGGTCGAAGTTGCGGCTTGCTTTGAAATATGTAACCACTTTTCCTACCGTGGTGAGTTTACATACATTAGTCAACTATAACTGACCACACAATGAAATGTTACACTGGCTTTATGAATAGTTTCCATCATGTTGAGAATATTACACGTCAGTCAGCCAAACATTTAGCGTAGTAGTATACCGTGGACGTAGTGAGTTGTTATTAGTGTGGCGTTAAGCAATATAGGCAGATGAACAGAAGGCGTTTGTGTTTTGAATGATTTCATTTACTAACTTTAACCAACCAAATGCAGCCGCATTCGAAACATCCATTCTGAGGAGAAGTTGCAGTACAGGCAGAGGTCAAACTCATCTCAAAGGCTGGGCTATGAAAATGTAGCGAAGCAAGCTTTCATTTCCTGCAGGCATTGTGGATGCATCACAAGCTGGCCAAGTTTAACATTCTGGCTTTGTGATGTTTCTTTGAAAATGAATCACAAATAAAGAACCCATCAGAAGAGTGAATGATGAATGAATAGATGTTTTGCTGCCTTTTCATCTTTAGTGGATAATATCTTAAGCTCCCAAACGGTAAGGCATTTTGTTGTCATAGTTACAGATTAGTTCTATAGTGGGATGTATGCACGTGCTTCTTGCTTCCTTCTAATTCAATCTGTTTTGTATTTGCTGTATGGCAATGTCTGTCAGTCAGCTTCCACCACTTTGGTCCAGACTGAAATATCTTTACAATTAGTAATTGTCCTAAACTATTGTACACAAAAAAATCCATCCTAATGACTTTGTTGATCCCCTGACTTTGCCTTTAGCGCCACCAGCAGTTTGCCATTTGTGATTTTGAGTCAAATGCCTCAACAATGAATGAAATATGGCTTTTGTTGCTCCTGTTCAATAGCAATTCATCAACTCTGTTTTAATAAGATTTAGAATAGGTTATACTCTTTGTTGAAATTGTGATTCATTCCTATTTCATGAGTTTTGGCTGTTTTGCATTCTCTCCTAGTCTTTTAATGTTTTAATCTTAATATGTCTCTGTAAAACACTTTGTAACTTGGTTTTTAAAAGCCCTTTTTTTAAATGAATCTCATTATAATTACAGTTAGCCAGTCTATTATCACCACTTTGGTTTAGTTATACCAGGACTGAGTAATACCTGGCAGAGCCTAGAATAATGGCAAACTGCCCATCTAATGTAATTAAGCTAACAATTGTTTGAACACAGTGTTCGTTGACGAAGACTATGATGAAAAATATTCGTCAACAAACCTTTTTCACGGACGAAAACTAAATAAAAATAAAAAGCGATGAGAGCTAAATTTTCATGTTAGGAAGGGATGAATGGAGAAGAAATCCAATCAGAGCGAATCTTTGAGGGTAGGTTGATCTATGCAGAAGCAGCAGAGGCATTTTAAAAAGCCGCGGCAAATGCAGGCGCAACACCTAAACGAGTTTGCAGAACTTTGCACAGTTTCGAGGACGTTTTCACAACAGTTCCGTTGTTTACATTATATTTAGTTGTGTTTAGTTGCACAGTCTTAGTTACACAGCTTTGGCTGATTTCAGTTGACTTCGCTCGTTGGCAACATGCTAACGTTTTGCAGTGCACTCGGTCCAAGGGCAATGGCATGTCTCATGAACAACGGAAATGTCAGAGCTAGGTCTAGGACGAAAACGAAGAATTGACATCTGGTCACACTTCACATATGACATATAGGATATATAGGTATATATATAGGATAACAAGACCGTCTGTAAACCGTGTGGAGCAAAAATCGCTGGGAAAAACACCACCAACTTGAAGTGACATTTAGAGACGACTCATCCAGAAATACATGCGAAAGGTTAGCATACACACTAAAGTTATTTTATCAGATAAACCACCGTGATTTAGTCGACTAAAATCTGCTAATATTTAGTCAACTAAAACTAGACTAAGACTAAAAGACTTAAGACTAGACTAAGACTAAAACTCTTATGATATTTAGTCGACTAAAACTAGACAAAGACTAAAAGATTTCAGATGACTAAAATATGACTAAAACTAAATGGTGTGTTATTCAAAAGACTAAGACTAAATCGGAATTTGCTGTCAAAATTAACACTGTTTGAACATACACGTTGTGAGTGCTAGATCAAACTGTTGGTTGCAGTTTTCCTAAACTTGCTAATATTCTGCTTCGAGCTGTGCTGCTCACTTTGTTGCCGTTACAGATTGTAGGGGGACTTTGAAAATGTTAACACACAGTGCAAAGCAGAAGAAGGAGCCAGCCAAAACCTGCTGGAACCAATGGTGGAATTATCTAGAGTCAAACATCTGGTGAGTTAGACTATAGTTAGGCTGCCAATATATTTGACTGATGTTTTTCTTTCATTGAATACTGGATACTGGGTGGTCATGTGGTCCATTGCTGATAAGATGGAGATACTTGCCAGACCATGGCTGGAACACTCTGTACACCTTGATGGTTTTACTCATTTAATCTACTTATTTTACTTTTGTAAACGATTTTGTTGACAATCAATTCTTGTTGAAGTCTACCCATGCTTCTATAATCGTTGAATATATGAAATTGGTCATCCTTCCTTGAGTGTAGCCTGGTGAATGCTGTTTCATAGGCATGTATGTTTTGGTGCAAACACAGAATTATTGCATTTCTTTGCACGGCTATGTTGAACTATCAGTGTTGTGCATTTGTTATCTTTCTTTGGAGCTTCAAAACATTTAAATCAACAGATAGCTTTGTAATTTAGATGACTTTACTGCAGTGCTCAATGCGTATGATGGCTATCCCTGTCCTTCATATTTAGTAACAAGTCCCAAGGAACACTGTTCTATCATAATCAGACAACAAAAAATGTTGTTTTAAGGCCCTTTGATTTAACAATCTACTGCTATAGTGTTTCTCGTCTGAACTGCCTCTCTGAGCAAAACACATAGCCAAATCATTCTGCTAATATGAAGACCTGATGTCTCATATTAAATTCAGCAAACCCAGGCTGTAGAAGCATGCCGCAGAGAAATTTGAACATTTACACGACTTGCTATGCATAAACAGTGTAATAATGACAGCTACTCCAGGGTGCCACATTCTGTGATTTCAAACAGCATTTCACAGCCACAAATGAGGCAAATCATCGCAGTAAGATGGCGGTGAAAACCCTCTTAACAATTTTGCATATTTTTCTAAGACACTCAACATGAACATATTGTTTTTGTCATTTATTTTGCAAGAATATGCTGTTTCCAGTCTCACTGTCATTAAAGTGATTTTATTTTTTTTTAAAAAAGGTAATAAGTGGTAGTTGATATTTCATGCTCGGCAGAAGTGTGTGGCACTGGGGCGATTCCTACAAGTTCTAAAATAACCCATTGTTACCATGATGGCAGGAAACCAAAATACAAATCATTATTGAGTTGACTTGCATCCGACACTTGCAAGAACTTTTTAATATGTGTCTGGAGAAATCACCATGGAAACGGTTGTCTTAATGCCCGGGACATGACCACGCAATCAGACCACTTAGCAAGCAAGTCAGAGGAAGGTGATTCTTGGCTCCTTCTCCTCCCTGTAATTCAGTTACGACTAGGCTGTCATTTAGTTCAGGCAGACTGACAGGGCTTTAAAAGTAAAGAAGAAACTGCAATTACCCTGGGAGAATCACAGTAAAAAGGAGTCATTAGGCCACTTTCATGCCTATACTAACACACAGGAAGTGGAAGAATGGCTCCATGTAACACATCAGTGAGGCTGGAAAAAAGTGTCCTCAATCTTTTGATTCATTTTTTTCTTTTTTTGTTGTTGTTGTTCTCCATATAGCACAGTGTGCTGTATTTTAGGGTTTTAGATGTGATAAGACTCCTGTAGCATCATCAGTAGAACGCATGTCATGTACATCGGTGTGCTACACATCAAATACAGTCAGAATCTGGCATTTGATAAGGAGCTGATTCAAATACAGAAATATGTCTACCCGAAGGCTTAACTCTGACACATTCTGTCAAGTTGATGATATTTTTGTAGCAGATTTGTCTTTGGAGCTTTCACATCACAAACTGGACCTTTAGTACTTCTCACTGTATATCTGTGTTTCACTTCAATCTGCATTTTATTTATATCAGTGTTTAATTAATAGTGGCAAGCTTTGACTGCAAGATACGTTGTGGTGTTGACACCTAGCACCAGGTTTTTATTTGTGTGTGTATGTAAAAACAAAACACGTTTGTGTCAGTACTCAGTAAAATTGGAACATATACTCATCATACATATGCTGCTCAGATCAGCATAAATCACTCTTTACAGTGCCAGATGTCTGATGAGGACAAAATGCCAGTAAATTAGAAGTCGTATAAAAAATGACATGCCTTATCATTTCTGATCTCACTTTATAATAGCCAAATTTTCTGCAGTATCAAAAGTAATCAGGGTAATTTTGTTGTCTGTACACTCATGGTTACTGTGCCAGTGACTCAAAAGAGATTCATCTCAAATACATAAGAAAAAATAATGATGAAAGGAGTGACACAATCCATATTGTTTTATCTTTAGTATCAGTAGCTTTTGTGAGGGTGTTCAGAATTTCCCATTAACAGGACCTTATATTTCTGAAATATGGAACCCCAAAGTGTGTAATATTAGATCAATCAAGACGCATTATGAAAGAAATGATCATATAAATAAATTGTGTGAAATACATACATAATTTTATTGCATGATGGTGTTGTCACCATCCTTTCAACTTACAGCCAATCACATGCCCCCTACCTTTAGTCAGTAACCTCAACAATTGCTTCCAGATTTAGATAGCACCTGTTGGCTAGAGCACATACATTTCACAGTTATTATGAATCAACAAATATTTTCTTTTTGTTTGTTTATTTTTTCATGTAAACAGTCCACCAATTATGCATATCACCACTTATATATGAGTTTCTGTGTAGCCTAACTTATCCTGAGAAAGCATTATGGCCTGCTTAGCTGAGAATTATAGTGACAATGAGCCTGTACATAAATAACAACAACTTGAAAAAAATAAATAATAGCACTAACAATGATGTTAAGAATCCAACATTTTAGTCATATTTCATACCCATACAGACACAATCTGTTGTGTAATTACCCAGACAAAGAGTGTTATTGTGTTAACTTGTTCTAGAATTGAAACTAGGACAGCAACAAGAACGGGCATGAAGCTAAAACCAAATTACCCTCAAATCATCTCATACTGCTGCAACAACACAAGAAGGAAAAACACTGGAAGATGTTTTCTTTTTTCACTGTGAGAGATAACAAACTGTTCTGAAAAGGACATCCAAATACACCCTATTAAAAGTCTCAATAGAGTAAGCTAGGTATTAGTATTCCAGTACAGTGTGATCACGCCCTAAGACAGTTCTGGCTGTATTAATGAATTTCTGTATTTCTCTAACATCCATAAACATACAAATTTGTCTGTGATGCCATTGCAGAAAGATAACTGACTCCACCAAGGACAAGAGGGATCCCTTGGGTCTTTATTACTTAGTTCCAAATTTCTGTCACCTATCACCATCCATGGTCCATTATGAGTGCTGTTCCCACAGATCTGCACTGCACGAGATTGTGGGGGATGTTTGATTTAGTAGTCAGGGCAGAGCAGGCCAGTTATTTTACATCTGTCAGCTTTAAATTATGTTAAAGTACACACCAGGATTCAAATCAAGCTTACCTGTGTATGCTTGGTTTGTTTGTGTGTTTAGTTGAGGGTTCTGCCAATAATTGAAATGTAATTTTGAAAACTAAAGGAAAATGTTACAGGTCTAAGTCAGAAGAGGAAATGTAAAGCCTGAAAATGTCCCAGAGAAGATGTGACTCAATGTATGAATACATGGTATATGAATCTATTTCAGGAATGTAAAAGACAAAAGGCTGAATTTCTGTTCTATTGGGCTGAATGAGCAATTGATTGTCAAATTTGCAAAGACAGCAAAAATCAGTCAGTTGTGCACTGGCACGCTGACTGCCACTATCGGCCAGATGGACCCTGGAGTGCTCGTTTAGGCTGACACTTGACTTGGCTTGGAGCATTGTGGTAAAATGCCTACAAGCTACAGCTCAACTATTTATTGTTTTACAGCACAAAAGATATTTTTTAAAGACGTGACAATCTAGCAAAGTGTGTTTACTTGAGTCACTATTATAGCTGACGTTTCTTAACAACATGTCTGTTGTCTGCGGTCTGCCAGCTCATTAGTCAGCTACTCACTGGAGGACAGGCTTGTCAGGTTTGTCCCGACATTTCTTTGAGACGACAAAATTAAATCATGACAACGATTTAGCGAAACTTCTACAATATTGTCAACTTGAAACTTTGTGTAACTTATAAGTGTGAGAAAATGTATTTGTCCTTGGGGGGGGGGTTCACCTCCAATAAGCTGCTATAACTCTTTATGTAACACTTTTACCTGAAACTTGTACATGAAAAATGATTGTGAGAACAAAATAACCATCTAAAATGTAATTAGCAGCTCTTTGTACATTATGTTTAATAAGATAATTAATAAATTAATGTATTACAGTAAAAAGGTGGCACGTGGAAATGACATGTGAAGCCTTTTGATTTCTATAATGAGGTAAGGATAAAGTTTTCCATTTCATAAAAGAAAATCAAAGCATACAGAGGCAACAAAAACAACTCATTTTGATTGGTTTTCATGCAAATGAGGATCTACTGACCACATACATAGCCTGCAAAGCTTTGCATATATTCATAGATACTACTGCGTGTCATTTGTAAAACCTGAACTAACCAGAAAGGACAAGATGACAGAGGCAGGTATAGATCAGGGAAAGAGAAAAATAAGATGGGGAAAGAGAACAACTCTGAAGCATAGGAGGGAATCGAGAGACAGTGACAGGGAGCCTGGCGGTGCATGGAAACATATCGCTGTAGGCTTGGACAGACTGCTGGTCAGAGTGCACCAGACTGGGGTATTTTGCTGTTAAAAAATTCTGTCAGGTTTGGATCCTCCCTGGACCACCCCATTCTGGTTGTGTAACCTCATCTGTTAACAGAAGTGCTCTGGAATTCTGCAGTGCCCCTGCCCAAAGCTCCTCAGGTGGTACAAGAGTCATTTTATGGTTTTGGAACAGAGAGTGTAACCGTAATATTAAAAAGTGATGCAGGTCTAAGAGGACAATCACTCAAATTGAGTTAGATAGTACATCTTTCATTCACTGACAACAGAAGAACAGAGTTGTTTGATGTCCATTGACACTTTGTTCATCTTGTAAATCGGTGTGACAGCCATTAATCCATTCATTTTACATTATTCCATGAATATTATGTAGTCATGGAGAAGTAAGGGCTTGTCCCATCATGGACTGGGTAAGATGCAAGGAATTAATTATGTATGGATTTTTTAAGGTTTTAAAAGTGAATCACTTTCAACCTTAGTCCTTCAAAATTGTATGTGTATGCAGGTTTCTGTTTGTGTACAGTGACATCTGTGTGTTGTGTTTCGGTGTGTTTGTGTGAGAGGGAGAGTGGGTAGGCGGATCTTGGGGGGGATAGGGGTGCTGCAATAATTTCACTAAAGGCAATTTGAATATTGTTGCTCCATTACAATAGCAATCACCAAGAGCCACCTGATGAAATATTTATCAGGGATTTGAGGATTCAGGCGGTTTTAATTACCATTTGCTAAACAGGCATCTCACAAGGTTTACTATGGTGCCATCAGTCCTGTCATTCAGTGTTTGCTTGTCTCTGTTTACAGCAACATGTTTTGCTGTGTTTTTGGCGTGCATTATGAGCAGACGATATGGTAAACTAACATAACACAATATTTAACCATCAGCATGACTTCTTAGCCAAAAGCTTGGATTTCCTGAATTAATAGTAGCCTATAAGATTTCATAATACAACAGGCCTATAAGTCCAGACATCAACTTTTACTATGAATATTAAGACTTTAGACAGACGTCTAAATTCATCCCTTGAATTCTTTTATCGATCTAAAAAAAAATGTCATACTGCTCTCCTCTGTTCACTCGAGCAGAAAATGTTTGCCTTCTGGAAGAACTGAACAATTATGAGGACATTTTGCTGTGAAAATTCAGTGAAGAGAGTAACAATGCAATAAAATCTCCATTAGCATGTACAGACTTGTAGCAGAACTGAAGTGATGTGGCTTCTTAATATGGCAAGGCTCTGTACTTCTGCTAACTCATCAGTCAGCCTCAGGATACTTTCTTTGGGTGAAAATAAAAATGACTGACAGTGTTCTCATTGCTGTATACTTTCAACAGGAAATCAAAAAGTCACTCCTTATTTTTGTGAAACTGTCTAACTTGCAGACTAATATGGCAGCAAAATTAAAGCTGGCCTAACGGTAAAGAACCTGTATAAAATCTCTTTATGATGCATGATATGTAAGTGAATGTCTCCAAGGGGCATCTGACAACATTTATCCTTAGACCTCAATTCAGATAAGGAAAGTATTTGCATAAAGGAAACCTGTTCCAGGACTGAAAAATATGCAGCAGGTCTCACATGTAGAGAGTGGGCAGAAGTAGCAGTGGTAGAATTATAGTGTAGAGACATGTACTTACAATATGGAACCTAGAGCTAGAAACGTTGCAAGGCACTAGACTTAGAAAATTACAATACAGGCACAAACTATAAAATAACGGCACTACAAAGTAAGACAGTGGGTCAAGTTGGAGATCAAAACTGAAGAGTATGACAAGATGTAAAGTGTGCTGGTAAATGATTGATGGGATACAATAAAGACTATGTGATTCTATTCTAATAACATTACTTAGGTGATGCTGTGATGCAGTAAATTGAAAGAAAAAACAACAGATAAATCCTATAGAGATAAAAAAAAATCACATGGAGAGACACAGATTAATTTATATTCTTAGGTAGGGAATTACATTTCTTGTATCAAAGTAGATGAAGATGATTGAAACAGACTCCAGATTACTCTTCTTGTCAAACAATGGTAAGGTGATCAAAGAGGTTATTTGCCATGAATTCTGAATTCCAGATGACTAAATTTCTTAGCGTCGTGGAGTTTAGTTCCATTGGCTGCTTGTTGAAATTCAGACTAGAGGTGTTCTAGCCAAAAAGGAACTGTCTGGTCAAGGTTTCTGAGTGAATAGGTTCTCTCTTGAGGGATTTTCTCTGCCAGTGTATGCAAAACTGTCCCCTCAGGGACTGCCTGTAACAACCTGGATTTTCCCGCGATTACTTAAGCCCTATGGCTAATTACCTTTTCAGATGAAAACATACGCCTCCTCATTAATTCAACACTCCACAATCTATCATAATTACTGCCAAATAAGTTGTTGTTATCGCTTTAATTTAAATTAGTGGCTGTGATTCTGCCTCAAAAGATTGCACATGCATGTGCACATGGTCAAGTAGAAGAAATTGGTAAAAACACACCAAATGTAAACGTTTATTAGTTGTGTTGCATTTTAAGTGTGTGTGTGTGTGTATATGTGTGTGTGTGTGTGTGTGTGTGTGTGTGTGTGTGTATGTATGTGTGTGTGTTTAGAGTGCCAGCTCTAAATATTATACTCAAAAAGGTGAAAATACATTGTCGTACCAGCCAGGAATTATTAATACTACCCCGTAGACTGTCAGTGTAAGATAAGCTTCCCTTTTTCATTTTTTATTTTTTTTCCTGCAGGCATAAACTCTCTCCATAACGTCTGTAGCAGCCACATGTAAGTTATCATTACAAATAAATGACTATTATAAGCTAAAGCATCTGATCTGGTCTAATCAGAAGTCTGTCAATCATCTTACAAGTACTGTATAATTACGCATTAACCCACTGAATAGCCATGCTTTTTCTTTAATACCCTTTCTCTTTAGTATAACTATTATATGACAGAACAGTCAGAAGTATACGTGCAGTGTCTGTCCTTCTCAGTAAAGCAATCAAACAGAGACCCAGGGGCGAGTGAGAAGTAGCATTTTGCCAAGCAATAATTAAAACAAACTGGCTTTTCACACATTTCATTAGGAAACAGAATGTGTTGATTTGAAGAACTAAAACTGTGGTGAACTATTTCAAAAAAGTTAGGGGTTGGACATGTTCCTGACCTTATCTCAACATTTAAAACAGTCAGACAAGGGTAAAAAATCTGAGGAGAGCCAAGAGAATGAGGGAGAGAATGATTAACTATGATGGCCACATGCTGCTTTGAGATGCTTTGCGTTGTTTGTTTGCATCAGTGAATATCTAGCTTTGTTAAAAGGCCATCTGTGTCCGAATGCTGTTTAGGCAGTGCATGGTGAGTCAGGATGGGAAGCAGATAGGGAGAAGGTCTGCATATCAGTTCTGGCTGCTGCCCAACTCCCTTTGACATGTCTTATTAGTCAGGTCTTTAAAAGCCTCGGCCTGCCTTCCCAGGCACACTCCTCCCCAATATCCCTGATTAAAGTGCGACTGACGCTCCCAGTGTAGAGCCAAGTTGGCCACACAGCGTTTGTGTTGGGTCATGCTCATTACTCAGACACACTGCCAGTGCCGCCGCGACTGGAAGCAGCACATAATGCAAAACATCGGCAGCCAAGAGATTTGGGAACTTTGAATTCAATATGGGACAGCAGAAATTAAACTACAAATTGTTCTCCTTTGACACCACCCGTCATTCTGTTTTCTTAATATGCATTTGGGCACTCAGCAATGGGTGCAGGTGATTTACTGTATAAGTGGAGCTGGAGGCAATTTAAATTTGTTTGTTAAGCCATGAAATAACATCAGCGTGCCCTGACTTTGATCATTTGCAAGTATATAGATAACATAAAGATAAAAGGACATATAGGGTTTTAGCTGCACAAGGTCCCTGCTATAGGGTTCAGTATTACACCACCCAGATGGAATGTTAGTGATGGTTTTTAGATTGAATTAAAGACTTACTGTAAATTTAAAAAAAAATGAATACTCTTATAGTCATTATAATGTTTAATCTCTTCTGATTATCAAGCTCAAGCTGTGCTTTTGCTAAAACCAAGGGCGTAGGTTCGGTTCCATCTCTAATACAAAGAGCATTGTTCTTTACTGCCATTCATCTGATCTTTTTAAGAGAATATTAACTAAATAAAAATAGATTTGATTATTTTTGTTCACTCATGCAGAAAAGAGCAGGAGGTTTTATCCCTAAGTGGTGTCTGCAGGTATTAACACCCAGGGCAGTCCATATGTAGCCTGAGAGGGAAAACCCGGGGCTGTAAAAGTCTCCCACCCTACACAGAAATTTTGCCCTTGGTTAAAACGATTAGACGAATACTCATTTAGTTGATTAGTTGGTCGACAGAGAGTTAATCTACAGTTATGATAATCAATTAGTCACCATCACTATTATTATGAAATCAATATATGTGGCTTGGTCTGAAAAGAACATTTGAAAGCGTCACCTTAGGCTGTCAGAAATAGTGATGGCCATTTTGTAAAGTAAAGAAATTATTGAAAAAATAATTAACAGTAAAGATAATCATTATTCCCAGTCCTAATCTGCACTGACAGGAGTGAGGCACTGAAACAAACCATAACAACAGTGAGCACATACTGTACACTGTAAGCTTTTTGTCTCATTTCCATTGTTCCACAGATTCTCAGCCCCCGCCTTCATTAGTTGTGGTAATTGCGTGTTGTGCTCGATGTGTGTGTGAAAGCAAACCGGTCTGAGGAACGTGTTGAGCATTGAGTAACATTTCACGGCCCATTTGCTGTGGTCTGCAGAAGCTCCTTTACTGTACGTACCATAGAGTGGGAGGAGGCCGTGATGAGCCGACGGTGGGCACTCATTGGTGCGTGAAGGGGGCCTCGATCCTGTTCTCTCCTTCACTGTCTTTCCCCAGTTTTTTCTCTCACTTTTCTCCCCTTTAAACCAACTCTCTGAGCGGAATTCTGTATGCATTTGTTAGCCTGTATCTATCTCTGTGCATGTGAGTGTGTTGTGCCAGAGACCTGTAATCAAGAGTCACTGCACATAAAGGGACCTCCAGTCATTAAGGAATTAGTAGGAGGCTAACGGCTTGTTTAGAGAATCAATTAGTTTAAAATGTGGACATGTGGGCTCATTTTCACACACAGCACTACGAGGGAATGTCAAGGTTGTACATTCTGCCTCTGAAGTTAACTGACCCTTTATGACTCTACGACTAGTACAGTCCTGGGAGGCCTCTTTAATCCCAGTCAATGGAAGTTGGTCTTAAAGACACAGTAAAACAGCAGTTAGAGCGTCTTAAGTTTCCGTAATGTGACATATTTCCAGGCAAAATGGAATATGATGGCAGGGTATAGTTTCAGGAAGGATTTGATCATGTCGTAAGGGCGTTTTGATTTGATGACTTGAAACTGTGCGTTATTTAGTGAGCAGGGAGTGTTCCGCAGAACCATGGAGATACTTTAAAGTATTTTTCGCTTTGACTGAAAAGAGGGTGTGGTTGTGAGGAAATGCTGATTTCCCAGCACCGACATCCTTTCATGCAGCCTTCGATTATGTTAATTACCACAGATGTTAACACATAGGCAGATGTGTACTACTACTATACACACATAAGTCTATTACACACACTTACCCATGCAGCTGGGAAGTCTTCCTCTCGGGACGTGCTGTCTGAAAACAAACTGATGGTGTTTAGCTTCACACCCTCTCAGACACGTCCATGCACACTGCTCTGCTGAAAACCTGACTGGTGGGCTCCGTGTCATTGATGCCCGCCTAGCAACATCTGTGCTGACTACCTCCGCATGCTAGAGCAGCATACATTTGAAAGACAACACTTGCCCACATGGGGATGCACAGTAACACACACAGTTTGCAGAGTGCATGATTATGGTATAGCTGTTTCAATTAATGGAGGGTTTTAGAGTTAATTTGTAGGTTTATTATTTCACACGTTTACATGGTTCAAAACATAACAAATGTGATGTCTGTACATACATGCCCCCCTAATAATGTGTCAATACATGTACTTTATGTACATATTTACACACCTTGCATATGTGCTATTAGCAACATGGTGTTTTGTAAGCAGTAGTTCTCATTCTAATGTTTTAATTTAATATGTGTAAATGTTCTCAGTTGAGTTTGTGTGTTCTATGGACACATTTGCTATATTCTTAATTGTGTCCTGTTTGCAAACTGATTCACTTTCTTTACTACTACTACCTCCTTATCCATCCCTACTACTACCACTACCACCACAACTACTGTTACTGCTATTACCACCACCAACATTACATACTAGTACTACTTCTATCTCTACTACTGTTACTACTCCTATAACAAGTTGTGTCAACTAGACTATATTAGATGACTTTAGGATAGTAAAACATGATAGCTGTGACCATTCATTAGTCAAATTGCCATCAACAACCTGTACTTTCTGATCACACATTCAATTTACAGTTATTTCCTTGGAAATGTACCAGCAATTGTGGTTACTAACTTGCTCTTTCATTGAGCAATATGCAAGTACAACTGAAGACAGGGTAATAATAGCAAAGGAGACTATGCTGTCGTGGGTGGCAAAAGTATGAAAAACACAAAAGACAGAGCTCTCTAGAAGCAGAGATTTATTCACAGTGGCAGTAAGTACTTTGTACAACATCACAGAACTGTGGGACATGGTTATACTGAAAGAGTTTCAACAGTATAAACACTGGACCTTTACATCAAATATGCATCACAGCCTGCTTTAAATATAGATGGACCAAAATGAATTATAGTAATATATCTCTAGACTTCTACAAAGAGGACTAGAGGGATAAGAACTAGACAAAGAAAAGGGTAATTAAACTGTTATTTCCAGAAGCTCGATCATGGTTCATTTCAATATATTCCAAAATATGAATAGAGAGCAAACAAATATTTTTTTTAGTTAATAACGCAATATAGACAAACACGTACATGCCGAAAACATTATTTAATAATGTATGAAAAAAGAAAGTATCTGTTATATTTCTGGGAATACTGTGTGATATCCACCGAGGGAGCCAAAAAAGAACGTCCCACTCAAAATGATACAATAACCAACAATTCCCAACATAATTCACAGGTTTACAGACATAAAAAGGGAACATTAATGAAAAGGAACAGCTTAAACAACAATTTAGTGGAGGTCCTTTGCACCTCCTCTTCACTTGGTTATGCTTCCATGTGCCACAATACAGTGACTTGAGAGGATCAAAATGTTTGGCTGGGAGAGCGGCATACTTTTGAACCATAATGCTCCTAAAGCCTAGGGAGGCATTAGCATTGTCTGCCTGTGGCACAGTTACTGCCTCCTCAGCTGCTCATAAAAGCGTGAATGCAAAAAGAAACACAACTTCTGAGGGGCACTGGAATATTGTAAAAATTAATTTATGGGATTTGGGGCTTTTTAAGGGACTCCTCTAACAAATTAGAACTGTTCTGAGGAAGTAGCATAGAAACTAAGTGTCCACAGATGGAGGAAGGAAATGTTTTGTTTTTCTCTGATCCGGTTTTTACAATCTGTAGTTATTAGGCAGACTAAGTGTTTGTGCACGACGGTACACACAGAGGTGTCACTAAACAGAAAAATATGTTCACAATATATTCTGTGACAATAACAACTTTATTTGAACAGCACCTTTTAAACTTTCCCTTACAACAAAATGAAACACAAATGATATTCAAACATGCAAAAATGACAACTAAATAAAAGGTCCCTCAGATAAAAGCCAGTTTAAGAATGTATTTAAAAGCTGACACTGGCCCGATTGGCTTAATGTCCTTGGTCACCCTAGTGTTCATGCATACAGAGATAAAGATCCAGGAAGAGGCAGGGTGCCAGTCATTGTCAGTTGAAGCACATGCAGGTACCTGTGGCAGAGATCCAAAGAAACAAAAACCCATCCAGCGTTGCAGCATGGAGAGTTAAGAGAGTTGTTTCCTTCATGCAAATGTATTCTGACAGGTAGAAGCTGCAGTAGCCCATACAATTATAATAAAAATAATATACAATATAGTATGTGCCTGCACCAACACATGATCAGCAACAGAATCATTTTGTGTACAAGCCATTGTTCCAATGTCAAACCTCGGGGTAGCGCTACGTTGAGCATTGCACCAAGCTCAGATTGTGAGTTCAATCAATTTCATCTCTGACCTTGTTTGTTGGTGACCTTTCAATGCACCCTTGTGATGAAAGCTTCCCATGGCATGACCAGTAACCAGCGATGGACGAAAAGAATGAAAAAGGTTTCATGCACCCAAACTCTTCTTCATCGTCAGGATCTTACATGTCTTCCTCTCAGAAGGAGGATGATTGGCAGTGCCTTCTTCTGTTTTAAATTGACATACATAATTCATAAAGGCTGAGATCCTTGTTTTGCCTTTCAAATGTCCCGGGGCTTTCTTGCTACTTGGCGTATAGTGACATGACTATGCTACCCATTTCCCATTTTTTATGCTCTACCTTGTGGTAAGCGCAGCTCTTCCCGTGTCCAACACAAATAGGGGACCGTTAGTAGTGTTGTATACTGCAAAGTAATAACACTGTTTAAAGCAAGTATTCCCTAAAATCATGACAACCAGGGGGAAATAAATCAATTTGTCAAGCACCAGTAAATGCTATGTTAGACCTACTTATTCCACATAGTGGCAACGTCATTGGGTGCCCATTCAGAGCTGAATATGTAAATGATGTGCTCAATGCTAAAGAAGCCCGAAAGCTACAGATTTGAGATGAGTGAGACAGCCTGCCTCTTTGTATCTTTATGTCTGAATAGAGGGAACGTCTTCAGACTAGACCTTGAAGCTGCCAGGAAGTTCACGCTTGAAAATCTTAGGTTGCACTCATAGGGGCTGAGAACAAAAATAGAAAAATAGAAAGAAAAGAATATGTGTCCAAACAAATGCCCGCCTGAATGCTGATCACCGAAATATTCAAATCAGTTCAAATGTATAGTCATGTAGTGTAAAGATGGTGAAATCAGAATGATATGATGCATGAGACACTACCTCTCAAAATGTATGCAGAAACCACTACAGCCAGCATGTCTTTTTTCCAGTTTAAATGTTGAAATACCAGAACTGAAATGCTGATTGATTGATAAAAATGTGAAATATTACAATTTAGATGTGCATTTATATTATTATTATTATGATTATATGTTAGACTCTAAACTAGCAGGCAGAAGGAGGATTTCATTGGTGGGTAGACGGGTCAAAAGAGTCTGGGGGAGAGATTTTAAGCGATTAGTGATGGAGAGATCACAGACTGAAATAAGAATTGGCCATGTGATGTTTTCACAGTGTATAAGCCTCAACTTAACATCATTCATTCCCACCCAAACCACGTATTTTTTTAGAACATTTGGAAAATAAATTGAAGTGTCTATTTTGTATTTTTGTTAGACTGACCAGATGTTATCCATATACATGTTTGGCTGTCTCCACTGTCAGCAGACTATTCAGTGTGAGGAATTAATAACGCCCTAATGCTGAGAGGCACAAAGAGAGGCTGATGGCATTCCTAATGAGCTAGCTGTACCTTGCAACTACATGGATGGCCGGTGAATATCAATAGCACCTTTTGTTCACGGAAACTGACGTAAAGAGCACTTTTGGCTCAATGATTTTGTCCAACAAGCCATGTCAGACTGTCTGATGTGTACGTGTCTTTCAACATTGCATGGTATTTTTGGAGCTGTACTGAATTTTTAAAATCATAGGCAAAATGTCAAACTCGTATAAAAATATCTCGCTGTATCTGTAGCGTTTTCTCTTCTTTTTACCAAATGCACTCACAGACAGGCAACCATGCACAAATAAGAGACACACACTCACGCACATGCACAAGGCTAGATTTATGCCCTGACAATTTGACAGAATCCACTGAAACGTTTAGGACTTAATATCGGTTAATTAATTTCACTGGACCTGGACAGGGAGCTGTGAGCAGAGCTGAGGTGGACTGGGGTGTGTGACGGGAGATGAGGTGGCAGTGGCAGAGATGGTGTGTGTGTGTGTGTGTGTGTGTGTGTGTGTGTGTGTGTGTGTGTGTGTGTGTGTGTGTGTGTGTGTGTCTGGGGGCTGGGGGGCAGCAGCATCAGGGTTGGTGAAGGGTTTAAACTGAAAGGGGAATGAGGGGAGTAATCCACTGAGTGCCTATAATGTAATGAGTCAGCCTCGCTTAATGGAGTCCATTTGAAGAGGACGGAGGTATGGAAAGAAGGGAGGTGTTGGTTCTGAAGGTGCATAAATGTAGCTGAAGGAAAGGCTGGTTTGGAGGACTGATTTTTTTGAAAATTCAAGTCCTGCTACCTATATTAACACTAGTCCAGATAAACATGATCTCAGCAGCTACTTTATATGAATACATGACTACAGCTATACAATTGCTTAATGTTGCACTGCATCATGAAAGCATGTTACGGTATAGCCAAAAGCTACAAATAACACTATTTTTTTTAATCTAAAACAGACCAGGTGTTAATGCTTTCAGAGTGCTTTAACTTAGCCCCGTGGTTCAGGATAATTCCTGAACTGCCAAGCTGCATTAGCCCAGACTGTATCCATTTGACTTTGAAATCTGTGCTTACCCACACACACACACACACACACACACACAAACACACACTATTCTGCCTACCCAACCAGCATATATCTGCATTTCATTGACACAGTTGGTCCTTTTAAAAAAAAAATCCTGTCCTAAATTCTCTTATTTTCCTTCAAAAATGATTTCTCCAATCAGCATAACTTAAATTATGCGTTTAATAAATGTAAAAAGGATACTGGGGACACGTTCTTTTGGGTTGCTTGTACCCAAGACTGTCTTATTTCTAAATCCACTTTGTTGTCTTGTCCTGCTTTGCTACTCTGGGACATAATTTGGAGTTTATTTGGAAGCACTATTAGAGTATAATCTGCTTCCTGTTTGCACCTGCTTCACTTCCCTTTCACTTACATTTGAAGGGTCAGTTCATCAAATTAAGAAAATTTCTCACCTGTGGTATCAAATCATGCAGCTATTTTTGTTTTATGTGGTTTCAAGGTTTTGAGATTACTGCATCAAAAAAAATTCTCAGGGACTATTTGTCCTATGGAAAATTGGATGAACAGATTTTTTTAAAGAAGTGGATCTCTATTGTATTTTGTCAAGTGCTTAATTTAACATATCTTAATTTAACCATCACTGGTTAAGATTAAAAATAAAATGTCAAGGAAGTGCTTGAAAGTGCAGTCATGACACTTGCTCTGCTTCCAACATCTCCTTAAGAGTCATGGGTTGTATTATTCATGTCTTCCGTGTTAGTGTCATATCTGCAGCTCCTGCTGTTGTTGTGTGTTTCTTGTCGCCTGTGTGTACTGATCTGATGATCTGACACTGCCAGGCTGCGGTGTTTAATCCAGGTCAGCTGCCATCTTACCCTGCTGTTTTCAAGGCCTGTTAGAAATCTCTTAATTGGCCTCCTTTCTAAGGCGAATAAGTGTGTGATTTAAAGTTAGGGAGACAGAGTGTCACTAGAGCCTCATCTGTTTATTTGGCATCATTTTAAGGTTTGGGGGAGGGAGCACCAGACCCCACACATAGCCAGATGTGACGAGTGCTCCTGGCCGTGATGCAAGTGACATGGCACTGGAGAGAGGCCTATTTGCTCCAGCTGTGGTACCAAAGGTTGATCACAAAAGCATCTGTGGTTTTGTAATATTCAGCGTGGTTTGTGTGTCATTCATACTTGCACGCCTTTCTAAACATGGAAATGGACTCTTTTTATTTTTCTGACAGTCACAGCGAGCTTTACAGTACAAGTTGTGGGCAGGAAGCGTACTCTTGACTACATTAAATGCTTCACACATCTGTAAAAAGCAGTTGTCGCAGATGCTTCACAGCACACATTTTGGAGGGTCTTTGCAGCAAATGGGTTGGGGTAGCTGGAGGCTCAGGTGGTCACCATGTGAGGATGATTACAGAGGGCTAGCAGTGGGCTGCCAAACTAACTGTGCTGTAGGCTTGGAGGCACACTTTTATTATTATTATTATTATTATTTTAATCCAGTAATAAATTATTGTTTTGAAAGGTCGGTCCAGTAACCGGAACTACACTCATACCAAAGACACAATCCAAATAGAAACTACTTTCTTTTGTATTTCTATATCATCATAGTACATTGTTTCTGGTAAGACATTTTGCAGCTTAGCTTTTCAAGAACAAATTGCCAATGCTTTGAGAACCACAAATAATATTTCTTTCAGATTCACTGAATTGGAGTGAAAATCAGAAAACCATTTTTTGTGACTAGTGTGATAGTATCCTTTAAATGTCAAAAATTAGGTGAATATCAAGTCAAAAATACAAAAAAAACCAGCCAGAAAATGCCCTTTACAACACAAGCAATAACCATTCTGTAGTTTGACTTAATTTTAGTGGTCAATCATTTCGGTCATCAACCCCCAATTTTCTGAGCTGTGCTCACTGCAAGACGACATTGTTTACTGTATATTATTGATCAGCATCCTCTTATGGAAGGAAACAGCAACTTTTTACAGTGTGCGAGGACATAAGTATATCTTTTTAAACAATCTCAAACAATAATCTGTTCTTGGTATATCTGAAGGTCACAGTGCTGAGAGTTTGTATAGCTAATGTTTTTTCTCTGTCTCCTTTTCTTCCCTCTTCTCTTTTCTGTATTTTATTTACTCTTCTACAACCCTCCCCTTGTGTCATCTACCCCAAATGTATCCTCTACATCACATTCTCCTTCTGTCTTTACCTCTATTCTCTCTGTCCGTCTAAACAGGTCCCCCACCAGTTGGGTGCGCTGACCTTCTACCGCTATGAACAGCCTATCGTAGACTACTGCCAGGCCCATCAGCCCCTGCGGCTCAACATGGGCTATGAGGGACCCCCACAGGGCCTGGAGGGCCTGGAGGACCTGGGGCCGTGTGATAGGGGCACTATACAGACAGTGGCGCTGCCTGCCGTGCCCTCAGCTGCCAGCATAGGTGCCCCTGTGCCAGGGCCTCGCTCTCCTCCACCATCTCTCAGACCACCAACCGAAGGCCCCAGCAGCGGTCCTTTTCCTCCTGCCGAGCGCACCGGCACACTCAAATTTGGACGCTAGGGAGCCGAGCCTGGTGATTAGACGTGGGGCTAGGGCCTCTGATTCACCGTAACTTTAAAATTAAGGGGCAGGCGAGCTGGTTATTCAGTGGGGCCTTGTTTTCAGAACATGAGTGTGTGAACTAGAGGACAACATTTTCTAATTCTGCCTGGAGGGATTTGGCATCAGAACCTCACAGTTTCACCAATATACAGTAGAGAGGGAGACTCTGATTGCATTTTGATTTCTTTTTCAAACCACCTCATAGAAAACTCCTTGCTACTGAATCATGGGCAGTAATTGAGTATATGACAAAAAGTACTATCTTGTTTCCAAATCTGGTCTTTGCCATATCCCATAACAACGTCATGGGTTACCTGTTCACCACGTAACAGCAGTCCACTTGCATTAAGTCAGGAGTGAAAGGGAAAGTGCAATAAACACGGGTTCTTGATCACAAAAGGTCAGAGCTATAACATAAAAGAGATCAAGCTGGACATCATGTGAAGAGCAAGCGGCTTCTTACTGTGATTATTATTAAAATATCTGGTCTGTAGTTAACAAAAGCAAATCCATATCATTATTTCATAAAGATGAGTAATTTCAAGACAGGTAATTAAATAGAATTTATCTTTCTTTTGTTTTACTTTCTTTTGTCTCTTTAGATGTGGGTTCTCATGCTGAATTCTATTAATGTGCATGTCAAACCAAAGAGTTATAGTTTTGTTCTTTTAATGCACATAAGCTGCTTTAGCTGAGGGTATTCTTAAAATGCCAGTTGGTCAACTAAACTAGCCTCTCTGCCGACTTTACATTCACAATTACAACCAAATCCCCTGGTGGTTTCAGATGTACTGGGTTTTTCTTTACAGATTAGTGATCATGCGATACATAGGGCCTACGAGAAGTGAGGTAATGAAACTGAAAGTTTGAAGATATTTATCATAAAGTATTTTACCTTGTCCTCCCAACATCACTTCAGGTGTTATCCATGATCTTGGTTATGCTATGAACTACGACAACCACAGAATCACTTTAGAGGAGATATTATGGTATGTTCCATAAATTTCTTTATCATACAGGGGCCCTTTTCACAGCAGAAAGGCAGGTGTTTGTATATGATTATATCCCAGCTGAATGATTCACTATGCTTTAAAGAGGTAATCATGGGGAATTTATGTGGTAAAATTAGTACATTTTAATGCAAAGTCTTGTACATATTCTTAAAAAAGGTCCACTTTACTGAAGGTTGAACCACTCTCACTGCCCCGAACAGTCATTTAAAACATTGATGAGTCAATGTTTGACTTTCATCACACTGGACAATTTCGAGAGCGCGATCTTGCTGGATTGGCAAACCTCTGGCCATGTGCTCCCCTCTCCCCTCCAGCACACGAACAACAGTGCCTAGTGGGGCATGTTGAAGCAGCACGTTGACTTCTCTTTGACCTGCATATGAACCCATGGGCTGTACTGGGAATATTGCCTGACATCTTTTTTTTTTTCCAGAAAGCGTGTCTGCACTCGGTAACCCTTTGGCCACTGCTACTCAATGACTTATGGAGCTGATGAGGACTTCAGATACGGCTGAGATAGCCTTTCAATATCATCTCCGGCTTAATCCAAGCAGTGCACCGGGGTTGTTTTCTACATGTCAGTGGTCATACTCTTGGGAATTGTGGAATTGTGCTTGGTCCTCCCACAACCCAACTGACTGATTTACAGATGAAACTGCAAGGGGCCAAAATATCCCACGAAAGTGGGTGTATCATCAAGATAAGAGAATAAATAAGGAATTATTTTTTTGTTTTGTTTTGTCATTTTTTTGTTTTGGCTTGGAGCATAAGAGACAGTTTTTGAGGTGTTCAAAGATGATGTCAAGAAAATTCTATAAGACTAATCAAAGGACAAAATCGAATAGAACTTATTTATCGTGTAAATAGTGAATCTTCAAAGATGAAAAAAAAGTATGAACTATGAACTTCTTCTGAAACACAAACTGCTTGTGAACAGAAGAGGAGCCTTACTCACTTTCCAGTGGGAATCTGTTACCAAGATGACTCGGTGAAGAGGTTCCTACTGTAACGCTCCTGTTGTTTCAATGATAAATATTTTTCTATCTGCTCCCGTCACTATTCCACCATTAAACACAAATTATGTTACTGAAGTTATTTCTCAAATCCAATCATTTTACTGAATCACACAAAGAAGGGAAGACTGGGAGCCCTGTTATTGTGATGTACTTCAAGTGTCAAACCATGAGATCCATGTTTTCTGTTCTGACCAGACATGTTTCATCTTGCAGGAGATGGCAGCATGACATGTTGTTAGTTACTTCCCAATCCACTCCTCTTGTTTAAGAATGTCAACACTATCTGCCATTTGAAGGTCTACTCGGGGAGAAGAAGTGTGCTATTCTTTATACCAAGAGTTTAACTTGTGAAGGATATTGTTTTTGATGTGCCATTATTTTGTTAAAAGTTTTACCAAAAACCAGCCCCAAAACAACAAGTGACCCAAAAGTCTTCATGGTTTCATGACTAAGAAGGGTTAAGTCCCCTTCGTGTACAGGACAATGCATAAAAAGCAGTTGATTCGCTCAGTACGGTTGCTTAATAGTGCTGGTGGAGTTTACTTTGTAATAGCAGCTGTGCCAATGTCTTTATAATGGGAGCTCTCTCAATTCTATCCATGTATTGTCTTGCCTTGCTCTATATCACCCCTGCTAACTCCTTGGCCTGAATTTCATGTCTGCCTCTTGGTGACTCGGGTGAACCTGTTTAATGATGTTCTATTTCTGTCCGCATGCTGATATTTTGGGAAAGTATGCCCAGTTAGGGAGGAGCGCTGAACAAGAGACAAACAGTATGGGAGAAATTTCCTGTCTGGAGTGCCCTAGAACCAGCAGCACTTGTCATGGACAACTTCACTGTTTTTAAAGCAACTTGTTTGCTGACCCATTCCTGCCCCTGTCTCGCCTAAGGTAGAATTCCCTGGCATTATAGAGGCTGGAAGAGCCTTGTGTTGGGCACACCCCAGGGACAGACTTTCCCTTTAATAGTCTCTTGCTCAAGCCCAGTACCCCATATGTGGTAATTACTTCAGTTTTCAGAACAGTGATAATGGTTCAATTCAGTCTAAACACAATGATCAAAGCTACTTTGCCCTTCATGTGTAATTAGAAAATGCTAATAAAATCTTTGTATGTTCACAATTAAATCAACTACTAATAAGCGATTGATTAATCATGACTACCTCCCTGATAAAATCGGATATGTTCAGCGGAATGTTCGAATCCTGCTGCCAGTAATTATTTAGTCTTTTGTCCATTTTATTTTGCCATCAGAGAGCTGGAAGCACAGGCGCTGCATGCTAATGATGCATGTTTGAGCTGAACTCCAGGACCGTCTGCGCTAGCCCCGCAATGCCAACAGGCTTTATTTTCTCTTCTGCTTTGTTTGTTTATGGTTTTGTACACCCCGAGCTCCCCACCCCCCTTCACTCTTTGAGGTTGGGCTCAAGACAGTCCCCACTGGGAACATTTCTCTTTCTTTCTTTTTTTTTTCTCTTTTTTATTTTGCTCCAGGTGGGGTGAATAAAGGTCTGAAGAATTGCAGTGAAAACTTTCATATTTCAGTGTTAATGTACAGAGGAAAAGCTGAACGCAAATCTCAGAAGGGAGTGGGGGGGAGCAGGGGAGACAGGAGGGGGAGCAAGAGATGCTGTACAATAGGGAGGATATAGAGGGACAAATGGGTAAGTGCAAGGAAATTTTATTCTGTTGCAATGAAAGCTTTGTGATGTTTCTGAATGTCCCAGTCAGCTTTATTGCCACTGTAACACATGCAAGTCACACACCAGTATTCTGTAGTAGTATTACATACACACAAAACTCATACTCAAATCAACTTGCATCTTCTAAGCTGTAGGTATGTATTATGCATGCTCACATGCAAAGATAAACACCTCACATGTTTTAAACACTTTATTTTCAAGTTAAAACATAATTTCCACTTAGAATCCTTTTTTTAAAAAGAATCATTGTTTAACTGCAGCAACAATCATGCATAAATGCATATATGCATAAATGCATATACACAAACGAAAAGAAAATCTACAAACCCAGGCAACGCACATGCCTTGATAAATGATAATAAAGTACTCCAGCTTTTGACGCTGCCATCCATTCCAGTTCACCCAAGGCCATCTGCGACGGTTCAGTAGGTTCTAATCCATTACCTGATAAATAGATTTGAAAAATGAATCCTAAGCCAGACGTGGAGTTGCAGCTTTTCTTCCTCTGTCATACATCTGTGTCTTACCCGCAGGCAGCGCAGGGGCATACCCACACAGCACACAGTCATGACTCCAGAGAGTCAGCACGTATACACACGGATAGGGGGCCTAAGCAGAAAAAAAACAAGCTAATGCCCCCCCATCTGCCACTTCCAGATACCCAATTTGAGTTTCTATTTTTGTTAGTGTGTCATTACTGTGTGTGCAGACAGCAAAGTGGTTAGAATTAATAACTTTGTCATGTTAAAAGGCATAAAGACAAACTGGAAGCGAGTGAGTTAGCTACCCTGCATGTACCCAGATGGCCTGTGTGTGTGTATCTATAGCAGCACCTACTCCTCTACCTCCTCTGAACCAACGTCACCATTACTGATGTTCAGGCCAGCCCGGTCCCCATTGATTGTTATTGTTCCATGCTGTTTCACATTAGCATGAAGTCTTTAACCTCTGACCGGCATTGTCCTGACTCTGTTTTTCTGCCATTGCTCATGTCAGAGGGGACACCGAAAGGGAAGGCATGATCATTAACCTCTGTCAGGGAAACACACTTTTTCGTTTGTCTGACAAAGCCCGTTTACGCCCCTAATTGGACTTAATGTGAGCACTGAAGAAAGGAAGGTTTTTATTTAAATGGCCTGCATTCTGCAGTTGACTTGAGTATGCAGTGAGAGAGAAAGCAAAGAGAAACTGATAGAAAGCAATATCAGAATTAGTCTTTTGTTTTCTTGCAGGCTCAAATCAAATTGCTGCCTCTTAAACGCTTACCATATCAACCAGGGGATCCCCGCTGTTTCCTTCTCATCCATTACCTGCAGAGAGCATTGATTTCTGTAGGGTGTAAATATGCGCTGCATTGTTTTATTTGGTAGTTGGTTTGTTGTTGATTTTTCTTTTCTTTTTTTTATTTGGATTTTTGTTCTTTTTACTGTATTCAGACCTAAAGCATTTTTGTGGAGACCTGGTCCAAGCGCAAAAATATGGCTCTTCTTTGAGTATATTATTGTCAGAAAATGTTTTGTAAAAATTTTGATGATGATATCAGAAATAAACATCTAAAGATGGGAGTTGTGATGTCTTGTTTACCTTAATATACTATATTGTAACTTGCATTGAACAGGAATTGTATAGATTTTTACCACATTTTTTTACAACGTTAGCTAGCTACTTAACTCAGCCTGTGAACACAGCTGTATTGTAGACAGTATAATGTTCTCTTTCTCTTTATGAAGGATCTTTCTAATTTTTTTCTTTTCTGCACTCTAAGGAAATAACCACTGATGATGTCAACAGGGTCATCTCTTTTAATGGCAATCCTGAATTATACACGCAAATGTTTTGAAAGACACCTTATCAGGCTGCTCTGTCAGAACAATAATGCATTATGGGTAGTGTTTTTGGAGCTTCTCTGGCCTAAAAGTTGTCATCCTTGTTAAAATGAAAAGATTTCGTGAAAATTGTTTCGTTTTAATGATCCAATCTGTAACATTTAGGATCTATTGGCAGAAATCAAATATAAAATATATGTATAATAAAAATATGTTTTTATTAGTGTATAATCACCTGAAAATAACAATTATGGGCCTTTTATGCCTTCATGTTATGGTAACAGTTGAAGATGGACAGGAAAAAGGGGCAAGGGACAGGGGACAACATGCAGCAAAGGGCCCCTGGCTGGAATTGAATCCTGGCTGCTGTAATAAGGACTGAGCCTTAGTACATGGGGTTTGTGCTCTAACAAGTGAGCTATTGGGGCACACTGACTGCCATGTTTCTGCCATAGCATAGAACAGACAAACCAAACACTGACTTTAGATAGGGCCTTTGTCGTTTTTTGTGAGTTTAACGGCCACTGTAGTTTCTCCTACATGCTTGAAAGGCAAGTGGTATTCAGTTGGTTGCAATCTGCAATTTCACCACTAGATGCCACTAAATCCAACACACTGGACCTTGAAGAATTATTGCCATTCGTTGTACTCAAACTCAAATGTAACGTGCAAGGGTGATCACAGTGCTGAACGAGTGGGTACTGTCACAGGTAGTACTGCCAAAATGTTTCACTGTTAGGTCTAGGGTATGCACTTAGCATGTGGTAATTGAATCAATAATTGAACATACGCTAAAGGCCTTCCGTTGACAGCAGGAAAAAAAAAAAGCAGGCCTTACCTGAACCACTGTGAGGTCGTCTAGCTCCCCCCTGTCCTTCCACTCATTATGACAGGATGGATTTGGGCTTGGTGTCCCCTTCTTGTGATGCTTGGTGTTTCCTTGTCCGTCAAGGTATGAACAAAAAAGTAGATATTTGCTATCATTAAACACCCATGCATCTCTACTCTCCTCTCAATGGCATTTCCCCTCAGATGGGCTCCTGTCAGGCAAGAATTCTTGAAGCTTGGCAACCAGTAAATGATTTTCAAATTTCAACTTTTAGACACGAAAGTATCAACACCAAATTGGAGAATGGGAACAAGATTCTCATTCATCAATCCCAGAATCCCAGTGTTCCCACATTTCAGCTAGGACATGCAGTGGCTTACAGTGACTGATGCAACCATCCACAACTGCATCTCTGCTGTTGTTGAAAATTAGCAGATCCTCCACATGTAATCATGCTGTAAATTTGACTTTGTGTGGTTCTTCACCACAAGTATTACATGGACAATGACTGATCATTCAATAGCATTTGATATTTCACGAATATGACCTTTCATAATGAATGTTGGGTTCATAGCATGAGGTAATTCACTGAGAAGACAGAATAGTTTCCAATTAAGGACTGGGTCAATGATGGGAATTTTTACAATTACAGTAGATCACTGAGCAGAAGATTGCAAGAAGAAATAAAAGAATTCCAAAGAAATAAGCAATATTCACTGGAACAAGTTGATTATGCTTAATTAAATGTCTTACCCTCTGCACTGTCTACAGATACAATACTAACTTTCTTTTTTTGTTGATGATGATTTAACCTGAAAACACTGATGGTAAAATAAACTGGCCTCATTGGTTTATCCTGCAGTTGTTCCTACGCTCTTTTTAGGAATTTACAAACTGTTTTTTTTTTTTTACATAAAGACTCTTTAAATGTCTTATTGTTGAGGCAGATCTTGTTTATTTTGTCTGTGAGCTTCCCTGCTGTCTTCTCAATTTCTCACTCTAAGGATTTCCTTGGCAAATTGTGCCACAATTGTGTTGGGAAAGACTCTTTTCAGCCATAGTAAGATAAGATGTCAAACATTTTTGAAATGCAAATTCTGCTGTGCTGGACTGTAACAGACAAGTTAAAGACATTTCAACACTCATCCAAACATCTAAACAAATTCAAAGTAATGAGTGTAATCTGGACCTTTCACTATCTGCAGGACTGCAATCAGAGTCCAAAGAGAGGGAACAAGTCCCACTCAGCAAGCTTTGACAGCCTGTGGTTAGCCTGACTTGGGTTTCCTCAAAATAGCAACACGATCCACAAAGAACACTATAGGAACAAGAAACACAGACCACACTGGGAGACGCATTGTGATCTGTGATCACACTGTGACAGTCCCTTCACAATGTGGTAGGATATTGTCCTCCCTTGTAGCTGGGGTTTCTGAGAAGTTCCACACAACATTCTGGTGTTTTTCAAACCTGCCAGCATGCTGAACTCTCCAGGCTCATCAATGGTCTTCATACCAAAACCTTTTCTGAGCTGTAGTGTCTATGCTGTTCTGTGCAGTGAGAACCACACATAAGAACAAGAAACAAAATATTTAGTTAGAGAAGACCTTTGTAGAGCTGGAGCAAAACCCCCTCAGCAGATGTCCTGATTTTGTTTTATATTTTTGAAAATAAAATAGATAAAAAAGATGTAATAATTTTTGCGTTGATTGTACCCACAGGTAAGTAAATTATACCTGGGTCATCCACACTCACAGTTTGGTATAGCTCTAAAAACTACAGTACTCGTGAGCTTGTTAGAGGGCCAGTGTGTAGGATTTAGTGGCATCTAGTGGTGAAGTAGCAAATTGCAAAGTAACTGAACATGCTTGTGACTGAATTTCTGACAACCTGGGAATGAGAATGGGCTCTGAAGGAAACTATGGTGGCTGTTAAACTAACGAAAAACAGAAAAGGCCCCATCTACTGCCACTGTTTTGTTTGTCCGTTCTGGGCTACTGTAGACATGGCGGACTCTATGAAAGGTGACCCGCAGATTCTGTAGATAAAAACAGCTCATTCTAAGGTAATGATAACGATTCCTATATTCAGGTGATCATACACTAATGAAAACACACCAATGAATATGATATCATTTCTGCCAATAGATCCTCTTAAATGTTACACACTGGACCTATAAGGCCATGCTACGGACATAAAACCAGACACAAAAATCATAGCTGTAGCAAATTCAGAATGCTGTGTTGCTGCAATCAGACACAAAATGAATTATTGTGGTCTCAGAAATGTATCCATAATTGACCCAGAAACTACAGAGGTGCCAACTCCTCTTAATAAGACATGAACTCCCCTGAAAACATGTTTTGTGAAATTTTGGGGGGTCTCTTTATGTATGAATTTTGTAAAATGCATGCATTCTATTAGGCTGTCTAATCATGAATCATGCATAAAAAATTGTATTGATGTATGTATCTCATTAAGTGATTATTATATATCAGATGTGCTGACATACAGCAAGTCTACATGATTGCAGCTATGAATGTTAGCTGCCCCCCCCCACAAGTAAAAAAAGTGAGCTCCCCTGAAAGCCACGGTATAGTTTGCACACTGCTCAGAAACAAAACATGACAGATGAAAATATGAATGAAAGAAGTTCCCATAAGCATCAAAAAATGCCACTTCATACTTACTGAAAATCACCTTGCTGCAATGATGTAGAAGTGTGATCATCAAAATACTGAACAAGCACAGGCTAGGAGAAAAAAAAGTTAAGAAAATTCAAAGAATGTGGCCACATAACCTACATTTCAGAGTTTGTGTTTATTCTATAAACTTTCAGGGGACTGCGCTGTCACACAAACACTTGGAGTAAACTTGACGAATGCAGCTGACTTGTTCTGAGTGAACCAAATACCCTCAGCGAAGGAGTACCGTCAGTGTCACAGAGATGGGAGATCTGTTTGCTTCAGCCTGCTGTCACTTCACATGCACACATCATGTCATCACCGTTGTAGAGGAACATGACAGGGCCGCTCACAGTCCGGCTCACAGCGGTTTTCAGGACATGAGGTCTTGCTATCTTTTACTTTTCTCCTCCACTGATCACACACCCTCTGGAATGTCGTCAACACAAACGTCAAGAATCCAGTACTTACTCCTTCAAATGGTTAAACCTGTAGGTAGGTACCTATCAGTTAGGTGACACATTTCATGGTTACCTTGAATGCTAATGACATTGGTAATAGCTCTAGAACATACTGCCATTAATGAAAAGGAAAAGTTAGATAAGAATACACATTTCACTTACAATTCAGTACTAATTATTATAAGCTGAAATGTCAACATTTATCCATTTTTGCACAATAAAAACATAACCAAAGTGTGCATATATATCAAAGGCATTACGAGACACTGTAAAAGATATGCTGAAATGCTCTGAGCAGCATCATATCAAAATACACCAAATTGCTATGCTTTGGAAGGGTACCAGCTTTTCCTCTGCAAACACACACCTTATCTGAAAGGTTAAAAAAAAGGTCTGACATGGCCGAGGGGTCAGCCTCTTTCAGCTGATTGCACACAGCCCACCTCATCTCAGTCTGTGTGAAAAAGCCCGTGGCTGGTGGTTGATTGGCCAGGTCAGGTGGCTTGGTAAGTACGCAGCGCCTGATTCTCAGTGACCTTTAAAGCAGTGTGATGGTGGTGTGGGGCTGAAATTCTCGACTGGAAGGGAGTGGAAAATTCATGGGTTTAAGACACTCTGAGGTTGTTTCTCAGTCTTTTGCAACTGTAACTCTATCTCCCTTTCTTTTTTTAACCAGGCAAAGATGTCTATGGCACTGCTATCCCTACATCTACTGTAAGTAATGGAGTGCCTTGGGGATATAAAATGTCTTGTCCTTATACAACCTACACTTGCTTTCAGCTGTATCCTTTCCCAGTCTAGAGCCACCTAAAGTAAATTTCATAGACAATTGGTGCCCTCTATGGAAACCCTAAGAGAGCCATTTTCCCTTTCCCTTTGGCACTTGACTTTTGCACAGTGTATGTCTTCCCCTTGACCTGAAATGAGCAGTCAGCATTTAAAAAAATAGTTTACATTTTGCTCTATATGCTCTCTTTTAGTTCTGCGCTTTCACACAGTCCTTTCTCCGTGTTTCCAAATATAGATGTATTTTAATTTAGATGTTTCAAGAAATCCATTGCTATGTAAATAATTGAAAAATATATTTATTTTTTTTCTGACTCCTCTGTACACAACAGATTAACTAGAAAACATCAACAACCAGGAAGGGAGAATTGAAGATTACTGAGAGTGCAAAAAACCAAAAATGGCCCAGCACAAAAAACAATATTTAAAATGTTATGAACAGCTCCAAAACTATTATTTTGAATTTTGTTAACAAACTTTATTCTCAGATTCTGAGCAATAGGAACCTATTTTGAAATGACAAAGCTCTGAGTAAAATTAAGCAATAGGAACCTATTTTGAAATGACAAAGCTCTGAGTAAAATTACATAGTAACAAATTATAAATTAATATGCAATCTTCTTTTCAACATGAAACAGTAAAACCTAATCGTAGTTTTCACAAATGGGTAATTTACAGTCACTTCAGTAAGTAAAGTGTGTTAAGACAACATCTTTTAGATTTTGTTGTTGAAACTCTAGTTTTTCTTTTCACACAGAGTAGAGGGAAACAGTGGAATGTTAGTTGCCAGCAGGGAAGTTTTAAGTGGGGGTTTTCCACCCAACAACCCACTGTTACAGGATTCAGTAGAGGGAGAGTCTATCCCCTCTGTGACAGAGCAGAGCAAAGCCTGGCTGCTGGACCTCAGACACAGACAGATTCAAAGGTGCACATTCAAGGTCACCAGGGTTTCCTGGACAAAATCTTAAAGCTTTTACCAGACAGATGTTTATTTCCAACAGAAAGCTGGAGCAGCAGAGTGTAATAGAGGGGAAAGCAGGAACGCCATGCAGCCCCCTAAAGAGAGGGCAATGAGCTTAAACTTAATCAGCAGCCTCCCCCCTATGCTGCAGTGTCACATAATGAAAGAGAAGACAGTTGAGAATGCAAAAACTTGAAAGGCTCTGTCAAAGATGGTGTTGGTACTGTACACATTTTGCACATGAATAAGCTTGCAGAGGATGTGCAAGCTAGAGTTCATGATCTCAAGGTCAGCAGTGAGCTTGATAGCCTGGCTTCAAGAAAGGCAATGAAATGAGGTTCACTGATGTGGAAAACAGTGCTCTGTGCTTGAGAAATGAGAAAACAGCCTTACCCCCTAAAGATTATATAAATGATGGAGTCACAACTGGTGGATGTCCATTTGGCTCAATATTTTGGGCATGCTGTGAAATGAGGAACTGTAATCAAATGGTCAATGTTGCCTAGTGTCTCTGTATGACATGATGGGAAAGGGTTTATTTTCCTGAACATGCGTTGGTAGTGTACTGTAAAAGGTTTTTTTTAGGTTTTTCTAAAGAATTTTTTACATTTACTCACTCCAACATAAAGTTTTATCATTCATGCCAATGTTTTGCTTCACTGATAACAGTCAAAATAGCTAACAAAGTTCTTATATATGACCCCTCTGACTCCTGTGCATTAAAAGGGTAAAGGAAGTCATCATTTCATATCAGAAAAAAATCAGGAGAATTTTAACATTAATGCAATGTATGCTTGGAGTTTTAATGTATTCCAGCATTGCAGTGACATTTTTTTTATCAGAAATGTCCACTACTCAAACAAACTTCTGCAGAGCAAAATGTAAGGCCCTTTTAACTTTGGTAGCTAAATTGATTCTTCCTGCCACTGATTTACTTTAAAAGTTCAGTGTGTAGGATTTAGTATAATCTGGGATTGCAGATTGCAACCAACTGAATGCCCTTCGCCCAATTTTCCCCTTGCAAGCGTGTAATAGGAACGACAGTGGCTGTGAAACTCGCAAAAAGCACAAAAGGCCCTATCTAGAGCCAGTGTTTTGTTTGTCTATACATGGCAGTTCAACGTGTTGGACCCATAGAAGAGGACCCACTCCCACTGTGGACATAAAAGGCTCATTCTAAGGTAAAGAATACCCAATGATTCTTATTTTCAGGTGATATACACAAATGAAAACATATATGAGTCTTATATTCCATATAATTTCTGCCATATGCATAATAAACATTAGACCTTTAGGGAAGTCAAAGTCACTTTATTAATTCTATAATTTAACCCCCAGAATCCTTGCTACGTAAATCATTTTCATTCACTTTTGGCATGTAAGACGTAGGCCAACCAAAAGGCTGCATTGGATCTAGTAAGGTCTAAGCACAACTGCTTCATTTCATATTTTCCTGAGGTTTCAATGTCTCTCATGGGTTTAAACCTGCGTTTTTTTGCTACAAACCATTTTTAACTCCCTTGTTTGGAGTTTTTAGTCTCTCTCATGGGGTGCAATCACTCTGCAGAACTCAACCTCTCTTACCTGACTCAAAGCACTTTTGTCTAAATTGGTGTTTCTTTCCTGATGCAGAGCCTCCCAAGGCAGAACACACACACACACAACTTGTTCATTATTTGAAAATTTACTGAGGGAGGGCTGCACTGAAACCCACCACTGGGCAGGTCCTTTAGTACTGAAAGGGAGGAATGGGCTTCATTTACAGCGTAGCAAGCAAAGTGGAGCGGTTCAGTGAGAGTGAGGCTCCATGGTAGAAAGTGATTTAACTAAAGCTCCAAAACAGCGGGGAATTTTACATTTGTAACAAAAACACAGATATGAACAGCACATCTTCTAAGTAAAAAACATTATCTCATCAAACTCTTCTGATGTGAGGCAATTGGTTATTAGCGGTTGGACTGATGGATGGGTACATTAGGCTTTAATTGTAATGTAAGTGTAACACAAAGCTACTTTAAGGGATATCAGATTTTTAACTCATTTTCAAGAAACAACCAACAAAACATTTTACCAGCCTGGATCAAAGTCAGTCATCGCTTACATAAGGTGATTTAATAATTAGTTTTTATGTCCAACCAGGTAAATAATCATTTTACATGTCCATTTAGTACCATTTTCTTGAAAACCTTAATCCATTTATTATTTTGTCCTTAACACATAATCTGTGGGTCAGAGTTAGTACTTAACAATTTGATGCCACAAATTAATTACATGAATTAAGTGAGGGATCGGCATAAGACTAGACTTTTTAGATTTAAAGGAGAACATCTCTGATTATAAGTCTATTTATAAGTCTTGGGGAATACTATATACAGCGGTGCAGTGCAGGGTATATGCGGATAAAGAGAGTATGCCCTCTTATTTTTCAGTCAGCATTGTTTGTACCCCCTTATAAATCCCCACTGACGAGCATCATTCAATAGTGTTATGTGAGCTTATGGTGGATGGTGAAGGAGGTGAGTAGATGAAAATTGGAATAAGGAATAATTCACTCTAAATACATAATTTTATGTAGTTGTCTCACTCATTTGTGAGCCAGTACTGATCCTTAGGATCCATATTCCCTAAAGTCAAGCAGAAGTTAAGTAAAAATGTGCAAATGCTATCGGCCCAATTATGGATGAACAAAATATGTGAGAGAATGGTGTGTATCATTAACTGCCCGGGCCACTTCAAAAACAAATGTGGCATAAATTAAGACTATACCCACTTCTTCATGCACCACTACACAACTTCTAATATAATAATATCAATAATATAAACTTGTATTAAACATTTTGTGGCTCCAGAGAAAGGTCCTCTAAATCTGAACTGCATTAAGTGATGTCACTTGAGTCAGCATCCGTTTTCAGTTCATTGTGTCATGATATCAGATAAAAAAATACAATTAAGAATTTATCTCTAAATGAGGGTAGATTGAAGCCACCTGGGCCAAAATTGCACTAATCACAGACACTCTCCCTCATTGGCCACAGAGAGCAGGTAACAGGTTATAAAAGGCTTTGGAACGTTGGTCTGTTTTTACAGCACACCAGGAAAATGGAGGAGGGCAGTGTTTTGTGTTCTGTGTTTTTTCTCACTGGCTACCTGCAGAGGACCCTAACTGGTAAATCTAATGACATTTTTGTTTCATTTCTTTGTGGCTGGTCTGAATACATTTTCTGAGAAATCAACACCTGTTCTCCCCACTACCAATCACCCTCTCTTACAACAGTATTATAAATTATATATTTATATGTAATTTATAATACATAATACCTAAGGATGGTCACATTAGAGACATGATATTAACGTCTGAACTCTAACTGGCATAAAACTGCCCATACAGTCCAGAACATTAAAGTATGGAACACACAGAAGAATTGACTATTCATTTTTCCCTTTTGGAACCCTGCTGTTCACCGTATTAATTCATCTAGCTTCAGTTTTCAGCAAAACATTTTCAACTTGCATTGAGTAAACTGTCTGAGGTGATGGGAATGATGTGTCCAATTGGTACTACTGGCATATAATTCAATTTTTATATGCCAGTTTTTTTGCTCAAATGTGTCTGCATCACATATCTGTCTAATATTTCATAGTTCAGTGTGTTCAGCCTGTGCTGGTTAGAGGTCAGGGAAGAGGACAGGCAGCATAGCTGAGAAGAAGAACGAAGTGATGAGAAATGAGGGTACAAGTGGAAAGAGTGGTTAGTCAATTGAATTGGTAGTGGTGTGTTGTTGTTTATCTTTTGTCCCCTATAAAGCACTCTGAAATCAATCTATTTGTTAAAAGTTGTCTTAAGGGTACTTGACTTGCATTGCGGATAATAGAACGATAAAGGTTAAAGGCACAGGAGAAGAGAGTAAAGCGTAAAGGAGAGGAGCAGACATAATCCCAACTTGATAGACTTGTGTGATGTAGCTTTTTGATAAATGTGTGACCTTGGTATTAAACTAAATTCTCTGAAGCCCCAAGAGAGGGGTGAATATTTTAAAGCTACAATTCAGAGTTCAGTTGGGTCCTCAGGGTAAGAATTTAATGAGACCTGTCTAGTGTTTGTTTTCAGATTTCAGTTGTATCCTTGGCATTAAAGGGGAAATGTGCTGCTTTTCAACCAGCATTGTATCATTACAATATACTATGTGTAAACTTCCCTCTATGTGCCTTTTGTGCAACATGTGTGTCGGCTTTTCCCTTAACAATAATGTCCAGAGATACACCCAAATCAGTGTTTTTACGTTTTGCAATTGTGGGTTTTTCCTACAAGGAATTTTGTGTTAATGAGTTGAATTATTCCGTTAAATTTATATGATTAAGCACACATGATGCCATTTTATCAGCAAATGCTGAAAGCAAAACTGTCAGAAAAGGTGGCGCCCAATCATCTAATCAGTGAAAAACAATGGCAAATTTAAATGTAGGGCTGGCAATTACTATGCTACAAAGTTGGCAACACATTAGGTTGCTTTGCATTTCCAATCTTCCTGTTTTTCCTCGGAGGAAACAACTTCTTAAATAAACACTTAAAGTTAACATTTAGACATTGATGTATGATGTGCTGATCTGAGTACTTTTTATTTTTTTATTGAGTCATTTAACTAGCCCAATGTACTCAAGCCCAAAATTGACTGACATCAAATAATATCAGCCTGAACCCAGCCAAAAGGGTAAGGAGACAAGGACAAAACGATCCACATGCAATATAATCATTTTATCTCCATATTTTTGTATATTGAAAGTAATATTTATTTATATTGATACTGATATTTTGACTTTGGAAATGGATGCCTCTGTACTATAAAGTATATAGTAGTTACGTTGCCTCCTTGCACATTTCTCCAAACTACACGATAAGAGACTTTGTCACTCTATAGCAATGTCACTTGATTTCCTCCTTTGCTCCAGTCATAAGTCTTATGGCAGCCAGAGGGCTTTGTCAACTTAAGCATATGTCATTTTGGGGCACTAACTGTTTCTTTCATTCTTCTTCGAAGGACAGCTTTGCTACCATTAGAGTTACTTCGAAGGACAGCTTTGCTACCATTAGAGTTACACATTATCCTCAACCAGGTGTTAGGGTTTGGGTACCAAAACTCCACTGACCTACACAAACACAACCTGAGATGTACCACTCCAGCCTCACATGCATAAGCAGATCCATTTGTAGCCACCATATTAACAGTTATGCATGAGTGCCAAACAATGGTGTTGTGACTGACAAAAATGCATCTACAGGAACCAAGTGTGTTTATGTGCTGATAGTTTATTTCCTGAAGGAATAATATCCGTTGAAATAATATGTACTGTAGCCCTGTGTGAGCAATTCAGAAGCATAATGTGATAAATGCTGAATATTAAATAGCAGCAAAACACCCCACTAAAAACAGGAAATCCTTGTTTATGCTCTATTTACTGTATGTTTCATTTCTATCGGAGACACTATCACACAATCTTATTTTTCTCAAAGGGCCAATAAAGATAGACGTGCTTGGTAAAAGCCAAGTATGAAGATGAATGAATGAATCTTACAAACGGCACAGCAGTCGTGAATAGTAATCAAGCTCCAACACTATGAACAAGTCTGATAATGAACACGTACACCATGCATATGTTTTCATAGTCATTTTCCTCCGAACATGTAGTCAGATCCAAAGTCTTGTTTTGCTGCATGCAGTCCTGAGGGTCAATCTAATTTACTTGGAGCTCTTTCATTTCCATCCTCACTTGTTTTGTTTTTTTCTGTGTTAAGAGAAGATAGGCCTATAAAATGGCATTAAGGTAGGGTAATGACAGATATTTTGCTCTTAGCCACCAGCCAAATAGTGCAGTCTAGAGCTGTAACAGGCCACTAATTTACCTGCATAATAGGCAAGATTTATCAAGGAACATTGGTCTCTGCAGGGCAAGGACTGTGCTGGTGGGGGTCTAATGGCTGGATGAGGGGAAATTGTCAAAAAAGACCATGAGGACGCTGCATAGCTCCTGACCTTTTGACTCCTTAGACAGAGTTGCCATATTCACTATTACCATAGAAACTGAGCTTTATGCAAGAAACATGTCTCTAGAAAGGAAGGAAGTGGTGCATTTAGACACATCCTTAATATATGTTTCATCTTTCCATCTTTGATAGATGATTGAAAGTATGTCACTGGGGCTTTTGAAGCTGTTGGCTACTGCCTTCACTCTCTAGTATTCAGGCCTTAGCAGCAAGTGAAATAGATAAGATTTCACTGACCCTGTGGAGAAACATTTTCATCGACATGTTGTTAAAAATTAAGTAAAAACATTAATGTTAAAGCAATAGAGTGCATCTGATCTCTCAGACTCCAGACAGCAGTCTCTAACTCATTTGTGGTCATCTTCAAGGGCACAAAAGAATACAAATCCCATATCGTCCTAAATCTGTCTTTGCCAACAAAGCTCCAGAGTGCTCTTCTCTCCTCTTTCTAGCCATCAAAAAACTCAGTTCTCTAAAAATGTATGAGCTCAATGCAGGAAATAGATCTCAACTTCAATTGAAAAATACACAGAAAAAACTTTGTCTTTGAAAGTTTGTGGCATGTTATTTTTGGATAAAGCTCTTGTTTGCATCAAGGCCTCTAACTTCTAAAGAACTGAATCACGCCTCCTGAGAGTAACAAGTAGAATTCAGCTCTCATCACTTCACCATTTAAGCAGTTACAAAGCTCAAACTGAACACCGTTATCAAACAGAGAAAGAGGCTCTTTTTGGACAGCCTGACTTGCAAAGAGCTCTGGATCTGTGATGTATTTAAAAATGCATGCAAGTTTTTTCACGCAGGTTTTCAGAAGTCAAGGCAAATAATGTCTTAATATATCACCCTCCCCAGAGAGACTAAATTGATTAATAAGCTTTTGTTGTGGTGGTTGTGAACTTCACAGATTGCAAATGTATCAGATTTTTCAATTACTGTAACAGCACGGTGTACAGAGCTCATAGAGAATAGACACTACACCTTGTTCCCTGTAGATGGACTCTCTGAACCATTCGTGTATCGCTACATTTACTGAGGCAATAATGCCGCTCCATGAAAAACACTTGAACCAAGCAGTACAATAGATCCAAATCCATAATACCTTCTCCTGGATGCCACAGTGGCAATATAAAAGACCCCTATATTGAATGCTCTGCTGGTGGCCTAACCCACTGTTCTGTAATTCTCTTGATTTTTTCATATTACAATCCCCTGCTGTCTTTGATTTATTAGTCTGTTTGAAGTTATCTGCTCATTAATATTACAATGGCATTACTTCACGATGCTGGTCACACATAAAGTTCTTACTTTATTCTAGCAAATAAATAAGGACAATAGAATCAGCTTACAATAATGACAAAATAATGAGCACATTGGTTCAGCAATCTCTGATATTAGGGATACAGTTTTCAAAGAACTACAATATTCATGCCAAAGTTAACCTTTAAAGGATCAGTCCACTGATTTTACACAGGGAGCTTTTCAAAGTTTGATGATAACATCAGGCTTGTGCTTGGAGCCCTTGGGTCTGTATATGTTCACCCACTGCGAGGTAATATGTTCAACGTCTGAATAAAAACCAACTCACAGTACAGTTGATTTAAAGGTCCAGTGTGTAACATTTAGGAGGTTCTATTGACAAAAAAATTAAGCTAATATGTATGTTTTCATCACTGTATAATTGCCTGAAAATAAGAATTTTGTTTTTACCTTGGAATGAGCCGTTTTTATCTACAGTCTTCTGGGGTCTTCTATGGAGGCCGTCATGTTGAACCAAAGTGTTTTTACAGTAGCCCAGAATGTACAAACCAAACACTCGCTCTAGATAGAACCTTTTTTGTGAGTTTGAAGGCCACCGTAGTTTCTCCCACATGCTTGGGGAGGGTGAGGCAAGGGGGTTGTAATCTACACAGCTAAATGTCACTGAACCTTACACACCGGTCCTTTAATTCAACTTAGCTAACTGTATCCCACAATTCATTACAGTCTATTGCACAACACCAGCCCAGTTAGTAATGAACCTATAGACTTGTGTTAGGACAATAACTGATTAATTCACATCCAGGTACTACACAGTTGTAGTGAACCACCACAGTTGGTTATCTCTTAATAAAAAAAAATCTATTAATCAGGCTGATGCATATCTGACGTTGCCAGGATAATTATTCAATATCATATGTTTTAACAATATTTTTGAGAAAAAAAGTGCCTTTCCTTAAAATCTTATCAGGCAGAAACCTTTCAAAATAATTCAGCCTTTTTTTTGTTCGGGTAGACGTATATGCTTCTAGATAAGTTAAATTGATTGCTTTACAAATACATCTTTTAATTAGTCAGCTCCTCCAAGCTCCTGAATGTGTGTTTGGTTTTCTCTGCCATCTCGTTGTAATTGTATGACTGGTCCTTCTTATTTGTACATCATATAGAAATTAAACCAAAACCAACAATGCATCTGACTTAACTGAGCCATATATTTTTTCCACTGAGGAAAAGACCATTAACCAGGTGTGTCCCAGTTTGCTCTGATAAACTTCCACGCGCTTTCCGTCTTTCCTGCCACTTGGGCTCTGTTACTGGAAATGCGCCACACAAGCTGGGTAAGTGTGGGTACTAGGATGTGCCCCTTGTTTCCCCTTGCAAACTTTGGGTAAGAAGTATAAAAGACATGGGCATTCACCAAGCAGGGCCCAATGAAGGACGCTTGTGTATTGAGAAATGTAGGATCCGGTATTTTAGGAGCCTGATTTCTTTCTCTCTCTCTATCTTTTTTTATCACCCTACTTACATGTACATGTGCATACTTACATGCTTACACACTGTGATAATTTTTTTTGTTGCATGTGTTGCAAATTGGTGTCATATATAACAAACAGTATTCTACTAGAATTACTATTTTCTTTTAAATATGAAGAAATACAATTATATAAATAAATACATATTGAGGGCAATCGTTGTATACAAGCTTCATCTATCTATTAACTATTGTGTTGTGTTTTTCTTTCTAGAGCTCAGAGAGCTACTGTCAGAGAACCATGTAGAGAGTGACATTTTGTCTCAGCACATCATATTATATGCTCCGACTAAGCTGAGACATGATGCATGAAGTTCTGGCCCTGCAGTGGTGGCGGGGAAATTATTTGAAATATTTGACAGGATGAAAATTAGCTCTGTGCTAAAATACAGAGCTGAGTGAAGAATAGCCAGGCCAGGTTGTCTTGGCAGAGAAGAGGGAAAGCAAAGAGGAAGAATAGGGAGAGAGAGAGAGAGAAAGGAGGATTAGTGGGAGATGGAGGCTGACAAGACTGAGACAGACAAACAAACAGCTCAACAGATTGACCGGGGATGGAGGGACAGATGAAAGCTACAGGCTGAAAGAGTGACTCAGCCAAAATTCATAATCTTGCCACGACACAGGGGAAAGAGAGTTGTTTTCAAAGTTGATAACCTGTGGTAAGTGCCTCCTTCCAATATTGATACAAGTATCTCCCTCATTAGAAACACAAAAAGGGGGAAAAAGGGGCTGCTGGGATGAAAAAAATGATGTATTCCGAGCACAGGATACCTGCCGCCACTTAATTGCAGGATCAGTGTCTTAATTACTGTCTGTAATCAGCCAACATAATGACTGTCCTTTTGCTCATTACCTGAGTTACAATAGACTTTTCCCGCCGTCTTCCTCTATGGACACACCAGATGAAAGGTGAGTCAATTTCCATCACTTGGGTAAACATCGGCTCCAACTTTTTTCTGTGAGGAGATTGCAATGGCAATTGGGAGAGGAACTGACTTGGGTTTCATATGATGCTTTTTGTTGCACGATGTTTCTTCTTTGGAAGAATCCACTGCTAGCCTCACAAGATATCAATTTTTTTATTACTTATTTTTGAAGTGTGTTAAAGTGTAGGTCACTAGATCAGATGCAGTGGTTTTCAATGCAATTACCTTCTCTGTATGTTGAATAATAACTGGTTTATTCTTATTCAAGCAGTTGCTGGCAGAATAATAAATTCTGAGGGGTGATCAACCTTAAAATTTATCAGCGCCGGCAGGGAGCACCCTGCTAGGATATATAATTTAATATAATTACCGTTTTCTTGTTGCCAAGGCAGCCCAACCAAAATGCTTTTCTATTGCAACAATCTCCATTCTGTCTTGAGGCTTTTTGTCAGACTGTGCTGGATTATCAATGCAAACTCAATAGCAGGTAAATTAATTTTGAATTCAATTTTTGAAAAGAAACTCTCTGGTTTAATTTATTGAAGCGACAATAACCACAATCCTGTTGTTGAAACTTAATCACTTTTTCAAGGTGAAACTTCTGACAATTTCACATTTGCTGAACTCAGTTGTCAAGGTTGGAAGTGGTAAATGCAAACATGTTTTGAGGAAGTTGGCGTTCGAGGGAGGAGATGCCGAGATCGGAGCAATTATTTTTGACTAGAACTGTCACACACATCATATGCCGAGTAAAACACCAATGGGACCACTTAACAGGCCGTTTTAGCAATACAAAACACTTGGCTGAAAATCCCACACACCTAACTTCAATTTGATTTGCCGCTCTGTGTGGTAAAGCGGAGGGGGGAGAACACCTGTTCCTAGATTTGCTCTTACAGACAGATAGAGGCTCTAGAGACACAACGGAGGTCCAACACCAGGTTGTAAATCTTATACTGTGTTTTTTTTGTTTTGTTTTTTTCCTTGTGCTGTTTCTGGAATGCCAGTGGATTTAGCTAATTAGTAGGAGCCAGGTGTTAATTAGCCAAGGCGAGCCGGGATCGGTTTGGTTCCGATCCATACTGCTGTGTCTCACGGAGCTCCAACTCTTTGATCTCCCCTGCAGGGCTGAACGCGCCACTGTGCTTGTCATTTCCAATTAGGATGTTAAACAGATATTCCAAAGATATCCCCCTTGTTACCCCCTTCCCTTCCTCATCCCAGTCAGATGAGTAGAGCAAGAAGGATGACAAATCGTTGGAGTGAATATTTTTTTTCTGTCAAGTGTTCTCCTTTCAGCTGTCTGACAGGGAGATGTTGCACAGAACGCAAAGCAACACCCGCCAAGGAGGACATAGGGAGAATATAAACAGCAACAGTTTTCTGTCGGTTCAGATAAAAACGGAGGAAATAATTTCTTTCCATCGCAGTTATTATTTCGGTGATTAGAGAAAGGACATTTCAGTAGTGAGCTATCCCCGAGCTTTTAAACTGGCGATGCTCAGGCTGAATGTTCCACTTGCACAATAAATACACAAGTTGTTGAGAGCCATTAAATGCATCATCAAATCTAAATGTGTCACCAGTAGAACTGGAGTAATTTAGGCCAATCAATCACCATATTATGCTAATTAGGAGTGCTGTTGTTGGCACGGCCCTCAGAGGCTTTCATACAGTATGTGCACACATTACTCTGGAGATAAAATACAGAGTGTACAGCCAACTGTGTGTGGGACTTGTGGCGCAGGTGACGTAGTACCTTAGTCCCTCAGTTACCAGTGGAGGAAATCAAGTACTTATACTTGCAGCAACAAGGAACTTTAATTTTCTGTTGATTCTGGTGATTCTGGTTACATATGAATATTCTTCCGGTAAAAAAAGAAATCATATTGCAATTATTTTGACAGATATTGCTTATTAAGATATGATTCACAATGAGTGGGAATGATCAGTTTTGCATTAAAATTTGCCTTTTCAATATCAAAAATATTATTAAAATCATGGTGATGGGACATTTGCTGAGATCTGTAGTATCAACAAACATCTGGAGAACAACATTTGAAGGCCATAATACAAATTGCTTCTGCGATTTGGATATTGCACTTGGCCATATTGCGATTTTTATCATATTTTGATTAATTGTGCAGCCGTACTTGTGACCATGGGAAGGGACCTGACTCTCTGCTGGGAAGCACTAGACTATACTACCCTATGGTATGTAAATTAGTTAAAACTAGCTCCATCTCAAGCTGCTATGACAGTAAAATGCTGCATCCCTATTAACCATCTTATATATCATTACTAACAATCCATATATCAGTCATGGTCAGGGGCCATTATTCTGCAGAACAGGTACTTAGGACTATATCTTGTTGTTGACTATATCTTAACATAAGAATTTAAATGCAGTACTTTTACTTGTGTTGGTGAAATTCAAGTTAAAAGGACCACATCACTATTAATGCATTACCCATAGATATACAGTGACGTAGACGCATTATATTACTTTTGTGTCTTTAAGAACATGAACAACCAAGATTAGATTTTTCAGGTATTTTTTATATGGGCACAGTGGAATGTTTGTACATTGTGACTCAGCTGCTATGCAACTTTGGTGTAAAACAGTGACTGAAACTGTGTGTTGCTTAAAACACATAAAGAAAAAGATGAGTATCTTCTTGATAGCTTTGACAATAATTATTTCTCTTAATGTTTCCACTCAGTTGTTCCCTTTTAAAACATTTAATGCCACTACATGTAGAATTTAAAAACGGACCAAAGACCTCTCATTTTGAAGGCCATCAAAAAGCATTGCGGTATAATCTCAGATACTTTGTGTTATGTTTGTGATGAAATCAGCATATAGTCCTGCCACCCCTTACAGTCTCCATGCCACCCTCTGGCCACCCCATGAATATTTCTTTAGATCCGCCCCTGTCTGTAGAGTTTTCTTTAAAATAAACACAAACAAAACATGGACCTGTTTTATCAAAGTGTAGGTAAAAAAAACTCAGGGTACCTTAATATGCAGACAGGTTGCAGATGTTTTGGTGTGCATAACCAGATATAAAAAAGCTGTCATTTAGTATTTTGCAAGTAGTTCAAGACTACAACTCCTCAGAGGTGTAAATATTTTGATAAGTGAAAGCTAATGTAATGTGAGTCTAAGTATAAATTACGTGTGTTTGGTGATGTCATGTCGTATCATTAATGTCACACTTACTAATTTAATGGCTTGATGTTTTTTTCATGGACATTTGTCCTGCTTAAGGCAATCATACGAGTGTGCCACTTGAGGCCTTATCATGTCTTGACATTTCATTCTGATTTATGAAAGAGATGGCACAGTGTGAATATGCATAGAAAATGGATTAGTGGCTACAGAATTTTACTGGTGTCTAATTTGCATCTCTGCAGTGCCTCAAATATCTTGCAGCAGTTGCTGCACTGAATCGTGTAAACACCTTTGTTTTGTATGATGAAAGGCAGGTGGGGGGGTTGGGGGGGGGTTTCGGAACAGCATGCAAATACGGAATAATAGAGGATTAGAGGAGGCATATTTGCATATGAAAAAACTGTTCACTTATGGGGAATGCTTGATGCCTACCGTCTATGGATGAACACTCAGATGAGTAATGAGTCTTGTGGATGAGCACGTGCAGAAATAGCTCATGTGTTTTCCCCTCAGTAGGATCCAATTGAATGGCTTACATAGAATTAGCCTGGCTCTGGAACTATAGGATTTGGCTGTACAGACACAAATGACAGGTCATTTAACATGCTGCTGTAATGTTGTGGCGTAATGTGGTAATTGTTTCCCTGTGTAAATATGAACCTGAGTGTTCTCAATTTGAACTGCAAATCTGTGTGAACAAACCACAGAGGAAATGGACGATTAATTGGATGGGTGGCACACACATATCCCATGTTTGCATGGCAAATGGGATGGATGGGTAACAGTATGCAGGGAATTTCTGGCTACAGTAAGATGTACAATTGCAGCTTTTAGGACACAAAATCTGTGTGTGTGGGAGGAGAGAGTACGCGGGGGGAAAAAAGGGACAGAAGGCAAAGAAAATCCATCAGAGATTGAAAGGCATGTCGCTCCACAGAGAAAGTCAGGCAGGTTTATACACAGAGGGAGAAAACGGGCACAAAGGGAGAAAGAGAGAAACAGAACAAGAGAGAAGAAGGGAGTGTGAGAATAAGGCTAGAGGGGAGAACAAAAGAAAAAAAAAGGCACCATTGAATGATACTCCTCTCAACTTGATTTTGGAGTAAGGGAGCTTCAAAGGTTGGAATGGGGAAAATCATTTTAAAGGAAAATGTTGAAATTGAGAATGTTAAAAACTGAGACCAGAGAAAAATGGAAGGGGAGGGGAGTCGGCAGGGGGGTAGGAAGAGTGGTTGCCAAGACTACAGCTCAGCATCAGCAGCAGGAAAATCAAAGAATAAGAAATAACAATGACATAAAAAAAAACTTTATTACTGCACCATTTTCAAACTGATAACTCTCTTTTAGATTAATTGTTCCTGAATGAATTGATTGAAAGTGCACATTCTTTTAACAATTTAAAAGAAAATACAAAGCATTCTGAATAAAAATAGGGTGGTATTTTTTATGATTTCTGCGAAGATTTTAGAAATTGAAGCATCTTTGCCACAGAATGAAGACCCTGTAGGTTATATAAACATATTAACATATAATACCCCCCTTATAGAATAAGGATGTATTGCCATACATTACAAGCAGAAAAATCTCTATATTTTTAAAACAGTATCTGATGATGCTCTTCAGGAATAACATGATACATGGTGACAGTTAATGAAAAAAGCAAAATTACCCATGCTTGTTTGAATGATAAAAGATCTTTCACAGATTTGATTTCTAATTTTTTGATTGATGTGTGATCAGCGCTTTTCGTCCCGGATATGAAAATAGCAGGCTGTGAGATCTTTCTGTCGTCATACCGAATAAATGGGAGACATTAGTGGGAGGTCATGACCCCGCAAAGAGCTCTAATTTAGCCATACACCATTAGATACATACATACTGCACATAGGAGACAAATGGCCAGCAAAGACAGCATTAAGACAGCACTACCAGTAAAAGGCTCATAGTGAAAGCCAACAAAAAATAACATGTAATGCAATAAGTGAAGACGTTTTCCAATGGCCACAGTGTCCCTGTTTTTTGTAAAGGCTGTCATTCAATCTGGGCTGGAGACCCTGAAGGCTTTTATCAATCAATGTTGCTGCAGAAGCAATTATAAGAAGAAGCACTTCTTGTGTAAACCTAAATCAACTTCATGCATTGCCTCCCAGTAAATGTTAGACGGCAAGGCAGCAATAGGTGAAAATTGAAAAGCACTGCACAGTAATGCTTCAAGGACTGGAAAAGAGTTGTTTCATTCAATCAGACAAAAGCACCCAGATGCTAATTGAGACAGCATGAATCATTGCACTCATGCTCATAGAAACGTCTGAACCCATACTGCCCAATTCTCACAGGAGGTTGCTATAAACACAGACGTTTTTCACATTTCAAGACTGTATCCATGCTTTTTTTCTCTCTTGCTCTCTTTCTCTCTCAGTCAGTTGTGTGATAGACTGACCTAGGGATATAAATGACATGAATTTCTATCTATCATTCTTCCTCCGTTCCCTCTCCCCTTCTTCCTCCCTTGCACTGTGGAAATCAAAGACTGCTGAGCCAAGGGGAAAAAAGATTCCATCAATCTTTGCCTGTCCCTAACAGTCACGTTTACCTGACAAAGTTGCACAGCACTCTGTGAAATGCGGTTCCTTCCTGCCAAAGCCTTGGCTTATGCCCCTGAAATATTGTTTCTTTTTTTATATTAAATTCTATTTAATGGGCTGCCTTGGTGTCTCAGCAGACGTAGGTGCATAATGTGAACTTGCAAGATCATGGAATCTGTCTCATGACCTTCGTCACACGTCTTGCTCTCTCTATTTTAAGCTTTATTTATTCAGGGAAGGTTTGCTGACCATGCAGGCCCGCTTTCAACAAAGCCTTGCTTAACATTCATACACCTACACACATTTACTGGGAGCTGCCTTGCACTGATACAGTCTTTACTGTTGGACAATGAGCAGCTCTATTGGTGCAGCTGGTGACTTGGACCTGGCCCCTCAGTGGTAGTTATTGAATTTATACATATCCTGCCAACCTGCATGTTTTTTGAATGTTGACATCTACCTCTTAAACCAAGTAGATTGCTGGTTTCAGAGAATTTAAAATGGTTTAAACAGAATAAAGATTAAATATGAATTGGTACAGTTCTAAAGCCTATATGCAGTGTGGCCAGTAAAGGAAAGCTCTATAAAGAATTACTCTGGTACTAAAAGCTTACAAACACATACTTACGTGAGGTACAATGCAATTGGAAGTGCATTATGGGAAGGAAGACAGTTTGTAAACGGTCACAATAGATTTAATGAATAATACCCTCAAGACTCTCAGGCTTCCAATATTTTTTCTTCACAGTCAAATTTGGCACCAATAAAATATCTCCCTTTAAGTCAGTGCGACACTGATTGTGCCTCATAATGGCCAGCATATTTGTGTAGTACTAGGCCTCACACGGGGCACCATTTATGTCGGGCTCTACAACGTAGGGTGTTAGAGTGATCTAACTGTATTAGTTTAATTAATTAATGGTTATCAAAAATTAGAATTATCAAAAGATAATAGAAAATGACTTTAATTAATATTAAAATTCCTCGGGGCACCACCCTTCAATATGGGAACGATAACCAATAACCGATTGATCAGTCTCATAAAAATTACACTAAACTATTAATTCAGAAATCAGATTAATAATTAAATTAATAATTACAACCAAAATCATTAATACTAGCTAAAGTGGGAGCTTTGGAGTTCTACATAGAAGAGGTTGGTATCACTCACTCTTGTACGAAATTAAATAGGCCAGCATATGTAAACACAAACATTTATTAACCAGATATAATAAAAGCAAACAGAGGAAAAATACACAATATACAATCTAACTTAAAAGGAGAAAGGTGTGTGTGTGTGTGCGTGTGTGTGTGTGTGTGTGTGTGTGCTGGGGTTTAAGGTCCTCTGACCGATGTTTCGGGTGTGAACACGTGTTGGTGAGAGACAGAGCAATAGAGAGGGGATTTGAATCCTCCCCACGTGTATCCAAGTTTTTTTTAGATTAACAGTGCCGTAAAAATGTTGTTAGTGTATCCAAAGACGATGTCTGTGTGAAGCATTAACCTAACATCACCTTAGCACTGTCTCAAAGACTAAAGTTACTACAGTAACCTCAGTTAATCAAATCAACATCACAATACCACAGTAACCTGAATAAAACACATCAGCAACATTAACAATAATTAAACAGTCCATGTTTAGCCGTTAACTCTGTTAAGTTGTCTGTCTATGCCCAGTACATTACCAACAGTCCAATGGAGATAAAAAATAGTTGCCGGTGGTGGTTGTGGGCCAGGCTGATCAGAATTATGGTCTGAAGTCCAAAACTGTCTCTGCTGTGCGATGTCTGCTGGTGCAGGTATCGCAGGAAAAAGCAGGCTTTTGTGCCGTGCTATAATCCTATTGTCGTGCTTCGTCGGTGGGTCAGGCCACACCGAGGTCCAAACCTATCACCTGGGGTGGCTGTGTGAGCAGGAGCGAAGGTAGATGAGGAGAGAAAGAGGAGAGTTTGGCCGTTTTATTGCCTTTAAGACACACCCTGGCCGCATTCCGGGACCCCCCCCCACAGAGGGGTCTGTTATCTGGCGGGTGTGTTTCCTTTGTCTAAAAGACTACTACAATCAGGCCTTTACTTTTACATACAGGCCTCAAGAGTTTCTGAGCACATGGTCAAATTCCAACATGTCCCTTCCTGTTTCAGTTAAACACTTCTAATGAACAAGTTCATATTTAGGGGTATCCTTGGATCCCAACATTTGCATGTGTTGAATTTAGTTAAAGAATAGGTACATTGTACACACAATTATGGCCTAGAAGAAACCAAACTACAAATGTTTCATAATGTTAACCACATGATGACAAAGGTCCAAAACAGTACACCTGTCGCTGGTATTCTCCACCCGTCATATATGTCGTTTTGCAAATCAATCTATTGAGTTTAGGTATGAAGACATGCTGTAATGGCTGAAAAGAGATTCATCTAAAGATGAGAGAGATCAAATCCATGGTTCTCTTTTTGTCAAAAGTTAATACAAATGTTTAGGACTGAGTTATGCAAATCAAGTGGATATCGTCCAAAGTTGCAGTAATTTTCTCTTTTTTTTCTGGACTTCCTTTTTCCTTGCTGAGCTGTGGCAGAGGGATAGCAAACTTTGGAAGATACCCACTTGTTTTGTCTAACTCAGACTGCTGAAAACTCATAAACCTTGGTTGAACTTTGTAATGCATTGTTGCACAGAATGAGGACTGTGGATTTTATCCATCCTTTCTATTAGATTCCCATTAGTAAGGGATTTCTTCACTGCCAAAGTACAGGTAAAAAGGCTCAACTTAAAGTGAAAATTACCATGTAAGAAACATTCTCAAATAAAAGTAAAAAACCTGGTAAATAAACTACTCGAAGTACAAGTTTTTTCCATTCCAGAAATCAGTTTTAATGTTATAAATGCGACTTCACCAGTATACAGACCCCTGGATCGATCTAAATGTACGATGAACCCAATGGTCTGATTCTAAAGTTATGAATCAGTTGACTAAAGCTTTGCTGCTAACAGCGTTTCCACTCTCGTGAAAGGTAAAAGGTCAACGTGAGGGTCTCGCGACAAGAGCGACAAAGGTTCTCTTTATACATCAATGAGCATGGCTTGTGAGGCTGATACATAAACAAACATGTCTGACGACACCAACACGATTTACAGTCCACCATCAAATCTAAGTGTGTAAGACATTTGGATTCTAGGAAGGAAGGTTGGATAAAAGTCTAGCCATCTGTCAGATCTGTCAGACAGCAAAAGTACACGCAAGACACAGATATAAATCTTTACAGCGACAATTTAGCTACAACTCGGTGAGTTAATCACAGCAGAACAATGACACGTAATTCTGAAATGAGACATGTCTTCCATTTTTTTTAATAAAACATGTATTTGAAGGGAAGTAATGTCACTTTTATAAACTTATTTAAATTTAGCATGTATCATAGCCCATGTAAATCGATATGTATCCGATTGTCTTAGAAGGGAAGGACGGACACCCCTATTTTTTTTAAATAAGGTAAAATAAACTAAGCACACCAATTTAAAAGCCCACGAGGTACTCCGTAAGTTAATGCCATATTATCAAATATTAACCTTACACGTGAAAAATGAAACATTATCTAGTTAACTACATTTTCACCTACAGCAAGTTTAACTTGCTTCAGTGTGCTCATGAAGCAGAGATCTCAGAGTTTTTCGGAAGGCAAGCACTTCATCATATAACTATTGTTTTAGACACACGCACACACACACACACACACACACACACACACACACACACACACACACACACACACACAATCCCTGCGTTAGAATAGAGTTGTATTGAAGGTATGAATGACAAATGGATCAAGTGCATTACTGGATGCAAAACGTGGTGGTTAATCATAGCTCTAGGTGATTAAATTGGTTCAGAGGTGCAGCCCACTCTCCTTTCAAACAATGACTTTAAAACACAATGTTTTTGGTCTTTCCTTATGTGCTATTTTCAGTCCTTTCAGAGAAAGGTGTTTATTAGCTTGTTACTTCTTCTCACTACATCTCTGCCACATGCAGCCAATTTCTGAGACGTATTTCACAAAGCAAGATGAGAAAACATTTAAATTGAATCATGAACAGTTGTGCAGACTAATTCACTTAGAACATGACTTGGATGTGATTTAATCAGATATACTAGCGATTGAAAATGTATTGAAACATCTGCATAGATTAATAAATATTCATCTCAAACCATTTTTCCATTTAGAGGCATTTTCACATTAATTTTGGGAAAATTATGACAAAACTGCAACCTCAGATGAGACAAAAATATGCACAATCTTATATTGGATTTAACATCAAACGAACAACAAAATAAAACAGAGTAATCACAGAATAATGTTTGGATAATTGTAAGTTTTCCAGGTCAGCTGGTTATTGGATGGATACTACTGTATTGTCAATTGTGTCTATTAAGCAACTCTGCTATGAGTAAAATCTTCTTGGCAATGCTGTTTTCTCCTCACCATATTTCTGCCAGAGCCAACTTGACACAAAAAGACAAATCAGTTTTCTCTGAATATTCTGTCCCGCTCTTATAAAAAAACACAAACATACCACAAACCACAAACATGTAATAGGGGATACATGGAAACTTCTTTGATTAAAGTAGGGATGGTCTCTTGATACTTTTTTCTTCCCTAATCTCTACAAATTCAGCACAGTTTATATCCCCTTGTTACTGTCACTTTCAACAAGATGCAGGGTTTGAAACTAATCTGTAAAAACTTAATTTAGGGCTTTCACTCTCATTACAGTGGATTTACTTCAAGTAGTTGGCCATTATAAAACAGTCCTGTATGCCCACTGTACATGAGTAATTCTTCTCAGACATACTATGATATGGAGATATGGAACTGTCCTCAGCTTGCCACTTAATGAATTATATGTAAAGGCAAATTTATTCAAATATTGCTTTGCAGAGTCTCCAAAGCTGGAGTATATATGTCCTCATTATTCTGATATGATATTGCCCTAAGACAGATCAGATAGCAGATGCTAACTACTCCACTAAGCTTGAATAACCCCTAAAATCTTTGCCCCAGCTTTATTTTTCATTTCTGCGTTGATAATGTTATTGCAGATATGCTTATGATGTTCTTTCTAAGTATAGAAAGTTGCCCGGGTTTGGCTGAAAGCCTAGAGGATCAACACTATCATTGTGGGCCAGAGAAGAGCTGCCCAGAAGCTTGTCCCCAGAGGCTGCTTAATGAGAGGACAGAGAAAAGGGAAGAGGAATTGAAGCACCTGAAAACATGCAGTTTTCAGAGAACAGCAGAAGTGCCTGCAGTGAATGTGTTGACATAGCCACAGGGCCTCTCTAGACAATGCCCCGACCCCGCTCTGCCTCCCCGCCAGTCGACAACGTCGTTTATCCAACACGTTAGCCCTGTAGCTGCGGTAAGGGCGACTTAACACAAGATGATTCTACAGCTAAGGCAGAATTTCTGAGGATACATGGCTCATCTGAGAGGATACTGGCCTCTCAGCATCCCATTTATTGTGTTGTTAACATGACAAGACATATAGCCACCTCTGGAATATGCCATGACAGGTGTATGATGTTATTGCTGAATATCAGGGCTACGCAGAGCATCATAAGTCTGCAACAGTATCCCTAAGGTCTTGAGTTGGTGAAATACATGCCTCTCAGAAAGGCCAGGAGCTACTTTGAGTTAAGTGTTTACCTTGGATTACAACAAGGTACATATGTGGGGTTTAACCTAGATTTTATTATACAGCAGCTGCATGTCAAACACTTCACTGACGACATCTTAAATAATTAAAACTAAAACACAGGGGCATCCATACTAATGAGAACAGCTTTGCTTGTGAGAAAAGGCAAATGGTATGAAAGTTGCATGATTAACTGAAAAAAATAATATATATAAAAATGGAATTTTCAGGGAAGAAAAATGGATTTGACTTCTCTACCTGTAAAGAATGGAAGACTCAAGATGGTGTTCAAAGAAAGCTACCCTTTCTGTAGTAACATGTGACAATCCTAACAGCAGTCTCTCTGTGTGTAGCATCATCTGCACATTGTCAGCCTCTGTGGTGAGGCTTTTTACGGTATTGATATTACAGAGCAATGAAAAGAAGAGTTGTGAATAGCGCTGACAGGAAGCAGCTTCTCGTTGTGAGAAGGACTTTTAGCCGGAGCCATGTGGGCATTAGCATTATGCTATAAAGTGGAATGGTGTGAGGGAGTCGGGAGGGCACAACTAAAGTTAGCTCTGGCCTTCTGTAACCTCTGCAGGAAATTATAATGCAATAATAGAAGCGCCCTCCTTTCCTAAATGAGCATATAAACAAATGATGGATAGCAATAATCTGAGCAGTCAGCAGAGCGCATCGAAAGCCCGTACGCCCACATGACCATGTTGAAACGTTCAGAGAGAGAAAATAAATGGGGAGAGGACCAAAATGAACAATAAAAATAGCTCTTCTGCCAGAAATAACTAGAATTATAGTAAGGTTAAAATTTTGGACCAGGAAAGAGAAAAAGAAAAGAAAAAAACAGTGAGATAAAAAAAAATACCCAGCAGTTGGAAACCCACTGAAAGGCAGTGTCCTGTTAACGGCTTCTGCATATTACTCCGTGTTTGCTGTCTGTGTGATTGTGTATGCGGCTCTGTGTGTGGGTCAGCATGACTGTTTGTGTGTGTGTGTGTGTGTGTGTGTGTGTGTGTGTGTGTGTGGCTGAGTATTTGTCTTTCCTCCCTCTCAGATGCCAGTCCAATGCAACGTTTGTACCTGGCGGTGGGTGCAGGTGCAGTGTTGGCCTGGAAGTCCCATCTCACTGCTGCATCATGTTGTTTTTCTGTCTCATCTGTTTGTCCAGGCTACTGTTTCTAATGCTGTTTTATCCCAGCACCTACTGAACCTGATCTCATGAGAAATCAATTCTTATTTGCACAGAAATAAATCCAAATTGTCTTAGCTATACTATATGCATATTTTTTTTATTTTTTATATATAGTTTTAACAATAAGACTAAGACTGTACAGCCTTGCCTGTGGCTCTGTGAGGCTGTATTTAGGCACAGGATCACCAAAGTCTATAAGATTCATCCTCTGGGGCCGACAAATGCCTGTACAAATTCATGCAGTTGTTGAGATATAAGTCAACACCAAAGTGTTAGACCAGTGCCATCCTCAGAGCTATGCTGCTAGTTTGGCTAAAAATAATTGAAGTCAGGAGTTGGTCCAGTCCAAAAGAAAGCTGAATATTGGACATTCATCAGGTGAACAGGAAGACGACTCCGGTGGGGTGATAATGGTGCTCTGTGTCTGACAGAACACAAGAACCCGACTTGATAATGTGTTAGGGGCCATGTGTTTGTCAACTTGTTTTTGCCTTTTTCTGCTCACAAGCAACCCAAAATAAATTAACCAGAATATTTTACCTTAACCTACAAACATGAAACATTAAGAATATGAAACCAGCTGAAAGTCATAGAGAAAATGTGTCCTTATTTGACAAAAGTCACAAATAGGCCTAAAAACCAGGGCAATTCACTGACCCACTGCACACGTAATAAACTTGTCGGATGAGAGATGACCTTAGCTAACCCAAGGTTTTCTTTCCATTTATTTTTCTCCATTTTACAGTAAGGATCTGTGTGGCAGACATGTTATATCTCTCCAACACTGTGTCTTGCTTGGGTTCATAATTCTGTGATTGATTATTGATTAGTTCGAACAAGGTAGCGGGCATTGTCCGAGAAGTCATTCTTGATAAAGGACTGTATGAATAAATGACTTGAATCGACTACACAGCTGAATTGACTACAAACAAGAGCCCGCCCCTGCTGCTCTATAGCAAACAGTGACAACATGGGGCCACAGGGGTCGGCGATATCCTCCCCTCAGAGCCCTTCAACACCACCCACAAGCAGCCTACTCACCTTGCAATGACCTGGTTATTATGTACTATTTGGAAGCAGACTGTTTAAGCCATGTCAGCTGGCCTAAATAATGCCATCACCTGAACAAGCAGGACTCAGCAGAGAGATGGGGGGGGGGATTAGCCAGCGTGTTGGCTGCTTGCTGTCTCGCCTGCTGAAGGGCAGATGGAAATTACTTGGAAAAACAATCCTTTTATCACCAATGTCAATATTAATATTAATCACCCAGGGAGCAATTCTGTGAGCAAAACTCAGAAAAACCACAACAACAGAGCAAAAAAACAAAACCATAGCTAAACATACATTCATAGAAAGACAAACACACAGAGGTACACACACATTCACACAGATTTGTGCCCTGGCCAACACACACATTCACTGAAGAGACGAAGGTCAACCTGCAAAGGCTGCAAGCAAACTGACCCCAGATATGATGTCCAATATACCTTTGTAAACACTGCTGAAATATATTAAAGCTTAGCTTTCAAAAGCAATAATTAAATATGTTTAAGGAGCAGGTCTAAGATTAGGAAAAGGGATAAGATATAATTGTAAAAATACAGTAACATAAGGACTCTCATATATTCTTTAGTAACTATACTATGTTTAGTTAAACTACGCAATGAATGGCATTTTTCAGCATTTTAAGCTTTCAAATTTAATTTAAAACCACCATTATAAGGACGTCGAGGTTTAGGGGAAACAGCTTATATGTATCAAGTGTGCTAGCTGATTTCTCAGTAGCATTTTTTGACAAACTGTTTTGGTTTGGGTTTTTTTAACACAGACTATACAGTATATCAGCACTTGAGACATAACCTCATGTAAACAACTTCAGCTCTTTAGAAAGAGGAATCAAACTGTATTTGTAATAATGTTGCTTCATTGATCATCTTCATAGAGGCAGGGAAGATCCTTTGTGTACAATATATAGCAAAAACATTGAATTGCCATGTATTGGAGATTTCTACTCTTTAAAGGGGAACAGAAAGCTTAAAACAGCAAAGTTGCTGCTGTAACCGTTACATTTGATCAGTCTTGACAATAGGGAAGCTGTGAATGGAAATAACTTTTTTTTTAGAAGCAGTCAAACATTCAAAGCCTTACAGCCTCACTACTGTACAGTATAACTGAATCTCTTCTGTCAAATGAGGGAGAACATTCAGGATGGTTTGGTGCTTTTTGCTGGATCGCTTCCATAGAGTACATCTGATGTATTGCAAGAAATATTGGAAATACCCAAACAACAGAAGGACAGGAATGATGGATATTGAATATGTTAATTGTTGTGTAGACTGAGAGCACCATTAATCAGCACAAGAGTGTTTTTTCTTTACTTTTGGTCAATTCTTGTTTTTGTTTTTTTGGGGGGAAAATCTCAAAAACCAATGCCACATTTGATTTTAAACAAGATGGTGGATTTGAGCACAAACAGCAGGGATTTTAACATTGTTTTCATTATACTTTGCAGGATTTTAGCACCAAGACATACATTAATCAGAGTTTTAGCAATAATGAATAGGGATAATGGAATACCATAATTGTGTTGGATGCTTTACTTTTAAAGTCTACTAATCTAATAATAGCTGTCAATAAGTTTGTCACCACATAACATATGGAAAACGTTATCAAATCTCTGTAACATGGTATTCGACTTCCCTATAGTCACAAAAGAACCCCAACTCAATTAAATATTCATTATTCAATGTTTATCTATATCAGTTCCAGATCAACAACACCACAAGCACTGAAGTGAATAACACTGATTATCTCGTTACCATGGCACCTGTCAGTGTGTGAGATATATTAGGCAGCGAGTGAACATTTTGTCCTTAAGTTGATGAGCAGGAAAAATGGGCAGCGTAAGGATTTTAGCGACTGTGACAAGGGCCAAACTGGGATGGCTTGATCACAGTTTGTTGTGTATGGGGCTGCAGAAACTTATGACCACCAGGGTGCCCATGTGGTCATAATGTTATGGCTGATAGGTGTATTTAAGAGCGTTCAGTAAATAACAGTTCAGTCAGACAACTCACGTTTGAAAAGTTTATTATAACATAGTTAGTTTTTCTTTGACTAGGCTCCGACCTCATCACTCCCCGCAGATATGTTTACATAGAGATATTGGGGAGTAATGAGCAAATACCTTAAACCCCCTAGTCAAGGGCCTACAGGTGGATGCTGGGGTGGTGGTGGGTCTTACAGAGCAGCAGGCAGCAATACTAATGCAGAGCAGCATTGACAGAGAAAGAGCTGGGAAATTTTGCACCTTAAATAGACCGCCAGACTGGAAGGGTGTGCTTGGTTGGTGAATATGGAGAGTGTCATGTATGTATAGAAGTGCAGCTTGAGTGCAGCTTGAGTTGACTGCCTGATCTAGCTTGCAGGCTTCGTTCCATTAGTGCAAATGTAAAAAAATAAAAATAAATAACCATTGTTTTAATGGTAGAATTCCAGTCAGTTGAGCCCAACTCAATTTCTTTCTGTGATCCATCCATCCAGGACTCTATGTTCACCAACTGTCATAAGTACTGCAATATAAACATAGATTACATTTAAAACACTCTACTTTTGGGCAGCATCTTTGAGAGTTAAACTTTGATTTTACATTTATTTTACATCCAATCCTTCTTGGTGCAACCCAGCCGCTTCTTGCGTTTCATAGCCTATTTCAATTGCAAAAACCACGGAGGGATGGCAAAACTCATTCATTGTCAGGTGTGACTTTGCTAGGTTGATTGAATCAGATTCAAACAAATGGACTCAGCTGAATCTGTTTTGTAGTGATTAAAGTCCTGCGCCAGGTACACTCCCTAGCTCTTCCACAGTGCTAAGCTCTTAGTTCTTGGAATGAGACTTGAGAGCATGAAGTGAGAAAACAAAGACGCTGCAGAAACATTGTTTTGGCATGTTACACTGATCCCTCCAAGAGCTGAGAGAGGAGAAGTGGGATGTGGTGTAGAACTACTGGGAAATATCTCTTGGATATCTGGCAGTAGGGAAATAAATGTAATCCCTCCTTGTTATTATCTTTGTCTGGGCTTGTGCATACTTGAGATAATGTCGGCTAGGAGGAGTAGAGTAAAGGCATACTCTTTACAAATAATGCATGCATCTGATTAGCCTTTGGCTGTTGTTGGTGGACAGGGAAGTGGCATTATCTCTAACTTCTATGGCAGATGGTAAAAACACAAAGAAGAGAAATGAAAGAAGAAGCAAGAGGAGGGTAGACGTGAAGGAGATCATGTTTGACTCTCTTCCTCTTCATGCTTTTTCAAAAGGCACCACTTCTCCTGCATATGTATGCCTTCAATAAGTTAAATCAATTCAGCTGTCTGTGGCATATTAGAATGCCGTCGTCCAAATCTATCAATTCAGCTGACAACCAGAGGGGCTTTTGATGTCGAGACAGGGTCAGACCATATCCTGACTCAGCTTAGACAATAAGGGCCCTCCATCTTTATGTGTATCCTGTGAGAACATAGAAATAATTTGCTTTCTGCTTCTTCTTTGAACGTCTTACACAAATGCCACATGTTTTTTAGTGTATTTTTCATTAAAATATCAACTATGGATTACAGGATTATAAAAAAGAGATGATACTTCTTTTTACCGTGTATTAGAAGCTGGTGTTGCCATGTTAAATGGAGCCAGACCTGCCTCCTGAACATGCTAAGTATCCTACATGCAGCGGGTTGATTTTTGTCACTTCATTATTCCTTTTAGATTCCCTATCAAAGTGCATACTGTGGCTGTGATTCTCTTTTCTGGTTCATCACACCAAACAGACCAGCCTCAGATTCATGCCTAATTCTATTAGTCATTCCAGCTCTCTAAGGGGGAAGTATGATAGAAAAAAGAGGGACGAAATACTAGAATCCTTCTCCCTCTGTGGGTACTGGCACCAACTCTAAACTCCCCCATCCTCGCCTGCCTTTTTCTCTTTGTCTCAGATGTTTTTTTGTCTGCCTCTATCTTTCTGTCTCATGCAGACAGAACCGCACTACCCCCCTCCTTAACATTGTTAAAGTAAGTGATGGAGTGATTCCGATGGGCCAACGTGTTCCCCACTTCTCGAATTTGTTACCGCTGTTGTTGTTATAAGTTCGATGTCTTCCTCTGTCCCCTCTGTTTGGCGTCTGTTGGCTGCCGCTGTGCCTGCAGGACACCAGAGGAGACGACTGGCATCCTCAATGAGGAGGGAAGCAGCGCTCGCCTTCACGCTCCAGCGCCTGCTAGCCTGAAGAGATGACAGGGAGAAGGGAAAGGTGTAGGTTGACAGGCCAAAACAGCTTTTGCATTCACACAAACACATGAACACATATTCACAAATAAATATGCGTGCTGCGCATTTGGGAACACAAACAGGGGCTGGACATAATAACAGCAACACTTGTACACTATAATACAATCTCCTCTCCTATAATAAAAGTCATCTCCCTACAAATAAAGGTATTTTTATGTACACCAAATGTAAAATTATCCACCAATTCAAACACAAATGCAGCCACGGACACAAACAAAACAAGAATATGTTCACAAATGCACATACACTCATAGGCCTATACATACAACATAGTTACATTCTTGCAAACACATCCGATGAAACACACTTGCACAGCCAAGTGTCCACATATTGTTTTTCAGCATATTTAAAGCTATACTGGAATGCCTTATTTGGCATGTGAGTGGTACTAAACATGTTCTAGGACACTTTATGAGAAAATAAATGTACACATTTTGAGTTTATACAGTATTCTATGTCTTAATACAGTCAAAATCATGTTGATAGAGTAAAATAAAATAAAATAAAATAAAAAATTTGTAATGGACTTTCTCAGTCCTATTTGTGATGTATGTGTTTTTAGTTTTTCTATTACAGTTGCCGTCATGCTCTGGGTGAAGAAAACAGGAAATGTAATTTTGCCATGAAGTCAGCAAGTTAACCTTAGGCTTCTCCTGAGACACCTGAACCTCATGTTTTTAGCCTTAGGTTGTTTTTATTTTGGAGAATCTGCACCATGAAAAGTCAAGGTGCATCAGCACTTCATGTTTCCAAATGATGTATTAATCACAGGGATTTCTTCTCATACTGAGGGGGGGGGGAATCTACTCATAATTTGTTGGTCTGTACATTCAACCAAAATCACGATCTTTCCCTTACCATAAACAAAGTGCTTTTGTAGCCTAAGCCTAATTACATGAGTAAAGCAAATCCCAGTCTTCAGGATGAAAGTCCTGTGCTTTGTACAACCACCATGTACCTTTCCGTATGCTTTCTATATATGTGAAGTCATTTGAACAAATGATCACATGGAATAAAATCCAGGAACAATTTCATTTCCTGCAAAACAAAATATTGAATGTCAGACTATCCTTGAAAGCACAGCAAGTAAGTGTCCAAAACAGCCCCTGTCTGTGACTGTGCTACCATCCAAGCATCATTTAACTTTGACAAACAAAATGAAATAAAGGAGAACAACATGTTCAGTGTGATGAATACTCATGTCAAGCAGGTTTCAAGGCTCTGAAAATTGATTTTTATATATAGTAAAGTTAATGGGCACTGATAGCTGCCTGGAGTGTAGGAAATAACAAAATACATATTTATATTTGCAACAGTATTTAATGACATTGATGGGACAAAACATCTATGAATGATTCCAATTATGTGGAGCAAATAGATATTTTTATTATACTGTGGCTTATTTCTATTCATTTTGTATGGGTTGCACCTTGAGTCACTTAGTCTCTGTCTTCAGTCTGCACAGTCTGTTCTGTCATCTTTGCCTTCAACTTCATTTAAAAGGTTGTGATGTTGAAGTAATACATTACTGATAGTCAGGATTTCTAAGCACTTGATGTGTTCTTAGGGTGCTAAGCTGATTTATCTAGCTGAGTAAGAGACAAAGATTAACATCTGAGATTTATAAAGAAAAAAAGCCTTTATGAAATTGCATGCTAAAATTATTTAAATATTGCCATTTAATTGGGACCAATTGGGCTATCATTAAAAATGCCCTGTAGACCCTTGTATAACCATAAACAAAATGCCAGATTTCACAGATTTAATGTCAGATTCCAAGGTGAATTTGAATGCGAGGACAAGCATTCTGTCAGTGAATGAACAGATTGCTCATGCCTGATCCAGCATGCGGACTGCCTGAGCTGGTGGGTGAATCTGGCTCTGCGATGTAGACAAAATGATGACAAATTGTCTCAGCAAAAAGTTATATGTAAAACAAATGTAATTATAAACAATTAAATAACCCCCTACTGCCCACTGTCGCCAGACACACGATCAAACATGCGTACACATCAAATAACTTTTTTTTAAATCTTAGTATAATAAGAGTAATGAACCAAACATGAAGGAATATAGCAGAAAGCTGATAGTGACTAATTAAAAGCCTTAAGACTTTTGCTTTGGTCAGTGTTATTACTGACTAACATACACTCTCAGGCACATAACAATTTCGACCCCGAGAAAAATTTAATTTAAATGTAGTGTGGCGTGACAGTTTTAATGAAATGTTCCTCGCTTTTAGCCAACGACACTTGAAAACAAGCTCCCAAAATATAATCTAGTGAGCAATTGGTTCTCTTTGGCACATTTCATTGATGTCACAATGTGTTTTTCTTCAGTTTTTTAACCACACTAGGAGCGTAGCTATTGGGAATGTTTGATGGTTAGTCCACTACTTTCATAATCTTAATATCTGAACAACTATTGTATGGATTGTAATGCAATTGTGTGGTCAGAAGATTAATCAGATGACCCATTGACTTTGGGAGCTCTCTGACTTCAAGCCTGTCTTATTTTTACATGACTGTGGGATAACTGGATCAAAACAACTCTTCTATTGGGTATCTTTCTACCCATGGATACTGGGTGTAATTATTACCATGGCACTCAGGGGTGTTTCCTGACTTTTTGACTGGGGTTGCACAAGAGGGGCTCTGACTTATGCAGCGGTGGCATGAAGTATGTGTCTCAGCTTTCCAGTCATTCCCAATTTACATTTATACCACATGCAAAAAACTTTTTTGCCCAATACTGCCTAGGATTTGCATAAAGTGGGCATCTCTACAAAGAGGAGTCTTGTGCTACCTGTACAACCCATTTTATTCAGATATCTACGTTCAACTCATGGTTGGTATGAATGACTGTGTTAGGCTAGTTCCATATGATACCAGTATCTTCCCTCTAGCTTTAAAACACCTGCTACAGCCTCTGAAAGACAATGTGGAGTGGAAGAGGTAATGATAAGAGATAATGAGGTGGCACTTGGGGTGAACGATCAGATTTCAGGGGTGGCCAGTGCAATTCCAGAAGCTGTCTTCATGATTTACCAGCAACTAATAAATGGTAAATGGACCTCTATAGCGCCTTTCTAGTCTTCTGACCACTCAAAGCACTTTTATACTACGTGCCACATTCACTCTTTCACACAAATTCACACATTGATGGTCCATCGAACAGAAACTAACATTCATACACATTCACACACCGGCATCGGGAGCAATTTGGGGTTCAGTATCTTGCTCAAGGATATTTCAACATGTGGCACCAGGAGCTGGGGATCGAAACCACAACCTTCTGATTAAGGAACGACCCGCTCTGCCTCTGAGCCACAGCCGCAATATTATAATGCATCTTGGTCAGATTAGGTGAATTATTGTAACTTGAGATGCATTAATAATGACTCATAATTAGTCAACTCAACAAAAACATGGTATTCAAAAGAGTACATACAAAAATAATTTGCGCCGCATTCATCACTTCATCACCCATATTCAGTGTGTGGGGGTGTGGTGTTTGTACCTGCAGAGACCCTGTCCCTGTATTTTCTTACTTGCTGCGTCCAGGATGTTTCAGCCTTTGGGCAGTGGGTGTGTAGCCCCCAGCCAGTGACAGCATGTAAGGGATGTGAGGTCAGGACTTTTTAAAAACGTGGTGACCAGGTTACATTGCTGTCTCCGCCTCTCTCCTCGGCTGTCTGTCTGCATCATAAGCTGCAGGTGTGTGCGCCTGTCTGATGGAGGGTGGGGCTGAGCAACACACACACAGAGTAGAGAGCTGACAGCGGACAGTATGAAGTGTGTGCTTCGGTTGCGTTCACACAAAACCTAGCAATGTGTGCCGTGTTTATTTATGCTTAGAACAGAACCACCGTCAATCTGAAAACAACGTTTTCCGTCACTGCGCAGCTCCCTCTTCCTTCACTCTCTAGCTCACTTGACCACCACTGCTTTCTCTCTCTCTCTCTCTCTCTCACTTATTGCGCCAAGGGGACCAACATTGAATGGTGTTTTTAAAAAACAGCAACTGACAAATCCTACTCATTCTGCCGTTAATGCACAGTTCACACTATGTGATTTTAGCCCTGATTTTCAACTCGGCGACTATTTTGGGGTTGGTTCGCCTCTAATTCCCACACTTTTTTCCCACTGAAAAAACACAGGAGGCTGAACATGTTGAGGCAAGAAAATAGAAAATTTGTTCAGAATACAGTTTATCTTTAACGATTATATTAATGCCAAATCACCCAGAAGACTGTAAACAAGACAGCTTGCGTTTTTAGAGTAACATGTTTTTACGGACACATTAGGGATTGTTAATGTGTTTATTAAAGGAAGATTGGCACAGGAAGCTTTTAGTTTAATTCAAACTGATAATATGCATAACTATTCATGTTTTGACACCACTACAGAAATACTAGCTAACTTCTAAAGCATGATGTCATTCTCTCACATTAACTACTGTAAGTTATTAGTTTGATTAATGGTTTAATAATGTGTTTAATGATTACTGACACTGGCTGATCAGGCTAATTTTCAGCTTATTGTACTTAATGTTTCTGTATGTAATGTACTTAGTGTGCTGTAAATGGTTGACCTTTGTGTGTGTTTTTAAACAATTTTCCTAATTAAACATGATGTGCTAGGAATTAATTGTGTTATTAAGGACTCCTGATCAAATGTAGTTTGGAGACCAGTCAGACTCCTTCTGGAAGATCTTGTAGTGTGATCATTTAGTGTGAAAACCAGTTTGTCCAATGATATGTTGTCTTTTACTTTCTGCTGGTGCCAAAATTTCCTCTGCATTTACTGTACATCCAGGATTATTATTACATTTCATTGATGTCTTGCTGCAAAAATATAAAGAACATTATGTTCTGTAGATGATTTACCAATGAAAGAGCATTTACTATTTGAGTAATTAATGTAAAAGCTTTCATGAAACGGACCCAGGCTGATTGAACTGACATATATTTTCATTATTTCACATCTTCTTGACATGCACATCTCACATAATGTACATTACACAGTAAGTTTAACACATTACTTACTTATTCTTAGCGTAGCATCTGTCAGAACTGTGCGGTATATATGACGTCTTCTTGATTTACTTCATCTATAATGTCATGCAGTACAGTCACTGTATAATAATATCAGCATCAAACTTTATTTACAAAGAACATTATAAAAAGAGGCACCGTATAAAGGACTTTTGAAAAAAAGTAATTGATAAGGACATTTAAAAACGATTAATGATTTAAAAAAAGATAACAATGACGGGGGGGCATAAGGTTATGAAAGGTGAGACATACTGTACGAGGCAAAAAAAAAACCTGTGGGCTTTGATAGCAATGAGTAAAATTCAGTAATCAATTGAAAATAAACAGTTAGCCAGTGTAGGAAGGTCAGGATCAAGGGTAATATATCCCTATGATAACGTTTCTTGCCTGGCTGCCAAATTTTGAATAAGCTACACAAGGGACAGAGATTTTGGATCGAGAGAACATGTCTAGTCTTTGAAATGTTGCAGAAAACAAGACATTGCCACATGAATATTAGTGTGGTCAACCAATGGTGTTGGGCTATAAGGTCTGGCTCACAGTGGGGTTGAGGTCAGGATCTGTGCAGGCCTGTCAAGTGGAACTGGATAAAATATTTCTTTAGGGACTTAGAGGCATTATCATGTTATATATATATTAAAACACAACAATAATATACATATATATCATTAAATTATCACTGCATGATACAGGGATGCCCCCTATCGCCACTGCTTTTGGAATTAGTGATTGAGCCACTTGCAATTTCCTTAAGACAGTGTCGCTCCTTCGAGGGGATAACCCAAGGTGATAAGGTACACAAGGTGTCACTGTACGCAGACGACCTTCTCTTATATATTACCAACCCTGCAAAGTCCCTCCCGTCCATTCTATCTAAGCTGGAACAATTCAGGAAACTCTCCGGTTACAAGGTCAGTATGCAAAAAAGTGAAGTCTTCCCTCTGAACTCCACCGCTCTTAATATTCCTGCCTCCATGTTCCCCTTCAAGAGAACATCCCACTTTAAATACCTGGGGATTACTGTCCCTCGCTATTTTCAGCTATTATAGAAACTTAATTTCTCTCCTTTTATTGACAAATGCAAAAAAGATTTGGAGCGTTGGCGCACGTTACCATTATCATTAGCTGGGCGTATTAACTTGCTTAAAATGAATGTAATTCCTAAATTCATATATATTTTCCAGAATATCCCTGTATTCATTTCCAAAAAGAAGTTTAGTTCTCTTGGTAGGATATTTTTGAATTTCATCTGGGATGGCAGGCAGCCTCGGATTGGTAAGGCCTTTTTCCAAAGACCCAAAACATCGGGAGGGATGTCCATTCCCAACCTCCTTTATTATTACTGGGCTAGCAATATTCAGAAAGTTATTACACATGCCCAAAGCAATCCTCCTGAGCATGCGCCAGATTGGGTAAAGATAGAAGCACATGGTCTCCCTTTCCACTCTTTAGTTACTTCCCCTTTACCTCTGGCAATTCCTACATCATACATTAATCCGGTCGTAGCTCATACACTTAAAATTTGGTCACAGTTTAGGAGGCAATTCGGCCTGCAAAAAGCCTCCTTAATGGCACCCATTGCGTCAAACCACCTCTTCACACCAGCCCAGTTGGATCTGTCATTTGGCACATGCCATACGAACGGAATACAAGTTGTTAATGATTTGTATACTGAGGGGGTATTTGCATCATTCGCTCAACTGGCAGGAAAATTTCGCTTGCCCCAGTCACATCACTTCCGGTATTTTCAGATTAGGGATTTTGCCCGAAAGTGTTACCATCCTTTCCCCGAGCTACCTCCAGAGACACCCTTAGATACTCTTCTAGCCACAAAGACAAGTCTTAAGGGCGCCATCACAAGGATATATAATACACTAGCTAACATAAATCCTCAGCCCACTGCCAATATTAGGACTCTCTGGGAGGAAGATCTTGGCACATTTCTCTCCAATGATGTGTGGGAGTCAGTTCTAAAGCAAGTCTTCCTCTTGTAGAAGATATGGCCTTATACAATTTAAAATTGTTCACCGTGTTCACTTAACCAAGGCCAAACTGGCTAGGATTTACCCCAGCACCGACCCTACATGTGACCGGTGCAAACACGCACCGGGACCTTAATACATATGTTTTGGTCATGTTCCACTCTTCGCGCATTCTGGCTTGCAATATTTAATTCCTTGAGTAAGGTTTTTAGTATGGTTATTGATCCACATCCTTTAATAGCTTTATTTGGTGTGAGATCTAGGGACTGTGACTGGCCATCAAACATGTACAATGTTGTGGCTTTCACTACCTTACTTGCCCGTCGTCAAATACTGTTAAATTGGAAGCGCTCCAAACCCCCATCCTATGTCAGATGGATCAGGGATATTATGTTTCACCTTAAGTTGGAAAATATTAAATTCACCCTGAGAGGTAATAAGGACAAGTTTAAAAAGGTCTGGATGCCTTTTCTGACTTATTTTGATAACATGACTGATGTGACAAAATGGGACTAGTAGAGGATATCTTTGCATATGTAGGTGAAAACTGGTAACTTAAACCATTGCTGTCTTTTTTTTTTTTCTTCTTCTTTATCGCACTATTTTTCTGTTGTATTTTTTTCCTTTAGAGGATTTGGGACAATGGGGTGAGGGGGCTGGGGGTGGGGGGTTTAATGTGTACATTTACTGAATCTGTGATTTGTAAATATGTTTAATTTCATTTTTTTTTTTTTTTAATTATCACTTGCTGTAGCATCAAGATCCAATCCAATCCAATCCAACTTTATTTGTTAAGCACTTTAAAAACAACCAAAGTTGACCAAAGTGCTGTACAGGAGAATAAATAAGACATCATAAATGTAAACAGTGATGGTGATGAAGTGAAGACCTCTGTGAAGAACATAGATAGTGATGGCGATAACACTGGAAAGTTCCTGTGGCAGACAACACGAAGTCCGACGGCGACGAGCTCGATGTCCAGGCTGCAGACGCTCTTCCACACAGACGTGCCCGGCGTTACACCACCTGTTGTTGATGAGCACGGACAGTCCCCCTCCTTTCTTCATGCCGGTCGCGGTGGTGTCCCTGTTGGCTCGAACCGTCTGGAAGCCGGGAATGGTGACTTTGGAGTACGGTATCTGCTCGTGTAGCCACGTTTGTAGGGTTTAAACCTCCTCTTCTTCATCCTCCGTTTAACCCCCGCTCTGCAGCCTCGCCGTCTCCTCCTCAGCTCCTCCTCTGCTCCTCCAGTATGGAGGGTCTCTCTCCAGTCAGGATGCTCGGGTACCTCAGGGCGATCATCTGGTCGCGGGTGTAAACAATGCAACTCGCCGTCGCCATGGAGACCCGTGCAAACAAAAAACTTGTTGCTCAAAAACGGCAAAAAAGTATTTAGGCGACGTGAACAAAGTAGTAAGAAAGTAAGAAAGTAAGAAAACAGTTAAAAATAGAAAAAAAACACACAGGCTAAAAAACACTGAAAACACACTAACACTACAACAATGATAGGAGCTGCCATGACAGGCTGCTGTTGTCACCAGCGCCATTCCATGGAATGAATGGGAACGATGAAGATTGTGGTGGAACCTTGACCAAACCCTTGACCTAAAAATGAGACACAAACCTGATGCATTTCTGTGCCTTTCAGACTGACTCGACTGAACCCACCTGATATAGCAGAGATTGAGGCTATATTGAGGATATTTTAGTTATTTCCTCTGTGTGTAATAAAAAGGTATATATACTTGCTTCATAAAGGCTTTCTTACACACTCAAGTAACTAATCTGACAACAGCAATAGACCAACAGAATATGGCATCACCAATCACCTGCACAAAACATATATAACTTCTACAAGCTGATAAGTCATAGGTTTAGTGACAATACATACTGCAGTCAACTGCTAGCATGGAACACTATAGCATCTCAAATTAATAAACTAATTGCCCTATTGGTAAGTAGATTTTTGTCTTTTCTCAATACTGGCCAAATGAATGTGTCTGTTAAACTCAAAACCTCTTTCCAAGCTGAACTTGATTTACCATAATCCAGATCATCGACTGTGATGAGTTGTGGAGGAAGAGAATTGCATCCACTGTAAATGGCTATCCTCTTCTGGTCGCTTTGGCTACAGGGGGTCTCTCTTCCCCCTCCCCAGTGAGCATTACATATCTTCTTACAACACAGGAAACACAATGCACTGGCAGAGTCAGAGAGCAAAACAGAGAGAGAGAGTAATGTCTGTACGATTTGACTTTATGCAACAAAACTGCCCAAACTTGACCTGTCACACGATGCGTAGTTGGGACCCATTGCTGGGTCGGATTGCTGTTACATAGCCATACAGTGTTACAAGTTTTAAGGTCTGAATAATTGTATGCCATATTGATACTCTGTCTATAAAAAGTAAGAAATGGATACAATCCAACAGAGACAGACAGTGTTAAAGAAGATATCTGTGAGTGACAGTCAGTTAGTTGGGAAAGTGCGAAAAGGAGGATGACCTTTCTGTGAGGAGAGGTGTCAGCTCCAGGAGGAGCAGGAAAGGGGACGGTGTCTCCTTCGCTTCAGTGACTGCCTCTCTCCTGTACAAGAAAGCTGTCGGCCATCTTCCAAGAGGACTCTCTTTCACTCAATCTGCCTTTATCTTTTCTGCCACCTCTCTTCCCCTTCACTCTTTTTGTATGCAATGTCCCCCAAGTCCTTGTTCCCAGGCCCCCCTCTTCTTTCTCTGTCAGCCACTGTTAAATCAGATAGATTGCAGGTGTGTTTCCTCTGTGAAGGAGGATTCACTGCTGCTGTATGTCTGCAACCTCTCAGCATGACGCAGCACCTCTCCCAATTTACTGTGCCGTAATTTATTCACAGACCCAAAACATACTTAAACAGTATTTATACATGAAGGCCTTATGGTTATCCTATTTATCATAAACCCCTACCTCTGCATTAATTCTGAGGTTTGATTAACTACAAATGCCGCTGTCGGTGAGCATATAACGTCTAGCAATAAACTGCCTAACTTCATCTACTGCCCATACAGTGATGGAGATATTACTCAAGCGGCCAATCTGTGATTATTCTGCATTCATTTAACCCGGGCATTTTAGCATGAGACTAGATGTATTAAGCTGAATACGATTTTCTATCTCGCCTGCTGTGTTTTCAGGCATATTTTCTTCCCTGTATGCTTAAACTGCTATCAGTAAATGGCACCAACCTTTCTCTGCGGGGTGAAAATGACTGCCTTGTAAGCTTTGCACCGGTCTCAGCCCTCTCCCAAGATGGTAGTTAAAAAAACGATGTTGACCTATGCGCGGCCTCAGAACTGTATATCTCAGCCAGAACAGCACGCAGGAAATAATCCCCCCAGTTTTGAATTATTATGTGTCCCAAGGTCCCTAAATGGATTTTCTTAGGAGCAATGTGAGCCTGTGGAAGCTGGACATCAGACTATTTTGCTTTGTTAGTGTTTTTTTTTTTTTTTTACTCTTTTATTGATTTTAATATTATCTAGATTTCCATAATCCCACTTATACAATTAGATTTATCTTCACTCTTCCAGTGGTGCAGAACAGAACTGATTAATTGAGCCTCTATTGACAGGTCTCAATTAATTGGACAGAGCACTGGATTTTAACTGTACAAAATGCATTAATAGCCTCTATATCAAGGATATTACACTGATGGATAACTGAGGTCTGGCCTTTTAAGATCACAACAATAAACAATCTGGTTGAGACTATCATGACATTTCCAAACCAAGCCTTTTTTCATTTTCAAAGTGTCTGTCTGTGTGTACAGGGTTCTATATAAAACAATCACTGTTCTGGCTCTGTCCTCACGAGCTCTCAAAGGTCAGCCAGGACAACACCAAGTGCTCTGATTATATTTCGCTGAAACAATTGTCTAGGGCACAGGTCTAGCAATATTGTAGCTGTGGCACAATATAGGTGTTTGTCTGCATTAGGGTTAAGGTTCAATCTAAAGCTGCTTCCGTTTCATGAGGATTTTGACCCTCACACGACAGGTGCTGTTTAAGAGTTGCTGATAGCTGTGTGCTTTATTGTCTTTTTCACAAACTATAAGTACTCTTAAAAAATGGGAAGCGACAAAAAATTCTCATATCAAAAGTACCCTGCTTCCTCCATCCTTGATGTCTTGTTGTCTTTATGTTAGAAACTGTTAAAGTGCATTTTCTTTAGATGAATTTTGCAAAATCATGTGTAAAACTGAAAAAACAAAACAAAAAAAACCAGGCACAAAGAGGGGAAGGCAGACAAAAGGAAATCAATAAACAATGCTTCAAAGAGGGCACCTAGGAGGAGAAAGGAAGAAAAGCACAAAACAAGTCAAAAAGTCAGTCTGATCTCCCATAATCTCCCATTTTCTGAAACAGGGTAGCAAACGTTTCGCAGCAACCCTTAGTTCAATTATGCTTTTGTACCTAAAACGAGTTTGATATGCTCAAATAAACTACCAGTTGCGTTTTTTATTCCATAACAGAGTGCACTCTGCTTCCTCCTTTTCACAATGTTAAATTATTATGAAGAAACTGTAATTGACAGACCACAATTATATTGAGGGTTTCCAGAGTTCATATTGATATGAAAAGTTGGATTTCTGTGTTGGCTATAGCTGCAACAACTTTCCCAGCATTCTAATCTATAGCATGAAGCAACTCAGCCCTCTTGAGAGAAGAATTTTTTGGCAGCATTCATTCCTTACAACGAGGTGGAGGCGAAGGTGACCCCTGCAGAGCAAGTATCTCGGGCTGAAGCACTTTCCCTTTAGCTCTTTCTTGCCACACGGGCCATCAGAAAAGCCAGGCTCAATCCACTTTTCTAAATTGCTACCATTTAATGGAACACCTTGACCTGACTTCCCTCCCTGCCAAAAATAAATAAAGAAGTTGTTGGTAAAAATGAGGCCTTCCAACTTAGGTGATGCCTGTGGAAAAATTGAACATATCAAACACCGCTTTTACTGAATTGCTTGACAGACACTTTTCTCGAAGAGATCTTCAGTGGGATGAATACAAGAGCGGTATTTTCTGTTTGTTCCTATAGAGACAAAACATACTTGATTTACTGCTCACATATATTTAACAGACCGAATATTTCCTTAATGCATGTACTGTCTTTTTGTTTGCAGGAGTTTTGAGACCTTTGGTGTCTTCTGATGGTCAGGCAGTTTGAGTCAAAGGTGAATATAACAGCTACAGAAAAAGCCTGATTCCTCATGCTTAGGCCCAGGTGGGTGGAGAAGCGGCTTGTTGCATGACCTGCAGGTACAAGTGGAGGAGTATGAAGTTCAAACAAGAAGGGTGGAGCATTTCTGCACTAGAAAGTAAAAAGAGGTTTCTGTTTTAAAATTCAGTCCTCGTTTCCATAGCAATTATCAAGCTCATCTTTTGGCTGGTAATTCCTGCAAAATTAGAAGGCTGACTTTTATCTTTCCACATTGCTGAAAACCCAACATACTGGTAGATATACAGTAGCTCAGTATGACTCATTTGAGAGAGCTGAAAAAAAATAAAGCTTTTGTAACCTGGGCTCTTTTTATTCTAGTTGATTGTCATCCTCTGAGTGTGCAGTAATCCCCTCAGATCCAAGATCTTGATAAATCAATCTGTAAAAGTACAGTCTTCTTCAAACTGTATGAGATATGCTTCTCTTAACACCTCAGAGCACTCTGATGAGACTTTAAATGTAACCGGCCATAAAGCGACCCACACATTAAATTAAGCCAGCGAGAATCTAATTAGCGATGACTGCTGACTTGAGTGACAACTTGTTTACACAATGCGTCGATAAGACAGTGATGTTTGCCAAAACCAAAGGGCTGAATCAAAGTCCCCGTTCTTAGCCAGTGGCTTAGTGGTCAAAGCAAACTTGATTGCTTATGAAATTATCCAAATAAAGGACTTGCCAGTGTACTTAATCAACATCGATTAACATAATTTCTTAAATCAAAAACATAATTTCCATTTGGTCCTAAAGAGAGACTAAAGAAACAAAAATGCAGAAGAAAATGTGGATCCCTTGAAGATTATCTAGGCTAGAGTCTTAGTAAATTGCTTTTTTTTATTTGCATGTATCTCCAAGATGGCTACAGCTATCATACAATGCCTTAAATCCAACAAAGAAATCCACTCGAGTGTCATGTGTTTCTGTGCCCCGGGCATTCAGATTGGTAGAGGTGAATTGCAGCTGTATTTGTATTCACTGGTATCAGCTACAAAATGTTGCAATGGATGGAAAGTGAAAGAGTGGAATTACACTTCCATTGGCATCTCGGGTGGTCTTTTGATCTCAGCTGAAACCTCACTTGCCTGCTGGGTGGACTTAGAAGGCAAGCTGAGAGCCCAGCACAAGCAGTATAGTGAACCTGGGCTGGAAGCCAGTTGTTGTAGGTGGACCTAAACTGTCCATCGATAGAACAGAAAAACTGTGACGTCAATTTGTAGTTGAAGACATCTCCAGATAAACACTGGAATTTCCAGAAGGCCTTGTGGAACTCAGTGCTTAAAATATGACTTGGAAACTGACCAAATGGCTTCTTCCAGTAGAGGGAAGCAAATTAACTACAATAAAATGTATAAAATTGTGTTAAAATGTTTGTTGTATATAGTTTTTGTTGATTTTCTGGCTAAAACCAGTTTAAATTTTGAACTTTGGAATGGGAAAATGACAAGCATTTTAAAACTTGAACTCTTAATGTCCCTCTATACTCAAAAATATTTTGCTTAAGGTTTCTAATGTAACAGTCGGATGTTTGAGCTTCACTGTGCAGACTGATGCATGTGCAGAGTTTGACACTAGAAGGATGTTTTTTACATTCATCTGGTGAAGGTGGAAAGTTTCTCTGTGCACTGAAAATCTGATTTTAAGGAGCAGGGCCTTCGACATCACAAATAGTTTGGAAAATTTGCATATTTATAGATTGTGATGTTTAATGAGTTATAAGGAGAAGTTTCCTTTTAAGGATTTTAATGTGGAAATCGTACTTTTTTGAAGGAAAATCCATCACACATTACTCCTCCAAGACTTTTTGAATATATGTCTTAATACATGTCTGGAGGCTTTCTAATGTTAGGTAAAGATTGTGGTTATGGCTAAATAATGATAAGGTTATTACATCATGCGTCAGTATTTACCCAGGACCATGGTCTTTACCTCACTCCTACAAGTGCTCTGTCTGGTATTAATATAAAAATATGAATCATGCATGCTAACAGACTGAACAGTTTGTAGATACTTTCAATATAAATGTAATTCTTCTGGCATTACATGTCTTACAAAATGTATATCCGATTGCAAATTAGACGTATGAACATAAGGAGACAGGGTTGTCAGTGGTTACCCATACTTTATGTGGTAGCATATGTTATTATTATTTTTTTTTCATTTATGGTAAGGAGTTTTGTACGATGAATTGTGTTGTACAATGAGGAATGCTTAACTGGGATTTTTTTTTTAAATCATGCAAAGATGCATTAAGCCTAGTTTAGTAATAAAATAGCGTTTTTCACATAAGTTATTAAACTTCATTATGGGTAGTTGCTGCTTTTTATTGACATTTTAGTATTGAGTATTTTCCCGCAACCATTTGGTGCAAATCAAAGAAAGTGATGAAGAGCAGATTAGTTTACCCCATTTGTTGCTTCAGAAGAAACTAGACAGACCCTGATGTCCTACTAAAAACACACCGCTAACAAGCACTCAAGAATCCCAATGAAAAACACACCCCGTCTGAAAGGAGCGCAATCAATAGCAGGCCCCTTCCCTTTATTATTTTCCTCCCTGGTCTCATCCACCTATGGCGATCCTGTTAGCACCATATAATCTGTCTCAGGATGGCACCCTTCCTAGATCCAGCCTACCAGGCTTATAGATTACTGCCTTTTATTGGAGAGAACAACAGAACAAGGACATGCTTTATTCACTATTGGAAAACTATAAGGCGCATGCCTTGCTGCTATAGATGAAACACTCCACAGGCTAAAGCCAGCACACTGAGGCTATGCATCTCATGTTAAGTATACTAGTGCTTAGCTACTTGAATGGAGGGTGGAGGAAGAGGGTCAGGGGGTGCGTACGGGTGAGTTCACCCACATTATAAAAAAGAAAACACATCACTACACATCACTTGCAGTGGTTTTACGATATCACACTTTACAAAACATACACCACACTGTGAGCAGTTACTAAGCAACAAATTAGGAATGACCCAGTATTTGATGAATTGCTAATGGAGTACTTCCTAAAAACCTCTGAATCAAGGACTATATAGTAGATAATGATGAGTTACCAAAAACTTTCAAATACTACATTAATTAATCATTGTGTAATGATTAGTTCACAGATATGGTGTGAATACACATACTGCGGTGCATCATACCAAAAAGTTACAGTTTAGTTACCCCATGGCCACTGCCACATACCACAGCTCTTTTGGACAACTAACATGCCATTCAAAACCTCAAGCCAATAGGACATGCAGAACTAGTTGCTCAATTTTTTCCATTCTTTTTAATTGTTGCTTGGGCCATCAGATGTGCACTCAGCACTAACCATCCAACAACATCTGGTGAGTGCAAATAGTTAGCAAGCGCCAATGTTTCAAGACCTTTATTTTGTGCCCCATATTGTAAAGTGTTATTGAGATAGCTGCCTCTTAAACATCTTCTGCTATCCCATTGCCATGAATTAGGTTTGTGTTGCTCACGTCATTGAAAAATTACATTTAAGATATTCAGTAGGAACTTCTTTTTGAGTCCTTCTTAAAGCAATGTCCTTGTCACTGTGGATAGTCTTAACAGTGAACAGTTTTCATTAGAACAATGTCTAAACAGAAAAAAGTCAGACACAGTGTTGAATTTGTTTTGAGCAGAATAAATAAGATTCTATTCAGTGCTCTTGCATTAGCATGGTAGTTCAAGGACAAACTCTCAGCACATAAAACATGTGCTTGGTTAGATACCAAAAGAAATGTTTTATTTGGCCTTTTCTGACCCCTTTTTAAAACTCAACCTTGTATGAGTAACTAGATATAAGAGAATACAGAAAATCGGAAAGATTTTTTCTGTCTGAATAAAGTCATTAACATAAAATTGAGTCACACTTATATGACTTATGCTGTGCTGCTGTTTGAGAGAGTTGTGTCAGAGGACTAAATTGTTTCTTTAAGCACTGCAAAAAGTAATGCACCAACATATGAACAATACACTAATGCTGTATATTAAGCACAATCGCCTCTGTGGTGATCCCAAAAATGTTTTTAAGCATATTCTGTAAAAAGTGCTTGTTTCAATTATTGATTTTCATTTTGTTCATTAAATTTTCAAGAGGGTCATTTTACACTGTGATGATCACAAGGTAAAAATCATTTTATTAGTCACTCTTACTGACTCATTCTTAGTAACAACAAAGTTTTTACTCCAACTGAAGTGTTTGTTCACTTCTGAAAGCCAAACTTTGCCAGCTGGTCTGAGTTGTAAATCACAAACGTCCTCACTAGCTTGTTTTGGAATCCTCTTTGAATGCCCGGGTTTACTTCTTTTCACCATCACATTTACCATTTCTTGGCGTGTTTTTGGGGGGTGAATTGATGAAGCATGATTTGCTGGCGTATCAGATGGATGGTGCAGGAAATGGATCACTTGCTTTGATTAAAGCACCCCGCTTGGCTGGCTTTGCACATCATAATCTAAGAATGGATTACACTGCAGTAATGTGGGTCACAATATTTAGCAACAGTGAAGGCAAAGCCACTGCAGTGCATGGAAGACAACGCTCATAGAGAAGATTACAATGAGATGTAGCTCTACACTGTGTGATTAAATTGTGGACTGTATACAGAAACTCACCGCTGCCCATTAAAAGGTGATTTTCCCACTCCAACCATCCATATCACTCCTTCGCTCCTTCCTCTGAATGTAAAGGTGAGTGTGAATGTGTGTGTGTGGGTGCATGCACATGTGCCCGTGCATGTGATTGAGTGTGCAGAGTTATTGACCTCTAGCTAGGGAGGAGCATTAATGTCCAGTGTGCCGTGAAACCGGCCTACACCCCGTGTCCAAGGTGACTGGCACTGCCCCGTCCCATGGCACACTTCTGCCTCTGATGGATTGACTGGGCCTTGGAGAAGGACCTCTTGTAGTCTTCTGTGTCTTTTTGTCTGTGTGTGTGGAAGTGAGTGTGTGAAAAAAACAACAACTTTTAATTGTCTACAGAGTACAAGTTCGGCTATCTTCGTCCATCACTTGTAAAGCCGTTGTTCTCTTGGTAACTCCTCAGGAACATTTATCAAGACTGGGACTCTCCCTCCATGCCTCATGCTAATGAATCCCTGTACGCTTTCTTCTCTCTAATGATCCTCAGGAAATGCTCCCCTCTTGTCTCCCTCTTATCACTATCTCCCATGCTCCTTTCATTTATCTAATGCACTCTTTCATTTAAGTAATGTATAAATGAAATGTGCCCGCAACATTTTCTTCCCATCATGTTCTTCTTATCTCTGCTCCTCTTTTTCCCTCTGCACACTTCCACTACTTGTGATTGAATGGGTGAGCCGAACACCCGGAGGATGGTGCTAAACTCCTACACAAGACTGTATTGTACATGCCAGTTCCATTTATGGGATGAGTTATAGATTTCCCCTCACCACATGAGGAGGCAGGAATGTGAGGAAACTGCTAACAACATATCTAAGTTGGAGATTTGATTACAGGCTGCCACTTGCAGCTTGGCCAAGAAATATCTAATAAAAGCTTTGGTTGTCAACTGTGTCACATTGGTGGCAGACGAATTCCATCACTTATTGACTGTAGACGGAAAAGAGGGGACGTGTTTATTTAATGGTTACATAGCTCATATACCTTGAATATGTTTTATGCTCATCATCTCTGCTTACGCAAGCTAATCAACCTGCTGGAGGGCAAAACGCCAATTTGTAATTAAAAGATTTGAATATTGAGTCAGTGTAATGCTGCTACAATTTGCATGCACGAATGAAACATGCACTTTATATATTCTCTTCAAAGCCTCTTTTGGATATCAAGAGCAGATTACAAATATAAAATAAAAGAATAACGTATAAAAATATGAGAACTTTATATTTTATCATTGTCCCCTTGGCAACAAGAGGTGCATTAAGTGTTAACGACCAGTGTTACTATTTGCCTTCCTTTTTTGTATAAGCATTACGTGATGTTCTTCAGATTCATGAGATGTTTTGAAGATTGGTGTGGCTAATGCTCATGCAGCATCACGGTCAAAGGTCGTCCTGGTCGTTTTAATTAATTTTTTTTTGTTTTCTAGTCTTGTCTTTTGTAATTTGGGCTCACTCTGAAAGGAGCTGTATACTTACTAAGTATTATTTAGAATGCAGAACTTTTGCTTATTGAGTATTTTACATTGTGGTATCTGTGGTAAAAAAAAAAATTACCTCTTCCACCCTGTGTAGATCAATGCAGCGCTGATCAACTGAAATGAACTGAGTAATACCTTTAATCTTGTAGCGTGTCATTTGAGCACATGTGGCCAGTCGCGTGTGTGTACCCGTGTTTATGAATTTATGCGAACCTCTCATCTTCTTCATCTGTTCTTCACTGTATAGTTTCTCATCAATGCTGACTGATAAGCTGCTTTGACCCTGTGTGTCTACATGTCCCTGCAGTCGATAGAGATGATGATCGATGTTTCAAGTGACATTTCTCAGCTAATAACCTCTTATCCTATTGATTCCCTGCCCAGATATCCTGCTCTGCTCTCTTTCAACAAATGGATTTTGTCCCCTGCTGTCCTTCCCCCCACCCATCTTCTTTTCTCATGTTTCTGTATTTGATAGAATATCTAACATGGACATTCAGGACCTCTTCTTTCCTTTTTATTCTCCATATAGCTCACCCCCAAGGCTAAACTCCAACACAAATTAAAACCAAATATTACCATTTTTAGCGAGTGGCCCACTTCAAAAGTCACCCTGTAGTTTGCCTACAGGAGTGACTGTCACTGCAGTTATACTGTAGTACATCTGAAAGGGCGGAAATGGGAAGGAATTGAAAAAGAGCCCTGCCAAAAACCCAGTCATGAGTTACCAGAGTCTTTGAGGAGCTTCTCAAAGGAAATGATGTTTCTGCACGCACATATCACAAAGGCAATCACAGCACACTCACTCACATCTTAATTAAAAACTCTGGGCACACAGTGACTCCTGGTTGTGCTGCCAACTTTCCCATTCTTGTTGAAAAAATTCACAGTTTCTTCATTGTGTGACTTTTCATGTGAATACTGTTTTTTATGTTTTGTATTCATGTATTCATACAGACAGTCAAAAGTTTCAAAATAAATGCTTAACCAAGGATAAAGGTGAAAATGGTTCAAGGATAGGCAGAGAGATAGTTGCTTGCTAATAAAAACACTTAACAGTAACTGAGAGAAATTTATGAGCCAGATAATTACATTATGTTGTAGTCACACTAACTTCATTAGTTGCATCTCAATGTGCTTTTACCCTAAAATGCAGTGGGAAACATTGCTTAATGCATAAATATTAACATTAATTCAACAAAAACAGCTTTAAAACCACTCTAAACTATCTGTTTATTTGTGTCTTCATGGTGGTTATTCTAGTTGTATTTTTAAAAAAAAAAAAAAAAAGTAAGTTATTTGCCATTGACAATACATTGAGTAGAGAGTGCCCACCTATCTCTCTGCAAATGTTGATTACAGCGATTCAGACAAAACAAGCCTGAAGCCTTGTAGACCATAAATGAATCATTTGTGATTAATTACTCTGTGCTCAATATTATGCTGAATAAGAATGTCTATAACCACCAATCCAAATGGCCTCTGCAGACACTTGCATTTAACTTGACAGTCCATAAACGGCAATAAAGTATTGAAGTATTAAAACTCACTCTGGACTTTAGACATTTACGTTCCTGCATCATTTTGCAAATGATTTGTTTTTGCTAAAGTAGTCTATAGACAGACAAAAATACAAACATATAGAAAGAGCAATTAAGTTCAAAGGCTTGTGTTTCATTTGATCTTAAATGCACTGAGCTTAGCCCGTATGGTGAAATGTTTCTGTAGGGATTGTTTCATCCTGCTATGTGCCTCGTAAACCATACATACACAACATGCCTGTCATCTAATCCCTAATTAAAGCAAAACCCTTCTTTTTACCTCATGTCCAACAAGTCAGGATGACATTTTGAATTCTTGTTCTTGCAATTAATTTTGAGAATACAGTGGTGGCTTTACAAGCTTACATCAAATTGGAGTAGCACATACACATTAACTGTACATTGGGAAGGCTGAAAAGGAAAAAAAATATTTAGATCAAATTTTCTTACAAACATAAAAATAGGCAGAATATTGTAATGCCTGCTGACAATACTGAGCTGGATGTCATGATTGCTGTGATTTTTATATTTTTATATATATTTTACTTATAGGGAATGGAAATTTGACTATGTTTCACAAAAAACAAATGTTTCATATCACCAATATGAACATTTTAAAATATAGCCTCATAACTGTATTTTGTCTCATTTGTGCCAGTGTTTAATCGGTTTGAGTTAACCCAGCTCAAACAGAAAGATCAGAGGGTGCCTGTCTGCTATCAGCAAACCACTGTTCTGTGGTGGGTACTTCCTGTTGAATTGTTAAAAGCTAAATTGCCTTCAGCTGTATCATTACGGTGCTCTTAACTGTCCTATTTTTTTTTGTTCGTTTTGTTGTTGTTGTTGTTGTTTGACCAAAAATGGCAGTATGAGTGGGATTCCCTATGTACCAAAGGGAAACAACTCTTTCAGGAGCACTGAATCCAGCTAAATGTCATATGAGTTCAGCAATTGTGTCAGGATGGCCATGGATGACACAATTACGTCATGCATTTCATTGAGTCATCAAGTAACTTTCAGTGTCCTTTTGCCCTGAGCTTTGGATTTAAATGCTTTCATTTTTGCTGGCAACCAATCATCCCCTTTAATAACAACCGCGGTACTGTGGATCATTTGACTGCATATCCTGCTTATGAACCGTGTTCTGATTTATCAAAAATGAACTGTTATAGAGCTTAGATTTGACAAAATTAAGAAACTGACTGAGCTGGAGTCTGTGTGGAACTTGGAACAAAAAATACCTTTGTGCTATTAGTGCCACAAATTGCTCTTTTGCTGGCCTCTTGCTAAGTGGCAAAGAATGTGAGGGACAGACAGGGATAGAGTTGTGTATCTTCTCTTTTTTCAGCGTGTTGTTAGGCTGTGATTTACAAAATGTATTAAATTTCCCATGCCAGAAAACTGGCACACCAATTCCATGCAACTGTCAATCACTAACACCGTGTACTGCTGCAGAATAATTTAGAGGAAAGTGTGAATTTGGTCATTTAAAGGCAGACATTTGAAAGGCCTAGATTAGGGTAACTTGAAAGAAGTCAGTCTGGAGATATTTAAAAGTTTTAGAGACTGCACTTGCTTTCATAGATAAAGCTGTGACAAATGGTAGAACAGTAGGATCAACAATATACAGTCTTGTGCTTTGATTCTAATTTCTACATTTTATGCCAGAAAATTATCTCCTCCTTTAGAAATCCATCAAAACCTGTATTGTTTATAAAGACTACATATATATTCTTAATCAAACAGATTTATATTAGTCCATATCAAATTTGAGATTCTGCTTTGTAATACTTAACCACAAACTTTGTTCCTGCATACATTAAATATTAACAGGAGAGCAGTTTTGAGTGTGGGTGGCTGTAATTACTCTTTCATTGTATGCACCTCTCATACACCCATCAGCCATAACATTATAACCACCTAGGCACCATGTTGCTAAGCTAATGTTATGCAGCCCCATACACAACAAACTGCGATGCACTGTGTGTTCTGACAACTTTCTATCAGAGCAAGCATTAACTTTTCCAGCAATTAGAGCTACAGTACAGCCTTCGCTCTCCACGTGTATTAATGAGCCTTGGCCGCCCACTGCAGACTGGGAACATCCCACAAGAGCTGCAGTTTTGGAGATGCTCTGACCCAGTTGTCTAGCCATCACAATTTGGCCCTTGTCAAAGTTGCTCAAATCCTCAGGCTGCCCATTCTTCCTGTTTCTAACACATCAACTTCAGGACAAAATGTTTACTTCCCACCCACTGACAGGTGCCATGATAACCAGATAAGAAGTGTTATTCACTTCACCTGTCAGTGCTCATAATGTTATGGCTGATCGGTGTATGTGACTGTGTAACACATCAAACGGTTTGTTGTTGATTATTATATCACAGATAACTGTATTAGATCAAGAAAGAGCTAGTATTTCTTATTTTGGTGGAGAGAAATTAGTTTGTGGTTTCCAAATGAAGTTTTTTGTGACATATAAGCTGTTTTGCATTGGGTTTATTACGATCTCTCTGAGAAGACCATTTTCTGTGACCTTCTCCTTCTAGATGTTACCTTTCGGTAAGTGTCTTATCAGTTTTACATTTTTATGCAGATGATTCTCAGATTATCCTTTAATGCTAGTAACATCATGGAACTGAATAAACTGTAGGACTTTCTGACAGAACTTCACTTCAGTCAAACTCCAAAACATAATTTATTATTCTAGTTTCAAACTCCTTAGTTAGTCAAATTCCTTACACTTAAAATCCTTGTCTGAGACATTAAGCCTCATTGCAGAAGTGTCCATGTCAACAGGCATAATTTTGCCTCCTTCATCCTCAGATCAGATTTGTTTTTTGTTTTCTTTCCCCCAAATTAGATAATTGTAACCGTCTGAGTCATCTGGTTCAGAAGGCAATACTTCTCACAAGACAGGAGATTGCATGCAAAAGTATGCGTCTATAAATTGATTGCATGTATGAGTAGCTACTGAGTAGCTATGAATGACCATCTATAAGGCATGTATGGGATTTGGGTCCTGAATAACCCCATACTAGCATCCGCTGCATTTTCAAAAATGGATTTACTCTGTGCTTTTTCTACATTATAATGCAGTTCTTATTTACTTTTTAATATCTCCTTATTTGAATGGTATTTATTTTATTTTATGTTTGTGAAGCGCATTTCAACTGCCTTTTGAAAATTGCTATAAATAATAAAGTTATTACTATGATGATGTTTCAAGACTATTATCAAGAGCAAACACTTAATTAAACTTAATTAAATCAGTGCCTTTAGCTTCAGCATTGCCCTTTTGTGAAAAAGGTGGTTCTGAATTTTTATATGGTCTTTATTTAACAAAGAATTCATGCTCCAATGAAGGTGTACAAGGACTGAAGAGTTAGACTAACGTGCCTATTTAAATATGTGATGTAGTCATTCAATAAATGTTGAGAGTATTACATTCTCCTTTTCTTTATAGAAAACTGTAATCAAAAGAAAACTGTGTGCATCCATAACGATTTTGTGATATCTGGCATCTGGTTTTTGGAAATTTCATCTTTTATATTTTCCAAAAATGTATCTGCAAATACATGAAGTGGAGGCTTTTCAGCCACTGGCTGCTGTGCTGTCATCCAAAGACCTAGCCATCCTGCTGGGCACTACCTCCTCTGATGGCACATAGCTGCATGGGTTCAGACTTTTCCCATTTTTTTTCTCATAAATTTTCTATCTTCAGTTTGTTTGAAGATGTACTTAACAGGGCTCTGTCCCTGTGGCCCCTTAACATTGTAATGGAACATTTTCCCATCAGCTTTCACTTAAAGAACACAGAAGAAGAGGAAGATATTGTAGGTTGGGGAAACAAAGATAAATAGAGAGGGCTGAGAGAGATGGAGAGGTTGAGCTCTTACTCAAATTTAATGAACTGCAATGTGGATACATTTGTCAGCAATGAAAGTTTCAAGCTTCTGTGAAGGGAAGGTGCTGGGTCCCGGCTGAGGGAGCTTTGTATTGTTTGTGATTTAATTAGCAGCCTTTAACATAAAGAAATAAGAGATTAATTAACAGAGGTGTATTTCTAAAAGCTTTGATCGGGAAGTCTACTCTATCAGTCGACTTGTTCATGTTCAAATTATGTATTTTGAAGGCAAGGTTGGACTACAAAACAGATCTTTGAGACTAAAACATGTTTTTCCTAGCATTTTCTAGTGCCCAAAGTGCTCTGAGATTAAATCTAAGAAGGTGATTTGGCAAGTCTGAAACTTGTACAGTTGTCAATTAGCTTGCTACATTCTGAGTAATGGGTTTGTGATGGCCAAGTGAAGGTCGAAACATGTTGATTAAGGTGCCATTTTTAATGTTTTGCTCTTTCAGCACACAGGCTTTTGTCAACCTTATTCTGCAAATCTCCCTCCTGTAAACTTTTAATAGCTAGATATAAGTTTGTGTCACATCACAACACTTTATCATCAAATAAATTATGCAATGACCATGCAACGGGAAAGTGTTTTGGTTCTGTTAAGTGTTCTACAGTGTGGAAAATGGTACCATAGGGGATTAAAATCATGTTGTGTTAGATGCAGAATAGAAATAATTCAAATAATGAGGAAATAAAGAGGGTAACACAAAGCCAACGAGTTAACTGAGTGCAGATGAGATGAATCAAGTAAATGAAGCATGTTTAAAAATGTTTCAGTGTCTTGTATGTTACACACTTATGCTTAATTTATGATTAAATGATTAATCTGCAGAGCAAGGCTGGAAAATTTGGAACTCAACCTTGCAAGCTTTTCATTACGGAGCTGTGAGACATTGGAAACATGCTTTGTCAATTAGTGCAGCTAAGTGGAACTAATTATGACATATTCATCAAAATATGATTTGCTTAAATAACTGACACGACACGCGCAATCATACTGTAGCTGTCCAAGTTTATACACCACACAGTTGCACAGAACATACAAAAGTTCAGCTTCTTTCAAAAGTAGCTCTTTAATCCTTCTAACATGTATTTAGTACGAAAATGAATTTCTATGTACATTCAAAAATTCATAGTTTACTTCTTTCCTGTGTCTTTTTTTGTCAGTGTGTGAAGGAAACAAAGGTAGAGACATAAAAAATGTAAATCCAGGAATTGAACAGGGGGAGACAAAAACGACAAACAAAGAAAGGGGTCGTAGGAATAGGAAGGCGGGGGAGATGACAGAGGAAAAGAAAGCTCGAACAAAGTGAAACCAAACATTATGTCTTCTGTTTCCTCAAGCGGTTCATGCCTCTGCTTCCATTAACCTCCACGATGACAAGAAGAAAACAAACGGATACTCCCCGCTTCACTCTCCTGCACCCAGTAGCACATGTGCTGCTGAGGTGGGGAACGGATCATGGGCGACACAGATTAGGAGTCAACAGGGTTCCCTTCATCTGGCTGGATGCAGCTGGAGGGCCGATTAGACAACCCAAGCGCGGGTGAGGAAAGGGGACGCCCGATGCTATCACAGCCTCTCAAACTCACTTCCTTGCTGGGAACTCGGCAGACTACCGTGAAATTGATCAAGCTCCCCGAAAAGATGTCGCAGTATGTGTGAGTGGCATGTCAAAGGAGGGAAATGAGGATAACTGCTACATGAACATGCCTGTAGGTCATAAAAAACCTTTGGTTGTTGTGTCATTTATCAGATTCTGTTAATAGTTTGTTAAAGGATCAGTGTGTAGGATTTAGTGGTATCTAGCGACGAGACTGCAGATTGCGCCCGACTGAATACCCCTTCACTCACCCTCCCTCCAAAGCATGTAGGAGAAACTATGGTGGCTCGTTCACAAAAATATTTATTTTATATTTGATTTGTACTTTCAGTGATAATACACTAATGAAAACATATGATGACAAATGATATTCCATTTCTGCCAATGGATCCTCCTAAATCTTATACACTGGACTGGACCTTTAACTGGAGTCTGGGATTAATTCGGATAATTTAGCTAATATGGGCTGTTTTCACTTCATGCATGGTGTCCTTTATTTCCACAAACACGAGTCTGACTTTCCATTTGGTCAATTTAACACTCTATTAAGCTGCCATGGGAAAAAAAGAAGAAAATAACAGGAGCAGTTCAAGGTTAACATTTTATGTCATTGGTTGTACACACAAGGCAGAAACGTTTTATGGAGAAAAAATGCCAAAACATGATTGCAACTCCATCACAACAGTTCAGAACCTCCAAATGGTTACCGTGGGGCTTCTTTCTTCTTTCTTTATAGCTTCCAACAAATCCTCCAAATTAAATGACAAAATATGTTGTTTGTCCATGCCTTCTATACAAAACAACAAAAAAGGTTTCCTGATTTGAAACAGAGAGACAACATAATTTCATTCTTTTTTGTCCTATAATAATTGCACCTGACTTTGTCCTTTGGTCCCTAATTCCTATGGCTGCCAAAATGCTTTGCCACCTGAATGGCAGCTGCTTTTGAACTAACTAATTCCATTGTTTTTCTTGGAAGGACAGTCTTCTCAGTTCACCACACATGTAAAACCCCTGCATGTAGTTAGTGCCACATCTATTAAAAGCTAATGTGTTACAGCCTTGGTAATCATAACAGCCACAGTTATCTAGTCATACAGAAACGGCAACACCCAAAGCCATAGCTATATTATTGTCACAATCAGAGTTACAGCCACAGTCACAGCTATACAGCATGGCCGCAGGTGCTCACTTAACCCCTTGTCCACACAGAAAGTGTTTATTCTGCTGCGCTGTTGCCGCCAACCCTATCTTTATACATTGAGTTTGCCTTTGATAAATTCAATACAATAAAAAACATCTGTTGCTAACATATGAATGGATTCAGTCCACAGAAAGAGTTTTTAATCAGAAACAGATACAGGATGGGTTAAGTAAAAAAGAAAATGCATATTTTTTTCATGTCTGTGACATATTCTTCAATATAGACAATTGTTGTGAGAAGTGAATATGTTGTTGGAGTAAACAAATCCTTTTCACCGTCTATTTGCTGGGAACCACATGCAGCTCACCGGAAAAACAGGCAAAACCTCGACTCAATGAAGCGACACTGCAGCCGTACCTGAGACACGCGCGAAAGTAAGGCAATCCCGCCATGCACACACGCTGCAGACGAAGGCAGTGTCACCCGGGCTTAACAGAGAAGAGAATGACTATAACCCCAGCCTGAAAGTGTCTTTAAAAAAAATCTACACTACATTTTCATATTTGTCTTCAATTTATTTCTGTGTTAAAACATAACAAAATATTGTGTGTGATTAAAACAATTACTTCAACATATGAGGCACGAAGACAATATTTTTTGAGTTTCTCCATTTGTTTCCATGTTAAAGTGAAACAAGTTAGTATTATTCTGATTCTTTACCATGGTAAGATTGACTCCCCTGGGGTCAAATTGATAGCAGACAGTGTCTCACGAAATGCTGAAAGGAAAGACCAAACTGCCGCTAATAGAAAATGGATATCCCGAGGAATGTTTTGGGGTTTTTTTTCCAATTCAAGATTTTCTTTAAGTGATGTCGCACGGACTGCAGATAGCATCTGTCTTTGGAGACGGTTGAGATGATAGTGATCTTTCCCTCTGGCTGGTTTTAAACATTTGGGGGAAGGTGTATCCTGCCACCATGTCAGAGCTGCTCTCAGCTTCCTCAAAGATATTCTCCTCCTAAATCTTTCAAATTGAAAGTAAAAGGTATTTACAGACAATCTGCCATCACTATCTGAAAAGAGTTAATCGGATTTGGGCCAGGGTCTGGGTCTGGGATAGTACCAGGATTGTTTGAATGCATACACTCTGGCTGGCTCCCTTTACGTCCTTGTCTCCTCCTCTATCTCTCTTCCACTCTGACACATTCACTTTTTCACCGACTGTGACCTGTGCTTCTTCCATTCACTCATCCCGAGCAGGAAGTGGGTCAGGTTGACCTTTTATCTGTCAAAACACATAACTAAAGTGACCTGACAGGACACAGTATGCTTTGTGCCGACTGGCACTTTTCTTTTCTAATACAGGCTAAATTTGTTTGCTTTCATCTGCAACACTTAAAGGGAGTCATACTAAAAACCACTGTCAATGTAGATGTGAGCATCCTCATCCTTTCATTTCAGGCCCAGCTTTGATGCTGGATCTAAAGCTTGCAAAAATAAAAAGACTTAAGGAGGTTGACTTAAACCTCAACAACAAAGAGCACACTCGTGCATCTTCAACATTTAATAGAGCTACAGGGTGACAGCTGATACCTCCCTTGTCTTGTTCCAAGACCGATCCAGGTGGAAAATGCCCTGAACATTAAACATATGCTTGATAGAAAAAGCAAAGCACTCTATTTTTCATTTAAATTGGTCATCCAGGTTTCTCTTTGACAAAGGCAGGCCTACAGAATGACCCTCTGAAGATGAAAAGAGTAGTATTAGATTGAAAGCACCATCCTGTGTTAGGAAACATTTGCATTTGAATGATTCTGGTTTTAGTCGGCGGAACAAATGGGCATGGAAATCCTCCGAGTTGCAGCACAACTACTCTCCTCAGCATCATTTATGTAACCCAATAAAGGGATAATGAGCCATCACTGAACTGTCAATTACAGGTACAGTTATGTTCTCTGTGGCTTGTTTGTTTTGTCAGATGATGAGCCATCATCTCGCAATACTTATGGTATTCAGCATCCTCTAGAGAATACAGTATGTATAGAAAGGCTGATAACAATAGGGATTATGTAAGTAATGACTGAACTGAGTAAATTATCCTCTGGAGCTTTTCTCACTGAGGCAGAAAGAGAGAGAGAAATGCTTCCACATTACAAGTATACAGGGAGTAACACAAAAAGTGGTACTTTATATTTTCATGGTGTTTATTTAACTTTACAATTTACGGACACAAAGAAAACAAGAGGTTCATGTTAGAGCCCCTATACTGCAAAACATCTTTCTTATTCTGTATATTATATATAATATATATAATACCTGTTTGATTAAAATAAATTATAAAAATAGAAACATTTCTTTTCATAAAACAAGAGAAAAGTCAATCAGTATCAATCTCGCAACCTGTTTCAAATGGAAATCAACTTGTTTCAAGAATGTTGCAGGTGCCTGCATTGCATCTTGGGCAAAGAAAGAATAGGGAAGGTTGCTATGTGAGAATTGAGGAAAACATGATTTTCAGAATATTCTTAAAAAACGATTGGAAACTGGCTGAACAATGGAACAGGAAAATGGCATATTCCCCTGATTCTCTTAAGTCAGTTTCTTTAAAAACATCATCGTTAGGTGACCTGACTGATAACTAATAGAATGGGACAACAAACAGTTGTGTTTACCTATTGTTTTGCTTTTGAGATTAAATCAGTGAAATGCAATTCAATTCAATTCAATTCAATTCAATTTTATTTGTATAGCGCCAATTCATAACAGAAATTATCTCAGGACACTTTTCAAATAGAGCAGGTCTAGACCAAACTCTTTATAACATTATTTACAGAGACCCAACAGTACCACCATGAGCAAGCACTTGGCGACAAGGGTAAGGAAAAACTGCCTGTTAAAAGGCAGGTGGTCGTCTATCTCGACCAGTTAGGGTGATAGAGAGACAGAGAGAGAGAGAGACAGACAGACAGACAGACAGACAGACAGACAGACAGACAGACAGGTGCACAGCAACAACAGTATTGGTAATGGCAATCTAGCAGGACCATGGCAGGAGGCTCCACCAGGATCCATAAGAACCTGTGAGACAAGAAAGCACCTGAACTGGGACATGAATGAGTGCAGAAAGAGAGAGGAAGAGAGGAGCTCAGTGCACCATGGGAAATCCCCCAATAGTCTAGGCCTATAGCAGCATAACTAAGGGATGGTTCAGGACTCACCTGATCCAGCCCTAACTATAAGCTTTATCAAAGAGGAATGTCTTAAGCCTACTCTTGAATGTGGTGAGGGTGTCTGCCTCCCGAACCACAGCTGGAAGCTGGTTCCACAGGAGAGGAGCTTGGTAACTGAAGGCTCTGGCTCCTGTTCTACTTTTGGAGAGTATAGAAACCACAAGTAGCCCAGCATTCAGAGAAAGTAGTGTTCTAAAGGGGTAATAGGGTACTATGAGCTCTTTAAGATATGAAGGGGCCTGACCATGAAGAGCTTTATAGGTGAGGAGGAGAATTTTAAATTCTATTCTAAATTTTACAGGTGCAGAGAAGCTAGTACAGGAGAGATGTGATCTCTTTTTCTAGTTCCTGTCAGTACTCGTGCTGCAGCATTTTGAATTAATTGGAGCGTTTTAATGGACTTATTGGGGCAACCTGATAATAAAGAGTTGCAGTAATCCAGCCTAGAAGTAACAACTGATGGATTAGTTTTTCTGCATCTGTCTGTGATGGGATGTGTCTAATTTTTGTAATATTACGTAAATGAAAGAAGGCAGTCCTGGAGGTCTGCTTCATGTGGGAATTAAATGACAAATTCTGATCAAAGATAACTCCAAGATTCCTGACAGTGGTGCTAGAGGCCAAGGTAATGCCATCTAGAGTAACTATAGCTTTAGACAGTGAGTCTCTAAGATTTTTGGGGCCAAGTACAAGAATTTCATTTTTGTCTGAGTTTAACATCAGAAAATTGCAGCTCATCCAGGATTTTATGTCCTTAAGACATGTTTGTAATTTAGATAATTGATTAATTTCATCGGGCTTGATTGATAGATATAACTGCGTATCATCTGCATAACAGTGAAAGTTAATGGAGTGATTCCTAATAATTTTGCCTAAAGGGAGCATATATAAAGTAAATAGTATTGGTCCAAGTACAGAACCTTGTGGAACTCAATGACTAACTGTAGTATTTATTGAAGATTCATCGTTAACATGTACAAACTGCGAACGATAAATATGACTTAAACCAGCTTAGTGCGGTTCCTTTAATGCCAATTTGATGCTCAAGTCTCTGTAAAAGAATATTATGGTCAATGGTGTCAAATGCAGCACTAAGATCTAGTAATACAAGTACAGAGACAAGTCCATTGTCTGAAGCAATCAAAAGGTCATTATTAACTTTAACCAGAGCTGTCTCTGTGCTGTGATGAACTCTAAATCCTGACTGAAAATCCTCAAATAAACTATTGTTATGTAAAAAGTCACACAACTCTTTGGCGACTACTTTCTTCAGAATCGTAGAGAGGAAACCCCTGGGTCAAGAGTGGGCTTTTTAAGAAGGGGTTTAATTACAGCTACTTTAAAGGACTGTGGTACATATCCTGATAATAAAGAAAGATTAATCATATCCAGTAAAGAAGTGCCAATTAAGGGTACGACTTCTTTAAGCAGCCTAGTTGGGATTGGGTCCAACAGACAGGTCGATGTAGAAATTATTGAAGTTAACTGATGAAGATCGATAGCAGAAAAACAGTCTAAATATATATCTAAGTTTACATTAATTAAAGTTCCTGAACTTGGAGAGCCACTGATAACTGTTGATGGCAGTTTGTGATTAATTTTCTCTCTAATTGTAATAATTTTATTATAAAAGAAGCTCATAAAGTCGTTGCTACTTAAGTTTATGGGGATATGTGGCTCAATAGAGTTGTGACTCTCTGTCAGCTTGGCTACAGTGCTGAAGAGGAACCTAGGGTTATTCTTATTTTCTTCTATTAGTGCTGAATAATAGGCTCCTGGCGTTACGGAGGGCCTTTCTATAGGTTTTAAGATTATATCATTTTATAATTGAGCGATATTCTGATAATTTGGAAGAGCGCCATTTCCTTTCAGATTTCCTAGCTTTTTGCTTTAATTGGCGGGTTTGGTGGTTGTACCACGGTGCTAGTTTCCTATGTTTTAATAATTTACTTTTTATAGGAGCGATAGAATCTAATGTTCTTCATAGTGAGCCTGCAGCACTATCAACAAGATTATCAATTTCGGAGGGACTATCATCACTACTAGCAATCATAAAGTCAGTAAAGTGACTCAATGATGTCACTTAAAGGACCAGTGAGTAGAATTTAATAGCATGGTCCTACAAGACAAAGTAAGTAGGGTTATAGCTACGTGAAGAGGATTTCATCTGTAAGAGAAAGATTTTTCATCTTTTAAAAGTTACATATACCACAGTTTCACTAAGGTTAGAGACATAATGAATTTTGCTGTTTACACATAGCAGTAATTGTCTGATCAGAATTCAGGTTCAAAATAGCTTAATTGCCAATCAAACAGTGATGTCAAATTCTGGCTCAAAAATAAGTAGGTAAACATGGTGTAAAAACATTTCTTTCACATCTCTTCAGATTTTGTCTTAAGCTGCTCTTTGTAAGTGAACCCTGGCAAAAGCCAGCAGTCCTGACGAGCAAGGTTCAATAAGCCAGAAGAAACTCATTAGCTTGCCGAGCTCTAATTATTGTCCAACAGAGTAGGCGAATGGTATCAGACCATCCATGAGCACTCACACTTTGTGAAGCTTCTATACTGTTCTGCTCACTTTTCTGTGACCCAAACTGCCCCTCGAAATGGAATGACAGCTTAAACCACCCACACACGTTTGAAGGGGATGTGGAAAAGCTAGCAGCATCAAGTGAGTATAAAAATGCATACTGTAGAGGTCTGTGTGACATTGTCAGGTTCTATCATCAAATGTGCAAGTCTGAGTGTGTAGCTGTTACATATGTGCAGTTCAAAAAATAAAGGGGTTTAACCAGTGCTCAATGTTTCCATCAGAAAGAGTAGGTGGTGTTCTCGGATGCCCTCTCTCTGCTCTGTGGTCTGCGTTCCCTGCAAAAAGGATTAATGAAGAAAATTGTAAAATTTTAATTTAGGATGATTCATTCACATCTTTTTTAACATGAATAATTTTGTCAAGCTCCACTTGTATTACAAAGAACAATACACAATCCCTCACCCTGTTGGTCATTGATTTTCTAAGCAATAGGGGCATAAGTTGAATGTTTGTATCTGTATCTGTATTATATGTCTATGTCTTAACAAATATCTGTATTCAGATTTATACTGGAATAGGCCAGGGTCTTTACTGGAAGTTGTTAGATAGTATCTATTCTGTTTCATTTCCTGCATTAACTCCTTGTATAATTTAAGTTAGTTTAACTGCCAACAAAATAATATGTTAACCACGAAAGCTGGGCCATAATAGCACATGTGCAAAAAAAAAATTAAAAAGCTGATTGTGCATGCTGTGGGAGCAGATCATGATGTCTGTTAAAGTTTGTTTGAAATTGAAATGAGAAGGTTATTGACAAGCTTTCTGGCAATTTGCATGCACTTTTGAGACGGCTCCTAACTTCAGCTTCAGAGTTTCCCTCTACTGTTAACAAGGCGCCAAGCCTCAATATCAGATCGCAAGGTACACACACAACTAGCTGATTCTCTGCCGATTGTAGCAATATTTGTGCATATCTAAATAATATTTTCAGATTTGTTTACACTCCTTCTAAGCAAGATATTCAGTCTATTGTTTCTTATATAGAGCTGCTGTGAAATTTCACTCCATATAATCCAATAACCAATCTTGAAGCGTGTTGAAGTGAATTATTTTTAATTGATTAAAGGCATACTCTTCACTACATAAATGCTGTATACCTCGCCGAATACCGTGAATGAATACAAAAGACAATAAGCTAAAACATTAAAGTGCCAAAACAAGTTAAGTGAGCCTTGTATCAGGGGGGTGTAGCTGTTAAGTGCACTTATGACACTGGGGCCAGATGGCTGGGTTAAATTCCTGGCTGCATTAGTTGCTGTGTGATGGGTTGTGTGTGATGAGTGGTGAAGGGTGAAGCTCCCTGCCATCAGGTGTTTATAAGCATAAGAATTCATATGCTACTTGAGGTTTTAGATGGCTTTATTTTTATTTTTTTAGATTTGCTTATTTCAGGTCTGGTTTGCTGATTTAGAGGCCTTATTTTCATGCTAGCGTCAAGAAATATTTGCCTTCCTCACTGGCAGATTCCTTTGTTTGATGCTTGTAAATAGCTCTACATTAGTCAATACTTTTTCTTTGTAGGGGATCTTTTGCAGTACATTGGCCTGTTATTCGGCAGGGGGCCAGCGGGAGCCGAGCTGCATGCTACAGCGTGTGTGGTGATTAATCACGCTGTGACTCTGCGTCTCTCGGGCCTGTCAACTACTCTGGCCGCATGAGGTCTGGGAACATCTGGGGATGTCTGGGGACGTCAGGGGGTGACCACGGCCTATTCGTCTCCCAGGGACAGGGACCAGACGTGCCGCCTCAATCTCACGTCATCCCTCCCTCCCCCCGTTCTTACCTCCAGGGTCCCTGCAGACCCAGCTTGGACAAAAGGTGTACACTCTTATTACATGACACATAACACTCTGAGGAACTGTGAACAGAGGAAGGCGATGTCTTGGGGCTGCACATCAGTGACAATAACAACCAGGGCTGGTAATATGCCTGTTGGTGAGCTATCAAGAAGAACAACAACCTGCTGGGTGTGGGAATAAGTCCTGACACATCGCTTTAGCGGGTACAGCTTAAGACAGGGATGCAGCTTAAAATACCACAGCAAAGTGTCACAGGATCAGACTGATAATATAGATAAATAAAGTTATTCTTAAAGAAGCACACCGGCATGAAGGTGCTGGAAATGTGCAGCAGCTGAAAAGCATAAAAGCTGACAAAAAAGAGGGAAATACAAAGAGGCATCAGTGGCATATCTTCTCTTGCAGGGGTGCACATGCAGATCAGTCTTGCTGGAAATAACTACATGGCTTCTAACAATACAAACAATCCCTGTCCAAACCAAAACCATCTTGGGCTGATGTCATAAATATATCAAGCTCTTTCTTCATATGGCATCCAGTTGCAAAGACAATGGTATTTGGAAGTAGGTTTTATTATGTGCAAACTAAACCCTGTGGGTTTCATTAAACACCCAGCTCCCCACAGCAGTGACAAAAAATTTAAATGTAAAATATATACTCCCACACAATTAAGATTATATGTTATTTAGATTGCTCTGTTTATTGTAACAATTCATTGGCATAACTGTTTGCACAAGAACATGCTCTCAATGCAGGTGACCTAAATATTAGATTATGAAATATGCAAAGCAAGATTTGATAAACAAATGCTTCCAGTGGGCAGGCTCTTCTCCCATTAAAACAATCCTCTGAATCACTCTTGCAATCCACTGAATGTTTCACTTCAAGGCATTGTGTCCCGTAGCTTATTTTGTAAACATGAACCTGATTATATCTGTGGTACAATCCTGGTGATTCACAGTAAATCAATTCAGTGGAGATAAGATAAAGCAGCTGCGATGAAGTTAATGCAGATGAGGTATTTTGGGTATAAAAGAACCAGCTGATTATGCAGTGGTCCCTTGTACCTGTTCCAAGAAGCCGCCGTACAGCAGAGATACATGAGCTGCGCTCCCCCTCGCTTCGGTGTGTGACGGCATGATGAATGATCGCCAAAGGGGGGAGCAGAGGACATGCAGCCAGGGCAAGTCTGACATGAAAGAACCATGGAATATACTTGCACGGGCTTTGAAAATTGGTCTCTTTCCTATTTTGTCCTCCTTTCCCTACGACTGGGAGCTCAAACAAGAGGCCTCTGGGAAGCCGGTGGTGGCAGATTTGAGGGCCTCCCTCTAGTATGACGTTTGACAGGTGGCGGCTCACAACGCATTGTTTTTCAGAGGCAAAGATTTGACGTTTTAAATCCTGCTTAAACCAGTGCTAGTGGACTTTTCTAGGCACACGCACACAAAGAGCCGTATAACACATGGCTCTCAGTGACTTAGCTGAGTGTGACGGGATTAGCATGACTCTGGTGAAACTTTAGCAGGAACCACATGGATATGGACTCTAATCTCCAATGTGAAGGTCAGTATATCTCACAAAATAAATTACTCTCAAGCCGCATGGGAAAATCCAAATGCACTCGTGCCTGTGTCCAAACACACACTAAAGTAAAACAATGTGAAGTGAATATTAGATACGCACAAAGCAGTGTTACACTTTACATGAATGGCAGAATAATAAAGAGCAATTAGAGCCCAAACTGGTGGAAAGCCATCAGGTCAAGTAGGCCTGGGCTGCATCAAATCTCTGTATAATGCTCTTATGTTTTCTCATCAGAATCTTCAAGAGGCAGCTTATGTCCCTGTTGTATATTTTAAGGGTGGGACCAGCATATCTCAATGCTGAAATGCCCAGGTGGGGATTTCACTGGCTATGTTCTGGCAAACACAGGTTGATCAAGAACCAAACAACACAACTCATCTGGCTGGTTAAATGGAAATTAATTCCAAGAGCGTTTATACAAACGCTCTTAAAGTTCGTCACGCATTTCCCAAAACAGCACTTAGGAGCGTGCGCTTGCATTTGGAGTAGAAGAATTCATTGTACTTGTGACACTTGACTTATTTAACTGTTTGTATACAATGTAATGTTAAAATACTGAGCATAAAAGCAACAGATGGCACTACAGAAGCAGTTTATGCTTAGAACTGTCACACTAAATCATCACTTCAAAATGATTTACATTGTGTAGATGTATAGTATGCTTAAGAAAGTGATATCTATTTTGATTGAAGAACAAATAGGTTATATTATTTAAACAGTCAGCAATCTTACAATTACATTTTTCCATGTACTCTTTACTAAACATCTTTAATGTGCCTGTTGACTACATGATTGATAGCATTTCCCATCAATGTTACCATTAAATGTCCTTTTTTACACTCGCTCTTCCATCGCTTAATCTCCCAGAAGGCACACATTTCTGCTGGAGTGAACTGAGCTGAGCGGCTTGAAGCGGTTGCTTGGTCAGCCATGTTTACAGTTTGATGAAAGTCTTAGTGAAAAGAAGGTCATACGGAGGATGTTCTTGCTGACTGAATCAGCAGGGCAAACAAGAAGAGCTGCTGTTTAAATTAAACATCTTTTTTTTTAATGAGGGCAAAGTGGTCTGAACGCTGAGATGTCTACAGATCCACAAAGGTTTCTGCAGATTACTCTTTTATTGTGTTTATCTTTCATAGCTGTGTGTGTGTTCATCAGCAGCACTAAAGATAGTTGAACGGTTAAGCACACTGCCTCACAGGGACATGGAAACATGGGACTAAATCCCAGGATAGTCTGAACAAAGTAGAAACAGAGAGGTGACCAAAAAAATCAATGTCTGCTTTTATGGAACTGGAAAGTGTGTTTTTCTTTTTTCAAAATAACATCATTCAGGGGCAAAATCCTTGAACCAAAAAAAAATATCTGTATACCAGACCAGACTATCCATCGGGAGCACTGGGAGAATTCCCAGTGGCCTTGCACGCTGAATGACCTGGAGTGTTAAAAATGCTAAATCAAATGGGTAAATCAAAGAGAAAACAACACGAGGCAGCTACAGTCGCTCAGAACTAGACTGTCAACCCCACTGCCTGCTTTTAACCTGATGGTATGATCTCTGTCTGTCATCAATTGCAATGTTTCACTCACATAAACATCAACACAACATTTAGTCAGTGATTGAAATGTGTGTGGCCGAGGAGTGTGTCATAATCATGAACAGCACAGGAGAAAGAGAAAATGAGAGAAAGAGGAAAGGTAGAGCTGACGCATATTAAAAGGAGAGAGGCCTGGGAGGAAAGTGCCACTAAATGCTATAAAATTACAGACATCTTCACAAAGCAAGGAACGTGGTTGTTATTCTGGTGGTTATACATTTTTATCAGGTGAAAGTATCTCCAGTTATACAGAGCTACCAAAACTTCATGATGATCAACAGCAAAACTCCAACAAGCTTATATATGTGAAAATGTACTCCTTTTGCATTAATTATGTTTTTTCTTAATTATAGTGCAATTGGGACTTTTGAAGACACTTTTGAACTATTTTGGATTATTTTTTAACTAAAAGTAAAAGAAATGTTACTGGATGTTAGGAGTATAGTGTGTTTTGCATCTGCTCTGTTCTGTGTGTCCTGTTCCAGGTAAAGAGTAAAATAATGGATTGAAAGGGGAGATTCACCAAGGCTAGGTTATAAATGTCAAGTGATGATGGAAAATCAAACTTAAAGTATTCCCTCTAATTTAATTTCCTTTATATATTTATTCTATCTTATTTTAATATATTCAACTATCCCAACTCAACTACTACACTGCTTTTAAATACATCAAAAATACAAAGTTCACTTGTACTAAGTATACTGCATTGAAAAAGTCATTAAATTACTGCTTTCTTTGCTGTTGCAAATGCAGTTCAAATAAAGGTTGTTGATTTTTTTAATATTACAATAAAATATAATCGTATCAAAACTGATTGCATCTGCTGCTTATAAGATCATTCCACCCAACCTAACAGCTTAGTTGGATAGAGGATACTACGAGATGAGCGAGATGTCTTGCCTCTTGTTGGAGTGATTCTTAAAAGCAGAGTGTAATCATCAGACAAATGAGACATTATGTTATGTCCCAAATGAAATGCCCCTCCGTATTAGGAGCCTGTTCTCATTCCCAGTGAGTGTCAAAAGCGGAAATTCATTCTCTGCATTTGACCTATGCTAAGTAGTAGGGGCAGTGGCAGCCACCGCGCGGCGCCCAGGGACCAACTCCAGATCTGAGCCAGTGCCTTGGTCAAAGGCAGTGACTGGAGAATTAGCAAGCAAACACGGGGAGAAAATGCAAACTCCACACACTGCGTCAGCTTGAGACGCAGCGGGCTGTCATCTAACTCCAATGTAACCTATCCATGTCAGGTAACATAGTGTAAAGAAAAATTCATGTAAACTGTTGCTTTATACAAACACGTACCGTCTACAGTATGTCTTAATGTCTTTCTCTCTGCCTCCCTTTTGTCTCTTTTTTCTGTTACCCAAGCACAAACCAGCAAGAGCACACATGCATTCATGCACACACAATGTGTTAACACACATACACTCACTCACACACTCACTCACGCACACACCCACACACACACACACACACACACACACACACACACACACACACGCACGCACGCACGCACGCACGCACACACACACACCCACAGTCAGTAAGGCTGTGCTTAGTTTGGCAGCGCCTCCGTCACTGTGAAAGACCTCTTTTCTCTGGGCACCAGTGGAAATGACTGCCCTTTCATTAATCTCCCTGTCCACAGTGCAGACCTCCCCTAATTACAGCCATTGTTTACCTTTGCGCTGGCACGCCCATTGAATTATTGATGGCTGCCCTGCCCCAGTCAGTTTAAAGGCCTCGCCAATGGGCACACACCAGCCAATGGACAGATACCTGCCAACACATCCCCCATGTCACCTGTATGACAGTTCACTGAATTATTATGCTAATAGCAATTTGTTTACCTGACAGCGTGCCGTAGTGCAGAGAAAGGCATGCCATCCTTGCATGCTTTGTTGTGTGTGTTTGATGATATGATAAACCGTCATTTTATTTTTATAAATTAATCATTAGGTGACTTTTCCAATGTTATATTTCACCACATTTCAGAAAACATTATTGCTAATATATTTGAATCTTCAAGGTTCTTTCTTTAATTTACGGAATAAACAAATGACCCTCGGAATTATTCAGATCAAATGTCTACCACTGCCGATCATCCTTACTGTTTATTGCATGAATCGAAACACTTCTAAAGCATAATACAAGTCAGATCCAATTCGCGAAACCTGCCTTCGGTGGCCCATTATAACTCTCTAATGGCGTGCATATATAAAATCCCTCTATCTCTACTGCAAATAAAAAAGCAACTGAGACCAAACTAAATCCATGAATGATTACCCCCAACAATAAGTAAATCCGCAGAACTAAAATTCAATTTTCAGCAATCCCACAGTCCTACTGCTAGACGCCATTCAAAGCTCATGAGGATTTGGACTTAAGGCGACTTAGAGGTGATTTATGCAGTAACCCAAATGGCTGTTCTAGGAAGAGAAGAAAGACCCAGGCCTTCAGAAAGAAAACCTGTCTCTGTGTCATGACTCACTGTAGCTACACTCTGCCTGACAAGGTACGGTACCGCCTTGTATCAGATTGCCAGGGATAGTGCTCCACTGGGTGTTTCCAGTGTGCACACCCCCTTATGTCATGCAGTTAGAGACGACCCTCTCTCACTGCTGGCTAGAGAAAAAAAAGATCAATCTTAAATGTCAAAACCATTTGAGATATCTTTGACATGGTTGTTTGGAACAGTTCCGCTTCAATCTATAAAAAGAATTAGATTCTACAGTATATCTCAGTGGACATTACATCCTGTTTGTAATATAAACAGCCATAGATAGATAGATAGATAGATAGATAGATAGATAGATAGATAGATAGATCAGTTGGACAGTATTATTTATGTATAGACTAAAGAAGCAACCTCCCTTTCCAAGGGCGAAAGTGGCCCTGAAACGCGCAACAAACACAAATGGTCCTATCTAAATCCAGACCAGAACGATATTATCTAACCAAGTTCCAAGCAAAATCATCTAATTCCATGGAAAGCAACGTATTTAACAAAATGTAATTGACAGTGAGAGTGGCCTTGGACAGATCTATAGAGTGCAGCACAATGGCTTTTGTCAAGCAGGACTTCCACAACAGCAGTTGCAGTAGTTGTTGTGCTATGACCAGGTCTAAAACCTGAAGCCTGCTGTGGCTGAAGGGCATTATTTTCCTCCAGAAAATCACATGTGTGAGCTGACCAGTGATTGTGGGATTAGACATTATAACAAAGGCTGACAGGTGTGTGGGTTACAAGTGTCCCCACCTTTGTGTGATTTGTGTGGTTGAGTTTTCCGTATTGAGGGAGTTTTGCCAGAGGCAAAAGTTGACTTATAAATGTGCACAAGTGCTATAAAACCAAGAGGACACAGCCAGACAGACAAAAAAATCTGTGTATTCAGTCACTCTTGACAAGTATTCATTTTCATAATGATCGTGTCCATCAGTAGGTGGTTGTTTTACAAACTCGCATGCCTTTCCTGTCCAGCACCACCACTGGCGTGCACATTACAGAATTAGGCTGCAGCTGTTTATGGGAGCGTAAGGCTACATGTTTTGGGGGGAATCCAGCATGCATGAAAAATTGTGGTGTTAAATTGACTCACTTGAAATTAGAGCTCAGGGTTTTTGGTGTGGAAAACGTATGCTTTATGAGCTGAGCTAAAACCAAAGCGATGCAGCATTAAGGCTCACATAAATACATTTCTTATTTTTGTATCCATGTATAAACAAATCTATACCAGATATCTATATGCAATTTTAGCTTTTAAATTACTGCTTCTAAGAAAGATTTCTCATTATCACGTCATATACAAGGAACACACAAGAAAGTTAAGTGGGTGCAGAATACTCCTTAATGCCAGATGAATCATTATATAAGTCAATATCCAAAGCCGAGTATGTAATGGTATTGTTATCACTAAAACCCAAATGACTCCCTGGAATGTGACAGGTTTGCTCACACTAACTAAATTCTTACTATAAACTCAATGCGTGTGAGCTTGTCTAGAGAGACAATTGCAGCGTGGAATTAATAGTTTAAAGTATCCGTTAAACAAGGGATGCAGTGGAAAAAGTATAAAGACAAAGAAATGAAAAGAGAGAAAGAAACTCCCTATTAACTACCTCCACAGAAACTCACTTTCACATGGGCTGCTTGTTACATTACATTCATTACAAAATTCAATTATTTACTTTTTTTCTCATTTCCTCAGCAACACAGGGACAAAAGGAAAACAGTGAATTATTACTCTTTTCCCCTAATTACATTTTAATACAGAAGACATCAGATCACTGATAATATTCTGATATACTATTATATACCCTATTTCTCATTCTGAAACAAACCTGTTCAAAGGAGGGCATTTTCTGGGGACTTCTCTCAATGATGTACTTAATTTAAAGTTCCCCTCAAAAATATGTTTTTCTTTTTTTTTTCAGTTGGATGTTGACACTAGGAGGATTTTACACATGCATCTGCTGAATGCTTATTAAAAACCTGATTTAAAGGGGCGGAGCCTTATAGTATCAGAATCAGAATCAGAATCAGATATACTTTAATAATCCCGTGGGGAAATTACTTAAAAGAGTATGAGTATAAGAGTATAAGAGTAGAGTATGATTTAGACATCACAAATAAAAGTCAAACCTGGTCCAGAATGTAACTTAACAGGTAAGATGAAGAAACCTGAAGCTACCAGTGCACATACACTAAGAATTAAATACCTTAGAATAATGCTTGGATCACCACAGTCCTACACCCTATCTGGTGTGGTGACCACATGTGGCTCCTTTCACAGCACTGTGTCATTAGTCTGCACAGGTGCTTTGTAACACTTTTCTTTCACTCTGGCGAGAATAGTTGCTCAGGCTGATGATGACGGCCATTTCAGACATCAGCTTGAGGGTGAGGTGGAGTGGCTGAATAATAACGAGACAGCAAATGGAAAGGCTTGTCAAGTGGCATTAAAGTGTCACTTTTAGAATGTGAATCGCCACATCACTGAGGGGGGTCTTGATAAATGCAATGTCAGGAAAGTAACTGCATCTCTATGGTAGGCTCAACAATACAACAGCCATTTTGTTAAAGTAAACCATCCTGTTCAACCAAAAGCACTGTCCTTCAACACTAAAGAAGAAAACCCTTCAAGATAAAACAAAGAAAATGCCAATTTTATATACCCAAGAGGTCAAATTGATCCCAACGTTGGCTTTGTTCAAGAAAGTCGGGACCAACTTTCTGTAACACACAACAAAACTGCTTTGACTGTTCATATTTTTGTGAAAAATAAACAAGATGAGGGCTGTTTCAGATATCAGTGAGAGAGCAGTGAAGTGGAAAGATAATAACGACAGCGTGATACAATGTGTTTCTCAAGTAGCATTAAAGTGACACTTTTAGAATGTCAATCATCATCTAATCACTGAGGGGCTTCAAGAGGCCACGTCAAGATGGTTACAGCATGGATGGTTTAACACTGCTGCTGCCATGACGCGTTTTGCACATTATGTAACGTGTTTATTGTTCATATGTACACTACAAGGTTCATTCTAATGAAACCCCCTCAATGATGGTCTTCCTTCAGTAGCTAGTTTCATAGCTTTCCACAATACAACTGCATGATAAAATGACAATAATAATTGTCACTATTTATATACAAGATGAAAACTTGTATGTATTTTGTAAAGGAATATATAATGAAAACCAATATATTAAAAAAATAATATTATGACACAATGAGTTATTTAAAGCAAAGAATAAAAGGTAAATACATTAAAAGAATGTTGCCCACTGTGGTCGCAAAAACTGACAAACTGTAGTATGACTTTCCTGAGGCACACATTTCTCCATTGTTATGGGAAGTACCCAGTTTGCTGTCTCCCCTTGTATTAAGTCCCTTATCCTCTCTCAAGCCATGATATTTGGCTTTAAATCCATAGCAATGTTTTACAATAATTTTGACTAGATAGGAGGTCATCTTTGAATCTAAACTCAATTCCCACTTCATTTGGAGCTTTGTAACCTGGAAACAGCCAACTTAGACAAACCATAGACTGCATTTTAAGATGGCCAAAATCACTGGTCTCCAGAAGGGAAAATAACATTTCTCTATCCCTCTTGTCTCTTTCCTTCAAGTGGTTTCATTTATTGTGCACGCTTAACACATATTGTATTATGTTGTTTTTTATTAGTCTTTTGATAATACTGAAGAAGCAACTGGCTACTGTCAAAAGTTGAGGGGGTATGTAGAGCATCACCGCCCCTGCCCCAGGTGCCCTGTCTGTGCTGCATAGAATCTGCTTTTAAATTACAATAACAAAGCCAATTGTCAGCTACCATATTCTTATTATGTTGGCTTCACTTTTGCATACTGTCTATGGGACAAAAACAAGAGGAATAGAGAGTAAGAGAGAGAGACGGAGAGAGAGAGACAGCTGCCTGTCTGCTCTAGTTTTTGTTGCTGTAAAGTTTTGTTTTGCAATGAAATGGGTTTCATTATTAATCATAAAATTGTTATCGTCACTGTTATCACTGAGGTAGAGAAATTCCGAGAAAAAGAACATGAACTCATTATGGAAAGCACCATATTACTCTTCATAAATGACTGATGGTTACCAATGCTACAATGCAACACCTAAGGGATCCAATTATCTAAAATCATGGGCTTAAAGGAGTGATTTAGTGTTGGATTTCCATGGAAAATTTTATTAATTAATGTTTGGTCAAAATTGAAGCAACAGAGTCCGAGGCTTGTTGTCCCTAGTATAGGTCAAGCTCCAAAAATTCTGGATCCTGCGTTTCCCAAAGTGCAACTCAAGAGACTCTCTGTGCCTGGTAAATACCAATGTCTTTGAATCTTCATGCCCCCAGGCTTTGAAGTCTTCAAGCCCAAGCCAAGATAACTCTGAAATTGTCAGGAGTTATTTTCTCAGACTTGACAAAGTTCCTGCAGTACCACAGAAGATACTATACATGTTTCTGCAGTCTGAGTAATAAACTCATCTTCACATGTGAAATTGGTGGAATTTCCCTTTAAAATCAAACTAATATAGTACATTCAGTACCTACATATAATTATAAAAGAATAGATCTCTGTAGCCTATAGTGGTCTAAGATGAAAACCATAATCACAGGGTCTCTGTTTGTTCACTTATTTGCTTATTTACCAGGGACAATGCACATTAATCATCATTGCGGTTTACACTTAAATTTTGATTCTGGCTATTCACGAATTTTGTTCCATGTCACCCCTATTGCTTTCTCCTCAGAGCTTTCTGTCTGTCTTAACTGAGAGCTCTTAAAGTCAAAACCCCACCAAAAAACACCCAAAAATAATCTTGTTAAAATGATACAAATGAAATGAGGTGCTTGATGTTTTTCTGTTCCTACTGCATTTTGAAGGACTTCCGACTGAGACAGAAATAGGAGTCGTAGTCATCTGTGAGAGAGGAAATCAAAGCCTCAATGATCTTTTCCAGATTATTTTGGATGGAAAATGGCATAGGTATATTCCACAGTTAAAAGAAATAGCATGGGACAACCCACAACACCAAAACATCAAAGCTCAAATCACCGTCAAATATTACACCTACATTAATTGCTACTGGCTACTTTACGCTGAATCAATTAAACAGAGTATGGTGCTTCAAAAAGGAACTATTTTTGATTTGGTCTCATGTAGTTGCAGAAAACTCTGTGACATCCATTACTTTTTATCTAAGGTGCAGTTTCTCAGAGTCATGAGCTGGCTGGAGCCCTGAGGTTTTATAGGCACACATAACCTTGTTGTCAGCATAATAATGAAAATTTATAGCAAGTTAGTGAAAGTCCAAGTGGAAGCTTGTACATTGAGAACAAGAATAGGAAACTGAACCTTTCAGGACCCCAGATGTTGTGTAAAGTCACCTGAAGACACCAACAGTAACAGAAGACTCTTTTTTGATGGATAACTGTGAAAGCAGTGAAAATCTGTCCCTTGGTATTTAACAGTGGTAGAAAAAGACCAGAAATCCATCAGAAAATTGGGTTTTGAAAGGTAAATTACTGTCTGTTGGGTTGTTTTGGAATGTCGGGTTTGAAAAAAGCATGGTAGGGACAAAAGATGAAAGAGGAGTTTTGCTAGTAGCTATCCTTTATAGACAAAAGATTACCTATAAAGTCAAGTCAAATTTCATTTATATAGCCCAACATTACAAATCCCAATCTACCTGAGGGGAGCTTGACAATCTGTACAACATACGATTAAAACATTGACCTGAAAAACAAATGTTCATACCAACATTGCACTAGGTTTTCTGTGTTTTATCTTTGTTTTATATTGTTTTTGCAATCCTTTGATGATAAGGTGCACATAAAACAGAACGGTGTGCAGCTCATTAATTACCGTTTCCTCCAAGGTCTCAGTGTTTGCCACCATTTCTCTCAATACTGAACAACTTTAACTGGCTCAAAGAAAGGTAAGGAAATCTTTCATCTAGAAATAGTTCATTTGGCTCATTTGATGTTTTTGTTAGCACAAATGAGAATCTGATGGAGAATAAGTGTGAACAATGCAGTTCTTATTTAAAAGAAGGAGACAACTAATACAATATGACCTCCATTTTACTGCTTAAAAGTACCAGTAAGCCTAGCACAAAAAGCACAAGTTGGACTGGACTGAGGACCCCCTGCAGAATTTTGTCCATTGTGCTGTGACATGTTTCGTCAGATCGTCAAGTCTGCAAGGGGGGGAGGGCATAAAATGTGCTTTGAGATGGGACCTCAAAGGTTTCGAAGGAGATGAACTGAAATCGCTGACCCTGTAAACCAGTTAAATACTGCTAATATATTCACATTGAATCCATAACTGAGGATCCTCGCACTGTAAATGTACAAAACCCATTATTAATATTATTATCAAATCAATGTTTTGTTATGCTGGACTGTCACGTGTCACTACCAATACTCTACGTTTGTTTATTTTAATCATTTTTATCAATCTATTTTTTTTTTTTTTAATCTTAACAAAGTTTGTATTTTAACCCAAACCATGATGAAACCCTAACCATATCAGTTTTGATCATTAGATATCGTCAGAAGTTGTTTTATTGGTGATTTTTAACAGTTTTGGTAAGCTTAAACTATCTTGTGGACAGGAGCATCAAATCAGAACATTTTTATACGTTTCTGATGGAAATTACAATTCTTTCTTTAATTCTGTGTGACTGAGATAGTGCTTATTTTATGCTTCCAGTCAAGCTGCCATTTGTGTCAAGCATTCTTACAAATCACTTTATTTACGTCAATCACTAAATTAGGCCATGCTATCATTTGAATCAGATGAAGAGTTCAAATAAAATAAAAATACAAATAGGCAAAGCTGATGCTGCATGTGCCTTTACTATACACCAGATAGTGTTTCTGTTTTCACTTTCTTCTTTTCACTCTCGGTATCACCAGGACAGCCAATCTGCCTCGCGTCATGCACTGCTTATTACTTTTAGTATTTAAGACATGGAGATAAGTTCGAAAAAAAAAAAAAAACTATGAAGCGCTCCTTTAGGACGTGAAAGTGCAACAAGCGCTTAAAAACGAGAGAAAGACAGCAGACGATGGTTCTTCAAAATAAGCCAGAGAAATAAGCCTCTCTCACATCCTTAATCTCTTTCTGACATTTCGGCAATAAGTAATTCATAATACTGGATGACACTTGGAGTTTATCAGCCTTGCATTTATGTGCAGTTTTTCAACATTCTCTCTTAACAGCCCAAGTGTTATCATCTGGTTACTGGATGGGTACATTTCTTGATTTATTGTAATTGTTTTGATTCCAAAGTGGAGCATCAAAAACAATCAAGCATTAAATAAATTACAAACTCCTTGGCATTATGACAAAGGAGTGGAGTAGATTTGGAAATCGTTGGACAATGTAGAGGATGCAGGAGCAGACAGAAACACAGAGAAAAGGGGAAAGCAACAGCAGACAATTCTAAGTCTACTTTATGAATACTGTATACTATGAATAATAATAAATAAAAAAGCTCAATAAGATTTTGGAATCACATGCACGACCACTAGACATGCTGCAGGGACTGATATTAAAAGTCTCCCACTATTAAAATATGATCAGATTTTGGCATAATCAAAGGCAGCAGTTCAGACAAATCATGAATGATTGTATGATGTAGCTGTGGGGGTTTATCTACCACAACACAGCAGAGCAGAAAAATCTTACCAATAAAAAGGACATCCAGTGACTCAAATTGAGATTAATTATGAAAATATTTGAGGAAGTATCTTAAATTAGAAATACTATTCCGGACTGTGGTTGGTAAAATAAATATTTTAGGGGGATTTTGAAGTGGCAGATTTGATTGATGAGTCTCTCTGGAAATGAAATTACTTTTAAAGCAACATACCATGGTGTGATTGTGTTTTTAAATCCAGCTCTTTACTTTTATTATATTATATGGTGTGGTGTTGCATGTTTAATCTATTACGACCTATAGCAAACAGCATGCTCTTCACATTGAAGCTCACCATTTTGAAAAATGCTGCAGGATTTAAAAATTTGAATGGATATTTTTCTGCTGGTCTTCAATGGTTCCTAATGATTTACATCCATTGTTGTCCAAAAATGATTAAAAACATGTAAAATAGCCACAATGTTACACTAAGTCACATGTTCCTTCATTACAATGTAATGTGGGCACTGTAGATCATTTTTAGTCAATTTTGCTTTTCATTTACCATGAATACTCACTGTTGTGCACCAAATGGGTCTACAGCTGAAAATGGTCCCTGACATATTCACCATGTACCCCAAATTACTGAGCCTTTTTCAAACATAAAACTCTCTGACAGCTCACCAAGGAATGAAGTATACATGTTTTGCAATTAAGTACATAAAACTTGACATTGGCAAGAAGGGACACTGCCAATTGTAGCTTACATTACTGTATGTTATTTGTGTAAACAATAAATTGGTGATTATGTTTCTCACTCCCAGATTCTGCAGAGCTGACCAACACCACAAACTCAATATAGTCTCTCTCTCTATATATTTGTATTGGCACCTTGCCCGTATTACATATCTGAAAATCAAAATTCTCCAGGCTGCGGATACTGGTTCGAGCTGTGCACCTCTGCCTCCAGTCTATCCCTTGGCACAGGCACAAGCAAGTCTGTGGTAATTTAATGCTTGCCGCCCAGGCCCTATGATCCTGCGGGAGTGCCTGTGCCCCTGTAAGTGAGGCTGAACGCTTTATCCCGTGGCATTAGTCGTCCATGTTTGAGTTAATACCCTAGAGTAGAGCTTCTATCCAGAGGCATTAGTGTCTGACACTCTACAGCTCAGTACGGGGAGGCTCACACTTCCTCCTCTTGCACCAACACTCCCCCAACTCTTCTGTGTCTCTTTCATCCTCGCACTTAGGATTTTGATCAGAGTTGGCAAACTTAGCTCATGCGGGTACTCTCCTTTGGATGAAACATACATGATGATGTTGGTTGCATCCCAGATGTGCCCCTGCTTACCTCTGAGTGTGGGAAGCGGGTCAGAAATATTCCACTAACTGGTCTCTGTGGCACCTGCCATTTGTTTTGTCAGACTTTTTATCAGAGATCTGTAGAGAGGGGCTGTACATATGTATCGTTTTAAAAATAACTCCTCAGTTTTTAGTGTGAGCTTGGTCATTGCATTATTCCTTGTAACACCAAGAAAGATTATTCTTATAAGCTTACGTTTTTTTTCCTCCCCCTTCTTTGTCATGAAAATGCCAGGACAACATCAATCAGATTATGAAAAGAGATGCATGTTAGCAGTATTTAACAACTTATAAGTAATGTTAGCGTGTGACTGATTTAAGATACTAAAGCATCATGCAGGATTTTTATAATCTGCAGAATGTTCATGTAAATACAGTGCATGACTGTTTGACTACTTTAATTGATGCTGTTTAACCCCCCTCCTCCAACCCTACCACCAACGCACTGTCCTAGCCCCTTACACACACACACACACACACACACACACACACACACACACACACACACACACTCTTTGAAGGCCCACCACACACACACAAAGATGTTAATGTTATGTTCAAAGATTAAAAATGTTTGTGTCATTATGGTAATCAAAGGCAAACAATGTCTCCTGTCATTTAAAACAATTAGAGAAGAAAATCCCCCGTACTTTAATCAAATCATTTTGTATTTCTGTGGAGGGTTCCTAGACTAATTATTTTATCTTTATTTAATTTATTCTTGTCTTCTAGATTATGGCCTGTTTAATTTATATACATGATTGCAATGATGGGAATTTTGTTGATGCACTGTATGAACAAAAGATGTAACCACAATATAAACATGAAATTTCCAAAAGGAAAAGTCTCATTTGGTTTGTAAAGGGTATTCAAAACAGTCTGAAGTCAGTGGAAGATGTTTCTTTTCCTTTCTGCCACCAACAAGGCAGATAGCATTAATGTGTGCAGATAAACTCCCTGACCTGTCGCTTCATGTTATCACATTCATAGCACTGTGAACCGTATTCACAACCTGTCTCCTTACTCTCATGATAGCCTCAGGGTTGACAAAGGCTATTGCAGTTTGGTATTTCACTTCACAGAGGGTGCACGATCCAAAAACTCATTCATGTGAAAAAGAAACATTTTATTTCTGATTACTATGATAGGTAATATCTAGGTATCATCTCTTTATAGCAGTTGGCTGAACTAAAAGTATCTATCCAAACAAAGTTAATACTTTTATTGTAATGGGGAACAAGTGGTTTATTTAATAAAATTGTGATGTCAGGTAATTGCACAACATTAGAGCTTCATATTATTACATTTAGAGATATCCGCCAAACCCAAGGATAATTGCAGGTACTTCTAGCACTGCTGGTTCAGTGCATGGCATAATAGATAGCCGTGAAAATCTATTCACTCAAACAACCACTTCCTTTCTACTTACACAATTTTCACTTTCACTTTCACTGTGCTACTTTATGTTCCATGCATTAGGTGAAAGGAGTTGGAGGTACAGGTTTTTTCAAGGGTTGTTTATTGAGTTACTTGACTGCCCAATAAAATTAATCTACATAGAAGGAAAAGACAAATTTGAAAAATCAGGACTTTCAAGAATGCAGATCCTGAATTTTGGGTTAGATAGGTTGTAGGTGTAATCAGCCCTGTTGCCCATACTGGCCCCAAGGACATCAATTCCTAATGGGACTCCAGTGTAAGAGATGTGATATATCAAATCCACTGTTCTCTTTCTGTGGAGTTCAGCTACATCTACAGCTAATATGATGCGTCAGCAGTCTGAGTTAGACAAATGAAGTGCTTATCTTCCAAAAGTACTGTATTTTTATTGTGACATTTCCTCTTTGTGTTTCCTGGGATTATGTTTCCCTGTGGAGCTGCAGTAAACGGATGGTAACACAAAAAGGGAATTTTGTCCTGTGGATTTTGTCACTTTCTTTGGAGTCACACTGTGAATTGATCTCAGGGCCAGTGTAAAGGGGGAGGGGTGATTGCATGGGGGTGAGTACTTTCTTGAAGGACCTTTTTTCTCAATCAGCTTCAAACAATGAGTGACGGCATTACGTTAACACACTTTCTTGTTTTCCTCCCTGGTTTGAAGTGGGTGGGACCTAGCTCAAAAACCAATAATGTCATGTACTTCCATGCACCAATCAGGGTTTAGTAAGATTTGAACCAAAATCTGATTGCAGTTGTGGGGCTGTTTGATCAGATTTGACTGACTTATCCTGGCAATATGAGCAAATGAAAGCCATGCTGATGAAGCAGAATAGCTGAGGTTTTAAGTGTTCAAGAGAACTTAATTTTTGATTATTTAGTCACATATGTTATAGAGAAATGATCTTAATGTTATAGAGAAAGGCTTTTGACACCGAGTTCCAACTTTTGTGTTTGTTTTGCCATCAGAAACCAGACCGAGTAACAGCCCTATAAGCCCCTGCTATTGGTGCCTTTTCGAAAATAACGTAGGCTAAAGCCTGGCTTCAGTTCAGTTTATCGAGTGCCTTTATCAACCCAGGGACAGAACATCTAATTTGCAAAACATAAAGCATAAACAAAGCTATGAGGAAGCAACACACTACACTACATGCCAGGTTATTTGATGACTTCAAATATATAAATAAGAAAACCAACAGAAAGCACAGTGGATCACCCTGGACCAGTATTTGAGATCTCATTACAGTGTCTGCCACACAAGCACAGTTGGCTTTCTGTTACATTTTAAGAGGAGCCAGTCTGAAAAAGGTTGCATATTGTCCTCTTGGTAATCATGAAGTGGCACATTAATGCTAAAAACAGGTCTGAACGCTTAAGACTCTGAAGGATTACAAGAGCCCTTTGGACTGGATATTAGAAGTGTTTTTTTGGCTTGCAAATTGGACTATAATGAGTGACACTTAACTGTACATGGGATTGGCCAAAGACTCATCCTCCCAATTACGAGAAGACAAAGATTTTGTAATGGACTTAGTGAGAATGGACCTCCGTCACCCTCACTTTTGTCAAATTTAATATTGACCTTGAAGGGGTACAGAGAAGGCACTACATAAAAGATGACTGTAATAAATGAAAACTAGGGGCAAGTCTTTGGATGACATGCTTTACTTCATGTTAAAATCAGAACAGGGCAAAGTAGATTTTTGTTTTGATTGTTAAAGTTGTAGCCAGTCTCCCACCTTGTGATCCCCCCTGTGAAGATGCACAGAGGGGAAGATGTGAATATCATGAAAATTGACCTTGGCAACCAGCGTTGCCCGAGCAACCGTGAACAATGTTGTTCCCTTGTAAAGGTTTGATGTTAACTGTGTTTTTCTAATGCAGGGTGAATCACCTCTACCCAGCCTAATGCAGGGTGAATCACCTCTACCCAGCCTCGCTAAAAACCTCAGTCTGGGGATTCAGAAGCCTTATAAAGAAAAACTGCACATTAATGTCTTTCATACACCTTTCAGCTATTGCAATGTATGGTAGGCCCCTATAATTAGCATCTGCTCTGATAAGTATAATTTGTTTCATTACCCCTTTGTGTGCATGATTCAGATCTTAATGACTAAAATGTCTCATTTTAATGTAGTTAAGTGTTTTACTTCAATCTTTAATCAATCATCGATCTTTTAAGGTTGCAATACTAATTTTCCTTTGACCTGAACAAAAGCTCTCACTGTTTTGAAATTGTATTGCACTTCTTAACTGCTCTATGACATGCACTTTTCAGAAGTTCATGTTTATTTTGCTTATTTTTTCTTTTGAGAAAAAAAAAAAGAACTAGTGCTTGTCTAACTTGCAACTGAGCAATGTTCGTTTTGGTGTTAGCCCCAGGTATTGCCTGAAAAAAGTTGTAGGCAACAAGACAACAATAACACAATAACCAATTCCATTAGTAGTGTGTTAAGCATTATCTATGCAGGGTGTCTCGCCGAGATTAAAATCTCTGTTACAAGAGAGATCTATAAATAAATTACAAGTATGTAAAATGAACGTAAGATGGCTCACTAACACTTAACAATCATCATTGTCACACACACACAAACACACACACACATACACACATGAATTCAATTCAATTCTGTATTGTTGATTTTGCTCCATAACTGAGTGATTTATGAATAAATACAATTGTAGACACAGCTTCTATATTGTAAATGCCTGTCATTTAATGACAGATTGTGATTATTAAACACTTGACACAAATTCATTAAACACTGCCAGCATGCAACCACAGCTAAAGTTAAAAGAAGCTGTGAAAAGATTAATGTGAAGTTGACAGTTTTCTCCATCAACAGATTAAAACTGACTCAAGGGCACCAACAAGGAAGATTTGTGTTTTATTTGTTTTCATTGTTTGTGTCAAATAACTAAATATTAGTAACAATATAATTGGTGTTGATACTCAAGTAATACTCAGGAGACAAAGAGTACAGTTTGTCTGTTTCTTGAAACTCACAAGTTTAATTTAGAAAACCTTTACTACTCATAAAGTTTGTTACATGTACATTTCACTAATTGGGGCAATAGAGATAAATGCTAGAATAAATATATTTTCAGTACTTTTTCAGTAGAGCACTGGTTATTCAGACAGGAAAATTAAAGAGTCTGATGCAAAGGGTAACTATTCTCAATTAGGCTGAGTAATTGGACACAGGAGCTCTGATAAATCAAATGATGTATTTTTGTTCCCACAGGATTTACCTCTTACAAGTGGAGATTGTGGTACAGGGTATGGTTACAGGCAAAAGCCCATATTTGCCTTTTTGTTTCTCCAGAAGCTGGAAGACAACTCACCAGACAAAATTTCCAATGAGAGTTGGAAAGTTTCGAGTCACAACTGAGTTCAGATTGAAAAAAATGGCATCACTCACAGCTGGCCGGGGAGCAAATCCATACTAGGATGCTTTTCAGCAGAACTGACTCACTGCAAGTAATTTCAACCTGGTGCTCAAAGTAGCAGACAGGGCAGCTTCACCGGTGTCTGTGCTGAATGACTGCTGAATGATTTATCAAGTTGCAAGTGGCAGTTCTGTGGGGCATTGCACCTGAGCAGAATGCAAAAGGGAGTCTTCCAGGTTCATAGAAGACTACCGCTGCAGCCATCTGGGACATTTGGAGTGTCACTGCATGGTTTGACAGGGGACAGACTGGCAGATTTGTTATTTTTGTCTAAACCACTTTAAACTCTTTTTAAAACAGATTTACAAAACATACCTTAGAGGCTTTACTTTTTCACATGAAGCTGCACTTTATTAATGCACAATTTTATAATGCATTCAAACATTTGTGTTTTCAGTCAACAACACACTAAGCAAATAACCATACTGATCTTGCCCTATTTTCCTATAAATCAAAACAATATCTAATGTTAGCCACCAGTTGAACATCAACTATACTTGTAAATTTAACTTTACATGCATCTGCACGTCTCCATCAATGTTGAATTCAAACACTCTTGAAGTCGATGCGTCATGCATAATGAGGCAACACATCTACTATTATAAGCAGCCTCACTTCTTTTGCTAATGTTTTAACTCACCACGGTGATAAGTTATATGTTCAAAGTGTTTTAAATCCAGTGCGAGTGTTCACAGAGCAGCAAAACCCAGAGGGCTTATCGTGTGGCTCTCCTCATTAAAAAATACATTTCATCTTGCTTATGCAATAGCTATTAACATGGAAAAGCAACATGAAGCAACTAAAACAACTCCCAGTCATCAGACAATTATCCACATTTTCATTCAGTTAAAATGCATCTCTGTGTGCATTAAAAGCAAGACAAGGATTGTAGTTTCCTTTTTTGATCTTTTTTTTTTTTTTTGGTCAAAGAATTCGAAAACCTTTCATTAGAAACACAGGACCAATTTAATTGTACCACTCAAGTGCTCACCCTGTGAATTTATTCCAAAGTGTATAGAAAGGTGGTCTTACTAGATAATTTTCATTCTGGTTCCACTAAGTTCAGCAAATAAAACATCAAGTATAAAAAGTAGAAGACATGGAAAAAATATAGTTTATAATTTTATGCTCATAGAGAATGACTTTACTAAGGCATTTGAACTTAACTTTAGCAAAAGTTGGGCTGTGTGGTAGCTGTTTCGGGATTTAAGGGTCCAACAGTGTGAATAAAATGTTTGCAGTGGTCACAGAGGTAGTACTAAAGTGTAATCAATCATAACACAATCATAATACAACAGGTGAAATATAAACAGCAAGAGACAAAGAGCCACAGTGAGAGAGAGAGAGAGAGAGAGAGAGAGAGAGAGAGAGAGAGAGAGAGAGAGAGAGAGAGAGAGAGAGAGAGAAAGTTGAACATTTCAGCACCATGGACAGAGACACAGTGAGCTGGTGGGTTAACGCAGCAGGACAGTGTTTAAATGTTTCAGCACCATGGAGAGAGGCATAAAGGGAGACTGGTATGACTGGGAAGAGTAATGACAAATGACAGCATACTCAAAATAGTTAGTCTGCATACAAAAAAAAAACCTTGATTTTTTAGTGTGCTGTCAATGGACCTTAATTCAAACTAATTTGGATGTTGGCGAAACAGCTCCAGGAACACCTCCGAAAACCAATTACGTTTTGGACAAAACATGTCGCTGTCTCTTTGATGTTTAATTGGCAATGACATTGCAAAGTTGCATTTTGACTAAGGTGCAATTTTGTATAGTTTCTTCTTAGTGTAAAATGGTTACGTTGATATTTGTGTTAATAAGTAGATTTCTTGTATACTAACAGGAAAAACAGTGTGCTACGAAGATTATATAGTATAGACTGTACACAGTTAGTTAGAATTGGGACATAGCATTGGCTTAACTATTTTAGCACTGTGGAGAGACATAGACAGACAGACTGTGTCTGAATGTTTTAGGACCATAGAGAGAAAGTGTGTCCCAATTCAGTTGCTGGATTCTCCAAAGTCTGCACTTCTAGACTAAATACATCCTAAAAAGTCCAGTCTGTCCCATTTCAAAGGCTGCTTCAAATGTGCATGAGAAACCCAGCTTTCTGTTGTTAGAAGTTGGAGAATACTGCTGGTGTATTCTTTGAAGCTAACAGCTTTCAATAATGTATTACGTGTCAATCAGTTGTTTAAAGGAGATGTCCCTGATAACTTATGAAGGAAACGTGCATTCTGGTGATGATGGGTCACCGATACATTTTTTACTTGACCTGGATTCATTTAAAAAAAAAAAACAAACAGCTGCACATTGTGAATAAGACATTAAGTCCATTGAAATGTGTTATCGCGAAAAAACATTACCATTATTAACTAAAAAAGACTTTTCAAAAGCAAAAAAATTTAACAAAAATGTTCAAATTAAATATAAATTATATTTAATCAAATTCTGTAATTATGAAAATGTCCTTTGTGATTCTCCACTGAAATCTATTTAAGGCCATTTGAGGTATTTAATGAGTTGAGTGCTGTACAGCAACATTAGTTAGGCCTCCGTGCGGCCAGACTGTCCAGTGTCTACATTAAACTTGTTTGAAAGTAGTCAGGAGTTATATTTTATTCCACTGTCACACTGATTCAAAAGACCTTGGAACAGCTTTTGCCAGCCTCCATGTTACTTCGGGTAGCTACAAAGTAACCACTTGAGTGCTCTGTACTCATAACTCCAAGTTCCCATCTCACAACAGCAAGCTGCAGAGTTCATAAGTAATGCAACGCAAAAAAACACAAGTTGAATCCCCCAGAAACTCAAGGCTCTGGGGAAAGCACTCCAAGGGCAGCCAGCTCCTGACTGCTGTGCAAACACATCCACTCCCTCCAGGGAGCTCTGAGCTCACACAATGAGTCTGAACATGCACAGAAGACCTGCAGAGAAGGAAAGAGGAGGAAAATGCTAAAGCCATTGCAAATTAGGGAGGAATGCATGAAAAACTGCAGAAACATTGCATCCATACCACAGCCTGAAGTGATCTTTCATGTGTTAGTTAATAAAAGCTTCTTACGCATCTAGCAGAACTAGAGGACCATGGACATCCAAGCTCCAAGTGGAGCTCTCTTTCTATTCACCTAACAAAGGCGAATCTAATAATCACTCAGTTTTTAGTTTGCTCTCATAACTCTCTGTCTTGCTATAGATGATTGATTTCACTTCAGCAACTTGTTTCTGGATGTTTTCATGCCATTTCATGTTGGGAAGGTGTGAGTACTGTCAGCTTGTCTGAGCTTGTATGCAAGATACAGCTGTATAACATTTTTTATGAAGGGGTTGGTGGGAGCCTCTGGGAGGAAACCATACTGTAGATACCGACTGGTGAAGCAAAACAATAAGCTAAAAACAGCTAAGCTCCAAGGAGCTGGGTGTTGATCCTCAGTGGGTTTTGCAGTATGAGTGACCCTTTCAATTTACACATTTAGAAATACTTACAAAATAATGGAAATTGTTGAGTGTGAAGATACAAGTGCTACAAACACCAAATTTGTTGGAACAAATTTACTGTCTTCAAGTATCTCAGAGCTTTAGAATAAAAGTGGTGACATGAAGGAGAATAAGTAGTAGTAGACAACTATTATGTACTGCTACAAAGTCATGATAAAATTATGTTGCACCTAAAGAAATCTTACTCAGGGTGCAAATAGTCTCACCATGATATCATCCTGCTGATGAAAATGAATTTATTAACATTTTTCCAGTTACCAATCTGACCCAGTTTTTCCTCACTACTTACCTTTATGTGTGTCCTACCGCAACGGCACACAAGAGCTGCCTAAAGAAGATTTGCACCCACCCCTGGGTGTTAAAGGAGGTGGCACTTTCCTAACAATAACAAGGATTGCCCTCATTCCAGTCTAAAGACTCAGGAGGCGAGAGGAAGAGGACATTACCTGCTACAATCATCTGGTCATTGTGAAGTTAATCATACCATGGTATTTCAGTGAATCCGACCCCTCACCTGCACACCTCCGTGCCATCCACGCACAGGGAGGGCCACGTGCTCAGAGCATAACTGCACCTGCTGCAACACGAGGAAATAGAGAGCAGAATGAAAAGTCATCTCTTAATCATCATTGGCCCTTACCACTTTATATTATTTTAACAAGGACACTCCCATACATCCTTAAACACACACAAACAATGTAAACAAGCATCAACAATCCTCATCTTGAAAAGAAATAAGTACTATCACATTAGACTGAGTAAGTGCAAGTGCACTTAGTACCGCAGATTAATTGTCACATGGAGCGCTCATGTTCCATTCACAAGTGTGGTCTAAAGTGTGACTCTTGAAGACACGCAGCATATACAGTATGCTTGGATTGCAGGTTTTGAACACTAATGTGCAAATCATCCATCAATACAAGGTGTGTATTTAGGTGTAGTATTTTGTTTTAGATCATGTGATCATGTATATACTGTGCAGCTTGGCTGAAATTTCAAACATAAATTCAGATCTGTTTTTTGTGAGGCACACCTCTGCAACATACGGTTGTGTGTCCTTTGTGCTGGGAGAGCAATGTCTTATGAGAATTAGACCTGACAGGGTTATTTCATTTGGGTTCTGTGGGTGGACCAATAAAGAAGGAGCAGGATGAAATTAATAGAGGAGATTCTTTCTTCCAGATATGTCCGGCATAGTTTTCATTAGCAAAGGAGAAGATGAGAGAGGTTTTTTCTGTACTTTTCCTAGTTCAGAATTTATTCTTTTTCAAAAAGTTCTTTTAAATATTATACTTTCTTTACCTGACTCTCACTGTTGCATATTATCGACCCAATTAGGTAATTGGTGTCATATTGAGCCAGTCACCTAAGGGTCGATGTATCAGAGACTGTATTCCAGAGAACTAAGGAGGATCGTCTGCCAATGAGAGCATGTCTGACTTATATACTGCAGGTGGTGATTGCAAATTGAAAACTTCTTTCCGCCATTGCAGTACAATATCTACTTAGCAACTAAAGCATTTTTTTACAAAAAAATGTAGGGTTATGTTTGTACTCACAGGACTTGGACATGTCTTATGATGAAACTGAAGAAAAATGTCCTTGTGGAGTATAAAGTTTTTGTTTTCTTATTTATTCATAAGTTAGTCCTGGTTAAAAGCAAGTTCACTGTAAAACTACAGCAAACATTCCTCAAGCAGCTACTTTGTCAGTAACATATATATAGGAGAAACTGGTGATTACAGTGCAGCCAAACAAACTCAGCCAATAATAATTCTAACCAGCAATCTGATTTCATGCTGCACACAACAGCAATAGGGGCTGCTCCTTCTTGTTTCATTACTCCCTTGAAAAAATATGAAATAACAACCACTACCAGCTCTAGCCTCTTTGAAAAACAAATAATTGTGTTCCCTGTGACTGCTTGACGTTAAAGGATAACAAAAATTTTAGTTTGCATTATTAGTAAATTAGTACAGCTGTACGTGAGTGACCAATAAATAGTGAGGCTGTTATAGATAAAATTACAAAACAGCTGCTGTACTGATTCCTTTGAATTTGTCCATGTGAAGGCGATTTGAATCCAGCACAGAAATGGCAGACTCCGCCATTAACAATAAAAATTCATGTATAGACAAATAATTACACAATGTAAATACACACACATTTCATGAAAATCTAAAGAATTACAACTTTAAGGTTAGGGAAAGAACCATGATTATCAGCTGGTAATGCTAACTTGAACTTAAGGTTGCTAATTGTATATTATTACTGACAGTGTTAATGTGTCCGACACATTTTCAATCCCAACTCGTCAAATACTGCTAGTTGGTCGCTTCAAAATATGATGCTGTAGGTACCCCTCTCACGTAATTTCTGGATACGCAGGACTTTGTGGTCAAGGTGGCAAGAATAAATATGCAATGTCCACATAGTTCAGTCAAGTTAACAGCTAACCTATGCAATGTCCAGTTAGACCTTCAAAACAAAGCTTCTATGGTTTTACATGACATAAAAAACACTTACTTAGGTTCAGGCATACAAACTACTTAGGTTTAAGAAAAGATCGTAATTACAAGTTACAAGTTATGTAATGTACCTAACATAAATTAAGCACATGAATAAAACTAAACTTGCTTAATTGGGTTCAGCAAGTACTAGGCTGAAACAGGTATCCGGTGCAGATAATGTATTTTTTTACTAACTTTACTTACTTCTAAGTACAAGTATTAAACCAATAAAATGTGTCAATATACGTAAATATGCCAACTTTGATGTCAAAAACTGTAAATAGCTCTCTTATTCTTGTGATCAAAAACATTGCTCTGGAGCTAAATTTTGTAAAAAGTTTTCTAACATAAATAAAATATGTCTAGCAATAAATACAGCAACATCAACTCAGGCTTAAATAAAAAAACTTCTGGTTGGTCCCGCCCAGAATGTACTGTACATAAGCTAACCAGCAAAGGACTATATTATCTTTAAATGACTTTTTTGGCTGTAGATGAAAAGGGACCGTATTGACCAGGACATTATTTTTGCACAGAGAGTGTATTCTGGAGTCTGTGCTGTGCACATTTTCCATTTCATCTCTTCCCTGAGAGCAGACCATTTCATCACTTATTTAGCTTGTTTCTGGTTCAGCATCTGTCCATCTTCCCCTGTCTCTTTATCTATCTCCGTGGGTGTTCTTGCAAGTTTGAGTGTGTGCATTGGAGCGGCTGTTATTCACTAAAAGTTGTCTTTCGTTTAGTGTTCATTTTATTTATTTTATGGCTGTCTTGTTCTGGAAATTCATTGTTGTTCAGGTGCTTGTCTCTCCCTGGTGAGACGTTTCTTTTTTAACTCCAAAATTAAAACAAGAGTTCACATTCTAACTTTGAAAAAGGATTAAACTTATCTGCAAATGACACACATTTTCATTCAAAGGGACCAAGAGGTGAAGACATCACTGATGTTTCTGTGGTACACCTAAGTCCTAAATCTAATCAAAACTTTAATTTTGTGTTTACTCTGGAAGCCCCTGTGGACAAAAGCAGTGGGGTTTAAGAGAATGTATTTTACATACATACAAAAAAGCATGTCATCGGTAAAGAAAAAAATTCACTTAAGCATACTTAATCACACTTATCTTAAATTAATTATTAAATTGTATTAGTGCATTTAGTACATTGTTAGTAAAGTAGTAGTAGTAAGTTGTAGTAAAAAAAAACACTCCAAGTACATATCATTATTCCACATGGAAGTGCAATTTAATAGGCTTTTTTTTTTTGTCCTAAGGCACTAATTAGTTATGACAAAATGACAAACAACCCACTTCATGCAATATTTATAAATACAGAGTTTTTTTTAAGGTGAAGGTAACCCGTCCTTCCCTATTGTATCCTACATAATACCATGGCCACGGAATATACTTCAATGTCTGATTGGCAGTTGTCCGTTAAGGTTTCTCTAAAACAGTGTGCAACGAATATTAATCTGCTAGTAACCATAGCAACAGCAAACAATGAGTTGAACTGGCCGCAAACAAGCTTTAAAACATGGATTTGAGCACAGCATCTGTTTTTGCCTGTGGAAAGTGGAGGTAAGAGGGATAATACTGATACCTGATTTGCTTCCTCGTAAACGCTGTATATGTCCATTGCTTTAGGGCTTAAAATAATTATTTGACTAGTGTTCTCTGTTTGTACTGTGTGTGGATCATAAGAACAATAGTTGTCCATTAGATTCATTTCATCATGTTTAAGCTATTAGTCCCGTTAAATTAATTTTCTGCATTCTGCTATGTGACTGCACAAACAATGACACACACACACACACACACACACACACACACACACACACACACACAGATATACAGAGAGAGAGAAAGAAAGAGAGAGAGAGAGGCACAGACAGAAAATAAGCCTTGGGACACTGCTGCAGGAAGAATTCCAAGGTGTTTTTTTCCTCTAATCGGGCTCGAGCGATTCTCCAACCTGTCTCCTGTCACAACACTTATTTACCGAGGGAGAAATTGCACCTGAAAGATCTTCCAAAACGAAACCACAGAAGAGCTCATGGGTGGCCAGGGACAATAAAAAAAGTGGAGGAAAAAATGAAATAAATACAGAGAGAGGGGGCAGGAAAGGGGGAAGAGAAAGCAGGAGCAGAAATGGCACAGTGAGACACAAAAACAGCTTGGGAGGCAGTGCAGCGAAGATGCTCCAGCACCCCTGGGGATGGGCAAACTCAACACCATCCTAATTTTCATTTCTCGGTGTGCAACCCCAGATGATTAGGGCGTAATGATGGTTATTCTAATTGGCCCTTTGCTTCTCCAGTTTCACATGATCACATGAGCTCCCAGGAACATTAACATACACACATTAAAAGACACTTTGCCATGATATTAATTCTTATGCAAACATTACTACAGGCTCTCACACCCTTGAGGTCAAGATGTCATGTGTAGTGCATTGTTGTGAAAATGTTTCTCTAGGGGAAAACTCAAAACTAAATGACAATATTTTCATTGCAAGTGTAAAAATGTCAGCCCCAGCCTTTGGGATGCACTGTGAAAACCTCTTAGACGCGGGCCGGGTCATATAACATTTTAAAAACTTTTTATAAGCAACAAAATTTAACATTTAATGGCTTTAGTGATGTTCTGGTAATTTTAAGTGTTGTTGGTTTTTAGTTTTTTTCCCCATGAACACTTTTACCAGATTTGAGTAATCATGTTGGGGATTCATCTTCTCAGCCTACCTGAGCAAAACATTTAAATTACAACCTGACTGGTAAATGTGTCTGAAGCATTTCAGTCCGAAAGATTTTTTTTTTGGTGCGTTGAGCAGTTTAAAATCCAGATTAGCTTTTTTTGAAGTGAACTGATATTTATTCAAAGAACATTTGATTTGATGAACTTTTGCCAGAAAGGAACATGCTTTTGAATGCTTTGCTGCATGCAGCTTTTGACAGGCGTTTCCTACCAATTACAGTAATGTTGAATTTTTCCGAACTGATTATTACCCAAAGTATCAGGATGAGGTGTCGCTGTATCTGTAATCTTCTGTTGAATTTGTGATGCTGTGTGCGTCGCACTCCACTGTGCTGAATGGTCTTTCTATCAAATATAGCTTGATGACACACTTGCAGGAAAGCCTCAATGTGCCCTATTGTTCATTGATTTTGTCTCTGGTAATGGCCTTCCTCAAGTCATCTATTTTGAAATCTGAGAGGAGGTGGATGGCAGCTGTTATCAAACCATGTTGAGAAAAAAGGCAGAAAAAGAAAAAACAGAGATACTGTGGATCAATTCAGACAGACAGATCTATATTGGTCCTCTGCGCTTTCTGTTTCTGTGATGTTGTGACTTGAGTCTCCCTTTCTGACAAATTAAATTAAACCTGTGCTAAGACTGACATTGTGGTCAACCACTGCAGTCAGGTATGTTATGCATATTCAGAATTCTCAGTTAGATGTGCAGCCGCAAGCAAGCTGGAGGACTGGTTTTTGAAGAGCTATGTGCCGAGTTAATCCCACACCTACAATCATAAGGGCACGGTGTCACATGAAAGTATGCACTAAACTTAATGGATACGAGTTTTACCATGTGCACTCATGCAGTTGATGCGCTGTCTCTTGGGAGCTTGTTATACCAAATGCTGTATAGAGAGCCATGTACATATGCAGGGACTGCCTGTGCAAGATATGAGCTTGATTTTTATGCAGGCTTCTGTTTTACTGCATTTTTTTCCCCGGAAGAGGGTAGTGCATTGTTTTCAGGAGCAGCTGTTTTTTCTGGGTTCAGCGCTTTCCAATGATGTAGCCCGAAACACATCACCCATGAAAGTGGGAGCTGGAGTTGGCATTGCTAAAGGGTGCTGTGTAGGCGCTGGGCTCTGGCGCCGACAGTCATCTCTGTGATGTTTTGGAGGCCTCCCAGTCCTTTATCATGCACAAGGGACGAAACCCGGCAGACTGATGGGAAAGGAAGGCTATCATCAGAGGATGCATTTAATTTCCATAAAGATGACTTTGTTTCCTAATTAATCTCCTGGCTCCGTCTCCCTGCTTTGCTCCTGTCACTTCCTCAGAATGAAACATGGCCGGCAATTTGTTAAATCAATTATTCCAGAGAGGAAGCAGGGCTTTCGGCGAGCCCATCCACACAAACGCTCACACACACAAACAGACGTGTGCACACAGATGAGGCGGCAAAGGACACAGGATTGTAGAGACACAGACTGGCCTCCAAGTAAAAAAGGTGAATGGCAATGTTGGAATTTGGGGATCTTGGAACTAAGAGAGAGTAACATTTTGTCCTTGTTGACATGGCAGAAAGCTTTATAAACACTTGGCTGACGAGGACTCTCCTTGGCCTTATGCCCTGAACCCCTGTAAAAAAACAGGACTACTGAGCCCCGAGGGACAAGATACACAGAGAGAAGGAGAGGCAGGAGGAGTGAGGGTGAAGTGACAGAGAGGGACATGGGCAGGGAAGGAGAGGAGGCAACAGGGAAAAGATGGATGTCACAGGGGAGAAGAAATGAGAGCTTATGATAAATGTAGAAGAAAATCCTCTATCCCTATCTAAAATCCTCACAGTCTAGTATTTTATTTTATAATATATATATATATATATATATATATATATGTGTGTATAATTTTAACATCCATGTTAATTGAGAATAAACAGTGTTGAACCAGACACATGCTGAAGGTGCATTGGAAGCAGAAGATGAGGCTTGGGCTTAAAACCAAAACAACAGAGCACATTTTAGATCAAGTTTGACTTGGCAATGATCTACAGGTGCACAGAATAGAAGCATGATTCATTTCAGGGTGAGCCGAGAGACAGCGGATTGGTTCCAAATGAAAAAGCTGACTTTCAAATAGGAAGACAAACAGAGAGAGAGGGGCCTGATGGTGGCGTCGGCTCTTTCTGGCTGTATTAGGGAGAAGAGGAATAGCGTGGCAGGATGTGTTTAAATCAGAGCGCTCTATCTTGTAGTGGGACACATTTCATTAAGCCCAGCAGCTGGGGCCGTGGCTCCATGCGTCCACACATCTATCATACAAATCCATCAGGCCTGTCTCCTTCCTGCTCTGACAGCATGTGTGTGATAGGAGCCCGTCCTCCTGATCAGACGACTCACTGACTGCCCGCACTTATTCATTTCCACTTCCATCTTCCCCTTTCTGTGTTGAGATTTCTTATTTGTGTCTCTCTCTCTCTCTCTCTCTCTCTCTCTCTCTCTCTCTCTCTCTCTCTCTGTCTTTCTATGGTGCTCTCCATTTCCATCCCCTCCACCTTTGTCCTTCATTTCTCTCTCAGCCCAATTTTTTTTAGGGGGGACAGATGTTGCCCAGCTCTGAATGGATTCTGAACCCTGCTGTTTCTTCTCTGTTTCATTTCATTCCCTCATGTGTAGCCTATCTCTCCCAGTGGTGTGAGAGGCATTCAGATATTTTACCACAGCAAAAGCAGAAATACAACAATGTACTGTATTACAAGTAAAAGTCCTAAATAAAAAGTATATCAGTAAAATGTAGGTTATTGGTATCAAAAGTAGGCTAATACCCATGACCCTACTTTTATGGCGGATCAGATCAGATGCATTCGGAGGCATATTCAGCAAAAGGTTTTTAAAAAAGTGTAAATGCATCTGTCTCCAAGCTCCAAATGCAAGAAATACTTGGCTATCAATGAGAGAGCCTCTCAAAGGACCCTTACTGCCTGCAAGGCAAGGGGGTAGCTGACTGAGCTAGCACTATCACTAGTGAGCCAATCTACAGGCATGTTAGCAGCTGACTGTGGTATTACAACTTATAGACCACACTTGCTCAGATGATGTTGTTTTAATGCACTTTATAAGCCAGACATTCTGAACAGATAGTGGAAGTCTTTCCCTGATTGACAGAATCACACATCAAATACTTATAATGATAAAACTGGAAGCTCATACAAAAAAGTTTACTTTTTTTTCTCTCACAACCATTTTATATTCAAATCTTTTTTGGTACAGATTACAGCTCAAAAGTAAGTACGGGTGAAAGAGAAAAGTAACACAGCAAGTTAAGCTTTACCATGTTTTTCCCTTCCCTGTAAGGTTTTACGGGGGTGCTTCTTCACTCATTAACTTCTTGCAGTACAAGCAGCTACTGACATGTTCAGTTTGTGTTTGTGGACAGTCATTAGCTAGCTGTTATTGCTAACTGTTAATTACTGTGACTGAAGTGCTAATTCTTGCAGTTTTCACAGGTAGCAAGCAGGTGTGTTGCAATGACAACAGGCAAGCGACTGTGATTTACTATCCATGAGAAGTTACAGTAACCTGCTGTATGTGTCAGACAGCAGAGCATATAACAGGCTACACTGAAATATATGAACACATTTAATACAAAAAGAAATTCTGAAATCTGAAATGTCATAAATTATCACCAAAGACTCGAATTATGTAGGAATGTTTGAAAAAAAAACACCCATGCCTTTAAGGGTTAAAATACAATGTAGTGAAAGTTTGAAGTGGTATAAAAAACAGACGATACTTAAGTGGACTGCTTGAGTAAATGCACTCTGCACTCTAATGTCTTTGCTCTAGTGTCTGAGCCCCCCATTTCTGCCTGATCTGTCTGCAGTTCTCCATTGTGCTGAGCAGCATGCAAACACTGGGCTGTAATTGGAATGGGTAACGCAGTCTGAGGGGGAAAAGCAGCCAATTAGGGGGCTCTGGTCTGGGAGCTCTGGGGTGAGGGGTCACAGTGTAGCGCGTTGTCTCGAGCTTGCTCTTCTGGCAGTTTACCAATCCATATGAGCTGCGCGGAGCGTAAAAGCCTGGGACTTTGTGGCCGTGACTCAGCAAATCAAAGGTCTGTTCTAAGAAGATGAAGTGCATCAAATGCTTGACCTACAAACTACTTATTAATGCTGCTGTTAATGAACCATCAGGATCTTTCAAACCCTGTAATGAGGGTGTTTGTCCAAGGGTTAAGATATATGGATAGGGAGCAAGGAGGTGTTAGTGGCAGGCTACACTGGCTGCTAATTCTGCTTATTTCTCATTATTCATGTTTCTGCCACTGACATGATATGCAGAGGTGACCTTCACTCTGCTCACTAGTATTAGTCCTGAGGGAGAACTTCCTTCGGGACCAAGATCTGTTTAAAAGCTTAATGGAGCTGAGTCTTAGGAGATACACAGTCTGAATCACCTTTTTTGCATTCAGGCTAAAGAAAAATATCAAGAAATGCCTTTGATTTTATTTGAATGAGAGATGACACATATGCAAATGCAATATATAATAAATATATGATAATTTGTTTATCAGGTCTTTATTATTTTATTTGTATTTAGGACAAATAATATTACAGGAAGAATACATTCAAATTCATGTTAAGAGCATATCTAATAATCTACTATAATTGTAAATAAAAATAAAAAATTGTAAGGAAAGTGTTTTAAAAGAAGTATGTGTTGTTAGTTAAATTTAAAACCACAGTAAGTGGGTGGACAGCACAAGAGACAAATGAAGACAAACATTCAGATTCATGGTTGACAATTTAAGTGCACAGTAATATAAAGGTTTCATTTTAGAATTACACTTCACAGTCGACTATGGAGAAACTTGTCATTTTGATTTGATCGTACAGTGCTGATGTCATGAGCCTTCTTCTCTCTGGGTACCCACACTTGGCCTGAAACTGCTCAGTCTTATCTTGTGCATTTGTGTTTCTGTGTCACCATTACTTTCTCCCGCTATGCAACCCTGTCACCATCTATTGCTTAAATGCACACTGGGATCACACTACAAGCCTGACCACTTGTGCTTTAGCTCATCAGGTTAGAGCGATATCCAGCTCTGAGGTGTCTGAAGGCTGCTGCATCAGCAGGAATTTACTTTCTGATGGATGCTTGTGGGGGGGGATGCATCTCAATGATATTTTGGAACTTCAACTCAGTCTTCACCAACTTTCAGCAGCGATTGACCAGATGTGTTTGTAGGTGTTAAAATCTGAACTAGTATTCTGTTCATTCTTCAAACAATTACTTTTGCCGCAGTGTTGACTGCCTCACTTGCTTACCATAAATAGCTTTGAGGAAAAGCTCTGCATGTGGGGCAATTTCAAATTCAAAGTGAAATGAGTCGCATTCTGCTGAACACGAGGAAAGCGTCCTTTTTACAAAAGCAGAGGAAGAAGATTCATTCCCTTTCATTTTTGATCACAGGTGCCCCAAATATAAACTCCATAACTCAGGCATGCTTTACATTCTTGTGTCAAACATTTTCTATGTTGCAAAGTGAAACAGTATGACCAGCACACCAATCTTTCATATATAGACTTTAGGTTCATATAAATATAAATATATCACATAAATATCTTTATTCTATTGGTATTAATACATATACTCATACAGATTTGTCTATCATGTATTTTTGCCCTTGTAAGTTATTGTCTGTTTTATATCAAGTATTTTATAACCATTTAAAAAAATTTAAAACTTTTGTATAAAAAGAATATAAGGTTTTTATATTGATCGTTTTGACAACATGAAAATGAAAAAACATGAAATTAAATGAAAGCCGTATGGTTTGCTGGACTTGATAAGTAGAAATCATTGTGCTCCATATTGTAAAGAACAAGAAACAACATTTAGAAGTGAATAGTTGTCACTGTAGCTGGGAAAACCAAGGCTGCAATGATTATAACAATATCACCTAAAAGATATATGACACTTTTCTCTTGTTTGTGCTCCGTTCAAGACACTTCAACAAGCATCAAACTTCTCCCCTGGGCTCCTACATTCGAAAGGCAAGCGCTCCTGTTTAAATATACTTTAGTCCCTAAAAACTTCAACACACACATCAATGCATATGAATATTCACATTCTTATTGTGTAATGTGCTCTATGGTGATGTCTGACTTGAAGTGACAGCTTATCAACTCTTTTATTAACCAACATCCCATCAATATGACTGATTAAAATAGCTGATGCTTACTGAACTCATCTCACGTGTCATGCATATGTGTGGGTGACATATTCGTACTACATCAAAGTCCAAGATATTAAAAAATGTGTTATGTTTTCCTCCGTGTCTAACATCACTGATATGTTGATGAATACTGAGCACAATGTGCACAAATGTGTTTGTTTGCCCGGTTTACAAAACCCCTCACTTTCCAATTAATCAAGTGCAATGCATTAATTAAATTTAATTATGGTAGATGCGTTGAAGAATGTGTCACTTACAGTGGCTGAGTGTGGGTTTTATTAATTTGATTAACTAAATACACACTTGCAAGAATCAGCGTCTATCGTGCATCTAGGCCGGACTGCACCTATTTTATCTCACCTCCCTTGCATGGGTGCATTCATTCACTTCACAATCTGACCTGTCTCTCTGGCTTTTCTGCCCTGCCGCTCAGCTCTCTTTTACCTCTGGGTCAAAGAGGTTAAAGTTGAACTCAGATTCTTACTGACTCCTTCTTTTCCACTGTGTAATCCCTGACCGTCTGTGGCCCGATTCCTTGTGAGCGGCAGATGTGAAGCTCATCTCAGACAGTCCCGACACGCTCTCTGACTCCATCTGTCTCCAAACATGTCTGCTTGGTGAGCCGCTGTATCGCTGTAGTGCTGTGCAAGGGAGCTGTGGTTTTAGTGAGCTTGAGCCAATCAGAGGATATAACACTGTATCAGAGCCTGCAGGTTGAGGGGTAGGAGTGTGCCCCCTGCTGAGGAAACTAAAGTGATCAGTGTTGTAAGAGAACTACACAGTTTAAAACAGTGGTTGAGGAACTACTCTCTCCTTTATGCGCACACCCAGACATATGCATCCGCATATCTGTATACGCATACCGCACAAAATATCAAGAAATAGCAGTCAGCAGTGTTGATATAGCTCGTGAAATGGGAAATACAGAGAAGCGTCTAAAGTAGTAATATAACAATGTAAAAAACACTGTAATAAAATAAAAATATAACAAGTACTAATACCCCAGTGTAAACATAATATTCAGTTAAAAGTAAAAGTCCTGCATTCAAAATGTTTGTCAGTAGTACAGTCAAAGGACTAACTGTGTAGAATGGCCCCTTTCAGAGTGTTACTGTACTGTATATTGTGTATATGTTATTCATGCATTAACATATACAGAGCATTACGATGCTGTAGTTGGTTTAATTACAGTTCAACCTATAATCATGCATTATTTTACGAGCTGATCATGTATTTTGCATCTGCAAAGTAAATACAGCTGTTAAAGGAGCACTCCACGGATTTTAAACATGTAGTTTAGTTGCGTGTGAAAACAACTGTACAATGTCCTTTGGGGGGAGATTTCCAAAGTTGGCTTGGGCTTTAGACTTAAACATTTTAACAGAGAACCTGAAGGTGTGGAGTTTGACAGAACTGGGCCTTTAGGAGGCAGAGATGGTCTTATGTAATGATAGATGCTACATAGTTGCATCATGGGAAATGTAGGGTTGAGCATTTATGGAGATTGACCCTTACTAGGAACTTTGCTCCTTTGATTTTGACCATTAATTTGAAATCCGCCTCACAAAACTCCCTCACGTTTATGGAAAGTGACATACTATAGCTTTTAAAGTGGAGTACAATATTTCCTTCTTCCCTCTGAATTGTAATGGAGTAGAAGTATAAAGTAAAAAAAATTAGAATACCCAAGTAAAGAACAAATGTTACTGTAATGCTATGTTATTGTAGTTGAGTAAATGTACTATACACACTCTGGTTTCCACCTCTGCTTTTAAAAGCCTCCACACAACAGCCACGTGAGGACTCAATCTTCTTTTTTTCCCCTTTTTTTTCTATCTGGCTCTCTCAGTGATTCTCTGTTCCTGTCTCATTCCCAATGAATCATTATCTATCTCCCTGCCTCTCTCCCCAGCTCGTGCAGGGATAGTATTATAAGGCTACAGTGCCCTTTCAGAGAGGATAACCAAATCCCCACTGGAGATGCTTGAGTAAATGACCGTGGGAAATGGGTGTACTTTAGAACACAGTGATACTAGGTCCACGTGGAGGGGGAAGCCTTTGCTGGCTAAATCCTCTAGTCTGCTGCCTGGTGTTTACCCCTGGCACCATATCGCTCCAGATCTGAAATCCCGACTATCCTCAAAACCCCATTACAGACGCTAATCCCCTGCCGTGCACACTACACTCCTCGCTTAGGGAGGCATTATGGCTAGTCTGAGTAATTTCATTTCCACTGAACTTATGCAAATATTCCTTGTGTCAAATATTTCTGAGTATACATTCTGTCTTTATTTTCCAGTCTTGATCTTAAACATGGCCACAAATAATAGTTAGTGTCACAGACAAGCTTGTTTGGCTTGTTTGCTGAGGTTTATGGAACAGCAGGATGCTGCATGTCGCGCTACATGCTGTAAGCAAGTGTAACGCAGGTGGCAAAAGAACAGAGAACAAACATATAATGAGAACCAGGTTCAAAGTTGTTCTGTTTTCTACAGAGAGAAAAGATTGAATGATGGTTGAAAGTATTGGGGCCGGTCGGACTCATTTCTGCCAGATATACCTAATGGATCTTGTCTTGGTGTGAAAAAGTCTGATGAGAATAGAGAAATACACTATGCATGACAAGAAAGTGACCGTAAACACGAATGTGATTTTGTTGAGGCTGAAAACTAGTCTGCAGATGAAAGGATAGATACGGTATTTGCACAAAATTCTTTGGGGTTGTCAGAAGCAGTGCCAAGGCTGGAAAACAAATTATCATTGCAGACAGGCAAAAAACTCTGCTCTCACTTTTGGGCTGTGTACTATCTTACATGGCACAACAATGCAATGCTGTTGAGTTTAATAAAGCAATTGAAATAATGAAAGTGAACCAGAAATAGGGAGAAAAGGCCCGAATGTATCACTTTCAGAAATCGGCTTAAGAATAACAAGAGGGGACGTTGAGTTGAGGCAGCAAAGTCAGATATAATTTCTACAATTAGGATATGTTCTATACTAGGCTCAGTGTTTTATTCAGGCATGAGAGGAAATCAAGATAAGTAGCCCACAAAGATATTACTCATAAGGAGAGATTCCTGTTACATGCCGGAACAGTTTTATGGTCACAAGGGCTCAAGATATGAATGTGTATGTGGGAAAATAAACGTGTCTCCTGACATAGATATCTTTAGCAGTCTGACTAAGGGCTGGATTTAAGGCTTTCTCTGTGCAGTTGACTCCAGGGGAGAATGCTGTGCATGAACTCAGAACTAAAGTCGACATACTAACTTTGCAAAACATTCTCTTTCCGTTTAGCACAGAGATAGTATTCATGGGGTTCATTATTATTGATTTTTGTTTTAAAAAGACAAAATATTTTGGATTTTATCTGTAATTATTTAAAACACTACTTTAACTATTTGAAGTTTCTTACTCAGAAAAAAATATTTTTACTTTATTAATCCCCCTATACATTACTGTTATACACACATACACACACACACACACACACACCCACACACACACACACACACACACACACAAAGGACCCATAAACCTGTAGTTATTGAGGAGTGATGATGATTAGAATGCCGCATAGTCGGGCATCCCAAGCACTTAGGGGTCTGGTGCCTTGCTCAAACAATTGAAACGCCACCTCCAGCTACCAGTGCACAATCGTGGTCAGTGTTGGACTTGAACCAGCCAACTTGGACTGGCCACCCTACGGTTCCCAGTCTTTATGGATGGAGCTGCTGCCACCCCAGAAGGAGTCATGTTCAGGTTCATGAATACTTTTTCTCCTATTGTCTATATTACCAAAGTTTGTCCTCTTACAGTCTTGTGTTCTCGTGCAGCAGGTAAAATTAGAAACTGGTTGAATTTTTTTTTATTTCAACAAAAAATTAGTTTCAACTTATTTTCTTCTTTAAAAAAGTATTTGTATGTTTTTTGTTTTAAATTGGTCAAAACTGGAAGGGATATTCAAACTCGCAATAACTGTTTTAGGCCACTTGGGGGCATCAGAAACCATTTGAAAACACAATGTTATCACCTTGATATAGTAACCATATTATTGCCTATTGCCTTTTGCCTATTTATGGATCCAGCAGATAAGGAGCAGCATTAGCATTTATTTGGGGTGACGTTTATATCTACTATGTATGAGCTTTAATGTAAGTAAAATATCTGGCTCTTTACCTGCTAAATGCAGAGCAACTTTATCTTGGTGCTGGGCAGGTTGCTCGCTGTCGGTTGCCTATGTTGTGTATGCCATTGCATGCAAAGTCAATGGAAAGACACGATTAGATGTGAATTGAAAGAAGGAATTGAAAATGTTCCGACTTGAGCAAAACATCTTTCATCGGCATCGCCTGTCCTGGGGCTTTATGGATCTGCTTCATAAACGTACAGAGAGGAGAGGGAAAAATGGAGAGAGATTTGAAGGGGAAAAGCTGAGCACAAACACAGACACACTGCCCACACACGGTTGGTGAGTCCATTGCTAGCTAGCTTACAGCTAACATCTGTCAAGTTGGTACCATGGGCTGTTTAGGGTGAGTAAACACAGAGGGTCCAATTTGCTTCACTTTCTGTCTGAACACACCTTTACAGTCAGTTTTTAGAGCTATTTTGCTCAAAACAGCTGCGTGCTACGGCCAAACAGGACAGAATGAGAGCAGTGAGACTATAACTAAACAGTAAAGATGCAGGCCGTAATAGCAAAACAATGAGCCAAAATACGCTGAATGTCTGTAGAACTGAGGGGAACGGCAGTTGGGTGATAATTAGGCTAATTATATCTAATTATAACTGAGCGACCCCTTTCACATTACATCATTTGAACCAGTATTATAATAATATTGATTATAGCCTTTAAGTACTCAACATTAGAAGCATTACTATGTGGGGAAGATAAACATACAACTAAACATTCGTATTCAGGTCACATTCTGGTGTGTAGCTCTTATCTGAGAAATGCAAAGCCCCCCATTTTCCTGCAGAAGCTGGCACTTATATGGGATCTACAGTTCCACACATGCTAGGAAACAAGATCCAACTCTAATGCAGCAAATGCCAGATAGAAATCTCTCAGAGAGGCTTTTTTAAACTTCTTCCCCAAGATTCAATTTCTTTCCTTACATACTTATTCAGGTATTATGTCTGGTTAAATACAAAGTTGTGTTAAAGTTCTCACAGAAACCAAATGAAAGAAGGCTATGATCACACATGATGTCCACATGCAAAAGGTGAATGACCTTGTTGTTTACAAATCTTTAGAGGTCGTGGTCACTCGGAAATGAGAGAATCTATCAGAAAACGAAGAATCAGGAACAGATGGAGTAAGGCCTGCTGGCACACTGCCCGTATTGGGTCCTCTTGGACCCCCTCTAAAGCTTCCTCAGGGGGCGTTTAATGGAACAACAGCTGTGCCGACGCTATTTCTCATTTAACTCACTTAGAGGCTGCCTTCTTATCACAGGCTCAGAACAAAAACACCAGGTCGCCCTTCCAGCGCTTGCCTCTTTCTCTACAGCTCCCTAACGTGATTGTAAACTTTTAAAATTTAATTGTGGTTCTGGAGAATTGCTCTGTGAATTTGATCGAAGCTCCTGCTAGAAAGCAAATCTGCCGGCTTCCTTGGAGCAAAGCTCCCCCCGGCCAGCCCCTATCCCAGTACACAGGCAGCGTAGGAACACAGAATGCTCTGCACACATAATCATACACACACCCAAGAGGGCACTCTAATATAATTAGGTACAAACCAATTATTCAAGCAATCAGTCTCAGTTTGATGATGTGTCAACACTCCTTGTCAGTCCTATTTCCCAAACTGTTCTTGAGTTGCATCGCTAATTTTGTATTCATACTCAGCATCCATAAAAGCTTGCACTCTCTCCTCAATTTTAATCATTGCAGTCTCGGCAATCAAGAGCAAGGAAACTGTTGACAAGAGGTCAGAAGTCGAGTTATGAAATATTACAAAAGTGTGAATTTAAATGAGACACTCTGCTAGTTATCCTCCCACAGTAAATGCCCAAAATGGACTACTTAAATGCATATTGCCGGTTTATCACGACGCGTGAGGAGGCAGAGCAATTTAAAAGCATGGTAAAAAATTTTGGAGACAGAAATAGATGTGGGATAAGACCTCCAAAGAAGGAAATAGTCTACAGGTGATATACAGTAATGTACCTGTCAAACAGCAAAAGAATTTTCCAAATAGAATTTGGAAAGTGGGTAGAGAAAGTGAGAAGCACACACAGGATACCAACTAATTGTTTGTCTTAGTTTAGATCCTTATTTTTTCTCTTTCTGTCTAAGGACAGTCCATTATAAAGGACCGACGCTTTATGCCATGCAGTATGACATCATTTCTATTCGTACAGGTAAGGGCTGAATTTTTCTTTTTTTTTCCACAGAAACTAAAATGTGTTGAGTATGTTGTCATTGCATGTAGCCAAAAAATGTGTAACTCTAATTCTGGCAGTTTTAATACCTAAATTTCAGTCCGACAACCAATCAGAACTATTAGGTTTATAAAGCTTTACCACAACCAGAACACACACAGAAAACAGTACACATAAACTCTGAAATGCATGGTTGTCAAGATAAAACGTATACGTTTAGACTCTCAAAAGGCCTTTGAAAAGTTACACCTTAACAGCATAGGCCTAGTCAACAGAGAAAAGCAATATGTGGGTTAATACCTTGGTTATGAGCTTTTTTGATACTATATTGAATGAGAAAGTAATATTTTTCCCCCATGCCTTTCTCTACAGGATGGGGGTCAGAGGTTAGCTACAGAGTGACAAAGCTGCCGGCAGATAAAGATTCAGGGTATTGCTCAAAGACACATCAGAAGAGGATTGAGCCACAGAAAGGGAGGTAGATGGAGAAAATGTGTTTTCAGCATGCACAGCATTCTAATGTCATTTTTCTTTTTATGTTTCTTAGCCACATAGCGCTGTGGCTCTAGGGATGGCACTGTCAGTCTGTCAGTCAGCACTTTAGGATGGATTGTAAAGACCTTCGTGGTTCCCATAGCTTTGGTAATTTCTTGACTTTTCGTCTAGGTGTATCATCAGGTCAAACTTTTTACTTATTCACTGAAATATCTCGATATCTGCTGGATAAATTGGCACCACGTTTGGTGCAGATATTCATGAATCCTGGACAATGAATCACCAGCAGGTTGACATTTGAGTTTGTTCAATACTTATTTTGTAAGCAAATAAAGACCAAAACTAATGACATTCCCATCAACCTCAGCTGAACTTTGTGTTCAATGCTAATTAGTAGGGATGTAATGATACACTCACCTTCACAATATGATTCTCTCACAAAATGAGATTGAAGACAAATTATGACTGAAAAAGATTCCTTTATTTCCCTGACAATAATCTACAAACTGTATTTTCTTTAACAAATTAAAGAATCCTTTTTGTATTTGTGAGGCAGTGTATGAACTGCAAAACAATGCATATTTCTTTTTCTTTGTAAAAGGGAAACTGATGATAGACTATAACCCTGTGACCAATGGAAAATGGTGTCATATCTCTTGACATGTCTTGTCTGTTATTTTCTGAGCTTTTCCATTTTCTGGCTTAAGGAAGCCAAAGCTGCCACACATCTGACTTTTGTCTTTGAGTCTCGATGCAGCTACTAACTTGTCTTACTTTTTCCTCTCTGGGCTGCAAATTTATTTAGATGGGCCATTCCTCTGAATTGGTGCCTTTTCCCTGTCAGGAAAATACAAAATGTATGTGAACTATCAATCTATCTATAAAGCAAGGAATCTCTGTCTGTCTGTGTGTGTGTGTGTGTGTGTGTGTGTGTGTGTGTGTGTGTGTGTGTGTGTCTGGCTCAAATATCTCTGCAGATGATGATCAGACTGACCTGAGAGTTTAAACATGGCTGCTGTGTGCAACGTCGGCTTTGTTTGGACTACAAAGATACCGTTAATAAATTATTTCATAAATTATTTAGAATTCCGCTAGCATTACCATAGCCACCATAGCCATGTGCGCACCAGAGCCAATCACTGCAGAGCCCTAATGTGTAGTGATTGAGATCCTGACCCACCAAACATCCTGGAAAGTGACGAAGTTACGTTTTTCACTCTAAATTACATAATTATAAATAATCACCAGCAGTAAACTGGACGCTGTCTGACTCCCTCACTCGCAAGACGGAGAATGTTTTCCGGTGGAAAGTAAACTGATGTCTTGGTCCGGAGGGCTGGCGGTCACGGTGATTTTTGATCACAAACACTCCGTGAGTTTTTCGCCAGTGACAGAAGCTGTCGGGCAGAAATGTGACGAAGAGTCGGTAGGACAGGCAGGAGGACAGACGCTTCTCCACGTACAGCTGTGGTATTTTTTTCCTCATGTAAGTTTCCAAAGACAGTTACAGTTACTATGTTACTGTTGGTTGGTCCTGTAACGTTGCTTTGTGGGACATTTCTCTTTATTAAGTTGAGTGAGAGACATGTGCAGTTATCAGACTGTCCTAAATGTCCCTGACGTCCCACCTTCAAACACAACCTCATTTGGCCATCCATGAAAAAGCTACTTAACCTCCCACTTTCTATAGCAATACATACTTCCTACGGGCACTGCACTAGTCTGTATAACACACCATATTATCAAGTTCTAATTGCAATTTGAAGATACATGTAAAACCTTCATAAAAAACTTCTTAAACCGCTGGGATCACTCTTTTACACTATGCTTCACCATGAAATGTAATTAGAATTTCCAATTCAATTCAATTACAATAGTTGTTTTAATTGGAAATCTATAACATATTAGTCAAAATACACATTTTAGTCATGTCCCCCAGGTTTTCACTCAGTCCTGTTACCCCAGCCCCACTACCTCTAAACATTTGGGACATTTTATAAGTCACATGATGAACAAGAAGAAGAATCATTTGAGTTTTCTGAAAGCCATGAAGACGAAAAATAACACTTTCCTTATTTCCTTATCACTTATTTTTTATATTTCTGATCGCATTGTAAGCAGGACTGAGCATGTCAAACATCATAATAACGATAATAACTTATTAGTTATTATGTTTTGGAATAGTTTTTAAAACCACCTGAAGGTTTTAAGTCTTCTCCTACTACTATCTTTGATACCATGTGGCTGCCTTTCATGTATTTTCTGAAAGAAAACTGTGAATTGAAATAGTGAAATATTAATGAAAACATATACGGTGTGAGAATGCTTTTCCTTCCACAACTGCCTCCTCATCCTTCCTTTGGACTGTTGAGTATTTCCTCCTGTCAGTGCTGATGCTTTTTGTCTACTGCTCCAGCCACCTTTGAAGACACCTCAGTGCTTCATGAAGACAGTTTGACGTCATCTGCTTTGCCTCAAGTCCTCTGTAAGCCCATTCCCCTCTGCAGCGTGACCACTACCTCTCCACATCACAACATACACGTGTTGACTGTGACCTGCTTTCTGTCAACAGCCTTGTCTTGTCAACTACATCTTGGAAAACTTAAGGAGCACTCTTGTGCTTCATATACCTCAGGTGAAACCCACTAATGATGATGTTTCCAAAATATTTCAGCGGGCTATGTCAACCTCTGTTGACATGCTACCTAGCTAGCGAGTGATTAGCCCCGAAATAGGATGCTTTGGGAACGTGTCTTTCAAAGCGCCCTCCTTTTCTGAGCATCACATAATTTGCCGGTCCTCTGATGAAAAAGATTCGGCGGGTAAGATCCTAAAATAAAGATGGGCAAAAGATCAGTCGAATGTAAAGACGACTGACGAGAAACAGCAAAAGTTAGCTTGCTAGAGTTAGCTTGCTAACTTTTTTCAAATAAAACAGAGAACATTTTGACAAGCTCCACTAGAGCTGAGGTTGTTGGCTCCAGTTTGGTATCAGCCGTCTAAGCCCTTTGACAACACCACCACCTCCTTAATTCAACAACTGTCAGGTTGGGCTGCATGTACAGTGCAGCTCCACGTATTTGTCTTGTCGAGAAACACAAGCGCCGCCATTCTTTTTGAACTGACAGGAACAGACGGTGGCATATTCCTGCACGTCACTGTGGGATGGTTCTGGGGATTCAGAGCAACTAGATGACATCAAAAGGTCTTTCTGAACCTTTGCCATTAGGTGCTCATATGGGAGATGAGCAAAATTTGCCCTTTCTCTATGAAGAAGATGAACCCCTTTCCTTCCATCTTTTGCGCCCTTATTTCTTTCATACTTGTTTTCCTTATTAGAGTCTTAACTTGGGGCTAATATCACCAGTTAACATTCATCAAGGGGAGTAAAAATGATCAGTGGACTTGTGGACTACAGAACATGAAAGCTTTTCTGAGACCAATTACAGCACATACTTAACACAAAATGTTCCCTCTGCGTTTTGCACATAATCTATTCCAGTTCCTAGAAGAAAACGCAATAAATCAGGAGCATAGTAACGCTCTGTCCAAGTAAATAATCTAATTACGGAGACAGACACCTTATTGACATGCTGCACCAGCAGTACAGGTGAAATGACAGTAGCTCCCCAGCCACTTTACACCACATTCCAGGGCCCTGCTTTCATTTTGAGTGGCATAACCCCCCACATCAACCTACCACCCCCCCAGCACACACATATGCACACACACACTTGCATACACACCCTTCAGACCATCTCATAACCCATGCCCCTTTTTGCCATTTCTCATTCCATTAAACCCTGAATTATTCAAAGCAGATGAAATTGATTTCTTGATAGTTTAATCGCAAATCAAAACCGAACCTTGGGCCCAGTTCATTCCCTCAGGGCAATTTTTGACAATGAAATATTCATGGAGAAATGAAATGTTAGCAGATCATTCCTGCTTCTGGCTGATTAGGCAGACACAATGAAATTCAGATGGAGAAAAGAAGGAAGCATGGAATTAACTTAGGCCAATATGCCACGGAAAAAATTGAAAGTGAGATAAGATTTTCAGACTTGATCCAGGAAAAGCCCCTATACATTGCCCTTTTCTGTTATATAAAGCCAGTTTGCTGCATACACAATATTAAGTACATGTGCATCAAACCCCGTACCTTTATCTATGCTCATTATAAATAAAAGTACAGGTTTGATGCACATGTTCGTGTATCCTAACCAAAGAGGAAAGTTGGAGCTGATCCCAGCTGACATCTGAGTTCAAACAACATTCAACAAGAATTTTATAAACTGTCAATATCTTTGCAATGATTGGATGTTCACTGTACATTTACTGCATGTAGTATATCAACTGATTATAATACAAAACAAAAATAAGAACAAAATAAAACTCCATGGCAACTGAGCAAACTTGTTGAGTTCAAGTTATTTTGTCAAACTTCTGTTCGCAAGGTTAACTTTCACACTCACATAAACATCAGCACCACTTTGTTGAACATTAACTTATTTTCCTATCAGAGTTAGAGAAGGATCAACATTGCACTCTCCGGTCTCAGATTCCACTTCCTTATCAGTGCATAACGCGCAGTGTCCAAAGTCAGACACAGAGGTGGTTCCAATATGACTCATCCTTTGATGGCAAAAAGTGCAGATGTTCACAGTTAATTTGTTTGGATTGAGCGGATATGAGGGCGGGCACAACAAAGGTTTTTAGAAAAATAACAGTGTTATCTTATAAAAACAGTATACCTCCAGGTCAGAAACACTGTCTGCAGTTCATCATTTAATAATGTTTTTTGAAAAATCTTTTCACCAAGGAGTTAAGTTTGCAAAGGAAGTGATTTATCACTTTTATAAGAGCTAGAGCATTCATTCATTTTTCTTCTACTTTTCGTAGTGTCAAAGCACATACTAATGTTTTATTCTATAATAAAAAGTTTAGCTCAGTTAGTGATTGTTAAGTTTACTATAATTATTGGGATAGGCTTTAATTTCAAAAATATAAACTAATAAGATATAATAATCAATATTACACTGCAGTTATGGGTATATCAGCATCATCACGACTTTCTTGAATTGTTAAAGGGCAGGCAAGAATGCAATTACGTTTTTTCCTCTGCTCATCCAAAGACTGAATTACCTGGCCATTACCAAACAAAAGGAGCGTAGATATTTCTGGAATTCACCTCGGAGATGTGATCCTCGGATGATTAAAGTCCATTTGAGAACTCAGGATCTGCACAATAATTCTATGGGTTTCGAGTTTTTTTTTAGATATAAAGAGGAAATGAAAGAGAGTGATAGAGGTGATGAACGAGAGTGCAAAGAATAAAAGGGTGACATCAAACGCCATCACAGGGAATGGGGAAGTAAGGAAGAATTTTTAATACACTTCTGCCTACTGCGTGGCTAATTCACTCACCATCTCTTTCAGCTGAAAGCAGCTCAAATCCGGCTGCATCTTTTCAAGGCCAAGGATGACTTACTCGCACTGACATGGAGAACAGTAACATCAGATATATTAGTTCAACAGATTGCATTACTGCTCAGAACATACTTCTGCCCAGCTGCTTACATCTCTCTGCAGCATCCTTCTGTTCTACCCGAGGTTATGTTCAAGATTTACGGTCAAAAATTAGGATGCAAACAATATTTTATTCTTGCAGGAGAGTCCCAAAAATCTGGCTTATCCTTTTTTTTTTGAGAAAACACCTAATTATAGACAAAAAAAACATTTACTTTGTTCAGCCGACTGTTGTCTATCATTATTCATATGTACAGTGACACCACAGCCCTTTGTGCACACTAACCTCCTCAGAGTTAATACAGTGTTTAATTAACAGTGTTCTCTTTCCTTCAGACTGAGGCTCTGGTGGTTTTAGGCCTTTCAATAAAGCAGAAAATCCACTAGATCACTAGAAGACTCCGCAGCACAATGCCTATGGGATCATGACATGCATTATAGGAAATAAGCTATCCCAATTTGCCCTCTCCAAGGTCGACATACTGCATCATGCAATTGCAAAATGGGTCGAAATGAGCAATAGCACTTGAGACTTTGAGTTCCTCCTGGTGCTCCACAGGATGAGAATCCATTATTTACTTGCAATCTTTTGTACCACATGGGAACTTTCTTACACGCAATAAATACAGTATGTGCATTCCACCTATGTACTGTGTAGCAGCAGTGGAGTATGATACTAATGCACTTGAGACTGTGTATTCTTCTCTAGCACCAGGGGCTATGTCTCACACTACCTCACTAGCATACATGAGACGTGCTCTGGGGTGCATAATTTTCTATTTGCATAATGTATTAATGTTTTCAGTTTGCTAAATTGATGTTTTTTTATATGGCACAGCCAGCAAGAACATTTATAGGTCATTAACAAGAAAAAAAACAACAACACTGATTCCTTTTAATCTAGAGAATTTCTGAGAACGTAACAGTGTCTTTGAACGGCCTACGTTCCTGACTACTGCCCAGAGTGCAGTTAGAGCCTGGCAGAGGACCTACTCCAGTTGTTAAAGTTCTCAACAACATACATCATTTGCTGATATTCTGTCCAAGGTTACAGAAGTGCTTGCGTTTGTGGAAAGCATTTCATGAGGCTCTATCAGGCTGATTGAGCCACAGCCAAAGCCACAAACACACCTGTGGGCTACAGGCCAGTGTCGTTGTGCTGCTCATAATGGAGAAGGTACAGAGCAGCTTTTATTGTGTTTATGTTTCGTGTAGGAACGTAATGATGCAGAATGGAAAGAAGGCTTTTGTAATTGTTATGACTGATGCTCCACTGCCCTCAAGTGGAGACTCAGGAGACTGCATGCAAGTGAGAACCTGGAGACAAGCTTTACACCAGCTGAAACAAGTGGATCTTGGCTGAATCAGGCAGAGGGTGAGTAAAGATGTTGTTCACTCAAATTTGTGTTTGGCAGTTCATTATATCTAACAAAATCAGGAGCATGTGATCAATGACATTGGAGTTGCAGCATTTTGAAAATACTTTTTGCAATCACACTTGAAACAAGTGTTCAAACAACTGAAAGATATGTACAGTATGTACATGTATACACACATGAACACATATTCTTTAATCAACTAAAATCAGGGCCTCCTGCATGGAAAATCCATCTTGTACAATGAATTGTATTTGTGTGATCTGCCCTCCATGTTCTTCATTTATCTTCCATCCAGATTGATTTGGCTTTGAGAAATGAAAGCCGTAAAGGTTGGTAACTTTCACCCGGATTCACCTGACCGGTCCATTTCCTCCCCAGCTGTGAAAGCACACCCAACAGGAAATATTTTGCTACTCACAGCTGTTGAGCAAAATGCTCATGCAGTCTTTAAACTAGGACACATCTGGTTTTGGAATATCGCTGACCTCTGAAGAAGTACTGAAGTTCTCAAAAATGAACAACTCTTACTGTTTAATACATGACGGGCAAGACATTGTCTTAGTGACCAAGAATTTGGTAGCCTAAATTATGAGGCGGTTAGCCCTAGACATTTACATTTACTTCAACTTTCAAATGGCTGGAGTTTTTGCACCCTGCCTTGGCTTGAATTTATCATGAAACAACAACAATCAATTCAGCGTCTTTTCTAAAAGAGGAAAACTGTAAAACACGTTCAATGTAACAGGAGATCCACAGAGGTCCAAGTATCTCAGGACGGCAATAAGCAAAAGGTCACCTCAACACACAACTCGTCAAACCTTGAACCAGGTGAACAGCAGTTAGATTACGCTGGATTTAAATTCCCTCAGATAATAATGAAGTGATTAAGGTACAATAATTGAGCAAAAATAGTATGAGCCATCTGTTCTGACAAATCCCAGTCTCCTTTGCTTGTGTCAAAATAGGCATTGTAGACCTATGTTGTAATGATTATGTTATGCCCTGTAGGATAGTGCACCATTGTCTCTTTCTGGAGCATGGCAGTGGTGTCAGTTTCTCAAGTTTTCCCATTCCTGAGACTTGTTGTTCTGCAGGCATGTCTGGTCCCAGATTTGACTTCAATAAAAGTAATTAGATAGATAAATATACAAAAGTAAGATTTGATCACTTATGAAAAGGGCTACCCTCACCACTGCTTTTCAGCTTTGCCCGGGAAATCCTGAAAAGCCTTTGAAGTCATTTAACTCACTGTATTTCACTAGATTAATGACATTAAGGCATGTGAAAGAGAGTGAGGATACTTTATTTATGCTGTACATACATTGCATAATACATCATACGTTAGTATACTTGCAAACAGTTATATCCCATGAGAATTGTATTTCATGCAGCACATTTGCACATCTTCACTGTTCCACTTATGCACTGTGTAGCAGCATGTACGGGAGTAGATGGTACAAATGTACTAAAGAATGCATATTATACCAGTGCACCAATGGTTACATTCCATAGAAACGTATTACCATTTGAAAGCTTGTTCCTGTGGTGCATGTATAATGGGTGTCTTTGTGGATATTACATGTACTGTAGATTTTATGTCATTATGCTACAATTACCTATAGTTTCTGTGTCGTCATTTTCATGTCAGATTTTAATCTTATCAGTTTTCCTTTTGTCATTTTAATTCCTTTTTAAAAGAAAACATTACAGGATTTTACGTGGAACGTAGCTGTCAGACATCATCTGCCATCTTTCCTTTGTGCTCCACTGACTTTATTTTTATATGCACATAATATTTCAGTTGTTATGAATCTTCCAACAGTGAGAGCACTCTGACTTGTGTCAAATATATTCCATCTGGCATGACTGCCGCATGACCGCTACAATACATTTAGTCTCATTCAAAACCCATTTTTGGGAATATATTTAAACACAGGGCTGTTTGCTCTTTTCTGTGTAAAGAAGGAGCTCATGGTGGAAGGTCAGAGACAATATAAGATGATGATGTGAAAGGGTGGCCCGAACATAGCTGCAGACTTTTTCAGATTTCAGGTACAATATGTTTGATTCATATACATTGATTCTGGACAAACACAGAAACTAGGATTTCTAAATACAAAAACCCATAGTCTTCTGCAAACCTGTTTGTTTTACCTTGCTGTTGCTGATTACCTTTACTGTACACAATGCTTGATGTCTTATAGGTGAATTACTTGTTGCAGATGGGGTCTTACTGTGGCACTGTAACATGAAGATGATAAAAGAGCTGAAAGGAAACTATTGTACCAGATTAAAGAGGACGAGCAGCCTGAATCCCTGGTCCTGCTATTACATCCTGCTGCGACTTCTTCAGCAGCAGAGTTAGACTCGGGTGTCCCAGCTGCTGCCTCGTCCCATGCTGAGGACCCCTGGCAAATAGGAGCTAAACCCACGGCTGTGCTTATCTCTACTACACTCCTTGGACCGCAGCATGTAAGGGTAAACATGGCAGCAAGCATAAGCCAGCTGGAAAATAGATTTAATATCACAGATCTTGAGTTTACTAATATTGTAGAAAGGCAGGAGTGTCAATCTCGCCAAAAAACTTGATTCCCCTGAACTCGTTCAGCAAAAAAACGATGTGCCGGCATTCAACGTTTCATTCAGTCTGCTGAATGTAACCTGTCACACACAGATTATATCTGTCATATTTTAATGATCATCACTAACTTACATTTTTATGACAGAATCCTATCATAAGATCTTAGATTTTAGATTTCCTAACCTCCAGGGAAATGTTGATTATATTTTATGTCAGTATGATGTGAAAATCAGCTTCCAAAGACTTAAAAACTTGCTTGACATACACACCGATCAGCCATTACATAATGACCACTGACAGGTGAAGTGAATAACACTGATTATCTGGTTATCATGGCACCTGTCAGTGGCTGGGTTAGGCAGCAAGTGAACATTCTGTCCTCAAAGTTGATGTGTTAGAAGCAGGAAAAGTGGGCAGCGTGACGATTTGAGCGACTTTGACAAGGGCCACATTGTGATGGCTAGATGACTGGGTCAGAGCATCTCCAAAACTGCAGCTCTTGTTGGGTGTTCCCAATCTGCACTGGTCAGTATCTATCAAAAGTGGTCCAACAGGGTCATTAGATGTAAGACTCATTGATGTATGTGGTGAGCAAAGGCTCAACAGCTACTGTAGCTGAAACTGCTGTAAAGGTTAATGCTGGTTCTGATAGAAAGGTGTCAGAACACACAGTGCATCGCAGTTTGTTGCATATGGGGCTGATTGGTATAGATACCACATCAAAGTAAATATTTCAGGGATGATGTGAGACGTTCCCTTTGTTAGTGCATGCTACTGCTTGTGGAAAACTACAATGTCCCAAATGATTATTATTAAGATTGCTTTTTTCATTTGTACAGATTTATACAGAATGTTAATCTGAAAGAAGCATTCCTAGCCGAGTAGAAAAAAAAGGAAACAAGAAAAGATAGAAAGAAATATACAGCCAGGAGTTGCCAGATTTAGGCCCATCTCTACAGTTAACCCTGTAACATTTTGACTAAAACAGCCTAATAACAACAGATATAACATGATAAATATAATAACAAACATTATTATTATTGTCTTCAAAGCAAAAGCCACTTCCATAACCATAAATATACTATACTATATATACTATGAAAGCCCATCCATGCTAACATACTTACTCCAGAACAAACAAACAGATTTTACACATCAGTGTCTGTTTACAGGTCTAGTGAAAGACGTTGTATAAAACATTTTGTGGCTCCAGAGGGAGCTGCACGAAATCTGATAAATTGCTTCAAGTGATGTCACTTCACAGGAGTGAAGTTGAAGTGTGGGTAATGTTGGTTCGGTGTTTTGACAATGAAGTAAGACATAAGAGGCCAAACATTCAATTTAGAGCTTTAAAAAACAACATGACTATAGAGAGCCAGTGTATAATATGTATGCATTATACAATATCAGTTATTTCACAAGAGGCAGAAAATTACATGGTATAGAGCTATCCCTTTGATGGGATTATAAAAGTGAGAATAGCAAAGGTACATTCAGACATAATCCACTTACACTGTATTGCTGAATTCATTTAAGGTAGGTAGAGATATTCAAATAGCAGAACAGGCCTGGAAGCTAGTCAATGTGAAAAACAGCACAGAAAGTCTGAACAGGCCTTTGGTTGAAGAGAGTGGATGTTTTTACTGAAATTTATTTTTCTCTTTATTATAAACATACTATAAAAAGTCTGGTACATTTTTTTTTTCTTCTAATGCTGTGTTATTAGACCCATTTTGCTCAAGAATAGGACCCAGGCAAGGGTATACGCTGTTACCTTTGCTGTCAGTGGTCGAAACACTGACTCCAAATTAACATAATATAGAAGAAATGGACTATATTAACATATGGCTTCATGCTTAGCTTATGTTTCTTCTTTAAAAGGAGTTTACAGTTGTTGATGTTTGTGTTTCACAGTGCAGTCTCATTGGAAATACAGCTCACTGGATGACTCTGCTAAATGATCTGCTACTAAAAAACAATTCATGTTGCAAAACGTGCAGCTCAGAACGTGAGAAAGCAAGAAAATAAACAACAAAAAAACAGAAAATTCAGGAAAATATAACACGGTTCTTAGCACCTTCGCTGCTTGGACAGATCATAAAGATACTCGCACTTTACTTTTGTCCCATTGACATCTCAAGAAGTATTAATTAGAGGCATATTCTTTGCCCTGTTACATAAACACTACCGTGAGCCTGCCCCTCACAGTGGAGAGGAGTCCTCCCCTCTCTTCCCACAGGAGGGTGCTCCTCCCTTATCCCTTCTGGCTGTATAGGGAGTCAGCACAAAGTGGTGATGGAGGTCCTGCAGGGTGCTATCTTCAGCCAGCCAAGGGTGGTAATGGGGTTACAGTGTGCAATTTGCTGCTCTACCCCTGCAAGCTTACATCAGCCTCTCTCATCATTCTTCTTAAAAGCGGCATCCTAATCGTTCTGCCAGCAGAAATACAGTTTTGGCTTTGAAGATGTTATATTTACCCCCCCAAATAAAATAAAGTTTTGGCTTTGAAGATGCTATTATTATAGCTGTATTTATTTATTTATTTTCCCAGAATGAACTTGAGCCTTTAAAAAGGTTCTCAGGCATTTTAAATTTCAAATTAAAACTTCAAAAGTGTTTTAAGCAGCATATCCAACAAATTGGTTGGTAGCAGTGTACTTAAAAGGCCACTGAATAATTTAAACCATAAATAGATGATCAATTAGTTCTTTTTAGTAGTCTATTATCTATTTAGGACTTCATTACTACAAATGAAACATGCAAGAAAAATTTCATCCATTACAATCCAAGTCTCAGCTTAACTTTGGAAATCCCTCTGTATAAACAACAGAAACAAAACAACATCAATAAGATCATTATTACAGTGTATGATTGTTTACCACTGTGTTGGCCCACAAAGCAGCAATGGGTTGGCAGAGGGAGCTTTCAAAGCATAAAATGTCTCCTATAATGACATTCATCTGTATTTTACATCAACGATTTAAGTCCAGCTGTGAAACCTAGTCCTTTCATATAGGACTACTATATAACCTTCATATAGTGCAGTGAGAAAATAGGAATACTGCACGTATACTGCACATATAGACTCCCACAAAACTGCTTCTTCTACTTCACATTTTACTCTGCATTTGATTTTTCATGCCAGTAAATAAAGAAAGTAAAGTGCAAACAGCTGAAGTGTGTCATCATGTTGTAATAATAGTAATTTAGCAATGCCTTTTCAATCAATAAAATCTTTGATGTTCACAAAGGGTTAATAATGGCAATACACATACTTTAACCCTCATTCTAACATATTTAACATACTAGCTACTGACTGGGATAAGAATAGAATGAGAGAAAGAAAGAAATAACCATCATAGCAAAATGTTCACAATTTTTTCTCAAAACATTATTAGCTATCTAGTTTGTGTCATCTGGAAAAAAAGATTATTATTATTTTAGGGTCGTTACAGTCATTTGTAAATTGTGTAAAACTGAAATAGACAGAACACAGGAGGAAATCTAAAAGAAATTACCTTACCCGAACCCTAAAAAATAAAAAAAATGAAATGAAGCAACATGCAGCAAACCACGGAGACATGACATATCTGTAAATTAGAGAACTTTTCTCCTTCTTTGCTTTGGTTGCTGTGGTTGATAAAGCTCTTCCAGGAACGCCCATATCAATACAGATGTTTTGACAACTGTGAGCCATGTAATTGTGCTGTTCGGTCTGCAAGTTTTCATAATCGTGTCCAGGCTTGAAGAGCATGGTGGGGCAATCTCTTGTCCTCAAGCGTACACACTTTAGAACAGGGCAGACAAAGAGAAACAAATAAGAACAGAAGTCATAAGACAGCCATAAATGTATGAAAGGTTGGCTGTGTGTTTAACTAGTAAAGAGTCATAATGAGTTATTTATAACTCCATTTTATATTTAATCTATGTATTTTGCTGTATTAATGCATTGGAAATAGATAAAAGCCTAGTATAATTCCAGAAATCTTATAAATCAGCCAATAAATGTCTTTCTTTCTTTCATTCTTTATTTCTTTCTTTCTTTCTTTCTATCTATCTATCTATCTTTCTTTCTTAAGCAAACATGCAGAGACACAGCTGACAATTCCCAGTCACATCAATGCCCATAAGCAAAGATTTTTGCATACTATGACTCTTTAAACATCTTTCAAAGCATGCAAATAGGGGCCTAATTTGTTTTGTGACAAGTATAAACAGCTAACCTCAGACAGCTCCCTGTTGTATTAGAACAAACAGCTCAGCTCAGCTAACATGTACTCCTAATGTGTTACCAAGAAATTAGTGGCAATTAGTGACAGGAGGAGTGTTTATGAGCGAGGGAGAGTGTTGTTGCTGTGAAATCACGAAAGTATAGGGGGTCCCACTAATGGTCCAAAAAAACTCTGAGCTCATAGTAATCACGTCACCAAGAAGAAATCTAGACAAACAGACAGACAGACAGACCAGTAATGCCCACAGACAGACAGACGCTGTAAAAAAATAACAGATGAATGATGTATGCTTTATGACTACGCAAGCTCTCTGAACATCTGCATGCAGCAGACGCCAGTCAATTGGTATGCATCATGACTTTTGGAAGCGCTTTTTCAGTGACTAAAGGTTGGGGGGGGCACCAGCTGGGAGATATCAGTATAGATCATCTTATTTCGCCACATGATATACTGGAATCATATCATAATATAATATACATGTGATGTGAGTAAACCAAAGACAGACAGTAACATAAAAGAGTGACAATCTGTTGACAAGCACCTGCGCATGAATACTGAACACATGGCCAGCACTCTAAATTCTAGTTTAAGTTAAAGAAAGAAAACTGTGTCTGAATGATGGATATACAATAGATGTGCAAATTACCCATACATACAGTTGTAGCATATAGATGTTTGTACCTTTGAATAATTATGACAACAGTGGAAGCATTCATTGGCAAAACTTTTACAGAATTTAATTTATATGACTTGTCAAGTCAAGTGGTTTGATTTCCATGTAATGAAGTGGGAAAAGAAAGTTTATTTGACACTGGAGTTATAGGTCAATATGACACAGTGTGAAATAGATTGTTTAAACATAGACAAAGGAATTGCAGGGAATGACGCTCACAGAGGTATTCTTAAACTAACTGATTCTTCGTACATTCATTGAATTTAAAACTATAAGCATTTTAATACATTTTCTCAAGCTCAATGGGGCTATTTATTACTTGAATTACTTTAGAAAATAATTTTCACTTGTGCTCTCTATGAGAAACAAATTAACCCTAATTAAATTGGTTTGTAACCAACCATAACCATAACAAAAACTGGAAATCTAATCATTTTACCTAATAGGCTTTTGGCGTCAACTGTTCACTGGCAGCACAGAGTTTAAAACATGTTGCTCTAATGTGATCTGATCTGGTGAAGTTAGGCACATTCTGAAATGAATAAAAAATAAAGCATTTTGTGGAGGCACAGCTTGTGGTGGAATATTGATTTATTATTTAGCCATATTTATTCAATGGTGTTGCTGAACACTTGCTCAATTGTATAAAAATGTTGTCTGGCTCAAGTTTTATCAATGCTCTAAATTCATTCGGGGCACTGAGCCAACCTGTTTTAACCATGGTGAAACAGTTACAAACCTACGATTAACAAACAAGCCGCTAACTTGTTTTTCATAGACTGCTAATTCATGACCTCAAAAACATTTGATAAGTTAAGTTGTCCTTCATTGATCCCCATATGGTAATTCAATTAAAAACTTTTTAAATTCTTTTTAATCTTTGCATTGGACCCATGTAGTACTACGAGCAGTGGGCAGCCTTGGGTCCAACTCCATATTGGAGTTTGTTACAAGTTTTTGATGGTGGAGGGAAAGCACCTAGAGAAACAGCCAGGATTCAAATCTAGGACCTTCTTGCCGTGAGGTGACACAGACATGGACGCTCTACTTGTACATTTTTGGCATGTTTTGGTTGTGGGATAATCCACAATGAGGTGTGCATTAAAGGAGGAGCATACACCTTATCATGGTAGCCTTATACAGTTTTATAAACTTAAAAAACTACTTTAAACCACATTAAACTGTGGACACTGTTTGCAATGAATACACACATCCTGAGAGCAAGCAAGTGGGACCAAACAATGCCAAAAAAAAGAAAAGATCCCATCACTTTCACATCCAGACACACATACCAACATGCTTATGTTATTCCTCTGTCGCTCATCTTGACATCATCAGGAGCTGGTTGAAATGTTCTACCACCAGAGTTGTTTGAGGACAGGCAGACCAATAAACTGAGACTGAAGACACATACAGTGACAGTATTGGAAGGAATGTGTAAATTCTTACTCACTGCTTAATTGTGTGACCTCACCTCACAGGTGAAAGTCTGCATGAAAGGCATGTTGGGCTGTCGACATCCAAGTATGTGACCTTTATCTGCGCTTTCTCTGACAGGAAGTGAAAAATTTGCAGCACTCAAGGCTTATATGGATAAGCATAAGATACTGATTCACCTTGCACATAAAATATAGGTACTTTATTTTCATTTTATCATATAGGCATTTAGTCTATGTGAATTGCACATAGTAATATGAAGACTATACCAGAAGGTCACAGGTTCACAAAGTGATGCAATATATTATTGCAATATATTTATCAAAAGGTCCATTTCCTCTTTAGACACACGTCAGTCTATAAATCTTCTGTGTAAGAGAGTGCTGGACCCCCGAACTGGGAGGGCCCCGATCGGTGGTTAGAACCCAAAAACTGCTTTGAGAACATAATGGATTTTGATTGTTTGAGCCTGTCATGAATTAACCAGTTTCTGTAACCAACCCTGGGCAACGCCTAGAAATTCTTTTAAATGTGTATCAATTAGCTGCTGAACTTCATCCACTGGAATGTTTTGTTATAGCTGCCTGGGGCAACATGGTGAAAACTCCCAGACTGGTCTTAACCTGAAACTGTTTTCACTCATTGACATTTTTTTCACTTTGTTACAGTAAAACTAACATTGGCACAATTGATCATATTATAAAATATAGTATTTTTCATGGTATTGGGTTTCTCCAGAATTGCTTACCCTACCGTTAAGTAATATGTGAAAACAGTGTATATACAGGAATCCTGAAGTTTAATTTAGTACATTTTATGACTATTTTTAAGACTCTTTCCATACATTTTAAGACCTCTTCACCGCTTAGAGTTGTGACTGGTTACGTCAGTGATACACTTTAATCTATATAGCAACAACAACTAAGCAGTCTTAGCTTGTAATGGGATCACATGTCTCAGTTAGTTCAATAGATGGGCCTCAGCCATTGTTCAGATTCCTTTCACCATTATCTAGATAATTTAACACACAGGCCTTCACGTAACTTTATCAAGCAGCAGCAGTCAGTCAGTCAGTGGGTCAGTGAAAGGTTGTCCTTTTCAGATGACGTCAAATCTAGCAGGATTCCATAAATGAACTACACAGAATCAAACTACGGGCCCATGCAACTATTAAATTCATGCAACCTCTTTGGACAGATAGACATACTGAAATGAAGCTACAAACGTGTAATCTAAATCTAAAAATCAAAATTTAATCCCAACAAAATGCTCCACTGTAAACTTATCTACAAGTTAACAAGAATGTGTGCTTCGGTATAAAGCTGTTAATATGCTCAAAGGCCTTAAGCAAATTTGACAATATTTGAATATCAATATTCTGTTTTAGCTTAACCACGAACACCAATGTCATTCTCTCCTTCAGCAACATCAAAGCATAATGTTGGGCCTTTTCTTTTTATGCATTACTATTTTCTCTTGAGGTCCATCCCTTTCCTAATCTCAGAATGAAAGCCCTGTGCCTACCAGAATGATTTACAAGTTAAATTGTGGAAGAAGACAGAAATGAAAAAGTTTGATTTCAACATGACCATTACACATATTTAATGAAAAAAATTAAATTCTTATTTTGGTTAATGCACTTTCAGCCTTCCTTTATCTGAAACTGGTTAAATAATGTAAATTGAAAAAGCTTTCCATTTTTGTGTTCTTCATTTTCCCGAGAGACTTTGGGCTGTACTGTATGTAAAAATGTCTGTATGTTTCACTTTATTCTTTATCACGAACTGTACATGCTGCGAAACAGTAAATAAAACGTTTGGTGTTTCCAGAAAGAGGCTCTGCCTACCTTCCTCCAACAGTTCTTTAGGGGCAGGACAAAAACACAGGAGCTTCATTTCATTGGCTAAACTCCACCCATATGTAAATGTAGTTTTGCAGAAGGTTCAGCCTCACTTCTAAACCCCACACATAAGCTCCAGAGAGAGACACTGTAGAGCCACGATCCACTCTTTCTTCTTTCTTCCTGATGGAACACATGCTTATTTGCAGTCTGTAAGTATATTTTGAATTAAAAAAATACACCTTTTGTGTTTTAGGAGCTGTTTGCAGTCATGTAGACAGCTCATTTTTGGACTGATGTTTAATTTTAAGTTTCATTTATTCATTAAATCTGATTTCTATTTTAAGATTTCTCTGAATTTGCTGCAGCCCTCTGACAAAGAGAACAGACTTACAGTGTAACAACGACAGTCGGAAGATGAATTGTACAAGGTAAGCTATACTGTCACTGAACTCCTTTTACTGCAGTGACGCTGTGCTATTGGTAATCACATTACCTGCCGTCAAAGCAGAATTATGCTAAAACAGAAATATGTGCAACCATGCCTTGTAACGATAGATCTCATTTTAACCCCATGATGTCTTCCTTCCCAGAGTTCTCCATGCCTTTGGTAGTCACCCCCAGCCAGCTGTGATGCCAGTCGACCTAGCCATGTGTCTGAGCCTGAGCCGGCGCCAACCTCTTTATCAGCTGCTGTCCATGTCTCCCCTGAAACCCACGCAGACCCATTGTCAGTCGACCGACTGTCAGCCAAGGACCAGCCTTCGCTCTCCCTATCACTCCAGCTTTTCCCCTTACCCTTCATCCTCACCGCAGCCCTCTGGGCCTCGGAGCTGTTTCCGCAGGGACAGCGGAGGTCTGAGCAAGAAGCGTGTGGTTTTCGCAGACGCTAAGGGATTGGCTCTCACTGCTGTGCGTCTCTTTATCCCTGAGCCTTCGTCTCCTGCTTCTACTTTAATGATGAAACCCTCCCCAGCCAAACTGCAAGGCCAACAGTCGACCTCAAACAAACAGCAGCCGTGCAGGTTGAGGCTTGGTTTCCCTCAGCCAATGCTTGACTTAAAAGCATCCCTTGCACGCCTGCGAGAGATGCGTGTACAGCTGGAAAGCTGCAGCATTTCAGAGCACTCCTTGAGCGGCAAAGTGCACGTCTCCCATGTCAGTACTGAAAAGGCTGTGCACATAAGGGTGACCTTTGACTCTTGGCGGAGCCATCATGACATTCCCTGCACATTCCTGCAGCAGCAGCGCTGTGGAGGATCTGATATGGATGTTTTTGCCTTTGACTTAAGCTTACCAAAGAACATAGATCCAAAGGAGCGAGTTGAGTTCTGTGTGTACTTCAGACCTGCACCTGGCGCAATGCCACACAAGGACGACAACAGGGGGCAGAATTACAGGGTGTGCATGGAAAAAGATGGATCAAATGCTAACCAAGGCGATGCCAACCGTTCGTACCCCACACTGTCACAATATCGGCCAACATCCTGGCCTTCACATGTGTCCCTCGGTGTGCAGAACTCTGCTGAGCTTCAGTATCTTCAGAAGAGTTTATCAAGTAGAGTCAGGGCTGAATGCAAAACTCTGTGTTCAACTAAGTAAGACCAGTGAATGTAGGCCATAACTTCTCAACAGAGCTATGGGACTGTGTAAATAATGTGACTATTTTATTAACTAATATTTATTGCTGCTTTTTGGGATGTATAGACTCTGAAAACTGCCCTGTTGAAATGTGAATAACACATACTGCATTGTTCTGATTAAATCCTTTTTTTAAAAAAAAACAACCTTTTGTTTCTCTTAGTTAAATCACTGGATACATGCACATTTACAAATGAAGCTTAGAGTTTACACTGCACTATAATGGGTATTTGTGCATCGTAGCATGGCACATAAGCCCTGATTAAGAAACCTAGGCCCACGAGGGAAAGTGAAAACATGAGACCTGTATTTGTCTGAGAGTAAACACATGCATCAATACACACAAAAGATTATTTTATTCGAAGAATCTTTTGATCTCAGAGATACAAACCTGTTTTCTCCGAACACAGTGAATGAACAAATGGTTGACCTATGCTCATGATGTTCTTTCACACAGACATTATTTATCTTGGCAAGGGCTCAGATGTCTGGTGTGCCTTTTCATGTGGTACGTCATGCATACCAGACAGAAGAAGTCAACAGTGAAAGGTCTTCTGGGCACACATGGTTTGCAAGGGATAGCCTGTTCCAGACACTCCCCCACCTGCTGTGAAAAGTGGAACAACACGCTGGGAATTGTTACTTCTTGTACTGTACGTGATTGGTATGGCAAACAGCAAGTAACCATGGCAGCATCAGGGCCAGCATGTACTTTGGATAATGCGTGGGCCTGTGTATACATGCAAGGGTGGAGTCATCATTAGATACTGTGGCAGTCACAGTGAGACTGTCTCTGCCTCTTCTTCTCTTGTTCCACTCCTTCTTAGTCATTTTTCTGTTAGACTTGTTTCTTTCTTTTTTCCCAGGCTAGTATCCTCCCAGTGATATAATCTTGTATGTGGCATGGGAGCATTTCGCAAAGGTGTAGCAGGTTTACACACCTTGTACCCAAAAGCATTTATTTATTCATGAGACTCAACAGTGTTGGTAGGGTATCAGGTGTTAGATTGCCCCACTCTTAACATCCAATGAATGATAAGCGTAAACAGAACCATGGAACAAGACACATTATCACAACTATGGTGCACTGATTTATGCCTTTTTCATCTACTATGAAGTTTCCAAAATGGTGATGTAGAAAAGGTATGTAGTTCAGGAGGAGCTGCAACCAAAGCTAAAATCAGTGGTTTACCAAAGGAGCTAAAGTACAAAGCCGTTTGGCAGCAATACACAGAAACCAAACCAAGAGAAAGAGGACACCCACATGAGGTGAAGGAAGTGGGGCTAGATAGGACACATCCTACGAACGCCCAAAACCACAACCTGTGCAAAGTAAGAGAAAGGGTTTACATCAAATAAAAGGCCTGTCAGAGTCAGTTAAACTGTGTCTATTTAGGATAGTCAACATGTAAGAGGAGACCTGAGAACGAGTTACATAATACATCACAAAAAGACAGTTCAGTCACACAAAGCAGTCATTACACAATATAGTAGTAATATGGGCATCCTGATAGCCGTTATTAAGGCGCAAACAACATTCCTGCCAGGGACCAGTGTTGTAAGTCATAGCCCTCTCTCTCTTTTTCTTTGTTTTGTGCCTAGTTATATATATATATATATATATATATATATATATATATATATTCTACCAAAAAAAAAATTCAGTAGGTAAATAATCAACGTCCCTCAGAGGAATGAGTGCGTCAAACTTCAGTTTCCCATTTCATAGTGGTACAATAAGTGCGACTGCTTTCTTGGATATTAAATTAGTTGGCACTATAAATAATAACAAAATTATTACGGTATTTATTATTTGAAACTCCACTGGCTGATGACTGCTAACAGGGGTGGCAGATTGGAATATGCTCATATGGCTTGTTTAGCAAGGCACTGACACACAAGCTTTTTTCTCTTTTTTTTGTGGAGGCTTGTTGGACTACTTGCATCTTATAATGTGCTACATAGTGATATTATACTAATCTTTTAATCTTCCACTGTTGGCATTAAAGTTATGTACACCAATGTGGACATGGCTTCATACTCCTGGTCAGGGAGGCAGAAGCAGGGGCACTAGCCACTTTTACCAGCTGAAAATAATTACAAGGATATGCACACAAGGTTAGATAAAAGCTTTTCAGTGGTCAGCATACATACATTTTGTTCTTTGCATTTGTCATTTCTCCCATTTTATCTTTGAGCCAGCAGCAGCCACAGCTGGCTGATGGCAAGCAGCCAGCTACCAGCTGCTGGTGCTTACAGTGCTGATGCTCAGTGTTGTTTGAACAATGGCCTGAAGACTGATCCAGTGGGCTGCAGCCACAGCTGTGATCACAATGAGCGAGCTGCTGGGAGCTAACAGTGGTGGCTAGCTGAAGCCAAGACACTAGGCAGCGGTGACCACATTTGTTTTATTCTGGTGCCAAATAGCTTCAAAACCAACCAAAATGTCGCTTGCAACCATCTGGTGTCCCAAGAGCTGTGTGCAACAACTGAAAAGGGGAAGAAATTAGAGAAATAACTCTACAACAGCAATTGCAAAGAGACAGTTAGTTACCCAACACTGTGTTGTGGCTAGCTAATATTGTATTTGTACATTTGCCAGGCAGGAAGACAAGCCTAGTAAGTGTCAGAGGGGATGACTTCTGAGTCAGTGTTCCATCAAATTAGCTTTTAGATAATGGGTCTATATATTTTAAAGTAATGTGTGGTCTACCCGTTCAGTTTTTTTCCAATAGCAAATTAATTAAAAGTAAACCACTTGCAATAATGTTTCAAAGTATGAAAATATGCATTCCAAAAGAGATAAAAATGCTTCTATACAGAGTATAGACATGTATGTGCAAATAAATTATAATAAAAGTGATATATTATCTATCTATTTATCGACAAACTAAGAAAACAAGCTGTTTATGAAATGACACCATGTTTGGTCCACATTCAGGAAATGTGAAAGGTGGGGATTAACAAAGTGCCTTCACAACTGACTGAGTTAGTAAAAAAAACAACTTAAAACTCAAAAAAAACATTTAAAACACTATAAAATACTCATTCATAGGCATTAGAACAAAACAGAAGTGAAATAAAAATCCAACAAACTTTGCTTTCTATTTCTTTTATTTCAAATGCTATTCTATTATCTGATTAAGTGAAAGTATTACATATATGTATGTACATAGACACTGTAGATTACATTTACAGATTAGAAAAGAAAAAGGTGCACCACAGTGCTCTCTACGGTAACTTGAGTAAGATCATACTCTTAAATAAATTAGTAAACGAGTTAGAATTGATTTCGAGTTAAAATAAGAGATGCATATCTAATTGTGTTTATTGTCAGGTGAACTTTTACAATTACGAGCACAAGAGTAATTCAGCACATGGAGGGTATGACAATTGCTTATAGGTCACCAAAATCACAATGTGCCACCATACACGACACTGGCAAAGGGATACGGCCTTCGTAAGTATTTTGAATAATCCATGGATCCGAAGCAAATTGTTTCTGTCACTTCTACAAAAATGGATGTTTGAAACAGTCGTTGGTTCTCTACTGACATTGGTCGCTGGGCAGGTGCTCGTGCTCGGGGTTCCAAGGTGATCTGGCAAAACACTCGGCGGCCTTCCTGTCACACTCACAGATGAACATCTCACATTCGTTGTTTGAGCCTGAAGAAGAGAAAGGGGAGAGCACTCTGATTACCAAAAGACCAAAAACCATTGCCATATTTTAACCAAACAGTATCAATTTATTGGAACAGTGGCAGTTTTTCTCATCAATCAGAATTTACATATTCTTGAATGAATACAATTTTTAAAAAACTGCATATTACTGCAGGTTTAATGAGCAAATTAACATGTTTATAAGATCAAGTTGTCTCTATGTACTCACTGCCACATGTGACCTTCTTGTTGTTCTCGTCGCAGTTGTAGTCGTAGAACTCGGTGTAAGGATTGTCGATGATGGGCCAGCACTCAGGGTGTTGCATAGCATCATTATAGCACTGGTCATGGACGTAGCAGCAACTACAGGTTAAAAAGTCGAACAAGAACATTTTTGAAACAAACTGGACAAGTTTTTTTTTTTTTTTTTGTTATGTAATCTAAGTATGAAGCAGAGTGAATGGATTGCGACCTGTCCAGTTCATCCACAGGTGTGCCAGAGCCTCCTTTCCCACAGTAACAGCCGTAGTCAGCGTAGTCAAAAACAGGCCAGCTATCAGGCATCACACACAGGATCATTTTTCTAAACTGGTTGAGTGCCTTGTAGTCCAAGGACTGGGCTGAAAAGCAACAACACAATCAGGATGATGTTTATGCTACTGCCAGCAGATGTATCTATTCACAACCACCATGAGTACAGGCTTTACTCAAGTTGTACTCACCAACCGAGAGGCTTGCAGCCAAGAGACACAGAGCCTGGAGGGTATTCATCCTGTAAGTCAAAAGACAAGTCACAGAGGAGCACTAACTCTAACATCAGGCCCTCTTTATATATCAAGTATGGGACCTTGGGACCTGCCGGCAGCTGTTCATACTAAACAGGGTCACACGCCTCATAATGCACACTCTCTGTACACGTTTCTGAACCCTGAGAATGGTTGTTAAGTTTGTTTGATGTTCTGTATAGACTCTAGTTGCTCAGCCTTGGGTTACGGATGCACGTTTGTGAGGCTGTCAAAGCAGCATATTATCGCATGTGGTTTGAGATGTTCAATAATCTCACAATAGGTGTAATGTTTACATGCCCATGTCTTTTATTTTACTAGTTACTGGTAAATGACAGTCTTTTGGAACATGTAACCCACGGTTGTCAATCCCTGTGTATGTTAATGTAGATCTAAATACGAATGCAGAATAAATGTTTTTCCAATAAGATATTTTCTGTAATTACAATAACTAATGTAGCAGATCAAGTAGCCTCGGTTGAGTGATTTTGTCTTTTGAAAACATAGATTTGTGCAATGGGTAATTTTACACCTGACAGCCGTAATTGCTTTGGTCACGGCATATAAATGTGCGCAACGGTCGGAAAAGGTTGAGAAACCCTGGTCAGTGTGTGACGCCATCATATCAATTCATGTCTTATTTTCCTTGTCATAAGTACTGCAATATAATGTATAATGGGGAAAATGATCATTGTCAAGCAGACAGCAATTTACAAAATACAGTTTTTTAATAGCTGTAATGCTGCATTTATAGAATCTGAAAATGTGTATAGTTACTGTTCCTGTAAGGTTAATCTTACAGTGTTATTTCAAATAAACTTTCTGTAAATTTTTTCTTTTGCAAAATTGTGCAACACTTTCATGTCAAATAAAGACAACACATGACCAAGCAAGACATGTCCCACCATATGTATAGAGACATGGAAAATCCCAGACTATAAGTGCAATGTTGATGATATAAGGAGCCCTCACATGCTGGGAGCAAAGTGTTCAAAGGCAGACATAATGTACAGTAGCTGTGGAAGAGAATGTGTCAGCATTTCCAGCACATATGTCAATTTATACCAGTGCTATTTCTGTTTTTATTTAGGCTCCAACCATGGGACTTTTAGGTTGGGATTGTATTTATTATAGGTTAGTGAATATACTACTAAATAATACTTTAAACTTTACACGTATAAGATGTTAAAAAAGCAGCAAAATGTAAAAAAAATTAAAAATTTACATATATTTAACATTTTTGTTTGTATCTCTGGAGTATTCGAATGAGGCTGACAATACACAAATATATATTTACATTATAATTGTCATAAACACAAAAGTCAGTCAATTATTCTTATTGTTGACCTAAAGAGCTACAAGACAATAAAAAAAAAACAGAACTGCATATGAATTTGTAAATTAATCTTTAATACAAATTTCTTTCAAAATGGAAAATGGATTCACACATGGTTCAAAGGGTCAACAACATTTTATTGATACTGCAATTTATTTAAGGTTCTAACATTTTCACATCAATCCATCATTACCATGGTAGTTCGGACACTAACAGAAGTAACACAAACAAAGGAGACCTTCACTGAGGAGATTGTCAGCCTCTACTGGCCTAACATAGAACTAAAATAATGAACATCATGGTCTCATTTGTTAGTGGCAATCATACCACGATATTTGATGATAAATTGATGTAAAGTCATACCTTTAACTCAAAATCCGTTCTATTCAAACTTAATGAAATGCAGACAGACGATTAACAGTACAGGCCAACTATGAAAAAGAAATGTTCAGTAACAGTACTCAGTCACATGAGCCTATGCTCGTCCCTTCATCAGTGTTCAGAACAATCGGTGGTTCTTTCAGACAGTGTTTGTCATATGACTGTCTTTTACCTACTGTATGTTTAATTGTCAAATATCTTCATGTATACATGTTTTCTCCTCAACCATGAATTCATCTCAAACGTCACTTAACAGAAACTGGTGGCACGTGTCCACAGGGGAGATTTTGGACGCGAGGGGTCGCTCCGCTTCCCAGCATTGGGCGCTGCTGGCTGCATCTGATTGGACAAACGCTTTCTGCTCCGGGATTTCCAAATGGACCAACATGGCAGCTCGTTTGGAAACGTTCTCTTATTTTACGGAAATAGTTCACCGAAATGTGTTCCTGAAGACATTTTAAGTGAGAAATATGCCATGCAGTTCCTGAATCTGTCTTCATTTTACATAGACAACATTACAAATAGTTTCAAAGTTTTTTATGAGTTTCCAGATGTGGCAAGTTGCGTTGCAGGACGGCCCTGATGTGCATGAAGTAGCAGAGACCTATACCTTATGCAAATGAGGGGCAGAAAACATGGCATCCTGTCCCTCAAAAAGCGCTGCAGCGCTACCAGAATGCATTGCACGGCTGCTCACATAGAATGTGAATGGACAGTTTGGAAAAGACTGATCCTGTGGACACGTGCCTTAACAATGCTACTAAACAATTAACAATTTACCTGGTGGGACTCTTATTTTTGGAATGTGTTTACACTGTATGAAAGAAGGGAAATCATGTTACTTGTGTAGTGGTAAATCAGTGTGAAGACTGCTAAACCTGCTCAGACGCTCAAAAGGATGATAAGCATTATTCTTCCGATATACTGTTGTGCTGTAAGTGTACATACACTGTATGCATTACCTACTTCAAAAATAAATGTTTATCATCATAGTGCAAAACTAATAAAGTCATTCTTAAATTCATTTCTAAAAAAATTAAAACTGGTTATGGTTTTGGTCTTAACTTGTCTACATCTTGACTGGAATGGTCTGGACCACAACACTGGAACTAACTACAGAGGGAGAACAAAACAAACCACATCATCAACCAAAGTAGAAAAAAAAATACATCACTGAATACTTAGAAAATATCTGCTGTGCGCTGTGTGATTATCATTAAATAAACAGGCAAAAAAAAAACAGTGGAGAACTACTGCAGTGCATTTTTTCTTTCTTTGACCTTAACATTCACATTCTTGATTGTACATCTGTCGTCTTTCCCTCCTGGGAAACACCACAGCAACCTCATATATCTGAGGACTTTCAGTCAGATCTTCCCAGCATTACCAATCATCCTCATTACATTTACATCTGTTGTGATCACAGACATATTGTCCTACCTCGTAATTACCGCCACTCTATGTCTACTAAGCAAAGATAGTGCTGCTGCAAACTACAGAGGGCAATCCGTGAACAAATAAAGGCAGATTATGTAGGATTGGAGCGACTGAGTGGCGTTTATGATCCTAAACAGATGTGTACAATAGCTGGATATACAGTGAGTGTACAAGATATAATCTCAGAGCTGTTAACCTCTGATTAGCTTTAGGTTAATCTGGGATCATTCAGGCGACCGCTGGCCTTTCTCAAATTTGGGTAAAGGATACAAGTGGTCGCACATTGACATTCCGGGCCATGTTTTTTTTTAAATGTCTGAGCAATATAGCCTGGATTCACCTGCTCGCTCTCTCTCTCTCTGTTATGGAAAGAACAGATGGAGCTAATATGTTGTATACTCAGTGTACAGTTGACACACTCGGACAGGATTAAAAAGTCAGTCTTCAATCAGATGGGCTTATATAGTAAGGTGGTGACATACTTCTTCTTATAGCGATGTGTCGCACTGAGCACCATCACGCCATCCTGTAAAGGAGAAAGAAAACATGGAGGAAAAATGTACTTCAAATACACTGTAAACAATGAAATGCGTGCTTACAGCTTAGATACAAGTGGGCCAATGGGAGCAACACTATCAGTAATACAGTAAGTACTATTTGCAGTGCCACTATACTGTTAACCACAGAGATTAGTGGGAGGACCACCCACTAATCTTGACAACCCGCTCTGCTCACTAATCCCTGTCAACAATGAGGCAATATAATGTCTACCACTCCTATATCCCTGTTCTTAATTTCATAGAGAGAGACTATTCTGTAGCTATCAAGCTGCAATACAGTCTACTGCTGTTAGGACCAATGTGTAGGATTTAGTGGCATCTAGTGGTGTAGCTGCAGATTGCAACTCACTTTCTTCACCCGCACTTTCCAACAAGAGGGACTACGGTGCAGTATGAACAGAAGGAATAATTACAGAAACTAAAAACTGTTTCAGTGTATGTACGGACAGGTTAGTGTTGTGAACCTTTCTTTTAAAAGGTCTTTCACCAGTGAGTCACAGGAGGGCTTATATTGTGAAGCAGCTGCAGAAGGTGCAGCCTTATTGATGGGGGTCACCAACCCATTGTTAGTTAAAATGATCTCCTGTAAATGATGGGACATTTTTCCTTTTAGCATGTTGTTCTTGTTAGATGGGAAAAGCTCTGATTCCACTTGCACGCAGTATAGGTGAGGTATCCCCACTCCCCAAAGTCCCATAGTTCTTCTTGTAGTGCCCTGTTTATTCTAATATTTTGCAGGAAAAAATGTGGCTTTCTATTAAGCTTATTTCAGTCTAATAGCTATAAAATGATCCAATAAGCATGCCATTTAGCTGCAGTTGTAAGCCATAACAAAGGGAGTCAGCAGTCAGCATGATTTGGGAATTTTCAGCATCTTGAAAATAACACAAGAATGGTCTCGTTTATTTTTTGGTTTATATAGGTACACTGCAGCATTTTATCTGCTCCTGTATAATTGTTTTTTGTTACAGCTTCAAAGCTCCTGATGGCTGAGTTGCTTGCCAGAGAAAGATACATACAAAAAACAAAAACAAACCTTACAAACTAAGCCTACTAAGTCAAGAACTACTACTACTGCTGTCAAGTGAAATGGAAAATACCGTGTGTGGTTTAGACTCTTGCTTGTGTGTTGTATTTTTTTCCCCTAATTTCTGACACAGCTGATAGTATTTATAGCTCGGCATGCACATTTAGTTTGTTTTTCCTGCCACAATGTGGGAAAAGGGGCAATTATCTGTCCTTCAGCTCGCCTATTAGCAGCTTGTTATCATTGTTGGCACTCCATAGATACGATCTGCTGCGCAAGCTACATGCAAGCTCGCTATCAGCTGCAGCAGCTCACAGTTTCTATTAAAAATGCTAACAAAGCTGGTCATTTATCAAGTGTCGCCACGGAAAGTTTTCCCACATTCCAGCAGCCACATGGCGCTGAATAATAGCAAAACAAAAATATGTTTTGCGTGTGAGTCAGTCAACTTCAGACCTTACCTTAATGGAGAGAGCATAGAGGTGGTTGAGCATGACATGGTTGGGTTCTGGGAGTAATGCAGGGTCACACTGGATATGAAAAAAAAAACATGTCTCATGTTTTCTACTTAATTCTGTAGATCCTTTGATACATAGAGATATTGTTTAATGCTTGACAAAGGTCTGCTTTTCAAAAAACCTAATATTAACCTCAAAATATTTGTAATACATTGTCTATATATTGCATATCATGTGACAGTTACAGCACAAAATAGAGAACAAGAAGTTCATTATTTCAGGAAAATAACTGAGCTACTTACAGAAATTCCAGTGTCTTTGTTGAGGATGACCTGTAGCAGGTGAGGTGGGAGTATGGGTGGAGACTTAATCTTTTCTTCTTGTTTAGGTACATAGGCATCCTGGTGATACGGCCCGGGAGGAGAGCTAGAGAGGTCTGATTGGGGAAAGGAGGAGAGGCAACAGAGAGAGTGGAACATCATTTTCAAACCTTGCCACAGACCTGTTTATAAATCAAAGCCCCCTTTTCACAAAAAAGGCACTGCGATACACATCACTGAATCTGGAGCACTCACCTGACATGTCAGAGCATTTCTGCGAGTCTACCATTAGAGCGTCGAACACCTCAAAGTCAGTTTTCTTCACCTGGATGACATTGTTGACTGTCCCAAGTTGACTGGTTATAACTGGCTGTGAGGAAACACGAGACAATCAAATTCACAACTTATACCAAAAGTATAAACCAGCCAGACACCGTATCATTTCTATTATTCATAACCACTGTCTAAGGCAAAGCAAATTACAGGTGAACAATAATTAAACTGTAATTGCTTGTAGGGCTGCACATTGATAATATGTACATATTGGCATCATCGCCAAATGCTATATCCAATTTGCAGGGGTGACAAAAGAGAATTATATTGAAGTACTGTAGTTCTGAAAAGGTGCCCTGGCCTACAAATCTTCTTCTCCAGATTTAAGAGAACATGTTTGTTTGGTACAGCCCCATAAAAATAATTTTAATAGGTAAAAATGTATTTGTGATGCAAAAGTGAGCAGTCCCACACTGATCGCACAATCACAATCGCATTATCTGTATCCCAATATGATGTTTTTACCATATTTTGCAGCCCTAATTGCTTGTTATATACATAGCATAATAGATATGGTCTAGATAATGGAGAATAACTGCTGACCTCAGCTGGGTCGTGGGTCCACTGGCCATCCACATAAAACTTATACTGATGCTCCCCTTCAGGTAGATCAACAATGGCCACAAAGGTGTTCTGACTTTGACAGATGACAAGAGAGAGCATTTGGCACAAAAGAGAGTTAACACAGTACTTCTCCATAGATCTTTAACCTCATCAATAATATGTATGCCCGCTAGTTCAAGTCATTCATTCGTCATTAAACTGGGCATAAAAACCATTCAGAGATATAGTGGAATTTTGGATATTAACTTAACTGTTTTATGAGTGTTGACTGTTGTTAGTTGAAATGGCAAATGGTTAACCTTTTCCTACAAAACAGCTAGTAATGAGTCTGGAATTATAATAGAAAAAAATTTGAGTTTAGGACGCCTGATCACCTTCTAATAAGGGGTATCTTGTTGGCCCAGTTGTTGAAGGAACCAGAGAGGTAGACTTCTTTTCCATCTCCAGTCCAGCGAAAGACCGTTGGTCGGTCTAAAGTCGGCCCTTTGTCATCTGCTTCCAAATCTTGCTGCCATGCAAGGAACTCCTCTTTCTCTAAAGGAGCCTAAAATACCAAACAAACAACAAGCATTAATTAAGATAAGATGTTCCTTTATTGATCCCCTGTGGGAGAAATTCAAGTTTGACACAGCAGCACAAGGGAGTAGTGCAAAAAGTAGATAAGTGTAAAAATCCAATAAAGAATAATAAAATAAAATGATAAAGATATAATAGAAAATAAATAACTATAATGAAAATATATACACTATACGCAGTATGCAAGAAAGGAACATGGAGTGCAAAAAAAATTTTAAACAGTGCATAACTAACTGATTTATAATTTATCAGACATATAAAAAGTCTTGGGGCAGAACCATGCTGGCAACAGATAAACTATCTGTGATAGCAGCACAACTTACTTTCATGTCTTCACCGTGAAAAATATCTGCATCCTCGGGGCTGTCCATCAGAATTTTTGGCCTCTCTCCCTCCTTGGTACCCCGGCTGTCCCTCCGCTGAGCCTTCTCCCCCTGGCCCATGGCAGCCCTCTCGCTGCTTGTATTCCCCATGGCTTTGTCTTCTTGTGGGCTGGTGCAAGGTCACTGTGAGCAGGAGTTTTACAGCTAAGCAGCAACTCAGAGAACAATGCACAATATCTGACATTTCTTTTTTAAATAAGGTAATTAATCATTAATAGCAGCTACTGGAGCACTGGCAACAAAAGTTGCTTTTTAAGACCGCATGACTCAAATGAGAAAGATAAAAAATGTTACACCTTGAGGGCTATCTATGATGATTTACAATGAGGGCACTGGCAGGAATAAGTTAACTGAAATGGTGGCAAATCACAAGCAGCCGTGGGTCAGACTCACAACCACGTAGAGGGACTTGGCAGGCTTATACTCCACATCTGACAGCTGAATTTACCAGGTCTTTGCACAATACGGCTTTAAGAACAAAACATACTGTATGATCATAAAACAATCTCTGCAGCTGCAGGAACTGAATAGAATTGGACGAGCATTTGTCGATGCACCACCCGCCAGGCGCCCGTATTGTTCTACTTTAAGCATTTTGTTATACTAGGCTCAGAATTATCCTTGCATAGCATTTCTTTCAGCATGATATCTACTCTCATTAAAGGACCTGTGTTTTGTTTGATACCCTATTCACTACATATCACATACATTACTACTAACCACTGTCAAAATATATCACTGTTAGTTCTGAACAGTTTCCCTACCTTTATTTAGCTACTGCATGAAACAATCAAGATGTATATTGGCTTCCATCTCTTGTTTTTGGCTCATGTTTTTTTATATACAAGTTACTTCTGCATGATATCACTACTTCAGTGCATAAGTAAGCAAGGGTAACATAACCTTGACAGAATTAAATGCAGATATGGCATTTACAGTAATGGATTACCTATTTCCAGGATGTTTCAAATCAGTGCAAATTGAGTTTCATATGAAATGAAACCAACTACCAGAGCTGACCTTGAAAAGTTGTTTAAAACTGGGAAAAGACTTAATTAAAAGCAACATCATTTCTTTCCCAGTTAGTGTGATTGGAACATTTTTGGTGATGCAGTACTGTTTTATAATAACAGTCATTAATACTAATACACAGTTTAAGGTTATGTGAGGGCTCGTGTTCAAACAGTTCAAATACTCGGTTTTCTGGTGTAATATACCAAAAATATTTACTTTCTTGTCAGTGTCTGATCAGATAACGATTTACTAAAAGCTCTTATTTTATATTAATGCCATTAAGAATAAAAGCAGTTTTTCCCGGGTATTTTTCCACTGTATGACAGTATGAAGCTGTTTCTAATAATAGACATGGTGTTCTGACAATGATCATATACAGATGTAATAATATGCAGCATAATGATCTCGCAATATGCCACGGTCGACTTCATGTCAACTTTACTAACGATAGGCGCAACGTTATGTTGACATTAGCCCCCCGCCCCCAGCCAAAGCTAACGCTCCGTTAGCTCATCTTACAAGCTGAAAGCACAAATATAAACTCAATTACTTGTGAGATTATCGCTTGATCTCGCCTTTATTGGCTGGGCTGCAGATAGTTTAGTTTTGGTCCATGCCTCAGGAGCAGTAAGAGGTAGCAGACGTTTTAGTTTACTAAAGCTAACGTTAGTTAGCAGCTCGCTAGCATCAGTGTGTTGATAGCCGGCTGGACGTCCTGTTAATCCAAACACTACTAACGTTACTTACGTTACTACCGGCTGCAACACAGAAGAGCTACCAGTTCAAACAATGCATGCTCTGACTATACATACACACAGTCGTGAAGCTTTTTACCTTAAACAATGTTTGCCGTCGTAGCTGCCAGCGTTAGCTCCTCAGACCCATTTCACCGGAGCAGAAAACAAAACATTTCGTCATGCTAAACAAACACGCCCCCTGCTTTGCGCATGCGCAATAGTTCAAACCTTTAAAAACTAGCATCCCTTAATTTAACTACTGAATGATCAGCCCCACATGCACATACCATCGTATAAACAGTTTATATCTGTGGCGATCTTTTAGCTGTATTATAATCATATTACAGTTTATATCCGTGGCAATCTTTTATCTTTATAATCATCACATCTTAAAGTTTTAAAGAGAGATGTAATTCTGTGTACTCAACACTAGATGGAAGCCTGAGTCAAGTAGCCTACAGTGGCAGTGACAGTATGTAAATACAGCTCCACTTGCATGTAAAGACCAGATAAACGGATGAGCATTCATTTCTAACACACATGAACAGAATATAGGCATATTTAAGATGATACTGATGAAGAGATTATAGTGACTGTGACAAATTAAATGAAAAACCTCAAGAAATGAGTGGTGAAACATAACCAATGCAGATACTTCCACACAGCGGCACTGCATGGTGCAATTAAGAAATGATTTAACATCCAATCATGCTCTGTGGCCTGTATAAAAATGATGAGCAACCCCAGTTGCTTCTGAGTTTATCTGAACGATGTTATAGTCGGCTGGCAGTGCATCAACCCCTCATTACAAAGATGAATCCACATTTGAGAGTTCAGCGGTGCAAAAACCATAGGTCTACAGAGATGAGAAAAAAGCAACATGGTTGGATGACTAATCCTTCGCCATTTTCTCGACAAGTGGGCAAGTGCATGTGCACAGGCCTGAATGCTTCACCCCCACAGCGAGGGGATCCATGGCTGTGTTGTGCTGTGGGGGGCATTTTGCTGGCACGATTTGGGTCTACTTGTCAGCTGATGAGTATGAAAATGATATGCAATGGCCTTCTCAGTCACCAGTTCTCAACCCAATTTAACATCTAGGCGAGGGGATTTTTCTATAATTTGTCACTCCTGTGTATATTGTAGACTGTAAATATATTTGGATCTGTTGTTCTTAATGTCATGCCACTGATTAATGATTTCTGGTTGGTAACAGTATCAGCAAAATTTAGGCTACTGATAGAAAACAACAGCTTTGTGCCATTCTTGACATTTACCATGAGCTTTCTTTCAGCATTGCAGCATGTGCTGTCAGTGAGAGCAACTTGCCACTCACACAAAAGGTCTTTAGGTGGCCTTTGATCTATGAAGGTCCAGCAGTAACAATGCCTTTATAAGGTTACCCTCAAAACTTTGTTTACTGTGAGTTCTGTAATGCCTCAAATGTCACACTCATTATAGATGAAATGATGCAGAAAATCACTAATCGTTATGTCAGGCAGCCCAGTCTGACCCTAGGACAGTGCCAGCATACAGCTGCTGTGGTCACATTTTCCCTGAGCAATGCTGATGTGCCAGGGCTATTGTCAATAGATGAAGCAGATATTTTGACTTGTCATGGCAGGAAAAGTGCAGGTGTAATTAATAACATTATTGATATTCCAAACAAATCCATACAAGTGAGCCAGAATGCATAATACACGGGCTCTGTAAGTGCGCACCCAATGGAGTGTATGTTAGTTACACCTGTGCTGTACCAGTTCAAAATGTCTCTTTGTCAGTGCTCTTGTTATGTATTTTCCAGTTGTTTGGATTTATTTAAAACTGTTACTTATGCAATACAAGCTGAACAAGCTGCTCTGATGACGGGGTCATGACAAGGGTACATTTTCTTCAGTTAGAGACTTTGGTTTTTTCACCTCATCGGATACAGTTCACTTTCCTTTGTTGCAGTATTTTCTGTAACTACAGTCATGTTGAGCTGCAACAAAAGCTGAAAAAGTATCTATTCATGTTTGTTTCGTCCCCTCACCACCATTCCCTAACTACACCAATTCTCTTTTCCTCTAACTTCGACGCAGATTTAATAGAGCTAATGACCCCCAAACAGCTCTCCAACATCCTCCAGACACAGGGGGGCAGCGAACGCTGGAGGCGCTTGGCACATAACGAGGAGCTAAATAAAAATGTGTCCAACAGAGATGTGTGACCTGAAAGGAGGTTAGCTTTCACTGGACCATTTAAAAACAGGAGAATCTACATTTCACAAGGCCCTATTATCTAGAATGTCACAGCAGACACATCCCCAAATTATGGTCATGGTCACAGTTGATTGCAGTACACAGATGTCGGTCCACACCGCGTGTTCAATTAAAGAAATTAAATGTTTCCCTTCACAGCCTTTATGTCTTGTAATAAACAGCGTATATAGTTAGTTTCTCCTCAGAGGGCTTCTTATTTGGGGGAAAATATCACTGAGCAATGTGAAAACAGTGAGGTTATGCGTGATGCAACCATTTTAATGTGCATGTTTTATGTGCAGATCAAAGTGCGTGCCATACAACTTTTTTTTACCAGAACAGCTTTGATATTTCATCAAATTCAAGTTTTAAAAATCCAAGAGCCGGGCATGTTAGACGATTGTCCTGAAACCAGAAGGCTGTAATTGGCTCACGTCAGCTTAAGAGACAGAGTGGGCTCCGAGGAAGAAGCTGGCCCGACTGTTGGAGGTGGGATGTGATGTTTTTTCGCTTGCATGTGGAGGTGGATTTAAAAATGGATGGGAGAGATGGAGTTGGATGGTATGTTGTTAGTTTTGATGTGTTGAAAATGTTGATGTGTCAGTTGGCAATGGTAGAATAGTGACTGAAGTGGGCGTGGGTAAACCCTGATACTGGATCAATTTTATGACTTTGAAAGCAGTCTTTTTCTCGTGCCAAAGAGTCTAAAGCCGAAGCCCAAACCGGGAGAGCTCTCGCTGTCTCATTAGAAATCCTGTATTGGCTCACAGACCTGCTGATGAACTCCGTGATGTGACTGATGTGCTGACATTTTACTGTGCCTCCACTCTGGCACCACTTCCCCAGAGCCGTGACCACAGTGCCACTGTTGTTTACCATTACTCATCCCTGCTGAGTGAAGCCATCACACAACAGCAGCCAGGCGCACCGCAGCACTTCGGCCAGCAGCTGGCCCTGATACGCTCTCTGTAGGACAAGCCAGATAACCTTTATACTGAGCTCCTCTGGATTACACATGGGGGGCGATGACTCACACTTGTTGCCTTGGCACTCTCACAGGCTCACATCTGTGCATGCAACGCACTTGTACTCTCGCACTTGGTCCTTTGTGAAACACCGAATGGAAACTTGTTTTATCAAACCAAAATAAAAATTTGAACAGTTTAGAGTAGAATCGTCTTCCTATGTTTGGGTTTATTCTGTATTTTTCTCATTGGAAACAAATCCCATGAAAACCAAAAACCAACAACGCTGGATGTTAGTTCATCTCTCCATGCTTTCTGACTTCCTCACTCTGCCTGTGACCCCAAGCTAATTGGTTCCTGCTGAAGACATAAAAAGCCGGTCACATTTAAAAAGTTTAAATTTTAAAAAAAAGCTCAGTATTCTTAAAATTTCTGGACACCATAGATTTTTATCATATCCTTAAACAGCACTTAATTTTGCTTGTGTTGTGGACTGCTTTAAGAGGTGCATTTTTACACATTCAGTGCTTTAATTAAACTATGTACATGGAATTGATTTAAGACTACAGCGTCCGTGTTCAATAGCCCACATCATCATTCGCAAATGCAAGTTATTCTGGGACTTCTCAGTTCACTTTTGGTTTCTAAGGGGCCTTATCTACGCTGGCGTGATCAACACTGTCAAATCAGCATTGGTGACGCTCCTCTGTCAATCATCGTGTGAAACCTACCCCCATATTAAACAATCCTTTTGTGATTGGCCTGACCAGATCCAGGACAGGTGGAAGCGTGGCACATGCACACTTAACTTTTTCATTTCTGTAAAGAAAACTTATTTTTAAAGTTTATTATTTAAGATCTAAACTTAAATAATAAACCTGCAATAGAGAAGTTAAAACAACCAAAGAGCTCATAGAACAATGGCCAAGTGTCAGGGAGAAGAAAACACAAAAAAAGAAGCATATTAAGGATGTATAATTATTATAAATATTTTAAAAAGTACATAATACAGAGAATTGTATAAAAAGTGATCAAAAATATCAATAAAACTCAACTCTCTTATTCTATATTCACAGGAAATAATTTGCTCAAAATGTATCCAAATCGCTTGGTTTACACCCTGTAGTTATTGCGTTCACTGTATTAGTTTCTCTATTGAGCATTCAATATAAAATGAAATGTCCATAAAGAATAAGTCACAGAATCAGTGGTCGTCAGTTTATTCAATGATAACCTTTAGGAAAGAGGTTGGGATCCACTGGTCTACGGCACAGGGGAATAAGCTAATACTTTGGCTACATGGACAGTATGTATTGGTAGAATCATTGTTGTTGGTTTTGATCTTTTAATGGGATTTGCTGACTATATGTAGAAATATTGCCAGCCCAGTCCTTTAACAGAAAGGCCTTCATTTAAATCCTGAAAACGTGGCATATATTTTACAGCAGGGATTTCAAAAATGTGTTTATTTTGTATAGTTCTTTCACACACCTTGCTTGAAAGCTTGATTGGTCAATTGGTCTTACATCTTGTCAAGATTTGCTACGGTCTACTAGAAGTTTAAATGGATTGGAACAACTCTCACAACTGAGTCATACACACCACTGCAGCTCAAATACATGTCTGTGCCAAACTTCAGTTGTACAAAATATAAGAGCTGTCTGCTGTCTTGATGAAATCAATATCCTCAGTAAATACAGGTTAAAACTGAAGAGTGTGTTGTGTCCAAGGTTAAATTCCTTTTTTTATTTATTTAAGAGGTACCTTTTAGATTCGACACCATATGTGCAAACCATTACAAATGGATTGCAGGGAGAGCAAGTGGGCTTAAAGGTGCAATGTAGAAAATGTTTTACAAAAATGGAAATTGATTCCAGAATATAATTTATTTCAGTAAATGTTTAAAATTGTCTCACCACACAGGCTGATTTGTTCATTTCTTTACATTGTACATTTTAATTTATTTATACATCCTACTTCAGCCTTTACCATTGTCAATTATGTTATAAAAATAAAACATTTTTAAGCCTTTGACTGCTTTATTTGCTGCTTTCATATCTAAAAAAGCACTGGCCTATAATCAAATAATCAAGCCTGCTTTATTTTCATCCCTTTTCAACTTTTTCTTTCAACCCTATAAATTGTACCAGAGTTGTATTTGGGGACATGATGACTTCATCATGAGCAGAATATCCCGACTGACACGTAGGTTGCATTACAGGGCTTAAAACAATCTTTCTCATTAGCCTGGTAATTTGTGAGGCTATTTGGGTGGGACAACCTTCCACCAATTCAGAGCTCAAGTTTCACATTTGACTCAGCATCTAATGTAGCAATTAGCCCGGTCAAGAACATCATCATCGAATCTGTTATGAAACAATTACATAACATCCTCATCTAAACGATTTCTCTCCCACACACGCTCTTCCATTCTTTGTATCCTGTTATCTCCATTTCCTGTTTTGTCTCTCTGTGTCTTTTTCTCTCTTTCTGCTGTGTGTGTCTTTCTCCCTCCAGTTCTTACTGTATGACCTTCAGTTCAACCTCTGGGGAGGTACTACAGCTGGACTCTGTTTTACTGACAGATACAAAAGTAGCACAAGCTTCAGGGCAGCAGAGGTTTACCTTCTCCATTTTGACCAGTTTCATCTTTTAAAGCTTGACAAGCCTCTGAGGCAAAACACTGTTCAGACCACAGATTCTGTCCAACCTTCTCTCTCGAACCCCTTAGTGGGGAGGTGACCTCTTGGTGGTATGAGAGACAATCCTTTTCATTTCAATTGTAGGCAGGTGAAAGGTTCAGTGGCCATGATGCTGTGAGAACCGGGGTTCTGTCCTCTTGAGCAGACACTCAGCTCCCATCTGCTACACTATTGCCACTTCTGACTGTCCCTGTGCTACCACCCTCTTGACATTCGTACTGTATGTTTGAGAGGGTATGGATAAGGTTTTCAGGGATGGCCCTTTGCCCTCTGTGGAATGTATAATCTGAGCAATCACACTTGAAGCAACCATGTTTCTGCTCAAGCCACAAAGTGAGGGAGCTGACAACTGGCGGAATTTTAAACTTTTGCATCGAAGCAAATACAGTCTAAATGGACCACCTTATGTATTTAAGTGTATGCTGCTGACAAGTGGTAAATTAGGCCTTTAATTCATGATTGTTGATCAATTTTTACATGTTTATATTTTGCATACATTTGTCATAATTTGACATATATTGCTATAGGGAAAATACAATAATATATGTTATTTGTTTCAACTGTATAGTCAATTTCTATGGTAACATTTTTTGATTCTGTCTTATGTGCTTTCATGTATTTATGTATTCATGCTTAAACAAAAATTGGAGAAAAGACAGTAGGACAGTAAATGCCATGCATTTATTTCAGCACTGTGACATATCCCTCAGACAGTCAAGATACATGTCATAACCATACTTTAATCACTAAGACGACCTGGCATCAACCCTTCATTACATGGCATACAGACTACATGAAATCCTACTTGTTACAGCATGTTTCCAGTGATTCTATGGGCAGTTTCATGTGCATTTAAACTGTTGTGTAACCTGTAACATTATAGAATTCCACACATTTTCCATAGCAATTCTTAAACAGTGCTTCTGCAAATTAGCAAAGGATGAAGGTTTGCACCACATCTCCCATTGTCTCTCAGTATTATTTTACAGTGGTTATGTCACACAGCAGTCCATCTACATCTCATTCCCACAGTGCAAATAATGACACTAGAACAGAAGGGCGGATGCTTCCACCTTGTCAAAGTGCAGCTCTGAGCACAACAGGAAAAAAATTTACTATATGGCAGTATATACATGTCACTTACTGGGTTAGCTTTCATTAACGTTCATTAACACATCCCTTTTCACAGTTAGTACTTAAGAGGAACATAGATTCTTGGATGAGGATGGGGGAAACAGACGATATATCTGAGAATACAGGAATAAATACAGCGTTTTAATGCATAATAATTTATACTAGTATGGATAGCAGTTCTCATATAATATGTACGCGGATAGCTTTCATTCCTGTTTGGTATATGTTCTGATAATGGCAGCGGCAGGGTTAATCTCCTCCCAGAAGCATATCCACTTGTCAAAGAGTACCAATAATGAATTTGCATGTGCCTCTGTGTAGTGTGATTAACAATTTTGATGGTGAATAACACAATCCCATTACAGTAGCATGGAACTATTATTAGGACACGATGAGGCCCGGAGGAATGAATACTTGAAAGAGTAACAGCCTGTCACACTAATGTACCCGCATGGAGAGGTGTGTTGTGTAGCTGGAGTATTTGTCATTTAATACAAAGTGTGAGCATCCTAGAAGCGTCTGATTGTATGCATGAGCTCTACACTCCAAAGTTTCAAAAATATCCCTGGCTGACTGACTAGTGAGTGGGTGGTTGTCTTCCCCATCCTATATCTCGCATTTGTTGGAAGCCGTCAGGTTTTGGAGTTGGGACCTGTGACAGCAGCTGTCACTTGCATCGTCGGTGTCTCAGTCAGCATGTGTGTTTGTCAGTGTTGTGGGTTTGAGGTGATGCAGAGGAGGAGAGATCCTGTCGATGGCTTGATCTGCTGTCTCTCAGTGCTTCATCCAGTTCGCTCAGTTGCCTTCCTCATGTCATCGTGTCATCACGTCTGTCTTCCTCCACTCATCTGTAGACTATAGGGTACACCCTCTATCTCTCTCTCCCTCTCTCTGCTGGGGTGCAGTGGAGGATCCTGGACTATAGAGGCAGGCGGATGTGCATGGCAGAACTATTGGGCCGCGCAGCTATAATATAGATGCCGCTCTCCTTTAAAAAGTCTGCCCAGGTCACTGGCCTGTTGAATAAAGGTTTTTATTTATTTATTAGCCAACAGTCTTTTGCAATCAATTATTTTTAATGGAAAATGAATCATGAAACACTAAAGAAATAGTGGAAAACCTATTGTTTGCTATAGTTTCTATATTTTTGTTACTGTCAACACATCTGAATCTAATGATGAGTATTGCCTCTGTAGCTGAAGTCCGATGTATGATTAAGAACACATACAGCTACACTATAGCTATACTAACTGGCATGTTCTTTCCTTACAAAGAGCATGGGTACTGAGTCCTACATACACCTCCTGGTCCCTGAAATACTCCCTATAGTGCGCTAAATGTGTATTTTTCCGTGTAAAAAATTGCATTCTGTACTCATGTTTCAGGAATATTTGCTGAAAAACCACAGTGCCCAGCTGTTTTAAGGCATCACACAGACCTTTTAAAAAAATGAGGGTAAATATCTGTAACCCACTTTTAAAGGTTTACATCTTAGGAAAAAATGGGCCGTTCAACAAGGTATGGAAGCTGGAGAGTATTGAGAGACGTTGTTTGCTTTGGTCTTCTCATCGAATTTTTAACAATCAGAGAATGTAGATTAAGACCAGCCACTTCCTGACCACACGTACAAATTGTATTCTGATGTTTATTTTTGGGTGTTGCTCATGATAATTACACTAAATATAAAGATGCACAGGCATTATCCCACATAGGACACACCCCTTACCAATACAATACAGCAACCATGCAGTAAAAATGATTTGGTAATATCATTATAATAAGTATCTGGCCTCTGCTCTGCTGTAATTTGCCTCCTGCTGCTTTGAGAATTCAGTTATAAAATAGAGTGTTTGTCAGACCTCTGTCTAAGCATGTTCTCCTAATTAGCATTCAACCTAATAAGACTCTCTTGTGGGGCTCTCTTTGTAATTGCGGTTCCCTGTAGCCTCTGCCTCAAGGTGCATTAGCTTAAATTATTGCAAAATGTTGTAATGCGGCATGGCGAAACGTCTCAGAAGTCATGATATGTCAAAGAGGATTTGTGTTTTATTATCTGGTGGCAGAAGGTGAGTTTGAGGTCAGTCCGCGGTGTAGTTTTCTAGGTTGCATTACTAGAAATGAATCCCACTGTTGCTGCCATTACATACTTTTAATACGATCTCTTTGCACAGCAGGGTCACAGAAGCTGCCATATGTAGGCTGGTTCAGTGGGAAAAGTCTAGGCCTATTCTAACAGCGCAAAAACGTTTATGTACATTTCACTGAGTCTGCAGGCCTGTAAAGCCTGTCAGCTTGAGGTGAGAGCCTGGGAGAGGAGAGCTTCACATATTTACTGCAAAGAAACCTCAAACACACTCGCTAAAGATATAAGAGAAGACAAACCTGCTTTCATCAGACTTGCTCCTTTCACTGCCAGAGCTGGCTGGACTGCTCTCGCATATGGGGCCGACATGACTTATACTGTACCAAAGGACAAAGAATAAAAAACCGACAGAAAAAGTTAGCACACAGTAGTCAATAAAATGACTAGACATTTCCAATTCCAATAAAAAAACGAAAATGCACCCTAAATTAATGAATTAACAACCAGCGACTCCACACAGTGCTTTCATTTCCAGACTGCAGGGATTGGACAGAAGAGGTATGTTAATGTTATTCTTCACAACCTGTTGCCTCACTAGTGTTATATATAACTCATACCTTCACACAGATTACTTTCATCTGTTGGAGGGGGTGACTGCCAGCCGTGATTAACCTAAACATCTCTGCATTATCTTTCACTGTCAGTGTAAATTTGTTCAGTTCCACTCTGAAAGCTGCACTTCAGAGCAGCCACAGGATTTTTCTATTGGCCAAGTCCAAAAAGTATTTGATGAAGTCATTGTTTCAATCTCAATTTAATCATGTAATTGGTGATTACAATGACTGTGACTTTCATCACTAATAAAGTACATAAAGTCTGTAAAATCTTAAACTCAGACGGAGTTCCCAGAGTGGACCTTTAGATCTTTTTTTAAACCACTGCTCATGCTAGAACCGTTTCAAATCAAATCAAAAAGGGTTATATAAAGATATGGAGTGAGACAATGTCACTTCACATCTCACGAGAAACCCAAATGACTGCCTTATACACCTACATGAGTCACAAGTAGTCAACCTTTCAGAGTCAGACAGAAGCTCTCCTGGTGAACCTTCTGACTGACGGTAGCTTCAAAAACTCCTTTTCGCTCTCACACTGTATCTTGGTAATGTCTATAATCCAGCGATCAAAGGGAGCAGAGTTTTCTGACTCATTTGATATTTGCTTTGAGCATGAATGAATGAGGTTGCCTTTTAGTGTTACAGTATGTGTGGACCTGATGTGCACGGTGCACACTCACACCCTTTATGTCCAGAGTGTCCTCTTGCATTGATAAGTGAGGCTTTTAAGAGAAGCTCCCCTAAAGAGAACAAAAGGCTTTCTTTTGATCCCTATAATTAGAGGCCAGCCTGAATCTTATCCACGCCTCAGTATAACAAGACCTAATCATATGAGGGGCTCACATTCTTCTCATTAAGCTTCATTCAAGGATGCATGCATCTTTGATTGCTGGATGTTCGGAAGGTCTTCCAGTATGGAAGTTAAGAGGGTTAAATTCCGAATGAAATCTAAATCAAGGAGTTGTCTGAGAATACTTGAGGATTAGCGCTCAAGGGTGTTGAAGTGAAGAAAAGGGAGACAAGCCATGCAGTGCTGAGTCACACTCACCCACAATACATAGGAGAGCAGAGTCCCATGAGTCTGTGGGGAATGCCGCATGTTGAACAGGTGAGAGGGATGGAATGGCACAGCACAGGAGATGTGACAGCACAAAAGGTTATAAGCAGTAACACATGCACACGCATACAATACTAACACAGACAATACAAACACCCCAGTGGTGGAAAATACATTTAATCCAGTACAAATCTTACTTGTACTTTCCATTTAATTCTACTTCACAAGGAAATATGGTATAATTTGCATTTATTTGTAGTAGCGTGCATTATTAATGATTATCAGTAAGAATGGTCCAAAAATACTAATGCATTCATTCATCATAATGAGGACTCTTGATATGTACTTTTACTTAATGCAAAACTTTCCTTTGTTATGCAGCACAATATAATATAATAACATTGCTACTTTTACACAAGTAGAGGATCTGAATACTTTTTCAACCACTGACACACAAACACACAATGTCGCACAAACACACAGTGAGTAAAAAGAAATGTAACCTCATCAGAGTTAATCAGAGCTTATTGTCTTTTCATTATTACTCTGATGAGGTCAGATTGAGAAGCAGTGATTTTTTTATATGCTATGTATTGTGCACTATAGAGTGGTTTCTTATTGCATTTTCTGCCATATTGATAATATTAATCATCAAGTATAGACTACAGGGGATGAACACTATAGAAACAACAGCTGTACAATGTAATCCAGTAAAGACTGCTTTTTTTGAAGGTTATGTTGTTCGATTTTTGTTAAGACTTGTCAAAGACATATTGATTCAGCTCTAGGGTCATTTTAGAGGCTGTACTTTGTGGTGGAGTTGCACCAGATTGCATTATAAGGCTCAAATGTATCGCATATTGTGTCTGTCCTTTGATTCAGTATCAAGAAAAGTCTTCACAAAGGTAGTTTTGTTGCAGGGTTGTTGTATTGGATTGCCCTATACTGTACATATGTTCAAGTTATTGTGCCCATACCCTGTAGCCATTCAGGCGCCAAACCTAAATTGATCTTAGCCAAACAAAGCACAAACAGCTCAGTACTGAGCCTGCCTCAAGAGTCTTCAAAAAAACACAGTTCAACTGGAACACAGTTCCAGGCAAAAGCAACCAGCTTCATCAATCTAATACGTGACAATTTATTAATAGCAGGAATTCTGTCATACTCAGCATCAAACTGGCGGGGAACTAAGTGCCTGCTAACAACGTGAGTAGCAGCACAGAATACATTATTGAATAAAACACATTACTTTAGTACCTCTAATATGACAGGAGGACTGACTGCATTATCTTTTTCGATTTTTTCTTGTTTTGATAAAGACATGATTTAAATATGTTCAACTTGAGATAAGCAGAAACACTTGCTATTCACAGCTCCCTTTGCTATTATCAGCGTTGCACTAGTGTCAGCATTGATTGCATACTGTTCAGTGTACCAGTCAAAAACAATGCCTTTGATTCTTCTGCAGTCTATTTCAGCTCAAAGCTCCTCTGCAGGACAGGGAAACAACATTGTTATGCCCCAGTCTGGTTACAGTGCACATTGGCAAGTCAGACATTTTCAGTGTCAACATGACGACAGGGAGATAAACAAAAATGTCCAAGTCAGTGTTGCAGGCGACCAGATCTCCAAAAGGCTCCAGAATGTGGTGGTTTTGTGCTACTTGACCTCGGGGAAATTTCTGTCAAAGCAGATACCTGATTTGACAAACTGGCCAGAGGATGTGTTAAATCATGAATGCACACCGGTGCAAAAACTGAATGATAACAGGGTTGAACCTTCTGTGAGTTCATGTCATATATAATATATGCTGAAAGTGTCATTTGGGGAGCTTTTTGAATACTTCTTTTTGTCTACTTATTTGATCTATGAATATTATGTTCTCTTTCATTATCTTGAAAGCAACGTGTGATGGAATGCAAATGGATGCAAATGCAAAAATGGTGAATTAGTACAAGTATGCTTGTATTAACTTTCATTTTTCTCCTCTTCTCTTAAGATAACATAAGCTTTGCTGGTTTGCATACTAAAACAAAATGTCTGTTTGTTGTCAGCAACTTCAACATCTGTAGCAATTGAGCACTGCAGACACTGTGAGGTTTTGAGATCCCTTATTATAATTCATTCATATAGCTGTAGATAGATTTACTGAAATTAGAAAAGCTACTAAATAGATGCATCATTGATACACAGTACACATTACAACTTTCATCGGAGGTCATAAAGCATTGGTGAAATACACTTAGTTAATTAGTTGAGCTTGTAATTTAAAGCCTATCTCCTTACGGGTGAATTTGGCAGTGTGGATTAATAAAACAAATGGCATGCAGATTCATTAACATACCATCTTACGATAATGAAACTTTAGACCTGTCCTCTTGGAGACAGTTGAAACATGTGAAAATGTTTAAGTTGATATGGCAAACTTGTAAGCAAGTAGTTACTTATACAAATCTAGTAGTTAAAGAGCATACTGTTTTGGTTTTTTTTGGTTTTTACTGCAAACAGTTGCCTACTGCAGCTGAAAACAACACTATGAGAGCTGTGAGAGTGAACCAAAAGAGTGAAGTTGTGGGCTGGACAGATAAACAAGGAACTGAAACTCACTATAAAGCTCCGTAAAGAGAAGATAAAGAAGGTAAATATATGAAAACCAATGCAGGAAGAATGGCATCAAAATAATGACATGAATTATTTGTGTGTCTAATTACTGTTATTGGTAGTAGTTTCTTGGAAGTATATGCAGCAATTAATGTATAAGCAGATGCATCCATCCAAGTGATGTGATGCAATTACATAAGCCTAATTTTGGTTTATGTCCTTCCAATTTCTATTGGATATAGTGGAAAGAAATGTTTATTTAATTATATGCTATACACTTATCATGCTACACCAACACAGAAAATATGAAATGTGTGCAAGAGACAGTAGGTCACTTAAAGTGAAGAAGAACTGACTGGAAGTTGCAGTTTAATGAATTCAAACTGTTGTCATGTACTGTATCTAAGCTTAGGTCTGACTGATCATAGCATGCTACAGTATAATTTGTCAACATTGCTGATGAAAAGACTGTCTCAACTGATTTTATCATTTGATATAATGGGCAGGTAAAGCGGTGCTTCATCTGCAAAGAAACGAAACACAACAAAATGGACACTGTTTCTGTGTATTATATTAACCATGGGAAGCATATGTAATGAGAAAGGAAATTCTCATCTTGCTTCAAATTTTCTTTCTCGTTGTCTCTATTCCCTAAGCAGCCAAACCCTTTTCCCTCTGCCAGCTAGAGCTGCATACAAATTAGTTGCTAACTCCCAAAACTCCCACCAGACTTCTACACAGACGTGCGCCTTTATTTTATCTCATCCTAGACATGGAATACTGTGTTATCTCAAGGTATTGAAACTAATGTTCCAGATTTGAATTTTACTATGTTGGGCATTGAACTGACTGGATTTACTCTCCTTTGGCATGCTCACCTCACATTGCAAGACTGTGAGTCTTTGTTGAGTTTGTGGAACCAGGACTGCTGGGCCTGGCGGCATTCCGCTCTTGTGATCACACCGTCTTGATCCAGATCTAGACCAAGGAACACTGACCGTGCTTTGTCTCTCTCCTTACCAGTCAACAGACGCACCAGTGAGTTCTAGGAAAAATAAAAGTCAAACAGTGTTTGTGATTAGGTGGATTGGATCTACTCCTTTAAATTACTCATATTAATTCCATTCCCATTTTATGCTTTTGATTGCTGTAATTTAGGAGCCTGGAAAAGGTATTTTTAGGGCCAAATTCTTTGGCCGTAATCATTCTCAATCACATTAGCACTGTCTGGCATAATCTGCAGGCACTGCTTTACCCCGTGCTACCCCAGAGTCAAACACAGTCCATAAATTGCAAATCTAATCTCCCAAGCCAAAAAACAAAGCACAATATCTTAACTGCTGTGTGGTGATCAAGTGACAATAAAAATGAGTGATTCAGGCAAGTAGGTGCAAGCCAAATGTTTTGTAGCGTTTGCCCCCGAGCCCTTATATTAAATTAACCTCAGCATAATATATCCTATGACCCATGTCCCTGCATTCTCTACTAGGCTGATTAGAGTATTTTGGCAGACAAGAGAAAGGTATGCCTTTGCTAGACACTCAGCCAACAAGGATTAAATAGATATCTTTTCTCAATTTGTGAAGGTCAATTTACAGTTTTGCACTATGTTACAGTACAACAATATCAAGCAAGTTTAAGTAAGGCTCAGAAATCTTCCTTTTATCAGTAACACAATGCATATGTGAATTGGTCACTGCAATTACCGATCATTGCTTTATATCACAAAGTTCTTGAATGAATGTTACCTAGCACCAGATATTCTGAGGTTGGTGTTTAAAACTATCCTTGTCTCCTAGAAATTCCATTTATATACAACTAATTTGCAACATTTGCACAACCAATGCCGACCAAATTATGTTTTCTATTAACATAAGGAATAAGGAAATGTTGTTAATTAAAGGATGCTGTAACAAGATCAGGGTATGTATAACCTGTTTTATAAATATGATTTTAATATATTCATCTTGTTTCCACATCTTAAATCTTTACCTCTGTGCGAAACTTCTTAAGCATTGCCAGAGACTCAAAGTAGAGGAAGTCGAACCATTCGATGTGACCCTTCTTCTCAGGATCCAGCGCTGCAAACTGGGCTAGGACTTCCTCCTCTTGTTCATCAGTCAGGTCCTTATCAAACTGTTGCTTGGATGCAAAGTGGCGGTACTGCAGCAGTTCATCTGACACCAGGCATGATTCTACAGCAGCAAAGAACAATTCATCACATCATACCTAATTAGTCACCTAGAGGTCTTGCAGACATAATTAACTTATGGTGACTCATTCTACAAAGGCAAGACCACCTCCCACTGATTGCCCTCATGGAATAATACTGCACATTTGGAAGTAGACAAGAGTCACGGCCAATAATGTAACAACTGTTAATTTTTACTATAACTATCTGTGGTGTGTGTTTAAGTTTATTGCCATATGCATGTAAAATTGTTGGGCAGGCAAAAGATACCGCACTGATATCTATCTTGATTAAGAGACATATTGTCACGCAGATATGGAGAAAGTGGAGTTATTGCTGGATCCTGTCTTTTTTTCCCCTCATTATTATAACTGCCTCTAGTTTTGACAAAAAACAAAAACGGGTAACGTCAGCATGCGAACATGCTCACAATGATGATTCTAACATGCTGATTTTTTTCACAGGCCGTAGCATGTTACCAGGCTAATATTCACTATTTACCACTAAACACCAACGTGTTTATCTGATGATGGTGCTAAAAGAAAACTCACCAAAGTTCACACACAGTCAGAGTCACATCACAGTTCAGATATTTCAGGCTGGACCAAAGTGGTGGTCTGACCCACTGAACCTAAAAACACATTAGCAAATTCCCTAACTGCCAAATGTTTAATAATTGACTGTCTCGCCTCATACTGCCACACTTTAACAAAATGTATTTTCTAACCTTGATTCAGTGACTCACCTGGGATGATCTTGCACTGCTTGAAGGTCTCCATAAGGCTGTACATCTCTTCCTCTGTTAGGAGTAGATTCAGATTATCCTGCAGGAAAGGGCCGATGAGATGAGGGCAGTGAGTTACACTTAATAAAAAAGTGACGCTTACACAATTTCTTTTATAGTCAAGTAGTACATAACTTGATGTTTAATAAGTGAGTGTGCTCTAATTATGTGTCCCCGATGTGCCTCCTGTAATTAGCCATACGCATACAAAGTACTGGATTGTGAATCCATTTCAGCAACTATTCTGTTTCCCAGGTGATTCACATGATGTTCTGGTCTATCTCACACACTCTCTTTATAATTGTATTGTAAGTAAAAGAAAGCCAGAAAGCAACAAAAAAATACTTTTCAGCTAATTTCAATTTAATCATTTAACTGCAGAGTGTTATGAGGCTTGATATTTCACACATTTTCATATTATGAAAAAACCTTTAACTAAATATTTATGTGTTTTGTTAGTACATGCACATAGTATCATGCTTTTCTTTTCCAACACTTCTGTCTGGAACTAGTTTACACCCAGCCTACTTTAATGGTAAAGGGTAGAATTTTAATTAACTGTAAGCATCAGCTTAAGTACACAAATCAGAGATTTCAATTATATATGTAAGCATATCAAAATGTTATGTGGCTAAATTGGGCATTTATCAAGAATTATGGAAAACTAAAGTCATGTCTGTAAAGATGTGTGTAATATATATATATATATATTATTTTTCTTCCAAGCCTGGTGCAGATGTCAGCAAATCTACAAGCAAGGAAAATCACAGGAGACACTGATTTGAATATTTATATTTGTATATTATGTGTACATTATTTATCAGATAAGTGGCATGATGAACATTTAATGATCCCTTTGGAATTATTGAGGTAAACCAATTCCAGTTTGTTTACATAGTCCTTAATCACCGTTATACAATCTGTCAGGGCTTCATAAAATTCACATCATGAAATCTAAATGAAAATGCACAACCGCCAACCCTTACGAAAATAAATTAAAAAAAAGACCCTCAAGCTCAGAAAATAACTGCAAAATCAAAGAGGGACATGTAATAACAGGGAAACGGATAATAAGCAGATATGTCAGTGTCAAACAGCAATCATTACAAATGCTAAAGTAGCACAAAGACCATGTTTGTTTTGTGTTTACTTTCAGTCGGACTTACAACTGTTTCTTGACCATTTCTTGAATCTGCATTTCCCAAATATCTACAGATGAGGTAAGTAGGAATGGTAATAATTAACAAAAATTAAAAAAAACAATATGAGAAGTCCAAGGGAGCTTATTAAAACACTACTCAAACATAACTTCCCCTCACCCACACACTGGCCCTTACTGGACACCCCCAACCCCAGCTTTTAAGTTCGATTCACTCGCTAACAAACAAGGTCACATGGCCTCATTATATCAGACACTGGGAGCTAAACACGTGTGCCAGCAAGCTGTGTGATGTCCTCCTGCATATCTTCAACCTGTCATCAAGATCGCAGTATCTGCCAATGCTTTGCAACCCCACTGTCTGCAGCATTTACAGATCAGCAGTGCGTACTATATGTTTAGCTATGTATTTATTTATTATTGCACTGCCTTGAATACTGCCTTGAAGTTCCTGCTAATATCTGGGTGCTGCAAGTGGGTGGTTAAGCTGAACTTAATAATTTGAAGACGGATACAGGAACCTCCCTCGTATAACTCATTCATATGATTTTTCTTTCCTTCAATTTGTGCACTCACTCATCCAGGATTAATTTACACATATCTGTCCCTAGTGGCCATCCCAAGGTCAAGGAAGTCTACAACTGAAACACTGAACCAGGAAAACAGACACGTCCTGTCTGCAGCACGTAAAAAAAGTGTGTGCCGTCTGGGACTCTGTGTCCTTGCTAAGATTTTGATATATATCATTTTAACAGGGTGGGACGTTTAAAGTGCCTTAGCTGAGCGACAGCTATGAACACACACACCGTTGGTGTCTCACTGAAAAAGCCTCCATGCTTCCTTCCCCGTTGTTTTTAAACTTCTCCTCTGGTGGCTGCTCTGCATTTTTGCAGTTTTTGTGCAATCACAAAAGCCATTGAAAAACCCAACATGGATACATTTCGAGAAAGGACAGCCAGTTCAGCATGTAAAAAAGAGCTGTAGCACCATAAATGCCTTTAAATCTCTTGTGAGTTTCATAGGTAAATGATGTTAATAATAATAACAGCTATGTGTTTCCCATCTCTCACATACAGTATGTTACACCAAATATCAAGCTCGAAACGCAGCACATCGCTGTGAGACACCGCCCTTAGTTCCAGTCCAGCTTCCCCTGTCCCTGAAAATTTGAGATTACTTCCAATAATAGAAACATAATTTTCCTCAGCCATTTGATGTTCAAAATGACATGATATGCTCAGTGTTCTGCATGTTATCAATCTCCTGATTAAACTAAAATCCCTGCAGGAATTCATAAAATATACATTTAACTGTATGTGGCTGTCATTCTAAAAAATGAGATGAGAATCAACAGCAAGAACAAAACAAAAAAAAGATCATGCTGTCATCAGGAAACTGCATTCTTTGTTTCTATGCCCGACATTGTTTCTGTGCATCTCAATGCTCAATAAGCGTTACTTCTAGTAATAGCAACTGTCGGCTATGGATGCTATAATTATATAGTTATGTCAGAAAATGAGCAACCTTTAAAGTGATTTGGCATTCATGCAACATTTCATGACAACATCTGGAAAATAGGTTCTCTAGGGCAAAAAAGTCCCCTGGGGGAGAAAATGCAACATAACATATTCTAATCTTATTCTGGCAGCTTGCATAAATAGTTATTAAAGACTGTCCTGTTCAGAAAAATGACAGCACTGATTCTGTGTTCAAACAGCTTTAAATAATCCAAATTTAGGCTCAATGCCAGAGCAGGAAGTTTAAAGAAAAATAAATGCTTGTTCTTATTCTTCTTATTGATTTCAAAGCAGCAAGAATCAATATGTCTACAAGAACAATCAATCAAATGACTGTGTGATTATGTCATAAAATAAGAGAATTAGCATCCAACCCTGCAGTTTCCCTTGTGTCTGTGGAGCCTTTTAGTCACTTTTAGCTCTCTGTTTTGCAAACTCCACTCTCATTAACCTCATTTCCAGCTGCAGCAGAAGCAGATGCTCTTGGTGAAAAAAGCTCAGATAAGCCTGTTTAGTAGCTTTCTAGAAACATTTTGCAGCTGAAGAGTGAGAATTCTTTCTAAGGAGCTGGTGGAGACGAACCAGAGCTAAAACGAGAGTGAATATTGGTCTTATATTCATCAAGGCGGAGATAAACAGGACTCAAAATGAATGCGTAGCTTTCTCCATTTCATTTACACATCCAGCATGTCAGCTGTAAATGCACTCTTTAACAGGGGCTCCTCAACCTTGACTGAAGCATGGCCCCAGGATCTAGCAACAAGCATCAAAAAGAAGTGGGTGCTATAAAGGAGGGTCATTTGTGTTCCTGAACCCTTCCAGCGTCTGATTGGCTGCCATTGAGCCATACATGCAGCATTCTGCTTTGAAGGCTGACTGTAAATCCACTTTCAAGGAAACCCAGTCCATCTGCCAGCAGCAGTCTTCAGTGCCTGTGTGAAATTAAATGTCAGATGCGACAGACGGGGGGGGGGATTTGTAACAGCTAACTGACGTTTGCTAACAAAAAGGCTGGCTTCTTTAGCTATGAGGAAGACTAGAATTCACAATTGAAATAAAACACTTCTCTCTCTTTCCCTCACCTCCATTCCTCACACACTGAAGTAGTCCACCAGAGAAAGAGGACTTTTCAGTGTCCTCTCTCAGACTGTGTGGAAACATCCCCCTCTAAGCGCAACTTTGGCAAGTGATTTTGCTTCTCAGGGCTACTCCACTCTGAAGGGTCATCCAGCAAAAGCACTCTTCAGCTGTTTATGCCTGAATTAAAACAGATTGCTTCATGCCTCTAACAGGGTGGTGATCACCAGAGAGTCATCGGTTTTGGCAGTGGCCTTGAATTTCTGATGAGAGGCTGAGCAATTGTTTTATTGTTTTAAAAAACACTAAAAACAATTCCAGAACGTTTCCTCCCTTTATTTAAACTGATGTGGTCTGCCAATAAAAACGTGAAGCATCGTTGTGCAGAACAATAGCTGCTGTCATAGATGGAACATGTGCAGCAACTCAACAGTAATTACTTGCTAAAATGCCACGCTAAACCTTATCTTACCAGTGCTGAAGAACATGGCTAGATACATGACTTTCCAAAACCCTTTGAAAGATGCACACTGTAGAGCGCTGTATGCCCGCCAGCCGGTCGACTGTCACAACAGGGATGGTCCATATTCCAACAATTTTCATGCATTAAAAAGTAAATTGCACTTAGAAAGTTTTGTAAATGTAAACATTGCTACAGCCGCAGCTTCAATTATAATTATACATAATAGTGCATTAACAAGCTGTAGCAAGGGAAAGAACAGTTGATTTGTTACTATGACAACCGTCGCCGGCGAACTCACTGAGCCGTAGCTAATTAATGTTGCTAACTCACAGAGCCATCGTTAGTGACACTAGCTCCACCTGTGCTCTTCCTGCTATGACAGGTCAAAATGTCCGCTGTGGAAAAAAAGCCTAGTGGCAGCTAATGGCCAGTATAATTGTACGTGTTCTCTGCATGTTTTTACACTTGGATAAAGAAAAGATGGAAAAGAAACTCCTCTCTGTATCACTTTTGATGTTTGCAAAAGGAAGAAGGAATGGGCTCTGTCTGTAGCCAGCAGGTAGTTCAGCAGTTGTGGAGTGTAAATGGCCCACATCTGGTAAAGTGGGTTGTTGGAATCCCCCAGTGAAACCCACATTATATCACAGCATTAATTATTTAAACTCTGGACTTCCAGCACTGCAGCACAATCTCTCTGCGAAGCTAATGTTAGCTCAAACAGCTATAGCACTGTCAACATAAGGTGCCGTCAGTCACATGTCAAAACCTTGTCAGATGTGATTTAACAGCAGTTTGTCATTATTACCGTAACTGGCAAACTAGCATTTAATTAATCTAAAGCCACTTTTGGATGTCATGATCAATGTTATATCTGTTAGCCTATATCATAGGAATTTAGTAAATAATATTCAAATTAGCATTTTTATTTGATTTGATTATATTCATGTAGACACAGGATACGCTTGAAAGCATATTTTGTTTGATATCATGTAGATCACAGATACTGCACTCTAGTTTAATTCATAGAAAAGCATCCTAATTTAAAGCCATATTTGTCAGAAAAATCATAATTAGATACAGTATATTCATCAAACTGATCAGACCGTTGTCTTTTTCTAATGACCAAAATAACACTTTTTTTTCATGAAATTCTTCTTCCTCTTCCTCTTCCTCTTTGGAATTTAGGTCTAGGTACCAAATGATGAAAATTACCTTTTTTTTAATTTGTAGATTTAGGACCAACTGAGTATTCTTAAAGTTAGTTGACACCATAAACATCCTTAGTATTCGTATGTCTGCAGACTCTGAGTCACGATGCTGCTATTTATACAAAGTAACAGTGTAAAGTAGAATGACGTTTGCTGCTGATCTTGGATACACATTGTGTCTAAATGCTCCTAGCAAGGTAGTTCCCTCATTGTCTTGAGTGAGGAACAGGATCAAATGGTGACAAAAAATGGTCAAATCAAGAAAAGAGAAAAACACAGCTGAAATAATCCACATGCCAGTGGAACACACATTAACGCTGAAACCTACATGGTGTATTTTCTGGTACATATTAATGCATTTGCATTCACGAAACATGCACATTTGTTGTCTATCTAGTGATGGTGCCAGTGAGCTGTGCAGACTTACACAATAGTAGCAGCTCCAGCCAGTAACAGTGTGGGCTGTGTCTCTCATCTCCTGCAGGGCCTCGGCACGCAGGTAGCCCAGCTCCCTCAGGCAGCCGTCGTGGAACACCCGAGTGCAGATCCTGCAGGGGTACAGGTCGTCAGCCGTCCACACCTCACACACGTCACACATCTCATCACTCGGTGGCTGAGGAAAAAAAACAGAGCAGTCAGTGTGTCATTTACATGAAGATTTTAGGTTCAAACACAGACTTGAGGACTATCCATCAAAGTTCTGAATGACAGGTCAGGAGGAAAGACGAGACATCAATCCATCAGTGGTAGGAGTGTAGTTTGATAGTGTAATGTGATGGCTATTGCATAATGTATTGTATAATGTAATGTATTTGTATTTTTTGCTCATGGCCTTGCATAGATTAATTAAGACAGCATTGCCACCACATGAAGACTGATACCTGTGTCTAACATGTCCTCATTGTCGGTCTTTATACAGTTTCCCTGTAGACTCCATTTACAACCAGGATACACTCAGCTGTCAAGCCAGGGAAATGACTGCAGAATGCTTGACTGGTTAACCACGCAAAGACATTGTCAGTTTCCATCCTCGCTGTTTTTTTGTTGTTGTTTTTTTTCTATTTCAGTGCCACAGCACCAGCTTCAGGGTTGTTGACATATCACGGTTGAGAGCTTGTCAAATTTCCTCAGTTGCAGCTTATCTTATAGTTCTGGCCCACCTCTTGTGACCTGATGACTGTATTTACATTAACAAGATTCCTGCTCCATGGTCACAGTCAAAATGAGACCTAGGCTTTCAGCAGGACCTACAGTATAACTGGTGGGGAAAGTCATTCATCAGCTTCCAAGATGTAGGAATTTATCTCAAAATCAAGACTAACAACTAACAAGTGCCCATACAGGCTTCAATTTGCATTATGCCACACAGTACTAAATGTATATAGAATGTGACACGCAGCATACTGACTTTACTCTACTCTACTAAACTTAGTGGGGCATAGAGAGAATGAATTCTTGTCCTAAAGGAAAGGTCATGAAGTCAACCAAACAGTGTCCAGTGTGTAACATATATTTGCAGACATGGAATATAATAACTGTTTGTAATCCATTATAATCACCTGAAAATAATATAAGACAGGATAATATAAAATAAGATAAGAAGGAACAAACCAAACACTGGCACTAGACATGTTGTTTCACAGCCACCATATTTTCTCCTTTGTGCCTGAAAGGGGAGGGTGAAACAACGAAGTTGCAACCTGCAACCTCACCACTAGATGCCACTAAAGCCCACACACTGGTCCTTTAAAGTTCAAGAAATTATATATTTCAAAACAAAAAGACAAAAGAAAAAGTATAGAATCCACTGGTTAAAAAAAAAATATTAAGATGGGCTGAAGAAATTCAAGGATAAAATAAAATCCACCCGAATAAAACAGGATAAGGATTTTAGATTTTTGTTTGTTTTAATGTTAAGGCGGGAATTTCTTTCAACACAACTCAACCCACTGATGTACAACTATGTGTCATGGACATAAAACTGAAAAGCTACAACATTTCTATAGATGTGGGGAAGGAAGCAGGCTACGAGGAGAAAATCCCAAAATTGACCCTTGAGGTACACCATATTTGATATATTTATATATATTTCAATGACTTATTTTGACGAGATCTCTCTCTCCTAATGGAGATACAGAACTTTCAATGTGTCATATATAGATAGATATAGATACCAGCAGATACCATTCAGTTTTAGCCTTTCAGAATTCCCAAGTTAATATCTATTATTAGTGCAAAGTAGACACTTTTATTTCTGTACCTGTTCAAGTGCAGCTTTGGAAGTACAACAAGTTGCCAGGCAATGTTTACTCTTTGCAATATAGAAAACCAGATGGTGTCAGTGCTCCCATGAACTCCATCCCCTGTTAGTCAGCGTCGCCCTGAATATGGTCACCTCTCTGAGCCAACCAAAGCAGCCCGCCCACAAGATGTGTGCTGTGAAGAGTCCTCGTGCACAACAACAACACATCTCACAGCAAGTGTGGAAATGAAAGTCTTGCAGAAAACTACTTCAAACTCATACTTTCTCACCTCCAACAAGGGTGTTTAGATAAAGCTTAAGAGTCCCTTTACAGCCTGGCTGAACTGCTTTATCATAATGCCTAACTTGAGGGAGGAAAAGAGATAACAGGCTGCTGTTGCCATGGAGATTCTTTGACATCTCAGAGGCATCTCTTTAATCCCAGGACTTGGGGATTTATACTGTGTGTTTTGTCAAAGTGAAGGTTTTTTTTTTTTTTATATATTCCCGAATAACACCCTCACCATAAATTCTCGGTGACACATACTAAGATCACTAGACACCGCTCTATTTAGACCATCATTATAATACCTGCTCTTTCTTTTCCAGCTCCACCTCCACAGACTGGTCATCATCGGCTTCCCTTTTGGGCCGCACGAATGCTGGCGGCGTGAGCTGATGGCTCTTGTCAAGATCTTCAGGCTCTACTCCTTTCCCGTCCCGTAACCTTGACCACGCTTCCTGGTTGACCTTGCAGTCATCCCTGGCTGCCGCTGAGCCCTGCTGGGAGGTTGACGGACCCGCGCTGTTGTCTGTTTCCTCTTGCTCCGCCTCCTCAGTGTTCTTCTTGTCATGATTGGCTGAGGGTTTAGCAGGGCCTTCACCTTCCTCTACTTCTCCTTCTGCCTGTTTGGCCGGGGCAGGGCGTTCCTTAAGGCCCGCCTGGAAGGCAGAGACGACAGCGTTGCATTTCTGCACCTTCTCCACCTGCTGTTTCTTTGACATGAGCACTCCCATGGCTACAGACAGATGGAGAGAGAAAGAAGCAGAGTATAGTTACACAAGTAGGCTACACTTAAAACCGTACAGTTATTATCCAAGATCAAACCCACTGAAAACTTGGCTTAAGCATTGTAATATACTAAATATTCAAGGCTAAATAAGCAATAGTAAAAGTTAGAGCGAACAAAATACCCCTGGGAATATTTTTTCTAAGAGATAAACTCAACAAGTCAGCTAATCTTCTTCATCAGGACTATGCGGTTGTGGTTTTATGAGACAGTGCTGGTATCATAAGCAAATAAGCACCCAGCTGTCATCAGATTGTGATTCAAAGATTCCTTCCAACAATTGGAGCATGGAAGTATATGGCATCATCTATTTCTGATTGAGCTCAGATAAAAACAAAGAAATTCTCACATGACAAAACCAAAACTGTTCCAACTCTGGCAGAAATTGTGTGTTCATGTGGGACCACGTCCCCCATAGTAATAAGCTGATTGAGAAAATGGGTCTTCAGGGCCTTTAACTTACCTCGTATTCAAGACAAATACTTATGCACCTATAGTATATGTCAATAAATGCACAGCCATATACAGTGGATACATACATGAAAGCTCTTTATTGGTACCTCTCATCAAAAGGATATGTACTACACCACATCAGTGGTTTAAAGAATGGGTAAAACTTGTGAAAGAAGAGCTGTTAGAGGAACAGAGGTACATAGCAAGGGTGGTAAACTAACTAAAGGATTCTCTGGTGCACAATAACTACAAGGTGAGAAAGACAAGTTGCAGTCAAACATATGAGATCATCAACCTATGAAAATATTTACTCTGCTTGCACATCGTTTGTCTTTCTCTTTCTGTACTCACTGAAAATCTCAGCCCCTTTCTAATTTCCAGAATCTCTTTCTATCAGCAACAATGTCCCTGAACACTCCTTATTACTCATAAACCTCGCCCATCTGCTCCTGTTCCCACATTTCCGTGGTTGTTCCATCCGCATGATGATGCAGATATTGACTGAAATTAGGTTTCTGTTTGCATGATTCAAGTGGCAAATACAAAAGTTGCAAACTAAGAAAGTAGGTCTCACAGCACACTGAAAAAAAAAAACAGATTGCATATTTTCATATACACCTGGTAAGAGATTTGAAATCCCAAATAAGACCCGAGGGCCCCTGCAATAGTGGCAGATGTTTGACACAACATGAGCAAGCCAGTCTATGTTGCTTTCACATGCAAACATTCCTCTTCATACTCCCTAAAAACAGCTGGGTTATTTCATCTACCCAACCGCTGGGTTATTTGGTGCAACTCATGCGCTGAGTCAAAATTCATCAACCCAACATACATCGGTTGACTCAGCACCTGGGTTGTTTGTGCTTCGAACGTCATCACATCATCACATCATCACCTTGAGTCCACCAGAGTCCACACACCGAGCGCTCATCACAGCAGAGAACCTGACTGGTCTTCCAGCCAGGCAAATAAATAATAAAAGGTTTGTGCACACTACATATCTAATTCACATTGTCTGTGTTGCATTACCTATTAAAGTAGTATCTATCTATTTATATTGTCGAGGCTCGTTGGTTGGCATATGGTCATGTTTATTGAGTTCGCCAGTCTTATTTGCCAGCTAGTTTGCTAGCTAGCCAGGTGATTCACCAGTTAACTAGTTTACTAGCCAACAGGCTGTCAGTTAGTGGCTTTGCTAGCCAGTGTTTCGGTTTAACTGGTGACTTTCAGATAGACGTTCTCCAAAAAGGACTTTATAGTTTAATAATTTTTCATCTGTCTTTAATATCTAAGTATCTAACCATTTATGTAAGTTCAATTGTGTTCAGAAGACGTATTAACCTCTCGTAACGTATCTTAAAACGTGAGAAAGTCACCCGTTAACACGGTTAAACCGAAACACCGGCTATAAATGAACGCGCTTGTTTTTCCTGAATGTTTTTAATGTGAAATGTGAAGGCATAACATAGTGTTTGACTGATTAAAGTATGTAAAATCAGTGAGATAACCTGAAACGTCTGACTAAATGCATTTATGTGCATTTATTTAAGTAATGTGGTGACCCGCAATAGATACTGTGAGAGGTTAACAGTTACTAGTTCCAGTTAATTGACAGTTAGTTCCAGTTGACAGTTGGTTGACTGTTAGTTTCAGTTAGAGTGCAGTTGTTTAGGTTCAATTACCTCACTCCACAGTAAGCTATTTAAAATGTGTATATGTTTTAAATATAAAACCAAGTAGTGATTTATCAAGTCTATGCTCTATCTTCTCGAAATGGTGGGTTCATCTGTTGTAGATACTAATAACATTTTTATTTTTTATTTTATTTCACCTTTAACGTTATACAAGAACAAATTCTTATTTAAAATGGCGGCCTGGCAAACGACAAGGGCCACTTGAGTGAAGGGGAGTTGGGCTATGAGATTAAAACACAGTTAAAAAATAAAAAACATACAACAATGACAACAAACACAGGCACAAAAAAACAGACAGGCAGATAAACAACATTCAATAAAACCAATATGGAGGGAAATAACGTATGACTTATTACGTGGTGGAATATGATGTTAAAATGGCAGTAAAAATTGTCATTTTTGCTCAAATTTGGTCTTCTCAGGATTTATAGATAAGACCTCATATGAATTGGGTTGCAATGGTTTTTACGTTTTTAAAAAAGCTGGTCCCCTTGAATAAAAGTTTGGGAACCACTGCTGTAGACTGTTATACTGAAAGTCGTGCCCTGAAGGCTATGCTGTGAGCAGCCACAAATATTCTTGTGACGTTAAAAACATAGACAATTTGCATGTATGCAATTTATCCTATGAATTATATAAGGAGAGAGGGAGGATTGTTTTCTCTATATTTTGTGATGCTAAATAAAATGGCTGTTATCTTCACATTGGAGTACATTCTGCTGCTAGTCTGCATTGGTTTTGGCATGGTGATATCTGAATAGTTAATACAATAGCAATTGTATTTTTGCTTAAGCTCTTTTCGTGTTTGTATAGTAGCTGGTAGACATTTGGTTTACTCACTCGCACTCTCTCACTTGCTCTCTTGCATTCTTTCTTTTTTAGCCTGGAATAAACATACCTCCATGAGGCCAAGGCATGCAAACCATACCCCTACATCCTGACGCTGGGAAATGATCAGAGTGCATTTCAGGCCTTTGTCATCATAGCTGGACAGGCCTTGGAACAAGAAGCACTGCTTCAGGCCATTGATGTCTGTTTCAAGGCATTCTTTGTCTTAGACATTGAATCCCCGAAACAGTGTAAACAGTGTAATCTATGAAATGACAGTAGGGGAGTCCAAAATGGTAAAGTCTCTAGAAACTAGAATACTTGCTTGCAAGTAGAGCTAATGGCCTCAAGGACAGCTTTTTAATACCAGCCAAACAGGAATTTGAAAAATGTTCACTATAGACCTGTTGACTGTTGGCCTGTTGACTGTTCAGCCAGTTCATTCATAATTGTTGTTTTGCACTGAATGTTTTACTACCTGCCTAATTTTAACTGTTCGAATCCACTATATTGTTGATATTTTCTAATAATAATTTTTTTCAAAGATTCAAGTATTGTTTAAGTGTTTATTGCATAATATATGCATACATCTAGCATGTATTTTGTTATAGGTTTGTAGTTGTACAGTAATTGTACTGTAATGTGTTAGAATTAATCTGGCATATTGGTTAATTTGACCCAGCATTTGGGTAGAGCATATAACAAATATGTAGTTGAAACAACCCAGAATTGTAATTAATTTGAACCAGCATTTGGGTTGAATATTTAACTCATCTGTTGGGTTAAAAAGGACCAACCCATCTTGCTGGGTCAAATTAACTACTGCTGGTCTGGTGCAATATTGATCCAGTGGTTGGGTTATAAAACAACCCAAATTGGGTTATTTTTAACCATTGCAAGAAAGAGATACTGTACATTTAGGTTAAAATAATACATAAAGTACTAACACACACACTGTCTCTTCCACACACACAGAGCCTGTAACCACTCTGTAGCTACTGGCCATTTAACCCTAGTATCCAGCCATGCAGATGGGTTTGGGTTTATTTCTCTAGGTTTTGAGATATGTGTCTTCATCCTAATACAATGTAGGTAAATGGAATGTTGTTTGTGGTACTCACACTAACAGAAGACCAGCAGTGTGTCTCTCCACAAACAATACCCCAGTTACTTTTGGAAGACCTCACTGTGAACAGTTTTCATTGGAACAACTTTCTACTGAAGAAATAGTCTATGAAAACTGTTGACTGGCGTCCAATTGTCGGTGCAGCAAAGATGAGACTTTGTTCCCTTCCATTATATTGGTTAGAGGCAACAGAATCAACCATGTAAAGGTTGCCAAACAAACAGAAAATCAAAAAAGATGGAAAGTGTCCAGAATTATTATCAGCCCATGTTTTTTTATTTTATACATATTCCTTTTTCCAGCAATGTTACGGATACTTTAGGCTAAATAAGGTGTTTCCCCAACCAAATTTCCTAAATTGGTTAGTGATTTCTGCTGGTGTGACCTTCCTCCAAAAGGTCACCCCCTTAAGCCGGTGGGTGACTGGTGATTTAACCTCAATAATAATGCCAGATTTAGCTTAGAATACAGAAAATCCCAAGAGAGTTAACATTTGCTGTGCGTGCATATGAAATGTGTGCTTTTTGATCCCACAGCAGAATCAGACAATCACCACAACTTGCTGAGCTCAGCCAGCCTTGGATATCTGACATCGCCTCTCTTCAATTCAAAATCAACTGTTCACCAAATGAAATGGCTCCAGATAAGATAAGCAAAGATCAACTTTATTGATCTCTGAAGAGAATATTAACTTCACTCTCAATGCAGGATTTCAATGAGTTTTTGCTGGTTATTAAAGCAAACACCTTTAGACTGCTGAGCCTTTGTCTGAAACGCCAGGACAATGGGACTTTTACAATGTTATTGTTACAGTTCTTATTTGATTTTATGGCAATAAAAAAGCTAGGGCTATCAATTGAAGCATATAGATGCAATAAGCTATTTATTATGAGACTCAGACATGACAAAATTGTGACTGACTTGCTGTTGTGCTGGACTACGCGAAACCTGCCATCTCATGCATTTGCAAAGAACTCCTCACCAACTATTTCTAAACACATTAAGTGAAATCATACACTGTAAGATGCAGAACACCGTGCAGCAAAGAAAAAAGCAGATGCAGAAACTGACTTAGGTCTCATTTCCACCTAAGTGAGACACAACCGTGAATTCCATTATTGAAAACAGGCGCCTGTCATGGATTCAAGTTGATTACATGGTACTTATGGGACATGTGTCTTTGCTCTCAAATGCAATCCCATCCATCCACGCTCTACATAAGTGCTTGTGTGAAATTCAATCGCATTTATCTGAAGGGAAATGGGAGTCATTCCCCCTCTCCTACTCCCTGGCTAAGACTCTAATAGTCTGTCGGGCCTTATGTTCTCCGGCTGCTGGTGGACTGGCTTCATAGACTGCAGAGGATACAACGCTCATCTGTATTGCATAGCACTGTCTCTGGTTTCAGACATTTAAACAATTACAAAAAGACCTCCTAGAGTGAAATGGTGAAATGACGTCACAGTTACACAAAAATAAAAATTGAACGCTCCTTTATTTCTTTGTTCTAGTTTGTTTTCCTTTTATGCAGACAAAGCTGAGGCAAAGTGATACTCCATTGATTTCCGCACTTAATATCTATTATGTCTGGAGTCTCTCTAAAGCGGGGTCAAAGGTCATGTCAGCATGAAGCATAGCACTCCTGCAGCGGGTTGTGGTTTATTATTAGAAATGTGTCCCATCAGACACATTTTAACCATGCTTTGGGTAAGTCGCATGTCCACGCTGGAAAGAAACGACAACATGAAGTATACTCCAAAGCTGCCAACATGCTTACTAAAATCACTCAAGTGTGTTGTTGATGGACGGTATTTTTCCACTGTGCAAAACAGAAATGGAGGAGGTGCTCAGAGTTGGACAATTAGCAGTTACAGGTCAGAAAACAAACAACAAACATGAAAAATCGTTGGAAAAAAGAGCTTTTACTAGACTCACGTATAACTGACAAGCCTTCCTCTGTGGAAACATTTAGACACACAGATTGTCTTCCTCAAGGACAACCACTTCATTTAAAAGGTCAGTCTTCCTAGTAACAACGCCCTCCTGCAGTCTAATAAATGAGAGCAACATGATGTGAATATACAATGATTAAAATACACATATGCAGGCCTGTGGAATACTGTTATCCTAACTGCAGGAATGACAATCAGCTCAGTGGGTTTAGCACAGACAGGCTTAGGCTGAAAGGTCCCATTATTTTAATGCAGGAGTAGTTTGGATTGGTTTTTAGATAACAGGGAAAAGAGAAAATAATAGAGAGTTTACAAGCCAGAAAATCCCCCAAATCTACCTGCTGTAGTATCACACTCTCACAAAGTATCCCTTGGTGGAATCGAACCAGGAGTGTTGCGATAATTGTATATAGTATGTACTTTATCTTAACCTCTCAACAGTACAGTACTATATGTATATGTGTTATATAGGTATGAGCATGTCCTTGTATGCTTACACCTAATGTACAGAAGTGTGCATCCCTGCTCCGAGTCCCATATTGGAGTATATTCTGCCCTTTGTGGGGGAATTGACATCATCAAAATCATTGCCTTGATAAGTCTGAAGGCATGATAGAATTACTACAATAGAATAGAGAAAGAAAGAACACAATTGGATCGTTGCTATTTTGCTTGTAAAATGCAGGGAGTTTTACTTCTTTGTCAGCATCTAAGAAGGCAAGACCACTATTGACGAGGGCTGGGAACGGGAGCGTGCCTATGTTCCCACAGCCCTATGTTCCCACATTTCTAAGATTTTTTTTCAAAATTAGGCCCTATGTTCCCAAAGTTCCCACATTTCTAAGATTTCTTTCCAAAATTAGGCTCAACGTTCCCACATTTCCTTTTTCATAAATTTGTATCAGATTTTATCCCCCTAACCTGAACCCTACCCACATAGGGCTGTGGGACCATTGGGCTGACCCCCTGGGAACGTCTTATGTAAACCATAGGAAATAGGGGGCAAATTTCATGACAACCCATCCAACAGGTTGTTAAAATATGTCAAGAGTTGTAGTGGCATCTAGCTGTATCGTTGCTGAATGTAACCCCCTCGCATCACCTTCCCTTAGCACATAGTTGCATCTCTACACTTTGTTTTAGCACAGTGCCAGGGCTGCACAAAGGTCTGGCTAAACTCATTAGCATTATCATGGAGGGGAAATGCTGGCTTGTTTGTATTTCTTTAAACCAATCACAACTGTCTTGGGCAGGGCAAAGGCCAGGATGCAGCAACAGTAAAATGGTAACACTCAGATAATGGAAGGGGAGGAGAATTCCAACTGAAATAGTCAGCCAGGCTCAAACCCAACAGCCTACTTCGTGCAAGTCAGACTACTCTCATGGTGGTCCTAGTGGTAAAGTCAGGATATCATCAAAGTAGTATGTTTCATCCTCTAGAAACAATGAATATCTACAACATTTCATGGCATCAATTACATCATCTGTCCGGACCAAAGTGATGGACTGACTGACACATTAGTCACATTAACATTGTCAGATAAATACTAGCTTGAATATAGTTTGAACCTCTTGAATATATTAAAATCTCTGAGCACAATTTCCCAAACAGCTCATACATGCACTATAAATACAAGTTATGTGGCGCTCACAATACAAGATGGCACAGTCTTTATTATAGAGACTTAATTATCCACTAAAGTGACCTTCCCATTCCGGCTCAGAGCAGCGCTGGCACAGACATTGGACAGTGACAGCCTTTAGATGCCAGAGATGCCTGCGAGGATCAGCTTGCAAACTGCCACCTATTTCACATGAACCAAGGGAAAAGGCAAGTTTGAAAGCTTTTGCGTGCTTGAAGGCAAGGCTTAAAATAATGGTATGGTTGATATATTGGTTAAATGCTGCTGCCACAGCTGGATCCACAATTACTGCGCAGTGCAGATAATGGACCATTTGAAATGAGATAATCAACAATAAGCAAATTGTTCTTTAATGGCCGGCAAAGTGAAAAGGCTTCATAAACAGTAGGGGAAAAATAAGAAACAATAACAATAAGCTAAGTGCTATTACAAGCCCCAAGGTCTTCGTACACTCCATCAAATCAATCCCAGCAATAAATAGCATAAATGTTATTATCCTTTGAAAGTCAAGCACTCACAAGTCTAAGTCATAATCTCATTTCTCCACTATAGAACAAAAAATATATATATATAGATCAGAAAAGCAAAGAGGGAACAATGGTTTGCATTCTTCAAACCGAGCAGGAAGTGAAGCACTGCTGATGAGGACGCATCTGAGCACACAGACGACCTTGTCACTTTCAGGTTAACTTATGAATTTTAAATAAGGGTGTTACGTTTTTTATTCTCCGTGCACAAGTCGAGTCTGACACAAATGGGTCAGTGGCTGGCTTTGATACCTCAGTTTATATGATAGCGATGAGTAAGCTGCCACTTGGTTGCCTTGCAAGTCTGAGATCCAAAAGCTTTTGACCACGAGCCTGTCAAACTGCTCAGCCCTATCCCTGCCTGACTGACAGGAATATTTGTGCCGCTCAACACCTGCATGCACTTCATGCTCACAAGAGAGATGGGTTTTCTATCCATAATACCAGCACTCTAGTGAATACCTACAGCAAAGACACTCACTGAAGAGAGTCTTATTTCTGAGATTTTGGCTGTCATTCCTGCCCTTATATTAACATTGTACTTACCATGTTAATTGCTATGATCTGACAATGCTAAAAATATACCTGAGAGGACGAGGAACATAAGCAGTCCGATAATCAGACGGGTTTAAAATACAGTTATTTGTACAAATTCTCCAAACTGTAAAGTAAACATCCATCACAATTTAAAAACACATTTAAATGTTTTAATAAGAAGGCCTAATGAATTACAGCGATGTTTTTCAGTGGGCCTAATTAATTTGAAGTAAATATATATATATACTAAACCCACTAATACTTTGTTACTTTGATAGATTGATATTAGTTTGACTTGCAGTTACAGACTGCTCTGGTACACACGTTAGCTTGGCGCTGGGACTGGAAAGGGGGCAGCTAACCTCTCCCGCTAACTTCAACGTTGTTGTTTTTATATGTTATGCGTTCTTAGCTCTCTTCTGATAAACCTACAGGACACACATTAACCATTTGCTTTAGTTCAAAGTTGTGTGAACCCCACAGCACTGAGAGGGCTTTGGAATGCTGCGTGGCTAACTTTGGGGCTAACACGAAGATAGCTAGCTTAATGTTAGCCGCACAGTAAATACTTCCAAATTGTAGGCTAGCTTGCGTGTTCAAAAACAATGTCTTGCTCTTTTTATATCCCTTTTCAGAGAACGTTGACTAACGAAAGTAAAGAGTTCAGTTAACAAATCTTCTGTCAAGCTGATATTTTCTTAGCTCCACAAAAAGTTGTTTAGATACTGTAGTTAAAATATCAATTTGTTTACAATATGTTTGGCAGCTTGTGTTGCAGTTTGGTGACCACAATGCTATTCATACATAAAGTGACAGCCAAAACTACAAAAACCAGACACAAGTTGTGATGAATGGCAAATGTTCTTTCAAGTCCAAACATATTAAAAAAGAGATCCCACTAAGGCTCAGCAGTCACCCAAAGTCACCCTTCATATTACATTTGAGGGCAATACAGGCTGAGGAGGACGGGATAAAACTCCCTCAGGCTTGACGTTCACTGGGCTCCTGCAGGAGCAGCTGCCTCTGCTGCTCTGCTCTCCTTCCCGGACCCCTCTGAATGATTTAAATGCCCCTGGATAAAAAAAGATCTGGACCAAGAGAAGGAAAACAGGGCCACTCCTTGGGGCAGAACCTGACATATATGGCTGAGAAAATGTTATTCTGTCAAGCTGCACTGCGACAGAGTATTCTTGTCTATTGGCAGTTCACTCATCTTTATGTCTTATGTGACAAGATGTAGAATTTTCCTACATTCATTCATATTCCAAAGAGGAAACCCCGGAGAAGTCCATCCTTAAGTTAATTTCCTAGTTTCTCTGGCACTGTAGGCTATATACTTTTTTTTTTACATATGAGTCTAATAAAGATTTCAAATTCAATATGCATTCAAGCCCTTGAGTTGTGTCAGCAATTGAGTGTAACAAGCTCTCAGATGATGAAGCTTTCAGGAGCATCTTGGTTTAATTAAATATTGATAATTTCTGAGGGAGGTGGCACAGAAGTGCACTTCAAATCCTTGTGATTTTTCTGCTCTCGAATAATCCTTTTGTAGTCCGTCCACAGTTTGCTCATTAATTTAACACTACCAGACCATGGCGGGCAGAACACACTCCTCCCACTATATCAGTTCACAACAACAAGAGCATCGAACATACTGGACTGACACGCCATCACGACTTAATTCCACCTGAAGTTGTTTTGTGATGGTTATGAATCTTAGACAAATGAGAAAAATAATGCAATAATCTATTTATTGTTGCACAGACTGGTGGCAAGAGCTGAGTATATTGTGCTTAAACAGGAAATTAATCTTTAGTTTGAATTGGATCCATTTTCTCCTGTAAGCAGCAGTGTATGGGAGGCCAACAGGGACACCTTAAGGTCTATATTAGTATTCAGTCCTCTTCTGCCCAAGTGTCACCATGGGGATGTTATTGAGATCTACAGAGCTCATATAACAGCCATTTATCAGTCTACGGGAAATAGTCCACAAGTACTGGGAAATATCAATGTCGGCACGCGGCCGCTCCACAGTCCTTTCTTTTGCTGAAATATATTATTATTTCAGTAGTTTATATAACCCGAACTGTTGTAATGAGAGGTACATTTGGCTGGGCAGGTGCCACTGAGAAAACCCGGAGAGGATATTGCTTTGAGGAAGGTCACCGTGATTACGTGACAGATGGCCATGTTCAACAATTTAGCTAAAATAACTTCACCTTTAAAGGCGGACCTTAAGATGGCAAACATTCTCCAAAGAAAACTTAATTAAGTGTCTTATTAGAGGAATGAAAAAGCACTTAATCCACACTGGCCATGGACAGTTTAATCCATAATTGGCAAGACAGCCTAAAAAAAGTAGTTTTCTTTTTTCAGGGTATTTCTTTTCAGTAAACTGTATCAACACAATGCTTAGAATAAAATGCGGTCCCCAGCGTTCCGCCTCGTGACCCCTTAAAGCCAAAAACAATTTGTACTCATTTAATCAATGAACCAATTGCTTGCTTTATTTACTGAGTATGCCAGAGGCAAATGTATTCAGTGCTTCACAAGAAAGAGCAACTTGGATCAAAGTAAAAAGATGTCTAACACAAATAGTTTCTTTTTTTGCTTTAACCATCTTTTGACATCTTAACTTTATCTTTGGGACCCGTTGAGTTGAAGATGGCCAGGTTAGGATAGGAACCACTGCTTTACATAACAACAAAACAGCCGTATGTCCCTTTAAATCTGCAGTTTTATAGTTCTTTTTATCCTACTAGATAACAGATCATTAGGAGATTCCGTTTTCAAGCCATATTTGTCCGACACACTGTTATGTAATGATACATTTTCTAAAATATAAAGCATGAACAGGATGCTAATCTGTATCTTGCATGTTATGTATACTGTTGTACTGTAATGTTATGTATGATTCCCTTCCCAAAGCTGTTGGATGTCAGTGTTATGTGCTGATTAGAATCCCAACCAGCCATCCTTTTCAATTCCTTGTTTCAGAGGGATGGGTGGGGGGGATTTTTTGAATGGAAGCCCCACAAAGCATGCCTTTTCATGGGAATGAATCCCCCTTTAGCCGAAGATCTCACCCACGGACCAGGGAGGCAAAGACCTGGAACTAATTACACTAACGAGTTCACCCTGATCCCTGTAATAGCGAGTGAGTGGAATCATTAACAGCTATTTAAAACACTCAGATGTACGTGCACTTGGACACACAGAGCCAAATAAATCACATACTAAGAGCTCAAGTACGGTCCTCTTGCTTCCCACCTGGTCTGCACTGGTCATTCCTCATGTCTTGTGAAAGAAACATACTGTTGTTGTGCATGAAGTAACAACTCTCCCTCTGGCATTTCATTGCCTCTACTCTCGAATGAGCCCAACAACATTCTCCACAAAACAGCATAACATGCTCAAGGCTCAACAAATGCATACGGGGGTTTCAAATTCAGCTTGTGAACGGATCGGGGGGAAAAAAAGAAAGGAAAAAAAGTGCCTGAATGGAGGAGGAATTTAAATCTCAATGCATCGTTAGGCAGGAGACATCACGTTGGCATTGAGGCGCTGCCAGGCAGAGAGCCCGTGCCAGCCAAACGCTCTGAGAGAGTCTGACAATAAGCACAGAGCAGGCGGCAGTGAAGCAGCTCAGGCTGTAGGGATCTGTCACAGGCTGAGGAGCAGGACTCCCTCCAAGGATAACACCAAAATTGGCTTGTTTGTGGACGTATAAGGGCTAGAGTATAACAACTATAGGGTTGAAAACAAAGAGTGATGGAGGGCTTAATGGACAGCAGCGCTCCCCTGTGGGACAGTGTGCTGGGAAAAGTGGACAGAGCAGCTGAGGACAGTGCAAACCACGTCTGCTGCAGAGAGGAGCATCAATTCACAATTATCCAGCCATGCCATTAGTTGCACGGCCCCTCACTGATACAACTTACTGTGAGATTATAAAAAGAGCCCAGTGCTTTGGCAATTACTCCCCCCAATGACATACATGCACAAACTATAGTCTACCATGAAACTCCCAGTTTCTGTTCTGATTTTCTTTATCAAAGCAAAGGGAAACAAAAGCAGTGGAAAAAGACAGCGAGGTGAACTCCTGTAGCATCCACACCCATGTGCATGGTGACCTAAATATGCATCCCATACAAGCATCTGTAATGAGGCTTCCCAGCATATCCAGTCACAGCCCATGTTTGCAACACCAATAAAAGAAAAAGATAAATGTTTGCCAACACACCTGCAGTTCTCAGTTTGTTATGTAACATTACAGAGAGCAGTGTATTGGAGAGCAGGCTGTATATGTGGACTCACCGTAAAGAGTAAAAGGCTGCTGTTCTGACTTTATCCTTTTTCTGTCTCAAGCCCGGCCGTCCAGCATGGCAAGACTTCGCTCGAATGAAGTATGTGCGCCTTCAGTCGCCGGTCGGTAGCCCCGCGGAAAGACGAATGGCACGGCACTTTATTATTCCTTCCCCTCAACCGTCCCACGGAGGAGATTTACAGTCGGAAGCAGCTTCACCCTTGGCAGGAATATAGAGACTTCTTCCAAGAGCCGCGGACAGCTCCGGTGCTGAAATCTTTTTCCTTTCCTCTCTCTCTCTCTTTCTCTCTCGCTCCCTCCCTCCCTCTCTCTCTCTCTCTCTCTCTCTCTCTCTCTCTCTCTCTCTTCCCACCCTCCTCCTCCTCCTCCTCTGCTGAGCTACTCCCTCAGACTCCGAGGAGAGACACAGAAGCCGGCTTGAGGCAGGAGGAGACCCTGGTGCAGGCTCACAGACGGCCATTGAAGTTAAATCGCCGATTTATAACCATCATATGTGGTTATAAATCAAATCCATCCACACCAACCACCCTCCCCCCTCCACCTCACCCCTACGAGTCGATGATTTAGGTTAATAACTTGTGGGCTCATCAGTCCTGAACCTGGAGCGTCTTGATTGGCCGGGACCACCGGTTCCCAAAATAATAAATAATGACGCTAGGAACGATGTTTCCTCAGTAGCCAATTATTTCGCGCAGGAATTTAAGACGTAATAGGGAATCATGTGGAGAATGGGTGCGTGCAGCTTGAAGCTTTCAATCGCATTTGAGTCACATTTTGTGGTATATGGGGGGGGGGGGTATGTTTCACAGCAAGAGGAGCCTGGAGTCAGAATTTAGCATATGTGTGCCATCTTATGCATGCAGAGCTGCATCTGCACAGTACAGATTAAATGCACTGCTGTGCAGAGGAGAGCCTGAAGAAGATGATCTCATACAAACATCTGTACAAAAGAACAAACACTGTTTTTGATCATAAAATAATATGTTACTTTTGAAAAACAACTTCTGTTGTTCTCCTTAATCACCAGGGAATATTGAATATCATCCTCCCATTATGTGATTGATTGTGATTGATATGACCGGTGTTTCATCATCAGCAGATGGGATCCAGCAGTCCAATTATTGTTGATTTGATGATCACCGTCACTCTGACTTCTGTTATAATAAGACATCCAAAGTTTTTCTTTTAAAATAAAAAATTCTCTTCACAATTTTCTTGACATTTAGCAGTATGTTCACTTGACAACAGGCCAAATATAAGTATCTGTCATATATGCAGGGCTTTTCCAGAGCCAATTGTGATGTCTTCAAATACCTTGTTTTAGAAAACCAACTGTTCAAAACCCAAAGACATGTCATTTACATTGATATTAAACAGGCAAAAATAGCTAATTCTGACATTCAAGATGCTGGAACTAACTACTTAGCATTTTTGCTTATTGTCAAAACTGCTGGTGATATTCTGTCAACCTACTATATTACACAACTAATTATTTCAGTGGCATGTCTCAAATACAACATAATGTCCGCCAGTGAGCTTAACTTCCCACCCAAATTATATGTTATCTCATTTTATATTAACATACAGGGGGATTAATTTTGCCCGCAATGTTATATTTTATGTTCAGTAATTAGAAATATTTTTTTCTTCCTTTCCTTTCATTAATAGAACGAGAATAGCTTGAGCCCCAACATATCTCACCAGAATGAACAAGTGGGGAAAAAATTATCTCAAAGTTGTACTATAACTTACTCTCTGCTTAGTGTGCTTACACATGTGGTTCCTTCTGACATCGACCTTACATAAAATTGATTTATAGGGTGACGTGTGCAAAACTAATAAATAATCCTCTACCAGGAGAATAGTAAAACCTGAAATCCATCTGTATGTCAGCATTTTTTGACACAACGGTGCCTTAAAAATCTATACATTACAGCATAGATGTGTTAGTCCTTGTACATAAAGTATAAAAACGTACATAGATGAAATACATGTATATGGGGTGTGACAGCTCACAAATGTAAAAGCTGAGTCAGTATCATTATCCACAGCAGGATATATGGTTAATGTATGAATGGCTGTATACAGCATGTCCCACTGTGTTGTTTCACAGCCCGCTGGTTCAAATGGAAGGCCATGCATTATTAATGAAGACGTAAGTGCACACTGACCCAGTGGTCTTGAGGTGCTTGGCCTCTTTTCTCAGCGGGAGGGGAGAGGAAGAAATGGTCAGCTATGGTATGTCACAGGGGGAACCTGACCCCTCACCCACCTGCCTGTGACATTTCCCTGTAGTCACCCCTGCGCAACCCTTTACAACACAAGTAGGATATGGGTTTTGTTCTTACACACTGGCTATATTGATTTTGGCTACCGCTTACTTCTTGTTCAATAAGAGTAACATTAAAAGAAGAATGCAACTTTGAAAACGCATGAAATGTTGTAACAATACTCTTTTCTTTTTTCATTTTCTGACAATCTGTATGTGTTTCTCATGGCCTTTCACACAGGCATCAGTGTGTGGTCTCCAATATTACAAAAAAAATGCACTTTGAGGTGAGTCTTTAAAAGGAGAGAAAAAGGCATCAAAGTTCATGCTAAAACTTTGATTTCACTTTCTTTCTTTTCTTTTTACAGAAATTGACTCTAAATGGAGACAAGTGGTGGAGGAAACGCCACGTTCGGAACATTTCAGGCTGGGAAAGTAAATAGCAATGGTCTCAGTCTCTCTTTCAGAATAATGGTCTCAGTGGAGCAGTCTGTCACTATTACCAGGATCCATTCACAGTCCGGTTACATTCTTACTCTGACAGCATTCCCATGGATTTGGTGTTGGACTTTGGAGCACTGCAATCACTGCCCTTTCAGCACAAAATTACTTGCCCTGTGGAACAAGAAAAATGGACCTGATGGCCCCTGATTGGTCTGTTCAAGTGAGCAGTAATTGTACCTTTCTCCTCTCTTGCTCCCATGGTGAAGGGTTTTCAATGCAAGCGCGCCAATTAGAGAAATGACTCCCTATTCAGCAACTGTCATGTCAATCTCCCCCACTAATCACATCTTCGGACAATATTATAGGAAGTAAGGGTGAAATCTTGTACATTAAATTATTTATTATACTTTGGGGGTAAGAGTTAGTATCAATCTTCTCATCCAAATCTCAGCAAGAAAGCAAATAAGTGTCCTTCTCAAAACTATTCCTTTAACATCATTAGCGACAACATACTATTACATAAATTAGCACCACAACATTACATATCTTCCTCTTTCTGAAAACACTGTTTGGATTGCACAGGATTTACTAATTCATTTAAAATCCCTAATGCTGCTACTAGAGGAAGCAGAGGAGGTGACAGGCCCCGCGGGACAGAGCTGTGCTGTGCTCCAATTTTGGCTTATTTGGATTAAATTCCATGAAATGAGCAAGCTCTTAATGAATATAAATATTAAGAAATTCCAACCACGGGTGATGCTACTGTTACGTCACAAGATCGTAACACTTTTCCTTTAAGCATGAACAATGTACAGTAATTCATTCATTATCACATTTCATTTGACATGGGTCATGTTTCACTCACTATTCTCAGGTATGGGGGGAGGTTTTCATCCAGTGTAGGTTTGTATACGCTATTCTCATATTTCATTCCAAAACACTCCTGTTTCAGTCATGAATTATTCATGAATTACTATGGGTTTATGTACATACAGCATGTACACTTCCCTTATTGTGGTTGTATTTCTTCACAGCATTACTGGTGTCTGGCTGCATTCAGGGAAAACATTCATTTCAGCATGACACCTGTCTCCAATCCTATGACCTCAGTCACCGTACCAGATTTTTTTTCACAATGTGTTACACAGCGCTCACACGTCCTCTTGGATCAGGCGCTTTCACATCAAAGAGGCTGAATATGTTAGTGAACACCGAAGGGACAAACACCATTGTATTCCCTTTGGTTGGACACTTAAAGAGAATAAAGAAGACAAGTACTTTTTCTCATTCATCATTAAGCATATTCAAGTGTTGTGTAAGAGTCGTGCAAGTTACAGTAATGATCTATATATTTATGATGGCTAGGACAAGCATATATACCACCTTTACCGAACCAAATATAAAACTGGGACAATAATAGCTTAAATAAATAAACTGTTATGTATGCAAGGTTTTATATGCAGGTTACGCAATTGGATATAAACTCTATAAATTGCTCTTGACTTTGATATTTGTCTTTAGTTTTTTCCTGCTGCAAACACTCAATTGACCAGTTGCTATCCAATGCTGTCCAATCATAGCTTAGCAACTGTAAATAGGACGTCAGTTCTGAAGCAGTGAGCATGGCCCTGGTGTAAAAGCGTTTGGAGCATGGTGTCAAACGTGCACGAAAGCAAACGTGAAAGGAACGAACGAAACAGTGGGTTTATCTTCTCTAACATAAGCTGCAACCATTAACATGTGCAGCTAAGTGGCTTTAACCTACTTCCAGCAAATAGTAGGCAAATATTCATTAGTGTATTATTCTGCAGGGTTACAGGTTGCGTAATAACGACTAGCACATCCACTATATTTCCTCACTGTGTGGAAGAGCAGCCCAGAATGCTATCAGGGAATAGGCTAATGTTAGCGGCTCTGTCCTGCTCTTTATTGGATCATTTTGATCAGCATACATTTTGAGAGTGATGTTTATACATGTCTGACTCTTTTTATTTCTGGACATCGAACTTTTTAATCAGCTCACATAGCTCAGCTGAACAAAAAGCACCAAGCAAAGAAAGTCAAAGATCCACAGGTCACACATACTCATCGCCCAAAGGCAGCAACAGCTGTGAATGCAAAATGATGAAGGTGAAGTTGCTCTTCTTTGGGGAATAATAAGGGTTCTTTTAAGTCACATTATTCAAACATTTATTCAACATTTTGTAGTAAGATCTTGGCTGCAGGGGTTCAGGATCAACTGGAGTGAATGCTGTGGACTCAGCTTTGTTTGATGTTCCGGCATGATCAGATTAACTGGAGGATGACTCAGCCTTGTGTCTGAACACAATGTGGACTAGGAGAGAAAGATGGAGGGATGTTTCAGAAATTCACTATCAACGTTAAAAATAATTCTAAATATATTTAACGCTTGACTGTTTTTGCTGTCTTTGTCCAATGCGTTGATTTTTCATGTATTGTAAATTTTGCCTTAATAACTGTGTATTATGATGATACTAATGATATCATGAAGTTAACTAATATTGATTTTTCATTCAGAAATCTATGCTTTATACATTATATCAAGCGTAAGCTCCCTAAGCATGGCTTTAAAGGCTGCAGGCTGGAAAAACCTGTTGATGCCAATACCAACACTGTTGCCAGGCAACCGTTCAGTCTTGCAACTGATTTAGATTCAGTCCAAATCAGCCAATTTTCTGTTCCAAAGTTTAATGTGTGACTTTAAGATTTCTAGAAACTGCATCAGTCTGTCAGACAACATTGTCTTAAACAAGTTTCTTTCTCAGAAGAATGACAGTAACTGCCGTCAAGCCTGTACACTTTGTCATAGAAAATGTACTTTGTGTTGATTAAACTTCCCTGCTGTTTCATATATATTGTAAAACGTAACAAATTATCACTAAAGTTAAAACTTGGGCAATTATGCTTATTATCTGGGATGCCCAGCATCCCTTTAAAGATTTCTGTTTTGTCTGGCATTTGTGAGCAGAAACAATCTCATATTCAAACTGTCAGGACTCCAAATATGCTAATTTGAATATCTCAATTTTGTTTTTTGGTTTCTGTTTCCATGGTAATATTCCACATGTATGAGCCATTTCAGTAGAAATGAAGACACACATTACCAGCTCCTGTTTCTGACCTTAATTTGCAAGTATTACTAATAAAAACTTAAACCACAAGCCATTTCAAGGTAAACAGCTCATCAACATGAGCAAAATGTGTTGCCGTAGGTACTCAAATATCTGAGGGGGAGGTGGTTGTGAATATCATACACCTCCTTCTTCTTCCAGATGAAAATTGTCAAACTGTATCCAACATGTACTCGCTCTATAGCTCATATACTTAAAGCTTCCGATCAGGGATACAGGTTAATAGGATATAGCAGATTGCAGACTAAAATAAACAGTGTTTTCTAATGCTTTAAACAATACTTCTCTGAAAGCTGGAAACTAAGTGACGGTTAAAATGCAGCGTGGTACATGAAATTGGTCATCTCTGTCCACCAGCGTGATGGCATTACCATAAATTACTGCCATTAATATTAGCTGTTGCAAGAAGCGGGTGACAGCTGCACAAACTGCCATTTGTATAAGCCATATAATGAAAACATTCCAGTCAGGGTTAAGACGGCACATTAATGCATGTGTAATATATGGCACCTATATGAAATAGCAGCATCTCTGGGTAACCAGAATGTGTGTTGTATTGTGTTGCAGAGATAGCTACTTTACTGCATGCTAACCAGCTAGCCCCGGGCCTTCTCATAATACCCCTTTGTACCTCAAGAAGCAACAGTGAGTCACTAGCGTCCAATCTGCCTTCAGTCCAGCATGTGAGGAGGAAGACGTGGCGCTGTCCTGTGGGCGAGAAACCACGTTCGGCGGTGATAGAAATAGAAACAAGAGTTAACGTCGCCGTTGCTTTCATCCGCTAGAGACAGCTCTCGAGTCTGGGGCTGAACTCCCAAAGTTTCTTCTACACTGGTAATTAAACAGCTGTTAATGCTATTGGTGGCTATTTAGCAATAGCTTATAAAGGTAGCTAATTGGATCGTGTTACTGACAGTGTTAATATGTTTGCTCAATTAGTTCTTTGTTGAAAGAAAGACCTGTGGTATGGACTGTGCATTTCCATGTTTGTTACAATAGATGAATGTAGATTTAAAGACAAAGATGTGTATGTTTTTATAAATATTTATTTCCCTTTACGTTTTATTCCTGCTGATTCATCCTGCAGTTGGGGGTGTTAGAATTTATTCAATAAAGTGTGACTCCAGAGGACTTGTGGAGGTGAACTGGCGGTCCACAACAGAACACAAACTCTTAGTAGATGTCTGAAAGATGCAGACGTTGTTGTCCAATAGTTGTCGAACAAAGCAACAGTAACAAAAGATGGCCGGTGTTTATGCTATCCTGCTCACTACGACGGTCCCGAGACTCCATGCTTGCTGGTGAGTCATGCGGCTCACGCATTAGTTGCACTCAGAAATACATCCCATTACAGAAGCTAAAGATGCTTCATAATATTTCTTTATTGTTATTGACTGTTATTGTAGCTTTAAATTAAGTGTTTGTCCCCTTAAAGATTACTTCTAATGTGGTTGTCCTCTGGAGTAGTTTACCCCACACTCACACACACCCCTGAATGATATGATAGAATGAAGTGGTAATTGGATTTCCATCCTCGCACTGAAATCCGATAGACTGTTGCCAAATGCTAATCTCTTATCTACCTGTCCATCACTGCCGAAGAGCATGACAAAGCAGGGATGAAGAACATTGACTAATCTGGAGCACAGCTGCTCTTTGTCACATCGTGGAGCTCGTTTGGCGACATGTGGCTTACCTCCTGACTAAGCACAGTTGGTGTGATTTTGTCCAGATGCTACCTGCCATCTGATGCTCCTCTAGCATTCTCATTAAATCAAAGCTTCGTCCAAACACCATCCTTTCTCCTCCTCGTCAAACCCGATCCGAGGATTTGCTCTGAGAGACGAAGCACTGTTTACGTCTTGGTTTAGCAAATTGCCCATCACGTGTTACACAATTTTATCATTTTTTCTAATTGAATTTAAAATGCGCACGGTCATTTCCCCTAATGCCTGGAGGTTGATTAATGATTAGGAGATGTTTTACTTTCCTCAGACTATTTGACGTCTTCGTCTGAAGATGCAGATTTATTAGCAGATCTGACAGTGCCCCATTATTCAGCATCGCTCCCCAGAGCTGACACAGTGGATCTGGCACTGAGGCATTATGGACCACAAGCATCCATTAGGACTGAAAGGAGGGAGGGCCAAATACAATGTCTGACAGCTTGAGCTTTTGAGTTTAATTAAATGTGTCACAGGTTTCTGCCTATTTATGGCCTGGATGGAGTAATAGGGACAGGCTGTAACTCCTGCGAGCGCAGCAAGAAAATTTACCTCATTTATCTCCCACTGTGAACAGAGAGTTACGTATTTTCAAAATGTGAGCACTTGGCGCTGTAGATTTTATCAAGATGCCAGGCTTGGGAAATAAATTGGATGAGAGAAGATATGGGTGACATTAAACACATTTTGAGGGATGAGTATTACCTGTTACTAACAACATTGTAATCATTAAAGGAAATGCAACTTCATTCAGGGATTTAAATTCCTTTAAACTAGAACTCCGGAGCTGATATTTGTGAATAGAAACCGCAGAGCCACACATTCGGGATCTCTTCAAATTGTACCAGAAATCTGCTCAGACAATAATACATCCGAGGGAGACTTTATGGATCCATATTAGATTTGTCTGAGCATTTGCAATGAAATGAACTTCATTTTCTGGCAGTGATAATCAATCCATTCTGAAAGAAGTACACATTATCCCAGCAGATTCAGGAGAAGAGCAAGCTTTTGTCTCCGATAAAGAATTGATCTGTCCGAAGGCATACAGGTTGAATAATGTACCTGAGGGCTGGTACTCATTCATGTCTTGTTTTTACATTATGGGATGCACTAAATAGATGATTTGATAGTGAAATATGCTTCTATTCTTCTGTTTTTTGGAACATTCCCAAATTTAGTTTTCTTCATCTCCAGTGTTTTGTTTTGTTTTTTACACCTGAAGGCTTGGATGGATTTGTGCTGAGTCATCCTCCTTTTATGCCCTCAATGTAGCCCGGCCTGGATTTGTATTGACGGCCTACATTTGAAGGCTGTATACTTTTCAATTTGCTTGGCCAAATCAAAAGCTCGTCGGTGCGGTTCTGTCACGAATCAAGATGTAAGAACGGAGCCGGTGGCTAAGTGGAAACAGTGGGCGAGATGTTAAATGGGAAATCTGAATGTATTTTTTCTTATTGAAAAAGATATGCACACTATGTATCACCACAGATAAGACATTTACATTTAATCTTACAACCATTGTGAATCTATTACAAACAGAAATGTTGGAATGAGTAAAGAAGAGACGTTTATTTACTCCACCATCACCCTTAGAGTACTTTCTGCTCGCTCCAGCACACACAGAGGTAAAGTGTGATCCGGCTGCCAAGGTAACCTGCTTCTGCTGCTGAGGGCTCTGAGAGGACCTGGCAGGGTTAATTAATTAGACATGAAGTGACAGAAACAGAAACAACATCTGAGACCACCACAGACGACGGGGCAGAGTCAGGTTCAGCCTCAACTGAGAATATAAACCCCTGGAAGTTTTCAGACAGAGAGAAAGGTTTCTTTCTCTTGCCTATTAAGAGAAGCTATGGCCTGACATCTTCATCTTTTAATATATGGAGGATAATTTCTGTGCGCTCCGAGGAAGGTAGTAATGAAAGGAAAAGCCATTAGCTGCGCATAGAAGAACCCTCCTCCCCGCCTCTTTTGCGATCCAGATCTCAGAAATCAGAAGTAGATAATGTTCCGAGTACAAATGACAGTCCATATTTCCATGGCAGCAGCCCAACAGAGCATTTTAGCACAATTTAATATTTGATAGGACCCCTTCTTGTAATGGAAATCCCATGTTTCAGACGCACCTGATGGGGGGGGAGATCACAATAGACAGGATGTGGTTAGCAGTCTGAAAACATACAAACTAACCAAAAGTCAGTCAACACACTTTGAGCGACATCTCACAGATACTCCATCACCTGAAATCACCACCTAGCAGTTTCCTCCTTAATTTGAATGCTATTTGAGTCAAAAGCACCCAGCGTGCATTGTGTGGAATCCGTTGCAACGTCCAGTGCATATTAAAACTGCCATCGTTCAATGCTCAGTGAATTATCATACACAAATAAAAACTTAATTGGACGGACCGAGGAGGAGGGATATGACAAACCCATTTAGAAAAACTGATGAAAAACAGACAGCTGCAGGCAAAACACAGCGTCACAATGATCTAATTACTTTCTTCCGCACATCCTCCACAATTACTGTACAGCTGCCTCCCCAAATCACTGGGTATGTTAATAAGTAAAATATCTCATACTACAACTCTATTACATGGAAACAAACAGAGAAGTCTGGCTGAGTAGGCTGGCTAATTGGAGCTGTGTATGAAGTCCTCTGGTGTTTATTACAATTTGACAGGTATTTAGTTTTGATATATTATATGTTACTGTTTGACAGTTTAATTAGACAACGTTAAGGGGAAAAAAATCCAACATGATTAAAGCCTAGTTAGTTCCAAAGTCCAGTGTGTAATATTTAGGATCTATTGGAAGAAATACACTATAATATTCAGAACTATGTTTTCATTAGTGTAGAATCATCTGATTATAAGAATCATTATATGTATATGTTAATGTTTTTGTGACCTAAGAATGAACCCTTTTTATGTACAGATGCCTTCCAAGTTTCTACAGCCCACAACGGACAAACCAAACAGTCACTCTAGTTTCTGTACCGCAGCCATAGTTTCTCCTCTGCACTTGGAAATGGAGGGTGAAGCGAGTGAGTTGCAATCTGCATGTACACCACTAGATGCCACTAAATCCTACACACTGGTCCTTTAATGCTACAGCATGAAATTATTTGTGTGGAGGAATTGGCCAGAGCCCTGACCTGAACTCCATCCAACAACTTTGTGGTGAACTGCAAGTTAACCATGAGGCCTTATTGCCCAACATCTGTGGCCAATGTCATTAACGCTCTTGCTGCTGAATGGGAACAATTTCCTGCAGCCAGGTTCCAAAATCTTGTGGGAGGCATTCCCGGAAAAGAGGAGCCTTGACCTGATGTCAGGGAATCACCAAAGTTATTCCAATAATCCTGAAGGAGAAATGAATGCTTGTACCAAAATTCATAATCTATCCAATAGTTGTTGCTTTCCCAAATAAATACATGAACAAATAGATAAAAAGATAATAGATAGATACACAAGGGGGGGAGCACCTAAATCTATTACTATGATTATTTATTCTTTCAGTGAGTGACATTAAAGCCCCTGGTTTTTAAAAATTCCCTATGATATTAAATATTCATAACCAAACAGGCAACACTCAAAGGTTAAAAATAAAATAAATACACTCAAAAACTGCTTAAAAACATCGTCTGCTTCATCAGGGCAGTGTGGGTGTGTGGATGGATCAGATTTGATTGACAGTGGCTTTGCAAAATACTGTACGCACACAGCCTCACACTGTCATCGGATTTGAATTAAAATAAGGCTAAATCTTCATTTTCATCATTACCTTTTTCCACCAGAGCTCCATCCACTTTAAACCAGTGAGAAGAGCAAAGACAAAATCACAAATACAGTCATCTCTCATGTGAAACCAGCAAAATTGTTCATTAGAGAACCCCATCACTGATAGTAAAAGGCAGGTTTTCAAGGCCTTTAACATTGTCATTAATGCCAGGATACGCGGTGGCTGGCAGATCTCTTTGTAGCAGTCTTTTCAGCTTCAATGAGCATGGCTTTTAAGGATGCACAATCACTAAAATCTATTTTAGGACACATTAAGGGTTGATGTTAAGGCCACGCATCTGGTCAAAATACCAAACGAGTGAATGAGCTCCAAAGTTTCCTCTCACCACTTGTAACGTGAGAGAGGAAGGTCTGACCACAAAGCAGGAGAGAAATAAAGGATAATGACGACACCGGGTCATTATACACAAACACCTTGGCGCCTCACAATACCAGCCGTGATGCTCTCATGTACTTGAGTAAGAAAGGCGTGCTTAGCTTGCATGCATAATTGATCGAGTCACTGGGTTAGATGAAAGACGGATATGCTGTTGTGCACAATGAGAGGCGGAAAAAAAGAAAAAGGAAAAAAGAAAACGTTTCCCTTTGGCCGAGCCCTAATGTGAAAGGAAATGGACTGCCACTTATCGCAGATGCACTGTTATGGATGTCTTGTTTCTTGGGCGATGCCGCTCTGGCTGTTGCCAAAATGGATACATGATGGTCAAAAGGTTAAGAGGGGGGATTTATAAATAGTATAATAATATCGAGTCATGTGCAGAAGATTTAAGTTGATTAAGAAGGGTGCGCACTAGGTGAGGCATCCGCCATGTTGCTGGGCCTTGAATTTTGGTTGGTTGAAGAATGTGTTGGAAGTAACATCTATTGTCTTTAAATCCTGAATATATTGTTTTTCCTTTGGTAGAAAAAGGATAAAGCTTATGACGTGTATGAACAATATAACCTGTGATGACAGTTGAATTATAGCAATAAACTGTCAGACTTTATAGCGACATAGTTGTTTTGATTTACGAACATGCACAAATAATATCCAAATAAGGACTTCCTCCTTGAGAGTTTTTTTTGTCACTTACATCATAAATTCATGACTTTTGATTAATAAATGACTTGGAATATCTCAGGTTTTAAGCTTTTTATGGACAAATATATGTCAGTGGTGCTTTAAATTCTTCACATCTTTAAACCTCCAGCAGGAACAGGCGGGTCTATCTTTTCACCTGTGACATTTTGAGTTTGCGATATCGTGGCATCTGTTTTTTTGAGGTTGAGTTCATACAGCAGTACACAACTGTTCATCTCTCTCTGCTTCATCCTTAAAGTTTTATTTGGTATTTCATTGAAGCTGCTTTATTGCTACTCTATGTAATCTGTCTTCCCTTGTGCCCACTGGCTCTACGCAATCTGTCTGTATAAGGCTGCTGAATGGATTGTGGAGGCAAGTTAGACAGCCACTTGAATATAACTCTAAATAACATCATACGGTTAGACGGCTGCACTTTTCCCCATCCTTCATTTATTTGCTTAATGAGGTGTTTTGTGTATGGTAATCGGCTGTTGTATGTTTTTGTATCATTTGCTGGAAACTGCACAAGAAATGGTAGAATTGTGTTGTTATTGTAATTCACTGCTTCTGACTGATGATTTTCAGATAGCAAAAATGTTGCAAAATAGACTGCCTGTGGCATTTTGCAAAACAAACACAAAAAAACAGTCTTCCAGTACTTTCCTTCACTTCTAGCAGCAGGACCAGATTCATCCTGTGGGCCCCTGTGGACGCCTGGTTCTTCCCACTCTCTGTGCCTTGTTTATGTATCATGTTGCCTTTAAACCTGCAATTACTATTTTTTGGCCACTTGGGGGGCAGTGGAAACAAACCGTTAACACACATCTCTGATATACTAAGTGATATAGCAAACAGTTGCCTATTTTCACATCCAGCGGATGCACAGAATGATTTGGATTCATAACGGTCGTGTTTCTGGCCACCTTTAGTCTTTTTACTGTCCTTCATTTACTCTTACATACTGCTTCAGGATGGTTTCTAAAATGGAAAGTGACACATGTAGTTACTTTGCATTTTGGTGGATGCTTGTAATCAAAGCTTACCCGGTGCCATTAGTATTGCAATTATCACATACTGAGCTCCCTGGCTCTTTGACTGGCACTCAAATGAGCACAAGTCCTCAGTGGATGACTACTCTTTTCCCAATGTGAGTTTGCACCAAAGAGAGCATCCAAAAAAGCTGATAGGCAGATGTCTAAGAGGGAGTCGAGCTTCTTCTTTTTTGGCCATTCACAGTGCTAGGGTTTTCACAACAAAAGCCCAAGGCCCATCAATGAGTGGAATAAATTCTTCTGTCCAATAATTTGACTCCCACTACTTTTCTTCTGTTTCATTTAGCACCTCCCACTGGTGCATCGACAGCTTTAAGATACTATATAGTCCTGTTATTTTAAATCATGACTCTTCTTATAGCACAACAGCAGAGCCTTTCTTGTTAAAAGACAAGTCTGGTTAGGTTAAAAGTCATAATATATTGTAAAATATTATGAACCAGGCTACAGCTGTTATAATCTCATAGGTTATAGTCAAAGCATGATTCTGGTAATCTACAATTACAAGTTGCTTTAAGAGACCTGTGGCCCTGAATTTGTTATCATATCAATGTTTGGAGTCCCTGATCCATAAATGCCTGCAGTCCTCAAACAGAAGTTTAAAACTTAAAAGCTGTTTTTCCTCATTGTAGCAACTCAACACCTTCAAATAACTATTTCTGTAAAACCATTAGCCAAGGAGTGTTTTGGTGCGCTCCAAACGTGACCCCATTTACTTGGTATTAACATGCAACTCGGTTGACTGGATTGTAACCAGAAACCACTTCACTAAAAGGTGTAAATGCACTCAAGACACATTGAGAATGCAGAGTCATCTGACCGCCCAAACCACCTCCGGAGGTGGTCAGAAACATATTGTTAACAATGAAATTTAAAGGCACTCTGGCAGACATGGTAGAGCAACAAGCTGTTCAGACAGGAGACATAGCATACAGTGTCTGTGAGGACATTGCTGAATGGAAGAGACAGGGTATTTACAACAAATGTTAATGAAAGGATATGATGTCTTTGACAAACTGCTGAGGGAAAGGTTAATGCCAGGTGTTAACATATCACGGATATCATCTGTAAAACATGCACATTAAGTCAGGTAAGTGAGAGACTGTGGCCTGGAGACACTAGAAATACACTGTAAGATGTTTACTTACGTGTACAAAACCTATGACAAAACAAATTCCAATTTTTGTTGACAAATAAAAAACAAATGATAATGTGAGAGACTTTATGTTCTCATTGAACAACACACATATCTGTAAAAATAACAGACTTGTACTCTTATATCCCTTTTTCAGAAGTTGATTTAGCTGTTTAATTTTTGTGCTGTTATATCTCTTTCAGTAGGCTAATGTTAGCTAATGTTACAGATTGTTGGAATAACTAAATACTTACACATTCCCACTGAAAATAATGTAAGAAGCAGCAACTAAACAGTGGGCCAAACCACAACAGCAGTCAGCCTGAATGATTCTCTACTCTACTTCACTGATGGTTCAACATGTGTTTGATGACAGGTTTACTGTACTATAGCCTTACAATATTTAATTCATGAATTAATCTAAAACAATGTAATTTTAACATCTTCACAATTTATGTTCAATCATAAAATCTCACCGTTGTAACACCTTCTTAGCTTAGTGACAATCCCTGATACTTAATATATTTAACATAAAATATGTTGTCATTTTTATATCACATATGCAGCTTTAATATTGTATATTGCAGCTAAACTTTATCTTGATAACAGCTCCTTAAGAAATTTAAAAAAAACTAAGCCACCATTAATGTAACATTATCAAAACCTATGGATGTATAATATCTGTGTTATCTTCCAATCTTTTAAAGTTTATAAGCTATTGGTAGGGATCAATAGGATTCATTTAGGCTATCAACCACCTAAATCTTCGGCTATAAGAACAGTTTTGCATTAATGTTGTCCAACATGTTATCTGCTCATCTGAAGCTAAACTCAGACAGTGAATAGTATTTTAGTGAACAAGTGGGTGAATGGACTCAGTCAGTGCTGTGCAGTGGAGAGGACAGATGGCTGCAATAATGTCAAGTGAACAAGAACAGCAGTGAGTGACCGGCTCTGTCCACCAACGGGACAGGAACAGCCAGAGTTTGGAAATGGTCTGCATTACGAAGGAGAGCTAACCGTGTAATACATCAATGGGCACTGTACACATTGAAGATGGTGACAGCCGTAGCCTCAAGGTATGCCCTAAGGTATGACCACTGGACCGCTTGTGGGGTTTTTTCTCCCCTTAAACAGCTAGCAACAGACATGCCAGCCGTGTTTGTTGGAGTGTGTCTGTGTGTTCGTGTTCAGAAAGTACTGTTCTTTCTGTTAATTCCCTTCAGTTTCCTCTTTCTTTGTCTCATCTCTGGTTGTATGTGAAGCAGATTCATAAAGTCCTGGAATACTGCACACACAATTCCACTCAAATTTAAACAATTTCAACTTGCCGGATCACATCTTTGTGTCAGTCAGTGCTACTGAAGGCGAATCCACATCTATGATTGTGTCTCTTCGACACACAGTCAGAAACACATAAAAAAATAAATGCTTAGAACACATAAATATTAAACATACAGAAAACAAAATGTCACTGACAAATACTAGACTAAAATATATATTTTTTCAACTGTACAATAATCAAATATGTGACAAAAACGTTTGTAAAAACAATTTTTACTATAAAGTTTTAATCAAAGTCAGGTACCAAGCACTGGTCAGTACCATTAAAGTACTGTGGTTTGACTGATAAATGTGTTTATTTATTTATCTCTAGCACCTCTTTCAGTTATTTCAATTAGACTCTCCTGATTGAACTGAAATCATTACATAGATTAAGTTACGAAAAAAAAGTTGCTGCTAAAAATATGAACAAAAATACTGTACTCGCAGGGATAATTGTCCTTAAAAGATGAAATAAAAGAGTTAAAAGCTTTTCCCAGCTCAGAAAACACATTAGTGATATTTTCGACAAAGTAGACTGAGTGAAAGAAAGAAAAAAAGAACACTAAAAACACCGTCCTGCTCTCAGTGTAAATGATCTCTCTCCGCTGTAGTAAATCTCACTAACTGTATTGATCTTCCTCCCATCTGGAAATAAGTGGCTGAGGTGAGGGAGCCTCCACCATGTTGTTTTGCTCTCACATCCGTCTCTGTCGTCTGTTGGCTGCCTACAACTGCAGTAATAATCTGAATGTGATAGACCGCCCCTGGCCATGTTGGCCCCGTTCCCCAATGCATGGACTGTTATGATTATAGTCCCCAAGGGTATGTGACACTAGGCTCAGGTCTGCCAGCTATGGAAGTATATTGACAACAAAAGATTTGAGAACTAAACAGATTCGGAGTGCTTCTCGGTCTGCAAGTCAACATCTGAGAGTGCACGTGCACAGAATTTAGCAGTGAGACTTGAGCTTGCGATCCCAGTCATGCACATTGCTGCTTTCTGAGTAAGCTCCCTCAGTTTTCTCCAGCTGTTTTGGCAGCTTTTGGAGCTCTTCTGAGATCACACTCACGCACTTTCTTGCCAACCATTTCTGACTTGCAAGCTGTACTCAGGGTCATGTCTTTTTTATATTCTGCCTTTTGAACATTCTAGGAGGGATCGTTCAGCCTACAGTTTTAATCAATGTGGGCGTGCACCGAAGACTGAAGTTCAGACAACTTCTGGCGAACCGTACATACCAACTAATCTCCTTAGTGTTGCCTCGTTTATTCACACCCATATGTCGCCACAACTATTCTAAAGAAATGCTGTCATTCCACATATCACCACATACCAACCTCATTAGATTTTCTTTTTTTCCCAGATTTTTTGGGGGATTTTTATTTTATTATTTATTCTTATTGGATAGTGACAGCTGAAGAGTGACAGGAAAGGGGGAGAGAGAGGGGGTGACACGAAGTTAAGGGCCACAGGTCGGATTCAGACCCTGGGCTGCTACAGCAAGGTCTTAGCATTGGTATGTGGTGGTCCAGCTCCACCAGGTGAGCTATACGGGCGCCCCCTCGAAACATTTCCAAAGGAAGTGACAATGTTCATCGTTCATAACGTTTTTCTGAGTCTAATAAGAAGAAATAAAGTCTACTAGAATTGGCTACAGACTACTTCTAGATTAATTTGGACTCTCACAATGACTTTGTCATAATGGCTTTAAAAATTTGATAATTTGCCAACATATTAAATGTGATTTTAGATAATCAGTGTGCATTTCAGTTTTTAAGATAATAGACACCAGTACTTATCTGTGTCTCCCTCTGGTGGTTAAAAATGCCACTGGGCGGTTTGGATGGTTAACCAGGCCTGCCATGTATAAATATGGGCGTGGTTTCCATTCTTGAAAAGACGTAGGATTGAAACGTGCCATCGAAAAGTTGTCTTTAAAGTTTTGTGGCATGGAATAAGTGTGCAGGCGTTGCCTTTTTTCCTAGGCCCTGTTTTCTGACACCCTTGCACCTACATGATGTGTGTGTAATTACTGACCCCGTAACCTTTGACTCCTAAGTGTAAGGCATTCAGTGCTTCTAAAAGGCGAGCGTCACTCTAAAAGCCAACCAGCCTGACAGCTAACAACATGCCAGCTGGATGAGAAAAGTGCTCTTTGAAGGTTGACAAAAGAGACGCCAGCCCTTAATCACACTGGGCAACGAAAGCAGCCTATTCTGGTGATTCTGTCTAATTGTGGCTTATTATTCACATCAAACCATGGCACGTATGCGCACCCTCCCTATCGTCGGTAATAGCTGACGAGCATTATCATCGATTCTGAATCCCGTTTCAGCGTGCCAGTGTGAATGTTATTCTTTATGCATTCGCTGCCGAAACGGGTTAGCAAATTCAGGGGGGTAAGTCTGAAGATGAGCTTAACTCAAAACTCACATCAAAGTCAGGCTGCAAATGTTTGTTTTCCTTCCCTGAACCCACTTTCATGGTTAAATCAAAAGCTTTTCAGAGAAACTGCTTGAGTGGAATATCTGTTGCACAACCTGCTGTCAGTCCACCTTGAATCAAGGTGAATCTACCTTCCCTATGGGTATGTCAGTAAAACTAACCACATATCAATAATTCTGCTCGGTTTACAGAATCCCATCAGACCTCTGCTGTCACACTTTGGCTCTAAAATAACGTGATGTCTCATGATGCAGCCTTTGTCCTTGTCTTCACTGAGAAGGAGGTTATTCTGTCCTCTGGGTGTACCTTCAGTTGTTTAATCAAATGCCCTTAAAGGTATACAAGTTTTATTTCTGTTGACAAATTCATGAATCTATATGATCTATTATTGATCATTCACCACTTGTAGGCTCGAACGGTGGCTCTGAAAAGCTTCACTCCTTCACAGCAGGACTGTAGTTGGTTTAAATGTATAACAGCTGCCCAAAAGTAAAACAAAAAAGCAACAAAACATCAAGAGACACTTGTGATGCCACTGCTTATATTAGATTAGTCTCCACAATAGAGCGTTATAGCTTTGGAGCTAGTATATTTAGCTATTTATTAACAAAGTGACACACAGATGAATAACCCCCGTTTGTGCCTCTCATGTGTTACTATTACATTCCAGTCACAGAGCTAAGCATTGGATTTTATGAAACAATTATATACCCAGTGATCTTTCAACCAGCCCAGAATTACTTCCTGCTTTGTATAACACAAGCAAAATATTAGAAAGACACGTGTACCCTTATAAAGTTTTTGGTAAAGGACAAGCTGAGAAAGGAGATATATCAGAGAAATGTCCAGAAAAAAGTTCCAACTTTGGAAATACTCATCAGAATAAGTTGTTTTTAATAGAACCTTCTTGATTTTTTAAAGATGGCTGTGTGTTTATTTTTCAGAAAACCCAACTCCTGTAATAATGTGGTAACACTATATGAGAGACGCAAACTGGGGAAAAATTATCAAAAGACAGGATGCTGCAGAAGTGGTTTGAGACATTTCTATGGAGGTTTTAATATGTATTGACAGGTTGAATGCTGCTGTGAATCTGACCAAAGCTGCTGTCTTTGATGAAGGAGCTGGCTATAAAATGTTCAGAACCCCCTGTCAGGACTACAGGTGATGAGGGTCACTGTTTGAACCTCTAAAAGAGCTCTGAAAGGAGTCAGTCTGCAGCGTGTGACACTACAAGGATCTGGAAAAAATGGTTGGTCAAAGTGCCTACAGTTTTGTGTTTCCTGATAGCATTATTGCATTCACATATACTCACATTTGAGAATGGGATTTGCTGTTTTTTTTACTTATGCTTCAGTCTGCAGCTGATATGAATCTTTGACTTCCCTTCAGGAGAGCATTCTCTTCCAAAATACACCTATAAAAAGCATCCTGCATAGTCTCTTAAGGAGGACAGCAGTTGTCCACGAGTCTTCGCTGAATGATACATTAGTGTGCAGAGCTTGTAGATGGTGTTTAGAGGTTGAAGAGCAGTCCACCGGCTTCATCCATTAGCTTAATGTGTTCTTTTTGCTCTATAGCCAGTCCCTTCAATGCCCCGATGACTACTTTGTCATGTGCTCTTCTCTTTTCACCTCTTTGTGTTTGGGGAGATCAGACAGAAAATAGCGCACTGTATTAAAGAGTTATGCCTCCTCTATTTGCCAATAATGGATCATATTCCCTTGTATTATTCCATTTCTCAATGCCCTTAAGGTGCTCAGAATAAGAAGATGAAAGGCAGATGCTCTCTCATTGTCATCATCAGATATTAACTTTGTATAGTAACTTTATGCTGAATACAAAGCCAAGACCCTTTACTTCACGTCCAAATACAAAGATATTAAGGGCAAAAAACAAAATTAGCATATTAGTAATATTTTCGGAAAAACAGGCTTTTGTTTTTGGGATACTGGGGTGTCGGACAAATGAGCTTTCGGGCCAGTGGGACATTTTTCAGACTACACATATGTGTGACGCAGCAAGAAGACACTTTAAACATCAATGGGGGCTCCCATAGAGGTTAATGTAGATGCTGCAAGACCCGCACTGAAGGATTTTCTAAGTGGAAAAGATCCTTTGTGTAATACCTTATATGGTTTGTTGATCTGATTCGTCCATGATCAGCAGTGACAGACAGACCATCAGCTGAGCGTTTTTTTTTTTTTTTTTTTTTTTACGTGCCTGCCCTTTTCCAAACAGTTACCAACAATGTCTTCCCAGATGGTTCTGTGTAACAAACCATCTGGTGCAGTCAGGTTAAAAAGAATGGCCAATCCCCACAAATATAGCTCACCCATACATGGCTGGGGCCATCAAGAAGAAAAGGCACATTGATAAAGAAAATACAGTTCTTATCATTGTAAAAATAAGTTTAGTCGTTGCATATTTGATCAGATAGCACAGCCTATTTTTATTGAAAGCAAGGTGGCAGACGATTACCAGCACACATTAACAGCTGTAAAAATGTGATGCAGTGTATAATGAGGGAGTGTAAATGGGTCAGGTGCTGGAAGAATCCAAAATGAGAAAAGCATTTGCCCAACCAAATGAATGTGACAATCAGGGGCCTCCATATGCAAGGTCAAAACCAAAAAACATCAAGGCAAAAACATCATTATTTTCAAGACGTTAATTATTTTCTGCACTGCTTAGTTTTCAGTGAGAAATGTGTCTCTATGCCCCACTGGAACAACATCATTCTTATTCGGCACTCATTTTTTTGGCAGTGGAAGTGTCTTGACCGTCTAACAGTATCCAGTGGATGTGTCACTGTGTTTGCTGGCATCTGCCACAGCCACAACAGCATATGCCTCACAGCTGTCAGTGCTGCTGAGAGGTCGAGAGCTCACTGCTCCAGGTTTTAGATATGCAAACATTCGATGATCAGCCATGCGTCATCATTTCATGGAAAAAGTGAGAATATCCGGCTCACTCCAGGAACATTGCTACAGTCTAAATTTCACTGGAAAATGCCAAATGTGCATTTTACAGACTAGAACCAGGTGAGAAGGTTTTTATCCCAACTTTATGATCACTTCCAATCCAATTCTAATCCTTTCAAATCTAATTGTAAAGCTTCCCTTTCCAAGCATGAGGGGAAAAGCATGAACACCCCAATCTAGAGCCAGTTTTTGCTTCCGCTGTCCCTTTCTGGCCGACTTAAGAAACATGTTGGTTCAACACGATGGCCTCCACAAAACGGCTCATTCTATGGTAACAAAAACAGTACAATTCCTATATTAAGGAGATTATACACTAATGAAAACATACCTGGGAATATTATATTCCATTTCTGCCAATAAATCCTCCTAAATGTTACACACTGGACCTTTAACATCTACCTGATACATTGACAAAGAAATTGAGACATTAATGATTCTCACATGATGAATGCTAATGACTCTGGTGATCCCTTGACATTTCCTCTAGTGCCACCCAGAGGTTTATTGCATGACCACTGTAAAATTTAGTACAGACATTTATATCCTTCCTCAGGATGAATTGTAATAATGTTGATTCTTGGAAAACTAATGCCAGATGTTAGCATGCTACATTTAAGTTGGTGAATATGGTAAACCTGCTTCACGTCAGTCATTGTGAGCATGTCAGCATGCTGGCATTTATCTCAAAGCACCATTGTGCCCAAGTACAACTGCTTGGCTGGCTGTAGTCTCTTAGTCACGTTTATGTTATATTTAGAGAATGTTTCAATAAAAACTTGAAAATCACAGCAAGACGACACCAACCACCTGCACCCACACACCAAAAGACAGTGCTGCCAGAAAGTGCTACACAGTGTGTCAGAAAATAATGAGTGTCATTAGCCAGGTTCAGCCTCCCATTACAGCCAGAGTTGTCCAGTTCAGTTGTCTTCTGCAGTGATTTAATGATCAGAAACCTCAGTTTTTCTTTTGTTTCTTTTCACCTCTGGAAGCATTGAAGTGAGGAAGATTTGTCTTGGCTCAGATTGTTGTACAGCTGTAAATGTACAGTAGAACCTCCTGTTTTGTTAAACTGGAACATACCCCAACATACTCTCTCTGTCCATCAGTTTTTCAAATCTAAATCAATTATATTATTTTCATTTGGTCCGTTAAACTGGAGTTTAGAGGCGATATCGCTGCTTCATGTGCCCCAGGCAGTGGGAAGCATCTGAAGTGTGCTTGAAAAGTATGTGTGTGTCTTCTTGGAGGAAGCCTGAGATCTCAGGAGCCACAGAGAAGAAAAATATTCCCCCAGAGAAGAAGAAGGGACAGCTGAGACTAATTTGTCGGATTACCTGGCAGCTGGGGGAAAAAGTAGGACGCCAAATAACCCAAAAGTTTTGCTGTGTAATTGCTTTAATTTGCAATTCATATTTGTGTGTGTGTGTGTGTGTGTGTGTGTGTGTGTGTGTGTGTGTGTGTGTGTGTGAGTGGGAGCGTGTATCTCACAGGTGTCAGTTGCAAAAGCAAGACTACTTTTCTTTCAGGGCACGTCTCTTCACGTTGTCAAGCTCAGGTGTTTCCTGCCTGACAGACTGATAGACAGACAGTCAAACCAAGCAAATTCGACTACATGCACCTGAATGAGGCAAAAGGTTGGGGGTTATTTTTGCCAAATGAAGAGAAGCAACAGCAGGGTCGTTTGTACTGGCCAGCTGAGATTCCCTTCATAGTCTTCCAAGGACTGAGTGAACTCTTAGGTACCAAAAAAAGATGTGAAAACTGGATTATCAATTATACAAAAATGCTTTTTCTTTTCTGAAGGCACTTAGAGGAATTCTAGTGAGCAACTCATTCCCTCACTATTGTTTTCTTAAGGTGGAAAATTGGTTTTAACTGATTAGGTGCCCCCCAAAAAAAAAAAAATAAAAAAAAAAAATATTGGTGTTGAAAATAACTTCAGACCTTATTATAGCCTTGTTCTTCGAGCCCGACTGACAGCAACACCACCCACTGAGCCGAGCCGGCCCTTAAGTGTGGGACAGTTTTGCCATGAAATCAGCTAATACCAATGCAAAAGCCATAATCACCGCAAGGATGGCAGAATGGACCGAAGCAGGTTGGCACACTGTTGACTCAGCCCACCACAGCACAGCATCTCACTAACAGCTGTACTGTGAAATCCCATATGATATGATATTCTGTCTATGCAAAAACCTCTGTAATGATACATTAGTTATACACCTACTGAACACTGCCTTTAGGGTAATTATATTCATTAATGGAAATTGACGAGGCATCAACACCCACTGTTAAACAGCTAGTCAGCTAATTTATTTGTGTGATCAGAGGGCGATTAAGACTGTTTGCTGCTACAATGCTGTTGTAACATCAATTACAATCTACATACAAACTTCACATTGAAGGGGTGAACTGGATATGGTTCCTCTTCTCAGCCTCACATCAAACATCACATACATGACCATTTCAGTCTGATCAGCCCACTCAGTGGTCTGGCAAAAAGGGTGCTTACAGTATATGAAGGGTAAGGAGGGCTATAATGCACTCCATTCATACGGTCAGTATTACAATCAATAGACCTTCATCAATCTGATTCAAACTCCGTAATCTAATCTGAGCTCTTTCAAGCAACCATGGGTATCATCCAATGCAAGCAGAGTCTGGTGTCATCACAAATGTAACACTATATCACTGCCAGTGATCCAACCGTCTGATTTATAGAATACCCTTGGCAAAGAAAAAGATCTACAAGGGTTTGTTTATCCCAAATGCAATTAATGCAGCCAACAAACTAAACTTTAATGTGAGAGCGTTGGCTGTGCACCATGGATGTGAATGCAAGGACTGTTGTATTTGTGATGATGTGATGGGTTTTTAAAAGTAAAATCACCAAAATGGTCACATCATTCACCATTCATCATGGTCTCCTTCTTCCTCATGTAAAAAGACATGTTGTGACTGAACGAGTGAAACTGGGCATCAACAATGGAAGGACAAATTAAAAATACAATAGCAGGGTGAAAAATGTATTACAATTAAGTTGCGTTTTTGTGTTCGAAAGCCGCCATGCATACGCAACACACATACATCTTAATCAGGTATTATAACGTCTCAACATATCTGTATTTGACCCGTAAATATCACAAAACATTAAGCCTGATTAACATAAGGACGTTAGCCTTGTCAATGTGAGTATGTTAGCATGTTGATGAAGACTTTGCATTGTGGGACTGAAAAAAGCCTTGTACGTGCCATGGGAATCTTTGGGGACTATATGGAGCATGATTTTTAACGCTCAGAACACGGACACTCAAACAATAGGCAGAGGCTAAATATAGTGCACCAGCGACATATAAGGAGTGATTTTTGACACAGCGTTTGTCTTTTCTCTGTTGCCAGTCTGCCAATCACTAATCTGTTCTGTCATAGCTGTTTTTCATGGCAAGAAAAGCATGGCTGTTACTAATAACATCAACAATGGCTCTGTTCATTATTAATTATATTATTTACTTGTGTGTTTTTCTACTCTAACATGTCAAAAATGTACTTTGTGAAGAAGGCAGAACCTGCCATTCCCTCCCTGTCCTGCACTAGTGTACCTATTACCACCTGTCACCATCACCTGATCTCCACACCTGCTCCCAATTCCCTATCAACTCTCCCAGTCTTTATTCCCCGTAGCTGGAGCTCCCTGTCATATTGTCTATTCCAGCTTCTATTGTTATCCTGCCTCCCTTGTTTTTTTGACCCCTGTCTGCCCTTATTGTTTTTTTGTCTGCTTGTTTATGCCCTTTTTGGTTTACAGTTGCCTGCTCTGACTGTGTGCCCTGTTGTAGACATCTACCTTTGACAAACTGTGAGTCTTGAGTTCTTGTGAGTCCTCACTACTTAAATGGTAGTTCATGGAAGACTGGAAACTGAACTGTGGTCTTGACTTACCGACTTACTTTATGTAAGTAAAGTCTATATCACCTCAAAAATTATATTGTCAATGATCTCTGATTTTTAAAAACATACTGTAATACATCAATGTGATTTTCATTGTTCTTGGAAAAATACATAATTGTAATAACAGATTGACAGAACAGCGCTGATTGACTAAATACTGATAATGTATCTCCATAAAACCACAGCCAGCCTTCAAATTTCCTGTAATCCTAGCTATAGCTCAATGCTTGTCCAAATTTAGAAATTTCTGTAGGCCCCAAAGGAAGCGAGCGAGGAGGCGAGCAGCTCAATACTTGTATCTCAAGTGTGAGAAGTCAGGGATATCCTCAGAGCGTTCTGAATCATCAGTCAAATACTGGATTCTGTTTTAAGGTGGAAGTGCTTTGATATCACCCAAGGAATAATGTCTGACCAGCATGTGTATGTTTGTTTGGGGTACCTCGAAGGTACTGAATCTATTTGACTCCAGTGGAACAAACCTAAGGCCTTTTGTAAACACATTCCTCATAAGAAAGTTAAGTTTAAAATTAACTTGGGTAATGGACCACAGGAGAGTTGAATGTGCTGTATATGGTTTTTCAGTAAGTTTTATACAACCTAATAACACTACTTATAAGCTATGTCATTGAGGGGAAATGGACAATTAATAATAGAGAAATACAAACCATGATACCCACAAGTTCTTCTTATAAAGACAAAAATTACTTGATCTAATTTGCCCTGATGCAGGGAGACTCAAGACTCAGCAACCTGAATTGTGACCTTTTGTCCTCAGGAGGATCAATGACACATCATCAGCACCTGATCTATCTGGTCTTTTTTTCCACTTCAGAGCATCAATGGTGAAGTAGAACCACCTCAGCGGTTCATTTAGCAGCTATTCAAGAGTTCTTCGTTGGATCTTCTCAGCGCTGTGACCTTTAAAAAGTAGGGCACAGACATTAGACAAGCTGAGGTTTCCCACAAGCACGCAAACCTTTACCAGCTTTCAAAGGCGGCAATGAAAACCTTTCATATTTACTCCAAAATGTTGGATGAGATCCGCTATCTTATGGCAGCCAATACTTCTCTTCCACACTTCGCCCACAAGCAATTTCTGCTCCTAAGGACTGAAACATAACCACTCGCTCCTTTCTTAAACCTTTTGTCTATTGTGTGTCTGTTTTCGTTTTCCTCCAGTTCAAGATGATATCATCCTCCTGGGAAAATCAATTTATGCGAGGCACTGTATACTGTAGAGAACAATGCATGATCACCATGAACATAATCCTGAGTGCAAAGATACAATTATAGACTAGACCTGAAAAACATGGAAAGACCAGAGAATTGACTGAGCAGAGAGGTGAGAATATGTCACATTACATACACAGGATGCTGACTCTAACTGTCGCAGTGGGAGCTTTCTTGCAGTGTCTGCTTGATGCTTGAATCCTGGAGGTTTTCTTCACTTTGAAGAATAATCCTTTCTTGTTTATTTTCAAGCAGCAGTCAGTGCCTTGTATGTGTTTGGTGCCATCTGGGCAAAAGAGCATGGGTATTATAGTCCTGCCCATCTGTGTTTGCCATCTGTAACATCAAATTCACACTGCATTAGCATCCTAACTCCAGGCCTCCACCGACGTCAGAGGAAAATATCCAGCTCTTTAGCAGCTAAATGCTCTGGTATTTTCGCCAGTTAGTTGGAAACTTTGTCTGTGTACGGTTTGCTGAACAGCGAGCATTCAGTGGGTTTCACTCATACCTGCTATGGCTGAGTGTGGAGTTGATTAGAGCGGTGAGAGTGGACCAAAACAGGAAAACAATTAGCTAAAAGATGGTAAAATTGTCCGGAACAGCAGAATTAGCTGATTGTTCAGCGTGGGTTTGTGTGATAATGATTGACAGCTAATATGACACGCTGTGATTTTAATCAATGGTTAGTGTAGAAATATTGATAAAGTGCAGCTTTAACTAACATTTTACTCCCACCTCCTTCTTCTTCCTAAAAATGGGCTTATTTCATTTTATTTATTGAAATTCTTAAATTGGATTTACTGTCAGTGCAAATATTTTAGATCAAGGAATCCATTTGTTGTCATTTTACAACACAAGGTTGCACAATTAAACATAAGTAGTCCCTTCATGTTACACACATAGAACATATATACAAATGTTTAAATAAAAATAGAATAAAATAAAATATACAGTTACTTGTACCTATACACGTGTACATGCAGAAAGTATAAACAGTATGGGGTTATTGCTCTTTCTGAATTGAGCTTTCTTCCATTACTTGGGTAAAGTGCGAGTTGTTCCTAGACCATGATTGCTGCTGTGTCTGAAAGCACACTGAGGCACGCTGTGTGGTATTAGGCTATAAAGATAAACGTGAACTTGAATTCAGATAATGGATTTACAAAGTGCGGCACACTGTCTAAAAAGCACATTTATTCCCACTAAGTTGTTTTTAGTATGAAGGATGAACCCTATGAAATGTTCTTCTGAAGTTCCTAAACTGCATTTCACTTTTACAGCGTTTAATTATCTGTTTCCAGAAAAAAGTAACTCTGCTGAGTCAGAGCATTCAAGCAACAAATATCCCACAGTGGATATACACGCATTGCATTTTGAAATAAAATCCCTCCTTGGCTTTAATATAGCTCACTGAGGCTGATCTCACCAGAAAGGTGCCACAGGACCGAAGCCAACAGAAGTGCATTCATGTGCAAACACGTGGCGTCTTATTGCTTCTCTGGGTATGTCTTCTATGTGTGCAGGCGCTGTGACTCAGCTGATTGGTCAGGTCTGGCCTGCTGCTACAAATTGCTTCAAGCATTTCACTTTCACTCTCTCTGAATGTCAGGTACCAATTTTTGTAAGTCAAGTCCAGTTTGTTTCATGTTGTGTCTGTGGGTGCTGCATACGCACTGCATTTCAGTGTTCGAGCACAGTATGACATGTTTGTCTGTGTGTTTGCCTCTGTGGATGTATGGATGTGTTTATGTGTTTGTGTGTGTATGTGTGGGATTGTGTGTAAGGAGGTGTTTGGAGGATATAAAATGACACACACACTAGATTGGAATCAACAATCTAGAACTCTACATGATACAGACAAGAGTTCTACATTGATTCCAGTGACTCAACAATGAGGATCTCTCTGCAGACTTCACACTCTTCAACCTGAACACACTCTGTTCATCTGTGTCCGAGTACTCGAGTGTATCGTTGAAGTGAAAAACAATTTAGAAAATGTAATTGTCGCTTTGTTGGTTAAACATGTTCTGTATTTTGATATACAGCAAGAACATGTCCATGGAGTTAATAGAGGGAAGTAGAGACATCTGCAGACCCATCAGGGTTCAGATGGAGTTAAACCTCTGAATTACTAATGAACAATATTATTTCCTTTACAGGTATTGTTTGACACACACATATATGAGCGGGCACTGCAGATCTGCTGGCACATCGGCTCCTACAAGTCTCAGATAAGACCCACTATAGTTTTCTTGTCTACACCAAAATAAAATAGCAGTCTCATGAATTGTGTCTTGTAAAATGTCTGATTTAACAGCAGCTTCTCTAAAAATATTCAGATTTTTGTTTTTGTTTTTTGCAATGAAATTGCGAGAGTAAGCAAAAATTGCACAAATAGTTGCTTTTTTTGTATAATTTAAATTATGTTTTATAACTAGGTTCGGGGACAAAGACAATGCCCTGCAATCATCTCATTTCCGCTCAAAGTTACTTAAGCACACCTTATCCGTTCACTCCCTCCTTGACTCATTTTCCACATCCCTCCCACCCAAACCCTTTCTTTTTCTCTCCCTCTCTTATCCAAATACAGGAACCACTGGGGCTCTCTGCAAGAGATACGAAGAGACAGTTCCCCCACTCAGTGTCTCGCAACCCTCTCAGTTCCCTCTTACATCGCGCCAAACCCCTCCATCTATTCATCGATCCGCCAACCGACCTTCATTCCTCCGACCTCCATCCATCCCTCATACCTATCTCCATCCCTCATCCCTCAAACCTACCTCCATCCCTCATCCATCAAACCTACCTCCATCCCCCGAACCTACCTTCGTCCCTCGAACCTACCTCCATCCCTCATCACTTCATCCCTAATCCCTTCACCCCTCATCCCTCAGTATACCGCATTGGTTCACATTTGTTCATTATGTGCAATAAACTTTTCTTATTTCATACATTCGATGGCGTGGTCGTTGTTAGTGAATTAAAATTGAAGGCAGCTTGTTCCAATGAGAATAACATTGCTAGTAGTTTGGTGATATAGCCTACTGTATGTGTTTGTGGGGTGGAATACTATGATTGGTGAAACTACAGTTGTGGAGGTGGGTGTGGCTTGCACTGAGTTGCAGAGGAGAGAGCTGTGGGGAAGGCTTGTGAGAGCAGCGCCAGGTGAGTTGATTGTCTCAGCTAAGGGTCAATGACATATAAGGATTTTCAACAGGCCAAATTTAAAATACAAAAAATTAGCATATATATCGCAATTGTTCAAACATTAGGAATGTTGTGCACACAGAAATTAAAATTAAAAATGAAATGAAGCATTTTTAGTGTTTTTTTTTTTTTTTTGTTTTTTCATCTATATGAATTGTGTTTATTAGCCCTGGCCTTAAAAAATGTCATGTAGTTTATTGGTGCGCATGATGATTTATCTTAAAATGACTTGAAGTTATTGTATAATAAATATAGGTCAATAAACAATACTTTTAATACAAAAATAAAATTACACCATAACAATACAATTACAATAATAACAATACAAATAAAGCAATTTAATTACATTTTCAGAAACATGAAAAATCTCAAACATAAATGCACTTTGTTTTGAACAAATATTTCATATTTTACAATAAAAATCTGAATGTGCACCACATTGCCTTGGTTTCCTGAAAAAAATGTTTTATAAACTTTTTAAAATAAAAAATCTCAAACATAAGTGCACAAAAGATTGGCTTTGTTTTAAACCAAGATTTCATAACCATTTAAAAAAAAAATTAAATCCATCAAACAGACAGTAAGTGCATTAACTAACAAGAGAATGAATCAATTATGTTTATCATGTTATTTTCATCAGAACCATGTATTATAAATCATGTAATCATTCACAAAGCCACAAATGAGTGCTCCTATTAAAACGGTTTGTGATGATGCATAAGGATTTCATCAAACTTGAATATCATCATATTACTTCTGGCTATTTTAATGTCCATGTGAAAGTGGGGTATATGGTGTTAACTGCAGGCAGTTTTTAGCCCCAGGCATTCGTGAACTTCGCCCAGTCTTGGCTGAAACAGCGTGAGGTTGCTGGCTCAGGTTCTGAGATGACAGCGTGTACATCTTTCTTATAGTAAAAGATTACATCTGGAGCTTGTGGCCATACGAACAAGTTCTTGTCATCCGACTGCCGCATGGTGCTAACCTGAACTTCCTCTCCCACATCCTGAAGGACCTGGCCCACGTATGGAAGCTCATCATAGCTCACAATCACAAACTTGCCACTTAAGTCTTGAAGACTGGCTTGTTCCTTTGGTGGCTCGGGACTGCTTGTTGCAGCTTCAGTGTGGCACATAGTTTCTCTCAGGTTGACTTTTACTGGCTGGTAACAGAAGCATGAAACCTCCCTGTGAGTGATTTGGGCTGCATGTGAAGACAAAACCTGGTGTATCTTCAAGGTTCCTCTCACAGCAGTCAAATTTTCTGGAATCAGCTCATCATATTTCTGGATGCTCTCTTCGTTTATCCAATGGTGAGTAATAGTTGACCCTGATTTTTTGGCCAGTGGAGTCTGCAGCTCACCTCCTCGTCGAACATAGAGATCAGCATCCCTCTTTACAGCACCACCAATGCCATCCGGGGCACCTTTTCCATGGGACTTTTCCAAATAGTTCCATGTCACATGCTTGAACCCAGAAAGGAAAGGCACGGTACTAAGTAGGTAAAAGTTGGATTTGTTCCTGTACTGTGTAACTGGTCAATCACTGATAACATGGAGAACTGTAATTTGTGGGCTGGTTTCCCGAAGCTCTTTTAATATGGGCTCCAGGTGTGCCCACACTGCCCGCTCATCATGGCGGAGGCAGTTTGATACTGTGGCATACGACTTGGTGCTGTGGGCTTTGTAGAGGACAGCAGTGTGTATTGTAGCCTGCTTTCGGCTGCCTCCAAAATGATAAGCTTGTACTTCTGTGTTCATCTTGCAGGCATAGTTTTCAGAGAAATCAATGTGAAGAACAGATTCAGTCAGATTTTGCTTCAGGTCACAGAACTTCTGTTTGGTGGATCCAGTCGAACTGATGAATGGCCAATGCTTCTAGCTTTTTGTGAAATAGTTATTTTAAGTCCTGGATTGTCCCTGTGTAGGTTTGTTTTAAAACATTTGCAAAGGTTTTCTCACCATTTGTTGATGTTACCCGCTCCCATTGTTCCCAAGAAATCTCATTGCAGTCTGTGTCAGGAAATTCAATTTCATCAAAGCAGCACTTCAGACATACACAATCCATGCATGGTTTGTTTTTAGGGTCACACACCATCATTCTCACTAACTCTGAGATGCTGGTTGTCTTCAGCAGTCCTCTCTTGGAAAGTTTGCTGACCAATAGCCGGATGTTCTCATGTTCTAAATGACAGACAGACTAAATGGGTGAGTAGCCTAAAAATAAACATTTAGGCTATATTTTCGGTGTGTTAAGTCAGGAAAAGTTTAAGAGAGTAGACACAGACTATTTATTCATTACCTGCAGTTTTTTTTTTATATCATATGCCTTTATATAATAATAGTCACACTGTTAAAACAGCAGTAGTGTACTAAACTGAATGGCAGTAGTCCTACCTGTGGTATTTTATTGTGAAAATAATAATGGTAATATTTAGCCTTCTGACTGAACAGATAAGGCACAAGGATTAATCAAGCCCAGCTCTTAGCCTGGTCTGGAGCAGGTTTTGTGAAACAGCCCTCTGACCTTATCTCTGCTCATCTCACACCAACATGTCTGTTGTGGAGATGAAGCTTAAGTTTTCTTTCTGTTTGAAGGCTATGATACTGAAGCCAGGCTTCTTCTTAAGCTGGTAAGACCACATTCCGGAAAAGTTTCGACAGTAGTTTGGAGTCAACTGTCGATTTATTCTGTAAACATATCAGATCTGCTCATCAGATCTCACTCCTTGTTGCAGGTATGGGAAGTGAACAACAGCATGAAGATGAGGGACTTTGAGTTTGAAGCCAGAAGGCTGCTCAGCTCTCCAGAGGCTGTCCCTCCTCAGTTTCAGTGAATCATATTTGACAGTTTAGGTACAGTGGTAGGGATGTCTCTGTGTTGTCAGAAAGCCGTTTTAAAACTTGAATGACTGTAACCTACAGACATCCCAAATTCATCAGCCAGGCACAGAAATACAGCAGAAGCCTGACAGAGCAGTAGCAGGAGGCTAAAGGTTATACTCAAGATGTCCTGGTGAAGAGGCTCAACAGCTTTGCAGTAGAGGTCGTGATGAACAACAGTGCTGGACCTCCTGCCAAAATCTGCCTGGAGGAAACAGAGGAACAGCCAGAACACAGTCCAGAACCAGTCTCTACTGGTGCTGCCAATGGTGCAGAGGAACCTGGACTGGAGAACAACACCGAAAAAGTCTCTGCCATCAATAATGAATGAATACTGAGGGTGGAATCCAAGGCGTCTTTGATTGGATCAGAAACACACTCTGCTGCTGTTTCTTGTTTGAACTAGATAGATAGACTGACACTATTCCTCAGCTGAATTGTTCCTTTGTTCATTTTTTTTGTTTCATTATTTTCATGTTGATACATAATAAATCCATTGTTGCATTGCAGTCAGTTTGCATCAGTTTAATTTATTGTGAATTAATGCGACATATAATGACTATCAAAGATAGATGAAGTTGCATTCACTGTATGTTACAGTACAGTAAAAGCTTTGACTCCTTGTTATTACACAGAAACTACCACGTGTGTGTCCCAACATTAAACATAGAATTTGTGCAGTATTACCTCAAAATAAAAGGAATGCTTGACACATAAGGGAGGAGGAATTTCAGCATTATTATAACACTAACCCTAACACTAACCATGCGTCTGCCACTACTGCTAGGTGAATACATAAAGCTTAACTGACTGCTGTTGGTAGCTGTTTATGTGTCTCATGTGCACAAGAACCTGATTCAGTCTCAAAAACCGGACCAGACTTAACCTTAAGTTCATTGGAGCTATAATACAGAGTGCCTGGTGTGTGTGTGTGTGTGTGTGTGTGTGTGTGTGTGTGTGTGTGTGTGTGTACTGCTGCTGTGTATTTACAGCCTGTCCAAGTGTATACATACGTCTTGTACAGCCCGCTGCCATCACTGTGTATTTATTGTGTGCAACCCTTTTAGAACCACTCAGCCTTTTACTTTGAACATGTTCCTTTTATGTCGAGCCCTCTGGCAGATCTGCTGACATGGTTAAACTTTGTTGGCATCATACTCGATATAACAGTACATTATCCCTGTACACTGAAAATGAACTTAAACCGTGAAAGTGTATAATATAGTGCATAGTGTAAACATATCTGTGACCAACAACCTGTTATTTATGCAAATGTGTTATATATTAATTTTCTTCAGTTTGAGCTAGAAACAGACTTTATACATTTAAAAAATAAAAATAAATAAACTATCCCAAAATAAAATGTCTCTTTAAAACTGTGTTTTATCACAGCAGTGATCAAGCAGGCAGAATACAAAATGATGTGGAAATGTTCCCAGGAAGCCAGAAACTGAAAACAACGCTGATATAATTGTTTTCTGCCTAATCTGCACATTATTTAGCATTTTAGAGATTGTTTGTTGTATTATTGTGTTCTGTATATTGTCTGTACAGGACACATTTTTGTATTTTTTTGTGTTTGCATTTTGTGCTGTTTTTCATCTTGTTCTCCTGATTGCCGAAATGACAACTGAACTTTTATTTTCAAATAAGACTGTATCATCTTTCACAGTGGACTCTCAGATTTACTCTCAGTGGCTGCTCTCATCTTTGTTGGGTAAAATGTTATTAGGGAACCAAAAAAGATGTGAGACACACAGGTAAACGTGACTTGGAAGAGACATGAAGTGCCAGATAACTTATTATATACCAGATTGCTATAAAAGCAATAAAAGTACAAATTCAGAAACAACTGCACCCTTGTGATGAGTGATGATATGCTACTTAAATCCCAAAGTTCTGTCTCTGATCTAATGAATTCAGAAATATGTATAGTGTGATGTTTCAATGCAAATTAATGTTCACTTAATCACCCATCACTCCACTATCTCCATCTTTATCCTTCATAATATTAAAATAGGATAAATAATTGTCACACAATTCAAAGAACTGCTAACTTCAAACATGTTTATTAATAATCTAATATTTTTATTTATGTATCTATTTTCAGATACACATAATCTGATTGTACAGCATTTCATCTCTTTAATTAAGACCAAATCAAAAAGGCTTTTACAAGACATCATCCTAGCACATTTCTACTGTTAGCCCACTTAAAAAAGACACTTTTTTGTTTTGTTTTATTTTTATAATCCTTAAGATGTTCATGGAATTGTGGTCTGTAATTTTTCAACAATAGCCCTTTAATATATATAGATCCTGTGATTACCTTTCTATATAGTAGTTTTCATAGTTTCTGGCGGAGTCCGCCATTCCCATGTTGGATTTAAATTTCCTTCACACATACACACAAGGCATTCAAAGGAAACAATGTATTTTGTTTGTATTTTTATCTCAGTGATGCAGCCTCAGTGCTTACTGTTGACTCCCACACAGCCGTATCAGAGCTGGATTAAGTTAATGCTACAGCAAACCTAACATTTCCTTCCATTTCTGCCACCATCAAAGTCATTTCATGACAAGAACATCAGCATCAATCATGCGTTCTTCTCCTGTCAGTAAAGAAATAAAAGAAATTAAGGTTATATGTGTAGCCACAGATCTATTATGTCATTTGTATAGGAAGCAAATGTTACTGTCTAACGTGGTGTCAGAGGAAAGATAATTTAGTTGTACTATTCTGATTATACAGGCATCACAATCAATCAGAATTTTGGAAGGAACCTAAGTATGTTTCCTTGGTACAAGCTTGAGATACTATTTTTGTAGACTTGTATTTTCGTTTACATTTCCGAAGGACATCATTTATTTACTGGCCACTACTGACTGCAGCTGTTAGCTAGTGGTCATACCTGACTGATGTGCTTGCTAGCACTAAAACCCCTGAGTGTACTGAATTAAGAAAGGGTGTGTATTGATAATGAACATTGTAAAAGGAGGACATAAAATATATCAGATGAGTTTGTAAAATAATTACTTTATCCACAGAAAATGTCAATCTCAAAGCCCTGAAAACTGAAATTATGTGGACATTTCCATTCGATTTTACTAGAAATACTCGTTTTACTTTATCCTACTTGTAATCTAAACAGATCAGATTGGACACCTTTATTCTTCTCTCTGAAATAGGTTGCTCAATTTACCCCGGCTAACCTGAAGAGGGCATTTTTTGAGAGTTTGTGTTTGTAAGTGTCCACAGATCCGGTAACTGAGTCAGTGGTCTAATGGCTGAATATGCTATGCCCTTAAATTCACTCTGAGAGTCCTATTCGTTCTCATCAGAGGAGCCACGGAAAGTGATGATGGATATCATCAAAACAATTTTATGTCGGGTCCCTTGCGGAAAGCCCTTCTCACTGAACTCAGAGCACAAACATCAGAGACCAGCTGGATGATTTTCCATCCCCATAACACAAATTGGTCTGACTTTAATAGTTGATGCAAGCTGAAATGGGGTGGATTGTTGTCCAAAGGGCTGCTCATCTGATAATGACGAGCAATTAGAGAAGGTCTGATGCTTTGAATGAAAGCTTGGCAATCTGCTTTACAGCTTCACAGTCATAATGGTGTTTCATATCCAAAATAATAAGAGCTCCAAAGCTTCAGACAGCAGCAGTGAGTGATGTTTTCCCGGAAGTTACTGTGAAGTTTTAATTCAATTATAGTTTCTATGGCTAGAGCCATTTATTGGTATATAATGGCACACATTTCTTTGTACACAACAACATTGGATACAAGGAGTTTTTAACTGGTCTCAACAGTCTCAATGTATTAGTGATGCCATATATGACCTACACAAACAAACGAGAGCATTAGCAAGAAGATTCTATACGGATCCGGTCGGATTCCCATGAATCAGACCAAACGAGGCGGTGGAATCAACGAAAAATTAAAGTTAAAGTTAAAGTAGGGGCTTTAAGTTGATGTTGAAATACAATATGTAATTCATTAGGTGAGTCATGCCATAATTGCTGAAGCAGCACATTGCTGTTTTTAAAGCTTTAGGTGTAAATTAGCCTTCCAGTAGACAGCCCATTATCACATTTTGCAAAAAATATAACTGTTGTCCAACAGGAAGTATTGTTAAGGGTCCATGTAGACCCTGGCATCCATCACTGAACAACATATTCCATCTTGCAGACAAGCTAGCCAGCAACAACTTATGTTGTGTCACAATCAACTGTACATTGAAACCATTATTAAGTAATAATAAAACTGGTTGCAAAGGAATATTTTATATGAAATTCTAAGTTTGTTCATTTGATCAATGCTGTGGCACCCCATCTAACACAAATAACTACTACTAGACGTGGAAATGCACTTGTTTAAATACTGATTTATTGAATGTATACACTGTTTTTAATGAATAATGACCAATGAAAATTAGTTCAGCTCATTAGAAAAGTCTTGATGTCATTATAAAATGTGTCCCACACACATATCCATCCATCTCATTCCCCAAACACCTGAACAGCTGACCCCAGTGTGTTTGGCTCCAATGGGTAAGAGATAGGAGAGGAGTATAAGTTTTAACGTGCAGTGAGATTTTCACTCCTCCATCGCCTCAAACCACCATAATATAACTGCGGTGGCTTGAAACACCTGTTGATTGATATCAATGACTCGGTTATTACTTTGGAAGGAATGCCCCTTCAATTGCACATTGTGAGCACAATGCAATGCAAGTTTCACTCAGTAATCTTTCATATAAGGATATCTATTGGGAAAAAAAGGTTTTTAATTTGAAGCTCACTCTGTGTGGCACATTTTGTCTGTGATTCAAATAGTGTCATGTTTCAGGTTTACCCACATGAATCAAAAGTAGATCACGAAAATAAGCAGCTGCAATAACAATACATGAATCATAACTGATTTGGTACATGACCTCTTGTTGGGCCTGAAGCTCTTCCTTGCAGTGCGCTTTAATCTCAAATATATGGAAACATAGAATTCAAACTGTACCGTACAGAGGCAGGCTGCAGCAAGAACATAAAATATACTTGAACATAATCTTGTCCTTTGCCGGTTTGTACAAGTCAGATGTTTGACGACTTCCAGAGTTATGGGAACTGGAAACGTGGAAAGCCCCAGTGAATAATGAATGAAGCACCTTGACTGATGGCCTGTAAAAAAGTTTGGCAGCACCCATCTCCTCCATCAAGTCCTTGCATCAATAAAGAAAACATTAAATACAGCTTTAATGCACCGTATAGATTGTTTGCCCTGCAACAATAAATAATACTAAAACTGTACGCAACATAAATCACAAGAAAGAATTTAGACTAATATGAATATTTCTTATCTGTAATACTAAATTATCATGAGACCAAGATGTCATGTAAAAAAAGTTTTATTCAATTTTTTTCACAGAATGTAAAATCATTTTAATTAATCAGTTATTTATATATTAAACATTTTAGAACAGAAAAAAAAAAAGGTGTCTCTTCATCATACAACCTAGCCAAACCATCACTTGGGCTGATGTCAGCAACCGCTCGCGGATGACCAGTCACTCCCGTACAACAGCCTGAGAAATGCAGTACAATTGCACTGGAGCTAATTCAACCTGAGCTCAGCCTCCCCTTCCATATCATGCATTAGCTAATGAGCTTCAGCTGCTGACTACAGCTGCACTACAGTAACAGATCTTACACTGACTCAGACATCCTGCAGAAATAAATGAATTGACAGTGTTTCTGGAGGTCCTGGATTTAATGACCCTGTTAACTTAATGACATCATAGACAAAAAAAAAAGGCATTACTTTAAAGCTAAGCACCCATTCCAGGGGGGGAAAAAGGTGTACGAGACCTAATTAAGACAAAAGTTTCATTTGAGATTAAAAAAACGAATTATCAGTGATTAAAAAAAATCATAATTATAAATAGGCATTAGAGTTAGGAATCAGAACCCTAAAAAAATAATAAAAAAAAGACCCAAAAGTGTGTGAAGGAAAGCCTAACTGCACAGTAATACTTTATGAATTGGCAGTTACCAGACACACTGGTTATTTCAAAATCTTGAAAATACAAAAACATACAAAAGAAAATGGAAAAGTTCCTCCAGCAGACACTTGGATGACAGACATGCTGTAATGCACTTGGATGGATTTCACCAAACGGAGCAGACCTGCTTGCGAGTTGATGTTGAAGTAGCTGCAGACATGGGGTGGGAGATTGGTCATCCTGTAGCTGAAGAATTTATTTCTTTCTCCCCCCCCCAGTAACATTAAAACTGTTAAATCAGCCATATTGTTGTTTGTATTTAGTGACGCTTGTTGAGTGCTGCACTATGAACCGCTTGCAAGACTGTGGTTTTGGAGAGCTGGGAAGGCTTCATCCATACTGTAAGTTAGAAAAACAGGAGTTGAGGAGAAACATTCAGACATTGGTTTTCTCTCACAAGAGAAAGTGTAGTGAGGTGGTTTACGAGCACATCATATTATAAACCCCATCTTCAATGTGAGTCCCTCTGGCTGAAAATGGAGGCAGCCCCAGTGTCAGCATTACGCAACATAGCCCTCAAAAGAGTAAGAGGTACCCTCACGTGACATGTTTGTGGGGATCCTTATGCTAGACACAGATGGCAATGTTTGTTTTATTTGTGGGAGGTCCGTATAAAAACTTTACAGTGACCACCATTTCTGTTTGCTCTGTGGCACATGGAGCTCTGGTGGGCTTCTGTGGTAAAGCGGCAGCAGCAGCAGCACCGTCGCTACCTGGATGCATCGGGGATGAGTCTCTTAAACCAGCGGCCCACCGCCACGTCTACCCTCAGCACTAGCGTGACCCCGATCAGCAGAGACACACTGCTCACCACGAACCCTGAGGCCTCAAACATTAACCTGGAAGGAGAAAACAGAGGACGGTAATGGTGGTGGGGGTGGTGGGGGGACATTTTTACAGTGGGCTTTCGTGAGAATTCTGATCGCGGACCCCGGAAAAAATTTACTTCCAAAAGATGGCTGCAAGTTCGTTCCATGTCTCGTTAACCTGCCTCGAAGTGTCATACCACGCAGGTTCAAGTTTCGTACAAAAATTTAGGCAATCTGAGAGAAGTGCTTAAAAACATTTAAACTTTTCCAAAACAACATATTATTTCCAGGATATTTGCTTATTTTAATCAATTTCCAGGTGTTTCTATGACTGGAAAACCAAACGCAAGCTCTAGAAATTGTGTTTATATGCTTATACAAAATACTGAGAAATCAGTATTTCTTTAACAGCTACTGGACATTGTATTAGCAATAAATCTTTTGCAGAATTCAAATGAAAAAAAAAAACCAAGCTATTTGCTTCAGACTTTGATTAGACTTGTGAAACAGAAATTCATTCATTAGGTAATATTCATGGACTCCACCTTCACGATGGGCAGATGTAAATAAGTATCTCTACAGTGGTCGTTTACAGAAAAGCAGACCTTCACTAATGTGCATTCACTGAATAGCCCCGTGGTAGTTGCCAGTTACATATCCTCAAAAGCCTTTACTGTTAGTGACTTTGTGAGAGCTGGAAAATCCATTCAGGCACTTACTTGGGTGCAAAAACCTTCCACACCATTAGGTGTCTCCTGAGGATAGCAGCTGCACAGACTGAAGCAAAGACCTGTGAATAGATGAACAGATACTGACTGGAGTGATGGGATACTGCTACACATGGGGACTGAACAAAAGAAAGAAAATCACACAAAATGGACAATAGATTCCTAAATTTAACTAAATGTTTTAGATTGGCGATCAAACAGTTGGTTACCTGGTTGGTTACCAAGATCTATACAGACCCATACAGACAAACATTTCACGGTCGTACCTGTGCTCCGAGAATGAAGAGGTAGCGTGTTGAGAGTTGTAGGAGAGCAGAGCTGAACTGCTGGGGGTTTTCTCTCAGTCTCATCTCCATCACAGCATCCTCTCCTTCCTCCCCACATCCTCTTCCTCCCCTGCTGCCACGTATCTCACACACCAGAGGCCAGAACAGCAGCAGCGGACAACCCACTGCAGATAATGAGACACGGAAACAAATACGTTTTATTGTAACAAAACTGTTGTCTACTGTTAACAGTACAGATTTAAAACATTGAAGGGATAATTAACTGCACGATGCCAAGATTGCACCCTTACACCAAACTAAAAATCTCTCCCCTATACATATCTATCTATTTCTATAAGTTCACAATGACTTTATATCTTTAAATATGTTACATCTATATATACTATTAGACTAAGATTCCTATTTAGTATTATTTTGTTATAAATAACACATTTTAATGCATATTTTTTAATTGGGTTATAATTATAATTATTAAATACTATTAGTACTTGCTTATTGTATATTCATTCTTTGTTCATAATGTACCTTGTCTTAAGTCCCAGTTCAATCCTTTTGCTTTTGCAGATGCAACAGCCTAATTTCCCTGAGGGATCGTGACTTTCTAATCATATTAATCACATTAAACTCACTAATCCAATAATTGCTGCTTCTCGGTTAATAGCTACCTGCGAACAAGATGTGCGAGGCAAAAGTGTTGAGGGTAACCAGTGAGGCGGGCAGTAGTGTGCCTGTGTGGCCATCAGGGAATCCCACGAAAGCAGCGCCCCACTGGATGGAGGGGAAGGTGGGAAGGTGACCTGTAGCATGGAAGAACTGGGTGGCAGCCAGGGACCACAGCACCACTGGAGTCCAGGGAACATAAAAGCCACCTGAGGAAAACAATGAGAGGTGGTTTAAAAATGGAGAGACACCATGTCATGAGGGACAAACAAACAGACAAAAAAAGAAAGGAAAGATGTGTGACTCTGAAGATCTCACCAGTATATGTTCCATGCAGGCCACTGAGGGTGGTGGAGGAGGCGTGAATGTGCAACAGAGCTCCCATTTCAAGCAACAGCAGGAGGAAAGACAGAGCCATGCCCTCTGGGTGCAGCAGCAGCAGACCAATTCCCAGAAGGCCACAAAACAGCAGCAAAGGGGCAGAGTAGACAGTTCCCAGTCCGTAGGCCTCCACAGCGGGCCTGTTGTCCACCTCACCGCCCCCGCTTGGTTCTCCGTCCTCCAAGGAACGACGCATGCGCTGGTAGATCTGGGGAATGAGGTGGTGCAGCTCGGCTTGCGGGCTGATGCCTGTGCTTGCTCGGTAGCGGGGCGGGGGTAAGGATGGACCCCTGGTTGTAGCTGCAGCCCTGGTCTTCACGAACACGGTGAGAGGGTCTAGCCAGATCAGGAGCAACCCCAGTCCCAGGAGAAAGAAGGCAACCCTAGGGAGGGCCAGCTGGGCCAGGCTGATCAGCTCGGCTAGATTCCTAAAGCTGTCCTCTGGGGTGGAGCTAACAGCCCAGTGGAGCCCCAGGCACACAGACAGCAGTGGCAGGATCCAGCGGGCCGTGAACACCGTCCCACTTGAGGAGTTGAGGTTACCGTAGTGGCGGAGGCAGCGTCTCAGCAGATATGTCCACAAGCCCAGGGAGCAGACGGAGAGGATGTAGTGGAGGTTCTTCAGCTGCGTGTCCTGCAGCCGGGAAAGAGGCGAGAGGAACGGGGACGGCTGGCAGGAGCCCTGTTCTTCCCGACAGCCGTGGAAGGAGAGGGAGAGGTAGAGGCTGCCAACAAGAAGACCTAAGCAGGCTAGGAGCGTACTGCTTTCTTTCCTCACAGTTGATGGTGGCAAAGCTGCGGAAGGCAGGAGCCCCGCAGCCTTCAGGGGGTCATGGATGGGGGGTAGGAGCAGGCCATCCCAGTTGAGATGGATGGGAATGTAGAGCGCCAGAGAGAACACCAGAAAAGTCACCGCGCGGCCTTCAGCAATCACGTAGCTGTCTGAGAGCAGGGAGGCACAGCGTAGGATCGGCACCAAGAGAGGGGGGACGAGGAGGTGGCGTGGGGTCAGCCAGCTGGTGCACTTTGGAGATTTGGATTCGTTCTTTGCCACAGCATTGGTTCTGGATTGACTAGCTCTCCAGAGAAAAAGAAGTTCAGAGCTGAGGGCAGCCGCTGCCAGGCACCACGCTAACTCGACGTAGCCCTGGGTGAGCAGCTGACCGGCAGCCACGCAAACCCCCGCCGTCAGTGCCACCAGAACCGGGACTTTCAGTCCGGAGCCGTTCTCCCTGATCAGCGCCAGGGACAGCTCAGATAAGATAAAACACATCAAGCAGGCAAATGCCAGGATGGCTAAACCTGCTGCCATCTTGAGCGGGTTGAATCGAGCCCAGGTGGCTCGGCAGGTGTCTCTGACGGAGGTGAGGTAGGCCTGCAGGGAGGCAGCCAGCTGTGGGGAGGGGGACCGACCCTCTCTAACCGTGGTGAGGTACTCAGAGGACAGGCGGGAGAATTCATCCTTCAGCTGAGACAGGCTCTCTGGTGGGATGTCTTTGGCCATGCCAGAGTAAGTCTCCAGGAAACGGTTGACCTTCAGAAATAGAAAGGTCACATGAGATGAAGTTAAATACACACAGTTACTGAACATGAATATGTGAAGTCTGGCATTAACAAGCGGTGCTAGACAGCTCCTAACTGAGCGGATTACTTGTTTTGCATTGATCCACAGTGCCTCCAGCTGGCTGAGACCTCCAACTACATCTTTGGTCTGCCCGTGAGAAGGGAATAAAGGCAGGAGAACCTGCCCCACATTGCTGTAGGGGATGGGAACTCCCAGCAGCAGGGCCAGGGTGGGCACCAGGTCTGTCTGGGGCACCACGTCCGGCTCACTCTGCAAACATGAGAAAATAAAAGCCCGCTGTGTTAATATTATGTGGTTAAAATGTTTGAATTATCTGTGATTTAAAGGGCTGCTCTCACATTTTAGAGGATACTGTGTGAAATGAACGGACATTTAACCCAGGGTTAGGTTCAGGAGTTAATAAAAGTGTGAGTGTAATAGGACATTGTGTCTAATAAACTCCCCTTTCCTTGTAGTACTGCTATTTCTGTGTACTTGCGTAACCCCTGATTTTTCCACAATGTATTATGTAATGTTCCAATTACACTGCAATTATGGAAATCAGCGCTGAAGTTCAGATTTCTAGTGCGAGATCCACTTTTATCCCTCAAAAGGCGAAGACCACCTGCCAGCATCAATTTGGCAGATTTGGGGAACTGCACAGCCAACCGTGAACAGAAAGGATCATGCTTGAAGGGTTTGATGTTTCATATTCACAATACAGCTAACACTCTTGTTGATTTGGCGTGATAAACACGATGTATATGGATATTTGCTGATAAAAGTAAAAAAGAAACATAAACACAGAAACAGATAGAAGCTAACAGTCATAGGATCCCCCCCCGGTTCCTTATCAGCTTATCTGTGGATGGAATATGTTATTTGTTATTTGACAGCATTTTATGTTCTTTCAAAAAGTCCAGGAGTCAGAAATGTCTCTGACAGTTATGAATGGAATATAATAAGTCTGCTCAGTAAGTGTTCAGCAATTTAAAAACAGCATTTATGGCTCACTCTGCATCTCATTTACATTTACTTAACTGATTACTGGCATTCAGCAGAGACAGCGCAGGAAATCTGACAGTCGGCAAAATCAGTTCAAACGAGCCATCACTGGAGTTTTTATATTCATTTATTCTTACTAATTCATAGAACTTTTCAAGGCTTTGGTTATTGATGGTTAATCAAGTCTTAATTAAGACTTTGCAAACCTGGTTATTAACCCTTTATTTCTTTGTCATTATATTATTTTATTCAGTTAAATAGTGGGTCAAAGCTGTAATTTATTTAGAATTTTTTTGTTGTTTTTACGTAGGCTGTGATTTTGTGATTTCCATACTGTATCAAAGTACATTTTACACTATGTTTCTACTGTTTCTATATTTGACATAAGCTAATTAGAGCAGTATAAAGGCTGCAGAAAGCGGGCTTACGTTTACATTTATTCATTTGGCAGATGCTTTTGTCCAAAGCAACGTACGAGTATTTGACCGCAAAACAAAATGTTCTCTTTTGTGTCCTTCCTTCGCACGATATCAATCATCTCATGTTAAAGCTGACTGTGAAAAAGGCAGATGCTCTACTGACCTGGGACGGCGGTGCGGGAAACAGAGGGGAAGGACTGTAGAGGAAGATAGCCGCATCCGTCTCCTTCTGACTTTCTCCGCCGTGATCTCCGGTGTCTGTCATCCCGTGATCTCCCATCACCACCAAGAGGGTGTCATTCTGCAGACGGTCCATCACGGACCTGGAGAAAATAGATGAATATGGTCAGAGGGGTTTCAAAGAAGAGATTAACTAGGATTCCTGCATTTATAATCTATGATTTTCTGAATTTCTGATTTTAATGTTGAATTATTAGCAGCAGTGTGCATTCTGCAGTCATTGTTAGCATCTATTTCCTTCTATAATTTGGACTAATAGGTTGACATGACGTTTCTACAGTACTACAGGTGCACTGTGACACCACATGATGGTGATTGTGGGGGGGATGCTGTGAAACAAGCCCGCAGCAGCTGCACTATTGTCTGACCTGATGACTCCGTCCATCTGGGTGAGCTTGTCGGCCATGGCCGGGTGGTCGGGACCAAACCTGTGACCACAGTGATCCACTCCAAGGAAATGAGCAACCAGGACATCCCAGTCATCCCCCACCACTGTCAAAACCAACAGCAAGTGACAGACGGAGAGAGGTGAAGCGCGAGTACAATACCAGAGTACCCACTTGTAGAACTCTACTTTGCATACCATTAACAATATGTCAGTTGCGTTTTGATCATGGTACAGCTCAGTCATATTAAGTAAATACATACTAGTTGTGTAGAGGTGCTGGAGGATCCCATTGTCTACAGTGTGCAGATCTTTGACATTGAAAGAAGGGAAGGGCAAAGAGCGGTGGAACCTCTTAGGAAAAAGATTCTCCCAAGTGTCATCGCCCATGAACACCACTCGTTTGCCTGTGAGGAACACACACACACACTTAAAATGAACTAAATCAGACAATGCCATTAGTTTATTCCAACATATTTTCACCTTAGTTTTAATTCTGTAGTGTGTAAAGCATGATGTAGGCATTAGATGATTATTTTTCAGGGCCATCAACAGCAACTTCAAGGTCTAAGATTTACTTTATTAATCCCCAATGGTGAAATTACTCTTCAAAAGAAACTCTTATTCAATACTGTGATATATCAGATGTTTTACATTATAGTATTGGCACATTACCATGGTACATTTTCTTATCAGATTGCAACAAAAGTAGTAGATAAAACATGATAAAATTCCCTCTACGGTGGCCCAGTGTGCAAAGAAACATGATAAAGTGCCCTCTAGGGTGCCCTTCAAGTGGAGAAGCTGTGCACAAGTTTGTTTCTGCTCTTTTAAAAAAACTGTTTTAAAGGTAGTTTTCCTCTTCAGTCCTACAGATAATGTCACCTTTCCTGCGCAACATTGATAAAAGTGTGGGACTACTCACCCACTTGCCCAAACTGATGAATGAGGTTGTCCTCCAAGATGGCACTGGATGCAAAGTTATTACCCACATCCACAAAGGTAGGCAAGGAGCCGGTAGTGAAGCCCTTGATCCTCTGCATGGTGGTCGTAGGCGGGTCAGCACGGAAAGGGTACAGGCGGCTGTGGGAAGGCCTGAACGAGACCGTCTCCTCCAGCACGGGCAGCTTGTTCTCGTAAGGTCGCGGCGCCGTGTTGTTGGGGTCAAACCGGGCGAAGTCAATCTTAAGGGCGTCAATGATGAGGAGCACAGCCCTGCGGAACCGCGGCCGGGCGCGGCAGAAATCCCCAGGCTCCTCTCCGGGCTGCAGCACGTCCCCGCAGGTGCTGGTCCTGTTCACTTCCAGCCTCACCAGCAGGAATCCACCCACAAACAGGTAGATGCCCACAAAGTACACCGCACACACCCAAAGGAGCAGGGACAGCACCGGGAGCCCCTTCATCCTACACCTACACACACACACACACACACACACACACACACACACACACACACAGGTGACAGCAGCAAAGCTTATTAAAATAATGCCGGCACACTTGCTTCACACCAAAGGTAAAAAATAAAATAAAAAATAAAGAGTCAAGTCAAGGGCCAGCTGTCTGTGGGTAACACCTGCTACAAGAGACGCTAATGCTGGTAACTCGAGTTCCACTCAAACTAATAAAATGGCTCACTGTGCTCGGACGTGACAGGTAATACTAACTAGCTAACGTTAAGAGGAGGAGACGTTGTTAAGTTGACGCTGTTAGCCGCGGCTAGCTCGCCCCCGCTCTGTTCACTGACCTTGTAGCAGTCGGGGCTTTTCGTCCTCTCTCGGCCGGAGGGCGGACGTGAGTGTTTGCGTTCACAACACGGGGACAGGTGTCTCAGGTAAACAGAGAACGACGCGACACCACGTTCGCCTTCATTGGGACACCGGTACAATGAGATTAGAGGGCTGGTGGCGGCTAGGAACTTCAGCGTGCGTTCAACCCAGAGGAAGTATGCGGCGGACGTTTTTCTTTGTAACACCGTGTATCTGTTTATTTTGTGCCCTGAATTTGGACTTTCAGGAGTCGCATACCTTGCGCTCAGCCTGTGGGACAGACTCAAGCCGTTCATATTATTGTGTCCTGCAAGACAAAGTGAAGGGCTTACATAAAGTGTAGAAGAGGGAGGCGGGAGGAACTATAGTTAAAAAAAAGAAAAGAAAAAAGACCTGTCTGTCACTTCTCTAAAGCAGCTATCTGTTGTTACATGAATAAACAATAAATAAAAAAGAGCGTTTTGCCCTATTTTGGCTTTCATATTCTACCAGAAATAGTTTCTATAAATCCTATTAACCACATTTGGCATGTTTTGGGAAACAAACAAAACCTGCTCAATTCTTTGTTCCTCCCATCATGTCCCATGGAATGACCCCTGGCAATGGTTTGTACCAAACCCTCTTACAATCACAGTAGCCCATTAAATATATTTATTGACAGACATACTGTGTTAACCATCAGATTTTTTTTTTAATGGTAATTTAACATTGCTGACCCAAAACATGGAGGACAATTAACATCCAAATCATCCAAATATTACATTTGAAGTAGTCCAGGTGTCTTCATCTTTTTCTAACATAATCATATTTTTAAACAAGTGCTTCACAACTTCCCATTCCATGTCAGGTCTCTTTACTTTGTCTTAAAGACAGGCGTTTTATATTTGCATTATTTTTCATTAACCTGTAAGCATCAGTGAAGGCTATGAAATGACAAACTTTCTGTCTTTGCAGAGAACACTTAAATGTAATAAATATATCCCATAAGACATAAGAGGTGAACACAAACACGAAGAGGACACAAACATGTGTTCCTAGGGCTGACGTTGCATACTAACTAGTTATTTAGAGGCAATAGTTTCTGAGTCATTTTAAAACGGTACACCTCCTCACTTCTAAAACGAATACTGGATCAAGTTTTTCAGGGAGATAATGTTTTAATCCAACATGGGCCAAATTGTGAATTAACTACACTTTGGGAAACTTTCCAACATTCTGAGGAGTCCAGCCAGACGTCACATGAAGCAACTCCCAAGTCCCTGGTCCTGATGATGCTGAAGACAGTTGAAGGATTGTCACTGATGTCTGTCAGCCAAATCATAGCAGATGGTTCTGTGATTGCCACCCTAACACTAATGAACCCACAGAACCAGAATCGGTCATTTGGGACGGCGTGGAAAACAAAGAGAAAACACATTCGTATGTTTTACTTTGAAGTAAAGCTGTCAAATTCCAACCCTAACACCCAATTATATTTGGGTTTATGCAATAATACATACCTCAACAGATCTGATGCATAAAAGACATTTCAGAAGTAATGAATTATGATAATAAATCATGTGCTGACGGCACCCAGGGTTTATTTTTGCAACCACTGGCCACAGCGGCATCAAATTTCTCCAAGTCACTGGTAGTATATTTGGCTGAAAACTGGTGTTAATTTCCCCAATCTGACAATTACTGAGCATAAACAACAGTCAGACTAAAAATATATATATTTTTTTTCAAGGACTCCAAGGCAAAACAACCCAGAAGTATAGAAAGTTTTTCCTTCTGTCCTGTCAGTAGAAGGTCGGTGAACTCTGCTCACAAAGTGACGCCTTGGAGCTCCGACAACTGAAACATAAACTGCTTCCTCTTGGTTCTGTGTCATGTTACTGCTTTGAGTTCTTTCACCGAGCCCTCCGCTATTGAGACGCCGCCGACTGGTTCGCAGGCCCTTCGCTCATCTCGTCCAGCGCTTCCGGTGCCCCCTTTTGGCTCGTCTTCGCCAACGTACCGTAAATGGTCATAGCCTGAGTGTGGGAAAACAGAAAGTGAAGCCGGTGTATTCGTGACCGAAGAAAACAAAAAGATACTGTATCTGGGGGCTAATTCACATATCATTTCGAGAAGGAAATACCTGTGTGACCATCCCGCTGATGTCGCCGGAGTTAGAGGGCAGGAGGATGGTGTTGGACTCTTTGGCGAGGTTGGAGAAAGCAGACACGTACTGCTCGGCCACACTTAGCGAGGCTGCTGCATTTCCATTCTGTACAACGCACAATAGAAATGACCTGAATGAACTGAAAACTGTCTAACTTTCATAAATAAGACTATGATCACGGTCATCTCATTAAAAAGTAAAAAAAACTACTCTTCACCTGCTCAGTAAGAGCCTCCGACAGCATGCGGATAGCCTTAGATTTTGCCTCTGCTTTGGCCAAGACGGCCTGGGCCTCACCTGGAGGGAACACAGTCACAGATTAGTGATGTGTAATCATCTGAAATACATCGGTGATTCAAGTATTTTTCTTTACCTCAACTCAAAACCTAACTAAGAGCAGCAGATACGGGAGAAAACACCATCCCTGTAAGCACAGAAAACTACAGAGATAAAACAACTGAACTGGCTCTTTGAGTGCACCCACCAGCCGCTTTATTGATCTGCTCTGCTTTTTCACCCTCCGAGGCCAGAATCTGAGCTTGTTTACGACCCTCTGCCACATTAATGGCCGCTTCCCTGGTCCCTTCAGACTCCAGCACTGTGGCTCTCTTCTTGCGTTCAGCCTCCACCTACACAAGAGTGAATAAAAACATGCGTTAAAATTTTTTCCGGATTTATGCGTCTCTATAAAGATTGCCCAGAGCCTCACCAGTAAAGCACTGAATTTTACAGTGGCTTTTGTCTTCTTAAGACACTTAAAACAATGAGATCTCTCGGGCTATGTGTACCAAAATGAAATGTCTATGCCAGACCCGGAGGATTTAGGAATCTGCATTTGTTGCTGAAGGAATAAAAAAAGAGTTTTAAACCCCTTAATTACACTGATTTATTAACATAAGAATGAGGTAACCGTCCTAAGTACCTACAGGGATCTAAATCAATCCATATTCATTCTGTTCGCCCCACCTGCATCTGCATGGACTCTTTGACACGAGGTGGAACATGTATATCTTTGATTTCATAACGGAGGCAACGGATTCCCCACTCATCTGAAGCTTGGTTGATGGAGTGAACAATGTTGGAATTGAGAGACTCCCTTTCCTTAAAAAAAAAAAAAAAAGCAACATTTTAAACATCCAAAGTGCTTCCGACACCTTTCATTACAATCCTACAGAACAATGTGAGAGACAGAGCAGTAGTTTGTCTTTACCCTGAACACTTTGTCCAGTGTGAGTTTGCCCAGTTCTGAGCGCATAGTGGTCTGTGCCAACTGTGTGACGGCATACTCTGGATCCTCAACACCGTAACTGGCCTGGGAATGAACACAATTGGTAGAAATTAGGTTTGATAAGTGTGTAACAATGGGATGGAGCAGACAATCATTCCAGCATTTGAAGCGATTCTTAACAGCATACCTTAAAAGGGTCTAGGATCCTTAAGTAAAGTACTCCATCAATCTGTAGTGTTACATTATCTGTGAAAACAAGGTAGACCTGTTTATAATAATACTGTATAGCTGTTAACACAAGCTAAGCTGTATATTATTGGTCAACAATATTGGTTTCATTCATCCCTTACCTAGAGATACTGCAGACTGCTCTGGGACATCAATGACAATCTCCTTGAGACTTTGCACATAGCGAATACGGTCAAGTATGGGTATGAGGAAGTTTAAACCCTGAAAGAGAAAAAAAAAAAAAAAAGGTTATAGAACTTTTGATACTCCCTCACTGTAATATTCAGCACTAGCGCTCTTTGATCGGGAATCTTTTGAAAATAAAAGGGTATACCGGCTCTAAGATCCGGTGGAAGCGACCCATTCTCTCCACCACCCAGGCTTCCTGTTGGGGCACAAACAGGACCAACGTGTTCATGGGCAGGTTGGACGCCCATCGCTGCTGAGCTGGTGTGACCCACAACCTCGGCACGGTCCGCTGGGTTTGCTACAGAGACACAGAGTTACAACAACAGTGCATCAGACTGAATCCCGTATTTTAGAATCTAGCCTAAAACATGACATACACACCCTAAGATTATGTCACTTATAATTAAAGAAGATAGAGTTTCAATTAACCATTATTAGCATTTTTTAAATGTATTTATCAAAACAGTCAGGGCAAAAATCCCTTTCTAAGGGCCAGAGCTGGCCATCTGAAGATGGTACGTTCTGACCAACCAAACAGTCGGAAACCCAAATATATGAAACTGACAAGTAGAAAAGCAGAAATTTGACTCAGGAAGCAGCCAATATTTAACATTTTTGCTTCATAAATGACTTACGAGTACTGACACCAGCTCTAAAAGGAATAAAACACAACCTAAGATAAGGCAATAAATACAAAGCTTTCAAAAACACATTGAAATAAATACACAGAACCACTTTTAAATGTGTTGTTATGTAAAATATATAGCTTTAACTCCCTTTCTATATTGTACTGTTTCTTACTTCTGGTTCAGTTGATTTGCTCCATGTATTTTATTCTTTTAAACACACAGTATGTATCCTTGCATGAGTATATAATAAAGTAAACGGTCTTAAAGGTTTAACATAAGCTAACTGTGTGTAAGGAATGACTAATGATCCTGTCAGTCAGTGCTCAGCTACACTAATACCTCTGTTGGTAATGCAGTACGGACTCATAGAGACTAATATAAAGATGAAGAGTGACATTTGCACACATTATGAACACACGGATGTACTCTGAATGACACCCACTTCCCCAGCGGCGCAGGGCTGGGATTCTAAGGGGTTTCCTTTACCTGCAGCAGGGCCCCGCCGGTCCGACACAGCGTCCGTAGCATGTTTTAAAAACACCCCAAAGTGGCTGTATAGAGAAGATTCCGCTTAGTGAACTGGACTTGAACCAAACTCTTTACTCATGTGTGTGTGTGTGTGACCCTTGCCGATCAGGAAATGAACGTTACATCATTGGTGCAACGGTGAATAACTCCGCCAGTGCTGGCTACAAGAGCAAAAGGGCTATGGTTCCGCTAGCACAACATAGTAGTGGGCTATCTACAAATACTACCTTTTTTTTTTTTTTTTTTTTTTTAAATATATATATATATATATACTTCTTTTTTCACAGTAGACGTCTGCATTGAAGATAATTCAAAGCCAAAGCATTACAACCGCATTTCTTTAAATGTCACACACATGAGAGGGTGAAGGAGAAAATGATGATTTGTGCAGAAGTGACATACTAATAATACCTACAGGTCTCACAAACACAAACTCCGACGTAAGGAAAGACAGCAAACAGCATATAGTGACTAATGGATCTACAGCACCTATATAGCTTTGGACCAGCCACTGTTATTATAGAAGTTTGTGTCGTTTATCCATCCCCCTACATGGCTACATTAAAGGCTTGAATAAACGACTCACTTCAGACACAAGGGGGTGCTGTTGGTGTTGTTTCAGCTGGGAAGCTCCTCAGAAAAAAAACCACACACAGGCTACTCAGATTTACTTCATTCTAACTTCTTGTTGTTTATTGGAGCACATGGGGGTGTGAGCCTAGGTTTGTATAGGTGCAAAAAAAAAACCCACTAAGCTAAATGCTGTATGTCTTTGTATGGTTGATTATCAGGTGGGCTGCTTTTCTGTGAATTTTTTTTTGTGATGACACCTATTTTGACACTTAGTTACAAGTTTCAGTAATGCTACAGATAAAAAACTGGAATAAAACTAAATACATGAGGAAAATGCATTGATAAAACTGAGGATAAAAGACACCATAAACTGATAAACAAACATTTAGAAGCAGATACAATAGAAGTACTCATTTATATCCACGAAAAATACATTTTGTCTGAAAAAACAAATGTATGAATATAGGAAACTAGTTATATTAAAAATAACCCAAAATATTAGATATCTCTCGAAGTTTAACTCATAAAAAGTTACAGGTAGTTGGTCTGCTTAGAGTCTGTTTGCGTCACCTGTTTCTTCTTCCAACCTGTCCCTGTCAGCGATTGGTCGGATTTCTTTTAAACGGCCCCGCCCTCCAGCGGCGTACTGTATTCTGATTGGACACGCCGGACGCCACTAACAGGTGCCCCGAGCCCCGCCTATCCCCAGTCTCTTTCGGTGCCCTCAGGTTGTTGGTCAGTCTGAAAAGCTGTGATGAGAGTTTTAATAATGGCGTGGCCGTGGCGGGGGACTGCCGGTCTCTGCCCGAGTCCAGCATCAGAAAACCACCTGTAAACACCGACTTGGAGCTTACCGACGGTTTGAAAAGTAATTTAATGGGCGTTAAAATGACGCCGGACAGAGTAAATCTCCGCTAAGAGCCTGCTCTACAAACTGTGAAACTACTGGCTTGTCGCTGGAAGCGCTTTGCCATGTCGTTACTGTGTGTCAGAGGTAAGTTTCACGTTTGTTTTTACGGTCACAAACGACTTTCTGTGTTAGTTTTACACGTAAAACTTGAGTTTGTTCAATTCAATCAGATAAAGTCAAAGAAATCTTACAGAACAGGTTCTCTGGCAGCAGGCATCCTCCCTAGAAAAGTGGCTGGAATATTTGTCCTGTTGTGATTTTACGTTTTAAAAAACCGCACAAGAGTCTCCACAAGAATAATGAATAACAATAAGTATATTTTAGGTTGTTTTTCTAACCAGGATATGATATTTTACCTCCTGTTTTATTGGAGCCTTCCATAGGCGACCATACCAGCTGTTTCAACCACCGCTAAACTGTGGTGCATACTGACTTTGAGATATCACACAGAAACAGTAGCCATGAGTATGATTCAGGTTGGGATGATCCCAGTTCAGAATAAGAGTTATAGATTAGGAGACAAATACACAGATTTATAAATTGTGAATTTAGGGTCAATTAAGGGTTAGTGGTGGGTATTTTAATTTGATTGACACATATATTACTTTTTAATATATGATAATAATAAAAGCTTAATTTCTTTTAATAAAACTAATGCCAGTACCCTGGTGCAGGGCCCTCTTGGGACCTTCTAAAGGGACCCTCTTAAGGTTCCTTGGGGTGCACACTGTTGAATTCAGTGGATGACTAAATGGCTGAGCTTTTACTATCCCTTGAATGAACTGTTAACATAATAAACAAAAATAAAAATAAAACAAATAAATGATGCAAAAAACGTGCATGGGTCCAAATAGTAAATATATAATGATTGACTTTGTGTGTGTAGCATCTTTTAAATACAAGATTAAAATCTTCTTTACATGGACACATTTTGAGGCCAAAACAAAATTAAATCATGCTGGGGTGGGTTAACACGAAAAGGATGAGGAGGACAATCCTCGCCTGCACAAGCATCCTTTACAGCAGCAAAGCACATTATGTAATATCCTATTTTGTGACAACAAGACTGATGCCCAGCAACTGTGTCCAGTGCTGCCAAGAGGCGAAAAAAACGTCAGAAAATCACGCTACAAATTCAAAGCAGAGCTGCAGTCTTCGTTCCTTTTAACCACACACGTGTGCACATCTGTATTGATCTATAGTCCCTTGCCAAACTTCTTGTAACACAGTGTTTCATATAAAGTGATATTTTCATCATTTAAAAAGAGAGCTTTAATGAAAACACTTTTCTTCCTCTTTTTATTTTATGTTAATAGGATAATTTGTTTTTCTAAATAAGACTTGTTTTAAACATTTTCTGTAGTGTGTATCATAGGAAGATTTTCTTCGTGTAGTTAACTGAAGTGTGGGCAACAAATATCCATCCAGTTCTGTGATAAATGGAGTCAGGATATGCTGATAAAAAATACATGCCATTAAAATGCTGTAGCCCTTTTACCATGAAAATACTATTTAAAAGACAACAACATTTCCAGCTTTTAAAATGATTTAAATTATGCGCCCGGTTATCAAAGAAATGCCAGTATTAAGAATAACATAATAATAGTGTATTTATACCTGTCAGTCCCATCTCTGATATCTAGTACCCTTTCCTGTGGTTGTTCGATTACCATCTGTCTCCTTGGTGGCTGTCTGTCAAATTGATGGCCTTCTTCTCAGAACTGATGCGTGAAATATCATCAAGCATTTGGATCAAAACATGAACTTTCGTTGGTTAGAGGACTTGAGATCAGAACCAAGTCCAAACCACATGTTTGCAGCTTTTCTGGTCCCAAAGCCGGGAGAATATTCCTTCCTCTCGTTGTTTCTTCTCCTGTCATGCCAGTTGAAAGGACACATGGATTTTTTTTTAATGCACTTTGTCTGATGTAGATTAGCCTGACTGTTTTTGCTTTCTATTATATTATTGTTGTGAGTTTACCTGCAGATTACAAGTCAGTATTGTGTTGTGAATAAATAGTGCACTCCTTAAAGATATCCTGAAGACTTCTGAAAATCCCTGTATGTAAATCCCAGGTCGGATACATCCTGGTTTGTGTTGGTATTGTCACTTGGGTGTTGAAAGCTACAAATGTTGGTACAGTATACCTTTTGTACCTTGCATGTATGAATGCATTCACCATTTTGGATACAGTACTGTACACGTTTCTATCACAGACGCGGGTAACTCTGTTCAAATTTCCATCAGATAACTCCACTTGTAAATGTTTACATAATCGAGCAAACACTGTCTGTCATGATCTGAAGTTTCTTTAATGCCTGTTCAAATGTTATCCAAGTCACCGAAGAGTAATGACTGTCACGACCCTCATTGCAGAGCAGCAGTAGCATAAATCTATTCTAAAATTATCCTCCTTGTGTCTGCCCAAACTTTCTGCCTGAGTTTCTGTGAGATTAAACTGCTTAGCTTGCAGGATTTATTTTGATACCAGTATCAGAATTTCCTGCAATACTGCCCAAAATGTGGAATCTGGTATCGGTGGGTGCGCCTGCGTCATTTATCAGCCACTCAATGGGACACTGCTGGGAAGTAGCAGTGTCCCAATTACAGGGACATTTCTTTCCCCAGGATAGTGGAGTCATGACCCGCCCTACTCTGACACTGATAAAGGTTTTAACCTGAGCCAGGCCGTACAACAATGATAACAATCATACAGGCTCTACTGGTTAATTTAGATAGCCAGTTAGCTAGTAGCTGGGTAGCTAATAGATAGCTTGAAATTATATTTGCAAGTACTGTAAGAAGTGGCAAACTGCTACTCAGTTTACTTTTATGCAATTGTGCTATTATGGTGCATAAACATAAGCACCCGCTCCTTCATATGTGGCACAAAGATCACTGCAGATATTCCATAAAGGAAGGGCAATGTCAGGTCATGCTGTCACCGCTATCTTGTCACTAATAGAAACGGCTGTGATCAGTGTAACACAGCAACGTTTGCATGTGCGAGGAACATAAAATCAGTTTTAAACCTGTCTGCTAAAAAGAGTGAAAAATCAAGGTATTTTCCAGTAAAACAATGAGCCTCAGGAGTGAGCTGGGCATCAATACACCAAGCTGGGAAAGAGAAAGGCTCCTGGCAGGGAAAAGGTCACAGAGAGCCAAGTCCGTCTTGTCCCACTTGAGAAAGTTCAGCCCAATGTGCTCTGGTAATCAAGAGTTATTGGACTAAATGGGGCCTTTCACTATAGAGCTTGCACACTGTGCATGTATTGATTATGGCGAATGTAAGCTGGTAGGAACTACACAGCCCATAGATATCAGAGGAAGGGTTGCTGTGGTAAGGGGCAGTGTGATTAGCTGATGTTGTGACTCAACCCCCCGGTAGCTCAGCTTGACAGTGTTGCTTATTTATTGCTAGTCGAGATGCTTCATCTCCATGGCGATGTCTTTACACAACAGATAAGTGGTTGCCCTCACAAGTGGACATGTGGGGGGAGACTCCTGCTGTGGATCAGGGCAGGGCTGAGTGGACACATGGCTCACATGGTTGAACCCCAGGATGCCGCAGTATCGGAGGTGTACAGATGCTGTTTCAGACACGTGATTGCTTTTGTGACAGAAAATCTGGTATTTTGTGAGACCAGAGAGTGGTGACTGGGACAGGTTAGGTTACACACAGATTGTTCTTGTTTTGAAAAAGGGGTCGGGCTAAGTGAGACCTCATACACAGCTATCGGAGGGGAGCTTTTGAGGTAACAAATGGTCTTGGTCTTAAGAGACTCTTTAAGGTCTCTTTTGAGGGAAGTGGTTGTGGACAGAGTTAATGGCAATATTTCCTCTGTTGTCCATCATGCAGTGCTTCGATGGAGGGAAGCTAACAGACGATGATCTGCACGTCTGAACATACTGGAGGTTGTTGACCAGACTGTGCTGGAAGGTGTCAGGATGTGGGACATATAAGCATACACACATTATAATTGTTTGGCACCGGTAAAATGGCTCCATGCTACGCTTCCTACATTATTTTTTTACTGCCAGCTGAACAGTGTCCACACAGGATGTGGGAGCTTGTTTCATGCATCATCGCGCCTTTTGTACGCGGAGTCTTCTCTTGACATGCGGTCGACTTAGTTTTTCTCCTCAATTGAAAACAGTGATGTAGCAGTTCTTTGTCACGACACACACATTAAGAACGGTTACAATAAGCTACATCACTAGTTATCAGACCTGAACCAACACTTTCTGCCTGGAGTCTGCTTATTTGACTCTGCAGAAGAGTGAGTAGGCGAGGAGATTGCACAAGAAAATGATTTAATAAAGAATGAGAAACAGAGGCCCTGCAGGACTAAAAAACGACAGGACTAACAGGCAAAGTGGTTGAGCGTAGCGAGCAGCAGAGTAGTGGAATTATCGGGGAAAGAGGCAGAGAGAGCGCTTAGAGATTGAGGGAGTAATCCCCTGGCCATCTGTTGCTCTCTCTCCCTCTTCCACTGGCCCCACCTGATCAGATCCAACAGCCAGCACAAAGCGGAAGTACACCACAGCCTGTAGTAGATTTTGACGTAATTTCCTGTTTCTACTATCCTCCTTTCTGCCTGACCTTCCAACGATGATGTCCTTTTTATTTTGGAACAACCACACTTCTTTAAACGCCCTGACAACCGATTTTTTTTTAAAATCCTTCGTAAAAAAAACACAATTTTATTTTGGTTGATTTAATTCACAAGACTTTTGTTCTGTTGATGTCATGTATTTCCATGCACCAATCAGGATTTAAGAATATTTTAAACAAAATCGGATGACTGTAGTCGGGCTTGTTGCTCATGTTGTTAATTCAGTTTGATCAAATCACACTTAATAACTAAATATCTGACTGTTAAACTCTTAAATAATGCATAAAAGTGTTTAAGGTTTATTTAAGATTGTCTTATAAATGTAGTCCATTAATGTATATACAAACGGCCAAGACCAAGTCTAACATAAAGTTCAAGTTGGCTAATGTTAGCTTGCTTGCTAATGCGGACGAATTAGTAGCTAGCTAAAGTGTTTTAAAGTTTTGCCGTTTTCAGGTTACTTTGTTGGCTGGAGTTGGAGTGCGGCTAGCGAAGGATGACATTATTCAGCGTGGCTGGGTTGCAGCTAGCTTGTTAACCTGAGCCTGCTTGCTTGCTAACGTTATCGCTAACTAAATACTACTTTTTTTCTCTAACGTAATATAAATCTGGGTGGATATGTTGGTTTCTTAACGTTAGCTTACAAAATTACTTTCCCAGCTAACGTGATCTATGATTTCTGCCAACAATAACTTATGTAACGGTACAAAGCAAATGTTTGCTTGCTACTAGCCAAGAGCGATGCTAGGCAGGGGCATCCGACTAACATTAGTTAGTTAGCCTAAGCTAAACTGGGGTTAGCTGACTGGCTGTGCAGTGTGGATATAGCGTTGGTTGCTTTGTGGCGTTGGTTGATGGGCTAATTATTGCTAACAACAAGCTAGTTAATACTATGGAGTCTGTGGTCCAAATAACGTTGAAATGTTGAAACATGGCACAATTCATTGAACTAACGTAGTGCTGCAAAGACGCCGTGACTTACAAACCTCGTTCTTCAGATGTAAGAAAACACGTCTGTTTGATACAGACCCCAACATCATCATCATCATGTTTTTAATATTTTCTAAAGTGAAAGTGACCATATTGTGGAAACATAGGCCTTTTCCAGACATTTGGACTTGTCATAGTCGGAAAAACACAGGTGTTACTAATGCCACTAATGATGGAGCCGTTGTATTGCAGCGTCCCAGTGAGTGCTGAAAGTGACCGTGAGCCAGCATGCACAACACCAGGAGCCTGAAACTAAAGCCGCTAAATGGAATTCAGATAATGAATTTAATTAATTACACCTGTGCTTTTCCTCCTGCTACATGTCATATTGTCCTCTGTGAAGAAGGCCTATGAGCCTTAATTGCTAACATAGAGGGGACAAATATGGAACATGTTGGGCAACATAAAACTAATTAGTCTTATTATATTTTGTTTTGGCTCGTATGCTTTTTATTTTAAGGGCCCATATGGATATTTATGAATCTATGTTATTCACTACGTATGTCAAGTTGAACAACAAAGAAATGCCCCAGAATCAACTGTGAGCAAATGCATGCACCTGCTTAAATATACATATATAAACACGTTGCAAGGATGTTTAGAAGAAAATAAGCATGCAAGGAAAGGAAAGAAAAAGCAGGTTAATTGTGCAACTAGCCCCGGCCAGCAGTCAGCTAAACGGCCTCTAATGCCATGGAGGGCCCGGGACAGAAAATGATAAGCATCAGTTTCCACACACACATAATGGCCCCCTGGTTTATTGCCCTCAGCTCCGTGCCACGGCCCTAAATAACATCATGGAAATTAGTACATAAGGTCACTGTGCCAGCTCATTTGCCTAGTGACAAAAAGAGGAAGCCACGACTGAAAAGCCTAAGTTTGATGGAAAATGTATTGGCAACTCTTATGATAATCAATAAAAGTTTACTTTTCAAGCAAAGACTGATCTAGATGCTTTTTATTTTTGAGGATTGGCTGCTTTCCTTTGTCTTATATTGATAGTAACCTGAATATTCACATTGCTGGTTCCTCTCCACATTTCCACTGCTCCCTTTCCGCTTCACAGTGAGGTATGCACAAGACAGGAAACACTTCGGAGGAAGTGACAATTTTTTTTTCCTTCTTTGTGATAGCAAAGTGGGTCCCCCCCAGTGTTATCCATAAAGACACCACTGGAAAAAAAACTTTTCTGGCTTGTTGGACTCAAATAACTCAAACTAAAATTGTAACATTGGGAATCACTGTTGCATGTTAATTTACATAGTGGGAAACAAATAAACACTCCCACGTAGTTGTTTTAATGTGCTCAGAGAGAAGACGGACATGTTGCATGAAAATATGAAAGCGTCATTTGTGCCTCCATCATCCTGTCCTGCCCATCTGCCATCAGGCTCCAGAGGTTTAGTAGGTTACATGCCTGAACACATAACCCTGCCACAGCAATCACAATTAATCCCCTCCAAAGCGCTTCAAAATCCCATAAACGTTATTGTATAGATGCATCAAGGGGTTAGAGATGGTGGGTCTAAAAATAAACTAAATAACACACCCCCCCGCCACTTAAATATTTTTTCAGGTTTAAGTAAATGACAGCTGGTGTCAGAAAGTTCTCTTTCTTTCTTTTTTGTTTTGTTTTATTATCTTAATACCCATCTGCCCCGGTTCACTTTTGCCATAGTTTTTTGTGTGTTTGTTTACCAGCTGTTGTGTTGTGTGTTACAGCTGTCTAGGCTTATGCTTCTTGATTATATTAAAGTTGGTATTGTGCAATACAATAAAAGGTGTTTGTCAGCCCTGAAAAATTCATTAGTAGATTATTTTCCACTTATATAATTTATAAATTTTACTCAATGTAATTTTTTTATTATATCTTTATACCAAGATCACAAATATTCCAATAATCTTTTAGCATACCTGAGCTGTCATTTGTCTTTTTCTGAGAGTATGATCTTCAAGCCATTTCTAGGGAGATATAATATTTAGATGTGAGAACAAAAGAATAAACTTTATGTAAGAACAAATATGGTCATTTCACTTGTAATCTCTAGCAGAGGTTAGGATTATTGTTCCAGAGAGTTTTCTCGATGGATTGCTTTTTCATGAGAATAGATTGTGTATCAGCAGATTAAATAAAGATTACTTCTCCAGTGACGGTTAGAGGACAGTAAGGGTTAAAAAAAGTGATGAGGAATTGGAAATAAGGCAATTTACATGATAATTTCACGAGCGATGACGTTCATGTGTTTTGTTCCATCACAAAGCTACGCAGTCAAACATGGTGACACACCACTGCTTTCGTTTTTTAATAACATTTTGACCCAAAGCTGCCCACCAAAACAAATAGCTCATCTATTTTTGATCAAGCTGCGCGTGGAGCCTTACCGCTCTTGTAGACGACAACATCGTGAGGCCGTTGATGTGTCTGTGTGATTCAGCTGTCACGAGTCATCGACTCATGGCTCTCTTGTCTGCATATAAATGAATTTGTCAGGCTTCAAAAACATGAGATGCTGTCCATTTTTCATTATTCATGCCTCGTTATGTTTGCATTTTGGAATTGTTTTTCCCTACCGGTGCACTCAACATCTTATTTGATTTTTTTCATCAACTTATAGAGTCCTGCTAAAGAATTATGTTTCACTAGATTCCAAATAAGCTGATATAAATCTGGTTTCCAATCCGCCTAATCAATGTTTTTCTTTTGTGTTACAGTGAAAAAAGCCAAGCTCCAAGGACCTCCAGGTGAGTCCCTGCCTTTGTATTCATAACATTTTATGATCTTATGCTTATTATTTCAGTCTGGTCACACACACTCCAAATGTCGGAATATTTCACCTTTTTAACACAAACATTGAATTTGGAGAACAGGAAGTTGTAAAGTTGCGGATTATGTTTTCAATTTCTTGGGAGTTGTTTTACAATTGCTATTGTTGTTGTTTTAAGACAACTATTGGAAATGTGCCACATGAACTCACTTTCTCATGTAGGTTAATCAGTCAAATTCTGGCAAGTCACTTGGGAGCTAGGCCTGATATTGCATTATGTAATCCTGTGTCCTTCCACGCCAGGCCGCGCACAGGTGAGCCTAGATCAGTGGCTGCTAAGTCCAAATCCCCACGTCCTCCACCTAAACAGATCTAGTGTTCAGCCCCACGCCTTCCTTTAAGTCCTGTAACGTTTCTGGCAAGAGCAGGCAGCAGCATGGCAGAAAGTCACAGCGGCTTTGGATCTGCCAGTAACATTTCACTCTCATCCTCAGTCCCAGACGGACCTTGTAAGGTTAATTGCTGATGTTAATTATTCAGCAGGTCTTTCCATTTGTTCAGCGTATATTCTTTCTAGTCCCACCCTTTCACCTTTGGGCAAAATGTTTTTAGGTGTCTGCATTGTGTCACAAGTGGCTCTATCGCACTGAGATATTGGTTTTAGGTCGCCAGCCTTCTCTGTCTGTCTGTGGCCTCCTCCCTCCCCTGGGCCGCACCACGTGTGACACCTGTCCCAGAGCAAACATCAGGGATAATTCAGTTAAGCCTGTCGTCTCCCTTAGGAGAAATGTAAACATCAGTCACTGTTTTTTTGGCTACAGGGCAAAGATGGATTTTTTTTTCCAAGCACAGTCCTACATGAGATTTAGAATACAGAAGGTTGTGTTTGTACTGTAAGTGATTGTAAATATTGTTCTCTACAGTAAAGTGGAGTTGTAGGGGTAGTCTAGGGTTGCCTTCTTACACTGCTTTATTTTATCTCACTATCCTGAGCTGCCAGTACAATGGATTGTGCATCCGAGTTGCAAATTCTGCTGTTTGGATCTGCACCTAATCTTCTCTTTACTTATAGGAGGTCAGATTCCTACTTTTTATGTTCTTTCTCGGCCATTATTACACCCCATTCTTAGGAACTGGCCCATTGTACTTTTATGCTGGTTTAATGAATTAATAATTTATTTCAAGGTTATTCCTCTCTGCTCATGATAACCCTAACTCGCTCTGCATTGGTAGACGTCTTATTGGTAGACGATTTATTGGAAGAGCCCTCAAAGTTTACATAAGGCTGGTCTGGGATATGTGTTTGCCTTGTGCTTTCACCACACCTTTTAGATAATGTGCTTTTAGGCCTTACTTTGGAACTCTTATATTATGTTGTTTATGGAGAATACTGTACATGTACAATTTAAGGTGACCTTGGATGGGCCAGTGGCTAGCTGTCTGACTTTCCACTGATTGCCACAGGAAACTGGGGTTTGATAAGGGTTGTGTGTGCGTTTTCAGTCTCTGAGTGTATGCATGCACACATATTTTCTGTCTTGATATGTATGTTATTTTGTTATTTTCTTTCAACAATACACTTGTGTGTCCAGAATACACATCACAAGCTATACCATTCACATTACGGTCAGTTCAGAATATGTACTGTAGATGGAGAGACTTCTCATGAGGTGGTCCCAGCAAGGGTAGAAAACTCCTCCAATAGATTTATGTCTATGCAATATTGATGAGGGGTCTGGATTTGAAATGTCACCCTTCCAACTGCCTGCATTTCCCTGACTAATTTATTGAAAAAACTCATCATCAGTCAATAATGGATGAAGACAGTTGACTGAGGGGCTCAGGGGTGAGTGGGTGTCTCAAAACATGGACAGGACAGGAAGCCCACATCATCCCACGATTCACCCGAACTGATCTCTCCTCTTTACAGCACACTGACCGTTGTTTTTACTTTCACTGTGTGTGTGTGTGTGTGTGTGTGTGTGTGTGTGTGTGTGTGTGTGTGTGTGTGTGTGTGTGTGTGTGTGTGTGTGTGTGTGTGTGCATTATGGACATAGGAGAGAATGAGAGTATGTGCACATAGACATGTGCGTTATCAAGCATTTTAATATGTTAGGACCAGTTCTCACGCTGAGGAAGATCCTGCAAAGCTAGCTTTTTACAATGTCCACTTGAGATTAGGTTAGGTGTACCCTGACTAGGATATTGTCAGCGCCGGTAGTATCAGTTGCTACTGCATTACCATGGATACATCAGTATGTATGTATATATTAATATGCATGGCAAAAAAAATGTTTAGGCTGATAAATTGAATTTGAAAATTTAAAAATTTGGATTTATTGATAAAAAAATATTTTTTTAAGTGTTTTTTTGTATGGATTTTTAAAATTTGGTTCTAAATAATTGTGACCAAGATATACTATGTGCTGAGTGTAATGTTTTTCAGTTGAAAAACAAACTTTGCATTGCTTTCTGGTTATAATCTAATGGAGGCACTGTTGTTTATCAGCCAACATATGTACCAATACCACTTTATCTGCAATAAGCTGATATCAGTAGATATATCAGCCTGGCTGATTTTATTTTGTAAGAATATTTCCAGTAAAGTTTCTCATTTAATCAAAAGTTACTCTTATTTTATATTAACTCTTACAGTCATCACTGATAATAAGACCTCTATCGCAACTCTTTAAAAACAAAATTTAAGGAATCATTGCCAAAAATGTTTTGTGTTTTTGTCAATTTCCCTGATGCTGATGATTAAGTCAATATCGACCTGATAAATCCAGTATCAGTCAGGCCATAGTGTGCAGGTATATACCTCCAGGCAGCTATTGCTCCTTCCTCCTCAACAGTGCCGATTGTATCAGCCATATAGTGGACAGCACCTGCTGTAAAGGGCCCGCAGCCAATAAGTGGCTCTTATCTAATCCATACATCCTCTTCCCTTATCTCATCTCTTCTATTCATGGGAGCTGGCCCAAATGTGGCACAAGGCATGGACTATCTAATTAGGGAAAGGCTTGAGCATCCCCCAGGCTCCTTTGTAATAATGCCTGCGTTTTGTTGCTACTGTCCTCTCAAGACAGTAATTAGGTCTGCGTCCCGTCACTCATGCTACTTGTAGGATGGACGATCCTTTCAGACAGCGTCAGGTCATGGGGGATCACTGGGTCCTTTCAGTACAGACTTTTGTTTTGGGGCCTAATTTAATCTTTATTTATGTTGCGTGTCATTGGAATGTTGTAACAATCCAGCTGTGTCTACTGTTTGTTGTCTCATTGTGTCAAGAGTTTACTTATCAGGCTGCTGTGTTAACGGCTATGTGCAGAGTAAATGTTTCAATATGTTGCCAGGGCAACCAGCAATATCTTTGTTTAGTGTGGTCATGTGATCAGTCTACACAGCAGCAGCTGATGCCTTACTTTTATGTCCCATAGACCAAACGGTGGATTTTGTGTGTGTGTGTGTGTGTGTGTGTGTGTGTGTGTGTGTGTGTGTGTGTGTGTGTGTGTGTGTGTGTGTGTGTGTGTGTGTGTGTGTGTGTGTGTGTGTGTGTGTGTGTGTGTGTGTGTGTGTGCACGCGGAGGTCAACACTCAGGGTTCAAAAAAGGTTATTAATGCCAACTAACTTAGTATATTGCATGCTGAAAATTCAACAGTCGTTTAACCCTGTAACACCCCTTGTTGTAAAATTACAACGTTACCTTTAGCCATTCTAAAAAACAATCTGTTATATTTTATCTTATGTTTTACCACATTTACATAGTCATTGGGTCCTATTGTTCAGTCTCAAAATGCTATTGGATGGTACATTTGTTTATAAGTCCCGCCTTATGGCCATGAACTCACTCAACTTCTCAAGGTTTCTTTCGAACAACATCTCTTTGTTTCATTGGACTAAATTCATCAGATTCTAGTAAGTAAAATGTCTTTTACATTTTTTTGGTTGTTATTACAATGTCCAGAGCATGTACATATGTAGTTATTGTGGAATAGATTCATCAAATTTCATTTAGAGCTTGTTATATATTTGTTGCAATTCTACAACACTGGGTGAGTGTGGTAGTCAAAATAGCAGGCTTGTTGCAGTGGGCCCAAACAGGTTGCATTCCCTCCACTACACCACTGCCTCTAACAAAGTATTTTCTTTATACATGGACAGTATACATTCTAACCTTGTGTTGTGTTCTGGTCAAATTTGACTGATTTAAAAGTTTTATCTCTAAAAATGTAGTTAATTTGACCAGACTGACCTAAAATTCCATGACTTTGTCCACAAAGAGGATATCAACAGACAATTCAGTTCTGGGAAAGGTGAAAATGTTCCTGAATGTGGGGTGTGGATATAAGTGGGGGTATGCATGTTTTCCTTTTAGTATGATAATTAGAGAGCACAAAACGCAGTATTGTTATGTCAAGGCAGTATTGTTTGACTAAATGGCTGGTGATTGGGATGCATATTTCTTTTAGCATGATAAGTGAGAGCATAACAAGCTGTCAAGGCAGTATGAAAGTATCCTATCAAGGGAAATTCAGCAGCATCAAGCAATATATGCAAGGCAAGCCAAACCCATGGGGATTCAAAGTGTGGGTGAGAACTGGAATCTCTGGCATGATGTGTGACGTCTACCAAGGCAATGTCAACGGAATACGAGCCAAATCTGAACTTGGATTGTCAGGTGATGTTGTGATGAAGCTTGCTTCCACACATCAGAAGGTCAGAACTACAAAATGTATGCAGACAACTACTTCACCTGTGTTCCATTATTAGTGAAACTCCTTGATCGGGAATTCATTACGTGGGAACAGCCAGGCAGGTGCGCCTACCCTACTGTAACCTTGAAGACGAGAAGAGCTTGAAGAAAAAGGGGAGATGAAGCTATGACGTCAGAGTGGAGGGGAATCACAACATCTGTGCTGTCAAATGGTATGACAACAGGGCCGTACACATCCTTTGCTTGAACTGAACCTGTGCAGAAGATTCAACGCTGGGACAAAGCCACCAGAACCTACACTGAAGTTGAGAGGCCTTACATTGTTGGTGCCTACAACAAGTACATGGGAGGTATGGATTTGTTGGACTCATTTACAGCCAAATATAAGTTCCCCATCAAATCCCGTCGCTGGTACATGTACATCTTCTGGCACACCATCATCCTCGCTGTGGTCAATGCCTGGCTCCTCCAAGCGAGACTGCAAAGCTCTCAAGATGTCTAGCAAAGAGACAATGAACAGGAGACAGTTTTCAGGCACAACACTTGAAATCCAAAGAGAGGATGACCATCTTCAGGCAAAGGGAGCCCAGCATCACAGACAGTGACATCAGAAAGCCCTCTGAATGCTCAGAAGAGACCATCCAAGAGATGTGCACACCTTACATTGGATGTACGCAAGGACCTAGTTGCCATTTCCCAGTGAAGACAGGGAGGGACGCTGCAGACACTGCAATAAAGGATACACCAACACCAATGCAGCAAGTGTGATGTTCGCCTTTGCTTTTCAGAGGACAAGAACTGTTTTGTGACTTTCACTAACAATGAAAGTCAGTCATGAAAAGAAAAAAGGAATGAAGAAGTTGCTAGAAAAGCTAGAGTTTTATCCTGTTTAACAGTTTTTAATAAATGACTTCATAAAAATATGACTAATGTGTGATTATTATTAATGTTATATACCTTTATGGGGCTAAGTAAGCAATCAACCCTGCAAATTAACCCGTAGTTGTTCTGAATTGTTGTTCAGACAACATGAGTACAAATGCAGAATTCTGCTCCCACCTAAGCCCAATGTTGCAATATTACAACATTTCTCTATAAACTTACATAAACATTATTTTTTAAAACTCTTTAATTTCTGCATCAAGGCCTACTCAACAACATCTGAAAGGTAAAATAATTTTTTAAAGGTTTTCTATATTTGGGTTTCGGGTTAACCCTGTTTTAATTTTCAATATCCATTTTATTAGGTATAACTTATACTATAATTATTGCATTTTCTTACTGTGGTTTGTAATTTCAAGAGCTGAAATGATCTGATTAATTTATTAGTCTATTTTGATAATCAATCATTTCAAGCAAATTCAAACAGTATTGAGTTCCAGCTTTTAAATCATGAGGATTTACTACTTTTTTTTCCTTTTGTGATACTAAACTGAATATTTGGGGGTTTGGGACAGTTCTCTGGTTAGATTAAACAAGCAATTGGAAGACATCAGTGTGAGATTTTATAGAGCAAACATGAAATCGAGAAAATAATCATTAGCTGCAGAAAAGTAAAGAACACACACTCACGCATACACATACAGAGGCTACAGACAGATACCATGCTCAGCGCCCGCTAAGGAAAAAACAAACATTTGCATAATTAGTTTCCTTTTAATTAGTCTTGGCAACATATCTTATAAATCACACAATATTAGGCTATTTAATATGCTACTAATGAATATATGTATTTATTTATTCATTTGGCATATTTACCATCGGACATTTCGGCCGTTGATATTTTCATCTTTCAGACAACTAGACATGATTTCTAATATTTAGACCGCCCTTAAATGTCCCTTAAATATCTCTAGATGTAGTAGGGCATTGTGAACAATGTTGCAAATCACTGAATGGTACCACTTCAATGTGGTGAACTATCTTCGGTTGTTGTTATTTAATTCAGTGGGTCAGCCATTAACAGACACAGTTTCACAATTGAATTTCCAAAATTGTATTATATACACTGATGTTAAAAACATGAAGTGGGATATAATGTGATCCATACAGTCATATGTCCCAGTCAGTCATACAACCCATACTCAAGACCATCATTTCGTTCCTCCAGCTCTTCCAGCTCCTCCAGCTGCTCTTGTGCCCAGGTAGGGGGTTGAATTTTGCAGGACCGGTAACTACTAGAGCGACACTGAGCACATCAACGGGCACGTGTTGATGCTCCCTCGCCTTAGTGCAGGAAATGGAAAGTGGCGCTTGTGTCACGGGCCGTCTAATCCCCTTCCACCCCCCGTTACCCATCACCCTGCCCAGAGCTGACAGCTGGTGCAGACTGTTGTTGTGACTCTGCGGTCCGGCACTAGCGGCTGAGAGGAGGCTGACGGAGATCACTGGGTGTGAAAGCTGTCTACACAGACTGACAGACTGTCAGATAGGCACTTGAATCCATGTCACCTGCCAGTTTGAGAAGAGTTCCAGCAGTGATCACTTACTACAAAAATGGCTAGCTGTCATCTTTAGGCTTTGCTTGTAGACCATGCTGTTTGCACAGGCTGCCGTCTCCTATGACCTAACTAAGTTTCAGTTTTAATCTTGATGGTATCAGGGCTGACAGAGACCTTTTCTGCAAAAGTAACAGGTCAGGAGTGACTTCATTACATCATGAGCAGACCTGTTACATACATACTGTATGTTTAGAGTAGTGTCAAGAGAAGCTGTAACTCACAGTGCAGGGGAGACATACCAGGCAGCTGTATCCTGTATCTGCTGTGTGGGGTTGGCTCTCTTTGGAGATTAACAGGGTCAGTTTGCTGCTCTGGCCTGGCCTGGCCTGACCTTGCTTGGCTTGGCTTGGCTTGACATAGTGGGGGGGGGAAGACTTATCGTCTTTCACTCTCACTAGAGCGCTTGATGTCTTTTTTACGCACACAAAGCCAAAGTAAAACTGGCCTGGTTAATATTACTTATATCAGTTTAAACGTGTGATCTGCTGCCTATTAACACTGTACTAATAATCTTCCATACTCCTTTTTTTTTTGTTGTAACGCCCCCCCACCCCCATATGTTCTCATTATATTATTTCCACCTCACTATAATTTAAACAAAAATCTCCCTTTTCCTTTGTTTCAGACAAGTTCAACACCTACGTGACACTGAAGGTGCAGAATGTCAAAAGCACGACTATCACTGTTCGAGGGGACCAGCCCTGCTGGGAACAGGATTTCATGTTGTAAGTTATTAAACACAGTAGGATTTATTGAACTAAACACATGCATATTATACTAAACTTTAATTTAAATGTATTGCCATGAAAGTCATTCCTGAAAGCCATCTTTCTGCAGTGAGAACACAAGTTTTAGGTATTTGGTGAAATTGCACTGCCTTGATGTAGTGCACTTCAGAAGACCTGCTTGGCGTTTTATCTTAAAAAGACAATCTATGAGAAATAGTACATGGTGCGTCCTTCTGTGTCATGCATACAGTGTATCCAAACTGTCCTTTGAGTCATGTTTATTGTGATTCTGTGCTGTGAATACAAAAAGAAATGGTTCAGGAGCTCTGAAACCCCATATGAGCCATATTCTTTGTTAATTATCGTTATTTTTATAAGTTTTTACATTTCCCCACCCTAGTTCCTGCGTAGTGCTTAGAACTATAGGAAAGATGTCTGTGCAACTCTTTCTAGGAAATTATCTTGATTAACAGCTGCTGTTCATTTCCTCCTGGTAATTCATTGGTTTAATTTCCTCATTTTACTTTTCCTGTGAAAGGTATCTATGGTGACGAGAGAGTCACCACGTCGTTGCATGTGTGTCATTGTTTGTCTTTTGTGAACTCCCTCATTGCAACAGTGTTTGTTTTTCCAGACCTTCATCCTTCTACTGTCCATTAATGATGTGTCCGCTAGGTCTAATTCAACATAAAACATAATCATTCATCTGCGCTTCCAGCAAATGCTCAGCACCACCTGGTATTACAAAATATGTTCATTAAACACTCCGAGAGGATGACTCAGCTCAGCTATAATCATTTAAAAGGAATTACACATTTCCAGCAGCTAACTTGCGGCTTATTCCGCTGCTTTTTTTTTTTTTTTTTTTATGCACTTGAAAGATGTGTAAGTTATTTAGTTAAGAATTCGACATTGCTGAGAGATGGATGAAAAGATCAGTCTCATGTCTCTCTGGTCAATATGAAGCTAGCAGCTGGTTAGCTTAGCACAAAGACTGGAATTTGGCTGAAACAGCTCGCCTGGCTCAGTCCAAAAAGTACAAGTTGTGGGTACTAAACCCACCACTGAGGACAAAAAGTTGGTGAAAATATGCTTTTATAAAAATCCACCTTGTTGCTTAATGCACTGAAATTGCTCATGTTTGTTTGCACCAGAATGGGAACCTCTAATTAAGCTTAATGCATTTCTAAATTGCTTAAAGTGGTTATAAAGTGATGTGGGAGAGACTGGCCACATCTTGTTTAGATAAGTGCTTACTTTCAGATTTCAGGCATTTGTAAGTCCAGTCAGTTACTGCAAATTCACTTTTGTTCTCTATTATTATTTTTGTGTGTGTTGGATGTGCATGGATGATCCATAATGTTAAATGAAATATCAGCCTTAACAATGCAAGTCTCTCAGTTAAAATTAGCAACAGTTGGATTTCAATCCCTCACTAGATTAATTCATTCTGTGCCATTTTGAATGAGCACATGATTTAGAAAGCCTATACCTCTGCACCTGGACACCCTGGACACTAATCGCCCTCCCCTGCACTTCTCTCAATTAGCTGCTCTCTTTGATTATCTTTTCTCTCATCTTCCTTTTGTTTGGCCTGTCAATAGTTGTAAACTGCCACAGATGAGAATATGCAAATGCCCTTGTCACGCGGCTCCTTTCAAATTTGATATCCCATTTTATTGCTGTCATCAAGCTGTTTTTGAGCCCTTTGAATAGCGTGTTGAATGACAAAACAGGGCCTGAATGGATTATGACAGCTAATACACAACAAAAAGAGGAAATAGCCTTTGTTAGCAGCCAGTGGTAGGGCCTGGCAGTAATTATGTAGAGATTTCTGCTTCATTGAGTGTGAATCGAATGACACACTGGAACTTTTTTTTTTTTTTTTATTGTAATAGCAAAGCCTCAAACTAAACACTTATTGTGCTGCTCTTTTATCTGCTGACATTTCCCACATTGTTTATCAGGAAGGTTTTTTCTTTTCTTTTTTTTAAATTACTTTATAACTGAATATTGCTTTTTTCCTCAGTGAGATCAACCGGCTGGACCTCGGCCTCATTGTTGAGGTGTGGAACAAAGGTCTCATCTGGGACACCATGGTGGGGACAGCCTGGATTCCTCTAAAAAGTATCCAACAGTCAGAGGAGGTTAGAATATGCACTTACACACAAATCACACAGCCCAGACAAAAGACATACTGTAGCAAGAACTCAAAATACAAAAAAAAAGTCATCTAAAAACAGGGCTGCTTTTTGGTTTTCTCATTCATAAAAAGATGTATTATTTCACTTTAGCATTTTCTTTTACCTCCATAGGAACAGTGGGGCTTCAGTGTCATTTAGCCTAGACATAATACAAAAGCACAAAAAAATTAATTAATAAGGCAACCTGAGATACATTACTCTTGGAAATGATAATAAAGGCACAGAGTAGGTCAAAGAATAGACCCAAAAAAGGTAACATTTTCTACCGAGGTAAATATCAATATATGTGTGTAATTGCAGGAGGGCTCAGGTGACTGGATCTTTCTGGATGCAGAGGTCCTGATGAAGGCGGATGAGATATATGGCACCAAGAACCCGACACCTCACAGAGTCCTACTGGATACTCGCTTCGAGCTGCCTTTTGGTGAGATATCAGAGTTGCAGATCCCTTTTTGTCAAGTAGATCTCTTATGGTTGAATGGCACTTGTCTCTCTTAGGGCCTGTCCTCACGAATACGCGGCCTCACCCAATACGATGTCGTTTCAAAAAAATCTCCGTAAACACGCCGTCGTTTCCAGAACTATCTGCGTCTACACGGATTCACTGAAAAGACCCAAAACGCTGTAGTACATATGCCAGGCCTGTATGTGGCGCTGTGACACCGCCACACCAATACACTAAAACCGGAAGAGAAGCCATGGAGCATGTGCTGTTTACAAACAAGTAGTAGTAGTCCGCCATTGTTGTTGTTGTTATGACGCGTCTAGCGGCGGCGGCTGAGTTTAAAGGCTAGAGAGGCGGGGATAATCCGTTTTCGCCGTCCAGACGACTCCGGGGAATCCGGCGTTTTCGGATTTTCACACTCTGGGACCCATTTCCAAAAAATACCGTTTTCACACCCCGAAAACGCCGTATCCGTCTGGACGCGAGGCCGATACGATAAAGTATTTATCCGGATTCGAGAAAAACGTATCCGTGAGGACAGGCCCTTAGTTGGACCACGACCACACGGGGCCATGTAACTAGTTAGCATGCCGCAGTCTTGTTTGATATGAGAATTAACCAGACAAATCACTCCACCAACTCAGAACGGCCGTGCACCACCACCCCTAGAATTGAGAAAGAACTATCAATCTGTAAGCTCTGGAGGTACAGTGCGTTGCTCACCAGTCATAGTATTAGTTTATTTTTGTGATGAGCAGTTGGTGCGATGTGTGAATGGGTGAATGTGTCATGTAGTGTAAAGCACTTGTTGGAAAAGTAGAAAGGCTCTTTATAAGTGTCGTCCATTTACCATTTTTGTCAGTTGCTTTGTATTTTTTGCAGCATGTTATACTTCCAGAATGAGGCACATTTCCAATGAGTAAACCACACTTTTTAAAAGTTCGGGTTCTTTTGTAAGACATTTCCCTGACTACAGTGCGTGATGAGTGATGGAGTACATTCGGGATTCTGGTTACCTTAGGGCAAATCAAACCTTGACCCACTGAGTTACACAAAGGCCGCAAATGTTTCCTGCTGAAATGTCAGCAGTCTGTTTCTGAGGCTACACAGGGAACAATATCCAGCCTGAGGCACTGTGTAACAAATTGGTGACGTCTTTGTGTCCTGTAGTCTTACGCAAGCATATCTTGCATTGATCTGTCATCTCAACTTAAATAGAAAATATACCAGGGACCATATAAACACAGAAGGACACTTACTCTATGTTGAACTAACACCAGGGTACTCTTAGATTATCGTCTTAGATATACGTCTGACTGTCTAATGTCCTCTGTCTGGTTCCATTGGGGATGAGGAGTTTCTGTCCTGCCTAAATTGAGGGCACTGACTCATCAATGGCAGATCCTCCTTTATTAACTTAGGTTCAGTAAATATAATTTTGTCTTTTCCAGGTTTTTCCATTGTGGCCAACAGGATTAAGGAACCATTAAGAATGCTTTTATATATATTGCTAACATGAAGAAGAGGAGAGCAGTGAGTAAGTGACTAATGGAAACAAACTCACAGCCTTGAGTTTAGGTCCATTATCCACTTACTAACTGTTTTCTGGAATTATCCACAGCAATATTTACATATACATTCATTTAAAGCTGCCTTGATTGTTTTTTTGTTTCTTTTCTGGCCACTTTGGGGCAGAGGAAATACAGACACAGACACATAACCCTGACATGTCTTATAAATGTTGTAACATGTTGGAAAACAATTTCCTATTTACACATCCAGCAACATTAGCATTCATTTGTTGTTGTGTTTCTGTCTATCTTGTTAATATGTCCAATATTCACCCCTTTTGGCTCTTGTTTAGTCTCCACCAACTCTTGAGCTGCTAGATGTTCAACTTGCTTCACCAGCTAGTCACTAACTTTGTCTGTCTGCTGTTTGGTGCTGGGAAGCTAGTGTGCAGGTTTTTTTCCTGAAAACAGCTGCCTGCTGTTAACCTGACTGCCTCAGATGGTTAAGAACTATCTGGGAAGTCAAAGGACACTGATACCTGGTACCACTGTAGCTTGGCCACAAACGCATAGATTGAAGCCCGGCAAGATGGAGTTTATGATCTTTCGAGTCCAGTGCCATGCAAGGTTAGCCTGCTGTTGGAAACATAGTTGATGAGAGCACTGAGACCAAACCAAACCCTTAAAGAGGCTAAAAGAGCTCTAGTTCACTGATACTCAATATGAGGGGGAATGCTTTTAGTAAATGTATTAAAAATATTGATCAGAAGAGCTCATTACACTGTTTGATTTTATTATCCAGCCCCCTAGAAACTACTTGATTAACATGATAGAAATGATTTCAGATTGAAAGTCCCACTGATAAGTAACAGTATCATTCGACTTATGCTATAAATTTCATGTTATTCCTCCCATGCTCTTCAAGATTTGAGGGTGAAATGTCCCCTGTGCTCCTCCTGCAGCTCTACCTACAGTATCTCTGCACATAGGGCTCAGCATTGTGATCAAAAGGCATCAAAGCTAAAGCAGGGTGTCTGTCCGCTGAGTGGGAGAGAGACTCTTTCTCTGTTTTAAGAGGAGACCTTTCAAGGTTGCAGGAGGCCATCATGACTCTCTCTGTGCCACCAGAGCCATTCATTAAAGCTGTGGGTCGGTGTGTCTTTGAAGCCCTGGCCTTTTGTGTGTGTGGCCTTTTAATGTGCATCTGTCAACAGAGCAGCGCAAATCCCCCTGAAAAGTGGGAATGATGAGAGCACCTGATCTGATACTTATTTATTACTATTATTTTTATAGTGCACATTAATCAACACTGACGGTAACAGCATCAATGTCAGTGTGTCAGGGTTATCTCAACAGCCAATTTCCACCCGACACAATTAAAAATGCACTTCGTCCAAGCAACCCCGAACTAATTCAGACAAGTATAAAACACTACAACCATTGAAAATGATCTGATCATTACCCAGTTTAATTTTTAAAATGCTTGTGCGGTTCCACTTTCTTTCCAGTCCAAGTTTTAAAACTTTGATTGACTTTGTTATAAAGTAATGTGTTTGTTATTTACTTTAGTATGAAGACTCATGTTAGGGACCAAGAATACGACAGTAATCTAGTCTCAGGTAATAGATATACAGTAGTTGCAGAGGTTGGGTTAAGTGGGGAAAGTACGAGTAAAAACACTCTGCTTATGGATACATCAATGTTGAGCCACATGCAGTGTGTAGCTCTAGTTGTATGTACCTCTGTGATGGAAAATGTTCTTGACATTTCTGGTCCCTTAACAGTTTGTGGCCATTGCTAAGAAAGTATTTTCATTTTCTTATGCTTAAGATGCTCATGAGAAATTCATAAATGAAAAAAATAAATAAATAAAAAAAAAAGTCATAAATGTCTTATAATGCCATCCTGGAATATGAGTGAGCGGGATGTTGGCTTCAAAAACAGGTTCACATTTGTTTTGCATGTTTCGGTACCAGACATCCCAGATGATGAGGCTCAGTACTGGACAGGCAAGCTGGTACGCATCAATACCATGGGAATTGATGATGAGGTAAATTTTACTGCTTTTTTTTGTTGTTTGAAATTTGAACAGTGCATTAGTGTGTTGTGATAATAAACATACTCTATGTCCTGTTAGTTTGAATTTTACTAGTTTGAAGTGGTTGTATGTTTCTGTTTCCACTTGTACCACTGACACAAAGTGCTATATTTGTTTTCTTTGTTTATGCTGATAGGGTGACGCTAGTAAATTACTGTGGTAATAATAACAACATGACGTCATGAAATACATACTTGATGCCTGCTGTTTTTCCGCTCTCTCTCCTCTTTAGTACACTCTTCAGGATGACGTTCAGAGTCGCCCACTGCCATTTGCGGCCTCCCAGTGCTGTGAGTGTGCCTGCCCATACTGCTCTTGGCCTCTAGATGGAGCCAATTCTCCACTCTTCAAGCTCTCTAGGCTTTGATATTATTTCCTATCTCATCCTTGACCCCGTTGTACTGCCTAATGTAGTAACAGTTGAATCATCTTAATCAGAGTTGAAAATGAAGACAACACATTTCAAATTGAGTCTGTTCATACTTTCACAAACTTAACTGAGATTAATTTTTCTCACTCTTACGACAGTCTGTCAGTTTGTTTTCCACTCTGAGAGCCACTGATGGGGTTCCCTCATCCTCCCACTACTAAAACATAAGGACACTTTTTTGTTTTCACCTCCCCTACCTCCTGTAAATGTACCTCTCACGTGTAACGTCTGCACTTTCACCAGGCAACTATTTCGGATGGGCTGACCCACTGAGTATGTAAAACACACTTTGATGAAATTCTCCCCCTGGCCAATCCTCAGTGCCCTCTGCATGTCCTACTGCCCATATTTCCCCAAAACATGTAATCTATAAGATGTCCATGCATTTTATTGTCATGATTTCACTCCTCCTTAATCCCTTTGGCTGTTTTACTTCCTTTCCTGGTCTTGCTGTTTTCCTATTTTCTAAGTTATGTCGTATAACATTCATAACCCATGTATACCTTGTATACTCCTTTTAGAAAGACTTTGTTTCAATAATAATATTTGATTATATAATAATATCGAGATCAAACGTGTTTGAATATGAGTAATAATACCTTATCAAATGTGTTGTTGCATCACTGAACTGATGGTGACATTCTTTGCTAAACTGTAAGTGTGTGTGTGTGTGTGTGTGTGTGTGTGTGTGTGCGTGTGCGTGTGTATATATTTATATAGTTCAGCAAAAACTGCCACCATCAGTTTAGTGATATGTCACCTTGACGTCTTGTTGTCCTCCCACTTTACTCTAAGAGATATCAACAGAATCAGTTTGTCCTTCACCCTCTCACTTTATCGCTTTTAAAAGATAAACCCCAGCTCAGCTGTCCCCTCCAGCAGACACCAAACCTGTGGTTGGCTCTTGATAGAAGTTTTCTAAGGGTCATTACTGGGGTTGGCAATGTCACTTTCAAAAATGTTTTATGTAGGTGCTCTTCTCATAAGAAACACTGGTCTTTCATTATTGGTAGGACTGTGGTAACAACTGAATATAATTATTCTGTATTAACTTTGTCCATATCTGTCTTATAGAAAATTAGAATATATAGAAATAGAATTATATACAATTGCAGTTGTATCCGTGAATTCAATGTGTCTTTATGCATTGACGATACAACAACAGTATCTACAGGATAACACAGATTAAGAGCAGCTCAGTGTCTTCCATTTAGCGGGAGAGCTTGCATGTATAAGGGGCTGTAATCTTTTAAAAGAGCATGACCTTTGCCTTGTCAACCTTACTATTAACCTGGCATTCGCTGACCTCTGTTTATTTATTTCTTCAGCTCTTAAAAGTCTTGTCCAGATAGGCAAAATCGTAACTAGGTTGCATCCTCATCTTTGACATGAGTTAATGATGAGCAGGGATATTTTTTTAAGCTTGCTGTGTCACATGAAACATGCTTACTAATGTTTTAGGAAAGAAACAGTTATTCATTCATTTATTCATCCTGTTGCAGCTCTGGATGACCAGGACAGTGCTGTAGATGACCGGGATAGTGATTACCGCAGTGAGACGAGTAACAGCCTGCCTCCGCGTTACCACACAACGGCTCAGCCTAACTCCTCGATGCACCAGTATCCCATGGGGCCTCGGCAGCAGCACCACCCAGACTCCTGCACAGACTCTGTCCACAGTTTTGACCTCGACTACAGGGACCAGAGAGGAACCAGGTATAAATCTCATTTGTTTAGTCAAAGTAGGCAGTGTTATCTGAAATTTAAATTGATCAAAATTGACCTATTACAATATTTGTTACAAATGTAAAAATGTGTGCAGTGTAGCTGAATATGCATGTTTTTGACATTAACATACCTAAGGGGGGAAAATGGTTATATGGTAGTCTTATACAACATGACCCCTAACTATGGCCTCAGAATGACCAGAGTTGAATCAACACCTCTGACACAGTGTCACAAAGCCCATTAAAGGTAAGATATATCGTTGTAATGATTGCATTAGGATGGACAAGTGTACCTTCAGTAATGAAATGGTAAATCCATGTATGCTATTTCATTATTTTGCCAATATACTTTCTTTTCTTTTTTTTCTTTCATTTCTCTCCCTATAAAATGTATAGCCAGAGACATCCACTTACAGATCTACAGTATAATTTTAATTGTAATGCTTCTTTCGTTTTTTCTTTCTGCCTGCCCAAGAAACTAACTGGAGCTCTGTGCTTTTATTTTTTGTCTGAGAGCTGGCTTTGTCATGCGCCATACTAGATGGTTCATTCAGCTGCTTCAGGAGGGATCTGTGCTCTAGAGGCCGAATGGATTTTGTCCCACGCTGTATCCTCTCTTGCTTTTTAATTCTTACTGTTGTGGTTGTACTCATAAGGCATATGAGGTATTTGCTTAGCATGAAGTCAGAACGTAGTTTAAATGAACAAAGGTGTGTGCGGTGACACATACATTGCATATTTACATTGAAGTTATAAGACTATTAGAGGGAAAGACAATATCTGTAATACTACTGGTATAAAATCAATAACACCTATTATTATTATTGTTATTATTATTATTATTATTATTGTTATTATTATTAGTATTAGTATTACCACTACACAGCTGTTTGGAGGCAAATTTTAGTCCATTAGACGAATGGTCTCAATGCATGGAATCTACTTTTGTGCACTCTTGGATTGTCATGGAATACATGTATACCAATGAGACTGCTGCAAATCTGCCTGTGTGGACTGATAGGGACTTGATCCGGATAATTCTACATCAGAAAAAAAATTACGCCAGGGAAAGCTCATTGTTTATGTTCTTTTTGTCTTCAGGGTCTGTTGTGTTGGTTAGTTCCTGGTAGTTTGAAAGGCTCTGAACTTGGTTTAGCCAGATCACTGGCGAAGTCACACATGGGGGGTGTGGGTCAGTGATTAAAAACTTGTTCAATGTACACCATATGGTGGTGATTTAGCATGCATTTTTTTTATGAACACGCAGACTGAGTATTGATGTGCTGATGACTGTTGTAGGGATTTACAAAGATCTAAATTCACAGAGGCACGTGCAAACATGGAGGCACACACACACACACGCTCACACTTAGATACACTTAGAGTTCATCCATTTTTAGTTTATTGTACCTTACATAGGCTTTATTACATAAAGTCATTTTCAGTTTTTACAGTATCATCAAAACTGCTATAGCCTGTAATCTCTCTAAAGTATTATTACCATATTTATTAATAAGTTGAAAAGCATTATTGTGTTTTCACATTTGCATGAAACTGTTCTCATCTTAATTTCTTCATTTATCATACTGCTTAACTTGTGTTTGCATTTTTTCTTCTTGTTTGTTTTCTTCTTCTTTTTTGTCCCTGTATCCTTTCTATCCTTTCCCATCCCTTTGTTAAATATATTCTTAAACCTAAATTAGATCATTAAACCAGAAAGGAAGGGTCAGAATTATACCTGTAGATTCTGGCATGGGGGTTGAAGATTGGGAAAACAAATACAAAGGGCAGGGCAAGCCTCAGCTGAGTGACATCTTAGATGATGAAGAAGACAATGTTATCCTTCGAATGGGAAGACCCTACCCTGAGCCATCACACACCTCTATCCGTCAAAGTACTCAACGTAGTGGTTTTCTGCCTGCTACCTATCCTGAGGGCTATGACACTATTGATCGGCGGCGAAAGAAAAAGATAAGGGACCCAGGAGGGTTACTCAGTACAGAGACAGACAAAATGAGAGAAGAGGCTTTTCCTTCTGACCTTGCACTGCTCCGTGAGAAGAGAGGGGAGCTGTTTATGCGGCAGGTAGCGGAGATGCAGGAAGAGGAGGAACGTATGACATCATGCCTCAGGCCATATAAGAATGGGCTTCTCTACAAGACAAGAATGTGGGCTAAAAATGAGCTGGACCACACTTTGGAGAATTATGTGGCATACAAAAAAGAGCAAGATGCTAGAATGAGGGCACAGTTTGATTTTGATTTACAGAGTTCTGAGGATCTGCAATACTCCATTGGAGCAGAGGAGGATATTGATGATATTGCCTTTATAGGAGAAGACTTTCACCCAGACAACACAAGACATTACAAAGACCAGTATTCCTTCTCATATGAGGGCCACATAGAAAATACTCAGGGTCTTCGAGAGAAGAAATGTGGAAAAGCTGGAAAAATTGGAGGATGGGCTACTGAGGCAATGCTCTCTCCTGTAGAAGAACCAAGTGATGAATATGTAGACCCTATGGATGAGCTCCAGTGTCTAGTTGAAACTGTTTCTGAATACCTTGCTGAAAAAGAGGAGGAAATTAGCAAATATGGTTCCCTTCCTAAATCAAGCAAATCTAGGTTATCATCTCAGGGTAGCAATAGAACTGATTCTTTTGGAGAGGACCAAAATAGTTCATTAATTGATCCTAAAGAAACTCAATCACACATTCCGTCTGACCAGAGCATTTCAGGAGTAAAAAATACCATTGGCTCATTATTTAGTTCTCTCACTGACCGAGTTGGAGGAGGCCCTAAACAGCCTGCCCCGTCTCCACAAGCACCATCTGCACAACCCTCACAATCTGGATTTACCAAACTGTTATCCTTTATTCCTAAATCAAATAGCTCAGCTCCTGTAGCTGTTGTATCGCCAGTAGAAAATTCTCCTGAAAAATCATTGAGTTCTTTGCCTTCTCAGCCTCAACGTGATGCCAAGACACCAGGTCATAATCAAGAAACAAAAGCTCCCACAAGGAATCAGATTCAAGCAAGTACAAAGGAATATGTACCTGAGTTAGTAACCAAACCTCAAAGTGCTCCAGGAAACTCAGTGTTGGGGAAATTGAATCCTTTAAAGCTTTTTTCAGCAGGAGATAATGGGAACTCAGCTGAATACAAACAGGAACCAGAGTCCTCCAATTCTCAAGGCCATACACAGCTGGATGAGAAATGGGATGAGAAACGTGTTCATCAAGGTAAACCGTCGATGACAGCAGAAGAAGGTAGGAAATCAGATAAATTAAGAAGTCCATCACAAGAGAACCATGTGGGACAAAAACAAGATGGAAATATGTATGGCAGACAAAATCAGAGGATTTACAAACAAGATAATGTGCCTGTTCCAGGGCCAGTGAGGCCGACGGGCCAAACGCAATCAGCAAACACTGGATTCTTTAGCCCTTTTAGGAAGTCATTAAATTCATTGATCACACCTGTTGTCCCTGTCCCACCCCAAGGAGCTCCACCTTTGGCAGTTTATCCAGTGTTTAGATCCACAGAGGATCCTCAACTAGAGAAACCAGTGGAGGACCCATCATTAAGTAGTAAGCTTAAACTGCCTTTCCTCTCCTCTGAAAATGTTTCCACTCAGCAATGTCCCAAAGCAGAGGGAGGCCTGCTCTCTGGTTTGTTAAAGTTAACATCCAGTGAAGATGTTAGTACTTCCATGAACACACAGAGTCATGTGCAATCACGTCATGATTCATCTTCAACAACCTCCACTACCTTGACACAGGATTCTGCTGTGCCCCAGGAAAACACTGAGAAAGGATGGTTTTCCAGCATATTTAACCCTACCTCTACTCCCTCTGGTTCAAACCAGAATTCTACTAGTAATCAGCAGTCTCAGAACAGCAAGGTGCCATCTGATGCACAACATATATCAAATCAGAAACCAACAGCTGCCCATCATGGAATGTTGCACCAAGCTCCCAGTCAGCCTGAATCACAAAGTTTTTTGACAGGTCTTTTTAAAGGGAACTCGACTGAGGACATCTCACACATGGGCTCTAATAAACCCAAACAAGGAGGACTGCTATCTGGACTTCTTAAATTTGGCTCTACAAATGACCTATCTGGCACTTTACCACAGCAAGCTTCCCATAACAATCAACCACCCAGGAGCAGCAACGCCCCACAGTTTCCTCATCACCCTCCCCCACAACAACAACATTTGAAGTTTTCATCAACAGAAAATATACCACAAAATATACAGCCTTCTGTAGCTGAAAAGCAGAGGAACATCCCTGGTAATTATTCAGGTCAGCAGCAGACTTCAGATGAAACTCAAACACAGTCTCAGCAAAAGGGGCTGTTGTCTGGCTTTCTTAAATTTGCATCCTCTGAGAAAATTTCAAGCAGCCAAACCGTTCAGCACAATCAAAGCATTGTTCAACATAATCAAGAGAATTTCAACCAACAGAGTACTCAAGGTCCAAATCGAGGGCCTCATTTCAGGAATAAACTATCAAGTCAGCAAGTTGTCCAACAGGAGACAAGTAAAGGCTTTATTCGACAACACACGGTTCCACTTCAGCAATCACCATCTCAACAAGGTGGTCTTTTATCTGGTCTTTTTAAATTTGCTTCAGCAGACAACATAAACACACAACAGCACCCATCAGCTGAACAGCACAGAATTACCCCAAGTAAATCAAGTCATGAACAAACAAGAGCAAGGAATAACCCAATCTCCAATGAAAATCAACCACAAAATGGCTCAACACAAAAAACAGCTCAAGCAAGTGGTCTACTCTCTGGACTATTCAAATCCTCCTCCGAAAATATGGCTCAACAACAGCAGCCCAAAATCATCCATGAGACACAACAACAAATACAAATTTCAAGCAGCCAGACTGCCGAAGTAGAACTTGAGACAGCAAGTCAACCTGGAGTACTCTCAGGGTTGTTTAACAAATTAACAAAAACATCTGAAAATACTGACCCCATCTGCCAGACATCAACAGGACAATCACTGCACCAGAAAGCCAATAATTATACAGTCACAATAAAGACCCCACTTCAAACACAGTTACACACTAATGTAACCTCTCAAGAACATGCAGCAAAGGAGAAGGGGATTCCTCGAACTGCCCAGCAAGGGTTTTTATCTGGACTGTTTAGCAAAAATGTAACTGAGGACACGTCTACTCCTAAACAAGTAGAAACGTCATGTCAGAATACACAACAACATACACCCTTAACTCAGAATATAGAACAGACGCTCTCAACTAAGTTTGCAGATTTACCTTTGGGCATGTTAAAAAGTGCTTCCTCACACTTAGGAAAGGAGAGCTGTCAAAGAGTTGTTTCAGATTCTCTTAATCCAGGACAGAGCAGACACACTTTAATCGGTGCACCTGCATCAATTGATACTGAGAGTTTAGACTTAAGAACATCAGCTACTTTTGCAAGATCTCTTCAGAGTCAGGCAACATACTCCTCAGTTAGCACAGGAAATTTATCTCAGTTATATTATTCTGGCTCACTTCAATCAGTTCACCCAATGGCTTATAGTACAGGAAATATTAATTCCCTTTTACAAAACCATGCAACTTCTTCAGTAATGACCACGCAGCAATGTATTGGCGGGAGCAATTCCTCTTTGTATGGAGCTACAAGGCAAAATCTTTACCAAGGTCAGTTGTCTCCTTATGGTATGAGTCCCTCTTATGATGAAAACCAGTGGATTCGTGAAAGTGCTCTATGGCAGCAGTTTCAGAATGAGTCACTAAATTATCAATTCCAGGGAGGGGATCAAGTGTATAACCAGAGTTGTGAAGCTGCCTCATTACAGGGATCTGCTCTTTGTGGCAGCTCATATCAGCCATTTAACTCCTCTACACCATGGCAAGGTGTTTGTCATCAAGAGCAAATTGGACCATATCAGCTGGAAAGACGCACAAATGATCCGTATCCCAAGAGGAAATTATGGAATAGTTATGAAGACTTGGGAAACATAGAATATTCATCTAATGAAGAGGGTGCATTGAACTTAACTACTCAACAGAGTAATTCAAAGTTTGGGAAATGGCACTCTTTCAATGATGGTAGCACTTACAGCTTGAATGGGGTTTCATATCATGAAGGCTATTACGAGGAGACTGCACCAAGCTTATCTTATTCGGCTAACTGGCAATATGAAATGGACAATGCAGTCCTACAAGATTTTCATACAGATGGCATGATCCATCAAAGTCAGTTTAATTTAAATAGACCACTAAATTCAAACTATCCTCCAAGTGCCAAAACTGAGACGGAAGACTCCCTGTACCTCGAAGACACTGAATGGTATCAGCAGTGGCTTGCACTTTTGGAACAAGGAATGTGGTGGCCAGCAGAAGATGGTGACTGTGGCTACTTTGTTTATACAGATCATGAGTACATTTATGCCTTGCTTACAGATGCAGCAGGTGAATATGTGTATGCGTGTGGCCCTGAAGGCGAGCCTTGGGGAAATGCACAGAAATTAGATGGTTTTCCCAGTGCTTGGCTGCACAATGAAACGGTTTGTGTCTGTGGCTTTAAAATTCCACTTTACAATGAGGATGAGCTTCTTTGGCTACCTGGTCAAGATCACTGTGATTCTCAACTTCTTAATGCCCCCCTAGATTTGTCTGCTGCCTATAGAAAAGGAAATCAGATTATGAATTTGAATCTTGAGCAGTTCTCTCAAATGTTTGAAAATTCATTTCTGTCACAAGGGCAACAAGGTGTAGATTTCACATCTTACAGATTAAACAAAGTCCGGATGGATCCAAGACAGTCCAGTTACGTCTATGAAGACCAATGCAAAGATGTTATTGACCTTTCCTGTCATAACAAAGACCACATTGGCCCTTATTGGAACAACCAGGAAATGAAATCATTTCTTGCGCAAAAGGTTGCTGTTTCCCTGAACTCCACTGCTACTGCGAATTTGAGTCAGCAGGTACTTTACAACTGTTACCAACCTAGCCAACGGCGGCGTTCATCCACGGGGGTTACAGTAAAGCATGTAGATGATGTATTGGAGGAAGAATGGAGGAAGAGAGTGTCTCCAGGAGAAGAACAACCTAATCGTCAAACTAAAAAGGTTTCCTCTCTCATATCCTCTTTTGTGGGCAAAACATCACAAGTGGAATTAAACAAAACTAGCATATCGTCTGGTGATCGAAGCGCTGACAAAAATTCGAAAAACATTCTTTCATCAGGTTTCCAAAGTCTGAAGTCGAAGATAATCAAAGAAGAACCCACTGTTGTTGTAACACCGCCAGAAAGTGTTAAACAACAAATGCAGAGACCAGCTACCACGCAGGGAAGAATTTTGCCCACAATACCAACAACTGCTCAAGTGACTCATCCCTCAATACAATCCCATACAACTTCACAGAAACCAAGACTTTCACGTCAGGCTACCATGGTACAACAAGTAACCCCACCACCACAGCCCAATGTCACAGTGCCTTTAGGATCAAAAGAATCTCCTGTTAAACCTGGAACACCTGGACAACTTGCATCTGACAAGCCTGTGGATATATCAGTGGAAAAACCTTCTGAACAACCACAGCCAGGCATCATGAACTTTCTGAAATCTGCAGTAGGAATAGATGAACCAAAGCCAGATCCCCAGAAATGTTCTCAGACATCTCCTAATCAGCAGAGCAAAACTGGCAGCACTGCTTCCTTACCAGGAAGTGCCTCTTCAAATAAAGAGACTGCAGGAGTTTCAAATCTCTTTGGATCAATTAGCAGCCTATTTAGTACTGAGCCCTCTCCACCACAGAAACAGCAAATGAAATCTAGTGTTACAGAGGGTTCACTGACATCAGCATCTAAAGCTAAGGGTATACAGAGACAACGAACAATGGACCAAAGTGGTACCTCTCGGTCCACACAAAGCCAACCCCCAAACAAAAGTATATCTCAAGCATTTCCCAATTCTTCCACAGGCCCTGCCACGAGCCAATCAGAAACTATACGACCAACAGAACAAACTAAACATGACGGAGGAACTAAATCATCTGGTGGACTGTTTGGATTTTCAATTGGAGAAATGCTGGCAGGATCAACAGCAGCTGCCCAATCTGGACCTACACCTCAACCCCCTGCATCAGCTACAGCTCCACAAGAAGAATCACTTGGTAAAAGTATATTATCAATGTTTAGTGGGCCAAATCCTCCACAGCCTTCACCTAATACTGGGCCCTTGCCTCAGGCATATCCATCAAGTGGAGCTCCACAAACTCCTCAACAGGAATCTCTTGGTAAAAGTTTATTGTCAATGTTTGGAGGATCAAGTCCTCCTCAGCCTCCTCCTCAAACCAAGCCTGCTGCCGAGGTACCACAACAGGGAAATGTTCCTCCAAAAGAGCCCACAAATACAGGATTCCTTTCCATGTTTGGTGGTCCCAGCCCTCAACAGTCCCAATCCCAAACAGGATCTCTTCTAGGGGGGATTCTGCCTGGGTCATCAAGCTCAACTGAAAGCCCAATGAAGGGACTGTTGTCAATGTTTAGTGATCCCAGTCCTCCACAACCTCAGCCACCAACATCGTTATCTCAACAAAGAGTAGCTCAATCCCAAACTCAACTGGAAGGGGAACCTCAGATACAATCTAAACCACAAGCACAACCTCAAGCACAAGGGCAGCCAGCCACCTCTGTTCTTGGGGGAATATTGGGTGGCTTGTCTACCTCTAGTGAAAGTCCAAGAAAAGCTTTATTCTCTATGTTTAGTAGCCCCAGTGCTCCTCAAACAACAGGGGCTGGTGGAAGTACAAATTTGTCTTCTTCCCCAGGGACAACAGCACCCAAAGAACCTGCAAAGAGTATACTGTCTGTATTTAATGATGTTGTGTCACCTCCACAACAAATTCCCAATTCATCATCTGCTACTAAAGAGCCACCAACTACTTCTTTACAACAGGGTTCTTCCCAAACACCATCTGTTTCCAGTAGCCATGTCCCAGTGACAGCATCTACCAGTGATACATCAAGTGAAGTACATATCGGCCGATCCACTGATACTATTACTGATGCTACTACTCTAGATACAACACCAAATACAGAATGTGTCACTGTGCAAAAGGAAGGAAGCACAGAAGGTGCATCCCAGGACCCTGCTCCCTCTAAAGAACCACCAGCTCCTGGCCTTTTGTCTATGATCAGTGGATCAGGCCCACAGATTCCATCCCCACAAGCCGGATTCATTTCAGATAGTCCAGCAAAAGGTTTGCTTTCATTATTTTCTGGGCCCAGCACTGTAGGTCCTTCACCTGCAGGGTCTGCACCTGGATCATCAGGCCCAAAGGATGCACCAGCCAAAAGTTTGTTCTCTGTGTTTGGAGGTTCTACCCCTCAACCCTCTTCCCAGCCTGGAAGTTCTCTATTAGGATCCATGTTTGGAGGCTCTTCACCCCAGACAACAGCTTCTCAAACAGGGGGATCATTACTGGGTGGTTTATTTGGGGGGCCTGCTGCTCAAGCTGCTCCTCAAGTTGGCCCCACTAAGGTTGGAGGCTCTGCTCCCCAGACAGGACCTCAGGCAGGGGCATCCTTACTTGGAGGCTTATTTGGTGGATCTGCTCCCCAGGCTACTGGGTCTCAGACTGGAGGGTCTATTTTGGGAGGGATTTTTGGAGGATCAGCAACTTCAACTACAGCACCTCAGAATAGTGGGTCCTTCGGTGGAATGTTTGGTGGGGCTGCAAACCAAACTTCAGCATCCCCAAATAGTTCTATATTGGGAGGTATTTTGGGGGGATTGTCTTCTCAAACACCTACTGCAAAGACTGGTGAATCTCCTTCTGGTGGCATTTTAGCTGGAGCTTCTGCTTCGAATGAGATACCTGATAAAAGTTTATTTTCAACGCTTGGAGGATCTGTTCCACCTGCAACACGCACCCCAGCAGCTACACTAAAATCTAATGATGACAACAAAACGTTAACTACAGCTCTTACCACTTCAGATATAACTGTTCTACCAAAACCCAGTGATGAGAGTAAAACTGCTTCAGCTGTAGCTAGTCCGGAAACATCTGTAGTCGATACCGCTACCAAAAGCAAAGAGCAGGGAGAAGCACTACAGCAACCTGACAGTACAGTTCAGCATCTTGAAACAAGCTTACCCAAAGCTGATCCCAGTGTCATAGAAGACGTTACTTGCCAACATACTGGCAAGCCAAGTGTTTTGGCAAATGATATTCAGTCTAAAGAATCTGTCATCTGTGCACAGGCACAACAACCTGCAAAACCAGAACTTGTGAGTGGTCAGTCAAGTCATGATACAATCTCACCTAAAGTAGAACAGGAAACACCAGCATCTCAGTCAACAAGTAATGTGGTCCAGGGACAACAAAAGCCACTAGAGCCAGAGAAATCTGTTGGTGACTCGTCAGCAGACACTGTTACAGGCTTTATGTCTTCCCTTTTCAAACCATCAGTTGCACCACCTGAAGGTCCTCAACAACAGCAGAAGAACTCACTTTTTGGACTGGGCGGAACAGCACCCCAAGCTGCTACTGGTCAGACTGGAGCATCACTATTGGGAGGTATTTTTGGTGGGTCAAACACAGAGACAGCAGCTCCCCAGACAGGAGCATCATTACTGGGAGGCTTATTCAAGGGGTCTGCTCCTCAGTCTGGTCCTCAAACCACCACCCCCACCACTGGAGGGTCAATATTAGGTGGAATGTTTGGAGGAGGATCCACTGCTAAATCTGCAGGTCCCCAGACTGGAGGATCATTACTCGGCGGTATGTTTGGAGGGGCTACGACAACATCACAGCCTGGTGGTTCTTTACTTGGAGGAATGTTTGGAGGAGTCTCTGCTCAGACTTCAGGACCACAGACTGGAGCATCTATACTTGGGGGCATAGGCGGATCTTTATTTGGGGGTATGGGACAACCATCCAAGCCATCTGAACCAATGCCAGCAGAGCCCAAGCCAGGACCTGGCACTACTCCACAGCCACAGATTAAGAATGAAAGTGTGCCACCTAAAGTATCTCCATTTGGCACAGAGACTAGTACAAATAAAATTGTGGACTCAACCCTACCAGGTGACAATCAAAATCAATCGAGCAGCCTAACAAGTAGTAGTGCTGTGGCATCTGAGACAGCTTGTCTGGAAATCTCTGCTGTCACAAGTGCTCCAATAAGCACTTCTTGTGACCTCACCCAACAGGTAGATAACACTGAAAAAGAACAGTCAGCTGTTGAGGGAGAGGTGATACATGAAAAGCCCATTGTCATTAAAGGAGACCCTGAGAGTGAAGAAAGTGACAAATCAGTCCCACCTGAAACCCAAGAAGCCAATACTAATATAGCTCCTCCAGTTAATCAGTTGCCCAACAATGCAGAACCCCCTCAAGCAAAATCTCTGTTTGGTTTTATATCGACACAGAGTGATGCAGGAAAATCTCTTGGATCCCTATTTTCACCAACAATGCCAACAGGTGGTCTGTCAATGCCTCAAACAGAAGGGGGCAGTGGTCTGTTTTCAGGATTAAAAACCCTTTCTGGTGGCCTATTTCAAGAGGAAAAACCTGTTGCTGGAAAACAAGAGCCACCCACCACTTCATTATTTGGGACAAAAATAAGTTTTCCTTGGCAGGCAGAGCCACCCAAGCCACAAGCAGTTATAACATCTCAACCCAAGACTAACAGCAAGCCACCAAGTGATCAAACACATACTGTACAAAATGTTGCAACATCTGATGCTCATAAAACTGAATCGGTAGGTTCCACAGATGATATAGCAAACTCCCAGATTTGCATATCCACTCCTGAAGTAGATCCTTCAGCATCCCTGACCCCAAAGGAGAAGGAAAGGCTTGTAGAAACAACCCCCTCTGCAGGTCCTACCTCTGGAGTGCAGCTGGACAACCAATCCAAGATGGATCTATTGAATGCAAAAAGGCTAGTAGAAGCATAATAAATGGCATTCCCCCTCACCATTTATGATGCATTGACACTGACAAAAAATGTATTCCCTGTCCAGCTCTGCAGTCCATCCATCCTCAATAGTTTAATGTAGTATTTTAGCTTGAGTGTATGTATGTATGTGGGTGTGTGTGTGTATATACTTTGATGTAGGTTTTTGTTTTTTTGTAGTAAATCTGTAGTATCTGTTATTTTACATTTTTTGTCATTTCAAAACAGAATTCCAAAACAAAATTTGCATATTTCTATAATTATAAGCAATTCACAAGATAATGTACTAATCATTTATTAATTTATTAAAGAGAGATAAAATACCTATTTATAGGAACCAATACAAGAATTTATGTCTGTGACATTATAAATAATGTAAATTTTGTTTGCACTTGGAATTCTGTCATATCATTTGTGTTGTGTATTATTTGATATGGTGGAAATTATTTTTGATTTATTAGGTTACGTGAATCAAATTTTGTAAATTCTTACAATTTAGCCCAGAAATTAAAACATTATAAATGTAGCCAGTATGCATTCTGCCCCTTAAAATGAAACTGGTTATAAGGTCCGACTTTATAAAAGGTAAAATTTCAAATCCACAGGTACATTTTTTTTTTTATTATCGCCCATCTGTACTATAACCCTGCCTCTCCGTAAGCTTACTAACCATTGTACACCGTATATACAGTATGTGTTCTGTCTCGTTGACAGGTGAAAAGAAAATATTGAGAATAAAATGTACATAAATATACCGTTTTTCGTAAGGACAGGCAGTCACAGTGGATTTTATACTTTGCACCACAAAATAAGGCATACTCTTATGTGTGCTGTTTTGGTTTGAAAAAAGCAAGTCCAATATAAGCATATGCAGTGTATAATATGCAAGCTAACGCATTAATACAATTTTCACATTTTCATTATTTTCTAACATGCAACAGCCTCAGTGCAAGGTTGGGTATTTTTAGGGCATGATGTGGTGTGTGTAGCTACTGTATACCAATTGATAATTCAGAGACGTTATTAATTAAAGTAGACCTTTGCTAGATAGTTAAGTCCTGTTTGGACACAATTCTTAGTAGATGAGTGGGGTTTATTACAACCCAAAAACTATGATACATTGAAACTATTTATAAGTACTTAAACTTGTTATATGTAACAATCCCCACTTATCTAGCCAAAAATATTAAACACAAAAATATTTAGAAATAGTGTTTCACCTAGTTCTGATCTCAGAAAAAGTATTCTGACATTGAATATTTTCCTCACTCTTCTCTCACCATTGTAGTCCAGTGGAAAGTAGTCGCTTTGGGTCATCAGGAAACCTGAGCCAGACGAGCTCCCACCTTAGTGAGACTGGCCAGGAGAGCACTGGCGGGTCAGAACTAGAGGAGTCCTTCCACTCCTACCACAGTACTGGCTTTCACCCCTCTGCCAATGGGAAGACACGCACCAATGGACATCTTTCCACCAATGGACACTCTTCTGTCGGTGAGCAGGAGATACATAGGTTGTCCCCTGAAGTAGGACAGGGCCTGAAAAATGACACTCCAGTGGAGAGAGTGTCCTCTAAACTCCAAAGGTATGGTTTCTGCTCAGAATTCAACTCAGTTTTGCATGTGCTATAATGAACATGCATGGACACTAAGAGCTTATCTCTCTGTTGCTCTACTCTTAAATCCATGTAACCCAGGTTCCACGATGATGGGCCGCCATTACCCTTTTCCCCATCCAGAGTTCGTTGGTTGAAGGCCATCAATAAAGTCAGGGTTCAGCTCCGGGAGGTAGGCACCACCAGTATCTGATCTCTGATCACCTCTGAAGTCTGACTTCCTTACCCTCTTCTTTCACACTCTACTACACATATACAAAGATTGCACATATGCATACACAGACATATACAACCAATTGCAATTTTTTTAAAGTGGTTGAGTTTAACCTCTTTGATTGTTTAAGATGATGCACTAAAATGTATAAGAATAATATTACAACTGCAATTGTTTTTTTAATTTTTTTGCAACAAAACCCATTTGCTCCTCTGTGCCCTTGTGGTGACACACATTCATTATTGGGAACAGTGGGGTACGCAGACAGATTGTTGATAGCCTCAGAGCAGCAACAGTAAAACTACTAGGGATTTAGTGCATCATCAAAGGCACCCGGGATTTCATTTTCAAGTAAAGGTTGACTTTATTTGATTTAGTTTAACCCACCTGTGCCTGCAGCCAACTTGTCATAAGCTTGCTTCTCTCTGCTTAAGCTGTCCAGCCAACATATGCTGCTTGAATAGAGAGGTAAGATGGTCCTGCCTAGTTTTTAAGTAACATAGCATTTGTAATTAATTTTAGATTGGTTAATTGTATCTCTGTTCATGGCACTGTGATTGGGAGGCTCAAGTATACTGTTGACTGTCCATCACTTCATCTTTTGCATGAATCATTACTTCAGGTACCTATGATGTTCTACTATGACAAAAATAATGTGGTTTACTTGTGCCATCATTTGGACAATCGAATCAGAGGGAAGGATTTAAGAGATGAGAAGGTGTGGCAATTGCATCAGCGGAGCTGTTTATCTCTTGATCAGATCACATGACATTGTTTTGATCTTTATCATAGCATGTTTGGCTGTTGCAATATAACCTCATATTGAACCAATCTCCAGTACAATTATGGAGAATTTGTATCCACTGCATGTCAAACGATGTTGAATCTAATCCAGAATCTTAGATCAGAAATGTTGAGGGTGGTCCTAATAAAAACATCACAATCTCTCAGCCCTAACTGGAGTTCATCCCCTTGATTAAGCTTTTTATGGCATAGCAGTAAAGGTGTGGCTCATATAGAACCTTGCTTGGCTCCATTATAATGATTGGTTTGCATGGCCTGGTTGAGACGAACATGTACTGTAAATGATGGCTGATTGAAGACATGAATATAAGTGGAAAGGAAGGTGAAAGCTGTCTACTGTAGGTGCTATTTATTACAGGATGGAGGGAAACACTGGACACAAGTCTAAAGGCTGAAAAGACAGTAAAGAACTTGAATTGTTTGTTAATCTGTCTAGCAATGCAACAGTGGCCAGAACGCTAGGCTTGACATGATAAAACATCCTCACATGCTCGCTTACATTCAAAGACTGGAATGAGATGAGATTTGTAGCTTGTTTACAGTTTCCTCGGCATATGGGAAAAATCTAGATCAGGAAGTGGAACTAGCTGCCAGACCCTTTTCCAGTTTCACTTTCAGCACCCATATTTGATATGACTGAGCTGCAATCTTTGAGTAGAATTGACTTTGTCTTTACAATTTTACGTTTACAAGGAAAGGCTATCATTGAGTGCAGGGAAACCAGTGTTACTGATATGTTTATAAGGACTGTTTTCACTTTTTATAAGTAGAAATAGAAAAATCACAAATATCAGCAACTGGCAGATGTGGAAACACAGAGAGAGAGTGAATGAGACTGAGAGCTGGCAGTCTCACAGCCTCAGATTAGCTTTGTGCTTGGAATACATTGCCAGAGGACAGAGGGAGAGAGAGCAGAGAAAGCATGCAAGAGGGTGGGAGGGAAGTAGGGATGGCTACTTAACTGAGGGTGAACTGCTGTGTGATCGTAGTCTACCACTATCGTGCTTGCCATTCCAGTGGTAGAAATGAGGGATTCAGCACTTCTACATCTCTGTCAGTTAAAGAAGATCTGCTGGTTTAATTGAGGCAGAGCAAGACATTCAATAATACACCTGGGGATACATTTTGAAGAAGGACAGGAAAATTACTATTATTTATTGGCCGAGCCACGCAGATTTAATGGATCTTGCAAGACATTATCTACAGGTTGTTCTTGATTATAATTTTTTCTTATAAGGTAAGGCTTACATTTCAATATATATTTGTCTTTTTATGCACTTAGAGTTAAGTTTGGGTTAGACTTTGATTCAATGATATGGTATTCCATGTTATACACAACTAATGTTTGGTTAATGTACATATAAAAGGTCTTATGTGTCTTAGTACCTAGTACTACCGAATTTTAGCCTTTTTCAGTACTCAGGTGATTTTCATTTTCAAAGAAAATTCCTTGAGAAGAAGTCAACTTAAAAACTTCAAAAGCAAGACATCTTTTTTTATCCAGGCCACAGACCATTTTTTACGGAGAGAAAAAAGATAATTAATTTAAAATTTAGTAGTGATAGGAAACATTTTATTTTGATAGGCTTGATTATATTTATCTGCCTACTAAACCCCTATCAGGCAAATCCATAACTTCTGTGCTCAAGTGCTCATTGAAGACCTCCAGTGCATTGCTAAAAAGAAATGGTATATAATATTTAGAGGTATGTCTTCATTAGTGTATCATCACTTTATGTTTTAATTGCCCTTAGAGTGAGACATTTTTTATCTACAGACACCGTTGGTTGCCTTCCATGGCGGTTGCCATGTTGAACTCCCATGTTTCTACAGTAGGCCAGAATGGAGAAACCAAACACTGGCTCTAGATAGGGCCATTCATATTTTCAGGCAATTTCCAGACACTGTAGTTTCCCCTTTGGGCTTGGAATGGGAGGGTGAAGTAAGGAAGTTGCAGCATGCAACATAAAATCAGCATGCATCCTTCTTAATAAGAATAAAATAATTGTGTTTTGTTAAAGGCTGTAATTAAGACATTGTTTTAAACAAGTTAGGAAACAATGGATGTTGCCCCATTTTCAGTTACAAAGATAAAGCAATAAAAAAACAAAATAAGATTAACAGTTCACTCTATATATTTATTGTTCTGAAAAGGTGGCATTGAACAGTCAACTCAGCTTAAGGATAAAAAAAATCCAATAAGAACTTCATATTCTCTAGTTCTAACAAATCCTACTATGTCTAGTTTAAGGGCAGTCAGCAGGACCATGACAATTACAGGATTTTCTGAACTGATTGTTGTCTGATTGTCTATATAGTGAGGCTCAGTGTACAAAATTAATATGCCTGAGCTGTGTCTAATATATACTATGACTTAATGGAAGGAGCATATGAGACATATCCATATAATTGCTCAACATGTGCCCCTTCAGTATTGTAAACAAGACTATGTTTATCAATTTTACCAACTGGTTCACTTGCAGAAATGAATTTCGACTACATACTTCCCTTGAGTATGTAATGCCATTAGATAGATTTATGTTTATGTCATTTTTGAGGTATTCAAAGATGCCTTTAGTGTGTACACTGTAGGCAATGGGTCAGAGCTATCAAGCCATGCAGCTGGTATGGGTGTGAAAGAATGACATGGCCTTAGACAAGAGAATTGACCTGTCATCTAATTACTGAGCTGCTTTTCCAAAGCATTCTAATTACAGAGATTCAAGCAGCTGCATGGTGTTCATTCTGCAAGTTGCTACTCTAACTGAGAGGAGGTCAGTTAAAGCAACGCCATCTATACTATTTCTATACTGTACTTAGTAGTGTAGTCTCTCACAGTGACCCTATATATTAGTTTAAGATCTCATATGTTCTTAATGTTTTAAACTATTTTATCTGCAAGTAAAGCAACATTCTGCCCTATTTTTTTAAAAAAGAAAATGCATATAGTACATAGCCAGAATTTGTTGACTGTTGAAACCAATGCTTAATAATGTGTCAGAGTTACTTCTTTTTTTTCCTCTCTCTTAACTGTCTGGTCTGTTGGTCATAGAAAATGCATTCCAGTAAATTCAAAAGAATTAATATTAATGATAAAGCTATTTATTTGATCCTTTGCATTTTCATTCCACTATGAGTTAAAGTAGTAAAATAAATGATAACTGAAAAATGCCTTTATCTTGTTATTTTATAGCACAGATGTAGCAGAGCTAGATTCTTCAGTAAATTAAATTTACATACAACAAATGCAGATTAGTGCTTGGAGTTTTCACTGCTTTGTCAACAAAATAATTTACTTGATCTTGTCAGTCATGGTGCAGGTACTCATTTGAAGTTTAAAATGTTGGCTTATGCTTACACCATCCTAAGGAGGAGTCACTGAGACAGTGGTTTGTCCATGTGTGGAAACAGCTGATCAAGAGTGCCACTTCTCAGGGATGTTCCCCAGAGGAGGCATCAGTGAACAGGATGAACTCTACAAATCAGAGCTACTTTCACTCTCGCCCACGAGGGGAGACCTGCAGAAGAAGAGATCGCAGAGTCCCAAAGTCGGGCAAAGTCTGTGCAGAAAGCTGCAGAAGTCTCTGCAGGGGCCAGAGGATAACTCCCTTCATGACCTGTCATCAGTGGATACCAAAGCTGAACTTACCCCGTCTGAGGAAAACAGCAGTTCTGATTGCCAGGATGGCATTGGGGTTGTGAAGGATTCTGTTCCCAGGCTCATTGAAAGGATCAGAAATGAAGAAGAGAAAGAAGAGATGGAGGATAAGGAGGCAGAACAAGGCTCTAGTAACATAGTGGAACATATACTAAAAGAGCTGAAAGGTATCAACAAGATCCAGGAGGAAATATCTGACCTGAGGCAGTATCTAACATCTGTGCGAGGCTCTGTGGATGAAGTATCTTGTTGTGTTGATGCAGTGCTCAGTGAAATAGGTGAGCTGTACTCTGGGGCTTCAGCTGCACCCCATCCTAGTCCTGTTTCTCAAACGCCTCGCATCAGACAAGGAAGCTTGGGTAGGCAGAATGCCATAACATCTCTTCAAGACAAAGACGCCAGTCCACTGTTGGATCGCAAAGATTGTGGAAAAGATTCAGGATATATACCTTCGCATAGATCACCCAAACAATGGCATGTCGATAGAGTCACTCTCCAGTCAGACCAGCAAACAGACCAAGAGAACTCGGAGCAAAGTTCAAATATGAACATGCTAGGCCCTACAAAACCTGACCCCTGCTACCAAGAGCTTCATCATGGTTATGGCTACCACAGCACCAGCTCTTTGTCATCGTGTCACAGTTCCAACTGTCCAGAAGCAGGCTTTCTTTCTGGTGACACAGAATATAGCAGGTGGACTTCTGTTGATATGCAGCACAGTGTAAGTGGAGAAGGAGGTTGGAGTGAAGAGGACATCTGCTCTTGTGCAAACAGTGCAGAAGAGCTAGACAACTGTCTACGTGTTTGGGACAGGTGTGCCACAGAGGAGACACAAAGTAGCACACCAGGTCATTCTTCACAAAACAGCTCTGAGCATCTCTCATTGTTGTTTGGACACCCTTACAACTCTCCTTCGAGTTCTTCCAGTATGGTGGACTGGAGGCCCCCTAGACTGCAAATTGAGGAAGAAAACTTGGAGTGTGACTGTTCTGCAAACTGCCCATACTCACGCAGCTCTGGTTACCACACCATGGATGCTTGTCCAAATGACCTTGGTAGTGGGCCCTCCAGGAGTCTGAGTTGCTCCACAGTGCTTCTGACAGACTGTGATGATGGTTACCTGGAGCCACATTCACCGTGTGATGATCCATCGTCTGGTGACACTCTTGATCTGGGGTCCGCAGACAGTTTGGACAGGGAGTGGACAGATCACAGCATCTCCAGGGATGAAGCAGGAGAATCATTGTCACAGGAATCTTCTGAAATAGATCCTGATAGTGCCAAGACCCCCAATGTAGGCTTTGATGTAACAACTTTTAGCAAGGCTGTACTCACTTTCAGGTCAGCTTTGAAAGGGGCTTTGAAAAAGTTGGAAGGACCCAACCCTGAAGGGGTAAAAGATGATAGTGAGTCTGAGGCATCTCCATCCCCTCTCAGACAGGCCAGTGTACACGAGCAGAGCAGTACAGAGTATACAGAGGGGGAGGTTAGTCTGACAGAAAACCACACTCAATTTGACTCTCCAAAGGAGGGCCAGTGAGGCTTCGGTCTATGTGGATTGTAGCGAGACACATGATAACTTGCAATGCTCTCTTCAAGCATCTCCCCGTGAAGCAAGCCACTCTCCCTGCACCCCAACTGAGTATCACTCTGTTGAGATTTCCCAGGGCAAAGGAGAATGTCCAACAGATGGGGAACTGTCCAACCTTGATTTAACACCAGACCGCTGTCCAGAAAGGCAGGGTGAGAGTCCACTGGTTCCAGTGCTCAGTACAGATGAGGTGCGGTTAAGTCCAATTAGGGAAAACCACATTCTTGATGAGGTTAATCAAGGAAAGTCTACTGATGCCAGCCACAAAGAGCGTATAGCTAATTTCAAGCGCATTCTGAAGGAAAAGAGGCAAACCCGTCATAGACTGTCCAAATCGGCTCAGGGGTCCCAGGGGTCTTATGGCTCTCAAGGGTCTCAGGGATCCCAATCTCAAGACGAATTTATCCCAGGTATAATCTTTTCTTTGACTATAATCACTGGCAAGCCCAGTCATAGCAGCAAAAAAATACACCTTAAAGCATGAAATTATATAATTAAATGTACGTCTATTGCATTGAGATTAATATATATTTAGCCTTGTACGGGTATCATCTATAAATTGTTTGTTGATTAGAGAATTGTTAGTTGATCCATTGTCTCTTTAAATCACTACCTTGAACATATGGTCCAAAGTAGTTTGCGCTTCCATAGTATTCTCCACAATTTCTAATTCTTTAATTTTTTTCTCTTTGCAGAGTGTGGCAAAGAAGATAATCAGGTTACTCATATAACATTAGCTCCGCATTTAAGCTATAGTTATTTTTTTCTGTTGATTTCAATGTTGTGGGATAACAATGTTCATTTTCTTTCTCCATTACTTGTCTTTGTCAAAGGGAATGCTTGTGTACCCTCCAGAGCATGCAGGGTTTTATTGAAAACTTAATCTTGCAATTCTGCAATTGGCTCCATTACTTCAGTTATTCTGCATAATAAATAGTTTATTATTGGTTTAATTCATGTTGTATCTTTAGAGTACCATTCCCCATTTCTTTTTCTAGTGCTCGTGTTACAGCAGCTGCTTTATGTTTTCCCCAGAAGTTTTTCAAATACTATCAGAAACTCATACTGTAAGAGTGAAACCCAGAAGGATCTCCACTTTCAACATCTGTCATCTGAGAGACAGATACGTAGATGCTGATGAAAAGTTTACCTTTGAGGAAAAGTAAAGCAACTACATGTGTAGTTCTTTATTTACAGTTTTGGTGGTTTTGTGAAGTCCTTGTAAAGTTATGTAGAGTGTCTCTTAAAAGAGTTTGTGGCAAGAAAAGTTATTTTAACAATCAACAATTGCATCTCAACCTGTGTAATACAACTTACTCTGTGGTTTTTGTATCAGTATATTGGTCCACCATTGCATTTCATACACCATCTTTTACAATTAAAGAGTCAGTTGTATTTGAACCTGTGTTTTAAAGGCATCATCACTCTTTTTTTATTTGACTTTGCATGTTCTGTAACATCAGAGAGGTGAAACTCAACCAAATACAACTTTCCATTACTTCCCTCTTCTTATGATATATATTGCTGTGCATCAGGCTTGTTGTAACTCAACAGTCTAAATTCTCATATTTGAAATCTTGTAGGTTCGAGATGAAGAACCCAATGCTCGACAGGCCTGGGTCAAACCAGGGTAAGTCACTGTTTGGTCAGTTTGCTCACACACAATTTTGGAAATAATGTTAGGTATTCTTAAATAATAACTGTAGTAGCAATACACTTGCATATTAATACAAGTGTGGCTATAGTATTGCGACCCTGTTGTGATGACTGTGAAAATGCCCTGTTGTGTTTTTGTATGTGAGGACTTTTTTATTAACTTTAATACTCTTTTTGATGGTACATAGTGGTGGATCTGGTCTGTATGGAATTGACAGCATGCCAGACCTGCGTAAAAAGAAGCCTATCCCCTTGGTCAGCGATGTGGTCAGTACTAACCTATAACTAATGTCACTCCTTCACTATATATACTGTATGTCATATGTCATCCTGTTTGTTTTGTTCTTTCTTTGTGAATGCATGTCTTTCTGTGTATGAGACCACCACAGAAGTCACAGTTATTCTTTTACCTTTGAGCTGAATTTGGGATGAGATTGTTATCAACAGATGGAGACAAATATGAAATCAGACTGCTAATTTCTCTCTCCCTCCTCTCTTAAACCCGAAACTATTCCCCACAACTCTCTTGAATGCATACACTCTCCTTGGTCAGGCTATGGTAAGTTAATAGAACCCAGTTGCCACTCCCTTTTGCAAAATATCAAGTAGGACAAATAAAACAGCAGTTGCCTCAAACATTTATGCCTATAGCATGTTGATCTCTCTGATGGCAAACCTCTTGTTTTATACAAATAAAAAAAAAACATTTGCATGCATTCTCTTGGTCATGGGTAGCTTTTCTTCCTACTTGATATTATCATTATGATATATAATCACCAAATCATTCCCCCACTTTTTGGTTTGTATTTTCCTTCACCTCAGCCATGTAGAGGCAAACAATAAAGGCACACGAGTAGAATATGCTACTAACACTGTCACAAAAATGTTTGGATGATGGTTTTGTTATTATTTTACAGTGTTGATACTGGTATAACTTTATCCTTTTTAGTAATTTCTTCTTCACTAGTTGCCTAAAGCTAATAATACTCACATGGGGTTTACGCTCATCGGTTGAGAATTCATCAGTGGGAAAAAAATACTTTATTAACCCTACTCACCACCCTTACAACCACCCCAGCCACCTTTTTAACCATACTGACCTTCATTGTTCTAGTAAGGTGCTTGGGTCGTGGGTTGTGTGTGCTTTTAATAGACGCTAAGTTGTTGTAGGTGCTTTTAATAAATGCTAACTTAGCCAAAATGTCCTTTGTCATCTGTTGTTCAGTCCCTTGTCCAAGCCAGGAAGGCGGGGATCGCTTCTGCTATGGCTGCACGGTCCTCAATCAAGGATGAGGAACTGGTGAGTACAACACTATATACTTTCTCTGCCTTCATAATTGGATGATAATATCATCCGTTCCCCCCAAAAGATTTTAATGGTGATTTAATAAACCAGTGCACATTTCACATGCTTGTGGTGCTGTAGGTGCTGTGTGCCTTCTCTCTTACCTGCCATTTCTCTCCTTATAAATGAAACAGGAAATCCATACATTTAAAAAATGTCTCCCCTCTGTAGAAAAACCATGTGTACAAGAAGACCCTTCAGGCCCTCATCTATCCCATATCCTGCACTACACCACATAACTTTGAGGTGTGGACTGCCACTACGCCCACATACTGCTATGAGTGTGAGGGGCTGCTGTGGGGAATAGCCCGCCAAGGCATGCGTTGCTCCGAGTGTGGGGTCAAGTGTCATGAGAAGTGTCAAGAGCTGCTAAATGCTGATTGTCTACAGCGTGAGTACTGAATGTTGTTGAATATAAAGGATTCTGAGCAGTTGACCAGTTTAACATATTTCCTCACATTGACAAGCTTTCATTTCCTTAAGAAAATGTTAATAGCTTAGGTATCTCTTCACGTGCACTGCTACTAGTGAGACAGTATTTTTTAAAACTTTTGTTAAATTATTTAGGTGCTGCTGAGAAGAGCTCTAAGCATGGAGCTGAAGACCGGACTCAGAATATTATCATGGCCATGAAGGACAGGATGAAGATCAGGGAAAGGAACAAACCAGAAATCTTTGAGCTTATCAGGGAAGTATATGTCATCAGCAAAGCCATCCATGCGCAGCAGATGAAGACTATCAAGCAGAGCGTACTGGACGGCACCTCAAAGTGGTCAGCCAAGATCACCATCACAGGTATAAACTTAAAGTTTACTCCTCAGCATCGATCTCAGCAGTACCACAGGCGATTCTTAGTAATGCTAATTTTTGTTCGTTTTGTCTTTGGCGCAATAGTCGTTTGTGCTCAAGGACTTCAGGCAAAGGACAAGACAGGATCCAGTGATCCATATGTCACTGTTCAGGTGGGCAAGACCAAGAAGAGAACCAAGACCATTTATGGCAACCTCAACCCTGTCTGGGAGGAGAAGTTCCACTTGTAAGTCATCAAAATGTCTTTGTTATCAAATGTGTGTATAAATGTAAAACTTCATTCTTGCGCAAGGGTCTTCCTAATAGAGTTAGTGTGTATGTATAATAGCAGGGCATACACTAGCCTGGAGTCAAAGACCACATATTGCCGTCATGCTTGTTCTTTATAAACACTACCAAGGAATTGCATCCTCTAAAATATTATTCTTTAGTTGATGTTTTTCTTCATTTTCTGTTTTGCGCTAGTGAGTGCCACAATTCCTCAGACCGAATTAAAGTACGTGTGTGGGACGAGGATGATGACATCAAGTCGAGGGTGAAGCAGCGTCTGAAGAGGGAATCTGATGATTTCCTGGGCCAGAGTATAATTGAAGTTCGAACACTGAGCGGAGAAATGGATGTCTGGTACAACCTTGGTCAGTATGCTGTGTTCTTTATGGACATACAGTAAAAAGTATACTGTTTGTATACCAGGAGTGAAATGAAATATGGTCTGTTTTATTGGTGTGTAGATGTGAAGGACTTAATGGAACCAGGTTATAACTCAGTCACAAACTTAGAAACTCTCTCATTCACGTGTGATAGCAGCAGAGATGTAGTGTTGCCACAACAGGCAAAGAAAGTATATAATACTACAAGTAAATAATAACTGCTACAACTTTAACTCTTGCAGGTATCAAGAGTAACAGCTACATGTTGTTTCTCTTGGTAGTCTAATAGTGAGAAACACAACTTCTTGGATCCTAAAATATTACAGTATAAAGATATTTTATCCCAGGGCCCTTAGATCATGACATACATCATGTTGTTCCTCATGTGCCATGTCTTTTTTACTTAATACTACCTCAGGCATTTTCTCCCTGGCATGCAAGGAAATCATCTACAACAAGCTAGATTTTATTGTACGTGACTTTCTCTTAATGAAGGATGGATCTGCCTCTGATGAAGCGTACAGTCTTACCACATTTGTGTGTTTGTGTTTGGTGCCAAGAGTTCCATTTTCAGTAAGTCCAGTCAGAAGCTCATTACCCACGTCTCCTTTGCCTGCAGCAGTTTTTTTTTCTTTTTTTTTACAGAGCCAATGAGTGGCCCCAAGGCGCATATTGGCCTGCTTGAAAATAGTGGCTTTTCCTGGCAAGCTTATTCTATGAAGTCCCTTTGCACTTGCTCATTTTACGATAAATAACTTGTTTCATTATAATCCCAAGTACTATTCCACAGGGTGTGAAGATATTTTCATTAGGATTAGGCCTGAGTTCTGTCTTACAAGTACACAGGAACTGATGTATCAGTCTCTTTTGCTTTTTTGTATTAGCACTGGTTGTACAGCACAAATGAAGGTAGCAGTGGATACATCTCAGGATTATATCTCTTCCTGATTGTGTCAGTTTGATCATGCAGACAAACTGCATTGTCTTTGGAATTATATTTCTGAATTATCTCTGTAAGATCTGCCTCCTGTGTTGTTTGGTGTTGTCAGTTGACAGCTTTTATCCAGACATCAACTCACTGTTGGTCTATGAACACTTCTAAATTGATAGAGTAACTCACCCACCATTACATAGCATGCATTAGCATTATGCCATACTGTTTTGATGTCTGTCTAAAACATCTCTTGTGTCTACTTGATTAAAGTGCTAAAATTTACACTGTGGCAATAAATAAATCTGCCACTGGAACAGCATGGCAGTGAATATGAATGTGCCTATAAATCTGCTGTTGTTTCTTTTAAACTCTTGAGACATGAATGCACGATTTAATATCCATCTGATAATTACATGAACAAAATACCCCCTTTCAGAATCATTAGGAATTAGAATTTGAAGCAAAATTAATGATCAATCATGTTATGTGCCCGATCCATTTAAACCATTTTCCCTTCTTCATCTATATCTTCTTGTGCTCCAAAGCACCCCTCCCCTCCCTTCCTTAGTCTCCCCCTTTCTCCTCCTGATGTGTGATTATCAAGTAGCAGCACTCCAGTCGGAAATCGACCGCTCCGCCGACATGTACAAATTACCCCTAATGATGTGCCTGTCAGGGCAAATAGCAGGGGTGAGCCGCCAAGCACTCCACCTCCAGAGAAGCTCCGGCTCAAGTGTCTTCAGTGATCAGCCACAGACCCATACAGCCCACTGCCATTGTCTCCCTCACTATCAGCTGGAGGACTTCTATTAGCTCTGCACTGCCATCAAACTGTAGAAACAGAACCCCCTACAATAGAACTGCCATGTTAATAGTCAGTAATTACTGTTGTGTTAACAGACCTGGTTTCATGTGCGTCCATGTCACAGATTTGGATTGGAGTTATGAATCAAGAACGTGTGTATTTGTGTTTAATTACAGAAAAGAGGACAGACAAGTCAGCTGTGTCAGGTGCCATTCGCCTCCAAATCAATGTGGAGATCAAAGGAGAGGAGAAAGTGGCTCCATATCATGTGCAGTACACCTGTTTGCATGAGGTATTTGATTCTACAATAACCTAAACACCCAGGCTAGTACTTATACCTTAAGCTTTCAGGAGTGCGTCAGTGAGGTAACAGTCACAACAGGAATCTTTAATAGCCATTTAAATGACATTAACACAATGTTTCTGTCCATTACAGAACCTGTTCCACCACTCCACTGACGTGCTGGGCCAAGGTGTGGTGAAAATCCCAGAGGCACGTGGAGATGATGCGTGGAAAGTCTACTTTGACGATGTGGGGCAAGAAATAGTGGACGAGTTTGCAATGCGCTATGGGATTGAGTCAATCTACCAGGCCATGACGTGAGTCTGACATATCACAATGGACAGAAGAACACACTCACTAGCTCTCTCTTTCTACCCGTCCATGTGTTTGTCACCTCCTTACCCCCCCTTGTTACTGGCCCTCCCTTTATGCCTTTTGCAGACATATCAAAGTCCCTCTCAATGCTGTTCTCATTGCCTGTTTGCCTCCAAATGAAAGAAAATCCATTATAAATGGGATGAGGATGGATTTGTCTCTTTGAAATGTCATGCTCCATACAGATGCCTGTTAGGGCCCATCATTCACAGAGAGCACACTCCAATTGGCCATCCTTCAGCCTAAATGTGCCAGCTAGCTGATGGCCAGATGAAATGACTGTTCGTAATAGGGATCATTTAGTGAAAACAAGGACACAGGCTGACCAAATAAAGGCACAGCTATGACGTGTCTTTGTAAATGGGAGGAAGAGGAGGCCTGCTGCTCAGGTCTTTATCAAGCTTTGCTTATGCTTCTCTTTCCAGGCACTTTGCCTGTCTATCGTCTAAGTACATGTGTCCCGGGGTTCCTGCAGTGATGAGCACCCTGCTGGCCAATATCAATGCCTTCTACGCTCACACAACCGCCTCCACCAATGTGTCCGCCTCCGACCGCTTTGCTGCCTCCAATTTTGGGGTTTGTATTACTGTAGCACACACACATACACACATACAGGCAATAAATATGTCTTGTCTCTGTGTTTTTGCCTCCCTCTTCCTTTCTCTACTAGTTATACATACACATGTGTATGCAGCTTTTCTTTCTGCTTATTGTTGTGTACATATCCACTTAATACTCATATAATCTCTCTTTTTTCTTTTATTTACAGAAAGAACGCTTTGTGAAGCTTTTAGACCAGTTACACAACTCCTTGCGCATTGACCTCTCAACCTACAGGGTAAATTTTAATTGTACTAAATAAATAGCACTGCTATTAATGACTGATATTGTTCTCAAAAGGTATACTGTTATTATTATTATTATTATTATTATTATTATTACTGCCTATGACATCAAAATATCGTTTAGCAGTGTCGATAAATAACTGTAATAACTTGTTTTTGTGAATTTAAGGTATACATTAACCCATGTAAAGTTTGCAAATTGCACTACCTACCAAAGTCCTTAAATGAGAAACCTTGTAGTCTAAGGTTTTAATCTATATTTTGTGACATGTTACTTATTCATTTAATGTCTGTCTGCAAGTACAAACTGTGGCAGGAATCTGATTTCCAGTCTTGAACAGGAGTGAAGAGCATAATTTCTCTACACTTGCCTTATTGATATGTACTATACGCCCGTAATGGTCTTTAATTATGTTGAATTTATTAAATGAAACTTGTTTTTCTTGTCTGTAGAACCACTTTCCTGCCAGTAGCAAGGAACGCCTGCAGGATTTGAAATCCACCGTGGACCTTCTTACCAGCATCACCTTCTTCAGAATGAAGGTAGCTAAAAACATTTAATCTATTGTCACCTAGTTACTGTAGTTGCTCCCTATAAGATCTTAGCAAATACATTGCTTTTAAATGGGAAAGTATTCCATGTTTGAACTCTTTCAATGCAGGACAACCCTGTCGTCAGGTACTCTAAAATACTGCTTGCAGTCATTGACAGCCAGTGTTTCTATCTCCATCTGCTATTCAGGTCCAGGAGCTACAGTCTCCGCCTAGAGCCAGCCAGGTGGTGAAGGACTGTGTCAAGGCCTGCCTCAACTCCACATATGATTACATCTTCAATAATTGCCACGAGCTGTATAGCAGGCAGTACCAACCTGTTGACACAGTGAGTCATTGTCTTAAGCCTGACTGCAAGGCATTGCAGTGACTGTATGTTTACTAAAGCAGAAATAAAATCCATTATATTGATTGTGTTTAACCTCTGTCAAGTTCTCTTTGAGTGAGTGACTGACTGTGTGTTGTGTTCTAATCTAGAACAAGGAGGATCTCCCACTGGAGGAGCAGGGTCCGAGCATCAAGAACTTGGACTTCTGGCCCAAACTCATCATGCTCATTGTCTCCATCATTGAAGAGGACAGGAATGCCTACACACCTGTGCTTAACCAGTTAGTAAATAAATGTTGATCATATTGAGAGTAGGAGGAGATTAGTTAGCTCAAGATGTACACTTAATATGAATGCTTAAATCATGATACTTTTTTATATATATATATATATATATATATGATGATGTTTGGTCTCAGAAATCTAAGTCACAAGTTTGTCATATTGTTGCCTCTCTCTCAGATTCCCTCAAGAACTGAATGTAGGGAAGGTGTCGGCGGAGGTCATGTGGACATTGTTTGCTCAAGACATGAAGTATGCTATGGAAGGCAAGTCACACTCATTGTCATATATCCTTTATCCCACTCATAGTCGCTTGCTGTCTATCAGTGACACACAGAAGTGTACAGTATCATCATTTCTGCATGATGAATTGTTCGGCTTTTTTATGTTTTGCTCATGTTTTCATTTATTAGAACTCTTAATACCATCATTTTCAAGCGAGACATTTTACGCTGGCAAAAACCACCAGCTCCAAATCTAGTACAAAACATTGTCTTAATGTACTGTGAATACTGTAGGTATTGTAATGTGTCTCTTGCTTCACACTCTTGGCTCACTAAATAATATACGATAGTATTAGCATATATGTGTGTGCAGTATCCTATACTTACCAGATACGTATTTATTATACTGAAACTGGAAATGGCAAGAAGAAATGAGAAGTTCTGGGGCAAAAATGATAACGTGGCATGGAAGAAGTGAAAGAGCGAAATAATAACTGCAGTAATAACTGCAGGGTTTGAAAGCTGCTTATGTCTCCTAGGAGCCTCTCTGTGATTTTTCTCTGCTCTACTGTACTGTACAGAACCACCAGTCCCCAGAGGCAGTCAGCTCTTATCCCAGCCCCTGTCCTCAAGATGAATCCCCTACAGAGACTATCACTGTGAAATATCTGTTTCACATACTCCAGCACAGAAGTGATGGCCCTTTCATTTTCAATCATGCATTAATATAAAAAGTGAAGGAAAATGTGTTCAGAAATGAGTCCTGAGAGATTTTGCTCCAGGAGCACTACCAAAGAGTTCTTCAAATTTAAATTTAAATTTAGTAGTAGTAGTTTTTAGTGGGTCACGAAAAAAATACTGAAGTGCCTGGTACTCAAAAGCTACTCATTATTATTGCTTATGCAAAATTATCATTACGAGCGTATACATGACATACAATCTTTGTTTGAATATAAAACCATCAGAGGACATTTTGTCCAGAGAAAATATTTTTAATACTGCTATTTTTATGGGGATATTTTATAATTATGCTTTGACTTTACAGCTTTTGGTAAATTTAGAGATGACTTTGTTTTAGGGTTAAAAGATAGGTACACATTATTTCAAGTCTGTCTTGGAACAATAATCCTGTTGGATATACATTAAAATCACTGTTGGTTGCTTTAATGGTTCCCCCTGTCCACCCTGGCCATGAATTGATCCCTTACTCCTCACATTTGCTTCTGCTAACTGTGGAATTATTTCTGTTTGCGGTCAGTAAAGTAAATGTTTTAATACTTTAAATGATCTGACCCTATCCTGTAATCCTAAAATTAGGATTATGCCATGTCTGGGTCAGATTAAAAATAAAGGTATAAAGGATAACATTTTAAAATGAAGGTAAAAAATGAAGCAGCAGAGGCTTCTGATGTTAGCCTGACGTTAAACGTACTACAACGAGTTTGTAACTGGTTAGGAAACAGTCTCAGTTTAATACTGATACCCCTATATGACCTTCAGGGAGAATATTTCTGTTTCTATGTAATTATTCTTAATTATTTATTATTAGTTATTATAGTATTCTGCTTTCATCAGTAGTATGTAGTACACAGTTTCGAATACAGCCTGAGTCACAGCCCAAACACACTTTATTCTACCCTTCCCACAATGCAACTTGATGGTATCTACCCAAGTCTCTGGCACAAGCTCACCACAATGCTCACAGGCTCTTCTTCATGTCTTTGTATGTGCAGAACACGAGAAGCACAGACTGTGTAAGAGCACAGACTATATGAACCTGCACTTCAAGGTCAAGTGGCTCTACAATGAATATGTCAAGGAGCTGCCAAATGTTAAGGGTGTTGTTCCCGACTACCCATCGTAAGTGCTTTTGACTTATTTTCTTTCTAACATAGTCATTGGTAAGGGATAAAACAGCAGTAAACCCCCTAATTTAAAGTTATTTAAAAATATATGTATTAACTCTGATTGTTTTTATTTTTCCTTGTAGATGGTTCCTACAATTTGTGCTACAGTGGTTGGAAGAAAATGAGGATGTATCTATGGAGTTTATGCATGGAGCCCTAGAGAGAGACAAAAAAGACGGAGTAAGAAAATTCAGATAAACCTTTGATATGTTGTTACCTCTGCCATGATTATGTTTTCATAATAATGGTAAAATGGAAAAGACCGAAGTCCATGTTTACAGACAAATACACAGCATCAGCATATCGGCTACCAGCTAGCATGTAGATATTTAAGTATTATTTATGTATTTGTCTGTGTTTTTTCCCTTGCCCACTCTACACCGTCTCAGTTCCAGCAGACGTCTGAGCATGCTCTGTTCTCCTGCTCTGTGGTGGATATCTTCACCCAGCTCAACCAGAGCTTTGAGATCATTAAGAAACTGGAATGTCCCGACCCTAACGTCATGGCTCAGTACAGCCGCCGCTTCTCCAAGGTAAACCCACTTCACTAGATGGTGACGCCTAACACCTGCTCTCAAGTACACTACATTGATTTGATCTTTTAAGTTGCTGGAGCTACATTAAACATGTTGCGGTTTTGGGTCTAAAATATCCATAATTGATAATGCATTGACTGTCAGGGATCATGTTGGCCTTTTTCTTCCAAAACCAGCTCATGACTGTGACTATTTTCTTTTCTTAGAATGATTAAAACATATGAGGGAAATTACAGAACAGCTACACCATTGTCTAGAGGCAAATTCACATTTTTTGTTAAGGGAATTTGTCATTTGCTCATTAAAATAAATGTTGAATTGGGCATAATACCCCCTTCCTGGGGGGGATGGAGGGACAGCACAGTTTTGTGTTTCCAGGTTTTCCTTCCTGCATGCCGGAGAATACATTAAGGGACATCTGGGAATGTTTATAATGCTGTAGAGAGATGATCTTTGGGACATATTCCCTGAAAGTCCAATATAATCCCCTCTGTCAACATTGTAAAAGTAATTGGATATAAAACTGTTAAATTGTTTCAAATAAAATGTTGTTGCTGCCACAGTTTTAATGTATTTCTTCCTCTTCATCTTCAGACTATTGCCAAAGTTCTCCTGCAGTACAGCGCCATTCTGACCAAGAGTTTTCCTTCTTATATCGACAAAGAGAAGATTGTAAGTTGTCACCTTTTATAGCATCATCATTTTGTGAAACTTATTTTATGCGTTATACAATATGCCATTTCGAAGTCATTGCTGTTGTTTACTTATTAATTCCCGTCTCCTGCTGTCTGTCGTCTATGTCGTAGAACTTCTTTTTGACTTACACTTGTGTTTCCCAAGTTTAATAATTACCTAAATAAAAACTAATATATGTATTCTTTGTTTAAAAGATAACTTACACAGCAGTCATTGCAATCACTTTCAGATACTGAATAGTTCCTGCATGTGTGTAATCTCTCTGTCCTCTTGCAGCCATGTGTCCTGTTGAATAATGTGCAGCAGTTAAGAATCCAGCTGGAGAAGATGTTTGAGTCAATGGGTGCCAAACAGGTAAGTCTAATGACAAAGGTGTGGATGAATTTGCTATGGCGTTCTTCTGGATGGAGGAAAATATCCAGCATGATACTGCTGATGCCTTAATAGCTAAAAAAAGAAGATAAAATGACTAATAGATTATGCATATGATATTTTAGGGGCGATTACTTGTACAACAGTTGTATCTGTGTCTCTCGCATATCAGATTGCAACAGAAGAAGCGCGGGTATGTACAGTAGTGGTAGTTCAGAGCCTATGAAGGATTAGACAAGGCCATAGTGGAAGTTGTTCGTGCTGTGAATGCTATTTTATGTTGCATTCAGGTTGTTAGAATGGTCTATATGCCCTCTCGGTGTCTGATGTGATGCTGTACCATAGATCAACACTGACAGAGATTAAACCCTGCACTGCCTAATGGGCTAGGACATATTGAGGCGGAGACTTAATTAAATCATGTCCTCTGTATTAGTGTCCTTAGTATAGCTACAGTAAGGACAATCAATAGCTCCTTTTCCAGCTTTGACCTCCCTCTGCTTTGAATCCATACTATGCTTTTAATGTAGCTGTAGCATAGTATATATTGTTGTAGTGCTAGGTCGGTTGTATGGTTGTAGCTGTTGGACACTGTAGTTAAAGTTTCAACCACTGTCTTCACTTAAAATTCAAGCAAGATGCAGAAATTGTGGAAGAGGAAGAGGAGGCAGGAGAGGAGGAGGTAGGTTTTCATCATAATCTGAGCAGGGCTTAAACAGGCATTTATACATATGAAAGTACATCTTTAAGTTGTTTAATCAGTTTATTGGTGTGCAGTACACCCCTGTATTGATTTTTTTCCCCCCCTCTTCGTCTGGCTTGGACAGCAGGCCGCGACTGAGAAAGAGGAAGCAAAGGCTGTGGTGGGTACTGTGGATGGTAGCGGTTTAGGTTCTTAAGTAGTAGTTTGAACTTAAGTGTAGAGACCAATAGATCCCCAATCTTACATAGCCAACCCCTCTTCAGCATTGACAGTAGCTTAACTGTTCTAGTCTAGTAGCTTTTGCTAATAGAAAAAAAAAAAGATATAACCCGGGAAATGAGTTTGCATTTTTGCCCTTGTCTCAAAGCCACGTTGAACAAAAAGACTAATCTTCTCACTAGTCTGTCTTTACAGCCTTGTTGTGTTTACACTTGCACTCTTACAAACTGTTCTGACTCAAACTTTCCAACTTGTAGAAATTTAATTACACATTTAATTACAAGTTGAAAGTTTAGTGGTGGTGATGTTGAAGTCATGCAGCCGTGGTGTAGTTGCAGCACTGTATTAGGACTAAACTAAAAAATCTTTACATAGAAGCTCATGGTAGTGCTAGAGGAAAAGTCAGGTTTACCAAGTCATTAGAGAATCATTGTCTGAGAACCAAAATGTACAGAATTGTGGTACTATCCCTACATAATAGGATACACAGGTGGAAAAAGTCTTTTCATGGCTAATAATAATAATTGGTTGGTGTTTCTTTCAGTGTTAGTATTCCTGAACCTGCTTGATTTTAAGCTTTATCTTAAGTTAGTAGTTTGGAAAAGTCACATTGAGGAAAGTTTTCTTCTAATTTTGCCTGTCCAATGATTATCGCATCATGTCATAATGTGGTGGAAGTGAAAAGATGTTACACGTGAGAGATCACTAGAGTTTGTGTCTCGAAGTGAGTGGCTTATTAACATGGAGGGAAATCCCGAGAATGAGAAAAGGTAGAATGGTAGAATGGTGTTTGAGGATCATATTACAGTACTGTCTGAGATATGCTAATTAATTACCCTTTGCAGGAGTTGGGGGGGGTTTCCCTGGTTTTTTAGATTTAGCTACCCTCATTTTGTAATGCGGAATAACAAACTGAATTGCATCAATGTCAGTATTCCATCAAAATAGATATTATTATTATTTTACATGTAACAGCTAGGGAAAAATCAAACCAGATTAAATCTGGCATAATTATTTAAAACATGGAACAGATCAATAAATAAAACAATACAATTGTATAATATATTAACAAAAGAAGATATTTTTTTAGAAGAGTGAAGTAACAATATTTTTCCTCTCTTTCCTAGTGCAACAATAGAATGCTAGCATGGCAGGCAAGTTCACTGTATATGCAGGCATGTTTCGTGATACATGACTGCATATACTCACATGTTCATGTCACTACTTGTGGAAATATTGCATCACTTGTAATATTTATTTGGAAGTAGAGACGCCGAAATTAGCTTGAAAGAGCATCCTTTTGTTGAATGTGGTTGTGGTGTTTGCAGCAAGGAGACTGAAACTTCATTATTCTGTGTTGTCTTTTCACTGCCCCTCCTAGTTTGAGGAGAGTGAGGAGGAGGAGGAGGAGGAGAAGGAGGAGGAGGAAGTAGGGGAAGCAGGGGAGAAAATTGAGGTTGAGGTTTGTTACAGTCTGAAGTGGTTTTAACCTCTCATTCTCGTCCATCGTTCTTCCTACTCCCAGCAATATCACAGTGATTCTCAGTCCTACTAAAACAAGACGTCCCTGTGGTTATCATGGTGCAGTTTATTGTGTGCAGTTTTTACCGTCATCTGTGGTGATTTCCACCTCGAGTTTTCACCTTCTAACAGTGGCATTTTCCCTGACTTTTCCTCTAAACTGCTCACTCATGTCCCCCGAAATACAAAACTTTTTATTGTATCTTTTCTATAACTTATGTTTTCTTTGTAACTCTTTTTTTTTGTCTGCAATAGACTGACACAGAGAAGGTGGGTGCCAGTGTTATAAACAGAGCATAATGCTTTCCAGTGTGATAAAACCTGCAGTATTTGTGGTGTTGTATGAAAGTTTAATTTCAAGTGGCTCTTAGTAAAACCTAATGTTGGAGATCCTCTAGTATTTATTTGTTGCCTAGTTGTTTGATCACATAGTTCCTTCAGTGTTGTCACAACAGAACAGGATTTTGTTTTGACGGTTTTTCATTTTATTTCTGTTTTCAAAAAAAAAAAAAAAAAAAAATCCTACCACACATAGATGGATGCTCCGGTAGAAAAGGTAGGTTACGTGCACACCTAGGGTTTATCTGCTGCCACAGCACTTTACATGATGACCATCAATCCTCTGTAGTTTCCCACATGATATAAATGAACATCAAATTCCAAATGGTAAATGACTTCATTGAGTTAATTGAGGTTGTCCTCTGTTACCCTCCACCTGTCTGTGCTGTCGTAGACTGAAAGCGCATTTGAAGACAAGAAGGTGAGTGTAGGTGTACAGACTCATGCATATTAATATCCCCATGCGTACAAAAACACTCTCAGGCAAAACAAAAAGCATACAGCACATTACAAACAGAACACCATCCATTTCTAGCTGCCTTTTTGTCCCCCAAAGCCTTCCCTTGTGCTGCGTAGCAGAAATGTTTCAGTCTTTCCTCACTAATGGTGCTATGCGGCCCTGACAAACCATGCATCAAAAGGCCAATGGATCATTGACTTAATGAGCCACACCATGGCTTCATCCGTATGGCTTAGCTCCCCTGCAGGCTGTGCTTATTTAGATGATGCCAAGGTATACCTGTGTTAGGTATACTGGAGTTAATTCATGGATCTTTCACTTTCCTACTTGTTCCCTCACCCTGTGCTTGTGAGACTCACTACTTGTAAGACATACATCTCCTGCGGCATTAAACTTTAAACTTTTTTTCAATGCACTCCCTTTGAAAGTTGGAGACTGCTGGTAAAAAGGTGGGTTTACTCAGCTGTATGTGTTCAATTGTATTCATTTTTTTTCCTACAAACTACAATCATGGTGCTTGTGATGGACATTTCTCAGCTACAGGAGTACAGAATACAAACAATACAGGACACCCTCTCCTACCTTTTACTTTGATTCCCTTGTTATGAAGCGAGACAGATCGACTGTCGCCAGTGTGCTTTTATCAATCAAATCCTCACTAACTGGATTCTGTCTGCTTGCCTTTTTGCAGATGGACACAGAGGCCAGTGACTTACTGAACGACCTGCAGGTGAAGCTGAACAACGTGCTGGATGAGCTCAGCAGCACATTCGGGAACAGGTAGCCTAATCCTCACCCCTAAACAGACACACAACCACACACACTTGCATACATTTACAGTTAAATCAGTAACATCACAAGCATTTGTGTTGATAGATCTTTTTTTTTTTTTGTCTCTTTACAGTTTCCAGAGCCGTATCAATGAATGCATGCGACAGATGGCGTCTCTGCTGTACCAGATCAAAGGACCGCTCAACGCCAACAACAAAAACCAGGTGGACGCCGACTCTGACAACATGCTACGGCCACTCATGGATTTCCTGGATGGAAGGTGAGTGGATTAACTAAGATTTGAGACTGTTTGATAATATTACCATGTTTTTAGCCACTTCGATAGGTGCAATCTCCTCCGTCTATTTATTTATTGACGCCCTGTATATTAATTCATTTCTGTCCTGTTTGTTGTTTCCTTTTTCTTCTTTCGTGTCCTAAATCTCTGTCCCGATTATGATCCAGCAGAAATAATTTAGTTTTTAGAACAATTTTCAACCCTACTTGCACCAATTAGGGTTAACACGCTCTCATCAACTTGTGTCTATGTATTTGTGTGTGTTTGCATGTTTTTTGCAGGCTGACACTGTTTGCCACCGTCTGTGAGAAGACTGTACTGAAACGTGTGCTCAAGGAGCTGTGGAGGATTGTAATGAGCAGCCTGGAGAAGACTATTGTCCTGCCGCAGGGGAACGATACCTTTGTAAGCTCAACAACATGCAGCATCATCAGTCTAATGTTTGTGTGTGTGACTTCGAAGTGCAGAAATGAAACGAGAAAAAGAGCAGCAACTCAAATTTCATATTTTTCTTTGTTCTTTTTTTCCAGGGTGCACAGATTCTCTCAGCTGCAAAAGAACTGGGTCAGCTCTCCAAACTCAAGGTATTTTAACGCCTTCATATGTTTAACACCATGTTAAATGTCCCCCTGTGGCTCAGTTTCACCAAACTCTGACCACAAAATGACTCATTGAGAGGAAGTAAATCTATTTTTGTAGAATTAACCAATCTGTTTGCATGTGCAGGATCACATGGCAGGGGAGGCTAAAAGCCTCTCTCCCAGGCAGTGCGCTGTCATGGATGTGGCACTGGACACTATCAAGGTCAGTTTATACTGCGGGTTTTGGTTTCATTAGGATGCCAGGGGTAGACGGGTCAAATTAGCCTCATCAACTATTCATCCATTAATCAGGGACCCTGAAAGGTTATGTAAGCGGCTTGTGACCATAAGTTGTGTGATTTAACAGGTCAGGGGAAAGTGTGTGTAGGGTAAAGTGGTTGAAATGAGGGGTGAATTTTACAAAGCAGGATTAGTGGCCAGATAATTTTGGAAAGATTAATTTGGTTTAAACCTAACCTTCAGTTTTTACTCTTTAGTTTCAAATCATGGAATTGCAGTTATCTTTTTCCAAATTAAAGGAAAATTCTGTCCATTTCAAGCTCGGACCTTATTTGCTGCCACAATTATTGATTGTATTCAGAATGCAATAAGTTGACTTCACTGTGAGACTCAACATGTATCTACCAGGAGCAAAAACCTCACCTTGTTTACTTGTTTAGCTGCTGATCTCTGTAATGTTCTTATAACACTGAACACCCCCAAACCATCAAACTTGAATATATCCTAATATTTTGACCAAAATACAACAAACCTCCAGTTGTTCTTCCAGATGTTTAAGTGCTGACTCACCATCTGTTTCCTTTTTATAGCAATACTTCCATGCAGGAGGCAACGGGCTGAAGAAGGCATTCCTGGAGAAGAGTCCTGAGCTGTCCTCACTACGCCACGCTCTGTCCCTCTACACCCAGACAACAGACACGCTCATCAAGACCTTTGTGACCACCCAACATGCACAAGGTACTTCAGACCACTGCTTTAATAATACATCTAGACCAGGAGAGGGCACTATGTGCGTGTTTGATAATGGAGGCTTTTCACTGAATACTTTTAAGGTTTGCATCTGTATTTTGTGTATTTGTTGTTGATGCTGACATGTTATTGCTGTTATCTCTTTATCTCCTGTGCTGCCTGCGTGCCAGTGCACAATGGAAAGGGTATTCGGTTAACTCCCAATGAAAAAATACAGCCCAGCAGGGGTAGGTTTCATTGATCTGCCAGCCCTCCCCTCCTTCCCCACCCGCTCTCCCTTTGTACATTTTGGTTCTGTCACTCTGTGCTGCTAAGGTGGGTGGGGCTAACCCTAACCCAACCTCTCCACCTTCTCATACTGACTCTGCAATGTCAATGAATGTTTCTTTCCGCCTTATCTGTAACAATTTAGCTAATTTATGTATCTGGATGTACCTTAAACCAGGTTCAGGCGTGGACAAGCCAATAGGTGAGGTGGCTGTCCAGATCGAACTGCACACTCATCCTGGCAATGGGGAGCGGAAAGTGTCCGTCAAAGGTCTGGTTGAGTTTTCAAACCATGATGCTAAATTCATACATAAAATACATAGCCATGTGTTCCCTTCTGATTACATCATCCTCTTCCTCTGTGTATCTGTGTTTTTACACATTTAGTTGTGGGAGCCAATGACCTAAAATGGCAGACGTCCGGCATGTTCCGACCCTTTGTGGAGATCACCATGTTCGGGCCTCACCTCAGCGACAAGAAACGCAAATTCCAGACCAAATCCAAGAATAACAGCTGGTCTCCCAAGTTCAATGAGAACTTCCAATTGTAAGCATTCACTGCTTTTTAAGTTATACAGATGTGTAGATAGGTCTTTTATATTGTTTTTGTTATTCAGCAGCATCAGTATCTATGTAAAGGTTTCTCTTTCGTTTACAGTACACATGTACAGTATGTTTTCCACAGTCACAGCGACATGAGGAAACTTGGTAACTAGTTACCCCAACTGGCTCTAAGAAGCAGATATTTAAAAAATGTGACGCTTAGAATGATGTATGTGACATCAGATTTCATAGAGCTGCAACAATTAGTTGCTTTATCGATTAGTCCATCGACAGAAATGAAAGAATGAAAACTTCTTGTCTAGTGCAACATTAAGTTTACTAACCAACTGTTGTGTTATTGAATGACTGAATGCTCATCTGTGTTCCCTCCCCACAGTGTTCTGGGTAAACAGGAAGGCTTCGAGTGCTACGAGCTGCAGGTCTGTGTCAAAGACTACTGCTTCGGCCGCGCCGACAGAGTGGTCGGCTTGGCCGTGATACAATTGAGAGAAATCACTGGGAAGGGCAACTGCGCCTGCTGGTGCCCACTCGGCCAGCGCATCCAGATGGACGACACAGGCCTCACCGCCATGCGGATCCTGTCCCAGCGCTCCAACGACGACGTGGCCAAGGAGTTCGTGAGGCTGAAATCAGAGACTCGTTCGGCCGAAGAGGGCAGATGAGGAGAGCTGGAGATGGAGGGAGAAAGACTGAAAGGATGGAAGGTTTCCTAATTTAACAAAAGAGAATGATCTCATGTCGAAAAGCAGGGAATTATTTTCCGTAGACGGCCATATGGACTCTGTTAGACCCTTGATGTGTCTTAGCTGCTGTTGACTGTTTGGTGGCGCCTTGCCAAGCTCACCGACACACTGTCACGTTCACACTCTGGGTATTTTGGACAAACACGCTTTTAGTGTTCCTCAAACACTCCCATTAGTGTTTCTCAAACACTCCCATTATTTAACCGAGCTACTGTACAGCACACAACCACAGACACCGGCTCACTCAACCTTCACATTCACCAGCTGTTTTACTTGCCAGTGACCACGTACTCAGTCATTAAACCTTTTTTTTGTGTTTATTCTTTTACCCGTCCTTGTCAGTGTGCACGCCATAGCCTCAAGGGAACAGAGGATGCCAGGCCCCGCTGGAGGGCCCAAACAAGTTCCCACACCTCCCCCAGTGTTGTTGTGCAATAACCCCACCTAAACCCCTCAAACCGTGGCCGTGTGTTTGATGCCTTACACTCTACAAACTGTGAATGTGAAGTTAAAAAAAAAAAAGTCTTTTGAATGCCCTGTTCGGTAGCTCCACTGTGATGGTTTGAGTAAATGTGAAAGTACTGTATGGTTTATCTATGAAGGGGTCTTTTGTTTGATGAATGAATAACGTTCTAGTTTTTTAAGTCTTGTCAATTATTGAATAAAGTGGAAGTGAAGATGAGGAAAAGAAGCTAATTTTGTGTCACAAGAAGGTACTTAATGATGACCCATAATTTGACCCCTGAATTTAAAGGATTGTTCAATTAAATGTGTGCCTTGCCATGTTACGTTTCCATTCCTGTTCCCCCAGGAATGACAGCAGTGATTAGATCAGTAAATAATAAAGAACAAAGAACAACATGATTAAAATCAAAACCTCATGAGAAACAACACCAACCATGTGAACACTCATTCTGGCCATATTCATTTAGTATCAGCTCCATTAACAACTCTTATCTTGTGTTGGCCTGGTGTAAACCATAATGGTGCAGCCATTTTATTTATTTTTTATACATATTTATTTTGTTTTGTCTGTGCTTTTTCAAAGCCCACGATTTAAAATGTTGTTTACTGCCGAGAAACAGACATGTGTTTGAAGAATTTGCACAGAGGTTGCTGCTGCAGTGCTGTACACGTAAACTGCAGTTCAACTGAAGAGTTGCATACCAAGATACATACCCTCTGAATAAAGCGACAACCTAGTGTTTTTTATTAAATAAGCTGGCGACTTGTGTCCTCGACTTAAAATAGTGATAACCGTCTTTTAGAATTGTTCTTTTGTAGTGAAGAAATATTACATGTTGGAACTTTCAGGTAACAACTTTTTCTTCCAAAAAAAATATCTGAACATTTGAACACGAGCTCCTCGGCTACTGAGTTGATCAGGAGTGTAGATTTACTCATGGTTTACATATATCTTCCTGCTCTGTTTTCTTCTACTCTTCCTATGAGTGGCCTTACTTTGGTGAAAAAACAAACAAAATGTCTTTTTAAATCTTTTTTTTTTTTTTTTTAATCCTTGTATTTCCTTTGGCTCTCAGCAATGAGGATTGGCCACTTCTCTGCCCATAATGATGTCAAATCCAAGTGATGTTCCTCATCATTTTGTACTTTTTATCTTTGATGATATTACAAACGTTGTAGCTATATCTAGGCTGGGTTTTCTTAGCAGTCTGTTATATTTTGTGTTCTGTTCCTTTCCGGTGTTTTGTAAATGTTCATCCTTAATCCTCTTTAATAGTTTGGAATAATATCAATCACTGTATTGTAAGACATGTTTCAGTTTTATGGACAGGAGTCGTATACAGCAAGACGTGTGCCAGTGAATTTGTTCATAACTGAACTGAAGAATATTAAAATGTTACTCTTAATGAAGGACAGATATTGCTATAATGTGAGAACCTCAATGTGTGCACATTTTTAAACTGATCACACCCTGTAGAAATCACAAATTCACATTCCTCTTTGTTACAGTTCATTATCCTTTTGTGAATAATTTTTGTTATTGGTTTATGAGGGCAAATGTTTCAAAGCCATTCTGTAATATACATGTTCCTTGTGCCAAGTTGTTTTTTTTTTATTTCTACATTTTCTAAATTTGTTAACCCTTGCACTATCATTAAGTCACTGCAATAGTTAACAAGTACACTATATCAGTCACAGTAACTGAATTTTTGTGGTGTTTTCTTTGTATTGTCACTACTCTGAAATGTTGTTGTCACCATGTAAACATTCCAATTAATGAATTTTGCATAAAGTATTTGAGAAGTATCTATTAATGAGTCTACCTCTTCTTTTACAGTAGGATACGACATTGACTGCAGATTTTGATTGAAATGTTCTTAACAATTTAAATGTTTTTATTTATTTTCCACTTTAGTTGGAACTGCACCAATTAATTTCCTCTAGTTGAATGCAAGTGCAGTTTTTTTAGATTAGGAATACAGAGTCGGTAAGATTGCACTGCAGGGGAATAATCTTATTAATTAAATCAACTCGAGATTTATTGTCCCCTTCACCAACTGTAGCGAACATAAATTAAAGAATATGTATGTGTAATATGTATCAATATTTCATTCATAGCCATAACATCATGGAACTAGTCAGGCGTCTGACTGTCAAGACAAAAAGTCTAAGTTGAATTTTTCTGGTGGCAGCAGAAATCCAGGAGATATAATAGCAAAATGATCAATTTTTCCCCCTGTAATTTGGGTGAACTGACGTTTAAAAATGACTCAAATGTTAACATGGGACATCTTTTTTGCTGCAGGCAGCTGTAAGTATAATTTTTCACTTCTTGTCATATGTTTCGCGGTGTGAAAGTATTTACGTGCACAGGCAAAATTAAAAGCAAGTAAAACAATATTATGTATTATTATTTTGATTTTTGGTTAAGACTTCAGTCTTGAGTTCATAGATAATATTTTTAACTTTGTAGAAATGGGACAGATTCCTCCTTATTGGGGCGCAATCACTCACTGTAGACATAGACACACACTTAGATGTATTTAATTAAATCATACCGAACATACCGAATTATTGCACCAGAATCCCTAAATCAAATCAGAAAAGCCAGTGAGAATATTCCTATTGGTAACTCTTGTTCAACAGGCAGAGGAATTGCTTATGAAACTCAATTTGTTCTTTTGTTTACAGCCCAGGAAATTTTTTTAATCACTTTGACTGGAAATTGGACCACATAGCGTGCTTTAGTGTTTCCTGTTGAGGTCAGAGTTGCATCTTCCAATCATCACGTCTATTTTACCACTTTATGTGTATTTTTGTGCATGCACATCTGTGCACACTTGCAGGTAAAGGTTTATGTCTGTGTGCTTGCGTGCACACACACCTATCACACACACACACACAATAACTAATTTAGCAAGTGGTTCATGTTGAGGTCCCCTGGACTACACAGCGTTCCTTTGTGTTGGAGCCCAGGTATTAAATTCCATTTCTGAAAGCTGGTGGATGTGTATATCAGTCAGAGCTGTCATAACTCACTATTATTAAGTCATTTCTTTATCCTTCAAGAATGCAACAGATGCCTGGCTTTCTTGCACCTATGAAAGAGGCTGAATGTGACTAGGATTAAAGGAGCTGCTATTGAAAATATGGCAAAGATCAGTCCTCAGTCTGAGCATGCGCACCCATCACAAGGCGTGTTACATACCTGACCGCCCAGATCCCAACCTTAATGCTGGCCCTGATTGGCCACAGACATTCACCTGTACTGTTGTTTTACTGCCCCTCCACACCATCCAGGTCCAAAGATCGCTGCACTGTTTGCTCAAGCCCTGAGCTGTTAGGCGCAGGGGGATCCCAGCTCTTCCTGCACGAACCTGAAACCTCTACTGTAGGCGCCTCTCTCACCACTACACCACTTCACCTGTCGTCCATCCTGCGTGTCTTTCATCCGACTGGAGGCCCCAGTTGAACCCCCTTTCTCTGTGTGGGACTAGGTCGGAGCCTGGACGTCCAAACGGAGCACAGACGAGGGCCTGGATTTCCTTTATCTGAGGCGGAAGCAGAGGGAGGATTGTAACTTGTAGTTTTTCCCCCTCTCTTTTCTTTTGGCCTTGTGTTCCTGTGTCGATGTGTGGGCAGGACTTAAAGGACACAATAAATCACATTTTTGTTTGAGGTATGTGGCTGATTTTCATTTGCATTCAGGAACTGGGAAACATATGAAATACATGACTAATCAAAGTCCAAGCCTAGTGGTTTATCACTTTAAAATAACAATAACTTCAATTTCATAGTTGTGTGAGTACGAGTGGAACGATAACAGAGAGTTAAACATGCCAAATCAATTCTTCCTGTTCCGTTTTGGAAATGATCTGCTTTTCCAATATGCAGGAAAAACACTATTTCTGATTCTTCTGTTGTGTATTCGAGGTCTTTGAATTCTTGCTTGATTCTGAGCAAGTCAAATGTTCATGGTCATATCGTTATCTCAATCTTTGTGGTTATGGATTGTCTGCCATAGATCTCTTTCTGGTACAAAGGGTTGAGCAGGGAGTGGCTCAATGTCTTTACAGCTCTGCAGCACAGATAAAGTCTCGAGGATGTTGCCTGAAGAGAGACTCTCTTCCTGATCTAAAAAAGTCCAAATGTTGCCAGAGAGCAGTTGACTGCGATTACTCAGAGCAGCATGGATGGGAGGATGGGAATGAATTGAATACCTTTTTCCTGATTGTCTCAATGAGTCGTTACATTTGTCGTTTTTTTAGAAATAAAGCTGAAATAAAGAGAGCTGGAGAAGCGAAAAGTCGATAAATCTGTAGTGCTATTTTTATTGTCCCCGGGACAATGGGACATCCTTACTTTCGAGCACTGTAGCTAACGCGCCATTTTCCCGACACAGTTCCACATTTTCACTGCAGACTCAGGAATCACATTATATCTGTATGTATGCTGTGATGTTCGGGTGCTTTAGCTTACAGTTGGCTGTGAAAGCTAGAAGTCAAATGATGGTCTCCGGGATCAGGTAATCAGCCCATTACAGTAATAACATCACCAAATGTTAATGATGGAAGGGGACTCAGTGGACAAATCTTCCCTCATTTGCTCTTCTTCACGACGATGCATTTCAGCAGATGTTTCCTGTATATTGCAAATATCACTCAGTCCCTCTGCTAATACCTATATACAGTATATAGATATTTGCACTGAACCATAATAGTCGCATACGTGACCATAAATAAACTGGTTCCCCCTCACTTTTGCCACAGTTTCCCCTTTCAGTTGCTATCTCGGTGGAGTCTAGCTCTAAACAAATGGCTCTGTGCTTCACCGACTGTACACCACTCTGTGATAAGTACATGCTCTTTCTCTAGGTGTGAAATATGGAGACGCTGAGCTAAAGATGGGGTCAGTAGCGTCATACTTTGGCCAGTTGTGTGGAGGAGAGGAAAAGAAAGGTGAGGCCTGACGCTTATAAACTGCACTGCAAATATGAGTTCATCTTGTTCTGAGTGGGTGGACTAAAAGCACTCCAACGTTTTACATGCTACTTGTATTTGATGATTATAGTGACAGACCCTTTTCTCCCAATGCTGCTGCAACATCTTCATCCCTCTCTTGCTTTCAATCTATCATTTTGTCACAGAGGAGGAGAGACACTTGCGAGCTAACGACAGACCTTTCAACCTGTCTTACAACTATGCTGTAAGTAGAAAACAGTAGAAAGAAAAACGGTGTGTGTTCAACAGATAAGGTGGGGAGTAAACACCACTGTGGCTGTCAGCTATATTTGTCACGTGTCGATTTCCTCTGCTTCAGAACAATGCCATCAAGACCTCCAAATACAACATTTTCTCTTTCCTGCCCTGTAACCTCTTCGAGCAGTTCCGGAGGCTCGCCAATGCCTACTTCCTGTTCCTCATGCTCCTTCAGGTAGACATTTTTCTTCGTTTACCTCCTCTAGCGCTGTGATGGATGTTAATGTGGACTGTATATATACTGGACTTTCCACTGATTTAGCAAAATGTTAATCCACAAAATATTCCGAGAAGCAATTTGGCCTAATTTAGTTTACAGAATATGGGATTCCAGTGAAAAGATTTAATGCTACAGATTTAAGGTATTAAAGCATTTTAAATGTGTGTGTTCTGTTGACAGTTAATCCCACAAGTCTCCTCTCTCTCTTGGTTCACCACGGCTGTCCCTCTCATTTTGGTGCTGTCTATGACAGCAGTCAAGGACGCCAGCGATGACATAGTAAGCAGGAATTGTAACCTTAAGAATAAATATCTAAATAACTCAGTATTAGGACAGAAAACAGTCACAATGTCGCGACTAAAGGAACACTGTTTTCTCCTCATCCTGTATCATCTGAGTAGAACAGACACAAAAGCGACAATCAAGTGAATAACCGCATCGTCAACGTGCTCATCGATGGGGAGTAAGTCATTTCAATTTCACATTATTTATTTGTTAATACAAATGTACAGCTGTAAAGCAGATGTGAGCTTTCAAAGGTCATGTTTTGCATGAATTTTGGTGCAGTGTTGTGATTTCATGGCATGTGTTATGTATATATTTTTTGGCAGACTGAGAAAGGAAAAATGGAAGAACGTTCAGGTTGGAGACATAATCAAACTGGAGAACAATCAGTTTGTCACAGTGAGTATGGAGATGCTACGATTAAAACCTGATTTATTTTTCTAATTGCCAGGGAACGTTAACTGTGTGCGCGTTACGGCATTTTAGAGTATATTGCTGTTCTATACACATTGATGCTTTAAGTTTATAGCAATAACAACAGGCCAAGACAAAGTCCTCACAAGTGATGGTAAAGATTTTCTCATCTAATTGCATTTAATGCTTTTTTAGGCGGACCTTCTGTTGCTGTCCAGCAGTGAGCCTCTGAATCTGGTCTACGTAGAAACAGCAGAATTAGATGGGTGAGCGCAGTAGTGTGTGTGTGTGTGTGTGTGTGTGTGTGTGTGTGTGTGTGTGTGTGCGTATGGCTGACGGCTGATGTCTCACACTGTCTTGGATTTCCCTTCAGTCGCATCCTTCTCATGTCCTCTTGGTCTCCCCCAGTGAAACCAATCTGAAGGTGAAACAGGCCCTGACTGTAACTGGAGACATGGGAGACAGAATTGAGGCACTGGCTCACTTCAATGGTGAGCTCAAAACGGTTGACATTAAAACAGATGTTTAGAACTGCAATCTGGATTCTTTACTAACTACCATTTTAGGGGGAAAGGGTTATGGTGGATTTTCAGTAAAGACATTGGGACATTGATGGTGCATGAGAAGCTTTTTGCACACCACAGAGAGAGTGGTAAGTCAACTATTTAGCGTTAAATAAAAAGATTGATTAGGCTACCAATATGGCCATTTAAACCACTATAATGAAGGTGAAAATAGGCTGGCCTTTACTCACTATATATAATATCACTAGTATATAGATGTTTTTATACACAGGAGCTGTAGCCTGGAATTACAGACGATTTGGACCTATCGCAGACATATCGGTATCAGCGTATATGTTATCCAATTATTCCCTAAACATAGTTTTTTTTTTAAAAATATCATTTAACACATTAAGGAATATTTTACTTATCATTTAATAAAAGTTATGTGTTTGAGAAAGCAGCTTCTGAGTAGCTTTGCATGAGTATATCTTGAGAAAATCTACATAGAAAACCACCTCAGAAATTCACTATATTGGCAGCCATATTTGTAATCGGTGGATTTTTTTTCAGTCTCAATAATGCCATATGGGTCGGGCTCTAACTATAATCCAGATGAAAATATGCTGTTTTTGACTGGCCTACACTCACCACACACACACACACACACACACACACACAGGGGTTGTAGCCTGCACTGCTGACGCTAACCTGTCTCTCTCAGGTGAGGTGCGATGTGAGCCTCCCAACAACCGTCTGGACAAATTCAAAGGAACCCTGACTCTGGACGGACAGACCTACTCTTTGGACAACGACAAGGTTCTGCTCAGAGGATGTACCCTGAGGAACACCGAGTGGTGCTTCGGCGTGGTCGTCTTCGGAGGTAAACTCTCACCAGCTAAAGCTCAAACCCTATTACAACCGTTAACGACATCATGATAACGCGGTGCAAAGACATATGGAGAGAGACGGCATACAGGTACATTTGGGGTGCACCGCTCAATTCTGCAGGGGCCCAGTAGAGGGCGCTCACGCTGCACACGACTAACAGAGCAGTTCTAGTGAAGAAATTCAACGAGACCGACAGAAAATACAGTATTAAATACCGTAGTGAATAATAAAAAATACATTTTAAAGGCTAATGGTAATGGTAAGTAGAATCATTAACATTTCCAAGCTGCTTTCTTACTACTTATCTTTGGCTGTTGTACGTTATAAACTGCAGTCAGTTAGCCTTATATATGCTTTGGACTAACTTTGGACTTTCGACTGATAAGAGTTTATTGGTCCGAATATTTACCCTACATTACGTTATTTTATTGGTCACTGCTCAGTGAATCTTGAGTCACCACCATATTAAACTGAAACTGAAACAAAAAGAAAGATATTTTGAGCGCAGCTGTACCACAAGGTTTGAGACAGCATACGTTTTAATAATGGGATGCAGCCTCAATCAAACCCTAGCTATGCACTTGTTTGTTAGGAAGTGACTGACTGAAGTACAAATAGACATGTGAGGATGAGAAAGAAAGTAACTCACACTATGATAGAATCCACTGCACATTGCTTATTAATAATTAATAGTATATGAGGCAGGTTTTTTACCTTCAGAACAGTCCCTGCCAATGCTGCAAACATGCCTCTGTCTACATTATTGTCAGTGTATCTGTATCTGAACAAGAGATTGAACCTTTATCAGGTCCCGACACCAAGCTGATGCAGAACAGTGGAAAGACAACATTCAAACGGACGAGCATCGACCACCTGATGAATGTCCTGGTGTTGTGTGTGAGTCCTGTGTCTATGCACACTACAAATACACATAAGCTCACATGTACAATTTAGGTGAAAACATATTTTCCATGGTGTGACTTTTAAATGTTTTACGCATTTCTCTCACCTAAAGAGTCATTTACTACTTTAATTGCTATGTATATACATGTAACACACATTGGGGGCACTAAAAAGTTACATTTGTAATGTGTCTGACAAAAATATATACAAACACGCAGTTGGGTCATGACTGTTGTCCTTTCTGTCTTGAAATAAACTTAGTAATAAAAAGAATAAAATAAAATTACAATGGCTACTGCTGGGAGGGAACTTGTCAGTGTTGTTCCTCTCCTACTTGTTCCTGATAGAGTACAAGTCATTAAAAGTCAGTGATTACTTAACGCCCCTCTAGTTCACTTATGCATTACATTTATTAAAATGTGTTAATTTTTAAATGCAGAGTAATTTAACCCGATTGATATCAATGCAATATTAAGATGTATGATATCTTTTATCCATCAGATCTTTGGTTTCTTGGCATCTATGTGCACCGTTTTGGCCATTGGCAATGGAATCTGGGAGGTGAGGGAGGGGTCAGTGTTCACAGTCTTCCTCCCTCGTGATGAAGGGGTTAATGCTGCTCTCTCATCCTTCCTTTCCTTCTGGTCCTACGTCATCATCCTCAATACGGTGGTGCCCATTTCTCTCTACGTCAGGTAATAAAACCAGAAAACAACCAAAGTTATCAAGCTCAGAGTTAAAGTCGTTCCGTCTTTGTGCGTCCCGGCTTGTCTCGCGCTGACCCTGTGTGTGTTGATGTCAGTGTGGAGATCATCCGTCTGGGGAACAGCTTCTACATAGACTGGGACAGGAAGATGTATTACCCCAAGAATGACACTCCTGCCCAGGCGAGGACCACCACGCTCAATGAGGAGCTGGGCCAGATCAAATACATCTTCAGCGACAAGACCGGCACCCTGACGCAGAACATCATGACTTTCAACAGGTGCTCAATCAATGGGAAAGCTTACGGTGAGCAGCTGTGCTTATATAAAAACTACGGAGTTGAATGAACACCACAGCATGGGTTGAAGGGTTGATTTTGTAGTATATTTCTCTGTTATTCAGGGGAGCTGTTTGACTTTTCTGGACAAAGGGTGGAAATAACAGAGGTAAGATGACTGACACGTGATTGTATATTTTTCTGGATTTTTGTCAAGATTGTATTACTCTGTTTTGTTTCTTCTCTTTGCTTCTTTTTCTCTGCAGAAGACAGAGAGAGTGGACTTCTCCTGGAACAGGCTGGCGGATCCAAAGTTCATGTTTCACGACTACAGTCTGGTGGAGACGGTGAGAGAGGGAAACCTGGAGGCTCAGGCCTTCTTCCGCTTGCTGGCTCTGTGCCACACCGTCATGCCTGAGGAAAAGAAAGAGGGTGAGCGTCCTCTAATGGACATTTTTATTACTGAAAAGGTTTAAAAATAACAATTAGATCTCAGTTCTGAATAATACAGTTTCCTCTTTTTCTCTTTATATTAACCATTTAGCAACTCCAGGATGAGATTCAATTCCTAAGTAACTGTCTTTTCAAAAAGTATTAACGCCAACATGATTTGATAACGTTGGTGCTCTCCGGTGGTAGTAATAACTTCTTTTCTTCCTTTCCTCTCTTGTCATCTTCATCTCCTGGCAGGGGAGCTCTACTATCAGGCTCAGTCTCCTGATGAGGGTGCTCTAGTGACCGCAGCAAGAAACTTCGGGTTTGTGTTCCGCTCACGCACACCAGAGACCATCACGGCCGTGGAGATGGACCGATCAGTCACTTATGAACTTCTGGCTGTTCTTGATTTCAATAATGTGCGCAAGAGAATGTCAGTCATAGGTAAGAGAAGGTTGCATCAGAATGTCTAGTTATAGTTAAAATAATGAATGAGTTGCTATATTTTTAGGGCATATTTGGGAATTTAAACTATCACTCTGAACAATTTGTTGTCTGCATGTTTTTGATCCTAGCTAAAATCACATGGTAAAATACCATTTAAAAAAAAATCCTGTTAGTGTGTTCAGGGACACTTCGATGATTTTTGTTTCAACTGGTCAACTGCAACCTTGTAAATATGAGAAATGACCAAAGTCACGTTACACTTTATAAATTACTCATACTTTAAATTTTGTAATCTGTCTTAAAGTTGATCCAAGCAACAAGTTTCAAAACTGTCAAACCTGTCAAACCTCATGACTCTGTCCTGGCTAAGCAACTTCCACCATGATTTTCAGTGCGTAGCCCCGAAGGCAAGGTGACTCTATTTTGCAAAGGAGCAGACACCATCATCTTTGAAAGACTCCACCCGTCCTGTAACAAACTAAAGGAAATTACCATCGGACACCTCAACGTGAGTGATGCAGTTGGACTTTTGTGATGTGTATGTATCAGGATTTCTGTTTTTAACTGCTTGGAACTGTCCAACCAAAATAGGAGTATGCAGGCGACGGCCTCCGTACCCTTGCTCTGGCATACAAGGACTTGGATGAGAGGTATTTGGAGGACTGGAAACAGCGCCACCATGAGGCCAGCACTGCCATGGAGGGACGAGAGGAGAGACTGGATGAACTGTATGAAGAGATAGAGAAAGACCTGCTGGTTAGTTCACCTGCTGAATACTTTGACACATTACTGGTGTGAATGTCTCAACAATTGGCTGGTTAACTTTTACATTAGTGGTTTAGTTGCCGGCTTATCTGGAGAATAACTGGATAGTCTATACTGTATATCCTGCTCCATAACACGTAAATACACATAACACATAAATTAATAATGATGACACACCATCAAACAACTGCCTCAGACTAACAAATAGATCTATTGTGCAGATGTAAGTGCCAGCACCAGCACTGCTTTATCATTTTAAGTAATTTTCTTTCTGCCAGAGAAATAACATGGTTTTAAACTTATTGCTTTAAACATAAACAGAATACACAGAATCACAGACTAATACCTTTTCCCATTGCCACCCTGTGCTCTGTGTTTTAAAGCTGTTGGGAGCGACAGCTGTGGAGGACAAGCTGCAGGACGGCGTGCCCCAGACCATAGAGCAACTGGCTAAAGCAGACATCAAAATCTGGGTGCTGACTGGGGATAAACAGGGTCAGTGTCACATATTTTATAAACCCTGTCAAATCACACATATCAAGATGGGTGATGTGACACAGGAATGTAATGTGAAATATGTTCTCATATTCTCTCACTGTTAATCTCATTGTGCCTCATTTCCAAGGGTTCACATGGCACATCTAAACATTCTGTGTCACCTGTAAATGAACCTGTTGAATATTGTTGTTGTTGTGAAACAGAGACGGCAGAGAATATCGGCTATTCCTGCAACATGCTGAGGGAGGAGATGAGAGACATTTTTGTTGTGGCAGCTAATACAGCTGAAGGAGTCAAAGAGGAGCTACAGTAAGTCAGTCATTTTAGATTGATGAAAGTGTAGTAGGTAACACTCAGTTACTACTGTATGTGATGCAGTAGGCTAAGCTAGTTAGCTATACATGCTAACAATTGCAGCTTACTTTACAGCAGATAAACACACTGTTTAATACATTGCTTACACTTCTCCAAACTCTGAAACCAGACGCTTTTGACGGTGGCTGATTAAATTTAATTTAATATCATTGGACAAAAAAACTGGCATTGCCCTATTGGCATCATATTTTAAGTCTTTTGGCAGGTATGAGTTGATGTTAAAGCTTTTGTTTCTGTCCAAACTCATTCTTTTGAAAAAACAACACCAAAAATACCATTAATGAAAAAAAATGTTTTTTATTAACTCACCCTACCGCCCCCATGTCCCTGTTGTCAGGAATGCAAGAAGGAAAATGTGTCCAGATTCTGTGGATGAGCCATCTGTGATCAAGGCCCGCGCAGGCCTGTTTTGGCTTCAGAGGACAGAAACTGTGCAGGATGAGAAGGTGGATGGAGATTATGGCCTAGTTATAAATGGACACAGTCTGGTAAGAAGGCTTTTTTCAGGCACATTACTATTCTCAGGAGTAGCTGAATCAACAAGAAATGTTGTACCCTTTCTCTCCACATGTCCTCCATACAGAAAATGTCCTGCTGGATGTCCTGTTTTTAAAAAAAATTAAGTTGCCTGGCTGGGCCCAAACAGTTACTCAGTCTGAGAAGTTACCACACTGGGGGATGGCATTGTACAATTAAAAAATAACCATTGGAAATGTACAGCCTGATTCCAGTATTTTTAGACTGTGTAAATTTACATTTGCCTTTAGTTTAACGAAAAAGGGAGGATTCATAATTTTCTCACTAGAATTGACAATATTCCTGACAGTGTGGCGCAGACATTCATTTTGGTTAGACGTTTTTTAGAGGGGTATGGTTGCATTGGGGGGACTCCTGACCTCAGTACGGTCCTGTACACCCTTCCTTCTCTATTGTTCTCAGGCCTTTGCACTGGAGAAGAACTTGCAGATGGAGCTGTTGAGGACAGCTTGTATGTGTCAGACGGTGATTTGCTGCAGGGTCACCCCTCTGCAGAAGGCCCAGGTGGTTCAGCTGGTCAAGAAATACAAGCAGGCTGTCACTCTGGCCATTGGGGATGGGGCCAATGATGTCAGCATGATCAAGGGTAAGCTCATTCAACACTATTACAAGATCCAGAGAGTTGTATTAAAAATAAAACAGCTGAAAAATAGTTAGTTTCTCATTGTATGAATTCTGTTTCTTCCTTTTCTGTCTGTCCTTCAGCTGCTCATATCGGTGTCGGGATCAGCGGTCAGGAGGGCATGCAGGCAGTTCTCTCCAGCGACTACTCCTTTGCCCAGTTCCGTTACCTTCAGCGCCTCCTGCTGGTGCACGGTCGCTGGTCCTACCTACGCATGTGCAAGTTCCTACGATATTTCTTCTACAAGAACTTCACCTTCACCTTTGTGCATTTCTGGTACGCCTTCTTCTGTGGCTTCTCTGCGCAGGTGAGGAACATGGATTGGAATTTTGGAACATAGTTAAATGGGTTACATGTGAAAAAGAAAGGAATCTAGTAAGGCACACAGTATTCACTAGTATTTATTGGTGACCTGTTATACTGATGTATACTGTACGGATACAAGACTGTAAACTGTTCTCAAAATGTTCCAGAATACATAACCACATATAATGTTATTAATGCTGTATGTACTTGTTTAATATTGTATTTGTTGTTCTTGTTCACAGACTGTATACGACGAGTGGTTCATCACCTTGTACAACTTGGTTTACACAGCCCTTCCTGTCCTTGGCCTGAGCCTCTTTGACCAGGTATGCGCTCAGACGGGACAATTAATCATGAGTTTGAAATAGCTCTTTTATGGTTTAATATCATATAATTTGTCAGTATTTGACAAATTCTCTTCCCTTTCTCTAATCGTCTGTTTCTGTAGGATGTGAATGACCGCTGGAGTTTCCAGTATCCTCAGCTCTACACTCCAGGCCAGCTGAACCTGTACTTCAGTAAGAAAGCCTTTGTGCGCTGTATGTTGCACAGCTGCTACAGCTCCCTCATCCTGTTCTTCATCCCGTGGGCCGCCATTTACGACACGGTCCGAGACGATGGGAAGGACATCGCCGACTATCAGTCCTTTGCTTTATTGGCACAGACCTGTCTACTGGTTGTAATGAACGTACAGGTGAGGAATACAGTTCCTGTCACCAGAAGCATGGGCACACTAAAGCTGCAGGATGTTTGTATCAGTGTGATGAAGTGCCTTGATTTTGTTAAAGAATTGAATACACTGAATTAGCCCCCCAAAAAATTCAGTTTGGTTATTTTATTTATTAATGTCTTTATCATATTGTCATATATGTTGTTGCAATAAAATGACATGTACTAGATTTTATTCATACCACCCCCTCTTACAGCACCAAACTAATAAAATGTATTTATATTATTCAAAATTAAAATTTTCAGCTCTGTCTGGACACCGATTACTGGACGGCAGTGAACCAGTTTTTTGTATGGGGCAGCCTGGCCGCTTATTTTGCCGTCACATTCACCATGTACAGCAACGGCATGTTTCTCATCTTCACCTCCTCGTTCCCCTTCATAGGTGAGTAGATTTAGCTCATTTATAGAGGCAGAGAGGTTATATATGTACAGGTAAATATGGTTTATTAAGGCCAACAGTACAAAAAAAAATAGGCAAGAAGTGGGTTGCCAGTCTCCATTTACAAACCTGCATCCTCACTCTTCCATTGTTAGCTGTTTATGCATTGAAAGTTAGCCATATTCAATAATGTGAGTATAATAAACCCTTTTACTATGTGATTCTGACTGCCTGTGTGATGCTTTTGGAACTCCAGGAACAGCAAGAAACTCTTTGAACCAGCCTAACGTCTGGCTGACCATATTCCTGACCTCCCTCCTCTGTATTCTGCCTGTGGTGGCTTTCCGTTTCATTCTCATTCAGCTTCGGCCCACCATCAACGACAAGGTCAGATAATGCACGACACAGACTATTAAGCCCTCCTGTCTTATATGCACCCTGTTTTTATAGTTATCGTGTTCTGAACAATCAAATATGTTAAATGGCAATATGTCATTTCAATCCTTCCCATATTACCCTGTGGGTTACTAAATGGAGTTATTTAGACACTAATACATTTGGTCTCGTTTTCAAGCACAGATTGTTTTATTGAAAATACATGTTACAAAAAAAACATTGTTTTTAAATGTTCCTCTACAAATTTGTTGATGTTTTGTCTCTTTGTTCTTCACTTTTTCTGTCTGCTGCCGTCCCTGCATCTGTGACATGTTACATAAAATCGTACACAAGCCAGGAGTTTGTGTGTAGTGTGAAATGCTAGAATCTATAACTATAAAGAATATGTGCACATATGCAAGAGGCATATGAAGTAATGAAAAATAAACTGTCCTGAATGAGGAAATGTATCCATATTAAGACCACATTAAAGACCTGCCCCTCTGTCCCCTTCTAGGTGAGACATAAGGTGCGGAAGGAGGCACTGCCAGCTCCTACACCTCGCCGTCCACCTGCCAGGCGTATCAGCACCCGTCGGTCTGGCTACGCCTTCTCACACAGCCAGGGCTACGGTGATCTGGTGACATCTCGGAAGTTCCTGCAGAGACTACCCCTGTGGAGTCGGCAGGCCCCGTTTACCCAAACAGACTCTCCCCTGGCTCAGAATCAGCCACAGCATTACCGCACCATTGCAGAGGAGCCAGAGGAGTCACAGAGCCCTTAGACGGGAGGTATGCAGGGACACTGCAGAGTGCGTGGAAGCTGCATATTAAGCTTTTATTTTGGAGCCTAGCTCACACTCATTAGAGGATGCACAGGGTAAAAGTCCACTAACTGGATTGTTTCCAGACCTTTACACTTAAATCTGAGTCTAACGGATGAATGTTGATATCACTTCAAAAATGCTGAACATGGCAGCACATACGGCCTTGAAGGACTGCACTGGTGCTTTTGAATGTTTTAGCTTAATAAGTACAACTCTCATATATTTTTGTGGTTTTCAAACTGGGGTTCAGGGACAAACAGGGGCCCTTGAGTGGGTTGTAGGGGGTCCCCAGCAAAAGAAAGAATAAAATATTTGAACTTTTAACAAATTTTTGGGGAGTTGGAATAACAAGGGAATTAATAAGGTTGCCCATTTGATCATTGGTTAACTTTGAAGACTTAATTAAATAAAAAAAACAAATGTTTTAATTACTTAGAGGGGATTCCGTAAGACATCGTCCTCTCAAATTGGTGGTCAGTTGTCTAATGTGCATCTATTATCGGGGTCCTTGACGAGTTTGGGAACTGCTGGTCTACATTACTGTTGGCATACCAGTAGGTTTTAGTCAGATATTTCTAATTCTATTTAATTGCCTTAAGATTCGTCACTGTCAACAGGGACTTTTTCTAGAATCTACATTCAAGCACACTTCATACATTATCTGCAATTTGAGAGTCAGATGCTGAAATGCACCTTTTTAATTGCAAAAAGAAGAGATTAAATTCACATTATTTCACAGCAGCTTGTTAACTTTATCATAATTAGGGGGCGCCTGGTTAGCTCAGTGGGTAGAGCTGGTGACCCACGAGGCTGAGTCCTTGCTGCAGCAGCCTAGGGTTCAAATCCGACCTGTGGCCCTTTGCTGCGTGTCATCCCCTCTCTCTGCCCCCCTTTCCTGTCTGTCTTCCGCTGTCACTATCATAAAGGCAATAAAAGCCCCAAAAAATACTTAAAAAAAAACAACTTTATTGTCATTACACTGACTAGTTCACACCAAAACTAGTCTTGTCATTCCAAGACAGTGCAACCTGTGAAGATAATTCCACCGGTGCCAGGGCAGATCATGTAGATTTGACAGAAAAATAAAAGTGTCACCTGTCTCAAGCATGATTAGGCAGCCTGGACAGTAGAAGGTCAGTAGTAAATGTATGGTTAGCTTTGGGAAACAGCCAGAAAAACTGTATGCAGTTTGTACTTAATGATATAAAACATTTAAAAGCAGAAACTGTGACGAGATTAACGTTGTGTCATGCAAATTTGTATTGTGATCTGTGATTTTTTTTAGAAAGTGAAGTTAAAAAATGTAAAGGTTGCCACTATCTGATCTAGAGAAACTGGATTACCACACTGCCTGCAACTTGAAGTTGCATTTTGTACCTTTTTAATTTTTTTCGTTTCCCTCAAGTGAATTGTCAATACTCAGGGTGTCATCAGAAAAGATAAAACTGTGATTTCAGTTTCATTTGAAATCTACAATGAACCTATTTTCACTCTTGTTTACATGATTATTCACATGAAGATTTTAAACATTGTTTTATTATTGTTCTGCTCTTTGTTAATAATCTGTCTGTGTATGACGGGATCTATCACAATCGGTACCACGTCGTCACAGTACTTTCAAAGTACAGCCAGGGGTCAGTGTTGTCTTTGTAACTGAAATATACTAGTTACAGTAATGGTTTAAGTGTCATATGAGTGACAGTGCAACGACCAACAGATAGCACATTATACTCGGTCGGGTTCCTCTGATTCACATCTGATAAGACTTTTGATGGCTGATAAAAGTTTTGATCGTCACAAAGTTTCTACGTCATCTGTGAATAAAACTAATAACTTGACTGACTTACATAGCCTTTTTTTGATAAATTGTTTCACCATTAAGGCGAACCAAAAAAGCTGTGGGCAAAGGTAGTAATAAAGATACAGTAGGAAGAATTAAAAAAGAGTGATATAATCAAATAAAAATGATAAAAATTGATTGATAAAAATCTAATGTTTGACAAAAGGTCAAGTACACATGGGAAACAGTTTACAAATTGTGGTTTCTGTACTTAGGAACCCCCACAGATACAACATATCATAAAAATTGAGAATAAAAGATTCAAACAAACAGTTAAAACTATGTAGATATTGTAAATGTTGTATTGATTGATAGAAACATGCATGCCTCACAAACCTGTACATACACACTGTGACAAGATACACAGACGTCAGAATCTGTATGAAGGACCAAAATGTCCGATTACTGTAAATATTTTATAACCTGACCTCTTTTAGGGAGCCTCAACCCAAACCTCCTGCAGATTTGTTTGCATTATGTATGCTCTCTCTCTCTCTCTCTCTCTCTCTCTCTCTCTCTCTCTCGCTCTCTGCCCGTCTTCCTCTCCCAACATCTTCACTCATACGTCCCATATATACTGTACCGTTACATCTGCAGACATATTGTATTCAGCCTACAACTGCAGTGTCCTCTGGGGCTACTGAGCAATGACATCACTGGTAGAGGGCTGTCCCAGCATGGCACAGTTCCAGAAAAGCTTGATTTCTGATCTGCAAAAAACAAGAAACGTGTTGGCGTATATTACAGTTTATGGCTGTGGGCAATAATACGCACCTTGAGAAACACAGTGAGACTGCGTTTTACAGACAAAACAAGTAGTTTATGATAACAAACAATTGCAATGGTTAATAACAGGTATGAACAAATACAAAAAAAGAGATAAAAATGGAATAGAGAGAGAAATTATCCTGAGAAATTATGTAGTAATTGTATAAAAGCTGGCTTTTAAATTATGTTTTAAGGACCATAAGAAGTTACAGATTTTCCAAATCAGATCTCCTCACTTAGATAGACAGATATCCACTTGACATGATAAATAAATAAATAAACATGGAACTTTCTAGGTGAAATAGATGTATATATGGTATATGTATGTGTAGCATGAATGCAATACAACTTAATTGTGGAACCGTGTGTCGTAAAATCACAAAATCAACCTTGCTGATGCGCCTGAATACCATACATATTCAGCATAAAGGTTAGAAAATAATACTCCTTCCCCTCCAGTTTAACCCTCGCTCTGCTCCTCCCTTTATGGCCACGCAGCACAGTCAGCAGGCTCCACAGTGAAGGTCACTGAATGATCCCACATTATGAGACAGGAATGAGGACTGGTATGCTTTATAAATAGCCTGCCTGTGTGGAACACCCAAACCACAACCGTGTACTTTTTCATTTTGCAACAACCTAAGATCCTATTTCTGATTAACCAGAGAATTGTCATTTTAATATTACCTTCCGTAATATTACCTTTCAGCCCATATCATTGAAAAAGGGAAGCCAGTGATGCCAGTGATGGAGCAGGGACAAATAAAGAAGTCAGTTCAACTCTTAAACTCTGTGCTATTAATAGACGCTGACATTTATTGTGCCAGGAATAAAAAGCAGTTTGATTTGACACAGAAACTCGGATGAATCAGGGACAGAGAAGAGAAAAGAAAATGAAAGGGAGTCAAAGTACAGTGAGCATGTATAGATATAGACATGCATACAAATGTTGTGGCAAAGACACTGTAAAGTACAAATGAACACAGACACACAGACACATGCACATGCTGTGGTATTATCATACAATCTCCCTAGGTCGAAGTTCAAGTGGAAAGCTGAGGACTGGTCAGCTTCTGTAAGAGGAGACAGCGGACTCGACTTAAAGAGAATTTCACACTTGGTCGTCCAACTTGGACTGAGGATCACTGTGTGTTTCAGTCTCCCAGGCAACAGGCAACACTCTGCAGCTCTGTGGAGAGAACAACCTCCAGAAGTGTCTGAACATGGAGAGGAAGCAGACATCATGTAAATGTTCAGTCACAGAAATGACATTATTGCTGGTTGTTGGTTGAACAATGTTTTACCTGGTTAGGTGACTCAGTCTGTGCATCCAACACTTTGGTTCAGAGAATAATCTTAATAACTTCCTGCCAAATTGCCATTTTATTTGGTATGGACATTCATGGTCCTCAGAGGCTGGCTTTTTCATGATTCTCTCTTTTTTTTATCTGTTTCCCTTTGGCCAGCACTTGGGTACACAAAAAGGTTCTTTGAAATCTAAGAGCAAGACTTTCAATTGTATTTGTTGTCTCTGAAATTCTAAAAAAAATATTTCTTCAAATATACAACAAATATCAAAATCTAGTTGGACGATTGTTCTGAAATTTACATTCATGTTTAGTAAATGACCACAAAACTGACAGTCAAATTCCTGGCCACCTGGCCAATGTAAGTCCATGTTGACTCATTTTTAGCTCTGTTTTTGGTCTCTAACAACTCCTGAGGGAAATATCAGGCTCTTTAGCTGTTAATTGTAGGAAGAAAAAAACATTTTAGGGTGCTGATTTGAAGGCTTTCGTCACTCTAGATAACCTAACTCTATATGTGAAGAGCCTGACAGAGGGGCGTTAGATAAGAGCGATGACTCAGTGTTAAGACTTTTGCCTTACCAGAGATCAAACATTGATCCAATGGTGGCTTAACTGTTTAAATATCTGACAAATAGTGTGTGTGTATATGTGTACGTCTATGTGAGACAGAGAGAGACATACAAAGAGAGCGTTACCTATGAGTAGATTGTAAGTGGTGTCAGTTGTAAGCCTTGTGTCTAAATAAAGGATTACCTTCAACCTTAGAAAGTGTGCACACTCCCAGCTGCCAAATTAGCACTAGTGAGGCAGTGTGCTGCATTTACACACCACAAAAACCAACACACATGACCCATGAGATCACATTAATATTACCAATAATCTCTGCTGGCTTTTCATTAAGGTGTTTAATAATCTCAAACTGTTCTAATTAGTTATGTTCACTACTGTGTTATAGGTCATTCTAATGGACAGCTTATTGCGTTAATAATTTATCTATTTAGTTCATTAGAATCAGGACGCAGGACACAGGAATAGAAGATTTTTTTACTGCTGTGAGGCTTTCAGTGCAAACAGAGCCTCTATATAACATCATGTGTTGTTATATTTGGCCCTCTGCACTAGGGCAAACAGGCAAAAGTTCCCTGAACTCCTGTTTTGAAACTGAAATCACGTGACTTACAGGTGGGCAGAGTTCTGTTGACCCCATTTGAAGTGAGTCAAATGAGTCCCAGAGGCCTTGTTTGGCTAAGGGGTGCATGGTGTTAATCCTGCAATGGTTCAGGGTTTGAGGCTCCCATGAGTACTGGTCAAATCTGATGGTTCAGAAGTGGAGGGGTCTTTCAAATGTGGAACCACAGCAGGGATCACATTTCACTTGTAACATTTACATGTAAATGGCACACAGTGGCAGGTCAACATGGGGAGTGTTCCTATTAGGCTGGTAAAATGTGTGTTCAATTCTTTTTTTAACAATTACAAAGTCTTCTTTCATTCTGAATGAACAGTGAATGTTTTGTTTGCCTTTGTGAAGGATAATTAATTTGTTACTGTGCATGACTTACTATGAATTTATTCTATTTGTTGGACTTCAAATGAACCATTAACAATTCACTCTTTCCTCCCATAATGCCTCCCCCTTTCCTCTTCCAACACTGCTTACCCATTAGTTTTCTCCTCTGAAATAACCCCACAAAACCTCCTAGCTTCCTGCAGTGCAGATTAATCATTTACAGGACTGGCACAACATTGCACTTGTGCATGCGTACACGTGTGTGTGGGCTATTTACCATCCATGGAGTCCCTGGACTGGAAGATGAAGAGCACCCTCTTTTCAGATAGAGCAGAGTCACCTTCACAGAGCTGAGTGGAGTTGACAAGCTGGCATGAAAATACGCTTGCTAATGACGCTTTGCCTGCATGATCCACCTCTGAGCCAGCTGGAATCAGAACAAGGTCACAGTCTTGGCTTTTTGTTCGAAACACAGATATTGAAATAAAGAAGATTTCAGCATCGGTTTAGAGAGACCTCACAAGACTGAATCTGTGTGTGTTTTTTGTTGCAACAGCAGATAATGATTCACAGAAATGTAGACTCAACAGCACGTCATCTGTACATGTTGGGGCTTGGTTAAAAAATAATATAGTAGACCTGCCATACTGAATTGTAAAAAAAATGATAATTATTTGGAAGGGAGATCTGCAAATGTCTCTATTCAATGCCTATTATATATTATCTATATTAAATAATATCTTTGCTCTAAGAGACAACATGATATACTTTAAAGGTCAAGAGGTCAAAGGCTTAATCCTTAATCGGAAGGTTGTGGGTTCGATCCCCAGCTCCTGGTGCCACATGTCAAAGTATCCTTGAGCAAGATACTGAACCCCAAATTGCTCCCGATGCCGTGCATCGGTGTGTGAGTGTGTATGAATGTTAGTTTCTGTTCGATGGACTTTGCCATCACTGAGTGAATGTGTGTGAAAGGGTGAATGTGGCACGTATTGTAAAAGCACTTTGAGTGGTCGGAAGACTAGAAAGGCGCTATACAAGTACAGGTCCATTTACCATTTACCAAACACATCATGTCAAAAACAAGCTGCAGAGTAATACAGAAGTATTTGAAATTAGCTTAATCTGGTTTAGCTTGCATAAAATACTGGAGTAGTTCAAGTAACTAAAATCACTGAAAATGAATTTCCAAGTTTATTTAGGGAGTGAGACACCTTCTTTCAATAAAGTAACATGTATAAGAAACGTAAATACTCGTGACAGAAGACTTGTTTATTTGGTCACCAACTCCACCTTAATGACAATCAATAACTGCATTATCATCACAATTTTGCATAATAAGATACTCTGATATTATCTAAGGTATATATACTATATTTGACACTAATAAAGTAATGAAACAACAAGAAAATAAACTGACAGCATCAGTTCTGAGAAAATAATGAATATACTGTAACTAATTCACTTAAAGTTGTAGTGAAACAGAGAAAATGATGCCCAGCAAAGGTGTTTAAAAAGACAAGCCACACTGTTTTGATGCATTGTAACACATTAATAGAAAAACATGTTTAAAAGGCACATTCATAGAACAACAATGGGACAATCTTGCATGCAAAGTCCCACAAGATAAAAGCAGCATCAAAGTTACAACTATATCACAGTTTAGTGGTAAACACAATAGAATACCTGATAAAACACCAGTCATACTGAAAACAGAACAATTATTGCTTTGATATTGCTGTAGTAAAAGTGAACTATGTGCATTTATTCTCATAGATTTTTGGGGGTTATTTAAGCAGCATATAGACAGTAGAATAATGTCTCACTTTATACAAATTAAACACTTGCATTAAATCACCCACTTTTTAAAAGGGTGCAGTTTGCATAAGAAGAAGAAGAAGAAAGACGATTTACTTCTGTCTTCTGATGGCAATCTTTTCAGTTCCCTGAAAGATCCACCTAATAATTGGCTATTAGAGAGAAATCCTCTAAGAAAAGTCCCATTCGACGATGCTTTATCCCAGTAATCATGTTGTTGGAATTTGCAGGTCAAAATATGTCTAGACATCTGGTCTAAATATGGTTAAAATTTAAAAGATAATTGTAAAACTCTTTCAGTGTGAATTAGGTTCTAACTACATGTTGAAACATAATAGTGCTGCAGCAATTGTTTTAATGACTGATTAACTTTAGTCAATACAGTGTCAGACAGTGATTAAAAAGGCCTATCAAGATCAGGTGACATCTCTAAATTGCTTTTGTCCGACCAAAACTCCAGCTTTTTGCTTAAAAAAATATCCAATTGATCTTAATTGTTGCTGAAACATTGGTTAGTTACCTTGATATTAAACCCAGTTGTTATCCTTGACCTCTAGATGTGTTTTGTCCCCCAAATTTACCAAATCTTACAAGTATGTATTCATAATATTGTGATACAGTACAAAAGGGTCCTAGGTGACATTTAATATACTGGATCATCATGTGGGTCTTGTGATGGGCTGTAGAAATACTTGACTTTTACCTGGTCCAGTGTCCAGTACCAAAGCTTACTGTACATATCATTCACAATATTCCTTTCACCTCACCTCTTAAAAGAGTCCCCACCATTTTTGCACAAGCAGGTCATCTCCAAAACCCGTATCAAGGAGGCGGTTGCCACATTCCTCCCAGCGACAAACCTCACCCTTGTCAACTACTACAAACTTCCACTCCACATGGCTCTCTGCGGGCAGGCTGACCACCGTGGCCCAGTGCCCATCCTTGGATCTCTCTAACGGGACGAATCCCTTCCAGTTTCCCAGCTCCTGCAGATTCCCTGTGACAGCCACCGTCTGGTATGGTGATTGGGTAAAATAATGGACACAGAAGGTCACGTTGACGTTCTGGGGCATGGGCTGGACTGCCACAACCTTCTTGTTGTTTCCCATGCTTTCGTCAACTAGGGAGAGGGTGTTGTTTTCTTTGACTTCAGTGGAAGGGGGGGTATCTGATGTATCTGTACAAGTGGTGTCTGTTACAGCTGAGCTGCATTGGCTGTCTTCGGTGGGAAGCTGGCTGGTTTTTGTGTGTTCTTGGGAAAAAGATGGGGGAGAAAGCTTCATCCAGGGAAGGACTTGGAAGTTACTCTCCGTGATCCATTCGTTATTGTCCATAGTTGCCTCCATGATACTGATTTCAGTCTTTTCATTGTCCTCTTCCTCCTCCTCCTCTGCTTTTGTTTCCTCTTTCTTTTCAACAATGACTCCTGCCTTCTTCTCTTTAATCTCTACGACTTCAACAACAGCTTTCATGTCGGTCTGTATTTTCAGCTCATCAGTTAAGCTAGTAATGCTGGCTGCAATCTGAGCTGTAAATTGATCCATCTCTCTGTGGTAACTATCTTCAATCTCATGGCCAAACATGTCCTCATTGGCTGCAAATGATTCATAAGTAGTCCAATCTGTGTGCTCACTGTGGGGTGGCTGGGAAGGGTAAGGCCCGAACACTCTACCTACTGTATCTTCTTCAATGACAGATATAGCTACATCATCAGCAAATATGCTGTTTTGAGCCTCTGTCTGTCCCTTGGGCAGTAGATCACAATCAATCACCGGAAGTGCCATATTTTCAACGGTCATATCAAACTCCTTACCAGGATCCTGCAAGTCAGGGCTGACAGCCATGCTTGAAATCCCACTCTCTTCGCCAACACCAGGAGATGATATGTCATTATCCCTCAGCTCACTTTGCTCGAAAGACAGCAAGTGAATTTGACACATGGGAGGGCTAATGTCCTTAGTCATGACAGGAGCAGTACCAGTGGTAACTTCTGAAAAATCTCCATTGTTTTTTGTTTGGTCACTTTGTTGGTCTTGGGAGGAAGACATGTCAGGATGATATATTTCTTCAGACATTCTAGGTGGGACAATGTTGGCATTATCACAGGCGGGTGCATCTGTGGCAGAATTAACCCATATCTCATCAAAAGTTTCATTATTTTCCATGTGGTCACTTTGTTGGTCTTGGCAAATAGATGGCAGGTTAGGACAAGATATTTCTTCAGTTATTACAGAAGCAGTTATGCTTTCAGCTGTATCAGGATCAGCAGCGACACTTGCCTTGTCAAAAACGTCATTCATCATTTGGACACTTTGTTGGTCATTGAAGCAAGATTGAATATGGGGGTCATACAGTTGGTCATTGCATTCTTCAGCCAACACCACGGTTGTGCCATTTCCACTGTTTTCAGGCAAATCTTCTGTCTCATGTGATGGCATTTGAGGGCCAGGAGTAGTAGAATCAGTATCTTCATCCAGAGATAAAATAGCTCTATCTTCTTTTATCTTATCGTCTTGATTCTCAACCTTTATAGGTACGCTCAAACAGGGTAGTGCCACACTTGAACTGTCATGTTCTTCACCACAGACAACAATGTTGTCACTAGTCAGCATATTCTCGTTTACTTGATCAGCACCATCATAAAGAACACTGTCCTCTTTAATATACTTAAGACCAATTTCCTCCTTTTGTTCGATCACTGCTTCTTGCTTGTTGAACTGCGGCAAGTGGTCGCCATATCTCTCAGCAGCAAGACGACCATCTTCATCCCAATCACTATCCCGACAAAGCGGTGTCACCTTGTCCATTACATGGTCACACAGGTCTTGCTCTGTAGATGGCAGGTTTGTTTCTTTTTCAAATGTTGAGGACCACATCTCACCTTGTTGAGCAATTACCTTGAATTCTTCACACTCTTCTACGGCCTCCTCACCTTCATTTTTCTTTTCCTCCTCTGGAGAAACTTCTTTTTTGTAGGAATAATTATAGTAATCAATACTATGTGGATTCTCTTCCTCAAACTTCTCATCTTTGCTATAAGAGATGCAAGAAACAGGTACATCTTCAGTATAAATGACTGGCTCCTCCGAGGTGGATTCCACCCAATTTGTTTTCAGTGTGGTGTTATTATGTTGTTGTCTGTCTTCATCACCCTTTTCACCCATATGAGGGGCTTGTTCGCAGCACACTGGATTGTTCAAAGCACACTCAAAGTTTTCCTCCTCTTGTTTGGTCTTGTTTGAAACATCCTTGTCTGTGGTCACATCCTCATCTTCCTGGCATTCTCCCTTTAACACCTAGACACATGAATAGAAAGTTAGTATCTGCAGGTCTAAGTTTGTCAGACTGTGGATAAAAATGCATACAAGACAAAATATAAAGTACACAGGGGTAAACCAGAAACACTGCCTGTAATTTCCCTGGTCTGCACTAGTCTGAAACCACAGAGAGAATGAGGTCTAAGGATAACGGATATGTAGGTGAGAGAGAAATGTGTGTTGGTGCTCCAAATCCTTAAAGAAACAGTTCAGACAAATTGGGAATTATACTTATTTGCTCTCTTGCCGAGTGGTAGATCAGAAGTTCGTCGAGAGTTAGATGAGAAGATTGGCGCCACTCTATACATTTGCTAAATATGGAGCTACAGCCATGCCACTGGTTAGGTTAGTTTAGAATGGAAAACAAGGTTAACAGCTAACCTGGCTCTGTCCAAAGGTAACAAAATGAACACATTATATTATATTATAAGTGTGGTGGAACACGGGGTTATGTGTTTGTCTATTTCTAGGCCGGGTGTTGTGACTTCCTTGAGTCTTGTTAAGGTTGCCCTCTCTGAGGTTGCCATTGTTTTTATTGTTTTTACACTTCAGTTTTGGTATGGTTAGAAATAAGATATTACGTGTTTATTAGTGAGCTTTATAGGTGCCAGTTGTCGGATTTTGTTACTTTTAGACAGAGCCATTTCCCCCTACTTCTTTGTGCTAAGCTAAGCTAATTGTTTTCTGGCTGTAGCTTAATATTTAACGCACATGTTTGCTGCAATTTTCTGATCTAACTCTCCGCAAGAAAAAGCATATTCCAAAAATGATAAACTATTACTTTAAAGCTGCATTCATTGATTTTTGGCCAGCTGGGGGCAGAAGCTTCACAATAAGCTGACATACACAGTACGGAGATATTATCGTCTTTAAAATGTAGTAACACGTTAGTAGGTTATTTACACATCCAACAGTCATGGAGCAACATTAGCATTCACTGATTGTGTTTCTGGCCACCTGATAAATGAAATTTTCAATATTACCTACCCTATCTATGCTCAAACTCCAAACTCCAAATATCCGACTCTTTAACTTCTAGATGTTCCACTTTATTTACCAGATGCTTGCTCACTTTGTCTGTCTGGTATGCGGTAAAGAGTCAGTAGCATACAATGGGTTTATCGGAGCTTCTGATGCTGATAGAAAAGGGGCTGTTGAGAATAGTGAGACTGACCCATACAGCGAACCAAAACAATAAACTGATAGAGGCTAAAAAGCCGCAAAGAGCTGCAAAGTGCAAATTATTCAAAGTTATATAATTTATGGTTAATATAACGCGTTAAAATAATCTACTGAAGTTGGTGTGTTTGTCCATGCCTCTGAAACAATATTTCAGTCTCACACAGACACAAATTGCTGCTCACCTTCTCTTCTTCCTCATGGTTCTCATCATTAATCGGCTCAGACTCCTCCAAGCAGCTATCATTATCACGGCCCTCTTCTATCACATCCTCAACAATGCCATCTGTTGCACCCTGGTGGCAATCAACTGCATCCTCATCCACCATTTCAGCCACTGTGTAAGTATCACTTTGCAGGCCCTGACTGGCCTCTTCTGCATACATCTCTGTATGCATTTCTTCTGTGTGAGCTGAAGCAGTGTGCTTGATGTCTGGTACTTGGATGTCACTCTTGGGAGGAGAATAAGGTGGAGATTTTTTCTCAGCAGCAGCAGCTGCAGCACGGCGGTGCCTGATTTTGAGATCACTCTGAATCAGCTCAACATCTTCTTTCACATCTGATAAGCCTTCATCACTCACGTCTATAACAAGATAGAAAAAAGCACATATTATACAACACACAACACTTAAACTACTTTACACAAATACTAAACACTAGTCATATCATTTACAGTACATTGAGTTTATTTTTAATTAAGGTTGTACTTATTTTTATTTATGTCAGACTTTATAACTTGAAAAGTAGAATAGATGAGTGGTGTGCTGCTAAATATTAGACAGGTTATTTTAAATTAAAATAAATTTTACTTGTTTAAACCTGTAAATTAATATTTGATGAGTTTACAAAGAAACAAATGTTGTTTTTGTACTTGTGTCTTATCCATCTTTGTTCCTTTGTAAAATGGCAGGACAGCAGAAAATCTAATCACAGGATAAGTAATCTATGCACTTAGCAATAGTAATTGTTTGTTGATTGTATGTCTTCTCCTTTTAAGGCCTTATTTGACCTGGCAAGTATTTCTCTTGCATACCCTTATAAGTCAGTTTGATCTCATTATGTCTGTAGCTGAATCCACTATAGTATTAATAGCATCATGTACAAGGCAGGAGAACTCATAATTCAGAAAAATCGCCCTATGCGAGTGTTATTTTATTACATATGTTACTAGATTATTTTTGTGGATGGACTCGTGTGCAGGCAGCATTTTACTTTTATTGTTGGTCGAGGTTGAGTCAGTTTTACCATTTTATAGTTGTACTATAGTGTAGTTTTGTAGTTTAATCTAACAATACATCATATTCTATGAGCTCATGAAATGTTTTGTTTGCAAAATCTTAATCTGGAAAGTAATCAGTAGTTCCAGCTGTCAGATTAATGTACTAAAAGTATATTATTTCCCTCTTGCATTGTGGTGCAGCAGAAGTAGAAAGTAGCATGGAAGTACAAGTAGCTCAAATTTGTATAGGCCTACCTATGTAGAGGACTGAAGTTAATGTACTTGTAGAATACTTGTACTACTATGGTCATTTAATCTGTCCTTTTAAATGTCTATCTGGATCAGTATGGCCTATGAGGTCAGCTTTGACTAATGTCCCAAAGATAATAATGGCTAAATATTATGTTATGATATCCTATTTATAAAGTACCACTGTAACATAACTCAGGCTAGATATTAATACTAACATTATCTGCAGCAGGCAGCTCTTATAGGCTCCTTATGGCATTGCATTTCTCAAAGGACTGTCATATTTCTGTGATATTCCTCTGTATTTCTACTGGGGTCCTAAACCGAATCACCATCACCTATAGGCTAATATTCCTAAAGTGACCTGTGAATTCCCACACCTGTAGACCGCAGTAACCTTAAACCTGACAGGTTGTTTTTTTTGCGGATCTTTTTTACCTGTTGACTCCACGGAGCTGCGGGATTCCTCCGGGCTCGGCTGGACCATCGCTGCGTCTATCTCCGCTCCGGCGCTCCTCCCGTCTCCGTCTCCGGCTGCGGCTGTGGCCTTCCTCCGCTTCCCCCTCACGGTCCGGTAGATGATGAAACCCGCCAGCACGGACACCATCGCTATGACAGCCAGAGCCACGGCGGGACCGTGCCGCCCGATCATGCAGAAGAGCGAGGCCAGATCCATGCGTCTCTCCACGGCCACGGTGTTGCCGTTATTCAGCGGCATCGCGGTCTGTTGATGGAACAAGGAGCCCCTCTCTGGTGTCTCTGTATGTGCGTATGAAGGCCTGCTGGATCCGTGTGAAGCTGCTGCGGGCTGTCGCTGCTGTGCGCTCCGCTCTTCCCTCCACGTTTTCAAGTGTAGTGACCTCTTGTTGCTGCAGAGCTGCAAAGGGGGTGCAGGTGCGAGCTGCTCATTGGCTGGCCGGATCATGGGACCCAGCGTTCATTCATAAAAAGGGAAAGGAGCTTGTTTTTGCAGCCTGTTTCACACAGACGACCACGCCGCTATTCATCATCCATCCCGCTGATGGGATTAAGCTCCAGTGTACCGGCCCAGAATAAAGCCCTGGTTGATAGGATTTGTCCCATCAAAGGGAGGGATGTCCGACCTCCACTCAGGATTTTGTGACCACAGTTTGTTTGTGTCCCTACATGAGGATGCAGGTTATTACAATAAAAAACCTCCCTCCCTAGGTTTGGTTGAAAAATAAAACACATTTTGTATAAGAGATGTGTGCTTTCCCCCCTATAATAAGTGCATTTGAGTGAGTACAATAAGTGTGTGAAACTAATCTTTCTCATGTTTATGGCCCTCGTCTTCAAAATATGACCACAAAATCTATTTGGCACAGTGGAAGTTTTTTAATTTAAAGTTTACATTTTTAAATGTTCTGATTCTCTATACAGTTATAAAATGAATTAGACTGAATCATATCAGTTCAGTGCTGGAAACCAACATAATTCCATGCTTCACACATCATACAAATAGCCTAAATGCTTTGAGAGCTCTTTTTCAAAAGTAAAGTCTATACATGTTATGATGGTCCTTAAAATAAACTGGGAATGTTTTTTCTGAATGGGGGATGGTTGTTTGTTTGTCTGAATGTATTTCAAAGAAAGGCAAAAAGGCTGTTAAGTTTGAGATGGTAAAGAAATGTAACAAAATGTATATCATATGACTTCTTTTAGTCTCAATTTCCTCTCATTTTTGTTGCTGAATGACTGCCTAAGTACCTTTTGATCAATGTATTTCAGTACACATGGAAAAAGTGCAGCCTAGAGATTGATTTGAGTAACAACTGATACATGTTATCCATAGTATCAGTAAATGTAAATAGATCAAAACATTCTTAATGATAACAAGCAGATTCGAAATAGAACGAAAAAAAACTCCCTCCCCCCTGTTAACCCCACTCCCACAGTGAAATGTCTCAGAGAAAACTTCCTGATCAAACAGGAATGATCCAGTGACGTCAGCACTCCTGAATAACAGCCCCACCCAGTGGAGAGCTGTGGTAATGACAGGAAACTTCCTGAAGCCTCTGGAGCTCCTCCAGTCAGAATATAAAAGCTGGGACAGTCCCACTGCTGAGACAGAAAGCAACACAGAAGAGAACAGACACTTTAACAGCGGTTCATCTCACAACAAGAGGACTCAACACTAAACACACAGTGAAGATGCTGTGCTCTCATGGATTCCAGTCTGCCCTCAGTCCATTCATGGACTTGTACTGGCCTGTACGCAGTCTGTGGCCAGAGGTCAGACCTCTGCTCCACCAGCAGGATCTACTGCAGAGAAACCTACAGGAACTCCGCAGCAGTCTGGAGCTGATGGACAAACTTCAACACAAGATCCTGGAGGAGACGGAGCCTTTCCAAACCAGCATGGCCGTGCAACCGCTTTCCTACCAGCTGGAGAAAGAGGGAGAGGACTTTGGCCTGACCCTGGACACTCAAGGCTTTTCCCCAGAGGAGCTGTCCGTCAGGCAGGTGGGCAGGAAGCTGAGAGTCAGCGGGAAGACAGAGAAGAAGCAGGAGGACGAGAAAGGCTCCTACTCTTACAGCCGGCAGGAGTTCAGACGAGAGTTTGATCTGCCTGAAGGACTGAACCCCGAAGCCGTCACCTGCTACCTGGCTCCAGACGGGAAGCTCCACATCCAGGCGGCCAAAGCTCCACGTGTTGAGGAGGCTGAGAGAGAGCTGACTATCAAGAAGAGCTTGGAGGAGAAAACACAGCAGAGTGTGTGTTCACAGGCAGAAGGCAGCAGCACAGAGACACACAACAGCACACAAACCTGAAGACATGGACTCATCTCCAACTTGTTCTAACAATGTATAGTCAATGTGTTTTATACAAATGTTTCATAATGATCATATGTGTTTTTATATGTTAAAAGTTGACTATAATCAATAAAGGTTTTAAAAGTTAGACCCCCCTTTTCTTTGGCATTTTCATTATCATTTTAAAGCTGTGGACAAAAACTACAGAAGAGCATTTAATTCAGAATTGAGTTTCTAATGAAACAATTTCTGAATTAGTTAATATCAAATGTGGAATATGTGCTTAAAAAAACAACAAAACATTCCCAATAAATATAAAATAGTAAAATGTGCCAGTATTCATGAAGTTAAGGGTAGCATATTGCTAAAAACTATGATTTAAAGGTTTCAGTGGTGCAGTCAACATTCATCAGGTTTTCTTTGCTTTCATGTTTCCATCACCTTGGACTTTGTCTTGTTTAAGTTACAATGGTTGAATACGAATTTTAATGTGATCACAGAAGTCGTCTCCCATTTAAATGAATCCTCTATTGCATGAATTATTATTTTAACATGATTATAATGTTATAATGTGTCTTTATTACTCCGAAAAGCCTAAATAATGAAAATATTTCAACTTTTTTTAAAACAATTTTTAAAATGCAGTAGTTGCACACATGGCAACAATATGTAGTTATTAAAGGTTAATTACAATATTATTATTAACATACATTCCAAAAAACAATGGAACTAATATAAATGTCACTGTTTAAATACTGGTCTATGCATTTCACCAATTATGAGTTGGGTTTGTTTAGTTTTGTTTTCATTGACATTATGTTTTAGTAAAACTTGGATTTTATGGTACCTTTCACAAGACACAAAGAACGGGGGATGTTATTACCTTGATCCAAAAGAATCATATTCCCTATCTAATTTCATTAAATCATTCTCTTTCAGTGTCTTACGTTTAATTTAGCATCAACTTAGATGAACTAAGACCTCTACCTGTTTCCTGTGGTTCTGTATCTGTGCCTGGCTCTGACTCTGAGCTGTCACTGCTCTCATCCAGGTTCACATCAACGTCTTTCTCCTCATCCTCACTGTCCTCTGGTGGAAGAGCTAACTCTGCCCTGTTCTCTTTCCCATAGAAGAATTTTGGTTTAAATGTTCTATGGATGAAAGCAGCATATGTATACTGGAAAAAGTTCTGACAATAATTCATGCAAATGTGAAATCCATCAACTGTGGGTCTTTGTCTGCTCTTTTAGTTCAATTCAGCATAAAATGTATTTAGAAAACTTCCTGTTAAGTTACAATAGTTGATCACAAATGTTATTTTGATGACATATTTTTTCTCCTCCCAGTCAAATTAAGGCTATATAATTCATTTATCTTGTCCATCTGCTACCATCCAGAAAACATAAGAAATGGGAAATTTAAGATTTCAGATAATTGAAAGAGTGACACGAGATTTGTTTGTCTTTTTTGGAACTCATCAATGTCCGCTGCATATTGAAATTCATAAAATGATTTTTGCCTGGTTGCTAAAATGTATTTAGAAAACGTCCTGATCAAACAGGAATGATCCAGTGACGTCAGCACTCCTGAATAACAGCCCCACCCAGTGGAGAGCTGTGGTAATGACAGGAAACTTCCTGAAGCCTCTGGAGCTCCTCCAGTCAGAATATAAAAGCTGGGACAGTCCCACTGCTGAGACAGAAAGCAACACAGAACAGAACAGACACTTTAACAGCGGTTCATCTCACAACAAGAGGACTCAACACTAAACACACAGTGAAGATGCTGTGCTCTCATGGATTCCAGTCAGCCCTCAGTCCATTCATGGACTTATACTGGCCTGTACGCAGTCTGTGGCCAGAGGTCAGACCTCTGCTCCACCAGCAGGATCTACTGCAGAGAAACCTGCAGGAGCTCCGCAGCAGTCTGGAGCTGATGGACAAACTTCAACACAAGATCCTGGAGGAGACGGAGCCTTTCCAAACCAGCGTGGCCGTGCAACCGCTTTCCTACCAGCTGGAGAAAGAGGGAGAGGACTTTGGCCTGACCCTGGACACTCAAGGCTTTTCCCCAGAGGAGCTGTCCGTCAGGCAGGTGGGCAGGAAGCTGAGAGTCAGCGGGAAGACAGAGAAGAAGCAGGAGGACGAGAAAGGCTCCTACTCTTACAGCCGGCAGGAGTTCAGACGAGAGTTTGATCTGCCTGAAGGACTGAACCCAGAAGCCGTCACCTGCTACCTGGCTCCAGACGGGAAGCTCCACATCCAGACGGCTAAAGCTCCACGTGTTGAGGAGGCTGAGAGAGAGCTGACTATCAAGAGGAGCTTGGAGGAGAAAACACAGCAGAGTGTGTGTTCACAGGCAGAAGACAGCAGCACAGAGACACACAACAGCACACAAACCTGAAGACATGGACTCATCTCCATCTTGTTCTAACAATGTATAGTCAATGTGTTTTATACAAATGTTTCATAATGATCATATGTGTTTTTACATGTTAAAAGTTGACTATAATCAATAAAGGTTTTAAAAGTTAGACCCCCCTTTTCTGTGGCATTTTCATTATCATTTTAAAGCTGTGGACAAAAACTACAGAAGAGCATTTAATTCAGAATTGAGTTTCTAATGAAACAATTTCTGAATTAGTTAATATCAAATGTGGAATATGTGCTTAAAAAAACAACAAAACATTCCCAATAAATATAAAATAGTAAAATGTGCCAGTATTCATGAAGTTAAGGGTAGCATATTGCTAAAAACTATGACTTAAAGGTTTCAGTGGTGCAGTCAACATTCATCAGGTTTTCTTTGCTTTCATGTTTCCATCACCTTGGACTTTGTCTTGTTTAAGTTACAATGGTTGAATATGAATTTTAATGTGATCACAGAAGTCGTCTCCCATTTAAATGAATCCTTTATTGCATGAATTATTATTTTAACATGATTATAATGTTATAATGTGTCTTTATTACTCCGAAAAGCCTAAATAATGAAAATATTTCAACTTTTTTTAAAACAATTTTTAAAATGCAGTAGTTGCACACATGGCAACAATATGCAGTTGTGAAAGGTACCATAAAATCCAAGTTTTACTAAAACATAATGTCAATGAAAACAAAACTAAACAAACCCAACTAATAATTGGTGAAATGCATAGACCAGTATTTAAACAGTGACATTTATATTAGTTCCATTGTTTTTTGGAATGCATGCTAATAATAATATTGTAATAAACCTTTAATCAGACACAAAGAACAGGGGATGTTATTACCTTGATCCAAAAGAATCATGTTTCCTATCTAATTTCATTTAATCATTCTCTTTCAGTGTCTTACATTTAATTTAGCATCAACTTAGATGAACTAAAGACCTCTACCTGTTTCCTGTGGTTCTGTATCTGTGCCTGACTCTGACTCTGAGCTGTCACTGCTCTCATCCAGGTTCACATCAACGTCTTTCTCCTCATCCTCACTGTCCTCTGGTGGAAGAGCTAACTCTGCCCTGTTCTCTTTCCCATAGAAGAATTTTGGTTTAAATGTTCTACAGATGAAAGCAGCATATGTATACTGGAAAAAGTTCTGACAATAATTCATGCAAATTTGAAATCCATCTACTGTGGGTCTTTGTCTGCTCTTTTAGTTCAATTCAGCATAAAATGTATTTAGAAAACGTCCTGTTAAGTTACAATAGTTGATCACAAATTTTATCGTGATGACATATTTTTTCTCCTCCCAGTCAAATTAAGGCTATATAATTCATTTATCTTGTCCATCTGCTACCATCCAGAAAACATAAGAAATGGGAAATTTAAGATTTCAGATAATTGAAAGAGTGACACAAGATTTGTTAGTCTTTTTTGGAACTCATCAATGTCCGCTGCATATTGAAATTCATTAAATGATTTTTGCCTGGAAGCTAAAATGTATTTAGAAAACTTCCTGACCAAACAGGAATGATCCAGTGACGTCAGCACTCCTGAATAACAGCCCCACCCAGTGGAGAGCTGTGGTAATGACAGGAAACTTCCTGAAGCCTCTGGAGCTCCTCCAGTCAGAATATAAAAGCTGGGACAGTCCCACTGCTGAGACAGAAAGCAACACAGAAGAGAACAGACACTTTAACAGCGGTTCATCTCACAACAAGAGGACTCAACACTAAACACACAGTGAAGATGCTGTGCTCTCATGGATTCCAGTCTGCCCTCAGTCCATTCATGGACTTGTACTGGCCTGTACGCAGTCTGTGGCCAGAGGTCAGACCTCTGCTCCACCAGCAGGATCTACTGCAGAGAAACCTACAGGAGCTCCGCAGCAGTCTGGAGCTGATGGACAAACTTCAACACAAGATCCTGGAGGAGACGGAGCCTTTCCAAACCAGCGTGGCCGTGCAACCGCTTTCCTACCAGCTGGAGAAAGAGGGAGAGGACTTTGGCCTGACCCTGGACACTCAAGGCTTTTCCCCAGAGGAGCTGTCTGTCAGACAGGTGGGCAGGAAGCTGAGAGTCAGCGGGAAGACAGAGAAGAAGCATGAGGACGAGAAAGGCTCCTACTCTTACAGCCGGCAGGAGTTCAGACGAGAGTTTGATCTGCCTGAAGGACTGAACCCCGAAGCCGTCACCTGCTACCTGGCTCCCGATGGGAAGCTCCACATCCAGGCGGCCAAAGCTCCACGTGTTGAGGAGGCTGAGAGAGAGCTGACTATCAAGAAGAGCTTGGAGGAGAAAACACAGCAGAGTGTGTGTTCACAGGCAGAAGGCAGCAGCACAGAGACACACAACAGCACACAAACCTGAAGACATGGACTCATCTCCAACTTGTTCTAACAATGTATAGTCAATGTGTTTTATACAAATGTTTCATAATGATCATATGTGTTTTTATATGTTAAAAGTTGACTATAATCAATAAACGTTTTAAAAGTTAGACCCCCCTTTTCTTTGGCATTTTTATTGTCATTTAAAATTTGGAGAAAAATCACAAATGGACATTTTTTTTCTTGGCTTTTTACCCACAGGGAATATTACCCTTTTATATTGCTGAGTTTATTGTATCACTACAGTACATTGCAGATTGTCTCTTCACATGGTCTATGTCTGGGAAAGAATAAATGAAGGAGTGAACAGAGTGAAAGGTGTAGTAGCTAATTAACATCCACTAGATGTCATATTTAGGCCAGTAAACAGTTCTGACCATTCATGGAACTATAAACTGTCTCTTTGCCCATACAATATGCAATATGGAACATATGAATATATCTGCTTAAGATGCCTAACTTGACTGGCCATAACCCGGTTGGTTATATCACTTCTTTGAGGCCCAACATGTCCTAGGTGGATAGCAACTGAGTGTAAGTGCTGCAGTCTTAAGGGGAATCTGCTTGAGACTGGATTTCAAAACCTTGCAGCAACATGGAGCCACTTCTAGCCCTATATATGCAACAACAAATACAGTTCCATTCAAGAAAAAAAATACTCAATTTATCTTCAGCATTCAGCTAATGGAAGTCAACATTTTCAGCATCAGGTAAAATTGAGAATATTTATTTCAGTAATTAGCAGTTGGAAAGTGTTAAAAAAAATACTGATCAAGCCTGGCAGCCTCGCTTGAGTCCAGCTGTGTCATCATGTTAAAATGTCTTCTATGTAAAAAGGGAAGAGCTTCTAATAGTTCTATGCTTGTAGATAAGGCTTGTTTTCCCAAGAAGGAAAGTCAAAAAAAGATAGCAAAAAGTTACGCCCTTCAGTACCACTGTTTTATGGAACACAGGAAACCAGACATCGGTTAAAACTTAACTCATCTACGTCAGATATGAAACACGTGATAACACATTAATTACAATACCTAAAAAAACAGCTTTTACTTAGCAAGCCATTACTATTTCTAAACATGTGTACTTTAAAAAAGGCATCCATGTCTTTCAGCTGAGTTCTGAGTTTACACAGGATGTTTTGTACAGCGAGAGCTGCAAAAATCAGGCATTCACTTATAAACATTACCTAAGTGTTGCTATATGCTGCATAGGAGGTTGTCACCAGTAAATCATGATGATGATGATGATGATGATGATGATGATGATGCTTTTTGAGACATCGCAGAAGACTCATCACTTGACTTATCACAGCAGGTGTATTATAGTTGTTACAGATGTTTGAATTTTTCAAAGTTTTATGTCTTCGGGTCTCTAAAAATGACTCAAACAATCTGAGAGTCAACAATGGCTCTTTGGTTGAATAGAATATTGAAATATAATTCTTCTCTCCCGGGACCCCAATCATTCGTCATCACCAAGTAAAAACAAACATTAAAAACAATATCAGCCACAGTACTGACATTGTACACTGAAGCAGTATTAATGCCCTCTCCCACCCATTTTTTTTTTTCTTTTTCTTTCCCGGCGTTGTTTACATGTTAATGTCAGCTATTACCACGGGTGCTTGGTCTCTCCCTGGCTCCCGTCTGGCTGTCAGGGCTTTTCTTTCTTAAGAATAGACAGATTGTCCCGTAAACGTGGCAGCACAGGGGCGGAGGAGGAGAGAAAGTACTTTAGGGACTCACTCTGCTTTTGTTTTATTTTCTATTTGTGGAGCTGCTCTTTGTTTTTCAGGAAAATGCTGAGAGAACACTTCTTCCCTGGTTGTTTAAAAATCAGAGGGTGCCCTTCTTTACTCCTCCTCATTCCTCCATGTCTCCCAGTTTGCCTTTAAACCTTCATCTCCTATCCTGTTCTTCTCTTCAGTCTTCACCTCCCTCATGCCACATCCATCTCCTCCTTTCTTCTCCTCTCCATCCTCTCCACTCCCTGTGAAAGTTCGGTTGGGCGTCGTCATGACATCCCTTTTACTCACTATCCTTTGCTTTCATCTGCTCTCTGCGAGAATGCCAGCAACACATGGGAACATTTACTTTTATTTCTTCTTTCCTCCAGGTCGATTTCTCCCCATCCTCCTATCATCCTTCTTTACTAAAACCTTACTCTCTCTCTCTCTCTCTTCATCACATTCGTCCTTCCCACATTTTTCCCCTCCTAACCCTTCCACTCATTTCCTCATCGTCTCAGACACTTTAACTGACTCTTAATCAACAGGGTGTGTTTGAAACAGACGGCTTTTATTGCCATTACAAAAGCCCATGAGTCAGTCTTGTGTGTGTGTGTGTGGCTGTCTGCATCTGTTTGTATTAAAAGGGATGTAGTTTAAATGCATGAAAAAGAGTGTATTGAGTCACATGAAAATCAGCGTTGCACACGTTTGTCAAACATTCAGTGTTTTGCTGAGGAATTATATCATTTTACCTAAATCTTTGTAAAGTTGTGTTTTCCTGATGCACGTACAAAGGTCGGATTGTACCTAAACCTCCTGGAAGCATGCAGCAAAACACAAACACACAACCTCTGACGCCAGTCCTTTCCCATTTGACCACCAGCATGAATAAAACAGTCAATGTGGATGTATTACAGACAGTGCTATGTGAACAATAAAAATGTTGTTGAAAGTTTTCTGAGAGTACCAGTGTTTATTGAATTGTTTTATTTCCTTTTGTGATAATTTTACACACAATTTAAAAGGGAACTCCACAGATTCCTAGAAACCATTGTATACTGTCTTCTGTGGTCTGTGAGGCAGCTTTCTAGAGTCAGAGAAAATAACCCGGATGTCATCAGGGTTAGCTTGGCTTGAAGACCACACATTTATAACAGATAGCCTGGGTTGCAGACTGGAGGTGTGGATGTTAACCACGAAGAAAGAGTCTAATGAAAGACAAGACAAGTTGCATTATAGGAAATGTAGGATCCAGTGTTTATGGTCCCATTTTGTTTTGTCTTTATATGCTTACATTTGGAGACATTATCAATAATTTTCATGGGAACTCCTTTCACTGTTACACTGACAATACGCAACTCCACTTGTCCTTTAAGCAGGTGAACTCAGACAATACAGATTTCATTTAGTATTTGGCCCAGATGACCTAGCAAGCAACCTACAACCTTTTATTGGTCCACTGGCAACTAATCTAAAATCTTCAGCCAGAAATCTAGAAATCTATCACTTACAATTCTCAACTGAACTTTGTACCACACGTCAACAATCTCTTTAAATCCTGCTACTTCTACCTAAGAAATATTAGCAAAATTAAATCAGCTTTGTCTTTCCCTGACTTAGAAAGGCTTATTCATGCCTTTGTCTTTTTGTGCCTGGACAATTGCAATGCACTGTTTACATGGCTTAGTCAGTCATCAGTGGCTTGGCTTCAGTGGCTTGAATTTTAACTAACACTAATTGTGGATCACATATCCCCCCCAATTATTGCCTCCCTGCACTGGAAAGAAAAGAGTTTTATACGAAGCCACTCCTAAAGGCTGATACCATGGTGGTTAAAGCTGTTTTCCCTCTCTAACTATAAATATCTGGCTGATCAAGTGCTGTCTACATTTTACTGGCATCCCAGGGAGCTAGTCCTTAGCCTAATTTCATTGTATTTCTCAAATGATGGGTATCTCATTTCAGCCCAGTATCCTTAGTAATTACATCCCTATTGGATGATTCTGCACATCAAGATTTATGTCCGATGCCAAAGTTAAGTGCCAATGCAGGAAGTAGTGTTCCCTATATGTAATGAAGCGGAAGGTACATTTGATCTTTTACGAACATTAACCAAATGTTTTTGTTGTTTAACTTTAACCAAATACAGTGTACTTAACCAATTAAATGTGACAAGGTTTTACATAAACTTTCAATATTTATGTTCTTGTGTGGAGATGCGTTTTCTTTTCATTTTGGTCCAAAGCTCACATCACTGATCAAGACTGTCCTCACCAAAATTGATGACAAGAAACATTTTGTGGCCGTGTAAATTATGACGGTTGTCTCTCAGAAACTGAAAGCAACGTAATAATATTTTAGCATACATGGCAGAACACTGTTCACATCATTTTTCTGACCAATAGTTAGTATTTTCTCTAAACCATCACCAAAATCTTTACATTACGATCCAAATTGTAATTGTGCCTAACCCTAACAAAACCTTGACCAGTACCAGAAAACATAAAAGAATTTTTAGAATGATCCTATGCGTTTTGAAAAGCACTTAGAGATTCCAGATATTAAAACTCTCTCTCTCTTTTAAAATAAAACAGACATGGAAAAGTAAAAATCGCGATACCAGTGCGTGGCTTGCACTATTAGTAACACTATCAAGCATCAGCAGTATAAAGCTTCATTGTATTTTGACTTTGGAGCTGTATGACTGATGTGTTTATTCAGTGTCTGTGCCCTTTTGGAGTAACATTACAGCAGGTACATGACAAATTTTCCTCTGTTACTTATTGTGGGAATGTGTTATATGCAGCGAAAAGGTCAAATATTTTTATAAATTGTGCTCACAGAGAGCGGCTTCTGTAGCACGCGCACACACGCACATACTCACACATATTTCCTGTGTGACTTATTGAGGGTCTCTGGTATTTGAACAGATGTGGGCAGACTGAGCGTGCCTAGATCCCCCCCTGACCTGAACGTGCACTTCCTGCTCCGAAAGCTAACACCCAGAGAGAACAATCGTAGTCTGTACCCTCTGAACACATGCACACACACAAGGGTCAGCATGCAAGCCATAAACACACATAAAAACACATGCTCATGGGTACTTTTAGGAATCGACTTTGTAGATGTGCAACACACACACACACACACACACACACACACACACACACACACACACACACACACACACACTCACTCACAAAGCAGTTAGTGTGTGTTGTTTTCGATGAAGCTTAAAGTGAGTCAACCAGTGTTACACTGTTTTCAAGACACCTCATATGTTTCAGTGTACACATAAATTTAATTAACTTCTTTCATTTCTTGGATTTATAGAGCCTCTGTGTTGTGTAAGGTGTCACACTGAAATACTCAAACACAGTTTTGCACATGTTTTGAAATGAAACTGTCTGTCTGTGTGTGTTACATCAAATGAAATTTGGCAATATGGTTCTCAGCTGGAAGATTCTGAGTACTTTCTCTGTACAAATGTGGGATGTCAACAAAATAAAAAGCTGAGATGGTTAGCTGAGGTCAAAGCGTGAGAAAAGAGCCAGACCAGAGAGAAAATATGAAAACGGTAGAGAAGAAATATGATGACTGCATAGAAACACAGAGGAAGAGAGTCTAAAGAGAAATCATCTAAGCATCTAAAATTATTTTTTAATTGACTGAGAAAGAGACACAACAAGGCAAATCAATTCAAAGGAAATAAATTAGCTGGATATACAGGATAGAGAGTAAAACTCAGAGATGAAAAAGGAAAAAGACAAAAACAGACAAAGACAGAGAAAGAGGTCATGGACCGTAAGCTGAATTTGTGCCAGTAAAACAGAATGGAAAACTAAAGCCAGTTTGGGTACGTACTACAGGGGGAGGGGCAGATTAACAACACACACACAGACACTATCATCAAAATGAAACTACTCTTTTTTCATCAGTCTGTTTTTAAAATTTGATCTGAATAACTACCCATCGGGCATAAATAAAGGCCTGGGGATTTAAAAATAGAAGTGATTCCAAATGTGGTTTCACTGGTAAAATGTTGGCAAGTTAGCAAAGGACAGCTACACAACACAAGCAATAAAATGTGGAGTTATTACACTGAAGTTCAAGTGAAATTCAAGCACGTAAATCAGTTTAAATTTGAAATCGATCAGATCAGGCTTTCAAACAGGATATCAATAAATCGTGGCCACAAACAGCTATCCAGGGGCCATTTCTAGCCAACATTTTCTTTAACCTTGTAGCAGAGGATTCAACTTTGTGTCTGAAAGCTATAACAAGGTTATAAAAAGATTTACATTAGCCGTTCTCAGGAGCAAATGTCTTTTCCAAGAAAAATCTTTTCACACACAGAGAGTGAAAAGATTGCCAGCAGACGCAACTGTGGTTTCTTTGGAGTAAAAGAAAAAATCCTGGGCAGCGAAAGCCTGCACAACTAAATGCACAAGAGTGAGACTAGTACATTGTTTTTAGCCATGCTATAGCGCCATGGCAATATCAGTTAGTTGGTTCAGTGTGATGGTTAGTGAACTATGTTGGTTCACACTGAAATATCTCAAATGTTGGATGAACTGCCATTAAATTTGGTACAGATATTCACAGTCCTGATGAAATATAATAACATCATCAGGTCAAATTCTTAATATGGCCAGTAGTTTAGTTTAAATACCTGCAAAACAAATGACATTCCAATCAGCCTCTGCTAACACACTACACTAAGAGGGTGAAAGGGGTAATTACATTATATTGATCACACACGGTCATTGTAAGCATGTTAGCATGTTGATGTTAGCATTTAGCTCAGGACACTGCAGGATCACCACCACCTCCTTACTGGTCCCACTAGTAACCACACAGTCACAGAAAACACTGGCACTAGTTTATTTTCAGTCCATCCGACATAGACCATCCTCCTGTAAATACTCACTATTGTACAACATGTGTATTACTCCACTGCTGAAAATAGTCACCAGAAAATGCATTATAAACTCTTGTTTGCCACAGAGAGTTGTTGTCAAGAAAAATATGGTACACCAGCCTCATCCTTTAACATGCACACCTTCAGTACCCTTCCAAATCTGACACCATGGACTAACATGGGAATATGTGTATCTGCACTCCTTGGTCTTCACTAAATTAGCAGCTGTGGGGCTTTAATGGAAAAATGCTCCCAACCCTCCCCAGGAGGCAGGATACCTGGTTGAGTGAGACTGCCTTCCTGGCTGAGAACATGCTCAAAGCATCCGGACTGTGGCCCCAATCCAGTTACTACTTTAAAGAAACTTACAATATTTTGTTCATACATGGTCTTTGGATTCTGTGAAATCTCAGGAATTACTGATGTCAGAATGAGAGGGAAAGCTCAATGTTTTCAACTAGCACTGAAAGATTGCTTAAAGGTCCAGTGTGTAACATTTAAGAGGGTCTATTGGCAGAAATGTAATATTATATTCTTAGGTATGTTTTCATTAGTGTATAATCACCTGAAAGTAAGAACTGCTGTGTTTTCATAACCTTAAAATGAGCTGTTTTTATGTACAGAAGGACCAGGTCCCCTTCCATGGAGGCCGCCATGTTGGATCACTATGTTTAACCTCTATGGTCACAGTCACTTGAGCCCATGCAGCGCATGCTCAGGGTTATCTGTCAGACACAGAAGCTTGCAAGTAGTCACTACATTATGTCACAAGAACAATGAACTTGTACTTTAGTTTATCAGATCAGATTAAAGTGAAATTTTTCTGCTGCGATGTAACAGTCTCAGATAAATTGTGCTGACAAACTCTGTTCCACAACCACTGTAGTAAACTAAAAAAAAAAAAACACTATAAAACGACGCAGTGTGCAGCACTGTTGACACAGACAGCTATGTTAATGACATTAACAGAGTGCAAGAGAAAATTTGATTTGCGCAGACAATGCCTGTGTGTGTATGTGCGTGCACATGAGACTGTGAAAGACAAACCATCATGACATCACTCTTTCCACAGGAAATCATGTTTCCAAAACCCTGGTTTTCCACTCTGTAGCCTACCTCATACACAACTCACTTCACTCTCTGTTTCTGCATAGTGGCAGCAGTGAACTAAATCAGCTTAATTATGTTGTCCAGTGCTGTTGTTCCTACCAGCAGGTACAGTGAAGTCATATTGTTTTTAAATGTATGGCTGATAATTTAAAGGAAAGTTGTGGTTTATTGCAAGCTGGATCTTATTTTTATTGTTTTGGCTACCATTACATACGATTACGGTAACATTGTAGTCACCGCTGAGATCTGGGAAAACTGAGACAACGGTGAGTATAACTATGAGTACAATGACATCATCACTGATAGGAACAATGGCCAAAGTTACTATGCTGTCTGCAATTTCCCTTGAAATTCATCATACCACTCAATCTGAAATGTAATCTCTGTCAGGATTTAGTTGTTAGTTCAGAATGAATATAATGAATGAAAATAAGGTAAAAAAGAGGAGGGGAATTCAGGAGAGACATAGAGGAAAGTGGTTTTAGAGTAACTGATATGATGATGATAATGATAAATACAGATTACAAATTTGGGACACATAAGGCACACCAATCAACCAACACAAAAACACACACATGCACACACCCTTCCATGATGACTTTATGGCGCACACATGCACATGGAAATGCAAAAACCTCTGTCTACCACAGTGCAGTTAGTTCATGATACGCATGCACACACTGCTGGCACAAGCAGACGTGCAAGATGTTGCGCCCATAGGAGATACTGTGCAAACATTCTGATCCAATCTTTTGCAGATGAAAAATCCCAGATCTCTGTGATGTGTGGGTAAAGTTGATATGTGAAATCAAAGCAGAGCTTAGCCAGTCCTGCAATCACTGCAGCGTATAATGGGTGGTTTGTATATCACAGTGGTAATATCTGATTACTGTGCTGAACTGGTGTATGCAAAAAGAAGGAGGGCTTTCTCTGTGAGTGGTGGCAGGTGGCAGCAGAAAATTACAAAGGAGGGAAGACAGTGGTTGCTATACAGTCAGCTGACTGTGCTTCCTCTCATCCTTGCTCCTCCATCCTCAAGCTCCTGACCCGGAAATTGATTGAAGTTTGCTATCGTGGAAGAGTCTGGACGAGGAATCTTATGCGTAAGTTTGTTTAAGCAACACCCAATGCGTTCAGCAATCACTTTACATTATTTATATATATTTATATATATAAATATATATTATTTATATATTTGTGTTTTTGTTAGCCAGATCACAAATTAGCAGTCCATCTCAGTTTTCCTTACTTTACATGCAAATGTGGATTGTCCCTCCACCGGTCCAGAGGGGGGTGATATACACCTGAAGCTCTTAGGTAACTCTCAAGAGTGCCAGAAGAAGCTTAACTTCTGCTCTTTAGGAGTCTAGTTATAACAATAACTGTTTAGCTAGGGAGCTAACCATTAACTAAGACACGGATGACCAGTATGGATGGACTTCAAGCGGGAATTTCAGCTTCAGCTGCCATTACAACTCACATTACTTTACTATTAGTATTAGTCTGTCAACAGAAAATTGTGACCATGGTGTGTTTCTTTATTGTATGTCTCAGATGAATAGAAAAGAGGAATTATTTTCATAGGGCAGTAACCATTAGCCTGAATATTCGACCTGTTATAATGGCTGCTGAATGATTGTGAACAAAGAAAAGCTTAGAGACAGGGAGAGAAGTGAGATATGACTTTGACAGAAGGGAGCACAGTGTGTTTTCCCCCTGACCTCAGAATGAACCAGTGATGAATAGTGACAAAGGCATGCCAAAACATTGCACATGACTATGACTTTACTTCTGTATCAAAACTATGATTTAAAAAAATATTGTCTTTGTAAAATGAACAGATGTTGTTGCTGTTTTGAAGTCAACATAAAAAAAAAGTCATCATCTCAAAATTGACAGCCTTAAGGGCACGAGGTGTTTTGATGTTTTGTTAAGAGTCTGAGATGGATACAGACCAAGTAAATATTTTTTTTCTGAAAGTTTCCGTTCTTTGAAACTTCATCTGGAATGGTAACTTTAGAGCCTGATAAGTTCAATAAATGTTTTGTGCACTTCCTCTGTAAACTGTGATGTAGATCTAGTGATTACATGCATCTTTTCCATTGACCTAACTGTCAGGGTCAGTCTTAACACAGCTCTGGTGCAGCACAAACAGTGACAGTGCATCTGTGTAAATAAACTGAGTATTCCTTGTAAGATTTAATGGCAATGATTTCTAAGCATAAAGAGTAATATGCTGCATATTGACACAACACGCAGCAACAAAATAGGCTATTTATATCTATATCTATTATCTGTGTATACATAGGGTTCTAATTTATCCAGCATGTGTTCGCAGCAGTGGGGTAGAGAACATGTTGCCACAATGTCATGGAAGCTTAATTACAGATTTTGTCAGTTCTTAGAAATGAAGCAACTTGCTTAAAATCAGTCAAACTCAAGTGTGAACCTATCGTCATGTCACCCATTGGTTTTGAAGCCTCAAGTTTGGCATTATGGTTGTTGCCATGATGGTTTATCAGAGCCAGTGAAGGTGACATACTGTGAGTTGAACTGTACTCATTGGCTGCGCAGTTTTGACTTATCCGTAACAGGAAACTAGGTCACAGTTTCTAGGAAACAGGTCAGGCACAATCTCATTTTATAGCTAAAAGAGTACACTAAAATATGTTTGTGAAACGATTTTAGGTGAGAAATAGGCAACGCAGTAAGAGAATCTTGCTTCATATTTGATCAGCACTGCCTAGTCTGACAGTTTGATCTGAGTTTGATCTGCGCTGCGTTGGACAGACACTCTGAGAATGACCTGTCAATCATAAGGTAGCAACGCCCAAAAGCATACTCTGCGATATCATCTATTTTACTCTAAATTGGATCATAATTTAATAAATCAACATCACAATGTATGGAAGCAGACGTGAAACTAGCGATTGAGACCATAAACTCATTAAGAAACTGTTTACTGAGCTAATAAATCAAGTGAGAAGTCGATTCATTTCTCCATAAGACTAGATGGTATCGGTTTTTATTGTAGCCATGGAGCTCCCCCTGCTGGGCATTACATAGAATGCGGTTTTAAGACACCTGGAAGCTCTATAATATATATATTATATTTACGTTCAATGGTCAAACTATTAACATTTTCAAAATGATCTTACCACAAGCCTGTTTTAGCCACTCAGCTCTAGTTAGCTATTATGACACGTGGAATTCCAGTAAGAAACTCCAGCTCGTAGAAATGATAATGCTAACCGTGACAATATACAAAGTTAGCGCTTAAAGTAGTTCTTTCTTCCTCTGCAGGTTCTGTGCAAAACTACACCACCTTAGTAAACAGAATAAACACATGGCTATGACCAGATCGCTAGAGCTAATGTCAATAGCTATTTTTGCACCCCGAGCTAACTGGGAGGCTTTCCGTCTTGAAATATGGAAGATTTTCTTTTCATGTTCTACCCATAAGCTCTCAGCCATTTTGGTTCATTTTCTACTCCCCTCTTGTGGAGACCAATCTATGGAAACTGTAACAACCATTGCTATATTAACTGTGGTAACAGCTGATATAGTAATGACTGGGAGCAGCTATGGTAGCAGCTGCAAGTAGTTACTGGAAATTATTGTTAACATACATAGCTAATTGTTACCTTTTGGCCAGTGGTGGCTCCTAACTGTCTTTATCGTTCCTGGTAGTGGTCTTTTTGTTTGCAAGGTTTAATATCATTCTTGGTGTTGACAGCTAGCTGGTGCTACTACCTCAAATATAAAGTAGTGGAATGGGATAAAAAAGGATTTATGTTCAGGCCGGGATGTGCAGTGGGGATCACTGCCAGTGCAATGGCGAGGTTGTAGTGAATTAATGTTTTTAAAGGGGGAAAATTGCCACATCTTACTCTTGCTTCCTCCCTCATCGGTTCTGTTTATGTTGGCCAAAATACATGTTTTTGTAGGATCTCTTAGCTTGACTCAGCTTTCTTCCTGTGTGTAAGTCTGTGGATACACATGCATCATGTGCATCTCTATCCCATTTTTCTCTGTTAATCTTTGTCATATTGCTTTCATTTTATTCACTTTCTCTTCTTATTCAAGAAGATGCCTTTTTATTCCCTTTGTTTCACCCTCCCCAAGGACCTTGACATAAGTACTGTTGATTTTAAACAATGTAATATATATTCACATATCACTTCACTACAAAAGATGTTCTCAACACATTTCAGTGGTAATGTACACAATGTCAGTAGAGTGCAAAAGTGCAGTATATTTTCACAAGGCATACTGTACATTCTATCATTTAAACCACCAATATTGCCTTGCATTATGTGTATGCAATTTAAATGTAAAATCTAGTTATTGTAAATATTTTATCCATGGGTTACTGAGGGTTTTTGATTAATTCAAGTAAAACACAATTATGGAAGAGCTTAAATTAATTCAGAGACTTCTCAATAAATATATAAACACACATCAACAATGTTCATACTGCACACACACACACACACACACACACACACAGACAGATGGATAGACAGCTAGACACAAACATTCACAATCCAAACAAACAAAGGCACATGCAAAAACTAAAATAGGACAGCTAAACAAGGATTTTCCTCTGTAAATAATTACTTTAGCAATGCAAAAATCTATTACTGTAGCCACAAAGAATTGTTTGGGTCAAACAGACATCCAGGCCAAACACTTAACCTAAACACTAAGTTTGCTGACCCAAAAACACTGATTAAACAAACAGACGATTAGGATGGTATAAATCAGGGACAAATACTCATAGAGGGCTTTTGTGATGCTCTAACATTATTTTTACTTTTTTTTTGCAACTGCTTTTCCATCAGATGTACAATTTTCTTCAGTTTTAACTAAATTCTGTAAATGTGTTGATAAAGTTGAGTACAGGAACACATGGGCTGGGATTAGGTGGATAAGAGAGTGACTTTGGAGCTTGACTGAGTCAGGATATGTCTGCCTCTGCTTGGTTTTGACCATTCTGTTGTGTCTGTGTTTCTTGCAAATCCCCCAACTTCATTAGAGTATGATAAAGAATTGCTAGAGTAGCCCCTTTAAATGGGTTTAAAAGGTTTGCGTATGTGTTTAGAACACTGATTAGAAACAGGACTTCTTGTGCAGAACAAGATAACTGACAGATGGGTATAGACAACTTTTTATAAAAACTCTGCCAGGAATATAAACAATTGTTTCTATGTTTCGGTTGATATAAAAGAGAGTTTGTTTTAGCCCATTTTTTGTTTGAACTACATGGCTTATTTTAGTTGCACCTTAGATAAAGATAAAGATAACATTTTCTTTAAAAACACATGACATCACAGTAGGGAAACATGGTGACTTGCCAATTTAAGATAATTCATGAAAGAATTTGTTTGTGTTGCATAATGTATTTGATGCATTCCATTTGAATGACATTATATAATTTAACTTATGTGTATGCAAGCCACATGTTGAAAAAGTTAAAAAGCACATTAACAATGCATCTACCGAACACATACCATCCACAACCATATCATCAGTTACATGTCTGAGAAAATGCTTTACACTTACTGGGATAAGGGGGCTTTTTGTTGATAACATCTAGAAACTATAGACCCAAGTTAACGTTAAGTTAATTCTGGGGGTAGTAGCCACAGTACCATCAAAACATGCAATAAAAGGACTAAGTCACATGGATCCTGTGACCATTAGAGCTATTATTATTATTTGAATTATTTAAATTCAAAATGTGATCCAAATATGTGTGTGAGATCAAGAGAGCCACCTCAAAAGAACAAAAAAACTTGAAACTTGAATAACGACATGGAAATCCTGTTTTTAACAGTGATCAGATGAACATGCATGTCTCTGTATCCAAATCTAAGTGACTTCTGAAGCTGCTCATTTGTCCAATTTGACCAGCATCATACCAATTCTGTATTCAATCTGCACATCCAAATACTGTATACGAATATTTCGAGTCTTGTTGCTAACCTGGAACCATATGGGTATTCTGTCGTGATGTTAAGGGTTTTTGACCTTCTGGAAATGCTCTCAGTATGGGTCCTGAGGCCCTCTACAGAATTTAGCTTCAACCAGTTTATTTACCCTGCACTATACATTGTTGAGACATTATAATAGTACAATACTTGCTTCTCCTGAGTCTGTATGTGTGAATGGGGGACAGTCAGCAGATAAGGTCGTTGACCTGCCTCGAAGACTTTCAGAGAACTCATTGACAGATACAACCAACAGGCTCATTTGACCTTGTGACACACAAACACTGAAACATATGCTCTCTCTATTTCTCTCATTCATTGTCTCTCCGTCACTCAAACTCTCGCTTTCTCTCGCTCTCTCTCTCTCTCTCTCTCTCTCTCTCTCTCTCACACACACACACACACACACACACACACAAGACTGGGTGACATTCTCATCACCGCTTTGACGGTGGGTGATCTGCTGAGCTTGACCTCTTATTGAAGTCGGGTGCTAAATGTCACCACTTTGATGTAAAAGCACAACAGCTCCTGTGTGTGTGTGTGTGTGTGTGTGTGTGTGTGGGTATACGCACATTCTTAACATGCCACAAAGAATGTCACACAGAGTTACGTACATGCCCCCTCTCTTGTCAACCATATGTTAAGGCAATCCCCCAAATCTCATCTATCTCATCACACACACACACACACACACACACACACACACACACACACACACCAGACACTTCAGTTTGTGTAAATGTTTATTCCAAGACCAGGCTTTGACAGTTTCAGCAATGAAGCACATTTGAGTGTTTGCTCAGAAACTAATGCTGAAAACTTCTTCCACTGTATTCTTTTGTAGAATTTCTTTTACTTTGTCATATCCTGTTGTACTCTGGTGACCCCCACACTCACAGTAAACAAGATACAGAGTAATGGATCTACAATTGTGGGATGATCAAAAAGTCCAAGCAGTTTTTTTATGCAATCGCGATTACAGGTACAGTATATTCATGTGTAAAATTCATATATCTTATCCCATATTTTATATATAACCTCATCTCTCATGTATATGTCATCTCACATAATCTCATATATGTTATCGCTCATCTAATCACTCCAATCTCATCTCTGATTTTGTATGTATTTTGTAATTTTGCATATTATACTTACATTTCTTTATATTATCTCATGTCTCAGCTCCTTTTATCTCATATTTCTTGTCACTCAAACTCCCACATTTTAGACTTCTTACATATCACCTCATGTTTCTTATGTATATGATCTTATATAATATCCTTCTCATCTAATACACATTATCTCTCATCTAATCCTAATATCATTTCCTGTTTTACATATCACGTAATCTTATATCATATAAATTTCATCTAATCTCCGTTTCATCTCATCTTTCTTACATAACATCCCCTATATCATCTCATGTTTCGTGTATGTAATTTCAAATCTAATTTCTCATATCAATTTTCATATTATATTTTTCACATGTAAAAATCGTATCTTGAATTAGCTTAACTGTTAGCTTTATGCATATATATTTATAGAATTGCACTCACTGAAGACTTTAAAGATATGGAATGTCTGGGAATCTGGAATAAGTGACTAAAGAGAGCTGAAATGTGACTTTGTAGAAACAGACAAGGGGTTCTTTTACCTCTATGGGCAGGGACCATTTCCTCTCCCCCCTCTCTCCCTTCCTCCCTCTCTCCCTCTATTTCTCTTTTTTCGGGTCTTTATGCCTTTCCTCTACTCTCTCCCTTACTCCTCTCGCTTGCTCTCTTGCTCTGTCTGTCACATCTCTCCCTTGCTGACTCCCTCTTTTAGGATTCTGGCAAGGGAACTGACAGTGTGTGTTTAATCCACAGGTCCTCTGTGTGTGTGTGTGTGTGTGTGTGTGTGTGTGTGTGTGTGTGTGTGTGTGTGTGTGTTAGCCAGAGGTCCTGTGGTCGCTGTGACTTCAAAGCTGAAACCAGAGTCTCTCCACAGTCTGCAGCTTCCCTATAAATCACACTAACCATACTGCAGGGGAAACACACATACACGTATACACAACCACAACAGAGAGAGACTGAAATGAAAATTAGAGTGAAAGCTTAATGAAATGACTATAGGGAATATCACAGAAAAGCCCAATATGCTGACAGGTACAGAAGGAAGAAATAGAAAGAAAGGAAGATAAACTGAATGTGACAATGCAAGAGACTGGAATGAAATAAAGAAGAGATTTTGGCAGATGGATTTGAAAGAGTTGAGTAACAGCAGAAAAGGGCCAGTCTTTCATTGAATTTGCCATAGAATAAACAGGGTGTTGCCAGCCAAGCCCTAAGTGAATTTATTTTTGTAACTAGATTCTTTCTCCTGTTATATATGCAACTATTCACTTGAATCAAATTATTTCCCTTGTGTACAGTAACCAAAGACTGAACGGAAAGCGGAGCATGGGGTTTTGTTTTGCTCAATTTTTGTTTTGTTTGATTTTTTTTTTTGAAGAGGATTCGTGTGTCTTTCATAGAAACACCCTGCTACACGCGCTGATGTTACTCCATGTATGGCTATAGGACCTGGAGCTGTCGTCACATGCTGTCTGTGTACATCTCATGGTGCTCATTAAACCAAAAAGCATGAAAACTTTTACCTTTTGCAGTTTGATATGCTTAGGAATCTCTGTCGATACATTTTACATAGTGAAAGTCTTCATCAATACGTTTACAGCCTGTCAAAACTCAAACACGTTGGACCAAATCCTTGAGACTGGCGGGTCTCAAAGTGTCAGGAGGTCAGAATTCTCCAGTTGTAAAGCCTTTGAAACTTACAAGATAACCTCAGTGACCTTTGCCCTGAGAGCTCTGACTGACATGCAATAGTCCAGTCCGTAGAATAAAGTGGCATACAAATTGTTGAACTAGACTTTAGATGCTCAGACATCCTTTAGTTGTAATGAACAACCATTAAAAAAGTTTTCCAAATAATATATGGGCTGAGTAATTCTCCCCTGCTACCCTGCCTCGGGGAAGACGGTGACAGTGTAGCATCTGGTTTTTGAGTGCTTTCCATATTTATTTTAAAAGATACAAGTTCATACTTGCTGTTGAGTTTGTAGATAAGAATAAGCTTTATGCATACAGGATTTTCTTAAGCCATACAAATGTCGGCACTATTAGATCAACTACCATTCTGGCCCAAAAAAACCCAAAACCCAAAATAAACCATAATTCAAAACATGTATGGTCGCTGCTTTCATGTTGGCAAAAGTTGACAAAGTTTTGTTAGAGTAGAGTTAGAGTGATGACATTTTATCTTTTTACAGAGTTGTCCCCTGGGGTCTGGATTATCATTCTTACTCCATAATAACACATTTGGAAAGAGTCAACACTCAGCACGTGCCTCTGAAGGAGGCTGTAGCATATTCTAGCGTTTGGCTGATATAAATGATCCTATGTCAGCCACAAAAGGGATTTGTAAGAAAAGTTGGTAAATACTTGAATTATCTGAGGAACCATATTAATTTCTGACCTGTGGGTTTGGTAAACTTAAGCTGTTTAGGTTGGACCATTCACTGCATTTTGAACAACATATGGGAGTGTATTTTTGAGTTTGTATTTCTATCTAGGCAGTTAGCCTACATTGCTGACAACAACTTGACTGTTAAGATTTAGCTCAATAATTCATCAGTTATTTAAATTGCTATGAAAGGCCTGACCTGGGATTTTATTTGGATAAACTTTTCTTGGACTTGCAGACTGACAGATCTCCAGCTGTTGCTGTGGCTCAAACACAGACTTTTTAGAGTTGATTGTCTCGAACGTGGAGTTTTAGGGCTGATTTTCTTCACACAATGCCTGAGAACCGCAGCAGTCAGCACAGCGTCACAATGGGTGGTAGATCCACATCCTCCCTTCAGCCATTAAAACAAATAGCTCTTTATCCAAGAATGTCTGTGTGTGCCTGTGTGAACCTACGGGGGAGACTGAGTAAGAGCAGACGTGCGTGTGTTTACCTGTGTTTCACATGATGATGTGAGGGCACACAGTTGTATGTAATTCTAGACATGTCAACTGACTGGGCCTTTCTCATTTCACTATTTTGTCCCTCCTAGTCTCCTCTCTCCTCTGTGTCTCTTCTCGCATCTTCTGCTCGCATCTCGAGTGGGAGGGACTAAGGCATGAGGAGAGGAGGTGAGGAAAGGCATCAAGCCTGATATTTACTGGCAGAATTATACATCCCCTAGTAAATACCAATGCTATCATCAATGTTTTTATATTAACAATGGATCAAATTACCACATTTGACGTGAGAGGGGTTTCTCGTGGTGATGAACAGCTTTAGCTTTTTAGCTTTTCAGCTCATTGTTTTGTTTTTATGGCCTGCAGCTTACTGTTTTGGTTCTCATCAGCATCGTTTCTAGTACCAATATATGGCACCTGCCCAATGTTAAACAGCAGACGGACACAGTTAGCAACTAGCTGGTGAACACTGCAAAGCATTAAGAATGACTTTAAAAAAAATTAAATGAATGTTGCTCCATTGAACATCTTTTACAGTCAGTGAGGCTATATTCTCAATGACTGTATTCAAATATTAATCCAGGCATGCAAAGAAATACAGTGTAGATGACGAGGACAGTCCAGACAACAAAATGAATACAGTGTTGTCCAAGATGTTGTCAGACATCTGCAAAATCAAATTGAAAGGTGCAGATAAAATCAGTTGTAAGGAGATATAGGAAACAGAAGATGACAGCGTGAGATAGAGAGGCATACAGGAGGAGGAAAAAGACAGTGGAAAGATGCCAAAACGAAAAGACTAAGAGAGGAGAGAAAGAGAAACGGAGAGGGAAAGAGTGTACAGTGTGTGAGGGTTACCACAACCATGCCACTGAGTGGTGTGTTTACATGGTACCACACCACAAGGCTTTTAACCACAGACATGGCACTCCACAATGTGTGTGCATGTGTATTTTCAGTCACTGCAAACACCGACCACATGCATGCCTGTGGGAAGAGATTCAATATGTTTCAATACAAAACCTGTGATTTTAAGATGCAAATGAAATTGTTGCCTAATTTAGTTTCACAGACAGGTGAAATTTGAACCAAAATCCCTTGTATGCCTGTGTCAATACCCACTGGATTACACAACTATGAATTCCCCTGCTATTTCGAATGAAATTCTGGTTTTTAGTGTTTAAATATAGGTTGTAATTTCTGTTACCTCAGCAAACACTAACTAAACACTAACATTATTATACTCCACACAGCAGTAGGTGTGGTTATATTTCAAAACTTCACATGTCAGAATAACTTGTTTAGAAGAAAGGAACAAATCACAATCATAATCTAACTGAAGGGAACACATTACAAGTAAACCTGTCAGTCTGACAGGAAACCATGATTGTTTAATGTCACCTGTTTCTGGATTAAATCCAGTGAGCAATAATGGTGTTCTTTAAGGTCAGTTGCATATCAAAGTGGGTCTCATGCACAATATTTACTTGTACGAGTGTTCCAAATTGGATTTGCAGACCTCTCCTAACAAACTTTTTGTAACATGCTCTTTTCAACTGCCTGAATGCCACTGTTCACAAGGAGGTGTGCATTTGCATGAGGAGCATCCCTAAAGAGCAAGACATGTTGTCAGAACTCAGAATAATGTTTGCAGTGTCAGTAGAACTGTACAGAAACAGAAATAAAGAGGTAATAGTTCGACACAAAATCAGATGTTAAAACAGGTCTTTTAAAGCAACGTTGTTCATGACTTACGTGGGGTGCAGTCGAGAGGATGGTCACATAGAAGCGAGGTTACATTGGGGTAGGTTTGGTGCAGTAGAGCTTTCATGATATATCAATATCAATATCATATTTAACTCCAAATGTAATCAGATTAAAATATTATAATAGAATACAAATTAATCTTTCTTCTGCTGAAGCTAGGCCGACTATCTACGACAGGTGCAGACCACTTATGAATTGAGGAGAAAATTGAAAATATGAAAACATTGCTCAATGCCACACATTCTCTTACATCACTCGTATGTGCATGTAACATTTAGGAGGATCTATTGTCAGAAATAGAACACAATATTTATAGTATTCACTTTTTTTCCCATGCCCCCATAGTGTCTTTTTCGCCCTTGGATGGAGAAGGTAAAGAGTTTTAATCTGCAACTACCCCGCTACATGCCACTAAATCCTACACACTGGTCCTTTAAGAATGAATCTGTTTCCTTGAGTGGTTCTTGGATGAAATCTCTCGCAGTCTGTGTGACCCTGTATGGTATCAGTTTTAAAGTCTTATTGTGCAATGAATGAATGGTAAATCATAGTGCTACGATGTTAAAAAAAATGCAAGCAGAGACACAGGATCAACTCATGTCATCTGTCTGCACTGCTCCCTCCCTTTGGCAAAAAAAGCTTTGGTGGCAGTGTTATCACTGTATTTTAAATTTATTCAAAAATGTAGTTTACAATGTCACATCAGCCAGTGTATTCTGCATTATTCTCTCAGTGAGAATTTGGCCTTAAATAATTTTGACATTGTCTTTGATCGCCAAAGCTCTAAATCAACCGTCGATAGACATGTCTCACAGTGCCAACTAACACAACTGTGAATGATTGATGACCAAAGCTTTAAGCTGTTATTTAAGATGATTGTCTCTGCTTAGTGCCACTTTAATCCCAAGACTTTTTCTTTCAGTGTAAGAAGAGAGAAGAAACGGGAGACAGGAGGGATTTGCTAAGAGGCAGAGGGAGCAAGAGTTGTAGGGAATGAAGGGATGATAACAAGGGGAGGGATTAGAAAGCGAAACATTAGTGGGGTGCAGAAAGAGCCGGGCACAGGGGGCAAGGAAAGGTTATGGGAGGAATGAGGTACTGAAAAATTCTGAAACTTAGTGGGAAAAATATAAAAGTAAGTTTAGCTGGCAGGAAAGGGTGGAGGAGAGAAGAGTGAAAGCAGATAGAGACGGGACAGGACAGGAAGGAAAAGGAGGGTTAGCTAAAGAGTGTGGTGCCAGCAAAGGAGAAGGAGAAAGAGAGAGAGAAGAATAAAGGAAGGAAAGGGAGGGATAGAGTCATAGAGAGAGGTAGGTACTGGCCAGGGAGGTGATGGAGGGAGAAAAGAGGAGAGAAGTGGGGGATGGACACAGAAGAAGGTAGAGGCGGGGGGTTCTTCAGCTGAGGAAAGCAGTTGAAGATAATTGGTTCCTGATGTGAACCTGAGCTTAGTTCTCCAAATAAAAGGCCTTTCTGTCAGCTGTAATGGCTTTTCCATGCTGCACTGCTCTGGTGGGGGCTACATTAGCATCCTAGTATAGCTCATGACCTGTTTTAAATTAGATGGTATGCAATAGTACAAACATATTAACTGTGATGGCCTGATTAGCATCATGGACAATTTTGAAAGAGAGTTTCCGCGACAATACAATCTAATCTACTGGAGGCTAGATAAGAGTATAAAACTGCAGACTGTAACTGCAGCTGTGCAACATACAGTGCGGAAGACCGTTCAGCATTTTCACATACACTTGTGCTGTTTGCAATTACAGTAGTGCCCAAGCATGACTAATAGACAACCAATGTCCAGAAATATGCCAGAAAATGCTATCCAGGCTAGCCGTTTTGCCCCTCTTTCCAGTCTTTTATGCTAAGCGCTAAGCTAATGTCTCCTGGCTGTAGCTTCATATTTGCTGTTGGCAAGACGTACTAAACTAATGAGTGCATTTCCCACGAGGAAAAAAAAAAAAAAGAAGAGTGGAAACTTCTTTGTGCTGATGCAGGTCCAAGGAAGAGGAAAAAAGGATACAGTTTCAAATTAATCTACATTACTGGAGATATGTTCTTAGTCAAACACTCAAAGACACACACACACACACACACACACACACACACACACACACACACACACACACACACACACACCAGTGCACTGACCCTGGTGCCACAGTGAGAGTCTGAGCCACTACAAACACCAGACCTCACTGATCTCAGACTGAATAACAAACAGCTGTCACATAACAGCTCTCTGTGTGTGTGTGTGTGTGTGATGTGTGTGTGTGTGTGTGTGTGTGTGTGCGTGTGTGTGCATTTACGCATGCTTACTTGCCTGATTGCCTCTATGTCTATGTAACCTTGTGTTTGCTTACCTGGTTGCATGACAGCAGTGTATATATGTGCGTATATATGTGCGTGTGGATACACAAGTTATACACCTGATGGACGAGGGCTGACGATGTGGTCCACTGGTGGGAAAAAAAAGGAATTGTTCATCTGGCTGTGTTGTCTTTTCTGCTGATAGAAAATTCATTATGGGCCATTATGAGCACGTTGCAATGACAGTAACAGCATGATGTGAGCTGAGGATACTGTGTGTGTAGTAGCTTGGCACAAAGTCTAGCTTGGCTCTGTTAAAAGGTAACAAAATCAAACTACACAGGCCTCTAAAGTTATATCTTGCTTGTTCAATCTGTACAAAAACTGAAGTGTAAATCCAAGAAAAAGTCTGGCATATGTTGTTGTTTTTACTCCTTGGGTCTTGTACTGATCAAACAAACAAGATATAATATATTAATTAGTGAACTCTAGAGGTGTTGCTGGATTTTGTGACGGCAGGCTAGCTGTGGTTGTAGCCTCATATTAAACAGATATGTTAAATATACAGATGACAGTGGTATCGTTCTTCTCACTCTAAGAGAGTGAGCCAGAGGGTGACTACATCCCAAATGTTGAACTATTCCCTTAACCCTTTCTGATCTACAGTATATTTTTAATTTTTTTATGCTATTGCAGCTGGGGCTGTGGGGTGAGAATCAGTGACCCTAACCTGGGTCTTTTAATTGCCATGTTTTTATCTTAAATGTATCCTACATTTAATTAAACTTAACTTGACATTGCGATTAACCCTGTTTTCTAAATTCCTTTTACAATGACTAACACTGTGTGGTTTAAGACCCAGTAATAGCAAGGAAGGCTGTAAACCAGTATATAAGAGTCCATTACAAAAGGAACACTTCATCCCGTCATCAACAGAGAGAGGCCATTACCATGCATCACCACCTAAGACAAAGGAAGTCTCCCTAGCTAATCTGTCATCTCCATCTCATAACTCTTTTCTGCTCTGACAATAACACTGAGAGATGAGCGAGAGAGATGCTGAGCGGAACACACACAAACACTGTTACACTGTCAGTCTGACTGTCATCATCTGTGCATCTGGTCTGTGTAATTTAGACTGTCAGATAGTAATAGTGACAATAAAATTTCTGAGTCAGAGGGGCAAAATAGGGGAGAGGAAAAAGAAGAAGTGGAAGTTTAGTTTGCTAAATTTGCTCAGTGAAAGGGATTTTTTTATTTGTATATGTATTTCTGATGTAATTTATTCATCACTCAAGGGGCAAAGTCCATTCCTGTGGACAGGAAATCTAAAAGAATATCCATTTTGTCGCTTAGTGTTCAAATAAAGAAGGCAACAAAGTGCTGCTCAAACTTCGTGTTGCTCAATAAAGCCTAATTTGAAATGCGTGAGATCATAAACTGTTCCTACATTAGGGATGATGACAGTGGCAACATGTTCTGTCCTTCTTTCCATCTGCTCTTTTTTTCATAGTGCCCGCCTGGCATTTATTCTCTGTCTGGTACTTTATTTGAAAGACTGTCTCATTATTCTTCAATTCTACCACTTGTTTTCATATGGTGGCTTTCTATGTGCAAGCTTATTGTATCTGCATCAGTGATAGCTCATAATCACCTCTTTTAATGCTTCTACCTATTACTTTTGTTTACTTTGTGATGTAATTCATCTCTCTGCCCCAGGGCTGTTTATGTAGCCTTTTCTCTCTTCCCCCCCTTTTACTTTTTTCTTCCATTTCCTCTATTTCACCCTACCTAACCCCTTGATCTCTTTCACTCTCTGGTACCACTACTGAAATTTAACTCTCCTCTGATTCCCTCTCCTTCTCTCTGCTTTCATGTATCCAAACCTCTTAACTTTTTCTTTCTGTCTAATTCAATCCTCTGATTGTATAATTCTTTCTGACCACAGACACAGTGGTGACTAAAGATGCTTCTTACCTGCCTATAAATGCTCAAAAATGAAATGACTTTTCTACTGAGAAAAACTTTCCGTTATGTTAGTATGCTGCCTTTAGCACTAGTCATTTTCTCCAAATTATTTGATGGTAGGGTGCAGGAAAACTGTCCATCAAGTGACAGGACTTGTGATCAAAATATAAGCCATAATAGTAACTGAGACAGCATGACAGAAGTGATAAATGATTGAGGTGATTACAGGATGTACTTGCAAGAGAGACGTTTCTGAGACATACGCAGTTTTGTATTTTCTTCTCTTCCATTCCATTCCTACAATTATGTTGGTTTGTTTACTACAAACACCTCAGTAAATGCTACCAGATGGTGCCTGTGGGTGTGACACATTAAAAACAATCCTTGAGGATTATGCTTAGTAAACTACCTGGTGACTATGCGTGTGTCTTAAGTAGACACATTTTCTTATTGAGGTGATATGACAACAAATCCAAAGCACACATTTAGCAAAGCTGGTCCAGATAAGAGTATAAAGCCTTGTGTGTTCACGCTGCAATGTGTAGTGTTTAGTGTTGCTGATGGGGTAATGTGGCCAACACTAGTTGGATGTCATCATTCATGATTAACTATCACAAATGCAATGATCTCTAAGCATTGCTTTTGAGACTTATAAAGTGTGAAGCACGAATTACTGTCATCTAGTTTTGTTTTATATTTACAAGTGTAGATATAAAAACCAGTGCACTGATGGAGAAACATGGAAACAAGAAGAAGATTAAAGAGATTATTCTGAGGAAAGAAAATTCAGAAGAACGTGATTCAGGTGAAGATTGAGAGGGAAAAGCGTCTAATTGGCTTGCAAAGCAGTAAATGCTACAGTATTTGATCCACATCATAAGAGATACTTTTCAGGACACAGCCGAGTCCAAACCTCACCCATACTAAAATAGTGACAGGAACCACATGCAAGGACCTTGCTGACAACCCTTTGAGCCTTTACTTCTTGCACACAGATACTCTGAGGGGCAGGGGGACTAGACATTAAAAAGTCTCATTGCCAGACCAAAGATGCTGATTAACACTCACCTATCAGCAATCACCTATGTCTCCTATTTTGACATCATAACCATTTACATTCACTTCTCAAAATAACTTGCAATGAGTGTGTAAAAATGTTAAATACATTTCTCTGTGTCCCACCTCCTGTTGTGGAGAGGAGCAACCTTGCCTCAAACCTGATAATCCACAGTGAACTGACACATAAAACAGAACTCTAGTGGCTTTCACTCAGAAACAGTGTACGTCAAAAGATTTCTACAAGGAAGTTTGTTCATCATAAAATGAGGAAAGGCAAGAGAAGAAAAATGGAAGGTCACTTTATATCATAAAGATACAGTTAGATACATTAACTTTTAATATGGTTGCTGTGACTGAAAATTAGTTTTATCTTGCTTGTTTTGGTAGCAGTTGCAGAATGAACAACGACCCCATCTCCAAAAGGAACAGCTTGTGACATAAAAACAGCATACATCTGCCTGCAGCCATGTGAGCCTGAGTCCCCTTCTTGTACAGTAGGTGGGATTCTCCTTTGGCCAACTTGTAGATGTTTGCTTTCCACTGTGGGACACCACGGTTTAAATTTGGTCTGTTAAGCTTGTGTGAAATAGAGGAGCTTCTATCACAACAAGAGCACAAATGTAGCGTAGCGGTCATACAAGTATTTTGACAAATCACTAAAGGCAAACAGATTTCCCCATTGATGGGTGCTGTGTGGGTTCACTCATTCCTTTTCTGTCCTCAACTATGTCAGGCATTACAAGATACTGTATACAACATGTCATTCTAAGTAAGTAATTTAGCATGTTCTGCTTTTCCTTTTTTTGTCCACGTTACTATGCTACGCTCTCCACTTTAAGGGGAAAAGAGGAACCACAAGGATATATGGGAACCAATAGCTATACAAATCAATGTGGGTGGCAGAGAAACAAAATACTAAGGTCATGCTGAAGTCTGTAGTTGAAACAGAGACGTGAGAGATTTTAGATTTCATGGGATCAGGCACAACATTTACATCTTTTGTCACTTTATAATCATTGTGCTTTATATTCCTGCTGTCACTTGACCAAGACACTGAATGACCAACCAATAACAGTTTGTCCTCACAGGAACAACGACAGCATTGGTCCGTTTTAAATGGATAAAGCAAAGCTAATGTTCACATTTACCTGACAAGGACCTTTAGTGTCCATGTGAATTATGACTCTTGTCTGTCAGGAGCAAAAAGGTTGGCAAAACCTCTTTTCGAGGAGGTTGAGGTGGATGTGTATGTGACGTTGATGTGGAAGACCACTTTTTGCATCTACCAAGAGCCAGCATTGGTTCTGTTAACAATAATCTTTCCCTAACCTTGAATGAGGTATATGTAAGAATTGGCAATCTGTCGAATTCATACTCCAAACAATGCGGGGCCTGCATATCACCAGAAAGTTGTTGAGTCAAGAGTGAGAAACAAGGTCTTTCTTTCTTCCAACAAATAGCTAATTTAAGCTGAGTTTACACTACATGGTTTTGGCCCTTATTTTATACTCGCTGACTATTTTGGGAGCTCACCGAAAAATGCCCGCAGATCGGAAGAATCGCTCCCGTGAGGAGAATCGCATTGTGTGAACTGTTCAAAGACGAGACCCACGGGCTCGCTGTGTCTGCGAACCGAGTAGTTTGGTAACAGACGAAAAACTCATCGAATACTGGCACACACTCAAAGTAACAGTGTTATAAGTCAGTGTTAAACTTGGCGTGTATCTGATCAACCAACCAGCATGGAAGTTGGATTAAATTAATGCCGAAATGACAAGAAGACTGTCGACATATGACATGCTTTTGTTTATAGAGTTACATTTTGTAGTGATGGTTTAAGTAAACATATTAAGAGTCAGTAACGTTATACAATTAGCTACCTTTATAAGCTATCGCTAAATTAGCGTTAGCATTAACAGTCTAAAAGGAAGTTCAGCATCAAACTTCATCCCTTTACTTGCCAAAAGCTGCCTCCAGAGGTGGAAAGCAATGCCTATGTTAACTCTTGTTTTACAAATATAATATAATATAGAATATAACATGTCTTATTTTTTTGTTGATAATTCTAGGTATTTTTATGTTTTAAACTAAAATTATTTGCTCATTTAACCAGGGGGGTGTTGATGCCTAAACCTAAGAAAACCTCATTTATGATAAAAAAAAAAGGTTATTTTTAATCAATTTTGTAAAAGTCATTTTTAATAGAGGCACTGACAAGTTGAGCATAATGCCAACATACTTTTTTTGTCATTTATTTTGGATGTTTTTCATGACCTGCATGACTGACAAGGTGACTAGGCAGGAGTGGGGCATGACTTCCAGGATCAGGAATGTTAGCAACCAGATGTGACAAAATAAAAGTCAGAAAAATGAGACATGCTTGGCTTTCTGTTTTTCATGAGTCCTGAATGCATAACTCTGCTTTAACACTCTACATTGAAGATTCATCTGCAAAATCTTCTTTCAATTAATCTGTTTATCATTGGATTAATAGTTGTTTTTCTTAAATGTCTGTCACAATTTCTTAAGGCCCAACATGACGTCAATTGTCTTGTTTTGTCCGACCAACATGTAAGAGACCTAAAGATACTCAGTATAGTATCACACAATACAAAGAAAAGCAGTACAGGAGCGAGGAATGTTTGGTGTTTTTATTTGAAAATAGTTAATTATAAAAATACTTGCTGATTATTTGTCTTTCAAATGACTAATCAACTAATTACCTCAGCTCTACTTGGGATAAAACAATCAATTGTTAGGGTCTGACCCTACACCCAGCCTGGCCTTTTTTGGGCTAATATCATGTCTCGTTCTAGCTTTAAAAGTCGGTGCCTGCTTGTTGACACTGCTCTGAATGATGTATGTATTGGTGTATGGTTAATATCTTGAGCACATGAAGGCTACATTGTGCATTGCTTGAAAATTGGTCCTTAATAACAGTGTAAAAGACATATTCAACTTTATGAGACAAATAAGACATGTTATATTCTTGAATGTATCATGGCTTTAGCACTTCAATTCATTCCACAGCCGCGGTGGTTGGTTTACTACAAACACCTCACTAAGTGTTCACAGATGGTGTAAAGTTGGCAGTCAGGACTGTCCCTACCAAATGCTTTCTCATTGGCTGAGAACTTCAAATGAGAAGGTTTAAACTTCACTTGGACACCAGCACCCGCAGACAGGAGGAAATATTTCCAATACATTAAGGTTAATTGGTAAGGAATACAATATGTCTTTGAGTCCCTCAGTGTCAGTCTCACGCTCTCTTTTTCTCTCTGCTTCACTCCACCCCTTTCTGCCTTCCTGTCTCTCTCTTAACAAGTTACTGAAAAAAAAATGTGTTTCCAATTAGGCGCAGAGGGAAAAGGAACAACTCTCATCTGCGAACACTACAAGAAATGTCTTTGGTAACAGGACATTTACATCATAAAATGACATTTTTTTTCACTATTAGTGGGGAAAGTGCCAATTGGGTGTATTCAATGCACTTGTTACTGATGACGTTTCACCTGTCTTCAGTGTGAAGTGTAAAGCAGTTACAAGATAATGCAATTTACTCAAGAAAATCCTGCTGTTTTATTGATTATGCTGTAAAGAGCTGTAACACCTTTTGTAAAAAAATATTTTTATAAGCAAAATATGATGTCCAGCAACTTTCAATGCCACTCTTTTGTCAAATTGGCTTTTTTTTTTGTTGTTGCAGTGTGTGTGTCTCTGTGTGTGTGAGTGACGTCATGTGCAGACAAAGGTCCTCTCCTGCAGAGTGTGTGTGGCAGTCGGTCGGTTAGAGCGAGAGAGAGAGAGAGAGAGAGAGAGAGAGAGAGAGAGAGAGAGAGTTTGGTGGAGCAGCCGCGCCAGCGCAGAGGGGCACGGAGACGCAGCAGAGAGCATCAAGGCGACTTTATCTGGAAAAAGAGTTAAATAAAACAACTTCTGAAACACTGGTGGGGGGGAAAAATCAAAGGTACTATTGCTTTTCTGCACGGACATAAAATGAAAGGGTTACCTGGCTGTATATTGGATTTGGAGTCTTGTATCACAACGCTGCGACTTTGACACCAGAGTTGCGCAGGCAAGCGTCTCTAGTTGTCTGTTGGAGGAATTTCAGGCACCCCGAATCAAACTTGAGTTGGACATCCAGGAACCGGTCAGGGAGTAACCTAAACTACCTACCTTCTGCTTTCACTGGAAAAGAAGACGCTGTAAGTATTTAATTTCTTGCCCTGCTTACTGAATGGATCCTTATAAATATATATATATAAAAAAAACAGTTTTATTTGGCTTACTAAAGCTCGTCTTCTACACGATGTGGGCATCTTTACACAATCAAAGTATAGCTACCTGCCACGTAGACATGGCTAGAAAGCGTTCGGGTCAGATAAAGGCTTTGATGGCATTAGCAGATGCCTGAATCCGCTGTGCGCACCGTTATTTCGATAGGACGCTCGGTTGTGCGCCTATAAGGGTTGAGGACGAGGGACGCGGCTGGAATGACGGACTTATTGCGCCAGAGTTGTGCTCTTTATCAAACTCTGGGATTGGGACAATATTTGTGGAAGGGAGTGAGCGGAGGGAAAAAAACACAATGCATGCTTGCGTTGGATCTGGGAGTAAAAGTTTGACATCTGTGTTGATTTTCCACGCTGATCTGCAGTCAGAGAGCGCGTTTGGAGTTTTCATTTGGGTTTCTTCATTGAAACTCTGCGGTGTAACGTTAGTTAGCTGTCATGCAGCAGGAAATACTGGGTCTGTCTGTGTCAGCACTGGCTTGGTGTAACTGCTAAAACATGATGACCAGGCCAGCAGCACATTGATAGTCCTCAAACATTTCTTGTGGCGTTGGCATCTTCCCAAAGTATGCGCCTTGATGCTGTCTACTACCGGCAGGAGTCAATACACCGTGCTGTGCCCTGGACTCAGGCCTTGAAATACAACAACAATATCTTGAACTTACTGCACTTTTCGCAGAATTCTGTTAAAGATGTGACACACTGGCAAAGCGGATGGCGTGGTCTGGTCCTTCCACCAAAACAGGATCGTGTAGGCATATTCTAGCCGAACCTACCTCACCTGGAGCAAGGGTGGAGGTCAATAACTCAGAGCAGATTGAGCAGATTTGTCAGTTTTTTTCTTATTTCCCTTCTATGACAGGAATATAAAGACAGAATTTGTTGTGTCTCCAAAGTTACACATTTAAAAATAAAAAATTGACAATTCAATTTCAATACAGATACATTAATTATAATTCCTGCATATGGGATACTTGATTCTAGTTCAGGTTCTGGTCAGCTGCTTTCTGTTCTCTAATGAGTGAGTAGAGTCGGGATAAATCATGCAAAAATCAGATTTTTCAATGAGCTGAAAGGTGCATTTGAGGAGGATTATGAGTGAAGTCTATAATTTGCAGAAATGTGCAATCACCATACATATTCCTACAAAATTCATGGTGCAAGTGAAATTGCAACAGTCTTGTTAAGCAATATCTTAAACAAACATTTTTCAACAAGTGATGCTTGATGAAGCTTTCTAACATTTTGCTGAATATCTCAATAAGGCTGTTGTGAAACTTGGTATTCGTGTCCCCAGGGGAGAAATTCTAATCTCTCTGGAGACAATAATGTCTCACTCAGCGCAAGTCAGATCAAAATCTTCAGTTGACCAACATTTCAGTCTGTTAGAACAAATAACCTCATTGCTATAATATTTGCTGTATTTGTCGCCTCCACAGGTTGAGTTTGAATTGTTTTGGTTAAATTTCCCTCTAGTGCCATCACCAAGCCGAAATGTACTGTTAAAAAAATAACACATAATTGTTGTGCCCCCTTGAGTTTCCTGTATCCCCAACTAAACCTAAATTTTGGTCTTTACACGACCCGTCCTTTAACGCCACCTTTAAGACAAATTGTTGTCTTTGTTTACAAAAAACAAACAGCCGGATCACTGTGTAATCTGCTCTGGGTCATTATCTCCACGTCTTTGGTGAGCCCATAGCTTTTCCTTTTCACTGAAGATAAGATGGACCTTTATTGATCCTCCGCAGAAGAAATTTCCACCTACATTTCCACATGCACCCATGGTATGTGACAACATATCAAAGTTTCTAACTCGTCACTTTTTGGTAACTATAGTGGTAAAGGTCTAGTGTGAAAAAGCCAAATGTTTCCTTTATGCTATCCCTTTTGATGTTACCTAATTAATACTGATCTGGAGCTCAAATGGTATGTGTGTGTGTGTGTGTGTGTGTGTGTGTGTGTGTTTATTTGTGTATTCAGGGGAGATAGCAAGAACACTGTTTACCTACCACCCACTGGCACAAACCTCAGGGGGTCTTTTATGCTATAGTGAAGTGTGAGAAGTGTTTACACTGCAGATAGATTAGGTCTATGGCTTTCAAGCTGTTTTAATTATTCAGTCCACATTCTCTAATGTTTTCTTACTGCCTTTGTTGTTGCAACTGCCGACGTAATGCTTTGCAATAAACAGTTTTTTTCCTGGTTGAAACATGGAAACGTTTGAACATTTTTTATTTTAGGGCCCATTTTCTTCTTACTACATGACCCTCAATGGAATCTAATTTATACTGACTGTAGGCTGCGACACGTGCAGCAGCTACAGCTGGAGGTGGGCCCGAGTAAGTAGAGCACAGGGTCTTCAGCCTTCTGCTATTAACTAAGACATTTAACCGTTCCACTTTGGACATGAAAAAATATTATTACTTCTTATTGTGAAATTCCTCAGACGTAGGGCTGCAGCCCACTTGTTGTTCTGACCTATGGTTTTTTGAACCAAGGCCATGCTTGTAGATATTTAACCAGTTTATTAAAAAACACTCTAGCAAATGTGTATCTGCACATTATAAAGACCAAAAGACGTGATCAAAGACTAATTCATTTCCTTTCCTAAAAACCCCCACTCCCCCAAACCTTGTTAGTGATGCATACGTATGCAACATTTTACCACAATCAAGGCTAGTGCAGAAAGTTTTGAAATGAGGAGATAAGAAAGAGGTTGCTTTGCTGTCATCTCTTTTCATCTCTGTTTGGAGAAAAGCAAAGAGATTGCTGGAGGAGACGATGGTTGTCTATAAGAGATAACGGTCTTAAGTGATAAAGGCTCACCTCCTTTTAGTTTTAATAAGCTATACTTTACTTCACGTACAGCATGACTTTACTGTCTTCCAAACTGTTATGTATCTTAAGACTTTTCAGGCTGTCAGTATCTTTTCAATGGATAATCATACGGTGTCACCCTGGATATGACACACCAGCACTCCAAATATGAAGACAGGATAGTTTGCAGAGGCTTGGTGGTTTCCTCAGTAACCAGAGAGGCAGGCAGGCTATTAGTCTTTTTAGTTCTGACTGATAAATTCAACAAGATTACAGAAGTCATCTGAAAGTTAGTCCACGCTTTAAGATGCCGAAAAGCAGAACAAAATTTAAAGTGATGAGTTTAAGCTTCTGACTTCTGACCTTCTTGTTCAAGCTGAACAAAACTCCGACCACAAAGACCTAACATCCCCCATGAAGATGACGGTTATATGTTTCCCTACATGAGCTCTGACATCCGTCAAAAGAAAGGGTCCTTGAACCATCTGTGTTGTGATTACTGAAAACACGATCTCTCCTCCCCCTCGTCTAAGGACCTGCATTCCACCCATTCTTCCTCACAACGTTCAGATTGTTTCCACATTCATGCAGGTAACAGAGTCACATTTTGTAAGCATCTGTGGCAGAAATGAAATTTCCTTAAACACCATATCAACAGGGAAATGATTCAAGCAATAGTTACAAATATTTATTTTATCACTTAAGTGCTCTTTACATATACACACTTATGTGTGCTTGGTCATGGAGCCTCTCAGTACAACCACTGTATTAAGTCTGCATCATTTCTTTCTCTTTTAAGATGAATATCTGTGGTCAGACCACTACTTCTTCTTCAACTGCTGATCAAGTTGCAGATCACATTGGATATCATGCTTTTGGTTTGCATTGACATGGGACTTGTTGAGGTAACATGCAATGATCAGTCACTTGTTTGACAGCAGGTTACATTTGATCACCATGTTCTGTGATATGAAATGCCTCTGCAGCAACTTCTCATGATCAGTCCTCCAATGCTTCAAACCCATTGGAATCAACTCAAAAGGAGTGACCTCACTGCTAAAATTGTATTCAGTATGATTGCGGTCAGAGAAGACCAGATCAGAGCAGACAGTGTTGTAACTGGAGATTAAAAAGGTAATTACTTGCCTCAATAGTTAGTTTATAGTGCTGAGGCATTCAGACGTATGTGTGGTATATGTGAAATACGGCTCTGTGGATGTGCTACCTGGTTGTCATATACAGAACTGGATTTGACTAAATGGATTTCCACCACATAGTCTGTTATTTCTCTATCAGGACACCTTGGCGTGTTTTATCATGGTTATATTATAGCCATAAATAGAGAAGCTGTGTTAAAATAATATCTCATAAGTTTAAGACAGTTTGGGTGGGCCTGTTTAACTGTTTTAGATGTATACTTTTAGTGATGGCCATGGTAGACACTTGTTGGTTGACTGATTGTATTGTATGGACATGTATATAAATGTTTTAGTAAATTTCCTCCTCAATTGCCTTTATCTCACCTAATGTAAAAATAAACTGTGGTTTTGACAGGAAGCTGTGCCTGTCAGTTCGAGGACTCTACTGCCCTTCTGTGTGTGTATGTGTGTGTGTGCGCATGTGTGTGGGAGTGACACAGAGAATGCAGTTTAGACAGTAGATGGTAGACATTTTTCATTAATTCTTATAGAAATGGCAGAAGAGTTGTTGGGAAAGCTAGAAGAACAGCTAGAGCTAGTTGGCAAGCTGGCTATTTGGGGCGAGTGCAGAAAAATAAGCAAAAAATCATGTTATCTTTGAATGCCCTGCAGGAACCACATCTCACAGCTCTGCGATGTATTAAACATATCCAGACAACTCGGGGAAATGGACACTGACACTGGGAAAATAAAAAAGATGATGAGAAAGACATAAAACAGAGACAGTAAGAGAGAAAAGCAGGCAGGCACATACCTGCTAGCCCACAGGCTTGTAGCCATAGTCTGTTTTTAAGGTCTCAGCATACCTGTTGAGCACCATTTACTCCACAGACTCATGCCCATGTTCTACTGTCCACCAGGCTGTACACTGTTATCCATTACAGTTACAGAAAAAAAGATGGAATGAGATTACAGTTGCATTTAATAAAACTGGGATTATGCAGGATTACAATTAGATATTTTATTAATACATTTAATAATAAACAAAAGAACATAATTCCACTTTGCATTCCCATTAGGCATACCAACGATGAGTATGCTACAGATTCTATTCATAGTGAAATTTAGGCAACACATATAGACGTAAAAGACGCATCAAGATTGTATTCCATGTAAGTTTGACAAAAGGATATTGGTCAGACTGACCAACAGTTCATCAGCTGACGGTCACACCACCAGCTAGACATCAATGAGCCATATGCATTCAGAGCGACTGCAATGTTTTTGATGATGCAATTTCAGAGGCTCATGCTGGCGGGCATCTGACCGCATCAGATTGTGAAAAAAAATCCTGCAGTGGCTGCCCTGCATTTAATTTCTTTCCTTGCAACTCTTAATTCTTCATGGCTTAATTATGTTACTGTGTGTGTGTGTGTGTGTGTGTGTGTGTGTGTGTGCGTGAGGGGCATGTAGGTTAAAATCATGTTAAGGATGTCAGTCATGGGAAAGAAAGAAAGAGGAACCAAAATCTGCAAGAATGGGGAAGTTAGTTTCCAACCCAGCTGTATCTAAAGCGTGTCCCTTAGTGCAGCAGACCAGAACATGCAGCCAAATACTCAGAGGTCCTAAAAGTAAACCTGCTGCGCAACCTCAGCCTGGGGCGAATGTTCACCTTTCAGTGACAACAACCTGAAGCATAAAGCCAAGCCAATGCTGGAGTGGCTTTAGGATAAGTCTTTGAATGTCACTGAATGGCTCAGCCAAAGCCTGAACATTTGTGGAGAGACCTGGCAGTCCACAAACGCTCCCCATCCTGCTGACTGAGCTTGAAAGGATTTGCCAGGAAGAATGGGGGAAACTGGCCAAATGCACAAAGCTCTTAGAGACTTACCTAAGAAGACTTGAAGCCGTAATTGCTGCCAAAGACCCTGTACTGAATAAAAGCTCTGAATACTTAATGTGAAAGAGATATTTTTAATAATCTTGGAAAATTGTCTAAAAACATGTTTTCACTATGTCATTACAGGTTATTGTGTGTATATTAGGAGTCACTCCATTTTAACTTGAATCTTTAACTGCAAAAAGTAAAGGGATCTGAAAACTCCCTCCGTCCTTTTCTCTTTTTCCTTTTGTGAAGTACATGTACTGTTTTCAAAAAGTAAATAAAGCTTGTTTTCTTACTTTTGGCCTTCAGTCTAGTCTTCAGTTAGGGAAATGTGTGCAGTTGGACTGAGGTCAGGTGTCTGACTTGACCACTAAAGAACATTCTGCTGTTTGGCCATAGAAACGTATTGGTTGTCTTGTTTCTGTCTGTCTCTAAAGTTGGGAATTTGGAGATTGGGCTATATAAGAAAGGGACCACAAGTCAACCAATATGGATGTGAGTTAAAAGGCAAAGCTGAAAGTCAACACTTTAATCTTGTAATCATTGGTTTATTTTAAAGGTTGTATATATGACATTTAAAACATTAATATAGTAGCAAATAACTATTTGCTATGTGAGTCTGTCAGCAGCCAGAACAAGCACTTTAGTGGACATACTTTGACCCCATAGAGTAGCTGATTTTGCCAGCACCAATGATGGCCTTTTTTCAAATAAGGGTTTATATCGCCCAAACCAGCATTGGTGATTGTTGGAAAGACTGTGAAAAAACAAAAAAATGCAGTTTTGGTGAGGGTTAGGGTAATTTTGTTTCTGTCCAGTTTGTGTGTTTTACAGTTACTTTCTAGGTAAAATTACTGGTTTTGTCAATCAAGTCTGGTCAACCACAGCGCCCATTGTGTTTGTCTGAGATGCTGGTGTTCTGATGCCTCTACCTCTAGTGGCAAGTGAATTTTGTATGTAACTTTTAAATGGAGTGTGCTGAAATAGAGCCAAAAGAATAAAAATGTATCACTTTCCAAATAATTAGACTGCACCGTGTCACGGTTTTGTAATTTCTCTGTGTGGGAGGTCAGAGATCTAATGCTATTATACACAAACCTTTCAAATCTACTTTCAGTGCAGATCATAGTAATGTATTCAAGCATTTGTTTTCATTCAGTGCACAGCATTAGTGATTCTGACAGTCCAGAGCATTCAGTGATGAATTTGAAGAACGCTTTTGAGTCAAACCCTGAAATCTCTGCAGACCACACTGACGCAATCCCATATTGCATCTGCTACGGTGATGTAATCAGTGGAATCTGTCTCCAATAGTGTGATTCCATTAGGGAATGACTGAACACACCCAACAATAAACTGCAGAAAAACCTGACACATGTGGTAGAGGCTGTTTATCTGTACCCACTCATTGTTAAATATTTAGAGAAGTTTGGTTATCAAAATTAAACCACTGCAAATGTTCAATCAATACACAATTGTAAATTATTTCAGTCACATAGAACAAAAGACGACATCACGTTCCCCTAATTCCTCCTGTCCTGTGCTCATGCTGTGGTTGAGGAAGCTGTCTAAACTCGCCCAACATCACAATTTCAGGCAGGTACTGTACATGTTAAGTTTTTCAGTTATCATTTCAAGTGTGCACTTTTTATTTGTGTGTGAGTATAGGTGTCCATGTTCATGTACAAAAAAGTGACAGTTCCCTGAAAGTCACAAACACCTCTTTGTGCTTCCATCCTTCAATTATTATATTTATTTCATACCCACTATAAACGCATACAATGTTTTAATTCTGAAACTTCACAAATGGTTTAGGTGTGAAGGGGTGTACTCACCATGTATTGGTGTCACACAGCTTATGCTTATGCTGCGCTACTCTGCATTTCTGAAGGCTTTTCAAGGATTAGTTTCATGGTTTATATTTTTTTCCTGCCATTTAGCCTGAAAACCTGCTTTACTAAAACATGTGCGGCAGATCATAGCTGAAAGACCTTAAAGCAAAGAAGCTTATTAGATGGACATTTGCAAAATGAAAGGGTGTGTTATATGCTGCTCCACAGATAATAACCCATGAGTTGGATTTCAGTTCCCAAGCTATGATCCCTGGGAGAATTTATAGGCAAATTAAAAAGGCTTTTATATGTTATTTATGATTCTGGCTGTTATTTAGAAATAAAACATTGCTTTCAGCGGCTTTGGACAAACCAGAAGCCACTGTGACATCCACGCAGCCTGTCTCTACAGAGCTGTGTGTAATTTAGCAAGTTAACTCCTTCTCCCTAAGGAATAAAACATTATTTTGTCAGAGTAAGTCCAAGAGTAAATTCTGCACCAGAGCTGCTGTTGGTGGTGTGATGAAATGCTGCTTCCTGATACTCCCCCACTGTGGTTTCCTTAATATTATCATTATAAGTGCACAACTTTTTTTTATAGTCTCTGTCAAGGTCAATGTGTTGTTTTGGCTTTTCTACACTAATATTCCAGACAGATTCCCTGAATTGTATTTTATTCTGCTATTATATTAAAGTCAAATATTGTCTTGTTTATGAGAAAATTCACTTTATATTCTATTCCAATAAAAACTAATTCAACCTAGTCAAGTAGAATCAAGTCAAATATGGTCTAGTCTATATGACAAAGCATATTCTATTATATTCAAGTCCAGTTGAGTCTAATCACTTTACAACACATGTCAACATTCACCCATTCACATACATATTTATACACGGATGGCAGAGGCTGCCATGCAAGGTGTCAACACATCAGGAGCAGTACAGTGCTTCCTATCCAAAGGGATTATGCTCACCCATTCTCACATTTGTTTTCCTTCCTCTGAGCAATTTGGGCTTCAATATCTTGCCCAAGGAGACTTTGACAAAAAGACTGGAGGAGCCGGGGATCAAACCTCCGACCTTCTGAATAGTGGACGACCAGCTCTATGTCCTGAGCCACAGCCACCCCAATTCTGTTCTATTCTAGTTGAGTCAAGTCGAGTCTATACTTGTCATGTCTATATATATAGTCAATAAAACTAATCACATTCTATTCTTTTATTCTTTGACATCAAGTGTAATGACTGAACGTTTGTCAGATTGGGGCTTTGTGTGATGACATGAAAGTGCTTAAGTGGTTGGAGGGGTATCATCCACTGACGAGCCGTGAATCAGCCCATCACGGCTGCAGTCACACATGACTCAACACCAACTCTGAATCCAACCCTTGTGAGGGTTGAGCTCTGCTGCTCCGCTGCAACTGTTTGGAAGTATGTGCGAGTGTGCGAGTGCGCGAGTGCGGTTTGTGTGCACTCGCCCATGATGTTAAAGAGAAAGTTAGAGAATGAAAGCCTATGTGTGTGGGTGTTTGTGTGTTGTAGAAGTCCTGTTTCTCTGCTTTCTGGGGTGGGAATGGGGATGGCGATGAAAACAATGGGCACATTGTGTGGAGAGTTGGCAAAGAGAAGAAGGGGGAGGTTGAGGAGAAGGAGAAGGAGTGAGGGGGAGAGGAGAGGAGACAGGAGAGGGAAAAAAATGAAGAAAAAGAGATGACAGAAGATGAGTTCAGGAGAGAAAAGAGAGGAGATAGGTTAAAAAAGAAAGGAACAGAGAGTAAAGGGCACAAGAAGAAAGGAAAGGAGGAACAGAGTTAAGAGGAGAGGTGAGAAGTTGATGACGGGGCAAGGAAGAAGGGTAGGAAAAGGGTACAGGAGTGAGGAAGAGACGATCAACTATGGAAAGGGAAAGAGTGGAGAAGAGTTGAGAGGGGGTGAGGTGAGGATATCGGATGAAAATAGAGGGAAGAGAAGGGAGAAAAAGAGAGTTTGAAGAAGTTGGAGGAGAGCTTAGGAAGCAAGGAAACAGAGTGGAGGGAGAGAGGAGAAAGTAAGCAGGAGAAATGGGGGCAGAAGGAATATGTGGAGAGGAGGACAAGTGAATGCCGATTATAAAAGAGGAGAGATGGAAGAAGTATTAATTTTTATAAGTTTCACTTGTCATATATTTGGTATCCATGTTACCAACAGTGCCAAGTGGGAATTTGGGGATCAGGCTCACATTCAAAATTGAAATCTTTATACCCTGGCTGCAATACAAATCATCTCAGTCTGCATTGGGATATAAAGTAAATCTCCAGGCACCTCCAGACAAATGGGTACACCTGACCCGGGACTGGCATACGGTATCATGTCCAGGAAATTTCAGTCATTCAGGGAAATGTATTGTGTAAAGAATGTTTGAAGTGTAATAACACCCTTCAAACAAACAGCTTTTTGTAAAAGTTTCTGTGTGGTACCTGTGTTTCAGCTAAGCTAGAGAGGCTAAAGCTCCGGTGTGTGTGTGTGTGTGTGTGTGTGTGTCTGTGGGGGGACTGTCAGTGTGTGTGATCGAGGTAAACATTGCAGTCCGGTGCTCCTATAGCTGTCTGAAACTATAATTATTGTGCCAAAATAAATAATAAAAATGAGCAAAAACTAGCATTAACTAGTTAAACATGCCTCTCAATCTGTATACATTTGAAAATGAGCGCAGCGGTTTCACAGACTCCCACTCAAAGCAGAGGCTGACGGAAGTGGGCTGCCCCCCTCTGATTAGAGGGCGTTAACACTCTTTTTACATATGAATGTCATAAAGTAAGATAGCCCCAGACAGTCGACACTATGTCAGCATTGGCCTTATAAGGTTCAGGGTGATTTAATACAACAGAGGGAGTGTTGTATTAAATCACCCTGAACCCTCTAAGGCCATTTTCAATCCAAGAAATACTACATTTTCATAACTTTGGTAATAATGTCTATATTAACATTATATTATGTGTTTTATCGCGGTAAAGTCATTTACTTTACAGCTTGAAAAACACGTTTTAGGGTGGAGCACCACTTTAAGATGCAAACTCACTGGATGGTAGCCAGTCTAAATTGACGTCAGGTGGGTGTAAACAAAAAAAAAAAAAAAACACAATTTAATCTGACTGGGAAAGGTCTCTTGTTTAAAAGTCAATACAATGAGAATTTGAATCCGGATGCTATTACCTTTAGGTATTGGCAAATAAGCTAATAGTTAACTAATCAGAGGTGGAGGCCTAAGCGAAACATAGGCATGATGTTTCATTCTAAAGCAGAGTCTACAGACAGTTTGAAAGCATTCAGTGAAGAGACTTTCTATCACTTTCAGATGTTACTGCCTTCACTCATAACTCTTTCACATCAAAGTGCTGCACAGCTGAACTCCACAATTTGGGTGATTTATTTTATATTCTAAAAATAGCTTCACATTTTTAAAAAATCATCACCATGCCCCAGATGTGTACAATGGTCTTACTGTTGCGGTATGATAATTTATGCATAACTGTAATCACTCTTAGAGGCTTCGTGACTTTTTATGAAAATGAATCATTCTTGCAAAGCTAGAAAACACAGAGCTAACAATTTACTGTAAGATGCCACGCTGATGAATTGCAGGGGCCATTTCTTGGACAATAAAACATTACCATTTTTGTCTAAACTTTAACATCCAAATGAACTTCATATGATCATATTTTCCAAAACAAGAAGATGTATTATTTCTCCGTAAAAATAGAAAACCATCAAAATTTCCTGTGACTATGCCTACATGAGTAATATAGCCTTTAATTCTTTCATTTCAAAGGCAAAGTTTCACAAATCAGATTTGTTCAGAAGTCAGATTTATTTATATTTTGCTTTATAATCTGTACATCATATAACACCTTCTATCGGATAAACTCTCCCAAAAATAACCCTTTAAAGGTTCCATCTGTAAAATGTTACACATTATATTTATGTATTAATCACTTTTTATCACCAACGAATCACTTTTTATTGCCAATGTGTTAATGTGTTAAACTAAAAAAATAAGACCTCACCCAAATTTCTCGGTGGCCTGGGGACTGATTTATATGCATTATGTATGGATGCGGGTGTAGGATGTGACGTTTATGCACGCTCCCTGCATTCTCTCTCCGCTCCTCACAGTGTCAACAGTGTGCAATAACTAACATAAGCTTATAAATGGAGTCTGCTAACGTCTGCCAATGACTGGCACCCACTACAATGCAGAGTCAAAGCTAATGTTACTGCAAAGCTTGTGCAATATATTGTGATATTGTGGATGAATTGCTATCTAGCTAACTGCCAGCTTGTTTCATCCAGATTCCCGGGGCCGATCTGGTTGGAATGGGTTGCACCTTGCTGGCTAGCCTCAGCTTGCTTACTCGCTATCATTATTGCTAGCAAAATACTATCCCATATGTTAATTGGCTAATGTTAGCTTGCAAAATTACTTCATCAGCTAATGTGATCCATGATACTAACTTATGTATTATGACAAATGGTGTTGGTGGTTTTAGCCAACAATAAATGATGTGACGGTACATTACAAACAATTACATACTAGCCAGGAGCAATGCAAGGCAGGGGCACCCAACTAGCGAGCTTTAACCTAAACCAAGCTCGGGTTGGCCGACTGTGTATCTAGCATGTGTGAGACAAGTGGAGAGGCTGAATCTCCTGGAGGATGAAAATCCAGATCATCCAGAATGAGGCACCAGAGGAGAGAGAGGTCCCAGGATGGCCAATGGTCCAGCACAGAGAGATGAACCTGAGAAAGTTTACAGTATTCTCTTCATTGATACTGAGCCCGACCCGCTGGATGGATAATGGTAACAGTTACGAGGCCTGTAGTAATCAAAGAATAAGCAGCTGAAAAAGATTAGTAAAAGGATGAGTTTTAGGTTTGGATTGGAGAGGTATGAAGACCATTTATAATTTTGTAAGTCCTCAGAAGCACTGTTAAGTCTGATATAGATATGAACTAAAGTAATTAATATCTAGACTTTTATGCACATGTGAGTATTAGATTAGGGTCTTCTGAGTTCAAAAAGGGGAAAAAAGAGCAGTTTCCTTGGAAAATGATGTGGGGTGTGGTCAAGTTCATATTTTAATTATCCATCTTTTTCATCAACTCCCTGTGGAGTGTAGCTCAGTATGGACTCCCAGATCAGAGATTGGCCAGACATCTGTCTGACACATTAATAAATGTTCTTTAATACAGACTAAACGTTCTCTCTGTATAGAAATAACATGTCAAACATGAAGTCCAGTGCTGTTCCTCTTAAAGCTGTATTCCTCTAAGAACTGTATTAACAATAACCAGAAGGTTGGATGATGGATTGTTGAGAAACTGAGGGCAGACTTGAGTTTAGTTATCTGACATTTATTCAGCTTCAGTCCTACCGTTGTTCTGACTGGACCCAGCCAGTTTGTCTCAGTACGTGTTAGAACAATGATAACAATACACAAAGAGAAATGTATGTAGAGCTTCCATCATACTCTACAGAAGGGAAGGATTTGTGTATCTACAACCCTGTGATACCTTACAAAACACAAAAGATATTCAGACCTATAGTAACTATAAAGAAAATGAAAAAAAAGATAACTTGAAAAAGCAAAAAGAGCAATAGACTAAGGCCTGTTAGGATGGTTGGAGTGATAGGGCACAGCCCAATGTTGATCCTAGATTGAGGCTTAATGTAAAATACAGTAAGAATTGAATACTAGATCAACAATGGATATTTTTGCTTCAGGTCCTAATGATATGGATGTTGCAACAAGTCCTCCAAATTAAACAAAAAAAAGGATTTTGTAACTGCATTGTAGAACAACACAGGACTTTCTGATCTGATGTCTCTATCAGCGGGATAACGTTGTTTGCCTGTGCCTTCCTGAACCTGTACAAATCAGTTTTATGACGTGACAAAACTATGGCTAAGGTTTGGTTAGGTCTAGGCACAAACACGACTTTGGGTTTGGGTTAGATTTACTTCATTGTTACGGTTGGGGGACATTTGTCGTCATGATTACAGTAGAAACCATGTGTTACGGTCAGGGAACGACTGTGATCGTGGTTAAAAAAAAAAAACATTGAACAGCGGTCTCCTGTTTTGACTCACCTATCCACCCCAACCTTCTATGATATTGTCACATTACTTTCTCATTTGCTCCCGTCATAATAACAACGGCTAAAATTTGATTTCAATATATTTATAGCTCCTTTAGCACCACTGTTAGGCCAAAATTTCATGTGTACGCAAAACATATTAAAATATTATATATGTATTGCCATGAAATGAAGCCATGTTGGGTACTCCAGCCCTCCTAATGTCAAAATGTCAATTTGCACACAAGATGCCTCATAATCCATTTAGAAGATTCTATAAAATGGCTGTAAAATTTCAATGAGCCCATGATCTTTTCTTCACCCCACTGTCCAGATTTGCTCATTTCAATGTGTATTGTGGGGTGTAATGAACTTTGCGGTCACTAGCAGCTGCAAGTGGGACTTTTGGTTTTGTTGAATGTCAGCAACTTCAGGGCCATAGAAATATCTTATATTCTCCTGTAGTGTCTCATTCAGTTAAAAATAAAATAACAAAAAAACTGAATAAAATTTTTATTTACTAGTATACTGTATGTAGAAGTAGGTTTTCTCATTTACAAACAACAGATGAAGAGAGACTAAAATAATTGGGAGTGTGTGTTAATTAGGCGTATGTTATGAATATGCTGCCCTGATGCTGGTGCTTGAGTTATGACCTCACTTGTATGGATTCCAGGGTGGTCCTTTCATAGCCTGTTAGACACTCACAGACACACACACACACACACACACACACACACACACACACAAAACACACGTTCTTCTCTCTCCACACAGCCAGACTTTATCACACATTACTAACAAGCATGAAGAGAGTGTGTCGACACACACTCAAGCACAGCAAGCATTTTGTTCTCTGTCTTTAACACCCAACACATTGTACACACACACACACACACACACACACACACACACACACACACACACACACAGACACACATACACTCCTAAACTTTCCTTTCTTGTTCACAAACACTCACACATGAAAATGCCTCATTCAAACTTTCACTTTTATAGAGCGCATATACACACATCCAGGTGCAGGAATACAGAAATCTAAAATCCCCCGTTTCTGTGGCCCTTTTCTTGCTCAATCTTTCCCTGTTACAAGACCCACCCACCCACCAAACACACACACAATGACAGGATCTCTCTCTGCAGGCTCCAAGGGTCTGATGAAAGTGTTGAGAATGTGTACTGAGTGGCCAATGACACTTCCTCCACTTTCTAGTACTGACGACTTGCCTCAGGCATCTAATGCCCCAGTCACTGCTCCCTCGGGACGTTTAATGTCTATAAGCCACAGATGACAAATAGAATAGATGGGCTTTCATCTGTGGCGGTAGTTATTGTAGAGGCTACCTCTCTGTGGGTCTATCCTGCATTAGTGTTGCTGCAATCACTCAATAACAAACCCATCACAAATATCATTACATATATAGCAGTTTGTTTTCCTGTGCTACTTTCAGGCAACATCATGACAAACTTTATACATATAAGGCATTTTTGTGTATTATCTGATAAATAAAAATAATTTCCTTAAAGGATATGTTCCACCTAAAACAATGCTCACATGCCTGTATACATTGAAACAGTTTTCCCTCGCTTTAATGCTGTTCATACTGGCAATTAAAAGATCCACCATCCTCATTTTGTGCACAGTTATATTCAGAGTTATATCTGAAGTTAATCTGAGTCTTCAGCAGTCTAAAATAGATACATTAGGGGATACCTTTCAAAGTTACAGTATTTTAGTTCTCTCTGTGTTTCTGTGCTGAGTTGCAGTTTAGGGATATTAAGACAAAGAGGAAAAGAATTCTGGGAATTTACTGATACTTGACTCCTGAAGTCTCACATTAACTTCAGGTAAACTTTGGAACACATTTTTGTGCAGAATGAGGATTTTGTCCTTGGATTGTAAGCACATCTCTCAAAGCAGCAATATGGGTAACTTTAATAAAAATTACTTTTGTGGTATTTGCTGAAACTTTCACTATATGCTGGCAGTAGTGCATGCGAATAAATTAGGTTCATGCAAAAGATAGTTGATTGTTGAATCTCATTCCCAGGTTGTCAAACCTTTGGGTTGGTGGCTTGAATGAGACTCCACAATCAGCAGTCTTTCTATTGTAAATGTCATTAGGAGTACTAGAAGGAACCTGATTTATTTTTTTATTTTTTTACAGATTGTCTGTCTCATTGACTACTATCAGAAAATATTGAAAGTTTCAGCAAATATCACAGAAAGTTCTTTTTTTAATAAAAGTTACCTAATACAGCTTTAATGGCCAGTATCACCAAGAGGAATGAGCAAACAAAAACAGTTTCTTAAGACAGACTTGAAAAACAGTGAACCTGCCCTAAAACAGGTTTATTATTTTGTGTGGTCTTGTGTAAAAATGTCTTAGAAGGACAGAGGAAACTGAGAAAAGTGTATTATAATGATTGCTGGCCATTTCTTGACATGTCTCCTCAGAAATCAACATGCAGAAATTAAGCAGATACATCCGGCACGTCTGGAGCAGTACAGTATTAGCCATAATTCAATACAGCTAATAGAATGTACCATTGCTATTTCAGTCAATGAAATAACATTTAACAGCCACTCCAAGCAAACATGGCTACAGATAGTCCCTTATCGGCCCATCTCAGGAAATTGGAGATATAAACAGAGTCCAGAAAAACGTTTATTTAATTGATTAGGACTTCCATTATACTGTTATTGGTACACTGCCATGCCTAATACACACCCCTTTTGGCTAAGGAATATAGATGTTGTACACTGCCAACATTTGGAGCCAGTCTACTGTATAGGTGTTGGGCAGTATTGCTGCTTAAATGGGCTTAATTTAGAATGTATAGCATGTGGTTCTATGGAACAAAAGCACAGCCAGGGACTAAATTATGGGTTATTGCTACCGGCAAAAGTACCCCCTACATTATGTAACATGTCTTGTATATCATGGCCGTCAAAACAGTACCAATGAGATTTAGTGCTCCCTTGTAGTTGAGGTGCAGGAGGTGAGAAATATTTTTAGAAAACTTAAGCTTTCATAGCTTTCAACACTGCCTCATGTCCCAGGAGCATCTCTTATTTTTCATGTGAATTTTTGAGAGGTGAAGGTTGTGATAGTTTTTCCAACATTGCAAATTCGTCCAAGAGGGCGGGAAAAAAAAAAGCTTCATGTTTGCAGTTGAGTTTTGGCAGAACGGAGATGTTTGCTGTGTCACTGCAGAGAGAAAAGAGGGCTTAGAGGATTCGAGCAGTCTTAGTAGAAGGTAAATCAAGAGAGAGGGATTTCCACAAAAACACTGGCGTTTGACGCAGAACTTCTCATACTTGTACTATCATTCCTGGTCCCTTCTTGTTTCTGATACACCCCTTCTCTCTCTTTGTTTCTGTCTTACTTACACACACACACACACACACACACACACACACACACATACACACACTCCACTCTACTCTGCTCTAGCCCTGAGGTCCTGTTTCCGGTCTGGGGTGTATGAGAGAGACTAGCCAACATCTGTGTGGGACTGGAGTTTATTACACACACACACATGTCCCTGTGAGCATTGTTTATGTGTGGTGGAGTTGACTGTAAGCATCATGTTGCTGCTATTGCTGCTTACTTTTCTCAGTTTCTACTACTGCATTTTTTAAAAGCAGGAACACTCGTTAAATTCCACCAGATGGAAAAAACACGTTTCAGCTTTATATCACACTGGGGTTTATTCACACAGCACATATAGATACATACACACACACATAACAGGCAAGCATGCAGGCACACAGACACACAGACACACAGACACACACACACACACACACACACACACACACACACACACACACACACACACCCCTTGTGTAGTGTTGCTGTAAACTGTGACTTGTAGACAATACAAGTTTTGTTTCGAACAATCGTTTTTAGACCTTTTGCTCTTATAAAGCTGCTGTTCCTGTCTTAACAAAGAGGTATTTCTGTATGTTAAATACGTAGGACACACACACATACACACACACACACACTCCCACACACACACACACACACACACACACACACACACACACACACACACACAATATTGAATCTAAATCCAAGGGGGGATTTCTGTTTTTCTGTGTTTCAGGAACCAGTTTAAGTCCACATGTTTCCTAATACACTGCTTTGTCTTGAACGTTATGAAAGAGGAATATATGTATTTTTGTGTAAAGTACAGATTAACTCCTTGTTGGCTGAAGCATAAAAATAGAACATGCTCAGAAAAATGTAGCAGAAGCCGCTGTGTTGAGTTAAAATTTATTATGTGTCCTAAATTCATGTAAATGAATAGTTCAGTAGTATTTAAAAAAAAGAAAAAAAGTTATCATAGTTTAAATGGTAGTTAAAGTACACTTTGACATATAAAAGGCATTTGATGGTTTGATGGTTTTTATTGTTGATTCCTATAGGTTATCACAGAGAAATAAGAGCAAATTGTTGAACTTTAGGGGAACTTGCACGTATTATTGCTTAATGCTACAATCTTTATTACACACACACACACACACACACACACACACACACACACACACACACTTAGTGATATCTATACACTTCCTAGGTAAACCTACCCCCATCACAACCAATTGACCTACACTGAGTAAATGTTGATCCAATCTCCAATGGTAATGCAATCAGACTGAAATCCCCATGTTTGCCAAAATCTTTGACTGAGCTACCTGGTCATTCATTGCAGTGCTTTTTCCATGATTCATTTAAATCTAGCTTTTGTGATCTTCAAACATCCCAAGTTTGGCTCATACAGCATGGTTCAATTGCCAATTTTGAGGAAAACAACCAGATGTTATCTACTTATGAAATCTAGTTTTCTGTGGTATTTTGTTTTTTTCTGCCGAAATTGAGAGGATAAGAGGTGTTACAGATCAGTGCATGTGATGACCTGTGAATAGACCTACCAGCAGATTACTGCTCTGATGACAGCATCACCTTGTTCAATCAAACCCTTCTTAACATTTAGTATATTTTTTTCCTTTCAGAAAGCACCACCACCACCATGGATGAAGAACTGTGCTACTACAATGAGACCATAGCCTTTTTCTACAACCGCAGTGAAAAGTACCTTGCTACTGACTGGAACACCGTCAGCAGGCTGGTGATGGGCTTAGGCATCACTGTGTGCATCTTCATCATGCTCGCCAACCTTCTGGTGATGATTGCCATCTACGTCAACAGGAGATTCCACTTCCCCATCTACTACCTGATGGCCAACCTAGCAGCTGCTGACTTTTTTGCTGGACTGGCCTACTTCTACTTGATGTTCAACACGGGACCAAACACGAGGCGTCTGACTGTTTCAACGTGGCTGCTGCGCCAAGGCTTGATTGATACCAGTCTGACGGCGTCTGTCGCCAATCTGTTAGCCATTGCCATCGAGCGCCACATCACCGTATTCCGCATGCAGCTACACACGCGCATGAGTAACCGACGCGTGGTGGTGGTGATTGTCATTATCTGGACCATGTCCATAGTCATGGGAGCCATCCCCAGCGTGGGCTGGAACTGTATCTGTAGTATTAAGTCTTGCTCCAACATGGCCCCACTTTACAGTAACTCCTACCTGATCTTCTGGGCAGTGTTTAACCTAGTGACTTTTGTTGTCATGGTGACACTATATGCCCATATCTTTGTCTATGTGCGCCAGAGAACCATGAGGATGTCACGGCACAGCTCTGGACCACGACGCAATCGGGATACCATGATGTCTCTGCTGAAAACTGTGGTGATCGTGTTGGGTGAGAAAAAGAAATAATATCTATCTATCTATCTATCTATCTATCTATCTATCTATCTATCTATCTATCTATCTATCTATTGACTACATTTATTCTGTATCTATCTCTATCTAGCAAGCTACCCCCAAGCTACTGTGTATATCTAGTATTTCTGTAGCAGCTGAGGGTGACATTTGAAGTCATCAACAGCAGCGGAACAATGAATCTGTTGATGGGTCTATCTGTGAGGCTGTATCATTCAACACTGAGTGCAAGCCCAGTGTCCGCCTAGCACGACTGTAAGCCTCAAATACATCATCTCAGCCACTCCTGTCCCCTAATCACATGAATGTGCTGTGATTCTGCTTGAGCAGTTGCTATGGTGCCAATCACATCATGTTTCATTTTTCAGATGCCAAAGATGTGCATATGAGTAGTTATATTGTAGAGAAGATACAGCTGTACAGTTGGAATAGACAGAAGGTTTTCTGCCATTGCACTTTGATAGATTTGGTTTGTTGACTTACACTACACTCTAATTTTCACAGTAGGCTAAATCATTTATTTCCTGAAGAAAATGAAAGTGAAGATGAAACAGATGCCCACTTCTGCAAATCTTCTGCAAAATGTATGAGCAGATCATATGCTACATTGATGTTATCAGCAGGTTTCTTCTGAACCAAAACAGATAACTGGGATAACTGATACACACCATCCTTGTGGCTCTGTGTATCATTTACAATTATTATGTGTTGATTTTGATAATCCCCTGGATGTCCCTGTTTATGTCAAAAAGGGCACACTGGTAACACATGCTTTGGGCACCTCAGGCCTCAGCACAACTCCATGAGATATAAACGATGCCCAATTCTCTGGAAATAATTTGCAGTAATCCAGAATTATCATTCAATCTATTGTACTATTTTATGGGCTCATTTTCTTTCATGGTTGTTACCACATTAATGCAGTGACAAGGCTTTCTTCTGATGAAACAGCGCCTGTTTTATTTTCAAGCTGAGCTGTGTGTGCAGTCTGACAGTTTTATGTCTAAGCATTCAGTAGAGATATGTTTCCCACTTTGCAAGTCTCCAGGCCTCTTCTGTGGTGTGTACTGAGATAGAGGCATTGCTCTTCATTTTTTCTTACACAGACCGACTATAGCTCAGTAGCAGACAAACTCGTGTGTAAAAAGTTGGAGTGTGAATTGTGGGAAAAGTACTTCTTACTGCCTGGAAGCAGGATGTGTTGGTCCCAGACAAAACATACCAAAGGATTCCATGTGATTTGTCTCCTATGTGCTGTGTTATCTCATCCTGTTGCCTCTGTTGTCTTTACTCCAACCTTAATTCAAAGCAGTAGACAGCAGAATGTGCTCTGCAGCCTACACTATGTATAAAACTGGAGGACATACGTTTTCTGCTGCTAAGAGATGCTTTGTTTGTTTCTTCTTATTTAACCTGCCGTTAAACCTGCCAGTTAAGCAGTTCTGCTGCGAAGAGGCAAGCAGTCGCATCTGCAGACATTTCCCTGTCTCTTAATGGCCATAGGATGCAGAGATATAGGCAAGCCATTAAGTAAATGATCATGTTAGTGGATTAGTTTTGGTTGCACTGGGTACAAATTACAAATTCTGTGTTCAGGTTCCTTCTCAGTAGTACAAGATCAGTCTTTAAGTTGATTGACTGCATGACCTGCATTAAGAACACAACAATATCTCACTCCCACCGTCTTTTTCCATTGTAGAATGGTTAAATGAAAGTTTGGAAATCCTTGAGTTGTTGCAGCTGCTCCTGCCTTCATTTAGACAAACAAACAAACTACGTCACGCTCTGTCTCAAGAGTTTCTCAATATGAGGTTCTGTCAGAAAAGGTAATTGTGTGACAGTCTAAGCTTATAATTTACACAAGCTTTACTTTATCTACAAAATGAGGGTCTTTATGTAAACACAAACTACTCTGCTACATACTGAGAGAGAAAGTAAATCACCTACACTGAGCAACTAAACTACTGCTACATGTTGGCTGCTTTCCCAAAAGGGTTTACCTGACCGCTGCGATTAAGGAAAATCAAGGAATAGTGCGGTTAATCGATAACCGAGGGATACCTGTTTTGTATTTTTACTGCAATATACAAGCTTTATTTGAATGTGTAGTGTTCAAGAACATCTTAATGTTGAATAAATATGTGAGCAAAGACTGTGAACACCCCTATACACAAAAGGTTTTTCCATTTTCTGTATTGGTAAGAGGCATTTTACGTTACTTATCACAGTGCAGCAAATCATCATTGTTTTGAATTCTTGAACAGATCACATTTGTTTCTTTTTACTGATGCCAAGCTCTTACTGGGAAAGTTAGTCTATTGAGCAAGGGTGTGATGTGTTTTGGTTGAGTCTGGAATCCACTGCTGTTTCTGAGTGAGGTCATTTTTAAGCAGAGCAAGAGGATCTAAAATATCAGGAGGTAGTTGCTTGTCTCGATTGGGTATACAGTACAAACCCTTATTCACAAATGTTGGAAACTTATTTTCCGTTTCATTTAAAAAAAAATCCTCTTTGCCTGTTTTTGTCTTACACTGGCCAAAACGAAACAAAAAAGGTCACAAGTCATTCAGTCCCCACGGGGTCAAAGTTGATATTGAGTTGTGGGTTTTGATTATGTTCAACTTCTTAGGGGAAGGTTGTGAAATGAGATGAGTTGATGAGAAAGTAAACCACACAGAATTCCCAATCCAGCTTGTCCCATCTGCTGACCAGATGATAATAACTATTCCCCTGCTGCCTGCTGTGCTTCCCACTTGTCCCTCTCAGGATGCTGTAAAACCAACCATGGGTGATTTCTTCTAGGAAGGACAGGATGATATAAATATAAAAAAAAAAAAACCCATGGTCATAGACACTTGCACACATGCAAGTACAGGCACATGCAGTACCCGTACACATATGCTGTAGACTCTTTCACACGCACATAAACCCTCAGGCTTAATAAAGTACAGTGGGACATGGTATTGGCTCCATTCACATAAACTCTGATCCAAAATCAGACAAGTTAAAGTTTAAAAAAAAACAAAATCAGAATCTGGCTTGCACTTGGTTTGTTGTGCCAAAGAAAACAGAGAAATGAATAGACACGCACGTGGAAACAGACAGGGGGAGAGAAGAATAAAGTCCTCCCTGTGCCTTAAAGGTACCCTGTGGAGTTTGTAACCACTAGTAGTGCTGTAGAGCAACGTTCTTTTTTTTTTCTTTTTTTTTTTTTACAAATGGTGTGTGTTCTTGTGTACACATATAAAGATGTACATAAATGCAAGCAAGCATGCAGGTTACACGATACACATTCCCGCCAGTGATTTCACACTACACAGTAATCTACAGCAACAATGTCCCAGCATAGACATAATCTAGTGTTGGGTCTCTGTAAATAATGTTATAAAGAGTTCGGTCTAGACCTGCTCTATTTGAAAAGTGTCCTGATATAGCTTTTGTTATGAATTTGCGCTATACAAATAAAATTGAATTGAATTGAATAGATGAAACAAAGAAGACCTACATGACCGTAAACATTGGAGGTTTTAAAAAATCTTTAAAGGCTTTCAAGGAATTGAATGTATTTTACATGTTTGTTAGGCCTCGAGAATACACAGTGAAAAAGAGAAAACTTGATTATTGAAAGTTTTTTCAAATCTTCACAGGGTACCTTCAAAGTAAAAGTTCATACTCGGGCAGGCCAATATACTGGCTGACATCAACTTATTGCAGATATACTGTATGTGTACTGTGTTGGTGGATAAGTAATACTATAAGCCAAATTAGGTTTGGCGTAACAGTGTTACTATGGCATAGTTCATCAGAGACCACTGACAAGCTGATTTATGAACTTTAATATGTCTGGCTCAATGTGGGTCTCAGTCACAATAAAAAAGACAAACAAATCTCAGCCATCTGTATCAGGAGCATTTATTTATATTATGCATTTTGTTTAAAAAAAAAAAGAATCTGACAATTTTTAAATTTTTCTAAATGTCCATATTGACCTCAAAAAGCTGGGTTATAATTGCTACAATATACGGCACATTTTCAATAGGAAGCATCTAGAAGTGTCTCTGTCCCATTACATATAATGGCAGAGATGTCCCAAACCAACTAGTTTGTGTGGTGCAATTGCTTGTAATTTAGTGATGAGAAATTAAAATGTTCCTGCATGTACATGTTTTGTTGATAGTTAGGTAACTACAGGTCACAGTCTTGCTAGTCTATTCAGCCACTGATGCTTCTCTCCTGAAAAAAAAAAGAGAATTGAATGACACCAACAGAGATTCTCTTCATCACTCTACAATGAGTCAACAGCACTGGCAAATGAACCATGACCCTTGTTCAGTGTCTTGTGTGTGTGTGTGTGTGTGTGTGTGTGTGTGTGTGTGTGTGTGTGTGTGTGTGTGTCAGTTGTTGGCTCTTGTAGGGTCCCTCTGTGAATGATTTGATTATCTTAAAGCCCATGGTGGTGTATGCGGTCGCATCGTCAGACAGCGTGGAGCGCCAAGACATACCATCGCCCAAACACATGCACACAGATGCCATATCACTGACTTACACTTGTTTCAAAGTAACAATGTATAACCAATCAATGTTCAACCCAAGAACTGACTGATTTTTCTCTGCTACTGCACTGCAGAGCAGAACCAATCAGAGCAAACTGCAAGCCTCCAATCTGCTGTCCGCATCGAAACACGACCTGTGTTCAGCTCGCAGTGTCACCTGTTTTCTGTGTGTTTGAGTGTGTGTGAAGCGCCTAATGTAAGAAATTACTGTTCACAGTGCAGCTTTTCTAATCACTCACAATGGTACCATCTGTTTATGAATTTTGTTTCAGCAGAGTCAGTTGTTAATTTTTGGCAAACTCTTGACTCTGCTTTATCATCCACAGTATCATTAAATGCTGCCAGCATATGAACCTAGTACTACTATTCTTTTAGCTTTTCAAGTAAGCCTGAATTTGAAAGCATCTATAACAACTAAAAAGTCAATGGAGTACTCTGTCTGTTAGAATTTTAAGGAATTAATTCTCTGTAATTGCTCAACTGTAAAATGTCCTGCTCCATACATATCTTGGTCACAATTCTTTAAAAAAGCAGGAATCCTTTGTGTGTATCTATGTGTATATCAGTCTACAGCTAATCTCGCATAGTACTGGACCCATCAATCTTTGTGCACATTTATGACTATATGCACTAGGATATCTTATGGTTGCAGTGATTGACAATTTCTGAAAAACTTATTTTATTGTGAGAATTCAACATCTTATAATGTCTACACTTTTTATTTGGAACTACTTACTACTGAATAATCCCTATATAAAAAGAAGAATCTTCCAATATAAGTTTGACTTAAACTTATTGAACTAAACTATTTACTGCTGACTCCTCTCCCCTCTAAACAGTCAATAGGGGCTGCATGTAATCTGCTAGTGCCTTCCCTTAATTTCACTATTCTTACACATACATGCTATCCATATGCCCCCAGACACTCCTGGCAGAGATCTGCACTATACTGAAAGCACTCTTCTGGTTCTATGTTTAAAAGCAGAGGAATTGTTTTTAGTGTATGCTGGGACAGAATAATAGAGCCAGTTCTAATTAGAAAACATCTGCGTTCATATCCTAAAGTACAGTAACAGAATCTGTTGGCACCAAACAGCCAGCAGAAGAAAAACATTTTTTTTACCTTACAGAGATAATTTTGTTAACAAAACAGTTGCAGGATAGGACCGGATAGGTATCATTTCAAAATTTTAAGGACCAAAGGACACTTTAAATTGGATGCAATTTTAGAAAAATTTGATTCAGAATTTCGTGGGCTGTGGCTAACAATCTGGAATTCATCCGAACAATAAGAGAACATCAGTGTGCAATGCTTTTACCTTCCACTTTTGTCTTTTTATTTCAAAACAGTGAGACAAAAAGTAAGTAAAGTATATATACAGATATCTTAGCACCTGGATGAGTGAGTGAGTCACTTTGGCTGCTGACCAACAACTCTGCAGATATATTACTGCCTGTGTGTGGGGAAAGCAGAAAACCTTCATCATTGCCATTTCAAAGATCTCACTGTACTTCCAGTCAAAAGGGGGTTTCTCTTACCATTAGATCACTGTGACACCATCACCAGACTCCATCACTATGTACACCACAAGCCTCTTTATCAATAATTGTAAACACTTAGCTACTGAATGTGAACTTTTATCTAATCTTCAGTGTGTGTGTGTGTGTGTGTGTAAGTACTGATGTGGGAAAGAGGGGAGAGAAATACCACTGCAGACCAACGGGAAGCCATTAAGCCATTTCATAAATACTGTATATATAATGATTTCTGCCTGCTGACTTATTTCTTGTATTTTTTAGGAAAATGATAGAAAGAGATGAAAATAGATAGAAGGGTGGAACTCAGAGACAGACAGTGAAGTGGAGAAGAAGAGAGGTTGCAGACAGGGAAGTGCGGTGAAGAAAAGAAAGATAAGTGAGGGAGAGATATACAGCGAAAAGAAAGAATTGAAGTAGGGATATAAAAAATAAGAATGGAGAAAAGAGAGAGGGCAGGGGGTGGGATAGGAAGACAGAGGGAGATACAGATAGTGGGAAGAAAGGGAGAGAGCCATACAGAAGAATGAGAGGAGTAATTTAATATTGGGTGTTTATTCATTTTTAAGGGCCTGAGAGAATTGCACATTAGTGGAAACCTAAGCCGGCATGCAGACATGTGAGGAATAATAGTAAGGCATGAAAATCCCAAATAGCAGAAACTTAAGTTCTATAATGAGTTAAGTATGTTGCTACATGTGGAATACATCAGTACAATGTAGAGAAACTCAGAGGTGTCAGACACAGCATTATAAGGATCAGAGGCTTAAAGGGCCATACGGGAGGTTTTGCAATCATACTTTCTATTTCATAAAGCAAAATATTGACATTACTGCTGACAATTTTCTGTATGATTCTAAAAGTTATTATGATAGATTTTTACTTAATTCCAGTGCCTTACAGTAAGAAAATTGCAGATTATATTATTTTTGTAGAGGTCTATATATTTGGACTTCCCAGTGCTTCATTGAGGTTCATTTTTTCCCTCTGTTTGAAGCCCCATTTTGTAACTTTTCTACCCTAAAATAACAGCTTCAAAATCATTTGCCTCTGTCATTCCCATGTAACTTTGTGCTTCAGGTCGGGACAAGTGCTTAATGCTTTACAGCAGTAGTCACACACCACCATTTATATCACTGATTTTGATGAAACTGGGTCATATTTCATGGAGAAAATGTTTTCTAGTTTTCCCTCTCATGTCCTCCATCTGCTTCACCTCAACTCTTATAGTAATCATTAGTAATCATAACAAATGCACGTGTACAGTTGTCCATATTTACCATTGTGGTATTGCATTTTGAAACTGGGGGGCTCCAAATTGCAACAAATACCAGATCCTACATAGTGGTAGCTTCATCAAATAAATAGAATAAATATAAACATTTTTGCACCACCATGGATCAACTTTTGGCTTGGATGACTAATGTTCATTATCTCAGTTTCAAATCTGTTGTTACAAAGCATAGCCAGATGACTGGAAGGTGACAGCAGCTTAACATGAGGGCAATCAAAATATATTCTCATTTCTAGTTTAAGGACCAAACATGCAAAACCACCAACGTGATCCTTTAATCCATTAAACCTCATATTTATGTAATTCTGTACGTGTGACTGAAGGGCAACAGAACAAGCTGCTGTAGACAATGTGTTGGTAACACTGAAAAACAACGTCATAAACATCTTTTCCCTGGAAGAAACATGACACATCAGCCATTAGAGCAAAGCCTTTCCTAACAGACACTAAGTCAGATTATGAAAGCGATTGAACTAAATTGAAGGAGGGGGCTGTGTGCAAAAACCTCAAAGTCATTGCTCAAAATTCCTCTAATGATGTTGTATGAAGCAAAGAGCTTTAATGCTGAAAGTGAAACTCTCTGTTTCTGGTTATTAATAATGATTTTAATGTTGATTGTATTGCATGCAGGGATGGAATTTTTTTCTGAGTGCTTTCTCAACACCGTCCAAAAGTTTTCACGTTGTGTTTGAGTGCTCCTCCATCTGTCTTTCTGCTGTGTATAATTATGTAAGCGAGTGTTTGCGTGTGTTTGTGTCTGCACATGTTTATCCATGTCTACCCTCGGTTTTGCATCTGTGTGTGTGTTTGTGGGAGTGTGGAGTTCATTGCCGTAATCTGGTCCCTATTATTTTCTTATTTTTGTTCCCATAGCCCTCTGTTCTCTGTCTTATGGAAGCCCATTTCCGCCAGGAAAAGGAAAAAAAAAAGGATGAAAGTTAGGAATAATAAAAAAAATATTTACAGGAAGTCAAAATAAAATTAGATACTATGTTAAAGTCTTGGCTGTCTAAATCAAAATTGGGAGAGACAAAGGCAAGAATTACTGTTACTATCAAAATGTCCAAATAAGTAAATAATTGAATTACCAAGTCATGATTATAAGATACTATATCATATTTAATTTATTAGGTTAAAATGTTTACATAAAAACTCTAAATGATAAGATACTTTGACTAGAATAAGAATTTTCACTAAACGTTTGGTTGACTTAGAATCTAATATGAATGACTTAATACCATTTTTATTTTTAAAATTTAATTTAATGTTTTTTTTTTCCTGGTGGAAATTACCTTCCATGCATATTGGATCCAAGCTTTATTGAACTGAAGAGGCTTGTTTTGACCCTTCAGGAAACTTCCTGTATTGAATTGCTTAGTACTGTATCCCAAATGTTTCAATGAGGATTTTGAGTGATGTCATTGTTGTTACTCACTTGATTCATGGTGTTTGGATTTGCTGAAATATGATCCAGTATTATCCAGTACAACACTCAACAAGGTCAAATCGCTGTGCAGCTGAAGATCATCCTAGGGTTGTCACATTGTGTCACACAGGACACTGTTGCTATGAGTAACAACAGCCATACATGTATCTTGCTTCTGTGTAATTCCTGATTCTATCAAGACCTGGAAAGTAGTTTTCCATGGGTTTCCAGATTTTCCAGGCCTGCGTCAGAGTCGTGTTTATTTACTTTCCCTTTGCTGACTTTCCATTTCTTCAGTGTCTTTTCCCTCTGTATGGCAAGTTGTGACAAGGCAAAAGGATTCACTTAGGCCCACTCAGGTTGTTTCTGTAAACAAAAACCCAGCTTTACCCTTTGTGAACCTGATGTGGCAGTAACACAGGTCCACGTGACTGTGGTAAGGCGGACACTTTTGTTTGGGCAATGTAAAGGGGCAATTGTGAGATGAAGGGTGTAGCGAAAGCAACTATATACCCCTGGCTTCAGAGAGGAAATGAAAGAACCCAAGGGCGAAATCTCTCAGGTCATAGCTTCACACAAAGACTGTTTTCTTCCTCATTCTCAAAGGAAAACTGGACAAACATCCTGGAAATATACATATTTTAGACTCCATTTAAAATAGAACTGGATGAGTTGTAAATAAGCATCTTATATGAAAGAGAAAAAGTAACAAGAGGGATTTATGTGAGTATTTTGTATACTTTTGTTGTCATTTTGTCATGGTTTTTGCCTTATTTGGACAACAATATAGGCTGTGGTTAGGGTTGATTTCATGAGACAGAATGAGACAGTGTTGCTAAAGGCAGGAAACACGGTCACGTAATACAATCATAATGTTGGTCTGAAGTATTTTTCTTGTTTTTTTGACTGAAGTTCTGAATGCTTCTGTGATTTTTTTTTTTTTTTTTGTCTTGTCCTGTTCCGAGTAAGATGTTTCACATAGAGACAAATACTTCAGATAGTTTCTCTGCCGGGCTGCGAACCGTTTGAGAAATGTATCTAACTCTGGAGAGTCTGCCTGCATTGCTGGGAAGTGAGGTCAAGCATTCAGCAGCTGCCGCCTGCAAAACACTAACAGATAACAGGCCTGCCTGTCAATTTTGTCTCTCTCTCTCTGTCTTTCTGTCTCTGCTTGCCTCATTTCTCATCAAGATTTTTAGTTTTACAGTCTCAAGAGTGTAATGTCCAACAATTGTCATAATATAGTTGTGACAAATAGCATCTTTGGACTGACTTCATGGTACTTGAACTTGACATTCAAGAGTAATGAGCCGGTGACCCCCCAACACAGTAGTAGCACAGTTGAAATGATGATGCATTGTAGCCTCCTTACCCAAATGAGGCCTGAAGGTTACAGATATGATGATTACTGCCTGTGTGTGGGGGAAAAGCAGAAACATGGTGACTGGAGACATGGTTGCAAAAATGAGGTAGAGGTCAGGTTTCTGTAGATGTTTCACATTAAGGGAGCAATAATGGAGGATGTTGATTGTGATTGGCTGCTTGATCTGATTTCCTGAGGTTTATTTTAACTATAATCATGAAGTTTACCTAACTCTTTAACTTTTTAATGATCATATGTAAGAGTTTTAGAAAGAACTGACAAATTAGGTTTAAGGTAGATTTAAGGAAATGACAAACATCCTAATCAGAAAAACAATGATGTGGTTCACAGTCAGTTTCCATTACATTACTGTTTTATTTTATTTTGATTACTTTGCAATATTTTTTTTTTAACTAATATGTGATTCATTTCTATGACACTGGGCTTAGTTTGAAAGTTTGACCATCTTAGTCATTCCAGTGACAAATCAAAGTCATTAAAATCTCAACAGTGAAAATACAATAGCAAATACAAAGGTGAATGTGATTAGTCAAGTAACACAATAATGTAATAGCAAGTTATATGATTGAAACTGACTGAAATATTTGTCTTTTTCCCTCTCATCAGATGATAAAAACCCAATGCATTCAGTCACATTTTCTTTTGCCGGACTACTAGAAATTGTGTTAATATTTTATACACACTTCGATGGAAACACAGCTAACATTTTCCATTTTACTCTCTTGTTTCCAAATGTATTGTCAATCATAAAAAAACTAGAAAAATGGGAAGTAATAAGTTGTGGTGAATGCAAATGGGAGACAGCGTTTTAGTGGTATTAACCTAATCACAAAAAGAACTTTGTACTCAAAATGTATCAGTGAAAAAACCCAACAAAGTTTTAGATGTGGTTATAGAGTGATGCGGCTGTTTTGTTCTCTAGACTGATTATGGTGTGGCTCCTAAGTGATGAGGATGTGGTTGTAGAGTGATTTTTGTGCGTTTCAAGACAGAATAAGAACAATCAACTCTGGCTAGGTGGTGTGGCTTCACCTATATGTTACATAATATCACATATATCATCCATCAGTGGCTGTGTTGTAATTTCTTGGCCAAAATCATCAGAGGTAAGACAAGAAGATGTCTGCCTTATTCTTATGAACATAATAATCACTTAAGAAGGGTTAGGTGATCATAGTGCAACATGATCATAAATTAATTGACACATATAGCATATTGAGTGACCAGTGCTTAAGTTTATGTCTAAGTGATTCATTTGTTTCACAAGCGTGAGTCAGCTAAATTCAAGTATGAGTCTTCAAGTGTAGTGTAATCATGTGTCATGAAAATGTAGACTGCAGGAATCCAGGAAGTCCAGGGCTTAGTGCTAGAATGAAAAAAACCCTGCCAATATGAATTAGAAAAAAATATACTGATTGGGTGAACTTGGGGAAATTCAAGAAAGTCAGACTTACATCATCGTTTTTGTGGTATTAACTGCACATGGTGAGTGTTTCATCTGGCTCATAAAAAGACAGAGGAAGCCAGGAATTAGAAAAGGTAAGAACATGAGCCTGATCACTGATTAGTAATAGTAACTCAAGCGCAAGCCATAAAACATCCACAGGCAGAAAAAAACATTCTGTCTCTAAATGTAAATCCAAACCTATATTAATTACTCTCATTCAGTCCCAGGCCAAAAACTCCCAAAACCTTCAAGTATGGGCATATGGATGTCCAGAGCTATTTCAAAATGTATTTGTAACATGTGATGTGAAAAATTGCCCTTAAGATTTATGATGGATTAAACACATGTAGAACTTATGTTCGCTCTAGAAAAAAACAATTACAAATGTATTTTATAGTTTTTTATATTTATAACTGAAAGAAACTGTGGGCCAGAAGAGAAAAACTTTTTTGTTCATGTTGCTTTATTCAATGTCTAAAGGTTTCTGTATTGTACGAAACAAAAACATTATATAGAGTTGCATTTTCTTTATATTCCAGAAAAACAGTTTTTCCATTCTCCCAGCACCAATTAACCCCCCCCTCCTGCTTTGTGTCTCCTCAGGTGCGTTCATCATCTGCTGGACCCCCGGCCTGGTCATCCTCCTTCTCGATGTCTTCTGCGCCAAATGCAATGTCCTCACGTATGAAAAGTTCTTCCTGCTTCTTGCCGAGTTCAACTCGGCCATGAACCCCATCATCTACTCCTACCGCGACAAGGAGATGAGCGCCACCTTCAGGCAGATCCTGTGCTGCCAGCGGCAGGAGAACGTCAACGGGACGGTGGCGGAGGGATCCGACCGGTCGGCGTCATCCATCAACCACACAGTGCTGAGCGGCGGTATACACCACCACCACCACCACCACCACAATGAACACTCTGTGGTATAAAGGAGGGCCGGATGTCACAGAGATTAATCCAACTGCTTGAGGGGATTGATCTTTTTTGGAGAGACTGACTGAAAGAAGGTAAATGACTGCATGGGAAGGTCAAGAGGGACTGCGAACATGACATGAACTAAAGACAGTACCATGATGAATTTGAGGATGAAGGTTAGGTAGCTGTAGTAAAGTTGATGATGAGGTCACAATGAAGAAGAGGAAGGCAACTATGAAGAAAGATGACGAGACTTTATCGCTGTGTGAAGGAAGAACAGGGGAGGAGTCTGATCTACGAGGCCTCCGATAGGGTGTTAGTATTTTTCTTTAGCTGTTTATTATTTTCTATTTGTGTTAAATGTGTTGTTATTGACAGTGCTGATATGAACTATTTAAAAGTAATCTGTGAAATTAAGGTAATGCCAGTATAACCCGTCCTCTCCAGTCTTCTCTAACTTTGTATCCTGCAGTCGTGAGTTTCAGACTTTGTCCCCTTGATCCTCATTCTTTAGAAAGGTCTCATAACATCATACATACATGTTACATACAGATAATATTACATTACCATTAGAGTTTCCTCCACATCCATTAGAGGACTTGTTCGTATTAGTTGCAACGTTTTGGGTCCAATCCCAGATTTAGAACACTATTCCTTCCTTTTTGTTTACATTTGTGAGGAAAGACTTCAAATCTTGGGAAATACAAACCAACACATAGCTTGTTTCAACATTCGGTTACACATTAGGATGAAAACGCTATCTCCATGTGTCTTTAACTTTAATGTAACCATGTGTGATTTTCTTCAGATATGTGTCTAGAGTTTTAACTTTTTCAGATTATAGGCTGAACTGAAAGGTTAATGGGACGTCCTGCTAATGCTCATAAAATAAATAACTATATCAACACTGACATGTTTGACAAGAATACTGCAATATCTTTCAACCCATTATCGTTTAAATATTCATTTCTGCAGTAGATTCATCAGTCATCTTGTGACGACCTCACAACGGAAATACTATGGGGACTCATTATTCTACTGGTTGTCATCTCTCACTAAAGACATTTTTTAAAAGCATTTTGTAAAAGCATCCCAGCAGTTTCTTCCTTTCATTCAGCGTAAATACACAAAGGGTCCAGGATCAGCAGAAATCCTGAGTTGTTTATCCCTTCTAAGGAACTAGAGACAAGTTGTTCCAGGGATCATACCAAAAGGGGAGCAGGATGTTTGCAGTTTTAGAGCCGGCTCTGTGCCACAGTGTTTTGTGGAGACAAGGTGAAGGTCATATCTGGTGAGTGTTAACAGACTTTAGATCATGGCATGAAATGTGCTGAATTGTCTGCCTCTCATGGTTTTATCAAGTGTCTCTTTGTCCATGAGGTTGACTGAGGGAAAGAGGTGGAAGAGTGAAAGTAAAATCCGTGTTCATGTTAAATTGCCCTCTGGTGGCACGAGTAGGATCTCCGAAACTAAAAATTACTGCAAATGATATAAAATTAGAATTCTGAAAAATAGATGATATATCTTCATAACACTGTAATAGGTGACAAGGGGGGCCTTTCAGAATGATGTTAAGGCATGCCTGCCTGAATTTGTAGTTTACAAGCAACAGTTTGCCATGAGTCATACGGTAGCAGATTTCAAAAAACCAGAACTGAAGACACTGATAGGCAGCATTCTACCACAGTATGTCACTAGATGAACTTAAACACAGGGGGCAGAGTCAAATAAAAACATAGAATAGCTAGTTTGAACTTATACCATTTTGTAATGAAATCTAACAGTCTACAGCCACCCTAGCGGCTCTGTGAGGCTGTACTTAGACACAGCATTGCTTTGAGCTAAATGCTAATGATGGCATGCTAATATGCTCACAGTAGAAATACTAACATGCTGATGTAAAGCCCGTAATACAGCATTTACCATGTTCACCATCTTGGTTTATTTTGTTAGCATGCTAACAACAGTAGGTTTGACCTGATGATGGTCAGATGGTGACATAAAGTTATTACAGTTCATCCTGAGAGGGACATGAATGCCTGAACCAAATTTCATAGCAGTCCATATAATAGTTCAGCATGGAGCTCCACTTCAGCTTAGCCAAAATAGTTGCTAAAAACCCTAGAATCTTTAACTCCAATGTGCATCTTTGGAAAATTACCATTTCAGAATATGATCAATTCTCTGTGGGAAGTTCATTCCTGAAGTACAGCAAGTCTCCAAGCAAAGTACAAAAATATTTCTCATATTAACCAAAACCTGAATGGCATGTACACATTTTTGGCTATGATAGTGTTATTGGCTATATGAAGTCCATCCACTTTTTCTTTATGTCACTGTATTAGATGGTTGGGGTTATAGTAATAATTCAAATGTTACACATACATCCCCGCCCCCCTCCCCCCCCCCCCCCCCCCCCCCCCCCCCCCCCCAAAAAAAAAACCAAATAAACAAAAAAAAAAAAAAAAAAAAAAAAATAACCCCCCCCCAAAAACCAAAAAAATTTTTTTTTTTTTTTTTACCCTACAATAAACCCCAAACCAAAAAGTGAAGGATTTTTTTTTTTATTTGAGGAAAAAAAAAAAAAAAAAAAAAAAAAAAAAAAAAAAAAATAAATTATTTTATTTTTTAAAAAAAACATCTTATGACTAAAAGTTTTGGCCCCCACCAACATTCCCTTTTCCCCCTGACTGAGAATCATCTCAAGCAGCAACATCGGATTGTGTGATAAGGCCTTACCATAAATTCATTCAACCCTCAGTAAAACATCAAGAGTTTATAACTTCCCAGGGAATTTAGTTGGCACATATCACAGTTTGGACTCCTGATGACAGGCATGTAGTGGCACTGATGTTTACCAAAACAACTTACCATACCACAATATTCAACATTTTTGGAAGTCAGTTCTTATAAAGTTGTACTGACAACAAATACTCACATCTCTAGTAGCCTTTAGGGTTTTTTTTCTTAATGAAGTGACTTCATAAGAGGTGAAGCAGAGTTGAGCCAATGCAGTGTTGAATGGTGTTATTTTATTAATCCAAAAGGTCACTCCCTGACTTCTGGATTAACTTGAGATTCTAAGCCAGTTGAGAGTCTGACTGATGACACCATGACGTGCATTGTTAAAAATTGCCAGCTGAACGTTGTGTCCTTACTTGAATCAAAACACTTGTTGGCCAAAATACATAGACAAAGCTCCCAACAGCTGACAGAAAAGTGAGAATCACGGCCAAAAACACAGTCAAATGTTTTCCAGGAAGCAAGATGTTTGTCAGGGATTTAAGCTGCAGTGTTAAAATGAAGTCAGCTGGTATTTTTGCCTGTTGAAGTTGCCCGAAATGTTGCCCTGATTATGAGGCAACACAAGTTATTTTATCCAAAGAAAGAATACAGAGTTTGGATTGTTTTTTTCAGAGCACCCTAGCTGTTAAGAGTGGGGTGTGGATTTCTCATTGTCTGTCCCTAATTAGATTTCCCATATTGTTTTGTGCCTTTCAATCTCCTGGTTGTGCCTTTACACTGTAAAAAATAAACAATTTGAGAAAACTCTAAGGTAACCATCTACCACCGAGATATTTTTTCTTAGACTATTTAACTTAATGCCTTTGAGTTTGTCCAACTTCCGCTTACGTTATAAGCAGCTGCAGTACCACTCATTGTTTCATTGACCAAACTTTGTCAATCTACGGCTCTGGACCCAACCCTCCATATTTGACATTCACTGTAACCATATTTCTAACAAAGTATTGATTCAGGTTATATAGCAAACCAACTAAACTTCTGTCTTTGTATGTCTTTGTTTACGAGTGTGTCACTCTTTGTACACCATTGTAAGTATATGTGTACAGTATGTATGTATATAAAATATATTATTCAAAGTTAATCACCAAAGGGAAAGCATTTTTGTGTTTGTAAATTTAACTGTGTTGTACTCTGTCCAAATGTACTGTAGGATTTTGGTTATGGTTTTTATGTCATGAGTTCTTTTGTATAGTGACTCTAATGACTTTTCTGTAGACACCTTTACAGTTATTAACTCGTTTGTGACCCAGAACTAGATATCTATGTGTGCTGTGCCTTCCAGTCCTCCTCATTAAAGAGTAACTTAACACCAGGCTGAAAGAGAGTTTTTTACTGCCCTCTCTGGTTGAAATCAAACGTATTTCGCCTCTGACCACGGGCCACAGTGATGTCACAGTGTCTGAAGTACACTTGTACATCACTGCAGCAAGGTGAGACGTTAAACCACAGGAGGTCAGCAAAAATTAAAACATTTTCGGGTGGTGTTAAGCTCCTCTCAAAGTTTGTGTGTTGCTAACACCGTTGTTTTGCAATTGCTTTAAAGTAGAACAAAGATGAATGTCTCTGTTGGAGCGATATTTCACTTTAACACTTTTACTAAAATGTTTTCACAAGAGAGCGTGATTTTTTCACAGCCTCAAAAATGTTAAGTACAAACTCTGATACGGATATAAACTCTTGTTCCAAATGAAAATATTTCATCAATATTTCAACTTTTATTTGGGTCAAAATCAGCACCCAACCATCTGATGTGTAATTAGAATTAGATAGATTTAAATGTAATCTATTTTTATTTTGTCATTTTGTTTAACAAGGAGACAAAAAATAATCATTCTTAAGGGCAACACACACTGGCAGCATCTGATGCATGTAAAAACAACAGCACCCACTGTTTTCTATGCAAGTCCAGCAGTATCGACATGCCCATTATTATGCATGACAGTGTCCTTTTTCCTAGCATTAACGTGTCAGCTTTCCTGAAAAGCTAAAGTTTTATCACATTAGCTCCCCATATTAGCACATCTCGGCTATTGTACCCTGACTACTTCTTATTATGACTGAATGGTACATCCAGTGTTTGCTATGGGCTTCAGTTGATGTTACATGTCAAAGCCGGTGTGTGTTGCAATACCAAAAAATCCCAAATACATAGAATGATAATATGTACAGAATTAAGAGCACTAACTGCGATTTGTTCTTCCAAAGTGAAACATTGCTTCTTTTTTTTCAAATTTCAAAATTTTCCAAGCCTCAGATCTAACAAATCGTGTACCAGTGGTTTGTAGAAAGTAATCGTGACACAGACATAAATGTGATTTCCAAACTATCTATACTGTAATGCCAATATCAATGAATGTCCACCCAGAGTCATAGTGTTGATATCCCAGCAACAATAAAAAGATAAGAAAAGTCTGAATCATTGTGTTTTTCTGTTTTTATTTTTAACACCAAATGTGGCTTTTCTAAAATAAAGCAAAAATACTGTTATTTGATTATTGAACTTATGCTAAGAGTCTTACTTTATCTTACATGTTTAGCCTTGTTATTGTGGCTCCTCTCTGTTATCCACCAGTGTTTTTGTTCCTATGACATCCAAAAACACTCAGGGTCACTGACTGATAATGTATGCTTCAGGACTAGCAGATTTTTATGCTAGACCTAATAATGCATAGACCTTGAGACTTCACACATTTTAAACAACCTTGACTGTTATTAGATGACTTGACTGTTTGCTGTGTGTTCGTGCATTTGTTTAGAAGTGACAAAAAGCTTAGTAAAAATGTCTATGTCTATGTTTAGGTGTTATGTCTGGACTCTGATACAGTTGCCTGAGAACATTACAGTAGTTTACATTGAATTGAAACATTTGACTCCAAATTCAGTTTCAACATTGCTCCCTGTCTGCTGAATGTCACAAGTTGTCATTTTCTTACTTGATATGAGTATCCATGAGAACACACTAGAGAAACGAGAGTACAGGAAGAAGAGAGGAGAGAGGACCGCTGTGGTGGACAACAAATGATAACCCTCATCCCTAAAGTATTTTGATTTAGTTAATGTCTGCGTCTGTTTACCTAAATGAACTGAAACCAACACCACAACATGTTCTCAGTCCCAACTTCTCAAATACTGACGTACCACATGAAGTAACTTAAGTAATTACTTACGCAATGTACCTGACATAACTTAAGTATGTTAACTTACACTGTTTAATTGTTGACTTTTGGTTTTACATCGGACACAAACAGTGGCCTGTTGAGTCCTGTGTTTGTTTGACACATCCATCCAACCCACCACCTCCATATGCGGATTTTCTCGCTCTTTATTTATTACTGCGTCATCTGACTTCAGTGGCAGGCGTGTCCAGAAATGATACTAAAACTGTACCTACAGCATCCTATTTTAAAGCAGATGGCCTCTGACCAAGTGGTAGTAATTGATTACTTGGGACTAAGACCGGGTTGAACGCCGAGCTCAGTGCATGATTGACAACCCAGGAAGCACAGTTGAGTGTGAGACACTCAGGGAACAAGTGGAGCAGTGGCAGAGCCCACCTGGGTTTCAGGTAAGGCCTGCATTATTTTCTTGTTCACTGGCAACCAAGGCTTTTAGCATATGTGATGGCCTGGTAGTAGATGGTACAGCCATAAGTCTACAACAGTAGAGAAACATCCATCTCCCTACATTTATAATGATTTCACAATATTTTGTGAGGTTAGGCTACTTTATTATATCTTTATATAATGAACAGATGACCAGACCTACTACAGGTATGTGAGTATGTGAGATGTTTTTTGTGATAGAATATCACACTTTTCTGTCATTACAAAAAACAAACACAACAAGAAACAAAAGCTGACTCAATAATAAAACTGAAAGTCTGAAAGTATTCACTTTACATCGCAGAATGTGGACTGTGACATAAAGCAGACACTAAATGAAGTACTGCACTATACATGTGTGGGACCTTTAATGCTACCTAAGAATGGTCAGGGCCACTATGTGTTGTGTGTGACATGAATTAAGTACCGGTCCTGGCAGCAGTGGCCAAATGTTTTTATAGGAAAGAATGTTGTGTGTGTGTGTGTGTGTGTCTGCTATGTTTATTGTTCCACAGCTTTAGAGTCCTAGCCTCTGGTTGACTGATATATGTCTCCCTACTTCCTGTTGCTCCCTGAATGAGCCAATCAGAGCCAGTGAGGCCACACAGGAAGTTCCTCTGTGCTGTTGCTGAGTGAGGGGGATGTCACAGCTTCGTCACAATGTCAATATAGACACTTTCTGTGTTTCCCAGCATGGTTTGCTGACTGACAAATATGCCCCTCCGGTCAAATGTCCTACCGCATGTGCGGCAGATAAGTTGATTTGAATGGACAGAATCAGCATTCCTGTTGCCAGAAAACTCTATGATGCTTGGAAAAAGCAACGAGACATTTAAGGCTGAGCTGCTAACATGCCGAGACATCCAGGAATCACGGCACTTCTGTTGAAACATTCAGAAATTCCCACGAAACACAGCAAGCTTCCTCTGAAACATTATCAAATTTCTGTGCTGCGAAGACGTACTGAAGCAAAGGAGATTATCATGACAAAACAGGAAGTGATTTTTCATGGAAGAATAAATGTCTGGTCTTCAAACATTGAGAGCTGCTATTGCAAGTTGGCAGGAAGGTTTGAGAGTCGATTCAGACAAAGCTTTTGTTTGGGGAAGGGACACTCGGCTTTTTCACTATGAATAAGCGTTACTTCCCATTGTCTGCTGCTGGCTTTGTGATACATTTTAACTAAGACATTCCAGAAAAAGAGCAAATGGAGACAGGGAGAAGGAAGAGACTGCAGCTACAGATAAGAAAGGAAACAGTGCTGATGGAGAGGGTAGAAAAAAGACTGGAAGTGATTGGAAGGGTGATTGGAAGGGACAAACAGTGAGAGAAGATGGGAGAGGACAAACATGGAAAAACTGACAACTTGTCCATACTTCTGTCTTACACGTATTTGATGGAACGGATGCACTTCTATTTTTAATGAATCCAGCTGTCTAGTCCGGCTGTGCAACAGCTTGCATTTCATTCATGCTTAATGCTTCAAGTCTAGTCTCAAGTTTGTATGAGAGCTCTATCACACCATCGTTTATGAAGTTGAAGTTAATTCACACAGTGCTTTTGTGTAGTTTTTGGACTTTTGCAAGCTTTGACGTGTGTATGCTTGCTGATGACCAGCTGCAAACCAACTGAACATTGCTAATCTTTGAGGGAACAGAGAAACCTTGAGGGTCCAAAATGGGGGAATCTGTCGTGATCACCAAGCTGCTGCCACCACCACCCATGTGGCCAGAATGTGCACTTATTGCTATATACCACTGTGGATTTTATCATACTATTACTGTGGGCGCCAAAATCTGACATTTTCAAATGTTGCACATGGGAGTTTTAAAGGCCGATAGAGTGGCCAACACCCAATGACGGCACCCCTAACAAGAACAACTGCCACAACAAGCATGAGCAACATGGTCTATTTATTGCTTGCACACATCAGTCACTTCATTAGTTCAGAGAACTGAGTAGAATGCAATAATATTTTTGTGTTTTATAACATGCATGTGATGGAGTAAGTACCAGGACACAGCACATAGCAAACAAAAATGCAGAAGACAATGAGGAAAAGAAAGAAAATGAAAGGAAGAAATGAAACAGGAGTCACTATGGTGCAGACAGAGAAATCAGTAGGAGGTGAAAAGTGGAGGAAAAGAACACGTAGGAGTGAGGCAGTCTGAGCCACAGTTTAGATCAAGGAGAAGAGGGATGACCAGTCCAGGCCAAACTCCATGCTGCCTACTTTAAACAGTTTACAGTTTAATTGGCTCTGTAATGCAAAAAGATATTCACCGTAAAAATTACGCACATAGCACTGTATGGCAAAACTGTCCTTCTGCTTCAGCTCACCCCGCTGATCCCTCCTGTGGTGGGTCACAACACTGCAGCAGCCACATGGTAAAGTACTTGGTGCACTTTTTTTTGTGTGGGTGGGGTATAGGGGGCTGTTATGGAATATGTATTAGGGGAGGCTTGTGATTAAATAAACAGAAAGAGAGAGGCATTTAAAGCAGAGAACAGTTCAGGGTCAGAAATTCTTCTTACTTAATGACCAACATTTTCCATATTGAAATCTCCCATCACCTGCAGTGGTTCTTCATGCCTGTCTCTGCTCATGCCTCAGCCCCACTGTTTGTTTAAAAACTGGCCTTCAAATAATACATTGTGGAAGTTTTGGGGCACGTGTCATTTGCTGTGGGTATGTCTGTGGATGTGGGTTTTTTTTACTACTGTTGCACACTCTAACCATAAAGCCACACCGGAAAACAGTAGCTTAGGTGGAGCTGATGCCTCCCATTTATTTTCTATGAGGTGCAACAAATCACTCGTGCTGACACACCGGCCTCTCCATGCATCATTCCAAAACTTTGCACCAGTGAAATGATAAAATCTCAAATGATTTAAATGCACTATGCTTATTGTGTCCGCAGATGATGATTTTTAATGATTGTGAACATGTTGTAGTTGGCTGTAATGACATATTTTCCCAATGTACATAAGAAATATATAGATATCGAATAGAAAGCTTCTTAATGTTTACTGAGCATATTCAGACATGAAAACTTTCCCTGTTGGACACTCCAAGTGCCTTCTGCAGCTCCAGAATAAATGATAATTGGCAGAACATGACAGTATTAACATAACTGAGATTAATTAATTAATCTCAGTATAAAACAAGCCAAAAAGCCAGTTGTAGCTGGCTGGCAATTCCTGCTCCTAAATATGCTCTTTATTGTCAGTGACTAAATCACATTATTTACATCCAGATGTTTGTTTTCACTAGTACAGAAGGGTTTTGGTCAGGTAAGATGATTCAACACATGTTTCCTTGATACTTCCTAAATTTAAAACATCTATTACCAGGATAGGGGATGAATGTACAACATTGTGAAACAAAATACGATGTGGTATTGTCCAGATCTCAAATACAAATGTTTTTAATTATTATGTTTAATTGCAAGTGATACAAAGAAATATCATACTGAAAGGTCCAGAGTGTAGGATTTAGAGGCATCTAGCAGTGTAGTTGTTGCCTATACCCTAGCTTGACCCTCCCATTACAAGTGGGTAAGAGAAACTTTGGTGTTTGCAAAACTCAAGCCAGAGTTCAAGTGCAAAATCTTCATCATTATGTTACGTAACAAATGACAAAAACATAATGTCACACCATATTTAGGAAGAAATAAAACATCTCATTCATCTGAAAGGCGAGTCTCATTTGATATTAACCTCTTAATTAGATCAAACAAAACAAAAACTGCTTTGAGTAATCCACATGACAAAGAAGAGATGATTGTAATACTGTACTGAAATTGTGTAATAATATGACCCTAATTCAATTTAACACAGTTGAAATGAGACCAGAGCAAAGTTTGATCTGTAAGAGAGAGATCTTTGTCAGAACCAGTTAAACATCGACTCTTTCAGAATGAGGATATTTTTCAACATTGGGTACATTTTGTCCATTCTTCACTTGCTAAATAGTCTATTTAAGGTACGGGAATGAATTTAGTTAATGAATTTCTGCAAAATGATCATTTGAGAGAGTTGTAATAAATAATAAAGTGAGAGATTTATGGGCGATGACGCAAGTTGGAAAACCAATTTTTACCAATGCTGCTTTATTTTACTCATATCAAACTGTGTGTCAAACACTGTCAAAAAGTAAAATTAGCACACAAAAAAACAACAAAAATCAACAACATGATGAAAAAGAGAAAAAGTTAAACGAGAATGCCCAAAAATGGAATAGCAACTTCTATAAAAACAATCGACAGCAGTGGTTTAAAGTGATTGTGTGCCGCTGTGGAATTTGCTAGAGGTGACAATAACAAGACAGGTTTATATGTCAGAATTAGGTTTTAACTGTCATGTCCCATTCTCTTTCTATCACTAATGTTTAGTAGTCAGACCATTTGTAACAGCTTGTGCATCTGTATCTAAAATGGTTAGAGGGTATCTGCAGGGTTTGGGGCTTCAGGTAGGGGGATCAAGTTAAGGTAAGAGTCTGTTCATACATGCATTTAACATTTTTAATAAATAAAGCTGACCGTTCTGATGGATATGTGCTGGTAAATACATCAGGTCTGAAAACTCTATTTTTCCTTCAAAACAATTCCTGAACTGAAAAAAGCAAACTGAGCAAAACTAAAACATTACAGTTGCTTATGATAAAAATGTTTTTTGTATGTATTCTTTGGCTCATTTAAAGTGTGTTTTCAGGCACCAAATCACTAAATAAGTCTGATGTTTTTAATTTGTCAGAGGTTTCCCCCAATTAGCAGTCAGCCTCAGTGTCAGCATTGATGCTTAGTGTGTTCTGATGCATACGCTCCAGTATCCGATGTATACTACTGAAGCTGGGCCTATCTGATGGGTGTGTGCTCCAACAAAGCCTCATCAGATTATACAGCTCCAGAGGACAGTTCTCGGGACAGGAGAGGATGTGGCCATCCCTCACATAGTAAATAACCTCCTCATGACCCATACCGTAGTACGGCTGCATCCCATGGGAGAAAATCTCCCACAGCACTACGCCATAGGCCCACACGTCAGATTCAGTGGTGTAGCGGTTATAGAAAATAGACTCAGGGGGCATCCAGCGAATGGGTATGGCATCATTCTCATTGGCTTTGTAGTAATCAGCTGAGTAGATGTTTCTGGAGAGGCCGAAATCGGCAATCTTCACAACCATTTCCTCCCCGACCAGGCAGTTCCGGGTTGCAAGGTCACGATGGACGAACTTGCGCTCTGAGAGGTAGGCCATTCCTGCAGCGATCTGCTTGGAAATTGACAACTGCTCAGCACAGGAGAGAAGTCCCGCCTCCAGCTCAGAGGAAAAACTGCGACCCGACAGGCTGGCGCGGCTGAGGGTGCGCACCGATTGGGTTGGAGAACGGCGACGCAGGAACTCATTGAGGTCACCGTGGGCCATGTACTCGAACATCAGACACATGGGTTTACCCACTGCACACACACCTGGGGAAGAAAGCATACAGGCGATTTTATTTCATAATCTATGGCATACAGAATTTACAGTAGGCTTGTGGGTTGTGCATTTTCCCACCACAGAGGTTTGAGAGTACCAACACAAATACTCAACCACATTAAACACATTGGTGACATCATTAAACCGCACTAAATCAAGTGTATTTTTCCTTCTAGTGTACATCCTTCAATGAGTTCATTCACTGTAAAAGGTAAATAATATATAAATAGTCAGCCTAGACATAAACACAGACGAAACCATCTGTGATGTGTACATGCACACAAATAAACTCTCACGCATACTGGATGTACAGTCTTACATTAGTAGCCCTGTGATGTAAACATAGTATGTTTCTAAATTATCTGTGCTGTGGGGGAAATACGGGCAATTGGAGAGAATTTCTAAATCTGGCAGTGGTGTGATTGTGGCTGTCAATCTCAGATGTGATTAAAATAACTTAATTTAGCTTCCTGGAAACTCAAGATGTTGATGTGTGTATTTGGCAGCGAGGGCCTTCACTGCCTCTACAACCAAACTTGATCAACATCCTTGCTGTGGAAAAAAGTGTTTTGATATATTATCTAAAAAAATATTTCTTCCATAAAACATGGTGGAAAAACAACCTTTCTTAGCTTCAACTTGAACTGAGAAATCACAAAGGGATGTTTGCATGGTCAAGAAATCAATTTTCTTAGAATTTCAAGAACAGGAAGGACGTTTTTGGGTGTTAGCAGAATATTTTTGCGTGGGCAGAGGTTTGCGCCCTTCCCAATTAATTCTACTTTATTTACTACGTATTTACTTTACCTCTATAAAAGAGTGGCTGTCTGCTTGTTTGTCTATGCATTCCTACACATGCTTTTTGCAATGTGCACTGCTTAGAGGAATTAGAGCACACACTGTTAAGACTGTGCAGAGCCCCAACAGCCCTGCAGAAGTTGTAGATGTGCCATTCATGTAACCTGGCATCCACACAACCAGATTTTGAGTACTTTATGGCTCTGTGGAAAAAATCACGACAAATCACTAGGTTTGCCAACAAGAAAAGAAATACCCCCGCTGGAACCAGACCCTGGTTTCAGTTTCTCTTTCTACAGTCAATTTTAGTTTGAGGCCTTGCAGATCTTGCCTGTGTTCTTTCCAATTCAGACCAATATTGCTGCACTTTATGTGGTTAGTGCACTGAAATGCACTGAGTCATACTGGCCACAATCATAATTTTGATTTAGTGCACTTCACTGCTTCTGTTTCTGTGTGAAATATAAATTGGAACCTCGCTGACCTGCCAGTAGCCCGGTCATTTCAAACTCTCATTTGTTCAAACCCACAGGACAAAATTAAGTTTCCTAAAATACGACATATATACAGGCTGAATTTTGGCAGAAAAGACTGTATAATATGATGCAAAACAGGAGTGTTTGGCTTAAATATTCCACTGTGTAAACATAATAAAGTAAGTTAGCTGATATGCAATATACAGGAAGACATTGTGGAATTCCCAACTTTAAATCTACTTATAGGGTTAAGGAACATTCAGGGTGCCATATTGTAGTACTGGAAACAGGAGGATGCACATCCACTACTTCGGTTCTGGGTGTTTTTTTAAAAGTTTCCCTCCACTCAAAATTCTTATTCCTACAGTTGGAAGTTCAAGCTTCACTGTGCAGAAAATGTATGCGGAGAGTTTGACACTAGAAGGATGTTTTCACATTAATTTGTTGAAAGTGGAAATGTTTCTCTGTGCTCAATGAAAATCTGATTTGTGAAGTCAATCTTTGTATATGCAACTTATACAAGTGTGGTGTAGAGACTTAAAGCCACCAGTGAATTGTGATTGATTTTAATATTCATAGATTCTTGAATTTGTGGGGCAGAAAGAGCCTTTTTAAGGATTTTAATGTGAACTTTATTTATTTACTTAGCATAAAAAACATATCAGACACACATTATTATTTCAGGCAGACTATTTGTATATATGTCTTAATACATATATCCAAAAATATCCTCCACACATGTATTAAGGAACTATTTTGCCATCTAACTGTGACAATGTCCAAGTCAGCACAAGAATGGCTCACACAGAACTTTAGGCGAGAAGAAGAGAGCTTGGAGGTCATGCTCATTTAGTTCATGTCCTGTGGGTCACAGAACGGGACAGCTCCCCAGAGAACAAGCTCCCTGGGGTGTGTGTGTGTATCCGGGGTGTCCAAAAACAGGACTGCAGTTCAACAGTAGCAGCTTCAGCTCAAGGTCAGTAGCTGGATCAAAATGTTTTACTCCATCGCTAAATATACAGAGCACAGAGGCCCCATCCTGCACACGACCATGCAACAACATAATCTCATGCAGTCATATGGCATCTCTAATTTGAACACATGCATGTTATGGATGGTGCATGTATTTTTGCATATGATTTGCGGGGTATTATTAGTCTAGAGGGCAATCAGCGGTTAACTAGATAATTTAATCAACTCAGACTTCAGCATTAGAGTGTCAGCTCTCTACAGGAGACATCTAAAATGAATGTCACTCAAAACTAAACAGAAAACGATACTTTGATACACGTCTGAAAAATCCCAATTTTTTTTCTGCAGTGATGGATGTTGATTTAAAAATATTTCACAACCACTGGAGCCATAAAATGAACCAACCTAATCAAACATTTTCTGCACAGCCAAGGACCAATAGGTCTGTTTACTTACTGACTGTGCCAAGTAGAGTGTGTTGTATCGCTAAATGTCTTCCTGGAATGATATTTGGATGTGAGCTGTTTGTATTAGATTAGATAGGCTGAATTAGTATAGATAAACTTTAATAGAGAACATTTGTTTTACTCAGGCCAACAGAGGCACATTAGTTGTCAGGCAGCATTTGTTTACTGGCAAACAGTCCTATCTGTATCTCCAGCAGTTTATTAGTACTACAATGAAAAAGATCTGAGGAAAATGACTTCATTCAGGAGAATTACAGGATGTGAGGGTCTGAATTTATAAAGAACACTCTTAAAGAAGGAATGTACTAAGAGGGTTGTTGAGTGCAGTTCCCCCTTATTTTCACATGATTAGTTCACTTTGTTTTGTATGTACCACTGAGATAATCAAGTTTTTTACTATTTTCTCTTTGTCCAATTCAAACCTTTGTTAGGTTTGTCTTGGACTGCACTAAAGTATCCCATCACAGTGTGGGCATGTAAAAGGTATAGAAGAGCAGCCATACAGGTGACACAGATGATGGCTTAGTTACTGAATGATACACTAATCCAAAAGGATGGCTTGAAGTAGACTGAAAATTTATAAAACTGGTTTCTAAGCCAGTACTTCTGTTTGGCCCCTGATAAAGAAGAAAGCCAAAATATTGGGCTTTGATTCAGCAAAATGCTGTCTGAGTAAAAAGTCTGTGTGTGGTCCTTTTTCGAAATCACATTTCCCCCCCTAAGTTCTCCCTTAGTTGCCTAACCTTCACCAAAACCATCATGCTGTAGTTGCCAAGGCTGAATATTTTAGGGAAACGAAATAAAGATTTGACAGTGGAAATCTGTGATGAACTGCTCAATTTGCAAAAGTCAAGAAGGAAACCACTCCTCCAACACAGAGCACATAGTTAAAAGAGCATTGTCCTGACCACTGAACTCCTGTAACACTGCCGGACTCACGATAGACAAAAAATCTAAATCAAAAGCTGATGCAGCAGAACCAGAGATACTGTCTTTTGTAGTCCATGCATTCTTCTTCCTTTACAAAACCTGCCCTTACATTACCCACAGTGCCACTCATATATTAACCTTTGGGTCAGAGGTTCAGGTGTGTTAGACTAGTAGCGGAAGAAATCTGAGATACATATTGCAGTGGGTATTTATGGGGTATGACAAAGTGAAAAGAGCAAAAATAGTTGAATTTTTGGTATAATTGATCAAAAATAGAGAATAAAATCACACAGTTTGGAGGGTAAATGTGAGATGTTCATGTTGGACAAAAAAGAAGGAAGTGAGTTTGATGATGTATAGTCAGCGTTTTGCACGGGTAATAATAATAAATAAAATGATTGCAAGGTCATGCAGAATTCACAAGGATTGGTTGAATTTGCGTTAACTGTTTGCAACTTCCCAGAGGGACTGGCTGATGTGGCCTATAGCCTCAAGCAGAAATGAGGAGCAGGCTACAGATGTCTGGTAAGCTCACTTCTTTCTGATTCCGCACCCCCAGACCTTTTCATCTTTTAATTTAGACTCTTCAGTCCCACTTGAGGCAGTTCAGCTCATGTTTGTAGACATGTTTATCTCCTTTTCGGTCTTGTTCCTCCTGTTCTATGCCTGTTGTATAGTTTCTCTTGTTTCTTTCTTTCTGCGATTGCACTTTCCTTATCGCTAAAGCGAATACACCAATCCAGCAATGTAATGTAAGATATGTGAAATCAGCTGTGAGTGGCAGCCTCTTTGGAAATCTGGTTTTGGCCATCTCACTGACACACGCAAACGTACAAACACACTAACCTAGGAGTCGTACGATGTTTGGATGGTCAAACTGAGCCATTAGTGCTGCCTCTCTCTGGAAGTCATTCTGCATGTCAGCAGAGGCTTCCTCCTTCAGCATCTTCACAGCCACCATCGTGAACGACTCCATTGGCAGCAGGCCTGGCGCTCTGCAACAAACAGACATGCATAGAAATATTCAAGAACTTTAAAAGGAGCAGAGATCATTTAAGGATTGCTGATTAAAAGAGATTGCTTCTTCAGTAGCCGCCTTTTTTGTGCATGAAAGCATTCAAAAATATATGATTCACTATATAAATACACAATATTATGAATTTCCGTGTTGTGTTTTTACTTTGTAACTTTGTAATGCATTTACCAGATTTTTGTAACCAGGTGTTTTGAATGTGTCTTTTGAGTCTACTAACAAGAAGCTTAGCAAAACAGTGCATCTGTATTAGTGTAGTGCACTATAAATGTCAGTCACTTGGGGGAAACATGCATTAAACACACAGACATGCACTTCCTGTTTTGGCTCACCAGAGGGGCAAACAAAAGTCACATGTTGTTTCTCAGTGTAGATTTATATATAGCCTGCACACAAAACTACATGCACACACATGTATGGAAACAGTCACCAACACACGTACATTCACACACACGTTGGGAAACTACAGATTGAAGCCCATCTGTGAGGGAAGAAGAAATGTACTCCTGGGGTCTATTTAGGTCTCTGTGCGTGTGTATTTGTGCATGTCTGTCTGTGTTCATATACGCATGAAAATGCGCTACTATGCATGTATATATATATATATGTCATTGCTTATCTGTACTCTTGAGTGCATGAACGTACAGGAAAATGTCAACATTTGCACATGTTGCCTGTTTCTGGTCATACATTGTGTGAATGTGTGTGTGTGTGTGTGTGTGTGTGTGTGTGTGTGCCATTGTACTTCCATTTTACTCAGTAACCCTTCTTACAGGAGGCATTAAATTAGGGTTTTAGGTTGAGGTTTGGCATCTAGTTGTAATAGTCAAGATTATAGATTGACTAAAAACGTACACCAATGGCATTATATGCATAGTCATACAAATGTGTGTGTATAACTGTGTGTGTGTTATGTTCTCAGGGGTGTCCATATACTGCACCATTCCAGTTTTAATTAATGGTAATCCCACCAGATAGCCTGAAGGACATCTCTCAGATCTGAGTGGCTACAAGCAGGTGCTACTGTGAAAATGCCATCAACTACTATAATAAAGTGCTGACTGTACTATTGTGTGTTCTGTACCCTGATTTATCTGTGCTGTGCTCCACAAATTGGAATTAAAACTCTCTGTGCTGTCTGTGCAATATCATGAGCAGAAGGTCAAATTTCTTAATTGCAGTCTACGGCATGACGGACGGACCATAAATGAGTGTGTGTTGTTAGCAGCAGTCTAGTAGCAGCACACTATAGAGCCGAAAGCTGTAGGCCTAAACCCTCTTCACTCCACTTCTGACTGTGGCCATTTAGAAAAACTATAAACACGTTTGGTTTGATTGATGAATGTAGTTCTGTTTGACGCTTACTGTTTAACCTCCTATGTGTGAAAATGTGCAGTTTATTGTTTGTGTCAATTAAAGGCTGCCTACCAGTCGGGGACAACGCAGGGGGTGAGAGGGCTGTGGGACTTGCGTAGGAGGAGATAAAGTCTAATCATACCAAGTCTCATAAGGTTAGAAAAACTTTAATCTCTCCATTTTATCACTTCAGCTGCCCTGCATTCCTGTGTGAAACATTTTGATTAGCTGCAGTTGATTTCAGCCGTGGATGTTTAGGCTGTCAGTGACAGGTAGAAATCCTGTGACTGGAGATCACGTCACCACAAACCATTAGATTTGGAAACGACTCGTGTTTGATGTTAAACACACTTTGGGTAGATTTTGGTGTTGACAAAATTGCTGTTGACTGTATTTTATAATTAAATTCTCATATTGATTATTTGTATAAATGCATCTACTGTATGACCCAGGTCTGGTATTTAGTCTGATCACAGGGATTAGTCTGAGAAATTTGCGTCTTGCTGTGAATGGGGTCAGCGTGGAGGGAAAGTGACACCTGTAGCAGCTCTCCTTGTGACTTTGTGAATGACGCAGCAGTTCTCAGAATGGCCAGTGGCCTTGTTTAGCCACTCTACACCCCCCCTCTCTCTCTGTGAGTCCTGTCTGACCCCTTTCTCTTCCTCTGCCTGAGAAATATCCAGATCATCATGTTAGCCCCTGGCAGGGATTATGATGATAACATGGCCATATTAAATATTAGTCTGAGTAATATAATATTGCAAACAGATATCCCTCTACAGTCTCTCTCGCATTTGGGGTCCAAGGCTGCTTGACCTCTTCTTCTCTCTCTTTATCATCTTCTAACTCTATTCCTTCTTCTCTCCTTTCATTGCCTGATTGGATAGATATACAGTATAGTTTTTTATATAATTTCCCCTTTCCCCTTCATCTCCCCCTCTCACCTGGCTTGGAAAACCCGTCCAAAGGCTCCCTCTCCAATATCTCTAACATATTGGATATTATTTCGGGGATATTCGAGGGCCAGCAGCTTTGAGTTCAGCAGCAGGGGAACCCGCTGGTACATGGGGTTTGGGTGGAGTCGATCCAGCAGGAGCTCCGACGGCAGAGCACTGAGCGTCGGGGTCTCCATCGCTCTGCAGGGAGAGAAACAGGGGTTGAGGGATTGAAAGGTGAAACACACAGTCAAACAAAGACAGTCTTGTCTGTATCTTACCTCTTCCGGTTTCTCCACTGCTTCCTCCGTCTGCGGCAGGCAAGGATGATGATGGTGAGGAAGACTGTGGCTGCGAGAGCTGTCAGGATGATGACGATGACGGACATGGAGTAAGCTGGAGACGATACTGTGGTCGTGGGAGGGAGACGAGGAGTCTGACGAGGGCCTGGTGACTCTGGCTTCATCCCTAACAGACAGTTCAAATCAAGGTGCTGTGCTGCACTAGAACCAAGCATTTATTTCATTTTATTTATTTTTATATTAATACAGTGCGGAGCCCAGCAGGTACCATGGGAAAAACCAAAACCAACTGATTGAAAAATGTATTAGTAATTTGGGGCCTTGAACTACTTAATTTTATTAGGTGTCAGAGTTGCAAAGTCTGACCACAACCCAATTATGTTAGATTGACCATGACTTTCACATTTGATTCTGCGCTGTATTATGCTAAATGCACACAGCAAGAAAAGGTGGTTTAGCTAAAACAACATCCAATACTGCATTACGGCAACATGAAAAACTGATGATGGGACAATGTCCAGAGTAGATGTCAGGACTTGGAAACCACTGAAAATAGAACAAGGGACAGAAGATAGAGGGCAGTACCTGATACCATGCTAGTCTCCCCACACTGCAGCACAGCGCAGTACTCCCAGCGTATGTTGTGATTTGAGGTGTAACACCAGGGCTTTTCGCTGATTCCTCCTGGGTTCCTACAGTAGTTATCTGAATTCTTCAACTCTGGAATCACATCCACAGAGAGGCGGTGCTGGTGGGGAACCTACAGGGCAAGGAGGTGAAAGGAGGAGAAAAACAACGAGGAAAACCATTAATAAGCAGTGTATAACCAGCTGTGAGAGGCACAGGAGAAGTTGAGTGCTCTTAAGAATTGTAGCATTTTGGACAGGAGCTCTTTACTTCATGTCCTGTCAGAAGTTTGAGTAAATGTGGGATCCAGTCTGTGCCTCCAGAAGTGTTTTTGAGTTAAACATTATCTGTTGCTGACCCTATGCTCTGGAGAGGGATGAAGAGGAAACAGACTTGTCTTGAGGGATCAGTAAAGTTTAATCATTTGGATGGACAGAGGTTTTACTTTTCCAAGAAATCTCTGACGAAAAGAAAAAACTAAGACATTATTTTTTTTTTAATTTAATAAATTTCTCAAGTTGTTTACGGACCACGGTAAGGTTACACTTTAATAGCTGCAGAGGGTGTAAAATGTACTATAGTGAGGGACATTAGGGGTTGTACGGTTGGTTCTGCAATAAAGAGTGCCAACTCAAACACTAAACATCTGGTGTCTTCATGTGTCATGAGCTTTAGTCATCAAAAGAGCAATGGTCCAAACTATCCCGAGAGATGTGAAGTTATGAGCTGAAATGGCTGGGTCCAACACATGAGCTGCTGTAGCTGAATGCGTGAGGCAAACTGCTCACACGGTGGATTTCCCACTGGTGCCAAAACAGTGCCAAAACAACAAGTGCTCAGACCAAAACGACAACATGGGTAATTTGTCATTGCCTTCCAAAATAATCCTCTGAGCATTTCCTGATCCAGCACACCTGTCTGCAGGATGACATAATTTTTCGATGTTGCCGCAGTGGTTCACAATTCAAAAACTACTTGGTTAACTAAAACCACTTTAAGTTAAGAAAAGACTGTGGTCGTAGTCAAAAGAAAAGAAAAAAAAACATTGTCACACCACTCGCTTACGAGGCGAGCTGTCATTACTCTAATGACCACAAGAGGTCACTTCACAGTAGCGTTGTGTATTGGCAAGAATCTGCTATACAATGTGCATCACAATACAACATAATGGGTTATATTATGGTTACTGTGAGACAGTATATTGCGATATTTTTTTGTCTAGTTTTAGGAAAACTCTCATAGTATAAAAACACACCACATGAATAATAATGAGTTGTTGTTTTCTAAAAAAGTGTAGTTTAGAATAGTGGGATCTGCATTTTTATTTATCACAGTCCCTGTAACATCTAATAGCATACTACTGTTTACATTTACAACACTGCTATCTAGTGGTTGGGGATTTAAACACAAAAATGGATACAGTGTTTTTGACAATTGAAAACAGAATTTGGCGATACAGTATGTTTCGATATTTCCCTACTTCTCAGGGAAAACAAAAATGACAGATGATTTTCTTTCTACGAACACTTCATAGCCCTTTTTATGACAAAAACAGAAGTTTTTAGTTTTTTTACTGAAATTAAAAAAATATAAGACTAAAAAATAATTAAAAAAGGACAAATTGATGTAATAACCTGCTTGACATTAACCAATATATATCATAGTAGGTGTGATAATAAATTAATAATAAATAATATCTTAACAGTGACTCAAATGGCATATGTTGCAAATATAACATTTCACGTTGACTAATAACTGGTGGTCACTTCTTTTATTATATTTTATGGACTTATTATGACATACAGCAGCTTTCCTACTGACTAATCAGACATATGTTTAATTCATTAATTATTATTCTTAACAGTCTCGGTGCATAAAGGCTGAATCAGAATTTGGCTGTAGTATCTCTCCATGACTCAGCACAAAATATGACACTACTCACACTGTGCACACAACATGTACAGTACATGTACATGTAACTCTACGGCATACATATGTGTTGAGTATGTGCTGGACATAAATGTGATTTTACTATGGAGAGTGACATGTGGGACATTAGAGTTGTGTGCTTTTTTCCTACAGGACTCATGCATGCAGAATGTTTTATATGCACTATAAAATACATTTGCTTAAAAACATCTGCTCTATAATGCAGAGGAGGTAAATGATGACTTTGGACCGAGCCATCGCTGAATGTTCTTGTGTTATAGATTTCAGAAAAACGACACTGACTGTGCAAAATATTAGGAACTACTGCGATTCTAATGGGCCAGGTAGGCAAGTGAAAGCTACACTCCACTTTCAATGTTAAACCTTCCATCAGTAATTATACAGAGTTTTCTCAGTCAGGAATGATTGATGTAAGAGAGAGCTCTTCAATTGAGCAGCTTTAAGTTGGTGGGATTCATTTCAAAGTTGTTCCTTCAGTTTCTTGGTACATTTCCAAACACAGGTTGCAGACACAGAGATTCACACACGTTTATGTTTTCTCTACCTTCAGCTTCATTTTGCACAAATAGATTATGTCTCATATTTTCAGACAAACATGCTCAGTCACAGATTAGTGGATGTTAACTCTTTTAACAATACCTCCAAACCCTAATTTGAAATAAATTAAGATATAACATGTAGCAAGTAGAATATTAATTTATCAAGTTTTTTATAATATGCTGACTAGTGCAAGTGAACAAAGTGGGAATTTGACATTTGGGAATTATTATAAGGCTTCTTTAAAATGTTGCTATGTTGAACTTTTAACTATTAATCAGTATTCGTGAAACACATATTCCCCAAATAGAAGGTTGATTTTAACCATCTAAATGAGGTCTACCTCATTTAGCTGAGTTCAGAATGAAAATGATGCAATCAGCTTCTCATTGCCCTCTAAGAAAACTGTTCCAGCAGATTACTTACAAAAGGAAATGAAAGCTTAGATGCTGGCCAGGAACTTAAGAATCATCAAAATAATCCCACAGCATTTAGCAGCCCTTTAACTTGTGTTTGGCGAGGACATCATATCACAAAATTACAGTCTCTCCCTGGAAGCAGCACATGCTACATTTTCCCTACCTGTAACTTCAGTGTAGGCCAGTGCCTCGCAGATTTCTTTTTTACAAAAGAAAGGAAATGGCACCCTGAGCCACCCAACCTATAGGGCTACTAATATCAAGTTAAATAACATAGGGCCATTCTCAATATAATATATAATGTGTTTGTGTGTGTGTGTGTGTGTGTGTGTGTGTGTGTGTGTGTGTGTGTGTGTGTGTGTGTGTGTGTGTGTGTGTTAGTGATGGAGTCTGTGCAGCATATGCGTGTGAAAGCTAATTGCTTCCAGAGGCAGGATGTGACATGATGAGCCCCTCCCTCTCTGCTGACCTGGCACACACACACACACACACACACACACACACACACACACACACACACACACACACACACACATACACACACACACACTGCTCAGGGGAGTAGTAACAGTTCACCCTAGCAGACCCTCTCACTGAGCAAAGCCATAAAAACATAAAGACGCTTTTGGGTCACAGGGAACGTGTGTTAGTGTGAGCCTGTGTGTGTGTGTTCTTGTGTTTGCACTTGTTAGCACTTTTGTGTATTTTTCTGTTTCTGGTTAGAGGTCAGGAACATTTGATATTAAACTGAACATCCACACACAATAATATCAGTTACACTTCGGTCATTTACTGGTGTAAATCTGCAGGAAACTTAGACACTTGGGTTTATGAATACAGGAATTAGTTGTGCTGGACCTAGAAATGTTGTCAACACTGTTCAGCCCTATATTCTTTTTCATACCTTTTTTTTTGGTGACTGGGACTCACAAGTCAGTATAAAGCCATTAACATGCAAAATTTCTCAAAAGACATATTTTGTTCCACTGCATGAGGACGTTCCCATAAGGAGATACTGCAATTATTAAACAAACCCTATTAACATGTAGTTATTTTGTATCTGCACTCCATATTTTAATTGTATTTATATTGTCCAGTGATGTGACATTGTGTGAACACACACACACATACACACAATCCACAATACCTGCTGACTCCATGACTGACACGGTATCCCAGACCTCGTCACATTTATGCTGCCTTGGTAGAAACGGCCTCTGTCATTGTAACATATTGCTGTTGATACCAAATAGAGTGTGAGATTAGATGACTGGACACAAATAGATTTATGCTGCATTTAAATGCTTTCACACTTACTTGTAATTTGATCTCTCTTTATGTCTGAAATGTAGAAAAGAACTGATTAAAATATGCTTAAATAGTCAGAGGAAGTACAGCTATTAAGTAATCTGAATACAAATATATGTCATGGAGAAAACAATATAGCACTGGAAGTCTATTCAGTATAGTTATGATGATATTACACAGCAAACATACACCTATGACTAGAGACTTCCGTCCAGCAAACACATGATTCACACACCTGCAGCTGTATATGTTGGCTCAGCTAGTTAGACCATCTTAATGACCTCATCAGTATCAGTATCATAATAATTTTTCATATGTAGGATCACTACATCAAGGCAATCATAGTTTTGTCGCTAACTAATATATCTGCATATATTTCAGGATGTTGTGCATCCCTTCAAACAAACAGAATGAGTGTAAACATAACTGTTCCGATAATATAGCTTGTCCAAAAAAAAGGTCTCGTGGCTCAATTTGCCCCGTGTATGGGGTAAGTTGAGCATAGGAGCGGGGTAAGTTGAGCCGCTTAACATTAACAGCTGTGTTTTTGGAATATACATTGTTTTTGGATACACTTATTGAGTGTATTTTGGCTGTAGCCACCGGCTCAACTTACCCCTGGCCAAATGGCTCAACTTACCCCAGAGCTACCATTCTGACTTTATTAGTCCCCACAGCTAAAATGGTGCACTTTTATGCTAAGTTTATGACCTCATGTTGTAGCTCATAGATACCACAATTGATGTAGCCTATAAAACAAAATTATCTATTTTGGTCTAAACACAATTCGCATGAAACTTATGATAGACTAAATTCACTTTCAAGAGTGAAAAATGATTTTTTGGAAATAAATATCAAACCACTTTACCCATGTGGTTCTTACATTCACAGACTCCATGAAATGATGCCTTCCTCCTAAATGTATGGTCACATGATCAATGTTTTTTTACCATTTCCTAGCAACAAGGGGTGGCTCAACGTACCCCACTCTCCCCTATGCTTGCTTATCATAGGAAGTAATAAGAAATGACTCTTTACATTAAGGTAGTAGCCTAGTGAGAACATGGTGTTGGGGGAATCACTTTTTTTTCTCTTTTTCATCAAACCGCAGTTTTTGCAAGTTCCCGCAAATTTTTGCAAGTTCATCGCATAAAATTGCATAAATAGCCTGCATATTCCATCGCATTTTTTAAGAAAACGTGCCACATAATCAAGGATTTTTGCCCGCAACAATCACAAAAAAACTCCTTTCTGCAGTATTGAATTAACTAATCGTAGATTTAACAGATACCAGAAAGATTCATTTGTTGGTTGCAACACTGTATACTGTAAGAAGCAGTGGCGGACTGGCCCGCTCCGTGTTTGCCGATGGTCGGGACCAAAGGCTCGGTTCGGGTCGCGCTTGATTTTAATAATTTTAATAAACAATCCGCCGTGCGGCTCATTGGGGTATCTGCAACGTTGGGCACGAACACACCCCCTCCTCTCTTTTTCTGAGGTGTTGGTCTGTCAGCACTGCAGGCACACACACAAGGTGCGCCCCCTCCTCCCTCACCTGTAGTTCTACATGCTTGAAAAATGGAGTGAAATCGACAGCCCAAGAGGAAAGGTGGAGCAGAGAGGGAGAGGCTTAAAAAGCTAAAAGCACTGGCCACAGATTCAGCGAAGTGTTATAAAATAACTGACATGTTTGTCAGTAAGGGAGCAGGTGAGACATTAAACACTAGTGGTGACAACAATCGCACAACCATAGCCTATCCAGCACCACTAGCTTAATGAGGAGGTTAGTTCCACTTTGTGGAAGCTGATGGGGCTAAAAATGACTTAATAAAACAAATGTTTTTAAGTTGTAACAAAGGATATTGCAAATTTCTTTCTGTGAGTGTAAGTTTCCTTGTTTACTGTAACAGAGAATAAACCTACACATCTGCAGTGCGCCACTTGTCTCACAGTGGTCAAATTTAGAACTAGTCTGGTACCTGTTACATTAAAAATAGGATTGGTCTCAAGTTTAGGTGGATGATGGTGTAACCTATTTTATTTCATCTACTACTACACTTTTAATGTGCAGCCTGCACATTTAAAGTGTAGTAGTTAATGAAATAGAATAGAAATTATGTGATTTGAGTACAGGTTATTGCAGCACACAACAGAAACATTTATTCTGTAGGGAAAAGAAACAGAAAAAGCTGTGTGTGGGCGCATGTTATTTTACACTCTTAAATCCGTAGGCGCCCAACCTAACTCACTCTTGGTGTTTTGTATTAATCGGGTGGTGGTGGCCTGGGATGGTATCAAATTCCCACCTGAATTATTGTCCCAGTCTGTCCCTGGTAAGAAGTATACAAACTCACGCATATAAACCATTTGCCAACTAACTCCTAGGAGGAGTCCATGAAAGTTTGACAAACCAGCATGAAAATAGCAGGACCTGTGCGTGGGAGATAGAAGAAACTTTACATTTTGTGGTATAGTCTGCTTGTTTTATGAAACACCACTCAAAACTGTCTCAATTAGGGATATCCTACCTACAAAAGGGACATGTGTGCAAGCATCAGGGTCTGTGCGAAGACTTGGTAAGGCCTGACAGTTGGGCAGCAGTGAAGTGGGAGTGTGGGACCCAGTGACAGAGCTGAAGAGGCCAGGCTGGACTAAACTGCTGCCCTCTAGTACCAACCACTCCTTATGGCAGTACAGCTCCTTCACTGCCAGGCAGTGTTCCCTGTTTTGTAAAGGAAAGAAATAGATGATGATGCTCACATTCATTCATATACATTACGAAGTGAAAAAGTGAAACAAAGAGACACATTTAGTTACCTGCAGACAGGTTTGGGTGCCGGTCCTAACCCTGATGGGTTGCAGGCAGGGAAGGAGGAGTGGCACAGCAATGAGCGGACTGCGGGGCTACACAGCATACTGAGTCCTTCCAGCTCCGTCCACCAACTCTGAACCAGGTACTCCTGCATGTCCTCTGGGTCCGAGAGGGAGGAGTTAAAGAAAACCAGCAAATCGTCTTGCAGGATGGAGCGGCACACGTCTCCACGATATGCACTGCAGTAGCCTGCAATGCCCTTGTAAAGCCTGTGGAAAGAAGACACGCATATGCATCCATACACATACAACTATAAGATTTGAATGCCTGAAAGGGAGTTCAAAATGTGCATGTATCTTTAATTCTTTACATTTTGTATTAGTTTCTGCTATATATTGTCAGGCTACAGCAGTAGCTTTATGAAGTGTCCCATATGGCTTATATTGGGGTTGATGGCTGTTTTCTGAGGTGTTGAAGGTGTGAAGACATTTAGTAAGGAAAAACACTACTAGTCTTGTCTGGCAATACTTTTTCTTATTTATCTGTGTGGAGAATAAGCAGGTATGACAGTCTTTTTATAAGTGACACAGGTTCTTCCATCCATTACCTAAAACCCCTTATCCATTGCAGTTACAATGTATCTAAACTAGATCTGATATAATATAAATATATTCCACTTACTATGTGTAGACCTCACGGGCAAGGAAATATGAGTGGGTTATGACTTTATTAACTAGACCAGTTATTGCCTATATAATTACATAGGTGTATTTGAAATGGCGACTTTTAGCAATGGACAGGTACCCCTCAACACACAGGGAAGAAAGTTAGCCAAGGCACTGCCCTTCATCTGTAATAATATTGGCTGTACCTATTTGCAATTTCAGTGGTTGTGTATTTTACATAAAAGAAAGAAAAACTGTGAGAAATAGATGCTTATTATAGGTCCCCAGAGCAATCGGTCTTTTACAGCTTTGTGTGGTGTGTGCACTAAAAAAAGTCTACTGAAATATCCTCTTTAAAATGATCCAGATGTGAATCATGAGACAGGTTGTAGAAGATTCATATGAGATTAAACTCTGTCTGCCTGCCTGTTGGACCTCCATGCTGCCTCTAGATTGAACATAATCCTGCCTATCTGTTTCCCACTCCGTCCTCCCTCTTGTTTTCCAGCTCTCGCGTCTGTTCGTCTTCCAGCATGGACACGCTCCACATTTCATTCTGTCTGCCTCACATCCATGGTCTTTCTGCCTGCCTGTCTGTCTGACAGCCTTCACTCCACGTCTCGCTCTTTCTGCTGTATACTGCAACACTTACAAAATCCAGATGTCGCCTCTTAGGGAGGTTGGTTGCTTCAGCAGAGTTCAAGTCAAACCACCAAACTTAAATCTGACCTGTAAATCTATCAACCCCCATCATCCAGCTTCTCTTTACTTTCTCTCTATGACTCTCTCTCTGCTTCAGGCCCAGATGTTTGAATTTAATGTATGATTGAACCATTAAGCCTGATCCTGTTTTCTGTCTACAACATGTTTCTTTCTTCATATTTACCTCAGAAATTCTGGAATCCCAAGGCCAACGTTTTCTCTTTCTCTTATACCTTTCTCTCCCTCTCACTATCTCTCTGTCCTTCTGCAGTTACGTGGTCCAGATGTGGTGACTGGGGTTGTGTTGTGGTTCAGCAAAGTTCAAATTCAACTCACACCATATGGGTGACTAAGAGACTGGCTCCCTCTTGGTTTTGCAGGTTTACTGACAGAGCCAAAATGCATAATTGTCTTCAGCAGACCCAAAGGAAGCAATAGCACTTAGTCACTTCAAATACATATGGTTATGGTGCGAATATAAAATTTAGTGACATGCAAAAGGGGGTTCTACAGTGCTAAACACTAAGGCACAGAGTATTTCTCTTACCTCCACTCTATGGGGAAGTGGCAATATCCAGAAGACGTTGGTTGAAGAAGCACAAGAAGGAGAAAAGGGGACAAAAGAGGAGGAAATAAGACAAAAATCAGTCTCAGTAGGAAGAGAAAAGCAACCATGGTGCTTCTCTCACCAACTCATAGATAGCTGTGAGGGACAACCAGGTGGAGGGACAGTGTGTGTGGTCAGGGAGGAGGGGATGTGTGTGTTTTTTTAGGTGACTATGGTCATGGGGTGTGAGGGGCGGTGTGGTTGAGGTGTCAACCAAATGGGGGGTACAACAAACAGCTGAAGCCACACAAAACACTACTTATATAACTGACAGCTACCTCGAGACAATGTGACTCCCTAACACACACAGTCGTAAGCACTATCAGCGATTTTGTAATGTGTGATATCTTAGCGTTGAATGGAAATGAAAATGTGTCACTACCTGCGACAGTGACTCTAGCAGTTGCCTTGACAGTGTTGGCTCCGGCACTGTGTCTGTTGGAGGCCAGACATGTATACAGAGCCGGCTTGTTCACTGTCACTTTAAGAACGGACAGGATCACCTCTCCCACCAAAGTGTCTTCGACCGATGCACCTGAGATCTGGAGAAAAATAAATGACACTTAAAAATATATTATATATATATTATAAGATGAAAAATATGCCCCCTTTCAATAAAGATAGATTTGTTTTTGTCCACTGGGAGGCAGCAGAACCACCTAAAAACACAACACTGACACACTGTATTATATTATAAAGTTGTCATGGCAAATGTGTTAACAATTTAAACATCCAAGAGACGCAAAGCAACATCAGCATTCATTTGGAGTTGTATTTCCATTCTTATAGCTCTGGATTGGACCAACTTCTGAGGGAAATATCTGGCTCTTTAGCCAATAGCTCTGTTATGTTCACCAGCTAGCTGCTGACTTTCATCGTTTGGTGCTGGGTGGGCAGTGTATAGTGGGTTTTCAGAGAGACTGCTATGACTGAATCCAAACATTGGAGCGTAAAACCAAATGCTCCATAGAGCTGAGTGGTGCTGCAGAAATGACTCTGTCCTCTGGCAAAAGGTAGCATGTATGTCCCAGGATGATTATGTGTTGGGCAGATGATGGCAATAACGCAAAATTGAGTTTAGTACTTTAAGATATCGTGGTTGTGTGAAAGCATTTGGTAGCAGAATGAGTAGAACAGATGATGAAAAAAAGGACAATTTGTCCTACCTCATGAAATTAAATCATGTTCTCCGTCTCTGTCCCAAGATTTAATATGTAAAGTGTTAATACACTGTTTATAATATAGTCTCATGGGTGTTGAGTTGATAAAACTAAGCTCCCGGCAATAATATAACCACTTGTAATATATAAGAAGTTTTAAAAATGCCCTGGTATTCACACGGGGCAGAAGTAGCCCGATAAAATGTGTTTGTTGTTTTAGGTTCCTGTATTCACACTAACATATATATATAAATGATATATGTGAGGGTCTCTGGGTGTGTGTGTGTGTGTGTGTGTGTGTGTCAAGGTGCTGATGTGAGACATGTCTATATTTGAAGTTGTGTCTGACACCGCCTGTTTTTAGGACGAGCTTGATCCAGTCGCGCTGAAATTAATGACCTCAACAAGCTGCCAGAAAAGCAGCTCACACAGTCATTTTAATCAGCATAACACACACACACACACACACACACACACACACACACACACAGACATACTATTTACAAGCATTATGGGCCTGTAATCACTTTGTAGCTAGCACCCAAGACCATTAAATAGCCAGACATTATGTGGTGTATGTCTGCCCGCAGTGGCACGCAGAAAAAAATGTCTGCTGCCTGGTTGAAACATAGTCCTGTTTAACATTGTATTAGGTACTAGTTGGTATAATTTTTAACAGGTTTCAAGCAGGATCGAAGGCACATACATTACAGAGTGGGTGGTCTTAATTATGACACAAATCAAAAACAACAGCAGTGATCTTTAAAGAAAAGACCATACAAGTGCATGACAAAATGTACTTCTAAGATTTTAATTTTACCTCACCAGCTAAAATCTAAATAGATCATTGTTCCTTTTAGGTTTGATATGTTAACTTCTCTCCTGAGTCTACAGGACGTGGAAAACTCCTGGTGTTTTACATACTTGGGCTTTTGCAAAGAAAAAGAAAATTATGCATTTGGTACAAGGTGGATAATGTCTTCTCCTGCTGTCCTAAAAAAGAAAAACATTGCATGTTACAACTACAAAGGTGATTAAAACCAAACTGTCACAATGACTCCTATGTCAGAGCATAAGAATAAGATTATTAGACTTATCGTAGCAGTTGGAGACTTGACATTCTTGGTCACAAAGTGTATCTCAGTTATGTTAAAATATTCACCAGTGTGTACCTTTTTTATGTAACAGAATATTTCCCTTGCATGGCTGGGCTGTTGGAACATCTAGTCAGAGTCTTTAGATCACAAATCAGCAGTTAACAAAAACCATTCAGCACTGTAAGACTTTAAGAACCTTTGTGCTCACTCCCTTAAAAAAAATCCAATCCAATTAAAGCTGATAACACTGTGTATCATTGGCTAAATGGAAGGCAATCTCTTAGACCTGTTTAATATATGAGTTTTAGTTTGTGTGTTGTGTGTGTGTGTGTGTGTGTGTGTGTGTGTGTGTGTGTGTGTGTGTGTGTGTGTGTGTGTGTGTGTGTGTGTGAGGGAGAGAGAGAGACAGAAAGACAGAAAAGGAAAGAAGAAAAAAAAGAAAAAAAAGTGGGTTGTTTCTGTTTTTGTGTGGGTCTGTGTTCGTAGTGTCCTGGTTTCCTTATGTACCCTTGCTCATTAATTGTTTTATCGCTCGAGCCACGTGGACAGCAGATAGACAACATATCAATAACACCACTGTTGTCATGCAGTGCCGTATACAGTGACAGGTGTTTTGAAAGAGAAGAACATAATTGAAACCACTTAAGACACGTGTTGCTTACATAGACCAAAGCAAATGAGACACTATTACTATCGGGGATGTGCAGCTTTGTCAGCAATGCAGATACTGTATGTCTGCCACCAAATAAGAGACTTATGGAAGACCACTGCTGATCAAGTAATTTATTGCTTCCAAGTATTGTACATCACTGCAGTTAACTTTTGTATAATTAGCCCTTTGTCTGTCCTTTGGATTTGCCAGTTTCCCACCAATTTAAGTAGACAATGCTAATGTGCAGGTTGCAGGCATTAGCATTAGTCTACTAACTTTATTAGTTAGTACAATTGTATTCTTTAGAGAACTTCAGTATAGTTTACCCTAGTACCTCAGAGCTATGCTACAGTATGTGAAGTAGTATTATAGTATTATTACTATTATTATTATTATTATTGTTATTATTATTATTATTATTATTATTATTATTATTATTATTATTATTATATATTACAACTATTATTATTATTATTATATACCAATATGATATTATCTATTGTATGTATATCTTCTTGTATAGTCATGTATCTATTATACATATGCTATATATCATATCATATCTTGTGTATATATATATGTGTACATATTAGATATATTGTGTATTTATATTACATTATGTATGTATGCACACCTTGCACAGGCTGAATATATGACACATGGTTACATTATATCAATATTAATGTATAATATCTATGTGTATACATGTAACATCTGTTCAGTCATCATATTATATATACATATTGTTATTATATTATTATAAATATTATTAATATTATCGTTATATACTGTTATTATTATATATTATTAACAATAACACTACCATCATGTCATCAGTACTATTACCACCATCTTGCAACTACAACTCTTAGCACCTTACCTACCTATTTATCTTTTTTTTTAAATATTTTTTTATCTTTTCTATCTAAGTATTTTATTCTATTGTTGTATTTTATTCTATTGTATTTTATTGTATTTTAATGTACCTGGCTGCTATGACGACCCAATTTCCCTCCGGGGATTAATAAAGTCTACCTATCTATCTATCTATCTATCTATCTATGTTGGCTTTCATGGATATCTGCTCTGTTATTGTCACAGCTTTCCCATTATGTAAGGCTCCACGACTGACAATGTGTCACAATGTCAGCTACGTGATAATATTTCTCTAATGCTGGCTGTGTTGAGTGACATTTGAGCCAAACTCAACTACTGCAAAGGAGACAAAAATATTCCTGGAGAGATCACAAGAATTTATGAGAGACCTGGGGGACCGGCATGGATATGGATAGATAGATGGATGGATGGATGGATGGATGGATGGATAGATAGATAGATGGATGGATAGAGCACGGAGCTACAGCCATAAACAACACACCATAAACTTTGGATGCAAAGATAAAGTGGAGACCAGGATCATTTAGAAACCCATATTGGTCAAATTCTTTCACACACACACTGAAACCTGAGCACTCACGGTATTGCCATTTTCCAGCCAGGTGATGGTAGGGATTGGATTTCCCGTGGCGTTACACTCCAGGGAAATCTGGCTGCCATACGCTACCCTCTTCTCCTTAGGAACCCGCAGGATTCGTGCTGGTGCTGAACACACATACACAGACAGCGTAGACACATAAACTCACATTTACTGCAACCAAACAATTATATTCCACTTAAACCTTTTAAGAGAATATGTACAAGCCAAGCATGGGTTGAAGTGAAACCACATTTAAATACATACCTTGTACCTCTATGGTGACAGGCTTTGAAAAGGCCAAACCAAAGCTATTCCTGGCCACACAGCGATACTGGCCTGCATCCTCTTTCTGTATGTTATGGATCTTGAGTGCACCATAGTCGAGAATGGTAACACGGTCAGTGATCTGGGAGAGATGAGATGATTTGTTTCTCCCCTTTTAAAGACTGAATGTTTAAACATTATTACGACATTGTTTTTATCTAATACTGTGGGACACTTGAAACGAGAAAAATTTACAGTCTGGATACCTTTCCCATTTGCACCATTGCTCTACTGATTAGACCAATGCTGCATTAGTCTCAGTAAATGATTATCTTACTCAGTTTAAAAAAAATGAACATGTAAATCGTCTAACAACTTCCTGTTTTTTGTATGTGTAAAAAAATAAAAATTAAAAGCATACTTTGATAAGCTCATCGTCTTTGAGCCAGGTGACATCTGGTTTGGGGTTGCCGAGGGTAACACAGGGCAACACTGCTTTGGATTCTACCAGGAGGGTTACATTGGTAGGATGACGTTTGATCTGTGGCTCTGATTGAGGGACAGACAAGACGGGAGAGAGATAATCTATCTCAATACTACTGTGAGTGTGTTGTTCTTAATGGAAATGTACCATGTACAAATTCTTAAAAAGAAATGGGTTAGAGTTAGATCAAGATCAAGATTGACTAGACTCCAGCCCTACATCCTTGAAAGGAAGCAGACATACTCATCTTTAGCTGTAGTGCTCCACAGCTCTTGGCCGGCTCTCCGATGCCGTTACTGGCGATGCAGCAGTACTCGCCGTTGTCTGACTCTCTTACATGAGGGATGATTAGCATCTGTCCCTGTTCCCTGGTAATGTACCGGGGGTCATAATACCTGATTGGACAAAAGGGAGGGTGCAAAGCAAGAGTTACATTGTGAGCAGAAGGGACAAATTGACTTTTTAAAAATGATATTTAACTTTTCAATTGTCTTGAGCTTTAGAAATATTCTCTTTCTACTAACATTTTACCAATTTTAATGTTAGCCTTGCAATTTGCTACTGTTGCCAATAGTAGCTAATGTTGACGTCACTAATATTCAAAATTGCTTTATTGTTAGCCTTTTGATTGCCAAAATAAGCAGCATATTTCACCAACTTGTAATTGCCTAAGCTAGAAGCTAAGATAAACTAATGGTACATACAGATCTTACATAGTTTTTTTGCCATTGTTATGGCCATAATATTGCTAACAATGTATCATATCATTTTAATGTTTTCCTTGTAATTACAGATATTTAATCTTTTTTTCCCCCTTTTTTAGCCAATAGTAGTTAACGGTGATGTTACTAACATTTCTTTTAAATGCCTGAATGTTAACCTTTAACCTTTCGATATTCAAAATAAGCAGCTTATGTCAGTGGTTAGCCCTGTGACGTCATACAGTACTTAACAACTATTGTTACTGACTTAGGTTTCAGAGGGCAACATTTTAAGGCTATTTTAATGAAAGGATTACCCAAAACAATTTGACTGTTTTTGTATGTATAATATTACCTTATTGGAAAAGAGAATTATTTCAATTATTTCACAGGTTAGCATTTGAAACTTTGTATATATCTTAATGAACCTGCAGTACATCCTATAGATGCTGAATGCTGTAAGAGGTGAAGGTGTTTAACTCACATGATTGGATGGTTATTCTTGGTCCAAGTGATTTCAGCGGGGGGACGGGACTCCACCTCACAGATGAAGGTGGCATTGTGATCTAGCAGTACATCCACTGTCTCTAATAAGGTGATGATTCGAGGCGCTAAGCGATGAAGATAGGAAGAAAACATGAAGACATTCGTCACAAAGCAAAAAAGTCCACTGCAGTATTTGAAAAAAGGGACATGTGGAAAAAGAAATGAACATGCCAGAATGATGATCTTAGACTTTATGAACAGGGAATATCCTGCAAACCTACAAAATGTCATCTCTAATGCACATATTTTTGTAGCATGGGAGATAGGGTTGAAAATGTAGCATCCTGTGTCTTTATAACACATACCAGTCTCACTCAACAGCTGCATCTTTTCAGCCAAATTATTTGACATTCTTGGCATTCCTATTTTAGATAGACTCATCTGTTTCAGTCACTCAGTGACCAGCTATGACCGCTGACTACTGGGACCAGATCAGAGGTTTTGAGGTTGTTGTTTTTTTTACAGCTTTGACCTGAGAAGGATGACCTCCAGGAGAAGAGAAATCTGTTTAAATGTGAAATTATATCTGAAGGAATTTGGGATTTTGCAACGTGATATAAAGTATTGAGAAATAGGAAAGAAGAAAAGTATTAGATGGAAAAGAGGATGACACAGAAGTAAAGACATAGTGTTGAACTCGACTTGAGGTTTGTTAGAGCTTTTTTTTCCTTTTTCTTATTCAAACAGAAGTTGAAGCAAGGACATTTTAATTTAAGGTTCAAGGATACGCTCCATCCCCTGTGCACGCACTGTTCTCTACTATCTTGTTTCAACAGATGGTCTCTGTTAAAATTAAAGTGGGTAAGTTACCAATTCTGTATACACTGAATAACAAATTATTAGAACCACCTGTACTTTTTCATGATATGAATCAGGTGAATCCACAGTGAAGATGTGATCAATATTTATTTCATCTATTTAGCCTGCTTTAATCGTGAAAGGCAGAAAAGGAGAAGAGGGATTACTTTCAGACAAGTGAGACAGGGGAAAAGGAAAAAGCACCTCAGTATTAGTAAGGTAGTCTTATGTTTATTTTTTTACTCTGGGTGAATATGTTGAGGAGGAGAAAATAAGAGGGGGAGTAAAAACAAAGAAAAGACATGTTGAAAGGGAAAAGGAGATGGTAGAAGATAGTTGTAACACTGGGGTGAGGCAGCAACTGTTTATGTGTGGATTCAGATCAGAGACATCAGGGTTGCTTTAAACTTTGTATGAACTAAGGAGAGGAAGAGGCAAAATAGAAAACAGAGGAGAAAAGAAAAGGAAAGAACAGAGGAGGGAGAAAAATAAAGGAGAAGAAAGAAAAGGATTATTATGCTTGTTTTGTCTCTTGAGAAACAAAAATTTCTCAATAACATTGCTGGAAGGACCAGCCCACATCCACAACCCCAACCCCAGGTCACTGCTGCTGTTTGACTCATTAATGGGCGATGGAAAGAGGGCTACTGTAAATCAAACTGAAACCATGACATGAGGTTAAACCTTGGTTTAAAACAGTGGGATGCATTTTCAGCCAAGGTCAAAGAAAGGAAAAATATCTCACCACTACGTGCTTTGTTAAGTTATTTCATGTATGCAGTTTAAAATCGTATTTTTAGCCATGCTGGTGACATGGCTGTATGGTTGACAACATTGATCTGTTTGTTGTTCAGTCAGTCCATCATTTTACCTAAATATCTCAACAACTATTGGATGGATTGCAATGATTTTGTACAGACATTCATTGCCCCCAGAGGAGAAATCCCGGTGACTTTGGTGATCCATTTTTTTTTTTGGTGAAATGTCTGGAGACAAAGTGGATGCATTGCTATGAAGTTTAGAACAGATATCCATGGTCCCCAGAGGATGCATTTACATTTGTGGGTTTTTTCTGTGAAATGTGTCAACAACTATTGGATAAATTCTAATTTATGTTCCCCTCAAGATGAATTTTAATAACCTTGGTGACCCTCTGACTTTTCATGTAGTGGCATCATCATAGCAAAATCTGACACTTTGGTTTATGACCAAATACAATAATGACATCTACATCAGCCTCAAAAGCACCACTGTGCTTATATACAGTCTCACAGAGCCACTAGTATGGCTGTAGAGTCTTTGTGTCGTGTTTAATGAAACATTTTTAAAATGTGGCACAATTCAATATTTGCAGATACTTACTGTACTTACTGAAAGCCAGAAAATTCTTCTCTTTCAAAAAGAAAATTCAATTGTGTTGATTGCAGGACGTTATAGTAGTACCTTGGTTCTTGAGTGGGTTTGTTGCTGAATGTGTGTTTTTTTTCCTCACCATGTAACTGCCAAAATTACGTCTGAACAGATGGACAACATCTGAAGACTAAAGGTTTCTCTGTGGCTGTTGTTTAACCACATGACTCATTATTTAGAGCACACGAGAGCCTCACCAGATTTGACCCTTCGGGAGAGGTGCTTGTTATGAAATGCCGCTTGGACAGCAGAAATGATACAGTGTTGTTAAGGCCTTCAGTGAGGGCCGGTCACATCTGGCCTCTACTGTATGTATTACAAAAACCTACTTGATCCAAACCAAGTGTCTCTCATTATCACGCTTTGTGTGTGTCCACACCAGAGCATAAAATCATAAAGCTGCTAGCGTGCAGGATAGAGCTGAAAAACATCATTTTTGCTAGTTTGCTGCACTTAACCAATGTGTGTAGAGCTAGAAATGTATTTTCTTGTAAAATCCTCAGATATTAAAGCCATTTTGTCAAAGCTATCATTGTGTGGTTACCTATTAGCTCCACCAATTTTGCTCATTCAAATGTCTATTACAACATATGCCATTTATGTCTGTTTTGCTTTCTCTGTAATGACTCAGTTTTTATTCCATCTTATGTTTTATTTCCTTCAGTTTCCATTAGATCTTTGTCAACTCCATTTCTTTCATATAATAGGGACCTTCTTTAGAGCCTGTAACTTATAACATCCGTTGGTTCCTCTGGTGTTTGCTTTGATTTGCAGTTTAGTCCTCTAGGTTTTTTCCGTACTTTGAGTCGAATTGTTAACAGTATACTCTCTCACTCTATCATGCAGACCAGATACATATTTTTTTTAAACTTGATACTTTCATTGTGGTCGAACGAGAACAAACACAAAAATAGTATTGTTCTCGTGGCATGTCATGGGATCAGAAGTCTGCAAGGGAGTCATCCATTGTTTGTAGTGGTTTAGTTCAAACAGGCATGCTGTGCAAGATTTAAAAACACCCTCTTTAATGTATCATGCTGCCTGCGTAAGTGAATGCATAAGTGATCTAGATTCATCCTGCATATTTGACAGTTGAGTAAGTCCAAAAGAAATTGTTCTTTTGAAAAAATGAATGTATTCAACGTCTGCATGAGGTGTTATATTGTTTTGGTTTATGCTGTCACCAGTTAATCGACATCCATCATTTGTTTGCTCACACTAATTTCAAATGAAATCCAGCACAGCTAATGAAAGCAAGCTCAGCTCAGCCCAGCCGAACACATGAAAGTGAATCCTTTTGTGACATCCATCTCAGCTTTGCTCAACTGACCCACGCCTCAAAACCACAACACAGAGGCAATAATAAATACAAATAATAATATAATGCATTTTTACAGCACTTGTCAATCCACAGTTGCTAAACATTTCATTTGCAGCCACAGCTTGTAAAACTGTGCTCAATCAAGTCATGGGCAATTAAAGATAATCTTAAAAAGGCAAACCAAACTCATGTTTGGCCGCTTCATTTAAGTTCAGTCTCACAAATCTTAAAAACCAACTCAGTGCATTTGATGTTGAAATAATAGTTTAACATTATCTCATTCTCACATCTCATCTCTGTGGGGAACAAATAGTACTGTTCTGTCAAAAGTTAAAAACTACTGCTGACAAATGAACACATAACCTGTTTGTATTGCCAATACATTAAAATGAATACAAAAACGTGACCTTGTGGTTTTTTAGGGCAGACTTTCATCCTAAGCACATAGGGACTCAATCTGGATATTAACTGATTCATGGCACTAAGTAAGATTTCCTTCCAGTTTAGTTTAGCAAAGTATCAGGTATTTTCAAGGTCAAAAAGCTCAAGTCCAAATGAAGTCACGAGTCACTGGTGTTAAAGTCCAAGCAAGTCTTTTTTGTCATGTCGAGTCAAAAGTTATGAAATTTGTGACTCTCATCTGTGTAATGTCATTTACGTCCACACCTCTGGCTCTGGTACTGAGGATATTGTGGATGTTCTTCTAGCTTTGACAGTATCTTGAGATAATGAAACATCCTCCGTGTTAAAGAGTTTTTGGTAGAATTTCCATTTACTAATAACATTATAGACAGTTAAATCATTGTTCTTACTCTATCTAAGTTTTAGGTAACAGGATGCCTTTAGTGACTTGGACCAACAAGAAAGATGCCAAGTCTAACCCTACACCTCATCAGCCCAACCTAGCTCACCAGCTACAGTATGTACCCTGGCAGAATGTGACAGCATCTACACCACCTGTCTCTCTGAGCCGATCGGCTGCATGCACTGTATATCTGCGCTTATAAAACATGTATTGTATGTCAATGATCTGCTCTGCAGGCCTGTGCATGTGACCCTAAAAGTGTGCCAGCATTTGATATGGTACCCATCTCACATGTCCTGAAATCCAGAGGCAATGGGTGAACTTGCTTTAGTCAAAAGTCTTTAACTTAATAAGATGTCCATTTTTCATCATTTCTGGACCTGTTTTCTTTTGATTACCAATACTGTCATATGGCAAGTGTAGAATATACGGGAGATTAGCTACAGCCATTGAAGTTGATGAAAGATTCAGATTTATAGAACTCACAGGCTTTAAAAAAAAGTACAGAAATAATTGTCTCTTGGTGCCCACTTTCTGATCATGTAGGCACAGTACGGCAGTGGTGGAGATGAATCATATGGAAATCTGGTGTATTAGATACAGTGCAGGGAATAGCCAGCTCCTTACCACCTTTACAACACCCTGCAGAGAGGATATGCCAGAGTGTAGGAAGGATATAGATTTAGTCACATTTACACTGTGTAGTCCTATAAACACCTTCTCCTTTTCCCTACAGGATGGGATGGAAAACAGGTGATGTCCGTGCAATGTACTGTATGTAGGGAAATATTCTCTTTAGGAAAAGCTTTTACATAAGAAGAAATGATGCTCTCCATTATTTATTTTTTCCTTACATGTACCTATCCATTGTTGACTGTTGATCTTTAGCCCATATATTTACTCATGCACACATTATGTGTAATGCACATTATAAATATAGGGCTATATTGTAAAATTTTCCTTTTTCCTTCTTCTGTTTTTTGTATCTTCTGTTTACATTTTGTGATGATAACTGTTATTATGTAATTAATGAAATTATTTTACACAAGACAGTTTTTACATTTCTATGAATTAAATGAGCTATACAGAATTCACACTGTTTTACTGTACAATACCTGAATGTTGCTCGAGACACTTTTGGCAACCTATACTGAAAAACACACTCTTAAAAGCTCTTTGAGTGCAAGCATATGGAAACGTCACATACCTCTCTGTATCCCGTAACTTGAGGTGACCAGAGCCAGCAGGAAGACTGAAATGGCTTCCACAATCTTCATCCTGGCTTTATGATCCGCCTCGATAAAGCTTTTTGACAGGTTCACTATAAGCTGGCTGTTAGATTCCCATTGCAGGTAAGAAGACGTTCTTGTTGGTTGTCACTTTGGGTGTTCCTTCACTGTGTGCGTCTGCGTGTGTTGTAGCCAGGGACAGCCATGAGCTCTGTGCTCAACAAGGACCAGCTCAGTCACTCTGTGTGTGTGTGTGTGTGTGTGTGTGTGTGTGTGTGTGTGTGTGTGTGTGTGTGTGTGTGTGTGTGTGTGTGTGTGTGTGTTTGGTGACGGACAGTGGCAGCTGCCAGCTGTCCTCATGTATAGTCACTCAGGTTTTGGAGCCACACTGAAAGCTCCAAAGGCTCCAGTGCTGGAGAGTCATCCTCATTCACTGTAATCAACAACAGTGTCAGTCCACTGTTTATTTATCGAACGACACAAGCTGCATCCAAGGTTCTGCTTTGTAGTGCCATGTGAGTTGAAATAAATAATTTGTGTCAGTAAAGCTACAACAGAAACAGAAATCAAAGCATAGAAACAGCAAAAATTGTCACAAGTTGTGACAGATACTATAACATAAAACGTATATATACATAGGACACAAAGAGGACAAACATTAAAGCCACTGAGAAAAGTCACATTACCCATTAAAAGGAGACAAGAGGAGTTACCAGATAAGAGACCTTTCTATTTTCAGAAAGAGCAGAGTGTCAGGACAGCAGGTCACAATATACTGTATCAATATACTGTGTGTCTGTATCTTCTCAACATGCAGTCGTATATGCAGATAAACAACATTAACAATACATGTAAAGCATGTAACACATACTGTAGAATATCCGTACACATTATACGTTTTACTATACAAACAAATGTACACAGGCACATTCCAACTCGCCACATACTGTTACATTTTCACACACACACACACACACACACACACACACACACACACACACACACACACACACACACACAGTCCAGGAGGCAGCCTTTGTGTCCACCTGTTGCCTGCCAGCCTGTATGTCCTGTTTTATTTTAGGAAAGGAATGGCATTTCAGTTTGTTTGCTCCTTATCCATTCTGCTTTGGATGGCGTCAACTATTGTATTCCCCCAGCAGGCACGGTTAGCTGTACACATTGTTGTTGTTGTTTTTTTTAATTAACCGTGGCCTTCACAGAGGTAAAAGCGATGAGGTTGTTAATGCAGTTTTGTGCAACAGTATTAGGCTTCAGTTTCATACGATGGACAATACCGTCACTTGTGATGGTGAGGCTGCCATGAGTGATGCCGTTGTCTTTAGTCTGGTCATGTAACAAAGGTAGAAGGTGTAGTTTATTAACTATTTTAATGTCCCTTTCTCTTTATCACATTTACATTGAGCCCCTCCATCTTCACAACTTAGATAAAACAACACACATCACCACTAGGTGATGCTGTCAATCAGGGTAATTTGTACAGCATGGCAGAATATGGTATCATTGTTTGGTTATGTTGTTTTTTTTAAGTTAAGGTAATACAATACTGATATATCTCAAACACATCCACGGAACCAATACCAGAACAAAAGGAAAAGCATTACATTGTACTTTGCCAAGGACCACCTAATAAGCAGTATAATTCTGGACAGCTCTGGACAACAGTACTGATACTGTGACTCCCTCTGCTGACACAGAAATGAAGTGCATCTGAACTTGAATCACAACAGTAAACAAAACCATGTGTAAACATGATTTATTTATTTATTTGAGGGACTGGAAAGTGAAATAAGTTTTTTTTTGGTTTTTTTTTCAAATACTGGATACAGCCTGTGTTGCTGTCCTGGATTACCATGGATCCAACTGTTGGCACGGAGCTTACAGCAAAATGTAACTGCACCAGGCTTAACCCCAATGTGTTTGCATTACATGAATCCATTTATCCTGTAAGTAAACAGATGTTTTCTTTTGAGAGAGTGTAAACACTTAGGCATGTTTACACTTAAAAGTCCCATGTGACCCTAGTAATCTTAATAACATCAGGACAAGCTTTGGTTAATAACAAATGTTTGTGCAAATAAAAATCTGTTGTTCATCCTGCCTTCTTTCAAAGCTCCTGCTTCAGGGAGGAGGTGTGCAAAAAACGAAATGTACTCTCTGGTTAGATACATATTGGGACACCCGATCAAGAATCTGAAGCCCCATTTGTTTCATTGGAGCTGCTCTGTAACCCACATTTTTGTTCATGTGGGGAAAGAAAGATTATCACAAAAAAATAATAAAATCAACAAATGTATAGAGCAACAAAATACAAATATTTCAAAATATAAATAAAATTAGGAACAATTTAACAGATGAAAATTCTATCAGACGAACTTCAACAAAGGGGAAATTCTTTTTTCACTCTTACTTTACACACAGGCTTGAAAATCAACCATGCAGGTGAAGTGATGGTCTGCCATGTGCTCAAGGGCACCTCACCACTGCACAGGAGGTGGGACTAACCTCCAGTTACACTTACCAAGCTTTGACTAAGTTTGGGCTGCCCAAAGATTTGAGGTAAACACTTGTTCCCATACCGGGAGTTGAACCCGGGCCACCTGGGTGAAAACCAGGAATCCTAACCGCTAGACCATATGGGAATAGATACAACTCAGAACAAGGAACCATAGAGAAATTCTTAATAAAGTCAGTCGGGAGACGGGAAAGGCATCCAGTGTCGTTTTTTGCTCTTCTTTCAATTAAGTATACCCTCCAGTTCTGATATAACTGATGCTACCCCCATCTACACTAACCTAGCCACAATTGTTGTTTAACAAACACTGTCTTCTTCCTACTTTCCTGAAAGGATGCTCATTGTTCTGGTAACACTATATCGGCCACAAACGAATAGATTGAACCCTGGCAAGATCTTGTCATTATGTGATCCTGCGAGTCTAGCTGCCTCACAAGGTTAACTCCATGTCATGGTGATCCTCTCAGATTCATCACCAGTGGCAACAACATAGCCCCTGCCTGGAGATATGATATGAACCAACTGACTGAATGAAACGTTTTATAGATGTCTAACACAAAATTGCAATCCACATATTATTCTTACATTCTCTTCAGCTTGAGGAGCTTTCAATGAGGACAAAGCTTGAAAGTTGGCTAACAGGAAACTGTCACTCCACTGGTTATCTCTCTCTCTCTCCCTCTCTCTAGACACACACACACATACACACACAAAGCAGGAGTCATATCTGGTGTCAGTCAGCCCCTCCCTCTCAACGTTGTCTCAACGTGTTCTGCAATAATTAACCAGCTGCTGCAGTGTGCTACATAAGCTCCCCTCCTACCACATGCAATGTACTCTGGACCTATGAACACACACACACAGATACACACCGACACAAGCACACACACACATGCATACACGTACAAGGTACAAGAACTCAAACATGGAGCTTTAACAGCTTCTCAGCTTTATTTGTTTGGAGGTTGAAAGACTGGCCAGGTAGGAGTGAATTTATTCTTGATTTGATTTATTGTATGCTTCCTGTGAATGTAAAAGAACCAAACAGTGCTACTTTTTTTGAATAGCAGCATTCATTCATACAGAAGTTACCTGAATGCACCCACGGTCTAATATTTAATTAAAACTTATTCTAACTTTGACATACAATTACAATTTAATTCTGCTATGTTTTCATTTGTTAAGACATAACAGATATATTGCCTAAAAATACATGTAAAACATATGTCTATTGCTTTTTATTCAAATTAAACAGAACCAAACACAGGGGGCACTATACCAACACTACATATTTAAGTAAAATCTGTGCATGTAAGTTAGAAAGAACAAGTGTTCGAACCGTAGAAAGGGAGAAAGGAGTGGAGTAAGGGAGACCGTGAGGAAGAGTGAGGGGGAGTGACATACAGGAAGGTAATACAGGGAGAAACTGGGCGTGTCACAGTGTAACTTGGCTTTTTTCCTGCTGGCTATGTTTTTCCGGCTCATAGCTTTTACAATAAAAAAGCTTGCATACGTTGTACCCTCTATTCTGCCCTCCATATCAGTATGGTGTTTTGGCTTTGCCAGAGAAATGTATTATGACAACATTCATAGTTTTACATTGCTAAATTCTTATGTAGTGCCTCTCTGAATGTTGCGTTAATCCTACCGGCTTACAGTAGCCTTTATTTAAAGGTCCAGTGTGTAACATTTAGAAGGATCTATTGGCAGGAATCAAATTTGATATTCATAGGTATGCTTCATTTGTGGATAATCCCCTAAAAATAAGAATAATTTTTTCTGTCATATTGAACCACCATGTTTCTACAGTGTCCAGGAAAGGACCAACAGACAATGGCTCTAGATAGGGCCTTTTCTTTTCTTGTGAGTTACATGACAACCATAGTTTCTCTTATATAGGGATGTAGACTTTTGGTCTTGTTCATCATTACAACCAATTGGGTTGCTTTGATTCATGAATGTATTGACTTCTCCAGCAGCTCGGATTATTACCTTAAACTTGTGGCAATACCTCAATAGAAGTTAAATGGAACTCTCCCCCTACTGAATTAGGGGGAAGTGGCCATGACACATGACTGTAAAACTTCTGAACAAGGTGTTTTGTTTGGCACGGATGACATATTCATTTTCTTCTTTCACTTGTTCTGTGTGCTCCTTTGGCCTACGGGGCTTATGGCCGTTGGCTTCCTTTGAGCCAAGTTTAAAAGACTGCTGCTGCAGTGCCTTTGTTGGATTTATGAATTCTAACACATTATTGACTTTGCAATGCCGACCATTTATCACTAGTTCTCCTTTATTGTTGGCTTTGCTTTGACTTTTGACATGCATGTGAGTCATTAATCACACACACAAACGCACACAGTTTGGATGTATTTGCTTCAGGGAACCTTAAAATCTGCATGTTGAGGCTTGAAGGACACAGAGTGAAGTGCTCGCATTAGTTCAAGTTACAGATTAAAGCGAACTTCATGCACATGATGTACCAAAAAACAGAACAAAAATCCTCTCTATCACTGCTGTCTTCCATGCTTTCCTGTCTGTATTTATTCTGCCATGAGGAGTTTTTTTTTTTAAATCTTTATCTGCCCTTTTCCAGCAATAACCCATGTTATGTCTGTTCACACAAAAACATGCACTGTGTACAAACTTAATTTACAGATGAGCAAGTGAGCATCTCCGAAGCAGTAGATGTTAACTGAGTGTTGTGGTCTAGTCCTGCACCTTGCCAGGTTCCCATGGATCCCTGTTAAGAGCCAATGCAAGAAAGGCAGATTTAAGTATTTCTCAGGCATGCATCATGCACAGATTGGCCCCTCTTTATCAAAATGTTTCTAATTATTACACACAGAATTAAAATATAATGTCAATTGTACAGTAATTGCTGTCTGACACATCCATATAATACACACCCACCATGCGCAGGTAATTATGTGTATGTGTATACATATAAATATGTATTTTAAATGAATTATTATTATTCTTATTATTATTATTATCATTATTATTATTTTTATTTTTATTTTAAAACATCTAACATGTAACTGGCAGTCATGCTAGAAAGAAAATGTTCTCACTTAAACATGTTGTCCATTAAAATAAAAAGCACATATCAATTCATCATATGTAAACACAAGAGATCAGACTGACAATGTGGGATTTCCTGCATTTACCTATAAAAAAATGCATGAAAAGTTGCGTACTGCACCTTTAAATTTTGTTCTTGTTGGTGTAAAATGGTTGTCCCTTTGTACAAGAGTGAGCTGTCAGTCAGAATGAGGAGTGGTGGGGCGGCTGGGAGGACAGCTGCTGAATACCTGAGATATTTTGGCAAACAAGCTGAGACAGAAAGAGCAAAAGAAAGGAACAAAGCTGCTGCCTAAAGACTGCTGTGTTATCCACTGGAATTCAGGAGAATTAGAGACAAAGATAAAGATAGAAATGCAATAAAGTGAGAGAAAAGAAGAGAGAAGCCACGTGGATATTCCAACAATCTCTGTTCACAGGCACAGGCTTCAGTGCCTGAGACCAAAAAATAAACAAATGGCTGGGTCTACACTGTCATCACTGGTTACTGGGTGGAGTACTGTTATTAAATCTCTTGGAAACAAGCGCAAAATAAGAAAGTGAAAGAGTAAAGGCTCGGCTAGAGAGAGAGAAAAAGGGATAAATATAACACAAAAACCTTCAGAGAAAGAGAGAGAGAGAGAGAGAGAAAGGAAAGAGATATTTAAAGCACAGAAAGAAGAACGACAGAGAGACAAAGAAACAGAATCAAGAGGAGAGCTCTGATTTGTCATGTTAGAGAAGGTAAGACTCTAATTATATTGTTTACTTCTGGAAGGAGTGACTCTGTGTCGGTTGTACAAGTGCAGTGTTGTTCATTTTCTGTGCAATCCCTCGCTCAGTGTCAACACAATGCCAGTCAGTCAGGTGTCTTTGTTTAGGAACCTGGACAACACTAAAATGCACGCTGAAGTAGCATTCAAGTCTGAAACCTCTAGTGTTTGTCTCCTGCTTCAAGCTCAACAGCTAGCACAGCTATCACAAAAGCTGTTGCTATTCCTGATTTGTTTTGCTCTCTCTCTGCAGTAGTTGATACAACCAGAGATGAATAAAGCTGCTCGTCTCCAAGGGATCCAGGCAGGGGATGGGAGGACACTGTCCAGGTGGGTGTAAGCGAATGTGATTGTTGTCTTGTATACTGAAGAGATCAAATATAACATTTACAAAAACAGTACAGTTACACAACTTGCTTGGTGCTGCTCCTTGCTGTGCTGTGGTCTGCAGCATCGTGTATTTAGTCATTCACTGCTGTTGTGTTCATTTCCAGAGCAGAGTTTCTCTCACTGCTGAAAACCTACAACTGCTTCCTAAAGGACCAAACTCAACTTCACCTCGCTTACTCACAGGTATGGTATAATGATATTGTTAACATTTTTTGTTTTACGTAATTTTTCTCCCTGTCAGCCTTGTTATTGGCTTTAGACGTTTGTCATTACAGCACATGTGTATCACAGGACTTGCTTCAGGAAAAGTGTACATATAAGTAAAGTGGTATGTTAATTGTAAGTGTGGCTGTAGTTATACATCGTACAGGTGTCTCTGGGTCTGTCTCTGTAACAGGGTGCTGATGGAGAGGTGGTGGTGGAAGGCTTCCTGAATATCTCCTGGGGAGTGCGGAGACCCATCAGGCTGAAAATACAGGACGACAAGCAGATGCTTCCCTTTGCTCCTCTGATCTCACCTGACCCCACCAGTCCAGTCAGCCCGATCGGAAACAAGAGGTTGTTTTCAGCTTTGGTTTAATATTATTAGTATGGTCTATACATACGCTTTGGAGCCTTTGCATTCACAAGCCCAGACTTACCTGGCCAACAGCCTCCAACCTCTTTTAGCCAGGTGTTCTTATGCATTAGCAAAAGAAAGACTCTCATTCTCATTCTTTACCAGACATTATTATTCCAGTTTCCTCTCATAGAGAACCCAAGTATGAGCTTTGGGATTCATGAGATGGATATAGTTGTTGATTAACCACCTGTAAAGTGTAGTGAACAACCCTTGAGAACGAGAAAGTTCTTGCTGTTATAATTTAGTGTATTTGTCCTTCATTCAGTACACAATACATTGAGATTGTAAACAGATCAGTTGAATTTGAATTCAATGTTTTGTGCCAAGATATAGGTATGTTAAATTTAAGTCATATTCATTTCTGCATGCAGGTAATTAGGATAAGTTTGAGGTCTCTGAGATCATTTCCTCTCTTCCCTGCAGGGGTATGACACGATGGGGAGAATATGTTGACCTTCACCAGATAGATGAGATGGCTGAGACACCACAGGACACAGTAGTCACTGCTCCTTTACCAGGTTGTTTTTTTATTTTCACATATATCTCCATGATATTTTCACTACTTATCTTACAAGTCCTCACTTTTGTATAACTGTACATTGCAGCTGTTATTTCAAGGACAGAACATATGATTCAGTTCTTTGTTTCTGCAAACTCTAAAGGTCCAGTTGTTTATGAGACCACCACACTGCGTCCTGTGAGGCAGAAGAACTCAGAGCTGGAGGCGGAGTCCAACCTGTTTCGCTGCATGAGTGACGCCTCATTGGTTAAGAGGAGGAGGGGAAAGGGAAAGTCAGCAGCACAAAGAGAGAAAGAAAGACAACACCGCTTTTCTATCAATGGACACTTTTATAACTATAAGGTAGTGTTAAGCTCAACCCTCTCCTCCCCTTTCCATGTAACACATATGTCTCTCTATTTCTCTCACTCTCGTCTGCACTGTAGCTCATCAATCACCCATTGTCCCCCACAGACCTCTATCTTCACTCCATCCTTCGGTACGCCAACTAAAGTTCGTATCTCCAGCATGATGACCACGAACCAGGTCATTGAACAGTTACTAAACAAGTTCAAGGTGAGCTTTCGCACACTCTCCTCAAAATCATTGCAATGTATAAAAGGGTGCAAACATCATCAATTACAGTGATAAATCAATAGCAATAATCAAAAGTTACCCACTGGTACTGCATTATTTTATATTTAGGTTAAACTGATTACAATGGACTTTCTTATGAGTAGACATTCACAGGGTTGAATGCTGTAGTGTGTGATTATTTATTGATTGAAGGTATTGAGAGCTGATCATTTTTCCACAACAAGTTCTCACAGAGTTATTCAGTCAGGTCAGGTCAGGTCAGCAGTGGTGGAATGTAACTAAGTACATTTACTCAAGTACTGCACTGGAGTACAGATTTTAGTTACTTGTAGTTAACTTGAGTATTTCCATTTTATGCAACTTCATACTTCTACTCCACTACTACAGAATGAGTACTTTTACATTTGAAGTACATTTTGCTGAAAATGCTAACAAACTTTTAAAGGCTTTTCACTTCTAGTGGAGAGCTTTCGCAGGGTATTAGTATTTTACTTATGTAAACGATGTAAATGAAAAAAAAAGGTCATCCAATTGTTTATTCAATCTATTGTAGACTACACAGCTATGTACAAGAAATATGTATGATTTGGGGAAAAAATCTATTATGGAGAAAAAAATGCATGGTCTCACCACTTAATCCTATTATTAATCCTGTGTGTTCATCCTACAGATAGAGAATGATCCCCAGGAGTTTGCTCTTTACTGTATTCACCAGAGTGGAGGTATGCTTTGCTGTTATACTAGTTACACATTGAAGTTATTAGACAGTTATTAGACAATGTAGGACAGTTCAATTCTTCACTGACGTTGTGTGTGTGTGTGTGTGTGTGTGTGTGTGTGTGTGTGTGTGTGTGTGTGTGTGTGTGTGTGTGTGTGTGTGTGTGTGTTGTTCAGAAAAGAGAAAGCTCAACAACAGAGACCAGCCCCTATGGGAGCGCATACTACAGGGACCCTCTGACGACATCATGAGGATCTTTTTGATGGATATGGACGAAGAGGAAGTCAGCAATGATGTGAGTGTTGTAGCTCCGCCTCTAGAGGAATAAGTTAACAAGTTAAAAAAAAAACCACTTAGTGATATTTAGGGAAAATATGAACGTAGTAAAATAGACTGCATGCATGTATTCTTCGAATAGAATATCAATGATAGATCAATATGATCAATAACAGTTTTGTGTTTAAGTGGGAATCACTTCTGAGTATCTGGTCAATAATGACAGGGTACAATAGTAATATTTCTCAGTAACAATGGCAGGAATAACAGGATAGCAGTCTTGATATTGAAATGGAATAATTTGTATTATCATTTATTTTAGAGTTAAGATATATTCTCAAAAAAGTGCTTTGGGAAATTGCAGTGTAAACTTTTACACTAGAGTATTTATTAATATAGTTTGTTTCTAATGATTCTTTTTTACATTATTGTTGTTGCTGGGGAATGACAGAATATAAGCCTCATAGCCTGAGAAGAAGGGTTTGCCTTTATAGCTTTAGTTTTATAGCTTATGTTTATGCTCTTAAATACTAGGCTGTTAAATAATGTTCCATTGTTTTCCCCCTTTTCACTGTAATTGCAGTGTAGTTACAGGGCATGTTAAAGTTTATTTTTGTGTTTTTTGTGTGAGTAAGAGCCACATGTAGGTGAAGTCCTTTTTATGACATAGCTGTGCTGAGAGGACATATAGGATACGCCTGCTGGTGCCCTGTTTGTAATTATTCAGAATGGGTATTTTAGTTCTAGGTCTTCATGAATCTAAATTTGTCGCCCCCTTGTTTCCCACACTTCTTCATGTATAGCCTACCTATAGCTACCCTGTCAGTATTTCCTTACCCTGTATGTACCAAATATTTACACAATGACTTGTGGGCTATAATCTCAGCGTCAGTGAAGAGACTTACACATGCACAAATCTTTTTCAGATGGAGATTTAAATAAAAAAAAAACATATTTACATTTCTTTTATCATGCAAATACCAATGTCCTTCTGGCTCTGGATAAATATAATTATATGTTTATTATTTATGCAGATTTGCAGTCCATAAGACACAATTCAGTGTGAAAGCATAGATGCTAGTGTCCTGTTTGCAATTTTAGTCAAGTTTCTTCTGTTTCTTGTTTGCTAAGACTCTTTTCCACAATCTTAATACTTACCCTAGATTCAATTGATATTCTGTTGCTCCCTCCTCTCCTTTCCTCTCCTCTCCTCTCCTCTCCTGTTCCTTATTTTCTTCTCTTCTCAGGTAGCCCAGTATTTGAACTTGGAGCTTCCTATCCTGGAGCAGGTTCTACTGAAACTCAGAGAGGAGGAGAACAGAGAGATACAGAGGGTCATTGGCAAGTCAGTATAAGTGATCTTTTTGTATTTTTTTGTGTGTGAATAAGTGTTTCAATTTTTTTTTCACTTTTATTTATTTGCTTATTTGCTGCTTATTCATAGTATCTGTATATGTGTATGTTTGTGTGTGTGTGTGTGTGTGTGTGTGTGTGTGTGTGTGTGTGTGTGTGTGTGTGTGTGTGTGTGTGTGTCAGGTACCAACAGCAGCACAGACTCCTATCCCATATGCTGAACTGTAAGACGTCACATCACATTGAGACCAGCGTTTGATGACTGCTGATCTAAGTCACTGACCAATCATTCATCGCAGTACCACCATAAGGATGAACGAGTAACTGTGGATGAAACACTGTACATTTTTTTACAAGGTCTTTAACTTTATAAACAAGGTTAAAGTTGCAAAAAAAAAGTTGCTTAATTTTTTAAACTGTAAAATACGTACAAAATAAATGTGTAAGCTGATGTAAATAACTGTAAATCAGTGTTGTGTGTTCATAAATAAATAAAAGTTGTGGGACCATTATGAACTCTCATGTGTTGTGTGATGAATTAGTTAATCACTGAATTAATCTATACACATACACAAATGAACAAATTGATTAATACAATTTTAATGTAAATAACTTAACAGACTAACAACATGGATACTATCCTTCTAGTTCTCTGGTACCACGAAAAGGAATAAGTTTCCCTTTTGCACAAAGATAGATAAATATATAAATAATCAAAGAAAGAACGAAATGACACAATTGGTACAATTTTGAATAGAAAGAATATGGTTTATGATTCATGTTTCCTGTTTGAGTAGAGTGATTTTATCTCTAGGGTATTTATTGTATTGGTTTGTAGTACTCTGGACTCACACATCTTTACTGAAGGATCATAATGGAAATAAGCCCTGAACTTAACTGAGTCATCCTTGCCATCTGGAAATGTGTTTGATTTGTCAGAGGACAAAACCTCTTATTCCCTCCCTCCAGCCTCAGACATTCTCATTTTCCCCACACTCCTGCATTTTTATGGACCTTTCCAAACCTGCCTTTCCTTCTCTGTCTAGCAGCTGTCCCCAGTGTGTTCTCACCTTCACCACACCGATCTGCTCACCTACCCCTCATTACGTTATTAGTCTCTTATATAATAAGAATGTGATATTTCCAATCTAAAGCTACCTTAGGGGAAATAAAGGTGGTAAACTGGATGTTAAAAGATGTGTGTGTGTGTGTGTGTGTGTGTGTGTGTGTGTGTGTGTGTGTGTGTGTGTGTGTGTGTGTTTGTGACAGGAGACTACTGTGGAAAACACTGTCATAGCAGTTAAATAATGGTGTAGTGTAGAGTGAGCAATGCTGGGCTGTTCAGTGGCAAAGGCTTTATAAATGCTTGCCAGCCCACCAGACAGCCTCATATTACCCTGCAGTGTAATTTTACTCTGACATGATGACTGACCAAAATGAGAATAAATTGTAACTAGTTGTTTTATTGAAGGAGAGAGTTTCCATATGATGACTGCCAAGGAGCCCAATGGTATCCCTTTTTAGAAATGGAAAGAGAGTGTGGCATGGCATGACTTTGTAGCTGTGGCAGAGATCCACAGACATTGGTTTAGTGATCCCCATCTTAAAATCTTAATCTTAAAACTTATAGAAAGGCCCTCCGTAATGCCAGAGGAGCCTATTACTCAGCACTAATAGAAGAAAATAAGAATAACCCTAGGTTCCTCTTCAGCACTGTAGCCAGGCTGACAGAGAGTCACAACTCTATTGAGCCACATATCCCCATAAACTTAAGTAGCAATGACTTAATGAACTTCTTTTATAATAAAATTATTACTATTAGAGAGAAAATGAATCACCAACTGCCATCAACAGTTATCAGTGGCTCTCCAAGTTCAGGGACTTTTACTAATGTAAACTCAGATATATATTTAGACTGTTTTTCTGCCATCGATCTTCATCAGTTAACTTCAATAATTTCTTCATCGAAGCCATCAACCTGTCTATTAGACCCGATCCCAACTAGGCTGCTTAAAGAAGTTGTTCCCTTAATTGGCACTTCTTTACTGGATATGATTAATCTTTCTTTATTATCAGGATATGTACCACAGTCCTTTAAAGTAGCTGTAATTAAACCCCTTCTTAAAAAGCCCACTCTTGACGCAGGGGTTTTAGCCAACTATAGACTGATCTCTAACCTCCCCTTCCTCTCTAAGATTCTGGAGAAAGTAGTCGCCAAAGAGTTGTGTGACTTTCTACATAACAATAGTTTATTTGAGGATTTTCAGTGAGGATTTAGAGTTCATCATAGCACAGAGACAGCTCTGGTTAAAGTTAATAATGACCTTTTGATTGCTTCAGACAATGGACTTGTCTCTGTACTTGTATTATTAGATCTTAGTGCTGCATTTGACACCATTGACCATAATATTCTTTTACAGAGACTTGAGCATCAAATTGGCATTAAATAAACCGCACTAAGCTGGTTTAAGTCATATTTATCAGATTGTTCGCAGTTTGTACATGTTAACGACGAATCTTCAATAAATACTACAGTTAGTCATGGAGTTCCACAAGGTTCTGTACTTGGACCAATACTATTTACTTTATATATGCTCCCTTTAGGCAACATTATTAGGAATCACTCCATTAACTTTCACTGTTATGCAGATGATACGCAGTTATATCTATCAATCAAGCCCGATGAAATTAATCAATTATCTAAATTACAAACATGTCTTAAGGACATAAAATCCTGGATAAGCTGCAATTTTCTGATGTTAAACTCAGAAAAAAACAAAATTCTTGTTCTTGGCCCTAAAAACCTTAGAGACTCACTGTCTAAAGATGTAGTTACTCTAGACGGCATTACCTTGGCCTCTAGCACCACTGTCAGAAATCTTGGAGTTATCTTTGATCAGGATTTGTCTTTTAACTCCCACATAAAGCAGACCTCCAGGACTGCCTTCTTTCATTTACGTAATATTACAAAGATTAGACACATCCCATCACAGACAGATGCAGAAAAACGAATCCATGCATTTGTTACTTCAAGGCTGGATTACTGCAACTCTTTATTATCCAAGTCCATTAAAACGCTCCAATTAATTCAGAATGCTGCAGCACGAGTACTGACAGGAACTAGGAAAAGAGATCACATATCTCCTGTACTAGCTTCTCTGCACTGGCTCCCTGTAAAATGTAGAATAGAATTTAAAATCCTCCTCCTCACCTATAAAGCTCTTCATGGTCAGGCCCCTTCATATCTTAAAGAGCTCATAGTACCCTATTACCCCTCTAGAACACTATGTTCTCTGAATGCTGGGCTACTTGTGGTTACTATAGTCTCTAAAAGTAGAACAGGAGCCAGAGCCTTCAGTTACCAAGCTCCTCTCCTGTGGAACCAGCTTCCAGCTGTGGTTCGGGAGGCAGACACCCTCTCCACATTCAAGAGTAGGCTTAAGACATTCCTCTTTGATAAAGCTTATAGTTAGGGCTGGATCAGGTGAGTCCTGAACCATCCCTTAGTTATGCTGCTATAGGCCTAGACTATCGGGGGATTTCCCATGGTGCACTGAGCTCCTCTCTTCCTCTCTCTTTCTGCACTCTTTCATGTCCCATTAATGCATGTTACTAACTTCACTTCTTCCCCGGAGTTCTTGTGCTTTCTTGTCTCGCAGGTTCTTATCGATCCTGGTGGAGCCTCCTGCCATGGTCCTGCTAGATTGCCATTGCCAATACTGTTGTTGCTGTGCATCTGTCTGTCTGTCTGTCTGTCTGTCTCTCTCTCTCTCTCTCTCTCTCTCTCTCTCTCTCTGTCTCTCTTACCCCAACTGGTCGAGACAGACGACCACCCACCTAGAGCAGAAGGATCTGTCCTAGGTTTCTGCCTTTTAACAGGCAGTTTTTCCTTGCCCTTGTCGCCAAGTGCTTGCTCATGGTGGTACTGTTGGGTCTCTGTAAATAATGTTATAAAGAGTTCGGTCTAGACCTACTCTATTTGAAAAGTGTCCTGAGATAACTTCTGTTATGAATTGGCGCTATACAAATAAAACTGAATTGAATTGCATTGAATTAAAAGACAATTCTGTCTCTTTGCTTGCACATTAATTTTCCCTTTTACTGAAATACTTCAGATATCTCTGTACATTAGATCTCTTTTTGTCAAGTGGGCTTTAAAACTGAGAAAGGAGAATAAATTTTTTTCTGATATGAAAATGTTTTCTTTCCTAATTAACTTGTTAAGATGTGTATTTTGTATGTTCAGTGTAATAAAGGTAATTATTATGGGTAATTTAGAACCTTGGGAAACTGGTACTTTCTCTATACACTGAAAAAAGTTTATAACTTCCAACTTTTGCTTAATTCCCATCAGACAGGAGCTGTGAAAAGCTACATTTTCAATTAAATGACATTTTAAAGCTTTGGGTGTAGTCAGATGCGTGTAGATGAGTGCATTGTGATGTTTTTTGCTTTGTGGGTTCACAGTGGATTAGTTCTTCTTTTTAACTGGGTCAACATGTCAATCAAATGACTTTAGTAAAGAAGAGCAGCTTGTTCTTATAAGTACAATGCATTATCACTGCTCTCTGACAAAGAAATCCATCATATACACATGCTGTATGTATAATTGTATGTTTTCATTTCAGGCCTAGAGCTTTTTATCGTTAATTTGCTAAGTTTTCTCTGACAGCCACCTAAAAAGGTTCAGGGAGTTTCCCATAGGTGGTTATCCTTTCTTTAAAACCATTGTTTACGGGTCAGTGTATTGCCCTTACAGTAAGTCTGTTTACAATTCCATGTATAAAAGCGTTTCCACCCATAGAGTTTTCGATTTCACGTGAGGAAGATGGACCTGAGTCTTTTCTCTGCTGCCCTGGCCCTGGTGCTGGGCCTTTAAGCTCAAAATAATACCCTGGTAAGACATATGCCATGACAATTACATCACTCTATAACTGGTTTACTGGTTTAATTTTTTTAAATGATTGAATTGTATTATTTAAAAGAAAGGCAATAACAAGTGATACAATCTTGAGAAATTGCAGCCTGCTCCAAGCATACAGAGTTGTGAACTCAAGAAAAACAATGATCTCAACTCATTCTCAACTATTTTAAGAAAAACGTCCTAAATGGCCATGTATGGCTTTATGAGCCTGTAGACCCACTTCATTGATTCTAACAACAACAAGTGACTGACAATATGACATCTCTAAAAATATACTTATAGCAAGGTGTGTTATTTAAATGAACACACATCCATTTTAAAATGATATGTTGGCAGGAACGGGAAAAAGACATAAGATATTGGCAAACAAATCTCACAATGAGCAAATGATAAAAGTAACATGATTAATGATATGTGATATTGGGCTATTTAAAAGAACTGACATAATACAACAAATATATGAGGGGATACAAAGAATATATACCAGGGCATTAAATAAACATATAAAAGTAAAAAAATTAACTTGCGTTAATATTTACTGATTATGTCCTTATGTAACCTACTTTGTTTCTCTGTAGGTGCATGGGATCATTCAGCACTTTCATGTACTTTTCAAATATTTATCATTTTTTATCTTTTATATAAAACGCTTGTAGTAAAATAAAAAGTACTTGTATTATCTCTATCATAATGTTGCTGGAGTTTTCTTAGACTATTTCCTTTCTAAATGCACACTGGAAGTAGATGAGGCTGTACCAGAAATTCCTACTGAAAGTGCTGAAAGAGGCTAAAAAGCTCTATACAGCTGAGGGGATCTGTAGTTGGGTGATAATGCTCTGTGGAATAATCACTATAAATGACACCTTTCATGTTGCACTTAATTTATTCCATTGGTTATATACAAATACTGAATAGTGGAGCTTTAATTTTTAATTTCTAGCCATGCATGGGTTTTGCAGCACATTTTCTTTTTGGCATTATAGAGGGAAAAAGGTGTAAAGATCCTGAAGCTAAATTACAATAGTTTAGTAGAATGTTTATGTGCGCATTTTAGAAGTTTTTGGCCTGACACTGAAAAAGTCGAGCACTTTTATGGATGAGGACAATTTTCCATAATATATAAAAAAAATTTTCCCCTTTCTTTTTTTCTCTAGGACTGCCTTCACATCAGTGCATGGAGCAGACATCATTACTCACATTCCAGATTCCTCTGTGCCAGTTGGACAATGGGATGATATGTCTGATTTTTATATCCTCAGGATCAATAGGTTATATGAATGCAGTGAGTACATCCTTCAGACTAAACTTGAGAACAGATTAATTATTTGAAGTCGCAAAGCAGGATAAACAAAGCCTGGGTACTTTGTGGTGACAGATCTTTCTTTTTAGACATTTGAAAGAAAATGAAGCCAACTCTGCTTCACAAGATCCTATGATTCATTAATATCATTCATATTATGGTAACAAAAATCAACATCTGCTCTTGGTCACCTTTCCCAAATTATTTTTATTGAGACCACATTTTGTCATTGTTATAAGTTGTCCATCATATTGTCGATCATGCCACACATCCACCAATTAAAATCAGCTGCAAAACATTTAAAAACTTCAACATTGTATCAAAATGCAATAAGGTAGTCAAAGCTGTAGAGCTAAACTATAAAAAGTTAAGCCTATTAAAAGTTAGACCTTCTTCAGTTTATTGCAGTTGTGTGTCTTCAGCTTGTGTTCGTTGTTGCGGGGGTCAAATGCCACCACAAAATGGCATTTCACATGCTGCGGAGGGGGAAACAACAAATACTATTATATAGAAATTGGGAAATCTCTGAAATCTAACTTACTGTAAAAGGCAATAGGTTATTTTTAGCCTTTTAACTAAATACAAGACAGAAAAGCTTGAATGTAAATGTTGAGTGGAAAAAATGGAGCTAAGGCTGGATGTGTTGCTTTACATTATCTTTAAAACATTGTGAAAAAGAATTGTTGAGTTAAACATACCTTTATAAACACATACAAACACATAAAAAAAAACAGATTTACCTTTTTCTCAAGACTGCAGCTGTTCAAGTCGTGGTTTTCAGACTTGAGACATTTGGTTTTTGCCAGTACTGCATCGATCTTAAAGTTGATCACATTGGTCACCTGATAAGAAGAGCAGACGGAGAGAAGAGCTATTAGATGTTGTGACATTATAATACGATTGCTGGTGACGTGGTGTGTTGTATGTGCGTTGTTTTTGAAAGAGGAATCTAACCTGACTCTGCACGGCAGTAACGGAGACCAGCTTGAACATCTTCTTGGCCTTGGAGTGTGTGTTGAACATGTTCACAGCATATTGGACTGCACTCTGAACGTCAGTTGACTCTGGATTCCTCTCAGACCAGCCACCCAGGAGAGGCACTTTTCCTGTGAGGAAAATTAAAGACAGACACAAGGTAAATTTCACATAATTACATAATGGCTACTGGTGGGACAACAGTGATTGAGTAACACTCCTAGTAATGCTCTCTGTCAAATGTGGCACAGTACAAGACACTAAAATGCATTCATTCATACACATAAAGAAGTTGAGCAGTTAACTACTCATACTTATATCAATGCACAAACCCAGTGTTATGATTGTGTTTATTCTGTTTGGGGTTTTTATGCTCGTTCATCCTGAAAATTTTGTTACAGTCCAGAACATCAATCAAGGACTTGGAAACTGTAAGACCACCAAATATTTTACACTGCCAAACCATCTTCACTACTCTGCCAAACCAAGCCTCAATCCCCAGGCCAAGAATAGAAAGGTTTTCCCAAGGAAAGAGAAGCAGAATTTATAGTTGCGGCTTGTGTACACTGGGTGTCCCAGCCAATCAAAACGATGCAAAAACTAAACAGTTTTTAGCCACACCAATATGGTATCGCACTAATCCGTTCCACCACTTTGGTCCAGACTGAAATATCTCAACAACTATTGAATGGATGCAAAATTAAGACATGGTATTATACCAGCTAAATATAAACATTATAGTAAGTAAGCACTGGTTAAAAATCCTGTTTTTCCTGTATCCTGCATGTTCCATCCCCATGCTATCAAGTACAGACGTTCATTTTGTATTATTGTCCGACAATACATTCAGACAGATGACTGACTGTGGTCAGTACAACAAAGCTTTTCTTCCATATAGGACTTAACATGGAGTTGCTCTTTAAAGACACATTATGTAGAATCCAATGCACTACATCATTATATGTAAAAGAAAGATCAACACAGTCATGAAAAGACAAAAACCAAGCAGACTTTACTTCTTTACTTTCATTTCTGCCTAAATTATGTGATGTTACACTGTGGATTCTACTTTACCTACAGCAACCTGCTCTCTTACATAATTTAATTTAAACCAAAACAAACCCAGTTTTAACCATCAGACAAAGTATGAGACATATGACATATACAAAAACTCCATTGAGAGCAACCTTAGTGAACTTCTTTTGGATAGCAGCTTCTATCAGTTGCACTTTTTGATAAAGCAACAGTAAATATAATTTTTTCTTTGTAAATATACTTTATGTACACTAACCGTGTATACTCTCAATCAAATCTATGAATTGCTACTTTTCTGATTTTACAGTTTACAGTATGCCATGTAGGAATCTGAACCAACCAGAATGTCCCAGTGAAATTTCACTAACAGAAGCCACTGGTGTTGGATAAATTTGGTGAATGGGTACTGAGTGGCCATGATTGATTATTTTTCATTCCAAAACACTCCCAAGCCAAACTCCACTCTGCCAAACTAAATAGCCTGTGACGAATGATGACTTTCTCTGTCTGCTGGTTCAGCCAAAGGTTTCCAGACAGCAGTAGAGTCACTGTCTACAGACTGAGTACATGCATGCACAACTTCTTTTGCCATTGAGTCATACAGGCACAAAATGTAAATGTCCATACAATAAATGTATTTTTAATTATTTAAAATCATTTAAGGTTCAATCACTATATTACTTAACTTGACACTATTAATAGCCAATTAACTACTGCTGCATGTTTTCCAGTATTACATGTACTTGTGTTTTTCCTGTTTGACTGCCTTCTCAGTAATCAGAAGGGAGTATACCAGCTGACTAATAAGCTGACTTCCTTGTCATTACCTCGAGTTGTTGCCTAAATTTGTTATGTTTATATGTCTTTTATTTAATGTGTAGTATTCTATTTCTATTTTTTCTTTTGGGGTTCACCTGTAGTAAAGTGCTGTAAAAACGCATTGATTATTTGTTTCATTTCAACGCACAAAGTTAAACTGGCAGTGATACAAATGTTTTGTTTGTCTGGTTTCTAGATTGTTAGTCATGATTCTGACACGGGTGCCAACGTTGTTGTCATTGTTTCATCTTGCAGGTCCTGTTCTATTTTTATTTCCTCATACAAAAGAGTGTGTACACTGTAGAAAGAAAAACTTAGTTTGACTAGAATTAAATTATGTTTTCTTTTATCCACATCAACTCATCAGAATTCAAAAGATAAATCAGGGAAGGACTTGTTGTCCCCACAATAGATTAAAACTAAGCACAAAATAGTCCACTGGACCGGTAGGAGATTATAAAGTTATGAGCAAGCAGAAAGTGTTAACATTCAAGGGTGTACTTCCCTGTTCCTAACATTTTATGGATGATTCACTTCCTAACATTAATATAGTAGAGTAAATATCAGGATAATGACATCAGGACAGTATTATAAGGAGCTTTAAAGATACATGTCCTTTCAAGCTTTAAATTTGTTTTAATCATCATTTTGTTTATCTGCCCATTAATTGACCAGATATATGACATGTGTGTTTGTCTTGAGTCTGTCTCCTGTTTCAATTTCAATTTCTTGAAAATTATATCAAGCTACAAAGTCTGTTCTCCCAAAGAAAGATAACACAACACAACACTAGTTTATTCTCCGTCTTATGATATTATTTTAAATGTCTCGCCTCTGTAACTCCCCATGTCTTATGTGATATGTTCTTATATCAGCACTTACTTGTTGTGATGACTTCCTCCACAGGCTGATCTCCCATACACAGCTGGACAACAAGGCATATCAGCACTGACAACAGGACCGACATTTTTACTTAATGACCACCACAAAGCAGTGTGTGAAGGATGAATCTCCAGAAAAAGGCTTCAGATGATCAGGACACTTTACTGGAGCTGAACCACTTGCAGCAAACTGATGGTGAAAAAGCAGCAAAAAAAAAAAAAACAGGAGAGACATTAAAAGACTTAAAATAATGCAATAGATAATGACAGAGAAAAGGCTACACAGAGAAACTACATTAAATTACAAATCTTTACCTTTCTGATGTTGAAAAAAACAGGACTTCACCAAGTGAATGGTGGAGCAACAGTGAGAGAAATAATGTGAGTGAGGAAGAGAGAAAGAGGGAGGGCGTTATTAGTGAATGGCAGTGGCTGTTCAGCATTTAAGCTCTGGTATGTTTAACAAGCCAGCGAAGACCACACCCACCCGCTGCCTGGCAATGACGGCATGTAGGGATTTAACAACCATCAGCGGCTTTGGCGCGCGAGTGACAGAGAGTGAGCCATTGTGTGTGTGTGTGTGCGTGCTGGTGTTTCTGTGCTCTTTGTGCGTTTGCAGTCATGTGTGTTATGTGGGTGTGTAGCCTGCCAATGTGACGTGTCAATGTGAATATTGTTGCTTTCTTTAGATGAGTGGACGAGGCACTTTTCTGACTCAATCCCAGCTGGTTTTATCTGTTGTGAGTCAATGTGCAAACTACAGCATGCAGCAGAACCACATTACAGTTCTACTGTAGGTACATCAACATCCTGTCCAGAACATTTGTTATCATGTGATAAACGGTTTGAACTATACTGATAGCATTGAATAACTGCACAAACATCAGCGGGTGGAACTGAGTGGAATAGTGCACTGGATGTCCTCAGCTGTTGACTGACAGACAGGAAGAGTGATAGGATGCCTCTCACTCAACTTTAACAGAGTGATGGTTAACAGCAATGTGTTGATAATGTAATACCCTTATGCATGGTGCTTTCAGGTGTACCAGCCTTATTCAGATTCTAAATGCTGATTGTCTGCAAGAAAATTAGAGAGGTCCACTCCATTAACTTTCACCCAGAAAACACTGGTTCATTGCCTGCTAAAAAAAGTGATTGCTTGGGCCATGAGGGGGCACAACACCTCCACAACAAGCTGACAGACATGCAGCCCTGACTCAAGATTGGTTTGTGAAGTTTTTAAGGCTACCATGTTGGCAAACATTTGCCTATTCTTACATTCAGAGGCAACATTAACATTAATGTGAAGATGTCTTTCTGGCCCCATGACTAATTTAGGTCCAATAGTCACTTTCCTTTTAGCTCTGTTTTAGTCTGTGAAATGTATCTGGCTCTTTATCTTGGTGTTACTCTGTCTTCATCAGTCTGTCTGCTGTTTGATGCTGGACAGATAGTGTACATTTGGTTTATTGGAGCTTTTTCTTTGCTGAAAACAGCTTCCTCCCGATGCTGGAAATGAAGTTCATGAAAGAGGTGAGACTGAACCAAACCAAGACAATGAGCTGAAAGAGGCTGAAAAGCTTTGTCAGAGTTGAGTGAAAATGCTGTGTGGGTTTGTTACTGTGAGCAACTCCTTCACAGTCCTTTACTGAGGTAATTAGGTGTCTTATTAGCCTAATTAAACAGGCTCAAGCTGCATATAAACCTACGTACACTTAAATATAACCATACAGGTACAAAATAATCACATACCTGATAGATAAGGTTAGTGGTAAAATAAGATGTTTTTATGAAGTTTCTGGTGTGCGTGTACTGATAGTATATGCAAACCACTGACTATAGACTCACGGATGCAAACTACCTCTGCTGACAGACTCCTGTAATGAGTCAGAGTGCACAGCAGGGGGAAGCAGCACCATATCACATAATGCAACAGGTGGTTGAAGAGGCTAAATTACTGCATTGTCATTCAAGAGTTGTGTTTGATAACAGAGAAACTTGAATACAATAAGTGCACTTTATGAGCAATTTCAAAGTCTAAAAGCGCAGTAGCCTGGTGAATAGAGATAAGAGAGCCATACACATAAGTTCATTCTCCTCAATACTCACTGCACCTTTCATCAGTATTAGTCCTTAATAAGGTGGTTACTCCTGACTGTTCAGTTGCTGCATGTAATAGACCCTTTTTCACAGTCATTCTGACATGAAATAGGAGACACAGGTGCTACCAGTGATCCTAATTAAGGCTTTGTTCCATTTAGGTCAAACAGAGTGCTGTTATTGTGCATGTTGGTTCACTGGAAAGGCTTTGCTACTCTAACTGGAATGAAACCGTAATTAGTATCATTGGTAGCACCTGCGTTCACCCTACTATTTCATGTCAAAATGGTTGCTGTGGAAAAAGGTCTATTTATCATTGTTCAAGAAATGTCAAAAACTGGAATTTTAAGCAGGGGTACAGTACAAACTTTCGTCAGACAGTAAAACAAGATCATCATACAGTATGTAATTATAAATCCACATTTATTTTACAGTTTCTATCATAAACAGCCATCAAAAAATGTTACAATACAAAATCTTAAAGAGGAAGATGATTTACTGTCTGTTATAAATACAATATGCATAATAAAAAAGGAACCATAAAAAAATCATAGCTGCTAAAATTAAGCCTAGAATGATGCACATGAATATGTACGATAAGAGAGGTGTTAGATAAGTTAGAAAAAAAGGCAACATAAACAGAGATAGCTAAATGATATACAAAAAAACACTGACAGCTCTGACAGAGGAAGTGTAGATAAAGACAGGTGAGACAAAAGATAGGCAGATGGGAACAGACTGACAGGTGCACTGATTCATACAGTACAGCAGATGGACAGGCGGATAAACTCAGAGCCAGATAAAAAGAAAGAAAAGATGGACAAGCTGTCAGGAAACAAGAAGCACCAACAACAACAACACAAACTACAGCCTAAAATGTTAAAAAAGATTTGAATGTACACCATTGTACACCAGCAAAATTCTCTTTAAAGGCCTGGTCCTGGTTCATTGCTCTCCTGTTCCTAATGAGACTGTAAGTCTTCCAACTGACAGGTCAGGGTCAGCATGGGGGTGGCTGGATTTGTTCAAATTGGAATTCCCCATTTTCCTCGGAATAATTGATGTCTGTGTTGTTTGCCTGATGAGTGGACGGGATACCAACTGCCACAGTTTTCATCCAGATTGTTTTTGTCCAGTTTGTCCAGGTCAAAGGTCAAAGTTGATTCACAAATAAACAGCCCAAAATAGAGCATATGGCTTCTACTACTGTGTACTGTTGTAACTGTTAAGAAAAAAAATACATAGATACTGAACCTAAAATGAACAGTAAAATCTTGAATGTGGTCTGTATGAGATGTGTCATAATCATGCAAGACCAAAGACATTACAGTATAGAGTTACCTGTTTATTATGCACCCCTGTACAATGAAATGCAATCTGATATGACACCCCTGCAATGAATCTTATGTTTGTTTAGAATAACCCTTCAGTTTCTGTTGACAGTATCAGAGAGGTGTTGATTCTTCCCTACGGTCATTTCGAGGCTGTGTATGAGACTGCATTACATTGACAGATGTGTTTTCCCACCCCCATTTACATTAACGAGGGAGAACAAAAGGTCAGTACTTCGGATAATGAGATGTTACTATCATCCAATGTATTGCATAGAGCACTGGGACCATTAATGGATTTAATGTGTTTCTGTACTCATCACATAACAGGTAAGCTCATGAAGCAGGTTTTCACAATCTGGCTGGATAACTGTGTAAAATCTGGAAAAGTTTGTTTTTCCTTCCAGGCCCAGGGTTTTACTAAGCATAGATGTATTATTCAAAGATTTGTATTACCGGCCCCATCTCCTGAGTGATGCTACTTGTTGTTGTGTAAATGGGAAACTATTTGACAGCCAATCGTGATCAGTTGATGGTTGAACTGATTTAATGAGCTGGCTGAAAAGAGCATTTGTGGACTATACTGCTATATTCAACGCCTTTGGACACATATGTGTACAATTAGTGGGAGACAACACAGTTTACACAAATGTCCCTCATGTCCTACTTGTTCTTACCACTAATTGAGATAATTCATGTTATTTCAATGTATTTATATTGGCACACATTTTCACCATTTTTCCCACTCGTTTAAACCAGGAGTCTCAAACTGCCAGCCCGGGTGCCATTTCCTGACAAATTTTCTTTTTTGCTAAGTATGATTTTAGTAATGGAAATATTTTCAGAATATTACACTTTCTTACCAGAAGCTTCTCCAAGCTTTGAGTTTGAGACCCCTGACTTAAACCAATGCAAAAGCTCATCATAAAAAAAAATGTTTTTTATAGTTTGATTATTTGAAAATTAACCTCGATCCAAATAAAGATTACATCAATGCATTAAAATAAATACATTATCAATTACATTTAAAAAAATATATTATTAAGTAATATTTTTTTTTATTATCACTGGCTTTTATAGATATATTTATACAAAGCCACTGCATAAATAGTTTGGTTATTTGCATTAATTAAAATTAAAAATGAATACAATTTTAAATACCACCTTACAACGCCTGTTGGATGTGTTTTTCCAATACACATTCCTAAGACCTCCGACCTGGGATCAGTGCTGATATCTCAGCCACCATAATCCCTTTACAGTTAGGATCCGCCCACACAGCCAGGATGATTGACAGCCGACTCCTCCAACCAGGTGGCGGCCGACTTGCCTGGCCTCCTTTCTCCCCTCCTCCTCCTCCTCCTAGTCCGACTTTGTTGCTCTCCTGCCCCGCTAGCCCGTCTCCAGTCTCTCCGGGGAGCCGAAGAACAACTCGAAAAACTCCCAACCATGGAAGAAGACAATATAATAATGCCTGTTTGACTCGGGGGGGACATTTTCCAAGGTAAGTTTGGTGATTTAAAGTGTTCAAACCGGGCGGGTGGGAATTAGCGGCTATGAAGCTGCGCGTGTGGGGGGCGAAAAGTTTATCCGCCTCACTCCACGGGACAGGAGGGAACAGGAGGGAACAGAGGGGAAATTCACTCCAATGTTATTCACAGTGGGGATGTGTCATGTTGCTAGCTTACATGTTGGTCCCTCTTTAGCTTGTATTGCACTCCGAACCCTTGCTATATATAACATGTCTTTTAATTAAATGCCGTATAATTGTGCCTCATACACACATAAATGAATGGCGTTACTCTATCATGTATTGTAACTTTATGTCTGATAATTGTTAGATAAACTGAACACGGGCTTCACTGTTGGTGAAACATGTTGCTGGGGTTCAATTTTAAGTTAGACTTGTTACTGGTGAAAGTTGTAGCAGCACACAGATATCATTGAAGAAATTTGGCTTGATTTAAAATGTAATATACTGTTAAAATTAATGAACTTCAATAGACTCATAGCCTATGTGGTATTTTTGTGGCAAGTGTGGGTTGTAAGCTGTGTCCACTGTATATATTTTATTGGTAAATAATATTTAAAAAACACCGTTTGTGCATTGGCTTTCATTTACTTGTTTTGCTTCTTGCTCTCAAATTCAGCCACAGGAACACTATTGACAGTGTTTTAGATGAAGCGTTGAAATTGTGAGTCATTCAAAAGCACTTGTTGATGTGATAAACAACATTAGTCTTCATCCTGCTCTCTCTCTTTTTTGTATATTTACATGCACAAGTATAGTTCCGGGGCAGCAGTAAAGGTTAATGCACCAAGTCGGCAATTGGAAACAAATACTTTACACGCATGCAGACAGTCAGACAGACAGACAGACAGACAGACAGAGAGAGAAAGGCAAGAGACAGTGGGACGGGGTCTCTGTACAGATGTGCATTCCTCCAGCCAGTGGAGTAATCAAGCCTTTAAATAGAGCTCAACTGGAATGCAAACACACCAAGCAGAAAGATGAAGCCTGGGGGCGTCTCAGGAGTAGGAGAGGGAAAGGTAGATGGCAGAAGAAGGGCAGAGAGATTTGGCTGCCAGCTCTTTTGCTCCAAATTAACTCAATTTGTTGGTCTTTCTCAGATGTCTCCCCATTTTAGGCGACATGTGGGTCAAAGTTCATTGTTCAAAGGGAGACAGCACTCTTCTGCTTGAATCCACTGAGAAAGTCAAACTTGTTTAGGAGGAAGATTAAAATGTTGGATCTGTGTTGTTGCATCGCTATGTAACATTGCACATTGCATATCGGTGGCAGAATTTGAACCTTACCCACAAATCCTGAAACATGACGTCAGTGTACGCTCGTGTTTATCAAGCAGGCCGGTCTGCGATGCTTCAAAGAGATGATGCAGTGAAAATATGTAATGTTGTACAGAGCACATGTTGTGGGCACTGAGGGAGATTTACATTCATGTATTGAAACTATTAGTATTTCAGCGGGGGTCATTGAGTTGGTTTGGTTGTTTTTGGTTGAAGTTTTCTGTTTTTTCAAATCATATAGAAAATCACACATTTGAGATGAATCGGGGAGTCAGGATGTATGAATGTAAATAACAAGCTAGTGATTACCCTGCACTGTGTGTGGCTAGATCCATCCATGTATAACATACAAGTTTTTCATCTTATTTATATTTGTAGAACCTTTTTTCAGAAACTTTTGCCAGGCAATTGTGGCTCTTACACCATTACTCCTTGCTGCTTTAAATGTTGACAAAGGATGGAATTTTGGTTTTCATTAAGGATTTTAGTCTTTTGTAATAAGCTCAGAATTTGTTCAAGGTGTTCAGTACAGAGGAGCCATGCATGATCGGTTGTAGGGTGGTCAGAGTTTGGTGTGTGTTTCCTTCTTTAAGGGCAAAGTTGTCCTCATCACAATTGGCGATATTGACCAATTTAGGACTCTCCCCCTCTTTTGTAGACAAGTGGTTTGTCACTTTTGGTTACTTGAGACATGGAAGGGAAGGCTTTACACTCATAGACTGCAGTTTGTTGGCCGTCTGTTGACCAATTGGAGGCAATTTTCCCCCTGCACTCCCATGTGGCAGTAAAACTGAACGACAGAATCGCTTCAGCCAGTCTTGTTTGCCAGGTTTTCAATGGTTTCCAGTTTGATCACTGCTTATTTCTTTGCTTTAAAACCTATTCAAAACCCTGCAGTATCTCTGTCAGTTACCACAGTGTTTGCTATTAATGGATTTTTTGCTTCACAGACTGGGTGGCCTGATCAAGAAGATGTTCCTCAGTTTTAATTTCACAGTACATTAAAGAAAGCTGGCTTTGATACTGTCTAGCAGAACCTCAGCTCTTCCACTCTTGTGACCACTTCACCACATTGAAACTACTGTAAATGTGCACAGTGTAAGAAAAACTAGACACAAGGCACCTTGCTGTTTACCTCTGGGAAGTTAGCCTGCCCATGGAGTCCCAGGTCTTCTGTCTCTATAAAAGGAAAACTGGAGTGTATTTTTGGTTTACAAACATTGCGACCAAAAGAAATCTGTTAAAAGATTATTCAGAAATACACTCAGTGAGCAAATGGGCTCTTTGGACTCGGGGGGCTACAGGGTTATCCAAAGAAATAAGGGAAATCCAAGGGGCTTGGATATCTGAGAATAGTGTAAAACCTTATTTCAAACATGGCAGACATCTACACATTTTGAAGCCTGTCAGGGCGTAAGAAATAATGTTAATGAAAATCCTAAAAGTTAAGGCAACATACACAATACATTCAGTTTGGTTTGTGAAGGAGGGAAGTGAAAGTAAAAAGTTACTTGCTTTATCAAGAGGAATTACCTCTAATTAGTTAACATTGGGAGTAACTTCTAAGAGTAGCTCTTAATGTATCACGCAATTAATCCCATGGATGCTCAGAGTGGAAGAACCAATCAGAGACAGGGATTTAACCTACACCTGCCCCATTGTTCCAAAATCAAAATCCTTACATAAGTCTAAGATTTCTCTTTTTGCAGTTTACTGACCTACAGAGATCTAACTTAATCTATTTTAGTTCAGTTTTAGTACAGTTCGGTTCACTTAAACTCACTTCCAAACTCCTCATTCTAGTTTGAAAAAGGTACTGTTTTTCAGTTTGCCTTCTGCTTCGCCTGATTCCCTGCAGACAGCTCCCACTGGCAGTCCAATCTCTGCACTAGCCTCGGCCAAAAACCACATACACACACACACACACACACACACACACACACACACACACACACACACACACAAAAACACACACACACACACACACACACACACACGTATGCACAGGCTCCACTTAGAACTTCACACAGACTCATGCATGCACATATACATGCATAGGCACAAATTCAGACTATCCAGTACTTCACATAATCACCAGCACACAGACCTAAACTCGGTCCAAGCCTCCCTACTCTCTTCTCCACACTCATATTTCACTAGTCACACACACAGGGCCCACGGCAATCAACTTTAAATTAGAGAGAAAGCTGCTCCAAGAACTTGAGTGCTGCTTGCCAGGTCTGAGGCCATACTGTTCTTGGTGTGCGCGTGTGTGTGTGTGTGTGTGTGTGTGTGTGTGTGTGTGTGTGTGTGTGTGTGTGTGTGTGTGCGTGTGTGTGTGTATGAGAGACAGAACGAGCCAGTTCTTGATATTAAACCAACTTTGAGGGGCCTAGAATGGGGTATTTCTCCTCCTCTGTGCTGCTGTCCGTGCACTTTATCCCCACTCATACTTACCAGAAGCTCTGCTCAATTGTTTTCTGCATTTGAAGAGTTTGTCTGCGAGAAAGAGTTGTAAGTTGTTTGATCCCAACCTGGCTTGTTCATTTCTTGTTTTACTACGATTGTCTACATTTGCTTCAGTTCCCACAGTTCCAAGCCACAAGGTCAAGCCACTGGATCTTGTGGCTCAGAGTTGTGGTTCTCTTGAGGTCAACTGACCAATAACGAGAGTGATAGTGTGGTGATAGTGAAAGTATATTTGCAGTATGGGTATTTCTTTCTAAGAAACAGTGGTATGCTCCTTGCACAACTCAAGCAGTTGCCTGTTCTACAAAAAACTCCCAGTATGATGGGTGACTGATTGAATACATAATGGCAGCTCTGCAAAGAAACCCTATACTCACTCTTTGGTATATGGTATCTGATGCCAAACATCTGAAGTTTGCTGCATCTGTTTCATATTGAAGAACTTATTTTTGCCAACTGACTCCATTTTTGACTCTGGAATTATTTCAACATCATGTGGCACATCCATCTTCATTTAGCCTGTTATCATAATATAAGAGTATAATGGGTAACTCCTGTATATAAGACTATTAAAGAACAAACAAGATATACAATAAATTGAAGCTAAATTCAACATACGAATGTTTAATTGTGAAGTGTAATTGTGAAAAAGTTATTTCACATTAATATTTAAAACAGTGGCAAAGCATAATAGATCTCTATTGCAAGCATGCAAAAGAATAGAAAACAGCCCAATATGGATTTATGATTATTGTTTCTATGACCAGGGAAGTCACCATCTCCTTTCTATCACTCTTGTAAAAGCTATTTCCCTACCTGTTGGCTGCAGGAATATTGTCTTTGGCAGCACAGTTGACAGCCAAATTAGGGGCATCATATTTGTTACATATTAGCCTAGGTGGAGACTGTATGATTATGGGTATTTTTGTTACCTTTTTTACATGTGTATTTAACTTGACGTGCCATCACAGAAGCTGCAGGAGGTTGAAGTTTCAAGATGCTCTTAGGTAATGGATCAATTTCTAAACAGGATGAGCTCAAAGTGGAAAGAAGCGTATTGTGCCCACTAAAAGCCATCATCTTTTTGTTTAATTAATCTTCATACATAGTAGTAGTATATTCTCTAGTACCGTCTATTTACATTATCTCACCAAGCACACATCTCAATTTTTAAAAACTGTGGAGGGAAGGTGGGTATTAGTTTACACAAGAGTAGACATAAGATACAGTGTTATACAGTAACTAAAGTGTACACAGCAATACCTTTTAAGAGTAGTCTTCAATTATAAAGGGTTCACCAGCAATAGACATTGGCCATTAACCCAAACTGGCACCCTATCATTGTTATTCTTTGTCATTCTTTATCCGGAAATGGTTTTTTAATGGGTTTAAGGGTCAGTTTCCTTCATGAAAGGTACGCTCTTTTTTTAGAGAGGCAACCTTGTGGCTGGATGAAGGTTGCAAGAAAAAACTAATCCTGAAAACTAAATGGTATATGCTTACTGTCAAGACAAAAAAAAAGACATGTAATAAAATAAAAATGACAAGTCAGATTTATTTATATAGCCCAAAATCAAGAATCATAATTTGCCTGAGGGGGTTTTACAATCTGTACAACTGGTTATACCCTTTGTCCCTAGACCCTCAATTTGGGTAAGGAAAAACTCCCCCAAAAAACCTTTTGAAGTACTTTTGAAAAGAATGCAGGCTAGAGGCCGGTCTGTAGTTATTGGGAGACCCTGGATCAAGGAGTGGTTTTAAGTTTTGGTTTAACCACAGCAGTCATAAAGCTAGAATATTCAGCATTGTAACTACTAGAGATGGCCAGAGATCCTTAAAAAGGTTGGCGGGGGTCCAGAAGGACAGGGCAGCAGGCAGGGCACACTTATAGTTCAAAACACTCTCACACCATGCCAGGTTGAAAATGCCAGTTTTGTTCGATAATTTGAAGAAAGAGAAAGGCACTCACACACTTCCACAATGGCCCACAGCAGATGACTGGTTTATGCTGAGAGCTCCACTCTATGCTTATCACTTGTTGGGGTGAATGACAGCGAAGCTTGGCTGTCCTAAAAAACTGCATGCTCAGAAAGTTCCAGGAAAGATAAAAGTTAAAGAATGTGTTTCCTTCCCATGCAAATGTGCTTTATGATCCTCTGGACCTCTACATAACATGTTTATCTATTGGCTGCAGAGAAATATAAACCCAAAATTCACTGCATTTTTTTTTTTTTTTTTTTACCATTTAATTTAAGGAGAAGATATTGTGTTTGGTTTGTATATGTGACGCAGATACCAATATCTCAAGTGTTGTGTATGAAATGAGTATGAAATCTGCTGGGCACTTTTGACATATTGCTGCAGTCTGGCCAGTGAAAGCAACAACTGTTACATTAGCCATATATTCTGTAACTACCATGTCTAGTGCAGTGTTGACTGTGAAAATACAGCTGACTGTGGAGATTATTAGAGCTTGGCAGAAGATTAGCCTGTGCTGGAAAAACACTCTATTGATTGCTCTGGTATAAAATCCTACCTCCAAATCATGAGCGGTTACTTGCCAAACCAGCATGAAGAATACTGTGGATTGATTTACAACCTTCTGTGGCAAAAAAAATGTACCAGCATTCTGGCTGCTTGGTGTTGACTCCCACCCTGCAGGTGTTCATATTTACCGTCACTGCCGCCCTGAAAATGCTCTGTTTGTGAACCTGGTGTCTGACATGAAATTAAAGCAGTTTTTCAGCTGAGCACATAGATCCACCATCTTGTTATTTGAAGAGGTTCATTAATGCAGACTCACTTTGCCGTCTCAGTGGGGTTCATTTTCAGAGCTAAAGCGAAAGAAGAGGAGTGCAGGTCTTATTTTTGCTTTTGTTCAGTGTAAATACTGGTTTCATTCCTGTCTCCATTACAAGCTGCGTAGGTAGAGAGCTCGAAATGGCACGTTGTGTTCACATTTTGTAGGGAAAAACCACAAAGCCACAGTTTAGAGTTTAATAATTATATTTTTGACAGATATAGGGATTTTGGAAAGGGCATATCAGTGGTAATTAGTACCAAAACATCTACTTCCTCAATACTGAAGACACATTGTTTTAGAAACAGCAAACACTAATCCCTAAAGTGTGGCTTGTAGGCAGCTTTTGCCAAGTTTGGACAGACTGAATAACATGTGTTCAGGCTCTCAAGACATTGGCAATGCTGGGTTTGAGCCATTATGGCTACAGCATGGTTAAACCTTAGCCAGTGTGAATCATTCAGAGGTTTTAAGAGATAATGTTAAAAGACGGAGCTAAGGCTTTAAGTTGGCAGGTTCTGATTACACAAACAGTAAGACACTGCTATCAACTGTTGGACCAATCCCAAACTGAGGCATATGTAGTTGAAGTTTGAAAAGAGACATCCCCTGGTGGTATCTGTATCTGTTTGTTCATTTGAAGTGCACTCCTCGACTGTGTGCGCAATCATTTTGCATGAGTAAATAAATCTTACAAAAGCCTTTTGTTAAGAAGGGAAGAATCCTTTTTGAATATTTAGGCCTAGGCAGACCATATTATTTATTTATTTGTATTATTATTTGCATGGGATGGAAATTATTGTTGCTTCTATCCTTTGTAGACAAAAGGGTGTTTCTAGAATAGAGCTAAAACAATTAACTGATTAGTTGATCAATAGAATGAATCAGCAACTATTTTCATAATGATTAATGGTTTCAATAAAGCACATATTGTCACCTGTGGTATGTATTTTTGGACTTTAGACTGTTGGTCGAACATGTATTAACTTTGTAATGGACATTTTTCACTCTCACTATTTATTGAGAAAATAAACAGCAGATTAATCGATAATGAAAATGATTGTTAGTTGCAGCCCTTCTCCAGAAGACTTATCCAGAAGTGATTTATGAATGTTAGTTTATTCATTATTTCTTTTTTTTAAAATACAATGTCAGTGTCTTTTAGAGTTATGGCCTCTCTACTACTGGCTTGAGTGTATATATTTAAAATAACATTGTAAATTTAAAGTCTCTCAAAAATGTGTTTTGCTTGTTGTTGCTTAACCTGGATGAGTTTCACTGTGCAGAATGAGGTATGTGCACAGTTTGTTTTCATGTTCATGTTCTGTGCTTACCTTTAATCTCAGTTTTAATACCTGGAAGTACCAGCAGGACTTTGTGACATCATTAGTATGCAGTTACACACGTGTGATGTGGAAACTTGAATCCCCCAGTGCACGTAGACTGAGTACCTGAAGCGAAAACACACCGAACAATCACTAAAAGAGACACTAGTCTACAGCTTGTTTTTCATCCTGTACAGGGCTTCATTGAAAAGATAAAAACAAGCCCTGATACTTTCAGTTGTGCAGGCACTAAAAGGATGAATCTGAAGGAGAGGAGAGAGGAGTTTAGATGGTGGGCACAAACTAAAAACACCCCTATTAACTCTTTTACGTCGCTCTAGACAAGAGTTTCAGCTACATGGCTGAAGCGTAACAGTGGGTGGTCTACATACACAGAGGCCACCCTTTGTTTGAAAATGTCACCACTTATCACTTCAGGTACAAGTCCAATTTATGTAAATAAAGTGAGATGTACCAAAGAGAGAGCAGTAATTGATGTAGTTGAGTAGATGTGTTTTTTTAATGGTCCACATTGTGTTCATGTGTTTCTGCTGCAACAAGGCCACTATTTTTACTGCACTGTCATACATAATTGATAGACGTGTCTGTTGGAATTATGTGACAGTCAGTTATGATGTAGCAAAAAAGTCTCTTGGGTAGCGGAAGTGTGTGTGTGTGTGTGTGTGTGTGTGTGTGTGTGTGTGTGTGTGTGTGACTGACTGATGACATAATTGTATTGGAATGTCTATGAAAGATAATTATGAACCTCCTTTAACACACATCTTCTTTATTTTCCACCTTTCTCTCCTCTCAGTTTTGTTTCTCCCTCGCTCACTCTTAACCTTTCTCTACCTCTTCCTCCTTGTTTGTTTTTTGCCCTTTTATTGTTTTATTTGCTCTCTGTCCATCTGTCTGCCACCATCGCTCCCTCCCTCCCTCCCTGCATCCGCCTATGTTTGTTGTCTTCATGGAGCGTTAGCAGTCTTGAAGGAGGATAAATGGGTGTTATCGAGCATGGTGATCATATCTGATTTGGCAGGCAGGTGACAGAAACAAATGAGGATGAAGCCATGACCACACTAGCAATGCTTCTCAGACGAGTGCATGTTCACACTGGAGAGGAAAGCGAACCAAATCCTCACTTTTTGTTTGTCTTTTTCCCTTGTTATCAATGTATGAATTAATTAATAAAACTAACCAACATTCTCCATTTGTGGCACCGGCACACAATCATATGTCATATAGGAACACTCATGGCGGAATGTGTAGGTACAATCTGACAAACTATATGTTGAATACCAGATGTTAACAGGGCCTGTGTGCCTGTGGTTAGCCAGTCCACGTCCTTGTCATAGATTGTTAGTTGTTTGGACCTGCTTGGAGGCTAAATTAAGTACTTTTTTTGTCTTTTCGAATTCATTACTGTCACAATGAATTACTTATTCATAGGTTTGAAGAATTGCTGGAAAATTGTAGCTGATTACAATTGGTCTGAATCATGTTTGAGTTCTGAGCTCATCAGATTTACCTTGAATAAACAGTAGATCAGATTTGGCTAAATATGGCATTGTCTGCCGGCTACAGTTTGTAGGAATTGTTCTGCTAAACTGAATGTTCTTCTGAAGACAGCTTTATTGCCGGTGTTAAGGTTGGTTGCAATGAGTCAAGATAAAATTACAGAGCTATCTTACCTTGAATATCTGTAAGTGCGTTTTCATCCACCTGCTTTTATACACATTTCAATTAAAAGGTCTTAAATGAAAAGCCGGAAAGCCGGAAATGAAAATAAAAAGTCCAAATATTGCAAAACAAATTTTACACTTGGCGGAGATGGAAAAGTTATTGATTAAAAAGAAGATGTGACAAAGTGCAATGGAAACAGTCTTCGCAAATAAATGATGTACATGAAGCATGTGCCTGAAAAGTGCACTGCAGCTCCTGCTTCACTTAAGAGAAAAATGCTTCTGTGTGGAGACTGTAACCTTCCTCACATGAATTAATGAAACAAACATGTCATATTTCTTTCACATTTTCCACATGGCTTCCCATCGTTTGAGGTTTGACTCTGCGCCCTCTTCTTCTGCAGTGCTTCAGTCACCGGACTGGTGAATTAGCACAACTGTTGATCTCAATGAGCTCGACTGCTAACATTCACTTAACAGCAGTGGATGGAAATCCTCAGTGCTCCAACTGATCTCAACAAAAAAGAAGCAAAGAAGGCCGAATGCATAGTTAGACTAACGTCTACCATTTTGCTATTAATGACTAATTCCTTCTTAACATTGACTTGAGTTTATTGCCCACTCCTTTTAATTTATGTACTTTAAAACTGAACAGCTACTCATCACCTTACTAAACTTGCAAAGTTATAATCATATGGTGTATGTTCTAGTAACATGTATTTAGCAGAAGTTGTCAGTAACTTATGCCTAAGCTAGTGAGATCATGTAGAGCTTTTTCTGGTTTGACAGATTTTAACTCTGAAAACCTCCCTCCCTCTGATACTGCCTTTGATCCTAAAATGGCTTCTTAATCTGTCTCCTGGATCACTCAAGATACACACACACACACACACACACACACACACACACACACACACACACACACACACACACACACATAAACACAGAGTGTCTCAAAATCAACAAACTTTGAAACCAAATCATGGTGGTACACTGTAAATCAGCCTCCTATCTGCTTTGCTATCTCAAGCAAACTGGTTGGATTGTGGGCTGTTTGTGAGCCAGGTCTGTGCACCGCGCCGTAGAGCCAAACAGTCTGATGAGGGCTTTCTCTTTATTTGTCACTCGTTTATTCTGAAAGAAACTTTGTTAGAGTTTGTGTTACATCCTGCTTCCTGCAAATAATTCAGACACTAATGAGGCTGCAGATGATTTCTTCTTGCAGATGCCTTTCTGTTGATTAAAATCTAACCTGCTTAGTCTGCTGTATTACTTCATGTGAAATATATTATCTCTACTGTCTGGTTTTGTCTGAATAGTCACACTGTAGATCCTGCAGTGAACAGTGCAGATGAGCTTGTTGAGAACTCGCTTCAGCCTGACATATATAGGGTCTGTTTGCCCCACTGTCTGCCCTGACTGAATAGTCCCACTGTAGATTGTACAGTGTACCCTGCAGCTCAACTCTACGCGTGCATGTGTTTGGCCTCTGCCTGGCGTACAGTGTATGGGGGCTGTTTGCTTTACTGCGTGATCTTTTTGCCTGATCCAGTCATAGAAGCGTTTGATTCAGGTTGGCATAAAAACCAAGCCACCAAAAGTGTTTTTCTTTTTTTTCTGTTTTTAATGGTGGTTTACAGTTGATGTTCGGAATGATTTGTGGTAGCCCACCAGTGCTAGCTTGTGTAACACAGTTTTTTCAAATGCACAGGTCTGCATCTGAGTTAGTTTGAGATTTATTGTGCCACAAAAATGTAGAAAGCAATGAAAATACTTAATTGAGTTAATGCAGTTTGTGACCCTACTGGTCTGTTCACTATTTATGTCCCATTTACAATTTCCTTCTCTTTCTCGTGAGTCAGGTATCCTTATCCTTTTATGATGATCGGTGCTGTACAAGCGCTTTCATTCAGTGCATCCTGCTTTATAATGTTTACCTCTTCAGGGTTGTCTCTTTTTCCTCCTCCTCCTTCTGTCTGCCCCACTCCTCTCCTTCCCTGTCCTCCTTTCATTATTGCTCCCTCTTTCCTTGGTCTCCTCTTCTATTCCCCTTCCCTCTCAATTTCAATTCTATTGCTCAATCTGCAATGAATTCAATATAAGCAACTCCCAAATGATGTGTAGAATTTAGAAAGAGCAAATCACATGGAAGGATTTACTGTTGGTGGTAAAATAATGCGAGTTCATCATGCTTATAACTAACACAGTTTCAAAGGAAACACGTGACATACCCTAACTATAAACATGGCTACTTAAATAGATGTAGGCTACCAAACAGTGTAATCCTGAGGATTTCTTCTTTTTGGTCGTTTATTTTTATTTGATTTTCTTTCTTTGTTTCCATTTGGTTGTAATTTGCGTCCTTTGGTGCGAAGAGCTCATTAGTTTTTTTGTCTCCATTGTTGGTGTGAAAGCTCATTGTTCTGGTAGTTTTCCAACATACTTCCCACTGCGTATTGAACCAGGTACTGACCACAATGTGTCTGTAGCTTTATGACAGCAAACTGTCAAGAACAGGTCAGATTCCTAATCTTTACTTTGATCAATATGCTAATTTTAGACAGTTTTATTTAGGCAAGGGTCTTGAGCAGCTGCTTCTGCTCAAACAAAATCCTTTAAGAATTTTGGCGTCTTTCGTTAAATAAAAAGAGGTTTTGTAGCGATCAATGTTCACTCTGCAGTTATTCTAAACACGTCGGACATATAAAATCTCTTCCTTGCCTGCCCTACAAAGTGTTTAGTTTAAAAATGATTTAAATTCCTCTAAACACTGTTGTGTTTATATAGGTTTGTGACTAAATAGACAGGCATTTACTTATATGAAAGATTACTCTGTACTTCGGTGTCTCTCTTTCTTCGTCTCGTTTCCAGCAGCATTTTTGAACAGACAGTCAGACAGTAGTAATCAAGAAAGCATGGCTCCTTTTTATGCTGTATGCTATTGTTTTTTCCTCTGGTTTGGAGTTTGCTATGACTGGAAGTTAAACTTACTCTTTCACTGTGCCCTTGTGTATTGTTGAACAACCGCTGAGGTACATTAAACAGTTGATTTCACCCTGTCTGTTTTCTGTCACTGTTTCTCCCCCAAATGACACAAACTTTTGCTCCATTTCTTACTTGTCTCACTCTCCCTGTTTTGTTTTGTTTTGTTTTTTATCTTAGAAAGTTTCTACCTCTTTTTTTCTCTTTTACCCCTTTCTCTTCTCTCCATTCTGTTACCTGGTAAACTCTCCACCTCTCTCTCTCTCAGCATGTTAGGACAGTCAGTCAGTCAGTCGGTAGTAATGGGGAAAGCATGGAGTTCCCAGCAGAGTGACTCACTGCTCCAGCGAATAAGGTTGTGTGTGTGTGGGTGTAGGACGGTCAAAGTGTGCGTGTGTGTGTTTGTGTAGGGGGTGGGTTTTGTATGCTGTGTGTGTGTGTGTGTGTGTGTGTGTGTGTGTGTGTGTGTGTGTGTGTGTGTGTGTGTGTGTGTGTGTGTGTGCGCTCTCTAACATGTTTGTGTAATTTGGGGGTGTTTGTTACCCATGTTTTTCCTTCCTTCTGAACACAGGGTAAAAGCTCTTTGCCGGCTGTGTTAAAGGTCATCTGTCGGTGAAAGTCAAACACACATAAATTAAACACGCTCGCACCCAGTATGGTGCCATTAAGATTTTTTCTTTAGTTCCTTAAATTAATGTTATTCCTCTATCTTTTTCAATATTTCCCACATAACTGATCAATTTTTAGATTTTTTTTTGTGCCACATATTGTTGTTTTCTAAATTAGTCAGGCTACTCGTAAATGCCATTATTTTGTGAGTGTAACTGTACATGCTCAAAGGCAGTTCTTATCTAAAAAAAACAAGTTTATGCAACTTTAAATTGTTTAACTTTTTAGCCTGTGTATCTATAAATATGTAGATAGATAGATGACAACTTCAGTGTTCCAGGGATGTAAGAACTATGTTGCTATAAACTGTATATGGATATTATTTGTGTTCGTAATGTCAAGAACTATATCGACACAAAAAAGCAACTTTATATGGATTTTTCACATGAAGAGGATCAGAGTTTTTCCCACTATAGTTTGGGCAACGTAAACAGGAAGCGTGAGTGTGATACTGAAGAAAAAGTCTAAACAGAATGATTATGAGGGGAGTCAAAGGGAAGTATATTTATTCTTGTATGACGTCTGTGTGTTCTGATTTGACTGAGTTATGACACTGAGGAGGAGTGAGATTTTTGACAATCAAAGTTTAAAGGGATAGTTATGTGTTTTGAATTATTTCAGCTGTGTTTTTTTTGTCACTTGATAGTTTTTTGGAACATGACAGGCGCTATCTTAGCCTCCAGGATGCTTTGTGTTTTAATTCATTTGTCTTATTGTAATGACATAGTGTCAATGGGAAGTATTCCAACCAACCTAGTTTATCATATTTTTGTGTATATGCATGGACGTGTGTGTTTCTCATTGTTGCATAAAACAGCAATCTTCAACTATCTGCTTCATGTCTTTATAATTGCTCCCAGCAGTAGCATGGCGCCAGTCAAATGTACATGGACGTGCATATACACACACACACACACACACACACACACACACACACACACACACACACAGAAATACACAAACTTGCTGCTCACACAGCAGATCATCAGAGGAGTGCGGCAAAGCAAAACTGGGCACAGTTAGTTGGCTGGCCAACCTGCTGGCTTATTGACTTGGACCGGGTTTGGTACAGCTATCATCAGCAGCATATGCGTGCGAATATTTGTGTGTGTGTGTTCATGTATTTGATTTTTGCTTTTCTTTTAGTCATCAACTGACACATGGCTGATCTATCTATTGTGGTTAGAATTGAGCTATTTGTTTGGTTAGTCTTAGTAATAGAATCACAGTTTCTAACCAAAAATCTTATTTAAGTGTCGTAAAAAACGTCTCTTCCATGTCCTTCTCCATCTTTTGGTCTCTGCCTGTTTGTGTCGATGTTTTTTTGTTTCTCTTTCTGTCTCTGATGATGGGTTGGCTGTGCAGGGCTGGTAATTGATCACACAGCAAAGATTTGTGTGTCTCTGTGTATGCGCCTGTGGCTGTGTCTGTCTGTGTGTAAAGCCTTGTTGGATAACATAGAGCAGATGTGGGTGGGTAGGTGGGTGTATGTTTAAAGGGCTTGTCATTGGCTCATACAGAGCAGATGTTTGTTGGGCCATCATCTGCCTCTGGCTACCAGCAGTACTGATTTGGACCGTTGTACTACATTTCAGGTACTGAACTAAACAGCATAAATTACAGTCGCGATCCAGGAACATACAACAGCACATAAAGGCAGTCACACACTCTTAGGCTGCGTGATTCGTCAGAGCACCGATGTAGAGCCATGGACAGATGTTTAGGTCAGTATACAGATGACTGGGAGTCTTAACTAGGACACTATCGCTATGGAATTTTCCAAACCACAGTAATAAAGTGCTGCGGTTTACGGTAATATTCTGGTACTGCCAGCTGACTCCAGTTGAACGTAGTCCAAACAGTTAAGCATAGTTAAACACAGCCAAACATGTTGAGAGGTGAGATCACATCCACAGTTGACTTTGTTTATGGAAAAGATCCTTTGTCACCTTTTTGTACTTAATTTAGGTTTACTTTGTACATTTACAAGAACACCAGAGCCTTTAAACAGATTTTACCAGAACTTTTACTTTTCAGTAGCTGTTTGCTTGACATTGTAGTTCCTAATTATCTGTACCTCAGTCTTTTTGACGGAGCATGAGATGCAGTTGTTAACTGTCAATCAACCCATGCTTGTCTAAATAATCCCAATGTGAAAGGAGAGTTTTAAGAGCCTCCAATATTGTCTACATCTTCTATTCGGAAGCTTTATAGTTTTCCACACTGGCAGATGCATTACCATTTAAATCTATCAGTCTCTCCTAGAAGGCTTTCATAGTATTACACGCAAAGTGCCATAAATAGTTGTGTAACAAATAAAAAGGAGAGCTTGAAAGAGTTCAAATCCATCTCAAATTCTCACCTCCACACAGCTGGCTATTCAGGGTATGAAGTGGGTGTGAATGTCAGATTGCCAATTTGGAAGAGACACGGCAACCCCTAATCCAACCTCAGAAAAGTGTGGGCGGAGGGGGTTTCTGAAGCTATTTGACCGTGCAACAAGCCCTAGTACCTTAAATCTCTGAGAATAGCAAAGGTTTACCTTTGTGACAGTGTCACCTACCTTAAAACTGAAGTTATGCTGAAACAGACTAATGATGGTTCCCTAAAACGCAAGCATGCAGAGTTTGCAGAAAGAGGGAAGTATATTATTTAAAACATTGAAATACAAACATATGAATGATTTTCCAACCTGTTATCACTTTACATAACTCCTAAACTCTGTTTAGCATAATAGCCTGACTCTGCACAATGTTTCATTTGTGTGTTTGGTGTGAAAGGTTGAGGTGCAAGACATTCATCTCAGAGCAGTGATCCCAAAGCGTGACTGTGATACCAACTGAACTGTGGATTTTGCGCTCTGTTACACCTCTAGAGGAAGGTTTGCCATGGCTCATGTTGGCAGCCATGAGTTGTCCATGGGGACATCTGTTTGGTCACTCTCTTTGTGGTGCTTTGGCTCTCTTGCAGGAGAGCATGAGGACCTCTGAGATGGAACAAAATGCCTTGGCTTATATAAGTGACTTTAAATGCAGATGTTATGAAGCTAAAGAAAAGTTGGATATCTCACTGGAAAGAAGAAACCCCTTCTCTTTAGGTCACAGAGGTGACATCAGTGCTGGAGATCAAACCGTGTTCTGTAATCTGTGAAAGAAACAGATTTTTTAAATTTCCACTACGTTGTATAGAACCGTAAAGATGACTCACGATTCGGGTCGTCATCTGAACTGAGCTGCTTCAGCTAATTCACAAAGTGGCATTGTTAATGTTGGCAGAGTTCATGAACACCACCAGATGATTTATAAGGTCAGTTGAAGGATTAGAATTCCTTTACAATTTGGATTTGATATTTGTCAGATGTTGTCAGAGTTTTCTTTGCATACAAACTTGCCTTTGTGATTAGTATAGCTCTAGCACTTCATTCAGTAGTAAGTCAGCTTTTTTGGTCTTACAGTAATATGTTTCTCCTGCCAGCAAACAGTTTGCTATTTTCTCAGGAGGTTAGGGCACTGACATTGCCAGTCTTTTACTGTCTTTGAGCTCCCAGAGCTGCTTCAGATCCTCCCATTCAGTACTGTGGCCCTGTATACAGGAGTCAGAATATTGAAATCCTGGCTGTGGTATGCATTAGCTCATGGTGGTGTTTACTATGGCACTGTCTGGCAGCATAGAGTGTTATTTTTTTAAGATCCCTCCTGAGCGGTGTGATATAAACACCTCACAGGAGGATGAAAGGTTGTCTGTGGTAGGGATTGATTAGTTGTCATCTAGTACAGCTCACACTCTTCGATAATTCATTAACTGCAGAATTTAATAAGTCACCACATGTCCACACATTCCCTACAGAGGAAAGAGGAACTGCCAGAGAAATTCAGCAGATGCATGCGTGATCAACAGGCTTTTTTTTATTTCTTTTTTTTACTTTTTTTATCGGTCATTAACAGGCAATCAGATTTCCATACTTCCTTGCCAAAACAGTGGCTCAACATGGCAAGTGCCAGATGGATTTCACTATATTATTGATGGTTGAATAAGTTATATTCTTGGATAAAAGTTGCATTCTCTTTAGAAATTGTTATTTCCTTCTGAGGATGTAGCCTAAAACAATTCATTTTAGAAAATAAAAAAAAATCTTCAAATAGTTTTTCATGTGAGATAAGATAAGGTATTCAATTTGCAATGATATAAAACTGAGACTTAACTACACTGGATTATTATTCTTATTATTCTTCTTCTTATTATTATTATATCATTGTGACCAAAGCTTTTATCACATTTTGCTATTTACTGTGTATTGCAGATCAATGAGTCATACACACAGACTAATTATTGAAAACAAAAAAAGCCAAAATAACACACGTCATCAAATGTATGGAAGTGAATCATTTATACAAATACTAATACACAAAAGAAATAAATGGGTTGGCATTATTCTTAAGGATTTATGTTTATTGCTATATGTAAGGTTTACCACTTAGTTACTACTTTTTTCATCAAATTAGAAAAGCTTTGGTGAACCCAGCAGGGTATCCGTGGCATAACAAAACTCAAAACAGGACAAAATCAGAAGTTCATGTGAATTTAGTGTATTTGGATAACTGCATTCTGGTGTGTGTGGCATGATATGCTCTGCGTAGTGTGTCCATTGGTTTACAGTCTTTCATACACATGCACATGTACAATCACAAAAACAAATGTACCCAGACACATCCATGTGCGTGTAACTTACAGGCCAAGGGATGTGTGTGTGTGTTTTTAGTTCAGTCTTCACCCCCTTATGCATTTCAGCGTGTTTATACGTGAGGTTGGCTTCAGTATTACAAACTTGTATGCTAGCTGGATTGCGGTCTTCATTCAAGTGTGTGTGTGTGTGTGTGTGTGTGTGTGTGTGTGCTGTGTGTACTGTGTGTACTGTGTGTATGTGTGTGTGTGTGTGTGTGTGTGTGTGTGTGTGTGTGTTTGCCTGTGTGTGAATAGCTGGCATATGGTAGCCATCTTGCCCTGGCGACAGAGCTGGAGAAAATTCCAGCGTTGTAGAGCTAAGGCCAAGATACTGCTGCCGTGCACTCACGCACGCGCACACACATGCACGCACACACACGCACGCACACACACACACACACACATATACCAAACCCTTACACAAAGTAATATTTTAACTTTTGAAAGGGCTAACAAGGAAAATTACGAGCCCAAATGAGTTTTGTATTTTCTGATTGCCCAACATATAATTACTTCAATAATATTCTCACTCTGTCTCACTCACATACATACACACCCAGAGCTTGGTCTGTGGATTGGCTGGGTGCTATCTCTGTACACACATGGCACCCATTACTCCTTGTGTGTTTAGGCTTTAGCAAAAGTTGGACATGAGCCTGGCAGCTCGACCAGCAGCCCGACCGCTCGATAGTACTGGCAAGGTTTAGATTCTGTAGGGTTTGTTTCTCTGTTTTCAGTGTCAGTGTTATGGCTTAAGGTATTTCTATAGGGTTGTTTATCTTCCATGTGGCATGCTTGGAGCCATTGCAGAAGTCCAGCTTTATGTATTTATCCTCGCATTGCTTGTGGGGGTGGCCAGTATCCTCCATTATGCGTCTAATCAGCATTATTCCTGCAATAGCCCTTCTCAATATTTTAGATCTTTTCTATTTGTAAAATATACAGAATGTATTATTCTTCTTCTTCTTATTATTATTATTATTGTTAAATTACAAGAATCAATAGAAAGCTGAATAAAAATGAAGTTAAAACTACATTATTTGAAGCCTTAAATGTGGCACCTGTAGGCCAAAAAATCAAAGCCCTGCAAGTGTGTTTAACATGTTCTACATCTCTTCTTCCTTTCTTTCTTTCTTTCTGACCTGTGTCTATATCTCTGGCCAGATATTTCCAGGACTGCTTTGGACTTCCTTGGTAACAGATTTCCTATGCTTATCGTCTTTTCTTATCCTCCTCAGGAGCATGACCTCTCATTTTTCCACTTCAGCTGTTTCTTTATCTCATGTGCACCCAAGACTTTAGATGGTTTTGATTTCAAAGCCTGACTGAACCTTTCTCTGTCTCAGCATTGTACTGGATACTAATAACATTTATCTTTCTCTCTGTGTCTCTGTTATCTCTGTCTTCTGTGATTTTCTTCCTCTTTGATTTAAACTCTCATTAGCTGTTGCTAGGCTCCCTCTCAAATTAGGACCTCCCGAATGGTAAATTTTACGTTGCCCTACACTGCATGTGCCTGGTCCAACCAAATGCTCCAGTTGATCCTCTTAGTGCCAAAGACTGTAGTGGATACTGTAGTCTGACCAACCATTAGGCTGAAAATTGTTTCCCCTCAACCGGACAGTTCATCAGATTATCCAACATGGATACGTCAGCCTTTTTTCATGTTTATTTTTTCCTCTGGGGCTTATGTAGTTAAGTGGGGAAAGGAAAATACAATGAAGAAGAAGATGCTTTTACCTCCAAAAAAGTAAATATTTTACGTTACCAGAATAAATTTTCTGAGAAATAAAAAAAAAAAACCTTGTGTATTATTAAGCAAATTTGGACACCTTTTTGACAGTGAACTCTCCCAGATAAATGGAAAAAAAATGCATTATATAACAGAGAAAGTCAGATATTGTGTGATCTCTTTTCTTTTTTTTCTTGCGTGTGGCGTCCCATCTTTGCTCCATTTCTCATGTGACACCTTTCTGATGAGATGATAAGCATGCAGTCAAGAGCAGGCACTCAGGCTTGTATGAGCCAAAGTAAAATATATCAATGAGGCAAGGGGGGGAGAGGGACAAAGGGCAAACAGAATTAAAAAGGCAGCTAAAAAAGCATAATGTAATTGGCAACAGTAAAATGGATATTCACTGTCATCGGGGTAACAAAGACAGAAAATGCTGTGAGCTATTTTCATTTATACTATATAATTAAGGCTTGTGGTTTTTAGCTTTTTCAGACTTTATGATTTATTTACACAGAATGCTTAAAGTATTAAAAAGTAAAAACGGAGAAAACTGAAAAAGCCTGTATGCTATTGCTAAAATCTCATTTTACAAATTACAATTTTTTTGAATGATATTTTTTCCTCTCCTGATTTTATTTAGCATTTTCATCTGGTTTTGGTGAGTAAGACTAAACATCACTATATTCCTGAATATTGGTTTAGCCATATGGGGGCTGTCTTATTTGGGATGGAATCGGTTGAATCTTCACACTCAAAGTATCTTTCGAAAGAGCAAAAGACAGTTGAAGATCCCAATATGATCACAACAGTTGCTAATGTTGAGATTTTGAGGAAAGTATATACACATAAATGGTAAAATTAGAAAGGGCTTGGATACGAAAAGGTGGTTCTTTTTATAATAATAACTAAAACAAGTAACCTAAGGCCCATATATAATATATAGTTTCTATAGTGCACAAAAGCAGTTTTCTAGACAGCTTGTCTCCCGTCTTCACTTGTTCCACTGATGTGCTCACATTTAAACCCTGCATGCGGCTCTGCGTCACACTAACATACACACATGGAGAAAGACACGTATGCCCACAAATACTGAGAGCTCAGCTTCTACTGAGGAGCTTCACATATGGAAATACAACACAAACACACACATGTCTGTCAGCAGTGGTGTTATCGCCTGGAAAGGTCAGACAGACAGGGGTGTGCAGTGGTTGCCATAGTGACCTGAGTAAACACCAGAGCCATTGTAGTCTGTCCCCACCATCTTGGCTTGACCTCCTTATGTTGTAGGTTTAGTGCGCACGCACGCACGCATGCACGCACGCACGCACGCACGCACACACACACACACACACACACACACACACACACACACACACACACACACACACACACACACACACACCCATACTTAGTCTAGAGCACAGGTACCAACATCGAGACGCACAAATGCACACATACACATGCATACACACTGATGACCAAACTGTGCAGGCAGTAGGCTAAATTAAACATCAGTCTTTGTTAATCTTTAATTTATGACATAAATTCTAATGACCTGTCCTCATGAACAGGACATCCTGCAATAATTTGTCATGTCACCGGACAGCAAAACAGTGTGTGTGAAAAAGTGTGTATGTGTGTGTACAGAAAACATTAAAGAGACCAGTCTGACTGAATAGGCTTTAATCTGACTTCGGAGATGTTTGCGCATATTTCTATTAGCCTGTTTTTTCTGAATTTAGCCTTTACATTCCCGCCCATCTGTTCCTTTTGTATTTAAGCTCTTCTGCTCTTCCTCCCTCTCTCCTCCCCTGTTTTGTTCCCTTTTCTCTCTTTCTTCCCTCCCACTGTCTTGCCTCTTCTCTTGTAAAGCTGACTGAATGTGCAGTGGCATGCCAGAGTGTGAGTGAGTCACCATGTGGGATTGTGCTGCCACAGAAAGGACTGGCTAAGAGAGAGGGCCGTTTCAGATTGGATTACTCATTGTCAGCGTGCACACACCTCATTTAACTATGAAGTCCTTTATATCGTCAACTCCGGATTTTTACTTGACAAAATAAATCCATTCTCCTTCTGTCTTTCCTCAGCACTCCTGTTTCTGATTTATCTGTTCCCATTGCTTCTAGGCACAGCTATTGTTTGACTTTTGTCAGGATTTGTTGGCTTTCACCCTTGACCTTGTTATTACTGTTGGCTTGGAAAGAATGTGTTTCACCCAGGAATTTCTGCTTCTGCAATTATTTTAATCACTCTGGTTGTGGCTCTGGTGCGCATTTGCTAAGTCTACAAAAATAAGCGCAGTTTTTTTTTCAAGAACAAATTGTGTACTATTTGGCTGTTGTTTTGTATCTCTTTGCATGTGGGAATACTTGCATTATGGGTGCATCCTTGCGACAGTATCCATGGCTGCATTCCCCTGTCTATTCTGGTTCTTGCTGGAAGAGTTACAATAGAAAGGTAACTGGATGGGGGTGAGTCACAGAATAGGCTTGCGATTACATACACATACACTCACACACAACTTATGGAAAGAAAGAGAGTTTAAAACTGAGAAGCTCATTGCGCCCCTTGACATGTTAGTCTACTATTGGAAGTTATAATGCCTAACATGGCGACTATTTTGCATTGTGCATTCTTTTTCAGTAGCTAGTAGGCTAAGTGAAGATAAGAATTTAACTCCTAACCACCCTGCAGGTACCAAGGTACCTTAGGTCTCATAGCCCACTGTGGATGTGTTTACACTGGATGGCAGCGGGGTTTTCACATTTCACTTCAGAAAGGCCTCCTCCAGCTGCTGAGGAAAGTGGTTTGTGGTAATATCAGGCTTGAAGAGGTTCCAGTAGCTGTGTGGCTTCCAGAGGGAGTTTCGGTGTATCATTGATGATGCTGAGGAGTGAGCTCACCTGCGCCTTCACTGGTTTCACTGAGCTGTCATGAGTTAGTTGTCCCATGTGCATTCTCAGGAATTAGATAAGACTTACGCTTCAGGAGTTAAAAGAAAGCTCTCTTTTGTTCTTGTTTTTCTCTCCTCCTCCTTTTCTCTCCTCAGTTGTGTCGATAGATCAAACCAAAGGAGTAGCACTCCTGCAACCTGCTGCACCAGCATTCAAACATAGTCACGGTAAAGCTATTAAAAAAAAAAGAAAAAACACTCATGCAGTCAACTGACACATGAGCAGGAACATATTGCCTAGAGGCGAGAGAACAGATTAGCACTTTGCTCTCAGGGAACAGCATTGTTCTCAAGGGAAGGAGAATGAGAAACCTTTGTGTAAATATGTTTACTGGACCTTGTACGGTCTGGCATTAGAGGTGGAAAATAAAGAGCGCCTATGCAGGAAAACACAGTTAGGGAGGGAGAAAATAGACCTCTGAAGATGGTGAGGGGGAGGTAGAGATAAGAGAGAGCAAATGGGAATTGATAGAATGGAAAAATTACATGGGAGTGAAGGAAAGGTACAGGGAGGTACAGGGAGATGCAGCCTGCATTTTCTGATCTCTAGTTACTCTGGGGAAAGCAGGAAAGGGAAGAGGGTAAGCCATTATAAAGTATGACATAAATATGTTTACTGAACCTTGAACGTTCTGGCATTAGAGGGATGGAAACAGTAGTCAAGGACGGACTGCAGTGCACAGTGGGGGAAAAAAAAGTGTGTCTCAAGGTCTAAAAAAGTAAGACTGAAAGTGGTGGATAGCAAAAAAAGTGTCCATGGGATTTACCATCAGGCTAGGCTTTGCAGACAAGCATCTAAATCAATATTCCCTTACCCCATTTAAGCCCATCAACAAATATTTACTGCTTATTCACTAGAGGAATTTATAGAGGAGGCAAAAAAATAACCTCTAACTTATTTATTTTCACAGATACAAGAGCCACTTCACATTCACAGTAAAGTCCCAGCAGTGATACATTAAGATACCATACTGTAGCTGTTACACTGCCATTTTAGGTGGACACACTGAGGTATGTTAACATGTGTTTCTATTAAAGTCCCCCTCCACTCAAAAATATGTGTTTCTTCTTGTTCCTACAGTGTGATGTTTAAGCTTCACTGTGCATTAAAATGTATATGCATGTGAAGAGTTTGACACTAGAAGGATGTTTTCACATTCATCTACTTTAAGTGGAAAGTTTCTCTGTGCTCATTGAAAATCAGATTTTAGTCAATCCTGGTCCAGCATGCAGTCTATACAAGTGTAATGTAGAAACTTGAACCCACCAGTGCACATCCACTGAGAATGGACTTTACAGTGAAGTAGGAGAAAAAAAGATCAGGCGAATATTATTGTTCTAAGCACACCATTTGTGTTTATGTCTTAAACATGTCTGAAGGGATCTTTTAAAGGAATACTCCAACCAAAATCTATGTTCTGGGTATCAACACTCTCCAACAGTAGGCTTAAAAGGTGGCCTAAAACACTCTCGACAGCTAGTTTTCTGTAGTTCACGAAAACATGTGAAACCTTTCAGACCGCTCCCAGAGCACAATCCACTTGTCCGCTGTTGATCCATGTGTCCCAAACACATCATTTCTCCACAGCAGAGCTGCTAAATATTCTGCTTTGATATTACTCAATTGCCTCCTCTAGCTCCAAAGCTAGAGGAATTCAAGGCATTATTGGAGAGGTGGATTTGGAGACATGGATTATGCTTCACATGCAGTTTGAAAAGTTTCTGTGGACACTTTGTTGTTGTTTTTTCTTGCCTTGGCTCTTCATTGATTGCTTTGGAGCCCATTATAACAGCAAGCTACAAACTTTTTTCAAGACACTTTTCAAGCTGACGGGGTGAGTATTCGATGCTCAAAAGATACTCCTTTAGTGATGTGCACAAGATAAATACAATGTATCGTGTGTTTTGCGTTTGTAATCTCACTTGGCACTTTCACTGGGGCATAGGGGTATTGTTCAAAGTCCTGTGCCCATGTAAATAAAGAGTTGACCAGTCTACCAGCTGGGTTGCAGGTACAGAATGTACTGAATGTAAAGAGGCTTAAGAAAGCATAGAGGGAGGGATGGAGTGAGAAAGAGGAATGTAAGCAAGTGAGGTAGACAGGAGTCAGTCCGATTTTGAATTTGCTGAGTGCGCTGTGTGAAGTTGCAGTGTCGTAGTGGTGAATTTAACACTGCCCTGCTACATCATAAGACACAGTGGAAATACAGGTTATCTCTGCTGCCCTATAAAGTTTTCAAGAAGAAGATTTTGTGAGTCACTGTGGGTCTTTGTCTCAACTGCACAGTTTTCTTCATCTGTTTTTTGGCAGATGCACATGCAGCTCTTGACTGGAAAAGGAGGTGATGAAATCCACTATCCATTGATCGATTTCTATTTAGTGTTGTGCCACATGTGCATTTTGCATTACAAATGCTAAAATATGTTTTGGAAGCCTGGCCAAGGTGATTTAGATTTGACAAACGGTGTGAAAATAAATGGGCCATGATACTTTTCCCACAGTGGTTAAGTTGTTAATGGTGTGTTTCATTTAGCGGGGTCAAACTTTTTAACCATGACCTGAACTAGTGTGAGAATTAATAGAAAACATAACTGAATAAACCAAGGTAGTGAGTGGATGAAAGCAGTTTGAAAATAATCTAAAGAAAGTGGTTTAAATACTTATATATACTACCACTCCTTAAAAAAACATTTTAACTTATGATAATCTCACCTAACTCCAAACAGAACAGATGCTGTGCTCGATACACTGCTGCACGTAGTGTCAATTTGCTGTAATACACACACTGACAGAAAAAGTAGTGAGGGTACCACAGCCAGGATTTGCCAATACATTAAGTGAATGTGATTTAAAAAAATAATAAAAAATTGCAGCTCTTCTGTGGAGTTGACGCGTATTGATGCGTATTGATGCTGGTTAATGCTGACACCATACCCCGGCCTGTGTGTGCGCTTACATAGAAAACAAAACATGCAGGTGTTAACACCATTGTACACTGCTCACTTTCCTTTTGTTTGATAGTGCCCCGTTTGCTGAAGCCAAAAGGCATCATCCCATTTATTCCATTCACAACAACACTGTTAATCAGAATCTAAAATGTACCCGAAGCACTGTTAATCAGTGTCTAAACACACTGTCGCCATTGTTTAGACACATGAGCCAAACATTACACCTTGCTCTCCTGATGATTATATTTATTTTATGGTTTAAACAAACAGATTATCTTTTTGGCAGCATGACAACGATCCCAATAACCAGGTTACAGGTTCCATCTCACAGCCAAAGTGGAAATTTTAATGTGGCTTTTAGCTATATATTTAAAGTTCAGTGTATTTGTCTCACCCAATATCACACACAGCAAGGAAGGAAGCAATCTGTAATGTAGTTGTTAAAAAACACAGAACAGTGTATGGTTTTGGTGCAGGTATTTTCCCTAGTGTCCAGGAAGTAAAACCGGTTAAAAGGGTTTTCCATTCATGTATTTTTGCAGTGAGTAAAACTGAAGAAGCAACCTTAGTGTTTATTTACCCAATATATTGTGGTAGAAGACACCTTGTTTCCATCCTTTGTATAGCTGTCTTTCTCTGAGTTGTGACATACAAGGTCCAGTTGTAGTCTTAACTAATGATACTTTGCAAGCTCTCTGTGACCACCGCACAATATATAAAGCAGTAAAGTGCTACATGACTTGCTGTCGGTCTTTACCATTAACTGTTGTTGCGCTGGTGATGTAGGATGACAAGTCTCCAAAAAAGTCAGAAAACGAGTTTCCTGTCTGTACATGTTCATTTTGTGTACAAATCTGGCATCACTTGTAAGACATCAGAGTGAACCAACATGGACTAGAACTAAAGGTAAAGGCAAATCTGTAGTTTTTTGGTCTGAACTAGGGGAACCAAACTACAGGTGTAAAGCAACATTAGAAGGCAAGCCCTAAATGTTTGCATGTATGCAAAAAAAAAAAGGAAAGTCTTGGAAAAGGAAATTCTAATCCCTCAAGCCCCTTGCTGTGGATGGTTACACACATGCACATTTGGTATAATGAATTCAAATGTAATTTTAAATGTGTAAAGAATCAGCATGTGTAGCTTCAAGAAAGTAAACCTATAAGTCAAAGCATCTGTTGATTAGGAATCAAGGAAATGTTTTTATCATTATTCAACGCAAGGTTGTGTAAAAAAAAAAAGTTTGCAGTCCCCTAATGTTATTTCTAGAATAACAGAAAATCAATAAAAAGAAAACAATATATATACAGTTTTTTTTACATAAACATATACATACATGAATACACCCAGGAAATAATTCTGCACTGCATTTTTTAAATTTGCATTTCAGCAACAGCAGCAACAAATTAGTGATGATATCCATCCTCTCTGACTGTGTTTGAGCACCGAACATCATCGATGTAGACAGAGTCCGCCTCCTCTCCTCCTGCACTCCTTGTCTGAAACAGCACAAATACTCAAATAAGACATACTGTCTCAAAATGCTTTTACATCGATTTGTAATTGAATCTGAAAGCATCATTTTGGCCTTGTGTGGGCTTTCCCAGTTCAGTGTGTCATAGTGGGCAACATCAAAGACAATATAAACCTCTACTGAAGTTGAGAGAGATTCATTCATCCAACACTCACTTTGCCTACTCTCCTCTCTGTAAGACTCCAAACCACAGTCAGTAAATATATAAAAGAAACTATTATGTAAGCCGCACTGTGATTCTCTGCGTCCTAACTCATCCCCCATTTTGCTCTTTGTGAAGCGAGGCTCTGTTTGACCTTGAAAAAAAATAATGTTTCTACGAAATAAAAGCAGTGAGCTCTGTCTGCTTTGTGTCGACTTCATCAGAATATTAGTCAACCTTGTACTGTCTCTGTAGAAACTTGGTATTAAACATTTGAAAAGGTGAAGGAGGATGACGAACCATCTCAGAGAACACATTTCAAAGCACTTTCAAGAAAATAGTGCCTCATGCACTATTTTCTTTGAAAAGCTGTGTGATAGCTGTTAGCTTAAAAACTGCTTTTCAGTTTCATCTTTTCAAGCTTGATTTCAGCTTAATCAACACACTTTGAATTTAGTCAACAGGTGATATGACAAACACACACAATGCTTTAATACAAGTTGGAGCATTAGCTATGCATCACTTCTCTTCTTTTTTTTTCCGCTTATTTCTTACATTTATTTCTTGCATATTTTACATTGTAGAATTCTCATTTTCCAGTCTTTTCTGTCTTTCCTGTCCAGTCTTTCCTCTGTGTATAATAAACCTAATCCACTTTTGGTATCCCATTCTGCCATCTTCTGAAAATTTATGTGATCACACATAAGAGCTTCAAAGTCCCATTTAAAACCTACAATAAAACTACAGTTTAAAATGGTCCGCCACTTTGTCTCTCTGTGTCTTCTTTTTCATTTATATATATTATAACACACTCCCTAGTTGATCTAATCTTATCTCTATTACACATGTATTTAATCTGTGTTTGGAGACTGTAGATATTTTTATACAAATTCTAAAAAAAAAATTAGGTTCTTTAACTATTTGGTTGTTTGAAATCCTCACTACACAATAATGTATGTGGAGCTTGTGATCATATAATTTCAATCTCCTATATATAACTAATCCTAAATAACAAGGAAGCCTGATGAAGCACAAAAATAAATTGCTCACTCTAGAGTTTTGGTGTACAAGCCGCTTCAATTCATTTGTCTTTCGCATTGCTTGTGTTTCACCAGCATTTGATCGAGCTAGTCTGTATTTTCTATCGATCAGTGACTGTTATGACCCCAGATTCAACAACATCCTATTTGAACAGGAAATCCATCAGACTGTGGATGTAACAAAGCCATTTTTATGGGCCTTTAATTACCCTCTGCCTCTATGGAGCTGCAGTTAAAAGTGTTGAAAGGTTTCTCATGAGGATATCTCACATGCAGCTCTATAAAGAGAAGTGGCACCAGAGATAAGATAAGTGTGTTTGGCAACAGGTGTGTGACTTTGGGCTTAGCAGCTCACAAACACATACAGTGTTTCACTTTTTATCACAGTCAGAGACCCTTTTTTAGTCTCTCTCGTACACAAACACACACACTCAAATGTAGACACACTGAGGAGCTTACAGTGTCAGGAAATCAGTTGTCATTGTTATGTTTTGTGCTTTAATTGGGTTAGCTTGAGGGTACATTAATAGCTGATGGGATACGGAAACAAAGTGTCTGTGTGTGTGTGTGTGTGTGTGCGTGTGTGTGTGCGTGTGCGTGTGTGTGTGTGTGTGTGTGTGTGTGACCCTGAGCACACACAAATGCTGTAATCCAGCTGTCTGTTGTAAATGTCCCTTGAGGATAAAAATATCAGCAGCATCACATTACACTCCCATAACAGTCCATCACACTGTTCATGACAGAAAGAGGGAAAGTATAGATCATTTCTTTATTTGTATATGCTGTAGTTTAGATTTTACTCTGCCAAACAGTTTTCTGTTAATTCATTTCCTGCTCTAAGTAGTCAGAAATAGTGTATTTAGTAATTTAATGGTTTCATGACAGCTCCTTGTCTGTACATATAACGGTCAAAATGCCAGTGTTTCTCTGTCTACATAGAGAAATTCTTAAAGATCCCATCCAGACATGAATTAAGACATTGATGCATATAATCTGCTTGGAACAATAAGGAGTATCTGATATGTTTTGGGTTTTTTTCCCACAAAAAAGTATAATTTCCACATTAAAATCCTTAAAAGGGTTTCTGCTCCTTCTACCTAATTAAAATATTCCAGAATCTATGACTATGTAAATTTAGTTCATTTTCTAAAGTTTTCCCTTAGTAACATGTCTCCTACTTTACTGTAAACCATTCTCAGTGAATGTGCACTGGTGGCTTCAAATTTCCACATCACAGTTTTGCAATTTGCAAATTGGATCAGAATTGACTTCCAAACTATTTGTGATGTCACAAATCATGCTTGTAGGCCCCGCCCCTTAAAATCTGATTTTCATTCAGCACAGAGAAACTTTCCACTTTCAGGAGATGAATGTGAAAACATCCTTCTAGTGTCAGACTATGCACATACATCATTATGCACATTGAAGTAGTATTTGTGTGTGGAGGGGGACTTTAAAGGAATGCATGTTAGCATTGTCAAAGTGAGCATGTTAGCATGCTGATCACCATTTAGCTCAAAGCACCACTGTGCCTAAATACAGCCTCACAGAGCTGCTCACATGGCTTCAGACACATCAAGTTTAGCTTTATTTTGTCTGTGTCATGTTCCACACACGTCCTGTTCAACATAGCACCACCACCATTATAGCGTAATTGTAAAAAAAAAAAAAAAACACTTTTAAACTGTATCTACTCGACTGGCCTCTACTCTTTACAATGTGCACATCTTGGTTAGATTATATAGGAAATGTGTTCAGTTGATTTACGGTACGAAACTGGAAGATGGATCTGTTCTGCAGCACAAGTGGAACTAAAACTTTTACTTCTCCCAGTTTTTCTGGGAAAGTAAAGCCAATGGAAACAAAAAAACATTTCCAACATATTTTCCCTCTATTTTTTATGGGAAATGTGTTTTTAATTTTGAAAGACTCACACTAACAATCCCACCAGTGAGAGATAGAGGCTACCAGTTGTCTTGACCATTGTTTTTGCATTTGTGGACTGAATGCAACAGAATTTGCAGTACTAAAACAAAAAAGATTGCCTGCAACATGTTGTTACAAAGCAATTTTTACATTGGTGTGCCGTTGTTATAGTGAAGGAAATTACCAAAAACAGAAAAATTCAGGTTGTTTTCCCAAACATTTTTCTTTTCATGGCAATTTACTTGTACAAAATGGACTCAAAATGATGATGATGCTGGTGTTGTTCAATACTTACTGCCAGATCCTTTAGGCTTAAAAATAACTCTTAATCATTTTTCTTTTATCCCCCCTCCAACTCTCTCTCTCTCTTTCTCTCTCTCTCTCTCTCTGTCTTTTCTAGATGCCAGGCCCTTTGTCCAGTCCTGTGTGTTTGACAGTCATCTGGTTTTTATCTTGGTCGCTGCGTCCCAGTCGTGCTCAGATTCGGACCGATGAAGGTAACACTGGCACACGTATGCATGCACACCATGCAGAAGAGAGTACATGTTTAAAACGCACACATAGAAACATACATTCTGTTAAGGATCACAGTGAACTATTTTGGGCGCTCTTGGCTTAAAGTATTTATGGGATACTACTACTGCAGAAGAAAAGAGGGAGGAAACGTCCAAAATTTAGATTAAAAACTGGTTTAAGCCAAATTATGATCAGAGAACTTATTTTCTTGTTGAAACACATCATTGTTAATTTTTATTGTTCTCTGTCTGTCCACTTTTGAATGTGCAACTTCAGTTTTTTTTTATAGTTGAATTGGAATTCATGTTTTTTTGGATTAGCGCTCCACAAACAAGAATTCTATTGTTTAAGCATATTTTTTTTTGCCTTACACAGCACTGCAGGGATCTGTCTGACATTAAGAAATTGACTCTTGTTTCTTCCCTTGAAAAACCGTTCTTCCCTTTATTTCGCTCTCTTTCTACCTCTCTTTATTACTGTAGCTCTTTATAAAATCGGCCAAATTAATCACTCCAACAATAGGAGCACTCAACCTTAGCCTTTCAGGTGAAACTGTCAAAGTTTTCCCCTTCCATTAATTTTACCCTACTGCAGCTCCAGAGTCCTTTTTTCATTGTTTGGAAAGTACTGAGTTTCATCCAGCTTGCAATTTCTGTGTCCACTCTGCCATCTGATTTCAATGTCAGGAGAAACTTGCTGCCTTCCTGTGTGCATTAATGTGTGTGTGGATAAGTGTTCTTAAATGCATGTTTGTGTGTTCATATGTGTGTTCATATGTGTGTGGTTTTGTGTGTGCGTGCGTGTGTGTGCGTGTGCGTGTGTGTGTGTATGCACGTGCACGTGTCTTGGCGCTCTTGCCAAAAGGCAGAATCAGATATGAGTGGAACGCTGCGGGTTTGGGGAATAATGTACTTCACTGCCAATAAAACATGAATACACACATTCAGACCAGCCAAATCTTTGCACTGCACCAAGGCCCCAGGTAACACACACACACACACACACACACACACACACACACAGAAACAGAGCGAGGGGTGTGTGTGTGTGTGTGTGTGTGTGTGTGTGTGTGTGTGTGTGTGTGTGTGTGTGTGTGTGTGTGTGTGTGTGTGTGTGTGTGTGTGTGTGTGTTTAGTGGTTAAAGGGGGGGGAATCAGGTTAAAACTGCGAGAGACACTGAATAAAAAGATTGAGATAGAAGGAAAGATTGGCACAAAAGGAGAAATACTAACAAACGAAGTTAGGGAATATTTTAATAATATATGAATTAATGATGAATTAAATTTAAAGGAAATTCCATTTTTTAGAGCTTTGACCTACTTTAGCTACCTGGTTATATGGACATAGTTTTTGTGAATTCCTGCAGTTTGGCCATTTCTTTTTCACACGTAGCTATTTCTATAAGCCGGGTCATGAACAGTCGGTAACATTATTGATCCATCATTCAGCTTGAACCTTTGTTACTAGCCCGTTATTAGCCCTTGTTACACCGTAGCAGTCCATAGTAAAACTCAAACACAAATTGACATCCATTAAATAGTCTATTAAGCCATTCCATTATTAAAACAGAACTATAATATTATTTTCAGACCAGCAATTTTTTACGACCAATTACATTTTGGTCGGACGTGACCATATCGACCAAACAATCGACCAGCCGACATTATTACTGATATTATATGTAAGTTAAGACTAGAAGTGGACTTTTCACTGACTGACTGTTTAGAAAAGAAAGACCCTGCATTGTATCTGCTTAAGATAAATTTGTGGCATGGTATCATGGTATGCTTGGCACAATCATATCTTTTTTAACACTATGTAGACACAAATACACACCTTTAGTTTAATTTATAGAAAACACAACATACTCAACATAAATGGCAATCACAAATATTGGTCATGAAAACTAAATAAGTTGTGATATCTACACATATCTTTTGTCTTTCTACTGTTGCACAGCTTTGTTTACAGTGGCTCATGAATAACTGCTGTCTTGGTAGCTTGAATGTATTAACCATGTCTTGTGTTGCATGATACATTGTTTCCTATACACACCACAACAGAATGAACAGGCTTCCATTTGATTATTTATTTTTTAAAAAAGTCTCAGTAGGTTTCATTGTCCTCCTTTCTGTGCGCTTTTGTCTCCACCGCTCAAAAACATAAATGCAACCACAAAATCACTGTGGAGCACTTTGCTGCTCGTTTCCCCAGCTGTTTCATTTTGCACAGCCACTAAAACAACAGCAGAAAGGCCAGAAAAGCGAGCTTTAGGTGTCAGTGAAAACCAAGTATTGAAAAGGCCCTCAGTAAAGCCTTTAGTATGTGTAAGGTTTCATTTAGGATTAATTTACTTGGCCCCTGAAGGGCATATGAGGTTATTGCAGCTGGGAAAACTAATATAAATATACCAATACAGCAGATTAAGTAATAACATCCTCAAAATGCTTCCCCTCCTCGACCTGCCTGGACCCCTCGGGCCTGTTGTAAACAACAAAGTCACATTTCCAAGATCAAGCAAATGGTTGTTATCCATCATGATAGCACTTTAATACCAGTCAAACTCGTAAGAAAAGAGCGTAAAGGATATTTGTATGAAAATGAAAAACAAAATACAGACCTGGGACAAATTGTTTGGTACCAAGGAGGAGATGCCAGCAGGGAGTGTGCATGCCTGAGTGATTGAGGTTGAGAATTAATGAAGGTCTGTGCGTGGCAGACTGGCATTCAAAGTGATGTTTTTCCACTCCAGATCTGTAAATGCCAGCTTTCATATAATGAGGCCAAGCTAAACATGCACATACATAACACTCACACGCAGCAGATATAATATCAACTCAGCAAATTACTGCAGTCACCACAAATATTTGCTCAGGTATACACTGCACTTAGTATCAGTTCAGATCTACACAACCTTTCAATTTTGTGTGATTGTAAGTCATGGTTTAATAGCTTTTATCTCATCTTTTAAGTTATTGATACAAATGGTTGTGCTATACCTATAGACCTAACCTTTTCTTTTTCGATTTTAGACACTTTAATTAATACACATGAGCAGTTGCGGGTAATAAACCTGTGACATTATGACTTCTACAACTACTTGTTGACTTGACTGAACACGGTAGTCTGTGTGTCTCAGTGATTACTTATTGTTCCAAAATCCATAACCTGCCAGCCACTTGTTCTCGTCACTTTGTCTTTGTGAAGTTAAGGCTGGAAGCACAGGGCAATGTCAAATTTTCTGTAGTCAGTGAATCAATCTTATGGACGGGGAAATCAAGACAGTGAGCAGGAAGCAGCCCAGTTTTGAGTAAATCAACTGATTTTTAGAGACCAGCGGCAGTAGTAGTTTTTCACATTAGAGGGGCTATGTTTTTGTAATGATAATATCAAAAAAGTTTCTAAATGAAGTTTCAGAGTAAAGTCTGTCTGTATTTTGTTATGTTCTTAAAATCCTTAACAGCTTCTCTGTCTATTGTGGAAGTGGATTCGCTGATACAGAGTAATATTATTTTGATTGTGATAATAAACTTTCAGAAAAATAAAACACTCTGTAGCAGCTTTATACTGTGTGCCAAAGTCTCCACAGCCTAGTGTCTGCAGGATCCCTGACCTTGTATGGTCATGTTATTGTGATACTGTTGACTCTACTGTAAATGGTGTCGCCTAAATCACATTAATCCAGACAGTGCAGACACACGGTATGTCAGGTTGTGCAGGGTGCAGATACTGTAAGCCAGACAACAGTGTGCTTTAATATTTTATGTGATGTCTGTGTTTGCAGTGTCAGGCGTGCAGTATGGGCGCTTGGGGTCGAATGTGACACTGGCATGCGGGAAGTCACAAACCGGGTAAGAGGAAAAACTATTGCCTGTGTAACTTGACATTTTTTTTCTTCTTCTATTGACAAAAAGAGAGCTCCAGTACAGTCATACAGTAGTTTGAAAGAGTTTTGTCAGTGATCTTAAACATCAGTATAGCAGCTACATTTATTACATTTGTACATTCATCATAAAAGTTTTCTTTTTGAAAGAAAATGTTTAATTAGGTTTTTTAAACCCCAGATCAAATCCGAGTCATTTAATATCGATTGCATCACGTTACTTAATGTTTTAATTTTTTACACAATAAAGTATATAACAGCTTAACAAACCCTCTGTAATGTTTTTGGTCTTGTTGCTGTCTGAAGGGAGTTTCTCTCTCCAGAGTTACCTGAATAAACTGTATTTAAAGTGTTTATTCCCATTGTCTCTACATCTTTTGCGCAGATTACATTAATTAATTACTCTTATTGGCTTTTTGTTCGCGTGGCATTTGTTGCACTTGCTGTGGCTGTGTCGGATTGCTACTGTGCTCTCCTTCGAGCAGAGGGGGTGGCTCCTGCTCTCTCTCACACACACACACACACACACACACACACACACACACACACACACACACACACACACACACACACACACACACAGAGCAGAATGGGGGAAAAGAGAGTTGACGAACAGCTGTGTGACAGCTGACGTAAAACAAAAGATTGGATCAGCTCAATAAAGCTCAATATAGCTAATACGATCAGTTAAAAAATGCCTTGATCAGATCGGGACATCCCTAGTTTTAATGATGGTTTGACATTTTTGCCCCATCAGTAGATAACTTATTGTGATACAAAGGGTCGAACAGTGCCTCAGTCAGTGTATTCCAAACACAGTTCAACTTTATTAGTACAGGAAGGGAACATCAGCTAACTATAAAAACAAATATGATGCTATATGTAAAATTGAAGTGTATTGTCAACAAATGAAAAGACAAACCCAACATATAACTGATCCTAATAATGGGTATTGTGTGTGTGTGTGTGTTGCCCAAGAGTGATATATCTTACTGTGCCATAACCTCCCATTGTTGGCCAAAACAATATGGGATTTATTGACCGTAAGCAAAATGAATAATGCCATACGTATCATTTAAATGAAAGTTGTGATAGAGCGAAGTCCTCCCCAGCATAATAACTAACCTCTAACATGTTCCTGACCAGGATACCTGTGGCGTGGCATCTCAACCACAGCTCAGCGTTGCCATGGCACAAAGTGACATCAGATGGGAGCTTAGTCCTGCTGCACGTCGACCACTCAGCACAGGGCAACTACAGCTGCTATGACAACCGGGGGCTCCTCCTCCACTCCGTCAAGCTCAGCCTGGGCTGTAAGTGTTGTTGTGATTTGTCCAGGCTCACAGCGCTTAATTTAGAAGTTATTATACTTTTAACAGCTCTGCCATACTTTTAGTCTCTCAACATGGGACTGCGGCTTTAAAAAAAGACTCTTTTGCAGCAGGAACATGCCCGTGTCCCCTGTGTTTTAGTCCCATCCATGCATCTCTATCCCTCACAGTTCAGCTCATTCTTTGGATAATTCATAATTGAGTTTCAACATATTTTCCTCTTTGTTTCTTTCTCATCTCTCTATTTCTGTCTCCCTTTTTTAATGAATGAGTTTCTTCTCTCTGAGTTATAACAAGACATCTTAGTACAACAATGATAATCAGAATAGCACTACTGGTCTTCAGAGGAAATGGGTCTTATCAGCTGTGACACAGACATAGCCCTTCACTTCCTGTAAATGTCTCAACCAGGAAGCGATCCCTAAGTGGGCTTCCTTCTGAGGGACAGGGAGTTTTCCATAGTACTGGCCAAGCCTCTCCAGAAATATTTTGGTTCATGTTAGGGACACCAGGCCACAGAGCTGTTCGTTTTAGACTCAAGGACAAGACAGAGACGCCTTGAAAATATTACATTTAATAGGGTCCGCACAAAAATCCTCCCTGTCTGTCATGTAAATAAATCTGTCTGACTCCTGTTCCCAGATCCCCCTGGGCTGCTGAGCATTTCCTGTCAAGTGCCCAATCACACACATGTTCGCTGCTCCTGGGTGGAATCGGTAAAGACATTCCTGCCAGCCAAGTACAATGCCTCCTTCAGGTAAGTTTGGGTTACTGCAAGTGAAACCGTAACGCCCAAGGTCACATACAGAATGGGCTATGAAGAAGCTAAATATAGTGCATGTGCCACAGAGTGACATTTTGAATGTAGTGTGTATACTGCGAGTCCGTATCCCAATGTGAACCGTGTCTATCCTTCCCTGCTTCCTCTCGGCACTGGAAACTTATAACCATAACACATTACAGCAGTGGTTCTCAAACTGCTCAAACTTTTCTGCAGTTCAGCAGCACACAATGAAGTTGTCTGTTACCCAACAGAATGCAACACTTGACCATGTTTTGTCTTGTTTTAAAGGGGGAATGGCCAGGACTGGAGGCCATGCGTCCTAAACGTCGCCCACAGGCACTGTGACATATATCACCCTGCTTTCTGGCAGCCCATCCATACCCTGAGAATCATCGAGACCAATGGCCTGGGGTCCGAGGCAACATATGTCCAGTTTAGGTTACATGTACTATGTAAGATCACATAAAAGTTATTAAAATATATTTTTTTCTTTTAGTGACACATTTGTATGATGATTGTATGTCTATAAATCACATTAGTGACATTTCTTGTTTCAAGTGTGCTCCACACCCAATACTGACACAGGCTATAACAAAAACTACTGTTGTGATTGGCTGGCAAAATTGCTGACGTTCTCTATTATTGTTTTTTTAAATCAAATCTTGCACTTCAGCAGTACTAGATCCATGCTTCAAAAGCACCTCCATTGTATGCTCTCATTCCTTTTTCTAAAATAATGTCCTTATAGAAAGAAGTAAAAGAAGCATTCACTTTTCCAAATTTCCATGTGCACACAGATTTTCACATGTACATGAATTTATTAGACACTCAACTCATCAATGAATGCACATGGAAGCTCAAATATGCAGACGTAAAGACACACACCCACAGATACACACACACACACACACACAATGTCATGATTTCTAAGAACATAATTCTTCCAGACTGCTGTTGTAACTGCCCTTTCGGTCCTCATATAATGACCTCAATTATCTTGTTTTGCTGCTTCTCTGTCCGCATGACGTTCTTGTCGCTCTTGAGCAGAGCCATTCATAGCATCCTTCAGAGCTATTGAATGTTTGTCACTTGTTTTTTTCAACCTCTGATTTCTTTTCACAGTGGTTATAAATGTGCTTAAAACATAGATAAAGAGAGATTCAGAGAATTAGTGGTTAGTGCTATTCACAGCAAGGTGATATATGCATAGAAAAATGGTAATTTAAGGAAGCTTGACTATATATGTGGCTACAGAAGGTGACTCATCAGATAAAAGACAGCACTAATAAAAAAAAAAAAAACACTCTATACGGTGTTCATTTTGCCAGCTATTTCAGATTTTTACCTTTACAAAGAATTCCCTTCAGATTGAAATCTCTTTCCCGAGGGAGACCTGGCCGAGACAGCAGACCAGTTACAATTTAAATAGAAATTAATCGACACACAGTTTGTAAAAAATGACTGTATGGACCAACAAATTTTGTTCACAAGATGTGAAGAATGGTGTGTGTGTGTGTGTGTGTGTGTGTGTGTGTGTGTGTGTGTGTGTGTGTGTGTGTGTGTGTGTGTGTGTGTGTGTGTGTGTGTGTGTGTGTGTGTGTGTGTGTGTGTGTGTGTGTGTGTGTGTGTGTGTGTAAAAACAGAGACAGTGTTGTAATGAAAGGTTACTGGTTTTCATATATTATTTAACTTGTTGGGAACAATTTGCCAGTTTTTTTTTTTAGACTAAATCTTCCCACTGCCACTACAAGAGAGCCCTGACATTTGTATATCATAATATATAAAGTTGGCAGGTCACTTACTTATTGGGGGAAAATATCCACTAATACCACTAATATTTTAGTCCCGTCCTGTCGTCTCGTCAAGGAAAACAAAACCTACGTTTACTCATGGTTATTATTGTCAAAGATCTATCTTTACCTCGTCATTGTCTCTTCCTCGTCATGGGAAAAAGGTTGTTGGCGAACTTTTTCATCATAGTTTTTGTTAACAAAATTAACTGATTCTAAAAGCAAGCCAGTTCAAGAAATTGAGCATTTACTCGTATATCTGAACAGGTGCTTTGGTTTTCTGTGTTACATTTCGTCCTCCCTTCCTTCTCTTCTCAATTGTGTCTTTTAAATAGTATGCTAACCATAGTGGAAATAATTGTGACTATATCTCACATTCTTTCTTGTCTTTCTTCTTTGCAGTGAAGCCAGACCCTCCACAGTCAGTGTTGGTGAAGGAGCTAGAAGGCTATTCAAAGAGGCTGATCGTCTCATGGAACATTCCCTCCTCCTGGCCGGTGCATGATGCTTTCCCCCTTGTGTTTCATATAAGATACAGGCCACTGGGCTCTATGTACTGGTCAGAGGTCAGTAAGCTAGGCTAAAGATTTCATTTCAGTGTTGATGGGGAGTGCAATACAACTGTAGTTTCCTACATTTTACGACAAACTGAATCATTTGTTTTTCTTACTGTGATTACAAGTCACACCTAAATAACACTGGTGGTTATTTTTGTAACCTAAGCCAATCAAAGCAAATATTACTAAAAGCAAGAAAGAACTAAAAATATGAGGTTGAAGCAAAAATCATCGGGTCAAATAATTTCTTTTTCTAATATTGAAGGACACTTTGGAGACATTGTCTCCACCAGAAACCATTCCTCATGAACATCATGAAGTACTTCATTTAAAGTGTGGTTTTGTTGAATCCTCAGTCAATATATTTCATCTGTTCTGTTGACTTCTCATCAAATAAAGTGAAGAAGTTTTTACTGGTCTTCAAATAAAGTCCCAACATAGGAAATAAAAAGCAATAAGAATGTCAGTAAACACAACAGTTGTGCTTTCCTTTTTAACGCAAATCTTGCATGTAGCAGATGAGTGGTCATCTAATTTCTGAAAAAAATGCAGTTCCACAGAGCTGTTTCCTTATTTGAACTTTCTTTACTCTTTCATACCACCATCACAACATCAGCTGTTCTGCCTGTTCACTGCTACTTTCCTGTGCTCTCATTCCCCTTCCTCTCTCTTTCTCCATCAATCAGATTTTCTCTCAGGAGAGTCCAGTCGTGATATTTGACGCACTGGCTGGCCACCTCCACCAGGTTCAGGTTCGAGCCCGAGACGAGTTGAACTCTGACAGCCAGTGGAGTGAATGGAGTCCCGTGCTTCTCGTCCAGCCCTGGGAAGGTCAGTACTTCAATTATTAGTCAAGCCACTTTATTTTTTGATTGGGGAGATAAAGGTGACTGACACCTACATAGAGAAAGTTGTCACTACTAAAATCATCAAATTCTTGCACACAGTGTACTGTATCTAGCACTATCACTTTAGATTAGTAGTAGCCTTTAACTTATTAAAAGACTTTGTGCTTTGTGCACAGTCACTGTTACTCACTTCTCTGTACATGTGTGTTTGTTTGTACTGCAGTGTACACCACCCCACAACCTGAAGAGGATCCAGAGGACTTTTTTGTTCCATTCAACACAAAACCTGAGACCTCCACGGCAAAGTCACACAGTAAGACTCCTATGTATCTTCAAATGATAATCACTTTGTGATTGTATTCAGGAGCTGTATGTGTATGTTGTAGCTCAGCAGTACAATAACAATCGTTACTGTTACTATGATTCTGATACTTCTTCCACTGTTCTTACTGCTCCAATTACCAAAGCTGCTGCTGTTACAATTACTACTAATCCTAAACATATAGACACTCTACTACTGTTATTACTGCAATTATTACTGCTATGTTTAGTACATCCAACTACATTGCTATTATTGAGAGTATCACTATTACCACAACTAATAATTTTACTTCTGCTAGCATTAGAGCATGTCAGTCCCTGAAATGAACTGCTTCAGAGTCACCCACTAAAGCATGTCATTATATTCAAAACCAAAACATCCATTATCTCATTGAGGTGATATTATTAACACAGTCAAGTTGATCAAAGGTTAAATCAGTTGTGAGACGAGACAGTTCTTTGCTTGTTTACAACCATGGCAGTGTATATCCTTAGTCTCGGTTTGAGCCTGATAAAGTGGACTATGTGAATCATAGCTAATCAAACAGTAGGACAAGTGTATTTTGACACCATTTTGGCATCAACAAGAGGCCACATCAGTTGTCGATGCAGCAATAAAGCATTATTTAACGTTATTATAGTCTTGATAGAACAGTGCAAGTACCTCGTGCTTGGCTTCATCACCAAATTACATATAACTGCAGTAAATTGTACCTGCAGGGTGTTACGTTTTCTACAGTCTGTTCCTGGATGAAAAGTTAAGTACATAGCAGCTCTCATATACATGGGCAAAAACACAAGAAGAAGCAGTCTGCAGTTGCAAGCATGCACATCTAAACTATGCACATGCAAGATGCACTCACACATACACTTGTAAACATGCACACAGGGAGACAAATACACACAGTTTTGGCAGTAGAGTAGAAGCTGAAAGACGCTGTGACTGACGCCGTCAAATTTCTTTTAGCTCGTCTGCTGTGAACCAGATGTCTCTCTCTGTCTCTGTCTCTCTCTCTGTGTGTGTGTGTGTGTGTGTGTGTGTGTGTGTGTGTGTGTGTGTGTGTGTGTGTGTGTGTGTGTGTGTGTGTGTGTGTGTGTGTGTGTGTGTCATTTGCAGATGTGCCCATAAATCGTTTTTTACTGAATACCAAGTGTTTTTTTGCATTTTATTGTCGGTGTGGGCGTGTGTACGTTTTTGCTTTCAAAGAGAGTTGTTTACTCCTCTCAGTATGATAAATGCATGTTTGTGTGAAAGCTGTAATGACTGATGTAAAATTAACATCTCACCAGAGAGTAATTAAATCAGAGAACACACACATACCACTATTTTTTTCATTTATTTTTTTTTGTCTGATGCACACAAAGATGTTAAACAAGAAAAATATGAAATGCATCTTTTTTTCTTTTGTTGATGAGTTACTACAAGACATCTTCCTTAACCGTATTTATTTTGGGTTTACAACTTTTAACATCTGTCTCTTCTATCATTCATCTGTTCCTCCATTTCCCGCTCGATCTTACAATCATCTGTGATTCAACTCTCCTCTCTGTTGCTTTAACTCTCTCTCTCTCTCTCTCTCTCTCTCTCTCTCTCTGTAGCTCCCCCCTGCTTGTTTTGTTGACCCCCCCTGTTGTTTTCTCCCTCTCTCTTCCCATTCAGATCCTGTACTTGATGATGAAGGTAATTTGGGTTTGGTGATCCTGCTGGTTTTGTTCTCCGTGGTCATCCTCACCACCGTCCTTTCCCTCATCTTTGTCGTGTGGTAAGACACACACACACACACACACACACACACACGTATCCCACATCCACAGGCCACAGCTGCGTGGCCTGTCTCTCTTTCTTACTCTTTGAGTAAGACTTTTCTCAAAGAGCTTTGGCATTTTTGACATTTTTGTTGGTGTTTATGTGTTGTTTTATATTTGCAGGGTAAGGCAGAGGCGGCGTGATCATGTGACCAAACAGGAACTCAACTCTATGGTCAAGATGAAGTCCATGCCAATCTAATGTGAGACACACGTATACGCAGACATTGTTTCATCTTGAGCATTTTTTAGTTTTGTTTTGAGTTTTGAGTCGGTTGAAAACTTCTTCTCGCGTTTTGTCTCGTTGCACATGTGTTACGAACTATGTTGAGTTCTCACTGATGGCCACACGTGTTTGTGTTCTTAGTTTAGCTTGTTTGGCAGATAGTTTTAGACCTCTGGATGGTGAACAGCCTCTGTGGCGTAGCTAATTAAAATCCTTATTAAGTGTCACTTGTTTCAGATTTATAACACTGCCACAAAATGCCCTCAAATGGGAGCAAAGCCAGTGAGAAGAACATGGCAAAACGCTGCCTTAGTAAGAACTGAAATGGTTCAAAGTGGTGCTATAAACAACACACTGACAACCCTTCAGATAGCCAGCCAACTTGTGATTATAAGCTTAACATACACACACACACACACACACACACACACACACACACACACAGATTATATATGCCTGCGTATCTCTCATCCAGCTCTGTTATTTAAATCTGAGCTTTTAAGGCAGTGCTCAATTACATTATGATTTATTCATGTTTATAAAGTGGCCTTGATGTCCTCTCTTCTTTTCCCTAACCTCTCTGCTCAACTTATTTTCTGTTCTTCCTCCTCTTCTCTTCTCCCCTCTCTTTGTCTCTCAGGTTGATTTCAAGCATTGTCTCCTCATCAGCCCGTTCTAGGGCTCCTCCCAAGAGTCAGCCCCTGCCTTTACCACTGTAGAATGCTGGCCGTCCGTATTTAACTACACTAACCAGAATGCATCCAGAAACCAGGACAACAGGGACTATACAAGGAACTTTGTGGAGTAGGATAAAGTTACCTAGTGTATAAAAGCTGACTGAAGGGTACGTTTTGCAAGATGTCCCTGGACATATTCAGTGGTCACATCTAACTGCACTACCCATAATGCAGCAGCAGACTCCGCCTACTGTCGTCTGGGACAGGGAAAACAGACCCTACTCTGTTACTTTACGTTCACTTCAGCAACTTCACTGCAGTTCACTCCCTGAAGGAGCGACACTGCGTCTGGACATTTCAACCAATGCTGCTTCAGGTGGGCTGACTCCTCAGCCTGTATGGAGAGGAATGACCTTGTTTATTTTGAACTTTTGAGTAACAAGTAAGGAAGTGCAGCTGCCAATCAGGAGAACATAGGCTTTTCTGGGACAACTTGCCTCTCTTCTCCCACCCAGAACTCCTCATGTTGTTTTATTTGAATTTTTTTTTTAGATTCATTGTGAGAAGTCTGTTATTACATCGACTGACCGACCGACTCAATGCTGTGAAGGAAGCATAACTTTTGCCAGTCTCTCTGTGTGCGTCTGATGCCAAAGCAGCAACTACGGGCATTATGGTCTCAGCTGAGGGGCAACCGGTTACTGGCTCTTGAAATGAGGGATGGGCATGGAGAATAAGGTCCAGGGTGGGTGGGTTGGGTTAGACTTTATTTCCTTTATGCCATGTGATTCTGTGTCGCATGATATACTTGTTTTGTTGTACATGTGTTTATTTTGCTATACCTCTTTCTATCCATCCACTGTTCCTGAATGTGTGTGAAGGAAAAGCACACATGCGGAGAAAGAGAGAGATAAGTAAAGAGATTCTGGCCTTTCACAAACCACCAGCATTAAGACATTACATAGATACTTAACTCACTAGAGAATATTAAATATTAGTATTAATTAATATTATTCAGCTGTCCTGTCTAGACTCCATAGAACCCCCAATAACTTCCTTTTCAGGTCACTTTTGATGGTTATACGATATCCTTACTTTAGGTTAAACCTTGATTGTTATCTGAGGGATGACAATTACATTTCCTTTTTAAAATCCACACAGACAACCTTTAGAAAGGAACTTAACACTGGGCTGAAAAGCAGGGTTCTGCTGCCCTCTCTGGTTGAAAGTGCTGGGTGTGGTTGGGTGTAGTCAGAAGTATGCTTTGTTGCACCGGTAACCACACCCAACAGTGATGTCACAGGGTCCTGGAGTACACCGTTCCATCAATGGAACAAGGTGAGAAGTTGAACCATTGGAGGTCAGCAAGAGTGAGACTTTCAAGGGGTGTTAAGTTACTCCAAAATCAGGATGGCACAGATAGTTGAATAATGTTTTAGGATCTCTCTTAGCATTTACAGTATAGTGTTTGTTTTGCATTTAAAATGCATGTTTAATAGGAAAGTGTCCACTATAGGACTGGAACTAACAACTATAGCCATTATCAATTAATCTGTGGATTATTTTATTCTATATCCGAAGACAGAGAAAAATTCCAGGTCAAAATTGAAGGTTTAGGTGACTTCCTCAAATTACTAAGGCCAAGGATATTTAATTTACAATGATATAAAACTGAGCAGCAAATCCTCACATTTGACAAGCTGTAACTGACAAATATTTGGCACTTGCTTGATAAAAGATGAAACAATCATTTAACTTGAAGACTTGCATGTAAATTGATAGTTTGGGGTTGGCCAGTGAATCTCTGGAACAACAAGGCAATAGGAGGCATATTTAACTAGACCCAGAAGTTTATTAATGTTTGCCAATGTTAGTCAAATGTTCAGGCTATAATGTGTTAAATTAGAAATCAGTTGCACAAAAAAGTAATGTTACTGATGAAATGGGAAAAGAGGTTCTAGATTTAAAGGTAGAAATGCATGATAACAAGATGGTTTATTTATATTGGGGGGTAAGGTTAGCTAACTAAAATAAAAAGATATAAGCACTTTGCTGTCAATGCAAGTAATATGACGAATAATCATCCTAAAAGTCCTTTGGGAAACTAGTCTCAGACATTGTGGGTGTCTCGTAGAAAGCGCTACTGTGTGTCAGATGGGAGTGAAAGTGGATGCAGAAAGTGCTGCAGGGTCACTAATGCAGCACACAATAACTTTGACATGGGGTTCTTTTCACATGGTGAGTGGGCTCACTGCTACCGTCACCACTTCCTCAGAAAACAGGGACAGAAATGAAATGTTTTGTAGGCAGTTACTATGGCAACATTCAGTAGCATCACTTCTTGTACACCACATTACATAACAGAGAAACAGTATGCCCCAGTAAGCTTACACTACAGTCAGTTAGAATGAATGTTGAGTAGTTTTGGTGTGGTGGCGATATTTAATGTTTTGTGAGGGAAACGGTCAAGTTCAGGAGGACACTGGGTGATTGACACAAATCGGTAGCTATGGACGGCGGCAGCAGAGTGTTGGTGTAGCTGAGCATCGACTGTCTCCATGATCAGCAGGCTGTTGGTTTACTGTGACAGCGAGTTTATGTAGCCGAATCGGAGCATGTTGTCGGTTGGTGGGTGCGTACATGAGAGTAGCACAAACTCAGCGGATCAACAAGAGTGACTCTCGCTCACTGTCTCGTGTCTCATGTCCCACCGACTCATTGAAAATGAATGATTTCTGGGCGGCCAGTGCTAACCGTATGAAAAGCCCCAAATACCTCTAGTTCAGTATATCTGCTTTAGTTTTGCTTTTTACAGCTGCACCTACAAACGTTGTGTCCTGGCTAATTTTCTGCAACAGATGGAAGTGAGAGGCTCTACTGTTTGAGTGGGCCGCTCGCATTAAATATATATATATATTTCTTTCTTTCTTTCTTTCTTTCTTTCTTTCTTTCTTTCTTTCTGTTGGTCTGGTGGTTATATTCTGTTGATCCAAAGCTGTGTAGTTATCAACCGATTGATTGATTGATTGATTGATTGATTGATTGATTGATTGACTGTGTAGTTGGTATTAGAAACACAAGGTGCATCCACGTCAAGCTTTTTCAGCTTTGACAACTGTATGTTCTCTCAAGCTAGCTCCACATATTATGCATGAATCCAGTTGAAGCTTTTTTGTATATTATTGTATATCACACAAAAAAATACATTTCATGTATGTCATTATAAGTGATGTTTATATGTAGAGAATTTTTTTTTTTTCTTTGGGATAGTTTCGCAGACATGGTTTAACTCTTGTGTTAATTTGTAATAACTAGACAAATTAGCAGTTTTACAGTTCATTTGATTCAATTGGACAATCAGATGTTTCTTACAAGGAATCTAGGAGCAAATGGTAATAGATATTCAGTCACTAGTCAGATTATATTGTTATTTGAGGTTTGTGTAGAATCAGTTATTCCAGATAGAATTTGTAAAATCCCAAAAGTGAGTGAAGGGAGATTCCCACAGAAAAGTGTTAGTGATCGAGGATAATCCATGTCTGGAGAACCTTCCCAGCATTTGTGTATTTGTCTTTCTACCCAGTTATATGAAGCTGTGTTACTGTACGATTACTGTATGGACAATGTGTTTACTGAATTCATCTTCATCCTACTTGCTTAACTTTCATCATCACTTCATTTCTTTGCAGTCAGATAACTTTTTTTTTTTTTCAACTCTTCCTGTGACAACATTCACAAAGAGAGTGAAACTGTTTCATTTTCAAATATTTGACAGAGAACTGATATTTTACTTTCTGTTTGAATTGCAGAGGAATGTGTGTAGCTAGATATCAGATGGGTGTGAGCTAGAAAAAGGATATCAGAACTTTTAGAGCTTGTGTAAACTAAATGGTCTGTTAACAAAACCTAAACAGTCGAAATTACACCCGTTATTCATTCTTTTTAACTGGATTTTAAAGTTGTTGCCTAGCAATGGATGGGCCAGTAATGAATGAATGTAAGTATGTGGTTTTTTTAATCATAATATTACCTCCAAATATTAAGTCACAGATAATTTCTTTCAATGCTCGTCCGTTCTTTCAAAAACCTGTACGTTTTCGTTACGTGACTTTAAACAAGATAAAGAGCCGGCTACCTGCTCACTCACCGTAAATACTACACAAATAATGGTAGTCATTTACAAAGAAAGTACTTTAACTGACACGTGGAGAGACATTTTGTCATAAAGGCTGGGTTTCACAGGCAACAAAGTTCATATTTTTCTGGTCCAAACAGCAAAATAAAAATTCATTTTTGTGATTTATTTTTCAAAGACATTGCTAGTTCACGTTTTCTAAACCATGAGACTGAGTTAATGTGGGTCTTGTGCAGTATCAGTGACTGTTTTCCATCCTGTGTTTGAGGTTCAAAGTGATCTGTTGTTTTTCTGTGTAGTGTGGAACTATCAATTGCCACCGTTCTCTTTCACTCTGTGGTGTTTCCTGTTTTTGTGGACACGCTTGTGGTATTCTCAGTCTTTCTATGTTCCTCTGCAGTATGTGATGGCAGATGGAGCCTGTTGTTTTAAGTTCTTATAACTCCAATTACACTCAGGCATCCATTCTCAGATGTATATAGTCCTTTTTTTTAATTTTGCTTAATGTGTACGACAGATATCACCATAAGCTGTTTTTGTTTCTTCCTGTCCTTGTATGTCTGTGAAATAAATACTATTTTATCACACTTTCTATCTCCTCATGGTTCACCAAGCCTCTCTTCCACATCTTCAGTTCTTCTACTAAAACCACACCTGTTCCTTCTCTGTCTATTGGTTGCTTAAAGCGTCTGACCGTTTAGTCTGTGGTTGGTTGTAATGTTGCTGATAAATGCCAACTATCTAACATTTCAAAAACGGTACAAATGAGCCACGGCTGTTTCTTTCTCTCGCCGTTGGTATTGTTTGCACGTGATCAACCAAAAATGAACCAAATTTCCCCTAAATTCTGTTGCTTCCTGTTACAGTCTATTTTAGAAAGTTTCCATTATCTGATTTCTGACTGTGTCTTATGATTCTCAATAGCTCAAGCCTGCTTTTGTTGTCTTGTGAAAGGGTCTTTTAAGATGTACAATTGGAGGGAAATTGGCTTGGTATTACGGCACCACTCGCCATTCTGCAAACGTGTCGTCATGCAGGCCTTACCATCTTCCAGTCCAAGTTTCTAAATTACAGGAGAATATTCTTAATTGTTCTCCTGGTTGTCACTGATGTGAGGTGGATCGCTTTTATGTCTTTGTAGATGAGGAAAACCTAAGGGATTCTTTTGCTGTTTTTCATAATAACCAGTCCAGCGGTGTACAAAGTAAGTTTTAACCCTGAGAACAATGGAGGAGAATATGAAAAGGGTCATTTTCTGTAACTTGTATTCAGTGGAATTCCTGCTGTGTTCAGGATATTCCCAGTTGGCGGCATCAGCTCAACACAATGCCTCTGAGAGACCCAAGACCAGCACACAGCAGCTGAACGACAGTACAGTAGCTGATAAGAATATGTAATGATAACAAGTGGCAATAACAGGATAAGTACCCCCCATCGATTTCCATATCAATTTCTTCAGTAACAAATTAAGATTCATTTTAGTCAGTTTAAGATGTCGTCATAACGTGAGTGTAACGAGGCAAACAATAAATGTTTATATATATATATATATATCCTAAGGTGAGTGGAACAGGATGTGGTATTTATTTTTTTCCACTTGAACCCACCCCCACCCCTACCATTGACCCTGACCCGCCCTACTCTCTCAGGTCATGACTTTGCCACCATCAAATGCCAGATCATTGGCAAACACTAAGGTATGTAATCCTGTTTGTTATTGTCTTCATGAAATTCAGCCCTACACAATTTATCATTGTCGCTAAAATCCCAAGTTAAATCCTGATGAGAATTGCTGTTGGTGCTGGATGGTTTTCCTGTAGCTCCAGAGAACGACTGATCTCAAGGAAAGAACAGTCCCCGCTACTCAATATGCGTTTTCCCTTTGATAATACTGTAATATTTGGTGAGAAGAAGAAAGGGGCCAGATGTCAAACTAAATGTGTTTGTGCTCAGGATGCTGTCAGTGTAGAAATTAGCATCTCTGCCCTTTCTACAGTGGATTCTTTGTACTGACATTAAGCAACGGGGCAGATTGCCTAATGTCAGTTTATGAGTCATTCTTTTTCTGTTCTTTATCTAATCGCTCCCTGCACTTCTTCTTGATACAGTATACTGTACAGTTTACCCAAGCAAATATACAGCATGTACTGATGGACAAATACTGAATATATACACAGGATATATTTTATTGAGATAAAAAGAACACTACAGTAAAACTATCTTGATACTATCTATACTTTCTTACTATTAAAACCAAAACTGCCATAAAACATATTCAACAAATAATACAAAACAGAATTCAAACTAAAATGTGCAAAATTCAACATAATATTGCATTAATGAAGGTCACATTGTAAACATAAGCAGCAGTAAAAGAAGTTTCACTGAGAATGACAACTAAAATGGGACGGCAGCCACTGTGTTACCTTCTCTTTCAGTGAAGTAGGTGTTAAGTGGGTGTAGTACAGTGTTCCCAGTCCTTTCTTTGTACCATACAAGAGATACAAGGGAAATATTTCCTAAATAAATATAACACATATGATTGTGCAATAGTAGAGAAAATACACCCAAACAAATAAAAATATATAATTAAATACATATGTACCAGGACTTTTTCCCCCTATGACTCACTGTGCAATTGTCAAACTTTAGGAGCTGATTAGTAAGAATCCAATAGCTCACTGCAGCAACCTAGTGGACAACAAGCATCACTACAACCTCCATCACCAGCGGCTTCACAAGAACAAAATACAAACAATTCAAATATTTGTTGTGGCTGATGTTTGGGAAAATTGTGATTAAACCCAAATCTGCCCCAGCTCAAAAGGACTGAAATCAGACTGTTACCATCCCTTTTAAACCCAAACCATGTCAATTACATTCAAATAACAATAAGTTCCTAAAACCTATTACACCCACTATCCACTCTATTACAACATATTAGTATGCATTGTTTCAAATATATAATAAACAATACTGTTATGGAATGAATGGGAGTGATTTGTCTACAGTGCGATGACTTCCTCCTTCCTGCCTCTAAATGTTCTGTGTCTCAGTGGATGATTATATTCAGGTATGATAAATAGTTCCAATAAACAGTCCACGTCCTTCTGCAAGTCATGGTTCCACCACTGAGAGACCAACTGGACTGCACTGAATCAGTCATCTAATTACAGTAACATGAAAAAAAAAGTAGTTGAACAATTAACAGCAAGTTAATGCAACAATTACATTTTCCCCCCATTTTATATTTCTGTAAATATCAACAGGTAATGTGAAGATATTACTGGCAATGGACACACTGTGGAACAAAACATTCCCTTGAATGTTTAAAACTTCCAGTTCCCAGAGGTCACCTGGGACACCATACGCCTACGGCTGACTGTTTACATGCACACTAATTTACACTCTTATTCCAAATATGACAATATTCTGCATTTGGGTATTCCTAATTAGGCCTTATTCCAAATGTATTTTTGAGTAAGACATGTGGGATATGCCCACATTATTCAGGTTTTAGGAAAATGCTTTGGACATTTATACAGTGCATTCAGAATATGCCAGTTTGCAACACTGTTTACAGTCCGCTCTGTGTAAACATAACAACTAGCCAGCAGTTTGAAAGGCTGGAGCAGAGATGCATGCACAAAAGAAAAGCCCACATCTGTGGTCAGAAGGATGAACACACCTGCTTTTAAACATTATGAAAGACTTGGATATCAGCAAGATGGCTGATACGCGCAAATGTTGAGGGAAAGAGTGAAAGAGGGAGGCAAATACTGGAATATTTTGTGCATGTAAACATAGTCAGTGTCAATAAAATTCAACATCACCTGCCATTTTCTCAATTTTTTTTCTTAAACTACTGAGAAAAATCTGTAAATGTAAATAACACTCGTATGTGGACTGTAAAAAATAAAAGCAGTTCATTGGTACTGTACAACAGCAGGAAGCCTGAAAACACTCAGTTCAGCATCTTCAGCTCAGTGCTTCTGAAAAGTGAAATACCTCCGAGGTTGATTCATGCACACAGTAGAAGAGCCTTTTCACCTTTTTACAACCAACAGAAGGTACTTTGATTACACAGACATCTGAGCAACATTTAACACTTCAACCAGGCTTTAGTGGAGGCTCAATGGTGCCACTGCTTTAGGAATAATGAATGTGTTTTACTGTGTTTCAGCTAAATCCAACAATACCAATGCTGCGTCAACAGCAAGCAAGAAATTCCACCAGGTTACACAGCCACAACATCCTGTTCCATAACCTTGGCTGACATGGCTGGCACTAAAAACTGCCTTCTATAGGAAAGTTATTTTTGACTGGACAGAAAGGCTCATCCAAGCAGCAAAAAGAGAGTCTGCTGAAGTGGCAGAAAGCTGACAGCTGGGTAAGATCTTTTTTTTTTTTTTTGTTTAGTGGTGAATAATAGTGGATCTGTCATTGGAATGTGGCAGTGACTTAAACTCACTCTACAATGAACATGTAATACATTAAATGTCACTATGGCAGATGGAGCGATTTTAAAAGCACAGTAGAATAAAAGTGGTACCACACTGCTGGGTGCACTGAGGGTGAGGGTGATACTGCGTCATACAGCCTGTGGTTGACCTTTGGTTGACTTTTCCTTGAGTGTTCTTAGGATGAGGACAGATAGTGATAGTTCCGGGGGAGAGACGAACACTTCTGGGATTGGTGGAGGTCAGGTCTCGGATCTCTTTATCAGGGTTTGGGTAGATGAACACAGAGCAGGCAAGCCTCTGCAAAACGATATGTCAAAGCTTTAAAAACGGTCACTCCCTAAACACCGAAGACAGTTATTCAGGAAAAGAATCACTCTCCAGATAAGAGAACAGGATTCTGAAGCACTTCCAGAATACCGGAAAAAAAATCATCCAGGATTGGCACATTCCTCTTTGAAAGGCTAACCTGTTATTGTACAGGATGTCTCCATCCATGGCAACCCAAGTTTTAATTGTACATGTTTTCCTTTATCATATAAGGAGTTACCTCATCCTTCTTAGCCAACCCTTCTCTTCACCTAAACTGAAAAAGAAAAAAAAAGCGCCATACTGCTCTAGTGTTTTTCTCCCGTAATTTCAAGTATCTAAAAGTTGATTCAAACAGCTAAGAACGTTGTTTCCAGACCGGATCAGCGTTAGACGCCGTTGGTAAGTCAGTGACGTCTAAACATCGATGGCCACCCCGTGTTTGGTGGAGATCACATCCCTCGTTCCCGTCAGATACATGAGCACTGAACACAGGTGAGGAAGTGTCGCCGTGGTGCTGACGTACAGCCAGTAGGGGAGCGGTGCCGTGTTGCCGAATGGGCACACCCACAGGCCGTGGCGCACCGCGTCCCGGACGTGGTGTGTCGCCATGGAAATGAAGAGCATCCACGGCAAGGAGCACCAGGCATCTTTGAGGCGTCCGATCCACATGAGGAAGCGGAGGGAGAGGCATAGGATGGGGATGAGAGAGGAACAGTGTAGAGGAGGACGCTGGGGGAGTGAGACAGCAGCCTGGAAGGGAAGACAGAATTACTACTAGTACGTAAATCATTTTGCAAGATTACTGTAAGCCCTGTGCTGCACGATTCTAAAGAACTGTGGGTCATTTCTCTCACTACTGATAAGCACTTGGCTAATTTTTAAAAGGCACTGCTTACCAGGCAGTGAACAATACCACATGTAACCAGTGTATACTAGTTAGTATCAATGTTTGTAGCCTATCATTAAAGGGCTACCTTCATCTGCAGCTTGTACAGCTTCATTTTCTTTCAGATATCAGTTCTATATTCACACATCAAAGTTTTGTTGGAAAGGAAAAAACTCTTTTTGCTGCGACCTTGTTGAGATTTTCTTTGATGTAACAAAAGTGGCCCAAAGGTCATTTAACACATGTCAAAAAATGCACAGTATGTAAAGGTGGTCCAAGTCTGTGAGACATGACAGGAATGTAGCTTTTGACACTGCCTTTTGATGAAGAAAGAAATTGGTTAAAATAATACATCCTCCAAAAAACTGGAGAGTGCTTAACTGATACTGGATGTTTGATTTCAGAATCCATCTACACTCTGTTGTTTCCTTATCCTTGAGAAGCTCCTTCCAGAAATGAACCATATCTTTAACAAAGCCACACACATGAATGAACTGATTAAAGGATGACGTTCGTTCAGGTTTCGGTATCTGCCTGTGCTAAGGAGGGTTATAAGGCGTTCGGTCTAGACCTGCTCCATTTGAAAAGTGGATTGCTGGTGCCAGACAAACACATCATTAGGCAACTGCCAGCAAACTTGCTCATTGCAAACATGGACTGCGGAGAAGTAAGACTCATCACGATTACAGAGCAGAAAGTCATGATCCTTTTTATTTTCATGTTTAATCTGCTTCAGCCTCGCACACAAATCTGCCCACACAAAGACCCGTTCATCTTCTTCTCCTCGCTCATTCTCCAGATTCAGTATGAATTAGTCATACACTGTTTGCAAACTCTGCACATCTGTCATGTTCAGTACATTTCTAGACATATTAAATATACATGAGAACCCTCAGTGAGGGTGCAGGTCTTACCTTGAGTGACAGGGATCCAGCCATATAGAAGTGGTCCAGGTCTATGATTGATGCAAGAAGACCGGCCAGCAGCACCTCATACAGATCACTCTTTTTCCTCAGTCCAATGACAACTGCCCATGACCACAGCCCCACCAATCCGTGCGTGGCGTTGTCCAAGGCGGCACGCAGCCACAGGTGGTTCTGGATGACCGACAGCTGGAGGGCGTGGTCCGCCACCACGCAGAACATCCCGAGCCCCGCCGACGCCAGCAGAGAGGCAGAGCTGAATGTCTGTAGGAGGGCCTGAGCTTTCTCCGTCTCCACTGCCAGGCTGAGGGGTACGGGAGCGCCTTCTCGCCCAATGCCCACCCCCATTAGCGGGGATGAGGAGGGGGAAGAGTCGAGCTTGGAGTAGAATCCTTGCATGTTGACAGATGGCTGTGGGGGCCAATCGCCACTAAAGGTCAGCAAGAGTCAGGTAGACTGGAGAGGAAAGGAAGGAGAGAAAAGAAATGATTGTTTTGTTATCGCTCAATAAATGTACCTCCCAGGAGGTTCTGAATATCCTCCGCCACAGTGCATCAAGAAAAGAATGAAATCAATTTCATTCATCTGTTTTTTAGGTTAGGCCCCACTGAGGTACAAGATCTCTTTTTCCAGGGAGTCCTGGGATAAAAATAAAAAAGAATGAAATGTGTCCTCGTCCCAGAAATAGACAAAAAACATGACACAGCGAAGACAACACAGCACAGCAATGCACAGGAACTAATACATGATTAAACAGCCAAAGAGCCGTTTCTTCATCATACTAACTGCTTGGTATGAACATACACACAATGTATGCAAGAGGCTCTTTATGTATTTGTTTCAATTATTTGTGCATAAGCATGGCAGACATCGCCCTCCACAGTCATACAATCACAATCATAACATTGTGATATCTCTAGGTTTTTATCTTTAAACTGTTCTACTGTCCATGTGCTCTCTCAGATCAAAAAGAATAAATACAACAAATGTAAATAAGATTTCACTGAAGCGTTGCAGTCATCAGCTGACAACAGAAGACACCTGGCTGAATCCTAACTTATGCAAATGGTAACCAGACTGCATGTGTTCACAGAAAGACACTGCCACATGAACAATGAAGACAAAGAGCATGAGACAACATCACTACAGCTCCTCAGTCCTCGGCCACACACACACACACACACACACACACACACACACACACACAGCCTGTTCACTTGTTAGTGGAGTCTTTGAAAGCCGGAGGGAAAATAAAAATAGGTCTGTGTCTCTCATGCGACTGAGTGAAATGTAGGACAGACTCAGCTGGCGGTGTACCGGAGAGTGTCTCTCTCATTGCTACCAGCTGCTGCTGTAACGACACTCTTTTGCTTGTGACAAAAAAAAGAAATCGTTGTGCTCTTCGATGTGAATTATTAATGAGCTAACAGTTAGTTATTTGTGTCACCTGCTGACAGCTCCGGGTTAGCTGTTGTAACGTCAGCAAGGCTAACTACTGTCATTACTGTCCGCCTGCTTAACCTCGGGCCCTTCAAAAACACAGACATACCTCACCACCTTGTCTTCTCCTGCTACATTACTGACGGGGACAGCTAACAGCTAACAGCTAACAGTGACAGGGAGAGATGCTGCTTTGTGTAGGCGGACAGCAGCTGTCGCGATTAGCTAGGACAAAACTAGAGCGAATTGCACAACGTGAAACGCTTCGCCTGCTATTAAAACGAGTAATTTCATTTTACAGTGCTAATTCAAATGTTTTAATGTCCTTTTTGATCAACTGGTCGGTAAATATGAGGATACTCACCCCATTTCCCTGCATTAGTTATCCATCCGCCAGGTTAGCCACTTCTTCTGGTGTTGGAGTTGTGGTCGTATTGGTGGTCTGCGGCACTTTGCTGCCCCCCGCAGGTCAGAGCCGGCACAGCCATACCTCACCCAAAGGCACGTCCTTGTCTTAAAAGTGGGTTCTTGTTTGTTCCCAGGAGATTAGGTACAGTTTTATTTCTCAATCATTTAACAAAGGATTTAGCACGATTCATTTAATCCCAAACTGCAGCCTAAATATTCCTAACATGTCTTAATGACCACATTCTTAAAACAGCACACTAACTTCAGTATTATTTAAGAATCCAACCATTGACTTGTATAAATCTTGTGATAATGGGTTAGTGCTTCTTCTTTATTTAAATGTAATTTCAGTAAATGCAGAGGTCGGGTTGTAAAGCCTTTCTGTGTTTGAGAGACTCCATATAGCACACTCAATTATTGAAATGTGCAGTTTTTTCTTTTTCAACTCCAATCAATCTTACATTAAATATTTACATCAATTATTTTATGCCCATTCAGAATTTAGTCCAACATCAATAGTGTAATACATTTGGAAAGAGACTTTGTCTAATGCAATTAATCACATAGGTCTCCACTGTGGTTGTGTTTTAGGGAATCACTCTTGAATTTTGGAGTTGTGAATAAAGAGGTTGAGGTGATAACCAAATGAGAGGTGAAGGCAACAGTGGTTTAAAGATCCAATTAAAAGTGATGTTGGAAATGTTTCAATCTATAATTTACACAGGATGGACTGCATACTGAGTAAAAAAGAAGTACAGCTTTATCATTCATTTTAACTAATGGTGGAAGACAAAGTCAAACATCATGGCTAAGGCAAAGCAACCTCTTTTGATCCAAGCATTTACTGAAGATAGGGGCAGCTCTAACTGTTAGTCGCTGCAGTTTCTCTGATGACCACTAGAGGGCGAAATAGTCTACAGAATGAAAACTTGACTGCACAAAATCACTGTAACTAACTACATGCTGTAAAAATTAATAACATGCAGTGAGTATTGTTAAGTGGCTGACACTGTCTACAGCATCTTAAAAGGTATAAACTGAATTCTCTAACAATAATTCACACTGATGTTTCAGGGTCCAAAGTGTGTTTGAGACTAATATAATAAACAGAGCAGTAAATGCCAAGCCAATAGATTAAAAAATGTCATCTTGCAAATAAATGTTGATTTCGGTTTTGCTAAAATACAATGTTTTTATGGATGTGACAGGCAGACTAATCCTAATGTTTAACACTAACTGTCAGATGATATTGGCTTCCGTATTTCAGATTAGGAAAACCTGCTGAGTGGACGGTTTTTAAATAGGTATGTCAGTTCAAATGCTCAGACTGGCTATGTAATAAATTTTAATTTCCCCACTAATATAAAATCCAATTTGAATAATGTCTCTATTAAAGATTCAAGATCATATCAGTAAAGACAAGTTTAATCCCTTTTAATGGGATGTCTTTAATGAGCCTGGTTCTGCTCCTCAGTAGGTAGTCATTTTAAATGTCTAATTCAATCTGTGGTTTGGTTTTTCTTCATATTAAGTGATCTTATGCAAGCGTGTTCCTCATTGTCCCACCAGGCTCCATGTTTGCTCATTTATTTATTTTCCATTTCTGTGTTTTGCTTTGCAATTTGAAGAGAAACACTATAAAGCCTCCTATCTTGTAAATGCTCATGATCATGTTGTTCAGCTTCACAATGAGCTGTGTGTCTTTGAGGGGAGGAATATATAAAGACAGCTGAACTTTTTTAGATCCAGAGCGGTTTGGTGAAGGGAATAGTCATGTCTGGATTTATTTGTTTGAGTAAAATAAGCCTCAGCTGTTGAACAGACAAGATCAATCTAATCATGAGAATCACCACAATTTGGAGAATGAATCTGTGCTGACTAACATTTCTGTGCGATAGATAGATAGATAGATAGATAGATAGATAGATAGATAGATAGATAGATAGATAGATAGATAGATAGATAGATAGATAGATAGATAGATAGATAGATAGATAGATAGATAGATATGTTCTGGCAGTAATTGTGGTGAATGGCTGCATGACCTCTCATTTTGTGGCACTACTGATTCCAGTACTTCATAGACGTCAGTGCAGGCAAGTGTGTTATGTTAAAAGCTATTGGTGGAACAGTCCTCTGATTGGTTGATTTGAGAGGCAGACGTCATCAGGATTCAAGCAAGACTTTCAGAGCTCGCTACAAAAATCCTTTCAAGTCACATTTATTGTGCTGTGAGACAGGAGTCATTGAGTTAGCAGTCTCTAAACATCTAACATTTTCTTTTAATTCAAAAGGCCAAAGAAGAAAATGACATTTTTGCCTTTCATCTACCTAAATACGTAAATGTTGACTAATGGTGAAAAGGGTACAATAATGGGAACTGGACTGTTTGCCATGATGGTGGACTTGGAGGCACAGACACAGAGACTGCATTTGAATGTTTCAGCACCATAGACAGCGCACAGTGAAGGAGGTTGACTGTGCTGCCCTCTAGTGGCCAAATTTTATTTTCAAATTTTCCTCCAATAGTGTAAAATCTATCAAAAAGATCATTTGAAGCAACAAAGTTTTACATTTGGCAGCTTAAAGTTGAAATAATTTAAAAACAAGTGGGTTGTGTTGGGTGCTTTTTTGCTTTATTAGTTAAACAAATATGTTATGTTTACACTCCCTGGCAACTCTAATGCAATCCAGTACAACAGCGCAGTTTTCTGTGAGGTGTTTAATTGACTGTTTTTATATTTATTACTGAGGTCTGAGTTAGTGGTGGACAGCATTACACTGAAACTGATTATTTCTCCCACTCATATTTCTAAATGGGATGGACAAAGAAACACTGATTCCACTTTATTTGGATAGTCTGTCTACAGATAGTTTACTATCTGTAACATTTCAACAGCTTATTAGATGGGATTTGTTCATGAATTGTTACATCTGTAGGCAGTCTATACAAAGTGTTACTGGAACACCCTTCAATATAATGTAGCCCAGTTCAACACCACTGCAAACTACAACCTCTATAACAAACATATAGTTAGATGAATACAGTGCCAATCAAAACTTAAAATTAAAATTATTGTCTTTGTAAAGGTAGAATTTGTGTTACAATCCAAACAAAGGTAGCGTAAAAACTGGAGGAATCACAACACTTTGAACATATTTTAGGAAAAGTAATCAACACATCGCTGCCAAGAGCAAAAGCACAGTTGCACTCAACAAGCCACGTTTGGATGTATTCAGTGGATTCGTGGCTTCAACACAGTTTGAAAAATAAACCGGTGAAAGCTAAAATACTGTGCAAGACTCTGTTTTACAACATGAATTGTAAAACAGAGATAGGAAGAGGAAGCAAGTTAAGTGTCTGAAGAGGCAAGAGCCAGAAGCCAGGGCAGAAGTGAGAGGGAAGGAGAGATCGTGTCATTCATCCAGTTATCAGTGAAAGGTCAAACTAGTCATTAGAGCAGAGCAACTGACAGGAGCTGGATGGCGTACCCACACACACACACACACACACACACACACACACACACACACACACACACACACACACACTGACTGAACATTTCAATTGCCATTTAAATAAAAGCTTGGTTGAAATATAAGGTGAAATGTTAAATAATGCTATTTATTAACTTTTATTTATCAACTGCTAGAGAAAAAAAAAAAAATCTGACTATTCACAGCACAAAGAACAACAGAGAGAACAGAAGAATCGTCCTCACCAGTCTTATGCTGTGGACTCTTTACCCTCCTCATTCACTTCATTCGCTGTCATTGCAAATATTAATCGGGTTCTCATCGACAGCCCCATTTAATAAAGAAAGGACGAGCCAGTATGAGCAGGGGAAGAAGGGAGGAAGGAAAGAGTAATGAATGCAATACCCTATCCACGACAGCAGCAGACAATCTTGTCTGCGCGCACACACGCACACGCACACACACAGAGGACACCAGCTGACAGCTGTTAGATGGTGTATTGATTTGTCTTCGGCCTCCAGATCGGCCTGCCAGAACTTGTCAGAATATTGAAAGAAAGCGAGCTTGAGAGAGAGAAGAGAGGCAGAGAGACAGATTAAAGGGAGAGAAAGAGGCACAGAGAGTGAGAGCTAAAGGTCAAGAAGGAAATTTTGACCAACCATATCTCCTTTGTTCATATTCCCTTGTTGAATGACTTAGGCTGTAAGCTGATTTTTATCTGAGACATGTTCACCGGTCACACCTTCTTATTGGCCGTTCCTCCAATGTGTGTAAGGCTGAAGGATTATTATATATATACAACTTGAATCTTATTTTCGGCTATCCTTTCCATCAGGTGCTTTATAATGACGTTGCATTGACAGTTAACTGATGAGATCTGAACAAGAAACAGCAGTTAGATCATACAGGTTTTAAACAAAATCCCCCTTTAGCCAAACATATTTGGTAGAGAGAATAAAAAGGTAAGGTTGTTGCAAACATTTACAGTTTAAAACCTGTCTGATAATCTGAATGCTTATGGCCCATCAGACTTCATTGTGGCAATGTCACAGTGTTCCCAGATCTCAGCATTTACTGTTGTGAGTCACCTGTTATCACAACTTCTCGAAATGATGGTTAGGGATCATTCCATTCCAAGAGGTGCACGCATTTCCACAGGTGTTTTGCAGCTCTCGGGTAACAAACATTAGAACTGTAATGCTGCTGTCAAATTTTTCTTTTTTTAAGGAAGCATGACTGACAAGGTTTTGGTGTTCCTCAAGTGAAGAATCTATTAAGTGACTCTCTTTGTAGCGACGTGTGAACCAGGACAATGAGGAGAGCTGCTGTTAGTGGGAGCAGCATAACCCTTCGATATTAGAGAGAGTGATTCAAGTCCTTGTGGGGTTTTTTTTAGATTCTCAAAGGTTCCATTGATAAAGACTGAGGAAGTGGCTTCATTTCTTCCTTTAATAAATGCACTTCTTGAACAACAATGTAAAATAGTCAGACAGGGAGAAATACACGAGCAGTAAGATGATCAAACAGGCGTCTGTCTATTGAGTCAGTCAATCTCTAGCCATGCTAGCGGCCAGCTCTAAGGATGGTAATGCCGGTCTGTCGGTCCACACTGACATGACTCAAAAACTATTGGATGGACAGCCATGGATTTTGTACAGATGTTTTTTCCCCTCAGAGGATGGGTCCTAATGACTTTTGCTCTAGCGCCACCAGCTGGTTGAAATTTTTGGTTGTTACTGAAAAACTCTCAACAACTATTTGATGGACTGACGTAAAATTTGGCACAGAGCGGACAAATGACTTCTACTCCTGTGTCCACGCAGCGTCCTTCTTAGTTAGCGTGTGTGCATGCATCTGACATGTTTAATGTCAAATGGTTGAAGCATAATGGAATCAGTGAAATAATGATGGACACAAATTCCCTGTTGACATACCCACTGAGCATACACTGAGGGAAGAATGATGTATCACACCCAAACAACACTACAGTCAAAAAGAATCAGCCTTCACCGATCCCCCGTGCAATGCTAATAAAGCTCAGTTGAATCTGTAAATGTAACTCTCTCATCGAACCAAAAGGAGGAAAACATTCTCAGCAAGGTCACAAGTATTGATTTGGAAATGAAGCAGTGTTTGTTTATGGAAGAACGTGGGAAGTGAGATTTCAGTTATTAGATTCAATAGTTATTGCACCTTTGTCTTCAGGGCAGTTTAGAAAAGAATGCCTCTCCACTGACACCTCACCTCCATCTTGTTTTTTTTTTTGTTTGTTTTAGGAGAAAAATAAAATCAGGATTACCCAGTCAGAGAGGGAGGAATAGATGGTTCTGTATCACATCGAAAGGCAAAATGAGGCCAGCATGTCATCATTCATTGTGAAATGGTCACATTTAATGGTTGAAACCTGTCATTGTATATACATCTATAAAAAAGACCCCAGGTACAGGTTACGACATTCTACTGCTAATACATACATTATTATTATTATTATTATTAAATAATAAACTTTTTGTTCAATGTTAAAGTTACATATCATAGTTTACAAAATAGGATCAAGGAGAATTAAGCCATTATGAATGTCTGAAAAAAAACTAAAATCCTCTATGTGTGTTTTTTATTATTTGTCCATAAAATAAAAAAAAGAATACAATAAAACACATCGATATTCCTTTGAATAACATAATATTAACTGGTGATATTGGCTATTGAAATGTAAACTGCAAAAAGACATTTTTTTTTATGTTTTTAAAGGCGTCAGAAAGCAAACTGTTTTGTGTTATTGTATTTTACAGCACAGAGCAGAATGGAAACCCAACATAGCTCGTATCAATAACCAACCCTGTCGTCATCAAAGTCGAACCAAAACAAATGGGTGGGCAAAGAATTGTTCAGTCTCAAATCCACTTTATTGTTTTTTTTGTTTTGTTTTGTTTTTTACAATCCAGGTCCTCTTTGCCAGTCGCTGAAAGCAGAGTGTAAAGCTAACTGTCTAAATAAGCCAGACTACCGTTACTGAATTCTTCAAAGTGTTAGTCTTCATATCGAAAAACGACTCGCTCCGTCTATTGGATTCAGCACTCCGAGTTGAGAGATTCAGAGTCTGATTGGGTATTTTTGTGGCTTCTTTGTTAAATGGTTGGTTTTCACAAACAGGAGCTGCGGGGGTTCCTCAGTTTCATTCATGTACCGTTTGAGTTGCTCTCAAATCGGGTGTTGTGCAAAAAAACACACCCGCACGCACACATCTCTCTGGGGTTGCGAACCCATGACAAAGGCAGACACAGGCTTCAGGAAGCTCAGTGAATTGTTTGGGAACCGTTTTTGTTAGGGGGGTGAAGTTGAGTCTTTGGCATGATGATTTAGCTGTATGGGGACTGCTACGGTGACTATACACACAAACGCACACGCGTATGCTCTAGGTATGTGTGTGTTTGTCTGTACAGTGCTGCAATTTGAGAAGTGGAAATTAAGACTCTAAATTTATGAATAAAAAAAGAACAAAAGGTAATAAGGGGAGAATTTGTCATCTGAGGAGTTGATTTATTTGCTCTGAAGAGGAGATTCCCAAACCAAACTGTTGTCTGCCAAACAAAGTCTGCTGCGGCCCATCGAAGCCACCAGGGGGTACTGTAAGACTGTTTATGCTGATCTCACTACTGTTGTTGTTGTGGTTGTTGCTGCTCCTGTTGCTGCTGCTGTTGTTGTTGATGATGAGGATGTCGCTTTCAAAAGTTCCTCTGAAGAATTTGTTTGTCACCGTTAATCAAAAATGCTGAATCGCATTATCATCGTCTGATTTCATGTCTAAGTAATCTTGGTGAGTAACTGTGTGATGGACAGAAATGATCAATGCACTGTATCCTTGAAACATGTGCAAAATAGAAAAAAGACCAGCCTCCTCCTCTTCTTCCTCCCACTGCCTTCAGGAATAAGACATTTACATCTGGAGAAAGAGACAGAAGCACAAATTAAGCATCTCAAGCTGCGTCTCATTAAAGTATCAAAAAGCAAAAGTACTGGTTGTGCAGAAAAATGGCCCCCGTGACTCAGAATGTAAATACGGATGCATCAGTGTGTAAGCAGCATCGTACTGCTGTAGTTAAGGTTGAGATATATGTAGTTTAGTCCAGTGATAAATCTGTGGCTCAGATACATAAGTCTCTACTAATTTTTTGACTTTTACATAATCTTGGTTTCTTTGTGAACATTTTTACTTTATTGGACCTCAAAAAGTTAAAGTTTATATTAAACCATGTGAGAAGCTTAGAGGGGAACCACTTCATCTTTAACTATGCACTGCACTGCATAGTTCAATGTTTTTTTTGTGCAAAGTCTTAATCTGTAAAGTAGCTATTAAGTGTGGCTGTCAGATAAACATAGTAGAGCAAAATAAAGTACATGTCCGTCTGTCCTGTCTGTGGTGGAGTAATAATATAAACTGGCATTAAAAGGTCCAGTGTGTAGGATGTAGTGGCATCTCGCGGTGTAGTTGCAGATCACGACTCCCTCGCTTGACCCTCCCCATCAAGAGCCAGTATTTGTCCATTCTGGGCTACTGTAGAAACATGGCGACTCCACGGTAGGTGAACTACAGCGTCCGTAGATAACAACAGCTCATTCTAAGGTAACAAAAACATTCCAACGATTCTTATATTCATGAGATTATACACTTATGCAACGTACCTATGGATATTATATTCCATTTCTGCAAATAGATCCTCCTGAATGTTACACACTGGACCTTTAAATGAGATAAGAACGAGTACCTTAAAAGTGTATCGAAGTACAGTACAGTCTTCCTCAGGTGTATGTGTTAACATTAACATATTATTTGAAGTGTATTATATAAACTATATAAAAACTAATCTGGGGAGATACTCTGTGTAACTGGCACATAACAGTTTTCCAGTTGGACTTCCTGTAGCTGAGGGTAGGGTAGGGAAACTGGCATGAATGTGTCTCTACCTTATTCATCCAACTAAACCTGGCTGGCTTCATCCTCCGGTGGTTAAAATGAGCAGCAGGTGTTCAGCTGGAGATGCAGCCATGTTTAATGTCATTTGGTTAATATGTTGTTTTTCAGTGTTTGTCGTTTCATCAAATAGGCTGCAACAACAATTTCATGTTGGCAGACCTTTACAGTCTGTGTTGTGATCTATAACATTCAGCTTTTTACCATTCATTGAACCATTCATAAACATCTATATCTTCAAAAGGACACGTACTATTACAACATGATTTATAGTGTAAAACTGTAAAATTAATGAAATGGGACAGCTTTGGATTGGATTTTTGCCTCAAGCCCTTCAGGGGTTCTGCAGAAAAATATGAAGAAAGACCCCCTGCTGGGTCATAAAACTAACTCACCCGATCGTTGTTGCTCTTGTTCTATTAAAAATGCTCTTGACATCAATAGACATGCATCGACTTGCCAATATGTGACTGAATGGCTGAGTTCGTAATCAATTCAAAGATGAGGGCTTGTAGACTCATTACAAGAGGTGTGTGTGTGTGTGTGTGTGTGTGTGTGTGTGTGTGTGTGTGTGTGTGTGTGTGTGTGTGTGTGTGTGTGCTCACTCGCTCACCACATGAACAGCAGCAGCATTCCTAACAGCAAAGGGGAGAAAAACGTGAGGAGCCTGGCAGCTCTGCCCACTGGAGGTTCAGCCTTCTGTGGTGCGTTGGAGGACGGTATGGGGGAGGTCTTAGTTTCTGGAAAAACAATCAGAAAACACAATAAACCTCATTGAGCATATTTTTAATCAACTCCTCTAAATCATCGCTCAGATTTTCCCTTCACGTTTTTTTTTTTGTCATACAGCGTGTTATAGTCGTTTTGTTTCCGAAGGGCCGAAGAATCCAAAACGTCATTCTGATGAATGGACACTGAAAAATGCTCATCATACCGGGAAAAGAACCGGACAGAAAGGAAAATACAGCGCAGAAAGAAATCAATTCTAATCAGCAAGTGCAATCAATATGGAACTTGTCAAGGCAGTTATGAAGTGAACTGAACAAAAGAAATCTCATTCATACTGAAGCCGTGGGGGGAAACGGAGAGACAGAAGGACAGAGACAAAGCAAAAAAGACAGATAAAATATGGAGACGGAAATACGAGAAGCAAAGGAGGACGAGGTAAAGGAAATAGTGAATAGAGCAGGTGGATAAAGGAGGTGCATTGCGGCAGTTAATATACTGCTGATAAGAAACGGTCTAATACACACACTGAAAATCTACCCATTTACACACCCATAATGTGCTATACATTGTGATTTTACAGCACATAACCGGAGCTGTGGACCAACTCCAGTCCCATTTAAGTCACAAAATTGAGACTTAGTTTGCATTTGACTGCACTGAGACTTGACTCCCTGAAGGATTTTACATAAGCAGCTAACTACTCAAGCAAAAAATAATCATGTCCCATGTTATATGACCTGGTAAAATCCCAGAACAATAAATCAATAATTTCTTTTTCTTTTTAAAGTAGAAAAGTTCTAGGTCGCACTCTTGACCCTCACTTAACTCGCCATCAATGACTTGAGACTCGACTTTGACTCATCCCAAAAGACCCAAAACATAATACTCAAATCTGCTCCTCGATAGAAATAAAGTCTTATTTGATATCATAGTTAAATGTGCAGATAGAGGATGACATTGCTTGGACACGGTGTAGATATAATTAAAGTCACTGCGATACTTGTGCATATCCTGTCAATACCATTATGTTAAGTGTATGAGTCTGCCACTACAAAGCAACATAAATATGCTGAAAATGTGCCTAAGCGGTTTTTAGTACTTCGGTTTGGTTTAACATTGCTTGACAAATAATAATATCACAGTTTAATGTTTTATAAAACGGGGCTATTGCTACAGCTGCAGGCAGCATGGTAGAAATTAACTCATGCACACTGTTTGCAGCTCAGTCTTGAACTCGAAGCATTTTTTTTTTTTTGTTACTGGAGAGAGAATATGATTTCCCTCTCCTTCCAATTAATGACTGTAGTGTAGTACTGTGTTGGGAGTGAGGAGATATTAGAAGGAAGCAGCCAGGTGTGAAATAGCCAGAGAGCGAGCGAGGGAGAACTAGGACGCATTTAACATGATCAGCAGCTCAGTGCAATACTTCCTGCCTGCAGCAAAACATTTTACTTTGGAGTGGTGGAGAAAATAAAAATTATGCAGAAATAATGTGATGGAGACGAGGAGAGACAGTTATGGGGTGTTCGTTGATGTAACAAGCAAGTTGGGGACAGGTAAAAGCAGGGAGATGAGACAATGATGTGAGAGGACTGATAAACAATGGCGGGGAAGAACAACAGATGACGGAGGAGAGAAGGAACGGAACAGGCAGAGAAGTGAGGTGGAAATCTGAAAACTGAAGAGAAAAACAAGAAGGATGGGTAAAGAAGGCAGTGGGGAAAGAGACGTTAATAAGATTGAATTTGCTGAGTGACTTAAACTCTAACGACCCTGCCTGTTTACGCTGATAATATTGTCTGAGACATTATGATGCAAATCTGAAATACAATTGTAAGAAAATCATGAATCTATGCATCTAGGTTCATGATGAGCCATTTTGAAGCTCTGCTTGTCGCCATCTTCTGACATCTCAATAGAGAAGTGAAGCAGGAGAAGCCTATGTTTTTCCCCACTTCCCATTTTATCATGTTTCTCCTTCTGAAAGGGCACCCTAGAGGGCACTTCATTGTTTTCTCCACTGGAAGGGAACCCTAGAAGGCACTCTGGGCGTCCAAGCCCATCTGCTGAGATTTTTCTAAAATGGGGGCACCAGGTTGGGCAATCTGACTCACATACAACATTTTGTACTGATGATTCAACTGTATAAAAATAAAATAATGAGAATATTAAAAGTGTCCATCACCCGACATTGTCTGAAATAACACTTCCCATTTTAATACTCTACTTGCTGACATAATAAGTAGTAGTTGTCCTTATGAATTTGAGCCAACATGCAGCAGAGGAGGACTTTGAGGCACCTCAGCATTTGCTTTAACATTTAGCTGCCTGCTTATTAAGGACTTGCATGTATAGAAACACATACTCTCGTTCTACGATATGCCTTGAAACAGACACTAAGCATTTATAAATAGTTGTAGACATGAAGGATATAAGAAGTGATATCTAGGGTTGCCTGTTTGGTGCTAGACAGTGTCCAGTTTCTGTCTCACAGAGTGGGCGAGGCAGAAACTTATATCTTAGATGGTTGCAACACTAAGGATGGCTGCAACTTTTTAAAGCCTGAACTGATCTGCTTTTTACTTCCTGGAATGTGGTTGCTAAGCAATGGTCCAATCACTGAGGATGGGATTTCTAAATGTCATCTGTCTGTCACTGTGCGATCCTTTTGATGTGAAATGGGGTTGTTGATGCCAGGAAGCAGATCAGACACTTAACTGCAGCTACCTACTATTTCAGATCATCTGCTATTGCTGATACAAAAAAAAGAAGACAAGGAAATATAGCACAGACAAGCGGGGGAGAAAGAGCTGAAATAGAGAAAGTGTAACAGTGTGCTTTGACTGTGAGCTACACAATCAATAAGTCACAGGAAGTCCATTCATTACCTATTTGGCTGAGCAGCCAGGAAATATTGGTCAATGTGGAGATGTTAACAAGCTGGTCAGCTGAAAAAGAATTGGCCCTGGCTGAAATGGTCTGTTTGCGGACAGGAAATCAGATATTTTCCTTGTTTCCTCAAGATTTTGCTTCACGTACAATCGTTAGTGAGTGCAAACTCAATAATTACTTGATATACTTCAGACAGTTCTGCAAAATAAATGTGAACAAGTCTATGTTTTCATCAATTTCATACAATACATGACATGATTACATAATTAATTAACTCTGATACATCATGGTAGTTCACTGCTCCTTTCAACATAAGATGGTATTTGTTTTTATGTGTTTTTGTATGTATGAATTTGTTGCTGTGGTGTTCTTATCAGCTGCTGTAACAACAAGGGTACAGACTTGAACAAATTACGTTGTGGCTGTGTACACTGTTGACACTTCTGCTCTATTTATTCTCTTATTTTTTGGACTTCCTGGTGAAGTAGATGCATGTGACTGTTGCCGTGGCAGCATTACATGAATGCTTTGTCTGCAGTAGACTGTGAGATCAGTGTTCACAAATTAAAAAAGCACACAAAAACAGGCTGATGGAAGTACCCATTGTTTGTTAGTAATCAACTGGCTTTATATTAAAGACCAGAGGGATAAAAAAGCAGGGAGAAATTGTGTAACCATCAATGGGAATGACAACCCTGAATTCACTTTATTGATATCAAAATAAAGGTTGTAGCTATGCACAGCCGCTACACAGATGTAATCAGTCTTCCAGCAAGCAACATCTGTAAAGAAGGTGGCAGGAGACCAGAAAAAGAGATAGGTACAAAGGGAGAGGTGACGAAAGGTAAGAGTAAGAGAAAGAGTGAGTGATCAATACATTGAGAAGTGAGAGGTAAGTGGAAAGAAAAAGAGTGAAACGGAGAAAAAGAGGAAGAGAGAAAGAGAGGGAAGAACAGAACAGGACCAGGAGAGAGGGAAGGGAAGCAGAGAAGCCGCAGCTGGATCGAGAAGAGGCATGAGGAGAATCCCAATAACCTCCTGTTCTTTCCCCAAGAACAAGAATAATACACTGTGTACTGAATCAGTGTGTGTGTGTGTACACTGCATGCTATCAGAGGGAGGTACAGTGTATGTGTGTGTGACACTTTTTTATAGGGGTTTGTGTGTGAGGGAGCATTAGAGCAGGCTCTGTGTGTTTCTGTGTTTGCTGTTTAGCATGTATTTGTGTGTTTCTAGGCGCGTGTGAGCTCATTTGGTGTTGACTGTGTGATGATCAGCGTGCAGTACGGCTCGTGACCAACAGGAGTCACTGTTGTACTGTAAAATTCCTGAGAAATGTCAGTGGACGAGCAGAGAGATGAAGGGAAAGACAGGTAGACAGAAACGTTTCTTAGAAAAAATTTAAATTGGGTTCATATTGTCACAGGTTTCAGGATTGTTCTGCTTTGTTTGCCTGCTTGATTTAAAATATATGTGATGTGTTGCACTGTTGAAAAATAAAGCGCTTACTCCAGTCACTATATGTTGACATGCAATGGCGTCGGACTGAGGGGGGAACAAGGAAGTCAAACTGCTTGTCAATGATAATAGAAAGGAATGCTATGCAACTATGTAGTGTGATTTCACTAATTGTACTTTTTACAATCACATTTTACAATTTGATACCTTTTTTTCCTGCTCTGATCAGTGTATGTAAACCTTTCACAGTACAGCCCAACAACCCCAACCAATCAGAGGGTTAGGCCAGTCTGTATGTGGCCCTTGAGGCAAAATCCAGGTCAAAACAAGTCTTCAGTTCGTAAAGCCTGTACTGGTGTGAGCGCAGCATTTTTTCACATGGGATATTGGAATAATTGGACATTTCGGGAAATTAGCTTGTTTGTTTTCTGGCCAAGAGTTAGATGAGAAGATTGATACCAGTCTAATGTGTGTTAATATAAAGCCACGGCCAGCAGCCTGTTGGCTTAGCTTAGCATAAAGATGGGAAACTGCTAGCCTGGCTCTGTCAGAAGGTAACACAATCCGCCTACCAGTACTTCCAAAGCTCAATGAGTAACGTGTTATATCTTGTTTGATTAATCCCCACAAAATCTGAAGTGTAAAAACGACAAGTAGCAGTATGCAGGGTTATCTGCCACGCTATTTCTTGGCCAGGTACAATTACTTCCTGGAGTCTTGTTGTCGTTGCGACGTTGCCAGGCACCCAGCAGAGAATCCAGGTCACTGCTCCCGGCCAAGACATATTCCAGTGGAATTCCAAGTGGAAGTTGATATACTGTATATTAGATTGTGTGGTGTTATCCACTAGTAGTGTTTTATAATGCAATGATGTTGAGCAACAGAAACAACAAAATGTAAATCTTAGCAGATACACTTTGAGTATGGAACGCAAATAACGGTCTGTGTCTTGATGTCATGTAGTGTTCGGGATATAGTTAATGTCGAAGCTAACAGCTTGTTGCAATGATGTAGAAGTGTACTTAGGGAGTGGTCGGTGCACTGTGACGTCACTTTAGGGTGTGATTACAGGCACAGAAGTGGAAAGAGTATGCCTTATATCACACTAACCTGTAAAGAGACCTGAAAATTTCTACCACTTGTAGCTTGTAACTAAGGAGAATTGCCCCCGATGACTGTGCCGTTGGTGTGTGAGCGTGTATGTGAGTGTGTATGGGTGAGCGCTTTGGATAGGAAGGGCTGTATCGCTGCTGATGAGCAGGTTAGCACCTTGCATGGCAGCCTCTGCCATCAGTGTATGAATGTGTGTGTGATTGGGTGTATGTGACAAGTGTTCGGTAGTTGTCGGTATACCAGAAAAGCGCTGTATAAATTTTACCATTATGTTCCGTGAAGTGTTTTTTGCAATTTAAATATTACAATAAAGTATTCATCAGCCTGATATGAAACTGGTGATGATGTAGAGAAACACTCCCTACATTTACAAGCTCGCAAATTTAGAAAGCGCGAAGTAGCAAAATACATGTTAAAACCTGCCCAGTCATATTCAGTGTTTATTCATTCAAAATGTGTCCTGCAATTTGTGCTTTGCTATTGCAGTGTGGTTGAAGGGATGTGCACAGAAGAGTGTTCAGAGCTGGGATGGATGTCTTATTGTTCAGAGATCATCAGTGCGTTGACAGAGTTCGATTTGACAAGCGAGCCATCCTTGATCTCTACCACATGCTCAAGGGGTGCCTACTAGATAATTCCCAGAGATAGTTTATGTCCTTGTGTGTATGCGAGTATGTGCTTTGTGTGTGTCAGGGGACATAAAATACACTAATCTATAATGACTTGAATGTAAAAATATCATTTCTCATGCATAAAAAAACTAGAAAGTGTAGTGTTGCTATATTTGAAATTGTAGGAGCGAAGTGAGCATTTTTAAAAAGATTGCAGTTTTTCCTTGAGGCGGTGTTCAGGCGCTCAGGTTGATGTGTGTCGATTTGTCCGGAGGCTGCTGGATCTTATAGCTTAAGCTGCGATAAAAGTTCAAGGCTATCAAACGCTTACAGTGTACTTAATTTAATGATAAAGAAAGTTATTAACCAGACTTAATTTCATACCTAACTGGTTCAGGAAATTTACTGTATGACAGCCTTGGGCATAAAGAACAATGTTAAAAAAAACATTGTAGGAATAATATATTATAATACTATATTATACAAAATGGTTACTCCCACTGATTCACTGCAAGACCAAACAGTGTTATAGGAATACTATCAGAATATTTCTACACACACAGTTTCACTCAGCATAATTCAGGTCACTATCTGTATCTTACTTACGCTTTGAACTAGTGAACTTGCATATTTGGAGAATTATTAGGAGGATAATTAACTACTAATGACAAGCCGCTATTATAGGCTACTGTTTCATACTCTTTTACATTTTTCTTATTTTGATTTGATCCCATTTCAGCCACATTAGTAGTGTGACTCCCGGGAAGGCAGTGGTGGTCGGTTGGTCAGTCAGCCCATCACTTTGGTCGAGACTGAAATATCTCAACACTATTGGATGGATGGTACCCTGAGAATGAATCCTACTGACTTTGATGATGACTTTTCCTCTGGCACCACCAGCAGCTCTGCCAGAAATATCTCAACATCTACTAAATGTATTGACACACATTTTTCGCTGCTTGCATTGGCATTAAACTGTTGCTCTTGTTTCATTACAGCTCATTGTATCATGTCCTGTTTTTGGTCTTTGATGTGTTTGAACAGATAGCATTTTCATTCATACATTGGCATCTGCTTTATCAGTTAAGTCAGTCAGAACATTTTTAAATTACTTTTTGACTGAAGGAGAGTGTTTGTGTTTAAGTGGATATTGCTATATGCATTGTAAAATCTCAATCTCAGAAAGCTCAACACAAGAAAAATAGTGTGGATTAGATGGTGTTTTCAGAAATATTAATGTTCAGCTCAGACACTACAAATCCAAACACACATCCGATTGCTTTCTTTGCATATATTTTAAATAAAAAATGTGTCACTAACTCTGATAGTGACCCTTAGGTAAGAATAAAAGGTAGAGGCTTAAACTGGGGCTGTAACCTACCGGTGGGAAAGTCCACTTCAGTAGTGGAAGTGATCGGCAGAGGATCTTCAATCCAGGGTGTAGCATGGACAGCAACACTCCAGTCACTCCATGTTCCAATCTCTGTGTCCTTGGCAGCCACCTGTTGGACAAAAGGACAGTAAAAAGTAGTCAGCAAATTATAAGTGTACATATGTATACTGATTTATATATAATGCCAGTCTGTCTAATGGCTATCAAGTTGATTTACATACAGTAATTATGGGAATAAGCTTCATTCATTCTGTTAAAATTCATTCATTGGCCTATTCACTGATTATATGTACTATTTTTTAGGAAGACAAACTTGGATGACTTGGTGGAAAGGAAACCCTGTTGTTGGATCTGTTGATTTTGGTGGTTTTGGAAAAGGATTTATGTTTGTTTACTGTTTGTTTCTGAGTTTTGAGGCCTCAACTTTAGAAGAAATAATTGTTCCTGAATGTTTTTTTAGAAAATACATAATTAGACGTGGATTGTCTTAGGCCTTAAATGATCAGTCAGGTAGAAATGGCATGAGTGTTACCTGGATGATGTATTCCTTCCCAGCATAGGCATCGGTGATGGTGTGGGAGGTACTGTCAGATAGCTCCACCTAAACAGAAGAGAGCAGGTGGTCACTTGGGTAAAGTTCACTGGGTTATAGTCGGACGAGTTAAAGCTTATTTTTTTCTTGAAACCTAGTCTCAAAGTAGTTAACAAAACAACCTTATTTAGCACTGATATACACATTTGTGACTGGGTTAGATGGCCGTAGGGATATGACATGTTCCAACTTGATGAACTATGAGACTAAAAGAAGTAGTTATGAGGTCCTAATTGAACTTTCTGTCTCAAAACCCTACCCTTCTACCCATATAGCTCTACCCATGAATTATGTGCTCAGTATAGCCATCCTTGCTGGAGTCTTTAATTTTTTATGTTGGGTAGATTCAGCTGTGCCATACAGAATACAATTTTTATTCAGTGCTCATTTATTTACAACACACCTTTCATCATTATTCTGGGCGTAGGTCAAGTCTGTTGCTTTATCCTCACAGTGTTTTACATTTCACTGTTGAATTGATTGAACCTTTATGCCCCCCCAGCCTTTACACACCAAACATACCAACACTCAGACACGCATGCAAAATACCAGTGGCATAATTGATGATTATACCAGAAAGCTTTGGCATCAATGCCACATAATTTCATAACACAATATAATGCATGCCAACATTTGAAAGCCTTTTGTGCACACTTTAATTTGCAGAGCGCAACAGAGAATGAACTAAATGTTTGAGTCACCGGGGAGTGCATGAGAGAATGATTTGCTGCCTCTCTGTAATTTATGGTTAGTGTTATGTGTGTGTGTGTGTGTGTGTGTGAGAGTGTGTGTTCGTTTGCCTTTGGCCTGTGTCTGACAGATTGAAGGAAAAATAGGGAAAAGGAGGGTACTGCCTTTTCTAGTCTTGAAGTCGAATTAAAAGATTTAGTGACATGTCTGTTGCCTTCTGCAGTCTACCAGTGCAACAACACACACACCTATACACACACCTCAAGACCCCAAGTCTGGGATCTTATGCAATTGTTTCTATTGGTTATGATGCTATTGTGCCCACCAAGTTAATTGCTGACATGTGGTAACAAAGTGATATCACTACAACAAAGTGCAACAGGGCAAGAAACGAGCAGGCAGACGTTCAGACAGGTTGTAAGATTATCTGAACTGCTTAATTTATAAGTCATAACTGAACTGAGAATGGATGGATGTTTACAACTGACAGCTTGAGTCATACTATCACCTTTGATTTCTCTTGAAAAAAACATACTAATGATGGAAATTATGGCCAAAACTACAAAAATAAGACTTAAGTTTTAAGACTTGAAATATTTTTGATATCTCCAGCTGAAGAGAACAGAGTGTGATTTGATCAAGAACCCCTCACACCACCATGTCATTTTTGCCAACCACCAGCCGTAACCAAGCCTCCGATTGGAGTTTCCCTTTCAGTTCTTCAGGATGTGCAAATCTGGAGTCGATCTCACAAATAACCCCGCGTACATCCCCAACGTCCATGCTTCCTCTGTCTTCCTGTAATCTGTCTCTCATCGCTCAACCTTCCTGTAAAGTTGACCCTTCTGTTTTCAACTTTGCCTTGATCTTCACAGCCTCTCTCTAACGGCTCTAATTCTTTGTCTCTCGCCCCCTCTACCCTCTGTTTGGAAGGAAGTTCAGGCTTTATCTGCCTAACCGAGCGCTACATTTACAGGCTTAATTTAATTAGTGGAATGCAATAACAATGTCATCCGAGCATGTGTGCGTGTTACATGTTGCTGGTGAGTGCTGTGTGTATGTGTGGTTATGCTTTAGTATATATAGTGTGTGTACATGATGTGTGTGTTAACAGACGTGTGCGCAGCCTTTGAGGCTAAATCTCCCCACTGTTTATATGTAGTCCAACCAGCGTATCCAACCATAGCTTCTATCAGCATTCCTTCCTCACTCTAATGTGTGTGTTATTGTGTGTGTGTGTGTGTGTGTGTGTGTGTGTGTTTGCATACCAGTGTCTATGGTGTGAAAGCTTGTGAAAGTTCAGCCTTACATGTGCATCTGTTTGATTCCATGTGTTCATTTAAGTTGTTGAGTTTTTTTGTGATTGTTGCGGGCAAAAATCCTTGATTATGTGGTACGTTTTCTTAAAAAATGCGATGGAATATGCGGGATATTTATGCAATTTTATGCAATGAAATTGCGGGAACTTGCAAAGATTGCGGGAACTTGCAAAAATTGCGGTTTGATGGCGGCCCATATACGGAGTTGCTGCAGCGGCCCGGGTTCAGGTCCGACCTGCGGCCCTTTGCTGCGTGTCATCCCCTCTCTCTCCACCCACCTTTCCTGTCTGTCTACAGCTGTTTCTATAAAAAATAAAGCCAACAAAAGGCCAAAAAAATAACTTTAAAAAAAAAGAAAAGAAAAACACAGTAGTTTGGGAAAGTATGCCTCCCTACATTTCGTTTGTTTTTCTTTGTACACACATGCTTACACTCATGTCAGTACATGTCTGTAGCATTGTTGTTTGTGTTTGCAAAACTCAACTTGAACTGCCGATTGTGTGTGTGTGGGTCTGTGTGTGTGTGTGCATGTATGTGAATATATGTGGAGGAGTATGGAGTAAACAGCTTGCAGATAAACATTTCCAGAGAGATGGATGTGTTGCTGCATTGCCAAGTGGCTAAACAGGGAGCAGTGAGAGCAGCACTTAATATCACGTACTGGAGAGAGGGAGGGGGGCGTAGAGAATGAGGCAGGGAAGAGGGGAGATAGATAGATTGAAGGGGAGATGCATTTTGGAGAGGCTGCCAAAAAACACAGTCATATCGTTCACACTGCAAGACCGAGCCTGTGTGTTGTGGCAGTGGTGGTGAAGTGATGTATATTTACTTGTTGGTGTGTGTGTGTGTCTGTGTGTGTATTTATGTTTCATATGTGTCTATAAGGCTGATGATTTGTATACTAAGTTATTCAGAGCTGTAAAGAAAAAACTGACTTGAGCAGTGTTCAGAAAAAAAAAAGTATGTACACCCAAATATTTACCTTACCATAATCATGTGCCATGTAAATATGCTTTATTCACTAAACCCAAGGTATAATATGATAATCATAATAATAACGACTCTACCCAAATGGATTGACCACAAAAGGGGTTATTTTGACAGTAATGATCACTAAATGTCTTCACTCTGGAGAAATGTGCCGATTTCGTACATAAACACCATATGTCCATTCATTGTAAACAGCATATGTGAGCATGAATGTTTGACGGTGAACCAGAGAACACAAGATGTCAGCCTATTATTGCAGGGATTATCATGAGAAGCAGCACACCTGGATTGTCTAACCCCTTTTGAACGTGCATGAAAATGCAAATTCATTGTTGCTTCCTCCCTAAACCAAGGTGCAAAAACTTTACAGGAAAAAACTCAAACCACAGAGGATGCAGTTTTAAGACTCGAGAGGAGTCTTAAAGCTGCAGCTGTTGGATAAACATTTAACTTGGCTCAAAATCCAGCAACTGCTATCAAATTTAGCCAGCTCCCTTAGCTGGAGCAACAAAATTGCCAAAGTAATTCTGATCAACCAACTGTTTACTAAGAAAACATAGACAGTAACCGAACCTCTGCCTTTAACAGTCCCTTTAACTTTATCTGTGGGTACGCTTACCAACACGAGCTAGCTAATACTGCTAACACCGGCACTTTGATGCTCAGTAATAAACCAAGCTTACAACTCTGCCTCACTAAGCAGGTAGCATTAGCAGCCTTGTTAAGCTGAATAAATAAGAGATGTTAGTTTATGAGTATTGTCTTTATTTTATTTATTGTTTATTTATTTACCGCAGCAGCTAGATACGGCTCAGGTAACAAAAACAACAATTCCTATATTAAGGTGATTATACACAAATGGAAACACACCTATAAACTGTATTTCCATTTCAGCCATATTTCCTCCTAAATATTAGACAAATACTACTGAACACTTTGGGGCTCCATAACAGTGACTCTTTGTAAGATCACTGATGATACAGTGTGTTCAAGGGAATCACAACAGATGTTCTCTTAGATATTATCAAACTGTGATGTTCAAAGCATTCCAGGTGTTATTTTGTGAAGAAGTGTCATCTTGTATGCTCGTTCCTTAAAGTTGCCGCAACTACTTTGAGCCTCATTTCCATATGATGCCTTTTACAGGCATATACAGGCTACTGGTTGTCCCTGTAGGTGGGGTCATTCATGCAAGTAATGACAAGAGAGCAAGAGTCTCTGGTCAGTGACCTTCATATGGAAAATGTTAGTATACTGTGGACTATCTTTATGCCATATATAATGTATATCTATAAGCTATATGTACTGTATTTAGAAAGGACTGATTAACTATCTGTGTGCTTTGTAGAAAGAACACACACTGCAGAGGGTATTTTATTTGTGCTATAGATACCTTGAAGAATATATAAGACGGACAGCACAATGTAGCAACAATGTGCAATTTCAAAATATTCTGGTGCATTGCCAACATTTACACAGACTCCCCAAAAAAAGAAAGACCGGGAGTGAAGAAGATGAGGAAGAGAAGCTTAGAAATTCACTCACACACACAGAGCTTAGTGCTACAATGCACACACACATGCACACACTCCCCAAGAGCCTCTACACAAATCCAGACAATGCGAGGGGCAGAGAGAGGAGATGTGGACATTCCTCAGGGATTGCATAAGGAACTGTGAGAAAAGAGAAGTGACCCTTTACTTTTCACACATCCTTTTTTCCCTCCCTCCTCTCCTCTCTTTTTTTTTGTCTCCTACCTTCTACAACCCTCTTTCTTGTGCCTTCCTTAATCATTATTCCATCTTGTACTTGTGTTTACTGTTGCAAAAACCTCAAATAACTTTCCCTCTTGGATCAATAAAGTTTCATCTCATCTTCAAATATACATTTACTGTGATTTTGTGCAAATACAAAGAAAGGAAGGAGCCGGACTGACCCCTATACTTACCAGCAATGACGGGTCATACAATGTTCAATAAGTCCAATAAAAAGGACATAAATATCTTAATTACAACTTGCTGTCATATTTTTTGTCATATATATTATTTATAGACACATATGTTACTGAATAAAGAAGGACAATGAGATAAGCAGAACAGCAGGGAAAAGAGGAAAAACACAAAGAAAGAGCAGACAGTCAGAAGAATAGGGAAAAATGAAGAGGCTGCGAAAAGAGAGAAAAACAGTGAGAAGCACAAAAAAAAAGAGACAGTCAGAGAAAGCAAAAGAGAGAAGGAAAAGCAGAGAGGGAGACATGGAGAGAATTGGCGTCGGTGGTCAGATCTAATCCAGTGAGCATGTCTGTTGTCCTGGAAAGGAAACCCAATTATATGGCACTTCCACTGGCCCGATGGCGCTCTGTGTGTGTATGTATGTGTGTGTGCACTGAGAAGGTTGGTCTCATTAGGTTGACTGACAGCTCCCATTTTTCCACCGTGCACTCCTCCCATTTGAGCACACACACACACACACACACACACACACACACACACACACACACACACACACACACACACACACACACACACACACACACACACACACACACACACGCACAGAACGCCAAATCCAGGGGTAATTTCTCAGACAGTATTTCCCTCTGTGAAGCCCCAATTGCCATAGCAGCAATTACTGTAAAAGGAAGCTAACCCCCCCAGCCAATCCCAAACTACACCTTGCACGCTTAAAAAGCATGGGGTACTTTCACCAACACCTGTCTCCACATTAACTCTGGTTTATGCTGTCATGCCGACATGTCAAAAATGTCAAACATGAACATGTCATGAGAGGTCAAATTTGAATCAAAATCCATCCCCATTTTCCCTATTCTCTCTTCTGTAACAGCTCTAAGAAATATATAGACATATGAACAAATTATTCTTATTTTACTGGTGCAGTCATTCTAAGGTGAATGCTGTGGAAAATCTAGAACTATTTGAATATACCATGTTATCTAATCTCCCTTTCATTCAGCAACTCACACTCATACAAAAAGAACAACAAAAACCAAATAAAAAAACGGTAACATTTATTGGCGACCTGCCCAGCCTGTGGGCCTCTGCATGTGGGCATGGAAAACGCATGTATGGATGGATGGATTTTCTTTTCCTTGCCAATAAGTTCTGCATTCTCAGTATATAAAGCCTCACATTAACCCACTCACATTTAAACACCACTGACTTGTACACTGGAAGCAGATTTTAGGTACACTGCCATGCTCAGGGACATTTTAACATGCAGTTAGAAGTAACAGGGGATCAAACCCCCAATTTTGCAAATAGTGGACAACACCCTCTACCTCGATTCTACCTGAGATACTGTCACCCCGCCTCTGGGAATGGCCAGAAATTAGGTGTTGACTTGGCTGGGAGTATAAAAATAGAATAAATTTTTCTGTCCAAATTTGAATCAGTTGATTAGACCTCGACTGGGAGTTTAGGTCTGTGATTTCTGCTACTTCTTTTTAAAGCTTTGAATAATATTCTGTGTTCAAGTGCTGGACAGAAAGTCTGACAGGATTTCTAAGTGACTGTAGCTAAATTATGTGCTGTTGTGTCGGATAATCAAACCCATAAGACAAGTGAAAAATAATTATTGTTATAGATGCTGCTGTGTAAGCTGGAGGAAAAAAAACTATAAATGAAATGAACGATGAAATCCAATGAAACCAGCAATCTAGAGAACAGTGAGCATTGTATAATAACGGTACAGCTGCTGAGCCAGCTAACAATGCTTATTTCTGCTCAACACTCTTTAATGCTGCCTCCTTATTTGAATCATTTGTCAAATGCCTCACATCGAATAAGCAGTCTCTCACTCAAATCACCAGATGGAAATGTTTTAAAATGTCCCCCCTTTGTCACTGCTCACAGAAAGATGTATGATGAAGCTAAAACTGAAACTGACAGAACATGATGATTGGTGAAACTGCTGTATGCCAGCTGAACCACAGATCTCCAAAGAGAGCTGTGCTGCCCAATGGCAGCTGGCATCGCTCATCAGACGTTGTTGCCTTTGGACAAAAAAGTTTTTTCAAAAATGGCTAAAAATGTTGAAAGTTTGGATGCACTTTGACCATCTTAAAGACAATCAATACTAACTATTCTTCCTAGGCATGTCAATCAATTTTCCCCACCCAAACAGCCACTGGTTTCTGTTTGTTCAGTATTAAAAGATGTACATAAATGAACAACAACAAAATGAACACGTTACATGGTTAGCGCTTGCAAGGACTGTTCTAAAATCTCTTCTGTGCTGTGTTCTTGTTTTTCTGGGAAAACAAGCCTTGTTTGTCAAATCTTAATAAGCTCTGGTGACCTACCCCCGTTATTTGGTGACTGCAATGTTCATTCAATCAGAACTTTATTGGCCATGGAACACAAGCCCCCCAGATGTGTCCTGATATCTCAGAGCAGATGCGAGTGTGTGTATGACAGCCCAAGGATTGACATACCGATATAGAAATCAATGGAGGCAGAGTAGAGGGCAGTGGCCTCATTCATCTTCATTCACCCTTACAGAGTAAGACCTCCAAAGCAGCACAAATAGAAAACAATGAAATGTCTGCAACTGAATTCTGGGAAACACTGACAGTATAACAGAAGTCTTCCTTTGATGGGTGATATATATGATACCTTTTTAATAGTGTTTACACCCTCCATGTTGGTCTTGCTCTCTGTCATTCCTTTCACATTTTGGGTTACTTACTATTTTTCCCCCTTCTCATATTTTCTTGTATGAGTTTTTTTAAATTTCCCAAATGGTTAATTGAATAAAAGCAAAAATCGGTTTTATATTAAAAAATGTACCGAAATTTTTATTCTTATTAGACTGTCAAAACTGAACAAAAAGCAAACAGAACAGTGTTTATAAGCCCAATCTTAACTGATCTACAGTATGTATGTCTGTGTGTATGTTTCTGTAAATATAAAGAATATAGTTCAACTTTAATGTATTTTGACAGCAGAGCTAAATGATGATGACTTTCATATGTGACAGGACTGAATCTGTTCTGTGTGTGTGTGTGTGTGTGTGTGTGTGTGTGTGGTAGAAGATGGGGTTTGATAAATGATCTGTCTGTGGCAGTGTCCTTTAGATGGGATGTTTTCCCCAAACAAGGTCTAAACATTTATCATGTGCACCCATAGATACAAATGGATGGCTTAAGGGATGGATGGTTAGATAGCTGGCTTAATGCATGGATGGATGGATGGATGAATGAATGGATGAATGAGTGGGTGGTGGTAATACTATGAGTTGCTGAGAGAGGGGAAAGTGGTAGCTAGTGGTGGAGAGCAGGATGAGAAGGTAAAAAGGATACAAGGAGGTAGGACTAACAGGGAGATCAGAGGAGGAGAGAAAAAAGGAGGGAATCAGAAACACTGTTGAATAACCACGTATTCAGTGCATTCCAGGTGTCAATCTCTGCTTTTCCGATGCCATGATGATAATGTTACTCATTAGATCACACATATGCAGTTATCCACCACACACACACGCAACCATGAAAGGGTACAAAACCAGACAAAAAAGGAGCATGTAAAATTAGAGAGGCAAACACATGCATCACATAGATACAGTATATCTAAGTGGATCTACCATTACAGACACATAGCTCCTGGCTCTCTATTGATTGATCTAAGTGCTCGTAGGATGAGAGAGACTTTTGGCAAACATACAAAGACCATTACGACATGGATGGATAGAGAAAGACAGAGTGTTGGTGGTAGAAGAGAAGAGTGATGGGAAGGTGAACCAATATTTACATAGAAAGGAAAACATGAGGAGAGAGGAGAAAAAAAGGGAAGGAAAATGATAAGAGGGAGAAAAAGCCCCAAAGAAAGTGAAGTGGGGGGGGATGAGGGAGATGGATGGGTGAGGGAGGATGCAGCATGTCAGACAGAAGGACAAAGGAGAGAAAATGCTGGATAAATACATGAGTGAAAGGCTAAGCTGTGTTGGCCAAGCGAATGCAGATTTAAGAAAGAATTTTAAGTCCACCTCCCTTCACTGCTCCAGCTACTTCATTTATTGTGTCCCTCTGTTTCTCTTTTTGTGTCTCTTACATCATCTCAACGTTCTTTTTTTCCATTTTTCTGCCTCCTATCATGAATATATACAGTATGTGTGGGTGTGACAGTGCATTGAAAGCCAGTAGGTTCGAAAATCATATGCGGATATACAGTGTGGGTCTGTGCATGCATTGCAAATAAAATCCATCATCTCCTTATGTTATGTTCAGCCTTTAAGTCTGAACTGAAAAATCTTCTGTTCATTTCCGATACAAATCAACTTGATCAAATTTATAAAAAGGAATTGGGCTGGTATCTTAAAACACACTGATTGTACAAAACTCTTGAAACAAGGTTTGAAAAGACTCCCTGCACAGGCAGACAGCGTCACTTTTAAGACTTTTAGGACTCGATGAGATGGGGATTCTTTTTTAGTGTGCAGTCTGTGCATGTGTTGAATGCCTGTGATAATCTGTGACTCTGTGTTATTTGTTTTTACATGCACACTCACGCATATGCGTGTAAGAGCGATTGGATAGCATTTGCATGTATATTCATCTTTGCAATTGCAAAGAACATGACATGAATATGTGTGTGAGCATTTGTATGCGTACCAGCATATAAGAGTGTATATACATCTGTGTGTGCGTGTGCATGTGTTCATTTCTGTCTGTGTATTGGTGTTTCTGTGCATTAGAGTGCCTGCACGTGCATTTGTGTGTTTTCAGTAGACTGGAGTTCAGTGAACTCCCCAAAGGGCAATTACAGTGCAGCAGATGCAGTTTCATACCACGAAGAGAATATTGAGCAATCTGAAATTGTTCTTATCACAGTTACTGGACCATTGCTTTAATTGCAGTGAGAGTTCAGTGAAGGGAGCGTGAGGGTGGGATGGAAACACAAGACCATGGGAAACAATTCACTGAACATTAACAGGAATACAGATGTATTCTCATGTGGCAATTCTTTTGCATGTTTGATAATTAACTCTCAATTCCACATTGTGACGTAATGTTATGTGCAGAGAACAACAACGACGACAACAAAAAACAGCCTCCCTGCTGAGCAACAGGAGACGTGCCCGCCATGTGGTGTTTTTGACCCTTTTAACCTGCAGCCAAAAGGAAAGACATCTTTATAGAGTGGATGATAGGGGTATTCAAGGACCAAATTAGCCTTTCCAATTACTCAGTTAAGTACACAACAGAGGCAGTGGCATGTAGAGTTGCATCCATTGTTTGGAACAGAAGCCTGGCACAGGCTGTGCTAAACACATTAGTAGGCAAGGTATGGTGGCCGGAATCTGGGGAGCAAATGTGATGAAATTGCCATTTTTCTGGAGAAATGAGGCACGTAAGAAATACGACTGCTGCCTATGATGAGTCAGTACGCATCAACAAGCAATGATGCACGTCAAGATGCCAGCGTGCAGCATAGGTACCAATATAAAAAGTAAGAACCAAATAAATAACCAGGCATTACGACAATGCACATCCTGAAGGAATTTATCATTATTTAAACCAACAGGTGCTGGTGTATCTTCTTACAAATAAAATACACAATGCCCATGTCTATTTTAGTTAGTTGCTTTCTTTTCCTGGGGCTTTAAAGATTGCACATTTACATTTAGTAAGACCATAATCTGTAATCTTTTCCAAGCTAAATGATATGGTTAAAAAATCAAACTCACTCTTGCAGTATGTCTGTTTTACTGTTTTCGGGTTATGTCAGTCACAGGTAAAAATCTATGATGTGCTATTTTAAAAGTCTTTCCCTCTCTAGTTTCACCTACTATTTTATGGCCTAACATATTCCAGAGATTTTTTTTGTCATTCCTCTCTCTTTTCTTCCCTTGAACCATTAATCCATCCTCCTTTAACTTGAAACACCTTGTAACTGATACTTTCAAAGTAGCCTCCAGTGCTAACTTTTTCTTCTCATCTCTCACGCTTTCATGCATTTATCAGTGTATCTGCGTGGGTGATGTTGCTCCATACATTTAATCATGTTCCTCTTCATATAACAGTTTTCGACAATCTATTCTTCTTTCAGTTTTTATTATCAAATAATGTCTTAGGCTTATATGCTTTATTTAACATAGTCTTTTTCAAACGCAAGAAGCACTTTCCTTTCTTTAATCCCATCCCTCCATCATCAATCACCATTGTCACTCCATAACTCAAGTCCATGAATGTCTATCTCATTTATATATACTGCTTCTTTCTCTTGTATCTACGAGAGTCTGCTATCCATTAACGTTTTTTTCCTTGCGTGATGCACTCCATTCATCTCTACTTCAAAACTGTTTCCCCATTTTCCTCCTTCTTTCAGAATCTCCATCACTCTAACTATCTGGGCTAGTCATCCCTTCATTCCTCAGGAGGATGGATGGTTTCCTCTAAAGATCAGTCTGATCACACCACCGCTTTCATTTCTGACTCAAAACACATTTCAAAATGTTACATGTGAAAACCATTCTCACCCAGCTCTGCTGTCTAACCACATTAAAAGGTAAATTCCTAAGCAATGCTAACCACTTCAATTAGTATTCAACCTCTGAGGCTATAATTAATGAAGTATATGTGGGGCCAATAAACAGTGTAACTTGTTTTGGCAACCTCATTAAACTCCACTTAATGATTTATGTCACGGCTTGATAGTTTCAAACCCAAATGTTTTCTACAACAGAGTGCTACTATAGTCAGTCATTAAACATGGGATTTAAAGTGTAATCAGCCATGATCAAACTAACTAATCGCAGCTAGTGACAAGCTGCCATAACCAACAGAAGTTGTTCTACATACGGTGTCTGCTTTTGACATGGCAACACCATTACATGTCCCTAAGAAAACTGTGCAGGTAATAGTATGCTGGGCTTCTTCACAGGTATTCAAGAAGGGTAGACATGTTAACAACGCAAGGACATTTAAAAGGTCCAGGTTACTCAGGGTAGAGTCTGACACTGGCACAGAGAGGTGGCCGGGACATACTTCAAAACTAACACGGGAAAAGGCAGAGGACACGCATGAAGTGTTGTTCATACTGCACTGGTTGTCTTCATAGCTCTGCATTGACATGGATATACATGTGTGTCTGCGTGTTAATGAATTAAAAAAATGTACGCCTCAGACCTTTACAGCTATGCAGATGTGGAAAGTATAATTTGGGCTTTAATCATGCTGTCAATGCTCTAAGTGGCTCTGTTCTTTCTCCGACTGGGGAAACAGCTGTCAATGAACACAACACCAGGTTATTTGAATCAACTGACTGATCTCCAATTAATGATATACTGAAATTACAAACTTGCATCTGCTAGTTGCTACTTATTTATTTTACAAACTGACCTATTGCAAGAATATTCTTGAATCAAGGTAACATAATATTGACCATTAAAGGAAATAATAATAATGTACATAATAATGTACAAACAAATTCCATACACAAAGATCAATGATCACTTTATGTTAGCTGTTAACTATCACCTTATAAAAGGGGCAGAGGTGCAACTCTAAGTCCAGAGGTGGTAGGATCAGAACAGCCCCTTATGAAAACCACACTAACTGCTACAAAACTTAAAAGCATGACCATGGAGACATTCATCAAAGACCAATGCAATAAATGGGAAACCCTGCAGTTTTCAGCTGTCATCAACTGTTTTTATGTAATTTTCAAATTACGTGTTCTTACCCAATCCAAATATTGACTTAAGGTTTCCCACCTTTCACGTTATGCACCACTTCACATATTGATTGATTAGTGGTGAGGGCGAGAAGGGAAACTAGGAGTGTGTGTCAGGTTTAATCATTGATTTATATTCCAAAGATCTAAGGCCTTATTATAACTTCCTTCATTCCAACTGCTGTGTGTGTGTGTGTGTGTGTGTGTGTGTGTGTGTGTGTGTGTGTGTGAGAGAGATGGGAGAGACATAGGGGGAAAGAAAGAGAGAGAGCTTGAATGTGCATGCGTGCAGACAACACGTGTCTTTACATGTAGGACTGTGTGACTAAAGTTTTGTACAACGAGGTAACTTTGGCAACATACAGTGTACATACATGTTTGTGAGCTATGTTTGAATTACTATATCCATTCCTGCCGAGCCATATTGTTCTAGTCAATTCATTATTTTTCTGTTGATTAATTACAAACAGTAAGCCCTGAGTTCATCGCTGTAAAGAGCCTGAAAGCAGCGTAATTAGGAGGAGAATTAAAATCAAGGATGTCTTGGGGGTTTACTCATCTCAGGTGCATTTACGTTATTAGTGCTGAGTTGAACTAGGTAAGAACAATGCCAAGTGGTGGCAAATAATCACACTGAGGTGCCTGGAAATAATTGGCTTTACTGATATTTTACTATATGTTGTTTTATACATAATATACTGAACAAATGACACAAAAAATATACAAAAGACAACACAAAGTAAACTTCTCTGCAATGGTTCAAACCAAAGAAAGTGAACTGCTGTGACAGTAGAAGAAAAGACATAGGAAAGATGGGAGAAGAGAGAGATAGAAAGGACAAAAAAAATGGAAATACTGACGCAGCGAGGTAATGACGGAGACACTTGTTGAAGGATATATACAGGGATGGAAAGAGTGAGAGAAAGACTGAAAAAGAAAGAACGGTATGTGTGTTAGTGTATGTGTGCGTTTCCATGAGAGGGACCGTAACCCAAGTTCTTGGAACAACACCTTTGCAGACCATTGACGTGCAAGATAATAAGGCTGCAATGTTAGACCTTGGTAGAGGGAGCTTTCATCCCGGGAATCCTATAGTGGACACATATGCTTTTACTATATGAAGCCCTGAGGGGACTGAACCCACAAGAAATAGTCAGATACAGTAACATACACCAAAGAAGCTGAGCGATTATGTGTGTCTGACCAGGGATCAAACTCAAACGGCTACAGGTTGCATTTCACTCTTACCAGAGTGCCATCTCTCTGGACAAATAATTTGTAGTCTTTTTTTCTTATGTTCTCTATGTTTGTCTTTGTGTTTAATTTGATTTGGGTAATCATGATCATACAGAAGGATAAAAGTAGGTTTCATTTCAATAGATGCCTAAATAAACGTGTGATAAGCTAAGATGATTGTTGTTTAAAGACAATCTCTACTGCTTCTAGAAAATTCCCTTTGAGAAATGAGGTGAAACTCAATCTGCAGTATGGAGAAAGGCCAGTCTTTTTCTTCAGAACACCGTTTCCAAAAGAGAAATAAGACGTGCTCACCAGAGGTTTTCAAATACCAAATAATGAATCATACTCTAACAGGTGTTTTTCAATGTTGACTTACAGCTCTTGGTAATGGAGTATCTGGACAAACACTCTTGACCATTTATAACTCCATTTACGTTTGGCTTACGGCTTGGGCCGGCCAGATTTTGTTCAGGACAAGGTATATTACTCATGAGTGAGGAGCTAATTCCCATCCACTAGATTCCTACTAACAATGTATGATTAATGTCCATGTGTTCAGTTATTTAGTGAAACTCAGTCCTATGATTTGGTGACTTAAACGTTTTCCAATCCAGATTCCGGTATCTTGACTGCTTGTAAATCATAATAAATAATAATAATGATAAGGGAATAAATACACAGCAGTGCTACTCACATGCTGCCACTGCTCTCGGATGAGTGGCCGGTATCGAAGGAAGTATTTCAGAGGGAAGTTGTCAATGTCAGGCCAGGTTGCAGGGCTGTGCCAGGATACCTCCAGTCTCCGAGCGTTGAAACGGATCGGGGTCGCAGTCACACGCTCCGGGGGGTCTGGTTTGACTGTGGGGTGGATAAGAGCAATTAGTTAAAGGGGTATCAAACCGATTTAACACATTAAGGTCAGTTTACTCATGATTCATAGGGCTCCCCATGATGTCTTCTGTGTCTCTGGAAGGAGAATTACCCTGATGCTGTCGTCACTCACGGGCGTATTCACATTACAGTGGAAAAAAAGGGTCTAAGCTGCATGTTTTGCATTGGTCGGGGTATTAACCACTCCTGAACTCTTGTTTAGTTCCGCTCCACCTTAGCTACAATGTTAGTGTTGCTAGCAGCAGAGAGCTACAGACTCAAACTGTGCTTTAACTGCATCTGAAGTTGATATGTATGCTGACATTTCGCCAAGCAAATATCTTTATTGTAATCAGTCCTGGAAATTGACAAACACAAGTAATAATTTTTTCGTCCGTCTTCCAGTACAAGAACTGGTCCCACAAAGCCCAGTGCAGCTTGGGTCAAAGGTAAACTAATTCTAACTTTTGCTGCACCCCCGTGCTACGCTCGGTGCACTGTGGACACCCGCCCAGAGCCGTCACAACACACCACATACACATTAATGGAGGAGCAGCGCCCAAAATCTGTTTTTCCACATAATGCGAATACGCCTTTAGGCTTGAGAATTCAAATATTTGACAGAAAACCTGGGTTATAAATTGGAGTTTTAACATGAGGAAAGGGTCAAATAAAGGAACAGGAAGGGAAGGTCTAATGAAAGATGCTATTGAGTTGCATGATCCAGAGTTTTTAAAGCTTGACTCATACTAGGGACAAAAAGTCAGCATACCCCATACTCCAATATACTGATTTTATCCATTCTTTTTTTTTTAAAATCTGTCTCAGTATTTGCTTAAGATCACCATGTATCTATTTTCTCTAATGGAAAATAAATAGCCAGAGATAGGGATGGTTATGAGTGAAATAAAGCTGTGAGGAAAGAAGCTGGAAGTGTTTGAGGGACCTGCGGCAGGGCATACGATGAAAAGTCGTCATTCCCTGATGAAAAGCCATGTATAAATGTTGTGTTTCTGAATACACGTCCACTGAGAAAGACACACAGACGGATAGATTGAGAGAATTAAATTCAATGCTTTTCAGAAGATATTGAATGACCCAGTCTTTGTTAGATCACTCTCACGAGGGAACACACTGGCCTGCCACTTTGGCTACATGAAACCCTTTCTCAACCAGATACACACAGCATTACAATAGGAAATGGATAGCTGCAATTACAACATGAATGTCTGATAACATGCACAGAGATACAGTACCAGGGGATGAAAGCAACTCGGTTAAACAGCATAACAAATAACATGTAGCAAGGCATGTAAACAGAGAGCACACAAACAGATGCAGACAGAAGCAACAGACAGTTTGCTAGTATGACCTTCATAGAATGTATTAAAAATATGAAAAGACGGAGATGGAGATGATCAGTGACAGATGAAAGCAGACAGACAGCTTTCTCCCTTGAGAAAGAGATGTTAATCTCATTGTGACCTTCTTCAAGTAAGTGTGTAAAAAAAGATGCAATAGGGAAGGGAAGAAAGAAAGAGAGAAAGAAAAGAAAAGCGCGTACAGGCAGAGTGAAGGCACAAGAGAGCAGAAATTCTCCACTTTGTCCAGCAGCACATAACAGAAAGAATCATGTACAAGCGCAGAACAAAACAGAGAGAAATCTGTATGGGTGGGGTGTCCCAGAGGCTTTTAAAGTATTCATCTGACTTGAAACATAGAGTATTAGCTTTGTGTTGCATAAGTAAAAAAAACATCCTTCTTTTGTCGGGGGGGGGGGCACCTGGCCTGACCGAGCACTGCTATTAATACTAGAGCTGAGAGACGAAAGGGATTTTCTATTAAATGAAAAGTTTAAAATCCGTTGAGACAATAAGAGTCTGGGACCAAACCGATTCCAAGGAAATAATTAGAAAAATGCTAACATGCACAACTGATGAGGAACAGATTAAGAGCTCAAAGGGTGGCCATGAAACTTAATGTAATGGGGTAGACATAAAGTATCTTTGTCGAGACAGAATTGCCATCTACTGATGAATAAATGATAGTAAGTAAAGTAGGGTAGTGCAGTGAGGTGACATTAATACAAGAGAAACACCATGTCAAACATATAGAGTCTGAATTAGTAAATAGAAGAGAGCTGTAACTCTTACTGTGGGGGCAAATGTTAAAAGATGTAGCATGATAGCATTGGTAAAAAGAAAAAGGAAGATCATATGGGTATAGTTTTATGACAGCCCATTGTTGTGCCTGTCCATGCTTAGCCTTAAAACGTCTGTCATGCCTCCCTTGGCTCTGTTCATTCAAATTTGCATCCACATTACTGTTCCTCTTTCATCCTTTCAGTTTCGTGTTGCAACAGTCACTGCAGCCCATTCTCTCTCTTTGCTGGTGATGCAAGTGAACAGGTATACTGTAACATAAAAGTCTAATCTTTCAAACAGCTACTTGCGAGACCATTATACGCACTGTCTGCTGAAAATGGAACGAGAGAGTGGGAGGCAGAGTGGTTAATCTTTCTTACTAAAAAAGAAAAAAGAATTGTTTAAAGGTTGTCCTGGTGGTTGGACTATGCGGCAATCAACCAGTGAAATAAAAGAGATCTGCAAAAGCTAAATCTGCAAGTAGAACCTGATGTACCAATCTATGCCTGAGAACATTGCTTGAACATCTGATTGCAATGTTTCTAAAACCATTATTATACGTCAGTCCTTTCACTTAATGCATTTAGGTGTGACTGCATGAAAAAAACATCTACAAGTGTAGCTCCACACTTCTCAGTTCTATCTCTTTTCAAATAAATGGGCTTTTCAAAAAGAAACACAAAAAAAGTGGAATCTATTTATCGTTTTACAGTAGTACAGGTTCTGGATGACAGCATCTAACAGAACACTTGAACAAATGGGAGAAAAGGAGAGAAGTAGAGTGCTTCGATCTGTGGGAAATTCTTACAAAAGTAACTTAAAAAAACAGAAAATGGAGCAAGAAAGGTAGAAAGATGCCTGCTCTTTTAAAACAATTGCGTAAGTACAGCATGAAAGTGCAACACAAAAGCTCCTCCGTGTGAAATGCCTACATCATTTTAAGAGCCAAAATCTCTGAGTGTACACGTCAAATACTTTGATGTTAGAGGAGTAATAACAGCTGGTTAGTAGTGGTCAAAGCTTAAGCAACCAGACTAATGCCTCAGTGGAGGAAGCAGAGTACCTGCAACTAAACTCTAAAGTGTGTAAAAAGTGCCATTCTATGTGCACAACAATTTCGTGTGCGTACAGTAATGGTATAGATATGTTTAGAACATTTTACTGATTAATATGTAAAAGCAAAGCAGTGGTAGAGCATAAAAATTAAATGACCGAATTGGAGTCCTCATCCACTTATTAAACCAATATTATCCAAAATCTGTCCTACATTCACATGCCTGCTGTCTTATTTATATGAGGCTACAACAGGCAAAGAGAATAAATTGGAATATTGAAAAGCACATCAAAACATTCTGTGTCAGGTTTGTTCTCTTTCAAAATAAATGATAGATTACAGTCATACTACAACTCAGACTACAGGGAATCTACCCTTCATCTCCCCATCTCCACGATGGGGAGACAACAATCTGATCTCGAACTTGTGGTGTTTATTAATTTGAAGCCGATCCGCAGCGCTTGGGACTATACCTGTGCCTTGGGGATGTTTAGTTGAAAACTGCAACTTTCAAACTGCTCTTAAGAAATCTGTTACTGTCCTGAGACTGTTGCACTTGTTAAGCTTTGTGCATGGTAGTAATTAGTGGATCTCACAGTAAATACGCCTCTAAACCTCTGCCAGCTCTACTTTTTTATAGCCAATTCTGATCTCTGACCTCCCTTGTGTAGAGAGCTGAGTCTGCTGGAATAAGCAAAATATCACAACAACCTGACTTTTTTGCTAAATAAATAGTCTTGAATAACAAAGCAGCTTGTCAGTGCAGTCTGGGCTACTCATTTGGTAATCTTGGAGGAAAATAAAAATGAGATAGCTACTGTAAATAGCACCAGGGTGTTATTATTAAGTATTCTGAACTGGTTTTCTTTCATTGACTGAAATCTACTTTTACTGGCTACTCCTGGGACCTGTTTTTTCTTCAGTTTTCTTCAAACTACCACAAAGTAATGGCAAATTAAACCTGAAAATAATACATTTTTTAATTATGAATTGAAAAGATGACATAAGTGACAGATACCGCAGCTGCACCTTTACCTTCACCCTCTGGGATTAGGTTACAGTATATTCATTTTAATCACAACGAATGAGCAATGCACTACTTAATGACAGCAGGTGTTCAAGTGGGCTAATTTCAGAGTTGACAAAAAAAAATCTTTTTAAGTGAAAATACTTTAACTGAAGAAGCCTTTACGGTTAGACAAGATCAGTTATCGTTTGATCATCTTGGCACTAGAAAGCTTTAAGTTATCATTTGATGAGTCTGGAGCTTCCTTGAGGGTTCTCTTTGTAACTGTACCCACAGCATGCACATGTGAGGGCGCACACGCACACACACACACACACACACACACACACACAAACACACTCTCACACTCTTTCTCATCTCATCTAATTTCATCCCAGCTTTGGTCGGATGAACAAGGACAGTTGAGAATCGTCTTACTCCCACTCAGAATTCTGAAGTGCACCAGGAAGCATGAAATTGTTTTATTTATTTACGATCTGCCTCGTTGTCCCTGATAATGAATGTGACTTACAACTTAGAATGGCATGAGAAAGACTTTTAACAATGGAGGAATGAGGAGGGGATAAGGGGAGGAGAGACAGGAGGGTTGAGAGAAGGCAAACAATATGAATCAGTTAAAAAAAAGAAAGAAGAGGAACACAGAAAGGGAGAGGACAAGACCACATCCTCGCTAATTTTGATAAATTTGACAACAAAGTTTGGCCTTTCAACTAGCATTTTCTATAATGAAACACAGATCTTTTCAAAGGCGCTCTTAAGAGACATTTGCAAAATGCTGGCCTTGTGTTCAAGTGTGATGAAAAAGAAAATAAAACAAAAAGCAAGCGGTCATATGGAGAATTTGAGGTAAAAGAGAGACGAATTTGCCTTTTAAAACCAACCAGAGTATGTAAAGTCAAAGCAAATGCAAACTCTGAGAGAAAAATCTGAAAAGAATAGTGTGGACGGAAGACATTTGTCACATAAATGGCATTTTTATGGCAATTTATCTGACAAGATTTGAGAGCAAGGATCACGATAGCAAAGAACCAGTGTCTAAGAGAGGAAAAAGAAGTACCAAGTCACAAGAAGGGCATGCAGGAATGAAAGAGAAAGCAGGGGGGAAAGAAAGGAACAGTGGGGTATTTTGCTATCACCAATACTTGAAGGATATTTCCTGAGCCAAGGCGCTAATCCGGCTAGCATTAGCATTTTCATGAGTCCTGTGTCCGGGGCTTGGCAGAGCATGTCACTGCCTCATTTGGTTACTTATGTACACACACTCTCTCTCACACACACACACACACACACACACACTCACTCTCTCGCTCTCTTTTTCAATACCTCACCCTCTCAACCGACACACTCCACACAGTCGCTCACAACCTTGTTGGTGTCTGTGTGTGTTTATTCGTCATGCACACCCATATCGGGCTCTAAGCAATACAACAGAGCTGAGGACTGCTGGCAGCACTTCCCTTATCTATCAAAGTGCTCCTCATTCCTTCTTTAAAATGAATTTCTCCTCTTCACTGCTTTCCAGTCTGAGTCGCTTATGAATTCTAAGAGTCTTGCTGTTATTATGTGGCCTTCTGCAGCCTAAGTGCACAAAAACTTTACAGTCCAAACTGCATTTTTTTTAAACTACTTACCAGATGACCATGAAGGTTGTGATTTAAAGAAATAACCAATGAACGGCAAATTTTTTATATTGAATGTGATCAAAATATGCTTATATGGCAGCTGGTATTTGGGTTATGTGACACTGTGAGAAACCAGAGCATTGATTTGTGACTGCCATATCCCATCCAAGCCTCAATTAAATACTGTTTGCTGCAGAAAAGGTTCAGAGGTAGCGTGCTTATTATCCAGTGCCTTTGGTAATGACAGGGGTGCATGCACAGTCAGTGGGTTTATCGCTAATGGACTATGCTTTTGGTTGAAGAAAAAAAAAAAAAAAAACTGCGCACTCTCCTTTCAGCAGGGTGACATTTATTTGGCCACTGAAATTTATATTTTCTTTGTCTTTCTGGCACCAAGCATAAATGTGTGTGCAACAGATCCCCGAAAGGGAAACCAGAAGTGAATGAAGTCAGTCATCTGTGGTCAAACAAATGCATTAACATTGCTCAAGGGATGGCATCCTCAAAGAGATGCCTTGACATTCTGCATTTTCAGTCCTTTTTCTTTGCCAAATATTTTTCATTCTGTGTGGGGAAAGGATCTTAGAGTTGTCCCTGAACTTGTTTTTTTTTAAACCAAGCATTGTTTGTGAACTTTAATGAAGAGTGTTCACATTCTGCAGCTTGAATGAGTTTGGAGAAAATATTAAAAGTTTTAAAATGTCAGCGTGTTCCTTTTGAACCCTTTAATCTAAATTAAACGATTTAATATTGAGCAAAACCTCATCAGAAAACCATGTAGTACATGCAGCCCCAACAGTGATAAGGGGGAAATTAATATTACAATACAACACTGGTCACCTTACAACTGCATGCAGACACAATGGAAAAGAGGTGATGCAGAACAGAAAACAACACAACATAATAAAACATGACACAGCTCCTATCTTACCTATACTGGACTCTTCAAAGGAAATGGTGGTAGAGGCTTTCCCCAAGGCATTGACTGCTGTCACGTTTACTTTGTAGGGGAAGCTGGAGAAGACCTCAGGAAAACGTACACGACAGCGATTCTTGTGGTCCGGATCTTTCTGCACCTCCAGTGAACGCTGGTTATGTCTGGAGAGGAGAGGACATTGACAAGGTAGGAGGAGATTGAGCAAGATAGGTAGAAACAAGGACAGATGTGAGAAAGGTACGCACTTATAAGCTTGTGTGTTTTCTGCTTGAAAGAAGCTCACTGGTGTGGAAACGTAGCAAGAGAGAGTAGGAAAGTAGTTAAGCATTATGCCCACATTTTGTAACAGTTCTGGGTGTTATATATCAAAGCTGGGACATCATTTTAATTCCAACACTAAAAAAACTGCTGACTACACCTCCTGCTACACAGATCAGGACAGGCATAGATAGCCAGACTTGTTTTACTATCTTACATTACTTTTTCTACATTTTTTAGTTTAAATGGGAATTTACAACTTCATTTAACATTTGTTTATAGGCTAATAGCACTTAAATCTTGCACTTTACTTATTGTAGATAAAAGTCACACGTCAGGAACTACCAGTTGAGCTCCAAACTACAATTATAATCATCTCCTTAGAAAGTTATTGATGTTTTTGGAGGAAAACTGTTGAAGAATAATGAACAGATGGCACTGTTCTGAATGCTGCTCTGCTAATTGCACAAAAACTAACTGACCTGGACACCACTTCATGTCGTCTTCATCTACACTTCTCTCTGTCCCACTGCTCATTACTATTCAAACATAATACATATTGGTGTTACAGCATTAATAGAGGCTGTGCCATCCTGCTGTGGGATTCTGTGATCTGGTAATATCAAAGAGAACATGACAGAGACAGACTCGCTGGGTTTCCATAAACACATTTTGAGTATTTAAGGTCGACCTACTGTTAAAACATGACTGGGCGCCCAAGGACTAGTAGAGAGAGGTGTTTAAGTATAGAGGAAAAGCAAAATTCTATTATTACTCTTCTAAACCTTATAACTATAACTTTTTCAAAACAATCTTTTTACCAGTCTCTAAAACATTTTGTGGTTTTAAAATTACCAATTACTCTGAAGAATAGAGAATAGACAAATGTGGAAAATGTGAAATCTGTTGTTTAACTTTCCCCTGTGCGTGCAGACATGCTTGATTTGACACTGTATTGAATAAGGAATGCCAAACAGGGGAGGAGCCAGATGATACTGGACACCTCATGAAAAACTGGAAACATTCTCCTTTACTTTGCACAGTTTTTCTTTCTTAGTGTCAAACAAAATGTGTACCTATTCTGTGCCCATTCTTACTTGTTAAAGAGTTTGTCCTAAATCAGGAGTTCTCAAACTCTGACACCATCACTATCACTGGATTACTTTGATACTGGAAAAAACATATTTTTTGTGACAGACATCAGACATAATGATATCCTCTGAAAGTGAATCTTAATGTATCATGTCTGTGTTCAGGTTTGAAGGAATGAGATTTCTGATGCAAATTGTCATAATTGGGTGCTCAGGGTTTTAAAGTACTTTAAAATCCCTCCCCACCACTTTCAACTCCACCGCACCCCCCTGGAGATGTGGGCTTTGCAGTTTGAAAACCAAACTGCTCTAAACCACAGCTGTCCTTGGCAGATAACCAGAAAATGTCAACTTTTAATGTTCTCCATAAAAATATCAGAAATGCACTTTAAGGGATAACTAGTTTTATTGTTAAAGTTTTGGCCATCCAACTATAGGATTTTCATGTCAGATTTTGTTATCACATTGTCGCCATGTTCCTAGCTCTCACCATGTTTCTACAGTAGCCTAGAAGGGACAAACCAAACACTGGCTCTTGATAAGGCTGTTAATTTTTCCGTGCATTGCATGGCCACCGTGGTTTCTCCTTCGCAGGGAGGGGGGGCGATGGAGTTGCTATCTGCAAATGCCACCTAAGGCGGCACACTGGACTTTTAAAGTACGCTAGCTCTGCATGAAAGAAGTTACACTTAGACCTGCACACAGAGCAAATGTACTTACTGTACGTCCACTTCGAAGGTGGTGGGGATGTACGTTGGGTGCAGCTGGTGCCAGCTGCAGTAGAAGCCCTTAGGGTAGGTGTTGGATCGGCAGGTGACTGTGGGCTCCCGCGGTGGAACTACAGAGAAAATAAAAACAAGAAAGAGGGCAAACGGGTTAGATAATATGTAGAGTATATTATTAACAACGATGCAGAGACATACCACAGAGAGAGCGAGAGAGAGCGAGAGAGAGCGAGAGAGAGAGAGAGAGAGATCAACATACCAGAGTAATACAGATCACATTAATCAAATGCAAAGCTGTGCCTAATTACACATTTCCTTATTGAATAATTCATTCTAGATCAAATATGCCATTAAAAACGTCGCCCCCACTCACTTTAAATTAAGTTGTGTCTCTGGTTATGTTTTCTTGGATATGCTTTCAATTTGGTAAATTTTTTTTTTTTTTTTTAAATAATACAAAAATTAGATTCAGAGACAGGGAGTAATTAAAATTGCTTATATACAGGCAGACTGAAACAACTTCTTTTAGGTTTTACAGCATCACTTATAGTTTCTATATACCTAGAGCTCAGGCAAACCTCTAGTGTGTGCAAATCTGATATCTTGAGTCAATCTGTTTTGAGAGACGATCTTGTTACCTAAATGTCAGGTCAGGTTCAACACCAGATTCATTCAATGTCCCAGACCAGTCCAGTCAGTCACTCTGCATGAGTATATGTCTGCTTCGTCATTTTTTCATTTCGTGATTGCAGCAGTTTTTTCTTGTGTTATATGTTATGACTCAGGAAACGTTTTGAAATGGTCATAAAACAAATAATTTTTTCCCCCTTCGCTGTGTGAATGTCAGTGAAGTGAACACCGAGTTTTGGAATATCTGTGGCCAGGACGAGCAATCCGTGTAATAATTCAATCTAATTTAAATGATTGAGACTACAAAAACGAATAGAGCAGGAGGTGATGGAGAGCAGATCTGGAGAAATTGGAGGGACAGAGGTAGAAAATAAGTAAAGAAGCTGGGAGGGAGAGATGGAAGATGGTGTGTGGAGAAAGGAAGGATATAGAGCAAAAGAAGAATAAAAGAGGTTGGCCAGAAAAAGTGATGTTACGCCAACTCTGGCCTCCTCCAAGATTAGGGTCTTTTCTTCACAGCTAGTCAACCATGCACTCGTCTACCACTCCCTCTTTCTCCCTACAGCTTTTTACCCTTTTACACTTGTTATCTTTGCAATATGTAATATACACTAAGTGTACAGTGTGGCATCACAAAAACTAATCCCTATTTGTTATTTACTTATAATTTACTCTTCTGATGTGTTTTCTGTTCCAAAATTCACCTTCCTCTCTCAGCTTTTTCATTTCACAAATGGTGCTTTATTGCTGCAGTTTATCGCTTTAACAATATATGGGTCTGGCATTGGATTTTCATGATTAAATACTGGATATCTGCCAATCAGTAATATATACTCCTGATGTGATAGGTTGACTGATAACAGCTACATTCAGACAATTAAATACTTCATTTATAGTGCTGAATAGGTGGGATGGGTCAACCTGTCTTAAAGAGCCACTAACCCATTCAGCCTGGACATGGGAAAAAGTGGATGAGCTGCTCTGTTGAGCAGGATTTCTCTCCCCTATGGGAAAAATGATATAGCTCCCAAAGGTTTTGCAGAACAGGGCTTCTAGGGTGTGGCCAGAAAAAAAGGTAATAATTACACAGAACAAGCAGTATGGAGAGTAACTGAATATTTCAAATAACCTTTTCAGCTAATTTCAGTAGTTTAAAGAATGTTAACTGTGGAGATTTCTAGATATATGATGTTTGCGAGAGCTAAGATAGGGTGATAAAGTAGTGTTTGAAATTGTCCTTTCAACAATGGCCTGAATGTTGATCTGGATCGATGTTGAAAATTGGGCAAAAAAGGTACACACTGTGTGATTAGTATTTTATTTAACCTTTACTTCAAGCATCTACTTGGAGTGCATTCTGACTGAAATCTATTAGCAGCTAATAACCCTTGATTTATATATAAAAAACAAAAGTACATTCATTAATGAGATATATATTACTAAGGCTAATAAGATGAGTATCCATGGTTTCACCATCATTTAGTTTAGGATATAAATAAGCTAATGAGTTAACCATTTATGTTGCATAATGCGTCAGTAATGTACCTATCATTTTTCACTGTCTAATAAAGGCTAGATCACCAGGAGCAGCAAAGACAGCTGGTTGCACTGTTGACCAAAGAAGTCCCGGTAGCCAATCAGAAACAAGTATTTTCTCCGGCAAATAGCAGCAAAAAGCAAAGTGTCTCAATATAGGATATAATGAACAGTGGAGGAAAACAACATGACTGGAAAGGTAAATGGTAATGGTAAATGTTCCTGTACTTGTATAGCGCCTTTTCGTCTTCCGACCGCTCAAAGTGCTTTTACACTACGTGCCACATTCACCCTTTCACACACATTCACTCAGTGATGGCAAAGCCCATCGAACAGAAACTAACATTCATACACACTCACACACTTATGCACGGCATCGGGAGCAATTCGGGGTTCAGTATCTTGCTCAAGGATACTTCGACATGTGGCACCAGGAGCTGGGGATCGAACCCACAACCTTCCGATTAAGGAATGACCCGCTCTGCCTCTGAGCCACAGCCGCCCCAGGCAAAGGCAATCCCTCAGAAGTTTTGACCATTCAAAAAGCCGAAGTAACAATTCACCGCTACATCATATTTATACTATACTATTTTTTTTTTTCTGTAGCTCCAGAAAAAACAAAAAAACAATTCCTGTAGTGGTACGTCCACTATATCTCTACTATTTGTCTCATCACGGATGATTATTGGGGTGATTAAGTTGCAGCCAGTTTTAGAGACATTATTCTGTAATTCTGTGTAGTTTCAGCACAGTGTGGAGTGGTTCCTTCTTTTCTACCTCCTGCATGCTGAAATTTCCCTTTTTAGATCAATAATCTTTTATTTTTTTTTTTGTATTTGTGATGACTCAGTGGAGATTAATTCACAATAAAAACATTTCCACATACTGTAGCAGCATCCCATCTAATTATTTAGTGATTTGTAATGATATCAAGACATCTGTGTAACAGTCTTTGTGAATGGCTCACTCACACACATCCGCAAGCAAGAGGTAGGCTTGATTGGCTGCTATGGGGTCATTTCACTGTCACACACAATCAGCTGTGTTTAAGCGGTTGCCACAGCAACTAATTAGCCTGTCAATAACGTCAACGATGAGGTGCCAGGGAGGACATCCAATCGCACTCAATTAATCACAGAGACTAATTGGGGCCATATCAATCAATTGGCTCCTCATCTGAGAGCTTCAGTCAAAGTCACGAAACACACAATGCCAAACACAAACATACCCCCCCCCCCACACACACACACACACACACACAGGCATTAACTATCAGCACACACACACAATTGGTATTCCTATAGGCTTTGTAGAGGTAGCCACAATTAATCAAACTGGCTTATTAAGAACTTGGAGAAGCTACAAGTTCAACAATAAACTAAAAAAATCATGGTTTTACAGAGAAGAAAGCAGCAGAGGAAAGGTTACAAGACAAAAAAAATAAAAAGAGAGTGGACTGATGAAGGAGTGCAGACGTGGAGAGGAAGAGCACAAGTGTGTGTTCACGCCAGCCACGTTTGGAGTGGTTTATTTGAACTCTGGAGTGTTTACCCCTTTAATTTAGTTCATTTTGCCAGGCGTGAGTGGTGTCAATCAAACCGCCGCTGAGACACCTGAAAGGGCAGTTTGTACTGTTGGGCTCCTCCAAGGGGACTGAGGTGTGCTTTGTTTGGAGGGGAGAACGTGATCTGAACCATCAATACCGAATGACCCCGTAGCACAAGGGTTTGTGTGTACAAGGGGACAGATGTCGACACCTAAATGCCAGCTGCTCATCACGGTTTAAAAGCCAGGCATTACAGAAAGAAGCCAGGACGAATCAAACTGGGCCGATGCTGATACAAGTTGCTAAAACTTTGACACATAAATGTTACTCGTAAGTTCATTTTCTCATTTGGTCAGTTTTAACCATGACATGTGGCTTTGCTTTCTTTTCCTTTCTGATTTCCCTAGTGCAGTTGCATGGTTTTCAATACTTGGTTTGAACCTGAATGAATTTACCAAAACACAACAAACTAAACATTTTGACAAAGGTTTACAGGAAACAAATTTGTGAGGTATGAAAGAGGAAGACAGGGAAGTGAAAATGTTTTGAGTAAGGGATATACATGGAAAATAGAGATGATATGAGACATTCGATTTTACGGCTGTGCCCTTGAAAATATTTCGGACACACAACACGTACGCACAAAAAAGCTGCCGCTCAGTTGCTTCAATAACAATAAAACATCAAAAGCTGTCTATGCATCTAATGAAATTGAGGTTCAAACCGGAGGGATAAGACAGAACAAGAGAAAATGTACCTGTAGAAAAACCCCCACAAAAACAGAACAAAGACGGTATGAATAATAAAGCAAATAAAACAAAATTAAAATGACATTGTGAATGTTTTTTTTTTTTTGGTGAAACACCCCATGAGATACGACCTGAGTCAGTGGCTGACAGGACACCGCTCATGAATAAATGTTATTTGAATTAGTGCGCTTTCATCATCTGGTTTGCATTGCTAAACACTGAATGTGATTTTGAAGATGCTCTTTGTTAGCTGCATGAATCACACACCTGCATGCATGCACAAGTGCTTAGTAAGGTTACTTTTAAATGCTAATAGGTCACACACTCAACTTACTGTAGACTGTGGCTCATACATTACAATGAGATCAATTTTCTGTTGAAAAAATGTAAGCAGATTTGTAGTTTGAATCTCTGTAGATCATTACTAATCATTCAATTATTTATTAACTTATTAGCTGACCACAATGGCAGAATAAAGATAAAAAATCCATACAATCTCTCGTTTGGCACCAGCATTTTTTTTGTGCACATACTTCATGTTTTACAGAATATAATATACTTGAACAACAGAGGGTCTGAATTTTAAATCTATTAGATTACAGGATCAAAGTCATGATGCAGTTAGTCTTGGAACACTGCAATAAATATATTTTTTAATTCCTTTAATAAATTGATAAGAGCAACCAGTAGCTCTTTGTAGTTCTTTCTCTCGCTCCCCTACACTCCCTATATTTTCTCTTCTACTGTCTGACTATTCTAAACCTGTCACACAAAAATTCTGTGTCTTGCAAAAAGAGGATCTTTGTCACAGGAGGGCACACACACACACACAAATGTGATGAGGGACAATGACATCCAGTGGCCTGGTTGCTAGGCTGCAGATGCTGTAGTAATTGCTATTTGGTTGTGTTAGTAGCCTCCCTGTTGCTTTGTGTGTGTGTGTGTGTGTGTGTTTGTCCGTATGCATCCCTGTGTGTGTGTGTGTGTGTGTGTGTGTGTGTGTGTGTGTGCGCACACACATTCAGGTCTTTCTGTGCAGCGTGTGTGTTTGTAGTGGATTCTCTTGCTATGACAACAAAGATGAATGCCTTTTCTTCCCTTGCAGCATTTTCTCCATTCATTCAGTTTTTCAATAAAAACTCTGGCTTCGGAAAAATTCAAACTTGACCTTGACAGGAAGACAAAATTACTGACCTTCCCTGGTTCAGAATCTCTATTCATGCTGTCCTTGATTCAGCTTTAACTTCCATGGAATCAAATTGATAAAACACAATTCCTTGCTGAAGACAGTTGACAAACCAAGGCACTGGCAATATACAAACCTGTCCATCTATCTATAGGTTTATCTATCCATCATGCACATCTCATTCAGTTTAAAATCACGTTTTCATATTACACGTCCTACTGGGAAGAACTGGATCCTCTTGGAGTCTGTTATACTCTGAATGGCATAACTTGCTTAGGCAGATGGCTTTGGTCTCTGCTTGACTCGGGCTTGCCAACGCTGGGCTCGCTGCATTTTAGATTATCTGAGTCATGTGTCATGGGAGAACGAGGAATGTAAATAAAACTGTAGGACAAAGTCATAGAGAGGCAGAGACAGAGACGCTGTGGTGCCTTTTTGTCCAGACCAGTGGCTAACGGTAATGTAATTGTGGTGTAATATTTTTATCCGGCGCTCTGAAATGATCCCGAAGCATGAACGCACATGTGAGTGCATAT